>NW_027130856.1:13260000-18707185 GCF_026122565.2 Emydura macquarii macquarii | reverse complement strand
AATTATCAAATTGCAATAATTAGTGCTAATAATGTGGCTGCTTCTCTAGACTGCTTGTGTCTACAGAATTTAGAACAGCTTGCCTGATAAAATTGCCAGCATTTCCATTTCCAATTGAGCAGGAGATGCCTTGAGGTCAAGTTTCTCTGTGGGAAAAGGCTGAGATATTCAAAGTCTATTTTGCTTTTGTCTTCACTAAAAGGTTAATTGTGACCAGATACTCAACACAATTAATATTAACGAGACAGAAGGAATATACACCTGAATATGGAAATAGCAGGTTAAAAATATTTAGATAAGTTAGTTGTGTTTAAGTAAGCAGGATCTGATGAAATTCATGCTGGAGTACTTAAGGAACTAGATGAAGCAATCTCAGAACCATTAGTTGTTATCTTTGGGAACTCAGGGAGGATGGGTGAGGTCCCAGAGGACTGGAGAAGGAAAACATAGTACCTATCTTTAAAAAGGAGAACAAAGAGGAATTATAGACCTGTCAGCCTCACTTCGATTTGCAGAGATTGGCTCTTGGTCCTACACTATATAATGTTTTTTTATCAATGACCTGGGAAAAAACATAAAATAACCATGGATAAAGTTTGCAGATGACCTATAAATTGGGAGAATGATTAATAATGAAGAGGACAGGTCACTGATTCAGAGCAATCTGGATCGCTTTGTAAACTGGGTGCAAGCAAACAATATGGCTAAATATAAGTGTATGCATCTAGGAACAAAGAATGTAGGTCATACTTACAAGATGGGGGACTCCTGGAAAGCAGTGACTCTGAAAAAGATTTGGGGGCCATGGTGGATAATCACCTGAACATGACCTCCCAATGTGACTCTGTGGCCAAAAGAGTAATGCAATTGTGGGATGCATACACAGGGGACTCTCGAGTAGTAGAAAGGATATTTTACTTCTGTATTTGACACTGGTGTGATTTCTGCTGGAATACTTTGTCCACTTCTCATGCCCCAATTCAAGAAGGATGTTGGTAAATTGGAGGGGATTCAGAGACGAACCACAAGAATGATTAAAGGCATTGAAAACCGGCCTCATCATGATAAATTCAAAGAGCTCAATATATTTATTTTTACAAAGAGAAGATTAAGGGGTGACTCTAGATTACAGTCTGTAAATTCCTACATGGGGAACAAATATTTAATAATGGACTGTTCAATCCAGTCAAGAAAGGTGTGACACGATCCAATGGCTGGACGCTGAAGCTAGACAAATTCAGAATGAAAATAAGATGTAACTTTTTGATAGTGAAGGTGATTAACTATTGGAACAACTTACCAAGGGCTTTGGTGGAGTCTCTCTCACGGATCATTTTTAAAATCAAGATTGGATGATTTTCTAAAAGATATGCTCTAGTAATTATTTTTGGGGGAAGTTCTATGGCCTGTGTTATATAAGAGGTCAAATGAGTGGTCACAATGGTCCCTTCTGGCCTTGGAATCTGTGAATCTATGATACCTGAAAAGATACTAGAACAAATTATTAAATGATGAATTTATAACACCCAGAGGATAATAGGGTGATAAGCAATAGTCAGCATGGATGTGTCAAGAACAAATCCTGCCAAACCAACCTAATTTGACAGGGTTACTTGCCTAATGGATGGAGGAAAGCAGTAGGTATGATATCTTAATTTTAGTAAGCTGTTTGACACAGTCCCACATGACATTCTCATAAGCCAACTAGGGAAATGTGATCTATTTCCCCCCTATGGTCCAGCAAGGGCACCCACTCTCAGGCTTCTGTCTCCCTAGTCATCACCTCTCTTGGACCGTCCCTTCTGACCAGTGTATTTCTAGGCTGCCCAGCCCTCTGCCTACACTGTGAATTCTCCAGCAATGCAAAGTGCCTTAGCAGGCCTGCTTTGCCCTCTCCTCAGAAGCCACAGTTAAGCTACCTCACAGCTCTTCCTAAGCAAGCACATTTATTCTTGAGGTAAAAGCATTACAGAGAAAACATACTAAAAGCAATAAAAAAAATGTACCTGGATGCTAACATGCTTACCAGAGATCACCCCAGCTCCAGCAAGGGCTCTGGCTGGTAAACCGTCCTTCCAACCCAACCCAGGGGTTTCCTGTGGCTACCAGTTCATAACTCCTTTTGCTCAGAACAAGAAGCCCCTTGTCTAGTCCTCTTCCAACCCTTCCCAGGACAGTCTGGGGCCCCCTTTGGACAGAAGGTCTTGCCCTTTTGCTGGATCAAAAAGGAGACCTTAAACTCAGGCTATGTATTCAAAAGTCCTTTCTGTGTTCAGAGAATCCAGTTTTGAACCAGGTATGCGCAAGTCTGTCCGGATGGTGGTGCCCCTTGGGAGGTATTGCAGCCTGAGTGAATGTGCCTAGTCATCCCCTGCTATTCTTAGTCCCATGACTCCATGGAATGACAGTCCCTGGCCTACAATGATACCTAAACTTAATACAGTAAAAGCTCCCAAAGATATTGCAGGAAATTGCCATATCTGTCACAAGCATCCAGCCCAATAACTTCTGATTGAACTAGAGTATGTCATTTAAAAAGGTATCTATTCTATTCTATATAGGATTTTATACTGCACTCATCACTGTAGTGATCTTTTCTGAGTGCCTTCCAGTAGTGCATTAAGCAATGTGACTAACATTTATCATATGATGTTCATTCTCTCATCCTCTTCCCCAAAGGGAGAAGCATGTACAGTGGAATGTCTTGTCTTGGAAGGGATTTTTAGAATAAATATATCTATTGCTGTGTGTTTATATTAGTCTCCTATTAGAGCATACAGGTGCTGATGGGTTTATCACATCCCTTTGCAATCTGTTCCAATGATTAATTAGCCTCCCTGTTAGGAATTTGTTTAGTAGCCTTTAGGCTATAAATGGTTTGGATCCAGGACTATGTCTTCATCTGTGTTTGTACAGCACGTAGCACAATGGGGCTCTAGACGCGGTTGAGTGTCTGAAGATAGACACTGAAAGTTAGGCACCTGATTAAGGACCTAAAATGGGATTTCGGTACCAGAATCACCTGCTGTAATACAAATAATTAATAATAATAATAAACCATGCAGTTACCCCTAGTGGGCAGTGGAAAGATCCAGTGGCTAGGCTGCTAACCTAAGACTTAGGAGACCCATATTTAATTCCCTGCTCTCCCACAGATTTCCTTATGACCTTGGGCAAATCATGTAACCTCTGTGTGCTTCAGTTCCCCCTCTGTAAAATGGGGATAACAGCACTGCCAGACCTCTCAGGGGTGTGGTGAGGGTAACTACATTAAAGATTGTGTGGCTTTCAGATACTATGGTGATAGTGGCCATATAAGTACTTATGATAGCTAGCGAGGTCAAGGAACGAGGGAACTACCACTTCACCCACACAGCAGAGTGGGTGGCCAGGGAAGCTTGTACTGTTTGAACCTGCTCTGTTTAGAGAGAACTCCACTCCTCAGGGCAATCAACCTGGCATTGTTCAACACTAAATCCCCTTAGCAAATTCCTGCCACTCACATACAATGCCACTTGCTACTAATCTCAGGGTGGCTTTTTTTCAATAAAATCTCTTGTCCATGGCTCAGAGCTAATTAGGTGTCTCCCTGCGTGCCCCTCAGGCCACATCTAACCCCCCCTCATTGTCACGCTTGTCACCCGCAGTAAATTATTTGAAGGGCTGGAGATGGCAAGCGACTCACGACTCAAGTGATGTGCTCCAATTCTAACTTTAATTGCCATTAACTTCTATTTAAACTGTATGTGGCCATTTCAGTTTTATTGCACTAGACAAGAAATTAATCTCTATAAACTGCATTTTCTGATGAGTTGAGCTGGTCAGTGCGTGTGATAAGACAACCCATTATCACCACCCTTGGAAGAGGCTCTGTTCAAGGCTGACTGGCCCAGGGGCTAGGCCCTGCGTTAGCAGCCCATTCATCTTCAGCACAGCTCATAAACTCATGCCTAACTTCAAGCAGAGGACAGCTTCATTCACTGCACAGCCTTGAGTCATTTCCCTGAGCACAGTCCATCCTGTGTACTGACTGAGGCAGGACTGGCTGGATCATGTAATTCACTGGTGTTCAACCTTTTTTCATTTGCGACCCTCCTAACAAATTTTGAATGGAGGTGTGGACCCCCTTGGAAATCGTAGACATTGTCTATGGATCCCTAGGGGTCTGCCTCCCATGGGGCTGGAAAACCACTGATGTCATTAAAGACTGTTTCATTATGGAAGCACACAAGGAGGCTAATTAAGGTCACAGGAAACCTTTAGTACTCGTATTTCCTAATTTTCAGTGTTTGACATAAATAACATTCTTTTAATATAGGGTTGTTTTTTTTTCTATATATGTAACATATACAGATTGCCTTTCAAACTTGACTTTTAATTGACATGTGAGATATTCCAGATCTGATACCATAAACTCAGGAGTGACATTGCTTAATAAAAGCTGTTTTCTAATGTTTATGCACATATCCTTTTATCCCCCCCCCCCTTTTAGATCCCCACGTGTCTTCTCACAGCAGGATAGATGCATAAGCTGAACACTGGCATCTCATCTGAGCATAGATGTGTGAGCACACTGCAGGCATCTTCCTCTTTCTTAACCAAGGTTCTCAGGGAACGTTGTCAGTTGTAACCTTCAGGCTGTGTGAACAGTTTGGGGGATTAGTAATGGACTATGGAGCCTTTCACCTCTAGGTCACAGGTTCACAGGCACTGAAGTGTTGTTACCATCTGATGCTGGGTTGTCTTTCTCCACTCCAGCTGATCACATGACTGGCATTGCCATTTTAGTTGGTACCCACAATGGCAGCCTGAATAGGCCTGGAGACCAAACAACCCATTCGCCTTGGGTGTTCGTCTCTAGGTCAGAGTTGAAGAATATTGATAGGGAATATGGGGAAAGGTTGTCTACCTGCTCAGTGGCTAAATAGGGCACTGTGGCCTTCTCAGCTGTCATCCATCTGGCACTGGCTCACATGTACTGCTGTTCATCAGTAGATCTCAAAGTGCTTTACAAAGGAGGTTAGTATCATTTATCTCCATTTTACAGATGGGAAAACTGAGTTACAGAGCAGTAAAAGTGACTTGCCCAAGTTTATCCAGCCACAGAGTCAGGAATATAATCCAGGTCTCCTGAGTCCCAGTCCAGTGCTCTATTCACTATGCCACATTGCCTCCCAAATGCAAAGACAATAGAAGTTAATACTGGGCCTGATTTTCAAATGTGGCTGTCTAAAGACAGGCACTGTAAGCTATATTTGGGCTTATAAATAATGCTTTAGTTGGGCACCCACACAGGGACCTAAAATGCAATTAAAATGAGGTGCCTGAATCACCTTTTAGGTGACTAGACCAGATATTTAGATTCCTAAAATCCTAGTGAGGCGTCTCGTTCTAGGTAAAATGTGTCTGAAGATCCGGTCTCTTAAGCACTACTTGAAGGGACACAATCAGACCTAGCACGCCTTAGACCTTCTGATCACCTTTTCCCCACCAGCGAAACAGCAGCCATGCCTTTAAAATGAGTCTTTCGTGCTGGGCAGCCCTCCTGAAATCAGCAATAGTCTCACTTTGAAAGAGGTTTTAGAGGATGCAGCCAAAACAGACCTCACCCAAGAGTCTGCGACTGCAAGATGCTAAGGGCCATCAACACCCACTGAGCTGAGATCAATCAGCCCTTGCACCAGCACGGCTTAAATGTCTAATGCCCATGAAACTGTCCTGAGAGGTGAGCACTGCTTTTGCTGGAAAATCAGGGCTTAATCCTCAGATGTTGTATATTAGTGTTGACTTCAATGGAGCTAATCTGATTTACACCAGATGAGGATCTGGCCTTCAAAATTCTGGACAAGCAAGCCCATTGCAGTGGGGCTGATTGTTTTTTCCAGAGTAGGGCTGCATGTTAAAGGGTGGGGGGTATAGTTGAGGACTTTCCACTTTGGCAGTGACCCTGAAACTCACTGAAGTGCATTGGAAGAATAGTGTATGTTGGTAAAGATATACAGGCAAACATTCAGTGCACAGATATTCCCATTTCCTGTGTGTTCCACTTGCATTAGTTACTATAGTTAAGTAAAGAAACAAACAAACAAAGGCTTGCATTGTGTGCAATATTCCTTTAAACCTCATACATTCTTCTCCGTAACTCTGTCTTCTTCCCCTTCACCCTTTATGCCAATGTATTGATATGATCTATGTTGGTGGGGAGGTAAGTTACTCAGGAGATGATGCAAATGTGATAATGGGTATAGACCAGGTGATTCTTTAGGCTTTCTGTAAAGCTAGCAGTTGCTGGGTTTCCAGGGGTCAACTCAGTGGACGTGGAGAGGTTATGAGTGTGTAACACGCTAGTGTGTGTTACATGTCCCCATCTGTGCCTGATCCACAAAGGATGTGAGACTGTTCTCCTGTCACATAGGGAGTATTGGCTCTTTAGAATTAGATCATGCTGTAACAGCTTGTGTTTTTTAGTTCTGGAAGTCCCTGGTTCAATCACTGGAGTGCTGGCCACGATCACAGCCATCACATATGTGGGGTCTTGTCTGGGATTCATATTGCTGTGGGTCTCAGCTGTATGGGAGAGCTTGTAACCTACCGGCTACTGCATGCGACAGGATCCCCCTCTGTGCCTGACATGCAGGGGAGATGGGCCTGGTACAGCCTCAGCTAAAGAGCTTTTGCTGAAGCTCTGAAAGCTTGTGTTTTTAGCTCCAGAAATCCTCAGCTTAGTCCCAGCTGTGTCGGGCAAGATGGTGGTTGTCATGTAGGCTGAGAAAATGATGGCCCTGAGTGGTACGACATGGCATGAATTTAAAGGAGATGCAAAGCAGATTCAAAATCCATATCCTGGTTAGGTCTGTCATCTGCTGGAAAGTGTGAAAAGACCAAATGGTAAATTAACATACTGTCATTGTTACTCTAACGTTGCTTAAGATATGTCCAATGTCTGAGAAAGTGATCAAGGGGACAGAAGCATAGCAGAAAACTAAGGATAGAAGTACAAGATCACTTCAGTCCTGTGCAAAACTTGCCTGATGCTGGAAGAGGCAGAGAAGAGAACTCTGATATTTTGGTAGACCACTAATTTGGATACATACAAATGTGTAAGGCTCTCAGATACCAGGGTAATGACTGCAGTATAAAAAGTGAGATTAGACAGAAAGATATTAAACAAGCATGGCACAGCTATGTATGGATCGGTGTTCAACTGAGGCCTCGGGGTCTTGGCATGAGCTGGCACCTGGTCTGCCAGCATCACAAGAGCCTGATCCAAAGTCCATTGACGTCAGTGTGGGGCTTTCCATTCACTTCAAAGTTCTTTGGCTCAATTCCATAGCCCTTGCTACCAAGAGTAGTCTGCCTGCAATGAATGGTAGTAAGCAGTACTCTCTGCAGGATTGGCCTTTAGCTACATATATATCACTAGTATCTAAGCACTAGACAGTATAGAGTATTGTAGTGGTGAACTCCCATTCCTTTGATTTGTATAGCTGGAAGATGGAGGAAGGGTGTTTGCAGCAGAGAGACCTCAGCTATGGAACTTGCTTTCCATAGTGGTGCAAACGAACTGAGACTGGTCTGGGTTTTCAAAGGAGCTTAAGGGAGTGAAGCACCCAACTAGGGCTGGTTGAAATAGTTTTGCTAAAAACAGTTGGGTTTTCTACAAAAGAGCTTTCATGAAAATTGCTTCCCATGGAAAATTTCATTTTTTCATCCAAATATTTCAGCGGAAAACCAACAGATTTCAGGTGAAAATGGGAGTTGTGGTGCCTCTTAAGGGACTTGTAGTTTGCTCCTTGTGTCCCCATTCTCCTCTCTGAGGCAGGATCTCCAAGTGGACTACATCTCTTGCAATGCTCCATGGCTAGGAATTCCATGTTGCACAGCTTCCCTTCATCAAAAAGGTGAGACTGTGATGCATTATGGGAAATGTAGTCCAACTGGGAATCCCAGCCAACAGAGAAGAAGAGAGAAATGAGGAGCAAACTACAACTCTCATTTTCTGCTGTAATCTTTCGATTTTGAGTTTTCATTGAAAATGTCAAAATTTTCCATGGGAAATTTCAAGACAACCAATTATTTTTGTTTTTGTTAAAATTTTCTGTGAAAGAAAAGAAAAATTCAGATCAACTCTACACTCGACTCCAGCTGAGTCGTCTTTAGCTGATGTTGTGTCAGATTAGTTATGTTTTCATATAGGTGGATTTAGCAATCAGATGTTGTTAGGGCGCGCAAGACTTTGTAACGCGAAATCAGTATAGTTTGACAAGAGCAAGGCCCTAAAAGCAATGCTAAGCCAGAAAAGCTAGAGTTAAGACCTCTCAGGAGCAGAACCCAGACGCTGCCCTCTGCCCGACCTTAGGCCAAAGGAGGAAGTGCCTTGGGGTCTGGAGCATCCTGAGACGACCACAGACATTTGCTAATGCTTGATAAGTTAAAAGGTGCCTATTTTAGTAATAATAAAGGAGAAGTAAGACTATGGCTGAGTTCTCTTTGAAGTAAACAACTAACGTCACCTTATTCCAGAAGGTCCCTAGCTAACTACCAATAGACTAATAGCAACTAAGTGTTAAGGCCCAATCCCTACTGGGATTGAGATATACGTCATGTATTACTGGGTAAGGCTTGCTGCAAGGTGAGGGGGGAAAAGGATATATCAGTCCCCCGAGAGCCTCCCCAAGCGGAGACTCCCCGAGACTCCGTGGAAGCCACAGCGGATGCCTTGGCCAGGACGGTTCCCCGTACGTCACCCGCTTATCAGAACGAAGTATGGGTCTCCCTCGTTCTTGGTGATAAGCGTCCCTGCACACGCTTAAATAAGGCTAGCTTTCTTACATCGATGGACCCCCAGGAGTATATTGCTGTAGGTATCCTCTTGGCAGGTCTCTTCCTTGCTTAAGGTTCACTTCTCTGTTCACTAACTGCAGCTGCTGCTGTGGTTGCTCAGCTCATGATAATAATAAGTCCTGTGCCTATAAGTTGCTACTTTGTATCCTTGTAGTTAATTGTACTTTCATTGTACTTTTCATCTTAAGGCTTGTGCCGGAGCTTCAGTTCCTGTATGGTAAAGGACTCCTGCTCCTGTCTTTCTTATGCTATCTGTTGTTACTTTATATCCTTGTGGTTAATTGTACTTTCATTGTACTTTTCATCTTAAGGCTTGTGCTGGAGCTGCAGTTCCTGTATGGTACAGGACTCCCGCTCTTGTCTGTCTTTCTTATGCTATCTCAGGTAATAAATAAGCATTTTGACATCCTTTTGCCAGTGTGCTCCATTCCGCCACCGAGATATAAATACCGAACACTACAGATGTGTTGTGCCTTGAGAATACCACGGGCACATTTCATATATTAAAGAGTAAATAAAATAAGCAACACTGAAAATCCATGCAGCCAAGGGGGATAGGATGGCTGAGGGGATAGGTGATGGTATTTGGAGCCTTTCCCCTCTCAGTGCAAGGGGGTCTGATCCTGTGATGTACTGAAAACCCTCCTTCCCCTGTTGTGGTTAGCCACAATGGCAGAAATTCATGAAACATTTTGGTCAACCCGAATCTGCATTTGTATTGGTGAAAAAAACGTTTAGGCTGAAAAATTCCTCTCAGCTGTATGCATATCCTGACTACATGGCAGATTTCACAGTGTTCCTCGATGTGCTATAACGAGTGCAGGGGAGCTAAGGCAATTTATACTAGCTGAGGACCCAGCCTCTTATGTTTAAATACTCATGCAGAGTTGCAGGGGATTTGACCTTCTTTTCTCAGGCAGTAGCTCACCGGTGACTTCTTGTCTGAGATATTTCATTGTAAGTACTTCATCCCCCTTATTATTAAACACGGTGTGATTCATGGTTTCCAGCTCTCAGTCTCACGTTTAGTAACACAGCTGAAGTGTCAGGTGACAACTGCGCAACAATAACCGACGCTGCACAACAATATGAAGGGCTACATAGTGTCACCCAGAAAAGGGAGGGTAACCAAGTGACATTGTCCCTAGAGTTGGGTCTCCAGAGCATCATCCCCAATGCAGGCTGGTGCCGCGGAGCTACCAGAACAAATATACAGTAACAGAATTAGCTGGTGGGAATAATCTTTGACTGGATATTGTGGTGGGTTGGGTTTTTCAGTGCTGTAACTCTGACTGAAATTGTTTAAAGGCACAGTTACAGTGGTACTCATTCCAAATCCCTTCGGTCACACGTGTGTGCGTGTACACCCTCTATACACCCTCTTTTCTGTCACAAACTACCTGTGTCATAGACATGCAATACTCATTTCACTCATGCCTGATCTAGCACATACAGTCACACACACACACACATTCTATCTCTGTCACCTTTACGCCCAGCATCTTCCTGGTGGACATTAGCTATATACTTAGACAAAAGCTGACAATACAGACATGTCCTGTCCATGATCTCTAGGATGCACAGATAGAATGGGAGTCCCTCGAATTAGTAACACGATATTCTTCTACCTCTGAACATAGTTGTGGGTGGGGAAGAATGGGTATTAACATCTTAACGCACACTATCAAGTGTACTATATTCACTTAACTGTTTAACTGTGTCTGGCTTATATGTGGACAATACGGCATTTGGGCTTAAATGTGTGTCAGAGCTTGTGTCTGCACTACAGTGTAGGCATACCCTTCTGCACTATAAGGTTGAAATCCTGGCTTCATTGAATCAAGGACAAAACTCCTGTTGATTCTATGGGGCCAGGATTTCACCTTCCGATCCTTGAGATGCAATAGTGATCAGCTAAGTCCCTAAGACAGCACAAGACCTGAAGAAGAGCTCTGTGTAAGCTTGAAAGCATGTCACTCTCCCCAGTAGAAGTTGGTCCAATAAAAGATATTACCTCACACACCTTGTCTTTGTAAGACAGACAGGGCAGGGACAGAGGCAATGTCTGACTGCACAGTTCCTAGCATGTGAGATAATAAATTATTAATATTAAATAATTATACCAGGTATACAAGATATGGAGATGGGAACCTCATCTTTAACAGTCTTCAGCTTTTTATTTCCTTGTCCATTATACAGGTCATACGTGATGGTGCAGGGTGCTATAAAGTTTTTATCAGCATGTGTGTGGGTGACTTCGTGACAGATGATTGGCAGAGGTAGTGAGTTATGTTGGTCTTTCCAGACAAGTAGCAATTAAAAAAAAAATCCTTATGGCACCACCTCCTGCACCATCAAATATTTTATTTATGCCACGTGTTTATCTTGCTTTATCAGCTTTTTATGCTTTCTTCTTGTGCTTGGCTTTTTTACTGGAGTTTACAAAGTGCTGGGTTCTGATATCGCAGCTCACGGTGAGTAATAATTTACACCCCACTGACTTCTATGTGACTCTTGGTGGAGAAAAGTGCTATTCCATCTGAGTAAAGGTACCAGAATTTGATCCTATGAAAACAATGGGAAGATTAGTATGGGATTCAGTGGTGTCTGTAAGAAAAAGGTAATCGACTTCCCTCATGATGCGTGATGTAAGCCACATGCTGTGGGTAGCGTGTGTGTATTTTTCTGAAGCAACCAGCGTGACCTACGCTGAGTGCCTGCATGTGGTAAAGGATGCCAGCGCCTTTGCCTGTATGCCATGCAATGGCTGCCTTCACTGTTCTGGTCTCCTTATCCTCTCCTCTGAGGCTATTCAGTCCCAATGTCCTGCCTCCTTCCATTGCAGATCTCTGCCTCTCCCACCCCAGTTCCTGTATGTAAGACACATTTATAAATTCTCAGCCAGATACCTGGCCGGTGTAAACTGGCATTGCTCAACTGAAGTCAATGAAATCATGATTTGCATCAGCTGAGGATCTCGCCCACTGTATCTAGGGTAGGTACTTAACCTCACAGAACCTGATGGCACCTATTGCTAATTATTGGAGATGGTCAAATAATATTAGATGAATAAATTAGTCACTTTCATGATATTTTTCAAATAAATTGTTTTATGTATATTGTTTGCCACCATTCTCCCATCATCTAAAGCTAGGCAAATATATGACTTGACTAATTCATTCAATGGCTTTGGTCAAACTTTTCAAACAAAATATACACTGAATATTTATTTTCATTCCCATCTCTACTGACAACAACCCCATAGACTATTAAAACTGAAATAATTTGAAATCTCTTCTTGTTCACCATTTATGCTGTGGGTTTCCTTTTTGTACTTCACTGAACATGGCTGGTGAAACTCGCCCGATCAGTTTCACTTTGTATTCACTTTTGCTCTGTGCTTTTCAGAGACCAGCAGAATGTGGCTGTGTTTGGGTCATGACACAGGTGGTGCGTATACACTACAATTGAAAGTGTGACTGCAGCTTTGGGGTGACCAGATAGCAAGTGTGAAAAATTCGGACACTTTTTGGGGGGAGGGAAAGGGGAGCGTATAGTTGCATATATAAGACAAAGCCTCTAATATCATGACGGTCCTGATAATACCGGGACATCTGGTCACCCACTGCAGCTTGGGCAGAACATACCTGAGTTAGCTTTAACCTAACTAGCATGGCAAAAAGTAGCAGTGAAGATATGGTGGTGTGGGCTCTGGCACGCGTGAGGAACACAGTATATACTCAGGGGGACCAGGCGGGCTTGGACAGCCAACACTGAAGCGCAGCTTCACTATTTTTAGCCACTCTCGCTAGATTAAAGCTAATGCGGGCTGCAATTACACCTCCAATTGCACTGTGGACAAACCCTGAGTAGGAATGTTTTAACCCCATCATAATAGATTTGTTTGTTTCAGAAAAGAATTGTCTATTTGGTTTTGAAGCTTTTTCCTGTTATTAAAAACCGTGGCTCTGATCCTGCAGACGCTCATGCACAACAAGTACGTTTATACGCAGTGGGAGTGTTTACACTGCGTGGAAAGACACTCACTGACTTCGGTGGGAGATGGATCAGACTCAGCAAGGATACACATATGCACAAAGTTACTCTCGTGCATAAATGTTTGCAGGATAGAGATCTATATTTTGTACCTAACATTACTCGACAGCATCACTTGAATGAGAACGGAATGCATTTTGATGAGGCAAATGAGAGAGAGCTTCAGTTAATATTGAAACAAACACCATCCTGGTAAAATAAAGAAGCTGCGTTGGCTGTGTGATCTACTGTTCAGCATGTGTTGTGTCTCCCCTCAGCAGGTGGTGCACAGAAGGCATGAATGCACTACTCCTAGCAGCTAAAGGAGTTACTCCTTTTGACCCCAGTGGTAGAAGTTCATACTTCTATGCACTGGAGGTCCCAGGTGTTATTACAGAGGAATTTCACATTGAGCTTAAGGCAACTGAAGAATACATAACAGAAAGGAGGGCTATCCTTCCTTCCATCTGTGCCATCAGCATGAGACAAACCCAAACACTTTGCAGTTTGGTGACTAGACAACAGTATGATTTATATGGTAATCAGCTACTGGATGTTTTATGTTGTGTTATTGCTGGCAGATTGGTTCTTTGACATCTGCCCTTGTAAAATAATTGTGAATGTCTGAAAAAGTTTATATAGCCATTGAAGGGCCAATACATAAAGAGGGCAGTACAATTCGAGGTAAAGGAGATTAAATACTACACAAAGAGGGCCTGGTGCAGCTCTCATTAAAGTCAATATTGGGAATTGGATCAGATCCCAAACCTGAGAGCGCCTTTATGAGCTCATATACTGGTGTGTTGGGGGTATTTCTTTCTTTCTTTTAACAGCACACTTCTTATTATGAGTCTAGCTCTGGTTACTTGCAAGTCCACGGGCACCAGGGTCATATCATTTTTGGTGGTGCCCTGGCCAGGGCACTGGGCCCATGTTATGTGGGAGAGGGGAGGGGGAAGGGGCTAGACCATGAGGGGGAGAGTGGCTGCTGCACCATGCAGCTTGTGGCTGGGCACCGGCGTGGCTCCTGGCCAGCCGCTGAATGTGTCATCTGCAACTGAAGCTGTGAATCAAAGGACTGAGGCCCATCCAGGAACTGGATGTACACCGAGAAATATACAAGCCTGCAAACTCCACAATTCTACTAGAAACCTGATATATATGGACTTTCCAGTTATTTGTATGTATCTGATTGCTTTAATTATTTAACATTTCTCTTATAGTTTGTTTCTTTCTTTTATAATAAACCTTTAGTTTAGTTACTAAAGGATTGGCTGGCAGCGTGGTATTTTGGGTAAGATCCACGCTTATATTGATCTGGTACTGTGGCTGACCCTTTGGGGTCAGGAGAAACCTTTTGGGTAAAGAGCATAGAGTTTTAAATAACTGATCTCTTTACTGGATCTAGTGGCCGACTGGGAGCCAGAGACTGAAATGCAGTGAAGGGGGCTGTATATATTTTTATTTTGGCGTCTTGATAACCAGTGTGGGAATCAGAAGCACTGTTTGTGGCTGGTTGGGAAGTCTGACTTCAGTGTCACCCACCAGTGTTGGGAGAATCTGCTCTCCTTTTGCAGCCTGCCCAGACCTTAGCATTTTCAGGTGGCTACCCTAGGCACGGATGGGTCACAGGGGGAATTGTGGAAAGAGAGGTATTTTGCTCTGTTGTACTTTGTACGTCAATTACCCGAAGGCTGGACAGACATCTGTACAATTTAAAAACAAAGAAGCTAAATTACAATTAAACCTCACCTTCAAAAAGAAAGTAAATATCAAATGAGTTGATTTTTGGACAAATCATGGAGCCTTTCATACCTTATCTATTCTCCTTCACAGTGCACCTGGACTCCAGTGCTACACTGAAGATTAGGCTTCAAATCCTGTTTGGTTTCCTCACCTGAGTAATCAAATCAGTGGGACAGCTCCAGCGAATATGATTTGACCTCAGAACTGTATGGCCCCGATCCCGCCAACACATTCGCAATGAGCACTAGCATTTCTGTTCAACTCAGCAGGCCAGATCCTCAGCTGGTGTAAATCTTCCACTGAAGTCAATGGGGAGACCCTGTTTCAGACTAGCTGAGGATCTGGTCCCAGGTATTCATTGGGGCCTAAAATTACTCATGTACCTAAGTGTGTCCAGGATCTAGGCCAACATTATTAGTAGTTCCAAATATACACAGCCTACTTGGAGTTCTGGACATTTTCAGTATAAAAAGTGGGACACTGACTTGGAAGAAGAAATGCAAAGGGCTTAAGATTTCACTGATTTCCCCCAAGACACCTTTCTGTACCTGAAGTGTTTCCCGTTCTGTTCTGGGAAGCCCTACCCTTGGCCAGGATGCAAGCACTACCAGCTGTATGCAGAACAGAATGCAAAGTGCTAAAGCCCTTCAAGCTATTTACGTTGACTGTAACTCACTGCTCTGGCCAAGATAGAGAGGCAGCTACTTAAAGCTGTTTGGCCTGGTTTACGCTTTGAGTTACCATGGAACACCTCTTGCCTACCAGCTAAAGAAACTAACATGTTACAGCTCTGTTTTCCAGGGACCTGCCTCCCCTCCCTTCAGCGGAGTGGCTGTGAATTGGCAGGCGGATGTGGGATGAAGATCTACAATAAGTGCAGACTGACTGACTGCTTGCAATGAAAGATCACTCCCTGTTGGATGGAGCTCTGATTCTCTCTGGTTGCAAACGAGGGTAGATGGACTGAGGTTGCATATAGTATAGGATACAAACTGGAGTGATTTTATCAGCAGAGATTTGGCAGCACACGCAAATGGCAAAAAAAAGTGATGTCCTATGCAGGTCATTTCAAGCAAGGTCGTTTCAGATGAGTAACGCGATCAGATGCGATGGTGATGGGAATCATTCTAAGAACTTGGATAGAGAGTGTAGGGATAGAGAGCCAGAGATTCAAAGGCATTTAAGCACCTAACTCCCACTGAAGTCAATGGGAGTTAGGCACCTCAATAGCTTTGAGGATCTGGGATGAGTGACAGGTGTAACATAAACTGGGCCCAAATCGTCAGCTGGAGTAAATCAGCATAGCAACGTAGCTCTGCTAATTTACACCAGCTAAGAATCTAACCCATGATCTTTAACTATGCTTGAGGGCAGAGTTTAGAGCCAGAGGGTGGAATCCTGGCCCCACTGAAGTCGATGAGAGTTTTGCCACTGAAGTCACCAGTGCCAGGATTTCAGCCAGAGACAGCAGTTTTGGGAGGAGTGGCAGAGTCTCTCTCTGTCTCTATCCCTTGATGGCTGGCTTTGGGTGGCTTTCCTGGCAGTGGAGCTACACCTGTGAAATGAAAGCTTTCTTGGTGCTTTTGCCATTAAAAATCCCTGCTCAAGAATGCAAATATGTGTGCATAAAATCTGTACCGTTTGTTATCTGCATCCACCTGTTCTCTCCCTAATGGACCAGTCTAAGCCTGGAGTTCATTCTTTCTTGACCAATAGGAAACCATAACCCTGCTAAGCTTTTTCATTTCAAATTAGGGATGGGTGAATGGGGTGGATACAATTATAGAATTCCTGAAAGCCCAATCTGAACCTTTTAACTGACGTTTGAAAAGTTCACGTATCAGATAGCCTTACAGACCCCTCTGACATAGCTGGAATAGAAAATGAAAGCTGCTCTTGGACTCACAAAAGAATATATTAAAATACAGTTATTAAACACAGTGGACCAGATTGTCCTCCAACTTGCACTGGCTTGACACCAGAGTAACTCCACTGATATCAACGAAATGCCTCTGAATTTACACCAGCCTACAGGCATGTCTGTACTGCAACCATGGGGTGTGATGGCAGTTCCTGTAGACATCCCCGACCTAGCTCTGACCTAGTTAGTTTGGGTACTAGAGCAGTGAAGAAGCAGCAGCAGCTGTACAAGCCCATGTAGCTTCTCCCATTGGCATAGTTCATCCAGGCAGTAGCTATGTCGGCAAGAGAAGCTCTCCCGTTGACATGGCGCTGCCGACACTGCTGGTGTGTGTGTGGTCAGTATAACTACGTCGCTCAGGCGTGTGGATTTCTCGCTCCCCTGAGTGACATAGTTATACTGATGTAAGTTTGTAGTGTAGACCTGGCCTTGGATTAAACCGAGCTCGTCACTCAGGCGGGTCTACTTGAGGTGCAATTGACTGATCTCTGACTACTGGTGGTAGATATGCCAATGGCCTGTGAAGGGATGTTAGCTGGGGTGGGTTCTGAGTTATTACAGAAAATTCTTTCTGGGTGTCTGACTGGTGATTCTTGCCCACATGCTCAGGGTTTAGCTGATTGCCATATTTGGGGTCAGGAAGGAATTTTCCCCCAGGGCAGATTGGCAAAGGCTCTGGGTGTTTTTCGCCTTCCTCTGTAGCATGGGGTATGGTTCACTTGCTGGTGGATTCTCTGTACCTTAAAGTCTTTAAATCAGGATTTGAGGACTTTAATAACGCAGTCATAGGTTAGAAGTTTATTACAGGAGTGGGTGGGTGAAGTTCTGTGGTCTGCATTGTGCAGGAGGTCAGACTAGATGATCATATTAGTTCCTTCTGACCTTAGAGTCTATGAGTCTCAGTGTGGAGGCAGATATCTGCCTTGTCCATGCCTCCTTTTACCACAATTTCTCTCTCTGGTCCTGAAACCCCTGCTCCCTCCTGCATTAGTGCTATTCAGGCCCCTATGCGAGGAGAATTCTTCTGGGCTTCATGGATGCCCTACACTGAACTGGCACCAAGGAGTCTTTGGACAATGATGAATTAGCAGTATTGCCATCTTCCAGCATTCAAAAGTCATGACTCAGGCCCCAAAAACACCAGGAGATAGTTTCAAATTAATGAATGTTGGGTTCTTTTTCTTTGCCTTCTAGTTTCTGAGCCTTTCGGTTGCTCTTGTTTCATGTCTTTAGGCTTTTCTCCACAACTACAAGGGTGAGAAACTGGCTTTTTAAAAATAAATAAATAAGTAAATAAATGAAAGCTGAGATTCTCATGGAATCTCTTGATTATGAAAGCTGGAACTTTAAGAAATACACTAAAAATCCCAAGACTTGTGATAAGAGCTGGCAATAGTGAATTAGGCTCAGCTTGACAAATTTTGCCCTCATTGATGATAATTTCACCAGTATAAGTGAAAGTAGACTCAAGCTCATTGACTTCGTTGGGGCCATTCCTTATTTAAACAGTATAAGCAGTTCCACTGAAGTCAATAAAAGGACACTGACTTACACCAACTCAGGATCTGGCCCCATAATTTCCAGAGGTTTATAAAATGTATATTATTGGTGGGGGAAAAATACAGGATCCTTTGTAATTGGATACTGGGGGGAAAAAAGAAATCTGTATTTGATGGAATGGCAGCAGATCTGTTTGGTTTTTTTAAGCATCATCCTGGGCCCTTATATTATGATATAATAAATGGTTGTTTTAAACATATTATGTACCTGCTGGAACAGAATAGCTCCTTTAAAGCGATTCAGATCTGTTGTGTAGTTACATAATTGGGCCACATGCCATTTTTAAACTGAGGAAATCTTGTGGAGGGGAAGAACTTACCATTTCAAAATCACCTCAGTGGCTCTGGGCATTTCTTTTCTGCATTCCTGCAATTTAGAAGATGCAAAGCCATCTTTAATGCCACCTGTCTGTGGCCACATTAAGTACTCTTGGGGAGTAAAGGACTTGTAGTTTATCTACAGTGGAAATGCTGCCCAGAACTGTTTCGGTCACTTGCTGGAGTCTTGTAGGTGAATTAATCCTATGCACGCACACACACAGGCACAAACATGCAGGCACGTGCTCATTTTCGCCCTTCTTGCTGTCAGCTACCATGAGATCGTGAAGTCCCAGTCACAGTGGAGGAAGAAGGTGAAATCTGACAGTGGCCGATTAAGACCACATTGAACAAATTGGTTGAACCAAGCCCCATGTTTGATAAATGAAATCCCCAAATTTACTAGAGTGGGGGGAAATTTTGTAATCCACCCCCAACTCCTAAAAAGATTTGAGCATGGCTAGGGATACCATCTTTAAAGTTCCCAAAAAGGGGACGCTGCCGGAGGGGGAAGGGAGAAGGAGCTGGAGGGTGGGGGACAGTTGGGGGAATTGAGGGGGGGGTCCTGGAGGGGTGTGTGTGTACTGGGAGGAGGAATTGGAGGGGTGCTGGAGGGGTGTGTGTGTACTGGGAGGGGGAATTGGAGGGGTGCTAGAGGTGTGTGTGTGTACTGGGAGGCGGTATATGGAGAGGTAGAGGGGGGTACTTGCAGCCTCACTCTCGAGGTGGGGGCGGTGTCGCTCACTGTCACGGTGGCAGGGCAGCTGGCGCAGGCCTGGGATGCAGTGCCAGTTGTCCGTTAGTGCCTCCTTGCCTCTCTCCCTCCCCAGGGCTAGGAGCTGGGCCCTGGGTGGGTGGGATCTGGCGGCAGCTGCAGTCGAGGGACCAGTTGGGAGGCGAAGCCAGCTTTTTCTGAGCTCCAACATCTGCTCTGCAAAAACAGGACATTTCCTCTTATTTGAAAAATCCACCAGGGCAGAGGATCCAAAAAGAGGAAATGTCTGGGGAAATCTGGACATATGGTAAGCTTCCAGAGCCCACTGCTTGACCTAAAGAACTAGCTGCTCTCATTGGTAGCTGTAGCAGAGCCATATCTACTGTGGGCTAGCCACTAGAGGGAGTTGTGTAACACACATGGAACTGTGCCTTATAGATTTCCTCTGGACAGAAGCAACTCGTCCTGATCACCTGAGACTGACAGCATTTCTGATCCTGGACAGGTTCTCACTGTAGAGATATGCTTGTAGAAGATTGTGATTTAGAGATGCTCCCTAGCATGGGACAGCGCTGTGAATTGGGAGATGTGCCCTACATCAGATCTAACATGGCTGCTCCCAGCTGCACTCCTCTGAGTCATTCCTGTCTGTGTTATTGAAGTTCTATTCCTCAAGATCATTACATGGTGTCAGCAGTGGTGAATGAGTTCGGAAACTACAAGGATTTGGAGGAAAATTTGTGCATCTGCAACTGAAAGCACAGGCAAACAAAGGGGATACCTGAATGCACAGACAAACAAAAGGCAGTCACACTGCAAGACAGTGCCTTCAGCAAGTAAGTGAGAAGCACAACTCTAAGAAATAAGAATGGATGTTTTACAATTTCCTTCCAGTCTACAAATGTCAGGCAATGTTGCAGAGAACTGGATAAAGTTTAAGCAGAGATTTCTGTTGTATTTGTTAGCCATTGGGGTACAGGACAAAGATGAAAACCTAAAATCATCTATATTTTTACAAGTTGCTAGGGAAGGGGCACTGGATGTTTATAATAACTTTGAGCTTGAGGAAGGTGAAAACATGAAGTTAAATATAATACTGACTAAATTTGAGGAATATTGCATGCCAAAAGTGACTTTTGAGAGGCATAGATTTTTTACATGTATACAAAAACCGGTTGACACCATAGAGCAATATGTCACAGAATAAGGAAACTCAGTAAAACCTGTAACTTTGTTGGCTTGACAGACTCTTTGATCACGGACAGACTCATTTGTGGCATTAGAGACAATGTGTTAAGAGAGAGACTGCTCCGGGGAGGGGGAGTTAACTTTGAATAAAGCTTTCCCAGTATGCAGGGCCACCTAAACAGTAAAAACACAAGTAAAACAGCTGAATTTACTAGAAGGGGTCATCTATGCACTAAGGAAAGCAGCATATAAAGCCAGAGTGGCTCAAATCACAATGTGGAACCAACCCTTGCTAAAGGAAAGACTGAGTCCAGATGGTCATGTGTGGATCATGGCATGGTCCCAAACAGTGTCTTGCCTATGGAAAACTCTGTCATAACTGTAGGAAACTTAATCATTTTGCAAACTGCTCCAGATCCCAAAGGCAGAAAAGTCAAGTGCATTTAGTTACTGACAATGGGACTGAGGAGTTTTTTGTAGATGTACTGGGATCAAGCAAGCCTGATAAGAAGGACTGGATACTGCCTCTGACAGTGAATGGAACAATCATTCCATTCAGACTGGATACAGGAGCTCAGGTTAATATTCTATCTGCATGAGATTATGAGAGACTGAAAATAAGACCTAAAATGGGACCAATAAACATGAAAGTAGCTGGGTATTCTGAAACAAATATACCAGTGAAGGGGTGATGCTTCACTAGCGTTACTCATAAAAACACCATATACAGGCTCCACCACAGGAGGTGATACTAATTTTGGGCCTGGCTGCATGTGAGAAACTCCATCTGGTAAAAAGGGTGCTCTCACTACAAGATTATAATGCACCTGGCTTTCAGGAATATCAGGACCTGTTTCAGGGATTGTGTTGCTTGCAGGGTAAACATACAATCCAGATAAACAAGCAGGTGCCTCCAGTTATTCATCCAAGTAGAAAGGTGCCATTTGGACGCCGTGGTAAACTTGATGCTGAGTTTGCAAGGATGGAAGCAATACACGTAATACAAAAAGAAGAGGAGCCATCAGAATGGGTGAGCTCCCTAGGCACTGTGGAAAAAAGCACCAGCCAGCTACGCATATGCGTAGATCCCAGAGACTTCAACAAGGCTATACAAAGAGAACATTTCAAACTACCAACCAGAGAAGATATGGCTCAGTTTGCAAATGCTCAATATTTCAGTAAATTGGATGCATCCTCAGGGTTTTGGCAGCAAAAATTAATGGAGGAAAGCTCAAAATTATGCACATTTAATACCCCATTTGGAAGATACAGATTTTTATAGCTTTAGCACCAGAGGTGTACTACAAAACCATTCACATTATTTATGAATATATTAGCGGTGTAGCCACCTCCATGGATGACATCGTCATCTGGGGCTCAACGAAACAGGATCATGATCATTGACTTCGGCAAGTCCTGAATGCAACTAGAGCTGCAAACCTCAAATTAAATAGGGACAAATGCATCTTAGGAGTTAAAGAACTTACTTTTGTAGGGGACTTTATTTCCCACGAGGGTGTAAAACTTGATAAGAGGAAGATTTTAGCCATTGAAATGATGCTACATCCCCAGTCAAAGAAAGATGTCCAGCGGTTCCTGGGAATGGTTAATTATCTTGGAAAATTCTTACCCAATCTTTCTGCCAAAGCAGCAGCATTGAGACAACTCCTAGAGGACAAAAATAAATGGTGTTGGTGTGCTGAACAGAAAGAATTATGAGAAGGGTTAAAACAAAACCTGATACAAGAACCAGTATTGAAGTTCTTTGCACAGGAAGGCCTATTAAGATTTCAGTGGATACATCACAGTCTGGGATGGGTGCAATGATTTTACAGAAGCATGAGGATTGCTGGCAACCAGTGGCATATGCATCCAAATCACTCACTGATGCAGAAACTAGATATTCACAGATTGAGAAGGAGCTTTTAGGACTCTTGTTTGCCTGTGAGAGATTCAATCAGTATGTTTATGGACAGACAGCGGAAGCTGAAACAGACCATAAGCCCCCTGATTGCATTATTTAGCAAACCGCTAAATGATTGTACCTTAAGGATTCAAAGAATTATGATAAAGTTGCAAAGGTGTAATTTGCTGATGACCTACACGCCTAGTAAATTTATGTTCACAGCAGATGCACTTTCCAGAGTGGTGGCGCCCACGGCACCCGAGAAGACAATAGAGACAGATGTGCAAGCCTACGTAAACATAATTGTGAGGTCGATTCCTATAGCTAACAGGAGACTACAACAAATAAAAGAGGAGATGGGGAAAGGTGAATCATTGGGAATTCTTAAAGAAGTGATAATTAAAGGGTGGCCTGAAGAAATAAGCAGTTCCTGTCTAAGAGACTATTGGAACTGTAGACATGAACTGACGGTGACAGATGGGGTGATTTTCAAGGGCAGTAAGGTCGTAATTCCGCTAAGCCTCTAAAAAGAAATGCTACAGAAAACCACGAGGGTCATTTAGGAATTGAGAAGTGCAAAGAACAAGCATGAGAGGTGCTGTATTGGCCGTGGATCACTTACAACATCACTAATGTGGTAAGAAACTGCTTTTCATGCTTGAAATACAAGCCATGCCAACAGGCAGAGCCACTGAGATCCCAACCAGTTTCACAAAGGCCTTATGAGAAGGTAGGTGCTGACTTATTTACCTGGCAATGAAAAGATTACTTAATAGTCAACGATTATTACTCTCTGTATTATTACTTTCTGTATCCAGAAATTTGCACACTGCACAGTACTAACAGTAAGTCAGTGACCACTGGCATGAAAGGAATTCTCTCAGACATGGAATTCCAGACGAGGTCGTTAGTAATAATGGGCCACAATTTTCCAGCACAGAGTTTAGGCAATTTGCCTCAGATTGGGATTTTCATAACGAAAACTCCAGTCCAAATTACCCCCAATCAAATGGACTGGTGGAAAGGTCTATACAGACAGTAAAGAACCTGATGAAAAAGACTTTTGACAGTGGGATCTACGAGTTATCCCAGAGAGTTCCAACACTGTGAAAGTTTAGGTAGATTCCAGCATATCTCCTCTGACTGATCCAGTATCATCAACACATAGTGAAGAAACTGTCAGGGAACGAGAGAACAACTCAGACTTGAATGAAGGGCTGGTACTGAGAAGATCTGATCGGGTGATCAAATGTCTGGAAAGACTCATAGAGACTTGCTAGGATATGTGAGGAAAGTGGGTGATAAAGACTCATTAATGTGCTAGTAACCTCTCCTCCTAGGTATTTGACATATTGAATTTATGGGATTGTAAAATTGCTGTGTTGTTAGAAAGTTGTTATGTGTTATTAGATGTTAGTGCATGCATCATTAGATAGTTTTTTGTATATGTATCTAAGGGTTGACTTGCTTCCTTAGGAGGGGAGATGTAGAGATATGCTTGTAGAGATTGTGATTTAGAGATGCTCCCCGGCATGGGACAGCGTTGTGAACTGGAAGATGATGTGCCCTACATCAGATCTGACATGCCTGCTCCCAGCTGCACTCCTCTGAGTCACTCCTGTCTGTGTTATTAAAGCTCTATTCCTTACTCATTCAATAGTTTGTTCGTAAGGAACCCTCAAGTTTGTTACATTCGCTTTTGTAACCATTGTCACTGTGGTTGTAATGGGCTCGAATTCAGGACTTCCAGAGCTAAAGCATAAATGTGGAAATTCAGCATAAAGCTGAGAGCAGTAGCAAATTTGTGGCTCAGGCCAGGCACAGAATGGGACGTATAACACACACTGAACAGTGAGTTATGTTGCTCTGACCTTGGTAGCCCTTACAACTCTGCCTGTTGTCTGAGGCTTTTGAGAAGGAGGCTGATGCTTGATAGGGTTGGGAAGATTTCATAATTTGCTACTCCTTGTCTGTTTGTGAGATTTGTCATTGATGGGAATATACATGTGCTCAGAGCACAGGATAGATGCATTTAAAATAAATCCAGACAAATTAAATTATGCAGCTATAATTTCATCCAGGAATTCTGGAGCTATGCTAAAATATAGTCTTGGATTCCCCACAAGCCAGGGATTGAATATTAGTCCTTGTTTCAAAGCCTGATCCCAACCCCACTGACATCAAGGTGAATCTTTCCACTGACATCAGGGTTTTTTGGATCACAGCCTTCGTGTTTGCCTGTTGTTCCATCATCTCAAACATATATCATGAAATGGTATGTGAGTGTCATATTTTGATTAATGTGCCTGAGCAGCTTCTCTTTGACATAGTGGTTCCTTGATGAACTGTGTCTGTGGAAGGGTTCCTGAGGGAAGGCTCTTACGGTACAATTTCTCCTCATTCCTGGGCCTGATGTCACTCCTGTGAATTAAAGAAACCAGGTGGCTTTGTATTAATTCATTTTCAAGCTTATTTTTGCACGTAGGAGCAGTAAGCCAGATTCTGATCACAGTTACACTGGTGTAAATCCAGAACAACTCCATTAAAGATCAGAATCTGAGCCACTGTATGGAACATGCTATTCATATACAGTACAACAGCACTATTCCAAGTCACTCTTCTTTTAGTAATGAACTTTTTGTTTATTGTGTACTAAGTGGTTGTAAAAACAAACAAAAAAGGCACAAAACTGGAACATTAGTGAATTTTTCAGCAAAATCTCCATATCTGAAATCCAAGGTTAATTTTTCCATCTGAAAAAAAATAGCTTTTTCTTTTTCATTTTTCAGTGAAAACCAGTCACTGTCAGAAAAAGCCATGTAACATGATATTTCTGAGCTAGGTTACAGGCTGAAACAAAACTCAAAATAATTTGGTTACATTTTATTAAAAAGATGGTGTTATATTTGTACACTACTCCTTACGCAGATGATACAACTGGAGCTCTGCTTTTGCATAGACAGGATTACTGATCTATTGCACAATGGTTTTCATTGTTCTCTACTTCGGTCTTTCCACAGGGTGATCTGCCCTTTAAGACAATGCCAGCTCCCATCTGTGCTTGGCTTTCTTCTCTGATCAGGTAATCGCAGGCTACAGTAAAACGTGCTAGGAGGCCTCCATATGGGGAGGGGGGAAAGGGTACACTTTACCTGGGCCTGGAGGCCCGGGGGGTCCTGGCCCAGGCTGCAATCCCCATGGGTATGTGTGTGGGAGGGAGCCTGTGTTACAGGTTTCTACTGGGCCCAAAAAATTATGCTTGGGCCCTGCCTGCTAGGAAAGGGGAAAAGATTATACAAAGCTCCAATCAGCTCCTCTAGGGGAACTCTGGAGATGGATGGCAGAAGGGTGTGGGTAGTGTCCAGTGCTTAATTTGTGTCAGGGTTTGCCAGGGGTGCACCCTGACACCTCTAGGCTTGGCAGTTCATAGCCCCAGCACCTCTGGGTTTGCTGCATCAGTTATGAATGTAAAACAATTGCTTGAGCCCCGGCAGCTAATTGCTTGAGCTGCGGCACCTCTTTCGTTACAAATTAAGCACTGGTGGTGTCTTTCCTTCTGCCCCATGGGAAGCGAGCTGTGGTAGGAGCCCGGGGAGCCTGTGCTAAGGAATTCTGGGGAGGAGCCCCAGACCGCTGTGCTCAAGATCTACAATGAGACAGAGAAAAGGCCTAGAAAGAGACGGGTAATACAGGAAGAGGCCCTGGGGGCAGGGAGCTTTGGGGTGGTGGGTAGGAGCCCTATTGTGGTTTAGGGTCCCATGGCTAACTCCTGTAGAACAGAGAGGATATGGGGCCTTGTAACAAAGTGGCTTGCAGCTTAAGGGCTGGAGGGCCTGCAGTTAGCCAACCCTGATTACTAAAGAGGGGCATCTGAGGTGGATCAGGTAATTCCCTATAAAGGGCAGCAGGTAGCTGCCATGAAGGGGGAGGCCCAGGAGGAGAGAAAGGTCTCTGCAGGGAGGAGCTGGATGCCAGGCAGTGGGTGACTAGGAACCAGAAATGTGAGGCAGGGCCTGGGAGTGGCCTGTCAAGGCAGGAAATGCCCTAAACAGGAAGGGCTGAGTAGGGTGAATTGGTGTCTGCTGGGAATGACCTGGGCCTACAAGCGAGGAAGCCTGGGAGTGACCTTGAAAGAGGGTGAAAGTGATGGACGGTGCTTTGGGACTTTGAGGTTTATTTTAGAGATTGATTTATGTGAATAAACTCAGACCCTGAGAAAGGGGGAGGAAGGGGTAAAAGGATGAGAGAATCTTTGTGGGCTTGTCTAATAAGCTCTTTGAGGGAGAAATGGTTAGCAGAGCACTGCTGATGCATCCCTGGCCAGGAGGAGGCATATGGGAGGCAGCCGACCCCACTACAGGCTGAAGGTGGTGCAGAGACCCTTGCAATAAAGTGTGAAAGACTTTGGAAACCACTGCCCTCTAGAGGCGAAATGATGATTGATGGCTATGGGACTCTAGCCTAGGGAGAGCCCAGGATTGCTGAATACTTGTACGGAAGGGAAAAGGGAGTGTGGAAACCCCTGGAGGCAAGATACTTAAGGAACTGGAGAGAGGGGAAAAGGAGTTTTGTTATATGTTGGACTCTTCATTACCCCCAGAAAGGGAGGACTCATGCAGAGGACCAAAAAGCAGCAGATTCTCCTGAATCCATCACCAGCTGCGGCAGGGAAACTGACCCACTGGTGCGTGCTGATGGGGAAAGGCAAGCAACCTTGCTTGACAGCCCCATCGCACTTTGGTAATGGAGGCAGAGGAAAACATTTTGAGAAGACAGATAGAGGAATTTGCAATAGGCTCAAAATACAGTCCTCCAGATCTGGTGAACAGCCCAAAACTGGGCACACAAAGTGAAGTAGCAACCACTAAAATTGAAGGGGAGGGAAAAATGAAAATGTATCTCTGCAAAAAATGTGGAAGTTCTTTTTACTTTGGAGTGTTGAAAGCAACCCTTCCCCCCCCCCTTTTTTTTCATGTTTTGCAATTTTTAAAGGCTTTTTTTTTTTTTAAGAGGAATTTTTATCAATATGGTATCAAAATATTTTGTTCACTGAACTATTTTTGGTAAACAAAAATGCAGTAGCCTTTTTGATAATGATTTCATAAAAACTTTGTGTGTTTGTGTTGTGAAATAACTGGTGGCGGAGGGAGGCACAAGGTTTTTTGCAGAATACTGACCACTTTGATCACTTGGATAATTTTTTTGGGTAATTTTTTGGGTTTTGGATGAAAACGTTTTGTTTGAAAAAACTCTTGTTCAAAAACCTTTGACCCGCTGTAACTGAGGACCAGATTTTCTCCTCTGTTCTGAACCCCTGTTGTGCTGCTCTAGTGTCACACAAGGACTGAAATCGGACTGTATCTGGCCACTTGAGAATTTATTTCCCCAAACTGGGGGAGTTCTCATCTGTTTCAAGCTGATATAAATGCCACCTCCCCTTCTTGATACACCTCTTATGCTACAGCCGGTATTGGGAGAAGATGGGCCATAGTGCATGGCTTACCAGCAATCCCCAGAGGGTGTAAGAGTGGTCCCTGGGGGACCATTACTAACTGGCAGAGCCACGCTAAGCTCTGCTGGGGCTGGTGCAAATCCAAGCAGAGAGCCATAATTGGATCCCTGATGGCTGCCCCAAACAGACCTCAGCTTAGAAGAGAATCTGGCTCGTCGTTATTTTAATGTCGGCTTTTGCGATCTTAATGGCTGTATTTTAAAATAGCATAAAGATGCTGACTGCTTGTTGTTTAACGGCCACCTCAGCATTGATAGGTCACATGAGAAGAGTTAAACAATTGCAATGCTTGTCAGCATCTAACCTCCTCATATCTAAGGTATTTCTAAGGCCCCGATCACCTTGGTGTCTAAGCACCAATACCAGTGCTTAGAGTCTCTGCAGCTGTACAGCAATCAGAGGCTCTCCAGCATTCAAACCATGGAGAGATCATGGCATGAGGACTCCTCCAGTGATCCTGGCTGCAGAGAATTGTTCCTATTTATTATTTGTATTGTGGTAGGGCCTAGCCATGCACCAAGACAGAACAAAAAGAAGGTCCTTGCCTCGATGTAAATCTAAGACAAGAGGCAACAGGTGGATGCAGACCTGAAGGGGTGGAGGGAGGGGCACAAGGAAACATGATGATGGCAAGGGATAGGCTCCAGTCTCACCTAGAGGAGTCCCAGTGACTTCAGAGGGACTGTACCAGAATATAGGGATCCACATGTCTCGGGGAGAACCCTTTACAGGATCATGGCCTCAATATGTGCTCAGACACCCCAGCACATCCAAGATGTTTGTCTCCAAAGCTTCAAAGTGCCAGGTCCGTTTCCCTCCAGCACCATATGTCCATAGAGCAGTTACCTTGGCTCATCTGATCTTCTCTTGGCCAGTGACAGATTACTTTCTAGTTCCTATTTCACTCAGGCTTTGCTCAGCTGTCACAGTTCTAACACTCTGAACCCTGATCGACCATTGGTTTGAATTTGCTCTCTTTTGGTGAGTGTTTGGTCTTCCTGGCCTTTTATGGCAATAACCTTCACCGTTGATTTATCGGCTTTCTTTCCCACTCTCTGTCGTTTTTCATCAGCTGATGGTACATCCATCTGTCTTCTATTACTAGAGAAATTATCCTGTTTCTACTTTGTATTTTGGTCTCTAGTCTGAAGAAGCAAAAGATGCTCCACCCTGCGATGAAGGCTGCAAACCTTGAGCATGCTCAGTAAGAATTTAGGATTTCTTTAAAAACAAACAAACAAAAAAAAAAAACCTTGGCAAAGAGCCAAGTATATGTGTGTGGCTGAGCAGAATCACAGCTCCCAGGTCAATGGCAAGTGAGGACCTGCAAAACAAGCCCAGGCAAAGACCTGACTGCCCACAGTAAAGTGCTACTGAGCATGTGCAGTAAGGGAAGGGGTGACAGAGTGGTCAGTTACTTGAGTGGCTAGCAGGCCAGAACCCACCCACACCCATCACAACTTGTTGTAAAGGTCAGAGCTGTCCATCAGAATTCTGAGCTAACGGTCAAGACTGAGCATGTGCAGTGAGGTAATGGCTTCTAAGAATGAGTAAAGCTATATAAGGTGAGGGCTACAATGTAGCATAAAAGGGCCAGCTACCTGCAAGAGTTTCAGAGTCCAGCATCTGCATCTGAGAAGGAGGGAAGTGTGTGGGAAGAATCAGAGAGCAAGAGAGGTCAGAAAAGCTGCTGCTAAAGGAGAGGCAAGACTGGAGCGAAGCAGAGACAGACAAGGAACTGAACAGCAGCAGCAGTGATTTTTAGCAACAGATTTGTAGAATAAGCTTAATATTCTTTTAATGGTAGTTTAGTATAAGTATGGGATAGGATACTATGTGGGGTTAGTGTGTGTGTGTTGATAAGAATGCATAAAATTCTGTTATTAATTGCAACATATCTATGTAAATTTTAAAGCACTTTATGAGCCGCTGTCAGCAATTTGTTGCAAATTGGCCACTTGAAACAAATTGCTTCGTTTAGACTCCTTTAAACTATATGCTTTTGTAGTTTAAATGCTCTTTAACATGTCATTAGGGATTTGTGTCTCAGATTTGTGCCTTGTTTAGGATTTTTTGATCATATTGTAGTAGGGATTATTAGTTACATAAATAAAAAGATATTCTGTTTTGGAAAGACAATTACTGTGTCAATTACTTTATGGGAAGGTTACATCTGTGTCCTTTTAGTGTTTCCTTAACAACCCCAGAAATGTTTATCTCTGGAAGAACAGACTAAGGGGGCCATAAGCAGGTTACTATAGCAGAGCCCCAAACTCATTTTTCAGGGTTACAATTCTAGGAAACTAACAAGTGGTTAACATCTAATTCATTTCTGTCTCCTGTTCTGTGTGCAGTGATGTGTCTTTGCCAATTTATTGAAGAATAGCTATGGATAAAAATCTGTGTGCACTATATGTAACTTTCCAACACCTGCCATTAATAATGGGCATGTCCATGATTTAGGTTTTTTGTTTTAAACAAATGCAGTTTATCAGCTTATTTCTTGATGATCCATAACGCCTTGCATTTTTTGGAATGTTTTGAAACAGATCACTGAACTACATCACAAACGAGTCAGTTTTGCTGGTCCAGGTTTTGTCTATTGGCATCGGGAGAGGGATGAATGTTTGTTAGCTTTTAATCAAAGGAAGTACTTGTACTCAGCCAAGCTACTGTCTGCATCTGATCAAAGCAAAGACACATTAGCACCCTGATTCTTAGCTGCCTGACAGCCTGTGTAGTCACATACATCAATGTGAGGGGGTTACACTTCAGCAAGTAAATTGTAATAATATCATCATGTTTTGTAAGAGTCTAGGCAAGGTGCAAGGCAGTGGAGAATCAAGTCCATTTGTGTTGAAAATGTACTTCAGGGGGCTGGATGGTTCAGGGATTGGAAGTGGGATATGGAGCTTTGTCCCTCGCTAGTTAGTGAAAGCTATCATGATAACTGCAGTGACTTATGTAAAGTGGTCTCAGGCTAGCTCCTAATGGAGTGTCTGAGCCCCGCAGTATGAGTCACATGACACTCTTGTGAGGTAGGGCCGTGTTTGTTGGAAGTCTTTTGCATATGGAACAAACAGGAGTATATGAAGACACCTTGGAGCCAGCACCACGGGAGAGGAACTGGGGGGAGGAAGTTATCCTGACTCTGGGGACAAAGATAATGGACTGGGGTGTCCAAGGAAGGCAAAAGGACACCTCTGATCCTTCACTGAGGAAGCAAAAAGGACAATGCTTTTTGCATTCATGAAAGCTGGACCCTAGCCACATTGGTTAGTGACACTGGGAGTTTGCTTTAGGCGAGAAACTACTTTAGACAACGGCTTTAACTTTAGCAGGCTAAATTTAGACTCTAAGAAGCATCTGATACCTTTTGTTTTATATGTAACCTGTTCTTGTGCTTGCTCACTTATCACTTAATCTTTGTTAATAAATTCATGTTTGTTTTTCTATATAAATACATTAGTGCTGTGTTATCAAGGAACTGATCCTGAGTTGTGCCAGTTAAGCTGTGTGTACACTGTCCCTTTGAGGACCACTCACCTGGTAATTTCTGTGAGTGTCCAGTGACAGGGGCCGGATACTGCAGAGGGAACGCTCCAGGGATTCAGGGGTTGTTGTGTGCCTGTTACTAGCCTGCACAGAAAGAGTGAGGTCTGCAGAGACCTGGAAGGCAGTGCGTGTGTGGCCAGAGGCTCTTGGCTTCACAGAGCTGAGCTATAGCAGGCCCAGACAAGACTGCTTCATGCTAAGGGCAGGTAGTGGTGAGGCATCTCACAACCCTGGCAACTATCTCTAAGTTCCCAATCTCTTAAGTGACTTGCCCAAGGTCACATCAGAAGTCTGTAGCATAGCAAGGAATTGAATCCAAGTCCATGGCTAGTACCCTAACCACTTCCTTTCCATAAGACCTCATGCCTGCAGAGAGCCCATCTGCATGGAACTCATTGCAGGTTTGGAGCCTTATGTGATAAGCATTTTTTGGAGGAGGTATAACTTTCTGAAGTGGTATGGCATGCAGAGGGGCTGAGGCTGTACTGCCTTGCACCCTGCTGCGGCACCTACATCCGGGCCAAATGTTATTCAGGTGCAGAAAAGAGCTACGAGGATGATCAGGGGAATGGAGGGCCTGTCTTATGAGAGGAGGCTGGAAGAGCGTGGCTTCTTTAGCCAAGCCAACAGAAGGCTGAGGGGGGGGATATGATTACCCTTCTGATGTGTTTGCCCTCCCTGCTGTTTACTCTCTGCAAAGAGCTATTTAAGCTAAAGGACAACATTGGTGCAAGAACAAATGAGGATAAACTGGCCATGAACAAAGTCAGGCTGGAAATCAGAAGGTTTCTAACCATCAGCGGAGGGTGGTTCTGGTACAGCCTCCCGAAAGGAGTTATGGGGGCAAACAACTTCATTAGTTTTAAGAGAGCTGGATAAATTTGAGTACAATTGTGTGATGCGGCGGGGAAGGGCAGGTATTGGCTGCCCCACCATTCTTTTCTTGTTTATGTCTTGTGTTCCTAAAACCTCATGCATCAGGATTTCAGCTGCAGGAATCAGGGAGGGATTTCCCATGGGAAGGTGGGGTGTGTATACGATCTCCTTCTGTTGAAGCATCGGAGATAGGACACTGGACAAGGAGGGGCCATGGCTCTAAGATGGCACCAAGCATTCTCTCTCTCAAGTGCTTAGTTGGCTGGTTCTTGCTAACTGATCGCCACATGTGGGGTTGGGAAGGAATTTCCCCTAGGTCACCTTGGGGATTTTTTTCCCCCTTCCTCTGCAGCATGTGGGTACAAGGAATTATCTGGGTATACCTCACTTAATCATTTCCCTGCCATTGAAGGAGCCTTGGGCACTGGTACAGCAGCGTCCCTCCTGTTCTCTGTCTGTGGCACGTAATAAACTAGTCTCCTATGGACTGGAATACGTCGATCTAATTCTGGTTTGTTGGGTTTCGTATGCAGGTGCTGTGTGCCGGTGGTGGCCTTTGCTGGACAGTAAATCAGACGAGATAAGCTGGTGGTCCCTTCTGGCTTTAGACTCTGACTCCGTGACTAAGTAAAATGCTGCCACATCAGAACGGTAGCGTTTTTCCTCTGCCGCTGCCCAGGGTTAGGTGGAACACCCATGCTGCACTGGCCGTGGCCCAGTGTCCACTCTGTGTGAGTTCCAGTTCTGGCAGCGGCATGTTTGGTGTGTCGCACGGACTAGATCTTACAGCGAGGTTATTTTTCAGAGTGATGTATTGCAATAATCTAGCCAAGATGTGTAAAAATCATGGGCGACCAGTGTCTGCCTCAGGCTGTTGGAGAACTTTCTCAGTGCGTGGCCTGGAAAGTTGGAAGCTGGGTTTTGCAGACATTCCACTGATGAACTGGAGGGGAGGGGGAAGCACAGGGGACTTGCCCACACCCTTTGTTAGGAGCCAGCCTCAGAGCCCAGTAAAGGGAGGAGTAGAGTCTCCAGCTTTTTTTGTTGCAAAAATATTCTTGAAATGATAAACTGCGGCAGACTGGCTGGTAAGCAGGAGGATCTGTCTGTGGAGGGATGAGACGCGTGTCTCTCGCACACCCTTTGTATGGGAAAGGAGTCAGTTCATTTTCTTTTGTTTGCCAAAGGCCTCTCCCCTTTGGCTGGCCCCGTGCGCTGCGGTGGGAACAGAACGGGGTTGCGTTTGGGAATGATGTGTAGCAAAGTGTATCCCTTCTTGACTTGCTCTAAAAATGCAGGGTCCGAGCGCAGTGAACATTCCTGGGCTCACCAAGGAACTGCCCAAATCCACTCCGTGCATTACAGCCCAGGGTAAAACCCATGTGGGAGTAAATCCGCCGCGCTCCCCGCTCGCCCCCGCACCACTTCAATAAACGAGCACTGGGTAAGGTGTGTCAGCATGAAGCATGTGGTGGTCGCAGCCGCAGGGTCAATGGTGGGAGATGATGATGGAGCAGAAAGCTATGCTTCAGCCCTCTGGCTGCACACCCAGAACTGCTGTGCCAGCTGCTGCCAAGGGAGTATCCCTTCTCTGTCCCCTGGCCACACAGAGTCCCTGCTCTCCTCCTCCCTGCTGGCCGCTCCACGTGGAGAAGAGGAGGCTGGAGCAGGCTGTGCCACTGAGTGGGAGTATTGCAGCCCTTCCGTCTCTCTGCCTGTGCCTATTTACCTGCCCGGTCCCAGCCTGGAGAGTGAGTACCGGTACTGAGTCAGAGCCCTCCTGCCCCACTGTCAGTCCTGGGAATCATGCTGGGCACCTGACTCCCTTTGGCACCTTCTAAACTCTCACCCAAAGTACTCTAATGGCTCTAATATTTCAGTTGCTGTTGTCTCTTGCCCCTTGACTCGATTTATTTATTTATTTGTATTGTGGTAGCTCCAAGGAACCCTAGTGATGAGCCGGGACCCCATTGTGCTAGGTGCTGCACAAACACAGAACAAAGAGATGGTCCCTGTCCCAAGAACCCTTTTAGTCTAAGTATCTTCTGCTGAGCAGTCCCCGTCTCCCACAGGGCAAGGCACTAACTGATCTGTTCACCACCCTCTCGGGTGCTGCTTCCTTGTCATGCTGACTTTTCCCTGCAGTCACTCAACTGCTGTTCTGCAGATCAGCCGCTCTTGTGATGCCTTCTACCACAGTACAGTCTGCAGCTCATCCATCTCTTACCAGCACCCCCAACTGACAGTGCTGACTGAAACACATCCTCTCGGACCTCCTGACAAGATCATAGTAAGTGTAATAGCTTATATGGATCATCAGGGTAAATTATCGGTGAACCCCTGTACACTTCCCCAGTGGGCTTTCATGGTTGGTTTTGCTCTGTTACCAGGACACTGATCTATCAGCTGGATGGGGAAAGTAAGTTATGGATATTTACATGATCAAATGTAGCTGCAGAGGCTGTAATAATAAATTGGGCACAAAGTTTCCAGGGCTCTATCCTCCACCCTTAAGTTTCAGTGCATGCCCAGACTGGCAGCAGGAGACAGGAAGTAACTGGCTCCCCTTCCTCTATAATGCAGCATTGTATAACTAGCTACTTGCATTTATGGAGATTCCTCACCCTTCTCTAAAGCATCAGGAATCTGCCAAATACAATATAATACTTGATGTTTGCATTATGTCCTCTGCTTATTACTGGCAGTCTTCAGAGGTGAGACCATCAAACTCCTTGCACAAAGCACCCCCATTCCAGGAATGAAAGCCGACAGCTTTCATCAGGCTATGTCTGTACTACAAATTACTTTGATATAACTTACGTCGCATAATCTACATCCGGAGTGATGTAAATTATACTGACCTAAGCTCCAGCATAGAAAGCGCTATGTTGATGGGAGAGCTTCTCCCACGGGCAAAGCTACCACCTCTCACAGAGACAGGAGTTATTAAGCCGACAGAGCTTTCTCCTGTCAGCTTAGAGCATCTTCACCAGAGGTGCTACAGCAGTGCAGCTGCACTGCTATAAAGGATGTAGTGTAGGCATAGTCTCACTGTAGGGCCCGTGTGTATCTCTTCCACTCAATATACCTGCTTTATTCAACTTGATAGAAGGCAAGGGGCCTGATTGTACTCTGCACTGGGTGTGGTCATTTAAACTTGTGGGAAGGGGGTGTAAAATGCTACCAGATCTAAACACTAGCACCACTTTATGCCTTGTATCATCATTTACACCCATGCCAGGCAGCGTCAGACCCCAGGGTTTAATTCAGAAATAAAAGAAAGCTCCCTTGATCCTATTTCTTCTATTTCAACCTGAAGTTGATTTTTCTTTACAGCATGTTTTGATCAGTTGAGCAGTCAGCTGGGATCAGGAGCTGTCTGACCAGCTGTTCTGGTGGTACAGTGTGTGCCGTCTTCAAGACACTGCTGTTTTGCAGGGACTGCTTGGTTTGGGAGACACAGGGTGGCCTGTGGTTTGCAGTGCTATTGATCAAAGCCTAACTGTGAGTAATCCCTCTGGGCCTGGTGCCAGGCTCCAGTCTCAATAGAGCCCTTTGATACCTGGCAAAAATAATCTCTTTTAGGAGTCCTAATCCTATTTAAGTGCTTTTGCCTACAGTTTAACTGGAGGGCTGCTGCTCAGGTGTGAAATGTCAAGCACAGATCTGAAATAATCTAATAAGACTTTGAAAAGCAGCACAATGCTCACTTTAATTTGCTTTACACATTGGCTCTGAGGTAATGGTGTGACTGGAATAGGCTTTTGTAGCCTGGTATTGCTATAAATTATGTATTAACACCTAGTGTTGTTCTTGGTGCTTTCCTCTGCTAGCCTCAAAAGTTTAATTGTAAAATAATAGAAATGTAGGACTAGACGGGACCTTGATCGGTTATCTAGTCTAGTCCCCTCCGCACTGGTGCAGGACTATGTACATCCCCGACAGGTGTTGTCTAACCTGTTCTTAAAAACCAGCAGTGACAGAGATTTCACAAACTCCCTATGTAATTTGTTCCAGTGCTTCACAATCCTAACAGTTAGGAAGTTTTCTCAGCTATCTAACGTAAATCTACTTTGCTGCAATTTAGGACCATTACTACTTGTTCTCCTTAATCACGGAGGACAGGACAATTTATCTCCTGCCTCTTTATAATGAACTTTTATGTACTTGAAGACTGTTATCATGTTCCCTCCCCACTAGTTTTCTCTTCTCCGGAGTAAACAAACCCCAGTTTTTTTCGATCTTTTTTCAATAGGTCATGTTTTCTAGACCTTTCATCATTTTTGTTATTCGTCTCTGAATTTCTCCAATGTGTCCACATTTCCTGAAATGGTGCCCCCAGAACTGGACACAATACTCCAGTTGAGGCCTAATCAGCACAGGGAGAGTGGAAGAATTACTTCTCGTGTCTTGCTTACAACACTCTGGCTAATACATCCCAGAATGATGTTTGCTTTTTTTGCAATAGTGTTACACCATCGACTTGTATTTAACTTGTGATCCACTATGACCCCCAGACCTCTTTTTGTAGTACTCCTTCCGAGGGAGTCATTTCCCATTTTGTATGTGTGCAACTGATTGTTCCTTCCTAAGAGGAGTACTTTGTATCTCCAGGTTGTCCAAATCTCTTTGAATTTTAATCCTATCCTCCAAAGCACTTGCAACCCCTCTCAACTTGGTATTGTCCTCAAACTTTATAAGTGTACTCTCTCTCTCTGCCATTATCTAAATCATTGATGATGATATTGAGCAGAAGCGGACCTGGAACTGATCCCTGCAGGACCTACTTGATATGCCTTTCCAGCTCAACTATGAACCACTGATAACTATTCTCTGGGAACAGTTTTCCAACCAGTTATGCACCAACCTTATAGTAGTTCCATTTAGGTTGAATTTCCCTAGTTTGTTTATGAGAAGCTCATATGAAACAGTACCAAAAGCCTTATTAAAGTCAAGATACACCACATCTACCGCTTTGTCCCTATCCACAAAGCTTGTTACCCTGTTAAAGAAAGCTATCAAGTTGGTTTGACATAATATGTCCTTGACAAATCCATGCTGACTGTTACTTATCACCTTGTTATCTTTGAGGTGTTTGCAAACTGATTGCTTAATTATTTACACCACTCTTTCTGGGTGCTGAAGTTAAGATGACTGATCTGTAATTTGCTGGGTTGTCCTTATTCACCTTTTTATAGATTGGCACTGTATTTGCCCTTTTCTAGTCCTCTGGAATCTCTCCCATCTTCCTTGACTTTTTGAAGACAATTGCTGATGGCTCTGTTATCTCCTCAGTCAGTTCCTTGAGTATCCTAGGATGTACAGGCCCTGGTGACTTGAGGACATCCAACTTGTCTAAGTAATTTTTAATTTGTTCTTTCCTTATTTTAGCTCTGATCCTACCTCATTTTCACTGGCATTCCCTATATTAGATGTCCAATCAGTTCAAACCTTTTCAGTGAAAACTAAAACAAAGTAATTTAGCACTTCTGCCATTTCCACATTTTCTGTTGTCTCCCCCCACCCTTGAGTAATGGGCCTACCCTGTCCTTGGTCTTCCTCTTGCTTCTAATGTATTTGTAGAATGTTTTCTTGTTACCCTTCATGTCCCTAGCTGGTTGAATCTTGTTTTGTGCCTTGGGTTTTCTAATTTTGTCCTTTCATTCTTCTGTATATTAAATATATAGTCATCCTTAGTAATTTTACCTAGTTACCACTTTTTTTGTGTGACTTTTGAGTTTCAGGTCATTGAAGATCTCCTAGTTAAACCAGGCCGGTCTCTTATCATGCTTCCTAGTTTTCCTACACATTGGGATAGTTTGCTCTTGTGCCCTTAATGTGTGTCTAAAAAACTGCCAATGCCCATGAACTCTTTTTTTCCTTTTAGACTTGCTTCCCATGGGATCTCACCTACCAGTTTCCTGAGTTTGCTAAAGTCTGCCTTCTTGATGTTCATTTTCTTTATTCTGCTGGTTTCCTCCTGCCATGCCTTAGAATCGTGAACTCATCATTTCATGATCGCTTTCACCCAAGCTGCCTGCCACCTTCGAATTCTCAGCCAGTTCCTCCCTGTTTGTCAGAATTAAATCTAGAACAGCCTCTCCCCAGTCATGTTCTCCACCTTCTGTAATAAAAAGCTGCCTCCAACATTCCAAAAACTTGCTGGATAATCGGTGCCTTGCTGTGTTGTTTTCCTAACAGATGTCTGGGAGCTGAAGGCCCCTCCTCACTAGGCTAGCCAGTCTGTACCCGAAGATGCTCTTCCCCTTCTTGGTAGGTGGTTCCCATCTCCGCTCTGCTCAGCGGTCCTCCTTGGAACAGCATCTGATAATGAGATAGCTGAAGCCCTCCTAGTGATACCATCTGCTCAGCCATGCGATCACCTCAAGGATGTGTCTGTCTTTGCCTGGGTTCCTACCCTTGACTGGAATGATTGATGAAAACACCACCAGTGCCCCCAGCTCCTGCACCCTTCCTCTCAGAGCCCTCTGGCCACTGCTGATCTGCTCAGGGTCATGCCTCGCAGTATCATTACTGCCCACATGGCTGAGCAGCATGGGGTGGTACTCAGGGCTGGAGGAGCATCATCAAACCAACCCTTCCATAATGTTTCAGATATAGGCCCTGGCAGGTAGCACACACCTGGGGTGCCAGATCAGGCTGGCAGATGGATGCCTCTGTCCACCTTAGAAGGGAGTCATGACCACCACCACCCTTCATTTCCTCTTGGGTTCGTTGGCCACAATCCTCCCAGCCTTCATGGAACATGGCTTCTCTTCCTCCACCTTTTGGGAGAGATTCCTCATCCCTCATTGCCAGGGTAGCATACATTTTACTTTTTTTTTTTTTTAAATCTCTATGGGTGGTGGGTTGGGAGTGGGGGTGGAGCACTGCCTCCTGCAAGAAGTAACCAGAAGCCAGTTTCCTTCTTGGGAAGGAGCCATTTCCTCCTCCCCTGGTGGTGCCACTTTAGTCCTGTCCAGCTGATGTGGGCAGGTGTTGGCTCTGTGTGTGTGTGTTCTTTCTGTGTGCTGCACTGGCTCTGGCCAGGTAGCCAGTACAACAGTCTCCGCTCAAACTGCCCAATAAATCCCCACACACCCAGATTCAGCAGCAAAGGCACCTTTATGCTCGTTACAATGGACCAGCTCAATGGATGGTGGGATTTTCCGTCTTCCCTCAGCCAGCCAAAGACGCATCCTCTGAGACCCTCTTTTATACAGTGATACAAACAAGTTACGTATTGCCCCTCTGACGTGGCTAGTTACCACCCTTTACCTTGTACATGTGGTTTGATCAGAACATCTCTATTCATCATCCTGTCATCATGACCTGATCTTTCAGAAGGGTTAGTATGTCCTTGTTATCTTTGGGGAGTGTACTACCATTCTTGGTATCGGGCTGTTCTGGTACCACCTTTCTGGAATGCGCTTGTGTGAGTATTCTGGGCCTAGTTTTTAGGAGTGCGTGCGTTTGCCAGTTTCTGTGGCCTTACAAGCAGGCTTGCACCCTGACTTCCACTAACTTGGCTTTATAGCAGCTTTATAACTACGTTTAGCTCAGGCCTCAGACCTGGCCTCTTCTACTAGACCTCATATCTCAGACACTCACTTTCTACTACAGCTGAATTGTTTCCTCAATCTGGGAGGTCCCCATAGGCATATTTTTAACACATTGCTTGTGTGCGTGGATGCTCCTCAGCCTTGTCACCTCCTCCTGTAGCTCTCCCATCTGCCTCCTGAGAGATTCTACCAGTAGGCTTCTCTCACACTGGATGGTCTCCCCAGCTTGGCTTTCTGTGATGGGGAAATGCAGGCCACAGTCTCTGCAAAGCCATACCAGGACTTGGGTAGAGGTGCCCATGGTCAGGATCTCTGTCTGGAAGCAGGTGGAGGAGCCAGGAGCATATTGTCACAAACCCAAATAGCTCTTCCAGACCATTTTGATGAGGTGTACGGCCCAACTTCCCTCCCCCCCCCCCCCCCCCCCAAAAAAAAGGGGGGGGGGACGACTGAGCATCCACAGTTCCTTTTTCAAATGCAGGGGAGCTATGGATGCATGGCATCTCTGGAAATCAGGCCCTACATTTTCAGAAGGCTAAATGACTCTGGATGTGCACCTGAGGACTGATCTTTCAGAAGTGCAGAGCCCACACAGCACCTCCTGAAGTCTAAAGGAAAACCAAGGACAGCATGTGTCTGAATTAGAACCAAATGAATGCACCAATATGGCTTGGGAAAAGTAAAGCTGTGTCTTTTGGATGGGACACAAACCAAGTTCCTAAATACTAAGTGTAGTAGAAAGTGAGGGCCTGAGACATGAGGCCTAGTATAACAGGCCAGGCCTGAGCTAAAGTAGCCATCAACCCCTGCTGTTATAAAGCGAAGTTAGCAACAGTTGTTATTCAAATAACAAATATCACAGGATCTTTTTTCAGGGGATAAGGCAACAAGCCAAGTTTATGTGAATACAGAAATTTGGTAAATAGTATCAATTTAAAAAAAAAAGTATCAACACTAATAACATCAGTATTGTTTTTTACTTAGTGAAATAGTATCAATAATGTAAATACTAGGAAAACAGTATCAACATTGTATCAATACTACAATTACAGAGATTCTTCTTAAAATATACTTCGCTGACACATGTTTCAATTGGTATTTTCATTCACACTGACAGGCATACACAGACTGGGAGACAGACAAACATACATAGGGGTCTCACAGATGGTATAGTTACCAGCCTCTTGGTGCTCGTGGTAGTCACTGGCCATGTGAGTACAGCACAAGGATGAGGAGCAAGGTCCTTCCAATGCGCATCGGTACTCCTGGCTGGTGTGGTGATGTAGACCCGAACCTCCAGCCTTCATCTTTCTGTCCCATTTTATAGGGAAAAGACCCCATGTAAGTCTATGGGTTTTGCACTGTCATGTTGCAACTGGATTTTTGGTGTGATCCTTAATCAACCACATTGTTGCAAGCCCGATCAGATTTTGTCCTTTGAAATGGGCTGGCTCCAAAGTTATCAGGGTGGACTCCTCTTCGGCCAGTTGATTATCTTCGCTCCTTTCTTCTTCCCTCAAATGTTTTAGGTGAGGCTGGTGTTTTCTTCATCTATTTTGTCTCAGACCAATTGTTCAATCACTCTCCCTGTCTACATCCACCTCGATTGCTCAACCATTCACACTTCAATCACTCAATGCCAACTCCTAGCTGAAGAATTCACATATTATTTTTAAAGCAAACATTATTTCATTTTTGCCAGTATCTTTCACAATTAGGTAGGTATATTACATTTCACAGTGTGGCTTTTTATACTTAAAACAGGGTTTTTACAAATATATTGAGAGTGGGTAAAATTAACAGATAAAATGGTCAGTGGAGTGGTTTTACAATCTTAAACCAAATAGAATTATACAAAATACAGACAGACTTGAATGTTATGCAGTAGATAGATATTTTAGAAAGACTGAGGTGAAAATTTCAAATGGTAGAACAATAGGAATCAGTTGAGGTTTTAGCTTTTGATTAAAGTTAGTGTATCAGGCTGAAGTGCCTCTTGGTAGAAAAGGGGTTGGAGAGGAAGGAGGGGTTGTGGCTCTGTTCTTTCATGAAAACAGGATTGGGCCAACACGGTCAGGCTGTGAATCCTGGCAGACTCACAGAAACTTGCAAACACACACATTCCAAAGAAGTGTTAGGCACAAGCACTTTCCAGAGAAAGGTACCAGAACATCCCAATAACCCAAAGCTAATGAGAACACACTGCCCCCTCTTAAAGATAAGGTCAGGATGACAATGTGATGGCTAGAGATGTTTTTGATCTTACCATCTGGTACAAGGTAAAGGGTTGTATTTTGCCACGTCAGAGGGGCAATATGCAACTTGTTTGTATCCATGTATAAAAGACGGTTTCAAAGGGAGTGTCTTTGTCTGGTCAAGTGAGGAACGGAAAGTCCTGCTGTTTACTGAGCTGATCTATTGTCACAGGCATACATGTATTAAGTGTACTTGTAGCATGTATAGGGTGCTTTTTACCGTGCTTCGTTGGCAATAAACCTGGCCTGGTGCCTTCGTTACTGAACCAGATATCTGGTCTGATTGGGTAATCCAATTGTGGTTTGCTATATTGGTTATCTGCAGAGCTGGGACAGCATGCGCACTGGAAGGACACACATGCAGACAACAATTGACAACACTAAGTGTCATCGCAGTGTGAGTTTTAACCCAGCTGTGGTGTCCTTGTCACATTATGGTGATGATTCCATGTTGTTTTTCTCAATTCGCTCTGCAGTTTCAAGTATGGAGGGTTGTCGTCTTCCCTTCATGACTACACATCATGTGAGGCCTTGCCATGTGTGCTCAGAGCTGCTGAACCCCATCGGCAAGGTGCTGAATGCTTCTGCAGAGCCCGGGGTCCTCAGATCCCACTTAAATCCATGGGAGCAGGGGGCATTCAAGAGTGCTGAGGACATGGCAGGATCAAGCCCAGGAAGGGTCAGATTGCTTCCTTTGGTTGCTGGCACTGGAGTTAGATGGGGCTGAGGATAGGGAAGTGAGGCGCAGCCATTTTGGCGGGTGAGTGCCCATTGAGTGAGAGAGAAGTGGCGGGTGGGGACATAGGTGCTTCCATGGCCATGTGGCTTACTTGAGGCCTAAGGCTAAACCCTGGATCCAGGTGTAACAGTTTTTTTGACATCTTGACCTTGGGGACGCTGATCAGCCTCCCCAATATAGGGACTTCCTTGTAGGCCCTCATCTCTTCCTCCTCCCCCTCCCCCAGTCCATCCAAATTCAAAGCACCTTCCAGCCTGTGGCTGAATCTTAACAACTTCAGAGAGGAGCCAAGAGAGAGGCTAGTCTGAGCCAGCACCCAGGAAAGGAGAGCATCATCATTGCCAGGAGACTGGAGAGGCGGCAATGCCAGGGTCCTGCATGGTATTTATATACCACTGCTCCACCGGGTGGTGGGTTCCTGCTGATGAACTGGTGGCAGGGGCTTCTTTCATTCACACTTTTTTTTTAACCCAAGATGGTGAATTCTCTCCCTGGTTATTACCCGGGGCCAACGACTGCAGTAATGGCGTGTATGCAGTCCAGACAGCCATAGGCACAAAGTGCCGGGGTGCCGGTGTTGCAGTGGCAAGTTTATGTGCCAAGCAAACCCAAAGTTTCATTCCAGCAGTGGAAGCAGAGAGGCAGGAAAGTTATGGCCACTTGGGATTCACGCAGCCACTAGCTGTCAGTTTGAAGCCCTTCAAAATAAGACTGCACCCGTATGGCAGAAAGCTAGCAGACCTATAAGGGAGTCCACTCTAGTGCCTTGTAAAAGCCAGTGTTAATGTGATCTCTGTATAACCATGTTTAGACATCAAGTGCCTTAGAAATACAATTGACAGAGTAGGCAGCAGCGGCTTAATCATGTATGTGAGATCTTGTGAATAAATGCATCCTCTGTCTTGCTAGCTGCTTGTTCTCCATTAGCCATGCTGGCTGCAGTGGATGGTGTACTATGCCAGGCATTTGTCAGCTCTGAAGCAGCCCGAGGAGCTAGAGAACAGGAGCAGCAAACGGGGGAGTTTTGCGAGGGAGTTCTCCAGGTGAAGGAGGCGTGACTCCGTGACCACTGGGGTGAGTTTGTTGTCTGTTGGTTGGTCTTTGTGTGCTTGCTGTTTGATTGTAGTATATAGTCCAGTTTGTTTGGGAGGTCATGTGCTGGGCCAGCTGGGTGCCAAGGTTGCAGATCTTGAGACATCTAGGCAGACTTTTATGCGCAGTGCTGGGGAGGAGCCGGTGGTCATGGTACAAGTAGGTACCAGTGACATCGGGAAGGATAGGAGAGAGGTGCTGGAGGTCAAATTTAGGCTGCTAGGTAAGAGATTAAAGTCCATGACTTCCATGGTAGCATTCTCTGAAATGCTTCCAGTCCCACATGCAGGGCCAGTTAGACAGATAGACAACGGCAGGGTCTCAGTGTGGCTGAGATGGTTGTGTTGAGGAGGGGTTTAGGTTTGTTAGGAACTGTGGAACCTTTTGGGAAAGGAGAAGCCTATACAGGAAGGGTGGGCTCCAGATAAGCCATAATGGAACCAGATTACTGGCATGTCAAATTAAAAAGGTCAAAGAGTTTTTAAACTAACAGCTGGGGGAAAGCCGATAGGTGCGGAGGAGCACGTGGTTTGGCATGAAACATCCCATCTATTAATAGGGGCTCTCTATAATTTAGTAAAGAGTAGAGGATAGCAGTTGGTAGAACACAGGTAGAAACTGAAGAAAAACAGTCAAATGAGAGAGTCCCATTCTATTACATCACATAAAGGCAGACAGCTAAAAGGTGACAGGTTTTTTTAAGTGCTTGTATACAAATTCTAGCAGTCTAAATACGAAGATGGGTAAACTTGAGTGCCTGGTATTAAATGAGGATATTTATATAACAGGCATCACAGAAACTTGGTGGAACAATGCTAATCAACAGGACCTGGTAATGCAGGGTACAAAATATATAGGAATGACAGAATGGGTTGTGCTGGTGGGGAGTGACACTGTATATTAAAGAAAGCATACAGTTAAATATAGTAAAAATCTTAAAATCTCAAACTGTTCCATAGAATCTCTAGGAATAGAAATGCCATGTGTGAATAATAAGAGTATAGCAGTAGGAATTTATTACCGACCATCTGACCGGGCTGGTGACTGTCATTGTGAAATAATGCTACAGACGCTATAAAACTAGAAAACTCAATAATAATGGGCGATTTCATCTATCCCCATACTGACTGGGTACATGTCTCCTCAGGATCGGTTTCAGAGATGAAATTTCTAGACACTACTAATCACTGTCTTGGAGCAGCTAGTCCTGGAGCCCACAAGGGGAGAGGCAATTCTTGATTTAATCCTAAATGGAGCACAGGATCTGGCCCAAGAGGTGTATATAATTGAACTGCTCGGTAATAGTGACCATAATATGATTAAATTTAATATCCTTGGGGATGGGGTAATACCAAAGAAGCAGACCACAGTAACATTTAACTTCAGAAAGGGGGACTACACAAAAATGAGGAAGCTAGTTAAATGGAAATTAAAAGGAACAGTCATAAGAGTGAAATGTCTGTGTGGAAACTTTTTAAAAACACCATAATAAAAGCTCAAATGTATACCCCTAATTAAAAAGAATAGTGAGAAGACCAAAAAATGCTATCATGGCTAAACAATAGAGTAAAAGAAATAGTTAGACGTAAAAAGGCATCCTTTAAAAATTGGAAGCAAAATCCTACTGAGGAAAATAGAAAGGAGCATAAACTCTGCCAAGTCAAATGTAAAAGTATAATTAGGTAGGGCAACAAAGAATTTGAAGAGCAATTATCAAAAGACTCAAACTAAAGTACAGCAGAAGCAGGAAGCCTCACAAACAATCAGTGAGGCCACCTGACGATCGAGATGCTAAAGGAACAGTCAGGGAAGACAAGGTCATTGCAGAGAAGATGAATGCAAACAATTCATTCAGCTTCACTACAGAGGACATGAGAGATTCCTACATCTGAGCCATTCTTTTTAGGTAACCAATCTGAGGCCTGGTCTACACTGCTGCACTGGGTGGACATGAGATACGCTAGTTAAGTTATGCAACTAGCGTATCTCATGTCGACGTACTTACGACCAAAGTTGACTGTGAAGACTTACAAAGGGATTCGCACAGTCTTGGGTGACTGGACAATACGGACAGATGAAATTCATCTGATGATAAATGAAAGAAGGGCACATTGGAAAACATAATCTCAACTATATGCACAAAATGTGGGGTCTAATGAACTATTAACTCTAGAAAGAGATTGTGGAGTCGTGGACCGTTCTCTGAAAATGTCCCCTCAATGTGCAGTGGCAGTCAAAAAAGCTAACAATGTTAGGAACCATTTGGAAAAGGATATAGAATAAGACAGAAAATATTATATACCGCTATATAAATCCATGGTTCATCCACACTTGCAATACTGCATGTAGGTCCGTTTGCCCCATCTCAAAAAAGATATATTAGAAATGGAAAAGGTACAGAGGAGGAAACAAAAAAGATTATTCACCTGATATGGAAGTTTTTCCATGCCAGATTAAAAAGACTGGGCCTGTGCAGTTTGGAAAAGACATGACTCGGGGATATGATAGAGGTCTATAAAATCTTGAATGGTGTGGAGAAAGTGAATAGGGAAGTGTTATTGACTCCTTCAGATAATACAAGAACCAGGAGTCACCCAATGAAATGAATAGGCAGCAAGTTTAAAACAAACATCAGGAAGTACTTCTTCACCCAATGCACAGTCAACCTGTGGAACTCATTGCCAGAGGATGTTGTGATGGCAAAACTAATGGATATGTCTACACTGCGGTGACTTGGGAATCGATGCAGCGGGATCCATTTGAGTGGGTCCTGGAAACCCACTCAATCAATCCTGAAAGTGCTTTCAGGTCAACACAATTAATCCACCTCCCCGAAAGGAGTAAGGTTGCGTCAACTGGAGGGTGTCTCCGGTCGACGCAGTGCAGTGAAGACACAGTGGTATGACAACATAAGAAAGTCAAGAGGAGGTATGCAAGCTACTTTATGTAGCTTGTGTATATTCTATTGACCGCTGGCGGCAATGTAGACCAGGCTTACAACTAAGTTCATGCAGAATAGGTCCACCAATGGCTATTAGTCAAGACGGTCAGGGATGCAACCTCATGTTCTGGGTGTCCCTAAACCTCCAACTGCCAGACACTGGTATTGGACAACAGGACATGGATCACTTGGTTGCCTTCTTCTGTTAATGCCCTTTGAAGCACATGGTATTGGCCACTGTTGGCAGACAGGCTGCTGGGCTAGATGGATCTTTGCTCTGACACAGTATGGCCGTTCTTATATTTGAAGTCAAGGAAAGCTAGCCTGTCTCTTCCATCTACATCCTTTGATTGGAAGGAGGAAGTGGTTTATAAGAGACTTAATGTTAGTGGGATGGAGTGAATAAGTGCAGAGTAACTGGCAGATATGTTTTCCATGTGTATCTAGGCAAGTATTTGTCCCTGGGTTGAATTGAAAGCCTGAGTTTGATTCTCCCTTGCCTTGCTCATTTACAACCATGCAGAGTGAGTGTAAGATGCTACCATTCTGATCTGGTAGGGTTTTACTTCCACAATGCCCAGGTGGAAGACACTGCACAAGATACAACGCAATGGAGAATCAGGGCCTGTGGGTCTATAAAGTCTTCATTGTGTGTTAAAGTAGAGCCATGCACTTAACTTTTACAAACAAACAATACTCCCTAGTACCTGTAACATAACACTTCATACGTCTACCCGAGAATGCTATAAGAGAACACGATGCTAGACCTCAGAACACTATGATTCACTTATCTATTTGAATTGGCCTAAAGTCCTCGTCATCTGCATTTTAACCACCATGTCATCTCACCTGGCTCAGCCCCAGCAGCCCGTCTGCACTAGCCGTCCTCCTACAGCTGCTTCCGATTGAAGTGCACAGGTGGCAGCAACAATGGGAAATGTTAATGAAAATAATCGGTCACAGAGAAGGCCCAAATATTTGACTTGGCGGCAAACAGATGAGTCCGTTGCCAGCAAGATCACTGCACGTGTGAGAGCTTTTGTATGAAATATTTACAAGAACCCTCTTGGCTTTGAGGCTCTTGTACTCCCCCCCTCCCCTTGGTCAGCGGTAACTTTAGCTTCATGGAACTCCAAGCCCTTCACAAAAGGTGGGTTTGTGGCGGGAAAGCTCTGTTGTTTCTCAGCTGGGATTGTGGGAAAGGTAACTGGTGCTTAACATGGATGTGGCTCATGCATAAAAGATGTTGGCCTCCAGTCCTCTCCATCCTTCATGTTTCCCCCCCTGTTAAATCCAGCACTTCAGTGAAAATGTAAACTTAGCCCAGAGGCACAGTTGGAGTCTTCCACACAAGCTGGAGTGGCTGGTAAGAGGCTCAATTCTTCTCTCAAAAAGGGGAGAGGAGGATTCCAGGGGATGAGGATGGTGGTTGCCTTTCCTCTCCGACCTTTTCTTGGAAATTTTCTTTTTGGGGAGGAATGGGGGGAAGAGAGGGTAGGTCTCTATTAGTGATGAGGGGACCTCAGTTTTGGAGTCCAACACTCCCCACCCCTGCCCACTCACGCCCTGCACAGGATGGGACATAGCAGCCCAGCCAGGCTCTGGCACTGTGGGTAACCCATGCAGAGGGGTAAGGAGACTGCTTATATTCCCTCATTCCCCAGCACAGGTATGTGGCACTGCTTGAAAATGACTCCTTTATTAAGGACATTGGGGGAAGGGATATCAAGCTTATGGGGCACTGAAAAGCTTGTACTGCCTATAACATGCTCCCTCCTCCTCCCTCCTCCTCCAAACTCTGCCCCCAATATCATTTAGAGGGTATCATCCTGCAGGTGGAGCAGTTAGCAGTTTCAGGCGGGCCTTGCTTTTCCTCTCTCTAGGAAGCAGCCTACTGGGACTCTGCTCCCCCTCACGTGAGTATCAACATGGCTGGAAATATACCAGGACTGCCCTTGTGGTTCTGAAGTACCCTACAGTTACTCAGTGTGGGTCTCTAAAGTTAGACCTTAAAAGCAGGAGTCCTGCCTGCTCTGATAAAGAAGTGACAGGAGGTTTCTACTGTCTAAGCAGAGCAAAGATTTGCCCCAGCCTCCTTGGCCAAAATATCCCCTCCCTCTGCTACTCTGCATCCAAAGGTTGCCAATCTCCCAGCCCAGAAGTGGCTGCATTTCCACTGAAAGCTTTTTGATCAAAGTTGCATGGAAAGATGGCTGACTCTGTTTTGGTCAAAACCTTTTTTTCCCCCACAGATAAAGGTTTTTTTTTAATCAAAATGAGAATTTTTTATGGAAAATGTTTATGTTGGTCAAAAATTTCCAAGTTTTTTTTTTTAAACAATTCTTTCTGCCCTACTTCTGCCTCCCTGCAAAATGTTTTTTTCCTATCTCTTCTTCCAGTGTCAGGGGATGGAGGGAAATGAAAAACATAGTTTAAAAAAAAAATTCATCAAAAAAAAAAATCAACAGAAAAGCTAATTAAACAAAATATTTTTCATTTTGTTCACGATGTTCTGTGGGAAATAGAGTTGTTACAAAAACTGCTGTATAGTTGCTACCATACTATAATTACACACTAGTGTATGGGAAGTTGGGCTGAAGGGCAGGTGGGGGTCTCAGAAGGTTTATATACAAACAGACCTCTATATGCAGCAGGATTTTGTGGGATGGGTTGTCAAATTCTCCACTGGGCCAACACAAAGCTGAAGAAGCCATCAGGCACCTTGTTCTTGTTTCCAGTGACATCGGTTCTGCTTTGAGGGTGATTCATTGTAGCCCTTTTGTTTCCCCTAGCTTGACTGAAGGGGGTGTGTGTGTGTGTGTGTGTGTGTGTGTGTGTGTGTGTGTGTGTGTGTGTGTGTGTGTGTGTGTGTGTGTGTGTGTGTGTGTGTGTGTGTGTGTGTGTGTGTGTGTGTGTGTGTGTGTGAGATAAATGTGGAAGGTGTGTGTGAATATTGCTCCCAGCCAACATGCTCAGTTTTTGAGATTTTAACTCTGCTGCTTCCCATTTATCATCGGTACGTGACTGCCACAATGAGGGATAATCTCAGCTAGAAAAACAGCTGCCTTTAAAACCAGAACAGCTGAATATGCTTCATAGTTTTCAAATTAAACCGTAATGAAACACAGGGGCTAGGTTTAGTCCTGGACTACACTTGTCTATGTCCAGGGCATGGGTCCCCATGGTTAGAAATTACAGGCCAAATTTTCAGAAGTACCCCATGGTTAAGTTGCCCAATGGGGGTCATTCAGCTCTTTAGAAAATGTGGCTTTGTACCTCGAAGGAGACTGGGACAACACAAAATGCCTGAGGTGTTTCTTCCAACAACCGGACAGCAGCCAGGCAGCAAGGCTTTCAATGGGTGGGTTGGTCAGGGAGGGTGTGTGGCCATGCTTTCCCCTGGGGTATACTGACTAAGCACATCCGGCGGATGATGCTCCCCCAGACCCCAGATTGCAACTTCTAGCAAACACCACCTGCTCTCCCTCAAGGTTGCAGCGAGGGGCAGCTGCCTTCCCTCATACACTGACATGGGCACAGTGTCTCTTGGTGGAAACAGACGCTCTTGCTAACATCCCTGTGTGAAATACACGGTCTCTAATGAGAATGATTTTGTTCTTTGAGTCTAATGGCGATGCCTCTTGACTGAGAGAGGATGCAAGGTGTCCGTCCAGCAGAGGCCAGAGGCTTACAGGGGAAAGCCAAGATGCTGTGCTGCTTGCTTCAGCTGACTCTCACCCATGTTGGGTTCTGCAGCTTGGCGAGAAAGTGAATCTGGTTGCCCTTGCATCTTAAGGAGAATTTTACAGATACCCTTCTGAAAATTGCACAGATGGACCAGCACCTCTTACATGAAACCTCCTCCTTCCTTTTGGTTTACGAGTTCATCCTGGGCTGCTAAAGCCCTCTTTAGTCTCAGGCCTGACTCTGTCTGTGCTTGATGTCCTGGTCAAATTTTAACTCAGTCCCACTACATTATTTCATTTGGCAACTTTGCTTTTTCCTTTGCCTTCATTAAAGAATCTAGTGCATGGAGCCACTCGTGCAGAATGCCTGCTGCATTTCGAACCCAGCCATCCCATTAGGTAAAGCTGTGAATGGCACTTTGGGATGGAAGGTGCTATAAACTGTGAATGGAAGGTGTGATGCTAGGCCTGAAAAAGCCAAGCAACTTTGCAAGCTGCATGGCCCAGATCTGACCTTTAAAGATATAGGAAAATACAATGGTAGTGAGGGTCATTCCTCATAAGTAGACTAGAGCTTTGATATGCACGTGTATTATTGGTAGTTATCTGATGTTATTTACGTATCTCTTGTTAGAGGTTAGCAGTGTAGATAAACTGCTTTCCTGTCTATCACTGGACTATTGATTAAGAGTTCAAAAGGAACATATGAACATTTAGATGGAATTTTGAATGTAACAATACTATTGTTTGTATTTCTTTTTGAAGTTTAGGTAGTAAATACCTGTGAATGGTTGTAAATGGCCAATTACCTTGTGCTAATGTAACTAGTTACTGGTGTGCATAGGACATAGGAGATGATACTTCAGAGTCCCAAGTAATCCTCTATTAATTATTCAAGGAGACCCCTGCTGTCAAGAAAATATCGGTCAACCTGCATGGATCTATAAAAGACTTTCCTGGATAGATCCTTATTTATCTCAAATCTGTCCAAGTTCATCAGGGAAAGTTTGGATCACAAGATTGAGATCCCAGCACCAGCCTGGAATCACCCTGCTAATTCTCATGGGAGAATTTGAACAAACTCTACACGTCTTCATGTCTTCATTTCTCTGGACTGGATTTCTAACAAAGAAGTTCTAAACAAGGGCTGATAACCTCCAAGCTGTTTGGGTAATTTCAGAGACTTTGCAATTTAAGAATTTTGCAACTCAGTTATAATCTCTACTTTAAAACTAACCTAAGAGCTTTATTTTCATCTGTGTATGTATACTGACCTTTTAGCCATTACTCTCTTTCCCTTTTTAAAATAAATGTTAGTTTAGTTAACAAGCATTGGCTTTAAGTGTGTATTTGGGTAAGATCTGAACTATTCATTGACCTGTTTGTTAATGTGTCCGATCCTTTGGGATTAGTAGAACTTTTTTACGTACGAGGGATAAAGATTTCCAGGAATCCCCATCATGTTTGACTCGGCTGTCTGGGTGCTAGCCAAAGGGCTGGATAGTTTTAAGGGAACTGTGTTTTGTCTACTGAATGACCAGTGAGGTCATCAGAAGCTGTTTGTTGCTGGCTTGGTATATCTTAGGGAAGAAAAACTACCACTATTAAGGGCTTTGCCTGCCCCATTCTTTGTAGTTTGCCCTGTTTAAGCTATCTCAGCACAGCTCCCCAGGAGGCCAACATCACAGAAGGTTTTAGCATTAGATGCATTAAGTGGGTCACTAAGGTTGAATCTGACCTGGGCAAAGACTTGTATATTTATTAAACCATTGCCCAGATTTACTGGTGTGTCATAAGAAAAAACCATTTAAGGGAGACATGGGCTGTGATTAATAATTATGAATAGTTATAAGATTGTATGGAGGGAGAGGAACTGAAATTATACAATGGATGTAAAAAAGATAATTTTAGAAAACCCAGGGAGGTGCTCTGAGACCATGGTGTTGATAAGATGGAAAGAACTGAGGAGAGAGATCTGTAAAGAGACTGCTGCTGAGGTTATTTTGAAGGCCAGGAGTAGTGTAGTGGGAAATCATGCTCCATTCCCTAGGGCTATTTGTATAAAAACAACACTGCATTTCTTAGAGTACCAGGGCATTAATCATGATCTCTGGTCATGTGGACATGGCTCCAAAACTCTTAGTAAGTCTAGGAGGGAGATTCCAATGGGTCTGGGGGAGGAGAGGTTTAGAGTAGACAAACAGGCCAAGGAATGATGGTGGCTGGATGCCCTTGCCTCTGGCACTGATGTACCCTGCTAATCTCCGGGCTAGGTGGGACCTGCTGATGGAGGTAGAATGATACCTACAAAGCTGCTGATCATTTTAACCGGAGCAGCCCTATTAAACACCCTTGCCACCTAGAGCAGTCCACCTTCGCCCAGGATAAGGACATGTCCTGATTGTTCTAGTAGCACTCCAGCATGCGTAGGCTTTGAGAGCCAAGCTGCGTCCCAGCTGACCACTGAGTGGGGCTGCATGGCTGAAACCTGGCACCGAGCTGGCTTTTATTTACTCTGGCCCCAGGTCCCGCAGCCCCCAACAGTGCCAGTGTGGAGTTCACAAAGTGGGGTTGTGGTGGGTTCTCTAAGCCAGGGTCTGACCGATGTCTAAAAAACAGGCTCTTCCTCCGCCACAAGAGATGAGCTGGATGCAGGAGTCACTGCATGAATTTCTATGGCCTGGGTTAAATAAGAGGCCAGACTAGATGGTCTAATGCTCCCTTCTGGCCTAAAATCTATGAATCTGTAATCCTGTCTGTATTCCTCACTGTCTCCCTGTCCCAAATCCTTTCCTACCTCTTTGGATGCTGCAGCAGCTGGTCCCATGCCCACTGGAGCCCACTCACTCACCTAGCCGCCTGCTGCCAGTTCCCTGAGACAGTTTTCAGAAGGTAACACTGAGGCAGCTTCCATGAATCTGCCTTGTCACCGTACCTGCAGCAGAACCAATGCCTTGCCATAAAGATTTCAGCCCTGGTGCCTTAGCTACCAGGGGAAAGAAGCTTGTCGCAGGCTGCTGGTGCCCTTGTGACGCCCAGAGAGCAGGCTCCAAGGGGGCTGCATTGTCCAGGCTTCCCCAGACACCACTGCTGGCCGACTCACTTTAAGGAGAGGGGCTTCTCCTGCGCGGGAGGGGCCATGGAATCGTTTATACAACCGAAGACTGCATGAACTCTTAGGCTAGCTGGCTTTTCCACTGGGCGTGGGAAGAAGATGCTGCACATACTGCTCCTGCTGGCCTCCTGCATTGTGGATCCCCAGCCCTGAAGAGGAGTCGCTGCAGCGGCTGCGGCAAGACGAACAGCGTCAAAGAAGGGAAAGGGGGTGAGCCACATGGGAGAGGGTATCTTGTCCCACCTCACTTCCTTGATTGCACAGATGCTCACTCAAGCAGAGGAACTGACTAGAGGAAGGAAAAGGAACAGCTGGGTTTCCGAAGCATGCTGGCAAGAGTGAAGTATGCAGCTCAGTGAGGCCCTTCCAGCATGGCCTGTGGTAATTAACGAGGCTGAGAAGACAGACAGAGCTCAACTTCCCAACGAGCCTTAAAGCTACAGGACAGCTAAGTCTCTGCAGGTCAGAGCCAAAGCCAGAAGCCGTTATTTAGCTTATGAAGCCAGTGCGAATGTAGCCTCAAGGAGCAAAACTGAGTATGGACTTCAGGATTTGTCCTCTAGTAAATAGTGCTGTGAGCCAGAAACACCAGTTGTAAAGTGTACAATGGTCACCATTATACCATCTGACAAATGGATAACATGGAGCATGAAACAAACACCTATTAACAGGCTAACCCTAACCTGCATGCCTAAAAACAATCTGAGAGCACTAAAACGGGAGGGACGGACCCTCAGCGGCTGTAAACAGTGTTACAGATCCACAGGATCTATGCTACGCCCCAGCTTTTAAACAGTCTCTTGGAGGAACCCTTTAGTGGGCCAGACCCCCAAGGGGTCTCACTCTTTCACCAGGGGAGGCCACACAGCCTCACGGCCTCCTAGATTGAGGCTTTGGGCTCCAGCATAGAATCATAGAAGATGAGGGTTGGAAGGTACCTCAGGAGGTCAGCTAGTCCAACCCCCTGCTCAAAGCAGGACCACCCCCAACTAAATCATCCCAGCCAGGGCTTTGTCAAGCCACACCTTAAAGCCCTCTAAGGATGGAGATTCCACCACGTCCCTAGGTAACCACCCTCCTAGGGAAAAAGGTTTTTCCTAATATCCAACCTAGACCTCCCCCACTGCAACTTGAGACCATTGCTTCTAGTTCTGTCATCTACTACCACTGAGAACAGCCTAGCTCCATCCTCCCTGGAACCCCCTTCAGGTAGCTAAAGGCTGCTATAACATCCCCCCTCATTCTTCTATTCTGCAGACTAAACAAGCCTCGTTCCCTCAGCCTCTCCTCATAAGTCATGTGCTCCAGCCCCCTAAGCATTTTTGTTGCCCTTCTCTGGACTTTCTCCAGTTTTTCCACATCCCTTCTGCAGTGGGGGGCCCAAAACTGGACATAAAACTGGAGACAGTACTCCAAATCAGTATGTGACGCATTCCTGCTTCACACCGTTCGCTCTGCTCAGCGAGTCCAGCTGACATAAAATCCTGGCTAGAGACGTGTACATTCTTCAGGGATTAATGCATCCTAGCCAGTATTCACAGTGATACCAAACTGCCTTTTAAAACCGAGCAGGATTTATTAGGCAAGTGGAGCACAGCATGGGAAGTCGTTAGGTTAAAATAGAGAAATAAAGGATGAAGCATAGTCCAGTAATATAATGCAGGTTCAAATAAGAACGCACTCACTGGCACAGTGAGGTGGACGGGAAATTCTCACTTAGCCTGTCCGGCTCGCTCGGGCTGTAGGTCTCTCATGTTGGCCGGAAGCCCTGCTGTATTGAAAGGAATGGATTTTTTTTTTAAAGGCACCTTCCCCCATTAGCCTGGTGGCATGTCCCCAGACGGGAAGAACCAAGTTTGGAGCTGGACTTCAGCTTTGTCATGTCCACTTACATCAATCATGTCTCTGACTGATAGAACCAGGCATCACACATCGGAACAGCTACCCATCAGCCTGAGGGGGAACGGAATAAAACAAATTCTCAGGAGTTCAAATGCAAACCCTCCAGTTTCCCCCCCTCTCCTCCAACTCCCCACATTAAGAAGCTTTTTCCCTTTTAGAAAGACTTCTAAGAAAATGTGGAAAAGCTTTTCAGAATCTTACTCCTGTATGTTTCTCAGCTAGCCAAGGCTACAGCAATTTGTAGGCCAGCACCGTAAGGCTCAAATGACCTTGCCTTGTTGGCTCAATTCTGTGGATTGTTGCAGCTGGATGGTCAATCTAGTCAGGCAAGAAGTGGCATGCATTGGTCTGGTTATCAATCCAGATAAAGCTAAGTTCCTGACCTTTTCCATACTCTAGATTAACCTGTTCAGACAGGATATTGGGCAGGTGGCAACTGCCAAATACTTGGGAAGTGTCATAGACAATTCTGGAAGGATGTTCAGAAGATGTGGCACTTGTATAGCAGCAGCTGCAGCCATGTTGTGGGCCCGTCAGCAGCCTCTGGGGAGATATTGTGATATCAAGCTTGCCACAAAGTTGTGGATCTATGGAACCATGCTTATACCAACTCTGTTGTACGGCTGTGAAATGTGGGCACGGAGGAAGGCTGAAGAGTGGCGAACTGAAGTTTTCAATTCTTGTCGTCTTTGTCAGCTGCTCTGTATTAAGTAGCAGAACACGATCGGTCATGAGGAAACTTTCGTAGCTGAACCCAGCAACTGCAGTAGTCAGCTCTGGTTCAGTCCTGGTGGCTTTCTTGGTATGGGCACACTATTAGATGAAAGACAAATGAAAGACAAGTGCTTTCACCAAGGAATGCCAATACACAGAGACTGACCGCATGGTTGCCAAAAACATCAATGGCATGATAAGATCAACAATGATGGACGTAGACTGAATATCAAACCAGACCATTATAAAGGTGTACAATAGAACCTCAGTGTTATGAACACCAGAGTTACGGACTGACCAGTCAACCACACACCTCATTTGGAGCCAGAAGTACACAATCAGGCAGCCACAGAGAAAAGGGGGAAAAAAGCAAATACAGTATAGTACTGTGTTAAACATAAACTACTAAAAAAATAAAGGGAAAGTAGCATTTTTCTTCTGCATAGTAATGTTTCAAAGCTGTATTAAGCTGATCTTCAGTTGTAAAGTTTTGAAAGAACAACCATAGCGTTTTCTTGAGTTACAAACATTTCAGAGTTACAAACAACCTCCATTCCCGAGGTGTTCATAACTCTGCGGTTCTACTGTATCTAGAGTTCAATCTAGGTGCTGTTTGACCTTCAAGGAGGCTACATGCCTTTGGGACTGGCCTTGATCATGATGATGATGATTGACTGAAGCTTTTGTCCACGTGAGGAAAGTATTGCTAAAATTTCATGCCATTGTTAAGTCCATTTCAGACCCACCAGTGGCAGCAATGGTGGGAGCGTGACTGTAGACAAGGTGCTGATGTTTTAAGTTCTGTCATGTCAATCTGCTTTGAGGAGGAGTCACGGGGATCAGGGTGCTTTACAATGTTTTGCTGCTGTAGCTCCCAGCCTGGGCTGTGTACAGCCAGCCCACAAGCATCCCGGTCACACTCTGAGTGTCTGTGTGTTAGACAGCCCTGGTTTAGCAGCTCCGACCCCAGCAGCCTGTCTACACCCCGCAACCACACTGTGGCTTCCACCAGCCTTGGTTACAACCAATAAGGTGACCCCAACACACTCTCAGTCCTGAATTTTCCCAGAGCTCTGTACTCTGCAATGTCCAACCCTCTCCTGGACAGATCAGAGAAATAATAAGCTTTGTTGCTGCTTTAAAGATATGAAAGTACATTACAGCCTATTAACTGACCTGGGGTAAATACATCCTTCCCTTCAAACACAGCACTGAGATGATTTATAGTAAAAATAAAAAAAATTATTAACAACAGGACCTAGGTTAAGTGATGCCAAGTAAAATAAATAAAAGAAGAGATGATTATAAGCAAATAAAAGTGAAAACATGCACTTGAAAGTCTAAAACTTAATCTGGCAAGATACAGGCTTGGTTCAAGATGGCTTCTCTCACCAGTCATTCTCCTTCCCAGCCATGGCTGACTTTTCCTCAGTCAGGACCTTCCACAGAAGTACAAGGTTCTGGCTTCCCTTGTCTTCAAAGGTGAAAGATCTTTGCCTGAGCAGGTTTCTGACCTATATTCAGTTCACAGAGACTTCAGCCCCACCTTCTCCGTTTGGAGGACCCATCTTTCTCAGCTTGCAAGAGCTCTGTTCCCTTGGGTCTGTCTAGTGATGGATGCCAAAATGGCTTCTGTCTCTACTTATAACTTTCAAAGTTCAATGACTTTAGTTCAAGAGGCCGGATGACTTCGTGCTGTTCTTCCCTTCCTGTAGACTCCCCATCCCCTTGCTGATTTCTGTGTAAATGGGGCTTCCCTTGTTTTTGGGCACACCTTGCTTAATCTCATTGGAGACAGACAGCTGTAATGTTCCTTCCTGTCTGGGAGGGAACCTGTTTTTCCCTTTGTTTCATCACAGACTGTAGTATCAGGAAGTATCCATATGTGCTCATATAGTGTTAAAACGGACATTTCACAGTTATACTAATCACCAGTGCGTCATGGGCTTTATAAACTAGTAAACCTTTGCAGTGTATTCTTTGAAAAGTAAAACCCAGACCAAACTTCTCTCTCCTGCTGAGGCCCAGACACCATGCTCTCTCCTTTCCCACTTGTTAGCTTGCTACCTTGGTTTACCTGATCTGTAAATCTACCTTCTTTGTCTCTGCCTGATGACCAGGCTGTTGGTCAGAGAAGCAAAAACATATTCCTTTCTCTAGGGCAGACTTGTTTTACCAACTCCTCCTAACGTGCTAGGTTTAAACACACTTTAGTCATAATTCTAGCATATATCCATAACTCTTAATACACACCATGCACATACATTACACAAGAATGTTAATGATTACTGACTTATGAGTTTTCTAATAATATCTCACAGGGCATATTTTTGTACAAAGATTACTGCAATAATATGTAGCATGTGAGTATGGAGGTGCTCAGGGATACATCTCCCCACTTCCAGAGCTGTAGGAGAATTAGCCACAGGCTAACCCTGCAGGTTAGGATCCACTATTCTCCAACACCTCAATGTGTTTAATTTCATCTGAAATAGCCATCCTAAACCCATACATTGAGGGGCACCTTTTCCCCTCTTTAACATCCATACTCCCCCAGTGATTGCTTCACACCCATCTGGGTCTCCCAGGCCAGCAAAGCGTTCCGTCAGCCCTGACGTCATTTACTCAGCTCTCTCTGAGTCTGCCCTGCTCTCAGTGGAGTTCTGGCCCACAGCTTTCCTAGCTGTGTCAGACACTCACCCCTTTTCTCAGTGGAGTGCTGGTCCACAGCTATTTATCTAGTAGATCCCAGGCCACAGCTGCATCTAGCCATGCCTCAGTTTCCCTGACCCCGAACAGTAAAGAGATGTCACCCCTTAAGATGTGAAACCAGTCCTCTTACCACTTGGAGTCTGCCCTGCTCCTAGAGGAGTTCTCAGCTGTGTCCATGTCTGCGTACACTCAGCAGTTTTTGTGCCATAGCACCTTCCAGCCTCAGTTTCCCTGCTTTCAGTGGAGTGCTGGCTCACAGTTATTTACCCAGCTGGGCCAGAGGCCCATGGCTACTAGAAGATCTTGGGCCACAGCACGTTTTAGCTGTGCCTCAGGCACACTCAACACTGCCTCCATTTCCCTAGCCAAGGTTTTCCCCCTCAACCATTGAGTCTGGCTACGGCTGGCTTGTAGCTGAGCCCTTGGACGCAATCCTGCCATATCATTACAGAAAATAACACAGCTAGAAAAAACACTTCTCCCAGTCAGAATCCCAGAATAACCTTGGATGACCATAATACCTCATGCTACAGGCAGAGCGCGGGGGTCCATCATACCCACATCTGCTTGTCTGCTGGTCCCGGGTCAGGCATTCCATTATGTGCTTCCTCCTGGATCCGAGGGGTGTGACTTGTCCCTCCTCTTCTGTCCGAGCTGCCTGCGTTTGTCCCGGTCAGCAAGCTTCCGTTCTTCCGTTCTGCCTCCTCATTCAGACACCGGCGTCCAGCTCCCTCTGTCTCCTCCATTGGCAGCCGTTTTCACTCCAGCCTCCACGGCTCTGGACCTCTTGCCATTGCCACTGCCTCTGCTGGGTCATCTGGGGAACCATCTGCTTAGTCCTGCATGCCCTGTAGGAGAAAAAGGGACCTCAGGTCCCGGGTTTGGAGCAGGTGCCCCATCCTGCCCCATGGCATACGAGTGCTGCATGGCCACTAGCTCTGTTTACTTCTGAGCAGCTGCTGACAGATCTCACCGTGCACACAGCCCTTCTAACTGCTTCCGACTTCTCCCCTTTGTTCTATGTCCCTTGCCTGCAATAAACAAACAGAAAACAACAAAAACCACTCCATTTCTTTGGCTGTTCACAGCCTTTTCACTTGAGATTCCTTTAAAACTATTTTGCCACGGGCTTGACATGGAAACGGAGCAAGCGGTGTGTAAATCCCGCTGACTGTGCCACTGTCGTGCTGTGGGGTGGCATTCAGACCAGTGAGAGGTTGTGTCACCGATTGTGTCATAACCCTGAATGCCCCCAAATGCGTCTGCCATTTGCTGCTCCTAGCCTGGGACACATTTGCAGCCAGCGTGCGCCTCGTGTTCTGTAAGCTGTACAGCGCCGATTCAACCACTTTGAACCCAGCAGCCTGCCAGCCATTATTGCAGACATGCTTTTGCCTGTACCAGACTTGGTTAGGTTAGCAGGTGACCCCAACACATCCCCAGTGCCGAACTTCCCCAAACCCTTGCGCTCTGCCATATTCAGCCCATTCCTGCAACATTCAGAGGAACAATAAGGTCCGTTTGTCCCTGTAAAGAGACAATTAACGTGTTAATTTAAACACAGCAGTGTTTCTTTAGACTAATAGTAAAACAAGTTTACTAACAAAAGCAGATAGGATTTTAAATGAGTTCAGGTATAAAGGATAAAGTTAGAAAGGATTACAAGCTAATAAAAATGAGAACATGCATCTAAAAGTCTAAAACTTAATCTAGTAGGTACAGGCTTTGTTCAAGATAGCTTTTCTCACCCCGGTCTTCCCTGATCCCTCCCTTGCTCACCCCTTGGTCAGGGTCTCTTCTAGAAGCCCAAAGTGCTGGTTCCTTTGTCTTCTTAAGCAAAAGAGATAACTTGGGGGGAGGGGGGGTGTTCTGACCCTTACTTTTATAGTCCAGTGAACCTTTGAAATGGATTCCTCTGACGGTTACCCCTGAAAGTCAACTTTATTCAAGTTGTTGGGAAGGCAACAAGAGGTGGTGAAGGAAGCTTCTTGCTGTTTTCTACCCCTGCTGGTGTTTGCTAAAATGCAAATCGTTCTGTAACCTGCAATCTCCTCTCCCTGCTGTTTTGATGGTCCCATTTACTGCTTATATGTAAATTGAGGTAAACTCATGTTCCATTGTTTAGGGCAGACCTTTTTACCAACTCCCGCAGACATGCCTGGTTTAAACCTACTTGAATCATAATTCTAGCACATATCCATAATATACACTATCTACAAACGTTATAAAAGAATATTAATGATCAGTGAGTTATTAGTTTTCAAATGATACCTCACAAGGTGCATTTTGTACAAAGATTCTTACAGCAGTGTGTGGGGTGTGAATGCAGGGTGCTTAGGGTCACACAAGGATCTGGGGCCAAAAATCTTTGCTGGGGGAAAACTCATTGCCTTCAATGGAGCCACACTGATTTATACCAGCTGAGAATCTAGTCCATGGTGCTTAATATACTGGGAGCAGCCGAGATCCATGTCTGCCCCATCTTCTCGTTCCCACCATGGGTAAAGCTGGTGGTGCTGAAACAGTGGCAGCTATGGTGGTAAAGTTTTCGACACAGCCTAAGTGTAGGAGCCAGCACTCCCTGTGCAAAGACTGTTCTGGTGTGTGCCTGCAGGACCCAACTGGGGAATCCTGGTAGAGGTCAGTACTTACACAGGTGAGCAATCCCCTCAAAGCCGTTTGCACTACTCGGCTGAGGTTCCACAGTCAGGTCTTTAATATCTTGCGCTTCCTTCCATAGAATTAGTTAAATCAAATCACACGGATAGGGATACCTTATCCAATGCAGGGTGACGACTTTTTATTATGTGCAGCTCCTCAAAACAACGTGTCCTGCTCCATATGCCCCTCACTTTTCTGCACCTCCCCGGCTTTCCTTTTATTCCTCGGTGGAAAAGGTTCCCTAACCAACCGTTAACCTCAGCCACAGAACATAAACATTATTGCAGCTGTAACATGGTATGCTACTTGTCCTACAAGGGAAAGTGTATCCTCAAGCAAGGCAGAATTAAGGTCAGCATCCTACAGCACAGTGTATTTAAATCTGAGACAGGCCAGACTGGGCCATTTCAGGCACCTCTTGCATATGAGGACATGCCACTGCACATCAAAGTGTGACATAAATAGCTACAGCTACAGCCTTCCTGATGAAATGCCTAAGCAAGAAAACCTTGTTTCCCTTTCAGTAAAAGGCACTAGGAGAGGAAAGATGACCTTGTCATTGAGGCACTGGGCCACAGGAGATCTCGAATCAGTTCTTGGCTCTGTCACCAGCTTTCCTGTGTGCCCTTCCATCACTCACCAGTGAAATGCAGCCACCTCTGGAGTGAAATGTGGCACCTTTTAGCAGGGCAGCATAACCTTACACAACAGCTTAAGCCAAGAAGTGATGATGAATGTCATATCCATTTGAAAGAGAGTGTGGGGGGGCATTTAGTGATGCAGAATGTAATTACTCATTAGAACTGGTTGGGCATTTTCTGACTAAATGGTTTTTCACAGGAAAATGTTGATGCCGAAACTTTTCAAGATAATGCATCGGTTTCAATGAAACTTTCACCGGGGAATGATTTTGCAGGGCTAGGATAGAATTGCTAGTCAAAGCCAGAGAGGGAGGAAGAGAGAAGAAGGGCAAGCTACCCAGACTATCCAATAGCCCCAGGATTAGTGTGCACATGTGGGATGGCTGGAGCACAAAGGTTCAAGTCCGTACTCTGTTTGATTCAGGCATGGGGCTTGAACCTCAGTCTCCCATACCTCGGGTGAGTGCCCTAATCACTGCGCTAGAGACTATTCGGGGATGGATGGGTTTCTCTCATTTTTCACAAAACCCTCAAAAGGTCTCAGTTTCGTCCTGATTTGGAATGGGAAATGTTTTGAAATCTCAATCAGTTTCACAGTGCAGGAAAACCATTTCCCTCCGAGCTATATTACTCATACTGGAATTAGACCAGAACACTGGGGATAACACCTCTACTCTGGGGTATAGGGCAACCTTGTAGAAAATGTCATGCACATTTACCAGCTCAGACCTACATTTTCAGAAATTATTTCTGAGTGTCCAGCTCTTTATAATAAAGAGGTCTGATTTTCAGTAAATGCAGAGACCACTTTACAATGTCTCAAACTGGGCACCCACCAGTCTGATTCATTTCTGAAAATGTAGGCCAAAATCTGTTTGCTTGTCCTGATCATAATAATGAATAATAATTAAAAACTAATGATATTTTACCCATCAGAAAAAATGCCTTAAGCAAGTAGAAGTTTGCAAGGCTGGAATTGTGCCATGGGACCTTTTAGTACATTGCACATCTCCATAACTATATGCAACAATCCTACATGCTCTATATTTATACCAGTACAAAATATTAATATGGCACAGTAATCATTTTAATATATTTCTTTCCTCTTAGTATAAAAGATCTACTGGAAACACTACAAAGTAATTTTTTAATTATTATTTTGCAGCTGGCCCCGTTTGTCTTTTTGATGTTTTTATACATTTTTTTTCAAACAGGGTGTTTTTTTACAGCGATTTGCCCCATAAACATTCCAACTGTGCCCATACAGCTGCTAAATGAGAGTTAGAGCAACAGTCACGCCAGGAACCCTGGCCCCAGGTCTCTAGCTTCCCAAGCTCTGAATTGCACCCAAAGCGGCAGCTGTGGGATGCTGCCATTTCAGCCTCTGCCAGATGTTTCAGAGACTTCATCACTCACGGATCAAATATGACACAATTAAAATATTCCTTTGATCTACCTCTTGGAATGGAAGTTGCCAATCAAAGCAGAGTGGGTGGGTGAACCATCACTGTATGAAGGCAATCTTTGCTGTATGTGTGAAATGAGTCTGTGGTCCCTGGTTCCACTGGACAGTAATCAGCAGAGTAGTCAGTAGGATTTAGAGAGACCCTGCTTGATGATACTAGATAGCACAGGCTGTCTTTAGTTAGTCTGGGAGAACTACAAGGATCTGTCTGTGTCCAGCATTGTCATGACAGAATTTCCTTTTTCATTGATTCCAGCAGAATTCAGTCTCTTTTCTACCATGAGGTGCTAGCCATCAGTAGCTGATATTAGCTGGCCATCTTGCTGGCAGGCTCAGCAAGGAGAGGTCAAGGGCTGTACATGCAACTCTGGTCAGTGTGTAATAAATGTCCCCCTTTGTACCCGGTACACAGAGGATGAGAATCTGCTATACTCTCCAACTCAGAACAGATAGAGGTTTTAACTAGGGAGACCACCCGGTTTAATCCCTGGTTTTGGCCAGGGTTGCAGCTGTCACATGAGTGGGGGGCTTCTCTGGGATTTGAACTGCTATGGGTTTCAGATGCCCAGGGTATGCTCCTTCTGGCCAGAAGAAACATACATCACACTGGTCAGTGTGCACTGAAACTGGACTTCTTTCTAACCCCATCTCTCAAGGTAAGTGTTGAGGTAGCTAGCCGGGGACTCTTGTGCTGCTGCTCAGGCTCTTCCCGTGTTGTGATCAGACCGAGGAGTAGAACTCATGGAACAGGCCACCCAAATACCCTCAGGCAACCTGCTTCAATACAGAAAAACAAAACCAATCACTGGCTGCACACTCTTGATTGTCACCTACTACCCCTCACTGGAACCCATATGGGGTATCATTAAATAATTACAACCCATATTTGATGGGGACCACAACTTGAAAGAAATATTTCCAAATCCCCTCTTATGGCCTTCCGACAACCCCTCAATCTCAGCAAGCGGATTATCAGAAGCAAGTTCCCCCCAGACCAGGACACACCAACTCAACGCGGCACCAGACCATGGCCAGAACAACAGATGCAAAACCTGCAACCATAGTACCACTGCTATGATGCTCAATACCTCCCACAACACACCTTTCAAGAGCTATGGGTCCTACCCATGCCTATGACAACATGTGGTATACCTCATCCAGTGCACTAAATGCCTCAACAACAATTATGTGGATGAAACCAGAAACAATCACTATGCTCTCAAATTAACTCACACAGAAAAATGATAAAAGAAAAAAAATGTCCTATCACCTGTGGAGGAACATTTTTCACAAAGCAATCACTCCATTGCTGACTGCTGAGTCTTCGTCCTCGAAGGAAACCTGCACAACACCAGGAAAAGACAAGCCTGGGAACTTAAATTCATAACTCTTCTGGACACGAAAGACCATGGACTTAACAGACACACTGGTTTTTATGGCTTATTACAACAATTTGCAACACATCCTGCTGCCTACTACACTCCTCTGTCCTAGGATTGCTGAGGTGTTAATTGCCTGCTTCACACAACATGTGAAAAACCCTTATGTTTAACAATCTGCCTGTGATGGGGGTGGCGACCCATACTGGCAGGGAAGGGGTTAATAGAGCTCTAGCAAGGCTGCACAGGAAGCAGCCAATTAGAGAGAGGCTGCGAAGAGCAGCCAATCAGGGCCCAGCAGGCCTATATAAAAATTGCCGCAGAGTCAGGTCAGTGACTCCCTGGAGCTCAAGGAGGGAGGACTGGGTGCCTTGCAGGTGGAGGGAAGTGAGCACCCTAGACAGAGCCATGCTGGGCAAGAACAGGAGAGCGAGAGGGTGCTCCTGGCTGGCTGCTAGGACTGGCATGGAGAGGCCCTGAGGTGAGGGCAAAGAAGGCGCTGAGGCCCCTGGGAAGCAGCTGGACACTTGACTGAAGAAGTGGCTGAACTCTAGAACTGAGATATTCCCTCGCCTGGAAGGGGGAAAACGTGGACAGTGACGCAGCAGGAGGGCTGAGTCGTGAAGAGGACACTGCAGTACTTGGGCTGAAGCGGATCTGCAGGCGGTGACAAGGATGGGCAAGGCACCCCCAGGAGAGGACTCATCAGGTAGCAGCAGAGCTAATCCCTGTGGCGGCCAGCAGGAGGTGCTAACATGGTGAGTGTAGCCTCGTCACACTGCCCCATCTTGTATTTAGCTTGGACACTTGCGTTCTCTTTTCCAGGCCTGAGGAAGAGCTTGGTTAAAGCTTGAAAACTGTCCCTTTGACCAACAGAAGCTGATCCAATAAAAGATATTATCTCCCCCATCTTGTCTCTCCCCCCTCTAGGGACCAATACTGCAAACAGACTGAGGATATCAGTTTCCAAGACACTTTTCATTCGTGTTTAAAAATGCACTAACATAAATTAGGTGGCAGTGGTGGGGGTGGAATGGGCTAGGAGAATGATTTAATTGTAGGTCAACTCTCTTAACTCTAAAGCTGGGCTCATCATGCAAAACGATGGCACTTCCAGTGTGATTCCTTGTGCCCGCATCTGTCATTTCTATCCAAATGGAGTAATTTTGTGGTGCAGATTCTATGTCCAAATAGGAGTTTTCTCCTTCCAAAAATAGCATCTGCTGCTGCTGCATTGCGCAGTGAAGTCCGTGTGTCTGAGTTTGAGACAGCGGCACATTCATAATAATGGTTTCATGTACTGTGTGCTGGGTAGTAACATGAGAGGACTCCATGTTTGCACAACTAAACTGGCTCTTTATTAAGAGACCTATTTCCAGAGGTGCTGCTGGAACTAGCATTCCAGCTATGTGCACATAGACTGGCTTCCTGGTGCCTCCTCCAAACTCTTTCCACCTTCAGCCTGTATTCCTCTCCCCAGTTCCATGCAGACGGCTACGTTAGTCAGCAAGATATGGGCCAAATCCTGAGGTCCTCACTGTGTTTCATTCAGTTTTTACTCAAGTTACTTTACACTGACTTTCCCTGAGCAAGGGCAGAGCAGAGACCTCAGGATCTAGTTTTGATCCTGTAATAAACTTAACCTTTTAAGAACCCCTAAGGGAAAAAGTCCACCAAGAAAGGAGGTAATGGTGGCTGAAACCTCCCCTGCACGGGGGGTGCTAAAGGAAGGGGGGAGCCAAAAAATACCTCTCTGTGGTGCAGAGGGTGAGAGAAGGGAGGGTGCCATCTTGTTCTTCTGTAGAGCACTAGAAGGGATTTAAATTGTCTGGCCCTGAGCAGAAGGTGGTATCACTGCCTGGCCCCTTGGGGTGAATGCCATGTGGGATGGAGGAGGATTAGCTGGTGCAGTCTACACCTCCCTTGCATGAATCTGACTGCATCATCAAAGCACTTTGCATATATTTGTTAAGTGATATGAATTATTGTGATGCACACCTTGGATTAGAAAGACTCGGCAGTGATTCAGAAAGAAGGGTGGCTCTTGAGGGAGAGAAGGGGTGGCCTGTTACTATTACTAAGAAGACCTGGGCTCAATACCTGGCTGTGCCACAGACTCCCTGTGTAACCTTGGGCGGGTCACTTAATCTTTGTGCCTCATTTCCCCCCGCTGTAAATAGGGCTAGTACACATCACCCCCACAGTTTTGAGGAGAAATTCACAGATCTTTGTGAGATGCTGAATCCTATGAAGATGCACCAGGATAAGAACCACACAAATATACCTGACCAATAATGATGGATAACACAAAATAAAGACTTAAACCCATGTTATAAACACCACTTCCTGTAAATAGTGTCGTGGAATGCATATCCCTCTGAAAAATAATTAGGAGACTAAATCTTCTGCTAATATGTCATCCACAAATGGCAGTGGCAGGAAACGCTGAGGTACTATCCTTGGAAACTGTATTTTCACAGTCTGCTGTGGGGGAGTTCATGGTAAGAGCTATTTATATTCCTATTGCACTGAATGGTCAAGTCTGAAACATGAGGCCTGGAAAAGAAATGTGCAGAGCACAACAGACAACCCTGCCTGCTTTCTGTAAAAGCTTTTATGTGATCAGACGTGAAGTATGAAATTAGAGGTTAGATAATGATGCCTCTACGATAATAAGAGAACAGAATGGTCTCATTACTAATCACTGTTTACAGCAGCTTCTTGACCCTCTTAGAGATGTATTTATTACTGGCAGTGGTAAATTGGACATGCCTTGTGTATTCTCCAGGATAAAAATAGCCCCAGAGTCTATTTCTGTCAGGAAGAAGGGAGCAGAGCAAACCAAGTCTTTGTTTTATTTCATTGTAACTCTGAGGCTGAAGGTTCCAAAGACAGAAGGAAAAGATTTGTGTCAAAATAGAGGGAGCTAATTTTAGAGCACTTGCAATGTTAGCAACCTAAAGATAGCTTTAGAGAGGTAGGTCTATAAATGTACCTCTTCAGAAAAAAAATGGGACGCCCGACTGGGTGTTGTTACTACAATATGATCGGTGGGGTGGGCCTGTTTCTACAGTGCCTTGAGCCCTGTGTGATCGGTCATCTCCTCTGCAAAGTGGGCGTAAAATTCTACCACTGGGATTTGGGTGCATTATAAAGCCACTTTACACTCCAAGGGCAAGCAGCAGAGTATCTGATCCAATAGAGTCAAACAGCACAGCTGAGGAGGGGTGCAGGGGGGGCGTAAGGGGGCAGTATTGTCAACTCCTGGGATTTTATTGTGGATCTCAGGATATTTGGTGCCTTTTCTTCAAACCCCAGTTCCTGGAGTCTTGTTATGTGAGAATCTCAGCTTTCATGCGTCTGATTTTTTTTTTTTTTTTTAAAGTGTCTTGCTCTGATGGTTATGGAGTAAAGCTTGAAAATGTGACCACTAGCAGTTTATAAACCAGAAGGCAGGCAAAAGAACCCAAAATGTATTTAAAAAAAAAAAAAAAAAAATCTCCTTTTTAAGCTCATCTCATGATTTTGGGGGAGGGGGGCAACTTATCATCAGCTGCTTGAGACCAGCAATACTGACACTTTCTGATCCCCAAATCCTGGGTCAGCCAGGGGCTGAAACAACTCCTGAGGTACCTTTAGAGCAGCTGTACCATGTGTTTCACCCCTCCCACCTCTGACATGGTGACCTCTCCCTGTGTGGCGCAGGCAGCAGCAGATTGTGTAGAGCTAGCTATGTCAGCATTGTGCAACTTGAGGATTCCCTTGTGGCAACGAGAATCCAATCTCCTTTTACAGCAGCTGAGCCTGTAGCAAAACTGGGGCTGGGGACTGAGTCCTGTCTCCCACACTGTTGCTAATACCCTTCTACAGTTTATGTTCTCAAGAGCCAGAGTACAAAATATCCCAGGCCAAATCCTAAGCCACATAATTAAGCAAACTGTACAATGTCAATAGCTGTTTGGTTGAGAAAGGATGGAGAAAAACTCATCTAAGCCCACTCAGAATTTGGCCTGTAGTATTTAGCAACTGTAGAAGAAACAGTGTTGTCTAGTAGTTAGAGAAGATGTGCTGAGAGATGGCAGGAATTGGTTCTGCTCTTGGTTCTGATGTGGGGATCCTGAAAGACAAAACATGACCGTGTCTCAGTTTCCCACGCTGTAGAATGAGGGTAATATTTACTTTTCCTTGAGCTTCTTGTGAGGCTTCTCAAATGCTGTGAATACCTTGTATGAAAGATGCTACACAAGTTTAAGTATTTTTTTACTTCATGGGTCTTCGCCTCATTTCTGCCTTCTCTAACTCTACATTCCCTCGAAATGGGAAGATTGTTATAGTTTATTTTTATAATCCCTTGCTGTGAAATAATTTTTAAAAAGGTTAAAAACCAGCTGTTATGGACTAAATTACCACAGGAACGCAACTCATTATGGGTCAGATTCTAATCTTGGTTAAACCAGTGTAAATTCAGAGTGACTTCAATTAAGTCAATAGCTGCTCCATATTTATGCCAGCATAAGAGTGATCAGAATCTGGCCCCATAATGAGATGGGGCTAACTTCCATGTTTCACTTTTTTAAGTGGCAGGGGGTGTCATTCTGTTGAATTCGCTTGGACTTTCTCATCAAACAATACCCATTTGACTTGATTGATCTTATCTATTGGGTCAGTGACGAGCACTTGTTAAAGCCAGAGACCAATTTTCAGTCTATAGTTTATTTTATTTAAGGTAAAGGAACATTAAAATAAAAATACTCATCTCAACTGTAAATCACCAGAGCTTTGTTCGCTTCAATGGGGCTTGGCTGATTCACACCAGCTGAGGATGTGACCCCCTACTCGGGAGAGATTTCTTTTTTATGTAAGCTTGATACATTTTTAGTATTTTTAGTGTTATTTATAGGAAAAAGTCATGCATGTTGGTGTAATTCATATCCAAGCGCTATCCATCACCATCAGCTTATTGTTATTAATAGGGATGCACACACTGGCAATAAGTGCAAGCTGAAAAGATCCTTCTTTTTTCATTACTGCTGTGACTCAGTCTGTCTTCCAGCTGCCGGTTCCTCTGTCTCTCTGCTGCCAGAAATCTCTCCCTCTCCTGGCCCCCTCACGGCCACCTCCTGCTGTGCAACTATAATATCCCCCTCTTATTCCTGATGTCACATCTATTCAATCACTTTAGTCTGCATTTCTGACATAGTCTCATAGCATATTTGAATAATATAATTCTTTAACTCATCTAAGGAGTCATAGATTTTTAAGGCCAGAAACGACCATTATGATAACCTAGACGGCATCATAGATAGCATTGGATAAAATTAGAAGTTATGAAGTGCAGAAAATTGATAAGGGAAGCGAAGAATATCAGGGAAAACCCCATGACTGGTAGGGTTAATGACAACAAGGAGGTGTTTTTATGTATATTATGAACAAAAGAAATCTTAGCAATGGTGTAGGCCCATTACTAAATGGAGATAGTAGAATTGTTAATAATGATTCAGAAAAGGCAAATGTGTTCAATATATATTTCTGTTCTATATTTGGAAAGATACAGGATGACATACTTGTATCATATGATGATGATGAAGTACTTTCCAGACCATTAGTAATTGAGAAGGATTTAGGACAACATCTATTAGGGATAAACATTTTTAAATCAGCAGTCCCAAATAAGTTGCACCAAGAGTCCTAAAAGAGTTGGCTGAGGCCTGTTGAAGTTAATTTTTAATAAATCTTGGAATACTAGGGAAATTTCAGTAGACTTGAAGAGTATTAGTTATGCCAATATTAAAAAAGAGCAAGTAGGAAGACCAAGTAGCTATAGGACAGTTAGCTTCTCATTAATCCCAGGAAAATAATGGAAAAACTGACACAGGATTCAGTTGATAAAGAATTAAAGGATAAAGTCTAGATACATTTATTCCTGCCTCTTCATGGGGGGATGGATTAGATGACCTCATTAGGTTGCTTCCAGCCTTACATTTCTATGATTCTTCAATAGGAATATAATTAAGGCTAGTCAACATGGTTTTATGGAAAATAGGTCTTGTCAAACAAATCTGATTTAATACTTTGAGACTACAAGTTTGTTAAAGATAACTGAGTAGTTGTAATATACTTAGACTTTTGTGGCATTTGCTGTAATACTGCACAATATTCTAACTTAAAAAAATTAGCACTATATCAATAGAGCACACATGAAATGGATTAAAAACTGGCTAATTGACAGATCTCAAACGGAAGTTGTCAATGAGAGTATCAAAAAGGAATGTTTCTAGTGGGGTTCCACCAAGATCAGAACTAGGCCTGATGCTATTCAACATTTTCATCAGTGACCTGGAAGTAAATATAAAATCATTGCTGATAAAATATGCGGATGACACAAAGATTAGCGGAGTGGTAAATATTGACGAGGAAAGGGCAGTGATACAGAGCAATCTGGATCACTTGTAAACTGGGCCCATTCAAATAAAGATTGTTTTAATGCAGCCAAATGCAAAGTTATACATCTAGGAACAAAGAATGCAGGCAATGCTTACAGAATGGGGGAGAGTATCCTGGAAAGCAGTGACTTTGAGATGGTTTTAGGGGTCGTAGTGGACAAACAAGTGGACATGAGTTCCCAGTGTGATGCTGTGACAAAGAGGGCAGGTGCAATCCTTGGCTGTATAAACAGAGAGGTAGTCAGTAGGAGTTAAGGAAGTGATTTTACCTCTGTATACAGCACCAGTGAGACCACTACTGAAATACTGTGTCTAGATCTGCTGTCCACATTTTTAAAAGGATGTTTGAGAAATTGGAGGGTGTGCAAAAAAGAGCCACAAAAATGATTTGAGGGGTGGCAGAAATGCCTTACAGTGTGAGACTTAAAGAGCTCCATCAGTTCAGCTTGTCCAAAAGAAGACTGAGAGGTGACTTAATTACAGTGCCTGAGTATCTTCATGGGAAGAAAATATCAGATCCTAAAGGGTTCAGTGCTGGTGTTAACCCACTGGGGGCCCTAAGCAGGAATATTTTTGGGATATTCCCCCCCCCACAATACATACTAATAATAGTGGGTCCCTATGAGCTGCTCGGGCCCTAAGCAATTGCTTAGTCTGCTTATGCCTAGCACAGGCTCTGCTTTAATCTATCAGAAAAATAGAACAAGATGTTAACACCTGAGAAATTTAAATCCGAAATCAGGCACACATTTTTAACAGTGAGGGTGATTAACCACTGGAATAAACTACCAGGGAAGTGGTGGATTTTCCACCTCTTGATGCCCTCAAACCAAAACTGTCTGTCTTCCTGGAAGGTTCGCTTTAGTCACACACAAGTTATTGGGCTCAATACTGGGGTAGCGGGGCAAAATGTAATGGTCTGTGATATACAGGAGATCTGGCTAGATGATCTGATGGTCCCTACTGGCCATAAATTCTATGACCTAAATCTAAACTGAGCTTCTGCATAATACAGGCCACAGACCTTCACCCAGTAATTTCTGTGTCAGGCCCATAACTTCTGTTTGAATTATAGAATATCTTTTACGAAGACATCCAGTCCTGATTTAAATCTGTGAGCTCTTCACAAGTATTAACCAATGATGCCTCTTAAACCCCCTGTGACAAGTATCATCCCCTTCTTAAAGATAGGGAAACTGAGGCACTAGCTGTCACAGGCTTGCCCAAGATCCCATAGCAAATAGCTGGTAGAGCCGGGACTAGAGGCCCCATGGGCTTGGTTGCTAAGTGCCTGCTCTTACCACCAGACTACTCGGTCTGTAACTTTTTATTGCTTTTGAAAACTAGGACACAGTCTGGCTAATGGTGGGTTCACCTAAAATGTTGTCTTTTTGAAAGCCTAGAGAACGACACTGCAGTCATGAATTTGCTCTGCTGAAACCCACCGTCTGTATGCACAACGGCTGATATCTAAATGCACACACTGCTTATACATGCTCACTGCTCATCAGTGACTTTCACAGTTGGGGAATGTGATGGGACACGTATTTGTTACCTGGGAGACGGGTACACCGCAGGTCAAATTAATCCCTAGTAATCAGTCACTCCACTGTCATCAGCAGGTTTAAGTTTGGCACTGGGTAGCATAGTGAAATGGATTCACAAATTAGTAAAGCATGAAGGATATTTGAGCACAGCCCTGTTCTATTTCTGACAGGCATTTTTCAGGCCATCTCAGATTTCATTTGAATTTTGTACAGTTGGAGGGGATTCTGCTTTGCTGACTTGCGTGGGACTCATGTGGCTAGATCTCATGCAACTCACTGAAGAGTGAGCCTCAGCCCACTGCACTTCTGGAACTGTTGTGTGGCTCTCTGGAGTCCTTACAGATCCTTAGAACTGCATTTATGTTGGCTGGGTTCAATGCAGTGAAGCCCTGTGCTGGACTATTTTTTTAATCCCGCTTCCGTTCTGCCATGCAATACCCACTCCCAGTCCTACCCACCCCAATCCCACACCCACTCCCGCATTTTTCCTTTCATTTTTATCCCCCCTCCAACCCGCAAAAATGTTAGATCCACAAGAGAGACAGATTCCCCCATGCTACTAAAAAACCCCAAAAAACCACTCCCAAAAACGGTTGGTTAATATATTATGTATATAAATGGAATTCAGCCACAGTTTTTACCACTAATAAATAAAACAAATCTTGTTTAAACCGTATAAATAAATACTTTAACTCCTGTTATTACAGACATCAAATCTCTTACTTAAATTTAAACCTTTATTTAAAAAAAAAAAAAAAAGGAAAAACTTGCTTTACATTGCTGAAATCCTGTTTCTGATAAACTGAGAGATTTGGTATTTTCCCACAAATGACCACAGTCTGGCTTTCTTTTGCTCACCCAATCCTGCCCGAAACAAAGTACATTTTACCCACTCCCGCTATTATGGCAGCAGGTCCTGTGCGACCCAGAGGATCCCAGTCCCGTTGCAGGGCTCTACTATGCAAGGCACTTATTATAGCAGCACAGACAAAATTACCAGATCGGCGTGAACAAGGTAGAGGGGATCTTCCCCCAAACAGCCCTTTGGGTAAGAGTGGCACTGGCACTCAGGAGGAAGGGAGAGATCAGGGAAATCCCTCTGTCCTCCTTGCAGCTAGGAAGAGAAGAGGTTGAGTTTAGAGCTGATCAGAAAATAGGAGGGTGGATCCAAAGAAAATTTTGATTTTTTTTTTTAAAGTTAAAGTGGGAATACCAAAAGCCCAAAATATTTTGATTTGGAAATATTTCTGTGGTGCCTTATGGGAGTTACAGGTCAGGTGCTTCATGCTTCCATTGTTAGTAGGCTGGGCACAGAGATTTTAAGTGACTTGCTCAAGGTCACCCAAACAGACAACGCGGAGTTTGCAACCCAGGAGTCCTGACTGCCAATCCCTGTTCAAATCAATCAACAGCACTTCCTCCCATGGTCAGTAAAACGTCACAGGTGATGTCGCCTCAGTAAAAAATATCCATTAATTAAACAACTTGCTTCTTGGACAAAACATGAATTGACGAAGGGGTCTAGGAGGGACCTTCCGTCCCCTCTCCACCAACATTAAAATTAGCTATGATCATTCTGGTGTCGGGGTTGGCAACAAGAGGTAACTAAATACAGTGGTCTAGATCCTCTGCTGGTGTAAATCAGCATAGCTCCATTAACTTCACCATCTGAGAATCTGGCCCAATATTCCAACAAAGGCCGTTTCAGAAGGAACCCAATATGCTAAGATGCTGCTGTTGGGGCGCCTCAGGACTGTGATTTTGTCACAAGCTTCCGGTAGACCATTTATTTATACATGGTACAAAGAAAAGTAGGCCAAGGAGAGAGCCCAGAGGGACATCCACGGCTACATGTTACTGGGCAGCTTTCTATACTGCAAGCTCGTATCTTATCTCAAACCCTGCTGTGCGATGCAGGGGAGCCTTCCTTGTCCCGTGGGTTTCCAAACAATCGTTCTGAGTCTTGCAAAGAGCTGAGGGATCATTTAATGACAGAAACTTTCCTTTGCTCACTATTAAACAGTCCAAGCCCCTGCCAGATTAGTCTGAGATCTGTGAACTACAGGAGGGCACTGAAGGGGAAATTTATTTATGAAGCAACTGTACACTAGACAGGCTTGTAAATGATGATGAGGGCTGGCATATATTCCACCACTGCTATCCAGGTACAGCAGAGCTGGAGTAGCGTGGATGATAGCAATTTGTAGGAGCTATTGAACTCAGCTTGGATAACAGATGGACACAGGCCAATTTCCATCTTGAAGAAATAATACTGAACACTAGTGGGGAAGTTAAATCTGAAACTAGGAAGCATGACAATATTTTGGCAGAACACTGTATCTGCAAATATCCAGCATCTGTAAATCTCATGCTGGATGCTTTTGATGTCCAAGGGTTTTCAAAATGTCTTTTGGAAAGTAAAATGATGGTCGTTGAGATGCTGGCAGGCAATGAAACGGGTTGCTGAGGGGTATTTTTTGCACAAGTTGAGTTCCAACAGATATAAAATAAGTGATTGAATTGGCTAGAGAATGAAGTTCAAAAATTGTTTGTGAGTTGAGAGAAGTTATTGCAGTGTTTTTATTATGCAGCCCAGGCAGGGGATTTTAGGATTTTCCAAATGTCTTGTGTTTCCCATGTTGGGTTGACATTGCTCTGTGTTGAGGTTTCAGTTTTTAACCTTATCATGAGAGCCAAGGATTTTGTATTGCTGCAGTAATTTAACCAGTGCTTCCTTGGTTTTCCAGTCCAGGCTCTAACCTTTAAGATTGCTCATCTCCTTTAATACCTGTTGGTTAGATTGTGCTTTGATGCTGTGTCTGGGTGGTGCATACAGGGAAAGAAACATTCCTCAGAGACCATGAGGGCAACAATCTGTGCTTACACATATCAGTAGCACATTACCACTCCTTTTGCCCAGGCCCCATCCCCTTGGGATAGGATGAGTAGCGGGCATTCACCTCCCATTAACTCCTATGCTCCTGGGTACTATGTCTGAGGAGGCTATGCAAGGGTGTGTGTGGGGAGATGGGGGGGGGTTGTACGCTGGTTTCACCCACACAGATGTTCAGCCCAGGCCGCAACCTAGCCCTATAATACTAATACTTAACATTTTAAATGGCCGCTCCCATCCAGCAGCAGCAGAGCTCTGATGCAAGATGGAGATAATGGTGCTGGATCTAAAAGCAGCGGACTACAGCTCCCCTCCCCGTTGCATATACCTTTCCGCCTGGCCATGTAGGGGAAAGGTGCTGAACCAGGGAATGGCCAGGCTGTGTTAGGAAGCAGCGGCCACATGGCTAGCCAGGAGCTGCAGAGAAGAACCCGCAGTAACTGTATGCAGAGCCGTGTGTGGACCAGGCTGGGACCGTTGGATGCTACAGCTGGGTGCAAGTCTGTGCGGGACTTGTGGGGAAGCAGCAGTGGCTGGGCAGGGAGCCAGTGCAGAGGGGCCCCAATGAGAGACACTAACTGAGCCCGGCTTGGAAACCCAAAAGCTTCTATTTGCTTGAGTAAAGACAGGGCTGGCGAGTCCTGACTCTCCACTGGACTGCCCCAGGGGCCCAAACCAGAGCCGCTATTGCTCCCCTAGAGCTGTAACTGTTTAACCCTCTGTACTAGGATATTTGCAACCTTCCCTTTCCTGAGAGCCCTGGTAAAATGCCCTTTCTCCTAGCCATGTGTCCGGGGGACTGTTGGGACCCACCGGGGATAGTACCTATGAGGCTGAACTGCTGGAGCACCTACAGTGTTTGCCTCTGCATCACGTACCCCTGGCATGCTACTGGCACCCTAGGGGTTTTGGTATATGCCGACACTGAGCAGCCTCAACCTTTACCTAATAAATAATGCTCTGCCTCACAGGGGGCTGGGCGGATGGGTTAGTTAAGGTTTGTAACGTAACCCTAAGGCTGTAAAGAGCTATATAGTGGGACTGCTGATACTGGGATCTTTCAAAGGGGCCTAACATAATTAGAGATGCAGCTCCCAGTGAGTTGGGTCCTGGTTCTGCCAGACCTCTTAGAAAATTCTCTCCTTTAAGTGTTAATAAATGCAGCCACCTCTAGGGTGAGGTGCAGGAGCAGTTTAGTTGTGTGTAACCCACGCCTGCTTGGTAGGGCACCCTGTCCCCCTCGAGTGACACACAGATCAGCTGGGGATTGGGGAGTCTTCTGCAGCCGTGGCTAAGAGAGATGTGTCCTGAGGCTTATGCATTAAGCTCCAGAGTTCCTTCGTTTGATCCTGCCTGATGACAACCGGTGTCTGTTGGTGTTACGTGTGCACAATACAAAACTGTTTAGGATGGGAAAGGGCAGAAGAATGCTCAATCCAGTTGAAACTGCTTGGGGAGTGTAGGCAGGCAGAATGCCATAACCCACACTAGAAGGAAGCCAGGACTCCAGGGTTAAATAGTCTCCTGTGAGTAGTGGCATGGGATTGTTTTAATGTATTGCATATTTATGCAGATATGTGCAGTAATACATACATTTGACATGGGCCACTCCAAAACGTTCCATAGGTCATATTAAAATGACACTTTTAATACCATTCTTCCCCGTTAAACGTGCACAGAATATAGTGGAAACACTACATGGTAATTCTTGGGCAGGACATCAGGCCTAATACCCTTCTTCACACAGACATTACGCTGGGCACCTTCATGAGCCCGAGTGATCAGTACCTTTCATCTCCTCAGAAAGATGGAAGGCCTGATTCTCGCCTGCCTTGTGCCCCGTGTAGTTATTTAGCCTTTTGCCAAGTGGGTGTAAAATGCTACAGAATCGGAAGAAGAGCTTTTTATACAGGTGCACATGACTACATGAAGGGCAAGACAGGCTAGTGTCTCCAATAACACAGTGCCCCCTAATGCTATAGTAGGGCCTGACTCAGAGAGAAAATAATAATTTAATACTGCCTACCTACTATTTATCTCTTGCTGGCAAAACCTAGGAGGGTAACAACAGTGTCTCCATTTTACAGAGGGGGAAACCATAGCATAGGTAGATGATGTGACAGGACTAGAACCTAGGTCTCCTGAGTTTTAGGCCACAGGGCTACCCACTAGGCCACCCTATTAACCTCTGCTTTTTGGAGTATGCTAGGATTTTTTTCTGGAGGCTTCTCGTGCAATTAGTGACCAGACCTGACTGCTTAGCTCACGAGAGCAGAGTTGGAGATGATATAGATGTGCTAGAGCATGGGAACATTTTAAATTTCAAACAAAGATAATGTATTGCACATCTAAAGTACATTGCAGCTTTACAGTAGAAGGAAATATGCAAAAATCATACCACTGCCTGAGAAATTCTGCAATAAAACATTCACTTTATAATTTGAGTGGCATGAAATGTGAAATATATTGTTACTCTAATTATTTTTTTGTGCATACATAATCAATTCCTATTAGAGACAAAATTGTACTGGCTTTTGCCTAGAGGCAAAGAATTACTAGTGGACAGTTAAATCAGGATGAAAGAAGGAAAATAAAATTAATGTAGCATGCGCTAGGTTCACATATTTGCGTTGGAAGAATGTTCACATCTTTGCTGAGTGAAGCTGGGTCATGTTTATTTTAAAATCTTGGAAATCAAGGTTAAATGATTCCAAACTAGAATCACAGCCACCAGTTTAAGGACTGAGATTACAGAGAAAATATTCACTGTTCACCTAAAAGTCTTTGTCACGAGCCAATGGTTCAAAAAATATAGGACACAATGAAATTGTTTCACCTGTGTAATTCCATCAATGTATTGTTTATTATTTGTATTAGGATAGTGGTTAGAGTCCACTACTGCAATTGGAGCCCCCGTTTGCTGTGTTAGGCGCTGTGCAAACACACAGTAAGAAGTAGTCAGTAGAGAGAAGTGACTTACTGAGGATGATCCATCAGGTCAGTTGCAAAGCTAACCGAGGTCTCCTGGACTAGTACCCTAGTCACTAGACTACACTGCCACCTGTACCCCCTGTGTTGTTACACAGCGCTCTTCAGTCCCCGGAACTGTCAATACACTATCTTTCACAAGCACTAAATTACATTAAAAAAACAAGTAAACACACAACAGGGATAAAGAGAAAAACATGGAAACGAATCTGAGCTGGGAAATAGTACCACTTTTGTTTACATTTCTGTCAGTTCTGGCATCCATACAGGAATTCTACACTGACATGATCAATCTGACAGGAGGAATTTTCTTTGCTTGCATCCATTTATTTGAACGTTTAATGCCGAGTCCGTTTTGTCGGGAAGGAGTTGCTTCTAGAACGTGCAGTCAATGGACAATTTATCTTGTCCAAAAGTAAATTAAGCAGAATGAATAATTAAATAGAAGTACTCAACCAATATTTCTCAGGGCTCTCTCTAACAATTCCCTGCCACATCCTTCTTCCTCATCCATGACCACCCCAGAGGATTTCAGCTCATCTATTCAGAGGAGTTACTTCTGATGTCAAATCCGGCCCATGCCAATAATGACCAAAGGTTGTCATCATCTGGGTGGCCAATTTGAAAAAGTTCAGTGGTCTCAATACTATTCCTACAAGAAAAGTCTTCACAGCACAATGCACCCTGCCCCCAAACAATTGGTATTAATCAAGCCTCCTTGTTGGAAATCTCATCAGGGAACCTAAGGTCTGAGTGAGCATGGAAAATACATGTCTGTCTTGCCAAGAGAGTTGCTTCTTCCAGAATAGGATTTGAGCACATCGGTGTTCTTTAGCTAAACAGAGGGCTCCGTTCTCCAGGGCTGTCATTGTGGCATGCTTTCCTAGCATTCAATTCACTTGATTTTTAAAGGGAAGCATTGAACAAATGTTTTTTAAGTCAAGAGACTTCATTGCAAGGGGTTAGGGATGGCAGAGGGCATTGGTTATCGGTGGTACACTATACATGGAGAAAAGAATAAGCAAGAGATGAAAATTGGATTGTTCCCTGCAAAGTTATTTAGTTGGATTGGTGCGCAAACTCTCAAAGGAATGAGGAGCCATCACAAACCTTACCACCTTCTGCTCTATGAGCAAAGCACACTTCCTTGAGCTGCGTGGGCATATAATATATTATATTTATTTTTAAACATCCTGAAATTAACCCCACCCCCCCTCCAATTTTTCCCTGGGAAGTGAAAGAGAGAGAGCCCCAAATATGCCAGATACCAATCAGGTTGCTTAGTGCACTTCTGGAAGGTACTTGGATAGTCTGGTGATAACAGCCTGATTAGAATCGTAGTGTGGGCAAAGGTGTCTCGAGGTGGGGTGTGAACAGGAGGAATTGGAGAACAGGGCTGTGGTTGTGAGGAAAGGCTCTTTGACTTTGTGTCCATGCTCTTGCTCCAAGAAGATTTGGGCTTGTTTGGTGGACTAGGGGGAAGGAGGGATTTTGTTAGTAACCTGGGGTCTTGCAGCCAGTTTGTACTGAATTGTCACTGCGTTAAAATCAGGCACCTGAGAGAAGTAGGAGTGTAAAATTCTGATGTTGCCATCGTGATGCTATTTCATCCTAAGACTCCGCATCATGCAATTTTTCACCAGCTCCCAAAGTAAAAAGAGGCCCAGACAGAATGACCAATACCACAGTTGGAGAGGTGAAGAACAGCTGGAGATTCTCCGGAGAGTTATGGATTGTAGTAATCTGCTTGTTCGCTTGTCCCCTAGGGTCCTTGTGGTGAACCAAGCACTCTGCAAGGCCTGTAAATTTCAACACATCATTTCTCATCATTCTCAAGAGATGGGGTGAAATCCTGCTGCTGGCAGGAGAGATCAGGGGGATCAGCACCTGAAGGCAAAGAAAATGTAATAAGCAGAACAAACCAAGCCAGCCATCCAGCCACTGACTGTAGCTCCATAAAGGAGTACTGTGGAAGAATATAATGCGCACCTGTGAGAGAATGAAGTTTATCCCTCTAAAGAAGGTGAAGATCTGCTGTAATATGAGCATGCAAGGACTTACGTGAAGGGATTTTCATAGGAGCACATTGAATTCAATAGGCCAGATCCTCAGCAACTGTAGGGTTGCGGTCAGGCTTCCAGAATCCCAGCTTCCATTTAAAAAAAAACCTGTAACTCTTATGGCTGTGAAAACCTTCAAAGCATGACCCCAAGTGTAACCAATGTTACAATGTCTGCTGAAGTCTGCAGACAGCTTGAAACAATAGGTCTGAGCGGTACAAACTGCCTATGATCACTTTAGTGCAGCATTAGTCAGATGACCTAGGACAATAATTGAAACACTGAAATTAACTATTTCACTGCTGATCAAAGCATGTGAGCAAGGAGAGGGGCAATGAAAGTTTGAAGATCAGCACATTCGACTGTGGGTGGAGTCTCATTTTGGCATTTCAGGTGGGTGGAGTTTGGTTTGTGGGTGGAATTTGAGTTCCTCTATGGGGTTTTTTCTTCCCAATTTGAGCCCTGGCTTAGCTGCATTTTGTGTTCATTTAGCTGCCCCGATCACCAATAATTCCACTTCCCTGTTTTCACTGGGTCTGTTTACATGAGCACCTGCCAAGCAAAGCTTACACCTTGTACTGAATTTCACTGTTCGTTGTCAATACTTTCTTTTGAGTGGCTGATTTTGCAATGCATGAACTTGAGCTCCAGCCCTCTGCCTGGCTTTCAGACTACCCTGTGGCAGCTAGTGGCGTCATATTGATCCAGAACATTCTGGGGGAAGAGCCAGGAAACATCTTACAGGCTAAATAAAGAAGCTTCAAATAAATTTGCAGGGAGATTGGGAAGCAATGAGCATACAAATGAACCAGTGCATGAGTAATACATTTACATTTCTTGGATTCAGTTAGTTTGAAAGCAGGCAAAATTCACAACCTATTGAATGCCAAACATTAAGCTTAAAGAGGTTACCTTTAGAAGAATTACTTTTGGACCCAAGACATCGTTCAGGCATGCATTAAAGTTTCCATGATTTACTTTAAGTGTTTCCATGGACGACCGTGACCGCTAAGGCAATATTTCTGACATACAGTGATGGCCATCAAAGTTTAATGCAGGATAAAAAAAACCCGTTAAGATTAGTTAAAAATGAAACCCCCAGTTCTAAAACTGTTGTGTTTTACGGACATATTCCAAGTAAAGCAGTTAATCAGACAAGCCAGGTCAGAGCTGAGATTGTGGCAGGAGGAATACAGATATAAATCCTTCTGGTTCAAGACATAAGAGCTAACCACTGACTGCCCAGGATTAGGAAAAAACTACCTCTTCTAGGTGTGTGTGTGTGTGTGTGTGTGTGTTTTATTGCATAATTGTCCTTTATGGGGTTTCTTGCACCCACCTATACTAGTGGCAGCGATTGCTGTCAGAGAGAGGATATGAAACAAGGTGGGCCCCTAGTCTGATGTGCCTATTGCTAAGGCTGCGAGGCTGTCATGGCTGTTGCAGAAATCACAGATTCTATGACTTTCCATGACTTCTGCAGCGGCTGGTGCGGCTGACTTCTGGGCTGCCCTGGGGCCAGGCACAGTGGCCACGGTGGAGCAGCCCGGGGGCCAGCTGCGGCGGGCACAGCCTCATGGCCAGCCACACTGGCTGCTCTAGCAGCTGGCTCCAGGGAGCACCCAAGCAGTGGTCTTGGGGGTGGCCTTAGGGACCCCTGGGGCAGCAGTGATCCCAGGAATGGCTGGAGCAGCGACCCGGGGGGCAACCCTGGAGGCTATTGGAGAGTGGTCCCCAGGGGGCCTTAGGGCAACAGGCAGCCAGGGGCCGACAGCCCCTGCTGCCAGAGCTGGGCCAGCCATCGGCTCCTGGGGCCCCCCAGAGCAGCGGTGTCCCGGAAGCAGCTAAGATTTAGTCTTGGTATTTGTAGTCAAAATCATAGGCTGTGAATTTTTGTTTATTGCCCATGACCAGTCTGTGACTTTTACTAACAATACCCATGATTTAAATCTTAGTTTTACCAATTCCTATTCTTTTATTATTTGTAGCCTACTGTCAAAGCTCTGATAATTTATCAAACCAGGGCTTCCTTGATCACTGACAGACTGATTTCTCACACTCATTCCCTGAGAGATTTGCATGACTCATTTTTATAGTCTTAGCCTTTTAAGGGTGGACACCTGGGGTCTCTCAGGTGCATCCCATAAGAGAGGCAACAAATTGCCTCTCTGGCCCCTAGAGAACCACTCCCAACCATACAGAACAAACCAGCTCTCAGGTCAGGTCCAGTCCAGCCAAAGGTAAGATTCTTGGAAAATCCCTGGTCTCATCTTAGGCTGCTAAACCATAGTAACTCTGTCAGAGAGGGTTCTGATGTAGAATATGTGTGTCCCTGAAGTACTCAAAAATTACATACTGAATATAGCTGTAAGAAACTCTGGGAGAATTTGATTTGCTTGAGGTTCAGGTTGTATGGTCTCCTTCCTCTGAGTTTCAAATTAGAAAACTCCGATTACAATAATGCATAAACTGTCAAGTTTTACAAAGGGTTAGGAATAAATTGTGCATCTCTTCTGAGCATACTCTCACCTGCCCTCTTTGGAAATAGGGGAGAGGATACACCCCTACTTCATGTTTTTGGAAGGCCTAGGGGGAGACCAAATAATGGGGCCCAAGTTATGAAGTCTGAATTTGAACCTCCTCAAAGCTTTGGGTGGGGGAGGGGGAGTGGTTTAGGTTTCGTTATGTAAGTTTCACACAGCTCCTGTTACCTGTTGTAAGTAAATCTCCTGTGCTATGAAAAGTTCTGCTGTGATCAGGATGAACAAGGACATGTTGTTGGTAACATTCCAAATAGGTGTGATGGGGTAAGATGGCTTATTCAAAAAAAGAGGGTAACCGGATAAAATTATCAGTGCCTCAACTAGCAACTTTGGCTTTCTTCTAAATACTGTTGTGGGAGAAGGTAAAGTTGACAGAAGCACAAAAAACAAGAAAAACTATAGATTTCCCCCAAAAGGCAATTACTAAATTGAAGCAGTGCTTCCCAGAGAACACTGGAAACAATACTAGTTAACAATGGGAGGTGGTGATTCTTTGGGAACAACAGGTAATCACCTTAGTGTGCTCTCTTTTAAAAGAAAAATACATCATACCTTCATTGAAATTGTCAACCTCCCAAAGAACATGTGAGTTCTTTCCCCCTTTATATAGTGTTGTTGGCATGTCCTGCACAAAGGGGGTCCTCTTGCTATACTAGAGAATTTAAGTTAGGAAGTGTACCTCACACACACTGATGGGTTATGGTGAATCTCTCTTGGCATGTAAAGTTCAGTGATAATATGTAGCTTCATGTTTTTAAAATTGAAAATTAGACTTCGTGAGAGCTCTCCATCCCTAGAAGAATGGGACTATCGTCACGCTGGTGTCTGAAGTCCTCTTTAAACAAGTGAAATCCCAGAGGACAGTCGAAGGGCAAACATAGTACTTATCTTTAAAAAGGAGGGATGGGCAGTAATAGGTCAGTCATCCTAACTTCAATACTCAGAAAGATACTGGATAACTAAACATGCAATTTGTTCATATCTGTAAGAAAATAAGGTGATAAGTCATAGCCAACCTGGATTTGTTACGAACAAATCCTGCTAAGCCAATCTAATGTTCTTCGACTGGGTAACAGCCTAGTGAGTACAGGGCAAATCGTAGACATGGTCTATTTGGACTTTAGTAAGGATTTTGACACAGTCCCACATGACATTCTCATGAGGTCCCATTTCCCTAGTTTGCTTGATTAATAAAAGGTGGGTGAACAACTGATTGAAAAACTATACTCAGAGTAGTTCTCAGTGGTTTGTCAAATTGGGAGGACATATCTAATAGGGTCCAGCAGGGGCCTGTCTTGGGTCTGGTGGTATTCTGTATTTTCATTAATGATTTGGATGATGGAGTGTATGCATATAAAATTTGGGGATGACACGAAGCTGGGAGGGCTGCAAACACTTTGGAGGTAAGAGTTAGCATTCAAAATGTTCTTGATAAATTGGAGAATTGGTCTGCACTTGTCTTTATTGAATTTCATATTATTTCAAAGTGCTTCACTTAGGAAGGAAAAAATCAAATGCACAGCTCCAAAATGGGGAAATAACTGGCTAAGCAGCAGGAGGCTGAGGGGTGACTACTCCCGCTTCCACTCCTGTACGTCTCTCCCCTCCCGCCCCCTATGTGTTGTGATGGGCTTGCCTGGCCCCCTCTCTCCCCAGGCCAGGGGGTGAGGCTGCCCCATCTGAGCTGGAGCCGGGCTGCGGGGCTGGAGCGGTGGGTAAGTGTGCTCCAGCCCGGCCCTTCAGGGAGGGGGGGCTCTGTGCCCCTCAGAACCTCCCTGTGCTCCCTGCCTCCTGCGTGCAGTGATGAGCTGGCCTTACACCCGCCCATGTCCCCATCCCCCCCGCCACAGGCCAGTGCCCGGGGGCCTGGTCCCTCCCGCCTTCCCCCGCGGTACACCACTGACTGGAGAAAACGATCGGGGGGTTGTAGTGGATCACAAATTGAATGCATCAACAGTCTGATGCTGTGGTGAAAAAGGCACATGTCACTTTGGGATATATTTACAGGAATAGTGTATGTAACACAGGGAGGCAATTGTTCCACTCTACTGGGCTCTGGTTAGGCCTCACCTGAAGTACTTTGGCCAGTTCTGGGCATCACACTTGAAGAAAGATGTGACCAAATTGGAGAGAGTTTACAGGAGAGCAACAACCACGCGAAGAGGTCTGGAAGGGGTGCTTAATTCTTCTAAAATCCACTCATGGAAGGACAAAAAGTAATGAGCTTTGTTTGACGTCTGGAAGCTTCAGGCTGGAGAGTAGAAAGGTTTTTCCGAACTGTAAGGATAGTTCTCTGCTGGAAGAGGTTACCTAGGGAGGCTGTGGAATCCATGTCACTAGAGGTTTTTAAAAACAGGTTAGGCATGGTCTAGGGATACTTAATCCTGCTTCAGTGCAGGGGGATGGATTAGGTGAGCCCTTGACATCCCTGCTCTGTGGGCCAGACCTAAAGCCTACTAAAGTGACTGGAAAGACTTAAGTGGGCTTTGGATCAAAACCCGTAGCTGCAGACAGGCTGAACCACAGTCACACCTTAGCACCTGAAAGGGCTGGGATCTGGGCCTACAAGGCCTGAAAACCATAACGCCTATTTACATTTCTCCTAATAAACTAGCCTTCAACGATATCTCCTTTTGCTGCAGACAGATCTGATGAGCTTGAATGATCTCCTCTTATTCTGGAAGTTTAAAATGTTTTGTTGTGTAATGCAGTCTGTGCTTCCTCTCTTCCCTTGATGGTTAATCAGGTATCTGATTTTCCAAAAGGTCATGCAGACCCTTGAATAATAGGCAGAGAGAGCAATAGACTCCCCTGCACTTATGTTTTCAATTAGGCCCCCTAACAACAACAGGAATAGGTTGCTGCATAACTTGCTTGCCTGATGGCACTTTCTGGCGTACAATCTGCCATTGCTAGCAGCATATGAATAATGGTTTTCTTAGTATCTTAAATCCTTAAGATCTTCAGAGGTCTCAGTGCCATATTTCTTTTCTGCTACTATGTCATTACTCTTGTCTCTATCTGAATATTGGAGCGATGGAGTGCTTCTGAATAAGGGAGGCGAGGATGTGATTGCTTGTGGTGTAGGAACGTAGGTGCTGTCTTTGTCTATGGGTCTTGGTGAACCTCATGAGGTTCTCTGAAGAGCTCTCAGGCATGGGTATTGTTTTGAAAATATATGGTCTCTATTGGAGCTGCTCTTTCTTTGATGTGGTCCTTATTTATTGGGTCTACTTGTTTGTTATATGGTCATTACCAGAGCTGGGAGAATGCCTCTGAAAACTTTCTACAAACTTTCCCTGGAATTAAAAAAAAAAAAAAAAAAAAAGAGAGAGAGAGAGAAATTTGCTTCACCAGCATTTGATTTAAACCAAAACTGATTTTTTTTCTTTCTGGCCAAAATTTAAAACTAAAAATTTGTTCTGGAGCTGAATGAAACATTTTATTTAAAGCAAAACATTTTTTCATTTTGTTATGTTCTTGGTGCGTTTTCACCCTTCACATATTTTTAAACAAATTGAAACAAAATGTTTCATTTCAAAATGTTTTATTTTTGTTGTTTGGCAAAAATCTAGTCACTGAATTTGACCTGAGTTCATGATTTCAGGTCAAAACTGCATTTTTCGGTGAACAAACTATTTGGCTAAAATTTTTTTTCCCAGTTCTAGCCCCACATATTCAGTCCAAACCTCTCCGGTTCCCTTGTGCCTCTCTGCTGAGCTTTATTACAAGAGCTGGCCAACACTACAAGTATTGAATTGTACAGTGAAAACTCTCTAATTTCACTCATGCTTAGGAATTTACTTCCATTGCTTTAGTTTGCTTCTGCACTGAGCTTTTGCCCCACCCTTCATTTTGGTAGCTTGTCCTGTGTGTGTGTGTGTGTGTGTGTGTGTGTGTGTGTGTGTGTGTGTGTGTGTGTGTGTGTGTGTGTGTGTGTTTGTAGAACTGCATACTGCATTTGACGTGCGGCAGATTCAGAGCTGTGTGCCAAGGACTTTGGCAGCTACTCCTTTAGGTTGCCAAAGCTGCTGCTTTGTTCATAGGAGCACAACTGAGGGTGTAAGAGGCAGTGCGGGCCAACACCTCGCTAGTTGCTTCTTGCTGTCTGTCATGGGGTGCTCGCATTGCTAGGGTGCCTCCTCTTGGCTGCTCTGGGGATTAGCTCCTTCCCGGTCCAATGTCCCTTTCTGTCGCTTGTTCAGGCATCCTGCTGTCTCTTTCTTTGTGACTCAGGGTGCTCTCTCTTGGTGGTTTGGCCCTCCAGCCAGGTCACTATAGTCCTCCCCTTCCGTGATATCAAAGTCCTAGCGGATGACTGTCCCAGACAATCTTTTGCTCCACTGTCCAGTCTGCGCCACGTCCATCAGTGGCTGCTAGGAGAACCCAGGCCCAAGGGAACCTATGTCTAGCACCTGGGGTCTGCTTTCTCTCAGACCCTGCTGTTCTTTCCCTGAACTCCTTCCTACAGCTTCTGGCCCCCCGCTCTCTGGGTGTACCAGCTCAAACTGGATCTGTATTCCACTACCCACCCTCTGTCCCCTCTGCCTCTGATCCTGTTGGATTCGCGCCAGTAAGAAGAGGAACTGGAGAGCCATTGGCCTGCACTGCCTCTTCTGCCCTTGGTCAGGAGCAGGAGATCTGTTCCACATCTGCAGGCACGGGTGGTGTGTGAATCCATGGTTTGGGAGGCTAGCTCATGGTCATGCCCCTTCCACCCCTTCACTCAAGCCCCAAGCCCCCATCACAGCAGTGGAAGCCCCACACCAGCTGACCCAAGCTGCCGGCCCAGATGGCCCACTCCGGGCAGCCTGAGTCCCAATCTGCCTGCTGGCCCAAGCTGCTGGTCCTCCACCCTGAATCCCAGCACATCAGCCGGCCTGAGTCGCCTACCCAAGCACTGGGCAACCCGAGCAGCAGCTGGGTGGGGCCCCAGCCGCCCTGAGTCCAGAACTAACGGCTGGCCTGCCCTAGCCCCCCACACTTCGGGGGAGAGGCTGCAGCAGCGCTCGCCTGCTTGGCTGGAGCCAACAGGGAAAAGTGGGATGCAACAGGAGGGTGCAGGGCCTCAGGGTGGGGCCGACGCCTGGCTGTTTGGGAAGGCTAAACCAGTAATATCCTGTAAGTGATGGCACGTTCTTCCAAAACGTAGCAGGTACTTTCAGAATATCATGGCTTGCTTGAGTAACAAATTTATGCAAGTGTCTGTCTTCACTGTTCGCTCCGGCTCTTGCTTAGGTGCGGCTCCTAACGCTCCTCCTGTCCACTCACAAAATCCTCACCCGGGTTTAGTGGTACTTGCAAGCTGGGCTAGCTGGCCTGGGAGGGGCCAGAGGCTAAAACTCAAGGTAGGCTTTCACTAGGGCCGGTAACCTGGCCACTTCGCAGTGAGGCTGCAGGCAAAATCAAGTGTCCATAGACTTCCAGTGCCTTCCCATAATTCTCCATGTCCGGAGGACAGACAAGTTCTCCCATAGTTCAGTGGGAAAGCATCAGAGTGACTCCGCTCACTGCCATGCTAAGAGCGATGGGCTGTGCCCCCAGAACTCTTAACGACGCACACAGGAGAGCGTAGCACCGCTGAGGACAGACTAACTCTGGCAGGGCTTTGCAGTTTGGCCTCTCACACCTGGGCTGGGCTAACGCCGGTGCCAATCACCTGAGTTAATTCTGCTGTGACGACATACTTAACAGTGCAGCAGACGTCACGGAGCCCTCGTCTTACTCTGCCCAGCAGGGAAATAAACTCGTCCCTGCCCCACTTGGCTGAGTAAGTGCAGCGCTGCTCGCTGAGTAGTCCCTGCCGTGAGCAAGTGGCTTGGAGGTGGGCAGATGGCTGGAGTCTTGTGTCTGCCCCCCACTGTTTGCTGGCCAGCATAGCTAAGCCGGTGCACGAGCAGGAAGTAGGGGGACCTCTGTCAAGGGCTGCAGTATCCTCCTTACCCCACTGGAACAAGAGGGGCCAGGGCAGGAATTGTGCCCTAGAGAACCTTGGCGGGTTTAGTGTTGGTGATGGGTGCCACCCCTCGTGCTCAAGGGACACCTGCTTACACCAGCTCTGAATTTGGCCCAAAGAGCACAAAGATGAGGCATGCAAAGAGGGGGAGGTAGGGACAGGCCCCCTTTGTCCCATTAACCACCTCACACCCTGATTGTCCCGGTGCAGGTGTGAATGTGGAGAACAGAGCCAGTGAGGGTTGATTACAAAGCACTCCAAAAACTTGACTAAGTGCAGCTGAGGCCATAGAATCTGGGCTGCTTGTGCATGAACACCATCCCTAGGGTCATGTGAACAATCAGGCGCCTATATCAGAAAAAGTCCTGATTTTTATAGGGACAGTCCCAATATTCGGGGCATCTGGTCACCCTAACCACACTGCCCCATCCAGTTCACATGGCCTAAGACTCATCCTCAAACTTCAGCAGTTCACCAGCCTCAAGAAACCCAGCAGAGCTCTAGGGCGGAGATCCCACTGGGGGTTGAAATGGAGTCACTTGTTCAGCCGCAGAGCAGCACCAGCACTGCCAGTCACACTGCAGTCATTCAACCCGAAGGGAGGGAGTATTTTGCGTCCGTCTCTAGATACTCTCGAGCTAAAATCCTGTTGACAGGTTCTGGAGGGAGCCTCTGCAACAAATACAAGGAAGAGACCCAATTACGGCTCTAGCCATTACTCCCACTGCTAGGAAGTAGAACACAGGTCTCATCTCTCTGAACCTGGGACTGTAAAATAAAGAACATGTTTAGCTAATACCAGTAGTAGGTCCTGTAGCCTCTTTTTGGGACAGCCACTAGAGGGCAGTGCTATTCACTTAGGCACACAAAGCCAGTGCCCTGAGCTGCATGCAGCCTGCATTAGTGGACATGCCAGTTGCTATAATTCTGGCTTTCGGATGGTGGGCTTTTCAAAAGGGGTGTTTAAAAACAAAAGGGAACGGGGGACACCAAGATTTATTATAGAAAAATCTTAATGGGTTTGAACTGATCAAAACAATTGCCTGGCTGCCCTTTACAGATCCAGATCTCTGCCTAGTTTTCTCCAGGGAGACCACTCTTGGAGTGACTTTGGAATGAGTTTTGAAAAGGGTGCTGTGCTACTGGCGCTGGGAGTGAGCGTTCACCAGGACTTTACTCTGTGCGCGCACAATAAAGCCACCAAGTGCAGGGTTTCTCTGATCCTGGGCCGTCTCTTGTGCATGGTCGTGGCATGCCAAAGGCTGGACTGAGCGACCAGAAAGTGTTCTCCCCAGGGCTTTATCCGAACTTTGTGTTAAAACATACCACGGGTGAAAAATATCCTCCTGAAAGCCTGTACACCAGCAAAAGATTTTGCATAGTTTAGTACTGCAGCTCCAGTAGGGCTTGGAGTGGGTTAATGGGAAGCTCCTGTCAAAATGATTCTATGCAGGTTCTTACACCATGCTCATTGCCATAGTGGCTGGGTGTCTTCCAGCAGTGCATTGAGCAACGGGGCTAACGTTTGTTACTTATGGTTTGTTCTCGCTCTTCCTCTTCCCGAGGGAAGAATTGTGTACAGCGGAGTGCCTTCTTTCAGGAAGGTTTTTGGATTTTATTTATAAATATATACGTGTGTGTGTGTGTGTGTGTGTGTGTGTGTGTGCGCGTGTTAGAGAAGGCAGGTCAAAGAAGCACTCCTGGCATCTGGAGTGCAAGGATCTGCTGCTCAATGAAACTCCACCTCCAAAATCACTGGCCAGTTGGAGGGGTTACCCCTGCTTCTGAGGGCGATCTTCTCTTCTGGAGATGGCTTGTACCTTACAGGGTTGCCAGGTGTCCAGTTTTCAACCAGAAAGTCTGATCAAAGAGGGACCTATACAGTGTCCGGTCAGAAGTACTGACCGGTCACCAAAAGGCTGGGTGGGGGGGAGGCGACGGGTCATCACCTACATCAGCCTCTGCTCAGCCTGGGCTGGCCTCCTACCTGCATCTCGTGGGCAGGCAGGCTCTGCATCAAGCTGCCGCTCCCCCTAGAGTAGAGGGAGCCCAGCTGGGGGGAAAATAGGGGGTGGTGGAGGGAAGGTGGAAGAGCAGCTAGTGAGCAGGGATGGGGCCTCAGCAGGGGGCAGATAGGCAGAGCAGGGGCAGAACCTTAGGGGAGGGGAAGAGGCAGAGCAGGAGGTGGGGGAGGGTCCAGTGTTCAGTGTCCAGTTTTCAGTAAATAGAAAGTTGATCACCCCGCTTACCAGCAAGGCTCATAAAAATACTTCTGAAAAGCAAATATTTTACCTTTGTGGGATTCACCTAGGGCTTATCTCAGGAGAAAATTGGGATGTGCTAGAAGCTGGTTGTAGTATTCTTGAGGAAGGTTGTAGTATTCTTGAGGGGCCTGGGAGCTTCTGGTTCCATTTAACAAGTATGTCAAGGCCACAATGGAGGAAACCAACCCGAGTCAATATCTTCAGGGAATGCTTAAGCTCTGTCCATCTCCATGTCTCTCTCTAGCCAACTTACTGTTAGATGCTCACCGAGTCCACAAGGTGGCACTATGCCACAACATCCTTGATGGGTCATGTTCATTAGCGTGACGTTAAACAAGACGTTGCATGCAATTACAAGTCACCTTTAACAGTGTGTCGCTGGTTGTGGTAAACACCTAGGGTTCTGGTAGGGTTTAACAACGGTCAGCTGACCTGATGTTACACAACTTAAACCTGTCTCTGCAGACTTCAGAGCGCTGGTTAACATGAATCCTCAAGGTTATGTTTTACACCATTGATAAAATTAGGAAGGTACCTCCAAGCCGTGCTCCCGGTTGAAGGTCAGGCTATGGCTGACCTAACCCCATTGTGGGTGACACAAGTTAAATGCTGCACTAGGCTATCAAAACACGCTAAATCTTTTCAGGGAATGTCTCCTCTCTCCTCCGTTATGGTTTTATGACGGTGGCTTGTTTAAGCAAGAAAGCAAATGAATAGACTTTTTTTCTTCAGTCCCATGGCCTTCCTTGTGCCACGCACGACTGGAGTGTGAGTGGTTTTGTCCCAAGCCATGGGGAGAGGGGGATTTATGCAGGAGACCTTTATCAAAATATCCCGAGCCTATGACACCGAGGAGCTGTTGGAATCCTTTTCAAACAGTGACCCATGATCAGAAATGGTCCAAAATATGACTTTTGACTGGTGACCTTTTTTGAATGAAGAGCTCTAATTTCTATGAACACTCCCCAAAAGGTATTTTGACAAGTAGATCCACCAGCTCTGAGTTCAGTCCCTGTAGGTGACCTGGCCAGGTGCCTCATTACACTTATGTGGTGGTGGATGATGATGATTTTCCAGATAGAAACAATGAAACTGCTTACAAATGGTTTGACTTATCCACATGCCTCCCCTCCCGCTTTCTCTAGGGAAATGCCCTCCCATCCACCATTCTTCTTGCCCAGCTGCCTGTTTAAGTCCCTGCCCTTGTCTAGAGCTCAGTAGCTCAGCCATATACATCTTTAAAACAAAAGGAGCTCTGTGGCTGTGCTGACTTCTGGGGGTGTGACTAATAGATCGCCTGGAACTGAAGCCTGGGACGCTTTGTAACTCCCGTGGCAGAGAAGGCTACAGATCATTCCAGATGAATGGAGCCCGAAGTACTTAAAGTTCCCATGAATTAATCAAGCTGTTCTCTGCTGTGCACATCATTTCAATCACCAAAGCACTCCTACTGGAATCAGCTGGTGGCGTTCTATTTTCATGGCAGGGAGCCTTGGTGTAGTATCACAGAGAATCCTCCCTCACCTTCCCGCCTCAAACCAGGATGTAGCTAGGAATTTTAAGTTGAGCACATACACACTGTCTGATCTGATGCTGCATTCCCCTCTGCTTACCCTGAAGCACCTGTAATGAGCTCCCGAGGCAGGCATGCCATTTCCACATTGTGAATGTAGCATGGTGGGTGCAGTTGAATAGGGAACTAACAGCATCTTCGTAAAAAAGCTTGATGAAGAACCAATCCTCCTCCGCTCCCACCCATCTCCATATGAAATATTGTCACTAGAAAGTGGAAATGATGCTTGTGGGCCTATATCTGCCTACACCTCAGAACAAGGACACAAACTATAGGCCTGATTCCTCTCTCAGCTGTAACTCCGGAGTAACCCCACTGAAGTTAATAGAATTACAGCATTGGGTGCGAAAGGAAAGTCAAGCCCGCCAACCCAAGGTAATGATACAATGCTGGTCCTGCCCAAGAGATGAGACACTTCATCTTCTCCATCCATTCTTGGCTTCTGGTTTTCCCCTTCCCTCCCTTTTCCAATACAAGCTGCAGCAGCTACCTTAGGGGAAGTGCTCAGTACTATGGAGGATGATATGTTATTGTCCCGATACTCTGTCTCTGCAAGCCTGCGGAAACTGGAAATGTCCAAGTTGTTTCCAACAGCAGGTCTTCCTCACTATGTTTAATAGACGAGCAATGTAGTTCTTCTCCTAGTGATACCAAATTATGGGTCAACAGAGTGTCCCTTGATGAAACCTGTTGGCATTTAGATACCTGGGTGAGAGGCAGTTCAGAATCCCCTGAGAAAGAGGTTTGACCTACTGGAAGGAGACGGCATCTTTCACGAAGCCAACCAAGTGAACCTGCAATGGAAGTCATACAAGGCACATCTATATGCAAGACCCAAGGTGACACCTACTTCACTAGAGAGAGGCTTTACATCTTTAATGGAAAAGTGCACGTTGTCCCATGTTACATATACTGTAAAAGGCTTCAAATGCTAGCTGCTCGTGTGGCCCTGAAAGAGGTCGCCATGTGGCTGAACTCCATAAATCTGGGCATTTGCTGACTTGTCTTTGCCGAGAAGCATACTACAGCTGGAAAATGAGAGTTGCAGGAACAAAGAGTCTGGGGTTTTCAGCCACCATGCTACTCTGCAGAGTGCTTTGTTCCTCATTGAAAGGCTGATCCGGACCTTGTTGAAGTCAAAGGGAGGCTTTCAGTTGATTTTTGAGGCACTTGGATCAGGCCCAAAGCCAATCATTGACTTAAAAGGGGCCTGATTAAAAAAAAAAAACAAAAAAAACCCCAAGCAAAAAACATCACCTGGGAGAGAAGGGAAAAGTGGTTCAGCTTAAGTAAGAGCAGATAAACTGTTGCTCAAACCAAAGCTGATTCCCCAGCTCTTGCTGGTTTTGACTGATGTTGGTGAGTGGTTTTTTGTCTCTTGCATCCATCTCAGCCACTAAGGGCTTGTGTACAGGGAAAATGTTTCCAGTTATACCAGTATAGTTCAGTGCTCTAGTTATGCTGGTATAATCCCCCTGTGTAGATACTCTCTTATGCCAGAATCAGAGTGGCTGGTTTGGGGTTTTTTTGTTTTAGCTTAAACCTCCTTCCAAAGCAACATCAAATAAACTGGAGAAAACCCTCTTATACTAGAGTAAGAGCATGCACACAGGGAGTTAAACTGGTGTAACTAGACTTGCTTAAATTCTCACGTTGCCTTATACTGGTATAACTCACCATGTAGACAAGCCCTAAGAGTTTTCCTCTGTTTTGTTCCTTTCTGAAATTCTGATCGCTCCAGATCCATGCTGAGAAAGCCGGTAGGCGTCTGCTCTATGGTAACCATATCCGTTTTCTCTGGCCTTTGCTTCATAAGCATATGTTGCTACCAAGCCAGGAAAGAATATCTTTGCTGTAGACGAAATAGCGAAACCCTAGCTGTGCTCCACTACTGCATGGTATTGAAAGAGAACTAAACCGTGAATGCTCACTGATTCTGGCCACAGAGTTTAAGGCAGCCGTCTGAACCATTGTGGTACACGGCGAGTACAAATTTCCTCCATTGTGGTGGAGAAATTTGGTCGACCCCACTAGTGGAACGGCTTTTAATCCGAGGAAGTTCTCAGCTTCTCTAATTCCTCCTCCACTGGGCTGCTCTGGGCGGCTGTATGGGGGAGGGAAGCCTCCTTTCCTCGCTCTCAGGCATAGCCAGTCAAACTCGTGTCCGTGGGCTCCCTGGGGCTGCTACAGCTTGGAGGGCAGTAGGCAATGGAGGAGCCAGAGTCACTACTCTCCTCCTTCCCCTGTGATGAAGCAGCTGCTGCAGGGCAGAGACAGCAGCTGCTTCAAGCACTGCCAGGCTCAGGGCAGATCTGCTGCCAGGAAAGTTGGGGAGTGGGGGGGGGGGAAGGTGGTGCCCTGTGCCGTCTGCTTCCTCAGCAATGAGGCTGATTCGAACGCTTCCATTTCCCAACCCTAGAGCGCGGCTCGGGAAACACGTTTTCAACTCCGAAGCAAACACACATTTGCTGCGTAACATGCAAGCACCCTTGAGTGGCGCATGCTGCGAGCCACCGATCGAGACCTGGGCCTCTCAACTCTCCAGACGACTGTACCTCTCTTCAGGAGGCTGCTTTGTCTTGCGTACCCCAGCTTTCATCTCTTCAAAACGACTTGCTTACCAAATCAGACCTAAAAATACAGAAGGGTCACAGCGCGCTATTCCTGAAAAACTGCTTCCTTTCTCATTTTTTACCACATGATTCTAAAATAAATCAACTGGGATATAAATATTGTGCGAACATTTCAGTGTCGAGTATATAGAGCAGTATGAACTAGGCATTGTCCATATGAAATTTTAGTTTGTACAGACTGTGCTGGTGCTTTTAACGTCGCCTGTTGTAAAACTAGGCAAGTACCTAGATGAATTGATGTGCCCCCTGGAAGACCTCTGCATATCCCCAAGCGTCTGCATTCTCCTGGTTAAGAGTGACTGGTCTAGACTCTAGTTCAGTCAAAGCATCCTCACAAAGGAGAGAATCGCACAGGAGACAGCTAGCCAAAGCCACTAATATGGATCCTACTCTGAGAGCAAAGTTAGAGCCGGGGACACCCAATGCTGCTGCTGCTCTGCCCAGCCTGTTGTAATATATACCCTAATAGCTCAGCACCTCACCATTTTTTCAAAGTGTATTTTATCTCCCCAGAAGCCCTCAGACGGAGGTGGGAAGAACCTCCAATTTACAGATGGGGAAATGAGGCAGAGGCTAAGTGACTTGCCCAAGGTCTCTCAGGAAATCTGTGGCAGAGAAGGGAAATGAACCCAGCTCGCCCGTCTCCCAGGCTTGTAGCCAAAGCATTGGGCTGCCCTCTCTCTAGTCAGTGGTCCTTCCTCAGTCTCACTGAGGGAACCATCCTGCAAAACCTTTGTGAACTTCCTGGTGTCAGTGGTGAATGCTGTGATGGGAATGAGCAATCCAAACAATACCACCATTACACAGCCTGTGTGTCTGTCTGTACTCTGAGCAGACTATGTGCATGCCAGCGCCTAGAACTGATGCAGAAATAAGAAGAGCAAAAATGATTTCATGTACAAATCTGTGTTTCTCCACCACTGGAGGCACTGAGGAGAAAAGCATCTGATAATGACTCCCAGTCAGACTGACTCTGGCTCAAAGCACTCAGCCAGCTGTGGCACAAGAGAATTATTAGTGCTCAAGGACAGCTTTTACCCTCCTCCCCCCTAAAAATAATCTGGCTATCTAGAGCCAGTACAAAATCAAACATCTGTGTAGCAGATAGACATGGCTTCATACGCGTCACCTGCAGAACATGCTACATCCAAGCTACATTACATTATGGCAGAGAAAGACAAGCAACCTATTAGACAGAAGGCCAACAGTATAATTAGGAATCAAGCAACATAGGTTTTTTTTTTTGTTGCCCTAATATTTCTTCCTTGCTTTATAGTTTTGTTCTCTTTAATTAATCTCATACAGGGCTCACTAGGCTGGTAAATATAAGGAGCCATTTTTGTTTTGTTTTTAAAGCTAGCTGCTTTTGGTGCTTTTTTTCTTTCTTAAAGCTCTGAGCCTCCAATTCTTCCCAGCCGAACACTAGTTTCTGACCCACTTTGCATAAGAAAAGTGATTTTTTTTTTTTTTTTTTTTTAGTGAATAGCAGATTGGATTTAAGACTGTGGCTCTCCAGCTGTGGTCCAGTAACTACTGGTGGTTTCTCAAGCCTATAAGCATAGTCTACAGAACACTGAATTTTGAACATTGCATAATGATGGACTGGGGCGTTGAGAGGGAAGATGGTCTATGACCGAATGTCCCCCTTAAATGATCCATGGACAATAGGAAAAAATATTGGAGAGCCACTAATCTAAAATAAAACTTCCCCATCTCTGCCAGCAAATGCAACACAATTCCATCCTCAGAGGAAAATTGTATACATGCACCATGTGGTAATTTTTAATGTTTGACAGATAAACGTCAGCATTTTAGCAGCCAAAAGTGCTTCTAGCAGTAAAATGGCTCTTTTCTGTCTCAAGAAACAGCCCTTTTTTTAGCTATATAAATATTCACAGGAAGGATGACTCGGAAATAACAGGATTCAGAACCCCTCACATTGTGTCACCTGTTCAAATTCAGCTTTGGTCACCTGTTGCTATCTTTCAATTTTTGTGAGAAATGAGTTGGTGGTCCCAGTGCATTTCCGATAGGCTGTAATATTGTCTGAGCCACTCGATGAAAGATTCTTTTGTAATCGTGTCAAGTTCAGTTTTTATCTGAATGTGTAGGCAGTTAGATCTCTGAGAAATGCTCTGTGGTGCTGCATGTCTTGCATTTGTCTGTGGAGCTAGTTTTTCTGTAGAGCTAGATGAATACCTTTAAAATTATTCATGTTCTATGCCTGTGAAACTCAAGTAATAAACTGAATTTGCTTTGTGTGTGCCTAATGCATGCAGAGATCGCATTTGCCTTTTCACAGCTGCATCACATTGGTGGGTCATAGTCATCCTGTGATTGACTCTTGCATTCAGGTCTCTCTCTCTCTCTCTCTCCTGCTCTGTCACTTCCAACTGATAAATCCCCAGCTTGCAGCAGTAATTCTTATTAGACCTTAAATGTATGACTTTGTACTATTGAATTTCATCCCATTTCTGTCACTCCACTATTCAAGGTCATTCAGATCTTCCTGTAGAACATTCTGATTTTCCTCTGTATTGATAATGCCTCCCAAATTTCATTAACACATCTCCTATTTTTTTGTGCCGAGGTCATTTAATAAAAATAGTGAACAAGATTGGTCCCAAGACTGATCCATGAGGAACTCCATTATAACCTCCCTCCAGTCCAATAATTCTCCTTTCAGCACAATCTATTGCCGTCTCCCCTTTAGCCAATTCCTTATCCACCCTACAGTTCTTGTACTGATCTTCCCCAGTTTAACTAATAATTTCCCATATGGTGCTGTGTCAAATGCTTTACTGAAGTCCAAGTTTATTAGATCTATTACATTTTCCTCACCTAAAAGATCACCTATTTTTGCAAAGAAGGAAATCAGGTTTGTCGGGGATGATCTGCCTTCCATAAACCAATGTTACATTGTATCTCCTTTTACTATTCACTTCTATGCATTTCTAATTATTCTTTCCTTCACACTTCATTCTAAAATCGTGCATACTACTGCGGTCAGACTAACATGTCTGTAATTGTCCAGATCACTTTATTTCCCTTTCTTAAATATAGCTATGACATTAGTTATTCTCCAGTCATATAGTACTACCTCTAACTAGACAAACTTATTAAAAATCCTTGCTGGCTAATTTAGCCATCTTTTGCCACCGTCACTGACAAACTGCAAAGAAGCAATGTGCTGATCGACTTCTCATTGTAGTCAATGGAAAGACAACCGTTAGCTTCAGGGAGCATTGAACGTGGACCTAAATAGTTATGGATGTTCTACCATCCCTCTAGTCCTAGCACTATTTTCTCTCCAGAGCTGATGAAGCAGGGCAGGGGAGCTTTCGCTGTCCATGTTGTGCTTGTTCTGTACCTGTCAGCTAGACACACAAAGGGTTGCAATCTACATGGCTTTCAGTCCAGCATCTTACCCCCGTGTTTTCAAGTGAAAATTACAATATTCCCTTGTGGCTTTTGTGTTTGTTTTTTTTTTGCAGGAGGGAGAATATTTTTCTACACAGCTGTCCTCACCCCTGACATATTTAGGTCAAGTTCTTCCCCCTGCAATAAGTGACGGTTGAATGTTGTGGTCAAACAACTTCCCTATTTCTAATGAGACCGCTTTAGAAACAAAACAAAAGCTGAAGAACCCCAGCCAAAGTTGATGCTGTTTTCCAGGCAGCTTTTCTAGTACTAGCTCTTCAACTCCTCCCTTCGTGTCTTGCTTAAAATAGCGAACAAACCACCACAACTATAGCAATAGCCCAAACAGCAGTTATTCAAAGCAACCTTTTTCTCTTTTGATGTAAGCCCGTCATTTACAACCTTCAGTAATAGTCGGGGGGAGGGGAAGTGTGTGGTGAGACTGGAAATATTCAGTTTCAAGAGACATTACAGACAGGCCTAGTTAAATAATAAACTTATTGTCCAGAATGACAGAATTCACCCTTCAACTTCATGGGTTCATCCTTTTTTGTTTAAGCCGGAAGCGACCATTACAATCCTCTACTCTGACCTCCTGCATAACAGCCAGGGAGTGTCCTGCCCTGCAGGGTGACTTCCATTGAGTCACCTAAGTTCCTGTATAATAAAGTCCAGCTAGGAAGGATTACAATGTGAAATAATTGAAGTTTGACAGCAGTGGGGCATGCTCTGGTGTATCTACTAGCCATTAAATCAAAGCCCCTTCATTCTCCCAAGGTACGGTAGTAGAATAGAATTCCATCCACTTGGGATTCAAATCACTTGGGCAGGCCCTTAGAACCGAAGGCCTATGGTGAAGTCCTGGTCACAGTGAAATCAAATGGCAGTTTTGCTATTGACTGAGCCAGGATTTCACCTTCCATCTGCTCTCCAGGGATGTTAAAGAGCCCATAGCTTCTCTCCTCAAAGCAGAGACCTGCCTTTGCCTCCTTCCTACTCAAAAGATGCCTAGTGTCCCTTGACATTTCAGAGGGGAATAGGGTGCCCCTGTTTTTTCTCTCTCAATGTCCATTTAGATTTTCAGTACTAGCAGGTGTTCCCTGTTGCTGGACAGCATGGTGCCCATCTGCTACTCCTCACCTCTCAGTGGGCTCCGTTTCAATGGTATTGTACGTAAGCCAGTTGTATAGCGCTGGGGTTCCTCAGGACGGAAGGCACTAGACCTATGTAAAATACATAGTATTTATATTCCAATAGCAGGCAGGGGCCCAACAGAGATCAGGGCCCCAAAGCATGGTGTGAGACAGTCCTGCCCCCGTGAGCCTTCAGTCTAAATGTGAGCAGGGAAGCAGATCTGACTTGCAGTAGGTCGCTCAGCGGTGGGAATAGAACCCATGTCCCTTGAGTGGCAACCCAGTGCCCTGTCTAGTAGACTGGGCTGCCTTTCCACTTATGGCTACAATACTCGGGCAGTATGTCTGTTAGGGCAGCTGATTTACACCAGGTCGACTTGGGCTAGATGTTGCCCTTAGGTACACAACTTGTGAAGCGTGCACATTATACGCTGTGAGGTGCAGTTTTGTATCCAAACCCCAGATCAAACCCTTTAAGTGCAAGCAGTGCTAGCAGGTCCTTTCGTTTAACCCCTTGGCTGCAGGTGAATAGGGGCTGAAGGCAAGTCTGGCTAGAAGGCACCTGCTGAGTGACTGACTGTTCTAGGCATGTCCGAATGGTCCATTGATCCTGACAGGTTGTGCCAGCAGAGCAGCCGCAATGGAAGAGCAGTCGGAGGCTTCAATTTGCTCTGCCCAAAGTGCTGCTCTCTCCTCTAATCGCACATCCACTTGATGAGGTTGTCTTGGCTGAAAGGTCTAATGCAATGTGCATTATGTGCAAAGCTGGGCCGGGGCAAGAAGAAAATGAAATAGTCATTTTGGGGACCTTAAAAAGTCATCTGCCAAGCAGCCTACAGACAACCACAGACCTTATCAGACTGGTCTGTTTCCACTGAGGAGTGTCTTGCTATCCCCCCACATCAGCAACGTACAGATAAGGGTCGTGCAGTGTATCGACATCTATGTTTTGGTGAGTAATCTCCAGAGCTCGGCACAGGAAAGGTCCTTAATTCTTGACTTCCTAATTAAAAAACTGCTGCGAGTGTAGCCTGAAGGCTGTGGCTGTCTCACCGTGCTGCTAGAAACAGGGAGAGGAACACGGGGGACTAACAGCTGCTCTGGAAATGCAAAGCGTGCTGCCAAACAAATGGATTCTGCTATGACTTCCAAACTCCTCCCTCGCTCCCTCTGCAGGAACGTTGTGGTTTGGAGATCCACACACCCAAAAATTCACTGAATAGTCTCTGATCTCTTCCACGCCCTACAGGGCTCGCTTGCAGGACAATCCCATTTTGCATTTATAGACTATATCCTTCCATTCCAAAGGTCTTTAACAAATGCATACGTGCATACACCTGTGTGAAGGGTAAAAGCTAGGTAGGCAGCAAGTACAAAGCATGTGTGTGTTGGGGGCAATTTGTGCCTAAGAGAGCATTTGGGTTAAAATCGGTTATGAAAAATGCCATGAAATCTTTAATACCCACCTGGCGCTGCTGGGGCCTGGATTTTTAAGGGCTCCTCTGAAAGATTTCTGCATAGTAAACTGCTTAGAATTCCACCTAGCTACCTCCTAGCAAGAGCAAGCCAAGGTGACCCTGCTGTGGTTTGAACCTGCAGGAGTCAAACCTGATATTTAGATCCCTAAACTCTTCCCTCCTGAATTTTTGGAGATGGGAGATGGCCCTGCAGCATCAAGAACGACATGATGACCGTGTGGTCCAGTGGTCAGAGGCTCGGAGTCAGGAAGTTCTAGCCCTGACTCTCTGTTCATTGCTCTGTGGCCTTGGCGAAGTCACATGCATCAGCCAAGTTTGCAAAAGCAAACGCTGATTTTTTTTTTTTTTTTTCCTTCAGTGCCTCAGCTTTTGCATGACAGCTTGAGACACCTTGGTGAGAACAGAGAGAAGAGCTGTGCCTGCCTCTGAAAAAGCTGACCCGTCTCTATTGTCTCATCTGTCAAATGCAGATAAATCCCATCTGCCTGTTGTGTGAGTAGGAGCAGATTGAGAGCAGGTCCTTGGATCTCTGCTTGGGGGAGTTGAGAGAGGATTTAGTAGCCAATACATTTTGAACTGAGAAGAAGCTGTGGCTAGTCCTGAAGTTCTGCATGGCTAGCTACCCTTGTCCTTGCCTACATATCCTGCCACCCACCCAGAGTGAATTTTTATTATTTATTTGTATTTCTATAGTGCCTCAGAGCCAATGTCATGGACCACAAACCTCATTGCGTTAGGTGCTGTACAAACACAACAAAAAGACAGTTCCTACCTCAAAGAGCTTACAATCTATAAGGCAAGAGGCAACAGATGGGGGAGACCGAGGAAACAATGAGACAATGTTGGTCAGCGTGATAGGCAGTGATCTTAGCACGTCTGCAGCCTACACGATGTCGAATGTTTTGAGGCACCATAGCAAAGGAGAGTTTTAAGGAGGGATTTGAAGGAAGATAATGAGGCAGCTTTGTGGGCACTCCTCCCGAGCACATTACCCTGCTATGCGTTACGTGGCACAAGCTGGAGTGCCCCGTAACATAGAGCAGTTGGTAGCCCGTGGCCCAGGAGGAGGAGGCAGATGGGCAGAGTGTATTGAGTGTCTGGCACGCAGACAACTGAGGAGGGGTCCGAGTCAGATGGGAAGTTGTAGCGGTGGTGAATTAGAAGGGAGTGTTTGTGTGGGTATCTTGAGGGTAGAAGGTCACCAAAATTTGGAGGAATCCAGGCCGTAGGTTTGCAGTAGACCACCCTGTGGTTGTAGAAATGAGTGTTCATAAAGTACTTTGGTTTCCTCACACGAAGGGGGTGGTCTTGTTCCGATTATAGGCTTGCGTGATTCAGAAAAGGCCTGTGCAAATTTGGGATGGGCAGCAGCTACTTTTAGCAGAGGTATGGGGCATTAATGCAATACCAATTGGCACTGGAGAGTAATGGCTTGGGGACTGATACAATGTCCATTGAAATCACTGGAAAGCCCCCTCCCCTCATTGATTTTGGTGGGCTTTGGATCAGGCCCATAGAGCTTCTGTGGGCCCTTGGGGTATTTTGGTATTGCCGAGTTGAAGGAGGCCTGTGGGATAAATGGGCTCAGCTGTTCTGCAAGTGTCTCTGCACCAGCAGGACACACACAAAAATAGAGTGCAAACTAAATCCGTGAAATCAGGAGCACAGATCAAGGATCTGGGAAGCAAAGCTTGATGGGAACTGGTGCAGTCAGGATAAATGAGAACTGCCCACAAGTCATTGATCTAAGCTTGACCCGCCCCCTTCCCCCCCCCCCCTGCAGCACAACCAGCACCTTTCCTAGAAGTCTATTATCTTATGGCAGAACTCCCTGACATACATGGGAAATGAATTTCAGAGGCGATTACATGAGACCAGCAACTAAACAGAGCTAAACCCAAGGACTGAATGCATTGGGCTCTTTGCCACTCCTCTATGATGCTGAATGTATCCCTCCCTTTCAGATGTCCATTATTTTGAGGGACATCACTAACATTAGTCCCAGAATGTCCTGCGTTTCACACACATTTGGTGTCTCCTCACTTTTTGTAACACTCAAAGTTCTTTGCATCTGGAATAAAGGCTCCTGGAAGGAAGGTTCTAGGAGGAGTCATTCACGCTAAAGGAAAGAATCCTACATTATTTTAGGTTTCCCGCAGGAATAATTTTTGGGAGAGTCTCCCTCATTTTGAGTCTGTCGTACGTTGTATCATCCCATGCGTGGTCCTTGGAAGGCTGAGAGGTGATTAATGGAGCGGAGTTGGTGGCAGAAAGTTCTGTTTAGGTTTTACGTTTCAGATGCTTTGGTGGTTGGAGATGGCCCACAATAGCAATGAATTTTCTACAGTTCCCCATGGCTGTTCACTCTTTGTACTCAGCAGGGTCTGTCTAGGGATTTTTCAGATTGCCTGGAGGCCATTTAGATCAGCAGACAAAAATCATGACTAGAAAGCACTGCAGACTTGAACGTCATCCAAATCCAGCAGCACAGCAGATTATTTCTGTCTGGGTGTACTGCCTGGGAGACGAAGGGCAGGGTCTCGTGATGAAAGCAATGGAGAAGCATTCGGGAGTTTGACATTCAGTTGCCAGCTCTGCCGCAGACAGGCTGTGTGACCTCAGGTGAGTGACTGAACACCTGTGCCTTGGTTCCTCACCTGTGAAATAGGGATTGCGTTTCCTTACTGCCTAAGGGTTTTAGGAGATGCTCAGATATCACATCAATCACTGTGATGTGTGACATACCAGGGTACAATCTAGACTGAGTATCCATGTCACCCCTGCCCTGTAACCTGGGGTGCCCTTTACACCGTCTTGCTTCTGTAGCCTCCAGCCTAGTCTGCTCACAAACTGCCTCCAGCATGTTAGTCGCGCCCAGCTATGTCTGTGAGTTTGCTGCAGCCAGCCACACCTTGGCTCTTACCATAGACTATAAGGTCAGAAGGGACCATTATGCTCATCTAGTCTGACCTCCTGCACAATGCAGGCCACAGAACTTCACCCAGCCAACTCCTGGAATAGACCCCCAACCTAAGACTGACTTACTGAAGTCCTCAAATAATGATTTAAAGATTTCAAGGTACAGAGAATCCACCAGCAAGTGACCCGTGCCCAATGCTACAGTGGAAGGTGAAAACCCCCCAGTGCCTATGCCAATCTGCCCTGGAAGGAAAATTCCTTCCCACCCCCAAATATGGTGATCAGCTAAACCCTGAGCATGTGGCCAAGACTTACCAGCCAGACACCCAGAAAGAATTCTCTGTAGTATCTCAGAACCCACCCCAGCTAACATCCCTTCACAGGCCATTGGCATATCTACCGCCAGTAGTCAAAGATCAGTCAATTGCCAAATTACGCTTAGACCATCAGACCATCCCCTCCATAAACTTATCAAGCTCGTTCTTGAAGCCAGCTAGGTTTCTTGCCCCAACTGCTCCCCTTGGAAGGCTGTTCCAGAACTTCACTCCTCTGATGGTTAGGAACCTTCATCTAATTTCAAGTCTAAACTGATGGCCAGTTTATATCCATTTATTCTTGTGTCTACATTGGTGGTGAACTTAAATACTTCCTCTCCCTCCCTGGTATTTAGCCCTCTGATGTATTTATACAGAGAAATCATATCTCCCATCAGCCTTCTTTTGGTTATGCTGGCTAAACAAGCTAAGCTCTCTGAGTCTCCTTTCATAAGGCAGGTTTTCCATTCCTTGAATCATCCTAGTAGCCCTTCTCTGCACCTGTTCCAGTTTGAATTCATCTTTCTTAAACATGGGAGACCAGAACAGCACACAGATTCCAGATGAGCTCTGACCAATGCCTTGTATAAGGGTACTAACACTTCATTAGCTCTACTGGAAATACCTCGCCTGATGCGTCCTAGGACCACATTAGCTTTTTTCATGGCCACATCACATAGGTGGCTCATAGTCATCCTGTGATCAATCAATACACCCAGGTCCTTCTCTTCTTCTGTCACTTCCAACTGATGCGTCTCCAGCTTATAGCGAAAGTTCTTTGTTATTAGTCCCTAGGTGCATGACCTTGCACTTTTCACTATTAAATTTCATCCTATTTCTATTACTCCACTTTACAAGGTCATCCAGATCTTCTTTTATGATATCCTGGTCTCTCTCTGTATTGGCAATACCTCCCAACTTTGTCATCCACAAACTTTATTAGCATACTCCCATTTTTTGTGCCAAGGTCAGTAATAAAAAGGTTAAATAGGACTGGTCCCAAGACCAATCCCTGAGGAACTCCACTAGTAACCTCCCTCCAGCCTGACAGTTCGCTTTTCAGTATGACCCATTGTAGTCTCCCCTTTAACCAGTTCCTTATCCACTTTCCAATTTTCATATTAATCCCCATCTTTTCCGATTTAAATAATAATTCCCACATAGAACTGTATCAAATGCCTTACTGAAATCTAGGTAAATTAGATCCACTGCATTCCCTTTATCTAAAAAAATCTTATCTTCTCAAAAAAGGAGATCAGGTTGGTCTGGCATGATCTACCTTTCGTAAAACCATGTTGTATTTTGTCCCAATTACTGTTAACCTCAAAGTCCTTAACTACTTTCTTTCAAAATTTTTTCCAACACCTTGCATACTACTGGGGTCAAACAAACAGGCCTGTAATTACCTGGATCACCTTTTTCTCCCTTTCTTAAAAATAGAAACTGTTAGCAATTCTCCAGTCATGCGGTACAACCCCTGAGTTTACAGATTGATTAAAAATCCTTGCTAATGGGTTTGCAATTTCACATGCCAGTTCCTTTAATATTCTTGGATGGAGATTATCTGGACACCCTCCCCCCACCGATTTACTCTCATTAAGCAGTTCGAGTTTGGCTTCTACCTTGGATGTGGTAATTTCTACCTCTATATCCTCAATCCCATTAGCCACCCTGACACTATCTCTAAGCTCTTCAAATACTTTGCCTCAGTTTTTAATGAGGCTAATGTTTTTAGATATTGGGGCATGCATTGATTATCCTTAACCTTCACCCCATCCTCAGTGCTTTAAGGTCCCACTTCTTTTTGTTTTTTTCCTATTTATATGGCTGTAGAACCTTTTTACTATTGGTTTTAATTCCCTTTGCAAGGTCCAATTCTGTTTGGCTTTTGGCATTTCTCACTTTATCTCTACATGTTCTGACCTCCAAGAGGCAGCTTTCCTTGCTGATCCCTTCCATCTTCCACTGCTTGTAGGCTTTCTGCTTTCTTTTAATCACCTCTCGGAGATGCATGCTTATCCAGTTTGGTCTACAACTCTTGCCTATGAATTTTTTTCCTCCTCTTCAGGATGCAGGCTTCAAATAGTTCCTGCAACTTTGACTTGAAGTAATTCCAAGCCGCCTCCACCTTTAGACCCATGAGTTCTTCAGTCCAGTCCACTTCCCTAACTCATTTAATTTTTTTATGTTAGCCCTTTTGGAATCAAAGACCCTAGTCACAGATCTAATTTAGTTTATCCTTCCATTTAGTTTGAACTGAATTAGCTCATGGTTGCTCGAACCAAGGTTGTCCCTTACAAGCAGTTCTTCTATGAGGTCCTCATTACTAACCAATACCAAATCCAAAATGGCACCCCCTCTTGTTGGTTCCGCAATCACCTGGTGAAGGAATCGGTCAGCTATCACATCCCACTGAAGATCATCTGAGCCTCGATTTCCTTAAGAGTCTTCCACAGCCTGACAGTCTCCTTTAATACATTCCAGCGAGAATCTAGCTGTATCATTTGTACCCACATGAAGGACAATCAGTGGATACTTTCCCGCTCCCATTAGGATCCTCTTCAGCCTCAGGTCCACCTCCCATATCTTAGCACCTGGCAGACAGCACACCCTTCTGTTCTCTAGATCACCTCTGGTTACAGGCCTGTCTTCCTCTCAGCAGGTGGTCCCCAATCACATAGACCTGCCTTTTCCTGGTGACGGTGCGATTCTCCAACCTCTCCCCTGTTCTTTCTGGCTGCAAATCCTCTCGTCTTCTGTTCTCCTTTGCAATCTTCTGCAACCCATCCTGGATCCTCCTGGGGCTCTTGTTTGGTGCTATCTCCATTGGCTCATCCACTCTTTGTATAGGACTAGCTGCTCTTCTCTTCTTCCTTGTCCCGCTCCCACCTTCAGCAACTACCTGCTGTGCCCCTTCATTTTCCAGCTCTGCAAACCTGTTCCTGAGCTCTATTACTCCTTCACTAGCCCGTCTTTTCCTCTGCCTGGTTCTCGTAGTCACATGCTTCCACTGGCCATTTTCCTCACCCACCAGCCTCCCCTCAGAGTTCATTGGTCCTGTTTCCATCTGCAGGTCTGGGCTTTTCCCTTCAGCCTCCTCATGCCTTTGCTCCATCATCTGCTCGAACCCCCTTCTAAACTCAGCCAGAGTTTCCACCTGCATCTCCAAGGCCCGGATCTTCCCATCCATCGGCTCTATCAGGTAGCACTTCATACAAACAAAGCTCTTTTTTGGTACCCTCTCCAGGATCATGTACATCCCACAGCTTCCACATCCAGTCATCTTCATTGTACTGTCAGTGAGAAACAAAAAACTGCCCCACCAAAACAAACCCACAATGAGCACCACAACAATACTAGAACACAGCACACTCCCTCTCCAAACTCCCCTTGCTAACTCCCATTCAAAGTCCCTGTTTACAGCTCTGTTGGCTGGCTCCTGTGCCGCCACAGTCTTGTTTATACTGCAGGGTAACCTGGCACCCTCCCCTGTCCCAGATCTTCCCCCAGAAATGTATGTCCTGTACTGCCCAGCCCTCTCCCGATCAGTACAAACCTATTATAACCATTATTCCTTTAAGGGAATAATGTGCCAGATGATTATTTTAAATGGAGTACCCAGACATTCCAATTTAAACACACTGCATCAGATGAAACAATAAAACACATTTATTAATGACAGAGAAATTTGAAGTGAGTACAAGTAGTGAGGCATAAAAGTCAGAAATGGTTACAAGAAGATAATGATAACGCTTACTGGTACCTAATTTGATTAACTATATTAAAGTTTTCTCACCACATGCTTTCACAGTCTTACTGACCAAACTCTTTAGGTCAGGACTCCACCCCCAGTTGCGTTTTGTCTTCTCAGGCGCCCTGAATGCGATGAGCAGCGGGTGGGGGGAAAAGAGGTGTGCCTTGGGGTGTTTGTTCCTCCTTTTCATAGTTTCAATCCCTCTCTTGAAAATCATTGCCAGCGGAGATCAGGAAACAGAGTCTCTATGGAGGGATGTTCCCTGGATTTTTTCACCTCTTTGAACTTCCTTTGTTTCCCCTTCCTGCTTGATGAGTCAGCATAAATACAAGTTAGGACAAGCACACGTTTCTTTGTTTAGGAGAGCCCTGTCTGCTGACTTCTGCTTGGGCAGAGCTGTGGGGTTTGGAACATGTGTTAATAACACAATACAGGGGACTCTTAACTTCACATACAGCTTTGCCACACTTTTTTTCAGGACAATACTGACCAGCAAAGTACGAGTTTTTAACTGCTATCTCACAAGGCATATCTTGTACAATGATTATTATAATGATGTATAAGGTGTGACTATAGGGGTGTATTCCATCACAATAAATACCATGACAGACAGGATCCTAGCTGGTAATTTGAGCGGTAGTGTGTTCTAACTGGAAGTAATAAGTCTATCTAGTAACAATAATACACAGCTCTCATATAGCCCTTTGCAAAGTGCTGTGAGATGCAGAGAAGAAAAGGGGCTCACTGTCATGATCCCTAGTTTACGGATGAGGAAACTGAGGCACAGCAAAAAGATTTGCTAAACGTCACCCAGCAGACCAATGGTAGAGCCAAGAATAGGACCTACCTCTCCTGAGTCCCACTGTGGTCTCTATCTCCTACCAGCTATGGTCTACCTAGCTATAGCTGTTGTGATAGACTAAATCCACAGGTTTTACAGGATATGAAAATTAACTGTGCAAATTACCCTATTTGCAATTTGGTTCTGGGAATTCATACCTTTCTAGACAATATGTATTATCCTGAATCTTCACCAATATTGACTTTCTAGTTCCTGTTCCCCTCCCCCAATTTTACAGCCCACCTATCAGAACAGACTATATGATCCTAAACGTCAGGGAACAGACGAGAGACTGTCAATCTCCAGTTTGGAATATTCTTGGGCAATGAGTGGATTTGAGTGTCCGACACGGAGACATTCCACTCTGGAACTAAACAAGTGGGCCAAAATATTAATAAGTACAAGACAATGGCAAACTTTCAAGTTCATGCATGTATATATGGCAGTTTGAGTGTGGAGATGAGCCAGATCTTCAAAGGGGCTGCCTTCTCATTTAGGACTATGGGAGCTAGTGGGGGCTGAGCATCCTTGCAAACCTGGTCATGTAAGAATAGGGTGACCAGATGTCCCGATTTCATGGGGACAGTCACAGTATTCGGAGATTTTTCTTACATATGCGCCTATTACTCCTTACCCCCAGTCCTGATTTTTCACACTTGCTATTTGGTCACCCTATGAAGGGCCGGATTAATGCAGGGGCTTTAAGGGCTGAATCCCAGGACCTGGACTAAGGGGGGCCCTGCAAAAATAAATCCCCGCCCCTTCCCTCCCTCTCTCCCTCCGCCTCTCTCCCATGTGATGTGGACCCAGCACCCTGGCCAGGAGCCTCTTCCAGCCCCAAGCAGTGCCCACACAGTGGTGGCTCCGCCCTCCAGGACCCGCCCCTTCCCCCCCGCCCCTCTTCCACATGACGTGGGCCTGGTGTGAGTGCGAGTGCTGCTCAAAATCATCTCTCGTGCCACTGGTTGCTAACCCCACTGTTCTACTTGTTTTAAGACTGAAATGTAACCACAGAATGGCTTTATGTTCATTGAAAGGCGAGTTGAGTACAGCGTTAATAGCCTCAATGCCATAACGGTGATCATTTTGTCTTAAATTAGGAAAAATACTTGTATACAGAATCTAATCCACAAAATCTAATAGCCCTGGGCCCACGGGAGAGTTAATCCGGCCCTACTCCTATGTAAGAACAAACTCCCCAATTTCCCGCATGACATTCAGAATGAGATTGATCTCTAAATCAAAGAGAATATCAGAGTGCTGAGGCCCCATTCATCACTGGGTGACAGTGGTAGCGTGGGTCTGTATTTGAACAGGTTTTCGTTCAGTTTTCAGACTGAGTCACTTCTAGGAGTTCATCACTTACAGTCTTGAACAGAGACAGTCATAGCCCTCTGTCACTCTTCTGTGCCTGTCATCTGAGGATCCCAAAAATGCTTTACAGGCATTTTATGAAACCTCACCTCACCCTAGTGAGGTAGATAAAGGACATGTAATGGCTTCCTCTGTCAGCAAAATGCAGCCACCTCTTGCCTGGAATAGGACTGCTATTTAACAATGCACAGCAACACTATCTGCAGCTCTATGGTTAGGCAGTGAAATCCAATTAAAACAGCAGGAGGAGTTTAAGTTGGTGGAACGTAGCTAGCACACTGGTACGAACACCCTGAATCTTATGAAAAGTGCCCTGAGGTCTTGATTGACTGCAGTTCCCAGGATATTTCACCCTGAGTCCCTACTGAAGCATTAGTTCAGCACTGTTGCAGAGGGAAGTGCACCAGCGAATTAATTACAAACGTCACCTCCTGAAACACCTTGGTTTCTCTTTGTGGGTCCGCTTCCACATATAGACCCAACTAGACCAAGATTAAGCTGTGACCCGGTCTACACTTACCTGGCAATTCGGCGGCAGTCGGCGGGAGTTACGCAAGTAACTCCCGTCGACTGCTGTGCTTCCCTTCTGCGGAGCGTCTTCACTGCACTGCGCCGATGGGAACTGCATTCCCATCAATGCAGCACTACACCACTTGAGGGGGTGGTTTTACTGCATTGACTTCTGGGTCGATTGAACGGGTCTTCACCGACTGCTCAATCGATCCAGTTAGATTGATCTGACGGTGGCAACTTTGCCGCTGTCAGTGTAGATGTACCCTGTATCATGTGACAGGTTGGTACCTCAGAGATGGGTGAAGTACAAGCAACTAGATAATAGGACAAGGTGGCCTGGCTGCCAGCTGTAGATACACCCACTGCACAGCGTCAACTAGCCCTTCCGCTTGTCTTCCCCACACAAATCACAAATACTGTATTGTGATGTTTGGGGGTTAGTTATTTCCAAGTAGGGTGGCTTCCTAGCCACTAACCCTCTTGCCTGTCCTGGCCAACTCCATGACCATTCTCCCACAGGCTGTTCTGCTGCCTACTGTCACTTCTTTGCTGTTCCCTAAGCTAAATGAGGAGGAGGGACCCGGGAGCAGGAAGGAATACTAGATGCTTCAGAGGAAAGTGCAAGAAACCCTGTAATGGACAACTAAAGAATAACCTATCCATTAAAGAGATTCCTTCCTACCTCCCATCAGCTAGTGACTTATGCCCTGAAGCATGAGATCTTATATCCCTTGTACATTTTTTTTTTTTTTTTTTTTTTTTTAGTCTGGATGGTCTCGCTATCTCTATAAATGATCAATCCTTTAACAACCCTTGTAAGCTCCAGGCCTTGTAATATCTAGTGACTTTATGGTTATTTGTATTATCATAGGTCCGGGGAGCCCTAGTCCAGGACTGTGACTCCATTTGTGCTAGCCGCTGTGCGGACACAACAGAAAGACAGTCCCTGCCCCAAGGTGCTTGCAGTGACTTCCACTGGTCACGTACAGGGTTTGTTAAAGCAATTACCGGAATTCTGCATGCGATCATGATAGCTGCCTATGCAAATGGACAGTTGGATGTCGAGCTGGTCTGTTGCACAGGCAAATACCTGGGATGGTGTGTACAACGATGGTAATTTCTTGAACAAATTATATGCATGGATTTTTTTTGGTGCTCCCAATTCTGACCATCCTGGACCTTCCTTTCTAGGTATGTGTCAGACCTGAGAGAGATGCTAACACCCGTTTTCTGATGGTGTTGTCTCAGTGATTGATGTGGTGATGTCTCAGTGACTGAGAGAGCAGTCTGGCACTGATGTCTGATAGATTGTAATAGGCAGTGTTATGTTTCAACAAACATCTGTGTTAACAACTAAAATAAAATGACGGCACATTAAAAACTTTACAGCACCATTGCAAACCACTTGCAATGTCCCGGAGGAGCACCGTTCACGTTTTGGCTGCTGTAAATTACTCAGAATTATTCCTGAAAATAGTGGATCTGACGTTCCTTGGCAGCAGCCACTCTCTAGCAAATCTAGTTATTTCCTGGAAAATAACACAAGAAACTGAATGCAAGTCTTAACTTCTGTTTGCAGCGATGAATCTGACAAGCAACTAACAATAATAGTTTCAGCATCTATACCTTGTAATAGGCTACATCTCAAAGCGCTTTACAAATATTAAGCCATCCTGTGAAGCACACAAACATTAGACCCATTTTACTAATGATTAATCTGAGGCATAGGACACTAGGTGAGATGCCAAATCCCACCCTGTGAGCCAATGGCATAATCAGCAAAAGAATCCAAGTCTCTCAACTTCCCTTCACTGCTCTGACTGGGACAACACTTCCTGAAATGTGATGACTCAGGGCCTGTATATGATGGGAGGTTATGTGGACAGATGCAGCTTCTCTACATTGTGGGTTTGCATTGGGGAAGCAGTATCTTCCAGTACTTAGGGCATTGGACTGGAACTCAGGAGACCTGGGGTGCATATCTGACTCTGCTACTGACATGGTGCAAGGCAGTGGGAGAGTCATTTTCCCCTCCTGTGCCTCCATTTCCCCATCTGTGAAATGGAAACAATGATACCTGCTGTGAGACGGGCTCCTACCCGGTCTGGTCGCTGAGGCCCTTCCTCGGGCCCAGGCTCTGAGGAAGGCCACTGCACCTTCCAAAAAGGGGAATGTTAGCGTCCATAGGAGTCATAGTCCGGGCCCTCAGGCAGGGCGGGCGGGCAAGCAGTGTCCTCTGGTCAGTAGAGCAGGGGACTAATCACTCCCTGGGTGGCGAGGACAAGGGGGGAGGGGAGGCAGATGCAGGCCCACTCGACTCCACTGTGTCCCAGCCCAGAGCCCTAGTAGTGGCAAAGGCGTTGCCACTGAATCAGCAGGGCTCTCGCCGCAACATGCCGACGGGGCTTGCCCCTGTCTCAGACACGGGCTATGGCTGTCCCATGGCCACTTCCTCCCCATATCCCCAGGTACCTGTCTCCTCGGGGCCCTCAGGATTGCTGGGGTACGTGGCCCACGGCAGGCTCACCAGACCCTCTTCGTCCAGCAGTGGCAAGGTGGGGAGCTCCTCGGCGGAGGGCAGCTCCTCTTGGTCGCAGGGTTCCTGGGGTTCCTCTGCAGAAGGCAACTCCTCCAGGTCACAGGGCTCCGCAGTTTCAGCGTCAAGCAGCTCCTCCAGGTCAGGGCTGGCCTCCAAGTGTATCCCCCAGCCCTCAGGCTCGGGGGGCTCAGTCCAATCGTTGGGGCCCAGAGGCCCGCTCCAGTCCTTGGGGCCTGGTGGCTCAGTCCAGTCTAGGGGGCCCGGAGGCCCTATCCAGTCTCGGGGGCCTGGTCGCTTGGGCTGTTCCTGGGGTCTCTGCTCCAGGGGGCGCTCGCTTGGGGCAGCAGCCGGCTAAGTTCAGGCCTTCGCTGCAGCCGGTGGGATGATACGTTTGCCTCCAGCAGCGGCCTGTTCCTCACTGAGCTGCGGGGCCTGCTTTTTATACTCCCAGCCCCAGCTGAGGCTCCGCCGCTCTGTTGCCGGATTGGCTGGCCGGCGGGGCCTATCGCTCGCTGGCTACCTGGTTGCCAGGCAGACTGGCCTGCCGGCCCTTCCACTATCTGAGCTGGTCGTTGCGGCCCTTCCTCGGGCCCAGGCTCTGAGGAAGGCCACTGCACCTTCCTACACCTGCATCCTTTGTAAAATGCTTTGAGCTGTACAGAAGAGAAGTATTGTTTAAAAGCTAGGTGGGATTGCTACACATTTACACTCCTGTTTGGAATTAACAAAAGGTGGAAGAAGATTATGTGGTTTAAACTATTGCTAAACGTCCTGTTGCTTCCACTTCAAGCCAAGAGATATTGCAGTGCACAGATACTTTAAAATCTGCTTTAACAAAGGGTGTAGCCACGGCTAGGGAGAGTAGAACTTAATCGTATGATTGTCTGGGTCCGAGAACTGATTGCCTCTATCCCTGGGTGCATCACGTGAGAAATTTTCAGTGTTACATTTAGAAGAGTTAGACAGAATTATGGTGGCCTCTCCTAATGAAAGAGGTGGTGTGTTTGCGTTCCAGCATTGTTGTCAAGCTTCACCCACAAAGGCATCTGGGGGTCCAGAGAACCTAACCTTCAGACACAGGGAGCTGTACTTTGTATCTTTGGGTGCTAAATGTACACCCAGCATGTCCAGAGCTTTGGATGGGCTCCCTTTGGTGTGTCGTTTGTATAAGGCCAACATCTAACTTGCGGCTGAAAGAGAAGCTGGCTGAAGCTAGGAGGAGGATCTGTACCACTGAGGTGGGATGTTGCATCACTAGTTCTGGATTACCAAAGAACTACATGGGTTGCAGGAATTGATCAGCCTACAGACCGAAAATTAATCTGAGATGTTGTTCAAGGAAGAACAAAGAAACAACTGAAAGCTGTTGCAGCTGGTTGCTGGCAAATTGTGAACAGAGATGAAAAGCACCTGGGTGCATGTTTTCACTACAGCATTAATCTGGACTCTTAATCTGGGTGTTGTCTCTAAAACTGCTCCCTCTCCCCCATGCACACCTCTCACTGAAGTTTGGTGGTGGTTTTCAGCCTGGGTCCTGTTTTCATTCCCGCTGGTTGCCTGCCCACCTTGTGATGAGGACACAGGCTAAACCACTTAAGTGATAGTAATCCTCCAGTGCCTTCCCTTAACTCCTCCCTTGTGCTCAGAAAAACAGCTCGGTTCTCCCACAATTCATCGGGAGGAACTCAGAACAGCTCATCTCACTGCTGCGCTCGGAGCCCTAGGCTGTGTGCCCAGAATTCCTAGTGAGACACACAGGGGAGGAGAGTAACACAGTTAGGCTTTGCAGCATGGCCTCTCCCAGCTGGGCTGGGCTAACCCCAGGTCACTCAGACCCTGGCATGGATCACCTGAATTAACTTTACGTGAAAAAACACACCCCAAAAGAATTAAGAGCACAAGCCCCATTAAGTTTCAGTGGAACTTGTGCTCCTAACTCAGGGTATGTCTATATGGACGGCGGCAAAGTCGCTGCCGTCAGATCGATCTTTCTGGATTGACTGAGCAGTCAGTGTAGACCCGCTCAATCCATCAGGAAGTCGACGCTAGTAAACCACCCCTTCAAGTGGCGTAGCGCTGCGTCGATGGGAACGCAGTTCCTGTTGGAGCAGTGCAGTGAAGATGCTGCGTAGAAGGGAAGCACAGCAGTCGACAGGAGTTACGCAAGTTACTCTGCATAGCTTGCTTAACTCCTGTCGACTGCGGCCGTATCTCCAGGTAAGTGTAGACCAGGGCTTACTTAGGTGCTTTCCAAAATCCCATGATAAAACCATTTATTGGCCAACTCTAGAAAAAACTATGTCCCTTTGAGGATTTTGTGACAAACTCTGGAGGGGAGAATTGCTTTGCTATTGATTTCCCTGGGAGCAGGATTTCAGCCCCAGCATGCTTACCCAATGGAAAGAACTCCGTTTGTCTTTATATCTGTCTGTTTTACGACAAAAAGCGCCTACTCTAAGAGGACGACCTAGAATTTTCTCCATTTAGGAAATCTAAAGTACTGGAGGAAGATCGCTAAGATAAACTGAGCAGAAACTTCTGCTTGCAGTAGCCTATCTGCTGCAATATTGTAAACACGTTGTATGGTGGTTCTATGCCATTTGTGGGCAGGGGAAACATGTTTGGACCACCTTCTTTCATCTTCCCTCCTCTTTGTTAACAAAGCCGCCGCTTAAAAGCTGATCACTAAACAAAATTGTAGTGTCCTCCCAACTGGCTTCCACAGAAAAGATCCAGTCCAACCTTTTGCAATAGTGCTGCACACTCTTTGAAAATGCATGCCATCTCCGACTAGCTAGCAATTATTTTAATACTGTGTTATGAATAGGATCAAAGCCTTCTCTTATTGAAATGCTTCATTCCTGATGCCAAAAGTTGTCACCATATGACAAATGGATTGTCTCTCATCTCCGCACAAGCATGTTCTAACTGGACGGGGCTGGGCAGTGTGTGGGATGGGGATTTTAATTAAGAACAATATGTAATTTCTAAAGTGAAGCATTTAGATAAGAAAGAATACTGCAGCAGCTGCTCTGCGAGCCGCCGTGTCTGCCTCCAGTTGTGAGTGCAAAGCAACCCATGCACTCATGAAGAATGACTCCATCAGCAAAAAGCATTGCAGCGTGTATCGTGTGGTGCAGGCGTGTGAGCTGAATAACAAGCATCTCCGATAGTTGCCTGAAATATTTTCAGTCAGGTCAATTTTTCTCAGTTACTTAGCAGCATAAGTGTCGTAGTTCCTCCAGCTGATAGTAGCTATGGAAACCATGACATCACTACAGACATAGTGATACATAAAAATTCAAGTGGCTGGGGACTGGTTGCTAGGAGAGCTCAACTCAGGAAAGTCATTGGGCAGACAGCCAAGGGACTGGAATCTACTGAACACGCTGTACTTTACCCTGGTGATTTTTTCCCCCCTTCCCTTTTCAGACAAGTAGTTTTTCGCTTTATCTCAGAAATTTCAACAATGAAGTAATGATCTGATCTGATACAGTATATTTCCACAACATGAACATGGCCATAAAAGGAAACTTGATTATCACAAATATGCATTTGTGATCACTGTTGGTCGGGGATTGTCCACCACACAGACACACACAATATGAGTGGACAATCCCCGACCAAAAGTGATCACAAATACATAAAATATATCACTGTAGTCTGGGGATTAGACTTAACTCTATGGTGGAGTGGGGGGTTCTGATTTTGCCCAAGTAATTCTGAATTTTGGGAAGCCGGAAGGTGGTCCAGAGTTTTGACTCAAACCTGATTTGTATGGATTTGGTTCATCTCTATATTTATGTATATGTACATCCATACCTGTCTTGTCTGTGCTAATTATATATGTTAAGCATACAATTATGTAAACATAATATAATACACACACATTATGAATAGTATATATTAAGTACATAACTCAATAGTAACTATGGAGTCATGACTAAATCCTCCAGTGTGTGTGTGTGTGTGTGTGTGTGTGTGTGTGGTGTGTACACTGAAAATGCACAGTAGTATGTATTATTTAAATTATTTGTTTTTGACTAGACAAAACACTAACATAAAAGTTGTTCAAGTATAAAACAATGCAAAAACTGAAAGAGCAAGGAAATCCTAAATTAAAGCAACATTCACTCCTAACGAAACCAATCTCTAATCATTAGATAAAACTGTGAAGTGCTTGTGAACAATCTTCAGACCAAAATTATTCACAAAAATTATTTGGTGAATAATTTTATCGAAAGAATGAATTTGAGAAATCTGTATGCTAATCAGGTAATTTGCAAAACAGAAAAAGAGGGGAAATGTACTGAACAAACTATTTGTTACAAATACCTTCTCCTGTTCTAGACGACACCCCCTGCCCCGCATATGGATGCACAATCAGAGATTGTTTTCATGTAAATTGGATATGGTGCTCTTCACTTCTTGCTCCAAACTGTTGTTGTGCTCTATGAAACAGCTACTGTGCTTCACCCCAGAGCTGGCTTAACTTTTAATGATTTATGTTTATGTAATATATTGGATTGATGGTCTTGGAGATGGAAATCTTCTAATCAGAGAGAGGACAGCTATAGCTGCAGTGCAAGCTTCTCCACTATTGTTCCTCAGCCCTGATCTGCCCAGGACCTCCTTGTATACAGAGACTAGTTCAGCCTTATCTCAGCTGAGGTTGTGAACCTGGGTACTCTTTGCAATAGCGATTTTTATGCTGTGGCACTGTAAGTGTAACTCACTGGTGAGTGTGTGTTACAGGTCTCCCTCTGTGCCTGCTCCCCAGAGGGCATGATCCTTTTAAAGCCCACCAAGAGCCGTAGCTGATGGCTGTAGCTCTGGCGGTCCCCAGTTCGCTCCCTGGTGTGTCAGCAAGACAGTGGCCATTACATAAGCAGAACCAGAAGCAGCAGAATTATTCTTTGTAGGCCACCAAACAGCCCCTGTGTGATCATCTTTAATTCTCTACCAACCTAAGCTGGATTTGAATTGGTGACTAAACGGCAGGCTTTATAGTCAGACCATTGCAAATCTTTGAGCTATCTAGTTCCTCGGACAGTTGTAAGTAGTGATCTTCTCTAACTTGCAGACTTTATCACCTGCACACTTCTTAGCGAAGACTGACTAGCCCAAGTACTGCTCTGAGCCCTCCTGTTCTGAGGTTTCGTTATTCATACGATCCGTTTACTTGTGCATGATGCAGTGTTATGAGAAACATCCCAGTGACTGCAGCAGGCTTTGGCTCAGGCTCCCTCAGACTGCATAGGAGACTTTGTAATGGATCCCTGGGGCTTGAAGGTATCCCCTGCTACCATCTGTGGCCGAAAAGATATCTGGAGGGTTTCCAGTTTGGGGCACAAGAGGGGACAGAACGGTTATGCTCAAGACGAGAGGTGACTGAGGGTATAACTGCACTGTAATTAAATGTCCGCAGACGGCCTGTGTCCACTGACTCCGGCTTCCAGGCTATAACTCCTGACTCAGCTGACTCACGCTATAAACTTGCAGTGTAGATGTTCAGGCTTGCGCTGGAGCCCGGGCTCTGGGACCCTGCAAGTGGAGAGGGTCCCAACGTGTACACTGCAAGTTCATAGACCTTCAGCCTGAGCCCCACAAGCCTGAGTCAGCTGACACCAGCCAGCCCCAGGTGAGTGTGTCTACACTGCAATTAAACAAAGAGATGAACAAGAGGTTTTGGCAACTAGGTCAGGATAACTGTGAATGCGGAGGATGGTTTCAAGGTGGACGTGAGCAGGTTAAAAGACCTGGAGGATGTAGGAAACAAAAGAGACTTTGGAGCTGAATCAAAAGGCAGACCCTTTGGGCTGTACCACCAGCACACAGAAGATGAAAAGGTGGTTTAAATAATTGGCAGTGGGGAATCCCTGGATGATGTAAAGTTGATACAATGAGCTCTATGCCACATGCTTTGCTCTACCTAGTGTTGGGGGCATGGTGGGAACACGCTGTGGTCTGGTGATCCTGGACCAGTGAACCAGCACCTATTGCCTGGGCAATTTAGAACAGCATAGAGGTTCCTCTAACTTGCCCTGGGGGTGAACTGCTCCTTAGCCACCTTTGTCCTGTCTTCATCTGGTGCACTAAGCACTGCTCAGGAGTACCTGAGGATCTGGCCCCTAGCATCAGGATGACAATGGTGAAGAATGAGGTTTGAGTCCTAGATGGACCTGGTCTTTTCTAATAGGATCTCCTTGCTGCACACATTTTTGAAGGAAGTTATGGGGGAGCCAAAAGATGATCCTGATCTTTCTCCCATTGCAGCCGATGGGAGTTTTGCCACCAGCATTCAATGTCACCAAGAATGAACATCTGGCAAAGACTTTCCATTGACTTCAATAAGTTTCATGAGGCTGTCACAGGCAGATGGAAAAAAGATCTGACCAGTGAAAGAAATGCAGAGATTGGTATCATTTGCCTAAATTAAATAGCCCTTTGGCAGGACAACATCCTATACGACGTGTGTAGTTAGCTGAAAATATTGTGTATATCAAAAAGAAAACCAGTTTAAAAATACAACACAACTTGATGAGGGGGATGACTAGAAAAATAGCTACCTGCGAAAAGGCATAACCTAATCTACCAGGCTAAACAATACACACACCAGGCTAACTTGATTCCCCTTCCCAATTCAGAGCTCCCTTGTGTGGGATTATGATCAACCTTAGCCATCTTTTGTCTCCTTTAAGATGATCATTTAAATGGCAAACCTTCTTCGAACTTGTTGGAGGGTATATTTATCCCATCCGCATGGCGCTAAACTATTCCTTTTTTTAGCTTAGTTATGAGAGATGTAAAATATTTTGGATAACGTATTACATTTTTTTTATGCGTTAGAAAAATGGACAAAATTAATCCCTCATTATAGTGGGGGGGGGAGGAAGAGACTTTTTAAAATAAAACTATTACCATAACTGGATGCAAACTTACCTCTTTTGGAATAAGGGAGACATTTTATTATCCATTAGGATACATGAGTCTTTAGCTACCATCCAGGGCATGTACAGGTGTTAAATTAGCTACAAGAGGGTTCCATCATTGTTTCTTAAATGCACTGAGAGCATATGGAAATTTACAAGGAGGAAAAAGCCAATAATTAAAAATTGAAAACAAGCGCTATAAAGTGCATTCCCTCAGACTAGCATGTGAAATGTCATGAAAATTAGTGCTCCTACTGTGTTGGTTTTTTCTGAAACAACAGAAAAAGTGACTTTTGCTGCAAAATAATGGTTTGTGCCTTTCACGGTTCTTAGTGTATAAAGATGGGCCTTGTTAAGGCTTTGAAATGGTATTTCTTATAAAGGATTGGTTTTGGCTTGTCCTTAACATAGAAAAAAATAGGAATGATGATGATGATATTCTGGTACCTTCTAAAGACCTGACCTAGAAATGAGGGCCTCATTGTATCAAGTACTGTGTAAAAAAACATCAGCGTTCCTTTCCAGACCCCTCAAATCAGGTCCTCCTTGTTACCTTTAAGCTTGGAAGACTTTGGCAAGATTGTTGGAGGACCTGGACTGTTGTATCCTGAGATGCGAATAATGAAATCTAGCAATGGAAAAATCTATCGGGTCTCTTGCTCCCTCTCATTGCTACTGTAGGGTTATTCCTGTTGTAAATTAACCAGTTTTTTGGTCTAATTTGTTTTTTAAATGTATCAATGGATCAGTCATTTCCAATTTCTTTGGGGGAGAGAGGCAAAAAGTCAACCTCTGTCAGGATGTTCTTCTTGTTCAGGTTAAATTTTCCCCTCTCAAATTCATTCCATTTGTCCTAGTTATATCTCATTTATCATCGCATATTTGTAGGTTATAATTTTTTGTTTTATCCCTGCCTCTTCTGTCATGTAAACTACAAGAGTCTTATCTTTTTAAGCCTCAGATTGCTGAACAGTCCCTTGTGAAACTGCTCCAGCTGTTTCTATTTCTTTGCTATTCTTCTCAAATATGAAATCTAATTACGCTGCCTCTTAGGACTGTTATATCTCCTTCTACCCTGTTGGATTTTAATCTTTCTCTTATTCAACCCTCCTCTCTGGATTTCTTAACGCCTCAAAATTTTTCTTGCCTGAAATAGAATAGCCTTACACTACTGCATTCCATTGACCCATTTCCTAGAGGGCTGGTAATAGAGGTTGGTGGTTGAAAAATGGGTACAGATTTTTTTGTTGCAAAAATTGTTCAAACTTTTTCGATTTTTAGTTCTGAAACTTACGAAAAGGAACAATTTGTGTGTACTTCAAAATATGGGAGGTGATTTGGGGGGGGGCGTTCCTTTTCTCCCTCTTGGAGAAAGGTGATAAATAGTCCAAACATTTTCATTTTCAGGTTAAATTGAAGAAAATTGGCACATTTTTGGTAAGAATTTTCATTTTACTAAAACAGTCCTTTTTAAATAAAAAAGTGTGCTTTTGAAAAGCTTGGGCCACCAACGTGACTGACTGTCCACTTAGCCAGATGTTGCAAGTGTAGCATAGTTAGTCTGATTCACTACACAGGGCACTGGCCAGAAAGCTGCAAGACCTGGGCTTCTTCACCTCTTCTGCAGACCTCCTGTTGGATCTTCCTCTCTGTTTCCTCATCTATAAAATGAGGATAATGATTTGTAGCCACTTTTGCAAAGCAGTAGATCTAGGAGTGTAAAGTGCTATATAATCGCCAAGAACTGCATTCAAAACCCCATATCCATATCTCTCTGATATCACTTGTCAGGGAGCCAGCTGCAGCAGTGTTAGTCTCCTAGCAACACATGGGATCCTGGCAAGAGCTGCCTGATTGATTGCACTTCCTGACTGGTGGAGGGGTGGAGCTAGCTCCTACTTGTGTGTGCCCCCAGGTGTCCCATGGTCCTGATTGATGGAGGGAGTTGGCTGAGGTGATTTCAGAGCCGTTGGCTATTATCTTTGAAAGCTTGTGGCAATTGGGGGAGGTCCCTGATGACTGGGGAAAAAGCAAATCTAGTGCCCATCTTTAAGAAAGGGAGGAAAGAGGAACCGGGGAACTACAGACCGGTCAGCCTCACCTCAATCCCTGGAAAAATCATGGAGCAGGTCCTCAAGAAATCCATTTTGAGGCACTTGGAAGAGAGGAAGGTGATCAGGAACAGTCAACATGGATTCACCAAGGGAAAGTAATGCCTGACCAACCTGATTGCTTTCTATGATGAGGTGACTGGCTCTGTGGATGTAGGGAAGGCGGTGGATGTGATATACCTTGACTTTAGCAAAGCTTTTGATACTGTCTCTCACAGTATTCTTATCAGCAAGTTAAGGAAATATGAGTTGGATGAATGGACTATAAAATGGATAGAGAACTGTCTAGAGCATCAGGCTCAACGAGTAGTGATCAATGGCTCCATGTCTAGTTGGCAGCCGGTCACAAGCGGAGTGCCCCAGGGGTCGGTCCTGGGGCTGGTTTTGTTCAACATCTTCATTAATGATCTGGAGGATGGGGTAGATTGCACCCTCAGCAAGTTTGCGGATGACACTAAGCTAGGGGGAGTGGTAGATACCCTGGAAGGTAGGGATAGGATACAGAGTGACCTAAACAAACTGGAGGATTGGGCCAAAAGAAATCTAATGAGGTTCAACAAAGAAAAGTGCAGAGTCCTGCATTTAGGAAGGAAGAATCCCATGCACAGCTATAGACTGGGGACCGGTGAGCTAGGCAGCAGTTCTGCAGAAAAGGACCTGGGGGTAACAGTGGATAAAAAGCTGGACATGAGTCAGCAGTGTGCCCTGGTTGGCAAGAAGGCTAATGGCATATTGGGCTGCATTAGGAGGGGCACTGCCAGCAGGTCGCGAGAAGTGATTATTCCCCTCTATTCGGCATTGGTGAGGCTGCATTTAGAGTATTGTGTCCAGTTTTGGGCCCCCCACTACAAAAAGGATGTGGACAAGTTGGAGAGAGTACAGCGGAGGGCAACCAAAATGATTAGGGGGCTGGAGCACAGGACTTATGAGGAGAGGCTAAGGAAACTGGGCTTGTTTAGTTTGCAAAAGAGAAGAATGAGGGGGGATTTGATAGCAGCCTTTAACTACCTGAAAGGGGGTTCCAGGGAGGATGGGGCTAGGCTGTTCTCGGTGGTGGCAGATGACAGAACAAGGAGCAACGGTCTCAAGTTGCAGGGCGGGAGGTCTAGGTTGGACATTAGGAAAAAGTTTTTCACTAGGAGGATGGTGAAGCACTGGAATGGGTTACCTAGGAAGGTGGTGGAATCTCCATCCTTAGAGGTTTTTAAGCTGAGGCTTGACCAAGCCCTGGCTGGGATGATATAGCTGAGGTTAGCCCTGTTTTGAGCAGGGGGTTGGACTAGATGACCTCTGAGGTCCCTTCCAACTCTAATATTCTATGATTCTATAACAGCTGCTGGAGCGGGAGAGAATGCAAGGAAACACTATGAGGATTTCTTTCACTTTCCTCTGAAGCGTCGGGCACTGGTCACGGCTGGGGATGGGCACTGGCCTAGATAGATTTTGGACAGGAACTGCCATACCAGAGCAGAGTTCTCCACCTGAAACTCTAACCTGGAGCTCCCACGGGCCTGTTGGCCAGAGGTATGTGATGCAGCTCAGATACCAGCAGGAGGAGCAGTTACACAGCTTGTCCATTGGACCAGCTGGGTTTCAGACTTTGATGTTGGAATTTTGATTGGAAACTCAGCTTTCACCTGACTTTTCACCAATACCGATTTTGTTGTTGATTTTTTGCATCTTTTCACTCAAAATAGGCCCAAACACCCTTCTTCTGTGCCCTCCTCATGGCCTCTCTCTCCAGCATCAAATTTGGGGTTGATTTGGATCCAGATTTGACTCCAGGACCTGTGTGCGTCTTGCAAACAAATGACACTAGCAAATACTTTAGTTTATCACTGATTTTTCTCTGTCTTGGGGAACCTGACCTACTTCGTAGCCCCAAAGTCTGCTGCATCCTAGCAAAGGGGCAAGTATAATGCCGTGACTTATAAATGCTTTTATATCTAAAACCCTGGAAAGAGGAGTATTGTGTGTTGCCCAGAAAGAGGAGGAAACGGGGCCCCCAACTGCTATAAAAATAGCCTCCTTTGCAGGATTTGTATTTAAATTTATGACTGTGCTGGAATTCCAGCTCTCTACCACTCCAGAAAAAAATGTTCATTGCCAACTGAAGCCAATCAGCTCCACACACTATAAAATACTACAGTAATGGCCCTGATTGATGGCGCTTACAATGGCTTCGCTACAGCACTCTGGGCGATTACTGTGGAATACTACAAGACGTTTTTATAAGGGATTAAAGGGAAATCACTTGTTTTTAACCGTGGAAGACCAGATCCTCAGCTGGCATAAATGGCCTAACTCCGTGCAAGTCAAGTGCTTTATATATAAAGTGTGAAGCTGACTGGCAGGGGTCAGGAATGGAGCGAGGCTGATTTATCCCAGCTGATGAGCTGGCCTAGCGTCTGTTCCCAGCAGCCCAGGGGACTGGCTCTGAGCTGAGATGGTAGCGTGGTCATGCTGCAGACCGGGAGGAGAGACGCCGGGTTTGCTGGGAAGGAGGACAAGGGCTGGCCTGAGTGGAATGCCTGCGGAGCTGCGTCCCCGGGGCGGACGTTGTGCAAGGCTCCTTCCCAGCTCCCCGGCAGGCACTGATTCACGTGCCTTTCCATGCTCTCTGCAGACCTTCGCCAGGGCGTTTCTTCTTGGAGCCAGCAGGGGCTGGCTTGCCACTCCGGGCAGGGCGTGGGCCGTTTCAGGGCCCGTTGCCACCATCTCTTGGCTAAGAGGAACAGGGCTTCTGGAGCCAGCCAGGACCGCTTCTGAAGCCAACACCCCATGGCTCTCTGCCTGAGGGAAAGCAACCTCCGTGCTGGGCCTGTCAGAGAGCGAGCACGAAACCTGATCTGCCATTGCCCAGCGCTGCTGCTGGACCCACAATGCCCCAGGATGGAGGCTGGCTTCCCCAGGGTCCGAGCTCTCCGTACACACACTGTGCTGGCTCTGGTCCGATGATTGATCCTGTTTGTTACGGTCCTGCACGAGGGCCAGCCCCGGTTCTGTGCATTTAGCCAACAGAATCTTTAACCAAGGGACCCTGCCCGCAGGAGGTGGCCTGCTGCAGTCGGGGACACGGCTCTAAATCCAGGGGGACCCTGTTTCCAGCCATGCAGCTGCCCCTACGAAACAGAGCCAGGTTCGTCCCCACAAGGCCAATTAATTGAAGTCAGGGTGCCTCTGCGCTGGGGTGACAGAGGGCCGAATCTGACTCTCCTCCACACGTCGGGAGCCTCAGACAGCAGATCCCGGCCTACGGAGCCTGGCCTGTGCTGATGTAAGCCTGCACAACCAGGTGTCTGGCACTGTCCTCCCTCACCCCCGCACTGGAGTTTCAAGTGCTCTTCCTTGGGATGTGGAGCCCAGCAACCAGGCCGTGTAGGGAGGGGACCTTATGCTCCACACGTGTAATTTCAGTCCCTTGGCCATGCCGGGCAGCTGCCGTGGCATGCTTCAGTGAGCTACAGCAACCTGCGTCCCTGTCCCTTTTTCTATCCCAGTTCAGTCTCTGCACCACCCGCCACTGTTGCTTTTCTTGTCTCCAGCGCCGTGGGGGAATGGGGGAGGAAGAGAGTGGGTTAATTGCTGCGGAAAGCCCCTGCCTCTGCTCTGCTCTCCGGAGCCAGGATCATTTCCAAGCACTCCCTGTCTGCGAGAGCTCCAGGCCCTGCCTGGCCTGTCTGTGATGCTATAATAGTATCTAGCGCTTCCCAGGCTCAGAGCAGGCTAACGAATGAAGCCAGTGTGGAGAACACGGATCAGCTGGCCTCTCCTTCCCATAGTGTGCTGAATCCGAGCCCTCCAGACTCAGAAACCTCTGTGAGGCTCTCCCGCAGCTCAGTTGCTGCTTCCCTTTTTTTTCTGGCGGTGGACCCGATGGGCACGCTGCTCCTGGGGGTGCACCGATGGGCTGCGAAATCCCCACACATTTTGAAAGTCGCTGTGAAAGCGGCTCCTCCGTGAAGCGGCTCTTATTGCTTCCTGTTTCTTTGTTTGTTGCTGCTGTTCCTGCAGGCTCCAACCAAGATCAGAGCTCTGCTGGGTTAGGCGCTGTACACATTGAAGAGACAGGCCCTGCCCTGAAGCGCTTACATTGTACTCAGACAAGATGAAAAGTGCAAGGGGAAATAGAGGCACAGAGATGAAGTGACTCACCCGAGTCTCACAGGAAGTGAGTGGCAGAGCTAAGAATAACACTCCCAGTCCAGTGTCCTAGCCTCTGAGTGATACTGCTTCCCAGATAGCTCCATCCTCGGTTCTCGTGGGAGGATTGGGGGCTACAGTGGAAGCTAGGGGAGAGGAGAATTCGTCTCTCACCATAGGGGAGAATGGACTTATGGATCCATCCATGCATTGGCTACTAATGGAGGATTGGTTAATGGAGGATCCTATAAAGGGAGGGCATCCGATAAAGAAGGCTTCTGGGGAACTGCTCTCCAACATCCCCAGGGTCTGTACAGTCCACTTCGGCAATTCCTGGATCACGGGATGGCGTGTTTGTTTCTACATCCCTGGAGGCACTGGCTGGCCTCTGAGTCTGCACTCCTTGGGGAGGTGAGCTCTAAACTCAATCAATGAGGCTACCAGCAGAATATCTCCATCCCCTACCTCGTTCTGGCTTATTTCATAGGAGCTGGTGGAGGCTGAGCACATCCTGACTGGGTCTCCGGTGGATGATGAAATTATTCCTGCCCTCGGTATCCACATAAGACACTAAACAGCAAAATGATCTTTTTGTCTCCGATACTGGGCGAGGTGACACATGGATTTGAAGAGTGACTTTCCCCGGGATAGCTCAGCGTTAACTCCACATGGATGGGGCTGCCTGTGTCCCTAAGCCAGTAAGGAAGCAATTATCAATTGAAGTTTCAAGTTCCGTAGCCTCCAGTCATCCCAGCTTTGGCATCAAATTCCACAGCGAAGCGAGATTGGGAGTGGCTGGTACGTGACTGGGAGACAACCCAAGAAAAACCTTCGCATCTGCAGGGCGTGGTGCTGGTGACTCAGGAAGTGGCACTCCTTACAGGAGTGCAGTTGATACTGCAGTGATGCCCCAGGGTGATGCTGTGGCAGGGGTCTCCGGCACTGCTAGAGCTCTGCAAAGCTGAGGTCCTAAAGGTGGTGCATCTGTACACGCAGAACCACATACGCCGTCTGAATTACTTTCATTTTAAACTGAGGATGACAAGAACAAACACAAGTGAGGTCTCCAGGGGGAGATCACCGTGTGTGTGTGTGCATGTACCGCCTCAGACACTCTGTGCTGCAATGAGCACAAAAGGGCCGCCCGTCTCGGCCGAGAACAGTCCTTAGATTATTGAAGGGCCCGGACACACAAAGCAAAGGTAACAAATCTAAACAGATCACATTAACCAAGTGTGATCACCAGAAATCCTTTGGCATGTCTCACCACGTTAGGGTGATCTCGCCCACTGCCCTCATCCAATTCCAACATTTTGTCTACTGCCTGTAGTTTAAATTTGCCAAGAAATGTGTGGCTTGGACGAAACAGTTGAGGTAGAAAAGGAGGATGTGACTCCCCTAGAACAAGTGAGCCATAGGGATTCAGATCCCCAGGACTAACTTCTTTGTGTTCAGTGCAGTTTGGAAGAGGAGGTGGGTATGAAGATGAGTTTAAGCCACTTTCACATATCATAGAATATATTAGGGTTGGAAGGGATCTCAGGAGGTCATCTTGTCAACCCCCTGCTCAAAGCAGGACCAACCCCAACTAAATCATCCCAGCCAGGGCTTTGTCAAGCTGCACTTTAAAACCCTCTAAGGATGGAGATTCCACCACCTCCCTAGGTAACCCATTCCAGTGATTCACCACCCTCCTAGTGACAAAGTTTTTCCTAATATCCAACCTAGACCTTCCCTACTGCAACTTGAGACCATTGCTCCTTGTTCTGTCATTTGCCACCACTGAGAACAGCCTAGCTCCATCCTCCCTGGAACCCCCTTTCAGGTAGTTAAAGGCTGCTATCAAATCACCCCTCATTCTTCTCTTCTGCAAACTGAACAAGCCTAGTTGCCTCAGCCTCTCCTCATAAGTCTTGTGCTCCAGCCCCCTAATCAATTTCATTGCCCTCCGCTGGACTCTCTCCAATTTGTCCACATCCTTCCTGTAGTGGGGGACCCAAAACTGGACACAGTACTCCAAATGTGGCCTCACCGGTGCTGAATAGAGGGGAATATTCACTTCCCTCGGTCTGCTGGCAATGCTCCTACTAATGCAGCCCAATATGCTATTAGCCTTCTTGGCAATAAGGGCACACTGCTGACTCTCTGTTCATGAGGCTGTCCGGCACCAGTCTGACCCAAAAGCATAACATTAGAACTGTCTCAAGGCTGCTCGAAGATACACCAGCTGGTAACAGCTCTCAAAAGGCCATTGTGGCAGCTGAGGATCTGCCAGTTGGAGCCACTCCCTAGCCATGGCTCTATGCTGGGGATCAGAAGGAGGGTAACCTGGGAGCCACTATGCCCGGTCTATGCCACCTGGGGAGCTAATTAAACAGATTTCAGCCTGCTTTGTGCTGCCAGCATGGGGCAAAATGGGGGAGCAAGATCTGAGTTCAGCTCTTTGCAGTGTGGGTCTTGAATGCTGCCACCAGTGTGAGCAAGTGAGGAATTCTGATTTGGTGGCATTTTGCACACACTCTGCACAGGGGAGAAGGGGCCACACAAGGTGCGCGTAGTAGAGACTTGAGTGTCCTCATGACATGCACACGTGTAACTGAAATCAACGGTGAGCTCTTGTTGCGTGGAGCTCTTCTGAAGCTGACTAGCAATCACCTGGGAAACTCTGCACAGGGTAGGCGGCCCTTCAGACTGCTTTCCTCCACTCAGGGAGAGAGCTGCATTGCTCTCCTGAAGTGGTATAAAACCAAGGGAAACTGGTGATGCTGGTGTGTGTTTGGGTGATTTGACTGACTTAGCATGACTTTGATTCATTTGCTGGTTTTTTTAAGAGGGAAACATTTGGTTCAACCAGAGACTAATTCCATTCTTGCCTGAGATTTTCTTTAATAGCTAAATCTTGGCTCCCTCTGCAAACAGTTGAATCCTCTGCAAACAGTTGAATCCATCTCTTGTTTATAGAAAGCATGCACGTGTGTACAGTTTACAAAATAAGCGAGCAAGACGACAGCCTTCACATGGGGCTCTGGTTACATATTATTGATTAACACAATGGATGTCATCAAAAGGCTACCAGATATCAATTTGCTGATCTCTTTGTATGATTGGTAATGCACAATCTATTATGAGCCTTTGTTTGGGGCAGCATGGAAGAACTGTGGGTACCAACTTAACGTGGAAGGTCTGTCACATGCAAAGTGTGACTATCTCTTAAGAGTTCTCAAGGAGAACGGAATTGACATGCTTACTCTAGAAGAAACTCATGCTGCAGATCATAAGCAAGCTGTATCATACAAAATGGATAGCCATAACTTACTGCCACAGGGAATAATGTGAAACACTGTGATACCTACTGCCACGTATATCAGACACAGTCTTAAAGATGGCTCTGTCCTAGAAGAATCTAAGGTCATGGTAATCTCTGTTGCTGCAATAAGAATCAGGCAACTGACCATAATGAATGTCTACGAACCTCCAAATTTTGAAAGGTCAAAGTCTACATTACCATTTTTTCACATCCAGCTGGGAACCTTGGTGACTTTAATAGCCACCACTCACACTGGGGCTATAACAGATGCAATGCAGCTGGTGAGCAACTCACAGATGGAGTTTCAGTCATAAACGTCCACCTTCGTTTTGACTCAAAACAATGAGGGACTTTTCGCTCAGCTGGGTGGAATACTGAACACAACCTGCAGCTCTGCTTTCTGCGGAACACAATAGCGGTGCTCTTCTGCAAGCCTCGCAAACTGTGCATGGAAACTTCCGTTCTACGTGCTGACTGAATTGAATTGACTGCTGATTAAATCAACACCAATATCGGGCGGGAATTTCTGCAGCGCAAACTGGGCTGCATATACTGTAGAGGCTGAAGACGGGCTACATGGTATCAAGCCAACCCCAGAAAATTATGACTGCTTTGCTCACCATCTAATCAAAGCTGCTGGAGAATACATTTCCTGTGCCTAGAGCAAGGTCTGTACATTTTGTGGGCAGCTGGAGACAGGAGGATCTTTCAAAGAGTTTGAGACGAGCTGTGATCTTGACCCAGCAAAAGCACCATTAGTCATTGAACTCTGACTGCCTGAAAAGATGGAAAGAGACACTGGAGAGTCTTGACTTCACTTATTCCAGTTGCAAAGCCTGGGCACTCCTCCATAAGCTTGGAGCACCTGACTTGGTAAAACACTATCAACTGAAAGAGATGGCCCGTGCTGTTGCCTCACACCTTCTGTGTAATACAGAGACCAAAACTGACTTGCCAGAAGGTTCAGAAAGAGCTCTTTTGGGGGGCAAAGAGAGGCGTATGGTTGGCAGATCTATTCACTGCCATACATTCGATGGGTAAGATCCCCAAAAACTGGCAACAGGGGATAATTGTTGCCCTTCTCAAACAGGGAAAATCACCAAAAATAATTGCCATCATCTATCATCCAATATCACTCTTCTCCACAACTTGCAAGATGATGGAGAGGGTTTTAGGGGCCTGTGTCACCCCTCTTTTGAGGCTATTATACCAAAGGAATGGGCCTGTTTTAGACCAGGTCACAAAGTTGCAGTGACCAGGTTCTCGCCATTACTAACACATTGAAGCTGGCTTCCAGCACAGTCCAAAAACCGGAACAGCACTGATGGATAAATCTCTCACCTGTGACACGGTATGCACAAGGCACCAGGGGTCATCAAATGCCAGGGACTCCTGACCACAGTGATGAACATTGACTGGGCCGATCTGCAAAGCACACCCCCTCAGTGATGGTTTTCCTCAAGGATCTGTGCTAGCGGCTTCGCTCTTCAGCATGTACATTAATAACTTACCAGCCTGACACAATTTCACATCAGCTGATTCGTGCTGACAACATTGCTCTTGCAGTACAAGGCAAAGACCTTCCCACCATGAGTGACACCTTCTCCACTGAGCTCAGTATGATAGCAGAATACTTTCAGTGCCGGAAGCTCTGCCCCAATGACTCCAGAACTTCGGTAATAGTCTTTTTACCTAAATGCCAGTGCCACCAAGGAGCCATTCAATGTCAACTTTTGCAGTCGACAGATCAGAACTGAGCCTTATCTGATGTATTTGGATGTAACTTTGGACAGAAGCTTGACTTTTAAAGTTCCTCTGGAAGGTAAAAGCCAGCACTAGTCTCATTTGAAAACTTACAGGCAAACCATGGGGTGGAGCTGCATACACACTTCAAACAGTGACTCTCTAGCATTGGTATACTTGACTTCCGAATATTGTGCACCAGTCTGGATGGGTAGCTCACATACCAGGTCTCTGGATGTGCAGCTTAATGCTGCGATAGGACCTATAGCTGGAATATTAAAATCATCTCCTGTTCAAAGGTTGCCTGGCACACATATCTCTGCCGAAAATCCAGAGTGACATGCACACAGTTCATGAGTAAAATCAAGTAATGGCCAGCTTGAACTTAACAATTCATGAAGACCTCCAGAACCTTCCAAAGACACACCTGAAATCTCGCAAGCCTTTCTGAGATTGGGCTAAATCTCTTAACGCATCCTCATTCAATCCTGCGTGATACTGGAAAGAATTCTGGGATAATGCTTGTGTCCCAAACAAACACCTAGTTGCTGACCTCGCAAAAGTACTTCCAGGCATCAACCTACCTCAGAAACAATGGTCCACATTGAACCATTTTAGAACACCGTATGGCAGATGCTGCCACTGGAAGATGAGAGTCAATGTAGAATGTGACTATGGACACCAGTCGCAAACTATGGACCACACTGTAAATCAGTGCCCACTTTGATCACTTGCTGGTGGCATCTCAAAATTACACCAAGCCACCTCCCTGAAGCTATCCATTAGCTCACTAATCTGGCTTTGATTATCTGAATGTTGCTAATCACCTCTCTTGTCATATGAAAGAAGACTAAATAAACCTTTCATTCCATTTCCCTGCCAAATCTGCATAACATTATGCTTTGCAGTGAATATTCTCCTCTTTATTTTTTGGGCATATTATGCCCCTGCATCACAAAAGATGCAAATTAGAGAGAAGCCCAGGACCAAGGCTCCGATCTAAAGACACCCAAAGCTACAGGGAATTCAAGTCTTGATCTAGATCAACATTTTGTTGCTGGCCTGTATTTCTATGATGGGTCGAAACCTTAGCTCCAAACACTCGCAAGCTTTAGGAAACCGTATGCTGATCCCTCATTTGTAGTCTTCTAGATCAAATGTGCGCGGCGTGTCCATGCTAAGTACCTAGAGTTAACTGGCTGTCAATCAACTCAAGGTTAAAAAAAAAATCTAGTGACGACAAGCAGAGGCCTTGCTTTACTGCTAAAAAATGGTGTATTTTTTTTAACTCCGAGTGACTAATGTGCAGGACCGATCCTGTGGTAAAAACCCAGTGAAGACAAAGTACTTTAGTTTTCCCTGTGAGTCTGACTAGAAGAGGGCATCTCCAGGTGTGGGTATAGCGCTGACCTTGCCTAGTTTTCCTCATGGTAAAACCACACTGCCCTGCCTTCACTGTGTGTTTAACTTAGGATAGCTTCCGTGCATTAGTGGTGCCAAGGTAAAATAGGCGCCGTCTTTAGCGTTGAAGATAGTGCCGGTGGGAAGAGAAATATTGAGTAAACTCACCTTGCGCCTCCTGCTGTTTCAGACAAGTTATGTGATTTTATAAATGACCGTCGCCACAAGAATGACTTCTTCAGGTGAATTTTACCATAGATGAAGCTGGCAGTTTTGCTCAGTACTGGGGCCAGAGGAGACGGAGCTTGCATCTAGTTGTGACAAACTTCCATGCTGGTAGCATGTTTTCTGCCCATGTTTGAAGACGAGGCTCTTTCCTGCTGCAGTGCCGAATCTTGTCGCAGCATGACTTAAGCCGCTACCTGCACGACTGCACTTCCTCTCTGTTTATCTGGGCAGGCTCTGCTAGTGACATGGGCAAAACTCCAAAGGTTCAGAGCAGATTCAACATCTGGACCCGCTGATGCTCCCAGCTTATGGCATCTCTGAGTTGGGGGACCAACTATGTAAAGGGAAACCAGCCACATTTATAAATAGTTTATAAAGGGTTCATAAATGATGAATAGATGTTTATGTTTAGGCCTGAGCAGAATGTCCTAGTGACAGTTATAAGTCCATCAGTAGGAGGTTTCTAGATAGTTATCAGACTCTATAACAATTGATTAACCATTAATTAAAATATCTATTAATCATTTTAATAATCCTTTATAAACTATTAATGAACACTTCATATAAACTGATAGGAGAATCTCAGCTCTTTTTTTTTTTTTTTTTTTTTTTTAAAACATGTTTCTTGCCCCTGTTCCTTGCAAAGACAGCCTTAACCATATAAACCCAACTGCTGGATTTGAAAGAAGCTGAATCTGGGCTCTATTTCTGCAGCAGGAAGCTGGCAGGACCCAAATCTCATCCCCCAACCCACATAAAACTTTAATATGAAATGCCTCCATTAAATTTTGGGGTGTATCCCAAAGGATCGGCCCACTAATCTTGTCCAGGATCCTGAGCCCAGCCTGTGCGCTGTGCTGTGATCATAGTGATGGAAATCAGTTGCGTTGGGCAAAAGGAGTGGCAAAAAAATTGCTTTGCTGCTCAGAAGTGCTAAAGTCAGCCCCAGATGCTTAGCCAGAGCTCTTAGAGGCCAGATCCTCAGCGGGTGTAAATAAGCAGAGCTTTGCAGACTTCAGTGGAACCACTCCGATTTACACAACTGAGGATCTGGCCCCTGGGGTTTGCAAACGGAGCTGGAATCCTGCAAGAACAAACTTCCTTACAGGATCTGCAGGATTTCCAGTCCCAGATGGCAACACCACAAGAGCATTTTTTTTTTCCTTCTGGTGTTTCAGCAATTCTTGTCCTAGCTGGAAAGCACAGTGAATAGGAAAAGCCATATGCAAATATTTCCACTGAACAAAAGGTTTGATTCCAGCAACGTGGGGCGTTTGGATGTTGCGGGGGTGAGGTATTTTTCCCCACCCTGGTTTTCCCCCATCCCTACTCTCTCAGTGCTTGCCAACTTTCCTCTGTTCATAGTTACTCCCTGCAAACAACCTCCCTGCTGACACAGCTGATGCAGTAATGCCATAAATGTGCACTGCAGATGCTGAATGTTACTCACCCGTGGTGATGACTCATCTGAGCTGGTCGGTAACAAGGCATGCTGGACCCTGTGAGTCAGCAAGGCTAGTTTCCTTTGATCTCCCACCTACGGGGAGAGGACATGCCTGTCACCACAGTGCTTGGAGCGATGTAGCGACGTCTGCTTCTCAAGACTCGGACCCATAGACGTGAGGGATGGAAAGATTCTAGCAGGTCACCTTGCCAGTTCCCAGCGGGGGCGGGGGGCTTGACTACGTCGGCCCTTGTGCGGCGAATTGGTCCTCAGTGGGGTATGAACCTGATATCTTCGGCAGCAAAAACACAGGCCTTGAACACCTAGGCCAAAAAAAAAACCTCCTCCCTTAGCTGTGAGAAACTGGTAGGATTATAGTATCTGGGACAAGCCAATAGAGTGAATCTTAGTCATCCACACTAGGCCAGTGTGAAATGGGGAAAAAAGGCCTTAAAGAGGCTTCTTCCCCAGTTCCTAGGGCAGGTACTGATCCCTGCTAGTGTTCTGTAGTCTGCAGCTAATGAGAGGGTGTGGGGGAGAAGAGCTATGCTCCCCTAGACACCTCCCTCCTCCAGTTGGAAGAACTGGCTGGAGACATTGGAGAGCACATGGTGCCCCTTAAGGATGCTGGAGCTGCTACTGTTGTCTGGGAACCCCAGGAGGAATGCTGTGGTCCCTTTTCACCTCACCTAGGGTGGACAGTGGCTTGTGATCAGGGCAGTTAGAGAGCATGTCTGCTATTAAACCGGCACCAGGGCGCTGGAGCGGAGAGCTGCTTGCCTGAATAATATGCGTGTTCTGCGGACGATGGAGTGGTTGCCAAGTGACGCGTTATTGGGACCAACTGAATGTGAGCCTCTCTTAAACATTCAGCCCTCAAGAAGCCTTTCCCCATTAATACAGGTGTGTCTTTAACTGGGTTTTAATAGTTTTTGGGTTTTATAGTTTTTAGCTGGGACACGCTGGATGGGGGCCTCTTTTGATTTCTCATCCTCTCTGATCCCCTTTTCTGTCTCCTACCCCTCTCTGTCTCCACGTCCTGACTTTTGTTCTGCCAGGGTCAAGGCCTCTCGCTAACGACCGCAGTCAGCGTTGTTGCTTAGGTTCACAGAGCCCACTGAACCGCACTGTCTGCCTTTCTGATCATGCTGACTCCTCTCTCTGCTGGCCGAGAGGGGTGCTTTCAAACAGACCCTCGCAAAGCCATAGAAATGGACACACAGACAAGCTGGCTGTAGAACGGAGCAGTCTGGGAGGTTTCTTGTACCGGGAAAATAAAATGCCCTAGCAATCGGAGCAGGGCACTGTTGCTTTTGCTGCTGCCAAGGCAGACACAATGCAATAGCATGCAATTTTATTTGTAGAGTATCTGCTGTACAGAGCAGCCCTAAAGGGTTTACAGATGGTGGCTGGCGGATCTGAAGGAAGGTGGCTTTATGGAAGCTAGGTTCAGGTAGTAAGGGGTAAACTGATGTATGGAGGTGGCGTAGAGGAGAGAAAAAGCCCCTTACATTGAAAGATGCAAGTATCCTCCAGACTAATGACACTGTGGCAGTGCATGGGGCAGTAATTTAAGATCAGCCACAGGTTAACGTTGAACAAGAAGGATGTGGGGGGAAGGTGACCTCTAAAGATGGGAACTGATTTGGAAGGAGAAAGGGCAGCACAAGTGAGAGAGTGGCCACCAGTTGTGTGGAGTTCTGGGATAAGGAACAGAGCAAGGAAGGGAGGTAGGGAGGCAGAGAGGTGTAACGAATTTCATGAGCTGTCAGCAAGATGTAACGGGCTTGATTCTCCACTGCTTTGCATCCCGGTAACCACTTACCCCTGTACCTGCTAGATGACACTCCTTTCCAGCACCAGGAATTGAACCCAGTAAACCTGATTTCCAGCATTCCTCTGCTGTCTAGCAAGTAGCTGTGTAAATCACTGGCAAATTATATAGTGCATCTCTCTCATAGTTATTTCAGATAGAAGATAGTAGCCTACTACTGCTAGCAGTTATTCCTTTAATTCAAGTAGTAGAGATCTATGCTGTAGATCTAAAAGTCCTGGGTTCAAACTTTGAGTCTGTGTGCGTGTGCGTGTGCGTGTGCGTGCGCGTGCGCGTGTGCGTGCGCGTGCGCGCGCGCGTTCTGCATTGTTCCAGATGATGGGATTTCTGGTTTTTATAGTTTGCTCTTTTAAAAACCTAGGAAATGCTGTCCAAAATAAATACAATTGTGGCAAAAGAATGTTAAAGTTGCAAAATTAAGTACTCAGGAGTTTGGAAATGCCAAACTTAAGGCTGCCTGTACAACTTTAGTTCGCCCTCCTTGTGTTTATGTATTATGATAATCTTTAAAGATGTGATCACATACGAACTTTGAACAGGACTCCAGCCTCTTTCAGGGCACCAGAGGGGACAATGAGACGAAGAGGGGCAAGAAAGAGAGGTTTCTGTGTTTAAGGCACTGGACAGAGATCCAGAGCTGGGTTCTGTTTCTGGCTATGTCCTTATGTGATGTTGGGTTGGCTAAGATTGCACACAATACAGCTGCCCAGGCAACCTTAATTCTGGCATTCTCAACCCGAACTTTTAAATGCTTGCATTTGCAACCTTAATGTTCTTTTAACTCAGTTGTTCATGACACAATTCTATAAAGTACACACACACCTAGAGAGGTGGGCCTAGCACCTGGTGCTTTCCGCTCCAAGAGCACAGACCTTTGGAACTTGCTCAACTGGCTGCCCTTTCTGCTCTGAGCTTCCCCAGCAGAGGGCATCCGCACTCACTGATTTAGCCATACAAGGCCAGCATAGGAGCGTGACTCTCTCTCATCACTCAGAAGCTGGAGGGCAATTTAGAACTGAGGTTGCATCTACAGTGTGGTTCCCAACCTGTGGCCCGCGGGCCAAAAGTGGCCCGTGGGGTCTTTCAAAGTGGCCCACTGCTCCCCTCCCGCTGGCTGCGAAAGGAAGCCATGCCTAAGGACCCAGGCAGAGCGCTTTGCTGTGGAGCTACAAAACCAGTGCAGGCTCCTTGCTGCAGTCAAGGGGACAGGAGATCCACGCTCCTCTCCCCCAGGCGGTAGCAAGGAGCATGGCAAAGCGCTCTGCCTGGGTCCATAGGCGCTGGGGTCCCTGCTGGAGCCAGAGTAAGGGAAGATCAGCGCTCCCCACCGCCAGCTCCAGCAGAGAGCAAAGCGCTCTGCCTGGGTCCTGAGGTCTGTGGTCCCTACTGGAGCCAGAGGGACAGGAGCACTGATCTCCCGTCCCCGGGGTTGCAGAAGGGAGCCACTATCTAGGGACCCAGTGGAGCACACCAGGTTACAGTATGTGTGTGGTTTCCCTGCTGCAGCCGGCGGGACGGCTGGGTGGGGGTGGGGGTTGTTGGCAGAGACTGGTGGCCCTTCAGGGTTGTAAAAATGGTATCTGTGGCCTCGAGTCAAAAAGGTTGGGAACCACGAGGCAACACTGTGCTGCAGAGCGGGCTACGGGGTGTGAAGTGCAGCGCACACCAGACTGCCGTGCTGTAACTTCCCTGGCTGGATGCTGCTAGCGCAAACTAATAGGCACCCAGTTCACCTTGACATGGTCTTCTTCAAACAGGCCCTGTGTTACGGCAAACGAGGTGCTTGTTACTTCATGTTAACAGCATTCACCCAGCGGCGCAGGGAGAGCGCAGCACTTGGGTGAGCTCTGCAATTCACACCCCCCGTCGTCCAAATGGCAGGGCCATGGAGACCAGCCCCGGGTGTTGTTGTGCTGAGTAACTCCTGCAAGGGGCTGAATTCTCTCGCCTCTCACTGGGAGAGGGCACGCAGCACTTTCCAGGATCGGGCCCGTAGCCAGGCAGGAAGCCAGCAAAGAGGACCGAGAATAGGGTGAACGTCCCACTCCCAGGTGCGAGAACATAGGGTGGCTGCGTTCTTTGTACACGGTAGGATGAAGTATAGGCTTTGAAACACACACGGCTCTAGCTTAATCCGTGTGACATGGGTTTCCAGCGCTTCTTAGTGCAAAAAATCTACTGTGCCCTGAGAGTTTTTGCAGCTATGCAGCACCACACAACCCGGTCAGACCCTCCTCTTACACTCAGAAAAGGCAACACCCGCACCACATGCATCTGAATAAAAACACATCCATGCTGAGCCTAGATTAGCTTGTTTTGAAATGCTAGTTGGACTTTATTTGTGGATACAAGAGGTTGCTGAGTTTCTTCATTTTAGAAAGAACGCAAGAGGGATGTTAAAGATCGCATTGCTTCAGGCAGCTGGACTCTGCCTAAAAAGTGTCAGATGAAGATGGCAGATACGTACAGAGACAATGCCAAACACAACATGCAGCATAAACAAACCAGGAAATGATACTGTCCTTATGCTGGCAATAGTCTGCAATGAAATAAATAGATCGGCATCTTTAGCCCTATGGAATATATTAAAAGGGGGTATGTGGCCTAATGGTTAGTGCCTGGACTGGCACTCAGGAGAGCTGGGTTCTATTTTGGCCATTAGGCTGCTGAGTGACCTTGGGCAAGTTACATCACTGATTTGTGCTTCAGTTTCCCCATCTGTAAAATGGGGATATTGATATTGACTTCATTTGTCAAGTGTTTTGAGATCTTTTGATGAGAACAGAATATAAGAGCTAGGTATTATTGTCCAAGCTAAAACCTGAGGCCCCTTGACATCCTTTATGTACCCTGTCTGCCATGACCAGAGCTTTTCCAACTTCAAGTGACCTCTTTAAGCCTGTTTCTGCTGGGAGGTGCTTAAACAACTCTCCTGTCACTGAAAACTCCAAACCAGGCGTGTGTGTGATACTCTCTCAAATGAACACATTATTTATATCGCAGTAGCACCTAGAGGCTCCAGTGTGGCAGGCACTGCACAAACAGTCCCTGCCCTAAGGATTTGCTAGACAAGGCAAAATGAAGGGTGGGAGGGGAAAGAGAGGCAGAGACTTCCTCACGGCCCAACAGCAGTTCAGTGGCAGAGCAGCAAGGTCTCCTGGGTTCCTAATCCAGTGCTTTAGCCATTGGACCACAGCACTACATACTGTCTTCAGACTTCATCTCCTCTTGCCCTTTTCTGAATGTACATTATAAACTCTGCGGCAGCAGGGAATTCGTCTGTTTTTGGAAAGTGACATGCACATCTATAGTGGTAATTAATTATATTAAATAATGCAAATATTAGTAATAAGTAGAATAGAAGATTGGCTTTTGGACCACATATTCCGTGCCGTGCCTCTACCACTTTGATTGTGAGCTTACTAGACCTCAGGAGGATCAGCGCTTCAGTGAGAGATCTTATGGGAGACCCCTGCTGAGGATGGAGAAAGACTGGAATTGTTTTCCTTAAGAGAGGTGACTGAGAGGGACCATGACAACAGGATATAAAATTAGCAAATAATAGAGAGGCGGTAGATGGTGCACTTCTTTTCATCTTGCTCAAGATACAAGAACAAGGAGATACAAAATGGTGAACAGCCCATTCAGAACTGATAAAGACAATTAATTTTTCACATAATCTCCAATTACTCTGTGGAACTCATTGCCACAAGATAGCATTGAGCCCTAAAGCTTAGCAGGATTCAGAAAAAGAAAAAACCTTCCATCTTTGGCTGAGTTACTGTGGTGATTCTCACTTAGGATCATAGAATATTAGGGTTGGAAGGGACCTCAGGAGATCATCTTGTCAACCCCTTTCTCAAAGCAGGACCAACCCCAACTAAATCATCCCAGTCAGGGCTTTGTCAAGCTGGCCCTTAAAAACCTCCAAGGATGGAGATTCCACCACCTTCCTAGGTAACCCATTCCAGTGTTTCACCACCCTCCTAGTGACAAAGTTTTTCCTAATATCCAACCTAGACCTTCCACACTGCAACTTGAGACCATTGCTCCTTGTTCTGTCATCTGCTACCACTGAGAACAGCCTAGCCCCATCCTCCCTGGAACCCCCTTTCAGATAGTTAAAGGCTGCTATCAAATCCCCCTCATTCTTCTCTTCTGCAAACTGAACAAGCCCAGTTCCCTCAGCCTCTCCTCATACGTCTTGTGCTCCAGCCCCCTAATCATTTGTGTTGCCCTCCGCTGGACTCTCTCCAACTTGTCTACATCCTTTTTGTAGTGAGGGGCCCAAAACTGGACACACTGCTCCAGATGTAGCCTCACCAGTGCCGAATAGAGGGGAATAATCACTGCCCTCGATTGGCTGGCAGTGCTCTTACTAACGCAGCCCAATATGCCGCTAGCTTTCTTGGCAACAAGGGCACACAGCTGGCTCATGTCCAGATTCTTGTCCACTGTTACCCCCAGGTTCTTTTCTGCAGAACTGCTTCCTGGCCAGTCGGTCCCCGCACTTGCTTGTATGAGAGTGAAGTGATCACCAAGTGTGGCGTCAGGAAGGAGTTTTCACTCAGGCCATATTGACAGGAACCTCGGGGGCTTCCCCTTCTGCTGGAGCACTGAACAAGGCTGCATGAGCAATTTCCTGTGCCTGCAGGCAGCAAGCAGCTGTGGATCCCCGTCTCTTCTGTCCTGTCAGCTGGGTGAGAGCGTCCGTGCCAAGAGACACACATCCACATTAATGCGAATTGTGCTGCTCTCGGACCTTTGCTGTGGTTACTTATCCAAAGTCCACACATGCCTTACACGTCAGGAACCCTTCCCACCTGAACGGGCGCTGAATGCTCCGGCAAACCCTTGTGCAGTGAGTGGCAAGATATATATGGTTGTCCAAGCTTATTCTAGTAAACACTTCTGTCTAGCACCTTGTCTATGCAAAGCACATGGTGACGTTCTCGCGAAAAGAACTCCTGCTAAGGAATCAGCCTGCAGAGGATTGAATTTGCTGGCTGTGTTGAAAGCTTCTACTGTCGTGCTGAGGATAACTGGAATATTTGTTGATCCTGGACGGCTCGCTGAGGATTTGACATCATGCCATGTGAGGCGGGGGCGGGGGATGGGGACTGGCAAGTACTATAGGCCTAAAAAATCCTATTGGTTGAAAGAAAGGAGAGCCAGGAAGGGCAGTACCTCAAGCAGGAAACTGGTAATTAGAAGTTGGGAGAGGCTCCAGGGTTCTTCAATTATCGGAACCACCAGTTTCTTACTCTGTTAATATTTTAACTCACATGAGAACTACAGCTGTGAGTTTTCCAAGAGTGTAGAGGAGGAGAAGGAGGATAAAGGGGAGACGGTCACAGATGGCATTTAGGCTCTCAATCTCCACTGATTTCCTCTGGGAGCTGGGTGCCGAGCTGCCCTGTGCTTTGGAATCCCCCAGCTAGAATATAAGTGGGGGCAGAGACTTCCATTGCAACTCTCTTGCTCTTTCACTGGCTAAGCTGATTGTTTCAGCCACAACTTTTGCTGCATCTGTCACTTGCAAGTAAACCAATCTTGCTGCAACGAGAAGTATTAATCGTCGGTTGCCAGAGTTTAGGGGACTCTGCTCCGATGCTCTAGTGCTGGGGAGCCTGATAAGTAGATAAGATTGACTGCGTGCAAGGAAAGATACCATCCAATGGGCAAGGGTTAAGAGGATGAAAAAAGAAATTTGTCAGCATCCAGTGGGCTGGGTGAACCCGGTGGCCTGACAGCCACATGATGACACATGCACACAGGATCTATTGCAAGCTCCTAGGGCTGGTAGGAATGGGAATGTGCTGAGGCACCATGTTCAGTCCCAGACGTGGAGAAGGCCATTATGCCACTGAAACTAATACTAGAGTGGTACTGCTGTGTCCTGGAAGGAGTTGTGTCCAGACCTCCTCCACGGGGAGAGGGGTCTTGTCTGTGACATAGTGCTTGGAAGCAGGAGTGTGGGAACTGCAGAGGGGAAGCCAAGAAAAAAGGATTGGCCTTACAGGTGAGGTGGTGATTGACTCAGGAGATCTGGGTTCAGCTCCTGGCTCTGCTACGGAATCCCCGAGTCATGCAAACCACTTAACCCCTCTGTGCCTCAGTTCGCACTCTGAAACTCAGTGGGACTTCTCTCTCTCTTGAGGTGTTGAGAGCACAGCTTTGCTAATGCTTGTGAGATGCTCAGATCCCACGATGATGAGGCTTGTGGGCCAGATCCAAGCCCCACTGATTTCAGTGGGAAGTCCATTGGCTTTGGCTCAAACCCCACAAAGAGAGTGAAACAAAGAGTCATGCACTTGTGCTAAACATTTGATGTTGCGTATGACCCGGTATGTGCTGGCAGTCACCCACGAGGGGACGTATAGGGCACATGTATACAATCATGTACACGGTGTCCCTACAGGAGCTATGGGCTCTAATTTGGGACTGTTTCTCCACCTCTTTGCTTCCAGAAGATAGAATTGAACATCCTACCACACCAGTCAGCGCGCTACTAGAAGACATTACTCTGATATTACAGCTGGGAGTTAGCGGTAAGAACCTGTGCAGAGCAGGACGGACAAAGATACTTTTGAAAGCTTCACTGATGAATCTGGTTCCTAAGGTGCTTGGAAATGCAAGTAGCATGTAATGGTTACAACATCCATGGCAGAGGTCTGCTCGGGCCTAACCTTTAGGCCCAACCCGAACCTGACCCTGGTCCAAGCCCACCAGAGCTGACCTGAGCTCCAGAGGATCAAGTCATTTTCCAACCCAACCTGACTCAATATTTCTCCCCAAATCCGTGTCAGCCCCATCACGGGCACCTCTTCCTGCCCCTGGGGCCGGTGCTGTGGCGGCCATGGGCCCTGCTTCTGCCGTTTGCCGCTTCCTGCTGTGCTAGGGTGTGAGAGGTGCTGAGACGCCTCAGCACACACCGCGTAGCAAAGTGGTGTTGGCTGGCCGGGGTGGGACATGTGGCCTGCCACTGCATCAACCTCATGGGCAGGAGGGGGAGAACTGAATTGAACCAAGCTTGAGGGGGGGCGTTTGTTTTCCCACCCGGACCTGACGCTTGTAGTCAGGTCCTGTCAAGTTTGGGCTGGGTTGCAGGATTCTAATTAATGGGCCAGATTCCAGTCCTGCTCTGGTCCCTTTGTCCCAGTGGGGCCAAATCTTCACCTGCTGTAAGTCAATATAACCCCCTTGACTTCAGTGCAGCCCATTTACACCCACTGGGCATCTGGCTCATAAGAATTTAATAAAGGAAGATAAACTTCCTATAGGATTTTTGAACCAGCTTCATGAATTAAATGGACAACTATGTACTGCTAAGTAAGGCTGCTGAATGCTTTAAACACCAGAATAGAAAAGTGCTTGTTCTCTATTAGGGCCTGGAGGCTTTCAGAGTCACTTCTACGGCATCTTATGGGTCTCCTGGCTCTCAAACTCGGGAGGAGTTTCTTCAGAAGTGCAGGCCGTGCTTCCTCTGTTTGTAATGGAGTCACAGCTGGCTCTACAGAGGCAGCGACCGTATCCTTTCCATCACTGGAAATGCTGATATGGAGTTGAGAGGAGCAGTGGGAGAGAGAGCTTGACCCTATTTACAATAACAACAAAAATGACTAGGGCCTGAGCCTGCTATCCCAGCCAACGCTGTCACTCCATCAGCTTCAGTGGAGTCACACTGGTGTCTGTGGGCGGAGAACTGGGCCCTTCACCAGCATTGTTCCCATCATTAATCAGCTGCTGTGTAATAGATCATATTTTCCATCCTAATGGTACGTTAGGATTACCATTAAGAACAGCTGCACCCTGTTGATTCTGGGCTGCCAGGTGTATCCAGTTGGTACAACACATTCTTGGGTGACTTCACTTGAGGCTGACAAATCTGTTCCTGAAACGGCACTCTTGATTTTGGAAAAAAAAAAAAAAATTATTTCCCTACCGGCGGTGGGAGAAATCCCAGGACACTTCCCTGGAAATTCTTATTACAGCTCAAGTGGTATAAAGCCCAGTCTTGTAGACCCTGGATTCTCCTTGCAGATGCAGAGACTTTTGTGCAGCTTCACCATCTCCAGGGGCCTATCTTACTGTGGGTGTTCATCAGCCACTTCCTCTTTTAAATCAAAAACACATTGCCACAAGAGGCCAATATCTTTTGTAAGCCCTGAACAGGAATGCAATTTGTTTAATCCCGAGGATCGTTCTTTAAAGGTACAGGGGATACTAATGAACTGAAAAGACCAGAAACATGACTAAAACAGGCAAATTCTATCACGTGAAATTGCATCAATCTGCATGCGTCAGGGCACAAACTGATCACCAGCTATGGTTTAGTATTACACAGGCGGCTGTTCTAAGCAGGTTTTATTATTGGTGTTATGGTAGCACACGGAGATCCCAATCAGATTCTTCCGATTGGCCCAAGACTGCACGTTACCAATGTGCACGCTAGAGGTGGGTGATCTGGTCCAGAGCAGGAAAGGACATCAGCCTCCTTCCGCAGCTGTCCATCGACATGGTGGATCATATTCTCTGCTGGTGTAATTCAATGTAAGTCGGTGGAGTTACACCGGTAGAGAATTTGGTCCAGAGCGGTGCAAAATGTCAGCAGCTGGGGCATGAACTCCTTGGTGACTTGGGTCCTAGGGTGAGTATGGAGTGCTGGCTTACTAGGTGTGATCGCATTTCCATTTTGGGGCGGGCTCCAGCCGCTATAGCAGCTTTTTATTTCTAGCAAAGGGAGCTCTTTTGCTCTGGCTACCTACTGAGACCACCATTGCTGTAATATCGGAGTGCTCGTGTGAAGAAGGGCTCTGCCTGTCCTACGTTCAGTCCCCGGGGATGAACTTGGTGTCCCTGTGTATGGGACCACGTTTCTTCATCTGAGCATGCCCAGAGTTAGGGGGCAGCTTGCATAGGGTCTGAACCTGCTGGCTCGAGCCCAACTCTTAGTTTTGAATTTTCTAGAATACCCATTGCCATAGCAACGAGGTGCCAGGGTCACAAGGCTAGCTAATTGGGTCTTGTCTGTTCGGGCTAGAAGCAGCAGCAGAAGTGTCAGAATACTATAGGAAGGGCTGTTTGCCCAGAGTTCCTCATCTGGTCATAAACCAGAAGTCTCAGCAATCCTGTGGGAACATCCTGAGATGCTCCGAGAGTCTCCTAAGGCTTCCTGCTTGGTACGACAGAAACTTTTGATGCTACTATATAGGGCCAAATGCCGTGCTGCTTTGTACCCTGATGTCCGTGAGGTTGCAGAGAGAGAGAGTCATTTTAGAATTTGCCTCTGAGCGTTTACTTCACATGACGTCCTCAAACCCTGTACAAACACTATTGAATTAGTCCTTGCAATGCTTCGAGGGTGGCGGTGGGAGTAGAGAAGTGTCATTCCCCATTGTGCAGACCAGGAACTGAGTTGAAGAGGTGCCCATGGCTTTCCCAAGGCCACACAGCAAATCAGTGGCAAAACCAGGACTAGAAGTCAGGCATTCCTAGTTTCCCCTCCTGGCTCCCCTCAAACCACTACACACAGTTGCCTCCTACAAGGCTGAAGGGCTTATTTAATCTAAATTCTGAACCTTCACCCATCACACCACTGCCCGTGTATGCAGTACAATTACTCGGCTCATTAGGCGCCATCAGTGTATGAAGCACTCCCTTTAGTACTGCACACACGCAGAAGCAGCAAACCAAATGGAAGTTTTTTAGAGAGGAAATATTTATGCTCTCTAAATAAGTCACACCATCTGCAATCTTTCAGTACTTCTCTACGTGAAAATAACAAACCTCAGAGCTTAAACTGTGCTGACTTTTGCCTAGATTTCCCATTGTCGTGGAAAAGAATCACACTGCTACATTTTAAAGTTGGATCGGGTGCAGCTTTAATTGTGACCCACACACAATCACATAGCCATAGCTATGGGGAATACTATAGCCATAGGGAAAACCCAGGTGGCTATAGGGAAGTCAAGCAGCATGTCTGGATGCTGGGCAAATGTACTTCACCTGGCTACCAGATACAAAAGACTTATATAGGGGTTGCTTAGGTTCATTTACATGTTGATCGTATAGTGGAATTGGATTAACAGTTTATACTTAACAGGAAAGACAATCACAATGCACAGTGGGGCACACCAGTCGCCCTCACAGGAACGCCCAATGAGTCACTTGATTATACAATCAGGTTTCCAGGGACCCTGGCTAACACCCGAAGATGGGTGGTTACACAATACCTGTTCAAATGCTAATTTCTATGGAGTAAGTCTCTATGGGGCCAGTAAGACAAAGGGGCAGGTACTGGTACTTATCGAAACAGTTGAAATCAGTTCAGACTTCAATAAGGCTTAAGGCTCATAACAGAGACTTGCCTCTCGGGTGTGGTTCAGAGACCTCTTGTGGGATTTTAACATCTTTATCCTAATTGCAGCTGAGGCATTCTGTTAATGGTTTAGCCTGGGGCTTCTATTTCAGTTTCAGGCTACAACTTCAGGCCAGGCCTTCTATGACCAGTTTCAGACCAGGCATTCTATTAATCAATTTTATGATGAATTCTTTGATTCCACACCATTGCACCTGTTGAAAAGTGCCATCATTTTTATTTTACTCTAAATATCCTGGTGCTTCTTAAGACCTCACTGTGACAAGACACCAATGAATCACTTTGATATTGTATTATAGCACCTCGGACAAGAGGACCCCAACCTGATTGGCCTCTAGGTGCTACTGCAACATTAATGTATAATAAGATTAGCAAAACAAATATTCTAAAACACATCCACTAGAGAGCAGAGAACTCTTTGTGGACCAGAGTGTAGAGGTGAACAAAGCATTAAAAACCCTGGTAAAGCAGCTGCTGTTTGACCTTCTGCTCTGAGGCACCACTAAACAAGTTCTTGTTACAGCTGAACTCTAGCATCAACTTCTGCAGCTTAAGGGATCCTCTCAAAAGTTCGCATGCCCTTGCGAATACTTCATTGTCAATTCAGAATGATAAAAGATGGATAAAGAGGCATCCCCATAAAAATCCACTACGTTATCCTCCTTCAAATTTCTCCTTAAAACTCACCTCTGCTGTGATACGCTTAAGCAGTCAAGTTGTGTACTGTGACAGCCGCTGCTAACACTAATCAGAATCTTCTCACTGTTGCCTTGTGCTTCTCCGGTCTGTTTGTATCTACCAGTTGTCTCTGTCACAGATTGTAAGCTTCTTGGGGTGGGTACTGTGTTTTCACTATATGTATGTACAGCGCCTAGCACAACGGAGCCCTGATCTCTGACTGGGGCCTTCAGATGCTGCTGTGATATAAATAACTATAGGATACAAAGAGCTATGTTGATAAGACATCAATATGATCATGACTAGAGATGGACTCAGACCACAGCACCGAAACCATAGCTGAATATCCCAACTTGGTTCAGTTCATAATGGGTTGGACAGAAACTACAGATCTAAACACCCCTGAATTCTTGGGATGATTGGGTTCAAAGAATTTCCAGACCAGAACTTCACAGTTAGGCTCATAATAAGAGTTTGGACACTAACAGGCAAGGGAGGAACTTCCACATAATGCGCACTCACTCCATCACTTGACATACCCCATCTAGACCTGTACTGGGCTGTGCAAAGTATGGCTGTCAGACGATGATGTCACAGCATCACGTGTGTTCTGATGTTGCCATAGTCCGATCCATGAGGCACAAGATTGCAAACAGATGTCGCACGGCAATCTGCAGGCCCCCACTGAAGATTTGGTATGATGCCTGGCCCTTTTTTCGATTTGTTTTTTGCCTTTTGTCTTCCTCAAAGTGTTTACAGTCTTTATTGATAGCTGCTCTTCGGTCAGGTCTGGCCTTGGCCGTATCTTTGAAGTTGTTGATATTTATGCTGCACGAGGTGAGATTCAGCTTAAGGGTGTCTTTGAAGCATTTTTGTCGACCACTTTCCAGTGCTTGCCAAGTTTCAGCACAACAAAGAAAACTTTTTTGGGAATCTATCATTGTCCATTCTGCTAACATGACCTGAAAACGCTTTCCTAATGATTGCTGGGGAGGCAGGGTGATAGTGGGGTGTTTCCTGGCTGGGGGGCAGAGGGAGAAAGGACTGGCCCATTGTTCACAGCATGCACAAAATCTCCTCTGCCAAGAGTATTTTTCCGAACCCCAGACTTTGCAGCTTTGATCCCAAAAGAGTTTTACAGAGTTTTACTGAGTTTTTCACCTGCATCTACTTGTGACAAGGACCAGGGAAATTCCAAGTGAAAGCTTCTGCTCCATCTCAAATGCACCCCATTGTGGGCCAGTCTGAATTCTTGTCTGGAATATATTTGGAAGGCCATAAGCACTGTATAAAGTGAATGCTGATTGTTCAGATTTCTTATCAGATGGACCCAAATCAAAATCTTTTGTTTGAACACTTGCAAACGTTTGGGCGGGGGGAAGGCAGAGGAGGTTAGTTAAAATGGAATCCAGAGCCAAACTAACCTAGGGGTTAGTTTTTCCCTAAATACCCCCATCTCCATTTGAAAAGCAGAAGGGCCAAACCCATTTATCCTAAACTGCTTCCCCATCTAAAACTTGGGGGCCCCAAATCAAATGGAACATGGATCCAAAATACCTTTGGTTTGCTCATCTCCATTCTAGCTCATCTGTACTATTAGAACTTCTGGGAAAGAAGCATAGATAATATCCCTCTTATATGAGCATGAAACATGGACAGTTTACCACGGACACATTAAGCAACTTGAACAATTTCACATGCGCTGCCACCACTCTCTTCTGAAGGTCTGTTGGCGAGACAAAGTGTCAAACATGAACATTGGTGAAAGCATTTGACCAACCAGGATGGAGACAATGATTGTGGAGGCTGCACTCAGTGTTGCCTATATTCAATGCTTTTCTTAAAGCCCCAGCTCCTGGAATCTTGTGAATACATGAGAATCTCCGCTTTCTAGCTAGCTAGCCCAGGTGGTTGCGGAGAAAAACTTGAAAACATGATCTGAGTGTGTTACTAAAAAGCTCAACAAGCAGAAATCTACTAGAACCCAACCCATCTATTTCTTTTATCTCATGATTTTTTTAGCAATGTGACTCATGACTTTTTTGAATGTTTGGAGTAGGCAATATTATATTTGATCTTTATTTGTATTACAGTCATGCCTAAAACCCCTAGTCATGGAGCAGGACCCCCTTGTGTTGCACAAACACAGAACAAAAAAGATGGTCCCTACCCTGCGGAACTTACAATCTAAGGCTACGTCTGCGCTACAAGCTTCTGTTGGCATAGCCGTGTTGGTCAGTGATGTAAAGAGGGGCATGATCCTTGGTTGACACTGCTATGGCAGTAGAAGCCCCTAATGTTGATGCAATTACACTAGTACAGCTGCACTTTTACCAGTATAGCTGGTTTTGCTCATGGAGGGGATGGGTTTGCTGTGTATCTGTACAAAGGGCAGCTTTACGGTATAGCTGCATCCACACGACGAGGGCTCTGCTGGTCTAGTATACCAGTATGGCTTATACAAGAACAGCAGTAGACATAACTGGACTATAAGACAAAAGGGACAGAGGTAACCGTGTGGTGGATACACACAATCAGAGGAACACAAGGCAACGGTACTGATTTTGTTGCCTGCTCTTAGGAGTCTGCAAGAAGATCTCACTACAGCTGTACAAAAATAATTCTCGACTATGCCCAGACACAGCGGTATTTACCTGGGGACAGATTACAGTAATAGATTGTCTTTAATATCCAGCCCTGATCAGATGAATAAAATGACGGTACCGATGATGTATTTAGAGCTCTCGTGAACTGTGAAGGGCAGGCCCCTCTGGGTTCATAGGTTCAGTCTGGGTCAGAGAATGTTAATAATGTTTAGCTCTTATGTGGTGCTTCTCATCAAAATTCTGTACGAAGGAGGTCACTACCAGCATCACCATGTTTTTTTTTAGAGCTCGGGAAACTGAGACCCAGACGTTTGGTTGAGATCATCCAAACATTATCCTTCCAGATGATCATATCTGAACCTCTGGTATCTGCATAACTAGACAGAAATCTGTATGTAGAGATTCATGCCAGATTTCAGCTACTTCTGGTTGGCCAATGATTAAAACTGAGAGGTGGCACTGCTGAGTTCTGTTCCTAGTGCAGCCATTCAGCTGCTGGGGAAGATGTTTGGGGTCTGGTTCTTCTCCAGCTTACACCTTCTGTCATCATTAACACCTGCACCGTGGGGCTCTGAACCACTTCCATTCTCATCTGGCCCATATGCACTTGCTTTGCGTTGATGTAAATGACCATGCAAGGCAGTGGAAAATCAATCCCTCTGTGCCTGTGCCTCCATAGCCATCTGTGAAACTGTAGATATTTGCCTAATCCCTGGGGTGCCATGCAAATGAATGCTTGCAAAGTGCTTTGAGATTAGAGGCTACGTAAGTGCAGAGTCTTATTGTAGCATGGCTTCAGTGTTGGCTTTGCTGAATCTTACTGATGGATTCTTATCTTCACACCTCACTGTCCTAGGCTATGAGTCTAGAAAGGAGCGGAGGGAATACTCATGCAGCTGAGAAGGGGAAATTCCCAAGGGAAAAAGGTAGGGTATTGACATAATCACTTTAGGTACCATCCATCTCAGCTACACACCTTCTCTGGGCATTGGCTGAACTGAAATGCCAGTCAATACTGGAGTGGAAGGAAAGGTTACTGGTGTGGAGTGGTAGGTAATGACTCTCTACCTAAAGCAGATGGCCAATTAAACTGCTGATTAAGGCACTGCAGAGGTTAAGAAAGGAAGTTCTTGGCCTAAAGTTGTGCTGCTTTTTTTATTTCATTTGATAGCTTTATAAATCCCCCCCCCACATTAACTAATTAATATCACCTCATCAGTTAATTGAATTAGCTAATTAGATCGCTTAATGGAATTTCTAAAGAACAGATTTAGAACCTGTTAAGAGTCTTTAATCACTTTTTATCTGGAAAACGGGGGCAACCGCTATCTCCTGACAGCCAGGCTTTGTGTTCATTCAGCGACTTACAGCAATCCCTGTTATCAGCAGAACGTTTCTGGAAATGGATAGCAAGGCTCCATCCAGCTCCAGAGGTGCTGCTGCAATTACCCAGGCTTGAAAGGTCAGGGAGAACCTCCCTTGCTCTGATTTCTGACCATGGGATCTTCCTGAAAAATCTCTGGCTCAGTGGTGTAATGAGGGTCTTCGGTGCCCAGTGGACCAAGCCCCCCTAGACCTCACCCTCCACTGCCTCAGGGCAGAAGGGGTCCCAGGGCCACTCCCCAGCTGCCCCGGGGAGGGGGAATCTGTACCTGCGGAGAGGGGGTGAGGTTTGGGAGGGTGCAAATGCAGCCTTGGCTCCACCGCCCCTCCTCCCCACACTTACCCGCCACACGGCGCCTGCCTCTCCCGCTGCAGCCCCACAGCCTGGTGCCCGCTCAGATGGGGCAGCCTCACCCCCCCGGCCTGGGGTTGGGGGCTGGGCCAGCCCTTCACAACACATGGGCGGGGGAGGTGCTGAGGGGTACCCCTCAGAGCCTCCTGCGCCCCCCACCTCCTGCACGTTTTGAAGGGCCGGCCTGGCCCCCCGCCCTCGGTACGCCGCCGCCCTGGCTATAAAATGTTCGACCCGGTTTTTTAACGAAATCTGCTTTAGGTATAAGAACTGCTGAGGTGGCCAATTGCCTTCCAGTATTTGGGGCATTTTTTTAGCCCGTGGCATTTTCTCAGCTTGGTTGCCGATGGTGTGTTTAAGGGGCAGGTGAAGGATGGTAACCCACTCCCTCTGACACTGCTGCAGTGGCATTGACCGTGGTCAAGTTTCACCTCCACCTACTCTATCTATCTACATCGGTCACACACGTGTGGAGACACGGCACCTTCTGCTCTTTAACTCTCCCTAAAGCCGGGGTGTCGCAAGTGAGGAAGGTGTGTGAAGAGGGAAAAATAGCACTGGGAGTGAGCCGGTGGGTATGGGACACTCAGTGCTTCTGAGCGAAGGGGCCTGTTAACTCAGAACAAGGCTTCCGAGATTTCATGCTCTTAGTAGGTGTGTGTTGCGTTCTGGTGCAATCTGCAAGAGACTGAAGATCAGAGTCTCTGCTGAGCACTATGGAGAGATGCCTCCTAAAAAATGATTATTTACTTAAGACCTATTGGTGCAAATGGGGGAAGGGGTCTCTCTTTGGAATGGAAACCCAGCAGCAGGTAGGAAATTCTTGCCTGGATCTGAGTCGCTATTCCTGCTGGGGCTCGTGGGTTTTAAGCCCTCACTCCATTGGCTTGATTATCCATTGTCCTGTGCAGTCACTTTCCCCAGTGTAAAGTGGAATTAAAATGCCCTGAGATTAGAATTGCTCTCACTTCACTTTGCAGTGGTGGAAATGACTATCCAAGGGGAGGTTCCATAGCAAGCCGGTGTCCCGGTTTCCCTTGGCACGCAGCATTCCAGCTTCTGTGGCTTAAAAATAGATAGCACAGCAGAGATTGTGTCCATGCTAAACTGAGTTGGAGAATAAACTCTGAAGCTCAAACCCTGCAAGGACATTTCTAAACCACTTCATTGCTTTCCTGCTCCACTCACAGTGGGCCAGATTCAGAGGCGATGTAAATTATCATCACTCTTGTGACTTCAACTGAGCGAGGCTGATTGCCTCCAGCTGAGAATCCCACATGGTGTCTCTGCATCTGTTTGTGGAGCAGGAGCATGTGGCTCACCAAACTAACAATTTCCAAACTGTTTCACTACCATGGCTGTGGAATGATTTCCCCTCTCAGTTTAGCTGTAAGCCCTGATGTAAATTGGCATTCGCAGCTGGGTGGATGGCAGCAGCAAAGGAAACAGAGTATTGGGGGGCACATTTGATTTGCCTTATTGGATCAGACTATTGGATCTAGCCTCCTGCTTCGGGGGAGAGTATAAAAACCCTGACAACATAACTCACCCATTATGGAAGGGGATCAATTCCTGACCTCTGGGGGTAACCAGTTTACACCCTGGGATAGGAGATCTGATTGCCCCTGCCTTAGAAGCCTTAACTACAAATATCTTGGGTCATAAAATCCAGCTACAGTATTTGACAGTTTGACCTCCTGTGGCAGTGGATTTCGCAGCCAATGTCTTTTGCAGTGATTGTTTTAAGTTGAGTTGTCATTAATTCCATCGAGTGACCCTTGTTCTCCTTACGAGGATAGTAGAAAGTGGAAGGGTTGATCAATAATGACGCTTAATACTTCTACAACCCTATATTTTCAAAGATATGTACGGACATTAGCTAATTAATCCATCATTCAGTTTCTACTAGACCCTTCATAAAATTAAACATAATGGAAACCTTTATAAGGACAGTATTTGTCAGCCCTTGCCACAGAGATCTTCTACTTTCAGGCCTTGTCTGTACTGGAGATTTTCTTCAATTTTAACCAAAACCTGATGCAGCTGTAATGTTGCAATGCCTAGTGTAGACAGACAAAATTGAATTGGTGGAATGGACCTCTGCTTAAAACCAGAGCAACCTCAACCAGTACAAATTATGGCTTTCCTTTTTTTACACTGGTGCAGCTACGATGGAGGCTGCACAGTGACTGCTGAATCCCAAGAATAGCCAAGGCATGTGGTTATGGGATAGTTAAAATCCTGTGCAATAAGCATTGCTGAGTGGTGGATAATTCCATTTTGCAGCAATTTTTGTGGTTTCATAACTTGGTTTAGTTCCACCTTGTAAAGAAAACATTTGAGCCATGTGTGTGTTTTCATATTCTATAGCATTGGTTTTGATTTGTCACCTGTCTCACAAGTCAATATTTAGTTTGGAGGACATTCTATAACACACAAGTTAGATACGCTTCACAGTACCCTTGAGAAGTAGATAATATTTATTCCTGCTTTACATGTGGGTAAACTGAAGCATAGACCAGACTTGCCCAATATCCCACTAGAAGTCATTGGTACGGTAGAGATCTATTTTCAAGGCTCCTTTCTTCTCACCTTATTACAGGTAACAAAACTTTGTGTGAGAAATCTATCTCACGGGCTGACTTGAACCATCCACATGATTTGAAAATCAGATACCAAGATCAAACGTTTCCATCACAAATATATTCTATCCAGTGACCATATACTGGATCTGTCCTATATAGTCTCAACAGATGTTTGCACCAGTGCCTTTTTGATAGATTGGTATGATGGAAGTTTCATTCCTTGAATTTCACACTACTATTCCACTTCTTCTTTCTAACAGAGCTGAAATCCTACACCCAGAATGTGAACAGAGTAGAAGTCAGAAGTCTCCCAAATGACGCATTTTCCTCTAGAGCCACTTGCAGAAGAAGCTGAGTTGTTACTCCAGGTAACTGCTATTTCCAGTATTGTAATAACACTTCTCCCAACAGCTGCCATTGTAACAATGTAATTATTAGGGCCACATGGCACCAAGCGGCAGCCCTCCTTATAATGACTTCACTTAACCCTTCAGACTGCAGGTTTCTTCCTGGTCATGTATCGTTATGTCTTTACGTGCATATTTATTAAGGGAATAGGATTTTTTTTTGTTAGTTTTGAATATTTAGTGGAGCTTTCCTAGCACTGTTGTTGTTCCGTTAGTAGCCTTTGTTCTTGCTTAAAATATTTGCTCCAGCTACGTAGAACAGATGTGAACTTAAAGACAAAATGAAATGAAATATTCAGTATTAAAATATTATCACTGTACATTTAAAGGTTCTTGGACGCTGGCCAGAAGAACTAATTCTGTTAACTCTTTTTAATTAAAATACAAATCACATAACTTAGTAACTTATAAATGTCAAAATATTGCTGGAAAATGACAATATCAGACAATAATATATCACATTAAGTGCTTCCATTTTAAATGCAAATATTATGAAATAGATTTTTATGTATATTTCCTAAGCAGACATATGGTTGGACCAGGCAAAGACAGTGGGGTGATATGAGTGGATGGGGAGGGTGCATGTTGCTGGGGAGGATGGATGCTGGGGAAGCAGGCGTGGTTGTGGGGACAATGCTGGGAATATGAGATAGATAATATGGGTTTGTCTACTCTGCCCCACATTTTGGACTATAGGGACATGAATAACAGCGTGCACCAACATGTAGCATGGTAACCCCCCATGTGAATGACGCACGAGAAAACTAAAAGGTTCCTAGTTCACATTAACAGTAAGTCTCTTCAAACAGGATTACACTAATGTGAACTAGGAACCTTGTAGTTTGCACCCACAGTGTCCACATGGGGAGTTACAGTGCAGCAGTTTGGTGCACACTGCTATTCACGCTCCCACAGTTTGAACAGCAGAGCAGTGTAGACATAGCCTAAGGTTAAAATACCAGCCTCTGCCTTGTATTCTCGTTTTAATTAGTTGTTTAATTTTTTTAAAATATTTTTTTCTTTTTCAAAATAACACAAAACCCAGTGCACCGAGCAGGGCATCTTTCCTTCTTACTTTGTGGCTCAGGGTTGTGTTGTTGGCCCATGAAAACTGGTTAGTATTGATCTATTAAGACATCCCCCCCATGTCTGTTTCTTTGCTATGTTTGTTTCATTAGCAAAGAGTGAAGCTGAATGCAGGTTCCCTTGAACAAATGGAACTTTATAAAAACTTGTGCACTGCTCTGTGCATGATGTGACTGGTTAGTTGCTGCCAAGTTAGCAGCTCACATTCCCTGTTCCTCTAGTGTCCCCTCGATATCAGCCCTGCCAGCAAACATGGGCCCTCTGACTTCAGATCCACCACTCATAATACAGCGCTCATTTTCTGCGGGGTGATTCATTTTGAGCATGTGAAATTTTGACTGCTTTCCAAAACTGCAAGCTTCCAGCCCTTGCCCTGGCCTTAACTTTCCCTTAACAAGGTCGACCGCAAGCTTATACAAACCACTCACTGAAGAGCCACGAGATTCTTCAGTTCTTACTGAGAATGTCACCCTCATAGCTTTTTCTGCTGAATATTTACATATATCTTCCATCTTCATAAATGGAGTAGCTCAGTAAGTCTGATGGGCAGGCATGACAGCAAACGGATTGCCAGCACTTTTCTCCTACATGTGTGTACATATGAACACACCCATAAATGTATGAGTATCCATAAAACTATAGGCCATTGAGCCACTCCCAAAATCTCTTGACCTCCAGGGACAAATCAAAACACAGACATCAATAAGGATTCTTTTATGTTTAGTCTAACATTCCGGTTTTTTCTTCCCACCCATATTCAGACTTTTGAAATGGAACATTAGTACAGGCTGGATCTGGCTCTCTTTTACTTCCCCACCAAAACCAGAGGAGGAAGGGAGGAAAGAAATTTGAAAAAAGAACTGGAAGAATAGCTTTCCATCTGGCAGCTCCGACGGGGTCTCCCCTCTGGGAAATGAACACATTCTATTAACTGTGATACACTAAGCTGCCTGGCACATATATCACTCTCCAAAATGTTTTTAAAAGTTCATTAACTTCTAGTGGAAAGTTGTGGCTGTGTCAGTTGCCTCCGAGTGGTTCTTGTTGAGTCTCGGCCCTGACTGGGGAATACTTTGTTGATTTAGATGGGTCTATTAGGAAGTGTAGGTCTGCTGGGATATATAAAAGGCAGAGCTTCACTCTTTTGAACATTTCCTTAGTGTCGCACTTTAAAAATTGCACGGGGAAGCATGCTCTGAATGCCTTGCTGCTTTTTAACAGTTGGACTTCAGGTTGAATGTTTCAACTTGGTTAGTAGCCTGTAAATGACACCAGTAAAAAGGGAATTTGGGGGGAGCAGGGAAGGGAAAAGAGGTGATACATCCAGAGTTTCTTCTGCTGCTTTTGAGGCTTTATTTTTAACTAGCAATAGAAATATCTTGTGTCCATTGGGGATCTTGCCCTGGAAAAAGGGAGGTGACCCATTTATCCAAGAGATAATTGCTCATTCTTGAAATAAACTATGCACTTTCTTTAACCTTAAGGAACGTACATATTAAGAAGGAGAGGAGGGGGAAGGGGCGCAGGGCGAGAGAAGCTGCTGCCAGGAGTCCCTGTTGCTGACATGCTATACGGATCCACAGTTCTCCTTCAGCCGGAGGCATTAATTAAAGAAAACAGCTAAAACTACAGAGAAATAAATAGGCTTCCACACAACTTGGGTCCAGGTTCGTTTACCAGTGTCTGCACTCTGGAACTGTATACAGCACCTCTAGTGGTTGAATAACATACTGCAGGGAAACATAGTATTACAGCTGCCATGAGTCTCTTTTCCGTGTTGTCCAAGTTGAATTTCCATTTTTGTTCTAAGGCCCGTCTCTCATGCCTTCCCATGGGAAGAAACCCACAGGGGGGGCTACAAAGCTAGGCAGAAAAGTGAGGCGAAAGCGTTTCCAAAACACCGTGTTGCCTAGAGGAGTGTCAGCTTTTGCCTAGCCATGGATTGGACGCAGGGGTTGGGCTCTTCTAATGCATAGACGTTCTGAGGATCAGTGGGAGGCTCTGCAGGCTCTTCCCTGAAGAGGAAGGATGGCCCAAATGGTAGGACACAGGCCTACAATTTGTAAGACCTGGGTTCAAGTCCCTCCACTGCAGACCTCCTGTGTGACCTTGGGAAAGTGACTTGGTCTCACTGGGTCCTCACCTCTGCCACTGTGTAATGGTGATAATAGGACTTCCTTACTGCCCCGTGGTGTTGTGAGGGATCAACCCATTAAAAATGACAAGGCAGTCAGGGACCACATGCTCAGGTAGCTAGATCTCGGGGCACACTGAGGGGGTGGTGCCCTATCCCCAGTGTTTCTATGTTCTTTGCAGAGGCACTGCTCACCCATGCAACACCAGCTTCACCAGCAACTTAGTACGATCATCCTCCGGATTTCTCAAAAATACAATTTCTAAACTGCCGTTGCACTCCACCTCTGTCTGCTTGTCCTGATGCAACGTGGGTGGATTTACAGCGCCTCGCTCACACTCTTCTGCCTCAGTGGCTGACTAACCACCTCACTGAGTTGTAATAAGCGGCACCCTGAGCATGACTGACAGCACCTGCTGCTGTGGATGGGAGGAACTCCTCTAAGCAAGCAGACTAATTGTCCACACGTACCTGGAAGAAATCCAGGTATGTCACCAGCTGTTCACTCAAGACTCTGCCTGCCCTGGAAATTTTCTTCAGATCCTGTGACCCAAACCTCAACTGTCTAGCCTTTGAATGAGCACCTTCCAGGAGCGACCTGATTTCAGATCTGGTTGTGCTCCTGCTGGCGTCCAATGGAGTGTTGTGTTATGGTAGCTAGTGGAGGGGTAGGATGGAAAGAGGGGAATTTTTAAAAGCTGGTTCAGAGTTGGAGGCTGACTTTATAGCCGGCTTGGCCTCTGACAGGCACCCCCTCCCCCCTTTGGTGGCCTTCCATAGCCCAGCGCTTGCATCAGTGTAGAACCAGCCCAGGCTTGGATCCCACTTGCTGCAACATAACTTTATGCTTCTCCCCTGAGAAAGAGAAGGTCTGTATGGGAAGCGCACACACCCTCCAAAATGTGGACTTGAGCTGGCTGCAACATTGTTGGAACAAAAACTGGTTTTATCTGAATTTTTTTTTTCTATTTTATTTGCTAGAGTGGGAGGGGAGGTTTGGAAGGAAATCCTCCAAAACGTCGCTGCTCGAGATTTCTTGGTGGGTTTTTTTTTCCCCCTCTTTACTCTGCCTCCCCCACCCCCATTCTTTTTTTTTAGTGGCAAAATGGAAAAAGGGGGGAGGGGGATATTTGAGTTCTCCTTTTTTAACTGAAAAATGTGGAAAAGGCACTTTTTTGCTAAACGTATTTGCCATTTTTAACCAGCTTCAGTATAAATAGGGGCGAAAGGAGGAGGCATTTTATTTTTTTCTGACTGTGGTTAACTTGTATCCAATTGAGCCTAAGCCACATTTAGTTAATATATTAATGCAGATGACTGAAATGACTGAGCACCGCCTGCCATTCAGTTTGTTCATTGGAGACTTTTTTTTGCATATTGCCTAGCTGATGTATTCTGTTCCCTCCTCATGAGTCTCACTGGAACGGGAAAGATGGTGGAGAGTAAAAGGTTTGTTTCATGTCCTGTAGGAATTGTTTTAATTACTATTTTGGCAGAGAACAAGTTGAACTGGTTTTTCAGCCACTGACTATAAGGTCATCGCTATCACAAACCGTAAAGAAGATACAAAAACGAGGTAATAAAGCATAGGGGCTGCGTATATCTGGTAATTTAACACCACTCTTGTAATCCTATGAGTCACCTGTGACTACTTCAAAACTGCTGATGATCTTAGATAAGAGCCGCAGAAAACAATCTAAATCAAAGTTGGAGAGCTGTAAACATTGTTGGAGGGGCTGAAGGGGAACTAATCTAGGAATTGATCCAAGATTTTATCTGATGAGATGTAAGCAAGATGGGTCTTCCTCTAGTGGCTCAATGGTCCTGAGAAATTACCTGCTTCCCATAACTGTCCCAATGTGCTGATCACTGCAACATTGCAATGCGGGGCTCCGTCACTCCCCTGCAGTTTCTTTCCTTGCTTGCAACTGGAGCTGAGCTAAATCAGTTTAGAAGAATATGTCTTCATTCAGATAATGGGTGTTCTGGGGCTTCGGGGTGGGATGGATATTTCTGCCTCTCACTGCAAGTACAGTCTAACGGGGTAAAATTCAGCCTGTGCAAAGGAACATAGGAAGGGACGTCTAGGATCATTGAGTCCAGTTTGCTGGCAGTCCCATCATGCAGTGCCATTTAGAAGTTTATCAGGCTCCAGCTGGGGATCCCCAGGTGGCATAAAGATGGGGTTGATGGGCCAACATGATTTTGACACAATTACATTGGGAGACTACTCAGCTGAAAATGTTTGACCAGTCCTGCTGTGTGCTGAGCACCCACAACGTTCTGCCACCATCCAGAACGCATAAGGAGACAGTGTCTGTTCTGAGCAGCTTCCTGCAACGTAGACAAATACTTATGTGAAGTTTAGTTTTGATTTCTTTCCTTGGCACTATGCCTTTTGAGAATTGCTGGAAATGTCTGATAGCAAAATTGTCCAGTACACTATTTCCTGACATATAGTCAATTGTCTGTTCACTGACCATAAACTATCTGGGTGAATGTGTCTGTGAAGTCCTTCCATTTATTGGACAGGAAGGTAGTGTTGCTGTGACTGGCACCAGTTCATTTGGTGCAAGGAAAGTAGCTGATGAATTTAGCCTTTTTTCTTTTTTGCTGTTCGTGGTCTGATCTTCTCTTCCCTAAATCACTCTTTTGTTTTGTAAGTATTCATGGAATAGCTTGTGCAAGTGTGTTTCAGTCTGTGGATTGTTTACAACTGTTTGCTTTAGTTATTTGCTATTCATAAGGTGTGATTGCTGCTGTTTCTGCTCTGTGATTGGATGGCTGAAACTTTTTAAATGGAAGACTAGTGCATGATGATTAGGTATTTTTGGAAGAATAATGATCCATTAAACTTTGGGAATTTAGGATAATTTTCCTGACTAGATTGGTAGCTTTCTGAACACACACAAACATCTAATAATCTGGCATTGTGGGTAACAACTAAGCAAATTTACTGCATTTATTCAGAAACACATTTGGGAATCACTTTTTGTGTAATTCAGCTGGCTCTGAGATGCTGTATTAGACCTTCTAGCTAAAAGTGTTGAGAAGAACACACGAATGTGCGTCTGCTCCAGCCTTAGATTTTTTTTAAAAAATTGCTTAAAACAGAATTAAATAGCAACATCTGTTTTCTAATGAGCCTTATAACAACCTGGTTTTAAACCCAGAGTTGGAGTGATTTGGACACGTTTGCTCTCATTGTTAATATGCACAGAGGGCTCAATCCTGAGCCCTGCTTTGGAGTGGTGACATAAAGTAACTGCATAGAAGGCTTAAACAGCCAGCTGGGGATCTCCAGGTGGCATAAAGATGGGGTAGATGGGCCAACATCATCCCTTCTCAGCCCTCATTATACGGAATATAAAGAGTGCGTGTGGCTGGAGAACACTGTGCTCCAGCAATCCTCAGCTGGTATCCGCCCATTGGATAGTGGTTGCTGCCAGGTTGTAATTTAGAGTGCCTTGTGTCGTTGCCCAAATCTCCACATCGTTTCCAGGGCTGGGGAGCTGCAACAGTCTCTGTACAGAGACCAGAAAGAGGGATTTGGGCTGAGAGGGTTGTCAAACTGAGATGGCCAGGGATCCAGACTCATTCCTTTTTTTTTTTGTCTTGCATCCAAGCCAGCAATTTATTTTTAGGTGTTAAATTGCAAGCGCAGTAATTGTCCAAACAGGTTGGTGCTTGTGTTTGGATTCCAACAATAGTGGCCTTGTTGACTGCAAATGCATGTGGCGCAGGAGAGCAGTCTCCCGGCATGCTGCCAGTAACAGTGGGACCAGAGAGGTTTAAAATGGAACTCCCAGGAGCTTTTTATTTCCTCTTTTTTTTTTTTTTAGTCTCACTTTGTTTACATGTTTCAAGGAGTTTTGACGGAGAGACAATTTTACCGAAGGAGATGCGTGAAGCAACCTCACCTATGGAAAGTTTCCTGCACAGCACAGCTCAGTGCAGCTAGTCATCTTCCTAACTAGATTAAAGAAATATATTATGGGGCTTTTTCATTTCCCTGTATGGATCTGAGAGACGAAGAGCCGCCACTAGCGAAGTTTGCCAGGGGCAGCGAGTAGATGAGAATGTCAAGTCCAGTGAGAAACTACACAGAAATACTAGAGCAGCATTTTTATTCGAAGGGAGTTCTTGTCTTCAGCTTCCACAGCTCCGGGCGCCAAGCTGGAGTCTAAAATGAGATCCCCAGGGTCCTCCCAACAGGACAACATCTGAAGAGTCCCACTCAATTACAATCTTAAGGCTCGTTGTCATTCCCATTCGTCTTGCTCTCTTTGTCATGATGAGAATGAAATATGAGGATGCAACTGTCTGCCGTGCAGTGCATTAATTGGATCAGTGCATTGCATTACTCTGGCTAGATCCAATATGCCCTTATAAGAGGCTTGTGAAAGACCAAATCAAGTGGTACAGCCATGGGATACGGTGTGAAGTTCTGAGCAACAACATGCAATAGGTCACTGCTCAGTGTTCAGCATTACATCTGTGATAGTCTGGGTTCATAACACCCATGGAATAATCTCCCATGGGAAGCAGTGGAAACGCCATCTCTTGGCATGTGTAAAACTAAACTGTATAAAAACAAACACGAATAACTATACAAGGAACAATTCCGCATGGACAGGGAGATTGAAGAAATGATCTAATCAGTCTTTGGCTCTTATGAGAATGTACCAATGTTTGTTTTCAGGTTCTGGAAGCCATTGCTAATGGGACCACCTTCCTCTTCTCTCTGCTGTGTTTCCCACCAGCTTCCAGTACTCATAGCAACAAAACAAATATTTCATCTTCTAGATCCTGTGTTTGCCCCACTCAGCTACTCTCATTTCCCCAGAGGACAGGAGAGAGGGGGTGACCTTTTCAAAAGCGCCAAACATGACTTAGACTTCTAAGGGTACATTTACACTGACAGCAGCAAAGTCGCCGCCGTCAGATGGACCTATCTGGATCGACTGAGCAGTCAGTGAAGACCCGCTCAGTTGATCCAGAAGTCGACGCAGTTAAACCACCCCCTCCAGTGGTATGGCGCAGTGCAGTGAAGACGCCGTGCAGAAGGGAAGCACAGCAGTCGACGGGAGTTATGCAAGCTGCTCTGCGTAGCTTGCATAACTTGCATCGACTGCCGCTGAATCGCCGGGTAAGTGTAGGTTGGGCCTAATTGCCATATTCAAAACTGACCTAGATACATAGGAACTTAAGCATGCTTGAAAATCAATGAGACTCAGCTTCCGAAGGGCCAAGGTCACTTTTGAAAATGGCACTTAGAAGCCAAAGTCACGGAGGCGCTTTTGAAAATTTTACTCAGGGCTAATTTTTGCTAAATGTAAAGTTAAGGAAACATCTGCATCAATGATCTAGACAGAGCTGGGGGGAAATGCCAGTTATTTTTCGGGGTGAAATTTTAAAAATCTGTGGTTTCTTTCAAATTTTCCAATGGAAACTTAGGTTTGTATTTAAAACAACAACAAATCATTTGTAATGAAAAACAGTTTTCTGTAAAGATTTCCGGTTTTGGGTAAAATGTGTGAGTTTTGAAAACCAAAACCAGTTAGACTCGACCTGCAAACTCATGTGAAAGCTACAAATTGCCTCGTCTTCACTAGGATTTTACCTCCTGTTAGAGAGCTTGAACTGGCTAACTCCACACCTTGTACTTGAGCAAAGACACACATGCTTAATGTGGGCAACAGCAAAGCATGCGACGGAAAATTCTCCAGCTTACAAGAGCTAAAGTTCTGTGACAGGAATCAACCAAAGTCAATATTGATATGAAAAATCTGTGGGAAGATTCCTCGATGGGAGATGACTCAGTGGTGGATCCTCAGTGATTTTTTTTTAAACTCATTAAATGTTTTTATTATGTAACCTTAGAAATTTATATATATAGTTTTAAGAAAGAATCAGGATTTCAAGTGCCTCTGGAACAATGGCAGATGCAAAACTGGCTGAGAACACATCAGTTAGAGTCCAAGTGCTGGAGAAACCCCAGCTGTGATGCTAGTCAAATAGGGTTCTCTGTTGAGTGAACTCCAGCGAGGCCACTCCCAACCAGCCGCTAAATAACTCTGACATCATTACAACTGGTTAGGTGGGGGAGCCTCAGGACAAGACCAGGCAGCGAGTCCAAGGAACTGGAGTCCAAGGGCCTGCCGGGTGCACCTCAAGACTCTGGGACCATCCTGCCCACTGACACCAAACCATGAGTGGGAGTTAGCAGAGGGGGACGTAGGAAGTGATGGGGTAAAGGGACATTTGCTTACAGGACATTCACACTGACGGACAGGAATCGAGCTAAGTGGCTATTGCCAATGTTTCTGTGGGGAGTGTTTTACTTATTCACATAGATAGATTGTTGCTGTGTTTTCCCACGTTGATGCTGTGTTTCCTTTTCCCCTAATGGTTTCCTTGTTTCAGGCACAACCAGCGCTTCTGAGTAGGGAAGTATAACCTACTGGGGGCACCCTCGGAAGGTGATTCAGTGATTCCAAAAATTTGGGGGGTGGGTTTGAGCCAGTGGGGTTTGTTAGCTTTAAGAGAGTCCCCTAGCTATGTGAACTCAGGCCTTGCTGCCACCGAGACCACCTGGCCCCAACGGGTTGCGCATACAAGGCCCCGTGCCTTTTCCCCCTCCCCACATGCTCCCAGCCGGGAAGTGACCCAAAGTAGACTACAACCACTCCCTACAAAAGCTCTGCTTCACCGGCTAGCACCTTGGGGTGGACAGAGACAAGGCTCAGCTCCTCTCCATCTCTCACTATTCACCTCATGCCTGCAGCAGACAGATAGGGAGGCTACACAAGAGAGCACTTCCTCTGCCTGACTGCGTAGGGAAGGGCTCAATGGGACCCTCATGACTAAAGCCTCCTAATACCCCTCTCAGGTAAGCAAGTATTCTCCCCAGCTGGGGAAATTGTGTTTGGGATGCTAAATGACGTGCCCATGATCCCAGAGAGCAAGGTTGGGCCCTGTCTTGCAGGACTCTCTTGTCCTTTTAACCGTTCCCCTGTTTTATGTTGCAACCTGTGATCATTTTGAGCAACTCGGGCTGTTCAAAGCAAACCACTGAATTTCCTTTTCTCTTTCAGTCAAAGGACGGGGAGGCACGCATGCACGCACACACACACATACTCTGACAACAAAGAATGCCCAATCAAAGGCTGCTGGGCTCCAGCTGCTAAGTCATTTAGCAATCTGCGATCTTAAACCCTCTAATGGCAACTCTTCATGCAATTGGAAAATTGCTGCCCTCGGTAAACTCTCCAGCTGACCGAAAGCCACAGGGTGTCTCCTTTGCTCTGTTGGTAGGGCTGGGCCTTCATTAGCAAGGTAGGGGGGTGATCCTGGTTGAATAGCAGGGGAAAGAGCCTCTTTAGTTGCTCCTGCCAAATAATTCATGAAAACGTGAGTGCTAATGTTTGGAATGTTGTATTTCAGCAGGCAGGGAACCTGCCACTGACTCACCTTCACCCAGCATAACATGGCGAAGGTCATGGGGCCTGGCCAAAGACTTGCTATAATGTCGTGCTACGTTTAGCATATATCTGCTAACAGTTTAATATCTAATGCCACGTCTTAGGTGTCAAAATGCCAGAGGAAGGTGTGAAATGATGTACGGTATCGTAGCATCTCTTATTATTTGTATTACGGCAGGCCTAGAAGGGCCCCCCCGCGGCCCCCTCTCCCCCAAACCCAGGACCCCATTGTACTCTCTCTGTATATTTGCACTGTTGTCGTAGCCATGTTGGTCTCTCTAATGTCAATTGTTCTGGATGGATAAGTCTCTGCTCATGAGCCCTCCTCTTTCCTGTGCCCTCCAGTGACCACTGTCTCCTCCTTTGGATATCTCCTTAAAATCCTCCTCTTCTCCTTGCTTTCCATCACTGATCAACGATGACCTTGCTTGCTCCCACACTCGTGTCTTATGTTCAGATCAATTTTGTGCCTGTCCAGCGTAGGCAGAAAGATCAGCAGAGCAAAGTTTTCTTCTAAAACGTCTGTGTTTATGTAAAGCACACTACACATACGGTTCTATGTAAGTGAAGGATTCACAGCAAAGCTGCAGGACAGACTTCCTCACACTCCACTACCAACGAGCCTCAATCCTAAGCTGGAAGATCCACCTGGAAGGACAAGAGGGTCAGTCAAGAGGGTCGGTCACTCTACAGGCCAGTTTTAAATCCTCACTCTTCGTGGTGAAGTTTCTAATTGTGATGGTGGTTTTCTGACATGGATGTTCATCTACCAGCAGAGCTGGTTGAAATTTTGTTCAAAAACAATTTTTTTTTTTTTTTTTGCAATGGAAATTTGGACATTTTTTGAGAATAAACATTTTTCCAAAAACATTTTGATTTTTCTCAGAACCTTCCATGTTTCAACAAAAACTCCTTTCGTTGTGGTGCAGGGGTGCAGTTGTTTTTCTGTTGCCGATCTTGATTGGTCAGCTTAGATAAATAAACAAATTTCTGATCATGAAAATTTCCAGTTTTGAAACTGAATATTTTTGTTCCAGAAAACTTTCAAAAATGAAAACATTTTTATTTTTAAAAAAACTTTATTTTTTTAAAAAAATGTAGGAAATTAAAAAAACCCCAAAAAACTGGTCCATTCTGAAATCCAGCAGAACAAAAACAGCCTTCAAATATTTCAGCACTGGTGCAGATTTTTTTTAAAAAATTTCCCCACCAGTTTCAGACATTTTTAAGACCAGAAGGAACATTAGATCATCTAGTCTGACCTCTTGTGTGTCCCAGACCATAGAATTTAATCCAGTTAGCCTTGTGGAGCCAAGTTGAGTTCTCTCAACTAGGAGCCACAGAGTCATTTCACATAGGTTACCAATGGCAAACTCAGTGTCAAGATACCAACACAGGCAGTGAGAACCAAGGGTCAGAGCAAAGGCAACTCTAAGGCGGGGAGTAGAGAAGAGAGCATAGTCAGGTTCCAGGCCAGGGTTGATACCAAGGATCACAGTCAATAGAAAAAACTCATTGACCAACGGGGTCTGGATTGTCCCTCAGTCACTTCCAACATGGTGAAAGTCAGAGCAGTGACCTACCTATGAAAGATTTTGTAGTCCATTACCAGGCCCCTCAGCCATCTGCTTTGTAACAGGAAGGAGATGTAGGATTCAATCAGTTCTGCCCACCGTCTGTGTGCAACGCTTGTTGTAAGAGATGGTTATGTGGCCGCTTTGCAGAGCAATAATGGGCTGCGTTGTTACATTTATCAGAAAATCAGCGGGTGGCTGTATGGGGATGTGGGGGGCGGGGGGGGAGCGGTCATCACCTCTTCTATAACGAAGCTCTCAGCAAAGGAGCAATCAGAATATGCTCACGTTGTGAAAGTAGGGTAAATCTGGCCAACAAGATTTTTTTTTTTTTTTTTTGACACATCCAAACCTGTTTGGGAAGCTAACTGCATTTTTGCCTGAGGAAAGAAAACCAATAAAACATTACGCATAAGGGCAGAATAATTGACAGGGTCTCAAAAAAAATAGTGGCATCTGGGAGTGACTGCGCTGCTTCTTAGGAGGCACATGGCCAATTCAGCTCAGATAACCCTGACCTCTTTCTGTGGCTCTGCACATCATGCTATTAGGTCGATCCTGGTGCAGCCCAGCAGCTGTGGCCTCAGTCCTGCCACCTCTGATCATATCAAGGGCTGTTGCAACTGTGGTAATTAGAAATGAACCTCCAGGTGTCAGGCAGAAATGTCATGCTGCAAAGTGGCTGGGCTACCCCTGGAAATGGGGCACTAAAGGACAAAGGGACGTAAAATGTTGTACCGGAGCTGTGACGCTGTGGCTAAGGAGATAGATTAAGGCCAGCAGTGACACCCATGCAGTGAAAAGGCGGTGGCATAACATATCTTCCCTAGCTAGTTCGTGTAGCTTGGGATAAGGGTGTCATTGATCCCAGGGCAGCTCCATGTGAGGAGAGAGAAGCAGAGAGATCCACAATGCCTTTGACGTCTAATTAGTTGGCAGGATCACAGACTAAAGTAAACACACCTGTGATCATGAACCTAATCTTGTTTCTGTAAACAAGGATATGGGGCCAGATCCTCAGCTGGTGTAAATTTGCATAGTTCCACAGAAATCAATGCAGCTATGCCGGCTTACCCCAGCTAGGAATCTGATCCACTGTTTATACTGTGAACTGGGATGTGCTGCAGTCACACTGGGAATGAGGTCATAGAAAAGCAATGGGATGGAGCCAAATCCTGAACTTCTCTACTCAGTTTTCACTTATTCTTTATTCAGGCTCCTTCTCGTTAAAGTCAGTGAGAGTTTGACTCAATAAAAATTGAGTGAGAACCTCAGTATTTGACTTTACTGTGGTGCTGTGGAAAGGGTGCATGGGAGAGACCCTCAACCTTTTCTGGGTTTTCTGCCACTGACCATAACATGGACCAGGAGTCAAAGCCATGAAGCTGAGTGTCCTGCGTTTTGAGAAAGTTTAGATCTGGATTTGACTGTTGTGGCTGGGCCCTATCTCCTATAACAAGCCAAGCCCTGGATCTTGATTCAGCCCCTTCCGGAACTTTGGAAAAATTTGATCCGAGACCCAGATTTTGTCACCCAGGCCAGCTCTAGTATGAACAGAAAATAAAGTTGTGCTGCAGCCGGCTAGATCATATACTGGCCTGAATGTACTTGTGTGGCTTTGTAACACTTAAAGTCCCGGCCCTTATCTCAGTTTCTTCATAGTTTATCATTATGTTTGCACTAGGGCTACGCAGACACAATCTATTAACAGTGACGTGAATTCGATCACTGCCTTTGTGTTCCTTTTTTCTGGCTGTGCATGAAAGCCTGTCGCCTTAATTGCCCGGCGTCTAATTCCGTGTGTGTAGCTCTGAAATATTTGCAAGCCAGGAGGGGAGCTATAACCTCACTAGACCACATTATCATGACAGATCAGACACTGGCTGAGGTATGTCATGACGACTCATTCACAGATGTGTTCTTTTGAAACTACAAAAGGGGAAGAAGCCTCTGACGCCCAGGTTCCGAAGGCTTAAAATAACTAGCTCCTGTAGCTAGAACTCTGAGCAGATGCACGGTATGGCGTGCTGCACTTCGTTTGATGGACAAGTCACACTGGGGTGAGGAAGTCTAGAGGGAGTCTGCCTTGTGTTTTTTAGAAGTGCGCACAACCTTGTCTTCACTAAATAACAGATAAGTACTTCGCCACACTGCGGTTTAACACTCATAAAATTGTCTGTTCCTCACTAAAACATTTGCCTCCCCCAGCGACCTTCAGTTCTCTGTGAAATTTTTTCAAATGAGCAATAAAACTTCTGCCAAAGCAAACCACATATTTCTGGTGGCAGAGAAATGCCCAGCACACCAGCAAATGAACTAGATGCATGTCACTTTCTGAAGCACGGGAGGGGGGGCCCTGATTTTCACTTAGGCAAAGTCCCCTTTGCACGCCTGTCATTGCATAAAGAGTGCTTTAAATTAGAGCTGGTTGGGAAGTTATAACCTCCCCCAGGGAGAAATGGGCAGGGAAGGGGGGATCAAATGTTTTTGTTTTCATCAGAAAGTTTCTTCAAAACTTTCCAGGCTTTTGTCAAAAAACCAGAATCTCTCAAACTAAAGAAAAAAAAAAATCCGTTTTTGATGCAAATGGACAGTTCCCAGGAAATTGTACGTTTTGCTGGGGAGGGGGGAAATCCCATCAAAAAATGTGTTCGGAGGGAAAATTTTCTACTAGTTCTACCTTGCAGTAGAAAAGCAACCTCCGAATATTCCCTACCCAGGGGCCTCGTTGGCTAAGGTACTGAACTCTGTGCAAGACTTTCCCCCAGACCCTAAGGTTAGGGGTGCTCTTGGAGTGCACTGCACTGTGGTTAGTCTGGATGTCTTAGGGTCTTTGGGGGACCCTGGGAAGCCAAGCGTAACCCTGATTTACTCCAGGGTCTCAGTACATCCTCAAGAGATAAAGAGCACAAAGGAGGCTGAAAGCCACCTATCCCCCTTCCTGCTTCTGTCCCAAGCATGGTAACTGGGATTCAGGCCCAGAGGGTTTAAGAAGGTCCAAATCATTCTAAATCTCTTTGCTCATGTCAGAATAAACCTAAATGATCCCTTTTATTATTAGCTGCTGGAGCGATGCTCTTTCTGAGGTTGGAGCCATTAATGTTTAATAAATCCAATGCCTATAACCAGCTAACGGCTGCTGCTGCATGTGCCAGGTCCATCTGGCAAAGGCATATCTGCCATGTTGCCAAAAAGACCTGTGTGCTCTCTGGCCGCTCATTGATAATGTAAATATAACGAGGTGTTAATCTAAATCACCATCAAGGACATGCACACTGGGAGGGGTGGTTTCCAGTAACAAATGGGTTAATAAAGACGCCCGTAAGTATCTTTCTCTTCTCTTCACCCCCTCCCAGCAAGGTTCTAATTTTGTTCTCTGTATAAATCAAGAGCATCTCCACTGAAGTCAGTGGAGTTACAACAGGGTGAAATCAGATTGGGCCCAGCTGTTTGGAGACTGTGTAATCCATTTGTCTTGAACTCTGAATAGTGTCTTAGAAAGATCATCTTTGCATTGCAAGCCCGGTCTTTAGGGCAACCGTAGCTGGGGCGGTCTCCAGAGAATCCAGGGCCTGCCACAGAGTTGAGCAGTTCTGGCTCCATACTGTGCACGCACGTGCACCAGCCCCTCCATTACACTGGTAAATTAAAACAAAACATGTAATATGATTGACCAAGCAGGGGCCTCTGCAAATCAAAATGTACCTGGCCATCATTTTGGCAACTTAAGTTAAATATTCTCTTTTACCACTATTCTATGCTGAAACCTATTCTCCCTAAGCACAGCACTTCCGAATAAAATAATAAAACGTTGGGGGGTTGTTTGCCATCTGATTCCTGGGCCTTTCAGATGCTCGCTCAGGTCGTATTTTGAAACTTTCCTCTGAAACCCGGAGGGCTAGAAACTTTTTGTTTTAAATGAAAGTTGGGTTTTTCACCTGCTGACTCGCCCTTGACAGGAGCTTTAAATAATACACCAAATACCACAAGACTCATGATGAAATCCTGACAGTTGGCAACACTGCCTCAGGCCGTAAAATATTAAATGCAGCTGAACATTCAGCAACAGTTTTGTGTCGGTGACTGGGCCCTACTAGGGAAGGGGGTTGTTGGTTTGGCTTGGGGATGGGGCACAACTACCAACTCGTGCGTCCAGTACGCAGTGTTGGTTGATATGGATTAAGCCGGAAGGTTCTGTTTGTTGCTGGCTGTGAACAGCTGGGAAGTTCCATCTCATATAGAATAGCTACTGCTGCTACTGAAGCGTCAACTGCAGGAGGAAGGAAGAGTGTCATGCAAGGGGATGTGTGTGTGTGCGCGTGAGAGAGAGCAAGAACAAGCGAGTGAGTCGGCCTGGGGGGCGGGGAGAGAGTCCTGTGTATCCCATATCTCGGCAGGACAATGCTGTTTTGAATAGAATGGAAAATGTTACACACTCACTTATTGTGAGTGGGGAGCTGCTTAAGCACTGGAAGAAGGAGTAGTGTGGTCTGGTGTGTAGATTAGAGTCCAGGATTGGGGTGGTGGGTGGGCGGGAGAATTCCCTGAGAGAGGACAAAAGGTAACTTTTCCAACAGAGGAGTCACTGTGTCTCCCCTCAGTCTCTGTTCTGGCTGGCTGAGCTGCTGCAAAACCGTCTCCCTGTCTACGGCTCTGGCTTAGCATCCGCACAGCACATGTGCGGGACTGGTTCCAGAAACAAAACCCAAGGAGCATCTGCAAATAAAAAAGCCTGAAAGAAGTGGATTCCCTTCCAAACGCTTTATGCAAAAATGCTTTGTTTTGTTTTTGTTTTTAATTTGGAAGGGAGGTGGCTGGGAGGGTGAATGGTGCAAGGGGGACCTGAGTCTGTCTGATCCCATATGTGAGGACACTGAGATTCTGTGCCGCTGCTAGATGCGAAATGATTTATTGAAAGCTTGAACAAGCAATTGCCAGGGACTCTTTGTTTCCGTGGGACCATAAAAAATGGATGGGAAGTGACTGGGCTGTCTTGTAGCTTGAATGTTTCATTGGCATGTCGCGGAAATCTCCAGAGGATGCCTTGAAGGCATGAGAACTGGTTGATGGAATGTGGTAGCTTGTTAATTTAATAGGATACAATGTTTTCCCTTAATACTGTAGATGCAAATCAGAATTGTGTATCAGGTCAGCAATTCATCTAGCATGGGGCTATTAGGCCCCAGTCTTGGAAGATGCTGAATGCTTCTTGCAAGGTGCTGAGCACCCTCCAGTCCCACCCGAAGCACCTTGCAGGATTGGGCCATTAGAGAGTGCTTCTGCACTAGAAATGCTACATCGGCGCAGCAGTGCTGTAGCATGTCTGGTGAAGACTCTCTGTGCCGATGGGAGAGCTCTTTCCCACTGGCATAATTACTCCACCTCCATGACAGGTGGAAGCTATGTCAGTGGGAGAGCGTCTCCTGGCAACATAGCACTGGTGTGGACAGCGTTTAGGTTGCTGTAACTTGCATCGCTTGGGGGGGTGGCTTTTTCACACCCCCGAGTGACATAAGTTATATCGACTTAAATGGTAGTGTAGAACTGCTCAGAGAGTCTTTATGGTCCATGGACTTAAAGATGAGACAGTGCTTTAATGGGAAACAAGAAGCAACATTTCCATGGTGGAAAAGGTAATTCGGAGCATAGGATGGCGCACAGAGTAATTTGAAAGCAGATGGCTGGAATAGAGGATCAGAACAATGTGCCTAGCAAACCGTGGTATGTATATGGTCAGCGTGGGACTTTACTGATGATTCTTTTCAGACCCTTAAGAAAAAGTCCTCTCATATTTACTGGGGAATGCTTTACTACAGAACTTTTAAACCAAGCTATAGAATTCTATAATTTTCTATTAAATCCCGTAAAGTGGTCTTAAAAATTCCATAGAAAAGATCTCATTCTTTTTGTATGTACAATTTTAGACCCTTATTGGTTTGATCTCTATTAAATTCTAGCTACCATTTCCTTAAGAGGATTGAGGGGGTTTTATATATAAAATAAAACACTGGCCTTTTAAAATGAAATGACCAGGTCTCTTGCTAATCCAGAAATAATAATGAGCCTACTCCTGCTCCCATTGAAATGAATGGCAAAACTCCCATTTGGGGACATATTGGGCCCAGTAACATAGGCCAGATGCTCAGCTGGAGAACAGCAGCCTAGGTGCATGGAAATCAGTGGACCTCTGCCAATCTAAACCAGTTGTGGATCTGGCCCCTTATGTTATAATCAGCCTTTGATCCCAAAGGATCCCTCCAGCGTGGGTCACAAACCTAGAACTGGATCCTGCAAACTGTAATCACGTGGGTAACCCTTACCCTTGTGAGTGGTTTCACCAACGTTAATGAGACTGCATCGGTGAATTGAAGATTATGTAGAACTAAGAAACGTGGGACTGGCCCCAAAAGCTGCTACAGAAGCATCGCGCAGCCACTTCTGGCAACAGTTACAGCGCCCAGAAATCTGATAGGATCACAGTCACCCAGAGGGGGCGCTATAGGGAAAGTGATTCACTGTGGTGTTAATTCTTTTCCCCAGCCAAGCTGTGTATTTCAAAAGCAGCGATGTCCTTAATTTCATCCTCTAGACAAGGGCTGCACGTCTGTGAATGCTACAGACTCATTTGCTGTAACACAGCTCTGTACTGTGCAGCTTTTCATATTCAAATACAAATGCTCTCTTCACATTCCAGAAGCGACATTTCATCCTGATGACTTTACCCGTACCACTCCATAAACAGAGCCGAAAAGGAGTCCAGCTGTAGCTTTGATCTGAAATACCAGGGACATCTGGAATCTGTGTCCTCAAGCACATATCATTTCATACTTCCTGAGACTCGCGCGGCCGCCCTGTGAAGCTGCAGTGTGACTGTGGCCGTGGGCTTTGTGTTGACGATGTTCTGCGCTTGACAAAGCTGGCAGTTATGCGGCTGCGCTATTCGCTTGCGAAGTGATCTACTGGCTCTGACCTTGACTCTTTCACCTCGCTCCTCTATGGACAGGGGAGAAAGTGCCTCTGTTGCTTGATTTTGAATGAGCTTGGGTTGATGGGTGGACTGGCCCCCATGCCAGTTATTATGTAACACAGCAACGTAGGCACCCAATTTCTTTTCTTCTGTTCTTTATTGGTTCCCCAATGGCTTTGTTCTTGCGTTCCTCTCTCCATGTCTGGCTCACGTTCCCAGCGCTCAGGATTCGGTATCCCACTCTCTGCCCTTGACTAGATCTTCTCCACTCAGTAAGCCCAGTATCATGAAACAACAAGGCTAGATCTCATGTGCTCATAGTGTATTCTGTCTCATTTGGCAGAGGAAATGGCTGGTCTATTATTTTTTATAATCTATAAAGGGATCTGACCCTGAAGCGCCTTTTGAAATCAAATGAATAACAGTAGGGAGAAAAGGCCTCGTGTATTCTAAAATGTGGGTTCTGTGTTTTGAAAGGACTCCCCGCTGTCTCCACCGTGTTCAGCCACCCCTAGCCTGGAGCTCGGGACCCTAAGCATGTAGTAAGAAGCTTTTCTAGAAGAAAGGGAGGGAATGCCATAAAAATACGAGACAAGCTCAATCCAGAACATTTCAGCATTTGAAGAGTGGCCTCTGGTTAGATTTGTGGAGTTTAAGGCCAGACGAACCATTATGGTCCTCTAGGCCATCATTCTTAACCCAGTAAATCCCGCATCAATACCATTAATTGGCGGCTGCACTAGAGTGTCTCTCGTTGAAGGACAGCCAGTCTCCATTTAAAGAGTCCAAGTGATGGAGTCTAACACAGTCCCTTGGTAATCTGGCTGAGTGGTTAATTACCCTCCTCTGGGATAGTGCACTGGACTAGGACTCAGGAGACCTGGGTTCTATTTCTAGTTCTGCCACTGGTCTGCTGGGTGACTTGGGCAAGTCACATCACCTCTCTGTGCCTCAGTTTCTCCATCTGTAAAATACAGTAATGGTATCGGCCTCTTTTGCAAAATACATTGAGCTCTGTTGATGAAAAGTGCTATCTGAGAACACCTAGCTCTTACGCATAAAAGCGAGTTATTATTTTATTATTATTACTCTTATTTCCAGTTTTAACTTCACTGATTACAACACTCAGCCTATTCCTGATAGGTGACTATGGTTCAGATAAACCAAGAACTGACTGAAGTCCTTGGTCAAATCACAAGGGATCAGATCCTGGTATTCTGTTTCACACTGACTAGTACCTTTCTCTGTGGGTCGTGCCACTGATTTTAATGAGACTACTCATGGAACAAGGTGCTGCCTTGTCTGAGTCAATGTCAAAACGTGGCTCAGACAGAACTGACCCTGACTTTTCTGTGGTTAGCAAAAGTTGCATTCACTTTGTGTTGTAAAATGTTTCTGCTCTTCTCCACTTCCTCCTTTCAGTTGGAAGCAGAAGTACTAAAATACCAAACAAAAAAGGCCATTCCTAGGGCATTTCCAACCAGCTAAAAGTAGGATGCAAGAGAGACCAGTCTCATGTGTTCGAATACCAAAGGGGAAAATTTGAGTGGTAAATGAGCATCCAAATTGTGGGAGACATGGTCAGCTTGAACCAAATTTCTGAACCTTTGGAGATTTCTTTGACCCTTGTCCTACTGAAGGATGAGATTTTTAAATGAGAAATACCACACTGATCTGTTTAAGGGTGGGGTTTTTAGAAGCACAGCTCTATCCAGAATATGCTTGCTAATAGCTTTTGTAGCAATCGCACATGCAAAGACAACCCTAACATAAAATAAGGTTGTGTAAGGGTTAAGCTTGCTTAATTACAATCAATTCATTACAACCCAAATGTGAAAAAAATTAAGAAAGCCGGTTACGTCAAATGTGCTACGCAACGGCCAATCAACAGTGTCCTACAGACAGCAGAGTCTTGAGCTGGTACCATTCAACAATGCATCAGCTATCACAGTGGTTCCCAAAAGTGGCCCGTGGGGTCTTTCAAAGTGGCCCATCACTCCCCTCCCGCTGGCTGTGGAAGGGAGCTGGTGCCTAAGGACCCAGGCAGAGCAGGTTGCTGCGGAGCTACAAGACTGGTGCAGGCTTCTTGCTGCAGCCAAGGGGACGGAAAATCAGCGCTCCCCTCCCCATGGCTGTAGCAGGGAGCATGGCAAAGTGCTCTGTCTGGGTCCATAGGCGCTGGAGTCCCTGCTGGAGTCAGAGGGAAGGGAGCACTGATCTCCCATCCCCCTGGCTGCAGAAGGGAGCCACTGCCTCCCCTGTGCTGAAGGATGCATGCAGTTTCCCTGCTGCAGCCAGGAGGACGGGAGATCAGCGAGGAGGCTGCCTCCTTGCTGAACTCCTTCCATGTAGCTGCAGTAGGAAGGCGGAGGGCTGCTGGCAGAGACTGGTGGCCCTTTAGGGTTGTAAAAATGATATCTGTGGCCCTTGAGCCAGAAAGGTTGGGAGCCACTGAGCTATCACGTTGAAAGAAATGTCCCACCAAAACGACCTTAACTCTGTCCCCTGGAGTGATCTTCATCTCTTTGTTCATTTCTTATCTGTAGGGGTCAGGAAGTAATTTCTCTTCCAAATGTACAGCATTACACAGTTAACAGGCTGTATAACTGTATCTAGTTCACTTTTCTCCAAAGAATCAATACTGACCAATACTGTAGACTGGATACCATATCAAAGGAATTAATCTCCCCTCTCTCCGTACTGTGCCAGGTGTGCCAGGAAAAGGTGATCTTCCAGTGCTTCCCCATGTACCAGATATAGTGTACCATCCTATTGTGATTTCAAGGGAATGTTAAAAGACTCTAGCACAACACAGATCTCAGTCTGGGACACCAGCACTGAAGCAGTTAATGATGTGATCTGAGATAACAGTTCTTAGGTTCCATTTCCTGATGCCACTTAATGTGTTTTCATTACTAGTAAACCATGTGTTAAAAGCAATTGGATATTGATACATAAAGTTCTGGCCTTCAACGTCTGGATACTAGTTTAAGAACATAAGAACGGCCATACTGGGTCAGACCAACAGTCCATCTAGCCCAGTATCCTGTCTTCCAACAGTGACTAGTGCCAGATGCTTCAGAGGGAATGAACAGAACAGGGCAATTTTTCAGTGATCCATCCCCAGTCATCCATCACAACATCTGGTAGTCAGAGGGTTAGAGACACCCTGAACATGGGGTTATGTCTCTGGCCATCTTGCCAAATAGGTATTGCTGGACTTATCCTCTGTGAAGTTATCTAATTCTTTTGACCTTCACAACATCCCATGGTAATGAGTTCCACAGGTTGACTGTGTACTGTATGAAGAAGTACTTCCTTCTGTTTGTTTTAAACCTGCTGCCTGTTGTTTTCACTGGGTGATCCCTGGTTCCTGGGTTATGTGAAGGAGGTAAATAACACTTCCTGATTTACTTTCTCCACACTATTCATGATTTTATAGACCTGTCATATCTCCCCATGTCTACACTAGAAAGCTTACAGATGTACCTATGCAGCTGCGCTACTGTAAGATCGCTCGTGTACCTGCGTTATGCCGATGGGAGAGAACTCACCCGTCAGAATAATCAAACTATCTCCACGAGTGGTGGGAGTTATGTTGGCGGGAGCAACTCTCCCACCAACATTGCACTGTATGCACCAGTGCTTCTGTTGCTGTAACTTATGTTGCTCTGGGGGGTGTTTTTTCACACCCCTGAACAACATACATTATACTAACAAAAGTGGCAGTGTAGACGTGGCCTTAGCTGTCTCTTTTCAAAGCGGAACAGTCCCAGTCTTTTTAATATCTCCTCATACGGATGCTGTTCCATACACCTAAACATTTTTCTTGCCCTTCTCTGTACCTTTTCCAATTTGAATACATCTTTTTGGAGACGGGATAACTGGAGCTGCACGCAGTACGCAAGGTGTGGGCGTACCATGGATTTCTATAGTGGCATTATGATATTTTCTGTCTTATTATCCCTTTCTTAATGATTCCTAACATTCGGCTCACTTGTTTGACTGCCACTGCACATTGAACGGATGTTTTCAAAGAACTAGCCTCAATGACTCCACTATCTCCTGCTTGTGCGGTACCAGCCAATTTAGATCCTGTCATTTTGCATGTACTGAGACATCAGGGCGAAGGGGAAAAGGACACAGCACAAGGAAAAGATTTAAAATCCAAGCTGGGAAAACAAGAATCCAAGTTCTGCTCTTGCACAGTGACTCAGAGTCAGAGTCCAGTGGAGCTTTGCTACAAGAGGAGCACACCCTCAGCCTTGCATCCAGACCAAGTAACTCTGCTAGGTGCTGGGGATTGTCATGGGGAAAAGGGCAGTGGATCCTTTCCCTGAATCTGGGAAGATGTAAGCATGCAGCTGAGAGGCTGCTCCTCCGCCCTAAGGACTGGAATCCATTCCACCGCAGCATCCTCCCCTTCCTGCCCTGTACTCACTTAATTATTTCCCTGCCATTGTGGGGGCCTGGGGCACTGGTGCACCTCGGTCCCTCCTGCTCTGGCTGTGGCATATCACAGCCTAGTCTCCTGTGGGCTGTAATATTTTGGTCTCGTTTCAGTTGCTGGGTTTCTTGTCTGGTCACCAGGTAGCCTGTGATATACAGGAGGTCAGACTAGATGATCTGGTGGGTCCCTGCTGGCCTTAAGCTCTATGACTCTTCTCTGTGGGGGGAAAGAGCACAGAGGATTCACACTGCAGAGGATCCATCTTCTGGCCTCCGCAACATGGTCCAATGGCTGGAAGTTGAAGCTAGACAAATTCAGCCTGGAAATAAGGTGACGATTTTTAAAAGTGGGAGTGACTAGTCTTTGGAACCACTTACCAAGGATTGTGGCGGATTCTTCATCGCTGGCCATTTGTAAATCAAGATAGGACGTTTTTTTTTTTTTAAAGATCTGCTCTAGTTCAAAGGGAATTGTTTGGGGGAAGTTCTCTGGCCTGTGTTACAGAGGAGGTCAGACTAGATGATCTCACAGTGCTGCGCCTTCTGACCTTGGAATCTGAGACTATGAATCTGAGCCAACCACCGCACTGGGGATGGCACAGCCCACACCGTGTCTGCTCCCCCTGCAGGAGGTCTGCAAATCCTTCCCCCACCCTCATGTAGACGACCTGCAGCAGCTCCACTGTGTTGGCGGGTCCTACGGAAGTTTGCTCTGAGAGCAGAATTTGCTCCCAAATCTATATTGACTAAGATCCTGTACAAAGATACTAACAAAAGGATGGATGCACAAACCAATCATTCATTGCATTTATTGAGCTGATGTATTGCCTTGGCCAAAAAGAAGTAATGAAAGATGGGAAAGTAATAGACAAGGATTATAACAAAAATGACCCAGTATGTGGGGTGAAGACTTTGCATGGTGTATGGTATGTTCTTGCACTTACACAGCTGATGGTGCATTTTGTGTACTACTTCCCTACATGTCTAGAAAACATGTTGAACCTGATGTAATTCAATATCCCTCCATGATGTATAGGAATCCTGAGAGCACCAAGTGACTTCAGGAGGCTTTCAGTCAGCCCCTAATAACTGCAACTCTGACTCTGAACCCTGATTTGGAGCGTGGTTTTTGTCTCACTAGCATTGGTACCTCACCTAAGAGCAGAGCTGGTTAGGGTGACCCGATAGCAAATGTGGAAATCAGGACAGGAGGTGGGGGGTAATAGGCGCTCATATAAGAAAAAGCCCTGAATATCGGGATTGTCCCTATAAAATCGGGACATCTGATCACCCTAGAGCTGGGGCGCAGCTCAATACAGTTTAATGTTAATTAGTTAATATTTGGATGGCGCTTTGGGGTTGTCAGATGTTGCATCACTATACGTTGTGTGTTGTTATTTGTTAGCAGATTTGGGACACTATGTGTCAAAACACACACAGCAATTGCTCTTGGATTAGATCATCACATCTACTCCTTAGCAAGATGACATTGTGCAAGGAAGCTGCTTCCTGATAACAAAGTAGTATGAGAGAGTCGGAATTATTGATGCCTGAATCTTCACTCAAACTGGGTTGACTCCAGTATGACTCCATTTGTTTGAATAGAGTCAGTCCTGCTCTGGGAGAAGGGAGAATCAGGCCCACTTGCTGGGCCAGATCCAAGCTGGAACTACACCAATTTATACCAGCTGGGCGTCTGACCTAGAGTCCACATTTGCAGATGAAGGGTCTGATTCCAGCTTTGGCCCCTATACACTGTTCTGATGGCTTCTGGAAGCAATACGGGATCTGCAAATTGGCAAGGGAAAAATTCCCTGCAACAGCAGCCACGTAAGGCTGATGTAAATAGCTCTGCACACATACCCTGACGTCCCTGATGTGCTGGGTGTGCAGGATAGGATAGCATGGAACTCAACATATGGGGGATTCTGAGTCACTGGGCAGCCCTGGCCGGGTGCCATAAATTAGAGAGATCTTATTTATGCCGGGGGCCCTGCCAGCCTCAGACAGTGCAATGGTGGCAGAAAGCCCCCTTTTTCCATTTTGGGGGCTACTTTTGTGAAGGACTGATATTTCTATTGAGAACCCAGTCTGCTGCTGGCCTGAGGAAGGAGGATGGTCTGGTGGCAAAGGCACTGGCCTGTGTGACCTTAGGCGTGTCACAGAATCTCTCTGTGTCTTAGACTGTAAGGGCTTTGGAGCAGGGTCTGTGTTTATTTATACAGCACCTAGCACAGTAGGGTCCTGGTCCATGACTGGTGTTGCTAGTGCCTCAGTTCCCTGTTGGTAAAAATGGGGTAATGCTTCCTTCCTCCCACTCTGTCTCTCCGGCTGATTTAGATGGTTAGCGCTTTGGGGTAGGGACTGTCCCATATTCTGTATTTGGACGGCACCTAGCACACCATGGAGGCTTGTAGGTGCTACTATAATAGTAGTAACAATAGCAGGTGCTACTTTACCTTACCCCATTGGCCCTTCCCTGTGGCTCTCTGGCATGCAAGTTGCTGTGTTAAACATTAACCTGCTAACAGCTATGTGCTAAATGGAGCACAATGTTATTGCAAGGGCAGGGACCATTTCCTCCTGTGAGTTTGTACAGCACCGAGCACAATGGGCCCTCGATCTTGGCTGGGCCTTCTAGGTGCTACTGTAATACAAAAAAACAACAATGGGCTGCTCGACTAGGAGAGAAGGCCAGTGGAGCGGCAGCCCCATTGTAGTTAAGGGTGAGGTGAGCTGACGGTTTTAATAAAATAAAAGAGGCTACAGTGCAGAATCACCTCTGCTGGCATCGCAGGCCCTCTGTCACTTAGCTGTGAAGCGCTCTGCCAGGGCTAGCTGGAAACCAGAGAGGGGAAAATGGAATGTACTTTGGAGATAAACTCCCTAGGCTTGCCTTAGGATTTTCCCCCTCCGATGCTGGCAGGCTTCCTCCTGAGAGCTAGATTCCAGGGTGGTATGTGCTCCATGAAACAGAGTATTTGTCTTCTGGCTGCCAGCATTTCTCAGCATGGTAGCGGAGTACTAAATATAGCCTGCGGCTCATGAAAACTGGAGTGTGTGATGCCAGGCACGGGGAATGATGATTACGCTCCATGCTGTGTGTGTAGCAAGAGCCAGCTCCTGCCAGGCAGGCGGTTGCCCTGTGACTCCCACCAAGTCCATGAGAGCTGAGGACGTTCAGCACCTCGCAGGATAGGACCTTGGTTTAGATAGGGAGGATCCTGACCTGATTAGCCTCTTAACTTCAACAAGGAAGGCCCTGCTGGGAGCTGAGGGGAAACCACGGGCGCTGGCATCTGCACAGATTGTGAGTGATTCTGGGACAGCCTCTCCCGTGACGATTCCTACAGGAGAAAAGGGGCAGGATGAACAGAATGAGTGAATAAATGAAGGGGAGGGGAGGATTTCTCCCAGTAACCGATCCTATACACAGGGAAGGGTCTCTTCCCTCTGAAGGCTTTGTCCACTAGCACTCAGCATGCTGCCTATGTGGACATGCACCCAGTCCAGCAAGTTCTTCCTGTAGTGCAGGTGCTGGGTGCTCACAGGACAGATTCATTCTATTTCTCCCCCTGCCTCCTCTACTTGAAGTGTGATCCACACTGAGCTTTTCACTCATCGCCTCTCCAGCTGCAATTATCTTTCTCCCCGCTGCTTCTTATGAATTGCTCTGGTTTTTCATATCTTTAGGGTCCTGCCGCTTCTTGGGGAGCTAACCTAGAACTTTGCATTTCTGACTCCCCTCTGTCATTATGAAAGACAATCATCTCAGACTAGGGCATTCATTAAATCTATTCAGGAGGCTGTGCCATTGCGGTCGTGTGCATTTGCACAAGCTCAGAGATAACAGTTCACACACATGCACACACAGACCACTAATCTAGGTTAAAATAATGTTAAAGGTCCGTCCTAAACCCACAAAAGCCAGGAAATTCAGGGTTAAGACATTCATTCAGTTCTCAACTAGCTTCATCACTCCTGGACTTGCAAAGATCACAGATGAGTGCACAAGTTTCCTTCCTATATTTGCACCAATTATTTTGCATGGTGGGGTGTGTTAAAGTCAGAGAGGATGGAAACTGACCTTCTGAATTGCCAGACCAAAGAACTCAAAAATCATGAGTCAGACTCCAAAAAATCATGAGATTGGCTTAAAAATCATGCGATTTAAAAATCAATTTTTAGCTCTCTTTATTTACCCTCTGGTTTTTGATCCTTTAGAATGCATGTTTTCAAGCTTTTCTCTGCAGCCAGGAGGGCGAGAAACTTACTTTTTTTTTAACATGAAAGCTGAGATTCTCTTGTATTCACCTGGCTCCAAGAGCTGGGCTTTAAGAAAAGCGTTGAATATGGAGAGACTTGTGGTCCAATTGCAAGTGTTGACAACAATGGGACTGCCTAGCTTTTTGTTTGGGGTGGGTTTTTTTTTCATTTGTGGATTTGTCAGCTTCTTATCGCTGCTAGGACGCAGGGGGTTGTGTCCTGGGGGGAGGGTGCAGCCAGGGACTGATTCTGCGTCACCAAAGTCAAAGGAAGCGGGAGCAGGTGACTTAAGAGAAGAAAGGTTGATTTTGCGGTTAAGGCACTAGACAAGGACTCAAGACATCTGGGTTGAATTCTCAACTCTGTCACAGACTTTCTGTTTGATCTAAGGCAAGTCACCTCTCTGCATTCCTCAGTTTCTCATCTGTAAAATGTGGTTAATACTTCTTTTCTCCCAGCCTTTAACTGCCTCGTTCATTTAGATTGTAAGTGCTGCAGGGCAGGGACTGTCTTTCCTTGTGTGTAGGTACAGCACGTAGCATGATGGGGCCCTGACTAGATCTCTAGATGCGGAGGTTCAGGCTGCTAAACTGTGGGGAAGCTCAGCAGTTTCCTGCCACAAGGCCTCGAATGAACCAACCATCTATTGTGATCTGAGTTAGGGAACTTTGCACTGCTTAAGCTGTTTACCTTTGCGCAGACTTCATATGCTCGCCCCCATCCAAAATCAAACTGAGTGGATCCTTGAAAATTTCATTAGATTTCATCAACAATTTCACATGGTCTCTGTGTCCAACTTCACTCACAGCTGGATCCAGATGCATCTCAAAGCTTTGCAAACAAACGGACCAACCTGGGCTGAGATCCAAGGTTATAAAGAAACCTGAAGCCTGCGCAGCTTGGTATGGTTTAGGGGTTACAGGCTTGATCCACATCTCATTTCAGTCAATGGAAAGACGCCCCCTGACTTCAGGGCTTTGGATCAGGCCATTGGAACGCAGCTTTCTCACAACTACCCAGGACTCTCCTGGCTGTTACCTCGGACCCATGTGAGTTACACGGGCATAAGACTGATGTAATCTCCCTGTGCCTCCTCTTGCACCCCTCTGGCTTTATGTGCATATGTTAAATAATAGTAACAAAGCCTGACTGGGGATGATCCTATCCTTTGATACTTGTTTCTGGGCAAAGGAAAAAGTACTAAAACTTTGCACCTGTTAGATTTCTTATGGCAGCACGTAAGAACCCCAGCACAGAGCAGGGCCCCAGTGTTTCAGGCAAATAACTGGAGAGAGTTTATGATCTAAGTGTCAGACAGGATGTGGCCGGTGGACAAAACAGACAAGCAGGTGAGAAGGTGAGATCACAAAGGAAGTCTTTCTCACCTTTGACATAACCAATGCCAGATAGGAGAGATTTATAGATGTCTCAGCAGAGTAGGGTGACCAGACATCCCAATTTTATATTGATATTCAGGGCTTTTTCCTGATTTTTCACACTTACTATCTGGTCACCCTACAGCAGAGATGGTCTATATCAGTGGTTCTCAACCGGCAGGCCATTTGTGGCCCAATCAGCACACAGCTGCAGCCCATGTGACATCCTCAGGATCATACAGGTACTATATATATTGTGTGGATGTGGCCCACATAACACAGAGAGAGCTGCATATGCGGCCCACAGTGGTAAACAGGCTGAGAACCACCAGTCTGTCCTATACTATTTAGGCTGTTTTTTTCCTTGTGCATCCTCTGTAGTATCTGAGCTTCTTCCAGCAGTGCATTAAGCAATGTTACGAATGGATCACCTCTTTGTTTTCTCATCTTCTCTCCAGGAGAAGTGTGTGCAGGGCGGTGTCTTGTTTTGGAATATTTTTAAGTATATCTATAGATTGCTACATGTGCATGTTACCAAAGGCAGGTCAAAGAAATGCACCTTGCACTTGGAGTGGAAGGCAGCGAGGTTTGGGATGGTCCTAAATTCCTGAGGGAGTTAATTCCACAGGCTTGGACCAGGCTCCACGTCTGACATAGTGTGAGGATGACAGACTGGTTGCAGAGCCTGATTCTGCATGCGTTTTATCCCATGAGTAGACCACTCTTTTAAGTGCAGATTAATGGCGTAAGGATTGGAAGGATCAGGCCCTTATACTGTGACTATCTGCTGGCAATCATGGGCTCCGATACCATGGTAGGGGTCCATATAAATAGACAGGAGGATTCTGACTCAGTACAAAGCATTGTGCATAAAGATTTCTGCTTCACTTCTGAGACAGAGGTATCAGGCAGAAAACTGTGTGTGTGAGAGAAAGAATCAGAGAAACAGGAAGGATGATTTAGGACAACTTACTAGGTATGTCCTGTACTTGTCTCTCGTCTAAGGTCTTGGCACCATCACATTTCTCAGCAGAGGAGTCACAGGTGTGAGCCTACAAAGTGATATTCTATCAAATGTGAAAGCCATTTACTTTTTGCTGGCTCTGCAGATTTCCAGTGCCGGTGACTGCAGACCTAAAAGTTTATCTTGCTGGATGAATTTATATGGTACTGTGATACCGGATGGTGTTATATGGCTCTAAGTAGTTGCATGAAGCCTCTGTAGGCTAATAAAATGGTATTAATTGCATTGCCAAGGTTGCATTTTAAACACTAAATTATAGATTGCTTGATAGCATCATGAAAACCTAGCCTCATGATGTGACCTAACCATTATCTATGAAAATGGCTAAAGTACCATTTGGCAATCTGCTCTGGCTGATTTAACTCTTCGAGGATGCTGTCTGCATTAAATTATTTCCTCAGGCACATAGAAATGGGTAAGGGTTGGGGTTGTTTTCCTGCCACATTATAGATATTTTCCTATATTGCTTCCTAAATGCATTTAACCCACACAGCACTCGCTAGTTGGGCTATATCAGATATTGTACAAACGCATGGAGCTTTCTCCCTCCCCTTCACAAACTGCTCCAAGACTAACAGACGCTCCAAGGAGACTAGAAGTTCGAGTCCTCAACTGCATCTTTCTCCATGTTCCATTTTAAAGGGGAGGCTTGTTTTGAAATATGAAGAGGTGGCTTTGGTATCCTGCCTGGCTGGAACTATTGGTAGGGTGAACAGATGTCCCGATTTATGGGGACAGTCCCAATGAACAGGGCTTTTTCTTATATAGGCACCTAGTACCCACCACCTGTCCTGATTTTTCACACTTGCTCTCTGGTCACCCTGTCCCAGGGGAAATAAGTCACTGTAGCTACTGTATTTACAAGGCACAGTTCACTTTCCACCTCTGCCGGCTGTGCTGGCATGGGAGAGAGTCAAGCAAGGCTCCACCCACGCCCGACCCTTTTGCTCCACCCACTGATCCCACAAATCCTGCTGTTGCCTTCGCATCCGTACTCGTGATTCAGGCAGGGCATGAGGAGACTGACACCTCTGCGGGCATGGGTGACATGTAACTCCTGCCTTTGGGTGGGGGGCGGGCACTGGCGCCTGGACCATGGCCCCACCCCCTACTCAGCCTCCTCCCCCTGAGGACCCACCCATGCTCCACCCCCGCTCCACCCCAGGCCCTGCTCCATCTCCCTCCCCTCTCCCGAGGCGTCAGCAGTGGGCAGGGAGGGGCCTCAAGGCGGGGGCAAAGAGGTGCGAGTGACAGGTGGGGGGGCCTTTGGGGAGAGGGCCAAGTGGGGGCAGGGCCTCAGGAAGAAGAGGCACAGCGGGGGCGGGAAAGGAGCAATATAGGTAGGGCCATGGAGGCAGAGGCTGAGCGGGAGCTTCCAGCAGCCCTAGCTGTGTGGGGAGACTTCGCCTCCCCTACCCACCGGCTATCTTCACGGGGCTGCAGAAGAGGATGTGAGAACCGTATGGCCCGGGGGAGAGGACAGGCTTGTGGGAAAGACACAGGAACCAGGCTATCTCCGTTCTATTTCTGGCCCCGTCACGGGCTTCCTGAGAACGACTTCACACGTCACGTAGGACAACGTTTTCCAGTGTGGGTGCCTCGGCATCTCAATCCACATTGAAGCACCTGAAGAACGGGTCTGGTTTTCAGAAGGGCCAAGCACTCAGCCGCTCCGACTGACTCTGTTAGCGTGAAATTCAAACTCCTTGTTTTGGTACGTGAGCTAAAAGCCCTTTGAAACCAATTCTCATCAACGAGGCAGCGTGGTCCAGGCAATATGGCCCTTCACTGTGAGTTAGGTGACCTGGCTTCTGTTCCTGGCTCCGCCCTTAATCTCAGGTGAGCCATTTCACCCTGCTGTGCCTTTGTTCCCACATAGGTACAATGGGGTAGTGATACTCACCTCTCTTTGTAAGATCTGGTTTGAGATCAGTGGCTGAGAAGCAGTACGTAAGAGCCACATTTATTTATTCTCACCAGTTTTACATTGGGGTAACTCCATTTGGCTTATGCCATTTGTCCTGATTTAATGTACTCTGGTGTGAGACTCTTCCCAATTACTCCTGATTTAACATACGCTGGTGTGAGAGGAGAATCCAGCCCCATTATGGACCCTGATTCTCTACTACCTCCCACCTTGTGCAGTCATTGATGACGGCAGAGCGAGCGCGAGAGGCTACCGTTTTCATTTGGTAGCATTTTACATCCACTTTGCACCAATGGCAACACAAGGTGCAAGAGTGCCGAGAATCAGGCCTAGGAGTAAATGGATGGATGGTGACAAGCACTGCACTAAAGCAAGGATCTCAAACATATAGACCCGGGGTCAGGTCACAGTGTCCATCTGAGTCTGAAGACAGCCTGAAACATTGAGTCAGAGACACCTGCCCCATTAATCTAACTGGAGGCATTAGCTGTAACGGCCACTTCTGACACCCGTGTCAATGTTACCTTTTCCATTGCTGACAGGTTTAGTGGGTGGAATGAGGTAGGGAGTGGGCACGAAACCCTCCAGGGAGGGAATTGAGAGTTGCTTCAGAGAAGGAAATACAGGGATTAATAAGAGGTTAGTCACTACATCAAGGCTGTGTTCTCCCCTTTGATCTCTGCGTTAACATCCCACTGACAACAGTAGGGTTTCCGCTACGGATCGAAGGGATTATGCCTTCTTGAATTTATACCCCTGCCCAGAGCCGATAATTAAACATGGAATCTGGCCCGCTCTTCTGAATGAGTTTGGCACCCCTGCACCAAAGCCTGTGCTCGAAGCAGGCACTAACCAGCAGCTCCCAATGGTAGAGCATTAAATGAAATGTTCCACCACAAATGATGCCGACAAGTTACAGCGTCTCATGCCACTCATGTCTTTAACTGAAACCATGGTGTGGAAATCCAGGTTCCAGTCTCCTGGAATGATACAAAATAGGTTAAAGACTAAATTATGCTGTGCAGTGACCTTGTATTTTACACTAATAAAGCTAGTTGGTGGATTTTTTAAAATTTCCTATTAAAATAGGTTGCTGTCCCCTGATGGCACTTTGATAATATATCCCCACAATGCCTCTTGTATTATGGAGTGTTAATTTATCTCAGAAGCCAGTGGCAGCTGCTCAAGTTGCATGTGGGAATTTCTTCCCTTTTGTTTTCCTGGAGAATGCTGTACTGAGCTCTGGTTCGAGGGTTGATTTAAGTGGATTTGCATTACAAATTGATGAGATATTTCCTATGAGTGAAATGATTAAACTTGGCACTTTTAATGCTTTTGCATTTCAAATCAGCTAATCAGTTCTGATCACCATAACCTACCCACTTTTGGAGTTGATGCTAAAAAGTCAAAAGACCTGATTCTGTTCTTGTTTAGACCGGTGTATATCAGGGCAATCACCATTGAAATCAACTGGGATACAGTAATGTAAAAATTGTGTAAGATTATCATCCTATTTATATTCCCCCAGGCCCTCAGACGACCCAGTTAGGAGCAGGTCCTTAATGTGCTAGGTGCTGCACAAACACAAAGGAAGATACTGTACCAGCCCAGAAGAAGCGTTGTCAGAATTAGACCCAGAGTTTCCAACTAACTGCCATGGCAACTGAACTCTGGATCTATTAATAGCAGTGTTGGATAAAAGATCCAGGAAGTAACTGTTCTGCTCTGCTCGGCACCGGTGAGGCCTCAGCTGGAGTACTGTGTCCAGTTTTAAAAATGATGTGGACAAATTGGAGAGACTCCATAGAAGATCAACAAAAATGATAAGAGGTTTAGAAAACATGGCGTATGAGAAAGGTTAAAAGAAGTGGGCATGTTTAGGCTATGTCTACATTACAAGCCCTGCTGTAGCACTGTAGTGTAGGCATTTCCGCTGCTGATGGAAGGAGTTTCTCTGTCAGTGTAGTTAATCCACCTCTCTGAGAGGCTGTTGCTAGGTCAGTGGAAGAATTCTTCCTTTAACCTTGCTGCATCAACAGTGGGAATTAGTTTGACCTAACTACAGTGCTCAGGGCATGAAATTTTTCATGGCCCTGAGTGATGTAATTAGGCTGATCTAATTTTTAAGTGTAGATCAGGCCTTGATCTAGACGAGAGAAGGCGGGGAGCGGAGGGGGACATGGTCATATGTAAATATGTAAAAGGCTGTTATAAAAAGGACAGTGATCAATTGCTCTCCATGTCTATCGAGGATAGGACAAGAAGTAATCGGCTTAGTTTACAGCAAGGGAGATTTAGATTAGATACTAGGACACCTTTCTAACTGTAAGAATCATTAAGCCCTGGAACAGGTTACCTAGAGAGCTTGTGAAATTCCCATCACTGGATGTTTTTAAGGACACGTTGGACAAACATCTGTCAGGGATGGTCTAGGTTTACTTAGTCCTGCCACAGAACGGGAGCTGGACTAGATGACTTTTTGAGGACTCTTGCAGCGCTACATTTCTATGGTTTTAATAGCCTGCCACAAACTGATGAGTTAAAATGATAGGACATTGTTATGGAGCAACTCTTCAACCCAAACTCCTTAAACCTAAGGAGACTCCTTAGGAATTTCCACTCTCCAATTTTCTTAGGCAACATCAGTATACTGGAGTGATGTGACCAGGGGTTACTTTAGAAAAAAGTAGGGTATTTTAAAGGTACCTCTAGACTCTTCAACAGCTGCTAGCATCTCACAGAACAAAGTTCTAAATCGAAGCTCCGTCTCCCGACCCTTAAAAGAGCCCCATCCTTTTAATCAAAAATAAAGGTCAGCCAAGCTAAAGATTGTGGATATGGATTTTGAACACCTCCAAGATTCACAGTTGTTTGGATCTGGTTGGGCCCATTTTAGAGAGCTGTAGCATTGGGTCCTGAAACAAAGTCGCCACCACACAGTTAGAGCTTGGTCACAAAGAAGCCTGATGCCATATTCAATTTTCTTAGTTCGGGGTTTTGTTACAAACTCAAAGCAAGGCCCAGGTTGCCCGAAAGATTCACTGAGGTTTGTGAGCCACCCTGGGCCTAGATTCTTCTTAACCTGGCCCATTTTATGCTGCTGCTTGCCAATGATTTAAAACTTGTGGTTTTACCCAGCTTTGGCTAGAAAGGTGATGGAACACGTCCATCTTGCCCTTGTTTTGCTATGAAGTTTTTGGAGCTGTTCCAAGTGAAATTTGTGTTGGGGGAGGCGGAGATTAATATAAACCTCCATAGATTGAAAATCAAAATCAATATGTGTACAAAGCATTGTGAAGTGAAACCCCACCAAGTTTTGCACAGCTTTGCATGTAGCCTGTCTGTCTGGCTAGATAGGGTTGGCTCCCTTGGTCATCAATCTTTACAGGGTCTGGCCCTTTTCTGTTTTCAAGGCCTCATCCCTCTCTCATGTTTCTTTTCACAGGTCTGTCTTTGTTCTCAAGATCCTCAGAGGATATACACACCATTCTTTCCTCCTTTCAGAACCTTTGTGCTTCTGGGTCTGGGTCTCTGTTTCTTTCTTGACTGAGGCGTTGGACCTTAAAAACAGTCAAAAAAAATTCCCACTCCTATTTCCTGGTTTTGAAAACACAACACATGACAGTGCTCAGACTCCTCCTGTAGACATAACGCAATGCCACTTCCCAAATAAGTTTTCACCTTTAGGCTGGCTTTTAGAAGGTATCTCTCATTGACAGTTTCCATCAACTTGTTGGTGATATGGCCAAGATGTGGGCGAGATCGGCATGGTTGGAAGTTTCACTCCAGCAGTTTATAGCATTGAAGGAGAGACCTATTTCTGCTTTCATTTAAGGGCAGCACCCTCAGATTGCCTGCAACTAGACTAGATTGTCTGCAACTAGACTAGATTGTCTGCACCCTCAGATTGTCTGCAGAAGAGTTTGGGCTGAAGGTGGAGCTGGGTGGGCGACAAGGGATGGGAGAGGAGCTGCGTCTAGAAGCGGACAGGGCCTGGGGGTGGAGAAGGAATGAGGGCAGAGCTGGGCTGGGGGAGGAGCAGAGGGTGGAGTGGAGCTGCAGCTGGGGCTGGAGCTGGGCTGGGGGGCAGGGCAGGGGGTGAGGAGACAGATTGGAGCTGTGGCTGGGGTTGGAGCTGGGTGGGGGAAGAGCGGGTCTGGAAACACCCCTCTGAACATTCCTCCTTACCCCCCTAAGGGGGTATTCCCATAGTTTGGGACCACTGATTTAGAGGTTTAGCTTGGAGAAGCATCCAAGAGTTCAGATGCTTCTTTAAATCTTAGACAAAACTCTTTGGCCTGGAAATCAGGCTAGGAAGTATCTTGAGATTAGGCTGTCTAGCCAGATTTATGGCCCTTCCTGGTTCCACCTTTCCAGCCTTTCACAGAGCACTTTGATGCTTCTGCTTTCGGATGAAATCCGTAAGTGATGCGGCATGATAAATAGAGGCTTTGTGGTTTTTTAAATTAACCAAATGTTATTAAACTCCAAAATCAGATTACGCTCCAGTTCAGTTTGTATTTGGGAAGGATGGTTGAATCACTTTGTATTTTATTCAGATCCACACACCCATCCCTTGCTCCTACACACAACGTTTTTTGGAGATGAGGCTCGTTGGTGGGCCATAAGGGTATGGAAGCACTGTATGTGGATCCTCAGCTGTGGTACAATGGCTTAGCTCTCCAGACATCAGGGGACTATACTGGTTTATACCAGCTGAGGAGCTGGTTCAGAAGTTCACTAAATTAACCACCCAGCATCAGTGTTCAGGGTTTCTTCTACTTTTTGGTCTTCCCAGTAAGCTTATATCTCCGAGAGTCTTGAAGTGGCTGCACCATATGGAGTTCCATCACTGCAGACAGCTCCTTCATCCCTGTAATAGCCAAGAGAATATCAGACCACGGAACATGGAACTGTTCAATAGCTTTGCATCATTCTGTAAGTCAGCTCTGAATATGCAAAGTGTCTGAGGATCCTGTGTTCACAGGAACATATCTTCCCATCTGCTTCCTTTTTCCCTATGGTCCAGCTGCCACCGGGGCTGACACAGACTTCCCCAAAGAATTTAGCTACTAGCTGGACCCCAATCTCGACTGACACTTATAAATGCTAGCGTAATATAAATAATTGTCACATCAGATCATTTTTTAACGTTGTATCGAGAGCTTTGATAAATGTGTTACAAATAGAATCATGCAGTGTGACCAGCATCCAGCGAGGTCAGTAGATACTGTCACATGACAAGGTTATGGACCACTGTCACAAACCATGTGCTACACCACACCAATAAAGTCACATGCCTTAGCAGCACTCCTATAAGTCAGGCTTTCCTTACACTCCAGGTCCTTCCCCCACCCTCCCGCTTCTCTTTTGTTTTTTAAGAAATGCTCTGTGTTGTCCCTAAAGTACTTGATTGTGTCTCTTTGAGTCATTACGAGCATCCTCCTGTACTCCATTGCCTGGCTAGCATATGCTGCTCATCAGCTCCTTTCCCTGCCAGAGCTGGAGCGAGCATGAATTAGACTGAACCGGTTTATGGCAGCAACGGTTTTGGAACTGCTGAGCATTCACTTTTATAGTTTCATGTCGGAGGAGATACGCACTCCCTTGGAAAAAAAAAATCATTCCGCCTAGCAAATAAAAATAAATGATGATGTGTAGGGAGAAAAGTATAAGGTATCCCTTGGCTGTTCTAAGTACTCTCCATCACAGTCGCAAGGAGAAAGCAGCCTGAATTTGCAGGGAAAGCATCTGGAAGAGAGACTTACACCAGATGGTGTTTAAGCATCTGTTACCCAGGTCCATACCTTGCAACACATTTCACTTGTGGGGAGGAAGTTTTTTGACAAGCTGCCAGCCAGAAACATAATGAGTGGTAGAAAGAGCGAGAGAGAGAGTCCCTGCGTGCATACGCACGCGCACACACACACATGCACTTTTCTTTTGTCCTGATGAGAGTCAGTCCTGAACAGGGGTTGGCCTGTTTTATGCTACTCTGGCATTTATTTGTGTTTCCCTTATTTAAATCATCATAAAAAGCATATTCCTGGACAAAGAGCATGACTGAGCCTCCCAAAGGGGCTGTGACAGCCTACCGCTCTTAGCCCCACGGCGAGCGTGAGGTTTGCGGTGACCGGGCGCTGGGAAACCAGACCATAGGAGCTGCAGATTCTTCCAACTCCCACTCCCCATTGGGAATTTCAATCCCAGGCATGGTATAGGGACAACATAAACAGCCCTATAGCACTATCCTCTTGCAGGGTAGGGGCATTCTTGGGGCGTACCAAGGGTAGGGAAGTACGTGACTGGTGTTCCAGCTATTCTGGGCTGGAGGCTGTATGCATAGCTGTGTGCAGCAGCTGTAAGATAGAGCAGCCCCCCTTCTATAATGCGTTTTATTATTGTAGTTATGAGGGAGCTGTCACAAAGAGATGGGCCTTGCGTTTTGTGGACAGTTACAGTCTGTAGGCCGTGGCTCTGCCAGGTGAAATATGAAAGGACACTTCCCCCTGGCCAAACCCATAAGGGCCGTGCTAAGCATCTGTCTGCTGGGCTTTGCATTTCCTACTATGGCCACGTTGTCTCCAGTTCATTAGTTGGCACTGACCAAATCCACAGTCCCCCTGATTGCACCCACCTGAAAAATGGTGCCAACACGCCCTTTTCTTAGCATACGGTAGATAGATACAGCTCTCAGCATAGATGTCATTCATCTCTGACGCCTCTGTTCATAGGGCTTTTGAATTGTGGCTCAGTTCCACCCCAGGTCTGTCATTACTTCACAGCAGGACTGGAGGATAGGAAAGCAGCCTTTGAAAACAATGCTCCAGGAGATCAGGAATTTACACCTCTCAGGCAGTGGAACCATCCTGGTCTTTTTTAAGCTGTCGCCTCAGACTCTCTAACTAGAAGCCTGATCCAAAGTCCACTGCCATGTGCCACCGACACCAGCCTTTTCCTTTTGTCGTCAGTAGGCTTTGGGGGCCCTCCCATAGGTAGTAGAGCCCCTGAGCTCATTTGCGAACACCAGGACATTTTAATTGAGGAGTCCATGGGTATATTGCAGCTCCTTTCCTTGTGGGAACAGAGTAGCACAAGGGGAGCAGTGATGTGTGAGAGAAGAAATTAACCAGAGGATTGAACAGCCTGCTAAATTTCACACCTTCCTAGAGAGACTCACCTCCCACACGATTGTTGGGGGGAAATTCCAGGAGAAATTCTCACTAGGCTTTCTCTTGCCCAGAGGGGATTCCCTTTCACATTTGAAAGAAGAGTCTCTCCCCCCCACCAGTCCCCTTCCATCTAAATCCCATACAATTATGAAATCTCATTTCTGCTCATGTATTCAAAGAGTGGAGGGGGTTCGGATATGGTAGGTGAAGGCTACAATCTGCACTTTACTGCAGTGGCTCGGAAGACGGCTGATGAACTAATTTAATATAGTAGGTCTCCGTTCTTTTAATTATGTCTTTATGGTCTTTTAATTAGCCAGAATCCTACTAATTTAAGCCAGCCTTATTTGGAGAGACTTCTGTTCAGCAGCTGTTCTCGCTCAAAGCTTGCTCTGGGTTGGAAAAAGGAGCTGGGATGGTTGTTTCTACCCTTCAGGCTGTTTTTCTTTTCCTCCTGCCTCAGCAAAAGGTCGCGATGCAAAAATGGTTCCTCAGAGATGGAATAATGTGATTTAAAAATAATTAATTCTGTCTGGTACCTGTTTATTGGGTTCAGGCAATCAAAAGCTAGGGTGCTGCTCTTTGCGTATAATGTACTCCGGCTTATATTAAAAGAAGATGGAGATTAGAAACCGCAAGGAGGAACCTTACAACAAGCTTGTTTGAAGGATCTCACTGATGCCAAGTTACGATGAATTCCCTCAGTAGGGCTACATTTCAGGGACAGCTATGGTGCTTGTTCAAGCGAGGAAGGATGGTGCAGTGGTTATGGTACTGACTTGGGAGATCAGGGGTCAGTTTCCTGCTCTACAAGAGACTTCCTGTGTGATTTTTAAGCCAGTCACTTAGTGTCTCTGCACTAACAGCTACCTCCCAGGGGTGTTCTGAGGCAAATATATTCGGAGATGGTGAAATGCTTGGATTCTCTGGCAGTGGGGGCAATAGCAATACCTTAGGGTATGTCTGTACCTTGAGCAGGAGGCGTGATGTCCAGTGGGAGGATTGAGCTAAAACCAGAAGGGTAGCCACTGCATTGGGAGGGTGTAGCTGCCCCGAGCATAGACCTAGAACCTTGGACAGGATCGTACACGGGGTGGATAGTCCTGCCTGTCGCCACGGCCACACGGTTATTTTTAGCGTGCTGGCTTGCGCGGAGGGAGCCCGGGTGTGTGTCTTCGTGCTGGGAATTATCCCTCTCGCTCACAGTATAGACATATGTCCTTTGATCTGGCCATGCTGAGGCAGGGATGAAGGGGAAGAGGGAACCTGTGTGGCCCAGTGCAGCGGTGGAGATTTTGCAGGGTCACAAGACTGCCCTGACCATTTCCCACTCCGGAGGCACAGAGCTGGCTCTGCAGCTCACTCTGAAAGGGCCGCTTGAGCCATGGGAGTTCCCACAAAGGGCCTTCCAGCCTGCTGGCTCCAATTTTGCCAGCACGAAGTGGCTGCAGCCCCAGAGTTCTGTTTAGAAGGCATGTTCCCCCAACCTCTCGAGAAGTCCCTCCGTGGGCGGTTACAGATCTGTAAAGTGGACTGGGGGGGGCCAGCTGGGCTCCTCCAGATCCTCCTCGCCAAACCCACAGGGGAGTGCAGCACAAGTGAACCCAGCCCATTAACTTGTGCTGCTGTCTCCTTCAGGCTGAGGAACGGGCTCCAGGGGCAGCAGCAGTGCAAGCTGCCTCCTGTAAGTTGGTGCTTAGATGCCCCTTGCTGTCTGTGCACGCCCCAGCATCTGCATGGACATCCTGGGTCCACAGACTGAGGGGGGGAGGGATCCTCACCTTCTTCCCTGTGGGGAAAGGGGCAAAGCATGCTCCATCCATTGGAAGAATTGCGAGAAAACTGAGTTAATGGTGATGGAGCTTCATTTCCTGCTAGCGGGGAAGGGAGCCCCAAGCACTGTTCTGTCCTGAGAAGTAACGCACGTGTAGAGAAGTGATATTGTGGAGTGCTATGCGTACTGTGCCTCCATGACTGGGCTCATCTTCTGAGTAAAAAAAAATGGGTTGTTGCTAACAGGACTGCAGGCTGAAGCTGGATTTCCAAGCCACGCTGGGTTTGCCCATTCGTACCCTGACCTGAGCCGCTGAGGTACAAAACAAAGTTACTTCAAATGGCAATTCGGTAACACTTCTGCGGATGCACATGATGAAATCAAATCTAACTCCCCCGCCCCTAGCTAGGTCACCTCTGCGAAACCTGCAGGAAGAAAGGGAAACATATATTTTAAAGGCAGCCCATGTGACCCTAGATACAGACAGGGAGTAAGGATGTCCTGTTATCAGGTTCTCGAATGTGTTGCACCTTTTGAGGTTGTTACATCACTAGCAAGTGGATTGGAACAGTAATGCTTCCCGCTGGTGTATGTGGCTACAAATGGTGCAAGGCACCAGAAGGATCTTGGATTGCATTGCCTGGCTGCTTGTTTGCTTTGGGCACATCACTTCTTCCCTTCACCTTTCTGTGACTCAGGTCACTCCTCTGTAAAATGTGGAGGGTTGTCAGGCTCAACATTTCTAAAAATAAACCCTATGCAGTAGCTGTTCTGGATTAGCAGCATGACCAGCTATTCTAAACTGTTGTAAGAATTATTTATTTTTTAGTTATTATTTTTATTTATTATTTGTATTCCGGTAACTCCTAGAGGCCCCAGTCATAGACATCGCACTAGATGCTATACAAACATACAGTGAAGACTTTCCCTGTCCTGCGACGCTTACCATCCAAGTATAGGACGAGAGTCGATAAATGGATACAATGTGGATTTCTTTCCTATTAAGTCAAAAAAAAATTATATTTTTGTAAAGCAACAAATAAATGTGAATTCGTTGTCTAAGGAGTTTAGAACATACCTTTTCTGTAGTAAAGACAATGCTGTTCTGCTGGCTCAGTCTAAGTCAGAAGTGAGGTGAGTAAGAAAGGGCAAAGCAGAGAGGAAAAAAGTCACAATTATGGGATTAATTGTCATTACTGCTCTGGTTGCTGTTTAGGTTTATAACCCAGATAGAGTCTCCAAAGTACAGTAGGAGCTTGTTAGTTTGCAGACTGGATTGGTGAGTCAGTGAGCAAACACAATTAAAATAATCAAGGAAATTTCACCGTGATGGGTTTATTTTCCCAGCCATAGTTTTCATTGTAATTATTTATGGTAAAATTTCATGGCATGCCTTTAAACAGATTATGGTAGATTTTTCATAAAAGATTAAACCTTTGTATAGGAGAACTAGCTATGTCCTCTGCTGTGAGATCTTCACTGGTCATTGAAGAAAGATGGCCAATTTTTAGTGACAGTAGTTTAACAAAGCACTGATCAATGGAAAGGTCTACTTTATAAATTAAAAGTGAATCTAAACCATAATCTGGGACATGGTAGATGGACAGAGAGAATAGTAGGGCTGGTTAAAAATTTTCCATTGAAAGTTTTTTCAGCAAAAGACTGAGTTTTTGACAAAATGAAAAACTTTGCAAGAAGTGTCTGTTTTCTTAGAACATTTTTCATTTGGCTAGAAAGGCATTTTTCTTTCTTTTTTTTTTTTTTTTTTTGCTTCCTGTTTTCAGTCACAAACTGAAAATATTTTTGCACAAAATCTCTAAGTTCCACAGGGGAAAAAAGAAATTTCCGACCAGCTCTAGAGAATACTCCTGGAGCCATAAAATTTGACCTGTGTTGTTGAAGGTTTCATGCCCCGCAGGATGAATTCCATTGTGTAACAGTAAGTTCCTGTTTAAAAAAATATCTTCTTGTGTAGGGCAGGAGGAATTTAAAGCCAGTAGGATAATGATAAGTATGTGTATGTGTGTAGTACACTGGCTAAGACTACAAAGTGAGTTGCCCGCTCTGAAAGGTGATAGGCATGGGTTTTGGGCAAAACGCAACTTCCTGTGTTCAAAAAGACAGACCTCAGCTTTCAGTCAACCAAAGCTGTGCACCCACTTCCAACTGTCTCATTCGCTATTATTTCTTTTAATGGTCTTTCCTTTCAGGCTCCCCCTCACACTTCCCAGCTTTCCTGACTCCCCATACTGGTAGAAGGCTGCCCCACAAGGACATTTATCCCTCTTCTTTGCTCCTCCAATAGCATATGGAGCCAATAGGAACCAGCGAATTTATTATCCCAGTTGGCTGATTTGATAACAAGTCAGGCTGGGAACGTCAAAGGTGACAAGGGAAGATAGATGCCCATCCCCCACTGAAACTCAGTACCTACAAGGAGGTTACCAGTGGTCGGGAGCCGTAGGGAATTCTCTAGTGTTTGCTCTTCCAAGCCTCTCTCTTTTTCTTGGGTGGCTTCGGCTCTGCCAGCTGCCATCATTAGTCAAGTTTATAGTGTTCATTAAAACTCGAGGAGGCCAGGAAGGTGACAGACCTGCAGAGAGCGGTGTGAAAAGAGTCTCACCTTTCGTGGAGTGTCATGTTTTCTGGGGGTCGCAAAGAGGTGAAACTTTTGCGTCCACCCTTCGAATTCTTTGCCAAAATGTAAGTGTCTGCCGGGGAAAATCGGGCATTTGTGCACAGGGGTCGTCATCCTTTGCACTGCAGTCGTGTCTGGAAGCCCCATGCAGAGTTGCTCTTATTAGTCCTGTTTAGTGTGTTGGAGCCGAGTGACCAACCAAGGCTGGGGACCCGTTGGACCTGGCACAGCAATAGACAGCCCGTGCCCTGAAGGGAAGGCACAGCTGGGTTGATCACTATACACGCGTTTCATACAAGATAGTCCGTGCCCAATGAGCTTACAGCCCAAATGAGAACTCCATGGAGAACAGCATGCCCCCGATTATCTGAAGAGCAGGGGAAACGTGGATTTTGTTTGGATAATCGGGAGTTTGGCTAATGAAGAGGGCAGGAGCCTTTCAGCCATTCAGCAGTGGGGTGGCCTTCCCCGCAGCCAGGGGCTCGTCCTCCTCTGCCTCCTCACAGTCCCAGCCAAGGGTCTCTGCCCTGCCCTGCTCACTCACTCACTCCCCTGACAGCAGCGCTGCAGGGGGCTCCCTGCACTGCTGCCAGCCAGTGACACCCAATCCCTGCAAAGGTCAGGTGTGGACAGAGCAGAGACCCCCCAGGCAGGACTCTACTCTGCCCCGCCAGGATCAGGTGTCACCAGCCCTCCAGCAGCGCGGGGAACCCTCTGCAGCTGTGCAGTCTTGGAGCAACAGAGTGGCCTCCCCCATGGCCAGGTAGCTAATCCTTCTCCTTTCAGTCCTGGGCGGGGGCCTCTGCCCTATTATCCGAACCACCACGTTATCCGAATCCCTTCCTGGTCCCCCAGCATGAGATACCTGGGGGACAAGGAAGGGGTTGGGATATTACGGAGGTTCGAATAATAGGACTTTGGATAAACGGGCGTAGGCTGTATTCACAAAGCCCAAAGGAATATAGCTGCATCGCTGTCTCCCCAGCCCTGGGACTCTACATAAATCACCGCCCTTGCGATGATAAACAAATGCCATTGCTCAGACAGAGGCAAACTAGCAAGGGCTTATTTGGATGATTGGCTCCATGATGACAAAACATACGTGGACAGCGCTGCCCAGGTCACTGTAACAAATTCAGTACATGAGTATCTGACCAAAGCACTGAGGAGGCGTGTTTATTCCTGGCCCCTCCCTCTCACCCACCCCCTTCCGTCACGGCTTCTGGTCCAGGGAGCGCTCACCACATTAAGTGAATCAGTGGGGCCAGGCTGCCAGCTCCTGCCGCATAACATAGTTTCAGGCCCAGCTGGAGCCCATCCCATGAGGATGCCGGATGCTCCAGCTTTTACAGGATTTTCATCCCTGCATGGGGGGGGGGCCCATCTGATTGGCTGCCACTTTCCCACCTCCAAGGAAAAAGCAGCCAATCAGCTACTTCAGGAGGCAGGCAGAGCTCTCCCCCTCGCCTTACCCGAAAACTTCTCTGGGTTCCAGAGGTGGGGGAGAAGGCTCAGCCAACCCCATTCTTGCAAGAGGCGAGGGGGGGAGAGAGAGCCAAAAGAGCCCAGCAAGGCAGGGTGGCTCTGCTGCCTTCTTCCCCCCCCCCTGAAAAAATGAGTCAGTTCTGCTCTCTCTTCCCCTTTCCCCTCTCCATCCCTGCAACAGCCGGTCTGGGAAGGGGGTGAATAGCCCTGGAACTGCCCTGCCCATCAGGCCTGGGAGAGGGCCCCCTGGGTCGTCAGGAGGAGCAGCGTTGCGCAGAGGGAGTGGGCAGAGGTGGGGTGAGGAGTAGAAATGATGTGTGGCTGGGGATGGGCAGATGGGGGGCTTTGGAGGCGCAGAATGAATTAAAACATTGGAGGTTGGGGGGACGCTGGAAGCTCAGCATCATCAGGCAGCCTTTGAGACAAATCCGTGTACATTTGATCTCATTTGGGTCCTCCAGCAAGAGCTTCCGCAACAGGGGCCCAAATCACCTCACTCTATGAATCAGGGAGTTGGCCACGCTGATTATCTCGCGCACACACACACACGTGCGCACACCAGGAGTGGGCAGGGGCCAGGGGGAGTTAAAAAATTAGATTAAAGGTGACAAAAAACACAGTATAATCTTGTTTTAATGCCTGATTTGGGGGCTGATCTCATGATTTGGGGGGGTCTGACTCCTGATTTTTGAACTTCTGGGGTTGGCAACACTAAGAAAAGGGCCAGTTTCATCTCCTGGTATAAACGCACTGACTTCACCGGGTTGATCCAAGGGTGAGTTTAACCCCAAGCTTCTGGAGACAGGGAAAGTGGTTTTGATTCAGTTTTATTGTTACTTATGACATTCATACAGCATGAGTCAGGAGACCTCAGAGCCAGAAAAGCCTTCCATATCCCACAGGCATTGCCAGAGCTGTCCAGGAAGCATCCTTTCTCCCCCTCCCCACCACCCCCTGCTTCCTCTTCCTGACGCAAGGCATGTCTCACTCTTATTCCCAAGCTTCCGATCCAAGACCTACCGCTCAGTCAGCAACAGCCAACCAACAGCCTCCAAAACTTGCTATGTCTTGTCCTTTCCAGGCTGCCTTTCTGTTAGCACTCAGTTTCCAGCTGAGGCACTGTGCATGGCCAAGCACATTTTCCAGCTCAGATCTAGCTATGTGGCCTTTTCTCATCCAACTTGACCCCTCTTCTTCATCCACACACACCCCAATCTGCAAAACTCGACGGCATTTAATTGAAGCGCTGATATAAGGGCTGATCCGAGGCCCATTACAATTAATGGGAAGCTGGAAGCTGAAGCGGGAAAAGGCTTTTTTGTAAAGATGGGTCAAAACTGGGACCATTCATCCAAACCCTCCTTCATCCTAGCACTGGAAGTTTCGAAGAAATGAAACCCAAGGCTGAACCGACTGGGTTCTGGTTTTGCAAAACCAAAATCTTTCCAGTGGTATGTCCCGCAAGGAGGAGTTACTGTCTGTTCCTAGCAAGGAATCCACACAGTCCTTGCTGCTCTACCCCCAGCATGCTGATCCCAGAATCACAGAGCCATTATATACACACTGACCTCCCTTCCTGGTCCTCTTCTGCTTCCTCCTGACCCCGGCATTCTCACCCCTCCCCTCCTGCTGCTGCAGAGAGAGCCAGTGGGGGAAGCACTGCAACCCAGCATAGGGTTCAGAGGTGTTGTGATGGGAGCCACTGTGAGAAAAAGAGTGTGCTCTTAGCTTGTCTTAGGTAGCTCAAGTTACAATCCTAGTGAAGACAAGGCAGTTCGTACTTTTCACCTGAGTTTGCAGGTCAGGCTAAGGACAAGGCTCCCCCACTTGCTAGCTGTAGTTTTCACATGAAACTGCCTTGCCTTCCCTTGAATTGTTCCCGTTAAGAACACACGTAGTGAAGACAAGACCCCAGTCCAGTGCCTTCACCACGGGAGCGTCTTTCTCAGGCGGCAGTTGTCCTGCTTGGCCTCTCACAGCCGACCCGTCAGTGCAGGGCAGCTGTGACAGTTGCACTAGGTTTAGGGTCTTCTGAGCCCGTGGAGCGGCAGGATGAGGACTGATCTTGACAATGCAGACTGCATCTCATGACTTGTTTAATAGGAAGCTCTTGTGTTCCATGGAAAGCAGAAAAAGCTGGGCCATCTCGCTTTTGGGGCAGAAGCCAGGAGTCAGAGGCAAATCAGTTTCCAACTCCTCACTATTCCAGAGCAAACCACATCTTCAACTGGCAGGAAAAGCAGCTGAGCAAAAGGCCACTGATATAGGTCCAACTTTATATAATTACATAGGGAGGAAAATTGGGATGTCTGTTTGTAGGCCCTAGGATGGTTCCACTGAAATCTAGGTTAGATTGAAAAAGAGAGAGAGCCTCTGTAAACCAGAAATAGCTGGGAGGTTTCAGTGTAATTTTACAGTCCTGTGCTGTTATGGTGCTAATTCAGGTCTGAGAGAGAAATGTAGGTAATGAGGTCTTCCAAGGTTAAGATGACAAATATTTCAACCCCACGGCTTTCTTTTCATAACAGTCCCCAATCCTTGGCTGTCTGATCTTTGGTCACATGGGCTGGGGACTTTTAATATGACAATATCTTTTAAACAACAAAACAAAGCGGGTCATTTTTAAATTGTCTGGTGTGAGTCTTTTTCTGTGTGCATCCATTCATCTGAAAGTCGTGTTTCTTAGCAGTGCATGTATCCTGATAGTATCCTGTAGATGTATCCTGATAGTAATCCTTTCTTGCTTTAGATCGTGAGCTCTTTGAGGCAAGAACAGTCTAACAATATGTACATGTAGCACGTAGAGCTAGCCTGAAAGAAGAGACAGTGCAATGCTATATTAATATCATTTTTTATTATTTGTATTGTGGTAGCATCTAACCATCCCAGACATGGACCAGGACTTCCTTGTGCTAGGTGCTGTACAAACACAGAACAAAAAGACAGTCCCTGCCCCAAAGCTTCCAGTCTAAACTGTGTCTAACAGCAGTCAAAGTGGGTGAGGTCATATCTTTTGTTGGACCAACTTCTGAACAAGACAAGTTTCTCTCACCAATAGAAGTTGGTCCAATAAAAGATATGACCACACCCACCTTGTCTCTGTAATATCCTGAGACCAACATGGCTGCAACAACATTGCCTCTGACAGCAGTCATCAGTCGCCAAATTCTTTTTTGGGCTGAAATTTGTCAGCTCTGAGGTGATTATTTGTTAATGCTTGTGCAGAAGCAATTCCACCACGAGGCACCACACGTCTCTGGTGGTTATTGTTGTTTAAAATGGATTTTTTTAAAAGAGGGCGGAGATTACAAAAATGTTTGGAATTCATCCCCCCCCCCCCCACCCCCACCCAAATTGAAATGATTTTGGCCAGCCTCATAGCTGGTGGGGAAACAGGCAAAACAAAATGTCTAATTTTTCCCTTTTGTTTTTTTGAATTTTGAAAAATGTGGATCCATTTTGTTGTTTTTTAATATTCAGATTACACTAGGGCCAGGAGCTCTAATCAGAATCAGGACCCCCTTCCGTAGGCATCGCACGAACCCATTCAAAGACATGGTCTCTGCTGCACAGTCCAGTCTTTGTTTGGGGGGATTTGACTAGCTTCAGTTGTTTTTAATTTGCGTTTAGTATCCCAGTTCCCGCCGGTTATATGTGCACTCTGATGACATAGACATGTACTGAGCACTTGTACAATGTAATGGACAGTCCTCCAGACTTCAGCACTTGCCAGTCTTGTCTCTTCCGCAAAGTGTAAGCAAGAGAAAAAAGAATGGGTACATCTATGCTGGAATAAAAGAGCTGAGGCACGGCCATGGCTGCCCTGGGTCAGCTGATATGAGCCTTGGACTGTGGGGCAAAAAATTGCTATGTAGACATTCAGGCTTGGGCTGGAGCCCAGGTTATGGGACCCTCCCCTCTCATAGGGTCCCAGAGCTCTGGATCCAACACCTGCACAGCAATTTTACAGCCCTACATAGACCAAGCCCTGCAAACCCGAGTCAGCTGACCTGGGCTAACTGCGGGTGTTAAATTGCTATGTAGACGTACCCAGTGAAGAGTGCAGCCCACACGCCATAGATGAGTTGTGAAGGCTGGTCCTGTCCTTGGAGTCCCTCTCTGAGGGATGGGCAGCTAGAAGAAACTGGCCTGTCTGCACCCTCCATGGTCTGAGCTGTGGTTGGCTAGAGAGCTAGCAGGGATATCTCCCTCCCCCCCCCCCGCCCCCGCCTTCCTGCGTCCAGCTCTCTTCTGCCTGGAGGATAACACTGTGATTCAAGGAGGACCTGTACAGGCTGCTGGAGAGGATGCATGGTAGTGGTGGTGCTGCAGGGTCATGTCAGGTTGCGGGGTCTGAGCTCAAGGTGCGGGGATGGGCTGAGGAGCAGTCTGCCTGTATGACCACGGTATTGCTGCTAGCACTGAATGGGAGAATCAGCCAGACCCCAGGGGAAGGGGGTGGCCTGATTGGTGTCTGAGGCTGAGAGGGTATTTGGACTGATGTTGGAGTGAGTTCTGGGTGAATTCCTGCCTCCCCAAAGGTGAAGGCGGGGGGGAGAGGGAGGCGGTTCTCCAGCCCTAGGGAAAGGGTGGGAGTTTGGAACTAACCACCAGCAAGGGCAGCCGTCAGCACCAACATCCAGAGCGAGTTGTTCTAATGTAGCCAACCTGCTGGGCACTCTCAGATGGGCAGCGTGATGAAAGCGCAGCTCTAAACAACGCCAGACAGTCTGCTCAGCGACTCAGCCTCATCCCAACAATCCTGCTCCGAGCTGGAGCAGTCCTCAGAAAATCTCAGACATTGACGCCTTTCACAGCTCCCTCCTGGAGGCATTTCCGCGGGAGGGAGTGACTGAGCTCCACCTGTTTCCCAGGAGGTCTCAGAAATGTGGCATTAAGGCAGAGTTAACATGTGTGGGAAGCAGCTGAATGAGCCGCAGATGAAGGGCGGCGTGGCCTCTCTGTTAGCAATCCTTTTCTTTGGTTAACCTTCAAGCTAAGCTTCTGATCTGTATCCAGGGGAAAAGAGGGAGTTGAGAAACTTTGGCCTGCCTGACCCCTGGTACAGCCCTTTGACTGCCAACCCTCTGTATACAGGTCTGATTTGTGATCCGTGAAAACAATATGACATTTCTCAGCCAATTTAAACGTAATTAGTTCTAGGTAGACATTCCGTCTGACAGGATGTATTCAGCAAAGGTGATATTCTGTACTCTAATAAGGAGGCTCAGGGCCGGAGTCTCTTCTCACTTAAATCAGGAGTAACTCCATCGATATTAGCAAGAGTTGCAGATGCTCAGAACTTCCAAAAATCAGACCATTTTGTTCAGATGCCCAGATAAGGATTTGGATCCCTGAACTTTAGGCACCCTGGTTTGATAGTTTTAGACTAATACAGCTTGTCCAGTTTAGAGTCCACTGTGCTAAATGGGAACACAAACGAATCACTCTATATCTGACCTCTGTGGGCTTGTCTACACTTGAAACGCTCCAGTGGCAGCGCTCCAGCTGTGCCATTGTAGCACTTCAGTGTAGACAGTACCTATGCCAATGGGAGGGGTTCTTCCATCGGCGTAGGCAATCCACCTCCCTGAGAGGCAGTAGCTAGGTCAACAGAAGAATTCTTCCATCAATCTAGCTCTGTCTACACAGGGGGAGGTTGGCTTCACTAGAGGCAGGTCTACACTACAAATGCTGCATTGGCGCAGCTGCACCGATGCAGCAGTGCCACTGTAGTGCTTTGATGAAGAAGCTCTAGGCTGATGGGAGAGAGGCTGACATAGCGCTGTATAGGCTAGCATAACTATGTTACTCAGGGGTGTGGTTCTCCATCGTGTTCTCTGACTACTGGATCACAAAATTAGAGAAGGTCGAGCCAGTTTGGATTTAAAACAAAACAAAAGCAAAACTGTCCTGAATCTTCCTCTGTGATTCAAACCCAAATCTAGTCTGGGGTCTGAATGATTTTTTTTTTTTAATTGTGTTGCTTGATGGTCAGCAGTTCTGAAACACTCATGAAGAAAGCCCTGTTTTCACCTGATTCCCAGCTCCAGGCTGCAGACTCCAAGGGGTTAAATAGTCCTGAGAAGCATCTGTACTTCTGATTGCGTATCTGTACCAAACGTCTGACTCTTTCAGTTTTCACCCTAGCGGACGTTACAGTCGGTAACTAGTTTCTTTAAGTGTATTGTAAAACTAAAGGCAAGGACGGATCAAACCTGGTTCTGAACTTCAGCAGGTTCACCATCGAGAGCTCGGGCCTCAACTCCATTTAAAATCATTTGCAGGCGAATGCACTGAGATGCAGCATCCCTTTGGCAAAGCCGACTGGAATGGAGGAGTAGAGGGGAAGCTGAATTCTGTAGAGATCAGCAGAAGCTCATCACTAAATAAAATCCATAAAATTCCAGATTCCACAGCTGTATTTTTACTTCTGCAATTTTGTACATACAACATAGCAGCTGGGCAATCCCCTTCCGAGGCTGAATGTGGCAGCTAGTGCAGAGTAGGATGTTAGTATTGCAAAACTGAAAATGAATCAGGTCCTCTCTAAATCTTGCATACAGGATGAAATTCACTAGGGAGGGAAAACACTCCTCATCTCATAAGCCCTGTTGGGAATGGGGAGATGCATGGACAGAGGTCAAAAAAGGCTGGTAAATACTTGGGAGCAGGCTGGGAAGGGTCTAATGAACAGACACTTGCTTGCCCGATTGGCCCCAAATGCAGGGAGTATTTTATAGATCTGGTTGAGACACAGCTGAAATCTCCAGAGGACAGTCATTTTCTCGAGATTTTAGCTTAAGGCAAGGAGCTGCGTCTTACGGGGTTGGGCCTTGACATCAATGGAATTGTGTGGATGTTACTAAAATAACGGCTTTATTTTTTACTGGGAAAGACTTTGGCCCAGATCTTCAGCAAGTGCAAACTGGCATTGCTCCTTTGATTTCACCATAGGCGTGTCCAATTCCACTAGCTGGGGATCTGGCCCTCTAAGTGTTCTGTAATCTAGCAGATAATTATTGGCACAAAGAGGCCCTTTTTGCCCTGAATTGTGAGGGGTGTTTTGCTGAGTTATATCCCTGCCTGAAACTCCAACCTTGAAGGGATCACTCTAGAAACCCTTCCTTATCTCTTGACCCTCATGTTTGGATGAGAACAGGCAGGCGCTTACTTCATCGCGCATGAAGACTAAGCAAACATTCTAACTCCTAGTGATGCAACTCTAAGTTGATTTTTCCAGTTACTCAACTGCTGTGCCTGGGTATAATGTGGTGAACTTTGAAATAAATGCTTCCCTCGGTGATTTTAGCAAGTTACATCAAGAAAATCTGGATGCCTCGGAGAGGGAGATAATATTTTATGACACAGGCCAGGAACAAAGCAACTAGAAGTAAATGTGGCTCCTGAAGTCTAATCCCACCTCTGCCACTGACTAATTTTGTGGCCTTGAGCAAGTTACTTAACCTGTCTGTGTCAGTTTCCTCATTTGTGAAATGAGGATAATGATACTTACCTCCCTCATAGGGAGGAGGAGGATATAATACCATGTATGGGAATATTATTATCATTGGAAAGAAATTGTCCTTTAACTGAATGTTGAGAGGTGGACTCTATCATTTCAGCAGAGACGGGTGTTTTATTATCAATTTGTGCTAAAGATACAGCCTTTAGAGACCTGATGCTTATACTTCATGGGAAATAGCAACATTTTTTCCATTCAGAGAGCATTTTCCTTATGCCATATTCCTGTATGGGTAATGACCGCCTGCCTGCCCCAATTGTCTCTGTGGTTTCATTTGGATACGGTATCCTTGTCTTCCTCACCTCATTGCTTGTATGGATTTGCTATGTACTGGTAGGGCTCAGTGCCAGGGGATGGTGAGCACCCTAATGGGACCTGAGGGTTGTCTTGCAGTGACTCAAGAACGTGAGTACCAACTTCAGAGCAGACTGTTAGGAAGCAGGCCACAAACCCCAAATTGGTTGGGAGTTCTATACTTAGATTTCACCAACCAATTATCAAGTGTAAACTCCTCAGGCACTGTAACAGCCTTAATACGGACTCACGGACTTGCCACCCAGGAGACTGCACCTTTGTGATAGATGGTCCTTTACACCAAGTATCACAACAATACTCAGGTTACTCCCAGTCCCAAAGGACCAGTCGCTTGCCCCATATCAGTTGCATGTTAGATCTCACACCAAAGACAACACACACAGCCAATCCTATAATGAACTATCACAAGATTTATTATATAGGAAAAGGAAACAAGAGAGTTATTTACAAGGTTAAAGCAGGGAAACATATATAACCACAAATGAGTTTCAGTCTTAAATTTCAAAAAGTAATAGAAGCTTCAATAATCAGCAAGCTTGATATGTCCTTTAGGGCTAACCCAGGCGAAGCACCAGGGATCTTTTGCTTGCGCCTAGTAATCCTTGCCCCCCCAAAGTCCAAACAGCATGAAGTGCCATTCTCCTCCTTAGGGATTTTTATACCTTTCCCCCCTTCTGCTTTGAGCTGCAACATTTGCCAGTGGGAGAAATTCACTTGCAAGACTCATTTTCATTGTGGGGTGGGAAGGGTAAACAACAAAATCTTTTAATCTCTTTGATGTTCCACTCTAGTCCGTCTGTCTTGTGTCTATGAGCCTTCCTTGCTGGGCAAGACAAAACACCTTGTGTAGGAGACCAGCATTTCACACTCATTAATGTCTCTCTCCTGCCTGGTGATTTACACAGTTAAAGAGGCTTATGTTACAAATACTCAAATATTACCTTATCACAGGGGGGATAGATGGTGTGAGTGAGATTGACATATACAATGCAATGCTCACAGGCATTCAATAGAGTCTAGACACTAATCACATTCGTATTCCTCTAAGACAGTGGTTCTCAACCTGTGGCTCCATCAGCACATAGCTGTGACATCCCCAGTGCCATACAGGTGGGATTGGGCGTGGCCCACCTAGCACATCGTTCAGTAGGTTGGGAACCATTGCTCTAAGACCTATTTGAACAATACCAACACACAGGTGTGCCAGGCAGCTTCCAGCTATGGATTTGTCGGCGTTCAGTTGAAGTCTGGAGACCTTGGCCTGAGTTGGCACGTGGTCTGCCAGCATCAGAAGGGCACTCAGAAATTCATGAGAGGAGCTCACCCACTTGAAGAATTGGACCCACAGCGCCTATTTTCATGCAACTATCACTACTAATGAGAGAGAGGCTTGCACCAAAATGCCACATCTGAACAGCCTGAGGCTTGGAGAGGTGGAGGGGGGAGGTTTGAAAGCCAGAGGCATCTTTACCATTAATATAAAAGGTAGGAAAATACAAGAGGTAAATAGGACGTTGGTGTAGACATTTTCTCTGAAGAGGATGGACCTGATTCCACTCTCACACTGGTGGAACTCAGGAGTAACTCTGCTGCAGCCAGCATCTTGCAATCCAAGATGAGCATGGCAATGGGTAGATTGAGTGGTGGTCCACCTTTCGTTTGCCCCCAGTGTAAGGACCTGACTCAAAGCCCAAGGAAGTCAATCAATGGGAGACTTTCTATTGGTTAAATCTATGGGCTGAAAATCAAAATAAAAAAGGAATCCTATGGAAAATGGAAATGTGGACAGATTGGAGGAGTACCAAAAATAGATTTACACCTCTGAGAGGATAATCAGCTGCACAATTGTTCTGCTCTTCTCAGCGAGGTAGGGTGGCTGTACGTTTTAACGGGGCTCTGTTGCATGAAGAAGATAAGTCTTTCCAGGCAAACTTGGGTGTGTTCATTACAAATGTGTCTCCTTCTGCATCACCTGGGTGCCATCGCTGCTCAGCTTCACCGTTCTGTCATCCCGATGCACCAGGAGACCACCCCAGGGTCTTCCTCTGCTGGGGGCCAGCCCTGCTCTTGTTACGTGCCCATGCCTGGTGCATTTTGCTTTGTCTTGTTTTGGAATAAGAAGAAAATTGCTCACCTGGAGGTTTTTTCTCAAGCTCTGTTCAAATTAAAAAATCTCTTCTGAAAGCTGTCAAGATTATGGCACATGTGCCTTTTGGGGTCTGAAGCTTAGCTTCAAGTCAGAGCTGCTGATCTAAACTGAAGTGACCTAAACTGACCTGAGCTGACACTTTCTGCAGCTCCTGTATAGAATATCTCATCTGGTCAGCACTCTGGGATGCACACGCTCTTGAACCAGATATCACAATATGGACTCCTATAAAATGCTTTCTCCCCTCTTCCCCCCACTCCTGTTACCAGCACAGTTTTCAGCTTTTCTCCTAACTCACAGCAGCATTTTAATAGCACTGTACTTTATACAAATGTACGGTTCGAAATGTACGATTTAAGCAAACAGTGCAATAGAACAATCAGGTCTAATTTCTGCCGTCGGTTATGCTTGTGCAATCTTACATCTATAAATACATCATGAGGGTAAACACCAGGGAGGGTGAAGAGCTATTTGAGCTGAAGGACAACGCTAGCACAAGAAGGAATGGGTATAAACTGGCCATGAATACATTTAGCCTTTGATTGGCTTTGACAGAGGGTAGAATTTATCTGTATATCTATATATTTTAAAGATGGTCAGATATTCTGTTCAATCAGCCTGGTTTCCTTGGACCAAATTGCCCTCTTAGAGCCATGCACATAATCCCTGTTGTCACTGATGACTTCAAGTATCCAAGTGGAGAATTTGCCCCCCACCCCGTGTGTGTGTGTGTGCGCTGGTGGGAGTAGTGGGTAATGGGATGCTCTGAAGAGTATGTAGGAGTTGTTTCACATTCTTCTCATGATACAGCAGTTCCTTTGCCGTGGCTGTGACAGGCATACGGTATTAAATTCCTCTCCTGTAGCTGTCCTCTGGGCAAACCTCTCCAAAATCCCAGGACTTCCTGATTGTCACAGTTCTGCACTCCATCGCCACGCAGAACATTACAGCGAGAGTGGAGATAGAGGAGAATCACTCTTAGCATTATAGGCTTTATGACACACAGTTGAGCAGTTCTGATTCCATCCAGTGGAAGGCGATTCTGCACATGCACTTTGATGCATGACAATACAATAATCCTTGTAAAGAGAGAAGCACAATTCGGTGGGGATGATTTAGCTGGAATATTAAACTCACTCTACTTGACAGGAGACTTGGGAGTTTCACACCTGGGACAAAATCTCCGGAATTTAAAGCCTGGATAATTATTACTGGAGCCAGATTTTGGATCACATCATGGCTCTTCATTGGCTGCCAGTAAAACCTGCTGCCAATTTTAAAGCACGTTTGTTTACTCATAATTTTGCCCGTGATTAATACTGGCTGAGAATATCATTTGGACTTGCAGAAAGGCCAGCATCTGCTGATTTTCTGGGGGCCCGTCTCAGTGGCGTATCGTGAGTCTCTAGCATCCAGGGGCCAAAACTTGTATTTGTGCCGCCACCCCACCCATCGGCGGCAGCGCCCCCGGAGGCGGGGAGGTCTGCAGGTGCAGCGAGGAGTGGGAGTGACAGGGGCAGATGGCCCCAGGCCACCCAGTGGAGGGGAGGGACTGCCTGGCCCCTACACAGCCGTGGTCCCCACAGCTCCCTCGTTGTGCCCGGTGCGGGGGCAGAGGAGCCAGGAGGACGGGAGGTGGAGGGTCTGGATCAGCGCGGCCGCCAGGGATGTCAGCGGGGGGTGGCTCCAAGGAGGAGGGCCAGGCCAGCGCCCTCCCCAGGCCGGCACCTGGGGGCATGGCCCTCTCCCATCCCCCTCGATACATCACTGGCCTGTCCCACTACAACATAGGGACACGTGAGTGTTTTTAGAGCCTGATTCGCTGAGGTGCTGAGTGCTCTCAATTTCCTTTAGCATTTGGACAGGTTGAACAGGCTCAGTTAATTTTTGCAGGACTCCCCTCAGAAGAACTACTGGCAACCTCCCGGGATCTTTGGGGTTCAGGATTCACTGGCAGATCAGCTCCAACAGAGCTATTGCACCCAGGAACTGGAACTGGGATTGCTCTGGTTATCACAGTGTGGGGTCCATGGAATAAGTACCTAGACTCAGGGGAGAAAGAGTCACAGACCTGGCACTGGGACAGACAGTCTCCTCATGGATAGCCCCGGCCTCATACGGATCTACTGAGATTCGTGGTGTCCGAGCACAGCACTACGGCCCACTCACTCTCCCATGAACTATTGCAGGGAAATTCTGCAAGGAGATCCTCAAGAACTTTCCTCCACCCCCACCCCACGGCTGCTTTCCATGGAAATTTCCCCGAGGGTTGCAACTAGCTTTATCTTGCATTCCGATGTGGTGTGTGTCATTTCTGGCAGCATGGAACCCATGCGGAGCTCTGGGATGCCCAAGGTGCAAAATCCATCCTGCCCTGCCTCACCCTAAAATGCAGCCTGTGAATCTCCTTCTCCTTGTTAAGAGCATGGGCAAAGCTGATTACCATGAGATTTGACTGCAGGTGAACTCCAGACACGAAACAATTCCTGCTCGCATCCCAGCACAAAGAAATAGTACGGCTGTGTGCTTTTATTTCAGATGGAAACCCTGATGTAAATTTAATGCAGCCCGGGGCTTCCATTAAGTTGCCAGTGTAGCCTTTGCCTCGGTGTCACAATATTTGCGTTCCCCTAAGTGATGCCCTTGTCAGGAGGTGTTGCTCGTGATGGGGAATGACAGTCCCACAAAAGGAGCCGATGGATAATAAAGCTAGTAATTAAAAGGGAAGGGTTTTTCCAAAGGCGTGTTATGTCTGGATCGTGGGTCTGAATAATTCCAGCGTGATAAATAAACCCATTTTCAGAAAAAGGCAGTGATGTCTCCATTGGGATTGAGTGCCCCCCTTCCCACCCTGCCTCTCCCCCGCACCGTACTCTACTGGTTACTCTGTTGCATTCCCTCCTGTTCCTCTCATTTTCTTAGTATGAGTCAGAGGCAGAAAAGGGTAAGTCACCTGACCCCTATGTGCCTCAGTTTACTCCCCTATCAAATGAGGGTAACAATACCTGCTCCACATGGGTGTTGGGAGGCTTAAGGCCTTGTCTACACCTGGAATTAACCCCGATTTGAACCACTGGTGTAATCAGACTAATGCTAAATCCAATTGTGTCCAAGGCATTGGTGGAGCCGATCCTGGTTGCATGTAGGAGTAAGTGTCACTGGTGCAAAGAGCAGCTTTCCTTGTTTGCACCTGTGCTGCTATGATGATGGCTGGAATCCAGGCTAAGTCCAAATGTAGGCAAAGGCTAGTTAATGAGCGTTTTTGAGGTGCTTTGAGAACCTTCAGGAAAAATTAGTCAAATATTATTTGTAGGTATTACTAAGGGCTGGTCTACACTGGGAACTTACATTGGTATCCCTATGGGTGTGAAAAATCCACATGCCTGAAAGACAGTTAAAATGACCTCACCCCCGGTGTAGACAGCGCTAGGTTGATGGAAGAATTCTTCTGTTGACTATCTGCTGCCTCGGGGGAGGTGGATTAACTACCACAATGGGAGACTCCATCCCGTCTCTGTAATGAGTGTCTATGCTGAAGCACTACAGTGGCGCAGCTGTACCACTGTAGCATTTTAAGCCTAACGCTCCGTGGCCAAGCCCACAGAGGAGCGGCCAGTGCCCACAGGAGGAAGTACACCCTGTTGATCTCAGTGGGATTCACGCCAACATTCTTATGAAATAGTTACGAGCTTGCAGAGCGCTAAGGACCATTGGCATGCAGAGAAGTACATCATGCCTTGCCCTGTTCCGCTGGCAAAACCAAATGGAGCAGAATCTGATTCTGGGCAGGTATGTCAATCCAAGATGAGCATGGCAATGGGTAGATTGAGTGGTGGTCCACCTTTTGTTTGCCCCCAGCGTAAGGTCCTGACTCAAAGCCCATGGAAGTCAATCAATGGGAGACTTTCTATTGGCTATATCTATGGGCTGAAAATTCAAAAAGGAATCCTATGGAAAATGGAAATATGGACAAATTGGAGGAATACAAAAAATAGCAGATGCAAGTAGAAACAAAAGCAAAGCAGCTACCTAGCAAGGGACATAAAAACAATAAGAGGTTCCATAAATACATTAGGCTCAAGAGAAAGAGAAAGGAAAGTGTAGGGCTTTTACATATCCAAAAGGAGAGTTACTAGGAGAACTAATCATGGAAAACATCATAAAGGCTGAGGTGTTTAATGTTTATTTTGCTTCAGTCTTTACTAGAAGCATAAATTGTGGCTAGATACTTACCAGAATATTAACAACAAAGGAGAAGGAACACAAGCCAAGATAGGGAAAGAATGGGTTAAAGAATATTTAGATAAATTACACCTATTCAAGTCATCAATCATTTACTGAAATTCATCCCAGGGTTCTTAAGGAAGTAGCCGAAGCAATCTTGCAACCCTTAGCAATTATCTTTGAGAACTCATGGAGGACGGGTGAGGTCCCAGAGAACTGGAGAAGGGCAAATATAGCACCTCTCTTTTAAAAGGGCAACAAAGAGGACTCAAAGATTGTAGACCAGTCAGCCTAATTTCGATACCTGTAAAGATGCTGGTACAAATTATTAAACAATCATATAAGCACCTAGAGCATAACAGAGTGATGAATAACAGCCAACGTGGATTTGTCAAGAACAAATTGTGCCAAACCAACCTAATTTATGTCTTTGACAGAGCTCCTGGCCACTGGATGGGGGAATCAGTAGACATGATATATCTTGATTTTAGTAAGGCTTTTGACATAGTCTCACATGACATTCTCATAAGCAAACTAGGAAAATGTGATCTGGAGGAAATTACTATGAGGTGGATGCACAACTGGTTGAAAGACTATACTCAACGTGTAGTTATCAATGGTTCACTGTCAAACTGGAAGGACGTATCTAGTGGGATCCCATGGGGGTCATTCCTGGCTCTGGTACTATTCAATATTTTCATTACTGATTTGGATAATGGCATGGAGAGTATGATGACATTTGTGCATACACCAGCTGGAAGAGGTTGCAAACACTTTGAAGGACAGGATTAGAATTCAAAATGACTTTAACAAATTGGAGAATTGGTCTGAAAGTAACAAAATGAAAATCAGTAAAGACAAGTGCCACGTGTTTCACTTAGGAAGGAAAAATCAGAAGCACAACTACAAAATGAGGAATAACTGGCTAGAGAGCAGTACTGCAGAAAAGGATCTAGAGGTTATAGTGGATCACAAATCGAATCTGAGTCAACGTGATGCTGTTGCTAAAAAGGCTAATATCATTCTGGGGTGTACTAACAGGAGTGTTGTATGTAAGATGTGAGAAGTAATTGTCCCTGCTCTACTTGGCACTGGTGAGAACTCACCTGGTGTACCATGTCCAATTCTGGGCACCACACTATAAGAAAGATGTGAACAAATTGGGCAGAGTGCAGAGAAGAGCAACAAAAATGATAAAAAGTTTAGCAAACCTGCCCTCTGAGGAATGATTAAAAAAACTGGGCATGTTTAATCTTGAGAAAAGAAGACTGAGGGGGAGACCTGATAATATATTAAGGACTGTTATAAAGAGGATAGTGATCAATAGTTCTCCATGTCCAGCAACGGTAGGACAAGAAATAATGGGCTTAATCTGCAGCAAGAGAGATTTAGATTAGCTAGTGGGGAAAACTGTCTAACTATAAGGGTAGCTGAGCACTGGAATAGGCTTCCAAGGAAAGTTGTGGAATCCTCATTGTTGGAAGTTTTTCAAAACAGGTTGGACAACCATCTGTCAGGGATGGTCTGGGTGTTCTTGGTCCAGCTTCACCTCAGGAGGCTGGACTAGCTGACTCTTTGATGTCCCTTCCAGCCCTACATTTCTATGATTTTACGTTATAATTATTGTACTGACCATGATACAAACCTCTAATGATTCTGGGCCTCTAACATTACACGGTTTATTCCCATCCTTTAAGGCTGTGTCTATACTAGATCATAGGCTCTCAATTTGGGAGTCATGACCCTTTGCCCCTTCCATATTGTTGAATGGACGAGGGGTCCCAGATAGATCCCAGCTAGACGGAAGGGTGGTCCTGGTGGGACCCCAGTTTGGAAGAAGGACTAGAAGGACCAGTGGACTAAATGAGAGGTATTAGAAAGAAAGAGAGACAGGAAGATGCTGAAAAGGAAGATAAATACTTAGGCCATGTCTACACTAGCACTTATGTCGGCAAAACTTTTGTCACTCCAGGTGTGAAAGGAAGACCCTGACACTCCCCCTGACATAGCTACCACCTCTCATTGAGCTGGTTCTGTACATCAATGAGAGAGTTCTCTCCCGTCGGCATAACGCAGCTACACGAGCGCTCTTACAACAGCGGTGCTGTGTCGGTACAGTTGTTCCATTGTAAGCTTATGAGAGTAAACATGACCTTATTTCTCTTTACACAGAGATTCTCTTTAGGAAATATCTGTGGTTGCTTTAAAACAAAGACCATTGTTTCCCTTCCCTATGAATTTCCTAAGATCCATTTCTGAAACACTAATTGTAATTGTAACATTGATGGTAATTAATTATCCCTTGTCCAGGATAGAAAGTAAATGTAATTTGCTTCTGCCTCCTACTCTATCCCCTCCTGGGCATTCCTGGGAGGAAGGGGAACTGCCGTTGGGGTTTCATTGGTGACTGTCACAATGGGGAAGTGTTAGCTGGCGTCAGCTGTGATGGTGTCAGACAGGGAGAGGACAATCTTGCTCTGCCCAGTCAGCTGGAATAACTCGGCCAATGATGTTTCTCTGTCCTGACACTATGACAAAGTAGAGAGACTGTGCCGCATTGTTAGCAGGGAGAGGCCAAGCAGAGAAGTTCAGCAGATGCCAGGACTCCCGGCCAGGAACCCAGCCATGGGTGAGGGCTGGCCCAGCTAGGGGTAATTGACTCGTTAGCAAATCCAATCAAAGAGAAAGTTCTTGAGCAGTGAGGTGTACGGCTGGGTTTTGTAAAGACTGGCACCAAAGTGCCTCAGGGGCAATGGGAGACACAGGCCAACATTTGGTCACTATGGATGATCAGTGTGACAGCCCCTTGTTGTTTGTTAAATAAATCCGGACTGGTGCTCTAGGCTCAAAACTGCTGGGTGGTTTCTCTTACCCTGAGCCATGACCTGCATAACATCGCACTGGCTAAAACAGCTTGCAAATGGATGTGTCAGTGCATCCCCTCTTCCTCTCCCCTGAAACAGTTTCAGATGCCTCCATTGTCCGTCCTCTGTCACACAGCACCGGCTATGTGAAATGAACTACGTGACAGAGACAGGCAAAGTGCAGATCCAGAGCAACCAGCCAGAGTCCGTGGGTGTTCGGGTCTGGGGTTTTGGTTTGGTCCATTATGAAGATAAGGGATCCAGCCATGTCGGTCAGATCTTGAACTGTAGCAATTTGGTGTTATATGAACTTCTGCAGAGGTTAAGGGTGTTTGGGGCTGGAATTTTTGGCTCAGTGTTTATTAACTAATAATTGGCAATTAATGATTACTAATGAAAATCATTGGTCTGAATGTGGTTTGGGACAAAATGGTGCATCTGCCAGTCCCAGGATTCCTCTGACTGTAGCTGCAAGAGATGGCATGGATCTCTTAGCCCATCCCCCTTCAATGTGGGGTTTATTCTGCATGCGCTCTTTTATAGTGTATTGACCCAGTCCCTCCTTACTATTTCAGTGAGATTTTCAGATGGTTTTCAATCATTTCCAGCCCCTACCTCACTTCTTTGTTGTGACACAGGCTGGAAGGGGAGATCTCCAAAGATGTTGGAAGTACCATTCAGATCAGCACCCAGAATACTGACAGGCCAAATCTTAGCCTACTCCCTGCATGTAAAGGGGACTCTTCTCCCTCTTCTGGCCTCCTCTGGCAAGAGCGTGAGGGGAAGAGAGAAGGCAGCATAGGTCCTTGGGGCTGGGGCAGTAACGCTGAGATGAATGTGAGAGTTCACACCTCAAAGCTATTCTTTCAGGCTCTCTGCAAATTCAAGCAGATGTCATTGTATTGGTTACACGAGGGTCACATGCAGAAGGCTTTCTCCTCAACCATAACGGCTGGGGACTTATTACTCTGCAGAATGACTGGGAGAGTTGTTCCTATCCTACTCATACTCACACATCCTGCCCAGCCTTTCGAGCACCACGTTTTGACAAACACTGATCTAATAGGTTTCACCATTAGGAAGATTGCCCTGATATTCTCACTTCATTTCTCCTTTAATTTCATTCTATTAAGCTTAATAAACCTCCCCTGGGACTCCCCTAACTCAATCCCACCTCCACCTGCTTGGTGTTTATAGCAGCTTGTACTTGCAGGTGGCTATTTCATTCCTTCCCTTTAGCGATGGAGTGTCATTAAGAAGACAGGTGCCCTTGGTTCATTCCACCAGCCGATGCTTGTATGTCAGAAATGCCGAGTGAATGACTGAGTTGCGTTGGGTACACTTCCCACTTCAGCTTTCGCTGGAGCCCAAATCACTGTCCCTTGCTCCTTCCCCATCTGTGCTGCGTAGGCTGACTGACTCAGAAGAGCAGCAGAGCCAGCCAAAGGGATTGCTCTGAGTCAGAGCTCTGATGCAGAAATATCACACTGGGGTAGGGCTCATGTTGCTGAGAGTGGCTTGAGTTCTGTGGCTTTGGTTCATCACCCCCTTGTGCAAAGTCACTGCCTTTCGGATCCGGTCGTGCTTTGCATGATGTAAAATGGTTGTGCAAGGTGCCAGGCAGTGGCCGTGTCTGTACTAACTAAACGTATAGCCCCACAAACAAAACCGTCCAAGGCGATCTCACCTAACCCAGGGGCTGATCCTGCAAGGTGCTGCGTGTCCTCGACTCCGAGGGAAGGTGCTCAGCCCCTCACAGAAGGTATCCAGCATCTCCTTGGCTTTAGTCCCTGGGCAAGAGCCTCCACAAGGAAGGAGTGTGCTTTGTAAATGTTATTATTTTGGTGAATGATCCCCTGCTGCTGCTTCTTGAACTAAAGAGGATCAGATTCTCTTAGGCTATCACAGCCGCAGACGTTGGCCACTGTATAGCAGCCACAGTGATAAAACCCAGCTCCTCCTGCACCAAAATCACAGGTGCTCTTTGATTTGAGCCTACTCATTACTTCACTTACTTGGGTGCACTATAGGGCTTATGACACGCACACACACATGAGCAATTCTGATTCCATCCACAGACGAGCCAGCGCATAAAGTCTGCAAAATCTTTCCACTGCCTGATTTCATTCGGAAATGGGATCCCTCACCTGATTTGCTTTGCTCATAAGGAGACAACTATTAGAAACATTATTTACACTAACCACCATCCCCCACACCAAATGAGATGGATACGGTACAACATCAAACTCTGACTACACCAAACAATATTAGTCACCCTGAATGATACATCGTTTTAAGCAGGGCTGCTGCTGCCTCTCTTTGTGAAGTGGCTTGGGGTGGTTTTTGCCTTTTAATGTCAGTGCATATGTTTCGAAACCACAGTTTCACCCTTGACTGAGAACAGATGGCAACCAAGGAATCCTTCAAAGCAGCAGCAACAGAAACCTGACCAGAGTTTTAACTGCTAAGCAAGACTCTCCCACCTGCAATGGGTTTACCTCTTTCCTGTCAACATGCACAGAAGCCTCTGATCTACTGTCAAACACCATTTCTAGGGCCAAGTCCTGCAAAACTTCCCCTGAAGTCAAGGGAGATCCCGGATGCTCCAAAACGGCCAACGTGCCACTGAGCGCTAGGCACGCCGGGGCTGCTCAGAATACTTCCGATGATGGTGGAGATAGAACTGGGAGACTCCAGCTCCAAAAGCAGCGGCCGTGAGCTCCTGAGCGGAAGGAAAATCTTTTACGAAAAGGTGGCAGATTCTAATGAGGCAGGTGTCCTCTGCTGAGCCATCCCAATGTCAGGGACCCAATTCTGGGTTGCGTCTTCTGATTTTAAACCTCTTTTGCACTTCTCAGAGTCTGGCTGAACTGGGAGCTGAAACAGCCCCAGTACAAGCTGGAGCAATGCCAGGGCTGCTCCAACTCATGGCAGTTTCCCCACAGTGACCTGTTGGCTACTCTGCAGCCTAGAACTGCCAGACAGCAGAGAACTCCAGTCATTCCCTCTCATCCCCTTTTCATGTCCCTGTGCTTGGAGCTGTAGGTACAGCCCTGCCCTGCTCCTATGCCAGGGAAATTTCTTGAGGGCCATTGTGGCATCAAGTTACCATAGCAAGGGCTAGATTCTGGTTCCAGACACTCAAATGTGCATAGCGGCTGATGAATCTTGTTAATTTCAGGCAGGTTGTAAGAGGGGTAGGAACATCTCAGAGGCAGAAGGAACTGGGACAAAGAAGGTCTTGGAAGGAAACCCTCATAACAGTCACGGTTGGGGAGAAACTCAGGCTGATGTTTATGTTCTCTGGTGGTACCTGAGTTCCTCTCTTGTTAGTTACCAATGAAGCCAAGCCCTAATAGAAAAGGCTGAGTCCTGACTGTACCCAGTGTGTAAATACTCTATTCAGAGCCGGGTGGGAACTCCACCTTCTTGCTCTCTGTATATGGCCTATGACACACATAGCTGAAGGTTCCGCATTCTATCCAAAGAGGGCAGTGGTTCCCGCATGCATAAGCCAGTTAATTACAGCTGTGCATGGGGGACCTATCACCCCATGCACATCACGGGACAGTGCTTTGCAGCGGCAAGGCGGGGAGGGTGGGGGTGCTGGAAAGAAGAGTGACTACGGGACAGGTAGCAACTTGGCCATAAAATTCCACGGTAACATCGGAGGAACGGCAGCTGCTCTTCCAAACTGGAAAAGGGAGGTTCCACAGACACTCCAGCTGCTACCCCGATCTCCTGTGTAAAGTCTTTTATTTGGGGACACCAGGATTTGGCTAATTCCTAAGAAAGGGCTTCAGGAACTGGCCCATAGTAAACACCTTGTCATGGCATACTACATTTTCACACCAGGTTACAAGGAACATTTCTCAATGATACCTGTCTCCATTAAAGAAATTTCAGTCGAGCAAAACCTCATCCCAGAAGGCCACGAGAGACAGTCAAAGTCCTGCCAATACGATCTGTTAGGATTAACAACTACATTCATCAATAATAAGTAATGTGACCTGACATGTATTGATTCAGCAATTCAGTGTCACATTTGTCTTGTATGTAGGTCACTTGAAAGGAGGCACTTCAAATCAACTGCATGAAGTGTTTCATCTGAGCTGCAGGTACAGCGTGTGTATTTCTTTAACTAGGCCACATAGGTCATAATTCTCCAAACAACCGTATTGTGTTATTCACTATTTCGGGTGCTTTCATCTTCGAGGAGAACGGTGAGGCAGGAAAACAGGTTAATTAGCTTCAAGCACTAATAATATTGCAGGTAGTCCAACGGCTCATGATAGAAGATAATTTTGCATTATTTAGAACACATGCCTCCTTCTAGTCTCATCATTTGACAGCCATTTGAAATGTTCTCTCTGTATCTAGCAATCATCTGTTGCTATCGTTTTCTGTGTGAGAGGGAAATGGAAGTGGAATTTTGTGGCTAGCTATTGGTTTAGGATTTCCATTAAAAGCATCTTGTCATATCTTTCATTTTCCATTTTCTTCACCTCTTTCAAATCCCACCCAACGTCTACCCAGCTAGTGGGGGAGTGGAAACACAATTTGATATTTTCTCTTCTTCTTGTTCTTCCTGCAACTGCTAAAAAAGTTGAGACCAGGGCACAATCCATACAGGAAAATCCCATGGAGCATGTGGGGAAAGTTTACAAGTTCCCACTTGCAGATTTTCCACCAGATCATTCCCTAAGTGGGAACTCCTGGAGTTTCCCACTCGCTGCATGGGATCTGACCATCTGCTCCATTAACAGAGGTTGACAGAAAACCACCATGTTTCGTGGAAATAAAAAAAAAAAAAAGGAAATTCCAACTTTTTCAATCTTCCCTGCTGCGGATCAAAACCCAGGATGAATTTTTCCCATGACCGTTTTTGCAAAATATTTCTCCCTTTGTTTCCATCGGAAAAAAATACGATTTGAAATTTTGCAACCAGCTGTATTCATTGCACTCTTGCTCTGCTTATGTAACTCCCTGGAGCTGAGTGGTGATTTAAAAAAATTTTTTTTTGCAAGCACATACTGCCTTGTGACCTGCCTTCACAAAGCTTTCTGCTGAAGGCCTAGATTGCTTCACTAGTGGGAGCCGAACAGACTCTCTTCAGCCATAATTCCCACCCTGGGGCATGGAAAGTGGACATTGCTGACCGTACGGCCTGGTGCCCCTTTCCCTGGCACTTTATAAGTGCAGGCTAATGATAAGCCAGGTCAGCTTTAGTGGATCTCTAGCAGTCAGCCATGTTCCAAATGGCCATTATTTAAATTCAGCTGGGACAAGACAGGGAAAGATTGGTCAGTGCCCAGCATACAGAAGGAGAGTTGTTCCAAAGTTTATCTGCTTTACGCATCATCAATCAAAACTGTTACCACAAAATACGTTGAAGAAAATGCTGAGAGTAAAGACAGGTTGTGAGGAAGCCTTTGTTGTTGGACTGGGATCAGCTGTTTCACTCTGTAATCATTGCTGTCAGGTGTTTGAATCTTTCCTTCGGTATAAACCACCCTCAGAAACACTGTTAAGGGTGGTGGTTCGTCAACACCGCTACCTGGGTCATTTTGGTCGTGTTACAACAACTGGTGCTTGAGTTCCCCTTCAGCAAAGCACTTAAGCATGTGTAAAAATGTAAGCAGATGAGTTATCTCATTGACTGCCAGCTCCCTACACAGTCCTGCTCACGGGCTTCAGGTTACACACGTGCTTCAGTGCTTTGTTCACTCACCCTATTGCCAGCCCAGCCGGTTCAAAAATGTTGAGTCAGACCCCCCCCAAAAAATCATAGGCTTGGCTTAAAAATTAGGATTCTTTACAGTACATGTTGTCGAGCTTTTCTCCCCAACTTGGAAGGTTAGTGGCGCAGGTTCACCCATCTCTGTGCGCCTCCCAGGGCTGGATTTCCAGTTAGGCACGGTAGGCATGTGCCATGGGGCGCTGGCGTTCTAGGAGTCCCTAAGCAGTGGTGGATTACTGCAGGGGCCAATGGGGCCCAGGCCCGGGGTCCCGGCCAATTTGAGGGCCTCGCACGAGAGCCAGAACCCTGGCTCCACCCCCTGCTTCTCCTCCTCCTCTCTCTTGGCACCCCGCCGTCTTGCTCCTCCTCTTCTCCCTGAGGCCCCGCCCCCTGGCCAAGCTGGAAGCAGGAGCCCAGGGGTGAGCATAATCCCCCCACCTGGAACTGGCCAAGCTGGTTGCCCCAGCCCCTCTCCCCCCCCGCAGGCAAATATGAACGTCAGCTGTGGGCGGGCGGAGGAGGGAGCGCTGAAGATGCTGTGCCTAGGGGTGCATAAGATGGCAGGGCACCGTGCTGCAGCTGCTCTACCTCAGTTTCCCCAGCAGCATTTCCAGCCCACTCCGGTGGCTTAGAGGCCTAGCTCAGTTCGCTGGCCAGGTCACTACAAAAGTTCACATCCTCCCAGGGTAGCAGAAGTCTCAGTCCCAAAGTCACAACCAAACACAGGCATTTATCCCAGCTGGGTTTAGTTCTCAGACCCCACCCTTCCCCTCAGGAGGGGCACCCTCTGCCCTGGCTTGGGTTAACCACCATCAGCAGCTCCCTAATAAACCCAAATGGGCCAGCAGCAGGCTTGGCTTCCCTCCAGTCCTCAGCAGCCTAGATCCAACCAAACTTTTCTTTCCCAAGCAAGAGCAGCTGATCTGCTCTCCTTCCCAACCAGCCACAACTGCCAGAGTCTTTCCCTTTCACCCCCTTCCCACGGGCCTGACACCCACTACAGATGGAGCAGGTGAGGCTGACTGTGCTAACCACAGCTGTGAACCCTTTCCAACCCAGGTGGGGTTTGTATAACCAGCACAGATAGAAACTTCCTTACAAAAATAAAAAAGAGGAACTCATATAATCACATGATTCCAGGACCTGGGGCTTTAGGGAAAACACCAACTATGACATGACTCACAATAGCATCATGAGAGCTGGCACACCAAGGAAACCTCAATCCCCACATGTAACATATGACTTGCAGAAAATGCTGGATTCTCATCACATGGCCTTTATTATAAGACATTTCTGCATTTTGTATTTGTTGAACCAAGGGCAAGTTGTCCTCTCATTTACACTGGATCAGACGCTGTGTGTGCACGACATGTAAAAAGCTCAGTGTTTTTATCCACCATTTTCAGCTTTTTACAAATAAACAATGAAAGGTGGAGCAGTTCAGTGCTCAAAATTAGTGTTGAATTTCACAGGCAGAGTTTTATATTGTATTTTGGTATGACTATGGACCTGATCCTGCAGATACACACACAACTTGACTTTGACTTTTGAGATTAAAAGGGTTACTCACATGAGTAAATCACCTACTTGCCTAAGGGTTTGCAGGATCAGACCCTGAGTGAGACCCTCATTCCCGCTCTGGCCCCTTAATGCCCAGTAAAAGAGTCAGAACGGCATGAAGGGGTCCTAAAAGTCCCATATCCGATGAGGGAAGGATTCCCTGGTCCAGACCCTGTGAAGAAAGCCATAGGTCTGCCTTCTAAGGCCTCCCTCACAAGCTCTGATGTAGATCAGGACTGGGGTAAGGGGGGTGGGGCCTTAGCCGGCAGCACTGGGAAGTTGCTGTAACTTGTACCCATCCCAGACTGCCGAAGTTACAATGTGGGCCACTCAAGCTCCTGGCACAGCCTGAGGTTGGGAGGACTGAAAGGTAGCTAAAAATCAGCGCAGCCACCTTCCACCCAGGCTGCATGTTCTGTGCTGCGTGAGGTCCAGAACGGCATGACAGCGCCTTGTGTTTAGAAAGCAACATGCAAATTTACGGTGCTAAAGAAGTGTTTCACAGTGGTGATTAATACTAAAACACAGCACAGCATTTCACCACAGTTCAGGTCTGGTGAATCTGACACGGTCAAGAGTGGGGCTGCCGGCTGCCCCTCCCCACTGCTCTCTACCCCTCCCCACACACACTGACAACATGTGCGCTATAATTCAAGGTGTCTCAGCATAAATATGTGCAGCATGTGGAAAACTGAAAATCTGGGGACAGCGTAAAACAAATGGAATTTAACATCAACATAAATAACAAGGGATATTGGCCTGAATGCACTGGATTGGGAAGAGGTGAGAGGTAGACTTGTACGGAGAAGGGGGGAAAAGGAGCAGTACTGCATAATTCAGGAGATCCTGCAGCATAATTTGGATCTCATTTGCCACATAAATGTCTGGGTGTTGCCTTGCGTAAAATATGTTCAGTCATGTCTTTTCAACAGTGTACAGTATTAGTAAATGGTTTTGGAGTGCCAGATGCAAGTAGCGCTTTGTGACTCACTAAAATAAAGTCAATATTGCTATTAAAAGGCACTGATATCATCTTACTTGTTTAAAAAACCCCTGCATTTCAGGGCCGGGTATTCCTGGGGGCAGTATTGCACTGGAATTGCTGTGTGGGCCGCACACCTCACCGTTGTACAAAGTCCTATTTGCACCACCTATTTGATTTTTAATAACCCAGGACTAAATCTTGGGGAACTCTGGGGTTTGGCCCAGTTCTTAGCATTTATATGAGCACTCTACAGATTGTAAGCACTTTGGAAACATCACTTCACTTTAATACTCACAACAACCTGTTACACGAGTGAATGTTGTTATCCCCAGTTTCCAGGTGGGAAGGGGAACAAGGCAGGGAGATTTATTGTCACAGTAGCATCCAAAGGCTCAGATCAGAGCCCCCATGTGCTTGGCGCTACACAAACATGCTGCAAAGAGACAGTCTTTGCCTTACTTGATTTGCCCAGGTGGCAGTCAGTGACAGAGATGGGGTTAGAACTCAGGGGTTCCTGGCTCTTGGTCCCAAGTGCTGATCGCTCATCAACACCTCATCATTAGTGACGCGATCAAGCTTTCTCTTTAATTAAATCAACCTCATTCTAACAGACAGAATACTTGCTTCCTAAAGGATGATGTTAGCAAGAACCCGGGGATATATTTAACACCATACTACAAAATAAATATAGTATCGGCCTGGCCTGTCATCAAATTTCTCAGCATCCTCCTGCTGGAGGCATGGTATAGCTAAATTCATATGCTTGCCTTACTGTCTAAGCTTAAGTTATCATCATCAGAGCAGAGAGATTGCAAATGCTAACCTAGTCTTTGATCCTGCAAAGATTTAGGAAGATGCCTAGCTTTACACACCCAGGGGACTACTCGTGTGAGCAAATTAAGCACGTGTGTAAGTCTTTGCAGGACCTTGGCTCTAGAGTACACATTGGGTTGCTTGTTTCAAAGCCAGAGTTACATGATCTGGTCATGCAGGATTTTCCTAGTCGCTGCACCCAGAGTGTTTGAATGTGTGTTTGTGGCATGTGTTCATTTATCCAGCAATCTCGGTGACCCGAGATACCATGTTCAATTTGTCTGACCTATTAAAAAAAAAAAAGGCTAATTAAATTGCACAGGAAACGTGGGATGTGAAGAGCACTGAAAATGAAACTCCCAGCAAAACCCGTAACTCCAGCTGAACAGAGGGATGATGGATAGTGTGACCATTCGCAGCACACGAGGCAGGGAGAAGCCGCATAAAATAATACATTGCCCCTGGTGCTGATACTGCTGAGGCGAGCCATTCTGCAGCACTTGCACAATCTGTCACGAGCTCCTGAAGTGCAGGAGGAAATTAGGGTTCCAGCAGGAACATTCATTCCTTCCCTGGAATCTTGACTGACTTGTTTGCAGAGCGGAGCAGCAGCACGACCTTCAGCTGTTCAAAGCTAACTCCAGGGATGATCGTTGCTGCCACAGCCAACAGGAATTGCCACAGCCAGTCATGTGATTACTGAGCTTGTAAACTCTTTGTCTTTTTTGTTCTGTGTTTGTACAGAGCCTACAGCACACTGGGGCGCTGGTCCACGACCAGGCTCCTAGGTGCTACAGGAGCACACACAATAATAATAATAATAATATGGCTAGTCCAAGTAATCCAACAAAACTAAAATGCGCTGAGGACACAATCATCAGATGACTTACAGGTTGCAGGGTGGATCCCAGATATGTTTTTTTGCATTCTCATTACTTGCTCTGGGAGGACCCAGATTATGTTATTGGGAGCATTATATCCCTAGGGCTAAGGTAAGATTTGAGGTGACATTATTTCAAGTATGAGGAAAAATGCAAGATGTACACACCTCACCACAACTTACACATGGACTATTTTATCTATCTGAGGCACTTAGATGGCCCCTATTACTGAAGAATTCAAGTGCCCCACACTATTTAACGTAGTTAACCCGCACAGCACCCCCTAGGGAGTACTATTCTCCCCAGTTTACAGCTGAGGAATCACCTGAGCCATAGAAGGCCAAGCAACTCAACCAGTGAAACACAGGAAGTCTGTGGTGAAGCAGGGAATTGAATCCAGGTCTCCCAAGTCCTACGCTGGTGCCTAACCACTAGGCCATCCTTCCTCTCATCTTCCCAGATTCGTTTAGACCTACTCTCCCAGGCAATTACCCCTCTCCCACCCTTATTTAAATCACTTTCTGCCATGGTGCTACATGAGGTGAATTAGCTAAGACACTTATTTATGCTATTTTTAAAAATCTCTTTGCTCCGCCGTGCTATTCATTAGCCTTTGCTACACAACTTCCCAACTTTATTGAGGCAACCTCTTCCTTCCCCTCTCCACTGTTTTGTAACCACATTGGTGAGTCCCATTGGAAATGTGATTGTAAACTCTTTGGGGCAGGGACCAAATTTCCTATGTATACTATGGGGACTGGAGGAAGGGGTCTAGCATCCTTTGGGACTCTGAAATAATTACCAATACATTAATTAATATATCATATGAATTGCCATTAGAAGGAGAAACACTCTTTAGGGGGTGGTGTGTGAACGGAATCCCTTGTTACTGTGAAATCTAGTAGTCATGGAATGGGGGGAATCTCCAATGTCCTTTTCTGTTCAACACTCCAGCCAGAGATGGGGTTTTCTGGGGCAGAGAAAGAAGCTGCCTCTACTTAAAAAAAACAGGTTCATGGATGTTGAGGTGATGATAAAAAAATGTTCTGAACTCATAGGTATTTGAATGAGAAACAATTCCTATCGAAAACTGTCGTTTTATGATGCCTCCCATCCTCTCTGTACTTGGGACTGGTATATCTCATATCATAACTATTCTCTCATCTTTGCCTCCTCAGCCCCACCATGCAATCTGCATTTTAGCACTTCTGTAGGCTTCGATGTTCTCTGTGACAGCACTGGATCAGCTCCTGTGAGACAAACGACTCGAGAAATTCAATGGGTAGAGAGTTGGCACCAGATTTGGCCCCGCTATTATATTACCAGCATCTTTTTAGTTATTTGCTCCCAAAAGCGCAAATAAAAAGATCTTGGACTAGGTGCTCTATTGAACACAGAGAGCCAGTTACAGGGCTTTGATTCTGTGCTGTCTGGCCCAGCTTCCTTTAGAGCAACCTCGGAGCTGTTCTAACATATGCCACTGGGGTAAGATACCCCAATGGAAGAGTAGCATGGTGGAGCAGAGCTCTCTCACGTCCCTTTCTTCGCCTACCATTTCCTCTATGCTGGGCAGGAGAGGTCAACACAAGAGCCATTTATCCCAGCAGGGAGTTCTCCTCTGTTTAAAGGTAAGCACATGCTTAAGTGCTTTGTTGAATTGAAGCCTATAGAAAAGTCCACTAAGGACTTTCCGATGTCAGTCTGTTTACCTCGAAGGCACTCACGTACTACAATGATGGGTGCCACATAAAGCTGGTCAGGAAAACACTTATTTTTTCCCTGCAAAAAAAAAAAAATCAGCCAAAAAACCAAAACAGAACTGAGAACTCTCCCCCGCCGCCACAATGGCTGCAACCAAACAAAACAAAAAGTAGGATTTGTTTTTTTCCAGGAACCCCAAACATTTCTACCAAAAATGGAAAACATTTTAGAACATCTGTTTCATCAAAAAGTCACTTTCCATCAGGAAGACGTTTCAGTGGAAAATTTCAAAGCAGTTCTAGTGCCAGTTCAAAACCTAAGATGGATGTGATGAGGATAAATACATGAAAGAATGTGAGACACTGGAGATACTGTGATAAGAGGGGCCATATAAGTGCCTTAGATAGATTAACTATAAGTCCAGAGTTTAAAATGTGTTTGGCTTCAGTGCAATAAAATCTAAAAGGAAGTAAGAAAACAAAAATGGGACATATGATCATTAACCCATAATGCTGCTACAACGTGTATCATATTTGTCTGCCTGAATTAAACTGAACTCTTCAGGGCAGTCTTTTATGTGCCTGTAAAGCACTGTTGACACCTACAGTGCTCTATAAATAAATAATACATAGTAATAATGTTTAATAGAATATGCTGGGTGGTGGATTTTTTTTTATATTGGACTGTTCCTGACAATTCAGAGATTTGATTTATTTCTTTAAGGTCAGAATGGGAAATAATATATCAAGGTTTTGTCATTTGTCTGTCTTGTTTTTCTGAAAAACATACATAAGTCATTCAAAGTTGGTATTATTCATATGTACATGGATTTTTAAGGCCAGAAGAAATCATTTTAATCATCTAGTTTGGCTTCCTGCAAAACACAAGTCATAGAATTTCACCCAGGAGATCCTGAATCAAGCCCCATAACTTCTGGTTGAACTAGAACACATCATTTAGAAAGACATCACATCTTGGTTTAAAGACATCAAGAAATGCAGCATCCCTAAGTAACTTGTGCCTGTGGTTAATTATCCTCTCCCTTAAGTTTTCACTTTCTAAAAAATGTATCTTCTAGCCATTTGATCTTATTATGCATGTGTCTGTTAGATTAATGAGTCCTCCACTATCAGAAATCCTCTCCATGAATAGGTGTGTGTAGACCCTCACCAACTCACCTCTTTGCTATCTCTTGAGTAAATAAAACCAATTGATCTGCTTTAATCTCTCACGGCAATGCAGATTTTCAAATCACAAATCATTCTTCTGGTTCTTTTCTGAACTCTTTTCAATTTTTGAGCAACCTTTAAAAGTATGGACACCAGAACTGGATTCCAATAAGGGTCTCACTAATGCTTCATACAGATTTGATTTGATTCTCCTATTTGATATTCCCCTACATCGAAGGATCATGTTAGCTTTCTTAATCCCAGCATCACACTGCAATCTCAGTTGATTAAACACCATGACCCTGAAGTCTTTTTCAGAATCAGTGCTTTCTAGGACACAGTCCCCCATTTGTTAGTGTGACCAACAGTTGTTGCTCCTAGATATGTGACCTAGCATTTGACTTTATTAAAATGCACATTCAAATGAATCCAGTATAACAAGTGATCCAGATCACTCTGTGTAATCAACATGCCCCTTTTCTTATTGACCACTCCACTAGTCTTTGTTATATTAGCAAATTTTGTCAGCAATCATTTTGTATTTTCATCCAAATCATTGATAACGATATAATGAATAGCACTGGGCCAAGAACAGGTGCCTGCAGGAAACACCCTATTTGATGACAGTTTTCCATTAGCAATTACATTTAGAGATTTTTATCAAACCTGTTGTTTAGAAAGTGATCTCCTTTGGGGTGAAATTCCCCCTATGAGGATGCCACCCCAAGATACATGCAGAAGGTTAACACAAAGACTTGTTCTAGGATTCTGCACAGGGGTGAATTTCACCATCTCTGAACGTACTGATCTCCCACGTGAATGAGTTCGTTCTTGGCAAAAGCTCAGTCTTTGGAAATACAAAATTTGCACATACACAAAAGGAAGTTTGGTTGAAACCACTTTGACAATAAGGCCCATAATCTTTTGGAATACATTTTCAGTAGCATATGCTGAAACTGCATGAGCTAAATGTGCTTTGGCATGTACAAAACAGTAATTGCAATTACAATGGCAAATGCTAAATAGAACGTATAAGGAATACCTACTCAGCATGCCTTGTGACACCCAACTTAGTTGCACTTTTTAAAAAAAATTCAAATATTTTTGAAAAACGTTTGTGTGAATTTAATGTGCTTGAAAAGTTCAGTGTTGACCAACTTACAAAACTGAAACGAGAACTGTGTGTTTAATGGAAATTCCATTTTGCAAATGATTTTGAGCTTTCAAAATTTGGTTTCATTCCAAACTGGAACAAAACCTGAACACTTTGAAATCCTTCATGAAAGAAAATTCTGAAAACAATTTTAGATTTGGGTAGATTGAAACATTTTGTTTCAACAAAATTGATTTTGACTTTTTATTTCACAGTAAACTAGATAATATAATACAACATTTAAAAAGTTTAAAACAAAAAGTCGTCTGAAAATGAAAAATCAAAATGTTTCATTCCAAAAATGTCAGAATGGGATGTTTTAATATTTTTGGAACCTTTTTCCCCCCTGGTTTTGTTCGAAAACAAAATTCTGGCAAAACTGATCTGATTTTACTACGAATTTCTATTTCAACGGAAATGGAATATGGGTCCATCAAAGTTTCTCCAAACAGCTCTGACTGAAACCCTCTGTTTATCCAGAGGACAGTTATGCAAATGTTTGTTTTGTTTTGTTTACATTTTAAATTCTTTAAATGAAACCTCTTTGAAAATGATTTTGATCTTGGGAGGAACAGAAGTCTGAAAAATCAATGTGGAGGGAACCGAATTCTAAAATTGTTTTCTATCAAATCTTTCCCATCCGACTCCCCTGCACCTATAATCAGGTTTTTCAACAGGAAACAGAGAAATATGTGCATAGAACGTTGACTGACGTGTTGTGTGGGGAGGCATGGATAAGCCAGTGAGGACTTGATCCCTGAAATCAATGGGAATTCCTTCTGATGGCTTCTCCTGAATCTCTGCTGCTTTTCATTTTACACGTGTGCAAAGTGTGTGTATAGTGGTACCAGCTCAGGGTACCAGGTGTACCAGCTCAGGTGTAATTGACTGCACAAAGTGCAAGCAAATTGAGACTCAGGGGCCCCATGTCCCAATTTCTCCTTCTGTAAAGGGGGGATAACGCTCACGGGACTCACTGCTCCAGCCTTGCTGTGAGAATGAATTGGGTTGAAGTTCGCCAAACTTGGAAGTGCTGAGTATGAGGATTATTAGACGTCCACTAGAAATTCACTTGGTCCCGTTTACCACTAGGGACTGGATTTTAACAATTAGATACTCTGGTGGCAGACACAGAGAAATCTACTTAATGAATTAGGAGGAACAACACTACCCACCCCCACAAACTACTGGGCTATTTTTGGAATCCAGATCCAAATCTTACAGCTGGAGCCCATCTCTGTTTACAGTTCAGAAATGAAATCCATTGTCTCCAAGAGAGCCGGTGTGGTCCAGCGGCCTTCTTGATTAATGGGAAATTTGTAATCCACCCCAACAATTCCATGACTTTTGATCTTTGACCTCGAATTGATCACATTTATTTGTAACCAAAGGAAAAGGAAAGGCACTTTGTTTACCCTTTGGACTACTGTAGCACGCAGGCAGATTAGCTTTCGCTTTGTGCTTGTAGTTACATCCCTGGCAGCCCACACAGACTGTGGCAGAGTTTATTGTTTGAAGCCAAATGGGTGCCAAAGATAAGCTTTCTCTAAAGAACATCCTCTTTGATCCTGTCCTTCCACCAGTGGCATGTTAATAAAATAAACTTTGCTGTGCACGGGTTGCGTGTGCAGCGCACTTCTTGCCTGTGGAATTCTTCTACCTCACCAGCTTTTCCCCCAAACCTTCGCTATTCCACTAAATCATGTTACTGGGTTATGGGGTTCCAGTCAGTGGGGGCTGATTTAATTGCAGGTTTAGGGACTGTGAGAAAGCAGAATTAATGCCAGATGTTTTCAGGCTTTGGGACCATCATGTGACCTCGCCTTCAGTTTTGGCTGGGATTCAAACATCACAGTGAATTTTCAGGTTCCTCTGTGCTGCATGTTGGAGCCAGAGAAGGGTCTGACTCCATTCTCTGGTGGGTTTTCTGGGGGTGGGAGGCAGAGGCAGTGGCGAGGCACCGTACTCCAGATGGAGAGTGCCAGGTCTCCATCCTCACTTCACTCCAAATACAAGATGCTTCAGCAAAGAAAAATGAGGTGGAAACATGTGGAAGGGGGGAAAGATTGAAAAAGGGAATAACACACTCAGCTTCTCAGTGTATGTGGTGTGCTTTCCCTGGAACCATTCCAAAAGGGGCAGTCATTTACCGGACACTGCCCCCACCTCAATGGCATCTGAGTGCTTTCCAGCAATGCGTTGAGTGCGGTGCCTGGAATATGTCAGGTGTGATGTCCTCTCTGTTCCTTCCCCCAGAGGGAAGGCTGGGATCCGATCCGGTTACCGTGTGCTGATATTTGTGAAGACGTGCTTGAAAGGGGCATCCTGCTCCACAGCAAGACAGGATGGCCTGAGGTGCACCTGAGTTTCTGTAGGGGTCAGTGCCACGGTCATGGCCAGCCCCTGGGACAATGACCTTAGAAAACGCACGTCCCTTCTGATTTTACGGCAGTGCCTTATCCCACTATTGATTGTGTGGGTTGAGAAGTGGGCCCAACCCTGAAGTCCTTACTAGAGGACAGATTCTGTCTCCTAGCTCCAGGTGAAAAACTCCCCTCCCCCAATTGGAGAGGTGCGGGGAGGCACCGTCCTCTCTCTCTTTTTCCGGGACCCCAGGGAGAGCACTCTGCAGGGGCAGGGTTCACACCGGGAGAAGGGGAAGGAGGCACGTTGAGAAGGGTGGAGCCTGGGCAGCCCCTCCTTGGCTGGAGACATGGGTGGGGGACCTTCACCCCCACTGATATTACCTAGAAAGCTCAGCCTGTGGCTGTACCGCTTGTCCCACGGAGGCCTCTTGACTGTAGGGACACCAGGGAAAGCCATGGCCAAGGGTGTCCCTAATAACAGGACTCCGGTTGAGCCACATTGTCAGGCAATGGAGATGGGGGCCCAGGGGCCTCTGCATAATTTTGTCTGTGGATCCTTGGGTTTTGGATAGGCCCCATATCTCATTCTCGGGGGAAAGGCAAACCCTCTCTTTTCCAAGCCATAGCACCACCCAGAGGGAACAGTCAGGGAGGAAGCCTGTGAGGGGATCCACAGAGATTGCCATCTCCAGAGACCCCTCTCATCGGGTTAATCACTAGAGGATGTGATCTGAGCCCAGATAAGGAATAAGTGAAAGCTTAATGAGGACCGCGGTGTTTGACTCACTCCCATTGACAAAATGGAAGCAGGAGCAGGCCCTCAATCATAGAAATGTAGACCTGGACGTGACCTCATGAGGTCATCGAGTCCAGCCCCCTACACTGAGCCAGGACCAAGTAAACCCAGATCATCCCTGACAGGTGTTTGGCCAATGAAGGGGAGTCCACATCCTCCCTTGGCAGCCTATTCTGGAGCTTAACCACACTTACGATTAGAACATTTTTCCTAATATATATACTAAATTCCTAAATGGCTGCCTATTAAGCCCATTACCTCTTGTCCTTCCTTCAGTGGACAAGGAGAACAATTGATCACCATCCTCTTTATCACAGCCCTTAGCAAACGCAGTGGTCTAAATCCAAGTCCTATTTATCTGAAGGGTAAAATTCCTATTGACTTTGATGAGGCCATGATTTGAACCTAGGCTTATCACTTCACTCGGTCAATGCATACCATGCAAGTGCCGTTGCAGCTCAGCATTTCCTTTCTGTGAAATCCTGATATACGTACTGGCTTACCACACACGGCACCACCTGTCTCGGAAGGATGGGCCAGTGGTTAAGGCACCAACCTGGGACTTGGGAGAGCGGGGGGGTTAATTCCCAGCTTTGCCACAGACTTCCTGTGTGAGCCTGGGAAAGTCACTTAGCATCTCTCTGCCTCGTTTCCCCAGCTGCAAAATGGGGACAATAACACGTCCTTACCTCTCAGGGTATTGTGAGGAGAAATACATTGCAGCTTGTGAAATGCTTAGCTGCTGTGCTGTTGGGGATCATCCAGGGACCTAAGATAGGTAGGACACTAACGAGTTTCTTTGCTTCTTTTCCTTCTGAATCTTCATGCCACACACGGAACCTAAGCCAAGCTAAAGTCCCTCTCCAGTCACTTTCTATTATTTGTATTTCAGCAGCACCTGGAAGTCCCAAGCAAGATCAAGACACTGCAGTGCTAGGTGCTGTACAGACACAGGGAGAGACTGTCCCTTCCTTGAAGAACTTACAATGCAAGGCTGACAAAGGGTGAGCAACAGGAAGTATTCTCATCCCCGTTTTACAGCTGGGGAACTGAGCCACAGAGAAAAGAAGTGGCTTGCCCTGGGCTACAGAGGAAGTATGCAGCAAAGCCGGGAATAGATCCCGGCTCCCCTGAGTCCTACTCCAGTGTCTTAGTCGCATCCTTCCCCCTCCTTTAGTGTTGTCACATCTTCAGTGAGCTTACCTTTTCTCTTCTGCACTAGCCATTGGCCTTCAACTGTAAATCTTCGATAGCACCAGGCCCGTCTTTATTTGAACAATGATGTAGTGGGGGGAAAATCCAGTCACTACTCCCGCCTCTCTCCATTTGTTCCTGATTCTTGTTACTACATGGACGGCTCATTGTGTCCTCCCAGATGGAAAGGCCACAAAGGGCCCAGAGACTGCCCTGAATTGCGTTTCTTTTAAAAGGGGGGATATTAGTGGCTGACCAACTGTCTCTTCCCCGTTGCCTTCTCCATCTCCCCCAGAGAGCTCTTGTGCAAACCAGTGGCTCATCACAGTGCGCAGATTGCGGCTTCTGGCTGTTTGGCTGCCAGTGGGGATAACTGGGTTACTGCGTTCTCCCTGATCGGCCCCAGTTCAGGACGTGAGTCACTGTGGGAAAGTGACATTAAAAACCAGAACAGGGGCTCCAGTTGTATTGGAAAGGTGCTGGCACTAAATGATAAGCCAGACAAGTCATCAGCCATGTATTGCTCCACTTTGTTACATAGTTCTTTGTTGTCAGGCTGCACCAGCAAGCTCTGAAATACTGGAGGGGCCCTACGGTGTTCGTTCGGTGCATGGCAGGAAGCTCTCCAGCATTATCCGCTTTTTTCATTGCATTCCTTTGAACAGCCAACGTGTGTCTTTCCGGGACTCCCTCCTGCCTTCCCTTGAACTTCTCTTGACTGCCTGCAGCACTGTGAGTGTTCTGTAAAGCATATGAAGCCCAAGAACAGGATCTTCTCCAGGATATAAATGGGAGAGCTGCCCTAAGCACTCACCTCAACAAAAGCATGGTCCGAAGAGGAGATGGTATCACATGGTTAGCGATCTTGCTATTTATCAACCAACCACTTTTGTACTGTCTGGGTACTTTTGGGTTGATCTGACTTGATTCCTTCGATCCAGCACTGACTGGGAGGTACTACACTCTGGTCCTGGCCCAGATAGGTAGTATGTGGAATGCATAGGGAACCATCCATTATTGGTGTAATTAAAAGCAACTTTACGTTACGACAGCATGGTCCTTCCCCCAGGCTACCCAGGGAAGGATGTGAGGATGTTCCAGCCTTGAAGCCTGTAGAGAGGGGGGGAAATATGCTTTCTGTCTATCCTAGGGATATTAATAGCAGTGCAGAACCCCTAGTGTGGACGTGCTGCACCAGTGCAATGTAAACCTCTTGATGCCAACTACACTGGTACCAGTATGCCTAGTGTAGACATACCTTAATCTTTATAACCTTATGCTGGTGGTAATTTGTTTTGAAAGTATTTTTATTTTAAACTTTACCTCTGGCTAATTTCCTTCACTTTTCATTGGCTAGGCTGCATTCTCACTTCTCATCTCTTGGGGAGGTAGCGTGGCCTAGTGGATAGCCCACAGGACTCGGGAGACCTGAGTGCTATTCTTGGCTTTGCCACTGGCCCCCTGCCTGACTTTGGGCAAGTCACATCACACCTCTGTGCCTCAGTTTCCCTATCTGTAAATGGGGATAGCGATACATTGTAAAGTGCCCTGAGATCTATGGGTGAAAAGTGCTATCCAAAGAGCTAGCTATTATTCCATTTTCCTGCCTGTCAGTTACTTCGACTTTATTCATAGTGTGGTTGCACACAAAGGCCCGAATTGCACTCAGGGCCCCATTGCGCTGGGCACTGTGCCGCGTACGGGTAAATATCTCTGCCAGATATCGCGTGTCTGTAACGTGTGCACTCAGCACCGTTCCAGCGATGGAGCACTTTGCAAGCATCCACTGATCCTGTAACGCAGGCAAGTTGTTATTCCCTTCATACAAGGGGGAGCCACAGTCAGAGGTGGGGGTAGGACTCCAGGGATCCTGGCTACCAGCTCTGTGCTCACACCACTGGGTTATGTCCCTTCTCTAGGCTGTTGATGTGCCAGCCAGCAGTGATGTAAAGTGAATGAAAATTATCTGACATGGGCTAATTGCGAGGCCAGCACTGAAGAATTCAGTGGGCCAGATCCTTGGGTTCAATGGACCTATGCTGATTTGTACCAGCTGAGAATTTGGCCCAATGTGGTTTTGACACTCTTCCAAATAGGGAGACGGTGCTCTGACAATCTGTGAGGGAGCCAGTGCATGGAAGTGAGGGAGAGATTAAGAAAGAACGCGGGTTCCCAGCTGAACACAATCCGTGTTCAGAGACATCTTGGGATTTCCAAAAGGGGCCGCGTGCTAATATCCTCAGGGTCTGAGCAGCAGCTGAGTTGGGTGGCATGGGCTGGGGACAGCTGACGGAGACCCGCCCACCACTATTCTCCCTAATGTAGGTGTACCCAGCTGTGACTACGCACAGTTTGTAAGTGCATCTGTGACTGAGGTCCAGCACCACTGCTGCTCCGCACGCCCGGGGGGATATTCCTTCCCCTCCAAACCCAACAGATCTCCCGTGCCAAGCCAGGCTTCTCAGGCTTGGTGCAGTCAAGAGAACTGAGCTCTCAGGGGATGTCTTCACTGCAGAATTAACGTCAATTAGCTTCACTCAGGCTAACTCAGGAGCAGTAACTCCGCTCGAGTGAGAGCAGCCACACTGAAATACATTCAAGGTTCTCTGTCCATGCTGGAGCTTCACTCACTCACATGTAGCACCGTGGTAATCTTTGCTCTACAGTAAATGGATCCACTCTATGAGTTCTTTCCCATGGGGGGAATTGTGGGCCGGCATGGAGGACATATGAATATGCCCCCACTGACTGTTAATACCAGAAGGCAGGGATAAGGGGTACAAAGCAAGCAGCCCCTCTTTTCTTACCTCCTGTTGTTAGAAGTTTGGACAAAGAAAGTGGCTTGTTATGATGCCAGCAAGGCGCCGCATCTCCTATTCTGAAATACTTTTGCTTTTGTTTTAAAGCACGTAGGAAAAAGGTGGCATTTGTAGCTGGTGATGGTGTTGGGAGACACACATGGGCGCATGAATGTGTTTTCGTGCAGCATATGCGATTACACGAGAGTGGGTTAGGGTCTGACTAATTAGGGCAATTAATCATCAGGACTTGAACAACAGACAGATTACTGCAACCAAGTCAGGTGTAATAACTGGTTAGGGCGTCTGTTCATGTGGAGTGTGGGGGTGGTGGCTCAATAGTTACCACAACTGCTTTGGGGAAAGAGTCTAACACTTCTAGTTGCTTAGCTAGTTTTTCAGTGTCTGAGGATGAATGAGCCTCTTCTGGCTGTGTCCATCCAAATCAACTCATTCTTAAACTCATCCTGCATCTGAAAAGTACCTGCACATAGTAGGGAAATTGTGAATTGTATTAAAAGTATACAGTGAGTAACTGTTTCTGCCAGCTCTGCGTCTGAATAGGCACCAAACTGCTTTTAGTTCTTAGTCATGACTGCAATTGACACTGTTTTTAAATAAACAAATAAACATACCTAGGTTACATCAGATTCCTATTGGTACAAATTATCAAAAAACATGTGACAGAACAATTTTCTATCGGAAAATACAGTTTCATCAAAATTGAAATGTTTCACAGGAATATGTCCATTTTGATGACAGAGTCAACAGGAAAAAATCAAAAGGAATCATGGTGACTTTTGCTTCATTTTGATAATGTTGAAACATTTCAATAACATGGAGACACTTCGTTTCAACTTTATCTTTTTGATTACTTCCAACTTTTATAGTTTAGTCAAATATTAATGTCACTACGATTTATATATGTTTTATTATGTGCAACATATTATAGGTAATATTTTGTATTGATTTATCATATTTTGACATTATCAAAATGAAACATTTTGATGATCCTGGATTGAATTTTTTGGGAATTTTCGTTCTGTGGGAAATTCTGAAATGTCAACTTTTTATTCCAGTTTAGAATGACTTTTTCTGAAATGTTGGAATTTCTCATAGACTGGACTTTCTGTTTTCTGGCCAATCCCTACAAATCAATCTTGAGAAACCTTCAAGAGGCTTGTTTTCTTGAGATGCTGAGCATCTGCAGCTGCCACTGACCTCAACTGGAATTGAGACGCTCAACACCCTGTGAAAAATCAAGCCCAAAGAGACCAATCTTGCTCCCATTAGAGTCAATGGGGTTTGCTAGTGACTGTATTGGGCATGGGAGTGAAATCTGCAATTCCCACTTCTCCTTTCAATTACCTACCTACTGTGTCACAATAGCACTTGAAGAGATACAGCCAAGTTCGGTAGCTTAACATGTGACCTACTTTTTGTTTCTGAATTGTTTACGAAGTCCATGTAATTCTTTGTGGGTTATACCAGTTTCAGGGCTTTTATCTTTAAGGAAAAAAAAAAGTACAGGTGCTCCGCACTTACCCAGCCCCACGAGAAGAAAGGGAGGTGTGAGGAGAGAAGAAGCATGTGAGCTCTATGTTCTGAGTCAGTTTATAATCAACAGTGAGAAACAGAAATTAAGAGGTAATGCTCTCTATTTCAGGGTCTTGATTGATGGATCTTGCTCAGTGTCTCCTTAGTCACCACATTCGGGGTCGGAAAAGAATTTTCCCCAGGTCAAACAGGCAGGGACGTTGGGAAACGTTGCTTTTCACTGCAGCATGGGGTACGGGTCACTTATGAGCATCGATCTGGGTATATCTCATCAAATCAATTGCCTGCCATTGTAGTGACCTCAGGCATTGGTGCACGTCGGTTCCTCCTGTTCCTTGCCTGTGGTAGACAATAGTCTAGTCTTCTGAAGGGAGTAATATATTGGTCTAATTCTGGATGTTGGGCTTGGTGCAGCGGGATTGGGTTGTGTTTAGTGGCCTGTGATATACAGGAGGTCAGACTAGATGATCACTGGTCCCTTCTGGCCCTAAAGTCAGAGGCACAAATGGGAGGTAGACGCTCAGCGCCCATTGATTTACAATGAGATTTGGGCACTAAACTCCCAACGGCCGTTTAAAAAAAATCTCCCTCCAAAATGATGTGTCCTCTGTTGGTTCTCATACTCTCTCATCCAAAGATTCCCAGGAGCTCGCCTCAGCAGGGATTCTTCAGTAATTATTCCGAAGTGTTTTTAATACTAAAAATAAATAACCCACCTATCTTTGTGCTGCTTTTGGCCACAGAGATGAGAACCACAAAAGTGCAATAAATCCCATCTCTTCTGTTTGCTGCCAGCAGCTCCACCTTTCAGCAGAAGATCAACATCTTTCCATTTTGTATGAACCCGCACAGCAGAGTTTTGGTGTCTGCCAAATTCACACCTCAAATTCTGGTGTTGACTTAACACTTGCAAGGTACTGAACCTTAACAATATTTTCCATCTCTTCGAACAAAAGCCTTTTGATAGTTTCACATCATTTAGCCAGGTTCATCCTGAGGAAGGGAGCAGGGAGATGGGTTTTAGTTGTTCTGTTTGGTTCTTTAAAGGTTAACACCCCTGTTTGGAAATGTACAAGTGGATCTGATTGCTGAGGTGTTTTTTTGGTGATTGATAGAAAATAATTCATAACCATTAAGGTCACTGAGCCATGAGTTCTTCAGCAGAACGCTCCTCGGGTTTCAATACAGGTCTTTGGGGACTGATAGTCAGCCCTGTGCCAGAGATCCAGCATGAAGCATCTGTACCATTACACCCTATTTCAAGGATTTAGGCCCCAATTCTGCTGCTGGCAGCCGGACCCTGGAATCCACATGAAGCAGCTTGCAGAATCAGGGCTGTAAGGACTTGGGCCTGGTTTACACTTGAAAGTTGTGCAATGTCACGGTCAGGGAGAGGTGCAACTTTTTTACCGATATAGTTGTACTGGTATCGTGCCTTAGTTATACCGGTATAAAGGAGCCTTACACCAATATAGTTATTGCCCTTCCCATAAGGAAATAGCTAGACCAGTATAAAGCACCTTTATACCGATATAACTGCAGCCACACGGGGATGGGGGGGGCCTTGTTCTGCTTTAACTATACAGTAGAACCTCAGAGTTATGAACACCGTGGGAATGGAGGTTATTCGCAACTCTGAAATGTTTGTAACTCTGAACAAAACATTATGGTTGGTCTTTCAAAAGTTTACAAGTGAGCACAGACGTAATACAGCTTTGACACTTTACTATGCAGAAAAAAAGTGCTGCTTTCCTTCTTTTTGGTAGTAGTTTATGTTTAACACAGTACTGTACCATAGGCGTGCGCAGCACATTTCATTAGGGTGTGCACCCAGGGAATTTTCTTCTTCATCTTTATCAGGGGTGTCAAACTCAATTCCACCGGCGGGCCACATTTGAATTTCCTGCCTGTGGAATTCTCGCCGCTTCCTAGTCTCTGCCGCAAAATCTCGCAGCTCCATCTTTTTCGGCGGCAGCTCGCTGTGTCCGTCCACTGAGAAATCGTACGCCCGCCACTCTTTCGGCGGCAGCTCTACCCTCCAGCATCAGCTGGAAACACAACGAGATGGCGCCGCAGGCCACATCAAAAGGTACGTGGGCTGGATAAAAAGGGTTCGCGGGCCGAATGCGGCCCGCAGGCCGTATGTTTGACACCCCTGCATTAGGGTGTGCCTGGCACACTCGGCACACCCCGTGCGCATGCCTATGTACTGTACTTGCTTTTTATTTTTGACTCTGCTGCTGCCTGATTGTGTACTTCCAGTTCCAAATGAGGTGTGTGATTGACTGGTCAGCTCATAACTCTGGAGTTTGGACTCTGACGTTCTATGTACCATTATTGTCAAAGTAGTACAACTTTCTAGTGTAGGCAAGGCCTGGAGGGATGGATAGGCCTTGTTCTGAGCCTCTGCTTGGGACAAATTTCACACACAGTGTTTTGGTGCCCCATAAATGCCTCACATAGAAGGGAATAAGCATGTGGCAGGCAGGCACAGTTCGAGAGAGAGATTAGATAGCCAGTAGGTCACATCCTACAGTTCTCACCCAAGGGCTGATTTATTTCCATTGAAGTCAATGGGAGTTTTGCCACTGACTTAAATAGGAATAGGGGCAAGTTCTCAATTTTTATTCAGGCAAAATTCCTCTGGCAGCCGTGGGGCTAATAGTTGTAGAAAAAAAATAACTTTGTCATCATTGAATTACACCGTCACCTCCCTGTGCATCCATTGCCAGAAGAAATTACATACTGTATGTGCGTATATATATGGCAATTTCCTATTAGATCCTTGGGAGACCTTACTGAATTAAGTTTAAGTATCTTTGGGTTCCATTGTTTTAAAGGAATGATTTATGGATTCTTGTGGGCCAGGATTGCATGTAACCTGTCAAGACTGGGGCACTATAAGTTTAGAGTGGTCTTCCTCCTCCTCACTTAGGGGCCGGCTTAAAGTTCTAGATCTGGATCCATTTGGAGCTGAGAGTTTGCATCTCATACCTATGGTGTCTCTAGAATGGGCTGATTCTAAACCCCATGTACTTTGGAAACTTGCGACCCAGATTTTGAACCCACAAGGTAGTCTGGGTGTTAATGATTATTACAGGTGTTAGAGCAGTGTCGAGAGGGCCCCAGCTGAGATCAGGGTCTCACTGTGCTAGGCGCTGGGACGTACATACAATGAGAGACAAGACAGTAAAAAGATGGGAGGAAGGAAGTGTCCTTTCCATTTTACAGATGACATACTGCAGCATAGCAGGACTGAGGCCAGGTTTTTAAAGGTATTTTGGCACCTTTAGATGTGGCTAGGTGCCTCGTGAGATTTTTCAAAGCACCTAGGCTCCTAACTCCCCTGGTTTTAATGGCATTTAGGCACCTGGGGGCTTTTGATAATCCCACTAGCTGCCTCTCTGCATCGTTAGGAGCCTAAACACCTTTAAAAATCTAGCCCTAAATGACATCCCCAAGGTTACACAGGGAGCCTGTGGCCGAGGCAGAAATTAATCCCCGTCCAGGGCTTTAGCCACAAGACTGTCCTTCCTCTCACTTAGGGGCTGGAAATAGAACTGGAAGTGTTTAGTGCTTCGCTGCACTTTCAGACTAGAGCGTCCTACTCATGTTGCTTCATTGGGCACCGTCGCAGGCTCTGGGTGACTGCACTTGTATCCCCTGCTCCGGGTTTCCCTGCAGGCATACCCAGTCATGCCTTAAGTCTCCAGCCATCACCTGTCCCTAGCCCCACACCCTTCTGACCAGGGGGTTTAAGGCTGCACAGCTCTTTGCCTTATACTGTGATATCCCCAGCATCTGCCCTTTGCTTTCTGTCCGAGGGCTATGAACTGTGTATGCCTACTGTTTCTGGTTCCTTGTGATAACCCTCTCCCCTTGGAGCTGCATACAATCCCTGGCCCACAGTGATCCACAAATTTAAGAGAGTGTGATCCCCATGCAGTTGTAATATCTGTCCCAGGCACTGTTGCCCCAACCATATCTCTGTCTTAGCAATGGTTTTGTCTGGGAGTCCTAGAAATGAATCACTTAGACCAAAATGTTAAAAATGAACAAAGGTCGGTCTGAAATTGAAAGCAAGTTGGACAACTGCTGCTTCTGCATTCCTGCTGCTGCTAGGAAAGAGAAAATTAGAGAGAGGAAGCTGAACTAGCACAGCAGAAACTGAAAGGAAACCACTTTTCACAGCTAACAGGAAACTAAAATCAAATAGGAGTTAACTGGCCAATGTCAGTACCGGCTGTAATTGTGAGCTTGGGTTTTTGTGGGTTTTTTTTTTTTAATTAATTTCCTTCCCTTTGCCTCCAATAGTTTAATGCAAAGAATTCCTGTCCCTTAACACAGAGACAGTCGTGCTCAATGTACACTCGCCCCCTTATACATTTAAAAAAGGTGACTGTAGGGATTGTGTAAGGTTCACAGGATCGGCAGCACTGGAACTTCAAGCCAGCTTTCCCTTCACAAAGCAGGCAGGACGTGGGGGAACTGCCCTCTAGAAATAAGATGATAATCTATCTATTTTAGCTGTTGATATGGCCTCCATTACCATTGTAGCTGCGAGCCTCACAATCTTTACTGTATTTATCCACTGTGCGGTAGGGAAGTGCTATTATCCCATTGTACGGATGGAAATTGATGCACTATCCACTGGCCCACACTGCCTTCCAAAAGGTTCTTTCCCCCATTATAGATCCTTTGCCATCCAGTTCCCTCAGGAGACAATTATCATCATAGACATCAGAGTCATAGAGTTTAAGGCCAGAAGGGACCCCTAGATCAGTTCTCCTCTGCTGGGCCACCTTTGCAAAGAAGGTATAAAATGCTGCCATTCTGATCTGGTAGTTTTGACACCCATTCTGCAGTTACCATGCACAGGTGGAAATATCTGCACAAAGTCCCAGGCAGTGGGGAGTTGGTCTATTCTGGTTTATTTAAAGAAGTGGCTCTCAATCTTTCCAGACTACTGTACCCCTTTCAGGAGGCTGATTTGTCTTGCGTAACCCCAAGTTTCACCTCACTTAAAAACTACTTGCTTACAAAATCAGACAAAAATATACAAGTGTCACAGCGCGCTGTTACTGAAAAAATAGTTTACTTTCTCATTTTTACCATATACTTCTAAAATAAATTGCAACCCCTCCCCAAGGTTGACATACACTGATATAGGATATAGAGCAGTATAAACAAATCATTGTCTTTATGACATTTTACTTTGTACTGGCTTTGCTAGTGCTTTTCATGTAGCCTTCTGTAAAACTAGGCAAATATGTAGATGAGTTGACATACCCCCTGGAAGATCTCTGTTTGCCCCCTGTGGTTGAGAATCACTGATCTAATCTGACCTCCTGTATATCACAGGCCACCAACATCACCCAACCCCACACGCTAAACCCAGCAACCTAAATTAGACCAAAGTATTACAGTCCATAGGAGGCTAGAGGATAATGTGCCATAGGCAGAGAATAGGAGGGACCAAGGTGCACCAATGCCTGAGGCCCCTGGAATGACAGTGAAATGAGTACATGAAACATACCCAGATAATCCTGACAAGGGACCAGCACCACATACTACAGAAGAAGGTGAAAAAACCCAAAGGTGACTGCTATTCTGATCGGGGGGAAAATTCCTTCCCGACCCATATATTGTAATCAGTTAGACCCTGAACATGTGAGCAAGAACCAGCCAGCTAAGCACACGAGAGAGAGAATGCTCAATGCCAGGTCAGAGCCCTGACCCTCCCCATCCAGCATCCTGTCTCCAGCCATGGCCATCTTTGATGCTTCAGAGGGAAAAAAAGACCAAAAACCCACCCAGAATTTATTGGGGAAAAATCCCTTCCTGACCTCTGCAGGTGACTAGTTGAAGCCCTGAAGCAAGAGCTTGAGGAAGATCATACACAAACCTGAAGGGACCCCCTTAGGGCTGCAGAGTCCTGCCCCCCACCATTACAAGCAACCCCGTGATACAGTCGCACTCATAAATGCGTCCAGCTCCACTTAAAACTACTCCTTTTGGGAGGCTGTTCCAGAGCCTCCCTCCTCTGATGGTTAGAAACCACCTTCTAATTTCCAGCCTGAATTTGTTCATGGCCAGTTTATCCCCATTTTTTTCTTGTGCCAACATTGTCCTTCAGCTTAAACAGTGCTTCACCTTCTGGTGTCCTCTTGCCACCTTCTTTTTGCTAGGCTAAACAAGCCGAGCTCTTCCAGTCTCCTGCCATAAGAGAGGCCCTCCATGCCTCTGATCGTCTTCATAGCTCTTCTCTACTCCAGTTTGAATTCACCTTTCTTAAACACGTGTGACCAGAATTGTACACCATTCCAGGTGAGGTCTTACCAGTACCCTGTGCAATGGCATTAATGCTTCTGTCTCTCCACTGGAAATGCCTTGCCCCCTTCATCCCAGGATCACATTTACCTTTTCAGAGCTGCATCACATTGGTGGCTCATAGTCATTTTGTGATTGGCCCCTGCACTGCCTCTCTCTCTTCCTCTGTCACTTCCAGCTGATGAGCGCCCATCTTGTAGCAGAAATTTTTATTATTACAGCCTAAATGCCCAGTCAGGCAAAGACTTTTTTCTTGGCTGTGACCCTTGCTCAGGGCTTTCTGAAATATATATATTCTTGGTGGGGCTTGGGGAAAGAGGTCAGGGAAATTGTATGAATGTTTTCACCATTAAAGAGAAAAGTAAATTCACCCAACCTGTGAGGATCCAGCACTGCAGCTAAGGACCAACTCCTGAAATCTTTACTAGCCTATCACTCAGGAGTCAGTATGGGAAATGTAAGGGGTGGGTTTTTTTCCCCAAATTCCACCCATTTGTGATGCCAAAACCGGATTCCACTAATAATACGATCATCCCTCTTCTTACTTGCTCGTTCTGATCATCACAGAAATAGTTGTGTTTACCTTTAAATTAGAGGGACAAGGTGGGTCAGGTAATATATTTTATTGGACCAACTCCTCTTGATGAAAGAGACAAGCTATTCATCTTACAAAGAGCTCTTCTTCAGGTCTGTGTGGCTTGAAATCTTGTCTCTCTCACCAACAAAAGTTGGCGCAATAAAAGATATTACCTCACCCACCTTGCCTCTCTAATATCCTGGGACCAATACAGCTACGACACTACAGTTAAATGGTCACAATTTGGTTTCAGAGTTAGTGCACCAAGAAGATAAATGGGAGCAGTTCATGCCTCTCATTGCTATGGCTTGTCTGTCTGCATGCTCACGCGGACGTCCCTGCATTGATTTACATCTAGTTCTCGTTTGGAAGGTTTTCTTCAAAATAATATGGGCTAAAAACTTGCAGTGATCTAGGACCCAGCAGGGCTGGGTTCTATTTCCAGGCTGCCACTAACCTGCTGTGTGACTCTGAATGAGTCATTCCCCCTTTCTGTGCATCTGTTTCCCCTGCTGCCATTTGTCTGTCTTGCCTATTTACACTATACGTGCTGCAGGACAGGGATTGTCTCTGAATATGCTTTTGTACAGCGCCTAGCACAATGGGGCCCTGGTCTTTACTGGGGCCTCAGGATTGCAGCTGTGATGCAAATAATAATTGGTGGGGATTAACCATATCTGTAGGATTTCCACCAATGTCCTCCCCTGTTTTTTTGCTCTTCTCCTTTGCCTTGGTCTGATTGTTTGAATGCTAGATAATATTACAGAGAAACTCAGGGCAAGTCCTTCACAAAATGTTTATTAGCTGATTAAGTGGAGCAGCCTTTCCTGCTGCTGGAGCGTGTTTTAGAGAACCCAGTAAATTCCTCCGTGCCCATTCCCTGAGCTACACCTCAGAAAGGACCCCATGTGTTTTAACTGATATCGCTGCAAATGTCCCTGCAGCAAAGACCTTGACTATCAGAAGAAGCCAAAGCACATTAGATTATTGGCATACCGAAAACTTGCAGCCTCATTTCTGTATTACTTTCATCCTGACCAGCCCATCCAGCCACGTGGGCTTTATTGTTTTGGTGCAATGATCAGCAGTGAAATGGTTAATGTGCTCGGCATCCGTGGTCATAATTCGCCTTCCAAGCTAAAACCAGTGAAGATGGCTGTGGAGGAACTTCCTCTTCTGTGGGTGTTATTGTTGCCGTCTGCCTGGCTGCAGACTCAAAGCAACAGTTTACTTTGGCATGACAGGATTTGCAACCAAAAAGGCTAGAAACTGCATTTTTTTAAAAAAAATAAATGAAAGCTTTGTTTCTGCAGAATATTTGTGGGGGTGGGGGATGGGAATCTAGAGAAGATGATCATTCGGACCTGAACTTCTAATGTGCTGAGCACCCCCAGCTGCAGTTGGAACGGCAAGTTTTCACTGGCTCTTAAAATCCCATCTGCAGGACCCAGTCTAGTTCTCTGAAGTCGAAGGGGAATATTGCCACGTTATCTTTCGCAGAATCTGTAAGGTGCTCAAGTCCGTTGGTAATGAGTGTGCAATGGATGGACTTCTACGGGACCAGGGCCTGAATACATAGAATTCCTGTGGTTTCACACACTCTCTGAGATCTGTTGTGCTAGCAGCGAGGTTATGTAATGAATGCATCATGCAGATACCATGATAAGAGGTGCTATAAAAACCTACCCTGGACATTGAACTCCAAAACAAACCATTTCCTATAATCCCCACTCTTCAGCTTGCTAGGATGCAGCAGTGCAGCAAAGAGGTGGTCATTCATCTCACCAACATATACTCTCTTCCTCTTAGTTTCAGGTAGCAAGGAAGGATGGTCCAAGCTTAGGATGCTAGTCTCAGGTGACCCAGGTTCAGTCCTCTCCTCTGCCATAGACTGTCTGTATGACTTTCATTATAGTCTCTGTGCCTCAGTTCCCCAACTGCAATATGGGATAATAGCACTTTCCTACTACACAGGGTGTTGTGAGGATAAATACACTGAAGATTGTGAGGTGTTCAGATACTACAGCAATGGGGGCCAGGTACATACCCAAAATAGATCGATACCCCCCACAACAAAGTTATTGTCAGCTGCATGCATGGAGCCTGATCCTGTCGGGGGGTCAGTTCCTGTTAAGGGCTGAGTTTTCCCGTTGAACTCTCTGGGGGCTAATCTAGCAAGATCAGGTCTGAAGTGCAGTGGTCCTTATTGCTGACCTCAGCCATTCAAAAATCGCAAGTTGGGTCCCCAGAAAATCATGAGGTTTTTTTTTTTTTAAATACTGTATTTTGGGTTCTTTTTATTTGCATTCTGGTTTCTGAGCTTTTAGAGGTGCCCATAACCATGAAGGCTAGAAAATATACTTAAAAATATAAATAAAGCTCAGCTCCTTGTGTATTCACTTGATTCCAGGAACTGGAGCTTTATGAAAGGTACAAAATACGGTGAGACTCTCAATCAAATCAAGAGAGTTGGAACCCTGGGTTGCGTTTCTGCAGAAATGAAATAGTTTCCTCATAACCACATGGTATGTAAACACCTTGGCAGCCCAACAAGCATGAGAATAAAAATAAATCACATGACTTTTTATTTAGCCTTTCGGAATAGGCTGTGAACTGGTTTTACAAGCTTATGACAGCCCAGCCTCCAATGCAAAAGGGAAGAGAAACTGGAATGAGGAGAAATCCACACATAACTAATCCTTATCTAAACATGCTATTTGACAACGTTCATGGTTAGGGCGTGATATGTGGTTTTCCATTTTCATTTCAGAGTGCTAGTGGCTGCAGCCGAAGAGAATTAAAATAATTTTCACAGCATTTTGCACCCAACTTGAGGCCCTGTCAACATGAGAAAGTTGCCCTTTTGTAACCTTAGGTGTGAATTTAAAACCATATAGCAAGCCCTTGTGTGGACTCACTGATTTTAGCATAAGTGGCTTTTTTCATTTTAGCCAAAGTCAAACAGGCTTCAGTTAAATCACAATAAGCTGCTATTAAACCACATTACTTGTGTCCACACAGGAGTTTGCATCGGTTTCATTATATCAGTTTAAAATCAGATTTAAGCTAAATTAATACAGCTTTCCTGTGTGGACAAGGCCTTAGAAATTGAAAGCCAGATCTTCAGCTGATGTCAATTGGCCAGTCGACACCAGCGGAGGACCTAGCTCTCTTCCAACTTGAGCCATCATAGCAGCCCAAAGGAAATCACATGTGCGGAGATCTCATTGGGCAATCCTTCCAAAGTGCTCCCAAGTCTACACGGACATACATTGACTGTGCGTGACAAGTACAATCTTCCAACATCCAGATAATGTGGCTAGCTGATGACTAAAGTCTATGTGGACGTATGGTTAAAGCCCACAGTTATGGTTCAGGAGATCCAGGTTCATCGGTCACAAATTTCCTGTGCGATCTTGGTCAGGTCACTGTAGAATTATTCACAAATATGAGGTGCTTAGGAAATAAATTCTGAAAGCTATCACTGATACTGGGAGATTTAGGCCAAAGTTATTAAATGTTTGACTAAGAAAATACTATAGAAATTTCATATATATATAGATGCCATGTAAGTACGTAGCAGAGACAGTCCCATCTCCCATAGGAATTAATGGTCTTGGTCATGCCCCAGTCATCTCCGTTCTTGGCCTCCTCCTCGCTAGCCTCTCACTTGTCTCTCTCCAAGTCATACAAAATACTGCTGCTAAGACCATCTTCCTTGCCCATCAATCCAACCACATCACCTCCCTCTTTGTTTTCCTCCACTCGTTCCTCCTTCACCACTGCAACAAATCAAAACTTCTTGGCCTCCCCATCAGTACCTTACCTACTCCACTCCACTGCGTTCTCATCTGATAGAGGTTCTTATCTTTTTGGCCCTCCCACCTCCCAGATGTCCCTTTCCAGTATGCTGAACACACCCATTTGTCCACTTCTCCCACTGCCCTTGTTTTCTGCACTGCCCTCCTGCATGGAGCAGTACCAGGGAAACAAACCCATCATGTGCTCTAATAAGATGAACTGGAAATAAGAAGGACTTAACGCAACCCAAGCTGTAGTGAGTTGGGATTCAAAGCCAGTTCCATATTTCATGGCTGGCTGCATCTCTCTGATGGGTTCAACCAACGCTCTGGATCCTAATGTCCTCAGAATTCATGGATGTGCTTGTCTGGGTAGGGGAGGTTCCAGGTCAGGCACAACTCAAAGTTCACTTCTGAGTAGTTGCATTTCAGCTGCTAATTATACCTCTACTCTGTCAAATCCCGTGTGCAAAGTTGCATCTCCACACCACCTCCCTCTCAGAGTGACCACTGTGTGTTGTCTGAGCCTGAGTCTTCTCTCACGCTGGTGTAAATCAGGAGTAACGTGACTGAAATCAGTGAAATTACACCAATGCAGAACTATTGGTGAGCAGGGAATCAAGTTCTTTGCGTCTGATCCGCTGTTGCCCTGCATGTTGTGTCACCATTTCCACCAATGCAAAGTAAGCATAAAACACTCCCATTGTGATATCTGGTGTAAATGATGACACAACGTGCGGGGCTATGGTAATTAGTCCTTATACAAGGGGAGTACCAAATGAGTAGCTGTAGCATTCAGCTGAATACCAAATAACTGGAAATGGCATTCAGCCAAAGCCAACCTATAGACTGAATAACAAATGATAGATGCATGGATTGTATCTGATCACTTATTGGAGCAAGATATTAGTAATACCACCCAATATCCCTTGACAGTTGACTTTGCAACTTACCAAAAGAGAACCCGAACTTTTCCCTTTCTATTTTGGTTATAACTTGCTATTGTTCTCATTGCACATTGTAAAACAGCATTACAGTTAGAACATCTACCTCTGATTGAACATGTGTAACAATAGTCGAGGCTCTGTCTTGAGGCTTAAGATCTAGAAAGCACAATTGCTGCCCCCACCTCCTTCTGTGAATCCACATTTCAAAATTCAGGTTAAACCCAGAAAAAATCAGATGTTCTTTAAAAAGTCCCTATGTGTCTGGTTGCCGTCTCACTCATGCTGTTAGCTAACTATGTTGAGCTGCTTTAGTTTCTCCACTGCAGTAAACAGGCACAATTACATTGCATTCTGCCCATTGTGCCACTTGCCACCTAGCCTAGTGACTTGAATTTCCACTGTGGCTGTCATCTAGCTCACAAATAAAATACCTTCAGCTTGTCATTCACCATTGCAAAAACCTCCTAACGTTACCAGGGTCCCCCTCCTTAAGCACCTTAAGCACACATGGAGTTACCCTGGAATTTCCCCAGTGTAGGGGGAATCTCAAAGAGCTACAAAGCTGGCGACGCAGTTCTACACCATCCCCGCAAGCTGGCAGTAACAGCTGGTCAAAAAACAGGATGGTTTTCCACAGGAGATTTTGACAAAAATGAAAACAACTTCAATTTCATCTGATTTTCCACGACTTTTTTTTTTTTTTTCATTTTTTGGTGGCAATTTGAATATTTTGGTTGAGAACTGATATATTTTGACTTGCAGGAGTTCATTTTTTTCAATGAAAAATGAGTTTTCAATGGAAAGCAGACACGTGAAAAATTTTGAAATCACAAAGCAGTTTCCATGGAAAATTTTCCACCAGTCCTACTCATGGGCCTCGTCTACACTTGAAAGGTTTCACTGGTAGGTAGAGCTTAAACCAGTTGCCCAAATGGAATAAGCTATCCTGGCAAAAGGACTTTTCTGCTGGTATAACTACATCTAGACTAGGGCTTTTGGAGGCACAGTTATGGGGATTAGGTGGCAACACTTTTAAATGCACATTGAACAGTAAATCTTCAATTTGAGAGGCATGTTAGAGAAATGGGAGCATGGCTCAAACAGTTACTGCTCTCTGGCCATTCCTACCTGCCTGAATGGGGCATAGGCAGTTGGGTGCAAGTTAGGGGAGCCCTGTGGCTGCTCTAACTTGTATCAGGGGCCGAACAAGACTCTGGCCAGCCACAGCATATGGGAGGACAAAGGTGGTGTAAACTCACCTTTCCCCATCCTCTCCCCCCATTTCTGTACAGAGCAAATGGGCCAAAGGCTGGCTCTCAGGTACTGCCTTTATGGTTCTGTTTATAGATTCTTCCGCAGTAAGTAGACAACTCTTAATTATCCACTCATTACCATATGGATCAAACTACTATGGCACCATTATTTTATTTGCTGGGGTTAGATACCCAGTGTCTTTTCACTTTAGTATTTATTTACTCCAGAGCTTCTGAAACAAATCCAACCATCCTTTATTTCCTCTCCCCATGCTCCACAAACTCCATCCATCTAAGAAACACGACATCAATCAAAATATTAGTTGTCTTCAGCTGGCTGAGATGCCTGATGATTCCGATCTGTCTGCAGGAAGTGAATTGGCTCCGGTAATTAGAAGCAGGGAAATAAAAGAAAAAAAGAAGCCCACCTGCACTTATCATCCACTATTGCACTAATTGTCAATTATGACAAGTCTGACCTTTGCTAGAGTGAAGATGGAGCCAAAATGGTTTCTCTTGCTAAGTCTCTGCACTGGGAGAGTATTTTTGTGTGAGGGGGATTGATAGTTGTGCTGTCGAGATAAGTCATTAACTAGAAAACCAGTTCAGCTTTTTCCAGGGATAAAAGATGCTGCTAGGTCAGCTGAAGTAAATCACGGACAATGACCAGACAAGATTCAAAGCTCCCAGCTGTAAAACTCCATCACACATGAAGGCGCACGTGGGTGTGTATGTGAATCTCTGAGCAATGAAATTAAAATGTAATAAGCATTCAATGGGCTAGATTACTGATGGGCTAGATTACTAGATTTTCAACAAAAGCTAGTGATGCCCGTGCCCAGTGGCGGAGCCCTGCCTGGTTGTGTCTTTCGGTATCGGTTTATATAGGAGGATAGATAGGTCGCTTGACCTTAATTTGAAGATGTGCCCATTAAATTGACAAAGGCTGATAGTGGCATGGATGGTAGAGGCTAAGCCACAACATTCACACCCAGACTTCAGGCCTCGGAAAGGTCAAAGGTGTTTGGATCTGGGGTTTGGTCTGGCCCGTTGTAGCGATGGTGGCAATTGGATCTGGATCTGGAACCTGAATTTCCCCCCAGATTTTAGGGGGTGGCCAGCTCGGTGCCCTATCCAGTTCAAGGGCACAGCAGACGCTTTCATGGGGGCCTGAATTTTCCAAAGGCTGCAGCACCTCCAATTGCAGCTGGATTCTCCGGAGAGCTCAGCGCATTGTGTGCAGGGGTTTTTTGAACATCTGGCCAAAAAGTGTCACAATAGAAGCTGCTGGGTGTTGAGCATTTGAAAATCTGGCCCTAAATCAATGTCTTCATTTTTATTTCATTCTTGGCGGGGGGGGAGAAGAAAATAACAAAACCACACTCTGTTCCCCAAAATCTTTGGTCTGTATTCTCAGCTGGTGTCAAATGGTGACACTCCCACGGCTTCAAGAGAGCTACACTGATTTACTCCAGCAACAGATCTGGCCCGTGATCGTGATTCAGTTGTGCAAACACTTCCAAAAAGGTGCTGCAAATTCTCAGTAAAAAATAAAACCTGGCTGCATTCTCACACACACACACACCCGCCTCTGCATTTGCATTCACCTCCTGAAAAACGTTCTAACAAACCAATTTACTGTGAGGAATGTTTGCGGAGATAACTAATTAACCTTAGAATACTACTGCTTGTGACATTCAGCCATTCCTTTTGCAATTAATAGGACTGATTCTCTGGTCCACTCCAGCTGCTTTGTGCCATTCTGGCATTAAGCCAATTAATCAATTAAGACTACACACACACACACACACAACATTAAGAGGATCAAAATAAAAAAAGGCCACCCTGGCTACATGGTAGAGTAAAAGAGGCAGTTGGAGGCAAAAAGGCGTCCTTTAAAAATTGGAAGTCAAATCCTAGGTGAGTGAAATAGAAAGGAGAACACACTCCGGCAAATCAAATGTAAAAGTATAAATAGAGCAAGTCAAAAAAGAATTTGAAGAGCAACTAGCAAAAGACACAAAAATTAAGTACCCCAGAAGCAGGAAGCCTACCAAACAGTCAGTGGGGCCACTGGATGATCACAGTGCCAAAGAAGCAGTCAAGGAAGACAAGGCTGTTACAGAGAAGCTAAATGAATTCTTTGCATCAGTCTTCATTGCAGAGGCTGTGAGGGAGATTCTTACACCTGAGCCATTCTTTTTAGGTGCCAAATCTGAATTAATATCCCCGACGGAGGTATCAGTTTTGGAACAAGCTGATACATTAAATAGTAATAAGTCACCAGGATCAGATGGTATTCATCCAAGAATTCTGAAAGAACACAAATGTGAAATTGCAGAACTACGAACTGTGGTATGGAACCTATCCCTTAAATCTGCCTCTGTACCAGAAGACTGGATGATAGCTAATGTAACGTTCATTTTTTAAAAAGGCTCAAGAGGTGATCCTGGTAATTACAGGCCAGTAAGCCTGGCTTCAGTGCCAGGCAAATTGGTTGACATTGTAGTAAAGAATTATCAGACTCATAGATGAACTCGATATGTAGGGGAATAGTCATCACAACTTTCGCAAAGGAAAATCATGTCTCACCAATCTATTAGAATTCTTTGAGAGAGTGGACAAGGGTGATCCAGTGCATATAGGGTACTTGGACTTTCAGAAAGCCTTTGACACGTTCCTAGGCTGTTAAGCAAAGTAAGCAGCCATGGAATAAAAGCAAGGTCCTCTCATGGATCAGTAACTGGTTAAGAAATAGGAAACAAAGGTAGGAATAAATGGTCAGTTTTATCAATAGAAAGAGGTAGATAGCGGGGTCCCCCAAGAACCTGGGACCTGTAGTGTTCACCATATTCATAAATAAACTGGAAAAGAGAACAGTGAGGTGACAAAATTTGCAGATGCTACTAAATTGTTCAAGATAGTAAAGTCCAAAGCTGACTTCAAAGAGTTACAAAGTGATCTCAAGAAAGTGCTTGGGCAACAAAATGGCAGATGAAATTCAGTGCTAAAAGCAAAGTAATGCATTTATCCCGTGTATGCATGCCATTCACTCTTAACCTCTTTATATGGCAGTTGTGTGATAAGGGGAAGCGCTACCTAACTCCTGTGCAAAGAACTTTGCAACAAAAATGAGGAGGTATGCACAGTTCGTTTAAAATTATAGGAGAAAGCCAGGGAGGAAGAAAACTGGGAAGGTTCTGAACAGGAGCCTTACAGACTTCATGGAGCAGAGAGAAAGTGACAAATTTACACCAGTTTAACTTCAGGTGACTTTAAACCATTTTAGTTAAACTAGTGCACAAGGCTGGGCGGACACTCTTATTCCAGTTCAAACCAGGTTTGGTTGGATTTAGTTTAAATCGATTAAGATTAAATCAAATCAAAGCAAGTGTTGCAGTGAATTTAAAATGTTTGTTGTACCTCTGAAATACAAAACTACTAAAGGAGCAATGACATCAAAATGTCACATTAGTGCTTGTAACTTTGTTATTGTCATCAAGGCCTTTCTTGGGGCCTGATCTAAAGGCTAAAGTCATTGTTGTCAGTGGGCTTTGATCCGGCTGCTATTCAACAGCGTGTCTGACCATTTTCTCTAAAGCTACTGTAGATAACGTGAAATATAGTTAATTTCAACAAGATGACTTGAAAGTAACTTCAGCTTCTACACTTGGCCCTGGATCTTCCTTCCAGTTTTTGTGGTCTTATCATGTCTTCCTTATTTTTAAAAATGTTTTTCTCTCCTGTTGTGTTTGAAGGAGCAAGCACAGGGACCAGCTGACTAGGTAGCAAGGCAGGGGAACGGAGAGACTGGCTGTATGCAAACAAATGCTATCAAATGCACAAACGGGGGGAAACAGATAATTCTATACTTTTCTCTAATCTTGTTGAGCTCCTTTAATACTAGACGTTAGGGCAGTGTGAAATTTAAAGTAATGGTTAAATTCAAACCAAGACTCCACTGTTTAAAAAAAAAAAGTAAAAAACCAAAAAGTGTAAAATAAGAAGTTGCATGCAGTGAGCGGCTATTCTGTGGGAGGTTGGAGTGATGGCTACAAGCGACAGCTGGCATGTGTCTGATGGGCCTGCCCTTTCCAGCTACCATCTGGACTTTGCATTCAACATGCGAGAATAAGCTACTTATACCTTAATAAGGAGAGAGCTCTGAAAATGTAACAGCGAGTGTTCTGATTGTGCATCTGCTCCAACAAATCCACAAAAGTGCAGTCTCACACAACACCCCTCTCTCTGATTTGTGTTCTCACACTCAGGTTCATTTGAAGTCCTCGTAGTGGTAGTGTTTGAACCAAACCAGCAAGATTTCTTTTTAAGTACTTGACTATTGAGCACGGTGGGGGAAGCTCTCTCATATGTAAAAAAAACAAAAAACAAAAAGAATTTTTTTTAAAGTCACTGGGAATTTCCCATTTATCGAGAAAACAGAATACATACATCAGAATATAGGCATCGGTAAAAGATCAGGAGTCAATAGGCAAAACTCCCATTGGATTCCATGGTAGGAGGATTGGTCCCAAAGTCAGAAACGGAGGAGAAAATAATACAATAGAGAAACACTCACACACAATGCAGATGTGAGCTTATTCTCCCTGGGATGCGTTAGTAAAATGCTTGATTAAACTCTGTTTTTCAGCCCTATATCATTTGTAAATTAACTATTGCATTTGTTGGGCCTGCTTTTTACGCTAACTTACATCAGTGTCATTTCATTGGGCCTGATTCTCATTTACATGAAGGCCACTTTACACCATTCCGCCAATGTAAGTGGGTGTAAATGGATTTAAACCCACTTTGATGCCCCTTTACACTGCCAGTGTGATGGTAAACAAGGGAATATGCACCAAATACTGCTTTCACTTAGAGGGCCAGATTCTCTGCTCTCTGCAGGTACAGCAGGAAGGTGGCGTACTGATTCTCCTTCCCAGGCCCATGCCTCGCAGCTTCTCTAACTTGTACCAGCCAACTACGGTTCCCCAGGGACTATGGTCCTGATCATCAAAGATATTTAGGCACTTTACTCCCACTGAAATCGCTGAGAGTGAGGGACCTAAATGCCTTTGAGTATCTGAGCCAAGATGCCGGCTGAGGATAGCCAGAGCACGGCACCCTCTGGCCATCCTTTCTCTTCACGCCCAACATGGCCCTGCAGCCCCTGGTTCATGGGAGATGGAGGAGTTGGTTGTCCTTGCACTACTCCCACTGGGAATTTCCATGCTCTGGTCTCCTGCTGGTAGTTTCCAGGCCCTTTGTGCTGTTTGCCTCAGGCAACATGCAAAGGGGAAGAGACTCTGCTCCACGTGGATTAAATCCACAGGAACTCCCTGGACTTTGATAAAGTCCCTGCAGGTTGACACTGGGGCAGGAGAGCAGAACCTGGTCTGCCAGCTGTCTCGCACCAGGGGAAGCTCAATAACGTGCAGTCCGGGAGCATTATGATGAACAATCCCTGTGGAGTTGGACTCTCCTCCCTGAGGCTGACGTTTAGCCCGGTGCCAGTGTGAGGCCTGTGTGCTGCAGGAGGGCGGACCTGGTTCATAGCCTTGCCCTGTGCCCAGCGCAGAGCGATGTCTTTCGCCCCTTATATCTGGAGCGCTTTAGGCATGGTCAGCATAGATTTGGTACCTGTATAACCGGGTTGAGTGGGGGGGGGGGGGATTCTTTTATTTATTTATGTATTTATTGCTGATGCAGTTATCCTAGTACAGCCAGAAGTGCCAGAAGCTCCTCAGAAGAGGGGGTGGAGGGGAGGCCGCACCGGCGCTCACACTGTGGCCCCGTCCCCCCGCTCCCTCTTTCCCCACCAAGGCCCTACCCGTGCTCCGCCCCTCCCCCTGTGACCCTGCTTCCCCACTCCTCAGCCCTGCCCTCACTCTGCCTCTAATCCCGCCCCTGCTCTGCCTCCCCCCCTCCCCCCCCCCCACTGCTTGCTCTTCTCTGCCCCCTTCTCTCAGCCTTACGGCAGGAAAAAAACAGGAGGGCATAGCCCTCCCCCTTTTAAAAGTGATGAGGCCATGGCCCCCCAGTCCCTCCGTTCCGGAGCCCCTGAATATAGCCCCTAGTGTGGACATAATTATACTGGCATAAAGTGCACTGGTGGTATACTGGATTACTTGATGATCACCTGTTCTATTCATCCCCTCTGCAGCACCTGGCACTGGCCACTGTCAGAAGACAGGATGCTGGGCTAGCTGGACCATTGGTTTGACCCATTATGGCCAGTCTTATGTTCTTATAGGTGCCTAATACCAGTATAGTGCATTCCTCTTCCTGTGCGGAAATAGCTCGACCAGTGTAAAGTACTTTTATACCACTCTGCCTGTGCCTGCACTCCAGGGCTTGTACTGCTTTAACATTAGCTAAATTTGTGTGTAGACAAATTAGTGAAATCAAACGCTTGCTACTTTCCCTCCCTTAATAGAACTTAACCCACATTTCAGGTCTAGTCATGAGCAACCCCCTTTTGAATTAGCATCTAATGTTCCCAGTTATCTAAATGTGCCATGCTGTAAACAGGCAGAGTGACAAGCAGATAACTGGGAACACTAAATGTTACTTAGAAAGCATTTTGCTTCTGACTAAAGCTGGAACATGTGCTGAGAGCTATTAAGGGAGGGAAGGCACCGAACATTTGATTTCACTGTTTTGCTAAAGCGTTCAAAGGTTGAGGTGAAGAGCTGATGAAAATGACTGCAATTTGGATTCAAAGGCAGGGCATACATGAATACATGAGGGGCTGGATGCAAGGAGCCAAATGAGTGCTCAGCATGGAACAGATTGCCTTCAACAGAGCTGATGAGGCTTATATAAATCAATTATCCCCTCTTTTGGGAAGAAATCATTCTCTCCCCCTCCCCTTATTTCTTAATATTGAGATTGATTTTTCTTACATGTTTTCATGAATCTTAGGAAATCTCACAAACAAAACGAGAGCGCCTATGTCCTCGGAACTGATTCTCGCCTCACTGACAGTGGTATAGCTTCATGGACTTCATTGGAATTACTCCTGATTTACCCCAGTGTCTGAGATTGGCGTCAGCAAGGTGTGTCTCCTGGGTATGTAAATAAATGTATAAGCAGGGCTTCTGATTTTCAGTTGTAACCAATAAGCACTGATAAAATACCCCCAATATAAAAAAAAACCCTGAACTTGTTATAAACACTGGAAAAATCACCAGAAATGGTTACTTGTATCTAGTAGTAGTAGGCATCCTTCAGTCTCGAGGGACCATGGGTATGAGCCCCAGAGAGGTAAAAAATGGACTCAGTTGGTTTGATGACAGCCACAGCTGTGGCTGAACAGACTCACTCGAGAGAGACCATCTCTGCTGCATTTGTCACATTTTAAGGTGGTGTTTCAACCCTTTGGGCTCTGCCATCTGCGAGCTCTTTTCTCCTCTGCTAAGCTGGACTGCTTCCTCTCATGGCTTTGGAGACTTTTATTGAGCTCTTGTTTCCAAAGACTGCGGTCCTGGGCGTGATCTTCCCAGGGTAGCCATATCCACGTCCATTTCTCTGAGGTCTCGCTTGCACACATCCTTGAAACGCAACTTTAGGCATCCTTCAGGTCTTTTTCTAGCTGCCAATTCGCCATAGAGGATGTCCTTTGGGATGCGCCCATCATTCATTTGGCACACACGCCCAAGTCAGCAGAGGCGCCTCTGTTTAAGGAGTGTTTGCATGCTGGGTACGTTTGGCCCAATTCAGCACCTTGGAGTTGGTGACTCTGTCCCACCAGGAGATTCCAGAAATTCAACATAGACAATGCATATGAAAGCTGTGAAGCCTTTTTTCCTGATGAGCGTATAAAGTCCATGTCTCACTCCCCTACAAAAGTGTACTGACAACACATGCATGGTACACACAGATCTTTGTGTTCTGTCGGTTTATTGTTTTGCCATATCCTCTTGCTCAGTCTAGATCTTGTTGCAGCAGCTTTTCCAGTGCGGATGTTGAGTTCCATTTCAAGTCAAAGGTTGTCTGCAACAGTGGAGCCCAGGTACGGGAACTCATTCCCCATTTCAAGTGCATAATTACTTGTATCTAAAGGCTTGTCTACACAGAGAAGTAATGTGGACTAGGGGGTTGTGATTTCTAAAGTGCACTGGCTTGTTGCACATTAATTGGTCTGTGTAGACCCTGCTGGTGTGTACTAAAGATTCTATAGTGAAACAGTACTATGTTGACGTGAATTCGGGAACGTTACGAGATTACATATTACAGTCGATGCTATTGTAATGAGTAATGTATATAATATGTATTACTCATTACAGTGTATGCAAAGAGAAAGCCCTGAAAAACCCTGATATGGTCATGTACATACAACTCAAAAATTGTTAAAAATAACCCACAAAATATTACATTAATAAACTGGAAAAAAACAAAAGCCCTAGGTGTAAGTTACCTGCTGGTGAGAGAAGGCAGTATAACTTGTATCAATTTGGAGTTCAATGGGTGTGCAAAATTAGTGCAACTTGGATTGATTTGCTATTCCATGAGCTCAAATTCAGCCCTGGTACAAGTGGGCACAGCTCCCAATGACATTGATAGTGCTCGCTGATGCTCGTTGGACCCAGAATTGTGGAGTTTGGTGTGGGTGGAAGAGACAGTTGTGGGGGAACGGGGCTGCTTGATTTCACATTCAGACTGGAAATACGTTGTAAATGTTTAAGTGACAGTAATTAACCACTGGAACAATTGACCCAGGGTCGTGGTGGATTCTCCATCACTGACAATTTTTAAATCAAGATTGGACGTTTTTCTAAAAGACGTTATAGGAATTATAATGGCCTGTGTTATACAGGAGGCAGGCTAGATGAACACAGTGGTCCCTTCTGACCTTAGAATCTCTGACTGGCTCTGGGCTGGTTCTGGGCTGGGCCTGCATCCTATTCTCATCTGGCTCTTGGCTATTAAACCTTCAGGGCAGTTTTCTGAGACTATTCAATTTTTTTGTTATCCATGCAGTATTGGTTAGTTGTGATTCATCTGGTAAATTACATGGGATTGTTTCTGTCACCTGATCTGATGAGCATGTCAGCATTTTAAACACAATTTCCAAATTCAGTTTCCATGAATTCTCATTTGACTTGGGTAGAAAATGGTTTTCTGTCCCCCAAGTATTTTCAGCATTTCAAATTTCTTTTCCATCTTGAATCAGGGGAGAAAAAGTGGAAATCTCAAATTTTTGTCAACCAAAACTAAGATTAAAAAATGATTTGGGTCAATCAAAACATTTTGTTTAATTAATTTAAAAACTTTCTGATTCAATTTTGATCTTTTTTATCTTTTCACCTTTTTTGCGTAAATTTACTAAAATTTCAAAATAAAACATTGTTTAGATCAAAACACCGATATTTTCCAGTTCCATGATGTCGCAATTTCGGCAGTCTAGAACCTTTTTTTACAGAATTTTTTCTGAGTCAAGTGTTTCACCAAACCCAACACTGTTTCACAAGTAGTTTGGATTTCAACCAATTGGCATTTTTTAGCAGAAAAAAAAACATTTCATCAGAAAATTCCCAACCATCTCTAATCCTCAAACCTGTGGCTTTGAAATTAGCTTTGACCTATTGTTTGCATGGGACAAAATGTGGCTGACTCAAATTCATTATGACGTCTGCAGGAGATAATTTGCTCAGCTCTCTCTATATGAACATGCCACACGGGTATACCAATATGAAAGAGAGGGGTGCTATAGTAATTAATCTTTCTCATTCTCCTTTGCAAAAGACATACATGGCAGCAACCTTTTGGCACACACAAGACACTTTGCTAACAGCAGCAGCATGCAACAGGTTGAGCAAGAGCTCTCAATGGTTTAAGACAGCTGACAGAAAACTCACTGTAGTGTATAGACAGCTGCAATCCCAACCCTTACCGGCAGTGCTGAGAATTGTATGGCAGTTCTGCAGCAGACAGAATCTAAATGAACTACAGTGTGCATTGGTTCTCAATGCTTGCAGTGTTGTTGGGCTTTTTGTTTTGTTTTCTTTTAAGTCTCTTGTGCCCTTTTGATTGTATGAAGGAAAATAAATAGAACAATAATTCCAATGACATAAGAAAAAATACAAGGGCAATATGAAGTGATACTCATCATATCATACACTAATGTTTGACATTGGTTCGCTACTTTTGTGTTGTAAGAAAACTCAGAGAAGAACCAAGGAAGGAAAGAGAAATAAATGATGGGAAATAAGGGGAAATGGTGCATCTTTTAATGCACATCCAGCACTCAGAGCACCAGGAGGGCACTCTGATGAATCGAACATAATTAGCTAATGACTTGAGCTGGTTGAAAAAGGACAGGTTTTGACAGTTCACATTTTTTTCCATCTAAATTTCATCCAAAAATTGAAACGTGGACTATTTTGACCAGCCCTACTAATGATGATAAGTGGTTATTCCAGTAGTGGAAACTGGGACTTGAATTTTGTGAGAGCCCAGACTACTTTCATATTCCTCCCATGCTGGTAAAAATGAAGACCTTTGAGCAGAGGCAGCTGAGAAACACCGTATGACACCAAGGTCCGGATCCTGCAATTGGATCCTGATTTTCCCCAGTACTGTGTGCTGCTGCTCCCATGGACTTCAGTGGGATTTGTGGGTGTTCAGCCCACTCCGAAAATCAGGCCACTTCTGTTTAGTGCCTAGCTTTAGGCACCCAAGTCTGGGAATTTGAATGTAAAATTATTTTTTTCCCATAGAACTAAGACAATTTATAATACTAAAAAACTCAGTTCTGAACCTTATACTGTGAAAGTCTCACTCCTGTTCTCATCTCTGGGTCAAATTCCGCTGTCTCTCACACTGGTATTTGCTGATTTAACTGGAGTCACTCTGGATCATAGCCAGTATAAAAGAGAGCAGAATTGGCCCTGAGCCTTTATATTCTGACTCTGAAGTGTGGGTCTGTTCAGTGTTGACATGCGGATAGTTGCATTGTGTGTGTTACATACCCATTTTGGTTTTAAATGCCCCATTTCAAGCCCTTTCTACTTATAGAGAGCGACCCTGACATTGCAGAGCTGTGACATTCCTCCCAGTTGCCCTCGTAACAGAAATGCTGCCAATAGTCCATTTATAACTCTAGCTGCACAGAGCCTGACAGCATTGGGTATATTGAAGTACCAGACTGATCCTGGCACTGCCCATGCTGTGATCAGAATAGTCATCAGCAACAATCCAGTTTATAAATCCCTGGTGATCATTACTGTGCGGCAGGAAAAGAATGTACTTGTTCCTTTCATAGTACAGCCCATACTGCCGTGGTAGTAACAGACAGTAAAATGCAAGCAAACAAGAATAAAGACACTGATGCTGCCCAAAGCCCACTGAAGTTGATGGAAGTCTCCTCGCTGGCCTTTGGATCAGCCTTTGTCAGCAAGATCCTCAAAAACTCCTCAGATATAAAGAACAGAATATGACACAACAGGGCTTTAATTCACCTCTTGCAGAGGACCAGAGCCAGGACTATGAGCCACTTACGCCCTACTTTTGTGGGAAGCAACATCACAAAAGCGACATGTCCAGGTGGGTGCATTCAGCCTGTCATTTCAAAAAGTGAGCTAAAGAAGCTGACCCATCCAAATGAGCGCAGAATTTCGTGTTGTGTCAGCTGCAAGGCTGCTGCGCCTGGCAATAGTGAACGATCTGTCTTACCAACACCATAGTATTTGAGCATCTCGCAGTCGTTAATGTAATTACACTCACTGCACTCTGCGAACGGGGCTTTCCCCATTTACAGATGGGGAACTGAGACACAGAGAGGTTGTGCAAGATGGCTCCAAAATGCCGAGGGGAGAGCAGGGACTTGAGCCTGTCTCCAGGGTGGTAGATAGGACCCTAACCAGGGGACCATCCACTGTTTTCAGGGCATGTAAAATAATCCATTATGTTCTGACTTCATGAACTAATATAGTTCCTCATCTAGGGCAGAGCAGCATCGCTCCACTGATTAGGGGACAAGTCCATTTAGACCATCTGAAGGTTTGGCCCAAAGTAGTTCTTATCTGTCAACGTGTTCCTTGTCATCCTGACTTCATCTGTGATAAAGCAACATAGCTCCTTTGATTTCAGTGTCAATCTGTTTACACTAGTTGAGCATTTCGTCCAACGTTCTATGTCTCCAGGCTCTGCAGCCATTGGACCTAACCCAAATGGAAAGGCTCCCATTGATTTCTGGGGGCTTTAGGTAAGGCCCACAGCAGCCTCAAAAGAATCCCCGTGCAATGGGTTTCTCCTCCAACTAATGGTCTCCCACCCATCCCCAGCAGAGCCCCGTGTTAGGATTATTTTTTATCTGGTGACAGCTTCCACAAGCAGCTAGCAGAAATGATCAGTCTGTGTATGATGAGCCAATTAGAGCTTTTCCCTGATGCTATTAGTCTGGTAGTTTAATTTCCGGGGGCTTTACTGAGTGGGTTTTCTGTGAAACCAAACAGAGCTGGAATCCTCCTTCCTCAGCCTGCTCGTGATGGCTCAGTTAAGCTCAGTGGAATTAATCTCTTACACCAAATAAAGCCAGTTGTTATTTTCCTAACTGGCCAATGGACGTCTAACCACAGTAAATAGGTACTCAGTGATCCCATCACCATCTTTCCTTCCCTCCTTGCCATGTCTCGTGGTGACACACAAAACAATGTGCAATAGCATTTTTTAAAGTATCAATAAGCCAATTTCCATTCAGCTAGAGCAAACCATCAGGCACTTAGGGACCAGTACTTCAGTGTGATGGGCACCTCCTGTAAGGTACAAAGAGCAAGATTTTTAAAGACATTTAGGTGCCTAACTCCCATTGAGGGAGAGTTAGATGCCTGAATGCCTGTGTACTTTTTGTTCCCACTTAATTCCAGGTTTGCATATAGGGAGCAATTTGCATGTTGTTTAAACTTTCCTTTAGAATGAGCAGCTTTCAAAGACAGGTCTATGGTGAACTACTCAAAGAAGCATTAGCCTTGCTCATGGTATCACATCCCAGATATGCAGCGACTTCTGCCTGGCCTCTCTCCAGCAACCCTTCTAGTATCATTCCCCTAATTAGCCATAAAGGGCAGGTGCAGACAACTCCACTGCTGCGCCAGGAACTGGCCAGCAATACATAGTCTAGCTGGCCCCATCCAGCCCCTGGCACACACACACAATTTTAGAATCTCTGTTTGCCCAGAGCTTGGGAGTTAAAAAAGTCTCTCTGAAAACAGGATCCGTGCAGCAAGTCTTCCTGTCTACTCCGGTGATTTTTAAAAGAGAACACCCTGCTATGTCTAGAGCTATTGCACTTATTCAGGGCAGAGGAAATATATTAGACAGTCTAGAATGGTAGTCGTACACATAGCTGAGTCATGCAATAGTACATGTCTTATTCTATCTAAGTGCAATCCCTGACATCAGAGACCTGCTTTAAAGGGTGACCCTTTGGCTGTGTGCACAGTAGGGAATTGCACCAATGGGAGGACACCTGGGTAAATACCAGTAATGCAGAGTGGACTTGAGCGGCTTGAGCTTCAGTTTTTTGATGCAGCAGCACATGCACTATCGTATAGTTTTGTTGTTGCACTACTCTCTGGGAGTCTATCCCACAGGCGTGGTTTGCGGGAGATTTCAAAAGGCCTTTTGGCAGCCCAGGAGAATTGTGGGAGATGATCTCAAACTCTCATGTGGCCCTGGCTGCCCACACCATTTCTAGTCTATTTCTCAGGTGAAGGTAGGATGACCATTCAGCTCTCACGCCTTGGTTGGCAAGAAAGGTGTCAGCTGGAGGATGTAATAAGCAGAGGGGAGGCAGCTGCAGCAAGGTGGTGGAGGATGTCCTGGCAGGACCTGCAGAGAGCCAGAGCATTGAGGTGTCACGTTTAAAATAGAAAGTAATCAACTGGGAGAAATGTTCTCAGTCCAAACAAATAGGCTTTTATGTCGTGGCAATGTTGTTTGTTTTGCAGAATTGCAGCGGAGTTTCTTGAAGGCTCCATTTCCCAGAGTCCTTACAGTGTGAGCAAGCAGAACATAAAAACACCCATACTGGGTTAGACCAATGGTCCAGATAGCCCAGTATCTTGGCTTCTGATAGTGGTCAGTGCCAGATGCTTCAGAGGGAATGAACAGAACAGGGCAATTTATCCAGTGATCCATCTCCTGTTGTCCAGTCTCAGCTTCTGGCCGTCAGAGGTTTAGTGACACTCAGAGCTTGGAGCTGCATCCATGACCATTTTGGCTAATTGCATCAGAGATGGGTGGTTTTGGAAAGTGACACATTATTTGTAGATCAGTGTAATATTTAGGCAAGGGGATGTTTTAGGCAGGCGAGTTTTAAACAGTTTCCCCAAAAAGAAAAAGTCTTTCACATTTCAACAGGGGAAACCAGCTGACATGTAAAACCACAGCGCAGTTTCTGTTAAATGAATCTGGTACTTGTGAAAGTTATCACACTGACACCCTTGAATATTACATAGAGTAGCAGGAAAAGCTACTTCCAAACTGCCCACCTACCTCACCTACGTGCCTCATCCCTGATCCACAGAGACCACATTTAGGAGAAAGCGGATAATTCACTCCCCACACTTAGTCGTTTTTGGCTTCACTGCTGACACTGACAAAAAAGGGCCCAAGATGATGGTGTCTCCGATGACATTTCACATAAGCCACCAGATGATACCAATTTACAGTCACTACCGACCTAGGTAAACACTAGTGCACCTCGACCCGCTAACAGGGACTGTCTTTTTGCTCTGGGTTTGTACAGCTCCAAGCACAATGGAGTCCTGGTCCATGACTAGGGCTTCCGGGCCCTATGGTAATACCAATAATAATTTATTATTAACAATAATAAATTAATAATAATAATAATTAATGTGTTAAACTGCAACTGTCTTGTCCACACTAGGATTTTTTCACCTTAGCTAACGTATGGTAAAAGCAAATCTTTTTTTCCTAGTGGCGACACACCCCCAGAGGGGTGAAGTGACTTGCCCAAGATCATAGAGGAAGGCAGAGCTAAGAACACCAGAGTCCCAAATCAGTCCTTACCCATAAGAGCACCTTTCTCACCTGACTCTGGTGCTTGTGGCTGTACATTTATGGATCTCTCAAATTCTGCCTGAATTATCTCTGAATTTAAACGTATAGTTGTTCTCTAAGCCAATCGGAAGGCAACAGTTCAATAACGAGTGACTGTCAGCCTACTGCTGGAGCATCCATCAGCCCCAATGATACATGCACAAGTACATCAGTCACTGACCTAACACAATTAAGGTAATTGTAAGACAGCATTGTCACGGGGTCAATGTTATGTCTCCCTCTTTGGAAATAAATGTCTCAGCTTTGCCATGGTATTTATGTAGCAGCAGGAGACCATTATCCTATGATAATGTTCTATCTCATTGACATTATCTCTTAATTATGCATGTTTGTGAGTGTGCTGGGCTTGCAGCTTTCTCAGTTTCTTCTGATGCAAAATGAAGCTAAAGCTTTGACTGCCCTGGAGTGTTGCCCCAATTACAGCCATCGGTGGCCATCCAGCAGAGTAGCTGCCCCAATGCAAATCCGAAGGATAGAGAGAGAGGAAAAGCTGCATTTTGCACCAGTAGAGATTACCCTGTTTGGAATGGAGATAAACTGCAGAGTTGCAAATCGTGGCTTATTTTGTTTTACTCTGCCTGTATTATTGGTTTGACTCAGTGCAGCTAAACTGTGGCTGGCCGCCAGGGCTGAAATTGGGCTAAATCCTCAGTATAGACAAGGTCTAAGTACTTCTGCCATCCTAAACATTAGAAATGAGCCTAAATCAAGACCTCCAATCCAACCGTTAGCTCTGAGCCCAGAGCTGAATGCGGGTCAGTCCTGTTTCTTTTAAAGATAGACAATATAGGGGGAAATCCTGAAGACCTTGCTATGTTCATCAGAGCAGGACTGCATACAAACTCCACTGATGCCAGGAGAAGTCACTGGCAGGACTGAATATGAGCTGAATAAAGGAATCAGAATCTGGCCTATGGTTTTCAAAATACATTTAACAATCTTTAAGCCAATTGTCTAGCCAGGTCACACACAACTTGGAGGATAATTAGCACCGAGGCCCACTGTGGAGCTGCTTCTTCAACAGATAGCATCATTACAGACTAAATACAAAGATGGATTAATGTGCCAGGGCTGAGTATACGCAGTAGCAGCTCAAAACCAGTTAGAGCGCCACTGGCAATTGATGCAGAAACACTAAAACACATAATCAATCTACAGATCTTTTAGAACATGGTTTCTGTCATCATCCTTTTCTTTTGGAGTCTGTTCAATCCATGGGCATCTCAGATCTCCAGGGCTGTCATTATGCTGTACACCACTGGTTCCCAACCCACGAGCCGGGGGCCAAAAGGGGCCCACGGGATCCTTCAAAGTGGCCTGCTGCTCCTCTGCCACTGTCTGCAGAAGAGAGAGGCTGCCTAAGGACCCAGGCGGAGCACATGGCCACGGGGCTACCAGACAGGTGAAGGCTTCTTGCTACACCCAAGGGGATGGGAGATCAGTGCTCCCCTCCCCCTGGCTGTTGCAGGGAGCACGGCAAAGAGCTCTGCCTGGGTCCCTAGGTGCTGGGGTCCCTGCTGGAGACAGAGGGAAGGGAACACTGATCTCCCATCCCCCTGGCTGCAGGCAGAAGGGAGCCACTGCCTAGGTACCCAGGTGGAGCGCATGAGGCTACAGGACGCGTGAGGTTTCCCTGCTGCAGCCAGGGAGATGGGAGATCAGCCAGGACCCACCATGCTTGAGGAGGGGCAGGACTCTAAAACTCAGTGCCTTCCAGTCTGGCCTGCACTTAGCAGGCCACCCACCGTGACTTAGCTGCCAGGCCATGTGCTTCAGTGTGTAGTGACTACTTTGGTAGGTAGTTTCAGCCCCTCACCCCTTCCTCCTCCTGCCCGGCCCTCACAGGGAAAAAAAAAAAAAAAGTCATGTTTCATTCTGACATTCTCAAAATGAAACATGGTGACTTTTCATTTCAAACTAATGTTTCACGTTGAAATATAGCTAGATGTAGTTTTTAAAAGGGTCAAAACACCACCCCAAAACAAAACAGACAAAATGAATTTTTTTTTTCAGATTTTTTCCAGTTCAGCCACCAAGCCTAAGAATCAATTATTCGCTCAGCTCCATTTACAACTTCACAACACCCAGAGGAATAGGACGCCAAACCACCTGTTCTAAAAGCACCTGACACTTGAGCTAAAGAACTGCCGTTGGTTGCTACCAGCATAGGGTATATGACACACATCAGCACTTCTGCTTTCTTCCAGTAGAGGGCAGTGGTACACATAAACATCAGCCAATTCACTATAATTATTGATTAGATGTCTTTACTCCCACAGTTCAGTGCCCTATGAACTGGACCATGCTGCCTCTCCAGGGTCCTTCATCTTATTTCTTACTTGGAGTCATAGTCCTATTTTTATGGCATCATAATGGTCTCCAAAGCAATTAACTGTGATATCACAGACAAAGTCTTATGACTTTACCTGTTAGCTTCAATTACCTAAGAACCCTATTGCTCTATTCTGATTTTAAAACCACCATAACCCAAACCCATAATGTAGACAACTGGCTAAGGACAGTGGAGGCAAATACTTGGTATCTTGGCAACTTGATTATCTTCTCAGTTGCCTTTTGTATTGCAAAACTCAATGGAGAACTGCTTTGTGATGCTGATTGGCATTTCTCAACATCAGGTAAAACAAGCTTGTCAGTCAGGACCGGGGCAATATGCCTCTTTATGCACTTGGATCTGATCTGCCCTACCCCATACCTTGTTGTGTCTTATTGCGGAACATTTTATTTGAAACAAACCTTTGGGTTTTAGGTCTTTTTTTAGTTGTTATTGGGGGGGTTTTAGGTTCATGTATTTAAAATCATTACGTAGCATTCTTTGCAAATGAAGTGTTCTTGGAAAAAATGATAGCTTTCAAGTCCCCGTGCACACACCAGCTATTTGGTTTGGCTGAACCTAAGACGTTGTTTAGTAGGAATCATGAACTGTTGTGGTTCCAAGTCAAGAATATTCCTCTCAGCTTATTCCAGTTTCCAAGGATCCCGGTTTGAAGATAAATCTGTTACTTGTTTGGTTTCCTAGCAACATTTGCTTCATGGCAATAATGCATTCCACGGTCCTTGCTGTCACTCGGGCTGGGCACTGGGAAGTGCTTGCTGCAATATAGCCAGGGGGACCATATGTCCTGTTCTGGCTGGGACAGTCCCTTTTTTAAGCCCTGGCCCGGCTGTCCCAACTCTTTTGACAAAAGTGGGCATTTGAACCGTTTGCTCGTGCCAACTTGATCCATTGGCAAGAGCAAGCAGGACAAATGCCTACCTTTGTCAAAAAAGTGGGGTGCAGGGGAACGTGAAGGGTGGGGGAGTGGCAAAGCCAGCCACACGCCGGGGAGGGGGAGGGGCAGAGCTCGAGAGAGCAGCTTGGGCCAGCCCCACGTCAGGAGGAGAGTTAGAGCTTGGGCAGGGAGGGCTCAGGCTAGCCCTACGTGGTGTCCCGTTTTCCCTTTGGGAAATATGGTCACCCTAAATATAGCTATTTGAGTAAAGGTGCAGCCGTGCAACATCTGTATTAAAGATGAGCCTGAATTAGAACTCCTGATTTGATCCCTCCGCTGATCGCAGGTGAACTTTGGGTCTGGATCTTTATAATGAGGAAGAAAATTGAAACTCAAATCTGACCATCCATGAAGTAAGGGTATTTCAGATTCATATACTAGTCCAGACTGAAATTCCATGCTTCATGCCTCAGTCTACCACTGGCCCAAACCAGAATGCCCAAGTTCAAACACCTTGAACTTTGTGGAGGTTCGGATTCGAGTCTGAATTCAAATCTAAACTCCTCCAGGGATCCTGAACATCACTAACATTATGGGCCAAATCCTGAGGTCTTTACTCAATGTGTGCTTACTCTCCCAAAGCTCCCATTGAAGTAACCATGCCTCAGTAAGGAGTGAGTAAAAACTGAGGGCCAAATTCTGCTCTCAGGTACAAATGTAGATTAAATCCATCACAGTCAGTGGGGTTGTTCTGGTATAAAAGGACAGAAACTGGTCTCTGTAAGAAGCACAGGATGTTTTTCACTGACAAATGAAAAGAACAAGAGGCAGGTAAAAATCATTAATTTCTGTTCCTAGAAGGGTCAAGACATTTTTTATTTGTTCCAGTTACTTATAGCTTCACACCTCCTGAATCTAACTTTGGTTTGGGGGTTTGAACTCAAACACTCAGAGTTAAAGTGGGTTGAAACTAGCAATTTCCCCCCTAATTTCCATCAAACTTTTCTCCAAGCCTGGCAGGGAAGGAAGGGTTATGGTCAGAATTCAGCTCAGGGCCGCCCAGACAGTTTGTGAACCTCTCTGAAGCTTTCAGTGACTTGGGCTGAATTTCAGGCTTACAACGAAAGGGCAAATTTCATCTGTTTATTTGGTTGCGGGAGTAACATTTTCACAGCTCTGACACTGACGTCTTCTGATTTTCTCCAGTGCCCAGTCTGTTACCTCAGTGAGTGGGTGGGCAACAATTCCACCTGCGGTGCCAGCGATGTACATTTAAAAATGAGCACCAGATTTAAAAGAAGATCGAGGATCATGAGGAATCTGAACCTGGCTTGTGGCTTGATTGCAAGTGGTATCCTACGGCTTGCGCTACAACAGATGAGCATGTTGCTATGGACACCTCGTTTATAGGCTGCCCAGTTCTCTCTTCTGTTTTTGTTCTTCCTGTGTCAGGATGACCATGCAGCTCTTGCTCACACAAGTGGTCCCACTAAGAGCTGCCGTATGAGGTTCCTAGGGATATAATGATCAAAAGGGAGCTACCCCGAACGATTCTTCTAACCAAACTATATCAGCTTGTTGAATTTGTGAAGCCTGGGGATTCAGGGTCCTTTAGGGACTACGTAAATGAAAGCTATTATTTGTATTGCAATGTCCTTTAGGACAGCTCCTGAGAGATCAACAAGTGCTTTCAATGAAGAGACACTGAAGGAGCGGTCAGCAAGGCAGGAGGACAACCATGCGTGGGACACCCTGACTATGCACAGTGGAATCCACCTGGTGTGATCACAACATAGATGGCCATTGCCAGGGAAGGGTGCACAGGTGTTGCTCACCTCAGGAGGGAAGGATGAGTCTGAGCTCCTGGAGGCCCGTGGAGTGATGAGTCACGGTTAGAATTTATGGGTGCTGTGTCATGGAAACTGCCAGACAATCTGATCACACGAGCTCGAGGACAGGAACGTTTCAATCAGCAACTTTTCCTAAAATAAAATATACAGGGTGGCGCTTATCTCCATGATTAGCTGCTCTGCCTGAAGCTCTGAAAAACATCTGTCTTTGTTTATATTATTATTATTTATTTATTATTTGTGTTACCGTAGCGCCTAGGTCCTCCACTGGCGCCCGTCACCATAGTGCACTTTTTACCCCGAACCCCTCTTACCTCTGTCTGTGCCCCCCCCCCACCTCCACCGCCTTCTCCCCAGCTGGGGCTGGGAGCGGGGTCACGGACGAGGCCAGGGCTGCGGTTGGGAGCAGAGCTACGGTCGGGGGGCTGCGGTCAGGTCCGGGGGCCAAGGCTGGGAGTGGGGCTACAGCGGCCAGTACTGAGGTGGGCCCCAGTAGCTGAGGCTGGGGACCAAGGCAGGGCGTCAGGGACCGGGTGTCAAGACGGTGGCTGGGCACCACGACCGGTAGCTGAGGCAGGGTCCGCGCGCCGTGACCATTACCATAGTAAAGCTCCTCACTGTTTTTAATGTACTTATTTCCACAACGCGCCTCTACAGTAGGGAAGTGCAATTATCCCCATTTTACAGAAGGGCAATTGAGACACCGAGGGCATGTCTGCATTGCAGAGAAAAACCTGCCGCGCTGAGTCTCAGAGCTTGGGTCAGCTGACTGAGGCTTGGGCTGCAGGGCTAAAAATAGCAGTATCGCTGTTCCTGCTTGGGTGGGAGCCTGGGCTCCGAAGCCTGGTGTGGGGGAAGGATCTCAGAGCCCAGGCTCCAGCCCGAGCAGGAACATCTACACTGCTAATTTTAGCCCCACACTCCAAGCCCCCACAAGCCTGAGTCAATTGAATATAGGAAATCTGTGCTAGAGTAGGAAATTCAACCCAGATCTCTATTTAGTGCCCTTTTACAGGACCATTCATCCCTACTTCAGTCACAGCCCCACTTTTCTAGGCACTATAGAAACATGGAGCTAAAAAACAGCCCCTTCCCCAAAGAGTTTACATTAATGAATACCCTCCTTTCATCCGGCTGTTGCAAAGGCATTTTCCTCATTTATTCTTATTCAGAGAGATCTTTAAAGAATAAAAGCCCTTTTCAGTGTTTGCTATGGTAGATTTTAAAGGTTTCTGTGATCATGTTGCCACGATGAAGAAAAATGTTGATAACGAAAGATGCTGGTTGATCTGTGAATCTCTGAATTACAGTCGGTCGCTGAGTGAATATCCCATAGAGGTTTGTTGTTGGAAAGTTGTGTAACTGATTTTTGTCCCCTTTCCAATTTCATAGGGAAACGGGTTGTAAGAGTACTCAGGGTACATGGAACTGGCTGGTCCCGCTGAGTTTATGGAAAGTGATAAATGTATTCATCAGCACAAGATTGTACAGTACGTTTCTTTGTTCCTTTATGCCAGCAGCAGGGCATATTCACAACTAAATGTTCTCGTAAATGGCCTGCTTCCACTGGAGAACTGCCTTCAATACAATGGAGGCACTGGTGCTTTGGTACTAGAAAGCTATTGGATCATTTCCCCTTGGGAGTGAAATCTGGCTTCCAGCCACAATCGCTGACCTTTTATTAAAGATCACTCATTCTGATTGTTCCTCCACATGGGGGGAAAGGGATTACATCCCGAATAAAAGCAATACAGAGCCATACAAAAATGATAGGTGTTTCGGTTTGGGAGGGATGAATTAGTTGAGGTAAATTAAGACCAAACGGGGGCCTTTTTATTATATTACAATAGTACCGCAAGAGACTGGGCTCTGATTATGCCAGGCACTGTGCAAGCACAGCATAACAGACTGTCCTTGCCCTGAAGAACTAGGCAGACTGGAATTAGTTTCATCCCGTTGTACAGATGGGAATGGAAGCACAGAAAGACAAACTGCCTTGCCCAAGGCCTTGTCAGGGAGTTTGTGTCAGATCTCCTGACTCCCACTCCAGTGCCACCGTAGAGAGGTTTGGATCAGTATCGTAACCTGTGAGTGACCCTAAATCAGTTGACTCCATCTGTGCCTGAGGTCTCTGTTTGCAATACAAGGACCATAATACTTCCCTATCTTGCAGGGAGTGATCTGAGGATAGTGTAATGAGTGATTGTGTGGTGCTCAGCTACCACAGCTGAGTGGGTCATATAAATACCTAGGGCCTGATACAGGGCCCACTGAAGTCAATAGAAAGGTTTCTGCTTACTCCAGTGGGCGCTGGATCAAGCCCTTGGGAGTAAGATAGTGCTTAGCCCTGCCATAAGTGCAGGGGCCAGGATTAGGTGACCTCACAAGGTCACTTCCAGTCCCACGAGTCTATGATTCTGCCCATGAAAGTTATTCCAGGGCATGAATTCAAAACAGAAGAGTTTGCTCAGAATAACTCCATGTGTGGACACTCTTATTCCAGAATAAGAATGCCTTTTCTGATTCAGTTTAATCCACTTCCAAGGCGTATTGAGCTCATTCAGAAAAAGACCCTCTTATTCCAGAATAAGAGTGTCCACACACGGAGTTATTTTCTTCATAGACATATTATTATTCTTTGCAGACAAGCCCTTAGATAGAGCGGTAGGAAACATAATGTTACATCATATTCTTATGGTGAGATGTGTTTCCAAGACACCCGTCCTCACAGTATCTGGGCACAACTACACAGTGTAAATTTAGAAATACATCCATTCCTTCCAGGAGGACTGAAACTCCCTGCCGACGAAAGCTGCTTGCTTATGAGCAACCAGATCTAGAGCACGCAGCTGGGTCCATTTCACAACTCCCTTGTTATCATCCACACAGAAGGAGCTTTACAAGTTTCACACTTCCAATTCCATTGTGAGGGATTTATAATGGAGGTGCTGATGGTGTGGTACCACCCTAATGCACCGAGAGACCTAGATTTATTTTTTAAAAGACTGACCTGCTCGGTCTGTTTAAATCCTTTTACTTGATTTTTTTATTTTTTATTTAAAGGATTTTATTTTTATTTAAAATGTTTACTTCATCAGAACTGAATTAACCCCTTCCTTTGATTCCTGTTCATTGACCATTTGGGGTTTCCCTCAGCAAAATTTACACCCACATTGCGGCTCAAAAAACACTGGTTCTTATTTGCATAAGAGAATGGGAAAAGGAAAACAAGGGACAAAATATTTCTGACTGGAAGCTGAGACATAACCACTTCGCTGCAAGATGGGTCTGATTCAGGCACCTCCAAGCGGCAAAGCCTGGGGATGGAAAAACTTTGTGTCACTCCAGATCCTGGGCTGCTCCCAGGGGCAGAAAGTCCCATGGCTACTCTAACTTACAGCAGCCTGTCCTGGGTTTTCTATGACACAGCCCAGAATCACTGTCAGCCTCGCCTGCTATGGGCCCACCTCCAGACTTACCCCAACACACTCTCTGTGCTGAGGCTTACAAGAGGGACAACTTTCCACACTACGGGAACTCGGCCCCCAGCCAACTTGACTCCTGAGTGGCCTCTGTACACTACTGGAGCAGCATGCAGAGGTCACAGCAGGGGACGCAATCCATCTTGATGACCTTATGGGTTCCCTCTGGCCTCCACAGAAGTCAATGGGAATCCTACTGACTTCAGGAGAAGCAGGACTGAGTCCTCCACCAGTCAGTGCCTGACAACTCCACTTGTTCCACATTCATGAAACCCCTGCTCAGCAGCTGATCTTAAAGGGCCCATCCAATGTCTCCATCACCACCACACCTGCTCTGGAAGAGTCCACTTTTGGACTGGGTTAAATTAATTGTCTATAACCAGGAAATTTGAAAGTAAAACCCTCCAGAAGTTCTCTTTAGCTCTCTCGCTATTTAATTTGCAAGGCGGTAACATTGATTTTGGCTTGTTCACCACTTTGATCAGCACTGCACAAAGACATATAAAGGGGAAAAAAAGAACCCCCCCCCCCCCATTATCAAAATGGATTTGTCTGTCTTTAGACCAGGGTGGAGAAATATTATAAATATGGGCTGGCTGCAGCCTCTTGTTCCTTGCTAACCCCACTAACAAGCTGTGACCTGGTCGCTGAAAACAGCTTTCCAGATGCTGGTAAGTAGAATATTTTGTCTACTTCCCATGCTTGAAGTTGGAAAATGCACCTTCCACGCCAGACAGCCATTAACAAACAATGAGAGAGATAAGGGTGGGTGAGATGGTATCTTTTACTGAACCAGCCTCTGTTAGTGGAAAAGGGAGCCAGAGTGTCACATCTAAACACAAGGTGGGATAAAATGTTAAGCATAAGGAGATAACACGTTTTGCAAGAAATCACTTAAAATGAAGTGGACAATTAACATCTCTGCAGTTGTAGGAGAAAGGAGGGTTGTAGATAACAAATTGTTTTAATGAGCCACAAAACCAGTGCCTCTGGTGAGACGGTGATTTTTAGTATCTAGCAGTTATGAATTTAAGCTCCCAGGCTTGTGTTTTGAAGGTGTTGTGCAGGCTTCCTTTGAAGATAAAGACTGGTAAGTCAGATATGCAGTGATCACTTTATAAAAAGTGTTTGCCTACAGGAGATATGGTGGCTTTGTCTTTTATCATTTTTCTGTCTGAGTTTGAGTGATTGTCTGGTTTCACCCACGTAGCTGTTGCTGGGGCCTTTGATGCACTGGATGAGGCACACTACATGTTGTGATAGGCATGTGTAGGACCCATGGAAAGGTGTGTTGTGGAGGGCATTGATCATCACAGCAGTGAAGATATGCCTGCAGGTTTTGCATCTGGTGTTCTGTCAAGGTCTGGTGCCACTTTGAGTCAGTGTGTCCTGGTCTGTGGGGGGCTTCTGGTGATGAGGTTGGCAAGGTTGAGGGGTTGTTTGAAGGCCAGAGGAGACCTGAAGAAGAGCTCTGTGAAGCTCAAAAATTTGTCTCTTCCACCAACAGAAGTTGGCCCAATAAAACATATTACTTCATTCTTGTCTCTCACATTTTGGGACCAACACAGCTAGCACAATTCTGCAATTAACAAAGAATCGCAGCATTGCCAACACTTGCAATTTTAGTGAGTCTTGTGATAGCTGATATTTTACTTAAATCCCCAGCTCCTGGAGGCAAGTGATTATGTGAGACTCTCGGCTTTCATTTTAAAAATAATCTTTAGTCCTCACGGTTGCAGAGAAAAGCTTGAAAACATATCCTGAGAGCAAGTAGATGCTCAAAAAACAGAAGACCAAGAACCCAAAATGTATGTTTGTATTTTCAAATGTCTTGATTTTAAAGCTAAACTCTTTTGTGTGGCGGAGAAGTGGCTGCCTCATGATTTGTAAATGTTCAGGGCTGGTAGTACTGCAATCATGGCTTTTCAGCAGACAGGCTTGTGTGTTTTCCTTTCCCTGTAGTTTACTTGCAGGAACTGGATAAGCTCTCTGGACTTAGTAGTGACGAGGAGGCTTCAGACATGGAGGACGTTTTGTCAGAACACCAACTATAAAAAGGTATCTTCCCAAGTCTGGGACCCCTTCGTCTTATAGATACATAGTAAGAAACAGTAAGAGACCCTGCCCCAAAGAGCTCACAATCCATGTTGGTATCCATGGAGATTGCTAGCTCTTATATCCCTTAGTCTCTGTAATCAATTCCAGATATGAACCGGGGGATTGGTCTTTATCTGTAAAGGGAGTTAGATTTTCCCAGTCAAGAGCATCTATCTAAATCCAAAGTGCCAAGCGTTATTAGAATAACTTGTGTAGAGCCAATGTGAAGGCTGGGATGATCTGAGTATTTAACGCTGGTCTCTCCTGATTTCTGTCTGTGGCACACAGTCTAGTTTCCCAAGGGCTTAAATGTTTTGGTCCAACTAAACTCTTCGGGCTTAGTACAGAGGTATCTGGATGAAACTTAATGGGCTGTGATAGATAGGAGATCAGACTAGATGATCGGATGGTCCCTTCTAGCCTTAAACCCCGTGAAACAGTAAAAACTGGCTTTGTTCTGCACTGAAATATTCCTTAAAGGTGTTTTCACTCCAAACTGGCATTTTGCATTCCACCTTCTGGGTTGCGTTCTCGTTAGATCTGACAAACTAAGCAAGGTTGTATTATGACAGGAGGCATTCATGGAAAACCTAGGTTTGACAGAAAGTGTTGTTAGTGACTTAGATGGCACCCGAGTAAATGCTGAGCCCTGTGTGGGTGTTGGAAGGGCACTGTGCTGCTAAGGATGCAGTTTTTCAGATGGTGATGATTATTTCCATCACAGAAATGCTCGGACACTTCAGTCACTCTCTGAGCCTCACTGTGCTGGGTGCGATAACAAATTTTTAAAACTTTCTCTGCCACAAAAAGCTTGTAATCTGCTTTGTAGGAGGGGGAAAGGGGAGGGGGCATGGCTGGCCACTTAAGAACATGGAAGATAACAGGAACCTTTTACAAGAGTAGAGATGTTGTTAGCCTCAGGGTCGTGCTCAAATCCCAACTCAGAGATTCCTGGCTTTTGTCCCTTTAAATTCCTTCCGCAGTTTCAGTTGGATACACTTCATTTCTTGCTCTAAAACCATTGTATAATGTTGCTGTGTGCACTTGTTGTGTTCTAACCCTGAAATGACTCCATTGTACAATACACCGTTAAAAGAGCTGGCTGAGAAATGGGACACAATGTTAAGGGGGAAAAAATTGAAAAATGCATCCTTCTTTTTTTCCTACTGAAAAATATGAATGTTCCAATTTTTTTGACCAGCTTTAACCATCAAAGAGCCTCCTTCCTAGAATACTGAACGGGTTAATCTCCTTTCTCTATAATGAAAGGTTTCACTCTTTGTCACCTAGTGGCAGCGTAGTCCTGCGACTATAATACACGCTAGCATACTTCTCCCGAAATGCTTTTAATCATTGTGGAATAAAACCCCAGCCTGGTTGGTGCCAACCAAAGTGATGCTTGTCTGCTCAGCAGATTTTATCAAAGCCTCCTTGATGTCTTTGCCTTTGTAATGCTAAGCACTTCACTGTTTGCCATGTTTAAAGTAGGATGCTATCTGGGCAGAGTATTTCATAGGGTGATGATATATCAAGTGTGCTTTAGGATGTAATGAAAGCAGCAGACTCATGATTTTTTAGCTTTTAATTACTTGTTAAGAAGCATGACATAAAGGCTAAGGGGGAGGGTTTTTTTAGACCCCCCCCCAACTCGTTGACTTTGAAGTCGGGTGCCGAACTGCCCTTTGTGCCTGTGAAATGTTCTGCATGCCCGCAATACAACAGACTGCCACTTTCAGTCCCTCTTTGCATTGGCCACATTTGTGAAAGCAAGTGTAACAATGGGGTGTGGAATCCCGGCCAGCCACAGGTGAGACCAAAGCTTCCATTTGCAACAGGTTGGGAAAGAATAGGAGAAGGAATATATATGTTGCCTTTGTTACGATACGTATTGTTTGGCATGTGATGTTTACGCCTGGTTTGTGCAATACCCAGAACAATGAGGCCCCGATCCTGACAGACGCCCTGGAATGCTAGCGCAGTGTCACTATTAAATACTAGTGGCTGGGGGATATTCAGCCTGCTGAGTCCTCCGCTTACTCCAAATGAGTGTGAGAGGCTCCATCTAGGCTCGACATCACACACAAGCCACCACCATAGATGGCATCAGCTGATCCCCACTCCGACAAAAGGGACTGAACACAGCCCAGGAATTGAGCTAAGCTTCCACTCCTTGAGGTCTCTTCAGGTCTGGTTTGAATCACAGGGTCAATGCGTTACAGCGTTGTGCAAAGTCAGAAGGTGCCCCCCCAAAAAATGGTATTTATTTTTTCGTCTGAAACATACAAATCTGCCTCCTGTAGGCTGGTGGGGAGGAGGAGGCTCCATTCGCTCTCCCTGTCCACTCCTTCGGGGAGATACCAATGAGCTCTCTCATGGAGGGGATTCCCTGTGGGGGATGGGAAGAAACTAGGCCCCTCCCACACTGCTTTGTCCATTGGGGTCAGCTACTAACCTAGCAAGAGGTGAGCGGCATTCTTCCATGATGCTCTTGTGAATCATGAGTTGTATCAAACTCACTCCAGTGCATGAAAATCCTAAATCGTTCTGGAGCACAGTCAAGGCTGGAGCAGCAAGGCGGGAAGCTTTCACTGCTACTGCCTGTGATGTCCTCCTGGAGGGTGTCAGTATAGGGATATCGCTCTGGCACATTCAATCAGTATCAAATTCTTTTTTTAAAAGATAGGGGGAAATGGCTGCATGCTGAGAAAATATCTTCCTTACCGACAGAGAAGTGAAGCACCAAGAGTGCAGTGTGTGTGTTTTTATCTTTGTTAAAGGAAAAGTGAAGCCACAATTTCCTGTGTGCAGTAAATGACCAACAAAACATACAGAGACTAAGTGCATTTCTGCCCCTGGAAAAGTTTTCTTTAATTAGGACAATTACACTCCTCAGTCAAAGCTTCCTGAACACAGTTTGATTAACCCACTTCCTCAAGTCTCTACTGCCAGTACAGATCTTTTGGGAAAGCCCCAATAGAAAGAGACTAAAATTCACTATCTTTAGAACAGATTTCTTGTTTTCACAATAATAAGGACTTCTTGATCTGTCAATTCCAAAGCTCTTTCTGAAGAATGGTAAGTAACACTGTCTCATTTCATAAATGCGGATACTGAGACTCAGAGACCAAACTAGAACGCCTAAAGTTATGTCAAACAGAAAATGGCTCGAAATGTTTCTAGGGTGGATTTTTATTAGGACAAGCAGACTCCACTGAGAGTATGAAGGGTTATGATGAAATGACATTCAGAAGCACAACAACCCAAGTCATTTCATAATGAAAGATTACATGATACGAGGGAATCGATCCTGTTGTTTCTCTGAAGCGATGTTAATTTCTTGGGAAATCTATCCTTTAGAAATAGTAACTTGTAAGTCACAATTATCCTTCAGCCTACACTGCGCCTAGCAGGTGCCTTTCTTGCTGACGTGTTCTAATTATTATTTTATTTGCATGACAGTCGTGCTTAGAGCCCCTAGCCGAGGTCAGTCAGGTGACTGCACAAACACAGAGTAAGAGACCGTCCCTTTCCCACAGAATTTACAATGTAAATGAAGATGAAGATTGGAAAGAAATGAGTCTCATCCTCCCCACTTTAAAGACAGAGAACTCAGCCACAGCAGGATCAAGGGCCAGATTTTCAAAGGGATTTAGGTGCCGAACTCTCATTGAAATCAACAGGCACCTAAATAGCTTTTCCAAGTCCAGGCCCCGAGTGATTGGCTCTGTGTCACACAGGGAGTCTGTGGCGGAGCTAGGAATTGAACCCACCTCTCCCAAGTCCCACTCCCTGCTTAAGTTGTGCGGAGGCTAAGTTGGTGCCGGGGATCACGCCTTTGAGGCTGTCAGTCCCGCCCACCCCTGCACACGGACAGCCTGCAGGCTCCAGTTGTTACCTCCTGGGAGGGGAGGCTGCTGCTCCAGTAGCCCCTTTGTAAGGGAGCGATGGATCCAGTAGGGGGCACTGGGCACTGGGGCAGGAGGAAGGCTCTGGGAGGCAGCCCCGGCACCTGGTGGGGGAAGCAGAGCAGGTGCACGGAGCAGTCAGAACAGGGCAGACAAGATGCACCAGGCGGAGAGATGGCTCGGTTATCCGGCCAGGGGGTACTGCCACAGTCCCCAGCAGCAGCCGTGCTCGGAGGGGACCTGCACCGGGAGGAGGTGAGAGCTGGGCTCGATCCTGCACCCTCTTGCATGAGGGGTGGGGTGCTCTTCCCTCAGGGGATTCCAGCCAGGCAGCTGCCCCGATCCGGGTTCTGGTAGCATGGATCACAGTCCCTTTGTACAGGAGGGATGGATCTGGCAGGGTGGAATATTAACATTTCCCTGCCCTCCCCTCCCACCAGTGCTTAATTACAAATTAAGCACTGGTGCCCCTGCTGCACTTCAACCACAAACCAGCCTTCATTTCCCTTAGCTGCTTTCCCCTACTAGCTGCTGACATCCCTGCAGAATACGGTTATGCATTCTGGCCCTGCATAGCCCACAGGGACTTTCCTAAAACACATTTTTCTGGGTGTGGAGGGGATGAGAAGTAGCATTTCCCCTTAAACACAGAAAGGGCATAATGTCATTTTTGGCCTCACCAGATCTCAAAACCATCTGCTGCTGTGCCCCGAACACGAAAGATCAGGATCCTATCCAAAATAGCCAACAGGGGGAGGTGAGATGACTGCGGCTAGAAATGAAGGCGGGTTATGACTAGCGTTGCAAGCTGCTTTAGTGCACTAACCTTTCACCTTGGCAGGCATCAGTTGAAGGCCTGATTAGGGCTAGGTTCCAAAAGCAGTTTCAGCCGCCTAGTAAAATTAACAACCCCGAGTAAGGTGCCCAGGATCCCTGCGGGGAGTTAGGTGCCTACAGATACATCTTCACTTTGAGGTGGGGTGTGGTTCCCAGCTCAAGGAGACATACCCCTGCAAGCGCTGATCCAACTAGTGTGCTAAAAATAGAGTGCAGCTGCAGGGGCGGGGGAAGGGTTAGCCGACCTGCATATGTGTCTAGTGTAGACATACTTTAAGAATGGGATCCACAAAAGCCAGCACAATGAGCTGGAAGCTGCCTAACTAGCCAATCGGAAATGCTAAAGAGATGGGTGTGCCCTAAACCCCACCCCTAAGAGGGATTTAGACACCTAAATCCAGACTGGAGGGAGTCATTTTCCTCCACTTGGGATTCACAGGTATGAACCCTCTCCTGGTGTTCCTGGCCTGACCCAGGTTCACCAAGGAGGAAACTCCAGGAGGAGGCAGTGCTGCCCTACTTAGAAGCTATAGGAATGTAGTCAGTGCACTCACCCAGCGTGTGGAAGACCCACGTTCAAATTCCCTCTCTGCCTGATGTGGAGCAGGGACTTGAATCTCCTAGCTCCCTACTCAGTACCCTAACCACTGGGCTATGGGGTGCTCTGGGGCAGATCTCTCTCCTGTTCAAGCTGTTCCATAGTGTATAAATAATTAAATATTCACTGGAACCAGGATCTCCTACGTTCCAGGGGAGTGCCCTAATCACTGGACTATAGAGTCATTCAGACACACTCTCTGGCCTGATGAGTATTTAAGTATTGCTACACAGTGGAATAGCTTCAACAGGGAAGACTGAGAGACGTGCTCCAGAGTACTCCATAGCCCAGTGTTTAGGGCACTCTTGGGAAGTGGGAGACCCTAGTTCATATTCTTGCTCCACATCAGGCAGAGGAGAGATTTGAACCTGCATGAGTGCTTCAACTACTGGGCTAAAGGTCAAGAGGAAGGAAGACACCCCCTACCTCCTACACACACACTTCCTGTGTGAGTTTAGACGTGCTCAGAGCATAATGGGGAGCTAGGCAGCGAAACACTTACTATGTGAATCTTGCTGGGGCTTAGGCGTGACTTAGGTGTGGAGCTGCTGGGCGATGTCAGGACTGAGGCAGCACTGTGCATGGCCCGTTACAGAAATCTAGGTGTCTTGGCGACTTGAATGGTGGAAATGTAGGCACCTAGGAACTGTAGCTTTCGCAGGGGCAGGTGGCAGCTGAGCTGAGCTGTGGTTTTGTGAATCCCGGTGGTGCCTAAATATTGGTCTTAGATGCCTCAAGTAGCAGTCAAACTCCCCCTGGTGAATCCCACCCTATGTGGCAAGCAGAGCGACTGAGTTTAGTGATCTCCTCCTAGTAATCTCAGGGCTTTGTTATATTCCATTTGATGCACACGCCGAACTGCCATTCACACTAATGGGATTTAGTGTACGAAAATGTATTGTGTGGAGACAAGGCCCACATTCTGCTCTCAGCTACACCTATATAAATGCAGAGTAACTAATCTGGAGTCACTTCAGACTCACACCAGCAAAGAGTAGAATTTGGCTCTAGATGTCTCTGAAAGAAGTGACAAATTGGAGCATTTTAAGCACTGGTGAAAAATCTCCTCTCTCAACCACATTAGGCATGGATGGATTTCAGTCACTAACTTCCAGCATTTTAGAAATGATAATGAACTGGGGCTTTCTGTTGAACATCTCACAACAAAGCTTAAAAAACAAACAGAAAAAAAAAAACCACCCTCATTTTACAAGTTAAAATGGAATCCTGATTTTCTGGTGTCAACCACCAGCAAAGCATGTGTTTACTGTGTGATCAGGCAAACTGCCCTGGCAATAAACTATTGGGATAACGCAATGTTATTGATTACAGAAGATTAACATTTAATTCTCAGCTGTTTCCTTTTTGGACTGGCCTTAGTAAAGTAATTAATTCCAAATTTGCATGTGTCTAAGGGCTTGTCTATATGGAAAAGTTACACCCACATAAGGTAAAGTTTTAATTTAAACTGCTAGGGTTGTACTGATATAACTTGCTATGTGGACACTGATTCTGATGTAAGGTGCTTTTTCCGGTTTAGTTTTTGTTGCTTTGGAAGCATCTTAAGCTAAACTTAAGTGAAAAAGTCACTCTGATTTTGGACTAAGACTGTCTCCGGGGGGTCGTTATACTGGTCTAACTATAATGGTTTAAATTCACACCTTGCCTAAGGCCACATCTACCCTACAGCACTGATGCAGCTGCGCCGCTGTAGCGCTTGTGGTGGAGACTCTCTAAGCAGACGGGAGACAGGCCTCCCATTGGCTTAATAACTCCTGCCTCTGGAAGAGATGGTAGCGATGTTGGTGGAAGAAGCTCTCCTGTCTACACCCATGTTTAGGTCAGTATAATTTACATCGCTTGGATGTGGATTATTCACACCCTTGAGCAATATAAATTATACCGAAGTAAACTGTAGTATAGAGGGGGTCTTAGTCTGGTATAACCTATCCCTGTAGACCAGCCCTACGTGGTGGTTTATTGTCTTGTAACTTTCACTGCTCTTCCCTTGAAGCTCAACCTGTTGCTCTCTACTTTTTTCAATATTGAGTTAGTTTAATTAAACTAGCCTGACCAATTAGAAAGCCCCCTTAACACCAACCTACATGCAGTTTAAGACTCTTAAACTCTCATTAGTATAACCAACTAGTCAGAGTGTGTTGTGTCCTCCTCTATGCCTGGTCTGCTGAGAGCATAAGTCTGTTATAGCCACTGCTAGGAAGCCTCCGCTTTTCAGCTCAAACTTTAGCAGCTCAGGCTTTTAGCTCTGGAGGTGTCTTAGCTGGATGGTGGCTGCCATATTAGCTGGTTCTGATGTGGCCTGTGTAAAGCATATGCCTGAGCTGGCGTCAGGCAATTGATACTGCTTTTTCTGAAGCTCCGCCACTAGAAAACATGGCAAAGCTCATTTTGGAAGTACAGATATTGGAAAAGGTACAATTTGTGGGCATCTGAGGATTACACAGCACCTTTCAGCAGAGGCTCTCAGAATGCTTCACAGATATTAACTAAGCCTCACGCTGTGCATGTGAGGTACAGAGACTTTTTCAGTAAATTTAGCCACGTGACTTGCTTCTGGTCACACAGAAAATCAACCACAGAAGGGAATGGGTGTCCTGATTCCCAGTCCTGTGCTCTTAACCACAAAACATCCCCTTCCCTTTGTCGGGAAGGCTGATCCTGTAATGTAACTCTTGAGCAATGTTTAGAAGTCTGTCTCCTAAATTAAACTTCATTCCAAAACAGTACACACTAAAATGAAGATAAGATTCAACAAGTTGTAACAGATGCCTGTAAATAACAATTAGTCATGCCATGGCGCGTTCAACCGTGAAAAATGTTTTGCTGTATGAGCCATCCATGGAAGCTGCTGTATTCCAAATTCTACTATGACTACTATTAACAAGAGACAAATCCTGAAGTACCTCTCTCAAGTAAAATCTCCCCCTGACTTCAGTGAAAGTTTTGCCTGAGTAATGATTTTAGGATTTGCCAGGTATTGGAAAGACAAGAGTTTGGATCACATATTTGCACCTGAACACTCTGTATACGTGGAAAGCCCAGCAAAAGACAGCAAGGACTAATGCCATCTGGAAAGCACAGATAATATTGAACTGCTATACCTTTTATTATAGCTTTATTGATACTTGCGTTTGGTCTTCAGTTATAATGCATTTTTCTGAACCCAGTAATTTCCAGCAATTCTCCCTCCTTCATTCATATATTAACCTTAATAATCCAGTATTTTTGAAGTCTTTACATAAATTACCATTTAAATTAACTATGTAAAGCAAACTCTAGCCCACAATCACATAGGAGAAAACAATCAGGTTTTGTTTAATTTAGAAATCCACAGTGTTTATAGATAGGCAACCCTGCAGGTAGGTTACTGAACTAGTTTCTAGATGTATTGATCTGTTGCCAGAATGCATAAATTATTAACTGAGAAATAACTCCAGAGATTGTTTTGTATGTAACTTTTCATATTTGGTAGGGCCTGGTATATGTAACTCAGCTATGTAGACATTGGAAATACAAATCACTCCATAGCAGAATCCTCCATTTTCATTGGTGAAAAATACATCGTGGAGTGTCTGAGAGGCTATCTCCTGTTTTATGGGCCTATCCAGACCTATTAAAGTCAACAGAAAAACTCCCATTGATTTGAATGGGATTGAGGTCAGACCATAAGGACTTCATCCTACACCATTACATTAAAGGGAGTTTGACCATTGACTTTAAAGAGTCCAAATTCTTTGGTCACATCAGTGTAGTTCCACTTAATTGGAACTATTCTGGATTTACAGCGTCACTGAAGATAAAATGTAGTCTCACATATCTATCTAAAGCAATATATTGGTGAGTTAAGGTCAGTGTCTCTCGGCCCAGTCCTCACAAACTGTTTAAAATGTTCATCATGTACAGTGTCTGCAGGAAGAACATTATTTTTAAGCATAGTGACGCACCTAGCTGTCTTTTAACGTATGTAGATTCATAAGCCAATTCGAATGAATTTATTGGGTAGGTTTTCAAGGGCAGAGACAGCCACTTCATGAGAAAAAGGGAATTTCATTCACTCAACTGTGCAGAACATACATCATATGTACCAGTCTGCATATGCTAATTAAGTAGATCAACTCTTAGTCATTTGTCTCTAATTCTCAAGGTCAGTATCAAATTGGCTCCCTAGTGCCTTTGTTTTGAGATTAAATGGCACAATACATTGTATGCTAGTAGCTTCAACAGACTGCTTTGACTCTGTAGGGAATGGTGACTTCTCGGAATGTAAGCTTTCTACATGCCATTCAGTGGCTAGATGAATGTAATGATAGTTCCACTTTGCCTCTCCTAGTTCTCTGGGATAAATTCTCTTGCCAGCCTAATTGCAATCCAGCAACCTGCTCTGAAGGTGTGGCAGAGGAAGCGAAAGTGCTGGAGCTTTGTCTTCAGTGTCAGCTGGGTAAATATGACTTGGTGTTTTTTCCTTTTCCTATGGGGCCATAGGACTTCACTTTCTCTCCAGTAAATGACCCTTCACCCCACATGTCACACACAAGGGAGCAGAGAAAGTACACAACATTGGACCAAAAGAAGGCAGCACTGAGAGATTACTAGGAGTCCACACTACAACGGATACAATAACCTGTACAAAATGGAGCCAGTTTTAGTGCTTGAAGTGGCAGTGATGGAATCCCACCCATGTCGTTGGTTGTATGCTTAACTGTTACCTTCATCTTCATTGTTTCATTCAGGAGCACTGAGGACTGGAAATATGGCCAAAGTACCTTCAGTTACAAATAGTGGATGGGGGGCTTTCCCCACAATCCCATCTGGGGTAATTCTGCTAGTGATCCCCCTCTCCCCTCCCCCCCCCCCCGAAATGGGAAGAGAAGTGTGTCTAAACACCTCAAAACCTCGAGGGTTCAGCTCTAAATGTGTGAAGGTTTGTAGGGCTGGGGCTTCATTTGACCTGAACATGTTTGTCCTGCCTCTTCAAAACTGTAGCGCTGTTGATCTCTGCTCTGTGAAGTCATTATACCGATGCAGACTGGTTTGATTTTGTTCTTTGGCATAGTTTTTCAGGGTGGTGGAGAGTTTTGTCACTAAGGAACTGTACTGGAACTCAGGAAAACTAATTTCAGTTCCTGGCTTCTGCCACAGGCTTCCTGTGTGACTCTGGGCAAATCACTTAATCTTTGTGCTGCAGTTCCCCATCTCTAAAATGGAAGTGAGAAGCCTTCTCCACAGAACTAGGTCTTGTGAGGATAAAACCATTCATATTTGTGAGAGGCTCAGACACTAGAATGATGGGGACTATACAAGTAGATAGAAGCCTGATTTATAACTGTGTCATTTTGGTTGTGGGTTGAGATAGCTGAATTAATTTCAGTGGAGTCACCCCAGTGAAAAATTGGAGTAATTCAGTAATCAGACCCGCAATCTTTAGACATTTTTGTGGATTCTATGTGAATGCCAAAGCAAAGAATCTGAACATCATGGCACCCTCCATGCCCCCATGGGCTCCACTCGCTGTTATTTGTTTTTCTAATACAGAGAAATCAAATCTAAAGAAATGTTGCTTAAAATGCAGCTTGTGGAAAGCTTTTGCTTTAGAAAGCGGGCACTGATCTTTGATGAAAAGCAGTAAAACAGGCAAATGTACCCTTGAGAACTGTCTCTGTCGAGAAATATTCTTAGGGCCATGGCCCATTAATTACCAGATGTTAGATTTTTTTCTCCTGAAAAATAATTTTTAAGTGTGAGATTTTAAACAAAACAGAACAAACCCTGTCCATTTAAAAATTCTTATTTAGTCTCTGGTTCTTTAAATGCAATTGGATTGCTGAACTGTGAAATCAAACTCCTTTTTAAGAGTTCCAAGATTCTTGCCCAGAAGGAGGAAAATGCTATTCAGGTTTGTCTCTTGGGGATTTAATGATCACATCATAAATTTCTCCAGAGAACTGAAATAGCAGCCAGTGGGTAATATCCCATCTAATGTCCCTCTTCTTCTAAAGACCCTGCTTGTCTCTAAGAAGCTATTGGATGGTACTTGAAATGGGAAGATGCAGAAAACAGGGGGCGGAGGGAAGTTGGGGGGAGAAATGTAAGAAGAATCCCCCAAGAAACGACTCAATAAGCTAAAATATTGTTCATGATTCATTTTAAATCTTCCTGTTCAATGTTTAACTCCCTGCACCTAAATACTAGGGTGGGTGGTGCCATCTAAGATAGACCTAAAGATGGAGAAGTGGCAATAATTGAAAGGAGAAAATGCTTATTTGTGGCATATGTTGGCAGGATCATTGATTCCACCGTATCACAGTCCCTTTTTGAGCTTTTTTTCCCCCAACACATTAAACAGTGGCAAGAAAAGACCAAGATAAATTATTTCCATTTTCTTTCCTTTCTGCTGATGCGGCAGAAACCTGCCAGCTTCTTAGTTGTTGGAAGCCCATTAGGAAGCCTGCAAAGGGTAGAGATGACAGGAGGAGATTTTTTTAAAAGATCAGCATACAGTGGCACTCTGTAGCCCTGTTCTAATGTCCCTTCCCAGCAATAGAATTCATTTGCCTTATGTCTGTTTGGGGAGTGATAATTCCTGCCATACACACGGGAGGCCAGTGTTAGTTTCCCACGGGAGGAGTAACATGCTTTGGAGAGTGTTTGGTGGCTAGATAAGGCTCGTTTGGTTTCATGAATTCTGTTCCCAGCTGTGCAACAGATTTCCTGTGTGATCCTGAGGCAAGTCGCTTACCATCTCTGAGTGCCAACTTCCTCCTCTAATACTGTCAAATAAGAGGTAAGTAAACATTATAAGTAAGGTACACTGAGGCTTAGCTACAGTAAGCATTGGTGACCTGATCCGAGTTCAGAGGGCAGGCAAAATAGGAGCGCCTATTATTTTGTAAGTCATTTAATATCTCTGATGAGCAATTCAAGGGGGATGGGGAGTCTTGAAACAATTCTGAGTAGAAATGGGTCCATGCCACGGTCAGGATCTAGCTCGAAGCCTTCCCCCGAGTTCAGCTCAGAGGATTTCATTTGGGTCCCCGTCTAGTTCCGAGCAAAGCTGTGCAAAACTGTAACACTGAAAAACAATGGGGAGCTCTGTTAGTCTCTGGCTTTCTTACAGACCTTCAGATATAATCAGCGCCTATAGATTTGAGTGCCGCTGGATGCTCCAAACTTTGTGCAGTGTTAATGGAGTCTAACCAGTCTTTTCAAAGGAACTAGTTCGCTTGTCCTTATGATAAAAGAAGACCGTGTCTAATGGGTCATCGATATAATGTTGCTGTTCTGAGCCAACTTAGCTAAAAAGAACCTGCAGTGGGAACTGCAATAACAGCAGCAATGGTATCCCCACACCTACCTGGGAAAGGCTGTGCTGTATTAGATGCAGTTCACGCCAATAACAGACTATCTAGGTCACAGACGTTGGACTAAAGAAGCCCTGTTTCCAGAGCCTGATACACTGTGTGAGAGAGAAGCAGGCAGCAAAATGTCTGATTCATAAGTACTCAGGGACACACGCCTCCCACACACACTGCACTTTGGGTTTCAAAGCAGCTGAGATGAGTGGTTTTAATATCACTGGGCAGATCGTTTAATTGTTTCATGTGTCGCGCTCAGAAGAGCTGCTTTGACAGGCCTGGATCCCTCTGTGACTGAATCTCTCTGTGAGCCGAGGGGTACAGGCTTAGACAGCAGTTGTGCAACTTCCCTACGCTATCTTACCAATGGGCCTGAACCCTGACCTGGCGGGGTCAACCTTTAGCGCTAAGACTAGAGTGGTTGAGTCTACGTGGCTCATCCAGTCCTTGGCTTCCCCGGGGAGAGTGTCCATAAGAATGACAGCCCATGCCAAAAGGGGTAGTGGTTTTTGTGATATGGGCACATGTCCATGGTGAAAGCAAGGTAGAGGCCAGTTCACTTCCCAGAGCCCCACCAAGCGGCCAATGGAGGATCACTTTGTCACTTCACCTCCCACCTGGGTAGAGCTGGGCCGGAAACTGTTTACCTGTACCATGAAAATTTTCAAAATGAAAGAGCCCTACACTCCCTAAATAGACAACAGCCTGGTGGGTCAAGACCCTCACCTGGGATGTGAAACCCAAGATCAAGTCCCCACATCCCAGCTGAGTGCCTTGACCCACCAGGCTATTGGCTATTCTGTGGGGGGAGGGTGTTTCTCTCTCTCATTTTCCATCTGGGCTTGAGAAACCTTCCTGATGAAAGGTTCATTCAGACCAACCCTTTCCCAAGAGAAGTCTGTTTCGACAAGATGGCATTTTCCATCAAAACAGTTCAGCTGAAATAGTCCTGACTAGCCCTACACCTGGGCTGCATTCAAACAGGTGAAATAGAGGCACAAGGTCTTGTGTTCCATTGCCAGTCCTCTGAGTCCTCCAGTTTCCCATCGTGGGCAAGTACACTTTAAAGCAGTGGTTTCCAAATTGTGGTATGCAGGCCACTGGTGGTATGCCGGCCACCTCCAGGTGAAACGCGTCCACCTGCTGCTGGGGGGCTCTCCAGGAGCCACTCCAGCGCCGGCCCCACCCCCAAGCAGCGTGGCAGCCTGGCCATTCTGCTCCCCTTCCCCCTAGACACAAAGCGGCTGGCCAGGAGCCGCTCTGGTGCCGGCTCTGCCCCCCTCCCCTCCAGACACACACAGAGGCTGGCGAGGAGCTGCTCAAGCACTGGCCCCACCCCAAGCAGCACAGCGGCTGCTCCCGCCTTCCAGCCCCACCCCTTCACCCCACCCCTACAGGTGGTGGTACGACAGGCGGTGGTACGCAACGTGGTAGAGTTTGGAAACCGCTGCTTTAAAGGATGTGATGAACAGCTGACAAGGAACTTGTCTGGAATTGACGTCAGGGCTTGGATCCTATTCCTGTCTATGCCTTTCGTAGAAGAGTAATAGGCAATATGCAGTGCGGCTAGAGATGGTGCCCAAGCTGCAAATTCAGATATGGGCTTCACAAAGTTCGGGGCATTTGGATCCAAGGTTTTAGTTCTAGTCCCTCTCTGTCTACAAAGCAGCTTCATGTATAATGTGTCATTCATGGCTAGCGAAAGGTCCCTGGCCAGAGAAAGCCCTGGTGGTGGAAATGGAAATTCTCACCCAGAAGTTATGGTCTTGATATAAGAATCACTACGTGGAATTCTCTGGCCTGTGTTACACAAGAAGTCAGACTAGATGATCAGAACAATCCTTTCTGATCCTTAAATATAGATCCTTAAAATCTATTAATATATCTCGGTCAACACACGGTCATAGCTGCATGGCACTCTTGACCACCTTGTATAAGTATACGTGCAATATGTTATTGTAAGTGCTGTCTTCTTGTACTGGCATAATGCAATGCTACTGATAAATTAATAATAAACTTTATAAATAGCATCTTTCCTACACTTGCATCCATGTGTCCAATCCCTGCCCAAAGCAGGCCCCAAAGCAGAATGATATCATAGTTACAGAAAGAAATAATCCATGTGAGATAGGGTGAAGGCATTTTGTTTTAGGTGCTTGTTCAAATGGGCATATTTCCATTCTGCAAGCCAATGTTTTAACTATAGCTGTATTAAGTGTTTTTTGATGTGATGCATGCATGAGGCAGAAGTTGTCTAACATGGAATAGTCCCACTAAGTGCATTGACCGATGCACATAAAAGCACTGAATTAGTTATTTCTCCTATGCTGTTATTTATGCAGAAAGAACTGAGCGCTCTTTTCACATTAAATGTGTTTCACATCGTCCCTGCTTTAGCCCTCTCAGCTCTTAGGTGCTGAGCATAAATATTTTCCTCCAGGTTTTGCCATGCTTTCAGCAAACATTCAGCCTCACAGAATCCCTGCAGAGTGCGAGTAGGTAAGTAGATCCCTTTTACAGACTGGTAAACTGAGGCAGTCGAGGGTTGTGAGGCTGGTTCCAAAGCCCATAGAAGTTAATAGGGATGTTCAGTCAAAGGGACTGACTGAGCTGTGGATCATGCCCTTACGGGCCTGAATTTTCAAAAGTGGCCTTTAATTTGGTGAGGTTCAGTTTTGGTGGCCCCGCTTGACACACCTATGCTCTGACTTTCCTAAGTGCGAAGCATTAAATCACTGTTGCCAATCCCAGATGTTCAGCCCCCGAAATCACAAGATTGGTTTGAGAATAATAATGTTTGACTTTTTTGGCTCCTTTTTTTATTGGTCTTCTGACTATGGAGCCTTCAGGGTGCACTCAGGTCACACTGTCAAGATTTTCTCCACTGCCATGAGGGCTAGAAACTTTTTTCTTTAAAAAAAACAAACAAAAAATGAGCACTGAGATACTCTCATAATTACCTCCCCCCGGGAGCTTTAAATAAAACCCAAATATTGCGAGACTACTAATGAAATGGCAAGAGCTGAACGCCAGCTAAAGTAAACTGGATCAAAGCGCTCTGCAAATCTGGCCGAGGGAGATTCAAGCAGGGCATTCAACTGCCCCTCCCCCTCAACACTGTGTTCAGTGGCCACTCTTATAAGGGTTGGTCCTTATCTTTAACATAAAGGTAGCAGCTAGACAGTAATATTGGATTCTTTTTCTGAGTGCTCCCCCTTGATATGTGTCTACTCTGGTGCTTATTGAAGGAGTTACTCCTCTTTTGCCTAGCTCTGATTTCTTTTTTTGACTCTATCCAACCTGGAAGGGAAGAGCTGAGATTGGGAAAGCTGCACACATCACAAGTTTGGCTGTTCTGAAAGCAGAAATGGAGGAGTTACAAAATTCATATAAATCATGGGCTCAATTCAGCCAGTGTTTTTAAGCTGGTTCTGTTGGCAGAAACCCAAGCACAGGACCCAAGGTTGCAACAGTGGAAAGCTGCCGCAACCTCCTCTCTGCTGAAGGACGCAAGGGCGAAGCAGGAGGCCAGTGCAGCTCAGAAAGGGTGTGGAGCTGGCTGTGTAGGTGTACAGTTCAGATCCTCCCTTTCAGCACCCTGTGCTGGCAAGACTTTCCTGCACGCCTGGATAGAAACTCAGGCCACGTCTACGACGACGTTTGGTCGAAGTGAGTTATGTCGGCATAAAGCCACCGCAGTTTGTCTATCACTTGTGCACATGCATCCTTGGCTTCTGGCATCAGAGCTGCGCATACTCACCAGGAGTGCTGGGTAGGTATCCCAGCGTGCAACCCACCACTGTCCAATGCACTGTCTTTGGGGAAGTTTTGGCAACACATGGTGGGGCAGAAATGAGTCATGCCAGGGTGACTGGGAGTAAGGCATCAACTTCCCAGCCTGCAACTGTCTCCATCCCGTAATGTTATCGGTATCCCATAATTTCTGCGTTTTTTTCCCCAAATTTTCACAAATCCCCACGGCCATCCTTGTTGGCCACCATCTCTGACGCAAGCCTGGAGCCTGCACAGCTCTGACCTATTTCATGACCTTTGCAAATGCAGGACGCATGAGCCTCCAGTATTTGCAGAGCCATAAGAACCAAATCAGTGGGGAACATGATGGTTTCTTGGAGGACAGATTGCTGGAGGACATAGCAAGAACTAATTCAAAGTTGTTGGTGGCATTCATGAAGTGGCTGCAGGTAGTGAAGTGCCACCCTGGGCCTGAGAAATGAGCACTGACTGATGGGATCTCATCACAGGGCAGGTTTGGGATGACGAGCAGCGGCTGCAGAACTTTCAGATGTGCAGGGCCACATTCCTGGATCTGTGCTCTGAGCTTGCCCAGGCCCTACAGCACAGGGACACCAAAACGGAGTGGAGAAGCAAGTGGTGATCACACTGTGTAAACCTGCAATACCAGATTGCTACTAGTCAGTGGGAAATCATTTTGGGTTGGAAAATCCACCTCAAAAGGTGTTGTCATGCAAGTGTGCAGGGCCATTAATCATCTCCTGCCACAGAGGACTGGGACTCCCGGCAATGTGCAGGACATAGCGGATGGATTTGCAGCAATAGAGTTCTTGAACTGTGGTGGAGCAATAAATGGCATATGCATCCCTATTTTGGCCCCAGAGCACCTTGCCACAGAGTACATCAACAGAAAGGGCTGCTTTTCTAGGGTTATGCAAGCGCTGGTGGATCACTGGGGATGCTTCAACATCAGTGTTGGCTGCTCAGGGAAGGTGCATGAAACTTGCATCTTTAAGACCATAGGATTGTTCGGAAAGCTGCAAGCAAGGACTTCTTCCTGACTGGCAGATTACCACCGGCAATGTTAAAATGCCAATAATGACCCTTGGGGACCCAGCCTACCCCTGGCTCATGAAGCCGTACAGCAGCAGGAAAAGATTCAACTACTAGCTCAGCAGGTGCAGAATGCAGTTGAATGTGCTTTTGTCAGATTGAAGGGATGCTGGTGGTGTTTTTTCACAAGATTGGGTCTCAGTGAGAAAGACATCCCAATGGTGATGGCTGCCTGCTGTGTCCTGCATAAGATCTGTGAAGCCAAGTGGTGAAAGTTGCTGCTGAGGTGGAGGGTGGAAGTGGAGTAGCTGTCTGCTCCAGATAAAACATCCAGATAAAAGGGCTATTAGAAAAGCTCAATGTGGAGCTATACGACTCAGAGAAGCTCTGAAAGAGCACTTCACTGGTGAGCCACAGTAATGCATTGTGGTGTACTGTGGTCTACTTAGCCCTGCTGTTTTGGGGCCTGTTACGAATTGTGTGGTGCTTGGTACACATCTATGAATAAAACACTGTCAATGCACCTATTAATTTTGCAGTGCTTGCTCTGCATTTATGATTGTTACACTATGTATGTCACTGATCCTGTGAGTTATCACACTGTACAGTAACAAGTGGGTGCTCTCAAAACTGCTAGGCACTCTTCAGCATATGGTGTGAGCTAATAAAGATAAACTACTTTCCAAATAATAGAATTTTATTCAGTAACAAAACTGGTGCAAAGAAAAACCTGTGCAATTAAAAAATCAAATACATTAAAAACTTAATAAATGAATGGAACTGAACTTAACAAGGGGAAAAAACAATCATGTCCATTTTACCTCCACATACAGCCACCATGGCTCTCAGAAGTCAGTGTACGTGAAGCTCTGGTTGTCTTTAATGTCCTCTGGTGCAGAGTGGTAGGGGTAGGGATGCAGCTCCTGGTGCCACGTGGTATGTCGAGGGGTGGTGCAGGGAGGTGCTGTAATGGAGCTCTCCATGGACTGTAAAAGGAGGCAAGCCTGGGATTGTTGAACCTGTAGATCCACAAGCATGTGCAGCATCTGTGTCTGCTGCCTGAGAAGCACCATTATATCCTGGTGGCTTTTCCCTGTCCTTTTCCTGCTGGGACTCCTGGGCCTTTCTCTTGTCTTCTCTTTCCTTCTCCAAGCTGTCTGTAATGTTCACCCTCCAGGCCTTTGCTCACAGTCTGCTGTAGCCCTGGCTTGCAGGATCTTATTGAGCATGTCGTCCAAAGTGATCTTCTTTCTTCTTACCTGGCTCAGGCATTCCGCAGGTGTGGAGGGGAAACCTTGCCAGTCCGCGGCAGCTGCAGATAAAACACACCGAGGTACCATTGTCAGCGTAGTCATAGCAGAAAGTGAAAGTTAAGAGTCAGAACTCCCGTCCCTGGCTCTCCTAAAGTTTTAAACAAGTCGCTTATGGACACTTCTGCTTTGGAGTGCTTGTGCACGGCACCCTCACAGCTCCGGCCCTGGTGATCATGTCCCGCCAGGGGTGAGGGAGATGAGGAGGGCATTCCTCGGTTGCATGAAACTCTGCGCATAGGGCAGTGGCACTGAATCTTGGCACCATGTTCCATAGGTGGTGGTGACTTTATCTCGTATCTCACTCCTGTGGGTAACAAAGGCAGGAGCCTGCTGTTGCCATCCTGAAGACACCCGGGCCCATATGCTGCTAGCCTGTGTTCTGCACGGTGCCTGCCAAAGTGATCGCGGACTCTGTGTGGGAATGTGTCCTACTCCGGAGGATGGATGAAGACTGCCATACCCAGAAGCCTTCGGGATAGGATTGCAGAGTGCCTCCAGGGAAGCTTCATCGAGATCTCTCAGGAGGATTCAAGGGACATCCCTGTGAATATAAACAAACTGCTCTGCATAGCCCCCCCCCGGTCTAACTCTACTATATTGAACAATGCTACCTCTCTACTATACCGCTGCCTCTTCTAGCATGAGTAAGGACAAGTCAGTAGCTGTGTCCTGTTAAGCTGGATATCCCATCAGTACATCATTGTAATGGGAAATACAATTACATACTTACCCGAGGTTCCTTGCCCTGCATTGGGCTCACCCATGCTCAGCTGGTGGGGTGGACTGAACTGTAGTAGAGTCTCGAACATGTCCTGGCTCATGGCATAGCTGCAGCCCCGGGTCACATGTCTCCCATCCTCCTCCATGACCTCCTCGTCCTTGGTAGTCATGCCGGGGGTCTGTGACTCAGGCTCCTCAGAGGTATCTGCGGTGGAGTACTGGGTGGTCTCCGCCAATAAGGCATGCAGCTCTTTGTAAAAGCAGCAGGTCTGCGGCTCAGCACTGGTTGGACTGTTGGCCTCCCTGGCCTTCTGATATGCCTGACTCAGTTCCTTCGCTTTCACATGGCACTGCTGCCGGTCCCTGTCATGTTCCAGATCACCCTGCAGTCTGCTTTTAGATGTCCATGTTTCTACTGCTGGTACATAGCTGTGCTTGCTCACTACAGGCCCCGGAGCTGCAATATCTACTCCAAGCCTGTTTACTCCAAGCCCGATTGTGTCTGGAGCTTGTAGCCGGCATGGTCAGCTGGGCAGTTGCGCACAACGAGGAGAGCTTCTTGGTATGTTCACCAAGCTTGACAATCCGAAAAAGGCATTTAAAAAATGTGTGGGGCTTTCCAGGGAGGGAGGTGTCCCCGACCCCTGGGTCATGGAGCTCCCAATTGTGACCTGAGTGGGAATTGTGGGACACCTGCTGGAAGACTGTTAGGGTCAATGTAGGTAACAGTGTCTCCATTCACTCTGCGTCAACTTCTGTACATAGTCGCATAGACTTTAAGCTGCAGGAGACCATGATAATCATCATCCGACCTCCTGCACGTTGCAGGCCAGAGACCTTCACCTACCCACTCCTGTAAAGACTCAGAACCGCTGGCTGAGTTGCTGAAAGCCTCAGATCATGATTTTAAAGACCTCAGGTTACAGAGAGATCACTATTTACTCTACCTTAAACCTGCAAGTGCCCCGTGCCACATGTTGCAGAGGAAGGCGAACAAACCCTAGGGTCTCTGCCAATCTGACCTGGGGAAAAATTCCTTCCTGACCCCAAATGACGATGAGTTGGACCCTGAGCATGTCTGCAAGACCCACCAGGCAGACACTACAGAGAATTCTTTCCCAGGTAACTCAGCCCTCCCCATTTAGTGTCGCATCGCTGGCCATTGGGGATATTTGCTAACAGCAAATGCAGATGGGCCAGTTGCCATTGTTGGCAATTTCATCATACCATCCTCTCTATTAACTTATCAAGCTCAGTCTTGAGGCCAGTTAGGTTTTTTGCCCCCACTGGTCCCCGTGGAAGCATAGGCCTAGTTTAACTTCTGTATTTGGAGGGGTAGCAGACTTAATGCTATTAATAATGGTATAGGTCTAACTTCTGAATTTACCAATTATTAGTGGTATTTAAATTACTTAATGAGTGAGTCGGTGGGTGGAAGTAGCACTCCTTCCCTAAGTCCCACTCCACAGGGCTGACCCAAGCTGCCTGTTGTCACCGCTTTCCCCTGTGTCCCTGGGGGGGGGGGAGGGGAATGCACCACAGTTATATATACAATTCATGGGGCTAATGCCCCTACATGCCCCCCCAATCTCCACCCAGGCTTGGAAGGCTGTCCCAGAACTTCACTCCTCCCATGGTTAAAAATCTCCATCTAATTTCAAGCCTAAACTTGTTGATGACCAGTTTATATCCATTTGTTCTTGTGTCAACATTGGCACTTAACTTAAATAACTCCTTTCCCTCCCTAGTGTTTATCCCTCTGATGTATTTATAGAGAGCAATCATATCTCCCCCTCAGCCTCTGTTTGGCTGGGCTAAACAAACCATGTTCCTTGAGTCTCTTCTCGTAATGTAGGTTCTCCATGCTGCTGATCATCCTAGTAGCCCTTCTCTGGACTTGTTCCACTTTGAATTAATCTTTCTTACACGTGGGAGACCAGAATTGCACACAGTATTCCAGATGAGGTCTCACCCATGCTTTGTATAATGGTAATAACACTTCCTTGTCTCTAATGGAAATACCATCGGCTGTGGCTCTGTGAAGCTCAGGGAGATGGTATTATTGCTTTGGTGTAATGGGGCACTTTTTATATCAGTAGGAGGCAGATTCAAGTGCAGACACATGCACAACTAGGTTGACACAAGGTGGCTTACGTCAACCTAACTTTGTAGTGTAGACCCAGCCTAAAGGCCTGAGCCAAAGCCACTTGAAGTCAATGGGAGTCTTTTGATAGAAACTGAAGGCCTTTGGATCAGGCACTAAAGCTGGTAGAAAACCCCAGCAGAGGGTGATGGTTGCAACACCATCTGGACTCCCGTGGGATGAATTCCTCCCAGCGTGCAACAGGCTGGCTTCAATGAAAATTGCCTCATCTCTCCAAGCCTTACCCTTCAGAGGACTGCTAACCTTTCAGTGGTTGCAGAGGCTATTTTAGCTGCATTTAATTTTAAAACGTTCTCTTTAAATATCTCTTTGCTGGGTGCAGCAGCTAAAATTCAGGCCAAGCGTTAAACTTCCCACATCACTCCATTTGGGTCTTAGCACATGTACTCTGAATGCTCCCCTGGACCAGCTTACTGCCTGGGCTGAGCAGCCGGTCCCTGCTTGCCAGTTTTGAGTTGGTTTTGCTGCCCCAGGTTGGTGTTCCCTGACTGACATCCAACTCCCGCCGGTCAACTGGAGATCACTCTCTTGCATCACTCACTGGCTCACGTGGTTCTGATCTGAATCTTCCTGACGCGATCACAAATGGGTATTGTGAAAAACAGAAGCTATTTGGATACTGCCCAATTTGATACATGGCTAGATTATACCAGTTAAACTCTGATTTTTTGTGATAAGAATAGTCAGATTTTTGTCACTGAGCAAAAGCGTGCATTCTGAGCAGAAATCCCCAACATTCAGGGCAAATTGCTTGCAATGGTGAAAGACCGAGTTTTCCACTCGGTGGCAACTAGCTGCTCACAAAAAAATGAGACAAAACTAGAGCACATGCTTTAGTGCCATAGGTGTGCGCAGTGTCTTGCAGACGTAAAACGGCAAGGTGCTAGATTATGATCTAATTCACAGTGGTGTAAATACCAAGTAATTTAAGTGGAATTCCTCTGGGTTTATGCCAATATAATTAAGATCATAATCTGGCCCTGAGGAGCAACACATTTTGCTTGCTTACAAGGCACTGAAAGCATTTGTTCACTAGCTGCTGTGTAAGATTTCCCTGATGTGACTCTAATTGAAGCATTTTTCCTCACGACAGAGATCACGAGAGGAGGGTAATACAGATAGGAAAGAGAATCACACCAGTTACCTCAAGCATGTTCTTTTCAGTGATTTGTGTTAGCTACAGGCTCGGCGAACGCACGCAAGTGGGTTGTTTTAGCCGTCCATGACTGTGGCTTAAGCTATGCTGCAGCTGGGAAGGTGCCTCCAAGCCTGGGTATACAGCTTTGGGAATAGTAGCATGGCTGGGAAACTGAGGCTAGCGACTCAAGTCCAAGTCTGCCTGGCCCTCTGGGCCTGAGTTCAGGTAGCTGGCCTCTGCTGCTGGTTTTTTAGCACTCTAGCTGGGGTGGAACTAGTGCAAGGCTGTCTACCCAGGCTCGCTCCCAGCTGAATCATAGACGTACCCTTTGACATGTCAGCTGCCAACTTGTCGGTAATACTATTTGTAACCTGGGAAGTGCTAAAGGCCCCTCCCCCAGCCTAAGGGGAGGAGTCACTGAGCCGGGGATACAACTGATTACGGGGGACAACTAATGAAAAAAACCAGGAAGGGGTGTGGGGGTCACAGGTTTAAACGAAGGGAACCAGAAAGGGACACCGAGCAGAGAACCCCGGACAGCGCCCACTGCCCCCGGAAGGTGTCAAGGGAGCCAGCAGATGCTGCCCAGAGGAACTCTGCCCGGATGCGTGAGTGCAGAAGGGAACAGAAGCAGGACCCACAGTCACAGAGCACCCCACATGGCATGGTTGGAGGTATCTATATTCTCCTCATTTGCAGGGTTGGACTGTCTAACGTTCTTTGCGAAACCATTGTGAGTGGATGTAGCAGCAGCCCTGGTCCCCATGGTCTTGTCTGCCCTGGGCTGGTTCTTAGCACTTCTCACCATCGCACAGTCACCTGGGCAATGTCACGAGCAGTAGAAGGGTGGGAGCTCTAGGGTAGACAAGGCACTGGCATTTTTACCACTGGGTCATCTAGATCTGTTCTGATCATGGCCAGAGGAACCGGCGGTGAAAATACTGGTGTCTTGCCTGCACTCCTGCTCCCATAGTTGCTCTCCCTGGTGGAGCTGCATATTGTGGGCGATTATAAGAAAAAGCTCCATGTGGCTATCTGGGTGTGGCCCACATGAAACACTTGTGGGATAAGGAGTTCCATCTGCGGCAGGAGCACTCTTTGCTTCATTTAATCTCACATAGTGTGATTAAATGAGATGGAGAGCTCAGGACCGGATACCTGGACCACTGCATCCAGGAGCCAGAAGCTGTTGCGGATCACCTTGCTGTGCTCCGGGGTTGGACCTTCCCTCTGCTCCCGGAATTTCTGTTCCCTGCTGCTGCATGTTTCCACCAGTGGCAAATCTCTTCTTTGCCTTTCCTGCAAGGCAAGTCTGTCTCCCACTTCTTTTCTCCCTGCTGCACCGCATTGGTCGGGCACACTGCCACAGCTCCAGAGGCAGCTCTTATCAAGGCTTCCTCTTTGTTTATCTATCAACCTAAATGTACCCAGTGTTATAGAATGAGTGTGCTGTGGTTAAGGACTAGATCCAAAGCCCTTTGAAATCCAGGGGAGTCTTCCCATCCTCTTCAATGGGCTTTGGATCAGGCCCCTAAGTGAGGGCTTAGCTTTAGGACACTGTAAATACAGTGTGGTGATTCCTGGGCATGCATTGCAGAACAACTCCCTTTTCAGAAAGGGAAGGGTTAGCATTGTATCGATCGAGAGGAGCATAAAGTGATGTGAAAGAACAAGTGAAGTGAGGAGTCGTATAATATCTACTTATGAAGGCGATTTACTATTGGTCATCTAGTCCAGTGGTTCTCAACCTGTGGTCTACAGACCCCCGGGGGGCCACAGACTATGTCTAAGATTGCCAAAGGGATACGCACCTCCATTTGTCATTTTTAGGGTCCCCAAATGAAGAAAGGTTGAAAACCACTGATCCAGTCCATTCCTCTGCCAGTGCCAGTGCAGGATTGTCCAGTGGTTCAACAAGGGCAAAACAGGAATGAAACATGAATCTCTTGACTCTCTCTACTCAGTTACTTACATTTACATTTCATGTTTCCACCTGAAGCATCTCAAGAAGGGGCTCTAGGCCAGATCTTCACTGGAGTTGATGGACCTGCACCAGTATACACCAATTGCGAATCTGGCTCTGTGTTTGTTTGTTCTGTTACACTTTCCCATGAACAAAGAGCAAACTGTGTATTTTCAGATTATTACAGAAAAACAACAAATAACCAAAGTAAAAGTCTCTATTATGAAGAGAACAGCCATTCATCTGAACTGGAACACAAAGTGGCAGCTGCCTCAGAGCCACCTGTTGCAGTAGGCAGAGAGGCTACATTTAAAGGTGCAATACACAGAAAATAGAACACCCTGCCCTATAGGTTACCCAGCTGCATATGCCGTACAGTCATCGCTGAAATACAGGTGTTTCTGAAGTGGGAATGGGCAACCATTCTGCAGCAGCACCTCTACAGCAATTTGGCAGGAGGAGGAGCAGTTGCACAAGTTGGATCGTGAAAAACAACTAACGTGATCTGAAACTGCAATAGGATTGTAAATTGGGCAGAACACAAGTCCTAATTCAGACTAGACCACCAGAATTTGGCAAAAAAAAAAAAAATTCCATAGGCTGTGTCGTGACCATGACAAGGACTTCAGTTGTTTTCATCCGAAAGGCATGAGATCAGTCATGTTGTTAAGACACTCAGATTCCACGAGGCTTTCCTCATGTTTGACAACTCTTCGCTGTTGTGTAACTTCCCCTTTGTATGGAATGTCAGCTGAGGGTGGACACCAGTATGACTGCAGCCTTTGGGTGACGTTGCTCAGTCTTCAGAGTCATTTCGTTGTGATGTTGCTGTTCCTAGTCTTCCCTGGCTGCTTTGGAGTTTCCCCCGATACTAACACACAGCAAACAATGCTGAGAATGGTCTCTGTGGGACTCAGGTCCATCATTTACTAGCCATCTCTTTCATGACTCAAACTTAACCTAAGCAAATTAGTTTCCAATATTCAATTTAGCACTCTGACTCAGTGGGGTAGCCTCCTGGAAGACGGAGGGACTTGGAGATGGCTCTCACGCAGCCTGACAGCAGACCTTTATGCTGTCCAAGTAAAATAAAGCACCATACACAGGACCAGATTCAGACATGGAGACTCAATGTAGCTACACCTGCCTACCATCTACCAGGTCTGAATTAATCATGAATCAGTGGTAGCGAGCTGTGACTAGATTCCACCTCTTCTGATTGCCAGGCCTGTGCCCCCTCCAGTGGAACACGTCATCTCTTTGGCTTTGTTTCTGTAAACGTAAACGAAAGCATTTCTGGACCAGAAGCTGTTTCCCCATTTTCCTCTTTTCCCTTCCAACTGCCTGAAAAAAAGACTGGAATTATTTTGAAATTGTGACGTTTTTAAGCCCTAAAAAAATCAAGCCGGCTAACGGACATGACAAACCAGCCGTCATTGCGATGGCATTGCCATCGGTAGGGCCTGGGGAGTTGGAAGGATAAGATGGGAAGCCCAAGATAAACACTCTTCTATTAAAGTAGGGGTCTCAGGCCAGCCAAGCCTCTGTTCCTACCGAAGGACAAACCCGCTGAGCCAGTGAACTGAGCAGCTAGCTGAGTTACAGCAAAGAATTCAAACGTGTTTCCTCCTCTTGGAACAGGATGAAGTGACCTTTCTGCAACCCAGTCCATCAGGGCAGGGTTTCTCTTCCCTCCTCCACCCCCCCAACTTCAGTGACCTGCTGCTGCTACGCCTCCCACCCTCATTCCTCCTCCACCCACCCTTTTGAATGGAAAGCTCTCTGAGGCACTTCCTGCTCCAATCTATTTCTGTCCTCCGGGAATCAGGCTGCCAAGCTCATAAAGCCAAGCCAGCGTGGGGTGGGACAGCACCACTTAATTGATTGCTGCCGTAGCAAAGTGGAAAGATGCCTTTTTTTTTTTTTTTTAAATTGAGCAGGGATGTTTCCTGACTCAATCTGGCCTGAGTGGAAGAGGCTGTACTCACTGCCCTGAGTGTCGAGCAATGAACTGGCATTTAGACATTCCTGGTGTGTTTGCATACACACTTATTTCCCTCTCATTCATGTGAATATCTAACCGTAATATAACACCACAGTCCAGTGTATGGCTCTGCAAACGCCACAGGAGCCGGCCTATTATCGTGAGACCAATCCGAGCAGGAAACATTATTATTACCAGGAGGCATTATTTTTTCCAATCACACTTCATATCAGTTGTCACCAAACCCAGTGTTTTATATAGTGCTACAATTGCCACAGTTGCCATGAATTGTCTCGGGATGAACTGTAGGTATTAAAAACAAAATCAGAAGCATATGCTGGAATGTCTGAAACTAGCAGACCAAACTCACAGCTTCAGCAATGTTATGTGTTTTTGGAAGGGGCCAGATTTTAGCGATAACACTCCACTTTTCTTACCTGCCTCTAACCTGCACTATACCATCTCACTGAGCGTACAATTTCCTTTGCCTTCTGTCTCTCCCTAATGTCAGCTCTCTGATGCTTCTCAGATGTGCGGCTTGGAAAGGGAATAGCTTTCCAGTGTGGTTCCTCTGGTGCCAAAGGGAAATCTTCCTCTCCATATCTGACAGTTAACAAATGTACAATCCAGGCGAACTGCTTGTCCGTAATTCTTAGCTCCCCCTCCCTCGCCGTTCGAATTGCAACAAAATGTCAGCGGCATGATGCATACATTCCTTTGAAGTCATTCCTGCCTGATGATCCATTTCGCTTCTGAATGGAATGTACATGCTATATACTGTGCTATTTCTTTTGAGGGCAGCAAAGCTACCTAGCAATTTGCACAGCCAGTTTTTTTTTCTTCCACATTCTGAAACTTTGGCGCTGTAAATAATAAATAGCAAAAAAAAAAATTAATTACCCAAAGGAAGAATTCCCTCCTGAACAAATACTGGTCTCACTAAGCGAAAGGGCCATAAGCGTGTGTGAACGAGAACCGCATTTCCGTACAAGGAGCCTGCTCGTTTTATTTCTGTTTCACAAAGACCATAATGAACAAATGACCCATGTACCAGATTTTTTTTTGCATGAGCAGCAAGAACTTGTAACGTCTGGTTTTTTCACTGATAACTGTTTAATGTGTAGAGCCACACAAATAATATGATAAAATTTTACCTTTTATTTTTTTTTCTTCACAAACCATCACAAGTTCCATCATCATACAGACACCGCAGGTAGCCTATCGCTTGTGTGCATACATAGTTGACTCCTTGCATTGGCGTTGCGTGTACTCACCAGGCATGGTTGTGTCAATGCACAGTGCAGTGCACCATGGGTAAGTATCCCAGTGTGCAACCTGCCATCATCTACCGCACTATCATTTGTGCAGTTTTGACAGTGTATGGCGGGGGCAGAAGCAACTTGTTCAGAGAAGTCTGGGAGCAAGGGATAATGCAGTGCTCTCCATCCTATAATATATCTCTAGCCCATAATTTTTGTGCCTATTTTCAGTTTCCCACAAACCGGTACAGGACTTGTCGCTGTCTGCCATCTCGGACAGAAGCATGGCGCCAGACAGCTCTGCACTATTGTTGTGAGCGTTGCAAGCACAGGACACGTTCTCCTCTGTTATTTGCAGGGCCACAGGAAGAACTGATTTCTTGGAAGACAGATTGCTGTGGGAGATAGCGGAAACCAATTCAAGGTTGTTGGAGCACCTGCAGATGGCGGGCCCAAGAAATGAGCACTGACTGGTAGGAACACATTGTAATGCAGGTTTAGGATGACAAGCAGTGGCTGCAAAACTTTCAGGTTCACAAGGCCACTTTCCTGGATCTGTGTGCTGAGCTCGCCTTACCCATCCAACGCAGGGACACCAAACGGAGAGCTACGCTGACCATGGAGCAGCGAGTGGTGATAACATTGAGGAAACCTGTAATGCTGGATTGCTACCGGTCAGTAGGAAGTCAGTTTGGAAGTAGGAAATCCACTGTGGGGGCCACTGTCATGCAAGTGTGCAGGGCCATTAACTGTCTCCTGCTCCAGAGGACTGTGACTTTCAGCATTGTGCAGGATATAGTAGATGGATTTACAGCAATGAGGTTCTCAAACTGCAGTGGAGCAACAGATGTCACTCATATGCCTATTTTAGCCTCAGAGCACCTTGCCACAGAGTACATCAACAGAAAGGGCTAGTTATGCAAGTGCTGGTGGATCACTGGGGATGCTTTACTGACATCCATGTTGGCTGGTCAGGGAAGGTGCATGACACACCCATCTGTGAGACCACAGGACTTCTCAGAAAGCTGCAAGCAGGGACCTTCTTTCCCAGCCAGTGGATTACTACTGGCAATGTTGAAATGCCAGTAATGATCCTTGGGGACCCAGCCTACCCCTTGCTTCCTGGCTCATGAAGCCGTACACCAGCCTCCTCGAAGGCTCCATGGAAAATTCAGCTATCAGCTCAGCAGATGCAGAACGCCAGTTGGGTGCGGTTCTGGTAGATTGAAGGGTGCTGGCATTGTTTACTCACTAGATTGGATCTCAGTGCAAAAAAAATATTCCAGTGGTTATAGCCACCTGTTGTGTCCTGCATAATCTTTGTGAAGCAAAAGGGAAATCTTGCCACAGGGGTGAAGGCGGAATGGCTGATGCTTTTGAACAGCCAGAGACATGGGCTATCAGACAAGCTCAGTAAGTAGCTATGCATCTTCGGGAGGCTTTGAAAGAACACTTTAACGGCGAGTCACAGGAATGTGCTGGGGTGTGCTGTGCTCAACCTAGTGCTGCAGCAAGGGGAGCCTGGAGGAATTGTGCCGTGCTTGTCGCACATCTGTGCATCTGTCACTGCCAGTGCGCCTAGTAGTGTTGTGGTGCTTGCTGTACATTTATGATGACTGCGCTGTTTGAAGCTGAGCCTATGGGTTGTGAGTGTACAGCCAGCACTTTCGCTGCCAGCAGGCCTTATCCACCATGTGTTTGTAAACTAATAAAGATGAATCACTTTCTCAGTAAAAGACTTTCATACTTACGGAAACAGCTCCAGAAAAACAAACAAAAATAAACCCTGACAAATTTAAAAATAAATATATTGTAACTTTAAAAAATGTAGGACCTTTAATAAATAAACAAGAGGAAGGACCATTGATGTCCATTGTAGCTACATATACATAAGCCATGGCTCTGACAGTCAGTGTATGTGACGCTCGGGTTGTCCATGCGTGTCTCTGGTGTGGAGTGGTAGGGGCAGGCATGTGGGCCCTGAGGACATATGGAAAGCTGAGGGAGGGCTTAGGGAGGCACCATAGTGCAGTTCTCCATAGAATGCAATGGGAGTTGAGCTTGGCATTGTTGAACTTGCAGGTCCACCAGAGTCTGCAGCATCTGTTTGCTGCCGGAGACTTTCTGTCCTAGTCCATCTCCCTCTTCTTTTTCAGCTGGGACTCCTGAGCCTTTCTCCTGTCTGCTTTTCCCTTCTCCATACAGTCTGCAATTTTCACCCTACAGGCCCTCAGCTCACGGTCCGATACAGCCTTGGCTTGCAGGATCTCACAGAACATGTCCTCCCACATTCTTTTTTCCCCCTCTTTATCTAGGTCAGTAGTTCCCCTGGTGTGGAGAGGGCACCCCTCAGGCCACAACGGCTGCAGCAATCAATAAAGCACACCCAGGTACCACTGTCAGTATTGTAGGAATGGAAAGCAAAATTCAGATTCAGGAGACACCCCTTCCCTTGCTCCCCTAAAGTGTTAAAGACATGCTTGTTGTCACTTCTGCTTTGGACTAATTGTGCCGAGTGCCACTCTCTGCTCAAGCCCTGGTGGGTATGGCCTACCAGCGGTGAGGGAAACAATTAGGGAATTGCTCACTTGCATGAAACTGAGTATAGGGCAGTGGCACTGAATCCTGGCACCATTTTCCACAGGGTGTGGTGATTTTATCTGCTCTCTCTCTCCTGAGGGTAACAAAGGCAGAGAAAACACAGCTGCTGCTGGTATCCTGAAGTTGCCCAGGTCCGTGTGTGGCTAGCCTGCTTACTGCAATGACGCTTGCCAAAGTTATTGCTGACTGGCTTGGGAAAGTGTCCTGAGGTGGAGGAAGAAATAAGGCTGCCATCCCTAGAAACCTACAGAAGGGGACTGCAGTGTACCTCCATGGAAGTTTCATTGAGATCTCTCTGGACATCCCTATGTACATAAATAATCTGCTCTGCACAGTCCCCATAGCCCGCCTCACTCTAGAGAGGAATGAAAAGCAGATAGCAACTCTACCTCTCGTGGTTGTACCGCTGCCTCTTCTAGTATGGGTAAATTAATGAAACATCAATAGCTGTGTCCTGCTAAGTTGAGGGAGTGTGACAAAGTGGGAATGTTCTTAAAGTTTTCTCTGAGTACTGTGTGTGTGCCTCAGTTTCCCCTATGTGTAACTCAAGTTTTTAGGAGGTGGACAAGGGCGTGTGATCACTGCAGACTCCTAGAGGGCAGATGTGGCTGCTTCTAGCTGCATCTGCACAGATAATGGCTGGACATTGTAACCTGGCAACTGATGGCTGGGACCCAGCTGGCTGTGACAAGTTGGAACAAAGAGAGAGGTGGCGGTCAGGTGATCTTTTTGCCCAGGAAAGAGACAATGGGTGGAGGAGGGCAACTGGGCATGTCAGAGGCCGGGCTGCTAAAAACCAGTCAGTCTGCTGGTGGAGCTCAAAAAGGGAGGAGAGCTGAAGGTCTCTGTCCCCAGGTTCCCCCCAACACAGACTTTGCTGTAACTTCCTACTTTCTGTGCTAACAAGAACTGTTCTGCGCTGTGTTCCCGACAAATAATAAACCCTTCTCTTTCCAAGCTGGCTGAGAGTCACTTCTGACTGCCAGGTGGGGTGCCTGGCGCCTTTGGGGGCATGTTAAGGCTTCCCCAGGTGTCTCATCCAGGTGGACTCACTGCAGGAAGCTCACGATGTGAACAAGGGTGCTGAATGCTCCGCGGTCAGACCCAGGAGGCACTTACCCTGGTGAGAGGGTGCCCTGAGGGGGGAGATACTCCACTAGGGTACTGACTGTCTTCATTCAGAGCCGTTCCAGAGCACCAACTGTGTGACTCTGTGACAGTGAGCCATACCTGTAATGGGAAATGTATTTACACACTTACCCGAGGTTCCTTCACCTGCATCAGGCTCTGTCCAGGGAAAACATGCTAGAAGAACCCTGCTAGTGACAGCTATGTGCATGCTAGCTAGGACTCCTCCTGATGCGGACTGGGCCAGAGTAACTATTCTCTTACTCTGATGCTCTAAATGATGTGGCCTCAGTGGCATACTGAGGGTGGGGATGGGGAGGGGTCAGGCCTGGGGGGGGGGCACCGGGCTGGCCCTTCATGATGCACAGGGGGCAGGGAGTGCAGGAAGCTATGAGGGGCAGCTGGATGGAGCCCAGGGGCAGGTAGAGATGTGGGGAGCTGTGGCTGACCAGGAGGAGCTCCACCGCCCCCACCCCGCTACCCTCTAGCCTGGGGGGGAAGGTTAGGTCGCCCCTCCCTGAGCTGGCGTTGGATGTGGGGCTGGAGCAGGAGAGGCAGGCGCTGCGCGGTGGTAAGTGTGGGGGGTGGGGGCGGTGAAGGCTCCGTCGCCGCAATGAACACCAGAGAGTCCCCCCACAGGAGGAGGTAAGTGGTGTGTCCCGCCTCACAGGTACAGACCCCTCCCCCTCCCTGGGGCAGCTGGGGTGGGCAACACCATCTGCCCTGCATGGGGGGTGGGGGGGTGTGCATGAGCCCTGGGGGTGTGGGGCAGAAATGCAGGATTGGCCCCAGGGCGCTGGAGACCCACGGTACGCCACTGTGCAACCTATCGTACCTGGGTGAGCAGGCTATATTGTAATTGCAGGATCTAGTTAGAGCTGTTATGTAGAGCGGATTTTTTTAAAAGTAAAGATTTTTTTCACACACATTTTCAAAATCCTTTTTATTTCCCAAATTTTAAACAGGAACAACTTTTTGTCTGTTTGAAATTTTTCATTTTTCCCCCCACACCTACCCCCTTTCTCTCCACTGAAAAAGAGGGAGGAAAAATGCAAACTGAATGCTTTTTATTTTGGGGATAACTGAATTTTAGAAAAGAAATGGGTTTTTCTGAGGTTTTTGTTTGTTGGGAAGTGGGCCATGTTTTGACCTCCCCAAAGAAGTTTTGCTTGAGAAATGCTGCTCGGTTCTAGCATTTATGCTTTTTCTAATCAGGAGCTATTCAGCGCTAATGTGTCTTATCAGCTAAACCAAACTTCGTGAGTACACAGTCCAGTAATATAAGAGCATGAATACTCATTGCTCACATAGTGGCTCCCTAGAAGCTTAATGGTGTCCTTGATCTTTATTTTCCCAATGCCACTTCCACCCTTGTTGAAAGGGGAAAGACAGGATGGCGATGGAAAGAGAACTGGCCTGCCAGAGTGGAATGCTAGTGCTTTTTGCGATGCTCATGCTGCCGGTTAATTTTTTTGCTATAGTTATGCAGCCATTTCTACAAGGTTAATTTGCCTCCCTTTTTGGGATGGAGGGGGTATAGGACTGAGTTACAGCTAGAGCTGGTCAGACTTTTTGTTTAAAAAAAAACAACAAAAAAACAGGGAAGAAAAGTCAAAATTTTCTGCAGCAAATACCAAATGTTCATCAAAATATCAGAAACCAAAACCAGTCAGATGGAAAAATTTTGACTAGACTAGTTATAGCCCTCTCAGTACCCTAAGGATCTCCTCAGTTTTTCTCCCAGTGTCCATCATTGATAAGCTTCCAGGGCTTTACCAGAAGAGGGCTCTTTTCAAGACTGACTAATGCTGTTCCTTGATCAGTCAGTGGCATCCCCATTTAAAGTTTAAATTAGGGCTGGTCAGAAAAACGTTGAAGAAAAGTTTTTTCCATTGAAATTTGCCGATTGTGTTGAAATTGAAACATTTCATGGAGATGGTTCGGTTTCAACAAAATTCCACCAGGTTTCCTGCCAGCTTGCTTGTCTGGCTTCTTGACAACCTGCCTGGAAGGCTGACTGGGAGCCAGTAGCCCACCTAGTAGGCTGCCATGAAACCAGAGTTCCCTGTAAAGCTGGGTGGGGAATGAATGGTATTTCCCTTTCATGAGCAATTTCAAAATTGTTGGGTTTTGTTCCAAATTGGAATTAACCAGATTTCAAAATCTTGAAATCTTCCATGAAATGGAATTTCCATTCTCCACCTAGCGCTAGGTTAAACAAGACAATGCACTTAGATATTATATGACAGGTGCCTTTAAAAATATCTAGGATACACATGTATGTTAATTTGATAAGATTGGCAAGCTAATATCAGACTTTATATCACTAGTCTATTAGAACATATCAGGGTCCAGGGGAATGTAAAGAAATCTACCATCCCATCATTGTGCAGGCAATTGTACATATTTGTATAATTCTGCGTTAGAGAAAAATACATTCTCCTTGCACAGCTTCTGGGTGCATTTACGGCTGTAAAGCCCTGTATTAATACTAAAAGGAGCAAATTGTGCAGCAAACAATCCATTCCCCAATTAAATGCCAACAACCAGGGAAAGCCCAGTTCAGCAGGCCTTGGATCATGCTGTGATGTTAACAGAATATGGTTCCAGAGCAGAGGGCCCTCAATGGAAACACCCTGCCACCAGCCTCAGGATTTGAGGCCTTGTCTTGTCTATGAAAAGCAATGTGTTTTTGAGTTAGCGAACTGGAGCTAAAATCTTAGTGAAGACGAGGCACTTTGTAGTTTTCACATGAGTCAGCAGGTCGAGTTAAAGATTGACTAACTCAGTTTAAGAACTCGTCCTTTGTTCCCACTGAAGACAAAGCCAAAATATCAGCACTGTTAAGCGGAGTATCTTTGCTGAGGGTAGTGGAGGACAGTATGTATTGTTGGCGATGTATTAATGTAGTGTTTACACGGTGCCAATAGTGAGCGAGATGTGAATTTAAGGTAACCAGGATCCATACCACATTAAGATCCCAATTGACATGTATTGCTGATTAACCTTCATGGGTCAGACCTTCCAAAGCATCGACTGAGGAATTAATTACTGAATTCCACGTCCTGCCAGTGTCTGTGAGATGGGAACATTCCATTCTCGCAGCAGGGAAATGGCAGTTCTGGCTGAGGCAGGCTCCTTGGAATGTAGGGGAGTGGACTGAGTCTGACTTGTCTGAAAGTCAAATGAGGAATTCTGATAACTACCATCCAATGCCCTTAGGACTCTGAACACACATGGCATTTTCAACTGGAAAATCCAGTTCCCATCAATATACGATTTTAATGTCAATTTTAAAAAAAATGATCCTCTAAAGAAATGTATCTCAGGCTGAGAGATCTTTGGCCCTGTGCTATGCAAGACATTAAGACATTGCAGGTGATGATCTCCTGCCCTTTCCCCCCATTGCTCATGTTCTCTACAGCGGTGTAGTGTTGATTATAAATGAGTCTGAAATACATCTAGCATCAGACTATCCAAAATCCGGTCTTGACCTAACCTTGTATTCTGAGTAGGCTAACACTTATTCCTGTTAAGACTGACCCGAATGAAAAATGTTAAAAGGAAATTGCAAATGTTATGCTTGTCTGAACAGGAGTCACTCTGGAAAAGGTACTATGGGCATATTAGTTTCTGAGGTCCCCCCCCCCCCCAATGCAGAATGCATTCAGATGAGGAATGTTATGTTTTGTCTCACTCTTTCTTCCAATGCCCATGCTGCTTATCACAGATGCACTAGTTTAGGTGGAGGAAATGAAGGTGACCTCTAGTAGTTCAGGGCTTTATGCAATTTGAGTCGGTCATTAGTCACAAATTTCACCATGCTGTGAATTAAAAGGATAGTCGGTCTTTTGGAATTCCTCAATCCCTTACTTTACAACTCGCGCTTCTTTGCAGGAGACTGTGAATTAATTTATAAAATTTAAAACCAGCATGTAGATCTTCTTTGGCCCTTTTGCCTAATAACAAGTGAATTATCCTTTTAAGATCTCTGGACTGAGTTCTGCAGCCCTTAATCAAGCCATTCATTTACATAGGAATTCTGCTCAGTTAAAGGCCTCAGAATTTGACATTCACATGAGAAAAGGACTACGTATCTGTAGAGCAGTGGTTCTCAACCTGTTTACCATTGTGGGCCACATGTGCAGCTCTCTGTGTGTTACAAGGGTCGTATCCACACAATATATAGACTACCACTATGGCCATGAGGATGTCATATGGGCCACAGCTGCGTGCTGATTGGGCCACAAGTGGCCCATGGGCTCTGGGTTGAGAACAACTGCTGTAGAAGGAAGCGCTCTTTGTCCCACACCAGCTCCATGTCCATTATCTGCTTGTGTGTGTGATTAGATTTATTTGTGCAGGCCAGACCAGAAGTCAAGGCATGAGAGGATCAGGGGAATCTCCATCTTTCTCTCTTCTGGTAGGAACAACAATTTTAAAGTGCTTGGAGTGGAGGAGGGAGAGGGATGGAAGATGCTGAAAAGCTGGGATCCAGTTCCCCTCTGCTGGGCCACCCTTGCGAGGAAGGTATAAAATGCTGCCATTCTGATCTGGTAGTTTTGACACCCATTCTGCAGTCACCATGCACAGATGTAAATATCTGCACCAAAATGCCAGGCAGTGGGGAGTTGTCCACCCTGGTTTATTTAAAGAAGTGGCTCTCAACCTTTCCAAACTACTATACCCCTTTCAGGAGTCTGATTTGTCTTGAGTACCTCAAAGTTTCACCTCACTTAAAATTTACTTGATTACAAAATCAGACATAAAAATACAAAAATATCACAACACACTATTACAGAAAAATTGCTTACTTTCTCATTTTACCGTATACTTCTAAAATAAATCGATTGGAATATCAATATTGTACTTACATTTCAGTGTAGAGTATATAGAACTGTATAAATAAGTCATTATCCATATAAAATTTTAGTTTGTACTGACTTTGCTAGTGCTTTTTATGTAGCCTGTTGTTAAAGTAGGCAAATATCTAGATGAGTTGATGGACCCCCTGGAAGACCTCTGTGTGCCCCCAGGGGTATGCATACCCCTGGTTGAGAACCACTGATTTAAAGCATGTAAAATCAATAACATGCCATTGAAGTGGAGTGCAGAATAAGCGTCTGTCTGGGGCATGCTTCAGCCCCTGGGTTGTAAGGGCCCTGTTCTCAGATACAGGTTTAAACTGTGTGAATTGATTTCCTAGGAACATTTGGAAGAGGGATTTTGACAATCCCATCAAACGATACCCATTGCCCGCCCCTCCGCCCCCTTTAGTCTCTCTGAGCAAGACAAGTGCTGGCTGAGCTGGCCTGGGCTGCACCCAAATCTTTTTGTAGCTGGCCACTGCAGCTGCGGGGTCAGCCAAAGGTCTGCTGGTTGTGGGGGTGGCTTGCTCAGGGGTAGCATTACCTTCTCCTTCCCCCCCCCTCAGGCTGCTCCCAGCTCCTACAGATCCAAGGACTTGGGAAATTATGGCCAGGTCAGTGGAAACTAACTCCCGCTGTCAGATGGCTGCTGGGTGGCCTATGCGAAATGAGTTCGGTCTCGGCCTAGTTCCCCGTGCAGAGGTGTTCACGTGAAGTCCCCGCCGCAGCTGGCACTTGGCACTCAGAGCAGAGGCCGGGAACAGAATGGGCCGTGAGATATGAACACACCACTCACCCTAAAGGTGTTCCTACCTCCGGGTGCGTTGGTGCAGGCAGCACTCTGACGGAGCTTGCACTGCCACCATCTGTGTCAGAACCATAGAATATGAGAGTTGGAAGGGACCTCGGGAGGCCATCCCGTCTGATCTGTTCTTAGTTAAAGGACTCCATCCTCTAGGGTGTGCTGTCGAGCACTATGGGAATAGGTCCTGTGCTAGTTTGCTGGCACAACTCCCTTAGCCTGCTTCATACTCAAAGGACTAGTGCACTTCTGCTGGAGTCCCCCGGCAGTGCTGGTATTTTCAGGTTATGGCTGTGGGCCTGTTTTAAAGTGACACGCCATTGCACGGAGCTGTCAGTCCAGCCCCTTCAAAAAGAATTAAGCGTTTTAGTCTTAAAACAAGCAAGAACTACTAATGGGATGTTTTCATGCAGTTATATCATTCAAAAGAGCAGACTTTCACAAACGCAGCCAACGGGTAAGTAAGGTCACCCGGGAAGAAAATCTATGGGAAAAAGTAGTTCAGGGGAGCTGGCAATTTCTTAAGGAGACAATATTCGAGATAAAGCTGCAAGCCATGCTGGTGAGAAGGAAATACAGGAAGCATAGTAAGAGGCCAACCTGGCTCCATTAGGACCTCTTTAATGAATCCTGCAAAAAGTGGAAACATGAACAAATTGCTAAGGGGGAGTCCAAATGCAGGCCCACCGATAGGAGGGGGAAGCAACGAGGGCAATTGCCAAGGGGCCCAGCAATTTAAAAGGGCTTGGGCCTCTTCTGCCTATGGCCCCGCCCACTCTCCACCCCTGCGCCACCCAGGCTCCGCCCCACCACTCACCATGTCGCACCTCCCCCCCCACTCAGCCTCCCCGCCATCGCTTGCCACTTGCATCCCTCCTCTGCTCCCCCACTCACCCTCCCCCATTACTTGGCGTGTCCCACCCAACTCACCCCTCCCCCGGTCGTCACTTGCCACCTGGGGCAAGGGGGAGTGTGGAAGAGAGGAGGTGGGCTGAGTGGGGGACGGGGGCCTGGAGTGGAGCAGGGGTGGGGCCTGATCCAGAGCAGGGGAGGACTGTGGGCAGGCCATGGGCGGAAGAAGCGGGACGGGACCGTTCTGCCCTGGAGCCCAGAATTGCTGTCGGTGGGCCTGCACAAATGAATAGCACAAAGCAGGCAGGAACAAAATCAGAAAGGCAAAGACCTGGTCTGCACTTAAAATTAGATCGACCTAGCTATATCGCTCAGGGCTGTGAAAAATTTCTCACCCGGAGCACGGCAGTTAAGTCGACCTAACTCCTAGTGTAGGCACAGCTAGGTCAATGGAAGAATTCTCCCATCGCCCTAGTTACTGCCTATTTCAAAAATGGATTAACTACATTGTTGGAAAACCCCCTTCTGTTGAGGTAGGAAGCATCTATACTACAGCTTCAGCACTGTAGATGTGCTGCTGTAGTGTAGATATGCTCTAAAGGCACAAAATGAGTTACACCTAGCAAGGGACATAAAAGGCAATCAGATGACATTCTTTAAATACATTAGGAGCAAGAGGAAGATGAAGGAAAGTGCAGATCATCTACTTAATGGGGAAGGAGAGCTAATAACTGATGACCTCAAGAAGGCTGAGGTGTTTAATGCCTGTTTTGCTTCAGTCTTCATTAAAAAGGTTAATGGTGACCAAAGACACAATTAATATTAACAACAAAGGGGAATGAACAGGTTAAAGAATATTTAGATAAATTTAATTCAGCAGGGCCTGATGAAATTCACCCTAGGGTACTTAAGGAACTAGCTGAAGCAATATCAGAACCATTAGGATTTATATTCAAATACTCATGGAGGACATCTGAGGTCCTGAAGGAATGGACACAGGCAGACCTAGGACCTATCTTTAAAAGGGGGAACAAAGAGGACCCAGGGAATTATACACCAGTCAGCCTAATTTTGATACCTAGAAAGATATTGGAACAAATGATTAAACAATCAATTTTTAAGCACCTACAGGATAATAGGTTGTAAGGAGTAGCCAGCGTGGATTTGTCAAGAACAAATCATACCAAACAAAGCTAATTTCTTTCTTTGACAGGGTTACTAGCCTAGTGGATAGCAGGGAAGCAGTAAATGTGATATATCTTGATTTTAGTAAGGCTTTTGACACAGTCCCACATAATGTTGTCATAAGCAAACTAGGGAACTGTAGTCTACTAGATGAAATTACTATAAAGTGAGTACACAACTGTACTCAAAGACTGTACTCAAAGAGTAGTTATCAATGGTTAGCTGTCAAACTGGGAGGGCACAGTTAGTGGGATACCACAGGGGTCAGTCCTCGGTTCGTTACCATGCAATATTTTCATTAATGAGTTGGATAATGGAGTGGAGTGTAAGCTTCTACAATTTGCAGATGACACACAGATGGGAGGGGATGCAAGCACTTTGAAGGACAAGATTAGAAGTCAAAATTACCTTGCCAAATTACAGAATTTGGTCTGACATTAAAGACGAAATTCAATAAAGACAAGGCCAAAGTACTTTCCTTAGGAATGAAAAATCAAATGCACAACTACCAAATGGGAAATGACTGGATAGGCAGCAGTACTGCTGAAAAGGACCTGGGGGTTATAATGGATCACAAATTGAATGAGTCAACAATGTGATGCAGTTTGGAAAAAAAATCTAATGTCATTCTGAGGTGTATTAACAGGAGTGTTGAATTTAAGAAATGGGAGGAAATTGTCTGTCTGTACTCAGCACTGGTGAGACCTTAGCTGGACTGTGTCCAGTTCTTGTTACCACACTTTGGGAAAAATATGGACAAATTGGAGAATCCAGAGTAGAGCAACAAAAATTATCAAAGGTTTAGAATACCTGACCTATGTAGAAACGTTTAAAAAAAAAAAAGAGAGAGCAAGTTGAGTCTTAAGAAAAGATGGTTGAGGGAAGACCTGAACACAGCCTTTATAAGGGCTGTTATAAAGAGGATGGTGATCAGTTTTTTCCCATGTCCACTGAAGGTAGGACAGGAAGTAATCAGCATTATCTGCAGCAAGGGAGATTTAGGTTAGACATTAGGAAAAGCTTTTTAACTATAAGGATGGTTAAATTCTGTAATAGGCTTCAAAGGGAATTTGGGGAACCCCTGTCATTGAAGGTTTTTTAGAACAGGATGGACAAACACCAGTCAGGGATGGCCTCTGTTTACTTGGTCCTGCCTCAGTGCAAGGGGCTGTACTAGAAGATCTCTCGAGGTCTCTTCCAGCCCTACATTTCTATGATCCTATATATATAAAATCAGTGAGCAATGTTTAGATTCAATATTTCCCAACTGTGTTTTCCCCTTGGACAGTGCTGTGCTATACTAGTGCCTGAAAACCAAAACGCACACACATTGTCTATTTCCACTGTCCAAACTGGGTGGAATGCAAAGTGCAAACAGCATACACAGTGACAGTCAGTTAGATTCTTAAGCTATGTCTTTGATGCTCAATCGGTGAAGGTGTGTAAAAACGCACTTTTTTGGTAGTGAAGACAGCCTATGGTACTATTAACAATGGTACAGAAATCTCTCTTAAAAACATAGTCATGTCCTGAAATCTTTGTTAGCACCCATCTGAGTTAGCACCCACTGGAATGAATGGGGCAGTTCACACCACTCAGTTGTTGTTTTGGGTTCTCAAGCAGACGGCACTGCATCAGCTACACACAGGTCACGTTTTCAAGGTTTTCTTCCCATGGTAACAGCTAGAGATTGAGGCCATGTCTGCACTACAGACGCAACATGTAGTACCATAAGGTAGATGCTTCCTACCTCTACGATAAGAGGTTTTTCCATTGATGTAGTTAATCCACTTCCCTGAGCAACAGTACTAGGTGGATGGAGGAATTCTTATTTTACCCTAGCTGTGGCTACACCGGGGGTTAGATCGGCTTAATTATGGCACTCGGGGGGGTGTACATTTTTTTCACACCCCTGAGCGACACAGCGAGGTCAATTTAAATTTTAACTGTAGACCAGGCCTTCCTGGTTACAGTAGTCTGTAGTATCTGCAAGGGCAGAATGCTAGTGTGTGGCATCGCTCAAAAGGGGGCACATTAAGGTCATGTTGTGCGGTTGTGTGTATTGTGGTGTGTATTTCCTGGTTTTCAGTGGTTTGAGTTTAGCCCCTGTGTATGCTCTGAAAGGACACAAGGCAGCCCTGGGCAACATTAACTCTGAATTAATGAAGTTTTGGGTCAGTTAATTTTAAGATGAAAGCAGCGACTATAGGGACCAGTTGAGGCTTAGTCCCTTGGTGCAATGAGTTGCACATTAGGAACTCTGCCTTACAGGGGCCTAATTTTCAGAGAGCATGTACCTAGGTGGGCATCTAAAACTTGAGGTATGCAAAATTACTAATCACTGTGAGAATGTAGGTCAGGGACACCAGAATTTTTAACCTGTGTCCCATTAATTAAAAAATCTAAATGTCCTATTTAAATAGAAACAGCTATTTGTTACTGAAGGCTGAATATCTAGTATATCCACTTACAGCTCCTCTTTAATTGCAATGATTAATTACTGCTTTAGAAAAAAAATCAGATCATGCAGATTTATTAGACAGATGAAGGATTGTTGAATGGTTAGGGCACTAGTGTGGGACATGAGAGAGCCAGGTTCAATTCCCTGCTCTGAATCAGACTTCCTGTGTGATCTTGGACAGATCACTTAGGCCTGGTCTACACTTAAAAATTAGCACAACCTAGCTATGTTGCTCAGAGCTGAGCATCTTGAGCACCCAAGTTAGGTTAATCTAGCCCTTGGTGTAGATGCGACTAGGCCAATAGGAGAATTCTTCTATCAACATAGCTGCCACCTCTCAGAGAGGTGGATTAACTACAGACAGAAAACCCCCTTCTGTCAAGGTAGGAAGCATCTCATGGCAAGGCAGTGCCATAGTTGTGCCTTTGTAGTGTAAACATGCCTTCAGATTTCGAAGGATGTTAGGAGCCTAAATACTTTTGAGGATTTGCGCCTCACTTCCCCATCTGTCAAATGGGGATAATAGCATTTCCCTACCTGTGAGGATACATACGTTAAGGTGCTATGATGATGGGGCCACAGAAGAACCTTCATAGATTTTTCATTTCTTGGAAATGACAATGTCTGTGTTAAACACCTCTTCAAATTCTTTAGGTTATGTACTGGGTCATCAGTTTTCATGCTGAATTCTCAGTACTAGAGACAGGATGTGATGAACTAAAACTGACTGAGGCCCCAGAGCATGACTCATCAGCTGGGAAACTTAACACGATGTGGTTTTATGAAGAAAAGGGCCAACAAGCAAGGTTTTTTTCTTCTTCTCAAGGAAACTTGGTTTTACAGGATAGTGACTTGTAAACAAACACCTAGTCAGGTATTTTCTTTCCACGCATGAGGATCAGTAGAGAAGGGAGGGGTGCTGGCAGACAGCCACACAGCACTTTGTTACACCAGTGTTTCATCACTAGGGAGAGGATACAGTTGTTACAAAGACCACAGAGAGCTCTGTTGTGGTTCAGGGAATACAGCTTTAACAGGTTACACAGTAACATTTCAGTAGAAGGTGGACTTGGTGTCAAACAAATTGTCTTTTGTGTCAAAAAATTGCCTTTGTTTCCTAAAATGAAAAATTTCACAAAATATTGTGGACCCTTTTGAAATTCTATACTTTTTGTGACATTTATGACAATTTTTTATCAATACTTTAATTTAACTTTATAGAAATTTTTCATTGTTAGAAAACCAGGTTTTCATAAACAGGTATTTTTAATTAATTTATTTCAACTTTTCAGAACAAAAATGATTGTGAAATTTCTTCTCTGTCCCCGCCCCCCCCCCCCCCCAAAAAAAAAAAAAAAAGAGAGATTCACACACACACCCTCTCCTTTTTTTAACTAGTTTTAGCTAAAATGACCAACATTCAATCCACTTGTTGAAAACCTATCAGATCCTATTTCCAGGACAGGTGAAATAAACATTGTGGAGGAAAAAAATAAATAAAGCAGCTAAAGCTCTTTTCAACAGTCCTGACACTTGAAAAGGTCCCCCTGATGTTAGTGGGAGTTATGCTTTCATAAAGTCTAAGGGATCAGAATAATTTGACCTGAGAGCCATTAAGAGGGACACTGAAAAGATTTGTTTTGCTCTGATAAGTCTGGATGTTTCTCAATCACTCTTTAAGCTTGGAATTTCTATGAGCAGCCTTCTTGGGGGTATTTTGGTATCCCTGCATGGAAGTGCAGAGGCGATTGAGTATGCAAAATGATGGAACAGCTAGCTAAAAATTAAACCTGGATTTGATTTAATGGATAATCAAAGACACTGGTGAGTTTTTATTTCAGCCGAACCACTTTGCCCATCTGCATTGTGTTAATGAAAAGGTTAAAAAGAAGGGAGATTCGTTGGGTCCTGTCATGTGCAATAGTTAAACAATGATTGGGGCAGCTCTACACCGAGCGGGTGTCTAGCTCACTCTTTTGGCTCCTTTGGACTGAGAACACTGTGGAGGCAACATACACACCCAGGCCCTGATGGAAAGGAGCAGGGCAGATCTTGTGTGTCCTCCTCTAGTAAACCCAGGAACAGGTTTATCCAGCCTTTGTCAGAGGCATTGGCAGGTCTGCCTGATGCAGGGTCTTTTTAGAGAGGCAGGTAGGAAATCCCAGAAGACAAGCTGTCCTAGGATAGGCACAGAAGATATGTTTAGCTGATTAAAGTTGGTCTTTTCAGGCGGCTATTTTGGACAAGCAGGCCCTGCCAGATACCTCAAAACATTGATGACCACCTGGTTGCTGTAGAGAAGGAGGGGTTTAAGGAATCTCATCTTCTTTTTTGACAATACTGAGAACCAGTGAATTATGGTTTCATAAAAATAACAGCTTAATAATGGAAATTACTATCCCCTTCCAGGCCATTAGAAATTCAGGGAGGGGGAGGCGAGGTTCTGATAAAAGATTAAAATGAACTTTAGAAAGAGAAAATCTATATTCTTGAAATAAAACAAATTTGATTATTGTAATTAAATGATGCTGTGGTAATTAAGTAATAGTTGAGGTATTAATCTCCCCAATGCACAGTTTCAGATTAATATAGTATAGTTCATATTCCATTTCATTCCGTATTATTGGATAGCTATGTGATGTTTAAACAGCTGGCTAATTCCATTCCAGGGGTAGCTGCTAGAGCTGGTAAAAAAGTTTGAGTTTAAAAAAAAAAAAGTGATGGGGAAAAAATGTATGTTTGTTATAAACTTTTCCTTGAAAATGTTCAGGTTTTTGTCAGAAAGCCTATATAATGGAGGGGGGTAGGGGTTCCCCCCCATTTTTGGGGTACCTAAACAGAATTATTTTCAGGGGGGTTGTGAGGGTTTTTAGGGGTGGGGTTGACAAAACCTTCTAAAAATTCAAGGGACACAGATGCTTTCTGTGAATTTTTGTTTGTAATCATAATAAATAAAAATTTTAATTGAAAGATTTGGAATTAAGAACTATGACCAACTGGATAGCTGCATTTCAGTGCTGAGTGAACTTGCTATTTATGTCATAGGTGTGTATGGCACTTTCCTAGCTACAGAAAATGTAAGGTCCCTGCTCTGAAGATCTTACAATCTAAAATGATCTCTGCCTCTCTGAATGCAGTCTATAAACTATCTAAATAAAGCCCTTTCAGATCCTTAAGCAGGAAAGACCCAATAATCCTTGACATTGATATTACTGTTAAAGAAAATCAGTAAATTTCTAATTTCTTAACAATTATATTATGGTCAAAAGTTACTTTGTTCTAATCAGTGTTTGAAAAAGATCACATCTTTTTAACTTTATATATGTGCAGTAATACACTAAACAACAACAAACAAAATCCTTTCCCTGAGGATTTCACATTCTGTGGTCATGGCCAGATATGGTATAGGGCACATATGGTACATGAGAGGAAGGATGGTCTAGTGGCTAAGGTGTTGGCCTGGGAGTCATAGGTTCAAGTGCCAGCTCTGCTCTGGACTTCCTGCATGGCCTTAGCCAGCTTAGCTCTCCAAAGTTAAATACACTTATTTTGTTTTATTTTTTTTGCAGTGAAGACATATCCTTAGTCTTTGTGCCTCAGACTGTGTCTCATTACAGGTTACTTCAGTATAACTTACGAGGCTCAGGGCATGAATAATCCACACCCCTGAGCCATGTAAATTATACCATCCTAACGCTGGTGTACACAGCACTATGTGGATGCAGAGCTTCTCCTGCCGTCTTAGCTACCGCCTCTCACAGAGGTGGGAGCTATTAAGCCAATAGGGAGAGCTCTCTCCCATTGGCTTAGAGCATCTCCACTACAAGCGCTAGTGGTGCCACTGTAAGTGCTGTAGTGTAGATGTAGCCTCAGTCCTGTAAAATGGGGATAATAGCACTTCCTTACTCTCAGGGCTGTTGTGAGGATAAATGCATTAAAGACATGAGGTGCTCGGATACTATGGAGATGAGGGCCTTGGTAGCATAAGCAGTGTTGTTGTGGCTGGGTTTGTGCCAGGATATTAGAGAGACAAGGTGGGTGAGGTTATATCTTTTATTGGACGAACTTCTGTTGATAAGAGAGACAAGCTTACACACAGCTCTTCTTCAGGTCTGGTAAATTAACTCAGAGTCTGTCACCTTGAATGGTTCCTTGAAATATGTGCTAACCACTTATGCTAAATGATCTGTTCCACTTTACATTTAGCTAGGACACTCTGGGTTAATTTCCCAGACCTGAAGAAGAGCTCTGTGTAAGCTCAAAAAGCTTGTCTCTCTCACCAACAGAAGTTGGTCCAATAAAAGATATTACCTCACCCACCTTGTCTCTCTATTGATAGTATAGGCAGGGTCTCTGGCATGTACTGGGGGCAGCTAGCCTGGCCTGCCGTGCAGGCTGCCACGGCTACGTTCTATTTTCAGTGAGGTAGCAGGGTATAGCTCCTTGATCCGCCCCGGCTCCAAGATGGACATACCCCATGGTTAGAGTGCAGTATAATAATGCTAAGATAAAAGTGCAGTATAAATGTTAACCATCCTGAATGCTACTTTTCCTTTTACGTTCTGGGCATTTTGGGGACACAGACGGGTTTTCTAATATTCTTCTCTTGCCTTAGTTGGCTCTCAAACTAAACCGGCTCTTTGCAACACAGGGTGAGGACTCTGCTGGGATCCTTGCTGCTTATTGGTAGGACTTCTTCCAGCTCCATTTATTTCATGCTTCTGGGCGTGCGCTGGACCTGTGGGACGTTCCGGAGTGTGCATCAGAACTGCACGTTCCGAGAAAGCAGCCTCCCTTCCGGCCATGTCTTTAGAAGCGTTTGTGTTTCAGCACTATTACCTCCGCACTCTCTGCTCAGTGACACTGAGTTCTTGGAGACAGAAGAAGCGTGCCTCACACTTCCCTGATTTGTTTTCAAGTGAAAACTCCCTCCCTCTGTCTTTTTTTTTACAAGCCAGCACATGATGTCACGAAGCAGGTTGGGGGAGCCTTGGAGTCTGACAAGTCTTTATAGACTATTGGCTGGCTGGGAGGAGGGAAGGGGAGGGATTATCTTTCTTCTTGCCTCCAGTTTGACCTCTTTGCCAGCAGATTGTTCTGATTTTCCACATGGAAGAATTTAGGGACCCTCTCTAAAGTTCAAACTTCTGTCATCCTTCCTAATTCCAGCACGATAGTCTTGTATCGCAGGGTCTCTCCAGAAAGGGAGGCAGACTACACCATATGAATCACAAACCCTACTAGTTTAATGCCCGGGTTTGGTCACTGGAAATTTATGCTACCGTACATTGTGTAGTTTTTGACAATAGAAACTTTCCATGGAGAACCGGGGACTGGTGTAAATTCCAGCTCATGGAGACATGACCACACTAGCTCTGATCATGTTAGGGTGCCAAATATAGTGTAGCTGCAGTGGTATAAGTGGTGGGAGGGACTAGCCACCCCATGAACGTACCTATCCAAGACTCTAAATATATGCTCGGGGGAAACTAGCCCCTCCTTTTTCTTGCACTGCCGCGGCTACCCTCTATTTTTAGTGCACTAGCTTGATCAAAGCTGGTGCAGGTATGTCTCCTTGAGCAGGAATTTACACCTCTAGTTTAAAATGGGAACGTACCCTAACCGTCAGTGTAAGAATTTGGCCTTGGATTACTAAAAACAGTACAAAATATTTGCCCATCTCTCCCTTCCAGGTCTGTTAGGCACAACGCCTAGCACAACAGGTTCTTTGTCTCTGACTGGAGATCTGAAGCATTACCACAATATAAATAATAAATAATTATAATAGGTCCCATCCAGTACAGGATCATCTGCTCCAGTTGCACATTCTTTTCTAGTGCCACATATTGCAAACTGAATTGGGGGTAACTATGTAATTAGTTTTCATTCGAATGAGCTGAAGAGACACTGAATTTGGAAAAATCTCAGACCTTTCAAGATATGGACAGGCAATGGTACACTTTAAAATAATAACACTAACTGTACATATAGGCTTGAAACCTGCTCCACTGATCACTGGCGATCTAAAGTACTTATTAAAAGGGAAAGGGGGGGGGGGTGGAAGAAAAGAACTCAAGCACTACTCAAACTCTCTAACAATAATGGTAAATTATTCTACAAATGCACATGTCCAGGCCTCAGATCACTTCCAAATCTAAGTGCTTATGAAAACCTGAAGTGCTCCACTGGTTTTAAATCATTGTGCAGGGCTGAATGATTTAAACTAGCAGAGCACTTTTCTTTTTCATTTTTTCTTTTTCTTTTTTTTTTTTTTTTTATGAACACTTCAATTTGGAAGCGAGTCAAATACTTCAGCTTAGTGGTTCAAGACATATTGAACTGATTTAGAAATAGGCCTACAAACGAAACAGTAAATTATATTTTAAAACCCTTTTATTTTAGAGATTTTAAGAAGCCAGGAGCAATGCTGGAGCTGGTATATGTTGGGGGGAGGGGAGGTGATTCCTATGTCACAGTAATTGCTTTAGTGCTCGATCACACTAGTGCATAAAGAGATCCGTTTGTGTGCTGCCCCGTATGCCTGGTCCATTGCTTTGAAGTGCTCACATTCCATCTTTGGCTATGGGCAGGTCTGCACTAGTCATTTACCTCGGATGTAGCGCGTCTGGTGAAGAGAGCTCTCCCATCAGCTTAATGACCCCACCTCCGTGAGAGGCGGTAGCTATGTTGGCAGGTGAAGCTCTCCCGTTGACATCGTGCTATCTACACAGGGGATTAAGGCTGGTATAATTACGTTGCTCAGGGGTGTGGATTTTTCAGACCCCGGAGACGTAATTATATCCAGCTGTGTAGTGTAGACTTGTCCATGGCAAGCTAGGTGTGTGTTTGCCCTGCTTGTGTTCACATGCTCACACTAGCTCTCAGCACGCTAGAGCGAGTATAAATAGCAGTGTAGCCATGATAGCACAGGTAGCAGTAGCGGAGACTTGACTGAGCCCTGCTGAGTATTACCCACCAATTTCAGGCAGGGTTGTACTCAGCATAGCTCAGCGGTGCCTCTGCTGACCCGTCCTGTGCCGCCGTGGTCACACCGCTATTTATACTCACACTAGCTTGCTGAGAGCTAGCGCGAGTACGCATGTACGAGCAGGGGCAATCAAATCCCTAGCTCGTGGTGTAAACTAAGCCTCTAATAAAAGTGGTGGTCCTTTTACTGCTGCACTTACTGTACTGGAAAAATTTCCCTCCTGGAGTTGTAGTGTTAAAGGGGGACTTGAATTTAAACTTTGCGAATGGGGTGGATAAAGAAGCATGCACAGTACCTAGGACCAGTAGAAATCTGCCCACAAATTCTTGAAATCAACATTCTCGTCCAGTGTTAGCAATCCAAACACTGGAGCTGTGTGTGTGAGAATCTGAAAGTGAAACCGTCTGAGCTCGGGGACAGGCAAAAGTCAGCAAACAGCATAAATGGTAAAAAAGTAAATTGAACTTTAAAAATCCCCTTCTGTATGTTACAATCGCTGTACATTATTAAACATGGCAGATTTTTTAATTGCTTTTAACCTAACATTAATGTGCACAGATCTCTGGTGAAAATTGTTAGCTAACGATGCTTGCATTAGTGCCAAACAAGTAGCAAATGACTTCCTCTGCTTTGTTTATTCACTTGAAAGAATCTAGAAGCATAGAGTTGGAAGGGACCTCAGGAGGTCATCTAGTCCAACCCCCTGCTCAAAGCAGGACCAACCCCAACTAATCATCCCAGCCAGGGCTTTGTCAAGCCACAGCTTAAAAACCTCTAAAGATGGAGATGCCACCACCTCCCTAGGTAACCCATTCCAGTGCTTCACCACCCTCCTAGTGAAAAACTTTTTCCTAATATCCAACCTAGACCTCCCCCACTGCAACTTGAGACCATTGCTCCTTGTTCTGTCATCTACTACCATTGAGAACAGCCTAGCTCCATCCTCCCTGGAACCCCCTTTCAGGTAGTTAAAGGCTGCTATCTAATCCCCCCTCATTCTTCTCTTTTGCAGACTAAACAAGCCTAGTTCCCTCAGCCTCTCCTCATAAGTCTTGTGCCCCAGCCCCCTAATCATTTTTGTTGCCCTCCGCTGGACTCTCTCCAACTTGTCCACATCCTTTTTGCTCAGTATTCTTTCACTTAGGATATTTGCAGTAACTCTGAGCTTAGAGCTCTTCCCCTTAGCCCAGCTGTATTCTGGGCTGTGTAAAACCTCCAAAACAAAACTCCCTCAGAGCCAGGAAATCGAGGTAGCCTGTCGTTGTCACTGGGAAATGCATGCAGTATTAAGGAAACCAATGTTATACACTCAGACATGAGCTGAGGTTTCCCTGTCATGTAATGCGGCTAGTATGGGGGACCAATACAGCCACAGCAGGAAGGGGGAAATGGGCACATCAGAACATACCAGGCCAAGTCATAAAGACAGCATTAGCTGGCTCATTTCGATGTAGTCTCAGTGATGTGGGATTTTTTGTTTCTAATACCTTCACCTTCCTAAGAGGACTGAGAGGGTTTTTTTATGCCTTACCTTTTAAAGGGCTTGAATACAGTCTTTGCCATTGTTCAAGGTCCTCCAAGATTAATGCTGAATCAGTTGCTATGGTATCTGAATTGCTTTTGGTGTAGGGAGGGCTAAAATCCAGCCTTGTATTGTTAGCACTTTATCAACAGTCTTGTCTCTGGACTGCTAGATATATAGTCCTTGGTGGTGGTGTGGCATGTGGAGAGATTTCTCTGGTAATATTTTTCATGAGTCCTGCAGGAAATAGCAAGTGAGTGAATGAAGCTATGGAGACACCAAGAAAGACGACACACGATTGGGGGTTGAGTATGGGTGATTTGGCAGGGGCTCTGGGTTGCTGAAGGGGGCAGGAACCGAGCACAGCAAGGCTAAGAGGGGGAACTTGGAGAAGCTGGCAGAACTTGGAGTCTGAGCTGAGAAATGTGGCAATTTAGGAGAAGCAGAAAGACTCGGTGTGGCTGTAGAAAATGCAGACGGTAAGGATCTTTAGTAGCTGTGAGATGAAGCACAGAGCTACCAAAGAGGTTCAGACCTCAGTGGACACAGAAGCTAGAGTTCTGCACTAAGGTAATAGTCAGGCTTGTTTAGGATTTTGGGGGCCACAATTTATAGATGAATGTAAATACCAGCCACCCACAGATCTCTTGTGCCTACCAAAGCAAAGCTTGTCTGTAGGACTGCATACCCACCCCTCTCCTATCACCTTCAATGGGCCATCTGCCTTGCTGTGTCCAGACCAGTGGTTCCCAACCTTTTCTCTGCCATGGCACACCTTGATACCTTTAGTTATTTTGAGGCACACCACCATATAGTCTACAAAGGAACTCATGAATATTCATGAGCCAATCCAGAACCGTTCAAGTCGTGGTTCACCAAATTCTATGGCGCACCAGTCGGGAAACGCTGGTCCAGGCTCATGATGGCCAGCTGCCTTCTGGGTTCCCGGCACAGGCAGACTGGCCATCTGGCAGTTCTGGCAAATGCCAGAGGGGACGGTGCACTCAAGGGCTGGTGGGCCAGTTGGCCCGCCGGGGAACCCTCTCATCAGGCCGTCCAGCTGGGACCGGCTGAACACAGCAGCCCCCCCCCCTCCACCACGTGGGCCCAGCAGTGCCCAGGGTGGTGTGCTTTAAATGCCAGGGCCGATTTTTAGTCCCAGTCCACCACTGGTTCCTGGGAAGAAAGTTAATTATATTTCCCAGAGACACTGGGGCAGACTGAGAAGTTCATCTACCATGGATGAATGAATCAGGCCACAGTCACCCTTCTAGAATTCACAGGGAAAGTTATTTCTGGGTGTAGTCATGGTTGACCGCAAATATATGTCCTGTGTTATTGGAAGCTGAGAGAATCAAAGGAAGCCCAGCACAAACTGAACTGGCTTAACACTGAACAGTGCCCATTTCAGACTCACTTTGTGTTTAGCTACCTCATGTCTAATGGACAGGCCACTGGCCTGGGGGTCAGGAGATCGGAGGTCTATTCCAAGCTCCGACACTGACTTGCTGTGTGCTACTGGGCAATGTCACTTCACATTTCACTCATTCTTTTTGTGCGTTAGCTTCCTCTTCTGTAACATGGGTATAATGATATCTCCTTTGCAAAGCACTGTCAGATTTTCCTGTCAAAAGTTAAATGAGCAAAGTATTATTCTTTATTGTTACTACTACTATCAATGTCCATTTAGTTCCGTTATAATAAACGAAGGTAAGAAAATTGGCAGTTTAGGAATATTTCATAAATATCTTTTTTGATCTCTTTATCCACAAAGTCATCCTCTTGTATCAAGTCATGCTAGCTAGGTCTCGTTTAAATTCACTTTCATTATGTGTATACTTTCTAATCTTCTGCACTTTTGACTTCTGTGACACCACTTATTTCCAGCAGACATTCAGGTGTCTTAATTTCATTTAGTTTTGAAGAGGGTGTGTTATACCCTTAAACCCCTCCCCCCCCCCTTTTTTTTTTTAAATTTTTTTGAGGGTAGCCTATGGTGGTTTTTCAGTATAGATAAGCGTGTGAGTAGCACTGGGACACACTTACACAAATTTGAGAAATGAGATCCTTCCACTCTGCCTAATAAAACTAGGAGGTATCGACATTTACAGTGTTTTCCTTGAAAGGAGGAAAATGTGGGGCAAAAACTGAATTTCTCTTTGTTCAGGATGGCAGCAGTGGTCTCTACATCAAGCACATGCTGGAGTTAGTACGTAGTCTTTTACTCATGCTCCGAGCAACCTCAGAAAGGCAGCCAGGCCTATTTATAGAGAGGATGTTTGAGGTAATGTCCTTACCTCAGATGCACTGTCTCCACTTGTGAGCACAGCTTAGGAGGAAAAGTGATGCCTGACTGAACAGTGGCTTCAAGCTCCCTGACTTATTTTGACACTGGTGTTGGACTAAATTCAGATCTATAGCAAGGCTAGAAACCTCTCCAAATTCAAATGTTGTCCGTCTGTGACTGGAAGAGAGAGAGCCAGAGGAAGGTTCCCCAAGCCTTTACAAATGCATGTCAAGATATCACTGCCTTAATAACCCAGCAGCCATTAGTCTGTAGTGAGCAATCACAAAGTGGTTTGAGTTTAGCCTGCAAAGTTTGATGAGCCCTCTGAACCAGACATGATTTGCATTATAACAGCCTGGTAGAGTGCACCCTCATTCCATGATACCACCTCCTAGAAGTATATCTCCACATGTGGCATCAAATCGTGATGCTCAGATCTGTTCAAGGCATAGTGTTTGGCAAAAATGAAAGAGCTTATTTACCTGCCCCATAATGAAACAAACACAGACATGGGGCCTAATCCAACTATGACGGACATTAATGGGAGCTAGTGCTGGCCTATGGCAACAGTAAAATCTTGATTCAACATGACACAGGAGGGTCACATACAGACAAAAGGGGTGGGCAGGGGAGAGGAAGTACAAAAGCGACAATGAGATCCCTTCTCATGGGTGAGATGGCAGACATGTTTAAGAAGGATTTGTTCGAGGTGAGATCACTTGGCCAATATGCTTGGGGAGGGCATTCTAAGAGTAAGGGGCATACAAAGGAATGGAGAATGTTCACGAGAGGAAATGAGGGGCATTACAAGAATGGTGCCATTGGCAGCATTGCGAATGGGGTAGAAAATTGGGAACATAAAAGGAGATCAGCGGAGAGATGCAAGCAGGAGTTGCATGATGCAGATCCTTGAAGGAAAGGACAAAAAGCTCAGACATCATACAGAGCACAATAGGCATCCAGCAAAGTGGTCCAATGAGAGTGGTGACCTATTCAAAGCAAAGGTTCACATCCATCTCATTTATTTGTATTGCAGTAGCAGCTGGAGGACCCAACCCAAAGAAGGACTTTATTGTGCAAAGCACTGTACCTACACATGATAAGGGACGTTTCTACCCCAAAAAGCATACAATCTAAACAGCTAAGCCTGGGGAAAAGGAAGTATTATTATATCTCCATTTTATAAATGGGATTGAGACCCAAAGAGATGATGTGACTTGCTCAAAGTCACCCAGAGTCTGTGGAACAGCTGGGAACTAAACCCTGATCTCCTGAATCCCACTCCAGTGCCTCCGTCACAAGGAAATCCTTCCTCTTGCTATCGACTTCTTGAATGCTGCTTTTCCCTGCATCTACATTGGCTTGGTAAAAGCAAAGTCATTTTACTTATTGCTAGTCCTTTTTACAGAGCTTTTAAAGGATATAGTACCTACATTTGTGCCAGAAGTTGTCTCCTGCCAGAAGGATTGAGACAACATTGATAGGATAATCACTTGTGCTCTGTGGTAGAGAGAGTTTATCTTGAGGTCATCCTAAAGGTAACTGCACTGCTGTGAAAGCTGCACTGAGAGAGGCCCAATTTGCCTCACTCTCCTTGTAGAGAAGAACACTGTTGAAAATGCCATTACAATGGCAGGAGAGTTGGAGGTACTTTCTACGGTGGCTTTCACAGAAGTTTGATGAATGCTCAAAGTCCTAAGTTAAGGTCCTGGGCAAGGCATCTGTGCCTGAGGACATTGTAACCGGAAAACTCGCAACCTTCCAAGAGAGGAGCTTAAGTGAAAGGTGCCCCTAAACTCTTCTTAAGGAAGGGTTCCCTCTTATGCTACTTCTCAATATGTTGCTTTTTTCCTTCCTTCCTTTCACTCCCAGACCCAAGCCCACACCGCCCCAGACTTTTTTAGCCTTTGTCCCAGAGTTGGGCTGGTCTCATCCTGAAGTTCCTCCTCAGAATCTTGAAGTCCTCACCAAGTCAGTGGCCTCTGAGCAAAAGCTCTCCCCACAGGCCGAGAGAGGGGGCAGCTGCAGGAAGAGCACTCCTGCCTGGCTGGCAGCTGCTGTTCAGAGAAGCTTTAAGACATATAGTGCCTTCATCTGGGCTCCTGGCTTTTACAGCATCTATAGCCCTGTTCTCTTGTCTTCGGAAAAACACCTCTGGCTATTCCTTCATTTACCAGTAATCTATCCAATAACCACCCCACAATGTACTTAAAATTTAAAAGGGCCAGTTTCACAAAGCTGAAATCAGTTCTGAGTCAAATCAATTGGGAGAGAATTTAAACAGAAAAATGTGGATGATAGTCAGGAAGTCTTCAAGAACATTTAAACTAGATGCACAACACCACGCTCTACTCTCAATATTTTTTTAAAACGTAGTTTTACTAAAACGGTTTGGTTTCAAAGATCTTGAAGCATTTCTTTGCGTGCAGGCTGCTAGAGGTTTCTATCATTACAATTGTTTACTTTAAAAAGGAAAAGGAAACACGCACATTGTTAATTTACAGTGTTAGAATATATATGTAAGTAATAATTACAATAATTTTCCTCAAGAAGTGTTAATAGTGGACCACAGTGCCTATTACAGCTGCACAGGGGGGCCTCAGGGAAAAAGGTTTGGGAGCCTTTGGTCTAGCAGGCAAAGGTATAACAAGATCCAATGGCTGGAAGTTGAAGCTAGATAAATCCAGGCTAGAAATAAAACACAGTTTTTTAACAGTGAGGGTAAATAAGCATTGGAACAACTTACCAAGGGTGAGGGTGGATTCTCCATCAGTGGCAATTTTTAAATTAAGACTGGCTGCTTTTCTAAAAGATGCGCTCTAATCCATAGTTTCTCAACCTCTGGTACACGTATAGGGGTATGTGAGACGCAGGCAGGGGATACCTGGGAAAAAACAGAGTGAAGAGGAGGTGGGCAGCATCAGCCCAATTCCCACCCGGTCACAGCTCCCAGCTGGGAGGTGGGCGGCAGCTGCCACAGTCCCAGGAAGGTGGGCGGTAGCCACCCGCTTCCCACCCGGTCCCAGCTGGGAGGCAGGCGCTCACTTCCCGCCCGGTTGCAGCTCCAGCTAGGAGGCAGGCGGCAGCTGCTAGCTTCTGGGGGAGCTGGGCAACAGCCCCCCCCACTTCCTGCCAGCTCCCAGCTCCCAGGTGGGAGCCCAGTGGCAGCCTCCTGCATCTTGCGAGCTGGGCTCACAGCTGGGAGGCAGCCACCCACGCCCCAGCTCTGAGCTGAAGGACAGCCTCCAGCGCCCCGGCTTGAAGATGGGCAGCAGCTGCGTGCCCACATCCCTGGGTCTCAGCCTGCGCAGAATCCTCCTCTGCCCCAGCTCGGATTGGGGCCCACCTACCAGGCTGGAAGCCAGGTGGCAGCCCCCCTCCCTGGATCAAAGCCCAATACCCAGAAAACTTGTCAATGTCACTGCTCTAGCTGATCAGTGAAATTGACAACTATGACAGCCCCAGATTTCACCAGTTACCCTCTTTTCCTGTCTCTCTCTCACCCCTTCCTCCTCTCAGATCTATGGCAAAAAATTTGGCACAGTGCTTTATGTTCTCCAGCATTGACATGCCACTCAAAGCTGCCTAGCTTTGGCCAACATCACCTCTAGCCCAGGTACATACTTGAATTGTGCACCCCTGGTGTAAAGGTGGTAACCCTACCCACACTAGATCTGACATCTGTCATATCACAGCCTAATATACTCAACCCTTCTTCCAACATATGGCTCATATTAGTCTGTAAATATAAAATCCTGTGGAAAATTGAGTGTTGGGTACTTATTAAAATTTTCAGAAATTAGGGGGTACTTGCTCCTTAAGGGATTGAGAAACACTGCTCTAATTCAAACAGGAATCAGTTCAGGGAACTGCTATGGTCTGTCTTATGCAGGTCAGACTAGATAATCACAATGGTCCCTTCTGACCTTAGATTCTAGAAACTCAGTATTTGTGCAGCTCTTTGAAGATAGGAAAGGCTACAAAACAACACGTGCTTTCTACTAGAATGGGGATAAATGGACAGTGACCAGAGTAAGCACCCTTAACTTAGGATATCTGAAGGTTTACAAGTGCATCCATGTAGCACAGCATCCTCTCAACATGCCTCTCTTCAGTGTCCCTCTGGACCACAAAGGATTCAGACACCCTCAAGCTTGCAGTCACCAGTGGTTTATTTGCAACATGCATAAGAATCTCCCACCACCATATAGGGCCTTCCCTGGGCCAGCCATTGCTGGGGCTGCTCAGGGTCCAGGGAGACCCACCACCACCTCTGTGCTCCATCCCCCAAACTCCTTTCCCCTCTGGCCTCTCAAACCCTCTGGGGTCCGGCTTATAAACCCTGCTGGGCCAGCAGGGCAACTGCAGCTCTTGGCCTAATCAAACCCACGGGGAGGCTGCCCAGCCTGTGCCTATGTACAGCTGCCTCCCCTCAGGCAATCAAGCCCCAGCCCAATCAAGCTAAGCAGGCGTGGCAGGGCGTTGGCCAGGGTTCATCCCCCAGCACCCTGTCACAGTCCACTACCAGTCTGTGCCCCTCTCCACCAGTGAGCACTGCCGCCACTTTGCTTTTCGTCTTTCCTTCCAGGAAGGAATAGTCTTTCCAGGAATTACCGGATGCTGCTGCGTGGCATGAGTCCCAGAAGTGCCACCTTCTCATTGCAAAGATTAAAGTGAAGATAAGAATGGATCAGGAATGCCAGAATATTTACGTGGCATCCTCTGTTCTGACCACTACACACGGCAGTTCGTTCTATCTTCTCGCTACCCTAATGGATTTAAAAATCTGATCCGACTCAGTCACCTGCTCAGCTTCACTCCTTGTTTCTTGTTTTAGAATTAATTATGCTCTCAAACTGCTTTTCGACCTCAGTCCAATCTTTTCCCTTGAGGACACTGTTAACCTTTCTTTCTCTCTTTGCAAGCTAGCAGGACTATTATGACTAATCGTTCTTTGTAATTCATGGGTTTCAAATCCTGAGATGACTGTTTCTCAGCTGAACCTTTTCATCTGAGTATCTCTGTGGTTTCTTCTAGCTTTTGAACGGATGAATGCAGGGTAGCTCCATTATGGCCATCTTCCCTGTGCAGGGTGAGGCAAAGAGAGTTAAAGATCAAAATATTAATATTTGTGTGTCTAAAGTTAGACACCCCAACTAGGATGATTTCAGTCTAAATAACTTGCTCAAAGCCATACAGTGAGTCAATTGCAGAGCTGCAAATAGAAATGAGGTGGCCTCTTTATTGGCCCACATGGCCTCTCTTCAAAAAAATGTGTGTCTTGTTTGGCATTCTCAACTGGTAAAGCCAGTCTGGGCTTAGAGTCTGCCTGGGGTGAAGGTGGGTTGCAGGGACTTTGGGGCTGAGGAATATTATCTGGATCTAAATGCAGAATAACCTGTTGCCATAACCCACTGAGAACTAGGAGGCAAAAGCTATGACTTCTAGCAGAATACCATCTCCTACACAGAGGCTGGAATCTCATAAGATAGAACTCTAGTAAAGGAAATAAGTAATGATTTATAATTGAGTTGTCCTAGTCTTCCTGTATCCAGTTATCTTTAAAAGTGCGTCTCATGTCCTGGTAATTATTTTGGAAAGTCTGGTTGGTTACTTTATTCTCATAGCTATTTAGCCCACAGCTCTGTTTCTTAACAACGTACAAATCTTTGTTCTTCCACTTAGCTTAGAGCGTGGCTAATGTCTGAAACAGTAATTGGGAATTGGATGTGGGCATGGGATAGAAATCAAAGTATAAACCCCGTTTTAAAAAAATACCCACCAAAGACCTTTATTACGTTTAGCCAATTAAGTTCTGTGTTGAGGTGGGGAGGGGCTGTGATAAACAGCATTTTAAAATTCTATATATAAGTTCTTGCAAATTATCTGCAAATTAAAGTGCCTTTTATAAGGCATATGAATTTAATATGAACCAGGAAATGACAACCTTCCAATAGAGCACAAAATCATTTATCTCCTAATGCTAAGCACAAATGAAAACCACGGGGAATTGGGTACCCGGCTTCCCCTTTTGCCTTTGCAGATTTCCCCCAGGCCTCACTCCATGTTATGCTGCTGGGATCCACCCCTTCTCTGACCCAGCACATTTTGCTCTGATTCCTGGGCCAACTCCACAGAATAAAGTGAAGGCTTATGTACTAACATATAGTTCGTTACCAGTGTTTCTTCCTCTTTCCCCAGCTAATTAAAAACTCATTCATAAAAATGATATTAACTGCAGACTGAACTTTAGCCTGTGAATGATGGCTCTGGAGTACCTCTTCCAGAGGGCATGGGAATGTGCACATGCTGGCAATTCAGCAATTGCCGTGCAGCACAAGGAGGAGATACCGTCACACCAATATAGATGATGGGCTGGATCCTCAGCTGGCATAAATAGGTGTAGCTGCACCAAAATCAATGATGTTACACCAACTTATACCAGCTGCGGGTCTGGCACAATATTTCTACAACAATCCACCCCCAAAGCACCCAGACAATCCGATGGGGAGACAGGAGCCATTGGAAGAGCAAGCAAACTTGAAAAAATATGTAGGTGGAGTGACTGGTGTCCATGACAGGGCTGTGGAGAAATAAGACTTCAGACACCACCACTCTACGCTGCCCTGGGCAGTGCCAGTACGGAAAGTTAGCCCTGGCCTGGAAAGGCCAAGTCTGGGAGTGAGGTTAATTCTCCATTCCCAGCTAGAACTTGGCCCTGTTCTGCTGAGACTGACAGCAAAGATGCAAAATACAAGCTGTTGAGGAGAGAGTCCTCCAAGTTGCCTCACCTAGGACGCTAGCCAGACTTTGAATAGCAGCTGCTTTGTCTCTTACTAGAGAAGCATGCTTTGGATGGAATGTATACAGTTGTAGTGAATATACTGGTATCCCAGGGCCAATGTTGACTAACTCAGCTGCTTGGGTTTGAAGAAAGGGCAGTTCCGCAGAGGGTGACCAGATAGCAAGTGTGAAACATCGGGTTGGGTGGGGGGATAATAGCGTCCTATATAAGACAAAGCCCCTAATATCAGGACAGTCCTGCTGATAATGGGATGCCTGGTTACCCTAATTCTGCACCTGATTAGACTGTAATATGCTGCAAAGGAGAAAAGAGGAACTGCTGTGTGTGAAATCTGATGCAATGGATTTAAACTGAATGGAGGAAGGTTTCGATTAACTGGCTGGAAGAGCTTTAGCATGTAAGCAACTGAGCACCAGGATGTGCCTCCAAGGCAGGTGATGGAATCAAAGTCAGATGAAACCTTCAGATCAAGACTTGGTAAGCACCTTCTAGGAGATTACGGAAGTCCTGCTGTTCCCCTTACGTGGGGAGGATTCTTTGATGTGTCCTTGGACTCTAGGAAATGCTTAATGCTCTAGATGTGTCTGAAAGGCTTCTATTGTGCATGTGCAGCTGCTAATCCGCACAGCTGGAGTTTTACAGCACAGCCCTTCTCTGCATAGTCCAGCTGTTCATCGCAGATACTCAGAGTAATCAATAGCGGGTTAGAAAGAACTAGAAGACTTCAAAATTGTCTGGTTACATGATAATCGGGACTCAAAGTGCATCATGTCTTCTCGGATGTATGTCCATTGACCCTCTCTTTTCTAGATCCATTTTGCAGGGAATTAAGTGCAAAAAAGTGCATTGGAATGACTATCCAAAGCCAGATTTTACTACCCCTGCTCATCTGAAGTTTTACCTTAGTCTTCAAGGAGTCCAGCTGATTTCAGGGGGGCTACATGAAGAGCAAGGCACTAGTGAAAACTAGCCCTTACATAGCATCCCAAGAGTGCTAGGAGACCACAATTGGAACAGACAAGGTCCCTGTCCCCAGGAGATGATGAGTAGGAGAGGACTGGGGGATGGGATGCAGTGAAGGCGAGGGTTTGAGTGAGTGGTGATGGTCAGTGTGTGTTTTATGGTACCCTGTTTTGTTTGTTTGTTTTTCTCTCACCTATGATAACTCCCAAGGTAGAGAGGGGTGAGAGTTAGCAGGCTGTAGGGAGGACCTCTGCTTTAAAGAGGGATTTTGAGCATGGGCTGGAAGTGTCACATGACATTACTCAGATAAAGGAGGATTCCAGGCTGATCATGTTCCAGCCTCTTAAGGACTCTGCTCAATGCAAGAACAGCTTTCACTGCCTTTAATAGCAGGGGGTTTTAGGGCTTTTGTTTTGTTTACACAACATTGGACATAATCCTCCATTGATGTACCTTGGCATAGCTCTACTGACTTCCCTGGATCACAGAATCATAGACATGTAAGGCAGGATGGGACTTTAAGAGGTCCTCTAGCCTAGCCCTGATGCTGAGACAGGACCAAGTATACCTAGACGGTTCCTGACAGGTGTTTGTCTAACCTGTTCTTAAAAACCTCTAGTGATGAGGGTTCCACAGCCTCCCTTGGAAGCCTGTTCCAGTGCTTGACTATCCTTATAGTTAGCAAGCTTTTCCTAATATCTAATCTTGCCGCAAATTAAGCTGATTACTTCTTGTCCTACCTTCAGCGGACATGAAAAACAATTGATCACCATCCTCTTTGTATCAGGTTCCACCCCTCACCCCAGTGTTCTTTTCTCCAGACTAAACATACACAATTTAAAAAAAAAAAGAAATTCCAGCTTTTCTAAACCTTGTATCATTTTTGTTGCTCTCCTCTGGATTCTCTCCAATTTGTCCACATTTTTCTTAAAGTGTGACTCTCAAAACTGAACAGAATACTGCAGCTCAGGCCTCACCCCTGCCAAGCAGAGTGGGACAATTACCTCCCACTCAATTAGAATATATGAAACTCCTATTAATACACTCCGGCATGATATTAGCCTTTTTGGCAACTGCATCACACTGGTGGGGCATATTTAATTCCCCCCCCCCCCCACCTAGATACTGTTCTGCAGTACTACTGTTAGTTATTGCCCATTTTGTATTTGTGCATTTGATTTTCTCCTTCCTTAACTGTAGCACTTTGCACTTGTCTTTACTGAATTTCATTGATCCTGCTTGATACCAGCTGACGATCTGGTCGTATAGAGAGGCCTTATAATGCCCCAGTGTCTCCTTTAAACAGTGTTGCCCTCTCTGGCGATTGTATAGTGATTGATATTTGGTATTTTTCTTAAAGCCACAGAGCTCCTGCAATCTTGTGACTATGTGAGAATCTCAGCTTTCACTTTTTTAAAATTGTTTCCAGACTTCATAATTGTGGAGCAAACATGACTGGAGTATAACTGTAAAGGCTCAAAACCCAGAAGGCAAAAAAAAAAAAAAAAAAAAAGAATCTAAAGTTTGTTTATTTTTTCAAGCCAATCTTATGATTTTCTGGGAGCCTGACTCAGGATTTCCAAACGCTTGGAGTTGTCAGTACTGCTTACAGATTCCCTCACAAATCAAACAGAAAAAAAAAATGAAGACAAGACTTAAAGGGACTCATTTTAGAGGGAAAAGAAGCAATCTAGATGGAAAGGGGTAATCTGCCCCCACTATTCCAGCAACAGCAAGCAGAGAGAAGGGACGGGCTGATTTTCAGTTCCAGCTCATTACAGATTTGATGTTATCTCTCTTGTAAGTTACTAAAGTCATTTTGTTCATTTTGCAACATGTCAGTTTTATGGCTGAGGTTGAAGTATTTACTCGTCCTTGGGGTTCACAATGGTTGAGATACAGGATGTAAAAGCCTGCATGCAAAATGTGGCTGAACTCTGCTATCCATTCAGGGGAGAGTCAATAGTTCAGAAGTTAATTCATGAGAGGAAGGGAGTAAAAACACACCAAGGTCAGGATCTCATGACCTGAAGTCTGTCTAGAGCTGTATCAGAAAGACCTTGTAATAGATAGGTATGTGGTTTGGACAAATACAAGATATTGTAGTTAGGCAAGGCATTTAACAAGCTTTGTTACAGTAACACAAGCTAATGCAAACTTTGTGTGTGTTTTATATTCAGATTAGAGTATTGCAATTCCACTGTAGGATGGAAAATATTAGAACGAGGAGGGTTTTAAAAATCTCAGGACACAAATCCATATGCCAAGGAATATTTACAAGCTAATAAATGCCTCGTAAACACCCACAAAAGATTTTCCTCTTGAAACAAAAGGAGCTACACAGATATACACCAGCTGAGGAATATCTGGCCCTTTGCTGATGACCTATGAACAGCAGGAAATGCCATGCTCAGGCTGTTTCTTGCCAGTCACACTGTTTGCGTTCCTTTTCACAGTGCTGCGTGAGATAAGCGTAGTGTCAACCTTAGCTTTGAATTTCCTGGCTTTTGTCGCATTGTCTCACCCAGAGGTAAGTCTGAGCGGTGGAAATGGGATCTAGTTTTCCCACACCCCAAAGCTCAGGCAGGCTCAGGACCTAATCACAATTTTACAATTTTTTTCCATTTAAAACCAGGACTTTTCAGCTGGAGAACTGCTGATTACCCTTGAATACTGGTTTTTTTTTTTTTTTGGAAAGGAGGTAAAGAAACCTGGATCATAAACTCTAAAAGTCTGAAGGGTAAATCCCACCCTCTCTGCAAGATGCCGGGAGTGCATAGTAAGCCAGTTCAGTAGGTTGCTGTTAAAGCTCTATGGGAGAGGAGTTCCATGAGGACCAATGGTGCCTCCATGTCTGTAATCCCACCAGCCTTTATGGAAGGGGAAGCAACATCTAAAGAGGGTCTTACTGCAATAGCAGCCAGAGAGTGCCTTGAACAAAAGGGCTGGTCTTGTAGTTCTGTCAGAGGGGCTGGGACTCTGGAAACCTGATTTCAGTTCCTTGCTCTGACAGAGATTTCTTGTGTGCACGACCTTAAAAAGGTCACTTAATCGTCTGTGCCTTATCTGCAAAATGGGACTATTACTAATTCCTGTTCATCCGCGCTTTGCCTGTCTTGTCTATTTCGATTGTAAGATATTTGAGGTAGGGACTGTCTCTCACAATCTGCATTTAGCACAACAGGGCCCTGACCTCACCTGGGATGTCTAGGACTTTAATGCTCTGCGGCCTGAGGTAATCCTTCCACCCTAACTCTCCCTAAGTATCTGTGCAGGGAGGAGTTGGCCCTACAGGGGGAAATGAAACCTTCCTTCTCGCTTAAATTGCTTTATTTTAGTAACGTGGAAGATATGGGGCAGGATGGGGAGGGAGGGGGGGACAATGTGTTAATAGGATGAATGCTTTATAACTGATTTCCAGAAAAATTTCCACCTTCTGGTAGAAGAGCAGCTGCATGTGTCCAACACCATGTTTGGGTAATGGTTGCCAGCTGTGAGAAGCTGTTTTTTATTAACCAGACCATTTCCTAAGGGCTGCAACAGATACCAAACACCTCCAGTTCCTAGTTTCACAGGTGCCCAGAACTGCTCACCTGCTCAATCACTTGCTTTGCCCGTGAACTCCTGAGGCTCAGCTCCACCCACGCCTCTCCTCCTTATCCCTCGCTCCTCCAGGCTCTTAGCAGTGATGCTTTCTGCTCAGCCCTCAAAATTGCCATTTCATTACAGGCTGTGAGCTAATTCACAACAACCCTAAAACCATCCTAATTAACTCTCCCTTAAATGGGCAAAGTCAGCTCAATACACTTTAGCAAGAAACAAAACCAAACAAACCTGTCACTTTCTTAAATAAAAATTGTGACTTTTTATGAGTGTGACATTGTAATCCGCTAGTCATGAGCAGATCCATGTTTTAACATCTGGGATTCATAACATCTTGCTGACAGTGAAATCCCAGAAAAGATATGGTGAATTTTACAGATATGAGAAACCTTGTTTAATGAGCTGCATAACAAAAGCAATGTACCTTTTTTATTGCGCACTAAAAGGCTAAGGAGAGGGATGGTGGAAGTGGCTTGTTCGGTGGATCTGATTTCTGAGCACGTGTAAAATGTTCAATATCACTGGTATTTAAATACCTTAACACATGCTCTGAAATTGACATCAGTGTGATTACGTTACAAATATGGCAAAAAAACCTGAACATTATGTGTTGCCTCCCAAATACGGTATCACCATAGCATCTAGATGCCCATGCCAAGACTGGGACTCCATTGTGTTAAGTGCTGTACAGACCCATAATAAGAGACCATTCCATGCTTGGCTGATCTTACAGTCAGAATATTGGGTATTACCATTCCCAGTTTACACATGAGGAACTAAGACCATAAGGTCAACCAAGGAGTTTGGGACAGGGCCAAAACATGAACCCAGTCTTCTCAAACCTAGTCCAATGCCTCAACCACAAGATGATGACATTAATGGGAGTTAGGTGCCTAAGTACCTTTGAGGAGCTGGGCCCCAGATCTTAGTTCCCAGAATAGATTCTGTGACACTGGTAGACCAGGTTCCAGCTCATGGCAAGGTCCCTGTGTCTCAGTTTAACTCTGACAAATACAAGTTGGATTCATTCTGGCTCTCATACGTTAGTGTTACAGGTATTAGAATTATAATAATGTGTTTAGTTAGACTTTATTGAATGCCTGTGAGTTGTGGCCTGCATTAATCTCACTTATAATATCTGTATCCCATTCTGTAAGGTAATATTTGAGGGGTTGCCTTGTGAGCCTTTGTGACTGTGTAAATCACCAGACATGAGAGAGACATTAATTATTCTGACGGGCTGATTTACGCCCTTCTCAAAAGGTCAGGTCCATCGATGCCAGGCAGACTATTGTGGGACATTGCAACTGGAATTTTCCTACATACCATCAACAAGAGGACAAACGACTTTTGTTGTTCTGCTCTCTTACCCATGAAGATAAATCATGCAAGCAAACTTCTCCCATCAGTTGAGTTTGTAGCTCAGAGCACATGGCAGAAGGAACAAGCTGTCTCTATGTTGCCTGGACTCTCGGGGGGGGACACAGTGTTTCTAGACATAAGCAAGAGATCCCCAGCTGCTTAACCTGGGTTAACCTTAAAAGATATATAGAGCTTGCTGATTATAGAAGCTTCTATTACCTTTGAAACGTAAGAATGTAACTCACTTCTGTATCTATGTTTACCCACTTTAACCTTGTAAATAACTCTTGTTTCCTTTTGCTATTTAATAAATCTTCATATAGTTTATTATAGAATTGACTATAAATGTTGTCTTTGGTGTAGGATCTAAGGTAAAATTGACCTTGGTGAAGCGATTGGTCCTTTGGAACTGGGAATAACCTGAATATTGCTGTGATTCTTGGTGTAAGGAATAATCACAAAGGTACGCTCACCTGGGTGGCATGCCAGATCGGAGCACCCAAGGGGACTGTGTCTGTGAGTCCATGTTAAGGTTGTTACAGTGCCTGAGGAGCTTATACTGATAATTGGTTGGTGAAATCTAAGTATAGAACTCACAACAAATTTGCTGTTTGTGCCCTGAGTCCTAGCAGACTGTGCTGAGGTTGGTACTCACACTCTTGAGTCACTGCAGGCAGCATTACACTGGCATAGTCATGGCAGGATTCACATGCCACAGGTCAGTTAAGCCTACAGACCATAACTCCAATGCTGTTAAAATTCAAGCGTAATATTAAGAGTTTTAAGGGCTAAAGAATAGACAGTCATATGATGGGCTTCAGAGAAAAGACCTTGAAAGTGTGTGATTGCCGTAGGGGGACTGTCCTTTAAAATGAAAACCCGAGATCAGGAGCGGAGAGCTTTGCTGATAAGTTTTGATCAGGTGCAAAGGAAAGAAGATGAGCTGGAGTCCGATCCAGAGAGTGAAAACCCTCCTGTCCCAGACCCTACAGAGATGACCACCACCAGGAAACAGGCCCAACTGCAGCACCTGAGAGCTAAGGGAGAACGCGAGCACCAGAGACAGATGGTGGAATTGCAGATCAGGGAGACTGAAGACACATGGAACAAATAGCAGCAGTCAAAGTCAAGTAAGAAGTTGAGGAGAGGGCATACTGGAGTGCTCACGCAGTGCAGCTCAGAATAATGGAGCAGCAGAAGGGGCTTTCCCATCCAGCCAGTACAACCCACACACTACACAAGGGAGTGGGAGAAGTTGCTAATTTATAAAGAGGCTAACTGTATAGAAGAGTTCCTGTCCACCTTTGAGAGACTATTTGGGATGCACATTATTCCAGGTGATAAATAGATGCCTACCCTCTTATGCAGATTAAGTGGGAAAGCAAGACAAGTTTTTAATGATATGGAGGAGGGTAATGCTAAGGTGTACAAGGAATTTAAAGAAAATCTATTGAAAAGGTTTAAGATTACCCCTGAGACCTATCAACTGAAGTATAGAAACCTCAGAATGCTTGACCATTACTCTTGTTGAATATGTTCGTAAAATGTATAATTCTATGAGAAAATGAATAATGGGGGTGGGGGCTGAAGGTGATTATGGAAAACTGTTTGATCTGTTGGACCAGGAGCAATTGTTTATGAGTAATTACAGATGAGGTAAAGGCAGCCATCTGTGACTAAAAACCTTCCAGTTTCAGAAGCTGTAGAAATTGTAGATTAATATATTGAATCAAGGGTCCATGGGGAAGCACAAATAAAACCCTGTGTCACCCAGGTTATGTGGGAAGAGGGGACCGCATATAAACTTAAACCCAACTTGGACAAAAACGCAAGGGAGCTGAGGTTTTAAAGCCCCTACCAAAAAGGAAGGCAAGTAATCTGCCAGTGAGGCTCCCAGTCATATAAAATCAGATTGCCCAAAATTTAAGGTAACCCCACTATCCACACACCCACTTGCCACAGTGAGTGCTGCTACCATTGCCCAGTGGCAGTGGTACGACAGGAGGAAATCCTAGTGAACTATATGAGGACTGAGTCTTTGGAGGGTAGTGTTAAGGTAAATGGCATTGTTTGCAAAGGCTGGAGGGACACTGTGTACCGTATCCTTTTGGTCAAGGAAAGTTTGGTAAGGGAGGGAGACAGTCTTCCTGGTAAAAACTTAAATATATTAGCTTTGGCCAAATTCCATGTAATTGTACCTTGGGCCAAGATCTATCTTGAGTGTGAGAATGTTAAAGGAGATATTGTTGTGGGCAGCAGGAATTTTACTTCCCGCTGATATTTTAATTGGTAACAATATTTTATCCATGTCTGAGCAGGGTAATATAGTAACTCAGCCAGAAAGAGCATGGCCTTGTGTTGTCTGGCTTACCTGTGGACAGTAAAGAGGGCTGTGAGTGGGAGGGGAAAACAGTCGGTCCTTTGTCAGCTGAAAGTAAGAGTTTGTCCCCAGAGGAGGAGTTTGCAGATTTCATTGCTTTGCCAGAGACTGCTCCTTAATGGAAAAACATCTGGAAAGTACAGACCTTCCAGATATGGAACGAAATATATACTGGTTGTGGTGGATACTGCCACCAGGTAACTTGAAGCCACAACTATATCTAATACAGAAGCTGAAACTGTGGTTACTGCCCCAATTACCATTTTCAGCAGAATAGGTTTTCCTAGGGAAATCTTCTCTGACCGTGGTGTTCTCCCTAAATGCTTCACAATGATTTTCCTCTTAAAAAGAGCTCTTGTCCTGACAGTCCATCTCATTCTCCTTGCTCAGACTACGAGGTCATAATCCTCCTGCTTCCGATATCTGAATCTGTTAGCCGCAGGAATGCTTATGATTTCACTACAAGAGGATTATGACCTATTAATCTATAAAGATGAAGTGAACTAGTAGGATTATAACAGAGTTGTGTATTTCACACAGCTATCAAGGAACACACGGGTGTGACAGGGTTGGAAATATAAAATACTTGAATAATCTTTAATGTTACCTTTTGTGATTAAATGGAAAATATGATTAAATCACGTTAATTGTAACAAAGACTCACTGGTGACTCTTCCTGATGTTTGTTCTGCTATTTTCCAGTGCTCTAGACACTGGGCCATGGGCAGCTCGTGAACCGCCTGTTCGGGGAGGGCAGCCCCTGGCCCCCCTCTTCCACCCAAAGCCCTGTCCCTTCCATCCCCTCTCCCGTCAGAGCCCCAGTCGCCCACCGTGGGTGGCCCAAGCACCAGCCAGGTGGCTAAGTGTGGGCCCAGTGCCGGAGCACCCCAGCACCAGTACTGGGCAGGCCAAGCACCCACAAAGCCTGTGCCTCAGCACTGCCCCACCCTGCTCCAACCCATCCTGGCCCCAGGCTGGCCCACACCCGAGCACCGCCCCATCTGAGCGCCCGCCCTCCCCCCACTGCTGGAGTGCTAGCCGGGTCTGCCCCAGCACCAACTCTGACCCAACCCAGCCCTGGTCTGGCCGGTCTGCCCCAGCCCCTGGAGCGCCGCAAACCCAGGCACCACCAGCCCATGCCGTGCCCCAGCCCTAGCACATCCAGCGCCGAGCATCGGCCCGCCCCGCCCCTAGGCTGGCCAGTGGCCGGCCAACCCACATTGCCAGTGTGCCAGCCCAGCCTGCCACAGCACCAACCCACCCCAGCCCCCAGAGCACTGCCGGCCTGAGCGTCCCCAACCTCCACGGCACTGCCGGCCTGCACCCCAGCACCAATCCACTCTGCCCTGAGTCGCCAAACAATACGTCCAGTCCTTCTCCTCCTCTGTCACTGCCAACTGATGTGTCCCCAGCCTATAGCAGAAATTCTTGTTATTAGTCCCTAAATGCATGACCTTGCACTTTCCACTATTACATTTCATCCTATTTCTATTACTCCAGTTTACAAGGTCATCCAAATCTTCTTTTATGATATCCCAATCCTCCTCTGTATTGGCAATACCTCCCAACTTTGTCATCCATGAACTTTATTAGCACATTCCCACTTTTTGTGCCAAGTTCAGTAATAAAAACGTTAAATAAGATTGGTCCCAAGACTGATCCCTGAGGAACTCCACTGGTAACCTCCCTCCAGCTTGACAGTTCACCTTTCAGTATGACCCATTGTAGTCTCCCTTTAACCAGTTCCTTATCCACTTTTCAATTTTCGTATTAATCCCCATCTTTTCCAATTTAACTAATAATTCCCCAGTATGGGGAATAATTCCTGAGTGTTGCTTAGGATTGTGTATTTTTCACATCCATGAACAACATGGTTATATAAATATAGGGCAGTAGTGTAGACCAGACGTAAAGCACAAAAGAGGTGAACTGACTTGTCATAGGCCAGCTATCTATTCCATAGGGACTAGAAACCAATATCCTGAGTGCCAGTCCAGTATTCTGGCTACTAGGCTATACTGCCGCACCTAGGATAGGAAACTGGCAGCTGTCGGGGGTAGAGAAAAGGTACTGTGGATACTTTAACTATGAATTCTCATGCTTTTAAATATTTGTGTTTCTTATCAATTCAATTTTAAATTCCTGCTCTTTATTTTATATTTTGTTTTGTTTTGGGTTTGTTTGTTTTTTTAATACTGATTACAACGTTCTTATAAGGAGTTTTAACCATATTGATGTGTAGTCTCAATCTTCAGTTCATCTAAGAATTTAATAAAAAATGCCCCCAAACTAATCTGAATAGGTCCTGGTGTCTTGAGTAATAGAAATAACTATTGCAGCTAATTATATTTTGAACTCTACATATAGACTTTTCCCCCTTTTTAAAATTAGGAATAGAGCTGGGTGAAAGCTTTCAAATGAAACTTTTTTCACCAAAAGTTGCAGATTCAGGCTGACTGAAATATTTTGCAAATTTCTGTTGAATTTGTCAAATTGTTTTGGTTGGGGGGGAAAAAAAAAAATCAGTGTTGTATTTCAACTTTTTTTAATTAAACAAGTTTAATTTTTTATTCAAAACAACTTTTTGTTTTGAATTTCATTTCATTTTAATTTTAAAGGTAAAAAACCGCCCAATGCTAAACAAAACATTTAGTTTGGGGGGGGTCAAACAAAACCGCATTGTTTGACCCAAAATGATTTTTCTTTTTCGGTTCAGCCGTTGAACTGAACAGATCAATCAATAGCTCTAATTCAGAGCAATATTCCACCCTGGAGCCTTGGGCAAAACTTCCTAAAGAAAGGGCCACTTGGTGACCTAATGATTGCATGGTGTGCACATGCAGAGACAGCATGTTTGGGCAGATGGGACATCCTCACTTTGCCCTCCAGCAGAGTTGCACAAAATAAAATTCATTGGTAAATTCCTATCTCACTGCTCCTTCAAATTTCTCATTAAAGAAAGAATAACAAATGTTCTGATGACTAAGGGATACAACAACTGAAAACTTCATTGTAGGATGGGTGGCTGTCCCTCCCTGTCAGTTTCGGAGGGATGCCACACCCACTCTCTACCCACCTCCGGCAGGGGTTGGCCCAGCCCGGGGCAGGGGAACAGTCTCCGGGCTCGGGCCGGGCAGCCCAAAGGCGATAGCCCAAGTCCCAACGGGCAGCAAATAGTTCAGAGGCCCCAGGCGGGGCAGCAAACAGTCTAGCACCCCAGGCGGGGCAGCACACGGTTCAGAGGCCCCAGGAGGAGTGGTCAGGGGAGGGGGATGCTGGCCCACCTGACTCCACTGCGTCCCAGCCTAGGTCACTAGCCATGGCAGAGGGGTATGCCATGGAGTCAGCGGGGTTCCAACCGCAACACGCTGACTCACGGTCCGGTTCCCCAGTCCCTGGACCGGGTGGCCTCTCCCCTGGGCTACTTCCTGCCCCCTTCCCTTGGGTACGTGGTGTGCCACCGTCCAGTCAACCTCGTCGGGGTAGGCACCCAGGGGCAGGTTGCAGAACCCCTCGATATCGTTGGGAGGTGGTAGGTCAGGCAGCTCGTCGGGGAAGTTGTCGGGGGGCAGTTCCTCCAGGTCCAGCCCTGTCGGGGCCCGCACCTCGTCATTGTCCTCTGGCAACTCCAAATGCAACTCCTCCAAGTCTGGCCCCGGTATGGTCACCTTCTCCTCGTCTGCGTCCGGCAGCTCCTCCATGTCCTGGCCCCTCTGGATCACTGGGTCCAGCGGGATGGTCGGATCCGGGGGTACCTCTGGGCCCCAGGCCATGCACTGCTCATTCGCCGGTGCCCGGACACGGGCCCTGGTCTGCTTACCCGGGTACCAGACCGCAGGCAGCTCTGGAGGGTGGGGAGGGATGTCCTTCCCCCCCAGGAGCTGGCCCCCAACTGAGCTCCTGGGCCTCTCTTTTATACTTCCTGTCCCGCCCCCTCACTTCCGGGCGAGTGGACAGGCAGTCTCTGGCTCCGTCCCCACAGGCCTGGCCTGTTTCTCCCTGTCAGTTTCTGAGGGAGGCCACACCCACTCACATTCATAAATACCAGAAGAGAGGATACTAACTAAGGAACGTGTTTATAAATACAGTCAGCTAGTGAAAAAAACTTCATATTACACTTTAATTTAGTTCTAGTGCCCTAGAGAGCACTCTAGAACACAACGGGGATTCCATTTCTGTAGGTTTCTGATTAGTCATAAACATGTGGGAAGATGAGCTAATTAATCATGCAAATTTACATAAAAATATTAATGGCTTTCTTATGGATTCAAAGCATGAGTGAAGGCCTGAAATGTACATAAACTATTGGTGTGATAAAGACATAGTTTGGTTCCAGTTTCCATATGTGTACTGAGATACAGGCAGACACGATTGTATTGCAAGTGTCACATATCTAGTTTTTTCTTCTGAAAGCCCCAGCTCCTGGAGTCTTGAGAATCTTTGCTTTGGTTTAAAATCAAAAAGTAAATGTGCAGCCGTTATAGCTGAAGAGAAAAGCTTGAAAATGTGAACCCTTAAACGGTTCCAAACCCAGAAGGCAATTAAACAGAAGCTAGATTGATAGATTTATTTCTTTTAATCTCTTGATTTGTCAACCAACTGCATGATTTTGAGGGCAGACCTGGCTCATGATTTTTGAATGTTTGGGCTTGGCATATGCACAGTAATGCTTAACTGGAGCCTGCACTTTATTTATCTGTGACTTCAATGAGCGTTTTTGTCCTGGGTAAGGGCAGCAGGGTTGTGCTGCTTGTTAAGAAACACTCAATCTCCTTCCCTCCCTATCTGCCGCTTGTTAAGTGGGTAGTCTTAAGTGTTTATCTTGTGGTCAGACATTTCCTTACACAGGTCTTTCACACCCACAGATGTCAGCCACCCTACATGCATCCTTAATACTGACAACTACCATAGGCTGGCTAATAATCAGTCAGACAAAAGTCCCATTTTCCCCTTCTTGATGCCGCTCAGGCTTCGCATATCAAAGGTTCTGAGCAGAGCGGGTGGCTCTGTTCCTGCCAGGAAGAAGCCAGTGTGTGTCTGCATTACAAGAGTAGTAGGACTCCTGCTGCTTGCTGCTCTCATGGGAGAGCTGGGAGTGGATTTGGCTGTGGTTAGGGTTTCCGTCTCTGCGCTTCCGATTTCTTTGCCTATATATGGGCTACGCCGCTTTGTATCTAGCATTTGCCTCATTCAGTATGACCAATCTAGAGCTGGCTTCTTAGTCACGTCTCTACCACACAACATAAATCATAGTAACCATGACTAGCAGCATGTGAGGAAACTGACACTGCACTATCCAAACAGTTTATGCAGCATATGCAATAACAGCATTTAGCACGTCTGCATGGTGTTTTTCATCTCCTTAAACTGCTTTACAAACAAACCAATCCTCACAATTCCCTGGAGGTAAGTATTATCCGCCCCATTTTATAGATGGTGAAACAGAGGCAGAGGGTGTCGGGCCAGTCAGGGAATGAGTCAGAGCTGGGATTAAATTAGACTCAATAGTTTATGGTTCCTAGTCATGTACTCAGCCATGCCTCTTTCTCCTTGAATGACCAGGAACAAGCTCTCTACCAAGTATACATTTCTCATCTTACTTCTGTATTATTTTATTTGGAAACAGATGTAGGCAAGAGACAAGCGTGAATCAGAAGATCTGGGTTCTATTCCTGCCTTGACAATTTGTCACGCGACTTTGACCAAGTCACTTAAATTCTCTGCACATACGTTTTCTGGTCTGTAAAACAGCTACCTCCTGGGGATGTTGTGATGCTTAATACATGAACGCTGGGGAAGTGCTGTGGTCCAGTGAACTGTAATTCAGGAGACTTGGGATCACAGATCCTAGCAAGCGTCGCTTCCTGGCCACCCACTAGGACTACTGGGAGGAGAAGCCAGGCATCTGCCTCTCTGGATCCCTGGGGTGTTTCAAGCTCCTGGAAGCTGGATGGAGTCCAGCCATTGCCCCGAAGTGCATGCTCAGGGCACAGACCTTCTATCTAGCACCCCTGTGCAGCCGCCTAGACCCCCTGGGCACAGCACTTGACCCTTCAGACTCCCCAGTACTTGAACACATCCCCTCCCAGAATTGTCTCCACCCCAAAGCGAAGCCCCTGGTTACAGTTTAACTCTTGCAGGGGCACACAGCAGCTGTGAAGCAGACAAGACACACACACTTTGCACAGTCTTATGCCGGTATGTTCTTTACTTAACAGATAAAGCACAGGAGGGTACAGATCCTACAAAATAATAGAATATCCTAAATGCAACGTCCTTCACTAGCTCACCCTTCCTTTGCGGGATTCTCTGTGAGGCAGAGTCCTCCTCCCCCTTCCCACCATGCCCCTGGAACAGCCTTCCTCATCTTAATCTGGTGCAAAATGGGTCTTTCCCCGTCCCCCAGTTCTGCCCCCTGAGTCCCTTTACGGACTCCCATGGGGGTCACCTGCTTCTTTTGTTCTCCTCCTAGTAACTTTCCATTCCTCTCAACCCCCCACCCTCAGACAAGAGGAGGAAGTGTGTCTCCCAGCTAGAGGTAAACCCATTGTCTCAAGGTGTTTTACTTTGAACAGACAGTTGTTGAGCACTGATCACTGGCCATTGTCTCAGGTCTGGCAGAGACGTGACACAGCCCTGTTACCTCATGGGGGAACAGCAATTTCCTATGGTATAATTTCATACAATCATCCACAAGTCAGAAGTGGCACAGCCAGAACCCCCAAATCATCACAGTGAGAACCCCACAATCATCACCCCGTTGATGTGCTGTATGACCCTGGGGGCCAGTCATTTCACTTTGCTGTGTCTCTGATTTCCCTTTCCATCTCGGTGCTGGGCTAGTGTATTTAGACTGTAAAGTGTTTGGGCCAAGGACTCCCTCACTATGCCCATGTGTCATGCCTTTCACCAAGCGGCCTGATCCTGGCTGGGTCCTCTAGCTGCTCCCGTAGTACAATATATAACATGCTTTGAGATCCCTAGATGGAAGACACCACAGAATGGCAAGCATTCCATTTTTAAATAGCCCAGCAATCCATTTACTTGGCTAGATTACACTCGCCCAGCCTTGTTTTACAGTAGGGTAGTGCTCCATTTCATGGCATGGCTCCAGCCATGTAAAAAGGCACGTCACTGCTAACATTTTGGCTGTGGGCTGCCACTGGAAAGCATGTCACACGCCACAGAATGATGCAACGCCTGCTTCCATTTCCTAGACACAATTTCTATTTTGTGTTCTTACGTCAGTTAAAAATGCAACCCGGATTATCCGGAACAGCCGTCACACACAGAACAGCTACATGTTTACAACTCGTGAAATCACGTACTGCTTTCCAGACCCAAATTCCGACAGGGAGTGTTGTCCTGAGGGCTGTATCATTTTCAGTTAGAGTGGGATGGCACCTGAAAACCCCAGCGCAGGCCCAGATCACGTACTGTACAAACTGAAAGGATCCCTGCCCCAGAGAGCTAACAACCCAAATAGACAAGACAAAAGCAGCCTCAAAAGAAGCAGCTTTGTTCCCCATTTTACAGACAGGGAGTTGAGGAGCACGCAAGATGTCTGTGGCAGATCTGCAAACAGAAAGAACACAGCTCTTCTGAGTCTGCCTAATCCAGCACTTTTACCTCCCATGACTTTTGCAGTCTAGGTTGAGGATGGAGTTGGGAGATCTGCCTCACTGCCACTAACTCACCGTGCGACTATGGGCAAGTCATTGAAGCTCCCAGTGCCTGTTATTTCTGTAGAGCACTTTGATCTATGGATATAATTTAAGTACAAAGGAGTACTCGCATTTGCAGTTGGATCTTTGAGCTAGGAGCAAGATAGGCTCAGGCATGAGAATCACTGGTTAGTCTAGCAATACTGGCTCATGCAATTGGCTCCTACTTTCAGAAGGTACAGTGGGAACTGGTGCATAGAGCTCAGCTTTGGGCTCAGCCTCCCTCCTTTTACAGAGCTGCCAGCCCAAACTGTGACGACCTCCCACATTTTGACAGATAGATTCAGGTAATTTTTTGAAATGACCCGGAGATCAATAATTGAGCACAGTTTCCTGGCGTGCTAGTTTCTCTGTGCACATCCCCCTTCCGAGGGACCCGTTCAGAGGCTGATCTCGAGACAGAGTTGCGCCCGAAAACTGTTGTGCATACAAGCACTTGGGAAAGTCCAGACAAATGAAAAGTGGCAGGTAGGACCCCTAAATCCTATTGTGAATGTAGCCCACAGGTATAAGTAATAATTAACTTCCCGAACCTCATTCCATGCTCTGGCCTTTCACTTATCCTTGCTAAGAGCTCTGATTGAAGTAAATCCTCTGCACTGTCAGCATATGATGCTGAAACTGAATGACACAGGGCAGGAGACACCATGTGAGCAGCAGAAGAATAGAGTTCAGATAATCAGCACACAGTTAAAACCAATCTACAAATGGAGATTTGCTGCAGTTTTAGTTGCTTTCCTTGTTTAAGTAGGTTTTATCTGCTGGCGCTTAGCTACACTAACACTCAGTAGCTCTGAGTTAAGCTGTGGTGTGTGTCATTGTGCAGTGATGTACACCACAAGATGATTGATCGATGAATGGCACAGGAGCAGGACTTTTCATGCAAATTTTGCCACAGATTAATGCAATCAGGTTATAATAATTATAATAAAAACGCTGCTATCTTGCTCCAGGCCAAGTGCTGTGACAACTGTTCAGCTATGGAGCCATCCTATCCCCAGCACCCACCCTGAGCAAGGCCTTCTCTACAGGAAACAGTTGCACTGGTTTATCTTTAAGTAATTTAGTTAAATCTTTTTTATTTCAGTTGAGCTTAAATTGATTGGGAACAGGTTTAAACTAAGCTGCAGTAAATCCCTCTTATACCACACAGGGGTTTGCCACAAGTAACTAAACCAGTGCTAGTTAGCACATTGACAAGGCCAAAGGCCAGGACCTGAAGAACCTGCAAGCTGAATAGACAAGACAGAAAGCATTAGCCCCATTTCACAGGCCCCTGCACTGATGCCCAGAAATAGGCAGTGACTTGCCTCAGGTTACACAGGGAATCTGTGCCAAAGGCAGGAATTGGATCCAGTTCTTTTGCATCCTGGGCCATTACCTTAACCATAAGACCATCTCTCTCTCTAATCTTACCCTCACTTGGGCATCAGGTCTAGACCAGTTCTGCTGCAAAGGGAAAGTGGTAGCAGGATTTGCTTTTTTCTTTTCTTTTCTTTTTTTTTTTTTTTTTTTGCACAAGCTGCTACCACACAGTAGAATGGAAACAACTCGCTCTCTCTTTCTCTCGCTCGCAGCTTATGATAAAGAACCTTATGTTGCATTTTAATTTGTGAAATTTCTCTTCTGCTATTCTCATGTATCACAGTTCCGGAGACTCGCATAATTATTTTTACAAGAAACGCTTTCAGACAAATAAGTCTGGGGAGGCTTGTAATTTCTATTACCTCATGGCGACTCTATTGATAGACACCAGCACACCTTGTGAGAATTAAGAGAGCATAAAGTAATGGAGGTTTTGTCCTTTCGAGACAGAACTGCTCTCAGCGCCTGGCTTGCTGCCAACAACACCAATTACAAACCTGGAGCAAGAGACAGGTTTTCACACTGAAAAACTACCATATTTCAATGACTCTGTTAATGAAGAAGCCGCATTGTAGCTTCCACTTTCTTCAGGGCCTGCTAAGAATCCAGCAGCACGACATATTTTAAGTGCTCTAGGTGATTGCTTATAGATGGTTTACTGTTGCTATCTTTGGCAAAGGCTGGAGTTCAATCTACTATTAGTTGGCTTCGCTGGCACTAACAATGTTCTACCAGCTTTTTGGAAGACCTTTATGTGGGGAGAGAGAACGGTTCAGTGTAAAGAGCAACTTCTAAAGCATTGCCATGGGTGGCTCTCTTTGAAAGGGACAGATTTAATTATTGTGAGAGCAATCGCCTTGAAAGAGAAATGGCGGCAGGCCCATGGGTTGAAACATTTAAACACTGAAATAGACAATGCACTAAATATGCAGTGCACAAACTGGGCTTTTCCAGCTCTGATTTCTGGTGTAAGGATTTCTACTGACTCTGAAGTTAGCTTTTGATCAGGTTAATTAAGGACATAGATGACTGACTTGAATTCAGTTGGCTGTGTAACATTTTGTTGCACAGTACTCTTACTCGTTTTTCTTGCCACTAGCCAAATACCAATGCGTGGTTTAGTTAAGTATATGACACTTTCACGGCTCTCTTTCATGTCTTAATTTAAAAATGAAACTTTCTAAACCTTGCCCACACTGAACAGTTTGCATGTTTGTGAAGTGCAGAACAATTATACCTGCACACCCCAGCAAACAGACTATTCTTCTCTGATCTACCAGCATATGGTTATATGCAGGAGAACACTGCACTAGCTTGCTACAGTATATAGCCCCAAAGACTAATGGAATAGCATAGATGAAAGAAGGTGAGAGGTTAGCACATGCCTTAGTGAGTGGATAAATAATTATCCAGCTTGCAAAGTAATAGCACCCCATATATGCAATGTAAACTCTACAGATCTGATTGTCTTCTCATGCCAGTTTAAATCAGGAGTCACTCCACTGAAACCCCTGGAATTACATGGATGTAAAGTTAGTGAGGAGGAGAATCAAGTCCTCTACGATGTCAGTTTCACAGTGTAATCTTAGGTTTGATCTACACTACAAAGTTAGGTTGACCTAAGTTGTACATGTGTCTATTCCTGTCAACACAAGCATCCTGTTACAGCGATACAACACTACCACCTTCCTGAACAACACAGAGCCATGGCTGACCTACTTAGGTCAACCTTAACAGTCCTCCAGCAGCTGTCCCACAATGCCCGTCCCTGCAATAATGGCTGCTCTGGTTATAATTTTGAACTCCACTGCCCAGGGTCATAGAGATCAGAAGGGCCTCCTGCCCTTTAAAAACTCCCAATATCTTTTTAAATGCCTATTCCTGATAGCCCACCTTACTAGCCCACCTTTGTTGTGGGCATGCAACCATGTCAGCTCCACACACAGAGAGCTACTAAATGCGTCCTCCCTACAGCAGTCAAGAAGTCTTGCATCTCCTTTGGCTGTGGGAAGAAGAGACTGTCTGAGCCCAGCTAAGGAGCAGTCAAAGGAATACAGACATCATGTGCAGATTGCACTGGGAATGCGGAAACTAGGGAATGCCAGAGATGATCAGCAGTGCCCCATCCAAGGGAAGGAGCTTCAGCAGGCTTATCAGAAAGCGAGGGAAACTAACAACAAATCTGGGGCTGCCCTGACCTCTGCTACAGTGAACGGCATGTCATACTTTGTGTGGACCCACCAGCACCCCACATTCGAATATGGACACTTTGCAGGAGCCTGAAGCAAAGACCCCTGCAGTACACAACAAGGGGGGGAGCCCCCTTTTCTTCTCCATTAAAAAAGGGCACCCATCCCATCTGTGCGTTTGCAGACCCAGGGCATTGACTTTTGAATGCTCACGTCACTTGTAAAACGTTAGGAAATCAATCTGAAAAAAGAGAATGGCCACCCGCGTTACACAGTCCACAGCAGATCAGTGTCTCCGCTCAGCTAGAAGACACAAGTAAAGGTAGCATCTGCTTTTCCAGTCTTTGGCTTGTTGAGCAAGGCGCAGGGCCATGCAGAGTATGTGGCTTATCTGAACAGGGACACCCCTTCTATCTTCTTGAGTGTTCACAACAACACTTTCATGGAGATACTCTGCAAGCCTCTCCCAAACATTTCTAGGGATGGCAGCCTCGTTTTTGCCCCTGCAAATAGAAGATTTTCCTATGCCACTTTGTGATGAGTTCCCCTGGCACTATTGCAGTAAACAGGATAGCAGCATACTAGTGTGGGGGGCTTTGGGATGCCAGTAGCAGTTGGGTTCTCTGTGCCTCTGTCATCCTCAGGAATGAGATCTCAGGCAGAATAACCATTACCTGTGAATATACTAGCAGTATTCACTCCACCTTCCCTATACTCGTGCCCATTGGAGCCCCACCATCTAAACTTTCTGTGCAATAGAACAGCCAACCTCCTCCCCAGTAGGCGAGGCCATGTCCACCCTGGCTTGAGCTGCAAAGCAGAGCTGTAACAAGGCACTTCAAAACTAAAGTGACACTTAATATTTCTTACTACAGGAATTTATGGGAATAATGTAAGCGGCTTTTGAAGCTTATCCCCTTCCCTTTCTGTTGTGACTGTAAATCACATACGAAAGTCCTGCAGCCACTGTTCGTCATCTAAAACTTGCATTGTGTTGCAGTCTCACTAATCAGTGCTCGTTTCTCAGGCCCAGACAAGGCGATTGATCCACCATGCGGAGCTGCTCCATGAATGCTAACAGCAATCTGCTATTTTTATTTGCTGTGTCCATCAGCATCCAGCTATCATGGTTGAATATCTCCTCCTCCTCCTCGCGCACCCGATTGTAGCAATACTTGTTCAAGTTCTGCCAATACAGGAGACTCCTACGTCCTGTATTAGCAATGGTCATTAGAATTCCGCTGAGCTCTGCAGGGTCCATGCAGCTGCCAGAGCCATGGCAGAGGTTGAAAAATAGCCACAGGACTGTAGGAGTTTTAAAAACAGCATGAAAATTATGGGAGGGAAAAAGCATTGTGGGATGGAAAAAATGGCATTGTGGGAACCTGACCCTTAGTTCCCAGAAATCCCTGGGCTAATTGCTCTATTCCACAAAGCACCACAAAAATGTCCCATAACGTACTGAACCAGATGACAGCAGGGGGCACATGGGAATATCTACCTGTGGTGCACCATAGTTTCTATCAAAGCAGCCACTCCTGATGAATACACTCTGTAAAGACACAAGCAGCCAGTTGTGCACGCATCTGAGCAGTATACAGAAGGTGCGAGCTGTACACATGGTTCAATAAAAGATATGACCTCACCTACCTTGTCTCTCTCCTATCCTGGGACCAACACAGCTACGACAACATTGCAAACAACTATATAATTTGTGTCGGCCAAACTCTGTAGTGTAGACATAGCCTTGTTTGCACTCATTTCTCTCACCATCCTGGCAACTTCAGGACCCACTCCCCATGGAAATCTTGGTTTAACAAAATAGTGTACCAGACAGCAGTCAAATGCAATCTACACATAGCTTATTGAGTAATCATTGAAACATAAGTTTTATTAGGAAAGAAACAACTTGAGGCTCTTTTCTACTTTTGTTTCAAATGTGGTGGGTGGGGAAGGGGGTAAAAGTACAGAAAACTCATGGGTAGAAGCTGCATAATTTGTCCAGGTTACACACTGCATTATAAAGACTAAGAACTCATTTTGTCTGCATTTGAAAAGCGACTGGTCAGTGACGCCAGCTGGCAGTTCTACCAAATGTGATTGATCAAGGGTTTCTTTTTCTCCTGTATCTTCATTTGGAAATCAGTAACTACACTGTCCAGTAGCACATAAACGATCAGATAAAAGGAGATTTAAAAAAGGCTGATAAGCTTTATAACATTTAAAATCTGGTTTAGCACTGTGCACATAAAAATGTTACAAAGTAGAACCAAATTCTCTTGTTAGTTCTGAAAATACTTAGAGAATTTTTATATTTAGAAACACACTGCATTGATTAGAATGAGGTCTGCAGGAATATGAATAGTAGGCAACTCGGAATTCTATTTCTGGACCCAAATCATTCATACCAATTATCTCCCCTAACTTAGTTTCCTGATTTTGGCACCCTTCTCCCCGGGCCAGCTCTGTGATTACCACTTGTGCCAAGCCCCTTCAATTTGCCATAACTGGTCAACAGGGAATCCCCCTGCCGCTGGAGGAATAAAAGCGCGGGATAGAGCCAGCATAGCTAGCTTTGAGCCAACTCTCCCAGTAGCCCTCACGATAGGGAGCACACGACAAGGGTGTTCCTGGGAGAAAGGGAGAGTGGCTGTGAAGAGCTACTGTGCTCTGGCCACTGCTGATTGCAGAATTAACTGACAGCTCCTGAGGCAGTTTTAATTTTGCCTGAGGCCAGGGTTTCCCTTCTCCGAACCCCAAGTCCAGCACCAAACTCAGCCTGGCCACAATGATAAAGTAAGCCCTGTATCTTGAATTTCATGAACATGTCTTCTCAGTATACCTGCAACTTTGCTTAGTCCTGGTGTCACTACATTAAACGCTCCTAAGCCCTGAGCTTCCCCTTTGAGCAGTGAGATTTGAACGGACAGAGCATCAGCCCAGCAACACACAGAGCCACAGACACTGATATAAATGAAACCTCCCATTGCACGTGGTATCAATATAGCCTCAGAAGCTGCGGAGTAGACAGAGAGGCAGCCACAGGTTTAAGTAGGTCTCAAAGAGGGAGGAAGTGAGGAACCAATGTACAACCCAGCCTCACTAGCCCTCAACCCAAGCATAGGAAAGCCTGCACACGTGACGTTTTCCTGTTAGGAAATATTAATCCCAGCCGTGTCCAAACATGGTAAATGAAACCTCAAGGAAATTGTTCCTTTGGAGATCAAGTACTGTGAGCCATCGTAGTCAGGAAGATCCACGTACATTAGAGATAAGAACGAACTGTAATTTGCGTACTATCAATTTAGCTATATAATGACATATTGCCTGTATGAGAAAGACAACGGATTAGGGGTGAGGTAATGTATTTTACTGGACCAGCTTCTGTTGCTAAAAGAGACAAGCTTTTAAGCTTACACAGAGTTCCTCTTCAGGTCTGGGGAAAGTACTTGTCACAGCTAAATGGAAAGTAGAACCGATTGTTAAGCATAAGGAGTTAACACATGTTGCAATTAACCATTCAAAATAACAACTAGGATGTGCGGTCAGTGGATTGGTTTTTTTGTCTTTGTTTTTTCTGTAATGAAGCAGATTCTCTCGGGGAATTAGGGTGGCCCATGCCATGATGTGATCTATTTCTCTGGCAGAGTGTCCTTGTCTGGTGAAGGTGGTTATTTGGTGAACCCCTGGGATGTCACCTGCCACCCCACACTGGAACCTATGTCGGATATCATCCAACAATTAAAATCCATGCTCGATGGGAACCGCATCCTGAAAGAAATCTTTCCCAAATTCCCTCTCCTGGCCTTCAAACAACCCTCCAGCCTCACCAACCTCTTCATCAGAAGTAAGCTCCCCACAGACCAGGACACACCAACCTAAAGCAGCACCAGGTCGTGCCAAAACAACAGATGCAACCTGCAGCCATAACTCCACTGCTACAAAGATCAATGCCCCCCATAACACATCTTTCAAGATCCATGGGTCCTACACATGCCTATCACAACATGTAGTGTGCCTCATCCTATCCAATAAAAGATATTACCTCGCCCACCTTGTCAGGCAGGTCATTGATTCAGAGCAATATAGACCACTAGGTAAACTTGGCACAAGCAAACAATATGCATTTTAATATGGCTGGATGTAAATGTATATGTTGGGGACAAACATAGTAGGCCATATTTACAGGATGGGGGGGCTCTATCCTGGAAAGTAGTGACTGAAAAAAATTAGGGGGGTCGTGCATAATCAGCTAAACACAAGCTCCAGTGTGATAATGTGGCCAAAAGAACTAATGTGATCCTGGAAAGTGTAAACAGGGGAATCTTGAGTAGGAGTAGATAGGTTATTTTACCTCTCCATTTGACATTAGTGTGACCACTGCTGGAATACTGTCTCTAGTTCTGGAGCCCACAATTCTAGAAAGGACATTGATAAATTGAGGGGGTTCAGAGAAGAGTCACAAAAATGATTAAAGAATTAGAAAATATGCCTTATACTGATAGACACAAAGAGCTCAATCTATTTAGTTTAACAAAGAGAAGGTTAAGGGGTGACTTGATTACAGCCCTCTAGGGGGAACAAATATTTAATGATGTGGTCTCTAGGAGAGAAAGGTATAACATGATCCAGTGACTGGAAGTGGAAACTAGACAAATTCAGACTGGAGACAAAGCGTACATTTATAACGGTGACAGCAATTAACCGTTGAAACAATTTACCAAGGATTGTGGTGGATTCTCCAACACAGACAATTTTTAAATCAAGACTGGATGTTTTTCTAAAAGATCTGCTCTAGGAATTATTTTGGGGGACGTTCTATGGACTGTGTTTTACTGGAGGTCAGACTACAGGATCACAATGATTCCTTCTGGCCTTAGAATCTGTAAATATTGCCTATATGACATTTGCATCTTCAAAATGCTATACAAGCCCTTCACTAATCCTCATTAGACTACTATCAGGTAGTTAACTGTCATCTTCATTTTACAGAGGCTCAGGGCATGGAGAGAACTGAGAAACAGAAATTAAAGTCTATGTTTTCCAGAGCAGACTTTGATTTCGGTTGCCTCGATGTTCGGGTCCCCAACCTGATTTTCAAAGTCAGTGGAACTGCAGGTTCTCAGCACCTCTGAAAAATCAAGCATGTCAGGATAAGCACCCAACAACTGAGGCATCCAAAATTAGTGGACATTTTAAGAAATGTTTACCTTAGATATTTGCCCAAGATTACATAGTGAACAGAGCTGGGATCAGGACACTGGATGTCCTGGATCCCAGCTCTGGATTCAGTGGATGTGCTGAGCTGTGTAAATCAAGGTACTGGAATGCAGAAATATTAACTTCTAAATCTGACAGAGTAGATGAGTGTCACACCTCTTGGCTCTTTAATTGACTATGTGAATTGAAATGTTTGTGGTCATCAACACTGGACTAGGCCAGATCAGTGATGGACTCTTTTCCCATCTGACTGACATTTAAGCTCCAAAACTAAAGCTTTCATTTTGAAAAGAATTACACACAAGATTTTCAAAATAGTCTGATCTAGAGGGCTATACTACTCTGAAGCTCTCAGTGTAATTCTCTGTTTTGTATGGTTGTAAAGAGAACCTTCAAAGTGAGAAGCCACCTTATACAAAATGCCTTGTGTTTACATCTGACACAATAGAGAGGTATGAACGTTCCCATTCACTTCAATAGGCATACCCAGCCTCTCAACACTGAATATTTCACGGATGATCCTTGTATGCAAGAAAGATGGATAATCAAATTAAGATGTGCTCCAGCAGTGCTACTCCTGTCTATCTTGTTTAGAGGTGACAGATGGACACGATGCTGAATTAAGCAGAAACAACAGTATTGGGGATGCAGCCCCTGGTCTGGGAAGTGGGGCACATACAGCCACAAAGTTTGGATCCCAGGATAAGTCAGTGAGCTCTCTGCACAACAGTACAGTCTCCACCATGGGACTGGAGAGCCAGGACTGCTGTCAGTACGTTGTATTGTTGCTGGGACCCTTTCAGTTGGATTGGATACAGGCCAAGACTATCATTGGGTATCCAAGTAAATGGACATCAGATCCGGTGCTAACTAGCAATTTTTCTTCATGGCATTGTCTACTGAGAGGAGTGAACTATTCTAACCCCTAGTCATTGTCTCACTAGAGTAAGTGTTGGGCATGATGGCAGAGCTGAGCAATGCTGGAGGGAAAGTTTGTCCAGCCAGTCCTCGGATCTGGTCTGTTGATAGCTGGGGCCTCTATCCAATCCAACCCATCTGAAAGGGCACCAAGAAGACCAGATACCCACAGCAGCAATGTCATTCTGGCAAGACTCATTAACGCGAAATACAGTATTAAAAATCTGAAGCCCCCTGAACCTCTCAGATTAGCTATGGTAATTGCATTCATACCCTAACCTAGCTCTTGAATTTTGAAATGCTACCCCACAAAAGTAGTCTGGCATAGGCAAACGTCTGTCCATGATTTTTATCAGGGTCATTTCTCTTTGAAGTGGAACAATCCCCTTTGTTCATTTGTCTTTAGGAATCCTCTAAATAATGCACCTCAAGCAAAAAGAAGCTTCACTGGAAAAGGTGACACCCTTCTTCCTCTCTCGCCCTTCTTCATTATACAATAAAACCCCGATGTGTCACTCTTTAGCAAGCCTACCCGTAGGTTTAATGGTATTTCAAAGCAATGAACATACCTAATCTCCCTGGCACCAAGAGTTCAGTTCTGGACTGCTTTAACTCAATCATTTATAAAGGGAACTACATAGGGTGTGGGGGTTTTCGGAAGAGACCTTCAAAATGAAGATCCTGTATGTGCCACCAGGACAATGAAAGACTCCAGCACATTCTCTATAAGCAGTGCTGCCTCTCCTGGTGTCCTTGGCTAAAGTTATCCTCCTCCCTTTTTTGTGCCAGTTGTCTGCTGCTTTCCACCTGCCGAGTGGCTGCCTTTCATAGATATTGTACATCTCGGTTGTAAAATACAGCACCTTTTGCTGTGGTTCTCAAAGCGCTCTGCCCTAGACTTTGGTCTCATTGATATAACACAATCTTTTTCAGTCACGTAGATCTCTGAACCCTTTATTACAAAGCTGGGGGGGTATCATTATCCCCTATTACAGCCTGGGAAACTGAGGCACAGAGCTGCCACCAACACCCCAGGATCAAAGGATGGCCAGAGAAGGGAGCCCAGTATCCTGATACCGAATTCTCCACATATGGATAAATGGGTGAGATGACATGACGTCAAAGGTGACACACTGTTAATCACCACGGGCATTTCAGCCGGAACCCAGGAGTCCTGACGCTCGGTCCCCTTCTACGATCGTTCTGGGGCGTGTACCGTGCCCCTCGGAACACAGGAGCCCTTGATGTCAGGCAGGGCCTCTCCCAGCCAGACACTGACTCATTCTCTCCCCTTTCCCGGCTCCTTGTCATGTTTCTCCGAGAGGGGAGGTAGGAGTCGTTCTCCTGCCGGGCTGCCGAGGGAGGGAGGGAGGGAGGGGGGCAGGAAGCAGAGTGTGGGCTGGAGGCAGGCAGGGCTCTAGCCGTCTCTGGCTCCGGCTCCCTTGTCACCGCCTGCGTCAGCGCCCAGGAGTTTTCCACTGACGAAAAGGGGCAGCGCTGCCGAGCCCGGAGGAGGAGGGAGGGAGGGAGGCGCCGAGCCGAGCCGAGCCGGAGCCAGGCGCAGCCAGTGCTTCCGCAGCTCCAGACACAGCCGCAGTCTAGACGATGCGAGGCTGAGCGAAGGCTCCGTCCTGCGAGCTCCGGAGCCCGGGGCCGATCCGCCGGCGCCTGCTCGGCTCTGCTGGGCGCCCCCCCCCACCCCCAGCCTCCATCGCTCGCCGCCTCCGCCGCCGCTGCCGAAAGCCAGGCGCAGGTAGGTGTCTCCGGCTGCCGCTCTCCGAGCGGCCGGTGCCTGTTCCCGGAGGCGCTGGGGGAGGGGGTTGCTGGGTGGGGGGGGGGGTTGGGGTGACTTTCGGGGGGGGGGGGGAAGGTCTCCAGGGCTCGGGGTGGCTCCAGCGCAGCTGCAGTTCTTGGGGAGAGGAAAGGGGGCAGCAGAGGCGCCGGAGCGGTAGGGGTGCACGGACGGCTGGAGGGGGCGGGGAGCCGGGCTGCGGGGGGGGGCGCAGCAGAGACATCCCGGTCCGGACTGGAGGGGGCGGGAGCTGGAAGGGGCGCAGCAGAGACGCCCCGGAGTTGGGCGGGAGCGGGGGGGGGGGGGGGGCGCAGCAGAGGCGCCGGAGTGGGGGGGATGAATGGGGGGGGGGCGCAGCAGAGACGCCCCGGAGTGGGGGGGGACGAGAACGGGGGGGGGGGGCGCAGCAGAGACGCCCCGGTCCGCGCTGGAGGGGGCGGGAGCTGGAGGGGGGGCGCGGCGAGGAAGCCGGCCCGGAGAGGGCAGCAGGCAGCCGGGAGCGGCGTGGGGGCGCTGGACCGGGCAGGACGGCGGGGGCAGGGGACGGGAGCTGAGCTGAGTCGCGGGACGGGGGCGCTGCAGAGCCGCCGGAGGGACCTGCCAGCCGGGAGGAGGGGGCGTGAGGCAGGCGCCTGGTGAGTGGGGCGCCCGGGGGTCCGGGACCTGGCGTGGGAAGGGCAAAGGGCCCAGGACAGCCTGGGGGTCTCCCATGGGGTGCTAATAATCCGAGCCGCCGGTGGCTCCAGTCCGGCCCCGGATTGCAATGGGCCCTTGTGTGATCCGAGGCCGGGCCGCGCTGCCCCGCATTGCCCTGGTCGGTCACACTTCGCTGGCCGAAGTTATTAATCTCGCTCTTGGTGCGCGGAGCCGTCCCGCCCCCTGCCCGGCCCCGGGGTGACGGGCCCCGGAACGGTTCAAAAGAAGTGAATGAAGGAGCTCCGGTCCCCCTGCCCTGGCAGATAATCATCTCTGGCTCCATGCTGGGCTATCTCCTCTGCGGGGAATGCACATTCCCCCTGGGCAAATTAACGAGGCAGGAGACTTCTTTTGCTTTTAAGGAATGTGATGCCTACTGTTCTCCCTGTCCTGGTCCCAGCCGTGCAAGGACGATAAGACACTTGTATTGTTTCCTCCACCAAACGGAGGGTTTTCCATTGAATTCTCTCATACAGACTGCTGCGTAAGATCCCTTCCCCCCCTCCGAGTGGAGATTCATTGGCGGTAGTTTGCTGCCCGTGACTCACTATTCAAACCAGGCCCTTTTCTAGATGCCCGGGTGGTTCAATAATCTCACATCCCTGACAGGAGGAGAAAAACGGACAGTGTTATGTGGCATTCCGTAAGGGGTTGTTAATGCTGCTCATGCATCAAAGCCAGTTTCAGCCTCCACATGTAAATGCAGAGAGAGACTAACTTTTTACTTTCGTGGTGACACTCACTTTTTGTCTTGGGAAAAAGAACAGAATGCTCTCCCTGTTCAAAGGCAGCAGTTTGACTTTTCTGTGGATATTTGAAGAAACGGGGGACCTTGGTAGTTATATCTCCCAAATTTGCAAAGCGGACAGTGTTTTTCCATTGCCACAGCAACACCTACTGGTTTAGAGACAAATTGATCAGCGGCACTGTCTTGCTGCTCAAACACTATGCAGGATGGGAAGGTGCTTTTTACCCCCACCGCCTGTGACTTTTTCTGTGAAAGGCATGCAAATCAGTTTCTCTCATCCTCCCCGAGTAGTCGCTCTCTTTGACTTAATTTATTAAGTAAACAATCTGCCTTTTCTTTAAGTTTACACCTGGGAAAGAAAAACTGGTAAAGTTTCATGAATTAGTATTTTTGTTCCCTAAGTCAAACAGGGTTTCTTTAAAGTGTTATACAATCTAGTCTTAGAAAAAGACTGATATGCAACTTTTTTCTAAAGTAATGATGTCCTCCTCAAATATCTAATTTAAAAAAGTTATTGGAATCAACAGAAAATGTTAATAACCATCTACAAATGTAAATGTGTAATTTGTTGCATTGAACTATCAAGTCATCTAACATTTTACTACCAGACCTTCTGCTAAGCAATTTTAAGTGTGGCCATCAAGGTCCAGAGGTTTGTTTTAGGATCGGGTAGATGTGTGTTTCACTCTAATAGACCATACAGCTGCTGGCAAGCCTTTTAATAATTTAGTACAGGAAAAGTGTGCACACACAGGAGAAAAGGTAATGTACAGTGTGTACTTACTGGAGGACAAATATGGAAACCTGTTGTGAATTATTCATAATGGGTAATCAAATAGAGGATTTTCCTAGACAAAGTGCACATTGTATTTTCATATTTATTATAGTAAGATCCCTGTGAAGTAGACTTGGAAGCTTAATTTCTAGCGGCCAAATCAGATAATCTCCTGTGTATTTTGCTGTTTTTATTTACCTTTCCAGTTGTCAACAAGAAATAATGGCATGGTGGGGAAAGTAAAGGCCCATCTTTTAATTCTTGGTTTCTTTAAAAGGATTAGAGAAAGCACTTCTTAAATTCTTCCTATGAAAAATATTTTGGCATAACAATAAACTCACACTGTAAACTGATTCATTCTTTTATTCTGAGGCACTGACTAGTTTAGTTTTTGCTGTTGCATGATAGGCAGGGTCTATTTTTAGGTGGAGTAAGGTTATGAAACCTTAGACTCAGCTGAGTTAAAATGATCTAGTTTGAACTGGAAAGCCAGGCTTCTGTTTCTTGGAATACTGTCTACAAGGCTGGTTGTCCTTTGCTTTACATTCCATGTTTGAGTGAGAGACTTTTTGCATTTTCCTTTCTATATGAGGCTGGTTCTTTTTATAGTAGCTTCATCAAAATGCCTAAATCAAACCTGGTGATACTGTAAAGGTAGAGCATGGAATAGTAGTGCTAGGAAACCACTTAGCTAAATATCCAGAGAATTAAAATAGTTAAATGAATGGATGCTCAGTGAATCAATGTCAGTAGAGTACTGATTATTAAGTAATCTAGAAGCTTCAGTGAAAGAACCTCTGTATTTAGATAATTGATACTCAGATGGTTACATTAAAAGCTCTGCTCTACATCAGTTTTTGTTAATGCTAGATACCAAGGTCATCTGACCTGCAGTCAACAAAGGCATGTAAATGAGTGCCACCTAGTCTGAAGAGAAACTGTAAAAATTGCATGTCTTACTCCAGACTTACTCTATAAGTGAGTGTATTCAGTGTCCTTCCTGACTAAAATGCATCGTGCTTCTTTTTAAACTAATATTTGCTCCTGTCAGACGTGCAGACTCACCATAGCTCAGGAGGACTGAGCTGGATTCTAATCTGACCCATGGATCAACAGAATTGCTAACTAATTTCCAGTTGCATACTCTTTATTGTTGTTGATCCATGAGCCAGAAAGAACCCACCTTGACTTTCAGATTCCAGGTTGTTTGCAGAGCTGGCATCTTTTTAATGGTAAACAGAGCAGATTTGATCGGAAAGTCCCTGAAAAACAAATTTTTAAGTCCATGATACCATTTTTACAAAGTTGCTTTTCAGAGTTGAGCTGCACTTTAAATTACTTTTGCACAAATCTTGAATTCCTCCCTGCATTGGCTCTGCAGACATGAAACCAGACTTTAAAATGTCATTGCAGACTGATGTCCTGTGTTCACACTGCAGGAGTTGGTTTATGGAATTCTGATGCTCTTTATAAGCATGGATGTCCAGCCTGCTACTAGCAAATGCAGAACCTACAGCAACTGGATCCAGTATAAAAAGTGTTTTTAGTTTGACTTTGTTGATTATTGTACAACTATATAAATTGTACAATTGTGTATAACAGCCACAAAGTAAAAATGCAAATAATTTATATTCTGTAGTAAGAAGACCAGCAACTTGCATACAAACACATAATGCTTTGTGGGATAGTTATAAATAGACTAAAGGAACATTATTGTTTTTGGTTGCTTTTCCTCCTTTGGTTGACTAAATAAATGCTAAATCTTCTTAAATCCAAATTACTTGAAATATTTACTGTTGACATGTAATCCAAGAGAAGGATAGTTAAAACATTAATTCCTTGCATTCCAGTGAAGTAGGGCTTTGCCTTGCGACTTGCTGAGAGCCAGAAATAGGATTTAGCTATTTCAATTCCCCTCCCCCCCCAGACATCCACCCTTCATCCTCTCTCCCAAGTTTGATGTTCAAAAAAAGAGGGGGGGTGGGGGGTGGAATGCACATCTGGGCTAAATATTTGTTAGAAAGTATTCCCAGGATAGTGGGAGTTGCGGTGCTGGTGGAATTCCTGCGGGTTTGATCCATCGCGTTATGTACTTGTTCAAAAAGCTGTTTTCAGTAAAATAGATGAGTAAGGAGTCTTAGCCAAGAACAGAATGTCTTTTTTGGCAACCAAAAGGGAGATGGGATTATTTCAGGTTATATAAAAAAAAAAGTGGAAAAAACCCCTCCTGTAGCATCTGGTATTTGCAGACTTTGTGAGTGCAAGAATAGGACCTTTTTTAAGATGCTGTGTACAGTTTTGGTGGCTTATTCTTAAGTCCATATTTATGTCCTATATAGAAATTTGAATTGTGGAATTACTCCAGTTAAAATATCCTCACTGGGTATAAATTGACATTCAGGTTTTATTGGCTGAGCATTCAACAGCCTAAGAGACATTATAGTTTCAAGGCAGTGTTCAAATCACTGGGCTGAATTCTGCTCTTACAGAAAAGTGATTGGCCTTACCTCAGATGTTTAACTCTGTTCTGTAGGATTTTCTTTTGGGGTGGGTGCAGCTAGACGCTGATGGTGCAGCTTCACTGTATCTGTATAGCTCGTGAAAAGGTTTTGAAAACTGTACCTGAGAAATGTTACATCTTGAAATAAAAAGCAGAAAAGAAAAAGTGGAAAAATGTTTTGAGTAAGGGGAGAACATTTTCAATAAAAGCTTTTCCCCATTAATTGAGAACTGTGTTTGCATGATCTCTACTTATGCATTCACAATGCAATAAAATATTTGAAATAACTTTGTCATCCTGTAGTTTTTTCCCCCTAAATGTTTAGTTCCCTTCATCCTTATGAAGAGAAGCAATGTATTTTTCCCTTTTTCTCACTCTGGAAAATATCTAATGCATGGTGAGCACTTTTATAATGGACACTATTGCATTAGGTAATCCTAGATTATAACCTACCTTGATGAGGGTTTTGTGCTTCAGTCCAACAATCATTAACACAGAATGTTTATCTGTGACATGATTTGCTGTGTCTTAATAAACAAACCAGTGTCTGTGCCTTATTCATATGTTGCTACGTTCACTGTTAATTTTTACATTGGTACTTGCCCACTTTATAATGAGACCACTGTCAGCATAGTCATTTAGACCTGGCAACTTTGAGTGTCATCTTGCAAGTCTATGTACAGGCCAATTAAACAAAGTAAAAACAGATGTAATTTGTAAGTAATCAGTTATGTTATTGTAGCCTTCACTTTCAATATTTCTAACGTGCTATCTTTTGCCTGCAAGTAAAACTGTCGTGGTCTCAGTTCTCTTTAATGCCTGGTAGTAGCCTATCCGTACCACCACACTGCCAAATGTCTCTCTTGAGGCACAAATTAGTGACTGAGTGAGCACGGAGATGGAAGAGAGGTCAGAATTTGGCTGTTGGTTAGGCTGGGTTGAAGATGGTTGTAGCTGATTTCAATGTAGGTAGATGGCCTGTGAGCTCAAATTTCCAAGGGAATCACTCTTACAAAGCAGTAGCTTACCTTCCTTGTTCTGGAAAAAAAAAAGGGGCCTTGTTTTAAGTGAGCTTGACATGATCTGTGTTATTTCCCTATTATTTATCTTTTGTTTTGTAGTGCAACCTTGACTGTTCTACAAGTTTCCTGTGTTTGCTGCTTGACATCTGTCACAGTAGCCTTTGGACCGGTTCAGGTGGCACAAGCAAAGAGAGGGTCGCTTTCATCCCTATTTGTTAAAATGTGGGATCCCTTGCAAATGATGTAGCTCAAAGTCTGCATGTTGGGGTTGAATGTGACAGTGACATACCAAGCAGCTGCCAGGATGCGTACACACGTGTCCAAGTGTGCTTGTACAAATGAGCTGTCCCCAGATGCAGAGGCATTAGGGAGTGAAGAATGACTTCTCATGATTTCTCCTTAACACAACTGGGGCTGCTTTAAACTACTTTTTTTCTCCCTCATGCTTTGAAATAGGAGGGGGGAAAACCGCACACTGAGAAGATGGGAGAATGGGGGGGTTAAGCCATCAAGCTCATGTTCATTTTGTAAAATGGGAGAAAGCGCATAGTACAGTGAGAATTCAAAAGTGAATTGATATTTATACTAACAGCTTCCTTTTGGTGATTTGGTCACTTGTGAGTTCTTGCTTAATAGTATTGGTGAGCTAAATGGAAAGTAGCAAAGGGGTTAAGCCAGGTGTCAGGTAGTAACATGTGGTGTTACTGATGGAAGATATCCAAATCTACCACCTCCCCATCTGTTTTGGATTAAGGCCAAAAAAACAATTGTGGCAAAACCACCTGCAATGTTAGTTCTGTCTCCTTGTCATGTTAGGGCTGTCAACAAAGGATATAAAAAGAGGCTGGGGAAACAGTTACTTTTTCACTAGTAAGAAAATATTATTTAGCAAAAAAGCTCTTTATTGAGCCCAACTTCAGATTAGAAAGTTGCATAGCCTAGTGCCAATACAGCCAGGCTGCAGTAAATGATTTACTTTCTTATAACCAAAGGGCTATTTCAGCCAGCAGTTTTTAACCTTTTAGAGACTATTGTCTTATGGAAGGCTGTTTATCAACATAATTAATTAGTGTTTGTACAAGCTTTGAAGATACAAAGAGCTATATAAATGTGCTAAGTATTATGCAGTGCTATTGAAATGTTAAAATCCCATCATTAAAAGGTTTTGAAATATGCATTTTTGAATGCTGTGTGCCCACACTTGGCAGGAGCATTTAGATTCTTAAAGAAGAATTAACAGACATAGACATGCAAAGGAGAGAGATAGTAATACAATTATGGTCACAAAGAACACATTTGTGCTAATAGAAAAGTCTAACCTCGATGTGCTGAGTGGTTGGGAGAAGAGTTCCTGGCAGCCAGCATAACCCTGGGTTTTGTAGGATTTCAAGCCTGTTTATATAATACATATCTGACACATCCTTGTGTTCTGATTTAGTGTTGCTTTAAAGGATGCCTTTGTTTTTAGAATTAAGAATCAATGGAACAATCCCATGAGATCCCTGAATTCCATACAGGTCAAGAAGTTCTGTGTAACTTAGTAATAAGCCACAGGGCAGCTGTTAGTGTCTATGGCCAGGCTTCATTCACTTGGTGTTTTCTAATGGTTCTTAAACTGTGACTTTTAAAATTTTAATTGTAGACCTTTTTTGTAAGGTATCTGGGAAAAAGAAGGGGAGAGCCGCCTGCTGCTTTTCTTGCTGCCTGGGTCAGCTGTGTTTGGCTGTGTGGATTTTGGATCGAGTTCCAGGCTTAAAATTCAGTGACACTTTCTGATAATAGCCTCCTAGAATCATAGGCTGCTAAAACCGCTTACTAAGAAGCAGCAATACTTGTGTCATGCCAAGTGACTGGAGCCACTGCATCATCCCTCCATCAGTAAGAGAGTGGGTGATTCTCATAAACTGCACTTACTTCCTTGCCAAAGGAAGTTTCTGAACTCTAGCTGTATATCTCTGGGTTGTCATGATTTGTAGCCTCACTTGTTTGTTGCTGATAAATACACAAACACACTGGTTTGAATCACAGTGAGTCATTCTTCCAGTAATAATCTTGTCATGATGTCTGGTTATGTGTCCACCCACTTCAAACCTAAATAGACCAGGGGTAATTTCTATAAAAATAGAGTGGCATCCAGTATGTTGTATCTAGAGTATTATAGGAAGAAAAAGTCTTTGGTCCAAAGAGAATTCTCCCCACGAGGGTTCTGACGCAGTGGGCTCTGGGCTGTACAGTAAGTGATGTGATTCAATTGGCATGTTATATGCAAAGCATAGTATCTTTTTGCTGCAGGAAACTCTTATTCCAAAGATGCTAAAGGATTAAATGTGAAGTTGTTTGGTGGGTTGAATGTAGGAAAAAGAAATGAATAAAATTTAGAAATCCAGACAAGTGCAGAACGACTTTGTTTTTTAATGATCTCTGTTGCTTTTAATTGGTACTGTGGCTGACATACAACACAAAATAAACGAATGGTTTAGTGAACAGTGGGCTGACTCTGAAAGAAACGGAGAGGAAGGGTTGTTTCTTGCATTTGATATATTTGTGTTTCAGTGCTTCATTTAATAGGTCCCCAGGGGATCGAACCATGTAAATCATGCCAACGGATTGTTCTCAGCAAACTGGCTTTTTTTTGTAATTAGCAAGAAAAGAAGCTACAGCTGTAACTGCATAGTAAGTGATTTGAGTAAGGAGTTAACATAAAAGATTTAGTGAGCAAAATGTAATACTTATTGTTTATTAACATTTCTGTTGATTGAATGTGTGTGTGTGGAAGATCTATTGTCCTTTTGTGTGTGTGTGTGGTAACCTAAGGCCACTTTTTTGTACAGTCTTAATATGGGTGGAATGCTGCAAGGAAATTCAGTTGAGTTGCCAGAAATATCTTGGTAAGGTTTGAAGGCAAGGTGAATTAGAAGAAAAAGTGTTAACCTCAAAAATAGGAGAGACTTGGATGTGTTAAAAAAACTATAGCATCTTAAGCAGTAACCATTTGTATTATGGTAGAAACCAGGGGACAGCTTTCATGCATGGAAATTAGTTGATGTAGAAACTGAAATCATGGTGTGTCCCACCAGCTATCAAGATTGTGAGGGAACAGTCCTGCAAATGTGAAGGTAGCAAATGTGTGAATTCTTACAGGTGGCCTCTAAACATCTTTCCCTCTGGTCTTGACGTGCATAGAGGTAAATCTACCCATGTGTGGAGAGCTGACACAGAAGCCACTTAAATCCCAATGAAGCCCTCAAAGTAAGGCTTATGTGGTACTTGGCCCATAAGTCTTGTGTTGGCTCCCTGCACAGGAGCAAATTTCACCCCTATTGAAGAACATCCATTGTCAGCCATACTTTATTTTTCCTCTCTCTTATTTTTCAGTTATATGAAAAATACCGAATAACCATGAGTGGGGTATTGAAAAGGAAGTATGATGAACTGGAGGATGATGCCACCTACTGCTCCTCTTCCTCTTGCTCCCCTTTCTCCTCTTCTTCGGTCTCGTCAGGCTGGGAATCAGACGAAGAAAACTCCCGAGGAGACAGCAAGCCCAGGACTGCCTTAACCTCCAGTTTCACTCGTAAGTATCCCCTGACAGCATAGGCTGTTATAGCTAGTTGTGGAGCCCGCGTATATGCAAAGACTCTGCGAACAAATTTTTATAAGATGGTAACAGCACTGTGGATAGTTATTACAGTCACTCCCAAGATTTTGGCAGACACTGATTTATTCATTGTAAACTATGGAATGAGTTTATGAAATCTAGTGCATATATATAATTTTGTAAATACGTTCCATTTTCTTAGCCTGCATCTTATGGATAGTTTTCTTCAACTGTTTTCTCTGGTATTTTATAACAAATTTATAACTTTACATAGAGGCCCCAATTTCCAAAGATAGGACCCTAAAATTAAGTACCTATATCTACCTTCAACTGTCTAAAAGGGCCACTAGGGGCCTAAATGTTTAGTGATAGGTGCCCATTTAAAAAAAAAGTAGGGTACAAATGATTAACCAGTAGCTTAATTAGTTAATACAAACCATTTCTGAACTGGTTAGTAAGCAAACCAGACAATTTGCCAAATAATGTGAAACATTTGACACTGGCACTGCTTGCTGGTGCAGACCAATGCTATTTTGTTTTCCTAGCAGCTACTACCAGTTCAGGTTGCTTTGGGGAAACACACAGGAATGTCCCTCATTTGTCATCCAAAAATTACAATGGGCACAGTCTTCAACTAAGGGAAATAGTTTTTACTAAGTAAATTATAGTTGAGCACTGAAAATATCTTGCAGTTAAGGTCCAGTTAGCAGACATACACAAACATGCACTGATCTGAAAAGGCATTAGACGTCTTGTAATAATAGAGAGTCCTATTCTTTTTTGTCTTCTGGGTTTTGTGAAATAACAATAAACTTTCTGTATGCTCTGACTCGATTGAAAAGTGTCAGGAATGAGAAAACAGTTTTGTTTTGGCGGGAGGAAGCAAAGTATAATTGATATTAATTTTATTTTGGGGGGGGGGGGGGGGAAGCCGTGTTCTGGTAAAGAATAAATGTTTTAAGTGGTTGAGCCACAATTATACAAAAATGCTGTGCCCTGTGAGATGTCATTAAAATCTATTTGAGATCTCGAAAGCTTTGCTGGCATGTTTAGTGGAAGATGCTAAAATAGCTGCATCAGTGCTCTTTTAGACTAAACTAAGAAATGGTTCATTATATGTTGGCAAATGAGGCTTACTGTTAAAAGTGGACATGACCAACTCCAGTTCTGCATTTCTCCATGCTTCAGGGGCAGCAGATCCCACCCCACCTCTGCAAACACCCTTTGAGTTTATACTGGTCATTACAATTCAATATCCAGAGTAGTTCTAGTCAGGAGAGGAAGGAAGTGGTTCAGGCCTTGCTTTGAAATGCAGAAATCTGAGTTCAGTACAGTCTGCCAGTGATTTCCTTTGCAAAATCAAGTCACTGGATCTTTCTGCAGCCTCAGTTTCCCATCTGTAAAATGGGGATGATAATTCTTCTTCTGTCTTGTGTATTTAGATTTTAAGCTCCTTCAGGATATTTACTGTCTTATTCTGTGTTGGTATAGTTCTCAGCACAGTAGGGCTCAATAAACTACTTATCTAAACTAGACCAATGTAAACAAAGGTGATACCAGTTTGTGTGTCTGCACTAGGACATTGCCCTGGTGTAGTTAAACTGATGTAGAATAAATTCAGTTAAACTGGTGCAAATTTTTCATATGCAGACAAGGCAAGTTTTTAAATTGCTATTTTAACTGAGAGTAGGACAGGAGGCCATTGTCATTGGGAAGAGATGTTCCCCTGTAATTGGAGACTTTCCATTTGCAATGTGAGGTCTGTTCATATAGTTGTCAATAGTTTGGGCTCTAAAATGTTATTACCTTTGTGCTGACTAAGACTTCACTCACTTTCTATGAGAATTTAGCCGAGATCATGCTAAATTTGTCTTTCGCTGACTCTTCTTCCTAACATGTTCATGTTGCAGGAAAAGTAGTTCCTTAAACCAATATTGCCAGAGTTTTGCATTCCACTTTATATGTCCTGATAGGTTCAGGGCACCAGAGTGATTCTGGAATTACTCCTGTAGACTAGTAAATTTGATCTGTTATGTTTTTATTCACACTAGAAAATGTAGAACTAGGTGTCTCTGGAGAGATTACATTTTAAACTTTCTAAATACATAAAGCATGTTATAGCAGTTTAAGATAAACCACAGTCTTGTATTGCCAATGTTTATATTGGGATCACCTGCATAAAGATTAAAATCTTTGCAGCTGCTCTCAAATTAGTCTTCTGAGAATAAACTATAGATTCATAGTTCCTCCCAGTGGATGTAAAAGGAAGTACCATGAAAGCAGCTGTTGGTAATTGTGTGCTCTCCCATATAAGCTTAAGTAACCAAACCATTTGGGGGTCTGCAAAAGGGAATCTGAGGAGTAAACGTAAGATCCCTAAAAGCTGTGATGCTAACAACATACAAAGAGGACACTGAGGTGTTTAAAATCTCTCTCTCACTCACATACATACACACACACACAATTTTGTCATGCTCTCCTATACTTGAAGAATAAGTTAAGTGTAAATTTCCTTGAGGAAATCAATATGAGGAGGAGAAAAGCAATTGCTTCTTAAAAAGAATGATCAATGTTCCTTGCTATCAGACATATATTGGCTACGATTTTTTGCACCACCTTCACTCATCTTGAAATGAGTTTGCTTACTGCACTTTAGGTTAGAATCCATCTGCTGATACACTGGCCTAATGCTAACTTGTTGATTTATGTAGGCTAACTGGAAGTCTTTGCACCTGCTAACATTAATGTACATCTGTTCATAGGAGAGGAATGTTGACTTCATGTGCCCTTTTCATTTCTGCTGTTCTAGCTACATCCATTCTGAAGAAAACCAAGAGGTTAAAGAAGAACAATGTGGCATTTGACCAGGTCACTGTGTTTTACTTTCCGCGCTGCCAAGGGTTCACCAGCGTGCCTAGCCGTGGTGGTTGTACCCTGGGGATGACGGGCAAGCACAATTTGTCCAGGCAGTTTACACTGGCAGAATTTTCAAAGGAACAGGAGAATGTTCGGCGGGAGAAACTCAAGGAGCGGTTAAAAGAGGAGAAACTGGAGGCATTGAAATGGAAGGTGAGTAATAACTTATGGCATCACTTATAAATAGCTGGTGCAAGTCCTTATGATTAGTTTATGGCTATTTTACCATTGGGGCATCTCAGAGGTCTAAGTATCAGTTCTGACATATCCAGATTCCCTACAATCAGACGGAGATATGAGCAGCTCAGCTCTCTGTCCTCCAAATTTAAAGAAAATGAATTCCATGGATTTATTAACTGTACAAAGTCTTTAGAGGAGACCTTGTTCCTGTGTGCTTGGTGGCCGTCTCATGTCTCTCTTCATAAAAGTAAAGGTTTTCCCCTGGTTTCCTTGGCCAAAATATTCCTCTTCCCACTTGAGTAATTTACCAGGTGTCTGCCTCACTGCTGCATTTCAGAAGCAGGAATAGAGCTGTCCCTTTCCTTGCGTCTCTCTGGGTCATAATGGCCACCAGTTTTAAGTCACTTTTCTGTGATTCTCCCCTACCCCAGGCACATGGCAAACACGCATTTGAGAAAGGAAAAGGTGCAATAATAGTATATGTGAGGGTGGTGGGGGGTAATCTGTTGTCGTGGCTTAGTTCTAAGTGTGTGTTTGCTGGTGCAGCTGCCTCTTGGCTAGATACACTATAGAAATGCATGTTGATGTGCTGCATTGGCTCAGTCTTCCTCTGTTCTTTGGGCGCAGCTGACTGTGAACGGCACGGCAGAGTCTGAGGAGGCCAGCCAGCTCACTGTTGAGGACATATCCGACGATGACGTGGACATGAGCAATGTGGAGTTGGAGGATGGCTTCTTCCTTCAGCCATACCCTGCCAAAAAGAGACGCACTCTGCTCAAAGCCATGGGGGTGAAGAAGATCGACAGAGAGGAGAAACGGGAGCTGCACAGCATTCGCCTGTCACGTGAAGACTGCGGCTGTGACTGCCAGGAGTTCTGCGATCCAGAGACTTGCAGCTGTAGCTTAGCAGGCATTAAATGTCAGGTACGTGCAGCTCACTGTGCCACCCAGGCTGCACGTTGTGCATTTCATCCATGAGGGATGTATGTGAGCGAGGCTGGGACTGAGACACGGGTGAAATGTAATATCGGAAGGGTCCTTGCACGGATTGGAACTATGCACAGCCAGGCTTTGTGGCTGCATCTGCAGACTTGACATGAGCAGGAAGAAAAGCAGACAGGGAAGGTTAGCTGGTTTTGAGCAAGCGCAGTGTAGACTAGCTAGCGAAGCCAGATTGTAAAATGCACTAGTTCTAACTTGCATTAAAAATGTTTACTGTTAAGGGGACACTTGAAACTGACAGGCTGAGCTTTGGCTACCTACCTTAAAAATGGTGTATGTTTACATACCTTTCTTGCCTGTATTTCTGAGCATAGAAAATTAGGCCCTTCTTACTCCTCTCAAGAGCATAAGGTAAAATGAGGGTAGTAATACAGATAAAGTTCCAAGGTCTCTGCTAGACAGTAGAGCAGAAGGCTGCACCATAGGCAGATGCATACAAACTTAAACAGTGCTTTTAGGTCTCATGTTAGGGCATGATCGTGTCCCTGTGGATTTCTTGGGTTTTCTTAGTTTATATCATATTTCTGAAGTGAGGTCAAGCCAGGCTGACAGCCTTCAACATGTGATGTAGTGCATAGCTTCACACAGTCTTCAGAGTCGTCCTCCATTTTTAGGTCCTCCATTTTTAAGCACCCACAAGAGAGGCGGTTGGCATGCCAACCGCCCGTTTCTGCATGCAGGTAACTGATAGACATAGTTGGCCTGTATCACCATCTTGATGTAATTGCACTTAGGAACTTGTGTTCTGGTTTTCCTTTGGAGAAGCTTGCCTGTTGAAATACATTTTGCGAGATGCAGTTCACGAATTTTGAAATGTTAATTCATGGTATGTCATGGCTGTGGGGATGGAAGTGTGTGTAACCTACTGTTCAGTGCGTTTTACACATCCCCCTCTAGTGACTGGTCCTCAGAGGGTGAATCTTCCGCAGGTACCAATTAGAACAGTTACTCGTGATTTCAAATGGTAGAAGCTGTTCTTATTACCAGCGGAGGTCCTGGGATCAATCCCCAGGGACTACCATGATAGCTCTTGCTATGTGTGTATATGATATAATCAATACATAGCTATTTATATTATTTGTCCAACATTTTCCACACACATTTCCTTTGAAAGGGTATATGTTTTACCCATTAGATCTTTTCAGTTCCTTTGGAGTTCATGCTCTGAAGTTGTACTGAGACCCATCCTTCTAAAGAGTGCTTGTTTTTATCTCCGAGCTGGTATGCTCTATTATGAAGATGGTTTCTCAGAATCACTGAATAGAGGCAGTTTCTACTTTGTAGATCTTGCTATGCTGTAGTTTCGGGGTTTCCTCACAGCTTGCTGTCATTTTCTGTCACATTATGCTGGGATTTATGCCTAACAGCACCTAGACTGAGGTAGAATCTCATAGGTCTGACATTGTGTCTTCTCTTCTCCATGGCAGATGGATCACACTTCGTTCCCTTGTGGCTGCACAAAAGATGGCTGTGGAAATACAGAAGGGAGGATAGAATTCAACCAGGCTAGAGTGCAAACTCACTACATCCACACCATCATGAAATTGGAGCTGGAAAAAAACCAGCCAAGCAGTGAAAGGATTGTAGAACCCGAATCACCATTCCGGGACGGACTCCATCAGTTTGGTTGTTCGGCAGGGAAAAACGTGTTTGAGGAAAGAGCCGTCCCACTGACTCCAGCATTTCAGTTCAACATGGACCTGGAGACTGTTGGGGAGAATAGCTGTAGTAGCGATATGACAGACTCTTCCATTTCATCCATTCAGAGCGAGGATTCGGAAGAACAGTACGAGATTGTCCCGTCTGATAAGTCTCAGTCTGATGTTGACGACGACGGCCTGGCAAGAATACTTCATTTTAATGATTCTGACATAGATGACAACAGTAATACTTGCCAAGATAACTTGAGCTGTTTCCATCCTGCTGACTTCTTTAGTGCTAACATTGAAGACCAGTGTGGTACAAATGCTGAAAAACTCGGCACTGGAAACTACTCTGGCCATTTGTCAAATATCTCCGAATGCCTGGATGAAAACGCCAATCAGGACACTGGCTGTTTCCTAGATGAAACACCTGATACACACTGTGATGGGCTTTCTTGCTGCATGTCGTCTTCAGCAGAGCAGTGCTCAAAGAGCTACACTGATCTCAGCCTTTCCTCTGACTCCTTGGATCTTTTTCAGTCATTCTCTGACTATAACTTGGGACCTCTTTATAACTCCTTAAAGGAATATGAGAACCTTGATAACTTTTCAGCATTGCAGTTTCCATTGCCTAATTTTCCTGCCTTTCCCCAGGCGGCAGACCAGAGCACCTGTTTCCTGGAGTCTCTAATTGGCTTTTGTGAATCTGTCCCAGAAACCCCAGTTCCTTTCACAGACAATCAGCTTTTAGAAGATGCTATTAAGTCATCGCTAATGGAAACAGTGAAAGTTTAAAAAAGAAGGAAAACTGAAATTAAAACTGAAGTACTGAGCAAACTTTCACTGAAGGAGAAAGTACTACAAAATGCTTTCTAAGCAGACAAATTATTTTTGGTCTTTATAGAACATGGACACTTTGAAATACTGCAGCTACAATCAGTTCCCTTGCTGTTTGTGCAAAATTTATAAACTTTCATAGTTTGGAAAAAAAATAGAAGACTTTCAAGTATGAATTTATCTGTGTTTTGTACAAGAAGACCTATTAAGAAATACTCCTTGTTAACATTGCCAGTCATACACAAAACAGCCCCCTCTCGAAACTACTCAGTGTTGCAGAAACTTTTTAAAACAACTTTTGAATCCGTATTTATTGTGAAAAATGATTTGCATAAGAGTGAGCCTGAAAAGCCCTTATGTTTAAATCTGAAGAGGTTTACAGAAAAGATCCATACACTATCTCCATAATCATTTTTCATCTATTTATTGCAAATTCCAGAATTTAAATAGCCACCGAAGCTTGAACTAGCAGGAAACCTTATTTAAATTGGTAATACCTCAGATGTATTATGTGTACAATCATATTTTTTACATAATATATCTGTATTTATTTATTTTTTACCTTTTAGTACGAGAGTAGCACTGTGGTTTCTTAATGACCTGGAAGTGCAATAAAGTCTTTAGCAGCACACATGCTAAAGACGCCAACACTGTTTTTTAAAGAGATGAAAAGGTGTTAACTTTAGAGATTGTCAGATACCTTTTCTCTCTTCGTATAACATTTCTAAAAGAGCCTAAACCAGGTGAAGTTTGTGGGGGATTTTTTGGGTTTTTTTCCTAATAAAATCCTCTTGGTAGCTAAAAATCCTTTAATGGATGAGATTATCATTATACAATGTTGTGTGATGTCCATAATTCTGCTATGAAATACAAAACCCCTAAACTATTCAAGAAATAATATGAACTAGCTATATTTAAAAACAAATGTCATAAATTATTTGATAATTTATTTAATTTTCTAAGGATTTGGCCATGATCTTTAGTGATCTATTATGGTGCCTGAATATGCAGAGGAACCACTAACAGCAGAAGATGTAATGAGGAGGACCTTTCTAGCGTGTAGAACTTAGAGAGCAAAGCAATCTATAGGAACACTGTCCCATGCTCCTAATTTAAGTGCTCCTTAGTACACTGACATGTAAAGGGTCTAACGATTATAAAACATAGTAGGCCAGACCATTTATATGCATTTTATAAATAAATTGATAGAAGTAAATTAGACAAAAAGAAGGTATTGGATTAGTTATTGCTTTTATATGTTTTAGAAACCCAAAATGAAAAAGTAAAGCTGAATAATTTGGAGCATCTTTTAAAAAAACAAATAAGAAATCAAATAGTATCATTTTAAAGGGGATCAGAGGCCTTCGTAGGCATGCGTTTTTAAATCGATCTGAAAACAGGACACGGGCCATTACATGTAATTGGACATAATCTGTATTTTAGCAGTACACTAAGTGCCTATGCCAGCAGTTCTAATGTGTGTTGGTCTAGTTTGTATATCCCAATATCATGGTATAAATCTGCCAGCTTTAAAAATAAGCTTAAAAGATTAAGTTCTTTTATGTGATGCAGCGATACCTGTACTTGAGCAATACCCAAACGGGGGCTAGGGGATACACATTTCTTTTTAAAGCCTGGTGTACATTGAGTTAAATATCCAGCTCAAGCTATTGTAAACAAAAGTTGTGCATGTAGCAATCCCATGTGCTGCACTGAACGTAACCCAGTGGTGTCTGCTTTGCTTAAGAGCATATGCAGGCTCCCAAGCAAGAAAAGATGGTGTCAGTTTGACTGATTTTAGGCTAAAACAAAAACCCTTCTGAAAAATCTTAGACAAAACACTTCCACTGGCTGAACTATAAATATACCAGATTATAGAGATTACAATGTTTGTACCTGCTAGTTAATAAATGATTTGGTATTCTGATTGGCATGGTAAATTGTCCACAGCTACCAGCAATTAGGAAATTCTCACATACCAGTCGAGCTATTTTGTTTGTTGTAGATCTTCTCTTGTACTGAGCCGGTCAACTTTAAAATGGACATCATTATAACAAACAAATGGAACTGACCCTCTGCAGCTGTGACTAAGGGCTGGGTTTCAGTATAGCTGCAGGTTGCATTGCTCAGGAGTCTATTAGTGCTGTCTGATTTAACTTCATCAGACTCCACTTGCCTCTCTGGGACACCCTGCATCTTTGCCTCTAGAGTCCTAGCTACCCTGACTGAGCCCCAGCATTCCTTCCACACTGGAACCTTTACTGAGGACCCTGCACTGCTGTGCAGAGCAATGGTACACTTGTATACAAGTCTTATCTAGCAAACATTGCTGGATGAGACTTGGCTGCCAATGCAGGAGGGCCATTGTAGGTGAACTACTGGCAGATGGAGGATTTCAAGGATTTTTTTCTTTGTTCTGAAAATCCAATTCAATTATCTCATTGGTGGTAGTTTCTATTCTTCAGACTGCAACAAAAGTACTGACAAAAAGTGCCCGGTACCATCCTGCATTTATTGGCACTAATGTAAGATTATGTTTTAGAACATTCCTAGGTTTCTCTGCATATATATAATTTTAAAAGTGAATGATAGGGATAAAGATTCCTGCCTTCATAGATTTTTTTTTTCTTATAATTTATTCATTTTATTTGTGTTGGTGCCAAAAAAAAAAAAAAGTGGTTCTTTTTGCTTCCTTTTTTAGGGCACTGAACTGTAAATATTTTTTCCCCTCTCCGTATCTGTGTAAAAAGTTGCCTGTTAAACAGTTTAAAAACTGGGTATTTATTGACACAATCTGTAATTATCTAATGTATTGATTGAAACGCTTTGGTTTCAACATAGCTTTATTTTAGCTTTCTTTGTGTATATATTGTGATTATGTTGCTTAAAGGTACAAGTAAAAAAAAAAAAAAAAAGCTTTATTTCTACCTTATCCATTTTCATTTGTTTAAAAAGAAAAAAAGCATATTTGTCTACAGCTGCTGTCTGTCATTTCATCAAAGCAATATGAAGAAATTTCCATTTACACTTTCAATAAAACAATTTTGTTTGAGTATGATAGTGCCTCTGCCTTTTTTCCTGGCTACTATAATACTCGTGTTTGCTGAAATGCATTAACCAGTCGAAAGGTTTGTGAGCTCAAGCGACAGATCTGTAATACCTACGTTATCTCTTACTTTTCTTAAAACAGTCCAGAATTAGATAAACCTTTGCAGATAATGGTAGGTCTTTTGAAAAGTGTATAAATATTAACTAGGCTTCATAATACCCTTGCGTTAATACTCTCCTCATTAGGAAAAAAGGTTCATTTTTTACTCATGTTCGCTAACGTGGAAACACGAGGCAAAATCCTAGTGGAGACCAACCAGCTTGTAGTTTTAACATGGAGTAAGTTGAGGTAAAGATGGGGGGATTTACTGTTGAAGGATTTAACTGGTGTTAGTTACCAGTGTTAACTAACCCCATGTGTTAACAATAGGGCTTTTTGCCTCAAGCTAATTGATTGCCAATTAGCTCAAGCTAGTTCATACATTTATAAAGGCTACTCTAGAAACTCGCCAAACATTTGTTGCAGGATAAACCACCATGTTCTGTAATAAGAAGGGATTGTTCCGTGAAAGTTCACTGCTGGTATCAAGAGAGGGATTGCAACTCCTTTCCCAAAGCCAGCCTTGGTCCCTCACAGCAAATTCGGTGCCAGCTGGGAGCCTCACAGGGAAGTGTGGTACCACTTCCATGCTGTGGAGGCAGTGCGGAGCTGAGCACCATTCTAATGGAAACTCTTGGTGCTGATCCTCTTCCTTTGAACAGGAGAAACCAAAAACATTAAGGGTCATGAGCCTTCTGACTTTTCTAAACCAGAAGAGTTCCCTTCCCCTGATGCCAGGCCACCTTGGGACAAGCTACCTGTGTCACCCGGCTCTGAGCAGAACTGAGTCTACTCCAGCACTGAAGCCCAGCGCTGTGGCAAAGACCCCTCACCGGCTCTCACATGCTTTGTAGGGATACCAGAATTCTCAGCTGTACCAGGATACTTGTCATTGAACCCTCAGCACCAGCCTTGGCTCTAGTGCCACCTGCACCGATCTCTCTGGCATCAGAAAAAATTAAACCTTCAGTATCAGGAGACTCCTGTCAGCATCACCCAACAGAACAGACTTACCCGTCTTTGCTCACAACACTTTCTTTCCAGTGCATCTAGCAGGGACTCTCCTCCAGATGTCCAACCCCACCTTTCTACCAGGGATTCCCCAGATAGAGCAACTCAGATCACGCCCTTGATCATCACCAGCAGACTTTAAGAGCCCTCCTTAAGATCCCTTTCAGAACTCCTAAGCACCCCAATGCCCCTTGTCGGACATCTCCTTGGGCTTCAGCATCTTCTCAATCCTATCCCTTAGTTCTAGCCCTGCCATTGTGGGCCAACTGGCCCAGGCCCCCCTAGGAGTGGCTCTTCCTAGATCCCCTTCATGAGCTATTGCTCTTTCTCAGACCTCCCACTGGAATGAAAGAGAGCAACATGAGGAGGCAGAGGCTCAGGAGGAAGGCTTAGAAGACGATTCCTCTGCTATGAATGGTCACTGAGGGACATTTTCAAACCTATATTCCACAGATGCGGCTCCCCGCCATAGCTCTGTTTGCCAACAGCAAATGCCCTTGCTTCTGCTTCAGAGCAGGTACCAGCCCAGGGTCCTTCATACACTGTTCTCAAGGCCCCAGATACTTAAAGGTGCACGACTCAGCATTGCGACAGCTAGCCCACTGGTGCCCCGCCGCCCAGTGGAATCACACCCCAGGCTCTCTATGCAGTGTATGGGGAGCATTTTTCAGAAGCCAGCAAGATGAACGAGGAGCGAAATGCTGAAGAAATGGGCTTGAGGGAGAGGAGGGGCTTAGGCACCTCAGTGGGTGTTGACAGCCAGCCTGTGCCCTAGCATCCAAACCATGGCTCTCGCTGGCTCGTGCTCATCCTTGGCCTACGTTTCTCAGTGTCTCTGGCTGTCTTTTGTGCAGGTGCTTTGCTCTCCCCATCAGTGGCTTGTGTCCGTCCCTCCTGCTGCAGGGGCTGGCAGGCATCAGGTGTACTCCTGCAGGATCAGGCCAGGCTGGTGAGCAAGGCACGGGCCCCCGCCCAGCTCGTTTGTGAAGCCTGCTGCGGGGCCACGCCTGCACTACACTGGAACACCCCCGGCTGGCCTCTGTCAGTTGATTCAGGCTTAGGCTGCGGGGCTGTAAAATTGCCGCGTAGCTGTTCAGGCTGGAGCCTGAGCTCTGGGATCCCCTCTCCCCATGCAGGGGTCCCACAGCTGAGGGTCTGGCCTGAGCACAAGCATTTTTTTTTATAGCCCCATAGCCTGAGCCCAAGTCAGCTGACACAGCTCGGCCCTGGGTGTTTGATTGCAATGTAGCCATACCCTGGGCCATCAGCTTGAGCCAGGGCCAAGGCAGGGCTTGGGCCGCTTTGTTAATGCTGTCCAGCAGAAACTCAGGCTCCTCTGGATTCAGGCAGCAACTGAGTGGCGGCTTTCCACATGTCATTGGTGCCTTTAGGCACCTAAAAGATATGGGCCAAAGTCTGCCTGTTTTTCCACCCATGTCCCTGCTACCCAAGGTGATAAAGAAGCATAGGCAGGTTGCAGCCACAGTGATTCTGATGGGCTCTTACTGGCCTGGCCAGTATTGGCTCACAGCCCTAATTGCATTTGTCCACACAGCCACTCTCGCCAATCTCCCAGCTTCACGCGCCCAGAATTGAGGCCCCCAGTGACTGATTAGAAGTTGGCTCGCTGAGCATAACCCCCAAGGCTTTCTCCATGGCAGGCCAGCAGCTCCTGCTACAGAGCAGCAAACCCTCCAGCAGACCAAGCTATAGCGCAGCCTGGACGAGCGTTTCCATCTGGGCTTCACATGGCCTCAATCTACGGCAAGCCCCTAGTCCCAAGAGGCTGGCTTCGATCCTCTAGTTCATGTCATCATCAGCGCTCGGCGGGTACGGTTACAAATCAAAACACCCTGCAGCAGTGGGTCTCAAACCCCAGGTCACCACGTGGGTAAAAATATCAGTGTGGCCGTTTGGTCTCAGAGCCCCTCCCCACTTTGCTGAATTTCAAACACCGGGCGCCAGCCCGAGCCCAAACGTCTACACTGCCACTTTTACCAGCACAGCATGCGCCCCTCAGGCCTGGGCTCTGAGACGCGCTACTGGAAGGCTTCTTTTGCTGTGTGGCTGTACGCTCAGGGGCCAGTAAGTGGCCATTTCAGTGTGCCACCCTCCTGGAGGCCAGTCTCTCCAAAAGTGGCCATTTTTGCTGTGTGGCTTTGGGGTCTTCTCACCTTATTCGGGCTGAGACCGTGAACGCTAATTTCAGGCCACCTCTTCTCAGCGCTCAGCCAAGTGGATCGTAAGCACAGCCACACTGGATCGGACCAAGGGTCCATCTAGCCCAGTATCCTGTCTTCCGACAGTGGCCAAGGCCAGGTGCTTCAGAGGGAATGCATAGAACAAGTAATCATCACGTGCGCCATCCCATCAGCCATTCCCAGCCTCTGGCAAACAAATGCTCAGTGCATTACAAGCTATAACCCACGACCGGCTATGCCCCTTCCCGCAGGGCCACCGTAACGAGAACCCAGACGACTTCTTCAGCTAGAGGAAGAAATATTCCTCTGGCAGAGCTGTGCAGGGCAAAGCAGCCACTTGGTGCCCAGCCCAAAGCTTTACTAAGCGGTATGCCCTGGATTTAACTAGATCCGATGCCAAATTGAGGAGAGCAGGTCTGCAATCCTTTCTTAGTCAGCTGTGGCTAGCAAGTCGGACGCCAAAGATTCGAAGCCAGAAGAACAGTTACTGTGGCTTTTTGAGCCGTTTTGGCCAGGGAGCTCCCACAAGCTGTCCTCCACCCTTGCGCCTTTGGAGGCCCTCTTTAAGGAATTCTCAATTAGTGGGGCAATGGAGAGGCAGCCAAGGCTGCTCTGCCCCCTATGACATGCCGGGTGCAGCATGGCCGCAATAGACACTACTAGTTCATGAGGCAGTCCCGCATGCTTGCGAGGGGGCTGAGATGTCCTGCGAGAGATTGATGCAGTGAAAACAGCCTAAAGACTCACATTTCCTGTAAGGTAAGTCAGTGTTCTTTGTGGCTAAAGCCTGTTTTACCTCAGTGCCTAATAGGCACTTCGGGATAGGGGGACCCTGAGGGACAAGAGAGTTTACAAGACACACGAGGTAAGATCCTCACCCCTGCTCTGGTCCCTGTAAACTGGAGCACGTTAAAGGGTCTCTAAAAGCCCAGCTCGCGCCTGGAGAGGATTGGTTCAGCACAGACACTGACTAAGTCAGCTGTAAGGCTGCCATCAGAGGCCCCTTTGCAAACGGTGGTGTTGGGTGCAGGAGGGACATGATGAAGTGGCATGCCGCAGCGATTCTGGGAACCACTGTTGTGGCCCATGGAGCAGCCCAAAAAAGGCTGCCCTAACTTACCTAGGCCCCCAGGGTGCTCTTAGTCATATTGGGGGCCACAGAGCAAGCCAGGATCAGGAAAGTTCAAAGGTGACCTTAAGTCACCTTTGCTCCTTTCCCCTGGGCAGTGAGTTCTACAGTGCTCATCTTAGCGTAGATTTTACCCTGGCGAATGACTTCCCAGGGGCCACTTGTGCGCAGGGCAATAGTTGGCTGGCACCCAGAATGCCACGCACCCGAGGTACAGGTACTGGCCAAGTTCAGCAGGCCAACCACCTGCTCTTTTGAAAGGTGGCATTGGGTCAACCATCCCATCAGAAAGAGCAACACATTGCAAACTGCATGACACTCAGCTTACCAGCTTTGGAAGGGTGAAGGTCCAAGCAGTAGACAACAGAGGCCTGGTGAGACTGTCTTAGGGAACAACTTTTGGCTTGTTCTGCCGTAGTCTGCAGCATTGTCCTAGAAATCACAGTGCAGTAGCATGAGCTGTGCGTTGCAAAACCTAAAGATTCAGGGGCTGCTCCCTGTGCAGGGAAAGCCAGGGTGGGGGGCACACAGGCTGCTATGTGACAGCCCAAGAAAAATAATTTCATTGGTGTGGAGGCCAGCACCATGAAATGTTTGTTTTTCAATTTCATCTTCAGTGGGAATCTATGCAGAGAAAAAGCAAAGCTGAGGCTTCAGACTACCCCCTTGAGGTTTTGGTTTCGCCTAGCGAGGAAGAATTTGGGACCTGTTTAAGCTCCTCCTGTTTCCTCCATATTTCATTCAGACACGAAGGCAGCTTCTTGAAAGCCAGCCAGTTGCTATAATTATTTCTGGGTGGCCAGAACTAGAGAACAAGCATTACTGTTAACAAAGCTTTTTATGTATGAACTTCCTGGCGCCTTCTGACAATTCACAGACTGTGCCATTCAGGTTGCTACAGATGAATGACACACAGCCGCCGTCGGGTGGTCAGTTGAATACAGTGCTAAGGCAAGTTCACCGGTCCCCTAAAATACAGCACAGGAATGATGCTTGTGCATGTCAAAGGCTAATGTTTAACAGTCTCCCAACCAGGGCTCTGTGTGTGTGTGTGTGTGTGTGTGTGTGTGTGTGTGTGAAATCAGACTGTAATTAAATTGTTGCCCACTTGTATGTGTGTAGCAGAGCACACAGGAACGCGGCTATAATGACGCGCCATTTATAGTAAAGGCGTGAGCAAAAAGGGAGGTTCAGGTGTGATTTTTAAACATAGTTAAATTGGTGCAAAGCAGTCTGGGTAGCCACTTCTTTCGGTTTAAGTGTGATTTATTTTGATTTAGCTTAAACTGATTTCTGATTGACTTAAGCTATACTGGCCACTTGGCCTTTTCCACTGGTTTAATGAAACAAATGTTTAAGATTGCATTTTAAGTTAATCAATACAACTTCTTCATGCAGACGCATGTAAGATCCAAAAATCCTGTTCTACGTTATACCAATGTAAACTGACGCCAATGGGCCTGAGTCGCTTTTTTCACACCATATCCACACTGTTCTGATGCCACTGACTTCAATAGAGGTGCTTCTGATTTACATCAGTGTAAGCAAAAGGACAATCAGGCCCAGTGGCGTTACAGATTTGCACCAGTGTCAGAGAGAGCAGAATTAGACCTACGGGTTGCCAAATTGCCTGAGTTTGGCGTGATCCAATATACAGAGCCAGTTCAGAAGGCAACAGGTGAATGTGGGCATTTGATTTGGAGAGTTGTGCACTGTAGCGTGTGACTGGCCAAAGGAAAAAGGTGTGCAGACAAACAACAAGAGTTTACATTGAGCCAAAGGTCTTTTCAGGAATGCAGCATGTGGACGTGTCCCTGGAAGAGGGGAGCAGCATCCGGGCTTCTCCCTCTGGGTCCTCCTCAGAGGGGGACCACCCCTCCCGGCTACCTCCTGCTGGGAGCAGTCTTGAGCCCCCTTTCCAGGCTAGCTCTCTTTCACCTGGCCCTCGGGTAGGGCTGGCAGATAAGCAGTCTAGGGACAGGCTCTTCAGGCAGGGCTGGCCAGGTAAGCAGGCCGCTCTCTGGAGCGGTATGGAGGGTGAGGCTCTCTCTCTCGGGGCTCCTAGGGAAGGGGGGAGAGGGACGCAGGCCCACCCGTCTCCACCGCGTCCCAGCCCAGGGCCCTTTCAGTGGCAAAAGGCGTTTGCTACGGGGTCGGCGGGGCTCCCGCCGCAACACGCTGCCCGGGTTGCCCCCGACTCAGCCACAAACTTGTGGCTACCCCTGGGCTTCTTCCTCCCCGAAATCCCCGGTACCTGCCTCCTTTGGGTCGCTGGGGCGTGGTAATCCTACGAGGCCCTCTTCATCCACGGGTGGCAGCTCTGGCAGCACCATGGGTTCATCCTCGGAGGGCAGCTCTTCCAGGTCCTCCGGCCCCCAGGCTGCGGGCAGGGCCAGTAAGTTCTCCAGGTCCCAGGATCTGTACTGCTCAGGCAGGCCCGCCTCAGGATCCCAGGCCGCGGGGGACCCCGGTGGGCCCTCCTCAGGCTCCCAGGCAACGGGGGACCCCGGTGGGCCTTCCTCCGGCTCCCAGGCAGTGGGGGACCTCGGTGGGCCCTCCTCCGGTTCCCAAGCTAGGGTTAAGGCCAGCTGCTCCCTTTCAGCGTGGGTCTGTGGCCCGGCCTTAGCTGGGAGCTCAGGCAGAGAGGCATCCTTCTCTCTCAGCCATCCTCTCTTGACTGGGCTCACAGGCCTGGCTTTTAAAGGCCTAGCTCTGCCCACTGCTTCTGGTCAGTGGGCACCCTGGGGCTTTTAAAGGCCTGGACCCGCCCACCTGCTTCCGGTCCGGGTTTCCCCTTTGGGGTTCTATCAGCCAGGGTGGGTCTGGCTCCTCCTCTGGGTCCTCCTCAAACGGGGACCACCCCTCCCGGCTACACAGCATTTTATGGAAATGTCATCTTTGGCCTGGTGTTGAGAATTCCCACTGAACCAAGTGCTGATAGGGGGAAAAGACAGAAAACACTGTAGCGAACTGTTGCATCTTTCTCCAGACCATGGTACCATTAAAGCGAGGTTTGGCTTGGCCAGAAAAGCAACTATACAAATGGCACTCTCTTACTCAACCAATCGGTTCTGTGTCTGTGTTCAGCATCATAGCTGTTGAATTACGGACAAAAATAAGTTTTTAATGCTTTTTACTTCTGCAAAACCCCACTATAGAGGGGAGCTGTTCCAGAACAGCTATTCAGTTCAATTTCCCCATGTAGACAAGGCGTATCATGACCTTGTATCTAAGCTCCAACTTTTACTTACTTCTCAAGCACAATGGGTGGTCACGGCTTTATGGACCAATAAAAATGATAGATTCCTTCCCTGAGGTGTTTACAGTCTAAACGAGATGTAATAGAACAAGGGCCGGGAAAGGGTGGAGGAAGGGGATTGTATGATGATCACCATCTTGGCCATGACTGGGGGACTGAACAAGGGAGCCCCAGAACTGAAAGTCCAAGCTAAAGAATCACCACTGTAGCTAGGAACCTAACAGAGTCACCTGCCCTGCGGAAAGGGTGCAGAGTGGGACACAATACAGTCTGATCCGTGGGTTATTTGTCTGGGGTGAGCAGTGGTGTCAGTGAACAACTGGAGACAGTAATCGTTATGTACACATCATGCTCATTCTTCCACTGGATTAAAAAAAGTAATTTAACAGATTAAAGACTTGGGGAAAGAGTCCCGATCACAGACGCTGGGGTGGAGGTAAGGCAAATGCCTGTTCTTTGCAAATATGTTTTTCATTCTACCTAGCTGAGGTGTGATAAAGAACAATACACACAGCTCAGGTAGGTGTACATGTTGGCAAACACAAGCCTTAACCCTTTCCTGTCTCTATTATGTAAACATTTCTTTGGTTTAGTAACCATAGAAACAAGCTATATTTGCTGATATAGTTACCCTGGTAAAGCGCTGGATGAATCCCAGCTGAGCTTTAGACACGCCCAACCTTCTGTTGTAAGGATCGTTAAAGATTTATTTTTTTTAATGCTGTCCTGTGAAGAAATCCACTAACCACTAACAGATGTGCCTCTTACTGTGTGGCTTCCTCGCCAAAAGCATTGTTAGGAACAGAGCAGCACGTTGAGACTTGTCTGACCCAGCAGTGGGTTAAAGGCACATGCTACAAACACACTGTAGCTCTAAAACACGCTGCTGAGGGAGGAGAATTCAATGACAGGTGCAAGGATTCAGTAACTTCCGCCCGTGAAAAACAGAAATGCAGCGAGTGCCAGACTATAGCAATATTTGGTGGCTATATTTGTGCTATTTGTCTGGATTAGAGTCACCAACTCATGAAGGGAAATTAAAGGCTGTTTCTCTGAATGTGGCACCTACTATGGTAGTCTAAGAGAGCCAGCCTTTGGGATAGGCATTTATTATTTGTCTGGGAGGAGACAAGATGCACGCTGGAGGTGTGGGACAGATGGCATGGGTTAGAACTGGGACACGTGTGGACAGCTTTGGGGAAACTTCTCCATGAGAGGCACTGTGGCCCACTATGTAAGGCATGAGACTGGGACTCAGGAGACATAGGATAAAATTCTAGCCTCACTTAACCCAAAGGGAGTTGTGCCATTGACTTCAGGGGGGGGCCAGTGTTTCAACCCTGATTTGTGTTCTCAGCTGTGCTACTGATGAGCTACTGTTGGCCTCCGGCAAGTTACTTCACCTCAGTGTCTCCTCCTCTCATTTGTCTGTCTTGTCTTTTTAAAGTATGACTTCTTTGGGGGAGGGGCATTGTCTCTCACTACTGGTGTGTACACCTAGCTCAAGGGAGTCTGATCTTGATATAGCCTTCGGGGGCTACTACTGTATAATACACATCATCATCATAAAATACTACTACTAATAAAACTAATGAATTAATAACATGATTGATGGATGTGCCAGAACCTGACCTCCAATAACCAAACCTGGATGTCTCTTGAGCAGGGAGATGGGTGGCTGTGCTGAATTATTAGGTAGCTTGGTGAAGAGCCAGTGTTACACACATTTCTGCTCTGGCGGGCCAGTCATTGACTGACTTGATACCACCAAGTAAAAAGTATCACTCTTAGAGACTAAGGGACTGGTAGTAAGCCTACTGAAAGGATTAGCTCAGAGAACATCAAAGGCATTGATTCTGTGTTTGTCCTTTCTCTCTTCGAGTGTTTGCTCATATGCATTCCAATATAGGTGAGTGCGCGCCCCGTGCACGAGCCTCCGGAAGCTTTTCTGCCCCTAGCAACCCCCTGCGGGTCGGCTCCTGCGCCCCCTGGAGTGCCGCGCTCATGTCGCGGTATATAGGGACCCTGCCGACCCCGTGGCCCCCAGTTCCTTCTTTCCGCCAGTGACGGTCTTTTGGAACACTGCCCCTTGCTTTACCGCAAGTAGCAATCTCCTAAACCCTTCTAGTTTTATAGTTGTTAGTTAGTTGTTGTTACAGTTCATAGTTTTAACCTTAATAGTTTAAAAAAAAAAAAAAATTTGAAATTGTTTTAGTAGTTTAAGTAGTTAGTTAGCCCTTACGGGCTCCCGGCGCCATGCCGGGCACTTCGGGGTTCAAAGCCTGCGCGGAATGCTCTAAGGCTTTCCCGATCAGCGACCCGCACGATCGCTGTCTTCGCTGCCTGGGCGAACTTCACAGGAAGGACAAGTGCCATATCTGCAAGTCCTTCAAGCCCAGGACGCAGAAGGAGCGAGATGCCCGCCTTCGGACGATCCTGATGGAGTCGGCGCTTCATCCGGTCTCCGAGCCCTCGGGGTCTCCATCGGCACCGAGCATCTCATCGGCGCACAGCGCGCCCCCGGCACCGGCAGCGGCACCGGCGCACAAGGTGCCGAAGTAAAAGAAGCGGCTGGAGCCTGTGTCTATGGACTCCCCCTGCTACCGGTACAGCAGGGGGTACAACCAGAGCCGACACAGGTGTCGCCACGCAGGGAGCCTCCCCCGACCCCGGGTGTGGGGGACCTCTCCTGCAAGGGCCGTCGACGCCAGAGGCGTTTGTAGCGGCACGGGCTCTCATGGCCATGCCGACGCCTCCATCCCCCCCTCGGCCGAGGGAGTCAGGGTTGGCGTCTCGGGGTAGATCCGCGCTGGGTTACCCCGGTGGGCAGCGGAGACAGGAACCATCGTCTCCCCCCAGATGGTCGAGGACGGGGGAAGTGGAGTCTCCCCTCCTCGCTCCGACCTTAGGTCGTTGAGCACCTCGGTACCGCAGCAACGGGAGCGGTCTAGAGGTTCCGAGAGCAGCCACTCTCCATCGGCCTCCAGATCCTCGGTGTCCCACCACCGTCCGGACAGCCAGCCGGCACCGAGAGAGACTGACCATCCTCGCACTTCGGTGCGCACCTCTCGGCACCGGTCACCTGGCTCTCGGCACCGATCCGGCTCGCCTGCGGAGCAGAGGCGCTCTCGCTCCCCGGTGCGCAGCTCCCGGCACCGAACGCCCTCACCTAGCGATGACCGGCACCGATCCAGCTCTTGGCACCGGTCGGGCTCTCGGCACCGAGCTATACGGCACCGCTCCGGCTCTCGGCACCGCTCCGGCTCTCGGCACCGATCAAGATCTCCGGTCCGGGCCCGCGCGCGTTCCCGGGACAGCCACCGCTCCCGATCCGCTGGCAGCCGTCGGGGTCCCCCTGCTCCAGAGCCCTACCACCGCTCACCGTCGGCAAGGGCCCCCAGAATTAGCCCGAGGCGGTCCCCGGCACCGAATGCCTTGGCACCCAGGGACTCTCCGGGGCACCGGAGAAGACACAGCCGAGGGAGAGACCGCTCTAGGTCGCCAGCGCCTGACCGCCGCAGAGACAGGAGGTCCCGGGGACACTCGTCTAGCTCCAGCCGTTCCCCTCCTCGCCGGCATCGCAGATACCGCCGCAGCCGCTCCCGCTCCTCCAGGAGCAGATCACTGCCAGATCGTGGCAAGGACAAGGGGAAGCGCCCGAAATCGCGCAGCCCGGCACCTTGCGGGCCGGCAACGTCCGCGGCACCGGGACCGGTGCCGGCGTGGATGCAGGGGCCCTGGCAATGGCCCTATTGGGGGCCATGGCCTCAACAACCGACCCAGGGCACGGCGTCGGTTCCATCAGTGGCCGTCCAGCCCCCGCCCCCACCTCCTAGTCAGGACAGACCGGACTCCTCGGACGACGGCTCCGACCCTATGGAGGGTCCTTCTACGGGTCCCCTTCACCAGTCCTCCTCCTCCTCTCCTCCGGACACCACCTCTAGGGACCAGAGAACACCCCTTCCTGATTACAAGACCCATCAGGAACTGCTCAGACGGTTAGCTGACAACCTACAGCTAGTCCTCAAAGAACTTTCGGAGGAGGAGGATCCTCTCTTCGGGACCTCGAGCTCAGCAGGCCCCTCCCGCGTCGCGCTCCCTGTCCATGACAGGGTGTTGAAGGTGGTCAAGCCCCTGTGGGAGACTCCAGCTTCAGTGTCTGCCACCTCTAAGACTGCGGAGCGCAAGTACTACGTTCCCTCCCAGGGGTTCGAATACCTCTACAACCACCCCCCCCCCGGGTCGTTGGTTGTAGATGCGGTCAATCAACGGGACAGACAGGGGGCCCAGTCCAGTATGCCAAAGAATAAAGAGAACAAAAAACTGGACTTATTCGGGAGAAAAATTTATTCGACTGCGGCTTTACAGCTACGCATTGCAAACCACCAAGCGCTCCTGGGCAGGTATAATCTAAACCTGTGGGCTTCCCTCCAACGGTTCCTCCGCGCTCTACCATCTGACATGGCGGAGGACTTTAACACCATCCTGCAGGAGGGAGCGACAGTCGCAGGAGCGGCCCTTCAGTCCTCAAGTGATGCCACCGACGCGGCGGGAAGGGCCATGGCATCGGGCATCGTGATGCGCCGGTCGGCGTGGCTGCAGTCTTCTGGCCTGTCGTTGGAGGTGCAACAGGCCATCCAGGATCTGCCTTTTGAGGGCGTGGGCCTGTTCTCGGACAGAACAGACAGTAAATTACACGCCCTCAAGGATTCTCGAGCCACCCTTAAGTCTTTAGGCCTCTATGTGCCACAGGCCACAAGGCGCCAGGGCAGACAGCGACCCCAAAGGCAGCAGCAACAGCAGCCTGCCTCTCGACTGCCTCTTCGACCCACTCCATCTAGGCGAGGCCGTGACCGCTTTAGGCAGTCGAACCGCCGAGACCGCCAAGGCCCTGCAGGGGGCTCCCAGCAGGGCCAGCAGCAGAAAAACAACAAGCGGTCCTTTTGACGGGACGCTCGAGGGCAGCTCCTTTACAATCGCCATCCCACCGGTTTCCACTCTCCCCTTTATGAACAGACTGCATCCCTTCCTCCGAGAGTGGCAGGGAATAACCTCGGACCGCTGGGTGCTCAGCGTAGTGAGTCGAGGCTATGCTCTCCAACTCTCAGCATTCCCACCGGACTCTCCCCCTACCCCGTCCCTCTTCAGGGACCCATCTCACGAGCTACTCCTCGTCCAAGAGGTTCACTCTCTTCTCCGCCTCGGGGCGATAGAGGAAGTGCCTCCTTCGGAGAGGGGCAGGGGGTTCTATTCCCGTTATTTCCTTATCCCCAAGGCAAAGGGAGGCCTCAGGCCTATTCTAGACCTGCGTCGTCTGAACAGATTTATCAGACGCCTCAAGTTCCGTATGCTCTCCCTAGCCTCCATCATTCCCGCTCTAGATCCAGGGGATTGGTATGCTGCCCTCGATTTACAAGACGCCTACTTCCACATTTCCATCCTCCCTGGGCACCGACGTTTTCTTCGTTTTATGGTAGCGGGCGTCCACTACCAATTTTCGGCCCTACCGTTTGGCCTCTCCTCAGCACCCAGGGTTTTCACGAAGTGTATGGCGGTGGTAGCCGCCCACCTCCGCCGCAGAGGCGTCCAGATCTTCCCCTATCTCGACGATTGGTTAATACGGGGAAGATCCAGGCTTCACATACAGAACAGTCTAGCCCTGACCTGCACAACCTGCACCAGGCTGGGCCTGCTCATCAACGAGCAGAAGTCCGCACTTACCCCAGTACAGTGGATAGACTTCATCGGAGCCACCCTAGATGCAGTCCAAGCCAGGGCTTTCCTCCCCCTGGCCAGATTCCAGACCATGACCGCCATCATTCAGGAGTTATTCAGATTTCCCATGACGACAGCCAGGCGCTGCCTTCAGCTGTTGGGTCACATGGCGGCATGCACATATGTGGTGAGACTAGCTCGCCTCAAACTCAGGCCCCTTCAAGGTTGGCTAACCTCGGTGTACACCCCATCCAGACATTCGCTTTCCAGGGTGGTCACCATCCCAGCCCAGGTCCTAACATCCCTCAACTGGTGGACAGACCCGAGCGAGGTTCTTCGGGGGGTTCCCTTTGCAGACTTAACCCCATCAGTGACGCTGATAACGGACGCTTCCGATGTGGGCTGGGGAGCCCACATGAGCCGCGTCCTCAGCACACAAGGTCTATGGTCGCCACACGAGCTGCACCTTCACATGAATGTCAGGGAGCTACGTGCAGTTCGTCTCGCCTGCAAGGTCTTCCTCAGGTTCCTAACGGGCAGAGCAGTACATGTCCTCACGGACAATACAGCAGCCATGTTTTATATAAACAGGCGGGGGGGGGCACGCTCCTCCACTCTGTGCCAGGAAGCCATACAGCTATGGGACCTTGCGGTGAGGCACGATTTTCACCTCTCTGCCTCTCACCTCCCCGGGGTCAGGAACGACGAGGCGGACCGCCTCAGCAGGTCGTTCTTACCCCGCCACGACTGGTCACTCCACAAGGAGGTGGTGTCTTTTCTCTTCCACAAGTGGGTCACTCCCCAACTGGACCTGTTCGCCTCTGCGTGGAACAAGAAGTGCCAGAGGTTCTGCTCACTCCGGGGACGAGAGCAGGGCTCCCTCTCGGACGTCTTTCTAATAGACTGGACGGGGCCCCTGATGTACGCGTTTCCCCCGTCCCCTTACTCCCCAGAGTGCTCCTGAAAATCAAGAGGGACAAGGCGAACGTTATTCTCATTGCACCAGCCTGGCCCCGGCAACACTGGTTCACTATGCTACTGGACATGTCCATTGCCAAGCCGATACCGCTCCTGATGCGATACGACCTCCTCTCCCAGGACCGGGGCTGTCTTCTACACCCGGACCTGGACTCCCTCCACTTGACGGCATGGAGGCTTTGTGGTTAACTGAGGGGGAGAGAGCCTGCTCAGCACAAGTACAGCAGGTTCTCCTAGGGAGCAGGAAACCTTCCACTCAGGTGCTGTATAAGGCTAAGTGGAAGCGCTTTACCTTTTGGGCTGAGTCCCGGGGGATCTTACCTACCTCATTGCCCATACAGGCGATCCTAGAGTACCTCCTACACTTAAAGATGCAGGGCCTCGCACTGGCCTCCCTGAGGGTACACCTGGCGGCCATCTCGGCCTTCCACCGGCCGATGGAAGGGAGGTCTATTTTCTCTCATCCTATGTCTTGTAGGTTCCTGAAAGGGATAGAGAGATTATACCCGCAGGTTCGTGACCCGGTACCTCTCTGGGACCTGAACTTGGTTCTCGCCATGTTAACAGGACACCCATTTGACACCCATCTGTCCTGGAAGGTGGCCTTCCTGGTAGCCATTACTTCGGCCAGACGGGTCTCCGAGTTGAAGGCCTTGACCTCGGAGCCCCCTTACACTGTCTTCTATAAGGACAAAGTGCGGCTGAGACCCCACCCAGCCTTTTTACCCAAGGTGGTGTCTCAGTTTCACTGTAACCAAGACATCTTCCTCCCCGTGTTCTTTCCCAAACCGCACGGATCGGAGGCGGAGCAGAGATGGCACTCCCTGGATGTCAGGAGGGCTCTGGCCTTTTACATCGACCGTACAAGGCCATTCAGGAAGACAACCCAACTGTTCGTCGCGGTTGCTGAAAGAATGAGGGGCTTACCTGTCTCTTCTCAGCGCATCTCTGCGTGGATTACCGCATGTATCCGCACCTGTTACGATCAGGCAAAGGTGCCGCTTCCCAGTACAGTGACGGCACACTCGACCAGAGCCCAGGCCTCGTCAGCGGCCTTCCTGGAGCGGGTGCCCCTGACGGATATTTGCAGGGCAGCAACCTGGTCATCTGTCCATACCTTCTCTTCCCATTACGCCATCGTCCAACAGGCAAGAGACGACGCGGCTGTAGGCAGAGACGTCCTAAGAAGGGCTACTCGACAGTGACTCCTACCCGCCTCCATGGTATGGCTACATAATCACCTATATTGGAATGCATATGAGCAATCACTCGAAGAGAGAAAACAAGGTTACTTACCAGTAACTGTTGTTCTTCGAGATGTGTTGCTCATATCCATTCCAAACCCGCCCTCCGTCCCCGCTGTCGGAGTCGGCAGAAAGAAGGGACTGGGGGCCACGGGGTCGGCAGGGTCCCTATATACCGCGACATGAGCACGGTACTCCAGGGGGCGCAGGAGCCGACCTGCAGGGGGTTGCTAGGGGCAGAAAAGCTTCCGGAGGCTCGTGCACGGGGCGCGCACTCACCTATATTGGAATGGATATGAGCAACACATCTCGAAGAACAACAGTTACTGGTAAGTAACCTTGTTTTTTCCCCCATCGGCCGGCCTGAGTGGAACTTTTGTGGCACGTAGGTCTTGTGCCAGCTCTCCGCCCTGGGGTCAGTTTCACTCAGGCTGAATAAATATGTCCTCATTTTGCAGGCAGGGGTTGGACATAGAAATGTCTCAGTCTGACTACACTGAAGTAACATTAGGTTCTAATCTGATCAAGGCAAGGAAATCAAGCATTTACACTCACCAAGCCAACAACCAGCATGTAGCTGGACACCAGTTGCAAAGCACAGATTTGAACTCTGAACCAATACATTATTTTCTTTAATAAAAGTTTCCATTTGTTCTTTCAAGCAGAAACCTTAATTCAGTAACCCCTTCCTATATTAATCGGTGTGTAGTTCCCAGTAGAAGGTATCTAGCTAATGTAAATCATGAGTGATTCCACTGAAATGAATAGTCCCAATTTTGCCCCCCTACACCACATAGAGCAGATCCCCTTCATGCATGGCACTCCCAGCCATTATAGCAGGTAGTACAATGCCTCTGCTTCTATTGTGTCCTAATCCCTGAACAAAACAGCAGGATGGATCATATAGTGAAGTTGTAACTGACAATGCACATCAGCCGATTCCAGCAAGAAATCAGAGCCATTACAAAATCTATTCCTTTCCCCACCTCCCCTTCACCACTTAACCTTTTAAGTTAAATAAAGGTTGATTTGGCTTTAAACATGAAAAAAAAAATCTACATTTTAGGACCCCTTTCAACTGATCCAGTCCTTTTACCTAGCATGAAAGGTCTGGAGCAGGAGTAAAGATATCTCCCTATCTTTACAATGTGGCTGTACAGTGCCTAACACAATAGGCCTTGATCCTCATTTGGTGCCCTTAAGGACTTTAGCAATACAAATAAACAACAATAAAAATCGACCATCCAATAGCAAGCCAGAGCGTAAATGAAAGTCACAGAAAATTCCTTTGCATAATTTCAAAGAGTAGCTACGTGATCAGTTTCCAGAACAGAGGGAGAGGCTAAATTCACTGAATAAACTATTTATTATGAAGAATTTGCTTAGCTGTATAAATAATACTACTAAAAACCTGCTAATAGCTATTACGTAATACATTGTTCGCTGAGAGGATGGCATGCATTTCCTCGACACATAAGGATCTGTTCAGTTATAATTTTAATTCATGGAGTCTATGCAGATAATTTCCCGTTAGGTTAATCGTGCTCCCACTGAGAGAAGAATAAACCCCATTGTACTGGTCCATCAGCCACATGAACTGTGAGTAATGGGTTTCGGTCCCGAAGGGATTGGAGAACTGTAATGATGGGGTTGTGCAGTGTATACATTGAAGCTGAGAGAGAATTCTGTCATTCTTGTCATGGTCTTATGCCATGCCCATCGCCATGGTATCTGAGCCCCAAAGGCTGGCCCCAAAGCCCATTGAAGTCTGTGTGAAGGCTCTCGTGGGCTTTGCAGCTGGCTCCCAGGGAAAAGGCATTGTACAGAAGTACAGCGCGCAGGCAGTCTTCTAATTCCAGCACTTTTGCATTCTGACAGCACTGCCTGCCTTTTCAAGTGACCAAAGTTACAGTTTCTTTTACAGCGTGGAAGAGTTCGCTGGACCGAATCCTGCTCCCTTTGCAGTTAATGGGAGTATTGCCATTTTGTCCGGTGGGTGTAAACCTTTAGGCTCCACCTCAGCTCAGCCACTGGATGGCTTGGGCCTGCGATATGATAAATATGCTCTCAGGATATTGTCTCTCCCCTTCTTTCTCAGACTCTTCCAAGGCTGTGGCAGCAGAAGTTGGCAGCATACAGGATAACAGCAGACTTCATAATAGCCTCGTTGTGCCAAGAGAAGTTTATGTTTGATTTGAATAGCATGCAAGAGAAGGCCCTGGAGGAATTTCCTTCAGTATCATGTCTCTGAAAGGCTTCAGCTTTAAAGTGACAGACCCTTAATTTTTATAAGCCTGAATTTGAAAAGGCCACAAATCTGCCTGTTTTATTTTAATTTTTTTTATTTCTCCTGCCTTGAAATAAAAGAATCAGCCTTCTGTCTTTTATCCTATCCTGCGTGCTTGTCTCTCAGCGTCAATTAATTAGAGCCACTGAGAACACTGCCATACCATTAATGCTAGAGTACCAGTTACATGTTCTTCATGCACATTGGTCCAGATTCTGAGGTCATTTACTCTGATGTAAATGGAAAGAAGCATCATGGCAATCACTGATGTGCTTTCTGATTGAATCTGGTGTAGAGGAGAGCAGAATCGGACCCCCTGACAGTTTATACACACCAGCTCACACACACATCACCTAAGCCCGCAACATAAACTATTTATGCCTCATTTGACAACAGGCGGTTCATCTTCATGTTGCCTGGAACTTGTGATGGGATGCTAAATGAATGCATTTCTGCTTTAGCTGTCACCTGTGGGGAGAAGGAGCTGTGCTTTGATCCCTGCCATTTGCTCCTTTCTTGAGCTTCTCCATTCTATTGTGCAAGCTCCTTGTCTAGCCACTTCTTGCTCAGGACTTTTATTGCTTTCCTTTTTCTGTGCACGGCCATCATGGAAGCTTTTCTTTTACTGCTCTGAGGTATGGGATTGCTCACCTCCTTTCTTGTTTCCTGTTCAGTTTGTGTTTGCATATAAACCAAGAGTTGAACAACGCATTTAGCAACCAGGCTCTGGAGCTTTTCTCCTCTAGGTCACAGAGCAGGATTTCAAAAGAGGCCATCAATGGTATACTGACAAGAGAGGCGGGCGGGGCCATGCCCCCGGGTGTCGGCCTGCAGGGTGCTGGCCAGGCCCTTGGAGGAGCAGTGCCGCCCCGCTGCTGCAGGCGACGCTGGGCTTTGCCATCCCCAGCAGCTGCGCCGACACCACCTCAGGCCTGCTGGTGGCTGAAGACTCCCGCTGCGGGAGAGCAAGCGTCCTCCCGGCCCCTCCGGCCTGTGCTGGGTGCAACAAGGGAGATGCGGGGACCCTGGCCACGTAGGGGCCAGGCAACCAACCCAATGCCAAGATTCTAGGGCAGAGCCCGTCACCCCCCGCTGCTAGCCCTGCCACTTCCGCTCCCTGCCGCACCCACCACCCCCACCGTGGGGAGGAATGGAGGAGAGCGAGAACCGGGCAAGCTCCACTGACTGCAATGAGGCGGTGCCGATCTGCACCAGACAAGAATGGGTGTGTCTACACAGCAAAGAGTCGCGTCATCCGACTCAGGCTCATGGGGCTCAAGCTGTGGGGCTGTTTCATTGCAGTGTAGATATCTGGGCTCTGCCCAGTGTCCCGGCTATAGGATCCTACAGGGTGGGAGCATCCCCGAGTTTGGGTTGAGCCCAGAAGGCTACACAGCAATGAAATAGTCCCGCGAGCCCACGTCAGCTGGCACAGGCCAGCCGTGGGCTTTTCTTTGCTGTGTAGACGTTCCCAATGTGGTCCCATATGAGTGGGTAAACCAGCACATCAAGTGCTGATCAGCGCACATGACTCAAGGTGCTAACTGATCAGCTCAGGGAGAAATGTCACTGCCATCCCCGGCATGGACAGCACTGTGTAACTGGGCAAGTGGCTTCTGACATACTCCTCTGAAACATCAGACATTAGCTGCTGCTGCCAGCTGCTCATTACGCAGCTGACGCCACCCCCCCAGCCCCAACACCTTGTTGTCTTTCTCCTCTGCAGCCCCTCCACAGAGAGGCAGCCATTATTAGGGGGTCTGCCAAACTCACGGCCGTGAAAATTGCATCACGGCCCGTGAAATCTGGTCTCGGGCCGCCCAGCTCTGAAGGCAGCGCCGTCGCCTGCAGCAGCGCAGAAGTAAAGGTGGCAATACCGTGACTCCCGAATAGGCTTGCGACCCCATTTTGGGTCTGGGCCCTGAAAACTGCGTGATTTTTCCGTGATTTAAGTAGCCATTATTGTTCTCTGCAGCGACCCCCTCTCATCACAGAGTCCAACATGCCAGCACCTTTCGTGAGTCCCTGAAACGTTTAATACAAAAAGACAGTTGTTCTCTTTCAAGCAGGGGCATGTACAAGGGGGGAGGGGCAAGTCCCCCCCCCAATAATCAGGTGGGAGTACAAACTCCTCTGGCAATGGGGCAGGAAGTGCAAACTCCTCTGGCTGACAGGGCTGCGGGGAGGAGAACCAGCCAGCTCTCGGGGGCCTTGGGATGGGGGTTGGGGAGCCAGCGAGCTCCTCCAGTCCCAGGGGGAGAGCCAGTTCCACCAGAGCTGCAGGGCGGGGGGCACAGAACGTGCCCCTCCAAAAGCAGCCAAATTTTTATTCCTCTGTATACCTCTGCTTTGATGGCAGTAGTTAAATGTTCTCCTCCAGTACATTTTCCTCTGACCAGGCCATAGTTCAGCATAACTTCTAGGTGAGCAGCGATTTCCTCTGTGTGGAAGCAGAAGCTACTGCAGGAATTAGTTAATGTTCGCACTTAAAGCAGGGATGAAAATTGTGCTCTTTCAGCTCCGCTCGTTCTGCATTGTTACTAGTATTATAACAGGGCCCACGGGCCGCAATCGAGATCAGGGTCCCATTGCGGTGGACACTGTATATAAACGTAGAAAGGCACTGTCCCTGCCCCAAAGCGCTTATTATCGCTAAGGCTTTGAGCTTGCAGGAATTCAGGGATCTGCACATGCACAGCTCCCTGCAGGATCGGGGCCTAAATTGTCTTCACACATATGAATCTCCAGGTCCGTCTTTGCCTGAACCTGAAGGCCCGTCAGCCTGAACATGATGCTGCTAATTTAGTCTGTGTCCATTTCAAGGTATATTTTACCAATCAAGTGCAATGTGCTTCGCGTGCATTCCACGACCGTGGACCTCCACAGTGAACTAACCAGCACAAATATTTCCAAACTCTTCTGGCTGGGAGCTGCCATCCACTGCCAGGGGCAATGGACTTTACCTTCTAGTAGAAAAGAAACAAAACAAGAAATAGCGGAAGGAAAGCGCGCCAAGAAAGAGCACAGTTTTACTTCAAGGTAGTTGCAAGATTAAACACTAAGAGCCAGCGGCACAAAGGGGACTTAGACCCAGCGCTAATTTTAAAACAAACCCATTCTTCCTTTTCTTACTTCTGGAGACGTACGGTCAGATTTGCGGGTCTGAGCCTCCCCCGCACCAAAATCCAGGAGATTTTTGCCATTAATTTCAATGGGAGACAGCATCAAACCCATGTCCTTTGTTTTTTAACTTGGGTGTCTAAACTTAGGCACCTAAATGGAAACAGCCTCATTTTCAGCTGGGCGGAGCACCTACAGCACCCACGCGTGTCAACTGAAGCTGTGGGTGCTCAGCACCTCAGAAAATTTAGGACCCTACGTATATATTTGGATGAAATAGGCTCCCAGGATGGAGCATTTTTGCCATTGAGTTTTCCCTGCAGCAGATGATAAAAAATCACACACCTCCCAGAGTTGAGGCTAAAGGAAGAAATCACAATTGAACTGGTTAATAGGGAGGGTTAACTTGTTTCCTTCATCGCTAGCGACTCTTCAGAGGACCTTTTTCACACGGATGCCTCTATATATCTTAACACGTTTTTGGATGGATCGATTTTATATCGCAGTACAGATATGAAGACTGCAGCTAACTGAATAGCAACCTCACCGCCTAGCGAACAGCCCAGCCAATGGTCTTTTGTGCTGCTCCTGCCCTGTTCTAAGAGCGTGTCTTCTATTTGCTCCCTGACCTGGCTGTCTGTAGGCGGGCGCTTCTACCCACCTTGTGGTAGGGCACGCGATGGTGCTGGATGTATTGGAGGCTCAGGGCATTGGTAACGGGGTACAAAAGTCTTACCTTTGAGGTCATAGTTCAAATCCAGCTGTGGCTGCTGGTAGTCAGAAGCTGCCAGCAGGTGATGGCTGTTTGGGGGGCTGTATGAAATGAGGTCGGTGGTCTCATTCCAGTTCTCGGTGGGCAGTCATATCACAGAACCCACCCTGGAACCACAGTAACTGGCATCCGTGCTGGCAGCCTCAAACAAGGGGCAAGAGACTGACCTGCCTTCTCTGGAGGCAGAGGGTGTCCCGAGATCAGTCCCTAGATGCCTGCTGGGGGAATGGGGTGGAAAGCACATGACTGCTCCTATGGCTGTTCTAGGAGTTGATCCGGCACCTGTCACAAGCCATGGCGCCTGCTCTATGCTACAGAGATTCCAGCCTGTACAGTGTTCGTAAGAACACTTTATCTACACATGTAAGGCCCCCGTATGGTCTAGTGACCAGTTAGAGCAGCCTGTCTTTCAGCATATTTAATAACGGTTAAAGGTTCAACCAGTTCATTGGCCGCAGACTAGCTGAAATGGTTCAACTCATCCTCCTGTGACCATCCAACAGTTTACCAGTGGGCCAGTGAGATCTCCTAAACCAGGAGTTGAGCCAAGAATTGTGAAATAGGTGCTCACAGGGTATTGCAGCTAGTCTGGGCACAGGAAGAACCTGAAATAAATTCAGCCTGGCTAAAGAGGGCTCAATGAATCATTTAGTATAAACCTTGCCTAAGCACCTGATCCTGCACCACGAGTGAATAGGCTTTTGCCAATGGCTTCAATGAGATCAGGACCTAAAGCATTATAAGTAAAACAGTGATTGAGGTGTATTGAAAACTGTTAACATTGTAAGCTATCACTTTAAATTTCAGGGGGGGTTCTGATGCTGCTTGCTGGGTGGGGGATGCCGTACAATCTGGGCCTAGTAAGAGTCAGTCTACAGTCAGCCAGCCTAGAGTAGGGTTGGGTGAGTTGTGCCTCAACGTTTTTAGGGAGCAGCCTGCTTTGTCTCGCTCTGGTTTTCGTTTCTTGTGTATGTATAGTTCTGAATTCTAAGAAAGAAAATAGTGTTGCATTCAAAGATTCCAGCAAGGTACTTACGTCTTTAGCTAACTTCCCTGTGCGTATGCCCTGAACATAACAATGATGATGGATAATGTAGACTGGCCTAGATTATAGCTAGGTCTGGTGCAATAGACTGCAATGCACTGCAAACTATTTACTATTATACCTCCTTGGACTAATAGCAAATAGAACCTAATGAAGCGTATGTGCTTTTCATACTCAAAGTATCCCAAAATGCTTTCCAGTAATGAAGGCTGAATTGCTGTCATGGGACAACAGAATCCGTTATTGTCATTCCTCCTGATGCCCATCATTTTTGCCTGCTGGTCAGTGGACGTTGGGTGAACAGGAAGAGGCAAACTTTATTAGAGCCTTTGGAGACCACTCCCTACCCAGAAGGCTAGTTAATCAGTCACAACACTGCAGGGACAGATGGGACGAGAGCCAAGGCGGTACAGGATATTCCTCATACACTTTAGGGGGCTGCATTTCAGACAGTGCAGCCAGACATTGTTCTTGTCACAGTTCTGTGTAATTAGGGGGTTATGCTGAGCAATACTGGGCACTCCTTTGACTTGCTGAATGTCTTCAGCTCCCAATAACATCAATAGCAGTTGAGGGTGTTCAACTCCTTGCAGATATTTCAAATATCTGGCCAGATCAAACACTTGGAGATCAATCTCTTTAAAGCCAGCCATTTTCTTGCCGCACCACTCCAAGATGGGAGCCCTGGAGTGCAGACTTTCCAAAATCTAATGGGATCCCCTGTTTTAACTCAACCCACTGCCTGCCACCTTTAGAAAAGGTGCAGTATATCCCCACTGGGTCATAGTATCATCCCACAGTGTGATTAGAAGGGTAACTTTAGATGAGCTTCTTCTACAGCCTTTCTTACCTGTGCTTATGTGAGTAACATGATTACAGGTTTGTGGTTTGGGCTTCTAGAAAAGGTGAGGGGTTTGTAGCTCCAACAAAACTCTTGAGTATTGAGAGACATCTCAAGAGTATAATATGAAGAATAATGTGCATCTTACAAAGGTGCTGTGGAGTAGCACAATATGTTCCTGTCACAGGAGCCTGAGAAGCAATGCTCCCCTTTGTAATGATGACAAGATAATGACCCTGAATTAGGGTTTACTTTCTCATAACATTTGATTCTTCTGCCACGAAACTTGCATTGTGATCCTCGTGCCTTTGCTCCTGGCTGTCCTAGGGACTGATTCCGCTCTCAGTCTGCCTGGAATAACTCCACTGACTTCAATCACTGACACCGGCATGACTCAGATTAGAATCTGATCGTCTGGGTTCAAGAAGCAGCATCTTGCTCCCCTTCCAAAGCAACTTGTGAGAACTGGTTTAAAATGGCACAGTCAGGGCTGTTGCCCTAAGCAAACTGATCACAATCACTATGTCTAGGGTAGAGCTGGCCCTGGCATCCTTATTTCTAGCTGATGTCAGAGCTTGTTAGAAGTCAAGAGAAGTTAATATTAGAGACAGGCTTTTAGTGCAACATTGAGCTCCCCAAATTTGAAATGTGCAGAGTTCATTGGGTTCCAATCCAAGGTTTTGGTTCAAGTCTTTCTCTGATTAATGTATTAAGGTCAGGCTAGGCCATGTCTGTCAGGCCATGGGAACACAGTGTTCTTGGCCCTGGGACCTGCCAATCGGATCCATCATCAGAAGACACCAGCCTAAGCCCCAACCTGACACAGTTCAGGTGAGGGCTAGATTCTTTTACTGGGTGAAATTCTATGATCTGTGTGATGTAGGATGTTACAATGGTCCCTCCTGGCTTTAAAATCCATGAAAGGCTTAAAACACCTTAAAGCCAGACTCAGTGAGAAGCTAAATAGTCCACACTCACAGATCTGTGCTCCTCTGCCCCAGAGGGATGGAGAAAGATCTTTTTGTTCTGGGCTTTTGTGCACCATAGTTTTGGCCAGTGCCTAGATACCACAGTGCCAGGCAGACAGACCAACCTGATGAGACTAGACAGAAGCACTGGCACCTCAACACAGGGGTACTGGAAAAAAATGTGAGAAACAAGCAGCATCTTCACTAAACTACCTGAACTGTTTGCAGTCTAACGGCACGGATCCATTCACATTTCCCAGTGGGAGGGCTGCATTAGGAAAGCTGAGGCGTCAGGCATGCCAAAACACAGGATGCCCCATAGCTCCACCCACACCATCCCATCTCCATGACTGAGCCCCACCCCAGACCTCCAGTGGCAATAGGGCAGTGTTTCTCAATTGGTGTTCCGCGGAACCGGGGAACACTGTTGGGGTTCCACGATCAGCTGTTCTCCGCCGCCGAGAGCAGCTGTTCTCCGCGCCACCAAAAAAGGGAAGATGTCCCGGATTTTTCGGCAGAGGATATCAAGTGTAAGTGTAATTTATTTGATATTTAATTGAGAAACGCTGACCTAGTTGTTTGTATATAATTTGCTTATTTTGACATTTTTTTTGGCCCCATATGTAAAAATACTGTTAAGAGTTTGGGGGGTTCCGCAATTATTTATCGAGTTCAAAAGGGTTCCGTGGCCAAATTTAATTGAGAAACATTGCAATAGGGGGAGGGACCTCTCATCTCCCAGGAGAAGCAGAGCTAGCAGCAGGGGTGGGCACCAGTATTTACCTCAGGAGTCATCGTTTGGGTGGATACATTGAGGTTACTGCACATCTTCTCTTTCTGCCACATGGAGTTCTCTGCTGAGGTGGCGTTCTCAGCCCCCTTCTCCCACCCATACCTCTCAGAGCTATTGTTTCAGGCTCTCTGCACCCAGGCAGACGTCACTGCACTGGTTACCCTTGAGTCACATTTGTTCACAACCAGGAGAGCTACAAACTTCAGTCTGTTTTAATGAACGCTGAGATTCAGATGTAATCGCGTGGCCTAGGAGCCAGGGCCCTAGGCATGGACCTAAAGTTCTTATACCTTAATCCAGCCTGGCCGGGTTCTTTCAGCCTAAGAAGGTTTGCACTTCCGCTTCACAGCCTCACCTGCACTGAGCTAGCCTGATTCAGTTGCATTGCCCAAAGCTATGGGAGCAGCTCTCAGCAGCAATCGCTACTGGGCGATTTTGCAGGGCTTGTGAGATACCGCCAGAGCACCTGGGGGAATTTAGCAGGGAGAAGTCAGATTCCCATAATCCCATTGGAAACATCCACATTGGCACTTGAACAGTTTAAAGCTACCTGGTTAAGTGTTAAGGGTCATAAGGCCCTCTGCTCCGCTCTAACTAGTAAGAAGAGCATATAGATGTACAGACGGTTAGGGGTGGACACAAAGTGTTTGACCAGCATTCAGAAGGCTTAGGCTGATTCTGTGAACACAGGATGTCTCTGTTCTATTCTACACAGGCTCTTCTACTCGGCTTATCACCGTAGTACCTGAGAGCCATCCAGTAGTACGTCAAGTGTCATGACTAACATCTATCCCGTGTTTGTGCTTCCATCCGCTCCCCAGGGGAGAAATGTGTGCAGGGGAGTGTCTTGTTTGTTTGTTTTTTTATAAAATATATATATATATACACACACACACACACACACACACGCACGTCTTGCTATATGTTTACTTTAGAGACGGCAGATCAAAGAAATGCACCTTGCACTTCGAGCGAAAGTAGTGAGGTTTGGGATGGTCCTTAGCTTCTGGAGATGTTCATTCCACAGTCTCAGACTGGCCCCCCCAAGAAAGTTCTGTCTTGGCACAGAGGAGCTTCTGACTGTAGAGAGTTCCATTCTGCCAGAGGAGTGTAGTTGTCGCTTTAAGTGATCCTTTAGATATCCTGAGCCTAGGTCATTGAGCACTGCGAAAATAAGGCTGGAGACTTTGAACTTGAGGCAATAGTCTATGGGAAGCCAGAGCGTGGAGGACAGGTCTGATGTGCTTGCAATCACCTGTGTTGCTGAGGACATGCACTGCAGTGTTCTGAACTAGTGGGATCTCCTAAGTGCTGAAGGCTTCATGACCAGCTATATCTCATTACTGTAGTCCAAGAGGTGATTTAGGTGTCAGTAAGTGAGGCCAGGTCATCACCTGCCAGGATGGGACAAGGTCTCCTGGCCAGCCAGAGATGGTAGAAAGTATTGCTCATAGCTGCTGTTATGTGAGTTTTGTATCAGTGAAGCATCGAGAAGCACTCCTAACTACGGACTGAATTGGTCACTTGTGGGTGTGAATCTTCAACCAAAGGAGATCGCACTGGGGCTGCAAACTCTTCAAAGCGCTTTCCTCTGCCCACCAGCATCACCTCGGTCTTGCTCAGGTTTAGCTTCATCCATGAGCTGATCTCGTCCAAGCACTGGGCAACCTTGGTGGTGGTGGTGGGGTCGTATGTGGTGAAAGATAGTTAAAGCCGTGTATCACTATTCGGGGGTTGGACTAGATGACCTCCCGAGGTCCCTTCCAACCCTAATCTTCTATGATCCCTTGCATATTGCTGGCACTTGAGTCCATGTCATCTGACCAGTTCACCTAGTAGTTGCATATAGCTGTTGAAAAGAATGGGAGAGAGCATTGATCTTTGTGGGACCCAAGTGAGGGGTCTAAGTGACAGAAATGCTGTTTCCCGTAACCAGTCATTGGGTGCATCCTTCCAGGAAGGACTCTCACCATTTTACCACATTAGCCTGCACCCCTGCCACCTCTTTTAAGCAAAAGAGCACTGTTGAATTCTGCAACATGGTCAAGAGGATGAGAAGGGATGTCTGCCCTCTATCCACTGACAGGAGGAGATCATCCATCAGTGCCTGTAAAGTGGTTGCAGTTCCATATCATGGCTTGAATGCAGATTGTGTCCAGTCTAGAGTGTTGGCTTCAATTAGATTAACTTGTAGTTGCCTTTTTGCTAGCTTCTCTATGAGCATGTCCAGGAACGGGAGGTTTGATGCTGGGCGGCGGTTGGCTAGAACCGATGCATTTAGGCTAATTTTCCTCAGTGTTGATTGGCCAATTGTGTGTTTGAAGAATGGAAGATTCTTTCCCTGAATGATGCATTGGTTATTTTGTTCAGGAGCTTGCACCAGTTGCTCATGACCCTCTTTTACAAGCCAGGAAGGGCCCAGGTTGGGTTCATAAATCTTGGACTGAGATTCATTTAGGGTGTTCAGCACTTCTTGAGAAGTGAATGTACTGAATTCTGGGAAAGCAGGCTGATTGTTGGATCATGGGAGCAGACATGGCAGGTCCAGGTTGAAGCTTTGCTGAATAGTTGTGAATTTTCTAGACTACATCTACACTTAAAATGCTACGGTAGCACAGCTGCAGCTATGTCACGGTAGCGTTTCGGTGTAGACACTCACTACAGTGACAGGAGAGGGTCTTCCCATTGCTGTAGTGAATCCACCACCCCAAGAGGCAGTAGATGATTGACAGAAGAATTCTTCTGCCAGCCACACTGTCTACACTGGTGGTTAGGTCAGCACAGCTACTTCTATCAGGGATGTGGATTTTTCACACCCCCTGGCAAGTGTATGCCAATGTAACTTTTCAGTGTAAACCAGCCCTCAGTGATGATGGTTTTTTGCAGCACTGTATGGGGTTCTGTTACAGGCTGCAGGCACTCAGCATTGATGAAACGTTTACCAGTCTGGAAAACTCCTTCACGTGGGTTTTGGCAGCTTCAGTGGAGGCCGATAGAAAGGTTCTCTGGGCCTGTGATATTGCCTCAGCATAGACTTGGAGGAATTCATTATGTTTCACCCTGTCTCCATCAGCCTTCGTCTTCCCCCAGTGTATTCATCCGCCAAGGTCCAGATCCTCAAAGGTATTTAGGCCTCTAATTTCCATTGAGATGAATGGAAGCTAGGTAAACACCTTTGAGAATCCAGGCCTAAGCGAGCACAGGGAAGGAGAGAGGAGTGAACTCACTCCTTTAGGGATTCCAAATTCAGTTTTGCCAAACTTTTGCAGGGCAGGTCACTGGCTCACTTGGGGTACGTCTACTGAGAGTGCTGGAGCGAGCCTCCCGGACCGACTCGGGGCAGCAGGGCTCATGCTTGCCCTTTGAAAGAGCTGTGTGTCACGGCTCTGAAGTCACGGCTTGGGCTGGAGCTCAGGCTCTGAAGCCTGGGTGGGCTTCAGAACACAACTCCCCCCACCGGAGCTGCACCTCAAAGCTCTGATCTGAGCACTAGGATGAGCCCCACTACCCCAAGTCCATCCCCCAGGCCTGGGAGGCTCGCTGCTGCAGGCTATGTAGGCACACATACCCCTGGAGACCAGGATCCTAGTGACTCTCACTCAACACATGGTCCGGAACAAGTCATATTTTTAAGACTAAATTTCCTTGGGGCAAGAACCATCTTTGTTTTCTATTGTCAGAATTGCCAGGTGAACAGCTGAGGCAGGAGCAGATGCAGGCTGGAACAGGGACTGGTTAATGTAGAAATGGCCATAGACTAGAGCAAGAGCAGTCTCAAAACTACTGGCAAGGAACGTGTTCCCAGCCAGGTAGCAATGTTGAGCAGACTGGAGAGAAGCCATCCCTTATGAGCCTATACACGTGCTTTGGGGTCACCTGGGTGGATCTTCGCCTGTAGACCCCTGGTTGAATGGCCAATCACAAGACTTGCAGGTAATTGCCTCTAATGACTCATCACACTCTCTGGCTCAGGAAAGACTCATCAGGCTTAAATAAGCTCGGGACTCAGCAGTAACTAAAGCTTAGGCTAGCTCAGAGATAACTCATCACATCTATGCACCTGAGCTTCTAAATAAATAAGCAGCTAGCACAGCCACAGAATCATGTGCAGGCATGTCTCTGATGTGAACAAATGCACTGCTTCCAGGGTTTATGTACGGCAAAAGAGCCTCGGTGGTAAAGTTCCATCCTGTACCATTCTTTAAGAAAGGAATGGCTCCCCCAGGAGCTGTAATGCCCTTGATGGAGGCAACTGGGATAACTTCCTCACCAACGGTATCTGCTTTTCTTTTTATACAGGATAGACTTTGAGCATGCCACAAATAGAGGCTCAGCAGCCTGGCACATTCAGTCTAAGTCACTAGGCTACAAAATCAGGCTCTGTACCTAATTTACCACCAGATTTAATTATTCAGTACGTGAAGCACATTTTTTAAATATAGCTTTAGCAGTCAAGAGGTGTCATGTTAATACTGGGCCATGCGTTTTGCCAGACAAACCCTGTAATCCTAAGCGTAGCATGAGTTGTGCCAGCCGGCCTGTAGCATCATGTTATGATCAGAGCTGAGGTTGATACATTATGGATGTGACATAACAAAGGTCTCTCTGAGGTCAATGGGATTTTGCAGCGATTTGAACAATTAGCTTTGCCACCCTTTCTAATGGATGTTGTCCTGTACCAACTACTGAGGGCCAGGTTCAAGGGGATGGGTTGGATTTCCGGCTTGTGTATATCAGCTTTCACCAGTGTATCACCAGTCGATCTGATTTTTATCCACACAGATCATCTTTCTTTTACGTTAGCACATACAACAGAAAAATGGTGCCCCCCAGGACTGCGTTGCATAATTCGGCACATGGAAATGTATCCTCTTACCATGGGCAGCTGCTAGGTCCAACAGCTTGTCTTCCAGCAGCTCTGTCTGTCTTTGTGAAAGGAATGTATGATCTACAACAATAATTAGGGATGTGGTGAATGTATTCACCATATTAGCTGCCACCTATGTCGGCTATCCCTTCCCGGGGGGTCAGAGGAAAAGTGTGGTAACCGAGCACTGATGCAGATAGTCTGTGATGACATGAGGTCTACGACCCTGTCGCGGCACTGAATGCTAATGTGATGTTTAATGGACAGCCAGAGCTCTGTCTCTCGCACTAAACAGGGACAGAGGGAGAGAATTGTATTGACTTGCACGTACCTTTCTTGACTGCTTGATGGTCAGCTTGGTTTCCAGTGAGGTCTCTGTGCTTGCTACTTTGGTGCCCTAGTCTGCTGCTACCCGGTGCAGTACGGATGCCCTTACAGGGACGCTCTCCCTCCTAGAGCTTGCTTGGCTGGTGGGAATGGGGTAGCTGGGCTGGGCAGGAGTCATGCTAGTGTGTTGTCTCCTGGCCTGATCTCGGTGACTACTACCAGCAGTGGGAGGGAAGAGGTGCCCTTAAAGGGACAGACCTGCTGAAGCTGTCCTGGCTGACCTGTGACATGGAGTCACTCCTCCATCACTGCTTCAGCAGTGCATAGGGGATGCTCTTAAATCTGCTGCCTGTGTAACCTGGTCCCTCGTGGGCACAGGAAAAGTTTGCTTTAGAGAAGTCTAGGTATCCTTTTCAGCTCATCTGTATTAGTGACTCACAAAGTGGAGGGGATATGGGACAATAACTATAGCCAAGATTTAAGCAAGACAAGTAAATGCAGTTCTTATAGAGGATCCAGGCTTCAGACCACCTTTGCCCATATGTGCCACGTTGTCCTGGGCATAATAACTCCATCAGTCAGGCTGAGAATAGGTGGCTGGGTCAACTACCGGGAAAAATAGGGTTTTTTTGCAATTTGGCAAGCAGGCTGCCACTATCTGAAGGGAAAGAACAGAAGAAGAAAACCAGATCTGCATTTCATGGCATCCCAGTGTGTGAGATTGCATCATGTCAGGTGGCAGAACATCACCTTGGATGACCTCCACAACAGAAACGTAGCGTGATGGCTGACTTTCCCAGACTTCAGATACTTGGGGAGATAGAGGGCCCCAGCACTGTCATGTCAGCACATCACACACAAGCACATGGACTCATACATGGCACTGCAGAATTAGTGTCTTACCAGGCAACTCGACAAAGACACTGCAAGTGCTTGTCTTTTCAGCCCCTGTTATCACATGCCCTGTCTTCCTCTGGAGGGCATGACTTGCATTTACTGTAGATCCACATTTGCATGCATGTACATACAGACCGACTTTGCGCATGCACGAGCAGACGTGCATGCAGATCCCTGCTCTGTGTACATGTATGAGTAGCTGGACAACTGTCTAGCTAATGTGCGCACACAAATCAAAGATTTGCACATGTATGTCCCCATGAAAAGTGGGCCTGTGTTTGAACACATGGAAATGGTCTTCTGCAAACTTACTGTGCTCACCATGAACATCTTCCCTCCTCACCTCTCTTGTCACTATAACTATCATTTGCCTTGACATTATAAGGGGCTGGCACTATCAAGGGATCACCGTAAGACAATGCATATTGTTGCCCCTTGACCTGAGCAGCTGACCAATATTTAGGGTCTTGCCAGGTTGTTTCCATCAGGAGGAGAAATTGATGATGGCGTCAGATATTTCTTTGGTGCAGTCCTGCTTGTTTACAACGAACGTAGACAAAGCCCTGCCTCCCAGAACACAGCAGGAAGTTGTCTTGCTCACAGTTTCCAAGCCTGTCATTCCTGTGCCCTGAGGTGCTCTGTCTGTGCTCTCACTCAGGGCCATACGCACAACGGCTTCTCTGACTTTCTGCTGGCTTTCTAATCACTTTCCTGTTTCTATCTGCCTTTGACACCTTCCCAGACAAACATAACTGCAAGCAATCTATTCCTCAGCCCCTGTGTTTCCAGGCCCCCGGTAACCCCCTCTTACTTCCCTGAGTTAGTTCTGACTCAGGCTTTTCTACATAGTGTAGTGCCTTGGGAGGTGGCTTCTATTGTTTCAGCTATCTTACTCCATAAAGAAGCTTAATTGCTTCTCCCATGTAGCCTGAATGGGAGAATGGCTAGCATGCTCATGAGCTTTAATCAGATCTCTGACTGTTTAGATGAAAGACATGCTTGCTGGCAGCTATTAAAACTTTCCAGCATAACAGGATTGTAAATACAGGTACCTTTTGTGAGATGTGTACGAGTTAGTCGAGAGCTGAGAATATGGTGCCTCGAAGATCCTTCCGGTCAGTCTTGCACTCTGAGAATCTTAGGGATTGTCCACACTTCACTTTCACAGCACAGCGACACTAGTACAGCTATGACGGCAGAGACCCTCCAGTGGAGACGCAGCATAAACTGACAAAAGGTGTAGCTATGCTATCAAAGGAATTCCACCTCCCTAAACTACTTCAGCTAAACTGACAGAAGCACTCTTCTGTCAGCATAACTGCACCTACCATGGGGGTTTTGCTGCCAGGGCTATGCCCTTTAGTGGGTGTGGGTTTTTGCACGCCTAAGCGACATGGCTATGCTGACAAATCTTAAGCCTCAGAGTCAGCATGTTTGCAATCATCAGAGTCCCTGAAAATTCCAGGGGGCACAGCATGGTCGATGCATTATATACAGGTGCCGTAACCATACTTTTCTCTCGCTACATTTTAACTAAACAAATAGCCTAAAATAGGAGCTAAACTCTGGGACCGAACCCAAAAGGAATAATTAAAAATGCAATGATATGAATGATTAAGTACAAGCATGATTGTTGTTTTAAATTACCCATTGCCAAGGTCATTTTGGTCTGGCCGTCGTGAGTAAACACCGTGTTTCCAGTGACAAAATGTTCCCTGCCATCCAGCTCAGGGATCCTGCTTGCTACCTAGGGAATGAATCCTTCTGGACTACAACTGAATACGAACTCAATTAACATGAGGTCTCCCCTTTGCCCAGTGGAACAGCATCGTAGCATATCTCACTTTGTGGTTCTGCCCAAGCATAAGCTAGGACACGTCTTGTCACTGAAAAAAATGCTTTAACACAGTGGTTCTCAATCTTTTTATTGGTGTGTGTGTGTGTGTGATGGGAGTGAGATAAAAAATGTCACCCGGTGACTCAAGAGCTGCAAAGGATTGTGGGATTTGGATAACAGGAGGATTTGGGGAGCCATTTGGTGAGTGAGGGTGGTGATGCTGCTGGCTGAAGAATATGTGGTGTGGGAGCTTATGCTGTTGGGTGAGGGTAGTTATATGGTGAAGGGTTGGTGTTGCTGTGGGTGGGCATTTGGGGTGAAGGATTGGTTCTTCGGGATGGGATGCTGGTGTTGCCAGGTGGAGCATCAGTGGGATGGGGGAGACTGCTGTTGTCAGATGGTGGTGCCTGTGGGTTTTGGTGGAGGAGACTAGTGCTGCCTGGTGGGGTATTTGTGGGGCGGGCAACTGGTGTTGCTTGTGGCGGGAGGGAAGGCTGGTGCAGATGCAGGTAGGCTTGTGTGATGATGGTGAGTTGGTGCTGATAGGTAGGAGCTCATGGAGTGGAGGCGGGGCTGGCGTGGCTGTATAATAATGGATGTGCAGTGTCGGTGTGCATCGTTAAAGCATTGCTGTGTTTCTCACCAGAGGTGGCTGTAGATGATGGGTGAAGAGAGTCCTGCAATTCCCTTCAAATCTTTTTAAGGATCAGAAAATTGTAAAAGTGTATTTTTGTAAAGCCAAACATATGGGGAAATGCCGTGAGTTTCAAAGCAGCAAACCATGCAGCTGAATACACTAATGAGTACGACATTTTGCCTAGATGTGGAGTATAGTAGACTCTCGCCTCTAATCTTTATATTAGAAAAACGTAATTGACCACAGAAAATGTACCACTGTGGGTATGTCTACATGAGGAAAAACCCCAGCTGCAGTGAATCTTTGAGCCTGGGTCTTTAGACTCAGGCTTGTGCTGCGGTGCTAAAAATAGCTGGGTAGACCTTTGGGCTCAGGATGGCACTCGGCCTCTGGAACCCACCCCCTCCCGCCGGGCTTCAGAGTCCAAGCTCCAGCCGACCCAGAACATCTGTAGGGCTATTTGCAAGGCTGTAATGTGAGCCCACGAGCCTGAGTCTATAGACACACCCTGCTTCGCTCACATTCCTGCAACCGCCCGACCTCCTATAACCTGGAGTTTACGCCAGGCTGCAGCCCTTGTTCCAGTTCCTCCTGAACCTCCTGCTGAGGTTCTGGCTGCACTTTTCCCCACACTTGTTTTTATATGCACACCCCGTCCGTGACCCTACAAAGTTGCGGGACCTCCTTGTCAACCTCCTCCTGGCCCTGGCCAAAGTGGCCATCTATAACACCAGGGAGAGAAGGCTGGCTGTGGGGCGGGCCGCCCTGCAACTGTGGGGCCTATCTCTGTTTCTCCATCTGTTCACACATCCAGGCAGAGTTCCTCTGGGCAGCGTCCGCTGGCTCCCTTGACGCCTTCCGGGAGCAGTGGGTGCTGTCCGGGGTTCTCTGCTCAGTGTTCCCTCCGTTTGACCCTTTGACCCTCACGCCCCTTCCTGGTTTTTCATTTGTTGTCTCACAAAATCAGTTGAGTCCTGGGTCCGGTGGCTCCTCCCCTTAGGCTAGGGGAGGGGCCTTTAGCAGTGGGCGGGCTTGCGCCTACCCACTGCCCCTGGCACTCAAATAGTAGCTGGAGTTTACACGTGAAATAGCCAAGCAGAAGCTTTAGCCAAAGACTCTGCTACTCTAGATGATGAGAAAAAGCTCAGAGTCAGTCCTCTGAGGTAGTTTTCATTGTAAACTTTATTATTAATGGAAGAAAAGAATAGACACCCTAGAGGGCCTGCGTGCACTTAATTGCTTTTCCGAACAACAATAAAAGAGTGAGAATCTATTTATCTATTGAACTTTTCTACTTCACTATTTACAGTTTTGCCATCTGCATCTAGCAATAGACCTATATCTGACCTAGGATTTTTCTCATTCCTGATTTATTTTTAAAATGCCTCTTTATTATCTTTAACCCGATTGGCAATTGATATTTCATGAATTCCTTTTTATTCCTTTATCAGTTGCCTACATTTTTAGTTGATATTCATTGCCATCTACTTTCCCTTTTTTCAACACGTGTGTGTGTGTGTAATGTTTTATTGCTACTTCCACATCTCCTTTTAACCAGGATGGTTTTAGGGGCACCCAGTAGGATGTCCTTGAACAGGTCCCAGTTGTCATTAGCACTTCCCACCCTAAATTTATGTTCCCAAACAGTTATGCCAACAACTACATTAATCTCTGAAAAAAATTGCACTTTTAAAGTTACAAATACACTTAATAATACTTGGTGCCATATTCTGTTTGCACATGGGAAACGTAACCAGATCATGCTCACTGATACCTAGGGAACTGCTAATTTTAAAGTCAGCAAGTAACTTTTCTTTGTCTGTCAGGATGAGGTCCAGTACTGAGCTGCCTCGGGTTGGGTGCAAGACTCTGTGTTGAGAAACTATCATTTGTTATTTTTGGAAACGCTATGGAAGTTTTGTCACTGGCCACACGGCATGTCCAGCAAATATCCCCAGGTTAAAGTCACCCATCAAAACACAGTTTTTCTTCCTACACATTAGGACAGATGTTTAAGGGCAGTTTGTCCTGTTCTCTAAGAAGATTGGGTGGTCTGTAACAGCTGTGCACCAGTATCCCCCTTCTTTCGTTTCATCAGTTAGAACTATAATCTATAAGCATTCAAAATCCTGTGATTCTGAGTTCTCTCTAACTCTGTAACAGGTAACGTTATCTTCAAAGGAAAGCCCCTTTTTCCCACTCTATCCTTTTGGAACAAGTTGTAATGGTCAATTTTAATATTCCAATCCTAAGACCCTCTCCCATCAAGTTTCAGTAATACCAATCCTATCTTTTTTTTCCGCATTAGTATATAATTTAAAAATCTGTTCCTTGCATGCCCCAAAGGGCTTGGATTTGTCGCTGTGAGGTGAGGCTGGTTTATATATTTGAGTGTTTGTACCATGACTGCCCAGTTACATCCTCCCCTTTCATGGTTAGTTTAAAGCTCCCCTCCCACCCCGACTACCCGAGCTAATCTATCACCCAGAAGATTGGTCCCCCTACTATTGAGATGGAGGCCATGAGACCCATACAACCCCCTTTCTCCACGTAGGTGCCCTGATGTTCCATAAAACCAAAATCTTCCTTGCATACCAGCCACTTAACCAATTGTTCACCTCCAGTGTCTTCTGCCTTCTTTCTTCTCTCACTTGAAGGAACAGAAAGGATTTCTGTGACAATAGTCTGGATGTTCCTCTCCTTCAGTAAATTCCCTTCCGAGATCTCTGAAATCTTCCAGGACCTGTGGAATGGTGCCCGATGCACTAACATTGCCTCCCATGTGGATCACTGCCAAGGGAGTCTCCTGCCAATTCAGAATATTGTTTAATCTAGTGGTGAGGTCCTTAGACTTTGCTCCTGGAAGAAAGCAAACTTCTTCCCCTGACATTACCTGCTCAGGATACAGAGAAGGGAGACTGCTCAGTCAAATGGCTGTAGGACTGTGTTGTACCCCAGCCTGGGGGTGTTTTTTGTCGCTCTCATTTTGCTTATGTTAACTTGTTTGGATTTCTGATTATGAACCGATTCTGATAAGAGTACAAGTTCCTTGGAGCAGGGATCATCTTACTTCCAGTGTTTGGAAGGTGCCTAGCACCTAGTGGGTGCTACTATACATACAATTAATAATAAAATGATACATTCCTTGTGGAAATCCCTTGCCAACTGCATCCCTCTTTTATTTTTGCTGAGTCAGCCCACCAACTCACACTACTGTAATTTGCCTGTACATACACACCCTGGGCGAAATCCTCATTTGGCATAAATCAGTGTAACTCCATTGAAATCAGTGAGAATCTGAAGCATATTATGTTTTAAACCATGGCATTACTGCCTAGAGAGATGCAGTGTTGTTGTAGCTGTGTTGGTCCCAGGATATTAGAGAGACAAGGTGGGTGAAGTAATATCTTTTACTGGACCAGCTTCTGTTGGTGAGAGTGACAAGCTTTTGTGCTTACACAGAGCTATTCCTCTGGCCAGATTTTTGACGGTATTTAGATAACAGACAATAACATATATCTAACAGACAACAGATGCAGATAATTACCTAGTGGAATTTACAATGGTGCCCAGGCACCGAACTCTCTTTAAAAAAATCTGACGCCGAGGCCCTGGGATAGGTGTCTTTTCAGTTCTTATTTAAATCAGAATAAATAAAATATAAACAGGGAGCCAGTTAGCTATAACTTCATCCTGATCAAATGTTGATCAACTTAACTTTTGAAAGATCTCACTCCCTCACTTGGATGACTTTAAAACATATCTAGTTCCGTTTGGCATATGCTAAATGTTTTGTATTTGATACTACAGAAAAGATCATACACTTTATATCTAAAGGCACAAGAACCATTATGTAATATTAAAGGTCATGAAAGTGAAACAGAATATTTTTTCCACTCTCAGGAAAGGGCTTTGTGTTATTATATGGGAGTACCTAGAAAATATTGTCAAGTGCAATCAAGTAACTTAGTGATTTTAAAATTAAAATCCATCAGTATAGATGCTCTCCATTGCTATTACAACTCTTGCAAAAATTGTTCACTGCTTCATCTTCACTTGTACTTGCCATATACAAGATTTATCTATTTGCAGATCAGAAATGAGATCATCTAATTGATAATAACTGTATCTAAAAGGCAGCTAGCTCCTTTATATATCTGCAAGTGAATATAAATGATAGTGTGCAAGGATATATATGCACTATTTAATCATTTAGATCCAATGTATCTATCTTCTTCAAGATTTGGCCTTTGTACAGTTAAGTTAACATAAATATTTCTTTGATGTAATGGTGCCCTTCAGTGGCTAGTTTGGTTAATTACAAGTATAAATTCTGTTACATGGCTCCAGATGATTCATGCAGATACTACGTGGAATGCACAAAGGTCCATATCATGTCCTTGGGCTGTGCAAGCAGCTATGAGATTGAAGATAAAATGGGACAGTGCACAAAGAAGTTAATGAGTTGGAATGGAAGTATCGGTAAATTAAACAGCAATTCTGCAGTTTTAAAATGTTATTTTCCTATACAGTAGAAGTGGATTTGGCTACTGGTGGGTGTGTAGCTTCCCCCCATACTTCTACAAGCTCCACTGCTCATATAGTAATCAACCAGAAAATGAATCTGTTACCTTCAACTCGAGGAACAGTGTTTGAGGGTTTTTTTCCTGCTAGTTTCATAAACTCAATATCACCCCTGAATGGATCTGAATCATCCTTTAAGCTGCTTAAAGCAGTCCACAGAAGTATCGTATCTGGTAAGAATACATATTGCTGCTAATCTCCGATTAGCTGGGATGGTGAATCCTGACATCCCAACACCTCAGTGTGTAATATCCATTGTCACAGGAATGAAACAGGACCTTCTCCTGCAACCTTTTCCACAGGCCTGCCCTTGCCACTCCACTAGTGATTCCAACCTAGAAGCCATTCATGTCTGTAGTATGGTTGGCGGTCCCTCCCCATCAGTCTTGGAGGGAGGCCACACCTCCTCACTACCCTGCTTCGGGGCTGGGGGATCAGTCTCCGAGCTATAAATAGTTCAAAGGCCCCAGGCGGGGCAGCAAACAGTTCAAAGGCCACCAGGGTGGTCAGGGAAGGGGGAGGGGGACGCAGGCCCACCTGACTCCACTGCGTCCCAGCCCAGGTCCCTAGCTGTGGCCGAGGGGTAGGCCACAGGGTCCGCGGGGTATGCCACGGGGTCAGCGGGGCCCCAACCACAACACGCTGAGTCACCATCCGGCTCTCCAGTCCCTGGAGCGTGTGGCTCCTCCCCTGGGCTACTTCCTTCCCCCTGTCCCTCGGGTACCTGGTGTCCTGCTGTCAAGTCGGCCTCGTTGGGGTAGGTGCCCAGGGGCAGGTTGTAGAACCCCTCGATCTCGTCAGGGGGTGGCAGGTCAGGCAGCTCTTCGGGGCTGTTCACGGGGGGCAGTTCCTCCAGGTCCGGCCGTCAGGGCCCACGCCTCACCATCGTCCTCTTGCAATTCCAAGGGCAGCTCCTCTAGGTCTGGCCCCGGTAGGGCCACGTCCTCTGCATCTGTGTCAGGCAGCTCCTTCAGGTCCTCGCCCTTCAAGATCACCGAGTCCGACAGGGTGGGTGGATCCGGGGGTACTGCTGGGCCCCAGGTCTCACGCTGCTCCTTCGCCAGCACCCGGATGCCGGCCCTGGTCCGCTTCCCCGAGTACCCAGTCTGGTCAGCTCACCTGGGTACCAGGCCGCAGGCAGAGCTCGAGGGCCAGGAGGGACATCCTTTCCCTCCAGGAGCTGGCTGCTGACTGAGCTCCTGGGCCTCTCTTTTGTACTTCCTGTCCCGCCCCCTCACTTCCAGGCTGGCAGACAGGCAGTCTCTGGCTCCGCCCCCACAGGCCCGGCCTGTTGCTCCCCGTCAGTCTTGGAGGGAGGCCACACCTCCTCACTACAATATCCCTCTATCGTTCTCATCTCTGAGCCTTTTTCCACCTCTCCCCTCATGCCTGGAACACTCTTTCCATTCCACTTCCTCCAGGTCTGGTCCTGCTCAAATCAGTGACAAAATTCTCATTGAATTCAATGGTGCAGGGCTCAGGCCTCAAGCCACCACCGTCTCATTCAAATGCTGCCTAAAATCTGACTTCTTTTGCGCTTTCCACAAGAAGTGATTTAATAATTATTTTTTAAAATCCAAACTAGCTCTTTTCTCTGGATTTCCCAATGCAACGTTATTTTTCTGTGTCTGTCTTTTAAGGCCCTGTCCTGCAACCATTTTATTCACTCCCAAGGCACATAAGCAGGTTGGATTCAGAGGGATGATTCATAGATGTAGGATTGTTCATAAGCCAAAGTGTTTGTGGAATTGGGGATTTAAGCCCCAATCTTGAAAAGACAAATATGCGTAACTTTCCATGCTGAGAGAAGTTTCCAGTGAGTTTGGTGTAATTGTTCCCAGTGGCTAAAGTTAAGCATGTCTTTAACTCTATGAAGGACTAGGGATTTGGATTGTAAGTTCTTTGGGCAGAGACCATCTTCATTATGTGTCTTGTACGACCCCAACTGCACTGTCAGAACGTAATAAATAATTAAATAAATCTTAATTTGACTGAAAAACTGTACAAAGAACAATCTGATTTATTCTGCATTAGATTTTGTAACTGAAGTTGCATTCTCAGTTCTCGGTAGTGAATTACATGATGCTAACTCCCTACTTTAAAAAAAAAAAAACCCTTGTGGTTCTTCTACTTATTAATTAGCTGGATTAATCTATAATGTGTCTTTGTCAAGATTCATCCATCTAATGTACTTATATGGGTCCCATTACTGGAGCATGTAAGCACCACACAATGTTTTAGGTATTTATGCTCTCCACCCTCCTTTGTGGTATGGCAGTGCTATTATCCCCACTTTACAGATGGGGAACTGAGGCACAGAAAGAAGTAGTAACTTGACCAAGGTCACAAAGGAAATGTCTCCAGAGCCCCAGGCTACTACTCCAACCCTTGGACTAGCCTTTAGAAGAAGATTCCCTCCCTAATATGTAGAACCACTGAGAAAATTAAACCATGTTTGAATCTGTAAGTGAGCATGACATGCTTCTTCATATAACAGTTGATGGGGAATGACTGTTCTGAGTTGTAGTAGCTCAATCCCACGGACTGCAGCAGGAAGCAATTCTGCACTGGCAATGAGATAGAAATTGGTAATGAAAACATCTCATCTCTAAATAGCCTGAAATCAGCCAAAAAGGGCTGGCCGAAGTTACACCAAGTTTTTCTCTTCTGCGTTTTGTATTGTTTCAGTAGTATGAATACAAAGGTAATCACTTCTCATCCACAAAGAAACATGAGTGCAGGAGATAAGGGGATCATTTTTCTCCTCTCTAATGGTTCCCCTCCCAATTAACGTTCAGAGAGTTTAAGGCCAAACCAGACCATTGTGATCCTCTAGTCTGATCTCCTGCATAACACAGTCATCGGACGTCACCCAGTGATTTCTGCATCAAACCCATGACTACCATTTGAGCTATAATATATTTTGTAGAAAGACATAAAGTCTTGATTGAAGTTAATATACTGGACTGGCATGTATTGTGTTGTGCCAACGCATCAGCAGCAGCTGCAGCATGTGAACAGCTGCGCATAGGCAGCACACAGGTGTGCTTTCTGGTAGCTTGCCTGCATCCGCTGCTACTGGTTCCATTAGGATGGCAGCGGGACTGACACCATGCTGTTCTCAAGGTGTCTTTTTGATGGATGGAACCTCAGCAATGACACTGAAAGGTGCTGCAACAGTCAAAGAGGTGGGTACAATGGTCTGGATTTCAGATTTTCCTCCATGGACAAGTCTTCTCTCATATTCGGGGTTCTTTTAAATTTAGCTCAGTGTATGCTAGTTGTAAATGGTCAGGGCCCTAGCCTGGGACCTGGGAAACCCAGGTTAAATGCCCTGTTTCATCACAGACATCCTGTGTGACCTTGGGAAAATCACTTCATTATTTTGAGTCCCATCTATAAAATCGAGATAATAGCATTGCCCTACCTCGCCGGGGTCTTGTGAGGATAAATGCACTAGAGATTTTCAGGTGCACAGATACTACTGTAATGGGGGGTTATAGAGGTACCCAGGACAGATAGCTTTAACTCTGATTTTCCTGCCTTCTTAATGGCCTTTGTCTTATTAGCTACAGTGGTCTTGTAAGGATTTTTATCTTCATATATACCCTCAATTTTAACTTCACCTTAATAAAATTGTCTGGGATTAAATAAAGGGATGATTTAGTTGGGGTTGGTCCTGCTTTGAGCAGGGGGTTGGACTAGATGACCTCCTGAGGTCCCTTCCAACCCTAATATTCTATGATTCTATGAACCATATTCTACCCCACTTCTGTGAACAGAATGTCCATTAACATCAGTGGAGTTTTCTGCAGAGACCGAGAGTAAAGCATCACCTGTAGTTTATTTTTACTTACATGTGCATGCAGCAGTGAGGATATTTTTATTGAATCTCAATGATCACTAATACTCCAAAATGGTAATTTGGTTCTGTCACAAATCCTAGTCGAGTGCCTCCTTGTGGTCATTCACTAACCTGCTGTGAGGGAAATCCAAGCCTCTGGATCCCTGGGTCATCTAAGCCTCTCTCAGTCTCAGCAAGCTGCTGCACTGTTCTCTCCCTTGGTCTCTGGTACATTTCTTGGCACCAATCCTCAGTCTATCCCTTCACAGAAATGGAGCCCCACAGCCCACCTGCCTTAGGCCCCCAGGACCAATGCTGACCCCCAGGATACCCAGTTGCTTAAACACACACTCTCAGAATCCCACTGAAAGGTTTGAGCCTATGTTACAGTTTAGCTCTTTCAGGAGGCACTTAGTAGATGTGAGGTATATAACACACGCATAGCCGCGGTGCAACTAGAGTGCAGTCTCCTTTGACTGATGGTTCACATCTACAACTGGTCAATTCAGAGTGTAGTCTGACACTGAGCTCTCTCTTTGTGATGGCCAGGAGTAATGCCTTCTATCATCTCTGCTTGGCTAGAGGACGCCATCCCATCCTGGCAGGTGATGACTTGGCCTCAGTTATTAACATATATCACCTCCTGGCTGGACTACAACAATGTGATATACCTGGGCATGAAGCCTTCAACACTTAGGAAACTACGTAGTTCAGAATGCTGCAGTGCATCTCCTCAGCAACACAAGCTACTGTGAACACGTCAAACCCGTCCTGCATGCTCTGGCTTCCCACAGAATGTCAAATCAAGTTTCTTTGACCTTGCCTTCTCTAACTGGGACATTTAACACAAACCACCCCCCACCCCCCAAAAAAAAACCTCTAACAAAGTGGGACACTCCACATGATTCTCCCTCTTGAGAGAGGTAGAAAGAACAAACAACATGTGACAGATGTGTAGCCACATTCAGGGGCATGCACAAAGGAGGGCAAGCAGGTGCAAGCAGGTGTCCCTGCAGCGTGGGGAGGGAGGAAGTAGCAGGGCAGCTAGCTGCCGGCTGAGCTCCTCTCCCCTCATCTCTACAGCTGCAGCCTGCTGCTTCTCCTTCCCTGCTGCTGGAGGCCCACATGTTGCCTCTGCCTCCACCCCCTGACTCACCTCAGTGCGTGGTCTTCACAGCAGGCAGCAGTGCTGGGACTCCAGCAGCAGGGCAGGGGAACCAGCAGGCTGCAGTGGTAGAGGTGGGCGGACAAGGAGCTCAGCTGGCAGCTGGCTGCCCTGCTGTTTCCTCCCTCCCTGGGCTGCAGGAACACAGAGAGTGCCGTTGCCAGGGGGAGCTGCTATCTTCTCGCTCCTGGGTGTCCCCACCCGAGGTGTCCTGAGAAATCTACAGGGTGGAGGGGGTGTCGCAAGAACCTTTCATTTATGCGTTTTTAATGTGCCCCTCCAAAAGGTATTCAAATGTAAATTCCTGCACACACCCAATGCCACACTGCTTAATGGAGTGCTGGAAGACACCTAGATACGACAGTGATGAGCTTGGTAAGAAAAGTCTGCATAGACTCGAATAGATTCTTTGCACCAAAGTCTAACACATTTACTCCTTTACTTAATCATATAAAGCACAAGACACTATTAGAAAACAACAAACATCCTAACTGCAATGCCCCTCACTAGCTCACCCTTCTCTTTGGGAATCCTTGGAGGGACCATCTGTGTTCAGGAAAGCAGGCAGGATCCTGTGCCTCAGGAGGCTTCTACCTGGTGGATTGCTTCTTCATCAGGGAGACTTTTTCCCAGCTTCTGTGACTTCGTTTCTCCTCTCCAGTTGTAGGGTGACCAGCTAGCAAGTGTGAAACATCGGGATAGGGGTTGGGGGGTAATAGGCGCCTATATAAGAAAAAGTCCCAAATATTGGGACTGTCTTTATAAAATCAGGACATCTGGTCACCCTACCCCAGTGCTTCCTCTTCCTGTGTGGTGCTCCTTGTCTCCTTATTCCTGCCTTTCTCCCTCCCTTCAGCCAGAGGAATAAGTGTCTTCTTACTACTGAGCAAATCCACTTAGCATAACCATTGTGGGCAAAGTATTGTGGTTAAAAGTTAAGTACCTCCCCATTGTCCTGAGTCTGGAGTGCACCTGCTGCATGTCCTCTCAGCACTGGTGAATCCACATACAGATAGACCTTCCATGACAGTAATTTCATGATACAATTTCATAAAATCTTTCTGCCCTACCACCCCCACACACATGATACAGTTCTGCGGTGACCTGGAATCCTACTTTCGCCATCTCCGACTCAAGGAATATTTCCACCACACCACTGAACAACACAATAATCCACAGGTACCTTCCTACCAACGCTACAAGAAGAATTCTGCATGGACTCCTCCTGATGGTCGAAACAACAGGCTAGACTTTTACATAGAGTGTTTCCACGACGTGCACAAACTGAGATTGTAGACAAGCAACATCGCTTGCCCCAGAACCTCAGCCATGCAAAACGCAACGCCATCCACAGCCTTAATAACAACCCTGACATTATAATCAAAGAGGCTGACAAAGGAGGTGCTGTACTCCTCATGAATAGGTTGGATTACGAACAGGAGGCTGCCGGACAACTCTCCAACACCACATTCTCCAAGCCACTACTGCCCAATCCCACTGAGGAATACCAAAAGAAACTACAACATCTACTTAAGAAACTCCCTAAAGAAACACAGGAACAAATCTACACAGACACCCCCTGAGCTCCGACCAGGGTTATTCTATCTACTACCCAAGATCCACAGATCCGGGAATCCTGGACGCCCCATCATCTCAGGCATTGGCACTCTCACAGCAGGACTGTCAGGATATGTGGACTCTCTCCTCAGGCCTTATGCCACCAGCACTCCTAGCTATCTTCGTGATACCACTGACTTCCTGAGAAAACTACAGTCCATCGGTGATCTTCCAGAAAACACCATCCTAGCCACTATGGATGTAGAAACTCTCTACACCAACATCCACCCCACCATCTACCTCAGCCTGGACCAGTCCACACAAGAAATCCACTTCCTGGACACTACAATACAAATAAGGGATGGTCACATTAATACCACTCTATACTGAAAACCAACTGACTGCAATACATACCTTCATGCCTCCAGCTTCCACCCTGGACACATTACACAATCTATTGTCTACAGCCAAGCCCTAAGATACAACCGGATTTGCTCTGATCCCTCAGACAGAGACAAACACCTACAGGATCTCCATAAAACATTCTTAAAACTACAGTACCCACTTGGGGAGGTGAAGAAACAAATTGACAGAACCAGACGGGTACCCAGTAGTCACCTACTACAGAACAGACCCAACAAAGAAAACAACAGAACACCACTGGCCATCACCTACAATCCCCAGATAAAATCTCTCCAACACATCATTAAGGATCTACAACCTATCCTAGAAGATGATCCCTCACTCGCTCAAGACGTAGGAGGCAGGCCTATCCTTGCTTACAGACAACCCCCCAACCTGAAGCAAATACTCACCAGCAACCGTACACCATACAAAAAGAACACTAACCCAGGAACTATCCCTGCAACAAACCCCATTGCCAACTCTGCCCGCACATTGACTCTAGTGACATCATCACAGGTCCTAACCACATCAGCCACACCATCAGGAGCTCATTCACCTGCACATCTAATAATGTAATATATGCCATCATGTGCCAGCAATGCCCCTCTGCCATGTACATTGACCAAACTGGATTGTCACTACGCAAAAGAATAAATGGACACAAATCAGACATAAAAAATGGTAACATCCATAAGCCAGTAGGAGAGCACTTCAATCTCCCAGGACACTGTATAGCTGACTTGAAAGTTGGCATTCTTCAACAAAAAAACTTCAAAAACAGACTTCAGCGAGAAATTGCAGAGCTGGAACTCGTATGCAAACTTGACACAATCAGATTGGGTCTACATAGGGACTTGGAATGGTTATCTCATTACAAGAAGTAATTGTCAGTGTTCACACATTCTCACCTTCTAATCAATGGTTGTGAATAGGCCTCATCTAACCTAACTGCACTGACTTTGTTAGCATTTGCCCTCCCCATTGTTATGTTTCTTACCCTTGGATGTATATATATATATACCTCTTATCAGTGATTTCCATTTCATGCATCTGACGAAGTGGGTTGCAGCCCACGAAAGCTTATGCCTGCAGAAATCTGTTAGCCTTTAAGGTGCTCCAGGATTCTCGTTTTTTATAATATCATCTGGAATTCATACGATGTACAGACAGCCCCCAATTCTGCACATTCTGTCATTTCAGTTTTCTGTAAGGTGACTTGTGTTGTAAAACGTCAAGCCAAGTTGACAGCCCTGGCTGAAGTCCTCTATTCACAGTTCATTAGCAGCATCTTAAGCTTCCCAACACTGTCCTGGCAACATGAGAGTCACTCTTAAGGTATGTCAGCACTGCAATCAGGGGGTGTGTGTGTGATTGCAGCACAGGAACACTTACCCAAGCTAGCTTTAATCTAGCTAGCTCAGCTTCTAATAACAGCAAAGCCACAGCACTGCAGGGCTTCAGCATGGCCTGTATAAACCTGCCCAGGATCCTGGATACTTGGGTGGCTAGCCTGGACCAAAGTCCACACTGCCATAGCTTCACTGCTATCGGTACCTCTGACACACTGCACCCCTATGTACACCCGTATGGTGTGATTGTGTATCATTCATGTTCACTCTTATAGTGTAATTGTGTATTGTTCAATGCATGGTGTGTCATGTAAGGGGTTTTTGGAATGCTCAGGACATGCTGGATGTTATTGTTATGGCTGTAGGTTTGTTGCAGTGTCATATGTATAGGTATGAAGCTCTGCTATGTAATAGTCCCAAATATGTGCCTCTTGGCTCGAGGCAGATCTAGGCAAACACTAAAAGCAGGGAGGTAGTTCACGCCTCACTAAGGCATGCATAAAACAACCCAGCTCTTCCAGGAACAATGGACTAGCCTAAGCTAAGGGGATGTTCATTGACTCAAGTGGAGGAAGCCATGCCGGACATTGTCTGTCACCTGACCCCAGAGGAGGCGAAGGAACACGTTAAAAGCAGAGATGTTTTGCAATCTGGAGCTCTCTCTTCCACTTCTATGTACTAAACAACACCAAGCAACTGAAGCACTGTCCATAAGGGGAGGGCCTGGCTGAAGGAGATCAGCCAGCCTGTGGTGAGCGTTAGCTGACTTTGTAAGGTTATTGAAAGGGTTAAGCTTAGTTTAGAATGTGATTTGCTTTTATTTCCTCCTGATCCGATCTGACTTATTTTCCTCTGATTTATAATCATTTAAAATCTTTCTGTACTTTATAAACTTATGTGTTTGTTTTATCTAAAGCTGTGCATTTGGTTTAAGGTGTGTCAGAGACTCCATTTGAAGTGACGTAGCTGGTGCATATCAATTTCTTTGATAAACTGATGAACATGTGAGCTTGCAGAGTCCAGTGGGCGGCACTGAATACTGCAAAACGGCAGGTCCTAGGGTTGCATCTGGGACTGGGGATAGTGGCTGGGGTCCTATCATTGCATAATCCCATGAGTAGCTGGCTAGAGGCAATCACTCACTGAGTCGGGGGGGGGAGGGGTGGGGGCAACTTGCTTGCTGGTGGCTGTGTGTGAGCTGCCCAGGAGTGGGGGTTCACAACAGTATCGTACCATGGGGGGGCAGGGCCCGACACCCCCTCCAGTGCCCGCCATCCCCTGAATATCGTGAAGGGCCAGCCCGGCACCCCCCCCAGCTGTGGCCTGAGGCTGTCCCATCCAAGCTGGCGCTGGGCTGCAGGGCTGGAGCGGCAGATAAGTGCGGGGTGCCAGGCCGGCCCTTCACGATGGATAGGGGGTGCAGGAGGCTGAGGGGTGGCTGCTCTTGCTCCCGCACCCTCCCCCAGGCTGGGGGGATGAGGCCGCCCCTGTCTAAGCTGGCACCAGGCTGGAGCAGCAGAGGTGGGTGCCGCGTGGTGGGTAAACATGGGGGGAGGCAGCAGAGCCAATCCTGCATTTGTGCCCCCCCCCAAGACCCCATGCTCCTCCCACAAGTGCAGACTCCCTCCCTCCCCAGGGCAGCTGGGAAATGGCGCCGGTACCCCTCCTGCCTTATGCGCCTGGGGGGGGGGGGGGGGGAGAGAACATGAGGTGGGGCAGTGCTAATGTAGGCTTGGCCCCCAGGAGCCAGAGACCCATTGTTCACACAGCAAAGCATCTAGTGTTTCTAACCTATGAGTAAAGCTAAGATTTTGTCATGGATATTTTTAGTAAAAGTCATGGGCAGGTTGCAGGCAATAAACAAAAATTCAAGGAAGCCTGCAGCCTGTCTGTCAGGGAAGTGTGGGGGGCTGAAGTCCAAGCCCTGCCATGGGGGGACTGAAACCTGAGCCATGCCGTGTGTGTGGGGAGGGGAGAGTGGATGCTTACACCCCGGAGCCCTGCTGCCGGGGCAGGGGAGAGGCTGACTGCCTGAGCTCCACCGACCGAGCCCCACCATCCAGGGCTGAAGTTGCAGAGATCATGAAAAATCACGGAATCTGTGACCTCTGTGACCAACTTGTAGCCTTAGCTATGAGCATTCCTAATTAAGCATTGATATGAATGCTGTAGTTGTGTGACATCACAAGTACAACAGTCACCCTATCCCATATGCACTATTTTGGGTTTCGCTATGTTGGATTGCACGATCTTACAAGTGTTTAATGCATTGCTGCCTTTTTATTCTTGCAGCCAATCCATTCTATTAATGTGACCCCAAGAGAGAGAGATGTAATTAACAGACATGTCTTTCCATTCAATCAACGGTTCACATTCACGTACAAACTGATCCTTCCTTAATATCCACCATTATTCTTCATAGTCTGAAAAACAGCAGAGAAGTGGATTCAGTACAGAACATATTCAGTTTTCTTTTTACACTATTTTTAAATGAGGGAAGATACAAATACTAGGCCAGTCCTCAGCAGTGACAAACCCTCCATTCAGCAGAGCTCAGGAGAATGGGGGCAAATATGATTACAATCTACCTCTGGACTTTCCGCGTGCTGGAGCTGGTGGGGCTGGTTCAACCCCTGATGCCAATGAGAGCAGCTTGAGGGTTGTTCCATCTTCTGGGAACTGCCTCCTCACATCAGCACTTCAGCCATTCCCCCTTCACCACAGTCATGTCCTTGATATGTCCCCTGTGGCAGAGGGTTGAGGGAGGCCAGAAGGAGATGGCTAGCTATGCTATCTTTATACCAGCAAGGGATTCTCCCACACTGGGGGTATTCCCAGCTGGCTGGATTCACCAGGCTTCCAGCTGTAGCTGAAGCAGGGCAAAGGATCTGATAATTCACAATAAGGTAGACAGAGAAGACAGTACCCCATGACTGCAACTTGCACTTTCTACTACAATCTAGAAGACAACCTTCCAAATATACAGAGTTCAGGTTAGTCATGTGCACTTTCCAACTAAAGGGTGAGTTACTTCAAATTAACCCATTGGGTTTTATTCTATCTCCAGTTGACTCTGTTTAGTGTAGTGCAGGTAAAACTTATTTTAACCCTTTGAAAGCTGGCTCCCCAGGACCTATTTTGACTAGGTGAGAGATGCATTGCAGAGACAGCCAACTCATGGAATAAATGGTTGCCCTGTTTTAATTCCTAAGGGTTTAGAACAGTGGTTCTCAAACTTTCCAGACTACTGTACCGCTTTCAGCAGTGTGATTTGACTGGGGACCGACGAGCTGGGCAGCAGCTCTGCAGAAAAGGACCTGGGGGTAACGGTGGATAAAAAGCTGGATATGAGTCAGCAGTGTGCCCTGGTTGGCAAGAAGGCCAATGGCATATTGGGCTGCATTAGGAGGGGCATTGCTAGCAGGTCACGGGAAGTGATTATTCCCCTCTATTCGGCATTGGTGAGGCCGCATTTAGAATATTGTGTCCAGTTTTGGGCCCCCCAATACAAAAAGGATGTGGACAAGTTGGAGAGAGTCCAGCGGAGGGCAACAAAAATGATTAGGGGGCTGGAGCACAGGACTTATGAGGAGAGGCTGAGGGAACTGGGCTTGTTTAGTCTGCAAAAGAGAAGAGTGAGGGGGATTTGATAGCGGCCTTTAACTACCTGAAAGGGGGTTCTAGGGAGGATGGGGCTAGGCTGTTCTCGGTGGTGGCAGATGACAGAACAAGGAGCAACGGTCTCAAGTTGCAGGGAGGGAGGTCTAGGTTGGACATTAAGAAAAAGTTTTTTACTAGGAGGGTGGTGAAGCACTGGAATGGGTTACCTAGGGAGGTGGTGGAATCTCCATCCTTAGAGGTTTTTAAGCTGCGGCTTGACAAAGCCCTGGTTGGGATGATATAGCAGAGGTTAGTCCTGCTTTGAGCAGGGGGTTGGACTAGATGACCTCCTGAGGTCCCTTCCAACTCTAATATTCTATGATTCTATGATTCTATGATTTGCCTTGCGTACCTCCAAGTTTCACCTCACTTAAAAACTACTTGCTTATAAAAATCAGACATAAAAATACAAGTGTCACAGTACACTATTACTTTCTCATTTTTATCATATAATTCTAAAATAAATCAATTGGAATATAAATATTTACTTACATTTCAGTGTATAGTATATACAGCAGTATAAAGAAGTCAATATCTGTATGAAATTTTTAGTTTGTACTGACTTTGCTAGTTCTTTTTATGTAGCCTGTTGTAAAACTAGGCAAATATCTATAAGAATTGATGTACTCTCTGGAAGACCGCTGCATACCTCCAGGAGTACACACCACTGATTTAGAACATCCATCTACATCCAGTCTACAACTGTATCGCCCCAGACTGGATTAGAAGATACAAAAGTAGACTGCATGGATTCCTGCTGAACATGAGCTAAAGACCTCATCCCACATATTATAACCAACCGTTACAACCGTGCTTGTTATAATCGCCTGGGATGGCTGCTGTATGTGTGCTCAAAGCATTGTACAGGTGTCAGTCTCAAAAATGTACTGGGAAATTCACAGATTTTAAGACAAAAAAGAAGAAGTATGATCAGCTAATCTGACCTCCTGAATGACAGGCCATAGAATTGCACCAGTGGTTTGTTGCAGTGTCTTTTTGCCTTGTGTGGGTACAGCCTAACTGATCAGATTTCATGCCTACATCCAAGCAAGATTTGATTCTTGCCAGTGTTGTATTTAAGTGTTGTGTTGTAGTTCAAGCCTAGTATTTCCAGACAGTGACTGCACTCATTTTCCTTCATTAGAATTATTTGAATGTACCAAAAATAAGGCCAAAGCATTTTGGATTTTGAACTTTCAAAGTTTCTTAATTCTGCCCTTAATGTAATAAGTTAATGGACTGGGTCAAACTTTCCTCTGATATAACTCCATTAATAGCATGGAAGTACTTTCAGGATAAATGTAAACCATTACTTTGGAAGCACTTACGTTGTAGAGCCAGCTGATGTAAGCAGATACCCGTGTGAAGACTGTAGGCTTCTGATAGGTGTTGCAGTAGGGGACAATCCCAAAACTAACAATCCCATGGATTTGCCAGAGACCATCCCTGTAGCACTGTAAAGGGCCCCCTGAATCGCCCTGTAATCAGAGTGGGAAGCAGTGACACACAGTTAGGTGCACCCAAGCAGTTTAGAAAATGGGCTGAAAAAGTGGTAACAGCTGATTAACTGATGGATGAATTAATGGGCCCAACACTCTGATGTGCTGAGGACCTTTTGAGAGATACTGAGTACTCCCAATACCTGTTGAAATCAATGGGAGCAAAGAGTGCTCAGCACCTCCCAGAAGGTACATGACACATTGCAGAATCAGGCCTATAACTATTTGTTCTCTGAACACACACACACACACACACACACACACACACAGCAAGATAACTCTTTCTGACCCCTCCCATTCAACAGAATTGATGTTTAAGGCACTTATCCAATGCCTATTGAAGTCCATGAAAAGACACCTACTGAGTTCAATCCAAAGACTAGGCTCTAAATGAATCAGAACACTCCTCAGGTATTTGATCCCTGCAGAAAGCTTCAGCTTCTAGCAGCTCCGTATTCAACCAGGAATGTTCTAATTCTTCCCATGCTGGGACAAATTCCAGGTCACTGAAAGTGACAGCCAGTGTATTTAAAGAGATAGCAGCACAAGAGGGGCTATAATTAAAATAATAGAAGTGAAAGAAAAACAGACTATAAGCTCCTGCTGGATCTTAAAGGCCTGGGTTTATTCAGGTTCCTTTTTAATGCATACTGAATATATAGTCAAAACAAAACGTATAGTCCCTTGTTTATAGGGTTGTGCACCATTTCCACAGGGAAGCTAATAGATTTGGAGATGATTTCTATTTCACAGCATTTGCAGGGAGAATTATTTGCCTTGATTGTTCGGTCCAGCTGACCCAGGGTTTTACACCACCTTTTTGTTCCCCCATAACTGGGGCCAGCCAGGGGCTCACAGTACCCATATGGGAGGAGTGAGCGGGGCAGGGGAGGAGTAGGAAACATAGGGGCAAGGCCAGGGGCATGTGGCCACATAGAGTTAGGATGGAAAGGTAACACCTCCAGAAGCTGTATTACTTCTCTGCAGCTCTGCTCCTCTGCAGTGAGGAAGTCCCTTTATGAGGGTTATTGGGGGCTGTCAAAGCCTTTACTGCATAGCTGCAATGGAGGCACGGGGCCCTGGCCTACCACTGATTCCCAGGATCTGATCAAAGGAATGTGCTGGTGAGAGGGCAAACCTTGCCCACCCTGAGAACAGTTGGGAAGAAAAGTGTGCAGTGAGAACCTTGGAGCTTTCCTCTCCTTTATCCCCTTCCCATGGGTTCTCTCGTGGGAGGGGGCAATTAGGAACAATAATAATTAAGAGGATGATGCTCACGAAGAAGCAGTTAGCTTGTCAGGACGGTTTGAACTCCTGAGATGCCACAAGCATTGGAAGGAGTGTGTTGTAAGTCATTCACAATTCCGATAGTAGTAGGGTTGTATAGGAAAGAAAGAGTTAAGGGGAAAAAGATAAAGGATTGAGAAATCCCAGAAAATATGGCACTTACACTGCACCCTGCCCTCACGCCATCTCCACCAGCACACACCATATTCTCCTTTGCTTGTGAGCCCCACCAGTCATTCTCAGAGCAGATGGCATGGTCAACTACTGGGAGCATCGCTTCTTGAAGTCTAGCAGGAATGCTGCCACCAACTAAAGGAGAAAGGACAATATTCTGCTCAAAGAGCCACTATCATTAAAAAATAAAGGCCCACCTCTGCCACCCTTATTCATGTTCAGTAGTACCTTACTATGCATGACTAGTTCCATTGGGATCAGCCGGACTACTCACTGAGTAAAGTACGACTCAGTGTAACCATAGCAGGATTGGGTCCAGAATGAGGGTAATATCCCCTGCTGCTCACTCCTGGCCTCTCCTCCCTGTGTCTAGTCAGTCAGATCTGCTGAGTTTAGTGATTAAAATAAGTTTTTACCACTTAAATCATGATAGCTGGCCATGGTCAACCCTAGGGCGGATCTCAGGATGAACCACTATCACTGACATGTTAAACACAGCAGGGCTTGTCCACACAGTGCGCTAAACAGTGTTTAACTTCATGCTAGTAAGAAATGTTTGAGCTTGGAAAATGCATCGTGTGATAACAAGAGCTTATCATAGCATTCGCCCCTGCAGAGAGCTGTTAGAAGACCCATGAACCACGTACGTTCTACGTAAGCTGTCGAAGTAGGGCTTAAAGATATCATATAGCAACAGGTTTTATTTACAAAAAGAGCTGTGCTGGGTCTCTGATCTGTGGCAATCTTTTTGGAATGAGGAGCAACTTTTTTTCCACTTACCACTAGTCAGTCCCCATCCAGTAACATAACATGGATAATTATTAGGCAAAATGTCTCCTTCAGGCGGAAGATTTCCTATCTCAACAAAGCCATTACCATAGGCAGGCTCAGAGAGATGCAGCAAGGCAATGTCATTTCTGAAATAGGACACAGATATGAGCCCTTCGGCTGCCACAAGACAAAATTCTTGAGTTAGTCATGTTCAAATCCTGCACACCCTTGCTCCCTTTTTATTTACGTATCTAGGTACTTATATAGCCTCCATTGCCATAGCATTTGAGACCTCATAAACAGTAATAAATGTATCTTTAAAATGCCCCTGTGAGGTAGGGAAGTGTTACTAACCCCATTTTACAGATGGGGAACTGAAGGAGCAGAGGGATTAAGTAACTTGCTCATGTCATACAGGGAGTCTACAGATCAGAAACTGAACCCAGATATTCTGAGTCCCAGTCCTCTGCTTTCCAGAAGGCCATCCTTAATCTCAGTAGGTGATGGCTAGAATATGGACATTATATTTGCAGGATTGGCCCATAAGTAAGGAATCAGTATTCATTCCTGTGCCAAGGTCGTATTCAAAATAAATTACCCATTCCCAAGGTCGGTGGGGTCCCAGTCTTCATGAATAAATATTCTGTCCACACCAACAAAATATTCAGTGCCATCCAACTCAAAGAGATTGTGCTCACCCAGAGCCACTCGGTAATTTACTTCTATTGGCCTAAAAATGAATTGAAAAATAATTACCATAAATCAGCTCCCTGGCACCACACTGGTGGCTTTGTATGATAGCTTTTGCAGCAGTAAGATCTTTCTCTGTTCTAGTAATTTCTACAGTACTTTCCACCTGAGGATCTTCAAAGTGCTTTAACAGACACATCTGTGAGCTAGGGAAGTACTATCTGCATTTTACTATTTGGGAAACAGCAGCTGCTGTATCTGGCTTCCTTGTTCAGCTGCTCATAAGCTTTTCAAACCAGAATCTGGAATTGTTCATCATGTTCCATCTATAATTAAAGTTTTATATATATGTATACACACACACACACACACACACACACACATATATATATATATACATATATATATGTAAGTATCCATAAAATTCCTTATATATATTCTGTATATATAGATATATAATTATGGAACATATATATGGAATGTTAAGTTATGGATATTTCATTTAAGGATACATTTGCTAAGGGCATCTGCAGCTAAAGATGCGTTTCTTCTTACTATTATAGTGTATTATTTATTTGCTGTCAAAAATGTGTGAGGAGCTTTGGGGATCATATAAAAAGACATGACATGCAGAGGGGGGGAAGGCAGGGTTTCCATCCTCACTCTGTCTCTTTATGCAGGTTTATGCATATTTAAATTTATTTTAAATAGTTACATGTATGCACATTTATATGCATTTACGTAAATCTGCGATCAGCTGGCTGTTGCTTCCAGGACGTTGGCAAAAATGGGTAAATACGGATGAGTATTATAATATTTACCGTAGGTCAATAAACTAACTGTGAGTTAGTCACACTTGCTTGTCTCACAAAGAGTGAACACACTGAGAGCTGCGAGTGTTTAAATGGCCCAGCACCAGTCTAGAGTGAGAAGCAGAATTGGGATTTGTGGCAAGAGTTAGAAGTCTCTTATTTCTACTTACATTTGGAGACAGTGGGCAGCAGTCATGACCCAGTTGGTACTAATAAGGGTGCCACCGCAGATATGATCAAAATATTCAGGATAATATGCATCAGCCATTTGAAGAGACACCTGTATCAAATAACAAAATATTGAACATCAGCGTTCTATTCCGGACTCTGTAGCAGTTTACAAGTGCTATTTTGGTCAGTTACACGCTCCGCTTAGCAGTGCAACGGCTGTGGTTTGCAAGCACACGGAGGAGACTTGCTATAGTTCAGAATGACTGAGCACACGCATGCACACACAGGAGCTTGCTTTCTATGTCTGCTGCCCTAATCCAGTGGCAGGAAGCAAATCTGTCTCCAAGGCTTTGTCTGGAGCAGGAAGAAAAGGTCCTTTTTAGAACTGAGTTGATCAATCAAGATGGCTTAACTCAATTGTTGACTTACCACTAATGTAGACCCAGTTTAACACCTTTAGGAGCCAACTTGACTGAAAGAAATACTTTACCTCAGTGGTTCCCAACCCGTGGTCCGGGGGCCAAAAGTGGCCCGCAGAGTCTTTCAAAGTGGCCCACCACTCCCCTCCCGCTGGCTGCAGAAGGGAGCCGCTGCTTAAGGACCCAGGTGCAGCTTGTTGCCACCGGGCTACGAGACCGGGGCAGGCTCCTTCTTGCAGCCAAGGGATTGGTCACTGAAGATCAGCGCTCCCCTTCCCCAACTCCAGCAGAGAGCAAAGCGCTTTGCCTGGATCCCTAGGTGCTGGGGTCCTTGCTGGAGCCAGAGGGAGGGGAGCACTGATCTCTCGTCCCCCTGACTGCAGAAGGGAGCCACTGCCTAGGGACCCAGGTGGAGTGTACAGGGCTACAAGATATGTGTGGTCCCCCTGCTGCAGCCAGGGGGATGGGAGATCAACGAGGAGGCCTGCTGAATTCCTTCTGTCTAGCTGCAGTGGGAGGGGAGGGGGATTACTGGTGGAAACTGGTGGCCCTTCAGGGTTGTAAAAATGATATCTGTGGCTTTCGAGGCAAAAAGGTTGGAAACTACTGTTTTACCTAGTCTAAAAGCAAGGCCTGAGTTAGGGTTCAGATTATGAAAGCAATACAACACCACCATTAACTCTTTAGCATCCGAACACTTGACACTAATGTGCTACAGAAAGTCACTCCTTCAGGATTCATATGCAGGTGAAACGTTTGGATGTGGAACAGCTTTATCATTAATGTATGTGGAATTCATATGCTTGTGCGTAATTATCAGATGTGAATGGGTTGGAGAAATGTTATTTCGTATGAAAGGTCAAAGAAAAATGACATATGGGAGGACAACAGCTACCATGTGGTGATTGGAATGGGTAATCCCTCACCTGGCTCTGCAGAGAATCGTCCATGACTTAAACCACTTTGTGTCTTATTTTGCCCAGGTGTAAAATCAGGCTATTACCTAGATACAGACACCCTTAGTCTAAAGTTGTTGTGTCTAAACTTGCAAAAAAAATTTTGTTATATTAAAGGTCAAGTAACTAAGGTCCAGAGTGCAAAAATATCATAAGATATTATGTAGAACATGTACGAAGTAGCTTAAATAAGGGAATCATCAATAACTTGAGTACAGTTTCCATTTAAAATTCATCAATTTATTTAATATTTATATTAGAATAGTATCTTGGGTGAAATCATAAGCAATAACAGCATTTAATAAGTGCTTATATCTTGCTTTATATTTTCCTAGTATTTTTAAGGGAAATTATTTGTCCTGACTTTACTCTACAATAGGGTTTCTTTTTCTGTAAATATACTTCTCAAACGTAGAATAATTGTAAATGTAGTATAAATGCCTATGTTGAACACTCTCTAACCATTTAAAATTCCCGGTTTGTATTTTTATTTAAAAGGGGACTGAAAATCATTGCTTGCTGACACTTTTAATTGTTCCTAATTTTGTTATTGTTACTGTGGCAGTGTATCATGCTATGGGAATTTTTTGCCTATACAGTGCATTAAAAATTTCGTGTTGTGGTTTTATGGTACGATTAAGTATTATCTGAGACATTTGAATATGAGATATCAGTGGTAGCAACCTAATAATTTAAAATGCTAGCCACATTTGTACATCACGCCTATTATTCTTAAGCAACGTATATTCAGACTATCTTCTTCAAGACTTAGCCTCACTGTGCCAAAAGTTCTATTTCAGCTTATTTCTGTGATGATATTCTAAAATGGCTAGTTATGTTAGTTACTGAATTAAGATAATAGACATAAGGTAGTTGTAAACAGATTTCAGTATGTCCACACAGTGGTTTGTACTCATTTAACTAAATCGATTTAAAAACAGATTGTAGTTAGACTAATGCAACCTCTGCATGTAGACAAAGATTGGGAGTCACAGCCTTTTACTGAACATAAATGTTTGTTAAATGGAAATTAAGTTTGTTAAAATGCATATACATTCTGAAAAAGTAACTTTAAAAATGGCATCAAAAGATTCCATGCTTATTGCCTCTCAGGGGTTTCCATATTAAATAACATAGTTTACAAATAATAAGATTTTTTTTCTAAATGCTGGGCCTAGGAACACAAGTGAGATCTTAAAGTCATGATGGTTTTCAATGATTAATAGATTCCAAGTCCAGAAGGGATCATTGTGATCATCTAGTCTGACCTCCTGTATAACACAGGCCAATAATACTTCCTGAAAATAATTCCTAGAGCAGATCTTTTAGGAAAACATCCATTATTGAAATAAAAATGGTCAGTGATGAAGAATCCACCACAACACTTGTAAATTGTTCTAATGGTTAATTACCCTCCTTGTAAACAATCTACACCTTATTTCCAGTCTGAATCTGTCTAGCTTTAACTTCCAGCTATTGGATCATGTTATACCTTTCTCTACTAGACTGAAGAGTCCATTATTAAATATTTGTTCCCCATGTAGATACTTTTAGACTGTAATTGAATCACCCCTTAACCTTCTCTTTCTTAAGATAAATATATTGAGCTCTTAGAGTCTATCACTGTAAAGCGTGTTTTAATCCTTTAATCATTCTTGTGGCTCCTCTCTGAATTCTCTCCCAGTTTACCAACATCTTTCTTGAATTGCAGCCATGTCCACACTAGGAAACAAAGGTCCCTTTTAACATGTATTAGAATCCTAATGTAGACAACACAGTAATAGTTTTAACATGTGTTAGTTGATTGAGGTAAATTAGTGGAGCCTACGGTTTACCTCCACAACTAACACATGTTAAAACTATAACTTGCCTTGTTTATTCTTGGATTTTAACACATGTTAACTAACATCTTTTCCCTAGTAAAGACAAAGCCCGAGAGTAATAAAAGATGCTGGAACTCATCTAAAAATTCTGATGACCCAAAATTCCAGAATAATATCCAGCTAACTCTTCCATAGATTTATTAACTCTCTGGTGCTAATAGGAGTTAAAAAAAATAGCAAAAATGTATTTTTGACAATGAAGCAAGAAGAAATGACTTACGAGACATACAAGAAGCAGACGTCAGTAAGGAGGTACCATTTTTAAGATACTCACTCTTCTGATCAGAATAATAATTTAAAAAAGAACTATAAGAAAAAAATCCTCTCCTAGGAAAATGCACCCTAGTCAAAGCAAATCTCTATTAGTTTAGTCTTATTATGGGATTTTGGAGATACTGTTTTTCTAAAGTGTTGGTATCAAACTACCCCAAGCAAAGAAGATCCTTGATGGTGCAGTCAAGGGATACTTTGTGAATCCCAGCTTCTGTTTCTTATTAATGTGCTGGATTGAGAGGTTTAAATAAAGTTGTATGTTTGCCTTGACTAGCATGAGAGAAAATTCATCCATATCTGATATTCCATATTTCTGATTTGCTGTCATGTTCTCAGGCCTTTTTTTTTTTTTTTTTTTTTTTACTAAGCAGAAGATTTCAAATAAAAATTTTACCTGCCATTTCCAGCTGTTTCGCTGGGCCTCCTGTCCTCCAATTATTCGCTCTGTTAACATATCATTGTGAACCACATAGCTCGGAGGGCTTCCAGAAATTGCCCCTAGTAAGAAATTAATGCAGTTTGTCATAAGGATCCTTAACTGGGGTTAGTCAGTTTGGTTTAACGTCAGCTACAAACCTGTGCTGCACAAGGCAACCAATTAGGCAATACTGAGGGTTCAGATAACTTTTTCAGTTATGAAAGAACAGACGGTTACTAACCTTCTGTAACTGCTTATGTTTATGTAAATGGCAATTCTTGCTGATTCAATATATAAAGTTGGAGACTGGCAGCTGAATAAATTTTGTGCCTAAAGAGGTCTAGTTTCTTTGCCTCCTTATTCTTAGGGGTTGAGCTTGATTGCCCTGGTCTATCGCTCTCATTCGCTGCTGACACTACCAGTGATCCCGGGGATGAGTGGGAGTGGAGATACTCAAAGTCTTTAGCGGACACATAGTATTTTTTCTCCGCCCGTTTGGATGTTGGGGGCAGTGAGGAGGGGTTCTGCCATAGGGCCTTCACCAACTTGATGACCCGTTCATGGATAGTGAGGGCCACTTTAGTTGGTGCTGCCGCTGCCAGGAAGTTGAATAGCGAATCAGCGGCTCTTTTAGCTCCTCCACCTCCAAGCCCAGATTGGCTGTAGCTTGTTTGATGAGCTGTTTGTGGGCGCTAAAATCTTCCTGGGGAACTGTGCTGGAAGGTCCCGCTACGGCCTCATCAGGTGATGAGGATGAGGATGCTGATAGGGAAGGAGTAGGTAACTGTTTCCCCACCACCAGGGTCTCTTCCTCTGGGTGGGTAACCAGCGTTTCCTCTGCCTGACTCAGATCCTCATCAGAATTTGCGGGTGGCCTAGACACTGTCACAGAACATCTTTCTGAGGTCCCAGAGATGGATCGATGCTGGGAACCCGGAACCAGTGGAAATCCCCATGGGTTCCAGAAATGCCAAGGTCCAGTCGATTGAGTTGGTGGCCAAGAGCCCAGTGGTAGGGCGGCGGAAACCCAGCAGGCATGGCTGGGTACTCATGGCCCCTGTGAAAGGGACCTTCATCCCCCTCTGACTCCAAAACAAAGAACCAAGGCAACGCCAATCTTGCCTCTGGTTTCTTAGGGCACCGAGCACGGTGCTCCAGTGCCAGGGAGTGGCACTGAGATTCTGGTGATCGGTGCCGCGATTCCCTGGGCTGTCAGCGTGCCGGCAAACACCACTTCAAGTCCAGGGATCAGTGTTCTGTACTAGGCTTCTGGCGATCAGTACTGGAGGTCCGGTGAACGGTGCCTGGGGTCTGGTCTGCGGCTGTTGTGCGATGGTGACTGAGGTTCCGGCAATTGTGAGGCATTGGTAGGGGGTGCCACAGAGATGGTGAGTGGTGCTGCAATACTGGAGATCCGAGTGGGACCCTCATCATGAACTTGCCCATTGGACTTGCTCTTGGCCGATTGGCCTGGCACGCGGGTCTGTTGTCCCGAGGGGTAGGCGGTAACGGAAGCACCAGTAAGCCCGTTGCTGCCTGGAAGGCCTCAAGGGTTGGAAGGCACTGTCAAGTGCTAAGGGCCTCTGCCACTACCAGGTGTAGGAGGCGGGTCCTGGAGTGAGTTGGGAGCTCCATGGAGTGAGGCTACAGCTGCCCTGAGTTCCAGAGGAGACGAGCAGCCCAGCACAGGTCTCGACTTGTTCCCTGCTCCCGATTTGCTCTGCTCAGGCGGGAAGTGCCCTCTTTCGGTGTGCGAAGTCTTCGTATGCTGTTTCTTCAGCAGCAGGGATGGCAATCAGTGCTGTGATGAACTTGGTACCGGGGGGGGGGGCGCTTCAGATCAACGCTGATGTACTAGCCGCTGAGTCTGAGAGGCTGGGCTTGGATACTGGCCTAAGGGCCGATTCCATCAGGAGCACTCTCAACCTGATGTCATGGTCCTTCTTCATGCTGTGTCTAAAGTTCCTGCAGATCCTGCACTTGCCCCGGATATGAGCTTTACCCAGACTCTAAAGGCAGCCCTGGTAAGAATCATTAATGGGCATAGATTTTTTACAGGTTGCACATGGCTTGAAGCCCACGGACCGGGGCATGCCCCATCCCCTTAGCTACCCCATGAGCAGAGAACACTTAATCCCTAGAACTACTAACTATTACTATGAAAACACTCATTTGATTTATTAAAACTATATGCAGAAATGCAAGACAGAAAAAATCCCACTTCAGTGCTTGCCGAGACAAGGACATTCCAGCACCATCATAGGTGGTAAGAAGGAACTGAGAGGGTGGGGGACTGGCAGTGCCCTATATACCGGTATGTGTGCATACTGCTGCAGAGGGCACTAGAGCCGACTGAGGGAAAAATCTCCAGCACCGATGCATATGGCGTGCACACACATCTCGCATGGAACGGACATGAGCAAGCACTCGAAAAAGAAACTGTGGTTAAAACACTTTGGAATGTGAGAGCAGGAAGTTTTTCTTTCAGGTTTATATTGATCTTTACATGGTGACTTTAAAAAAAGGAAACTTTCTTACTGCACCATGCAGACCTTTCCATCCCAGCTCCTCAAAACACACAAGCACATAAAGGAATTAAAAATAGTAAATGGTTTTATTTTGGATCCTTTTAAAGGAAATGTCTGGACTACCCAGTAGTAGGTTCAAGATCTATTCTATGAATTTGCAATTATTTTTATTAAAATGCTGGAGCCCCATTCTACATTAGAATTTTGAATGATGGAAAATTTTAGGAAAACAATCCTCGTTTAAACAGCCTTAGAAGTGCTGACCTCTTTATGGAATGTTAAACAATCTCTCTTTTACCAATGGCTGCTGAAGATCTCATTGCACTTTCTGGAATGAGCAGGGCATGTTTCTAGTGTCCTGAATAATCCCTCCTTCAATAAAACCTGATCTTGAATATCCAAGATTACCTGTGAACTGAGCTCTTGAGCTGTTCAGCAGCACAACCACTACAGTGCTGATGCTTCACTCGGTATTTAAAAAACTCTTTGTGAGATAACTTACATACAAAAGGCACAGCCTAAAACCAAATTCTATGTTCTTCCACATGAACTCACACATTGTCAATGATTCATGCTGGAATATGAATGTGAATATGATGAGATTTCTCACACACTGAAAGTGCTTTAGTGTGGTATATCCCACTTGAATTCAATTCTATCATATATACACACACCAACAAATACAGAGACACCCATGCAAGAGACCTAGTTTGATTCCCAGTCTCTCTCTCCCCCCCCCCCCACTCCTCTGCACTGTAGTGCTACAGTAGCAACATACTCATCGCTTGTGGTGAAAGACTCCCTTTGCTTAAAATCAGATTTTCTGGTAGATAATCAATCTGACAGATTCTCAGGGGATCCTTGTCTAGCCCAGCTCAGTTAAAAGGAGGTAACACTGATGGTACAGTTGTAAATTGTGGAGAAACAACAGAGATGCCCTAGGCTCCAGCAGTTATTCAGGAAAACCACCCACCTGCCCTCTCCCAACTCAAATCCTCTAATTATAACTTACCCAGGCAACTAAGAAGGATCAAATAACGAGTCATTTTTTAAAATGCAATGACAACACTTTCCCAGTGAAATGTTTTATACTGAGCCATTTGATAAGCAGCTCTGTTTGAACTAGCTATTAATATTATTTATCTGTACTTTCTCATGATAACCCACTAGGCTGACCAGTAACAGTCTATGTACAGGGAAAACAATGATGACCTGTTAGTGACACAGCACAAGGTTACATAAACACTTCCACACCTGCACAATTCCCATGGAGAGAAAAAAATTGAATGTACATTTAGTGGATATTCAAGTTATGAGCACAGAGGAAAAACTGCCAACTTGTGCTAAACATTCCAGCACTGCATAATTTTAAATATTAATGCCCTACCTGAATATATCACATTTAATCCCAAAGTACTTTGCAAATTAGCAGCCAAATTCTCCCCCCAGCTACACCAATGCAATACCAATTAAACCAATGGGCTTACATTGATGTAAATGAGAGAACTTGGCCTTTCATTGATAATGGCATTTCACCCACTATTGACATGCAGGGTGAATCATAACAATTGTATTACAGCATACAGGAAAAACAACTTTTTATGACAGGAAGTGAAGAACATAGGAATCGCCATAATGGGTCACTCCTGAAGTCCATCTCATCTCATAACCTATCTCTGACAGTGGACAGCACCTGATGTTTCAAAGGAAGAAGAAGAAACCCCATAATGGAATAACCTACTCACAGGGAAGTTTCTTTCTGATTCCAGTTAGTGGTGTTTTGTGCCTTGGAGCATGATGATTTATATCCCTTATAAGTTATTTTACACCATGTAATGTAGCTGTGGATGTTCTCATAGAAGAATACTATTTCCATTAGAAACTGCAGTGAGGAGTTAGACAGGTAGAATGAAATCACCTGGCCTATGTTGTAAATAAAAAGAGTTCAAAAGCGAAGTCTATCCAAACCCTGTTGAAATGTCAAGGTCATTCAGATTTAAATGAGTAGATCCATGAGCCTATATTTCTAGTTCCATTTCAAATGTAGCTGAAATCTCTTGTGAACAGCCATTCTCATAAGATTTTAACTCAAGAGAGCTTCTCACAGGATTTCCACCAACCAGGATGGTAGAAATCTCGCAAGATCATCTGGACTCACTATAAGTCTGTTGTTTTGGATCAGTTTGTTAGGTTTTGGTGCCAGCACATTTGAAACCTAGTCCTGACACAGCCATGCAACTGAATTCTATTCTAAACATCTTCTTGATTACACTTTTCCAGATAATTTCCTAAGAGTAGACAGGAGACAGGTGATCCTTTCATCCGGTCCACCACTGCGACTAAGAGCTGCGTCGATTTCTGGAACGGCTTTGTCCTCTCCATTTAGTAGGCCAGGGCTCATCTTACATCCAGCGAATGCCATCTCTGCTCCTCCTCCGAACCATGTGGTTTGGGAAAAAACACGGGGAGAAATATATCTTGGTTATAATGAAACTGGGAAACCACCTTGGGCAGGAAGGCTGGATGCGGCCTCAACTGCATCTTATCCTTATAGAATACAGTATAGGGGGGCTCCGAGGTCAAGGATCTAATCTCGGAGACCCTCCTAGCTGAGGTAATGGCCACCAGGAAGGCTACCTTCAATGAAAGGATAAGCAGGGGGCATGAAGCCCTCAAAGGGGGGCCCCGTGAGTCTAGAGAGGACCAGGTTGAGATCCCAGGGAGGCACTGGGTCATGGACCTGCGGATAAAGGGCTCCACCCCCTTGAGGAACCTGACCGACATGGGGTGGGAGAACAGGGATCTCCCCTCTAGTGGCTGATGGAAGGCCAAAATGCCGCCAGGTGGACCCTCAGGGAGGCCAGTGCCAGACCCTGAAGCCTTAGCTGGAGCAAATACTCCAAGATCGCCTGTATAGGAGAGAGGCTTGGAGGAATACCCCGGGACTCTGCCCAGCAGGTAAACCGCTTCCACTTAGCCCAATACATGACCTGTGTTGAAGGTTTTCTGCTGCCCAGCAGGACTTCTTGTACCTGCGCTGAGCAGGCTCTTTCTCCCTCCGTCAGCCACAGAGCCTCCAGGCCGTGAGGTACAGGGAGTCCAGGTCCGGGTGTAGCAGGCGACCGCAGTCCTGGGAGAGAAGGTCGTGCCATTTCGGGAGCTCCACGGGCGGGGCTATCGACAGGTCCATCAGCATACTGAACCAATGATGTCTTGGCCAGACCGGGGTGATGAGTATCACGTCCGCCCTGTCCCTCTTGATTTTCAAGAGAACTTTGGGCAGGAGCGGAATGGGTGGAAACGTGTACATGAAGGTCCCGTCCATTCGATGAGGAACGCGGCAGATATCGAACCCGGCTCGCAACCCTGGAGCGAGCAAAACCCTGGGCACTTCTTGTTCCAGGACGACGTGAACAAGTCCAGTTGGGGAACACCCCACTTGTGGAAGATCAAAATCACGACCTCCGGGTGCAACGACCAGTCGTGGCGGGGGAAGGAACGACCTGCTGAGGCAATCCGCCTCGTCATTCCTCACCCCTGGTAGGTGAGAGGCAGACAAGTGGAAGTCGTGCCTCACTGCAAAGTCCCACAGGCGGGTGGTCTCCTGGCAGAGGGCCGAGGAGCACACTGACCCCTGCCTGTTCATATAGAACATGGCTGTGGGGTTGTCCATCAGCACCTGCACCACCCTGCCTGTCAGGAATCGGAGGAACACCTTGCACGCTAGTCGAATGGCCCTGAGCTCTTTTACATTGATGTGCAGGTGCCTCTCCTCCCCCGTCCAGAGCCCCTGAGTGTCCAGGTTGGCGCTGATGTGGGCTCCCCATCCCACATCCGAGGCATTGGAGATCAGGGTGACTGATGGGGCCAGGTCTCTGAAAGAGACGCCCCTCATCATTGCCCTGGGAGTCCGCCACCAGTTTAGGGAGGCTAGGACGAGCGGGGAAACTGTGACCACCTGGTCCAAGGGGTGTCTGCTTGGCACGTATGCCTAGGCCAACCACGCCTGAAGTGGCCTGAGCCTCAGGCGAGCTAACCTCACTACAAATGTGCAGGCTACCATGTGGCCTAACAGCTGTAGGCAGTGCCTGGCTGTTGTTGTGGGGCACTGGTGCAGGTGGGCGATAATCGCTGCCATAGCCTTGAACCGAGGTTGTGGGAGGAAGGCTCTGGCCTGGGAAGCATCCAGGGTGGCCCCAATGAATTCTATGCACTGCACCAGGGTTAGTGTTGATTTCTGCTCATTTATGAGCAGTCCTAGCCTGCTGCACATCGAGCAGGTAAGGGTCACGCTGTCCTGCAGGTGGGACCTGGACCTGCCCCTGATTAACCAGTCATCGAGGTAAGGGAAGATCTGCACACCCCTGCGCCTCAGGTGGGTAGCCACTACCGCCATGCACTTGGTGAATACCCTGGGGGCCAACGAGAGGCCAAAGGGTAGGGCTGTAAATTGGTAATGGGAACTAGCCACCGTGAAACGAAGGAAGCGCCTGTGGCTGGGAAGGATAGACCCATGAAAGTATGCGTCCTTGAGGTCAAGGGTGGCATACCAGTCCCCTGGATCCAGAGAAGGGATAATGGAGAATAGGGAGACCATGTGAAACCTGAGTCATTTGATGTATTTGTTTAGACGACGCAAGTCTAATATGGGTCTCAGACCCACCTTTGCCTTGGGAATGAGGAAGTATCTCAAATAGAACCCCTCCCCTTTCTTGTCTTGGGGGAAGATTTCCACTGCTCCCAGGTTGAGGAGGGTGACCACCTCATGCAAGAGGAGTTGCTCATGAGAGGGGTTCCTGAAGAGGGACGGGGGAGGGGGCTGTTGGAGGGGGGGTGATGCAAATTGTAGGGCATAGCCCGAAGGACTATCCCAAGGACCCAACAGTCTGACGTAATGCTTGCCCATTCCGCATAGAAGGGTCTTAATCTGTCCAGGAAGGGTTGGGACGAATCCAGGGAGACAGCAGGGGTGCCACCCTCGGGTGCACCATCAAAATTGCCCCTTTCAATTACCTGCCCCCTTGGGAGGCCCCTGCTGGGAGGCTGAGGACGAGCTAGGGGGCCGATTTTGCCTTCCAAACCCCCTATTTCTGTCCCTGCCCCTGTGGGGCTGGAAGGGCCTAGGCGGGGCTTTGGCTGCTGCTGTACCTGGAGCCATGACTGCTGCCTAGAAGCCTGGGGCACATACAGGCCCAGGGAGCGAAGCATGGCCCTAGAGTCTTTAAAGCCATGCAGCTTCTCATCAGTCTTTTCTGAAAACAGGCCCGACCTGTCAAAGGGGAGGTCCTGAATGGACTGCTGCACCTCCTGCGACAGCCCCAAGGACTGCAGCCTATGGTGGAGGCTATTGTCCTGCTCACTGAGTCCGCAGCATCACTGGAGGTTTGCAGCGCTGCCCTAGCCACTATGATACCTTCGTCAAGGACCGTGGCGAAGTTTGCGGCCTGATCTAGGGGCAAAGCCTCAGCGAACCGTCTTAGGGAGTCCCATAAATTAAAGTTGTACCTGCCCAGCAAGGCCTGGTGGTTGGCAATTCTAAACTGCAGGGCTGCAGTTGAATAAACTTTTCTCCCAAACAAGTCCAGTTTCTTGTTGTCCTTGTTTTTGGGAGTTGACCCCTGATGCCCTTGCCTGTCCTGCTGGTTGGCCTCATCCACCACCAGGGTTCCCAGGCCAGGTGGGTGAACAGGAACTCAAACCCTTCAGCTGGGACATAGTACTTTTTCTTGGTCCCCTTAGATGTAGGGGTGACCAAGTCAGGGGTTTGCCACAGGGCCTTGGTAATTTTAAGGACCCTCTCATGGACGGGCAGAGCCATCTTTGCTGGGCCCTCTGCCCACAGCACTTTGAAGAGGGTATCCTCTTCCTCCACTAGTTCTTTGACCTCCAGCTCTAAATTAGAGGCTACCCTCTTAAGCAGCTCCTGGTGCGCCCTGAAGTCCCTCAGTGGTGCCATGTGGTCCCTAGAGGCTGCCTTGTCTGGGGAGGAAGAGGAGGACTGCCAAGGTGCAACCTGTGGCTGCTCCACCCCCTGGCGACCGGGTGCACCCATGGAGGGTCCCTCCCCTGGGTCCAATTCCTCATCCAAGGAATGGTCTTTATGGGGTCTGTCCAGTGCAGGAGGCGCAGACTGGACCCCCGATGATGGGGCGGACAGTGGCCCCTGTCCCATCGGGATGCCCCATGGGCCCCAATAAGGCCATTGTCACTGACCATGGGGCCAACTAGGGGCTGGCTGCGGCACCTGCTGAGGAGTCTCGTGGGTGCGTCGGCTGGTCCCACGACTGTCCTTATGGCTGCCCTTTCGGGACTCCGAGCCACTGGAGCGGTGGTGCCGAGCTCGCCTCCAGCCCTTGGTGCTGCTCCGTGTCAGGGACTGTCCTCTTGACGCCTCCGACTTGGAGGACAACGAGGATCGCCTCCGCCTCCGTGACTGGTGCCAGTGAGTGGAGGCGCGCTCCGAAGAGCTCGATGTCGTCACACTGTCTTGGCACCGACAACTTTCAGTGCCGTTTGCCCCTAGGGTAACAGGAATGGTGCTGCCGGGATCCTCGCGGTGCTGAACCCGACTCCGTTGACTGGGTTCTTTGTTCCCGTGTGGGCGACCGGGATCTGCGCCACATCGGTGCGGGTGAGCCCTTCGGTGCCGGGCTCCCCGCTGGTGAGCGGGTGCTGCGCCGCCTAGTTGCAGGTGACCTTCTCGGTACCGGGGATTGGGAACTGGAACTGTCCCTGCGCCGTGAGGGAGCTCTCAAGCGGTGTTGCCTAGTCTGCACTGCCTCCAGCGTCGGGGACCGACTTCGGTGCCGAGGGGAGGATTGGCTTGACGAGATAGACTCAGAGCTGCTGTTAGGGGAGCATCCACGCTCTACCCCCAATTGCCGTCCGACAGGAGACTTTTTCACCCCTGCCGGGGGTCTCCACCGCCCTTTGGAAGGACCCAATGCAGGCTTGTCTCGGGACACCAGCCCTCTCTCCTTCGACAGGGGGGCGGGAGGGGTGGAGGTGGTGTAGGCAAGGCCATCAGGGCTCTTGCCACCTGACAAGCCTCCAGTGTCAACAAGGGGCGCTCCCCAAGTCCCAGGAGTTGGTGGAGGATTCCTGCTCGGAGATGCAAGCACCGGAGGGGACTCGATGGGCCGTGGCTGGTGCATCTCCGCACTCAACCCTGCCCTTACCAGTGGCGCAGGGGAGTGTCCGCGCTCCGTGCACTGCCGCTTCTTCTTTCTCAGTGCCGGGGTTGCCTCTCTGCGCTGAGTTGATGCCGGTGCCGGTGGTGTGCTCTGCACCGAGGAGATGCTCGGTGCCGAGGAGGATCAGGGCAGCTCAGAGGCCAGGCGGAGTGCTGCCTCCATTAGTATGACTTTTAATCTAATATCCCAGTCTTTTTGGGTCCTTGGTTTAAAAGCCTTGCAAATTTTGCATTTCTCTCTCCTATGCGGTTCCCCCAGGCACTTAAGGCAGCACTTGTGGGGGTCGCTGAGAGGGAAAGCCTTCCCGCAGGAGGCACACAGCTTAAAGGCAGGTGACCTGGGCATGGCCCGGCCACCCTAAGCCCCTGAGGGCTTCTAATCTATCTCTAAACTTAACAGTACTTAACAACTACTTAACTATACTAAGGTAATAACAACAAAGTTCAACAAAGGGGAATGGTACTTGCGAAGAGCAAGAGTCATTTCAGCAACCTTCACGGGCGGAAAGAAGGAACTGAGGGGCCGTAGGGTCGGCAGTGCCTCATATACCGCGGCATGTGTGCGGGACTCCAGGGGGCACCAGAGCCGACCCTACAGGGTCTGCTAAGAGGAAAAAAGCTCCAGGCACCCATGCACGGTGGCGTGCACTCACCTATATTGGAATGGACATGAGCAATCACTCGAAGGAGAAGTATAAGACATTAGTTAAATGTGAACTAGGGCCTCTCTCTTACATAAGTGTGCAGTGGGGGACAGAGCAAGGAGCTTTTCTCCCACATTGCATGCCCATGCAAGGGAAATGGCAATCCCGGTACTTGGGAGGGCGGGGAGAATGATGAGACTGATCCCATGATGTATCCCTTGGGTACACCTGGCATCAAAGGGAATGATGCAAGGCCAGCCTTTATCCTGTTGCACTGGTCCACAGAGAAAGACAATCAGGTGCTGAGAAGCAGCCGGTACATTCCCTATGCACCCTGAAGAGTTTGAAGTGTTATTCCACCGGTGCTGCAACGCCACACCACTCTCTGGTGAGGGCAGTCCCTTTAAAGCCATTTTCAGAACCCACTAAAGTAAATGGGAATCTCTCCATTGACTTCACTGAGTTTTGGATCAGGACCTAAAGGCACAATCTAACCCATGAGGAAGTGTTAATGAAACAAATGCTGGAACATACCTATTGTCGTATAAGTAGAGTCCAATGATTCATCTTGTCCATATCCTGTCACCAGCACTAGCATGCACCAGCTGCTTTAGAAGGAGCCACAAAAGATTTCACTTTACATTTCACCAATGGGACCTCCTTTAAGTTGTCGAAAAAGATGTTGTTTTTTAATCCCTATAGCATAATTCATTTTTAGTTTTTATTTCTTTCTCAGCCAGAATGTGACCTTCTGGCCAAAACAGTCTCTTCACAAACTTTCACTGAATTCATCATTTATGTTAGGTTTGGCAAGCTTGCTTTGTTTCTATTGCTAATTTGTTATTCCAAAGGCTATCGCTTGTTCCCAATGTTGAAAAATACTTGTGTCTGTATATTTTGCTTTTGAACATCATGCCTTTTAGCTTGATTGTTTGTCCATAATCTGACCTCTGCAGTAATACACAGGATATCATATTCATTTTGTAGCTGAATTGCTTTTGATGTAATGTCATGTTGTAATACTCAAAGGAGAAATAAATTACACCAATGATGAACTACAGCTGTTTGCAGCATTCCTCTGCTTTAGCTGTTTTAGGGTGGAGCTCTTGAAGGACTGTCTGATTTCTGTTCTGTGTTATACTTACTGACCTTGTGAAAAAGTGAATCTTGAGGAGGTATCTGAATGAAGAGATGGTGTGGAGCTAGTGCACTAGGACTAAAAAATTTGCTCCATGCACAGGGGATTGCATGGAAGAAGTTATAAAAATGGGAGAAGGAAAAAAAGCATGGAAACTGGTGGCACTTGCAGAATGAAGGGGCTGAAGGGGAATATCAAAGATTATTTATTTGTATTATATTGTATTGTAGTAAAGTCTCTATGGGCTCAAAACGGGGACCACAGCTCCAAAGGACTAACTGCTGTAAAAACAAGTATTAAGAACCCAGTCCAGGCCTCTCACAATCTGGAGCTCACAATCTAGATGCAGCAAGTGGGTGAAACTCAAACAGGGTGAGTGTGGCTGGAAAAGAAAAGTAAAACATAAGAACATAAGAATGGCCATACTGGGTCAGACCAATGGTCCATCTAGCCTGGTATCGTGTCTTCCAACATTGGCCAATGCCAGGTGCTTTAGAGGGAATGAACAAAACAGGTAGTAATCAAGTAATCATTGCCTGTCGCCCATTCCCAGCTTCTGGCAAACAGAAGCTAGGGACACTTCAGAACATGATTTTCCATTCCTGCTCATCCTGGCTAATAGCCATCGATTGACCTATCCTCTATGAACTTATCTAGTTCTTTTTTTAACCTTTTTTTGAAGAACATTTTGCAAAGGAAGCAGTAGCCTTAGCTTGCCACCTGTCTAGCCACTATGAGATACAAGATGTAGGCTCAGGAAGACTGATTCTTCATTGAAAAACTAAGATGAAGAACAGAGAGCTAAGCAATCTCGCAGTGTTCTGTTCCATCACACACTAAAGCTCCGATAATACCTGTAATTGATTTTCTGGGGAATGTCTCTACTTCATCAGTGCCAAATTCCTGGCCAGGAATATTTCCAGGGCATTGCAAGTGTCATGCTTTCAAATTTTGCTCATCATAATAGAGAAGATAACTTATGTAACACTGTAAATACTAGCCTTGGATGAACACAATGGAGTTTGAGATTTTGTGAGACTTAAACAATTTGTTTACAAAGATTCACAAAACCAAAGTTGAAGTTCATTCATCTTATATACTATAGATATATTAACTTCATGGTAACTATTCTGTAGTTTTGATATTTGTACTTGCCACAAAGTCCTATACATTTACTAGACTATATTTACATTACAGTTACAATGTGAATGAAAAATAACTTCATTGTAGTTACTGTGTACAATTCAACACTTAATTCTTAGTTGAATTAAATTATGAACCAACATTATGAACCATTTTTTGACAATTACATGAATTTCTGAGTAGCTATAATGTACTGGGTCTTAATCTATAATTAGAGATAATATCAAACCAAAATCTTGGATCTAAATACCTCCAAACCTTGAGAAAGCTCAGATCCAACTCCAGTAATCACAGCTAACCTCTCAATATAAAATGGACAGAACAAAAAGGCTGAATTTAAACTTTGCAGTTCAGATTTTTCTTTATGTTGCAGTAAAAACTTTGTTTCCTTTCCTTCTTTATGACCCTAATTCAGTAAAGCACCTCTATAAAGATAGCACTTATACATATACTTAACTTTAACCAGGTGCTAAAATTAAACATGTGCTTAAATGTTGTCCTGATAGGAAGGAAATGAAAAACATGTTTAAGTGCTTTCCTAAATCACGTCTGGAATGATTTATTAGTGAGAGAAGATCCCTTCCATAAGCTAGACTTATGCAAGTAACCTACATATGGCATTTCATTTTTCATTCAAATTTCTTTCTCTACACCCTCTTCTCACAGTTTCATCTAAGTGGAATGCAAACTTACTATCATTTAAGCTTGATTTGAACTTTCAAACTCATTAATATTCAAGTTGGCTTGTATTAGGAAAAATGAGTTTGTCCACCTCTAACAGAACCCCATAACTACATAAACAAAAAGAGTTTGTTGATACATAATCGTGAAGACAAATAGAACTTTAATCAGTCTAATTTACTTAAGACATTGGTCTCAATCATAAATAAACAAAGGAAAAAGGATATATTACTTTCCCTTGCCCCACCTTCTGCTTTTGTTAGTGATGGATGGATTATTTATTTCAATATAACTGCTTTGAATTGTTTGATTATTTGAAGACGCATTGAATAAAATGACATTTCTCCCTCTGTCAGCCAATGCTCTTCCTTAATTAGAGAAGAAGTCATGGAGAAAAATTGTGTTGTATCTAAAAATATATATGTTTTTAAGTGACTAAAAAAATAATGTAAAATACATGAATGAAGAAGTTTTAAAAAATAAAGCTCAAAACCAAAAACCATATAACTTCTTGGAACAATACTAGTTCATTTTTAAAGCATATATTAATAGATGTTTTTTTCAAAAGGATGGCTTAGTCTTACTACATATAAAAGTCTAATCCATATATGCTGATAAGACACTGAAGTGGTGTGTGATATGAATAACCAGTCATTGGGTAAACACTACAGAGTTCATACATGCAGAGATACACACTTCTTTGAAAAGAACTTTAAATATTACATTCACTAGGCAAGTGAGTCCCACAGGCATGCCATAATGAGAGCCTTCAAAATGTCCTGAACTCTGTTCTTAAAATACATTTAAAAATACTTTGATATATTTTAGATTAAATATATTAGCCTGAGTCTCATTTACAGTAAAGCCATTCTGGCATGATAAATGGACCTTAAGGTGGATGCAAATATAACTTTATTTAACTTTCACTTTCACTTTAAGGCTCCTTCACTCTGCTGGAATGATAGAAAGAGGCCTTATTAAAAATGAGAAGTGACTCACTCTGTTTTCTTTTAAACTGAATCCTCTATATATAATGTAGATAAGATAAAAAGGGTATATTCTTCTGCTGAATTTACAATTCTTCTTTGTCAGCTCATGTACACAATTTAATGGTCATGCCTGAGTCTTATGATCTCTTAATTTCCACATGTGTTTTCAGCAGCACAGTCTCTGCAAATAGGCAAGGCTGAGCTTTGTACTAATTAGAAAATCTAAAATGCATAATCATCTTTACTTTAATATGTTTTTATTTCTAGCAGTCACTGACGGATTTCTGATAGCAGAGCATTTCATATTATCAAGACTTTTATTTCTAGGCTTTGAGAGCTGCTTGAGCCTTCTCCAAAATCTCCTCTCTAATTTTTGGGTAACTTGGGCATATCTTCAAAACCTAGTGAAAAAGAAAAGATGGACAGTTAATAATTTAGGCACAATCTACTTCATGATCTAATTAAAAGTTTTATGTAGGACTTACATCATGACAAACTTCTATTGCCTCCACATATTTCTTATCTTTTAGGTAATTGAAAGCAAGTTTGAAACCTGCAGAAGAGATGGAAAAGATGTGATTTCATTGGATTTGAACAGAGGCCTACAGATAGTCTTAAAACGTAATGTTTATTAAACAGCGTTTCAGACAAATTATTCTGATGAACTCATGGTAAAATAATGATATAGTGGAATTGCATCAAAAGAATTTACTTGTAACTTGTGGTGCAAATATTTTCTACAAGGGCATTTTAGCTAGATTAATTTATGTGTGATGTTAGCAAAATGAAAAATCAGAAGTCTTTAAAAGAAAAATCCCTGGTAAGTAGACAGGGTTTATGCACCCTTTGGTCTTAACTCAGTAAGGGCTGGATCCTACAAGATTCTGAGAACTTTGCAGTCTCAGGCTATCTCCCGTGGTGTGCAAAACAGCCTTCAATTCAACTTAAAGTGCTAGCAGGGAATCTTCTAGCAGTGAGAGGCCAACATAGTGACCCCAACATCACCAGCTTGTCAGCCCCTGGAATAGAGCATGTGGCGAGGGAAAAGGGGTATAGCTGTTATGTCCCTATACCTTGGTGATTTCAGCTGTTGGAACAATTTATTGGGGCTATGAGCTACTGGTTTAACGTACATTATATATTGTGGTTTGTGGAATAAGAGAGAGAAAAGATGGCTCACAAACCACCTTTTCATTCGCCTCATGAGCAGTCCAGGATCTAGCCCAAAGAGTATAACATTAATTAGTCATATGCAGTAGATTCGGAAACCAAGTATTCAGCTTATAAGAAACTGAGGCATAGCCAGAATTGATTTTTTGGCTGGGCCTGTGGTTGACATGGGTGGGCACAAACCTTGTGTCACAAGCGAAACAGAGGTTGATAAAAACATGGGATGAATTACTTAAAATCTGATTGGGTGGGCCTGCTTTCAAAGGGATGGGCCACTGATAAAAAATCTTTTCCAAATATGCTAAAACCCCCATCTCTACATAGGTCTCTTCTGCATTCAGTTCTCCCTCTATATGCAACTATTTTGTACTTGGCCCTTCTGCAGACTTTCACTTTTCTTACAGTATTATGCAATATTATGATTTGCTGTCAATAAGCTCTTAGCAGCATTTTTCTGCAGTTTGGGCATACTGGATCAAATGTTGCCCTTAGTTACATGGGTGTAATTGCATGGGTGTAGTTGCATGGGTGTAGTTGGGGGCAGAAGCATCTATTACATCATCACAATTTGTTACACTTTAAAGAATAAGTATGCTGGATGATTCTCAAGTGAAACTTGAACTAGAACAGTACTTTCTCAACTCACCAACAGCAGGATTTGCTTGATTACTGTATTTCCAAGCTAATTCATAATTAGTTGCAGCATCCTTATAGGCCTGTTCTTTCTCCATGATAAAACCCATATATTCATAAGCTTTAGAACAAGACTAAAAAAAACCAGAAACACAAAATGTTACATCATTACTGAGAATACTTAGCATGCCCAAATGACATAACAGCATTGATCTTTCATATCTTAGTGAATTTAAATTGAGTTCAAGATTGTAAATCCAGGGTTCAAATTATATTTTCCATTTAAATATAAATGTAAAATTGTACTATTTCCTATATCTGGTTTTCTTGTTAAATGTATAGCTAAATGTATCTTTAGATAATAAGATGTGTACTAAAACACAGAATGTGCAGCATGACCAAATTAACATTATTGTTGTGACCTTACATTTTGCATTTCCTGGCTTTAAAATGTGCAACCTTAATGTTGCATTAACAATTTTTTTTTTTTGCATTTAGGGTCACAATAGTAAAATCAATAATGAAACTCTCACTCATTTCAATGGGATGAAGATTTCACCATTAATTATCATGAAAATAATGATTACTTTCTTCCACTACCCAATTTAATTGTAAATCAAGTTCCAAATTATAGCTGCTCTTTATAGCTGTTACTTTTGGGGTTATTGTAAATGACTACTAATGAAAACCCTATCTGTGTTCAAATCCCTAACTGGTCACAATGTTTTTTCACTTTTCAAGGTCTCCTTGTACACTCCTCCTTTTCCTCTCACCTTATTGTATTGTAAGCAGCGTTTCAGTTGTTCAGTTGCAAGATCATACTTTCCGCTTTTGCAGTATATATCAGACAATAATATCCAACTTTTTTCTAATTCGTCAGCATCAGACAAAGTCCAGTTAGCTTTGGCTAACCGTTTTAGCTGTGTTCTGGCCTTAGGAGTCTGTTTCAGAATCATGTAGGCTTGGGCCATTGCCAAAATAGCTGGAACACTTTCCCTCTAAGAAATAAAAGCAGAAATACTATTGTTTAAACATTAAGCTTTTTCAATGGTCTAGAAACATTACTGATTTTATTGTGTTAACTTTTAAAGTTAGCAACTCTCATTGTTAAACCAAATTTCATGTGGTTTATTAAAAACAACATGGTTGTCAACAGATTGTTAAATAAACGTTAGTATTTCCCTTTACACTGCCTAGTCTGTCATAAACAATTAAAGATGGCAATCTAATGCCCCAATCTTGCAACTGAATCCATTCAGACAGACCCTTATGATCACACAGTGTAGATGGATCTACAGATGAAAGCATTATATCAGAGCTAACTATTTTATTATGATAATGATTAAGAAGCCAATGGGACTCCAACCACACACAAGATCCACCTGTGTGGATCCTATTGTAGAACTGAGGTCCTAGGGGTACTGGTATTTAGGGTGACAAGATAATTGTCAAAAACAAACTACCCCAAATTTAACTATGACATTCTAAAATGTTTATAAAGAATGCCCCCTTCCAGTCACCATGGAAGCATTTAGGATGTGTGTGTACAATAATAAAGCATTATATAAAACAGAAAAACACACTAACATAATTAAAAACAAACAAAATGGTAAACTCAAAAACAGAAAGCGAAGAAGGTAAAAGGGAAATATTCTAGATATGAAGGCCAACAGTGATCACAATAAAAACAACCCTTGAAAAAGAAGAGTTTTCAGATTTTTCTTAAAAGTGAGCATAGAAAATACCAACGGGAAAAGCTTCCCAATCCTAAGAGGCCATGGCAGCAAACACACAACTGCAATGATGCAGTCCCTTGGAACTGGGTGTTGTCAGAGTATGCTAACACAGATGTGAAGTGAAGTACAGCACCACTTTGACTATCCAATCCTCAATTATCCAAAACACTTTGTTAAGTAAACCAGGGTCCAGGGCCCAACTCTGAAAGGTGCTGAGCATTTTACTTCTTATTTAGCAAATCACTTATGCCTGTGCTTAACTTTAAGCATGCATGTAGTCTTACTGAAGTCAATAAGTCATTGGTTTACAATTAAGCATGTAATAAATACTTCACTTGATCAGGACCAAAGTGCTCGGCAACTTTTAGGATCAAACTCCTATTCCCCAACATTTAGTTGACTACAATGAAAATTCTCTTAATTAATCATAACCTCAATAATCCAAACTTATTCATGCACTTCATATAATTAAAGCATTCTTCAATGAAAATGATCAAATTTTAGCTATTTTCTTTTAATAATATTAAGAATAATCTGATCTGATTTATCTCCAGACTATGTTGAAAGTATAATATGTGACCTACTATCACTTAGATCCGTTCTGGCAGTAGCAGTTTTGCTATTGAGTACCAGTTGAAAAGCACGTACAACTTGTACACCAATTAAGAGTGATGATAGCCGTTTTTGCACAATTTGCAAATATAGCACATCCCTTTGAAAATTGAGTCCATTAGATTTTAAAAACACTGGGTAAAATCTCCATTGAAGTCAATGGAAAAACTCTGTTACTTCAGTGAGGCCAGGATTTTAACCACAGAGTTTATAGAAAAGGTTCATTCTGAGATCAAAGTACAGTGGTGTTTGCAGAATGACAACACCAGAAGAAAGCTAAGCTTTATTTGTATCCTGCTTATGTTGCAGCCTGCAGTTTTCTCTCTCTCACTGATCCTTTAACAAGGAAATAAACCGTTTAAACCGTAACACCATAGTATGCCTATTATATTAATTTCAAAACTCTTATCATCTTAAATTTAATGAGAAAATGGGTGGTCATACAATTTAAAATACTTCTGGTAAAAAAACATTATTTATCAGCATTTTACAACAAAATGGAATCTAAGACGAATTGAAGAATATTCTTACCTCATTTTGGGCCATTTCTACAAATACACTAAGGGCTTTCTCCACATTAAGTTTATCTTTTGTGGCCATCAGACAGTAGTTCTGTAACATCTTCATCTGATTTTGTTCCTCTTGTGAGTGAAGATAAAATTCTTTTAGAAGTTTCTCAGCGGTGCGTACCCCATGTTGCTCAGATTCTCTCTTCTCTTTTAAATTACTGTTAAAATTAAATTCCATATGATAATTCTTAGTTTGTCAAATACTGCCTAATGATAAAGCAATGTCTTTTAATTCTAACAGCAGCACAATTAACCGACCAGATTTGCATTTCTTCTTTTAAATATATGATAACTCGCACATATTAGATTACAGACCATTGTCCCCTCCAGACCAGAGCTGAAGCACCTTAACCTGCCACTCCCCATGTACCTGTTCTGTGTCTAAATACAGACCTTCAGCCTCCAGGGCTCTCTGTCTGATACTTTCCACAAGCATTACATTCTCAATATTTTAAAAACCACACTTATATGGCAAACATTTCTATTTTCTGTTAATAAATACAGCGTAGAGGGCACAACTGAACTGAAATACTGTGTTTAGCCTTCCTTTACACTTGGGGTGGGGAAAGACATGACCAGAGCTTTATGTTAGTCTTAGACATATAATGAGAAATTAATTTTATATTCCATTACGTTTCTGTGTTACAAATTGTTTCCATAAATGCTGGGTTTCTCTTTTACCTGTCCTCTTCATTGAGGCTTTCAAACACTTCTCCTCCTATTATCTCATTATCAGGATTTAGGCAGATCTGAATCATATTGTTGATGGCTCTCTGGCCCCAGTCACTATCCTTTCGAGCTTTATTGAAATACTTCAGTGCTTGATTGGGCTGTCCCATGTGCCTGTTTGGAGAGAATATGTAATGTGCAGTTGCAACATGAGTATAGGGTGATCATCAATCTTAATAATAACATTTTCATATTTATATACATAAAATACTAATGAAAAAGGGCTTTGTCGGCATGAAAAAATCTTGTAATATTTATTATAAGTATGGTATATTTGTACATGCGGAATCTATGAAAAATAGGTATAAAAATGCATAAACTGCATCAGATGCTTGTTTAGCTTACTTTATGAAGAACTGATGTTCTTGTAGGTACTGATTCTTTAACTGTAATGTATACTGATTCTTATTACTTTTTGTTCTATGAATGATATTCCTATTTTCCTGTATCTGTTTGTCTTTTTTGATATATTAATGTATCAAACTATCAACTGTACAGAAGGCCAGATAAATATAAAATGTTATATGAATACATTATTTAAATGTGGTTGTGGTTCTGTATTATCTGTATAATATTATCAGGGTCTGGCAAAGGCCTCAATTATACAGCAACCATACCAGACCTAACATGAAGGAAAAGGAAAGTGAAGGAAAGGGAAGAGACAGTTACTCACCTTGTGCAGTAACTGAGGTTCTTCGAGATGTGTGTCCCTGTGGGTGCGCCACTCTAGATATTGGCGCGTCCTCGCATCCTTGATCAGAGATTTTTTCACCAGCAGTGCTTGTCCGGGTTGCGCACGTGCAATTTGCTTCTCGCGACGCCATTAGCACCCTTTTTGGCACACACAACCCAACACCCTCTGTTCCTTCTCTACCATGAAGCCATATGTGTAGACTCCGAAGTAGAGGGGAGAAGGGTGGGTAGTGGAGTACCCATAGGGACACACATCTCGAAGACCCTCAGTTACTGCACAAGGTGAGTAACCGTCTCTTCTTCTTCGAGTAGTGTCCCTGTAGGTGCTCCACTCTAGGTGACTCTCAAGCAGTGCCCCCATGAGGAGGAGGGAGCTTCGGAGATCTTAGGTTGAATAGAAGAGAGTACGGATAGTCCAACTGCTGCATCAGCCCTTGAAGCTTGGTTGATAATGTAATGCTTTGTGAACGTGTGAGCCAATGCCCAGGTTGCTGCTTTACATATTTCTACAATTGGGACATTGTGCAAAAAGGCTATGGACATGGAGACCAGCCTGGCGGAATGCGTTCTGACTCATGGTGGTGGTGATATGCCTGCTTGTGTGTAGCAGGAGTGAATACATCCTTAAATCCACTTAGACAGTCTTTGTTTGGAGATCACTCCAAAGGGAAAGCTATCTGCCAGTGATATAAACAATTTTGGTGGTTTCCTAAATGCCTTTCTAGATAGAAATCTATAGATCGTCTAACGTCCAAAGTGTGGAGGGCCACTTCTTGCACAATGTTGTGAGGTTTTGGGTAAAATGTGGGTAGGTGAATAGGCTGATTTATATGAAAAGATGATGCAACCTTGAGGATAAACTTCGGGTGGTGATCTAAGGAACACCTTGTCTTTGTGAAAGATTGTATATGGCAGATGTGCCATGAGTGTATATGGCAGATGTACCATGACAGCCCTGAGATCCCCTACATATCGCCGATGTAATGGCGACTAGAAATGACACCATTGACATATATAGTATGGAGCAAGTCTCTAGTGGCTTGAAAGATGGTTTAATGATGGTTTTAAGCACTAGGTTGAGATTCCATGGAATTGTGGGAGGGCGAATGTCTGGGTATACGTTCAGCATACCTGTGATAAAATGTTTCACTATAGAGTGTGTAAAGATTGATTTGTTGTCTACATGATTGTGGAAAGTGCTGATGGCTGCTAGGTGTACCTTAAGAGAACTGATCAATAGACTTGTCTCCTTCAGGTTGAGAAGATAGTCAAAAATAGCTGGGATTGGTGCTTCGATGGCAGAGATCTGTTTCGTGTGGCACTATGTGGAGAACCTGTGCCATTTTTGCAGGTAAGTTTTCTCGTGACAGATTTCCTACTATTTAGTAATATGTGTTTTACTGATTCTGAACATTGTAGTTCCATGTGTCAGAACTAATTAGGAGCCAGGCTGTCAGATGTAATTTCTTTAGGTCCGGATGAAGAATAAGGCCACTGTCCTGAGATAGGAGATCCCTGAGAAATGGAAGGGAGATAGGTTTTCCTGCTGAGATTTGTATCAGGTAAGTGAACCACGTTTGCCTGCGCCACAGTGGAGCTATCAGTATAACTCTTGCTTTGTCCTTGCGTATTTTGTGCAGAGTTCTGGATATCAGCGGTATGAGTGGGAAAGCATAGTATAGTTCTACATTCCAGTCTATGAGAAACGCATCCCCCATTGATGCTTTCCCTAATCCTGCTCTTGAGCAGTAGTGATGGCATTTGCAGTTCTGTGTTGTGGTAAATAAGTCGATTTTGGGGTAACCCCGTAGTTGGAATACTTTTCTCAGGACTCGTTTGTGCAACTCCCATTCGTGTTGCTGCCCAAGTGCCTGCTTAGAATGTCTGTGGTGGTATTCTGAACCCTGGGTAAGTAGGTGGCTGATATATTTATGTTGTGGTGTATACACTAATTCCACAGTTTTATTGCTACCATGCATAGAGTTGGATTGTGCCCCTCCTTGTCGGTTGATGTAAAACATGCACGCGATATTGTCCATCATGATTTTTATGGATTTGTTTCTTATTATAGGAAGGAAGTGGGAACAGGCGTTGCGGACCGCACATAGTTCCCATAAGTTTATGTGGAGACTTGTTTCCTCTGTGGACCACCTGCCCTGTATGGTATGTTCTTGCAGATGTGCTCCCCAGCCTAGCACAGATGTGTCTGTAGTTATATCATAATTGAAGGTGGTTCCTGTGTGAATGGGATGCCAGATGTCAGGTTCACATGTTATGCCCACCGTCTCAATGATTGTTTAACTTTGTTTGGCACAGTTAGCGTTCTGTGAATGGAATGCTTTTGTGGTCTGTAGACCATTGAGAGCCATAGTTGTAGGGCTCACATGTGTAGTCGTGTGTTTTGCACTACAAAAGTAGTGGCTGCCATGTGTCTGAGCATTTGAACCGGGTGAACGGCCTGAGATTGGATGCGTGCCCTTATGAGGCAATCATCCAAATATGGGAACATGGTTATGCCCTGTCTGTGTAGATACGCCAGTATGACTGCAAGGACTTTGGAAAACATTCTTGGGGCAGTGGAGAGGCCGAAAGGTAGTACTGTATATTGATAATGGTTGGTTCCTAGTCTGAACCTGAGAAATCTAAGGTGTGCTGGGTGGATAGCAACATGAAAATATGTGTCTTGGAAGTCGAGGGCCCCCTTTTCCAATGCCGGTATTATGGTAGCCAAGGTGACCGTTCTGAATTTTTGTACCCATATGAACTTGTTCAACCTTCTGAGGTCTAAAATCGGTCTCCAACCTCCATTCTTCTTTTGGGTCAGGAAATAATGAGAATAAAATCCTCTGCCCTTGTGCTGAGGTGGGACGTGTTGTATGGCACCTATCTGCAACTTCCTGTTGTAATAGATGCTTGTGAGATGGGTCCCTGAAGAGGGACGGGGATGGGAGTTGGGTAGTAGGTTTGGAGATGAAGGGGATAGTATATTCTGAGTGGATAACGTCCAAGACCCATCTGTCTGTGGTGATGTTTGCCCAACTTTGATAAAACACGCATAACCAATGGTCGAAAAAAGTGGTATTGACATCATTTCTGGCTCTGGAATTTGGGGGAAGTTGAACAGACCCTTGACCAAAACCTCAAAATTGAGGCTTTGATGGAGCAGCCTGAGATGTTGATGGCTGCTGATTTGATTGTCTGCGTCACTGGGGTCTTTGTCTATTATATGGTGGATCATGTCATCTGTACTGTGATTGATGCTGATATCTGGAGTTGTAAGGTTGGTACCTAAATAGTTTTCTTTTTGTCGCAGGTGTGTATATCTCGCAGGTACAGAGTGTGGCCAGAGAATCTTTCATTGTATGCATTACCTCATCCGTTTTCTCCACGAAAAGCTTCACCTTGTCAAATGGCAGATCTTCGATAGTGGATTGAAGCTGCTTAAGTAATGCTGTGGAATGAAGCCAGGATGATCTGTGCATGACTACCGTGGTTTCAATTGTCCCGGCCGTGGTATCGGAAACGTTGAGGGAGGCCTGTAATTGACTCTCCTTGATGCATGATTGAAATTGCTCCTTTTCATTCTCTGGGATGTGTTGAATACATTTTGCCATCTTTGTGTAATTATCATGATCATAAATGGACAATAGGACCACATAATTAGCTACTCTTAATTGTAGGGTAGCAAAGGTGTAAACCTCTCTGCCCAGCAAGTCCATTCGTTTATCATCCTTGTCCTGTGGGGTTGACTTATTGTGGTGTTGCTTAGATCTGTGGTTGGCTGCCTCCGCCACCAGGGAATTTGGTGGTGGGTGGGTGAAAAGAAATTCTTTTCCTTAAGGGGAGAGGGCCTCCTCTTTTCCCCATAGTTTGTATCCGGTGGCATGGACTGTCTCTTCCTGCTAGAGCTTTTCTGTGATGAGTGTTTACTCTGTCCAGGGTTTGAAGCAGGTCTAAGGGATTTCTCCATCAGAATGAGCTTCAGGTGGAGGTCCCTATCACACCTGGTTCTAGCTTTAAGGTTTCTACAGTTAGGACATTTTTGAGAAATGTGTCCTTCACCGAGACATCTAATGCACTCTGCGTGTCCATCGGATGCTGGCATCGCATCTCTACTGGAGATGCAGCACTTGAAGCCGAGCGAGCCTGGCATGTTGCACCATCCTAAGGAAGGAGAAGAACTAACTTAGCCTAAGGGAGAAATAAGAATTGAAGAAAAAAAAATATTTTTTTAAACAAATGAACTGGGGTAATTATAACTAGTGACAAACTGATTAAACTCGGTAAAAAAAGTAAACTTTAGAGATTTTCTATCGAGCTCTGAGGAACTGCTGGAAGCTCTGTCTCGGACCGTGGATGGTTGAAAAGGAACTGAGGGTGTCGCGCTGTGCGCACCAAAAAGAACACCAATAGCACCATGAAATGCGGATTGCGTGTGTGTGACCCGGACGAGCACTGCTGGTGAAATAATCTCCAATCAAGGACATGCAAAGACCTAGAGTGGAGCACCCACAGGGACACTACTCAAAGAAGAAGTTAAAAGATACTCAAGCCCCAATTCAAGAAAGCACTTAAGAATGTGCTTAAATTCATTAATTTTCAGGAAACCGCTTAAGCATATGCTTAACTTTAAACACATATTTAATCTCATTCACTTCAATGGGATTTAAGCATATATTTAAATGCTTTCCTGAATAAGGGTCCATAACTGAATCGAGACCTAGACGATCATTGCTGGAATCTTGGAAAGCTAGAGGCTGGAAAGGAGCATAAACCATGTACACTTAAAAATGAACAAACAAAAATACCAGAAACAATATCCTAACAGAACACAATGGTCCACTGAGCATCCAATTCTTCCCCTAGGGAGAGAATGGACCACACATGATAGATGTTAGTTAAGTTGTTTATGCACTACTGGAAGGTGGTCAGATACTACAATGATGAGGATGGAATACAAATCTATACAGAATAGACTAGAGAATACCAGCTCTTTTGTTGATTGTAATCAAGAGGGAACTAACTGGAATAACTGGCAGGCAACATTTATATTTGGGAGAGAGTACTGTACAACAGTTAGTAGGAGGCCTGATGCTTTCCCTATCCTGTTACTGCTGTCCATGACGGTCAAAAAATCTTGAGAGGTAGGTAAGTTCCATTAGAATCATATTTAGGAGCCAAGACCCAGGAACTGAAAATCTTACAGAATAAGTATGTTTTACTGATTTTTTCCTTTTAGCACTGCAAAGCCATCAAAGCTAAGAGTAAGTGAGTTGTGCATTGTATTCCACCTTGAGCATCATCAACAAATTCATTTATTAAGTTCCAATCAGTTACACCTGTGGAACCCCCTTCCGATAACCAGATGCACAGATATTACCGAGGGTATAATGTGAATACAGTACATTTTCACAGAGGTGAACAAGGAGCAATTTGGGGCCTATGGAACCTCTATTATTCATGAAAAGGAAAGAACCCAGCTTGATCTATCAGATCCCAAATTGAGTCTGCAAGGCTAACAGTTAAAAGAAAAACATCTTTTGACTTGTCCTAGTTGGCTACTTGAATCACTGACCTCTGCATCTGACAAAGTGAGCTGAGCCTCACGAAAGCTTATGCCTGCTAAAATTAAATTTGTTAGTCTTTAAAGTGCCACAGAACTCTCGTTGTTTTTGCTGTATACAGACTAACACGGCTATCCCTCTGAAACATAGTATATTTGAAGCCCCGCAATGCCATTTTTAGAGTCACATTTTCAAGCAGAGCCAGACTTCAAGGCTTCATTAAGGGAGGCTAGCTGCTGCTTTGTTTTATGAATATGTAAAACATGTAAAATATCTACTTGTGGTGCTTTGTGGGGCTCACATGTTTGGAAAGTGTTTTGAGATCCCCAAGAAAAAGGTGTCATATGAAGCAGAAACTATTCTTCATTATATGACCCTCATATCATGAAGTTTAATGTAGGTGAAATCCTGGCCACAATGAAGTCAATGGGGCTTCTGACATTGACTTCAAACGGGCCAGATTTCACTCCTTGGTTTTAGAGCCATGTGAAATATTTACAATCAAACCTCAACTCTCTTGTATTGAGGCTTCTGAAGTTTGATACATTCAAGTCAACTTACTTTGTTCTATTCTATTCAGGTTCTTACACACCACTCATTACTTTCCTATATTCACTTGGCTTTCTTTTCTCTATTCCAACATTGCCCCTTTCCACAAAAAGCCTTGAGGCCACTAGGAAATTCCATTTTGTACTAGAACTTTAACTTCCCAGCAAACCTGAAGATGCTGATTCACTTCCAGTTCCTGCAAACCAAATTACAGGGCTCCGTTCACAAAATGAATCTGAAACAGCTCATATAGGCTATACAGTGGTTCCATAACCCCGCTCATCAGGATATCTATAACATTGCTAAAGACTACTCAGTACAAATTACCAGCAGTAAAGTCCTTTGCAGTAATTATAACCAGGCTCCAAAGGTACTCGAGTTGACTTTTTCTTAGCCATTTCAAAGAAATATGTAGCTTTATCAAGCTTACCACTTCTTCTTAGCAAATCAATTAACCTTTCCATGACTGAGAAGTTATCTAAAATGACATAACAATGTAACAAAGTAAGAAAGTAAACTTTACCTTTGTATTGAAAAAACTCAGACTATCCAAATGTGTGTTAAGGTTACACTTTATTTTAAAATGTGAAAAAGGCCATATTTTGCTGTAGGCAGCTATCAGTAGGATTTTGCAATGATGCTTGGAAGATTCAAAGCTGGGAAAAGACTAAAGCTTTCTGAAGGGAAAATGGCAGAGCTCCAAAGATGTTCAAGAGAACCCAGTTCTCACCAACTTTTCCTGCTCTTTTGAAGTGCCAAGGCATAGTCCTCATCCCAAATCTTCAGACCCATCCATCTTGTTTCTTTAAGAGTTGTGGCACCATAGAAGAACATTGTAATGACTAGAACATGTTACTTGGAAGCATTGTAGATTAAATTAAGACATTAACAGAGTTGTCACATATTTTCATTCGTTAGCCTTTTAAAAATTAGGGTGAATTTGAAAAAAATCCACCTTATTTAATAATAGATACCTGGTGCTTTATCCAGAACATTTTGGTAAAGATTTATAGCTTGTTCATACTTCTGTTTTCTAAACATGAGGTCTGCCATCATCTAACAGAGGGAAAAAAAAAACTGCATAAAAAGTGACTGAGATGAATTCCCTAAAAAGAAGCAGAAATGTAAAGTTATTTTACTCTTCTAAAAATAATCCTGACAACCAAAAGGAAGATATGTTTAAAAAATAACTGAGCCTGAACTAGCATTAAACCATATTCCAAAAGAAAATAATATGAAATATGCAATAAAATAACTATGCTCTATTCAGATGGACACTTTAATTTAAAGACCAGACGTTGTTGCCTCTTGCTGGATTTAGACCCAATTCTCTCATTTGTACTTCAGGAGCCCTGTGTACTCTGTGATTCTGCAGCTGTGGAATTTGCCATAGAATTCACCCCTCGCTAAAGAATTATGCTCCAGAACCAGCTTTCAGTAAAAAAAAGTGTTTCTAATAATTACGGTTGCTGAAATAATTTAGAAAACAAACCATGTGTAAACTGATGTAATGCTGCCTTTCTGAGTTCTCAGATAAGTATGAAGCAGTAGTTCTGAGAGATGTGAACAGCCCCGTTAATTTAATTAGGTTGTGTTAACTCTGAAACATAAATAAGTTCTTTCATTGTCAAGGCTGCTAGCTATTTTGCAGCTAGTCATTTTAGCAGAAATATGTATCGATATGCTTATCAAATATGAAATTGCAGAACTGCTAACTGTGATATATAACCTATCCCTTAAATCAGCCTCTGTACCAGATGACTGAAGGAGAGCTAAAGTAACACTGATTTCTAAAAAATGGTTTCAGAGGCGATTTTGGCAATTACAGGTCAGTAAGCCTAACTTCAGTACCAAGCAAACTGGTTGAAACTACAGTAAAGAACAGAATTTTCAGACACATAGATGAACACGATATGTTGGAGAAGAGTCAACATGGTTTTTGTAAAGGGAAATTATGGATCACAAATCTATTAGAATTTTTTGAGGGTATCAACAAGCATGTCGACAAGGATGAGACAGTTGAGAATAGCGTACTTGGACATTCAGAAAGCCTTTGACAAGTTCCCTCACCATAGGCTCTTAAACTAACTAAGCAGTCATAGGATAAGATCTTAGATCCTCTCATGGATCAGCAGCTGGCTAAAATTTAGGAAACAAAGGGTAGGAATAAATTATCAGTTTTCACAGTGGAGAGAGGTAAATAGCAGTGATCCTCAAGGATCTGTACTGGGACCTATGCTGTTCAACATATTCATAAATGATCTGGAAAGGGGGCTGAATAATGAGGTGACAACATTTGCAGATGATACAAAATTACTCAAGACAGTTAAGTCCAAAGCTGACTGCAAAGAGCAACAGAGGGATCTCACTAAGCTGGGTGTCTGGCAACAAAATGGCAGATGAAATTCAATGTTGATAAATGCAAAGTAATACACATGGGAACAAAATAATCCCAACTACTCATATAAAATGATGGGTTCTAAATTAGTTGTTACCACTAAAGAAAGAGATATTAGAGTTATTGTGGATAGTTCTCTGAAAACATCTGTTCAATATGCAGTGGTAGTAAAAAAAAAGCTAACAGAATGTTAGGAACTGTAAGCCAGCGTCTTGTCCGGCTTGGTCGCCGTGGCCCTTCCTCGGGCCCAGGCTCTGAGGAAGGCCACTGCACCTTCCAAAAAGGGGAACGTTAGCACCTCTGTACTAGTCTTGATTGTGGCCCCCTGGCAGGGCGGACTGCCAAGTAGTAGGATCTCCTCGGGCCCTGAGGCAGGACGAGGCAGGTGAGCAAGTAGTCTATTGCCCCGGCCCTTGGCAGGGCGGGCAAGTGAATGGTTTATTGGCCCGGCCCTTAGGCAGGGCAGGCAAGTGAGCGGTTTATTGGCCCGGCGAATTTTTCTGGGCGAAGGGTTTCTTGAAGAGCGAGCACGTACTGCAGCATTCCCTTAGATGGGGAGGAGGCCTGCGTCCAATGCTCTTTCATCAAGTCCAGGATCCCCCGGGGTTGGTGGCCATACAGTAGTTCGAAAGGCAAGAATTGCATGGAGGCCTGCGGGACTTCTTGAATGGCGAGGAGGAAGGGTGGGATTAATTGGTCCCACCACCGCAGGTCCTCAGGCGGGAATTTTCTTAACATGTGTTTTAGGGTACGATTAAATCGCTTGACCAGGCTGTCAGTTTGTGGATGGTACACGGAGGTCCAGAGCTTCCGGATCCCGAGGATGGCACAAACCTCTCGAAGCAGTCAGGAGGTGAAGTTGGTCTCCTGATCGGTTAGCAGCTCCCGGGGAAGCCCTACTCGGGCGAATACCTTGACGAGCTCACCAGCCACCGTCCGGGCAGTGGCATTTCTGAGGGGGATGGCCTCCGGGAAGCGGGTGGCATAGTCGACCAGGACCAGGATATAGCAGAACTCGGCCACGCTCCTCTCCAAGGGCCCCACCAGGTCTATGGCTACTCGTTCGAAGGACATCCCGATCATGGGGATAGGAACCAGGGGAGCTCGTGGGACTCCTGCCGTTGCCACTCATTGGCATTCAGGGCAGGAAGTGCAGTAGTCCTGGACCTCCCGGTACACACCCAGCCAGTAAAACCGCAAGAAGACTCGGGCGAGTGTCTTGTCCACGCCTAAGTGTCTGGCAGCCGGAATGTCATGGGCCAACCTTAAGACGGCCTTTCAGTGCAGTTGGGGCACCACAAGTTGGGCATGGGGTTTCCGGGTCTGTGGGTCTTTCTCCAGGCAGTAAAGCTGGTCCCTCCGTAGCTCAAATTGGGGCCACTGGGCGGCTCGTTGGGGGTTGGTTATGACCCCGTCTACTGCCGGCAGCTGTTCGTAAGCCCGGTTGAGGGTGGGGTTCCCCCTCTGGTCTCGGCAAAAATTGGCCATGGGGTCATCTGAGGGCGGCAGGTCCATCTCAGTCAGGGCCGTCCCTTCTCCTGGCCCCTCGGTTTATGGGGCTGGTTCGGAGGTGCGGTCCGGCGGGTCCTCACCCTCTGGTGGGTCTGAAGTTCTGGGGTCCCATCCTGCGGGGCCCCTGTATCGGGGTCCTCAGCATTACCCGCCCGTTGGAGGACACCCGTGAAGTCGGGCAGTCCCGGCCGAGGATCACCGGATAGGGCAGCCCGGGTGCCAGCCCTATGGACAGTACATGGGTCTGTGGTCCTATGGTAAGGGGGACCGGCATAGTAGGGTAGAACTGCAGGACCCCGTGGATGCACTGCAGCCTGACTTTGCCTAGGGTCTTCCCATCCTCGGGGACCAGACCCCGTAGGATGAAGGTCTGCCCACACCCGGAGTTGACTAGGGCCTCGACTCGTCTCCCAGCTAGGCTGACCGTGATTGTTGTCTTAGGGCCTGAGGGCCCCTGGGCCCACCCCTCTCCGGCGTACACCATGCCGTAAGTACAGGTCAGGGTCGGGCATTGTCGGCGTAGATGCCCCTGTTGGCCACAGACAAAGCATGGACCCCAGTCACTGGGTCCCTGGGCTGCTCTGTTCTGGGGCCAGCTGAGGCTGGGCTCCAGACTCCTGGAAGGTCAGGTGCTCGGCCCAGGTGTGGGTTTTACAGCCCCGGCAGGTCCCGTCCAGCCGGAGGTCGGGGTCGTGGGCCCGATTGGCCTCTCGGCAGCGAGGAAGTCCTCCATCAGGTGAACTGCTCCCGACAGGGTGGTGGGGTGGTGCCTGATCACCCAGTTCCTCCCCTGGGCAGGTAGGTTGCCCACTAGGCAGGGTCCCATCCCGCGGCCGTTGCCACCCGCTCGAATGTCACCAAAAATGCTTCGGGGTCATCAGTGGGTCCCAGCTTGGTGAGGCGTGGCTGAAGCCAGGCTACCGGTGGGCCTCGGCTTGGAGTTTCTTCCGGTCCGGGGATGGTCAGCCCCGCACAGCCACCCAGCTGCTTCATGAACTGCCGCTGTAACTCTTGCTCCTGGGCCCCCAGATCCCACAACAGCTGATGCTGTTGGGTGCCCAGAGTCTGGAGCAGTTGCTGCTGCTGCTGTAGCTGGGCTGCTTGTTGCTGCTGCTGCTGGGCTTCTGTCCACCACTTGATGAGCTCGTCAGCTTCCATTTTTATTTTATTTTTTTTGGATCAGTCGATGTCCAACCTCCAAGAAAGTATCAGTGCAAGCAGCCCCCCTTGGTGTCGGGGGTGGGGGGTAGTTGGCAGCATTCTCCACCATGTGTAAGCCAGCATCTTGTCCGGCTTGGTCACCGTGGCCCTTCCTCGGACCCAGGCTCTGAGGAAGGCCACTACACCTTCCAAAAAGAGGAACGTTAGCGCCTCTGTACTAGTCTTGTTCGTGGCCCCTTGGCAGGGCGGACTGCCAAGTAGTAGGGCCTCCTCAGGCCCTGAGGAAGGGCGAGGCAGGCGAGCAAGTAGTCTATTGCCCCGGCCCTTGGCAGGGCGGCAAGCGAGCGGTTTATTGGCCCGGCCCTTAGGCAAGTCGGGCAAGCAAGCAGTCTATTGGCCCGGCCCTTAGGCAGGGTGGGCAAGCAAACAGACTAGCCCCCCGGCCCTTAGGCAGGGCAAGGCGGGCAGTGGGTCCACTCGGTAGCGGCAGGAGGAGAGCACGTTCTCCCAGGGTGGCTAGGGAAAGGTGGAGGGGGACGCAGGACCTCCCGTCTCCACTGCATCCCAGGCCAGGGCCCTAGCAGTGGCAAGGATGTTGCCACTGAGTCGGTGGACCTCCTGCCACAACACACCGACGGGGTCATGCCCCTGTCGCAGCCACTGTCTATGGCTGTCCCTGGGCCACTTCCTCCCTGTATCCCCAGGTACCTGTCTTTTCTGGGTCCTCAGGGTCGCTGGGGTACACAGTCCATGACTGGCTCACCAGTCCCTCTTCATCCACTGGTGGTAAGGCGGGGAGCTCCTCGGCAGAGGGCAACTCCTCCAGGTCACAGGGCTCCGGGGTGTCAGCGTCAGGCAGCTCCTCCAGATCAGGGCTGGCCTCTGAGGGTATCTCCCCACCCTCCGGCTCAGGGGCCTCGGTCCAGTTGCTTGGGCGCAGAGGCCCTGTCCAGTCCTTGGGTTTGGGGGCCTGATCCGGTCACTGGGCCTTGGGCCCAGTCCTTAGGGGTTGGTTGGCGGGGCCATTCCTGGTGCCTCTGCTCCGGGGGGCGCTCGCTCGGGGCAGCGACCCAGCTGGGGTCAGGCCTACGCTCCAGCTGGCAGGCCGGCACGTCTGCCTCCGGCGGCCGCCTGTTTCCCACTGAGCTGTGGGGCCTGCCTTTCGTACTCCCTGCCCCGGCGGAAGCTCCACCCCTCTGCTGCCGGATAGGCTGGTCGGGTGAACCTATCCCTGTCCGGATCCCCAGTTGCCGGGCAGACTGGTCTGCCGGCCCTTTTACTGTTTGCTCTGGTCACCGCAGCCCTTCCTTGGGCCCAGGCTCTGAGGAAGGCCACTGCACCTTCCTACAGGAACCATTAGGAAAGGAATAGATAATAAAATGGAAAATATCATAATGCCAATATATAAATCCATGGTATGCCACACCTTGAATTCTGAAGGCAGTTCTGGTTGCTCCATCTCTAAAAAGATATACTAGAATTGGGAAAGATACAGAGAAGAGCAACAAAAATTATTATGAGTATAAAACAACTTTCATAAGAGGAGAGATTAAAAGACCGGGACTGTTCAATTTAAAAAAGAGACGGCGAAGGGGGGATACAAAAGAAATCTATAAAATCATGAATGGTATGGAGACCGTGAATGGGGAAGTGTTCACCTCTTCATATAACACAAGAACCAGGGGTCACCCAATGAAATTAATAGGCAACAGGTTTAAAACAAGGAAAATCAAGTACTTCTTCACACAACACACAGTTAACCTGTGGAACTTGTGCAGTGAGATGTTGTGAAGGTCAAAAATATAAAAGGATTAAAAAAAGTATTAGATAAATTAATCGAGGATAGTTCCATCAATGACTAATAGTCAAGATGGATTGGGTCATAACCCCATGCACCATGTGTCCCTAAACCTCTGACTTCCACAAGGTGGGACTGGATGACAGGGGATGGATCACTTGAAAATACCCTATTCTGTTTATACTTTCTGAAGCACCTGGCACTGGCCACTGTTGGAAGACAGGATACTGGGCTAGATGGACCATTGGTCTGACCCAGTATGGCCGTTCTTATATTCTTATCCCACAGTCCCAAGCTGCCTCCCCAGGAGCCCAAATTCCCAGATGTCCCCTCCCAAGCTGCCAAAATCTCCAGCCTCATCACAGATCGCTTTCACCATGCAATGAAAAACTTCAGCATACTAAATGAAGTGTAATAAGTGTAATGTGGAGCCAATATAAAATAAACTGAATTTAATATTGAAATAAATAATTCAATGGCTACTTTACTACTGTATTATTCATTGTCATACTTAATTCAAAGAAAATCTCCATTTAGGTTACTCACATGTACTCATTTTCAGGTGTCCCATTTCATCTAATGACTCAGGGATTATCTATCTAGTGGAGTAACGGGCTCTACGAGGGTGTGATATCTCAAGAGAACTAATGTGTTGCACATTAATGGATCTGTGTAGACCCTACTGGTGCACTGTAACATAGCACTATTTCAGAGGGGTAGCCATGTTAGTCTGTATACAGCAAAAACAATGAGAGTCCTGTAGCACCTCAAAGACTAACAAATTTCTGTGGGAATAAGCTTTCGTAGGCTTTGTCAGATGTATCATGCTTCATGCATCATGTTTGAAACAGTACTACATTAAAGCATACTAGGGAACCTTTAGTGTGTACCATCAGGATCTCCATGGACCACTTAATGAGCTACACATTAGCGCACTTCAGAAATCACAACTGCTACAGCACATCATCCCACAATGCAGACAAGTTATATATCTCACTTATATGCAATACAACACTGACGTGTCACTTAGTGCCATGTGAAACATGGACTGAACTGCAACTCAGAAAAACCATGCCCTTTGCTAACCTGACAGAAGTACATGATTACCCTCAAAAAAGCAAATACTTTCCCATTACTCATAAGGAAGTATATGCTTAATATTTTTCTGTTCTTATACAGATTGCTTTTTGGGATGTATACATTAGATTTTCACCTTCCCCTTACCTCACTTTTCTATGATTCTTCATGGAAAAAATTTCTTTAGTAGACACAACCTATTTTGCTATCAATTTCAGTGTAACTTCTGGGACATATTATGCCAATACACAAGGGAATGTCTTTAGAGCAGCCTAAAATATTGAAAACAATTCTTTAATCTGGGCTACAGATGATTAAATATTATCCATTTATACCATTGTTGCAATTTCATTGCAATTGTCATCTTGAAGAAGCAGAGCACAATGATGTTCACATGAATCAATATCTCCTTGTATTAAATAAAGACGAGCCAACTGCAGTAGTACCTAGGAGAATAAGGACAAGTAATTAAAGATGGGAAATATTTCAATGATCAGTGTAATTGCTATCGAGAATCATTTTTTTTCTTTCTTGATTCAGAATCCTATTTCAGAGGTTAGAGATGGAAAAAATTTCAGTGAAGTTACATCAGGGATAAATTTGTCCCTTTATAACATTTACTCCATCCTCCTGACAAAGTGGAATGTTCCCTACACTAGTATGCTCCTCAGTGCTTTATCTTGTCTAGTTTTAACTGTCCCAACTGATGAGGACAGCATTATTTCTCTTAGAAATGAACAGCTCCACTTGATGTGGGGCAAAACAGTTATAGAAAAGTCACTGTACATGCCATGTAACCTTTGGAACAGAGTGTAATTTACTCCAAGAAAATATGAATATATTAATGTTATTCTCATTTAAATGGCAGATGCAGGTGCTTGATCCTGTGACATGCCGAAGTGCCATTAGCTCCCAGTGAAGTCAGTTGAAAGGGTGACAAAAAGAAGATTAAGACGTGACTTGATTACAGTCTATAAGAACCTAAACATGGAACCAATATTTGTTAATTGTCTCTTCAATGTACCAGAGAAAGGTCTAAAACGATCCAACGGCTGGAAGCTGCAGGTAGGCAAGTTCAGACTGGAAATAAGATGTATATTTTTAACACTGAGTGTAATTAACCATAGGAACAAATCACCAAGGGTCATGGTAGTTTTTTAAACAAGACTGGATGTTTTTCTAAGAGATCTGCTATAGGAATTGTTTTGGGGACGTTCTATGGCTTGTGTTATACAGGAGGTCAAACTAGATGACCACAATGATCCCTTCTGACTCTAGAATCTATGAAACTTTGAAGTTCAGAGTGTTCAGCGTCCCAAAGTTGTGTTTATCACTGCATCCTTCTTGCTGAAAGGGAGCCCAAGCATGTAACTTGGCAAAATTCCCATGGACTTCAATTGAGGTTCTGCCTGCACAGAGGGAATTCATCATCAATATTCAAGGCCATGTTGCACTGCTTAGTGAACCTGAGAATCTAACCCTCAAAAATGTAATGTAACATTATAGGGCAGGGCCCTCTCTTTGTTGCTAATGCAAATATGTGCTTCAGAAATTCAAGAAAAATGTATCATAGGAAAGGGTTTTTTGTTTTGTTTTTGCTGGAGCTGGGGGTTGATATTTAATTTATCCTACAAGATCACTGGTTTGTTTTGGGTTTTTTTGTATTGTACATTTGCTCTATGGTTTTTTTGTAACTGGATGAATTTTATAAAATAAATAAATGAAAAAAGTGCTAATAAGAGCCTGGACCAATATTTTTTTCTTGAATGTATTTGGTTTTTTCTGGCTTCCGTTCTGCTGAAATGCAAGTTTAAGAATTCACCCATGGTACTTTTTATATTTTGAATATTCAAACATACTTTCATCTTACCATTTAAACAACAAAGCGGCCAACATAACTATTTTTCCAACTTAATGTGCACTTAAAGTATTATTGAATAACTACTGACTTGGATTTAAGACAGTGCTTACTTTACTATCTGTCTGATTGTAAGACAGTGCATCTTTATACCACTTAACAGCTTGTACATAGTCTTTCTCGATTAGGTATTGCTCAGCAAACTGTACACAGATCAATGATGTCAACTGCTTCTGAGAAGGGATCAATTCAGGTTGTTCCAGAGGGATACGCTTCAGTATTCTCAACTGTATGTCAAAGGCCTTAACAAACAAACAAATATAGGAAGAGAGATTATAACTCAAACAGTAATAGAGTAACTATTTTAAAAGTTTTTCATAATTTTGTTGGGCAGTGGGAGGTCTAAAATTTATACTTAAGATGTTACTTAAGATATTATTTATATTTCAGAATTTAAACTTAAGATGTTTCAAAAAGGTTTTTATTATATTGTAAATCCAAACTCCATTCCATTCTCCGCAGCTATTTTCTTTTTTTAAAAGGTAATTAGGTTATCTTAATATTTTGCAATATTGGATTTTAGGTAAGTTGGTTAAATTACTCCTCTTTCTTATAGTCTTTTCATTTTTTGGTGCATACAATTAGCTACTGTAGGCAATGGCTTGGTGCATCTGCTCTTTATCATGCAATAGGTGAATATTCTAAAGGGATGAAATTCATCCATGTTTAGAAAGGCAGCACAAGATCACTAGTATGTAAGTGGTGCATAAGACAGTGCTGTCCCTCATTACGGGGGTGAGTTTTACCAAAGGCTTATACTCATAGTACCAAATTATTCTAGCTGTAGGTTTGATAGACACATTTTTTTCCACATAACATATAATTTAATGTGAACTGAGATAATGATTCTTTATGATTCACTGAATAAGTGGATATTCCCCATTGATTTTAGACCCACTGGTCATGCCAAGGTGCTCAGGGCACTACATAATAATTCACAATAACTTTTTAAAATGTTTATAAACATACAACAATATAATAAAACCACCTAAAAAACCCCCAGACAAATAGAGGGAATCATATGTAGAAAGAAGGTTATGGGAAAAGATTTTCAATATGGGGCTGATAATGGGGAAAAAATATTGGATCAAATTCTCTATTTGTGTAACTCTAGTTAAATCAGTGGGGTTACACCCGCAGAGAATTTGCCCCATTATGCTATGTTGTTTAAGAGTGGGTAGAATAGTTAAGGGCGAATGAATTCCACCCCTTATAGCCCGTGAGAATAAAATTACAATTGTCTGTCTACTTAGATTGCAATGGTTGAATTCTTAAGAACTGGAAGGTGTTAGAGCACAAATACTAGTTAGGACACGGCTCAACAAAGAGGTAATGAATATATCCAAAACTCATAGCAACATTCCATATCTACTGAAGTGAATAGTGAATTATTTGAGCTATTCAATTAGAGCATGGTTTTCAGAAGAGCTGAAAACTACAACTCTGAGTAAATTCAATGGAAGTCACAGATGTTCATCATCTCTGGAAAAAACCCAACAATCTTGGAAGAAATGGTTACTCACTGTTCTGTGGTTCTTTGAGATGTGGTGCAGACATGTATTCCACTTAGGTGTGTGTGTACCCAGCACACTGGAGCTGGAGAATTTTGCCTAGCAGTAGCCATACGAAGGCAGCACTTGTGACTTGTGGCCATAGCCCTTCCCCTGGCAATATGAGGTGGTGCCATTCTGACCTTCTCAGTTCCTTTGCACTGCATATCAAGAGTATAGACTCTGATGCAGAGGGATTGGAGAGGGGATTGTGGAATACACATCTGCATCACATGTTGAAGAACCACAATCACAGTAAGTAACCGTTTCTTTTTCTTCAAGTAGATTTAGCCGTGTATTCCACTTAGCTGGCTCACAAGCAGTACCCACAGGAGATGGGGCCCAGAATCTACTTAAATAAGGCATCCACTGCATCCACTGCAGAATGCAAGATCTGGTCATGACACTGGGTTGGGAGGTCTGGATAAAGAGAAAGAGACATGGGAAGCTGAACGGATACTAACAGAAGGCTGGAGAACCAACGTTGCCTCAGCCATGCTGGAGCAATGAGGATGACCTTGGCATGGTTCAGCTTGAGTTTGAGGATTACTTGCAAGATGACTGGAATCAGAGAGAAAGCATACAGGAGTGCTGATTCCCAATTCTGGTGAAAGGAGTCAGTCAGGGAGTCCAAACTGAGGCCTCCTCAGGAGCAGAACAGACAACATTTCTTGTTGTCTCTCAGCAAACAGATCAATTATAGAGATGCCCCAAATGATAGAGATGACTGCAAGACAATGGGCTTCAGAGACCATTCATGGCTCAAGTAGAAATTCCTGCTGAGATGATCTGCGAGTTGATTCTGAGCCCCAAGTGAACCATCAGCCACCGGATTAACGTTCTCTCTGATGCAAAACCACCAAGGCCTGATTGCTTCCTGACAGAGCACTCTTGAGTGTGCTCCTCTTTGTCTGTTCACATAACACCTTGAGTACGGAGCCCCACTGTGATCTCAAAAGACTTGACATGTTGTAAATGGCCCTAAGCTCCAGAATGTTAATATGAAACATAGTTTCCTGTTCTGACCTGAACACTCAGTGACCCCAGATGCACTCCCCAATCTATCAAGGAGGCATAAGTGACAATGGTCCTGGGCAGTGGGGACAAAGCAAAGAGAATGCACTGGCATAAGTTGCACTGAACTATTTACCACTGTAAGGAGTCCAGGATCAGCACAGAGAGCTGCACCAAACTGTCCAAGGAATGATGGGTGGATGATAAACTCTCCTCACCCACACTTGGAGAGAGTGAAAATGTAACCTGGCAAATTGGACTACCTGCATGCAAGCAGAGCCATGTGACCCAATAGCCTTAGGCACACTCAAACATAGTTAAAAGCTGAGAGTGTAGCTCCAGACACAGATGAGAAATTGCCTGAAAATGATCCATCAGCAGAAGCACTCTCAGACTTGTCAAATCTATTAAGGCCCCATTCAAGTCGATTCTTTGAGTGGGGACCAATGGTGACTTGTCTCTGTTGAGAATGAGACCCAGGAAATCGAGTAAGTATAGTGTGATATATATGTGGGAGAGAAGTTCTTCCCTGGACTTACCCCTCAGTAATCAATTGTCTAGGTATGGGAAGATATGAATTCCACTCTTCCTAAGATACACTGTCACTGCAACCATACATTTGGTAAAAACACAGGGAGCAGAGGACAGACCAAAGGGGAGTATGGTCTACTGATAGTGTCCATGTGCCAGGATGAACTGGAGCAATCGTCTGGCTTGGAAGAATTGTCACATGAATATAAGCATCCTGAAAGTCCAAAGCAGCAAACCAGTCATTCTGATTTAATATGGAAGGACAGCTGATAGGGTGACATCTGGAATCTCACATATCTAATATATTTGTTGAAGTTGCAGAGATCAAGAATTGGTTTCACTCCACCTTTGAATTTGGGAACCAGAAAGTACTGGGAATAAAATCTTTGGCCCCAGATTTGCAGAGGGACCTCCTTCACAGCTCCCAATTCTAGTAAAGACTGAATCTGCTCAAACAGCAGTATCTCATGAGAAAGGTCCCTGAAGACGGACAGGGTAGGAGGGTGGAGAAGAGGGATGAAAAGGAACTGGATTTCATAACTCATCCTGATTGTGTGTAGGACCCAGCTGTCAGTGGTAATCAAGCCCCAAACATCATGAAAATGAGCCAGCCTGTCCCCAAATGAGGGGGACAGATATATAGAGGTCATAAGTGGATCACTCCCCTTGACAAACAAGTCAAAATGGGCTCTTGGAAGACACTGGGGGAGGACAAGTTGACTGGCCAAACTCAGGACCCGAAGGCTTTTGCTTCTGGGATCATGACCCTTTTTGGAGTAGTCTTGCTGCCTCAGGGGAGGGAAGGACTACCCAAAGGGGCATTGCAAGTGGTACTGTTGATGATACTGCTGACTATCACAATGGCGTCTCTGCACTGCTGGAGTATACACCCACAGAGAGTGCAGGGTAGACCTTGAGTCTTTAAATGAGTGCAAGTTTTCATCAGTCTTAACCAAAAAAGCACTCAATCATCAAAGGACAGGTCCTCAATAATCCCCTGCACGCTCGGGAGAATGCTTGAATTTTGCATCTAAGGTGCTCTTTACATGTTTACTGCTAAAGCCATAACTTTGGTCAATGTATCTGCCACGTCTAAAGTAGATTGCAAGAATGTCTTGGCCACCAAACAGACCTTAGCTGCAAACATTCAAAACTTCTCCCTGGATACTTCAGGGAACTGGTCTACAAATTTATACATAGCTGTCCAATTAATGAAATCATACTTGGACAATAGTGCCTGCTGGTTCGCAATATATATTTGTAGGGAAGAAGACGTACAGATTTTTCTACCCATTAAGTTTGTCTTCTTAAACTCTTGTTCTTTGGGATAGACTTATACCTACCTTGCTTTATCCTATCATTCACTATGGTCCCAACCAGGGAATTTGGGACTGGATGGGAACAGAAGCCCTCAAAACCCTGCATAGGAACAAAATAGTGTTTCTATGTACTCTTCACCGCAGGCGGCACTGAAGCTGGATTACTCCAAAGAACCTTTGCAGGCTCTAGGAATGTATCTTTAATAGGGAGTGCTACCCTCCCCAGGGCAGTCACCTGGAGAATATCCAATAGTTTGTGAATATTCTCCTGCAGGAACTCTGCCTAGATGCCCAAGGTAGCAGCCACATGCTACAAAATATCCTGATAGGCCCTGAAGTCCTTTGGCACTGAGGGAAAAGGGCAACCTAGTACCAGTGAATTGTCAGGGGATGATGATGAAGCAGTCACTTGTGCTAGGGATGGGTCCTGACCCTGAACTGTTGGACCTGGATGGCACAACTCTGGAGGCCTCAAAAAGGGAAGCACAACCGATGCCTGAACTTGCAGAGGAACAATAATCACACCATCTAGTGGTCTTGCTCTGGAATGGAGTGAAGAGTGCAAGCTTTGAGACTGAGGAGTATCCCATGGATTCCAGGGACTCCACATTGCATTTGTGGCCAGTAGGCCTGAGGCTAGGGGCACCTGTTTTGGTACCAATGCTGCTCCAAGAACTGTCCTCAGTTCCAGTTGGGTGATGGAGAATGAGAAGACCCTGACCTGGATCCTGAGGAGCCCCGGGTCTCTGAGGATAGTGTTGGAACTAGCCCTGATGGTGCAAGAAGCCAATCCAACTCATTCACTACCCAGCACGTAAGCAGTACCATTGCCGATGATGGAATTGGCACAGCCCGCCCTGAATACATCACAGTAGCATCTGTTGCAGGAGTAGTGCCAGTACTGAGGTCAACAATGATGTCAGTGTAACAGACAATGCTGAGGTGGAAGATGGGTTCTGCAGCCAAGACAACGTCAGTGCCAAGGCATGCTCTGGTGCTGAGGAGGTCCTTGGTGCTGGGCCCAGCACTAGCTTCAGTTCTGAAGTCTGTGGCGGGGAGACCAGGCTGCATTGCCAATGGACCCTGAAGTTCTGCATCATGCACAGATGTTTCCAATGAGGTTGTGGATGCCATAATTCCAGCAAAGTCCTGGACAAATGGAAAGTCCAGAACCTGGTATTCCATCAATATGGAAACAGCCAGAGCTGGCATTGATGTTGTCAGTACTGGGACTCAACATATGCCCCACAGTGGGAAGTGGAATCAGTGGTATGGTACTCTCACATGTCTCTATATGGTACCAGGGAGCAGTTTGAAGAACCTGCTCCATCCTGCAGGCCAGCAGCTCTTCTTAGATGAAGAGGAAGAGTCCAAGAGTATTCAGGAGATTTGGAGTAGTCCCAGTTGGCCTTATCAGACTGTTTCCTTGGCACCCTTGAGGAGGGCAAACAAATTCTCTGTCTCTTGGGAGAGATACCAGCCCCAGAATGTGGAGTGACATCACTCACCAAGCCCAAGGGTGACTGCTGATCCAATGCAGACCTCAGTGCTAAAACAGGCCTCATAGCCTGTTCAAGGAGGTGCTGCTTTAGGCAAAGGTCTCTAGCCACCCGAGCCCTTTCTGTGAATGATTTACAAACTGAATACCGTTCCTTGGCAAGACCTGTGTCCAAACACAGTAAGACCTTGTGAGGGGACCATTGATGGGGATTGACCCCCTACATGATGGGTAGCACTTCAACAATGTTCAGGGAATCACCTATGCCAAATAATTATACTAACTTACTAACACTAAGTAGAGTACTAACTGACTATTCAACTATGTACAGAGAAGATCCTCAGAAACTGAGAAGGGATTTTGTGGTGAAAGCCACACAGAGCTCTAGGCACAGGCAGTGAAAAGGAACTGAGGGGAGTCAGGGTGAGGTTGCCACCTCATATAGCCAGGGGAGGAGCTAAAACCACAAGGCGTGAGCGCTGTGCTCCTATAGGTACTACTAGGCAAAATTCTCTGGATTCAGCATGCTGGGCATGCACACACGTAAGTGGAATACACAGCTGCATCTACTTGAAGAAGCACTTAAGCTATTTCTACTGATAAATAATTAGGGAAGATCTCTAGTATTGTAAATGGCTTGTATAACCTCATCAATTACCTTGTTCAAAGTTCCCAACACTTCTTCTTTTTTACAGTTTTTGTAAACCTTTGCTAGTAAAATGAGGCTCTTGACATCCTTCATCATGGAAGGCAAGTCATTAACTGAAAGATTAAAAATGGTAATATGTTATCTTTCTAATCTAACATTTTTATGGATATCAGAAACAACAATTCATGTTTGGAGTGCATAATGAAGTATTTTTGCACCACACATATATGTATAAACCAAGGCTTGGAAGACAGCCCTTGTACAAGGCAATCTAAATATTTATTGAAAGCTTGTGCAAGTATACTCAGTAATCTAGAAATATAATTAACTGGAATAATTATTTATGAAGAAATTAATTGTATATATTGTAAAAGAATCACAGGCTTTGATATTACATAGAGCAAACTTAATGGAAAGCATGAATAATGTTACCAAAGTCATGGTCCAGAGCTTGATTCAGAACTTTTTCTGCCTTGTTAAACTTCCTGAGTTTGAGGAGGAGTTCAGCAAGATCATGGCACAAGAAGTCCTGCTTACTCATCTTTAGAGCTACTTCATAATAATTAATAGCCTACAAGGAAATTTAAAAATGTCATTAGATTACCCCAAATACGGAATTTATAGTACGTCAAAATGAAACATTCATTTATAACTTCTGTCATCTATTCAATGTTATTATTTCTCTTTATTTCTTTATTCTTATGATTTAAAATCCTCAATGAATAAAAGAAATCCTTTGTTTTCAAGACCTTGCTATATTGATGAGTTTTCACATATGCTTGTCCAATTTTTCTGGCCAGTGCTGCATCTAAAGGATTCTTTTTTTGAGCTGCTTCATATACTTCCACAGCTTTCTCTGGCTAAAAATAAGAGACAGAAGTGGGAGTTATTTCCATGTGTAATATTAGCAGTTAGACATATTTTTGCTAATGATTCAGCAACATTAATTGTATGATATATAAATGATCATTATTAATTGATTATTACTATTATTATTTAAATAAATTTAAACAAAAATACATTCACTGAAAAAATTACTACAGATTTGTTGACCAAATTTATACTAACCTCTTGAATATTCATGTAGGCATCTCCCAAGAGAAGACTAGTATGAGGACTTGGCAATTGTTCACACAGTTCGCTATAAAAAAAGTCAGAAGAACATTTAGAATCAAGAAACAATAAGAAACAAATGTTGCAATCTACTGCATGAAATGTATTTTTATTACTTTATGAACCCTCAAGAATATAAAGTCAGTTCTATCATTAAAAAAAATAGACCCAGAACTTCAGCTGGTGTAAGTCAGAGTAACTCCAATGACTTCAATAGCCACTACCCCAGAATGCTTATGCAGTCTGAACGAAGAAGAGATGCAATACATTGGTGCAACAAACAAATGAAGAGAATTGGGATGGAAAGATGAAGATAACAGTTATAGGAAGTCAGGGTTACACAGAATAGTTAGAAGACATTTGCAGGTTTTGAATTAAAAATGTATCATTTTTAACAAGTTTCCAGTCTGATTCTAACCCTTCTTCACACATACACAAAAGTAACTAATAGAAAAAGGCACTCTCTCCCCAGCTGTGTCTACTGTGAGGTTTTTGCCACATTCTCTCATCACCGCACAATCACTGGGGCAGGTCCATGGGCGTTGGCAAGGATGGGAGCATAGTATGCACCAAATGTGGGTGTTTTTATTTCTAAGTCATCTAAGTCTAAACAGAACAGATCTAGACAACATGGTAGTAAAAATCATGGAGTACGTTAGTGCTCCCACCATTCATAGCATTGGTGAAGCTGCATCGGTTATATAGTGCAGTGATAGGAGAATTTAACAAAAACTTTAGGGTGGGTAAGTTAAAGAAGTCTATCCCTCAGAGATTAATGTAAGGGCTTGCCTACACTTGGAAATATAAGGAAATAGCTATTCCAGAATAATTATTACTCAGGCTAACCCATGCTACTGTGGAGGACAGTCTCATTGTTATATCTAGTTGAGAAAATTAAATAAACTCAGTGTGAAAGAGCAAGGCAAGGCAGGAAAAAAAGCTAAGTGGGAAAATCTCTGTTTTTCACTTTGCCTTAGATAGGAATTTACTGATTTGACAATCTCTTGTAAACACAAAAGTCTTTTGGGGGAGCTAAAAATATTGGTGACAGTATAAGGAGGTTATGAATAAAGCATACACTAGCTATACACAATGGCTCTTTATCAGGTATGCTGACCTTCTGCTAGGATCAAGTGTATTATATCAGTTTAACATCTGATATTGTCCTTTAGAGGCAGAACAATATCCTGCACTTGAAAGGGGATGGACTTCTCTAACTTCTGTGATCTTATATCCTTTTTCCTAACCAGAACAGACATCTACATCAAATATCAGAAGGCAGTGTGAATTAGCAAGGGACTGCGAGTTGGAAGGCTTAGGTTCTCTTTCTCAGTGTGTCATAAACTTGGAGTGTGACCTTGGGTGAAATCACTTAACTTCTCTGTACCTCAGTATAAAATAGACATAACATTTACTGTGCTCTTAAGGACTTGATCCTGCTTGCATTCAAGTCAATGGAAAAATTTCTATTAATTCCAATGATGCAGGACCAAACCATGAGAGCAAACTGAAATCCTCAAAGGAAAGGTACTAAGTATTATTACCAAACAGAAGAATTCTCCCCACTCTTTTTGGTGTAGGAAATCTTAATAACAAAAGTAATTCCAGTTCTGTTTGTGTATGAACATTGTTGCAAACACTGAAAAATAGCCAAAGGATCATAAACAAAGGAAAATGATAAAAAACAATATATCAAATATATAATGGTGGGAGGAGATGCCTAGGAGGGTGTTGTATGGAAATTTTATTGGGTTACATCTTATTTAATATCCTGATGGGGATCTGGAAGATGGAAAATATTGTAAAGGACACCAAACTTGGAGGTATTGTAAATACCAGTGAGGAGAGAAAAATGATTATTACTTAATAATATGCATATTGCTATAATGCCTAGAAGTCAAGCAGGTTGGGAACCCATTGTGTTAGGCACTGTACAAATATAGAAAATGATAGTCCATGCACCACAGAGCTTATAATTCAAAAGACAGACATAAAAGGTGGATGAGACAAACAAGCAGGCAAGATTGAGGGGAATAAAAATAAAAGGAAGAGCACAATTTTTAACAAATTAAGAGTAGAAATCCCAACTATCTCCTTGACTAGCTATATAAGGGCTTTTCTGTACAGTTATTGTGCAGCAAGCTGTGATGTAAACTACCCTGCACCAGCTTGAGATGCAGTAACTGTCTGTGTAGCCCTCACTGCCACGCACTAAAAGTTCACTAGTGCACTCTGATCTATTCCACTTTGAAATGGGAATAGCTCAAAGTGCTCTACAGTGAACTGTTAGTGCACAGCAGCACAGTCCATATGGATAGTTAATGGGCAGCAGTCTAGGCTGAGGTAGATATATATCCCAGTTTGCCCCACACTAACTGGTCGTATAGACAAGCCCCCCAAAAATAATACAAGAATTTCAGCATATTTGGAAATATGAGGAAGAAATAACAAAAAGAGTTAAAATTTGGAAAATGCAAGCTAGTGCATCTTGGAAGACATCATATGTGACCTGTTTACATAGATTACTCACATTATCAATAAGAAACCACATGCCAATGTTCAGTTGTAAACATAGAGAAAAATAATATTCTGAAAATTCTTCAGTACGTTTCTCTGATGCTTTTAATTTGTTGGGAAATTCTTTACAATGATTATGTAAAATCTCTGTCAATTATAGAGGTGCTGGGCTGAGGATTTTGCCTTTTGTCTGACAGAAGAAAGCTGTTAAATGAATGATTTATAACTCGGGATAAATAATCATTTAACCATAGAATCATGATGTCTACTTTTATTTCTGTGGGCCCAAATTCTGCCCCATTTTCTCATTTTGAGTAGTATCATACTCTGAGCCAAACTATGGCCCAAGTAATGGCGTGGCATAAGGCAGTGCAAGGTGCTACCTTATGCTCCTGTTGCCATTTACTGCATCATTGGTATCAGCATGGGAGAGGCTAACTATGCGGGTGGACCAGAGGAAGCAGAAAGAGGTCAGAGCCTTAGCATATGCTGCACCCGTATAGCCTCCACCCAGAATACTCTCTCTGTGAGTCACTGTTTCCTGCTCAGGATGCTCCTGGGGCAACACAGCACTTCCCATAGCAAAGGGCTAATGGCAAAGACATACCTGAGTTCTCTGTGAGCAGTCCTATTGACTGAATAGTCTAATTTTGGAGGAAGGCCATAATTACTATGAGGGTGACAGAATCTGGTACTTAGTCTTCCCCACTTCAGTTCTTTTCCCCATAAAATTGGTGTTATCCAAAAGTCAAAATCAGTAAGTATTTTAATGTTTCTGAAGACAGAAAAGGTTTTCTGTCTTCTTTGGTTGAAGAGGAACGCCTTTTTCAATAAAGAAAATGCTAGTTCTGAAACAGAAATATCTGACTCCTTAATGCCAATTTTTGGGAAAATATATTCTTGGCTAATGATTAAGTGGCAAATTCTGCCATACTTACATTGAGTAGTAACTTACTCCAAAAATTGCCCTTTTGTTTTCAGTAGTACCACTTGTGGAGCAAGGCAATACTCAAAACGAGTAAAATTGGCACAATCTGAACCAACTGTTTAGCATGATATTTTGTGTCATAATGTTTTTTGTGGTATATTTAAATATTCATGTATTTCCTTAATATTCGTAACTGTTTGTAATTTTTTCTCTTTCCCCCAAGATACTTAGAGGACTTGTTATCTTAACAAAAATGTGAATGATTATGACAAATAACATGAAATAAAAAAGTGACTTGTGAAAATGGGCCTAGCTCTCTGGTTTCACAGTTCTGTACTTTAATCCCTATACTATGCTTCCAAAAGGCTCTCAAATAGTTTTTGCTTTATATTGTCAGCATTTTTTCTGTATATAAAGCCATTACCTTTTTAAAATAAAATATTTGAAAATGTAAACCTCTTTAACAGAATTAATCTTAAACAATATTACCAATAGCATCCAATGTATAGTCTCTTATCCTTCCGTATCTGAAGGTATATCTGAGCCATCTTTTCTTTGACTTCAGTGTAATATGGCTGGGTTGGTGTGATATTTCTCAGCATGCTTAGAGCTATTTCCACTTCCCCTTTACTGAGAGCCAAATCTACATTAGCAACAGTGATGCGGATTTCCTCTGGAGTTCCACTAAATTCATTAATGGCATCCTGCATTATTTTAGTAGCTTCATGCTGGAATATTAAAAAATAAGCAAACTTGTAACTAAATTACTCTATTACCATCAAACGGTTAGTGGGTACAAAATTTACTCCATTTTAAAGCAGCTGGGCTTGCCAAACCCATTTGTATTTAATATTAAATTGGAGGTTCAATTTAATCCAAAGCCCTAATACTGCAAACAATATGACCATTGCTTTTCTTTTCATATTAACCAGTTTTGTCTCATTGTTACTTTCACTGTTCCCTTGTGTCCCCCCTGTCTGTTTGTTGTATCCATCTGTTCAGTCTTATTTTTAGATTGTAAGATCCTTGGGTCATGTACTGTCTTTTTGTTGTGTGTTTGTACAGTGCCTACCACAGTGGGATTCTGGTCTATGACTGGTGTCTCTAGGCATTACTGCAATACAAATAAAGAATATTGTGATGCTCTAAAGTTTGACAGCATGCAGTGTTATATCTGGCATTTTATTGCAAGTAATACTTGAATACAAGTGTTTCCTTAAGCAAAAAAGAGAACTATTGATAAAGCTTAGACTTTATTTAGCTAATCTATAACTGAAAAACTTGAAGGTTTGTGATATACTGTATTTTAATTTACTATATGTAAACAGTAGTTATCTCCTATGTAAATTATGTAAATATTTCTGATAATTTGTGCTATCTACCTTTGAATAGCATGAATTGGCCAATGCTGTGTTTTAAATAAGTGGAACTATATCATTTGCTGGTAATACTAGCAAACAGTAATATTCAAAATGTTAGTGCAGACAGCAATTTGAAAATAGGTTATTTAGGGAAAATATTCAACCTAATGCCCTTTTGTCTGGAAATACTTTATTTCAATTAACCAATTTGTCACAACTTTAATGGCAAACTTTCTCGTGAGCAATATATATTTTCAAAGGCAAGAGAGGGAAGGTTCAGCATTTCAGAACAGCATAATATTAAAATGTGTTTTATTTTAGTCTATCTGCTCTTTCAGAGTTTGATATTCTCCATCAGGAGATAAGAATGACACTGGAAGCTGTTGATGCAATTATTACCAAAAGGTAAAAGGCATCAACAAATCATGAGATTTTCTCCATTTTCTATTCTCCTGATTTTTCAACATTTAAAAGAATCCACTTCCTTTTGGATTTATTGCAGTTGCTATGTATCTCTCAGTTAACCCACTGATGACAAGTTTTACTACACATAATTTAATGAGCACTACAAATGACCTAAAGGACTCTGCCCAAACGAGCTCACATTGTAATCACCTGATTCTGAGAAATATTGAGTCCAACAGCTCTCACTAAAGTAAATGGCACATCTCAGGATTAGGCTCTAGACTAAGATGAGGAAAATGTATACTCACTTAAAACACAAGATTTCAGATATACTACTGTTTCCAAGTAGTATAGGTATTTTTAATTTGAAATTAGGGGTTAAAATTTACCTATTAGGTCTTACAATTTTTGTTTCTAGTTAGGATTAGAAATGGCCTTTTTTGAATGACTATTGTGAGAATATTTAAGTAGCCTTTTGAGGTTGGGATGGAAAGTTTTAGTCACACAACTTCCCAGCTCTTAGTTGTAGGATCCATATATAAAATGTATTTGCATATATATATAAAATCCCTTATTATTTTTACACTGTTTGCTCTACGCAGTGAGATACTTAGTATGTATGTTACACGACACTCAGTATGGGTGAAATCCTAGCTCCACTGAAGTCAATGGCAAAACTCCTGTTAATTTCACCTAGTATGTTAGGGGAAACCATTAAAATTGGCATATTCTGCATAAACACATGCTTTCAGATCAATTGCCATCAAGTAGCTCACAGATAATAAAAAGGACAGTATTATTATATGGAGTAACATAATATATTGTGGATAATTGATAAAGTGAATATTGACTATCCCCTCAGTGACATTTGGAATCATCTGCTTTGTATTGCTAAGGAATAGGGCAATTGTCATAGCCTAATGAAAAGTTATCATTGAGACACTTGGACAAATTCTACAGTTCCTAGAATTTACAGAGTTTGGTCACATCATATAAAATATATGCAGAACTTCTATAACAAATGGACTGTATACCAGAGGGACTTCCTCTCTGAATAGTATTTACAATTGTGCTGTTGGGTTCAAAATCCATATTGTTTGAAAAATTAAGATTCTTGCTGTGTAGACTAAATATAACTCCTGTGTGACTGCCCCTCAAAAATGCTTAGGGAGGTCAAAGAAGAATGATGGTGTACCTTCCTCTAGAAATAGTAGGCAAGGCCCCATGGAAAAAACAATTAGGAAGAAAAGGAGTCAAAGAAAACTGGCATTTCTTAAAAGATGTAATACTAGAGGCTCAAAATCAAGTTACTCCGATGCAGAGGAAAGATAAGAAGAGCCACAGAAGGCCAATGTGGCTGCACAAGGAGCATTTTAGCTATCTAAAATCCAAAACAGATACATACAGGAAATGGAAGGAGGGGCATGTCACCAAGGAAGTATGGGAATAGCGCAAGCGTGTAGGGGCAAAAACAGGAAAGCCAACGCAAAGAATGAGTTACAGTTGGCAAGAATTGTTAAAGACAAAAAGAAGGGGTTCTTCAAATATGTCAGACAAAAAAGAAAGATCAAGGACGGTGTGGGTCCGCTGCTTAATGGAGAAAGTGAGCTGATAACAGAAGATGATAGGAAGGCACAGCTGCTCCATGCCTTCTTTGCTTCAGTCTTCTTACAAAAAATAATGTGACTGGACAACTAGCAAAGTTACCATAGACAATAAAAGCGAAAAGGATGAAGATCAGGATAAGTAAAGAACACGTGACCTGCTGCTCACAAACAGGGAAGATTTGGTAGGGGAAGTAGAAGTGGGTGGTAACTTGGGCAGCAGTGACCAGGAGATGGTAGAGTTCAGGATCCTGACAAAAGGAAGAAAGGAGAACAGCAGGATACAGACCCTGGACTTTAGAAAAGCATGCCCCTCCTTCCATTTCCTGTATGTATCTATTTTGGATTTTAGATAGCTAAAATGCTCCTTGTGCAGCCACATTGGCCTTCTGTGGCTCTTCTTATCTTTCCTCTGCATCGGAGTAACTTGATTTTGAGCCTCTAGTATTACATCTTTTAAGAAATGCCAGTTTTCTTTGACTCCTTTTCTTCCTAATTGGTTTTTCCCTGGACTTTGACTCCCTCAGGGAGTTGATGGGCAGGATCCCCTGGGAAGCTAATATGAGGGGGAAAGGTGTTCAAGAGATCTGGCTATATTTTAAAGAAACTTTATTGAGGGTGCAGGAACAAACCATCCCAATGTGCAGAAAGAATAACAAATATGGCAGGCGACCGGCTTGGCTTAACAAATAAGTCTTTGGTGAGCTTAAACATAAAAAGGAAGCTTACAAGAGGTGGAAGCTTGGTCAGATGACCAGGTAGAAGTACAAAAATACTGATTGAGCATGCAGGAGTGAAATCAGGAAGGCCAAAGAACAATTGGAGTTGCAGCTGGCAAGGGACGTAAAAGGTAACAAGAAGGGTTTCTACTGGTATGTTAGCAACAAGAGGGTCAGGGAAAGTGTGGGTCCCCTACAGAATGGGGGAGGCAACCTAATGACAGATAATGTGGAAAAAGATGAAGTACTCAATGCTTTTTTTGCCTCTGTCTTCACAAACAAGGTCAGCTCCCAGATTACTGCACTGGGCAGCACAGAATGGGGAGTGTTGATACTGGACGCTTAGTGATTAGTATGAATGAATACTAGTGAGACATGGTACGCCTGATCTGCAGATTACTAAGGTTTAATGTGCAAGGTTTTTTATAGATATACTAGTTGAATACAATGCCTAAAATTAACTACAATATGTTATACTTCCTAAGCCTGGAGAGCTAAGCAGTTACTTAGAAGGCTGTATACTGGAACGGCTTTTTTTAGGGGCCCCGCCAGGGAGTTAGTGGATTTTTTGGTCCAACCAGTAGCAACTTTTGTGGAGTTAGGTGTTGATGGAGCATGCCCCTTTGTATAAATCATGACTTTTTATACTTTTTTATAAACAGCTTTTAATTAATAACTTTTTTACTTATTATTATATATGCTAATTACTTACATTGGGTTTTTATTTTTAGCTACAGTTTAGTTTTACTATGATAATTGGGGTTGTTAAAACAACATTTGGTGATAGGAGGGGCAATGTAAAAATATGCCCCTTGGCAACATACCTCCAGACGTTTAAGGATAACTTCATGTTCCTATCACTGTTATCTATGTGCAGCTGCAAGTATATATGTTGTGTATTTTGTTTTGTTATGTGCCATTGTATGCAGAAACTGAGACATCTGAAAGGTTAGCTAGTAGTCTTATTTATTTTTGCCAACTGGAAGATGTCATACTACAGGGATCAGAATAGCCAAGCGAGCAACTGAAGCTATGCTAGGCCTGTTGGACGGAGGTCAAGCAACTCAAATTATACTGGGCCTCCAACATTCCCTTTCTTGATGGCTGCCATAGCTTTTTGATACACACGTTTGACTATGGCTTAAGGCACCCCAGCTGGGTTTTGAACGATTAGTGTTTTTTTGTTGGCAGGGTATATTGCAGAGCATTGCTTTACTTGTATACGGGGTTTTTTAGTTTTCTGAGTTGTTTCAGGGACTTTTTAGTTTACTAAAAGAGTTTTATTGCAGCTATTATAGAAACTATTTGCAACACACACAAGCACAATGGGATGCAGGGCTAGATTTAAAACGTGAATGGCAGTGGGGGAACTATTTTAGTAGGATTTTGTATTAACTGTGCTCTGTGGCAGCTTTTGCAATATCTAGAACTTTGATTATTTTAGTTGATTTATTATGTTTGATTAATACATTTATTATTTTTAATTGTTTTTGAATGTGTGTAAGCAGGGTTATTATGTTTGAATATGTTAGCATACATTGTACTAAATTAGTATTGACTTTTAATATTATAGGTTGAAAGTATTTTACAATATTAATATTTACTATTAATAACTGAAATATATGTTTAATATTTTATAAATTATATGATATAATTTTAATACAGCAACATTGCAGTAACATTTGTTTTGGGCAGGATTAATTTTTTTTTTAAAAATGTATTAATTATAATTTGGGTACATTGCATGCGTACACAAACACAATTTTGTTTTTATAAGGGCATGTAAATTGTATGAGTGTTTTTTTATAAATATATTTTAATTTTGATTTTAATATGGCTTTACGTGTGCAGCTTTATAAACTAATTAATTGAAGGTTTTGGGTTTTTTAAATTTTTATCTTAGGTGTTTGATAGGCTATAATATTTTAGTTTTCACATTGAGGCTTAGAGGGATTATTTTGTGTATGTTTATGATGTGAACATTAGATATTGTTATTATATACACTATAATTATTGAGCTTGAGCATTTACTGTGAAATTTAACATTTTTTATTAATGACTTAAGGCCTATTTTTGGGTGGTGGCATTATTTAAAATTTTTTTTTTCATTTTATTAGTTAGGACTTTATTAAGTTTTTGCTGGATGATATTTTGGCTTTTTTTTTAGCTTAAAATTGTGCTTGTATATAACTTAAAGCTTTGGATGTAGTATTTATTATAATTTTTGTGACGTTTGATAGGTTTAGGTGTGGTTTTTTATTATTTATTTTTTTGGGTACTGATATATTTTTAAGTCTTTTTTTTATATTTTAAGGCTGAATGTGTATGTATTATGGGATTTGATAGGGCTTTAATGCTTTTGCTTAGGGTACTTAATTTATTTGTTAAAAATTTTTTATTAAATTGCATTTAGCACTTTTGCTGATGCTTTTATATTTTTTAAAATATTTTGTTTAATGTTTTGCTTGGGACCTGCATGTGTGTTAGCGTTATGTGTTATTTAGGTGTTTATTTAGTGCAGCTATTTTTGTACTAGAAGTGTTACAAACGGTGTGCAATGGGGATGTAAGCAGGATATGTTAATATTTTGTATGCTTACATGTATTTTTACAAGGTGTACTTTTGGGGTTTTTAGTACTTGGCTTTTATAATTTTGTTTTTTATTATTAAGTTTTCAACATTGTATTTTTTGGGCTTGGGAACACATTGTACAACTACACTTAGATAGGTGTTTATGTACATCACTACACTTGCAGAAGGATTTACTAAAATGTATTGTGGATAGTATATTTTTAGTTTAGTAACAGGTGTTTTTTTTATTAGGTGGAATATTTTTATGTAGTAATAGCCAAAATCAGCTTTGTTATAAATTATTTTAGACTGATTTTGACACTATAATAATGTGTTGCTTTGGGGGGTTTTTTTGGTTTAATTTACTTCGAGTAAATAAAATAAATTATTTGGGCTGGCTTTTTTTTTGGATGGTACTTATTTTGGTGACATTAATTGTGAGTTGCCTTTTAAAATTACAAAAAGCTATTATTTTAAGATTTAAAGCATTTTTTTAGCCATATGGTACTGGGCAGGAGTGTTATTTTGCAATATTTGTTTGAGATTGCATTACTGTTTTTGTTTACATTAGCATAACACAGCAAACACACACAGTAAAACAATATTAAGAACACCATACAATTTTTTTATACTGTATGTTTTGATTTTGTGCTTTTGTGTGCTATTGTGGATTTGTGTAATAACTATTTACAAAAAAAACCCACAAAACAAAAGTGGGATGTAACAGAGGTATAGCATGCAAGTCATGGGAGATGATAGTACCGCTCTACTCGGTGGTGGCTAGGCCTCAGCTGGAATACTGTGTCCAGTTTTGGTCACCAATGTATGAAAGGATGTAGAGAAACCGGAAAGTTTCCAGAGGCGAGCAACAATGATGATCAAAAGGATGGAATGCAAGTCATATGAGCAAAGTCTGAAGAAAATGGGTATGTTTAGTTTGGAAAAGAGATTAAGGAGGGATATGATAGCGATCTTCAGATACTTGAAAGGCTGCCATAAAAAAAGATGGAGAAAAGTTGTTCTCTTTTGCCATAGAGGGTAGGACAAGAGGCATTGGGTTCAAACTACAGTATAGCAGATTTAGATTAAATCTCAGGAAAAACTTTCTATCTGTAAGAACAGAGGACAATGGAACAGACTGCCTCAGGAGGTTATGGGATGTCCTTCACTGGAGGTTTTCAAAAGGAGGCTGGACAGCCATCTGTCTTGGCTGGTTTAGACACAACAAATCCTGCATCTTGGCAGGAAGTTAGACTAGATGACCCTTGCAGTCCCTTCTAACCTTCTGATTCTATGATTTCTCTTTTTCCTACAAAATCAGACACAGACTGGACACAGAAAGGACTCCTATGGGTCAATATGCAATCATAAAATATCGTATCTGCCAAATGAATTTCACAACAGCCTTCAAGAGATATTTTAGCAGCTAATCTAGATTACAAATATAATTCTTATTGTGTTCTATTAACGTATGGCCAGTTTAGTTTTCCTTACCAAGTTTCATTACTCTAGATTTGCCTAATCAGAATGGCTCCTGAGTTTTTAACTGAACTTTTTTATGACATTCTATTTAATGAAAATGTAGTTTATATTCAATGTCTTACCAGTTCCCCATTGAGTCGAAGAGCTTCTGCAAGTTCCAGATATATGGACACCCATTCATTCATTGTTATACTGGTACCAAGGATTCTTTTACTTTCACCTTTCTTCATATAAGGTAAACTGATAATCATTTTTAAAATTTTTATGGCTTCTGGATAATCTCCTACTTTATTCAGTGCTCTGGCCTTGATGAAGTGATATAGTGGATAATTACGAACCTGGCAAGAGCAGTAAGTATATGTTGTATGATCATGACAAAAATTCAGTTACATTGCAACCCAGAGCTGGTCCTGCAACAATTACTTATGCACGTACTCAAAGCCTATTCTCAATTGCTAGTTGTCGTGAAACCATTACTATGGAATTGTCAAGTGCACTGGAACCACTTTGACTTGGAACACTAAATAGATGTCCTTCTGATATCGATAAATTGCTCTCAACTCAAGAATATTCACTTGAAAATAAAACTAAGAAGGTATCTCAAGATCATAAATGTTGTGATCCTTCTTGCTAGGGAGGCATCTGTTATAAAAGGTAGGGAAGGAAAAGAGAGCAGAAAATGGACCACTCTCTGGACATTATACCACACCCCTTACCATTGCTCCTCCCATACATTTGATACATGATAAGGAGACACCCACGAAAGATCACTGATTGGGGAGTACCAACTCTTCTAAGGGTGCCAACTTACAAAAGTGAACAAATGGGGTATGGTGTTGTATGCCACTGCTGAAGCTGGTTTCAGTATATCTGCATTTTTCATTTCTGTGGAGCATAAGTTACTTAAGGGTATTTTCTAAGAGGAAAATGTTTAATACAACATATTAGGAATTAACACACACACACAGCGTACTGTATATTGTGAACAAATACTTCCAATGAAAAGATTTTTTGTATTTAGTACTAGCTCTTACCTGAAAATTATGACTGACCCCCAACTCCAACGAATGAGAACATTCTTTGAAATTTCCTTGAGACAGATAGATCTGAGCCATTAGAAGATGGACATCTGCTGATGTAGGGTCCAAATCTAGACAACGCTGCAGAGTACCCTGTGCATTTTCCAACTCACCTGCAAAACAACTGATCGTTTTCTTTTGTTTTTGACCTGTTTTTCTTAGGAACTGTCTTAAATAAGCAACATGAATATACTGCAAGTGTAATGTCAGACCTGTCATGATGCTGTCAGTTTCTTATGAGAAAAGAGCCAGAGCCTTTAAACTATGAAGCATATAATTTCTCTTTAAAAATAAGAGCATAAAATAAATACAACATAAGTTACAGAGCATATCCAAAGTGCCAATTTGTCAAATATATTTTGTAGCTTTGAGGTATTCTTCAGAGTCTTCTATGTAGTTCTTACTACTTTGATGAAAACTTATTTGCTCTGCTTCGACCTCTGGCAGTTAAAGGAGAAACAATCAGAGAAGCCTTGCTGTTTAATGCGGGGAAATAGCATTCTGACTCCTGGAGTAAGAATCTCCAGAATATTACTGTACTTCTCTCCCAGCATCCAAGAACGGGTGAGAGGATAAACGAGAGAAGAAACAACCTTCTGTTTTTTCCCCCAAATGAGAAGACTGGAAATACTATGTTTAATGAATAGGAGAGAACCACAAAATAGTTCAGGTGTGATGACTTGAGATTGTTATGATGTTTGCCTCATGCTGTTATAGTATTATTATTTTTACTTTAAAACATTAATCACTACAGTGTCTTGGAATCAATTCCATATGTTTATAAATGATAATAAATCCCTTAAAAGGAGAACAATACTCTCTAACTATTACCTATACAAATATAAGCCCCATACTTTGGAGGCCTATATGGGTATGTTGAGTCTCAGTGACAACATATAGGTGCAAAATCTCATTTCAAGCTTTGTAGTGTGAAATAAAGGTGTTTCACCATGAGCATATGGTGGCATCACAACTTTGACTTCAACAATGAAGTAGCTCTTCAAGGCTGAGTTCTACTGCTTTGGAATAACTTTAAATAAAAGAGCATTTTACCAGATAATTTAATTAAAGGATTGTGTGATTCCGGCCAGGCTAGTAATGGCTCCCACAGAGACCCACCTCATTCAATGCAGACATTCAGTGCCACAAATGTCTTATGTAGCCTTTGGCAGTCATTTACATTTTCTGCTTTTTCATTACAACCTCTGGAGTCTGGACCTGTGCCCATAAGGCCTAGGGAATATTTAGCTGAGAATGCAGCAAGAGTAGTATTTTCACCAGATCCTAGCATTTCTTTTTGATTTTGAGAAATATTTATGGCTGGTTTAACCTCAATAATGAACATATTCCTTATCACTATATTTTCTTCTCTCTCAGTTTCATTATCAGAGACTAAATAATGACAATTTCCTAAATATTTTATTATTCCTACCCTTGAAAAACTGCCACTTGCATGAGCCAATGTCAAAATCCACCTATGTTTCAAGTTTTGTGGTGCAATGTAATTTCATTGGAAAAACTAAGGGACAAAAAGAAATAAAAAACATTAAAAGTTACTAAAAAAACAAGATGGGTGAGGTAATATCTTTTATTGAGCCAACTGCTGCTGGTGAGAGAGACACCTTGGATAGAGAGAATGGTGGATTGTCCCAGACCTGAAGAAAGCTGTGTAAGCTCTAAAGCTTGTATCTCTCACCAACAGAAGTTAGTCCAATAAAAGATATTACCTCACCCACATTGTCTCTTGAATATCCTGGGACCAACATGACTAGAGCAGCACTGTAGACATCAAAGGTGCTAAATCAATTTAATCCAAATTTTCAGGATGCATTCTAGCTGTCAATGAGTCTTAATCCTACTCTTTTCTTAGCATGTACATTTTTCTTTTTCTTTTGTTTTGAGAACATGGTCTTGGCTTACCTGACAAATATTTTACTTGTGCCATTAGATAAAGAGGCTCCAGCACACCAGGAGCAGCTTTAACCACTGGATTCAAAATTATAGCTGCTTGTTTAAGAAAAGGAGATACAATTTGACCAGGTGACCTAGGCTATGAAAAATTAAGAATTAGATTGTCCTCATATTTTCCAGAAGTGCAGTATACAACATATCATTTCAAAAGGAAAATATATTGGTGTCTAGTCTCTCCTCTACCTCTACATATATCATCCCATAAAATCAACAGAAGCTATAGGCATGTATTCTGGAGAGATTAAAGATCTAAGATTTCTAAATTACAATATCAAAGTTAAATATAAACAGATAATAAATGAACACTAAATATTTAATCTAAAATATTTCCCACCTGTTTGGGACAGAAAACTAAATATTCTTTCACAATTTCAATCAGGAACATGGGGTTTAGTTTTTCATAGTATTCCATGCTCAGCGGAAGGCCATGCAAAGCAGAAAAATGAAGTTCTGCAGCTTCATTCAGAAGGGCAGTTGCAACTGACTCATTCTTGTTTTTCTTTGAAGCAATAACAGCCTGAAGATAAACTAGAACCTGTCAAAGGAAACTTCCATATTTTACTAAATTAGGACTTTCCTTCGTGAACAAATCAGGACAAATTCATTGGATAAATGCACATGGCTCCAGTGGATTTCAGTGCAAACACAGAATGATCACCTGAAGGTAGTTTTAGGCTACTTACATCCGTTTACATCAAATTGTGTGTTTTATTTTGTGATCTATCACATCCCTTGTCTAAATGTTGGACCTTTAGGGCTTTGAATAGTCATTTACATCCATGCAAATAAGTGTCAAATGAGTGTAAAATATTAGTAAATCATAAGATAAACGTGTTTTGCTAGACTGTGCCTGCAGTACTCAGCATCTTGCATAACTAAACCATAAATGGTGCTGCACCTTTGAATCATTCAGAAACTCTAGAGCAGAATGTTATCCACTTTCTGCATCCTCCACTGGATGCACATTACACTTGTGTTCCAGGGTCTCCACTGACTGCTAATTGATTTCCAAATGAAGATAGATATTGATTTTGATCTATAAAGTCTTATATTGCAGGTACTTTCTGCATAAAAGACTCTCTCTTTTCCCATGTGATACAAAAGCAATTGCAATCATTGTGCTAACATAGAGCTAATAACCTTGATTAAATGGAAGGAGGCTGACAGTAGTATTTTTGGTGAGGGGTCTTTGATTCTGGAACATTTTTCTCGCCTTGATCTCCCACAGCCCAGATTTGGTAATCTTCAGAACATCCTGCAAAAGAGCCAGTAGTCCTTTCTTGGTTTTCCTGAGAAGGGCTAATTGTGTGGAAGATGGAGTTGGGAAAGTTTTGAGGAAGTCTAGTTCTGAAGATTGATTTAGTATATTTTATTAACGTTCATGGGACAGATTCTGTCAATTACTCTGGATTTACACCAGAGTAACTGCACAGAATTTTTAAGATATGTAATGTGCCTGGAACATGTGTAGAAATGAAGAGCAAAAATAAAGTAAACAATTGTATTTCTATAACTAACCGCAGATTTTCCAATGGACTGCTGAACTTCCTTTAAGAATTCCAGCTGGTGTTCTGCTTCGTCCAGCTTCCCTTCCAGCACCTGGCACCAAATAATACCTGTAATGCAACAAAATTAACACATCGAGTGCTTAGAAATACAGCTAAAAAGGACATTTAACCACAACAATGAAGGAGTTACTTACCTTACATTAATTTGGTTCTTCAAGCTGTTCTGTCCACATGGATCCCACTCGAGGTACACAAGCACCCCAAGTGCATGAGATTGGGTTCTTTGGGCCAGCAATATTTGTTGGGGCTGTTCATGTATCCTGCCTAACCTCAAGCCCCTCATTCAAGGGCATAAAGGGCAGAGTAGCCCCAACTTCCACTCAGTTCCTTCACCAATACAGAATTCCAAGTTTAAAGGACTCTGAATTAGCAAGAAGGAGGGCAGGTTGTGGGACCCATGTGGACAAAACATCTTGAAGAACCAAATTACTGTAAGATATGTAACTATTTTTTCTTCTTCAAGTATTTGTTCACACAGATCTCACTCTGATTGGAACACAGGGGACTCTCTAAAGTGGTGAATGTTAGAGTCCTATCTAAAAAAGACTGTAAAACTGCCCTACCAAGTTGAGCATTAGATCTAAAGGCTGACACAAAAAAAAACAACTTGTAAAGGTATGTACTGAACTTTAAGTAGGAAGTCTACAGACTTCAAGTATAGACATCCCTACTGGCCATGTAGGCTGCCTGAGCTCTAGTACAATGTGCTTTGATGTGAGATGGTGAAGTTAACTTACAGTCTGACACCTATTTTGAGAGTCTCTGTATTGGCTTCTGGATCTGTCACCAAAAGAAACAAAGTATCTTGATCATTTGTGACATGTTTTTTCTTACTCAGGTAGTAAGCAGAGAGTTCTTAAAACATCCAAAATGTGAAGTTTAGTTTCTGCAGGAGACAAGTGATATCTTGGAAAGAACACTGGTAAGTGAATAAATTGATTTAAGTAGAAGTACAAGACACTTCAGGTAGAAATTGGGGGTGAGGACAAAAGCTGACTATTCTTCTGGAAGGTGGTATACAGTGGTCCTGCTATCAATGCTTGGATCTCCCTCACCCTGGAAGCAGAGGTAAATAATTACCAAGAATTCCATTTTAATAGACATAGGTTCAAATGGAGATTTCATTAAATATAGGCAAACTACATTTAAGTCCCAGGTAGAAACCTTCAACAGGCAGGAACATGTGTTAAACTTTTCAAAAATTTGGTCACCATAGAATGGAGAAAAACTGTGTGGTCCTGTATGGGAGGATGGCAGGCAAATATGACTGCTAAGTGAACTTTAACAGAGAGACCGGAGAGTTTGAAAGATTACAAATGATCAAGATGATTGGTATAGAGATCTCTACAGGGTGAAAATTATGGCAAGCACCCCATACAGAAAAACACTTCCATTTGGCCATATATGTAAGCCTTATTGAAGGTTTTCTGCTTTGAATAAGAATGTCATAACTGCTGTAGAGCAATATTTATCTTCTAAGATCAGGCAGCTAATGTCCAAGCCGTCAGATATAGAGATGATGCATCTTGGTGTAGAATCAGATGTTGGGTCTGTGATATCTCTGGAATGACTGGAAGCTTGAATGGCTGTTGAATCAATAGGTGCCTCAGCTCTGACTACCAAAATTGGTCTACCTGTGCTGGTGCTATTGAAATGACTAAGGCCTTGTCTTATTTTTGTGAGGACTCTGGAGATTAGATTAATTGGTGGAAATGCATAGGGCACATCTGTGTTCAACCAAATCAGAAATACATTTGAAAGGGAGCCCGGGCTCATTCTGCTTGTGGAGCAAAAAGTGTTCAGAGTAGTTGCAAACAGGGGGAGGAAGAACTGAATCTTTGAGGAACCCATTCATGAAGGGAAGAGCATTTTATGCTGACTAGCCAAGTTGTTCTGAACCCTTGGCAAGTGCAGGGTACTAGACTGATGTGATGAAGTACACACTATTCCCATAGATGAATGGCCTCTTGAAATAGAGGGAACAATGGCAGCCTCTCCTTGTCTGTTTACATAGTGTGCCCTGAATGAGAAGCAGAAATGCCTTGCAAGCTAGACAAATGGTCTTGAGTTCTAGTATGATTATATGTAGTGGAGATTCTGCCAGGCATCACAGACCCTATGTCTGCAGCTGAATCAGATGTGCCTTCCCCCGCCACCCTATTTGGAGATGTCCGTCACAGGATTGTTTTGGGAATTGGAGACAAGGATGTCACACCCTAGCAGACATTTAGTGGATTCTTCCACCAGAGTAGTGAGGACAGGACATTCTCAGTAGTGACTACCTGCAGATTCATGTTGTGTGGTTAGCTAATAGAATGACTTTAGTAATCCTTGGAGTGGTCAGCCACAACCTAGCATGTGGTGTCATGTATGTACAATATGACCCAGAACTCTGAGATGGACTGTCACTGATATCCTTGACTGAGTCTGAAGATCTGATATAAGATGACTTATAGTGTCATACCTGTCTTGAGGAAGACAAACCCACACTGATTTTGAATCAAGAAGCACCTTTATAAATGGACATAGTGATTGGTGCCAAGACACAGTTTTAGAGCAGTACTCTTTCCTACCCTGGGCAGCAGGAGCAACTGATTGACCCAACAGGATCTGTGTCCTGATGGCAGTAGACTGTGTTGAAGTGCCAGGTCTCTTCGAGTCCTAGGAGACTTAGGATCCAGGAGCACTGGCTAAATAGAGTTTTGAAGCAGCAAGAGCTTCTTTTTGTAAAGGGGTCTCAGAATCAGGTACACTTTTTATTTAGCACTTTAAGAAAAATAATTTCAAACAGGCTTCTCCTGCCTGTTAGGCGAGATTTGAAAAAATAAATAAATCTACAGACATTTTTCAGGGACGCATCCCTCTCCAAGGCCAGAAAGACACTTAAAGGAATAGCTGTCACACAGGCTAGATAGATTTTAAAATCTGGAGACATAGCTTCCACCACTGGGATGGCGGCTAAGTAAAGTACCAAGGTAACTCGAGGAAATAAAAATTCCCCTCACCTTTGTTAAAAGAACCAATGGCCTACCTAGATTCTAATAAGTATAAGAACTAACACTAACTGTAAAAAAAGTGAGAAAGATACAGCCATGGGGTAGCAGAGGACATTAAGGGAGTTCCATCTTGCTGCCACAGGCGGTCAGAAGGAACTGAGTGGCAGATGGACCCTCTCCATCCTTCATGCCCTTGGGTGAAGGGCTTGAGGCTTCTGCTGAATAAATCTTTTCTTGAGCTCATGGGGCACGTGCACACCTACACAGGAACCATGTGGTCAAATACTCAAAGAAGCTCTTTCTAAATTGATTTAAAAAATTTTAAATTGATCTATACTCCACAGTATTATCCAATCTGGACAGTGTATCGCTACTCACCAAAACACTTCAGCATGTGGTTAACTTTAGGCATGTGCTTAAATCTTAGTTTCTGTGGAACTTAAAAATGTGTTTAAAGTTAAATAAATGTTTAAGTACTTTGCCAAACTGGGGACTATGAAGTGCCCAGTCTTGTAAGGTGCTAAATGTTGTGTGCCCTCAACTGACTTTGATTTCAGAGATAAAGCAGTTATTAGCATATTACAAGATTGTGCCCTAGGTATGTTTTTCTTTTTGAGATGTGCAGCACTTACAAGACTGCAACTCTAACAAAACAGCATTATAAGTGGGGCTGCTAGCTCCACCTATTTTAAGGCTGTTCAATACTTCCCAGCTTAAGACCCTGTTTTCAGTTGCTTATAACTTTGCCAAATTTTAACTATTTGGGCTGAAATTTTCCACTCTGGGTGTCTGCCTCAAGCTGATTTTGTTGTTGTTGTTGCAAACTTTAACTTTCAACCATTTCTGAAAGCAAAACTTGGACAAATATGTTGTTTTGCCCATGTTAAAAAACCCTCAGCAACCTTGTCTTTGAGAAGCTCTCATCACCTTGTGCTTTGGAGCAGGCAAGGGGCAGGTCTTTATGGCAGGGATGTGTCTTTTGCTGTTCCTGTGAAAATTTGCCCAGTTTTGGTTAAGTTATAAACCTTTGAAAAATTGCAGTTTGCACATGCTCAATTGAGACTTACTAGACCTTTGCAGCTAAATTCCCAAAGACTGCATCTGCACTGGGCATGTGACACACACCAGGATACAATCCAGACTAATGAGTATCCGTGCCACCCCGCCCTGTAACCTGGGGTGCCCTTTACAATGCCTTGCTGCTGTAGCCTCCAACCTGGACTGGACACAAACAGCCTCCAGCACATAAGTCACTCCCAGCTATGTCTGTGTGTGTGCTGCAGCCAGCCAGACCTTGGCTCTTACCAGCCTTGGTTATGCCGCAGGGTGATCCCAACACCTCCCCAGCCCCAGATCTTTCCCCAGCAATGTATGCCTTATACTGCCCAGCCCTCTCTTGAACAGTACAAATATGTTCAATCTGTTATTCCTTTAAGGGAATAATATGCACACAACTTGTTATCCCAAATGGAGTTACCCAGACACTTCAACTTGAACACACTGGATTAGATAAAACAGTAAAAGAAGTTTATTAACTACAAAGAGATAGATTTTAAGTGAGTACAAGTAATGAGGCATAAAAGTTAGGAATGGTTATAAGAAAAATAAAGGTAAAACACTTACTGGTGCCTAACTTAACAAACTATATTAGATTCAAAGCAAAGTTTTCTCATCACGTTTTCAGCAGTCTTACTGACCGAACCTTTCCCCCAGAAATCAAATGCTGCTTCCTTTTTCCCTTCAGGTACAGTGAATGTGATGGGCAAGTGGGTCTGGGGGTTGGGGGCAGGGGGCAGGAAGGAGGTGTCTTGGGTTGTTTGCCCCTGCTTATTGTAGTTTTAGTCCCTCTCTGGATAAACATTTCCAGCTGGGAGCAAGGAGTCAGGCTACCTGTGTGGAAGGAAACTCCATGCTGATTCTTTGCTAAGATGTAGATTTTTTTCTTCTGCCTCATTTCTGGCCAAAGAATGGCCCCTTAACAGGTAATGGACCATCAGCCTTGTTTACAACTGGCTTAGGCATCAGCTTGCCCTTTGGGTTTGAGGAACTGATTTGGCCACTCCCCAGACTTATCTTAAAATATGCTTTTAGTCAGCATTTTAGCTTATAACTTCACATATAATGCTGCTATGTGCATTTTGCCATGCTATTATTGATCAGTAAATTATGAATTTTTAAATGCTACCTCACAGGAAATGCGGATGTGAGGAAAATGGTGTATGTGATATAACGTGACTTTAGCAAAGCTTTGAGATGGCCTCCCACAGTATTATTATCAGCAAGTTAAAGAAACATGGGCTGGATGAATGGACTATAAGATGGACAGAATGCTGGCTAGATCATCGGGCTTAACGAGGAGTGATCAACAGCTCGATGTCTAGTTGGCAGCCGGTAACTAGAGGAGTGCCCCAGGGGTTGGTGATGGGGCCGGTTTTGTTCAACATCTTCATTAATGGTCTGGAGGATGGTGTGGATTGCACCCTCAGCACGTTTGTAGATGACACGAAGCTGAAGGAAGAGGTAGATAAACTGGAGAGCAGGGATAGGATACAGAGTGACCTAGACAAATTAGAGGATTGGGCCAAAACAAATCTGATGAGGTTCAACAAGGACAAGTGCAGAGTCCTCCACTTAGGACGGAAGAATCCCATGCACTGCTACCGACTGGGGACTGACTGGCTAAGGACCAGTTCTGCACAAAAAGGTTACAGTAGACAAGAAGCTGTTTATGAGTCAACAGTGTGCCTTTATTGCCAAGAAGGCTAACAGCTATATTGCGGTGCATTAGTAGGAACATTGCCAGCAGATTGAGGGAAGTGATTATTTCCCTCTATTTGGCATTGGTGAGGCCTCATTTGGGGTACCGTGTCCAGTTTTGGGCCCCCACTACAGAAAGGATGTAGACAACATGGAGCACATGACTTTTGAGAAGAGGCTGAGGGAACTAGGCTTGTTTAGTCTGCAGAAAAGAAAAATGAGGGGGGATTTGATAGCAGCCTTTAACTACCTGAAAGGGGGCTCCAGGGATGATGAAGCTAGGCTGTTCTCAGTGGTGGTAGATGACAGAACCAGGAGCAATGGTCTCAAGTTACAGAGGGGGAGGTTTAGTTTGGATATTAGGAAAATCTTTTTCACTATGATGGTGGTGAAGCACTGGAATTGGTTACCTAGGGAGGTGGTGGAATCTCCAGCTTTATAAGTTTTTAAGGTGCGGCTTGACAAAGCGCTGTCTGGGATGATTTAGTTGGGGTTGGTCCTGCTTTGAGCTGGGGGTTGGACTAGATGACCTCGTGACATCCCTTCCAACCCTAATCTTCTATGATTCTATGCCTTGTACATAAGTTATTACAATAGTGTGTTGGGTGTGAACACAGGGGTATATTCTGTCATAATATAGAATCATAGAATATTAGAGTTGGAAGGGACCTCAGGAGGTCATCTAGTCCAACCCCCTGCTCAAGGCAGGACTAACCTCAGCTATATCATCCCAACCAGGGCTTTGTCAAGCCTCACCTTAAAAACCTCTAAGGATGGAGATTCCACCACCTCCCTAGGTAACCCATTCCAATGCTTCACCACCCTCCTAGTAAAAAACATTTTTCCTAATGTCCAACTTAGACCTCCCGCCCTGCAACTTGAGACCGTTGCTCCTTGTTCGGTCATCTGCCACCACCGAGAACAGCCTAGCCCCATCCTCCCTGGAACCCCCTTTCAGGTAGTTAAAGGCCGCTATCAAATCCCCCCTCACTCTTCTCTTTTGCAGACTAAACAAGCCCAGTTCCCTCAGCCTCTCCTCATAAGTCCTGTGCTCCAGCCCCCTAATCATTTTGGTTGCCCTCCGCTGCACTCTCTCCAACTTGTCCACATCCTTTTTGTAGTGGGGGGCCCAAAACTGGACACAATATTCTAAATGCGGCCTCACCAATGCCGAATAGAGGGGAATAATCACTTCCCGTGACCTGCTGGCAATGCCCCTCCTAATGCAGCCCAATATGCCATTAGCCTTCTTGACAACCAGGGCACACTGCTGACTCATATCCAGCTTTTTATCCACCGTTACCCCCAGGTCCTTTTCTGCAGAGCTGCTGCCCAGCTCGTCGGTCCCCAGTCTATAGCTGTGCATGGGATTCTTCCTTCCTAAGTGGAGGACTCTGCACTTGTCCTTGTTGAACCGCATTAGATTTCTTTTGGCCCAATCCTCCAGTTTGTTTAGGTCACTCTGTATCCTATCCCTACCCTCCAGGGTATCTACCACTCCCCCCAGCTTAGTGTCGTCCGCAAACTTGCTGAGGGTGCAAACTACCCCATCCTCCAGATCATTAATAAAGATGTTGAACAAAACCGGCCCCAGGACCGACCCCTGGGGCACTCCGCTTGTGACCGGTTGCCAGCTAGACATGGAGCCATTGATCACTACTCGTTGAGCCCTATGCTCTAGCCAGTTCTCTATCCATTTTATAGTCCATTCATCCAACCCATACTTCTTTAACTTGCTGATAAGAATACTGTGTGAGACAGTATCAAAAGCTTTGCTAAAGTCAAGGTATATCACATCCACCGCCTTCCCTACATCCACAGAGCCAGTCACCTCATCATAGAAAGCAATCAGGTTGGTCAGGCATGACTTTCCCTTAGTGAATCCATGTTGACTGTTCCTGATCACCTTCCTCTCCTCCAAGTGCCTTAAAATGGATTCCTTAAGGACCTGCTCCATGATTTTTCCAGGGATTGAGGTGAGGCTGACCGGTCTGTAGTTCCCTGGATCCTCTTTCCTCCCTTTTTTGAAGATGGGCACTATATTTGCTTTTTTCCAGTCGTCAGGGACCTCCCCCTGTTCCCACGAGCTTTCAAAGATAATAGCCAACGGCTCTGAAATATGCTTCAGTCCAGGGCTAAGCAGGATGTTCCCTGCAATTGTAGCAGGGAGGGAGACTGGGAGTAGGATCTGGGGGGATGGGGAATGTAGGTGAGGTAAGAAGTTGGAGAGATGGATTGGATGAGAAACATAGGAGAGAGACTGGTAGGTGAGGTGAATGGGACAGGGACAAAGAGCCAGGGACAGAAAAAGAGACCAAAATTGGATAAGGACAGATTGGAGGGGATGGGGGCAGAAGGGTTCAAGCATGAGGGGAAATGGGCCAAAGAATCTGTGTCCACTAGAGTGCATTCCCCTCAAGAGCCTGGCATAGAATCCAAGATTTCTGAGTCTTAGCATTACTCTGTGTCAGCAAATATCTGTGAACCCCCCTGAAAAAGTGTGCATCTCATCCTCCTCTAGTGCTGGTGCAGATAGAGGATGACAACCTAATACTCCTCTCAATTCCTGTTAGCTAAATTGGCAAAGGTCTGGGCAGTGGATTTAAAAGTCCCAACCCTGCTGATGACACATGTGGGTGTCCATATGATGCCACTGTGATGGTCTATACACTATTATGTTCACCACTTTTATAAGACTATGATCAATTTTATACAAATTATGCCTTATGAGGTATCATTTGAAACATCATAATCTGCAGAACATTACTGTCCTGCTAAAATATGCGTATCCACATTATATGTTAAGTTATAAGATTCTACTATGTATTATTGCTGTAACATGCTCCAAGTTTAAGAAAAGCAAGACCAAACCAGTTTCTCAGAAACAAAGGACAGACCAACACCCAGCCAGGTGTTGAAAGACTATCACCAGCTTATGTGGGCATTCTTCGGCAGGGGGAAGGTGTGAATAAGACATTTACATTCCATCATAGGGACAGGTCAGACCTCACGTCCACAAGAGACTACTTGTCGCCTGTCCCCCACCCTCCAGCCAACTAGGGGTAATCATCTCAAATTAGGTGCCCACAATTAGTGTATGCTTTTGACATTAATGTCTGTGTAACTCAATTCCCCTTCTATAAACTGGAACTAATAATTACCATCATACCTCACAGGTGCAGTGAAAATAAATTAATTAATGTTTGTGAAGTATTCAGATGCTACAGGGAGAGTGCCATAGAAAAGTCCATGGGGAAATTAACCAATTCTGTATTCAGAACAGGGTTTGAATAGTACAACAAACACAGGACACCACATTGAATGACGAGAAAAAAATGAAACACCAAATAGCTCCTTGTCCAGTGAGACTCATCCATCCTGTGCTCTAAGGCAGAGGCCTTGTGGAAAGCAGTATGTGATCATATAATTTAAGGACAGTGTATCACAATGCATACATGCAAGACAGCTGAAACAGGGTTGGATCGGTGATCTTAATTCTGGCATTTCCTAACTTTTGTGTGGTTGACTTTACCAACTTAATGGTCTTTTCATGTATTTTTGTGAGTGTAATATATAGATAGGTTGTAAAGTCCAAACAACTGGGCTTGTTCAAGCCAATAACTAAATGAAGTCAGAATTTCCATGAAAATCTGATTCTATTTACTATGCAAAACATCTTGCCAGATGAAGAAGAATTTTCTTAATAAACTTGCTATTTTTTTAATGCGATTACAAGTTTGGTTGATAAAGGTAACTGTATTGCCATAATAACTGAGACTTCTGTAAAGCATTCAACTTAGTTCTACATGACATATTGATGAAAAAATTAGCACTATGCAAAATCAATAATGTAATTAAAGACTGTATCATAAGGCATACAGCCAAGAGGGCTAAATTAAGGTTGCACAGGAAACCATACTTCCTAACTTTGTGGTGTTTGACTTTTCGCAGCTTTAATAATGTTCTTTCAATTTGGTGTGACATATATATATCTCTCGCTCTCTTTCTTGTGAAATTTATTTTAAGGTATACAGAAAGAATTTGTAGAAGTGTTCGTGACATACAGTTCTCACTCAAGAAGAGTTACAGGAGGTATATAGGAGCTATCATCTGACTGAATATTATTTGTTAATACAGAAGCCTGTGACCCGGAAAGCCCCTTGATACCAACTGGCAGAAAGCCTACCATACTGTAACTCATATTAGACCTGACATTCTCATTACCCCCAACACCCTGTTGTCATACTATGTATCTAAATGTTGTGTAAGTTATTGTATGTAAACTGGTGACACACTGGTCCTGAATATTACTGCATGATGTATGTACATGTTGTGTACAAAGAGTTATATAAGTGGGCTGGAAATATATTCTTAATATGTGTTTGGGAGGCAGTGCATAAACCCAGCTAGCCCTAGCAAAGGAATGTGCATTTACCTATCTGACTTGTTTACTAGCAGAGGACAATAAAAGTATATTTACATAGAGGGTAAACAAAGCCCTCAAGATAACAAGCAGCAGCTTAATGAGCACACTGGGAAACACTGTCTGCTCCCCAGGGAATCCTTCCCGTCTCTTGAGGCAGAGGCAATGGACTTTGGGTAATATAAGGTTAGAGGAAAAAAAAAAAAACCCAACATTTTAGTTATCCCAGACTTAGGGAACAGCAACCTTTGATTCTGTGAACAGTGAGACTCCTGGCCTGGAGATTCTCATAAGTTGATGCAAGTAAGAAAACTGCAGAGGTGAAAATTGTAACTTGCTAAGATTTAAGTTTTAGTCTCTAGAAAGCATGTTTTATTTTGTTTGTAACCCTACCTGTCTCTCTTTCTCTTGCTTAGTATCACTTAAATTTCTGTTTCTTGTTAACAAATTTATTCTTGTTTTATTACAAAAACATCTCAGTGCTGTACGTTAAAGAGAAGTGTGATTCTTCAGCTAACCTAAACAGGCTGACGTACTCTGTCTGTCTCATTGAAGACCGTGAACTGACTTGTTGCTGTGAGTGTCCATTGAGATGGACTGGATTCTACAGGGGAACATCGCTGGAAAACTTGGGAATAGGGGTTCACTGATCGGTAGCTGCAAGGCCATGTTTAGACTGGCAGAGTCATGAAGAGTTTGCTGGCAAGGCAGACTAACTGACAAGTCAGGGGTCTGAGGCAGCTGCAAAGCTCTCTCTGAGGCATTGGGGTAACACAGTGGCTCTCAGGTCTGGGTGCCTTGAGAAAGACACAAGGCTGAAAACAGAAAAACTCTCAGGTCAAGGTAAAGCTGTTCAGGAGTACAGAAGGTAGTGCCCAGATGCAGGAATGCATAAGCAGATTCTGCCTAGACAATGGCACCAACAGAGTTGGAACTGAAACTGTGAAACACAGAAGCTGTAGATACTGTACAGCTAGCAGGAGAAACACTGTGAGAAGCAAGATAAACAGAGACTGCATGAGAAGGAGATTCCGTGGAGGTGAACACAAGCTGCGATTGAAGTGATGAGTAAAGGCCTTCATAAAACTCCTGCACATTTGAAAACTTTATTGCTGTTAGTAGATAGGGATGACTTGGTTTCAGATTTCTCTGATATAGATGACATTTGTATTCATGCAAACGTACAAAAGATCTTATGGGCTTGTAATGTATCAGCTTTTCCCCTTTGGTTGAGGAATTCCCACCTGCTCTTTTAGGGCAGTTATAAATCTCTTTTGTGCCACTGAAGCAGTGCAAAAGGGATTTAGCCCAGCCCAAGGATCTGGCTCACATACTCCATATGTGAGTGTGTGTAAAAATACAAATGTTAATTCAAAAAAGGAAAAATCAAGAACATTGATTGATTGAAACCTAAATTGCATTTAGATATTACATCTGTGAATAATGAAAAGTCGGAGTAGCTGGTGTCTTGAAATATTACGTGTTTCCAATAGCATCCACACTGTGCTAACAAACACAAAAGAAGGCAGATTCCCTGCCCCAAAGAGCTTAAAATTATCAGTTCTCTTTAAAAAGAAAACAAAACAAAACAACCCCCTACCTGTTAGAGCATCTACACTGCTTTCATCCAGCTCCATGGCTCTTCTATACCACACAGAAGCGTCTTTCCACTTCCCCTGAAGAATTAGTTGATATCCCAGCTCATTAGCAAAACATGCATCTGAAGACTTCAGTTTGGTATATGAGCGTTCAATAAATCCATATATTTGCTGCAAGATTTGCTGATTCTTCCCACACTAAAAGTAACAAAATTCACAGAGGATGGACTACTGAGCAATGTACAGAAAATAAAGAAACACAAATTTAACAAGAAATTCCAATTCAGTCAAGATAAAATAGGAGAAAAATAAGTACTTAAACATAACAAATCTACCACATTGTTAAAAATACAATAGGCTCAGAATGGAATACCAAGCGGTAAATAGAATATTTGGAATGAAATCATGGCCCCACTAAAGTCAATGGAGGTGGGATTTCATTTTTGAGGAATATCCAATGGGTGGCCAAACATTATGTATCATTTGTAGAGCTTGTCTCCAATATTAAGGGTGAAATCCACTTCACCTACAACAAAGCTGGAATAATTGAGTTCTAGATAATACAGGTAGAGGTTGTCAAGGAAAAATTTTGGTTCCTCTGTTATGTGCAACTATTTACTGTGAAATTCTCTTGAGTATGTGAATGACATATTCTAGATAATAGTTATGCCAGATAACATTGTACTAACTAATGAATCTTGGTCTTCCGCTTGCAATAACATTTCTTCAAAGTTATGTCTGCAAACTTCTTAGCATTGTAGATTTTATGAACTCTGCAGAAAAGTCAGACTCCCAACTTTGTAAATTCCTTGGGGCAAGAAAACAAGGTTACTTACCAGTAACTGTTGTTCTTCGAGATATGTTGCTCATATCCATTCCAATGTAGGTGTGTGCGCGCCCCGTGCACAGATTCCCGAAACTTTTTCCCTAGCAAGCCCCGCATGGCCAGCTCAGGCGCCCCCTGGAGTGCCGCGCTCATATCGCGGTATAAAGGGCGCTGCTGGCTCCGCGGGTCCCCAGTCCCTTCTTTCTGCCAACTCCGACAGTGGGGACGGGGGTGGGTTTGGAATGGATATGAGCAACACATCTCGAAGAACAACAGTTACTGGTAAGTAACCTTGTTTTCTCTCTTCGAGTGATTGCTCATATGCATTCCAATGTAGGTGATTGCGTAGCCGTACCTTGGAGGAGGGTAGGAGTTATCGGTGACCTGCTCTAGACAGCACGGCTCTGCCGAACCCTGCGTCTTCCCTCGCTTGTTCCACGATGGCGTAATGCGACGTGAACGTATGGACTGACGACCAGGTCGCTGCCCTGCAGATGTCCTGCAGGGGAACCCTCTCTAGAAAGGCTGCGGAAGAGGCCTGAGCCCTAGTGGAGTGTGCTCTCACTGGCCCTGGGAGGGGTACTCCTGCCTGCTCATAGCATGCTTTAATGCAGGCAGTAATCCACTTGGAGATGCGCTGGGTGGAGACAGGCAAGCCCTTCATCCTATCTGCCACAGCTACGAAGAGCTGTGTCGACTTCCGGAAAGGCTTGGTCCTCTCGAGATAGAAGGCCAAGGCTCGCCTGACGTCCAGCGAATGTCCCCTCCGTTCCTCCTCCGATCCATGGGGTTTTGGAAAGAACACAGGAAGGAAAATGTCCTGGTTACAGTGGAACTGAGACACCACCTTAGGCATAAAAGCCGGGTGAGGCCTCAGCCGGACCTTATCCTTATAAAAAACTGTGTATGGGGGCTCCGAGGTTAACGCCCTCAGTTCGGAGACCCTTCTGGCCGAGGTGATAGCCACCAGGAAGGCCACCTTCCATGACAAAAGGAGAAGGGAGCATGTAGCCAAGGGCTCGAATGGGTGACCCATCAGCCCGTTGAGGACCAAGTTGAGGTCCCAGGGTGGCACCGGGTCCCGCACCTGAGGGAAAGTCCTCTCCACCCCCTTAAGGAACCTCACCGACATAGGGTGAGAAAACAGGGAGCGGCCCTCCATGGGTTGGTGGAAGGCCGAGATGGCCGCTAGGTGGACCTTGAGGGAGGCCAAAGCCAGGCCCTGCAGTTTAAGCTGCAGTAAGTACTCCAAGATGGCCTGTATAGGGGAGATGCTAGGGTGTAACCCTCTCGCTTCTGCCCACCCCGAAAATCTCCGCCACTTAGCTTTGTATGTTACTTGCGTGGACGGCTTCCTGCTGCCCAGGAGGACCTGTTGAACCTGCATGGAACAGGCTCTCTCTCCCTCCGTCAGCCACAAAGTCTCCAGGCGGTGAGGTGGAGGGAGGCCAGGTCGGGGTGCAACAATCTCCCATGGTCCTGGGAGATCAGGTCGCACCGTCTGGGTAGCGGAATTGGTTCGGTGATGGAGAGGTCGAGCAGCATGCTGTACCAATGCTGCCTCGGCCACGCTGGAGCAATCAGGATAATGTCCGCCCTGTCCCTCTTGATTTTGAGGAGGACTTGGGGCAGGAGCGGGACAGGGGGAAAAGCATACATTAAATCCCCTGTCCAGGGAACCAAAGAGGCATCGGACAGAGAGCCCGGCTCGCGACCCCTGAGCGAGCAAAACCTCGGGCATTTCCTGTTCTCCGCTGTAGCGAACAGGTCCAGACGGGGAGTACTACACCGTTGGAAAAGGGAAGCCACTATGTCCTGGTGTAAGGACCATTCGTGGCGGGGAGAAAAAAAATCTGCTGAGGCGGTCTGCCTCGCTGTTCCGTACCCCCGGGAGGTGAGAGGCAGATAAATGAAACCCGTGTCTCACCGCGAAGTCCCAGAGGTGAATGGCTTCCTGGCAAAGTGCCGAGGAGCGTGCCCCCCCCCCCGCCTGTTCATGTAGAACATGGCTGCCGTATTGTCCGTAAGGACTTGGACCACTCTGCCCCTGAGGAAGGGGAGGAAGGCCTTGCAGGCCAACCGGACCGCTCTGAGCTCGCGCACATTGATGTGCAGAGCTCTCTCCTCCGGTGACCAAAGCCCCTGGGTGCCCTGATCGTGAGAAATGTGGGCTCCCCATCCCCGATCGGATGCGTCTGTGATGAGCGTCACAGATGGGGTGAACTCTCTGAAGGGGACGCCCATCATCACTTCCCTGGGGTCCCTCCACCAATCGAGGGACGACAGCATCTGTGGGAGAACCAGGACCATTCTAGTTAGAGAATGCCTGTGTGGTACATACACCGAAGCCAACCACGCCTGGAGAGGTCTAAGCCTCAATCGGGCCAGTCTCACTACATATGTAGAAGCCGCCATATGTCCCAACAGCTGCAGGCAGTGCCTGGCTGTCGTCATGGGGGACAAGTGGAGATCAGATATGATGGCTGCCATCGCCTCAAATCTTGCTTGAGGCAGGAAGGCTCTGGCTTGTACCGCATCTAGCCTGGCTCCAATAAACTCAATACATTGTACCGGAGTGAGTGTGGACTTTTGCTCATTGATAAGCAGCCCCAGTCTAGTGCACAAGTCGCGTGTGAGGAACAGACTATGTCTCACATGGGAACTCGACCTCCCCCTGATTAACCAGTCATCCAGGTAGGGGAAGATTTGAACACCTTTACGGCGCAGGTGGGCTACCACCACAGCCATACACTTAGTAAAAACCCTAGGTGCTGAGGAGAGCCCAAAGGGTAAGGACCGAAACTGATAATGGCGTCCCGCTACCACAAACCTCAAAAACCGCCTATGGGCCGGTAATATCGAGATGTGAAAGTATGCATCCTTTAAGTCAAGGGCGGCATACCAATCCCCTGGGTCAAGGACCGGAATGATTGTGGCGAGGGAGACCATATGAAACTTAACTCGCCTAATATACCTATTTAGGCCACGGAGGTCCAGAATGGGCCTAAGGCTTCCCTTCGCCTTGGGGATTAAGAAATACTTAGAATAAAAGCCCTTACCCTCTTCGGCCAGTGGGACTTCCTCCACTGCCCCCAACGTGAGGAGCGACCCAATCTCCTGCACTAGGAGTTGAACCGAGGCCGGATCCCCAATGGGGGACAGCCTTGGGGGGGGTGTTGGGAGGGGAGGTTGTAAGCTGGAGGGCGTACCCCTTGGCAATCACCTTCAGGACCCAGCGGTCCGTAGTGATGGCTTCCCATTCTGAAAGGAAAGGGCGAAGCCTGTCCCCAAACGGCCGACCAGGATCCCAGAGAGAAGGAAGAGTACTACCCTCCTGCTCTGGGTCAAAAGCGTTTATTAGACTGATTACCCCCTTTTGCAGGCCCCTGCTGGCCCCTCGCAGAGGACCCTTGGCGGCCTCCCCTGCTGGGACCGCGGTAGCGCTCACGACCCCTCCTCTGCTGGGGTGGTCGAGGAGCCGGCCTGGGCGGGGGCGGTGGTTGCCTTTGGGCCTGCGGTCTGGACTGCTGCCTGGAGGCCTGAGGAGTATACAACCCCAGAGACTTCAGGGTGGCCCGAGAGTCCTTGAGAGCGTGGAGCTTGTCGTCTGTCTTCTCCGAAAACAGACCCAGGCCATCAAACGGCAAGTCCTGGATAGCCTGCTGAACCTCCTGAGTGAGGCCAGAGGCCTGAAGCCACGAACAGCGGCGCATCACGACCGCCGAGGCCATTGCCCTACTGGCTGTGTCCGCCGCGTCGCTAGCCGCCTGCAGCGCAGCGGTAGCCACCGCAGCTCCCTCATGCAGAACCATGGAAAAATCCGCCTCCTGGTCAGGGAGCAGCTGGGAGGCAAACCTCTGCATCGAGGCCCACAGGTTCTTATTGTACTTCCCAAACAGGGCCTGGTGGTTCGCTACTCTAAACTGCAGCGCCGCAGTAGAGTAGATTTTCCTCCCGAACAAGTCCAGCTTACGGCCCTCCTTGTCCTTAGGGGTGCTACCCTGACCCCCCTGACGGTCCCTCTGGTTGGCCGCATCGACCACCAGAGAGCTGGGCGCAGGGTGGCTGTACAGGAATTCGAAAGGTTCCTTTGGGACATAATATTTTCGTTCCACCCCCTTGGAGGTGGAAGGCAGGGAGGAAGGGGTCTGCCAAAGCTTCCTCACTATCTTCATGACATTGTCATGCACTGGCAAGGTCGCCCGGGAGGGTCCCAGAGAGCCCGAGGGCCCAAAGAGGGAGTCCTCCTCCTCGGACATGAGTTTAAACTCCATGCCCAAGTTCTCAGCAGCCCTCTTAAGGAGGTCTTGGTGGGCCCTGAAATCAAACAGGGGCCCTTTACGGTCCCTTGCCGCTGCCTCATCAGGTGAGGATGAGGAAGAGAAGGGTAGGGGTGCAGAAGAGGGTCCCTCCCCTGGGTCCGAGTCCTCCGAACCCTGCTCATGAACCTTAGGGGCCGGGGGGACTGGGGGGGCCACCACCGATTGTAGTGACACCGAGCCCTGGGGCATAGAGGTATTCCAGGGTCCCCAATACGGCCACTGCCAAGGTCCCTGGGTCCACCCCGCGGCCTGCAGGGAAGGCTGATGCAGCCGCACCGCCTTCTTGTCACCAGAGCCCCCCGTGCGTCGCTTATGTCGCTGGCGCGTGGAGCGGTCCGATGAGGACGACGTGGACCGGTGCCGACGTCTGCGGTGCCGGCGGTAAGAGGAGGATGGGGACGACGACGACGACGCACCCGATCTGCCCCTGCGGCGGGAGGACTTGCGATGCCGCTTGCCCCCTCGAGACCGAGAGCGGTGCCGACGATGGCGACGCTGAGGGGAGTCCAGTCGCCCCGATGTCGGTGCCGGTGCCATCACCGGTGCCGGTTGCAACGGTGCCACCACCGGTGCCGGGCCCATCGGTGCCGGAGCCGGCAACAGTGCCGAAGCAGGCGTCGGTGCCGGGATCAGCGGTGCCGCCAGATGTGAGTCGCTGCCTCTCGAAACGACCGACAGTGACCTCGATCGGTGCCGGGACGGGCTCCGCACCATAGATCGTGAGCCCGAATCCCGGTCCCCGCTCAAATCGGAGCTGGATCTGCGGCTCCGGCGACGGACTCGGGACCGCCCACGGTGCCGCGGTGCCGAGTCGCTCGACGACCTGGAGTCGGAGCTCGGAGGGGAGCCGACGCTCTCCACCCTCCGTGACCGTCTGGCAGGAGACTTAGATTGGGAGCGTCTCCAACCACCGGGACCACCCAGCGCGGGTTTGCCCCGAGACGCGGGTCCCTTGTCCCTCGGCCGAGGGGGGGACGGAGGCGTGGGCAAGGCCATGAGGGCTCGTGCCGCAGTAAACGCCTCCGGCGTCGACGGCCCTTGCAGGTGCACTCCCCCACCCCCAGGAGTCGGGGGAGGCAGCCCGCGCGGAGACCCCGGTGCCGGAGTAATCTCAACGGCTCTTGGCTGGGGCGTCTCCATACTCCCACCGCCCTGCGCGGGCCGGGGGGAGATCTTGGGTGCGGCCGAAGGTCGTGCCGTCTTCTTGGCCACTTTAGAGGCCCGCGGCGGTGCCGAAAGCGGTGCCGGTGGGGGGGGCGCTCCGCACCGACGACACACTCGGTGCCGACGGAGACCGGGACGGCTCGGAAGCTGGACGGAGCGCCGACTCCATTAAAATCGCCTTTAGCCTCGCGTCTCGTTCTTTCTGGGTCCGAGGCTTAAAGGACTTACAAATCTTACACTTGTCTCGACGGTGTTCTTCGCCAAGGCACCGGAGACAGCGGTCATGCGGGTCACTAATAGGAAAGGCTTTAGTGCACAAAACACAGTTCTTAAAGCCTGTGGAACCCGGCATGACTCCCAGTAGAAAGGACCCCGTCCGGGGTTCTAACTTATCACTATAACTATAAACTAACTAACTCTATAACTACTATTATAACAACAAACTTTGAAAACAGTCAAACAACTAGGGAATGAGCTACTTGCACGCAGCAAGAGGCGATAGTTCCAGCAACCGTCACAGGCGGAAAGAAGGAACTGGGGACCCGCGGAGCCAGCGGCGCCCTTTATACCGCGATATGAGCGCGGCACTCCAGGGGGCGCCCGAGCTGGCCATGCGGGGCTTGCTAGGGAAAAAGTTCCGGGAATCTGTGCATGGGGCGCGCACACACCTACATTGGAATGCATATGAGCAATCACTCGAAGAGAGAACTGTCATTTTCCATAGGTTTGTACAATGCTCAGCCACAAGGTGGCTTCAACCTGGTTGAGGTCTCTAGGCACGACTGCAACATACATTTTTAATAATCATAATAATGAACAGATTCTAAAATCCACCAGGCCAGATACCGTCATCATTACTCCTATTGAGCTGCTGTGTATTACCTTTATCTGTGAGTATGCCCCATTGTGGCAAAAGGTACTATGTGAGTAAGACTGGCATGATAAGGCCGTAGCAAATAATTATAATATTAACTAGTATTCCTCAAAGTACACAAAGAAATTAGCTCTTATTTAGGTTTTTTTAAAAATTCATCTGCACTCATCTAACAAACAAACAGAGCCATTTGGAGATGATATTTTTTAAAAACGCTAAGACTTTTTCCAAAGAGAAAACCTACATCTTCAAAACTCATCTCTCTCAGATACTTTGAGCAATTGCACCAAAACAAAAAAAACCCCAAAAAACTTCCATCAGATGCCATAAGATATTTCAGTTAGAAAGGATTTTTATTTTGGAGGCTGAATAGAGGTCCAGAAGAGGCCTATAATGTAAAGCTAGTTACAACCGCAACTTCCAGAGATGCATAATTACTATCAGTTTTTAAACAAACATGCTTACCAATCTACTGACCACAAGGATTTTTTGAAAATGTAAGTCTCTATTTTGAGGTTCCTTGGACTCCAAAGAATGAATAAAATCTCTAAGCTGAAATGATGCCTGCAGAAAAAAATATTTAATGAACTGTTTATCTCAAATTAGAGACTATTCAGATACTACCATTCTTTATGCAAAAGATTCCTTTGAATGTTACCTAGGGTAAAATTCAAGACCACCAAACAAACTCTGAGAAGACAGGCTTTGAGCAGGGGACTGTGTTGGGGATGGAGTATAGAATCGTTTATCTAGTCAGCAGGCAGGATAAAAAGCAGTTGCACAACTCCTCAATGGCTGCTACTCAAGCCCATGGGCTTCAGAATCATGAACCCACTGACCTCTCCTCTGCCTCTTCATCAGCCTTCTCCAACCCCACCTTCACAATGGCCTACATAGCCGTGTCACATGACAATTGAGTGGCATTTCCCTGTACTTCTGTTCTACAGCAGAATTACAAATGTTCGGTTGCAGTGAAGCCTTCCATCATCATTGTGCTGATGGATGAATTCTACTCTAACTGCAGAAATTACTTGGCCAAATAAATTAGCATTGTGATTTACAGAGTACATTTATAACAGTTTAGGATACTAACAATAAACTGTCTTATATGCCTTCCCACCAACTGCATTTTACTCTTATTGCTCTTAGAATCATAGTACCACTTGGGCTAGAAAGGACCTCTAGAAGGTCATCTAGTCCATCCCTTACACTTTAGAAACCTGGAAAGAGAATAAAGATGAGAGTGATGCAGGTGAACTTTGAAGACTGCATTCTAGTATCAAGTGTGAATGAAAGCATAATACTGATATTGGAAATATAGGGATATATTCTGACAGTGACAGAGGATGGTTTGGGATTCGGGGAATATTGGGATGTTTTCTAGAATTAGAACCTCTTCATACCACTCCTCCTGAAAAGGTACCATGAGGTCTTTAAGGATCACAAAAGATAAAGGCCTCAACTTTATACTTCAAATACTAGTAAATATAGAATACTCACTGCATTCAAGTTTCCAGTCCTTGAAAGCTCATTTACAATACTAGCTTGAAGTCCATCTATATTGGTCCCATCTTTACTCAGGATTCTTAAACAATAATTATATGTAAGTTGTATACAAGTTTTACAAAGCAAAACAGAATACAATAGATAAAGTTAGTTTTTAATAGATTCAGCTTGTTCTCAGATGTTGAAAGATAATCTAGCCATGGAAAGAAAGTTACATAAAGTAATACATTTCTAAATTTTCAATTGTGGTAAAAAGACGAAGTAGGGCTAGGAAAAACTATGGCTTTAAAGTATTTAAGAGTACATCTACACAGCAAAGAAAACCCCAAGGCAGTGAATTTCAAAGGCCAGATCAATTAACTTGGGTTCACGGGGCTCACAGTACAGGGATAAAAATAGCTGAGTCGAATTCCAGGTTCTGAGATGTGGCAGTGAGCCTCAGAGCGCAGGAATGCAGCCCAAACTTGAATATCTACATGGCTATTTTCTGTCCTATATTACAAGCCCTACAGGCCCGAGACAGTTGACCTGAGCTCTGAGATTCACTGCTGTGGGTTTTTTTTTTTGTCGGTTTTTTTTTTTTTTTTTGCTGTGTAGATATAACCTGAGAATTTATACTCGGATATAATTGACAAACAATGACTGAGGGACAGACATTTCAGTTACCATGAAGCTATGTTTAGTGTCAGGAGACATTAGTCTGTGACCTCCTGGAAGAAAATTGCTTAAAATATTTTAAGTTCTTAAATGTATTTTGAGAAAACGAACTTGAAAAAGAAATACACATATATCTGTAAAGTAAGAGTGTAACAGCTTTATAGAGGCATGTAATAGAATTTTGAGAGGAATATACATATCAATGTATTCTGGGTTTGTTTGGTTTTTATCATCCCCTACCTTAGTGCAGTTTCTAAAGTTTGCTCCCAGTGTTGCTGAGCTAAAAATAGCCTCATCTTGAGGATAAATGCTGGTATGAAATCAGAAAAATGGACTATTATTTGGTTAACTACTTCCAGAGCACCTGAATAATTCTGTTGTATCATGAAATACCTTGCCTATGGAAGGAAAAAAAAAAAAAAAAAAAGAATTTCACTGATTCAGAAAAGTGGCAGATTTTACTGATATGCTAATGGAATATCATTAAATTGGTTGCTAATTACCATCGGCTTCATTATTTGAACTAGCAAAGGATCCACACTACTTATTGTTGTGGCAACTGGAGCCAGTAAGGAAGAGGATTAAGTGCATGGCCTCCCAGCCCTCCCCACACAGTTATCACAAAACTAACCAGTAACCATTTTAGAGAACTGGACCCCAGCATCTCCCATTCCCTGCCCACTTTCATGGTAAAGACGAGCAAGGGAGGAGCTGGAAGTCAATGGGAGTTAGGCACCAAGCCTGCTTAGGCACTTTTGAAAATCCCACAAGACACATATCTGCATCTTTAGGTGACTAAATCCCTTTGAAAATCTGGCCATGTGTTTCCGGAGAGCAATCTAGGGATCAACAGTGCTTTGGGCGGGCATAGGAGAAGGAAGTTGTCCTGTGTCCTCTCAGTCAAAAATGAAGTCCAATGACAATGAGTGAAGTAAGAAGGAAAGTATAAAATAGAGGTAAAGAAAAACAACAAAGAACCATACCTTTCCCATCATCCCAAATATATCGGTAGTGTCTTGTATCCCTTCATCTAGGTATTTGATAGATTTCTTAACAGCATGCTGTTTGTCAGATGTACAGTATACCCATCCTTTAAGCACAAGACCCTGTAAAAGTAAATTTAAAAAACCTATACATTTTAAATTACACAATAGCCAAATCATAACGTACGGTAAAAAATCTTAGCGTCTTGTCTCAAATACATTTATTTTTGTTTAAATATTTAAATGCATGAAAATAATAAAAAGATGGCCATCATAAACTCTAAGCACCTTTGAAAATTATTTAAAGCTACAAAAGGTATAGCAACAGAAAACAGCAGCACCTTCAGCCATATATAGCAATAACCAATGCAGCAGAACAACAACATACCCACCTTAAGCATAAAAGCATCTTTCTCATTAAAATTCAATGAGCATTATGGCTAAGTATCTAGCCAACCAAAAGGTACCATTTAAGCACAATGAAACACCTTATTTTAATTATAAAATGGATTTTTGTTATTATTGACAGAAGAGAAGTGATAGACCAAAACACAAATATTTTCAAAGTCAGTATTCTGGCAAATATTTGAATTAGCCATTCCACACAATTTTTGTTAAAAGGGCCATCCTCCACTGGCAATGTATATGGATGACACCAGGAAGAAAGCAACTTGTTGTTTTAGTCATTTAATTAGTAGAAAAAAGTATCAAATTCTCAGTGTGCAACACCTGAACAGATGTAAGAGAATTTTCAGAAACAAATCCCAACAAATATATTTATTGAGAAATTTGGTTAGATTTGTCATCCACCTGTTGTGGATCAGTCAAAACTTCAATATATCAATATCCACAGGTTGTGGCCTGTGTTTACATGTGAAAGATGTAACCAGCTTGTCTAATTTTTTGTATTTTCTGGGGCCAGACTGCTTTCTTCTGTAATGAAATTCATGGGAGGGGATTCAAGAGAAGGAAAAATGTCTTGAGTCTTCCCTGGCTGAATTCCTACAAAATGTTTTGCCTCTCTATAGCACAGACTATTGGGTCTTCCGAGAAATCCCACAAATTCCAAAGTAATCTACAGGAAGGCCATGTGACTATGCACTGGATCTGTGCCCAGTTACATCAAGTAACTCCACTGACCTCAGATTAACAGTAGAAACTGGCCCATCATGGCATACTTGTGTGATAGCTGTCCTACTTCACAGCACTGTGATGAAACAATTTGCTTCATTCAAGCCAGCAACATCACACACTCTAGTGTTTTGAATGTCAATGTATGGTGAAAATTGCTTCATCAGTTTTTACAACAAATAACATAGTAATGTTTTTGTACATCGTCTACACAAATGTATTTGTACATGGTGAGTAAAACTAGTGCCATTTTTCACTGTAGAAACTGAGCATATAGGCATTTTCCCTTGCCAAAAATATTGATCCACTTCAAACTATTTTAAAAACAGCATCAAACAGCTCTCTTCTCAGTTGGTGTATGAAACGAGACACTTAAATCTAGGTAAATCAAAGTTTAGATATAGTTCATTTTTTTACCATCTAATTAAAATTGTGATCACATTTAATTTTAAATGTTGAGAATTTCAGCCAAAGATTTGTTTTAGGAGTGAATATATACAGTACCTCTCTAGATCCATTAGACATTTTCAGCATTCTGTCAATGTATTCATTTGCTTTATCATTTTTACCCATTAACCACAGAAACATTCCTGCATAATATAATGCATTAATTCCTGCAGTCTTCCGGGTTTCCTTTAATTTGTTTTCCAGCTCCAAAACAGCGTCACGATCTGAAAGCAAATATTTCAAGCAAAAGTGTTTAAAACATATATAAAACTTGAATAATGACAGAATATTGTACTATATGGTATTTGGTAGCATAATAAACAAAAGGCCCCAATCCTGCAAACATTTAAGCATGTGGATAACTTTTCACATGGGAAGTTCCACTGAACTTAAGCTACTCATGCATGTAAGGGTTTTCAGAAGCAGAGCATAAATTAGCAGGCTCTTTTAGAACTGGTATATTTTAACTGGAGTTATTTTGCACAAAGATATATTGAAAAAAAAAATAGTATACCATTCCCTATTACTGTAGGATCTATTCTCCCATCATCATGTGTGGAATTTGAGCCCAGTCCTGGAGGGTACTGAGCATTTAACATGACTAGAAGGTGCTCTATATCTTGCAGAGTCAGGTCCTTTCTGCACATAACTTCAGTTAGTTTTAATATTAGCTTCTGCCTTAACCCTGCACACTGTTTGGGAGATAAGAAATACTATAAAACAGATTAATGATTCCTGGAACTGTCCAAACAATTAGTGAAAGCATTTTATAACCTAAGCCTATTCACCTTCTCTCTGTTTTCTCATGCCACTCTATTTTCTCCTCTTCTCTTTCTCTAAACACACCTCTTTCTCTCTCCATAATTTCTTTCCCTATTCCTCTCCTTCTATTTACTCCATCTACTTTACGTTCTTCTTCTTTAACAATTACACGATACTGATACCAAGTCATCCCACCTCTGAATGATGCACTAACATCGTGGAAAGCTCTGATTCATTTTTGTGTTTATGTTAACAGTAACAGAGTAGAACCTTGCCAATCTGTACTAATGAATCATTATAGACTACAGAATTTTACAAATGAGCAAACAAGAGAACAATCAATTTTAAAAACATCAAGGTCACTGATTGATAAAATAAACTTGACCCAATTATTTTAATATGTGTAGTTTAATTCTTCATAGTACAATATCTTTTTTCCATTGATATGGTTGTTGACTCACTCCATTCCTCACTCTCTTCCACCTTGACTCTTTTGTCCTCCATCAATCTCATCTTAAAAAAGCCAATCTTGACCCTATTTGCCTCTCTACTGACTGTCCCATCTCCTTTCCCCTTTTCATCTCTATGATAACTGAGCATACCCCTTACAACAGCTGTCTGGAGTTCCTCTCCTATTCCATCCCAGATCCACTCTAATATAGCTTCCACCCCTTGCACTCAAACTGAAACTGCTCCAATGTCCTTCTCTTAGCCAAATCTCAGAACTAGTACTCTAGCCTCACGTTCCTTGACCTGTCATGCTGCCTTTGGTGTAGTCGACTATATTCTTCTTCATGAAAACTTGTCCTCCCTGAACTTTGATTAACTCTCTGTTCTCTCCTGGCTGTCCTCCTACTTTTCTAATTGCTCCTTCACAGCTTATCCTTTGGAGGATCCTCCTCATCCACCCTTTTGAGCTTTCTGGGGGGCATTCCACAGGTTTCTGTTTTTTGTCCCATTTTTCTCTTCCTCTACATCTTATCTCTGGCTAATCTCATCTGTAAACACAAAGTCAACTACCATTTCTACACAGAATATTCACAGGTCTACTTCTCTACTTCAGACCTGTCTGCTTCTGTCAAAATAAAATCTCAGCCTGTCTTTCTGGCATCTCCTTATGAAAGTCTAGCCATCAGCTCAAGATTAAGATAGCTAAAACATAGTTCTTAATCTTCCCTCTCAAAGCACCCCCCACCCCACTACCTCCTTTCTTGATCACTGTGGACAATATCACCATTCTACCTGTCTCTCAGGCCAATAACTGGATATCATCTTCCACTTGGAACTCTCTCTAGATCCTCACATCCAGACTATGTCAAAATTTTGATGATTCTTTCTGCATAGCATGTCTAAGACATTACCCTTCCTATCCATCCACATAGCTACAACTCTTGTCCAGGCTCTCGTCATCTCATGTCTCAATTACTACAATATCTTTTTCTCTGGCCTTGACAAATGCATTCTTACCCACTCATATACATTCAGAATGTTGATGCAAACATCATTTTCTGATCCTACTGATTTGACCATGTCACCCCTCTCTTCGTATCCCATCACTGGCCCCCTTTTCTCTATCGTATCAAACATAAATGAAGACAGATTAGTTTTCAACCTATTTCTAATCCTACCCATCATCTCTCATACAGTACTGAAAGGTCGACCCTTGCCTCTGACTGGCCCATAACATTAGCCTCCATCTCCCAGTTGTTACATTTTCAAAAAAACCAAACACCTTGGTGCTTTCTCCCATGCTGTCCCTTATGCTTGGGGGAAGCTCCCGATAAACGTCCACTAAACAACTCATTCAAACCCCTCTTCTCCTTTCGGTGAGGCCTACAAAAACTTGACAATGGTTAGGTTGCTGGTGTGCTAACACCACTGCCCATCATGCTGACCAATATTATCTCATGATTGCCTTATACTCCCGTTTGCCTGTCAATGTTGTTTCTTGTCTTATATTTAGAAAGTAAGCTCTTAGGGGCATTGACTGGTTTTTTTGTTCTGTGTTTGTATGGCACCTAGCACAATGGGGTCTTGGTCCGTGACTGGGACTCCAAGGCACTGCAATAATGCAAATAATAATAATATTACTAAAATGTTCCACAATGTGTTTTGTAAAATAATACAACTGTAGTAATAATAGCTATAGTAATGAGGTCACCTTACTGCAATCTGCTTTGAAATCTCTGTTGAGACATCAGGTGAAACTGGTGATTTTGGGGATAATTATTTTTTCTGCATGTTAATAAACTGAGAATTAGTAAGCTTCTACTACAATACTGATATAGCACTTTTCAGGATCCCAAAGTGCTTTATTAACTACACACATATAGGAATTATATCTTTTTCTAAGGTCAGAGGACAGCTACTAGCCTGATAACCAGTGCATAACATGCTGCACAGAAGTTGGGATGTGCCTTTGGCAGGGAGGGAGGGGTTAATTCTGGCCAGCGAAACCAAGGCAAAGACCTACTCTTGTAATGTCCACGAGAGCAGACAGAATATAGTTTAAGATCTCATACAAAAGACCCACGTACCACAAACTTCAAGTAACTCACCCACTTAGGGTAAAGGGTACAGTCCAAGGATTTAAAATAGGGAACTTCTAGGTGTTTCCTGGTTCTAGAAGAGTCCAGTTATTTCCAGCCTAATGTTTAAACCATAGTTTCTCAACCTGTGGTACAGGGTACGCGAGACACAGGCAGGGAGTACCTGGGGAAAAACTGAGTGAAGGGGAGGCGGGTGGCAGCTGCCGACTTCTGGGGAAGCCAGGCAGCAGCAGCCTGCTTCCCACCCAGTCCCAGCTCCCAGTTGGGAGGCAGGCGGCAGCCGCCACAGTTCCGGGAAGCCGCTGTAGCCTCTCGCTTCCTGCCACGTCCCAGCTCCAAGCAGGGAGACAGGCAGCAGCCCCCACCTTCTGGGGGAGGTGGGCAGCAGCACCCTGCTTCCGGCCTGGTCACAGCTCCCAGCTGGGAGGCAGGCGGCAGCCGTTGGCTTCTGGGAGAGGCGGGCAGCAGCCCCCTGCTATCTGCTGGGTCCCAGCTCCCAGGTGAGAGCCCGGTGGCAGCCTCCAGAGTCTCACGAGCTGGGCTCGCATCTGGGTGGCAGCCACCCACGACCCAGCTCCGAGGCGAGGGACAGCCTCCAACGCCCCGACTTGAAGACAGGCAGCAGCCACCTGCCCACATTCCTGGGTCCCAGCTGGTGCAGAAGCCTCCTCTGCCCCAGCTCGGATTGGGTGGCAGTCACCCACCTCCCGGGCCGGCAACTAGGCAGCAGCTACCTGCAACTTGCCCAGGTGGCAGCTTCCCTCCCCAGCTCAAAGCCCAGTGCCCAGAAAATTTGTCAATGTCACTGCTGTACCTGAGCAGTGAAATGGACAACTATGACAGCCCCAGATTTCACCAGTTATCCTCTTTTCCTCTCTCTCCCTCTCTCTCTCATTCTCCTTCCCTGTCTCTCTCTCACCCCTTCCTCCTTTCAAATCTATGGCAAAAAATTTCACACGGCGCTTTATATTCCCCAGCATTGACATGCCACTCAAAGCCTCCTAGCTTTGGCCAACATCACCTCTAGCCCATGTACATACTTGAGTTGTGCACCGCTGGTGTAAAGTGGTAATCCTACCCACACTAGATCTGATATCTGTCATATCACGGCCTTATAAACTCAGCCCTTCTTCCAACATATTGCTCACATTAGTCTGTAAATATAAAATCCCATGGAATATTGAGTGTTGGGGTACTTATTAAAATCTTCAGAAGTTAGGAGGTACTTGCTACTTAAAAGGTTGAGAAACACTGGCTTAAACAACCAGACCACCCTGAACTCAGAAGACCATTCTTGAAGGCTATGGTTTTCAGTAGTAAAAAAGATGTGTTGTTCACACCAAGATAGCTAACTCAAGTCAAGTAACAGTTTTACTTCAATGTAACTGATCAAGGCAAACCACAGGAAGTTTGTCTAGGGTATATCTCGGGCTGCTACATTATGGTAAAACTACTGTTTGCCTTGTCTTCCTGAGGATTTTATAATGAGATAGCGATCTCTTAAAAGACACCCCTTGTTCATTCATAAAATCCCCAAATCCTAATACCTAGCATAGAGATAGTCAATTATTGTTTGTCAAGGTCCAAATTTCTTGGTCAAGATACAGTCAAGGTCCAGACACAAGAAAAAAACCAAAACAAAAAAACCCAACAATAAATAAATAAATTTTGGGGTACATTAAAAAACATCTGGCAATCTGGATTTGGCCTGCGGTCCACTTATTGAGTACTCCTGACCTTGCACATATATAATGCTTTATAGTTCAAAGTGCTGTACAAATATGAACTAATTAATTCTCATAACAGCTTGTCAGATAGATAAATGAGATAAATTAACAATCAGTTTGAATCCTTTTAATAGACATAAGTTAAATCACACATTTTTCATAAAAATACTCTCAGGCTATTTTCCCCCTACGGTCTTCATTTGACCTAAAGACATGAATGTAGCACAAGCCTATTGATTTTGTCAGCTTTCTGATTTTTGTAAGTTTGTGATGAATGACATTTAATAGCCAAGAAAAACTCACCAACATTTTCACATATTTTATGTGCATAAATGAGTGCTAAAAGGCAGCATAATGAAACATCAGAATGGCATTTCCTGGCATTCTCTAGCAGTAAGATAGCATCTTGTATTTGACCTGAAAAGACAATGCAGATAGCAGATTCACAAATTCTCACTTTTTGACGATCACTCAAAGAATTCGCTCTATATGCAGTTCAGAGACTCAGGATAAGTGAACAGCGCATTTTAATTATATGTCCTTTGTACTGGAGCTACCTTGTTTCTATCTGTATATTTAGTTTGTATGCTAGCTTTGGGATCATTGGAACATTGAGGAATAATGTACTATGGAGGTACATGTATGCAATCCAGGTCCGCAGTCTCTCATTACTAGCCTGAATTGCTGTTATAAAAGAGGGTCTGGAAAAAAGAATTGTTCCAAGATGAGCAGTTTCCTTCTTCCTACCCCACACTCCCTCATTTTTTTCTTTGTAACGGTGGAAATTAAAATGGAATATAATTATCTGATTGATTTTTGGATATAACATGCAGTACATGTAGCAGGAAACTTGGTACGAGAGCAGTATGCATATGAATGAATATTAGCATAGTTTGCTCTTTTGCTGGCTTACAGAACTGTTTTGTTGTATCCCAGTGCCTTACATTACATTTACTAATAATTCTGATATATAGGTGCAGACCTGCAAACTTGTCCCAGAGATAATATTGGGAAGAGTATTATAAAAGACTCCTGGGTCTTTTAAGAACACCTTAAACTCTGTCAGGGTAAGGCTAGCTACAGAAATGACTTAAGAATGTAAACAGTTAAGAAACAGTGTCTGATATGGAAACATATATATGTTTAATATTGATTGTGGATAGTATCTCTTGTTTATCTGCTCTTTCTTTAAGTACCAGTACAAAACATGTGGATGAACTGATATTCAAACCATGCAAATATGAAGTCACAGAGGCTAGTTCAGCCCTGAGGCTGGAGTAGCAATTATAGATTGACTGCCTTGGGAGAAGTAGTTCTCTCTCCTGACCCCACTGACTTGTCCAGCCCAGTTACATCAGATTGGCACTGTGCTGGGAACAGGATTTGAGATTTAGGGCTTGTCTACACAGGAAGCTATCCTGATATTAGTTAATGTGTGAATTTAATCCATTATAGTTATATAGAATAACTCCCTGTGTGGACACACTTACTCTGGTATAAACAGTGAGTACCTTTTTCCAGTTTAGGTTATCACTTTGGAAGCAGTTTAAGCTAAACCCAGTGAGCCATCTATCTCTTCCTGAACATTTCTGTTATTGAAAAGTAAAAGTAAAATAATCCATTTTAAACAAGAGAACAAAAAAGAAAGGGGGAAACTAAAGTAAGTTCAATTGTTGCTTTTCCTTACCAATATAACAATTACCTCTTCTTTGTATTTACCTAAATGTAAGGTTCCATATGCCTTGAAAAACTGAAACACTGGATCATTGATGTATTTATCCAGTTCTAAATTTGCAAATTGCCTTACATGGTTGAAATATTTTTCTTGAGCATAATATATAATATAAGCCTGGAGAGAGGAAGAAAGCAGGAAAATTCATTTTTGTTTAAGTAATTGTATTCCTTTTAATTTGCAAAATCTCTGAAATGAGAAAATTCTTTCATTAAAGAAAGGAAGTTGCTGCTAATACAGATGATTATAATATTATGATCCTTAATTCATATACTGACACCTTAATATCTGGTTTTCAGTTTGACAGCAAAATGGTGGCTATTTAGGGTACAGAATATTTGTAAAAGTCATACTTTACCTAATTTGTTAACACAAGAAAGGGTTAGTGCTTACCCAAAAGACCACTTATTGCTCTGTGTTTTTTTCAGTTTGTATTATACCAGTTTGTGGGCTCAAAGCCTGACCTAGCTCTGCTGAAGCTAATGTGAGTCCTTCCATCTACTTTAATGGATTCTGGATCAGGCTCTCAGACTGTAAACCCTCTCCAGAATGAGTATATAGTTCAGGCTCCAGGCCCATTTAATCCTTGATTTTTCTGGTGAGACTGGCAAAAAAGGATGGAAGCTGGACATAAACCACCAAACTTATTTCTACTGAAGTCATCAGCTTCCTCTGTTGGCTAGCTAATCAACTCTCAGAGTCTGTTAATGGAATTACTCATTAATTCTTCCACTCTATTCTGTGCTGATAAAGCCTCAACTGAAGTATCCTGTCCAGTTCTGGCCCCACATTTCAGGAAAAAAATTGGAGAAAGTCCAGAGGAGAGCAACAAAAAAAAAGATTAAAAGTGTAGAAAACATGATCTGTGAGGAGAGATTGAAAGAACTGAGTTTGTTTAGTCTGGAAAAGAGAATACTGAAAGGGAACATGATAAAAGTTTTCAAGTACATAAAAGGTTGTTACAGGGAGGAGGGTGCAAAATCTCCTTAACCTCAAAGTATAGGACAAGAAGCAATGGGTTTAAACTGAGACAAGTGGGGTTTAAGTTAGACATTAGGAAAAGCTTCCTGTCAGGGTAGTTAAGCACTGGATCAAATTACTTAAGAAGGTTGTGGAGTCTCTGTCATTGGAGGCTTTAAAAAAGGTTAGACAAACACCTGTCAGGCATGGTCAAGTTATTACACAGACCTGCCTCGAGTGCATAGGGCTGGCTGGACTAGATGACCTATTGAGGTCCCTTCCAGCCCTATGATTCCATACACCAGGATAAGAATCAGGCCTGATTTGGAAGATAAAACAGCACTTAGCAGGCAGGAACAGAGCCACTCTCTCAGGCCTTGAGGGCAGCAGAGTAGAAAGCCAGCAGCTGTGGGGAGCAGAAGGAAATTAAGAAAACCCAGCAGAGGCAGGCTGGAGTGGGGGGGAGGGTGTCACAGCATTAGAAACAGAAGATTAGGGACGGAAGGGACCATCTAGTCCTACCCCAGCTGAATCATCCCAGTTTTGTCAAGCCGGGCCCTAACATTATGTAAATGTATAGGTGGGGCTGAGAACACGAATTTGATGGGGGAATTTGCCAGGGAGGCAGGGGTGGGATTCAAGGCCAGAGTGACACGGCTGGGCTGAGCTGAGCTGAGCGTGGCAGGGCTGGTGAGGAGGGACTGTCGGGGACGCGCACAGATCACACGCCTCCGAGCCCCCGCCCCGGTATCCTGCTTCCCTCTGCGAGCCTGGCCTGTCATCGGGGCTCAGCATCACCCACGCCTCCGCGCGCCCGGGCCTGTCCCTCCTTCCCCAGCATCACCCGCGCCCCCTGCGCCCGCATAGCAAACGCTGCCCCCTCCCATCAGCCGGCTCCACAGGCCCGGCCGGGCCCACCCCTGCTCCCCCGCCCACAGCCCCATCGCTCAAGACCCAGTGGTGCGCCCGCCTCCGGCCGCTCCCACACGGCGGCGCGCGGTCAGTACCATAGGCTGGGGATCACGCTCAGTCATGGCGGTGGCTCAGGTGCCTCACTGCCGGGGGCGAGACGACTCGAGCTCCGAGGGGGGAAGGGCGGGGGCTCCGCAGTCCCCGCGCCAGCTTCCGGAGGGGCTCGCGAGACGGGTTAAATCTAAACGGTTCCAACCGGCACGACCAGCCGCGTCCTGAGTTACCGGCAGCCCCGCCCCGTTGCTAAGTACCTCCATCGTCACGTGACGTTATCGTAGCCTATCAGCGAGCAGCGCACAGCCCCACCCTCCTACCTCGGCGGGTAGGTTCGGCAATCGGCGATTCGGCGCTCGCTTGCTCGAGTCTGTGTCGCTGGCAGCGGGGAGGTGGCAAGGCAAAGCAATCGGTGCCCTGGTGGCTTGAAGGCTCTCCTCCCCTCCCCCCCGCTCCCGGAGTGCGGCGATGGGGCTGGGCTCTAGCTCCGAGATCCCCGACGGGGGCACTGAGGGCTTCCATGTGCACGGGGTAAGGACCGGGGCATCCGCCCTGGGGCGCTGGCGGGGGGACCGGGATCTGGTTCCGGGGGGCGGGGAGGAGCTAGGCGGGCCGGGATCTGGCTCCGGGGCTAGGGTTGACTCTGACCTACCCCTGGGGGGCCGGGATCTATCGGGGAAAGGGGCTACAAGTGACCGGAATCTGTCCCCCGTTGGGGAGGGCTGGGGCTGACCGGGACCATGCCAAGGGGCGGCGGGTGGGATCCTGAGGAGCCTGGGTTTCTCCAGCCTGGGGGTGAGGGGAAGGGGCCGCGGCCGGTCCGTAGGATGGGGGTCAGCGCCGTGACACGCGCCTCCTCCCATTGCGGAGCCCCTGGGGCAGCGGTGCGGGAGAGCTGGAGTCTCCCGCCCGGGCTGCTTGGTCCAGTCCAGCCGACTGGTTTCAGGGTCTGACAGCCCGGCCACGCGGTGCCCTTTCGGGCTGTATCGGGAAGGCTCAGCCCCACGTTAAGGCTTCGTGGGGAATCAGCCTGCCCCGGTAGCCCACGTTATACAGGACCGTGGGGGGCGATGGAAACACTTCAGGCAGGTTCCCCAGAATGCTACTGAGCATGAGACATCGTCAGATTTGCACACGTTAAATATTTGCTTAGCTGGTTTGTGCTGGTGCCTCGCCTCTCATCTTCCAACCCTCCACCTGTTCCCTTCTTCCTCTGAAAGTGTCAGGAAAGGACACGGAGGAACAATCATTTAACTCAATTTTAAGGCATCAGCTTGACATTTGTACACCTTAAATTTATTGGAGTTAAAGGAGGGATTTGGCCTGATATTTCTACCTAACTCTGGTGGCTAAATTAGGACATCTTAATTGTTTTGTGAGGCACCATACACATCTGTTGCTATGTATACAGAGGGGCAGTAACATCACCCCATTATCCTTGTAATCAACTTTAATTACAAAACCTTGGTTTTGCTTCCCTAGAACTATGAGTTGAAAAATAGATTTGGCCTGAAATGTGTTGGATTTACCCTGAAAGTGAAGGAGAACCTTTATGTAAATTTTGATGAATTTTATTCAAGATGGTTCCTGAGTTACAAGTAATCTTAAAAATTACCTTGATATGAAGCTTTGACTTTTGTTTAGTGATTTTAATATCTTCTTCATTCCTCTGGTCATGATGTTCAGAATAAGGCATTAAGTGGCTTTAATTTTTTTAACGTTATAAAGACGCACCATTCTAGACAGGAATTAAATTTTGCTCAGACCATAAGATAATATATTTAAGGAGATCTGTTTCTCCCAGCAGTCCTTAACAATTTTTTTTGTATGGCATGGTGCCAGCACATATGTTGGTTTGAATGTTATCATAGATGCCAGGCAAAGATGCTGTTGATAGGCTAATTTGCATAACTGCAATTGTCTTTTAAATTTTGATACATGCCTATCTCACAATATAAGAATGCAAATGTTATTACTAAGTGCCTCTTTACAGTTAATCAGCTGTTCATGTATGGAAGTTGTATTAACAAGAATTGGGTACAATTTTAGGCCAGTGTATTGACTATCTTTATGTAATCTGCTTTGCCTTTGTCCTCTGCTGTATTTATGGAGTCTGGAGAAGCCTTGGCTCCCAAAGCACATTTCTGGATGGAATAACACAAATGTATATTTATTCAACCCCTCCTTATATCAGGAATAACATGATTCTTAGCCTCCTAATCTCAAACATGATTATCATGTATTAATCACTAACAAAGTGCTCTCCCCTTAGAGGAGACAAAAGCAGTCCCTCCCCTGAGAAACAAGTACAATAGAACTTTCAATGTTGTTTTACCATCAAGAGCAGGTAAAGAGGAGAGCTCCTTACTGTTTGTGACCTGTCCGTGCCTAGTGTAGCCACCTGAAAATGCTAAGGTCAGGGCAGGCTGTAAAAGGAGAGCCGATTCTCCCAACACTCGTGGGTGACACTGAAGTCAGACTTCCCAACCAGCCACATACAGTGCTTCTGATTCCCCACACTGGTTACCAAGAAGCCAAAACAAAAATATACACATCCCCCTTTACTGCATTTCAGTCTCCGGCTCCCAATCAGCCACTAGGTCCAGTAAAGAGATGAGTTATTTAAAACTCTATGCTCTTTACCCAAAAGATTTCTCCTGACCCCAAAGGGTCAGCCACAGTACCAGATCAATATAAGTTTGAATCTTACCCAAAATACCACGCTGCCAGCCAATCCTTTAGTAAATAAAGTTAAAGGTTTATTATGACAAGAAAGAAACAAACTATAAGAGCAATGTTAAATAATTAAAGCAATCACATACATACAAATAACTGGAAAGTCCATATATATCAGGTTTCTAATAGAATTGTGGAGTTTGCAGGCTTGTATAGTCCCTCTGGTATACATCCAGTACCTGGATGGGTCTCAATCCTTTGTTTCACAGCTTCAGTTCAGTTCAGTTGTAGATGAGTTGATGCAGAGGTAGGTGAAGACTGAAGACAAAATGGATGTGGTGCAGCTGCCTTTTATGTCCTTTGGCCTTTGCCATGCTGCTTGTGGAAATTTACAGGAATAAGATGGAGTCCAGAGTCACATGAGCAAGTCCTGGTGACTCATCAGATATATCCCTGGCTTCTCCCCCTGGGCCCCCTGTGCATGTGAATTTCTTAATGTGCCATTAAGCAGGCTAGTGCTGCAGCCATCCTGTCTGGGGTGTCGCCCAGACATAGCACAATTTGAAATACAGATATCTCAACCATATCCATAACTTCCATTACACATATAACACATGAACATAAACATTGTCATCTTACTTAGCACATTATAGCCTTTCTAACAGTACCTGACACGGCATATCTCATATGAATTATTACGATTTTGACATATTGATGTTAAATAATATAATAAATGCCCCCCCCCCATCCAGCCAGTGTGACACCCCCAACGTGAGATTGGTGTAGGAAGGAGTAATCAGAGCTCCTGAATACACCTCAAGGGCCCCCCAATCCAGCCAGTGTCACACTGTTAATAGTCTGTTTCAGTGCCAACTGGCGTATAGAAGGTGTTGGGGCACTGCCCCGAGAAAGTAGACAAGTACACACTTCGTATTTTTTAATTTTTATATATATATTGGGAGGGGGATGCACATGAATCACAGCATATTTAGTGACATACACACACTATAGATAGAATATATATGAGAGCGAGTGAGCCAGTGTGAGACTAAATAGCTGTGATTCATATTTAGGAGCAGGGCATTCTTTTCCATTGTCCCTTTTGGCACAGGCAGGATTCACCACCCAAATCACAGGCTGCGGTGAATGTAGTGCATGCTGAAGTGTAGTACTTTAACTGACCCCTGTAGACTTTGCAGGTACCTTTTAGTATGCAGCAGCAGGGTCTATGTAGGGCAGTTAGAGCGCAAGACTTTACACTGCTCTATAACGTACACAGGCCAGTCACCAGCACAGACTCCAGGGCTCAGGTAGATCCAATGATGCAACAAAGGGGGTGAGGCAGGTCCCACGTTGGCCATAACAGGTGTGAGGGTGGGGTGAAGTTCTTATCCAGTCCTGGCCTCCCTGGTGGGAGAGGACCCAGATGGGATTTCTCCCTACCCTCCCTTCCACTGGAGAGGCAGGGACTGACTGGGAATTTCCCCAGACCCTGGTGCTGGGCCTGGGCAGGGTGCATGCAGCAGAGGGAACTGGGGCCAGGAAGGGGAATTTGGGGGCCGAAGCTGCCAGGAGCCTGGTGCAGAGCTGAAGCCAGGTAGTGGGGCCCCCCACAGAGAGAAGGAGCTGGGAACAGGATGGGATTTGTGGGGTGGCACTGCCTGCTCTTCTGGGCCTTCCCCAGCTCCCCCACTGCCTTGATCTTCCTCCCAGCTCCCTTTATTATCCCCCCAGCTCCTCCCAACTTCTCCCCACAGATCAGATAAATTGCCCCACTGGCCCCAAAGTTAATCAGCCACCACTAGTCTGTGTACTGATGTGGCTGCTGAACATACAGAACGTTAGTAAAAAGGCAGGCACATATTTTACAATTGCCTCTTTTTGGCCCATAAATATTGTAGGGTTTTGTCACTGTTAAGTGACAGGCTTAACGGGTGCATCTTGAAATGTGTAAAGGTTTTGTTTGTGGTTAAAATATTTTTCCTAACTCCACGTTTTTGCACCATAAAGCATTTCCATTTACTTGCTCCTGTGCACATCTTAACATGTACTATGATGTTAAAGAGGTAGCATATGACACCAGCTGACACCACCTGAAACACTCTTTATACTTTAGTTAGAACTTAAACACCTCACGGTAAAGAGCCTTGCGCACTGTAGCAGTACACAGAGCTTGCCATTATTCTGAAGGCTGCTAGTTCTTCAGCTGTCACGGTGGCTAACGTGACATATCTTCATTAATTATTGCTAATTGTAAGGCCTGGATCTACACTTAAGAAGTTTTACTGACATAACTGTGTTGCTGCTTCTTCTGGTGTATGGCTCCTGGTGGCATAAGAAATGAATTAGATCAGGTAAATGATGTAGCCCTCTATCATGGCTGCATCATCCGGAAACATCAAGCGTATCACTCTACCATTAAGATGATAAAGAGGGCGGTCCGTAGCCAGATAGCATGCTGTTGTTCTTGAGCTCCTCAGAGGCAGGACTGGGAGCCCAAGAAGCCCCAACGGTAAAGATGTAAGTTAAACTGCCAGTGACCACAACATATCCTGTTGTAACGAAGAAGGATCTTTTGGTTCATGTGGGTGTTCTGTGGGGCATGAGAGTGCTGATCCGCAGGGACTAGAGGACGCAGCCCTGAGTTGTCTGTCTGCCAAGAAATGTACCATTGATCCAAACTATATGTTACTAATGGGTTGCTGTTTTTCAGTGAGATTTATGCCAGTAAAAGCTCCGGTGTAGATTACTTATCCCAGTTACATTAGGCGCTTTTATATCTGTACAGCTTATTTTGCTTTACTGAACCACAATAAGCTGTACCTGTGTAAGCACTTCTGTAGCGATATCACTGCGTCTACTATGCTAGCATAGTTAAAGCTGCAAAACTTTTAAGTGTAGACAAGGTCTAAGTTTTTACCTTAAGCAGCTTGGTAGTGTTTGTTTTAGGAAAGGAAAAGAGCTATCATGGTTTCACAGGACTTAAATAACTCTCCTTACATTACACTTTTGTTCCAGGGGAATTGTGACCTCACAGTCAATGGGGCTTGTGGCTTATCTGTCTGTTTACTTTTCTGTTCACTTATTAGCACTTTTGCCATGGCAATCTTGGGTTTACACTGCACTTTTACCTTAAACTAATCCTACATCTAAGTGGAAACTTTTTTTTTAATCCTATGTACCTATATCTTGTAGGTTTTGATGCTGTGTTTAATGCCAATTTTCACTCTTTTGTATCCTCTTCTGAACTGCATTTTGATAAATATTCTATACCATTTTTGCTTGATATTCTAAATCTGTATTGTTATCTCACATGTAGAGATGTTGAAAATCAACACACTGTTGACATCTTCCATGCTTTCTTTAATAGAGCTTACAACGATTCATTAACTTCTTTGGGCCAGAATTTATGAGCACTTATGTGTCCATGACCATGTTTTTATCCATGTGTTTCTAATCTAACATGCTATAAATTGTGAGAGTTCCTGTTGCCCATATAGAAGCTGAATGAACATGGCCTAATGAGAGACTTTAAAAAAAAAAATGGAATACACAGGTTATTAATTGAAAAAAAACCTAATGAATATCAACCTCTTCTGTTAAGTGTTCAGTGCTCAGTGACCATGTACCACGTGTTCCCCTTTGCAGCGCTTCCATATTGTACTGTTAGCCCGTAAGAGTCTGCTCTTGGTGTCTTCACTGGCTGGAGGAGTGGCTCTTAAGGGTTGATCCTGCAGCCTGCTCCATGCGGAGACCCACTGAATGCAAGGGAGCTCCCAACAAGGGTTTGTCTGCATGGAGCAGGTTGCAGGATCAACCCTTAAGAGCCAGTTGCAGAATCAGGGCCTTAGTCTGTAAGGTTCTTAGGACAGTTTCTGTCCTTCTTATGGCATGGCCCAATTGGAAAGTACCACACAGAGCTAACAGTGCTTAAACATATTGGTGTCGGTTCTGCAGTTCTTAACATATAGTCGTCATAAGCACTGAGTGAGTGGAGATAGCAGTACTACAAAAAGATTATTTCATTCATAGATTTTAAGACCAAAAGGAATCTAGATCATCTTGTCTGACCTGCTCAACACAAGCCAAAGAACCTGATCCCTTTAGTAATGTGCACACCACTGTATTCAGCACTTTGTTAACCATTTCACAGCAAATAGTACCAGGTACATTCAGTAAACGTTATCCAGTGCTTGAAAGTACCTGGTGTATCTTCCCATTCCCTTGGTTTAAAGCGTGCACTGTACAAGAACTCTGCCAGAATATATCTGCACTTTGTCAGCCACAAAGGGATTAAAAGTGCAGAAAATACGACGTTCCAGTTTCATATGTTGAGGTTTAATTGACACTTGCTATCTAGTATGACTATTCCACAGATGGCCCATATGGATTTCATGGCTCCGACAACGAGGAAAGGGTATTCAAAATTCTGGGAACCCTTCCAAGGTCTCTTAATTGGTGTCCCACATTTGATTCAATCCTGAATGTACTTTATTCCTGAAACCAGTATTTACAATACTGTCACTTGATGATATTTATTATAGATTTTTCTTATTGTCAATTAAAATGTGTAATTTTGCAGGTTCAAGAAAACTCTCCAGCTCAGCAGGCCGGGTTGGAACCTTTCTTTGACTTTATCATCACAATAGGACACACCCGGCTAGTAAGTGGCTAAAGACAAGTCATTTTCAATAACGTAATTAATTGTTTTATTTTAATTTTGTGCTCATGAGAGGTAGCTGGCCTACTTGACTCTGGGAGAGTGATGCTCTCTTTAGTCAGAAGAGCAGCCATGCAAGCTTCCCTACGCCTTCTTGCCAGTGTGGCTAAACCCTGACCTAGAGAGACCAGCTTTGAGTGAAGTTATTGTTTGGTCTGGAGGCTCATTCCATCCTTGGCCTTCCTGCTGAGAGTGCCAACTGATGTAAATGTATTTGCTTTTCATAATGTAGATACATGTCCACTGGAAGCTAGGGTGAGATCAGCAAGCTCATTTCTTCTGAATTTGTTAGTCTCTTCTTGACTAGCAAAGCAGATCTAAGAATGTAGCTCTGGTGTGAACATCTCATACAGCCTGAAATGAAGGGTGAAGATACTGTAAGAAATCTATGATCCCCTTGGACTACCCACTTCTTGCCATGCTACATATTTTATGGCTGCTTGAAACTTGATGTCAGCAGTAGGGAAAGAACCCTGCCACTCCTGTTTGCTTTTTCTGACAGAGTAGTTTCCAGGTGCAGTATAGTGACAGGTGTGAAGTCTGTCTTGCACTGGGCAGTACATGAATGTGCTGCTGATGCTGGAGGAGTTGTCACTGTACCTCTACTGAGCAATCTTCGTTAGAGCAGAAGAGAAACCAGTGAAAAAGTTTGTGTATTTTTGTTAGATTTGTGAACAGGAGAGGAACTGGGTAGTTTTGCCTGAACTATTTTGTTGTGCCAATTTTTATGGAAACCTCCTTTCCGCTTAGTGACTCTCAGAAAAACTACATGAGACAAACCCAGGACTTACTTAAGGCCGGATCCATCTCCTGTTGAAATCATGGGAGTCTTTCCTTTGACTTCGATGGGACTTGGATCAGGCTGTCAAATATTTCTAAAACAATGAAGACAAATAACTTCTCAGGAGAGCCTCCTACTCCTGTTTCACTTCCCTGTTTTATAGGACTCAGACTCTATGGCATGCTTATTTGGTATCTGAGCCCTTCCAGCCAGGGGTCTACATGAGATAGAGTTGTAGTTCATTGTACCATAAGCCCCAGAAGTCACTACTACTATCTGCCTCTGTAGCAAACTGTTTAACAATGCCCCTGCATTGTAAACCTGAACCTACATAAATGTTAAAATAACATTTAAAAATCTTCCGCTGGTGACATTCTAGCTATCCCCTTGGATCCTGTGTTGCCTGTATTCTATGCTTCTTGACTTCCTGAAGGACTGGTAGAGTATCCTCTGGCATTCCCTCCAGCTGTTTTTCTGGCACGGGGTGAATGTCCCCAAAGGGTTTTTAGGCTGTTAGAACTCAACACTTGTTTAAACAAATGTAAACACTTGGTTAAATATGAACATGGAAATGAATCATTAACAAATGGGAAGCTGCCACATGGCCAGTCTCATACAGAGAAAGCAATTCCTGTTTGAATGCCTGAAAAAAGAAGAGACTTTGAAAGCTGTTGTGGGGTGAATTCTATTTTAAAAATCAGTTTTACTATTAAAATCAGCCAATAAGTTTAAATAAAAAATCGCTCACAATTTTGAAGATCTTTTGCTTTCTTGTATTCAAAGAGAAGCTGAATTTTTTTAGATCTGTCTTATCTACATCAGACTGGATCTCCTCCTGCAAACTATCAGTACAATGGCTGCTTCCAATGCAGGGTCAGGCATTTCATTAACCATATGAAAACAGTAAAATACTGGTAGATATTTCTAAAAACTGTTCTTAAAATTCCCATCTGTTCTTCTATAGCAAACATTTAGCTAAGTTATAACTTAGCCACTAGGCATTTCTTTTAAGAATTCTACTTTCAAAACTTTGTTGCATTAGTGAGGTGAGGAAAAGGATTGAGGCCACTATATAAATATAAAATATTTATATTTATTGTCATGTTTACATAGTCCAGAACCAGTATCATTGACCAAACTTGTTGTAACAGCACTACAAAAGAAGGGGGTGGTGAGAGTGACACTGATGGAAGTGGGTAGTGAATAACTTTACCCAGGATTAGAATCAGTTACACTAGTTTATGCACCTAAAGGAAGTAGTGCTAATGGCGTTGTTATGGAGGGTAGAAGTTAGGTCCTGACTTTAGTTGGTTTTAGGTATTGAAATTTTGCCTCTTCATTGATGTTTTTGCATTTCAGATCCAGCTAGATATTGTCAGAAACAAATCTTTCTTTTCCTGTGTTTCATAGAACAAAGAAAACACCATGCTGAAAGATCTGCTGAAGGCAAATGCTGAGAAGGCAGTGAAGCTGGAGGTTTTCAACATCAAAACGATGAAAGTGCGTGAGGTGGAGGTGATCCCTAGCAACATGTGGGGAGGGCAAGGGCTTCTCGGAGCCAGCGTGAGGTTCTGCAGTTTCCAAGGAGCCAACGAACACGTGTGGCATGTTCTGGTGAGAAAAAGAAATATCTATGTTTGGTCTTTATTTATGACCAAAATAGGTCATAGGTTGGCCAAAAGGGTCTAGGAAGTGTTACCAGCAAAAGCTAGTTTCATCTCATAATCTTTGACTTCTCTTGCTGAGATGCCTGTTGAGGGTTAGAGAGAGATTGCACTTGGATTAAAACAAGAACTGGGTTTTGAACTGGTATAATTTAACTTTGGTCTTTGTGTATGAACCTCGAATACAAGGAACTGTGTGCTTTACCTTAGTAAAAAATAGTTACTAACCTGTTCTGTAACTTGTTCTTTGAGATGCGTTGCACATGTCCATTCCACTTCAGGTGTGTGCACATCAGTGTAGGACAGCACAGGTGCACAAACGCCTGAAGTGGAATGGACATGTGCACTCATTTGAAGAACAACTTAACTTTATGAAAACAATTCAGCGTATAAACTCAGTACCTTAATGAAGCAATTCCCAAAAGTTACTGGTTTATGTACCATCATCTTAAAAAACTGATGTTGAAGTACCTCGTGCATATGTCTCCTTTTTGTGCATATTTATTTTAGGCCTTAATAGGCTCAACTTAAGTGTTTATGGACTCACAGTAAAATTTTGAATTTGACTGGTGGAATTCTGCCTGGGGAAGTTAGAAGAGAAGGGAGTCTGCCTGGGGAAGGTTAGAGAACATGATGTTTAAAGCAGGTTGGAAATTTTTCAACTAAATTGTTTTTAGTCAGAAAATGCTGATTTGTTGAAACTGAAACTTTTGATTGGAACATGCCAGCTTCAATAAAACTGTCATCGGGAAGTTTCCTCAGATCTAGGATGGCTTTTTGATGAAAACTACAGCAAGACCCACCCTGAGAATAACCTGATGCTCAGGGCACTCACCTGGGATGTGGGAGACAATGATTCAGGTCATTGCTCTGCCTGATTCAGACAAGGAACTTGAACCTCGGTCTCCCATATCTCTGGTGAGTGCCCTGACCACCACACTATTGGTTATTGTGTGTGTCTGTGTGTAACTCTTATTTTCTGTGGAAAAACTTAGGTCTCCATTTTGTCCTAATGCAGAAGTTTCATGAGACAGGAAAACGATTTCTGGCTCAGCTCCAATTAGGTTAGATTGAGAGTAGGGGTTTCTGGCTGGAGTGCAAATGGGTGTGGAAAAGAGTGAGGTGTGCTAGAAAGGTGTGGGAGTCTTGGTTGGAAATGGGTGGGGGGAGGAGGCTTTACTTGGGCACCAGGTGGCTTCAGCTTCAGTTCACCCTTGTTCCCAGTGCCCTTCCAGTTTCCTCTGAGTCCGGGAGCTCTGCCAGTCCCATTGCATCCCCTGGCCTCTCTGGAGAGTCTTTCCCACAGGATGACTCCTGCCAGGGCCCCTGGACTCACAACTCTTTCCTCTTGATTAAAGGATTCCACAGCCCTTTCCTGTGATTTCCCATGATTCAAGCAGGCTTAACCAGCCCAGGCCACCAGAATCCAGGTTTTTGCCCCATTCTTTTTCACACAATGCACAATTAACTTGTAGAACTCATTGCCATGAGAAGATGTGATGGCCAAAAGTATAACTGGGTTCAAAAAAGAAAAAGATAATTTTGTGGAGGATAATGGCTATTAGTCAAGATGGTCAGGGAAGCAACACCATGCCCAAGACAACCCTAAATCTGAGTGCCAGAAGCTAGGAGGGGAAGCCAGGGTGGATCTCTCTAACTGTCCTGTTCTGTACACTCCCCCTGAAACTCTGATACTGGCTACTGTCAGAAGACCAGATTCTGGGCTAGATGGACCACTGATCTGACCCAGTATAATAGTTTTACACTTTTATAATAGATTTATAATAGTATAACACTTTTTCCTGCTTGGCTCCAGGACTCCTCAGCCCTCTTTCTTGGGGCTGGGGCTATAATTCAGGCAGGTTTCCCCAGTCTGCCAGTCTCTGTTCTGGTTCCCAGTCCAGGGAACCTCTCTCCCGACTTGATACTCCCCAGTAATTCCCTCTCCAATCTGTCTTTTCTCCTGGGAGACGCCTAGCAGCTGGGTTTTATCCTTTTAAGGAGGTAGCTACCTGATTAACACTAGCTAGCCTACTAACACTGCTCCATTGAATTCCTGTTTCCTTAAAGGGGCCATGCATGGAACACAGGTTGGCTTGCTCTAGGCCCCACAACCTCTTAAAAAGGACAGACCACCCTCTTACAGTGTATCAGTTCCTACGCGTTCATGTACCACAGTTTAAGGAACACCTGCCTCAAAGCTTTCTGCAAGATAGGGACAGTCAGTTTCCCTCTTCACACAGTAAATTTCCTGAAGGCAAATTCTTGGCATTGCTTTAAAGCAGTGATATTTCTCATTTACTTTCAGATAAAAGGTGCAACTTTGATTTCTAGGGGCCTACTGGATGCTTGTTGTCCTGATAAATTTTAGGAGCGTCATGAGCTGGGAATGTGAGTGGTGTTGTCGCCCTGCAAGATGCAGTAAAATATGCTTGCGACCATAGGACTATCGTTAGGAGAGTGAAGCCTCAAGACACCGGAGATGCCACTTAATAGCTTAGTGCTCTCGATACATGGAGCCTTTAAACGTAATTTTCTATTCATGTTTGCATACCAAAGCACTAGCACTATTGAAGTCAGCTAAGAGAGGAGCAGGAACTATTTCTTTTGAACTAGGGAACACAAATATGTGCAGTTATTAGTGTCTGAGCTCAAGATCCTCTTTCTGGACGCTGAACATTTTTTGTTTTCTTGTTTGTCATGTGAAGAATTTTTGGCAAAGGAAATACATTCCAGTTGGGTTGGTCTCTTTAGTTTAGCTGAGCTTCAGTAAAATAATGTGGAGATGGAAGAACACAGAAAACTGTACTTTTAATGTAACATCAATATTGGTTTAAGTAGTAGGCCAAAAGAAGTGTCCCCAGCAAAAGCTAGTTTCATCTTGTAATCTTTGACTTCTCTTGCTGAGATGCCTGTTCGGAGTTAAAGAGATATTGCACTTGGAATAAAACAAGGATTGGGTTTTGAACTGGTGGAATTTACGGTTGGGCTTTATTTATGAACCTCGAGTACAAGGAACTGTACATAAATGCAGACTGCTGTCAGATATTTTTCTAACCTAAACACACATCTTTTTACCTTGCATTTTTTCCCGAGGTAAATTTTTCACTCTTTAATTGTTGGACAATTTATACAGGTGACCTATGTCATTCTTTTACAGGATGTAGAACCTGCTTCCCCTGCAGCTCTAGCTGGTCTGCAGCCCCACACAGACTATGTTGTTGGATCAGATCAGATACTTCAGGAGGTAGAGAATGTTTTTCCTTTTTTAAAGTCTAATTATTGCAGTTCTTTGTGTGCATGCTGTGTAATGTGAATTGCAACTCGTCTAACTGGCTGTACATCCCTCAAATTTATGTAGCTCTAGGAAGAGGCAATGATAGCCACCTCTTTATGACCAATTTAGTCATTAGCTCTTTATACCAGACAATGAAATGAACTGCCTTTCAAGATCAAATATCACCAGCAACTTAGTCATTTTCTTTCATCCTTTGGAGTAGTGAGTACAATCTTTCCCTTCACTAATAACTGCTTATATCTGTAAAGTGGGGAGCTGAGGATAAAATAACCTGTTTTAAGAGTTAACACTCTTTTTTTTTTTTTTTGATCAGTCAGAGGATTTCTTCTCACTGATTGAATCCCATGAGGGGAAGCCATTGAAACTGATGGTTTATAACACAGAAACAGATTCCTGCCGAGAGGTATTCATAACTCCCAATGGAGCCTGGGGTGGAGAAGGAAGGTATTGATTTGTGTTTAGTCTTTGCCTGATGAAAGATATATTTTGTAAATAAATTCCTCTGTAAAATAACATCATCAGTTATTATAACTTTCCATTTTTCAATTGTCTTATTTTGCTCAACCTTTTCACATGAAATGTCTCTGCTCCGATGTTTAAATAATGGAGAGCAGCTGCGGAGTGTATACTTGGCATAATGTAGGTCTAATCCTGCTCCCGTTGAAGCCAATAGTAAAATTCCCATTGACTTCAATGGTAGCAGGAGTTGGACCCTTTATGCCCTGCAATAGAGTCTCATTTGGAATTAAGTTGGTTTTTTCCCTGCTATCAGCTAGTGCATTTTGTGAGGATGGTGGAAATGAAGCTCTTGAGGTTTTTGAGTCACGCAAGGCTAAAGCTGAACAGCAAAGTACTTCCTGGCATTAGTATTGGTACAGTTAGGCTTGGTCTACACTACATACATACTTTGGTAAAAGTACGTTATTCAGAGGTGTGAAGAATCCACACCCCTGAGCGAGTTATACTGACCTTAACTCCCTGTGTAGACAGCGCTGTGTTGGTGGGAGACTGTCTCCTGCCTCTTGCAGAGGGGGAGTTACTAAGCTGACGGGAGACCTCTCTCCTGTCGGCTTAGAGTGTCTTCACCAGATGCACTACAGTGGAGCTGTGCTGATGTAAATTTGTAGTGTAGACCTTCCCCATGACTACAATTCTTGCAATGCCATATTTCTTCCCATAAGTTAAGAAATCTAAATCTTTACCAGGTTTCTGTTTAGGGATTCCTAACTTAAAACACTTACAAAGTCAGCTGTAGGAAAGCACACTGTAGTCCATCACGACACTGTAGTCTTTCACTTTGCTCTTCTCATGCAGTTTAGGATGTGGTATTGGATACGGCTATTTGCACAGAATTCCAACACAGCCTGTTATACCAAAGAAGAAGCAAGAAGAAATCAAACCACCTTCACCTTTGCCATCGGAAGACAGATCCCCTGTGCCATCTGCAAATGGCTATACAGAGGTAATTAAGAACCTGTAGGGTACCTTCTGAGGTTATTTCTGGGTTTTTATGAAGGTCTTATAGACCTTCTATGAGACAGGGGCTTGAGTAAAAGTGAGATTGGTGAAGGTCAAGCCAAATGAGAGGTGATACTGCTAGAATGGGAGAAAAGACAGCAGAGGAGATTCCATTGAGCTGTGCCACTTATCACTCAATATTGCAAGCCTCTTGGAGTCACAGCACTATGAGTATTTCATGTTCCATCCTCAATTGGTGAAGCGGTTATGACCTTTCTTTGTGTGTATAAACATCACTAGTTATCTATCCCTTTAGCTCATCTAATTGAGGCTAATGTGCTGCACATGGGTCTACCCTTGAAGACCATTCTGTAAGAAGTCTCAGCCCACTTACTTAGAAATGCTTCTTACGTGGTATGTATTATACCAGTTCTCCAGAGGATACACTGGCTTCCAGTTGGTTTCTAAACCCAGTCCAAGGTGCTGATCATGATTATTTAATGCCCTTTATGGTTTTGGGATATGTTGGAACACTTCTCTCCTTTTCTCACTCAGCAGCTAAACCAGTTGGGATGCACCCCCTGAATTTGTATTTTTGGGAACAGTGGGCCGAGCATTCACAGCGACAAGCCTTTGTCAGACTGAGCAGAAATAGTATGAACAGGATACTTCTCTGTTATTTTAGGCTTCATTGTTGGCACCTAACTCCCAAAGGGAAAGCTCTGAAGAAGTTATGAACTTGGATGAATCCACAGATCAAGAAATGAATATTTATTCAATGGAAAATGCGCTTCTCCCTCCTCCTCCTCCTCCTGTCCAGAGAGTTATGGATCCAGGTAAGCACTTCGGTTATTCCTTTTCAGAACATACAGGTAAACTGCAATCATTAATTTAATTATCACTTCCCCTAGCCTCCAGTCCACCATTTTTTTATTTAAATGTAAAATAAGTATGGCCCTTGACGTTCTGGCAGAATTTTAACACTCAGGTGTTGATTATGGGTCTGATTCAAAGTCCATTGGAATCAATGGGTGTTTTTCCAATGACTTCAGTGGGCTTTGGAGCAAACCCGGTATCACGATGGTACCTTATGTGAATTCTTTCTTGGTGCTCTAACAGCTTTATTACTTGCAGTTACTTGGGATTGGGGGAGGGAATCCACTGAATTTAGGAATCTGGGTATCCTTTTTCTTGATGGTTTAGAGTTTCATACTGTGTTTAAAGGAACTCTGTACCTTTTGATTTCTCCTTCAGGTTTTCTAGATGTGTCTGGTGTTCCATTTCCTGAAATTGCAGACTTAACAAAAATGCCTAATTTACCTTCCTCTGCCCCTTTCAATATGTCAGCTGCAGACTCTTTAGCAGGGACTGAAAGTTTAATACCTAGTAGTGGAGCCACTGCCTACTTTGGTAAGTTTGTTTAAAATTGTTAGCCTGTTGCCTTGGTTGGTGGTATTGGTTACCGCTCAGAAAACTGTAGGGTTCATGACTGAACTTCAGAGTCATGCTTTGTGGGGACATGTTGTACGTTATTCTTTGGAAAACCTCCTCCTAGCTGAAAAATCATACAGAAAGCACAGCTAAAATAAGTGGCAGGTAGAATTAGGATTTAAAAGGCAAAGAAAATGGCAACCAAGAATGAATGGGTTAGCTAAAGCCAGTGGATTCCAAATTTGATGTGGCCAGTGTCATAAGTTTTTTTTAATTTTTGTTTTTTAATCTCAGGAATATGGCTTTGACACATCGACTTTTAGAGTCTGCTAAATGTGAGGATCCCCATTCAAGCGCCTGAATCCTCCTGATGCAAGAATTAATATATATATCTTGTAAAACGTTGTTGTAATGAAATTTTCATACTACGCAGCCCAATTTTCACAGAGCTGGAAAACTGATGTTTTAGCAAGGCTGCTGTCCATTTAAAATGACAGAAAATGTAACTAAAAACATATTCAAGAGTATTTTGCTTTTTATATTAAAGGAAAAAACTTTTATATGAAGATGCTGTTCCCTTTTTTAAGGGGGGAACAATCCAAGAATAAAGACAATATTTTAGCTTATAAAAACAAAATTGGGCTCTTTGTAGAGAGGCTAAAATGTCAAAAAAGTTAACTAAAATATTTAATTTAACATGTCTTATAATCCTAAAATATTGAGATGTACTGTCTGAATTTTAGAAGTACTGAGCATTCACAACTCATTTGTCTTCAATGGGAGTTGTGGGTGCTCAGCATCTGAACACAAATTTCTGAAGGATGATGATAAATCTTCAGAAGAATCATTAAGTAATCATTGTGTTTTACCTTAGTGTCATGGACCAGGAACCCATTGTATTGCTGTGTTAGGGTAGTCCGTCAGCTGCATCGCATCCAAGCTCATGCTATAGAAATACAGCCACACAATTAGTCTCTGCTAAATGTCAGACAAATTTTGGTGTGTTTATTTAACTTAAACTCTTTTCTTTTCTCAGAGCATGCCACAACTTCAGTCCCAGCAGATCTAACCATCCACACTGAGGGCTCAGTTAAACAGTCAGAGTTGGACCATTTAATGCCTTCACTTTCCCCTTTACCATCCTTTGCTCTTCCTAATGATATTTCTTCAAAGGCAACACTAATAACAGATTCTGATGCTCAAGAAACTGAACTACTTGAGGGCTCACCACCCAGTAACCCTTTGAAACCAGACAATGATGAAAAGGCACAAGAACTGAAAGAAGCTATACAAGACTAGCACTAAAAAGGACAGTTTCTTTTGTCGTCAATCTGCAGTCTGCCATATGCTGTCATGCGACATCTCGAATGTTGACTTTTTGATCTCTAGAGATAATTACAACTATTCTATTTTGTTAGCGTAGGCAATACTGTAAGAGTATACAGTTCCCATGCACAGTACTTGGCCTGTTGTTATCTCTTCTCAATATTGTTTGATAGATGGAACTTTATTTAAATGTTATTCAAATTCAGATCAGTCTACTGATCATGCTTCTATTTGTCCTTTCAAAAATCTATTCAAAAATAGATTTCAAAAATAGTTTTCCCTCTATTTATAAGCATTATTTGACTTACAATTGTTTTTAATTTGTTCATCCAAATATATAGCATAATTGCCTTTACGTAAAGAATAAGCTACATTTTAATGACTATTTCCCTGGTATCTTTCACAGCATTTAAGAAAAATGCTAGTCATAATTTTTACTTCTTGGAAAACAATTTTTACATCTTGATGCAATTTTCCTGAACACACGTGTAGCATGCTTTTAAGTCATGTAGTTCCAAAATAAAGCTTGTTTTATCCAAATTTCTTAATTAGCATGAAAATGATGAAAACAACTTTATTTAACTTGTTTTGGAGCTGGCTAAATGTTCCACTCCCTTTTGTGTAAGGAGTCAATGGGAGGAAGTTTACTGGTTGCCATAAAATTATTTTTACAGGAAATGAAGGAAATAGCGTATGTTGGAAAATGCAGCATATACTGGGCAATACAAAACTGCAGGGGCTGTGATTGTTCACTGGTGTGGATGGTGGTCTTTTGCAAAGACCTTTTTTAAATGAAAAAGTTGCAAGGGAAATGTTCTGATGATGTTAAAAATGAACTAAGTTGATTTCTGTTTAATAAATCAGATTATGGTTTTAAAATGAAGCACATAGACTTGATTCTGGGATGACTAAAATTTTAAATGGACATGGACAGTCTGTTAGAGGTAATGGTTTGACAATGAGTAGCCTCTGTACTTGTTTTTATTAATCAGTTTTGTATTTTCCCATTTCTTAACCATTTTTGATACAAATCTGTAGGGTTAAGACACTGGAATAGAACATATTTTGTAATAACCTGTGCTGATTTTATAGATTTTTGTTTTGTTTTCAAACACTTCCTCAACTTTTAAACACGTATTTTACTTAATGAGTATCTGCTATTACTATTCAGCCAGTTGTCAAGCTACCAGTGTGGGATACTTCTCATTACTCAGGTGCAATTTCTTTGGCATTTTTAAATAGAGTGGAGTGGACCCAATCCCCTTCTCCTACAGATGTCGATTGGGCATAACTTCACTGTGGTCATTGGTGTTATGCTGATGTAAATCCAATATAAATGAAGAAAATGAAGTCCAGTACATACACGAGGTCTAAAATGCATTCTAGTTGGAATGCTTTTTGTAGCAATGGAAAATGTTAACTGGCATTTTCCCACTACCCCACATCAGATATTGTGTATTTCATAGGCTTCACTGTGTTTAGGATAATGTCTTTGAGCTAGGCTGTCTTGGTCAGATGGCTTTGTCTATGGTCCTCACATGTAGTAATCAGGATTTAGCAAAGTGTTGTATATGAAGCCACAATACAAGGAGGCAGATCCTGAGCTGGTGTAGGTTGTCATAGCCACAGTGGAGCCATGACAACTTGCATCAGCTGAGGGTCCTAAGCAAGGTTCATTAGATCACTGTGTAAGTTTCTTGTTAAACTCCAGTTCGACAGGACATATGGTATCTTTATAAACAGGATGGCCAACATATGTTTAACCTTTATAGAGACGAATATATCAAGCATTAAGTACAGAGGATTTTCATTTTAAATATTTGAAGTTATGGTTTGATATGCTTTGTGTAATTCCTTAATTTGCTTCTCACCACATTATATTAGCAAAATACTGTATTTGCAAAATAAAAGCCCACATGAGTGAATATCCTACTGGTCAATTTATTTATTTTTTTGTTCAGTCCTGTGTTCAGAGCATGATGCAAGAACTAGCCTTCCTCAAGTAAAGGAGGATCTAGGTAGGCAAGCATCATATTCTCATTAACATAGGTATGGGGCAGTGGATTATATTTGTGGTTATTTTTTTAAGGGGTTTTAAGCTAATGGCAGTTCAGTTACAGAAGTGGTGGGGATATAAGATCCTTCACAGACCTATAGCTACTCCTTCTGTGTTTGGCACCCTAGATATAGCAATGGGCACCTTTTTAGGAATTTCAAAACGCAACAGCCAATATAAACCCTAATCTTAAATTTCAAATTTAACAGTGATAAATAGCTTAGCTACTTATGGTGTTTTGAGTGTTCATAGCCCTTAACATTAACTAAAGTAGGACTGGTTGAAAAATAATTTGAACATGTTTGTGAAAATTAGAAAGATCTTGTCCCTCTTCTGATTTTTGATGGAAAAATTATCTAAATTGTGAAAATTTCTGTCCCACTCTAAACTTTTCAGTACCTCTGCTGTGCAACAGTAGCTTGACTGTAGATGACTGTAACCCCTTGCATTCTGAACGATTGATTACCTTAGCCTCTGCCTCAGGTTCCTCTGTAAGAATTTGTGGGTTGAAGCTAAATTCACTGTTTCTAAAGCACTTTTACTGAAGGATCTCTAATGAGCGAAGTCTTATTTCTGTGATTTCCTTATGACAGGTAAACTGTGAATTATGTTCTTGAGAATAGCTGAACACCCTTTACACCACTAATGTTAATGAAAAAGAAATTAAATATTTGTGACTATGATTCTTCAAATTTTTAAATCTTCCAGCATAGATGAATTTAATTTGAAAGACAAAACCCTAAATTCCTTTGACCTTAAAACTTGGAAATTCTGTCAAGGTACAAAAAGATGGAAGCATGGTTTAGCAGTTTAAGAATCAAGTTTGCTCTATCAAGTCCCAATGGCATGTTGTGGTATGTCAGATAGAAGGTGTGTCCACCTGGCTAATACAAATGCTGCAGCTAGTCAGATGTGCTAGCTGGAGGTGTCTATAGTGCGCTTTTCCATACCAGTAGAAAAGTTCCTTGTCAAGCATTTCCTTATCCCACCGCCCTGTCTGGCAGGATTATCCCACTCGAAAACATCCGGACAGAATCATAGGGTTAGAAGGGTCGTCTAGTCTAAGCCCCTGCCAAGATGCAGGATTTGTTGTGTCTAAACCAGGCAAGACAGATGGCTGTCCAGCCTTTTTCGAAAAACCTCCTTTGAAGGAGATTCTATGACTTCCCTAGGCAGTTTGTTCTATTGTCCTACTGTTCTTACAGTTAGGAAGTTTTTCCTGAGATTTAATCTAAGTCTATGCTATAGTTTGAACCCATTGCCTCTTGTCCTGCCCTCTGTGGAAAGACAGAACAATTTTTCTCTGTATTATGGCAGCTTTTCAAATATTTGAAGACCATTATCATACCTCCCCTTAATCTCTTTTCCAAACTAAATGTACCCGGTTCTTTCAGCCTTTGCTCACATGGCTTGCACTACATCCCTTTAATCATTTTTGTTGCTTGCCTCTGGATCTTTTCCAGTTTCTCTACATCCTTTCTATACAGCAGTGACCAAAACTGGACACCGTACTCCACATGAGGCCATTGTGCTGTGTAGAGTGGTACTATCACCTCCCATGATTTGCATGCTATACTTCTGTTAATACAACGTAAAAGCACTTTTTTTTTTTTTTTTGCAACAGCATCACATTCTTGACATGCTGAGGTTGTGATCCACCACAACTCCAAGATCTTTCTCAGCAGTGCTATTGCCAAGCCAGTTCTCCCCCTCCCTCCCCCTCTCTGTATTAGTGCGTTTGGTTTTTCCTCCTTAGGTGTAGCACCTTACATTTGTCTTTGTTGAATTTCATTTTGTTGTACATAGCCCAGTTCTCCAATTTATCAAGATCCTTTTGAATTTTAGTTCTATCCTCCAAAAGATTTGCAACCCTCCCCAGCTTTGTGTCATCTGCCATCTTTCATGATCTGCATGTTCTTTATTCCTACATCCAGGTCATTAATAAAGATGTTAAATAACACCAGACCCAGAACAAATCCCCATGGAAACCCACTTGAGACTCCCTTCCAATCTGACATTATTCCATTAATAATTACTCTTTGGGGTTGTTTAACCTATTTTGTATCCACATGTTTGTAAAGTGTCTGGGGAAACGGGAGAATTTAAATATATAGTGAGGGAGATGTAACCAAAATCCCTCTTTTATCTCCTCCATTACCACCTGCCTGGACTGCATGTCACTTTACTTCAGACTCTTAAAACAGCAGGACTAACCCTATTTCCCTCCCCCTCCACCCCCCAATATATATACCACAGCACTCTGGTCCATCCTCAGACATCATATAAGCACAAATGTCTCCTACTCCCAGTATCCTCCACCTCTCACACTCATAATTCCCTGCTCTCAACACCTTAGTTCCTGTTTAGTTGTTGGGAGTGTACATGGCCATCTGCAGCAGAAGGACTCTAAGGTGGAGAGGTACTTGATGCTTTGCAGTGGAATCAGACTTTAGGGAAACCTCAGACATACCTGCTCCAACAGCGACCAACTTTGGGACAAAAACAGTTCCTTCCAGATATTGAATGATAGGGATAAGCAAACACCAAATGGATTTGTGAGTATATTCCCCTACCATGGTGGTTGGATCAAAGAACAATGGAGTGTTTTAATGCTTCACTGATTTTTCTAAATGTATAGAAGCACTAAAGGGGAACAGTTTTCACATCAATGCTAAAAACAGAAATATGGTACCTGACGTGGTTGGAGGCTCAAACTTGCTATAATGAACATTTTAAAGAGTCTAAAATATTCACTTATTTTTCTCCCGTTTTGGTTAATGACTTTTTTTCATGTTCTTGTAAAATCTTTATAAATGTCTTAGTTTAATGCCACTGATTTGTTCAAATGCCTTGTGTTGCTAAATTATGGTGAGTAACTCTTCCTGCATTGCTGTGTTTTAGGAGGAGGAGTGAAATGAAGCCAATCTAAGCAGACTGCAGAGACGTGGGGCTACAGTTTTGATCATTTGCTTGGAATTAGGGTTACCATATATCCATGTTTTCCTGGACATTACCTCTTTTTTGATCCTCTGACTTCTGTCCGGCCTTAAACCCAGACTTTCTCAGAGCCTAGTCTGCTGTAACTGTCAGTTTCATTCTAGAGCTAGACCTTAGCCTAAGAATCATGCTTTAAAGATAATCCTCTCTTTGGTAAATGTTGCAGAAATGTTAAGTTTTTAATGACAAACATAAGGAAGAGGCTTTTGTCCCTGTGATGGAAAACTGTCCTGTATTCACATCCTACACCCTACTGTAAGAACCTTAGTATAAGGTATGCCTTGGAAGGTACCATTTGAAAACTCAATGTACTGGTCAGAATTGTCTTGATAAAATGTGTGGGGCAACATTGCATGTGAGGTTGGCAAATAAGTCTGTACTAAACAAAGGAATGTGAGCTTGCCTCAATTTGCATTTCAGCAGTAAACAGTCATCAAGCAAGAAGGGAAAACAGAGGAAGTTCAAACAGGTAAAATAACCCCTCAGGGAATATCCTTCCACATAGAATCTGTATCTCTGGGTTCTCAGATGGCTATGTTTTTCAAGAGGGGGACAAACTATAAAAAGGAGGGATAAACACCCCAAGAGGCCCCTCTCTCTCCCTACCCACCTCATTCTTTGCAACTCAGAAGAAAAAAAAGGAAACAGCCATTGTACTCTCGGGGTGGGGTCCTGACTTGAAGAGTTTGGTTAGTAACCCTGCTGGAAACTGGGTGAGAAAGTTTGCTTTGCAATAGTAAGTGTTTTATCTTTTTTTTTTCCTTGTAATCATTTGATTTTTCTGCCTCGTTACTTATATGCACTTAATCTCTCTCTTTGTAGTTAATAAACTTGTTTTACTGTTTTATCTAATCCACTGTGTTTAAGATGAAGTGTTTGGGTAGCTATTTAAGATAAAATGGCATATTATTCCCTTAAAGAAATAATGGACTTAATATATTTGTACGGTCCAGGAGAAGGCTGGGCAGTACAAAACATACATTTTTGGGGCAGATCTGGGATTGGGGGTGTATTGGGTCACCCGGCAGTATAACCGAAGCTCATGAGAGCCAGGGTGTAGCTGGCAGGCTGCAATTACATACAGACACTCAGGGTGTGACATGGCTAGTGTTTGGCTGTTTGTGAGCCGCCCAGGTGGAGAGCTACAACAGCAGAGCATTGTAAGGCACCCAAAGTTACAGGGCAGGGGTGACAGGCCCTCTGCGATTCTGAACTGCACCTCTGGTATATCTCAGTCCCCCATTAGAAATTACAGGTAGCATCAATCCTCCTCCCTTTGCCTGGCACAATAAATAAATAGGGAACATTGTTACTTTTCTTACAAAATCAGTAAAAGAAAGCAAATATTGTAGGATGTGTTGGTGCACACATTGACCAGCTCCCTCTGACTCCAGCATCTAATATTTCACCCATAGATTAAGGCCAGCAAGGACTACAGACAGACAGTCTGATATGCCTAACACAGGCCATAGAACCTCACCCAGTAATTCCTGCATCAAGCCTGTTACTCTAGTTCAGCCAGAAGCGTTTTCTAGATAGATGCATAATCTTGATTTAAAAACTTCAGGTGATGGAGAATCCACCACATCCCTTGGAAAAGTCCAATGGCTAATTACCCTCACTTAAAAATTTGCATCTTAGTTCCAGTGTGAATTCAACTTCCAGCCATTGCTCTTTCTAGTTTGTTTGAGCCTTGCTGTAGATTATGTGCAGGATGTTTGCTATCTTTACTATGACTGTTTATCAAATTCCTCCCACTAATGATACTAAGTTCGGACTTGTCTCATAAAAAATGGTCCCTTTGAGGACTAAGATGTGCAAACAAAGGAAAAGAATTAGCAGAGACTCAAATTTAACCCAGACTGAATTGATTCTGGTAAGAATGGATATTACAAGACACAGTGATAGGCAAAAATTCCTAGGGAATCAGACCTTGTTAAGTCAGTCTTGCAAAGTTTAATCACCTATGCTGATGAGTAAAAAAATAACAGTTAACTTACCTAAAATTATTCCTCTGTTCTGCCCCCGATAAGCAGAGTTTTGGAAGGCTTCAAGAAGCTAATGTTAACCCTGTGAGTACACTAGGTCTTACAGTTTCCTTCCTACCATGCTGGTGAGATCCACTGAAGAAGAATGCTGGAAGAACAGTAGAGTGATATACCACACTGCCCTGTTCCAGGTCTCCTTTACAGTGGAGCTATGTTAGCTTACACCAATTGATGATTTTGGTGTTTGCCCTTGATTGGCTAGATCTGGTTATCTTAGAGCCCCCTTCTTTCTCAATCTAAGGACATGTCTACACTAGCGAGTTTACAGCGGCATAGCTGTACTAATGCAGCTGTGCCGCTATCAGATCGCTTGCGTAGCCGCTCTATGACGACAGGAGAGCGCTCTCCTCTCAACATAATAAAACCACATCAACGAGCGGCAATAACTATGTCGATAGAAGCTCTCCTGCTGACATAGTGCTGTGCACACTGCCACTTATGCCAGCAAAACTTATGTTGCTTGGGCGTTGGTTTTTTCCATATCCCTGAGCGACATAAATTTTGCCGACATAAGTGGTAGTATAGACTTGACCTAAGGCAGAAGCTGAGATGACTAGTAATTTTGCACTTGACTGAGACCAGGCTGAAGCTCTTGCCGACAGAGTTCACAATGGAAGGCAACGGACTATGAAACTTACTTTACCAGAGATCATGAGGTGCTTGAGTCTCACCACATTGGAGTATAAAATAAAGCCCACGTCTTTGCAATATGTCTTTCCCTCAATTACCTCAGAACAGCTCAGTAAATTTTTCCTGGGGGAAGAGGGGAAACAAGACAGGGATTTTTAATATACAAAGGAGTTTACGCTTCCTTCAGATAGAATTCACTGCTCTCCATTAACTTCCCAAGTTCAGCTAGGACAGAGGTGTAACACTGTCAAAAGTGGAAGGTGACCATCTACACTGATATGGTCACCATTGTTACAAAATTGTGACAAATCTTGTACAAAGTATGCCTTGTGAGGTATCATTGAAAAAGTTATAACCTGCTGATTACTATTATCTTGTTATAACATGTATATCAACATTATGTGGGAAGTTATGAAATTTTGCTGTGTGTTTTTAACTCAAACATGTTGTGGATCTGAGAAACGCCCACAGGTTAACCCTTTTGAAATAACAAAGGAGTTGTAAACAAGGGTGTCTGTACATCATCACCAAAGACACCTCAAACAGCACAAAAGCAGAGGTGCAAGCTAGAATCTGCAATTCAGATAAGGATGGATGGCATAGCACGTACGCCATGCAACTGCCTGACCCATGACACAGCTGGGATTTTTCCAGCAAAAAGGGTCAAGATATAAAAGGAGAGAACAAAGGCCCCTGGGCACCTCTTTCCTACTCCATCTCTGGATTGTGAATTCTGACAGGGGAAGTTTTGAACAAAAGAACTGAGGTATCCAAAGCTATTTGGGCATCTGAAAGAGATTTATAGAAAACTAGCAGCTTTAACATCCGTATTAACATTTTGGACTCTGATCCAACTGTAATGTGCATTAACCTTTTAATAACTTATTTTTCTTAGTTAATAAATCTTTAGTTTAGTTAGTAGTTAGACAACGCTGGCCAAAGGATTCTGAATTCAAGTACATTGGGAACCAAGAGTGGGATACATTTAGACAGAACATCTTGAAGAACCACAGTTGCTGTAAGGTAAATAGCAGTCTTTTTCTAGTCAAGACAAGTAGCAACTATAGCCACTGCTTAAATGGAAGTGAAGACTCCAGTGTATTTTTAGATGTCTTAATGGAATTTAGGAGCTGAAAATTGGAACACGTGACTAGCCAGCATTGGTGGCTCACCAGTGGTGGAACCTCTGGGCTAGGAAATGAAAATAAGCCACTCCTCTATAAACTTTAGTTTGTGAAAATATGAATGTTGTGAACAAAAGGATTGTGAATTGCTTGTCTAATGAGCTACACCTCACATTTTAATAAAGGTAAATATTTGTGATAAATTATAATACAGTACCACTTTAGCACCCCCACCATCCATTAGGATATATATTAACAAGTGAACTTTCTTGGGTAAATGAGAGTTTAAATTCAGCTCTGCTATCTCCTCCCATTGTACAGTTGCTCAAGAGTAAACGGCTACATGGCCAGCAGAGTAGGGACAATGTCTTTGGAAAAACATAGCTCTGCTCTCAGGCTCAGTAAGTCTGGTTGAACTACAAGCTAAGGAGTCTGTATTTTTTCCTGCTTATGTCCCCTTATTTTGCTTTCTTGTTGCAAGCATTATCCCTTGAGAAAGAGCAAATATTTTTCCTGCAGTCATTCAACCATCTTATACTGCATTACAAAATCTGCATAAATTACTGTGTGGGTTTACCAGTGGATTGCAATTATTTTTAAGCTATTGGGAACCTGACTGAGCAACTTCTTTAAAAATTAAAAAAGGATTTATATGACCTTAGGGGAAAGGGTGAAAAAATGACAACCCCAATGGTTGCATAAGTGAACCAATGAATAATCAAAACAACTTTTAAATATTTTAACTAAAGCCTTTTATTCTGTACAACTGTGAAATACAGATCATTTACCCTTTTGGCATTGCAGACTCTGTCAATCTTTCCTGAAACTGCATTTATTGGGATGGTTCGAAGAGTAACCTTGGCTAATTTCAGACAAAAAAAAAAAAAAAAAGAAAAGAAAAATCTGGGAGCAGTTACAATGTATACAAAGGGATAGCAAGACAACCAGAAAGAATCACTGTATATTAGAACAAAGCATAGACTTCTGCTATTAATAAATACAATTCAGGATAATTTATTAATAAAAGTTACAGTTCTGTTAAACCATTTAATTCACAATATCACTAAAAATGTGCATATAGCACAATTGTGTCAAATGGAGTATGCACAGAAATGGGGCTTAAAAATTGAATTTGACTTTCAAGGAAGGGAAAAAGACATGCTAGCTTAATTCTTAACCATACCCTCTTGTTTAATTGGTGACTTTATCCAGTTAGATGCAGGATGTAATGTATTTGGATGTTTTTCAAACAACATATGACAATGGGGAAAAAAAAATCATTTTGTTAAAGTTTGATCACTGTAAAATCCCAGTAAAGTAATATATCTGGGACTTTCTGTAGCCCCAGCCTAAATCCTGATAGCAAAACACAGGAAGGGCAAGAGCACACATCTCCTGAAGAAACTTGAATAAATATACTGCCCTTTGAAGGCACTTGTGCTTCTGTTTCAGAGAAGAGTTGTATTTTACACAATTTCTTGGTAAGGATTTTTAATTTGTTCTGGCTACAAATAGTCTTTTGGGACAGTCCCAAATTTTCTTGCCAAAGGCTGAAATGCTTTCCCCCGACAGTAAGTTAAACTTTATACAAGGCTACTATAAGTATATGAAAGTCTTAGATTTTTAGAAAGAACATGAAACAAAGATCTGTGTAAGCTAGAACAATGAAATCTGCATATAAAACTTGGGGAAAAAGAACACAAGTACTTTTATATCATGGATATGAAATTTGCTGTGAAGGTTCTATAGTCCGACATTAACAAATAAAAGTTAAAATTTTCAGCATGGTCTTAAGTTTTAACAAAATGCCACAGATGTATAGAGCACAGTTGCCTGGAATTCCAACTAGCGTGTCTTTAAAACAACAAGGACACAGTGCAGGAAGAATTATATTTTTTTAAAAAATCTATTAAGTTTTGCAAAACATGTTTATTCTATTATGATGCACAGCATCACTGGACTGACCCTGCTATAATATTTCTCTAGTGTTCTTAATCTGAATGTCAATAGCTCTCTATGAAAACGTTTGAACTGCAGTATTAAAACAAATCTAATGATGTTAACCTTTGACTTACAATTAAATGGGCTACTTATTTCACATGTGCAATAGCTTTCAGTGTTTCTTTTACATTTCTCTAAGTGATAAAAATTATTTTTATGAATAACCCGTGAAAAATCATTATAGGTAATGTATGAATGGAATGTATTCAAAAAAATACAGTGCATGCAGTTTTGAATTACGTTATGAACATAGCAACTAATATGGCCAAAACAGTGTTTCATAACAAGCACAAGCAGATGAAGATTTAACGCTCTGGAAATAACAAACAAGGAGGAAGCAAGGATTATCATCTGTTCTCTGTACAACTCACATAACATGAACCACTAGGGACTTCTCATTTCACTTGCTGTGCCTTGACTAGGACAGACTTTAGTTTGTCATATAGATTTTTTCTCTATATTACAGATCTATTAGTCACTTCAATTATTAAATGTATACTCTCAGTCCATATTGAGTCATTAGAAGTCTCATCTACCTTTGGGTTCAGTGGGCTTCTATAGTACTATTCCTGGAACCAGTACAGTAAGGTCAAGTAAATGAATAACCATTTGAGTCCATCATTTCTTTCACGTTGATTTCTGTCGGTAGTGAAGTGTCAGATCACCACCACTCTTCCATATGAAGTGCTTAACAGTTCGAAGGTCCATATTTGGATCCAAAACCTGCAGTGTAAGAGGATTTATATTTTATTGCAGAAGGTTGGGTAGATTTGCTAAATCTTTTGATGCTGGAAGTTTTGATTTTCTGACAAGCATATTCTATGCCGAGAGTGGGATACCCTCCTACTGAGGACTGGTGCTAAAGGGTTAACATACATTAGAGAGCACCAACAACAGCATAGGCTTGGAATGATTAGCTTTGTATCAGTAGGTGTCAGTAATCATCAAAATGTATAGCTAGGCAAATAAGAAAAAGGTTGCTTGAGTCTCACCCTAATGTCTACAAATATGGTTAGACGTTTCCAGTCATTTGCTTAGTTAATCTTAATGTTATACAGAAATGTGATTAAAAATTTAATTATTTTCCATTTTCATTTATCATATGCCTTCTAGAATTTGATATCAACCAGAATGGTCATATGCAATAAATTGTAAAGACTAATTTGTTCCTAGTCTGGTTTTACTGCTTGCTAAATAATTTTGTCTGGAAGAGAGGCATACTCTACCCAACACTGATATCCGACAAGCATCGTAGCTTAAAGCCCTCCTCAGTGGAACTCTTTTTTAAAGCCTGCAATCTCTGAGAATAACAAAGTATTGTCACCTGTGTTTACTACTCATATCAATATAGCCAGATATATGGTTAATATGATTACTAGCATGAGCAAGAGTTTTGAGTAGTAGGCCCCCGAAAGAGGATACAGTTCAACAACCAAAATTCTGGGATCTAGAGATGTTTGGTATTGCCATTTATCCACCCTTGCTTTATATGCAAAAAAGTGAACTAGTACTGTCTGTACGGTTATCAGTTAACATTTGAGTTCATAACATTTAATTTCAATGGCATCTGTTTTAAAATAGTTCATCTACGGGTACACTGTTCTTAAAATGTGCTACAGAAGTTCACAAATGATTTACTATTGACAATCATATTTTTGCAAGGCCTAACTGGGTGCTTAAGTCAACTTACCTGGTCCTGGCACAAGAGTTCAATCTTCTCTTCCGCTAACACAGCAATGTCCTCCTCTTTTTCTTGTTCTCCAGTTTTTTCATTATTGGAGGAGCTAGTGGTCTGAGATTCATTATCCAGATTTATGATTTTCTCATAAACATGTTCCATCACTTTTCTCACCTGCAGCATGTCACTAGCCGACAATCGGTCTCTATAGAAGATAATCAAAAGTTGTGATACACCAGATTTAGCCTTACAAAAACACTTATCTTCACAGTATCATGTATAATGAAATTTGCTATAGCACTTATTTGTTTTTATTATATATTGTTTGTAATATAAAATAAAATCTTTATAATAATGCCTTTATATAAATCAATGGTGAAGACTCATCTGGAATACTGTGTGCAGTACTGGGTACCTTATCTGAATAGGATATTGCAGAACTAGTGGGGGTTCAGAGAAGAGCAACAGGAATGATCAAGAGCATGGAAAACCTCAGATGAAGAAAGACTGAAAAGACTGGTGATGTATACCTTAGAAAGGAGATGATTAATAGGGGACATGATAAAAGTATAATGAATTGTAAACAGAATGTAGATCAGGAACTTCTGTTCTTCCTGTCTCATAACACAAGGGACATTCAATTAAGTTAAAAAGATGGGAAATTCAAACTGATAAAAGAAAATACTTTTTTGAGCAACATGTAATTAAACTGTGGAACTCATTGCCACAGCAAATCATTGAGGCCAAGAACTTAACCAGATTCAAAGAGGGACTGGACATTTATATGGATATCAAGAATACACACAGTTGTCATAATTAAAAGATAGCAAATATTTTAAACCTTCATGCTGCAGGGCTTAAGCCAATCTCTAACTATTAGAAACCAGGATGAGACCTAATGTGGGGAGCAGATTTTCCCACACCTGCCTATTGTGGTGTTTCTTACACCTTCCTCTGATTGAAGCATCTGTCGGAGATAGAATACAAGATTAGATAAGATATTGTGTCTGATCCAATATGGCGATTCCTATGTTTCCATCCTCCCTGAAAGGATTGTATACTCTAGACATGAATGTAGCTGCCAGACTGCCAAAAATACTACAGTACCAAGTCAAACCTCATCATTAATACTAGGGCAAGACCTTCTAAAGTAAAGTTAATTTGAGCCACTGCCATTTAGAACTACAATATCTCTCACATCTTTAAAATATTTTTATATCATCCAATGTAGCAGGATATTGTGCCTTAACACTAGATACCATCTCTCCCAAGATTTTAAGACAGTTTGCCCAATGTTGTTCTGATTAACCAAGGGTGCTGTTATTCCTTTTGGCATCCCTTTTATGAGTCTGCTAAACTCTTTCAATATCTCTGAAATATTAAAAGTCAAAAATATATACATACTTTTTTAAAGTTTTTGCCCCTGAAGATGAATGAGGTTGAAGGTAGAAGGGAATCTTATTGAATTTGGGCATATTTTTCTAAAAGGAAACAAACAAAGTGTTAAATTTAGTATCCAACTGGCATCACACAAATTATATTCACTTCCTTATTTCCAACTGGAAAGTGTGTTTATCTAATATGTATATTATTATATCAAATAAAAATGAGATTTTCTCTAACACAGCCACTGAGAACAACTTTTAAAAACATTGTTTAAGCTTTGAGGAGCTCAGATCGGTCTCTCGCAAGTCCTTGGTTTGTCTAGCTTTTATATAAACTGGAGCCCATTTTGGTGGAAGGAGGGTGTCAAAAGCGTACAGCACTTCTACATGATAAAAAAGTCAAAACATTAAATATTTTGTTTAAAAAACTGACTGCAAGATTTAAAGAAGAAAGTCTCTGAGTATCTGGAATACAGCACCAGAAATCAGGCTTCTTAGAAGGTCATCTGTTAAGGAATGGAATCAAATTCCAGACACATGCAGAACACTTCATCCCAACCAGGTTACGAGGGACATTCGGTATAGTTTCAACTCAAAAATGTACTTTTTCTTCTCTTGAACTCTCCCAAATTCAATTTATTTCAGTATATCAGCAAGTGACACTCCAGCAGACACTATGTTGGTCATTTCCCCATCAACTAGGAGACCCCAATGAAACTGGCTTGTTTGAGAGTGCACATAAGACAGAGGTCTTCACAAGCCTGATTTTAAAGCCTGACCCAGACCCAAACTGACAATTTTGAATCATTTTCAGAACAGATACTACCTGAACCCAACACTTCCCCTCAGAACCTGTATCAGCACCGTTGCCAGCATCTCAAGATGCTGTGACTTGTCAGCATGCTCACTCCACAGCACATTGGTGTCAGCCCACAGGACTGGGGCACACAGCTGCAGCCACACCAAGCCCACAGGCAGAAGGCAGTTGGAGAAGACTGCAGATGTGGGAAGCCTCCACTATGCCGAGCCCCAAGTGATGGTGCTGACACAGGTTTTGGGGCAGGGAGTGTTGGGTTTGGGTTGGTTCTGAAAACGAGAAATTAACACTCTTGGGTTGGGTTTGGATCCAGGTCAAGCCTTAAAATTGGGTCGAAAGAGACCTCTATTTCACATACCACACTGGCTCCTATTGGTATATGGAACATAATAAACACAGGGCATACTGGGAAGCAGGGATTCACAATGGGCGGGTGCCAGTGGCCTGCAGCGAGGCTGGATTTCAATGGGCATATGAGAAGAGTGTTTTGAGTGAATAATGCCTTTAATGCCCCTTTTAGTCTGATTACTGGGGATAGTCAATAAACATTACTTGAGATGCTGGAATCTGGTTAAAGTCCTTTACAGTTCACCTTTAAAAGAAGGACAAAGTCTATACCCAATGACACTTACATCCACAGTGATGTCAATTACCCATTGTGGCACAGTTTCATTAAGCAGCATAGATTCAGTTTCACCACCTGAATCCCGACATAATAACCTAAAACATACAGAAATGAGTTTCATAAATGATACAGTTAAGCACCGAGAAGAAAATCACTGTACAGCACATAATTTACAAAACCCAAATGCAAAGATTAAAAAATTGTGCACAAACAGTGATAGGCAAATATAGAAATTTGTAAAATAATGGATCTCCTAATCGGATAAAAATAAATAGTTCCATAACCACAAGTTAAGCAAGAACAGTGTTTTAGGAATCCTGTTTAAATCAATTTTAAATTCAAAAGAAATTTTGTTTAAAAACAAGTAGATACATTCTGGCAGTTTTGGGCCCTAATCCTTCAAGTCTGATTTGTGTTGTGGAGCCTTGCCCTTGTGTGGAGCCCCACTAAATTAACAGAACTTTCTGTAGACATAAGCATCTGCCAGGGCAGATCAGACTTAAGGGCTGGAGCCCTTAGTTACAATTCAAAAGTGTTAAGAGCCGCGGGAATGGGGTTCATTTTACATTAAAATATCCTCATTTTACTTGAATGACCTGGAATCTGAAAGTTACACTTCTCCCAGGCTTGGGATATGCTGTTTTCAGTTATGGAAAATTAAGAAACCTAGACTGAGAAACCAATCTCATTTTAACATCCGATTGATTATTCAGTTACCAGGGATAAACATGAATGCTTATGGCATCCAAAAGCCTGGCATCCCTGTCTTCCAGGGACATTCATCTCTATATCAGGATATATTAGCTGCTAACATCACATTGGAATCAAAGAGGAATAAAAGGCAAGACAGATAGTAATCAGAGTGGCATGAAAAGATCTCATACTACTTGACTGGTCAGAGCCAAGAACTCTCTGATAGGCCAGCAATACACTTTTGGGAGTAGTCAATTCCCCAAACCTGTGATCAGAAAAAAAAAATCTAATCCCTGCAGACTAACATTGCAGCATCATAACAGAAGACAATCATTATACATTAAGTCCTGCTAGAATTTAAAGGGGTATATTAAGTCGTTTTAGGAGGAAAACGGGTCAGCTTTAGGTTGCTGTTGATTGGTCTATAGGAAGGATGGTGTACAGGAAGTGCTCTCAGCGTTACAAATCAACAAGTACTTGTAAGACCTACCGTACAATTCATGACCTTGTAACATACCATGCCTTGATGATTTGGAATCTAGATATTCAAGCTCAATGTTCCTAGTCTGACAATGGAGTGATGTTATGAGCCACAAATCAACTTTATGTGGTCAACCTTCTATTCCCTGGACAATGATTAATTTCTGAAATTGTCCAAGAGCCAAAAATAAAAATAAATAAAATCCATCACTTAGCCACACGGCATTCTCTGAATTTCTGTACCTGAACAAAGTGCGTCCTCCAGCTTCTCCAAAGATAACTGGTGTATGTGGTGGCACCTGAAAGTATCCATTTCCTTTCTGTACTCTGTTCTCCTGCTCACCATTCACTATGACAAAATATATATCAAAACTATTTATCTCATTTTAGAGCCAAGTACACAGACTAACACAAGTTACTGTCTCTTTCAATTACAGTTGGTGAATTAAATAAAAGGAAATAAATAAAAAACATGCAAAGATGTACAAGTATTGATTTCTCATAAAGCAGAATTTCCAGCACATAAATATTTCATGAGAAATACCAAAGGATAATTAGTTCATCATAACTTTGTGGGTGGCGGATCTTAATGTCTGATGTACAAGAGAATAGTGGCCATGAATGGGACACAGATTTATATAATTTGGTGTTATCCTCCTGAATTTTTTTTTAAATCAAACTCTTTGGAGGCAGTGGAAATTTCTGCTTTAAAAATATCACTGTACCACTGAAAATAAGGTAAGGGGATGGTGCTACCTTAGCATGTGTCAGGACCCTGTTCTCAGTGCTTCAGGAACACATACATAGATGCCACTAGACATCCCCTTTTGTTAATAAGAAGATTCCACACCTGTGTCCTCCAACCTGTTTTCCACAATGGTGACTCCAGAGAAACTATGACCACTTGTTCTCCACGAGTCTTTTTCCCAGATTACAACATTAATGAAGTATTTTATTACTAAAAGAGTTAGTATTCAGCATGCCTAGCACAGTCTTTGTGCGGTCCCTTAGCTCTATATTAACATCATCCCTGACTCAAGAGACCCGCCAAGTGCACTTTCGATTTCCCAAGCCACTTTTCACTATTTACTTATTGTTAAATTTTAATCAATTTAAAAGCCAATTTAGAACCTGATTTTAAAATCTTTATTAACTAAAGAACAGTACTAGTCACATGAGTCTATAGGAGAATCAGGTCTCTGACAACTCGGAAAATTTGTAAAGTGTCATTCCTCATTCTCCCTACCCCAAGATTAAAGTCTGCTAATATATAGCATGGGAAGTAACAATGCAAGAGCCCCCAAAATACCCTGACAGAGTGACTCAACCCCATCATAAGACCACACTGTGAGTGAGAAAATAGCTAAACTCACATAATCCATAGGAACATAGGATTGGAAGGGACCTCCTAGGTCTTCAAGTCCCGTCACTTGCTATTGCAAGCAACTCCACCATATAAATCCATTCACAATTTTATCAAGATGCATCTTAAAACAAGTTAGGTGTGTTTCCCCCCTCTCCCCACTACTGGAAGGCTGTTCCAGAACCTCATTCCTTTGATGGTTAGAAAACTTTTTCCAATTTCCACCCTAAGTTTATTCCAACACATGCCATGGCCTTCAGCTGAAGTCCTATCTGATAAAAGTGCCAAGAGAGACCAAAACAGTTTTATAAGGTAGATATCTGTAAGAGATCTGAACTTAGACCAACTCATTTTACAAAGCCCATTAAATGGGCAATGGACACCAAAAACATTTGAACTGCTTTGGCCCAGGTTGGATGTGAACTGGTATCCCAGGGAACGGTTCTACCAATCAACTCCCAAGGCTTTGAGCTATGCAGTTTCTCTTATTTTCTCCCAAATTCACCCATCCATATTGTTTGCCATTTACATAACCCTGCTCTTAACCTCACCTTTCCTTTGTAGATTACTCTTGAATGCAACTTCCTGGGCCTGCACACAATTCTATTTTCAACACCCATTCAGTATAACACATTCTAACAAATATGACTGCTATTTATTAGTTTATATTGACCTGTCCATAAGCAAATTAGGCAGCATGCCCTGGTAACTTACCCAGAAAAGTATAACTGAATTACTCCCATTCTCCCGTCCTGTCTAGGACTTATGGAATTTATTGTCTCCCTTAAAAGCCCAGCCTCTAATTTCATCAGACAATTTTTTTCACTGCCAATTGATAGCATTTCTGTATATTCACCCTCGATTCACATTCAGAATCAGCTTTTCAATTGTTTCCTCTTTACTGTGGAGTTTAAACAGGATTATTGTCAGCGGAGGCGTGCTATTTGAACCAGTCCAAGGCAACAAAGTTATACTAAAAGCTATTATACATGTAGAGACAACTGTAAAAAGCTCACCTAAAACAAACTAGTTATGAATGCTAGAGACAAAGGACTGAAAAATTCCCATATTGTACAGAACACTAACCATGGTTTATTTCATTTTCCTCTTCATCCATTGGATTGATGTGTGTTCTAGGCCAATACTCTAGAAGAGCTTGTAGCAGAAGCCCTCCAAGGTTCACTATAAGCCATTGTTAAAAACATAGAATATAATTATGTAAAATCTCTGACACATATAGCCAGTTTAGACAAAAAGACACCATAACTCTGTTTTTTAATTCATAGTTGGTTAATAGAATTAATTGTAATATAGTTAATTGTTTGTTTCAGAGAGGTAGCCGTGTTAGTCTGTATACAGCAAAAACAATGAGAGTTCTGTAGCACTTTAAAGACTAACAAATTTAATTTTAGCAGGCATAAGCTTTCGTGGGCTGCAACCCACGTCGTCAGATGTAAGGAACAGAAATCAGATAGGAGGTACATATATACATATCCAAGGATAAGTAACAACAATGGGGAAGGTAGATATAAGCAAAGTCCATTCAGTTAGAGTAGTTGAGGCCTATTCACAATCATTGATTAGGAGGTGAGAATGTGTGAACAGTGACAATTACTTCTTGTAATGAGATAACCATTCCAAGTCCTGATTCAGACTCAGTTTGATTGTGTCAAGTTTGCAGATGATTTCTAGCTCAGCAGTTTCTCTTTGAAGTCTGTTTTTGAAGGTTTTTTTGTAGAAGTATGGCAACTTTCAAGTCAGTTACAGAGTGTCCTGGGACAATGAAGTGCTCTCTGACTGGTTTCTCTCAGGATCAGGGACTTAGGCCCAGATCCACAAATGGACTTACGGCATTTAACTCTCACTGCAGGCGCCATGGAGATCCTCAAAACCTTGGCGCCTAACCCTGAAGGTGCCTAAAATCCTTCAGCACCTAAATTTCCACCGATAAAGTCCCAATGACAGCTAAGTTTCTGCTTTTGGGTACGTGCACTGCTGCCTCACTGTATGAGCCTGAATGCCTTATCTCATACCTAAGCCCCAGAAGGATCCTTGAACCAGATGAAACTAGACATTCCTCTGTCTATCTTGCCTGCAAGGCCCAATCTGGTGGGCATGCTCTGAGCATGCCTAATTCCATACAAAATTGCAAGGAGGAAAGGAGACAGGGCAGCAGCTTCCCTAGCCTTTAGTCCAGTGGTTAGGGCAGTGTTTCCCAAATGATGGGTCCCAACTCACCTGTATATTTTGGGACCGTTCTAGATGGTCGCCATATCCAGGCCGGATGAACTCATCACTGGGCCCTGACCTAGGCAAACATACACTTCAGCTGGCCTGGTGTGGATGGGAAGCCCCAGGTGGGGGTTGAAGGGAAGAGGAGGGGATTGGTGAGTGAGCCTGCCTCGCACTCACCCCACAGTGGTGAATTGAACCAGCACCTCCCACTTCCTGGGTGATTTAACTAACCACTGGGCTAAAGGTTATGAGAGAGACTGCCACTTTCTCCCCGTTCTCCCTGGGCTTTTGCATGGAGTTACATGTGCGCTGCCATCCTTCTTGCAAAAAACAGCTTAGGTGCCTGACTCCAAGAAAGGATTCCCAGCTGTAGATCCCAAATGGAGAAAGGCCCCTAATTCCCTTTGAGGGACAGGGCTTAGGACATACCCTTCTCCTTGGCACCTGCCATTGGCTAGTTTAGGCAGCTCCTTGTCTAGAACTGTGGCTTTTGTGGATCCCATTCTTAGGTGCTGAACTCTCCCCATGCACTAAGCAGGGAACTTGGTGCCTAATTCTGGGTTTGTGGATTCCACTGGGTGGCAAGGCACCTAAAAGGTAGATGCTGCCATGCTCTGTGTTGCAATGCCTAAGCTGTTTTGTGGATTTGGGTCTCAGTCTTTAGTCTTACAGAAAAAGCTAATTTTGCTATAATTAGTTTTTAACTATTATTTTAAGCTGTGAGTTCATAACAGTATTATTCTCTAGTTTAGCTCTTTCATGTAATAATTCCAGTCTAGCATTTTTCATTTTGCTTTTTGAAGGACTGCATTCAAGTGAAATAGACAAACTGAACACAAGATTGCCATTTTGAAGCATCTCAGTGCATTTTCATTGGAATCATTTGGAAGATTTAGTTCCAAGAAAAGTGAGGAAGTCCGAGCAATCTCAAAATTACCATCTGCCAGAAATATACTGATATATGTACTGGGGTTTTGTATTATTAGAATAAATGCTAATTTAAATTAAAACTTACATTTTGGATCAGATCCATCTGGACTGCTAAACCCAGCATCTTTTGCTGAGACCCAAGCTGCAAAGCAGTCACTTTCATCTAAAGTAATTGTCAGCATCTGTCAAAAGAAGACCATTGGGAGGAATATAATATGAATATTGTATTAAAAGAAACCTGCAGGCTTATTGTTATATATACAGAAGACACACTAGGCTGCAATTACAAAGTATGGCAACGTTTGATTTTACACAGACTGTCTAAAGACAAAACACTCCATTTGTCAAGTTTTATTAAATTAGTAATTGCAGTGTATAAGACTAGTTTAAACCAACATTATCTCCTTACAAATAATTCTGTAATTAACTATTCTTTGTGTTATCAAGATCCAAAGAAGTATTCACTGATGTTGATTGAAAGATATATAATTTATCAGATTAACAAAATATAGTTTCTCTCTCTCACACACACACACACACACACACACACACACACACACACACACACACACACACACACACACAAAATCCCCCCCCCCCCCCCAAAATCAGAGTAAAAGCTTTATATGGCTCACAGAAGGTTTAATAAAGTGTGTATGTGAATGCTTTCATGAATTGTCATATGAAATGAAAAATGCCCAAACTAGGAAAGAAAATTTAAGTTGCGTCTTACCCCGGTTTTTAAGTCTACCGAGAACCAGTTTGGCACATAAACCATTTTAAATCTCTTCTTTATTTCTTCTTCAAAATCTACTTTCCCAAGGTCTTCAACTTTACATGCCTGTACACCAGAATATTAAAAAAAAAATACAGAAGTTCCTTAATACTGAATATCCAGTCATATCCACTGTTAATCTTTAATTTGAATATCAGAAAAATTAGTTTTTAATGAACATTTTCTCTCATCCTCTACATAATGCAATACTCAACTTGAAGATTCACATTCTCAAAAGGTTGCACAATACATTGTGTGCTAAAGTAAGCTTTTTAGTTTTCTAGGTAGATTGAGGCCAGTACCCTTCAAACACAAACAGGAAAGGAGGGAAGCACTATTTCAGAGCAACATGAACTTCTTCCCCAGTGCTTAACATTGCCTTGAACTGCAGTTCAATTAAAAAAATAAACAGATTTGATTCAAACAAAAAAGGAACAGAATGAATATTAATATTATTCACTGCAAGTTCAACATCTATTAGTTCTATCTAAATGCTACTCTGATTGCAGTACTTATTGATCTACTGACAAATTAATACCAAAAATGGATTTTGAAATGCTCTTTTTAAAAAATATCTGTTTTAAATCTGGAAGAATTACTCACTTGGTCCTAGACTATAGTCAGTAAAGACCCTGTACCCCCAATATTAGAATGCACCTGCACAGTAAGCCTGGAACCTCTAGTAAGGTCTGACCAGTGCTATGGCTCAGACACTCTCTTAAGCCATGGAAAACTCTAGTGTAAGTAAGCAAGTCCCTCCCCGCCAAAACCTTCATTTACTCTCTGTTCCTAACACGCCCTCACAATCCAATATAGGCTTCAGGAATTAGGGATGGAGAGTGGAGTCATAGGTTAGTAACTCTTTTCTTTTTCTTTTAAATATTGTCAGTACAGATCTCCAGTTGTAAAGTGGACTGAATCCTATATAGAAACTTGTTGTGAGCTAGCGCTATCCCAATCCCTGAAGGCAAGGTGCATTTAACTAAATCTAGGGCATGCCTTCGGAATGTCCCAATTATGAAATATGTTAAGATGCTACCAGGTGCTCAGTACAGCCTTTATACAGCATTATTCTCTGCACTTGGCCTCAAGATCTAATGCCCATCTCAGGAGAGAAGTTCTTCTCTGTAGGTACTCAATTAGATATCCTCCTCTTCAGTTTCCTACTGTTAGTGAATCTCCCAAGAGTGGGGAAAATTTGTACTGACAGTATTCAAAGGTAGAAAGAAAAGTTACTCACCTTTCACTGGAATTCTTTAAACAGACTGTTATTACCACTCTTCAACCTCCATCCCTGTTTCTTCACTATATAGTGGTTTCTAAGGCACTGTAGGGTACCACACTTTGTTACAGAGCCTTGTCTGAAGCGTTCCATGTATCAAGAGAAAAGTGCTTTTGAGAACTTTGCCTTAAGTGCCTTTAAAGCCCATATCCCACTGACTTTCAACGAGACTTAGGCTCCTAAGTGCCGATCGCTTTTGTAAATTGAACTTAGGCATTTTAAAAAATGCTACCAAAGATCCATACAGATTCCACCATAGTCAGGTTTTTTAGAAGGTATATGCACAAATATGCAACTCATATTTCCTAATTTGTCCTGCTTATTTATCATGTTTTGACTGATGTCTATCCCATCCCCCTCACTCATGCAACTGTATTGTATTCAGTTTTTTTATTTTTAAAAGAATTTTAAACACATTTATGTAAGAACAAACACTAATGCATCTTAAGAGACAAAAATCATCCCTTATCAATGAGAGTCTTTAAAAATACTTGCACTATGTTTTGTGGCACAATGAAGAACTATTTCTCCAATCAGCATCTCACATGCAAACAAATATCAAAGGAAATGGAAGACAAGAAATCCATTAAGATATGTCTAATCCAAAATTTTACACTTACCTTCAATACATCCCAGTATGCCACATTATTATTTGTATCTTTGGTTAATATATGTCTCTTGTCATTAAGAATGTGGCACTGAATAATACTAGCACCCCCTAGCAGTTATAAAGAAGAAATAAAGTCAGCAATGCCATTTTATTTAATTTTTAAAAAATCAACATTATACGGCTACAATTGTAGGGGCTATTCCTTGGTTTCACCAATTTGGCATGAAGCTATTTCAGCACATAATGAATTTATGGTGTGTATGCATATCTACATGTATATGAACAAGTCAATTGCTTGAACCCCACCTTGGTTTCTTATGAAATACACTAAAAAGAGATAAAATAACCAATGTCACTCAGGTTTATTGCTATATGCCATAATAACATAGTACAGGAAAAAAAAGTTGTATATGATACCTTGTGTAGCTCTCATGCAGCAATGTTATATTCACCTTACAAAGGTGTGCTCCCAAAGTTACACCCCTAAGGCATATTTTTATACCCTATCTGTTTACAAGCAAAAGGTACTAAAACTAGATTTAATCAAACAGCTTTCTACCTTGATTTTTTGATACCATGGTGTACCCTTTATCTCTTTGTTCTAAATGCATGCATTTCAGGTACAGGGAATAAAGGCACCTCCTAGATTTGTATTAAGTTAGAATAATCACATCTTATCCTCTTCTTTTGGGACATTCCAGTACAGGCCTGTGAGAGTAACGTCCCTTCCTGTTGCTATAGTAAAATACTCATCTGTCTTGATCTTGACAGCTTCCCTATTTTCTTAAGGCAAAACTTACTTCAGTAAATTCAAGGGGTTATGGGATACTTAGCATAAGTGAACAGAATTACATAAAAAAATCATAGGCCAAATTAGGCTATATAACTGCTATAATATTTGTGCTTCAAGCTACTTATGCTTAATGCATATTAATGTATATATGATGTGCATAATATGTATTATTAACATAATATGTATGTATGCTAGCCAGCATGTATCAGTCAACAATGGATTTGTCTAAAGAGAAATCTAGGGAAATATTTCCCAAGAGACAGCAGGATTACAGAGACTACAACATAGACTTGAACCAAAGCCCCTTGAAATCAGTGGAATGGTCCATACTGACTTCAATGAGCTTTAGATCAGATTCTGTGTCATTTATAGGCTTTATCTGTTATAATGATATTGAAATTATACTTAACAGGGAGCAGTATTTGATATTTGTCTGAATTAACTGAATTACATTTCCATCACTCACAGAACTTACATTACTGTCATTGTTAACAAAACTACCAATAGAATAACCCTAAAAATCAAAGGCTCAGATGGTTAGTGATTTTTTTAAATTAAAGTATATTGTTCACCTCACAAGCTAAAAACATTCCTATCACATACAGTTGTAGGAAACTATTATACAAAAAAATGCTATTTTCCATAATTCAGGATATAGAAGAGACAGAATTCCAAGGTATTCATGCACTTAATGTATTATAACTTCATTAAAATGCCTACTCAGAACAATAAAACATACTTTTTAGATGCTAAACAATTTTAGTTAAATTGTCATGGTTCTGAAAGACGGGTATATTTATCCATCTACATACGTGGTTTGGTCCTTCAGTTTATCTGAGGTACTTATATGCATTTAAGACACTCAATATTTAATATATTTATACTCAATAACCCTGTGAGGTAATGTAAGGAAGTACTATTATGCCCATTTTACAGAGACTGATGGTATATGTACACTTCAAAAAAAGGTATGTTCTTAACTGGGGTTAGCTAACTCAGGTTATGAAGCAATGAAGACACAGCAACTCTCTTTTTATTCAGCTCAGCAATTCAAGTTCAACCCCAGGTTTCCCTATAGGCTTTATCTTGAGCTGCCAACCCAAGTTAAAAACCAGGTTGCCATGTCTTCTCTGCTTTTTAAACAGCATTAGAGAACTCGAGTTAGCTAACCCAAAAACCACACTTTTTCTGCAGTGTAGACATATCCTAAATGAATTGCTCAAGGTCTCACAGGAAAACTGTGATGGGTACAATTCTCTGCTCTAAGACTCCAACATTCTAGGCTAGCACCCAACCCACTGGACTGGTCCCTTATTTTTTCAAAGGCCTTGATCATCAGCTCTGATAACCCAAGTTAGAATGAGCAGCTGACGAGAATGGGTGATATCTAACTCTCTCAAACCCTTCTCATTCCAACACATCCCCCACAGTAAGTTTATAAGAGGACAGTTTAAATGCTTTACTGGAATTTTCTGTTGTTGTTCTCCTTAATGTTCACGTACGATACCAGATTTTTATATTGCAAATGCCTTCCATTTTCAGACAAATATGGGCCTGATCCTATGCCCACTGAAGACAATGGAAAGGCTTCCACAGACTTCAATGTGCTCTGGATCAAGCCTTATATTTGCCAAGCCACCCTCTTCACTAGACATATTTGTTAACAATGCTAATTATTTTTTAGATGTTCTGAAAGAGCTGTTTACCTTTGATAACTTGGTCAGGCTGTGTACAAAGGGGTGCTATAGGATTGGTACAATCATTATCATAGTCCCCAGAAGCTCTAAAATTATGAATTCCCTTCAAAGTCTAAAAGAAGAGACAAAAGCATGAGTCATAATTTGCAGAGATCATTAAAACTTATGAACGTAGCTAGCCAAGATTGGTGAAGTAATACCTTGTACTGGACCAGCTTCCGTTGGTGCAAGAGACAAGCTTTCGTGCTAACTCAAAAGCTTTTCTGTTTCACCGACAGAAGTTGGTCCAATAAAAGATATTACCTCACTCATCTCGTGTGTCTAATATCCTGTGACCAACACGTCTACAACATTATGCACACAGCTGTCATTTATGAGAAAGAGTTGTCAGTTCACATAACTGCTCCTCAAATTTTGAATTTCTTCTGTTGAACAGGAGAAGGTATTTCTTAAAAAGAGTAGTGTAAACAGGTTTGTAGCAAAAGAAGCCACCATTCAACAGTGTCCATTGGTTAGCTTATATTTTGAATACTAGGATTGTATAATTTTAAAAAAATCAGATAAGGAAGAGATCTAATAGATCACAGAGTTCATCTATTGGCAATAGCATGACAGTCTCTAAATTAAAGCAGTAGAGGCATTAACCTAATACTCAACTTAAATTTTAGCCATATAATTGATAAAAGAAAATCACTCACCCATTTATTCACAGAAGATTTAGTTGTTGCAACCCACAGGGCTGGAGGAGGATCAGCTGATCTATCAAGTTCCATCTGAATAATTAAACCACAAAATACTTTTAGATACCCAAAGTTTAACTTTTTTCTTTTCAAGGAGATTTTGTTCTCCAGTGGCCTCCAGTCGTTATCATATGTGCTCCAGAAACAGTACTACCTTCAAGCTTACTAAAGAAATACAAGTTTCAATACAGTAAATAGCTAAATTATAAATTTTAGGCTTATCAGTAATTTTAAATTCCATTACAAGCAATGAAAACTATTTTAAATCTCTAAAAACATTTTAGATGTGACTCGAAATTGTGTAGTTTTAATAAATATTAAATAGATTTAAGTTGTTTTTAGTTATCAGCTGTGGTACACTTTTATTTAAAATGTTTAAAAACTACAGTAATTTACAGTAATTATCTAAGATTTTAATATTTGACAGCAAGATAACTTTTAATTAAGAAAGCTCAGTACTACTAAATATGTAGAATTTCAGAAAATTAGATTCACTTGCTAGTTTACTATAGCAGTAGTGATCCACCATAATTAAGACTTCATAAAACATTTTTATTCTGGCCCTATGTATGATCACAATTTTTTAAATTTCATTTTCAGCTGAAATTTTCCAGGTTTTGACCCTTTCAAAACCTACACTTTAGATATGCACAGTACATTTAGAATATAATTCTTTTGCTAAGCCAGTAAAACGAGTGGCCAAGGAAGACCAGACTGCTCATGCACTTTAGCTGTGCATTGGAACACACACCTCTTGGGGTCAGAGCTGTTCTAATGGTATATAGCCAAGTAGTTATAGACTGACATTCTCCCTGCCTGTGACAGGGTGCATCAAACCCTCATTTGCCCAGCTAGGGTTAACCACACCTTGTGGGTAAGCTCCGCCTGGAAAGAGTATAAAAGGGAGCAGCTAAGCTCACTCTGGGCTGACAAGAGCCGACATACGTTGCAGGCTCCTGCCAGGAAGCTGCTGGAGCCCGTAGCTGGAGAGGCCAATTGCACTGAGACCCATGCAGACACCCAGTTGATTGCAGATGATGGCAGAGAGAGGTCACTGACATCAGGAGGCTACCGACTATGGGAGTAAGGATAGGAAGCGTCTCAGAGAATGGGACTGTTTCAATGAGAGACCGAGTCTGAACACAGGAGAATCGGTTCCTCAGGGTCCTGGCTTGGGACGTGGTGAAGTACAGTGGGCCTGGGTCCTCTTACCATGGATCACACCCACCACTGGGTGCAGTCACCGCCCGAAGAAGCGAGCATCACCACCCTGGCCGCTAGGCCACACTGCCCTGAAGGCACGGGCAGCTGCATAGGCTCAGGCCCTGGAGCCTGAGTCACCAACAAGGGGATAGATTTCTTCTCCCCAATCCATTCTTTCTTCCTTATATGACCCTAGACCACACAAGAAGGTGTATCAACCCCATGACACTCCCCCATCTGTTTTGTTTTATTTTTTTAAAGGGGGGGAAGAAAGAAAAAAAAAAAAAGAGATCCTAGATTTTTGTATGCATTTTCTTAAGTTAAGAGAATGCTACTGTTACAAGATTAGGTGCTCCTAAGCCCTACACAACCTTAACTCTGCCCTCCCTCATGAGTATGCACCACAGTACAGTCTAGTTACATGATCAAATACAGTATTCTACAATTTTTTATTCAGTCTTAGAAACAGGGCTGTAGTTTTTTGTAATTTCCCCCTCACCCTTGAATACCAACATTAGAATTTTTATACAATTTCTATCTAGGTACATGGATACATCCAGAGTGCACAGCTTCTTTGTTGGAAAGCTTTTTGGGAAAAACACAGGTAAGTTAATTTATTGATTTAAACAGAACTCAGAAGCCAGCTTTGGAATGAATTTCACAAGAGTTCTCAGTATCACCTTGTCTTTTACAGAATGGAGTGTGCGAAGCTCTCTCACCTTTTCTGGCCAAGATGAGGCCATCAAAAAGACAGCCTTGAATGTAAGATGATGGATGAAGCACTTTGAGAGGGACTCAAAGGGGACTCCATAAGTTTAAAAAGAATGACAATAAGGCTTCACACTGAAGTAGGGTCTCTGACTAGAGGATATATACACATACACATACACATATATATATATATATATACACACATATATCAGGCCCTTTAGAAATCTGGAGACCACTGAAGGAGAGAAGATCAAGAACAATTGTGTCAGTGGATGATACACCAATATTGCTGCCAGATAGACCTTGACTGAGTGAAAATAAAGTCCAGATTTTTATAACTACAGCAAATGTTCAAAACGATCTTTGGCATCAGGGCTTGCACTAGGTCTAGGCCTGGTTTCCATTTAGAGTAAGTCTTTCTCATGGATAGCTTTCTGCTCTGAACCAGCATCCAGGCCATGAAATGCAGCAACTTTGGGTTTGGATTAAACATTTGACACTGATCCTGCAATTGCAGGTCAGGGAGCCTGACAAGTGGTTGTGTGGACATCTGTAACAGGTCTGCCAGCCAGAACGGTCTCAGCCAAAAGAGATCTATGAGAATGAGTGTGACCTTCCATTGCAGAAAGAAGGCATTCAGCAATGATGCCGGCTCATGCACCTTTTGGAACAGAAGTCCATCACTGGAGTGATAGACTTGTTTAGTTATCACTGGAGTCCCTCACCTATGGAATATCAATTTAATGATGATTTCTGTAGTGATGGTTGGTAACAGACTGTCTGCTTAGGTAGTCTACCAAGTCATTGCCACCTCTAGGACAGTGGTTCTCAAAGTGGGGGGTGAGAGATGGATCACGGATGGATCACAGGGGACAGAGACGGTCCAGCTCCACGCTCCTTGTAGATGAAAGCAACCGCACCCCCCACCTCCTGCAATAGCAGTCGTCCCATCACTACCGGGCACATGCCCCGTGCTGCTGCTGCTCTGGTGCTACTGCTGCAGTTGCTGTCCCCACTTCCTGCACTGATGCTGGTGCTTGCTGCTCTCCACGTTGCTGCTGCTGCGCTCTCTGCCCTGTAGGCCCTTTCCCCCTCCCCCCTCCCCCCCCGAAAGAGGGGAGTATGGAGGAAAGGGGCGCGATTGTTAGGGCCTACAGCATGGGAAGCGCTCCCTGTTTTTTTCAGAAGGGAAAATGGGCGGGCGCGATTGTTCGACAGAAGTCTGTTTCTCTACAGAAGGGCCTAGGAAGGGTAGTATGTGTGTGGGGGGTCCCCCCTGCTTGTTTATGTAGTACATAGCTGATGTACTATTAGTATTATCTATTAGTGTATTCCCTACTGGGAGAAATGCCACACGTTGGTTTGATGGCTCTGAGGTCTAAGGAATTTATATTATATTATATTTATATTACATTTCTATACCCTCAAAAAACGCAAACACACACACAAAAACCAACCCCCCCACCCCCCCACACACACCACTTGTATCTGTGAATGGGTCCAGGTGGATTCCCCATTTCATCACAGATACGTCTGTGGCTAATGCCCTGGATGGTGACAGGGTCATGAACAGTACCTCTTTCTGCATATTATCAAGGATGCAGCCAACAGCTCAGTAGCTCAAGAGCATAAGTTTAGGATTTAGGTCTTCCCTTGCTCATTAGATGCTTTGCAGGGGGTAGGCTCAGAGATGTAGCAGTCTCCTCTCAAGTCTGGAAAGTGGCTTCACATATGTGCAAGCAGACATATGGTCTAATAACGTGAGACAAGTCTGTATCGTCATAGCTGGCTGCAATTTCACATTGTTCATTAATGACTGAAGAGAGAGGAATCTGTCTTCTGGAGAGATAAGCCCTTGCTGTCGTGGAATTTATCCCGGCCCCCAATTTACTCTATTGTTTGAGATCGGATAAAATAAATGATAATTTCTTGCAGTTTACCAGAATGCACAGTTGGGTGCACACAGAGGGCATAGCAGAGTTGTCAAAATTTCTTGATGCAATGCCGCCTCTGATCAGACAGCCAGCTATATATGGATACACATAGATGCCCATTTTTCTTAGGTGTGCTGCCACTAGGGTGAGATATCTGACAGAGTCTCTGGGTGCTGTGGAGAGTCCAAGAGGCAGTGTCTTGTACTGGTAATGATTTGGCCCCAGCATAAATCTGAAGTACTTCCTATGGGCGAGGTGACTGGCGGTGTGAAAATATGCATCCTTAAAGTCAAGAGTTACAAACCAGTCCTGAATCTAAAGTGGTGGAATGATGGAGCAAGTGTTAGAATCCCAAATGTGAGGAAGCATATGCATTTGTTCAGACTCCTCAATTGTAGGACTGGATGAAGAGTCACTTGTTCAGAATAACGAAATATTGGGAGTAGAAGCCTCTTCTCCTTTACTCCAGCAGGACCTCTTTTATGGCTCCTAAACAAAGCAATGAGACCAATTATTTTGGTAGAATGCTCTCCTTAGACTGGTCCATGAAGAGGGAAAGGGACCAAGGGTGGTTAAGAGGCAAGGCAAGGAAATGGATGGGGTAGCCATAGGCTATGTCCAGCATTTGTCTAATCTCTGACTACACCTATGAAAGCAGGAGAGGTGACTTCAAAAGGCTGGCTCCCGGATGGTCTTCATGTGGCTCTTGACATACCACCAATCAAATCTGCTGCCTTTGGAAGGAAGCTAGGTCCATTACAAAGGAGGAGAGTGACCGGTGCCTTTTGGTGTCATGGGGACACTTTCTGGGCAGGTATTCCAGTTGCTGACTGTGAGAATGTGACCATGTTCTCTGAGTGAGGGCTGATACCAGAAGGACTTGCGGTATGGTGCTAGAATATAGATCCTTGAAGAATTCAGGATCTCTCGAATCCTTGAGGGAATGGAGCACTTCGTATATCTACCTGCCAAAGTGCTCCATGCCCTCAAAGGGTACATCCTCTATTGTCACGTGGACTTTTGAGAATCCCAGACACCAGTAACTAGGAGACTTGGCACATTTCAATTGCTGTAGCCATGTATCAAGTAGCTACTAGTCATCCATTACCAATAGTAGCATGGTTTTCACTACCATGCAACCCTTCTTGATGGAGTATCTTGTGTCCTCCCGAAGTCCTGAGGAAACCTAGATAGGAAGGGGATCACGCTCAATCATAAAACTGTATTTCATGACCAGGGTTTGGTATTTCACACTATTGAATAGGATGGAGGTTGATAACTAGACCTTTTGGCCAAAGAAGTAATTTCTTGGAGTCCTTATCTTTTGGAATCCCTTTTGTGGACCTGATTTTTTTCTGGACCTGCAGATACCCCAAGGGACCCTTATGTTGGTTGTGCATAAAAACGTCCCAGGACTTGACAGAGCTTTTTCTACTCACTTTGAAGTAGGAGAAAGGAAGACTGCGGTGTGCAACAGTTCCTTTGAGTCCAATATATCCTCATTGATTGGAAGGGCAATTCTTGTCAGCATCAAGGAGCTGAGGTAATTAAACAGCTTGTGCTTGTTCTTTTGAATCACCTTTGTCTCAACGTCCAAGGTTTCAGTGATCTTCAAAAGAAGATCTTGAGCGGCCCTAAAGTTAAGAGTCAGGGCTGAGATGACACCCTCATTTGGAGGGGGGGTCTTTGTATGGGGAAGGCAATTAGAGAGATTGTCCTGAGCCGCATCTGCTCCCTCACAGGGAGGTTCTTCCAGTTCTGGTGTGGAATGCCTAGCTATTGACGTGCAAGGTGACAGAGACCTCTTTTCTCATACACCAGTATATCAGATGTATTCCAGGCAGGGACCTGTGGGAAGGTGGGCCTCAATTGCAGCAGTAAGCCCACAGTGGTAAATTGTACATTTACTGGCCGAAATGTGGTTGGCCCATCCACTGTCAGTGTAAGGGTGTGCACCAATGGCCAGTACAGGATACTTCCAGAGCTCTCCTTAGGGTTCTGTTCAGGTCTAGCAGGAGAGTGTTTCCTACTTGAAATCAAGGAGAAGTGGCTTGGAGATGGCAAAAAGTAGTATATATCTGGGAATGGCAGTAACATTGGAAGTGAATGCCAGTTCTGGTGTCAAAATGAGGGGGCAAAGGCAGTTACTTAAAAGGAATATTTTGGTACCAGGAAGGGCTTGTTGGTCAACACCAGAGTGGATAATGGGGCTGGTCTCAATTCTGATGTCTGTATCTGTACTGTGGTCTCCCCAACCTTCTCTGTGGCTGATGCCTTGCTTCCAATCCTTGATGTTGAAAAGGATTTGGAAGACTTGCCTTCTGAGGAATGCTCCAAGTCCTCCTTATGGGATGAGCCCACAGTGCACTGAGCTGTGCTTGTGCTCTGAGTGGATATGCTGTTTGGTGTCTGAGGTGGATGGCATTGGTGCCAAGTCTCTTTGTCCTGGAGTTAATGCCAATGAACTTGGTGCTGAGGAAGTATGTGCTGATGGTGCCAGAAGGATCAGCAGTAGTACCAATGGTCTTGGCACGCTTTAGGGCTTCTTCTCCATGCTGGCATTGGAGGTGTTTAGTTGCTGGGGCACTCGCCATAGATAGTGTCCTCAACTCCAGCTTTAAGGATCTCTCTTCTCCAGGCTTGGACATGACCTTTATGGACTGCTTTGAGTCTCATCTCTCTTGATTTTCAGGTGTGGAATGAGAAGCAGCTGCAGCGGAAGTACTTATCTGGGAAGCATCCCTCTGAGACAGAAAAGACATCTATTGTGCCCGTTAATTAAAGATACAAGACCATCACGTGACGGGCGACATTTATACCAAGGCTTTACTGTCTGTCATGCTGGTGGTTGGTGTGAAGTGCTTCACCCTGTTGTGAAGGAAATTATAGGGGTCTCCCTGTTACTTCTTCTTTGGAACATCCAATGAGAAATAAGAAAATAATGAGGATGAAGAATTTTGTTCACAGAAGGGTTGAGTCTGAACCTTGAAAAACTATAGTGGGCTGGAAACTGTCCAGGGTCTGTCTTGCTGCCACAGGCAGTAAGAGGAAACTGAGGAATGATTGCCACTGCTCCACCCTTTATGCCCTTAGAGGGAAGCTCAAGGAAGATGCGCAAACCCCAAGGACACTACTATTCAAATGACTCTGAGCTTGTGTGCATGTGGCACAGGAGCACCTACATTGTGATCCATAGACACACAAAGAAGAATTTAACTTAGTAAACATTTATTGTCATACATATTCTTACACAGTTACATTTGCACCAATTATGTTACATAACATGCCATAGATTAAGCATATCTATGTTGTGGAATCAAAGAATTAATCATAAAATTGATTAATAGAATACCTGGTCTGAAACTGGTCATAGAAGGCCTGGCCTGAAGTTGTAGCCTGAAACTGAACTAGAAGCCCCAGGCTAAACCATTAACAGAATGCCTCAACTGAAATTATGATAAAGATGTTAAAATCCCACAAGAGGTCTCTGAACCACACCCGAGAGGCAAGTTCTCTGTTATAAGCCTTAAGCCTTACTGAAGTCTGAACAGACTTCACCTGTTTCGATAAGTACCAGTACCTGCCCCTTTGTCTTAGAGGCCCCATAGAAATTCACTCCATACAAATTAGCATTTGAACAGGTATTGTGTAACCACCCATCTTCGGGTGTTAGCCAGAGTCCCTGAAAACTACATTGTATACTCAAGTGACTCATTGGGCGTTCCTGTTAAGGCGTCTGGTGTGCCCCACTGTGCATCGTGATTGTTCTTCCTGTTAAGTATAAACTGTTAATCCAATTCCACTATACGATTAACATGTAAATGAACCTAAGCAACCCCTAAATAAGTCTTTTGTATCTGGTAGCCTGGCGAAGTACATTTGCCCAGCATCCAGACATGCTGCTTGACTTCCCTATAGCCACCTGGGTTTTCCCTATGGCTATAGTATTCCCCATAGCTATGGCTATGTGATGGTGTGTGTGTCACAATTAAAGCTGCACCCGATCCAACTCTAAAATATAGCAGTGAGATTCTTTTCCACGACAACATTTTACCGTGTACACTTTTCAAATAAGCGAGTTTTGGGTTGTCTAGAAAATTGAGCAGTATACAAAGCTACAAGTTGTTACCTACATCTAATATTGTAGAAAAAAAGCATCCAATTAGTGTATCTGAGAAATAGCATGTAACCAATCCTGTAACTAAAGGCTGCTGAAATACATATACATCAAAGGGCAGACACAAGCATGTTTCCAAACACATGAGTACTTAACCACTGAATCTAACTCTTTTTCCATAATTTTCAGTGGAAATAATTCTCAGAGCAACTTACTCTCTAATGCGAGGATCTGAAAAATCAGAGAAGGAAAATCTGCAAATCTTCATTAGATTCAAAATTTTACCAGGGATCAAAATTCTCTCTTCAGGACCAGTAATTCGAAAATTTTACTGGTCTGAAAGCAACTGCAATGGTTCGAAGACTTTCCAACCTTGTTATGTCATAAGATGGTGTACCTTAAACATCAAGTCATTCCATTTACCTTTTCGCGTTTTAGGAGTTACCATAAGCTCTTATGGAAGACCAAACTTGTAGCAATCTTTTAAGTAAATAAATTACCTTAAGAACTGGTGCCTTTTCTTCACAGATGAGCACACGGATATCAGGATTTCGTAAATCTGTACAATAAATCTTCCTGTCTCTCCCTCCCGAATAAACATGAGTGAAGGCTTCATTGACCTGTAGAGCCCAAACACCTTCATCATGGACTCGATATGTGGCTATACATCTCTGCTGACCAAGGGACCACAGACGAATAGTTCCATCAGAACTGCCTGAAAGACACTGAGCAACAACATTGTATTTAAACTTAAACTATACCAGTAAGTGACTAGAAAGTGATTTTTATTTTTTATTTTTTTTTAAAAACAGTTCTTTTACAGAGGCTTTAGAAATCTCACATTCATATTTTTCTATTAAGACTGTGTTAAACTGAGAATTGCAAAGTCAAAATTCTGGTCACATTTTTCTTTACCTGATGTGTATACATACATTATGTCAATAAGAGAGACTGAGAAAAAATATTAAATGTTTTATATTCCCCCACTTATCCCCCCCCCCTTCCACCAACCACAAACTAACCTATACAAAATATTCAGATGTGAAATCACAAAATCATTTTTTTTTTTAAACAATACACTTATGGCAAACCTCTTAGCTACTTGTGACAACAATGCATCAAACATAAAACAAAAAATACAGATTATGAATTTAGTTTAAAATGTTTAGATTAGAGAGCTCCCTTTTAGAGTAACCTATTTTAAGTTTTAAATAAAAGACTTTCCACATTTTACACAGATAATGTGGAAAAAAACTGTTCTGTACTGAAAAACTAAAGGTATTTTTATAGAGTTTTAAAGAAAAACTTTGTGAAAGATATTTATGCCTCAAATGAAAACCCATACCTGTGTGCCATCTCTGTTCAACAATAAAGCTTTTACGTTGTCCGTGTGCCCTTTAAGTTTCATCAGCTTTGCACAAGTCCTTGGATCCCATACTCTTAAAACCTGTCAAAGGAGATAATTACATATAATTTCATTCTTTTCACACATACACAGTAAGATGTCTGAAGTAACTTCCATTTTGTCATATAAGAGATTTTTCCAAAAGTTTAAAAAAGTAATTGAGACTTTTGCTAGATACCTATATTGTATTAGACTCAAACACGTAACATATCTGTTATTTGGAGTATTTACAGCAGGAATTTTATAAATGTTTTTACAGTAAGAACAATTTACTTCAAATTATAACAAATTAAACAACAGGATATTTATTGCAGACTCAAAATTCAGAATTAGATTAGAACTCAGCTGTCCAAAAAAATTAGCAATTTTACTAAGGTTGAAAGAGTTCTACCTTTTCAGTGGACCCTGATACAATTACTGTTCCCATTTGATTCATTGCAAGGCTGTAGATGGAATCTTTGTTCCCACTCAGAGAAGAAGCTATTGCAAAATAAGAGAACAGTATTAATGTTTTGCTTTCTCCATTTGACAAAAAACACTTACCGTAGACTTGGAAATGCTGCATTTAAGAGCCAACTGCAGATTTTGATTCGTTATGATGGTCCTATGTGAAAAGTCAGCAGTGTCCCCACCCAAATACAGAATTACTTTTAATAGAAAAAGAATCTGGATAATATACTGCTAGAAAAAGCCTTGTCAATTCCTGATCTGCAGTTCTGTAAAATAATCACTAAAATCATGAAAAAAACGAGAGTCCTGTAGCACCTTAAAAACTAACAAATTCCTGCAGGCGTTAGCTTTCATGGGCTGCAACCCACTTCGTCAGATGCATGAAATGGAAATCACAGATAGGAGGTGTATATATACATCCAAGTGTAAGAAACAACAATGGGGAGGGCAAGTGCTAACAAACTCAGTGCAGTTAGGTTAGATGAGGCTTATTCACAACCGTTGATTAGAAGGTGAGAATGTGTGAACAGTGACAATTACTTCTTGTAATGAGATAACCATCCCAAGTCCCTATTCCAGCTCTGCAGTTTGCATATGAGTTCCAGCTCTGCAGTTTCTCGCTGAAGTCTGTTTTTGAAGTTTTTTTGTTGAAGAAGGCCAACTTTCAAGTCAGTTATAGAGTGTCCTGGGAGACTGAAGTGCTCTCCTACTGCCTTATGGAGATTACCATTTTTTATGTCTGTTTTGTGTCCATTTATTCTTTTGTGTAGTGACAGTCCAGTTTGGCCAATGTACATGTCGGAGGGGCATTGCTGGCACATGATGGCATATATTACATTATTAGATGTGCAGGTGAATGAGCTCCTGATGGTGTGGCTGATGTGGTTAGGACCTGTGATGATGTCACTAGAGTCAATGTGCGGGTAGAGTTGGCAACGGGGTTTGTTGCAGGGATAGTTCCTGGGTTAGTGTTCTTTTTGTATGGTGTACGGTTGCTCGTGAGTATTTGCTTCAGGTTGGGGGGCTGTCTGTAAGCAAGGATAGGCCTGCCTCCCACAGCTTGAGCGAGTGAGGGATCATCTGCTAAGATAGATTGTAGATCCTTAATGATGTGTTGGAGAGATTTTAGCTGGGGGCTGTAGGTGATGGCCAGTGGTGTTTTGTTGTTTTCTTTGTTGGGTCTGTCCTGCAGTAGGTGACTTCTGGGTACCCGTCTGGCTCTGTCAATTTGTTTCTTCACCTCCACAGATGGGTGTTGTAGTTTTAAGAATGTTTTATGAAGATCCTGTAGGGGTTTGTCTCTGTCTGAGGGATTGGAGCACATCCGGTTGTATCTTAGGGCTTGGCTGTAGACAATGGATCGTGTAATGTGTCCAGGGTGGAAGCTGGAGGCATGAAGGTATGTATTGCAGTCAGTTGGTTTTCAGTATAGGGTGGTATTAATGTGACCATCCTTTATTTGTATTGTAGTGTCCAGGAAGTGGACTTCTTGTGTGGCCTGGTCCAGGCTGAAGTTGATGGTGGGGTGGAAATTATTGAAATCCCGGTGGAATTCCTCGAGGGACTCTTTCCTGTGGGTCCAGATGATGAAAATGTCATCAATGTAGTGTAGATAAAGAAGAGGTGCTCGGGGACGAGTTTCGAGGAAGTGGTGTTTTAGGTCAGCCATAAAAATGTTGGCATACTGTGGGGCCATGCAGGTGCCCACAGCTGTGCCACTGACTTGAAGGTATAGATTGTTTCCAAATCGGAAGTAGTTGTGGGTCAGGACAAAGTCACAAAGTTCAGCTATCAGGTGTGCCATATCATCATCGGGGAAAATGTTCCTGATGGATTGTAGTCCATCTTTGTGTCAATGTTGGTGTAGAGAGCTTCTACATCCATAGTGGCTAGGATGGTGTTTTCTGGGAGATCACCGATGGACTGTAGTTTTCTCAGGAAGTCAGTGGTATCGCAAAGATAGCTAGGAATGCTGGTGGCCTAGGGCCTGAGGAGAGAGTCCACATAGCCTGACCACCCTGCCGTGACAGTGCCAATGCCTGAGATGATGGGGTGTCCAGGATTCCCAGGTTTGTGGATCTTGGGTAGCAGATAGAATAACCCTGGTCGGGGCTCAGGGGGTGTGACTGTTTAGATTTGTTCCTGTGTTTCTTTAGGGAGTTTCTTAAGTAGATGTTGTAGTTTCTTTTGATATTCCTCAGTGGGATTGGGCAGTAGTGGCTTGGAGAATGTGGTGTTGGAAAGTTGTCTGGCAGCCTCCTGTTCGTAGTCCGACCTATTTATGACGACTACGACACGTCCTTTGTCAGCCTCTTTGATTATAAATGTCAGAGTTTTTATTGAGGCTGTGGATGGCGTTGCATTCTGCACCGCTGAAGTTATGGGGCAAGCAACGTTGCTTGTCTACAATCTCCGCTTGTGCATGTTGGCGGAAACACTCTATGTAAAAGTCTAGTCTGTTGTTTCGACCATCAGGAGGAGTCTATGCAGCTGACGAAGTGGGCTGCAGCCCACGAAAGCTTATGCCCGCAAGAATGTGTTAGTCTTTAAGTTGCTACAGGACTCTCGTTGTTTTGGCTACCCCTCTGGAACTATAATCATGGTACCACTGCGACACCATTGATTGTCTGCAGCTTCTTCTTGGATCCTCCATGTTAGCTCCACTGTAAGAGCAGGATTTATAAGATTCCGAAATACACTGGCTTTGTGTTGCAAATGCAGACTATAACATTTTGCACGTGAAAGTTCAATCCCACTGCTTATAAAATTGTATTTTATAGATTAAAGAACCTTTTTCTTAGTCCTGTGGAGCAGATACAGTACTTTTAGGTTAGGGATTTGTGCTCCTGGAAAGTTGTAATATGGGGTGAGGATATGCATGTCAGAGAACTTGATGTTTCTCTGAAATGCAGGGGAGTCTGTAGGAGCAGGCTGCAAGCATCTCATCATCAGTCGAGGAGCGCAGGAGCTCCTTGGAGAGATGAATGTTCCATTCCCCCATACTGGAGGAGCAGGGACACAAAACAGAGGAGTAAGAGTCTGTTCAGAGTCTAGCATCCCTCACACTCTGTCAGTTTCAGAAAGAAATTCAAAGAGTTAAGACATAGGCATGACTAGGATGGCAGTAATGGCACTGAGAGTAATTATCATAGTCCCCATTGCAACAAAAGGCATTGTAGATGTTTCTATACAGTGCACAAATTCCCAAACAGGTTTCTAACTCACTGCTCACTATGCAGCTGCATAAAGATTCTGTCTAACTGGAAGATTTGTGGCTTCATTTCAATGTCCTCTTAACCACCTCGTATTGTTATTTGAAGTGTAGCTTTTCATGAAAAGCCTGGTCATTTATAATCAAGATGCTTTGGCTCAGATGCTGATCGCACAGCTAATGGAAAATCACCAAACAGGACCATACCCTTTAAGACAAGGCTTGTCAACTCAGCCATTTCAAAGTTTATATTAGATGAAAACTGGGTTTACTCTAAATCTAGAATAGCTGCTACACATATGCAGCAGCTATTTTTCACTTTGATATTAAAAACCCATATGTTTCAGGCTTTGGATGTAATCCATAATACAGATATACCACATGTATAGCAATACAACATGCCTGATTGCACTGAACTTTGCATAAAGATATTATATTATAGGATATTAGTGTCCTGTTTGCTCCGCAGCCATGTTGTAGGATATTACGAGTCAAAAACATTTATTCTTCCAGTTTTATAATATGCAGCATTTGATTACCATACACAAGTGAGTAAAGGAGAATAGATACGGTGTCTCTCCATTATAAAGCACCTAGAAGTACAAATCTTGCCAGAAACAGAAATAAGTTTCACACCATCTGTTTTGAAGGAAGACTTCCTCAGAAGTAAACATTTTTCCATCTGAATTAGTGCCTACATCTAGAAAGATTGATGAATACGTCCTTTTAACAAGGGGCTGTCTACTCTCAGGCTCCTTATACTATTTCATTTCAGTCTGGTAAGAAATTAAAGGTCAAATTCTGCCCACATTTACATTTATAAACCTGGTGAAGTCAGTAGAGTTAGACAAGAATGAGGGCAGAATTTAGCTCCACAGCCATGTTTCAAAAGGCTTCTGGGGGCATACAATGTTTTTCTCTAGCCCGTTAGGAAAATTGTTTAGTGAATAACCAAGTGCATAAGAAAAGTGATAGAAGTAGAGCATTTTTTCCTTTGGAATCTTTAGTGATTGAACTCCATAGGCACACATTTGTTTCTACTGCCTTTGAGGCATTCTCTCCACTCTCTTTGATCTCAAGTCAAAAAAATGGCCTTTGAATTATTTATAGGAATGTTCATTTGCTTCAAGTTGGCCCAATATCACTATAGCAGTTTCTAATAAGCCTATCTTGACTTGATCGACAACAGCCTTACAATGTTTTCCTGTGAGCCAGTTAGTAAATTTCTAAACATCTCTCACATCCACACTAGGGATGTAAAAGGTTAACTGTTTAAATGGTAATCAGCTGTTTAAACTGGGAGGCGGAGCTGGGCCAGCAAGAGCAACTGGGCAGCTCTTGCTGGTGGGGAAGCATGGAGCCCAGCACAGGGGGTAGCCACAGCTGGGCTGGCTCTCAACAAACATAGGAGAGGTGCAGAGCTCAGCACCGGGGTAGCCATAGCTGGGCTGGCTTCCCGTGAGGGGGAAGAGACGCGAGCCCAGCAGCGACTAAATCCCCTGACCTGGATTCCGCACTTCCCGCCAGCAAGAGCTGCCCAGCTGCAGGTACACCCCCACCCTCCGCAGTGTTTCAACATTCTATTTTTAGAACGTTTAAAATAGATTTTTGATTAAACTAATTTTTACATCCCTAATCCACATCCATTAGGCCAGAAGACAACCTAGCCACAGTTGTCAGCAAAGATTATTTGGAAATAAATGAACTCCAAACTACTTCAACAATAACCAGCTTTTATAAAGAATTACTAGTGTAAAGCCATCTAAAAAAACAAAAAGCAAACATTGCCAGACATTTGGCAAAATATTCACCTGAAACACCACCAAGAACTGTATATGTTCTTCGTCTTTAAAGAACTAGACGCTCCTGCAAACTGTTTCGGTCATACTACATCCATTCCGAGCACACAACCTTTAAAACAGGGCTTGCAAAATCCACCCACCAGCGATTAGTGAGAGACTCTTCTCTAGCAAGAGATTCAGCCATAAATTTCTGCAGAATATTAGCTTTCATCAAAAAAAGTGTTTCTACCCTCAGGGTTAAACTAACCTTCCAATGTGAACTAAATGTAAACCAAGTGACATGTTCTTCCTGACTCTGCACACAGACAACTTCAGTGTCTCTGCTATTGTTCACAGCTTTATCAAACAGTGCAGGAGTAAAATTAACAAAAATGTTTGTTTCCACTGCTGTTATTCAGAACCCTAGGGCAACAATAGGGGAGAGACAGACCTCTCTCCTCAGCAACCAGAATGCTCTGGAGGGAAGAAAAAGCAATTTTTTTTGTTTTGTTTTGTTTTTTTAACAGCTTTATTTTGTAGTGTAGAGGGTGATGCTTTGTAGTTCTTCATGTAAGACATCTGCTAAACAGAGGCTGATATTAAAGACTGACTCCCAAAAAAAGGATCTGTTGACAATGCTTTTCCCAGTAGCTGGTGTTAACTGGGATTCATCAGGACATCGCTCCAAGACCTCCCGAGTATTCACTCCCACCTTACCCCACCCGCTCCTCTTGTATCTATATCTGCCTAGTAGCTGTAGTCCTTCCATTAGTAGGACTCAGGTATGCTTGCTTATCAAGATCTTCTTTAAAAGATTAATTGGATTCATTTCTGCTTCAGTCTAAACACTGAAGATGGGAAGTTCAGTATGCAGAAAAAGCACTAACACTAATATCCTATGGGAAAAACACTCCAATGTATAAATTGAGGAGCTAAGAGCTTTTAAATCTAAAGCTCTATTCAGTCTAGATTAAATAGATGCTCATTACATTTGATGGGATAACGTTCAAAGAGATTTACCATCTATTCTAGATTCTGTTATTATCGGTTTCTCTAGTTTTTCAGCTAAGATTATGTATTCCAAAAAAATGAGATGGAGTAATTTTGTTTTTTACTGATGAAAATTACTTGAATATTTTATGTTTACTGCTGGCACCTATTAGTGAATATTAACCTTTTTAGTATATTCAATTCATTAACATATTAACTATTCTCCCAAAATCTTTAAAGTATTAGCAAAAAGTGTGTTTGAATAGTAAGGCCACAGTGTTGGTCCATAACCTGTGAATGACTTCTATTCAGGAATTTCTTCTGATTATTAGACTATAATCCAACATGGCTGGCCCCTCCAAGTCTGTGGGAAAACAGATGTCTAGGAAAGAAGCCTCCTCAAACTAACAAAAGGGTCTACAGAGATACAAGCAGGACAGCTTAATTGATAAGGAACAATTGTTATTGTAGATGCTTTCTGCAATAATGAAATGGGGATCCATTAAAAGATATTTTGGGAAAAGCCAGTTGTCCTAGCTGTTAGGGATGATGATCGGATAAGAATTCCCTTTTTGCTTATCAATCATGTAACCTAAAAGATGTAATAAAGGAAATTCCATAAGCAATAAGATAAAAGAAAATGTTAAAAACTAACATATGGAGAAAACGATCATGGGAAAATATTTTTCCATCCACAAAAGGGTCTCATGCCCTATAAAAAGGCAGAGGTACTGGAAATTAGGCGGAGAATGCAAAACTGCTGGCATCTCACCAAATACAGAAGTCAGCTATTTGTCTTACACCAAGTGTGGTAATGCATCTATTCTTTCTGTATTCTGTATAGTGCTGTACTAATCTCTAGTTAATAATCTTTGATTAAATAATTCCACTTGAACCTGTTATTTGACAATTTTGAATTATTAAATTTAAACATGCAACAATACACACAAAAACTTGAGTTTATTGTCCTAAATTGAACTAATGGAAAACGTTAATAGATTCATTGTATTTTAATTTTTCCCATGTACTTACTTGTGACAGTGTTGTTTGAGGCAGTCAGTGCTGTTAGAGTATTTACATCCCAGAGGAATATCTGTCTGTCCAGCCCGGCAGATGCTACCAGTTCTTTATCTTTTGCATATGCTAACGCTTTCACATAATCCTACAATGAAATGGTACAGCAACATGACAATACAGAACCAGCAAATAACTTTCAGTATGAAGTCTGCATCTTAATGCTTAAACTATTGGTTTTTTTTAAGAACAGTAATGATCATTTATGCAATTATAATTCATGCTTTTTACCTTATGCGTTCTTAGTGTTGACATGCAAAATCCCTTATGTGCATTCCACACTTTAACAGTAGTATCTGAAGAAGCAGATATCACTAAAAAAAATGAGTACATTTTAACAGATTACTTCATTAGAGCATGTGAAGTTCTTAATATCTTTTAGTTTCTGTTCAAAGAATAGAGGAATAGAATCTCTTCAATGTTCATATAATACACATTACTGAAACTTATTTTACATACTAAGAAAGCATGCAAAAAAGGTAACCAAGTTGTAGCAAGTGAAGCAGTAGGTAACAGTCATATACTTAATAAATTTCTGACTGCCATATTTTTCCATTTTATACCATTAAATACTGTACAAAGTAAAGAGGTACTTACATGTTTTACCATTGCAACAAAGTACAATATCGTTTACCCAATCGGTGTGATGTTCCATAGATGCTATATAAGGATCTTGCTGGAATTAAAAAATAAATTATATGAGGCCTCTTCAACTTGGAAAAGACTAAACTGGTTCTTGGATTAAGTTGTGATGCCCCTTCTACGTCTCATGCTGATTACCAGTTACTTCAAGTAGTCCCACTCAAGTCAATGGGGTTACTTGTGGGAACAGCTACCCCGCAATATAAGCAAGAGGGGTCATAATTTGGTCTTTAATAGAACTCATGTTAAAATATTTTATATGTGGAATAGATGTTATATTCAAGTTTAATCTCATACCATTTCATAATGCTTATTTTTGTGTAGCATGACAGCTGTGCAAGACACCAAGTAAACCTAAAACAAGATTCCTAACCAAAGGAGATTGCAACCTAATATCCTGTAAATGTGCTGAGCTAAGGACACTCACCACTTTTCAAGATCGGACTCTAATTAAGACAGACAACCGGTTAGTAAAACAATATAATATGCCAGGGGAGACGAATGGAGACAGAATGTGATAAAATAAAAGGAGTGGGAGAAGTAGAAAAAATAGCCTCCTTAAGATACAAAAAAATATTATGATCAACCCAAAAAGCAGTAACCCATGAAAAAAGTCCAGATCTTTCAAAATAAGTACATTAATAATCAAAGCAACTACATAATCTTACTTGATGTAATTTCCCTTTTCCCTTATCCCCAACTTTATACACTTTATTATCTACTTTTGTTGTGTTCTCTTACCATAGACTGTAAGCTCTTTGGGGTATAAACCATGTCTTGTCTGTAAAATGCCATGCACTTTTTTACAGTATAACTATAAGGATAGCTACAAACTCTTAGCAAGATTTATAGGTTTGTAATATCTGGTTTAATCTAATCAATCTGTTAGTTTGCTAATGTAAAATAAAATGGTGACGTTTTAAATTAAAGAAAGATTAAGTTATTGTCTCTTTGCTTACCTTGTGCTGATTGACACTCCATATTCTTATTATAGAGTCTCGACCTGCCGTGAAGAGTCTGTTTAATGCTGGATCCAGCTGGAGTGCATTTACCCCATTTCGATTATACTTCTCTACCTCATCTCTAATCACATAGGAGACCTAAAATATATTTATACAAATCTGATTATGATATTAAGATATTTAGTCTACATGAAAGAAGTGATTCTATAGCCATTTCATTTTTAATAGTACCTTGCATTCAAAAATCTCAAAGAGTTTTACAAATATTAAATAACTAAACCTCAACACTGCCTGTGAGATTGACAAGCATTATTCCCAATTTACAGATAGAATAACACAGGCACAGGGAGGTTAAGAGACTTGTTCCAAGTCACAAAGATGACTGTGTGGGTCTGGAGTAAAACCTAAAGGAAGGATGGTTCAGTTGTTAAAGCGTTAGCCTAGGCATTGGGAGATCTGGGTTTAATCCCTGCTTTGCAACAGACATACTATTCCCTAGGCAAGTCACTTAATCTGTGTCTTGGCTCCCCAGTTGTAAAGTGGAGATAACAGTACCTCCTTACCTCACGACACCCTTTTGAGGATAAACACATTCAAAAGATTTTGAGGCACTCAGGCAAGGGGGGGCTATATAATAACTGAGACTGAACGAACCTATCTCTCCTTACTCTCAGTCCTGCGCTTTAAAGGGGATACTATCTTGAAAATGTTTCCCTTCTGAAAAAGTTTGCTAATATTACACAGTACTCATAAGATTACTATACATGAACAATTAAAGTTATTTCTCCAGTTTATTTATTTTTGCATGACAGCATTGTGTGTATAGTTCATTTCACTGATTTGCTGATGATCAGTTGTGCTTTCTGTCTTATGCACTATCATGACATCACTCATGCACAGCAATGGGGGAGCTTACATGCTTGGTCTTCCCCAACAAGATGTAATCAGAATAACATGATTTTAAGGCTGTGGCAGGTTGTATTATAACAGACGACACACATCTGTACACAAGTGTTTCCAACACCAGTAAACTTTTTACAAGCAATAAACGTTCAGTCCCTGTACTATTACTTATCTGTATTACAACAGTGCCAAGAGACCCCAAACTAAATCCGAGCCCCACTGTGCTAAGGTGTTGAACTACTTACTAAAAACACAAAGACGAACAAACAATTCTTGTAACAGAATGGTCATTTCCACAGACATGGAGTCCCAAATTCCAAACTGGGGGAGTCACAAGGTGAATTGAATGAGAGTGCGAAGGGTCTTTCCCCTCCTCCCCAGTAATGATTGGAGAGGCAGAGCTTCTGGGAAAAACTCACATCTCAATCCTCCAGTATGGAAGCTGCTGCCACACTCTACAGGGCAGGACTGGAGAATCAAAATCTTAGAGTCATCTTCCCTCTCCTCTCCCAATACCCCTCATTCGTCAGTTCTTCTCTTTGCATCTCCCATGCACACTTCCTCCACTTGTCAAAGCCACTGAAAGTTCCTCTTGTTCATCAACCACACTCCTTCCCTCTACTATATTTTATATATATTAGTCCCAAGTCCCTTTCCCAGTTGTTCCATCCTTTGTGCCTTGGCTCTCAATACTATCAGATTCTCCCACCTACTTGGCTCCCATCTACAATCTCTCTGCTCCTCCTACCAAGGTCCCCACATATACCCTGCCTCCTTACTCTGCCTCAACACTCCGCCACCTCCTCCTGGGGACTGGGCCCATCTTCTCACCTGCACTTTCCACCGCCCTGACATGTTCTGTCAGTTATGTGCTGCCATCTAGTACATATTTATGATTCTCCTATGGCTCTAAATCAGCATCTGATGCTGTCAATTTGGAGACATGTCTTGTTATCTTCAAAGCTGACATTGGCAAAAGTGTATGGCTTGGGATAAGAGAACAAGGCAAGGGGAAGAAAGTGTAGGATTTCAGTCTACAGCATCAGAAAGCATTATGATAAACAGAGATGGGCATAAATACAGTTATGAAACATCTTTATGTAGTTATTTTTGTTGCAAACTGTGTAGTGTGCTACTCCCCTACTCCTTAGCAAGGCCTGAGCACATTACCTTTGCATTGTTAGAAGTCCTTGCTAGACTGACTGAGCAAGAAAACATAGTACAAAACAAAAGCCAGATCTGTATAACAATACAAAAGCACTAGCCAGCAAATAGTCATTCTTCAGATTATTCTTATTCAGTCCATGAAGACAGTCAACTTTCCTGAAAAACTCGGATAGAAACAATTCAAACTGTGTTAGCTACAAGATGCTGGGTACTGCCAGCTCAAACTAGATGATCATGCTCATCAGGGAGAAACAGCCTCTCTCTCGCCTTGTGACATACTGCCACAGTTGAGATCAGCAGAGGCACTCATGCTACAGCACCCTCAATGTAAGTGAGAGGGAGTTGCTGGCAAAGTCTCCACTATAAGTCATGCTCGATTTTGGAACTTGCTCCTCTTCCTGGGTGTTTCTAAATTTGTTAATCTTCCAGGCACACTGCAAAGCCTACCCTTCTCTGCCACCCAAATCTTTCATTAAGGATGTTTTGAAGGGTAGGGGCTGATGTGAACATGTTTATGTGCAGTCCTTATGTTTATGTTGTAATTTTTAAATGTATATGACAGGCACTCAGAGCACTGGATGGGCATCTATAGTTTTATTAAACATTAAAATTAAAAATAAATAAATGATGGTCCTTCCAGTAGTACTATTTGTGAAGAATGTTTGGGGTGGGAAGATAACTGGTTATTTTTACAGGTGAGCAAGACTTTTATAGGATTAAGTGAAGAAAAGGTTCATATATTTCTTGATCAAACCCACATAAGCAAACTTGCAAAATTTAATCTTCTACCATGAGAAGAGATAAGCAGCTACATTTCCCCACTAACCAGCATACAATTCTTATATATTATTAGCACAAATAAACGATGGTAGTGAAATCATCTCATATAGACAGACAATAAGATGGTCACTTCTGTTTTACTGTGTGACTGAACAGGCAAGACAATTCAATTATTCTGCTCTAGAGGGCCTTGAATATTGGTTGTTGGCTCAGCAGTTGCTTTTCACATTGCTCAAATGCACAAGTGATTAGGGAACAACTGTTACAGACAGTTGACTTTTGTCATTAGAATGCTCATCAGAAAGAGACTATACTTGTTTCCTGGCTTCATAAAATTGCAGCCTCATCAATAGCCTTAAAAAAGGGTTTCTAAAATTCCTTTCAGCCATGAGACCTGAAAACATATTGATCTAAGTGAAAATATGAGGGAACTCCGACAAACCAAGATATGATACTATTAAGAAGCCACTGCAAGCTCATACAGAACAATAGCATTGCCTGTTTTTCAGTTGAATGTGTAATCATACAACACCTGAATAAGTCAGCAATAAAGTAATCAAGACCAAGAACAACAAAGAGAATAAAGACAAAGAATCTCTATGGATAGAAATTCCATGCTTGAATGAGAGTATAGCAGTAGGAATATACTACTGACCATCTGAACAAGATGGTGTTTGTGAAATATGCTGGGAGATTACAGAGGCTACAAAAACAAAAAACCCAATATTAATGGGGGATTTCAACTATCCCAACATTGACTGGGTACTTATCTCAGGATGGAAGGTAGAGATAAAATTTCTAGACACCATTAATGACTGCTTCTTGGAGCAGCTAGTCCTGGAACCCACAAGGGAAGAGGCAATTCTTGATTTAGTCCTAAGTGGTGCACAGGATCTGGTTCAAGAGGTGGATATAGCTGAACTGCTCGGTAATAGCGACCATAATGTAATTAAATTTCACATCCTTGTAGGGAGAAAAATACGAAAGAAATCCACCACAGAAGCCTTTAACTTCAAAATAGGGAACTACACAAAAATGAGGAAGCTAGCTAAACGGAAATTAAAAGGAACAGTCATAAGAGTAAAATGTCTGCAAGATGCATGAAAACTTTAAAAACACCATAATAGAGGCTCAAACTACATGTATGCCCCAAATAAAAAACAAAAAACAGTAAGAGGACCAAAAAAAAAAAAAATGCCACCATGGCTAAACAAACAGAGCAATAGAGGCACTTAGGAACAAAAAGACATCCTTTAAAAATTGGAAGTCTAATCCTAATGAGTAAAATAGAAAGGAACCAACTCTGGCCAAGTCATGTGTAAAAGTATAACTGGAAAATCAACTAGCATGACACCAAAATTAACAGCAATTTTTTGAAAGTACATCAGAAGCAGGAAGCCTGCCAAACAATCAGTGGGGCCACCGGACAATCAAAGTGTTAAAGGAGCACTCAGGGAAGAGAAAGCCATTTCGGAGAAGCTAAATGAATTCTTTGCATTGGTCTTCACTGCAGAGGATGTGATGGAGATTCCCATACCTAAGCCCTTCTCTTTTTAGGTGACAACTACATCAATTGCTTACATGCAAAATATTTCATGCATTAGTAAGTTCCTTTCATATAAAGAACCAGTGCCATGTGATAAGCCAACTCCTGCAGATCACAAGCAAGTGCTCCACAGACAACAGTACAGGAAACACTAAGGAAAGGAGTAACATATAAAAAACAAGAAAGCAATATGTCAAGACATGTGAAGAAGATTCTGCTGGATAAAAATGAGTGACCCCACAAGACATTTGCATCAAAACCTATTTGCTAAATCTATTGTGGGGGCATTCTATAAGAGAGCTGTAAGCCAGAAGCATCCAGAGATTTTTTTAATACATTAATTACAAACATTCATATGCCATAGAGTGACAGCACAGAAGAGTGTTTGTGTGAATCTTTACTGGAGAAGATTAAAGTGGTGTTCGAGACACCTATGTGTAACAAAAAAGGCTCAGAAATTGGAGAACTCCAAGTGGATCAGTAGGAAAAAATCCTGTGTCATACATAAAAAGAAAGGACTTAAAGTTTGTGCAGTAGGATGAGAAACAGCATACAAATGTATTTAAACCACCCATTCCAGAGTACGGCTGTTGGTAACACAAATAATCACTTTTCTCTACCCCTAATTCTGGTAAATAAAAAAAAAAGTGTTGAAAGTCTTTTTCTGGCTGGAATGCCATTGAATAGTCTGTGATACATAATGTTTATGTAATATACTATACTTTGTTCGCAATTTAAAAATTTACCAGTAGAGTTAGTCCTTAGCATTTAGCCACAGTGATTTAAGCCTTTACCACCTCTTGGCTAGATTGCTACAGTGTCCTATATTTGGGGCGGACTATGAAAGCCACCTGGAAGTTACATCTGGTATACCATGCAGTGGCCCATCTGCCAAGCAGGAAAGATTAATAACACACCGGTGCTTCACTGATTTACTTATTCAATTCCAAGTCTGAAAAACAATAATGACCAAGATCTTTTATCATTTGTATTGCAGTAGCACTCAGGAGCCCCTGTCACAGACCAGGCGTCCACTGTGAAAACGCATAACAGCAAAAGATAAAATAATCTCTATCCCAAAGAGTTGATAGAGTATTCTTCAGTGTCCTAAATGGACAAGGCCTAGTTATCTCAGTGGCCACCTGTGTCTCCTAGCTCTAAAGCTATATTTAACAGGATCATTTTGATTGAGAAAGCCCAGAGAACATTTTATGGGGTCAGGGCAGAGAGTTCTTTGTAGGGGGTCTGTGACTGTGGAACCTGATTCTTCTCAAGATCCAATGGAAATGAAGTCTTGCCACCTTTATAGCATATTGCAAGACACAGCTTAATGCAGCTTTTTTCCTAATGGATGAGTGGAGACGCCACCCTGTAACTCTGCTTTGAGAGTGACAATTCAAGTACAAGGCTATGAGGGAGGAGGATAAAGTGGAGATCAAAACTCTGACACAAGACACTCCTTGTTCTTGAAAAAGCAAAGAAAACACTTGGGAGCCCAAATGCTAGTATGGATAATTTAAATATGACTATTACCTTTCACAACCACCAAAGGATTTCATGACATTTAGTAACTAGGAATTTTTCCAACAGTAAATTATATTACCCTGGAGAAGGGAAGTACTCAACCAGACTGCCCATTCATCAGGAAAGAACATTTTTTCCTTAGCAGTTAGTGGGTATATCAGAATGAATTTTTCCTCAACAGGGTTTCTTCACTAAGCATATGTCTGCACCAGAGTTTTTACCATGAGTTAATTGATTGCTAATTTAACCACAGAATCAGAACATATATTCTGGGGTATCTGTAGTAACTTTTACAAATATATTAACTACCTTGAGTTAATTGGCAATCAGCTAACTTGATATTAAAAAAACCCCTAGGGTAGACAAGCAATGTGATATCACAATAATTACATATCCTATTTGCCAACCTTTACTAAATCTTCACTTATTAAACGCAAACTTCATTTTATCTATCTTTTTTCAGTAGCAATCATTAGCTGAAAATATTTTCTAAATGTAAATGTTTTAATATATTCCAATAATTTCAAATAGCTCCCACATTACAGCATCCCCTATTCAAGCAGCCTGTCAATTGCAACTTAAGAGGAACAAACAGCCTTGCACTGGACATTTTAGGCCTGGTCTATACTTAAAAAGTAATACTGATAAAAAGTCCACAACCTTAACAAATGGTTTTGTGTGTGTGTTTTGTTTTAGAACCCATACCCATTTCAGTATAAGCTCTAGACAAGGTCTACACCACAAATTTTGCCAGTATAGCTTATGTCACTCAGGGAAGTGGTTTAACGATACTAGCAAAATAATTCTTTCATTGGTAAATGCTGTGTCTCCATGATGGGCATTGCCAATATACCTAACTCAGCAGAGCCTTTGATGTGTAGACTAACTCCTCTTATGCATATAGTCATATGGATATAACTGGGCTTATACTAGTATAACTTTGCAAGTTTGAGGAACAGAAATAAACTACACTGGTGTAACTACATCCACTTTAGGAGGGTTTTACTGATTTAGTTATTCTGGTATAATTATACCTGCAAAAGCCTCCTTGTATGGACAAGCCCTTCATTTTGAATTTAGCGCTCATGTAAGGCATGCCAAATGACAGACCTGGAAGGTTCTCTGTTTAGCCACAGAATAGGTACAACTAATGCAATAGCATTGCAAACTTCCCTAGTAACACTTCCTCAACTGTTTGCTTATAAAGTGTTATCGGCTCATGATTTTATTGTGAATCTCACAATATTTGGTATTCTTCTGGTATACCAGAAAGCTTCTACTCCTAGAATCAGAGTGGCATGAAAAAAATCACACTTTAAAAAAATTTAAAATGAAGTTTCTAGTCCTTGTGGTTGTTAAAAAAAGAGTTTGGAAAATTTAACTTTAGAGAGAATGTGTTTTTATCTTTGATCACAAATTTTTGGACCTCACTCAGTTTTGAATCCTTGGGGTTGGCCATGTTGATGTCCTGACCTGAAAAAAACACCTCACAGGAGAATGAGAGTAGTTCCATTTCCATAGTCTGTCTCCAGTAAGGTGTAAATTGTCATGGTGGTTTCTGTAAACTGAACACTTGTCCACTAGGAACTGAGCTGACACTTCTACACAACCAACCAGTAACAACATTTGGTCACTATGGATGGACCTAGGCCAGATTTCAACTGGCCACCTAGTTATAAGCAGCTCTCTATATCACGAATGCTCTAAGCGAAGGGTAGTCAATAGGCTGACCATGGGCCAAATCCAGACTGCCAGATGCTTTTGAATGGACCACAATATCTTTTTTATTTACTTATTATCACCACTGTTATTTTTTTTTATCATTTTCTATGAAGTCTGAACCTTTACTATACCATGACCAAGAAATATGGACCTTGACAAAAAAGAACTGATTACCTCTGCCCCTAAACCTTCCAGTCTCCTCTGTACTGACACATTTTAAAATGAAATTAAGAATGTTGATAGCAGACCAAACAAAATGGAGAAGCATAATTATCCATAGTGTTTTATTTTTACTTTCACTATTTAAGAATATTTGCTTTTGTACATATTTCAGCAAGATGAGCCAATCCTCCAGAAGACCATCACAAAACATTTCTCTCTCTCTCTCACACACACACACACACACACACCCCTCCTCTTGTGAGCAAAATCCTGTGTGCCCAAAACACACCAGGTTAAAACAAAACATAGAGCCAAAAAACAGTATGAAATGATGGCAATTAAAGCTGGAAAAGTACTTTTGCCTCTTCAGCATGGAGATTCTGACACAGTTAGGCTAAACATTTCCCCTAAGGAAGCGCCCCACTCTGTCAGATCTCCAGCCCCCAGGGCTAGGCGCAGAGCTGACGGGGAGAGGAAAGGGCAGGCTGTCAGATGACAAGTATCTGCAATATATTTTAGCTTCATTTTATTTCTTAAAGTTGTCCAGTGGGGTGATGGGGTATTTTATGCCTAACGCTGATCGCTCTGAGACACTCCCAGAGGCTCGGGAAGGTCTTCACTGGCTTTCCCCCCCTCCTCAGCACCAGGAGAGGCAGCCTCCCTCCCCAGGTACCACAGACACTGCCCCAGGGGACACCAAGGGCAAGAGAGGACTGGAGCCCCAGTCGACACAGCCCCACCGCCTCCCCGTCCCACGCCTCTTTGCTCCTCCCACCCACGCTGCCCCAATCTCCTCAACCGCCTCCGGCGCCCGCAGCCCCGCTCTTTTCTCAACCGCCCTCGGCCTAGCCCGCCCGGCCCGGCCGTCTCTCCCAGGTGCTTGCTCGCTCTCGGGCCGCGCTCCCTCTTCCGCAGGCCCCTCAGTCGCCCCACAGCCCAGCTCCGGTACGGGGCCCAGCCGCCCTCTCACCTGCACTTTCCGGCGCCCGGCCGCGTTCTGTCGGTGATGGACCGCCATCTTGCATGTTGACACTCTGACGTCATTTCCGAAGAGGGCGAACCGGCCCGGAAATCCCGCCCCTGCCTGATAGACGGGCGCTGGGCCCTTGGGATGCTATGGGAGGTCATCGGTAGGTGGGTTGGGCTAGACTGCGGCCGCCACCCTCCTGTGCGCTCCGTGGGGCGGAGTCTAGCAGAAAACGTCCTGGCCGGCGCCGCCTGGGCCGCCTCATCCTAGGCGCTTCACTGGGTTGAAGCGATTATTTCAACGCCTCCGCCCTGTCACAGTGACTTGAGGCCTCTTTCCGGTGCCCTGAGGGCGCGTGCCCATCACTCCACCCCCGTGCCATGAGGCACGTGCCCTGCCTCTCGCTCCATCACGGTGCCCTCAGACCGCGTGCCCTCCCGCCCTGCCCCGGTGCCCTCACACCGTGTGCCCTCCCGCCCTGCCCCACCCCGCCCCGCCCCGCCCTGGTGCCCTCAGACCGTGTGCCCTCCTGCCCTACCCCGCCCCGGTGCCCTCAGACCGTGTGCCCTCCTGCCCTGCCTCCCTGCCCTCAGACCGTGTGTCCTTCCACCCTCTCCTGGTTCCTGAGGCTTGTTTAGTCTGCAGAAGAGAAGAATGAGGGGGGATTTGATAGCGGCCTTCAACTACCAGAAAGGGGGTTCCATGGAGGATGGAGCCTAGGCTGTTCTCAGTGATGGCAGATGACAGAACAAGGAGCAACGGTCTCAAGTTGCAGTGGGGGAGATCTAGGTTGGATATTAAGAAAAACTTTTTCACTAGGAGGCTGGTGCAGCACTGGAATGGGCAGTGGCATACTGTGGGTCTCTGGTGCCTGGCCCTGGGGGTCAAGCCTACATTTGCCTTCCCCACACAAGGCGGAAGGTGTCTTGGTGCTGCTCCACCCAGCTGCCATGGGAAGTGGGGGGTTTGTACCTGCAGTGAGGCCTGGGGGGTGGTGCAAATGCAGGCGTGGCTCCCCCCTCCCCATACTTACCCACAGCGCTCATGTCTCCTGCTCTAGCCCCGCAGCTTGCACTGGCTCGGACAGGGGCAGTCTCACACCCCGCGGCTTGATGTGGGCCTGGCCGGCCCTTCACGCTGTGCAGTGAGGCGGTGCAGGAATGGGAGCAGCTGCCCCTCAGCTTCCTGCGCTCCCCCGCCCATTGTGAAGGGCTGGCCCAGTGCCCCGTACTTATCTGCCGCTCCGGCCTGGATCAGACAGGGTGGCTTCACCCCCTGGTCTGGAGGTGACGGGCACTGGGCCGGTCCTTCACAATGCTCAGGGGGCTGGGGGCGCTGGAGGGGCCGGTGCCCTCTGTCCTCTGCATGTCGTGAAGGGCTGGCCACTGGGAATGGGTTACCTAGGGAGGTGGTGGGATCTCTATCCTTAGAGGCTTTTTAGGTCAAGCTTAACAAAGCCTTGGCTGGGATAATTTAGTTGGAATTGGTCCTGCTTTGAGCAGGGGGTTGGACTAGATGACCTCCTGAGGTCCCTTCCAACTCTAATATTCTATGATTCTATGATCAGCTCCTTCTCTCAGCCTTGTCACAGTGCCCTTAGGCCAAGTCTCCTTCTCCCCCCACTCCCCCGAGACCACCATCTTATCTCCCTGTCTACCATCTCTGACAGAAGCATGAAGCCCACACTATTCTCATGAACATTGCAAATACAGGATAAACAATTCTCCCATATTTGCAGGCCTGCAGGAAGAACGGTAACAATGGGAGGCATGACGTTCTTCAAGGATAGATTGTTAAGAAACATAGTGAAAAACAATTCAAGTTTGTTTGGTGATGTTCACAGAGTGATTGCAGACAGTGGGAGCATTGCTTCTGGGTTGGAGAAATGAGCACTGATTGGTGGGATCACATCGTGATGCAGGTTTGGGATGATGAGTAATGGCTGCAGAACTTTCAGATGTCAAAGATCCCATTTTTGCATCTGTGTTCTGAGCATGGGCGCTGGGTATGTAAGGACCTTGACAGCCAGGCGTGGCCCTGCCCACGTGGGCTAGTGGGGCAGCTGGCTCAGTCAGCTGACTGCCTCTCCCCAGAAGCGAGTGGGTCTGGGGTGCAGGCAGCGCCCAGCCAGAGGGATTTGGGCTGGTTGGGGCATTGCAGCACTGAGGTTGGCCGTCCCAGTCCAGCTCTCTAGGGCTGGGGTTGCCTGGCACAGCCTGGTGCTCTGGCTGTCCGGCACCGGCTGGGCTGGCACTCCAGCAGTGGAGGGGGCTGTCTGGTGCTCAGCACTTGGCCGGGGTGATGCTGGAGCACAGGCTAGCCAGTATGGGGTTGGGGTGAGGCTCAGTGCTGGAGCAGGCGAGTGCTCCAGGGGCTGGGGACGCTCAGGCCTGTCCTGGGGCCGGGGTTGGCCAGTGCTCCAGGGGCGCCCGGGCCAGTGGCACTCCAGGGTCTAGGGACCTTGGGCCAGTCCTGGGGCCAGGGTGGGCTGGTGCTTTGGGGACTAGGGGCGTTCAACCGATCCGGGGGCTAGGGTGGGCTGGTGGTGCTCCAGGGGTTTGGGGCATTTGGGCCGTCACTCTTGGGACTGGGGGCGCTCGGGCTGGTCCTGGGGACAGGTTGGTTCGGCACTCCAGCAGTGGGGGGAGAGCAGGCTGGGACGGGGCTGGCTAGCCAGCTTGGGGTTTGGGCGGTGCTGGGGTGCGGGCTCTGAGGCCTGGGGGTGTTCTGGCAGTGGGGGCCTGGCTGGCCAGGTTGGTGTTTGAGCCGCCCAGGGCGGGAATCTGATGGGAGAGGGGGGCGGAAGGGGCAGGGCTTCGGGCGGAAGAGGCAGGGGTGGGGGCTAGGCTCCTTGTACTGATTGTTCACTAGCCGCCCATGGTTCTGAGTTTGCTTTAGCCCTCCAGCGCAGGGACACCAGAATAAGAGCTGCACTGAGTTGAGAAGGGAGTGGTGATTGCATTCCAGAAACTTGCAGTGCCAGATTACTACTGTTCAGGGGGAAATCATTTTGGAATTGGAAAATCCACAGTGGGGGGTCATTGTCATGCAAATGTGTAGGGCTGTTAATAGTGTCTTGCTGCACTGAGATGTGTTTCTTAGCAGTGTGCAGGGCATAGTGAATGGATTTGCAGCACTGGGTTTCCCTAACTGCAGTCTGGGATAGACAGCACACACATCCCTATTTTGGCACCAGATCAGACCACTTTGCCACAGAATACATCAACAGAGAGGGCTAATTTTCTATGATTATGCAAGTTGTGGTGGATCACTGGGGATGTTTCATCAATATCAATGTGGACTGGTCAGGGAAAGTACACGACTCTCTCATCTTTAAGAAGACAGGACAGTTCAGAAATCTGCAAGCAATGACATTCTTTCCTGACTGCAAATTACCATTGGCAATATTGAAATGTCAGTGGTGACTGTAGGCGAACCATCCTACCTTTTGTTCCCCAGGGTCATGAAGCTGTACACTGGTCAGCTTGACGGCACTTAGGAAAGATTCAGCTACTGACTCAGCAGGTGCAGAATGACAAATGTGTAGATTGAAGGAATGCTGGTGGTGTTTACTCAAAAGATTGGAGTTCAATGAGAAAAATATCTCAATGGTTATAGCTGCCTGTTGTATGCTACGTAGTAGCTGTAAGGGAAAGTGGGAAAAGTTACTGTTGGAGTGGAAGGCGAAGGTAGAATGGCTGTTTGCTGAGTTTGAAGAGCCAGACACAAGGATCATTAAAAGACCCTGTTTTGAAAGATCCCTTTAATTGTCAGCTGTATCAATGTACTGTGTTTGACTGCTCTTGCCCTGAAGGTTGTGGGCTGCTAGGAGTTGTGTAGTGTTTGGTGTACATTTATACCTAGAATACCATGTCTTTTAATAAACCTATGAACTATTTGGTGTTTGCTGTACATTTATAATTATTATACTGAGTGTATCACTGAACTTATGAATTATGCAGTGCTTGCTGTACTTTTATACATATGTCTGAGTGTTTTCTTGAACCTATGTGTTCTGTGGTGCTGTACACTTACAAGTACTGGATGCTTTCATTATTGCTGCACATTCTGCAATTTGTGTGGTGAACTAATAGATTGATTTATTTTAAAAAAATAGAATGTTATTTAGTGACAAAAGCAGTGGAAAAAACAAAACAATGTACAAATAAAAAAAAGCAATACACTACAAACATCTAACATGAATTAACAGAATGGAACTTTGATGTCAAAGAGGCAGGAAACATTTCTGTCCATTGCAGTGCATATAAGTAGTTCATTTTGGCTACACTTACACCAACTGTGCCTCTCACAGATCAATATTTGTGAAGCTTTGGTTGTCCTTAATGTCCTCAGGCATGGACCGGTAGGGAGTGTAATCCATGATATCACGTGGAATGTGGAAGAGTTGAAGGGAGCTGCCACCGTGGGGTTGTCTAGGGACTACAAATGGGCATGAATCCATGATTGTTGTACCTGTAGGTCAGCTAGACTCTGCAGCATTTGCGTTTGCTGCCTAAGAAGACCCATTGTCCTGTTGGAACTCTTGTTCCTCTTCCTGTTGGATTCCTGGGTCTTTCTCCATTTTCTCCTATCCTCTTTGTCCCTCTCCAGGCCATCTACCTTTTGGGCCAGCCAGGCCCTTTGCTCACAGGCCAGTGCAAAACTGGCTTTCACGATCTTGCTGAACATATCCTCCTTAGTTCTCTTCTTTGTCCTCTTCCTCAGGTTCATGTGTTATGCTTGTGTGGAGGGGCACCTCCAAAGGACACAACAGCAGCAGCTACAGATAGACAGATGTATTATTGGATTTGCAACCACAGAAGAAAGTGAAAGATACGTTTTTCAAAACTCCTTTCCCTTATTCCCACAGAAATTTTAAATATGGCATGCTTATTGAAACTTCAGCTTTGGAGTGTCTTTGCATAGCACTATTCTTCAATGAGAGTATGGTGAGTATGACCTCTCAGGGCTAGCGGGAAGAGAAGGGCATTAAGATTTCCACTTGCATGAAACATAACATTTCCATCCCTATTTTCATGGGTACAAGTATAGGGCAGTGGCACTGAATATTGGTACTGTTTTCTGCAAGGAATGGTGATTTTAGCTGATATCTCACTCCTGAGGGTAACAAAGGCACAAAGAGCTGCTGCTGGTGTCTCAAAGCCATCTGGACCCATATGCTGCTACCCTGTTTACTGCAATGGTGTCAGCATAACTTATTGTGGAATGGCATGGGAGGAGGAAATAAGGCTGCCATCCATAGCAACCTTCAGGAGAGGATTGCAGAGTACCTCTATGAAAGTTTCATCAAGACACATTCATTAATAGACAGCTGGTTTAAAAAGAACAAAAGGAAGTATTTCTTCCCACAATGCACAGTCAACCTGTGGAACTCCTTGCCAGAGAATGTGAAGGCCAAGACTAATGTTTGCCAGAAGCTGGGAATGGCGACAGGATGGATCACTTGTTGGTTACTTGTTCTGTTCATTCCCTGAAGCACCTGGCATTGGCCACTGTTGGAAGACAGGATTCTGGGCTAGATGGATCATTAATCTGACTCAGTATGGCTGTTCTTAAGATCTCTCAGAAGAATCTAATGGACATCCCTGTGTACATAAACAAACGGTTCCACGTGACTCCTCTCCTGTCTTCCCCTCTCCCCAAGCTTAACCCTACTGGGGAATGAAAAGCAGATAGCAACTCTACCTCTGTTGTACTGCTACATTTTCTCATACAAGTAAAACAATGAAAAATTGATACCTGTGTCTTGTTAATTAGGGGATGTTATTTTACATATAAACTTTGTGAGGGAAAATGCATGCACACACTTACCTGAGGTTCTTTCCCCTTCATCGGGTTCATCTGTGCTTAGCTGGTGGGACTGGCTAGACTGTGGTAGAGTCTCAAACAGCTTCAGGTTGCGGCATAGCTGGACCATCCCTTGTCATGCTCCCCAGCTCCTCCTCCTTCCCACTGTTCTTGGCAGGGGTCTCTACTTTGGGCTCCTCCAACATATCCATGGTGGTCCAGAGGGTGCTGGGAAGGCGGGAGGATGTAGCTCGTTGTAAAAGCGGCAGGTCTGTGGCTCAGCACTAAATCAATTGTTTACCCTATGCCAGCCACACTTTTGCTTTCATTCTGGACTCTTGCTGAAAGTGCTCTCTGTCATACTCCTTCACCTGCATCTCCTTGCAATTTTTTGTATATGTCCACATTTCTATGTGTAGTCCATAGCTGTGGCTGCACAGCCTCTTCTCTCCCCAAATCTAGGAGATTTAATACCTGCTGTCTACACCAGATAGGAGCTTGTCTAGTGTGTGAAGTCAGCATGGTTGATTGGGCAATTGCACACAACAAGGGAGAGCTAGTAGGTGTGCTTATCAAGCTGGGCAGTTAGGAAAAGATATGCAAGGTGTTATAATGGGGGTTTGGCTCCTGGTCTCTGTGACCCTGGGCAGTGGAATTTACAACTGTGACCAGAATGATAACTGTTGGGCATTGTGGGACAGCTGCTGGTGGACTGTTAGGGTTGACAGTCGTGCAGTGTTTGCAATCACACTGTATCAACCTCTGTAAGTTGACCATGGCTCAATGCTGTTTGGGGAGGTGTTTTTACTATGTCGCCATTGTGGGGTGTTTATGTTGGACATAGACAAATTTGAGTGTAGACACATGCACAAATAGGTCAATGCAAGATGACTTACTTTGACCTAACTTTGAAGTGTAAACAATTTTCTTGATGATGTACAAGATGGAATAGAATCCACAACCTACTTGTGAATAAATATTTTGGCTCAGTAAGAGTAACAGGAGTAAATAGCAGTGGAAGTGTACGTGGTTCTGAACACCACCAGGGAGCAATCTGATAAGTGATACGGTAAGTAAGAAAATATCATTTTTACATGATTATTTTTCAGAATAAAACTGCACTTTAATATCTACGCAGCACTTTGAAAAGCTGAAGTTATTTGTTCTAAGTATGATTAAAATGTATTAAATTATGTTTTTCTCTGAAAGTGTCAACACAGGAGTCCTTGTGGATCCTATTTTTTAAGTTCTTCCATCTGATCCTTTTTGTTGCTTCTGCTCTTTGGCCTCTCCTTTTGGGATTTGGACCTGATTTGCACCCTTTAATTGTAGTTGTTGCAAAGGTCTTAATGAATACTTATGGCTTCTTTGTCTGCCTCAGAGTTCATCTGGCAACCAGTCACTTTCTTCTGCAGCAGAATGATCACCTTACACTTGATACAGTGAAAATCTTTTTCATCTTCATGCTGGAACACGAACATGATATATACATGTTTGTTAGTGCCATGTTTTGTCTTAGAATTCATTCTCTCTACATATGAACTTTTAGAGAAGTGTTTTGTAGCTGATAGAGGCAGTTTTGAGCATTGCTAAAAACAGATAATTTAGAGGTCTCTGTAATTTGTTCACTCCATTTTAAATGGAATCTGACTCACCCCAGGTTGCCTGGCATGCCAGATTCTGTGAAAAGTCAAATAATAGATGAAGATGGTTTTATGAGAGCTGATGGACCCTGCAACATCATTGCTTGTTGAGTCTCCAGCCAAAAGTACAGAGATATATTCAGAAGCTGCTTGGGAAAAAAAATCCCTTTAAGGTCCTAATCCTGCAGTATGCTCCTTGTGGGTGCAGAAGTCATTGCAAGGCTGAGCCTTAGAAGTCTATCCTGGGTATAAACAAGCTTTTAAGGAACTTGGTGGGTTCTGCAAACTTTGCCAATTAGGAATCCGTTTTAAAAAATTGTTATTGTGCACAGAGACCTTTAATTTTGTTTCTAATCTGTTAATCTATTCAATTGAATTTTTAAAAGTTACTGATCCTCGCTGATTAATCAGGATCAAATATTTGAAGGTTTTAGGTTTGAAAAGGAACTCAATTTTGCATTTTCCAAATACTAAGAAACATTTTTAATGGACAAATTTTCCTCCCACAGCTGCCTAACTCAAACCCATCTTTTGTTTACATTTTCAAGACACACAGACTAAGGGCCCAATTCTGCAAAGAGTAACTGGATCCCAAAATAGCAGTAATACAATTGCTGTAATAGTATTGCTGTGGTTACAAAAAAAGGAAAAAATAGTGTGCATAAACAGGTATAGAGAGTACAGGAGGAAATATTTTAGCTCCCTCTCTCAGTGACTATTACACTCCTTTGTCAAAATGTATGCAAAGGTGGTGTTGTTATTTAAACTCTTCAGGACAAAACAATCCTTTATTACATGTGTACAGCACTTAGCACAATGGGACCCTGATTGGGGCTCTGAGGTATTATTGCAATAGAAATCATAAGCTTTATATTTCCATTATGGTAGCACTCAGAGGATATGACTACACTTCAATAAAGCACCCACAACTGGACAGTGTCAGGTGACTCAGGCTTGCAGGACTCAGACTGGGAGGCTATAAAATTGCAGTGTAAATATTTGGGTTCAAGTTGGATGTCTACTCTGTAATTTTATAGCCCTGCAGCCCAAGCCCTGCGTACTCAAGTCAATGGATGTGGGCCACCAAAGGATATTTTATTGCAGTGTAGACATATCCTTAGGCTCCAGTCAGAATCAGAGCCCCACTTTGCTAGGCACTGTATAAACATAAAGACACAACCCCAATCCCAAATATAATAAAAAGAATTCTGACTAGGTAGAAGAGGTCCAACCACACTCAAAAGGGAACTAGAGATGGACTTAAAGATATATTGTGAACTTAGATTTTTTGTTAATTGACACTAACTTTTGGGAAGAGAAATATATGATGGCATGTGTAATTAGTCTTTCCTGATTTTTTTCTCAAACCCTTAAACATTTTTTAAAAGCTCTTCTGTTGATGGTTATTGTATGTGGGTTGCAGTAGGTACTGGGGTAATTAGGAATGTCTCATCCCTTTCCCCTTTTAGGAGGAGCTGCCTCTTTGCGTTTGCTAGCCAGTTGCTTTTCCCTTGAATGGATAAAGTTCCAGAATGTGTTGATGCTGCCAATACATCAGGAAGGAGACCAGTGGTGCAGGATAGATCCTCCCAACGGGTATCCCACGTCCAGGCCTGGGGAATTAGCTGTGTCTGTGTGAAGCTTTTCCCAAAAGCTGAGAAGAGGACCTTGGCCTGCTGGGAGGAGGAGAGCTACACAGTAGTCAAGCACTGCCTTATTTAGAATCTTAGAGGAATCTGCAAAGAGGTAAGAGGGCAGGGAGAGGAGGTTGATGGGGGTGAAGTGAGGATAAGAAAAATTGATTTAGGGAATGAATAAGAGTTTGTGAATGGAAGGTGAGAGACTGAATGAGGGATAGGGAAGAAGAGAAAAGAAAAGAGAGTAGGTTTATCGTCACATTCATAACTTCCCAAATGTTGTGCTGTACCAATAATCTCTAGAATTAGTGGGTATTGACCACTACCATGTGACATGTATATAATAACCTTTAATAAGTCTGACCTAGATCATATGACTGGGTCTAGTAAATAAAAATCAGTCTGTTTCTAGCATTCCTGAGTGTGTCATGCTTTTATTACAGTTACAGGACAGTCATGATACTTCAGAGAGAAGCTCCCTGATCAAATCTCATTCCAACCCGTTCCATTACTGTGTAACCTCAATTAGTTTTCAACAGGTTTGGCTCTGGTCACCTTGTGTTAGCAGAGGGAAGCATATGACTTTAAGGTAATTGATTAGACAAATATTCAGCATTTTCAGTTTGTTTATTGTATTTGATTTATCCAAGAAATAATTTAATATTGCATTTATCAGAATCCAATTATATATTGGCTTCAGACTAATAGTATCTATCAAAGTGTCACCGATGCTTTCACTTGTGCAATATGTTTTTATCAGACCCCGGAGTGGGAAAGAATCAGGTACCTCTGAGTCCTCTACTTAAGTAAGTATTGAGCAAATTGCCTCATTACATTTCAGCATGCATTAAAAAGTCCATTAAAAAGTTGAAGATTCCCTTTTGTAATATAATGGTTTCACCGTGTCCCTATAAGTCATTTCCCATTATCCTGTGTTTTTAAAAAACATTGAAATGTTTATGTGGGTGTGAATTTTTGTAGTATCCTCTGATAAAATGAGGTAATCCTTTATAAAATCCTTAGTCACCAACAGATTCTTTTATTAAATAAATTAAATTACTTCACATAAGAATGGCCATACTGAGTCAGACCAATGGTTCATCTAGCCCAACGTCCTGTCTTCTGACAGTGACTGGCTTCAGAGAGAATGAACAGAACAGGGCAATTATTGAGTGATCCATCAGTCCCAGCTTCTGGCAGTTAGAGCATGGGATTGTATCCCTCACCATCTTGGCTAATAGCCATTGATGGACCTATCCCTATGAACTTATCTAATTCTTTTTTGAACCCAGCTACAATTTTGGCCTTCATAACATCCCTGGCAATGAGTTCTACATGTTAACTGTGCATTGTGTGAAGAAGTACTTCCTTATGTTTGTTTTAAACCTGCTTCATGTTATTTCATTAGGTGACTCTTCTTTCTTGTGTTATGTGACTAGTTAAATAACACTTTCTTATTCACTTTCTTCACACCATTCATTAAATTTGTTGACCTCTATCATATCACCTCTTAGATTTTTCTCTTTTAAGATGAACAGTCCCAGTCTTTTTAGTCTCTCCTCATATGGAAGCTGTTCCATACACCTAATCATTTTTGTTGCCTTTCTCTGTACCTTTTCCAATTCTAATATATCTTTTTGAGATGGGGTGACTAGAACTGCACGCAATACTTAAGGTGTGGGCATACTATGGATTTATATAATAGTATTATGATATTTTTCCATCTTATCATCTATCTCTTTTCTAATGGTTCCTAACATTCTGTGTCTTGAAGGACGATCTTTATGCTTTCCTGTAGGATTTTGCACTTTGTTTTCTTACAATTAATGTATTTATTTATCATAAGAACTTTGCTATTTCTTGAGGATATAATGTAGAACATCTCTAGCTTCCACCATTCCATGAGTTTTGTCATTGGTTTTGCTCTTGATTGTCTTCATATGTCAACGGATTATGTAGATTCTTCATAGATGGTGGTTTTGCTCTTGATTGTCTTCATATGTCAAGGGATTATGTAGATTCTTCAGAGATAGCCATTGCTATTACTCCAAGGTCATTTTATTGTATAGTGTGGTGTTTCTCAACCCTTTTAAGTTGCCAACTACTTAGCTGAAGACAAAAATTTTCACGATCCCTTACCTTTACTGTAAAAGTATATCTGTGATAAGCCTGTATAATTTACTTGTGGGTGTATTTTGAGAGTTTGACAGAGAACACTTGATGCTGTAGGGTGGGTGGAATGTGGGGAGTGAGATTTTTTTTATTTAAATGATAATAAAATTCAGTGCCTCTTGACACCTTTCTTGTCTGTCATGACCCTTCTGTTGAGAAACAGTAGTATAAGAGAGGAATAGAAAACAACCTGTCCACAAAGAAATGAATTATTTTAATAAGTTAGTGCATAATTAAAAAAACAAAAACATGAAATCATTTCTGTTAATATTTTTATAAAAATATCTTTTTAATGAAAATATGTCCCTTTACAGTTAAGATTTTAATAATAAAAAAGACAAAAAGTCTCAGAGTTCAGTGTTATAAGAGGAATAGTATTGAAATTCATCTTAATAACGTGGTAATTAAGCATTTCTTGGCTGTAGAAAAAAGTGAATGTCCATTTCCTCATATTCAAAGGCGTTATTTACCAAATAATATATCACATTTCACAGGAAATTAGTCTCAAATTATTAAATAATTTTTCAGAGGGTTAATTTAGTTTGACAAAAAGTAGTAGCTCTTAACTAAATAGGGAGAGACCAGTCTTGCAGTCCAGCCTAGTTCCAAATTCCCTCTGCATTTAATGCGGGCAGGATCAGGTCTTGATTAAGAAAGGCTGAATTAATGAATGAATTGACCGTTAATAAGTTAACTGATTGCCTTTTGACTGAAATGTCCAATTAAATGGATAATCATTTTCTAACATACTGTTTTAAAATATATTACCTCATTATGTGGCTAAACATTTATATTTCTAGCCTAGTTTTTATTATGTGACATATTTTAGATCTGATGTCTTTGATTTTTGAAATTATTTAATCTATAACATCACTAATTTGAAAAATTAATAAAAATGCTAACAAAATGTCAGCTGTATGAAAATTTGAGTGAGACAAATTAATCACTGGTGTAACATATTTAAAGTAAGTGGAATGATTGGGGATGACTCTCCATCATCTTTGATCCAGAATGTAAACACTGTAATAGATAATGTAATCTTTTGAAGTTAGATGTGGTGTTGTACCTTTTGAAGTGATTTAATATTTTTCAGTGACTAAAATAGGGAATGACTAAAAAAACCCCAAATTAAACTAGAATTATAAACTGAACCAGTAGCAACACATCATTAAATTAGCTCAATACTTTCCTTTATAAGACCTTATTTTCAACTGCTTATTACTTTGACAAACTTTAATAATTTGGACTGCAATTTTTCATGCTGTCTCCCTCCCTCAGAATGAATATTTTGGGAAAATTTCAGTGAAAATGGTTCAACCGTTTCTCAGAAACAGAGTAAGGAAAAATACACTGTTTTGCTCATGTTAAAACATTTGTATAACCATTTGATTGAGAAGCTGTAGTGTCTCCAAGCATATGAACAGAGAATTGAAATTTGGTGAGAGGACGGAACACATAGGCTGGCATCAGGGACATGTCTTTCTGCTATCCTCATGAAAATCTGCCCAAATTGGGCCAAGTTATAAGCCTCTGAAAACACTCTGTACTTTGAGCCAAGGGAGGTTGGGTCTGGGACTGGGCTGTGAAGCCGAAAGGGGCAGGAGAAGGGAGTGGGATGAGAAGCTGAGAGAGGAGCCTGGACTGGATTAAAGACAGACTGGAGAAACTGGAAGAGAAGGGGTAAGACTTAGAGAGACAAGGCAAAAGAATCTGTAATGTTAAGAGTGCATTCAGAACCTGAAATAGGACACAAGATTCCTAAATCTCACCATTCCTCTGCTGTGATCAAATTGCTGTTAAACCCACTGGCAAAATGTGGATCATCTTCTAGTTCTGGTCCATACAGAGGATGACAACCTATTACAATATCAGTTACTGTGTTAGTCCAAGTGGCAGAGGTCTGTTCTAATTGTTCTAATTAGGTTCTAATTGTGCTGATGTAATAGGAGGGAATTAATATGGCTCCACATGATGGAATTTCTGTTTTTTTAGTTTGCTATTTTAAAACCTAGGAAATTACATATAAAATCTACGTAAAAAGAAACATTAAGGTTGCGAAGTCAAGCACTCAAAAGTTAGGAAATACCATGATTAAATTAACCGGTGAGGCTTAATTTGGCTCCTTTGTACATAATCATTATGATACAGTCTTTAATTACATGATCACGTACTTTTTTTTTCACAGGATCGCTACCTCCCTCAGTACATAGGATGGATCTGCTCTGGGATGAATCAGGGTTGGGTAGTTAATTAGGCTGTTATCTGTAGGACCTGTATTTCATTTATAACAGAAACTGGAATCTGTGTAGTGAATGAGGCAGGAGATTTCAGAAAGAGAAAGGATGGTTTCATAGTTAAGGCAATTGAATGCTACTCTGGATTCTGTCCCTTCCTGTGCCACAAAGTTCCTGTATGATGCTGGGCTGGTCACTTAAATGAAACTTTTCATAGATGGCCATTAATTGTGTGTTCCTCTTGTTCTGGCTGTCCAATATGAGATGCCTGAGGTCTGATTGGCAGAAGTGCTGAGAACTCACAAGTACAACTGAAGACATTTAGAACTGTACTCTGAACAAATAAAGTATTATAAAGTGCTGAGTTCTTTGAAAGATCAGGCCATAGGTTTCTTCAATCAGGCACCCATAATTAGTGTACACTTTTGACATTAATGTCTCTGTATCTCAGTTCCCCAATTGTACAATGGGAATAATAATGCCTCCCTATTTCATGGGTTTAATGAAAATACATTCATTTATGTTTGGGAAACACTCAAATAGAGTGAGCGCCACAGAAAAGTTCATGAAGAATTTAACTATTCTGTATTCAGTGCAGGGTTTGAATGGTGTGCAGTACATAAAGCATGGGGCAATATATTGAACATTAAGGATAAAACAAGATATTGAAGAACTGCTCATCCACTGAATGTCATTCATTCTGTACACTGAATGAGGTAGGGGGTCCTGTGGAAAAACTAGTACGTAATCATGTAATTAAAAACCATCTCAAAATTCAGACACACAAGGAGGTTGAATTAAGATGGCACAGACAACCTTAATTCTGGCATTTCTTAATTTTTGAGTGCTTGACTTTGAAACCTTAATGTTCTTTTTATGTATCTTTGTTTACGTACTATATAGGTATATTGTAAAGTCTGAACAATTAGATCCCCTTTGTTCAGACCAGTATGACAATGAAGGCAGAATTTCTGTAAAAATCAGATTCTATTTACTATGCAAAAAATGTTGCCAGATGAAGAAGAGTTTTCTCAACAAACTTGATATTGTTTTTTGATGAGACTACATGTTTGGGTGGAAAGGATAACTGTGCTGCTATAATATATTGAGTCTAAGCATTCAGTATAGTTCTGTATAACATTCTGATGAAAAATTAGGACTTAGAAACTGGCTAACTGTAATTGTAAATGGAGGAATCATCACAAAGACTGGGTGTTTCAAGAGGTCTCCTTCAGAGCTCAGTTCTTTGCTCAATGTTATTCAGTATTAATGTTTTGGAAGAAAATATAAAATTTCCAATAATATTTGCTGACAACACAACTTTTGGTGGAGTAGTAAACTAATTATAAGGACAGGTCAGTTATACAGCTTGATCTGGGTTACTCGGTAACTTGGACTCTTTTAAACACATATTTTAATAAAGACAAAGGCAGGGTCATACATCTAGGAACAAAGAATGTTGGTCATGTTTGCAGATTGGGGCTGTTTTTCTTGTAATACAGTGACTCTGAAAAGATGTAAGGGATCATGCTGGATAACCAACTGAATACGAGCGCCCAGTAGCATCCCGAAGCTAAGAGGGCTGATGTGGTTTTGGATAGACTCTAAGGTCTTAAGGGACCAATATGATCATCTAGACTGTCCTCCTGCACAATGCAGGACACAGAACCTCACCCATGTACTCCTGTAATAAATCTCTAACCTCTGACTGAGTTATTAAAGTACTCAGATCCTGGTTTAAAGACTTTAAGGTACAGAGAATCCACCAGCAAGTGAGCTGCGCCCCATGCTACAGAGGAAGGCGAAAACCCTCTAGAGCCTTTGCCAATCTGCCCTGGGGGAAAATTCCTTCCCGACCCCAAATACGGTGATCAGTTAAACCCTGAGCATGTTGGCAAAACTCACCAGCTAGACACCCAAGAAAGAATTCTCTGTAATAACTCAGAACCCACCCCATCTAACATCCCTTCACAGGCCATTGCCATATCTACCAGTAGTCAGAGATCAGTCAATTGCCAAACTAGGCTATCCCATCATACTATCCCCTCCATAAATTTATCAAGCTCAGTTTTGAAGCCAGGTAGGTTTTTTGCCTCCACTGCTCCCCTTGGAAGGCTATTCCAGAACTTCACTACTCTAATGGTTAGAAACCTGCATCTAATTTCAAGTCTAAACTTCCTGATGGCCTGTTTATATCCATTAGCTCGTGTGTCCACATTGGTGCTGAACTTAAATAATTCCTCTCCCTCCCTGGTATTTATCCCTCTGATGTATTTATAGAGAGCAATCGTAACTCCCTCAACCTTCTTTTGGTCAGGCTAAACAAGCCAAGCGAACAATGTTCGATTAGGAATAGGGAAATGATATTACCTCTTTAGACAGCCCTGGGGAGTCTCTGGAATACTCTCATGTTCCCCACACAGCCACCTCTTGGCTTCACAGCCCAATCCCAGTCCCAAACTCCCTTCACTATTAGTGTTACTGGAATACTATGTCTAGTTTTGGTGTGAACATTTCCAAAAGGATATTGAAAAATTGGAAAGGGCTCAGAAAATCTCTACAAGAATGATTTGAGATCTTTAAAACTTGCATTACAGCAAAAGACTTAGGAAGCTCAATCTATTTAGGTCATCAAAGAGAAGTTTGAGGTGACATGATTGTGGTTATACCATCAAGAGGAGAAGAATTCTGATAGCAGAGGACTCTTTAATCTGTCAGTGAATGGCATAACAAGATTCAAAGGCTGGAAGATGAGGCTAGATAAATTCAGGCAAGAGATAAGGTACACATTTTTAAGTTAGGATAATTAACCAGTGGACCAATTTACCAAGAGATTTATTGAAGTCTTTAAATCAAGGTTGGATGTCTTTCTAAAATATGTACTCTAGTTCAAATACAAGTTATAGGCTTGATGCAGGAATTGCTGGGTAAATACTTGGCCTGTGTTATACAGGAAGTCAGACTAGATGATCAGAATGGTGTCTGCTGCCCTTGAAATTATGAATATATGAATTTTCCTACAATTTCTGTATGAACAAGACAATTTTAAAAATTATATTTTGCACTCTTTTTAGAAGAATGAAAGCCCCAAAACTGTAGTAAGATGCATGCAGCACACCTCTGTACCTGCCCAAAGTCCCACCAACCTCACTGGGACTCCAGACAGGTGAAGCGGTGTGACTGTGCACATCTCATTGCAGGACCAGGACATGCAGAATTTCATCAGGACTGAAGTTCCAATGTTAGGTATCATAAGGACAAATCCCCAGATTTTCCACATCATATTTGTTGCTGCCTAGATGGTAATAGTGATATTTTGCTCTCCTACAGCACTTACATTTGAGGAACACAAAGTGCTACTCTGATTGTTTTATTAGAAATCTAAGAAAAGAGAAATTGAGCAACTCAGACTTTAGGTGCTGAGCTAATTCAGTGTATGGTAGATCGTTAGGGCAAAAAACTACTTTGTGTAACCGTGGCTTTAATGTGTACTTATCATAAAAGCTATTTCCTGTTATGCTATAAAAACAAATATCCATTTAAAAGTTTTGAAATTTCAGACCAGTGTGATTTCTTATTTCATTGTACAATATGATAAAAGAAAATGGAATTCCTTTAAATTTTCCCTTCATCTTGACAAAAATATCAATGAATTACTTCATATTACTAGATCTTTCTACACTATGGATTAGAGAACACCTTTAGTTTTCTCAGAAATTTTTGCAATTAGTTTTCTTGGCCTCAGCCCTGTTGTCCTTCCTCAGACAAAACTTCAATGGATGTTTACCCAGGTAACAGTTGCAGGATTGGGCCAATTATGTTGACTTTAGTTCCATATTTTTCATAGCATGATTGTGTGTATTTGTGTGTTCTTTTTGGCTGAATTTTGCACCTAATATTTATCCCTCAGACATTCTAGGTATGGCAAGGAAAAATATTCTTGCTCCTTTTAAAAACTTTGCTGCCATATCACTCTTGTTCCGATTAAGCTGTCTTATATGAGAGACCCCCAGCATCTTTTGATGAGTCTAGGGTTTTGAAGCTTAAAAGGAAGTTGGAACTCCCAGTCAGCAGCAGAAGTTACTCAGCCTACAATATACAGTGGTGTCAAGCATTATACTGAGCTTGGGTGTAGTGGGAGTGCAGAATTTGTGATATCCTGTAATGTGCTATGGCAGTGGTTCTGTAAGACTGTGTTTCTCAAACTGTGAGTCATGCTTTCCTGGGGTCCCAAAGAACTAGCTGGTGAGAGCAGAGGGGGCACATGTGAACATTCAGTTGGTCTCCAGAGTTTTTAATTTTTTTTTAAATAAGTCTCTACCTGCTATGATTGCAAAGAAGTTCTTCAGCGCATGAGGCAAGTGTGACCAATGTAGAGATGTCCATCTGAGTTTGCAAAGAGCCTGAAGCGATAGCCTCATTCATGTCAATGTGTGTTAACTCAGGTGTCACTCACAATACTTTAACTGTCACTATTAGCTATTACACTGCTCAAAGCATGTAAGAAAGGAGAGGAAGTATCATATGAAGATCTACAATAGCAGTTCCCAAAGTGTGTATATGGTGAGGGAGGACGAAGCATGAAGGATTAGTCACGGGGTACAGATGATAAATTAATTAAGATGTCTAGGCTTTGAACAAAGCACAGTGGGTTTGCAATTTGTTTAATTTTCCTGAAGGGTGGTTTATTTTTCAGGATTTGAGAAACACTGCTGTAAGATATGGAAAAGTAATATCAGTTTCTCTTTTATTCGTAGATTATAAAGCTAGAAGGGACCATTGTTATCAACTTGTCTGACCTCCTGCATAACGCAGACCATAAGACTTCCCTGGATTAATTCGTGTTTTAACTAGAGCATATCTTTTAGGAAAGCATTCTATCTTGATTTAAAGATTTCCAGTGATGGAGAATCCACTACAACATTGTAAGTTGTTCCAATGGTTAATTATTGGCACTTAAAAAAAATTGCACCTTATTTCTTGTCTGAATTTGTCTAGCTGCAACTTACAGCCATTAGATTTTGTTATCCTTTGTCTGCTACACTGAAGCGCCCCCATTATCAAATTTCTGTTTCCCATATAGGTACTTGTAGACTGTGATCAAGCCACCCTTAACCTTCTCTTTAGTCCAAGTGGTTAAGTAACAAGTACCATGCAGACCATAACTGATTTTTTTGACTGATCGAGCTTATGTCAAATTTTATAAGGATAAGGAATCATCTGAAATATGTATCCAAGATTGCTGAGCTTGCATTCTTCTTGCATACACATGCCTATCCCAGTGAGGCCTTTTCCCATACATTTGATGTTAAAGACTCTTTGAGTTTACATAAGAAGTGAGCTAAAAGACTTAAGAGAGTTTACTGAACTTTTGTTTCATTTGACATCAATTCCTTTAGCAATGCCATTGTTAAGAGACCATGTCTAAATGACCACATTGCTCAGTGCATTTCACGTTGCTATGATGTGGTTGGCCAAGAACATCATTTAAAAAATCATTCAGCACAAGAAAGAGCAGCCTTCCCTGGTCACCTTTAGTGATGATTCTGTTACAGACATAGGCAAAGCAGACTTGTGGTCCTTGCTACATAAATTAATAAAGTACTGTTGCTTGGATTGACCCTGTTGGGCAGAATTCTGTTTTGGTCTCACACTCTGGCAAAACCAGATTCTGAAATAGGGGAGCTACTCTTCCCTACTTAGAGCTTTTTGTCTATCAGGATTTCCCTTATGTGAGTTGTTCAAATTTTAGAAAGTTTTGTTTTACTGAAGGCATTCTCAGGCTGTTTGTTTTTAACTCTGGGAGGCTCTCTCTTCCCATGAGATAGGGAAACAAAAAGTTGTTTCTTGTCAACATGGGCCTTATTCATAATGACACTGGTTTATGTTTACATTTATGCTAGTCTTATGGGACATCCCTCAAGCTATTTACTCTCCAAGAGTAAGATTCCTGTGATGATAGTGTCTTTAAAGAAGGGACAGTTGCCTGTAATTCTGCTTTTTTGAAGATATAATCTTTCGGGATTCTCACTTACACTCTTGCCTCCCCTCAGAGTTTGTTATCTGTGGGTATATATATATGTATATATATAATATATAATTTATAGTTTTGTGTTTATCCTAACTGGAGATGTTGGATTCGAAGTTCAATACCTCAACCTTTCACTCAAAAAAGAACTGACTGTTGGTGGCAGTTGGACTGTACCACACTTGCTGTAAGGTCAAATTGTTTCACCTGCTTTTGGGTATGCATGTGTGCGTGCATGTGTGTGTGTGTGAGAGAGAGAGAGAGAGGGTGAGGGTACAGCCATCCAAAATCTTTAGCTTTGTCTGTTTTACGTAGAAACATAGGAATTGCCATAGTGGATCAGATCCATGATCCATCTAGTCCAGTGTCCTGTCACTGAGAGTGGCTAGTACTAGATGTTTCAGAGGAAGGTGCAAGAAACAATTTACTTGACATGAAGGTCTCATCCTAATCCCTACTAGTTAGAGATTGGTTTAAATCCTGAAGCACGGGGATTTATATCCCTTCAAATACTTTTTCCAGCATTAATTATCATAACTCCGAATATTTCTGTTACATATATAAATGTCCAATCCCTCTTTGACTCTTGCTATGTTCTTGGTTCAATGGCATCCTGTGTCAATGAGTTCCACAATCTAGTTATGTGTTGTTTAACTTCGTTGTGCATGTCCCATTTGTCTAAAAATAGGACTGCTTCTCCAGCTTTGATTAAAGTTCTTTTATCTCAAACTCTAAAAATACACAGTAATATGCTGCTTCACTTGAAATCCTGATTGGGGGTTGATTTTCTTAGTCTCTTTAGCTCTAAAACGAATGGCTTTTAGTACTTGAAACTTTACATATAGTTGCATAACCTGAAAAATGAGTACATATACTACTGTTTAAAAATATGCCAAATTATAGAATTAAGGACTGATTTTTAGAAGTGCCAAGCATTCTGAACTCCAGTTGAAATAAACAGACAACTGAAATTCAGGACTTAATGCTTTGGAACCTAGGATTTTTTGGTATAAAGTACTCTTCTATATCCTGAGCATTTCTGAAAGTTTTGAAGAAATTTTGGTATTTCATCAGTTGTCAAAGTACTTGCAGTTATCTTATACCAAAAACAGGATACACCATTTTGAAGTCTGAAACATACTGTATATAATTTAATATCTCAGAAAAATGTTGATAATACAAACATTAAGACACAGTGTGGTCTTACTTTACTTATTAACTAACAACAAGCTCTAAATACTAAAGTTGGATGCCAAGGCTCTTAGCAGTTTGCCATTAAAAAGGTGTTGTTTCCATCAGTTATAGCCAGTGAACGTAATGACGGCCAAACTGGGTCAGACCAGTGGTCCATTTAGCCCAGTATCCTGTCTTCTGACAGTGGCCAATGCCAGGTGTTTTAGAAGGAATGAATAGAACAGGTAATCATCAAGTGATCCATCCCCTGTCATCTATTCCTAGCTTCTGTCAAACAGAGACTAGGGACACTTCAGAGCATTTTTTTGCATTCCTGCCCATCTTGGCTAATAGCTACTGATGGACCTATCCTCTATGAACTTATCTAGTTCTTTTTTGAACCCTGTTATAGTCTTGGCCTTCACAACATCCTCTAGCAAAGAGTTCCACAGGTTGACTGTGTTGTTTGAAGAAATACTTCCTTTTGTTTGTTTTAAACCTGCTGCCAATTAATTTCATTTGGTGACCACTAGTTCTTGTGTTATGAGGAGTAAATAACACTTCCTTATTTATTATCTCCACACCAGTCATGATTTTATAGACTCTATCATATGATAGACTCTATCATATCTCCATTTAGTCATCCCTTTTTCAAGCTGAAAAGTCCCAGTCTCATTAATCTCTCCTCATATGGAAGCTGTTCCATACCCCTTATCATTTTTGTTGCCCTTTTCTGTATCTTTTCCAATTCCAATATATCTTTTTTGAAATGGGGCAATTAGTATTCAAGATGTGGGCATATCATGGATTTATATAGAGGCAATATGATAATTTCTGTTTTATCATCTATCTCTTTCCTAATGATTCCCAACATTCTGTTAGCTTTTTTGACTGCTGCTGCACATTGAGTGGATGTTTTCAGAGAATTATCCACAGTGACTCCAAGATCTCTTTCCTGAGTGGTAACAGCTAATTTAGACCCCATCATTTTATATGTATAATTGGGATTATGTTTTCCAATATACATTACTTTGCATTTTTCAACAGTGAATTTTATCTGCTATTTTGTTGCTCAGTCACCCAGTATGGTGAGATCCCTTTGTAACTCTTTGCAGTTTACTTTGGACTTAACTATTTTGAGTAGTTTTGTATCATCTGCAGATTTTGCCACATCACTGTTTACCCCTTTTTCCAGATCATTTATGAACATGTTGAACAGTACTGGTCCCAGTATAGAACTCTGGGGGACATCATTATTTACCTCTCTCCATTCTGAAAACTGATAATTTATTCCTATCCTTTGTTTCCTATCTTTTAACCAGGTTTTAATCCAGGAGAGGACCTTTCCTCTCATCTCATGACAGTTTGCTTTGCTTAAGAAATGCAGCAACAGCAACCTTTTAATGCTATCTCAGAAAAACTACATGCCCTGTCTTAGGGTAATAAAGAAGAGAAAAAATGAGGACTGGATCCTGAAGTTATGGGAAGAGGCACAAACACTGTAAAATTTGTGAAGATACTTTTTGCAGAGAGTTTGTGTTGTTTCTACAAAGGGGATGACTTTTCAAATCAGTATATCATTTGTGAGTCAGCATAGGCAAAAAGCTATTTGGAAAACATGGAACATCAACTCAAAAATAGTTTTACCAGCAGATACCCCCAAATCATACATTCTGTGAAAGTTTACCCATGTTCCTGTTTAATGGCTTATAGAAATAGGCCACACACACAGTTACAGGATCCAAAGGAATCTTGAAAACCACTGCAATGAAGCCATATTTTCTTCAATTTCACAATTTAACATTTTTATTTGGGGTCCTGTGGTACCCACCATTTCGTTCCTCTACCCAAAATGGTCGCAATTGACAATGTCCAGAAAATGGATTATCCAGCCATCTAATTTTTCTTATGTGTTGCTTGGAGCCCTTCTAGCCATTACAAATATACAACAGGACAGTCCATTTTAAAACTTGGGTGGTGTGAGAGAAAATGGCTGTTTTTCTAAGTTCTTGGTTTCAAAACTGTGTATGTAGTGGTGGGCCCCTCAAGCAGGCAATTCTGAAGCTTGAATAAACTTCCAAGCACCTTGAGGCCTTAAGATATTTATTTTAAAAGTAATTCAAATCAGAATTCAAAAATCTACAACGCTCCAGTGCCCAGATCCCCACTTTCCCTAGTATATTTGAAAAATTGTGCATTCGAGTTGGTTGTCAAATGATGACATGTATTCTTGGCCATTAAACCAATAGCAACCTTCCAATGCTATCACAGAAAAACTACATGCCCTATGCTGCGGTAATAAAGAAGAGAAAAAATGAGGGCTGGATCCTGAAGTTATGGGAAGAGGCAGATAGCCTATAGGATTTAAGTGCTTTTTTATGTGCTTTCTTTCTACAAAGTACATTGAGTGTTTTCTCCCTAAACTTTAGTTTATTTTTCTTTTCCTGTTTTAAGGAACAATCTGTTAAAGAATCTCCAATCTTGCTATACAATTGGTTTTCTGCACCAGTCTGAAAACAAAGCTTTATATTAGGTGAGAGAAATATCTGTATAGTATTGCAAGGAAACTTGCCCTGTTTTTTGTTTTGCTGCTGATAAAAAGGTATGGAGATTTTTATTAACAGCCGTAGTTTTTTTCCTCCCTTCTTCCCACCATTCAGCTTTTGTGATGCTATAGTCCGAAACTTCAGTTTTGTCTCTGTCTCTCCCGTCTAGCAAAGAACTGTAACCCTACATATGCAGAACGATGATGTGCAGCAGTTCTGAACTGGGGCTCCATGGCTTCTTGGGGGGCCACGAGCAGATTTCAGGGGGTCTGCCAAAGTAAACCACAGAACAGGGCTGGCATTAGACTTGCTGGGGTCCCAAAAGCCGAAGCCTGAGCCCTGCCTCCTGGGGCTGAAGCTGAATCCTGAGCCCCGCTGCCTGGGGCTGAAGCCCAAGCCCCACTATGCGAGGCTGAAGCCAAAGCAACTTAACTTTGCAGGGCCCCTGTGGCTTTGGGCCCTGGGCAATTGCCCTGTTTGTTACCCCCTAATGCCGGCCCTGGCTTTTAATCTACTGGATATGCAGGAAAACAGTTGTTGTGGCACGGATGGGCCATGGAGTTTTTATGGCAGGTTGTGGGGATCTCAGAAAGAAAAAGGCTGAGAACCCCTGATGTAGTGGAAGCAGCAGAAAATCAGTTTTCAGGTAAGGATAAATTCCATTTTCAGTGTTGTTTGCTGATATTTGACATAAATATGACTGGTTTTGAAAGCGATAGAACTAATGCCACAATAGAATGGTACTTTGCAGAAATTACTGAAATTCTGTTTTATTAATTGAAGTAGTCTCTTGCATCTACTATTACTCTTTTGAAGCATCTACTTTATGCTTAGAGTGAAAATGGCTTATTGCTGTTTGTTGTCTTGGAATATACTCAACATGTATTTTAAAAAGATCGTTGTTTACTTAGCTGAGGGTATCTATCAGGCAAAGTGTTGGATCACTTGTTTTTTCGGTTTTCTTCCATTAGGACTGTGCTTGCTCTTAGGGGCAGAATAGTTTCCCACATAAGTCTGTCACATAACAGTGTTTTCATTAAGTAGAAAAGGTTTAGAATCTAGCTGATAAAGAGCAAAGTCATCTTTGGACAATAGTGGAAGCTGCTGGAATAAATGTGGTAAGGAATAACACTTAGCAAACTATGCATTAATACCTTTACACCTATTGGAAGGGGAAGTTTGTCAGCTAGTTTTTATTTTTAAAAGTGCAGTCATGTTCTCAAATGTGGTAAAAACCTTGTAATATGTGATCTTAAATTAAATGAGGAATTTATTTTATAAAGTAGCTGTGAAAATACATAATTGTAAATGTACTTGTTTCTTAGTTTATAAACATAGTTAATAAAGCCCAAGGCACAACTTCAGGTAATGGTGTGAATGGAGAGTCAATAGTTAAATAATCTCACCTCTCTCATCAAAACAATTTTTTTTGCTGGCTTCAACCAGTTGAACTTTTCAACCTGTGTTAAATATTTGACACAAAACTTTCCCCTGTATTAAAACCTTATAGATAGGAATTGTATTCATGCATGTTCTACACACACTGAATTTTTCCCCAATTAATATATCTTTTTTTCTAATTTTTATAGTGTCCTTCAAGTAGCAGTTGTGGATTATGCATCCTGTATGTGCTGAAATGTTGTAGAAAAGTGAAGGAAACTGAATATAAATATTAATACTAAAGTATTTTTATTGAAAATCCATTGTATACAGGTAAGAGATTGCAAGACAGATTTTGCTTTTGGATTTCTCTGCATGTTTGGTTTACATTGAACAAACAGCCTTTTGTGTTTTATCAGCAACACTGTAATTTCTGCAGGATAAAGTAATTCACCAATATTTAACTGATTATCATCCACTAGCATCATCTTCCGCACTTATTTCCTCATGTTGCAATGTTTCTAATGAGAGCCTATAAAATCACATTTACTACTTTCAAGATAACTACATACTCCTCCCACTTCACCCCACTCCCTCCAGCATATACAAATGCCACACTTTGTAGAGCAGTAGCTAGCTATAACTGAGAGGAATTTCTCAAGACGGCAAGAGAAGAGGGTAACAAAGTAAGAAAGATTTTCTACCTGTTAGTAGGTATTAATTGGGGATTTTGAATATGATTAAATGAATCTAGAGGATTTTGTTTAGAAGGGAGAAAATGTAAGTCTTTTTGTTATTAATAAAAACTTTTTCCAAGTATGAAAACCTTGTAATACTGGGAATTGTTCATTGTAAAAACTGCTTATCGTTTACAGAAAAAATTACTACTAAGTACTCAGATAAATTGCATGTAGTATATGCCTGCAGAGATACAGACCTTAGGCATGGTATTATTATATAGAGGTAAAAACATAGATTTGTAAATGGTGTAGAATTGTTATATTTCAGTAAATATGCAGCTATTTATTCAGATTATATATGACAGAGTGACATCTTTCTAAATGTTGACATCTTTCTACTGTTAAATTAAGGCTATTGTTTGTCCATATGTTACATGTTGCTCATTGGCTAATGCCCAAACTCCTCAAACTGATTTTAGCACTAATTTGATCTGTAATTTGTTCCAATTCCTGTATTTTGTTTTATTATATTGGACTAGAGCTTGCAACCATACCATTACAAGTATTGGTGAACACTTACATAATAGGACTCCTTTTGCGAGTAAGTGCTGCACAGTCTAGCCCATTGTATCTATAGGGTTTTCTGAAATTGGCTATAGTGTGGTGCTGTGTTTCCTGATGTTTTATTAATATTCTAAATATATAATTGTTTTTAATGCTGAGATTATGCCTCCTTGAACATTATGGGCTGGGGCTGAACAATTTTTTGTAAGCTTTTATATGAGCATGACCAAAAAGTCTGGAAATAATGGTAGTCCCAAAAAATATGACCTATTTCATAGAATCATAGAAGATTAGGGTTGGAAGGGACCTCGGGGTCATCAAGTCCAACACTTTGCTCAAAGCAGTAGCAACCCCAACTAAACCATCGCAGCCAGGGCTTTGTCAAGTTGCACCTTAAAAACCTCAAAGGATGGAGATTCCACCACCTCCTTAGGTAACCCATTCCAGTGCTTCACCACCCTTCTAGTCAACAAGTTTTTCCCAATATCCAAACTAGACCTCCCCCACTGCAACTTGACAACATTGCTCCTAATTCCATCATCTGCTACCACTGAGAACAGCCTAGCTCTATCCTCCCTGGAGCCCCCTTTCAGGTAGTTAAAGACTGCTATCAAATCTCCCCTCCCTCTTCTCTTCTGAAGACTATTTGCCTACTTGCTCTCCAGAAAAGGCAGAGGCCAGCTGAGTTCATTTTGTTAGTGATTACTGGTGTTTAGAGGAAACCTATATTTACTTTCCACTGGGATTGGATTGGGGCCCTTTCTTTTCTCGGCACTATACGACACAGAAAAAGAGAATCCCTAGCCCAAATTTATAAGTAGGCTTGGAAGGATTAGATTTATGTTGGTAAACATCAGTAAACATCAATTTTGCCATATGCATATAAACCGAAAAAATATTCCCATTGATTATAATTGAAATTTACAGATCAGCTAGCAAGAAAAATTTTTCTTGAGAACTTATTAGCATCCCACCTTAATGTATATAAAATGTTTTGTAATGCTGGTGTTAGCGGAGCTGGACCAAAGGTAGGTTTAGCTTCCTGAATCTGACCTACTGTCATTCATTAATTCGTGTTTGTCTCCCACTATCCCCCATAATTTCCTGCAACACTTAAAATTTAAATAGATAAAAATAGAATAATGCTTAAAAATAAACATTGATATTATCTATCAAAATTATAAAAAAATAAAAATCAAATTCTGCCATCCTACTTATAACTTACTCTTAAATTCTGTTTCCCTTTTTTTTTTTTTTTTTTGCATTTTGCTAGCTATCTATTTCAGCAGTATTTAGAACTGCATAGAGAGAGAATGATAATTTGATTTTTAGATCTGTTGGTTTTACTGATATATGCAAGTAATTCTCAGGAATGGACATACTGTGTTTCTCTCCGCTCCACTGTGTGAGGGGAATGTCAAAGTTGGAGATGTGCACATCATTAAGAGTTCAGACTTTTTTATTGTAAATGAGTTGTTTAAATGATTTAAGGTCTGAAATGTGAAATAATTAATGTAGGTAATCAGTTTATTTTGCTGTCATCTAGCTACGGTCTTGTAGGATATGTCAGAGAATACATCTAGAATATTAGAAATGTTTACTGTACAGGGAAATTTTGATACCTAATTTCTTAATGTTTCCAGATAAACTATTTGACATATGTGTTAGTCTGGATTTGCACTCCTTCATGATATTGGTAAATGGTATTGATTTCAGTTGTGTAGACTCATAGACTCTAAGGTCAGAAGGGACCAATATGATCATCTAATCTGACCTCCTGCACAACACAGGCCACAGAACCTCACCCATCCACTCCTGTAATAGACCCCTGACCTATGAGTTATTAAAGTCCTCAAATCATGGTTTAAAGACTAAGGTACAGAGAATCCACCTGCAAGTGAGCCATGCCCCATGCTACAGAGGAAGGCGAAAACTCTCCAGAGCCTTTGCCAATCTGCCCTGGGGGAAAATTCCTTCCCGACCCCAAATATGGCGATCAGTTAAACCCTGAGCATGTCTGCAAGACTCACCAACCAGACACCCAAGAAAAAATTCTCTGTAATAACTCAGAACCCACCCCAGCTAACATCCCTTCACAGGCCATTGGCATATCTACCAGCAGTAGTCAAAGATCAGTCAGTTGCCAAACTAGGCTGTCCCATCATACTATCCCCTCCATAAATTTATCAAGCTCAGTTTTGAAGCCAGCTAGGTTTTCTGCTCCCACTGCTCCTCTTGAAAGGCTATTCCAGAACTTCACTCCCCTGATGGTTAGAAATATGCATCTAATTTCAAGTCTAAACTTCCTGATGGCCAGTTTATATCCATTAGTTCTTGTGCTCACTTTGGCACTGAACTTAAATAATTCCTCTCTCTCCCTGATATTTATCCCTCTGATGTATTTATAGAGAGTAATCATATCTCCCCTCAACCTTCTTTTGGTTAGGCTAAACAAGCCAAGCTTTTTGAGTCTCCTCTCATAAGGCAGGTTTTCCATTCCTTGGATCATCCTAGTAATCCTTCTCTGCACCTGTTCCATTCTGAGTTCATCTTTCTTAAACATGGGGGACCAGAACTACACATAGTATTCCAGATGAGATCTCACCAGTGCCTTGTATAACGATATTAACACCTCCATATCTCTACTGGAAATACTTCATCAGATGCATCCAGGGACCGCATTCGTTTTTTTCATGGCCACATCACATTGTCGACTCATAGTCATCCTGTGATCAACCAATACGGTGAGGTCCTTCTCCTCCTTTGTCACTTCCAGTTGATGCATCCCCAGCTTATAGCAGAAATTCTTGTTATTAGTCCCTAAATGCATGACCCTGCATTTCCACTATTAAATTTAATCCCTTTTCTATTACTCCAGTTTACAAGGTCATCCAGATCTTCCTGTATAATATCCCGATCCTTCTCTGTATTGGCAATACCGTCAAACTTTGTGTCATCCGCAAACTTTATTAACACATTCCCACTTTTTGTGCCAAGGTCAGTAATAAAAAGGTTAAATAAGATCGGTCCCAAGATCAATCCCTGAGGAACTCCATTAGATCAAGCCTGACAGTTCACCTTTCAGTATGACCCGTTGTAGTCTCCCCTTTAACCAGTTCCGTATCCGCCTTTCAATTTTCATATTAATCCCCATCTTTTCCAATTTAACTAATAATTTCCCATGTGGAACTGTATCAAATGCCTTAATGAAATCTAGGTAAATTAGACCCCTGCATTCCCTTTGTCTAAAATGTCTGTTATCTTCTCAAAAAAGGAGATCAGATTGGTCTGGCACGATCTAACTTTTGTAAAGCCAGGTTGTATTTTATCCCAATTACCATTAACCTCAATGTCCTTAACTACTTTCTCTTTCAAAATTTACTTTCTTTTTCCAAGACCTTGCATACTACTGTGGTCAAACTAACAGGCCTGTATTTACCCGGATCACTTTTTTCCCTTTCTTAAAAATAGGAGCTATGATAGTAATTCTCCAGTTATATGGTACAGCCTGAGTTTACAGATTAATTAAAAATCCTTGCTAATGGGTTGCAATTTCACATGCTAATTCCTTTAATATTCTTGGATGGAGATTATCTGGCCCCCCTGATTTAGTTCCATTAAGCTGTTCGAGTTTGGCTTCTACCTTGGATGTGGTAATTTCTACATCCATATCCTCAATCCCATTAGCCAGCCTACCACTATCCCCAAGCTCATCATTAGCCTCATTAAAAATGGAGGCAAAGTATTTGTTTAGATATTCGGCCATTTCTAGATTATCCTTAACCTCCACCCCATCCTCAGTGCTTAATAGTCCCACTTCTTGTTTCTTTGTTTTCTTCCTATTTATATGGCTGTAGAACCTTTTACTCTTACCACATCAATCACACCATAAGGGGCTCATTCACCTGCATATCCACTAATGTTATATATGCCATCATGTGCCAGCAATGCCCCTCTGCCATGTACATTGGCCAAACTGGACTATCACTACGCACAAAGATAAATGGACACAAATCAGACATAAAAAATAATAACATCCATAAACCAGTGGGAGAACACCTTAATTCCCCAGGGCATTCTGTCTCTGACCTGAAAGTTGCTGTACTTTTCCAAAAAAACTGCAAAAACAGACTTCAAAGAGAAACTGCTGAATTAGAAATGATCTGCAAACTTGACACATTCAAACTGGGTTTAAACAGAGACTTGGAATGGCTATCTCACTACCGAAGGTAAATTACTTTGCTCACCCATTCTCACCTCCTACTCAATGGTCGTAGTTAGGTCTTAAGTACTGGACTCCACCTCCCCCATTGTTCTCAATGCACCTGGATACCTATAAGATACCAACTCTGTGTTAACTATTTTCTATATTACTGCATCTGAAGAAGAGAGCTAAGTTTCTCGAAAGCTTATGTCTGCAAATATTAAATTTGTTAGTCTTTAAAGTGCCACAGATCTCTCGTTGTCTTTGCTGTATACAGACTAACACGGCTACCCCTCTGGAACTTTTACTCTTGGTTTTAATTCCCTTTGCAAGGTCCAACTCTATTTGGCTTTTGGCCTTTCTCACTTTATTTCTACATGACCTTCTGACCTTTCCTTGCTGATCCCTCCCATCTTCCACTCCTTGTAGGCTTTTTGCTTTCTCTTAATCACCTGTCTGAGATGCTTACTCATCCAGCTTGGTATACATATCTTACCTATGAATTTTTTTTCCTTTCCTTGAGATGCAGGCTTCAGATGGTTCCTGCAACTTTGACTTGAAGTAATTCCAAGCCTTCTCCACCTTTAGATCCATGAGTTCTTCAGTCCAGTCCACTTCCCCAGCTAATTCCCTTAATTTTTTAAAGTTAGCCCTTTTGAAGTCAAAGACCCTAGTCACAGTTCTATTTTTGTTTATCCTTCCATTTAGTTTGAACTGAATTATCTCATGGTCGCTCGAACCAAGGTTGTCCCCTACAACCTGTTCTTTTATGAGGTCCTCACTACTCACCAATACCACATCTAAAATGGCATCCCCTCTTGTTGGTTTAGTAACTATTTGGTGAAGGAATATGTCAGCAATCACATCCAGGAACATCTGGGCCCTATTATTACTACTAGCACTTGTCCTCCCGTCTATATCTGGGAAGCTATAGTCTCCCATAATCACACAGTTTCCACTAGTATTTACTTTATTAAAAGCCTTAAAGAGGTCTCTATCCATGTCCAAATCAGATCCTGGTGGTCTGTAGCACACCCAAGCACTATCCCAGGGAAAGCTCCACTAGCTTTCTTCCCCAATGTGATTTTCACCCAGACAGACTCTAGTTCCTTCATTTTGTTACCCAGGCTCCTCGCATTGGTATACAAACATCTTAATTTTTGCTGTTTGGCTTCACTCATGTTCCTTACCTGATTTGGCACAGTCATTCTATTGCCAATATCGCCTATTAGACTGGTATCTACAATACCCTTCCTCTTAATGTCCATTCTGCTCCTCACTGCTGTGTCCTTTCTTACTTCATTTTCCTCCCTCTCAATGCTAAAATCAGGTGTGGTGGTTACCTGGGCATCTCTCAACCTCTCCCCCAAATTCCTAGTTTAAAGCTCTGTTAATCAGTTGTGCCAGCCTTCATCCTAGAAGTGCATTTCCCTCCCTACTCAGGTGAAGTCCATCCCAAGAGAACAGTCCTGTGTCCATGAATGTCTCCCAGTGACCATACATCCTAAAGCCCTCCTTATAGCACCACTGCCTGAGCCATCTGTTGATCATTATAATCTTGTCACAACTTTGTTGTCCTCCTCTAGGGACAGGCAGAATCCCACTGAAGATCACTGAAGAGCCTCGATTTCCTTAAGAGTCTTCCCCAGCATGACATAGTCTCCTTTGATACATTCGAGCGAGACTCTAGCTGTATCATTTGTACCCACATGAAGGACAATCAGTGGATTCTTTCCCGCTCCCGTTAGGATCCTCTTCACACTCAGGTTCACATCCCATATCTTAGCACCCGGCAGACAGCACACCCTTGTGTTCTCCGGATCAGGTCTTGTTACAAGCCTGTCTGTTCTTCTCAGCAGTGAGTCCCCAATCATGTAGACCTGCCTTTTCCTGGTAACCGTGCGATTCTTCGGCCCTGTTCTTTCTGGCTGCAAGTCATCTTGTCTACTATTCTCCGTTGCAATCCTCTGCAACTGTTCCTGTATCCACCTGAGGCTCTTATTTGGTGGTATCTCTATTGGCTCATCCACTCTTTGTATAGGACTAGCTGCTCTTCTCTTCTTCCATGCCCTTCCACCTTCAGCAATCACCTACTGTGCCCCTTTTCATTTTCCAACTCTGCAAACCTATTTCTGAGCTCTATTTCTCCTTCACTAGCCTGTCTCTTCCTCTGCCGGGTTCTCGCAGTTACATGCTTTAACTGGCCACTTTCCTCACCCAGCATTCTCCCCTCAGAATTCATTGGTCTTGCTTCCATCTGCAGGTCTGGTTTTTTCCCTTCAGCCTCCTCATTCCTTTGCTCCATCATCTGCTCGAACCCCCTTCTAAACTCAACCAGAGTTTTGACCTGTATCTCCAATCCTCAAACCTTCTCTTCCATTAGCTCTATCAGGCGGCACTTCATACAAACAAAGCTCTTTTGAGGTACTCCCTCCAGGATCGTGTACATCCCGCAGCTTCCACATCCAGTCATCTTCATTGTCTCTTCCACTACTTGGGCGACTACCATTACCGCCTCTGTATCTGTCATAGTCTTTCCTCCTGGTTTCTGTCAGTGAGACACACAAAAACAAAAAAACCAAACCAAACAACCCCCAACGAGCACCCCAACAATACCTGAACACCACATACCCCCTCTCCAAATTCTTCTTGCAAATTTCCCTGTTTTCAGCTCTGTTTGCTGGCTCCTGTGCTGCTGCAGTTGAGTTGGAAAACTATTTTTGTGATGTGTGCTGGCTTTGTGTGGCTAGCTTCTGTGATATAATCTGTTCGATATTTTATGATAAGCTATCCGGAAATATTTGGTTTTGAAGATTCAGTACTCTGTTTATTATTTTTTTAAACTATGCTGAAGAAACTTTTTGGTTTTGCTTTTCTCTCCCCAAATGTTCTTCAAAATATGTGTGCACAGAGGTCAAACAAGCTTGCTGAAAATACTGAGAGGAGGTACTGAAAAAGGAACAGAATGTTGGTAGGATATTTTATTTAATGTGTCGTACTCTACCAGCTAAGAGTAGTGGTAAAGTTAACCAAGTATTTAATTTTTTTTATTTATTCATCTTGAGGTAGTTCTTGACTATTAATATTGAGGTGTATTATAATTCCAAGGTTTCAGAAGTCTTCTTTACTCCATTTATAGGACTCAAGATGCTAAATGTATAAGCTTGGACTTATTGTAGTGGCGTCTGTCATAGATTTTTAAAAAACATTAGAGCTAGAGACATCTCCTTTTCAATAAAATTCAATGGCGTTTGATTTTGTAATGTATATCAGAATGTCATCGACATAAAGAGAAGTTTTGTTCTTTATTCCCTTGTGACAGGGCCCTGGTAAATAGAAGACCCTCTTCCTTTCCCCTTGCACAGGTGCTCAAAGGAAAGGCTATTAGAGTGGCTGCTGGTGAATACAGAGGAGAAGTGAATGCATTTGGGAAGGTCAGAATCTACACTCTTGGTTAGGACTGAGTTAAACACCAAACCAGGATTTTTTTCTATTTATTTTCTGATTTAACTTATTTTACTTTCTTAATAGAAACACCAACCATTGAAGAAAAGGCCTTGCTGACTGACTTTTTTTTGCTGAGGATCCTGTTGGCTAAGGATTCATTTGGTAATGCAAAGAGTAATAGGGGATAAGGAGTACAATTGCTGTTGAGAAAAGTTCTGGATTTCACCTGGACTGAACTGAACTCAGGAGCTGCACATAAAGCTTGCACCCTTTATAGGTTATTTTACCCTTGCCTTCCCATGCCTTTTTGATCAAAGCACATGAAGTTGTTCGATAGGGGAATTAAATGATTAGTTGTTATCTTAGCGATAATAGGGAATAACTGGCTAGGTGGTAGTTTTGCTGAAATCTGGGAGTTATAGTGCATCACAAATTGAATATGAGTCAACAATGTGATGCAGTTATGAAAAACACTAATATCATTCTGGGGTGTGTTAACAGGAGTGTCATATGTAAGATGTTGCAGATAATTGTCCCACTCTATTCAGCACTGGTGAGGCGTCAGTTGGAGTACTGTGTCCAATTCTAGGTGCCACACTTTAGGAAAGATGTGGACTAATTGGAAAGAATCCAGAGAAGAGCAACAAAAATAATAAAAGGTTTAGAAAACCTAACCCATAAACAAAGGTTAAAAATCTGGGTGTTTAGTCTTGAGAAAAGAAGACTGAGAGGGGACCTGATAACAGTCTTCAAATATGTTAAGGGCTGTTATAAAGAAAACGGTGATCAATCATTTTCCATGTCCACTGAAAGAAATAATGGGCGTAACCTGTAGCAAGAGAGATATATGTTATATATTAGGAAAACTTTTTCACTATAAATCTAGTTAAGCTCTGGAATAGGCTTCCAAGGGAGATTGTGGAATCCCCATCACTGGAGGTTTTTAAGAACAGGTTGGACAAACACCTGTCAACAATAGTCTAGATTTACTTGATCCTGCCACAGCACAGGGGGCTTGATGTGATGACTTCTCATGGTCCCTTATAGCCCTACATTTCTATGATTTTGTAATTTGTATTTGCAAAACACTGTTAAAGCATTCCCTTCTTTGGCAGTAATTTGATGTTCAGGAAGAAATTGTCCTGAAAGGGCAAGAAAGTTTTGTAGACATTTGCAGCATAATCATTAGGGTATGGGATTTTTCATGTTATAAAGGATTTAATAACATCTTCTGGTTCATTTCTTTCCAGAGGTTCTTTGTAAATCTTAGCATTCAGGAAGTTTCATCAGTGTGGGTTGAAATTCTTGTATTTTGGTGGTAGGGTGGAGTGATTTAAATAATCTATTTTAATCTTGTTCTGCATTTGTACTATTTAGTTATTTTCCAAATGAAAAGTTAATTCTCATTAATATAATTTAGTATTTTTTTTTTTGCTAACCAGGAGGATACAGTATATACACACACTACTATCTGTGCACATTTATTTAAGCAATTATATAGCATAACATACATTAATTCAGATTTTTAATTTTTACAATTTTTATATTAGAAAATGTTGAATGACTCACTTCCTATTTTCTAGATGATGATTAATTTCGAATTCGTGATCTGTATCAAGCTGCATTAGGATGGAAATTCCATTAAAATGCACAAAATCAGCATTTTAAAAAGAAACTTATTAGTTAAATAAAACTACCTTAAATATATGGAATACATTAAAAAATAAGATTATAAAAACACAATTTTCATTTAAAAATAACTGATTTATTAAAGAAAGAAGTATTTGTAGTTTGTGAATTGAACTGATTGTTTCTGGTCACCATAGGTTTCAAGATTTTAGAGCTAGTATATCTTATACCCCATACCTTATTTTTATTCATAGATTGAAAGAGGAAAACATGCTTTATTGCTTTTTCAACTTCCAATTGACTTCTTAACTTTGAATGAGCTAGCCATTGAACTGAACTAATTGAATAAACTTAAATTAAGAAAATATTCTCTGCACCTGTAGAAGAGGCTACTCCTGTCAAAAACTGATTTAGTACTTGAATAAACTCTGGTTCTAGGTGAGTCATACTAGGATGACAGGATCAGAAGGCAGAAACAGGTAAACACCAGACCAGTGGTCCATGGCAGGGAGAAATCCAGTTGTACAAACAACTTCTAGTTTCCTCCTCTGGTTTAAATAGGGGCTTCAGCCCAATCAGGAGTCTTAGAGCTCTCCCAGTCAGAGCATAAGTATGGGGCTTGTGTCTCAATTGGGCTGCATGGCCTCCAGTCTCAGCTGCTGTCTGTGAGCTGTCAGGTGGAGGACTGGAGTATGATGACTCCTAGGACTCAGGTTCAAGACAGAAGCTCTAGCACCCCTATGATTTTGGAACAAGGACTTGAAAATTGAAAGGGTGGTGGCTTTTGTGTCAGGATTGTGCCTTTTGTCACCCCATGAAAATCTGGCCAAATTTGTCCAGGTCATAAGCCTTTGAAAAATCACCATTCACATGTGCTCAGCAGAGACTTGTTAGAGTTTAACAACTAAAATTTCTGAAGATTCCATCCTCACTGAAAATGCTCGAGCCTCTCACTGCTCCTAAAGCTGTTCCAAACTGCACATGTGTCATTCCCACAGAGCAACTGAGGCTTGGTCTACACTGCCGGCGAAACTCAGCGGCAGTCGACAGGAGATATGCAAGCTACATAAAGTAGCTTGCATTTTTCCCATTGACTTTCTAATTTCTACCTACCGCAGCATCCCCACTACGCTGCGCCGAGGGGAAATGCCCTGCTGTCGATGCAACATTACTCTTTTTGCGGTGGTGGATTAATGGCATCAGCTTCCAGATCGATTGAGCGGGTCTCCACTGCCACTCAATCAATCCCACAGAATCGATCCGGCAGCGCCGACAGTGCTGCCGTCACTATATACATACCCTGAGTGTGATCCATCCCCTCAGCACTCCTATGTGTGACCAGTCTGTGCGTGCACCATCCCCACAGAACAACCAAGTTTGGTCCATTCCTTTGATGGTACTGTACATGCACAGTCTCCAAAGCTCAGAACTATAGGGGTGAAACTAGACTTTCCTTGTGTTGGCTGCTGCCTTCCACTGTGTGTTGGAGTGGGGCCAGGCACCAAAACTGTGAGCAGGGAGTCTTTCTCTTGTGTGCTCTGTGTCCCCTCTGCTGACACTCTGGCAGCATGAGGAGGAAACCACCTGACTCAGATACAGAAGGAATAAGAGCTGCATCTAGGGAGTTGCAGCGGAAGGTTGAGGGAATATAGTGGGACAAGGAGCCTACGGGCCTGGGACTGGCTAAGCAAGGAGACCAGGTCTGAGAGCAATGGATGGAAATGGGGTCAGGGAAAAAACAGGGAACCAGGAGGTGTACTGGAAATTGAGACTGAATGAGGTGCCTGGTGGGGGAGAGTGGTACTGGAAACTAGTGAGATGGGAGAAGGAGGGGAAGGGAGACAGATCTGATAAAGAGCCAATATTCTGGAGGAGAATTGAGACTGGCTGGGCCAAAAGAGTGGGATGAGAAGCTGTGGAAAGTGTGGGCATTGAGATTGACGAGAATCCCAGGGAGGAAGAGTGGAACTGGGAACCAGTAAGAGTGGGGAATGTGGGCAGTGGATGATTGTAGGCTGGGGGTGGGGAGAGAGAGCCAAATAAGAATGGGAAGAGGAACTTGGACTCGTTGTGCAAGGAGATGGGGGACCAGGAGCCATTGGGTTGGGGATGGAACTAGGAATGGTTGGATAAGGAGATTCAGAGAGGGAAAGGGTGAGAGACTGAGCCTTTGATGGGGACTCTGGAAGGGTGAGATTAAAATTTACTGGGCAAGGATACTAGGACTGGGATCAGAAGTCTGAGGAGTGGAGATTGGTGTTGCTTAGGTGAGCAGAATGGGACTCATGAGGAGCCAGTGGTGAGGTAAAGACGGGATTGGACAGGGACTAGTTGGAGGGGATGAAGCAAAAGGGATCAAGTTTGAAGAAAATGGTTAGAAGAGTCTGTGCCCACTGAAGCACATGCCCATCCAGAGTCTGGAATGGAAAACCATAATCAGTGAGTCCAGCCCTTCAGGACTGGTCTACTACTACTATTATCAGTTCTTCTTTGAGTGCTTGCTCATGTCAGTCCCAATTAGGTGTGTGTGCGTGCCTCGTGCACGATTGCCGGAAGGATTTTCCCCCAGTAACACTTGTAGGGTTGGCTCTGGAGCCTCCTGGAGTCATGCGTTCATATCACTCCATATAAGGGCCTGCCGACCCTCTGCCTCCTCAGGTTCTTCTTACCACCTGTGATGGTCGGCTGGAATCCATTGTCTCTTGCTCTGCAAGAGTCTCCTTTTCCCCAGTGATTCAATTATCTTTGTACCTGTAAATAGTTCAATTAGCGTTAATAATTAGCAGTTAAGAACAGTTAGTAGTTAGTTTAGGTAGTTTAGACAGATCCCCTTAAGGGATCAGTCTCTTGTCCTTGTCCAGGGCATGCCTTGGTCCCCTGGATTCAAATCGTGCAAGGAGTGCAAGAAGCCCATGCCAAGGAGTGACCTGCACTCCACTTGTCTCAAGTGCTTAGAGGAGGCGCACCAGAAAGACCACTGCAAAATCTGCAGGGGATTCCACCTTCACACTCAGAAGGACAGGTGTCAAAAATTCTGATGGAGGCGGCCCTTCAACCATCTCGAAGCCCATCAGAGCCAGCACCCAGTGCGTGGGTGTTGGTAGAAGCGCTCTGGGCTCTATCCGTGATCCGGTGCTGAGGAAGGACTCAAGCGCTCAAGACCACTGGTGTCGTAAGGAGTAACTGGCGCCTAGAACAGTGAGTGCTCAGCACCACTCCCATTCACCGGTACCAAGAAAGAAACATAAGAAGTTGGATGCAGGCTGGTCGCCCACTACGAAACCATCTGGGCATAAGGAAGATAGGGCAGCGTGACCCACGTCGGGCCACTTGAGCACTGTTTCTACACCCACACCGCCGTTGATTCCGGCCCTGGAGAGGGCTACATCGAGTCCAGCACCAGCCACTCCTCCCAGGGAGTTGGATGAAGAGGTGAAGGACATCCAGTCACCATCCACCATGTAGACATTTGAAGTTGCCAGGGAGCTCATCAAGAGCACAGTGCCACATCAACCACAGCCCTGGGGACGACCACTGGAGGTGGTAGCACCGGTATAGCATAAGCCAGTACCATCTAAGGGGAAGCCTGCTTTGATGTCCTGACAACCGTCGCCCTGGCACTGGTCACTGGCACCGAGGGCCATCGCGCTGCCATAGTCTCTGGGAAGCGGGTCAGGATCAGAGTCTGAGACTGAATCTTTCACCTCGCGCAGAAGTCAGCACCGAGATGGGAGTCAGCACCAAGGCCAAAAGATGCCTCAGCTTTTCACAGTGCAATAGGTCCCTCTGGCAAAATCTGCCCCAATGGCCATTCTGGACTCTGTGGGCTTTCCACCAAGCACAGGAACTCCAATCCAGTCACGCGCTGTCTTTAGCATCAGGGAGCAGGTTCCATCACACTTGGTCAGAGACCATCTCTCGACCCGACTCTGACTCTGGTACCGAGCAAGACCTTGAGCCAGGTCACTGCACTGATTATGGAGATACCTATGCTGGTACCTGAGTTCGATGCTGCCGGCACTGTGGAAGAAACAGATCGCTCGGTACCACGGGATCTCCTGTGTGCCAAGGGACAAGAGACTGGCCCACTAATGGATTCCCCATCCTCCTTGCCAGATGAGGCTGTGGCGGGCACCACTCCGGCACTGGCAACTGAGGACAGCAGAGCACACTGGGATCTTCTCCGCTGCATTTCTCAAAACCTGGGGATCCAGGTCAAGGAGGTCTCTGAAGGGGGAACAGAACCAATGACTGACATATTGTCTCCATCAGGACCTTCGAGGGTGGCCTTACTATTGATAAAAACTATTGACAAAAATATGAAGTCAATATGGCAAACCCCAGCCTTGATTCCCCTGACAGCAAAAAGGGTCAAGTGTAAATACTTCGTCCCTTCCAAGGGGTATGAGTATCTGTATACCCACCGCCCTCCAGGCTCCCTCATCATTTCAGCTGCAAACAAGAGAGAAAGGCAAGGGAGTCAAGGCCCTACACCTAAAGCCAAGGAGGCCAAGAAAATGGACCTATTTGGCAGAAAGGGGGCCTCCAGCTCAGGGTGGCAAACCAACAGGCCGTCCTGAGCAAATACTTCTATAACACCTGGGGGTCCATCCAAAAGTTTGCAGAGTCTATCTCTGCTGATTCCAAGAAAGAATTTGTAGTCCTTGTGGAGGAGGGCAAAACCACAGCAAAGGCGTCCTTGCAAGGGACTTTGGATGCAGCGGATGCGGCCGCCCAGACTATGGCATTGGGGGTATCTATGCATCACAGCTCCTGATTGCAAGCATCATGCCTCCCTCACAAAGTCCAACAGATGGTACAGGACCTGCCCTTTGAGGGACAGTCGCGGTTCTCTGACCAGACAGACACAGAATTGCGCAGTCTAAAGGACTCTAGGGCAACCCTAAAGTCCTTGGGTCTACATATGCCGGTGCCCCAGAAGAGGCATTTTAGACCACCGCCCCTCCCCAGGTTTTACCAGCCCCATCAGAGGCAGGAGTTTAGTCATAGGAGGTAGAAATAACAATAACAGCAGAAGGCCCTACCAGTCCTCATCTGGTCAGAACGAGGGACCCGAGGGTCCAAAACAAAACTTTTGAGTGTGTGCTCGAGGACAGTATAGCAGTACAACACTCAGATCCACCGCCCCTATTATTTTCAAACCATTTATCCCATTACTATTGTGTATGGACCCAGATTATCTCAGACAGGTGGGTCCTACACATGGCTTTCCTGCCTCTGCCCATTCTCTGTCCCTTTTCAAGGACCCCTCTCATGAGTAACTTCTAATCCAAGAAGTTCAGCAGCTCCTGGAGGTGGGAGTGGTGGAAGAGGTTCCTGTGGAGTTAAGGGGAAGGGGTTTTTACTCATGGTATTTCCTAATTCTGAAAGCCAAGGATGGTCTCAGGCCGATCCTAGACCTAAGAAACCTCAACAAGTTCATAAAAAAGCTGAAGTTGCATATGGTCTCCCTGGCGTCAATCATCCCCTTCCTGGATCCAGGAGATTGGTACGCCGCTCTTGACTTCAAAGACATGTATTTCCATGAGTCAATTGTCCCAAGGCACAGAAAATTCCTCAGATTCGTGATCAGCAGCCATCACTACCAGTTTATGATACTTCGTTCAGCCTCTCGACTGCTCCCAGAGTCTTTACAAAATGCATGGAGGTGGTGGCCACTTTCCTCAGAGGTCTTCCTATATCTGGACAACTGGCTGATCAAATGGAGATCCAGATGGCAAGTAGAATCAGACATAGAGTTCATAAAGCTAACATTTACCAGTCTGGACCTCTTGGTTAACACACACAAGTCTGTCCTCACCCTCGCTCAAAGGATAGAGTTTATAGGGGCAGTCCTGGATTCAAACAAGTCCAGAGCCTTCCTGCCAGAGACTCAATTTTGCAACATTCTCTCTATCATATAGGAGTGGAATCGCCACCCCATGGTCACAGTCAGAAGCTGTCTAAGACTGTTGGGACACCTGGCAGCCTACATGCAAGTAGTTCAGTACACCAGGATACATCTTAGACCCGTACGGGCCTGGTTGGCTTCCGTCTACTGCCCTTCTTGGGATTGTATAGACAAGGTGGTATTGATCCTGTCACCGGTGTTAATTTTGCTCAGGTGATGACTAGACCGGGGAATGGTCTGTGCAGGAGTCCCCGTCTCAAGCCCACAGCCTACCATGACACTGGTAACCAACGCCTCAGACTCGGGCTGGGGGGCTGATCTGGGCTGGGTAAGAACCCAGGGTCAATGGTCAGAAGGGGATTTGTCTGCTCATATCAACGTTAGGAAGTTGAGAGCAGTTTGGTTAATATGTCAAGTCTTCAAAGATCACCTGAGGGGCAAATGCATCGCAGTAAAAACAGACAATACGAAAGCAATGTTTTATATAAACAAATGGGGCTGCTCGCTCCTCTCCCTTTTGTCAAGAAGTCCTCAATCTTTGGTACTTCTGTATAACTCACAAGATCCATATAGAAGTGTCATGCCTCCCGGGATCCCAGAATGTGCTGGTGAACTTCCTCAGCAGGTCAATAGCCACCCACGAGTGGTCTCTACACCCAGATGTGGCAAACAACATCTTCCAAAGGTGGGGAATTCCCCAAGTGGTTCTGTTTGCGATGAAGTTCAACAAGAAATGCATGAGGTTTTGTTTTTTCTAAGGACACAGCCAGCACTCAATGGCAGATGCTTTCCTTTTTCCCTGGTCAGGTCGCCTGTTCTATGCTTTTCCGCCAACCCCACTGATACACAAGGTCCTTCTGAAAGTGAAAAGGGACAAGGTCATGATCATTCTGGTTGCCCTGGCATGGCCACACCAACATTGGTTCACCATATTGCTTGAGTTCGCTGTAGAGACCCCTGTCAGTCTTCCATTCGTGCTGGACCTGATCATGCAGGATTGAAGCCGCCTTCGTCACCCAAACCTGCAGTCTCTTCATCTCACAGCTTGGAAGCTCCATGGCTGAACCAGCAGGAGCTACAATGCTCAGAGCAGGTTAGAGAAATCTTAATGGAAAGTAGAAAACCATCTACAAGAGCTACCTACGGGGCGAAGTGGAAGAGGTTCTCCCTCTGGTCTTGACAGAAAGAGGTTTCCCCAGAGGCTTCACCTATACCACTTATCTTGGACTATTTTTTACACTTTAAGCATCAAGGGCTATCTGTGTCCTCTCTGAAGGTCCACCTGGTGACAATCTCGGCCTTTCATCCGTGGGTAGAGGGCCGTTCAATTTTCTTGAACCACATAGTGAGCCATTTTCTCAAAGGTCTCGACAGAATGTTCCCTCAGACCCGTCAGCCAGTTTCTCAATGGGACCTTAACTTGGTTCTGTCTGAACTGATGAGACCACCATTTGAACCATTGGTGATATGCTCCATCTTGTACTTGTCATGGAAAGTGGCCTTCCTGATAGCCATTACATTGGCTAGAAGGGTGTCGGAACTAAGGGCCTTAACGTTGGAACCTCCGTACACTGTGTTTTTCAAGGATACATTTAGTCTGCAACCACACTCTGCATTCCTTCCAAAAGTGGTCTCACAGTTTCACTTTAATCAGGACATCTTTCTCCTGTTCTTCTACCCCAAGCCGCATACTAGCGACTGTGAGCGGAGCCTTCATTCACTGGACATTAGGAGGGCTTTGGCCTTCTATATCGAGAGAATAATGCCCTTTAGGAGGACCCCCCAGCTCTTCGTGACAGTAGTGGACAGAATGAAAGGCTTTACGGTCTCCTCCCCGACAATTTCATCATGGATTACATGATGTTTTAGGACCTGTTATGAACTAGCAAAGGTGCTGGCCCCTGCTCTGACAGCCCACTCGACAAGAGCCCAGACGACTTTGACAGCCTTTGTAGCCCGGGTCATTTGCAGGGCAGCGACGTGGTCCTCCATTCACACTTTCGTGGCACATTATGCTATTACCCAGCAGGCCAGAGAGGATGCAGCAGTGGGCAGAGCAGTCCTGCAGTCAGTTCTCTGCTGAACTCCGACCCTGCCACTTAGGGAAATGCTTGCGAATCACCTAATTGGAATCAACATGAGCAAGCACTCAAAGAAGAAAAGACCATTACTAACCTTCTGTAATTGTTGTTCTTTGAGATGTGTTGCTCATGTCCATTCCAAACCTGTCTGCCTACCTCTCTGTCAGAGTCTTCCAGCAAGAAGGAACTGAGGAGGCGTAGGGTCCGCAGGCCCTTTTATGGAGGTATGGACACATGACTTCAGGGAGCTCCAGAGTCGACCCTACGGGTATTACTGGGGGAAAATCCTTCCGTGCACAAGGCGCACACATACCTAATTGGAATGGACATGAGCAACACATTTCGAAGAACAACAGTTACAGAAGGTTAGTAACCATCTTTTACTTCATTAGCTCAGGTGGCAGAGTGCTTGGATGATGGATGTAAAGAGTCCAACTCTGCTGATGATGTATGTTGGGGGTCACTATGATGCAGCGTTACGGAATTTGCTTGTGCACCCAGTGTACTTGAACCAGAGACTTTTGGTCAGTGGTACCTGAAGCACATTTGCTGATTGTCCTTGTGCCTCCGACTGAGGGTATAGAAGGCAGGGCTACCCAACTGCCCTCAGTTACTTCTCACCACCCAAGGCTAGGAGTAGGAGCTCTCAGTGATGCCTTGTTGCTCAGTGATTTTGGTTTTTTATCTTATGTAGATCAGTTTAAATAGTTACAATTAAGTAGTTATTTCAATAGTTAGGTCAGTGTTAGGAAATGTATAGGATTTCCTTTGTCCCTTTGCAGGGAAACTATCTTTATTTGCTTTTTATCAAGGAAGTACTCTCTTGACCACTTCAGTCACTGAACACAAATCCTCTGGTTTTAAGAACTGCCCTTCTTGTGAGGCACTAATGCTCTTGAATGATAACCATACCATTTAGCCTTGGTGAGAAGCACATCACCTACTTATGTGCTATTTGTAACTTATTCTCTAAACATAGTCAGTTAGGGTTTCTGGACTCAACATATTCCTACTGGAAATCTCAATGTGCCTGGCCTCTGATCCTGACCTGCCTGGAGCAGATTTATCTCATTATTCCTCTTCATGGAGAGCCCTAGCTTTCATTTCTGTTGGAACTACAGCCCACACTGAAAGTTCTCTAGGGTGCTTTAATCTATTCTCATTTCAAAGAGGAGTAGTTCAAAGTGCACTAGGTAACTTTTAATGTGTGGTAGCAGTGTCCACACAGACATTTGGTGTGCAGCAGACAAGTGCGGGATATATTTACACCCCAGCTTGCTGTGAATTAAGTGTTTGTGTAGACAAGCCCTGCAAGCTTACATCACTCCTAAAAACATGCTAGTATCCTTGATGATGGACTCTCCTCTATTGGCATCATTAAAATAGTCATAACAGGCACTTTAGTAGTCACCTCGATACTGGTTGCATCCTCATTACCCACAAGACCTGTGTCTGTCAAAGTGCCGAGTACATTGTGGGTACAGTCCTTTGTATGCCTAAGGAGTGCTACTTTTCCTCCTCAGAATTAGGGGGCAGCAGGGAAAGCTGTCATACAAAATCATCTGGGTCAAGGTACTCACTTCCTCTTTCCCCAGGAAGGGATGCTAGAGCTTGATCCGGTTACCAAACGCACAGATCCATGGTATCCTCCTCCATGGCCTGCAGCTTCATATGCCTATCGTTATCCTGATCCCTATTGGCACCTTGACATCCCTTACTCTACAAGGACTGTTTCAGTGTCATATTCCAGATCCAGATCTCCCTCCCCTCACCATTCTAAGGACCTTCCATCTCTTCAAATGGCACAGCAAGTCATCACTGTTGCTCTATCCGATGAGAAGTTACTGGAGGATGGACAACCTATCCCTGCCAACATTTCTTCATCATCTCCAGATGAGTCTGTTTTGCCAGAATCATCTTCATTCACTCTGGATGACTATAAATCATGCCAAGACCTCATGAGGAGAGTGGCATTTACTTTAGATATCCTGATAGAAATAGTTCAGGAGACGCCCCTGAAAGTATGTCTACACTGCATAGTGAACTCAGGTCTATGGGACCCATGTCTACAGACCTGTTCTTTCCCAGTTCATGCTTGAGTGTCCACACAGCATTGCTACATGAGCCTCATATCCATGCTGATGTGTCCATATTGCATGACACAAACCCGAGTCAGACCATGTGGTTCTGGGGGAATATCACAGGTTTCTGAGTCCCCTTACAAGCTGTAGCTGCTCTAGGCTTTGGTTCATGCTGTATTGTGGGAGATCTTGCCTGTGCATCCCATGGTGCTTAACCAGAAGTGCTCTTAGCCCATCAACACACCCAACTTGAACCATTTTTGGATCTGCACACGCCCGGCAACCAGATCCAGCAACGTGGATCCAGCACAGGTGGAAGAACTTCTGCTGGTGTTTTCAGTCCTATTTTGGGAAATAGAGCTTCTTCTTCAAGTGGAGTCCCTGTGGGTACTCCACTTTAGGTGATTGCGTGCCCCTGCGCCTCTAGTCAGAGAATTTTAACAGCAGTACCTGGCTGGGCTGCACATGCGGTCTCCCTGTTTCACGCCTGCGGTAGCAGTTAATTAATACTGTGTGGCCGCCCCCACCCTCAGTTGCTTCTCAGTTGCCCTTGGTCCGGGTCGGAGCTCTGGCAGTGCCTTCATTGATTTACCTCAGAAGTGATTGTTACAGCCTTTTGTAAATAATAGTTAGATTAGTGTTATTCATATAGCTAGATTAGTTGACTAGGACTTTCCCCTCATTTAAAAACATTTTTTTTCTTCCTTTTGAAATGCCAGGCTCTCCTAGATTTAAACATTGCCTCTCCTTCTGTGAGGCAATTCCTATTTCTGACAGTCCTGCTGCAGACCCAGGACCTCAAATTTCTTCTGGTGATTGACCACCGAAGATGCCTTCTGACAGATCCCTCTCCTCAGTCTCACAGGGGATGGACCTGTTTCCTAAAACACCAACAAAGAGTAGAACTTCCACTACTCTTACAAAAAATAAAAAGAAATGTTCCCTGTCTCAGTCTACTGCATCAGTACTGGCCATGCCGCGGCCAAGTATGTTCAAGTTGGCAGGGACTTTTGGTACCGCTGGTACTGTTAAAGCCACAGACCCTAAGCAGACAGGCTGCAAAAAGGAAGGCAGAGAAAAGACTGCCTTTCCCACTAGGGCATTGGCAGCAGCTAGAAAATCCTCCGTACCAAGTGTCTCTGCAATTTCTAAGGCACCAGTGCCACCTACTGGCTCTCTGCCACAAATCTCTGATGCATCTGCACCAAAGCCTCATAAGTCCTCAGAGCAGTCAACATCAGCACCGATCCCCAGGGCGCTGCACTACCTACTGGTACAACAATTCTTGGTACTGCACCAGATCCAAGCGCCTCCTCTGGTACTGAAAATATACCAGTTCCTTGCACCTAAGGACCTGACAGTGACCCTGAAACCTGAGTCCCCTCTTTTTGGTACAGATACTGCATTAGTGCTTTCAGTTCTGTGCATTCCACCAGCTGCCCTGCCTTCCTTCCTCCCCCCGCCCCCCAGTCCCTCTTCTCTCGCAAGGAGGACAAGGGCAGGGAACTTTTTTCATCTCAGCACTCCTCACCACTGCAGGCCAGTATCAGATCTGAGCCACAAGAGCCTCCTAGACACCATCCCAGACCAGATATACAGGGGTGGTACGGACACCCATGGGGACCCTCACCTATGCCCTTCCCACCACAATCGCCATTCTGGGACCCGTGGTGGCATACAGGCAATATTATCTCAAGCCTCCAAACATCAGGGAAATGCACACACACTACTCCCCAAAGTCAGTAGCGCCACCTGATGTCTCCCAAGAACAGACTTTTGAGGAAACAGAGTAGGACTCAGACCAGGAGGCTATTCCTGCAACCAACTTGTCTTCCTCACCTGACAAGCCCATCATGCCTCCTCCCCCTACTACTGGAGACGATTTCAAACTGTTTCAGGAACTGTTTAAAAGGATAGCTGACACAGTACAAATCCCTCTCGAAGAGGTTACCGAATGACAGCACAAACTGTTGGACATACTCCATACATCAACATCCTCCAGTATTGCCTTGCCCACAAATGAGGCCATTATGGAGCCTGCCACAACCATCTGGCAAAACCCCACCATAATCCCACCTACGAGTAAGAGGGCGGGCAAAAAATATTACATCCCTTCAAAGGGGCTAGAATTTTTATTTTCCCACCTCCAACCAAATTCTCTTGTGGAGGACACAGTTAACAAAAGAGACAGGCAACATTATTCCAGGACCATACCTTACAATAAGGAATGGAAAAGGCTGGATCTACTCAGCCACAAGGCCTACTCCTCAGCAACGTTACAGTTTAGAATCACCAATTATGAAGCTCTCCTTGCAAAATACGACCACATGACATATTCAGAGTTAGCAGACTTTATTGACATTATACCAGAGGAAAAGAGAGAGCAGTTTACATCGCTCATTTCCAAAGGCCATCTTCTAGCTCGAACAGCCCTTCAGGCATCAGTGGATTCTGCTGACACGGCAGGGAGGACCATTGCAACCACCATATTAATACACCAAGCCTCCTGGTTTCCAAGGGAGATGCAATCTACAGTGGAGGACCTTCCTTTTGAGGGTCCGAAGCTGTTTGCCAGCAAGACTGACGAGTCACTTCACTCCTTAAAGGACTTAAGAGCCACTCTTTGATCTCTAGGCATCTATACACCTGCAACAAAATGCAAACAAGGCAGGTATCACATGTCACAATGCTCTAGACAAGCTCTGTATACACAGAACCAGAGACAGTATGATCCTCACAGACATAGGAAAAGACCACTGAAGCAAAGGTCAAACTCTTCGCAGCCCTCCACATTGCAGCAACCAACCTCTAAACACCAAATTTGAAGGTTTGGTTGAGGGTTTGACAGACCTTCCCAACCCATTGTTGCTAACACGATGCTTCATCAATCATCCATTTATAGACTGTCTAGTACCATTCTACCCAGTCTGGCGGACCATCACTTCAGACAAATGGGTACTGGAGATCACCAAGAACGGCTACTCTAGCCAGTTCCTCTCCACATTTGGAGTATTGTGTCTAGTTTTGGGCCCCCCACTACAGAAAGGATGTGGACAAATTGGAGAGAGTCCAGCGGAGGGCACCAAAATGATTAGGGGGCTGGAGCATATGACTTATGAGAAGAGGCTGAGGGAACTAGGACTTGTTTAGTCTGCAGAAGAGAAGAATGAAGGGGGATTTGATAGCGGCCTTCAACTAACTGAAGGAGGTTTCCAGGGAAGATGGAGCTAGACTGTTCTTAGTGGTGGCAGATGACAAAACAAGGAACAATGGTCTCAAGTTGTAGTTGGGGAAGTCTAGGTTAGATATTAGAAAACACTTTTTTTTTACTAGGAGGGTGGTGAAGCACTGGGATGAGTTACCTAGGGAAATGGTGGAATCTCCATCCTTAGAGATTTTTAAGGCTCTGCTTGACAAAGCCCTGGCTGGGATGATTTAGTTGGGGTTTGTCCTGCTTTGAGCAGGGGGGTTGGACTAGATGATCTCCTGATGTCCCTTCCAACTCTTATCTTCTATGATTCTATGGCAGCAAAATCCAGATGCTGCTGCTTATGCCTGTTGCCATAGTTTCAGATACCTTGTATGTAGACAAGTATTTCTGGAGCAGGTCTATGAGCACAGCCTGGTGGGATTGCAGCATCATGTGGACCTGCAGCAGTGGCTCCAGAACTTTCACATGAAGAAGCAGATGTTCCTGGAGCTGTATGGTCAGCTGTGTGATCAGGGAGGCAATGTTGGTTCAGAAGTGGGTCTTTATTGATGCTACGGGTCCATGGCTAACCACTTTGCTGGTGGCAAGTTAGTTGTGGGGTTTGTGATGGTGGAGGTTTGTGATGTGATAAAGACTGTAATTTAACCAAAGATGGTGGGCATAAACAATGTTGCTGAAAGAATTGCTGGTTTTGAGAGAATGTGCTTTCCAAACTGTCAGGGCTATCAATGGGACTCACATGCCCATAGCTTGCCCTCTGCAAAGAGCACATGAGTATTTAATCTGCAGAGGGTATTATTCCATTGTTATGTAGGTCCTAGTCAACCACAGAGGCAGGTTCATGGACACCAATATGCAGGACATGTCAAAGTTGGAGATGTGTACATCATTAAAAGTTCAGACTTTTCTATTGTGAGTGAGTTTAAATGATTTAAAATCCCAATCTTTGGAAAACTGTGGCATTATGCATTACTTGGACATGCTGGTTAATGTTCTTCCTTGAGTTCTGTCATTGTCAAGGTGGTGGGTGGATTCAGTAAACATGGCCAAGGGATTCCTTTTTCTCCTCAGCTTCTATCAAAAACTCTGGTGACAGATGCATCCACACTGGCCTGGAGAGCTCACATGGATAGTGTTTGAACACAATGACTGTGGACAGGTCAGGAATCCACTCTTCACATAAGCATCCTGTATCTAAGAGCCATTCATCGAGCTTGGGAGGACTTTCTACCAACCATCCAGGGTCTTACCATACAGGTCATGACAGATAATATGACTGCCATGTTTTTCCTGAATAAGCAGGGTGCGGCAAGAGCCACACCGTTGTATCAGGAGGTGATACATTTTGCACATATCATGGGGTCACACTCAACGCAGCTATAGAATGTTCCAGCAGATCATGTCAGCAGATAATTTATTGACAGACACAAATGGACAATAAAGGATAAGGTGATTTAGGCAGGTTTTTTCCCCCAACAAGTGGGTGTTCCCCGTTGTAGACCTGTTTGTGAAAATAGGAAATCTTATTGCTTCTGATCTGGCAGGAGTGAGAGCCCAAGATCAATTGCTGATGCATTCCTGATTCCTTGAGGCTCAGATCTTCTATGGCTGCATATACACTACATGCCACTGGCAGCAGTGTGTAGTGTACGTGTATCTACGTGTTGCAGTGAAAAAAAGGCTATGTCCACACTGGTGTGTAGCTACACATATCAGTGGAAGGCTGTGGCAAGGAGGACCTGCCAGAACCTTTCCCCACTGCTGTAGCCATTACCTGCAACAGGGAAAGATTTCAACAGCAGAAAGGAAGCAGGACACTATTCTGCTAAAAATATCAGTGTAGACTAAGAAGGCACTACTTGGGTGAGTAGGGTACTTTTCCAACAGGGTTCAAGCATGTCTTTACTCTGCTTGCCTAAACAGTAACTCGTTGTCTACAATGCTATTTATACCCTGGTAAGGGGGCAAGTAGTATATCTACTATACATGCCACCAAAGTGAGTTTACAGTGTAGATCAGGGATCTACTTTCAGCTGTACGGGCTGCATACCTCAGTCTTGCTCTTATGGTGGGCTGGAGCGCTTAGGCCCATGTCATGTTGGAGGGAGCGGGGGGGAAGGGGCGGGCTGGGCTGGGAGAGGAAGCAGCCACCGTGTGGTGCTGCTGGGGCCGGGAGCGGCATGCTGGGCCCGTGTGGGAGAGGGGCACGGGGAAGCAGCGGGCCAGGAGGGAAGAGAGGCCACCATGCCGCGCTGCTTGTGGCTGGGAGCGGTGTAGCTCCAGCCAGGGCGCCGCTAGACTCATGTGGGAGCGAGTGGGACTGGGAGGGGGGAACGGGTTGGTCAAAATGTGTTGGCAGGCTGGATGCGGCCTGCGGGCCGTAGTTTGAGAACCCCTGGTGTAGATGTACCTTATATGCTTTTTCTCAATTGTCAGAAAACTCACAGCAGGCAGTTTTGAGTCTTGGTTCTCCAATTCTTGTCCATTCATCCTCCCATAACTTTACTGTTGCTCTGGACATAATATTTCAGAGTTACAGTCCGGTCTGACATCCTGATCCATGCACTCTTTGCCTCACAGCATAGTTATTCAATAGTTAACTTAAACAGGGAGAGCTTGTTCGTTGAGGGTATAGAGCATTCTCATGTCTTTAGAGGAAAGATTCTACAAGGAATACGTACCTGGCTAAATGGAAGAGATTCTCAATATGGACTTATCACCACCAGTTATCTCCTTCCAGATCTCAAGTCCCTGACATATTGGAATACCCGCTGGAACTGAAGAACTTCGATCTGTCAATTAGTTCACTGAAAGTGCACTTACTAGCCATCTCTGCTAACCACCCTCTGATTAAAGGTCATTCTGTTGCTCGCCTGTCCATAGTAGCAAGATTTTCAAAAGGCCTGGTAAGGATCTTGTCACAGGATACAGTGAGCAGGTAGATCAATGAGCTTTCTGAAGCTATCAAATTGCAATTTTGACTAGAGTTAAACCAAGCACAAAGTTTGCTATACAACTTGATGAGAGCATTGATATCGTGAATTTGGCTCAGTTTGTGTTTGTCAGATATTGCTTTGAGGATGAAATTCTGGAAGATATGCTATTCTGCAAACTACTTGAAGGGTGAACAACTTCAATCTTGTGAATAACTTTTTCAGTGCACATGGCCTGTCATGGTCCAATTGCGTTGACGTGTTTGCTGATGGCGGAGCTGCAGTGGTGGGTTCTAAGAAGGGCTTTGAAGGGAAAACACTCAACATTGCACCCCACATTCAATTCATGCATTGCATGATACACCATGAGGCTCTGGCTGCTAAAAAACTGGAATCTGACACAAACAAGGTTTTGAATGATGCTGTGAAAATTGTGAATTTTGTAAAAGCAAGAGCTTTAAAAAGCTGGCTATTTTCCATTCTGTACAATGAAATGGGCTCTCGGTATGACTAGCTCCTTCTGCAGACGGAAGTCAGATGGTTGTCCCGAAGGAAGATGCTTTGCAGTGTCGTCTTTCTCAAGGATGAACTCTATCTCTTCCTATTGGAACACAACCCTGCACTGACTGAAAACATAACCAATGAAAGATGGCTCTTGATTCTTTTCTATCTCATAGACAATTTTGAGAAATTAAATGATCTCAACACTTCACTCTAAGGAAAGAACAGCAACATCTTGCTACTTGATAACAAGATTTCTGCATTTCTGAAGAAGCTCACTGTGGAGAGAGAAATATGAAGAAGGAAATGCAGTTTCCATTGTATCAGTGAATTCACAGAAGAATATCAACTTGACCATAAACAAACTGATGAAGTTGTCTCCATTCACCTGAAAAAATCTTGATCAAGAATTATCAGAGAAGTTTCATAGGTTGCTAGCAGAGGAGGTTGATTGGATTAAAATCCCTTTTGCGCAGATTTTGCAACTACACATCTCCCTCTTGCTGAACAAGCTGTCAGAGCTGTCAAGTGATTACACACAGTTGATGGAAATCAAAGGAAAAGCACTAGGAAGCTTTTGTGACTCTCTGTGAAAAAGGAAAATGTAGGACTCTCAGCAATTGCCATGGAAGTACTCTTGCCAGTCACATCCATATACCTATGTGAGACTACCTTCTCCAAGCTGGTGACAATCAAGATCAAACAGTGCTCATGACTGCAGGTGGAAAATGGTCTGAGTAGCAGTTTCTGAGATAAAACTGAGAGTGGATGTCATTGTCTCAGAAATGCAGGCCTGTCTGTCTCACTGAAGAAGAAACAGTTAATATGAGTGGTTAATTTTTTTTCATTTGAAATTTCTTTTTTAAAATATATGTTAGTAGTTTGTAATATTTAATGTTTACTACTTTCTAATAACCTTTACCTAGTCTTATAAATTTAGTAATAAAAATACATTTTTCATTCCTCCCACCAACTTGCAAAAAAAAACAACCCAAACAGTTTCAGATTATAGGTAGTGGAGTGGGAGAAGGACACGACAAATTCCTTGAATGGTGAGGGGTGCAACTGGAAAATTTTGTGCATCACTGCTCTAGACATCTGTAGGATGCTCTCCTTTTACTTAGTCAGGATCAAGTTGTTTATAGTTTCTCCCAGACTGTTACATATGCAGGGAGAATGAAGAGCTGAGCTGTTACCGCTCAGAGAATCTTTAATTGGATAACATTGTGCAACAAAGTGGGTTATGAGCTAGCCATTATTATTCCATCACAAAAAGTTATTGCCCAGCCTACATGAGCTCAAACTGCTTCATTGGCCTCCCTGAAAAATATTCCTATTGTAGACATATGTAGGTCTGCGACATAGTCTTCTGTCCCAACATTGTGCAATTGTGAAAGTGTCTAGAGCCTATGTGAACTTTGGCAAAGCAGTCTCACAGTCCTTGTTTAAATAGGCTTCTTGTACCCACCTCCAGCAAGGTCACTGCTTGGGAGTCATCAACGCAGGTATATATATGGGAAAAGCACTTGAAGTAGAAAAAATAGTTACTTACCTGGACAATAATTGTGGTTCTTTGAGTGGGCTGTCCACATATGTATTCCATGACCTGCCGCTGTCCCACAGAGTCTAATGATGTCAAAATTCCTGTGGTGAAGGAACTGAGGGGTGACTGGGGCACACAGGCAACTTTAATTCTTTGAGTGCTGAACTTTGCAAGATTGGTAGTATTCTTTTAATATAGTTTTTTATGTATAATTATATATGTTGTGGGCAAATTCTTTATTCACAAGGAGGCAGAAAATGGTATGGAAAATAGTGATTCTGGCTTGGTCTACACTTACCTCGGTGATTTGGCGGCAGTCAACCGGAGTTACGCAAAGTACGCAAAGAACTTGCGTAACTTCTGTCGACTTCTGTACTTCTCTTCTGCACGCCGTCTTCACTGCACTGCGCCGACAGGAACCGCGTTCCTGTCGATGCAGCGCTACGCCACTTGAGGAGGTGGTTTTAGTACGTCAACTTCTGGATCAACTGAGCGGGTCTTCACTGACTGCTCAGTCGATCCAGAGCAATGGTTCGTCAATGTAGACATAGCCTCTGTTTGCACTTTTGTGGACAGGGTGGGCCTTTAGATGGAGCATTGATGGCTCAAGATCTGTAAGGAAAGGCCCTGTTGTTCCTACTGCAGGAAATGACTATGCTGCAGCCTTATATAGTTACCACTTTGGACAAATTAGGAGAGGGTTCCTAGATACTGAATTAAATAGCCTTTGGAGAAAGAATGGTGGCTGAGGTGCAAGGCTTCTGATTTGGGTGGGGTGTTACACAAGATAAAAATAAGATGCTTGTCAGAGCTCTAACTGAGATGTGATTCAGTCACTTCCCAGGGAAAAAAATGGTAATATATGTTTTAGAAGCATACTTCTACAAAATGAATCCAAAATCATTTGCATTTAATCTAAAACTGGAACCACAAAGATTATTCTGCCTATTGGAATATGGTTCCAGTTGGTTTTGTTTTATTTTTATCTAGTGGTTCAATAGTCAGATGTGAATGCAGAAATAGTTATCTTAAAGTTGTTAAGCCTAATGATATTGTTCTTTCTGTTAATTTCATTTTACTTATATGTCTTTACTTATACCTTCTTTTTAGTTATTCCCAAGACTGGAAGTGAAAGAAATAGAATGAAAAGATGGATCGCTTCAGTTTATCATCAGATGCTACTGGTTTCCGTCTGTTCACACGTGAATCCTTGGCCACAATTGAGAAGCGAATTGCTGAGAAAAAAACAAAGCAAGCTAAGGCTAAGTTGGAAAATAAACAGGCTGAAGTAGAAAAATGTCAGCCCCAACCTGATCTGGGAGCTTGCAAAAAGCTTCCTTCTTTGTATGGGAATCTTTCTCCGGAGCTTATCGGGGAACCATTGGAGGATCTCGATCCATACTACAGTGATCATAAGGTTAAAACTATCAGAAGTGTTACTGATCTTATTTTGCCTGTTATGACGTTAAAAGAAATGCTTTATTCAGAAGATTCTTGTTTTGGTCCTTCCTTTACCTATTATCATGACATTAATAGAATTTTTTGGTTCAGGGGTTACTTAAGGGTATATTAAACAATAACTCACTATAATGAAAGCTTAATTTTAAAAAGCCAGTGAGCAAACTGCATTGATTATAGAAATATAATACTACTTCTTGAACAGAAAATATTTTATTAGGCAAATGACTTTGTGTTATGTAATGCATTTTCCTCCTCACGAGATTTATGCAGGTTGGTAGGACTGACCACTGCGGTACAAATAGCTTCTCTCTAATAGCTGTTAATCACACCATAGTTGGTAGCTTACTTCAATTAGTTTTCCTGCATTGTAAAAGTAATAAGAAAATAGCACAACACAACTAAGCATTTTACAGATCTTTTAGTTCCTCCACATACCAAAAGATATTGAATATTTTTTCTTATAAATAATACATTTTCTACTGTAATGATAGCATTTTTATTAGTATTCATTATAAGTTTATATAGAGAAAAAACAAACTCAAAATCTAAGAGGGCAATAGATTTTTAGCTCAAGCAGATCAGAATTTATTTTCAACCTGCAATGATCTATAGCTATGTAAGTACAGTATTCCCAAGAGGAAACAACATAATTTGGATATAGGAGTATTCGTATTGAAAAATTTAAGTGTATATTTCATATATTAAAGGAGAAATTGTACTGAATCAGCTTATAGGCTGCATTATATACGAGCAAGTACATTGTATTTATAGAGGCTACTGAAATTTAATCATGTACCAAGTCATTTCATCATAAAACTCCCAGGACAATTCTGTAACATGTAAGTACATTCACTTTGTCTTCAAGCGTTGTTACAGGCTGGGATTCTTAGAGCAAAGAAGAGGAGTCTAATTCATTTGAAGAAGTTACAGGAATGTTAACATAAACATTATCTTGAATTTAGGAGATTTGTTAATTTTTTTGTCTGTATCTGACAAGAACATGGGTCATTCTTGGAGCAGGGGATATCACAGTGATAGCTGACAGAGTTCCACAACAAATTAGGGATGTTTCATACTAGAACTTCTATTTTCATGGGGCCAGAATCTGGTAATCTTACATAGAATAGTTCCTTAGGTTGTGATTAGCTTACTGAAAACAGAGTGGACTCCTTGAGGAGTAAAGTACTACTGAGCATGAGTAAGGGTGCAGAATTTGGACCATAATTAATAGCCTTTGATTACTTTGGCAAAGTGAGTGTGAGGGTTTGTTTTCTGTAGTAGTTATTAAGAGGCAGCAGGAGGAAATAAGAATGATCTTATAATGATGTACTGCCATGATAGCAAATAGTATCATTAAATCTGAACTCCAAGTAAGAATACAGCAAAATCACACTCTTACTCCAGGATTAGCTGCAGTTTTGGGCATAAATTTTAAAAATCTCAATGTGTAGTTTCTAGAAAAGCATTGTTTAGTTGGCATATTTTTAATGTTATGAGTTTCTTTTGTCTTACAGACTTTTATGGTACTAAATAAAAAGAAGATAATCTTCCGATTTACTGCCACACCTGCCTTATGTATACTTAGTCCTTTCCATCCAATCAGAAGAGTTGCAATTAAAGTTTCGGTCCATTCATATCCTTCCTGTTGTTTTCTCTCTTCTAACATTGCTTTTTAATACTAGGCCAGGTTCCCTCATTCTGACTGTCTGTTTATGTGGATATAATATTGTGTAAGCATATGCTGGATATAACTACAAAAACAATAATATTTACATGTATTTTATTGCACATAACTGGAAGTGTGCAAAACTGATTAGATCTGATTAATCACATTTCTGGTGATTCATAGATTCAGAGTTCAGATATTATTGTCAGGATCCTAGAGTTCAATTACATATACATATCACCCTATGTGTGTTAGGGCCTTATGCACAACTTTCTATACACCTGTATTGTGATGGAGACAGAAATTTCAAATAGAGGACAACTGATCCACACCAATTCAGAACTTCTAGAATGTGAATTGCAATAGTGCTTTGGTGAGTACATCTGGTATTGTTCTAAGGAAGGATGATTGAAGTTAGAGATGGAATAAATCTGAAGGCCTGCATTTTTTGTGCCTGAATAACTATGGGTGATGTTTAAAATGCTTAGATGTCTAAGAGTCTTTCTGACCTAAATGAGTGGTTAAAAAAAATAGCATCTGCTATTATTTGCACGCATCATTTGCAGGTGCAGAAATGGGGGCCACTAAGTTGTCTACTCCATTTTCTTCTTAGGAATCTGGTATCTTCCACAATCATTAAGTGGAAAGAATAGGTCCTAAGATGGAAAAGATTTCTGATTGGCCTTTGAATGAGTACTCAGTTTGAATGCTGTTAGTTGTTACTAAGATTAAATGTGGCATATATTATTTTCTGTTCTGGTTCACACAGAATTAATATTAAAATTGGATGTAGTGTTTATTAAAAATACAATCTTTATTAGATGGAGAGTGATGTTTAATGAAAGGCTGTTTTTTGTGTGGTTTAGATGGATATACTGTGAAACAATTGGGGTTCTGTTCTGGGCCCTTTTTCTTCTTCTGCTGCTGCTGCTGTGTTCTCTGACAGGGCAAACTCTTGTTTCCATGGTTTCAGTTACCATGTGTTTGCCAAGGACTCCCAGTTTGACCAGTGAATCCCGATACTCCTTCTTCTGCCCAGTCTAATATTTCTATTTCCACCTGACTGTTCTACCACTGCTCCATCCTGAACAAGGTAAAAACTGAATTTCGTATCTTTCTTCCAAAACTGTCTCTACACTCTCACTTCTCCATCTCCATTTAACACTCCAGTGTTCTTCCCACTGCACAGGCTTGCAACCTCACTTTTTATTTGTCATTGCTCTCTTGACTTCTTTTCACAGATCCAGACTTGTACCAGATACTGTTGCTTCTCCCTCTACAACAGGAAGGATGCTATGGTCTAATGGACTGAACATGAGGTTGCGGGTCAGGAGATTTGAAATCTGTTCCTAATTCTGTCATTGTCTCTGTTTTGTGACAACAAAGTTACTTCTCTCCCAGTATTTCATTGGGTGTTCACCCATGTTTTAAAAATGTTTTGAGAGTGTGTAAGTGCAAAGTATTATTGCTTCTAAACTCCTCTCCTACCAGAAAAACCTCTTGTCCTTGCCTTGGTAATCTCTTGCCATAGTTTTTTCAATCTTGCTTCTCTGGCTTTCCAGTTTCATCTTGTCCCCTTCTAGTTACAAGATGAAGATGATTTTAATGGATATATTTTCTTTTATGATTCTGGCAACGTTACTCTTTTCTTCAAATCCCTTCCCTCACTTTTTATGACATTCCAATCAAGTCCTTTCCTTCGAGGTTCTAAATAACTCCACCCATACTCAAGCCTCCATATGCCACCCTCTTGCTTTCCATAGGCATTTACTTTCCAAATGTGGCCAAGTCAGGAAGATTCCTCCAGTGTATTTCAAATGGTTTCCCAATGAGCATGCAGACAAGATCTGCACACAGCTCCTGGAGCAGCTGTTGAGTTCAGGCATGCTTTCTCTGCTACATTTGGAAGCTCTCAACACAGTGTTTTCTGGTAGTACAGCAGTGCCTCTTCTGGTTCAGGGTCCAATGCAGGTGGAACCTAGGCCTGCAACAGTAGTGGCACTATATGCTGAAGTGGCTTCCAGATGGAGTTTCTGTCTATCCAGAGGGCTTTTCATAGGGCTAGCCTCCAGGGATCAACTACCATTTCATGCTCAGGTTTCCAGGCAGGGGTAAGGGGAGACCTCCAGGCAGCTTTTTCATCATGGCCTCTGCTCCCAGCCTTTGCCTCCATAAAAGCCACAGCCAGACATTTCCCAGGATTTCTTGAGGGGATTCAGTTTTCTTCTGGGAAGCAGACATTTGGTGTGCTCCTAGGTTATCAGCCTAACAGTCCCTTGCCACTCCTCACTTTCCTTCTCTTTTGAGGCGTCTCCATTTCCTATCTGTCAACCCCTATAACTCCAAATATGAAGACCCCCAGTTCTAGCTATTCTAGAAAAGATTAAGTTGATCTGTGTTCAGACAGATGTGGTCCTTAGCCTTTTCCTGCTTCTTCCCTTCTCTACTGAGTAGCAACTGTTGGGCTCTAAAGTGTTTGTCATAACAGAAACAAGAAGTCAAAGAAAAGATCTTACTCAGATTATCACTCTTTTAGTCACAAGTCCAAAGAAAAGTGGCTTGTTTTAGTAATCCTTAGTTGTCCTCAGAGAAAGAGCTTGTTTGCATCTGATCAGGAAGAAAACCAAGAAGGACATTTTCCTCCCCCCGAAGTTTGAGGCTATGCTGTGCAGGACCCTATTTATGCTTGGGATTCAATTGTCCCTGATAGAAGCACAGATCAGGGTAACAGGGACATCCAGTTCACCAATATATACTTTCCTTCCCAGTCCAAGAAGGAGATTTGCATTCTTCTGTATGCCTCCCTTGAAGATATTATCAGAGTGGAATGGGAGTGCCTGAGTAAGGCATAAACCTAACAGGCAGCTTCCAAAGTTTGCTTAAGAATATGATGGTCCCTTTGGAAGGGATATTTCTGCCCAAGAACCAAAGGCTAGGAGAACAGAGTTGTCCCTCAGACAAAATGATGAGATTTTAGCTTCAGTCCTTCAGTGGTGTTATAGCATAGGCAACTGAGCACTAAGATGCAGTTTTCTGCAAGATTAAAAAATTAAACTGGTTCACTAAAAGATATTGCTGGTGACTTCATTCACTTAGACACTTCCCTGGTTCTCTCATATTTGCTGCTCCATCTATGGGCTTGAGTGCTGTAAGCTGCAGAAACTTTTTGGTTCTGCCTCTGGAAGATGGGCATGCAGGCCAAACAATGTAATGAGTGTCTAATTACATGGAAGTAAATTCTTTGGGGAACCCTCTAGATGAAGCAGTTGTGGCAGCTGACAAAACAAAGTTCCTGCCTTCCTCAAAACTTCTGTGAAGAGGTTATCACTGTTCCTTTTGTAACAGCCCTTCTTTCAGGGTCCAAAATTTTGGACAATACCAACAAAGAGACACCTACTGTAGAAATAATTGGAACAGATTTGCCAGAGACTTGCTTTTTCTTGCCCTTCACTTCTCGATGAAAAATGACAAAGAAGGCATAGACTTTCTATAACTTTCTGTTCTATTCAGATAGTACTTACTGTTATGTTAAATCCTTGGAAATTACTTGTATTCAAAGAGAAATCAACATGGAACACAGAGAGATGTAAACCCACGGAAAGTCTTTATTGAACTACAAGTGGAAACCAGCCAGAACTGGCTGAGCTATCCCCTAATATTCTAACTTTGTTGCTACGGCAACCTAGGTAACTAGGCAGGACACAAAATACACAACGTATTCCTCCCCCCTTAATGAAAACACCCATTTAACAGAACAATCACTAAACTAGGGAATGAGTGTAGACTGCCTCATTTCCTGGCTACACCCTGGGGATTATTCTGCCCCATAAATGTAGGTTTGCCCTAGCTAAAGATCCAGCCATTGAGGAGGCCTTCTCTCTCTAGGTGGATTGTGGCAGAGTTCTGGTGTTCTTGCACCATCAGGTGTTATTGGTGCGGGTCTAACAATGGGTTCAGGACTCGTAGTTCAAACAGGTGAAGGGGGCTGTATCTGCTGCAAAGGTGGATGGAGGAGTGGAGTCAGGAACGGGTGACTCTTGACTCGATGATATCTCACCTGCTATGGTGAGGTCAGGCAGTTCAACTGGAGATGTGGCCTTGGAACTTGTATGACCTGGCAACAATTGATCTCCATGTCACCGCCAGGTGAGATCATTTGCAGTCTGGACAGTATAGGAAATAGGTCCTATCTGGGCGATGACTGTAGCAGGGACCCAGTTAGCTCCAGAAGCATAGTTTCGAGCTAGGACAGGCTGTCCAGGACTAAAGGTTCAGTCTTTTGCTCTGTGTGCATGTCTGATGACTTGGTTTTGCTGTTGACGTTGCACAACTTGTCATGCTGTGGAGGGTTTCAGCAGATCAAAGCAAGTGTGCAGCTGTCGTCCCATCATTAGAAAGACCGGAGACGCTTTGGTCATAACATGAGGTGTATTTCTGTAGGATAGTAAGAAGATATCCAGACGCTTTTGAACAGACGAATGTCCCTGTGCAGATTTTAAAGCTTGTTTCATTGCCTGCACAAACCTTTCTGCTGATCCATTGGTGGATGAATGATATGGTGCTGAAGTGATGTGATGTATCCTATTTGCTTTCATAAAATTTTCAAACTCCTGAGAGACGAACTGTGGTCCATTGTCAATCACAATTGTTCTGACAGACCAAAATGACTAAAGATTTCACGCAGTCTCTGGTTAGTGCTTTCAGCAGTAGTGGATGGCATTACAGAGACTTCTGACCTTTTGGAGTGGGATTCAACAACAACCATGAACATGCTTCCTTCAAATGGGCTGGCAAAATCAACGTGAATACGCTGCTATGGGTTTTCAGGACAGTCCCATGGGTGTAGAGGCGCCAACTGAAGGGTGTTTCTCACACACTGACATGAAGTTCCAGCTGTTGCCTTCTCTTCAATGGCACTGTTCAGGCCAGGCCACCAAAAGTAGCTTCATGCAATTTCTTTCATGAGCACTATTCCACAGTGACCTGAATGTAGCTGTTCCAACAGCTGCGATCTCAGTAGTGGTGGAATAATGACGTGCATTCCCCACAACAAGCAACCAGAATGGATTGATAACTCCATCCTCCTAGACATGTAGGGATGAAAGTCGGGTGAGACCTGAGAGTCCTGTAGAGACATTCCATGCATCACTAGGTCCATAACTTGGGACAGTACTGGGTCAATGCGAGTTTCCCTCCTTACTTGAATAGCAGTGATGGGTGTGTTCTCTACGTGTTCAAAGTAGAAGATTTCTTTCCGGCCAATATCTTGATGTTTAACTGGTAAAGGTAAAAGCAGTCTTGAGAGACCATCTGCGTTGCAGTGCAGAGTGGATCTCCAATATTTCATCTCATATTTGTGTGCGGAAAGCAACAATGCCCATCATTGCATACGACTTGCAGCCAATGGTAGAATGCCTGTACGTGGTCCAAAAATGGATGTTAGAGGTCGATGGTCCGTGAGAAGTGTGAACTTCCGTCCAAACAAGTACTGGTGAAATTTCTGAATTCCAGAAATGATTCCCAGTGCTTCACTTTTGATTTGGGCATAGTTAGTTTCTGCCTTGCTTAAGGTGCATGATGCAAAAGCAATGGGTCTCTCCTCTCCAGAAGTCATAATGTGTGACACAACCGCTTCTACGCCATAAGGAGAAGCATCACAGGCGAACTGTAGAGGTAAGAACTGATCAAAATGTGTCAAAACCTCTGAATTTAGCAGTGCGCGTTTAGCCTTTTTAAATGCAACATCACAGGCTTCAGTCCACTTCCAGACTTTGTTCTGGAAAGGAGTTCATGTAGTGGCTTTAGTAGTGTTGCTATCTGAGGAATAAAATTTTCATAATAGTTCAATAGCCCTAAAAAGAGTGAAACCGGCTTATGTTTTGAGGAGGTGGAGCTTCCACAATAGCCTTGACTTTTGCAGGAGCCTTACAAAGGCCGGTAGCATCTATGATACGTCCCAAATATTCAGAGGGCTGGAAATATTCACATTTGTCTTTGCGGACTCCGTAGACTGTACTCTTCCAGTCTTTGTAGGGCAGCCTCCAAATTCTTAAGGTTATCCTCCTCATTCTTGCCAGTGACTAGGATGTTGTCAAGATAGCACTGGACTCCTGGAAAGCCACTCAAGATCTGGTCCATAGCCCTCTGGTACACAGCTGGAGCAAACGTTATTCCGAAGGGCAAGTGACAGTATCAACACAGCCCTTTATGTGTCACGATAATCAACAACTCTTGGGACTTCTCATCGATGTGCATCTGTAAATATACCTGCCTCAGATCAATCTTTCTGAACTTTTGTCCACCGGTCAAGCCAGTGAAGAGGTCATCGATCCGTGGAAGAGGGTATTGCTCGGCCCACAACATTGGGTTAATAGTGACCTTAAAATTCCCACAAATCTGAATAGAGACATCATTCTTCAATACTGGAATGATTGGGGTTGCCCATTGGCTGTGAGTAACTGGTACTAGGACTCCATTTTTGACCAAGCGGTCCACTTCAACTTTGGCCTGATGGCATATGGCACCATTCTGGCTTTTAGACATTTTAGTAGGCTGTCAGGCTTAATGTTCAATTTCACAGCGATTCCCTTCATACTTCCCAGATCTTCTCCAAAAACAGCAACATGTTTCTTTAATACAGCTGTCAGACTGGTTTCTTCTTTAGTCATCCTGTGCTCTTCTGCCCAGTTCAGCTGGATCTTCCTAAGCCATGACCTTTCAATTAAGGCTGGGTAATTGCCTTCCACCACAAAGCAGTCCACATTTAGCAGTCTGTCCATTGAGATCCATCTTAACATCAGTAGTGCCCAACATGGGTACAGCTTCTCCAGTGTACACCTTCAGAACAATTTTTGTCGGCTTTAGCGGGAGATGCTTTAGCTTCTCCTTATACAGTGTCTGAGACCAGCAAAACTGCTGCACCAGTGTCCAGTTCCACGCGTAAAGGTTTATCTTCCAACAGCAGGGTTACCCAGTATTTACGTGAGCCAACTACCATGGACAAGATGTGGAGTAGCTCTTCTTCATCTGACTGGGTGTCACTTTGATCATTCTGAGTCTGCTCTACTGCATACAGATTTTCCTTTTTGGTCCGCCAGACAGCAGTCTTTTTTCTCCTGTTTGCCTGTTCTGTTTGACTCTTCTTTCTTTTGTTTGCAGGCACGCTCAATGTGTCCCTTTTTGCCATAGTGTTGACATACTAGGTCTTTACACCAGCATTCCGATTCATGGTGACCAGGCTTTCCACAGCGGTGACATTCCCAGCTCCCCACTGTCTTGTGGGTAGGTTCTTGTGACACCTTATGCACTCTGGTTGATGCACTGAGCTGTTGTGCTTCTTTTGCTGCCAGCTCCATAGAGACTGCAATTTCAATGGCCTTCTGCAAGGTGAGCTGGGCCTGTCAATAGGCGCTTCTGTATTACTTCATTGTGCAGACCACACACTAACCTATCATGCTGGGTGTCATTTAACACATAATTAAATTCACAGTGCTCAGTAAGTTTCTTCAGAACTGCTACAGATTGCACAATTGTTTCACCTTCTTCTTGATTCCTTTTGTGGAACCTAAATTTCTCTGCAATTACCAGTGGTTTTGGGGAAAAATGTGCCTCTAGGATTTTCACAATGTCACTGTAATATTTTGTCTCTGGCTTATCAGGGTGCACTAAGCTGCTCAGTTAATTATAGGTTTTAGTTCCCACCACACTTAAGAAAATTGGCACCTTCTTTGCATCTGTAATTTCATTTGCAATAACAAAAAGCTGAAAATGCTCAGTATATGAATTCCATTGCTCCAGAGTCTCATCAAAGGTCCCAGGGCCCCGTAAGTGTAGCCATTGCTGCCCTCTTTTTTTTTTCCTTGTCTTTTGTTGTCTTTTATTCATGTGTGTTGGGGTCATTCAAATACAATTGCTGGTGATTTCCATTCACTATCACTGCTAGCCAAAGCACAGCCTGCTTTACTTTCAGTTTCACAGTCGGTACAAACAGCCCGGCCCCCAGAACAGCAAAAGGTTTTTCTTACGTTTACTTTTGCTTTTTGCCAGTGCAGCACAAGTCCGTCGTCCTTGTCACCACTTTTGTTATGTTAAATCCTTGGAAATTACTTGTATTCAGAGAGAAATCAGCACAGAACACAGAGAGATGTAAACCCACAGAAAGTCTTTATTGAATTACATGTGCAAACCAGCCAGAATTGGTTGAGTTATCCCCTAATATTCTAACTCTGTTGCTATGGAAACATGCTAGGCTCTGTTGCTACGGCAACTAGGCAGCACACAAAATACACAACACTTACCAGATCTTCTGATATCCATACTGTGCCACTCAAATTCATTGGGGGTGTTTAAGAACAGAGCAGAGAGTAGGACAATTTCTTGGGATCTAGGGAATGGAGTGTTAACTTTTGGAATAATGGTAGAGTTGGCATATAGGACTAGCTTTTTCTGGTGTGACACACAATATGTTCACTTACTAGAAAGCACTCCTAGTTCAGAGGTGCTCATGTTGGACATCATGACCAGGAAAGACATTTTATAGACAAAATATATAGGGATGCTGCTGTGAGTGGTTTGAATTTGGCCTTGTTCAGAGCTTGTGAGATGTGGCTTAGATTCCAAGAACAAAATCTGCCGAATTATATAGGATTTGCAAGTGAGGCAGCAGATAGATCAAGATTATATTGGAGAGGCTTATAAAATAAAGAAATTAGCTCCCCCCCCATACTTCAGAAGGGGAAAACAGCTGTGCCATGGGCAGAAACGGTTCATGCACCTCATGAAGAGATCTGTAGAGGATTGTCTTCACCGTTTTGGGACATTGTAGGTTAGATATCCAATTGTTGATGAATGCATTATTTGGCAGAAGTGTGCTACAATAAGTACCGGTTCAGTAAACTCTTCTCATGTACCTCAGTCCACTGGTTGTGGCTATATGTACATACCATAGTTGATGTTCTTCCTTTCTGGGATGCTGCACTGCTTTTAATATCCCAATTAAAGACTTGTCCTGAAAGAAAATTTCTCACCTAACTCTTTCCTTTCTTGAGTGGTTTATGAGACAAGGTGGGTGAGGTAATATGTTTTATTGGACCAACTTTTGTTGGTAGAGAGACAAGCTTTGAAGCTACACCGAGCTCTTCTTCAGGTCTGTGAAAGAAACTCCCAGCAACACAGCATGCTCATGTTCATGTAGGTCACCCTGCTGTTAATGTCCAACAGGTTGACCCCCTGGGAGGACTTGAGGAATACTTTTTTCTTCTTTTTTGATTGAAAGGCTTTGTTATAAATGTGGATAATTTGTTGTAATTTTTCTCATTAACTTAGCCCTACCTCAGCAAAGATCTGATATGCCTCCAACTGCTATGGAAGGAGGGACAACTCAATGTGAAGACTATTGAACATGAAATTCTCAATGATGGAAAACTTCATATCTTTCCTTAATTCATTATTTACATTGTTCATTATGTTTATTACATTCACGGTTCTCCTCAACTGTGCAATGATGATTCCACCTGTGTTTTTAGAGAACAAAAACATTGAGTAAGTACTCCTATTGCTATTTATTTATTCTTCCTCCTGCTCCAAAGAAGGGAGAATAAGAACTGACCTAAGAGATTAAATGAGGATAGGATTTGGTGTGTGGAGTCTTCCTTCCTGGCCTCTGGGGATTTGGGTGTCGATATAGCTTGGGAGAGTCTTTAGAGCACAGCTTCTCTGCCACCTAACTTCTCTGGTTAATGCAAGATGCTGGGAGGCTCAACTTCTTCCTCACCCTTTTAGGAGAAGCAGTTCTGCATGGGGGTTCTAACCCTCAGTATACCTTATAATTTGGGGAGCTCATTAGCTGCAATTATGGTCTGTCCCTGTAGGGAGGCCATAAAGGGGGTGGGTGGGAAGGTTCTTAGCATCATAGTTGTTATTTTATGCACCTGTATTGAATACAGCCTCAATTTAGCCCATTACATTAAAAAGCAAAGATTATTATAGTGTCTTGTTACATTTTGTAACTGTGCATTACATCCAAAGTAACATAGTCAGTCTTCGGGGATGAAATCCTGACCCCACTAAAGTCAAAGGAAGTTTTGCCCAGATTTCACCTCTAGTATTTGGGGATTACCATATTAATATGACTTAGGGTATGTCTATACTGACGGCAGTCAGATCAACCTATCTGAATCGATTGAGCGTCAGTGAAGACCCACTCAGTCGATCCAGAAGTCGACGCTGGTAAACCACCCCCTCAAGTGGCGCAGTGCAGTGAAGATGCCATGCAGAAGGGAGGCACAGCAGTCGACGAGAGTTACGCAAGCTACTCTGCGTAGCTTGCATAACTCCCATCGACTACTGCTGAATCACCAGGTAAGTGTAGACCAGGGCTCAGTTTGGTGGTGGTGGGAGGTTGGGTCTTTTGGTTTATTTTTGATTTTTTGAGTAAATATTTAAAAGAGGAACAGCCCTTCCAGACTATTCAAGATAAAGAATTCTGTGTTATTAATTTTTATCTTTTTTAAAGGCTGGAAATACTCGGCAGAAATATGCACAAATTTGTGCATACTGTTTTCACAACTGCATGCAAATAAGGCTACAAATTCAGGAAGGGAATGCCTTATTCAAACTTGAACACATTGCAATGCTGGCAGTAGCCTGAACATGTACTGTCCCATTTATCATAAATTCTCTACATCCACATAGGAGATAGCTCATAACATAAGTAAACTGAGGTTCCCTGAAACATTTCTCATTTAAATACTATTGCTTTCTTGGACACTTTATTTCTCAGGTACACTTTTGCTGGCATTTACACTTGTGAAATATTGATAAAAGTATTAGCAAGAGGATTTGTTTGGAACCAATTCACCTTCCTTAGAGATCCATGGAACTTTGTGGATTTTATTGTTACTGTTGTGACGTAAGTAACATGCTGTTTTTGTTTTATTTTCCCCAAGGGGCTAACATTCAGTTAAACTATATTTTGCTTATGTTGAAGTTCTCTAGAGTATTTGACATCACACATGCTTTGGACTTTGATTGTGACTGAATTGTTGTATGTATGCTCATGTCTGTTGTGGAACTCACTTTCTGTTCTCTGTATGTTCTTAAATTGTGCTCATTACCTATTTATTTTTATTAATTATTTGTACTATTGTATTGTGTATGAGCCCTAGTCATGGACCAGGATCCCATTGTGCTAAATGCTGTGCAAACACAGAACAAAAGACACAGAACAAAGACTCTGCCTAAAAGAGCTTGCAATCTAAATATAAGGCAAATGAAAACAGAATGGTACAGGCAGATGAAGGAGCACAAGGAAACAATGAGATAATATTGCCTAAATAGATAAGACAGACACAGGGTGGGTGAAAGGGTAAAAATACAAGGACAGTGAACAGTGCGATGGATGGCAAATGTGATATTAATGCCATGATTTTTAATTTTTTTTTGCATGGGTTTACTTAGGAGGGCATCAGCTAAATGGGAAGTGGGGCTGAAGTGGACATGGCAGAGGAGAAGGAGCAGGTGTGGACTGAAACTCAAGTGAAGAGACTGTGGAGAAGGGCGGGCTGAGCTGCAAGAAATAACCAATCAACACAAGGCAGAGAAAGAACGTTCTATAGTTTTGATTGGAATGTCCAGGGGTCCTTGCTTTTGCTGCACCTGTTCTTACTGGCTGGAGTCTCTGGCAGGCTATTCTCTGCATTTGTCCCCCAATGTCACATGATAGGCTAAAAGAGGCATCACCTGGTGGGTCCTAGTGACCTCAGAGTGTGTTTGGAGTCTTTCCTACTCAGTTCTGGGTCCAAACGGATGCTGGGGCAGGGACGGGGCAAGGTGGCCCTGGCTGGACTCCATTTTTCTCCCTCCCCCCCAGTGCAATAATCTCTGCATTAGCTACGTATGTTCCTATCACCTGTAACGTGACCAACATCTGTCACATATTATTTGTTCTCTTATCCTGTCACCAGGGGGAGAAGTGTGTGGAGTGGAATGTCCTGTTATGGCAGGGACTTTTTTTAATATATATGTTGCTATGTATTATGTTAGAGAAGGCAAGGTTAAAGAAATGTGCCTTGTACATGGACTGGAAGATGGTAAAGTTTGTGATAGTCCTTGGTTTCCGGGGAATTTATTTGGCAGTCTTGGACCAAACTCTGAGAAAGTTCTGTGTCCCACATAGAAAAGTATTCCCCTTATGATAAAGAGTTCCATTGTGCCTGAGGAGCAAAGTTGTTGGCCGTGGTTTTCATTCTAGAGCTTTAGGTAGTCTTTCAGACCTTTAACATGATTCATAATTCTGTGGGAGCCAGCGTAGGGAGCAGAGGAGACAAGTGTGTTGTGCTTACCATAGCGTATCAGAAATTAGGACTTGCGGCCCAGCCTGGGATCACTTAGCTCCACATGGGTAGCGAACAGCAGAGGATTCATAGCTGAATCATAGTTGCTATGCAGCAGAATCGCCTGATTGGCTCTGATTGTGGAACAGGGAGAGCCAGCTTCAAGGGGTCTCTGCAGGTCCCAAGAGCCTCCCAGCAGCCTTGGGGGTACAGCAAATACTGTGAGTTTGTGGATATTTTTCGACAAGAAGGCGGCTTCCACTTCATTGGTAGTATGATTGTCCTGTAGATCTCCAGCCTGGATCTGAGGTTCCCTTTGGGTATGTCTACTCTCTCAGTGAACTTGAACTACAGGCACTCAGACTATCTCTGAGAGAACTCAGAAAAGGTATTCATTTGACCTTCTACATCCATGGCTGGGGCTCTGATCTTCTTTATGGCAAGGAAAGATGACTCTCTGTTCTCATGTGAACTAACAAGCATTGAATAAAATAACCATCCAGAATCGGTACCCCTGTTGCATATCAACAAACTCTTTGAGAGGCTTCTCTCCACCAGTCTAGGTCTCCATGGAGCCTATAACCTGATTTGGGTGTGGGAAAAGGATGAGCGGAAGACTGCCTTCCATACCAAATATCTGGTGAAGCCCTTTGAACTGAGTAATGTCCCAGTGATCTTCCAACATTTTATCAATGATATCTTTAGGGATAATGGTACTAACACCCCCCTTTCTCTACTGGAAATACCTCATCTGATGCATCCTAGGGCTGCATTAGCTTTTTTCACAGACACATCACATTGGCAGCTCATAGTCATCCTGTGGTCAAACAATACGCCCAGGTCCTTCTCCTCCTCTGTCAATTTCAACTGATGCGTCCCCAGCTTATAGCAAAAATTCTTGTTATTAGTCCCTAAATGCATAATCTTGCACTTTTCACTATTACAGTTCATCCTATTTCTATTACTCCAGTTTTATAAGGTCATCTGATCCTTCTCTGTATTGGTAATACCACTCAACTTTGTGTCATCCACGAACTTTATTAGCACATTCCCACTTTTTGTGCCAAGGTCAGTAATAAAATGGTCAAATAAGATTGGTCCCAAGACCAATCCCTGAGGAACTCCACTAGTAACCTCCTTCAAGCCTGACAGTTCACCTTTCAGTATGACCCGTTGTAGTCTCCCCTTTAACCAGTTCCTTATCTGCCATTCAATTTTCATATTAATCCCCATCTTTTTCAATTTAACTAATAATTTCCCATGTGGAACTCTGTATCAAATGCCTTACTGAAATCTAGGTAAATTAGATCCCTGCATTCCCTATGTCTAAAATGTCTGTTATCTTCTCAAAAAAGGAGATCAGGTTAGTCTGGCACGATCTAACTTTTGTAAAGCCAGGTTGTATTTTATCCCAATTACTGTTAACCTCAATGTCCTTAACTACTTTCCCTTTCAAAATTTACTTTCTTTTTTCAAGACCTTGCATGCTACTGTGGTCAAACTAACAGGCCTGTATTTACCCGGATCACTTTTTTCCCTTTCTTAAAAATAGGAACTATGATAGTAATTCTCCAGTTATATGGTACAGCCTGAGTTTACAGATTAATTAAAAATCCTTGCTAATGGGTTGCAATTTCACATGCTAGTTCCTTTAATATTCTGAGATGGAGATTATCTGGGCTCCCCTATTTAGTCCCATTAAACCGTTCGAGTTTGGTTTCTACCTCGGATGTTGTCATTTCTACCTCCATATCCTCATTCTCATCAGCCACCCCGCCATTATCCCCAAGCTCTTCATTAGCCTAATTAAAAACGGAAGCAAAGTATTTGTTTAGATATTGGGCCATGCCTAGATTATCCTTAATCTCCACCCCATGCTCAGTATTTAACAGTTCCACTTCTTCTTTCTTTTTTTTCTATTTATATGGCTATAGAACCTTTTACTCTGGTTTTAATTCCCTTTGCAAGGTCCAATTCTACTTGGCTTTTGGCCTTTCTCACTTTATCTCTACATGACCTTCTGACCTTTCCTTGCTGATCCCTCCCATCTTCCACTCCTTGTAGGCTTTCTGTTTTCTCTTAATCACCTCTCTGAAATGCTTGCTTATCCAGTTCGGTCTCCAACTCCTATGAATTTTTTCCCCTTCCTTGTGATGCAGGCTTCAGATAGTTCCTGCAACTTTGACTTGAAGTAATTTCAAGCCACCTCCACCTTTAGAGCCATGAGTTCTTTAGTCCAGTCCACTTTCCTAACTAATTCCCTTAATTTTTTAAAGTTAGCCCTTTTGAAGTCAAAGACCTGAGTCACAGTTTTATTTTTGTTTATCCTTCCATTTAGTTTGAACTGAATTATCTCATGGTCGCTCGAACCAAGGTTGTCCCCTACAACCTGTTCTTCTATGAGGTCCTCACTACTCACCAATACCAAATCTAAAATGGCATCCCCTCTTGTTGGTTTAGTAACTATTTGGTGAAGGAATATGTCAGCAATCACATCCAGGAACATCTGGGCCCTATTATTACTACTAGCACTTGTCCTCCCATCTGTATCTGGGAAGTTAAAGTCTCCCATAATCACACAGTTTCCACTAGTATTTACTTTATTAAAAGCCTTAAAGAGGTCTCTATCCATATCCAAATCAGATCCTGGTGGTCTGTAGCACACCTTAAGCAGTTCGGGGAAGTTCTAGTAACTTTCTTCCCCAATGTGATTTTCGCCCAGACAGACTCTGTCTTATCTATTCCATTACTTCTAAATTCTTTACAGTCTACCTCATCATTGATATATAATGGTACTTAACCTCCTTTACCTTTATTTCTGTCTTTCCTAAACAGCACATACCCTTCAATACCTGTACACCAGTCTTGACTACTATTCCACCATGTTTGTGTTATCCTTATATCTGGTTTCACTTCCTTTACCAGTAGCTCTAGTTCCTCCATTTTGTTACCCAGGCTTCTCGCATTGGTATACAAACATCTTAATTTTTGCTGTTTGGCTTCGCTCACATTCCTTACCTGATTTGGCACAGTCATTCTACTGCCAGTACCACCTACTAGACTGGTATCTACTAGGGATGTAAAAGTTAGTTTAATTAAAAGTCCATTTAAACATCTAAAAATGAACATTTAAACGGTTAAACGCATGGGGGGGAAGGAACCGTGCTGGGCTCAGCTCCTCACTGCCAAGTGAGAGCTGCCCAGCTGTGGTTCCCCCCCACCATGCATGCAGAGCCATTGTTGGGCAGCTCTCACTCGCAGGGAACTGAGCTGAGCCCAGCTGCGACTACACCTCCATCACCCCACGCAGGGCTTCATGCCTCCCTGCTGCTTGCTTGGAGCCGAGCCCAGCTGTGGCTACCCCTCCCCCCTGCGCTGGTCTCCGTGCCTCCCCGCTGTTTGTGTGGAGCCGAGCCCAGCTGCGGCTATCCTCCCCCCATGGCTGGGCTCCAAGTCTCCATGCCAGGAAAAGCTGCCCAGCTGCTCTTGCTGGCGGGGAGCCAAGCCAAGCTGCCGCTCCCCTCCCCCCAGTTTAAATGGTTACACTTTTACATCCCTAGTATCTACACTATCCTTCCTTAATGTCCATTCTCCGACCCACTGCATGTAAGATGTTTTTGGAATGCTCATGATGCACTGAGAATTATTGTTATTGTAATATGTTTGTTGCAATGTCATGTGTACGATTATGAGGCTCCTCTATGTAATATTCCCAAAAGATATGTCCTCCCAGCTTAAAACATATCCAGGCAAAACTCTCCAGGAGCAGAGTCGTGTACCCAGTCACAAGGTTCTATACATTTCATTTTTAGGAGCGTACATATGTTTAAACAGAAAGGCAATGGTGTCAACAGAACAAAGAGAGGATATTGACCGCGTATAATTCTGAGTGCTGTTATAATTCAGAATGACCTTGGCAAACTGGAGAATTGTCCCGGAATCAACAAGATGAAATTTAATAAACACAAGTCCAAAGTACTGTATTTTGGAAGGAAAAATCTAATGCACAACCACAAAATGGAGAATAACAGTTGAGGGAGTTGGACTGCAGTAAAAGATCTAGGTGTAATAGTGGATCACAAATTGAACATGAGTCAACAATGCGATGCAGTTTCAGAAAAGGCTGATATCAATCTGATGTATTAACAGGAGTATGTAGGAGATGGAAAGTTAATCTCCTGCTCTACTCAGCACTGGTGAGGCCTCATCTGGAGTCCTGAGTCCATTTCTGGGTGCCACATTTTAAGAAAGATGTGGATTAACTTGGGATAGTTCATAGGAGAGGAACAAAAATTATGAGAGGTTTAGAAGACCTGACTGAAGACTTTTCTCAAGACTAAACATACCCACTTAAAAAACTGGGTATGTTTAGTCTTGAGAAAAGAAGACTGAGAGGGGACCTGATAACAATCTTCAAATATGTTAAGGGCTGTTATAAAGAGGACTTTGATCAATTGTTCTTCATATCCACTGAAGGTAGGACAAACAGTAATGTGCTTAATCTGCAGCAAGGGAGATTTAGGTTAGATATTAGGAAAAACTTTCTAATTATAAAAATAGTTAAGCACTGGAATAGCCTGCCAAGGGAGGTTGTGGAACCCCCATCATGGTAGGTTTTCACACCTGTCAGGGATGGTCTAGGTATACTTGGACCTGCCTTGCTACAGGGATCTACGTTTCTATGATTCTACAAACTAGCCTTGTATCAAGTAATAAGTAAATGAATGTAAATACAAAAACCTTATATTAAGGCCAAATATTTCAAATGAGTGCCTAAAATTAGACATTCAAATTTATATTTAGCACCAAAATAAAAATTGCCTCTTCTTTTTTTTCTTTAAGTGCTGGGCAAGGTCTCATCCTTTTAATTCAAATATGTATTTAGGTACTTGATTTTGACAGGTACTTTGAAAATATTTGATCTAATCCTTGATTATATGGTGTAAAGCATGAAAGATTCTTTCTCCAAGAATCAGGCAGCATAAACAATACTGAAGAGGTTTATTCACGATACCGGGAAGTCTGATAAATCAGCTTCAACTTCATGATGTTACAATGGTCAATTATATACCCTTTCTTATCGATTACATAGTATGTTTTATTTTATCTATTCACTTACAAATACAGACATTGTCCCATCTGGAGAGGACAACAGTGATAATGGTCGTTACATATATGCAGAGACACTTTTAATCACTTTACTTACATCAAGGATGCTAGGGTTACACTTGGTGGGGGGTAGGGTAGAGAAAGAAGGGGGGATCTTTACAGATAAGTGGCAGACAGCCAGAAATTCTAAAAGCAAATGTGCTGTTCTTATTGGAATTAAAATCACTAAGAGGACATCTGGCTACCTGAGTCATCAGATGTTTACACTAGCCATTATCCTTGAGGATTAGCCATTTACATGAGTTTCGATGTACAACTTGCTAGCTGAAAACAATCTCAAGCCTTACAGTTCCCTCCTGTTTGACAAATCGAACCCATAAGTGAGATATGGTCAATTATTTAGATACTTTGATATTCATGATCTACTTTAGGATTATACGGGGGAGGTGGTATGGATGGGGGAGGAAAACGGGGTGGAAGCAAGAGTAGAGAATGTAGTGAAGTTATTAATCATGTGCTTAAAGTAACAGCACATACACACAGATGAAAGCAGGACAAAAAGAGAAACAGCAGCGGCAGCTATTTGCAGGATAGTCCACCAGGTGATGAGGTTGTATGATGGGCCAGAAGTTGAATCTTCTAAGCGGGTTACAATCTGGGTGGAGAGTTGGACCATCACACGGCCTTTAGCAGTGTTCTTATGAACGGTGGCAGACACAGAGGCAGCAGCAAGGACCACTTTAGCCAGCAGCTCCTTTGCCACTTGGACAGGGGTATTGTCTGGATATAGATTGCCATGCCACCAAGGAAGTGTCGTCATTCCAGTGAAGATGCGGCCAGGCAAATTAATGTCACCCAGTGTAAAGAAGTCTGTAATCTGTAGACACATGGAGGCGTTGGCTGGACACTGTAGTGGGCCGTAGTTGTAATATGATGCAGTGCTGATAAAACACCACCGCGTGGCAGATACTTGAACAGCAGTCTCAGCATCCAGGAGAGGAAGGATAGTAACAACCACAGAAGAAGAAGTATTCAAAGGGCGGAGGGTAGAACAAGAGCAAATGATATAGTCAGCTGTTTCTGTACAACAGTCCAAAGTTGTTATGAGCATGCCGCCACTGGGGGAGGGAGACATAAAGCCGGAAAGTCCTATTTGATAAACAGTGTTGTTAGACACATAACCAATAGATTTAAAATAAAAAGAGGAAGGAAAAACATGGGTGGGGATAACGAAAGGGTATGTAAGAAGAAAATCAAAAGAGGGGGTGGAAGAGGTTTCAGGGGCTAAGGGGGAGGCAACAATTAACTGAGCAGATATATTTGCCAAGTTTGCAAGTGCAGAGGAAGAGAGAGTATGGGTGGGGGGGAACCAAGGCATATACCTAACATATCTTCTTTTAACATATTGAACAAATCACGAGCTAACATATCACAAGCGCGTCCCTTAGATTGGGATATAGTCATATTAATTATGATATCGGAGAATTTTTTAATTGCTGTTTAGAATCCATCCATGGCTGCATCAATAGCAGTGAAAGTATAATAAGCCAGCATCAGTGTATTTTAGGGCCTGGGTAGTCTGGCTTTTAACCCAGGCATTGTAAGATCTATCCGCATTGGCATTAAGCGAGTTTATCATGGAATTTGAGCTTCCAAATATTCCCCCAATGTCACCTAAGATGTCTCGCTTTTGTCTTTTTACTGCATGGGTGCGGTCAGTATATTGGTGCACTAGTAACTGTAACTGTTCTTGTAGCCATTGTAAAGAATTAAGGTGGTCTAAACATACATTTTGTAATGGTACAGCAAACTTAGACAAATCATATTTAACTTTAACGGAAACCATAATTACATCATGTAGAAGTGTCTTATTAGATCCCAAATGGATAATACCATCAGGAGGGGTGGAGTGGAGCACAGGGCAGGTGGTAGAGGGGATATAACCACAAGTAGTCAAGTTATAACATCTTACATCTGAACATCCCAGGCATCTGACAGGGTCTGAACAGTGTTCTTGGCAATACCGTCCCTCCATCCCAGGTTCCCATAGCAAAGGTGAAAGTTCTGTCCATCCTGCTCCTAGGCTTATTCCTTTCCCAAAAACATTTTGTATACCATTTCCATACCTGTATCTACACATACAGGTATAGTTTCCCAGACTGCTGGAGCAACTGTAAATATTGTGGATATCAATGGTATCGTCAAAGGCTATAGAGAAAGTGAAGTTGGTCCACTCGAAGGGGAGGGCTTTGAAGGGTCGTCTCCTTGTATTACGTTCTGAAAATGGGACACATTCGGCTGGGCCTGGTGGATACCCTATAGTGTGGATAGGCGGGCAGTCCTTAGGGTTGAAGTTCCAGGTACAGTTGCGTCCGGTATATTTACACGCAGGTAGTCGTATTCTGCTCCCGGGGGTGGGTAGAAGGAATGAGACTCTGTTATAATCTGAGCTGTGGATGGGCCCAGGAATTACGATGGGTCCCTTTCCAGAAGGTGGGGTAGTAAGCCATACATCGGGTTTTCTTACCCACTCGCTGTCTCCCCCTTTGGGAAGTTGCATGTATTGGCCAGCCTTGAGGCAGGTGTCTTGCGTGATTTGGACTACGGGTAGGTCCCAGGAGTATGTGGCATTGAGGCCCAGGAGAAGGTTCATTAGGAGGAACCACATTTTCACCTGAAAAGACAAAATTAGTGCACTGAACGCATATTAGATAAACTTATTTATACAGCTTAATTCTGGTTTTGTGAACCCATGTTGGTATTCCTTGTACCTTTACAGGTGTATCTGTATGGACCAATACCATATGCGGACCCGAGTATTTTGGTTGGAGTACACCAGGATTGTATATTCTTACCATGACCTGATCTCCCTCCTGTATGTCCACCCAGGAGGGGGATTCTGGGGAGTCCTGGGTTTCCTGTCTGTCTTTGATAGTCAGTCTCAAAAGCTGCAAAACTTCATTTAAACATTTGATGTATTCCCATGCAGTATCAGAAACCAGAGGGAGAGGAGCCAGAATTATACATCCTTCCCCCAAAGACATGGTCATTCCAGTAATGAGTTCGAAGGGTGAAACTCCTGTAGTGGCATTAGGAGTTGTCCTCATCGAGAGGAGAGCCGTGGGTAGTTGAGCCACCCAACTAGTTCCTTGTGAAAGTAAGGCTTTTGTAATTTTCTTTTTCAGTGTCCAATTGGCTCGTTCCACTAGCCCAGAGCTCTCAGGGTGGTATGGACAGTGAAATTTTTGTTTAATGCCTATAGCAGAATAGACTTCCTTCATGATTCGTCCTGTAAAGTGGGTTCCCTGATCTGAGTCCATTGAACATGGTAAGCCCCATCGAGGGCAAAGTTCATTGGCCAGTGAGCGGGCCACTGTGCTGGCATCATTTTTAGAGGTGGGAAAAGCTTCAATCCATCGGGTGAAATGGTCAATTATGACCAGGCAATATTTTTTTTCTTTTACAGGTGGTAAGGGGCCTATGAAGTCGATTTGAATCTTTTGCATAGGACCCGTGGGTTGAGGCTGGTGTCTCATCGCCACTTTAAGCTTTTTGCCTTCATTACATTTAGCACATACGAGACACCGCCGACAGTAGTCATGTATGTCTGATGTCATCTTGGGCCACCACCACTTTCCCTTGATGTGGTACAACATAGCTTTTGGGTTCGGGTGGGTTGGTAGGTGATAGAGATCACAAAGGTGAGCCACAATTGATTTAGGGGCTACAAATTGCTGATCCTTTGTGACCCAAGTGTTGGCATTATCAGTTTTACAAGCATTTTCAATCCATGTCCATTTTTCCTCTCTAATGCATTGTTCTTGTATTCAGGTAGTGAAATTTGCTTGAGGTCAGGGGTTTGGGTGGCTGCCACTTGGAGATTTTCCTGTGGAATTGTTGCAGCCTTTTTAGCAGCCTTGTCTACAGCTGCATTTGCAAGAGAGAGAGGGTCATTGTTTCTGGTGTGTGCCTTGAACTTAACCACAGCCAGCTTAGAACGTTTTTTAACTGCTTCCAATAAGCCTTTAATGTACCCCCCATTTTTAAGAGGGGTACCAAATGAAGTGAGGTAACCCCTATTAGTCCAGGAATCAAGATAGTCATGAACTATCCCAAATGCATAGTGGGCCTTTGTTAGTGCCACTAATTCAGCTACTTGAGCAGAGCAGGAAAGTGGCAAGGAACCCGAGCGGAGGCATGTACGTGACAGGTTGCAAACTGCCCAGCTGGAACAAGGTTGACCGGCGACATAGTATCGGGATCTGTCAACAAACAAAACAAGATCAGAAGAGAGGAGTGGTTGTTCAGACACAAGTCGGTCCTGTATAATGGTGTCCTCAGAAAGAGGGCACTGATGAGGTTCCCCTGTTGTTGACATTAAGGTAGCAGGATTAAGAAGGTTAGAATGTGCAATTGTAATGTGGGGGCTTAGAAGGGTGCATTCGCACTTGGACCATCATGCTGAGGTGACCTTTGAGAAGCAGCCCCCATCCAAGATTTTGTGAACTGCATGAGGCACAAAAATTGTAAGGGGGGCTCCAGAAACCAAAGGTGAGGAAACAGTAACAGCCCAGGAGGCTGCCTCTACGTCTTGAAGGCAGTGGTTAAAAGCCAGAGTTACTGGATCAAGCTGGGTGGAATAGTAGGCCGCAGGGCGGCGCCTGTCACCGTGGTTCTGAGTGAGTACAGCAATAGCATGGCCATCCTGCACATGGGTCCAGAACTCGAATGGTACTGACGGGTGGGGGAACCCGAGTGCTGGAGCCGAAAGGAGGGCTGTTTTAAGCTGCATTAAGCAGTGGTCATGCTCTGGTGACCAAGAGATGGGATCTGGGGAGGCTTGGGCCCCTTTAAGAAGGTCATTGAGGGGTTGTGCTAAGGTGGAAAATGATGGGATATACTGTCTACAAAAGTTAAGGAGACCCATTAACTTACGTAATTCCCGAACTGTTGTCGGCTGCGGGGCTGCAGCAATTGCGATCCAACGGTCTGAAGTGAGGGCTTTGGAGTCCTGGGAGACCGTGTAACCCAGATATTGAACCGTAGGTAGAGCTATCTGAGCTTTCCGAGGGTTGGCCTTTAAGCCCACATTGGCTAAGGCCTGGAGTAGCATTTGAAGGGCATGTAAGTGGTCAGAGACAGTGGAGGAAGCAAGCAATAAATCATCAAATATTGCAAACATGTAGAATTGGCAGAAGTCCAGTCTACTGAAGAGAGGGCCTTTGCCATAACCCGGTGAAAGAGGGTGGGAGAATTATGATGTCCTTGGGGCAAACGAGTCCAGCTGAACTGGGTGGGGCCAAAGGTAAACACAAACCAGTGTTGTGACTCTGGATGCATGGGGAGGCTTCAAAAGCCATTTGCAATGTCTAGCAGAGTGAAGATGCAGTAAGAATGATCAAGGCCCGAAAGGGTGACTGATGGGTCAGCTACAATGGGGGCAAGTTTATCTGCATATTGATTAACAGTGCGGTAGTCGATGGTAAGGCGCCATGAGCCATCAGGTTTTTTAACTGGCCAAATAGGAGAGTTGGTGGGGGAGGAACAGGGAACAAGTATGCCTCATTGGTGTAAAGAATGAATAATGTCACCTACCGCGTTTAAGGCCTCAGGCTTGAGAGGATATTGTTTGGTAGGTGGGGGAATTTGACCGGTAACCTGGATGGGTGGGCAGAGATGAGCAGTCACCAAGCCTCAAGATAACTTGTCCTCAGCCCAGATGGAAGGAAACCTGGAACATAATTCTTGAAAAGGATTAGAGGTATTCCAGGTGAGAGTTACAGATTTAGCAGTGGCAATAGAAGAAAGAAATTTGTTGCTGCGAAGGGGAATAGTATGAGTGCGCATGAGTTTATCAGTAAAGGTAACTGTGCTCTGAGCGAGATTTAGGGTAGCTGCAAGATCGCAGAGGGCATCCATGCCCAAAATAGTTCCCTCAGCATTTGGAGCTACATTAAAAGATTGAGTCCAGAAAAATAGATTGGATTCTATAAGAACAGGGTGGCTCCGGTAGGCAGTGATGCACATGCCTCCTACCCCTGAAATAGTAATGTATTGTTTTGGTAATGTGTAGGGGGAGGTCAGTATGGGAAACGGATGCTCATGTCCACAAGAATTGTGCATGGCCGGCCCCTTATCCATGCTTGCAAATGTGGTCTTGAGAGATTTATATCCGCCTCCATAGCACAGATGGATAAGGGGGCCGCTTAATCCTAGCGGGTCATGGAGTTTAAAAGCCATTTCTTCCCTGCTCAGATGTGAGTAGGGGTTGGCAGTGGGCTGAGCTGTCGGCTTGGGTTGGTTACCCGGGGTCGTCCGGATTGGGCATCCAGCTGCCCAATGTCCAATCCCACACAGAAAAAACATGGCAAAATGGGCGGGGATGGTAGGAGCGGGGCCAGAACCAGACTGAAAAGGTAGAGTACTGCGGGGGTTCAATTGGCCGTGGTCCCGTCCCTGAATAGATTTTTGGACTTTACGCCTACAGGTTTTCTGGGTATGCCCAACACCCCCACAGTTATGACAAATTATTTTACTTTTTGCTGCTACCACAGAAATGCGGGCAGGTTTTTCTTTCTTATCTCTTGCTTGTCGAGCTTCACATTCAGAAGCCCACAGGCAGATAGATTCAAAATCGGAGCCTGGGTTTACTCCCAAATTAAGGGCGGTTTGCAGATGGGATTTGAAATCTTCCTTTAACATTTTTAAGAATGCCTGATTGGTCTTGTTGGGGTCTGAGATACCTGCATTACTTGAATACACTTCCCACTTTCGCTCACAATACTTGGCAGCAGGCTCATCTTTGTCTTGCACACATCCGACTATTAATCCCCAGTTACCGGCTCCATTACCCAGAGCTTCTTGAACGACTTCTTTAAAGCCAGCGCAGGCACGGGTCATGTCGATTTCTGATTCAAATTTAACAGAGGCCCATGTGCTACTTCGATGTTCTTCTGAAGGGATTTTGGCCCATGAGAGGTCGGGGCATTTGGCTTTAGTTAGGATATGGAGATCCCTAGGATGTAACGTATATGTTGTAACCATCTGATTTATCTTTTTCCAGAATATCAGGTTTGGGTCTTTGGGCTTTAGATCTGGGAGATCCTTTAATAAGCCCCTCATTTCCTCAGTACTGAGAGGAGTATACTTATAAGTGTGCGAGCTGTTCTGTTATCTCCCTGTCCCATCCATTGTGTGGTTACTTGGAATGGGGCCAGAGGAGCACTGGCACCAGGGTCTGGGTTAAATGGAGGAGGAGGAAGAAGCCAATTACCCCGAGTTCCCTCCGTGTGTGCCAGCTTCCATTTTTGTTTTTGTTTTGTGAACTGTTTCCAATTAATTTCTTTTTGGTTACTTTCATTATCATTGTCTGAACCAAAAACGGTGTGATCCTCCTGTTGCATGATAGCAGTAATATGATGTGCAGAGGAGTTACATTCTTTCATTTTAACCTTTAAAGCACTGTTCTCCATTTGGAGTTCATTTAATTTGTGGTTCAGATCTGCCTTTTGGCTCTGCACTGATGTGAAAGCCTTTTGAAGTTCTTCTAACTCTTTTACCTTTTTTTCATATTCACAGTAAAGTATTACAACTCCTTTTTCTAGCCTTCCTTTCGTCTGACCAGACCACCATAACAAACTGTCTTTTACACTTATACCTGTCCATCCATCTTTTACCATAGATTTCTGAATCTTTGCAAGTTTTTCTTTTAGAAAGTCAATGATTTTTCCTCCTGTTGAGGGCATCATTGAAGCACCCTGGGGCAATTCGCACCCAGCTTCCTAAAACCCACTTAAATGGCGTTTCAGGGGAACCAGCCAAGCACACCCTTGTATTCAGCACTACTGAAGCACATACACTGGTGCTCAGTACTTGGCAGTGCAGCCTTCGCTGAAGCGATCCCTGCACCCCGAAAACATGGCCAAAACTACAACCCCAAAACACAATCCCTGTTTAGTCATCTTGTCTATGTGCCTTATATGTGGTTTGTATAAAAAGGGATGCAAAGGGGTATCTCGGGGTGTCCCAGACCAAGGGGCGCACCAGAGGTGGTAAGTATAAAAGGTACTCACCTCTGTCCTTAATCGTGGGAAGCCCTCGAGGATCCCAGTTGCACCCTGCTCGCTGTGCCAAATTGTAAAGCACGAAGGATTCTTTCTCCAAGAATCAGGCAGCATAAACAATACTGAAGAGGTTTATTCACAATAAATCAGCTTCAACTTCATGATGTTACAATGGTCAATTATATACCCTTTCTTATCGATTACATAGTCTGTTTTAAATTCTTTATCTGTTCACTTACGAATACAGAGAGGACAACAGTGATAATGGTCGTTACATACATGCAGAGACACTTTTATTCACTTTACTTACATCAAGGATGCTAGGGTTACACACTATGGGGGGTAGGGTAGAGGAAGAAGGGGGAGATCTTTACAGATAAGTGGCAGACAGCCAGAAATTCTAAAAGCAAATGTGCTGTTCTTATTGGAATTAAAATCACTAAGAGGACATCTGGCTACCTGAGTCATCGGATGTTTACACTAGCCATTGTCCTTGAGGATTAGCCATTTACATGAGTTTCGATATACAACTTGCTAGCTGAAAACAATCTCAAGCCTTACAATGGTATGTTTGTACTCTTAAAATATTTTACATGAGGATATGCTCCGAAAGGTTGATGCCTAAAACAGCCTTACAAAATGGTTGCCCTGTTCATTCAGTTCAGTAGTATTTTCTTTCATGTAACTTAAATAACTATGGTTTAATTTTACAGGTTTGTGAGCCTATTTTCATCCTATGGTAACATCTCAGCTCTTCGGACTTTCAGGATACTCAGGTCTTTAAAAGCTATTTCAGTAATCCCAGGTAAGAAGCAACAATTCTTGCTGATCAGATCTCAGCTGCAAATGTTTTCTGTCTCTTATTCTTTCACTGTTATTTTCATTCATTATGTCACTTTTTGTGTATGACTATCCTGACATAAACAAAACCTTTAGTCTTAAAAGTATTCAGAATACTTCAAGTACTGAAAACAATGTTGGGTGAAAATGAGGTTAAGCAGTAAGGGTCCAGTGTTGAAGTTGTTACTTGGTCCAGAACAAGAGTCAATAAGAGTTTTGCATGAGTAAGGACTTCAAGGTTTGCCCTAAAACTGCAGCTGAAATTTACATGCCATTTCTTTTAGCAAACATTGTAAATGTTAGCAAACATTATAAATTCTGTTGTAAATATATGCTACTAGAATTAAGTGCTTAATAAGTAATTTTAAAAAATCTGTGATTGTTGTTCCTGCCTTCAGCACACTGAGTACAAAGATTAAAGTTAATTCTAATTTCTGTGGTGGAAAAAGACAGACAAAATCCACAAAATTAGTAATACGGTTTTGATCTTACAAATCTTCAGTGTAGTTTGCCACTAGTTTTGCACATGGTGAGACTGTTTTTGCACAGATCATCTGTAACACTTCTGGAAGTACTGTATTTAAGGATGGGACTCTTGTACATTGAATATGGAAAATAAATCACTACAGTCTCCAGGATTGTGCATGCAATACCTTTTACATGAATACTAAATTCACTTGTAAATAAATAATTAAAAACAACTCCAAACCCCAGTGTATACATTCACAGCCCTAATCCTCTCCTAAAAGCTTTATGTGCTAGGAGCAGAACTGTATTAGCTACAGAGTAACCGCTAGCATTACTTCCTAGTCTGAGATACATGGTCTCACCATCTTTCCTGCGTTTGATCAGTATTATTGGTATCTGCAGGTTGTCTCCTCAGAAATCTTATTTTCAATATGAATTCTAAATTCCATATAGAATTACTATTGCCCATTGATTTGATTTATTTTGTGCCTTACTACTTGCCCGTTATTTATAATTAGCTACTTTTTCTTTCCTTTGTCTTAAATAGGTTATCTTTTTAAAATAATGGGCCTTGTCACGCACTGTCTTCTCAGATAAAACTCCTTGAAGTCAATTAGAGTTTTACTTTGATTTAAGCTTCAAATCAGCAAAACACAAAGTACTTGCTTAAGTTTAAGCACATGCAAAAGTCTATCCTTATTCAGCAAAATTCCTAAGAGCGTGCTTGCATACTTTGCCAAGTCAGGACCTTAGGGAATGAGGGTCAGCCTCAGAGGAAAGTAAAAAACCAAGGTTGGTGAGGAAATTAGAATAAAACTATTTTATTCACAATCCCATGTTTTACTGTACCTTATTTTATGGCATAGAGTTGAAAAATTGTGCAGTGCATGTGAACCTATTTACATAATTGAAGCTGTGGAACATAGTCAAATGGGTCTACATACCGTTTTCTCAGGCTACATTTTGTTCAATTTTATTTTTCTAGAACTACAGGTCGTCGTAGGTGCACTTATCCAGTCTGTTAAGAAACTTGCTGATGTGATGATCCTGACCATTTGCTGCTTAAGCGTCTTTGCCCTTGTAGGCCTCCAGCTCTTTATGGGTAACTTGAAATGGAAATGTGTCCGTAACGATCAGAAATTATGTGACAATACCACGATATTTAATTCAAAGGAATCAGGTAAACTTTTGCTCTTTTTCCCTTTAAATAAGAGCCTCCAATGCAATCACAATGTGTGATTTCAGCTCGAGTAGACATATCAAGATAGCTTTAATGTAATTAGCTCGGGTCCCAGTGCAGAGAAGCCATGGCAATGTGCACTTCAGGATAGTTTAGCCCTGCAAGTTCTGGGCAGGCTTGTACACCCTGTGCTGAAGCACTTGCTGCCTCAGGTTCACTGCAGTGCTCTGGGACTCAAGCTAGCTAAATTAAAGCTCGTGTGGGTGTATTTACTTGAGCTGCAGTCACACCCTGTAATTGCATACCCTTGGTTGTATATATTTGTTTAAATGTATACTTTGATTAACATACTTCTGTTAATGTTGAAAATAGGGTTGAATAAAACTTCTCTCACAACATGGTTTATTCTTTAACATACTGAAAGGCCAGGGGGATAGGTGCTTATAGAATATTCAAAGGAGACAGCTGCATTACAAAGCATATGTGTGCTGAAGCACATGTGTGTATAAAGGAACTAGGTTATGTGCATGGCCATGGCACTAGGCATTCACAGTTTATTTTCAGAATTAGCTTGACTTAGATATAGAAAAATACAAACACAAAGGGAAAGCTGAGGATGAATCATACATACTCCTCTGCTGTTTTGCCTTTTTTGGAAACCTCCCTCTCTTGTTTCCTTTGGGATATCCTGTGGCATTCTTCCAGGCAAGAATCCTCCCAAGACGGAGTTGAGTTGATGAGTTCTATCTCCTCTACAACCTGAAAGAGGGTAGTGTTGAAATAGGTTTTTCACTTGGGAAGTGAGCTGCCAGTCTACCCTTCAGCCCATAATTAACAGAAATATAATTTTAGAGAAAAGCCAGGTAGAAGGTGCACACTTTGCCTTGTCACCTTTCCAACCATAATTGCATGTCATTTATAGATCATGAGATAGTTCTAGCTGGTTGCTCTTTTGCCTCTTAAACCACCACATCCCACTCCTGTCATCTAGACTATACAATCTAGATGTCCTACTCTTGTCGTCTAGGCTGAACAATCTAGACACCAGCTCGTGATGCATATGAAAGAAGAGGATCTCACTCCTTTTCTGAGATAAATTAGAAGCTTGCAGCCATTCAGATAAAAGGATGTAGGTCTCTCCTCAGGCATGCAGATTGCCCTTTTGAGGACCAGCAGAGAAGAGCATAAGACTGACATTGCTGTGCTTGTATGGGGACAAACAGGAACATATGCTGTTCATTGATCAGTTATTAGTAAATTTTTAAAATGAACTGCAGTACCCACAGATTGACAGAGAAATGTAGCTTTATATTTAGTACATTTTTTAAAAAGAGATTCTCAGAGATATGTGTACATACTTCAAAGAAATATATAGTTCCTCTTGAATTTTAAAAAAAATCCAATAATATATAAATTATTATATGTAGTGTGTACATACTGTTCAGCTGATATTTGTGACCAGTTACATTAACCATGGAAGGTATTTATAGGAAAGTAACTTGTGACTTTTTGATCCTTTCATTTTAACTATAGATATCTATTATAGAATGAATAATTCTGTTGATTTATTACTGTGTGGATTCAGCTGGGAACCTGAGTAAGTATAACTAACAACCATTTTTAGTTCTTTCTTTCCTTTGCTATTTTTGTTGTTTTGTATTTGGCTGTAGATAAATTACAGGTAAGCTTCCTGGAGGCTGTGATCTCCTTTCACTGTGGGAAAAAAATGAGGCTACACAATAAGAAGTCTGAAAAATCCCATTTAAGGAGATGGTTTTGTAATCTGTTGCTAAACATTGGTGCTGTAGTGAAGATAAGTAGTCTGAGAGAATGGGAGAATATAAAGATGAAAATAAGTGATAAAGCTGGTAATGGATCTGGAATTTAAAGTGCAAAGTTTGTTAGTTGTTTGTAGCCATTTCCTAGAACTGACTTCCTCTCTTGATAGCTCACTCCAAAGTCTGTGTCTCCCCTTCCTAGTAGGGCCTGCCTCTTGCATAGAAACACAAAAGTCCTTTATTCTTCCCAAAGACCACTATGTGTCTTAAGTTGTTATCTCAGTCCACATCAATGAGGGCATGGCTGAGTCCATCATTTCCCCTCCTCACCACTTGCTTTGTCAGCTGGTGGACCCAGGACACTGTTTTATTTATACATTCACATTTTGTTCACTTTAGGAGAAATTCAGCTCAGTGCAGAGTCCTCTAACAAGGCACCATACACTGTTTATTATTTTAATTGTAGTAGTCCCCAAAGGTTCCATTCAGGATTGGAGTTCCATTGTGATGGGTACTGTACAATCATACCAAAAGCCTGAAGGTCTTACATAATATCAAAATGATCAAGTCTGGATCCAGAAATAGGTATCTTTTACATGGACAATAAAGACTTGGGAGTGGGGGAAAAACCACTTTGATAAATTACACTTATTTTGCTGCTGCACTGTGTGGTTTGACTGACATCTTACACACTTCTTATAAAATATCTGACTACATGAGGGAATGAATAGTCATGAAGACTCTCTTATTTATACTTGTAGGCTTAGGGTTTACAGAAGTCATTTATACAGTGCTACCAGACTTGCAACTGCAGTGAGCACCTTGGTCATGAGGGGGTTGGGTGTTCATCTCACAAACACTAACCTGAAATGTTGATGTGATCATCACTGTTCTTATTCCAGTATCACATGGTGTGAAATACAAACTGCTGTCCACTGACATGTGTAACCCATCTGCCAGGTCGACTTGGCAGCAATAAGGGCCAGGTTCCATATCTAGAGGTTCCTTTTAACAGTACAAAAGAGAACCGGCTTGAGCCCCCACCCAGTAATCTAGGAAAATTTAACATCACCCCTAGGTGCCTCTAAGAGGCAATACTTCCCCACTGGCAAGGACTGAATTTGTGTATAACAAAAGACAACTTTTATTAAAAGGGAAAGGGAATCAAGCATTAATTTCGGAAAATACCGCAACCACATTCAAAAGCACGTGACCATAAGCAAAACCTGACTCCAAAGTGCATTGGGCAGTGTCCTTTGCCTCAGTTTCCCAGCTTGTAGTGGGAAAGTCCAATGAATGAATGTCTCTTGAACACATCACTCACCTCTCCCTCTGATACACTCCCACTCACAGTTGGCTGTCCTTGGTTAGTGAAGACCCAGAGTTCAGACGTGTGTTCACAGGGGTTCATTTCCCATCCCTTGGGGAGAGGACATCAACCAATGTCTCTGCAGCTGCTGCTGCTCTTTGTCTACCACTGCTGGCTACTGCCTCCTCGTTGCTGCTGCTGCTTCCATGACACCACATTCTGAGGTCCTGCTACTTAATTCAGTTCTTAGTGATTTCAGCTCAGTGATTTCAGCAGGAAGTGGGGAAGCTTACAGCCAGTGCGATTTCAGAGTTATCTTTCATTGTCCCCACACAAGGTCTAAGGCTTAGCTCCTAGACCCTAAAGCAGCTCCTAGGATTGCTCTAGGAATAACCAACCAGAAACAAGAACTCTCAATTGAGTCTAATCATCTTTGTTATTAAACACTTGACAGGGACAGCTGAAATGGTGCCTAGGACTCTTTAGACAGAGTCCACACCACCAGGTGGGAGCATCTGTCCCCACCCACTCTCATCTTCACTGGGATTGGGCATCCCTACCCCCTTTTTAGCAAGTGAGGTTCAATTTAGGGTGACCTTTCAATCAGAGCATGCTAAGCGCTGTTCTTCTGCCCTTTATCTGTACAACAAGGATAACTGCATTTCATTACCCCTGCATTTGAATTTAAAAACTTTTATTAAAGATAATGTTTAAAAAAATGATCAGGTACAGAGTTTAAACAAAAGTGTTTCTCGACATCCAAGCATAATGTACAGATTTTCAGCGGGTACAGAGTTTGGTTGGAAGTTGGAGCGTACAAGGAAAGTATAATCTGTGGTATCCTGGATGGAGGGTAATAGGTTTGACGGTTAACAGTACAAGCAGTCGGGTAAGAGGGTACGTTGTTCATATAGAAAGCAGATACTGTAATGAGAGCGGGTTGACCCTCATTGAATGAGAAATATGGTATAGATAATCCTTCAGTACATAAGATCTATCAGGGAAAGGCTTTCGATTCCCATCTCGTTGCCGATTCATGATGGCACTCCGGTCTGTACTTCTTGATATTGCCGGTGTCCGGTGATGTGCTCTGTGTAGATGTCCCTGGACCGTCTGATGGTGTCCAACACCATGAGGCGCTGCATAAGCCAAGCGTAGCACCGACTGATTCTGCAGGCTCGCAGCACATGCTCATTGCAGGGGTCCCAAGCACCCAGCACTCCAATGATCAGAGCCTCCATCACCACCTCATAGCCCTTTGCTCTCAGGGTGTCGGCCAGGGGGGCATATTTTACCTCCTTATGGGCTCGGGCTTCGTGGAAGGCCAGGGTCCTTTTTTCAAAGGGGATCGTGATGTCCACCATGATGATCTTTTTCTGCTCCTTGTTGGTGACAACGATGTCCGGCTGCAGCTGGCTGTCGGTTCTGGGAACAGTGGAATTCACTGTGACCTTCCACAGGTGCGGCAGGATGGCTTTCACCAGGCGGTTCTGGATGGCGTTGTGGTGCAGCTGCCAGGCTCTGGAGTGGGGCTTGCAGCTGCAAAGGACGTGGAGCAGGGTCTCATTGCTGTAGCCGCACTTCCTGCAAGGCTTGAATGATTTGTAACCCAAAACCAGCCAAAATTGATCATTAGGACAAAGTAGCTCCAACTGCTGCATACCTAGGCAGAGTAGGCGTATCTATGTAAACACAGTCTGCTCCTGAAGTCTTCTCCCAGCTCATCACTAGATGTCAGGGGAGAGCTCATTCAGACTTGTGGTGGTGATAACTTGAGCTGCTTGCGGAATTTGTTTTTCTCTCTTTTCCGTACAGCCCTGACTTGGATACATTCCAGGCTTTCTTCCCTTCTCCCCTCCACCCAACTATTTAAAATCTAATTTTCATTCCACTATCCTTCCAACTCCCTCCACATATACTCAAGTCTAGAACTTTCATATTCGTTGCTTCTTCTGGGCTTATATACATCTGTCCCAGCTGGCATGTGAGTTTGTGGAAGGTGTGTGTGTGTGTATGTGTGTGTGTGTGTGAGAGAGAGAGAGAGAGAGAGAGAGAGATCAGGCTACATCAGTAGTTTTCAACCTTTTTAAAATTGCGGACCCTTAAAAAATTTTGAATGGAGATGCAGACTTCTTTGGAAATCTTAGATATAGTCTGCAGACCCCCAGGGGTCCGTGGACCAAAGGTTGAAAACCACTGGACTATATATTAAATCTTGGATCTTGTAGTGGATGGTCCACCACATGACTTCTCGGGGAATCCCAGACTTGAATGACACGTGATGGCTGAAATATATTTGAGGAGGGGGATGTGAACTTTCAGATGAATTAAAGGAGTTTGTATTTGAGATTGGGTGCCTGGAACTTTCAGGAACAACATAAACAATCTGATATGTCAGAAAACCAGCTCTACATGGAAGCCATGTATAATATAATGTCTCCTCTGTTATTAGTAAAGAATGTCCAAAGAACTATTCCTGCCAGAAAATTGGGGCCAATCCTGATTTTGGCTACACAAGCTTTGATAATTTTGGCTGGGCCTTTCTCTCTGTGTTCCGTCTGATGACACAGGATAACTGGGAGCGTCTATATCGACAGGTAAGTACTTTAGTTGTTAAAATGATAATTTAGCAATCCAGTCATCCAGTCTAGAATTATGTCTATGCTAAAAATTTTGTAATATACTATTCTATTTTGTAACATTTGTGTGGTCGCATTTGTTTTTAAAACATTTTAAGTGCTAGGGAGGACCTGACCAAAACATTATCAGAACAGGTTCACAGCCCAGAGCAATACTCTAAACCTATATCTACACTTGCACACATCCTCGGAGTTTTCTGTGTATTTCTAGTGCATATGCCCCATATCTGCGCTGAGTATCCACATTGTGCACATACTCGACTTTAGCACTGCCATTTCAGGGGTGATGTCTCAGAGTTCTATGCATCACAGGAGACATTATAGGATCTGCCTTACTGTGTGTTGCTGGTACAGTCTGCTGCCTTCACACATTTGCTGATGGCAGCTCCTGCTCACAAACTGGGTGGAAGACAAGGAGCAAGTCCAAAATTATGTGGTTTTGCTCCTGCTACTTCTTTCAGAACAACTGTTCATGTGGTGCAGTACTTGATCTGCAAGATGCTGGACAGAATTGGGCCAGAATTTTTTGACATACTTTTTGGCTATGAGTGACAATCCTTTATGGTTCCATGGAATAGATTTTGTGACTGCCAGTATTGCCATGGTATACCCATGGATGGACTGCTGCTTTTGGTCAGAACCAGCATAATTTGGTGGGGTCACATCATTTGGAAACCTGGACTGACGATCAGTGTATTCTGAACTTCCAAATGAGGAAGCAGATCTTCATAGAGCTGTGCTAGCTTGCACCAACCATGCAGTGCCAGACCACTCATTTTCAAAAAGCCATATCAGTGCAGAAGTGGGTGGCTTTGGAAGCTGGCAACATCTGATAGCTAACTGTCATTTGCAAACCAGTTTAAGGTTATGAGTTCTTCTTTGAGTGCTTGCTCATGTCCATTCCACTATAGGTGTGTGCACGCCTCCATGCACAGTTACCTGGAACTTTTTTCCCCTTAGCAGATCCTGTAGGGCCGGCTCCGGCGCCCCCTGGAGTCCCACGCACATGCCACGGTATATGAGGTGCTGCCAGCCCTACGCCCCCTCAGTTCCTTCTTTCCACCCGTGACAGTTGCTGGAACTAGCCTTGCTCTCAGCAAGTACTATTCCTCTTGTTTGGACTTGTTTGATATTCTAAGTTACTTTTAGTTAATTAAGTGGTTGTTAAATGCTGTTAAGAGTAGTTAGGGATAAGGCAAGTCCCTGCGGGGACTTTGAGTGGCCAGACTACGCTCTGGTCACCGGGATTGAAGCCATGTGCCTCCTGCAGGAAGGCCTTCCCGCTCAGCGACCCCCGCGACAGCTGCCTTAAGTGCTTGGGGGAAGCGCACAGAAAAGATAAGTGTAAGATCTGCAGGGCTTTTAAACCGATGACTCAAAAGGACTGAGAAATCCAGTTGAAAGCCCCGTTGGTGGAGGCAGCGCTCCGCCCAGCGTCCGAGCCGGCCCACTCCACCTCGGCACCGAGCATGACCTCAGTACAGAGCGCACCACCAGCACCGGCCTTGACTCAGAACCGCGCAACATCACCGGCACCAAAGAGGAAGAAGCAGTGTGCGGAGCACGGACACTCCCCTGCGCCATCGGTGTGGGCAGGGTCGAGTACGGAGATGCACCGGACCTGGCCCGTCGAGTCTTCTCCAGTGCCTGCATCTCCAGTCAGGGAGCCTCCCCCTACTCCTGGGAGTGGGCGATGCCTCTGCCGATGCTGTCAACACCGGAGGATTTTCAGGCAGCAAGAGCCTTGTTGGCCTTGTCTACATCACCTCTGCCCCCTCCCTCCGCTGGGGGAGAAGGGACGGTGTCACGGGGGAAACCCACGTTGGGTCTCCCTGAATGGCGGTGGAGATCCCTGGTACAGGGAGGAAGATCTCCCGCTGGATGGCCTTCGAGGGTAGAGCAGAGCTGCTCCCCCAGCAGTCTCTCCAGGTCGGTGTTGTCAAGCCAACCTGCTCCAGCACAGGACGCGGAGTCTCCCTCTTGGTGCCGACGTCGATCTCCGGCACCAGAGGATGCGCATGCCAGGAGGCGGCACCAGTTGAAGTCTTCCAGGTGGCGCTCAGATAACTCCCGTTCCAGATCCCTGGCACCGAGGAGATTGCCCACACCGAGGTGGCGCAGAACCCAGTCGCCATTGAAGGACTCGGCACTGCGGCACAGAACCCGGTCGCCAGAGTCCGGCTCGGCACCGAGGAGCTCAGAGCGTCGCTGACCTCGGTCACTGAAGATGTCTGCAGGGCCGCAAGGCAAGTGGCAGTGGAAATCATCGGTACTGAGACGACGCTCCGATACCTCTAGCTCTTCAGAGCGCACCTCCGTTCATCAGCATCAATCGTGGCAATGGAGGCCGTCCTCATCGTCCTCCAGGTTGGAGGCGTCGAGAGGGCGGTCCCTGGCACGGAAGGGTGCCCAGGATCAAGGATGTATGCGGCACCACCAGCCCAGTGACTCGGGGTCTCCCGGGGGGGCAGTCGTTAGGAGAGCTGACGCCCCCATAAAGCGTCACAGCCTGTGGCGCAGTCAGCCTCGGGTTGGCCCCAGGGCCAATGGCCACAATGGCCTTATTGGGCCTCATGGGGTATCCAGATGGGGCTGGGGCCCCAATCCCTTATGTCATCGGGGGTGCAGTCCATGCCCCTGGCACAGGAGAAGGCCCACAGACACCACTCCTCGGAGGAGGAGGAGGACCCGATGGAGGGACCCTCAACCCTTCGCCAGGAGGGGGTGCACCCGCAGGACGTGCCTCGGCAGTCCTCTTCCTCCTGACCGAATGAGGCAGTCTCCCAGGACCACTTGGCACCACTGGAGGATTTCAGGGCACACCAGGAGCTGCTCAAGAGGGTGGCCTCCAACTTGGGGCTGGAGGTGAAGGAGTTAGAAGAAGCCAAGGACAGCCTCTTTAATGTGCTGGTGGTGGCTGCCCCAGCGAGAGTGACCCTCCCAGTCCACAAAAGGGTCCTTAAGAATGTAAAGGCCCTGTAGCAAATCCCTTCCTCCGTCGTCCCTATGTCAAAGGTGGCCGAGAAAAAATATTATGTCCCGGCTGAAGGGTTTGAGTATCTGTTCACTCAGCCCAGCCCAGGAACCCTGGTGGTAGATGCGGCTAACCAGCGAGACAGGCAAGGTCAGCCAGGGTCCAGTCCCAAGAACAAAGACAATAAGAAACTGAACTTGAGTGGGAGAAAGGTTTATTCCATGGCAAGCCTGCAGTTCAGGATTGCCAACCATCAGGCCCTCCTGAGTAGATATAATTTCAACTTGTGGGACTCCCTCAGGCAGTTCGCTGAGGCCCTGCCCCAGGACCAGGCTGCAGACTTTAGCACCATCATGGAGGAAGGAACCACAGTAGCTAGGGCAGTGCTCCAGACGTCCTGTGACGCTGCTGACTCGGCGGGCAGGGCCATAGCCTCCGCCATCTGTATGAGAAGGTGCTTGTGGCTGCAGTCCTCGGGCCTGTCCCAGGAGGTGCAACAGTCTATTCAGGACCTCCCCTTTGATGGGTCAGCCCTATTCTCCAACCAGACCTATGCGAAGGTGCACTGTAAGAAGGACTCCAGGGTCATGCTTCACTCCCTGGGCCTATACACACCCCAGTTTTCCAGGTGTCAGTCACGGCCCCAGGCGCAGCAGCAGCTAAGGCTTCCGCCCAGGCCTTTTCAACCCTATAGGAATAGGGATAGGAATAGGGGGTTTAGAAGGAGAAATCAGCCCACCAGCTCGTCCTCAGCTCCCCAGCAGGGGCTCCTTCCTAAACAGGTTAAGGCCCGTCTATCCCGAATGGGCAAAGATCACTTCGGACCATTGGGTCCTTCGGATAGTCTCAGGGGTCTATGCCCTACAGTTTACATCTACCTCCCCCCTCCAACAACCTTCCCCCTCTATCCCTCTTCAGGGACCCCTCTCACGAGTAACTCCTCTGGCAGGAGGTGGACACCCTCCTCAACATAGGACCGGTGGAAATGGTCCCTCAAGGCAGAAGTGGGAAGGAGTTCTATTCGAGGTACTTCCTCATCCCCAAGGCGAAGGGGGTCTGAGACCCATATTAGACCTGCATCGTCTAAACAAATATGTCAGACAACTCAGGTTTCACATGGTCTCCCTAGCCTCCATAAACCCTTCCCTGGATCCAGGAGACTGGTATGCCGCCCTCGACCTCAAGGACGCATACTTTCATGTGTCTATCCTCCCCTGCCACAGGCGTTTTCTCCGTTTCACGGTGGATGGCTCCCACTACCAGTTCACAGCCCTGCCCTTTAGCCTATCTTCGTCTCTAAGGGTGTTCACCAAGTGCATGGCAGTAGTGGCTGCCCACCTGAGACGAAAGGGTGTGCAAATTTTTCCTTACCTGGATGATTGGCTGATCAGGGGCAGGTCCAGGTCCCAAGTGCAGGAGACCGTGACCCTCACTTGCTCCACATGCAGCAGGCTGGGACTGCTCATAAATGAGCAGAAGTCCACACTAACCCCAGTGCAATGTATAGAACTCATTGGGGCCACCCTGGACCCTTCCCAGGCCAGAGCCTTCCTGCCTCAGCCACGTTTCGAAGCGATGGTCTCTATCATCTCCCAGCTGCACCGATGCCCCACGACAACAGCCAGGCACTGCCTACAGCTGTTAGGCCACATGGCGGCCTGCACGTACATAGTATGACTAGCTCACCTGAGGCTCAGACTGCTTCAGGCATGGTTAGCCTCAGTATATGTGCCGAGCAGACACCCATTGGACCCGGTGGTCACAGTTTCCCCGCCTGTCTTAGCCTCCCTAAACTGGTGATGGACTCCCAGGGCAGTGATAAAGAGCGTTCCGTTCAGGGAACTGGTCTCATCGGTCACCCTAATTTCAGACACGTCGGACATAGGATGGGGAGCCCACATCAGCGCCAACCTAGGCACTCAGGAGCTCTAGTCAGGGGAGGAGAGGCACCTGCACATCAAAGTGAAGGAGCTGAGAGCCATTCGCCTAGCGTGCAGGGTGTTCCTCTAATTCCTGACAGGCAGAGTGGTACAGGTGCTGACGGACAACACCGCAGCCATGTTTTACATAAACAGGTATGGGGGAGCATGCTCCTCAGCCCTTTGTGAGGAAGCTATCCATCTGTGGGAATTTGCCGTGAGGCATGATTTCCACTTGACTGCCTCTCATCTCCTGGGAGTGGGGAACGACGAGGCGGATCGTCTCAGCAGGTCGTTTCTACCCCGCCATTACTGGTCGTTGCACCCAGAGGTGGTGGCTATGATCTTCCAGAAGTGCGGCGTTCCCCAACTGGACCTATTTGTGTCAGCCTCGAACACGAAGTGTCCGAGGGTCTTCTCACTCCGGGGTCGTGAGACTGGGTCGATTTCCGACGCGTTCCTCATGGACTGGACGGGACCCTCATGTATGCATTCCCGCCCGTTCCGCTCCTACCTAAGGTCCTGCTGAAAATAAAGAGGAACTGGGCGAATGTTATACTGATTGCTCTGTTCTGGCCGAGATAGCACTGGTTCAGCATGCTGCTGGACCTTTCAATTGCCCCACCCCTAGAGCTCCTGAAGCGGCACGACCTTCTATCCCAGGACCACGGTCACCTGTTGCACCTGGACCTGGACTCCCTGCACCTCACGGCCTGGAAGCTCTGTGGCTGACGGAGGGAGAGAGAGTCTGCTCATTGCAGGTCCAGCAAGTCCTGCTTGGCAGCAGGAAGCCCTCTACACAGGTCGTGTATCGGGCTAAGTCGAGGCAGTTTACCTGTTGGGTGGAGTCCCGGGGTAATCTGCCCAGCCTCTCACCTATGCAGGCAATCCTGGAGTACCTGCTTTAGCTAAAGCTCCGGGGTCTGGGGCTGGCCTTGTTGAAGGTTCACCTGGCAGCCATTTCGGCCTTCCATCAGCCGCTAGAGGGAAGATCGCTGTTCTCCCATCCCATGTCGGTCAGGTTCTTCAAGGGGGTGGAGAGGCTTTATCCGCAGGTCCATGACCTTCATTCTCAGACAACTTTTGCAGCCTCCAAGAAAAGAGCAAAGGCAAATAATGTTAAGACCCCTGTGGTAACATTTAAAAAATTATATTGCTTCCATTTGGAGAATATAGCAGGTATCAGAGTGGAAAAAAGAGGTGGCTCTCCAGTCCTGTGGAGGAGATCTAGCCATCTATGCCAGAAAGATGTTACCGCTATTGGACACATCTCTACTTATTGCTGAATGGAGGGGTGTGATCGGCTATGAAGGTGAAACAAGCAGAGTTGTGCTGCCATTGAATCTGAAAATATGTTAAATTTCAGCTAAACCAAACATTTGCTGAAGTATGCTTACAGAGCTGGGAGGCAATTCAAGAGAAAATTGAATTATTCTAAGCTAGCAGATGGAGTTCCCATAAAAGAGGAAAAGTTGTCCACTAAGAATGCCTACTCATCCTCTAACAGCCCCCTGCATCACCAGAAAATCCAGCTCCTGTGTCCAGTGAACAGCTGTGGTAGGCATAGGGAAAGAAAGAGTCACATTTTTATTTTGTTCCCTGAACTTTCCAATGAATACCACAAGCCACTTGCCTCTCCACTGCTAAAGGACATGGCACTCTGTTTGTTCAACCATCAGAGTGGACTCTTCACCCACTCCCACTTCTCCTGGCTTTTGCAGAGCAGCTTGGAGTGTGGAGAGGCCAGACACCGAGGACTGGGAACAGTAGAAAATATTTCTAATGTTCACAGGGAGAAATGACTGCTGTGAAGTTCCTCAGACAATCAGAGGGTTCCCATTCCCTTCCCAGATATAAGCAGGCCTGCACCTACCCTTGCCCCACCCACTCACCTTTCATGTGGCTCTTGTGTGTAGGGGAATGGGAAGACAAGGGGGTGGGACAGGAGTAAGGGGATTGGATTTTTGAACAACTGTTTTCTACAGATGTCCTATCCTCAGCCAGGCCCTCTCCAATCCCACCTCCCTTCCCCCCTTTTCCCTGGTCTGCACGGCTCCAGGACTATTGTTATCAGTGTACTGTATGAGAAATACACAGATACAGGGGCACAATGACAATGCATTAATAATCTTTTTTATAGCTTCTGCTAGATGTGTAACAGTGGTTCATGGGAGTTCAATAAAATCTTAGGTGTGTCTTGTTTGGGGTGTTATAGAACAGAGACTGGGCTTCAGAAATGTAGCACTGGAGCATAAGGGGATATTAGTAGGAAGAAAGGGGATCCATTGTAAAACTTATGAGCCTCAGATTCTGGTTCCTGTCCTGACTGTGTCCTCCGTGGGCTCCTCAGGGAGGCTTGCTCAACTGGTTCCTCCAGACAGAGGTGCAGAATAATAAGCTCCTCCTCTTTCAGGTCTCCTAGAGGCTTCTTCCACAGTCCCTGCTGCCTCCTCAGATTGCCCCTCTTCGGTGTCCCATCATATGACAAGGCCAGGAGGGTTGAGGAGGGGGTCATGAGCCACTTCAGGTTCTGTACTGGGAGTTCTGGAGAGTACCCAGTCCTGCTCATTGCAGTACAGGCTCATAGGCGAATCCTTCCGTAAGTGACTGTTTAAGTCCTTTACCTTTCAGTACAGGAGCCTCAGGTATTTCCTACGTTCCCAGCACTGGGCCAGATGAATACCCACTTCCTCCATCTCCATGAAATCTTCTGGTACAAGTGAATGTTCCTATCACTTCAGTTGCAGCCATGGAGGATAGTGTACTCTGACCACACATTGATCAGCACCCTTGTGCACTTGGCAGACCAGGTGTCTGCTTTTGGAACATGAACAATGTTCCCCTGTCCTGATCCAGAGTGCAGTGGAAAACTCTTTTAAAGTGGTCAGCGCAGCTCGCTACTACCACTGGCAATGGGGCCAGGGATCTTTACACAGTAGGTAAGGGTTAGACTGAAAAGGGTTCAATATGTTGTGAGAATGGGCCTGGGGACAACTGAAACTTGGGACTCGGTACATGTTCCTTGTCCCTGTCCTGCAGTACTTCACTGTAGCACTGGTATGGGGCCATGCCACATCAGAGGCTTGTGCACACCCCAGACCCTTCATGAGTGCTGGCTTTCATACCCTCTACTCTCCTTCAGACTTGTGCTTCAGGGCTTAAGATGTGGACAATAGGGGAGTTATGGCACATCAATGCACATGGAGGTTTGTACAGTTCCTAGTGTAGACGTAGCCTATGTTACGGCAACCCCTTCAGGGTGCCCTATGCAGGAATAGTACTGCCATGAATTCCAATAGTATTACGTGTGAGAAAAGGTCTTATTGAGCAGACAATGGCTGCCCTCGCAAATGCCTGCATGGGGGGAGGGGGGAGGAATTCTCCTTTGGCAGACTCTGAAGCTTTTATAGCCCCTATATGCTGCCCCAGCTGTGTTATGTGGTTCATAGCAAAGGTATCCCACCCCTTATCTTTTTCCTGCTAGCCTTAACTGACTAAGGTTTCTTGCTGGTTCTGTCCTCCCTTGTCCATTTCCAAATTACATTTGGTTTGTTTACATACATTAATTCTGAGCAGTACCTTTTTGATGCCATGTTGACCACTTATTTATTTCATTCTTCTCTGTCAAAGAAATAGTAGTTTCTTGTCCTTTACTTATAGTGTCTTTTAGAATGTCTTATATACAAAATTGTCTTCTATTCAAATTACAAATACAAATACAATTGCATTACAAATACAAATAAAATTATCTTCTATACAAATTATAAATACAAAATACGAATATAAAATTACAAATACAAATTGTCTTCTTAACAAATTAAATTCTGATGTTTGTCTGTATTTGCTGGGAGATATCTCATTTAATTATATTTACTTTAAAATGTTCAGTGTATTTCTTCAATTGCATGTACCACCATTATGCGTGGTATGCACTAAACTATGTGAGGGGGAAATTATTGCATGAGCGCAAGGATATTTATGCTGGCAGACCAGGTGCCAGCTCATGCCAAGACCCCTTGGCTTCACCAACAAATGTATAGCTGGAAACCAATCTGGCTCGCCTGTGTGATGTTAAAACAGATGTTAAGTTTATAAGAATGTGTTCAGTTTTAGACTTGATGAAATGCTTGAAGGATGCTGCATGTATTGGTCTTTCTTATAACATCTGTATCCCATGGTATAAAGTTATATTGAATGTTTGCACTGTAAACTACTGTAACTGTGTAACTCACCAAACAGGAAAGTAGCATTAATTAATGTAAAGTTGTGGTCCTGCACAGAAGAAGGCCCATTTAAAACAAACGAGCCATTGTGAAACATCAAAGGACAAAGACTTTGTTGATTGTTCCTTTTTCCCATGAAGAGGTGATAGGTGCCAGCCCTTGTCCTGTCAGTTTGAAATCTGAGGGAAGGGAATAAAAATCCCTGATCAGAAGGAACAGTATCACTGTACTGCTTGGAATTTGGAGAGGGCAGTATTTCGAAGTATAAACAAGGGATCCCCAAGCTGCTTGGCGTGGGTTAGCGCTAAAGGACATAGAAAGCTTGTATATCACAGCAGTTTGTTACCTTTTGGACCCTGACATCATAATTCATTTATATGCATATGTTCACCTTATTTAACCATGTAAATAACTTTTTTCTAGTTAGTAAACCTTTAGTTAGTTTATTACAGAATTGGCTACAAGCATTTTCTTTGGTGAGAAATCTAAGGTACAATTGACCCGGGGTAAGTGACTGGTGAATATTGAATATGTGAATATTGCTGTGATTATTGTTGTGAAGGCAGGCTTGTCTAGGTGGCAGGATAGACCGGAATGCCCAAGGGGACTGTGATTCCATGTTAAGGCTGTTATAGAACTTGAGGAGTCCACACTTTATACTTGGTTGATGAAATCTAATTATAGAACACACAACCAATTTGGAGTTTGTGCCCTGGTTTGTAACAGTCTGCTCTGAGGTTGGCACTCATGTTCGTAAGCCACTCCAGATAGCCTGACAGTCATAGATTCATAGACTTTAGACTTTAAGACCTAGGTTGTCTAGTCTTACCTCCTGTATAACACAGGCCAGGAGACAGGTTGCTGAAAGTTTGTTTAAGAAAACAGTACTATATGTTGACTTCCTTCAAAATATGGAGACTGTAGTTAATTAAGTTTGTTTTAAAATACTGTGTCATAAACTTTATTTTATGCCCAAAGGTTATCCGAACTTCTGGAAAGACCTACATGATCTTTTTCGTAGTGGTCATCTTTCTGTGCTCATTTTATCTCTTCAACTTGATCCTGGCTGTAGTAACCATGGCATATGAAGATCAAAACAATATTTGTATTGAAACAAAGAAGAAAATGTTTCAGGAAGCTGAGGAACTACAAAGGAAAGAGCAGGTCTGTACTTTATTATATACAGTACAGAATATAAATATTTCATAAAACTCTCCTTCTTTCTCTTGTATTATGGAAATGCAGTCTTGGATTAAAATAAATACTGCTTATATCATATTCATAGTTTTTTCATGTGCTTCTGGAAAAATGACAATAATTTCTCACACAACAACATATACATTGCTGTGATAGAAGCATGGAACATCAGTCCAAACTATAATTAAAACTTTTTAAATTAAAGTGACATTTTCAGGTGTGGTAGACATGATATTTTACCAGACAGTAATGGATTAAAGATCTGCATGTCTCTTTGATGTTGTGTACATACATTCTGTTGCACAGCTTCTCTCTTCATTCATTACTTACGGGCCCATTTCTCATGCACCCACCAATGGAATTCGGAGATGGTCCAGTGTTGTTGCTGGAGATCCCAGGACTAAGCTCCTCCCTTCAGCTCAGGCCACCAGAATCTCTCTGCTTCTGGTGGTGGAACAAGCTGGTGGTTCAGTTTCTCCTGTTCATTTTGTTTTAAAATCTTTCTTTGTATTCATTTTTGTGATGTTGAGATGTATAATCTTCTTCCTTCTCTTCCCCTGGTTTTGGTAAATAGCAGCATGGTGGTTTAACCATATAGATCTGCCACTGCAGTGCCTCCCTGCCGGACTCCTCTGCCCCCACTCAGGCATGTCAGAGCTATCCTGCAAAAAACCTGGTTTAAATCTAAGCAGTGTTCCTTATGTGAGGCAATATCCCAGGCTCTATAGATAGAATTATGCCCTGCCTGTCTCCAGCCCGCCGATCCTTGCACTGCCAGGGTATGGGGCGGAGGGTCAGACCAGCATGTTCGATTCCCACCCAGCCCTGAGCAGATGTGACTCCAACACAGAAAAGCCCAATCAGGAACTTCTGAGCTTTGGGGGAGAGAGTCTAAGGATGAGGAGGAAGCTATCTGGCCAACTCAGGGGGTAAGTCCTGCAAAAGACCAAAGCTGGAGGAGAAAAAAATTCTCTGAAAGGATACAGAGTCTCCCCACACCTCCAACCACCCACATACTAAAATGGGTCCTCAGCTCCCTGGGGAAGGAAGCAGGACTCCTACACAGCACTACATTATAAGTAACTTTATTATGACTGATAACAATTTAATAAAATTTCTTGACCATTGATGATAACAACGGACTTAGTCTTAACATATCAGCCAAGCTTTGCTTAGTACTGAAAGTCATCAGAATATTTGATAGACAAAAATAAACTATAGTATCAGAATGCAAATCTGATAACATCTGACATCACTTTAATTTCAGTGATAACAGCTCCATTCTCTGAATAAAAAATATGAAGGAAATGCTCACAGTTTTCATGACATTTATATTTTTGTAAATAAAATGTCTCAAATTGGGATGGGATGAGTTTTTGATTTGATTAAAATACTTCCTCCTCTCCCCCGCCAAAAAAATTCCTAACCTCCACAAACACTGAAAACCTAAAATAGCTGCCACTTCATTACCAGAGGTTATGCTATGGCCAGTCAACAGCTTCCTCCCACTTGACTGGCTCTTTCTTGTTAGCTCATCTCTAATTCTATAGTCCCTGCTGTTGCGACTCTCCCCCAATACTGATACTGCTTCTGCACCCCAGGTGCCTAGCTCCTTCCCCGCATCCTATCCACCCATTAATCTTTCAGTTTATAAAACATACTTGCATATAATATCATGGTATGTGGTGAATCTTGGTATGTATTTCAATATGTCCCATATGATGTTACAGTTTATCTTCCTGCTCCTCCCATTTCTCAAGGCAGGATGGGGATTTATATTCAGTGTTCCCCAAATATTGAATCATAACTGTTCAGTATTCAACAAATATTGAGGGGGAAATGATTAATTCCATTCCTAGTCTAAAGGTAATTGATACATTGACATTGTTACTGTATATTTGTGAAATAGTTCAGGCTACTGACTAGCCGAGAAAGGCCATGCAAAGAGTTGGTTTCCAGTCAAATTTAACATTTTTCACACTTCCAGGATAATGATAAAATTATTGTTGTTAAATTAATGTTTTCACAAGGAAGGAGTTTTCTGAATCATAGTAGATTTTATTTCAGAAATGCCCTTTGATTTCATATGACTTTTCATTGTTTGTTAGTGTTTTTACATCCATGCAGTAATGTAAGATTGCTTTGGAATCCATGTTTTATAAGATCTGTTTATCTTATGCTGTATTATAGCTTTATACTGACAAACAGTTATCCACGTTTGCCTGTTCTTTCATATTATTTTCTTAACCAAAGGAGCAGATATCAGTGGACACTTTAAATGATCCAGTTCGAAGACAAAGGGTAATGAGTGCAACCAGCATTATTACCAATAACACAAGTAAGTCATTCTTCAGTGTTCTTCAGTGCAAACTCAATATAAGTTGATCTGAAAGATCAAATTGTCACAAATAATCAATGTGATTTTTAAAATTACTAGAGCATATATGGATGTTATACTGTAAATAAAAATAAAGTTTTAGTAAAACAATTATTGTTATACCTCAACTTCCTGTCAAGGCCTAAATTTGGGACATAATGTGTGACAAAGACCCAAAATGCAGGACAAAAATTCAGGCCTACTGACAGCAATTCTGGGCCCCAGGGCAGAACAGTCAATGCCCCTCTTGCCCCCGCTTGGAAAGGGAGGGCTGAAGTTTATGGCCATAGGTGGCAGGTGAAGCTTCCCCTTGGGGAAGCTAGCTCCCCATCCCACCTCTTCTGCCCATGGCCTGGCCCACACTCCACCTCCACTCCACCCTAGGCCCTGCCCCGTCCCTTGCTTGGTCCCCTTCCTCTCTTCCACAGCCCCCTTTACCCAGGTGGAGAGCGACAGCAGGAGGGGGCCTGAGTGGAGAGGGGGAAAGAGGGACATGGCAAGCAGCGGCGGGGGGTGAGCATGGCAGAATAGGAGGGACACACATGGTGAGCGATGGCGGGCGGGCTGAGCAGGGAGGAGGGATGCAGCGGTAGGGAGACCAAGTGGGGAAAGGGGTGTGGAAGAGTGAGGGGGGCGTGGCCATGAATGGGTCAGGGCCTGGGGTGGAGTGAGGATGGACTATGAGTGGGGCCACAGGTGGAAGAGGCAGTACGGGGTGCTAGCCTTCCCAAAGGGAAGCTTCACCTCCTGCCCATGGCCCAGACGCTTTTAAAATTGCCAGGCCCCTGGGCAATTGCCCCCTTCCCTCTCCATCAGTGGGCCTGTGAAAATTATTCATGATGGAAAGTTAACATCCTGTAGGATTTATTACAGTAGTGTAAATAATTCATTATATAACCTCAGTTTCATGATTATTTCTAATGTTAATAATTTTCAACAAGCAGTGATGTAACATCAAATATGCATTGAATATAGAGACTAAAATCAGTGCATCCCTCAAAATGAGGTATAGTTAAGAGGTAGGACCCTTGTGCTGTTATGTAGCATCAAAAGTAGAGGTGTGAGAGAAAAACTTGTCAATGAAAGTGGTGAAAAATGACATATACCCCACAGTTCCACTTTACTTGTACATGGCACTGAACTGCTTTAGCTGGCTTGAAAAAAGCCAGAGGGGGAAAACCCAGTAAGTACAACTTCACTCTTGAATTCTTTGCAATGAAAATCAGACTCTGGGTTGCCTGGAATTAAAATGAGATATGTTTATAAACCAAGGATATCCCTCTGACTTCAAATCTTAAAAACTAAACTATCCCTTTGCCCTTCTTTTCACTTAAACTGGAAGAGCCAAAACTGAAATGTCCTTCATGCTGGAATTGCTTTGCCCAAAAATATCTCATTTGGGACTGTTGCCCACTGTGGATGCGACTCAAGGAGAAAGTGAAGCTTATCATAATGGATCCATTTACTGACCTCACTATCACCGTGTGCATTGTGGTGAATACCATCTTCATGGCACTAGAGCACAGTAATATGACACAAACTTTTAAGCACATGATTATTACAGTAAACAAGGTAAGTGAAATCTTACACTTATTACAGATAAGACTCGTAACTGCCTATTATTATGCCTACTTACCATAAAAAACCCTGTTTTCAGTTGCTTATAACTTTGCCAAGTTAACTGTTTAGACTCAATTTTTTTCATGTCGAGTGCCTTCTAATGCTGAAATTTTAAAATTCTTTTTGTTTGTTTTTAGCAAAAGTGGTTCAATGTTTCTGAGAATGAGCCTAGGGAAAAATGTTTCTCAATGTTAAAAAACGTTCTCGTGACCTTTTTTTGGAAAATTCTAGCATTGGCTAGCTTTGGAGCAAGGACTTGAAATTTGGCAGGAGGTTGTGGGATTTGCCTTTTGCCATCCCTGTAAAAATTGGCCCAAATTTGGCCAAGTTATAAGCCTTTGAAAAATTGCAGTTTGCAGATGCTAAGTAAACACATGCTAGAGTTTACATGCTAAAGAATATCTGTCCTCACTATGCATGCTCCAGTCTCTCACAGCTCATAGTGCTGACTAGACTGTGCATGTATCATTCCCACAAAACATCTGAACATGCTCCCTCCAACCCAGGGTATCATAACTGGGACAAGAGCAGTCAGACCTAATGGTTGAAGCAGGAGTTCGGAGTCAGGCCGAGTCAGGTACCAGGAGGTCCAAGTCTGAATCAGGCAAGAGGGTGAACTGAGAGTCAAGCACGAGGAGGCAAGCAGGGTCAGGTTACCGGGGGTTGGGGGTCGGGCACTAGTTTGCAGACATCAATCAAATAGGAAAGTTGAGGACAAACCACGGTTGGAAGCCAGAGTCTAGGTTCTATCGCAAGCAGGGTATGGAGAAGAGATGGGCAGGCAGTCTCTGTTGTTGCTCAGACAGTTCATCTCCATGACTTCCAGGTTTAAGTACTGGTATCGGCCAATCAGGAGGCTGTGAGGGGCTGCCACTCAGTTTCTGCCAGCTGATACTTTCTGTTGAGCACAACCTCACAGCGTACTTCTGTGGAAGCCCAGCCTAAGCTTTTCATGGATATGCGGAGACATCAGCAGCCCAGAACCCCCATGGTCCCAGGCTTCAGTTCTGCAAGGTTCTAACATCATCCCCCCATACAGGTCTCCCTTTGGGGTGGTGCCAGCCCAGACTTGTCTGGGTGATTCTTGTGGAATTCCTCCATCAGGTTACGGGAATGGACATGGGAGGCAAGCTTCCAAGTGTGTTCTGTGGGGCGGTAGCCTTTCCGGTCCAACAGATAGTGTAGGCAGCCGCGCATCCATCGGGAATTGAGGATGGCATGTACTTTGTATTCCTCATGACCCTGGATTTCGACTGGTGGAGGTGGTGGTGTGGTTTGGTCAAGGAACAGGTTATCAGTTTAGGACTTCAGAAGATAAACATGGAAGCTTGGGTGTATTTTGAGAGACTGGGGAACCTGGAGTTTGAAAGTAACTTGTGTTAATCTGCTGACATATCAGGAAGGGTCCCTGAAACTGGTGGTCCAATTTGCAGGAGACTTACCTGGTTGGGAGGTGCTTGGCAACAAGCCTCACCTTCCGGACTGCCATAAATTTTGTACCGTCTTTCTGCTGACAGTACACATGCCTTTTGTAGAACTTTTTTTGCCTCTTCTAGGTGTTTCTTGAGTACTTCCTGAATAAGATGAATCTGTTGGACTCAGTTGGTGGTGGTAGGGTTCAGGGAGTCTATTGGTAATGCCAGTTAGAAATGGGGATGGAACCCTTAATTAATGAAGAAGAGTCTTCAGCCCATAGAGGCATGGTCAGCATTGAAAGTAAATTCTGCCTATGGCAGGAGCATGGACCAGTTATCTTGATAATATATTATAGAGCACCTCAAGTAGTGCTCCAATACTTGGTTCACCTGTTCAATTTGTCCATCTGTTTGGGAGTGGTATGTGGTGGAGGTGGATAGGCAGACATCTAGGAGCCTGAATGCTTCATTCCAGAAGTGAGAGGTGAACAATGGGCCTCGGTTGGAAATTATGTGGTCTGGGAGTCCATAGAGCTGGACCACGTTGTGCAGTAGGAGTTGGGCAGTAGCCTCAGCAGAGGGCAGCTGGTTGCAGGGGATGAAGTGGACCATTTTGGTCAGGCAGTCCACAACCATTAAGGCTACGGTGTGACCATCATATGTTGGGAGTTCCACAATAAGCCTAGACTGATCGCAGAACAAGGACTAGCAGGAATCTCCAGGGATACTAAGATGCCAACAGGTCTGATTCAGGCCATCTTAGGATGTGCAGACTACTTACTGGAGTCCATGTATGTTTGGACTTCAGTCCACATGTGGGGCCAGAAAAAATGAGCAACCATGTGGTAGTCTTCTGGGGGCCAAAGTGACCTGCCATTGGTGTCATCCTGACACAACCATAATACCTCCAGTCAGAGCGACCTGGGAGCACATATTTGTGCTACTCAAAATACATTCTGCACAGAAGAGTGCATTTTAGCCCCCAATGGCATGAACAGTGTCCCTTGGGCAAGTGGATCTTCTTTTAAGGTGAACCAGCTCAGGGAAAGCAGGTCTCACTGAACTGTGGCATTGGCAAAGTTACTGGGCTTGAGGAGGTGGGAGGGTTTGGAAGTCATTCTTCGCTTCCCTGGTAGCATACCCACTTGTGCAATAGAGCATTGGCTTCCCATTTTGCTTTCTTGGGTAGTTTGGTAATCGTAAACTCAAACCAAGAGAAGAACAAGGCCCATTTTAACTACCTCTGGTTCAATGGGCCTTACAGAGGTACTCAAGGTTTTTATGGTCAGTGAAGACCTGTACTGGGTGCCAGTCTTCCCCAGAGTGTGACACCATTCTTCAAATTAAGTTTTTATGGCAAGCAGGTCTTTGTCCAGTATTTCATAGTTCATCTCTGTGGGGGGAAGTTTTTGAGAGTAGAATGCACAAGAATGCAGACCTGACTGGACTCCGAATCACTGTGATAGTGCTGCACCTAGGGCCACATTCGATGCATCTGTTTCCACTATAAATGGACAAGTTGGGTCAGGGTGTGCCCGGACTGGGGCCATGGAAAAGGCAAAAGCAAACTGGGCTTTGGGTGACCAAGCAAATTGCATAGCTTTGTGGAGGCGGGAGTTATTAATCGGGAGAAGTTAGCGATGAATCTCCTATAAAAATTTGCAAAGCCCAGGAAACACTGGAGTTCCCTGAGGGTCCAAGGTGTTGTACAGTTACAAATGGTTTTCACCTTCTGCAGATCCATCTAGATTCCCTCTGGGGAGATGATGTACTCCAAAAATTCATTGGTGTCTCCTTGGAACAGACCAGATATGGTGGTAGTGCTGGTCCAGGTTCTTGGAAAATACCAGAATATCGTTGAAGTAAATAATCATATACTGGTCCAGGATATCCCTGAACACATCATTCATGAAATGTTGAAATACTGCAGGGGCATTAGTTAAACCAATCATCATCACCAAGCATTCAAAGTACCCATATTGGGTATGAAAAGTGGTCCTCCATTCATCCCCATGTATGCTCCCTGAAGATCTAGTTTCATGAAGATCCTGGTAGTTTCATGAAGATCCTGGTCCACCAATTTCAGAATGAGGGGCAAGTCACTTGGTTCAATGCACGATATTCTACACAAAGGCATAGTGACCCATCCTTCTTAACAAGGAGGACTGGTGCCCCCAATGGAGAAGTAAATAGCTGAATGAAGCCCTTGGCAAGTTTTTCTGGATGTACCCATGGAGCACCTCCTGCTCTGGTTAAGACATAGAATATATCCATCTGTAGGGCACCTTTGTAAAAGACCAGTGCCAGATTTTCAGAGAGTTCAAGGCTAGAATGAAAAAGGATAGGGAGGCTAGGCTGAAATTGCTATTATGGAGGCAGTACTCAGGCCACTATTGGGGTTGTCCCAGTCTGACTCGGTACCAAGTGCTGCAGCTTCAATGAGAAGTGCACCTCCAGATTTAGTGGAAGCCTGGCACCAATTTTCCTCTCCAGTGCTGAAGAAGAAATATAAGACTTCCAAAAATGCCGTGGCCAATAGAAGGTCTCCAACCTCTAAGTCTGGTAAGATGGCGAGAAGGAGTTGAGTAGAATGTACTGAAACCTAAGCAATCCTCCAAACTGGTGCCTAAATCAGCACAGTTGGCTCTGGCACTGCAAAGAGCATTATCGAGCCTGGTGCCAGAAGTGTCACTGTTATCTTCTTCGGCACCACAACAGGATACCACCTCAGTGCCGACTACCACAGAGCCGTTTGTAGTGGCAAAAAAATCTCCTCTGCCTCTTGGTGACAATGTCTCCATCACTACAGGAGTGCAAGCAGGGGAATTGTCCCAGTATTGTGGGATACTTTCCTGGCTTCTGTACTACCCCAATGGAAATGGAAAGGATCCATGTCCTCATCCCAACTCCCTGGACCCAGCTGCCTGTCTGACCTCAAGACTCTCCTTCCGTTTTCCCATGTGGTCATTTAGAACAGGGGCTAGAGTGTCCCTACTCTGGGGTACTCTCTCCACACCAGCCACTTCCCTGACCCACTGATCACTGCATTAAGTTTAAACCAAACACAATTTATTAAACAGCAGCTGTAATTAAAATAAGGGAAAAATGGAAAAGGTTAAAGGAAAAAGAAACCCCAAACTATGGGCTTAGGGACACCCTAAACAATAGTCTCTGAATTTAAGAAAAGTTCACAACGTATTCTTTACATGTCCCAGGCGTCCTTCCCAGGACTTGGATGGACTGTGGTGATACTGCGGGTAAGACATCTGCTCTGGTGGTGGCCACACACCCTTTTGCTCTAGGTGGGAGGACCCTTCTCCCTAGTATCAGCCTTCCTGTTGGGGTCATGTCCCCACCCTGGTTCTGCCTTCAAGCCACCCTTGTCTGGTCACGTCTCCCTCCACTGAGCCTGCTCAGCCCAGGGTCCCCAACTCACTCTTCCCAGCTGCTCACCACTCCCATCTCCAGTATTGTGGCAGGCAGTGTTTGCTATCCCGGCTTTGGTCCTGTGGCTCTCCACTGCAGCAGAGCCCTGATGCGCCATCGGCACGGCTGGTCGATGCTGCTCCAGCTCCCTGGATCTGGGCTGCTGCTTTGCCTCCTGCTTAGCTCTGACTGCTGCACTCTCCTTAGCCCTGATCTACTCTGCCCCTTACCACTCAGAGGATGGGCCCACTGTGCTCTTGACTCCTTCATTGGGCTGCCTGCACTGTCGATCCAGCTGACCTGGAGTGTTGCCTGTCCCCATTGGCCCTGGAGTCTCAGGATCCTGTCAGTTTCAGGATCCTGATTCCTCTTTGGCCCTTCCCCTTTCTTCTGGTACTGGGAGAGGGCCAACTAATCCTCCTCTCACTAAGTTTCAGTAAGGGGCAAACAGCCTCCTTACATTGGCACTGTTGCCCTATCCAACACCAGTAGTTCACCTCTGGTACCTCAGTTGCCTGCTTCCCACACAGTGGCCATTCAGTACTGTCCAAGGGGAAGCCCGCAATGATGGCAACACTATGACCATCACCAGGTTCTCAGCATCAGTTTCTTGCACCAACTGGATCAGCCCCTCCATGCTCAAAGGAAGGGGAGTCTTTGTTGTCAGATTTGGAAGAGGGAACTTATGTCTCGCAAGCCTGAAGCAGGACCTGCTGTTCTCCTCAGAGATCCTCTCTTCCAGCCTGCTACTGCTCCCCCATAATGGGAATGTGGCCAGGCCATTGGGGTATGGTCCCGTATCATTAGCTGTTTTGGAACCCATGAGGGTTTCCCCCAGCTTCCAGATCTTCCCCCCTCCCCATGCCTGTTTAGTGCCCTTGTCTAGAAAGGCAGAGCCTGTGCACTGAGCAGCTCCGGATCCAGAGTCTGGTATCAGGCCCAGTACTGAGCATCAAGAAGAGATCCTAGAGCCAGAGCAATAGCTGGTAGAAGAGATTTTATCGCCTCCAGTTTTGGCTTTCTCTTCATCCTCTCTGGATAAAGCTGTTTTGTCTGGGGCAACTTCACCCCTTCTTGTTGATTTTAAACTTTATCAGGAGTTATTAAAGAGAATGGCTGCAGACTCAGTCATACAGGTGGAAGTTGTCAGGGAGTCTTCACATGACCTGGTTGACATCTTATCATCTGGGTACCTCCTGGGTGGCTCTGCCAATTAATGAAGCAATACTAGAACCTATAAAGGTGCTATTGCATCTTCATTGCCTCCCACCTCAAAGAGGGCAGAAAGAAAATACTGTGTACCCTCCCAAGGTTTAAGTATCTTTATACTCACTCACCACCAGGCTCATTAGTCATGGCAATGGCTATTGAGAGACAGCAGCAAGGGCACCAGGCTGTCATTCCCAAATAAAAAGACTCTAAGAGGCTGGACTTATTTGGCAGGAAAATTTATTCAACAGGGGATTTGTAGCTCCTTATTGTCAATAGCAGGCTCGTTGGGGTGATACAATTTTAATTTATGGGGTTCCGTGGAGTAGTTCAGAGAACTGCTTCCAGAGAATGTGAGGAAGAAGTTCTCTTCCTTGGTCAATGAGGGCAGTCTGGTCATGAGAATGTCACTGCAGGCAGGACTGGATGCAGCACTAAGCAGCTAGAACCACAGCTTCCATGGTTGCTATGCGCAGATCATCCTGGCTGCAATCTTCTCTGGTCTCCCCTATGAAGTCCAGAATACTAGCCAGAACTTGCTGTTAGAGGGTTCCTCTCTATTTTTGGACCAGACAGATATCAACCTCCATGAGCTTAAAGACTGTAGAGCTGCCTTAAAGTTCTTAGATTTGTACACATCTACCCAGTCAGAAATCACTATCAGTCCCAATAGATGCACCAATATTCCATTCCATTTCCTTGAAAGGACCTGTGAAAAAAGAAGTCACAAGGTTATAGGTACAGGCTTCCCCCTGGTGCTGCTTTGCCCTTTATGATACCTGGGATGTACAAAGCAGTCATTCTTCTTCAAGTGCTCGCTCATGTCCATTCTACACTAGGTGTGTGCGCGCTGTGTGCACCATTGCCAGAGATTTTTCCCTCAGTGGTTTCCATCGGACTGGTTCTAGTGCCCTCTGCTGCTGCGCACTTATGCACTGGTATAAGGAGCGCTGCCAACCACGAACCCTCTCAGTTCCTTCTTACCATCTGTGCCGATTGCTAGAAAGTCTCCTCTTGCTTCAGCAAGGCACCTATCAGTGGTTTTCTTATCTGTATTATAGTTTAGTGTGTAGTGTATATACAGTAAATAATGTTAGTGTAGTGTGGCGAGGGAGGTCTATTCAGCCTTGCGGGTCTTGCTCTCTCTTCGGCTACACTGGTGGTATGGCTGGGTGGGAGCAGGGGGGTCGGGGCCCGGTCCCGCCCTCTACCCCGGGCCCTGACCCAGGGACCCTGCAAGGAGTAGCCTCAAACTGCCTAGTTCATGAGAGATACTATCTTCCTAGGGTTGCTTGTCCGTGGCCCCCCTGCTTGCGGTCCACTTCCTGGAATCGGGGAAGAGGGTTTTTTCCCCCCTTCCTCAACTTGAGTCTCTCCATCCAGTTGTCTGAGCGTCTGGGTCTTCCTTCAGGCCTTTGGGCCTACATCCCTCAGCCCTGCCTGGACGCACTTCTCCCTAACTCCCATACCTTGGTGTTGTGGCAGAACAGTATTAACTCCAAGCTCTGTAGCAGCTCTATTCCCCTCTGCTCCGCTCCTTCGCCCAACTCCCTTTCAACTACCCCTGTCTGCTTGAAACGGAGGCTTTTAATTGCTGTGGCAAGCTCCTTAACTGGCTGAATTACCCAGGGAACAAGGATTTGTTAAACCTGGGACTAATATATATGCCTTCCAGTACCCTCCTATAGCCATCAGGTCTGCCCCTGTCCCAGTAGATAGTACTCCCTCCCATTATCATTAAGGGGTTCCCTTCACCTCTGGGGCCACCACTGGTCACCAGACCCTGGCACCAATCGGAGTCAGCAAAAGGTATTCCTCCCCCTGTGGTTGCCTAGAGTGGATTCTTCATCTGAGTTCAACACGGAGCTCTATGTGCAGCCTCAGAGTCATCGGTACTCATCCTATATGTCGCTGGACCCTGGTGTGGATCATCCCGCCAGGGCCTGGACAGGAGGACAGTGACCTATGTAGTAGCCATTCTGATACCCTTGGGGGTTTCTTCTGGTACTGGATCCTCCCTCCCACTGATCGTACTTGGTTGCTTCCAAGAGGCAGGTTCCCACTCAACCACATTTGGCACTGGACCCCGAATCCGGTACCAACCCTGGTACCGATCTACAGGATGTGGCCCCTATGGAGGTTATTGAGGCTGAAGAAGAGGAAGGAACCCCCGCCTCCATTACAGGCTTCTTCCTCCTCCTCCCCGGATGAGACCATCTTGAGCCCATGCAGCTCGCTGCCACAAGATGAATTTCAGGCTCATCAAAAGCTCCTGAAGTGGATAGCAGCTAGGGATGTAAAGTAGCAAACGGTTAACCGGTAAGTAGTAGTCTTACCATTTACAAACTGTGTTATCTGTTCAACTGTTCACTGTATGAGGGGCTGTACATGTTGGGGGCTGAGTGGGGACAGGTGTTGCAGGGAGGGATGATGAGAGGACTGGGACTCACCCATGCACAGGGCAGAGCCCTGATGGCTCAGTGAGCTGGGAGGCAGTGGCTGCAATGCTCCTGCATGAAAGATCTGGGGGGTCGGGTGGGGGGTGTCACTGGTTCTGGGGCAGGGCCAGGAGCACAGTGGGAGGTAGATGGACTCAAGGGGGTGGGCAGGGCATGGCGCTGCACAGAGGTGCCTTTTTGTCCACTTATGCGGGCTGGGGGGCAATGGGCCCTGCACACCCAGGGCGAAGTTGGGCAAAGTATGACTGGGAAACCAGGGCGGAGGCACTTCCCTGCTCTAGCCGGCGCAGTCATGGCCCTGTCCCCTCCTATCCCCAGCGTCTGCCTTGCCAGACAAAGCCTGCCCCAGCTGCTGGAGCATCGCCTGGGCAGGGCAGAGACCATCTCACCCCCCTCCAATGTGTGTTTTGTTGTGCTGGCCAAACAGCAACCTCCTGCTACCCAGCACAGCCAGAGGAGAGCTCTATGGTGCAGAAGCAGCAGCCACAGCCATGCACCCTGGGTACCCCCACGTCTCCCCCACCCTCGCCCAGGTGGTGCAGCCGCCGCAGAGTGCGCTTAATGGGGGGGCCCGGTGACCTCCCCCACACCCTGCACCCCAGGTCAGTGCCACTCACTGGAGAAGCAGACCGCATACTGGAGCTAAGGATGTAAAACATTATATCATTTAAATGTTTAAATGATATAATTTTTATCATTTAAGTGTTTGTTTAGTTAAGTGATATTTTACATCCCTAATAGTGGCTAACCTGGGGCTAGAGATTGAAGACCTCAAGGAATCATCCTACAGTCTCATTGACATTCTGGTTGCAGGAGCTCCATCTAAGGTGGCCTTACTCATTAATGAGGCGGTAATGGGTCCAGTCAGAGCCCTGTGGCAGACCCCATCTTCTCTGCCCCCACTTCAGAGAGGGCAGAGAAGAAATATTACATGCCAGCCAGTGGGCATGTGTGTCTATACTCTCACCTCCTTCTGGGTTCCCTCATTGTATCAGCAACTAACAAAAGGGTTAGACAGAGACAATTGAGTGTCAGAGGATGCTAGAGCCAGCCTAATGGATATCACTGAGTGAAAAATCTCCAGCAACAGTGCACGCAGCATGCAAACACCTAAGATGGAATGGACATGAGCAACACATCTTGAAGAGCAGCAGTTACGGAAAAGTTAGTAACCCTTTTTTCTGAGGGGCTGGTCAAGGTTGCTATACCAATTTCTGTCTATCTAAACCCAAACTTCCCCATCTTCACAAACCATCTGTCCCACTCCCACAGTGCTTATCCCAAATTACTTCAGACCAGTGGGTCTTGAACACTATGGAGGTGGGATGTACTCTCCAGTTTGCTTCTGCCCCTCCCTGCCACCCTTCCTCCATCTTTGTCCCTCTTTAGGGACCTTTCTCATGAGGAGCCCTTCATCCTCATGTAATCCTTTGGTTGGGAGCTATAGAGCGGGTTCCACATGGTCTAAGAGGGGGAAGGGCTTTTATTCCACTATTTCCTAATCCCAAAGGCAAAATGGGGAAACTCAGACCAATCTTAGAAGTGCGTAACTCAACAGATTCTTGGAAAAGATAACATTTCACATTGTCACCTTAGCTTCTGTTGTTCCCTCCCTGGATCCTTGGGACTGGTATGTTGCCCTCAATTTAAAGGATGCCTGTTTCCATGTGGAAAAAAGTCAAGCCCGCAGTTCATTACCAGTTCACTGTACTACCTTTTGGCTTATCAGCAACTCCCAGAGTCTTTATAGAGGTTATGGCGGTAATAGCTGCATTCCTCTGAAGATAGGGAATTGCAGTTTACCTGTACGTGGTTGACTGGCTTGTCAAGGGCTGGTCCAAACTAAAGTACAGAGCAGTGTTGCCCCAGTCCAATCAACACTCAATTTCCTGGGACTATTAATCATTGCAGAAAAGTCTTCTCTCTCTAATCGAGAGGATAGAGTTTGTAGGGGCTGTACTGGACTCATTCCAAGCCAAGGGCTTTCTTCCAGATTCCAGGTTCTAGGCAATTCAATCAGTTGTTTCAGGTTTGAAGGCTCACCCGGTCACAATAGCACAAAACTGTTTGAGGTGTCTGGGACTTATGGCCTCTTGTACCTTGTGGTTCAATACATCAGACTGTGCCTCAGGACTGACTGGCATGAGTCTACTCGCCAAAACACCATCAGCTAGACTCGGTGATGAAGGTGACCTCCCATGTCCTCGCCTCCCTAGATTGGTGGACAAATCCAGCTGATGTATGTGTAGGCATTCCATTTGCCCACCCACAACTGATGCTCATGCTAGTGACAGATGTGTCTGCTCTGGGATGGGGAGACTACCTGGTTCTCTACAGACACAAAGTCTATGGTTCTCAGAAGACTTAGCTTTACACATTAATATCCAAGAACTGAAATTTGTCAGACTAGCATGCCAAGTGTTTCTTTCACAGATCAGGGGAAGCTGCCTGTTAGTCCTCGCAGACATAATGGCAGCAATGTTCTACTTCAATAAATGGGGGGAGCCCACACTCCTCCACTCCGTCAAGAGGCAACTCGACTCTGGGAGCTCTGTATTGAGAACTCAGTAGATCTAGAAACATATTACATGATGGGGGTACAAAACAACCTAGTAGACCACCAGAGCAGATCATTTATGAGTCACAAATGGTCTGTTTGTCCAGATATGGCCAGATGCATCTTCCAGCAGTGGGACTTTTCCCAAGTAGACCTATTTGTGACAATGTATAATAGAGTGTCTGCAGTTCTGTTCCTTATGGGGGTCACAGCCCAACTTCCATAACAAAAGTCTTTAAATCATTATTTGAGGTCTTCAATAACTCAGTCATAGGTTATGGGTCTATTACAGGAGTGGGTGGGTGAAGTTCTGTGGCCTGCATTGCACAGGAAGTCAGACTACATGATCATAATGGTCCCGTCTGACCTTATAGTCTATGAGTCAGGCAGGCTTTTCTATGCTTTTCCAACAGTCCTGGTAATTCATAGGATATTACTAAAGATAAGACAGGACCAGTCCAAAGTCATACTTATAGCCCCAGTGGCCCCATCAACACTGATTCTCCACTCTCCTGGCATTGTCAATGAAACCTCCAATTTCACTTCCACTAGACTTAGACGTAGTCTCCCAAGATCCTGGTTGCTTACTCCACTTGAGCCTACAGTACCTTCACTTAACTGCTTGGTTGCTCCATGCCTACGGAGCGGTCTTGGTTGAAATAGGTTCAAGAGATCCTGCTAAATAGTAGAACGTCTTCTGCAAGAGCTACTTACCTCTCTAACGGAGACTTTTCCCCATCTAGTCTCACTAGTATGGAGTATCACCATACTGTCCCTCAGTTCAACATATCTTATTGTACTGGAAACACCAAGGTTTGGTGGCTAGTTCGATCAAAGTACATATGGCAACTATTTCAGCATTCTATCCTGAAGTGGATAATTGGTCTGTTTTCTGTAATGACAGGTCCATAAGGTTTTTGAAATGCTTAGTCAAATTATACCCTGAAATACAAGATTGTGCCCCCTGTGGGTTCTAAACTTAGTATTGTCAAGACTTATGGGTTCCTGTTTTGAACTGTTGACTACGTGTTCTCTACTGTGTCTATCAATGAAGGTGGAATTGGAAACTTTGAAACTTCAGCTAGTGCAAAATGCAGCATCTCACCTTCTCACAGGGAACGTATTGTAATTGTATTCTGTAGATTGCATTGGTTTGCAACTTCTTTCTGGGTGCAGTTCAAGGAAAAATTAGTTTTAGCCTATTAAGGCTGGAATGGGGAGGAAGAAGGAAGAAAGGAAGTCCCACTTGAACAATTGGGGATGAGAAACTCTAATCAAATTGGCAAAGAAAAGAAAGTGTATAGATTTGATAGCACTGGATGGAGTTTTTGTGTTGGGACTGTAGGTTGCCACAGATGAACTTCACAACAACAGTCCTGAGGGAATTTACATGGAACTCAGCTGTACCCTTTAGATGACTGCCTTTGAGTGGCTGAGAAAGTTAAGCAATGGGGTTTGGTTTTGGGCTTGTTCTTTCACTTCCTGTCAAGATGGGCAGGAGGAGAGAAGACAAAATAGATCCTTTATTAAACAGAAATCAGGTTTGTGGTATTTAATAAAAGTTCAGCTAGTCCCTAGGGTAAGCAAGCTGTGGCTCAGTCTAGAAAAGACTGAGATTATAGTGGGGGATCCAGCTGGAGGAATTGGTGGAGAAGATAGCTTCTTCTTTGAGTGCTCTCCCTGTGGGTGCTCTGCTTCAGGTGTCAGTGCGTCCTGGCACCATCAATGGGAGATTTTTGAAGCAGTGCCTTTCCAGGCCATGCATGCGCAGCAGGTATCTTGCGGCATCATTGGCACCTCAACTGTTGCTTACGTGGTGTGACCCCTCAGTTTCTTCTCAACCATCCTCTGCCTGAGATGGAGCTCTGCAGCACTGTCCCTGACAGAAAAACAAATTTCAGTTAGAAATTCTTTATATATATAGTTTAGTCCGAATAAGTTAGTGATAGAGTAAACCATAAGTTTTAGTTAGTTGTTAAAAAAATATTTTTTTCTTCCCTGTAGTTCCTCGGTTCCTCCTTGGCAGATAATCACATCTACTCCGAGGAATAGACAATACTTAAAATGCCTGGCTCCCCAGGATTCAAGAGATGTGGATCCGGCAGAAAGGCAATTCTCATCTCAGATGGCCACTCTCTGCATGTCAGATGCCTTGGGGAAGGCACATCTCAGCAAAGTGCATTTACTGCACTAACATGAAGGCGAGAGACAGGTGTGATAGGGATCTCTGCCTGAAGCTCATTCTAATGGAGAAATCCCTTAAACCTGCATCAGAACCAGTCTCCAAAGGAAAGCGGGACAAGGACAAAGCTCACTCCTCCACAAAAAGGAGGAAAAGAGCCCTGACCTTGCCAAAAGGAGATGTGCCCAAAAAGAAGCGGTCTCCAACCAGATCTCTGCCCTGTGTGTCGACTGCCTCATGGGGTGAGCACTTTCAATGTTCCAAGCACCTCTGGCACAATCCGCGTTTAAAAGACATCGTTGCCAACAACAAAATCAATGGAGCTGAGATGTAGTTCTGACTCTGCCACGGCACTGTCAACACCACCAAAATCGGCACCAAAGCCCAACACAGCATTGATGCCTCCACCCTTGGCACCAACAAAATTGGTACCAACAGAGTTGGCACAGAGGAAAATAGCATGCAAGGTAAAGACGCCACCTACTATGCTGGTCAATAAAACCGCATCAACTTCTATGGTACCGGAAGTACATCAACGGTGCGAAGTGGCAGATGGCACCATACTGTCGGCACCACCTTCACCGCTATTTGGTACCTACGGATCACCAGACCACACCATAGTGGAGTGTAACTTATAACCAGTTGCAACCCCATTCACAAGCAACGAAGAGGACAATATACATAAGTGTGTCTTCTCACCACACCACTCATCCCCTAGGACTCAACAACTTCATCCAGATCAAAATCCCAAATGGAGGAGATGATGAGAGAGTGGTTCATACAGTCTTGGATGATTCCAGAAATGTCATTTCCTCAACAGTGGCCCCCATGGGATCCATGGGCTACTTATAGGGCACAACTCAGCCATCCCATGACACCAATAGAGACGAACCAAGATCACATTCATCATCAATTGGTTCAGAATCCTCTGAGTTGCAAGACAACCCAGTAGAGGACACAGATGAAGGTATAGACCAGGACACCTCACCACCTCTTAACTCCTCCTCATCGCCTGATGAGGTGATAATGCTATTGCCTACTACTATGGTGGACAACTTCAGGCAGTTCCAAGATCTGTTGAAAAGAATGGCAATTAGCCTAGAAATACCTCTAGAGGAAGTAAAAGAAAATCAACATAAACTCCTTTAGATGCCTTAATGGAACCTGCTGAAGTCATCTAGAAGACTCCAGTAGCTCTCCCACCAACCTGCAAAAGGGCGGACAGAAAATACTATGTTTCCACCAAGGGTATGGAGTTTCTATTTACTCACCCCACTCCAAACTCATAGGTTATAGACACTGCCAACCAAAGAAACAAACAAGCATAATATAAGTCTACACCACAGGACAAAGACTGTAAGAGGCTTGATCTATTCAGGCACAAAGTAATACTTCTCGGCAACACTTCAGTTTAGAGTGCCCAACTATAATGCCCTTCTAGCGAAGAATGACCACGACAACTACGCTAAACTGAATGACTTAGCCAACTACTTACCAGAGGACAGACGCGATCAGTTTAAAACTCTGGTGACCAAGGGCCAGTTGATCACCTGAACATCTTTGCAGGCAGCCTTGGACTTCGTGGATGCAGCAGCCCAGACAATGGCAACAGCCGTGGTCATGCAGTACACATCATGGCTGCAGTCCTCAGGCATTCCAAGGGATTTGCAATTAAAAATGGAGGACTTGCCTTTCAACAGGGAGAAGTTATTCTTCAAAAAGATGGATGAAGTTCTCCACTCCATGAAAGAGTTGAGGGCAACCCTGAGAACACTCAGAATCTATGCACCTGCCCAAAAGCATAAAAAATACCGACCATATCAACGCAAAGAACCCTCCTTCACCAGACAACAAAGACCATATGACACATACCGAAAGAAGCATAGATCTGAGAGACACAGATTAAACCAAACCCAAACTCCCTTGTCTCAACCATTGCAGATGAAACAATCATTTTGAAGCATCGGGTGAGAGCATGAGAAACCTTCCCACAACACCAATTCCAGCTACCAACAACATGCAATTTTTTGGACACTGATTGCACCCATTCTACAATACCTGGGCATCAATTACCATGGACAAATGGGCCCTAGAAATCATCTGTGGGCTACTCTACCCCTTTTACAACCATATCGCCTCCCCGACCTTCATTCCCATCCCTCCTCAGGGACCCCTCTCACGAGCACCTGCTACAGCAAGAGGTGCAGCACCTCCTACAAAAGGGGCAATAGAACACGTCCCACCTCAATACAAAGGAAGAAGATTCTACTCCCAATACTTTCTAACCCAGAAAAAAAGTGGATGTTGGAGGCCAATACTGGATCTCAGGAAACTGAACAAATTTGTTCATGTCCAAAAATTCAAGATGGTTACCCTAGCCACAGTAATTCCATTGCTGGAATGGAGAGATTGGTTCTCAGCCCTTGACCTGCAAGATGCTTATTTTTATATTACAATACACCCATCACACCGGCGATTTTTTTCAGTTCACTGTTGGAGTAGAACATTATCAATACAAAGTACTGCCCTTCGGTCTTTCCACTGCTCCATGCGTCTTCTCCAAGACACTTGCAGTCGTGGCAGCACATCTGCACAGACAAGGGATAATCATCTTCCAATATGTGGATGACTGTCTTTTGAGATGTCCCATCCGCTCAGAGGTACTACAGAATACACAGAGGACCTTTGACCTCTTTCAAAGCCTAGGACTTCAGATAAATTAACAGAAATTGACCATGACACCCACTCAACAATTGGAATTTATAGGAGTGCACCTCGATTCCATAGATGCAAGAGCATCACTACCAACACAAAGATTCCTTACACTAACAAATCTCATTTTGAAAGTCACAAACAGTCCGTATATCACAGCTCGTACCTGCCTTCAACTACTCGGGCATATGGCGGCCACTATGTTCATAGTGTAGCACACCAGACTACACATTCGCTGCCTCCAACGGTGGCTATGCTCGGCCTCCATACCAAACAGGCACAGCCTAAACAAACAGCTGGTACTACCCCCAAAATCAAGGACTCTGCACTAGTGGACAAATCCAAACAATGTCTGCAATGGCATATCTTTCCAATGGCACCAACCATCCGTGATAATCACAACAGACGCTTTACTAATAGGCTTGGGTGCACATATGCAGAATCTTACTATCCAAGGACAACGGTCCCCACCAGAAACCCATCTGCACATCAACATACTCTAGCTAAGGGCGGTATACTGGGCTTGCTCACACTTTCTACCACAAATAAGGAACAAGACAGTCCAAGTACTGACTGACAGCATAACCTGCATGTTTTACATAAACCGACAAGGTGGGGCCTGGTTGCGCTCTCTATGCATCGAAGCCATAAGACTCTGGAATTGGTGCATAACCCATATTATAAACATTTCTGCCTCATACCTTGCGGGGCGTATGAAGACAATGGTGGATTCCCTAAGCAGGAAATTTGGTCAGTAATATGAATGGGGAACTAAAAGACAGTGTTACATGGTACATTCCAACGTTGGTGAGTGCCAACAATAGATTTGTTTGCAACAACAACAAACCACAAAAGCATTCACTTCTGCTTGAGAGCAGGGGTAGGACATCGATCCCTAGGAGATGCCTTCCTCCTCAAATGGGAACCCACGCTGCTTTATGCATTCACACCAATTCCATGAGTGTCAAGAGTGGAATATAAAATTTGCAGAGACCAGACCTCCGTCATACTCATTGCTCCAGTGTGGCCCAGACGACCATGGTACTCTTTGCTGACGAGGATGTTGATTTAATCACCAAACGGTTCCTAACCAGACTGCAGAATATGTACCTGAATATTTGCGACTCCACACTAGCGTGGGATTTAAACATCGTACTAAAAACTCTCACACACCCTCCGTTGGAGCCCTTAGCCATGTGCTCACTTCTTCACTTATCAGTGAAGGTATCATTCTTAGTCATAATCACTTCTGCTAGAAGGGTAGGTGAGATAGGAGCCCTCATGGTACACCCTGTACGTTATCTTCTTCAGAGACAAGGTCACTCTGAGACTCATCCAAAATTCTTAATTAAGGTATCATCATCCTTTCATATAAACTAGGTTAGACACCTTCCTACATTCTATCCCAAACCTCATAAAGACCAACAAGAGGCTAGATGTCACATACTGGACATTAGACGAGTGCTGGCGTTCTATCTAGATAGAATCAAAACATTCTGCAAATCACCAAGATTATTTGTGTCAACCACTAAGTGTTCCAAGGGAGCCACAATATCCACCCAGAGATTCTCCAAATGGATATCGAACTGCATCCAGCTCTGCTTCAAACAAAGCAAAATAAAACTGCCCCATCGTATCAGAACACATTGTATGAGGGTGATGACGACCTCCATCACCATTTTGAACAATGTACCTCTTGCAGATGCTTGCAGAATGGCAACATGGACATCTGAACACATATTTGCAAAACGTTACTTAATTACTCAGAGTGCAGACAATGACACACTGTTAGGCTCTACAGTGTTAAAAGCAGTTCCTCTAAACACTCTGAAGTCCCCCCATACACGACGGGACACCGCTTTTCAATCACCTGAAGTGAGCACCCACTGGGACAGCACTCAAAGAAGAAAAGAGGGTAACTCACCCTGTGTAGTAACTGAGGTTCTTCGAGATGTGTCCCCCTTTTGGTGCTCCACTACCCCCTCCTTCCTCCCCTCTACTTCGAAGCTTGTAACTGGAGCTCCATGGTATAGAAGGAACTGAGGGGTGGGCCGCATGAGCAACAGTTGATACGACAACGCCAGGCATTGCTGCAAAAATCTCCAGTTGATGACTCCGGGATGCATCGACACCTGAAGTAGAGCACCCACAGAGACACACATCTCGAAGAACCTCAGTTACTGTACAGGGTGAGTAACCCTGTTTTCCTCAGTTTGGGGTATTTGCCCAATATTTATTACTCAAGTTTGAAATCTGAGAATTTTTTTTCATCAGCAGATGCTTCTGGATGCATAGGTCACAGCAGATGGCCTTTCATGGTGTTGAACTAGAGTTATTGACATCTTGTCATTGCCGTATGGAATCAGCGTAATGCATTTTACATGGGGCTACTGACCATGTTGGAAACATCCTCTAGAGCAGAACACCATTTAAAGTGTGCTTTTCTCAGACAGTATGTTGTATTGACTGCTGATTAGTTTTGTAGTGCAACTTTTAACTTTAAATGGATTGGGTCCTGTTACTTTTGAAATCACCTGTCTCTTCATATGATACTGTGGGTAACTGAGACATCTGAGTCCACTGAGCTAATGCTCCCCACTTTAACTGCGGAAGGGCAGGGAGCAGGATATTCTTACTGTATGCACTCAGCAGTGCTTGAATCTGTTGTTCTTCAGGTCAGGTTGCAAGGCTCATTGCTTATTTGTTCACACTTTTTTTTCTTAGGGTGGAGGAAGGGATAAATTGCCAGTTTGAGGGTGATGGACAATTTGTACTATACCTCCTCTGCCGTTGGATGCCTGCCTTGGTAGATTTTCATGGAGACGTATTTTAGCCTTATATTTATAAGAAGTCAGCATTGTCAAGAGACAAGCTCCTAGTACTTTTATGCTGACATCAGTTTCTCTTTCCCTTTCACAGGTCTTCACTGGAATTTTTACAGCAGAAATGATCTTCAAAATCATCGCTCTAAATCCCTACTACTATTTTCAGCAGGGCTGGAATATTTTTGACAGCATAATTGTTATGATAGGCCTAATAAGCCTGTTTCTGGAAAAAAACCTGACATTTTTTAGATTGGTAATGATTCCTCTTTTTTGTCTGTTTGACAAAACAATAAACACTTTGCATTATTTCAGTGGCCCACATTCCCCTCAATAATTTTATTTGTAGGTAGTGAATAACTACTATGAAAATTCTAGACTGTATCCAAATGACCAATTTATATCTAAATTGTTTGATGAATTTGTAAACTTGATACGGTGTTAGTATATAATAAAACAATAAGAACCTCTGGAGCCATCTATCTTGAGGATCCTGACTCCAGGGGGCTTTGCTGCTTTGACTCTCCACCCCTTATCATTTCTCTGCAAGGACTGGGATCAGCTCTGTCACTCTGTCCCAGACCCTTTCTTTGGTGGAGGTGGGGATGTGAGGGCCTTCCCCCTCTCCCTCCCCAAGGATATTCTTGGAATATTTAGGTGAGGTTAGGGGTCCCGAGATTTCCTCACCACAAATACTTTGAGTCATATCTGCTGATTTTGTGACTAATCCTTATGACTGTTCTTAATGCTGTTTATTTATGTTAGCCTTCCACAGCTAAGTAGGAGTCATTTGAATTATATTTCTTCTTATACATCATAACCAAGACTGGTTACTGTGATAATCAGTTATATCTGTGCAAACAAGCTGAAGACAATGGGGTGCCACTAAAGCCCTCACAGGGTGAACAGGTGTCACTAAAGTCCTACTTTGGCATGCAAAACCCATATTACTAGTGGTGATACACCAGACTGGGAGGGGAACGGAGGGAGCTTGGTTTTCAGATAATTTCCATTGGCTTCCATTTCATGGAACTCAATCAATTCTTGATCAGGATCTAAAAGCTTGGCTCGATGGTAATGTACCAAGACACAGTCCTGTTTCCATAGAACTTAAAGCAAAAAGCTCATCAGTTCAGTGAGACTTATGAGCTAGTTACAGTTGATATAGCCATACTTATAATATTAATGAATAACAGAACCCTACAAATCATAATAAAGACAGCATTTTTATTCACAAAAATATTCACAAATCATAATTTGCTTTTAATTATTTGAGTCTTTTTAGTAGTATAGTAATACTTATTTCTTGAGCTGGTTAAACAATACAAATAATACATACAATATATTTGCAATTATCTTCTTAAATAAAAGCACCGAGTTTGATTTGCCTTGATTCGTGATGTCATTTTTTTTATTTGGACAACTGCTGTGTGTTAAAGAAAGTATTCTTGAATCCTGAACTTTTCATGAATTTTAGCATGAATGACTCCTTCATAATGAATTTTCAGAAATGCATTATACTCTGTTAATTAATATGTTTTGCCAAAACACCACCATGTGACTTAGTTGGCCCAAGCACACAACACAAATAAGAAATAGTGATAAGCAGAATCAAACTGTTCATGAACAGCCAATAGTCTGAAAATTATTAATCCAAACTATTGGATAGTTGTGAATAAAGAATACATTTAAAGTGCACAAATAATGTACTTAGAATCAGTTTGCAAATAATCCTATAACAAGCAAGAGGGCTACATTGAGAACAAATATTACTCAGAACAAATAGTTCTGCTTATTACCAGAATGAAATTTTTATGTTTCTGATGAGTCAGGAAAAAAACTACAATAAAGTATTACTCATTTCCGAGTATAATAAATATATCAAAATTATTGGCTCAGTTTTTTTTATAAGTGCAATGTTAGAAATACAGTATCTATATTTTTGCTATCTGACATTGTGCTATTGTGTTTTGTCTACAGCTGAGGATCTTCAAATTGTCAAAGTCATGGCCAGCCTTAAATACTTTTGTGAAAATCATGTGTCAGTCAACTGGTACCTTGAGTAGCCTCGAACTGGTTTTGGTTATCACTGTATTTATTTTTGCTGTAGTAGGAAATCAGGTTTTGGGAAAATCTTACAGCAACTACACTAATATAAACACAGATCGCAATTTACGCTGGCATATGAATGATTTCTTCCATTCGTTCCTTATTGTATTCCGAATTCTGTGTGGAGAATGGATTGAAACCCTGTGGAACTGCATGGAAATAGCTGGGAAAGGGATGTGTCTTCCTTTTTTCTTGCTGGTCCTGGTGGTAGGAAACCTACTGGTGAGTTTCTGTATATTATTCTGTTTCTATTATTGAACTGCAAAATGTGCTACCTTGCCATTTTTTTCTGGAAAGTATGAGTCTTCCATAAGGCAAATGTGTTATTTTTTTAATGAATGACCCATGTTTGTTTATCTTTTGCAAACTGGGTATTAGTGGATATGCCATTTTTTTTGGCCTCTTCCTGGCTTGAGAAGGGTACTGCTGGTCAAACCATTTGGATAGTTCAGTGTCTTACTGTATATATTATATCACAGGAGCTTTGCCTTCAGTATTTATGCCTATGGTTCCCTTCTCTCTCTATTCGTTTGCTCTGGCCAGGTTACTGTACTGTTCAGTAAGCCTTACAATTAATTACTGTTGGCTCCTGCATCTGATCCGTCATATAACTTACTTCCTGTCCCTTCTGTACCTCATATTTCATACTTTCTGCCTAACTTTTACATACTTTATTTGTCTCTATAGTGCATCATTAAACTTCACTATTTGGGAATCCATCCATGCTCAGCTCATGCATTAGCAAAATATTTACTGAATAATATAGTATAGTAGATGTTTTCTTGTTACTGTGTTGTTATAACAAGAAGAATTATTTGGGGTTTTTTTATTTTAAAAAAGGGTTTCCATGATTGCTTTTTCAATTAAAAAATAGTGTTATCAACTTACTTTTCACTTCAATTGTTTTCAGGTGCTCAACCTCTTCATTGCCTTGCTGCTGAATTCCTTTAATATTGATGATCTGCCAATACCAGTTGAAGCTGAGAAGAGGACCAAGCTTCAGATTGCCTTTTCTCGGATTCATAGGGGTCTGCAGTTCATGATACACATAACATGGGATTTGTGTTGCAAAATACGCAGACAAGAGCTAAAAACAACAGCCAGCAGGAAGACTATGGTGAAAGTTACTGCGCAGAACATTGGTGGGAATTATCATGCTGCTATGGAGATGAGGGAAAAAATGGAGGATAATTACACTGATAATGGGATTTACAAAAGCAAAGAGAAATCCCTAGTAGCAAGGGAGAATGAGGATTTTATGATCAATTGTAACACATTTGTCTGTGTTCCCATTGCTGAGGTAGAGTCATACAGTGAAGATTATAGTGATGAAAATAGCACATACACCGAAATGGAATATACAACAATGGTAAGAAGCCTAAATGTTTTGAGATCCCTTTATACTTTCACCTCTTAAAAAATAGTCTCCAGGACTCAGCGGTAAATTATAAATTTAACCCATCTTCCCTTCTGTCATTTCCACATATCTAATAAACTAATGTACAAAAAGACTTTGTTCCTAGTCCACATATGGACCAGTTCTCCATTATTCTGAGTCCTAGTCTTGCTAGAGTAAAAACAGGCTTTCTGAATGTTTTATAAGGGTGAGGAAAGATTCTATCTGGAAATGGAAAGTTTACAGTTTTCACTTTGTGCAGCAGGACTTCAATGTGGTATGTTTCACAATGCCTGTGATGTATACATTCTGTTAGCTGTTTGATGAAGTGCATTTTCTGTCCATGTGAAAAAGGGGTTAGTAGTGTGGATATTTGCCTTCCTGGTGGCCCTGCAACAATGCATGCAGATGCAACCACCTTCCTGATTCCTTGTTCTTCCAGTGGCTTCAGCAAGAAGATGCTGTTGATGCTCAGTTGTATTCAACTTTCCCTTTATTTTTTCCTTGCTATCTGCACTTCTGTTTCTATCTGTTCTTCGAGAGCTTGCTCATGTTGATTCCAATTAGCTGTGTGTGCACCATGTACACAGTCATCAGGAAGTTTTTCCCCAAGTAATACCCGTCGGATTGACCTAGGAGCCCCCTGGAGTCACGCCACTATGGCACTGTATATAGGTCCCTGCCAACCCGCTGCCTCTTCAGTTCCTTCTTACTGTCATGACGGTCATTGGAGCTTCTTCTTTCTCCTGCAGCGACAAGTGATCCCCTAGTAATCTTCCTTTCACAGTTATCTGTAAATAGTTGAAATACTTAGAGTAGTTAGTAAGATTTAGTAGTTAAGCTTCATTCCAGGGGCCCCCCCTTCTTTTTTTTATCCCTGTCCGGGGAATCAGAGCATGCTTTGATTCCAGGGATTTAAGCCGTGTGGGTCTTGCCATAAGTCTATGCCTAAGGATGACTCATATAACTACTGCTTAAAGTGCCTTGAGGAATCCCACCAGATGGACAGGTGAAAAATCTGCAGGGACTTTAAACCCAGGACTAAGATGGAGAGGAGTCAGGCTAAAGCACCTCCTCATGGAAGCAGCTCTAAGGTCCCAGCCAGCAGGCTACCTGGACCCCAGGTCCTTGGTGCAGTGCACTCCACTCAGTAAGGGAGAGGGCAGCACTGAGGAAATCTTCAGCACCCAGAGACTCCAAGCATTGATCCCTTTTGGCACCGGAGTTGTCCTGGCACCACTCCCATTCACCAGTGCCTCACAAGAAGGTGCTCACCCACGGTGAAGTCAGCTGCAAAGGATGTCAGTGGAGTGTGTACTGGGCAGGGACCCAAAGCACCTATTCCATCGGTGGCAGCACCATTGACTCCAGGCCCACAGAAGGGCGCGTCAAGTCCGGTGCCCATTGACTCCCCAGCAAGGGAACGTCTAAGGGATGATTTGGATCCCCTGCCATCCACCCCGGACAACTTTGAGGCATCTAGAGACCTCATAGCCATGATGGCACAGCAGTCTCCTGCCAGGTTGGAGAGAGCCACAATTGTAAGACCTCTAGCACCTCGGAAGAACGTGGTGCCATCTAAAGGCAAACTGGCCATGATGTGGCACCGATCACCATTGCCCAGGAGCCACTTTCAGGCACTGTCCAGGTCAGCACCACCCTGATCCCCACGCCCAGACTCAAGGACTTCTGACTCAGAAGCCGAGTTGTTTACCTCCCATTGCAGCAGGCACCACTCGAGGAAAAGCCAGCACAGCCAGGACCCTGGACAAATCCCTTTGTGGGGCCTTGGCAGGCTTAATGGCAGCTGCCACCACAGTGGCCCTTCTGGATGCCTTGAGCCTACCATCAGGCCCAAGGGTCCTTTGCCAGGGAACTTCAGCCTCTTGCCTCAGAGAGATGCTACCCCCCACCTTCAGGGAGTTGTTGGTCGCCACACGGCACCGTACCTGACACCGAGGTCGGCACCGTACCCGGCACCAAAGTCGGCACCAAGGTTGGCACCATACCCGGCACCAAGGCTGGAGTTCAACAACACAGCAATCATTTTGAGGGTGCGACTTACCAGACTAATTTCCAAATCCTCACCCCTGTTTTTTTAATCATCTGTCGCAGTTCTATCAGGCATAGGCCTGGATAAACTTAGACAGATGGGTGCTGCACACAGTAGAACTGGGATATTCTCTGCAGTTCTACTCTTCCCCACCCTCCTACCCCCGTCCCGCTTCAGGGACTCCTCTCATGAGCAACTTCTTACACGGGAGGTGCAAGCGCTCCTGCACACAACAGTTGTGGAGGAGGTTCCTCAGGAGCTAAGAGAAAAGGGATTTTACTCCTGTTATTGCCTAATTCCAAAGGCAAAGGGGGACTCAGACCCATCCTTGACCTACAAAACCTCAACAGATTTATGAAGAAGCTGAAATTTTGCATGGTTTCCTTGGCTACCATCATTCCCTCTCTGGATCCAGGGGACTGATATGTTACCCTCCACTTGATGGGCACATACTTTCACATATCGATAATTCCTCATCACAAAAGGTTCCTCAGATTTGTAGTGAACCACACTCATTACTAGTTTACAATTCTCTCCTTCAGGTTGTCAGCAGCTCCCAGGGTCTTCACCAAGTACATGGCAGTAGTCGCCACGTTACTCAGGTGACACTGGGTTCAAGTGTTTCCATACCCGGATGACTGACTGATCAAGGGCCATTCCAAGGCCCAGCTAGAGGTCCATGTTTCTCTGGTTCAGGCAACATTCAGTGAGCTGGGGCTGCTGCTGAATGTTTTCAAGTCAACCCTATCTCCCACTCAGAGGATAGAATTTATAGGAGCCACACTGGACTCTGTTCAGGCCAGGGCACTTCTACAAGAGTCTCATTTTCACAGTATTAATTCCATCAGAGGACCTCAGGCACTTCCCTACCTGAGAGCGCAAAATTGCCTAAAGTTGGTTGGCCACATGACCCCCTGCGCCCGTGTAGTTCAACACGCCAGGCTTCGACTCAGACCTCTCCAAGCTTGGTTAGCGTCCACGTATCACCCAAACAGGGACAGTCTGAACAAGGTAGTCTCACTTCTGCCCAGGGTTATTGAGGCCCTCCACTGCTGGCTCAATCCAAGTGCAGTCTGAGCAGGAGTACCTTTCTACAGACCACAAACCTCGATGACGCTGGTCACAGATGCTTCAGAGATGGGATGGGGTGCCCATCTAGGGACTCTCTGGACTCAAGGGTTATGGTTCCAATCAGAGCTCTCTCTCCACAACAACGTCAGGGAGCTCAGGGGAGTCCGACTGGTCTGCCATCTGTCCACCCCTATCTAAAAGAAAATGTATTTCGACAATGACAGGCAACTCCTCAGCAATGTTTTACATAAACAGACAGGGGGAGCACTCTCCTCTCCCCTGTGTTGTGAAGCCCTCAGGTTCTGGGAATTCTGCATAGCCAGCTCCATCCACCTAGAAGCATCTTACTACCTGAGAGCCAGAATGGACTGGTAGACCGGCTCAGCAGGTCCTTCTGCAATCATGAGTGGTCCTTGCGATCGCATGTCATAAGCAGTGTTTTCCAAAGATGGGGAATTCCCCATGTAGACTTGTTCACAACAACGCTCAACAGGAAGTGTCAGCAGTTTTGCTTGTTCCTGAACCGCAGTCTGGGCTTGATTGCAGATGCATTTCTCCTTAGTTGGGAGTAGCACCTCCTCTGTGCATTCTCTTCCTGCTCGTCCACAGGGTCCTGCTCATGGTTAAGAGGGAGGAAGCATTCATTATCCTCATAGCTCCAGCCTGCCTTCACAACACTGAAACTCAATGCTGCTGGAACTGTCAGCAGCCATCCCAGTCACTCTACCATTAATGCTGGACCTGATTACTCAAGATCATGGCCGCCTACAACATCCCAACTTAGAGTTTCTCCACCTCACAGTATGGAAGCTTCATGCCTAAACAGCATAGAATCAACATGCTCTGAGCCTGTCAGAGAGGTCCTCCTTGATAGCAGGAAGCCATCCACTAGGGCCACTTACTTGGATAAGTGGAAGAGATTCTTAATCTGGTCATTGCAGAAAGGTACACCCCTTCCCCCCCCTTCCCCCCCGGACACAGGCATCAGTATCCTCCATCTTGGATTATTTGCTGCACCTGAAGCAACTAGGCCTGGCTGTCTCGTCACTAAAAGTACACGTGGAGGCAATCTCTGCATTCTACCCAGGGATGCATGGCCTTTCAGTCTTTGCCAGTGGTGGGCCATTTTCTTAAGGGTCTGGACAGGATTTACCCACAGGCCCGCTGCCCAATACCAGCCTGGAACCTCAACTTGGTGCTTTCCACGCTGATGGGCCCTCCCTTTGACCCCTTAGCAACATGCTCCCTCCTCTACCTTTCATGGAAGGTGGCATTCCTGGTGGCAATAATGTCAGCCAGGAAAGTCTCTGAACTCAAGGTCCTGACTTTGGGGCCTCCATACACAGTGTTCCATAAAGACAAAGTCCAGTTATAACTTCATCCGCCTTCCTCCGAAGGTGGTGTCCCAGTTTCATAAAAGCCAGGATGTCTTTCTCCCTGTATTTTCCCCTAAACCACATACCAACAACAGAGAATGAAACCTGCATTCCCTAGATGTCAGGAGGGCACTGGCATTCTACATTGAAAGGACAAAGCTGTTTACCAGATCAGACCAACTTTTCGTTGCAGTAGCAGACTGAATGATAGGCTTCCCCAATGTCTTCGCAAAGGATTTCATTGTGGATCACGTCCTGCATTAGGACCTGTTATGACCTGGCAAAAAGACTTGCCCCCACACTCAAAGATCATTCTACAAGGTTGCAGGTCTCCTCAACAGCCTTCCTGGCTCATGTCTCTGCTCAGGAAATCTGCATGGCAGCAAGGTGGTCATAAATCCACCTAGCACTATCCCATCACACAACAGGTCAGAGATGATGTGGCATTCGGCAGAGCAGTGCTCCAATCAGTAATTCTGTGAACTCTGACCCCTCCAACTCGGTCAGCTTGGGAGTCACCTAATTGGAATCAACATGAGCAAGCACTCGAGAAAAAAAAAACAGTTACTTACTTTTGTAACTGTTGTTCTTCGAGATGTATTGCTTATGTCTATTCCAAAACGTACCTGCTTACCCCTCTGTTGGAGCCAGTCGGCAAGAAGGAACTGAAGAGGCAGCGGGTCAGCAGGGCCTTCCAGATGGTGCCTTAGCAGCTCATCTCCAGGGGGCGCCTGGGTCAACCTGATGGATCTTGCTAGGAGAAAAACTTCCTGATAACTGCACGCGGCGTGCACACACCTAATTGGAGTAGGCATGAGCAGCACATCTCGAAGAACAATTGTTACAAAGGTTAGTAACCTTTTTTTGTTTCCATTTACTCCTTGATGAAAGCCAATCACCTTAAATGAAATTTGACCAAGACAGAAATTACTTTCTTGCTGCCTCCTTCTCTGTTGTTACAAATGGGTGGGATTTAGAGCTCTCAAAAGGAGGCTTTATTTGAATTTCTCTAAGCTATTCAGTTAATAGCGATAGTTAATTGGATTGATAGCCAAAGGAAACTCAAATAAAATCTACACTATGAAAGTTAAGCAATTTTTCTAAGTTTTCCCTTCTCTACCTCAACTCCTGGGGCGGCTTTTAGGTGCTCATCTCTCATTCTGGGATATTCTGAGCATCCCCCATGCCTTTAATATGTCTCCTGATCTTATTACCTTGTGTCTTCCCTGCATTCTACCTAATTTCCTGTTCCTCTGCATGTCTCCTGTACCCTTCATTTTCTTCCTTTTTTCTCTTTTCTTCTCTGTGGTTCTTTTGCCTTGTGTTTTCCATTTTTTCTTTAATTTCCAATGAATAGTAAAAATCTGTAAAATAATATGGGATTCTACATGGTTACCTACTTTTGGGAAAAATAAAAAGTCTTAGGTGAGTTTTGCTCCTGATTGATTGATTATGCACTTCTAGCATAAGATACTTGACATGATTATTTGTCTAAACTGTGAGTTCCTCTATTTGTTTGGGGGGTTATTAGAGGAAGCTGAATTTCCTTATCTCTTGAAAAAGAGTCATGAGTATCTCAATGTGTTTTATGTTCTACCAAGAAATTCCTGCTTTAGAAATAAGTATGCCACCAAATAAAAATAAAGAAAATAAGCCCATCTTGGTTTATTTCCAGCAGGAAAACCAACTAAAGCATAGGAGAGAGCAGTGGAAAAGCTCAGGGGTTTTAAGTCAGGCCTCTGGGACTTCTGATACCATCAGTATGTTTTCCACTGGTACACGGAAGGAAAAACAAAAAGAGGTAAGGATAATAACTTTATTATCTATTATGAAGACTCTAGAGATAGAGATTGTTTTATTTACTCCATTGTTACTGTGCTGAAAAATGAATTGTTCCCTAGAGGTAACAAATTTATGCAATGTGAGAAACAATGCAATTCTCTAATGATAAGACAGACATAATAGCTCTTTCAGAATTTGGAGATTCATGTCCAAATTGAAAAGACATTTTGTATTTCCAATAAGCAGCTAGGGTTATCAATATATAGCATCATAAAGTACTATACGAAATACATGAAAAGGAAATAATCTGGGTCAGTGCCTAATTTTAAGGGCTATTTTTTAAAAAGTATCCTTTATCTGGTATTCAGTTTTGTGTAAAATTATTGGCATGTTTAGTTGTGGACACACAAGACCGTCATCTTTAAATAGATCCCAAAACCCTGTACCTTTCATTTCTAAATTGCAATTGATTCCATCCATGACTGTCAAGAAAAGGTGGAGAAGCATGGCTCCATTCTAAGCAACATAGAAAATGAAATGGAAGTTCAGAGGAGTCTATTGATTTCCACCTTCAAAACAACACATAGTCCTAACAATAGTATTTTTAAAACCATTCTGCAGGGATAGTTACCTGAAGTCCTGTTATTGAAAAATAAGATCTCTTGCTAGTCTCCCAGACCAACTTATCCTTGGTTGTCCTGATTAATTAATCTTCAAACAACTTGTCACACCGGTGTTATTCTGGTGTAGAATAAGTTATAATTATGAGGTGATCTTTAAGACCTGTTAGACCTGAGAGAGATTATTAGTATTATTTATTTGAGTGGTTTCCCTGTGTGTGCTCCACTCTAGGTGTTGGCACATCCTTGCGTCCCTGATTGGAGATTTTTACAGTGATGCTCGTCCAGGTTGTGCATGTGCAGCTCCCGTATCATGGCATCATTGGCAACTCTGTTGCTGTCCGCGGTCCAAGATGGAGCCCTCAGCAGTTCCTACTTTAACTCATCCAATGAGTTATTACACTTAGAAATAGCTTTTGTTTAGTCAGTAGTTAGTCTTACCAGTTTTCTCCAGTCTAAAAAAAAAATGTCTCCTGTCCTCCCTCCCTCATAGAGTAGGATACATTTCTTTCCCACCAAGGAATCTCACAATATGCCTGGTTCACCAGGATTTAAAAGATGTATGTCTTGCAGAGATGCCATCCCAACATCAGATGGAGACTCCCAATGTGTCTGATGATTGGGTGAGGCTCATTTACCTAAAAAATGACACACTGCAAAAACCTCAAAACCAGAGCCTGAAGAGATAGGGATCTCTTAATTAAACTCATTCTCATGGAAAAGTCTTTGAGACACTCCTCTGACCCAGGGTTAGATAACCCCTCTTCAAAAAAACAGAAAAATCCTCATGAAACAGAGCTTCAACCTCACCTAGGAGGGAGCCAGCAAAGAAGAGGAACTCGCCCCTAAGGGTAACAACAATTCAAAGACTAAATACCTACGAGGACCATGTTCCTCACGTACCACTCGTACCGTGACACTGAAGGACTTGCAACATCCCAGTGTGGAATTGAGAAGCAAAAACAAAGCAACCTCCTCCATTATGGCACCGACAAAGAAAATGGCACAGAGACCACCCCCCAGACCAGGCTGCCATCAACCGCAACAACTTTGGTACCGACAGTGATTACAGCACCAACTGTAGTTCTGACTGCAGTTATGGCACCGATGGCGAGCGTGGTGCTAACAGCCATCATGGCACTAACTGTGGTACTGACATCAACACCGGCACCGACAATGGACATGGCACTGAATCCGATTATGGCACCAATACAGGCTACAGCACAGACATTGGTGCCGGTTCAAAAACACAAGAATAAATTACATCTTTGCCAACAGAGAGATATGCCATTAACATCACATCAGTCGCCTCTGATTGGCACAGATACCTCTCCAGTGCATTTTCCACATGATGATGCTCTTTCTCCAATCCCATTTTCCAGTGGAGATGACAACCGGGGAGAAGAGGGTGAATTCTCCTCCCAACATTCCTCCCTTACCAGACTACTCCTGAAGTGCACTGACAGACACAACGTACTGGACATCACCCATGTCCATGGTACGGTCCACGGTGGTTTGGACCACCCATGCGTTATCCCATTTAATGGCCAAACTGGCATACATGGTCAAACTATTTTAAGACTTACAGTAGACCTCCCAGTCCCTACAGACACAGACCTAGGTCTTCTGCACAATCTGTCCCCTCTATTTCTGAGCCAACCTCTGAAACCATAGAGAAAAGAGAGGAAAGCATTGAACAGGACATATCATCCCCTGCACATGATTTGTCTTCTTTACTCATTGAGGTGATAATAGCTCCTTCACCGACCACCGATAATGACTTCAAACACTTCCATGAGCTGTTCAAAAGAGTGGCAGAAATCTAGAAATCCTCCTCGAATCTCACCACAAATTACTGAGGATCCTCCATAGTACAACCTCATCAAAGATTGCTTTACCAAATCAATGAGGCATTAGTGGAACCAGCCAACAACACCGGCTACCATCCCACCAACTGCAAGAGAGCAGATCAAAAATATTACGTCCCTGCCAAGGGGATGGAATTTCTATTCACACATCCTCTCGCTAACTTTCTCGTTACAGATGCCACAAACCAAAGGGGCAGACGACCCACATATAGGTCGATGCCTGATGATTAAGATTGGAAAAGGCTAGATTTACTCAGCCAGAAAGTGTATTCATCTACAACACTATAATTACAAGTAGTCAACTTTGCAGGACTGTTGTCAAATTACGATCACAACAATTATGCCAAGATCCTCTAATTTCTTAGTGACATTCCAGACAACAAAAACGAATAATTCAGGTCACTCATAAAAGAAGGCCAACTTGTAGCAAGAACTGCTCTGCAGGCTTCCCTAAATGTTGCCAATGCAGCTGCCAGAACAACAGCTACAGCGGTTGTCATGCACAGGGCGTTGTGGCTTCACTCTGCTGGCCTTTCCAAAGAGTTACAGGTCAAAATAGAAGATCTCCCCTTCGATAAAGTCAAACTCTTTACTGAGAAAAACAATGAGATACTTCATACTATGAAGGACTCACGAGCAATCTTATGTACCCTTGGAATTTATACACCTGCAATGAGGAGAAAACAATACAGATTTCAGCCGTACCCACATAGGTACCAACAGTACTCACACCGAGACATTACAATCCTCAAAGGAACAAGCAGAGACCACAAAGATGTCGACAAACCCATCAACAGCCGGCCGTTGACATCTCAACCATTGTTGGCCAAACAATGTTGAAGTCTTGGTTGAGGGTTTGAACGACCTCCCTCACTATCCAGTGCCAAAAACAACAACCATCCAATTTGAGTGAACAGATATCACATCAGACAAATGGGTCTCATAGATCGTCCATTCGTAATATACCACCCCCTTCATATCTATCCCTCCTATTTATAGGAGCAATGGAACACATTCCCCAACGACACAGAAGGAAGGGCTTCTACTCCCACTGTTTTTTTGACCCAGAAAAAGAATGGAGGATGGATGCCCATTCTAGATCTCAGAAGACTAAACAAGTTTGTAAAACTACAAAGATTCAGAATGGCAGACTCTCCATCATAATACCAGCACTGGAACAGAGGGACTGGTTCTTCTTAGAGTGATTGCTCATGTCCACTATAGGTGAGTGCATGGTTCCCGGAACTTTTTTCCCCTGAGCTGATCCCGTAGGGCCGGCTCTGTTGCCCCCTGGAATCCCACGCACATGCCATGGTATATGAGGCACTGCCGGGCCTATGCCCCCTCAGTCCTTCTTTCCGCCCATGATGGTTGCTGGAACTAGCCTTGCTCTTCGCAAGTACCATTCTCCATTGTTTGAACTTTGTTCTTTTACTACCTGAATTAAGTAGTTGTTAAGTAGTGTTAGTTTAGATAGATTAGAATCCCAGAGGGGCTTAGGGTGGCCAGGCCATGCCCGGGTCACCTGGCTTTAAGTCATGTGCTTTCCCGCACAGCAACCCTCGTGACCTGGGTGCTTAGGTACTGCCTTAGGTGCTTGGGGGAAGAGCACAGAAAAGAAAAATGTAAAATCTGCAGGGCTTTTAAACCAAGGACCCAAAAGGACCGAGATATTCAGTTAAAAGCCATGCTGATGGAGGCAGCGCTCTTCCCGGCCTCCGAGCCGACCTGATCCACCTCGGTGCTGAGCGTATCATCGGTACAGAGCGCACCCCCGGCACCGACAGCAACTCGGCTCCGAGAGGCATCCCCAGTGATGAAGAAGAAGCGGCAGTGCACAGAGCGTGGACATTCCCCTGCGCTGCCGGTAAGGGCAGGGTTGAGTGCAGAGATGCACTGGCCACTGCCTGTCAAGTCCTCTCTGGTGCCTGCATCTCCGAGCAGGGAGACTCCCCCGACTCCTGGGAGTGGAGGAGTTCCCCTGCCGACGCCATTGACCCCTGGAGGCTTTTCAGGTGGCAAGAGCCTTGCTGGCCTTGCCTACGCCACCTCTGCCCCTCCCTCCCGTGAGGGAGAAGGGGCTGGTGTCCCGGGGCAATTCTGCGTTGGATCCCTCCGAAGGGCGGTGGAGATCCCCGGCAGGGGTGGAAAGGTCTCCCGCCGGACGGCCATTGGGGGTAGAGCGAGGACGCTCCCCTAACAGTCGTTCCGAGTCGACCTCGTTGAGCTGATCCCCCCCCTTGGCACCGAAGTTGGTCCCCAACACCGGAGGCAGCGCAGAGAAGGTGGCACCGCTCAAGGTCTGCCACGCTGCGCGGGGACAGTTCCAGTTCCCAATCCCCAGTACCAAAAAAGTCGCCCGCAACGAAGTGGCGCAGAACCCGGTCGCAGTCAGGGAGCCATGCATCGAGGAGTTCGCCCGCATTGACACGGTGCAGAACCTGGTCACCCTCAAGGGAATGCAGAACACGGTCAATGGAGTCTGGTTTGGCACCGCGAAACTCATAGCGGCACCGTTCCCGTTCTCCTAAGGGCAAATGGCACCGAAAGTTGTCGGTGCCAAGACGGCGTTCAATGACATCGAGCTCTTCGGAGCGCGCCTCCAGTCATCGGCACCGATTGCGGAGACAGAGGCGGTCCTCGTTGTCCTCCACATCGGAGGCGTCGAGAGGACGGTCCTTGGCATGGAGCGGCACCAAGGGCCGGAGGCAGGCTCAGCACCACCGCTCCAGTGGCTCGGGGTCCCGAAAGGAGGGCAGCCGTCGGGACACCAATAAGTCCAGCTGACGCCCCCAGGAGACACCTCAGCCGGTGCCGCAGCCAGCCCCTGGTTGGCCACAGGGTCAATGGCAGCAGCAATGGCCTTATTGGGGTCCATGGGGCGTCCAGATGGGACCGGGGCCACAGTCCGTCCCATCATCGGGGTTTCAGTCTGCGCCTCTCACACTGGACAAAACCCATAGAGACCATTCCTTGGACGAGGAATTGGACCCAGGGGAGGACCCTCCACGGGTGCCCCGGTCGTCGGGGGGAGTGGGAGGAACAGCCACAGGTCGCACCTTGGCAGTCCTCCTCCTCCTCCCCAGATGAGGCAGCCTCCAGGGACCACATGGCACCACTGAGAGATTTCAGGGCGCACCAGGAGCTGCTTAAGAGGGTGGCCTGTAACTTACGGCTGGAAGTCAAAGAGTTAGTGGAGGATGAGGATACACTCTTCAACGTGCTGGGGGCAGAGGCCCCAGCAAGGGTGGCTTTGCCCATCCATGACAGGGTCCTTATAATTGCCAAGGCCCTGTGGCAAACTCCTGTCTCGGTCACCCCTATATCGAAGGAGGCTGAGAAAAAGTACTATGTCCCGGCCGAGGGGTTCGAGTTTCTGTTCTCTGGTGGGAACTCTGGTGGTTGATGCGGCCAACCAGCAGGACAGACAAGGTCATCCGGGGTCCACTCCCAGAAACAAGGACAATAAGAAACTGGGCTTGTTTGGGAGAAAGATTTATTCAACGGCAGCCCTGCAGTTCAGGATTGCCAACCACCAGGCCCTACTGGGAAGGTACAGTTTTAACTTGTGGGACTCCCTCAGGCGGTTCGCTGAGGCCCTGCCCCAAGACCAGGCCGCAAACTTTGCCACTGTCCTGGATGAAGAAATTACAATGGCTAGGGCGGCACTACAAACGTCCAGTGATGCTGCAGACTTGGCGAGTAGGGCAATGGCCTCTGCCATCGCCGTGAGGCTGTGCACGTGGCTGCAGTCCTCAGGGCTGTCACAGGAGGTGCAGCAGACCATTCAGGACCTCCCCTTTGATGGGTCAGGCCTGTTTTCAGATGGGACCGATGCGAAGCTGCACGGTCTTAAAGATTCCAGGGCCAAGCTTCGCCCCCTGGCCTGTACACGCCCCAGGCTTCCAGGCAGCAGTCATGGCTACAGGCACAGCAGCAGCCAAGGCCCCGCCTAGGCCTTTACAGCCCTATAGGGGCAGGGACAGAAATAGTAGGTTTAGAAGGTGAAATCAGCCCCCTAGCTCGTCCTCAGCCTCCCAGCAGGAGCCTCCCAAGGGGTCGGGCAATCAGAAAGGGCAGTTTTGATGGTGTGCCCAAGGGTGGCACCCCTACCACCTCCCTGGATCTGCCCCGCCCTTTCCTAGACAGATTAAGACTCTTCTACATCGAATGGGCAAGCATCACGTCAGACTGTTGGGTCCTCGGGATAGTCTTTCGGGGCTATGCCCTACAATTCACTTCCCCCCCCACCACCTTACCCCCGTCCCTCTTCAGGGACCCCTCTCACGAGCAACTCCTCTTGTAGGAAGTGGACACCCTCCTCAATCTAGGAGCAGTGGAAATGGTCCTTCAAGGCAGACGGGGGCAAGGGTTTTATTCGAGGTACTTCCTCATCCCCAAGTAAAAGGGGGGTCTGAGACCTGTATCAGAACTGCGTCGTCTAAACAAATACATCAAACGACTCAGGTTTCACATGGTCTCCCTAGCTTCCATTATCCCTTCCCTGGATCCAGGAGACTGGTATGCTGCCCTTGACCTGAAGGACACATATTTCTATGTGTCTATCCCCCCCAACCACAGGCGTTTCCTCCATTTGATGGTGGCTGGTTCCCATTACCAATTTACAGCCCTATCCTTTGGCCTCTCGTCAGCCCCCAGGGTATTCACCAAATGCATGGCGATAGTGGCTGCCCACCTGAGATGAAGAGGTGTGCAAATCTTCCCTTACCTGCACGACTGGCTGATCAAGGGCAGGTCCAGGTCTTATGTGCAGGACAGCGTGACCCTCACTTGCTCCATGTGCAGCAGGCTGGGACTGATCATAAACGAGCAGAAGTCCACACTAACCCCGGTGCAGTGCATAGAATTCATTGGGGCCATCCTGGATGCTTCCCAGGCCAGAACCTTCCTTCCTCAGCCACAGTTCGAGGCAATGGCCTCCATCATCTCCCAGCTGCACCGGTGCCCCACGACAACAGCCAGGCACTGCCTACAGCTGTTGGGCCACATGGCGGCCTGCACATACGTAGTGAGGCTGGCTCGCCTGAGGCTCAGGCTGCTTCAGGCATGGTTGGCCTCGGCATAAGTGCCGAGCAGACACTCCTTGGACTGGGTGGTCATAGTTCTCCCGCCAGTCCTAGCCTCCCTAAACTGGTGGTGGACTCCCAGGGCGGTGATGAAGGGCGTCCTGTTCAGGGAGCTAGTCCTGTTGGTCACCCTAATCTCCGATGCCTCGGATGTGGGTTGTTGAGCCCACATCAGCGCCAGCCTAGGCACTCAGGGGCTCTGGGCGGGGGAGGAGAAGTGCCTGCACATCTGTGTAAAAGAGCTCAGGGCCTTTCAACTAGCGTGCAAGGTGTTCCTCCGATTCCTGACAGGCAGGGTGGTGCAGGTGCTGATGGACAACACCACAGCCATGTTTTATATAAACAGGCAGAGAGGAGCACGCTCCTCGGCCTTCTGCCAGGAGGCCACCCGCTTGTGGGACTTCACTGTGAGGCATGACTTCCACCTGACTGCCTCTCACCTCCCAGGAGTGAGGAATGACGAGGCAGATTGCCTCAGCAGGTCGTTCCTGCCCTGCCACGACTGGTCGTTGCACCCAGAGGTCGTGACTTTGATCTTCCAGAACTGGGGTGTTCCCCAACTGGACCTGTTCACGTCAGCCTGGAACACAAAGTGCTCGAGGTTCTGCTCGCTCCCGGGTCACGAGGCCGGATCGATATCCGACGCGTTCCTCATCGACTGGACGGGAGCCCTTATGTACGCATTTCCGCCCATTCTGCTCCTGCCGAAAGTCCTGTTGAAAATCAAGAGGGACAGGGCGGATGTCATACTCATCGCCCCAGCCTGTCTGAGACAGCATTGGTTCAGCATGCTGCTGGACCTTTTGATTGCCCCGCCTGTGGAGCTCCTGAGACGGCACGACCTTCTCTCCCAGGTGATGGTCATGGTCGCCTGTTGCACCTGGACCTGGACTCCCTGCACCTCATGGCCTGGAGGCTCTGGCTGACGGAGGGAGAGAGATCCTGCTCGGCGCATGTCCAACGAGTCCTGCTGGGCAACAGGAAACCTTCAATACAGGTTGTGTATCAGGCTAAATGGAGGCAGTTCACCTGTTGGGCAGAGTCCTGGGGTAGTCCGCCAAGCCTCTCTCCTATTCACACGATCCTGGAGTACCTGCTCCAGGTAAAGCTCCAAGGTCTGGCAATGGCCTGCCTGAGGATTCACCTGGCGGCCATTTCGGCCTTCCATCAGCTGCTAGAGGGGAGATCCCCGTTCTCCCACCCCATGTCGGTCAGGTTCCTCAAAAGGGTGGAGAGGCTTTATCTGCAGGACCATGACCCAGTGCCTCCCTGGGATCTCAACCTGGTCCTCTCCAGACTCACGGGGCACCCCTTTGAACCCATGACTTTATGCCCTCTGCTCATACTTTCATGGAAAGTAGCCTTCCTGGTGGCCATTACCTCAGCTAGGAGGTCTCCGAGATTAGGGCCTTTACCTCGGAGCCCCCTTATACAGTATTCTATAAGGATAAGGTGCAGTTGAGGCCGCATCCAGCCTTCCTGCCCAAGGTGGTTTCCCAATTTCATTGTAACCAAAATATTTTTCTCCCTGTGTTCTTTCCCAAACCACACGGCTTGGAGGAGGAGAGGAGATGGCATTCGCTGGACATGAGACGAGCCCTGGCCTACTAAATGGAGAGGACAAAGCCGTTCCAGAAATTGACGCAGCTCTTCGTCATAGTGGTAGACCGGATGAAAGGCTCACCTGTCTCCACCTAGCGCATCTCCTCGTGGATTACATCGTGCATCATGTGCTGCTACGAGCAGGCAAGGATGCCGCTTCAGGGCACCATCACAGTGCACTCAACCAGAGCACAGGCCTCGTCTACAGCCTTCCTGGAGAGAGTGGTCCTGCAGGACATCTGCAAAGCTGCCACCTGGTCGTCGGTGCATACCTTCGCAGTCCACTACGCCATCGTCCAGAAGGCAAGAGAGGATGCTGGATTTGGCAGAGCCGTACTGAGGGCAGCTCACCGCTAACTCCGGCCCCCCACCAAAGGTATGGCTTGTTAATCACCTATAGTGGAATGGACATGAGCAAGCACTCGAAGAAGAAAACAAGGTTACTTACCAGTAACTGATGTTCTTTGAGATATGTTGCTCATGTCCATTCCACAACCCGCCCCCTGTCCCCGCTGCCGGAGTTGGCAGAAAGAAGGGACTGAGGGGGCCTAGGGCCGGCAGCGCCTCATATACCGAGGCATGTGCATGGGACTACAGGAGGCAACAGAGCGGGCCCTACAGGATCAGCTAAGGGGAAAAAAGTTCCGAGAACTGTGCACGGTAGCGTGCACTCACCTATAGTGGAATGGACATCAGCAACACATCTCGAATAACATCAGTTACTGGTAAATAACCTTGTTTTTTCAACCCTTGACTTCCAAGATGCTTATTTTTATGTCACTAGCACCCAGCACACAGACGTTCTCTCAGATTTTCACTGAGACAATCGTTACCAATGCAGATTATTACCCTTTGGCCTTCCTACAGCCCCAAGGGTTTTCTCAAAGGTACTTGCTGTTGTGGCAGCATATCTGCACAAGGAAGGGATTACACAGTCGAGTGTTAGCCATCCAAGCTACCCAATGAAAGAAATCACTATTTCAAAACCTAGGACTCAGGATAAACAACGAAAAGTTCACTTTGAATCCAGCACAACAACTGGAATTCATAGAAGCATAGCTAGACTCAACAACAGCCAGGGCATCATTACCAGAAACCAGGTTTCATACCATAATAAACATAACATCATTGATAAGAAACAGTCCAACCTTAACTGCACACACATGCCTGCAATTGCTACTACACATGGCAGCCACTACCTTCATGATGCAACCTGCACATCTACACACACGCCTACAGGGGTGGCTATCAACCATCTACAAACCACACAAGCATGGTTTAAACAAAATACTGCTGATGCCAAACACGGTAAAAAAAAAATCCTTTCTATGGTGGACACGACCCATCAACATGATGACTGGGCCTCGTTTTCACAGGAATCACCCTCTGTTATGATTACAACAGCTGCATCTCTGCTAGGTTGGGGAGCACACCTACAGAATAATATGATACAGTACCTGAGATAAAAAACTGATATGTGCTTACATATAAACCTCTTAGAACTTGCGCAGTTTGTAACACGTGCTACCAGTTTCTCCCATTCATAGAAAACAAGACGATAAAGATGACAGACAACATTGCATGCATGTTTTATATAAGTTGACAAGAAGGAATAAGATCCCACTCCCTATGCACTGAAGCAATGAAACTCTGGAATTGGTGCATCCAAGAGAGCTTCAATATATCAGTGGCGTACTTACCAGGATGCCAGAACACCACTGCAGATGCCCTCAGCAGACACTTCAGTCAAAACCAGTTGTCGGAGTTGAACAACGCGATTCTGAAAAACATTTTTCGACACTGGGGTCACTCAACCATTGACATCTTTGCTACAGCACAGAATTGCAAATGCCCCCTATTCTGTTCGAGAGCAGATGGGATGGGATCAATGGGGGATGCCTTTCTTCTCGATTGGGGCAAACACCTCCTCTGTGCATTCCCACCCATTCCAATGATGCCCAGAGTCATCCACAAAATATGCATGGATAGGCGATGGTGATAATGATAGTACCCATATGGCCCAGACATATCTGGTATTCTTACCTATTTCAGATGTCGATGCACACACCAATCATTCTCACACTTCATAATGATCTTCTATTCCAGGACAATGGCTGGATCTTCCATCCGGATATACAGAAACTTCACCTAACAAAATGGTTCCTAATGTGTCCTGCCAAGAAGAACTAGAATGCTCTAGAACATGTTAAACACATATTACTAAATAGCAGGAAGCCTACAACATGAAAAACTTACCTTCAGAAATGGCATAGATTCAGTTTATGGTGCAAGGATAGACACAATGTTCCCACATCTGCACTGATTCCAATCGTCCTGGACTACATCCTAGAATTTAAAAAATCAGTGTCGCGGATTGCCACTGGCCCCCCTGTCTTTCTGGGTCCTCTCAGCGGTTTCCCCCTTCGAAACAAATGGATTTGCAGGTTTCACCAAGTGCAATCACCCATGCTCGTTTATTTACAGTGTACAAATGCAAATCCCATTCCCAAACCAAGCCCACTTGGCCTTGCAGCTTTGGGCTGCTCACCCTTCCTTGGCCAGGAGGCAAACTGAGTAGCAGGGCTCCTGCCCTCCTCCTTGGCCACGCCTCTTTCTTGGTTTCTCCCTAGCTGGCTTATATACCTCTCTAGCTAGGGAAACAGCTGTTTTCCCTTGCCTCATGAGGCACGGCTCTGGTATGCTCTCATCAGCACTTTCAGCTGTGGCTTGCTTGCTTGCAGTCTGGGTCCCTGCTGACCCACTTTACCCCAGCCAAAGCAGCTGGGGTGGGGGTGGCAGAGGCACCGAGGAGCTAATCATCCTCTACTCTGCCCACAATCAGGTTTATCAATTAGCTTGGTCAAGGTCCATTAAGCGGCTATTACCACCTTCCATGATAAAATCAGTGATAAGACACTGTCCATGCACCCAACAGTGAAACATTTCATCATGAGTGTCCAAAAGGTATACCCAGATATACATACTCCTACAATATCATGAGATCTAAATTTAGTCCTATGGGTCATTACCATTCGAACCATTAGCAACGTGCTCACTTATGCTTGTGTCTATGAAAGTATCCTTACTAATGGCCATCACATCGTCCCACCATGTAGGAGAAATCGGGGCACTTATGGCCTACCCACCCTACATGATTTTTCACAAGGAGAAAGTCATGCTCAGTCATGCCTCACCGAAAATTCCTACCAAAAATCAGGTCAGACTTTCATATAAACCAGCCTATCCACTTACCTACCTTCTTCCCAAAGCCACATGATAACTCAGAAGACACTATATTGCATACACTGGGTGTCAGATGCACAATAGCCTTTACCTAGAAAGAACAAAACCCTTTGGGAAATCTGATAAACTATTTGTATCTATTGCAGAACGAACAAAAGGCACTGTCAGAGATTATGAAAGTGGCTATCAGGTTGCATCTGTTCATGCTACCAACAAAAAAACAATCAAGCCCTGTATGGAGTCAAAACACATTCCATCAGAACAATATCTACATCCACAGCATTCCTCAACAATGTTCCAATTGCAGACACATGTAAGGCAGCCATGTGGGCCTCAGCACATACTTTTACAATACACTACGCCATTGATCAGGCATCCAGATTGGATGTGTCAATAGGCCTGACAGTATTTTAATCTATTCAACCAACTGACTCCAAAGTCTCTTCCACCAAATGAGGGGCACTGCTCTAAAGTTACCTAGAGTGAAGCACCCACAGGGACATCTCTTGAAGAAAAGATGGTTACTCACTTTGTTCAGTAACTGAGGTTCTTCGAGGGGTGTGTGTCAGTGGGTGCTCTTCTACCCACCCTCCTTTCCTCTATTTTGGAGTTCAAAGAAAGGACCTTACGGTAGAGAAGGAACAGAGGAGGTCAGATTGTGAACGTGCCATAAGTGGCACCAATGGTGCCACAAGACGGGAGCTGTGTATGTGCAACCCGGATGAGCACTGGTGTAAAAATCTCCAATCAGGGCCGCGAGAACTTGCCACCTAGAGTGGAGCACCCACAGGGACACACATCTCGAAGAACCTCAGTTACTGCACAAGGTGAGTAACCTTTTCTTCCTCATTTGGGCCAGTGGAAGGACATCTGACCTAATTGAAATATGTAAGGTGTCAGAAATCATAAATATCTATTTTCTATGTAGAAAAAAAAAGAACATTGTTTAATGACTTTGTAGTTATCAACCATGGAGGTGGTGAAGCACATGACTATTGACAGTCTTATGCACCAGCTGTAAATTAAGCCATATGGTCCTTCTTTACCCTTTTCCATAGTATGTCTGAAATCATAACCAGTGGAATTTTTCTGAATGGTGAGCTGATTAACCTAACTCAGATTGCCTTCACTAAACTTCCAAAGAGCTCTCAACCTACTTTAACAATGTGATTGTTCAAATCCATGATGATTTTACCAGGACCATGTAAATTAAGCTGGACCAAAGAGAGAGGATTATTCCAGCTTCCCTGTTGGAGTTAGCCCACTACCACAACTGCAATTTGTTAGGAGCTCTAAAGGATATCCAGGCTCCTTTATGTGAAAGAAGACCCCTGTACCTCTTGACTTCAGGAAGCCAGTGATGAACACATGATGCACTACTGACAGATCGCCATACCCTGTCTTAATGAAGGTGAAATACTAACTGCCCACAAGCATTTCTGAACAAGCTGTTGAGATAGATATGGAGATATATATAAAGCACACACTTTCTGGAAAGGAAGGAAACTACAGCTTGTAGACCATGCAGCAGTCCATTACCTAAGAAACAAAGGCAGATGAGAACCATCATACCAGTGTACTATGCATTTCACTGTCTCATCACTTGATACCAAGCCAAATTAAAGAACTTGGTTCTATTATGTAAGGGTCTGGCTATCCTAGAAGATTCACCATTCTATCCACAACGCAGGAAGGCATCTATGCTCAGTTGGAACCTTGTGAACACTCAGCCCAGTGTAGAATTGGTGAAAGTGGGGGACAGGGCATTCTCAGCAAAGGACCATTTGTGATGTTCCCCTCTGCAATCTGGACTGGTAAATTGCTCTGTCACCCCAATCCCTCACTCTTGGAGCCCATCTTGCACTTGCTCTGCTGTGTGAAGCCCCCCTCCTGGGTCAGCCCATGTACAGCTTACAGCAAGCAAGCTGCTCCTAACTCATTGAGTGCATGCCTCTAGCCAGCCACTCATGGGATTATGCAATGGTATGACCTCAGCCAACACCCCCAGTCCCAGATGCAACCATAGAAACTGCCATTTTACAATGTTCAGTGCTGCCCACTGCACACTGCAAGCTCATTGGTTCGTCAGTTTATCAAAGAAATTGATATGCACCTGCTTTGTTACTTCAAATGGAGTCTGTATGCACCTTAAACTACATGCACTGCTTTAGATAAAACAAACGAATAAACAAATATATTAAGTACAGAAATATTTTAAGTAATTATAAGTGAGAGGAAAGCAGGTCAGATTTGATCAAAAGTAAATAAAAAGGCAAATCGTATTCTAAACTAATCTTAACACTTTCAGTAACTTTACAGTCTTAGATGATTCTCACCACAGGCTGGCTGGTCTGCCTCCAACTAGGCTCTCCACTGGTGAGCAACGCTTCAGTTGCTTGCTATTTGTAGATGGGAGTGGAAGAGAGAGAGAATAGCCAAAATGTCTCCCTTTTTTTCAGCATGTTCCTTTGCCCCTCCCCTTTCAGGGTCAGGTGACAAAAAGTATCTGTTCTTGGTTTTCTCCGCATCTTGAGTCACTGTGGTTATCTGTGGATTTGCTTGTTGACATTGGGGCTCGTCCTTTGTTCTCAGAATGCTGAGCTGGGTTGTTCTATATAAATCTTAGTGAGGTATGAATGGCCCTCCAGCTCTGTAGAGTTTTGCCTAGATCTGCCTCAAGCCATGAGACACATATTTGGGAAGATTACATAGCGAAGCCTCATAACCCTACACATGACAATGCACCAAACATACTACTATAACAATAATGTTCATCGCATCATGAGCATTCCAAAAACATCTTACATGACATACTTTGCATTAAACAGTACACAATTACACTATAAGGGTGAACTTGGGGGTGCAGTGTGTCATACCCTTGTTGTGGAAGTACATTTTAAAGAAATCTGATTACTTTATCTGGCTATCTTCATAGCATAATATAAACTCCACCCCATCTCCTATACCTTCCGCTCAATTACAAGGGTTGGGCAGATGACAGGAAAAGGGGGAAAAAAAAAAAAAAGGCATGAGAAGGAGATCTGTTTTTAAAAATCCATTAAGTATTTAAGCCACTGAACCAAAGAATAGGGAAGAGCCTTTCCTTGTTGTATTGTTATATTACTCTTAATTATGTTTTGGCAATTCAGTACCATTGTGATAGGGGCCTTTGATATAGCTAGATAAATCACTTGTTTTCTTGATGTTTTCCTCTGTTATGTTCAATTTATTTTAGGACAATGCAGCTGTATTAAAAGAAAATTGATAAATTGCCTTCCTCATTTGTTCTACTGTTGTGCAGGGACTGGTGGGGATCATCCAACTAACTGACAAGTTAGATACACCTAAGGACTGTTTCACAGAAGGTAAGAATCTGCTTGCTTCATAGTGATAGGAAATGTGATTAATATTCCAAAGGCATTGCTTTAGAAAATGTTTTCATGTTAGCTATAAGGCATTCTGGCTACCTGTGTTTGTGTTTCATTGAGTTATTTCTTTATACAGATAATTCTCAGAATATGTGCAAAAGGCAGTAGGCGCTTGTTAATGTAACTTGGTGAATTGTTGCATGTTGTCAAACTAAGGAGCACTAACTAAACCACTGCTCTTCTTTTACTTTAATAACCTTTTGCTCTCTATTGCTTATGTTAACAAGCTATTTCTCGACTTGCTTAGTTGATTTTTCTATTTAGCCAAGATGTAAAAAGGCCTCGAGATTGGGATGGAATTTATGGACCTGTTTCTAAGAGCAACAGATAATATGTAAATGTTGTGATGGACTCAGAGCTTTTTCAGAGGTAGTGCAAGAGTAACGCAGGGGGGCTGTTGTTTCTGGGCCTCCTTCAGACTTCCATCTACTCTCCTCCAATCCAGTAGCCTTTCTGGTTGACACCACTCCCTCTTCTTCCAATAGCCTTCTGTGTGATGCTGCCCTCATCTGAATTTACTTTGGTTCTGCTGATACCTCCAGCATCAACTGGTGCTCTTGGGCCTCTTCTCAGAAGAACTACAGGGGGTTCCCCTCTTTCGCCTACCAAAGGCATTTCTCCCTGCCAGCAAACACTTCTATGTCCTTCCCTGGTCATCCCCAGAACCTATTGAATATAAACTTCCCAGCTGATATCTTCTGAGTGACCCATACAGTTATACCAAAATAGGACTCCTTCCCTCAGTTCACTAGATCCTTTATTGTCTTTTGGGTGTAGGGATATGTATTATATAGTAAAATAAACATAGTACTTAATTACGATATTGTGACATTTAGCTATGTATTAAACCATGAAAAACAAACCTGTATATCTCCCTTGCTTTTTGTTCTCCCCTCATTTTTTCCCTCGTGCATTTTTTTCTGTCTTGCTGCCTCCGTCCTTCTCTTTCTTGCTCTGTGTTCTGTTCCCCTACTTTGAGTTGTTGCTGTTTGAAACAGTAGCAGCTTGTTATGTTCAGTAAGGGCTGCTGCTGCTAGTCTTGCCCCTTGCTAAGGATGCAGAAAATCGCTTGAGAAGGGATACGGGATGTCCTGTGCTTTTTCCTTTCAGGTTGTGTCCGATGCTCCCCATGCTGTGCAGTGGACATCGCAAAGTTTCCAGGCAGGACTTGGTGGCGATTTAGGAAAACCTGCTACAGAATTGTTAAGCATAGCTGGTTTGAAACTTTTATCATATTCATAATATTACTGAGCAGTGCAGCTCTGGTAAATTTAACTTAATCTCTTATACAGTTTGACTTGTGGGGCGTATGTAGTACTCAGGGATCCCCAGATCTGAGAGCACATGTGGGGCTGCCCTAGAGCTTCAAATTCTAGAAGCTTGGGCTCTCAACCTCAGCAGCCAGCCATGCTACCAAGAAACCAGGCAGGGTTCTGTTGGAAGTTCACTGAACCAGATATGCTTCCACAAAACATTTGTGTTCGACAAATCAACATTTTCCAATGAAATCTTGTTTCATCAGAAAATTCCTAACAGCTCTATTCACTAACGCCCCAATTTAGCAATGCATTTAAACATGTGAAATCATTGACTTCAGTAGGAGTGCTTATGATCTTAAGTGCCTTGCTGAATCAGAGCCTGAAAACATATTGAAAAAGTTGATGATGAGCCACAGAGTAAAGTGCAGTATTCTTATTTGAGATAGCTCTGAATCAAAACCTTGGATCTAAAACAACCCAAACATTCTGATGTTCAAAATCCTTAATTGGAGCTGCATCTGAATGTTGTAATTTGCTCTAACCTTAATGAGTGGTCTGACCTTATCCAGTTTAATTAAAGAATAAGGGAAGTTTTTAATTTTCTATGAAAGCAATATATTAACTAAGAAAAAATAATTTAAGCATTTTAAAAAATAAAATATGAATTGTTTTACATCTGAATATAGGATTAAGCAAATTAATCTGAACCTGTACTGTATAAAAGAAGTGAGAATTTTACAAACAAGAAAACTAGGTTTAGATTTGAAGACTGAAATATTAATTTATCCCTAATTTCTTTCCCTTTTTTTGCTTCCCAAAGCGCATATTTTAGGGCAAATATGTTATTTTGTTTAGATTGTGCAGTGTCCCCTATGCCATGAGGACCTCCACTGAAATATGTGGGGGTCCACATGAATGGGGAATTCACTTATGCAGAGCTCATTACAGGTTTGAGGCCTTATAGTTGAAATTTGGGCAATATTTTCTTTAGAAAAAGTTCATTGTTCTTTTTAAATGTACACTAGAACCTGGCTAATCTACACACCGCTAACCTTCACACACAGAATAAGTGGCATAATCCCATACAAAATAACAATGGTTTCTCTCCATGTTTCAGCAAAGAATTAATGTATTGTTGAGGGTCTCATATTATTAAGATTTAATGTCTTTATAAAATATTCTGCATTTAATTTACGAGTGTATTATGATGTACTCTGCTGAAATGGAATGATCTCAACCAGCCAGAGTAAAGGGATGCTGTGCAGTCAGGAATGTCCATGAATTGGAAATCATGGAAGGACTAGTTGAAAAGGAAGATAGAACTAGGGACACTGATGAAATGAGGTGGTGGTCAGAAATTCACATAGTAAGAGATCTGAGTGTTTAATAATGACAAGGTTCAAAGAGTATGCCTGCTAGGGAGCAGGTGAATTGATTCAAGGATGGAGATGATGAGAGAAGATGATGACAAGAAAACAGAATGCTGCTGAGTAATTTTAGGTTATCAAAGTAAATGTTTAGGTTATGAGGGATAAGGAGGGAATGATAGACAGGAGTCTGGAGGTGAATTGATAAGACTATAGAAAGAAAGGGGAGAGATGAGAAGGATTCAATGGAATAAGAGTGGGCATGTGGCTAAGATTCTGTACTGGAGCTCAAGTTCTCTCTGCTCAATTTCTGGGCTCTGCCACAGACTTCCTATGTGACCTTGGGTAGTTACTTAATCTCTCCATGCCTCAGTTTACTTATCTGTAAAGTGAGGATATTCCTTCTTTAAATCACAGGGATATTGTGAGGACAAATTCCCAGTCTCGTTATTGTTGCCTTTCTGAGTGACTGCCTCATATCAGTGGGTGAGAGAGAAAATAAGAAAATAAGTTCTTTGTGAGAGGGCAGCTGCAGAGGCTGAGTCAGAAAGGGAGAGCTGGCATTTGACTGGGGGTAGGAGGTGGAAGGAAAGAGATGAAAAGGTTTGGAATGATAATGAATTTTTTTAATGGGATTGGGAAATATGGAGTAAAAGGTGGGGGAGATTGGTTAATATGGGAAATAGGGTGGAGATGGTGAGGGAAAAGTGTGGCAGGAGTCCAGGGTGGTTCATAGTTGGGAGAGATGTTAATAGAAGCAAGGAGTGGGAGAGGCAGAAATGAAGATAATGATATAGATTTCTGAGGGTGAAAGATCTTGGTAGGAATAGAGAATAGATGAGGGGTTAAAGATGGTAGAGAAGTGAAAGGGAGATGGAAGTACTGAATGATATGGTGAGTAATGTGGGAGATACAGTATGGACAAGGTGCAACTCTTAAAACAGAGTGGGAAATAGATTGGCAAGATTAGTAATTTAAAAAAAATAGCAAGTCCAACCAATCAATTAGAGAAATGAGGGAAAGAATCAAGATATATTGGCACAATCAGTTAAAAATTTCAGCACACAGTGACAATGAGGTAATGTCATGGGATGAAATCAGTGTATAAGCAGTCTATTCTCTATTCATATCCTTGTTGCAGCACTGCAGGTAGGCTCAAGACAGGAAGCTCTTTGGTTGGTCTAGACTGTTAAAGAAAGTAGTTACAGAGTTCAGTTATAGAAGAGTTCCAGAGGGATAGCTGTGTTAGTCTGTATACAGCAAAAACAACGAGAGTTATGTAGCACTTTAAAGACTAACAAATTTAATTTCAGCAGACATAAGCTTTTGTGGGCTTCAGCCCACTTCCTCAGATGCAGTTGGTAGAAATAATACAGCAAATATTGGCAACGAATATAGGAGGCAGCATATACATATCCAAAGCCCACGAAAGCTTAAGCCTGCTGAAATTAAATTGGTTAGTCTTTAAAGTGCTACAGAACTCTCGTTGTTTTTAGTTCAATTATAGCTTCATAAGTAATAGCATGCAACAAGTCATATATTTAGAACAATATTTTAAAAACTATCCTCTATCTTTGGATGTCTTAGTTTTTGGGAGCCCAACAGTGAAAACCCTGGGATCCAGTTGAAGTCAGTGGGAACTTCAGACACTCAACATATCTGATTTTCAACAATCTGAAAATCAGGCTGTAGATGTCTTAAAATAGGCCCCCCAATATCTGAGGTACCAAAAATGCAAAGCACTTTTTAAAATAGAGATTTTAACTTTTAACTTTAAAACAAAATATAGATTGCTGCTAATAATTGTGGCACAGTAATATGTCAAACAATGAGTACTATATCTTAGCATAATTTTTAAATTATCCATGATAAAACTACAGATCTGTTTTACTTCTAAATTATGAAATTGCAGGCATTTGAAGATATTTATCTTGAGGAAAAAGAAACCATTAGAAACCTGCTGGACTACGCTGATGCAGTATTTGCTTACATCTTTTTACTGGAGATGTTTCTAGAATGGGTGGCTTACGGCTTCCAGAAGTATTTCACAGATTTATCATGCTGGCTTGATTTCTTTATTGTCTGTGTAAGTATTAAATTTAACCTGTCTTGTTCTGTTTGCTGAATTATGTAGCTATACAGAAAGCCACATGTAAAATGAGATTAGGCACACATAGAAGTATGAGGGCCAATTTCCCAAAGCTGAAACTAATTATGAACAAAATTGACCAAGGAAAAATTTGAATAGAAAATTGTGAACAATAATTGGGAGCTTAAGAACATTTTAAGAGATGCCCCAAAAGTCACAATCCCACAGTCACTCAAGACTACATCCTGGTTTAGAGAAGAAATGAAGCAGTAATAAAAATGAAAGGACAGTATATGCCAAATGGAAAGGGGAAATTGATAGCAGTTAATATAACTTAGAAGATAAGCAATGCAGACAATTAATTTGGGAAGCTAAAAGTATAAATGAAAAATCCATGTCCAATAAAGCTAAGGAGAATAAGAAGGAATCTTTTAAATATATCAGTGTAGAGGATGTGGCCTTTGCCTCCCTGGTAGTCTCAGAGGGAGGCCACACCCCCTTGCTGCCACACCTCTGTGGGCAAACTTTATACAGGGGATTAACTCTTCACCGTCTATAGCCCCAAACCCTCAAGCAGGATGGGGCAAGCAAGCAGTCTCTAGTCCCAAGCCCTCAGTCAGAGCAGGGCAGGCAAAACAGTCTGTGGCCCTTGGCCCTGGCTGGCAGGCAAAACAGTCTGTGGCCCTCGGCCCTTAGGCCGGGCAGGATAAAGCAACCACACCAGAGGTCGGATGGTAAGGGGGAAGGAGGACATGGGCCCTCCCAACTTCACCGGTCTCAGCCCAGGGCCCTATCAGTGGCAGAGTGCTCCGCCACTGGGTCAGTGGGGCTCCAACTGAAACTCACTGACAAAGGCTTGAGTGCAAGCCCAGCTGGACCGAGGTTGGATACCCCTGGGGTACTTCTTCCACCCTTGTGCCCGTATACCTGTAGCAAGGGTCATCATCAGCTTCCCCAGGGTATGTTGCCGGCGGTAGTCCCACCAAGCCCTCACTGTCTGAGCTGTCCACCAGCTCAGGCAGGTCGGGTGAGTCCTCAGAGTAACTGGATTCCTCCCCAGCTCCTCTCTGCAGCAGCAGTCTGGATATGTCCTTCCCGCCCTTTATACTTCTGGTTCCCGTCTGGGCTCTGCCCCTCTACTTCCAGTGTGGTGGGCGTGGCTTATCTGGCTCCACCCTCCGGGGGTTGATTGGCCATCCCTCCCTGATAGTCTCAGAGGGAGGCCACACCTCTTTGCTACAATCAGAAACAGAAGGAAACCTAACAATGGCATAGGTGTAGAGGAAGATGATGAAATTGTCAACAATGAGGTATCAGAGATACAAGTTTTCAGTAAATATTTCTACTCTATTTCTACTATGAAAGAAGCTGAATTATATATTTATATCATATGATGATTAAATGCTTTTCTATTTCAACAGTAATAAGGAGGATGTTGTAGTATGGGCTCCTGCCCGGCCTGGTCGTTGCGGCCCTTCCTCGGGCCCAGGCTCTGAGGAAGGCCACTGCACTGTCCAAAAAGGGAAATGTTAGCGTCTGGATAAGTCGCAGTCCGGGCCCTCAGGCAGGGCGGGCTGCTGGGTAGTCTCTCGCCCTGGCCCTCAGGCAGGGCGGGCTGCCGGGTAGTCTCTCACCCCGGCCCTCAGGCAGGGCGGGCGAGCAAGCAGTGTCCTCTGGTCAGGAGAGCGGGGTACCATAATCACTCCCTGGATGGCAAGGACAAGGAGGGAGGAGAGGGGGACGCAGGTCCACCCGACTCCACTGTGTCCTATCCGAGGGCCCTAGCAGTGGCAAAGGTGTTGCCACTCAGTTGGCGGGGCTCTCGCTGCAACACGCTGACGGGGCTTGCCCGTCTCAGCCACAGCTATGACTGTCCCTGGGCCACTTCCTCCCCATATTCCTAGGTACCTGTGTCCGCCGGGTCCTCAGGGTCACTGGGGTACACAGCCCAGGTTAGACTTGCCAGTCCCTCCTCATCCACAGGCGGGAAGGCGGGGAGCTCCTCTGCGAGGGGCAGCTCCTCCAGGTCACAGGGCTCAGGAGATGGCTCGGCCTCAGGCAGCTTCTCCAGGTCCTGTCCTGTCTCTGGGGGATCGGCATCAGGCAGCTCTTCCAGGTCGGATCTGGCCCCGGGGGGGATCTCCCAGCCCTCAGGCTCAGGGGACTCGGTCCAGTCACTGGGGTCCAGGGGCCTGGCCCAGTCCTTGGGGCCGGTAGGCCTAGGCCAGTCTAGGGGGCCCAGAGGCCCTATCCAACCCTTAGGGCTTGGTCTCTTGGGCTGTTCCCGGGTCCTATGCTTCGGGAGGCACCCGCTTGGGGCAGCGGCCCAGCTGGGTTCAGGCCTTGGCTGCAGCCAGCGGAACGGCACGTCTACCTCCAGCGGCAGCCTGTCCCTCACTGAGCTGTGAGGCCTGCTCTTTATACTCCCAGCCCCGGCTGAGGCTCTGCCCCTCTTTTGCCGGATTGGTTGGCCGGCGGGGCCTATCACTAGCCGACTCCCCGGTTGCCAGGCAGACTGGGCTGCCGGCCCTTTCAGTGTCTGCTCTGGGCGTTGCAGCCCTTCCTTGGGCCCAGGCTCTGAGGAAGGCCACTGCACCTTCCTACAATGTTAAATAGCATGTTCTAAAGTTAAACATTTTTACACCAACAGGTCCAAATAATTTGCTTCCAAGAGTTTTAAAACAGTTGACTCAGAAGTGCTCTGGAATATTACTATTAACTGCATATAAACCCTGGAATACTGGGGAAGTTACAGTGGACTGTAAAAAAAAATCAAATACATCAATAATAGAAAGGGTAATGGGTAATTACCTAGCCTGACATCAACTGTGAGCAAAATATGGGAACAGCTGGTACAAGACTATTAATGAGTAGTTGAAGGATGGAAATACAATTAAAGCCAGTTAACTTTGTTTTTTTAACTTAGATCTTGTCAAATGAACTTAATATTGTTTTGTTCAGAGATTACAAGTTTAACTTATAAAGATAACTGTGTTAATACGATGTATTTGGACTTCCATAACGCATTTGACTTAGTACCACAAAACATTCTGAATTTAAAATTGGCATAATACAATATCAATATACATTTATTAAATGGGTTAAAAACTACCTAAATCATTTTAAAATGTAATTGTAAATGAGCAAGCAATCATCCTCTAGTGGGTGTGTTTCTAGTGAAGTCCCACAGGGCTTGGTTCTTAGCCCAACACTGTTAAATATTTTATCTATGAAGAAAATATAAAATCATAGTTGAGAAAGTGTGCAGATGGAGTAGTAAATAATGAGGACTGGTCACTCTTACAGAGCAATCTGGATTGCTTGGTAATTGAGGTATAATCAAGCAACATACATTATGATATAGCCAAATGCAAAGTCATACATCTAGGAAAAAAGATTGTGTAGTCCATTCTTATAGGATGAGATATGTATCTTGGTAAATAGAGACTCTGACTGGGACTTAGGAGTTATGGTGGATGACTAAATAAACATGAGCTCCCGGTGCGGTGCAGTGCAGTGCTGTGACTAAGAGGACTACTGCTATCCTGAAATGTATTATCAGTGAAATACTGAGAAGAAGTGGGACGTTATTATCTCTGTATATTACTACAATTAGTCACCCTAATTTTGAGGACATAAATGGTGGTGGTCGAGGACTCCCTCCTAAGGGGGACGGAGTCATCCAGACCGGGAAACTCAAGTGTGCTGCTTGCCTGGAGCTAGAATTCAGAATGTGATGGAAAGTCTGCCAAGACTCATCAAGCCCTCAGACTGCTATCCCTTCCTTCTTCACATGGGCACCAGTGATACAGTCAGGAATGAACTTGAGTGAATCATGGCAGACTATGTGGCTCTGGGAAGAAGGATAAAGGAGTTTGAGATGCAAGTGTGTTCGCATCCATCCTCCATGTTGAAGGAAAAGGCCCAGGTAGGGACCATCGAATTGTGGAAATAAATGCGTGGTTACACAGGTGGTGTCGGAGAGAGGGCTTTGGATTCTTCGACCTTGGGATGTTGTTTCAAGAAGAATTGCTAGGAAGAGATGGGATCCACCTAACGAAGAGAGCACCTTCGCAGATCGGCTTGCAAACCTAGTGAGGAGGGATTTAATTTAAGTTCACCGGGGAATGGAGACCTAAGCCCAGAGATAAGTGAGGAAGTGGGATACCAGGAGGAAGCAGAAGGAGGAGGGTGCAATAGGGGAGGTCTCCTGATCCCTACTGAGAAAGTAGGGCAATTAGCTAGTTACTTAGGTGCCTGTACACGAACACAAGAAGCCTGGGAAACAAGCAGGAAGAATTGGAATTCCTGACACAGTCAAAGAACTGTGTATGACATGATTGGAATAAAATATACTTGGTGAGGTAACTCACACAACTGGAGCACTGTCAAGAATGGGTATATACTGTTCAGGAAGGACAGGCAAGGGAAAAAAGGTGGAGGAATTGCACTGTATATAAGAGAGCAATATGACTGCTCATAGCTTCAGTGTGAAACTGGAGAAAAGCCTGTTGAGAGTCTCTGGGTTAAGTTGAGAGGTGAGAGCAACAAGACTTTTGTCGAGGTGGGCATCTGCTATAGATCACCAGACCAGAAGATGAAGTAGATGAGGATTTCTTCAGACAACTAATAGCCATTTCCAGATCATAGGCCCTGGTTCTCATGGGGGACTTCAAACAACTGACATCTGCTGGGAGAGCAATACAGCAGTGCACAGACAATCCAGGAAATTTTTGGAGAGTGTTGGGGACAACTTCCCGGTGCAAGTGTTGGAGGAACAAATAAAGGGTCATGCTCCTCTTGACCTGCTGCTCACAAACGGAAGAATTGGTAGGGGAAGTAGAAATGGATGGCAACCTGGGCAGCAGTTACCATGAGATGGGTCGAGTTCAGGATCCTGATAAAAGGAAGAAAGAAGAGCAGCAGAATACAGACCCTGGACTTCAGAAAAGCAGATTTTGACTCCCTCAGGGAACTGATGGGCAGGATCCTCTGGGAGGCTAATTTGAGAGGGAAAGGAGTCCAAGAGAGCTGGCTGTATTTTAAAGAAACCTTATTGAAGGTACAGGAACAAACCATCCCGATGTGCAGAAAGAATAGCAAATATGGCAGGCAATCCAGCTTGGCTTAACAGAGAAATCTTCGGTGAGCTTAAACATAAAAAAGAAGCTTACAAGAAGTGGAAGCTTGGACAAATGGCATGGGAGGAGTATAAAAATACTGCTCAAGCATGCAGGGGTGAAATCAGAAAGGTCAAAACACAATTGGAGTTGCAGATAGCAAGGGAGGTGAAGGGTAACAAGAAGGGTTTCTATGGGGCTGCAACATGGTCATCGATCCACACATTAACCTTGCATTATGCCATCACCCAACAGGCCAGGGATGATGCAGCATACAGCAGAGCAGTGCTTCAAACAGCGATTCCGTGAGCTCCAACCCCTCCTTCTGTGGTCAGCTTGGGAGCCACTTACTTTGAATCAACATGAGCAAGCTCTCGAAGAAGAAAATATGGTTACCTACCTTTTTATAACTGTTGTACTTGGAGATGTGTTGCTCATGCCCATTCAAACTCTTAGATACCCTGCAAACCACTGGATCCATTCAAATAACACTTTCAGTTAATGAAGCTATTTTGGAATCTGCTAGAGCAGTCTGGCATGCACCAGTCACATGCACTCCTACCCCCAAAAGGGCAGAGAAACACTGTTTTGTTTCAGCCAAAGGAGAGGAATTTCTCTTCACCCATCCCACATCATCCTCTCTGGTTGTCCAGGTTGCCACAGAGCAATCTAGGTAACATTCAAAATCTGTTCCTTCTGACGAGGCTAAACATCTAGACTTGATGGGAAGAAAGGTTTTCACATCTATTACATCCTTCAGTTTCATATGGAGAACTATCAAGCACTGTTGGCTAAGTACAGCTATCTGAACTATTCCAAGTTCATACTCATTGTAGACAAATTGCCACTACAAGACACAGCTCACTTCCAGGCTCTTATAGAAGAGGGTAAGCTGGTGGCCAGAACTGCATTTCAGTCAGCAGCTGAAGCAGCAAAGACATCACCAAGGTCAATGGCAATGGCCATTATGATGCACTGTGAGTCATGGCTACACACTTCAGGATTTCCCAGGGAGCTTCAAAACACTGTGGAAGACTTACCCTTCAATGAAGCCCATCTTTTCAATGAGAAGACAAATGAGTCCTTATATACTGTAAAGGACTCCACAGCTACTCTCCACTCCTTCAGAATATATACACCTTTCCCAAAGAAAATACCACAGATACGCTTACAAATCTAGACCAGTGACTCAACAGTTTTATCATCAGCTATCTTATGATCTGTCTCATAAAAGAAAAAGGATACACATGTCTCATTTCACTACTGCTCCCATATTTATAGTATTTTCTCAACCCCGTCCCCTGGCTAAAAGTTATTTTTGACAGGAGTTTGTGAGCTGCAAACCATCAGTGATGCCACCACAACCCAATCCCCCATACACTTTGTAGGTCATTCAGAAATTTTCCCTCACAAATAGAGTGCTATACAATGGACGAGAGGATATTAGACATCATCCAGTCTAGCTGTGTGATAGAGTTTACTTCTCTACCTCCTCCAAAACCTCCATCCCGTTCCTCTTCAGGAACCAGTCTCATGGTCGATTTTCAGGCAGGGAGTGAAATGCATCCTCCAGTGAAGGGCAGTAGAGCAGCTATCTCTACAACACCAAAGAAAGGATTTTTACTCATTGTACTTCTTAATACACAAAAAGAGGGGCAGTTGGATACCCATCCTCAATCTCTGCATTCTCAACCGCTTTATTTGCAAACTGAAATTTCTTATGGTCACTCTGGCATCAATAATCCCATCCTTGGAAAAGGATATTTGGTTTACAGCTCTCAATATGAAGGATGCATACTTTCATAAGGATATTCACCTCACCCACAGTCAATTTCTCAGATTCATGGTGGGCCCCAACCACTTCCAGTCTTGCTTCCCAGATTTCCTTCTAATTGTTGTCCTCCAATCAGCATTCAGTCCTATCCCAATCTCTAGACCCAGGAGAATGCAGGATCAAACATCTCAGCTCCAAAACACTGCATCTCATGGATTGGTTTTCAGATGGGCATCAGTCCTAGTATGTTTCTGCTCTGAAGTGGTATGAACCATCCTTAATAATAGCAGAAAATATTCCACTAGGAAATGCTATTCAGCCAAGTGGATGTGTTTTTCCATCTGGACACAGCAGAAATGCGTATTTCCTGAGTGAGCTGCTGTTCCCCTTTTTTTGGACTATCTTCTGTCTCTCATGACAGCTGGGCTATCCCTCAGTTCTGTTCAGTTCTACCTGGCAGCAATCAATGTGTGCCACCCATCATCACTTATTCAGTTTGCACTTACTTGTTGACAAGCATTCCTGAAAGGCCTAATCAGAACCTCCCACCAGTATGGTAATCTACTCCTCACTGGGACTTACACCTTGTACTTTCAGCACTCACTAGCCTCCCTTTGAACTGGTAGCCACATGTTCCATGTCTCCCCTGTCAGTGTGACAAGGTAGGTGAGGTAATACCTGTTGATGAGAAAACCAGGTTTTGAGCTTACATAGAGCTCTTCATCAAGCTTTTCTCACCAACATAAGTGGATCCAATAAAATATATTACCTGACCCACCTTGTCTCTCTAATATCCTGGGACCAACATGGCTACAAGAACACTGCATTCACCAGTCTATGAAAGTTGCACTCCTTGTGGCCATCATCTCAGCCAGAAGAGTTCATGACCTCGGAGCATTAATGATGGACTTGCCATACAATGTATTCCATAAGGACAAAGTCTCTTTACAACTACATTCAAAATGCACTCCCAAGTTAGTTGCAGAGTTTCACATAAACCAGTCAATCTATTTACCTGTGTTTTTTCCCAAACCACATGCACCAGGGGAGGAAAGGAGACTACATAACATCAACGTGTGACACACTTTGGCTTCTAATCCAGAAAGGCCAAAACCAACCAGAAAATCACCTGGCTCACTCCAGCTGAATGAATCCAAGGTCAAGCTGTATCCTTCCAGAGGATCTATAAATGAATCTTAGGCTGTATCCTGTTCTGTTACCAGTTTTCACATCTTCTCCACGTCAGGGGGTAAGGGATCGTTCTAGAAGTAGCCTCAGTGGCATCACTTCAGGAAGTGCCTTGTTGAATGTTTGAATTCAATAACAATTTGAGATTGTCAGATAACAGGATCAATTAGAATTGTGTAATCAAAGATTATTAATCAAAGGTTATTACAGCTCTATACAGAATACAGAAAGAACAGATATGCTACCTCCCCTGGTAAATGGTGAAGAGAAGGTAGTTTGGTTCCTTCCTCTGTACCTGATAGAATGCCAACTGTGTTCATTCTCAAACTAAATTTTCAGCCATATTTCCTTTCATAGAATATGAGAAGAAGATATTCCTTTTTGAGGAAAAATACTTTCCCATGATTAATTTTACTATGTGTTCTGTTTTTCTAATTACTGATTCTCAGTTTATCTGACTGATGAGTAAAAAGGGAATCTGTAACCTGGTCATTATTACTTACAGATGGGACAATCAACAGTTCTGTGAGTTAAAATATCTTTAAGTAGGTCATTATTTCCTTCATTACAGAATCCATCGGCAATTAGAAGCATCTTTTATCTATCACCCAGTTTTATTTGTAACACACTTTTATAGTCACTTATATTAGCTTGAGAGGTCTTTTCCCTCAAAACCTGGACTATATTAGTAAAGATAGGGTAAAAAGCAGAATTAAAAGATTACACACATTCCATTATTGTGTTCATTTTCCCTTCACACAACAGGGTCAATTGAAGGACAAATAACTTTTTATTTTACATACACATAGGGCAGTAAATACACAGATACACAAAATAAGGCTTTGATTAGCATTTACAAGAATTATGAGAATTTTTAACATACAAAAATCTGAAAAGTTAATATTAACAACTTCTACATGACATTTGCAGGGCAGCTATGTGGAATTCCGTCCATGCGTTTATGAGACATTGTGCTATAGTGCAAAACTCCTCCACTGACTCATTCTTTGTGACAAAGATCCTCCAAGTGGCTCTGCTGTCTGCATTGTCGTACCCTTCTCCTACTTAAGTACTGCTTGTCAGTCACCCACAGTGGAATACACATAGGGACCAGCCTTCAAAGAAAGGAGAAAGTTACTTAACTTATAATAGCTGGAGATTCTTTGAGATCTGTATTCCACTACCTGGCCTCCTCCTCTCCTTCAGATCATAATTGGATTTGCAGTAGAGAAGGAATTGGAGAGGCGGTCAGTCTGCTCTGCCCTTTATGCCCTTGGTTGGAAACGCAAGAAGGGTGCATGTACAGACCAATGGACACTGCTTGCAAGAATTCTTTGATTCTGGGTTCATGAAGCACATGCGCACCCCCAGTGGAATACACATAAGTACCACATATCTCAAAGAACCTCCAGTTACTATGAGGTAAGTAGCTTTCTCTTTTGAGGATAAGAATTATTGTGGTGTGCTTCATGTTGGAATTATTATTATTTATACAGGGTATTACCACAACACTAATTTAACCTTAAATTTCTTCATTAAATCCAAAGGCCAAATGGAATTTATACAATTGCTCTAACATGTTTAAAAGCCTAAATAATAAGCAATTTACTATAGCCAAACAGTAACAAAATGTTTATAAAATTTGATCAAGATACTTAGACCCATATTGGTTGGCTCCAACGTGGTCAGGCAGCTATTATCAATGAACCCTTTAAGAGTTTACTTTTTATACTCTTCAACAAACTAGTGATATTGCCAGTTATTGACTTCAGGTAAAAAACAATTTGAGACAGTTCACTGTTATTTCCAGTCTTAATTCAGATACAATTTACAACCTCCTTTTCCCCCAAGGTCTGTCCTCCGTATCTCTTCCCTTCCTTCTTGCTGACTAACAGTTTTTCCATTGCATCTGGATTTAAATAGGCTCTACTTTTTGAGACAACACTAGTATGTAGGGTGGGAAGTCCATGTTGGCTCCTTCTAAGATAGATTCTTTTTGTTTTAATTAAAACCATCTGCAGTCACCCATGTTGGTCAAAACTTTCTTTCTGGAAACTTCCCCTTATCTCATTCCTTGAACCAGACATTCTCCCCACTGTATTCCTTCTGACCTTATAACTCATTATTTTCAAGGCTTTTTTTTTTTTACTTGCTAGTTACGGCCTTTCTTTGCAACACATATTTCTTTAACCAAACTTAAGATAAATTAAATTCTTAATTTTATATTTATTCTACCGTTCAAGATTATTATTTTTGGACAAATATGAGAAAGGGTTAGAAAGTAATTATGTTACAATAAGTAGAGGCATATATACTCTCCATTTCATTCCCAAAGAAAAAATATGCAAATATAGCCAAGAATATCTACTGTCACATATTCAATAAACCTCTTATTCCATTTACCATTTCTAATGTGATTAGTAATCTGAATTTTAATTCAATCAAAACAGATTTCATTTACTTCCTTGTGGCAAAAATCTGTATCGAATAAAAGACACCTTTGTGACAACAAAGACTTCTTGAAGTCTTTCAGAACACTAAGGGCATTGAGGCCCCTACGAGCCTTCTACAGATTGGAAGGTATAAAGGTATAGGTAACTTTTTTGTATGTCTTTGGAGTGTGTATGTCTTTCATGCTGATCACAGTCAAACTTCCTTTACCAAAAATGTATAGATTCTTCTTTTCTAAAACCAAATTGAATTAAAAATGTTGAGAGATAAATACTGGTGTCCCCCAGGGATGTATACTGGGACCAGTACTGTTCAACATATTCATAAATGATCTGGAAAAACAAGGTAAACATTGAAATGGCAAAATTTGCAGATGATACAAAACTGAAATGATTAGGGATATGGAAAAGCTTCCATATGAGGAGAGATTAATAAGACTGGGACTTTTCATCTTGGAAAAGAGATGACTAAGGACCAAGACTATAACAGGGTTGAAAAAAAAACTATATAAATTCATGGAGTCCATCAATGGCTATTAGCCAGGATAGGCAGGGATTGCTGTTTGCTAGAGGCTAGGAATGGCCAACAGGATGGATCACTTGATTACCTGTTCTAGTCATTCCCTCTGAAGCACCTGGCTTTGGTCACTGTTGGAAGACAGGATACTGGGCCAGATAGACCATTGGTCTGACCCAGTATGGCCATTCTTATGTTAAAAAAAATGTAAGAATCCTACTTAAATTATATATATAAATTATTTTGAAAAGAACATTTAAAAGATCCAGGTTGGCTTTAAAGATGCCAGCCACTATAAGGCCCTAATTTATGAATGAGTGAGAAGTTGATAGATGAAAAAATGAAAAAAAAGTTATCAAAAATAGTTCTTTGGGAACATGTTTTGGTGACTGCTTACAACTGCATTTTTTTCCTCTCCATTCATTTAATTTATTTCAGGTTGTTGTGGATGCCATAAGAGGAGCTATCTGTCCCATCATGAACGTTATGCTTGTTTGCCTTGTTGTCTGGTTCCCATTTAACATCATAGGAGTGCAAGAATTTGGGGGGAAGTTTTGGAAATGCACTAATATGCCAGATGATTTGAGTGATAAAATTAAAAGCAGAAATGAATGTAAAATCTATAATCAGAGTCAATTCTTAAGATGGGAGAATGGTAATGTCACCTTTGATCATGTTGGAATGGGGTACTTGGCTCTTCTACAGGTGGTAAGTTTTATTACAAATACTTTCTTTTGTAAGGAGATGTTGGTCGAACATCCCAGTCATAGACTGTACTTTTATTTATCATCATAACCAAAAGTCAGAATATTTAACTGTATAGATGATTTATATTTGAGCTGTTCAAACCATCTTAAAGACCCTGAATTGTAACTGCATGTTTTATGTTGAGTGTAGGCATTTCCAGAGATATATTTTGTCAACTGTGTTTTAATCCTCTAACAAGAGTGCTAAACTTAGGTAGTTTGTATTTTACTGGGTCTGAAACCACTTTTATTTTCTGTGTTCTAGCACAAAATTTAGTCACAGATCAGAAAAAAACCCTAATATATAGTATAGTCTGTCCATTCTGCCTAGTTATCTTAACATGGTTCCCATTATTCTAGCATCTGAACATTTCACAGACATGAATGAATTTATCCTCCTAGTACCTCAGTGAGGTAGGAAATTATCATCATCATCATTATACAGATGAGAAATTGAAGCACAGACATTGTGACCTGCCCAGGATCACAAAAAAAGTCAGTGACAGAGCTGAGAACTGAATCCAGGTTTCTTGAGTCCCAGTCTGATGCCTTAATCACAAGACTATCTGTCTCCCAGTGTGCCGTTATTACCCAGTATTGCAGTAAAAGAAAACAGTGGTAGTAGAGACTCTCATCCCTTTTAAACTTTTTTTAAAAGTTCCTAGATCAAAAACTTAAAGCATTTAAAGAATTCTCTCCCTCTATTCCCTTCAATGTTCACTATCCCTATATCTCACCCAGGTGTAACTCACTTCTGCCCCCCAACCCTTCCAGAGTTCTACAGAGTTGCTAAAGTCTTCAGGATGAAAGCCATTTTTGATCTGTTGACTTCATTAGATCTGTCAGAGCTGTTCTCCCCTCTTTTATATGCTAACCTGGCTTAAACTTTTAAATTTAGTGCTCATTCAAAAAATGGGAAATTTGCAAATAAACAACTTAGTTTTAAAAGATTTAAGGTCAAAAGTGCTTCTATAATTGTTAATTTCCAGATGTTTTAATGTTTGGGTTTTTTGAAAAATGCACAGCATTTTTTGTTTCAGAAAATATTGGTTTTAGGTGTTAGGTCAACTCAATTGAAACATACTTCCAACCTGAACTCTTTAATTTTTTATGTGTGTGAATAATATTTCGCCTTAGCATTGTAAAACTCTTTCTGTTCATTCGAACTTACTCTAACCATATTTTAATTTTAAAATACTGTGCTTTTGATTTTAATGAGAATAAATGTATTATGATTTTCATGAAAATAAATGTATTATGATTTTCATAATCATGTCCTTGTTATTTTTTCCAGGCAACTTTTAAAGGTTGGATGGACATTATGTATGCCGCAGTGGATTCACGTGATGTATATAATCAAAATGAAATTATTCTGTATTGTAGCCATCATCTCACTTTTAGCTGTGTGTTGCACTTTTCAATCTAGTTTGAAATATCAAGCTGAAAATAGAAGAATGTGGACACTTTAAAAAAGATAAGGAATTAATAGATACTGGTAGAGTAAATACTCACAGGATAGATTAGGGATAACATTGTCAAATTTGAGTACTTCCATTCAAAAAACCCACTACATTAAGAGAATTTTAAGGGCCTGGTTGTGTAAATTTATGTATGGTCCTGTGTTAGTAGCAGAGCGCAGCCCCTCCAGGGAAAGCTCCTGGAGGAATCGTGCCAAGTTCCTTCTCTCTCTCTCTCTCTCTCTTTTGTATGTGAACAATAACAGTATTACTGGGCACCTGTTTAATACTTATGGTTGCAGTGCTTTACCACCTGCATTCATATACTTTCTTTTTATTCCTTATTCTCATATATTATTTCCTACTCTTTGACCTAAATTCAGTCCAACTGACCTCATTCGCACTCTCTTCTCTTTGACTCTCATTTACTTGCCCTTTTTCATTCACTCAAGACCTGTCTAGCAAAATAGAGTTTTTTAAAAATGTTAGCTCCTGTAGGGTTGATCACAACTAACTAATACATTTTAAAGGTATTAAACTTACATTAAAATGTTTTTAAACACAATTTATATTCCTAGTCTAAACATGCATAAAGACTCTCCCAGTCTCATTCCCTCTCGCAAGTAGCCATTCACTCATAAGCATGACAATTTCTGATCCCTGGGCCTCTCTGCACCACACTGCTCTATCTCCCCAGTCTCCTCCTCAAGAAGCCAACAGTCTAGACTTCTCTACTGCAATGCTAACAGAGCAGACTGCATTGCCAACCTCAGAGAATGACTGAGCATGCTCCATTCCTGAGCTTCTGTCCTGGTCAAATTCTTGATGTGATTTGTGATGAACAATGGCTTCTAAAGTGGTGATTAGGAAGCCATGTGACACCTATGAATAGCAGTCAGTCATCCCAAATAAATATCTTGTGCATCCAAATGTATAGGTGAGGAACTGTTTGGGGAAACAGAGAAATTAGTAGCTGAAATAGAGAGATCTCAATCCTTACTATTAAAGCTAGTATAGCAATCTGCTGGTCACTACCAATACCAAGGGCATTCAAGAAGGGACTGATGCCTTAACAGAGGGAAAAATTTGGAGCAGTAGCTTCCATGGAAACCTAGATACATTTTCTTTCTAACCCAACAAAATTATCAGCATGACAAAGACAAAGTGAGCATTTGTGTATGACGGTTACAATTTCTGTGCAAGACTCTTCCTTCTGATCTATCCTCTACAATCAGAATCTTAAGAAACAGCTGATAGAATCACAGCAAGGCTCAGGTTGAAAGTTATGCATCTATACCCATCCATGGACAACATGCCAATCAGTGCCCTGTCTAGAGAAATAGATCTATACATAATTGGCCAGCTGCTGGAAAAGATTCATACTCACCAGTAGTTCAAAATCAATAACTTTTAAAACGCAATACAGAGAATTGCTCACTGAGAGATAAAAAGAGGCATTGTTGTGCCATAATTTTATAACCCTGCTAAAGATATGCAAAGATTCAAAACTTCATTGCATCAGCCATTTCCTGGCAGTGTTCAATCCGTAGCCAGTTATCTCCAGTAGTTAAGATTGTTGATGCCTGGAATCATTTTCATCCTGAGTGAGATTTCTTAAAACGTGCCTTCAGAAATTCCTTCTGAGGACATGGAACCTGATGCAGTGCAAAATTAGGTGTCATTCCTGGATGATGTCCAAATGTCCTTTTGTGGGCAGTAAGTACAAACAACATGCTGACAGCCAACCCAGTTGTCACTGCAGATGCTTGCGTACTCACTATGGAAGCAAGCCTCACAGGTTGAGGAGCATACGTGGAAGACAAGATTTCCAAAATTTCAGAGTACGCATCCTTTTAGTTTTCTTTGATGACTCTATCAGTGGTGGTTCTGAACACAAGCGTAGACATGGCCATATGGGATCAGATCAAGGGTCCACTGAGTCCAGTATCCAGTCTGTGACAGTGGTCTGTACTAGTTGTTCCAGAAGAAGGTGCAAGAAACCACATAGTAGGCAATTATGGTGCTTATATAGGAAGTTTCCTGCTATCTCCCATTAAAAGAGTAGCTTATGACAGAAGCATGAGTGTTTATATCTCTTCCAAAACCAGGGAGTAACCAAAGGTCAAAGCTTCTCTGTGACAATGAAAATAATGTCTGGGCAGAGAAGAATCTGTTGCCTTTCAAGACAGTTCACAAAAAGAATACAGAAAAGATGATAAAGGAGATTTGAAGTCTTCTTCGTAGTCCTCCACTGGCCCAGATGTCACCCATGACTTGATAACCAAGGAACTTCTGTTGCACCTCTAGAAAATACCAGACCTTTTTGAAGTAGGGACAACCTTATCTAGGCCTAGAACAGCTACAGTTAACACCCTAGGCATTGGAAGAAAAGGGTAGTTCAACAGGGATTCTCCATTAGCCTTACTGATACTTTTTAGTATCCAGACAGAACTCCATGAGGACATCTCATTCATTGGTCTTGTCAGATTAAGTTTCTGATATTAGGGGAAAAGAAAGCTCTTTGGGGCAGGGACTTGTCTCTTTGTAAAGTGCCCAGCATAATGGAGCCCTGGCCTCTAGTTGCTACCCTATTCAAAATAAAAAATAATGACCTGACCACAAAGCTTCGGTGATCTCAGCTACACTAGAGTTTCTCCAGGATGGTTGATTGGAGTCTTCGACCAAGCACCGTAGAATGGTGGGTAACAGCCCTAGTGGCATTCTTTAGGCAGGCACATCAGACACCTCATCTGAGTATCCTTGGGTGTCAAGATTAATTAGAATGACAGATGAGAGAAGTCTGGGCTGGCCTTTATTGTTGCCATTACCACCAAAGACGGAGTTTGGAATTTGTTCCTCTACTCATACACAAGCTACACTACTGTTTTGAGGAAAAGGCTGTTCTTCTACTTCCAAAAACCTTTCTCTTCAAGATCATCTTTCCACAATTACTGGGAAATAGTTCTCCCATAATTTTGTTACAATCCTTAGTACCCCTTTGTAAGGTTGTAACATAAATGCGTATTCCTAGATACATTTCAAGCATAGGGAGTACACACATCAGTTGTATGTGTACATCCCTGTAATGCTGGACACTCACCCTTTGAATGCCTCCAGCAGCATGCTGTGGCTACATATGATATATGCCTGATATGGTTACATATCTGCTTCAGTTTCCCTTAGTGGGCTTTCAATAAGTTCAATGACGCTTGTATACAGTGAACAGTGTTCCATCAGGGGCCTAGTTTATTTAATCAACCACCACACATGGTATGTAAATAAGCCTCCTCCTTCTTCTATAAGTCCACAGGCTTCTCCACTGCCTAGAGCTCTACAGTCTCTCCCTTACTGACTCAGGGTATCTCCCAGGCCTCCCAGCTTGGAGAGCTATGTAGTCTCTCTCCTCTGGAGCTGACTCTTTCTGTGTTCTGAGGCTTTTCCTCTCCTGGGGAGCCTCTGCTTTTCAGGGAGACACCACTGGGAGTGACTTCCTATCCAGCTCCCCATGAGGGTCTTTCTCCCTAAAAGTTTCCTCTTTGTGTTCTGGGCTCCAGCCTGAGCCCAGGTGTTCCTTAACTAATTAAGCATCCTTCAGCTACTTACCCAATTAACCATCCACAGGTGGATCTGGGTTGGCTCATTCTCCTTAATGAAGCCTTTCAGAGGCCCAGCCCCCATGACAATCCCATTCTATCCATAATGCCAGTGATTTAGGGTCTCAAAATTACTGAAGACAAAAAGTTAAAATTCTGCACCAGTTGGCATGCTAGGCATCTCAGTAACTATTTTCAAAGGAGTGAAAGCTCCATATACTGAGTCCCTAGTGGTACTGTGGGGAAAAAATGTAGATGAACCTCATCTGAGGAAATGCTTTCAAAGTAGGATTTCATTCCTCCACTAAGGCATCCATTGATAGGAAGGTACTATTGGGCAGGGTCCCACATAACATTAAATCCCAAAGCTGTTGCTTTATATGCGGGAACTTTTAGTTCTGTCTATTATTCTACTCCAGTAATAATTAAAACTCTGCTTAACCTTCCCACATTACTGCTGTAATTCATTGCTCACTACTTCCCATTAGTGATGAATGAGGAGAGAAGCTGTGCAGCAGAATGAGAAATGTCTTACTTAATAATTTTCTTTCGGTTAGCAGCTTTTCTCATTATTCAACTCACCCTGGTAATTTAGTAAATGATTGGAATACAATTAGTATTTAATGGAATTTTTTCTCTAAAGGGAGACTTAGACATATAAATGACTTTAAGGTAAATTAATATTTTATATCAAGTTATTGTCTTAATGCAAATGATTACTTGCTGAAGTGTGTTTACAGCTTTTCAAAAACTTCTGGTGGACAGAGTTGAAGGGCCGGGCTTAGTCCTGAAGCCTCAATATTGGAGCACCTCCAAATTCCACATGGTTGAGCATTACCCATTAGTGATGAATGAGGACAGAAGTTGCTAACAGAAATTTACCTGAGGAAAGGGAGCTGACCCAGGAATTGGTTGGGGAAAGAGAAAAGGGTCAAATGTGAAGCTGGTAGAGGTGACAAATGGTGTAACTGGTGCCTGTGGAGGGGACAGGAGAGAAAGAGAGAGAGGGAAAGTTGAGGAGGTGGGAAGAGCAGGAGGAGAAGAGGAAAAGTAGAAAAAGCAGTGAAATAGGGGCTTTGTTAGCACATGCTTTTACATGTACAGTGTGTTTGTAGAACAATTTAAGAAAATCCAAACTCTCCCTGTTCCTGGAATTTGATTTCATTAATACAGAGAACAAAGAGTAGCTCAAACTTTCTCCCCAGCCTTGGTTGCTTCCTTTAGTTCTTCCCTCAGGACTGCTTGACCCAATACCCTATATCCTTTATTTAGTAACTTGCCTCAATGAGTCTTCAAAACCCACTTAACCTCAGGACCAGTACCCGGTAGCAGGGTGGGAGTGTTTCAGGAAAACAAGACCAGCCTGTTATAAGTTCCTAACATGATTTCCAGTTCAGAGGGTGGGCAAAAGGAAAGGAAGAATGAGTAGAAGAGCAGAGCATACAGGGAAGAGGGAGAGAAGAAACAAGGTGAAGGGATGAAACATATACAAGAAGATACGTATTAATAAAATGAAGAAAAATTGCTTAAAGAAAAGAAGCTGCTAAAGGAGAAAGAAGTAGATTAAAAAAAACTCAAGCAAAACCAGACTCACAGGAGAAAAAAATCCATAACTAGAAAGAGATGAAGGGGATGGAGTTAGATAATAATGAACAACAACTTAGAGATATTTTTAAAATGTATTAGAAAAAATGAGACTTATGAGGAGAGGCTGAGGGAACTAGGCTTGTTTAGTCTGCAGAAGAGAAGAATGAGGGGGGATGTGATAGCAGCCTTTAACTACCTGAAAGGGAGTTCCAGGGGAGGATGGAGCTAGGCTGTTCTCGGTGGTGGCAGATGACAGAACAAGGAGCAACGGTCTCAAGTTGCGGTGGGGGAGATCTAGGTTGGACATTAGGAAAAAGTTTTTCACTAGGAGGGTGGTGAAGCACTGGAATGGGTTACCTAGGGAGGTGGTGGAATCTCCATCTTTAGAGGTTTTTAAGCTGCAGCTTGACAAAACCCTCGCTGGGATTATTTAGCTGAGGTTAGTCCTGCTTTGAGCAGGGGGTTGGACTAGATGACCTCCTGAGGTCCCTTCCAACTCTATAATTCTATGATTCTAAATTATACATAAGGAGAAACAGAACAAAAACAAAAATGAACCAAAACCAGATGATATAGTAACATGATAACATTATTTTATTAATTCAAATGAAGTATATCTTTCAGGAAACAGTCATTTTATATACACCTTTGAAAAAATTGACATGGAGGAGGAGATTTTCAAAGGCACAAATATCAGTTAGATGCATAACTCCCATTGACTTTTATTGAGCATAAAAGTGCCTACCTGCTATTAAATGCCTTTAAAATCTCCTCTGCGGCATTTCTTCCCACATCGTGTCATGTATTGGCTGTTTGGGATGTTGAGTATTAAGGAAATACCAAGAAGATAGTATTGAGCTTCCATGCATTTATTTGAACGTATAGTTCAATTTTTTTGCATCTTAGGCTGCTATAGGAACTGACTAATATATTTACTGTCAATTATTTTTTAAAAGTCATGGAAAGCTGTTTAGGTATTGGAAGAATAGAAATTTGCAAATGTAGTGCTGACCTTAAAAAGGAAAGACGAGTGATTGTGGCAACTCTTGTCATTTAAGATTAGTTTTCCATCCCTAGCAAAATAATGGAACAGGTATTAAGAGAAAAACATCACTGAACTTCTAGAAGATAAAGGAACTAAGAGTACTGGGTTCCCAGCAGATAACATACTTGGACTGAGTCTAACAAAAACATAACTTCAGGTCAGCGTTAATATTTTGTTATTTAGGTCCAGGATTTTATGTTAAATCTGTATCTATCTACATGTTTTCATCTGTGCAGATTTGTTATACTTGCTCATGCAAATGTAGATATGTAAATGCTTTTAAAGAATCTGGCCCTTCTGATGATAAAGGGATCAATTATTACAAACTTCAAATGACAGCAGTTTTTCTGACTGTTTTTTCTATTTATTTATTGTTATAGGTAGATCTGCAACCAGCATTTGAAAACCGTTTATATATGTACTTGTATTTTGTGAGTTTTATCATGATTGGATCTTTTTTCATGATGAATCTTTTCATTGGAGTTGTTATCAAAGAATTTAACCAACAAAGGAAAAAGATAAGTACAGCATATCAAATGTCTTTGAAAGCCCTTAATAAGGCCTTCAATACTGTGACTGTTATATGCTAGATATACACAGTAGGTGATAACATTCCCTGAAGTCTATTGCATTGGAGTCATACTGGAATATAGTTTAAAGGGCTATATGCCAAATAAAGTTTTTGACAATAGGAGCCTTCTTGCTAGTACATTTTCAGCCAGGATTTGATATTTTTCTCTAAGCTTTTAAATAGTTTACTTTTAGATCTTATTTTCATTCTCTGCCCTTATTTCTTCTTCTTAATTGATGAGGGGGATAAAGCAGCCAAGGAGCTCCAAGCAGATAGTTTTTACACTGGACGCTGTCGCTGGAAAGTGAAATTATTTTCCTCCTCTCCTGAGGTGCTTTGGGGAGCAGAATCCTGGTAGCTAATGGGGAGATCCTGAGTGAGGGCAAGAAGAAGATGGAGAAAGAGTGACTTGATTAACTGGGCAGCTGCTGCTTCTCTGTTAAAGGAATTTAAAGGGCTGCTGTCAATAGAATTTTTTTGATTAATTTAAAAAAAATCTAATTTTTGATACCACACCCTTTAAATAATAGGCCTTGAGCTGTTTTAAACTTTCTTTTACAACATTTTTATAATGGCTTTTCTTTTTCTTTGTTGATGTTTATAATAGGCTTTTCAACATGTGAGAAATTGATTATACAACTGAAACAGGGAAACTGACTATATGCAAAGTGAACAAACTGAAAAAATACTTTTTTTTTCATTGATTCCTTTCAGCTATAGTAATTTTAGTTGTAAATCACAATTACAACAGGTACAGAGGTTCAGACAGAAATTTAATTTTCAAGTTGATGGTATCTCTTTAACTACGCAGAGGTACACATCCTGCATATATGCAGATACTCCTTTCCCCGCCACAATATCCCACTGCCCTTATGTGACGTTCTCCCCCTGCAATCTGGACTACTGTGTACTATGTCAACCCAATTCCTCACTCCTGGGCCCTGATTTACCCTGCTTTGCTGTGTGAACCATCTACTCCTGGGTCAGCCCACGCCCAGCCTCCTGTGAATAATCGGTCCCTGGCCTAGTGAAGGAGCACTTCTGGCCAGCCACTCATGGGATAGACCCCCAGCAAACACCCCCAGTCCCAGATGCAATCCCGGGAACTGTTGTCTTGCAGGGTTCAAAGAAATTGATATGCACCAGCTCTGTTACTCTAAGTGAGGTCTCTGCACACACTTAGTCCACATGCACTGTTTTTAGATAAAACAAACAAATAAGTTTATTGATTATGGATTATTGAGTCCTGCCTTGAGCAGGGGGTTGGACTAGATGACCTCCTGAGGTCCTTTCCAACTCTAATCTTCTCTGATTCTGTGATTCTACAGTAAGATTTTAAGTGAATCTAAATCAGATTATTAATAAGTCAAAGAGTTAATCATAATTAACTAAAAGATAATTCATATCCTAAACTAAAATTAATATTCCAGTCTTTTTCAATCTATGATGTTAGTTTACCACACAGGCTGGTTGTGATACATTTTGCAACCAGGCCCTCCCTTCCTGTGAGTAGGTGCCAGTCTTTGATGTTGCTTGGAAGATAGATTCCAGGGGAGAGCCCAAGACAAAGAGGCCTACTTTTTAACAAGTTTTCCCAACATCCCATGGTGTCAGGTGATCAACCCTGTCCGGCAATGGGCATGATTTCTTCCACTTGAGCCAAAGTGCTCACAGGTGCTTAGGCCAGTCCATTGTTCCTGTATGCATGCCTCTGCGGGGTGTGGAAACACAGCTTTGTATTAGTCTGGATCTATTCAAGCCATGTGAGAGACATATTTGGGGATATGACACAGCAGAGTTTCATATCTGTACATATGTGTGACATTGCAGGAAACATGCTACCATAACAATAATGTTCAGTATGCCATGAGCATTCCAAAAACATCTTACATGACATACTTTGCATTAAACAATACACAGGTACACTGTAAGGGTGAACATGAATGTTACACAAATCACACCATAAGTGTGTACATGGGGTACAGCGTGTCACACCTTATCCGTCCTTCCCCCTGGAACAATAGCACTCTCCCTTCATTCAGTTTTCCCCTGCAGGGATCTCTAAGTGATAAGAGCTGTTGAGGTGATCTGTTGCCACTGCTAATGCAAAATTGCTAATAAGACTGGGAAACTGCCACAGTGCCTGCCAGGGAGTGGAACAAACTCCTGGCAGCAATCCCAGTATGGGGTCATTCAAGAAGTTAAAAGCTCCTAGCCTACTTGGTACAGCAGATGCAGCACAGCCTGTTTCTTCTTTTCTTCTCATCATTATTAGAACCACCTCCCCAGTCTCTATATCCAATCAGCAATTGAAGGCAGAGGTTAGGAATGGAAACCATGGTTCTAAAGAGGGCTAGATTCACTGATGCACTCCAGCTGTCAATGCAGAGAAACCAGAATCTTGACTTGTTAATTTGAGTTTCTGGTTGTTTTGTGTCATTGGAATGGCTCAAAGAAGCCAGAACATACTGGGAAATCTGGCTCAACCTATTTACTTGAAAGCCTTAAAAAAACCTACTTTGACTGAAGGTTTTCTCCCTAAAAGGTTTTCCATTTTTAAGAAGTATGGTTGAGAGAGAGAATTAGTATAGCCATACTTAAAAATATTTAGATTGTCTTCAGAGCAGGGTTGGTGGGCCACATTTTTAAAGATATTTAGGCACCTAAAGATGCAGATAGGGCCAGATTTTATTGGTATTTAGATGCTTGGATCTTCTTCTTTGCCTTGTGCCAACAGCCCATGGAAGGCACTTAATAGATAATAGTACTCAGTGGAATATCTTGTTTAAAACTTCCTCTGAACCATTATTTTTTACTTTTACTTTATTTTTTCAATTACACAATTACTGCAGCAGATAATGCAGTAAGAATCATAGGGCTATCAGAACAGCATAATATAAATATTACTTCATTATTCATTCTTGACTAACTCCAGTTCTCTGTGGTGGATATTTCTATCAGAATGTACATTTTTTAGGTCGAAGTTCATGCCTTCTTTTGTGTTTGCCTAGCATGTTGTGTTACGAGAAATAAAACTTTCCTACATTCCTTCATCCCTTTTGCGTTTTAACTGGGTACCATCCTAAGAGTTCATACCAACAAATGATCAAAAGGAGAAATATAACAGGGGAAAAATAGGATAAAAGTAAACATTACATATATATATATATATATAAAAATAAAAGGTGGCACACTTTGTTGCTTCTGCAGGCTGAGCTGTGCACCCAGTGAGAGAGAGCAGCATGTTAAGCTGCTCCCTGTGATATGTGTAGGCAGCAGCAGCAGAGAGATTCTTTGGCCTGAAGTAATTTGGTAGGAGAGGGGATGTGTAGGGAGTGGGGGAGGGGATAATGGTGATCTCGAGGGATGGACAAAGATAAAGGTCCAATGGGTTACAGACACACCCCAGCGCTTGCACTCAGAGCTGCTTTGTCCTTTAGTCACCAGTTTCCCCTGTACCTGGCCCCCCATCCTTTTCCCAACTGCAGTTGTCATTGTCTGTCCTTCGATATGAGGATGATGTCTGCCGGGGGAAAATCATTTATGAGATTTAGATGGCTGAGGAGTCCTATTTGTGCTCTACAGGTTTTTCCACATATGTGACAGGTGGTTGCTTGGAGAGACCACAATTGCTGTCTGGTATGGTGTACACTTCCCTTCCTCCTCTGCCATTTCTCAGCCTCTTGAGCAAGGTGATTCTCTTCAAAAAGGGGCTAACGCTTGATTGTTGATGTGATGCCATTGCAGTCTATTGCCAGCCTGCTCTTCCCATTTCATAGGGTCAATGCCTCCCTTCTTAAGATATACTTTCAGGGTGTCCTTGTAGTGTTTGCTCTGTCCTCCGCGGATCCTCTTACCATGACTACATTGAGAAAAGAGGACTTGCTTTGGAAGACAAGTATCAGCTATCCACACACAACGACCAGCCCAGTGAAGTTGATGTTTCATAATCTTTGCCTCAATACCAGTGATGTTAGCTGCAGAGAGAACGTTGTCATTGGTGCTACGGTCTTCCCATCTGATATGGAGAATCTTCCGGAGCAGAGCTGTTAATATCACTCCAGATGCTTAAAATGGCTTTAATATGTCACGCAAGTCTCGCACCCATAAAGAAGAAGTGAATGACTATTGCATTGTAGACGAGGATCTTAGTTTCCATCCACAGATCTCAGTCAATAAAGAAACGATGGAGCAACTTTCCAAAGGATATACTGGCATAACAGATCTTATGTTCAATCTCCACATCAAGATTGGCTGTCTGGGAGAGGTGCTACCAAGGTAAGGGAAATGTTCAACGTTTCCAGGTGTTCACTGCCAATGACAATTTGTGGGATAAAGGGGGCAACTTGTGCTCGAGCAGGCTGGTGGATCACCCTAGTCTTCCCAATATTGAGGGAGAGTCCTAGGCTATGCTAGATAGGCCTGAGAAAAGATCTAGGATGGCCTGTATGTTAGCTTTGGTGTTCACAAGGACAGCACAATCATCAACATACTAAAGGTTAGTAATAACCATCCTGGTGACCTTACTTTTATAATGAAGACACTGCAGATTGAAGATCTTGCCATCTAGGTGATACTCAATCCCAATTACAGAAGAAAGGTGGTCATGAGTAAGAATGAAGATTAAGGCAAGGTAGAGGGAGAAAACGGTTGGAGGCAGTAACACAACCCTGCTAATACCAGTACGGATTGTGAATAGATCCGTCTCCCACCCATTACAGAGGACAGTGGTGGTCATTCCATCATGAAGTAGCCTGAGAACACGAATGAACTTCAATGGACAGCCAAACCTAGACAGCATCTTTCATAACACTTCATGATTGGGGGAATCAAAGGCCTTAGTTAGGTCAATAAATGTCATAAACCATGGCTGGTGTTGTTCTCTATACTTCTCTTGGATCTGTCATGCAACAAAAAGCATGTGGGTGGTGCCCCAAGACAGTTTGAAACAACATGATGATTCCAGAAGGATGTCTTTGGGAAGAGACAGTTCAAAAGGATGCAAGTGAGGATCTTCCCAGCAATGGAGAGGAGGGCAATACCTCGGTAATTCCCACACATTGACTTGTCCCTTTTCTTTAAAATGGTCACAATATTGGCATTCTTTAGATTAGGTGGAATTTCTTCATTAACCCAAATTCTAACAAGAAGTTGAAGTTTTTGCATGAGTGCTATTCCACCAGCTTTGAAGACTCTCTAATTGGATCATTACCTTGTGGTGGAGAAGCTTGTGTTTCCCAATGACCCTGAGAACTATGTTGTTTGGAGTCTTGCAGTCCTGGTAGGGTCACTCTTTGTAAACAGTTCTGAGGTGAGGTTCCAGATGAAGCGCGATTCAAACTTCTCAAGACCCCAACAGCAGAACAGGTGTATCTGAGGTCTTGTCAGTTCTCTGCAGCTGGGAAGGCAGATGAGGGCTGCAGTAGGACCGAGACTTCTGGTTGTCTCAGACTTCCCTGCCACTGGGCCCAGGGCTCCTTCCTGTCAAGTTTCATGAGGTTACCACCTGCGTACTGGCTCTCCCACATTAAAAGATTTCACGCATAGGCCTCTGTCAAAGATGTAAACATCTCCCATTAACAAAGACCTGCAGCAATGGATGAGTAATGGTGGGGACAGGAGCAGTGATCTCTGTGAGTCCCTAGTTACAAATCTGCATGCTGGTGGAAAGCGTGTGTTGGTCATTTTGTGGTTGGACTTGTGAGATTCAGAAACACAATTCATCAGCTGTGGCTGCAACTGACCAGTCCTTTTCAGAATCCCCTCTGTTCACCCTTAAAGGGGAAGGAGCTAGAAAAGGTGTCCTAAACATAGGGTTTCTCATCCCCTTCCCTCTGGCTGGATGACCATGTACAGCAGGATCACTTTACCTATGGTCAGAACATATGAAGCAAAGTAAAGTTCACCACTTGGAATGTTCGCAGTCTTATGGATTCCCCAAACAGTGACTGACCTGAGAGAAGAACTGCCATAATAGGCAGATATGACTGATATTGCTGCCCTAAATGAGACCAGTCAGGCTGATGAAGGCCAATTGAAAGAAATTGGAGGTGGCTATACCTTCTTTTGGAAAAGAAAGCCATCTGAAGAGAGACGTATTCATGGGATTGGTTTTGCTATCAAGAACAAGATTGCTAGCCAGTCTTTAGAACTACCTATGGGTATTAATGAACCTCTCATGACTCTGCATCTTAAGCTTAGTAACAACCACTATGCCATGATCATCAGTGCATATGCTCCCACTCTTGACGATGATGAAGACAACCAGGAGCAGTTCTACTATGCTCTTGATGCAGTTCTCACTGCCACAGCCAAGGAAGACAAGCTTATCCTAATGGGTGACATCAATGGAAGTGTTGGGCATCATCCAGAACACTGAGAAAGAAGGGGTGGGGAAAGTTAACTCTAATGGGATTTTTCCCCTCAGTAAATGTGTGGAAGATGATTTGCTTATCACAAATACCATCTTTAGACACAGGGACAAATATAAGACTACTTGGAAACATCCACATTCCAAACACTGCATCTTCTTGACTAGAGTCCATGATCATACTGATGTGCATGTTACATGACCTTGAGAGGTATGGATGACTGCTAGGCAGACCATTGTATAGTCAGATCAATCATGAACATGCAGCTTATGCCACAACACCGTAAACAACCAAAAGAAATGTGGAAGAGATTTAAAATCAAGGCCCTTCAAAATTATGCTAGTCAGGAGACTCTTCAGTAACACCTCATTGAGAGGCTCTCTAACCTACCTGACAACATCAATGACATCCAAACATATCGGAAGGAGTTCAAGACCATTATTCACAAGGCATGTGCTGAATCGATTGGATATTCCACTTACCACCATCAAGATTGATTTGATGAGAACACTGAGGAAATCCTAGCACTTATTCATCGGAAGAGAAGCGCATTTTACACTTGGCAAAATGAACTCTCTCACCAGCAAAAATGAGAGACTTATCATCAGCTTAAAGCTGTAGTTCAAAGGAGGCTGCGTGACATCAAGAATCAATGGTGGCAAGCAAAGGCAATGGAGATCCAGAGTTTCGCTGGTCAACATGACATGAGAAGCCTTTTTCAAGCAACAAAAGCCATCTACAAGCTAAGTTCAAATGGCACAACCCCTTTGCCATCTTAGGCCAGCTCTACCCTTCTTAAGGACAATGTAGCCCTCAAGCAACATTAGAAGGAGCATTTCAAGACTCTGTTGAACCGTGAACCTCTTGCCGACCCCCCATATTCTGAGGAAGTTTGGCATGCCATCACTCAGACTAGACGCAACAAGGTGCCAGGCCCAAATGGGATCCCCACCTGCAGTATTGCCAACCCCAAAAGTTAAAAAATCATGAATGAGACCCCCCCAAAAATTATGAGATAGATATTGTTATTGTGGTTTGACCTTTGAACTCCCACTCCCCTGCACAGGTGGGTCTGAATGACAATTAGTGTTGCCAGTGCTCCTGCAAAAGTGGCTTTTTCCCCATTGCAGGAGCTCTCACCCCCATGTCTGCCCATCCCTTGCCAAACAATTAATTTTCCCTCCAGATCCTCCATCAGTTCTGCCCCCACATCAGTTCTTGCCCCTCCACCTCACTTCTGATTGTCCTGCAGCTCCTGGGGCTCTTCACCCCTTTCCCCCACTTCCCAGGCTGGACATTGCAGGGAGAGAGAGGGAAGGGGGACCAGAGGAGCTATCCCATTTCTCCCCCTGTCAGAAGGGTTACATTTTGTCTGGGATACCTGGGACAATATCCCTTGCAAGCATATCTTGAGTAAACCATTAATTTCGGAAAACACCACAGCCACAATTCAAAAGCATGTGACCATAGGCAAACATCCACCTACATTGTGTTGGGCAGTGTCCTTTGCCACAGTTTCTCACCTTGTGGTGTGAAAGTCCAACAAACTAATGTCCCTTAATACACCACTCTCCTTTCTCTTCATGGCACCATTTCTCTCTCACAATTGGCAATCCTTGGTTAGTGAAGATCCAGAGAGCCGAGCTTCATTCACAGAGGGGTTCATCTCTCACCCCAGGAGGAGGGCACATTGAGCAATCCCTTTGCTGCTGTTGCCTCTGCAACTGGCTCACAGCTGCTGCTGTCTCTCTGTCGCCACTCTGTGCCATTGCCACCAGCCACTGCTGTAATGTCATGTTCCAAGGTTCCAACTCTTACCCCAGCTCTCAGTGATTTCAGCAGGTAGTGGGCAGTCTCACTGTCAGTCCAGTTTCTGTGTTGCCTTTCACTGTTCCCACACAAGGTCTAAGACATTGCCCCTAAACTTGCTTAGCAATGACAACAGCTCTAGGAATCACCAACCACAAACAAGGACTTTTCATAGAATCATAGAAGACTAGGGTTGGAAGGGACCCCAGAGGGTCATCCAGTCCAACCCTGCTACTCAAAGAAGGACCAACCCCAAGTAAATCATCCCAGCCAGGGCTTTATCAAGCCACACCTTAAAAACATCTAAGGATGGAGATTCCACCGCCTCCCTAGGTAACCCATTCCTGTGCTTCACCACCCTCCTAGTGAAAAAGTTTTCCTAATATCCACCTTAGCCCTCCCCCACTGCAACTTGAGACCATTGCTCCTAGTTCTGTCATCTACTACCACTGAGAACAGCTTAGCTCCATCCTTCCTGGAACACCTTTTCAGGTAGTTAAAGGCTGCTATCAAATCCTCCCTCATTCTTCTCTTTTGCAGACTAAACAAGCCTAGTTCCCTTAGTCTCTCCTCATAAGTCATGTGCTCCAGCTCCGTAATCATTTTTGTTGCCCTCCGCTGGACTCTCTCCAATTTGTCCACATCCCTTCTGTAGTGGGGGGCCCAAGACTGGACATAGTACTCCAAATGTGGCCTCACCAGTGTCGAATAAAGGGGAATAATCACTGCTCTCGATCTGCTGGCAATGCTTTTATTAAAGCAGTCCAATGTGCCTTAAGCCTTCTTGGCAATAAGGGCACACTGTTGACTCATATCCAGCTTCTTGCCCACTGTAACCCCCAGGTCTTTTTCTGCTGCCTAGCCAGTCAGTCCTCAGTCTGTAGCTGTGCATGGGATTCTTCTGTCCTAAGTGCAAGACTCTGCACTTGTCCTTGTTGAATCTCATCAGATTTTTTTTGGCCCAACCCTCCAATTTGTCTAGGTCACTCTGTATCCTATCCCTACCTTCCAGGGTATCTACCACTCCCCCTAGCTTAGTGTCATCTGCAAACTTGCTGAGGGTGAAATCCACCCCATTTTCCAGATCATTAATGAAGATGTTGAACAAAATCAGCCCCAGCACCGACCCCTGGGGCACTCTGCTTGTTACTGGCTGCCAACTAGACATCAAGCCAATGATCACTACCTGTTGAGCCTGAAGATTTAGCCAGCTTTCTATCCAACTTATAGTCCATTCATCCAACCCATACTTCTTTAACTTGCTGATAAGAATACTGTGGGAGACTGTATCAAAAGCTTCGCTAAAGTCAAGGTATATCACATCCACTGCTTTCCCCACATCCACAGAGCCAGTCATCTCATCATAGAAGTCAATCAGGTTGGTCAGCCATGACTTGCCCTTGGTGAATCCATGCTGGCTGTTCCTGATCACCTTCCTCTCTTCCAAGTGCCTCAAAATGGATTTCTTGAGAACCTGCTCAATGATTTTTCCAGGGACTGAGGTGAGGGTGACCAGTCTGTAATTCCTCAGGTCTTCCTTCATCCCTTTTTTGAAAATGGACACTACATTTGCCTTTTTCCAGTCATCTGGGACCTCCCCCAATTGCCACGAGTTTTCAAAGATAATGGCCAATGGCTCTGCAATGACATCAGCCAATTCCCTCAGCACCATTGGATGCATTGCATCTAGCCCCATGGATTTGTGTATGTCCAGCCTTTCTTAATAATCCTGAACCTGTTCTTTCAGCACTGAGGGCTGCTCACCTCCTCCCCATTCTGTGCTGCCCAGTGCAGTAGTCTGAGAGCTCACCTTGTCTTTGAAGACAGAGGCAAAAAAAGCATTGAGTACTTCAGCTTTTTCCACATCATCTGTCACTCAGCAAGTTTGCAGATGACATCATCTCTTAAATGAGTCTAATCAGTTCTGTCATTAAACACTAAAGAAGGGAAGGTCAAATGGTATATAGTTCTCTCTAGGCACAGGACACACCACTTGATAAAAACACCTATCACCACCCTCTTCTTTCTCCACTGGCATTTGTCCCCTGCTTATCAAGTGAGGTTCAAGTTACGGTGATCCCCTTAATCAGGGCAGTCTATGCACAGTTCTGCTGCTCTTTAGTCGTACAATACGGATAACAAAATTTCATTACTGCTGCATTCGAATGCTAGAGTGACTTGTAACACAAACCAGCCAAAAATGATCATTTTGGCAAAGCAGCTCCATCTGATGTGCACCTAGGGCAGAGTAGGTATGTTTATGCAAACAGTCTGCACCTGAAGTCTTTTCTCTGAGCTCATCAATAGATGTCAGGGGAGAGCTCATTCAAACTCTGCTTACATATTTTTTCCAAAAAAGACTCTCACAAATAGCAAGGAAAACTGACTAAGGGCTCGAGCTTGCAAACTCTTGCTCATGTAAGTAAGGGCTAATCAAATGAATAAGAGTTTTAAGATCAAGGCCTGACTGACTATTCTGACAAAAAGCTGTCCAAAGCACAATGTAACCATCTGAAAAAATAGACAAGAAAAACATTTTTCTCTAATCTCTCTTAGATACTGTTTATAACATTATTAGGCATACATTTTATTGCAAAAATGGAATTTTCTTCCCAGTTAACTGTCTTCTGTTAAAATAATAATGGTATTATTTCCTATACTTAGATGGACAACATATCTTTTTGACAGAGGAACAGAAAAAGTATTATAAAGCCCTGAAGAAACTTGGATCCAAGAAACCCCAAAAACCCATCCCAAGGCCATTGGTGAGTCCATCCTGAATCAGTTTAAGACAAATATAACTATTTTAGATCAATCTGTGAACTGGAAAAACTTTCAAAATTAGATCTGATCAAATTATGCATTGTGATTAATATTCTTCACTAATTCAGTCCTATTTCTATTTGTAAATCAGTTGCAAACTGATTGTGATTTCTTCTAACATACTTTTTATTTGTAAGTATTCACCAAATACCTGGGGAAAATATTTGCAATATATCAGTTGTTTGTGAACTGTTGTGTTGACTATTTACTGTTCGCGCTATGATGTTGGTCACCTAAAGGTATGTCTACACTGGAGCTGTAGGTTTAATTTCTAGTTTGGGTAGACACCTGCACTAGTTCTCACTGAACTAGTATGATAAAAATAGCAGTGTAGCCACCCCAAGTGCAATCTTGTCTGAAACTCTACGTACAAACGTGTGGTGGCTAACCCATCCTGCCACCTACATTGCTGCAGCTAAGCTGTTATTTTTAGTGCTCTAACTTAATCAGAAGGTATGTCTGCCCAAGATGGAAATTCTAGCTCCAGCTAGGACATATTCTAGTTCACGTGTATTGTTTGTGCTCCCTGATTAAGTTACAGCAACTTTTAAAACAGGCAAGACATGAATAATGATTAACAAATAGTTCATGCCTGGTATTAAATTTCAAATCTCCTTTGACTGCTTGTCCATATATATTCCTATATATATTCATATATATATGTCCAGATGTGCCCCTGTCATCTCACCTTCTGTTAGCTCCAGGATGCCATTGTCTATGCCACAGACTTGCAGTGATTCTGGTGGAACTGTCCTAATAAGACTGTCACAGTTTTGGGGTAACTGCACCTTTAATCCCCCCTTCTGTGGTCTGCTTAAGGAATGCCATCTCAGGCCTCTAGCCATCACCTCTCTTTTGGCAGGGACCTGCATTCCACTTTCTCCTATCCAGGGAGCTACAGCTCCCCTGCAATCCACTGTGATTATCCCAATAAGGTCTGACTAACACCCAGCCCCTGCTCTTTGCTTTCTCTTTGAAGGACAATGACAGTAATTTACCAGGACCCAAACAGCTTTTTCCAAAGCAGGGTACATTTATTTAAAGACAAAAGCATACAGAGAAAAATATAAAACAACAAAAAGGTCTAACGTACACTCAATTTTCCAGAAGTCACCCATCAATCTAATGGCAGGTTCAGGTCCTTCCAACCAGTCAGCAGGGTTGCATCCCCTCTTTGAGCAATGGCTCACATCCATTTGTTGAATCAAAAAGAAGACTTCTCTATCAGGATAAACTCAGCCTTTTATACCAAAACTCTTGCTTTGTCTCTCAACCTCCTGCACATAAGTACAGCTAGTCACTGCCTATCTTCCCAGGAGGTCAAACCTCAAAAGGCTGGGTATCTGCATCACCAGCTTTGGGACTTGGCATTAATCACCTGCTAGTAAGACAGTAACACACACATACATATAACATGTTTTGATACGAAGGGCTATGAATATTCTGTGGGCTTATATCATCTGGCCCATCTCAATATAATGGTCTTTTGAAGTTTTCATGCTTTCATGCTTTATCCATTAGGCACAATAGGCACAATGCCTAGGGCCTACGAAACTTTCAGGGCCTACGAAAAAAATTTGTATATATAATTTTTTATTTTTATTTAAAAAACTATTTATTAATAGCTTAAAATCAAATTAGTAATTTCGGTCATGGGGGCCTACGAAGGCAAGTGTACCTAGGGCCTACGAAAGTCTTAAAACAGCCCTGCTTTCAAGGCTGACAAACATTCAGATGACATTCATAACATTAAATACAATAGTCTCAAAATAGGCCTGTGTTTGTCATTTCTGTTAAAAAGACTTTGGAGGGAAAGGACTTCTCTGAAAACACCTGCTCAATGTGCAGCAGCAGTCAAAAAAGCAAACCGAATGTTAGGGACCATTAAAAAAGGGCTGGATAATAAGACAGCAAATATATAATGCCACTATATAAATCTGTGGTAGGGTGACCACTTTTTCAAAATGCAAAAATTGGACACATGCAGAAGCCTCCTCCTCCCATGGCCCTGCCCCCTGCTCCTCCTCTTCCCCCTGAGGCCCTGCCCCCTAGCCAGGCTGGACGCCATAGCCAGGCAGTGGTAAGAGCCACCCAGGGAGTCCAGGCTGATGTGAGGCACCCTGGACTCTCCACCTACCCTGAGTGGAGTGCCAGGGGGCCCAAGAACAGCCCCCAGCCCATGTCTCTGCCCTGCGGGGCATGCTGCCCAGGGCAGGTGAAGGGTCCGGAGGATGGATGTCAGAATTAAAGAGGCCATGTTCCTCAGACATACAGAACATTTTGTAGCAAGTACTAGGAAACACTCTATAGACACACTTATGTGGCTAAGGGGAGAAATTTTTTGAAATGGTATGAACAGTATCTCTTACAGCCTTTTAAAACACAAATGCCTATAATTTTAGACTACCTACTCTCTCTAGAGTCTCTGGACTTTTAATTAGTTCTGTGAAGGTGCATCTTGAAGCTACTAACAGTTACTATCCACCTATAGGGGTATGTACAATCTGTTCCCATCCCACTATGTCCAGATTCCTTAGGGATTTCATAAGGGGTTTTCCACCAATATTGGAGCCACCTCACCTGCCATGGGGCCTTAATGTTATGCTGGCAAGCCTCATGGGTCTCTCATGAGCCCATGGCATCGTGTTCTTAACTACACTTATCCATTAAAATTTCTTTCCTAATAGCAATCATGTCGGCTACAAAGACTGGGGAAATAGTGCAGGAGGGATCTGCCATGAGAGTACATATTTTTTACTCTGATAAGATGTCTTTTAGACCACCCCCTAAGTTCTTGCCAAAAGTAATATCCAACTTCCATTTAAATAAGACTGTCCATCTACCTACGTTTTTTCCTAAGCCTCATTCTCATCATGGAGGATCTACATACCCTCAATGTTCATAGGCCCCAGCCTTTTACTTGCAGCAAATAAAACTCTTCAGAGCTTCCTCAAGACTTTTTTTGTCCTTTGTTAAGAGGAAAAAAAGTCATCCTATTTTCACCCAAAGATTATTTAAATGGGTTTCAGGGTGCATCAGACTTGGTTATCGACTATCTAGATTAGATCCTCCATATAATATTAGAGCACATTCCACTAGGGCACAAGCAGTCTCTGCTGCTTTCTTGAGAAGCATCCACATTATTGACTTCTGCAAAGAAACCACATAGGCTTCCATACAGACATTTACTAAACACTGTGCATTAGTGGAAGCTTCCAGAGTAGACATTTCTTTTGGCAGAGCTGTTTTACAATCTATCTTTCGATGAGACTCTGAGCTACCACCACCTTACTTCAGGTTGTCACTCGGGAGCCACATATAGTACTTCTGGAGGAATTCTGTGCCAAAAAATCTTTAAAATTCTGTGCACTATAGTTTAAAATTCTGCAAAATTCAGCCTATTTTATTTATCACAATAACACAAAATAATCATGCGAGTTTCAAGTATTTTCATAATTTATTTCAAAACATCTGTCAGCAAGTATGTCTGTAACAATACAGACAACGAAAAAGATTCAGAAAATGTTTTTTGACAAATAGATTCCTTACTAGGCATATTGATACAGAACTTTGAGTAATAATTCATTTAAACTACAATACAGAAACATATTTCCCACATCCCTCAGAAGCAGTAAAAAGGCTTGAAGGAGTCGGGGTAATGGAGGAACTGAGATAGAGGGAAGTAATTACTGGGACGGAGTCTGGGTGTGAACCTGGAAGGTTGTTGGGTGTGAATGGGAGAAGTATGGAACAGGGGTTTTTTGGGGGGGAGAGATTGTTAAGAAGTTGGGGAGCCCCCCATGCAGAGTCCTAGACTCTTCCATTTAGTCAGACACATCTGCCCCATCCCCGTCTTTTCCTGCACTCCCCCATCCGTGTGTCCCTGCACCCCCACTCCCATTCAGCTCCTGGCTCAATGCTGTCACCCTATTAGCTCCCATGCCCCTGCCCCAGTCTGTTCTCCACTAGCCCTTCTGAAGCCCAGTCATTGTTACCCTCCAGCAGTCCTATGTGCCCACTCTGTCTATGGCCCTGCAAGCATGTTACTGTGAGAAAAGCAGCCTCTGCTCTCTCTCTGGCTATGTCTACACTGCCAGCAGCTCCGCTGGCAATGCAGGATCAATTTTGTGGGTTTGACTGAGTGGCAGTGAAGACTTGCTCAATTGAACCCGGAAGTCGACTCTATAAATCCACCCTGGCAAGAAGCATAGTGCTGCGTCGATGGGAAGGCCTTTCCCATTGGCACAGCACAGTGGAGATGCCATGGAAAGTAGACGTTAGGAAATCGACGGGAGATACACAAGTTACTGTATATAGCTTGCGTATCTCCCATCAACTGCCGCCAAAATCCGCGGCCAGGGTAGACCAGGCCTCTCTCTCCATGGCTGGCTGCTCCAGCTCGTGAGCCAACTGTCCTATATTCTGGTGCCACAGCAGCCCCCGGTGGGTGAAAAGTGTAACTGCAGTGCCTCGCCTGCAGAATGTATTATTCTATGGAAAAAAGAAAATCTGTAGGGGACATGTGTGCAGTGACGCAGAATTCCCCCAGTAGTAATATAGGGAGAAGCACTCCAAGAAGAAAGAAGAGTTACTTACCTGTACAATAACTGGATTTTTTAGAGATGTGGGGTGTGTGTGTGTGTGTACATGCATTCCACATTCCTTTCGCAATACTACAGAGTCTTATAGTAAATTGCATTTGGTTGTGGAGAAGGAACAGGAGTATGAAGGCACTCAGGGTGCATGTGCAGCCCCAACAGGCACTGCTAGCCAAAATACTTCAGTCTCGAGGTCATGGGGTACATGCGCACTACCAAGAGTGGAATTTGTATATGGACAACACATCTTAAACAATTCCAGTTATTGTGCAGGCAAGTAACTCTTTGTTCAAATTTTTGAAAATTTCAGGATTCATTAACATTTTCATGAATGGATGGTTGTCTGTGTACTTGTGCATAACAAATAATATCCACAAGCAGTAGCAAATTGAACTTGGAGCTTGGATTCATAAATTAATTAGTGAATCACGTTTTTGCTGTTTTATTAGCACTAATAAGAACCATTTACACTAAACGTGTTCATTAAAACTGTGTTTACAAATATAAATTATAATAGATTCTGGAAATTCTCTGCTGTGTAATTTCCAGTAAAGAACCATGATTGTGTGATATGTGGAAATATTAGATACAGTTTTCAACCTTGGATGTCTATGGTGCCACCTAAAAAGTGTGGAGTTAGAGACTTAATTTGCTTGAATCTCATAACTTAATTTGCTTGAGACTTAATTTGCTTGAATTTCAGAACTAGCACTAATGACTATTTTCTTGTTCACAGAACAAATACCAAGGATTTCTTTTTGACATTGTATCAAGCAAAGCATTTGACATTACCATTATGACTCTCATCTGCCTTAATGCGATCATTATGATGGGAAACAGTGAGGACGAAGATGAAAAAAGCAAAACTATTTTTGAGATCATCAACAAGATCTTTGTTACCATATTTACTGGAGAGTGCATCATGAAAATGCTGGCTCTAAGATATTACTTTTTCACCAGTGGATGGAATATATTTGATTTAACTCTTTTGATCCTTTCATTAGTTAGTAAGTAAAAATTGCTGTTAGGCCACAGGTGTTTATTTCGCCACACCAAGTGAACAAAAGGTTAAAATGGAGATTTGTTTGACTAGTATGTAAAAACTCACATAGACAAATTCTGATTCCATTGTTCTAACCCAGGTGTAGGCAATTCATTCCAAAGAAACAAACAAAAAACCAAATAATTCCAACAACAAAAAACCCCACGTTACTTTCACTAGTGTCCTGCGAGAGAGCACAGATAGACTGACGACTGTGGTTTTCAATATACCCATAAACTCTTTTTTGGGAAAAGAACAAATTTGGTCTTTATTGAGTAATAATACAGCAAGCAGCAGTTTTGGTCTGTTATATTACAGTAACACTTTTGTATAGTTATTTTACTAAAACAGCAGCTGCCCTTAAAAATATTTACCATTTCAGCCAGTAAATTAATTTTACTGCATTTTTCCCAGTATAAAGTATAAGAAATATCACAGTAACCAGTTAGGCAAAAGACATATTTGTAAAGATGTAAATGATGGCCACTGGGTGAATTGTATAAGAAAAATCAGATATTTAATTTCTTTTTAAAATAAGCTAAATCCTGACAGGTACTGATGAAGCAGCCTTCTGGATTTGGCCTATTATTTGTGAATGTTGAGAATATAATTGTAATTGGTCTTTTCAAATAAAACTGGGCAGAAGTAAAATATAGTATTACTGGGTGAATATAGAGAATTATCATTAGAGAAATGGAGGTGGATATACTTATATTCAATTCTTCTTCCTTGCCTGTCCCCTCCAAAGAGAATTCCCACCATGTTTCTAGTTGTTTAAACCATCCCTTTTCTTTTTCACAGCAGTGGACCATCCACTTCTTTAAATCTCCCAAAACCTTCTTGTGAAGCACTACAATCTTTCCCTTCTACTGGGCCTATTCTCTTTGCTTTTTATCTGTGATGCTTCTACTTCCTCCCTGTCTCTGCTTTCCTCTTCAGTTTTCTGGTGTGTGCATGCTTTCTACCCAGTCACAGATCGCATCATGGATCATTCACCAGAACTGAGAGAGGAAAAACTTGCTCTCAACTTCCTCTCTGGTCTCTGCATAGCACACCTAAGCTGTCCCACAAACTTCAGAAAAATGTCTAGTTCTCCGATGAATAGCTACATGACATCAGGCATTTATATCCCCACTGTGTTGCTGAATATACCAGTTGCTCCACTCTAAATCCTAATATTCCATTAATTTAATTTTAAATTCAGTGAATGGTAGAAGCATAGTCATGTATGGTGGGGGATTGGCAATAAAAGGGGTAATCTGCTCTTTTTTAATTTTTGTTTTTACTGCTTGCTAATTCCACTCAAACACCAAGAGTTAATGGATGTCCCACAATTAACATCTAAGAGGGCCTACTAAAGGTGCTGTTGGCCAGAGTTTCAGAAAAAATATTGAAAATGAGGTGCAAGCCATATGGTCAGGCTTCCTGCACATGAGTTCTGTGGGGTAGAAGGTAGTGTTTTAAGTGGTTGAGCACCAATTCATTTTATCCCCAAAATTATAAAAATGTTGTAGTCTAGAGAAACAAGAAATGGTAATCCCAGTCTTAATAATTGTCTCACGCATGATCAATTCTTGGACATAACTCCCAGTGTTTTAGTCATGTGAGATTCTTTCGTGCCTGAGAGTACAACACAATTAAAGACAAGTAAAGTAATCATAATTAACTATGATTATTTTATTATTAAAAAAGAAAAAAACAAAACACAAACAAGCTGCAAACAATTGTTCCTGCAGTTACAATCTCTTCTGTATCCCTCTATATGGAGAGTTTAACAGAGATTACACTTTTAAGAGTGGAGCTACCCCAGGTAAGGATGCTCTTCTCTAGATAAACTAAAACCAAAGTATATAGTCCCAATATCAGTAGTGAGTATTGACTCAATGTATCATATGTAAGTAACAATTTATAAAGGGACAAAAGAATTTCCTTTAAAGGTAGGTGAATCCTGTTTAGTTTATCAGATAACATAGTTTTTGAATGGGTAAAGTCGAGTACTCTTAACTAAGGGTTGGTTCTGCAGTACACCCCCTGAGTGACATAGTTAAGTCAGCCTACATCCCTATGTTTACAGCACTAAGTCGAGAAAAGAATTCTTCCGTTGACCTAGCTACCACCTCTTGGGGAGGTGGATTACCTATGCCAATGGGAGACCCCTCTTGTTGGCATAAGTAATGTCTATACTGAAACACTACAACGGAGAAGCTGCAGTGGTGCAGCTGTGCCTCTGTAAGCATTTCAAGTGTAGACAAGTCATAAGTCTCATTAAACCAAAGAAAGTATTTATATTCGGTTATTTAAAAGAAGCTATTTAAGGAGCTGTCTTGAGAAAGGAAAAATAAATTTTAAGAATCTTAAAATTGAATAAAATCCCATTATTTCTCTGTTTATCAAGGTTAACTGATGTGTCCTCTCTAGAAATACATTGTCCAAATGACCTGGTGTAACAAGACAAGCATTTAATACCTTAAATTATAATAGCATTTCAATATCCTATTAAAAGCATTATGAGGAAAATTTAATCTAACCCCTTGGTAATGCTTTTGCAAACTCCATCTCATCAATATATGTTGCAGAACTGGTGCTGAACTGGAAAGTTGCTTCTTTTTTATGCTGTATCTTGGTTTCTTTTATCCTCTGTTCTTCTTAACTATCTGGTTACCACTGAAGTATTCTTAGAGAGGTGAGACGAGCTGCTGAGTTTCGATAATGGTGCTGTGACGTGTGTTGCTATCGAAATTAAGAGATAGGAGCCAAATGTTGCTGCTTTTTTGCTCAATCCAGAGAGATTTATAATATTCTCCTTCTGTTAACTCACTGAAGGAGGAAAACACACCTCTTTGAGAGGTGTGACTAGACTGAAATATTAGCTGCTGTCACCCTCTCATTGGCTCAACAACCTCCTTGAGTTGCTCTTGTCATCCTCTTCAGCTCAGGACTATGCAACCTATTAATGCAGCAGAGTTCTAATGGCCTTTGACTTTGTAGTGGGAAATTCTCAGAATACTTTTAAAGTTAAAGTTTTAACTCTTTCTTTTATTCAGTCCACTTTCCAAGATATTCCTTCAATTCTATCAGGGTTCATTATAGGATTTAAAATTCTGTTTCAACTTAGTCTAACCACCCCTATTCCCTATAGAAATAATTTTCAGCTTTCAAAATAGTCTTTTTAAACATAAGCAATTAAGTTTTTAAACTTGAATAGTCATCAAATAAGTTATTGTCCTTTCTTCTTATCAGTCCTTGGAGAGGTAATACTTGTCTTTCTGAATTCAGTAAGGAGCTGCTTCAGCATTGGCAGGCAACTTAATAAAATATCTTCATACTCAAATGGCTTCTCACACTAGTGACCAGTTATACTTCCAAATTTTCCACATTGGTTCATAAAATATCTCATTATTCACATAACAATGACATCAGAAAATTATTCCATTAGATACCTGCTTTTAAACACAAAATGTTTGCAAACGTACATAATAAAAGGAGTTTATAGCACTTTAAGCATTTAAATAGTGAACAAAGGTTCACTTTTTAGTAGAAACATGAGGTTAGATGTAACCAAAAACATTTCCCAGCTATATACATTCTTAAAGTTAAATTAATGACTATTTTAGAGTGCTTATAACATAAATAATTTTAGATAAGACTATTCCTAGAATTCTTTGTGCAATTTTACACTGAGGTTCATCTTTGACACATTGCATATGTCCATCACTCTGCAGGTGTGCACACATTTCCTGCACTGGTGCCAGAGAGTTTTCCCTAGCCACATTTGTGGGGTGGTCATACCTACGCACTGATGTCCCTCATGCTCTAAGCAGAGGGCATAAAGGGAGATGTTGCCCCATCCATCCTTTTAGTTCCTTCTTACTGTCTATGTGTGGTCAGAGCATACTGTGTTTTCAGCCCTTGTTTCTCTGTGAACTTATTTGTGTTTATAGTTAGCTAGTTATAGTTCATATTTAGTACTCGGCTTTGGTCCTTTGAGACCCCTTCTTTTCTTTTCTTTTCTTTTCTTTTCTTTTCTTTTCTCGTAATTTATCATCATACTTAAGTGGGCTCTCTGGGCTGTGCCCTGTACCGGGGGAGCTATGCCAAGGTTCCCTGGCTTCATTCCGTGCTCCAGTTATCATAAGCTAATGCCTGTAAGTGATCATCACTCTTGCTGTTTGAAGTGCTTGGGTGAGGTTCATGTCAGAGATAGATGTCCAGTTCCCTGAGGCTTCAAAATTATAACAAAGCAACAGAGAGAAGAGCAACTTAGATACGTCTGCATGGAAGCTACTTTTCACCCAGCATTGGAGCTTGCTTGGTCAGAATAAAGGAGTTCCTTGACTATTCCTTCTAGAAGTGCTCCCCTGGCCTTGCCTGAGGACAGTGATCAAAGAGAATTTTGACTTCCTCAGAGTCCTTAATGTGGGACACCTCTGCCACAGAAGATAGCCATTTTGTACCAAAGGCAGAGCACACTATCGTGGACCCAAAACGGCCGGTAAGGCTTTTACTCTAGGGTTGCGGGGTTCCGACAGCAGAGGAGGTGCCTCGATCGAGGGACAGGGATGACCGAACAAGAATGCGAACAAGGTTTCAACCAAAGAAATATTGCTCATTTATTTATTCATTAGTAAAGAACAAAGTACATAGACACAACTAATACAAACACAAAATCAGAAAAAGATACAAAGGCCTAATACTCTACCATGCATATGTTCATTTCTTATGGTGCACAATTCTATTACTTATTTCCTTATGCTTACAGACAGATGGTCGCTTGTAAACTATGTTTACAGACAGATGGTCGTTTGTAAACTCCTTGTTACCTTATACAGACAGATGGTCGTTTGTACAATTTCACTACTTATTGCTTCATGTTTACAGACAGCTGGTCGTTTGTAAACTGTGTTTACAGACAGATGGTTGTTTGTAAAATTGTGTTTACAGACAGATGGTCGCTTGCAAACTCTCTCTTATAGTACTATTATAATACTTTTATAGTACTCTCTTATAATATTATTACTTACTACCTCGTGCTTACAGAAAGATGAACGTTTGTAAAATCCTAGTTACTCTTCATAGACAGATAAACAGACAGATGTTCATTTGTTATCTTAAAGCAAGTGTACTTTTATACATTACCAAAAACACTTTTCTCCTTAAGCCCCTTGGGCCGAGTCGACTCTGATAAGTGTTAGCCATCCCTTGGATTCTGTTGGTTCATAGAAGGGCTCAGTCCAGCTACCGAAGATCCCAGCGGGCTGCAGTCCAAAGTACCACTGATGTTTGGGGGTTTAAATGCCCTCAGGCTGATCACCAAACTGATCAGCTTAATCAGTATCTAACCAACCAGTGAACAGTGTCACTTTTGCTATCAGTATGTAACCAATCAGTGAACAGTGTCACTTTTGCGGTCAGCTTAACCAATCAGTGAGCATTTCTGCTGAGTCATCCTGACTTGTAGGCACTTTCAAGTGTTACTTAGCCGGGCATAGTCAGCTCTGGTCAGCTTTTGTTTTTATGTTTGCCCTCTATTTGTGCTGTGCTAGCACCTGGACAGCCCTTATCAGGTCCTTCCAGCCCTTTTCCCAAGCTATATACTTTACTATTCTATCTTAAAGCACAAAACCTATTAACTATTCTTTCTATATTCTACGACTATGTGGCTCACTGGCACCACCACATAGTGCCTTTACTACAACAAAGCCATTGACTCTGGTACTCATCCCAGTCCCGCTAAAACTGGCTATTTCATCAGTAGCAACAGAGGATCAGTCACCCCAGATTACTGTGAGGCAATGGATCTTATTGGTACCAACACCACCGGAGGTCTACACAGCTGCAAAAGATCTGTTGTGCCTCTTCGAACAGTCTTCACCACTCATTAAGGCCGACACATGCAGTGCAGACTTTGGCACTGATGCTGGGGTCTGTTATGGCACCCACAATCTCAGATCAGGTAGCATCTTCCTCAGCTTCCTCAATACTGACACCTGGACTTCCCATACTTTGCTTCACCTCATTGCATAGTACTGATAGCTAGAAAGCCGCTGAGGCTATCACTGGTACTGCAGTCTCAATATAGATCACAGTCCTGGTGCCTGATTATGTGGCTCAATACCACACCACCCTGCCTTCAGAGTACTCCTACGCCTCAGAGTCTGAAATATGCTATGTCTCCCATTTCAGAATATACAGGGTGTCCTCCAGGATTTATTCTTGCTCTCACAGGTGACCCTCTTACAAAAGCAGATCTACAGACTAGAGTGCCTGGTCTAGGCATAACTGGCCTTTGGTTCCATACTAGCCCCATCATTGGCCATACTGGATGCCTCGGGATGCCTCCAACATCAAGATCCACTTTGCTGCTACCCTAAAGAAATAGATTGCTGAGGAGATAAGGTTTCCACCCAGTACCAAGAGATTGGTCATGTTTTGTACTGAGCAGCTGCTGGAACCTGAAGCGCAGGACCTTCTGCAACCTGCCTCAGACCTACCATCTTGATCAGCAGTGCAAGATCAGCATAAGAAGGGTTCTCTCTTGCCTTCTCTGAATACCTCATCCTCATCACTGGATGAGACTCTGGTACCAGAAGCATCTTCCCTGGTACTGAAGAAATTTTAGGTCTACCAAAAACTCCTGAAAAGACTGGCTACTTCTGTTGGAATCCAAATTGAGCTTATGCAAGAGAATCCTTGAAGCTCATAAACAGCATGGAAAGTTACCCTTCATATCAATGAGGTGATTACACATCCCATCCAGTCCCTATGGAAAACCCTAATATCCATCACATCTTTGGTAAAGTGCCAGGGAAATAAATACCAGATGCCATGCTAGGGGTTCAAACACTTCTATCAGTACCTCATTCTGAACTCTCTGATAGTGGCAGTGATACATGAAAGACACCGCCAAGGTAGAGCGAAAGTTACCCCCAAAGAAAAGGATGCAAAGAGTTAGACATTCTGTTTAGAAAGGCTTATTCAGCTGTGACGTTACAACACCATAGACAATCATCCAGCTCTTTTTGGCTCAATACAACTATTCAAATTGGGATGCTATGACCAAATCCTTCAAACAGCCTGAGAACTGCTAATATTTACAACAAGGTGCTGTAGTACCTAAGGCTACATCCAGTGAGATATCTTGCATCCAACGCAGAAGTATATTTCAGCAAGCCACATAAGTCTTAGGCACTCAGATAGCATAATTGTGTACGCTGTATGAAAACACAGATGCATGTTACTTTAGGAACTTTAATTTTGTAACTTTTAAAGGGTCTGTGATGTTCCCCGCTGCAATCTGGACTGGTATATTGCTGTTTTACCCCAATCCCTCACTCCTGGAGCACATCTTACTTTGCTTAGCTGTGTGAACCCCCACTCCTGCGCAGCTCATTCACAGCAAGTTGCACCCCCCCAACTCAGCAAGTGAGTGCCGCTAGCCAGTTGCTCATTGGATTATACAATGGTAGAACCCCAGCCAATATCCTCAGTCCCAGGTGCAATCCTAGGAACTGCCATCTCAGTGTTCAGTGCTGCCCATTGGACTCTGCAAGCTTATATGTTCATTATTTTTTTATTAAAGAATAATTTCTTTATTAAAGAAATTGAAATGCACCAGCTTGGTCATGTTAAATGGAGTTTGACACACCTTAAACCAAATGCACTGCTTTAGATAAAACAAATAAGTTTATTAAGTACAGAAAGATTTTAAGTGAGTATAAGTCAGAGGAAAATAAGTCAGATTGGCTCAGGATGAAATAAAAGCAAATCACATTTTAAACTAAGCTTAACACTTTCAGTAACCTTACAAAGTCAGATAATGCTCACCACAGGCTGGCTGATCTCCTTCAGCCAGGCCATCCCCCTGTGGGCAGTCCTTCAGTTGCTTGATGTTGTTTGTAGATGGAAATGGAAGAGAGAGAGCAGCCAAAATGTCCCCCTTTTAACATATTCCTTGGTGCCCCCTTTCAGGGTCAGGTGGTGAACAGTGTCTGTGCATGGATTCCTCTATGTCCTGAGTCACATGAGCATTCCCTTATCAATGCTTAGGCTAGTCCATTGTTCCTGGAAGATCTGGGTTGTTTTATTCATACCTGAGTGAGGTGTGAACTACCGCTCTGCTTTTGTAGGGTTTTGCCTAGATCTTCCTCAAGTCATGAGACATATTTGGGAAGATTATGTAGTGAAGCCTCAAAACCATACGCATGACATTGCAACAAATGTTCAGTATGCCATAAGCATTCCAAAAACATCTTACATGACATACTTTGCATTGAACAATACACAATTACACTATAAGGGTGAACATGAATGATACCCAGTCACACCATAAGGGTGCAGCGTGTCACAGGATCTTTGTTTCTTTGCTTGTTTCAAAACCTGCAAGCATAAAATAACCTTTTTAACAGTGTAACTTTTCCTTTAAGTGCCAAAGACACTAGTAGTTTTGCTGGCATTGACAGGACATTATCATTCTCCCTTGTAACACAGAAACTGGCCTTAAGCATTTTCTGACCTCATCTGGCTATTTCATAAAAGATAATAAAATGTATATATGTATCTCAAATTGTATTGATTTGATAGTTTAACGTTTTCTTTTTCTTTCGTTTTAAAGGTGTTGGAGTTGGTGTCTTAGAGCCTTATATTTCTCCATCGTTGTTGAGAATCATTCGCTTGATTCGGATTGGCCGAATCCTGAGACTAATACGGCAAGCCCAAGGAATTAGAACTCTCCTTTTTACATTACTGATGTCCCTTCCTGCTTTGTTTAACATTGGTCTCCTACTTTTTCTGGTCATTTATATTTATGCTATTTTGGGCATGGCTCACTTTGCCTGTGCTAATTGGTATGGTGGGATTGATAACATTTTCAACTTCCAAACCTTTGGTGGCAGCATGCTTTGTCTCTTTCAGATCACAACATCAGCTGGCTGGGATGGCCTTCTTAACCCTCTGTTAGGGACAAGATCTGGCTCTTGCGCTCCAAATTTACATATACAAAATAAAGAAAATATTACCTGTGTAAACAGCACTGTAGCAATTATATATTTTGTAAGTTATATCATTACATCATACCTTCTTGTTATAAACATGTATATAGCTGTTATTTTAGAGAATTTGAATGTTGCTACTGAGGAAAGTACAGAGCCTTTATGTGAAGATGATTTTGATATGTTTTATGAAATATGGGGGAAGTTTGATCCTGGGGCAACTCAGTTTATTGAGTATTCTGCACTTTCAGACTTTGCAGATGCTTTGGCAAAACCCTTACGTGTATCAAAACCCAACAAATTTCAGCTTATTGCAATGGACCTTCCTATGTTTAGTGGAGATAGGATCTACTACTGGGATATTTTGCTTGCTTTTATCAAACGGGTGTTAGGAGAATCTGAGGAGATGGACAAACTAATGATGGAGAAAAAGCTTATGATTGCCATTCCATCTGAACTTTCTGATAAACCAATCACAACTACCCTTAGAAGACGACAAGAGGAGGTTTCTGCCATTATTATCCAAAGGGCCTTCCGGTCCCATTTGATTCAGTATTCTATGAAACAGGCCTCTTTTTCATACCAACACAGAAACTGTGACAATATCATCTTTGAAGAAGATGTACCTGAGAAGGAAGGTCCCATTGCATTCATGCTGAATGAAAATGATGGTAGCCAGTTAGATAAATCACAGACTGCATCTTCCATTTCATTCCCTCCCTCTTACGATAGTGTCACTGGGGCTACTACTGATAACTTGCAGGTGATAATTACAGGCTCAAGCAAAACCAGTTAACTTAGATAGAAATAACCTTTTGATTCCAGAACATAAAACAGTAATTTAACAATAATCATAGTAGCCTTTCTTGAGCGTTAATGATTGTATAACCCTTACAATGATGAATGTTTAGTTTTGTGAGTTCTCCCCAACATGAGTAGGGGTTGCACAACAAAACAATGACAATTTTATCATTAGCTACTGGAGTTGAGTTTTCAACCAACTATTTTTAGCATTGCTTGATGTTTATCTATTCACAGAAGGAACCTGTACAAGATCATACCAGTTATAACAGTGGTTTGTATATAAATATACTAGGCTGTAAAACAATAAACATGGTTTTATCTATCCACAGGTAAAGTCTGGCTGTATAAAATTTATTTAGAGCATTAATATCAGCATGTTTGTTTATAGCACAATATGACTTTGCATTGTTTAAAATCAGGGTTTACTCTAGTAAAAGGAAACATTTCCTGTATATGTTGGGAATGGTATTGCTTAAATTTTATATGCAGGCACTTAAGTAAAAGTGTCTTGGTTTTCAGATTGCAGAGCTCATGCATCTCCTACTAACTTCAGTGGGAGTTATTGGTGCTCAGAACATTTTGAAGATGAGTTTACATTTATTTAGGTGCCTCACTTTAGGCACCTACACTTGATAATTTGCCCTTAACCTCTCTGTTTCCCAATTTGTTAAAAAGGGGGGGGGGGCTATATGATGTTGTGTGAATTCATTAATGTTTGTAAAGTGCTTTATGTGGACGCAGGGACAAAGGATGTCAGTACTGGGCCATATTCCTGGAGGGCTGGGAATTGGGCCTAGGCTTTGGACACGAATTGTCCTCTGTGGGACCCCTAGCTTGGGCTAAAAAGACCATGTACTACACAAGCAATAATTATGCACTGATCACAGCAACTTCCTAGCCTTGGACTTAGGGAGGGGTACCATGAAAACAGGTTTATAATGTCCCCCTTTCTATTCCTCCCCTCACCACTTGGACAAAGAAGGTGATAAGAAGTGCTTTCTCAGACAGCATGCCTGTTAGAGAAAGCTCGGGATATCTTCCCCCTGGTTCTTCCCTTGCAGTTGGTTCATTAAGGAGATTTATGGTCATTCCATAAATAGCCAAATTCAAATTTTGCCATTGAATTTGGCTATCAGATGCTGCTCTCTGGCCACCCAGCAGAGTCTGAAGGCAGTGCAGAAGTAAGGGTGGCAATATTGTGACCGCCCTAAAATAGTCCTTTTTGGTCGAGACCCCCAGTTTGAGTAATGCTTCCATAAATATAAGAATTTAGCAAAAATAACTCTCTACTAAAAAAAGAGATCTGAAAATACTTTCCTTGTTACAGGCAGTCAGAACAGTACTTGCAGCTTCAGGCCAAAAATGACAGCAATAATAAGGTAATAATTCTTTGCTGTTATTTGTTGCTTTACTTAGAAAATATTTCATCAAAATGTGTAAACTACATATAATAAAAATAAAGAAACTATGTAATAGAGTGATATCCTAAACAGATTAGGTGACCATTGATGAGAATACAGAATAGTTTTTTGCCAAAGGTTTCACAATTAAACTTAATTGATTTAATTTTTATTTATAATCTATATTGTGTTTTATTCAAATGTTGTAATAAAGTGAGTCTGAAGTAGATCTTAACTAAACTCATTCAAAACTCTAAAATTGCAAAATTGGTGTCAAAACCTTCATACAGCTTTTATCCTATTCATTTTTAAACTTTTCTTGAGAACTGAAGCATAGTTGTTATATTTGTAACATATTTGGAACTTCCATAGACCCTCAGGTCACCTTATACGCAAGTCTATTAAAAGAAATACTTATAACAATATATGAGTGGTGTAACCTCCTAGTACACTGATATGATGCTAAATTTTGCCCTGACTTACATCCCATGCAGCCCCATTGAAGAATTTGGCCCCTTGTTTAAAAAGATTTACTTAATATACTTACTTACTGGTTAAGGGTGGATTTTGAAAAGAGCCCTAGGGGAGTTAGGTGCCCAAATTACATTGAAATTCAATGAGAGTTGGGTATGTAACTCCTTTAGGATCCTTTGAAAATGCCAGCCTGAAAGTATGATATATGCTGTAGTTTTCTACTGATTTATTTAATAAAGGCTACAAAATAAAGAATTAAAAATGCAAAATAGCAAGAAAAGATCAGTGGATTCATAGACTCATAGATTTTAAAGACCGAAAGGCCACTTGTGGACATCTAGCCTCACATTCTGAATATTATAGATCATAGAATTCATCCAGTAATTCCTGAATCAAGCCCATAATTTCTGACTGAGCTAGAGGATATATGTTAGAAATACATCCATTCTTGTTTTAAAGACTTGAAGTGATAGAGAATCCAACACATTCCTTGGTAAAGTGTTCCAATGGTTGGTTAATCCCACAGACACATTAAGTAATTTGTATCCAAAAATGTCAACTTTATATTTCTTCTTTAAGTGGAAAAAAGAACTAAACATTTTTATATGAAGTTGTTTTGTTTAATCAGTATTTACATGATTACTCTAGCTCTTGTTCAACGGCCAAACACCATTAGATGGCAGCACCTACCATGTTTAAAATATGGTTAATCTTAATTGAAAAAAATGCAAAACTTGTTGTACACTTCCTTTGGAAGTATTAAAATATATTTGCATAATAAATAAATATCAGAAATAACTCACAATTGGTATGAGTCTTTCTCATCCTGCACCTGCTCCCCGGCCAGCTGCAGATCTTTGCAGTTGCTTGTCCCCTCAATTTGATATATCTTTTGTATGCAACAGATCTTATTTCTTCATCCACCAGTGCTGTCTTCTACTGTTTCCCTTCTTACTGCCTCAACAGATCTTGTTAGAAGAAACCACAAATAGATCTGTCTATGGCATGTGTAGCAAGGAGATGAGGGGACTAGGGAAATTGAGGAAGTATTTTTTTCTTGAATGTTGGGAAAGAAGAAAAGATTGAAGGAGCCACATATGAGAAGTAAATAATCATAATACTTAATAATACTTCACTTTAGATGTTAGTTCCTCCTGTGCCACTAACACATTGGGCAGCACAGTTCCTCCATTGATTATGGTTGCTCACTACTTGTGATACTTCTTCTCAGGTGATGGCACATCTGCCAGTTCTGCAGAAGATAGTGGCAACAGACTTAACAAGACTAAAATTTTTCTTTAACTCAGTCTGACCTTATGTCTTAAAATGGTGGGGTTACTGAGTACAAATATAATTTAAAATAATAGATGCTGATATCTGCTGGTGTTGAAGTAGAAATACACGAGAGGTAAAAATACTTTTTCATTTAGTGGAGGCTGCAAATTCAGTGACTTTGGACAAAAACACATGCTGTAACTCTACCAACAGAGAGAAATCTCAGTGAGAAATTCCATGGAGTGTGTTTAAAAGTCTGAGCTAATTGTATATCATCACTGACCTCATGATGATGATGATATTAAAGTGGTTTTGGTCCACACTGAATTATGTGGCAGAGTCAGAGGAAGGATGGTGTTGTGGTTAAAGTACAGCCTTTGAAAAAGGAGACGTTGGTTCTCTGTCCATCAATGCCAGTCACTCACTCACTTTATAGCCTTGGGAGAGTGTCTTAGATGCTCTGTGCCTCAGTTTCCCCAAATGAGGTACACCAGAAGTGTTAAGCATTATCTAGTGTCTACCTCTGTCCATCCTTGGCGCATGCTTTGTAAGGAAGCTGGTCAATACTTTGAAGGACAATTTAATAAACAATTTAATAAAAAAATCTAACATCAGAATTGCAGAATATTTAAATTTATATGTAATTTCCTGTCTTCTGCAAGTTTGTTTTTTCTCTAGGTCATGCAAGTGTTATAGCTTCCTCACTAAGCCTGCTAAAAACAAAGGAAGAATAAGTTATATATGTTTATATTTTTACCACCCCTATTTTCTAGGTGGTTCAAATTAACCCAGGCATTTGCCAGTATCATTTGAAAATCATTGTTCACAACCAAGTAATGTCCAGATTGCACTGACCAGGGATTCACTATTTTGATTTCAATTATTGGACCAAAGTTTTGGCTCAACTACAGACCTTTTCGCACTGCCCTAGTGATACAAGAGGCCATAATGCCAGCTTAATTGGCCTGAGAATTTGCCCTGCAGAAGAGGAATGTTTGGATCACATAGATCCACTGTAGTGGCTTTATGTTTCTCCTCTTTCTTATGCCTTTGTGAAAGGGGTATGACCAGGGAAGAAAGAACATAGCTGCAGTGTTTCTGCACTTCAGTTATCCCCAGCTGCCCACAATAGCCTTTAGGAGCTCTAGGCAGCCAGGCACAACTGATAGCTGCCTTAAGATTGCTCTAAGTTGCACCAGTGGCTGAAGTGGCCTCAGGCCAGCTCCAAGATTGGAGAGCTGCAACAATGACAGGAACTCTCCTTTCTCCCCTCAGCCTTGTGGTACTGTGCCAAGCACAGCTTAGCCAGACCAAAGAATCTGGCCATTAGGTCTGCCAGAAGGTTCAAAGAGTAATTCTATTGTACAGAAAATTAATAACATCTAATTCACCAGCATTGTCTGTTGTATTGGAAAAGGCTCTTGAAGGGTCAGAAGAGAAGCTGAGACCCCAAATACCTAGGTTGATGAAATGACAGTTGATGGCCCAGTCAGGACCAGAAGGGACTAACGTTAGCAGTGACAGATTTGGATATGATGAAGTTGAAGAGAGGTTCGGTATGGGAAAGAGATTGTTCAGAAGATTGTGAGAGGACACTAAATCATTAAAAACAATAGAGAAAAAAACACAAAATGTTCAAAAGAAAAGCTGGAAGGGAGAGAAGTGAAGTGGTTAAATGGTAAGTCTCAAATCCTGATTCAACTTCTAAAATTTCTGGAGTTTCTTTTATTAAAGTCCAACTTGCTTAAAAATAAATAAATAAATAAATAAATAGAAAAGTACCTGTTAAATTCTAATTTGAATTAAACTATCATCCTTTGCTTCTGTTTCCTATTTTTGATGGGGTTAGCTGATTCTCCTATTGTGTAAGTTCTTCTGGACAGGGATGGTATCTTAGTCTGTGTTTTGTAAATTTCTGTGTAAACTAATGGTGTAATGTAAATGTTGAATAAGACATCAGAGTAGCATTGGAGGCAGATAAGCAGAGTCCTAGAGAAGCAGCATTGTGTGGAATATTTGACTCAAAACTAATGTACAGAAAACCAAATTCAGTTCAAGTTCAGTCAGTATTCATGAAGTAGTCATGGTTTGTTTAAATTTTTGTCATGTCTGCAAACTTTTCAGAGTGTATAATAATTAGTAATAATGTCTGTTTTTCAAACTGTAAGCTCTTTGGAGCAGAGACTGTCTTTCTTTGAGTCGTACTTGTAATGGTTATGTCTTTGAACATCTAGTTGCTGTTAAACAGTTGATGCCACAAACAAAGTCAGCACTATTATACCTCACAAACGCAGCCTGCTCGTGCACAATGTCTGGTGCCTATCACAGGCTCCAGTCAAGGGTCTGTGGTGGGTCCCTTGCAGGGATTCCCGAGTCTCTCAGTTTGGGGTTTGTGTTTGGGGTAGCCTCTGGGGTTAATGTTTCTCTTCTTTTTGAATCTGTAGGCATGGCGTTGCCTTACAAAGGGATTCGGGGAGGCTGTCTGGAGCAGAGCTATGGTCGCTCTGCTATCTCAGATCTTTCTTCTCCCTCCTTTTTTGTTGCTCTCCCCTTTTATATTAGGCTTTGCCTCCTTCATGAGGTTCAGCTGTGGCTGTCTGCCTCCATGATTGGCAGCTCTTGCAGCTATGTGTCTGGGGGAATGAGTCTATTTGTATGCAGTTGGGAAAGCTCCCCTCCCCCTCCTGCCTAGGTCTTGAATGGGGCTTATAGATCCCATTACAATGCACTTAATAGTGTTATCTGTTGTTGGCTGCGCATGTGTGTTCTCGTTGTGTGCAGACCTCGATTAAACTGCCCAAAAAGACCACGGACTCGGGTCCATAGAGAAGGGACTCAGCCAAGTTTACTGCCAACAGAGCATAGTACTTGCTCCTCGGATCAATGTCTACAGTTACACTAGCACATGTATGTCTGTGCTCAGCTCAGTGAATGGCGGGACTTTCCGTTCCCCTAGGCCAGACAAAGACACACCCCATGTCCCGTCTTTTATACAGTGATACAAACAAGTTACTCATTGCCCTTGTGAGAGGGTTAGTTATCCCTTTTTACCTTGTACCAGTTGGTTCGATCAAAACATCCCTATCCATCATGCTGTCATGCTAACCTTATCTTTAGGAGGAGTCAGTATGTCCCTGTTATCTTCGGGGAGTGTGTTTATACCATAGTTGGTACTGGGGTGTGAGGTTCCCCTTTGAATCTGGACTGGCATTTCGCTATGTCACCCCAATCCCCCCACTCCTGGGGCCCATCCTGCACTTGCCCTGCAAGCAGCCTCTGATTTAGTGAATGAGTGCTTCTGGCCAGTCACTCATAGGATTATGCAATGGTGTGAGCCCCAGTCAATATCCCCAGTCCCAGATGCAAACCTAGGAACTGCCATTTTACTGAGTTCAGTGCTGCCCACTGGACTCTGCAGGCTCATTGGTTAGTCAATTTATCAAATAAATTGATATGCACCAGCTCTGTCACTCTAAATGAAGTCTCTACACACACCCAAACCACAAACGCTACTTTAGATAAAACCAACAAATAAGTTTAAGTACAGAAAGATTTTAAATGATTATAAGCCAGAGGAATATAAATCAGATTTGATCAGGAAGAAATAAAAGCAAATCTCATTTTAAACTATGCTTAACACTTTCAGTAGCTTCCCAAAGTTAGATAATGCTCCCCACAGGCTGGCTGAAGATGACTCCTCAGCCAGGCCCTCCTCCAGTGGATAGTCTTTCAATTGCTTGGTGTTGTCTTGTAGATGGAATGGAAGAGAGAGCTCCAGAGACCAAAATGCCTCTTCCTTTAACAGGTTCCTCTGCTACCCCCTGGGGACAGGTGATTGGCAATGTCCGGCATGGTTTTCCCTCCACTTGAGTTAAATGGGCATCACTGTAGCCGGGAGGGGTGGTCCCCCTCAGAGAAGGACCCAGGGGGGGAGCCAAACGCACCCTGGCTGGTAGAGCCCAGAAGGAAAACCCCTGTCCAGAAGCAGGAGGGCAGGCCCAGGCCTTTAGAAGCCCAAGGAACACCACCTGACTGGAAGCAGGTGGGTGGGCTCAGGCCATCAGAAACCCCATGGACACCACCTGACAGGAAGCAGGGGAGCAGAGCCAGGCCTTTAAAACCCTGGCCTGCGAGCTCAGGCAGGCAGGGATGGCCGAGGGAGAAGGACGCCTCTCCCCTGAGGTTTCCAGCTAGAACCAAGCCAGAGGCCCATGCCAGTGGGGAGCAGCCAGTCTTACCCATGGCCTGGGAACCGGCAGAGGGCCTACCTGAGTTGCCCGCTGCCTGGGAGCTGGAGGAAGACCGATCCGTGCAGTACCAAGCCTGGGACCCGGAGAACCTACCAGTCCTACCCGCGGCCTGGGGGCTGGAGGACCTGGAGGAACTGCCCTCCGCGGAGGAACCCATGGAGTTGCCGGAGCTGCCGCCGGTTGACAAAGAGGGTCTCGCGGGACTACCACACCCCAGCGACCTGGAGGAGTCAGGTACCTGGGGATACGGGGAGGAAGTAGCACAGGGACAGCCATAGACAGTGGCTGAGTCTGGGGCAACCCTGTCAGCGCGTTGCGGCGGGAGCCCCGCTGACTCAGTGGCCAATGCCTTTGGCACTGATAGGGCCCTGGACTGGGATGCAGTGGAGATGGGTGGGCCTGCGTCCACCTCCCTCCTTCCCTAGCCACCCCGAGAGAGAGAGAGCCTCCCCCTCCTTACCGCTCCAGGGAGCAGACCTGCTTACTTGCCAGCACTGCCTAAGGGCCGGGGCGAAAGATTGCTTACTCACCAGCCCTGCCTACGGGCCAGGGTGAAAGACTGCTTGCTCACCTGGTTAAAGGGCTTGAGACTGCTTCCTGGCAGGGGATAGCCGAGAGGGGTGGTCCCCATCAGAGAAGGACCCAGAGGGAGAACCCCAGACGCTGGCCCCCCTCACAGGGGCATGTCCACAATCACCTTATCAGATGCTTAAGCCAGTCCATTGTTCCTGGAAGAGCTGAGTTGTTTTATGCATGCCTCAGCGAGGTGTGAATTATCTCTGCTTTTAGTCTTTGCCTGGAACTTTTCAAGCCATGTGAGAGACATATTTGGAAATATTACATAGCAGATCTTCATAACCATACACATGACAATGCAAGAAACATACTGCCATAACAATAACGTTCAGCATGTCATGAGCATTCCAAAAATACCTTACATGACATACATTGCATTAAACAATACACAGTGACACTATATAAGGGTGAACATGAATGATACACAATCACACCATAAGGAATGTACATGGGGTGCATTGTGTCACACGGGGTGTTCTGGCATCCTTCTGGAATGTGATTAAGTGCATGTCCTGTGCTTAGCACTTCTTAGGAATGTTTGTGTTTTTGCAATACCAGCCCTGTTTGTGCCAGGTTCTGTGAACTTGCTAGTAGGCATGTTTTGTAACAGGACCTGACTTTTGCTCACAACCTGACTTTGTTTTATATCAGCAGGGTCTGACTATTTTAGTTCAGGCCTTCGGCCTCATACCAGGCCTCATGTCTTAGGCTCTCTCTGGTTACTACAAGAAGTATAGAGATTACAGATTGGATACACGGCTGGGCTCTGTTTGGTGTTTCAGACAGCTTCACTGACTGAGAAGAGGGTTGGGGTATGGTGAGTGACCAGGCACATACTCTGATCTCTGAGCCTCTAAACAACATGGATTAAATTTTCCTGACAGATCAGGGAAAGAGAAGAATAGATCCCACTAAGACAACATTGGTGAGAGAGATCTTCAAATCAGCTGATCTCACTAAATGGAGGAAGTAGTCAGAAACGTAAGTCCTGTGAAGTGTGACATTAATGGTACATTTTTCCACTCTGACCAGAACTATGTGACTGCTTGTTTGAGACCGCTGAGTTAGTGACCTGCAATGTATTCCTACAACTACCAGAGTTTCTCTGTGGCTAAATAGGCACTAAGGACTCTGGTGACCTTAGGGGAAGCAGTGTGAGTCTTTTCCTATGTTTATTCAGAAGCTTCGTGAATTCCTAGCAAAAGAAGGAAAGATTTTAAATAAAGTAACAGGATTTAGAAAAAGGAAAGGTATAGACAGGTAGATGGTAGTCTAACAAAAGAGAGACCTCAGAGTTGGAAACAGTAGTGAAGGTGAAGAGGATGAAAATAGGGATAAAAATGAGAGAAGGAGGAGGAAATTGTCAATTTTGTTTTAGACTCCCATTGCCTTCAGTGGGCACTGGATCAGTCCCTTTGTTCTTTTTCTCAGTTCTTATCCAGTGTATTACGTAGGACAGAGCATTGGCATCATACAATCAAGATGAAATACCCCACTCAATCAACAGGATGCTGAATTCTGTCATAATCAGAAGTAACGTAGGCAAGAATAACAATAGCAACCAACCACCTTGCCAGGTGTAAATGGTGGGGGAGGGGAAGGAAACAGGTTTGATCATTTTGCAGCTATCTGGTCAACTGGAAATAACTGGAAATCTACTGTTGAAGTAAAATGCTTAGGCCTTAAACTTTGGTCAAGAAAAGTATGTCTTATGGGTAAAGGGAGGGGGTAAAACAGAGAGTGAGAAAGTGCTGAAAAATGTAACTGTCTGAACTGAAAAAATGCTGGTATTGCAGTTTGCTTATGTCTGTAACCTTGACTAATGATAAGAAGAATGAAGCTGTAATTCTAACACTGTTATAAATATATGTTAAAATCTGCCTGAGGGCGGAGACCCTTTACTGACCAGAGTCAACTCTGTCAGTGGCTCTCCCCTTGCATATACTTGTGTTTCATAATAATAAGAGTCTCAGATCTCTGATGAGCCTCAACTAACAATGCAGAGTGAAGCCTTGTTTCTTCCACACTACCCAGACCCCAGATTTGCAAACTTTGATGACAAATAATTTCTGAACATCCTCCATCAGGAGGGCTAATATAATCTAATCCAAATCATCTGATTTCCTTTTCCACCCACCATAATCACCTAATGCATAACAATAGGAATATAATAAATGATTTAATAATAATAATTGTGGCTAAACAGCACTTATCCACAGTCTTCAACAGCTGTTTGTATCCAGTTGGAAATTTGAGTCTGCTCCAAGTGATACAAAACATGCAATTCTGTTCCCTCTATATAATACAAAGGATGATGCATTAGGGTGTGGAAATTATCAAGGGATCTCCCATCTATCTGTTCATGGTAAAACACTGACAAGAATCCTCAATCAGCTTCTACAACACTGTGTCAGATTTCTTTCTGAGAGACACTTGGATACCTCAGTGATGAGTGCATTATAACGCTTGGACAGAGAGTCACTGAGAGGTTTCAGAGTAGGGTGTGACATTGCTGGTATGATCTTTATTCTTTGCCAATCCAGAGACGATAAGTGAAGAATACTGTTAAGGCTCTCCTGCCACATCTCAATTCCCAGTCATGTTCACAGACAGAAAGCAGCAGGCCAGAGTCCAAAGTGCAGGCAATGCGATGTTTATTGGGGCTAAACAAGCAAGCATAAAATCATAACCCTTCACACCAGTCAGGCTTCTTTTCCCGTAACCGTAGCTCTATGCACCAGTATAGTTTCATTCCCCCCTAACTATAGCTCCATATGCCGATAAAGCTCCCTTTCCCCCTCCTTCTTTTTGGTAGGCTTAATTATACCGGTAGTGCTCCCTCCCCCCAGCACCGCCCCTTCCAATGTATGGCCATGTTCCATTTTGGAGGCCCTTGAGTCTGGGGGCTTTGTTACCATCTCTTTTGTACCCCATGGGAAGGATAGGGAGTGAGATTACATTTGGGCCATGGTCACATTTTTGTAGGCCCCAGCAGACCCCTGCACTATAATACTGTGATACAGATCTGAACCAAAGCAGGCCTGAACCCTGTGTGACAGGGCCAGACCGCACGGCTATGAAAGAGTGCTGGAGGGCATGTATATTAGCCCCAGGCTCCATAAAGCCCTCTTCCCTGGGTATGGGGCTAATTTAAGACAGTTGGGCCAATTAGGCCACCTGGGGCCTATCAAAGAAGCTGCCCCAGCAGATAAAAGCCTCCACTTCAGGCAGGCCAGAGAGGCTGAAGGGAGTTAACAGCGAGAGGAGAGGAGGCACAGACCAAAGCGAAGCGAAGTAAAGCAGAGCGGAGAAGAGCTGCCCTGCCCTGCTGCAGCGACGGCCGCGGGGCTTGGAGCTATCATCCGCTGCGGCTACCACACTGAGGCGGAGAAGGCTACAGGCCGGGGGGCCACGGACAGGCGACCCAGGGAAGGTAGTCGGTCTCAGGGACTGAGCAGGGTGAGACCACTCCTCACAGGGTCCCTGGGTCGGGGGCCCGGGGCAGAGGGTGGGACCGGGTCCCCCCCCCCCCCTGCACTCCCCTCCCAGCCGCACCACTGGCGTAGCCGGTGAAGCGCAGGATCCACCGAGCGGAGCAGGCGTACCCCGCCACACCTGGATAACACAAAATAAGACTCAAGGTGTCATGCGGGCTGGCTTGAGTGGGGGGGCATTTAGTATATTGGGTGACATCAGCATGGCAGAATCATAATAATCCACTTGGGATAGGCCATGTCAGGTACTGTTAGGAAGGTTATAATATGCTACGTAAGATAATACTACTTATGTCCATGTGTAACATGTGAAATGGAAATTATAGATGTATTTGAGATATCTGTATTTCAAATTGCGCTGCCTGGGCAACACCCCAGATAGGAAGGCTGCAGAACAATGGCCTGCATAATGGCCCATTAAGGCATTCCCAGGTGCAAGGGGCCCTGAGGGAGAGGCCAGAATCACCACTGAGTCACCAGAACCTGCTTACGTGACTCTGGACTCCATTGCAGGCAGCCTACCTGATGAAGCATCAGGACTGTCCCATGTGACTATGGACCCCAGGCACACCGGAGGAGTTACCAGGATTGGTCCATGTGACTATGGACTCCATTTTGGGTCTTGTGACTGCCCACAGGCCGCATGGCCGGGAGAGGGGGTTTATAAGATCAAGCCACAGGATCCATCTTGGTCTTTGTTCCTGTCCAGTCTGCAGACACACACCTATCTCTGGACCAACTCATCTTGCAACTGAACCGAAGGACTTAGACCCATCCAGGTACTGGATGTGAACCAGAGGAAACTATACAAGCCTGCAAATCCACATTTCTTCCAGAAACCTGAAGTGTATGGACTTTTAATCATTTGTAGATCTGTGATTTACTTTAACCCTTTAACATTTCTCTCATGGTTTATTTCTTTCTTTTACAATAAACCTTTAGTTTAGATACTAAAGGATTGGCTTACAGCGTGGTATTTTAGGTAAGATCCAAACTTATATTGAACTGGTGCTGTGGCTGACCCTTTGGGGTCAGAGGGAACCTTTTTGGCAAAGAGCAGAGAGTTTGAGTAACTGGTCTCTTTGCTGGACCTGGGTGCTGATTTGGGAGCCTGGAGCTGAAATGCAGTGAAGGGGGCTGTGGGCATTTGTGGTCTGGCTTCGTGATATCCAGCGTGGGGTAATCAGAAGCAGTTCGTGGCTGGTTGGGAAGCCGGGCTTTAGTGTCACCCACCAGCGTGAGGAGAATCTGCTCTCCTTTTGCAGCCTGCCCTGACCTTGGCATTATCAGGTGGCTACCCTGGGCACGGGTCGTATCACACAAGGGTTAATTTTTACACTGAAAAATAGAACAACTAGGCAATATAGATAAGGGACATACTAATTGTTTGTTCATGCCACCCCAGGCTCCACTATGATAATTAACTGAAGTAAGGACATCCTGCCTAAACATTCTGCAATTTAACATTCATAATATATTAAAACCCTGCTGTTTGTTACTTCAAGTAAATGTTTGGAAACCTCTTGAAACCTGATTGTGTGGTAATTTACAAGTGCTGGGTAACAGGCCCAAATGCGTATCAGAAATGTGGTTGTGTAAATCAATGAGGGGACAAACAAGATTTAAAATTTCTACATATGTATTCCTTTTTAGTAAAATGGTGTTAGTAAAATTGGTATAAATATAAAAATTTGTATTAAATTGGTAAATAAGGCAAAAACAAAATGGTATTAGTGAAATGGAATAAAAATGTAATGATTTTTAGTAAGTATAAATAAAAAATGAATGTGGTTTAAATGTTAAGATAAGATGGCAAGAAAGCAATCACTAAGGCAATGACTTCAGCCTCAAAGGTAGAAGGGAAAAAAGATAAAATGCTTTTGTTTTAAGAACCTTTATGACCCACATGGCCAAAGATCAAGATAAGGAACCCCGGAAAACAGGGGGGAGTTTACAACCCCAAAACAGAAACAAAATAAGGTAATAAGGTGTAAAACAGGAATGCAAAAATGATGGAAAAGTTGTCACCCCTGCAGCATCAAATGTCATTAATGATTACATCAAACAAAAAGACCATCTGACATAACAAATCCATAGACCCGAATGGGGATGGATTATTATAAAAGTAAAAAAAAAGAAATCTGAACTTTGGACTCGTTCTGCTTTCCCTAAGGAGCATCGTGTCGTGACCGACAGAGCCTGGCTCCAATCTCGTGCCTGAATTACCTGGCCAGTAATTCAGTACGAGCAACAAGGGACTGGTAAGTATATCTCTCCTGCAGAACTTTGTGTGTGTGTGTGAGTGGATGTGTGAATAAGAGTGCTTTAGGCATTTGTTTGATTTTTAAAAATGCTTCTCTTTTCTGTATTCATAATAAACGCAGCATATTGCCTTATCCCCTGAATAAGATCCTGCTCTTTATTTCTAAGTATAACATTTTGGTGGAGAATTGCGAAAGGGGGAGATTGGTATATGCAGTGATTATTACTGAATTCGGTGTGCACACGTGTAATTATTAATTAAGAGAATACTTGCCACATACAGGGCATTATAGCTGTATATTATTTTTTACATTTGTGGATGGTTCACCACATTGCTGTTGCCATTTGTGGGGCATTGTAGCCACAACACTGTTATTGCCTTGCCACATACAGGGCATTATAGCTGTATATTATTTTTGCCATTTGTGGGGCTGTTTGCCACATTGTTGTTGCCATTTATGGGGCGGTGTAGCCATAACATTGTTATTGAAGTGTGTAAGATATAATAAGCCACACCACTTGTGTCAAGCAGACACGAGGAGGGTGTTGTAGTGGGACAGGTATAGGTTTGGGATCGTGCCAGAGAACCAGGATGTTTAGGAAGAAGCAACCTAAGAATTCCTCACCCTCCGGGGACGATCCCAATTCCAAGCCCCAATCCCTGTCCTTTGTTAAAAATATTTCTCCTTTCAGTAGTATATTACAAAAATTTGGACCAAGTCCCTGGACAGAGCAAGCTTTAGCAGATGTCCACACCATAGCAGATTTAGGGGGAAAACTGACCCAGTATTTGGCAGTATATAACCCCTCTGGAACAAAACAAAAGGATGCAGCAGCAATTTGGCTTTTATGGGAAGCCTGTAATTTAGGATACACAAATGCTGCACACCACCAGGATATAATCACCTCATTAACAGAGAAGGTGAAATCCTTAAATACTGTTTTGGGACAACACAAGCGTGATATTGAATTTGGGAAAGTCTCTTCCATAAACGCCCAAAAACAGATTATCTCACTCCAAGAGAGCTTACAGGAGAAAAAAAATAAGAGAAACAGATTAGAAGATGTTATCCAGTCCCTAGCGAAAGTAAAGAGGAAAAATCAGGCACTGCAGGGAATAGTAAAAAAACTAACTCTTAAACAAGGAAAAAACCCTGCTAACCACAGCCGCTGTGGGTCACTGATTAAACATTTAAAACAGAAGCTGGGCTTCATAACCAGACAAGTTGCGGCTGTAACTGCCACAGAAGGCGGGTTCCCTACAGCAGCCCGCTCTGAGTGGGAAGATGAATATGCATACTCAGATGAAGAAGGGGACCCCTCAGAGGATTCAAAGACCCCAAACCCAGTGGCAGTCATAACCCCGGAAACCCGAACTAGGGCTGCTGACAATGATGGGGTTATCGTAGCACAAACAGTCACCCCGGCATCAGCAGCAGACAAAGAAGCCCTATCCAGAATAGCAGGGCCCCTAAACCGAGAAAATTTCTCTAAATGGGTATATAAAATCTTTCCGCTAAGGGAAAGAGAAAATCTGACGGGTGCCGAAATCCGGCGGGTCATGCTTTCCAGTGCTACCCCCTGATGTGTATGAAATAGTACACTGCTTAATAAAAAATAATGGATCTGCTTTAGATATTATTCAGAACCTGGGTCTTCAGATGGGCCAAAGGCAGGTAATCTCAAATGCCCTCACCATTCAACAAGAGCCAGACGAGGATCCAGAGGCATATTTGACCCGCTGGGGTCTGATGCAAATAATGGCTGGACAGGCACAGGCAGGACAAGCTGTGAACATAAACGAGGTAAATTTTACCGTAGACTCCTTAAAAGACTGCACAGCTGGATTAGATTCGTATTACTCTGCAAAAATGGGTATATGGGCCGATGGAGCCCCAGCAAATCTAGGCATTCTTAGAGCAATGGTACAACAAATAAGCTCACCTGGAGGCCCAATGGTGATGGTAAAAAAGGAACCCATGGTTGCAGCAGTAGAAGCTATAACTTATTCCAATAAAAGTAAAACAAGAGGGAGCAATAAGCCTCGGAGAGGGGGATTCCAGGGCCACCCCAAAGGGAAAGAAGGAGCCCCACAGAAGGAAAGAAAATTGTATCCTGGTTTACCTGTTTGTTCTAACTCTAACAATTCCAAGCCAACAAAAGAAAAAGAAGACAAATGCGGAAACATTAACCATGAAGCATGGAAATTGGCATGGAGACTTCTAATGCAAAATGGAGCAGACAGAGATAAATGGGACGTGGCACCCATGGAGCAGATAATACAGGAGGCTATCCGGCTACAAGGAGTAAGGTGGGAGGTGGCGGATGTGGGTGTAGTGTCCAGCGCTCCCCTTCCCCTACCACCTCCTCCAGAGAAAACTAATGAACACTAGGGGAGCCCGCTGGACGTGGGACCTCCAGGAAAGGTGGGGGGGCAACAATGGAGGTTCGTTGGTCGCCTCCTCTGAAATCAGGAGGAGAGACCATGTATTTATGTCCAGCAGGGAGATCAACCCCCTACGCTAGCTCTCATCGATATGGGGGCCGCCGTATCACTAATTAAAACCACACCAACCAAGGGAACCAAATGTAAAAGCATAGCTTTGACATCCTTTCAAGGGAATCAAAGCACTGAATGAAAATAAATAAATGTTCCCTTCTCCATACAGGAATTCCAAACAGAAGGAAGCCTGATTCAAACACCCAATATGACAAACGAAGTCATCCTGGGCACAGACTGGTTGTTTCAAAATAACATTGTAATTAATTTGGCCCATGGTAGGTTATGGAAACTGAAAAGACTGGCCCCGCACTGGAGACCGGAGGATTACAGCTGCATTATCACAAAATGAAAAAATGGTTGTGTTGCAGCCCTGTCTACTACCGAGGCAGAGGAGTGGCGTGCTAAGTTTCCCATGGTCTGGACAAAAAAAAACCAGACGGCGGTAAAATCAATACATGTGTTAAGATAGTAGGTAAACTGGTTCCTTCCCAAAGACAATACAGGTATCCTAATGGAGCTGAAAAACAGCTGGCACAAATCATGAAGAATCTAAAGAAACAGGGAGTAGTTAAAAAAACCAACTCCCCATTTAATTCTCCAATATGGCCGGTTTTAAAGGCGGATGAAAAGTCCTGGTGCCTGACCATTGATTACCGAAGAATTAACAAAGGGACGGTACCCATGGCACCAATCATGGCTGATATGACGAAGTCATACAGCGAGTACAGGCAACATCCAAATATTTTTCAATGATTAATTTAGCTAACTGTTTCTTTGCTATACCTCTGCACCCAGATTCACAGGATCGATTTGCATTTACTTTTCGGGATCAACAGTTCACATTCCAGCGCCTGCCACAGGGATTCCAAGATGCTCCGGCTATCGCCCACCAACATGTGGTGGATATGGTGGATCACTTGGGTCCCTCAAAAAGACCCTTTGTCTTCTCCTACCTAGATAACATCCTAATCTTCAGGGAAACCAAGGAATGGGTGCAGCAGCTCACTAAAACTATTCTGGCGCTGATTCAAAAAACTGGTTTCAATGTCAGACTGAAAAAAGCACAAGCAGGTAAACTACTTGGGCATAGTCATAGGGAAGAAAAAAAGATGGGTCGACCAATGAAAAGTGAAGGCATTCATAGAGATGCCAGCTCCCACAGATGTGCACTCTCTGCGAGTACTGTTGGAAGGATTTAACTTCCTGTGACCACATATATATAAATATGCAAAGATCACACTCCCCTTATGAAAATTATTAAAAAAAAAATCAGTGGGAGTGGGGACAGGAGCAGAAGAACGCCTTAAGCATTCTAAAGCAGAAGGCCCTCCTAGCTCCTGCCCTGCGGTTTCCAGATGAAACAAAGCCCTTCGTCATTCGGCTAGCCGCCAATGAAGTAGCCATGGCAGCGACCCTGCTACAAAATAATAAAAAAGGTAAGCTAGTACCTGTAGCTTATGAGTCAAGGAAACTGTAAGGCGCAAAAATCAATTTTGACCCTTGTGAAAGAGAATGTCTGGCAGCAGTGTGGGCGATGCAAGCATTCGAGTCACTCACAGGCAGCGCACCAATCACTATCCAAAGCATGCATATGCCCCTGAAGTATATTCTATCAGGCAAGCTGATGGGGGAAAAAGTTTCAAACACTCGTATGGCACAATGGACCCTAATACAGGTCAGCCGAGGGGTAACAACGAAAACAGTATCCAAGCCAGATATGCTCACCCATGCCCTCATTAAAAAAGGAAAGAGGCATGAGTGTCCAGAAGTGATTCTGGAGCAAAGGATTGCATGGGTGAAAACACCTCCCTTTGCAAAATTAGATGCCAAGGGAAGGGAGGCGCATGTCTGGTTAACAGATGGCAGTTCCATGGTAATACAGGGACAGCAATGAATTAAATACGCTGCCATCAACTTGGAGAAAAAAACCCTCTAAGGATTCCTAGATCATGGATCAGCTCAACATGCTGAACTCCATGCTATATACCAGGTCCCTAAGACAATACAAAAGCACCCCAAGGAAAACATACATCTATGCGAACAGTAACTTTTGCGTAAAAGGAATTCAGTACTGAATGTTTAATTCAAAATGAAATAATTAAAAGGGGGCAAACGGCAAAAAAATTGCCTACCAAACCAAATAAAAGTGAATCCATACATGGGTAAAAGCTAACCCTGACCTTTTAAAAATCAAACATGTCAACACGCACGGTAAAGGATCAGAGGCAAAAACCGCTTGGAACAACCATGCAGATAAAATAACCTGCCAGTATAATGTGGCAGCAGTAACCAAAAACCAGCTAAAAAAGGCAATAAAAGGTAATGCCTCAACAAATCCTGGACAAACCCCAGGAAAAGTAAAAAGACAGGAGCTGGTAAATATAGCTCACCAGTTCATGCATAAAAAAGTAAAAAAAAACTTTAAACAGACTAAAACAAGTCGCAAAATGGAATCATATAAAAATAATGTAAAAACCTGGGTCCGAAATTGTGTACGGTGTGCAAAAAATAAGGCACGACCCCCGAACCCACACGTAATGATGCACCAGTGACGATTGGGACCCTGGCACCGCATTTAAACACCCTGGCACTTCATAAACAAGCTGCCCCGAAGCAAGAAAGAATACAGGTATTTATTGGTAATAATAAACTCTTTCTCGGGGTGGGTAAAAGCGTTCCCCACCCAGAACAATAGTGCAGGACCACGGCAAAAAAAACTGTTTGCTGAAGTGGTATGTTGGTATGGAACCCCTGAAGTAATTAATTCGAACAACGGAGGGGCCTTTGTGGGGAAGGTATTCACTCTCATGCTGCATGCTTTGGAAATTCCACAAAAATTCCACATACTTTACCGACCGCAGTCATCAGGACAGGTGAAGCGAATGAATTGCACTATCAAAAAGCCCTAAAAAAACGTAGTTAATAACACTGGCAAGGACTGGCCGGAGAAACTACCTTTGATTTTGGCAGCAGTCCGAAGCAGTGACCGCCTAAAAACTAAGATACAACCATACCAGATCCTTTTCAGGCAAGCAATAAAGCTAATGATCAATACAAAACAAATTAAGAAGCAAATGAAGGAGGGTCTTAAGGTAACCCACATTGACCATTATCAATGCTTAAAGCAGCTGCAAAAAAACAAAGCCACCCTGCAGCACCAAGTTAATCAGGTCATCAAAAAATGATGACAAAAACCCAACAGCAGAAAAGTACCAATGGCACCCTGTGGAAAACGGGATCAGGTAATGTATTTAAAATTGGGCAAGAAGGATCATGCCCTGGAATCCAAGTGGACAGGTCAATAGTGGACCGTTTAAGTCCATTGGTATACTGTATTAATAAAAAGAAAAAGTTAAAATGGGTACATGTGTCACAATTGAAATTGTTTGCATAACATAACCATTTCCTGATTCTTTACAGATAAATCAAATCATCAGCCTGCATGTCGCTACCGGAGATAGCCCCTCGGAAATTCTGGTTCAGCATTTTTGTTATTATTGTAGGGTGCATTGGCGCCCTTGTCTTGGCGTGTTGCTGGCCAGAAATTACCCGCGCGCTGATATATAAGCGTTACTTGGGAACTCCACGACCAAAGCTAGCCACAAAAAATAAAAACAATACTGAAGTATAAATTTTGGCAAGTGTTATTCATTTTTGTAAAAATGTCTCTGATTCACAAGATGGAAGCCGCAGCAAAAAAAAAAAAACTTGGCAGCAATTCCGGATCAAATTTTAAATCCGCTCCGCCCCAGTAATGATGTTCATTCCTGGCTTTACAATCGGGATCCTGGCATTCTAATAACCTGGTATAATTTAAATGCCAGCTGACCACTAAGACCACTGGGAAACACACATGTGTATGTATGGAAGAAAATGGTGGGTTTACAAGTTAATCTTACCGTTCCTGCGGAAAAAAGTGACCATTTTACCCCCAGAAGTGGGGGTAAAAATAAAAGTGCCCCCAAAAGTGGGGGTAAAAATAAAAGGGCCCCTAAGGGATCTTACGAAATCAGTCCAATATCCCTATTTGCCTTACATTTGGGATGGATATGTAAAATCCGGGTTAGCATTATCAGTCAGTGTGGGATATTGTCCCATCCCAAAGGAAATAAAAATATGGCTGTTCCCCGAAGCCTGTATAAAAGCATAAACACAGAACTATGTCTTTATAACCAACACCCCACAAGCCATCAAAAAACCAAAGCTATTTAAATTGCAAAGTAATCCTGTCAAAGCCCTCCTAAACCCCCTCCTTGTAAAATGAAAAGTAAATATAGATTAAACTAGGTTAAATGTTGCTAAATTGAAACCTGCTTGTACTCCATACTCTTTGCCAATTCTTTTAGCCTGGGTCAAAACACACCAGAAACCCCGGGTTAAAAACAAACAAAAAATAACCGATACAATTTTAGGAGGAATTGGCGCCGGTACGGGACTAATAAATACTGTAAATTTAAAAGTTATTAAAAACAAGTTAAGTTCTTTATCCCAACTGCAAGACAGCCTTATACAGAAGCAAATACATACCAATATAAATTTGGTACAAATGAAACTAAAAAATCTTAAAGCAAAATAAAATATGTGGCAGTGGCTAAATACCACAACTCGGCTATTGTACAAAAAACAAATAAAAATGGGTAATAAAACTGCTTTAATTATTAAATGTACTAAAATGCAAATTCTCAGCTTAGCTACTCTAAAACATAAAATGTATTGGGTAATATCAAAAAATGTAAAAGTGTTGTTGCATCTAATAAAACAAACAAAAAAAAGGTCATTGTTCTATACTTACAACCCAGATTAAATACAATTTGTGTCAAGCATGGTCAAATCATTGTTAAAACATTGTTAAATCATTGTTAAAATGGCCCACCAGCAAACACCGGAGACAAAACTGTGAAAAGTTAGCCCACTCCCAACCTTTCACATGGAATCATTTTGGCTAACCCGTATTTCTAGCCAGTGGGCAGAAAGGAAGGAAAAGCTGTTAAAAACCCGGGGCTGTGTTATTTGGGACCCTCAAAAGTGGGTGTGCTCTTCCCTGCCTGTCACCCCTGAACTGTGCAGCAAAGACATGTCATTAGAAACGTGTATAAAATAAATTAAACAATGTAACTCAAGTATTGTATAATGGTATATGTGCTTGTGTAACCTCATAAAAAAAGATATATTGAAAAAATAAAAATGTTAGCCACCCATCCGTAAATAAGTGTAAATGTAATGTTAGTGTAATTTATACTGTAAACCACACCTACTACCTCCCCAAAGTAAAAAAAAAACAAGTAGTGGTAAGTGCAAAATCTGTCAATTTTTCAATCGATATTGGTTTAAATTGGCAGGATCTAACAGATCGCTTGTTTAAAAAAAGTAAGGTTTCTTAGTTATTACAGCAAACCATAAATCATGCTGAAAACCAAACCATTCAAATCATTTACGCAAATGGGAATATAATTAAAATAGCAAAATCAAAAAAAAAAAATTGACAGCATATCATTGGTATGATATCTTTACAGGCTGGTCCCCCACTTCAAAGGAAATACTTTTAATAGTCCTACATCCATTGTTAATAGTGTTAATTTTAAGTGTAATATGTCTTATTGAAATGTGTTTTATGTTTTGTTGGGTAAGGCAAATATATGTTAAATTGAAATCACGTATTCAAATTGCCTCCCAGTATTTAGCCCTCAGACGATAACATGCAAAGGAAAGTGACTCATTCAATCGTAAATTGAAGGGTCAAAAAGGGGATAATGTAGGCCCCAGAAGACCCCTGCACCATAATACTGTGATACAGATCTGAACCAAAGCAGGCCTGAACCCTGGATAACACAACATAAGACTCAAGGGTTAATTTTTACACTGAAAAATAGAACAACTAGACAATATAGATAAGGGAATTCAGACATACTAATTGTATGTTCATGCCACCCCAGGCTCCACTATAATAATTAACTAAAGTAAGGACATCCTGCCTAAACATTCTGTAATTTAACATTCAGAATATATTAAAACCCTGCTGTTTGTTACTTCAAGTAAATGTTTGAAAACATCTTAAAACCTAATTGTGTGGTAATTTACAAGTGCTGGGTAACAGGCCCAAATGCATATCAGAAATGTGGTTAATGTGTAAATCAGGGGGCAATAAGGGGACAAACAAAATTTAAAAATTCTACATATGTATTCCTTTTTAGTAAAATGGCATTAGTAAAATTGGTATAAATATACAAATGTGTATTAAGTTGGTAAATAAGGCAAAAACAAAATGGTATTAATGAAATGGAATAAAAATGTAATGATTTTTAGAAAGTATGAATAAAAAATAAACGTGGTTTAAATTTTAACATTTTAACTACATTCCTTACTTCTTCTCACAGTAATAAAGAAAACCTATCTGGTTGTGGTTAGGCAAGAGTAACACACAATGCCTTTGTTCTTTGTTTACATGTGTATCTTGAAGCCCTTAGCTTTCAGGCAGACAAGCAGGCCCACAGTACCATCTCAGGCAGATACACAGGCTTAAATACTTATACAAACCTAAATTTTATATAGCCAATCCCAACGAATACCAACCATAATAAGTGGCTTTTATTGATCTACAGAGGACCTTTGAAAGTATTAGAAAAATATTTAGGCAACTCCTCAGGAAAAAAGAGCTTCCTGGGCAAGTCTGTTGAAATTAGCTGTTTATTTCATGAGGCTATGCCTAGAAGAATCAATTATTGCTATGTCCTTCGTGATCCCAGTCTGATCAAGACAGGTGTGAAACATATTTGTCCTGGGCATGATTCAGTATGTTCTTTGCTGTTGTTATTGATGAAGTTTGTAACAATCTGCAGGCAGGGATCTGCATTTACTTTGGAGAAGATAGATTTTTCAATCTGTCATACAAGAAAGCAAAACCTAAAATCACTGACTGTTCCAAAATCTGCATTCTGCTGCTGCTCTTTTTGTCCTTTCTGAACAGAAGCTCCAAAAAATGGGTACATATTTTAATATAGCAGCCATGAATTTTGGTCTCACTGTCAGTATATTTAAAAAAAAAAGGGTCCCAAATTCTCTGTCAGTATCCCCTGGGTTACTGCTTTGATGAACCTGATCTTTGAAACTATGATGACTATATATTATCAATGTTGCTATTTTTTTTTACTTGTCATGTCATATTGTATATAATAATGCTCTTCTGGATTTCAAAATCATCATGAAAAGACACTAAGTTTACAATTTTATAAGAAGTTTTTATTAACTAATGTTAAAAAATTTAGGCTTCATCATTCCAAATCTCTGATATTCTGCTTCAGCCAAATAACTTTTTAAATACAATGGAAATAATTTTTAAAACAAAAAATTATCACCGTGTTATTTACTGTTACTGCAGTATGTGTGGTATTATCTATAGAATGGGAAACATCACAGATACTGTGATAGAGTTAGATACTGTGCATTTTTAATGGCAACAGCTTTATCTGTTCAAAACAGAATAGTTAGGAGGCACAGTTCCCGTCCCATGATATTTGTGGCCTGGTCAGGTCATGTGCATCTCCTCCTTTTGTCTCAATGCCAGTTCTGATGGTGGCTGAGGGCAATCCAGAAACAGGAGACTCTCTTTCTGGCCTCTCCCTGGAACGCCAGATGATTCTTTTTTTTATGACCAGTTTCCTCTCCTACCAATCCCTCACCTGTAACTAACCTTAGCCATTAGTCTATCATTCTGCCAGTATCAATTAAGTTTACTTAAGTAAGGAAAGAGTGAATCTCATCATGTAGATTTACTTGCATCTGTGTCAACAGTATAAACAAATAACATGCCTATAGGTCAACCGTATAAGCAAAGGAGCATTCACAATAAGGTCCTGAAGTTTTCAATGATGGGGAAAATTATTTTGTAAAAGAAAACATTATTTTTCAAATGACATTTAGCCACTGTAACAATTATATACTGAGTGAAAATAACCTTTAATTTATGATTATTGGTTTTATACTTATACCGGTCTATACAGAACAAGTATTCTAATTGGAATGCTTTTTGCATAATGTTTTATAGCATTCTATTAATAAAATATAATGGGGAAAATAATATCTAACTATATATATATAGTATTATATCTATTATATATATATATAATATCTAATAATATTCTGTTATATGTTGTTGGTCATTGGATTTGATTATTAACATCCTGCTGCAGCAAAGGATAAAATAATAGATATAATTTTATTACTTATTGCTTTTTCTGTTGTTCAGTTTCTAACTCCTCTTCAGCTGAGCACAGTTCTTTGATATTCAGCTGAATACTACAATTTTCAATCCTTAATTAAAATTTAGCTGATAAACATAAATAAGGAGGAAGAGCGTTGTGAGGGTCTTCTGGAGTGACCAGCAGTCCCTAACATTTGACATGGCTTTCTGGAGGCTATCCCCTAAGCTGTTGTGATACAGGAAGTAATCTATCTGGAAACTGTGCTGAAAATTCTTGCTCTCTTATTTTGTCTGCATACAAAATTAAGAGCTGAGGGGACAGCCTGAAAGGCTTAGTTCTGTCAAAATGGAAGGCTGAGTTGTCTCATGGTCCATTCACAATGTTTGGGTTTGTAGGTCCTCTAGCACCCACCCTTTCTCAGAGGCATCAGTAATAATTATCCTGGATGAAAGTGGGTGAGAAATGGGTACACCCCTGCATATATTGTTCTGATCAATCCACCACTGTTGAGATTGTAGGACCACAGGAGGAACCCAGAACAACTTGTCTATAGGATATATGTTTGGTCAATAGACTGACTTCAGTCACGCTTGAAGGATATGCTGGCGAAGCCTGGCATTGTGGGTCACGTAAGGTCATATTGCCTAATAGCTTTAGACATGTCAATATTGTGATGGTGGGGTGTGACTTGAGAGATAGGCGTAGATGGTGGTGAATGGTCTGAAATCTCTCCAGAAGGAGAAAAGCCTTGAATTCATAGAGTTGAGGAGGGATCCACTGAACTTGGTTTTCCATTTCAGGACACATGTGGATTTCCCCCTATTCAGCATTAGTCTCAGATTGTTGAAGAGATGAACAATGAACAGGATATGATGAAGAATCTGATGTTGGGATCTTCCCTTCATTAATCATACATCCAGGTAAGGGGAAAGGAGCATTTCCTTTCTTCTCAAGTAGACCACAAGGCACTTGGTGAATAGGCATGGGGTTAACAACAGGCCAAAAGGAAGTACTGTGTATTAATAGTCTTGAACTGCTATTAGAAATCTTAGAAACTTCATGTGAGTTGGCAGTATTGCCACATGGGAGAAGGCATTTTGCAGATGGAGGACAGCAAACCAGTTATTGCAGTCTAGGGAAGCAATGATTGATATTTGGGAAACTGTACAAAATCTTACATACTTGATGAACTTGCTGAGATTTCAAAGTTCACTTTAGATCTCAGACTCCCCCCACCCTTGTACTTGTGGTTCAGAAAGTATTGTGAATTAAACCTCTGATATTGAAGGGGAACTTCCTCTGTGCCCCCTAGAGTGAACAGTGTCTGAACTTCTTGAAGGAGCATTGGCCTGTGAGATTGGTCCCTGAAAAGAGATGGGACAGGTACATGGGAAACAGAGGTGGAGAGGAATAGGATAGAATATCCCAGTCTCACAGTGCTTAGGACCCATTTGTCTGTCGTTATAGATTCCCAAGCACTGAGGAAATGGGATACTCTGTCCCTAGTGGAGAGATGGTGGGAAAATCATGGATGACTATATTGCTGTCCTTGAAGGAGAAGTCAAATGGGCTGCTTCTTAACATCTGACTGAGGATGAGCTGGCTGTGTTGAGCTGGAGTTAGAGTGCTTCATTCTCTGTGATTTGTGCTTTCTCTTCAAAAAAGCATGCTGTTTTGATGGGTATACAGGTTGTCTATTATACTGATGGTTGGTATTGTTATGAGAAGTCTGTACTGATGCCAGACGGCTGGGGTATAGACCCCTAATGAACAAAGGATAGCATGAGAGTCTTTAAATAAATGTAAAGTTTCACTGGTTTTGTCTGAAAACAAAATCTGATCAGCAAACAGAACAACCTTTGTAGTTTGCTGAATACCAGAAGCTATGTCCAAGTTCAGTAATTATGAGGGTCTCCTCATTGTTACTGCAGAGGCCATCACCCAGGAAGAAACATCAGCTGCATCAAGAACAGAGTGAAGTGACACCTTGGCCACCATGGAGCCTTCTGCCAGGAAAGCTTTAAATTCCTCCCTTGCATCTTCTTGTAGTTTGTCAAAAACTTGGACATTGCATCCCAGTTTACAAAGTCATATTTAGCTAACACTGCCTTCTGATTCACTATATGCACCTAGAGAGAGGAGATAGAATTATTTTTTCTTCAAAATAGATCAAGTTTTTTGGGCTCTTTTTTCTTTGGGTTTTGATTTAAATCTCTCTTGATGTGGGCTTTCATTGGTGGATGTAACTACTAATGAAGCAGGATGGGAATAAAAGCACACAAAGCCTTGCATCAGGATATGATATCATTGATTTGTGAGCTTAGCTATGGGAGCTATGGAGGTTTATGTATACCATAAGGTCTTTTGTCAATTCTAGAAAAATCTCATTAATTTGGAGTGCAACTCTCCTGGGAGAGTTGGCTGGAGAATGTCCAAAAGCATGTAAGTGTCCTCTTGCTCAAGTTCAACTTGTATACCCAAAGCCCCAGCCATTCTTGTCAACAGCTCCTGATGAGACTTAAAATCTTCTGAAACCAGAGAAGAAGAAGAGTCCAGGATCAATGAGTTGTCAGGTGAGGAGGAGGAAAGGTTAGCAGAAGCTGATGGATGCTTATGCTATAAAACTGGTTTGTCAGCAGTGGTTCCTCCTGAAGCACTGGAGCTCAAGGGTGAACTGAGACTCTGTATGCTTCCAATTTAGGGGCTCTGGAAGCTGTTTTCCAAATGCTTTGTTGACCTTTCCCTTGATTGGGCCAGTGATCGAGACATGGGGGACCTGGAAACACAAAGGGGTTCCAAAAAGGCTATGGAGGGAGACCATAAGGCATGGGCAGTCAAAAAGTACTAGGCCATGATGACTTGTCCCTGCTGAATGATTGGCCCTGTCCCTAGTACTGATGTTCTCCTGCGGGCAACCTAGATAATTAGGTAGAGTGACTGCACCTAGAAGAGGACAATGAAATACTAGAAGATTCTGAGCCAGACTGAGAAGAACCATCTGAGTAGTCCATGGGCATCAGGGGTGCAAAGCCTGATGGGGACACTAGGTGATCTGTTTTATCTATAACCCACTGTCAAGAGATCAACATTGGTACCCAAGTAGATATGGTAGCTGGTATTACAGTAGTGTCCTGAGACACTGAAGGCATAGCTTTCTGAACTGGCACCAAGAAAGACCTTGTAGTTGGTGCTACAGTGCAAAATATAGTCAGGACCCACTCTGACTGTTCTGGTACTGAAGTTGTTGGTACTGAGACAGGGACTGAAAATCCAATCCATGCTGATTCTGTGTGTGCTGGTGCCAAAGAGGGCACTGTGGAAGGCACTGAGTCCTTGTCTTATAGCTGGTGCTGACACCAGTACTGCTAACAGTCTCTGTGCATAAGCTGAGGAGACTGACAGGTCGAGTATAGGAAAAGGCACCACCAGTGCAATGGACTCATGCACCAAAAGAAAGTCTGGAACAGAAAGTGAATCCTTTGCTGCTTCATAAGCTCGTGTGGTTGTCAGTGCTGAAATAGTGCCCACAGTGAATGGCACAGAACTAATATCCTCCTGCCGTGCTATCCGGGAGACATGGGTAGATGTCCCAGCTCTACCCAAGTACTTGAAGAATCTCAATGATGTTCCAAGTCTTTTTTCAAAGAAGAAGAGGAGCTCTTCTTTTGAATTCAGGAGTCTCCAGTTTGTCTTGTGATTTCATGTCTTGTGATTTCCTGTCTCCTATTTCATGGTGGCCCTGAAGGGGAAGAATGCTCTCTCTTTCTTCATGGAGAAGAGTCCAAATCCAGGTGTCAGTCAAAGACAATCGCAGCCATGGTTGCAGTTTATGGGTTGGTCGCAGGGTGGTCACTTGAGCCTCAGGATCCACGGCAGACCTTATCGCCTGCTCCATAAGGTGGTGTTTGAGGCACAAGTCTCTGGAAATCTTATTCTTTTCTTGAAAGAATGTCAGCTATTGCACCTCTCCTTCATGTGCCCTTTGCTGAGGCACAAAAGCAGTGCACATGGGGTTACTACTCAGGATAGACACCCCTTGTGACAGGCAGTGCTTAAAGCCCAGTGAGTGCTGCATGCCGCCGGTGACTACAGCAAAAAATTACCTATTAAAATAATTTATAATAAAATGACTTGTAATAAAAAATCTTCACTAACAGGTAGTAGTTGCTAACTAACTATTTGCAGGTAAAGTAGAGAGCTAAACTCACTGACTACAGAGAGGAAAAAATGTGAGGCAAACTGCACAGGGAGTTCCAACTTGGGCCACAGGTTGTGGGAAGAAAATGGTTGGGGTTGGGGCAGTTCCACCCTTCTATTGCCTCAGGAGTAGCCACAATGGTGGCCTACCCCAACATTTATTGCTGCAGAAAACTCTTCAGCTCCAATATTCTAGGTTCTCACACACCTCAGTGGGACACGTGTGCAACCAGTCAAAGAAGAAAGTAAAGTTCTGGATATCATCAAAAATGAGGATAAGATGAACAAAAGAAGAAATTGTAGATATTTTCCAATATGTTTCTTGGTTTTGATATGATATTTAGGAATGTTTTCCAAGAGACAATTCAAGATGTTTCATTTAGCAGAGTCCAATTATTCATTGGCTTCAGCCTAATGGTATCTATCAAAGTGTCACAGATGCTTTCATGTATGCAATATATTGCTTCATCAGACCCTAGAGAGAAGATTCAGGCACCACAGAGTTTTCTGCTTAAGTAGGTGTTGAGCAAATTATCCCATTACATTTCAGCATGCATTAGTCCATTAAAGAGATGAAGATTCCTTTGTGTAACCAAATGGTTTCAACCTGTACTTATACTTGTAATTTCCTGTTATTCCATAAAGTTCTTATTATCCTTTACTTAAAAGATCTGAGTTTTTACAGGACTGTAATTGTAAAAAAATCATTTGATAAACAGAAACATTCTCATATATTTGGCAAAATAATAACTGTAATTAATAACATTAAATCCATTTACACAGTGATTTAAAGAACGTTGTTTTTCTCTTAATTTATTAACATTCTGGGTAGCTTTCTGAAAATGGATGTAGTTATTTACTAGAAAAAAAAATCTCTATTCCTTTATTTTAATGTTAAAAAAATCCTGCTTTGAGAAAGCAAAGTATAGGATGAATACAACATCTAAGGCAGTGATACTCTGACCTCAGTGATTCAGGAGCCAAACTAGCAATCAGTAGTACCCAAAAGATCAACAGTAGTGTGAATTCATTTGTTCATTTACTATAGTACTATTCATATTTAAACAGTATGATGGGAATATTTAGTTAAAAGATATATATATTATTCTCATAGCAAATAAATTAATAACTTAGTGCTAGCTGATAATTTAATCGGTTTATAACATAGTAAAAGGAATTAGTTAATAACTTTAAAACCAATAACAACAGGTTACCAAGTTCCCCAGAAGGACTTTGATTACTCCTTCACTCATCCTGCTTTCAGTTCATTAATGGCCATTATGGCAAATGAATGCTCCCACCAATCATACCCTCAAGCCACTCCTAAAGATGAGGATTATAAGAAACTCAACCTCTATGACAGAAAATATTACTCCACAGCAATGCTTCAAATGAGAGTGGCCAATTATCAAGCTGTTTTGGCCAAGTATAAATTTAGTAATTTCTTTGTGATTGTTAAATTTATGGACAAACTCTCAGAAGACTGTAGAGAGCAGTTTATGTCTGTGGTTTCTGAAAGACACTTCACAGCAAGGACTTCACTCCAGGCAACTATTGATGCAGCAGATACAGCCACACAATCCAAGGCCACTGCAATTGCCATGAGACTTCAGTCCTATTACAAGTCGTATTTTCCTCAGAGATCTCAGGACTCCACCAGGAGACAGTCCAGGCCTTCTCGATGATGCCAGACATCATTGTCTGCTTCAGGTCCTTCTCACCAGACATTGGCAACTGTTAAGAAGTTATTTTGACTCCTTACATGAGGACAGAATGCGGAACTCATCACCTATCCCACCCTTTGAAAGATGCCTATTGCTCTTTTACACCATTTGGAAGGAAGTAACATCAAACAAACGGGTATTCAGCACTGTAAGGGAGGGATATGTTATCCAATTCACCTCCGTTCTATTCCCCCTCCCACCTTCTGCATCCCTTTTCATTGACCCATCTCACCAGATCATATTACTCCAAGAAGTACAGTCCCTTCTGCTGTTGGGAACAATAGAGGAAGTTCCTTTCCATCACAGAGGGGAAGGATTCTATTTCTACTACTTTCTGATTCACAAGAAATCTAGGGTCCTTTGTCCTATTTTAGACCTCAGGAAATTGAACTATTTCATCAAGCAACTTCAGTTCAAGATGGTTATTTTTTCTTCTATTATCCTTCCCTGGACAATGGAGCTTGGTATGTTGCCCTTGATTGGCAGGACCCATACTTTCAAGTGGCAATACATCCGTCCCACAGTAAGTACCTTCACTTCATAACAGGAGGCATCCAATACCAATATACTGTGCTTCTTTATGGCCTGTCATTGGCCCCAATGGTCTTTACAAAATGCATGGTGGTAGCAGTGGCTCATTTGCGCCACCTCATCATCTAAAATTTCCCTTACCTGGATGATTGACAGTTATGCAGAGCCTCAAGTATCCAAGTACAGCACAAAATCCTCGTTATTAGACAGCTGTTCACTTGTCTTACTCTGAATTTGGGCAAGTCAAAGTTACAGCTGACACAGAACATAACATTAATAGGAGCAGTCCTTGTTGCCACAGCTGCCATGGCCTATCTACCAATGGACAGGTTTCAAGCCATACTGTCTCTGGCCAAACCTATAAAATCCAGTCAGTCAAAATAGCATATTTCTGCCTTCAGCTTTTCGGGCACTTGGCCTCGTGCATATATATGACCCTCATGCCAAATTTCACCTAAATTGTTTATGGCTCTGACTCCATTTGGTATATAATCCATCGAGACACTCTGTGGACATGTGCATTTGCATACTTGCATAAGTGCTTCAATGCCTGGACAGATGGTTACAGGTGGTTTCTACCCTCAGAATCAACCATGCCGCTACTAACAGATGTATCTGTGACAGGTTGGGATGCCCACTTTGGCACATTGTGGCCAAAATTCTTTAGTCACCCCAAGAAGTCTCTTTTCACATTAAAGTGCTGGAGCTGCAGATGATTCACTGAGCATGTAAGATGTTTAGGCCCACTGTCAAGCTGTCTGATATGGCTTAAAATTGTAAGAGCCCATCTCAGGTCAGACTCAGAAAATGGACAAAAACCCCAAATTGGTAGTATATTCTATAATTAGATTTCACCAAGCCAATAACAACTGGACACAAGTATTACCATGGAGTCACAGACAGTCCCCTTAGGCTTCCCAGCCTACCTTGCCACCCAAACAAACTAGACTTCATAATATTGGTCACTATGCCACATATCACATCACATTAGGTAACTCCCAACCCCAAAGGGCCAATCACTTATCCCAGGTCAAATTGGTACTCTCGATCTCACACCAAAGACAACGCTGACAACCAATTTCTCTAGTAAACTTACTAAAGGTTTATTAGCTAATAAGAAATGAGAGTTATTCAGAGGTTAAACTGGTAAAATACATTAACAAGTGAGCCAAAGTTTGTAAGTCCAATATGATAGTAGAGATGTAGTTATCTGCTAGTTTTCCATAGGTCTCTCAGGGTTACCCAAAAGAACTTTGGGGATCTCTGTCCAATCACTAAATATTCCACCCTGTCAGAATCCGTCAGTCTAGAGACAGGATCATTCCCATAAGCCAGTATTTATAGATCCTGCTCACAGAAGACAATCTGAGCAGTGGTTTCACCCACATGGGTTTTAAAAAGTAGCAATTGCAGATTGAGTCTGAATTTCCATTGCTGAACACAATGAGCCTTGCTTTGAAGTTAGCATTTTATTTCCTGATGTTCACAAGTAATTTAGTTACGGTAATATACCTGCCTACCATTACATTATAATTAGGATAGGTAAGTGAAACAATACAAGTATCATTTATTAGTATTCATGAAATTCTAACACCTGAATATACACACACTGATCTATGGTTAATAAAGTAAATTAATATACATAATGTAATGTGATAGCATTCAATAGGTTACAGATAAGTGAAGATGATAAAATTAGCATTTCACTATTTTTCATGAATTTAGAGCAAATGTAATTACCAGGGCATATGTCATGTAAATGTAATGTGATAAAATCCCCCTTTGTTCAATTTTAAGAAATGAATTGGCTTGAACACATTATGACCTTTTAGCATTTCTTTGGCATTCACACATAAGTGAATTGCCCTGTTGTTCTAGCCTGAGCTGACAAACTGTTAGACAGCATCACACCTACCCTCTGGAATCATGTAGTGCAAGTGCTTACATTCAGAAACACTGGTCATGTTTTACCTCAACAGACAAGGGAGTGCAAGAGCCAATCAGTTATGTCAGAAAGCTCTCTACCTTTGGATCCTGTGCATCAGGAACAGTGTCTCTTCAAAAACCTTTAATCTCCTGGGAGTGAAAAACACCATTGCAGACTCCCTCAGCAGGTTTTTGTGGACTGTCATGAGTGGAAAGGACATCCTCCTTTGATCTTTTAATAGTGGGGATGCCCAGTAGTAGATCTGTTTATGAACAACCTCAACAACAAATGAAGAATGTTCTTCTCCTGGGCAGGCCACAGTTCAGGTTCAATGATGGACACCTTTTTCCACTTATGGTCTGGTTGGCTACTATATGTATTCTCTCCAGTTCCTCTTACCCCAGGGTAATCAGGAAGCTGAGAAGAGACAAAGCAACATTCAATTTTATCTGAGTTACATTAGTGGAAAACTGTAGTAACACAGTAGTGAATCAGTTCCACAGGCTGTGAAGTTCAAACATTGTTTCTTCTTTGAGTGCTTGCTCATGTCGCTTCCATTCTAGGTGTGTGCGCATCTCCGAGCACAGTTACCAGAATTTTTTCCCCTTCAGTAGTACCAGTAGGGCTGGCTCCAGCACCCCTTGGCGTCCAGTGCACATGCTGCCGTATATGAGGCGCCTAAGTTCCTTCTTTCTGCCTGTGATGGTTGCTGGAACTGCTCTGCTTGCTTTGCAAGTGCTTAGTACCGTCAGTAGTTTCTATAGTTGTTGTTCGTTCTCTATATAGTTAAGTAATTGTTAATAGTTGAGCAGTTGAATAGTTAGGTTAGGAATGATCCCTGCAGGGACTTTTGCCCGGGAGCGGGGCATGCCCCAGTCTGCGGGTTTCAAGTCCTGTGTTTCTTGCAGCAAACCCTTCCCTCTTAGTGACTCCCACTTTAGTTGCCTGAAGTGCCTGGGGGAAGGTCACAGGAGGGAGAAGTGCAAGATCTGTAAGGCTTTCAGGCCATGCACCCAGAAGGAGAGAGAGATCCGCCTGAAGGCCTTACTGATGGAGGCAGCGCTAAGACTGGCCTCCGAACCAGCTCGATCCATCTCGGTGCTGAGTATGACGTCAGGGCAGAGCGCCCAGTCAGCACTGGCCCCAACTCGGCACCAGACTTCTTCCTCTTCCCCATCAAGGAAGAAACAGAAGAAGCAAAAGACGAAGAGAGTCCGCTACCCTGCACCGAGAAAGTCCAAGGAAGCAGGGTCGAGCACGGGACCTGTTCCAGTCCAGCCGGCCAAGGACCAGCAGGTGAGGGGATCACTGCCCAGGTGTTCGACCCCGATGAGAGAGCCACCCCCGACTCCTGGGAGTGGAAGTGGGCCTCTTTTACTGATGGTGCCATCGACGCTGGAGGCATTCCAGGTGGCGAGGAACTTGCTGGCCCTGCTGTTGCCACTTTCTCAACTGCCGTCAAAGAAAAAGGCTCTGATCTCTAAGGGGAAGCCTGCTATGGGTCCCCCGCAATGGCTGCACCGCTCCCCCGAACAGAGGCACCCATCCCTGGTGCTCAGGGAGTCAACGTCGTGGCACCAGTCCCTGAGAGGGCATTCCTGATCCCCGTCTCCAGGGCGCTCTGCGATGGAACATCGGAGGCGGTCGCCGGGCACTTCACGGTACCAATCACGATCCCAGGCACTGAGAGCCTCCACTCAGAAGGGCAGCACCATTCCTGTTCAACCTCCCACAGGTGTCTCCGGAAGGGAGTCAATGCCGTTCCTGTTCCCCAGCACCAAAGAGTTTGCCTGTACAGGCATGGCGCAGAACCCAGTCGCCAGAGAAGGAGTCGTCACCTAAAGGGGGAAAATGACGTGGCAAGTCTTCGGTCCCGAGGTGCTGATCTTCGATGCGGCACCAGTCCTACTCCTCCTCGGGCCGTGGATCCTCGGCAGCCTGGGATCGATCGGGCAAGCAGCACCACTGGTCATCCTCCTTGCACTCCCCAAGACTAACGCGGCAATCATCGGAGCAATGGGGCACTTGGGGCTTGGTGCGCTGCTCCTCCACTCCACAGCACTGCACCACAAGGGAACCAATCTGTTGCCCCCCCCCCATGGTCATCTGGCACTCAAGGAGGCCTTAGACATCCTCTTTAATGTGCTGACAGTGGCAGCGCCGGCCTGGGTCACCCTGCGCGTACGCGAAGGGGTGCTTAAGGTGGTGAGAGCCCTGTGGCAGATGCTTTCGTCTGTGGCCCCAATGTCGAAAAGGGCAGAAAAAAAACTACTATTTGCCCGCCAAGGGAATTGAATATCTGTTCACCCACCCCATCCTGGATTCCCTGGTAGTGGCAGCCACAAATGAGCCCAATAGGCAGAGCCAGCCTAGAGAGCCTCCCAAAAATAAGAACAACAAAAAACTGGACATTTTTGGGAGGAAAATTCATTTGACTGCAAGCCTGCAGTTTCTCCTTGCAAGTTTCTCAGGCAAGCGCTCCTGGGTAGGTACAACTTCAATTTTGTGACTCCTTCAAGCATTTTGAGGAGTCCCTGCCCCAGGAGCAGGCACCGGACTTTGCCACTATCCTTGAGGAGGGTAGAATGGTGGCTAGAGCAGCCCTGCAGGTGTCTTCCGATGCAGCAGACTCAGTCGGGAGGGTTATGGCCTCGGCTATTTGCATGCGTTGGTATTCTTGGCTGCAGTCTTCCAAGCTGTCACAGGAGGTGCAGCAGTCCATTTAGGACCTCCCCTTTGATGGGTCTGCTCTCTTCTCAGACCAGACTGACACCAAGTTACACAGTCTGAAGGATTCAAGGGGTACTCTGCGCTCCTTGGGCCTCTATATGTCCCAGACCTCGAGGCAACAACAGAGATACCAGCCTCCTCGTTTTGCCCCCTACAGATGAAGGGACAGAGATAGGGGACCTAGTAGGTGCAGAAAAATGCAGGGTCTGCCCCAGCATCCCAGTCGGGGCCTTCCAGGTGCTCCAATGGCCAGAGCAATTCCTTTAGAGGGTGCGCCTGAGGACGGCATTCCAGTCTCTGAACAGGATCCTCCCTCCTGTACATTCCTCAACAGCCTTGCTCCCTTCCTGTCCAAATGGGCCAAAATAACATCAGACCATTGGGTCCTGGGCATAATTTCGGCGGGATATGGTCTGCAGTTTTCTTCCCCTCCTCCTCACAACCCTCCCTTCCCATCCCTCTTCAGAGACCCCTTTCACGAGCAACTCCTCGTGTGGGAGGTGGAGAACCCTATTAACCTGGGGGCTGTAGAGGTGGTACCACTGAACATGAAGAAGAAAGGTTTTTACTCCCAGTACTTCTTTATTCCCAAGGTGAAAGGGGGTCTTAGGCCCACTGTAGACCAGTGTCATCTTAACAAATATCTCAAGAGACTGAAGTTCCACATGGTCTTCCTAGCCTCCATCATTCCCTTGCTGGATCCAGGAGACTGGCATGCCGCCCTCGACCTAAAGGACACGTACTTCCACATCACGATTTTTCCTGGCCACAGGCAATTTCTCCGTTCCCACTACCAATTTACTGCGTTACCCTTTGGCCTCTCGTCTGCCCTGAAAGTGTTTACAAAATGCATGGCGGTGCTGGCAGCACACCTAAGATGCCAGGGGGTGCAAATTTACCCGTACCTAGACGGCTGGCTGATCAAGGACAGGTCTCAGTCTCAGGTCTGGAACAGTCTGGTCCTCATATGTACCACCTGTTGCCATCTGGGTCTCTTAATAAATTAACAGAAATCAACATTAACACATGTACAGCAGATAGAATTCATTGGAGCAGTTCTGGACTCCACACAGGCTAGATTATTTCTGCTCCAGCCTCGCTTCAAAGCCATGTCAGATGTTTTTACTCGCCTGCACGAGTGCCCCATCACAACAGCCAGAACTTGTCTGCAGCTGCTGGGCCATATGGCGGCTTGCACATACATAGTAAGGCTTGCACGTCTAGAGCTCAGGTCACTCCAGTCCTGGCAGGCCTCAGTGTACGCCCCGAGCAGGCACTCATTGGACCAAGTGGTCACAGTCCCTCCCCATGTCCTGTCCTCACTGGATTGGTGGTAGGACCCCCATTCAGTGCTGCGTGGCATGCCATTCGAGAAGCTAGCCCCCTCGGTCGCATTGGATTTGGACTCCTCTGACATAGGGTGGGGGCGCATATCAGCTCAAACCACAGTATGCAAGGGGTTTGTTTGTGGGAGGAGCGACACATGCACATGCACATAAACGTGAGGCGATACGTCTGGCCTGCGGGGTGTTCCTTCATTTCATGGTGGGCAGGTGGTGCAGGTGCTTATGGACAACACCGTGGCCTTGCACTATATCAACAGGCAAGGGGGCTCCCTCTTCAGCCCTTTGCAGTGAGGCGTTATGTCTGTGGATCCGGCCCCACGGTACTGTTGAAGGGAAAAACTTCTGATAACTGTGCATGGAGGCGCACACACACCTAGAATGGAATGGACATGAGCAACACATCTCAAAGAACAACAGTTACAAGGTGAGTAACCGTCTTTTCCTCTTCCCATCTTGTCCTCACTTCATACAAAGATCAAAGTCCACACAAATTTTTATGAAAGTCAGATATTATGTGTTGTGAGCCAGTTCTCTTCTCCCAAAGATCATAGAGGCAAGTAAGACCCCTGACTTAATTGAAGTTACTCCTGATTTCCATCCATGTGAGAAAGGAATCATGTTTCTGTGTTTTGCTTCTTCAAGGAGATTAATAATAAAAATGTTTCTACTCTTTGGTTATATTTTTCTGACGGTGCTATCAAACTGATTTCTTGTTACTGTATGTGTTTTTGAGTGATAAAGAGCTTGGTATTGTCAGGGCAACCTCCTAGATATACTTAACCCTAGTTGGTATAAATAGTATTAGTGATGCTCACTTTTTAACTTGACTTTGAATCACTACTGTAACACTTAGCATTGTGTAGTTAGACCACCAAGAGGAGAAAAATGGAGCAATGCATAGTACTCTACTTAAGTACTTAAATAAATTTCCTTGCTGTTTGAAATATGCATTAGACCATTTAGAAAGCTGAAGATTACTGTATGCAACAGAATGGTTTCAATATGTTCTTAAAATGAAAGTCATTTCCTCTTATTCTTTAACACCAATTATCCATTTAAAAGAGTTTGGATTTTACATCAGTGTCATTTCTTATTTCATTCCCCAATAAAAGGAAATGGGAATCCTTTATATTAGCTCTTTATTTTGACAAAGATGCCAATTAACTACTTTATACAATTAGACTGTACTATGCTTTAGACTAGAAAATGGCTTGGGTTTTCCTCTAAAAGGAAAACTGAATATAATAGTGTAAAAGCTATTCTAATCTCCATGTTATTACAAAGGACTGCAAATCACTAAATACTTCTTCAAGTCATTCCCCAGCCTTTAAATTGAGTGAGGAATCTCCATGTAAGTTAATGTTCGCTGCATCAGCATTGATTTATGAGGGTTTCCCCACTGTACAGTAGCCCTGTTTTCCCATGGAGTTTGATTGTCAGCAGTGGCCAGTGAAGAGGCTAGAACTTATGTGGAGTCACTAGATCCTTGTACAGATATACTTTATCCCTGCAATGTGAGAAAACTGTGTTTCAGGAGCAATCCACATCTATTTCTATGGGAATGAGAGCAAATCCCACAACAACATCCAATAGAACAATAAGTTGGAACCTCTGTGATACCAAACTCACTGAGTTTTCTTTTTCCTACAGAGGAATAACCTGCATGGGGGACAGTTTGGTTCTTTATTTGCTTTTTTTAAAATGTGAATGTTTGAAGTTCTTTCTAGTTCTCTTAAACTACTGTCCTATATATGTCCACAGCAGTTGCAGAATCCTACTTTTGCAGGACATGTCTCTTTAGAAATTAGAAATCCTTGTGTTTGCAATTAAGAAGCTATTTGTTTTTATTTTGTTTAACCCTTTACAGCATGAAAGAGTTCTCTTGATTAAGGATTATATAATTCCACATTAAAAGCTTGAAATCTGTCAAAGAATTGTAAGTTGAAATGTTGGTCTTAACCGTAAAAGAAAAAGAACATCATATTGAAAATCTCCCATTTCTGAGTGAATGTTACTTTAGAAATTGAACCCTACTACTAAATACTAAATATTAAATACTATTACATATTAAATATTACTAGAATTTTCCATATATATCTCATCTCTCAAATGTTACAACATCCCCTCCTTCACAATTTCTAATTTCACTAATTATAACCATTGCATTTTTCAGAGACAGAACATGACATAACTGTGGTTTGGTATTTTTATTTCATGATCAGAGAGATCAGATCTTTCCAGCTATGGCTCATGCTTTCAATTCCACTCTATATCATTAAAAACAGATTTTATTGAAATGAGAATGGAATTTACAGTAATGTTTCTGGCTAACATCTAGACTATCTGGAAAGACCTGATGTTTATATTTTTGATGATGATGACAGCTTTTCAGAACTACATGAACAGATATTCAGTCAGGTGCATGTCTAATTTGCTCTCACAGTTAGCATAACTGCATTCACAACTGTGGTAATTGCATGAGCAAATGACCAGGTAGACATGGCTACTGTAGTGATGATATCCATATAAAAACCTAGATAGGTAGTGCATAGAATAGCTGCAATTACATGTGTAATTCCCCCTTGCCTTGTTATTCCCACTCCTTGTTACTTCTAAAATTAAATTGTAAATTCTTCATAGCAGGGACTGTGATTTTCTATCCATAATGCAAAATGTGTAAAATGGTGTAAAATAATATTATGCAACAGATAAACTGTATATACAACCATCAGCAAACATATGGAATTATGTTATCTGTTTAAAGAAAACTAGAAACTTAAACTCCCTGATACTAGAATAATAAATGCTTTTTAAAATCTCAGTTTAGTACTTCAAGGTTCTTTCTACACTAAGGAGGGCAATAATTAGGAGGCTTTTGAATGCAGTAGTTTCAACTGAACATGCAACTTACTTGCAAATGATGTTATTTGACATTTAATGAGTGCTGTTCTTTTCAGATACCAAATATATATAACACTGAAATGTTTCTCTTGTCTTTAAGTATTAATTTATCTTAGATTCAAATATCCATTAAGATCCATCCAATATTTACTTTGTCCATTTAAATTAAGCCATTTTCTACACTATATCCGTTCTCAGGTGTATTGCTTAGCCTTTTAGCGCCTCTGAATCACCTTTATGCATTTGCACTTCGCACTCATTATTTTGCAAAACACATCCAAGTGATTTCTTTCCATTGTGAATTTCTTTTTGCCACTTCTTGTTTTTCCAAGGACGATAGTTTATTAAAGCAGCATTTATAGTTTCCCCCTTTTTTTATATTTCTTTAACCCTAACATAAAATTCCTCCAGCCTTGTTCAGTGGCCCATGCGTTCTCCCTTCATTTACCATCACAATTAACTTATTTATTTGAGAGCTAAAGGTCTTCTCTTTTTTACAGTGATGGAGTGGAGAAAAACAAGGTGGAAGTAGAGTGGGGAGCATAGAAATAGACAAACTCCTCTCATACCATGGTTGGGGATTCAGAAGATGAGGTTGACTAAAACAAGTTAAGGTGAGAAAGGATTGAGTCAAGTAGCTGTTGCTGTCTAAAATATATTCTCCTCTAAACATGGTGGATTTCCAATAGGGAACTGCACTGACATTAATTCTGCACCAAGTAGCATTAACTCTTCCTCCACACTTCTAAGGTGGGTGAGACAGAGGGAGATAGGGCACAAATGCAGTGGGGAGAGCAAATCGCCTAATAGTTCTTGAGGGAGCAATGCTGCCAAGAGTTAGAGAAAGACCAGGAAATATTGCAGAAGAGAGGAGTTTGCCTGGAGATGGACTAGGATTGTTCAGCTTTCTGCTCTGCTTTTTACATTGAGCTGAAGAAATCTGGCCTATTGCTTAGCTCACTCAGAGTACACCTCATGGGTATTACCAGTTTTCACCACAAAGTGGTCAGGGTATCTGTATTTGCCCATCCTATCACCAAACACTTTTTTAAGGGTATCGGAAATGTCTATCTCGAAAATACAAGTTCCTACCCCACCTTGGGACTTGATCCTGGTACTACACTGTCTTACTTGGCCTCTATTCGAACCATTAGAAACATGCTGTCTGATACATCTCTCAATGAAGGTGGCCTTCCTAGTCACTATCACATCTTCTCACTGAGTGGGAGAGATAGGGGCCCTCATGGCACACCCACCATATACCATCATTTTCATAGACAAGATCATCCTAAGACCTCATCCTTTCAGGAAGTCACCGAGGTTCTTTATTTCTACTTCCTCTATATCCAAATAGAGGCTATCTAAATGATTTTCGGGTGCATCCACCTTTGTTACCACCAGAAGTATCTGCAACCCCAGTGGGGATCCGAACCCATTCCACCATGTCCTTATCTACTTCAATAGCCTCTCTAAACAATATACTGATCATGAACATATGTAAAGCAGCCACCTGGGCATTGGCACACACATTCACAGAACACTATGAGATTGACTAGGGCTTAAGATCAGCCGCATTGTTAGGACATACTGTATTATCATCAGTTACTTATGCAACTCTGAAGCCCCTTCCATCCACCGAGGGCATTGCTCTTCAGCCACCTGAAGTGGAGCACCCACAGGGACAGTCCTCGAAGGAGAAGAGAAGATTAATCACCCTGCGCAGTAATTGAGGTTCTTCAAGATGTGTGTCCCTGTGAGTGCTCCACTACCCACCCTCCTCCCCTGTACTTCGGAGTACTACGGACTCTGTGATAGGGAAGGAACGGAGGGAGGTCTGGTTGTGCAGAACTAGATAGGTGCTCATAACACTGCAAGATGGGGAAAGTGCATGTACAATCCAGACGAGCACTGCTGCTGAAATTCTCCACTCAAAGGCGTAGAGATTCATGTTCACCTGAAGTGGAGTACCCACAGGGACACCCATCTCGAAGAACCTCAGTTACTGCACAGGGTCAGTAAACCTTCTCTTCCATTCTCTTTACCCTTACTTTGGGATTCCGCAATGAGAAGGAATTGAATGACAGCTGATGCTTTTCACCTATATGTGCCATCAGTATGGAGCATGAGGACAGACAAACACATGTGTTTCCTATGGGTATTGCTGGCCAAAAAGATTCCAATCTGTGGCACTTGAGTTGCATGCACACCTATTACTGGAATGTACATATGGACAACACATTTTGGAGAACTTCAGTTATTGTATACAAGAAGTAACTTCTCATTCTCCAGTCCACTTCTTACCCATTAGCTTGAAGGGGATGAGAGTGGGCACAGAGGGACAGGTATTTAGGCACCTAAAAATGCAGAAAGATGCCTAGGGGATTTTTAAAGGTTTCTAGTGGCCTGCGATGGGATGTTCCATGCACCAGTAGGATGGTGCCTCCTACTGGTCACTCTAGGAAATAGCTTATGAGGTCGACACTCCTTCCGGCATCACCATCTCCCTGACTCCCTCTCTGGTTCTGCAGCCCCCATCTAGCTCCACAAGCTGCTGCTGCCACCTCTTTGTGACTCAGCCCTCCAGCCAAATCACTATCTGTGTTGTTCCCTTCCAGGGTATCAAAGTCTTCCTTCAGCAATCCTGGGCAGTCTTCCCATTCACTGCCCCATGGTGCCACTCCATCAGTGACTGGCAGGGGAACCCGGGCCCACCCTCTACTCTGGGTTATGGCTCAAGGACCTCGGTTTGCTTCTAGACCTTACTGCCTTTCCCTGAGCACTGTCCTACCTTCTTGGCTTCCTCTCGCTCTGTGTTTGCTAGCCCAAATGCACCTTCCTTCTCCCAGGGAGTGATGCAGAATTTCTCAGCCACCCCTTTCTGTTGCCAATTTCCTGCTTTAATAGCCGCTACCCAGTTCCGTTTCTCCTCAGATGGGCTCCCTTATTCAGTCAGAGGATTACTTAGCCACCTGATTCCTCTCAGCTGTGGTCTGTTGGATTAATTAGCCCCCTTCTTTGTCTTCATTAACCCTTTCAGGGCAAGTGTGGGGTAATTCCCCCAGCACATGGCCTAAATGCTATTTATTTCAAAGGGAGTTATGCACTCGTGAAAATCCCAACAAGCACTTATCTGCATAATTAGGCACGTAAATACCTTTAAAAATCTGGCCCACAGTGCTTTTTTACTCCTGTGTGTCCTGTACCCAAGGCCCAGGTAGCCTATGCAGGGAGGAAAATAGAGTTTTACTCTCTGACATGGGCATCTAATCCAAGTTACAATCTAACCCTAAGAGAACAAGATCACAGTTCAGCAGATAGATATGTCAGATACTATGATGATGAGGGCCATGTAAGAACTAAGTTAAATAGATAGCATAATACATTGAAAGGAACAGAGGTAATACAAATTGAGTTTATATCATGAAGTCTGAAATGTGTTTGATTGAACAGTACAACCTGCTCCTACTTTATGCTGTAAATTTAAAATAATAGTGAAGGAAATGAAACTAAATGGATAGACAAATCTTTTGGCTGTTTCTCTCTAAATGCAGTGTATATGGCTAATTCAGCAGCACTATGAGAAATAAACTGAAATAAATTGTGTCATTAGCCCTGACTGCCTGTAGTCCACAGCAGAACCTAGCACCAAGCATTGCAAACAGCTATCATCCTCTGCAGTTAAAAATATTGCTCACATTTGGAAAAGCTTCTCAGTATTTGAAGCTATTGTCCCTTATGATAATATCCAATTACCAGATTGCTTTCATCCCTTGAGGTCAGCCTTTCCTAACCAGAAGCAATATAATCAGACACCATGAAGGAGACACAACCCAAAACCTGTGAATAAGGCCCCTTCCTGCCATTTTTGGTATAAGAGAGTCATGAGCAACTGGGGCCTCTTCTAACTTAGACTGAAAATGCTTCATTTGGAGAAGGAATCTTCCTTCCCCCTTAAAACATGTCATAGTCTGACCAATGCTGAAATAAATTATTCTGGATGTATTTGTCTTAGTTAACTATTGCCCAGTATCAAACCTTCCATTCCTGATCGAGCTTATTGAGAAACTTATCAAAAGTAGTGACAAGCTCATGTAGCTAAAGCCAATATCCTAAACCCTGCACAAATCAAATTCAGTCCAAGACACAACGGAAACTGTGATAGACTGATGGACATTCCTTTGCTGATGATGGATAGATTTCCAGCTTCATGTCCATGCATATTCTACACAGCATTCAACATGGCTGATTACAGGAGAGAGGAGTATTGGGGCCCAAAGGAATGCACTAAAATAGCTTAAATACTTCCTGGAAGGACATTTCCATAGGGTAGTGATAAAAAACTATACTTCTCCCACCAGACCACTTACTTGTAGAGCTCCACAAGGATCAATTCTCTCTCCATTCTTATTCAACAGCTGTGTTCAGTCACTGGAGAACTGGCGAGATTTCATGAGCAGGGGAAGCCCTCCACCACTGCCACACACACTTTACTGGTTTCATCTGATCAATCTGTGCTTTCAAACATTCATTCTGAATTTGCTACAAAGCTTTGCCCTCAAAATTAGAATTTGTTAATGATTTTTGAGCTAGTAACTGAATATCAAAAACATCAGTGAAGGTGGATTACAATCTTTCACTACTGCAAAAGCTATACATATATTTTCAATTAACATTTCTTTCTTTCTTTCTTTCTTTCAGTATAGTTTTCAGACTCAGCACCATATATGTTTGGAACTATTTTGCCAGTGAAGGGAAATGGAAAAATATTTAAATAATATGGACATTTTTATAGTGAAAGTGTTTGCAATACAGATAGGGAGGAAAGACCACTACATGCAGAGAAGAGGTTGTAAAACAGATTTTGCCTTTTATTTCCTATCTGCTTTGTTCAGATTCAGTGGAAACAATGTATTCTTTTTTTTGTCAAAGATACTCTTATTTCTGCAGGGACAGAATAATATTTTAAAGGAATACTTAGCTAGGAGCTTCCCCGGTTTTTGCTTACTCAAGTTACAGCCTTTCCCATGAGATTTTGTAAAATCACAGTTACTTTCCCATGTAAAAATTTTCCTTTACTCCCTCCCCTTCCTCCATATACACACCCCGCATACAAATAACACCCTCTCATGAATAAGAGCTTAGCCAGGATGGAGAGGAATTGCTTAAGGGGGAGATACAGATGGTGATACACCGAGGAGAATTTTTTAACCCTTGGGAGATAGCTGGATTGAAACTTGTTTCTCTTTGAATTAATTAAATGAATTCTGGAGCCTTTCTTTAGAAGGAGTGGAAAATAATGTAAGTTTTATGTACTTAATGCATTCTTTTTCTTGTTGGGAATAGGAATATTAAAGCTGGGAACTTTTACTTGCTTAAGTGACATATTACCTTCATAAAAGACATTCAGGAAGATAAGCCAAACCTTTCCTCTAGGTGAGTGGTTTGAACAGAACATTAAAAGTGTGCAAAGTTAAAGAAAATGTGAATGTTTACTTCTCTAAGAAGTAAAAAGGAGTTTTTCTCACTCCAATTTTAGTACATTCTATCTTTAGGATATCAGATAGGATCAAAATAACATTTAAAAGACAGAATAGATCGTTCAGTAACATTTTTATGTGCTCTGATGTTGAGTTGCCTGAAGGGTAAGACTGTTAAATATAAAGATTCTTTAGTTATATTTTTTTCTTCAAAACCAAAGGGACCCCTGGAATCAGGAATTTTCAATAAATTAAAGTGAAAACCTCCTTATTTTGTGAGAAAATGAATGTTTATTTTACTTACAAACACCAAATGCTGAATGTGACTAGCCTTTATATTCTGAGAGCAAGAAAATAATAGATCTTATTTTAAACTGGATTTTTTTAAATCAGAGACCTAATCAGGTCTGTTCTTTTGTATTTGAAACCAAAACAATTCAATGGGAAACTTGGAAGATGATATTTGGTGATTATGATTTTATCAAGACAGGGCAATGACTCCAATGAGAGAGCATTGGTGGGAAAATAAATTAAAGAATGATGTAGCCCAGGGAAAAGTGTCTGAGATTGAATTGAATATTTTGTGGGGATTTGGCTGAGGAAATGAAGATAAACTTTTTAAAGACACATAAATGGCAGCCAGAAGTTTGTTTGCTTTGATCAGTTAGGAAGGGTTGATCCAAAAGATTGCTTTTGGGGTAAATCTCTGGAAAGATTATATCAAATGGAATAGAAGCCGTATATGGTACAATGACACTTTGTCAATCCTCACAATAAATAAGCCTATAGATGTACCCAGCTCTGAGTGTCTTTATAATGCTGTCTGTGGTCCTGGTATGCATTCCAGTAGCATGTTTCATAGGTTTAAATGTTCAGTACTTCTGAATTGTTTTTGAAATTTTGTAATTTGAACTGAAACTATTTTCTGAGTGAGGAAGATAAAATGCTTACTTTTTGATCTTGGCTTCTTGCTAGGATAAACTGGGCAAGTGGAAATGCAGATGAGAGCAAGCTGGGAACTTTCATTGTCTAGATAGCCTTTTCAGATGACTTTGAAGAAAAATGGGATCTTCAGAGTGCATTCTGCATATATGAGTTTTCAGGTTCTTTTTGAGACAGCCAAATTACTGAATACTTTTAGGCTAGAATTTGATACAAATTGTGATATTTTTTTAGATTTGGAGGTCACAATTTTAAGCCTTTGGATGATTTTCAGTAATCCTTTTATAAATGTCCAAACAAAGTTAATAAGATTATTCATTTGAAACCAGGGCATTGAACTCTTATATGATTAAAATTTTCTCGTGTTTTATTAGGGTTTTTTTTGCATTTATTCTAAGAAATGTATGAATCATTTTAAAAGTAACAATTAAGATTCTATTGACAGTAGGAAAAATGTTTTCCCTTAAATTATACATGAAGTTTGTTACTCTTAACATTGTACTCTGGATGTGAACTCCTTTTTTATGTGGGAAGATACCATCTGTGAACAATTTTCAGCACTTCAAAAGTGGCAAATTTGTGGTATTTTCAGTACATATTTTATAAAAAAACACATCATAAATGTTTGTTTCAGTGGGGTTTTTATCTAGTTTAGTTTTAACCAAAACTTCTATACATACAATAGAAATATAACCAGTTTCTAATTTAAAATGTTGCTAATTTTTGGGCTAGAAACACGTACATAAATTTATATTTATCTTAATTATAATTTGCAAAACATTATCCTGGATAAATGTACTGCTTATAAATTGAATCAGCATTTTTAGGAACAATTTTAGGAGTAGTTTGTGATTTTCTAATTAAGCTAAAAAGAAGGTTACATTCTAGCTTGATAATATTTATTCTTTGGTTGTTCAGATTGAAACAAAATTAAAGTATATGTATGCAAATGTATATGCAAATTTACTTCACTCCCTAAGGTTTCTGGCCATTTGCCAGTATGGCCTTTAATGTTGCAATAATTGCACTCCACCGTCTTGTACAATTTATTATTTCAGCCCCTTTGTCTGGTCCAAAGGATTTGTGTACCCTTAAACAATGTCAGTAAAGAGGTTTCTTTCTTTTGTTTCCATTAAAAATAATAATTGTATGATAAATAATTGAGAGCTCTGAAGACTGAAGTCCTGTCCTCATTAAAACTACAGCATAGGCACTGAAGCATTGGAGGTTCAAGCATCCTCATACCAATCTGCCAGTGTTCTTCCCCACATCTTAAGGGGAGCACTGCTAGTAGGAAAAAGGGTAATTCACTTCCATACACATTCAGTCCTTAGTCTCTTTGCTATGACTATCAACAGTGGTCCAAATTGTAATGGTATCTTTGTGATTTAGACAGCAGTCCACTTGGAATTTGACTCAGACCACCAATGAATTTCAAATAAAGCATTAAACAGCCATCAGATGGTGATAACTTTTAGTCACTACTAACCTGGAGTATATTAAAACTGCTTTGCTATATCTAAAATGTTCCAAATACTATTACCAACCTCTTCCTCATCCAGTCCCTTCAATGCAATATTCTTTGAACCACTGCAATGCTACTGCAAGTGGTTATATTTGAAAGATTCTGAACATCCAAGGAGTGGTTGGCACAGCTCAACTCAGGAGGAGGATGGTGATGCAACTCTATAGGTAATATAATCAAGTTGCACTGGATTTACACTTTAGTATAAATAAGATGAGAAGCAAGCTTCTTGTAAACTGCTACAAATAGGTAGGCAAAATGAGGTGAGCATGATATTTTCAACTCTTAGTTTCTTTGTTTTTCAATCTTACTTTACACCATTCAAATTATTGAAAAATGATTTTGCGTTAATCTTTTATTTTTTAAGAAATGGCAGTTCAAAATTTATCTTTATAAATTGCACTTTCTTTAAAATATATTTTTAAAATTCACCAATATCATAATATCTGTTTGATATGTTCATTTAAGATGATCACAGTTTCATAGAATATAACATATATATAGCAGCTTGGAACTCTTCTACCAGCCTCAATACTGCCTTACCCAGCTCCCAAAAAATCCCTCTCAGATGTCTTAGAGCTACCATAGTGACTCCCCTGCAGTTAGAGCTCAGGGCATGACTAAGGTAGTCCTATACCTCAGCTATCCTGGCTACTAGAATGACTCTTGGGGCCTAAGAAGCCAATGGAATTTAGAGCAGCCACCTTTGCTGGACTGGATAAAATCAATATGTCTAAGAGAAAAGAAGGATGAAATCCTGGTCCCATGGAAGTCAGTGATCAAACTGCAATTGACTTCGGTGGATCTAGGACACTTCAGATCTTTAAACAACACTTATTCCAGTTACTTACAATATAACATATAAACATATTTTACAAAAGTCCTTAACTGATCAAAGGAAAAGTTTAAAAGGATCAGGAGAAAATTACCCAAGAGTTAAGAAATGTGACACTAGTGACAAAAGTGGTCACTATGAGTAAGTATTCACTCTGTCTCTCCCCCCAACTCCCAATATCATCTTAATAAGTCTCAAACCACAGTTCTAACCTCCGTTAAATGGGTGTAATTCCACTGATTTAACAGAAGACAGAATTCAGACTACAGTCACTACAGGAAAAAGAGATAGAAAATCTCTTCTATAATAATTTAATTTCCTTAAACATCAGAAGTAACATCCATTAAAAAAAAAACAGATTAGGGGGAAAACAGCTTTACTTTAATAGTTTAAGTACACATTTGGGTAATCATCTGACAGGTAATAATTTACCGAACATATATAAAAAAACTAAAATCTCAGTTCATCAATGATATCTTTGGTGGTTTGCTTATTATTTTGACTCCATCTTGATCTCAGCTTGAGTGTTCAGGACTTGAAACTGTCTCCAACAAGAAAACCCCTCATTTTAAATACCCTCAAAGTATTCCAAGAAAGGCCAAAATATTTTCTATGTGCTATTGTTGCTTCCATAACATCAGGGGGAAAAGCTCTTTATGGCTTTGGATTAACAATTTAATCTATTGATGGTCAAATTGCTAAATCTAGCCTTGATTGGATACAAATCCAAAAATAACCAGAAGTGCACTTTTAGGTAACAAAAATTTCTTTATGGGATATTATTGAAGAATTTTGAACAAACAAGGAACATTCTTCTTGAATCCTGTATTTTAAATAATAATAAAATTTTAGTTAGCATAAATGTAGGTACCTCAGAACACTCTGCAGTTGAAAAGTATATTTTAGAAACACTTGTGCTCCCATTTAAGTCAATGGGAATTTTGCCTTTGACATCTGTGACAGAAGCATCAAGCCTTTTCTTGTTGTGTGGCACCTAACCATTGCCCACAGTTAAAGATGTTTGCACAAACATTTGGACCAGACAGCACTCTCTCACCCTGATTCCCAGCTCTGGCCAAGAAGTGCTTGGTCAAGCCACAATCAAGAGAGATTCTAGAGTGTCTTTTGAACCCTACCCCCAATTTTGGGCCAGCCAGGCTCTGCCCCAGTCCCTACCCATATATTAGAGTAACTTAGGCACTGGCTGCTAATAGTCCTCAGGAGAGGATACCATAACAATTTTCATTTAAATTTGAAGAAATGTTATAGTTTTTAGGACGTTTTGTTGCAGGAAGAGAGAGAAATCTGTAACAAAGTCTTCAACAAAACAACAGCATGAATGGTGAGGTTGGGGGGAGAAGAAGTGTTTTAAATTATTTTTTTAATAACAAGTTTTTGAGGCTTGTAGACTTTTACGGAAGCATTTTTGCTGATGAACACCCATGTAACATTTGGCAAATAGCACAGAAGAGCAATTATTGTATTCCCTCTGTGCACTGCACATAAATGGTATCATTTCATCAATCATTTACAGCTCTCATTAGCAATACCACAGCATCTGAATTACCCCAAACAACAAAAAACCAAACATTTGTTTGGACTTTAATATTTTAGAGCAGGTTTCATTTTAATTTCACTACAATATTATGAGCTGCACTGATTTCAAAGTCACATACATGTAATATAAAGTTGCAAAGAATAAAATATTGAAAAGATATATTGGCCCTGATTCAGGAAAATATTGAAGCACATATTTTCCAGAATAGGGATAAATTGAAGCATGTACTTAAGTGTTTTCCTAAGCTGAGATCAAAAGCACAAAACTTCTCCTCCTCTAGAAAAAAACTAAATCAACTACCAAACAAATTCTATTTCACGATTCATTATTTCATTTTTTCTCTCACTCTTTTGTTTTTGTTTTGGTATACTGACTCTCTCTGTGCAATCTCTTCTTCTTAGCCTCGTATTACAGGCTACAGTTTTAGAACATAATTCAGTCAAATTTCAAAGAAATTGAAAAGAAGAAATGGAAAGTTAAGAATAACCATGTGCACTATTCTGCATTCCATTCGATAGCTTCTGCAATTTCTTGACCAGAGCAATCTGGCAGCACCGCCAGAGTGCCCTGGTGAATATTGCCACCTTTCACTTAATAGCAATAAGGCAAGTAGTAAACCTTGACTACTGCTTATTTTGTTACAATATAATTCATTTCACTCTTGTTTTCTGAGTGATAGCGCTCTCTCTAATTGTTCCCATATTCTTATGAGCCAGAATGCAACCCTACAACAAGGGTTGAGAAAAGAAATAAATAAGTAAGAAGGCTACCTTTCTCCCTCATTAATACGTTGACTAGTCTGGAGCTATAGTAAACTGTAAGAGTACAAAACTCCCTTCTGTCCATTTCATACATTTAATATGTCTTGAATCATATTCCTCCAAATATTTCTATAGTACTCTAATCTTAAAATATGTTCAGTCACTGTGGGTGAAAATTTCAAAAGTATGTAAGTGATTTAGGAACCTAAGTCCCAATTTCAAACGTTATTTATATAATAAGAGACCACAAAACATTGAAAGTCAATGGCAATTAGGTTCCTAGGTGCCTAAAACACTTTTGAAAATGAGACTTAGTTTCGGAAGTCACTTAGATGCTTTTGAAAATTTTACCTTCTGTGTATAGTAGCTCCATTGACTCTTTGCTCACATAATCTAATTAAGCAAAAAGCCGTAAAATATGTGTATTGTCCTCCTATTCGTTCATACTTGAGAGGCACAGTGAGTTAAACAGCTTCCAATTTAGCTTTTATTATAAAAAGTAATACCTGAGAGTGCCTCCAGATGTGTATGACCTGTATTGATAGACGATGTGTGTATGGTATTTTGTATTAAACGTTTTTGGTCTAGTTTTAATGTATTTTCTGTTACATCTTTTTCTTAGTTACTACATGGTTTGTGATTGGTTTCGTAGTTGTTGTTGTTGTTTTGTTTTAAGTGCCTGAAAGGTTAACATTGATGCTGAGAGGATAGCTGGCAGTATGGAGTGAAGCTGAAAATGCCCTCTTTTCCCCTTTAAGCCCACCCCTTTTCCCTCCATTAGAATGGCCATACTGGGTCTGATCAATGGTCCATCTGGTCCAGTATCCTGTCTTCCAAAGGTAGCCAGTGCCAGATGCTTCAGAGGGAATTAACAGAACAGGCCAATTATCAAGTCCCCTGCTGTCCAGTCTCAGATTCTGGCAGATTCTATGACTGCCATCTCATAGAATATTAGAGTTGGAATGGATCTCAGGAGGTCATCTACTCCAACCCCCTGCTCAAAGCAGGACTAATCTCAGCTAAATCATCCCAGCCAGGGCTTTGTCAAGCCACAGCTTAAAAACCTCTGAAGATGGAGATTCCACTACCTCCCTAGGTAACCCATTCCAGTGCTTCACCACCCTCCTAGTGACAAAGTTTTTACTAATATCCAACCAAGACCTCCCCCACTGCAACTTGAGATCATTGCTCCTAGTTCTGTCATCTGCTACCATTGAGAACATCCTAGCACCATCCTCCCTGGAACCCCCTTTCAGATAGTTAAAGGCTGCTATCAAATCTCCCCTCATTCTTCTCTTCTGTAGACTGAACAAGCCTAGTTCCTTCAGCCTCTCCTCATAAGTCTTGTGCTCCAGCCCCCTAATCATTTTTGTTGCCCTCCACTGGACTCTCTCCAACTTGTCCACATCCTTTTTGTATTGGGGGAGCCCAAAACTGGACACAATACTCCAAATGCAGCCTCACTAATGCCGAATAGAGGGAAATAATCACTTCCCTCAATCTGCTGGCAATGCTCCTACTAATGCAGCCCAATATGCTATTAGCCTTCTTGGCATTAAGGGCACACTGTTGATTCATATCCAGCTTCTTATCCATTGTAACCCCCAGGTCCTTTTCTGCACAACTGCTGCCTAGTTCATCGGTCCCCAGTCTGTATCTGTGCATGGGATTCTTCCGTCCTAAGTGGAGGACTCTGCACTTGTCCTTGTTGAATCTCATCAGATTTCTTTTGTCCCAATCCTCCAATGTGTCTAAGTCACTCTATATCCTATTCTTACCTTCCAGGGTATCTACCACTTCCCCTTCGCTTAGTGTCATCTGCAAACTTGCTGAGGGTGCAATCTACCCCATCCTCCAGATCGTTAATGAAGATGTTGAACAAAACCGGCCCCATCACCGACTCCTGGGGCACTCCGCTTGTGACCAGCTGCCAGCTAGACGTGAAACCATTGATCACTACTCATTGAGCTCTATGTTCTAGCCAGTTCTCTATCCATTTTATAGTCCGTTCATCCAACCTATACTTCTTTAACTTGCTGATAAGAATACTGTGGGAGACTGTATCAAAAGCTTTGCTAAAGTCAAGGTATATCACGTTCATCGCTTTCCCCACATCCACAGAGCCAGTCAGCTCTTCATAGAAGGCAATCAGGTTGGTCAGGCATGACTTTCCCTTGGTGAATCCATGTTGACTGTTCTTGATCACCTTCCTCTCTTCCAAGTGCCTTAAAATGGATTTCTTGAGGACCTGCTCCATGATTTTTCCAGGGATTGAGGTGAGGCTGACTGGTCTGTAGTTCCCTGGATCCTCTTTTTCCCTTTCTTGAAGATGGGCACTAGATTTGCCTTTTTCCAATCATCATTGACCTCCCCCAATTGCCACAAGCTTTCAAGATAATAGCCAATGGCTCTGAAATCACATCAGCCAACTCCGTCAGCACCCTCGGATGCATTGCATCTGTCCCCATAGACTTGTTTATGTCCAATCTTTCTAAATAGTCCTGGACCTGTTCCTTCATCACTGAGGGATGTTCATCTCCTCCCCATTCTGTGCCCCCCGGTGCAGTAGTCTGGGAGCTGACCTTGTCTGTGAAAACAGAGGCAAAAAAGGCATTGAGTACCTCAGCTTTCTCCACATCCTCTGTCACTAGGTTGCCTCCCTCATTCTGAAAGGGGCCCACACGCTCCCTAATCTTCCTATTGTTGGTAACTTACCTGTAGAAACCCTTTTTTTCCCCTTTCACGTGATGGTTTGTTCCTGCACCCTCAATAAGGTTTCTTTAAAATACAGTCAGCTCTCTTGGATTCCTTTCCCCCTCATATTAGTCACAGTCACAGGTTTAGGGACACCCAGAGCATAGGGTTGCATCCCTGACCATATTGGTTAATAACCATTGCTGAATTTATCCTCCATGAACTTATCTAATTCTTTTTTGAACTAAGTTTTACTTTTCACCTTCACGGCATCCCCTTGCAATGAGTTCCACAAGTTGACAGTGCACTGTGTGAGGAAGTTACAAACACCTTATGTTTGTTTTAAACTTGCAGCCTATTCATTTCATTGAATGACCCCTGGGTCTTGTGTTATTTCAATGGGTAAATAACACTTCCTTATTCACTTTCTCCACACCATTCATGATTTTTTTTACCTCTATCATATCCCCCCTTAGTCATCTCTTTTCTAAGCTGAATAGCCCCTGTCTTTTTAATCACTCCTCAGATCAGATGAGTAGCAACACCTTATGCAGACCCCATCATTTTGTATGTATAGTTGGGATTATTTCCTGTGTGCATTACTTTGCATTTATCAACATTGAATTTCATCTGCCATTTTGTTGCCTAGTCATCCAGTTTTGTGAGATCTCTCTGTCACTGCTTGCAGTCCGCTTTGGATTTAACTATTTTGAGTAATTTTGTATCATCTGCAAATTTTGCCACATCACTATTTTCCCCTTTTTCCAGTTCATTTATGAATATGTTGAACAGCATTTGTCTAAGTACAGTTCGTTGGGGGACCCTGCTATTTACCTCTCTCCACTGTGGAAACTGACAGTTTATTCCTACCTCTTGTTTCCTATATTTTAACCAGTTATTGATCCAGGAGAGGACCTTCCCTCTTATTCCATGATTGCCTATTTTGCTTAAGAGTTTTTGATGAAGGACCTTGTCAAAGGCTTTCTGAAAATTCAAGTACACTATATCATCACTAGATCACACTTGTTCAAATGCTTGTTGACATCCTCAAAGAGTTTTAATAGATGGGTGATGCATGATTTCCCTTTATAAAAGCAGTGTTAACTCTTCACCAACATATCTTGTTTACCTTTGTGGCTGACAATTCTGTTCTTTACTATAGTTACAACCAATTTGCCTGCTACTGAAGTTAGGCTTACTGGCCTGTAATTGCCAGGATCACATCTGGAGCCTTTTTTAAAAATTGGTATTATGTTAGCTATCTGCCAGCCATTTGGTACAGAGGCAAATTTAAGTGATAGGTTACATACCAATTTGCAGTTCTGCAATTTCATATTTGAGTTCCTTCAGAACTCTTGGGTGAATACCAACTGGTCCTGGTGACTTATTAGTGTTAAATTTTCAGTTTGTTCTAAAACCTTTTCTATTGACACCTCAGTCTGGGACAGTTCCTTCGATTTGTCACCTAAAAAGAATGGCTTAGTTGTAGAAATCTCCACCACATTCTCTGTAGTGAAGACTGACGCAAAGAATTCATTTAGCTTCTCCACAATAGTCACATCTCCCTGAGTGTTCTTTTAGCACCTCAGTCATCCAGTGACCCCTATAATTGTGGGGCAGGCTTTCTGCTTCTAATATACTTTTAAAAAATGCTGTTAGTTTTTGTGTCTTTTGCCAGTTGATCTCAAATTATTTTTTTTATCTGCTTAATTATAGTTTTACATTTGACTTATCAGAGTTTGTTTCTTTCTATTTCCCTCTGTATGATTTGATTTTCAATTTTTAAAGAATGTCTTTTTTTCTCTACATAAGAATGGCCATACTGGTTCAGACTAATGGTCCATCTAGACCAGTATCCTGTCTTCTGACAGTGGCCAGTGCCAGGTGCTTCAGAGGGAATGAACAGAACAGATAATCATCAAGTGATTCATCCACTGTCACACATTCCCAGCTTCTGACAAACAGAGACTAGGGTGAATTCAGACACTTCTACCTATGCTTTTTACTCTGTTGTTTACTATTGTGATATTTTTTAGTCCTCTTACTGTTTTTTCTTTATTTGGGATATGCATGTAGTTTGAGCCTCTGTTATAATGTTTTTAAAAAGTTTCCATGCAGCTTGCAGGCATTTCATTCTTGTGACTGTTCCTTTTAATTTCCATTTAGCTAGCCTTCTTGTTTTTGTGTAGTTCCCTGAAACAGGTTTCACTCACTGCTCGGTTTTTCCTGGTGGCCATATCTGGTGATTAGCTCCATTGAAGTCTGACACCCTCACTTCCACCCATGCTCACACCACATCCCCTTTCATTCTCCGCATGTGCAGTGTTCCTTCTTTGTGACTCAGCTGCTCCCTCTTTGTGGCTTGGCCCTCTGGCCAGGTCACTATATATTTTCCCCTTCTTGTGATGGTAAAGTCCTGCAAGATAAACCATCCCAGAAAGTCTTCAAATTGACTTCCCTGACTTTCCCAATGTCTGGGAGGGCAACCTGGGCCTACCCTTTACTCTGCATTCCAGTCCAGGATTAGAGGCCAAGGTCTGCAATGTCCCACCCTGCTGCCATTTCCCTGACACTTGTCCTATGCTCTTTCTAAGGCTTCCACCCCTCCAGGCTAAACTCTTCCTTCAGGTCCTGGATCCCTGGGGTTTTTACTTTCTGCCAGTGGGTTTCCTCCTTTTCCTGTCTAATGCCTAGAGAGTCATTGCAGGCTTCCTCACTGCAGCCCTTTTCTGCTGTCATCTACTTAGCTTTATACTAGCCCCATTATTCCTTTTTCAGCTGAACTCCATTATCAATCAGGGGTTATTAGGCCACTGAATTCCCCTCAGGTGTGTCCCATCTACTTAACTGGCCCCTACTCAGCCTCATGAACCATTTACAGTCTAATGTGGGGTGAACACCCATCACAGCCCCCTTTTTTAAGTTAAAGGCTACTATGGTGGGTTTCTTCAGTATTTTTCTCCCTACAAGGATGCTAAATTTAATGTCATTATGGTTGCAATGACTATGTGGTTCAGCTTTATTCACCTCTTGGACTGGATCCTGTGCAACACTTAGAACTAAATCAAGAATTGCCTCTCCCCTTTTGGTTTTCCAGGACTAGCTACTCCAAGAAGCAATCATTCAGCAGGGCTCCTATTCTGGACAGGCAGCTTAGGTAGCTTTTACATTTTTGCTTTGTATGCCCCTTTAACAGGAGATGGAGATAGAACACTGGCATCAACTGGTTCCATGGCAGTTGGAGCTTGGCAGCTGGGCCCCAACTGTTAGTTCTTAGAATTCCGGACCCCTGCTGTCCACCCATTTGGGGGCAAGTATCGTCTTCTTGATTGGAGGGAGGGGACAGCAAAAGGGAACTTCTAGGCTACTAGGAAGGAACTTGTTATCTCCTTTTCAAGAAAGCAGATTTACTACTCCTTGATGGAATTAATGAAGAGAAAGAAACAAGTGTGGCAGGGCACCACCTCCATCTCACCAGGCTTAGCACTTCCCCCTCTTGCAGTCTGGGAGGCAGGGGGAGGTCTGCAGTAAATCAGCCCCACTCCGCATAGGGTTTGTTTTCTCCTGCTGGGTTTATCTATTAATATTTTCAAGGTCCAATGAGTACTCTTCAACCATACAAAAAGAAACAAATTCCAAACACAGCGTAAAGAGGGATACGTTTTCCTACCCCTTCTCTGAGGGAGGGTGCTGCCTTGTTATTGGTCCTGGGGTGCCAGTCCTTTCTCTAAACAGGTAGTTAGTGAGCTTGTTTCCCCTGTAGGGAGGAGAGCAGCATCTCACCCTGGACAAGCCTATCTCCCTGCTGCTACTAGTCCTGCAGCAGCTTGTCTCTCCTTCTCCTCTCTCCTCGGAAGAGGATTTTTTAATTGGACTCAGGTGTCCCTAGTTGACCTGAGATAACCGCTTGTCAGTTTTTAGGGAAAAGGGCTTTTATTATTCTAGGGCTAAAATATCTGCCTTCCACCACTCTCTTATAGCAGTCCAGCCTGACTTTGTCTTACAAGGAAATAAAACAGTGTAGAGTAGACAAATATGCAGGCTTGGAATAGGGGATGAATTCAACCTGGCATAAATTCAAACTGACTTTAGTAGAAGTTACATCTGCTTACATCAGGACTGAACCTGATCCAATAAGTACAGACAAACAGGGCATACAGAATGGGTCTGATTGGTACCAGTATCGGAGAGATGAAACAAGAGGCTCTGAAGGAAAGGAAACAAAAAAGGTGTAGAGAAACTGAAAAAAGACAATAATTTACAAAGCAAGACATTCCGTACAGTGTAGGACTAAACTCCAGCAGGGGATCATCTGACAGTCCAAGATCTTCACGCTATTAGTCCTGCAGCTTTCTGACTTTGCATCAGAACATTAATATCATCCTAGAGGTCATAACCTACACCAGAATAAGTATGTTTGAGAAATTTCCATATAGTATTTGTGATAAAGTTCAGCAGGAGGTTGTGGGACCCAGCAAGCTGGGACTCAGTTGTTCAAACCATAAACGTGAGACTGCTTGTCCCTTGACGGGACAGTCTATCTTTTGGAGTGGGGGATTCTAACTAGAAAATGGCATTGAACAATGATATAATTTTTAACAACAATGAAAATGTTTTTGTCTGTTTAGTACATATTTCATAAGAGAGCACTCTTAGTTTGTTAATCTCATATTCTTACCTGGCCTCTGTAGCTGGAAAATAAATCTGTTAACTTTCCAGTACTTGCAATTATTAACATTTATTTTCTCACCTAGGAACTTGGACATCTTTTATTGAATTATTTATTTAATCAGGATTGGGTTTGTTTTTGCTTTTTTTTGGATAATTGGTCTTGCTTTAGTTACTACACAGTGATGATATATCTGAGATGTTGCACTATTTCAAACATTGTCCTAGTGTCTTAAGTGTTTGCAAATGTCCTTTTCTTTTATTGGTAACCTTTGTACCTATAGCACTTCAAGGAAAACTATTAGTTCCCCATGTTGTATATCTTTAGGACACATTGCTTTTCAGGGCACATTGCCAAGTATAACTATTCATCCAGGGTTACTTTGTGGGTCTGGGCAGAGTGGAGAGGGTCTCTATTTTTGAAGAACTGGATGTGTGTAGAATTGTTGTTGAGCAGAATGTTGTTTGATTATTTTTAATATGTGCTTTAAAATATTGATATTGTACTTGCCAGACATGCTGATATCTGCATTGTATAATGTGTAAGTATATAAATAATGAGTAAATGTGAATAGTAAAATAACATTTTAATTCACTTAGTACATTTGTATGCTAAAATCATTGTAAAATCATAGGTGTAGTGTATTTTATATTTTAGAAGTATCCATGTACTTTTGGGTTAGATGTGTAAAGCATCCTTTCTTTTCCTAGTCTCTTACTCCTCAAGGGGGCAGGAATCACAAGTCTCATGGAGTCAGTGCCCTTAATCATGACTGGGAGCTCTTTCTAGTGCTTGACAGTAATGACTCTGAACAATGTAGTTGACAGTCAATGAGAAAAATTCTCTTTAGTCCTCCTTGGCTGGAAGGACAGTGTCTCAGATTCAAGGCCTCTGTGATATGGTGGGGGAGTAAAGGAAGAGAGAAATTATGAGGACCAAATAATTCTGTCAAGGAGCTTTTCAAAAGTGCCAGTCACCTGCAACTCCACTTGAAGTCAATGGAAAGTCAGACACTAAATCCGTAAAATCTATGTAGGCCCTATCATTACATGTAATCTAAATGTGAACCTCATATACATCTCATTTAAGAATTAATACAAGTTGTGGTTGTTGTTTTGTTGTTGTTTGCTTTGTTTTGTTTTGTTTCCCTAAGAGATTGATGGCTACAAAAGCAGGTGCAGTTATAAGGCAACTGGAAAGTCAACTGTGTTTGGTTGTATTTGACAGATTTTTGGTGGTCACTTATCTTGATACCTCTTGTTAGCTGTTTCCACTACTAGGGATAAAATCTATCACAGGAGGAAAAGGATGAAAAGATGGCTGACTTCTCACTATCCTGTTCTCACAATTTCCGCAAGTTCACACCTGAATCCTTGGCTGCTATTGAGAAGCGAATTGCTGCCAAGAAGGAATACATAGATCAGCAGCCTGAAGAGAAACCTCGTCCCCAGCTTGACTTGCAGGCTTTCAAGAAGCTGCCTGCTCTCTATGGGAATCCTCCTCAGGAGCTCATTGGGGAACCACTCGAGGATCTTGACCCTTACTATAGCTGTCACAAGGTTAGAGCCATCAAAAAAGTTAGTTGTTTTACCTTTGCTTCATTAAGAAGTTCAGCAAGGAAAGGCTTCTGCTGACAGATCTGATTTTAATGCTTCCTTGAGCAAGTTATCAGTAGAGAGCCTTTTCTGGTTTAGGCATCAAAAAGCTACATTTGGCAGCGCTTCCTTTGAATGATTACATTAAGACAGTTGTATTAAATCAGTTTATTATAAAACAGGTACCTAACATACTTTGAACATTAAGTGATAATGTAATAAAACCTTAATTTTATACTCTACTAATCAAAGCAAATGAAATTCATCAGCATGAGTCATGTGCACAATTTACTTGCTGCTTCAGCCCTCCATCTAGGGCTTAATAGGATCAATAGGGTCTTTGGTAGTACAAAGCCTCTGCACAATGTGTAGGCTGACCAAAGCCACTACATTACATGCAACTTCTCTCTAAAGGCTGCTAATGGTCAGAACCACTTAATACAGTCTGGTTTCCAGTTACAAATTTTAATAAGGAATTATGGCACATAAATACATATATTTTTACAGAACCACCAGTTCATCAACAATATTTTCTATAGAATATACTTTAGCCATTAAAATATATATGAAATTCTGAGACTTGAACCCACATCTCTCACAGTCCAGGTTAGGGCCCAAACCCCCAAGCTAACAGGGTGAATTTTTCTCAGTCATCCCTGTTGCAGTTGTTACACTTTGTATAAGTAATTAGATATTCATTGGAACAGGGACTCTAGCACAGGTCTCCTGCATCCCAGGTGAGTGCCATAAAAACTGAGCAATAGAGTTGGTTTCTCTCTGGTCCAAGGAATATTTAGTTATTTATTCAAAGAGGAACAGCTCCAATAGGAGAAACTGAGCAGAGGAAAGAGAGTGACTAACTGTATATCCCAGGTGTTAGAACACTCCCCACTCCCTTTTTCCAGTTTTTAGCAGAAATTTCAGGTTCCCTGGTTTTTCAGAAATTCCACCCTGGATCTGAGAAACCTTCCCAATTAAAATTTCAGCAAAACCACCCCTTTCATGGGAAAAGTTTCAGGTTTGACAAATCAGTATTTTTCAGTGAAAAACTGTTGAAAAAATCTGGAGTAGTAGTACTATCGATATTAGTGAATTCTGAGAAAATGGTTCCGCAAATAAAGGCCCCTGATCCTGCAAATGCTTACAGACATATGTAACTTGATTCTCACATGAGTAATACCATTTATGTTAACAGGAATACAGACATGAGTAGAATGACTTATGTGCACGCTCTTTTTAGGATTGGAGCAAACTGAGGGAGTTTCATACTGAGAACTTCCAACTGATTACTTAATAGCCTAAATTTTGCTTGGGGGGAAAAAACATGGAATATGTTCTCCATAGTACACAATATTTCTTCCTGATTTTTTGAAAAATGTGTGGTTTAAATGTATAACAACTCAAAAGGAATAGACAATTTAAAAAAAAAAGACTTTCAATTTAAACAAACAAATAAAATGCAAGTCAAACATCAAACTCTTACCTATAATCTGCAGCTCTAGCCATAAATGCAAACCATTAACATCCTTAGTTAAATTTCTGGAAAAGCATAATTTATTTAATATTCTCTTTCATGTTTTTCTTTTCCTTAAAGACATTTATGGTACTGAACAAAGGAAAAACAATCTTCCGATTTACTGCCACGCCTGCCTTGTGTATACTAAGCCCTTTTCATCCAATCAGAAGAGCAGTGATTAAAATTTTGGTACATTCATATCCTTTCAGTTTGCTTTACTCACTTTTCTTTTTTATAATAGGTGCAAGATAATATGTGTGTTAAACTGAACTTGTCATATTTTAGAACATATCATGGCTCTATCGTTTTTCTAAAAGCAATAATGCATGTGCTCCAGATATCTCACAGGTAATTTTGAATTATTTTAGAAATGACTATTATTAGGATATGAAACCGGAAAGTACAGGGATAGATCTATACAGAAGAAGGATGGCCTTGGAAACCAGGAAAAAGAGGGCCCAATTCTGATCTCACTTATACTTGTGTAAATCAGGAGTAATGTCATTAAAGTTAGTGAGCTTGGTTCACTACAGTGTTTCACCATGTGACAGGGTGCTGGGAGCAACCAGGCTGATTCAGCCCCCTGCCACTGATGCCCTAATTAGAAGGAATGGGAAGAGCCTGAGTAAACCCTGCAATGGATGGGTTAATGAGGAGCAGCTGCTGGGCTTGTTAGGCCAGGCTCCCAGGAAGAAAGTTGGCAGGAAGGGTGGGTGAGGGCAAACCGCCAGCAGGGGGAGAAGTTGCAGCAGAGGGTGAGCTTCCCTTGACCTGTGGCTGGAGGAGTGAGGCCCCTGGGGCTGTAGGTTGGAGTGTATATTAGTAGATGGTGGTGGGTTAAGTTTATAAATAAAGAGCACTGGTGGGAGCACGAAGCTGACATCTGGGCCTGATTTGTGGGTGCAGAGGATCTGAGCAGCGGGGGGGGGGCTGCGTGGACCTGCTACACACCAGTTTTACACTGCTAAATTACACTGGAGTACACAGTGATGATTCAGACTGAAGATAGGGCATGATCCTGCCACAGTATGGCTCTCAGAGTGCCACCAGTCTCATCTCCAACATAATGAGGTGGGGTCGCATGGGCTGGCCAGCCTAATTCAGACATGCCACTTCTCCAGCTGGGCTGCCTGTGTTCAGGTCCATGGTGCTTATGGTGCAGCTGTTGGGTCTCTGGAGGTCCCTGTATGAGAGGATGGCTCCTAAACTTGCAGCTGGTAGGCATACGGGAATTTGAGGTGAGGCATCTTCTGCACACACCCCTGCTTCCTGAATTGCATGTCCACAGTGGGTATGGTTTCCCACCCTTTCTGCCTTCTGCACACTCCTCCGGAGCTTGGTGCATGTGGATCACATCTGCTATGTGGTGACTGTATGTGCCTAGCTTTCTGCACCAGTTGCAAGTGGGTATGTGTGCCAGTGAGGCCACTGATCTGTGTTCAGTACTTTTGCAGATCCCCTGTCTGTGGTAGTGCAAACCCCTTACACCACTACCAAGATCACACCCATAGTCATTATAAAATCAGTGATATCAGAATCAGTCCCCTGGATTACGTTCCTGGCTCTTTCTTTGTGATCTTGGATAAATTACTTAACCTCTCTGTTTGTTCAGCTGTAAGAAGGGCATAATACAATACTAACTTCAGAGTTTCATGCGGAATTCACTGTTATTACCTTGACTTCTATTGCACTAGTGCCCAATGGCACCAGACAGAAGTAGTACAAACGCATACAAAGTCATGGTTCCTGCCCTAGAGAGCTTACAATATAATTTAAGATGGAGACTCTACAAATGAGTGTAACAAATTACATTAGGGAAAAGGAAGGGTAGAAGGAGAGTAGTGCCAAGCAGTGACATATTTTTCATACATATCTTTTTGAACAAACTGTTTTTGTGTGCAGAAGGATGGTCTTGTGGCTAAGACACTGACCTGGGACACTGAGAACTGGTTTCAATTCCAAACTGTCACAACTATTTGTGTCACCCTGGACAAGTCAGATAGGCCTAGTTCCAAAAAGTTACTTAGGCTCCTTAACTTCCATTGAAATCTAAATACTTTTGTGGATCTGGGGCCTTTTCTCTTTGCATATCAGTTTCCCATTTGTAAAATGAGGATAAAAATACATCCCTTTTCCCAATGTTTGTCATTACTTATTTAGACTGTGAACCCTTTGAGGTAGAGGCAGTCTCTTATTAAGTTTTACATATGATGCCTAGTGCAGTGAAGTCCCAATCTTAGTTGCTTAGGTGCTACTGTATTATAAATAATGTAAATATTAGTATATTATGATGTGGCATTAATTAAAATGAATACCATCAAAATAAAATTGTGATGCATGTCAAAATTTGAAGTCATATATTAAATCTACAACTGTTAAAATACTTTGTATATTGGGGAAATTTTCTGATTACTATAATGTTCTTTGCCTTAACTCCTGTTGTTCACATTGTTCACTATGTTTATTATGTGCACTATTTTAACCAATTGTTTCTTCATGGCATATGAGTCTTCTAAGACGAATAGGTCTCGTTCATTGAACAAGTATATTGAGTAAGTATTTTTGTAGGAGTTTATTTTTCCTAATTCTCTTGTTTTAGTTAATTAGTTAATTGGCCTCATCTTGTAGTCCTCACAAAAGGCAACCTCATAATGGAGTCAGTAGGAATTTTGCTTGTGTTAGAACTTCAGGACTACTGCTTTGTGGATATAGGGCCATCATCTACTTTCATTTGCTCCAATGTAAATCCAGAATAACTCGTTGTGTAATCCCAAAAATGAGTTTTAGGGTACCAATGTACTAACCTGCTGATCGCCTCCTTAGTCTGTTCTTCCTGAGGTAAAAATTCCCAGGATTGTTAAGGAAACACTAAAAGGACACAGATATAACTTTCCGATAAAATAATTGACATGGGCAGTCAAAGTATTCTTTCCAAAACAAAGTATCTTTTTACTGATATAACTGATAATCCCTATGTGAGGTTCCCCTGGTGCAATCTGGACTGGTGAATTGCTGTGGCACCCAATCCCACATCCCAGGATCCCATTTTACTCTGCTCTACTGTGAGAACCCCCACTCCCTGGCTGTTCACCCCCACTCCCTGACCTCCAGCATGTAAGCTGCTCCTAACTAAGTGGGTGAGTGATGTTAGCCAGCCACTCCTGGGATTATACAGCAGAATGACACTAGTTAATATCACCAGTCCCAGATACAACCCTAGGAACCTCCGTCTTGCAACGTCCAGTTGTGCTCACTTAATAATGTAAGCTCATATAAGTTCATTAATTTAAGAAAGAAATTGATATGCACCAGCCTTGTTATTTCAAGTGGAGTCTTCAACACACTTCAAACCAAACACACTGCTTTAGGTAAAGAAAACAGACAAATGTATTAACTATGGAAGAATTTTAGGTGATTATAAATCAAAGAATAAATCAAAGCATAAGAAGTCAGATTTGGTCAACAGAAATAAAAGCAAAAATATATTCTAAGCTAAGCTTAACACTTTCAACAACTTTACAAATTTAGGTGATTCTCAACACAGGCTGGCCTGTTTCCCTTCAGCCAAGCTCTCCCCTTTGGTCAGTACTTCAGTTGCTTGATCGTGTTTTGTAGATGGAGGTGGAAGAGAGAGGAAGAGCATGGCAAATGTCTCCCCTATTTATAATATTCCTTCTTCTCTCTTGGGCTTTGCCCTCCCCTTCAGGGTGAGGTGCTGAACAATACCTTATATGGAATCATTCACTCCTGAATTAGTGAGCATTACCTCACCCTGGTTCCAAACTGACCAAGGGAAGGAGAAAACTTACTTGAGAGTCCAGTTGATCATCCATTGATGCCCAGGCCAGTTCTTTGTTCCTGGAAGGCTGATCTGGGTTTGTGCTATACATGCCTTGATGAGTTGTGAACTAACCCTCTGCTTCTGGAGAGTTTTGCCTGGACATGTTTAAACCATGAGGACACATCTTTGGGAATATTATATAGTGCAGCCTCATAACTATACACATTAAATTGCAACCACCATACTACTATAACAATAATGATCAGTATATCATGAGCATTCCAAAGACATCTAACGTGACATACTTTGCATTACATAATGCACAATCATAGTATAGGGATGAACATGGGGATGCAGGCATTATACCCTACTACAAGATGATCTAAAAAAACCTAAACAAGGAACAAAATCCCTAAGACACAAATCCCTTGCAAGTTAAAGAGCACTTAAACTACAATAGCATATATTTTAGATTATTCTAAGCGGATCAATTTGTTGCAAGTGGCCAATTTGCAACAAATTCCTAACAGCAGATCTTATAGTTTACATAGATATCTTGCAATTAATAACACACAAACACTTCAAGAATACACGTATTAAATACTATGCTATTTTTATACTATACTTATACTAAACTATGATTAAAAGAATATTAAGCTTACTCTATAAGTCCATTGAGGTTTCATTTTAAAAATCGCTGCTGCTGTTCAGTTTCTGATCAGTCAGCTCTACGCAACTCCAGTTTTTCTCTCTCTTTGCAGCCACTTTTCTGATTTCCCTTGATGGCTTTCCTATTCTTTTCACACTCTTCTCTTCTTCTCTGATGCAGACTCTGGAGTCTGAAACTGTTGCTGGCAGCTGGTCTTTTATGCTACATTGTAGCCCTCTTTATATATATCTATATCTATGTGTATATCATACCACCTCATTATATCGGGGATGTGCATCCCCACCAGCCACGATTGTATTGATGAGCAGTGCACTGTGGGTACCCATCCTACAGTGCAATTAGGCGCAGGGGCTTTTGGGAAGGTCTTTGGCCTCCTATGATGCAATGTCCTCCCTCCCTCCCTCCACTGATGTCAATAGCAAACAAACTAGCACTTTTTCGCACCACTTTTCGAAACCCTGGCTCAGCTGCACATACACCATTGCTCGAGAAGCATTAAGCCCGCTCAGCTCTGCATTATCATTGTGAGTATCACAAACACCCTGTAACTTATCCTGCAGTATTTCCAAGGCCGAGAGAAGAGCCACAGCGCAGAAAATTGTGATGTTACTCAAGCTGCACTGCTGCAAACCATAGAATGAAACAATTCCTGGTTGCTGCTGGCTGTCATGACATGAATTCAGTGGAACACCATTTCTGGTCCCAGGAAACAAGCAATGACTGGTGGGATCACATCGTTATGAAGGTGTGGGTTGACAAGCAGTGTCTGCAGAACTTTCAGATACATAAGGCCACTTTCCTGGAACTTTGCACAAAACTGTCCCCAGCCCTGAAATGCAGGAATACTAACTTGAGGCCTCCTCTGACAGTGGAGAAGTGAGTGGCCACTGATCTATGGAAGCTAGCAATGCCAGAAGGCTACCAGTTAGTTGGGAATCAAGACGGAGTCTGTAAATCCACTGTGGGAGCTGCTGTGATACAAGTCTGGAGGGCCATTAATAGACTTCTATTAAGAAGGGTAGTGAGTTTGGGAAACATGCAGGACATAATGGTTTGCCACGATGGGGTTCCCTAACTGTGATGGGGCTATTGATAGCACTCACATCCCTATCTTAGCACCAAACCACTTTGCCGCAGCGTACATAAACCAAAAGGGATACTTTTCCATGGTGTTGTGAACACTGGTGGATCACAGGGGGTATTTCATCAACCTCAACGTGGGGTGGTCTGGAAAGGTGCATGATGAGTGTATCTTTAGGAACTCAGGTCTGTTCAGAAAGATGCAAGCAGGGACTTTTTTCCAGACCAAAAAATAAATATCGATGATGTTGAAATGCCAATAATGATCCTGGGAGACTCAGCCAACCCCTTGCTCCCATAGCTCATGAATTCATACACCAGACACCCGGACAGCAATAAAGAGCAGTTCAATAATAGGCTGAGCAAGTGCAGAATGGTGGTGGAATGTACCTATGGATGTTTAAAGGCTCACTGGTGCAGTTTGTTCACTAGGTTAGACCTCAGTGAAAGCAATATTCCCATAGTTACCTCTGCCTGCTGTGTGCTCTATAATGTCTGCGAGACAAAGGGAGAGAAGTGTCCGCTGGGTTGGGTCGTGAAGGCAGATCAGCCAGATGCAAACTTTGAGCAGCTAGATACCAGTGCAACGCTGAGAGCCCAATGAGGAGCTCTGCTTCTCAGGGAGGCATTGAAAACCTGTTTTTATAATGAGCCACAGTAGGGTGCATCACTTATCTGTGCTGTATCTTCCCATCACATTCCCTCCGTTGCAGCATTGTCCCTGCACCTCCCTTCACCCTCCACTTCCATTATTAAATAAATAATACTTAATTAGAAAGAAGTTGACTTTTATTGCACATATGTAACAGCAGAGGGAAAGGAAAATAATTTAACTGTTAGCAACCATTCTAATGGAAGTGGCAGGGAAGAAACAAATGCTTCTTGTCTCTGAAAACAACAAAGCCTGCACATTTAAAGTTCTTAGAATGGCCATCTTCTCTTCCTGCTCCCCTCCCCTAGTGTTGAGTGGAGTACATACTGCACCCTGCCCATCCTTCTCCTGGAACACTTGGGAGGGGATTGGACAGAGGGTGATTATTGCTACAGTTCTGCAGGGGCTGCAGAGGGAATCTATCTGACGCTGCTGTTCCTGAAGCTCAACTAGATGCCTCAACATGTTTGATTGGTCCCTCATTATTTGCAACATCTTGTCCTGTGTGACATGCTCATGCTCTTGGGGTGCTCTCCGTGTCCATGTCCAGTTTTTTGGACAATGAAATCCTCCAGGCTCTTAGCTCCGTGTCAGCTGCCCCAGAAATGTTTATTATCTTGTTGAACAGGTCATCCTGAACTCTCTTTTTCAGCCTTCTAATCTGCAACAGCCTCTCCGCAGAGGTGGAGTATGCACTGAAGTTTAGCCTCCCAAAATTAGTTTTTTGTAGGAGGCAGCCCTAGGAGGGTTGGGGGGAATCACCCAGGAGAAAACACATGAACACTCATTCCCAGATCCCTGCCATCCAAACAACCTCATGTTAGGGAAACTGTGGTTGAGGGACCCAGAAAAGGTCGTGGGTGGGGGATCACACGCACTGTTGTTTTTGGGATGAGCATATGTATTGTAAATTTGCACCATCTCCCCTAGGTGACTCTATGTGACATTAGTCTCCTGAGAGTAACACAGGTGGAAAGGGAGCAGTTGCGGCACACGTCTGGTGATGCCAGCTGATTTAATAATGGAGTGGCGTGGGAAAATGTCCTATTGTGTTGGAAGAAATCAGGCTACCTTCCCAAGAAACTTTCTGCAAAGGATTGCAGAGTAACTCCATGAAATTTTCCTGGAGATATCCATGGAGGGTTCTTGGGCCATCACTGTGCAAATAAACATTCTGAGGGCAACCCTTTGCATATCTGGAGCACCTACAGGGACGCCCATCTCCACTACACCTAATAATTTTTTTCATATTAAACAGAACACATCAGAGGATGTAACCCCAACACAAATATTGAAATTCCTTACTCACCAGAGGTGCCTTCCCCGGCATCTCAGTTAACCAAGGTACTGTCCTGCATCCGGCTGGGTTGCTCTAGGGTTAAAAACAGCTCCTGGTTGTCGGGTAGAATGGATATCCCACTTGCCTGTCCCCTGTTCTCCTCCTCTTCCTCGTCCACAGTCTCATCATCATTGGCCCAGGACTCAGATTCCCCCGAGGTATCAACAGTGCATCTGGTGGCAGTGGTGGGGTCATCACCGAGAATCGCATGCAGTTCATCGTAGATGCACCATGTCTTTGGTGACAAACCATAACCACTATTCGCCTTCCTTGTCTTTTGATACGCCTGCCTGAGTTCTTTGATTTTAACATGGAACTGCTGCATGTCCCTGTTGTGCCCCTTCTCCAACATGCCCCAGGGTCTCTTTTTGTAGATATCGACATTTCTTCTGCTGGATCAGAGCTGTGTCTGAACAGATTCTGCTCCCCACAGACCAATGAGATCCAACACCTCAAGGCTACTCTAGACTTGAGCACATTTGGGGCGCTCAGTTGTCATGATCACTTATGCTGGCAAGCTCTCCACACTGACCAAACAGGAAATGGGAATTCAAAATTTTCCGAGGCTTGACCAGGGGAGGGGCTTTTTCCTGTGTACTTTGCCGTGGATCAGTGGAGTTAAAAACAAATGTCCAGAGAGGTCACAGTGGATCATTGTGGGACACCGCCAAGAGGCCAATGATATTGGTTTACACAATGCTCCACCTACACTGCCTCTCATTCGACCCATTCTCTTCGATTTTAGTACTATGCCTCTCGCAGAGGTGGATTTATTAAGGTGATGTTTCTGGTGAGTTAGGTCAGTGGAACGGACCTGGCAGTAGAGGTGCATACATTATGTGGTCGATGGAAGGTGGCTTCCATCAATCTAACTTGGCAGCATAGACCAGGCCTCAGGGTCTGCAGCATTCATCTCAGGGTGGAGTGACTTTTGCTTATTCAGACTAGAGTTTAGAAATACAAAGGATAATTTCTCTGGTAATAATTGGAGTCACTCTGGATTTACACTGGGGTAAGTGAAAGCAGAATCTGAGCCACTAAGCACAAAAAAGTGCTAAATTCTTTTCCTGGTTATCTTTCCTCCATCTTTCATTGCTCTAAGCCCTGAAGTCCTTCCTCATTTTTTACTCATTCCTTACCCAAACAAGTCTTCCACCAATGTCACTATTGAATAAGGATTTCAAGAAGTGATCCTTTGTCTTTTTAAATTCATTTGAGTAATGTTGATTTGTGCACTATTTGCTATAGTAAAATATTCTGTCAGAAGTTTCTTGCCTATGGAACTGTGTTAGTAAGTAAGGCCCTTGTCTTCAGCATTGCCAATTCTCACAATTTTATCACTTTCACTAAATATCACAATATTTAGTGTTTTGTCTTAAAGCCCCAGCTCCAGCTCCTGGAGTAATGTGAAAACCTGAAAATCTCAGATTACAGAAAAAAAGAAAAAAGGTAAAATTCTAGCCCTCCCAGTTGTCGCGGAAAGCTTGAAAATGTGACCCCTAATGGCTTCAACAATAGAAGGCAAAGAAAAAGAACCCAAAAGTATTATTTTTAAAATGTCATTATTTTTAAGCCAATCACATGATGTTTTTGGGCCTGGCTCATGAGTTCTGAACACTTGCTGCTGGCTACGTTATGTCTTGCAGTGCTATGTAACTGGATCCCTGCACCTGTATGAATTCCATTAACATCAATCAGTGCATCTCCTGCCTTTGTGGAGCATGTTGCAGGATCAGTGTCTAAATTAACAACTTTCAGCCTATCAGCTCATCCACTTTACTAACTTTAATATCTGAATAAAACCGTGACATGATTTTAATATACATCTCCATTTGTAACTGGTGTGCCTCCCTACATTTCTATGTAAGAGAGTCAGAATTTAGAAAGAATAGTATATGCTGTTATGAACTGAAAATGCTGTTTGAATTAATTCAGACAGTATTTTCAGAACATTTTTTCTCAGTGAAAAGGGCTACATTTCTGTTAAATGATTCCTGAACATATTTTCTGAGTATCAAATGCCTTTAGAATTCCCTCAGGAGACCTTGGTCTTGATGAAGTGACAGAAAAGCCAGCAAAGCATTTCTTGATAATTTCCATTTAAAACAATGCTACCTTTAAAATGAAGATCCTGTAAGTTTGTATTTCTGTAAGATTTTTCAATGTTCTTTGAAGAAATGGATATCAGATTCACAAAGTGAACAACATACAGTGCATTGAACAGTTATTTTTAAATGGCCTGTGATTTTCTGTGCCTGAAATTTGGTGTGTCCAACCTGAGATCTCTTAAGATTTTATCAAAGAAAATTGTCATAGGCAAGTAAGTATAGTGCTGACATGGATGTTGATAACTGCATCCAGACTGCTGTCAGCTAATATCTCAGATTGCCTGTGAGTTAGGTCCTGATCCAATATCCATTGAAATCAATGGAGCTTTTCCATTATCTTCAATGGGGATGTTGGATGAGCTCCTTTGGGCTCTGAGGAAGCTCACAGAGTGAGCAAGCTAAATGTGTCTCCTCCATTAGTTGCTAATGCTTTTGCATTTCTTGGACACTTTACTCCCCAGGTACACTTTCACTGGCATTTACACTTTTGAAGTATTGATAAAAGTATTGGCAAGAGGATTCTGTCTGAATGAATTCACTTTCCTTCGAGATCCATGGAATTGGTTGGATTTCAGTGTTATTGTTCTGGCGTAAGTAAGAGTGCACATATTATATATATAGATTAAGAGATATCATTCAGTTAAATTACTTTTGCTTGTGTTGATTTTCTCTAGAACTTTTCACTGAAGTGGCTAAAGTGCTGTACTGTGCACTCAAGACACAAAAACATTTTAAGGAGTGAAAACTGTATCTGGGAAAGCTATCTAGTGCTCCTGTATCCCCTTCATTGTATGGTACCCAGGATAGCAACAGCATACCAATCACACACACACACAATAAAAATAAAAGGGATTGTACAGAGGACAAAAACAGCAACATATGATACACTCTATTCCCTTGCATAGAAACCAGCACCCCCTTTATTTGAGATAGGAAAAGTTCTGACCCTGACAGGGAGTGAGATGTAATATCTGTAGTGTCATGAAGTGTATGTGAGTGCACACGTGTGTAAATGCATGTGAAGACACTATGGCCACATATGTACAGACACCGTGGTGGTCAGTGGATCAAATCTGGGATCTTCATCACCAAAAACACAGTTTGACCTTGAACTAACTGAAGTTAGAAAGCTATTACAGTGGCTGGGATCAGCCACAAGAGGGAAATAAAATCAAACCTATTATAGGCTCTCCCTATTATTACACAACCTTGTCAGGAATATTTCCAATCCACAGTTCAAGACCCATAGGGGATGCCAATTTTTTATGTCTGTTTCCTTTCAAACATAAGTACCAAATAGAGGAAGAACATGTTAATCCAGTTTGATTACTCCAAACATTCCAGAGTATTCCAAAGAAACTGGGTCTTTCAGTCCCTTCTGTCTTGGTTTCTTTTTATCACAATAAGGCAATAAACAGACAATTCTGTCATCCATAGTGTTTCCAATTATTTCATTGTACATGGTATGAAGTGTAATCCATGCCAACAGTGGCTGGAGCTACATCCTGCAGAGTTCCTCTGAGCTTTCTGCATGGACAGCTTCTCACTCACTGTGATCCTAGTGACAGCATACTGACTGCAGCCCAGTCAGCAAAGAGCTTCTGACCTCACACACAAATACAGTCATGGGACTTTATAGTTCCATTATATCCATAAGTCCCTTTTTGTTACTAGTTCACATGGCGCTATTGACTACAATTCTAAGGGAAAGAATATCAAAATTATACCATTAAAGGAAAAGACAAATGTGGAGCTACATGTTTCTGTGTGTGTGTGTAAAAAATGAAGCTTTACTTTTGTCTTTCCCATCTTTGCACCAAACAAATTGGATTGCATATCAAATAAACTAGGAGAAACATTCTGAATCACCCTTTCATGAATATCTCTGCCCATGAAGTCATGACTGACTTGAAAGTCTCAAGCTTTACCTCCTGCTTGGCCAAAAGAACAGCGTGGGAGTGGGACTGGGGGAGACAACAAGGAGCAGGGGTAAGCTGGTAGAGCAGAGAAAGTAGCAGAGAAAAGCAAAGGGTGCAGTTGACAGGTACTGGGGATACTGTGTGATGGGAGGTTGTCAGGCTTCTTTTGTAGAATGGGGCTGTTTGGGGGAGAATTGATTGCCCTGCACAGTGGGAATAGAGGACACAGTGCTAGAGGATCAAATTGATTTATTTTGTTTTGATGAGGAAAATAGATGGATTTTTTTTTAGGAGATAGGACTGTGTTGCAGGGGGAATTAATAGATTTATGGGGAGGAGGCATATTTTGAAGTTTTACTTGGGGATCTAGTCAAAAAGAAATTATTCTCTTCTTTGTCTGGTTGAAACATATAATTTTGAATAATTTCTGTGTTACTTTAGTTTAAATTTAAAAGTGTATGGTATTGTAGGAAGTTGGTGGCAGGCATAACCAAATGTTATCCTATAAGAAGGTACTACCTGAAGTAACCAAGAAATGGATTTCTAATACATAATGCTTAAGAAGAAACCCTTGATACATGATTTGTTAATACTCAAGATATTATATATTCAGAAGGGTTCACAATTAGGAAAAGGCATGTAAAATAGTTGATCTGTTCATTCAATTTAATAGCATGTTGTGTCATGTCTTGATTTTACAGATATGCAGCGGAGTTTAGTGATCTAAGCAATGTTTCAGTCCTTCGCACATTCAGGGTCCTGAGAGCTTTAAAAACTATTTCAATACTCCCAGGTAAGAAACCCTGATCTCTGAATATTTTCTACTAACTACAAGTGATTTTCTTCTCCAACTTCTTCACCATTGTTTTTTTGCAGGTCTTTTATATATATATATTATTATTATATAGAACTCATCTAATTGTTCTTGTTTATCCTTGTTTTGACTGTGCATTGTCAATACATCAGCAGACTTGTGCTTTATAATTAATATATATTATTATTGGATCAAATCCTATTCAGTTTTTACTTATTCCTTAATCAGGAAAGACCATTAGGTATTGTCTGCTTAAGGAAGGTTGAATAAAACTTGAATAAGGTCAATGGATTTCGTCCATTGGTCTCTTTCTGGTCCCTTTGTATTATTTTCTCTGTCTGTAGCGTTCAGGTCTTCCCTAAGTAGCATAACTGTAAATTTTATTATCATGATGTTTATTCCTCTTTCTAGGTTATGAAAGACATATTATCCCTAATCCTTGCACAGATGAGGGTGTAATACATGGGGGAAGGACATAAGGAACCTTCTCCCCTCCACACACTCTGCATTCCCTGCAAAAGTGCTAGAGATAAAAGTGCAGGGGGAAAAACTACATTTCTCACATTGATCACTTCTATCTCCTTTGTGCTATGTTAGTATTGCAAAGATGCATGTAACAGCAGCCCTGTAATTATGAAACTGTGGCTGCTGTATACTGTTTTAAATCTCAATAAGAAAGGTACATGTATTTCATTTTTTCAGTCTATACACTGTTAAATTTTATCTCCCTAGGACTGAAAGTTATTGTCGGTGCACTTATCCAGTCTGTTAAGAAACTTGCAGATGTGATGATCCTCACTGTTTTCTGCTTGAGTGTCTTTGCCCTCGTAGGCCTCCAGCTCTTTAAGGGCAATTTGAGACATAAGTGTGTCAGGAATTTTAACTCCACCAACGGAACTGTTACTTCAGGTGATACGACATGGAACTCCTTTGATCTGTTTATTAATGATTCAGGTAAACTGTCCTATTATTTCCTTTTTAAATGATTGTTTATATATATATAGACCCCTGCACTGCAAATGATGTTGAAAATACCAATGAACTGCTACCACAACACGTTAGTCATCAAAATGCCAGTGTGGCTTGCAAATGTCCAGGGATGATTTCAGCTATTGGTGGTACAATTCTCTGTCTCACACTTCCCCCGCCATCATCAAAAATATTGGAACCAGTGTTTCCAATAATATTCATCTGCATTTCCCAGAAAGATACCATAGTAACTGAAATGCACATTGGTTCATTCTGTGATGTAATTTCCAGAAGTTCTGCCTTGTACAATGTGATAAACAGTAATATACATACAGTTTGCTGTACAGTTAAGTCGTCTGCAGATTTATGTGTTTTGATGTGGATGGTGAACAGTTTTACTAACAATTCAGCTAAATTGCTTGCTTTTTCCCTTGAAATAAGTTGTGTATCTCTTTATTCTATATGTTTGCTGAAAATATGGATGAGAACAGAGGTATGTGAAAACACACCAAAGCATTCTCAGAGGAGAGGCACCAGTTAGATGCATCAAGGGAAGAAAGAAGAAATATCCCCAAATATATCCCCAAATATATCCCAAAATATACCAGAGGAACCACACCAGAAAAACTGTTTGCATGCACTAAATGTGGGGAAAGTTTTACCACTAGGGGAGATCTCCAAATATACCAGAGAATTCAGACATAGTTTTGCCTATCAATACGCACTGTATATGCACTACTAAAGGAAAGGTTAAAATACATCAGAGTCCACCAAAGATAAGGATGCCATTATGGATCCAGTTGCTCCAAGGTGCTACGAATAGTATCCTGTCACACACTTCCCCCCCTTATTTCAGAGACCCTTTCTTGGCTCTAGAATAGATCTTCTTTACTGCCCAATACTCTACCCTGTTTATGGGGTTAGACTTTTACTGAGGGTGCCTTTGCTCTTTGAGACTGGCCTTCCATTGACCACTGGTGAGGGTTACCTTCCTTCCCCCTGCAAAAGGAAGAAAACCACAGCTCCATCTCGGCCCATTGGTCATTACACCAATGGATCAATACATCCCAGGGATCTTCCCTACAGTTTATTTTCCTTCTGGCTTGCGTCTGCCCATGTGAATTTTCCCTCTAGAGCTACAATCTTGGAATCCTCTTCCCCTGGCTTATCTTGCCCCTAGTTTGAGACTGTTGGGGTACCTTTGCCCACCAAGGCTCCTTGTCAGGACACCTCTTTTTCTTTGGCTTGTTCTTCATCCTGTGCTTGGCCCAGGGGTTGTTCCTCCTGGGAGTCAGCAAAGCCTCCACCCTCCTTCTCCTCTAGGTGTCCCTGGTCTAGTATTCCCTGTTTCATGTCCTTTTTCTCAAATTTTCCTCCTGTCCCCAAGTCCTCCAGTGGCTTGGTTTTCTTCAAGCTTGTTACACTAGATCTAGGGTTATTACACACTAAACCTGGAGGACTATCTTGGAGATTTACACATGTCTACTTCACTCAGACCCACCAGTTAGAGTCTTGCCCTCCATTGTCTCCCCTGTTTATTTAAGGGAAATGGGGTCCAGTCAGTTCCTAGCATTATCAAGTAAGACAATAACTTTATTACCTCCATTCTCTGCCATTTACACTTCCCTTTTAAGGGAACAACCACCACAGCATAAATGCTGTTCTCCCCTGTATCAAATGAATTGTTATTGTTCCCGGCTCTTGCCACTACTGCAGCCTAATCAAGGTGATCCATAGAAGGGAACATGCTGTTGCTGAATCCACAACATCCCTTGTTGTTCTTTGTCCTACTTTGATAGGAATTGTCCTTATCCCAGGTCCCCCTTTTACACCTGTCTGGCCACAGAACTCTGCAAACCTGCAGTCCCTAGAGGTGCAGTCCATCTTTATGTGCCCTTTCCCCTACACTGATAACAAACCACTAAGCATGCAGATGAGGCACCCTTGTTAGTTTCTTGCTTCCAGCTCCTGGGTTTCAATGAATTAAGTCCACCTTCTTTCCTCCTTCCCCTGATTGAAGGAAGAGAGAGCGCTTTCTGTGGAAAGTCTGCTTCCACATACTTCTCTGTTAATTTTACAGCTGCCTCTAACAATTCTGGTTGATGCCTCTGGACCCGGAACTATGTTGTCTAGGGTTGGTTCTGAGTTAACTGTTCAGTTTGCAGTGCCTTGCAAGCTCTGATGCCCATGCCAGAATTTTCAAGCAGCAGTTACAACTGAGCCATGTAATCTACCACTGAGAACTCTTTATATACTACAAAAAGGATGTGGACAAGTTGGAGAGAGTACAGCGGAGGGCAACCAAAATGATTAGGGGGCTGGAGCACAGGACTTATGAGGAGAGGCTGAGGGAACTGGGCTTGTTTAGTCTGCAAAAGAGAAGAATGAGGGGGATTTGATAGCGGCCTTTAACTACCTGAAAGAGGGTTCCAGGGAGGATGGGGCTAGGCTGTTCTCGGTGGTGGCAGATGACAGAACTAGGAGCAACGGTCTCAAGTTGCAGGGCGGGAGGTCTAGGTTGGACATTAGGAAAAAGTTTTTCACTAGGAGGGTGGTGAAGCACTGGAATGGGTTACCTAGAGAGGTGGTGGAATCTCCATCTTTAGAGGTTTTTAAGCTGAGGCTTGACAAAGCCCTGGCTGGGATGATATAGCTGAAGTTAGTCCTGCTTTGAGCAGGGGGTTGGACTAGATGACCTCCTGAGGTCCCTTCCAACTCTAATATTCTATGATTCTATGTGCAGTCTCCCTCATATCATTGACTGCTTGACTTACTTCACAACTAACATTTCACCTTCAGCAGCCCCTTCCTTAGAGTTGGAACATTCATACTCATCCTGTGAGTCCCAGCACAGTGGGGAGGGATCACCTACTTATTCAGTTAATTCTTATGAGATTTATGACTTCATATAGATCTAGCAGCACCAGGTCCCAACACAATGCACTGAAATTTCACTTGGCTGCCTTTCCATCATCATGATGAAGGGGGAACCTGGCCAAACCTGAGTGGTGTTGATACTGGACAATTAGGGTCTTTTCATTTTATTTTTGTTTTTCATTTTATTTAGTTTTTTGTTTTATTTCCCGTTGCATTTGCAAAAAACACTGGGCTCTGCTTATCCCTCTAATGCACTAGCATGGCATGTCAGAACTCCTGAAGTCCTTGTTGTGCAAGGCATGCTTCCCATGCACCTCATCTTATGAAGATCTCCCCTCCATGTTCAGAGGTGAAAATCTACAATGCCTCAGATGATGCCACATGATCCTCAGCTAATACAGGAAATTTCTGAGGAGGAGAAACATCCTCAGACTAAAGATTCACAAGTGCCTATAACTATTTAATTCTCATCTCCAGATGAGGCAGTGATTTCCTCTACATTGTCTGATCCAGATGATTGCAAGAGCTTCCAAGAACTGCTAAAGCAGATACCTGAGTTCCTTCAGAGTCCATTAATGGAGATGTAGGATCCTCACAAAATTGCTAGACATTCTCCATGCCCACAATGCTAGGATGTGTGACACTCCCCATTAATGAGTGTTTATTGGACCATGTAAAAATATTTGGCAAACATCTGTGACTATCACCCTACACCCTACCCTGGATCTATGAGCAATCAATCATTTTGACATGTTGGTCAGGATTTGCGCCATCACCATTTTGATAGATCTAGACCCTTCTTCCTCTCCATTTGGAAACCGTCTACAGTTCTTCCATGAGCCATGAGTCTCTAGAAAAACACACTGCTAGGTACTGGAGATTGTCTGAGTAGGTTACTTCATACAGTTCCATTGTGCATCTACCCCTCACCCCCTTTTTCCATACATTTTCAGGGATCCCGCTCATGAAAGCAGAAACTAGTAATACTTCTGTCTCTCAGAACAATAGAAGAGGTTCTACCCCAATACAGAGGGAAAGGTTTCTACTCCAATTATTTCTTCACACTGTAGAAGGAGGGGGGATGGTGTACAAGTCTGGATTTAAGAGGACTCAACACCTTCATACAGTATTTCAAATTCAGAATAGCCATATTATCCTCCATAATTCCATTTCTAGATCCACAAAACTGGTTTGCAATTTGTGATCTGCAGGATGCCTACTTTGATATTTGCATTCATCCAGCACATAGAAAACATTAAAGTTTCCAGATGGGATGAAACCATTATCAGTGTTCTACCCTTGGGCTCTCTTTAGGACTTGGTGTGTTCACCAAGGTCTTAGCAGTAGTTACTTCCTATTATAGAAGACAAAGGATAAAAGATTATGCCTACCTGAAAGACTGGCTCGTCCAAGGAAAGTCTCTACAGATGGAAAGCTCCATCCATTGGATTCTTCAACTTTTCATGATCCTTAGCCTAAAAGTCAGGGAAAAGTCCATTTTAACATCAACAAAACAAATAGAGTTCATAGGGGAAGCTGTAGACTCTACAACACCAGAACTTGTTTGCCTCAAGACATATTCGAAACCATGTGCAGTCTTATCATTTAGCTTTATACAAATCCATAGACTATTGTAGGGATTTGTCTAAATTGACTCAGACACCTGGTCTCCTGCATGGTCATTACACAGCATGCCAGACTACACCTAGGTTGTACGCAGGGTTGGCTAAAAGTAGTATTTGCATTGAGCAGACACAATCAATTGCCTCTATTGATTCCCTAAGATCTTCTTTCTTCTCTGAATTGTTGGAAAGACCCCAATAAAGTGCAGAAGAGTAGCCTTTTTGTCACCCCTTCCACCTAAAAGTTTAGTAATAGTCTCCTCACTTTTGGGATGCGGAGTACATCTGGACCACCATCAAGCACAGGGCAAGTGGACTTGTGAGGAGACTCGCTTATATAAAAACATATTGGAACTCAAAGGAGGTTCCAAGGTCTGTATGGAATTCTTGCCTCTGGTGTACTGACACGATTACCATATTTTATATAAACTGATTTGTGGTGGGTATGATCGTCCCTGCCATGCTAAGAGATGGCTTCATTACAGAATTGGTGCATTCAGCACCAGGTATCTCTCACAGCAGTTCACCTTCCAGATTTGCAGAATAATCTGGCAGATAATTTGAGTAGACATTTCTCATCAGATCATGAGTAGACAAAGACTCTTTGATTTGTGCAGTTTTCCAGGAATGGGATCATCCTTCAGTACATTTGTTTGTGACAGAAAAAAAAGAGTATCTGACTTTTTGTTCCATCAGGGTTCAGAGCCCAGTATCCCTGATACATTTCTCATTCAATGATCCTTGACACTGATGTATGCTAACTTACCATTTCCTCTGATTCTCAGAGTACACAGTAAAATCAAGCAAGATGCTGCCAGGATCATCTTGATAGCTACCAGTAGGCCAACACAGCTTTATTACTCTAAGACCCTTACCCATAACACCAGACTTGATATCTCAGGACAATGGGAACATTCTTCATCTGAACCCATCCTCCCTCCATTTCACTGTCCAGGGATGAACAGTCTGATCTATTTTTCAGATGTCCAGAAACATTGTGATAAAAAAGTAGGAAGGATTCCACCAGAGAAATCTATACTGCTAAGTTGAAACATTTACTACTAGGTACATACAATACCCAGTTATACCCTGTTGACACATAGATATCTACTATCTTGAACTATTTACTAACTCTAAAGAAATCTGGACTTTTCAGATAGTTCTGTTAAAGTACACCTGGCAGCCACCACTGTATATCACCCTTCTACTGAAGGCTGTGCAGTTTCTTCCCACCCCACTATATCTTAATTCCTCAGTGAGCTAACTAGGGTTTTTCTGTTAAAAAGAGAACTCCCTCTCCCTGGATCTCAACATGGTGTTTGCTGGTCTGAGGGACCCTCTGTTTGAATCCCTAGCAACATGCTCTCTATTACACTTACCTATGAAAACCTCCTTTATGGTAGCAATTACATCAGCTAGGAGAATTGGAGAAATACAGGGATTAATAGCAGGACATCCATATACAGTTTTCCATATTTATAAGGTGTCTCTTTGGTCACATGCCAAGTCCCTGTCCAGGATAGCTTTGGACTTCCATTTAAATGAATAATATTAGTCATTTACCAATATTCTTTCTCAAACCACATCCTAATCAGAGAGAATCCAGATTGCATAACCTTGATGTTTGCAGGTCCTTAGCCTTTTATCTGCAAAGGACTAAGCACTTGCTGAGACAATGAAGGGTCAATCATTTTCTGAGAGAGATTATCTAAATAGGTTTCCTTGCAAACCAATCCCATTTTGGGTATGTTTAAAGCCACTGCTTGGGATTCAGTATATGCTATTACCAAGCATTTTTCCATAATGGAAGCATCAAAGTTGGACGCTTCTTTTGGCAGAGTGCTGCAATAGTTGATCACTGCTTGAGAGTCATCAAGAGTGGAATGAATATAGATATAGAGAACAACTCAAAGAAAGAAAACTTTCTTACTGGTACAGTAATTGGAATTCTTCGAGATGTGTTGCTTTTTAAAATCATCAAATGCCAATTTTACCTTTATGTGTGTGTGTGCGCGTTTATATACATATATCACAATTCATATTAACCTAGCAGGTCCATGTTAAAAAGTATTTTTATTTACTATGCTTTCAATTTTTGTAGAAAATTTTCTCAAGAAGAATGGCACCAAGGATTTCTTGTTGTGTGGCAATGGCTCAGATGCTGGGTAAGTGCAATTTACAGTCTTTCTTGGTTCTTTTCTTTCTTTGCTTCATATATTTTGGCTTAACTCAGTCCACCAGTGACTAATGTGAAGAACAAATTTCAAGTTCTTAATGACAAGAATAATAATTAACAAATAAGACAGTTTAAATGAAGGATAGGGGATAAAGCTCAACCCTGTGGTTTCCTTACTCAGGTCTAAATTCTTTCCAGGCCTTCTGGCAGAGGTTTTTGCAATTACTTTAACTTTCTTTTTTGGAATGCACTTAATACACATTTCCATTTAGTGAATTATATTTTAAAAGAATGAGGAGTGGAAAAGGAAGTAGGATTCAATTTCAGTGTTTCTAATAATGGTGAGTGCATCATTTCAGACAAAAAAAATGTAACCCAAACTTTCCTCTCCCCAATGGTGGAGAAAGAGAAGATTGAGAAAAAGACTGGAAGACGCAGCTGCATTTCCTCTCCTCTACCTAAGACAGCAGCCAGGATTTAAAGGGTCTGGGACAAGATAACATCACATCTCTCTCCCCCAAGGTTCATGAGCATTAGTTTAGAAAGAATTAACTTGAATTTTCTCAGAATATTTGATGTTACCAAATTTTTATGAGTACATAGGAAAGCAAAAGGCAAAACAATTATATTGCTATTCCTTTAAAAATATCAATATTTAGAGACACCTTCCTGAAGAAATTAATAGTTGTGAAGGTTTTACTGTGTGTACTCTATGCTTGTGGATATATATACAGTTATTTAGTATAGGCTGTATGCACAGTCCCATGTAAAGGGTAGCACATAGCTGCCCCTGTCCTGGAGGAGCCCAAGGAAGGAATTCCTGGGGAAAAATAATTTGATTATGGCTCTTATCTATTTCAGATTGGGGTGGGATCATGGAGCCCAGACTCGATCTATTCCCTGCCTCTTTTCATGGTCTGGGCATGGCAGAGGGAAAGCACTAAGTCTGTAGCCCCTACTTCCTTCTCCACCCAGCGCTCTGTGCCTGCAGCTGAGTTATGGGGAGACTGTGTGGGAAAATTTAGAGAGTGAGGGTCTTAATTCCACTTATATTCTTGTGTGGCTGCACAAGCCTGGGCCAGTCTGACAAGTGCTCTGCTCTGTGCAAGACACAGAAAAGTCAGCCTCTGTCCTGAAGGTTTTGTAGTTCAGTCTAAAGATCACTTTAGCTCACAGTGCCAAAGTTAAACGTAGAGATCGATCCTCCAAACAGTTACTTCTTCACCCATATTCCCTTTGATTTCAAACAGACTATGTACAGGAGTAACTCTTCGCAAGATTTAGGCCTGTGTTTAAGACAAGATGCACTGGAAGACTCAGATAAAGTGTTGGCTTAGAATAGGAAATATATATAATACACAAATGTATACATTCATATATAATTAAAAAAGCACATTTGTGCATCTGTTGTTTGTGTTACTCCCTCTACTCTTTCACTCTACATCCCTCTTCCCCACCAAAATATTGCAAGAGTGTGAGTATATTTGCATAGCGTGGGTTAGTATTTGCTGGTCTCACAGAAGAAGTGAGTGCCTATATTTGAGTTTTAATATAGTTGAATATATTCTGAATTGAAGCTGTTGCCTTTAAATGTGCACATTTGAAACTTTCATCACTTTTTTGTTATCATCTGTAGTTCTTGTCCAGATAAATATGTATGTCTGAAAGTTGGGGAAAATCCTGATTATGGCTACACGAGCTTTGATACGTTTGGCTGGGCCTTTCTTTCCTTGTTCCGCCTGATGACACAGGATTACTGGGAGCGTCTCTATCAACAGGTATTAGATTTACTTATTTCAAACACTAATTAAAGCAGTAATCTAACTGGATAAATGTCTAAAGTATCTAAAATTTAAAGAGAGAAAAAGAAGTTCTTCAAGTGATTGTGCACATACATATACATGCCACTGTAGGTGTGTGTGCACTCAATGCCCTTGAGTTGGAGACTGTTGCCAGCAATACCATTAGATGGCACATGCAGTCCTGCTCTCCTTATGCTGTCTGGCAAAACATAAAGGATCTTATTACCACTTCTCTCTCAGTTCCTTCTAACTGCCCATAGTGACAGTTGGAGCTTCCCAATGCTTTGTCTTCAGTTAGCCAGCTTTCGTAGTCTTAGTATATATAGTTAGCGTTTTACTAGTTTAGTTAGTCATTGCAATTTTACAAGTTCCTGTGAGATTTATTATGAAAAAGTCTTCAGAATTTAAACAGTGTGCAATGTGTAGGCTATTTTCCCTGTCATGGGTAGGCACGCCAGTTGTCTGATCTGTTTAGGTGAAGGACATGTGAATGACAAATGCTCCATTCGCACCTCCTTCCCCACTAGGACTAAAAACAAAGAAACAGTTTGAAGATTCACCTTATGAAGGAGGCAATGCAGCATGCATCTGAACTGGGCCCTGAGCATGACACGGGCTTCTGATTGAACCTCCAGTGCCCCTCCAACCACTCTCACTCAAAGCACAAACACTTTGTCTTATTTATCAGATTTGAAGCATTCCAGACTCTCTGACTTTGTTAAAAACTCTTTAAAGTCCTCCAGTACTGGTCCCAGACTGTACAAATCTAAGCACTCCACAGTACTGTCTGAGGAGATACCCTGGACTCTGGCTCTGTCATGGCCATCAAAACTGGTGTCTTCACCCATGCTGGGTCCTTTTTCCTCTCCTTGACTGTTCTAGTGTATTTCATTACCATCGGCACTGTTGGCATAGATACTCTTACCTGTAGTGCCATAGACTTCACAGGGTTTTTTGTCGACAAGGAATTTCCTTTGAGCAGCTGAATCTTCCTCCTTGGCCTTATTGGTTTGGGATACCCCAAAACATTCTAGACCTCCATCTCATGCAAAGTCTTCTCCCTCTTGTTCCGACAGGTTAGTGATCCCCCAGAGTCAATAATGAGTCAGTTAGGGAATAAATGAGTTTTATTATAAACACAGGAATAATATAGATTTTTAAGTAGTTATACTCATCTAAACAAACAATTAACTATAAAATATAGACTAATATAAAAGGATATAAAAACAATTAAGCACAAAACATAAACTGATATAAGAAAGTATTAAACAGCCAGCTAACTATAAAGACCTAAACTAATATTAAACAGACAGTGGTTCCCTGCCTGGGAATCAAACCCTGGTGTCCCACATAGCAGACAGGGACACTTACCACTATGCTACACAGACAATTAGTTAATTATAGGGCACAGAAGAGGGGTCACACAGACGGTTAACTACAAGGCACAGGAGGCAGTTAACTGCAAGACAGAAGGATTTTACACAGACACAGAGATTTCACACAGACAGTTAACTGCAAGACACAAACGGGCAGTTAAACAGACAACGTAGCTGTAAAATACAGACTGATAGTTAACTCCTCACCAGACTAATATCCACAGCATTATTCGATTCGGCCGGCAAAAACACGTTTCGCGCTCGGGGGGGAGACACGTGAGCGGGAGAGTCGGGGATCAGATGATCAGGCTGGTTTCGATGAGGCTCTCAGCGGGGGCTTGGGAAAGACCCCTCTTTATGGACTAAATGGGACATGAAGGGTTAACTGATTGGTCAAGGAATATGATATGGGCTTCGTGCCAGCACTGGATTGGCTGGGGGACACTTGCAGTTTTCCTGGTTGCTGGGGAGTTTCCCATGGTCAGTTACATTCCTCTTATATGACATGGGAGCCAAAGGTGCAGCCGATTCCATGGTAATGCCCTAATAAGGTCAGGTCGTGGGTTGACTGTTAGCCCGAATGGATGGGGAGGAGTGCGAGGGGAGGCCATGTGCAGGAATTCGTCCAGCAACACCTCTGTAGTGCAGGCATCTTCTTCTGAGCATCCTGCTACCATCCCAAAACCTGCTGTACTGGATCCTGTGGAGGCGGGGGAAGAATGGGGGGTTCTCCATTTCTTCATCTTTGCCAGATGAAGTGGTAACTCTGGAGTCAACTTCTCTTCCCACCCCCGAGAAGACTTCAACATTTTTCAGGACCTCATGAGGAGCATGGCTACCTCTTTCAGGGTCCAGGTGGAGACTCTCCTGGACATTTTACAGACTCGTGTTGTAAGAAGAGTCTTCTTTCCTATCAGTGAAGTCTATTAAACCCACAGAAGTTTTTGTAGACTTTAGCCTCTATATCCCCTATTGCTAAGATATTAGACAGAAGAGATCAACTCCCTCAATAAGATTTTGATTATTTCTTCATCCACACATCTCCTGATTCCTTGGTGTTTGCAACAGCTAATGAATGATCTCATCAATCCCAATCTAAGCTACTCCAAATGATAAGAAATTAGGCCTGGTCTACACTGACAATGGAGGTTGACATAACGCAGCTTATGTTGACCACCTAAAGCATGCATCTCCACTGGCATGTCAGTTCTGCCAGCCTAAATCACGGTAAAATTCGACTTAATAAAACCACCTCTGCAAGTGGCGTAGTGCTGAAGTTGAATTCTGTGGGTCGAATGAACGTCAGTGTAGGCAGAGCGCAACGTAAATCGACATGATTGGCCTCCGGGAGGTATCCCATAATGCTCTGTTCTGACCGCTCTGCACATTTGCAGTCTGCTGCACAGTGGCCACATAAACAGGAAATGGCTCCTCTGCAAATCCTGGGAAATTTTGAATTCCCATTTCCTGTTTGGTCAGTGTGGGGAGAGCTTTCCAGCACAACTGATTATGACAACTGCATGCCCCAAATGCGCTCCAGCCTGGAGTCAACCTGAAGTCTTAGATCTCATCAGTCTGTGGGGAGAGGAGGGTGTTCTGGCTCAGCTCCAAGCAAGCAAAAGAAATTTGGATATCTACGAGAAGATATCTCGTGGCATGTTGGAGAAGGGACACAACAGGGACTTGCAGCAGTGCCGCATTAAGATCAAAGAGATGAGGCAGGCTTATCAGAAAACTAGGGAAGCTAAAAGCTGTTTTGGCTCCTCAACCAAAACATGCTGCTTTTACAAGGACCTGCATGCGATTGATACCTCGAGGGAATATGAGGCCAGGATGAATGAGGACGAGTCCATGGATGAGGAAGAGGATGATGATGAGGTGAACAGGGAGCAGATGAGTGTGGTATCTCTTCTCCCTGAAAACCAGGACTTGTTTGCAACACAGGAGCAGCCCGCCCAGATGCAGGAAATCATGGCTGACCAGGATGTCAGAGAAGGCACATCTGATGAGTATGCACTGCAAATAGCATGTCTTTGGTTATATCCACTGTCCAGAATCTTGTGCCAGCGGGAAAAAGTGTTGTGTGTGGCAGTGGGGCTGTGCTTCCTTGTACTTGGTGTGCTTAAGCATTGGGTTCACCCTGGAAAAGATTATTTATGTGCACAGAGATGCTCTGAGAATCCTCCGTGAATATCTCCCGGAAGCTTTCATGCAGGTACTCTGTAATCCTTTGCAGAAGGTTTCTTGGGAGGGCAGCCTTATTTCTTCCACCGTAATAAGATACTTTCCCCCGCCACATCATCGCAGGCATCATCGTGGAACACAGCATAGCAGAATAAGGGCCAGGCCTATAAGTCAGATGCTTGCAGCAAATCCTCCCTTTCCACCTGTGTGACTCTCAGCAGCTGATATCACTCATGGTTACCTAGGGAAGATGGCGCACATTTACAGTACCCAACCAAGAAAGTTTTTTAAAGTGTGTGTGATTGCACAGATGAGGATGGTTTCTTGATTCAGAACACTGCAAGTCCCTAAGCAGGACATTGTTGTTTTGGCCTTTGGGCATCCACAAATGGGTTCCATTTTTTCCCTCCAGAGACGGTTAACCCATACTGACCCCTCACTCTTTCTACCGCCTGTTAAAAACCTTGAATACTGTGTGCAATTCTGGTCACCCCATCTCAAAAAAAATATATTAGACTTGGAAAAAGTATAGAGAAGGGGAACAAAAATTATTAAGGGTGTGGAACAGCTTCCATATGGGGAGAGATTAAAAAGACTAGGACTGATAAAAAGAGATGACTAAGGGGGTATATGATAGAGGTCTAAAAAATCATGAGTGGTGTTGAGAAAGTGAATGAGTGTTATTTACACTTTCACATAACCGAAGAACCTGGGGTCATCCAATGAAATTAATAGGAAGCATGTTCAAAATAAACATAAGGAAGTACTTCTTCAAACAGTGCACAGTCAATCTGTGGAACTTGTTGTCATGGAATGTTGTAAAGGCCAAAAATATAATTGGGTTCAAAAAAGAATTAGATAAGTTCCTGGAAGATAGGTCCACCAATGGCTATTAGCCAAAATGGTCAGGGATGCAACCCCATGCTCTGAGTGTCCTTAAACCTTTTACTGCGAGAAGCTGGGACTGGATGACAGGGGATGAATCACTCGATAAATTGCCCTGTTCTGTTCATTCCCTCTGATGAATCTGGCACCAGCGACTGTCAGAAAACAGGATACTGGTCTATATAAAGCATTGTTCTGAACCAGTATGTCCATTCTTATGTTCTTGTGACAAATGCAAAATAACGAATGCAAAAATGACAAATAACAAATGGAAAAGATTTTGTTCCAGGATGGGCTGCAGCCCAGGTTCCATCACAGATGTGTGTCTCCTTTCCTGATCCTGCCATATACTGTATTCATTCCCTTCAAATTCCTCTCATTTTGAGAAGAAGCTGAAATGAGACAAAACATTATTAATCTTTATTGCACCAGTTTGGACGAGGCAATATTGGTTCACATTTCTACATTGACTGTTCATCTGGTTGTCAACAACTTTACCGCTACTCAAGGAGCTTCTGTCCCAAAACCATGGCAAGTCCCTACAGCTAAACCTTGAATATTTCCACTTTATATTGTGGATTATCTCTGGTTGAACACTCATGAGAAATTGTGCTTCCAAGAGGTTCAGGCCATCTTGGTGAGCAGCACAAAGGAGTCCACGAGAGCTACATATGCATCAAACTGGAAGAGGTTTTCCATTTGGGCTCATTCTCACAGTTTATCACCCCATCACACAGAAGTTATACATGTTCTGGACTATGTTCTGCAACTGAAATCATCAGGCTTCTCAATAGATCTGTCAGAGTTCACCTGGCCTCTATTTTGGCGTTACCTCCAACAATAGATTTTTTTCATCTTTTCTTACTCTCTCGTTTCTTGGTTTTGAAAAGCTGACCCAACACTTACTCTCCTGTGCCTGCTCCTGTATCTGTATGGGATTTAAACTCATGGGAGTGCCTTTTGAATCTATGACAATTACTTCATTATCTTTCTTGTCTATGAAGATGGCATTTTTGGTTGCAATCACTTTCTCAAGGAGGGTTTCAGAACTTCATGCTCTCCTAGCCAAATCTCCTTTCAGTCTTTCATAAGGACAAAGTGTCCCTTAGGCCACATCCTAAGTTTATGCCTAATGTAGTGTCATCCTTCCATCTTAACCAAACAATTAACCTTCCAGTGTTTTTCCGAAAACCTCATTTCTCTGTGGCTGAAGAAGCACTCCATAACATGGAGTTTTGTAGAGCCCTGGCATTTTACTTTGACCACGCTAAGCCTCTCTGATCTTCCCCCAGACTCTTTGTGGCCTATGCTGAAAGAGATTAGGGTTAATCGGTGTTATCTCAGCAAATCCCACATTAGTTTTCTGACTGTATCAAACTCTGATATGAGCTTGCTGAAGTCCCTCACCCTAACGGCTCTCTCCACCACTTCAGCTTTCATGAGCAATGTTTCCATAGCTGATGTATGTAATGTGTTTGTCTCTGTGCACACCTTCTGTACTCATTATGCCATCACTCAAGCCTCTTGTGACAATGCCAACTTTGGCCAGTCGGTGCTAGTCTCACTTCAGATGATTCAAAGTCCCTCCACTTGTAAGGGACTGATCAGTCGCCTACAGTTGAAAGTATATGTGCACAATCACCCAAAGGAGAAAAAATAGTAACTTATCACTACAGTAGTTGTTCTTTGAGATGTGTTGCACAGGTATACTTTCCACAACCCTCCCACCTTCCTTTTGCCTTCGGACTTTACTTATGGTGGTGTGAAGGAACAGAAAGGGAGGCAGCAGTTTTATGCCATCACCTGAGAGCAGGGGCGCATGCACCACCTAGTGGTACTGCTGGCAAAAGTCTCCGACTTTAGCACACTCATACCTAGAGTGGACTGTATATATTCACAACATATCTCAAAGAACAACAGTTATTGTACAGATAAGAAACCATTTTAAAATGAAATGATGAGGGCAAGTCACAGAATAAGTGACTGTGTTGTGCACATCAGTATGGTGGAAAAACTACAGCTCATTCACTATACTGAGCTTTCAGTTAAGAATTTTGACAGGGAAATTAAACAGATTATGAAAAACACTTCCTAGATTGTTGTCTGAGGGTTAATAATGACAAAGTAGAAGATTTTACTAGCCTAGAGGAAAGAGTCACAAAAAGGGTGAGCACAAGGGACCGAGATTGGTCACATAGCAGTCTTGCACCTCTGAGTCTGACTAAAACCTCTCCCTAGTTGATGGCTGTTTGGCAAAAGCATAGACTCTTTGTACTGTTGTGTTTGCCTGACGTTCTGCAAGGGGGAAACAAAATTCTGTCATAGCCCTTGAAACTAACCCAAATGCCCTGCAGCCTCAGGGAGTGCAGAGCAGCAGAAGGGGATAATCGCACAATAGAGCCTTCCCCTCAGATTTCCTTTCTGTTTACCCAAACACATCTTTACTGGCCACCATCAGGAAGATCATTAGGGTTCATTTGGGATGGTAGCGGAAGTGGGACAGGATGCCCACGTAGGACAGAGTTCTTTTAGGATTCTTTCAAAGCATTGTATTCAGGAATGTGGACATGTGATCAAGCTTTTAAAAACATTTTAGAATAATATTTACTACTTTCATATAATGCTTTACCTCTTCAATGTGTTTTACAATATTAACTAATCTAATTAGACTTCAAATGTTAGACTTCTAACTTTAGTGTGTACTTTGTGCTTACAGACTCTTAGAGCTTCTGGGAAGATCTACATGCTCTTTTTTATGCTGGTCATCTTTCTGGGCTCATTTTATCTGGTCAACTTGATCCTGGCTGTAGTAACAATGGCATATGAAGAGCAGAACAAAGCTACTATTGCTGAAACTGAGGCAAAGGAAAGGAAATTTCAGGAAGCCATGGAACTGTTAAAAAAAGAGCAAGAGGTCCATGAACTATTCCCTTGTTAAAATCTGGCAATCTCCACTTACAATATGTAAAATTGTACTGAACTTTATAAGTCACGCCTTTTCTTTGGGTGTGTATAAACAATGACACTATAGTCACTGATGAGGACAGGTGTCAGCTACTATCTTATTCAAAGTTATCAGGTTGCTGTCCAGAGCAATAGGAATGATTCCTTATTTGTTGGTAAATTGTAGCTGTGAGCAGTGACAGAACATAACATTAGTCCATGGAACTGTAAGCAAAGTGGTATTGTAAAGTATGTCTAAAATTCCACCAACCTATAGTTTCTACAGAGACACATGAACATTTCTTGTATTCCTCTGCTGTGCTGGACCATGCTTGTGAGTAGGCTGGGTTTTGAAATATACAATAATTCTGTTCTTTCACTGCTTTAGAGTTTGTTCCAAAGCCCATTGGAGTCAATGAAAAGACTCCAGATGACTTCAGTGGATAAGGCTCCTACAGAACAGGATTCTTGTATAGAAAATTGTCACTGAAAACTCACAAATTGAAGGGATAACAGCAGACTGTTGTGTGACTGCATAACCAACAGAGAGGGTGTGAATTTCAGTGTTTAATCCCTCATATTGGGAAGTGGATAGATTATACAAAATCAGTTTAGAAATTTAGTATTTTTACAGTAAGCAAATCTATAATGGGTAGACAAAAATGGAAATTGAAGGGTATGACTGGTCCATACTTTTATATTTTGTCTCTGATAGGGACCAGTACCTTTTGCACATAAACACATTGCATGTAACTAATTGTTCAGTGTTCTATATGGAGTGGGAAATCCTTCCTAATTCCTGCAGTGATCAGCTTGCACCAAAAGTAAGGAGTGTTTCAGGAGTATTTTAAACATCTAAATGAAATAATTGTTAACAAGAAAGCATTATAGAACACAGCAATCTTTTCCCTTACTGAAATCCTAATTGTGCAACTAGAATATCAGCTATGTTTTTGTTTGTTTAATTTTAGGCATTGGCTGCTAAAGGAAAGGATACAATGTCACTGTGCTCTCTTGAAATCTCACCTTTACCCTCAAAAGACGTCAAAGATAGAAGCAACAGGAGAAAGAAAAATAAGTCCTTCGAGATAGAAGATTATGGAGAAGATCAAAAAGTTCCCAAATCACAGTCCAGTGATGATCAACGAAAGCTGGTAATTCATTGTGTAAATCCAGGAATTGCTCAAAAGCGGAAATAAAATCCCATTAAGAAAGAGTAGTTAAACTTTTGACAGTTATATGTGAAAGAGAGAGTATAATGAAAGTGAGGGTATCAACCTTCACTGCGGAATTATCTGAAAGAGAAGTAGTTTCATGAACATCTAAAAAAGATAAATAAAAAAAAGCATTTCCTGCAGTATTGGGAAATGAAACAAAACTGCATTGGAACTCGAATTTAATTAACATTCCATAAACAGTTTTTCTTCAAAAATTAAATTAATATTTAGAGAAATGAAGATACAAGGATTACCAAAGATGGTACAAAGGATTACCTGCTTCAGCTGGTAGGATTTCAATAATTGTCATTTAAAATCTAAATAAATTCTTTCTGAGTAACTTTAAATAAAGTGGGACTTATGGATCTTCCATGGTTGATGGGTGAACTCAAAATCTTTATCATTCCCAAGAGATGTATTGCTTGATGCACCATTCCCTCCTTTTTCGTTTTTTTGGGACTTTTAGGCTCTTCTTAATCTTACTTATGGTGCCAATGCAAACCAAATGAAGCGCAGGCTCAGTCACGGAAGCATATTCAATTTTCACATATCTGGCAGAGACACTGGATCCAAAGCTGATTTTGGTGATGATGAGATCACCAGTGCTAGGCAAAATGAAATCCAGTATGGGTCACTGTTGGTTGCACGGACGGGAAGACGACCAAGTGTGCAAAGTCAAATAAGCCATAGTTCTTACCCTGCTACTCCAAACTACATGCAGAATGGCAAATGGAACAGCACAGATGGTTACAATGGCGTGGTTTCATTTATGGGAGGAGGAAGCACAAGGGCATACAATTTAGAACCATCTTCTCCTGAAGGGTTATCGCTACCCCCAGTTATGGAAAACCCAAGAATAGGTGATTTGGTAAGAAAAGTAAAATTTAAAAAAATATATACTTCATATTATGTTTTCCTCCAGAAGCATAAAGTTTTCTATGGTTTCTTTACATTCTTTAATACTATCAAATATCCACTAAAACATAGTAGGGGAAAATCTACTCTCTGCTACACTATTTTAAATCTGGAATAACTCCATTGAAGTTGAACCTGGACCAGCATGAGCATTGTGGAACAAATTAATCACTTTAATAATAAGATGATACAACTTCACTGATGTCAATGGAATTGCATTTGTTTACACCAGCAGTGAAACTGGGCACATGACTTTAACATGCTACTGACAACTGTTGTTAAAGTTGTCAAAGTATTTCCATTCTAAACTGCCTTTTTTAGCTGTTTATAACTCTATCAAACTTACTTTTTGGTGAGCTATAAGATTCTAGGTCTGGGCTCTACCCAGTGGTGAAAATTTGAGCAAAATTAGGTCAGCCGTTTTTGAAAATGAAAAAATAATTATTGTGACTCTTTTTGAGCAACTCTTGTGCTAAAATGATTTGCAATAGAAAGATTCAGTTTGGCATGAAAATACTCCTTAATGAAGATAAGTGATTTTTGGTATCCCTGTGAAATCCAGATTTGTTTGGACAATTTATAATGATTTGAAAACTGTACTCTACCTGTAATATAACCATTTTAAATAATCTCTCAGTGTACTAAATGAAAGAGCTGCGTGTGTGTGTGTTAGATTTTGAATCTTTTGAAAAAGATTTATGTGGGATTTCAGAAGTTTTGGAGAGTGTGCAAATTTTCCCACTGGGGTTGAGGTGAATAGGCAGGACATAGGGAGAAGCAATAAAAGAAGCCAAGGAGAGCTGGCATTGTAAAAGGAAAATTGCATAAGCACAATGGGAGATCTGCAACCTGTTGATCTTGCTCTAAAATAAGTGTTGAGAATATAGGGAATGGGAAAGATGTGCAAAATTGTAGGAATTATGGGTGGTCATTACATTTATTCAGCCCTAGTTGAAAGCATACAAACTCCCTACATTTGTATTTGATTCCAACTCAAATCCTTGAACTGGAGAGAGGGGAAGGAGCTCAGGATAACAAAATTAATAGAATATTATGGCATAGATTATCTGCTTCAGCACATGTGTGCAACATGCCAGGTGTTTAATGATGTGCAGAAACAATAAAGATAAATTCAGGATAAGGAATGTAGAAACCTCCATAATAAAGGAATTGTAAATAGGCAGAATCTCTTTAATCAAACAGAAATTTGTGCAGAACACTGGAATGCAAATACCAATGGAACTTGAATTATTACACGGGATTAGGGTCTTCATTTTACATCTCATTCTAAATGGCTATTTCCTGCAGAAGAGGCCCATTTATTTCACTGCATGTCATCATTCATATTAATCTCCCTGTCTGCCTGTTAAACTTGACTTTGTCATGTGGTATTTTACTAACCATGTTTACTTCTTTAAGCAGAGCCCTTCATGTGATGAGGCGAACAAGATGTATTTGCCCCCTCGTCTATCAGTGGACTATTTTAATGAGCCACTTCAAAGACAAAGAGCAACAAGTGCGGTCAGTATCATTACCAGTGTCCTTGAGGGTAAGTCACTTCTCATCATTTTTTAATTCAAACCTAAGCAGATGTTTATGTGAAAGATCAAAATGTCATTGAAAGGTCAACAATAACAAATATAAAATGGTTAATAGAACCTTGGTAGATGTTATAGTTGGGAAATTCCAGAATTAATGTTGCCCAAGCAGTCTTAATTTTGCACCCTTGTGAATATGTGTTATGAGACAATCTTTAATTACATGATCACACTTTTTATTCTGTAGGCCCCTCTCCTCATTCAGTGCACAGGATGGATGGTAAATGAAGCAGGTGTTGTCTTGTGTTTAAGGCACTGGATCTGGACTCTGGAGAGCTGAGTTCTAGTCTTGATTTTGTCACAGTTTGTGATGTTGGGAAAGACTATCATAGGCATATGCACAAGGGAGCCAAATAAAGATTGCACTGGCAAAATTAATTCTGTCAGTTCCAGACTTTTCAGTGCTTGATTTTGCCATATAAAAATTATTTTAATGTAGTTTTTTATACATAATTATAGATGGGGCTGCTAGCGTCACCTATTATTAAGGTTATCTGACATGTCTCATTATAAGATTTTCTTTCATCTGCTTAAAACTTTGCCAAGTGTTAACCTTTTGGTCTGAAATCTTATATGCTGGGTGTCTAGGTCAGGCTGATCATTTTGGGAAAATTTCAGCTGAAACAGTTTAGCCATTTATGAAAAAAGGCTAGGGAAAAAAACTTTTGTTTTGCCCATGTTAAAAAATTCTGGTGACCTTTTATTTGAAAAGCTCTAGTGCCCCCATTCTTTGAACAGAGATTTTGAATTTGGCAGAGTGACTTTTGTGTTAGGGATATATATGCTATATATGAAAAAAAAAGAACAGGTGTGGGGATAAGAGAGGTGGCTTGGATTTTAGAAGTAACTTTAACAACTGGTTGAAATCAACTGACAGGGTTGCATGCATGTTTGTGTTTGTAAACATTTTGTATCCGTTCTTTGTTAGTTGTCATGCTGTAGCATTCGTAAGAGCTTGAAATACATGAGGCATTATGATACCTCCATTGTTCTGCCAGTCTTCTAAATCACTTTTTCATAGGGTAATGGAAATAGTAAATAAATAGCATTAACAAAAGCATTGGGAGAAATGAAAATTTGAAGCAGTACCTGCAAAGCAACTGCCCCATCCTGGGCACACACCTTGTTCAACACCAGTGTCTCTAGATTGCCAGTACAGCCTTTTACTCCTCTAATCTCTCTCTCAGACATTTGCCTGTAAATACTGGTTATTTCCTCTTAACTCTATTTCAGGCGACCTGTAGGTCCTTTCAAAATCTTCCAGTTGACTACACCTTCAACTTCTGGGTTTGAAAAATCACTAAATTTTTATTTCATCAGACTAAACATAACAATAGCTTTCAGAACCATTCTGCTTCTTACTCCACTAGGGAAAACCTAATCTTATAGGAGATTGGCTGTGCTTCATTTCCTGAACACACTCTAACTCTGTGACCTCCACTGTGATCCTGCTCCTTCTGTCCTCAGGAGCCAACTGAACATCCTTCAAATTCAACTCCCGTAAAGTTCCAAATGGAAGGAGCTTCCATCCAGAAGTCCAAGCCTCTATGTCTCCATATGCCCAACAGCATATGTGCTTTTTGGTCTTTGTCCCACCTGTAAAATGTGGATAATAATATCCCCATATCTTGTGAAAATCAATTGTTTGTGAAGCACTCAGATACTATATTGATGAGAGCCATAGAAAAGCCCACAAGGAATGTAATAATTTTGTCTTCAGAGCAGGGTTAGATTGTGTGCAGTAAATAAGGCGTGGGACCACTCTTTGGTCAATGAGAAGAAAACAAAATATTAAATAGTTGCTTATTGAGTGAGAAACATCGATCCTGTGCACTGAATGAGGCAGGGGTGCTATGGAAAAAAATGTGTGTAATCATGGAATTAAAGACTTTATTACAGTGCATATGTAGAGAGAGTCCAAATTAAAGTTCCACAGATGACTTTAATTCTGACATTTCCTATCTTTTGAGTGCTTCACATTGCAACTTTAATAATGTTCTTTTAACATAGGGTTTTGATTGTTTTTTATTTGTTTTAGCTGGTGTGTGTAATCTCTATAATAAAATTTCAGGAAAGTATGTCACTCTGAAGTTTAGAATGTCTATAAAGTCAGTGTGAAACTATGCAAACAGCAACAAGCATGGCTGAGTGCTATTTTTGGTGAGAATATCACCAGGTTGAATCATCACTGGGTTTGTTCTCAGCCATTTTCACTTTATGAATTATACCCATGTGGTATATGGTTACAGTAAGGCATGTATCTATGCCATTCCAGTAGTTCTAGACCATTGTGATATCAGACCTAAATCAACCAATCACCACCCTTACTTTACAATTAGTTTGCATTGATCCATTTCATTGATGCTATGAGGGAGACTGCACAGATAGTGGATTACTTGGCCCACCTCCAAAGCTGTGTGCCTGACTGCCACCCACACAAATCCACAAAACTCTCCCAGCACATCACAACACACACAAATCAACAGACAACACACAACAAAACAACCAGCATACACAATCACCCTAAACATCATTTTGAAATCTACAATGCCTGTGGAATCAGTGTGAAGCGATGCAAACAGGTAAAAGTATGTTGAGAGTTCTTTTTGTTTGGAATATCACCATGTTCAATCATCATGGGGATTTGCAGTCTGTTGCTTTCCAGTTTTTAAGTTCTCAGCCTTTTTGTCTTTTTTACACACATGAATTTACAAATTACACCAATGCAACAGCACGGGCTGTCAGCTATTAGTGTAAATAGTATACCAGAATCCAGAATGATCATTTGCTGCAGATGTAATACACTTGCTGTCCATCTTTCCTCAAAATAGTGTAAATTACATCTTTTTAGTCAAATGAATACTATACACCAGATGGAAGAATGACACCCCTTTTTTCATCACTCTCAGATGCTCAAAAATAGCTGTTAACCTTCCAGTTTCAACCAGCCCAGTCCAGATCCACTGACAATTTGGAGCCTAATAAATGTTACCTATGTATATGTACTGAGTTTTGCCTCTAGTATCTTGGCTTTAAGTGAACCTGAAACTTTCATAACATTCAGATTTGATATCATGAGAAGTGGATCTAGTCAAAATGTAATTGTAATTCAGGTGTTTCACACTGGCATTAATCAATCTCAGAGCTATTGCATGCAGCATAGTTATTGGTGATTCTGCACACAAGATTTATGACATTCAAATGGGGGAGAAAGCACAAAAATAGTCTTAAGTTTTATATTTGTTGGTGCATCTGGAATCAAGGTTTTACCACAGTCATATTTTCTAATGGTGTAGACAATATGTCTAAGATGAACAAAAGCCTGATCCAAAGCCTACTGAAGTTCAGTGGGTTTTGAATCAGGCCTTATCTGAAGAGAATGAGTTTAAATACTAATTCACTGATCTGGGAAATGTCTTTAAAATGAATGGCTGAGTGAGGGAGTGCCTTCTGTAAAAAATGAGTGATATGATTTGAGAAAGTATCAAGAAGAGTTCCCTGATTGCTTGTGAAGTGATGGGGCTTGGGGTTTTTTTTTCCTGTGATTTCATTAGTTACAATTCTTCTCTAGCCACATGGCTCAGCACTGATTACCTGGTTATTGCTTTATTTTCTTTGTCATTTAGAACTTGAAGAATCACAACAGAAATGCCCTCCTTGCTTGAAAGATTTTGCCCTGAAGTATCTTATTTGGGACTGTTGTCCATTGTGGGTGACAATCAAGAACAAAGTAAAAATTTTAGTAATGGATCCATTTACTGACCTCACTATCACTCTTTGCATTGTGATGAATACTATCTTCATGGCACTAGAGCACAATAACATGACAGGCAAATTTAAATTCATGCTTCGCATAGGCAACATGGTAAGTGAATTCTGACATTCTATATCAAGAATGAATTTATGGATATTTCTACCTGGAATACAAAGAAAGCTTTCTTTCTTTCTTTCTTTCTTTGAACTACAAGGATATGGGATTCTCAGATGTTACTTTTGGTTTGCAGACATTTTAAATATCCTTTATAAGGCAGCAGAAAAACTTAGAGTTTTTATTGATAATGCATAAAAGTAGGTCTGCTGTTCAGATTTTATTGACCTATCTATAGCTATACTACTATAATTTAGGGGAAGGTAGCCTAGAGAGAAGATGTGCTTATGGTACTGTTTTGGCTGACATCATTTACTGTTTCTTTGTCACAGGTCTTTACTGGAATTTTTACTGCAGAAATGATCTTGAAAATCATTGCTCTAGATCCCTATTACTATTTTCAGCAGCGCTGGAATATTTTTGACAGCTTAATCGTCACCCTTAGCATAATTGAACTGAGTTTGCCCAGAAGTAAAATAAGAAGTGGAGGAATCCTATCTGTTTTACGTTCTTTCAGACTGGTAATGTCTCATACTGATTCAGTCTCATAAAACCTTTTGCATGAATAGACTAGAGAGGATTTCAGTGCCCCATTCAGTGCAAGGAAAATAAATTTGTAAACTCTCAGTACTAGAAATGGGAAAAACATTTTGCCTTATTTCAAACCCATTTGGATTTGACTGAAATGAATACAGCATTTGTATTTCATTTTGAGATGGATAAAAGTACATGGAGTGAAAGAAGTAGGAAAATAATCCAGTGTTAAGATATAGTGAAAGCTGGATCTGAGAATGAACAGAATGAAAAGCAAAAGCAGAGAGACTGAGAAAGAAGAGCTGGAGATGGGGGAAAATTCTAATAAAAATAGGCATTATTTACATTGTATAATCACCAGATACTTCTGCGAGCCTGTTTTAGGGAGGTGGTTGGTTATCTATCCATATAATATATCACAGTCTTCTTTTATCTAGAAACATTGGAGTCAATAGTACTAAATTGTCAAAATTAAGTATGTGCTCAAAGTGTTTTGCTGGTTCATTGCCTTGTACACTATGGTGATGGATGCTATAAAAACTCAAGATAGGTACTTGGCCTGATTACAAAAAATGCTGACCACCCATAACTCCTACTTATATCAATGAAAGTTGTGGGTCCAAAATTCAGACAATTTGCATATAAAAGTTTGATTTTGTAAATGCAAATCAAGTACAAATTAGGCTAATCAGAAAGTTTATTAAAGTTCTGTTTCTAAGAGACAGAAATATAGGAGGAATGAAATCTGCCAACGTGCTATCGTGCAAGATTTTCTCCTGAGAAATTCAAAATGCAAGTTGGTAATAAATTACTAGTAGGGGTAGTAGTAAACATTTATGTTATGGAAGTGTGCCTGCAACCAGGATTGGGGGCTTATTGTGCTGGACTCTGTATAAACATAGATAAGAAACAGTCATTGCCCTTGAGGGCCTGAGAGCGAAAAGATACAAACAGATAAAGCGCAGGGGACAGGGATATAATACACATGCAAATCAATATGGCTATAGTGCATTGATCATATACTGACTTAAAAATACCCTACATTTCACAGTGTTTGAGTAGTTTAAAATGTCTGTATAATGTCTTTAAAGTGCAATATGAGGAATATCTAATCTTCTGTTGTCAAATGTTATGTTTTATTTTTTACACAGATGAGGATCTTCAAACTGGCAAAGTCTTGGCCAACTTTAAATACCCTCATTAAAATAATTGGTAATGCACTGGATGCCCTGAATAACCTCACCCTGGTTCTGGCAATCATAATCTTTATTTTTGCTGTAGTAGGAATGCAACTTTTTGGAAAATGTTACAGAGAGCATTACAATAAAAAATGTAAGGATTGCATGCCACGTTGGCATATGATGGATTTTTTCCACTCATTCCTGATTATATTCCGAATTCTGTGTGGAGAATGGATTGAGACCATGTGGGATTGTATGGTAGTAGCTGGACAACCATTATGCCTTATTTTCTTCTTGCTGGCTATGGTGATAGGAAACCTAGTGGTGAGTTTCCAGATATTTTTCTCTTCTTATTTCATATATAGTATACAATATACTTACTTGTCTTTTTATCAATAAATGGTAAATCCCCTAGATATGATGGTAAAGAGGCCACCCGTTGTCTGTTGTGCTCTGGGAAATACCCTGTCTGTCTTTGACCTTTAGAACTCCTGTTAATATTTAGAATAAGACACTTTCAGAAATGTATAAATGAACCTTTTCACATGACAATGTTCATTCCAGGGAAGAATAATTTTACAACAGAAAAAAATACTGGCAACAATTTTTTTTCTTGTCAGGACTTTGGTGTAAATTGTCACTAAGTGTTTGCATATCAAAACTTGTTTCTGCACTGAGTTCTTTGCAGCCAGCCCCTGGACGAACATTTAGCACCACTGAAATCAGGATTCTGCCAGTACACAGCTCAAAGCAGGCTCATAGTTCAGATTTCTATAGATGCAAGACATTGGATCTGCTTCTCTCTTTCACACTAGCCTAAATCAGGAGCAACTACACTGAAATCAATGTAATTACACTCCTCTAAACTAGTGTACATAAAAGGAGATGCTGGCCCATTAACTCTGAGATGATGTTTTCATTTCCAAAGTGGCTTTGAATGGCTTTAAGTTGCTTTCTGTGAATCAGTGGAATCTCGTTTGTTTTTTAAAAACAAATATTAACATGTGAATATTTTTATTATTCCCCCACAAAAAACTATGTTATTTTGGAATTAAGGTTGAAAGCACATAACAATAACTTAAAGTTAATAACAAACATTATGGGCATGTTGTAGTTATTCCTAAAACAAACATTACAAACCCAGGACTTTCAGAGTTAATCAAAAACATCAGCCTGTGATGTTCACATGGCATCCTCTCCAACGCAGTCTCATATTTCAAAACACAATGCAAAATTAAATATATGCAGCCAAAGACTCATAGGGTACAGGACTCAATTCTTCTCTTGCTTACACCAGTGTAAATCAGGAGTACCTCAATTGGAGTTACACTGGTGTAAATGATAGAAGGCTCAGGATCAAAGATTCTCATCATATATGTTATTTGAAAATAGTAGATTGGAGCTGGCAGTGATCTCTTGTAGCAATGAAACAAAAAAATGTAAAGCTGTCAAAAACTTTGTGTGGCAGGAGACGAGGTAACCATCTAGGGATAACTGTCTCTTCCAGTGAGAAGTATCAAAAATGATCATAGACGCCAAATAACTTGATCTGATCACAAAGGAGCTGAACAGTCCACATACAGTGAGGTAGCTGGAAAATGGGACAACCACCCTTGGAGACTAGCTGGCCTGAACCTGCCAACCACTTTGAGAGAGGGTTTTCCCCTGAGTCTTGTTGCTATTTTTCTGCCACTGGGTTTCCTGAATCAAAGTTTCACCCAGAACGGGCATTTTGTCAGGGGAGAGTTTGAGGAAAGCCCCAGAAGTAGAGTCAATGGACTTGTCCACAAGAAAATTTAGTCCATTTCAAACCAGATTGATCAAAGCTCACTATGGAACTTTTAGTGCGCAGTCACATGGTCCACAAGGACCACACATTTAGTGGACAGTTACATGGTCCACACATTTAATGAGCAGCAGGCTAATGTGGAACAAATTTACACCCTAGCTTGATGTGAAATGAATATTCACATAGAGAAAGCTAGTGATATTAAACTAAACTAGACCTGCTGCATCCCCAGATGTTCCAGTTATGGGTGTTCCCTTCTTGCTGCACAAAACACTGAACCCTCCCATTGTATCCCCAATCTGTCCCCCAGCATACCCTGCTACTCCTAATCCCTATCCCACTGCCACCACCCTACCCAATGCATCCTGTGATTGTGATCTAATGGTTATAGAAGCCAAGGAGACCGGAAATTTGGATTCTATTTCTAGCCGTATCACTGATTCACATTGTATCTTGCCCAGTGTCACCTAATCTCTTTCTCCCTTGGTTTCCCTAACGGTAAAATGGGAATGATATTTACTGTCCCTACAGCTCACTGGGATGTTGGAAGATGAATTAATGTGTTTCAAGTGCTTTGAGATCCTTAGATGAAAGGTGCTATAGACGGGCACTACTATAATGAACAGGCTGATGTGTATTTACTGAATGAAATCAAGAAGTGCTCATCTGTGCATCATTGGTCCCTTACTGATCACAGAGATTCTGCTTTAACTTCAGTGGCATGGACCTGTGGTTGTGGTTTTTTGGTGTGCGCCTCCTCTTACCCCAGCCACAGGCAGGGAGCCACAGCCAGGAATGGGGCTGGGAGCTGGGGGCCAAGGCTGGGGTCAGAACTGGGAGCAGAGCGGGGCTGAGTGGCGCTCCCTCTCTGCCCCCCATGGTGGCTGGCCCAGGTCCTGTCCCATGCCACCGAACATTTCTCCATGGCTCTGTGGGGGGGCACACCCCACAGTTTGGGGACCATTGCTGTAGAGTAAAAGGATCCCTGGAGCCGCTGTGAAATTTTAAGTTGTCATGGTCTTCATAGTGCAGAATTTTAAAAAATCAGTCCCTATATACATAGCACTTTTAACTTACAAAAGGTCACCTGGGAATTCACTAACATCATAAACTAATCACGCTCTTTGTCCCTTCCTAGTGAATAGCATCTCACCTTCCACAACCTCTTATCTTTGCAGTCTGACACTGCAGGAAAGGTTCCCCCCAAAGATGTCAGGATCTGGTGGACATGTTTCCCCAAGGAATTCTCTTCTATTCCTTGCTGCCTCTGTCCTGCCCTTGGGGAAGTTTCTCAGTCTGGTCTTCTAAAGTCTCCATCCTCCCATTGCTGAATATATTTACTGGGGAGGCACTGTTGGGGACAGTTCACTTTGAGGTCAAAATCTCATACAGTTTCACTAGGTAACCACCAGACCTAGCAGAGGGAAGGTGATTGTCCTCTCCCACTCCCACAGGTTGAGTGTCTCCTGATTTTCCAAATTGTTCCTGTCTTCTTAACCATTTTAGAAGTGATGTTTCACAAGAACATGTGGTTAGAGCAGATAGGACTAGAAGACAGGACTTTTGGGTTCTGTTCTTAACTCTCCCATTTTCTCACTGTGCGAACTTGACAAAGTTACTCCATCTCTGCACCTCAATTTCCCCATCTGTAAAATGAGGATAATAACATCCTTTGGCCCACAGGATGAATGCCTGGTTATGAAAAAAACACATTTGTCCAAATGAATAGATCGACCAGTCAATTACCCCTTCTCTCTTAGCCCCGCACACATATGCCTGGACATGAGGTATATGCAAGACCAAGGAAGAAAATGTTTGTGGGAGCTTCCTCTTAAAATATTGGCAGCACCAGATCTGCACCAGGATTTTAACTCAAAACATTCTGCCAGAGCTGCAGTTCAGGGCTTACCAAATGACTTTAAAGGAATTTAAATTCTCTGTTCTCTGGATTTGCTCAGACTTCTTTAAAATCTGATCCAAAGCCCACTGAAATCAATGGAAAGACACCTGTTGAATTGAAGGGGGTAGCCGTGTTAGTCTGTATACAGCAAAAACAATGAGAGTTCTGTGGCACTTTAAAGACTAACAAATTTAATTTCAGCAGGCATAAGCTTTTGTGAGTCTCAGCTCACTTCTTCAGATGCAGTAGGTATAAATGATACAGCAAATAGGTAACATAGAGGCATCATATACATATACAGTGCATAGAGAACAATGGGGGAGGTAGATAAAAGCTGGGTACTTGAGGCCTAATGGTAAATTGCTTTGATCATCCATTCTCACGTCCTACTTAATGGTTGTCAGTTTTCAGTACCGAGGAGTTATATGATACTGGGAGAGCTATATGTCTTAATGATACCAGACTCACCACTCCCAGTTGTCACTTAAAGTGCCCTCTCAAGCACTGACAGTAAGTAACACTAAACATATGCTTCCCACCTCTGCCTCATCAGTTCCACTTCTTAAGAAACAGTCCTCCTTTACTATCATCAGATGCTGAGGAGGAAGAGAGCCTTTTCTCTCTCATTCCCTCGGCTAAGGTCTATAGCATATACCTCTGGAACAGATTCTAGGATTCACTACCATTACTCTAGTGGTAGAAGACACAGGGACCTAAATCTGTGCTATCCACCTCCATGGTCTGCAGCTTCTTATGATTATCAGCACCGCTGGCCCTACTTGACTCCATGGAGTGTTCACTCTGCAGGGAGATCAGCTTCTGCAACAAGATTGAGACGTAAATCTCCACCTCCACAAATGCAGAGTAGCACCAAGATTTATTCGAGAATCTGCCCAACTGATGAGTTTCTGTATCAAGACTCTGAGGAAGAGCTACAATCAGAGGATCACAATTTTCCAGCTCCCATGTTCTCATCATAGAATCATAGAATCATAGAGTTGGAAGGGACCTCAGGAGGTCATCTAGTCCAACCCCCTGCTCAAAGCAGGACTAACCTCAGCTAAATAATCCAAGTGAGCGTTTTGTCAAGCCACAGCTTAAAAACCTCTAAAGATGGAGATTCCACCACCTCCCTAGGTAACCCATTCCAGTGCTTCACCACCCTCCTAGTGAAAAACTTTTTCCTAATGTCCAATCTAGACCTCCCCCACTGCAACTTGAGACGATTGCTCCTTGTTCTGTCATCTGCCACCACTGAGAACAGCCTAGCTCCATCCTCCCTGGAACCCCCTTTCAGGTAGTTAAAGGCTGCTATCAAATCCCCCCTCATTCTTCTCTTCTGCAGACTAAACAAACTTAGTTCCCTCAGCCTCTCCTCATAAGTCTTGTGCTCCAGCCCCCTAATCATTTTTGTTGCCCTCCGCTGGACTCTCTCCAACTTGTCCACATCCTTTTTGTAGTGGGGGGCCCAAAACTGGACACAATACTCCAAATGCGGCCTCACCAATGCCGAATAGAGGGGAGTGATCACTTTCCGCGATCTGCTGGCAATGCTCCTACTAATGCAGCCCAATATGCTATTAGCCTTCTTGGCAACCAGGGCACACTGCTGACTCATATCCAGCTTCTTATCCACTGTTACTCCCAGGTCCTTTTCTGCAGCGTGAGTTTGTCTTCCCATCAGTGTTATCCTACCAACTAGATAACTACAAATCCTTTCAGGCACTTCTCAGGAGGATGGAAGACGTGCTAGAGAGAATTATAGAAGTGATCCAGGAGAGGTCACACAAACTCCTGGATATTTTGCACACCACTAAGCCAGGTCATCTAGTGATGCTATTAATCAAGGCCTCCTAGATATTGCTCTTGAAGATACCAGCACGATAGCCCCTAAATGTAAACATGCAGAATGTCAATACCATGTTCTGTATTTTGGGTTTGAGCAGTTTTATACACATCCAACTCTGGTATCTCTCATAATATCTGCAGTTCACAAAAGATCAAAACATCAGGCTCCTCCAAAATCAACCCCACAGGACAAGGAGCCCAAAAAGTTAGATCTGTTTGGGTGTTAAATTTACTCATCTGCAAGGTTTTTGAGAATTACCAACTACAAATTTTTATTGGCAAAATACAAGTATTTGAATTATGATTATGATAATGTTAAAATTTACTGAAAAAATCATGCAGAACTGCAGAGAAGAATTTAAATTACTGATTGCTGAATGGCAACTGGAATGTATATGGACAAGCACTCAAAGAGGGATGGTTACTTATTTTACAGTAACTATTTCTTTGAGATGTGTTGTCTGTATACAGTCCATGGCCCACCCATCTTCCTTGATACAACAAAGTCTTATAGCATTCAGATTATGTATCAGTGAAGTAATTGAGGGGCAGTTGAGGTCGCCTCACACTTTGTGCCCTCAGTTGGATGCATGAGAACACTCAGAGCACAGTTGAAGTCCTCAGTGGACACTGCTGGCCCGAAGAATCCAGATGTGAGTGCACAGGGTATATACACACATTCGTGGAATGTAAATAGACAACACATCTCAAAGAACCACATTTACTGTAAGGTAAGTAACCATTTCATTCTCTTTTATCTTAAAATGAATATAGAAATAGGTATTTGTCTGCTCCTTGTGGGGATTGATGGAATACTGTGATACACCAATTTTTTTAAATAATTTTGTTTGTGTTTCAGTGATATTGTGTGACTTTTATACACAGCCCTGGATTGGTGAAAAGGTCATAATTTTATGCTACACAAAACATACCTTTTTTTTTTTTTTGGAGGATCTTGGAAACTTATGCCTTTGTGAGAGCCATATATGGTGCACGAAAAATAATTTGCTAAACAATACTTTCATTTTGTCTTGTTAAGACTGGTGCATTGAAAACAAATGGTTTAGAAAGTCACTGTAATCTGCTAGTACACTATTTACATGTCAAAATTATATTGCCATTGATTTTCTTAATTTAAATTATTTTCAGGTTCTCAATCTGTTCATTGCACTACTGCTGAACTCCTTCAGTGCTGACAATCTTCAAGCGGCAGAAGATGATGGAGAGATGAACAATCTTCGGATTGCGTTTGCTCGGATCCACAGGGGACTTCACCTGGTGAAACATGCAACATGGGATTATTGTTGTGGACAGTTCAGGCATCCCAAAAAAGCCGCCAAAAAGAAAATGAAATTGGCTGCCAAGAGCATCTGTGTGGAGACTGGGAAAGAAGGGAAGAATTTTAAAGCGAATCATGGTAACAATGGGACTGAGGAAAATGGGGACAAATGCCCAGTTAGCAATCTTGAAGATATTATTACCAACCCTACCACACTTGTCTGTGTCCCTATTGCTGAAGCAGATTCTGACAGTGAGGATTATGAAGATGATAATAAGCCGAGCATATTCTCAGACACTGAGTACAGTAAACAGGTAAGAAGCCTATACAGGGAGAATATGTTTGATACTAACGTTTTTTTTTATTTTAGAAGACAGAGGCAAAGGATGATCCAGCTGCAGAAAGTTGAAGTTTAAAAAGTTCCAATTGAAAATAAGGTTTAGATTTTTTAAAAGTGAGGGTGGTTAACCATTAGAAGAACTTACCAAGAGGTTGGGTAAATTCTCCATCCTTTGGAAACTTTAAATCAAGATTGCATGTTTTTCTCTAATACAGATCACAGGTTGTTGGGCTTGATACAGGAATTACTTGGTGAAATTCAATGGCCTGAGTTATGGATGAGTTTATACTAGCTGATCACAGTGGTTCCTTCTGACCTTGAAATCTATTAATCTAACTCCCTGTCTGCACTTACCTGCGAGATTTGGTGGCAGTCAATGGGAATTACGAAAAGTATGCAAAAAACGTATGTAACTCCCGTCGACTGCTGAGCTTTTCTTCTGCGCTCCATCTTCACTGCACTGTTCCCGTCGACGCAGTGCTATGCTACTTGTATTGGTGGTCTTAGTACCTCGATTTCTGGATCAGCTGAGAGGGTCTGCACTGACTGCTCAATTGATCCAGATAAATTGATCTGATGGCGGCGAATTTTTGTAGCCGTAGCCTATGTTTAGCATCAGTAACCTGGTGGAGTGGAAATAGTGTCAACAGCTCAAGCTGTGAATTCTTAACAAGGAGACCTCTCTTTCTGTTCTGCCACCTCAGCAAAAATATGGATGGGTTAAGAATGGACTGGCTCTTTCAAACCTATATTATAGTTCAGAGAATCACATTTTTATGTTTGTCTGAATTTTGCAGCTCCCTTTTAACTATGGAATTGTGATCCATAGGGACCTCTGGATGCCAACCGGCACATGACGTGAGGGTTCATATAGTTTTACAGGGATCCCCTGGGTCAATTATATGCATAATAATTCACTAAACGGTGGCATGTGAGGTCTCTGGACATCATAATCACTGTAAAATGTGTGTACTGATAATATTTAAAAAGATGTGTGTCTATACTGAAAATTAGATTCTCAAGGCAGGTAACCCAGAGGTGACATACCTCAGGAATGTTCCTTTCAAGCAGCAAGTATTAGGGTTTATTTCTCTGTCTGATCATGTGTGTATTAGGCATTGTATGTCTCACAATGGGTGCCTGTTTGTATATTGAGTCAAATGTTAATGAAAAGATTGCAAAATCTTCAAAAACAGAATTTACAGGGGAAAAATAAACAGTAGGAGGGAATCCTGTTTATGAGTAAAAACAATGGATGGTGGGGTATATTTGGAGGTGTACCCTGCATCTTTCACCTAGGAGGCAAGCTGATAATATGACTTGTCTCATGAACAGAAGATCACAGCCAGGTCTGGCAGTAAAGTGCTTGAAGGATTTTGGATGAGCATTGCTTTATAAAACATGAAAGTATCTAATACAGTAAGTCTAGGTTCTAGAATGCAGGTAATAATTTTATTTGATATATAACCATTTGTTTCCAATACTGTAGCTTGCTATCACTGGAAGCCCTATAGTTTATTGAATAAACTTTTACCTGTTTTCACTATAAATGTATCTAAGTGCTGAGTGTTAAATGGAGCAGAGATCTGAGGTATAACTGGTGAATTTCTATGAATACAGTGAGTGTCCAGTGGACCAGGGGCTGGACATTCCAGGGAGACAGCGAGAGGATGCGGGGTTTGGCAGATGCCTATTTCTAAGCTAGAGAGAAAGTATGGTGCCTGTGTAGGTGTAGAGGACATGGCTTGTGTTGCCTGTGCCCGGTGAGGTTGGGGAGGTGACCCACAGCAGGCACTGACAAGATTTCCCCTTGCTAAGGGCATGTGGTAGCAAAGTGCCTCAGAATCCTGGGTATCCGTGGGAAGTATTGCAGGAGTCATGGCTGACTGTGACTCTAAAATCTCCCCTGCTGGTCATGAATGCTGCTACATAGTTATACTGAGCTCTTCACTTGATGCAAAGATTCCCATTGACTTCAGTTGTCTTTGGATCAGGCCATTAACCAGCTGGCTGAACCATAAACTCCTTAATTTATTTTAGGTAACAAAGGAAAACTTTTCCCACTTTGTTTCTTTCCATAAAGATCAATACTATAAGTGAGCAGTTCAAGGTATTTTGTGTTCCATTTGGCGTGTTCTACTTTAAAATTAAGTGTGCCATCCCTCTGACACAAAAAGGAAAAGAGAAAATAAAATAAACCATCTAAGATTATCTTCAGCAGGAAAACCACTTGAGACAGGGGGGAGAGCAATGTAAAAGCCCAGGAGTTTGGAGTAAAGGATCTGATGTTTTCTCTGAAGACTTAAGTGAGTTTAACATATGTAAACAATGGAAGGCTGAATCATCACAAGGACAAAAAGAGGTAACACAGTGTTCTTCCCTAACATAAAATCACCAACATTGGCCAATCTCTATATGTTTCTGTTTCAGTTTTTTAGAATCTAATAAAGATAATGACTCTAAATATAATGTTATACATTAAATGTTATCTTTATTAATCTATTTTGTGTTTAAAGCACAAGAGCTCTTTCATCAAGTATTTGGGAGGCCTCAGATATCTTAGCCATACAGGTGTTCATCATAGTTCTATTTTTGATTAATCTTGCATCATAACGACTGACAAATTTAGTTACATCAGTTATATTTAGCTTGAAGTATTCTGTCTCATTGCTTAAGGGTGGAGTAGTCGATGTCTGTGAATGGAAATGGCACAATGCTGTGTTTGTAAGTATTGATTAAAAATGTTATTAGGAAAAGAAACTGGGTTCTGAATTGCCTTTGATTCAGAAAGATTACCTATAAAATTAACATTGCCTATTTTACATCTCTTGACATCTGAATTAACAAAAAATGTTTTCTCCCAGAAAATGGTTTCTGGGACTATTCTGTTATGTCCAGTGTTTTTTTTCTATACAGTTTGGAACCCAGTAAGTGAATTTTGTATATGTAAAGTTGGATATTGAAATATTGTGTCTAAGGGTTATATACTTCTCCAATCAGGGAGTGGAAACATACAATATTGTCTGTGTGTCCAATCAAAACAGCTCAGATTTTAAATACTGAATATTTTAAATGAATTGCCTACAAAAAAACTAAAATCCTATGATTATTTACAGAAGTCTTTGGAGAATAATTTTGAATAAGGAACATATTCAAGAAAATCACAAATTGCTCATCAGCAATTTGGAAACAGGAAAAGAGGCAGAATTGAATAAATAATTTGTTATGAATTATTCACACACCTTTAGTGCTGGGAAGTGTGAAATATGTTGGAATAGAAAGAAGTTTATGCCAGTGGAGAATACATTATATTTTATGAGATTACATGTTCTACTTCATGCAAATTATCAAGGGCATTTTACAGTACTTTCATTCCAAATGAGACTCTGATGAAACTATATTTTCATCTCTCTCTCTTTCTCTTTCTCCCAAAGTGGGGTGCTCTGGTTTTAAGTGTTTTCAGCCCTAACTAGTGCAATGTTTTAAAGCCGGTCCATGTTTAAGAACTATGTGCACTTAATTCAAGAAAAATTGGAATCATTACCATTTGCGAGTTTTATTAGAGTGATTAATATGGTACCTTTAAATGTAGCTTTGGCTTCTTTGTGAATTTATATGTATGATATACTTGTAAAGCAGAAACCACATTGCAAAATTTCCATGTTATTTATAAGTTTCAGTACCCAACTAAGCTTTAATTTTTGAATATTTTCCTAAATTAGAACTATTCACCAATGTAGGTACTTAGTTTATTTTTAAGCACAGTGACTGCATTAAGCAAAAATTGATACATTGTCTTCTCTTATGTAGCAGCTTGATGACATCAGCTGTTCTGAAGGCAGCACAGTGGATTTGACAAATTCAGAAGAACTTTTGAAACAGATCTCTGAGCTGGCAGAAGACTTAAAAGAACCTGATAACTGTTTTTCAGAAAGTAAGGATCTGTTAATTTCACTATGACTAGGAAGTGAGAAGAACAATCCAAAATAGTCTGTTCCAGTTAATGTTGAGACACTCAGGCACTCAACACAAAGGCACTCTGTCTACTTGCAGAATATTTAATAATAATATAATTTCTGAGTAGTTCCATAGCACTTTTCATCCATCAATCTCTGAAATAGCCAAAACGGATGTGAAACAGGCAGAGAGAACTTGTTAGAATTCAGCTGAATTTCTGTAGGATGGTAAGTCCAGAAGCCAACTTTAAATTGTTCTATGGCTTTACAAGTTTTCTTCATGCCAATATTTGTGCTCAATGTTCATTTAAATTTTCACAGCTGGCTCCTAGCCAAAACTAAGAATGTTGAGGTTTTCACTAGAGAAAAATATAAATTTATTGACATTTCCTCCAAACCCCTACTTTATATTAGTTATTACACAAAGCAAATGGTAGTCTCCCTGAACTGTCTGTAGTAGATGTAACAGGGTATAATATGTCATGAAAGTCAGTTCCGAGTTAGATTCATTTCCTCCTGAGTTATGATTCCTTTTGACTATAAAGGACCAATATTCCTGGAGAACTAACTGATTTTAGAAAGACCAACTACTCAGATCCCTTCCCACAATGCCACTCTCATCATCTGACATGCTCTTTCCTCTTTCCAGCTGGCTCACAAGACACAAAGGCTCCTCCCTTCTGCCCCTCCGCCAGCAATTAGTAGTTACAGTTTGAGTGGCTGAGCTTCCTCTCAGTGTTCCCTTTCTCTGTTGTAGCCATCCACCTTGTGACCTCAGTTATCTGCTGCAGCTCTGCATCTGCCATCCAGAGTCTTCCTTCACTTAGTAACCTTGTCCAGCTGCCTCTTCCTTACTGTTCCTCACTGCCCCAGCTACCCTGCTCCTGATTTTGTCCTGCTCCCCATTCCTGCTACCTCTCTCATTATAACTACCCTCTAGATACCTACAGCCCCTCTTTACCATAATCTCTCTTGCCATCTACTTCTCCACACTTTTTCTTACTCTCACTGTTCAGGGCCCCTTCTATCATTCCACCTAGCCCTCTTCCCCTGCAACCCACCTTTATTTCCTTGCCAATTGCTTCTGATTCCTCCCACTCTTCTATTCCTGAATTTTGACCAAAAATTCAGAATGAGGCAGATTCATTGTATCTGCTAGTACTAAATTACTGTGGCTTTTAACAAAGGCTCTATAAACTAGCCCTGGTGTAGATACAAGTGAAGCTGATGCCCTTGTGGTGCCATGCTTATGCTTTAGGCTGTAAATTAATATATTAATTGTAATATAGATGAAATATCTGTAGCGGAGACACTGGCTGCAGAATAGGCAAGGGAAATGAGATTGTACATGAAAAATCCATGATATATGAACATTGAAGCTATTAAAAGGAAATATTTACACTGGAATAGCTGAAAACAAGAAAGATAATACAATCTTTACACAAAGTAAATGGATTGATGTGCTAGTCTGATATATTTGGAAATATTTCTACTTTCAATGCTGCTTTAAATGGGAACTGATACATCTTGTTTGGCTATGAATTACAAATGTACAGCCAGATCTTTAGCTCTGGTCAGATCCCTTTGTGTAGATCTCTAGCAGGGAAACTGGGGATTTCCCCAGAAAAGAGGCATCCCTATCTCCTGCAGAAGTGACATAGCCAGGTCTGCACCACTGCATCCTGCCCTCATTACTTGGTGCAAGTATCAGGAGTGGGAGAAGTGTGTTGCACTCCAGTAATCTCCAGACAGCAGAACACCTCCTTGGAGGCCATTGCTGCTGGCATAGATTAGAACAGTTCACAGATTAGAACAAATTAGAGACTGTTCTAATTTACGTCAGGGTAGAACTGGCCCCTGGCTTCCACCAGGATAGTCACCTTTTCTTCCTCATCTCAGGTCCTATGCTGAGAGTAATTTGGCTGGACCTGAGGATCTAGTTTGTAATAGTTTTCTGTTTTCAAGCTGAAATTGTTTAGATATGGGGGATACAGCTTCTGTTGAATTAGTTCATGCTATAAATAGCATGCTAAATTCCAGAAGAATTACATAAATCTACAACAATCTGTCATCAATAATGTTATTACAAGGAATTCCTAAGGAATTGATATAGTACGCATGAAAAACCTATTTGGAATATTAATTTAAATGCCGCAGGATATGAGATCACATGGATTAAAAACTTGCTGAAGAATCATAAACAAGTTCACTGATCACCATAACAGCTAAATTCACTGATCACACACAAAAAAATCCAGTGAATATTATGATTATTCATTATTGATTTGTATTCTGGTCATGCCAACAATGTGCTAGATACTTTATACACACAAAGGCAGATGTAGGCACTGCAAAGTTTACATTCTAGGACCCTAAGCCAGCGGTTCCCAAACTGTGGGTTGTGACCCTGAATGGGGTCGTGTCATCAGCAGATGGGGTCGCAGCAATCCCTAGTATGTGGAGGATGCCATTTTGCTCCACACAGCATGACCTTGCATGTATGGGGTTTGCGAGGTCACACTGTGCAAAAAGCAAAATAGTGTCCTCCAGGCTGTCTGGGGTCCTGGAAAGAGATACTTCATTAAAATGGGGTCATGATGACAAAAAGTTTGGGAACCCCTGCCCTAAGCACTTATGCATGAGTTTAATTTGAAGCAGGGGAGTAGCTCCCTTAAAGCTTACTCACCTGCTTGCTGTTAAGCATGTATGAAGGTGTTTGCAGGATCGGGGCCAAAGCAGCATACAAAGGTTGTCAAAGAGAAGGATAGAGTCAAACTAAAAACTAATTTATTTATTAATTTTATATGACATCCATTCGATTGTTTCATTTTGTAACAAATATCCTGGAGGATGAGTTTAATGGCAGGAAGGTTTGTTGAACCTTTAAGTGAAAAATAGAAAATGTTAGCAGAAATAAAACATTGAATTCATAAATGGGAGTAATTATACCAGATATAGCAAATGTTTCAAATACTTGCATTCATTCAACCAAGGATTTATGTGCCTCATGAAGCCAATATAATTTGAGTTTTGAATAGTGAATATGAATACTCACAACAAACTGCTTACAAACAGTCTGTAGACCAAAAATTATTCCTCTAAGTCAATGGTTCCCAAACTTTTTGGCTCAAGGGCCACAGATATCATTTTTAGATCCCTGAAGGGCCACCACTTTCTGCCAGCAGCTCCCCCGCAACTGCAGCCTGATGGAAGGTATTCAGTGAGGAGGCTGCCTCTTCGCTGATCTCCCATCCCCTTGGCTGCAGCAGGGAAATCACACGCATTCTGTAGCCTGGTGTGCCCCACCTGGGTCCCTTGGCAGTGGCTCCCTTCTGCAACCAGGGGGATGGGAAATCAGTGATCCCGTTGTTCTGACTCTAGTAGGGACCCCAGTACTTAGGGACTCAGGCAGACCACTTTGCTCTCTGCTGGAGCTGGTGGTGGGGAATGCTGATCTCCCCTTCCTCTGACCCCAGCGCCTATGGAACCAGGTGGAGTGTTTTGCCATGCTCCCTGCTACAGCCAGCGGGAGGGGAGTTCTGATCTCCCATCCCCTTAGCTGCACTGATTTTGTAGCCCCGCGGCAACGTGCTCTGCCTGGGTCCTTAGGCAGTGGCTCTCTTCTGCAGCCAGCAGGAGGAGAGCAGCAGGCCACTTTGAAAGAGCCCGCAGGCCACTTTTGGCCTGTGGGCCACAGGTTGGGAACCACTGCTCTAAGTGATTCAGCTAATGGTTTTGAATAGCAAATACATTTACAAAAACTGGAAGCTGCTTGTGGACAATTCATAAATTGGGCGATATTGCAGAGATTAGCTTTGGGTCTGATGCTATTTAACACGTTCACTAATGATTTGGAAATGAGGGAAAACATCATGTCAATTAAATTTGCATATGAAAATAAACTGGACTGTTGGAAACACAAATGCTGACAAAGTAATAATAAGAAGGAAACCTAAAACACATAGGCAAATAATACAATGAAATTCAGCTTAGAAAATACAAACTGAGTTATTTGGGAAAAAATAATCCAAAACAAAGATAAGTAGTAATTTTGGAAGCAGTAATTTCAAAAGAGAATGAAGCAGGGTATTGCACAAAAATGACGTATAACTTGTAATGCAACATAAGCGTGATCCAAAGCCCATCCAAAGCCAAGGGAAAGATTCCAATTGCTTTTGGTGGGATTTGGCTCAGACCCTGTATCAAGCACAATGAATGTCTAATGAACTTTTGAACTATATATACAGATGTAACTTGCTGTAGATCAGGGAAAGTAATAGTCCCTCTCTTTATGGTGAAACTGTTCTTAGAACACTGCTTTCATTCCTTGTTGACAAACTGGACAGAATTCAGAGGAGAAGAACATGGTTAAGGGTCTGCAGGGATGACTTTATAAGGCAAGATTTTAAACTGTGTTTATCAAACCACCAAATAAGGTGGTGTTTTTTTTCTTTTGCTATTTACACAACAAAAATAATATGAAGTACCTATACTGGTGCAATTCAGTCCCAAACACCCATGTTTCTTAAATACTTATAAACACGCAAGGCCTAGCTACACATACACCTGCTCTGTCTAGTCTAGGTGGCTCCTCAAAACATAAAACAGAGTGAATAACACTACACTGAGTGGTGTCCCTGTGGGTGCTCCACTTCAGGTATCTGGCATGCCCCCATGTCCGTATCGGAGATCTTCATCAGCATCATCTTCTCGAGTCGTGCCTGAGCGGCCTTTCTGGTGGTGCTGTTGGCACCGCGAGCCGTGCACGTGCAACCTGAATCCCGCAGTTCCTTCTCAACCATCCATGGTCCAAGACAGAGCTGCAGCAGTTCCTTTCAACTGCTTGTTCTGACAGAAAAGTTTGATTAGAAAATAAGTTAAGTTAATTAGTTTAGTTACTTACTTCCTTTCCTTACCCCTTTCAAAAAACAAAAAAAAAATTGAAAAATTGTTTTCTTTAAACTCTTTTACTCTATTCTTTTGTGTAGATAGTAGTTATTCAGTTACCATGCCTGGTTCCCCAGGCTTCAAAAGATGCACTTCGTGCAGAGATGCCATGCAGCGTCTGATGGACATGCCCAATGTATTAGATGCCTCGGTGAGGGGCATCTCATGCAAAAATGCCCCCACTGTAAGAACCTCAAGGCATGGGCCAAGAAGGACAGAGAACTCAGGTTAAAATTAATTCTAATGGAGAATTCCCTGAGACCTGCCTCAGACACTGGGTGAGACCCTTCACCGCTACCATCCGACAGACAAGGCAGAAAGAGGGCTTCAATGCCATCTAAAAGCCTGCCAAAAAAAAGGCCAGCACCGACTAAAATAACAGTCACGCAGACCCCTTTGCTGCCTGCAGCCTCAATGGCACCGAAGGAGCGTCATAGCAATGGCATGGAATTGAGAGTCAAAACAGTAAAGATCTCCTCCGATCCAGCTCTGACGAAATCCCTATGGGCACCGGCAGCCACAGCACCAAAAAGGGCTCTGACTGCTAAAGCGGACCCAACCATAACCTTGGCACCAACTTGCACAATGGTGTGGACTGCAGTCCTGGCACTGCATGCAACTATGGCACCAAGAGAGACAGCCACGCACACAACGACACTGGCCACTCCATCGACACCGCCTCAGATGTTGACACTGACCAACTCCATGGCACTTGTCCAGTACCGAGTAGAAAACACAAATCTAAGAAAAAACACCAGGAACAAGAGGATTCTCCATTATATGGCACAAACACATCACCACCAATGTCCCCAATACTATCATCCAGCAGAGAAGATGACAATATCAACATTCCTCACAACGTAGACCCACATCTTTTCCCCCTGGTCATAGGAGATATGGAGGTTACCCAGGACAACCATGGTATGCACCTCCATGGTTTGCCCCACCAGTGACATACCCCATGCAGTGGCATAACTGGGAAGCATGGTCTCACTATGCAGGGACTACAGCAGACCCTCTACTTCCCATAGGGACAGAAACGTCCCCACAGCAATCAATGCAGTCGGCCATAATCCCTCCATCAGAAGCCACTGCATAGGTAGATGATGCATTAGAACCACAAGCATCACCAACACCACATAACTCTTCCTCTTCACTGGACAATACCATAATGCTGCCCCCACATACTAGTGCGGACGACTTCAGACAGTTTCAAGAGCTGTTCAAAAGAGTGGCACAGGGTTTGGAGATACCCCTGGAAGAGGTATCAGAGAAACATCAAAAGCTCTTGAAGATCTTGCACACCACTGCACCATCTAAGATAGATTTGCCAATGGATGAAGCACTAATGGAACCAACAGATTCCACGTGGCAAACTCCAGCCACCATCACACCCACGTGCAAAAGAGCCGATAACAAATATTACGTCCACTCAAAGGGAGCTGAGTTCCTGTTCACCCATCCCACTCTGTACCATGCCACTTGGCCGGTCCCTCCTGGCCCTCGGGGTTCCCCCATTGTATGAAGGACTCACAGCTGTCTGCGTCACAGTCACCCATGTTCATTTATTTACAGTGCACACAGTCAGTTCCCCAGTCCCTGCCCCAGGCACTGTAGGGGCTCAGAGGCTCAGGGTTGCTTGTCCCTCTTGACCAGCAGGCAGACTGACTCACAGTCCTCCCTGCCCTGCTTGGCCATGTCTCTCCGTTGGTTTCTCCCTCGCTGGCTTATATACTCCTCCAGCTAGGGAAACAGCTGTTCCCCATAGCCTCATTAGGCATGGCTCTGGCATGCTCTCATCAGCACCTTCAGCTTGGCTTCCTTGCTTGCAGTCTGGGGCCTGCTGACCAACTTTACCCGAGCCCAGGCAGCTGGGTTGGGAGTGGCAGAGGCACGGATGGGCTTGTCACCCTCTACTCTGCCACACCCTCCCAATTCTCTGGTAGTGGAAGCAGCTCAACAAAGGGGCAAACAGACTCAGCAAAAATCCACACCCCAAGACAAAAACTGGAAGAAAGTCAATCTATTCGGATGGAAAGTCTACTCCTCCGCCACTCTACAGTTTATGTGTAGCCAACTATGCCGTGCTACTTTCAAACTGTGACCATGACACATATTTGAAATTCATGGATTTTATTGATGTCATCCCACAGGCAAGAAGAGAGCAATTCCAGTTCTTGTCACAGAGGGTCAGCTTATATCTAGAACAGCCCTGCAGGCTGCTTTTGACGCAGCACACACAGCTGCAAGAACCATGGCCATGCGGAGAGCTTCCTGGCTTCATTCGGCGGCCCTAACCAGGGATCTACAATCCACCATCAAAGATCTCCATTTGACAAAGTCAAATTATTCAGCAAGAAAAAAGATGAAGTCCTCCATACAATGAAGGATTCACAAGCGAGGTTGCGGACCTTCAGCACATACACTCCTGCAATGAGAAGGAGACAAAACAGATATCAGCCTTAGCAAAGGAGATATCCTCAATATCCATATGAACAGAGACAATATGACACAATTTGAGCAAGGCAAAGACCTCAGAGAAGATGGCAAAATAGCCAGCAACAGAAGCAATCAACATCTCAGCCGCCTTCATCGAAACAACAATTTTGAAAGTTTGGTCGAGGGCCTAAACGACCTCCCTCAAGTTCCAGTGCAAAGATTACCCATCACAATATTCAGTCATCATCTCCGTCCATTCCAAACTATTTGGGTATCCATAACATCGGACAAATGGGTACTAGAAATTATACGCTCAGGGTACTCTATCCCCTTCACCCACATATCTACCACCCAATACCCTTCCCCATCCCTCTTCAGGGAAATGAGCAACTGCTTCAACAAGAAGTAAATTGTCTAGTACCCCTCGGTGCAATAGAACAGGTAGCACAACTGTACATGGGGAAGGGTTTCTATTCTCGGTACTTTTTAACCCAGAAGAAAAATGGAGGATGGAGACCTATATTAGACCTCAGAAGGCTAAACAAGTTTGTAAGAGTACAAAGGTTCAAAATGGTCACGCTATCAACCATCATACCAGCACTGGAACAAAGGGACTGGTTTTCAGCCCTTGACCTTCAGGACACCTATTTTCGCATGACCATACTCCATGCATACAGACGATTTCTCAGGTTCATCCTGGGAGACAGATACTACAAGTACAGAGTACTTCCATTTGGCCTCTCCACAACGCCAAGGGTATTCTCAAAGATACTAGCTGTGGTGACCGCATACCTCCACAGGGGGGGAATAATTATATTTCCATACCTGAACGATTGCCTATTAAAAACAAGTACTCAAATAGGAGCGTTAACAGCCACCCGGCAAACAACCGCTATTCTAAGCACTGGGACTCATGATAAATCACCAAAAATCTACACTGGTTCAGTACAACAGCTAGAATTTATAGGTGCACACTCAATTCAATTTCAGCAAAGGCATCACTACCAGAGAAGAGATCCGATGTTATCAGGAATCTAATTTCTTTTATAAGAAACAGTCTTACTCTCACGGCCCACACATGCCTCCAACTTCTAGGCCACGTGGAAGCCACGACGTATGTAGTAAGGCACGCGCGTCTGCAGATGCACTGCCTACAAGCATGGCTAACCACCATGTACAAACCTTGCACACACTGCCTACTCAAAGTGTTAATAATGCCCAACTACGTCAAGGACTCACTACTGTGGTGGATTTACCCTTCAAACATGCTGGCCAGCTTCCCATTTTACCAGGAACCGCCCTTGATTATACTCACAACAGACACATCCCTTATCAGATGGGGAGCATATCTATTACACCACACTATACAGGGCAGGTGATTTCTACTGGAAATATTCCTACACATAAACCTGCTAGAACTTCGGGCAATATGCAACACATGCTTACACTTTCTCCCTCTTATAAGGAACAAAACAATAAAAGTCACAACGGACAACGCTGCATGCATGTACTATATAAACCATAAAGGGGGAGCCCGTCATACTCGCTATGCAGAGAGACAATGAAACTATGGATACGGTGCGTCCATCATGGCATCAGTATCTCAGCTCCATGTCTCCTGAGGCGCCAGAATATAACGGGGTATGCCCTCAGCAGAAACTTCACACAGAAACACGAATGGGAACTAAACGACACAGTGCTGCAAAACATTTTTTGGCAATGGGGCTGTCCAACCACTGACCTCTTTGCAATCCCACAGAAACAGAAATGCCCACTATTCTGTTCCAGAGGAGGGTTGGGTGCCAGATCCAGGGGTGGCACCTACCTTATCAGGTGGAACAGAGGTCTACTCTACGAGTTTCCCCCCATACCAATGATTCTAAAAGTCCTATACAAAATACGCTCGGACAGAACGAGAGTGATCTTCATAGCTCCTGCATGGCCGAGACAAATGTGGTATTCTTACCTGCTCCAGATATTGACATGCACACCAGTAGTCCTTCCAACACACAGAGACCTACTACATCAGGACAATGGCCAAACTCTGCATCTGCACTTAGACAAACTCCACCTCATGGCATCAGGGCCCAAGCATAATATTTTTAGGCCCAGTACAAACTTGTAACATGGACCTCCTCCCACACACATACCACAATCCCTCATCCCATACATACAATCTCATGAGCCATGAAAAAAGTTTGAATTTTGAAATTACTGTTACATATTCTACATTTCTGAAAAATGCCCCCCTTTGTTATTTTTGTTTAACATAATACCCAGCCTGAGAGTCCTTCAAGTTTGCTTACTATTTTGTAACTTTTTGGTCTTTATAAAGGTATTATATCCGGTCAATGTCTTGATTTTTTTATTCTAATGGACCAATGTGACTGCAAACATTTTATAATTAGGTCAATTAACTTTAAAGCTTTATTTTTCTGGCCTTTTTCATTGCAAAATCGTGGATTAGCCCCCCAAAGTCAATTTCTTTTGCAAGATAGCTAGGTGGCTTAACAGTTCTTCCCCCATTGTAGAACGCTTGCAGTTTTTGATGAGTGCTAGCTTGCTGAAACTTCTTTCAGCTTCTGCCAGTCACTGGCAGTGTGCAAAAAATCCATAGGGCTATGCACACTTTACTGAAAATTAGTTGCAGTTGTTTTTTGTAAATCTCATTTAGTAAGATAAGCGTGGGTAGTTCATATTCTTTTCCAAAAGTAGACTTGAAGATTTTTTTCAGGTGCAACGTTTCGCAAGGAAAATTCTTAGAGAGATCTGTAGGATACTTGTGAAGTAGACATTTAGAAGCTTCTTCTAGTTCCCAGGCTCTAGTGTCACATATTTTAGGACTGAACGGAATGTCAAACAAATGTTATTGGTTGCTTTGAATCTGTCCTATAATTCGCAGATGACTTTGTCCAAATTTGCATCGAAAACATTCCTTCTGAATAAAGACTGATTCATTTTCAGAGATGGTAGAACATGATTCCTCAGGCTCAGATCTCATCATGAAATCTTTTCCATTTCATTCCTCTCTTCTTTGGCAATTGTGCCAAAATTACCATGCCTTCTGCTACAAGACATGCTTCCTGTAGAATTTTGCGCCACTGATCTCTAAGTTGTTTTATTTCTTCAATAATATCAGCAATGAGAGCTACCTCTGATTCAAGAGAGATTCCTCTGGCTTGTAAAATCTTGTTTCTGTCCTCAATACTTGAAAGAACTTTGTACCAGAAGCTAGCCATCAAAAGGCCTAAAAATGAGCTGAAGTACCTACACATCCTACTTGTGATTGAGCTTCATGTGTCAAGTTTAATTCAAGAGCACATTCCAGTGCTTTCAGAATACCTGGAAGATGCTTTGTGAGTGGATGGACAGCATCAGCACGTACACTCCAGTGTGTAGCTGAGTGAGAGTGGAGTGAGCAGTGTATCCTATCTGTTATAATCTTCCACCTCACTGGGCGAACACTGAAAAACACAAAAAGTTGCTGAACACAACCAAAAAATGTTAATGTTTCAGTACAGGCTGCAGCAGCATTAATCCCTACAATATTTAGTGAATGGGAACCACAAGGAGAATACATAGCAAGTTCATTTTTGGACATAATGCAGGCCTGAACACCTTTTATTTTCCCTGACATATTATAGCCATTATCAAATCCTTGACCTCTACAGTCATCCAGAGGAATGTTATAACATTTCAAGCTGCCAATTAGCATTTCAGCTATCTTGTCTCCTTTTTTAAAATCAAGGTTGATAAACTCAAGCAACCTTTCTTTAATGTTAAACGTACCGCTGTCTTTGTTGTGAACTACAAATTGCTATATCAACACATGTTGTTCATGGTGAGAGGCATCAGGAGTAGCATCACATATGATGGAATAATAAATGGCCTTTTCTCTCTCTGCAAGGATGGTCTTCTGCACACTCTTACCACATAATTCAATAAACTCATTCTGATGCTCCCATGAGAGATAATGAGCCTGTCCTTTCATTGTTCTGCTCTCTGTTTGCTTCTGTTTGACTTTAGCCAAATGGTCACAAGTCATGCTGTCATAATGAGCTATAATCTTAAGAGTTCCAAGAAAGTTACCATTGTGTGGGTCACCCATCAGATTATTATCTCCTTGGAATGCTAAACCTCGTGAAATAAGAAATAAGGTAACATCCAACAATCTTTCCAGTATTTCTTTCCATCTTGTAACTTCTGTTAATATTTGTTTTTGAATCTCACTGTCCACTCCATGTCCACCTGACAGTGACTGCTGTAATTGCTTCCACTGGCAGTAGCAAGTTTTATGTTCTATGCTCTTTCATGTTCAGGAAGTTTAGTATATAGCTTACGCCATTTCTTCACAATTGGTGAATACCCTTCATTTTTTGGCAGCATACCGCGTTGTTTAAGCCTCACTTTAGGAAACGGCCGACATGGAAAACAATACAGTGCTGGTTTGTAGCACTCCAAACAAGCCAGTCTCTTGGTATCTTTTCTCTCTTGTTGGAAGTCTTACATTTGAGAAGAAATTCAGGAAAATTATGCCCATCAACATCTTTTGTCATTGACTTTGCTAGCTTCCACATTTCTTCAAAAGTCAGGACACCAGATAGAATCTGTTATGTTTTCACGCCACAAGCCTGGATCTTTGAAAAGACAAGAATCAGATAGTGTAGCACTACTCTCTCCTGCTTCTTGTAAACATCCTGAATGTGGTTTTGCTAATGGTGATACTACCTGGCTATCTTCAAGCATTAGCTTTCTTTATCATCAATTGCCAGTGCCACAGACACTGTCTCTGTACTGAAATCATTTTCATCTTGATTTTGGTCATCTGCTTCCCTAGTTAGTATATTGCCTGACTGCAGAAAGGCCTTGTCTGATTTGAAAAATTGGAGGATAGATTAGTGTCCTATAGCTTCTTTTAGTTCCCTTTCTTTTACCTCCTTACATTTCTGGCTGCTTGATTTGTATTTATAGCCACCACCAGACATGGCAGTATGGGGTGTGTGTATGACTGTGAGTGAATTAGACACTTACTCACATATATTGTGGGTCTGCAAATCCTACCAGAAGAAGCAGCAGCACTGGCTCCCACTGTCTTATGGTGCTTTGCTTTGCCCCTCCCATCAGCTGTCCCTCCCTTCTGCCTATGCACAAGAAACTCTGGGACTGGTAGTTCTTGACCTTGATATGATAGACCATGTCACAGAGAGGAGCACAAAACTTTCTGTGTCTCAGTGTCAAACTATAAGTCCTAGTTTAACTGCACAAGCACACACTCTCTATTCTACAGAAGGGCCTGGGCTGGGCCAGTAGGTCCAGCAACTCACTGTTCAGAATGTTGCTTGAGACTGCTCAAACACTGCTTCTGATTGGCTCTAGCAAATCTCACAATATCTGGACAATAGATACATAGATACAAGGAAATAAATTTCTAATAATATCCTGAGCCATGATCGACAATTAGGCTCAATTTTGTCCTCATGGTAATGAGAGTTGCAGCCTGGGCCGGCCCCCCCAGGGTCTACGGGCCCCAGAAAAGTGTACCCTTTCCTCCCCCCACACCCCTTATGGGAGCCTTGCATGGCATGGCTCCTACATGGTTTCAAGGAGAAGAGTTAGAATGTTCAACACAGGTCAAAAAAGTGTTATTGAACAGCAGAAAATCAACAACTCACAAAGCTTATCTCCAAAAATGGACCAGGTTCAATGAATGGTGTAAAAACAGACATAATTTATCTGTATCGACTTCAATCCCAAATGTACTGGAGAACATGCTCGAACTCAAAAACTCAGGCCTGTCACTCAGCTCTCTCAAAGTCCACTTGGCCGCTATAGCTGCCTTTCACCTGAAAACAGCAGACAAGACTATTTTTACTTACCCTTTAGTCAAATGATTCCTTAGTGGCATACAAAACACATACCCGGAGATCCGCAGGTCCACTATCCCATGGAACCGGAACTTAGTATTACACACTTTAACTGAATATCCTTTTGAACCGGTAGTGAAATGCTGTCTCATACACATGTCTATGAAAGTATCTTTTTTTGTGGCTAAATCATCTGCACGACGTGTAGGGGAAATCGGGACACTTATGGAACACCCACCCTACACAATCTTCTACAAAGACAAAGTCATACTACATCCCCACCCAAAATTTCTGCCAAAGGTCAATTCATCGTTCCACATTAACCAACAAATACACCTACCTACATTCTATCCGAAACCACATGAGAATGTGCAGAATGCTTCGCTACACATGTTAGATGTCAGATGAACGTTAGCTTTCTACTTGGACAGGACTAAATCCTTCAAGCAAAAATCAAGTCTCTTTGTGTCCATTTCGGAATGCTCTAAAGGGGGAACCATATCTAAACAGAGAATCTCTAAGTGGATAAAAGACTGTATCCACTTCTGATACACCCTAAAGAATGTGCAACCCCTTCAACGGATCAGAGCACACTCCACAAGGGAAATGGCAGCATCCACAGCCTTCCTTAAGAATGTTCCTATAACAGACATATGTAGAGCGGCTACATACCAAACATTATGCCCTTGACCAAGCTTCCAGGTCAGATGCAACTATAGGTGTAAATGTTCTATCATCTGTAGACCACAATAACTCCGAAGTTCCCTCTGCCAAATGAGGGATACTGCTCCATAGTCACCTGAAGTAGAGCGCCCCCAGGGTCAGACCACTCGATGAAGTGAAGGTTACTCACCTGTTCAATAACTGAGGTTCTTCAAGATGTGTGTCCCTGTGGGTGCTCCACTACCCTCCCTCCCCTCTACTTCAGAGCCTGACCCATTATTGCTCCACGGTGGAGAAGGAACGGAGGGACTGAGGTTGTGTGCATGTGGTGCCAACGGTGCTGTGAGACAGGCCGTGCATGCGCGACTTGACTGGGCCCTACTGACGAAGATCTCTGATCTGGATGCATAGGCGCGCCAGACACCTGAAGCAGAGCACCCACAGGGGGACACATCTCGAAGAACCTCAGTTACGGCACAGGTGAGTAACCTTCTCTTCTGCCTGCCCCATCTATAATAAAGTAAGTACTAAAAAGTATATGAATGATGTGCTGAGATTGAAAGGAAACTTTTCCTGATTTTCAACCTCAGTTTTCTTAAATAGTAAGATCAACTAGACAGTTGAGTGTTCTTAGAGGGTGTGTAGTGGAAATCCAGTCAGTTTGTTAATTTGAATCTAGAATGGATAAAGGACTAGAAATTAAAAGGTAGGGAACAATTCTGCAGTCAAAGGGGATGGACTATATGATCCTACAGGTTATCTTTATCTCTAATTTCCAAGATATACTGACTCCTTGTGCCAGTTGTATTATTCTTCCAGCTCTCAGTGCTAGCCATGACGTTTAGAACGCTGGGTAAATTTCCAATGCCATGAAGTCCAGCCTTCTGTGTGTTACCTTTGTTCTGTAAACCTGGTCATCAGCATTCTGAGACCATTACCAGTGTTCTTAGCAATTTCCAGTGAGCTGGAAGGTAGCTCATTAATGGGTGCAAGATATTTCTAATTGCTTACAAATAATTTTGTAGTTTGCTTTCAAATAATGAAGGACTGAGAAAGAGGAAACAGGAGACAGACAAGTTTAAGAGACTAAGGACTTTCCCCTGAACCCAGAAATTTCCATGGCTGCCCTGCATATTCATGTAACATGTGTCCCTCTTTCAGGTTGTGTTCGACATTTCCCTTGTTGTGTGGTGAATACCACAAAGTTTCCAGGCAAAACATGGTGGAACCTGAGGAAAATCTGCTACAAAGTTGTTGAACACAACTGGTTTGAAAGCTTTATCATATTCATGATTCTGTTGAGCAGCGGTGCCCTGGTAAATTTTACTTAATCTCGTCTCAGGTTGAATTATAATTGTATGTAGAGGTGTTACACAGCTGTGACTTTTTTGCACAGGGCATAAGGGTGTATTTTCAAAGTGCTTGGGAAAAGAGGGAAAAATTACTTAGCGTAGGGGTAACTTTAACTGTAAAGTGCTGTAAGTCACATGACAGATGATTTCCATTCTGCTTGTATATTGCTTTATCTATGACTTTTTCTGGCAGTTATTTCACATACATAGATTATCATTTTTAGGTGTTTCATTAAGATCAAATGTTCTTACCTGGTGTGTTAATTGTCTTGGAATAAGAAGCGAAACTACTTGAAATAAAGAGACAAAGCAGATTATGTAGTATCTTTTATTGGACCAACTTCTGTTGGTGAGAGAAACAAGTTTTCAAGCTTACACAGAGCTCCCAGTCTGCATCCAAGATAGCTGACACAGAGGAATGTGGGTTCACTGCCCTCCTCACTATCTGGAAGACAATGGAAGGAGGCAGTGGCAGTACCCCATCCCAGTTTCAAACCATAGGGGTTTGAGATGGCAAAAGGGCACAGGCCACATGAAAACTCCTCATGTGCACCTTGCTAGTGTCATCTAAAAGACAAGACCAAAGGGAAAATGTGAAACTGTTTTGAACTGTGCATGGGAAAAATATAAGTTTGATTGATCAGAAACTGCTGTAAGAATTTGAAAGTGCCTGATTGGACAGCTGCCAAGGTGATGAGAAATATTCTGTGGCATCTATGAATAACATTTCTGAGTTTGAACTTCCCCAGGTCACTGGTTAAAGTGTCCCTGCTTCGTTCAGTCTCAAAGGGGGAAGAGCTGTGACAAAGTGGAAATTTTCTGTAATATTTTTATGAATCCTAGGCATGCCTGAGTTTCCCTCTGTATGTTCCATTGCTAACAAGTGGGTGCTCCTGGAATGGTGCAAGAGGTGTATGTATGTGTGTCCATTTTCTGTTTAGGGAGGAATGAATACAGTCATTAAAAACTAGACCAAACTGACCCAAATCAACAGAGGGTCCAGCAAGATAAAGAGATGCCCCAACAACTGAATAATCAACACCTAACAGAAAGAAACCACAGCAGATAGGTCTTGTGAGCTGAGCTGTAAAACAAGATGTCAGGTGACTGGAAGAAGGGGGTTTTTGGAGGGACTCAGGAGGAGTACCTGCATGCAGGGCTGTTCCTAGTGGGGGTGCGGGGCCAGGGCAAACCAGACTGTGTGGGCCCCCACCCGGCTCCACTGGCATACCCTGGGTCTCTGGCACCCGGGGGCCAAGCCTGCATTCAGGGTCCCCCCAACCCTCACGCACCACCCCCCACGCAGGGCAGGAGGGGTTCCTGGCTCCCACAAGGCGGTGCTGCCCCCCAGCTGCCCCAGGGAGGGGAGGATCTGTACCTGCGGGGGAGGGGGAGTGGGACATGCTGTTTACCTCTTCCTGTGTGGGTTGGTGGAGCCCGGATCTGCCCCCTCCCACTTACCCACCACATGGTGCCCGGCTCTGGCTGGGCTCCACCGACCTCCCCTCCCCCCATGGTGCTTGGCTCTCCTGCTCCAGCCCCACAGCCCAGGGCCAGCTCAGATGGGGGAGCCTCGTCCCCAGCCCGCTGGGCAGGCCCTTCACAATGCACAGCAGGGAAGGGGGGGCGCAGGAGGCTCCACTGGACAGCTGACTGTGCCCTCCTGCCCCCACTGCACATCATGAAGTACTGGCCCCCTCGGTATGTGACTGCCCTTCTCCCACCCAGTCTGGCATGCAGCCAGGAGGCACGCTACAGCCACCTGCCTGGTCTGGAGTGGGGCCCCCCAAAGTGCGGTGGTCACCCCAATCCACCTTACCCTAAGGACGGCCCTGCCTGCAGGACAAAGAGGGGAGAGAGCCAGAAATGGAGTCCATCACAGCTTGGCTGGCTCATCAGGGCACTGGCTTGGCCAGGATAGACTATGGCTTAACTTCTACCTCTCTGTGCTCATCTAAGGATTTTCAGATTGTATAACCAAGTGAATAATAAATGGTTATCTTGTTTTGAAAAGGCTGCCTGTGCCTGTAAATACTCACTGAGAGCAATGTTTCCTGAAGGGGCACAGTACAGGCCTCCCACAGGACTCTGATTTGGCTGGATTCTCTGCAGGGATCCATGGAGAAAGACAGGAGACACTGGTACCAAAGGCCCAGTCTTGGAGACTATGGGCCTGCCACTGTGGAACTGTGTGGGTCCTGGCACACGAAAGGGGTCACTCTCAGGAGACTGTGACATGCCAGGAGATAGACCAGATTCTGTGACAGTCTCTCATCAACGGACATTGGTCCAATAAACGATATTACCTCATCCACCTTGTCTCTTTAATATCCTGAGGCGAACATGGCTACAACAACACTGCCAATTTTTGTGCATATCTGAAAATATACTCTTCCGCTAGAATCCACTAAAAATAAAATTCCTGAGGACAGAACTGGTGTGTGTGCGTGTGTGTGTGTAAGTATAACTGTAAGCTACAAGTTGGTAAATATGAGTCTGAATGAGTCTAGTGGGATTCTAAATTTGTGTAACTTACTTACTGAGGGACCTTAACTAGGTTTAATTAACTTAGTTTCACTCTAGGATTAACATTTTCTTAGACTCACCTCTGAATTTTGCTGTTTGTTTCACAGATTGTGTCTAGGAAATTTCTAGGCCTGTAATGAGACTTTGTGATAGTCATTTAGGACTGTATTTGATTAAGTCTATATTTGTAATAGGGACACCCGTTTACACTTGTATTAGGATTTTCACAGAGACAGGTGATGCAACTCCCAAACTTCCATGTGTAACATGTACAGCAGCTGAGGAACTTCACATATGCTGCTGATCCCTCTCAAAATTCTGCTTCCAAGATCTTGATTTCTTTGATGTTCTTCCCTATGTGAAGTACCATGTCAGCTCTCCAGGGGTGTTCCTAGAGCTGAAGTGATCACACAAGTCTCATTAAGAACCTGCTGTTCACTTCCTGAAACAAGCAAATAATTGTTTATAAGATTATTTCTTCATTAAAACAATGACCACACACCATGTCCTTTTGGCTTTGGTACCTGGAGGAGTCACTGATGTTGATGCACGATTTGGGGAAGCATAACAGATACCAGAATTGGCATTTCCACCATACATCTTTACATCTTTTCATCCTTCATCTCACCACTTATCACCAGTTTGACTGCCATAAATAGATTGTTGTGCCATAAAATACAACTTTAATGAAGGTTGACTATATGTGGGGCAAAAGATTGTTCCTTGCATATAGGAATATTTTGTAGTTCTTCCACAGTATCTAATATGTTCTTTTCATTATTATCACTAGAGCTGGTCGAAATTTGTTTGCGATGTTTTAGGGAACCCAAAAATGTTTATAACATTTTACCCAGAATCAGGGTTGTGGACTCAGCTTGCCCTCAAAGGAATTTCTCCCTCTGCTCCTCAGCAGAGCATGGAGGTGCTCCCAGGCCTCCATTGGTGGCTCCTGGCTGCAAGTGCATGGTCCCAGTCCCTAAGCACCCTAACCGCAGCCTAAACTGCTGTTTCTTCGGAGCTACTGCTCACAGGAATACTATGTTTGGTACCATCTTCCAAAGTAGGAGCAGGTTAAGGTGGTGTAGGCTGCACTTGTGTGAGAGTGAGTGCTATGGAGCTGGCCTGATGTTGGGATGGGCAGAAACTCTGGGTGCTGCCACTTCAGGTGGGACCACAGAGATGGTCCCTTTTTCCCTCCCTCCCTCCTAGGGAGTCACTGTCACAGTGGTGATAGGCAGTCACATCCAGTTGCCTTGCCATCACAATGAAGTGCTCCAGTATGACAGAGGGTTGGCAGCACCTTTGAGAATGCTGAGGAGATCCTTCTCTCTTCCACTCACCCTCCCCATCTTACCCTCCTCCACTCCATCCCCCATTATTGATTTTATTAAGGTTTTGGGCTTCTTTTGACAAAGACAGAGATTTTCCCCTGCCTTCCGTGAATGATGCAGTGAAAATTTGAATAAACATGACCAAATAGGACATTTGCTGTTCTGGATCAAAAAAAGTCTAAACAAAGCATTTTGGCATTTTCCCAAATGAATTTTTTTCTTGATTCCATTCTGTGAAACATGATGAAAACTTATCCAAAATCCTGGGAAAATGAATTCTGTTTTTTCAGCCAGTTCTAATTATCACCTTCATTGGGACTATTCACATTTGTAAAGTTCAGCTGACATGTAACTGTTTGCAGAATGAGAGTCCAAATTTCATGTGGTTTGAAGTTTCATAATGAAAGGTGAATGCATCTCTAATTTCAGCACATCAAAATATTCCACTGAAACTCTGTAGAATGGGATTATATTTAAGATTTATTATTCCAGGCATTTGAAGATATTCATCTTGAAGAAAGAAAAAACATTAAAAGCATGTTAGAATTTCTTGATAAAATCTTCACTTACATCTTTATCCTGGAAATGTTTCTGAAATGGGTGGCTTATGGCTTCAAGAAGTATTTCACCAATGCCTGGTGTTGGCTTGACTTCCTAATTGTGGGTGTAAGTATTCATTTGAATAGTTCTGTGGGCTGGATACAGCAACAAAATGTTCATTCTTCTTTTTTTGGATGTACTTTGAAGGGGGACTGAATTTTAAAAAAATGTTGAGAACCCATCATCTGAAAATCAGGACCCTTCAAGTTGTCTCAATTTGGGCAATGAAAATCATTAGTCTGTTAAAATTTTGGACTCCTTCAACTTTAATAATCTTAGGTAGCATTTGGTAACACAGGTAAGTACATTTGTTTTTTTAAAATATATTGGGTGAGATCTTTGACACCAAATAAACACAATGGGTATTTTACTATTAACTTCAGTGGGATCAGGATTTCACCCATTATTTTTTACTTGTCAGTGTCCCTTTAAGATGCATTTTTACTAGTGCTATACAGGCTGCTGATTCACACTTCCATTGGTAAGATATTTTAAGAAAGAGTAAAAAAATTTTTAAAAAAAGAGGAGGAACAGATGGTAGGATTTGCTAATATTTTGGACTTTTACTTTGTGTCTTCATTCAGGTCTCTGTAGTAAGCCTCATAGCTAACTCACTTGAATGCTCCGAAATGGGACCCATGAAATCCCTTAGGACTCTCCGAGCTTTGAGACCATTAAGAGCATTGGCACGGTTTGAAGGGATGAGGGTAAGAGTAAATAAAGCAACCACTGAAGCCCATTACTGTGAATATCAAGCATATAAAGTGACAATATTTTATATGGTTTTGTTTTCATTATGTTGCACAAGTAGCAGCACCATAGTTAAGGTTACATTTAAGAGTTCAGTTTTAACAGGAGCTTTAAATACCTATTTTGTAAAAGTCTCATTGAAATGGAACAATGAAATATAGAATATAAACTATGAGCAGAATTTGAATTTTTTGTGGTGGATTGATGAAAAATGAATTGATACACAGAGAATAATAAGAGTTTTTAAAACATCCCTTTTGGCAATTTTTCACCAGATTCTCTCACTTTTCTTTGAACTCCTTTTAGCAAGAAATCTACAACACTCTGGGATCTTTCCTTTGCCCACATTGTTGCTCCTCATGTGCTGACCATTAAAATACATCAGGAGTGTTTGTTAATGGAGTATTTAATAACTTTTTAGCCACAGTGGCAAATTTAAGCACACTTATCTCTGTTTTAAACTTGGGTAGTTTTAGTCTTTTGTAAATAGTTTTTTTGTCAGTTAGCTTTAGAGTCATTATTTTGTTAATAGTTTAGTGTTAGTTTTAACATTTAGTTAGGTATTGGTACTGGGTGATAAGCAGCTATGCTGGCACCTAGATCTCCCAGTTTCAAAACATGCCTCTCATGTAATGTTGCTATACCAGCAATACACACTCATGAAAAGTGTCTTTACTGTTTAGATAAGTGGCATTCTCATGGGCTGGTATGTCACATGACATGCGTTGGGTCACTTGGGCTGGGAAGGCGGGGAAGGCCATCGAGTCAGGGTCAACAGAGCGGCACTCCCATCTGGGCAGCGTGGCCTAGTAGCCAGAGTCAGTAAAGCAGTCCATTAGTTGGGGCAGTGTGGCCTAATAGCCAGAGTTAGTAAAGTAGCCCTCCAGTTAGCACAGCATGGCCTAATTGCACTTTGGGGCAGTGGGACACTGTCTAGGTGGGTGCAGCACCCAGGGTCGGGGGCTCAGGCCCTTCCTGTTCCTCCAAGCCGTAGCCCAGGGCCCTGTTGGTGGAGGAGGGTACACTTCACAAATCAATGGGGGTCCTCCTGAAATATGCTGAATGGTACCCCGATTCACCCACCGTATCACCCTTCAAGTCCCCTGGGCTACTTCCTACTCTGTCTTGGGTGGCAATATTCCACGATTTCCTAGGGCTTCTGGGGTCCCCAGCCAGCATGGCCTCTGGCAGCTCGGTCCCTTCTCGGGGTTTGTCTGGCGGCCTAGAATCCGCTCGGAGCTCAATGTGGCTTGGCTCTAGAATCGGAGTCTGAAGCAACTCCCTGGAGAGAGACAATGTCTACAACCTTCCCCTTCAGCAGCCCACTCTGACTGAGCTATGTTGGTCCCTTTTATATCTGCCTTCCAGGCTGAGCATGCCCAGCAGAGATGAGGGGGCATGTCCTCTTCTGCCCACAATGTGTCCTTAACCCTTTGTAGGCCAGAGTGGGACTGGTACACCACGTCACACACCCTACCCCTCAAGATAGGACCTCGCATGGGTTCTTCCTTACCTTCCTCCTCCCATGATTGCTAGAAGAAGTCTGCACTAGCATGAACTGTCCCAGGATGATGCAACATGCTAAACTCGTATGGTTTGAGTGAAAGGTACCATCGCATGATCCGGGCAATGGACTCCTTCATTGTGTGGATCTATCGTAGGGGTGCATAGTCTGTAATGAGCTCAAAAGGGCTCCCTAATAGGTAGTATCTGAGGGCCTCTATTGCCCATTTAACTGGCTAGTTTCTCTTCTTGATCATGGAGTACTTGACCTCATGGGAAATAACTTCTGACTGAGATAAAGCACTGGGTGCGCCTCCCTTTCCCATTCTTGCAACAGCACAGTCTCCAGCCCCACTTCTGAGGCATCTGTCTGTAAAATAAATTCCTTTAAGAAGTCAGGTTGAATTAGGATGGTTCCTGGGACAGTCGTTCTTTCAGAGTCTGGAAGGCCTGTTCACACTCTGCCAACCACTAAACTTTCAATGGTTGCAAGTTCTTCATGAAGTTGGTTAAGGGGCAGCGATCTTGGTGAAGTTTGGCATGAATCGCCAATAGTATCCAGCTAAGTCAAGGAACTGCCTCACCTTCCTTTTTGTCGTTGGAGCAAGATAGTCTCTCAGGGCCTGTACCTTATCTACCAGGGGGCGGAGTCATTCTGTCCCCACAGTGTACTCCAAATAAGTCACCTCCTGATGCCTGAGGTGGCATTTGGTAGGGTTGGAGGTAAGTTCCGCTTCCTTCAGGGCTCGCAGTATTTCAGTGAGGTGTGTAGGTATCCCTCCCAAGTTACACTATAGACCAATATATTGTCAATATATGTGGCCACATATTGTCAGTGCGGTTGCAGTAGTTGATCCATCAACCACTGAAACGTAGCCATGGCCCCATGTAGCCCGAAGGGCATAGTGATGAACTAATATAGGCTGAACGGCATAGGAAAGGCTGTCTCCTCCCTGGATGACAGGGTAAGAGGTATTTGCCAATATCCCTTTGTCAGGTCGAGGGCTGACAGGAATTTGATACTCCCCAGCTGTTCCAGCAGTTTGTTGATGCATGGGCTTGTGTAGGCATCAAAGCAGGAGATGGCACTGATGCCCCTAAAGTCTATACAGAACCTCATGATTCATCAAGCTTTGGGACCAGGATGATGGGACTTTGCCAGTCACTCTTGGATTCTTCCACCACCCCAGGACCCACATCGCCTCAAGTTGTTTCTGGACCATGTCCCACATCTTCCAGGAAGGGGGACAGTGTTGGTTGTGGACCCTTTGCCCGGGAATAGTTTCTATATGATGACTCGTAACATTCATCCTTCCAGGGTGGGCTGAAAAAAAGAGGGGAAGTCTTGGACCAACTGCTGCAACCTGGCTTGCTGTTAGGAGCCCAAGTCCTGCTCCATCCTTAACCAGTGTCCAGTCGGGGGTCCCTGGCCAATGGGTCCCAATTTGGGTTCTGGAGGGTAGGGGGCGATCAGCAGACTCTCCCGTGCCTTCCACACTTTTAAGAGGTTTACATGGTGGAGCCGGAGGTCTTTTCGCTGGCCAGGGAGATGTATTTTGTAGTCCATGGGCCCCACATGTTGCACAATTTCAAACTGCCCCTGCCACTAAGCAAGCAGCTTTGACTCCGAAGATGGTAATAAGAGTGAGACGTGATCACCGGGTTCAAATGTCCACAGCTTTCTTGCATTGTATGTGCCTCTGATTTTCTTGTGTGAACTCCCCCAGTTTCTGGAGACGTTCCCACAGTTGTAGAATGTAGGGGACAGATCCCATGACCCTGGACTCCTGTTCCTCCCAGGTTTTGAGGAGCAGGTCCAGGAGTCCTCTAGGTTGTCTCCCATAAAAGATCTCAAAAGGGAAGAACCCCATGGAGGCTTGGGGCACTTCACATATTATAAGCAGTAGTGCTGGTAGTAGCTTGTGCCAATGGCGGGGCCATCCTCCACGAACTTCCGGAGCATGGTCTTCAGGGTGCTGTTGAACCTTTCAATTAGCCCATTGGTCTGTGGGTGATAAACCGAGTCCCTGAGGGCCCAGCTGTCTAATAGCCGGCATAATTTGTCCATCATTTTGGATGAGATGTCCCTTGGTCAGTCAAGATTTCTCTGGGTATGCCTACCCTGGTGAAAATCTTGAGAAGCTCTGCAGCTATGGTGGCTGCCATGGTGTTTCGTAGCAGAACTGCTTCTGGGTAGTGAGTCACATAGTTGACAACCACCAGGATGTACTGGAACCCTGTCTCACTCTTCTTCAAGGGTCCTATCAGGTCTAGGCTAATCCTTTCAAATGGACCCCTGACTACTGGGAGTGGGATGAGAGGTGCCTTCTGTATCGTCTTCGAGCTGACCCATTTGGAGCAAGTGGAGCAAAAGTCTCGCACTTCTTGGTGTATGCCCAGCCAGAAGAACCTCAATGCCACTCGTTGCATTGTCTTCTCATGTCCCATATGCCCAAGGTATGGACTGGGCTAGTCACAACAGATCCCATCGGAAGTGGCGGGGAACCAAAAGCAGGTAGAGCTCCTCTCTTGTCTGGGGAAGCTGGGTCATCCGGTAAAGGCAGTCATGGTGGACCTCGAAATAAGGCCCCTGGAAGCATCTTGTTCCGGGGTTGCCTGGTGATTCCTCTCTCTGAATCTGATCCCGTGCTCTGCTAAAGTACAGGTCTTCTCTCTGCTCTCAGAGGATGTCCCCATCTACTGACATCCCTTCTTGGTCATCATTTTCCTTGGGGCCAACCCCCGCCCAAGGTTTTGAAGGGCTGTCGGCTTGCCTGGAGAGAGCCTCACCTGGGTCGTCTAGTTGCTCATAGCCCAGGAGTTCCCTCTGTACCGGTCCTGGGGTCTCCCCTTCTCTATGTGGATGGCTCCAGTCCTGCAAAATTTCCTGGAACCAGGACCAGTCCCATCCTGATATCACAGGGTATGCTAAGGCCAGAGCTAGACCCATCCGACACTCCTCCTCATGGCTCTTGACCGGACTCTGGCTGTGGGATACGGGTGTACCTCCTCGTGGATGCATTGCAAATAGATGGGTTTCCCTGCGGGATCTGGTGAGCCTACCAGGTTGGCCTGGACCAACATCTGGCTGTACCTGGAGTCGAAGAGGATGGTCTGTGAGGCACCATCTACCTGTACCGATACTAGTAGCTTAGCTGGATCCTCTCTTTGTGCTTGATGGTCCGCCATCCACACTTGCCCATAGGCGCAATCCATTAAGGGGCAGTCTGTCCAAAAGTGCCCCTCTTTCCCACAGTCACAGCAGCAGCCCTTTGGTGCTCTCATCCATCGGCTGGATATGGGGGTACCAGTTGTGGGCAGTAGAACCCCGCCCGCTTGGAGGGTTGGCTGTGTCGTTCTGCTCCCGTGCGGCTGGTGGGAACCCATTGGTGTTGGGGGGGTTCCGGAATCTCTCTACTTCAGCTTCAAAATCCTGCGATTGGGATTCTGGCTCCGCCCTGCCGTACTCCCAAGTCTGGGATTGGGCTGCTCTGGGTCCACCACAGCCTTGTAGTCTTCCATCAGTGAGACCACCTCAGACAAGGTTGAGGGGCGGTGGCGCTGCACACATTCTTTCCCCCCAGCGGAAAGTATCTGTGTGAATTGTTCAAGGACCACAGCCTCTGCCATCTGGGGGCCTGTTAAGTCCTGGTAGGGCTAACCATCTCCAACAGTAGTCCCACAAGCATTGGGCCATGGCCCATTTGCCAGGCTCTGGTGGGTGCCATTCTTTCTGGAACTGCTGTTGATAGGTCTCCAGGATGATGCCTGTCTAGTCTAATATATTGACTTTCACTCGGGCGTAGTCCAGTGCTTCACAAAGGTCCAGGTTATGGTAGGCAGTCTGAGCGAGGCCAGTCAAATAGGGTGCTAGTAAGGTGGCCCAACGTTCTGGGGGCCAGCGGGCCCCCATGGTGACCTGTTCAAAGGTGGCAAGGAATGCCTCGGGTTCATCTATGAGCCCCATCTTGGTAAGGGTCACTGGTAGTCCACCCAGGACGTCCCCCGGCCTGCCCCCTTTGAGGGCTAGTCTGGGTGGCCCTGCTGGCTGTAAGACCGTCGCTATCTGTTTGATCAGGCGTTCTTATTCGGTGTGGTGCTGGGCGGCCCATTCCTACATCAGCTGCTGCTGCCACTCCTGCTGCTGCATCATTTGGAGCTGGTGTTGGCTGGTAATCTGCTACACTAGCTGGGCTCGCTGTTGCTGCACTTGTGCCGCCTGTTGGTACTGGCTTTCCAACACCCACTTCAGGAGCTTCTCAGTTCCATGGCTAATTCGTGTAGTAATCTTGAGGCCTAGTCCACTCCTTTTGGACCTTTTAGCAAGTTCCAGTCTATGCCTGTATTCTAGATGCACTATCAGTCTTCTATTCACTAATGGAATGGTTCTCGGTATTCTCTCACTCCACAGCTGTAAGGTTCATTAAAGACTGGAGAACCTCTTCCCTCAAGTTAAACTCCCTGCTCCAGTCTGGGATCTTAATCTAGTTCTCAGAGGTCTCATAGGGCCTCCTTTTGAATCTATGGTGACCTGCTCATTACTATACCTTCCATGAAGATGGCCTTTTTGATAGCCATTGCATTGGCTCAAAGAGTCGGGGAAATCATGGCCTTAATGGCAGATGCTCCCTTTACAGTATTCTTCAAGGATAGTTTCCTTATGTCCACATCCCAAATTCCTTCCGGAAGTGTCATCTGAGTTTCATCTGTATCAGACCATGCATTTACCATTTTTTCCCTAAAACCACATAACTCGGGTTAGGAAGCTTCTTTTCATACCTCAGATATCAAAAGAGTACTGGCTTTCTATCTTGATGGGATCAAGCCATTTAAGAAGTCTCCTAGACTATTTTTCTCCATTGCAGACACATCTAATGGTTCCACTATTTTTACACAGATACTATAAAGGTAGATTTTTGGGATGTATTATTGCTTGCTATGAAGTTGCCAATGCCCAGCTTCCTGCTTGGGTTCTAGCCCACTGTACTGGGTCACAATCAACATCTGTGGCCTTTCTTAAGGATGTTCCAGTACTTGAAATGTGCAGGGCCGCTACATGGTCTTCAATGCATACGTTTTCCAAACACTATGTCATGCCTCTAAATCTGATGTGGAAGTGGGCAGTATAGTGCTTTCTTCTGTACTAGATTCTGTTCCAAATCTGCCTTTTCCTGGGCAGACTGCTCAGAAGTCACCTGAAGTGGCACGAACATAGGGACACTACTCAAAGAAGAAGGAACCCTCCCTGTGCAGTAGCTGTAGTTCTTCAAGATGTGTATCCATATTGGGTGCTCCACTATCCACCCTCCTTCCCCTCTGCTTTGGAGTTTTCTTGGTGGGACTTTGTGGTAGAGAAGGAAGGGCGTTCACATGCACAGCTCTATATAGCCTCAGCATGGGCCACAAGGATGTGTTGGGCATAGGAGCAGGTTAAATGGAGACTGCTAATGAAAATCTCTACTTGAAGGTGCCTGGGGCACTTGTGCACCTGAAGTGGAGCACCTATAGGGACACACATCTTGAAGAACTACAGTTATTGCACAGTGTGAATAACCTTTTCTTCTAGACTCATGGATCTTTATTTAAGGCATATATATGACTGTCGGAGTTCCCCAATGAGTTCTAATGCCCCTTCATTGGTGGTTAAACCCTTCTGAAGTTTGCAAGGGCCTTCCATTTGTGTCTCTTCAACCAACTCTAATGCCTCCAAACTGGGTTGAGATGTGTACCTCCAAAATCAACAGATTCATGCATTATGGTCTCAGTAGGTGTCTCTTCTACATATAAATGTTGGAATTTTTAGCAATTCATCTGGCCTGTATATCCTGCCTTGATCTGATCCAGGGCAAGGTTGTTCAAGTTATGATGGATGATATCTTCACCATGTTTTACATAAACAAATCAGGGGAACAAGATCAAAACCCTTATGTCAAAAAGTACAACTTCTTTGAGTGATGTCCCTGTGGGCTCCACTTTAGGTGTTGTTGTGTACTGCATTCGTGATCAGAGATCTTCTCAGCAATATTCACTCAGGTCATGCATGCGCAGCTCCTGTCTCGCGGCACCATTGGCACATCTTCTAGTGCACATGCGACCCAACCCCCTCAGTTCCTTCTTAACCGTCCATGGTCTAAGACGGAGTATTACCAGCAGTTAAACTTCACTCGTATTTAGCAGTTTTTGAGTTAGTTATTAGTTTAGTTTAGTCATAGTTAAGTCTCTTTTAGTCAGTTAGATACTTACGTGTTCAAAAAAAAATTATTTTCTCCAAATAGTGGAGTTCATAGGCATAAGACATGCCAGGCTCTCCTGGTTTTAAGACATGTACCTCTTGTAGAGAGGCTATGCCAGTGTCGGACAGACACTCCCTCTGTGTACGGTGCTTGGTTGAAACTTATGTACCACAAAAGTGAACACTGTAAAAATTTCAAGGCAAGGGCTAGGAAGGACAGAGATGTGAGGTTGAAGCTAATTTTAATGGAAAGATCCCTCAGACCTTCATCTGACCTGGGACCAGACAAGCCTGACTCAGAACACACACCAAATAAAAGAGCCTTATCTCCTACTCCTAGTACTGCGACAAAGAGAAAGTGTTCACCTAAGAGGCAAAAGGATCCTCAGGTACAACACGGTCAGTGCCACCAAAAGACCTGAAACGTCCAGGTGAGGAGTCGAGTGACTTACAAAAAACGTTCTCTTCCAGCATGGCACAGCATAAAAATACAGTGCAGAAACCACCTGACCAATGGTCAACGGCAACTACGGCATTGCTAGACTCAGCGGCACCGAAGAAAAGTACAGTGCCAAGAGAAACCAGGGCACCCACGCTGAGACCGAAACCTATTGCAGCACTGACAATTGAAAAAAGGTCGATCATGGCACCAATGACTGATAAGGTGCCGACAGCGGCACCGATTGCTAGTGACACACCACCTGCGGCACCAGCTTCCTATACTCGGCACCGACCACCATTATGGATCCAATAGGAAGCACGGCACCAACTTTGGCACCATCAGGCAAAAGAAGGTGCAAACAACATCATACACAGCCCATCCAGACTTCATCACTACAATCAGAAGGGACCGCGGAGTCCCCGGTACATTTTGCACATGATGAGACGTTTTCACCAGTATGATTCCTCAGTGCTGATGATAATGATGCAGAAGAAGCTCAATTTTCATCTGAGTGCTCCTCACCCACCAGACCTTCACTAGAACTGATTGAATATGACCATCATAGAGGACACAAACCATATCCATATTATGGCCCACCATAGTTTGCTCCTCTTATGCCATACCACATGCAATGGCATAACTGGGATGCATGGTCCTCTCATTCTAGGGCATGTGACAGGCCTATCAGTTCCCATATTAGTAGGATGAAATTGGTGAGACCATCAACTTTGAATACATTGGTTGAAGTGGGGAAGGAAATTAAAACAGAAGACTCCACAATGGAGCAGGATACATCTCCTCCCACAAATGAATCAACTTCTTCACCAGATGAAGCTGTGATTCCCCCCTGCACCTACTGTGTAGATGACCCTAAACAGTTTAATGATCTCTTTAAGAGGGTAGCTCAAGATTTAGAGATCCCTCTAGAGGAAGTGACAGAATCACACCACAAGTTGCTGAAAATATTGCATACAGCAACATCATCAAAAATCACACTCCCGATGGGTGAGGCTGTAATGGAACCCACCAATAACATATGACTGACACCAGCTACCATTCCTCCTACCAACAAGAGGAATGATAGGAAATATTATATCCCAAAGGGATGGGATTCTTATTTACTCATCCACCTCCAAATTCGCTAGTCGTGGATGCTGCCAACCAAAGAGGAAAACAGACAAATTATTAAACTACACCACACGATGAGGATTGGAAAAGACTTGATTTATTAGGCAGGAAAATCTACTCATTATCCACTTTACTAATGAGGGTATCTAACTATGCAGCACCACTGTCTAATTATGACCATAACATTTACAAAAAATTGTTACAATTCATTAATAATATTCCACTTTCCCTGAGACACTATCTTCTTTACCAGGATTCTGGTCAATTTTATCACCAAGAAATACAAAAACTCCATCTCACAGCGTGGTTTATTAATTGTTTCTGTCCCGATGAGTTAGAATGCTCAGAACAGGTTAGACAAACATTACTAAACAGCAGAAAACCAACAATAAAAACCAACACTTACCTGCAGAAGTGGCACAGATTCGAATCTTGGTGCAAAGACAGACAAATTGAGGCAACATCTTCTTCTATCCTGATAATCCTTGAGTACATATTGGAATTAAAGAAATCAGGTTTATCAATTAGTTCCTTAAAAGTACACCTATCATTGTCTTCCATGACAAAATAAATGATATAACCATATACTCTCACCTGATAGTAAGAAGATTCTTAGCGGGTTTACAGAGAGTATTTCCAACTGTACGTGCCCCCACACCATCATGGGATCTAAATGTAGTACTCAGACCCATTACTAAAGCACCATTCGAGCCTTTAGGAACATGTTCACTCCTCCACATGTTTATGAAAGTATCATTTTGGTTGCCATTACATCAGCCTGGAGGATAGGAGAGATTTGTGCATTCATGGCCTATCCTCCTTACATGATTTTTCACAAAGATAAAATAACCCTTAGGCCACACCCTAAGTTCTTACCAAAGGTAGTGTCGGACTTCCATATTAATCAACCTATCCATTTACCTACCTTTTACCCAAAATCACATACAAATCCACAGAAAGCAGCACTCCACGCTCTGGACATCAGACAGGCCATAGCCTTTTACGTAAAAGAACAAAAACATTTAGAAAATCAGATAAAACTTTTCATATCAGTAATAGAATGCACGAGAGGCAAAGCCATCTCCAGGCAAAGACTATCCAAATGGATATCAACATGTATTCACATATGTTATGAACAGAAAGGTTTACAAGCTCCCTCAGGAACCAGAGCTCATTCTAAGAGAAATATCCACTTCCATAGTGTTCCTGAACAATGTTCCTGTAATGGACATATGCAAAGCCACAACATGGGCATCAGCACATATTTTTGTAAAACATTATGCTATTGACTATTCACTAGGCCTAACTGTACTGTCATCCATACAAAACATTAACACTGAAGTCCCTCCTCCAATACAGGGCACTTCTCTATAGTCACCTAAAGCTGAGCACCCATGGGGACATCACTCGAAGAAGAAGAAGAAAAGGTTACTCACCTAGTGCAGTAACTGACATTCTTCGAGATGTGTCCCCCTGTGGGTGCTCCACTACCCACCCTCCTCCCCTCTACTTCAGAGTTCTATCTGTGGACTCTATGGTAGAGAAGGAACTGAGGGGGTCAGGTTGTGTGTGCGCTAGAAGACGCACCAACGGCACTGCAAGATGGGAGCTGTGCACGCGCAACACTGGTGAATACTGCTGAGAAAATCTCTGATCAAGAATTCAGGACGCAATAACACCTAAAGTGTAGCACCAACAGGGACACACATCTTGAAGAACATCAATTACTGCACTAGGTGAATAACTTTTCTTCTTTGGGAATGGTGTATACATCAGGTGTCCCAGAAAGCAGTTCATTTACCAGGCCTTCTGAATACTTGTGCAGACCAGCTAAGCAGTTTGCATCAGTAATTAGTAATGATTGAGGTCTTCTCTCCTCACTCATTACTAATTAGTTAATGCCCCTGTGATGTTCCCCTCTGCAACCTGGACTGGTGTATTGCTTTGTCACCCCAATCCCTCACTCTTGGAGTACGTCTTACTCTGCTCTGCTGTGTGAACCCTCACTCCTGGGTCAGCCTATGCACAGCCTACTGCAAGCAAGGTGATCCCAACTAAGTGAGTGAGTGCTTCTAGCCAGCCACCCTTGGGATTATGCACTGGTATGACACCAGTCAACACCCATAGTCCAGATGCAACCATAGGAATTGCTATTTTACAAAGCTCATATGTTCATCAATGTATCAAAAAAATGTATATGAACCATCCTTGTCACTTCAAATAGGATCCCTAACACACTTTAAATTAAATGTACTGCTTTAGATAAAACAAACAAATTTATTAAGTACAGAAAGATTTTAAGTGATTATAAGTCCGAAGAAAATAAGTAAGATTTGATCAAGATGAAACAAAAGCCAAATGCATTCTAAACTTTCAGCAACTTTACATATTCAGATGATTCTCACCACAGGCTGGCGGGTCTCCTTCCCAGCCAGGATCCCTCCAGGTCAACATTTCAGTTGCTTGGTGGTGTTTGTAGATGGAGGGGGAAGAGAGAGAGTGCAAAATGTCTCTCCTTTTTAACATGTTCCTTCGCCCCTTCTGGGGCCTCGCCCTCCCTTTCAGGGTCAGGTGACAAACAGTATCCATCCCTGGTTCCCTCGATGCTCTGAGTCATTGTGATTCTTTGTGGGTTTGTTTGTCGACATCTGGGCTAGCCTTTTTTCCCTGGAATGCTGAGCTGGGGGCGTCATACAAGTCCTAATGAGGTGTGAACTGCCCTTCAGCTCTGTAGAGTTTAGCCTAGATCTGTCTCAAGCCATGAGACACATATCTGGGAATATTACATAGTGAAGCCTCTTAACCATACACATGACATTGAATGTTACTATAACAATAATGTTCAGTATGCCATGAGCATTCGAAAAACATCTTACATGACATACTTTGCATTAAACAATACACAATAACACTATAAGTGTGAACATTGTTGATGCACAATTACACCATAAGGGTGTATATGGGGGTGCAGTGTGTCACAGCCCCCCAGCTGTGGAATTGAGAAGATGGTTCAGTATCATTGCTGGAGGCTCCAGGACTAATCTCCACTCTGCATCTCAGACCACCAGATTTTCTAACTCTGACCATGGAATAAGTTGGCTGTTCAGTTTCTTCTGACCCTCCTCCTCCTCCTTCTCCTCTTCTGGATCAGGTAAACAGTAACATGGTGGTTTCAACCACCTGGACCTGCTGCTGCAGTTCCTCCCTGCCCTTTAATGGAGATCAAAACTGGGACCAGCAATGAGTAGAAGTTCTCTGTCCTAATCAGTAACTGCAGCTTTGCATCTGTTGTCTCTAGATCATTATAGAGATTACTCCTTGAATCACCCAGCCAGATACAATAAGATCGCAATGGAAGTTAAAATCTTCATCAAGTATGAGTCAGAACATGTAAATTGTGTAAATTGATCACAATTTCTATCATGTTCCTAGCAAAGATGATGCAGTCTTATTGGATATCTGATGTACTAAGACTATGCCTACAGTACAGACCTTACAGTGGCACAGCAGTATCACTGCAGCTGCATCGCTGTAAGGTCTCCTGTGTGTTACCAGATTTACCCATCACCTTGGGGTATGCTCATTTATTAGGGTTTCCTTCCTGGAAAGGGGGTGTGATTCTAGGGGTGTGATTAGGGTTACCTTCCTGGAAGGGGTTGTGATTCAAGGGGTGTGTGCTCCGCCAAGGTGGAGGGTTCGTAATTTGAGATCTCGGTGATGAGAAAAGAGCAGCCGGATGAGAAAGTGCCCACACAACCAGTTTATTCAAGCGGCACTTTAAGCTATGAAAATTACAAATTTTAAACTATTGCAAGCTGTTTACAGTTGGGAGTCAGGCACTTACCACAAAGAGGATGGGGAGGCCCATTCTCCACCCTATGAAGCGAGTTGCAACCAGGGAACCAATCCACCCGGGGCATCCGCTAGCGCTTCAATGGATCCACGGAGAGCCTCAGGGCAGGGCGCGCCTGGGGGTCCTAAAATACCCCCAATCCTATCAATAAGCTTATTGGCTACATTTCAATCCACTTGGGGATTGGTTCTTAACACTTGTTATTCTTTTTACTATTGGTGATTTCTTGGGGACCAATCCACTATAAGCTGTGGTCATTTGTTTACTGCTGTAGCTAGCCCTTAGCTGGTTTAAACTGGTTCTGCGATCAGCCTACTTCTGCTTTCATCCCGAGGTTATGTCTAGGTCATTTTGGGCCTAGCTATTGTTACTTATGCTAACTCAGGCCTAGTCTTATCACTCATGCTACCCTCGCGTCACAATATTCTTCCGCTCCTTACAGGGTGTGATTCTATTAATGTACTGCTTGTGTTACTTGCGTTCGTATGGCTACAAGTCCCCTCCCAATAGAGCTATCCTGCAGGACCTAAGGTTTTCAGGGCTGGGTTCCTCCAGCACCAGATTCAAATAAACCCCCCACAGATACACACACACACACACATTCCAGATTAACCGAGTGCGTCTGAGTGGACCGGGCTATCAGCACTCTCAGCTGATCTCTTATATGTCCCTGAATTCAGCAGGCTGGGTGACACCACACTTTCAGTGGCCACCCTTATATGCCCCTTTGCAACACACCAGAATAGAGCACACTTCTTGAGAGGCTGGGTCCAAACAGCACTTTTTGGCTGCCACCCTTATTTGCCCCTGGACTCCGTAGGCTAGGCAGAGCAGCACTTCTCAGCTGTCCCCTTCATATGCCCTTTTACACCACAATTGTTCTAGCAGTAACCCCCTTGATGAGCAAACCCCATAGGATTTTTGGGCACTCCAGAATCTTTGGCTTAGGTAAAAGAAGCGTTACTGCAGAGCAAGATAGGGACCAAGAACACAAAGGAGTAAAATAAAGTTTGGAGAGAGAGAGAGAGTGGCAACCAGCTTGATTATAATAGTTATTTTATTGCTAGGTATATAAAACTTATGATAGTAATAGTAATACCATACAAGGAGAGAAAAACAATCAAATGCTTATAATACTACACAATTACACTTGGGGTACTGGACAAAGCTATTCCAGGTTTGATTACAAAAGTAGAAAGTTATACCTGGACTAAGAGAGAGAGAGAGAGAGAATGTTGGGGGGAGGGGAAATGGGGGGGTCTCACCACTCTGTGCAGCTCAGAGGTTCTTAGGACACAGGCTGGTCAGCTTAGGGTCTGGAGCGCTTTAGTCAGGCAGAGTCCCCAGCACGATCAGTCAGGAAGAGGGGAAGTTCCAGTGGAACTGATGTAGCATTTTGGATCCAAGCATCAGAACAGGGGTTTGAACTTTGATAGGGGTTTTTGTAGACACCAGGTTTGTTTATGGATAAACAATGTCTGGACAAAAGGAGCTGATCATTCCTGGCTATGGGCAGTTTTCCTTGAGAGAGAGCTCACAATGCAACCAAGATACAGTGTTTTACATATCAATAACTAGAATGGTCTGATAATTGTGGAGCTCGATGTGTACAGATGTGAGTTTATTTACATCAAGAGCAATGAGCTCCCAACATGCAGTGCGTCCCTGCTTTGGCAATCCCAGAGTTCAGTGCGGTCCCTGCTTTACCAATCCCAGAGTTCAGTGCGTGTTCCATCTTCGATGTAGATGAGGCTTCTGTTCTCCAGTGATGTGCTAATTGAGATGCCTCCGTTTTACATCTTTGATGTAGATGAGGCATGGGGAGTTGTATCACCCTTGATGGGAGGGTTTTAGTTGTGTCTACTGCCTTTTCATATTGAGATGCCTTTGGTTTCTGGTTCAAGCAGCCTTTGGTTTCTGGTTCAAGCAGGGGCTGTGGGGGGGATTTAGGTGAGCCAGAGAGAGAGTAGGGGTTTTGCACCCTGGTTCCCCAAGAACACAGAGCTACTAGATAACACGTGTTGCTGCTCTGTGCCAACAGGAGGGAGCTCAGTGAGAGTATTTATGTGAGTAAAGTTACTCACACATGATTTTTAGTGTCTAGCAAAGTTATGAATTTAAGCTCCCAGGTTCATGTTTGAAAGTGTTGTGCAGGTTTCCTTTGAAGATGAGGACTAATAGGTCAGATACAGAATGATCACTTTGTGAAAAGTGTTCATCCACAGGTAATAAGGTATTTTTATATTTTATCATTTTCCAGTGTGAGTTCATTCAAGAGTGTAGTGATTGTCTGTTCACCCACATAGTTGATATTTGGACATTCATGAGGTACACTGCATGTTGTGTTGGGCATGGGTAGGACCTATGAATCTTGAAATGTGTGTTGCGAGGAGTGTTGATCATTGTAGCAGTGAAGATTTATCTGCAGGTTTTGCATCTGTTGTTCTGGCAGAGTCTGGTGCCACTTTGAATTGTTGTGTGCTGGTCTGTGGGGGGCTTGCTTCTGATGATGAGCTTGGAGAGTTTGGGTAATTGTTTGAAGGCCAGAAGAGGGGGTTCATGAAAGATTACTTTCAGGATGGAGTCCTCATCAAGCCTGGCCTGTAGTTATCTGATGATACCCCCTGTGGGTTCCAGGAAGGGATGGTAGGTAACAACTAGTGGTATGTGGCTGAAGGGGGGTTTATTTCTGTATTGAAGCAGGTTCTCTCAGGTTCTTGTGTGGACCGTTCCATGATGCAGTCTGCTTCTTTGTCAGAATGTCCTTGTTGGGTGATGGAGGTTTTGAGTGTGTTAAAGTGTATATCTCAGACTTTCTCCTCAGAGCATATTTTGTGATATCTGAGTGCCTGGCTGTAGATAAACCTATTTTTTGGTGTGTTTGGGGTGGTTACTGGATTTATGAAGGTAGGTGTGGTGATTTCTGAGTTTCTTGTATATAGTTATCTGTAGGATTCCACTGTTGAAGATGATTGTGGTGTCCAAGAAGTTGGTGCTAGTGTAGGAGTTTTCCAGAGAAAGTTTAATGGACAGGTACTGGTTGTTGAAGTTGTGGTGGAAATCTATGAAAGAGATTAAGTCGTCTCTTCAGAGGATGAAAATATCATTGATATACCTTGGGTATATAATTGGTTTCATAGTGCATTTGTCCATAAATTCTTCTTCAAGGTAGCCCATGAACAGGTTGGCATATTGTGTAGCCATCCTAGTTCCCATGGCTGTTCCCATATTTTGGGCAAAATATTTGCTGTTGAATGTAAAATTGTTATTAGTGAGGATGAAATAGAGGAGTTTGACATGTGATTGGGTGGATATCTGACGGTTGTCCATTGTCTTGTAAATATTCCGTCATTGTGAAGAATGTTGGTGTACAGGAAAGTGCTATCCATCATGGTGAGTAAGGTGTTCTGAAGGAGGTTGTTAGTGTTGTGAAGTTTGCGAAGGAAGTTTGTTGTGTCTTGGAGGAAGCTGGCCGTTTGGGTGGTATGTGGTTTGAGGATGGTTTTTATGAGTTCTAGTCTCTAATATTCTGGGATTGACAAGAAAACAAGACTGCATTCAAAGGATTGCTTAGATTTTCCAAACAGTTTAATGTAATTAATAGCTATTTAGGGCCATGCTCATGTGAATGTCTATAGTAACTATGCTTTTCTTTCATTTCACTTCAGGTGGTCATAAATGCCTTGTTAGGTGCCATACCTTCCATCATGAACGTTCTGCTTGTCTGCCTCATTTTCTGGCTCATTTTTAGTATCATGGGCGTGAACCTATTTGCAGGAAAATTTGGAAAATGTGTTAACTTGACCGAAGAAAAATCAGAATTGACTTCACTTATTAAGAACAAAAGTGATTGTTTAATCTATAATGAGACACACAAAATATATTGGACAAATGTTAAAGTCAACTTCGATAATGTTGGTTCTGGTTATCTGGCTCTTCTTCAGGTGGTAAGTTCTGTTTTCTTTTGCTGGCTGGCACACTGGTGTCAGGGTTCTGCTAATTTCTCACCCACCTCTATGCAGGGTGCGGAGTAGTGACCCTGCAAATACTTCTTTCCCCCTCCAACCCATGTGGGGCCTCTTACTGCAGTGTACAGACATGTAGGGCCTAGTGGTGATCTACAAACTGGTGATGTAATCATTTGAACATGTGCTACTCTGATTTGCAGCTATATCCCGGGAAGGTCGTATGTTTATTTTAATGTCATGAAACTGAAGGCAAAATTCTCTCACTGACATAAATGGGAAGGGGGAGACAGCATCAGTGGGTTAGTTCCAATTCCTTGATTATTGGGATCAACTCCTGCCCCAACACAATTTAAACCTGTTGTCAGGCAGTTTTATTCTACCACTGAATTAAGGTCCTTAATGGGCCATACACAAGCAGAGGACTACTTTGGTGGAATATCACTGCAGTATGCTTCCTCCCTCCACTGATAAGCCCCCATACAAGAAGATGGGCTGGGTGCAGAGGCCTTGGGCCCCATCTGTGTCACAGACATGCCCCTTCACCAGAAGTATGTCTGCTGGTCATTTATGGACAAACTACTTTCCCTTTTGCACCAACTCAGTGGCACAAAGATGTTGTAAACAGGCTAAAGTATCTCTCTCTCTGAAAGTTGAATATGATTCTAATATTTTGTCTTTTATTCTAGGCAACATTTAAAGGTTGGATGGACATTATGTATGCAGCAGTAGATTCACGAGGGGTAGGTTACAAAAATTAAATAGTCTCTCTGGCAACCATCTCTCCAGTTTTTAGTTGTGTTTGGTAATTTTCATACTTGTTATTGTTAAGTGACAAAATGTTATGTCTTTTCTGTTAATTGTTTTATTAGTGCTGTCCACTTACGATAAAGCTCCCTGATCTTTATTTCCAGCATCTGATATGCACATTTCACTTGCAGTATCGTAATGATAGTCAATTGCTACAGTGCATGTTTTAGAGGGAAACTGCTTACTGTCCAATTCAAAGCCTACAAAATCATAAGTAGGGGCAATTCAGGGTTGAGTTAAAGTGGATGAACAACCATTTAAAATAGTCAAACATTATTATTTTATTTCATATTTATATTATTGTGACATCTAGAGACCCAAATCAGAATCAAGACTCTATTATGTTAGGTACTGTATGAACACAGAAGTCTTGTCTACATAAGAAATGGAAAGGCAATTAATTCACATTGAATTTTTGAGCATTACGTGGTGCATATTAGATAGTACACATTGATGGCATACAGACTGTCAATTTTTTTCTGATTCAATATGTATATGCGTGCAAATAGTTGGGACTTTGTGTGGAGTAAGCAGGCGGCATTCTGGGTGGGTATCCCAGGGGGCTTTGCTTCACTGCTGGGCTCTATGCATTCTGGGACATTTCTTTCTGTGCATTTTGGGATACATAACATAAGTCAGTCAGATGTGACTGGAATTCTGATACTTGGGGTCAAACTCAACAATTCCATGATTCTTCTATTGTCATCTCATGATTCATCCCTTGTGGATGAGCCAACACCATTTTCAAATGGCCAGCATTTTCTGTCTACTGTCATGGACAGGACAGTGTTCTGAGCTGTGGTGCTAACAATTATCAATACACAGAGGGAAGTGGAGATTTATTTGAGATCTCATTATAGGATGGCTTTGGAAATCAGCCCCTGTGCCACCCAGCAGTTTTGGCAGCTGCAACAGAAGCTGTAGCACAACCAGCAGAAGGATGAGGAGGATGAGGTTTTTGAGCAGCTGCTTGTGGATTAGCTTTTCTTGGAGCATCTGCATTCAGTGCAGCACTGTTCCTTGGCTTGACAAACAAGCTTTGACTGTGCTGCCAGAATTTCAAGAGGACAAAAGTCACTTTTTTCAAGATTTGTATGGCAGCACGCATACGTGAGATCTCCCCTAAGCATTCAGAAGTGTGTGGCCATCACCATCTGCAAGCTCACAAACCCTGATTGCTACTAGTTAGTAGCTAACCAATTTGGCATAGGCAGATCCACAGTTGGGGCTGTTATGGTGGAGTTGTGCACTGCTATCAAGAATGTATTGATGTTGTGGCTCATAAAGCATAGCAATGCTTAGGAGGTTATTGATGGGTTTGAATGTTTGGGGTTTGCAAACTGTATTGAGGCAATTTATTGTACTCATGTCCCTATTTTTTGCCTGCTGAAACACACCTTGGAGTTCATAAACAGAAAGGGATATTTCAACATAATGTTACTAGTCTTGGTTGATCACTGTTGTTGTTAAGTGTAGAAGGGTGGAATGTCATCACCGTGTTAACACTGTCCAGGCTGCTAAGCTGTTACAGCTGCTCAGTGCTGCTATTCTTGGAGCTCCAGTGTTATCAGCACTAGCAGATAGTGCAGCCTGCTAATTCAGCAGATGTTACTCATAAAGAAAGCCCACAGGCATGCTTTGATGATAAAAGCACTTGGCCAGGTTTATTGCTGTACAGACACAGTACTAGAATCTCATAAGAGCTACAGGTACACTAATATATGAGTGCCCTGTGGTAAGGAGCAGCTCAGTCAGCAGTGGGAATTTCTCCTCTTCCCTCGGCCACACAAAGGGCTAAGGCAAGGTACTCCAACATTTATAGACTGAGACAAACTACTTACATATCACCTTCCATGCTTCATGACAACTGTCTTTTATCTCCCCTTCTACCTTGCTCTTGATGTCTCAGACAGAACATCTGCATTCATTATTCTGTCACCCTATCCTTATCTTACTCTGGGTCAGTGTGTTCTTGTACCATTTTCTAGGAATGTGTTGACATGAATGCTCGGTACCTAGTACTACTTAGGAGTACCTATATTTGAGCAATGCTAGCTGTATCTTTGCCAAGTTCCTGTAAGCAAGCATCTGCTTTATGACTTTTGTTCATAGCATGTCATGGCTTTGTTGACTGTGGTTCAGGCTTCAGGTCTTGCACCAGACTCCAGGCTCTCTCTCTCTCTACTACAATTGTCATAGGGTCATCATCTTGAAGCACCCTCTTCCAGCATGGGGTGGTCCTGCAGGTATCTCACCCTCAGTTTCCCTTTCTCAGGGCATCTCAAGAACACTTCTCCAACACAGATTGGAATATTCAACAGGTTAATTTATTAATATAGACATATCAAATTACAGGTAGATGAGGTCAACTTCAGTCAACTAGGGAAAGTTTCCAGTTCACAGGACCTCGTTCTCATTGGGGAATTCAATCACCCTGACATCTGCTGGAAGAGCAATACAGCAGAACACAGACAATCCAGGAAGTTTTTGGAGAGTGTTGCAGACAACTTCCTGGTGCAAGAGCTGGAGCAACCAACTAGGGGCTGTGCTTCTCTTGACCTGCTGCTCACAAACAGGGAAGATTTGGTAGGGGAAGTAGAAGTGGGTGGTAACCTAAGCAGCAGTGATCATAAGATGGTAGAGTTCAGGATCCTGACAAAAGGAAGAAAGGAGAACAGCAGGATATGTACCATGGACTTTAGAAAAGCAGACTTTGATTCCCTCAGAGAGCTGATGGGCAGGATCCCCTGGGAGATTAATATGAGGGGGAAAGAAATTCAAGAGCACTGGCTTTATTTTAAAGAAACCTTATTGAGAGTGCAGGAACAAACCATCCCGATATGCAGAAAGAATAGCAAATATGGTAGGCGCCCAGCTTGGCTTAACAAAGAAGTCTTTGGTGAGCTTAAACACAAAAAGTAAGCTTACAAGATGTGGAGGCTTGGTCAGATGACTAGGGAGGATTATAAAAATATTGCTCGAACATGCAGGAATGAAATCAGGAAGGCCAAAGCGCAATTGGAGTTCCAGCTAGCAAGGGACGTGAAGGGGAACAAGAAGAGTTTCTACAGGTATGTTACCAACAAGAGGAAGTTTAGGGAAAGTGTGGGCCCCTTACAGAATGGGGTAGGCAACCTAGTGACAGAGAATGTGGAGAAAGCTGAGGTACTCAATGCCTTTTTTGCCTCTGTCTTCACAGACAAGGTAAGCTCCCAGACTACTGCACTGGGCAGCACAGAATGGGGAGGAGGTGAACATCCCTCAGTGTGAAGGAACAGGTTCAGGACTATTTAGAAGGATTGGACATTCACAAGTCCATGGGGCCAGATGCAATGCATCCAAGGGTGCTGAGGGAGTTGGCTGATGTGATTGATGTGTGCCTTTGGCTATTATCTTTGAAAACTCATGGCAATTGGGGGAGATCCCTGATGGTTGGAAAAAGACAAATATAGTACCCATCTTCAAGAAAGGGAAGAAAGAGGATCCAGGGAACTACAGACTGGTAAGCCTCACCTCAATCCCCGGAAAAATCATGGAGCAAGTCCTCAAGGAATCGATTTTAAGGCACTTGGAAGAGAGGAAGGTGATCAGGAACAGTCAACATGAATTCACCAAGGGCAAGTCACTTCTGACCACTTCTGATTGCCTTCTATGATGAGATGACTGGCTCTGTGGATGTGGGGAAAGCGGTGGACGTGATATACCTTGACTTTAGCAAAGCTTTTGATACAGCCTCCCACAGTATTCTTATCAGCAAGTTAAAGAAGTATGGGTTGGATGAATGGACTATAAAATGGATAGAGAGCTGGCTTGATCATTAGGCTCAATGGGTAGTGATCAATGGCTTGATGTCTAGCTGGCAGCCAGTAACAAGCAGAGTGCCCTAAAGGTTGGTCCTGACAAGTTTTGTTCAACACCTTCATTAATGATCTGGAGGATGGGGTAGATTGCACCCCCAGCAAGTTTGCAGATGACACTAAGCTAGGGGGAGTGGTAGATACCCTGGAAGGTAAGGATAGGATACAGAGTGAACTAGACAAACTGGAGGATTGGGCCAAAAGGAATCTGATGAGATTCAACAAGGACAAGTGCAGAGTCCTCCACTTAGGATGGAAGAATCCCATGCACAGCTACAGACTGGGGACCGACAAGCTAGGCAGCAGTTCTGCAGAAAAGGAGCTGGGGATTACAGTGGATAAGAAGCTGCATATGAGTCAGCAGTGTGCCCTGGTTACAAAGAAGTCTAATACATATTGGGCTGCATTAGTAGGAGCATTGCCAGCAGATTGAGGGAAGTGATTATTCCCCTCTATTTGACATTGGTTAGGCCGCATTTGGAGTATTGTGTGCAGTTTTGGGGGCCCCCCACTACAAAAAGGATGTAGACAAGTTGGACAGAGTCCAGCGGAAGGCAACAAAAATGATTAGGGGTCTGGAGCACAAGACTTATGTAGAGAGGCTGAGGGAACTAGGCTTGTTTAGTCTGCAAAAGAGAAGAATGAGGGAGGATTTGATAGCAGCCTTTAACTATCTGAAAGGGGGTTCCAGTGAGGATGGAGCTAGGCTGTTCTTAATGGTAGTAGATGACAGAACAAGGAGCAATGGTTTCAAGTTGCAGTGGTAGTAGGTCTAGGTTGGATATTAGGAAGACGTTTTTCACTAGGAGGGTGGTGAAGCACTGGAATGGGTTACCTAGGGAGGTGGTGGAATCTCCATCCGTGGAGGTTTTTAAGCTGCGTGTAGGGCGGTGCAGTGGCCTTCCTCAGAGCCTGGGCTCGAGGAAGGGCCGCAATGACCAGGTCGGACAGTGAAAGGGCCAGCAGACCAGTCTGCCCAGCAACCAGGGAGTCGGACAGGGATAGGTTTACCTGAACAGCCTATCCAGCAGCAGAGGGGCGGAGCTTCCGCCGGGGCAGGAGGTATAAAAGACAGGCCCCGCAGCTAAGTGTGGGACAGACTGCCGCCGGAGGCAGATGTACCGTCCCGCTGGCTCCTGCATAGGCCTGACCCCAGCTGGGCCGCTGCCCCGAGCAAGAGCCTCCTGGAGCAGAGGCACTGGGAACAGCCCAAGTGACCAGGCCCTACAGACTGGATCAGGCCTCCAGGCCCCAAGGACTGGATAGGGCCTCTGGGCTCCAGCGACTGGACCGAGCCCCCTGAGACAGAGGACTGGGAGATATCCTCAGAGGCCAGCCCTGACCTGGAGGAGCTGCCTGACGCGGACACCCCGGAGCCCTGTGACCTGGAGGAGTTGCCCTCTACAGAGGAACCCCAGGAACCCTGTGACCTAGAGGAGCTGCCCTCCACAGAGGAGCGTCCCGCCTTGCTACCAGTCGACGAGGAAGGACTGGTGAGCCTGCCACGGGCCGTGTACTCCAGCAACCCCAAGGACCCTAACGATACAGGTACCTGGGGATATGGGGAGGAAGTGGCCCAGGGACAGCCATAGCCAGTGGCTGAGATGGGGCAAAACCCCACTGTCAGCGTGTTTTGGCGGGAGCCCCGCTGATGCAGTGGCAAACGTCTTTGCCACTGATAGGTCCCTGGGCTGGGACACAGTGGAGACGGGTGGGCCTGTGTCCCCCTCCCCCCTTCCTTAGCCACCCCGGGAGCACCTGTTCCCCCCTGCCGCTACCGACAGCGGACCCACTGCTCGCCTCCCTTGCCTAAGGGCCAGGGCGATAGACTGCTTGCTCACCCGCCCTCTCTGAGGGCTGGGCAATAGACTACTTGGCAGTCCGCCCTGCCTGAGGGCCTGGACTACGACTCCTACGGAGACGCTATCATTCCCCTTTTAGGTAGGTGCAGTGGCCTTCCTCAGAGCCTGGGCCCGAGGAAGGGCCATGACGACCAGGCCGGACAGGACCCCGGCCTACACTGTGGCTTGAGAAAGCCCTGGCTGGGATGATTTAGCTGAGGTTAGTCCTGCTCTGAGCAAGGGGTTGGACTAGATGACCTCCTGAGGTCCCTTCCAACTCTAACCTTCTATGATTCTATTAAATTAAAGTTCAATACTGTAATTCAAAAGATTCTGATTCTGTCACCTGCTGTTACTCTAGGCTCTTCAGTCTCAGTCTTCCCCTTCAGACTGGAGGACTCATAGACTCATGATCATCTAATCTGAGCTCCTGCACATTGCAGGACACAAAGCCTCATCCATCCACTTCTGTAATAAACCCATAACCTCTGGCTGAGTTACTGAAGTCTTCAAATTATGATTTAAAGACTTCAAGTTATAAAGAATCTGCCATTTACAGTAGTTTAAACCTGCAAGAGACCTGTGCCCAGTGTTGCAGAGGAAGGCGAACCTTCCATCCACAGGGTTTCTGCCAATCTAACCAGGGAAAAATGTCTTCCCAATCCCAAATATGGCAATCAGTTGAACCCTGAGCATGTAGGCAAGACCCAGCAGCCAGACACCTGTGAAAGAATACGCTGTAGTAATTCAGAGCCCTCCGCATCTAGTGTGCCATCACTGGGGGGGGGCCCAGAGCAGTGGAGGGCACAAAGATAAACAGCAAGGTTGGTTTTGATGTCGTGCAAAGCAGCAGCAATTGGCAGGCTACAAAGCTAGTGTGAATGAGTGGTATATGCACACAAACATTAATCCTCTCTAACTGGATTCACGATGAATTTAATACACTTTCAAAATGGATTATAGAATACATTGTCTGTGGTGTCCTTGGATTAAATTTAACCAGTAATCACACTACAGATTTTGTCTCTGCTTCCCTCTCTTCCCGCCACCACAGAAATGTAAGACTTAGGGCTTGTTTACACAGTGAGCTAGCGCACAGCAAGCCAGGGAGTAAAACTAAAGTGCATCAGTTTACTGTGCACTAGCTCATCATGTGTTCACTACTACAGCACACTGAAAGTCCCAGAGTGTGGCTTGGCTGCAGCAAGCTGGTGGGCTGTAGATTCCCACCCTAGCTTGCTGCGTACTAACTCACTGGGTAGATAAGCCTGTATTCTTGTGCATTGCAGACAGGTTTTTTTGCATTTCCAGTGGTGTCTCAATTTAGATATCCTGCAAGGATCTCTGTGTGGAAGGACTCCTGCACTCATACAAAGCTCATTCCAGGACCAGAGCCATGTTGTTCTCAATCATTTTTCATCTTGCTTTTCATTTTTGCAGAAAGAAGATCAGCCACAAAGGGAAAAAAATCTATACATGTATGTCTATTTCGTGATTTTCATCGTCTTTGGAGCATTCTTCACACTGAATCTCTTTGTCGGTGTCATTATTGACAATTTTAACCAACAAAAGAAAAAGATAAGTATACTAGATATGTTCCCAGGCCCCTGATATATCCCTTACATGTTGTCTTCAGACTACAGGATGTCAGCTGTACACTGAAACATCTATGTACATTTATTACATGGAGCAGCATCAGCATTAAAATTAATAGAGGCAGCATTACAAGTGAAGTGCTTCCTCTTCTCTATTTTATTCCCCTATATCCTAACCATGTAACTCTTAGCTCCAGGGACAGCACTGATTCTGAAGAATCTATGTAGTCAGCTACACTGTCCCATAAATGCTACTCCCCCTGCCCTGGAGCTGAGCACTGTGGGACAGGGTTTGAGAGCAAGCTCTGGGACTGGGCAGTGGGCCTTAGATGGTGGAAATAGCAAGAGGGTTGGAGTTGCAGTAAGCAAGTTGCTCCTTCCCTCAGATGTCTGGGTTCTTAGCAACCTGCTTTCTGAACCTCTGGAGTGCCACCACAGAACTGCTGCTCTAGGAGATCTTTTTTAACTTGCTGTATTGTTTTGGGTCTAATTAGGTATCGGAGAAGGGTTAGTTTCAGCAAGAGATGAAAGGACAGAAAAAAAAAGAAATGTTGGATTCCAATATTTTAGACTTTTGCACTGCAGGGTTTCACACCCTGCACTGTTTCTTTCTCATCCACAATAACAGTAACACTATCTCCATATACTTAGGTGGACAAGACATCTTTATGACAGAAGAACAGAGAAAATATTATAATGCAATGAAAAAACTGGGATCCAAGAAACCACAAAAACCTATCCCAAGGCCATTGGTGAGATGCCCTGAGTTCTTCCAACGAAAATATTTCTAATCAGTGAAAATCCATAGTAAAATTAACTTAATCCACTGAAATAAATATTACTGCCTATATGGTATATGTTTCCATTAGTGTACAGTGTTCATAGTCAACTCTGCACCAAGAAATTGTCACTGATTATAAAGATTATACAGACTAAATGTTTATGATGTTCAATATAGAAATATTTTTATATATTTATCCTGAAATTGATTATCCTTCAGGATTAGTATACTTGGATATAAATATATACCTATAATGGAATTAAATAACATTGTAACATAAATATTGTAGCTATCCACTAGTAAGTATATACATTTTTTTACAGGGTTACTGGTCTAGGGATGATTGGGGGCAGGGAGAAGTAGTAGATGTGATATTTTGATTTTGGTAAGGCTTTTGACACAGTCCCTCATATATTCTCGTAAGAAAACTTGGGAAATATGGTGTAGATGAAATTACTATAAAGTGAGTGCAAAACCGATTGAAAAACCATACTGAGAGAGTGATTATCAATGGTTTGCTGTCAATCTGGATGGACGTATCTAGTGGGATCCCAGAAGGTTCTGTCCTGAGTCTGGTACTATTCAACATTTTCATCAATGACTTGAATAATGGAGTGGAGAGCACTTATAAAATTTGTGGATGATATCAATCTGGGCAGAATTGCAAGTACTTTGGAGGACAGGAATAGAATTCAGAATGGCTTAATAAATTGGTAAATTTGTCTGAAGTCAACAAGATGAAATTCAGTAAGTAAAGTTCAAAGTACTACAATTAGGAAAGAAAAATGAAATGCACAAATACAAAACTGGGAATAACTGGCTAGGAAGTAAAGCTGCAGAAAAGGCTCTGCAGATGACAGTGAATCACAAATAGAATATGAATCAACAGTGTGATGCTGTTGTGAAAAAGGCTCATATCCAGGTTGTAATTGTTCTACTTTACTTGGCACTGGGGAGGCCTTAACAGGAGTATAGTATCCAGTTTTGGATGCCATACTTTAAGAAATATATAGACAAATTGGAGTCTAGACTAGAGCAACAAAAATGGTAAAAGGTTTAGAAAACTGACTTATGAAGAAAGATTTAAAAAACTGGGTATGTTTAGTCATGAGAAAAGAAGAGAAGGTGGGACCTGATAACAGTTTTCAAATGTTAAATGCTGTTATAAAGAGGACTGTGATCAAATGTTCTCAATGTCCACAGAAAGCCAGACAAAGAAATAATCAGCTTAATCTGTGGCAAAGGAGATTTAGGTGAGATATTAGGAAAAACTCTCTAACTATCAGGCTAATTAAATTCTGGACTGGATGACTTTTTGAGGTCCCTTGCAGCCCTACATTTCTATTGTTCTATGCATGCCTACATTCTCATAATGAATACTAAAAACTTTTTTTTTCTTTCAACAGAACAAATACCAAGGTTTTCTTTTTGACATTGTAACGAGCCAAGCTTTTGATGTAATCATCATGATTCTCATCTGCCTTAATATGATCACTATGATGGTAGAAACTGATGATCAAAGTAAAAGGAAGACTAAAATTCTTAACAATATCAACAAGCTCTTTGTTGCCATCTTTACTGCAGAGTGTATCATGAAATTGTTGGCCCTGAGACACTACTATTTCATCAATGGCTGGAACATATTTGATTTAAGTGTTGTCATCATGTCCATTGTTGGTAGGTAAAATACACAAACAATTTCTTCACTGGTGCAAATTTAGTTTTCATAAAAGAAAGTGAGTTGCAATTGGCTGGTTGGCCATAAACTGTTGCTGAAACAGGAACCAGCATGCTTGAAACAAAGTGTTGGGGAAAGTAGTCAAAATAGTTTTTACTAAAAAAAGAGAGAGAGAAAAGAAAGGTCAGAAGAATAAATACCAACAAATATATTCAAAATAGCACAGAACAGGAATTTATAAATTTTTCCTATTGTTGTCTTCTTGTCCTATTTCCTATTTATAAACTTTTCCTATTGTCCTGCAGTGGCACAGGAGCCAGCAAACAGAGCTGTAAACAGGGAAGTTGGAATGGGAGTTCTATTGGAGGAGAAGGGAGGAAGCAAGCCCCTGGTCCTTAGGGGCAGTGAGTGAATTTTGTGGAGTTGTGTGTTTTTGTATAGTTTTGTTTTTTGTGTTTTGTTTTTTCCAGTTTGCAGGGGCTGATATAGGGTGGTGTACTGAGAGCAGCTGAACCTGATTAGGGGGCGGGGCTTCCCTAATTAGGGGGCCTGTAAAGGCAGCCACTGAATCTGGCAGCAGCACAGCTGCAGGGGCACAGGAGCCAGCAAACAGAGCTGTAAACAGGGGAGTTTGAGTGAGAGTTCTGTTGGAGGAGAAGGGAAGAGGCAAGCCCCTCGTCCTTAGGGGCAGTGAGATGAAAGGGGAAAGGCTATGACAGATACAGGGGCAGCAGTGGTAGTGACACAAGTAGTGGAAGAGACAATGCAGATGATTGGATGTGAACGCTGCAGGATGTACATGATCCTGAAGGGAGTACCACAAAAGAGCTTTGTTTGTATGAAGTGCCACCTGATAGAGCTGATGGGAGAGAAGATTCAAGGTTTGAAGATGCAGGTGGAAACTCTGGTTGAATTTAGAAGGGGATTTGAGCAGATGATGGAGCAAAGGCATGAAGAGGCTAAAGGGAAAAACCCAGACCTGCAGATAGAAGCAGGACCAAAAAACTCTGAGGGGAGACTGCAGGGTGAGGAAAGTGGCCAGTGGAAGCATGTGACTGTGAGAACCAGGCAAAGCAAAAAGATGGGCTAGTGAAGCAGAAATAGAGCTCAGGAACAAGTTTGCAGACTTGGAAAATGAAGAAGGGGCACAGCAGATGGTAACTGCAAGTGGGAGGGCAAGGAAGAAGAGAAGAGCAGCTAGTTCTATACAAAGCGTGAATGAACCAATGGAGATACCACCAATAAGAGCCCCAAGAAGATACAGGAAGGGCTGCAGAGGATTGCAAGGGAGAATAGTAGACAAAATGATTTGCAGCCAGAAAGAACAGGGGATAGGCTGGAGAATCGCACTGTCACCAGGAAAAGGCACGTCTGCATGATTGGGGACTTCCTACTGAGACAGACAGGCCTGTAACCAGAACTGATCCAGAGAACAGAAGAGTATGCTGTCTGCCGGGTTATCAGATACAGGATGTAGACCTGAGGCTGAAGAGGATCCTAATAGGAGTGGGAAAGTATCCACTGATTGTCCTTCATGTGGGCACAAATGATATAGCTAGATTCTTGCTGGAACGTATCAAAGGAGACTATGTCAGGTTGAGGGAAGACTCTTAAGGAAATTGAGGCCCAGGTGATCTTCAGTGGGATTCTGCCTGTCCCTAGAGGAGGACAACAAAGGCGTGACAAGATTCTGATGATCAACAGATGGCTCAGGCAGTGGTGCTATAAGGAGGGCTTTGGGATGTATGGTCACTGGGAGGCATTCTTGGACAGAGGACTGTTCTCCTGGGATGGACTTCACCTCAGAAGGGAGGGAAATGGACTTCTAGGATGGAGGCTGGCACAACTGATTAAGAGAGCTTTAAACTAGAGATTTGGGGGAGATGGTTGGTAGATGCCTGGGTAATTGCCATGCCTGATTTTAACATTGAGAGGGAGGGAAATGAAGTAAGAAAGGACACAGAAGTGGGGAGCAGAATGGACATTAAGAGGAAGGGCAGTATAATAGGCAATACTGGCAATAGAATGATTGTGCCAAATCTGGAAAGGAATGTGAGTGAAGCCAAGCAGAAAAAATTAAGATGTTTGTACACCAATGTGAGGAGCCTGGATAACAAAATGGAGGAACTAGAGCTACTGGTGGAGAAAGGGAAACCAGATATTATAGGATAACAGAAACATGGTGGAATAGTCATGAGTGGAGTACAGGTATTGAAGGGTATGTGAATTTTAGGAAAGACAGAAATAAAGACAAAGGTGGTGGAGTAGCATTGTATATCAATGATGAGATAGACTGTAAAGAAATTAGAAGTGATGGAATGGATAAGACAGAGTCTGTCTGGGGGAAAAATCACATTGGGGAAGAAAGCTCCTAGGGCTTCCCTGGGATAGTGCTTAGGGTGTGCCACAGACCACCAGGATCTGATTTGGATATGGATAGAGACCTCTTTAATGCTTTTAATGAAATAAATACTACTGGGAATTGTGTAATTATGGGAGACTTTAACTTCCAAGATATAGACTGGAGGACAAGCGCTAGTAGTAATATAATAGGGCCCTGATTTTCCTGGATGTGATATCTGACATATTTCTTCACCAAATAGTTACTGAACAACAAGAGGGGATGCCATTTTAGATTTGGTATTGGTGAGTAGTGAGGACCTCATAGAAGAACAGGTTGTAGGGGACAACCTTGGTTCGAGCGATCATGAACTAATTCAGTTCAAACTAAATGGAAGGATAAACAAAAACAGAACTGTGACTAGGGTCTTTGGCTTCAAAAGGGCTAACTTTAACAAATTAAGGGAATTAGTTGGGGACATGGACTGGATTGAAGAACTCATGGATCTAAAGGCGGAGGAGGCTTGGAATTACTTCAAGTCATAGTTGCCGAAACTATATGAAGCCTACGTCCCTGGGAAGGGGAAAAAATTAATAGGCAAGAGTTGTAGACCAAGCTGGATAAGTAAGCATCTCAGATAGGTGATTAAGAAAAACCAGAAACCCTACAAGGAGTGGAAGATGGTAGGGATCAGCAAGGAAAGCTACCTCTTGGAAGTCAGAACATGTAGGGATAAAGTGAGAAATGCCAAAACCCAAGTAGAGTTGGACCTTGCAAAGGGAATTAAAAGTAATAGTAAGAGGTTTCATAGTCATATAAATAGGAAGAAAACAAAGAAAGAAGTGTGACAGCTAAGCACTGAGGATGGGGTTGTACCATATGTCTGAAGAATTGCTAATTAATTCCTATTTTTGAGAAAGGGTGAAAAAAAACAAACAATCAGGGTAATTAGAAGCCTGTTAGTTTGACCTCAGTAGCATGCAAGGTATTGGAAATATTTTTGAAAGAGAAAGCAGTTAAGGACATCAAGGTTAACGGTAACTGGGACAAAATACAACTTGGTTTTACAAAAGGTAGATCGTGACAGACCAACCTGATCTCCGTTTTTGAGAAGCTAACATATTTTTTAAACAAAGGAAATGCATTGGATCTAATTTACTTAGACTTCAGTAAGGCATTTGATAAAGTTCCACATGGAGAATTATTAGTTAAATTGGAAAAGATGGGGATTAATATGAAAATTGAAAGGCGGATAAGGAACTGGTTAAAGGGGAGACTTCAATGGGTCATACTGAAAGATGAGCTGTCAGGCTGGAGGGAGGTTACTAGTGGAGTTCCTCAGGGTTCAGTCTTAGGACCGATCTTATTTAACCTTTTTATTACCGACTTTTGTACAAAAAGTGGGAATGTTCTAATAAAGTTTGTGGATGACACAAAATTGGGCGGTATTGCCAATATAGAGAAGGAATGGGATATCATACAAGAAAATCTGGATGACCTTGTAAACTGGAGTAATAGAAATAGGATGAAATTTGATAGTTGAAAGTGCAAAGCGATGCATTTAAGGACTAATAATAATTTTTGCTATAAGCTGAGTGACTCATCAGTTGGAAGTGACAGAGGAGGAGAAGGACCTGGGTGTATTGGTTGATCACAGGATGACTATGAGCCACCAATGTAATGTGGCTGTGAAAAATGCTAATGCGGTCCTAGGATGCATGAGATGAGATATTTCCAGTAGCGATAAGGAGGTGATAGTACCATTATGCAAGGCATTGGTGAGACCTCATCTGGAATATTGTGTGCAGTTCTGGTCTCCCATGTTTACGAAAGATCAATTCAAACTGGAATAGGTGCAGAGAAGGGCTAACAGGATGATTCATGGAATGGAAAACCTGACTTACAAGAGGAGACTCAAAGAGCTTGCCTTGTTTAGCGTAACCAAAAGAAGATTGAGAAGAGATAGGATTGCTCTTTATAAATACATCAGAGGGATAAACACTAGGGAGGGAAAAGAATTATTTAAGTTCAACACCAATGTGGACACAAGAACAAATGGATATAAACTGGCCATCAGGAAGTTTAGACTTGAAATTAGATGTAGGTTTCTAACCATCAGAGGAGTGAAGTTCTGGAATAGCCTTCCAAGGGGAGCAGTGGGGGCAAAAAGCCTAATTGACTTGAAAACTGTTTGCTAAATTTATGGAGGGGATGGTATAATGGGCCAGTCTCATTTGGCAATTAACTGATCTTTGACTACTAGTGGTAAACATGCCTATGGCCTGTGATGGGACGTTTGATGCGGTGGGTTCTGAGTTACTACAGATAATTTTTTCTTGGGTGTCTAGCTGGTGAGTCTTGCTGGCATGCTCAGGGTTTAGCTGATCGCTGTATTTGGCATTGGTAAGGAAATCCCCCCCAGGGCAAATTGGTAGAGGCCCTGGGATTTTTTTGCCTTCCACTGTAGCATGGGACATGGGCCACTTACTGGTGGATTCTCTGTACCTTGAAGTCTTTAAACCATGATTTGAGGACTTCGATAACTCAGTCATAGGTTGGGGGTCTATTACAGGAATGGATGGGTAAGGTTCTGTGGCCTGCATTGTGCAGGAGGTCAGACTAGATGATCATATTGGTCCCTTCTGACCTTAAAGTTTTTGAGTCTACTGTTCAGATGATAAAATTAATAATTTTCTGCATTAATTAGGGATTATTTTAGTGATGTGAAACATTTTAATTTTTACTAAACTGCAGATTATTTTTTCAAACCTCCGTGATTATACAATCTTTATCATATAATGTCATGGCTCTAATAAATTTGGTTCATGAAGAAATATTTTGCCAAATATTTTAAAGTACATACAATACATTCACATTGTAAAGTAGAATCAGTTGCAAAAATTGAAATTAAAATATAGCATCTTTAACTGATAAATCCTGAATAACATTAGATTTGTGAATACCCAAAATCCTAATATTTGTAGATGTCATGCAATTTTCCAACAGTTCTTGTGAGCAAGCATATTATCTTTGATAATTTCTCTTGTTAGAGCATTAATGCTGTCCTTCTATATAGAGAAATCCTTCATCTCATCATCAAACTCATTGATTTTTGTCTTCATGTTTGTAATACATTGCTATAAATGTATCATTTTATTTGACAGTCTTATTTAGACTGCCCTGGAACACTTTAGGAAGTCATGAATGAATTTACCACCACCTCTGGACTATATGCAGTTACTGAACCTTGGACCCCTGGATCTAAAAGGATCGACTCTACGGCTAATGCAAACAGACCTTGTCCATTAGTTTAGAGGCAGTACGAGACTAATAAACCTATATGTGTGGTCAAGAGACTAAAAAGGGACCAAAAACCACACTGTTAGCATGGATTACACTTTTATTCACTCTTTTTCTGTCTAGTTTAAATGGCTCTCATAACCACAGTATCTAAGTGTCTGAATGCCTATGACTCTGGTGTCATGTTTTGTTCTTTTATTTGAGCTTTGTTTTTTCAACATTTAGGACCAAATGTTAAAATACACTCACATAACCTACATCTACAAAAATGCACATGCATAGAAAATACCTACTTTATATTTTCCATGTGCAATAGCACAAATACAGAGTTTGTGGACACAACATACATACAACTCCAATGTTTGAAAAATATAGTCTATTAGGGATCTGTTATTTTAATTTAGAAACTTTTATAGATAAGCCATTTAACTTTTAAAGAAATCTTTAACATTTCCTTTAAGAATCAAGATCCATCAGTGCTAGCACATTTTTACTGATACTTTGAGTTACTAATTAGCAAAAATTAGAAATTCTAACTGATTATTCATTTTTGTTTTTAGGCACTGTGCTCTCTGGCATTGCTAAAGCATTTGAAAATTATTTCTCACCTACACTCTTCAGAGTCATTCGCTTGGCTCGGATTGGACGAATACTAAGACTCATCCGAGCTGCCAAAGGAATTAGAACTCTTCTTTTTGCCTTAATGATGTCCCTTCCTGCTCTGTTCAACATTGGCCTCTTACTTTTTCTGGTCATGTTTATTTATGCCATTTTTGGCATGGCTAACTTTGCTTATGTTCAGTGGGAGAGTGGGATTGATGACATGTTCAACTTCCAAACCTTTGCTAACAGCATGCTCTGTCTCTTCCAAATCACAACATCCGCCGGTTGGGATGGTCTTCTCAGTCCTATTTTAAACACTGGACCTCCATTTTGTGATCCAAACATACAAGGAACTGTGGGAGAATGTGGTAAACCTGTTATAGGTATTGTGTTCTTTGTAAGTTATATCATTATATCATTTCTCATTGTTGTAAATATGTATATAGCTGTTATTTTAGAGAACTTCAATGTTGCCACTGAGGAAAGTACAGATCCTCTAGGTGAAGATGACTTTGATATGTTTTATGAAGTCTGGGAGAAGTTTGATCCTAAGGCAAGTCAGTTTATTGAGTATTCTGCGCTTTCAGACTTTGCAGATGCTTTGGCAGAACCTTTACGTGTAGCCAAACCGAACAAAATTGAGCTCATAGCAATGGATCTTCCCATGGTCAGTGGAGATAGGATCCACTGCTTGGATATTTTGTTTGCTTTCACCAAACGGGTGCTAGGAGAATCTGGGGAGATGGACAAACTAAAAGTACAGATGGAGGAAAAGTTTATGGCTGCCAATCCATCCAAACTTTCTTATGAACCAATCACAACCACAATCAGACACAAACAAGAGGAAGTTTCTGCTATTATTATTCAGAAGGTTTACAGGAGTCATTTGATTCAACGTTCCATGAGACAAGCCTCTTTTTTATACCATCATAGAACCTGTGATTGTGACATCCTTGAAGAAGATGCTCCAGAGAAAGAAGGCTTCATTGCACATATGGTGAATGAAAATTATGGTAGAAATTTAGACAAGTCAGAAACTGTGTCCTCAGCATCTTTTCCTCCGTCCTATGACAGTGTCACTGGGGCCACTAATGACAACCTCGAGGTGAAGAAGGCAGACTCTCCCCAAAGTGATCAAACTATAGATTGTCCACTATCTGCAGAGAGAGAAAAAGAAACCATTGTTTAAATTTTTGTCAAGAATGCTTTAAAATATTGTTCACAGCATGTAATGATGTAATATACAGCAACTGAAGCAACCTTCTTAAAAAAAACTTGCAAAAGAAACAGTAGTGATTTTACCCTTAACTTACAGGAGTTGATAAAGTTTAACCTTTGGCCCTGCTAAATTCAACTTTGCTTAATGTTCATATTTATATATTCACAGGAAGAATCTGTGCAGGGTTACAGCTCTTATATCAGTGACTGTCCCATAGTAAGGCAGAATCCTTAGTATGTGGTTACCATGACCCAGACGCAGTATTGATTGAGCTGTACTCCATTTACTTCTGCAATCTAAAGAAGCAGGTGTCAGGTTAGGTTTGTTTTATTGGGGAGCAAGTTCAAGGAGTGGAAGATAAGTTTCATGGTGTCTGGAAATAAATATCTCACTGGGGTAGGGATGTGCTGGTAGAAAGTTTAAGGTTTGGGGGTTTTTGAAGTAGGGACGGGGTTGAAACGTAGCCTTAATTCATACCTAATTAACATTTTGATTATAAACCTGGTAGATTAATGGCTCACAATCTGTTCAGTCCTGTGATCCATTTATCACAGACATAGCCATTGCATGACTTATTGATATGTCAGACTATACTGGAAATCCTCCAATACAATTAATTTAACAGAATAGCCATGGTGTATATACTATTGTAGTCATGTTACTGCAGTATAATGAAACAATAAATGTAACATTTAACATTCCAGAAACAGTAATGAACTAAGTAAAAACTTGATTTAAAAATAACTGACATGTTTTCCTTTGGAATTATGCCATTAACCTTGTTATCTTCACGATGTTTTCTTTCTAAAGGTCTTTGCTACTCTTGTGGCCCATGCTTTCACAAAAATCCCACAAAAGCCCCTACTCCTGGACCTGGTTTCAGTCTTTTCTCCCATGCACATAAATACTTACTGGATATATATCTGATTGTAGGGATCATTTCATTTTTCAGTGGCTGATTTGTATTCCTTTGGATCAAATTTTCAGGTAGTCATAGTCACAACATTGCCTAGCAATGAAACAATTTTTATAGTGGGGGTGCTGAGAGCCATTGAACCAAACTGTAAACCTTGTGTGTTTCACTTCAAGCCAGGGGGGTGCAGCAGCACCCCTATTCCAGCATTGATGTTGCCAAGCCCCTTACTTCCACTCCATTTATTTAAATAGCACTCAGCTTTATATGTAGGTCAATTTTCAAGATAAGATTTTTTAAAGTTGCAAGATTCATGTGACTATCAAGGGCAGCTGGTCCAAGGGAGGCACTGTGATTTTGGACTGAGAGGAAGCTTGGTCTTATGGCTGAGGCATTGGACTGGGACTCTGATCTGGGTTCAGTTCCTTAGCTGGTCACAGACTTCCCATGTAACCATAGGCAAGTCACCTCTGATTGCAGTGTAGACATACCCTTAATATCTCTTTCAGTCAGTGCCCCACCTATAAAATGGAAATAATAATGATACTTCTTTTCTCCCTCTCTTCCACTTTTGTCTGTCTCTCTATTTAAAAAGTGAAGTCTCTGAGCAGAGGCTGTCTCTGACTATGTATAAGTACAGTGCCTTGCACAATGGGCCTGCAATCTGAGCTGGAGCTTCTAGGTACTACTGGAATACAAGAAATAATAAATAGTATTTGTAATGCCTTTTAACTTTCTTTCTCTCTATTGTATTCCCCCTGCGTCACCTGGTCTACATGGTCTCTCACAATGGAATTTCAGGACCATATTTTTATTTTCTTCCTATAGTTTGAAGCTAGACACAATGGGCTAGATCCTTCGTCAGTGTGAATCAGCATAGTTTCATTGAACTCAGTGACTCTGTACCATTGAAATCAATTGAGCTATGCTGATTTTAAGCTGCGGCTTGACAAAGCCCTGGCTGGGATGATTAGGTGAGGTTAGTCCTGCATTGAGCAGGAGGTTGGACTAGATGACCTTCTGAGGTCCCTTCCAACTCTAATATTCTATTTACACCAGCTCAAGATCTGGAAAAATGACTTAATAAAATACTTCCTTTTTATGTAGTTTTTGTTATTACAGAATTTAAAAATGCTTATCCTATTTGTAACCCATAGACTGGATCTGCATAACAGGTTGATTCTGGTGGTTCTTGAAAAATGATTTAGCTTGAGGAGTCTGTTAAAGCCATTGCACTGTATGGAAAAGAAATCACTGAATGATCACAATTACAGTTTAAGACATTTGGGTGGTTAATGGAAAGTTAAATCCATGTTGGGTCCATATGGGTGTTTTGATGAGATTATCATGTCTAAAGAGATTCAACAAGACATTTTTACAATGAAGTCATCATATGACTAATTTGTGTATAGAAAATTGAGTTAGTTCTATTTTAATTTTACATAGTTATGTATATTTAATGTATTCTCCTTATTGAGAGAGCACAGTTTCAGGCATCAAAATGGGGGTTTGTATTTCCTGTCCCATTGGTCTTGTCCATAGGGCATAAACCATGGGACCTTTCTTCCTAAGTTTTTTCTATTCAGTAAAATGCTCTAGGCATGAGCAGAATTGACAAAGTTAATATCTAGTACAATCAAGTATCCATCTAGGTTAGCCTTCTGCACTCTGTGTCCATTTAGTAGTAGTAGTCACTTCTGATTTGGTAGTGGTTTGCCACCTATTGTGAGGCTATTTCTGTTTCTTTGAATTAATAGGGATTTGGTTCCAGCTAAAAGACACTACCCCAGACATGTTTCTCAGATTGGAAAAGATCTTTTTGTCAATGAATTTTATTCAAAACTTTTCAAACTAGGATCTGTATGTATATTAACCAATCTATGCTATTGAGTTATATACTGATTGTACATAAGAGGCCAAGTCATCAGCTAGTAGTGTAAATATGCATTGACTTCCATGGTACTATGTTGATTTATATCAGCTAAGAATGTTGCTGTGATCCTAATAGGATCCCAGTGCCAGCAGGCAAGAGGCTCCCTGGTACGTAGCAGTGAGTCTCACCTGGCCTGACCATCTCAGTCTATCCCAATTCACTGTTGTCATAATCTGAATCTAAAAGGTGATATGTGAGATATCATCTGTGAGCTGGTAACACACTGGTCATTAATATTAATTTGTGGTGTGTGTCTGTATGGGTGACATATGAAAAAATATAAATATGCTGGAAATGTTAAAATGTGTTTGGCAGATACAGCTTAAGTCACCCTACCCTAGAGAAAAGAATGTATTCCCACCTGCCAGAATGTGTCTCCAGTGTAAATTGAACAAAGAAAGACATCAAAAGTACATTTACATAAAAGGTAAACAAAGCCATCAAACCAGCAGTTGGGGGAGATAGTCACTTAACTATCACAACTAGGGAGGAGATTGCAAAAATTAACAAAATTAACCTAACAACATGAGCCTGGAAGGCAGCCTGACTTTGAAAAGAAAGATAAAATGTTAAGGCTAGAGCAAAGAGAAAGACATTTTGGCATCCTTCATCTGAAAGGACAAAGAAACAAAAACGCTTTAAGCTCTGTATTGGATCCTGGCTAAGATCCGGCCAGCCATGCCAGAAAAACAACTGTGGTGAGAAATCTACTTTGAATAAAAGGCTCTAGTTTGTTAAATTAGATTTTAATCATAGAAGAGTATTTTTACTTTTATTGTTTGTAACCATTTCTGTCTCAAGTCCTTCTACTTGGTATCGCTTAAATATCAGTTTTTTGTTAATAACCTTAATCTTGTTTTATTACACAACCATCCAGGGAACAGTCAAAGAAAGGTAACAGTTTTATTATTTTGTTTGTTTATTTATTTTGGATGAGGAAATAGAACAGCAAATGAGCAACAGTGAAGCAACCACAAAGTTAGAGTTGGTTAGATTGGGGAAAAAGGGGAAAAAAGGCCCTGGAAGCTGAGAGGCAGAAAGAGATGGAAGAAGCAGTTGTCTCCCAATGACCCATATAGATGCAAGAGAAGGAAGCCCAAGAAAAAAAGGCTATATAACCTGAACATGATGGAAAACCATGGACAGATCCTGCAGCCAACATTTATGCTCTCTCCCTAAGAAGCACCCATCTGGGATAAGCTGTGCCCTACATATAAAGAAACAGGCTGTATTGAGGAGTATTTTATCACTTTTGAAAGGCTCTGAAGTACATAAACGTGATGGGGTCCATTCACCACAACTGGTGCCTCCTCCTGGCAATTCTGGGGATTAGCTCTGCGTTGCACCCTCCTCTGGCAGGGTCTTCACCCATCCTGTCTCCCCCATTCCAGTTGGGGCATTCTTTTCTCAAGTGTCCCCATCACTCATAGGTATAACACTGCTTTGGCTGGGCATCCCGTAGGATGACCAGATAGCAAGTATAAAATATCAGGATGGGAGTGATAGGTAATAGGCACCTATATAAGAAAAAATTCCAAATATTGGAACTGCCCCTATAAAATCAGAACATCTGGCCACCCTAGCCTCTGGTCTCTAGCCCTGGTACCTCCTATCTCGCTCTCTGCAGCCTTTCCTAGTTTCTTCCATCAGGAGCTCAACTAGAGTCAGCTGTTGTTCAGCCAGCTGTGCCAAATAATTCAGGTACCAATGTGCCTCCCACTGTCTCTGCTGGTTCTCCAACACCTGCCACAGCAGGGCATGGAGCTGTCCCTGCTGTTTGTCAGTCCCTTCTGCCAGGGTGCCAACTCTGGAGTCCAGCCTGGGAGGATGAAAAAAAGGCTTCTGCATACTGCAGCTCCCTTGTCTCTTTTCTATTATGGTGCTCCACGCTCCCCTTGTATCGAGGTGGCCATTTTATGCAGTCCTTTACAGTCCACCAGAGTCTTTTAAACTGCCCTTGTATTAAGGAAACTGCATGTTCACATTCTCCACCAATTGTTGTGGGGTCCACTTACTGCAGGTGATACCTCCTTCTGGCCATCCTGGTGATTAGTTTTGCTAGGCATTGCTCCCTTCTCTGGCAGTGTCTTCACACATCCTGTCTCACCCTGGGACTGCTCTCACTCCAGGAACTGCAGCCTCCTCTTCATGACTCTGCCCTCTAGCGGGGTCACATATGTAATCCCCTTCTGGGGGTGGGGTATCAAAACTTCCTCCATACAAAATGGCAATCTTCCTTTTTCTGCTCCAACCATGTCACTCTTCCAGTGGCTGGTAGGGGAATCCAAGCCCACCTTCTACTCCAGGTTCCATCTCAGGAGCCCTCTAATCAACAGCTGAGGCCTGCACTGTCCTACCTTGCTGCTTTCCACCTGAACCTTTTCCTACCTTCATAGTTTCCCCATTTCTGGGTTCACCAGCCTCTCAGGGAGTAACTGAGGCGCAGACCTGTCCTCCCTTCCAAGGCATGACTACAGCCCCCATTCTGATCTCAGCTCCTGGGCTTTATACAGGCTCCAGCTGAGCCTGCTTCCAGTCACTTCCCTCCCCTCCCCCAAGCTCCTCCTCCAGGTGCAACCTTTGGAGTTAATTGGGCCTATCTGGCCACCTTAACCCTCCAGTCCTGTGTGGGGTGGACACAATCACTATCAAATTCCAGAGGACAAGAAAGTCCCAACTTTGATTACTAAGCTCATGGGTAAAATATTAAATGAATGTGTATAAATTGTGTGATTTGATGAGAAAATGGGCCAAGGAGAAAGGGGCAGAGAATTAGGACCAGCAGACAGATATTTCACACAGGAACAGTTCCTGCACTTATGCTCTGAAGATATAAGACAAGATATTTGGGATAAACCCCTGGATTCTGTCCAAAAAGCAGCAGATCTTGCTGATGCCTATGTGCAAGCTAGAGCATCCAGTGAGTACAAAGGGAGGGCAGAAGCCCTGTGTAAATAGGGGAGCCTGTTTTACCCAAAAAGCACCCATCTCCCCAAAATAGATCCCCTCTTGGGAAATCTCACTCGCAGACCCTCTGTACAAGCGAATGGTCCAAGAAAGTGTTACCTGTTTGATTCAATTGAGCAAGAGAAACACCTGATCTAAGCTAAAAGAAACTAAGCCCATACCACATCCAGCCCATTTTAATGCAGCTGTCATTATCACAGAGGAGGCTGAGGGATCCCTGATTAATTTTATGAGGTCTGACCATTGGAGGTGGACATAGAATTTATCAAAGTTGCCAAGGTAAATGGCTAGTGCTCAGATTTCTCTGGTCAGGGAAAATATGGTAAGGAGTCTGATGTGCTGCTAGGTGAAAGTGTAGAAATCCTGGCACTGGGAATGTATAAAATTACTTTGCCTTTGGCTAACGTGCATTGGGATTAGGAAGATTTTGAAGGTGCCTTAAAAGTAAGGGTGTTGGATTGTATTCCAATGGAAACGGTGGTGGGAAATGATACTTTGAACATGTCAAAAGTAGTTAATATTGTAACCCATAGTAAAAAGGAATATTGTTCTGTAATCTCAGAAGGAAATGGTAAAGAAAAAGAAAGTTCTGTGGAGGGGATGGAAGTGTTACCCCCAAACAGATTTAGACTACCCACAGATTAGCTCACCTATTGTCCCCTCCCAGGTTTACCAAGGGTTCCCTCAAAACAGCCCACTTATTAACAAATCTGTTCTCCTAAGGTGGCTAAGGAAATACCTGGAGGACACAGATACAGCCTTCCAATAAATAATTGACACAAAACAGTATTCTTTCCAAAACAAGGCACCTTTTTACTGGTGCAAATAACAATCCCAAACACAATAACAACCCAAATCACAAATGCCTTGCAAGTTAAAAAGCACTCAAACTGCAATCGCACACAGTTGAGATGATTCTAAGTGGCTGCGCCCTGCTTCAGATGGCCTATCTTCCACAGGACGCTGACAGCTTTTAAATGTTTCCTAAATCTTACATATATACATTCCTTTTACAGTTAACACAAATTCATACTGGCCTGTCAGAACTTTCTAGACCCATCCACTAATATCGTCTGGTCAGATCTTTCTTGGATGCATGCCAACTGCCAAGATTCCAACCGGTTCAAACTGTCAGTTCTATTTTTAGCTTGCAACCCTTGTTTACCTCAGCCTTATGATTTGCTGACCTTTCCCCTACTTTGGTTTTCCCACCAATTTTATTTTTAGTGCTATGTGGCTTGCAGTTTCGAATGATGGGGTGACTCTTGACTATTTAAAATGGAAGCCAGGGATACAAAATGGAATCTGGGGAATTTCTTTGGTATCAAGAGGACATGCCCAGCTCCAGTTCAGCAGAAGGAAGCAGTGTGCTTTCAGGTGAGGGAGGGGTCAATACTACCTCCTGTGTGGCAGAGGAAAGCAGCATGCCTTTGGGACTTGGGAGGAATTAACTTCTGTAACTGAAGCAGGTGTCAGCTGCCAGCATTTTGCAGATGAGCACAGGGCAGACCCTATGCTAGAAAGAAAAAGGGAACACATTCTAGACGGCACTCCAGTGAGGGGGAACAGGGAAAGATTTTTTTGAAGGAATGATGTACAGAAAAGCTCCCATGGAGAAAGATAAAAGCCCTGGGAAACCTTCCAAGCAACTAGTTGGGCCTGCCCAGCACTATGGGGGTTCAATGTTGCTAGCCCAGCCTTTTGTTGGTCACTCAGGGGCACAGAGGACCTATGATACGTTAAAAAGAATTGTCATTAGCCAGGGATATAGGCTAATGTAAGAGACTATTGCAGATCTTGTGACTTATGCCAGAAGAGAAAGAGAACTGCAGGACCCCCAAAAGTTCCTTTATACCTCTTGCCTGTGATAAAAGAGGCAGTTTAAGGTAACATTTAACATTGTGGACCCTGTGCCACATCCTACCCAAAGGAAGAAGGCATATCTTGGTCATAGCAGAATTTGCCATTAGCTAGCCAGAGGCAATGGCTCTGTCAAACATGGAAGCTGATGGGATGGCAAAAATCCCTTGTTCCCTGTTTTCAGCAGAGTGGGTTTTTCTTGGAGAGATTTTATCATATTGTGGGTTAAATGTTATGTCCCAGCTATTCTGTGAATTATGGAAGTTGTGTGCACTTGAACAACTAAAAGCTGTCCCATGTCACCCAGAGACAAATGGTTTGCTTGAGAGGTTCAAAGAAATATATGTTGGCAATGTATGTAATCAAAAGGGCCCAGGCTGGAATGAAATGTTACCATATCTGTTATTTGCTTATAGGGAAGTGCTGCAAACTTCTACAGGGTTTGCCCCTTTTGATCTTCTATTCAGAAGGAAAGTGAGGGGTCCTTTGGCCCTCATCAGAGTCACCTGGAAAAGGGACACTGAGACAGAAGGTGACTCAGTATGTACTAAGGTTCAGAAAAGAGTTAAGAGATATGCTGGTTGTGGTTCAAACCAACCTCACTAACAGCATGACCAAATAAAAAGCATGGTATGATAAACATACTTGTGAAAAACTCTTTTGAAGTAAGGGACATGGTGTTAGTGCTAATCCCTGTGAAAAGATACAAAATGCAAATCTCATGAGAGGCACCTTTTGAAGTGGTAGAAAGGGTGAATGAATAAACATACCATGTTAAAATACCTCACAGTAAAACTGCCCCGCAGATGGTATATGTAAAGAGGCTTAAAGCCTATCATAGCAGGGAAGAAATGGTAAACATGATTTGTTATGTTTAAGGAGAAACTGAGGCCTCACACATCATTGATTTGATGGCTAAATGCCAAAATAACTCATCACTTGAAAGCATTGAGGTTTGCCATGGGTTAACACAAATGGAGAAGGCAGAGGTATTGTCTATACTGCAAGTGTACAAACAAGTGTTCTCCAGCAAGCCAGAGAGGACTTATGTGATGACCCATAAAATCATTACTGTGGGACCCCAGCCTGTGCCCAGCCAGGATTACCATACCATGGGCAAGGTACAAGAGCAAACTTTGCACAGAAATACAGTGTGTGTGCAAATGAAGGTGATTAAAGTGTCTGACAGTGTTGTCATTGAACAGTGTTGTGATTGAAGTGTTTGACATCACCTGTTGTCTTGGATCCTAAGAAAGATTTTGTATTGAGGATGGAAAACTCAGTGCTGTCACTGTTCTAGATGCTTAGCCACTGCCCAGAGTTGATCTGCTTGATATATTGAGCAAAGCAAAATATCTTAGCACTTTTGACTATGCGAAAGGATACTGGCAGATCCCTTTATATGAAGATGCACAGAAAAAAATTGCTTTTATTACTGATATAGAACGGTATGCATTCAAAATATTACTAGCTGGGTTAATTCTGCCATCTGTTGATCATCATAATCTTGTCATGCCTTTGTTGTCCTTCTCTAGGGACAAGCAGAATCCCACTGAAGATCACCTGAGCCTCGATTTCCTTAAAAGTCTTCCCTAGCCTGGCATAGTTTCCATTGATACGTTCCAGCCAGAGTCTAGCTATATCATTTGTTCCCACATGAAGGACAATCAGTGGATTCTTTCCCGCTCATGTTAGGATCCTCTTCAGGCTCAGGTTCACATCCCATATCTTAGCACCCTGCAGACAGCACACCCTTCTGTCCTCTGGATCAGCTCTGGTTACAGGCCTGTCTGTTCTTCTCACTAGGGAGTCCCCAATCATGTAGACCCACCTTTTCCTTGTAACAGTGTGATTCTCTGGCCTCTCCCCTGTTCTTTCTCACAGTGAGAGCACAGAACTCAAAGCCCAGAAAGAGTGGGTTAAGGTAGCTTTAAAGCCACCTTAGCACCCTCCTGATCCTGGGCTGCTCCATGAGCTGGAGGGGCACCTAGCATTAAACCAGGGGTGTCAAACATCCGGCCCCCAGGCTGGATACGGCCCACCCACCTTTTGGTCTGGTCCCTGGTGGCAGCGCATGCTGCTGCGAGATTTCGTGGTGTTGTACTCTCTGGCGGCGTCGTGTCACGGCATCACGCGCTGCTACGAGATGTGTGTACTCTGGCGGCAGCATGTGGAGCGTTGTGTGCACGAGACACAGCACTCCAAAAGGTGGGAGAGGGACAGTGTGGTCTTGGGGCATTGCACAGTACTAGAATTCTTAATCATTGATCGATTCTTTTAATTGTAAAATAGCAGTAGTTGTAGAAGTGAATTTACTGCAGTTTTTATATCGCTGATATCTAGCAAATAAAATATACTACTACATAAAAATGGTTGTGCCTAGTATTTCAATGTATGGTATGTATGGCCCACCTGAACTACATTTAATTCAAATCTGGCCCACCATAGCAAATGAGTTTGACACCCCTGCATTAGACAGTCCTGTCGACTGCAATGCTGCTTGTAATCCCTGTAGCGTTGTGTGCTGTGTGCTTGCCTCTGATTTGCCATTCTCACTTCTAGCCCTTTCCCTAGCCCTAGAATAGGGTGACCAGATAGCATGCATGAAAAACTGGGACGGGAGTCAGGGGTAATAGGTGTCTGTATAAGAAAAAGCCCCCAATGGCGGGATTGAGCCTATAAAATTGGGATATCTGGTCACCTTACCCTGGAATGCGTCCTAGAACAGGACTTGCAAGGAGGGCCTCAGAGTGCAGCTTTATGACTGTCTTCCACAGTATCTGCACTAGGGGAATCCTTTCTTTGACCACAACTGGACGTTTTATGGCCTCTTTACACTGCTCTGGCCCTGTTACCAAGTTTACAGTAGACAGAGGATCAATTTTAGTATTCTAGTGTAATCTTTGGGTGGGTGGAGCTTACGTCACTGCCCCTCTCCTAGTGCTTCAACACAATTTATATAGAAAAGCACATGGAGAGCCTGAATTCAGTCATGTAAGGATTTGCAGCAAGGATTGCAGAGGGTGAACTCCCCACAACCAAGTCCAAAAAGAACAAGAGAAATAAACTTAATAGTTAAGTACCAGTTCTAAAAGGATGATAAGAGCTTAATTTCTACTAAATAACAAGGCTATTTCATAAACTACATACATTATCTTCAGTTACATATAAATATAAACAAAAGAAATATATTACATCCCACCAGGTCAATCCCCCCTCACCCCTCCAAAGAAAAATGACTCAGAGCTCCAAAAGCTTAGGTGGAGTGCATCTGAATCTCAGTTGGTGTCTTTGTTCATCAACTCTATTCAGTCTGCCAAGTCAAAAGCACTGCAACTGTATCTTCCCTCTTCCTGCTTGAAGAACTCTCCAGTTGGAACCCAAGCAGGCTCTTTCTCCTCCTCTGCTGGAATCACGCAATTAGCTAGTCAATTAACCAACCAATCAGTATGAAGTATATAAATTAATAATCCTGCTGTAAAATGCTTCAGAGTTAGGAGGAATAAACCTGCTTTACACTACTGTGAAACAACTTCTCCCAACCCACACAGCTCACATGTCCTTTTGTAAAAGCAACTGCACAAACTACTTGGCTCAATCACATCTACAAATCCAGCTACAGGGAGCCTATTCAGCATGCACCAAACTACCACACCCAATTCAGAAACTTCTAGGCATTGCAAAGCACGAAGGATTTTCTTAAGAATCAGGCATCACAGATGGGACTGAAGAGGTTTATTCACGATATCGGGAAGTCTGAGAAATCAGCTTCAACTTCATGGTGTTACAAAGATCACTTATATACGGTTTTTTTCTCACTTAAACAATTCATTTACATTTCTTTTATCTATTACTTACAAATACAGACCTTGTTCTTCTCAGTAAGAACAGGGGTGATAAAGACAGAGACAGAACAAGATTTCTGACTATCCTTTGGGGGGGGGGGGGGCGGGGGAGGAAATGGGTGGAATCTTTACAGATAAGAGGGTACACCAAAAGGGGGTGAGGGTGAAAGGAATGTGCTGTTCTCATGGAAAGGCAGAATCACTAAGTGGCATCTGGTCTTCGAGTTATCAGGCATTTACACAAGCCATTGTCCTTGAGGTTTTGTTATGCATGCCAGTTAATTATTGTGGGTTTCAGTGGGGCTGAAAACTGCTTTCAGGTCTAACAGCATGGAATCCTAATTGTGCATCTCCCTAGCAACAGTGAGCAGACAGAACACAGTCCTCTTCCCCCTTTCTCTCTAGATCTCTGCCTATTAGCTGTGTGAGTTACACTAGCAGCTGCTGAGAGTTCCTGTGTAGGCGTCTCTGTCTGGGTATGGACGACTATGTATAAAGAGACGTAGGAAGCACAGGGTTTCTGCTTGTTTGGAGAGTGGCGTGTGTGTGTGTGTCTGTGTATGAATGTAAGACTGTCTTTATTTCCTGTTTACAACTCTAGTTATCTCCTTGCTATATACCCCCCAAGCAGCCATTTTTACTAATGGCTCCAAACATTAACAGCTAATTTCACACACACCCTGTACTAGTTAGGACTTCTAAACCTGCTGCTTAATAACCTGGAGTCCAATCAATGACCTGGATATATGGGCCTTTCTTAGGGACAAGGGGAATCAGCCAAGATTGGTTTGGCCCCAAAACAAGTTATTTTTAAATTATTACTAAACTTTTACTGTAAGGGTTTCTACACATGTTAGTAACAAGAAGAAGGTCAGAGAAAGTCTGGGCCCCTTACTGAATGGGGAAGGCAACCAGGTGACAGATGATGTGGAAAGAGCTGAAGAGCTTTTTTTGCTTCTGTCTTCTCAGACAAGGTCAGCTCCCAGACTACTGCACTGGGCAGCACACAATGGGGAGAAGGTAAGCAGGCCTCAGTGGTGAAAGAACAGATTCAGGACTTCTAGAAAAACTGGACATGCACAAGTCCATGGGGCTGGATGCAATGCATCCGAAGATGCTGCAGAGCCATTGGCCATTATCTTTGAAAACCTTTGGTGACTAGGTGATTGGAAAAAGGCAAATATAGTACCCATCTTTAAAAAAGGGAAGAAGGAGGATCCAGGGAACTAAAGATCGGTCAGCCTCAACTCAGTCTCTGGAAAAATCATGAAGCAGGTCCTCAAGGAATCCATTTTGAGGCACTTAGAAGAGAGGAAGGTGATCAGGAACAGTCAGCATAGATTCAACAAGGGCAAGTCACTTCTGACCACTTCTGATTGCCTTCTATGATGAGATGACTGGCTCTGTGGATGTGGGGAAAGCGGTGGACGTGATATACCTTGACTTTAGCAAAGCTTTTGATACAGTCTCCAACAGTATTCTTGCCAGGAAGTTATAGAAGTATGGGTTGGATGAATGGACTATAAAGTGGATAGAGAGCTGGCTAGATCATCAGGCTCAAAGGGTAGTGATCAATGGCTCAATGGCAGCCAGTAACGAGCGGAGTGCTCCAGGAGTCGGTCCTGGGGTCGGTTTTGTTTAACATCTTCATTAATGCAGCCCGATATACCATTAGCCTTCTTGGGAACAAGGGCACACTATTGACTCACATCTAGCTTCTTGTCCACTGTAACCCCGTCTCTTTTTCTGCAAAACTGCTGCTTAGCCAGTTGGTCCCCAAGCTGTAGCTGTGCATGGGATTCTTCCGTCCTAAGTGCAGGACTCTGCGCTTGTCCTTATTGAACCTCATCAGATTCTTTTGGCCCAGTCTTCCAATTTGTCTAGATCACTCTGTATCCTACCCTACCCTCCAGCATATCTACCACTCCCCCTATCTTAGTGTCATCCGTGAATTTGCTGAGGGTGCAATCCATCCCATCGTCCAGATCATTAATGAAGGTGTTGAACAAAACTTGCCCCAGGTCTCACCCCTGGGCCCTCTTCTGATACTGGCTGTCAACTAGACATCAAGCCGTTGATCACTACCCATTGAGCCCGATGATCTAGCGAGCTTTCTATCCACTTTATAGTTCATTTATCCAACCAATACTTCTATAACTTGCTGGCAAGAATATTGTTGGAGACTGTATCAAATGTTTTGCTAAAGTCAAGGTACATCACATGCACACTTTCCCCATATCCACATCCACATCTCATCATAGAGGGCAATCAGGTTGGTCAGGCTGCCTGTTCCTGATCACTTTCCTTTCCTTCAAGTGCTTCAAAATGGATTCCTTGAGGATCTGCTCCATGATTTTTCTGGGGACAGAAGTGTGGCTGACTGGTCTGTAGTTCCCCGGATCCTCCTCCTTCCTTTTTTTAAAGATGGGCACTGTATTTGCCCTTTTCCAGTCATCCAGGACCTACCTCGATTGTCACGAGTTTTCAAAGATAGTGGCCATTGGCTCTGCAGCCACATCAGCTGACTCCCTCTGCACCCTCAGATGCATTGCATCTGGCCCTATGGACATGTGCATGTCCAGTTTTTCTAAATAGTTCTGAACCTGTTTTTTTACCACTGAGGGTTGCTCACCTCCTCCCAATACAGTGCTGCCCAATGCAGTAGTCTGGGAGCTGACTTTGTCTGTGAAGACAGAGGCAAAAAAAAACACCGAGTACCTCAGCTCTTTCCACATCATCTGGCACTAGGTTGCCTCCCCCATTCAGTAAGGGGCCCACACTTTCCCTGACCTTCTTCTTGTTGCTAACATACCTGTAGAACCCCTTCTTGCTACCCTTCACATTCCTTGATAGCTGCAACTCCGATTGTGCTTTGGCCTTCCTGATTTCACCCTTGCGTGCTCAAACAATATTTTTATACTCCTCCCTAGTCATCTGTCCAAGCTTCCACTTCTTGAAAGCTTCCTTTTGTGTTTAAGCTCACCAAAGATATTTCTGTTAAGCCAAGCTGGTCGTTTGCCATATTTGCTATTATTTCTGCACATCGGGATGGTTTGTTCCTGTGCCCTCAAAAAGATTTCTGTAAAATACAGCCAGCTCTCCTGGACTCCTTTTTCCCTCATATTAGCCTCCCAGAGGATCCTGACAACCAGCTTCCTGAGGGAGTCAAAGTCTGCTTTTCTGAAGTCCAGGGTCTGTATCCTGCTGCTCTCCTTTCTTCCTTTTGTCAGGATCCTGAACTTGACTATCTCATGGTCACTGCTGCCCACGTTGCCATTCACTTCTACTTCACCTGTTTGTGAGCAGCAGGTCAAAAGGAGAATAGCTCCTATTTGGTTCTCCAGCACTCGCACTAGGAAGTTGTCCCCAACACTATCCAAAATCTTTCTGGATTGTCTATGCACTGTTGTATTGCTCTCCCAGCAGATGTCAGGGTGATTGAAGTCCCCCATAGGAACCAGAGCCTGTGATCTGGAAACTTCTGTTAATTGTTTGAAGAAAGCCTCATCTATCTCAACCTCCTGGTCAGATGGTCTATAGAAGATGCCCACCATAACATCACCCTGGTTGCTCGCGCCTCTAAACTTAACCCATGAGACAGTACTGCACCAGCTCTTCAGCCAATCAAATTAATCAGAATGGTAAAACTAGACAGTGGTGGGTTATTTTGATTTAAACAGGAAGTGTCGCAGGGGCTGCTCTCTTACTACTCGGGTGCCTCCTAATGGTCCATCTGGGGATTAACTCACCACGTGGTCTGATGCCCCTTCCTGCTGTTGGTCAACCCATCATCTTGCTCACTCGCTCCATGGCCTCTTTCATGCTCCCACAATTGCAGTGCTTTCCTTTTCATAAACTAGACCTCTGGCCAAGTCACATGGAAATTCCACCCCCTTCTGGAGTATTATCAAAGTCTCCTTTCAAACTGTTTCTGGCAGTTCCCAAATTGCCTGCCTCTAGTGTGCTACTCCCACAATGGTTTGTAGGGGAACCCAGACCCACTCTGAACACTGAGTTCCAATCCAGGGACCTTTGGCCCAGCAGCTGAGGTCTTCACTCTCATTACCTTTACTACTCCTTTCCTGGACTGCTTCCTACACTACCTATTACAGGCTCCTACTCCTCCCCTTGTACCAGGAAGTGTGACTGCAAGCTCCCTGGCTTTATAGAAGCTTCATTCCCAATTAAGCCTCATTGCATCCTAGTTCCCCTCCAAGTGCAGCCTATGGCTAATTGGCCTGTCTTGCCTATATTAACCACTACAGAGCTAGTGTGGGGTGAACGTCCCATCATAGGAGGCAACAAGGTTTTCATAAAGTCAATGGACATCCCTTTAATTTGATATAGGATAGGTTAAAGGAGTGAATCTTTGATTTGTAAAATGGGTTTTAATACATTTTGTATCATGATACTGTGACAACCCCGCTTTTACAAAATACCACATGGACTCTTGAACATCCATATAGAGACAAGAGCTTCAGACGTTTAAGATCACGCGTGAAACACCTACCCAGTAATTGTGCTGACCTCAGTGTGTCAGCCTTGAAAATGGAGGGCTACGCCATCTCTGCCTCGATTTAAACTTGAGGCTCCAGGGAGAGTGTGTTTCAGACCTATGGTGAAATCCTGGCCTCACTGATGTCAATGGCAAAACTCTCATTGACACCAGTTGGACCAGGATTTCATACATGATATTTTGCTCACCAAGGCCCAATCATGTCTATCCTAGTTGATTGAATTCAGGATCTGGACCTAAGGCATCCTCTCCCAGGGGAGCCTACGCATTCTGCTGGTACTTTATGGTTTGTCTCTGTTTGTTTTCAAAGGCCCCAGTCCTGCCATCACTGAAGTCATTGTAAGCTTTGTCTGTTACTACAACTTAAGGATGATCAAGAGTTAAATTAGCTTCCATCTCTGTAGACGATGCTTCTGGACAAACTCCTATTCTGCCCTATGCTCCTATTCTGAGCACGTAAGTATCAAAAAGTATGTTTACACTGCAGCTGGGAGGTGTAATTCCCAGCTTGGATAAACACACACACTAGTTTGTGCAGTGTTAGCACATTGAAAATAGAAGTGTGGCTGTGGTGGCATGAGTGGAGGCTTAGGTTAACCATTCTAGTATGTACCTATGATGTCAGGCAGGGTTGGACTTGGGCAAAAGTTGCCCATATTGCTATGGCCACATGGCTATATTTAGCGCACTCGCTCAAGCAAAGTTAGCACATGTACATCTATCTGAGCTGGGTATTAAACTCTCCAGCTGCAGCATAGGTGTACCCAAAGATAGCCTTCTTTCTCAGATACTATAATAGTTGAAACCACCTGCAATGCGCATTGGAAGTGGCAGCAGATACCTGAGTCTATTTATGCCATTCAGCTGCCTCAAAGTAATTGGGTGCATGAACACAGAACTACCTAATAATTAGGTTAAAGTAAGATATGAAAGAAGGACTTTGATATGTTTGTTTTCCTTCTCAAAAAAGTTAAGAGCAAACTTGAGGTAAATTTTGACCAAGAGTAAGAAGAGCAGAGACTGACCCAAATCTGAGGAAAAGACCTCCATTTTCTCTCCTGTCTCCCTTGACAGTCCTGAAGTGATACAGGGCATATAGAAGAAATATGGACAATCTGTTATATTTTTAACCCTTCCATTGAAGCATTGTTTCCATTTACCCAGTTATTCATTAGAGCACAACATGGCATGCTGATCCTAACCTTTTAAAATGCAGCCACGTTCTGGCGATCCACAGAGGACTTGCTCAGCTGATGGTCACTTTTTGGTTTCCTCCAGTGTAATATCTTCTGCAATAGGCAAACGGCTGATAATCACCTTCTCTTCCAGTTGATGGAATGTTGTTGGTGGCAAGCTATTTCGTGGGGACTCTGGGGAAGGAGATTATTTAAATCCTGCTTTAATAATGTGAGCTGTAAGGTACATATCAGGACACTGAACATTGTTTTTACACTTCAACACATATGTTGACTCAGGCATTCCCTGCCCATATATTCTTGCCTTAAAAGACATTAGTTCATTTTCATATTATATGTTTGAGTTTGATTGAACAAAGACATCATAGTACAATAGTATAGTACAAATCTTTGATGAAAGATTCTGCATGAGTATGGCATACCTAATTTATAGAGAGAAATTGAAAACTTATACAGATGCATCCTGACATATCAGCTAGATTTATGTCAGGGTGCCGTTGCACATGGAAATCAAACAGGTAGATAAAAGGGGAAGTTGTCCATGGGACAAGGAATTGAATTCCAGAGGAATTTTATGCAGCTCTTTATGCAATAAAGCTGTATAGCAGTGGTTGCCATTTTGCTGCCTTCTCACACAAGTAATGAATTAGTAGCATGACAATGATATGATAGATCTGATACACTTTTCTGTCCCATTCACCCTTCAATTGCTTGCTTCTGTTTTTGTTAGCGCTCTGCTGAAGCTGCACTCATTCAATCAGTCCCAATGGGTTTGGTTACCTCTACTGACTTTAGTCCCATTGAACAGGCAAATGTGAGGAACCAAGCAACTCCAGTGAGTCTCACCTTTTGGGGTCTGTGATTCAAAAAGGGACATAAAAAATCATCTCATAATCCCACCATCTCTCAGAATCCTTTGTGGCTTGGTCACAGGAAGAAATAATGAGAAGGTGTTGGTTTGCAGTTGGAAGGCTGCTGGGAGACGGTTGGTGCTGCTGTGGAGATGGGGGCTGGTATGTTTGATTGTAAGCTGTTTGGGGCAGGGCCTGTCTACTACTCTGTGTTTGTAGAGTGCCTAGCACAATGGAGTCCCGATCTTGGCTGAACCCTAGGCTCTGCTATGATTATTATGATTAATAATAATAAGGTCCTACTTCATCCCTTCTCCTTTCATTTCCCACAGCACTCTGTGCTGCGTCAGCTCTATAGCCCTTGAAATGCCACTCTGGAATTAAAGCCTGTGGAGGTGAAGAAGAGCTGTTCTGAGATTGGGTGGTGTACTGGCGGGAAAGGGAGGAAGCTGCTCCTTCCCACTGAAGAAAAGGACCCAAGCATTTTATTTTTTGTTAGACAGAGTCCAACCCAGTGGGATGGTTGCCAACTCTTGTGAATTTTTCAGAAAGTCCTGTGATGTAATATTTTTCTTAATGTCCCAACTCTGAGAGTCATGGGATTGCCTGAGAATCTCGGATTTCATGTGAAGAAAGCATGTTTAAAAAAATCCACATAATGTATAAGTGTCATGATTTTGAGGTTTCTGAATTATTATTTTTGAATGTTTGGGTTTGGCTATACTGCAGAGGGCAATCTTTTGTTATCCAGTTCCACTACATCCCATCCAGTTTGAGAAGTCCTGAATTAGAAATATACCTCCAACAAAAATATGGCATGTGTCCATGTTTCCATCAATCAAAATGGCAAAAAATGACACCATTCAATTGCCTATTCTCCAAAATAGTCTTGTTTTACAAGAAATGTTGTCATTTTAAAAAAATGTAATAAAAGCAATTTCACTGTTTGGTTTTAAATATTTCCCTGCACTGTGTGCAAACTTCACATTGCAGCACAATGCTAGGGTATGAGAGCCAGCCAGTGATATTGAATATTATATTTTTTTGTGTCCAAACTGAGTGAAATGCAAAAAAGTAAACCAGCACTGAGTGGACAGTAAATGAGATTTAGAAATATAAGTTGGTGGTAGTGAAGAAGGGAAATTTGGGTTTTTTAATTTATATTCTTTAACCTAATAATGTCCCTTTTTAAAGGTGAACTGAACACAAAATGAAAAATATTTTTGCTTGTGTCCTTTACTGCTCGTGTATTATGTTTGAGTATCTTAAAATTGTTTATTTATTTATTTTGACTTAGTGGTTTACTGTAGAAATATTAGAGATAGCAACCTTTAATCTTCTGCTTTTGCTTCTAAATCTTGTGAAAGGCTAAGTCCTTCCACCATCTACAATATAGCGCACAGATCCAGAGTTATGCCCTAATCCTGCAAAGACTTACTTACATTTATGCACTCTATGTAGTTTCACTGAAGTCACTGAGACCACACAAAGCGATTAAGTTAACCACATGCATAAATCTTTGCAGGATTGCAGTAGTGTCTAAATTGACCCTTCCTGGGGTTGTGTTTTACTGGCAACTCAAAAATAATAGCTCAGTTTAAAGTTCTTCATAATTCTATCCTCCTGGCTGTTCTCATTGTGTACCTCCAGGACCTACTCTGGCTCAAAGAAACATGCCCAGTCCTTGCAGTTCACCTTTATTTTAAAGGTAATTGCTGCCAGGTAAAGCAATATTCTCTTTAGCCAGTAGATGAACAGGGATGTTGACTTAACTGAGAATTATTTATAAATAAATATTGCATCAGGCCTAATGTTAAAGGAAGCTTCTTAAATAGTTTATATTTCCAGGTGATAGAAAACTTATTGTAAAACCTTTTTCATTAGGTCCACACAATAAAAAATAAGGTCTATGTTATGCTTCCCTGAATAGCTGATGATTCATACACGACATGAATTTGTGTGTGTGTGAAAGAGAAAGAGAGCTGTCTGACATTTTTTCATCAAAAATAAATTTTGAAGAAAATGTTTCTGTTGAAAAAAATTAATAATAATTTCATTTTTGAAGAAATTTTACAATTTTTCATTGAAAAGCTAGAAACCAAAGACCATTTTTTTTTAACCAAAACCACTTTAACCTCCCACCCCCTGAATTTCTTTCAAAAAGTGAAATTTTTTCAGTTGTGGATTCAGTTTTTCATTGGGAAAAAACACAACAAAAGTAATGAAGAATTCACACTAAATATTTTTCCTACATAAATAAATAATTGCAATTTTTGGACCAGCACTGCTTTCCAGTAATTCTTCTAGAATAGCTATGGTTGCTTAGGAAACAAACAGAGGCTCGTTTCTGGAGAAGGGGATATGGGGTGAAGGGGAGGGCAGAAATTGGTCCAATAGTTGGTTTGTACTCACCCCACCTCTCCCACAGATACAGTTTGCTTGTTTCAGCTGATTGTTTTGAGCTTATTTTAACTTGTGTTCAAAACATGCCATCAAATGTTTCTCTTAAAGAGAAAGTTTTTGGGGTGGCAGGAAATGTCTATTGTACCTACTGTGTTTTATCTATATGATCTTTGAATATCTAAATTGTTTCACTTAAAATTATGATATTTTGTTGTTATGTATTATTGGTATTACAGTAGCACATATGAGCTGTAGTTTTGGACCCATTGTGCTAGGCGCTGTACAAACTCCCCTGCCCCAGAGAGCTGACAGTCTAAGTAGTGTTTACAGTCAGGGCCCAAGCGTAATTTTTTCAGGCACAGTACAAACTTGTTACACAGGCCCCCTCTCACACACATACCACAGTCCTTGCAGCCTGGGCTTGGCCACCCAGGGCCTCTGGGCCCAGTAAAGTGTAAACTTCTCCCCCCCAGGTAGGGGCCTTGTTTACAGTCTAAGTTACTGCCTTCAATGTTCTTTCATGACTGAACTTTCTGCATATGCTGAAGTGATGTGCAAAAGGGAAGGAAATTTTAAAAAACCACTCAAGTAGCATGTACATTTTGAGAGTAAAAGTTTATAAAGGGAATAATGAGGCTGATTTACTGGCTAGAGCCACTGGATTGGGAGGCAGGAGACTCGGGTTCTAATCCCTGCTCTGTAGACTTGGCCAAATCACTTCAATTCTCTGCGGCCTTTTTATTCCTCTAGTCTATTTGCAAGTAAGTAAATATCTGACTTTTGAGTTTCTTACCTATTTTAGACAGTCTGAATCAAAGAACTCATTTCATTGTCAAAAATAAACAAGCATATGAATACATATAGATCGTACTGGGAGGAATTCCCCAGCCTTTAATGAAAAATGAATTGAAGATTGGGCCTCTTCTTGCTCCCACTATTCCACCACAGTGTTGGTGGAGATATTGTACCACCACAGGTTTTGCTTTCACAGAAGAGGTGGTAGATGGATTTAACATGTACAGTTCAGCAAAGGTATGAGGCACCAGACCGAGCCGTGGCTGCGAGGCAAAGACAGGGAAAATCAGCTCCTTGCTGAGGTGGGTGTGAATGCAAAAACCTCATCTACACCCCTCTCCTGTTTTAGCCAGTGAGAAGCGGCCGGGGCACAGCAGGGGGCGCTGCGCCGTAGCGCTAGCTGCGGGAGAAGCGCTCCGCTAAAGTGTGCGTGGCGGGCGCGGGAGGTGTCCGGCGGCGCCTGCTAACACCGCCTCTTGGCTGGACCGGGCTGGGCGGTGCGGTGCGGCGCCCCCCCGCGCCCCACACACCGGCGGGGCGCGGATAAACCAGGCAGCTGCCGGCGCCGGCCGGGATGGAGAGGAGTCGCTGCCGGGGGAAAGAGGCACCGCGAGGAGCTGGCGTCGCCCCCGCTGGGGAGTTGCTCAAGTGGGACTAAAACTCTGTGGATACAATGCGGTGACCCGGGCCCTCGGGGGCTGGCCGGAAATGTGAAATAAACCATGTAAGTCTCTCTTCTTTGTCTGTTGAAAAAGACAGATACACCCGCAAGGTCCTGGTGTGGATGTGGCGGAGAAGGAGCAAGCTGCGGGGGGGCTCTCTGCTGCCCTGCTCCGGCGCCCACCTGCCCCGCGGGGTGCCTGGTTCCCCGCAGGAGACTTAGGAGACCTGGTGAAACCGACCCGAGCCCCCCGCCCGCCCGGCTCCGCGCTGGTGCCCGTCGCTGGCTGCTGGCGCTGCGTGAATTAGGCATTTGAAGGTGATGCTGCTGCTGCCGCTTGGGGGGCACATTGCTGCCCAGAAATACTAGCTGGTTCCAGGAAGGTTGGGGAGGGCCAGTCTCAGGATGAGCTGGAGGAGTTGCCGGCCACTTTGCCAATGGTCTGTGTGTGCAGAGCCTTAGCAGATGGCAAGTGCACCTTCAGAAATACAGGCTGTTTAGAAATGGTTTCTTTTCTTTTGGGAAGTGGCTCAGCTCTGAAGTAATTTTAATGTTGGCCAGGCCTGTTGTACAAGTTGTGATATTTGTAGATTTACATGTCAAAAGGTTTCAGCTTTAATAAGTTGAGTTTAAGTAATTCTTTGTAGGTGACTGATCAAAGTTAATGCTAACAATATTCATATTCAAACATGGCGCCAAGCTCAGACTTGACTGGGGATCCAGTTCTGTGGTGTGTGGTTTTTCTCTAGTTCTTGATGTCTACTCTTAGGCAAACAATAATCAAACTTTGCGTTTATTTAGCACCTTAAATCTGAGGATCTTGAAGCACTTTGCAAACATACGAGTCAGATTCTGCCTCCCTTTTTCACATGGAGAAGTATTTTTCTCCATGATTAGTCCCACTGATTTAACACACACGACAACCCAATGAGATAGGGAAGTATTATCATCTCTATTTTACAGAACGGAAAACTGCATGTAAGTATCTTGCTAGAGGTCTCAAAGGAAGTCCGTGGCATCACTAGGAATTGAACCCAGATATTTGCACACTTAGTCCTATGCTTTGGCCAGAAAAACGTCCTTGTTTCATATTATGACTCTTTAATTAGGAGTAAATATCTGTGCTGAAAATATTTTGTTGGCTCCTTTCTAATACCTCCACCTCAGAGAGGCCTTAATTTGGCCCTGTATTTAGAAGTCAATACCTTGCAAATCTTCTATGTGCAAAATTCTTATTGTTATCAGAGGATCCCTAAACTTTAACGGCGAAAGCATGTTATCCTGTTGCTTGTGATGGGCAAAGAAATGCTTTTATATCTCAAATCTGTTTAACAAAATCACAGTTAGTCATGCAGAATCTTTTAAATTTTGAAATGTCATGCAGCAAGTAATAAAATAGTACCAAGATTTTTGTTTAAATTGACAAATTTAGAGATTCTTTGGTAAGATTTACATCCTTACATTTCCCTCATCTGTTTTTGTTCTCTTACAAAATCTAAAACAAGTCAGACTTTTAAAAAACTATTATAATCTGTAAAAGCAACAATAACAAAACACCGTTTCTCCAATGAAATATATACATTAGCTTGGAACTCCAATTGAATTTTTCCAGTTCCCTTATAACTACCTTCAAAACAGGTTTCCATTATAAATGCTGACATGCCCCTAACTACAGCAGTAGCAGACAGTGCCACCATCACATACAGATGTCTTCTAAAGATTGGCAGAATTATTTATATAGTTCTAAAAATACTCTACATCCAGGTTATAATTTGAAAATATTCTACAGGATTTGCTTTAACTTTGTCATTTAAATCCATGTTAATATGATATATTTAAAAAATAGTAATACACATTCAAACTCTCTTGTTTAACGTTAGGCACTTAGCTTTATTCACCTAATTTTAGACACCCATGTAGTATCTGATGTTCAGAAGACCTAACCACTCCTGAAGATTATTGGAATTGCCAGACTGGATCGGCCCATTTAGTGGTTCATTTAGTTCAGCATCCTGCTAGTTTCATCCTGCTACTTTCAAATGCTTCAGAGGAAGGTTTATCCTCCCCACCCACCTGCAGTAAGCAGTTATGGTGTAACTTGACGGTAGGGGAAGTTTCTTCCTAAACCCATTAGTTAGAGCAATGTTTCTCAATTAAATTTGGCCACGGAACCCTTTTGAACTCCATAAATAATTGCGGAACTCCCCAAACTCTTAACAGTCTTCAAATGTCGAAATAAGCAAAGGTCAGCATTTCTCAATTAAATTACACTTAAATTACACTTACACTGGATACCCTCCGCCGGAAAATCCGGGACATCTTCCCTTTTTCGGCGGCGCGGAGACCAGCTGCTCTCGGCGGCGCGGAGACCAGCTGCTCTCGGCGGCGCGTAGAACAGCTGCTCACGGAACCCTAACAGTGTTCCCGCGGAACCCCAGTTGAGAAACACTGAGTTAGAGGTTATTTTATGCCCTGAGGGGAGAGTTTATAATCCTTCAGAATACTTGGGTTCTTTTAGAATTCTCTATTATTATAACAGAATATTCTTGTTATCCAGATAAATGTCCAATATTTTGGGTCCTGGTGCTTAAATATGCCAACATTTTTACGGTCCTTTAACATGCAGTATGGGGATTCCAATCCAACAAGCATTCCACGTGTCAAACCCCTGTTAACTTTAGGGCTTGCAGAATCAGGTCCTGAATTGGTTCAATGTAACCAGCAAAATAAAATACAATAGAAAAGGATCATTTCTTGCTACTTTCACAGGGTGAAATTCACCCCTATTCAGAGTGTCAGCACGAGTCCTATGCACCTCTTAAATCCTCAAAATAATTGCTGTGCTGGCTCACTATACAAGAGAAAACTTCACTCACAATGAGGAATAAACTCCTATAAAATAGGAAGCTGTTTAAAATAATCCTTATGAATTTCAAATAAAACACAGACCACCATGCAAATGAGTATGCATACTGTTTTCAAACAGCAGTAGCTCAAAGTGAGTTAGGGAACTTTTAGCAGGGTCTACACAGACAGTGCACAGCATGCTAGGCGCTGTAGATTTATACCACAGGTTGTCACTCAGTAATTTGCCATTCAGACAGCCAACTGGGTGGCCAGTAGTCAAGGACTGGGGCGTTTAGAGAGTATGATGTCTGACACTTTAGAGGTGGTTACATAATGCACAATTATAAAATCACACTACAGCCTTTCTAAAATACGTGCCTTATTGTAAGAGGATAATTATGCTGGTTTTAATGGATCTGGGTGCTCAGGGTAAGGCAGCTTTATGTACCAAATGTACTTTCAATTACGTTGGCAGTGAGAGTGTTTGCGAGGAACTTGTAAAAGGTGCAGTGTAGGGTGTTAGTGGGGTTTTAAAATACTTCTTAAGTTTAAAATAACAATATCCTTCACAACAAATGAGTCTTTCTAATACCTCTTAGAGTCCCAAAGCTCTATTTGTGTTTTCCTCCAGTTCCCATCCTCGCTATGCTTCTTGTGTTACAGGGATTGTCTTGTCCGTCTGGCAGAGGATAGCTGGACATGACTATTCCCTATATTTAGCACAGCGATTGCTACAGAATGACGTAGCAGCTTTCTCTGCTTCCCAGTGGCTATGTATATTACCTCTGCTCCATTCCCAGCCCCAGAGTGATGGGCTGATTTTGAGCATCAAACATGGTAGAGCAATGCACTGCTGTGATGCTGCTAGGATGGCTTTCTAGGGTTGCTGGTAAGATCTGCTACAATTGTTGCACAAAATATTTTGCAAATACAAGGATATGGAATAGACTGCAAGTATCTTAAGGATTTTTCTTTCTCTCGCTTCAGCAGTATTTCATTTAGAAAGGTCAAATCTCCCGTGATGCATACATGTAATTCCCATTCTTATGAATAACCATAAGTGGAACCGGTAAATGCAATGTTTATTTCCCTTCCATTGCTCCTCAGAACTTTTAATTTTCCTTGTCAGTGCAGAAGTATTGTTCTGTTTACAAAAAGAATCATTCACTTTTCACAATACATTTCACATGTTTTTGCTTGTTCCAATGGATGCCAGGTTCATAGATTCATAGAGTCCAAGGCCAGAAGGGACCATTGTGATCATCTAGTTTCTAGTCTGACCTCTTGATTCTGGAGTTCTGCTGAAGATAGACTGAGTGGTGGAATGTGAGGTTATGTCTGAAAAGGCTGAAAGATATTGTTTGAGGTATTGGTTGTGGTTTTAGTTCAAGCCCTGTCTACAGAAACAATTAGACCATGGCAAGCTGCGGTGTGAATCTACCCTGCACTAGCATGCTGCAGTCTAGTTGTCCATTTTTACCCCGGTGATGCATATTAACAGTTCATTAGAGCACGTTGATCTAGTCCTCTCTGAAATGCTAGATGCTGTACCAACACGGAACAAAAAGACAGTCCGTGCCCCAAAGAGCTTATAGTCTGATAGTAATGGGCCAAGTCCTGAGGTTTTTATTTAAAAAAACAAACAAACCTGCTGACTTCAGGTTGTTTGCCTATATAAGGACTGAATAAAAGCATTTTCTGAAGGTGTTGCTCTGTGGTGATATCCACCTATGGGACAGGAAACTCCTTGAGGTACACCCTGTGGATTTTCCTTTGGAGTCTTGTTTGAGGTGGAGAGTTGCCTCCTGCAGAAGAAAGCAACCTTCCCCTACCAACTCCACAGATGGATCTTTGAGTGTTCATGGGGAATAGAGGGCATCTCTGGACTTCATGTGGCTCTGCCTCATTTCCCTTGGAGCCATATGTTTGGACTGCTCTGCGTGCTGCTACACTATAGATTCTCTTCCTGAAGGAACCCTAATGCAAAGTGGAGAGGCATGAGAAAAGCACAAGAGGCCCAAGATAGCCTGGAACTTTCTCCCAGGACACTGTGTGGCTTGTGGTGGGGAAGGGGCAGTGTGTGTCCTCTCTGAATCCTGCCAATGATTAGTCATTGCCCAATATGTCCCACCTACTTCATGTCCGTGGCTTACATAGTTCCTCCCTCCACACCTATTACTGGCTGCTCACCAGTCCCAGGACTCGGGAGGCTCCAATAGTGGCTCAGAATGCCCTTCCCCCCTTCCTATTTTTGTCCTGCGCTGAGTGCATCAGAAACTGTGTGTGTTTCGATGTATGGCGTATTGCTATGTGACTATATTTTCATAGTGTGTATTTATGTGCACAACATAATAATTAAAAATTTAATATAAGAAAATATGACACCCCAACTTTGTCCAGTGATTTCAACATCTCTGGGCAAATCTCATCCACCCCATTGCCGTACCACTGTGAAGGCACTTTATCGCCACAGAGACCTTATCAACAGAAATAGATCTGATCCCACCAGGGGTTTCTGGCTCTGCCTCCTGAAAAGAGGGCGTGTTCACTGGGTTGAGGAATTCTTCAAAGTGCTCCTTCCACCGCTCGACAATCTTCTCGGTCGTAGTCGATGTTTCACAACCCTTGCTGAGAACAGCCTGGGCAGCGTCATGCCGACCCCTCCTAAAGTGACAAATGGTTTGCTAGAGCACATTTGAGGCCATCCAGTAGTCATTCTCCATGGTCTTTCCAAACTCCTCCCAGGCCCAGGCTTTTGCTTCATCAACCACCACAGCCGCAGCCCTCTTAGCCAGCCGGTACCTCTCAGTCGTATCAGGAGTCTGATTCATGAGCATTTCTCAGCAGGCCTCCTTCTTTGCCTTGGCAGCTTCCCTCACCACTGGTGTCCACCAGCGTGTCTTAGGGTTGCCACAATGACAGGCACCAACCACCTTCAGGCCACAAGTTTTCGTGGCAGCCTCAATGATTGAGGCCCTGAACATAGTCTACTTAGACACAGTGTCCACGACCTCATCCGGAATGCATGAGAAGTTCTTCTGGAAATGGAAATCTTTCCTCACAGGGTCCTCCACCAGATGTTCCCAGATATCCTGCACAGATCATTTGGGCTTTCCATGTCTATTCAGCTGGCATCCCGTGCTTTGGATCCAACTCACCACCAGTGATCAGTGTTCTTTCCAGGTGAAGGGGGAGCAGCTGCCCTTAGTGTAAGAGTTTAAGTATCTAGGCCTCTTGTTCACATGTGATGATAAGTGGGAGCGGGAGATTGACTGGCGGTGGCAGTGATGCGAGCGCTGTACTGATTCGTTATGGTGAAGTGGGAGCTAACTTTTTGGACAAAGTTCTCAGTTTACAAGTCAATTTACATCCCCATTCTCACCTGTGGTCATGAGCTTTGGGTAATGACGGAAAGATCATGAGTACAAGGACAGAAATGAAGTTTCTCTGCAGGGTGACTGGGCTGACTTTCACAGATAGGGTGAGGGGCTCAGCTATTCAGGAGAGCCTTGGAGAAGAGCTGTTACTCCTCTGGATCAAGAAGAGCCAGCTGAGGTGGTTTGGGCACCTGATATGGATCCCCCCCTCATTGGCTTCCTTTGGAACTATTCCAGACACATCCCAGTAGGAGGAGGCCCTGAGGCCAACCCAGGACATTCTCCCAGTTGGCCTGGGAACACCTGATATAAGAAAACAGGTAGAAATAAACCAAGTAATGCATCTGAAAATAGATGTTGTGAGAGGAAGGGTGTGTATGACTGACAGCAAGTGATTGAACTGGAGGCTTCAGAACTGAAAGCATAAATCTCCACAGCTTGAGCTAAAGAACGAGGCCTCTGTAGCTGAGGGCTGTAACAGTCACATTCTCTAGAGATTGGGCACCAAAGGGATATATGTAATAAGTGCTGGGTTACACATGCATGTTGTAATGTCCCTCCACCCTACCTGTCTGCTCTGGAGGCTGGGGATTGAAACTGCTGTCCTGGAGAACTGGCATCTTGTAAGCATCAAAGTAATGAATTGTAGAGGATCATAAGTGTTTGGCAAGTCAGAGGAATGAAGTGGCGTGCATAAGTTTATATATATATATATATATATATATATAAATAAAAGCAGCTCAGTGACCTTAGATTTGTTGCGAGTTGCTGGGCGAACAAGCTTTGTCTCTGTCGTAGCTGTGATTTTCACAGGCTGATCGCTGATCAGGAAGAAATGTTTTAAAATATTATATTTAGGCTTGGTTATGTGTTAGGCCTATTGACTCTGATACTTCGTCCACAAAACATTTTAGGATATTTCCATTTCAATGAGCAAGTCCCCATCTAATGAACTATGATAAACTGAATCCCTTTAGTAGCAGTCTCATTATAAAGCTTCATTTCTTCCCTCCCTCTCTCCCACTGTGACTGATTATGACTTTTTAAATTAGCCATCACATGGTGTGTGAAATTATAGAACTGACTGCATGACGCAAGGGAGCCAAATATGCTCTTGGTCACATGCTTTTAGACACAAACGTCTCATCCCCAGCCAATGTCAAACTCCTCTTCAGCTACTGCTGTAGGTTGTGGCCTGCTGCTCCCCACTATATGAAGTTTTGGGCTAGTGTAGCAGCACAGATTGCAAACCCACTGTGTGCCTTGCTCCCTTTGCCCTCTCAGGGAGTGGCTTCATGGTACTTAGAGTCCAGTGCCTTTGTATGTCCTTTCCACAGCGGTCCCCCGACATGATTTTCTTCTGTAGCTACAGTAGCACGTGTGGAGTGGAAGGAGGCCCTTTTACTCCTTTGTGCACTATTATTAGTAGATTTATTGAACCACTTATTCGTGTCACCATTTAACTACATGGGAATAAGTTTCTTCATTTCTTGACTTCTGAAATATTGTTCTCCCTCCCTCTCTGCTGTTCTTCCCTTATTTCTTCCTCATTTGATATAGCTGAATTTGAGAGCTGTTCATGTTTAGTTCAGTTCCAAAACTAGTTGTGTGATGTGGGTAACAGACAATTGATCTGCTATATTAGCACCTGGGATTGGGTTGCAAATCATAGATGGGCCATGTGAGTGATGTAGCTGATCAATTTATTTTCTAAGTCTGTAATTAGAACTCGGAGGTCAGGTACCTGTATCATTTAAGGTCTGCAGATTTGGGTTGTGAATGGGTCATCAGGGAGCAGATGGAGGACATCAGACTGCTGTTGATTGTCCTATTGACAAAGTTGGAGGTCTTGAGCTCAGTGGCAGAGTCCTAATCGCCTGTTTAAGATATTTGTCTTTGCAGGATAGGACATCTGCCTTTCCATTTCTTGTCCCTGGGTCATAGGTTACAACAAATTCAAAGTGAATGAAGAAAAGAGAGCAGTGCATCTGGTGTTGGTTAAGGTATCTAGCAGTCCATCAGTATTAAATGTTCATATGGTCCATGCGGCTTAGACTGGGAACTGGGCTACAGCTCGAAAGCCACCTTAGCCAGTAACTCCTTCTCCCAAATATTGTAATTTGTTTCTGCCATGCTTAGCTTCTGAGAATAAAAGACATAGGGGTGGAATTGATTGAGGGGCCCTGCATGTTGAAATAGTACTGCACCTGTGGTGTAGTTTTAAGGCATTGGCCATGACTGTAACCATTTATTCAGTTGCCTGTCAATCAGTTGCCAGCTGAGCCTCTGTGGAGCTAGAAATTTTGCAGGAGACTGTTACTCTATTCAGTTGCCTGTATTAGAAATTGGAGAACTCTAGGAATTGCTAGACCTCATATGTCTTTGGGTATGGCCCAGTCGGATATTGCATCACCTTATGTGATTCCATGCTGCATCCTGCAGCTGAAACAATATATCTCAAGAATTCCACTGTGTCCTTATTGAACTTTCATTTTTCAAGCTTCACATAGAGGTGATTCTGACTGAGTCTCTCCACGATACAGTGCATGTGATGTTTGTGGAGGTCTTGACTTCTGGAAAAAATGAGGATGTTGTCCAGGTAAATGACAACAAAGTGGTCCAGCATGTCCCTATAGATGTTGTTTATGAAATGCTGGACGGTCGCAGGGTATTGCACAACCCAACAGCATGACCTAATACTCAAAAAGTCATATATGGTATGGAAAGTAGTCTTCCATTCATCTCCTTTCTGGATCCTCACCAGGTAATAAGCTCTGCGGCAGTCCAACTTTGTGAAGACTGCCAGAGTGGAGTCTTTCAAACAGCTCATTAGTAAGCAGTATAGGGTACCACAGTTTCAGATGGTATCTTGTTCAGAGCTTGGAGGGCCACACAAGGTTGGAGGTAGTTAATTTTCTTCACCACGAAGATTGGGACCCCCGCTGGAGATGTAGAGGAGCAAATGAACCCCTTCTGCAGGTTTTCCTTGAGATACCTCCACAGTGCCTGTAGTTTGAGTTCAGAAAGGGAATAAGCACACCTGAAGGGAACCTCTTCTCCTGGCTAGAGGTTGATGAAGCAGTTTTAACTGCAATGAGGATGTTGACTTTCTTTTTTTGTCCAATATATTGATATAGTGTTGATATTTAACAGGAATTCCTGGAGCCACTGAGGAGGTCATGGGGTGGGTTGTCTTTGGATCCTCTCTTCATGTCTCTGAATTCTTTGGACAACTGAGTAAGTCTCAAGGGATTGCTGGTCCTGGTCAGCCCTCAGGAAACAGAACTGTCGGCAAGATGGGGTGTCAAAGCATACCATGCCTTAATCCCCAGAGATGTGTGGGTTCTGGGCAATGAGCCAGGGATACTGAGGACAACTGGTGAATGCAGTGCATGAATTAGCTCAAACTGAAGGACTTCTTGGAGGCTTCAAAGGGTAGTTACTCTAAGGCAGCCATCTGGTGAATGATCAGTCCTGATGAAAGGAGCAACCTGTCTATGGACTCCATTAACTCAAGGGAGCTTCTGCGTTGGGTGGGGATATTGTGTACTCAGGCAAACTCCAGATCAATGAAATTCCCAGAGGTAACCAAGTCCACCAGCTCTGCTAAGTTGATATTGGGTATATCAGGGTGCCTGAGCTGGAGGGGGAATTGGAGATATGTTGAATGCCGATTGGCCATTACTAGTATACTAGCAGACAAACAATGGAGTAGCCGGTTGGGGTGAGGAGAACCCTATTAACAGAGGGTTGGGGCTGGGTCTTGGTGTTTCCTGAACTAGATGCAGCTCGGACCTTGGCTTGATGCAAAGTATTTTGGTTCCCTGTAATTTAGGTATAGGCCCTATGGCCAGTGTCAATTATTCTCCACATCAGAGAGAAAGGTCTGGACCTGATTGATTTGCCTTAGAAGGACTAGTGACGAGTTGAGAGGGAGCCAGCAAAGCTGGTGGGAGCCAGCAGGACCATTTTTTTTCTTGCCAGTATTCGGTTAGGGTCATCGATCTTGATGCATAAGTTGACTAAGACCTCCAGGCTGGACAGAGATTCCACCAGTGTCAGTTCATCTTTAATATTGTCCTTGAGGCCAAGTGGGAAATGATAACGCTAGGCAGCCTCATTCTGCTTGGTGTCTGTTGCCAAGCGTAAGAACTTTGTTGCATATTTAGCATACTGCAACACCTGGAGGGCAGCTTCATCTGCATGCTTATGACTTGGGTCATTGAAGATCACCACCCTAGCTCTAACAAAGTCCTCAAATTGTCTTAGAGGTGGCTTGATTCTTTCAGGAGTGGGAAAACCTGAGCTACATCCTTGTTGGTAAGCAGGCTGATAATCAATCCTACTCAGGTTTGGCCAGGGGGATATGACAGTGGGCGTAGCAAAAATAGGAGCTTACACTGATTTAAGAGACCAGGACATTTCTTGTGATTGCCATTGAATTTGTCTCACAAAGGGAACTTGGGCTCATGGCGAGTGGGGGTTGGAGGAGAAGTTGGCATGTCTTGAGTTTGCAGGACCGCATTCTGCACCTGTAGGGCAGCAACCTGAGCCTTCAAGGTCAGTAGAGTTCTCTCTGTCTCTGTCAGATACTGACAGAGATGGTGTACTGGTAGCACCAGAGACTCCAGAATTGTTGATGTGGAGAGAGTTCTGCAGGTTCTGCAGACCAGTTGTAGCCCTATCACAGCTTCCTAGCCCAAAAAACCATGCATAATTTAGATTGCCTGGAACAAAGATTTGTGTATATTCTTGAACTTAAGCCAGTGGGAAAGTGCCTTTTAAATCATTAAAACCTCTATTATTGATCTATGATTAAAACGGATTCAGCAGAAAATTATTTTTCATTCACACAGGTCCCTACATAGGTGACAGTGCATGGGCCTTGCCAATATAGACTACTGCTGGAGAAGTGGGTCTCCCAGAGCCACGCTGGCTCACATGTTTTGGGTCTCTCCCAGGATACAATTCTTTTGGCTACAAGTAGATAGAAGGATTAATATGATAATGGATACATCCTTAAAAATTACTTTCCAGAACTGTGTTTTGGGATGTATCCTATAATCTTAGGAAGTATCCAACTCCAACTCATGGACGTCTGGGTTCTCTAGAGCACGCTTGTACTCAAATGATGTTTATTGCTTAGATGGAAAAGAAGGCTGCTGCAGGAATAAAAACTTGGCCCAGTGACTTGGCTCACCTGGCAGCTAAATAGCAGGTAATGTTTCAGAGAAGAGGAACCTCAGACAAATATGAAAGGGTTTGGTCTAACTTTTAAAAAATCTTTGATTAATTCCTAGCAGATTAAAACCGAGATGTTGCTTTTCTTTCCCCTCTCTGCCCCTTTTTCTTCCTTTTCTTTCTCTCCTTTCCCATTCCTTTTACTTTTTCCTTCTTTTGTCTTTTTTTCTGTTCTCCCCGTATTTTGGGAGGAAATAAAATTCAGTCAACTATACAGAAAAACAGTTGCAAGAATTTCCAGGACCAGTCACTCATTTTCCATTCTGTTAGGGGGTGGAAGTACTGATTAGGAAGCACACTTAGGCCAAGATCTTCAAACATGGGTACCTAAAGTTACGCATCTAAATCCATTTTAGATGCCTAAATAGTAGTGGCCTGATTTTAAGAGGTGCTGAATTGGAAGCTTTGGTTGCTCAGTACCTCTGAAAATTGGACTACTTTTATTGAAGTGCCCAAATATGGATTATGGGGCCTAACTAGAGTCATGCATATCTGAATAGTTATACCTCCGCTTCTCTAGGGTAGTGGGATGTAAAGCTGGAGAAAATGTGCAGCTTTTCAGGGCGCTGATATGAATGTGGAAGATGCCCCGTCTCCTCACGAAAGGAAAATAAATGCTGTAGGAAGATGTTAAAGAAGCTTAAAGCATATATTTTTAAAGCACCTAAGTGACTTAGGAGTCTAAATCCCAATTACTTTCAATGAGACATAAGAGCCTAAGTATTTTTGAAAATAGGACTTAGGCACTTTTGAAAATCTTACCCTAAATCTATTAAATCTCTTTGATAAGATTTGATCACTGAGACAACTCATTTGAACTACTTTTCCAATTAATTTTATTTTCCCTAATGTTTTGTCAGCCACATACAAATAGTTACCTGATTATCTCTAACTCATATATTGTTCTGCTTGTTTGCTGGGTTGCCAGTTCTGTAGTCACTTTTCTTGATTCCTTTTATTTTAGTCATGTCCACTACTTGAAGTAAAGACCAGTACAGAAGAAGCAGGATGAAAAGATGGCCAACTTTTTGTTACGACCAGGTTCTATCAGTTTGTTTTTGGTTCACACTTGAATCCTAGGTTGCCACTTAAAAATGAATTCCAGATAAACATATAAGGAGTACTACACAGGTGTACAGAGATCAGCTGAGTGACAAAGAAAACAGTTGGCCTCAGTCTGACTTATGTGGTGCCTAGGATCTTGTACTGGATCTCGTAACAGGAGTGAATATCATCTAGATAGCATAAGAGGTATACTTGCAAGCCATTCCTGAAAGGTGAAATTCATTTCTTGTAGAGAGCCAGCAACTGCCTCTGCACAACTTCAATCCCATTTAAACTGTCAAAACAGGGTTTAAATGAAATATAAAAATGGTACATTGTGCTGGCTCTCTGCACAATGGTAAATTTTTGTCCTGGAGTGACTATCACCTGATGAGAATTGTGTGGTATTTTCCATTCTTTGAGGTTCAAAATGATGCCTCTCTCTTGACTGTGGTTTTTCCTTGAAAATCTGTTTTACTGTATTTTTCTCTGATGTAATCACACTGGCGTTTTTGTTAATACACTTTACACATTTATACAGCAAAAGTAACAGAAATTAAATAAACACGGAAATAGTTTATTTATCTGAGATGATTAATATCTGTAATAATCTATGGCTGTGTAAATGCAATGTACTTAGGCAGAAGCAAGGGATGTAGGATTTCAGTCTTGAAAGACATAGAGGGACAAATTCTTAACAGGTAAGTTGCAAAGTTACATAAAGCTCACATGTGAATTGCCCTGATCCTGCTGCCACCATGTGCAGGTCTGTCCCTGATTGCACAGTTAAGGTATGTTATGGGCTGCTCTATATTAAGTCAACTGCCAGTATTCCCAAGTGAGTCAAAACTACAGCCAGTAATTGGTGTGATTTAGGGACATCTCAACCACACTGCTTTCCTCCACCTTTATATTGCAGAAATGCCTACAGGCCTGAGCCAGGGTGGGACCCATTGTGCTAGGTGACATACAGACATATGGTAAATGACTGGCTCTGCCCCAAAAAGCTTAAACTCTAAAAGACCAGACAAAACAGGTGGATGAGAATAATAAAGAGGAAATTGGGGCCGGGGAGGTGGGGTAACAAAAATCATAGTAAGGGCATATTTCTTAGTTGGAAACAGAAATCATCACCATTTGCTTTGTTATTTTCTTTCCCCAGCTATGCTGGCAGCGGGAAGGAGGAACAGCATAAGATCCTCTGCACTAGTTTTCTGCCACATGAGAATTCCCTTTGCTGGGGATGATCTTGGATTTAACCTCTCATTCCCAGCTATGCTGGCTATGGGGTCAGATAGTGCTGGCAGTGAGGTGCGAAACGACTGCCAAGAATCTCCACTTGGTGAATGAAAGGAGAAATGAATGGAGATTGTTATTATGCATAAGCATGTCCAGAGAAGTTAAGGTTAGATCAATCTGTCATCATTCTGAAAACAACCAGCACCATCCTGGAGCACGTTGTGAGTTTATTGGGTGCAGATGGCGCTTGAGATCAGGCTGTGCTACAGGGCGGGATTCTCATGGCCTGATCCTGCAAAGTGCTGAGCATTCTCAGCTCACCATAACCAGGCCATCATTTACCCTACATATTTATAGCATGAAATAAATGCTGTGTCTCAGATGCTGCTGAGTGTTAATGCTTAGCAAATTTGCAACTGGAAGCCAGCTGGGAAGGAGGTTTGGAGGACTATGAGTGGAATGGGAGGATGTGTAAGGATGTGGGTGGCACAGGACATCAGAGGAATCTGCATAGGGCAGGAAGGAATTTACAGAAGCAGGTTAGGAAGAACGTTTGGGGCATTGTTTATGAAGCGGGGGCTGGAGAAAGACTGCAGTTTGGAAGGCCTTTGGAGAATTGTTTTTTGGATGAAAGGGAATTTGCAGCTGGGAAGGATGTTTGGGGCACTGGAAAGGGAGAGAATCTGCAGCTGGGCCCCTCAGGTGAGAAAGGAGAAAGCTTTGTTTAGATTGTAAATTTAGTCCCTTAGTGGGATTTTTTTGTTTGTTTTGTATGACCAGGGAAGAGAGAGCATGGATACAACTTCTCTGCACCTCATGGATCCCCAGCTGCCCTTTTTCAACTATAGGCAGACAGACATAACTGGTGCCTTGCCTACGGCTGCTTTAAGTTTCACCAGTGGCAGAAATGGCCTCTGACCAGCCCCAGGGTTGCAACAGTGGAATAAACTCAACTTTTCCCCCTGAACCTTGTGGTACTAAGCAAAGCACCACAAAGAATCTGGCCATTAAATCTACCAGAAGAATCAGAGCAATACTTTTGCAAAGAAAATTAATAGCATCCAATTTACCAGCAGCTTTATCTGTTTTGCTGGGAAAACCCCTTGAACTGTCAGAAAAGAAACTGGGACCCCAAGTACATAGGTTGACAAATGACAAGTTGATGGTCCAGTCAGGATCAGAAGAGACTAGTGTTAGCAGTGACACATTTGGATATGATGCTGTTGAAGAGAGGTTCTACAGGAATGAGACTGTTCAGTAGATTGTTCTTCTCTATGCTTTTAATTTAGTTTTTTCTAACAAAGTATTTGAAGAGAAGCTGTAAGGGAGAGAAATGCTGTAGTTAAAGGGTTAGTCTCACCCTTTAATGCAATTTTTCAAATTTCTTGAATTTATTTCTATTAAGCACAAGTTGCTTGCTTTTTTTTAAACATTATCTGTTACTTTCCAGTTTGATGTAAAATTTATGATCCCTTACTTCTATTTTCTATTTTCAGATGTGGGTTGCTGGTTCTGCTACAGTGTCAGCTCTTCAGCAAGGGGCTGTGTGTAAATCATTGTGTAAGTTTATGGTGCTTAATAAGATGTCAGAGCCTCATTTGGACTCAGAGTCCTGTGGAAGTTTGTGGAATATTTGACTCAAATCTCGAATGCACAGAAAATCAGATTTGGTTCAAGTTCATTCAGTGTTCACAAACTAGTAGTAGTTTGCTTACGTTTTTGTCATACCTGCAAACTTTTCAAAGGTTATAAATAATAATAATTAGTAATCACATCTGTCAGATTGTAAGCTATTTGGGCCAGGGGCTGTCTTTCTGTGTGCCATATTTGTAATGATAATATCTTTGAAGATCTAGTTGCTATTACACAGTGATGCCACAAATCAAGTCAGCACTGTCCTGCCTCACAAACTCAGCATGCTCATTCACAATGCCTATTGCACCCTTGTAGAGTGTCTGTAAACCTAATTACATATTGGATGCACTGCTGGGATCTGTAGTGGCTTCATGGGGCTTCACTGGCTGAGAAGAGTGTTGGGGAACAGGTACATACTCTGATCTCTGAGCCCCTAACCAAAATGGATTCAACTTTTCTGACAGATGGGGAAAAGAGGAGAATAGATCCCACCAAGACAACCCTAGTGAGAGGGATGTTCAAATCAGCTGATGTCACCTGAATTGAGGATGTAGTCAAAAATGTAAAAGTCCTGGGAAATGTGACGCTAATGGAAAAATCTTCCACTCTGCCCTGAACTGTGTAATGCTTTGTTTGAGACCTCTGAGTTAGGGGTATTCCACTACCACCAGAGAGTCCCCTGGGGCTAAGTGGGCGCCATGAATTCTGATGGGGGACCTTAGGGAGAGCAGTGTGACTCATGAGTCCCTATATTCATTCAGAAACTTCATTAATTCCTAGCAAAAAAGGGAAAGACTTTAAATGAGGTAACAGGAGTTAGGAAAAGGATAGGGTCAAGAGACAACTAGCAGGAGGGAGAGCTGAGAGTTGGAAACAGTAGTGAAGGAGAAGAGGATGGAAGTAGGGACAAAAATGAGAGGAGGAGGATGATATTGTCAATTTTGTTTTGGATTCCTATTGCCTTCAGTGAGCATTGGATCAGTCCCTTAGTTTTTTGCTCAGGTATTGCCCAGTGTACTGAATATAACAGAGCACTGGTATTATGCACTCAAGACAAGATACTTCACTCAGCCAACAGGGTGCTAAATTCTGTATTAACTTCAAGTAACAAAGGCATGAATGACAGTAGCAATCAACCTCCTTACCAGTTATAAATGAGGTGGAAAAAATAGGTTTGTCATTGCAGTTATTTGGTCAACTAGAAACAATTAGAAATCTATCAGTCTCCAAGGTTGCAAAGTTTGATGACAAATAATTTAGCTGCATAGAGTTTAAGGCCAGAAGAAATCATTCCATCATCTAGTCTGACATCCTGTATATCACAGGCCATTAAATTTCACCCAGTTACCCCATTATTGAGCCCAATAACGTGATTTAGACTAAAGCATTTCAGTTCTTAGGAGCCTAAACTATTGTGTGCCATGAGCAAGGAACAGGAGAGACTGAGTTGCCACCAGCGTCTGAGGCCCCTGTAATGGAAGTGAAATGATTAGATGAAATGTACCAAGATTATCCTAGGAGGCAGTCCATGCTGCAGAGGAAGGAGAAAAACCCCAAGGTCCCTGCCAATCTGATCTGGGGTAAAATTCCTTCCCTATCCTTAATCTGGTGATCAGTTTGACCCTAAACATTTGAGCAAGACACACCAGACTGGTACCTCAGAAAGAGGATTCTCTGTACTGGCTCAGTACTGGTCCACCTCATCCATAGCTGAACATCCTCTATTAGGAAAGCAGATTTAATCTCAGTCAAATCCTCAGGTAGTTGCCTTCAACTCACCATAATCACCTAAAGCATAACAATAAGCACATAATACATTATTTAATAATAATAATTGTGGCTAAACAGCACTTACGCACAATCTTCAATTGTTGTTTGCATCCATTTAAAAATCTGAGACTATGCCAAGTGTTATCAAAGATGCAAATCGCTTCACTCTATATAATAGAAAGAGTGACGGATTAGAGTGTGCAAATTACCAAGGGATCTCCCATCTATCTAATCCAGGTAAAGCACTGGCAAGAGTCCTCAATCAGCTTCTACAACACTGTGTCAGATTTCTTTGTGAGGCTCGTGGATACCTCAGTGATAAGTGCTTTATAAATGCTTGGATTCTCTGTCACCGATGGGTTTCAGAGTAGAATGTGGTACCACTGATGTGATCTTTATTCTCTTTCAGCTCCAGAAAAGGTAAGTGAAGAATACCAACCATAGTAAATGGGGGTAATTGATTTACAGAGGGTCTTTTAAAGTCCTAAAAAGATGTTTAGGCAACCTTCAGGAAAATACGGTTTCCCAGGCAAGTCTGTTGCAATCAGCTGTTTATTTTATGAGGCCATGCCTAAAAGAATCAGTTATTGCAATAACGTCTTTCCTGATCCCAGTCTGATCAGGACAGGTGTGAAATAGGGATATATATCTGAACTGTGCTTGATTCAATATCTTCTTTGCTTCTGTTATTGATGAAGCTTGTAACAATTTGCAGCCAGGAATTTGCATTCACCTTGGAGAAGAGAGGTTGGTTGGGTTTTTTTTTTCAGCATGTCATACCCGAAAGCAAAAACTAAAATCATTGACTGTATCCAAAAACTGTCTCTTGCTGCTATCGGGTTTTTTGTCCATTCTGTTTTTGTGAATTTGATTATTAGATATGATTACTAACAGCATGCTGGAGTGAAGGATAAAATAATAGATGTGATTTTATTATTTATTGTTTTTTCCATTGTTCGGTTTTTAGCTCCTTTCCAGCTGAGCGCTATTGAATATTCTCAGTTATTTGATATTCAGCTGAGTACAGTACTACAATACATACATTAAAATGTAGCTAATAAACATGAGGAGGGAGAAAGGGCATTGGGAAGGTTTTCATGTGATAACTACCTGTTCCCTCACATCCAGTTTGTCTTTCTGGAGGCCATAAAATAAGCCAGTTCCTCTACCCAATCAATTCCCCATATCATGATATTTGCAGGGAAGGCAGCTTACCCACTTACTCTACTTTATGGAGCTAGAGATCACAGCAGTGTTTTATTGTTCCTGGTCTCTTGAAGTGTCCATGAAATGCAATGAGTAATTCTCAAGTCCTTGAACACCTGAGAGGCGGAAAGAGGGCATCTCACTGGCCCCAAACATTGAGAAAAAAGAGAGAGGGCTCAAAAATCCTACAAGGAGACTTACAGACCTATCAGCCATCCCCAGCCCTCTGAAGGCAGGACAACAATCCTACCAGCTGATTATAGCAGTCCAGTAGCAATGAGTGGACCCTGAAAACCTTTGGAGGACCTTGCTTTTTGAGACCAAATGTGAAAGGGGAAAAAAAAACCACAGGGCCCACCAGCCTTTGCAACAAGACCTAACACTAGATACAAGGGAATAAGAATGTGTGGATAATAATGAGGAAAAGTCACCTGGCTTGTGGTGGGGTCGTTTAAAAAAAGGATAATTAAGATAAGCATTCAATTCTTAGATTCTTATCTGAGTCCGAACTCTAAATCTTTGGAAGTTTCTCCATCAACAAGCCTAGTCCAGCTAGTAAGCTATTAAACAGAAAAACAAAAATAAGTGTACCTGTACATATGTGTGCACACATTTGCATAATGAGTATTTATGACGTATATGTGTGTGTCTGTGTGTATATAGACAGATAATTTACCATAGATGCAAACTCCAGTAAACAGCTCCCATGAATGGTCTCCTTTTGAAATGTAATGGAGCATTCAAGTCACCAGAAATTCAAATTGATTAAAGACTCAACACTGGTGAGGATAGAAATGTTAGTTTTAAGTACAAGTAACTCAGGACTTCACGGAGGTTTATTGGAAAATGATTGTAGCTGACAAAGTACAGACATTTCTAGGGTTAAGAACATAACAAGTTTCAGAAACAAGAACAGGCTTTGTGGCCCGACAGGTCACATTCTTCTGGTTCCACTCTTTAGAAATAGTAAAGTTCTGGATATCATGAGAAGAGATTAATGCTGAAACGAGTCCTAGATATCTTCCATTTTATTTGTTGGTTTTGATAATGATTTTTAGCAATGTTTTCCAAGAGGCAGCTGGAGACATTTCCTTTAGCAGAGTCCAATTATGCACTGGCTTCAGTTTAGCAGCATCTATCAAAGTGTGACAGATTCTTTCATATGTGCAATATGTTGCTTTGTCAGTTCCCAGAGAAGGGAAGATTCGGGCACCCCAGAGTCGTCTTCTTAAGTAGGTGCTGAGCAAATTACCCAATTACATTTCTGCATGCATTAGTCCATTAAAGAGCTGAAGATTCCTTTGTGTAAACAAATGGTTTCAATGTGTACTGTACTTACACTAGTCATTTCCTGTAATTCCATCAAGAGAGTTCCTATTGTTTGGTATTTAAAAGATAATGAATTTTACAGGACTGTACTTTTAAAAAATAATTTGATATAAGGAAATATTATTTTATATTTGGCAAAAGTAATTAACTGATTCTTTAATAACACTAAACACAATTACAAGGTGGCTTGGAGGACATTTTTTTCTTAATTTTTTTAAACTTTTGTATAGATTTCTAACAATTAATTTAGCTTCTTACTTACCACAAAGATCTCTATTTCTTGATTTTAATGTTAGAACAATCCTGAATTGAGAAGGCAAAAGACCTGATGACGTGGTAATCTAATTGGTTTGTCCATCTCTTTCTTCTCTGATTCTTTTAGAAAAGTCTAGTTTTCCTTTTAATTGTCTTCTTTACATAGTGCATTTCATTCTTGGAGTTGAAAGAGGCAAAGAGGCACATAGCTCTCACATAGACTGTCATCACAGTTACTCCATGATTGATTCTTCTTGTATAAGAGGTGTACAGCACTGAGATTTTCCTCTGGAAAGAAGTAGATCATTTTGCAACATAATTTTATATGGATTATATTCTGAATTTTTTAATTCCTTCTGCAGTCTCTTGACATGAATGGGAACAACCAGCCATAGTTGCCTTTTCAGTTGAGACTTACTGTGGTTCCCAAAGTGCATTTATCTTAGAATGAATGGGTGCAGCTGTAATATCATTATTTGAGTTTGTTATATATTTAGCTTTAAAACTACATAAAATGGTGCATAGGTGAGAATTTCAAAGGGAGGGTTTTACTTGTAGGAAAAGTGTCTTATGTCATCAGCACTCACACTGAGTGAAAAACCAAACTATTTGGGGGTAAGAAACTTATTGAATGCTGTCCAATTCCCTCATATTTTAGCACCATTCTTCCATATGAGTGGAAGGAGGGTATATATAATATGTCTTCATATAGTTCTAAATCTAAGCATGCATGACAACAAAATACTAGTACAAATTAAACATATCAAGGATGGAGGACATACTTTCATGGCTGGTTAACATAATAAGTGAAAAATAATTTATCATCTTCCTTTAATGTAAACAGTATTCCGTTTTCCATTAGGAAATATAAAGCTATCTGCTCCCTCTTCTTAAGTCTTCTTTCATCTCCCTAAATGCTCTATTCTTCCTCATCTAAATTAGAGGGCTTTAACAGAAATGTTAATATAACTACAGCATTAATAACGACAAGATTTGACCTCCCTACCTTTGAAATATGAATTGGGTACTTTCTGTACTGGGCTTCACAATCTTGGTTAAAATCCTTTGAAAATGTGCTTTATTCTCCTTTCCCTTATATCATTGTGAATCAAGATTAACTCCATTTAATTTAATGGAGTTACACCATTGTAAAACTAGTGAAACTGAGGAGAGAAACAAATCCATTATTTTGTTAAGTGGAGGACTCATTTTTTCCTCATGTATGCAATAGAAAATGAATAAATCATATAAATTAAATGTACAGAGCTTGACTCACCACTCTTTTATGCCAGGATTATGCTGATTTTCATTTGAGTTACATTGGTGGGAAAGTAGTAACACAGAAGTGAATCACTGTCACAGACAATGAAAGTCAAATAGTATTTCCTCTTCCCACCCTCTCATCACTTCATAGTAAAATCAAAATCCACTCAAATTTTTATGAAAGTCAGATGTATACTGTGAGCCTCTTCTCTTCTCTTCTCTTCTCTTCTCTCGCAAAGATCATAAAGGCAGATAAGATCCTTGTCTTAATTGAACTTACTCCTGATAATTCCACTCATGTGAGGAATCAGGCTTCTGTTTTTTGCTTCTTCATAAAAAGAAAAAAAAAAAAAAAAAAGCAGAAAGAAGACAAATGCTAAAAATGACCCTATGATTTTTTTATACATTTTTCTGAGGGTGCTGTTAAAATGATTTCTTAGTATTGTATTTGTCTTTGTGTGACGAAGTCAATAAATAAATCTTTCAAAGTGTAAACAGCCAGTGGTTGGTATTGTCAAGGCAAGCCCATAGATTTAATTAATCCTAGAAGTTATAAATAGTTCTAGTGATGCTCACTTCCTAACTTGATTCTGAGTCACTGCTGTAACTCTTAACATTGTTTAGTTAGACCCGTGGTTTTTAACGTTTCTTCATTTGTGGGCCCATAAAAAATTTCGAATGGACGTGCAGACCCCTTCAGAAATCTTAGACATAGTCTGTGGACCCCTAGGCATCCACAGACTATAGGTTGAAAACCACTGTTCTATGGTAATGACAACCTTTTGCGGTCTGTACTGGAACCAGCACTGTTCAATATATTCATAAATGATCTCGAAAAAAGGGGTAAACAGTAAGGTGACGAAATTTGCAGATGATACAACACTACTCAAGATAGTTAAGTCCAAAGCAGACTGCAAAGAGTTACAAAGGGATCTAACAAAACTGGATGACTGGGCAACAAAATGGCAGATGAAATTCAGTGTTGATAAATGCAGAGTAATGCACATTGGAAAACATAATCCCAACTATATATATAAAATGATGGGGTCTAAATTAGCTGTTACCACTCAAGAAAGAGATCTTGGAGTCATTGTGGATAGTTGTCTGAAAACATCCACTGAATGTGCAATGGCAGTTAAAAAAGCTAACCGCATGTTGGGAATCATTAGGAAAGGGATAGGTAATAAGACAGAAAATATCGTATTTCCTCTTTATAAATCCATGGTATACCCACATCTTCAATACTGCATGCAGATCTGGTCACCCCATCTCAAAAAAGATATATTGGAATTGGAAAAGGTACAGGAAAGGGCAACTAAAATGATTAGGGGTATGGAAAAGCTTCCATTTGAGGATAGATTAATAAGACTGAGACTTTTCAGCTTGGAAAGATGATGTCTAAGGGACAATATGTTAGAGGTCTATAAAATCATGGCTGGTGTGGAGAAAGTAAATAAAGAAGTGTTATTTACAAGAACTAGGGGTCACCAAATGAAATTAATAGGCATCAGATTTAAAGGGAACAAAAGGAAGTATTTCTTCACACAACGCACAGTCAACCTGTGGAACTCCTTGCCAGAGGATGTTATGAAGGCCAAGACGATAATGGGGTTCAAAAAAGAACTAGATAAATTCATGGAGGATAGGTCCATCTGTGGCTATTAGCCAAGATAGGCAGGGATTGCTGTTTACCAGAGTCTGGGAATGGCCAACGGGAGGGATCACTTGGTGTTTACCTGTTATGTTCATTCCCTCTGAAGCACCTGTCATTGGCCATGTTGGAAGACAGGATACTGGACTAGATGAACTATTGGTCTGACTCAATATGGCCATTCTTATGTTCTTATATTCTTATGACCCCTTAGACAAAGTCTGCAGACCCTCAGGGGTATGCACATCATTGGCTGAAAACCACTGAGTTAGACCACCGAGTGGTGAAAAATGGAACAACGCCTAGTCTTCTACTTAAGTAGATGATAAACAAATTTTCCTGCTATTTGAAATGTGCATTAGATCATTTAGCCCTGCAGATTACTGTATATAACAGAATGGTTTCAACATGTACTTAAAAATGAAAGTCATTTCCTATTATTCTGTAATACCAACTATCCATTTAAGAGTTTGGATTTTACATCAGTGTGATTTCTTATTCCATTCTCTGATAAAAGGAAATAGGAATCCTTTATGCTAGCTCTTTATTTTGACAAAGATGCCAATTAACTACTTTATACAATTAGACTCCACAATTATATGAACTGGAAAATGGCTTGAATTTTCCACTTAAAGGAAAACTGCAATATAATATATTATAAAAGCTATTCTAATCTCTGTGTAATTACAAATCACGGCAAATCACATGGAGTATGTCTACACTGCATCTGGGAGCAAGCCTTCCAGCCCGGGCCCACTGATTTTTGGTGGTAGGGCTCATGCTAGCATGCTAAAAATAGCTGCTTAGATGGTGCTTTGACATTGTGGCTTGGGCTGGAGTTCCAGCTCTGAAACTGAGCAGCAGCATCTACACAGCCATTTTTAGGGTGCTAGCATGAGTCCTGCTACCACAAGTTTGTGGACCTGGGGCTGGAAGGCTTGCTCCCAGATCCAAGTGAAGACATACCTTGAATATTTTTGCAAACCATTCATAGCCTTTAAAATGGGTGAGGAATCCCCCAGTAAGTTAATGCTTACTATGCCAGCATTGACTTATGAGGGTTTCCCCACTGTACAAGAACTAGGGGTAAGCAGAAGTCAGTGAGGAGGCTGGAAGTTGTGTGGAGTCATTAGATCTTTGTCTAGATACCCTAATCTTGCAATGTCAAGAAATATGTATTTTGGGTGCAATCTCCATGCCAGTTCTGTGTGAATAAAGGCAATTCCCACAACAACATTCAACAGAACAATAAGGTGAAACTGCTGTGATATCCGATTCACTGAGTTTTCTGTTTTCTACAAAAGAATAACCCACATGGGGGACATTTTGGTCCTTTATTTGCTTTGTTTTAAATGTGAATTAAACATTGTTTGAAGTACTTTCTAGGGTGACCAGATAGCAAGTGTGAAAAATCGGGACATGGGATGGGGGATAATAGACACCTATATAAGAAAAAGCCGCGAATATCGGGACTTTCCCTATGAAAGCGGGATATCTGGTTACATCTAATTCACTTAAACTACTATCCTATGATATGAGCACTGTAGTTGCAAAATCAGAAACTAGAAATTCCACTGTTTGCAATTAAGAAGCTCTTCATTTATATTTTAATTTTAGATATACCTGTTACAGTATCCAACAGTTCTCTTGATTAAGTATTCTACCGTTCTACCTTGAAAGCCTGAAATCTGTCAAAGAATTGTAAGCTGAAATGTTGGAAATAACAGTGAAAGAGAAAGAACATAGTATTGAAAACCTCCGTTTCTGAGAGAAAGTTACTTGAGAAACTATACCTTGCATTTTACTAAAACTTTTAAAATATATATATACCTCATTTCCCAAGTGTTACAACCTCACCTCTCTCACAAAGTCTAATTGCTCTAGTTATGACTGCTGTGTCTCTGTGAGGCAAAGAACGTGACATACCTGTGGCTTATGTCATGATCAGAATGTATACATCTTTTCAGATATAGCTCATGCTAACTAATCCTACTGTATACCCTTAAAAACAGATTTTAATTAAATGAAATTTACTTTCCGGCTAATGTCCAGGCTATCTGGAAAGGCCAGAAGATTATCTTGAATGATTTTGATGATGGTGCCATGTTTTCAGAACTGCATACAAACACTGTCAGTGAAGTGCATGTCTACTTTGCTCTCACACTTAGCACAGTTACATTCACAACTGTAGTAATTGCTGGAGCAAATGACTAGTTAGACACAGCTACTAGAGTGATGAGAGTCATATAAAAACCTAGATAGAAAGTGTGTGCAGTTGATCCATTTATGTGTAATTCCCATTTGTCTTGTTATATCTACTACTTGTTACTTCTAAAATTAAACTGTAAATTCTTCGTAGCAGGGACTGACATTCTATCCATATTGTAAAGTGCCTAACTTGCTGTAAAATAATATAATACAGCAGATAAACTGTATATACAACCATTAGATAACACGAGGAATTAAACTGTCAGTTTAAAGAGAACTAGGAACTGGAATGTCTTGGTACTAGAATAATAAATGCTTTTAAAAATCTCAATTCATTCCCCCCATCGCTCTTGCTACACTAAGAAGGACAATAATTAGGAGGCCTTTGAATCCAGTCATTTCAGATGAATGTGTAGTTTTTTTGTAAATCACATTATTTGATATGTAATGGGTGCTGTTCTTTTCAGATGGTAAACAAATATAATATTTAACACTGAAATGTTTCTCTTGTCTTTAAGTATTAATTTATCTTGGATTCTGATATCCATTAAGATCCATTCAGTATTTATTCTGGCCATTTATATTAAGCCATTTTCCATGTTCTATCCATTCTAAGGTGTATTGCTTAGTCTTATAGTGTTTCTGGATCACCTTTATGCATTTGCACTCTGCACACTTATTATTTTGCGAAGTCTGTCCAAATCTTTTTTTCCACCTCTTGTTTTTGCAAGCATAAGTTTATCAAAGCAGTATTTACGTTCTCCACATTTCAGTTTTTGATAACCCTAACATACATTTCCTGCTAGTCTTGTTTCAGTGGCACATGCTTCCTCCCTTCATTTACCAGGACAATGATTTATCTGATTTCTAAGATTCTTCTCTTTTTACACTGATGGAGGGGAGAACAACAAGATGGAAGTAGAGTGGGAGAGCATAGAAATGGGGAGTCAAAGGGCTCACACACCATGGTTAGGGATTGAAAAGATGAGCTTGGGTGCAACCCGTCAAGGTGGGAAAGGGTCGAATCAGAAGATCAGTTGCTGTTCATGGTATCCTCTTCTTTATTGGAAATCCACCAGGTTTAGAACTGCATTGGAGTTAATTCTGCAACAGGTAGCATTAAATCTTGGTGCACATTTCTAATCCCTTTGGAGATGGATGGGGTACAGGCAGATAGGGCACAGGTGCAATTGGAAGAGCAAATGACATTGTAGCTCATGGGGTGGCAATGCTGCCAGGAAGTAGAGGGATGACAGAGAATATTGCAGAAGGGAAGAGCTTCTCTGGAAATGGACCAGGACTTTCCAGGTTTCTACTCTACGTTTCACACAGATTCTGATGATCAGTGGGGGATTGTGGCCCATAGGCCTGTCCTTTTCATAAGACTTCCCTCCCCCCAGGCTTTCAGAGGATCATGTGACTCTCAGTCTTTGAGGTGAAACTTACGGAGGTTTAAAAGTTACTTAGTTTTTCCTTTCTACTGGAAATTCAGAACCTTCAAAATATGCACAGAGAAATACAGATTTAATGGAACATGATAAAGTAGATGTTCTTTTAAAATGTATTGGAGCATCTTTTAATTATTAAAAGCTAGGTTGTTTCTTTAGGCACAACCCTGAGAAAGAAGTAGTGAGTAATTTGTCCCACCGCAGGAGGACTCCTGGAATGCATTGTGACTGAAACGTGCATGTCTGAGTTGCTCATTCTCCCCAACTTGCACGGAAGTGGTATTAGTTCTCTGCTGTGTATACCAGCAATAAATTCCAATACCCCTTCTCCAGCTCAGCAGCACTGACCTGTGAGAAGGATGGGATGAAGCCAAAATCGCCATTCGTCAGTCCACTCCTCACTCACACGCTGTAGGGGATGGAAGTCGGCACACACAGGCAGATTTGTAAAGGTGTTCATGCACTTAAAGATGCAGATAGGTGCCTAGTGAGATTTTCAGAAGTTTCTGGGTGCATAAATGGTATTTATTTCAATAAGACAAAGTGGATGAGATAATATCTTTTATTGGATCACATTCTGTTGGTGAGAGAAAGACAAGCTTTTGAACTTACACAGAGCTTTTCTTTAGATCTGGGAAAGATACTTACAATATCACAGCTAAATACAAGGTGGAAGAGATTGCAGTTAACATGTTGTAGGAGACTATTCAAGATGAAGTGGGGAATTAACATTTCTGTAGTCATAGGATAGAGGGTTAGTCACTTATAGATTTGTAGAGAGCCATAAAACCAGTGTCTTTATTGAATCCATGATTTTTAGTGTCTAACAAAGTTATGAATTTAAGTTCCCAGGCTCATCTTTTGAAGGTAGAGGTTGCCTTAGAGGACAAAGACAGAAAGAGCAGATGCGGAGTGATCCCTTTTTGAATAGCGTTTGCCCATGGATGATATATTGTTTTTGTCATTTTTCTGTGTGAGTTTATATGAGAGAGTATAATCTCATTTCACCCACATAGTTGTTGTTGGGGCATTCAGTGCACTGGATGAGGTATATCACATGTTGTGATCAGCATGTGTAAGACCAACAGATCTCAAAAAGTGTGTTGTCGAGGCTATTGATCATCATAGCAGTGGGGATATGTCTGCAGGTTTTGCATCTGTTGTTTTGGCAGGATCTTGTGCTGCTTTGAGTTGGGTGTCTGTGGGGAGCTTGTTTCTGATGATGAGCTTGGTGATTTTGGGTTTGAAGGCCAGAATAGGGGGTTTGGGAAAGATTTTTTCAAGATGTGGTCTCCTTTGAGTATGGGTTTTAATTGTTTAATTATAGCCTGTATGGGTTCCACTGCAGAGTGGTAGGTTATAGTTTAGAGCTGGGGTAGTCAATAGGGGGACCACAGGCCAGATCTGGACTGCCAGATGATTTGAATTGACCCTGAAATCTTTTTATTTATTTATTATCATTATAGTTGTTGTTTTTTATTATTTTCTCTGGAGTCTGGACCTTGACTATATCTTGAACAAGAAATTTGGATCTTGACAAAAATAATTGACTACTGTGTTTAGGGTGCACAGTCAGAAGGCTTTTTTCCCTCCCCTTATTGAAACAACTTCTTTTGGGGTATTGTACAGGGAGATTTTGAGGGACCAGTAACAGGGCCAGGGGCCACTACTGATAGCAACAAGTATGATAATCAATATTACACTAACAGCAGCCAAAATCTGTAGGTCTTAGCAGGCCTCTGCAATGGTATTAACATGACTAAGCCAGGAGGGAAGGGGGCCTCTTGCTCAACTTTTACCTGACCCTGCTCCCTGCCCTGATGAAGTCTCTGTTGAAAGTGCTGGAGCCTGTGTTTTAGGAGAAGAACAAGGAGCTTATCTATATTTGCCTTCTGGGATGTGTCTGTCAGGGCCTCAAGGCATGCAGACTCTAATTAGTAATCTGAAGAAACCTCTTGCTTAGATTTTGAAATTGCTTGCCTAAAAAGTTTGTTTATTGACATATTATTGCCCATGAACAAGGATAAATAAGAGGGGAGAGGTTTGGACAACTGAAATAACTTCATGGACACAGTTTGGGGTCCCCAACGGCAGCTGAAAGACAGGCCAATCGGATGGCTGCCACAGTACCACTCAAGAGCTACACCAAACCTCAGTAATTGTTGAGGGTTGGGAGTGTTGTACTAACCTGTTGTGGATGTGTGTAAGTGCTTGAGACTAAATAAAGTATAGCTTTAAATGAGAGTGCTGTTGTGTTGTAATAGTCATCTGTTGATTGGATGGTTATGTCTCCATTGATTTATTTCCTGACACCACTTTGTGCAGAGTAAAGTTACCAAGAGCTTTGTGTTGAAAGATCCCCAGGTAACAGTATTTGGATGGCCCATTCCATGGTGCAATCTACTTCTCTGTTGAAGTGTTTCTGTTTAGTAAAGGTGGTGTTCAATGTGTTAAGGTGTGGGTGTGTATTCCGGACTTTCTCCTCACAGCATATTCTGTGATATCTGAGTATCTAGCTGTAGATAACACATTTCTTGGTGTGTTTGAAGAGGTTTCTGGATCTGTGAAGGTAAATATATAGTTGTCTGTCAGGTTCCATTGCTGAAGTGGATTGTGGCGTTTAGGATGTTGATGTTGATGTGGGAGAGTTCTAGAGAGAGTTTGATGGATGGGTGATGGTTGTTGAAGCTGTGGTGGAAATCTGTGAGGTAGCTTAAGTTATCTGTCCACAGGATGAAAATATCAGTGTATCTCAGGTATAACACTTGTTTTGTGCATTTGTCCAGAAATTCTTCCTTGAGATGGCCCATAAAGAGTTTGGCATATTGGGAAGCCATCATAATATCCATGGCCATTCCCATGGTTTGGACAAAGTGTTTGAATGTAAAGTTGTTATTGAATGTAAAATTGTTGTGGGTGAGGATGAAATGGATGAGTTTGGCTATGTGTTTGGGGCAGATATCTGAGTGTTATCAATTTTCTTGTAGATATTTGAGACTGGCTTCATGAATCATTATGAGGGATGTTGGCACTTTTGAAAATCCTACGAGACACCTATCTGCGTGGTTAGGCACCTAAATACCTTTAAAAATCTGGCCCATAGTCTCTGTTTACTCCTCCATGTCTGGACACAAGGTCCTGGTATCTTATGCAGGGAGGAAAAGGTGGTTTTTACTCTTCTACATGGGCATCTAATCCAACTTACTATCTATTCCTAACAGAACAGGGTCACAATTCAGTAAATAGATCATAGAATCGTAGGATTGGAAGGGACTTTGCAAGGTCATCTAGTCCAGTCCCCTGCACTTATGGCAGGACCAAGCATTAACTAGACCATCCCTGACAGGTGTTTGTCTTGCCTGTTCTTTAAAATCTCAAATGATGAAGATTCCATAACCTCCCTAGGCAATTTATTCCAGTGCTTAACTACCCTGACAGGAGGTTTTTCCTAATGTCCAATCTAAACCATCCTTGCTGCAATTTAAACCCGTTGCTGCTTGTCCTATCCTCAGAGGTTAAAGATAACAATTTTTCTCCCTTTTCCGTGTAACAACCTTTTATGTACTGGAAAACAAACCCAATTTTTTCAATATTCCCTCACTCAAGATAGGAAACAAAGGGTAGGAATAAATGGTCAGTTTTCACAGTGGAGAGAAGTAAGTAGTGGGATCTGCCAAGGATCTGTACTGGAACTAGTGCTGTTCAACATATTCACAAATGATCTGGAAAAAGGGGTAAACAGTGAGGTAGCAAAGTTTGCAGATGATACAAAGCTACGCAGATAGCTAAGTCCAAAACTGAATGAGAAGAGTTACTAAGGGATCTCCCAAAATTGGGTGACTGGACAACATAATGGCAGATGAAATTCAGTGCTGATAAATGCAAAGTAGTGCAACATTGAAAAACGTAATCCCAGCTATACATACAGAATGATGGGGTCTCAATTAACTTTTGCCACTCAAGAAAGAGATTGTGGAATTATCATGGACAGTTCTCTGAAAACATCTGCTCAGCGTGCAGCGGCAGTCAAAAAAGCTAACAGAATGTTAGAAACCACTAGGAAAGTGATAGATAATAAAACAGAAAATATCATAATGCCACTATATTAATCCATGGTACACCCACACCTTGAATATTACATACAGTTCTGGTCACTCTATCTCAGAAAAGATGCTGGACTGTGGAACTTGTTGTCAGGGATGTTGTGAAGGCCAAAAGTATAACTTGGTTCAAAAAGAATTAGATAAATTCATGGAGGGTAGATCCATCAATGGCTATTAGGTAAGATGGTCAGGGATGAATCCCTATGATCTGGGTGTCCCTAGCCCTGTGATTGCCAGAACTTGGGACTGGACGACAGGGGATGGATCACTTGATAATTGCCCTGTTTTGTCCATTCCCTCTGAAGCATCTGGCACTGTCCACTGTCTGAAGATACTGGGCTAGATGAACCATTCACCTGAATCAGTATGGTCATTCTTATTTTCTTATACATATGAGAAAAGAGAAGAAAGGAAATTATGGGTTTGGGTTTTTCCCCCCAGGTTTTGCAAATAATGAATGTTGAACATTATTATTTATATGCTATTTCTACTTTTTGTATGTACTTATGTTCTGTCTTCTTATATGCTTATATGTTATATAAAACAGTACCAATAACCTTTTTTCAAAACAAGAAAGGAAATTTTCAAGTAAAATTGACCTTTCGTGGACACAGCGTTCAACAGTCTTGATTACAATAGAGTGTTGTTCCACTGGAGAGAAGTGGTGAGGTCCAATGGAATGCATTAAATTAGTTTGAATACTTCCTGGAGAGATATTTTCCAACTAGAGTGATAGGAAACTGTACCTCCACCCCGAGACCCATTATTTGTAAATTTCCACAAAGATCTGTTTGCTCTCCAGTTTTATTCAGCATCAGCATTCAGCCATTGGAGAACTGGCAAGACTTCATGAGCAACAGAAACGCCTTTCCACTGCCATACATTTTTTACTCATTTCATCTGAATAATCTAAGCTTTTTAACATTGGTTCTGAATTTATTTACCACAAAGCTTTTTTCTTAATATGAGAAATTCAGTGATTTTGGGGGTTGTAATAATAATACTATGTAGCTCTCATACAGCATTTTTCATCTTTATCTCTCAAAGTTGTTTACAAAACAGGTCAATGTGATTACCTCATTTTAAGGATGGAGATAATTGAGGCACAGGATGAGAAGTAACATGCCCAATTTCACACAGCAAGGCTAGTGGCAGAGACCCAGCTCACCTGAATCTCAGTCTAGTGCCCTGTATGCTAGGCTAGTAACTAAACATCTAAAATATATAATTGAAAATTGGTTGCAACTTTTCACTACTGCAAAAGCTAAATTTTTTCCCCCAATTACCATGATCATTTTTTTCTCTAACTTGAATCTCATTCTTTCAATATACTTTTCAGACTTTAAATTCTATATTATTTGGACTAATTCATAAGTAGAAGGAGATAGAATAAAATATTCATAATATTTGCAGCACAGACAGGGAGAGCGCACTAGGTACAGAGAAGAGTTTGTAAAACAGATTTTGCCTTTGTATTTCCTACTGGTTTTATTCAGATTCAGTGCAAATTCACACTCTCATTTGTGCAGGGATAGAATAGTATTTTAAAGGAATATTCAGCTAGGAGCCTCTCCAACTCTTTACTTAGTTGGGCTACAGCCTTTCCCATGAGATTTCATAAAAATCACAGTAGTTAATTTAATATCTAAAGAAACACACACTCATTCCTCTCTCCTTCCCCCCTCTCTCCCCCATACACACCCCACATGCAGATAACACCCACTCTGGAGTAAGAGCTTAGCCAGGGTGGAGAGGAATTGCTTAAGAGGAAAATAGAGAAGATATCATGAGAGAATTTTCTAATCCTGTAGAGATAACTGGACTAAAACTTTTTCCTCTTTGAATATTACCTTGAAGATGTGGAAAAGAATGTAAGCCTTGCAAGTTTAATGCACTGTTGATCTTGACAACAGGAAGGTAAATGGGAACTTTCACCTGCTTCACTGATGTTTTACCTACTTAAGAGGCATTCAGGAAGCTAAGCAAAACCTTTCTTCAAGGTGGGTGGTTTATATAAGACTTTAACAGTGAACAGGAGTTAAAGAAAATGTGAATATTTATTTCTACTCTGAGAACAGAAATTGCATTTACCCCACTCCAATTTTGGTGTATTTTATGACTATGATTTCAGATGATGTAGATAAATTAAGGACGAGGATAACATATAAAAGAAGTAGTAGATGGATCAGTAATTTTATACATGCTCTTATGTTGAGATGCTAGAAGTCTGATTGTTATGAAATAAAGATTTCTTTTGTATATTTTTTACTTCAGAATCAAAGGGCCTCATACAATCTAGAATTATTTCAATAAATTAAAGTTTGATATCTCATTATTTTAAATAAAATAAACCTATTCATTTTCAGATAATATCAAACTGACTGTGAATAAACTTTATACTGTATTCTGAGCATGGAAAAAGAACAGATCTTAAGGTTCTTTAGCCATATATATAAAAAGAGAACAAGAAAAAAAGTGAGGCAGAGAGGATGGGGAGTAGAAAGTAAGGGTGAGCCAAAACATAAATGAATATTTTGCCTCACTTTTCAATCAGGATGATAACGTAGAACATGGGGACAACAGCAGGATGGCTAGTGGGAATGAATAAAAACTTTAATTTCCACATCTGAGGTGGAAGCAAAATTCAAATAGCTTAATGAGCTCCAGTCAGGGAGAACTGATGATCTCCATCCCAGAATACTGAAAAAATTGGCACATGAAATAGTCAATCCAGTAACAAGGATTATTAATAAATCTATCAAATTGAGGAATGTACAATATGAGTGGAGATTAGCAAATGCACTATACCTATATTGAAGAAAAGTGGAAAAAAGTGTTCTGGCCTTTTACATTCCTGTTAATCTGATCTAAATAGCATGCAAGACTTAAGAACAAATTTTGAAGGAAAAAATAGTTAAAGACATGAAGATAAATGGAAAATAGAATAAAATGTGACATGCTTACCAAAAGTAAATAGATATCAAGTAAGTCTGGAACAATCTTTGATAAGATAACTGATTTTTTAGACAAGGGAAATCAGTAATTGTAATCTATCTGGACTTCAGTAAAGCATTTGACACAGTACCACATGGGAAATTATTAAACTGAAAAAGATGGGGATTAGTTCAAGAATTGTTAGGTGAATAAGGAAGTGTCTAAAAGAGAGATGCCAATAGGTTATGCTGAAAAGGGAAATATCTGGTTGGAGGGATGTTACTAGTGGAATTCCTCAAGGATTTGTCTTCAGACCAATTTTGTTCAATAAGACAGAAAATATCATATTGCCTCTTTATAAATCCATGATATGCCTGCCTTGAATACTGCATGCAGATCTGGTCGCCCCATCTCAGAAAAGATATATTGGAATTGGAAAAGGTATAGAAAAGGGCAACAAGAATGATTAGGGGTATGGAAAAGCTTCCATATGAGGAGAGATTAATAAGTCAAGACTTTTCATCTTGGAAAAGAGATGACCAAGGGTGGATATAATAGAGGTTTATAAAATCATGATGGATGTGGAGAAAGCAAATAAGGAAGTGTTATTTACTCCTTCTCATACAAAACAATTAGATGTCACCAAATGAAATTAATAGGCAGAAGGTTTAAAACGAAAAAAAGGAAGTATTTCTTCACATAATGCACAGTCAACCTATGGAATTCCTTGCCACAAGATATTGTGAAGGCCAAGATTATAATGGGATTCAAAACAGAAATAGATAAGTTCATGGAGACTTGTTCCATCAATGGCTATTAGCCAGATGGACAGGAATTGCTGTTTGCCAGAGGTTGGGAACTGGGACAGATCACTTGATGATTACCTTTTCTGTTCATTCCCTCTGAAGCATCTGGCATTCGTCACTGTTGGAAGACAGGATACTGGACTAGATGGACCATTGGTCTGACTCAGTATGGCTGTTCTTATGTTCTGTTCTTATTGATGATCTTGGAACTAAAAGAAGGAATGGGCTACTGAAAGTTACTAATGAAACAAAGTTGGAAGGCATCATCAATACAGAGGAGGATTAGAATATTATTCAAGAAGAATTGGGTGACCTTGAGGCCTGAAGTAATAGAAATGTAACAATATAAATGATAAAGTCATGCAGTTAGGGACTAATAAGAATTTATTTTATAAGCTGGGTGCTTATCAGTTGGAAATAATAGAGGAGGAGAAAGACTTGGGTGTATTAATCACCCAAGTGTATTAATTGAAGAATGACTGCACCACCAACGTGATGTGGCCATGAAAAATGCAGATACAATCCTAGGATGTATCAGATGAGGTATTTCAAATAGAGATAGAGATATAATAATGTTATTGTCCAAGGCACTGGTAAGACCTCATCTGAACTATTACATACAGTTCTGGTCATCCATGTTCAAGAAAGATGAATTCAAACTGGAACAGATACAGAGAAGAGCTTAACTAGGATGATCAGAAGAACGGGGCCTGCTTTAGAAGAGGAGACTGAAAGAGCTTGGCTTGTTTAGCCAAGCCAAAAAAAAAAAATTACGATTGTTCTCTATAAATACAGAGGGGTGGGGAGTGTAAACACAGGGAAGGAGAAGAGCTATTTCAGCTAAAGGTCAGTGTTAGCACAAGAACAAATGGGTACAAACTGGCCACGAATAAATTTAGGCTGGACATTAGAAGAAGGTTTCTAACTATCAGAGGGGTGAGGCTCTGGAATAGCCTCCCAGCAGAAACAAAGCAAACAACCTAACTAGTTTTACGATTAAGTTTAAGTTTATGAATTGGGTTATATGATGGGGTTGCCTGCGATAGCAGGGTACTGGACTTCATGACCTGGGTGTCCCCTTACAGTCCTATGTTCCTACTTTAGGATAGATTTTTTTTTTTTAAAATCAGAAACTTAATTCAGTCTCTGTTTTGTTTGTCAAACCAAAAAACTTAATTGGGAGACTTGGAGGATGATATTTAATGACTATGGTTTATTCAAGATGGTCTGCAGGGCAGTGACTCAAATGAGGACAGCATTGTGATGAAATAAATTAAACAATGGTGAAGCCAAAAGAAAAGTGTCTGAGAATAAATTGGATAGTTGGTGAGATTTGGTGGGGAAAGTGAAGATAAAGCCTTGAAACACATCTAATTGACAGATGCAGATCTCTTTGCTTTGATCTAGTAGGAGGGATGAAAGATTTCAAGGTTTGTGTTTGGGGTAGCTAAGGGAGCTTTTATCCCAATAAGGGATGCGTGTATATTTTCAGCTCACCACAGGAACAAGGGAGACTTTCACAGCTGACTGTTGTTGGAACTCTGTCTATGGTGCTTGTATACATTTCAGTAGCATGTGTCATAGGTTTAAGTGTTTTATGTTGCTGAATCCTGAATCGTTTTTCAAATGGTGTGATTTTTAACAGAGACTATTTTCTGGGATCAGGGAAATAAAATGTTTGTTTTTAGTCTTGCCTTTTTGCCTAGGATAATTAAGGCAAGTGTGAAGCTGGTGACTATTTTTGTCTAGATTGTCTTATAGGATCACATTTAATGCAAAATGAAACCTTCAGAAATGAATTCTACTTATATGAATTTCAGCTTCTTTAGGAAAATGGTTCTCTGAATTAAAAAGATGAGACAAATTACTAAATAATACAGAATGGAATTTGATACAAGTTATGAACTTCAAGTTGTGAACTTTTTAAAATTTGTAGTTCAAAGTTTTCAGTCTTTGGATAATCTATAATTTTTTTTATAAGTGGTCCATCAAGCTTGATGCAAAGATCATTTAAGATACGTGCTTAAGGTTTCCTCATTGTGTTTTATTGTTAGACTTTTTTCTGGTGTTTATTCTAAAGAATGTATGGCTTATTTTAGAAGTAATTAAGTTTCTGTTGGCATAGAGGAAAAATATTTCTCTTGGTACAGCTTAGAGTAACCTCAGGGCTTAGGATGGCAAGATCTTTGACATATTTACTAGATAGTGACTTTAGTCACACCAGTGCAAATCCAGAGAAACTCCATGACTTCAGTAGAGTTACACTGAATTTACACTTCAGTGTAACAAAAATCAGAAGCAACCTTCTTGTAAACTGCTACAAATAGGTAGGCAAAAATGGGGTGAGTTAAAGACAGTATGGTATTTTCAATGCTTAGTTTCTTTGTTTTTCATCTTACTTTATACTTTTAAGTTATTCTAATATGTTTTTGCATTAAAATTTCTCTTTTTCAACAGGAGAACTAAAATGTCTTAAAATATAAAAAATTGTATTGTTTTCTTTAAAATATATTTTAAATGCTCTAATATCGTAATGTCAACTTGATTTGTTCATTTAAAATTATCAGTTTCATGGAACGTAATAACAAAAGGTGTGATCCTCAGCTTTGAACTGCTCTATCAGCCCTAATGCTTTCTTACCTAGCTTCTGGAAGATCTTTGTCAGATGGCCTAAAGATACCATAGTTACTTTCGTGCAGCTAGTGCAGAGGGTATGACTAGGGTGGGCCTATAAGCCAGCTATTCTTGGTGCTGGAATGGCCTTTTTGGGACTTAGGTAGCTGGTGCAACTTAGAAGAGCCGTGTTTGCAGTTGGGATTCTCCATGGACTGGGTAAAATAAACTTGTGTAGAAGAAACAAGGGTGAAATCCTGGCCCCATCGAAGCCAATGATAAAATCACAATTGAAATCAGTGGGGCCAGGATTTTCACTTCACGTCTTCAAACATTTTTCCAGTTATTTACAATATAAAATTTACATGTTATACAATTGTCCTTAAGTGATGAAAGAAATAATCCAAGAGTTAAGAAATGTAACTCACTAACGACAAAACTGGTCATTACTTGATGTTTAATACTAATTATCCACCCTGACTTTCCCCTTCAGTCAGTCTAATGGGTCTCATAAACTGAAGACCGAATTGGGCCCACAGTCAGTGAAGGAAAAAGAGAGAAAATCGTTTCTGTAATAACTTAGTTTCCTTGTCCATCAACAGTAACATCCCTTAAGAAGAAAAAACAAATTTGGAGGAAAACACCTTTACTTTAATAGTTTAAGTACACATTTGGAAAGGCATCTGATAAGTAATAATTCACAGGAAGCATATCAAAAAGCTAAAATCTCAGCTCATCGGTATAACTGTGCTTGTTTGCTCATTATTTTTAATCAGTTTTGATCTCAGCCTGAAAGTTCAGGACTTGAAACTCTCTGATAAGACAACTCCTCATTTTAAACAGATATAAATGTTTAAACCCCTCAAAATCTTTCATGTCCCTGTTAAAAGGCCAAAACTGTTTTTGGGGTGCTATTGTTGCTGCCAAAACAGCAGGGGAAAAATAAACACTTTATGGCCTTGGATTAGCAGTTTAGTCCACAGATGGTCAAATTGCTAAATGCAAAAATAAGTACAAGTGCACCTTTTGGTAACATAAATGACTTGCTGGAATATTGTTGAAGAATTATGAACACACACACACACACACACACACACACACTTCTTGAATCCTATGAGTGCTAAGGAGTGATAAGCTTTTACTTAAAAGTTTAGTTACCTCAGAACTCCCTATGAGTGAAAAGTATATTTTAGAAATGCTTCCTCTCCCATCTGTAAAAGCAGAGTCAAGCCTTTATTTTTTGTGTAGCACCTAACAATAACTCAGATGTCAAGACATTTGCACAAAAATCAGGACCAGAAAGTAGTCTCTGGCTCGGACTCCCAGCTCTGGTCAGGAGTGCTTGGTGAAGTCACCATCAGCAGGGATTCCAGAGTACTTTTTTAATCTTATCCCCAGTTTTGGGCTATTCAGGCCCCTACCTGGTCCCTACCCATATATTAGGGTATGTCTACACTGCAGAATGAAGTCGACTTACCTAAAGTCGACTTTTACCCGCCGATTTTTAGAAGTCGCTGGAGTATGTACACACCACGCTCTTTGCGCCGGGCTCATTCGTCCACACTTGCCACGCTTGTGTAGACATTCAAAGCAGCGTACTGTGGGTTGCTATCCCACAGTGCAACTAGCTGTGGTGGCTGTTGGGACAAGTTTCATCGTCCCATGATGCAACGCTCCTTCTTCCCCCAAACAAACAGGAAACCGATTTTCGTGCCGTTTGTTTATGCCGCGCACTCGCCATTGCTGCAGAGACATGGAACCAGTTCAACTCTGCACTGTTACTGTGAGCGTCACAGATACATCGTGGCTTATCATTGAGTATTTTCGAAGTAAAGCAAGAAGCCGAAGCACAGGCAACTGCGATGCCACCAAGGCTGCCCTGCTACAAGCCATCAAATGGAACAATTCCCGATTGCTGCAGGCCATAACACATCTGCTGCAGTCCGTGGAGCGCCAGTTCTGGTCCAGGGAAACAAGCACAGGCTGGTGGGACCGCATCATTATGCAGCTGTGGGATGATGACCAGTGGCTGCAAAACTTTCATATGTGAAAGGCCACTTTCCTTGAACTTTGCTCGTAGCTGGCCCCGTCCCTGAAACGCGTGCGTGAATACTCGCTTGAGACAAGCTCTGAAAGTGGAGAAGAGACTCGCCATCACTCTGTGGAAGCTGGCAACCCCCAACTGTTACCACTCGGTTGGGAGCCAATTTGGAGTCGATAAATCTACAGTGGGCACTGCCGTGATTCAAGTGTGCAGGGCCATCAATAGACTTCTGCTATGAAGGCTAGGGACTTTGGGAAATGTGCAGGACATAGTGGACGGGTTTGCCGTGAGGGGGTTCCCAAACTGCGGGGGGGCCGTTGATGGGACGCACATCCACATCTTAGTGCCTGCCCACCTGGCGACCGAGTACATAAACCGCAAGGGGTACTGTTCCATGGTCCTGCAGGACCTTGTGGATTACAGGGGTCATTTCACCGACATCTATGTGGTGTGGTTTGGGAAGGTGCATGAAGTGCGCGTATTTCAGAATTCGGGGCTGTTCTCTAACATGCAGGCCAGCACTTTCTTCCCTGACCCAAAAATTCACATTGGGGGTGTGGAAATGCCAATAGTGATCCTGGGGGATCTTGCTTACCCCTTGCTCCCTTGGCTAATGAAGCCATACACCGGGCACCTTGACATCAATAAGGAGTGTTTTAATAACAGGTTAAGCACTTGCAGAATGGTTGTTGAATGTGCATTTGGGTGTTTAAAGGCCAGAGAGAGGAGTCTGCTCACTAGGCTGGACATGAGTGAAAAGAACTTCCCGTCAGTGATATCTGTGTGTTGTGTTCTTCATAACGTGTGTGAAGCGAAGGGGGAGAGGTTCCCCCAGGGTTGGGCTGTGGAGGCAGAAAGACTGGCCGCCAGTTATGAGCAGCCCGATGCCAGCAATACGCTGAGAGCTAACCGCGGTGCGCTTTGCATTAGAGAAGCATTGAAAACAAGGTTCTGCAATAAGATGCAGGACTGATTTCTGTTCCTGTCTGTTATTTGCCTTTGCTCAACATCCCCCGCACCATCGATATCACTACCCTCCAAATCGCCTCCCAAACAAAATATGATTTAATAAAGAAACGTGTTGAAATTATGCAAACTTTTATTTATGAACATTCAAGTCGTGGGGGGGGGGAGGCATGTTCATTCACAGTTTCAACTGGTAGTGTGGTTTCCTGCAGGCCAGCTGTCAGCAGGGCCGCTACTGCTTTCTGCTCACCTCCACTGGGGTGGAGTGCATCACGTACTGCAGCCTGGCCATTCTCCTCCGAGACCCCTTGGGGTGGGGGAGAGGCCGGGCAGCAAAGCCATAGGTGGAGGAACATTTTGGAGGGGCTGCAGTGGGACTCTATCCAGCCTCTGCTCCTCCTGAAGCTCCATAAGCCGCCGGAGCATGTCTGCCTGGTCGCGCATGATTCACAGCATCTCCTATGTGGTACTGCGATCATGCTCTTGCATTTCTCTGTGACTCTCCCTTGTCCATATTCTGGGACAAGGTCAGCCGCCACGCTCTGAGCTCTGTCTCTGTGGCCATGGAGGCGTTCATGAGCTCAGCAAACATGTCGTCTCTTGATTTTTTTTTTCCTCTTTCTAATCTGCAATAGTCTTTCTGCAGCATTTCTAGAGGGTTGGGCCAAGGCCGAGGTGTCTACAGAATGAAAAGAAATGCACAAGGTTGCCATTGTTAGAAAATGGAACAACTGCAACAATGTATAAAATATTCCCCTTGCAGTGCACAAGGCAATCCTAGACCCTCATTCCATTCCTAACATCCCAGAAGGGTCGGCTCGCTGTGCCGTTACAGAGATGGTAAGCCAGGAGCACTTTACTGTGCTATAGAGAGGATTAATGATCTTTAAAAAGCTCATTTCAAATGCCCTATATTAGAGGGGTGCCAGGGCAACATGGTTTTATTTGGATGAACGTTTTCTCAGGAGGCAGCCACAGGGGATCTGAGGACAGCACGCGGGGGGGGGGGGGGGGGGGGTGTTAATAGTCTCTTCTGAAACCAAATCAATATCATTAAAGTGACTTGGTAGGACACTACAATGGGGAATACAAAGGTACAGGGTATCTGCTGTATAGCTCAGGTATTTTAAACATGTGCCATCTTCCCTAAGTGATCATAAGCGATATCAGTCTTCTGAGGGTAATGCACGAGGAAAGGGAAGATTTGCTGCATGCAGCGGGGTACCAGCCTGGCCCTTATGCCGCTACGCTGTGTTCCACCATGATGCTGGCTCCCTTGATTACAGCGTGGCACAGCAAGGTATCCTACCAGGGAGGAAGGAACAAGGCTGCCCTCCCCCAGAACCTTGTGCAAAGGATAACAGATTACCTACATGAAAGTTTCCTTGAAATATCAACTGATGATTCTCGGAGCATGTGTCTGCACATAAATAATCTGTTCCGGGGGTAACCCCCCTGTAAAGTTCGATAAATGCCTGAAATCCCCTTCCTGGCTCCCTCCCCGCCCTTTTGAAAGGACAGAACTGCTAAGAAGAAGAAAAAAATTCCCCAGATGTGCCTTCCCTGGGATCATTAGTGCTGTCCTGTGTGCTGCTGGACTGCTCTGGGGTCAGGAATAGGTCCTGACTGTCTGGGAGAATGGACACCCCACTCTCCTGCACCCTGCTCTCATCAGCCTCCTCCTCCTCCTTGTCCATGGAGTCCTCATCATTGTCCGTGGACTGTGATCTAGCGGAGGTATCGATGCTGCGGGGCGGTACAGTGGTGGAGTCACCGCTGAGAATTGCATGCAGCTCCTCATAGAAGCGGCATGTTTTTGTTGAGGAGCCAGAACGCCTGTTAGCTTCCCTGGCTTTTTGATATGACTGCCACAGCTCCTTAAACTTCACGCGGCACTGCTGCACGTCCCTGTTGTGTCCCTTCTCCAGCATGCCCTGGGATATCTTCCCATAAATGTCCAAATTCCTTTTGCTGGCTCTGACCTGAGCCAAAACAGACTCCTCGCCCCACAGCCCGATGAGAGCTAAGACCTCTGGTCGATTCCATGCTGGAGCACGTCTGGGCCTTGCAGTAGCCATGAGGAGTCCAGCGACAAAGCTCTCTCCACGCTGGCTGCACAGGAAATGAAAATTCAAATTTTCCCAGGGCATGAGGGGAAGGGCCATTTCCAGGTAACATGAGCACATAACAGCAGAGCGTGAATGTCCAGAGCGGTCACAACGGAGCATTGTGGGATACCTCCCGGAGGCCATTAACATTGAATTACGTTACGCTATGTCTACACTGACGCAAAATCGACCCAATAAAATCGATTTAGGTACTACGCCACTTGCGGAGGTGGTTTTATTATGGTGACTTTTGCTGCAGTTTAAGTCGATGGAACTGCCGTACCAGTGTAGCGCAGGCGTTTGGAGATCGACGTAAGTGACGTTACATCAACCTCCATCACCAGTGTAGATCAGGCCTTAGAATACTTTTTCACTAGCTGCTAATAGCCTTCTGGAAGGGATAACACAATCTTCATTTAAATTTAAAGAATTTTTGCTTTTTGAAGGGTGTTTGCTTTTTCCTCCTCTAACATGTTAATAAAGTCTTCAACAAAACAACAACGTTAACTGCGAGGAATTTATTTATTTATTTTTTAAATCTTGAGCCTTTGAGACTGGTAAACTTTTATGGAAGCATTTGTGCTGATGAGTATTTGGCAAATAGCATTTGGCAAATAGCAAAGCAATTATTGTATTCCCTCTGTGTGCACTGCACAAAAATGGTGTCATTTCATACATCATTCACAACTCTCATTATCAAAACAACATCTAAATTATCTCGAACAACAAATATGGGTTTAATACATCAGAGCAGGTTTCATTTTAATTTCACAACGTTACAGGCTGCACTGATTTCAAAGGCACATACATAATACAAAGTTGCAAAGAATAAAAATGAAAAGAATAAACAACGAGAGTTCTGTGGCACTTTAAAGAATGTTAGATATATTGACCCTGATTCAGGAAAGCACTTAAGCACATGGTTTCCAGAATAAGGATGTATTTAAGCATGTACTTAAGTGTTTTTCCTAAATTGGGGCTACGGGCATAGATCTCATCCCCTTACATTGGAAAAAAGCTACCTCAACTACCAAACAAATTCTACTTCCTAGAACTTTTGATTTAATTTTTTTTCTCCATTTTTTTTGGTTTTGTGTCTCACTCTGTGCAGTCTCATCCTCTTAACCTGGTGTTAAAGGCTACAGTTCTTGAATGAAATTCAGTCAACTTTCAAAGAAACTGAAATGATGAAATAGCAAATTAAGAATGACCAGGAAGGCTATTCTGGAATACAGGATCTGCAGTTTCTTTATCAGAGCAAGCTGTCAACACTACCTGAATATACTGGTGAATCTTGCTGTGATGTATTCAAAACTAAGTTAAAATCGCAAGCTTTTACTAAGTTTCAAGGTGTTTCCTGGTCCTGCTTACAGGCTAAGAGGCGCTGTAGGGAAGCATGTGAACTGAGTCTTCAGCAGTCAATCTGCGAAGAGCCAGCCTAGAGCAAGGTGGGTTGAGTTAGGCTCCCCTGCCTTAGAGAGCAGTGTGCTTTGTTTCTCTCTGTTTGGTTCTTGTGTGTTAGGGTTCTGGATTTTAAGAAATAAAGTAGTGTTACATTGCAACCTTCCAGAAAGAGTCTTTTATATTTTTATCTAACTTCTCTAAATGTATGCTGTGAGCATAAAACTTGCCATCTTCCATTTTATATTTATAATTTTTCATTAATTTTTTCAAGTACAGCATATATACCAAAATACAAAATTAATCATAATATCCAAAGTAAGTAAAGACGGTTAGGATCTAGCTTCAGGATCTACATTAATCAGACCCCTAAAAAGTCAGCCCATAGTGCTTTGAATATTTCAGGCATTCCCCTTCTGCAGAATGACAGTTGTTCATTAGCTGTGAGGTCAGCAATATCACTGAGGCAGGCATCAGTATTGGGTGGGGATCGACTTTTCCATATTTGCAGGATTAATTTTTTTAGCAACCAAAGCTGTGTATTGGAACCATGCCACCTTGTTACCAGGTAGCCTCCAGGTATCTGGAATATATCTAAGAATGAAACTTAAGGGGGTGGGCTCCAACTTGCATCCAATATCAAATTGGTCCATTGATCCAGCTCACACCAGAAATTCTTGATACAGGGACACTCCCTAAACATATGACCTAATGTAGCACCAAAGGAGTTACATTTCCAACAGTGGTCAGCATTTCTGAGGTCCATTACCATTAGCCTTTGTGGGGACCAGTAGATTTGAAAAAGTGTCTTTTGGTGAACAAGCTAATAGTTTCAAGTCTATAGTTGCTTTTCTAAATGCTAGATACAGTTGTATTAGATTGGGTCAGAGATTGTTGTGTATCTAAATCTTCATTCCAAACAACTCTCAAATTATCAATCTTTGACAGAGATTTTTTGGCTAGAAAATCATAAATGGATACTGTTTGCTGAGTAAATCCCCTCCAAAATAAAAAAAGTTGTGGAGGTTCTGTAGCTTGCAGTGCTTCCGGGCCAAATACATCTATAAGTAAATGCTTTAATTGGAGATATTTCCATGCTCCAGAGAAGGGCAAGCCAAATTGTTGCTGAAGATCTACAAATGGTTTAAGTTTATCATTGTCAATGAGCTGCAACACAATCAGAATTCCTTTCTCCAGCCAATCCCTCCAAATCAAGGTCTTGTCACCGATTCTAAGGATAGGATTGCTCGACAGGAACCTCCTTTACATGGAAGAATGGATGGAAGCAAAATTTTCTATCCAGGGTTGACCAAGCTCATTTCTCAGCTGTTATTTTCGGAGCTCTATCGATATCAAATCTATGATAATTCAATCATACAATGCCTGAAAGGAGAAGAGGATATGGCAATTCTTGTTCAATCTGAACCCAAGTTGGGATCTCTGCAGTCATAGCTAATATCCACAAAGATTCCTGTGTTAACAAAAAGGAGATACGATAATGTTTCAAGTTGGGAAAATGAAATTCACCCAAAGATATGGAGAGCTGTAATTTGTTCAGAGCAAATCTAAACTTCTTACTTGCTCCCCAAAGGATCATTGCAATCTTACTTTGAGGAAAGCAAGTTTTCTTTGAGGTAGAGTTTTTCTGAGAAGAATAGGTCCTCTTTCTATGAGCCTTCCCTGTGGATTTACCTTGAGTAGATACAGGTGACTGTGCTGAAGTTGATGGGGCATTCTGTTCTTTCAAAGGCTGATGTCTGGTGAGGTGAGGGGAGACTCCTGTCCTGGATCTCAGGCCAGATGGAGAGAATATTCCAGCATTAAGGGTCTCAGTTTTTCCTCAAAATTCTTCATTGCCCTGTCTTTAAAAGCAGAGCAAATGAAGTGCTTTTGTGGCATGAGAGACTCCCACAAGCATTGGATACATAAGGAATGCCCGTCATTCATTGGGATAGCTTCCCAGCAGGAGATTCACCAGTTGAAGCCTAAAAAACCTGGCAAACTCCAGAATAATGGTAATCTTGAAGGGGAAAGGTCACCCTTTCAAGGGGGAAGGGACTGGGTTGAAAAGAATCCCTCCCTAAAACAACTAAATAAAATAATAAAGGAGGATAACTAGACTAAGGTCAAACTTTGATTAGTAAGGCACACTAATGCTCCATCTCAGGCCAGGACAGTTGAGAATAAACTGAGGACAGTTCATCCGCATAGTCCGATATTGCCTCGGGGCAGAGCATAAGGATATGTTGGGTACATATGTGGGCTGAACAGGCACTACTATCAGAAACCATTTTTAAAGGCGCATGGGGGGTGACCGCAACTGAAGTGGAGCACCCTTAGGACACACATCCTGAAGAAGTCCAGTTACTGTCCAAGATGAGTAAACTCTCTGTTTTATATTTATCTTAGGGATGTCCTGAATACTATTGGGAATCAGTATTCCTAAATATTTTATTTTAGAGGATTGCCAGTTCCAATTTGAGAAAAGGCCTCTGTGGGCATTGTAGCAAGGTGCTGTGGCCTTCCTCGGAGCCTGGGCCCGAGAAGGGGTCGTGACGCCCCAGCTGGACCATGCCACCAGCCTACAGGCATACTTGTTAATGCCTAGGATTTCTGATTTACCCCAATTTGTTTTAAATCCAGAGAAGTGTCCAAATGTTTTATTAATAGTGTTTAGAAGGTTAGCAATGGTTACATCAGGTTTAGATACAAATACAAGTGCATCATCTGTATAGAGCATAATCCACCCTAATACCATGGAATATGTTTATTTGCTTGACTGAACTAAAGGTTCTACAGCAAAATTAAACAGAAGAGGAGAAAGGAGGAAGCCCTGCCTCATACCATACTGTAATGGAAACGGAGCAAAATAACATCATTTTAACTACCCTGAAAGTTGGATTAGAGTATACAAACTTAACCCAAGCCATAAATTGGATACCAAATCCAAATTTTGCTATGTGGTCAAAGGCCTTTTTGATATCTAATGTAATGACAGCTAAGGGTTCTTCAGAATATCTTGAAGCAGCATTAATATCCATCAGTTGACAAAAATTATCTGAGCTGGTTCTATTACGAAGGAAGCCTATCTGATTTTTGTGTATAATGTTAGAGAGAAATTTTTCACAGCAAGAGCTTTAGCTAAGATCTTAGTGTCACAATTGATTAACGATATTGGCCTGAAATTACTACATAGTCCAAGGTCTTTCCCAGGTTTAGGAATAACTGAAATTACAGCAACTCTTTTAATATTGGGAGAGTTTGCTCATTTTTTGCCTCAATGAACATATGCAATAATCTAGGAGTTACAATTTCATAGAACTTTTTGTGAAATTCAGTGGAGAACCCTTCTGTGCCAGGAGACCTTCATATCTTTCATACCTTTAGTCAGTTCTGCATCTGAATAGTCACAGATCTCTGGCAGAGACAGTCTATTAAAAAAAATCATCTAGGGCATCCTTAGAATCATAGAAAATTAGGATTGGAAGGGACCCCAGGAGCTCATCTAGTCCACCCCCTGCTCAAAGCAGGACAATCCACAACTAAATCAACTCAGCCAGGGTTTTGTCAAGCTGCACCTTAAAAGCGTCTACGGATGGAGATTCCACCTCCTCCTTAGATAACCCATTCCAGTGCTTCACCATCCTCCTAGTGAAAAACGTTTTCCTAATATTAAATCTAGATCTCCCCCACTGCAACTTGAGACCATTGCTCCTAGTTCTGTCATGTACTACCACTGAGAACAGCCTAGCTCCATCCTCCCTGGAACCTCCTATCAGGTAGTTAAAGGCCGCTATCAAATCCCCCCTCATTCATCTCTTCTGCAGACTAAACAAGCCTAGTTCCCTCAGCCTCTCCTCATAAGTCATGTGCTCCATCCCCCTAATCATTTTTGTTGCCCTCCGCTGGACTCTTTCCAATTATTCCACATCCTCTCTGTAGTCAGGGGCCTAAAACTGGACACAGTACTCAAATGAGGCCTCACCAGTGCCAAATACAGGGGAATAATCACTTCCCTCAATCTGCTGGCAGTGCTCCTAATAAGGCAGCCCAATATGCTGTTAGCCTTCTTAGCAATAAGGGCATATTGATGGCTCATGTCTAGCTTCTTGTCCACTGTAACCCCTTGGTCCTTTTCTGCAGAACTGCTGCCTAGCCAATCAGTCCTTAGTCTGTAGCAGTGTATGGGATTCTTCCTTCCTAATGGCAGGACTCTGCACTTCTCCTTGCTTAATCTCATCAGATTTCTTTTTGCCCAATCCTCTAATTTGTCTTGGTTACTCTGTATCCCATCCCTACTCTCCACTGTATCTACCACTCCCCCCAGTTTATTGTCATCTGCAAACTTGCTGAGGGTGCAATCCACCCTATCCTCCAGATCATTAATGAAGATGTTGAACAAAACTGGCCCCATCATCGACCCCTGGGGCACTCTGCTTGTTACTGGCTTCCAACTAGACATTGAGCCGTTGACCACTACCCATTGAGCCCGATGATCTAGCCAGCTTTCTATCCATCTTATAGTCCATTCATCCAACCTATACTTCTTTAACTTGCTGATAAGAATGGTGTGGGAGACTGTATCAAAAGCTTTGCTAAAGTCAAGGTATATCACGTGCACTGCTTTCCCCACATCCAGAGTCAGCCATCTCATCATAGATGGCAATCAGGTTGGTCAGACATGACTTGCCCTTGGTCAATCCATGCTGACTGTTCCTGATCACCTTCCTCTCTTCCAAGTGCCTCAAACTAGATTCCTTGAGGACCTGCTCCATTATTTTCCAGAGACTGAGGTGAGGCTGACTGATCTGTAGTTCTCCGGATACTCCTCCTTCCCTTTTTTGAAAATGGGCACTACATTTGCTTTTTTCCAATCATCTGGTACCTCTTCCACTCACCATGAGTTTTCAAAGATAATGCCGGACCGCTGCTGTCCATCCATTCTTGATTGGTGGGAGGGGATAGCAGGAGGGAACTTCCAGAGACTAGAGCTTCAAGAAAGGAATATATTATCTCCTTTTCAAGAAAACAGATGTGCTACTCCTTGTTAAAATTAATGGAGAGAAAGAAACAAGCAAAGAATGTAGAATAGACAAATATGCAGGTTAGGAATATGGCTGAATTCACCCTTGGCATAAGAGGGTGTAAGTTCCCATTGACTTTTTTAGGAATTGGATCTGCTTACACCAGGACTGAACAGAACATTAATATCACCATACAGGTTATAACGGACTCCAGGATAAGTACTTTGAGATATTTCCATATAGCATTTGTAACAAAGGTTGTGTGGTTGTGGGTCCCAGCAAACTCAGGCTCAGTTCTCCATACCATAAACATGGGACTGCGTGGCTGTCCCTTCATTGGAGAATCTGACTTTTGGTGGTGGTGAGTAATAACTAGAAAATGACATGAAACAATTCTATCATCATTTCACAACAATGAAAAAGTTAGTCTATTTCGTATGTATTGTATTAGAGTTCTCTTTACTTTGTAATAACATATTCCTAGCTAGTCTTACGGGAATATAAACCTGTTAACTTTCCAGTATTTGCAATTATTAGGAATTTTTATTAGGAAATTTGATTTTTTAAAAAAAGATAAATTATTTAATCTGGGGAAGAGGAGAGTTGTTTGGGTGTTTTGTTTTTGTTTTTTGAATAATTGATTTTGCTCTAGTTACCACATGGGGATATCTGAGATGCTGCATTGTTTCAAATGCTGTCTTAACTATTAGCAGATGTTGTTATCATTATTAGTAACCTTCAGATCTATAGTGCTTGGATGAAAATTATTGGTTCCCTGTGTACTGTAGTGCATCCTGCATCTCTTCAGGGCACCTTGCAAAGCCTAAATATTCATCCAGGGTTTCTTTGTGGGTTCTGAGCAGAGTGGAGAAAGTTTCTATTCTTATGCAGTTGTTGGTGTTTAGAGTTGCTGAGCAGTGTGTTTTCCTCAATTGTTTTGTAACGTGTTTTAACTATTGATGTTGAATGTGCCTAACATGCTGATAGGTACATTGCACAAAATGTATAGGTATATTAATGAGTAAGTGTGAACAGCAAATAACACTGTTTGATTTGGTTACTCTGTTTCCATCTTAAGATGATTGGATAATTCTAGGTGTGATGTATTTTATGTTTTAGAAGTATACATGTACTTGTAAGATAGGTGTGTAAGGCTTCCTTTCTTTTCCTCTTCTCTAACTTCTCAAGGTTGCAGGAGTTACAAATATCACGGAGGTTATGCCTTTAATCCTGACAGGGAGCTCTTTGCAGAGCTTGTCAGTAATTATTTTGGAGAATGTAATTGACAGGTTTCAAGGAAAATAATATTTAATTCTCCTTGGCTGGAGGATGGCAGCTGAGATGCAAGGCCTCTAGGATATGCTGGGAGTGTAAAGGAAGAGAAAATGAGCCTTCATTCCGAAATCATCTCTAGATCTCTAGAAAATTATTCTGTCAAGAAGTGCTGGTCTCCCACAACTCTACTTCATCTATAAAATATACCTAAGTCCTATCAGTTACATGTAATCTAAAAATAAAACCTATACACTTCTCATTTAGGAACATAGTGCAAATTTGTTTTGGGTTTTTTTTTCCGTTTCTCTCAGAGGTTGACCTCTACGAAAGCAAGAGGACTCATAAGATGACTGGAAAGCTAAATGTGTTTGTTTGTCTTTCACAGCTTATCTTTTTGGTAGTCACTTATCTTGATACTTCTTTTCAGTTGTTTCCACTACTAGGAGTAAAATCTACTACAGGAGGAAAAGGATGAAAAGATGGCTGACTTTTCACTACCGTGTTCTAACAATTTCCGCCAGTTCACGCGAGTATCTTTGGCAGCTATTGAGAAGCGAATTGCTGCCAACAAGAAATATGAAGACCCCCAATATAAAGAGAAACCACATCCCCAACTTGATCTGCAGGTTTTCCAAAAGCTTCCTACTCTCTATGGGAATCCTCCTCCTGAGCTTGTTGGGAAACCACTGGAGGATCTTGACCCTTACTACAATGATCACAAGGTTAGAGCCAGTTTATGCAGAAGGATCTGATTTCATCCCTCCTTGATCATTTATCAGTAGAGAGCCTTTTCTGGTTTGGGGGTCAGAGAGCTAAATTTGGCAGGGCTTCCTTTGAATGATTATATTTAAGACAGTTGTATTCAATCAGGTTATAATAAAAAAGACAACTATCATACTTAGATCACTAAGTGATAATGTAATAAAACCTTAGTTTAAAACTACTAATCATAGAGAATTAAAATCAGAATTAGGCATATGCACCACTTACATCCTGCTTAAGCCTTCCAAATAGGGCTTAAAACCAGTAACTCGGTGTTCAGTCAGTTTATCTAAAGTATCTTTGAGCCTGCTAGACCTATGCGTAGGCTGAATCAAAGTCACTACATTACATGCAGCTTCTCTCTCTCTATAGGCTACTAATAGTCAGATCCAGTTAATACAGTCTGTTTTCCTATGTTACAAATTGTAATAAGGAAATACTGCCTGTAAGTATATATATTTTTTCAGAACCACTAGTTCTTCCAAGTACAAAATGATTTCTAGACTATATTTTAGCTTTTAAAACATGCATGAAATTCTGGGACTTGAATCCAGATCTCGCTCACATCCCTGGCTATTGGCATAAATTCCCTAATCTCCAGGTTATTGGCTATTTTACTACTCTCATTCTTTGTTTAAATAATTAAATATCATTGACACAGAGACTTGCATCTATATTTCCTGCATTCCAGTTGGGTGCAACAACCATTGGACAATAAAGTCATTCTCCCTTTGGTCCAAATACGGTTTGATTATTTATACTCAGCTCCAGCCAGAAAGAGTGAGCAAGGGAGACTAAGACTGGCTATAGACCATTCCTAGGACATTCCCTCCCTCCTCCTTTCTAGTTTTGAGCAGAAATTCCACCCTGGACCTGAGATACTTTCTTGATTAAAGTTTTGTTGAAATCACTCTTTGCATGGGAAAAATTTCAGGTTTGACAAATCCCCGTTTGTCAGTGAAAAATGGCTTTGTTAAAAAATTCCTGGCTCTGTTAATATTAGTGACAGAGTAAGGCTGGGTATGTAGTTCAACAAATAAAGGCCCTGATCCTGCGAATATATAATACAAAAACTTGATTCAGATGAGTAATCCTATTTACTTTAATGGGAATGCTGACACGAGTATAATGACATATATGCACATTTTGTGGGATCAGAGCTAAAGGAAGGAGTTTCTTACTGAGAACTTCCAACTCAGTAATTAAAAAGGGACATGAAAAGTGTTCTCCATAGTACACAATATTCTTTACTGAAACTTAAAAATGTGTGGTACAAATATATAACAAATCAAAATGTAACAAACAAGAATTACAAGGAATCTTTCAATTTCAAAGAAACAAACAAACAAAAAGCAAGTTAACCATCAAACTCTTACCCATAATTATTTGTAACTCTGGCCAACAATTCAAATACTTAATGGCCTCAGTTCACTTTCTGAAAAATTTTAATTTATTAAGATTACCTGTTTTTTTTTTCCTTTAAAGACATTTATGGTACTGAATAAAAAGAAAACAATCTTCCGATTTACTGCCACACGTGCCTTGTGTATACTTAGCCCTTTTCATCCAATCAGAAGAGCAGTGGTTAAAATTTTGGTACATTCATATCCTTTCAGCTGGTTTCATTCATTCTAGCTTTTTTTATATGTTGATTATGAGATAATATAGGTGTTATACTGTGTGTGTCATATTTTTGGAACATATCTTGAATCTAGTCTGTTTCTAAAAGCAATAGCACACCCGCTCCAGATAGCTGCACAGATAACCCTGAATTATTTTAGAAATGACTATTACTAGTATATGAAACAGGAAGGATACAGGGATACACCTATAGGGACAGGATAGTCTTGGAAACCAGGTAATAGAAGGCCTAATTCTGATATCACATATACCTGTGATTAATGCCATTAAAGTCAATGAGCTTGGTTCATTGTGGTGTTTCACCAGTTTTACACTGCAAAATTACACTGGTGTAAAACCGGAGTATCACAGCGGTGAATCAGAGATCCAAGAGCTTGATCCTGCCGCTGTGGAGATCTAAGTAACACCAGTCATGCAGAGCCCAGCAAGGTTAATTTTGTGTATCCTGCAGAGCTGTATGTGATCTTAAGCCCACTTTTGCTGCACTGGACAGGCAGCAGTGGAGAGATGGTGCATATGGCTCTGCAACAGCGCAGGAAGGGTGATTCCACTGAGGGTCACCTCTCCAGCGTACTGTGGTGGGGGCGGTCACAGGGGCTGGCTGGCCTAGTTCAGACATGCCCTTTCTCCATCAGGGCTGCCTGTGTTCGTTCCATGGTGCAGCTGATGGGTCTCTGAAGGTCCCTTTCTGTGCGGATGGCTCCTACACTTGCAGCTAGCAGTGATAGGCAAATATTGGAGGTGGAGGGGAAGGAAATCTTTTGCACATACCCACCAATTCCTGAAGAGCATATGCTCAGGGTGTGTGGCACCACACCCCATCTGCTCCCTGCACACTCCTCCAGAGCTGGGTGCACGTCGATCACATCTGCTATGTGATAACTCTATGTGCCTACCTCTCTGCACCAGTTGCATGTGGGGATCCACACCAGAAGGGTCACTGAGCTATGCTCAGCACTGTTGCAGATCCCACCTGTGTGGTAGTGCAAACCCCTTGAATCACCTTCAGGATCAAGCCCATAGTTACTACAGCGTAAAATCAATGTCAGTGCTATCAGAAACAGTCCTCTGCATTATGTTCCTAGCTTTCTCTTTGTTGCGTTGGACGAGTTACTTAACTTCTTTGTTTCTTCATCTGTGAAAAGAGCATAATACAATACCTGCCTCAGAGTTTCATGAGGAATTCATTGTTACTGGCATTACTTATATGGCAGTAGTATCCAAGGCCCCCAGCTAGATGTAGTGCAAACACAAAGTCACAGTTCCTGCCCTGAGGAATTTATAACATAATTTAAGACAAGACTCCACAAATGAGTCTAACAAACTGTAAAAGGGCAGAGAAAAGATAGAATCAGAGTAGTGCCGACCAGTGGCATTTTCCACACATCATCTTGAACAAACCATTCTTGGGTGAGGAATGATAATTTTGTGGCCCAAGCACTGTATTGGGACATTGACATATGGATTCAGTTCCCACATGTCAACTATCTGTGTCACCCTAGACAAGTCAATTAAGCCCAGAGATGCAAAGATATTAAGGCTCCCAATTTCCATTGAAGTCTTAATATCTTTGTGGATCTGGGCCTTTGTCTTTCTATTTGTAAAATGAGGATAAAAATACATTCTTTGTTCTACTCTTTGTTGTTCTTATTTGTTTAGACTGAGCTCTTTGGGGTAGGGACTGGCTCGTATTAAGTTTTACACATGATGCCTATTGCAATGAAGTTTTAGTTGCTTAAGTATATTGTGGTCTGACATCAATATGAACAACATACAAATAGAATTAATTATGTCCTAGAATTTAAAAGAAAATATTAAATCTAAAACTGCTTAAACACTTCATGTATTAGTGGAATGTTCTGATTACACTGTCATGTTCTTTACCTTAACTCCTGCTACTTACATTGTTCACTATTTTTATTATGTGCACTATTTTAACCAATTGTGTCTTCATGGCTCTATATGAGAAGAAGTTTAAATCTCCTGCTTTTCATTCATTGAACAAGTATGCTGAGTAAGTATTTTTGCTGGAATTTATTTTTCTTAATTCTCTAGTTCTAATTAGTTAGTTAATTGGTCACATTTTGTAGTCCTCACATAGGTGATCTCACATTGGAGGCAGTAGGAATTTTGCATGTTTTAGGACTTCAGGATTACTGCTTTGAGGATAAAAGGTCATCTTCTGCTTTCATTTGCTCCATCGTAAATCCAAAGTAGTTCTTTGGTGTCACTGTGGATTTTCACTGGCGTAAATGAAAGCAAAATCAGCCCTTTAGTGCCAAAAAAAAAAGCTAAGTTCTTTTCATTATCTTTTCTCCACATCACTGTTCTAAGGGAGGACATTAGGATTTAGTTTTTATGCATTTTTACCGAGGCACATCTCCAATCAGTGTTATTGTTGAGTAAGAGAAAGGATCAGATCTTGAGATCCTTACTGAATTCATTTCTGTAATGTTAATTTGTGCACTATTTGCTCTAATAAAATGCTCTGTCAGCTGCTTCTTGCCTGTGGGTGTTTCTTAGTAAGGGCCTGGTCCTCAGCATTGGCCAGTTCTCACAATTTTATCATAAATATCAAAATATGGAGTGTTTTTTTCTTAAAGCCTCAAGTCCTGGGTTCATGTGAAAACCTGAGAATCTCAGCTCTCAGTTAAAAGCAAACAAACCCATAAATGTCTATCTCTCCCAATTTCAAAGCTTGAAACCGTGAATTGTGTTGACAGCACTGAGTTACTCCAAAGAGCTCTGTGCAGGAACACAGATGTTTTCAGGGGACTGAGGCAAAATCTGAAACTGAGCCCCCCCACCCTTCCAAACAAATGCCACTGAGGTGAAGCCCTGGGATACGGGGGATTGGAGAGTGAGCCTGCTTTGCACTCACTCTGCAGCAGCATCTCCTGTCCCTTGGGCCTGGGCCCAGCTCTCTGCACTGGGCATTGCAACCTGGCATGCAGGGTCACACTGCCATTCACTCAGTTTGGGGGCCCTTTCAAACAGGGGGCTTGAGTCAAACTATTCTTTTTGTCCCTCTTTGGGCAGCCCTGGCTCTATGGGGTTGGATCCCTATCCCTGCTTGAATCCCATTAACATAAGTGCATCTCCCTGTGTGTGTGCAAAGTTCTGCCTTTATGGAGCACAATGCAAGATCGGCATCTAATTTGATAACTTCAGTCTACCAGCTCATCTACTTTGCTAACTCTAATATCTGACTAAAACTGTATGATTTTCATATTTATCCTCATTTGAAAACTGGTTTGCATTACTAAATTTCTATGCAAGGGAGTCAGGATTTAGACAGGAGTAGTGTATGCCATGGTAATTCAGACACTATTTTCAGAATACCTTTTTTTTCCTTCAGTAAAAGGGCTACATTGCTGTCAAATAATTTCTGAACATCAAATATCTAAAATTCTCTAAGGAGATTTCTATCTTGTTGAAATGATAAGTGCACTCAAAAACCAGCAGATGCTGCCTTTAAAATTAAAATTAAAATCCTGTAAGTTTGTATTTCTGTAAGCTTTTTTCAAACATTCTTTAAAGAAAGTGCTACTAGATACACAAAGTGAACATCATATAATGCATTGAGCAGCCATTTTGGCATTTTGAACAACTGAAGATATGAATTATGGTAAAAAAAAAAATTAAAAGTGAATAGCTGGGATTCCCAACTTGACTCACTTTAAGATTTTAGCAAACCAAAACAATGTCACATATAAGCAAGTATGCTGCAAACACAGACACATGCAGACTGCTGGCAACTAATATCTCAGATTGCCTATAGGAGTTAGGTCCTGATCCAATGCCCATTGAAATCAATGAGAACCTTTCCACTAATTTCATTTGGGGGCATTTAGTCAGATTCTTGGTGTTGAGAGACACTTCAAAGTGAGTAAACTGCATGTGCCTCATATCCTCCTTTGTTAGTTGCTAAATGTTTTTCCATTTCTTGGACACTTTTCTCTCTAGATACACTTTCACTGGCATTTACACTTTTGAAGTATTGATAAAAATATTGGCAAGAGGATTCTGTCTGAATGAATTCACTTTCCTTCGAGATCCATGGAATTGGTTGGATTTCAGTGTTATTGTTATGGCGTAAGTAAAATGTATATGTTCTTACAGAGCTATCACACAGTTAAATTATTTTTGCTTGTGTTTATTTTCTCTAGAACTTTTCGCTGAGGTGTTGTACTGTGCACTCAAGAAACAACCAAGATTGTAAGGAGTGATAATGCTACCTGGTGTTCATGTATTCCCTTTGTTGTATGGGATACAGGATAGCAACAGCATGCCAATCCCACAAAAAGAGGATATGGGGATTGTACAGAAGGTTTATAGACAGCTACATATGATATGATCATTATCATATAGCAACCAGCAGCTCCTTTTTGTGACATAGGAAAAGGGTCTAACCTTACAGGAAGTGAGATGTGATCTCTCTACTGTCATGAAGTCTCTGTGTGCATGCATGTGTACTTTATGGCCACATATATACAGACATCATGTAATCAATGGATTAAATCTGGGATCTTCCTCACCAAAACCAGTGTGAGCTTGAACTAGCTGTAATTAGGAAGCTATAAAATCAGACTCATTAAGCCACTGTATTACAGGCTCCTCCTGTTACACAAGCTTATCACAAATGTCTGCAATTCATAGGACATCAAGACCCATATGAGATGTCAATTTTTTCTGTCACTTTCCTTTAAAGCAGGGGTACACAAGATATTTCTGGGGGGTATGCGGAAGAAATTGTGTAATGGCGAATTTTACATATTTTATTTATTGCATTTTCATAATAGGCTACTCAGATGAAGCTTTAACTCCTGTAGGCATTTATTATATAAAATACTGTAGTGAATTACCTTCAAGATGTACTGATGAGAACATGGATGCACAAAGACACCAACTTACAGAGCCTTCACCTCCAATCACCATAGTGCATGGATTCAGTTGCCCCCCAAGTGTCAGTCTAACTCAGCTCAGACTTTAATCAAGTTTTTTTTGGTTGTATACATTGTATTATAACTATATCTGTACGTAATAGTGAAATATGGAGCGATGGCTAAAGACAGGTAGTGTTAAGAAGAACACAAAGTATCAGTGATGAGAATGGTAGGGGTACATGGGCAGTGGCTATGTCTGGAAGGGGGTATGCAATAAGAAAAGTTTGGGAACCTCTATTTTAGAGTATTAGCAACAAGCAGAAAGCAGAACAATTCTCCAGGTTTGATTACTCCCAACTTTCCTCAGTGATGAGAGTTCCAAAGAAATTGGGTCTTTTAGCCCTTATTTCTTAGTATTATCTATTTATTGCCTTATTGTGGTAAAAAGAAACTATCATTCATAGTGTTTCCAGTTATTTCACTGTAGATAGTCTGAAGTGTACTCCATTCCAACAGTGGTTGGAGCTACTCCCTGTAGAGATCCTCCAAGCTGTCTGCACAGACAGCTTCTCACTCGCTAAGCTCCCAGTGACAGTGCACTGGCTGCGGCCCAGTCAGCAGAGATGAGATGAGGAAATCCCTGTCACACACAGGTCCAGCCACAGGACGTTATAGTTCCATTAAATCCATAGGTCCCTTTTTGATACTAATTCCCTGGACACTTGACCACCATTCCAAGAGAAGCATCACAAGCCAAGGCCTTGGGCCATGCCAGAGTTTCCCCTGTTGTCTATGTAAGTCAGACTTTACTTTCAAGAACCTCTTGTTCAAGGGATGACTTTATTCATTAATTAAAGCAAAATAACAAATCCCAGGCTTCAGTTTTCCTCCTCTGAGGATGATTCCTCTCATCTTCTCTCATCAACACCTCTTCCATTCCAGATCAGCTGCTCCGCCTGCATTCACACTGGGGTTCAGTCTCTTGGTCTGCTGTTCCTCAATGGAAAGCTAATGTCTTATTTACTTATTTTCTCACCAGGGTGTCTCTGTCTCTCTTTGTCAGCACACCTTTTATCTTCCTGCTTCCTTGTCAGGCTCAAACTGTAGGCCTCTCTGGTGCAGAGGCAGACACCAATCCTCTTCCTGGACCTTGCTGATTGACAGGACCTCCCTACTGTCTCCCTTCTCCAAAGATTCTGACAGTTTTCTTGAGGCTCTTACTGTCAACTCTAAGCTGTCATTCAATGCTTGTCCCCACAGAGGCCTATCTCAGCTCCTGGAGTTCCTCCAGCTTGAAACAGCCACCCTGCACTAGAGAAAGCTTTCTCTTTATACTGTTCTAGCAGACTCCTTCTAACTCAGCTGCTCCATTGCTAATTAGCAAAAGGGATATCATCTGGAGCACCTGATTGTTCCCATAGGGTTGTCATCTGCCAGCTAAGCTGTAATCCTTCCTGAAGGGCCACTAATCCAAAGAAATATTTCCTCCCAACCTTTTAAATCACCTTGGTTTCCCTTGGCCAAACAGTTTCCTTTCTCCTTCCACTTCCTTAAGTAATTGCTTTAAAAATTGTTTTGTTTCTAACCCCGGTTTCCCTGTACAGGAGGCATTCACTGGAAGAAATATCAAAATTATACCCTTGGAAAAAGGAAATAGAGAGGTACAGGTGTGTGTGTGTGTGTGTGTGTGTGTGTGTGTTTAAGTAAGTAAGTGAAGCTTTGCTGTTCTGTTTTCCATCTTTATTCCAAACAAACAATATAAAATAAACTAGGAGAAATATTTTGAGTAACCATGTCATTAATATCTCTGCCAGTGAAGACATGACTCACTCTAAAGTCTCCAACTCTACCTCCCACTTGGCTGAAAGAAGAACAGTTGTGTGGTTGGGTTGGTGAAAATGTGCATGTGTCTGTGAGGTGAGAAGCAGAGGTAGCAATAGGTAGGGTTGAGAAAGGAGCAAAGGAGAGCAAAGGCAGTAATTAAGAGATGCTAGGGACTCTGTGTGTCTGACAGGGGTGTCAGATTTGTTTTGTGGATTGGGCTGTTTTATTTGCACTCTGGGAATAAAGGAGACTATTACAGGGTGGAATTGATTAGTTTTCTTATGGTGAGGAGAATTGATGTATTTTTTCGTTTTGCATGGAGGGGTTGTGATGGAGCGGAATTGATAGATTTATTATGGCCTGGGGAGGAGGCATACTTTGAAAGATTACTTGGGAATTTGCTCAAAAGTAATTATTTTCTTCTTCATCTGGCCAAAATATTTTTAATAATTTGTGTTTCTATTTTTGTTTAAATTTAGAAGTGTATGGTATTGTAAAATATTGACAGCATTCATAACCAAGCACTAATTTATAAGTATTTGCTATTTGAAGTAATCAGGAATATAGTCCATGATACATAATATTTAGGATTAGCCCTTGACAGAAGGTTTGTTAATGCTTAAGATATTTTATGCACAGAAGAGTTAGTAATTAAGAAAAGTTGTATAAAATATTTCCACTGTTCTTTCAATTCAGTAGCATATTTTGTCTTTGTCCCAGTGCCTCAGTGGATACCAGATTCAGGATAAACTGCAGAAAAATAGGGCAAACACACCTGAGACTAGCGGTTATTCTTCCACAAAATATTCCAAGGCAGCAATAAACATAAACTTCTGTCTCACCACACTGGTTTAAAAAGAAGTCAGAAAAGTAGTCTTAGATACCCCAGTCCTTGTTTCACCACCCAGACAATAGATTTTATGATGAGTGGTTATTTACAACCAATTTCATCAAACAAAGGGTCCTTCCAATCCCAAGAGATCAGTGACACACCCAGGCTAATATATAACTCATGTCTTTCCCAATAATCACGCTTCTGCCAGTCTTTTAGTATCTAATATCTAAAGGTTTATTCTTAGGGAAAAAGAAAAAGGAAAGAGTTAAAATGGTCAAAGAATCACATAAAACTATTGCAAAGTTCTTGAATCAGGTTTTAGCAGTGATGAAATAAACTGCTGATTTGCAAAGTCTCTGGAAATTACTCCAGTAGCTTGAGGGTCATCAATCCTTTTTTAAAGTTTCCTTGTTAGAAATCCAGTCCAGAGAAATGAAGCAGGAGTTGAAAACAAGATGAAGATGGTGCAGCCACCTTATCTACCTTCTCCCAATGAGTGAATGCTTTCAGTCTCAGTTTGTGGAAAATTACAACCTCAAAATGGAGTCTAGGGTCACGTGAACAAGTGACATGTCCTTGCTTGCTTTGTTGAGTCATGGAAGCACCCATTGTCCATGCACTGTCTAAAACCTTCAGGGAGAGGCCCATCAGGTGGGGGCAGGCTTCTTCTGTGGTCTATTGTGCAAGCTAAGTGTCCTTAAATGGGCCATTAACTTGCCTAGCTGTTTCACAATAGGCTGTCTGGCTTCAATGTAGATTTTACCTGGTGGGTGTGACTCAGAAATGTAGCATCTATGCAGCATGCCAGTACATAGTCAATATCTAAAACTTCAGATACAAAAATCTATATTTCAGATACAAAATGATATATGCATATAAACAGGATAATCATACTTAGCAAATCATAACTTTTCCATTGACACCTTACGTGACATACTTTGCATAAGTTTTGTTGCAATTGTATAACAGTGGTAGCAACAATGTTATACATGGTTATTTCAATCATACATCACAATCATGTCTTGATTTTACAGATATGTAGGGGAGTTTAGTGATCTAGGCAATGTTTCGGTCCTTCGTACATTCTGCGTTCTGAGAGCTTTAAAAACTATTTCAATACTCCCAGGTAAGAAGTCCTGATCTCTGAATATTTTCTGCCAGCTACAAGTGATCCTCTCCTCCACCTATTTCACTGTTTTTTTGCAGGTCTTTTGTCTTTATCTGTGTGACTTTTAGCTGATACAGAAATCACTGAATTTGTGGATGTGTGTGGTATCTCAGGATTGTTGGCCCAGTCAGAATAATTTAAGCACTGGAAACCATCTGCAATTTTATTTATTTTGATTCTTCATGTCTTTAAGCATTTTGCTTGATTTGTATAGTATCTGTTATAAAGAAGGCTGTTCTAATTGTTCTTATCATTGTTCTGACTGTGCAATGTCCTTAACAGCTCAGTAGACTTGTGCTTCATAATTAATATTTATTATTATTGGGTCAAATCCTATTCAAGTTTTTACTTATTCCTTAATCAGGTAAATCAATTAGGTGTTATCTGGTTAATGGCTGTATACAAATTGAATCAGTCTGATGGATTTGATCCATTGATCTCTTTCTAGTCCCTTTGTATTATTTTTCTGTATGTCTCTAGTGTTCACAGATCCTCCCAAGGTACCATCATTGCAAATTTCCTTAGGAGGATGTTTATTCCCCTTTCTAAATCATGAAAGTCAGATTAGCCCTGGTCCTTGCATGGATGAGGGTGCAATGTATGGAGGAAGGATAGAAGAAGCCTTCTCCACTCCAAACTCCCTTCAAAAGTGCTAGGGACAATTGCTTAGAGAAAAAGCTTCTTTTCTTTCTTTGATCATTTCTCTTTCATCTGTGCTATGTTTGTATTGAAAAGATGCATGCAACACTGATCCAATAACTATGACACTGTGACTACTGTACAATAATACCTGTGTTTCAGCTTTTTAGTCCTTATATTTCTAAATTTTATCTCCCTAGGACTGAAAGTCATTGTAGGTGCACTCATCCAGTCTATTAAGAAACTTGCTGATGTAATGATCCTGACTGTTTTCTGCTTGAGTGTGTTTGCCCTCATAGGCCTTCAGCTCTTTAAGGGCAATTTGAGACATAAGTGTGTCAGGAATTTTAACTCCACCAATGGAACTATTTATTTGGACAACAAGACATGGGGCTCCTTTGACAAGTTTATTAATGATTCAGGTAAGTTGTCCTCTTTTTTCCTTTTAAGATGATAGTTTTTATATATATTTTGAGTCCTGAACAGCAAATGATGTTGAAAATACAGATGAATATAGCACAATGTTAATCTTTAAACATTGCAAAGAATGGTTTGCAAACCTGCACAGTGGTTTGCAAAGGTCCAGGGATAATTTGTGCTATTGGTGCTACAATTCCTTTCTTTTTTTCCCCATCAACCATTAAACAGTGTTTCCAAAGTTTCCAATAATATTAATCTGTGTGAAATGCACATTAGCTCATTTGCTGATGCATTTTCCTTGCCTTGTACAATGTGCTAAACAGCTATGTACATACAGTTAAGAAGTTTGCAGATTTATATGTTTTGATGTGGGCTGTGATCAGTTTTAGCTGAAGTAAATATTCAGCTAAAATGCTCATGTTTTCCTTTTAAATAAGTTGTATATCTCTTTATTTTCTATCTGTGTCTTGACTATAATTAGTTCTTAAATATGGATGAGTAGAACAGATAACTCAAAACACACCAAAGCATTTTTAGAGGAAAGGCAAAATTTAGATGCAGTAAGGGAAGAAAGAGCTTTATGATGAAAAAAGATCTCAATATATACGAGAGAAACAACATGAGAAAAATCATTTGCATGAACTGAATGTGGGAAAAGTTTCATCACTGAGGGAAATCTCCGAATACAGCAGAAAATTCAGAAAGGAGGAACCATCATATCAATAAGCATTATACATGGAGAAAACTGTACTTGTAAAAGAGAGGTTAAAGTATATAAAAGAATCCACCCAGGAAGGATGCCTTTTGTATGTACTGAATGTGGAAAATTTACTGAGATGGGATCTCTCAAAACTCAGCAAAGAATCCAGTCAAGAGAGAAATTCTATATGAGCACCAGATGTAGGGAAAACTTTAGTGGTAAGGGAATTCTCAAAACCCACCAGAAAAATCCATACAAGCACTGAGTCCTTTACAAACACAGTGTAAGAAGAGCCTCATTCAGAAGGCAATCTCCAAAAATACTAGAGAATTCACACAGGAGAGAGACCTTTTCCATCCAATATATTTGGAAAAGCTTTTGCTACAAGGACGAATTTCAAAATACACCAGAGAAATAATATGAAAGAGAAACCACCTACCTAGCCCTCTTTTAAAAAAAAAATTGCAACACAAAACTAAGACTGAGGCAATATTAAGACTGAAAAATGAAGCGGGGGGCAGAGGTCATGAGATTCAAAAGTTAAAGTTCCTTTACAAAATTTAACTGCTGCATTGCACATCATTTATATTTTACTGTAGGATACACATTTGGGGTTCATAGTGTAGTTCCTCCCCTGAGGTAGGGCTCAAGCCTCCCCCTGGATGCTTGCTACTTGGAGAGGCTTCTCTCCTCTCCTCCTATGGTGCCTCCACCCAAGGTGACTCTTCACTCTGCTCAGATCACAAGAGGTGCTGTCTCTTGGGAAAATGACTAATGATACTAATGGTCAAGGAGTATAAAACCCACTACAAAGTGACACAATAAAGCACATCTACATAAACTACAGCAAAGAAATGACATTCCCAGAAATAACAATATAACAAGGGAGGACTTTATCTGGAGCAGGAAAATAGGATCTGGGAAAGGACAGCCTTAGGGTTAATTAATAAGTAGTAACACATCAACAAATTTCCCACCTCTCAGCACTCACTGCTCTTATCAACACCAGCTCTCTTCCTGCCATCTTCCCAGGCAGATGGCACGCTAAGGTTGAGTCTAGAGACGAGAGCTGCAGCACTGTGAACATTGACCAGTGTAAACAAAACAAATAAAAAGGTTCCTCTTAGTATCTTCACCCCTGGGTGGAGCAAGGTCATCTACTGGCTCTTTGGACCAGAGTCCTGTGGGGGTCTCAGCTGGCCCTTGGTAGCCAGTTCTGAGCTGGATCTCTGGCACTCCACACGCTTAGCTGGAACTGCCTGAAGCCATGCACTAGATTCCACAGCAGTTCAACTCCCTTTCTGGAGAGTGGGAGTTAATCAGAGACTGCCTGAGCTGTTGTACTTCTTTCTCAGCTCCCAAATGCAATGCTTGAAACTAAACATAGTCTCTTTCTCTCTGTGTCAGGCTGTTCCCTTCCACTGAGAGGCTGAGCCGCCCTGGGCCATCATTGACTGAGAAAACGGCCTGTCCAGATCATCCCATGCAGAACCCTCCCTATTGGCCTCAGCAGGAGTTTCTATTCCATTCCGTCCTCACCCCTGACTTCAAGCATGCAGGGAAATAGTGTCAGAGGGCTGTGAGAGCCATTATTCTTGTAATATATAGTGTAGGAGCCCCTAGAGGCTCAGTCCAGAGTTCCAGGAGTTGGCAAACTCCAAATGGGGGTTACAGGAGTTATAAGAAAAAAATACTAGTAAGTTCTAGATAGGCAGAACATGGCAAATTTAACATTATCACTGATTTTTGACAGTGCTGACTCTTGCCCTCTTAATGTTTTAATCTTGCATTGCATCAAGTGCCCATCGCAAGTCTATGAAACCAGATGTTCTTATTTCTGTTACCCATGTCCTCCCTTCTCTGCTTCCCTCCTACAGTATGTTACACTTCTTCATTATATGTTTTCTTTAAATAAATTGTAAATTTGGGGGGGCAGAGTAGAACAATTTTTGGAACTAGAGTAGTGCAAAGCAGCCAAAGTCTGCCCTAGGTCTAGTCAATATTTTCATTAATGACTTGGATGTTGGAGTGGGGAATATGTTTATAAAATTTGCAGATGACACCAACCTCAGAGGGGTTGCTAGCACATTAGAGGACAGAATTAGGAATTTGAAATTATCTTAATAAATTGGAGAATTGATTTGAAATCAGTAAGATGCAAGTCTATATATATATATATAAGAGAAAAGTATGAACTTAGGAAGAAGAAAATGCATAAATACAAAATGGGAATTAACTGGTTAAGCAGCAGTACTGCAAAAAAGCAGCAGTAGATTAAAATTGAACATAAGCCAACAGTGTGGTGCTGTTCCAAAAAAGTCAAATGTCATTCTGGGATGTATTAACAGGATATTGTTATGACACCCAGCATCTGAGAACACCACCCCAGAAACTCGATATTCACCAGTGTCATGTAGTTATATGTTCCGTCTTGTTTGGTATTGTTTTAGAAGTCTTGATCTGCTAAACATTAATATCTTGTTGGATTGTATGTGCTGCCATTGTATGTGAAGTTTTGAAATGTTGAACATGCTGCTAGAACACATTGCAAGGTGGGAAACTCCCACAAACAGTCTTTCAGGTACAACAATGGAGTAGCCAGACAGCATTGATAGCTATCTCTCACCCATTCAAAAATAGATTCCGCTAACAAGAATTGTTTACAATGAAGTCTTCATTGTAGGATGCATATTTGCAATGGGGTTGCTTAACCAGTGGGACACAGCCATCATGTCACATGCCTGGACTGTTCCAGCAAGTTGAAACAGACTATAAAAGGGGGAGAATGAGATCGTGATTTGGCTTCTCTCTCCCCAACTCAACACCTAAAGGATCATTTGGAAGACAAAAGGACTCGGTGGAGGGGAGTCCCAGACAGGGAAGGTTGCCCAGCCTGGGTTTAAGAAACTGCTTGTACCAGCTAACAAGTGTGAGACATTGCTAATTCAAATATTGGTAGTGTGTAGAACTTAGACTGCAATCTTATGTTTATTTCATTCAGTAACTTCTTTTAATTTCTTTATATTTTCCACTTATAATCACTGAAAATCTATTTTCATTTACTTAATAAACTTGTTTAATGTTTTATCTCAGCCAGTATGGTCTTGAATTGGAGTGTCTAGGAACCTTAGCTCAGTAACAAAAGTTGTTTCATGTCTTCCCCACAACAAGGGGGGAGCAGACTTATTCATATGATTTTGGAGATAGACTCCTTTTGGTGCAGTTCTTACAAACTGGGGGAGTGACTGGCTGGTGCCTCTCTACTGTTGGTTCCTGAGTGGCTCGGCAAGGCACTCACATAACTCAGTTGGGTGTGTCTCTGCCTGTAGATGGCTGTGTAAGTGTAGCTTGCTGACAGCATCACAGAGTGAAAAGCAACCCAGGTTAACATCCATGCGATCTAGCTGAGTGTGATGCTCTGCATGCCATGGGGGTAGGTGATAACACCGCCTGGAGGGACTTGCTGCTTGTCACTAGCAAGGCATTGTGAGGGACAGCCTAGTCTGGAAAGTGAAGAGAGCACAGCGTTCCCACAGTTTTCATGGTTGCATCCTGTGGGACCCCTCACAATTGTATATAAGGCATGGGAGGTAAATGTCACCCTCTTCTTGACACTGGTGTGGCATCAGTTGTAGTACTGTGTCCATCTTTGGACACCACACTTTAAGAAAGATGTGAACAAGTGTGAGAGGACTCAGAGAACAGCAACAAAAATGATGGGATTAAGAAAACATGATCTATAAGGAAAGATTGAAAGAACTGGGCATGATTGGTCTAGAGAAAAGAAGGCTAAGGAGAGGGACATAACAGTCTTCAAATATGTAAAGGATTTTACAGTGAGGATGGTGATCGTTTGTTCTCCATGTCCACTGAGCATAAGACAAGAATTAATTTGAATAGTTTTCAACAAGGGAGATTCAGGTTAGATATTACAGGTAAAACTAACTATAAGGGTAGTTAAGCAGTGGAATAGGTTTCTTTAGAAGGTTGTGGAATCCCCATCCTTGAAGATTTTTTAAGAACAGTTAGACACATGTCAGGAATGGTCTTGATATACTTTATCCTGTGTCAGCATGGAGAATTGGACTTCATGACCTCATGAGGTCCCTTCCAGCCCTACAGTTCCATGATTCTGTATTGGTGAATCTGTCCCTTAACTTGCAATTGAAAAGAGGGCTGTTAATAGTGAGATTGGTACTATATGAAGAGGGTCAGAGATAATCCAGTCTCTGAGTCCCAATGTCTCTGCACTTTAAGGCCTTCCCCTGTGTGCCTGCCTTAGTTCCTCTCCAGTGCTACCTCAGTGTAAAATAAAGCTGAACATCAATCAATGAAAACAGAGTTTCTTGTCTCCATCACCTCTGCTAGATGGGTGGGCAAAATCATGGCCCTCATGGCATATCCACCATACACACTATTTTATAAGGACAAAGTTACATCATGCCCACACCCAAGATTCTTATTTAAGGTCCCAACATATATTCATCTCAATCAACTGATACACATCCCTTGCTTCTTCCCAAAGCCTCACAGTAATTAACAAGAGGCAGTTCTACACATCCTAGACGTGAAGCCCGCATTAGCCTTTTATTTGGAAAGGATTAACCCTTTCAGAAATCACCAAGATTATTCCTCTCCACCATGAAAAGATCCAGAGGCATTGCTATATCAAAATAATGTCTCTCTAAGTGGATCTCAGTGTATAGATTTATCTTACAAACGCCACGATAGACAACCTCCTACCTCAATCAGAACACATTCCATACAATCATTATCTACCTCGATTGCCTTTCTTAATAATGTCCCCGTTGAGGACATTTGTAAAGTGCCCACATGGGCATCGACAGACACTTTTGCCCGGCACTACACTATTATGCACAATGCCGCAATGGACACTCTGCTAAGACATGCTGTCCTATCTTCAGCAGTACAGATCACTCTGAAGCCCCAGCCTTCCAGCTAGGGGGCATTGCTTTATAGTCACCTACAGCAGAGCACCTATAGGGACATCACACAAAGAAGAAAAGAAGGTTACTCACCTGTGAAGTGAATGAGGTTCTTCAAGTTATGTGTCACTATGGGTGCTCCACTTCTCGCCCTCTTCTCCTCTGCTTCGGAGCTGAAAACATAAGCTCTGCAGAGAAGGCACTGGGGGCAGTCATACAGCACAGCACTATGTATATATGTCTCATGCACAGCACAAGAGAGGGGAGATGCACATGTGCAGTCCCATGGGCACTGCTGATGAAGATCTCCGAACCCAGGTGCAGGGAGCACTGCCGCACCTACAGCGGAGCACTCATAGGAACACACAGCTCAAAGAACCTTAGTTACTGCACAGAATCAGTAACCTTCTTCTGTCTAAATTCCCTAAGGTTTTTCCACCACTAAAAAACCCTCCCCTCTCCCCCCAGGACCTTAAAGCGTTCCTTGCAAGTCTGATGGACCCTCCATTCAAACCTCAAGCAATTACATCAACTTGGAGAATTGGGGAGACACAGGGATTCATGGCAGGTTTTCCCTACTGATTAGGTGTCTCTTAGGCCACACCCCAAGTTCCTACCCCAGGTAATTTTCAGAATTGCATTTAAATCAAATGATTCATCTACCAGTATTCTTTCCCAAACTACATTCTAATCAGGGAGATTCCAGATTACATACCCTTGATAACAGGTCCCTAGCCTTTTATTTGCAAAGGACAAAGCCCTTCAGAGCTTCCCCAAGACAGTTTACATAATTTCCTTACACAATAAAGGCCAACCAATTTCTGGCCTGAGATTGTCTAAATGGGTTTTGGGGTGAATTAGACTTTGTTCTGAGTTAGATAGTTTAGAACCTGCAGCTAATGTACAGCCCATTCTGCTTGGGCACTGAGAGCCTATGCTGCATCCTTGCAAAGCATTCCCATTTTGGATCTGTCCAGCAGCTAGCTCGTGTTCAGTACATACTTTTACCAAGCATCATTTCGTAGTGGAAGACTCCACATTGGTCATGTCTTTTGAAAGAGTTATGCTACAGTCTCTGTTTAGGTAGACTCTGAGTACCCACCTCCTCATATCAGATCACTGATTGGGAATTTGCTCAAAGTGGAATACATTCCTAGGGAGAAACACTCAAAGAAGAAAGAAAAGTTTCTTATTTGTACTGTAACTGGAGTTCTTTGAAATGTGTTGTCCATATAGATATTCTATGACCTGCCCTCCTTCCCTGCTACTACAGAATCCTATTACATGTTGAGTCTGTGGTTGCAAAGGAACTGAGTGGTGATTGGGCATGCATTTCCTTTTGATGCCCTTGATATGGGATCACAAGGACATTCAGGGCATATGTGCAGACCTAATGCACACTACTGGCCAAAAGACGTCAATCTCCAGTGCATGGGATGCATGTGAACCAATAAGTGGAAAATATATATATATATATAGGCAACACTTCTCAAAGAACTCCAGTCACTGTACAAGTAAGTAAATTTTTGTATTCATCAAATGCCAGCTTTACCTTTTGTGTCTATGTGCCCCTGCCAATGTTTATTTCACTGGATATTTGTCAGGTCATATTAATCTAGAAGGTACATTTTAAAAGTATTTTGAAGTATTATGCTTTCATTTTTCTTGTAGAAATTTTTTTCAAGAAGAATGGCACCACAGATATCTTATTGTGTGGCAACAGTTCAGATGCTGGGTAAGTGCATTTAACAACCTTTCTTCTTTCTGAACTTTTTTCTTTGCTTTAGTATTTTTTGGCTTAGTCAGTCCACCAGTTACTAAAGTAAAGAGCAGATTTCAAGTTCCTAAAGACAATAATAATGGGAACAAGGATAATGAAAATATAACAAATAATAAGACAGTTTAATGAATGACAGGGGATATAGTTCGAAACCATGGTTTCCTTACTCAGATCTAAATTCTTCCCAGGCCTTTTGGCAGATGTTCCTACAGTTATTTTAACTTTTTTTAGAAATGTATTTAATACGCTTCCATTTAGTGAATTACATTGTAAAAGAATGAGCGGTGGAGAAGGAAGTAGGATTAACTTCAGTGTGTCTAATAAGGATGGGTGCATTGTTTCAGATAAAATCAAATCTAACTCAAATCTTTTCCCACCCCAATGGTGCAGAAGGAGAGGACTTGGAAATAGGTTGGGGAGACTCAGCTGCATTTCCTCTCCTCTACCCAGGACATCAGCCAGGATTTAAAGGGTCTGGAACAAGATATAGAGATTTTTGTCTCATGATAATGCAAGAATCTCCAGTCTTTTCACAAAATTCATACCCACAGGAAATAGGCAGAGTCTCTTCCCCTTCACTCATCATAGGAGAAGTAGAAATGAGGATTCCAGGGGGAGGGCAGAACTTGTGGGGAATGTGGGCAGATGTAGGGGCAGAATTGATGGGGTAGGCAGATGTGGTGCTGGGGAGACACACTGATTTAGAGCCTGAATGTGGTTTATGGTGCTGATCTGTTGTGGGCGCTGTGCGTCAAGCAGAATTGGTCAGACAGATGTGGGAATTCAGCTAAGGATTCATTTACTAGAGTCATAGAATGTAAGCGTGGAAGGGCTTCCATCCCCCTATGCTGAAGCAGTACCAAGTGAACCTCGATTATCCCTGACAGCTGTTTGTCCACCTATTCTTAAAAACCTCCCATGATGGGGATTGCACAACCTCCCTTGGAGAACAGGAGATTCTGGCCTCTTTATAACAGCCCTTAACATATTTGAAGATTCATCAGCTCCCCCATCAGTCTATTTTTTCTCAAGACTAAACATGCCCAGTGTTTTTAGCCTTTCTACATAGGTCAGTTTTTCTAAACCTTTTATCACTTCTGTAGCTCCTCTCCAATTTGTCCACATCTTTCTTAAAGCGTTCCTCTCAGAATTGGACACAATGCTCCATCTGATGCCTCATCAGTGCTAAGTAGAGAAAAACAATTACCTTCTGTGTCTTCATAACAGGCTTCCCCCTCCCCTCCAGTATTCCTCTTTGCATCTAGGTCTGGGAATGTAGCTCTCGGTGCACCAGGTACCTCCTGGCTGCTCATTGCTCACACTGCAATAGTCTTTCTTCTGGTAACTTGGTTCTTGCTCCAGGTCACCATTTAGTTCACAGCTCCTGGGGTTACAAAGGCAAAGAGGACATCCATTCAAATACCATCTCTGGAGGGTGTTGAACTCCATCTCAGCACTCTATGCCACTATATCAGTGGCTGGCAGGGGAACCCAGGACCTCCCAGTATACCGGGTTCCAGCCCAGGAGCCTACAACCAGCAATCCAGGTCCTTGATTCCAGTCCCTGTTGCTATTTCCCTGGGCTCCTTCCTACACAGCCTCTCTGTCTTTTGCCTGCTTCTGGGTTTACCTACTCTACTCCCGATGGCTACTTCACCCTCTCCTAGTCTTTTACTAGACTTCTTACTCCAGGACAGGATCCAAGGGTTTACTCCGCCCCTAGACTTACTCCTTGTTTTTGACAGCCTCCCAGGGAACAATAGCAGACTGCTTCCCCTGCAGCCACTTTTGCTTTCACCTTCCTGGCTTTATAATGCTCTCCCAAGCCATTCCCAGATGGACTTCACTCTCAACTAAACCTGACCCTCCCTCTCACAGGTGAAGTCAGGTAAGCTAGTTGGCCCCTCAAGCCTTTGTTAACCTATTAGGGCTGGTGTGGGGTGCACGTTCCACCACATTCTTACATACAATTCTATTGTTAATACATCCCAGAATGGCGTTGCCTTTTTTTGCAATTGCATCACGTTGTTGGCTCATATTCAGTTTGTGATCCACTATAACCCCTAGATCCTTTTTGGCAGTACTATCACCTAACCAGTCATTCCCCATTTTGTATTGGTGCATTTTATTTTATTTTTGCTTCCGAAGTGTAGTACTTTCCACTTACTTTTATTGAACTTTAGCTTAATCCTGTCCTCCAAAGTGCTTGCAGCAACTCCTCACTCGGTTTCATCCACAAATTGCATAAGCATATTCTCCACTCTGTTATCGAAGTCATTAATGAGAATATTGAATAGTACCTGACCCAGGACTTAACCCTGCTGGACTCCACTATATAGATTTCCACAATGCATGGTTGGCAGCAAACCATTGATAGTTGATAATTACTGTTTGAGTTTGGTTTTTCAGTAAGTTGTGTACCTGCCTTATAGTAATTTCACGTAGACCAAATTTCCTTGATTTGCTTATGAAAATGTAATGTATTAATACCCTGTTAGTAAATATTAACCCTTTTAGTCCTTTTCTTCTGGTGTATTTTATATATTAGCTATTCTTTAGGATCTTTATGATATTAACAAAGAGTATGTTGAATTCTAAGGCCCAGAATATTGGTCCTTAACCTGTAAGTAACCCTAACAATCATTCTGTGTGTGTGTGTGTGTGTGTGTGTGTGTGTAATTACATAAGCATATATAAACCTGGGAGAGTGATGAGGGATGGCTGTACTAATCTCTGATAATCTTTGATTAAATAATTCCAATTGAGCCTGTTACTCAACAATCTCAAATTGTCATTAACTCAGACATGCAACATGTGTGATTGTGTCAAAAGTCTTTCTAAAATCAAGATATATCACATCTACTGATTTCCTCCATCCATTACGCCAGTAGCCCTGCCAAAGAAGGATTAGATTAGATTAGATTGGTCTGGAGGCGGCTAAGGGTAGCATTAATTGCTGAGCAGGGAGAGGAGAAACTCTGGGGTGAGAGCTTCTGCAGTAGGGTCCAAAATTATTGTATTCAGTAAAGTTGAGGTAATAGTCAAACACACAAACACTGGTGATGGATAGGGTGTTGCTGGAACTTTTGACTGTGTATTAACTATATTGATCATTTCAGAATCCCCAGTGGACAAATTAAGACTTTAAGGTTTAGTAGGTTCTAGTCCCAAGGTCAGGTCCAGTGTTAGAATTACTGTTAAATTGGGAGCCCCGATGTTCACAGTTGCAACACTCACACTTAGAAAAACCTTTTGAATTTGCAGTAGTTTCATTAACCCAGTTAGCAACATCACAAATGCTCCACTGAGCAAAGTAGATAGAGATAATACAGAATGAGTATCTGAGCATCCATAAATTCACACTATTTCTTGCAAAAGAACCTGAAGTGTTAGTCATCCTCATCATGATTGTCATATTGTCATATCCCAAGGCATCCAGGCCAGTATATGGCTTTTATAATGTGTTATGCTGATGCCTCTATGCCTAATGCATATTCAATAGGGGGTTCAGCCCTTTTTCCTTAAATGTATTTCTTCGCCCTCCTAATGTTGGGGTTTCCTTCTCCCATAGGTTATTTGTCCTTTTACCTTAAGTTTATTAGCATATATATCCATTAGTTACCATGGTATTTTTGTGATTGGATATCTGCCATGTTTCTATCTTAAAATATCTCAAGCTAGTATAAACTAGCATATTGTGGTTACCTGCCAGCACTTTAGTCATTACAGTATTCTGTCTTGTGATATCTTATGATTTAGGATTACTCCTGGTTAGCTGCTTGTGCTAAGGCTTTTTGGGCCTTATGCTGTGTTTAACTAAGCTATTGTCTCACAGGCCTGAGGCCTGTTGCTCATTGCATTACTACTTTAATGTGTACCTATGCCTTATCTAGCAAATACCTAGGTTTAGAGGCTACAAGGGGGAGTTAAAAAATCAAAAGGCAGAAAACACAAAACACAATATAGTCTTTCTTTTTAAAAAAATCTAATGATTTTGTGGTCAAATCCCTTTTTATTTTGCGGAGTCTTATTCATGATTTTTTATTTCTTGAAGGATATGACTCACAATCTTTCATCTATTGTACTTGGCAATACTGGGGACTCTCATCAGTTTCAGATTCAGGTGGAGTTGTGGAGCCAAGGCTTCTCTTACTCTCTGCTTGATTACATGGCAGGGGGAGTATCACGCATGTACCCCTGCTTCCTTCTCCACCCAATAAGCTGTGCCTGCAACTGAAAATGGGGAGGCTACACATGGGAGTGTGGGGAATGAGGGTCTAAATTCCCCTTATGTTCTTGTGTGGCTGAATAAGGCTGGACCACAGCCTGACAAGTGTACAGCTGTGTACAAGACAGCTCTGCTCTGCGGGCCTTGTAGTTCAGAGTATAAAGATAACTTTAACTCACTGTATAAAAGGCAGATGGTAGAGATGGGCCCTCTAAACAGTTACTCCTGTACCAATTCTCCCAATTATTTCAGTCAAACTATGCACAGAAGTAATTCTGCGGAACTGGACCTGTGTTTAAGACAAGGTGCACTGAAAGAAGCAGAGGAAGTGTTAACTTAGAATGGAAAATAATATTATATATATATATACAAAATAATATGTAACATATATTGGTGTGCATGTGTTTTTGTATTACTCTCTCTACCCTTCCGCTTTATGTCCCTCTTTCCCACCAAAATATTGTAGGAGCGTGGACGACATTTACTTAGCATGAGTTAGTGTTTGCAGATCTCATGGAAGAAGTGGGTCCCTATATTTGAGTTGTAGTATAACTGAGTGTATAATCTGAGTTTTCATAGGAACTGAAGCTGTTTGCCTTTAAATCTGAACATTTAAAGCTTTCATTACTTTTTTATTATCATCTGTAGTTCCTGTCCAGATAAATATGTATGTCTCAAAGTTGGGGAAAATCCTGATTATGGCTACACAAGTTTTGATACATTTGGCTGGGCCTTTCTTTCCTTGTTCCGCCTGATGACACAAGATTACTGGGAACGTCTCTATCAACAGGTATCAGATTTACTTAATACAAATATTAAAGCAGTAATGTAGTTGGATAAATGTATAAAGTATTTAAAGTAAAAAGAGAGGAAAAGAAGTCTGAAATGAAATGATGGGTGCAAGTCACCGTGAATGTATTGTGCATATCCATATGATGGGAACACTACAGATAACTCGCTATATTGAACGTCTGCTTCTTTCAATTAAGAATTTTGACAGGGAAATTAAGCAGATCATGAAAAATACTTAATAGTTTGTATGATGGATCAATAAGTACGAAGCAGAAGATTTTACTAGCCTGGAGGAAAGATTCAAAACATGTCACATATATATCCTCAAAAACAGAGACCACAAGGGACTGGGATTGGTAACATACTAAAGAGCCTTCCACCTCTCAGTCTGACTAAAACTTCTTCCTATTTGATGGCTGTTTGGCGAGGGCATAGCTTCCTTGTACTGTGGTGTTGCCTGACTTCCTTCAAGAGGGCAACAAAATGCTTCCACAGCACTTTAAACTAACTTAATGCACTGCAGTCCCAGGAACTGGCAGTGAAGCAGAAGAGGACTGAAATGCCACCAGGTGCTGCCCCAATAGCACAATAGATTCTTCCCCTCAGATGTGCAGCTCCCTTTCTGTTCACCCAAACTGACTCTACTGGCCACCATCAGGAAAGTCATTAGGGCTCTTTGTATAGGAAATGGGAAAGGAAGCCCAAGTAGGCTGGGGCGTTTAAAGGTTTTTATAAAGCATTTTATTCAGGAATATGGAAATGTAACCAAGGTTTTTTAAAAACACTTCAGAATAATATCTACTAGTTTCACATAATTCTTTACATCTTCAATAGGCTTTACAAGCATTAACTAATCTAATTAGACATTTCAGACTCCTTACTTTAGTTTGTACTTTGTGCTTACAGACTCTTAGAGCTTCTGGGAAGATCTACATGCTCTTTTTTATGCTGGTCATCTTTGTGGGCTCATTTTATCTGGTCAACTTGATCCTGGCTGTAGTGACTATGGCATATGAGGAGCAGAACAAAGCTACTATTGCTGAAACTGAAGCAAAAGAAAGGAAGTTTCGGGAAGCCATGGAACTGTTGAAAAAAGAGCAAGAGGTCCATAAACTATTCCCTTGTTAATGTTCAGCACTCTCCACTTAAATTCCACTACAAATGTTATATATTGCATCAGCCCCTCCTTATCTTTGAGTGTGTATAAACAATGACACTCTGATCACTGATGAGAACAGGTGTCAGCTACTGTCTTATTCAGAGTTATCACAGTGCTTTCTAAGGCAAATAGAAATGATTCTTCATTTGTTGATAAATAGTAATTATGAGTAGTGAACAAAAAAACTTAAGATTAGTTTGTGGTACTGTAACCAAAATGGTATTGTAAGGGCTGGCAAGTCTAAAATTGCAACCATCTATAGGTTTCCATAAGGACATATGAACATTTTTTTTTTTGTTCCTCTGCTCTGCTGGTCCATGCTTGTGGATAGGCTGGGTATTGAAATATACAATCATTCTATTCTTTGACTGCTTTAGAGTTTGATCCAAAGCCCATTGGAATCAATGAAAAGACTCCAATTGACTTCAATGGATTAAGCTCCTGGAGAGCAGGATTCTTGTACATTGAAATATTGCTGACAATACAGATTGGAGCAATGACAGCAGACCACTGTGTGACTGCAGTTCTGAAGATACTCAACAGAGAGGTTGTGATTTTCATTGTTTAAGTCCTCATTTTGGGAAGTGGATAGATTTTTAAACTGATTCTGCACAATCTGTAATATGAACATTAAAAAAAGAGGAGTTGAGTGGTATGAATGGTCCAAAGTTTTATATTTCGCCTCTGACAGGGCAAGTACCTATTTCTTCACAAACACTGCATGTAACCAATTGTTCAATGCCCTATATGGAGAGGAAAATCCTTCTTAATACCTTCACTGATCAGCTTACACAAGAAGCGTGAAGTGCTAGTATTTTAACTATCTCTTTGAAATGATATTTGTTAACAAGAAAGAATTATAGAGCACATCAGTCCTTTTCCCTTAGTGCTATCCCAACTGTGTATCTAGAGTGTCAGCTATGTTTTTGTTTGTTTACCTCTAGGCATTGGCTGCTAAAGGAAATGATACAATGTCACTTTCCTCCTTTGAAATGTCACCTTTATCCTCCAAAGAAGTCAAAGACAGAAGCAAGAGGAGGAATAAAAATAAGTCCTTAGGGATAGAAGTTTATGGGGAAGATCAAGAAGTTCCCAAATCACAATCCAGTAGCAGTCAACAAACCTTGGTAATGCATTATCTGAATCTGAAATCCTTATATCTTTGACAGTTTTAGAACAGAAATTGCTCAAAAGCACAAATAAAATCCCTTTAAGAACTAGAATGCTGAATTTCTAGATATAAGCTAGCATCTGCTTCTTTGGTCTTTAAAACAAAATTTCAACTGAGAAAGAAGCATATAACATTTCAATGAAAAAGAAAAGCTTCTGAGACATTTATATGTGGATGAAAGCAGAGAAGATATAATAAAAGGGTGCTATCAACATTCACTGCAGTATTTTGCTATAACAGAAATATATTCATGAACATGTAGATTTTTAAAATATATTAACATTCCATGAAAAATTAGGAAATTAAGCAAAACTGCATTGGAACTGAAATTTAATTAACGTTCCGTAACATAGATTACCATTTCCATAATTGTCATTTGAAATCTAAATTAAATAATTTAATGAGTGATTTTATTTAAAGTTGGATTTATGGACCTTCCATTGTTGATTGAGATAATCAAAATCTTTATCATTCCCAAGAAATGTATTGCATGATGGTATGCCATTTTCCCCTTTTTCGTTTTTTGAGACTTTTAGGTTTTCCTTGGTCTTTACTTGTCGTCCCATTGCAAACCAAATGAAATGCAGGCTCAACCATAGAAGCATATTCAATTTCCAGATACCTGCTGAGCTGTTGGCTCTAAAACCGATTTTGGTGTCGATGAGATCTGCAGTGCTTTGGACAGTGAAATCCAATGCTGTTGATTACATGTAGGGGGAAACAACCGAGTGTGCAAAGTGAAATGAGACATAATTCTGACTCTGCTGCTCCAAACTAGAATTGGCCAAATTTCTAGTTGGTGGGAAATTTGATATTTCAAAATTTGCTTTCAATTTGATTTGGACCAAACCCATTTTTTTGACATTTCCCATGAAGTGGAAAGTCCATAAAATTTTTTTTGTTTTGGAAATACTGACAGTTGGTGTTTCCAAAATGAGATATGCGCCCTGGGACTCTGGCTGCTGCTGACTGAAAATAACATGATTCATGTAAATTTCAGTCAGCAGCTGCCAGGGATTCCACCATCCATGGTTTCTGGGAAGCCCCACCATGCGAACTGCCATGGGGCCAGGGATCCCAGGGCTTCTAAACTCCCAGGCCAGCTGCTTCTCCAGACTATCTGACTCAGGGAAGCTGGCACATCAGGCTGTGGGATTTATGCAGCCTGGAGAACTAGTTGGCATGGAAGTCTAGAAGCCTTGGGGTCTTTGCACCCGGGGCAGTCCACATGGTGGGGTTTCCCAGGAGCCACAGAACATTGAAGCACAACATCTCTGTCCCTGGGGAAGTCCACATAATGGGATACCCCAGAATTATGAACAGAAGAAGCCTGGGGTCCCCAACAATTCATCGGGTAAGCTGGCAGAAACCAGTCAGAATTCCATTGAAAGCCTACCTGTGGTTCATCAAACCTGACATGTTTCAACAAAACGTTTCAGATTTGATGAATTGGTGTTTTCTGACATAACCCTATTTTGTCAGAAAATTCCCAGCCAGCTCTGCTGCAACTTCAAGCAGAATGGCAAGTGGAACTGCACAGATGGTTACAATGGCGTGGTTTCATTGGTGGGAAGAGAAAACACCAGGGTATACCGTCCAGAACCAACTTCTCAAAGATTATTGTGTCCACCAGTTATGACAAACCTTAGAATAGGTGATTTGGTTTAAAAAAAAAATAAAAAATTTAATTTAAAAAAAATATACTTCATATTTATGTTTTCCTCCAGAAGCATAAAGTTTTCCATGGTTTCTTTAGATACCTTAACACTATCAAACATCCACTAAAACACAATAAATAGGAACTATTGAGCAAAATCTGTTCTCTGCTCCACCATTTGAAATCTAGTTATTCCAGTGAAGCTGAAAATAGAATCTGGACCAATGTGAGTACCATGGGCCAAATTCATCACTTGAATAAAAAGATACAACTTCATGATGTCAGTGAAATTGCACTTGCTTACATCAGTAGTGAAATTGGTCCCATGACTTCAGTATAGGTGACATGCTTCTGACAACTGTAGTTACACTTGCCTAACTGTTTCCATTACAAACTCCCTTTTTCAATTGCTAATAACTTTTTCAAACATTTATCTTGGGAATGGAAACTTTCTAGGTCTGGTCTTTGCCCAGAGGTGTTTGTTTTTGTTTTTTTTAAATAAGAAAAATTTGAGCAAAAACAGGGCATCCATTTTTGAGTCTGAAAAAGAAACACTATAAATTAGTTCAAGATAGTGAAAGCAGAATACTGTGATCAACGAGGCGTTTTAGATAGGCACTGTCTCATTAACCAAACTGAAATTTGTTCAGAACGCTGGAATGCAAATACCATCGGAATCATCATGGCCACAAGCCATTCGGGCCTTCATTTTGTATCTCATTCTAAATGGCTGTTAATTTTCTCTCAAAAAAGCCATGTCCTCATTCATATTAATTTCCACAGCTATCTCTGTCTGATTCTTACTTCACTTTGTATTGTGCTATGTTACTAACCATGTTTACTTCTTCAAGCAGACCCCTTTATGTGACGAAGTGAGCAAAAAGCATTTGCCCCATTATCTGTCAATGGACTATTTTAAGGAGCCACTTCAAAGACAAAGGGCAGCTGGGGCAGTCAGTACTATTACCAGCGTCCTGGATGGTAAGTCATTTCTCATAATTTTTTAATTCAAACCTAATCATATATTGATATGAAACATCAAAATCTTAAACCACAAAAAATAAATAGAGTCTTTGTAAATGCTTCAGTAAGGACATGCCAGAATTAATGTTGCCTGTGCATCCTACAATTTGTAAGCACCTAGACGATAACAAGGTTATAAGGAATAGCCAGCATGGATTTGTTAAGAACACTGCCATGCAGTGACAGGGTTACTGGCTTGGTGGATAGTGGAGAAGCAGAAGACGTGATATATCTTGATTTTAGAAAGGCTTTTGCCACAGTTCCACATGACATTCTCATAAGCAAACTTGGGAAATGTGGGCCAGATGAAATTACTATAAGGTGAGTGCACAACTGGTTGAAAGATCATAATCAAAGGCTATGACGACACTGCACACCACTGGTGGCGGTATGGAGGGTATGTATATCTACACTTCACAGTGAAAAGCAGGCTGCGTCCACACTGCGATGTGCAACTACCCCTGTCAGTGAACGGCTCTGGCAGGGAAGGCAGTGGGGAAAGGCTCTGGTAGTGGGGAGCTAACAAAGCCTTTCCCCACTGTCTCCTCCCACCAGAGCTTTTCCCTGCTGCTGAAGCCTTTCCCTGCAATGGGGAAAGACTCTGGCTGTGGGTTGGCAGCAGGACACTACGCTGCCAAAACCAGCCATGGAGATGGAGGAGGCACTGCTTGGTCATGCAGAGAGCCATATTGGGTACACACCCAAAGGGTTCAGGCCGCACCATCTACACTACTGACTCCAAACCCCAGAACCGGGCCCCCTGGTGCACTTGCCAAATCTAGAAAATTGGCCTGGGCGTTCAGAGCTTGGGCCCTGTTTCTCCTGCGGCTCTTTTGGACATCTGCGGTGGGAGTGGCCCCTAATGGATTGCAGCATTGGACAAGTCTGCAGAGGGGAGTCCTATGCCCACAAGCAGACCGCCACGAAAGTCACAGTGCCCGTGAGCATAGGTGGGCTACAGGTCATCGCCCTTGTCAACTCTGGTTGTGGGCAGATCCTCATACGTCAAGGACTCACCCCCACGTCTGACCCCACATTCGGGGTAATCCAGTGCATTCATGGTGACATGAAGCCCTACTCCAGTGACCACATCCTGCTGATGCTGACTGGGGTAACCAGTTTATGACAGTAGGATTCGCACCAAGACTCGCCTATCGCCTTATCCTGGGGTGGGACTGGCAGGGGTTCACAGAGGGACCTTTGATGGAAACCTCCTCAGTGCTGAAGATGAGCCTGACGAAGGCTATTACTTGGATGACCTGCTGACTCTGATGTTAGACCAGGACTGTCCAGATGGAGAGGCTGAATCTCTGTTGCTGACTGATGAGGGGGCATTCAGCATAAGAGCAGACTTCTGTCGAGACCAAAGGGAAGGCAGCACACTCAGTCAGGTGTATGAGTAGTTGGCCTATGTCAACAGGGTGATAACAGAGCCCCAGTGAATGAATCAGTAGCCTCATTTCGAACTGATGGATGACTGCCTCTGTGATGTCAACCGGGAATCCAGATTCAAGAGCTTTGAACCCAGCTAGTTGTGCCCTGATGTCACCGGCATGCTCTCCTGAAGCTTTCCCCTGATGTCCCTGCAGCAGGCCATCTAGGGCATGAAAAAACCCTGGCCTGAGTCTTGGCCCGTTTCAGGTTTTTTTGACCGGGGTGCATCAGGAGATAAATGGCTATTGCAACTTGTGCCCCAAATGCCAACTTCCGGCCCCACAGGAGGTGCTGAAAGCCCCCTTGATCTCTTTACTGGTGACCTCTTCAAGAGGGTTGTGATGGACCTGGTGGGACCCCTCACAAAGAGCATGGCCAGATTCTGATACATCCTGGTCATCTTGGATTATGCCACCTGGTTCTTGGAAGCCATCCAGCTGTAAAGCATCACTGCTCGGACCATCACAGGGGAACTCCTGAAGGTTTTCACCTGAGTAGGCCTACACCAGGAAGTACTCAGAGATCAGGGCACGAACTTCCCCTCTCAGCTACACCGCTAGGTCTATGAGCTACTGGGGATTAAGAAGTTACAGACATCCATCTACCACCCCCCGACTGATGGGCTGGTAGAATGATTTAATGGGATATTAAAGGACATGCTCCACAAGTTCCCACCAAAAGAATTTTGCCAGTGGGACCAGCTGATCCCCACCCCCATTGTTGGCTATCCAAGAGGTGCTGGAGTCCTCCACTAATTTTTCCCCCTTCGAGTGGTGTACAGTCACCAACCCCAGGGACTGCTAGACCTGATATGAGAGATCTGGGAACATGCGCCATTATTGGCTCAGGGTTTCTTTCAGTATGTACTCTAAATGCAGACGTGCCTGGCGCATGCCAGGGACCCGGCAAAGGAAAACCTTCGGGTTGCCCAAGGAGTTTGAGTGGATTTATAATAAGGGAGCTGAAGCTCGAACCTTTGAATCCAGTGACAGGGTCCTCCTCCTGCTCCCCTCCAATGAGTCCAAGCTCCTGGCTCACTGGCAAAGGCCATACAAGGTGATCCTCCGGGTGGGCCCTGTTACTTATGAATTCTGCAGCTAGATCAATGAAATAAATGCCAGTTCTACCATGTCAACCTCTTGAAGCCATGTAGAGAGTGCAAAGGGCTGCTGATTGCCCCATACTGCCCCAAGCCAGACCTGGATCCCCAGGTCCCCATACTGGCAGATTCAGAAGAGCCGCAACTAGGAGACACCCTCACAGGGGGCAGCAAAAACAGGCCTGCAGCCTACTGAAGGCCTTCTCTGGACCTTTGCTGCTCTCCTGGACCATGCCACTTTTGTCCATCACACCATCCTGATGAGTCTGGGGAACATTGTTTGTGAGACTAGATGACCCCTCCCATGATGAATGCAGGAGGTCACGGAGAAGGAGGTCCAGGTGATGATGGAGCTGGGAGTTATCAAAACGTCCCAGAATGAGTGGTGCAGTCCCATTATGCTGGTAACGAAGCCTAATGGGACCCTTTGATTCTGTATTGATTTTCGGAGTGTAAACGCCATCTTGAAATTCAGTGCTTACTAATACCATGGATCGATGAGCTACTTGATTGGCTGGATGAAGTTCAGTTTATCACAACCCTTGACCTCATGAAGGACTACTCGCAGATCCCACTGAACCCAAACTCCAGAGAAAAGACAGATTTTGCTACTCTGACCAGGCACTATCAGTTCACCCGGATGTCCTTTGATCTCCATGGGGCCCCAGCTACCTTCCAGAGCTTGATGGACCGACTGCTGCTGCCCCATGGCGCCTATACTGCAACATATCTGAATGACATGGTGGTGTACAGCAGTCATTGGGAGGATCACCTCAGTCAGGTGGTGGCAGTTCTGAGGGCCTTTTGTACAGATGGACTGATAGCCAACCCAAAAAAGTGTCAGATCAGGTGGCAAGAGAACTTCTATCTTGGGTACACCCTGGGCGAGGCCAGATGAGAAAACCCCCTCATGGGCAACGTCCAGGCATTGCAGAAGTAGGGGTCACCAAATTAAATTAATAGACAGCAGATTTAAAACAAACAAAAAGAAGTATTTCTTCACACAATGCACAGTCAACCTGTGGAATTCTTTGCCAGAGGATGTTGTGAAACCGATACTATAACAGAGTTAAAAAAAGAACTAGATAAATTTATGGAGGATAGGTCCATCAATAGCTATTAGCCAGGAAGGGCAGGGATACAAAACCATGTTCTGAATTGTCCTTAGCCTTTGTTTGCCAGAAGCTGGGAATGGGCAACAAAGGGTGAATCACTTGATGGTTACCTGTTCTGTTTGTTCCTTCTGAAGCAACTGGCATTGGCAACTGTCGGAAGACAGGATACTGGGCTAGATGGACTATTGGTCTAATCCAGTAAGGCCGTTCTTATGTTCTTATGATAATACCTGGGATTAGCTGGCTATCGCCTGTTTTTTTTTTCCCAATTTGCTTTGATTGTGGCCCCCCTGACTGAGCTCCTGACGAAGGACAGTTTGTGATAGGTACTCTGGACAGCCAAATGCAAGGGAGCCTGTCAGGCTCTCTAAGACTAGCTGCTCTGGGAGCTGGTGCTGTATAGCCCCGACTTCACCCAAGAATTTGTTATACAGATTGATGCCTCAGAAATGGGACTTGGGGCTGTCCTCTCCCAGAGATTAATGGGGAAGAACACCCCATTGTGTACATCAGCTGAAAACTGCTCTGCCAAGAGTGAAGCTATTCAGTCATTGAAAAGGAGGCCCTGGTGGTGACATGGGCAGTGAATGCCCTCTGCCACCATCTCCTCAGAGCCCTCTTTAGGCTCATGATAGACCACATACCCCTGAAATGGCTGAACACTATGAACGAAATCAATGCTCGGCTGATGAGATGGTCTTTCATCCTCCAGCCCTATGTGTTCATGGTATAACACCGAGCCGGTAACAACAACATGAATGAGGACTTTTTTCTTGCTGTTAGGAGAAAGGGACTGGACTATCCTCACAGATGGTGAGACAGAGTGGCCTCCCGCTGAACTTGATACCGGATGGACCACTGCACCCTCCCTGGTGTGTGGAGCCAAGGCAGTCCCACACCCTGTGCCAGAAGCAGAGAGGAGTGACAAAGTATAAGAGGCAGGCCCTGCAGCTCAGTTGAGCCACAGTCAGTGAAAGAGGCAGACATCTCTAACCCTCTACAGGACTCAGGGCAAGATCCTAAGCTGTGTGATGCCCTGCCCCCAGAAGAGACTGAGAGTGGGGAAGAGTTGCTGAGACTGCCATCCATCACTTGCCCCGAGGAGTCTGAGGACCCGCAGACTACAGGAGCCACACCAATGGACTGTAGTAGGAAGTAGCCCAGAGGAACCAGACATTATTAGTCAGGTTGTGCTGTCACAATATGAGACAGCAAGTTTTGGCAGGATCCCTGCTGACCCAGTGGCGGGATCACCCTGCCACTGTTAGGGCCCTGGTCTGAGACCTGGTGGAGTAGGGTGGGCCTGGATCCCCCTGCCCCTGCCTTGCTGCCGATCCCACCCCTTGGATAGCAACCCACTCATTCTAGGCTGGAAGGCCTGTGCCTTGCGTATGTCTTGCCCCAGCAGAAGGCTGTGGAACTATAGACCAGATTTTCTGTCTGTCTTAGCCAAGAGACTAGGCCACAGACTGCTTAGTTGCTTATTGCTCTGTCCTGCCCAGAGGATTGGAGCCCTGCCTGTGGTTACTGTCTGCCCTAGCCAGCAAACCAGTCTGGGCTAAGACTGCTAATTAAGTTTGATGTGTCGTCTGACTCAGCAAGTCAGAGTGGCCTCCCTCTAAGCCTGACACAAAGGAACCACTGTAGCCGTCTATAAAACAATGTTATTACATCTGCTTACAATGGAAAAATAGCCCAGCAGCTGTTTGTTGTAATTTAATATACAGCCTTTTCAGAAAGAGTGCAGCTTACATCCTTTCACTCAAATGCATTGGATATGCCAGATGGAAAAATCACACCCCTTTTTTTCCATCACTCAGTGAGATCCTCCAAGATAGCTGTTAATCTTACTTCCAGTTTCAACAACACTGTCCAAATCCTCTGGCAATTTGGAGCTTAATAAACATTACTTATGGGTTGAGTTTTGCCACTGGTGTTTAGGCTGTAAGTGAACCTAAAACTTTTGCAAATACAGGAGCGATTACATGTGAATTAGACCTAACCAAATTGTAATACTGTTTCACTTTGGCACTAATCTGTCATTGAGCTATTTATTGCATTCAGCATGGTTATTAGTGATATTACACACAAAAATATACAAATGGGGGAGAAAGCACAAAAGTAGTTTTAATTTTTATATTTCTTGGTGAATCGGGAAACAAGGTGTTATCCCAGTCATGTTTTTTCAATGGTGTTGACAATATGAATGTATGTCTAAGATGAATAAGGTCCTGATACAAAGCCTGTTGAAGTTCTTCGAATCAGGCCTTATCAGAAGAGAATGAGTTTAAATACTAATTCACTGATCTGTGGTTTGTCTTTAAAATGAGTGGAAGACGGAGAGAGGGCCTAACATAGAAAATAAGTGATATGATTGAAAGGGTGTGAAAAAGGTCTGATGGGGCTTGGGGCTTTTTTCTGTGCTTTCATTAGTTGCAGTTCTTCTCTAGCCACATGGCTCAGCATTAATTACCTGGTTATTGCTTTGTTTTCTTTGTCATTTGTAACTTGAAGAATCGCAACAGAAATGCCCTCCCTGCTTGAAAGACTTTGCCCTAAAGTATCTTATTTGGGACTGTTGTCCACTGTGGTTGAGAATCAAGAAAAAAGTGACAATTTTTGTAATGGATCCATTTACTGACCTCGCTATTACTCTTTGCATCGTGATGAATACTATCTTCATGGCACTAGAGCACCATAAAATGACAAGAAATTTAAAATCCATGATTCACGTAGGCAACATGGTAAGTGAATTCTGACATTTGATATCTTCATGCATCTGATGAAGCAGATTTCTGCCCACGAAAGCTTATGCCCAAATAAATTTGTTAGTCTTTAAGGTGTCACAGGACTCTCGCTGTTTTGCTAAAAACAGACTAACACGGTTACCCCTCTGGACATCAGGAATGAATTTATGGATATTTCTACCCAGGATACAAAGAATGGTTGTAAGAAAGAAAGATTAATTAATTCATTCTTTGTCTCTGTTAATTTCCGGGATATAGAATTCCCAAATAGAACAGTTCCAGAGAGGTAGCAGTGTTAGTCTGTATACAGCAAAAACAACTAGAGTTCTGTGGCACTTTAAAGACTAACAAATTTAATTTTTGTAGGCATAAGCTTTCGTGAGACTTAGCTCACTTCGTCAGATGCAGAGGTAGAATGATACAGTAAATAGGAAACATAGATATACAAGTGCATAGAGAACAATGGGGGAGGTGGATGAAAGCCGGATACTTGAGGGCTAATGACAGTCATTGAGTAGGAGGTGAGAATGGGTGAGCAAAGCAATTTACCTCTTGTAATGAGAGAGAGAGAGTAATGAGAGAGAGAGATTCCCAAATGTTACTCTTGTTTTACAGTTGTTCTAAACATCCTTTAGAATAAGAGCAGACAAGCCTAGAATTTTTGTTGACAATGTGTTATGTAATACTTGATAAAATTAGGGTTTGCTGTTCAGACTTCATTGACATAGCTATACCTCTACTACTATATTTAAGGGAGGGCCTAGAGAGAAGATGTGCTCACAATACCTTTTAGGCTGAAATGACTTACTGTTTCTTTTGTCACAGGTCTTTACTGGAATTTTTACTGCAGAAATGATCTTGAAAATCATTGCTCTAGATCCCTATTATTATTTTCAGCAGCGCTGGAATATTTTTGACAGCTTAATTGTCACCCTAAGCTTAATTGACCTGAGTTTACCAACCAAAGGTAAAGGAAGAAAAGGACGAGGAAACCTGTTAGTTTTTCGTTCCTTCAAACTGGTAATGGCTCATACATATTCAGTCTCATAAAACTTTTTATATGAATACAATAGAGAGGATTTCAGTTCCTCCATGCAGTGCAATGAAAATTAATTTCTAAATCCTCAGATTAGGAACTGGAAGCTCATTTTGTCTAATATCAAACCCATTTGAAAGTTTGACAAACTAATATAGCATTTGTATTTCACTGTGAGATCATTTTAAAACATGGAATGAAAGGAGTAAAAGAAAAATCCAATGTTAAAATGTAGCGAAAATTGTAGAAGAGAATGAAAATCAAATTCAAAGAAACTGAGAAAGAAGAAATGGAGGATAAAAATTCTAATAAAAAAGACTTATATATATACACATACATACACACACACACTGTATAATCACCACATTTATGGATTTTAGGGAGGTGGGTGGTTTATCTATCCATACACTGTAGTACAGTCTTCTTTTAGTTTGAAACAATTTAAAAAAAAAACAAATTAAACAACCTTGGAAAAAGTATGATTTTTAATTTAAAGGTGAAAATGGTTTGCAAACACAAACTTGTTTTGTAAATCCTACAGATTCCCAAAATAGTATTTCAGGTTCATATATCCATCAAAATGCATAAGATTTCCCCATCCTTACCTTAGTTCAGTTTGGAATGGAAAGTTGCTGTTCTTCATATTAAATATAACAACAGCAACTACTGTACCATCTCCATTAACAATATTTGGTGTTGTCAGCTGGTTCCTTCTCCTATGATACACTTTTGCAAGTTGTTCTTCGGCCTGTCACAGAGACCATCAAAGCAAGCAACTTCTGAGGAGAAAATGTGGTCAAAATTAAAGGAATGGCTGAAAAAAAAAGAAAATCATGTGAAGCACTCCGCATAACTTGTGAAAAGATAGGCATCTTATCCTGAGAGAGAGAGAATGTGTGGGCCTTTCAAATAAATCAAACAGTCTCAGGCTTAGATTATTTTATAGTGACCACATGAAAGAATATGGATGCTTTTCTGAATCTGGGCCTCAGGCCGCACTCCTATAAACACTCAAGCATGTAAGTAACTTTAAACACCTCAAGAGACTTGGAGTTACTCTTGTGTGTAACGGTTTGCAAGACTGTGGCCTATGTAATGGATTGGATGGACAAGGGAAGATATGACATGCATCTTCATTAAAATGTTTTTGGGATGTCTCCTAGACACCAATTTAGGAAAATCATCCATGTTCCACAAAGCACTTAAGCAGGTGTTTAACTCACAAGCACATATTTAAGTAAAAACAACGAGTTCTGTGGCACTTTAAAGACTAACAAATTTAATTTTAGCAGTCATAAGCTTTCGTGGGCTGCAACCCACTTCATCAGATGCATGAATAGAAATCAAATAGGGGGTATATATATACATCCAAGGGTAAGAAACAACAATGGGGAGGGCAGGTGTTAGCAAAGTCCATTTAGTTAAGCTTATGCCTACTAAAATTAAATTTGTTTGTCTTTAAAGTGCCACAGAACTCTTGTTGTTTTTTCTGTATACAGACTAACACGGCCTCTGGAACATATTTAAGTGCTTTCTCGAATAGGGATGGATTTAAGCATCAGCACATGTGCTTTCCTGACCTGGGGTCTTAGCTGGTATTTGTGATTTATTTGAAGGTATCTTATTTTCTCCCAATGCACAAAGAAATATCTTTTGTATCTATGTATAAACTATATAGGCACACATTTTTTCCATTTATTTATTTCCTCCTTTGCTCTACCACTACTGTTCCTACCTTGTCAATCATACTTGTTACTGGTTTCTCTTTATGATAATTTTTTTCTTATTGATTCATTAGGATTTTTCAGTGAGATTCCATAAGAATGTTATTCTCCAAGAGTAGAGATCTATTATAACATTTAACTTTGAAGAAAATTACTTACCTAATCTTCTATGATTCTATTATTATTTTCTGAATGCATAGTACTAGATCATCATTCACCAGCTCAGAATTACAAGATTTTATTGTTTTTACCATTTTATTTTCAAAATGGCAAAAGGAACTGACTATTTAAAAGATTACAGGCTGTGGAACCTGGCATTTGCCAGAGGTAGAGATCCCAAGAGTTATGAGATGTTATAACTTCTATAAATACAGAGAACAAGAATTACAGATAAGTAATTATCTTTTTACATCAACACGTATACCCCGATCCAGCTAAATCCTTTAAGCACATGCTTAATTTTAAGCATGTAAGAAGTGCCATTGAAATCACATGCTTAAAATTAAGCATATGCTTTATGTGGTTTTCTGGTTTAGTGTGTGTGATACTGTGGTGGTGATAGATGCTTTAAAAATCTCAAGATAGATCCTTGGCCTGATTTACAGAGGTGCTGAGTACCTATGACTCCTGTTTAAGTCAATGGGAATTGTGGGTGCTTGGCACCTCTAAAATTCAGGACATTTGTATGTAAATATTTGGGTATTGAAAATGGAAATAAAGTCTAGATTATGATAAACAGGAACATAAATTCTGGTTCTAAAGATGTGAAAATGCAGGAAGAATGAAATGCACCAACTTGCTATCCTGAAAAACTCACAATGGATGCTGGTAATAAATTGCTACTAGTGGTAGTGGTAAATATTTATATTATGGAATTGTGCAAAGACCACAACCAGGATTGTGGAGTCACTGTGGTGAATTCTGTATAAACATAGATAAGGAACAGCCATTGACGTTGAGGGCCTATGAGCTAAAAAACACACAGATGAAGAGAAGGGTACAGAGATATAATGTGCAAAATCAATATGGCCATATTGCATTGATCGTATACTGACTTAAAATCTCTACATTTCATAGTGTTCGAGTAGTTTGAAATATCTGCATAATGTTTTTAACCATTTTTAAACAGTGCAAAATTAGGAATATCTAATCTTTTTTTGTCTAATGCTATGTTTTATGTTTGTACACAGCTGAGGGTCTTCAAACTGGCAAAGTCTTGGACAACTTTGAATACCCTTATTAAAATCATCGGTAATTCAGTGGGTGCCATGGGTAACCTTACCCTGGTTTTGGCGATCATAGTCTTTATTTTTGCTGTAGTAGGAATGCAACTTTTTGGGAAATGTTACAGAGTGCATTATCATAAAAAATGTGAGGATTGCATGCCACGTTGGCATATGATGGATATTTTCCACTCATTCCTGATTATATTCCGAATTTTGTGTGGAGAATGGATTGAGACCATGTGGGATTGTATGGCGGTAGCTGGGCAACCATTATGCCTTATTGTCTTCTTGCTGGCGATGGTGATAGGAAACCTAGTGGTGAGTTTCCAGATATTTTTCTCTTTTTATTGCATGTACAATATACTGACTTAGAGAGACAAGGTGGGTGAGGTAATAACTTGTACTGGACGAGCTACTTGTGGTGAGACAGACAAGCTTTCAAGCTTTCACAGAGCTCTTCTTTATGGCAGCAGGGTGTGGGGGTGCAGGGTCCTCACATGTGGGAAAAAAGGGTACACTTTACTGGGGTCCAGAGGCCTTGGGGAGCCCAGCCCAGGCTGCAACTCTCATTACCATGAGGAAAAAATTGAGGCTAAATTGTAGATCATGCCTGAGGATATTTATGGAAACTTATTTCCCTGTACCTATGTATCTATTGTCCAGATCTTGTGAGATTTGCAAATCTTGGAGATTTGTAATACAGGAGAGGGCCCATGTTACAAGTTTGTACTAGACCTGAAAAAATTATGCTTGCGCCCTGAGGGGGTGTATGGTACCCACCTGGGGACGACAGTCTCTTCTAGTGCAAGGCGTGATAAATAATCATGGGTGTTCAGCTAAAGGAAGTCCAGTAGGGGACTTGATAACCAGCTACCAGCACCTGAAGGGTTTAAACACCAAGGAAAGGGTGGACTTATTTAGTGTGGGTTTTGGACCCAATGCAAATCCAAAGTAGTTCCGCTCAGATCTGGTGGAGTTTCACCCAAGTAAACCATTGTGAGACTAAAATCAGGCCTTCACTATCCTTTACTATGCTGAATCTGTGCTCTTGGCCTAATACAGAGGGTGATAGCTCTACCACAGAAATCATCTCCAGCTCTTTTTTACCAATTCTGGCCAGCTATAGGAACAGTGTTCGCATAATTATGTATATCAGTAACTTTTTGTAATGGTCTCCTCCTCAGGGAATTGGTGGAATGCTGTGATACACCAAAAACACTTTTTTTCCTTCTACAGCACTTGGGAGTGCTCCCAGGAGACACTGACTCTGAGGCAAATGTTAACGGTTTTTCAGTTGCTAGGCCTCATAAGCTGCAGCACCTGGTGGGTCCCAATATACACGGGGTGAACTCCCTCCAAATGCCATAGTCTTCCTGGGTCCCTCAGACACCCTGTCTCTCTGACCCTCTTCTCTTCAACATCCTTCCAGCAGCCACAAAACCTTCCCTTCTTCAGTTGACATGACTTCTCAACTAATCCATCACAGCTGATACTGTTAGAATTTATTGGCAGAAAAATATGTTAAGCTGGAGAGTGCATAACAGTAGTTTAAAGGTAATAAACATTACAATAATTTTGCAATCATGCCCAAAACAAACATTATAAACTGAGAATGTTTAGAATTAATAATAAACTTAAAGGAAATCCAAACATATCAAGATATGGAAATGCACAGTTAAATAACCAAACTTTACCCTATAGTGGTGCCTTGCAATAATCATAAAAATCATTGATGCATTTTAATGCTTGTGGATCCAAATTAGATAAAAATGATTTAAAAAGACAGAGTAGAGTTGTTTAATTTTTTTCCCCTCCATGTATCACTACAGGACCAAGGTAAGATTGTTTATATGCTGTACGTGTGTGTTTCCATGATTGGACTTTTTTAACTCAAGATTTATCTCTCTTCCAAGTTTTGTGTAGATAGATAATATATGAATTGGAAACATTTAAGACAAAAAAAGGCTGACATAGAGTGCTACATTTTTTATTTAATTTTAATCCATATATTAATGGATTTAGTTGTAAATGCTCAGACAATTAATTCAATACTCAAAGAGTAAATGCTGTAATTTTGGGGCGCATGCAGACATCACCCATAATAAACATAATAAAAAGATTAAATTCTTGTTTGAAGAGTAAAGTTCCACTCAATCTTAACTATATAGTCATGACCACAATTTATTATTAATTTACCTTTACTATTATAACTTTAAAAAACATATTGCAATCAAATTGTGTGATTTTCATACACCGATCTGTATTGGGGATAAGGCCATCATTTTATGCCACACAAAATATACTTTTTGTTTTTTATTTTTAGAGGATCATGAAAACATACTGTTTGAGAGCCAAATATGCTTCATGAAAAATAATTTGCTGAACAATAATAATTTCATTTTGTCTTGTTAAGGTTGGTGCATTAAGAACAAATTGTTTAGAAAGTGACTGTAATCTTCAAGCCTTCTATTTAAACTTCAAAATTATATTGCCATGGTTTTCTTTTCACTTCAATTATTTTCAGGTTCTCAACCTGTTCATTGCACTCCTGCTCAGCTCCTTCAGTGCTGATAACCTTCAAACACCAGAAGATGATGAAGAGATGAACAGTCTTCAGATTGCATTTGCTCGGATCCACAGGGGACTTCGCCTGTTGAAACATGCAACATGGGATTACTGTTGTGGAAAGATCAAGCATCCAAAGAAAGCCACCAAAAAGAAAATGAAATTGGCTACCAAGAACACATGCGTGGGGACTGGAAAAGAGGAGAAGAATTGTAAAGAATATTACAGTAACAATGTGACTGAGAAAACTAGAGACAATCGCTCAGTTAGCATTCTTGAAGATTTTATCACCAACCCCAACGTGTTTGTCCGCGTCCCTATTGCTGAGGTGGAGTCTGATAGTGAGGACAATGAAGAAGCTGATAATAAGTCAAGCACATTCACAAAAATGGAGTACAGTAAACAGGTAACAAGCTTATTCAGGGAGAATATGTTTGAGACTACAGGCGCTATAATGCAGCTAGCAAAAGCATAGCACAATGCAGCTGCAGAAGGTTGAATTTAGAAAAATTCAAAACAGAACTGAAGTGCAATTTTTTTTTAAGTGAGGATAATTACCCATTGGAAGAACTTACCAAGAGGTTTGGCAAATTTTCCATGAGTTGGAGTCTTTAAATCAAGATTGGATGTCTTTCTGAAAGACAGATCATAAGCTATTTGGCTTAATGCAGGAATTACTGGGTGAAATTCTGTGGCCTGAGTTAGGTAGGAGTTTCTGCTAGCTGATCATAGTGGTCCCTTCTGATTTTGAAATCTATGAATCTATGTTTGGCATCAGTAACCTGGCGGAGAGGAAATTTATTTGATGGATAAAGAACGTAGTGTTAAGGCTCAAATTGTGAACTTTTAACAAGGAGGCCTCTCCTTTTTTTGTCCTATCAGCATGTCCCAGAAATCTTTAGAACAAGATGGATGGGTTAAGAATGGAATGGCTCTGTCAGACTTTTGTTTATTATATTATAGTGCATAGAATCACATTTCTTTGTTTGTCTGAATTTTTGCAATTCCCTTCTAACTATGGAGTCCTGACTATGACTCTAAAATCATAGAATCGTAGAAGATTAGGGCTGGAACAGACCTCAGGGGGTCATCTAATCCAACCCCCTGCTCAAAGCAAGACCAACCCCAACTAAATCATCCCAGCCAGGGCCTTGTCCCCTTATGGTCCTGAATGATGCTACATAGTTATACTGAATAGTTCCAGAGGGGTATCCGTGTTAGTCTGTATACAGCAAAAACAATGAGAGTTCTGTGGCATCTCTCGAAAGCTTATGTCTACAAATATTAAATTTGTTAGTCTTTAAAGTCCCACAGAACTCTCATTGGTTTTTTTTTTTATAGTTATACTGAGTTCCTCACTAAGTCCAGATGGAAAGATTTCCATTGACATCAGTAGACTTTGGATCAAGCCTGGCTGAATTGTGGGTTCCTAAACCTATTTTAGTTCACCTATGAAAACTTTCCTCCCTTTGTTTTGTTCTGTAAAAATAGAGATACAGAAAATGAGCAGTTCAAGGTGCTTTGTGCTCCATTTGGAGAGTTCTACTTTAAAATTATGTATGCCATCCTTCTGCCACCAAAGAGAAAAGAGAAAATAAAATAAACACATCTAAGATTATCTTTAGCAGGAAAACCATCTGAGTCAGAGGGGAAAGCAATATAAAAGCCCAAGAGCTTGGTATAAAGGATCTGAGATTTCCTCTGAAGACTTAAATGAGTTCAGCATAGGTAAACAATGGAAGGCTGAGTCATCATCTGTACAACAAAAAGAGGTAACAGTATTTTTATTTAACATGAAATCGCCAACATTGGTTGATATCTGATGTATGTTTCAGTTTTTTTAATCTTATGAAGATCGTTAATTAAGAAATAATTTTGTACTTTAGATCTTATATTTATTACCCTATTTTGTGTTAATGCATAAGGAAGTTCTAATGCTTCTAGTGTTATGGGAGCCCCCAGATATCTTAGCCACACAGGTGTTCCTAATTGCATCATAACATCACTGATAAATTTAGCTGCATTAGCTGTATTTACCTTGAATTATTCTGATTGGTGAAAAGTAGGTGGATCTTAGTGAATGGAAATGGCACAATGCTGTATTTCTAAGTACTGATAAAAACATTAATAGGAAAAGAAATAAAGTCATGAGTTACTGACACAATGTTAAATAATTTTATTTAAAAAGATCACTATAAAATTAATATTGCCTACTTTGTTTCTTGAAATTTGAATTTCTGAAAAAAAAGGAGATGTTAAAAAATTGTCCCAGAAAATTTTGGTGTATCCAGTGTGATTTTTCTATATGAGTTGGAAGACTTTTAAGTGAATGTTGTATATGCAGTTTTTAGAATTCAGCTTTGAAAATTGCGCCTTCAGTCAGAAAAAGGAAACATACATGTGGTCTGTGAGACCAATCAAAACAGCTCAAGTTTCCCACACAGAATATTTTAAATGAATTGCTCACAAATAAACAAAAGTGCAATGATTATTCACAGAAATCTGTTGGAGAGTAATTTTGAACAATGAATATATGCAATTTGGAAACAGAAAAAGAGGAAAAAATAATTGAATAAATTAAATTATTCACACATCTCTGGTGGTGTGACATTCTAAATATGTTGGAATAGGAAGGAAGTCTATGACAGTGAAGAATACATGATGTGATTACATGTTCCATTTCATGTAAACTGCCACAGGCATTTTACAATAGTTTCATTCTGAACAGAAATTTTTAGATCTCTATAAGTAGTCCTTCGATAAAACTATATTTTCACCTTTTGCTTTCTCTATATTTGTATGTGTTGTGCTGTGTTTTAATTGTTTTCAGCCCTAGCTAGTAGAATGTTTGAAAGCCTATCCATGTTTGAGAACTACATTTACTTAAATACAGAAAAATTGGAACCATTCCCATTTGTGAACTTTACTAGAGTGATTAATCTGGTTCCTTTAAATGTAACTTTGGCTTCTGTTTGATGTGAGATACTTCAGGGATCATATACATTGTAATGCTGGAGGCCAATTCCAGGATTGCCATGTTATTAATAAGTTCAGTACTCAACTAAGCTTTATTTTTTTGAATATTTCCCTTAATTATAACTATTCATTCATGTACTTACTAAGCTTATTTTAAAGCACAGTGACTGCATTAGGGGAAAACTGATGTGGTGACTTTTCTTGTGTAGCAGCTTGATGACATCAGCTCTTCTGAAGGTAGCACAGTGGATCTGACAAATCCTGAGGAGCTTCTGAAACAGATCCCTGAGCTGGCTGAATACTTAAAGAAACCTGATAACTGTTTTCCAGAAGGTAAGGCTGTGCTGATTTCAATACGACTAAGAAGTGAGAAGAACAACCTACAGTAGCCTGTACTCCTCAGGCACTCAACACCAACACACTCTGTCTATATGCAGAGTAGTTAATGGTATTAATACTTTAATAATTAGTAATAATAAAATATTATTACCTAGTTCTTGTACAGCACTTTTCATAGATCTCTGTAATAGTGAAAACTTATGCGAAATAGGCAGAGGGAACTTGTTAGCATTCGGTTGAATTTCTCTAGGATGTTAAGCATGGAAGCCCACTTTAAATTACTGTATAGTTTTTAGTTTCACAGATTTACTTCATGCCAATATTTGTGCTCAATGCATATCTAAATGTTCACAGCTAGCTCCTTCTAGTCAAAACTATCCATAACAAGAATATTGTGATTGTCTCTAGAGGAAAAGTTAAATTTATTAACATTTCCTCCAAATCCTTATATCAATTATTACTCAGCACAAAGGATAATCTCCCAGAACTGTCTGTAGTAGATGTATGGATACAACATGTCATCAAGGTCAATTCATAGTTGGATTAATTTCCTTATAACTAGATAATTAAACTCCTTATAACTAGAAAGGAATAGAATTCCTGGATAATTATCTCTTTGATTTTATAAAACCTGACAGCGCTCAGATCTCTTTCCCATAATTTTCTTGATCTTTGTCACTCATATTAGCTGACATGCTGTTTCTTCATATTGGCTGGAGAGCACTATCCTAGGGTGTCTAGACATCTAGATATGGAGAATCAGAGGAAACAACCACCTGTAACACAAGACCCTCCCCATCTATCTCCACAGCAAGAGGAGTTGTTTGAAGAGCAAGATGAAGAAATACCACCACCAGCAAATATATCTTACTCTGTGTCTGATGAGGCAATAATGCCTTCTCCTCCTGCCTACAGAGAAAACTTCAGATATTTCAAGAGAGTAGCTGAGATTTTACAAATTTCATTGGAGGAAATTCAGGAAACCCACCACAAACTGGTTGGATGTACTCCACACCATTCCCTCAGGCAAAGTAACTCCACCAATAAATGAAGCCTTGCTTGAATCACCTAAAACATTGTGGCATCCCCCAGTGAGGGCACCTGCAATGTACAGGAGAGCAGACAAAAATGTTATGTGCCTGTGAAAAAGACAGAATACCTATTTTCACATCCAATGCTGAATTTGTTGATGACGGATGCTGTAAATGAACTCAATAAGCAACAAGACTACCTCATGCTGAGGACCAGAAATGTTTGGACTTGTTAGGCTGAAAAAGTTATTCTTTAGCACTGCTGCAATTTAGAGAGGCAAATTATCAAGCTCTCGTTGCTAAATACAATTATCTCAACCACAATAAATTCACAACTTTTATTGAATATTTTACTCAGTAACAAAAAGAACAGTTTTAGGCAATTATTATGGAAGGTCACCTCATTACCAAAACATCATTGCAGGCTTCACTGGATGTGGCAGTTACAGTGTCCTGCTGTATGGTAACAGCAATAGTGATACACTGGGAATTGCGGCTGTGGAATCGTAAAAGAGGTCCATAATACCATGGAGGATATCTCATTTGATGGGACAAAACTGCTTAGTGACACCATGGATAAATCTCTCCATTTTCAGGGGTCAGGAAAAGATTTCTTCTCTCACTGTATTCAGCCTATTTTAGTTTATCTCTTCCCCCTGAAGCATCAGGGATGGCCATAGCTGGAGATGGGTCACTGAAAAGGGAGGACCAAGATTCTGCGGTTTCACTGAGATTTCTCTTTCTCAGGTGCTTGGCTGGTTGGTTCTTGCTAACATGCTCTGGGTCTAATTGATTGCCATATGTGGGGTCAGGCAGGAATTTTCCTCCAGGTCAGATTGGCAACACCTTCCTCTGCAGTGTGGGATGTTGGTCACTTGCCAGGATTAAGTGGATATATTTCACTTATTCATTTCCCTGCCATTGCAGTGGCTTTAGGCATTAGTGTGTGTTGGTCCCTCCTATTTTCTGACTGTGGCACATAATAGACTAGTCTTCTCTGGGCAGTAGTACTTTGGTCTAATTTCAGATGTTGGGTTATGGGCAGTGGGTGGTGTTGGTGGCATGTGATATACAGGAAGTCAGAATAAATAATCTGATGGTCCCTTTGGCCTCAAACTATGACTGTGACACTCTTTAAAAGATCTGAAGGCAATTCTTCATTCATTCAGGATTTATTCTCCTGCTAACAAAAGAAAATACATCAGGTCACAGACATATCAAAGATCTCATCCAGTTCAATTTCCAACCTATCATAGGGCATCGTAATCACCTAGAAAGAGGTCTAAGTTCCAGAAGAAGAGATCTACAGCATCTGCAACTGCAACAACACAATCTTCCACATCTGGCAAGCATTCAATTTGTATGCAGTGTTGTTGCAGCTGTCAGACCCAGGATATTAGGGAGACAAGATGAGTGAAGTCATATCTTTTATTGGAACAGCTTCTGTTGGTGAGAGAGACAAGCTGTCAAGCTACACAGAACTTTTCCTCAGGAGGTTGGTGACCTGAGAGAGTTCTATGTAACTTGAAAGCTTGTCTCTCTCACCAGCAGAAATTGGTGCAATAAAAGATATTGCCTCATCCACCTTGTCTCTCAATTACTCAATTTGATACATGGGTCAAGAGCTGCAAACCACTTCAATGTTTGGATTTACAGCTGCATTACCTTCCTACTACACTTTTCCCACCATTTGGAGACCATCTTTCCCTTTATAAAGATTCATGGGAAAGTTTTACATCAGACAAATGCACATTAGAAATGATAACATCTGTCTACACAATCTGTTTCAGCTCCATTCCTCCACCCCACCTAATTTGCCTGTCTCTTTTCAAGGACCCCTCTCATGAGAAGTTTTTATGACAGGAGTTCTACAGCTAGAAGCTATAGAACCATTTCTACGCCCATATGTGGGAAGGGTTTTTTACTCAAAATGCTTCTTAGTACCCAAGAAGAAGGTAGGGTGGAGACCCATTTTGGACCTCAGAATGCTGAACACCTTCATCCAGACACAGAGATTAAGGATGGTTACCTAAACAGCGACAATAACAATAGATCCAAGGGACTGCTTTGCAGACCTTGACCTCCAGGATGTATATTTTTATAGCAAAGTGATTGGCCATGATCATTTTCAGCATTGTGTATTTCCATTTGGCTTTTTGATTGCCCCCCAGAGTTTTCATGGAGGTTCTATCAGTAGTAGCAGCCTACATAAGGTATTTAGGAGTTGTAGTCTCCCCTTAGCTAGACAACTGGCTCCTCAAGCTCAATCTTATGACAAAGTATAGTCAGCAATAAACAAGGCTATAAGCTTATTCAAGACTCTACGGGTAAAACTCAACAAAGGAAAGTCCACTTTGATACCCATTCAGCTCATTGAACTTATAGGAACCAACTTGGTTCCATAGCTGCCAGAGGTTACTTACCAGTGGACAGGTTTGATACAATATCAAGCCTTATTTCCCAGTTGAGTCCACACAAAACAGCAAGTAGTTGTTGAGTCATTATGGCAGCATGTATATTTATGACACCTCATGCCAGATTACATCTTTGATTAAAGATTAAATATGGTTAAAGAGTGTTTATATGCCCAAAAAACACAGGCTAAACAGGTCACTATGAATTCCTTAAAGGGTTCTTGACTTGCTCAGTCAGTGGAAGTATCTGAACAAGGTGTGCATTGGAGTACCTTTTACTCTTTCCCACTGACCTTACCCATAAGAACTATAGCGACAAATGCATTCGTAATAGCTTGGGGTGCTCATCTTCAGGGTCATATGATCCAGGGCAAGTGAGTACTAATCTGATCTTCATATCAATTTATTAGAGTTTAGAGCATTTTGAACACATGCAATCACTTCCTGCCAATGATCAGTGGTCAGTCAATCACAAGCATGACAGATAAGGTGACCATGTTTTACATAAATTTTCAGTGGGGAGTGAGATCTTTCTCCCTATGTACAGAAGCAGGGATGCAATAGAATTGGTGCATACGCCATGAGATTACCATTTTGTCTGTATAGTTATTGGGTCTGCAAAACACTATGACAGACAGTCTAAGCAGACACTTAATGAATAGGAGCTGAGCCATTTAATGTTTTACAGAATATTTGCCAGCTGGAGATTGCTGGAAATAGATCTCTTGGCCCTGAGCAACAACAGAAAATGCCAGAAGTACTCTTCAAGGGAAAGTTTAGGTCACAGCTTTCTGGAGGATGCTTTCCTCATAACTTGGGCAGGGAGTCTGGTTTATGCCTCTCCTCCCCTTGTGTTGCTTTTGAAGGTGCTGAAAAAGATTAAGCAAGATAGCATGTTTTCATTCTTATAGCACCAGCATGGCCAAGACAGTTATAGTTCCCAGACCTGATATATGTTTTGTCTCAACCATCATTTCATTTGCCATTGATGCCCAAACTGCTGACTCAGGACTGCAGGAAGATTCTCTATTCTAGTCCTGATTTGATGGATCTCAAGACATGGTTGCTAAGTATAGAGGTGAACTGTTCTTACGAAGCACAAAACAATGGTGAACAGCAGAAAACTATCCATAAGAAAGACTTGCCTTGAAAAATGGAAGAGGTTTCAATCTGGGTGAATGCAGTGTGGCTTTTCTCCTTTTGATTCTGAATTACTTTTATTAGCTTACCTTTTGGGCTTAAATATCTTTGGTTTGTCCTCCAATCCAGTTAGAGTTCACTTAGCAGCATTTTACCTGCCCATTGAAGGGCTTTTCTGTATTTTCACATCTTAAAATCTCTGGATTTATTATCGTTTGGTTAAACATGTCAGATAACCTGCCCTGATGTGGAACCTTAATTTGGTTCTTAATGCATTAATGAAACCATCATTTGAGCCCCTAGCAGAACATTTTTACTGTGCCTATCTAGTCATAGATATCAAGGCCAGAAGGGATGACTGTGATCACCTAGTCTGACCTTCTGTATAACACAGGCAGTAAAACATCCCCAAAATAATTCCTAGAGCACATCTTTTAGAAAAACATCCCATTTTTATTTTAAAATTGTCAGTGATAAAGAATCCATCACAATCCTTGATAAATTGTTCCAATGGTTAATTACTTTCACCGTTATAAATTTACATTGTATTTCCAGTCTCAATTCATCTAGGTTCATTGTCCAGCCATTGGATCACGTCATACTGTTCTCTGCTAGACTGAAGAGCCCATTATTGAATATTGTTTGCATGTAGATACTTACAGATTGTAATCAAGTCACTCCTTAACCTCTTTGTTAAACTAAATAGACTGAGCTCTTTCAATCGACCACTGGAAGGCATGTTTTCTAATCCTTTAATCATTCTCATGACTCTGCTCTGAGCCCTTTCCAATTTATCAACCCCTGTCTTGAATTGTGCACACCAGCACTTGGACACAGTATTCTAGCAGCAGTCCCACCAGTAATAAAAGCAGAGGTAAAATAACCTTTCTACTTCTAATTAAGAGTCCCCTCTTTATGCATCCTAGGATCACATTTCCTCTTCTGGCCACAACATCACAGTCATGGGACCTTATGTTCAGCTGAAATCTTTTTTCAGAATCACTGCTTCAAAGGAAAGAGTCCCCGTTGTTTTAATATAGCCTACATTCATTGTTCCTAGATGTATACACTTAGCCATCTTAAAAAACATATTCCTCGTAGTCATAACTGTTGAGGAGTCAAGCCAGAGACAGAGATAGAAGCAGGGGCCTGGAGGGAGTCAGGAACACAGGAACTGGGGTTGTGGAGGATCCAGTATAAGCAGGGCAGGAACCCAGACCAGGCTGGGAGGGCAGGGCTCAGGAATCAGCTGAGTAGGCAGGGTCCAAGGTGGCAGCCAGCAAGGGATTCACCTAGTTACTCAAACAACTCCCTGTGCCTCCTTCTGGCTTAAGTAGCGCATCTGAGTCAATTGGTGGGGCCAGATGTTTCCCCAGTCAGGAACTTCGTGAGCAGAGCCCTTGCTGAACAAGAGCTTCACTGGCCCCCTTCTGGGGGGTGGCTGTGATCTGAGCACTACCTGGAGACCTATCGCCCTGTGTTCAAGACCCATGATACCCTCACAAAGTATTCCCTACTAATTCTAAAGGCTATTAGAACAACACTAAGAACTGTTTAATAGCTATAGATAATATGGCAGTGAAGAAGTTTTGGACACAGAGGATTCTGACTCAGACCGCATAGCAATGAGAAGCCGTAGGCCTGCACCTCCCAATATACCATGATAGTGAGCAAGAAGATTTCCATGGCACAGAAGTAGACCAATGGACACTACTCACAAGATTTTCTTGTTTCAGGTGCACTGTGTGCATGCATGGAATATGCATAGGGACCAGCACTCAAAGAAGAATCAACACTTTAATTGATCTTACTATTTAGGAAAATGGAGGGTGAATATCAGGAAAACTTTCCTTTCAATATCAGCACATTATTCCAGCTTGTTGGTACTTATTTTATTATAGGTGGGGCTGACAGCAACATTTCACTGTGCCAGACTTGAACCATTTGGGCTGAAATTCTCCACACTGGGTAGCTGACTGAGGCTGATGTTTTTTGTATATTTCAGCCAAAATGTTTCAGTTGTTTCTGACTGAACTAGGAACTGGGATTGATGGGGCAAAGGGACTGGGGACAAGGATCTGGAGGTTGGGGAGAAAACTGCAAATGGCTGCTTGAACATTCCTACAATTAAATTATTCTCTAGCATATTTGCTATAAAATAAAACAATAGAATATATGTATTATATGTAAAATATTTCTTAGTTTGACTCTCTCTTCCTGAAAAACTTCGTATGCTGTTTAGGCCCCAATCGTGGAAACACTTACCATATGCTTAACTATAAGGAGGTGAATAGACGTCAAGGGGGCTACTCACCTTCCTCCAGTTAAGCTCATGCATTAGCGTTGATCATTGAATTAGTTTCTGATTCTGCAACAAATTCTAAATCCATGTGATCTCATATCCCATGCAATTTAAATTAATATTCTAAGTAGGATTTTGGGTGGTACTATAGTAATTCTTTTGGCATTCTTTGTAATTACATTATGCATGTTGGATTGTTGTGGATTTTATATAATTCTAGTGGAATTTAGCAGTGATGTTTATAGCATGGACTAGTTCAGCAGAAGCTGTATCCTCTTTAGCTAGACTATTTCAGTTTGAAAACAGGAAAATTATTACAAATCAGATTCTCAGGTCTAGCCAAGTTACTCTCAGCATAGGACCCAAGATAGGGAAAAAAAGATGGCTATCCTGATGGTAGCTGGGGCCAGTTCTGCCCCAACATAAATTAGAGCAGTCTCTACCTTCTTCTGACCTGATTAGGCTTCTCTAATCTGCCCCATGGCAATGGTCTCCAAGGAGCTGTTCCGCTGTTTGGATATTACTGGATTGCAAAACACTTCTACTCCTGATACATGCCCCATGAAATGGGGAAAGGATGGTGTGGTGCAGAGCTACCTGTGTCACTTTTACAGGAGACAGGGACTTCTCTAATCTGGGGAACATCCAGCTTCCTTGTCAGAGATTGACACTGAGGGACCTGACCAGGGTCAAGGATCTCATATGTTTTCAATTCATAGTCAAAGGAAATATAAATTCCCACTTAAAGCAGCATTGGAAAGTAGGAACATTTCCAAATTTAACAGACTAGCACATCAAACTATTTACTTTGTATAAATATTGTGTTCTCTTTATTGTTTTCAATTTTTCCAGTGTAAAATTCTCCCTTTAAAAGTTTTAAGCTTTATACATCATGGATCTTTCACATACAGTATCGTTATCCTTGTGTATTCTGCTGCAAGCATCTCCACTGCAAGCATTTCAGCTATATTACAGTCAATTAACATTAATTTACAGTCTAAATCACAAACATAGAATCATAGGACTGGAAGATAGGGGTGGAGATAGGGGTTCCTCTCATCCTAGCTGCAAAGGAGATAAAAAGTCTAGGAGTGGGTCTAAAAGATTTTGTTCCTTCCAAGTGAAAGGCTAATGTCCTTCCAACATCCAAAGTATGTAAACTGGCAGGGTAAAACACTGGTAACTGTAACTGACTCTGGCTTTGACCCTTTGCTTGACTCCTCACTCTGTTTCTAACTCCAGCCCCCGGCTTTGGTTCCTGGCTCCCAACTCCAAACACTAGGCCTGAATGCCCATGCCTCAGTCCTCATAGTTTTCCTCATCTCAGGAACCTCCCCTGTTCTTCTCCCTCAGGAGTAGGCCTATGCCCAGAGATCTGGAGTTTAAAAACCATGTTCCCTGCCCTACTTCTCAGTCAATGGTGACGATGGGTGCAGCCTTTCCTGCTTTGGGGAAACTTATATCTCCACCAACTACAGCATCTGCCGTGCCTTGCCTCCCCAAACTTGAGAGGGACAAGAGCTTCAATTGAGGAAGTATCTCATGGAGAAACCCATGAGACCCCAGTAGGATCCAGGCTGGGAGGATTTCCATATATATCTGCCTCAGTCCATGAGCAGAACCCTCTGAGCATGAGCTCCAGAGCAGAGGTCAAATCTATTAAGTCAAAGGATCCGTTGTCTTGGGCCTTTCGTGAAGGTAAGTGGTGCACTCATAAATACAGGACCAGATACCCTTCTAAATCTATTTCCAAAAGAAGGGATCCCTCCCTGACTACTTCGAAATCAGATAAAGCCTCACGTTCAAATCCTAAAGACTTAGACCTACCTAAATCTCCCAGGCACAAGGGTAAAGCATGCAGAAGCAAGGATTCATCAGTACTGACTCTGGTTCCAACAGTTAGTCAAAAGATCAGTATCCGCTGGCACTGACCATCAGCTCCAGGCAGGAATCTTCTCCAATGATACTGACTGAATCCAGCCTTCTCCATAAGGGCTGTGCTGCAAGTGCCAGAAAGTCCAAGGAGCAAGATATGCAACCTCATCCACTTCAAGATGAGCCACCCAACTTCCTTCACAAGCAACTGGTTACTTTTGATGGGACATTCAAGAGTTGCAAACCATCACAGATACCATCCTCTTCTGCCTTCCTAACCTTTCGTGGCTGCCTAGCATACTTTGCCCACAGTTTGAGGGCCATAACAATGGACAAATGTGCACTAGATATCATCCACGCTGGCTACATCTAGCTTCTTTCCCAGCCCCTCTTCAGAGACCACTCATAAGGAAATTCTCCATCAGGAGGTGTCCTCTTTCTTCAGACAAGGAGCTGTAGAGTAAGCACTTCCTCAATATTGTGGCAAAGAGTCCTATTTCCAGTATTTATTTCCCAAGAAAAGAGGAGGATGGATACCCGTTCCCAACTTGCATCAGCTAAATATTTTTATTTGCAAATTAAAATTCGTCTTGGTTATGTTGGCATCCATAATTCCCTCCCTCGAAAAAGATACATGGATTGTGGTTCTTGATATGAAAGATGCTTACTTTCATGTGAACTTTCACCCATCCTGCAGAAGTTTCCTCAAATGTCTGGAAGGGTCCTCACAAAAGTCTTTTCAGTGTTGGCAGCAGAGATGAGATGAAACAGCTCCACCATCTTCCCATACCTGGATGACTGGCTCCAAACAGGCAGATCCAGGCAGGAATTTCAGGTGGCAATCTTATATTTACTCCCTCTTCTGGCATCTTTGGGAAGCTGCCTAAATATAGAAGGATTCACCCTGACCTTCACACAGATTCTAGACTTTATAGGAGTGACACTAGACTCACCTCAGCAAGGGCCTACCCCCCATGGACAGATTCCAGGCTATGAACTACCTGATAAGACAAGTCACTCATAGACCTCGAACTACAGTCAAGATTGGTTGTTCCCTGCTAGGACACATGTCCCCTTTTACTTACATAACACCATTCACCAAACTTCACTTCTGTTGCTTACAGACATAACTTTGGTCTGTTGACTCACCAGACAGATATAGTGTGAATACCAAGGTGACAATCCCTGCCTATGTCATGGCTTCCCTTGCCTGATGGACAAATCCAGAGGAAGTGCACACCAAAGAAGCTTTCCCAGCCCCCACCCCCAGACATGATTACAATCACAGTTGTATCCCTCATAGGCTGGGGAGCCCAAATGGGTGAACGTACAACACAAAGTACATGGACAACTTGGGAGGCTAGGATGCATATCAATGTACTGGAACCAAGAGCAGTCAGACAGGCCTGCAATGCATTCCTCCCACTTATACAGTCCCAACATGTCCAGATAATGTTGGACAACGTGACTGTCTTGTACATAAACAAAGAAGGAGGAGAAGTGGTACACACATAGAATCTGTGTATGTGGAACCATATCATACTCTCAGCAACATACTTCCCAGGTACACAAAACTTGCTGGCAGACAATTTCAATGGGTACTTCTCCATCGACCATGAGTGAGAGGTACACAATTCTGTGCTCAATGAAATTTTCATTCAGTGGGAAACACCATCTTGGGACCTGTTCACTTCCAAGGAGAACAAGAAGTTCAACATATATTGCTCCAGAGAAGCACTAGGTTGGGTTTCCCAGGCCAATGTCCTGATACTGTCCTGAAGTAGACCACCTGAAGTATGCCTTTCCTCCCATTTCATTACTACCCCAGGTTTTGCAGAAACTTTACCACAACAAAGCACATCTGACCCTTCCTGCTAACGCAGGAGAACCGTGGGATCAGATGTCCCAACCTGGACCCTCTTCACTTCATGGCCTAGTATTTGGATGAGCTTTTGTTTTCTCAGGCTGTTAAAAATATTTTCAATCACAGTAGAAAAAACTCCACCAGAAAATGTAATCTAGCTAAATGGAGGCATTTCTCTACCTTGGTGCAAAAAAGCTCGTTGTCCCCATAGACTGCAGGTATTCCTGCTATTCTAGACTACCTCCTCATTCTCAAGATGGCAGGCCTTCTGTTAACCTTCTGCAGATCCAGCTTGCAGTACCCAGTGCCTTCCACCATTGGGTAGAGAGCTACTCTGTTTTTATTCACCTGATAACAAATAGATTCCTGAATCATCTCATTAGGACCTTCCCCCCAGTAATGAAGGCAACACTGCAATGGGACCTCAAACTTGTACTCTACTTACTAGGCCACCCTTTGACCCACTGGCCACATACCTGGTGTTCCACTTGTCTATGAAGGTTGCCTTCCTCATCGCTTTCACATCAGCCAGAAGGTAAGCTGGATTCATTCATGACCCACACTCCGTAAAGTACTTTTAATAAAAAGAAGGTATCCCTTCATTTCCATTTGAAATGTATTCCTAAAATAATTTCCAAGTTCCATATAATCAATCAGTGTACTTAATGGTTTTCTTTCCAAAACCTCATGCCTCCAGCAAAGAGAAGAGACTTCACTCTCTCTATCAGATGAGCTTTGGCATTCTATCTGCAAAGAATGAAAGCAATTAGGAAAACCACTTAGATTGCTTGTTATAGCAGAACAAACACAGTGTCAAGCAATATCTGCTCAGAGACTCTCTAAGTTGATTTCTGACTGTTTCCTCCTTGTTATCAGTTAGCATAGCTCCTTGCCTTGAATGGGATGAGGGCCCATTCCACTAGAGTACAAATAACTTCAGTAGCATCTTTTTGAGAAGTGCCTATGTTGAACATTTGTAAGGCAGCAAACTGGAGTTGCATCCACATGTTCACAAAGCATTAAACTTTAGTCCAAGTCTCTTCTGATGATTCAATCTTTGGAACAGCAATATTACAGAATCTTTACCTTCTGCATCCTTGCACCTCCCTCCTACTTCACTACTGCTTACCAGTCACCATGTATGGAAGAAGCACTCAAAGAAAAAAAGGAGGCTACTTACCGGTATCTGGAGGTTCTTTGAGATGTGTGGCCCCATATGTATTCCACTCTGATTTGGATCATGACTAGATTTGTGATAGAGAAGGAACTGGAAAATTGGTCAGTCTGCACCTCCCCTTGTACCTTGATTACTGAGCACAAAAGTCTTCAGAGTGCAAAAGTGGACCAACAGACAATGATCGCAAGATTTTCCAGTCTCAAGTGCATTGTGATCATGAGTACACACGTGGAATACTGACAGGGACCACATAGCTCAAAGAACCTTCATTTATGGTTAAGTAACCTCCATAACTATCAGGGTAGTTAAGCACTGGAATAAATTGCCTAGGGAGGTTGTGGAATCTCTGTCATTGGAGATTTTTAAGAGCAGTTTAGAGAAACACCTGTCAGGGATGATCTAGATAATACTTAGTCCTACCTTGAGTGGCGGGGACTGGACTAGAATACCTCTCGAGGTCCCTTCCAGTCCTATACTTCTATGATTCTATATCTCCTTTAAAGGTATATGGTGGAAACCCAGTTGCTTTCTTTATTTTAATCTAGAATGAATAAATGACTAGAAATTAAAATGTAGGGAACAGTACTGCACTGTTAAGGGGGTGGACTAGATGACCCCACAGATCTTCTTTATCGCTCATTTCTATGATGCAATGACTCCTTCTGCCAATTGCATTATCCTTCCACCTTCCAGTGCTAACTGTGCTGTTGAAAATGCTGGTAAACCTCCTCCAAAGAGATGAGATCCCTCCTGTTACATTGCCTTTGTTTTATTAATCTGACCATCATCACTCTGAGGATGTTGCCAGTGTTCCCTACAATATCTGTTGAGCTGGAAGGTAGCTCACTAATGGGTGCAAGATATTTCTCATTACTTAAAAATATTTTTGTAGATTGTTTTCAAAGAAAAATGGACAGAGAAAGAGGAAACAGCAGAAAGACAAGTTTAAAGTGACCAAGGACTTTCCTCTGAACCCAAAAATCTCCACAGCAGTCCTGGGTGTTCATGTACAGTTAATTACCATGTGTCCCTCTTTCAGGCTGTGTTCGACATTTCCCTTGCTGTTCAGTGAATGCCACAAAGTTTCCAGGCAAAACATGGTGGAACCTGAGGAAAACCTGCTACAGAATAGTTGAACACAACTGCTTTGAAAGCTTTATCATATTCATGATTCTGCTGAGCAGCGGAACCCTGGTAAATTTAACTTAATCTCATCTCAGGTTGAATTATAAATGACTTTTTTAGCATCGGGAAGAGGGTGTATTTTCAAACCTGATGGGAGGAGAAGAAAATTGGCCTAGCAAAGGGCTAACTTATTTTTTATAATAATTAGAAAATACTGTAAGTCAAATGACAGAATGAGAACTCTAACAAGCTTGATGATTTCCATTCTGGTTGTATATTGGTTTTTCTGAAGCTTTGTCTGGCAGTTATTTCACACACATAGACTATCATTTTTATGTGCATCATTAAGACCAAATAATCTTTCTTTGGTGCTAATTCTCTTGGAACATGAAGCTGAAACTACTGCTTCTAGATTTTTGTATCCATCTGAAAAAATACTCCCTGAAAAACTACTGAAAATAAAATTCCTCAGGACAGAAGTGGAATGTCTGTGTGTAAAAGTTACAGGTTGGAAAGTCAGTGTGAATCTAAATAAATCTAAAGGGAGCCTAAGTTTGCATAACTTACATAATGAGGGGCCAGAAGAAGGCTTAATTCACCTTGCCTCCTTCTTGACCTACACTTTCTTTAGATTTGTGATGTCCTATACCTTTGAAAGGTTTTGTCACTTTGCATTCAGTTTCAGAGCCTCACTTTTGTGTTAGTTTCTGTTTTGCTTCCAGAACAATAAAGCAGACAGCTGTATTTAAATCAGCAATCCCCGTGTCTATCGTTTTGTCTGCTAGGTCTAAATATAATATTGGCGAAAAGGAGCTTCTATCCCATGGGTGTCCAGTGCTCTCACTGCCTGAACAAGAAGGAGAAAAAGAAACTAAATAATATTTTTAAAAGGAAAAAAGTTCACTTAGAGGCACCAGGTGGCAGACTGCAGTTTTTGTTACAAGGGGACAGTATCAGCCAGTCAGCAAAAGAGCAAAAGTAGGCAAATAAGGGCAGAACAAAGCAGGAGGCGACTGCAGTTGCTGTTGAACTGCCAGCCACAGAGCAGTAAGGAGGAAGCACCCATCTTGGATCACCTCATGCAAGAAGACAGGCATAGTTTTATCCTGCACTGAGGGCCAGCAGAGGGAGCATGAGCATGAGCATGAGCATACTCAAAAGAGTGATTCTGCAGTGTAAGCACACAGCCAGCAAAGGGAGATCAAGTACAGACAGTGCATGGTTTAAAAAAAAAAATCTGTGGAAAAGCAGATATCCAGGAGTGTGTTTAATTCAACAGGAGAGAAGTGAAATCACAACTCTTCTGGGCAATGTTAGTGAATTTGAAGTAAACCGTGAATCATGAGTTGTGGACTTCAAACAGTTTGTAACTTGCAATTCCATTCCAGATGGACAGTGAGTTTCAACCTTTCAGACAGGGATGGGTCCAAAGGCATATAGACTGCTGCATGATCTACTCTATCCACCTATACCTAGAACTGCCACGTATGCTGCAGTTACTGCTGCAATGCAGGAACTTTTCTTTCCTAACATCAATAATAGCAGAATGATAGTGGTTACATCAGAGACATCAGGGAAGAGGAGAGTCAGTGACACTGTTCGTTGCTGTTCTAAGGAAATTATCAAAGCATTGTCAGTTTGGAAAAACATTAAGTGATGCCTTGTGTGACCAGTTTGTCTCTGGATTACATAACAACAAGTTACTGAATTTATCAGTGTTACATTCAAGAAGACTCTTGAGATAACTATTGCCAGGGAAATCACAGAAAAGGATTATCTGGAATTTAGTGTAAATCAAGAAGTACATCTCCTGAATTGGTGAGACAGAGGCCCATGAGAATGTGAGGCATTTTCATATGGCCATTGTGCATAAACTACATATGCTAAGAAGGTTTGCTGGGCACTCCAGGTCATTTGGAGAAAGTGCCAGGAGAAAGGATACATTGTGGGTTATCTCTTGCACGGTTCAACATCCAATTACACAGAGTAACCAAGAGCACATGTATGAAGACTGAATCTAAGAAAGTACGGAAGTTGGAAATTCATAATGTGGAAAAAATAAAGAGCTCTAGTGACACGGATCAAAACCTAGCACTTCACATGTTAACAGAAGCTGGAGTAAGAGATGGCATCTGGGTCACACCCTTGGTTGAGGGAGTTCCTACAAAATGGAGTTTGACATTGGAACTGCCATCTAACAGATTTCTCCATCTGCCTATCACCAGACTTCGTCCCAAGTACCTCTGGAAGAATTCTCCCCAGTTTTAAAGACTTTTATAGCAGGGAAAAGTTAGTCCCAAAAGAGATACTCCAATTGAAAGTTCAGCTAGATAGACAATCAGTCATTTTACCCTTGTATGTGATTGAAGGAAAGTATCCACCACTATTTGGCAGGACTTGACGAGAAACTCAAAGTGAATTGGACCAAGATCAAGGTGATCACGAAAGCATCTCAAAATCTTCAAGAAATACTGAACAGACACATCAAAGTTTTTGAAAAAGAATTTGGACAGATAAACAACATATCAGTGAAGATCACTTTTAAGTCTCACAGCCAGAGAAAATATTGCAAGTCCAGAGTTTTGCTTTATGTTCTGATGCCTCTGGTGGAAGCTGATTTTAGACCATTTAGTGAACATCAGAATCTTGTTACACACAGTGAGTGGGCAACACCCATTGTACCAGTGAACAAACATGATGGCTCCATCTGAAATTGCAGAGATATCAAAGCGAATGTGAATCCACTCTTGTGTGCAGACCAGTGTCCACTTCCTTGTACCAAAGATTCGTTTGCTACTCTTAGTGGAAGACAGTGTTTCAGTAAATTGGATTTGTTTAATGCATACCTATAAATAGACTCATAGACTTTATGATCAGAAGGGACCATCGTGATCATCTAGTCTGACCTCCTGCACATTGCAGACCACAGACCCTCACCCACCCACTCCTATAATAGACCCTTAGCCACTGGCTGAGTTACTGAAGTCCTCAAATCACGGTTTAAAGACTTTAAGTTTCAGAGAATCCACCATTTACAATATTTAAACCTGCAAGTGACCCATGCCCCATGCTGCAGAGGAAGGTGAACCCCCCTAAGATCTCTGATAATCTGACCCAGGGAAGATTCATTCCCAACCTGAAATCAGTGAGCATGTGGGCAAGACCCACCAGGCAGATACCTGGGAAAAAATTCTCTGAAGTAACTCAGAGCCCTCCCCTTCTAGTATCCTGTCGCTGGCCACTGGGGATTTTTGCTACTGGCAGTCACTGATGGAGTCACATGCCATTGTAGTCAGTCCTGTCATACCATCCCCTCCAGAAACTTATCAGACTCAGTCTTGATGCCAGTTAGGTTTTTTGCCCCCACTACTCTCCTTGAAAGGCTCTTCCAGAATTCCATTCTGCTGATCTAATTTCATCTAATTTCAAGCTTAAACTTCCTGATGGTCAGTTTATATCCATTTGTTCTTATGCCCACATTAGCACTTAACTCTCCCTCCCTGGTATTTATCCCTCTGATGTATTTATAGAGAGCAGTCATATCTCCTCTCAGCCTTCTTTTGGTTAAGCTAAACAAGCCAAGCTCTTTGAGTCTCCCCTCATAAGGTTTTTCATTTCTCAGATCATCCAAGTAGCCCTTCTCTGCACCTGTTCCAGTTTGAATTCATCTTTCTTAAACATGGGAGACCAGAACTGCACACAGTATTCCAGATGAGGTCTCACCAGTGCCTTCTATAATGGTACTAACATTTCCCTGTCTCTATTGGAAATACCTCACTTGATGCATCCTAGGACTGCATTCGCTTTTTTCATGGCCACATCATATTTACGGCTCATAGTCATTGTATAGTCAACCAATACACCCAGTTCTTTCTCCTCCTCTGTCATGTCCAACTGATAAGTCCCAAATATAGATTGATCTGGCATCTCAGTATATCTCACAATCAACATGCAAATAAAAGCTTATTTTGCTAAAAGTTGCTTTTTGATATCACATTGACATCTGCCCTGTTCCAGAAAGCCATGGATGATATTCCAAAGGGACTGAATGGAATTCAGTGCTATTTGAACAACATCCTTGTTAGAGGAAAGGATCAGCAGGATCATCTTTGAAATTTCAAAGCTGTCTTGCAACATTTGGAAGACAGTGGACTAAGAGTATATCAAGACAAAATGTGAGTTTTTCAAACCTTCAGTTGAATACCTTGGACATGTAATTGATGCAGTGGTCTTAAGGAAATTGCCAGAGGAAAAAAAAGGCAATTCTTCAAGCACTACCACTAGAGAATGTCACAATTACGTTCATTCTTAGGACTGCTTAATTACTATGGTAAATTTCTGCGTAAACTGGCAGCATTGCTTGCATCTTTCATAAACTGTTACAAACAAATAACAAATGGAAATGGACTAAAGAATGTGAGTATGCATTTAAGGAGGCAAAGAAGCTGTTGGTATCATCCGAAGTTCTTACACACTTTGATGCCTCATTACCATTGCAGTTGGCTTCCTATGATTCACCATGTGGAGAGAGTGGTGTTCTTTCCCACATTTTTCCTGATAGCAGAGAGAAACCAATTGCCTTCGCTTCACACTCACCACCTCTGAGAAGAACGATGTGCAAATAGAGTAAGAAGCTCTCAGCCTTATCTTCAGAATTTGGACGTTCCATACTTGTCTGTATGGTAGACATTTTATCTTGCTGACAGATCACCACCCATTAATTTCAATTTTTGGACTGAAACATGGATTTCCATCATTAGCCGCTGCTTATCTGCAATGACGGGAATTGCTACTTTCAGCTGATTCCTATACTATTCAATTATATAAAGGGATGCAACATGGCAATGCTGATGACTGTTGTACCTATCATGTCCAGGCTCCCATCTATCCAAAGAAACTTCAGATGAAGTGTTTTATCTCTATTTGAGAGAGAGATTACCAGTCACTAACACAAAGAAACTGTTAAGGATGATGTGCTTCTCTTGTGAAGGGAATGGTACTACAAGGTACAGTGTTGGATCTTAAGAATCCCTAGTTTACACAATTTGTGTCATATCAGCCTGAATTATCTGTGAATCAAGGTTGCATCTTATGGGAAATATGAGTTATTCTTCCAAAATCAGTTCAGTCGCATGTTTTGGAAGTTCTTCACAATGGTCATTTTAGCATTGTATGGATGAAGGCTATAGCCCAGAGTTATGTCTGGTGGCTAGGAATAGATGACGACATTGAGAGGAAGGTGAAGTGCTGTACTACGTCAGCAAATTCATCATGATCCTGGCCCAGCATGTCTACACCCTTGGTTGTGGCCTCAGACTCTTTGGAGGACACCCGTTCATGTGGACTTTGCTGGACCATTTTAAGGTTATATATTTTTGGACATATATCAATGCCCATTTGAAATGGCCAGTTTTCAGAATGATTTCTACCACAGTTAACAAGACCATTGGACATCTTTGTTCCTTGTCTAGCCAATTTGGTCTACTGTTACATTTGGTGAGTGACAATGGACCTCAATACTATTCTGCTCCATGCCATCCTGCCACAAATGGACTAGTGGAATACTTTGTACAGACACGTAAGAATGCTATAAGAACTACCAAGTCTATTTTGAGTCATCAGCAGAAAAGGGAAAATGTCTTGCTTGTCTATAGGAACACACCATGTGTTACTTCCCTTGAGTCACCCTGCAACTGTTTTTATGAAGTTATCTTTGGGTATCTTTTGGAACCTGCTAGATCCTGATGTTGCCTCATGTGTAGTCAAATCCCATGCAAACTGATTGATGATGTGATGGTTGTCATTGTTCTTTTCAAATAGGAGATGTAATGTGGACTTGCATCTACAGTTATGGAGTGAAATGGGTACCTGGGGAACTTGTAAAATGCATGAGACCTGTTTCAGTCATGATTAAACTGTATGATGGGACTTTGAGGACATGACATATGGATCAGTTTGCAGCCTCAACAAGTACCAGAATCCATTACTGTTCCAGTAGGACTCTCAGCTCCTCTGATCAAACAACCACCTTCTGTTATAACTCCTAATTTTGATGACTTGTTGGAACAAATTTTGGTACCAGAACCAGTTGATTCTGTACCAGAGACTGTTCCTCTTGTAGCAGACACTGCTGCACCACCATCACCATGTTATCCCAAGAGAGTGCGAAAACCGGTGCTTGCACCTCAATTTATAAATTGTTTAGCTACTGAGTTGCTATTCCAGGGTAGAATAATCCCTTGCAATTTATGAGTCTGCGGCAGTCCACCTGCAATTTTTAGTTGGTTATATAGTGTTTTATGTTATTCACATAAATGATAATGTAAATATGTTTGGAAAGTGTTTTAATGTAGGATGGAGGAATGAGATGTTCTGCACATTTAAATAGTTTGGTCATTCTGCACTAGTGGCAGAGCCTCACTTTCATATTAGTTTCTGTTTTGCTGCCAGAACAATGAAGCCACTTTACAGCTACTACAGCTGTGTTTAAATCAGTTCCTCCTGTGTCCATCCCCTCCTCTGCTGGATCCAAATATAACAAGCCTGACCTCCGACTTTTGCTGTTTGTTTCATAGATTGTATCCAGGAAATATATAGACCTGTATGATACTTTTTGATAGCTGTCCAGGTCTGTTTTTGACTAAGTCTGCACTTCTACCCAGGACACCTATTTACACTTGTGCTAGGGTTCTCATAGAGACAGGTGGTGCAACTCCCAAACTTCCACATGTAACATGTATAGTATTTGAGGGAGATCACATCTGTTGCTGCTCCCTTTCAGAATTCTTCTTCTAAGATCCTGTTTTCTCTGGGGTTCTTCTCTGTCTGAAGAAACATGTCATTTCCAGAAGTCTGGCTAGAGCAGAAATGCACGCAAAATTTTGATCAAGAACCTACTCTTTGCTGTTGAAATAAGTATCTATGTTTGTGTGATTACTTCATCATTAAAAAAGTGACCACACACTTTCAGCTTTCATACCTGGAGGATTCATAGATGCAGATATAGTATATGGGGAAGCATAAGATATAGCAGAGCTGGCATTTCCATCACTCATTTTCACTGACTTTGTATCTTCTCTTTCCCCATCTCATTGTTGTCACTCACTTTTCTGCCAAAAATAGATTGTTGTGCCAGAAAATACAACTTTAATGAACAAGTTCAACTGTATTTATGGAGCAAGGACTCAAATTTTCTTTTTTGTATAGAAATATTTTGTAGTCCTGCCACAGTGTCATGACTTCACAGTAACTACAGCTGTGTCAGCATGACCGGGAAAACATATGTCGCTCAGGGATGTGAATATTCCACCCCCCTGAGCAACATAAGTTACATTGAGAGAAGCACTGGTGTGCACAGCATATATTTGTGGGAGAAGCTCTCCCACATAGCTTATGCTGTTCACAGGGATGGTTTTTTATGCCGATGGGAGAGCTCTTCACCACTGGTACATCTGCACTGCTGCAGCGCTGTACGTGTAAACATAGCCTACTTGTATGTAAAGTTAAACTCCTGTGTAACTGTTTGCAGGATGAGGGTCCAGGTTTCATGTGGGTTTCATAATGAAGGGTGTACACATCTCTATTCTCAATACAACATTACAATATTCCACTGAAACTATGTAGAGTGGGTTAATATCTAAGCATTATTATTTCAGGCATTTGAAGATATTCATCTTGAGAGAAGAAAAAACATTAAAATTATTTTGGAATTTCTTGATAAAGTCTTCACTTATATCTTTGTCCTGGAGATGTTTCTGAAATGGGTGGCTTATGGCTTCAAGAAGTATTTCACCAATGCCTGGTGTTGGCTTGACTTCCTAATTGTAGGTGTAAGTATTGCATTTGAGCAGTCCTGTGGACTAGATTACATAGTATAGAGTAACAAAATATTCACTCTTTTTTTTTTTTTTGGATGTCCCAATTTGAGGCACCATGAAGTAGGACTGATTTTAAAAAAAAGCAGAGCACCCATCCTCTGAAAAACAGGACCTTTCCAGGTGTCTCAATTTGGGCAATGAAAATAGGTACTGTGTTAAAATTTTGGCCTCAAAATTCCTACACCTTTAATAATCTAAAATAGCATTAGTAACACAGGTAGATACATATGTTTTGTTAAAATATATTGGGTGAAATCTTGGCACCCCTAAAATCAGTGGGTGTTTGATCTTTATCTTTAATGGGGCCAGCATGTCACTCATTCTTTTATACCTGTTAGTGTCCCTTAAGATGCATTTCTACTTATACTATATAGGCTGCCATTTCACACTTTCATTGACAGGATTTTGTAAGCATGGAAAAAAAGAAAAGCAGAAGGCAGGATTGTTCTAATATTTTTTTAAATTTTTTTGTGTGTGTCTCCATTCAGGTCTCTTTAGCAAGCCTTATAGCTAACTATCTTGGATGCTCCGAAATAGGTCCCATGAAATCTCTTAAAACCCTGAGAGCTTTGAGACCGTTAAGAGCATTGTCACAATTTGAAGGAATGAGGGTAAGAGTAAATAAATCAACCATTGAAGCCCATCTGTGTGAACATTAAGCATGTAAAAAACCTTATTTCGTATTGGTTTGCTTTTATTGCGGTGTGGCACAATAGTTAAGGTCCCATTTGAGTTCACTTTTTTAGAGGAGTTTTTAAAACTTTATTTTGTAAAAACCTCATTGAAATGGCAAAAAAAAAAAAAAAACCCCCAAACATATATAAACTTTGAGCATGACTTGAATTTTTCTAGGTGGTTTGATGAAAAATGAATTGATACACAGAGAAAAATAAGGTTTAAAAAAATCATCCCTTTTGGCCTTTTTTCACTGGATTCTCCCCCTTTTCTTCCACTTGAATTCAGACATAGAAGCGGTCACAAATTGTTTAAGGGTTTTTTTAAATAATGAAGGAAATTTAACCTTACACTTCTAAAGCCAGAAAACTAAGTGAATTTAAAAAAGAAAAACATATCCTCTGATATACTTCAGTTTTCTGGAATGCCAGAATTAGTTTGTAATCATGTAATTTATGTTCATTGTTTGTCTGAACATTTTCTTATTCACTTTTGCATTTTCTTGGTGAATTAATATTTCTCTAGGAATTCTCATTTGTTTGTTTTTGCTAGATGATCTTAGTAAGCACACAAAGAGACACATCATGATCTCATTGAAGCAATGGCAAAACTCCCATTGACTTCAATTGGACCAGAATTTGGCCGTTAGTGACCTGGATTTGTTGTTTTTGTATTTCCTTTTTATCATTACATGATTAGCAAATTGTTATAATTGTATTCTATAGCAGCAAATACATTTTTCAATAAATTAAAGCAACAACTATATCACGAAACAAAATTCTTAATTGTGCTAAGGAAAGATATAACTAGGCATTAATTATGTAATAATCAAATAAACTCAGGAGACCGGTAATAAGATAGGGATCCTATTATGTCTGTCACAAATTCAGATTCAGTATAGGTTTATAAGAACTAAAAGTCAGTATTATCTATTTGGTATTCAATAATTTGGACATAAGTTGATGGCCCCATTCCTGTTTGTGAAGTAAAATTGTCTGTACTAAGGTAACAAAAACACCACCGGAATAATTAGAACTCTTGTTGATGCTATTGGCAGAAAGGTCAAGGATTCAGTGAACATAGAAACTGGAGATAAGTCCAACTCACAATATTCAGATCTGAACTGATCTGAACTTTCCCAGAGTTTGGTGGTGTTTAGGCCAGAGATAGTGGTTCAGCGCAGCCCAGAAGAGAAAGAGGCACCAACTGTGAAGTTTGGAACTGGATTCAGATTTTCTTAAAATTGGTCACAGGCTGTTTAAAGGTTTTGGTTTCGATCCATCTCTAATGAAAACTGGATAATGGCCCCTCTCCCACTTTCTGCCCCCAACAGAGTAATTGCACTTCAAGGTTGAGACATTAGTTGGATACTGTGGGGAAATTTGTGCTATCATTAACTAATCTACATAAATGTTCTGTGGATATAGGAATTTCATCTCAAGGCCTGCCCATTCTGACCCGTTCACTAGCACTAAATTCACTAATTAATAATCATAATTAATAATGAAAATAATTTACCTTGGTCACTCACAATATGGTATAGTGTATATTAGTGGTAGAAAAAGCTTCTGGGGATTCAGCTTAGTGCCCAAAGTCATAGTTTGCCTTCTGTATCTTATATGTTAACCTAACTATCACAGCACTTGCACTCAGCACTTCCAGGTAACATTGGTACACTTAAGCTACCTAAAACTAATTGTGTAGGCCACACTATACTGACTTACAATAGCTGAGAATCTGATCCATAGTGTTGCCTTCATGATTACCTGTTGTGAATGTGTATCATCATTTTTCTGTGATATGTAGAGAAATGCAAAACAAATAGAGAAATATGATATTACTAGTTTAGAAGAAAGTGAAAATATTATGATATGATGGAGAACAAGACCTGGCATTTTCATACTCGGTTTCAAAACTAGATAAAATTTCATTATTGTGAATCAGTATCACTTTGTCTCAGACTCAGAAATGTCAGAGAAAAAGCTTGCATCAGCAGAGAAGATCCTAATTTTGAATGCATGAAAGAACTGAGCAGCAAATACATTCAAATATAGATTGGAATGTATAGACAGACTGTTAGATACATGAGTGTTAATGTGAGTTATTGGCACCTAGTAGTGGATTTAAAACAAAAATATAGTAATAAAGTGGGAAAACAATTACATGTTGTGATAGTGGGTGTAAATGCATTTTTCAATGTCTTTTATCTTACATTTGATAAGTATTTTACATGGCAGGAAAGTTTTGAATCCTGGAAAACAGTTTAACTCTGTCCTTAGTTAAAACTGTGCAATCTCTATTGAATTCTATGGGAGTTGCACAGGTGTGGCTGAAGGTAGTTTTGTAACTAACATATCTACTGCTTTTCTTTGTTCTACTAAGCATTATTCCCAAATCATCACCTATGGGAAAACCCTGCATAAGGAATTTGCCACCGTTCTTCCTGTGCGATAGGCAGGGAATCAGTCTCAGATTTTGGTAGATCCAGGGAAGGTGATGTCTGTCCATGTGTGGATCCTATGCTTCTGGACAGGTTCCACAGCTTCTTCCTCCCCTCCCAGCCCCTTGGCCTCACAGCATCAGTTGGAGAAGCTATCCTAGGATAAAAGGAAAGAAAGGAAAATATATTGTAGAAGTGGCATTCTATATCCCAGCATATGGCAAGCTGTACTATCTGTATATTACAAGTCTGATGTGATAGCTTTCTCTGTTGACCATAGACAACAGTTGATATGGGGGATTGTCAACCATCTGAACTGTCTTTGGAAAGTAATATGATGATGTCCCTGATGTATAAAAGAGAAGTGAACTGAAAGATGATATACAGTTAGTCTGTAGGCCATTTGCAGTTGGTGGTTCTTGATGGTTTTTGGCCCATACTGGAAATTATATGAAATGGGACAGGTAGAGGTAGGAGGGTTTTTGGTGTTATCAGTAAAGGCAGCATGAGGATATAGGGGTAGAGTTAAGACAGCTTTGTACAACCTTAACCGCAGATTTCTTCCCTAATTTTATAATCCCAGTGTTCTAAAAATGTTCTGAGTCAAGATATTTATTTACAACCTTAATATTATTTTAAAGCTTTTGTCTGGGAAGTTCCATAGTTTCTGCAGAAGCCATATAGACCTTGAAGGCTTTTCTGGCTATGTCAAACCCAGCAAGGACAAACTTGATTAGCACAATATTTGAGGTTTCTTTCCTTCTCTCTCTCCTGATTTGAAAGGTGACTGAAACTTGTAAGGAAACAAAAATAAGAAAAGTTTGCCTGGGCCTGGGATTTGTTATGAATCTGAAATGTGTTCACTTGAATATAGGATGTCATGCTACACGTGTACTCAGTTTAGGACACTCCCACTCCACCCTCCCAATAAACCCAGGCTCTCCCTTTCACTTAAGATATTTCTTAGAGGGGATGTCCAGTGGCCTGCTTGATCCCTCTCTTTCAAAGTGTTTCCTTTGGCAGCTGGCTCGCCCCATTAGCTGTGACCTATGTGAAGGTAAAGGACCACCCATATCTTACTTTTTGGGGGTACTGGGTTGCACTCTGCCCTCTACTGGGCAATGAGCAGAATTTTCTATCCTAAGCAGGAAGTGACCGCTTTGACGTCTGTTTACTCTCTGAGATCATTAGTATAGGTTACTCCTTGAAACACCTAGCCAGATATAATGAGATCTACAATGGAAGTTAGTCTCCATCAGGCATGAATCAGAATGTATAATTTATGCAAATTGGTCACAATTTCTGCCATTTTCCCAGGAGAGATTATGGAACCTCATTGGGGATATGATATACTAGCAATCTTATTTTTTCACACTGGTGGAGCTTGTAAATCTGCTCAAAATTTACATACTGTCCTGACACTTTCCAGATTACTCTTGAACTGTGTAAGACGTCTTGTGGAAGTTACAATATCTGCAGCAGTCTTTACATCCCTGCCAGAGATTCATTATTGATCCTCTAATAACTAATTTTCCACACAACTTGAATAAAAGTCATGCTGATATGAATAAAAACAGACCTCTATACTAGTCCTCATGAAGGAATAATGTGTATTTAGAATCTTGTTCCAAACAAAAAAAAAAAACTTTGTTATTTAATAGTGCCCCCCAGGGTGCTAGGTGTTTCACAGAAAATATAAAACCAGGTTATTTGTCCTGAAAAACTGACAATCAAAAGGTCTGATCCTGCAAACACTATAGATGTAAGAACCTTCACTCAAAATGGTTGTCACTTCAGTGGAAGCATTTATGGGAGTAGAGTTAGTCATATGTGTAACTGTTTGCTGAAATGACATGGGATCACTTAGTTTTTCAAAACAGTCAGTTTAATGTAGCAAAGGTCTTGCTCATGTGAATGCCAATAGTAACTGTGTGTTTTTCTTTCATTTTTCCTAAGGTGGTTGTGAATGCTTTAGTAGGGGCCATCCCTTCCATCATGAACGTTCTCCTCGTCTGCCTCATTTTTTGGCTCGTTTTTAGTATCATGGGAGTGAACCTATTTGCTGGAAAATTTGGAAAATGCATTAACATGACCGAAGAAAAATCAGAATTGAGTAAAAATATTACGAACAAAAGTGATTGTGTAACCTATAACAACACGCAGAAACTATATTGGACCAATGCTAAAGTCAACTTTGATAATGTTGGTTCTGGTTATCTGGCTCTTCTTCAGGTGGTAAGTTCTATTTGGCTGGCTGGCAGGCACACGGTGGGGTAGGTGGAGTCAAGGTTTTGCCAGTTGCTCACTCCCATCTGCAAGGAGTGAGAAGCAGTGGCCTTGCACAATCTGCTATCCTATCCCCACCCCATGATCAGACTGGCAACATGGTTAGCCTGTTCAGGGCCCCTTACTCCAGTGTATGGACATATAGTGACTAGTGGTGAACTACAAACTGATTATGGAACCATTTGAAAATGTGCTCCTCTGACTTGCAGCTATATCCAGGGAAGCTGGTATGTTTCTTATAATGTCCTGAAACTGAAGGCAAAATTCTCTCCTCCATTGAGTAAAGCTCAGCGCAGAAATGGGAAGTGGGGTGAGTGTATAGTGGGCTGGTTCCAATTCCCTGATTCTTGTGATCAACCCCAGCCCCAAAACAATTTAGAGCTGTTGTTAGGCAGCTTTCTTTTGCCACTAGATTTGGATTCTTAATGAACCATAACCAACGGAGGACTGCTGTAGTAGAATGTCACTGCAACACGCATCTTCTTTGCCTTTGACATACTTCCTACATTGGTAGTGGTGAGGTCCAGCAGAATTCTCTGCTGAGCATTTGTGAACAGACTGCAGTCTCTTTGCACCATCTCAGAGGCACAGAGATGTTGTGAACAGTTGAACAATCTCATCCTAAAAGTTGAATATGATTTTAATAATTTTTCTGTTGTTCTAGGCGACATTTAAGGGTTGGACGGACATTATGTATGCCGCAGTCGATTCACGAGGGGTAGGTCATGAAAATTAAAATGTTCTCCCTTGTAACCATCTCTCCAATTTTTGTGTTTTATCATTTTCATGCGTGATAGAGTTAGTCAACACAATGTATAGGTATAGTTTATTCATTGTTTTCTTGATGCTCTCTACTCATTGAGCTAAATAGGATGAGCTTGCATTTAAAGTAAATGGTCAAGCATTCTTCTTCTTCTTATTATTATTATTATTTGTTATTATATTTAATATGCGTATTACTGTGCCACCCAGAGTCCCCAGTCAGGACCAAGGCTCCATTACATTAGGTGCTGTACAAACACAGGGGAAGATACAGTCCTGCAACCAAAGGCCTTAAATTGAACAAGGTTATCAGCACGTCTTCAAAGAAAATGAATGAGCTTAAAAGTAACCGTATTAGAAAATTATTTTCTCAAGTTTATTTAAAACTTTCTTTTTATTGCTTTTTTCCAACAGTAATAGAAGCTTTTCAACCAAGGGTTTAAACCGGAAGAAAACATCTAGGTTAAAATTCTCCAAAGCAGAAGCTTAAAGTTAGGCTCCTAAATAAGTGATCTGATTTTCAAATTTTGAGCACTCATCAGCTTCCACCAACCTTAATCAAAACTGTTGGTTGCTCAATGCCTTTGAAAATCATGCCAGTAAGGTGTGATTCAACTCTCATTGAAGTCAAGAAGGACTCATATTGACTTTAATGAAAGTTGAGTTAGACACATATTTAGTCATGATAGGTAATATTTTAAACATGACTAAAGAGAGAAACATTTCTTATGTGTCCTGCATGAAGACAGAAGTGCAACTCTTCTCAATATCCTTAAAATAATTAATCCTTCAATCTTTTAATTTCTTTGACAGGAATGTAAGTGGAATGAGAATCATAGAATCATAGAATATTAGAGTTGGAAGGGACCTCAGGAGATCATCTAGTCCAACCCCCTGCTCAAAGCAGGACTAACCTCAGCTATATCATCCCAGCCAGGGCTTTGTCAAACCTCATCTTAAAAACCTCTAAAGATGGAGATTCCACCACCTCTCTAGGTAACCCATTCCAGTGCTTCACCACCCTCCTAGTGAAAAACTTTTTCCTAATGTCCAACCTAGACCTCCCCCACTGCAACTTGAGACCATTGCTCCTTGTTCTGTCATCTGCCACCATCGAGAACAGCCTAGCCCCATCCTCCCTGGAACCCCCTTTCAGGTAGTTAAAGGCTGCTATCAAATCCCCCCTCACTCTTCTCTTTTGCAGACTAAACAAGCCCAGTTCCCTCAGCCTCTCCTCATAAGTCCTGTGCTCCAGCCCCCTAATCATTTTTGTTGCCCTCCGCTGTACTCTCTCCAACTTGTCCACATCCTTTTTGTAGTGGGGGGCCCAAAACTGGACACAATACTCTAAATGCGGCCTCACCAATGCCGAATAGAGGGGAATGATCACTTCCCGCGATCTGCTGGCAATGCCCCTCCTAATGCAGCCCAATATGCTATTAGCCTTCTTGACAACCAAGGCACACTGCTGACTCATATCCAGCTTTTTATCCACTGTTACCCCCAGGTCTTTTTCTGCAGAACTGCTGCCTATCTCATCGGTCCCCATCTATAGCTGTGCATGGGATTCTTCCTTCCTAAGTGGAGGACTCTGCACTTTTCTTTGTTGAACCTCATTAGAGTTCTTTTGGCCCAATCCTCCAGTTTGTTTAGGTCCTTCTGTATCCTATCCCTCCCTTCCAGGGTATCTTAGTGTCATCCGCAAACTTGCTGAGGGTGCAATCTACCCCATCTTCCAGATCATTAATGAAGATGTTGAACAAAACCGGCCCCAGGACCAACCCCTGGGGCACTCTGCTTGTGACCGGTTGCCAGCTAGACATGGAGCCATTGATCACTACTCGTTGAGCCCTATGCTCTAGCCAGTTCTCTATCCATTTTATAGTCCATTCATCCAACCATACTTCCTTAACTTGCTGATAAGAATACTGTGAGAGACCGTATCAAAAGATTTGCTAAAGTCAAGGTATATCACATCCACCGCCTTCCCTACATCCACAGAGCCAGTCACCTCATCATAGAAAGCAATCAGGTTGGTCAGGCATGACTTTCCCTTGGTGAATCCATGTTGACTGTTCCTAATCACCTTCCTCTCTTCCAAGTGCCTTAAAATGGATTCCTTAAGAACCTGCTCCATGATTTTTCCAGGGATTGAAGTGAGGCTGACCAGTCTGTAGTTCCCCGGATCCTCTTTCCTCCCTTTTTTGAAGATGGGCACTATATTTGCTTTTTTCCAGTCCTCGGAGACCTCCCCCTGTTGCCACGAGCTTTCAAAGATAATAGCCAATGGCTCTGAAATCACCTCAGCCAACTCCCTCAGCACCCTTGGGTGTATTGCATCCGGCCCCATGGACTTGTGTATGTCCAATCCTTCTAAATTGTCTTGAACCTGTTCCTTCAGCACTGCGGGATGTTCGCCTCCTTCCCATTCTGTACCACCCAGTGAAGCAGTCTGGGAACTGATCTTGTCTGTGAAGACAGAGGCAAAAAAGGCATTGAGTACCTCAGCTTTCTCCACATCCTCTGTCACTAGGTTGCCTCCCTCATTCTCTAAAGGGCCCACACTTTACCTAATCTTCCTCTTGTTGGCAACATACTTGTAGAAACCCTTCTTGTTCCCCTTCATGTCCCTTGCTAGCTGCAACTCCAATTGCGCTTTGGCCTTCCTGATTTCATTCCTGCATGTTCGAGCAGTATTTTTATAATCCTCCCTAATCATCTGACCAAGCTTCCACTTCTTGTAAGCTTCTTTTTTGTGTTTAAGTTCGCCAAAGACTTCTTTGTTAAGCGAAGCTGGACGCCTACCATATTTGCTATTCTTTCTGCACATCGGGATGATTTGCTCCTGTACCCTCAATAAGGTTTCTTTAAAATACAGCCAGCTCTCTTGGATTCCTTTCCCCCCATATTAGCCTCCCAGGGAATCCTACCCATCAGTTCCCTGAGGGAGTCAAAGTCCGCTTTTTTGAAGTCCATGGTCCGTATCCTTTTGTCAGGATCCTGAACTCGACCATCTCATGGTCACTGCCACCTAGGTTGCCACCCACTACTACTTCCCCTACCAAATCTTCCCTGTTTATGAGCTGCAGGTCAAGAGAAGCTCGGCCCCTAGTTGGTTGCTCCAGCACTTGCACCAGGAAATTGTCTGTGACACTATCCAAAAACTTCCTGGATTGTTTGTGCTCTGCTGTATTGTTCTTCCAGCAGATGTCAGGGTGATTGAAGTCCCCCATGAGAATTAGGTCCTGTGAACTGGAAACTTTCCCTTGTTGAGTAAAGAAAGCCTCATCTACCTCATCCTCCTGGTCTGGTGGTCTATAACAGACACCCACCACGACTTCACCCTTATTGTTCTTGCTTCTAAGCTTAACCCAGAGACACTCAACTGGCTCATCTCCAGTTTCATACTGGAGCTCAGAGCAATCATAGTGCTCTCTTACATACAGTGCAACTCCTCCACCCTTTCTCCCCTGCCTGTCCTTCCTGAACAGTTTATACCCATCCATGACAGTGCTCCAGTCATGTGAGTTATTCCACCAAGTCTCAGTTATTCCAATCATGTCGTAGTTTCTTGACTGTGCCAGGACTTCCAGTTCCTCCTGCTTGTTTCCCAGGCTTCTTGAATTTGTGTACAGGCACTTGAGATAAGTAGCCGATACAGCCGATACTGTTCTACAAGTTTCTTATCACAAGTATAATCAACATCAGCGTCAGCTACAGTGATCGCTTCCATTCGTGGACAAAGACCTTAAAGATTGCAAAGAAATCAAAACAACAAACAATAACAATAATACCATTAAAATACATTGGGTCAAATTCTCTGCCCAATTAGTTCATTGGAAATATGACAACAGAGAATTTGGCATATTATTTTCAGAAGATATTTTCAGGTTACCAAGAAGAATAATCAACTGCTAGGAAAAATATTGCTCTCAGTTAAATTGTTATTCACATTTCCTGTGGTGTCCTTAAATTTAACTTTATCCAGCAGTCACACTATAGATTTTCTCTCACCTCTTCACACACACCCATGAAATGCAAGACTTGTTGTGCAGTGCAGACAGTTTTTAACTAGACAACTTTTTTCAGAATTTATAGTGATGTAGTAGGCTTGATATCCTGCAAGGAAGTCTGCATGGGGGGATCACTGCACCAATATGAAGCTCATTCCAGAATCAGAACCATATTGTTTTCAGTCATTTTTCATCTTGGTTATCATTTTTGCAGAAAGAAGAGCAACCAAAAAGGGAACGTAGTCTACATATGTACCTCTATTTTGTGGTTTTCATCATCTTTGGATCTTTCTTCACACTGAATCTTTTTGTTGGCGTCATTATTGACAATTTTAACCAACAAAAAAAAAAGATAAGTATATTGGATATGTTTCCAGACCCGTGATATATCCCTTACAAGCTGTCTTCAGAGTACAGGATGTCAGCTATACACTGATTCTCTGAAACATTTATTTACATTTATTACATGGAACAGCATCAGTAATGAATTTAACAGAGGCAGCACTACAGAGGAAGTGCTTTCTCTTTGCCATTCCTTTCCCTTATTTCCCATCCATGTAACCCGTGGTTCCAGGACAGCACTGATTCAAGAAGCTGTAAAACCAACTACACAGTCCTTTGAATGCTACTTCCCCTGTCCTGGAGCTGAGCACTGTGGGACAGTCTCTGAGGAGCAGCTCTGAGATTGGGCAGTGGGCCAGAGCTGGTAGAGGGCAGCAACAACAGAAGTTCAGGAGGCAGGGAGCAAGTTGATCCTCCCCTCATGCGCCTGGGCTTTTAGCAACCTAGTCATTTTTCTGCTTTCTGAGCCAGTTGAGTGCTACCACAGAACTTTTTAAAATGCATTTGGGCCTAATTAGTTAATGTGAGAAGGGTTAGTTACAGTAAAAAATAACAGAGCAGAAAAATAAATGTTGGCTTCCAATATTTTAGACTCTTGCACTACAGTAATGTTTCTTTCTCATCAATTTTAACAGTAACATTTTATCTCCATATACTTAGGTAGACAAGACATCTTTATGACAGAAGAACAGAGGAAATATTATAATGCAATGAAAAAACTGGGAGCCAAGAAACCCCAAAAACCCATCCCAAGGCCATTGGTGAGATCATCTGAGTTCTTCCAACTAAAATATTTCTAATCAGTGAAAATCCATAGTAAAATTAACTTAATCGACCAAAAATGTATTCATTATATATAACATACCCATTATGTATAATGTGTTTGTTTCCACTGGTGTTCAGAGACTGTTCATAGAAATAAGTCTGTATCAAGAAATTACCACTGAACGATTATGATGAATAAATATTTATGAAATTCTTTGCAGAAATGGCGTGTTATATATTTTTCCCCTGGAATTGATTATCCTTTAGGATGGGAAGGGAATTATACTATCATTTTTTACACTCTGCCTTTCTCTACTCTATCTATATATCTATAATGGAATTAAATAACATTGAAACATATAAAGGTTGAAAGTCTTTGCTAGTAAGTAAATATGTATTTACTTACATATGCCTAAACATCGCCACATTTTCTTAACTAATACCAAATACTCTCTTTTTTTCCTGCAGAACAAATACCAAGGCTTTTTATTTGACATCGTCACAAGTCAAGCCTTTGATGTTATCGTCATGAGTCTCATATGCCTTAACATGATCACTATGATGGTGGAAACGGATGATCAAAGTATAAGGAAGACTAACATTCTTAACAAAATCAACATGTTCTTTGTTGCCATCTTTGCTGCAGAGTGCATCATGAAATTGTTGGCTCTGAGACACTATTTCTTCACCAATGGCTGGAACATATTTGATTTAAGTGTGGTCATTATGTCAATTGTTGGTAGGTAAAAATATACCAACAAGCTCAGTAATATCCCTATACCTTTCATCACCATGTATTCTTTGATATGTTTCCCTCCCCCCCGCTGCCATTTTGTTTCTCCCCCTTTCTGCCCTAGGAATTGGCTGTATGGTTTTGGACCTTTCTGGGTCTCCTAGGTATCACTTTTGAACCCACGTGCATTGTTGGTACCCTTGGCCATTTTGAAAAAAAAAATTAATTTAACTGGAAACATCAAAAATGAATGAATAAATATTAGAGCTATCAATTAATCATATTTAATGCATGCGATTAATGTAAAACAAATTAACTAGATTAAAAAAATTAGTCAGAACTAATTGCAATTTAATCGCACTGTTAAACAATAATAAAATACCAATTTAAATATTTGTTGATGTTTTTCTATATTTTCAAATATATTGATTTCAATTACAACACAGAATACAAAGTATTCAGTACTCACTTTATGTTCACCTCATACAAGTCCACTTAGTCCTACTTCTTGTCCAGCCAATCGCTAAGACATACAAGTTTGTTCACATTTACAGGAGATAATACTGCCCGCTTCTTATTTACAGTGTCACCTGAAAGTGAGAACAGTTGTTCGCATGCCACTGTAACCAGTGTTGCAAGATATTTACAGGCCAGATATGCTTAACATTCATATGCCTCTTCATGCTTCAACTTGTAGGATCTAAAGATTTACATGGGTTTTTTTTAGTGCAATTATGTAAAAAAATAATAATTCTATGTTACACTGTCATGATAAAGAGATTGCACTACAGTAGTTGTAGAAGGTGAATTTAAAAATACTGTTTCTTTTATCTTTTTTACAGTGCAAATATTTGTAATAAAAATAATAATATAAAGTGAACATTGTATAATTTGTATTCTGTGATGTAATTGAAATCAATATATTTGAAATTATAGAAAAACATCCAAAATATTTATAAAAAAATTAAATTGGTGTTCTATTATTGTTTAACACTCCAATTAAAACTGTGATTAATTGCAACTATTTTTATCTCATTGATATTATATTTGTAATCATTTGACAACCCTAATAAATATAGATTTCATGTCTTCCTCATTTTAAGAGGAAAATATGCTTTTTATGCAGTAAGTACATTTCTAAATAAAGTCTATTAACCAGTTCTACAAAGTTCTGCAAAGTATTAGTGACAGAGACAAGATGTATGTCCTTAAAGTTTGTTACATGTGTAAAGGGCACAGTTGTTCTAGAGACACCTCTTAGGGATGTCCAAAGTGGCCTTTGTGGAATTATTCATCGTAAATAAGAGTAAAATAGGGCCATGTATGTAGATTTCATTATCGAAGTTCTTACAAAGCCTGTGTAAATTTATCAGTTAGCCTTTTTCCATCCAGTCTTGCAAGACTGCCTTCCCGCCTCCCCACTTCTCTTTTCCAAGCAAGCATACATTCAAAAAGACCCAGGGAATTATAGACTGGTCATCTTAACTTCAATACACGGAATGATATTGGAACAAATTATCAAACAATCAATTTGTTCAAATCTGGAGGATAGTAAAGTGATAACTAATAGCCAACATGGATTGTCAAGAACAAATTATGCCAAACCAATCTAATTTCCTTCTTTGACAGGATAACAGGCCTAGTGGAAAAAGGGAAGCAGTAGACATGATAGATCTGGATTTTAGTAAGGCTTTTTGAGAATGTCCCACATGACATTTTCATAAGCAAACTAGGAAAGTGTGGTCTAGATCAGCGGTTCTCAACCTTTTTTTTCCCCGAGTACCACTCGGGCCAGGTACAGTCGGGTCAAGTACCACTTGACCCGACTGTACCCGACCCGAGTACCACTCGGGGAAAAAAAAGGGAGATACTTACGGCGGGGTTTCGTGGTGGGAGGGATTTGCGGCGGCGGGGAGAGACGGGCGGCAGGGTTTCGTGGCGGAACCAATATCCGCCGCCGAAACCCTTCCGCTGTTTCCCCATTTTCGGCGGCAGAGCTTTGCAGGGGCGGGTAGGAGGGCCCCTCCAGCGGCGGATTCAGCGCTGCACGTACCACCCAGCTGTCCGGTAAGTACCACCAGTGGTACGTGTACCACCGGTTGAGAACCGCTGGTCTAGATGAAATTACTATAATGTGAGTGCACACTGGTTGAGTGCACACTTGTGGTCCCTTCTCACCCTAAGATCCTATGATTCTATGAAAGACCATATTCAAAGAGCAGTTAGTGGTTTGCTAGCAAACTGGTAGGATGTTCCTTGTAGGGTCCTGAATGGGTCTGGGTACAGTACTGTTTAACATTTTAATTAATGACTTAGAAAATGGAGTGGAGAGTGTGCTTATAAAAATTGTGGACGACACCAAGCAGGGATGGGTTGCAAGCATTTTGGAGGACAGAAGAATTCAATTTCTCCATTTGTAGCTATATTGCTGTATCCATAGCTGTAGTGCTATCGTTCTGTACAGATAAATCTTTGATCTTGTCAAACTCATGTTGTCTTCTTACACCTCTAATACATTGTTATAAGCATATCATTTTATTTGATATAGAATCTAATTTAGATGGAAATGGATCTGATTCTCTTCTTATGCACTGGAAATTGGGAGTGACTCAACTGAAGTTAATAGAATAATATTAGTGTAACATAGTGAGAACACGTCGAGTGTAGCTTGAAGGGATTTTAATTCAGAAATGTGGTGAATAATTGAAATAAAATTTCTATTCTGCTAATTTACTTCCTTCTAAAGCAGATACAGCTAAAAGTGATAGCAGAAGAGACTTTGGGGAAGAACATGTCTATCACCCACATTATTAGACCTATTTGGAGTGGCACTAAGACTAGTGGGAGAAATGTAGCCAATTCTCTTGATCTTTCCCTTTTTTTCTCTTCTTTGTTGACATGATGGTGAAAACAGAGGAGCAAAGAAATGGGTCCAGATAAAGTTCATAAAGATTATGAGATTTTTAAAATGTATCTCCCTTAAAAGAGAAATACTTCTCTATAGTGCATGTTGCTTCAAGGAATTCCCAGAATATAACAAAAATAAATAAGTAGACCTAAAGGGAGAACAAGAGAGAGAAAACCCTTCTTCTGTTATAGGAAAAAAATGTATAGATATTTCTTCAAGCTTTGACTAACTGATGTGTAGAAGATCACCTTTTTTTTTCAGTTGTCATATGAGACTACTTGGGGCAGCAGTGGATTACTTTAAAAAGTTCTGAATGAGTTCAGCCTTTCCTTGTGTAGCGACTCCGCTGGACTAATCATCTGCAGGGATTGAACCTCTGGATCTAAAAGGATAAAACTCTACTGCTAGTGAAAATGGTGCTAGTCCATTAGTTTGGAGGCAGTAACAGACTAATAAATCTCAATATGTGGTCAAATCACAAGAGAGGGACCAAAAGCCACACTGTTAGCATGGATTACACTTGTATTTATTTTATCTGTTTCTGTCTGTCTTGCTTACATGGTTCTCATCATCATAGTAGCAAGGCATCTGAGTGCCTATGACTCTAGTGTCATGTTTTGGTTTGTTATTTGAGCTTTGATTTTTTTTCAACATTTAGGACCTAATGTTAAAACACAGTCACACAGTCTACACACCCAGTAGCTGTGCAAAATGTTGCACATAAAACGCCTACCTGTGTACGCATATGTTTTCCATGTGCAGCAGCTCACAGATTTTGTGTGTACAGCATACAGTTCCATAAAGGTGTGTATTATTTTTTTAATTTCTAAACTTTTACAGGTAAGCCATTTATCTTTTTAAAAATGTGTAATTTTTCCTGTAAGAGCCATCAGTGCTAAATTATCAACACAGTCATGTCACGGAGATGATAGTTTTACGAATAATATTATTTCTTTCATTTACTAATTCAGAAAAAAATAGAAATTCTAACTGATTATTCCTTTTCTTTTTTTTAGGCACTGTGCTTTCTGACATTGTTAATGCATTTGAAAATTATTTCTCACCTACACTCTTTAGAGTCATTCGCTTGGCTCAGATTGGTCGAATACTAAGACTTGTGCGAGCTGCCAAAGGAATTAGAACTCTCCTTTTTGCCTTACTGATGTCCCTTCCTGCTCTGTTCAACATTGGCCTCTTACTTTTTCTGGTCATGTTTATTTACGCCATTTTTGGCATGGCTAACTTTGCTTATGTTCAGTGGGAGAGTGGGATTGATGACATGTTCAACTTCCAAACCTTTGCTAACAGCATGCTCTGTCTCTTCCAAATCACAACGTCCGCCGGCTGGGATGGTCTTCTCAGTCCTATTTTAAACACTGGACCTCCATTTTGTGATCCAAACATACAAGGAACTGTGGGAGAATGTGGTAAACCTGTTATAGGTATTGTGTTCTTTGTAAGTTATATCATTATATCATTTTTCATTGTTGTAAACATGTATATAGCTATAATTTTAGAGAACTTCAGTGTTGCCACTGAGGAAAGTTCAGATCCTGTAGGTGCAGATGACTTTGATATGTTTTATAAAATCTGGGAGAAGTTTGATCCTGAAGCGACTCAGTTTATTGAGTATTCTGCGCTTTCAGACTTTGCAGATGCTTTGGCAGAACCTTTACGTGTAGCCAAACCAAACAAAATTGAGCTCATGGCAATGGATCTTCCCTTGGTGAGTGGAGATAGGATCCACTGCTTGGATATTTTGTTTGCTTTCACCAAACGGGTGCTAGGAGAATCTGGAGAGATGGACAAACTAAAAGTACAGACAGAGGAAAAGTTTATGGCTGCCAATCCATCCAAGTTTTTTCATGAACCAATCTCAACTACGCTCAGACACAAACAAGAGGAGGTTTCTGCCATTATTATCCAGAGGGCCTATAGGAGTCATCTGATTCAACGGTCCATGAAACAGGCCTCTCTCATATTTCATCATAGAACTTGTGATGGTGACATCCTTGAAGATGCTTCACAAGACGAAGGTCTCATTGCATTCATGATGAATGAAAATTATGGTAGGAATCTACACAAGTCTGAAACTGTGTCTTCAACATCTTTCCCTCCATCCTATGACAGTGTCACTGGGGCCACTAATGACAACCTTCATGTGGAGATGGGGGAAGACTCTTCCAAATGTGATGTACCTATAGGTTGTCAGCTATCTCCAGACAAAGATAAAGAATCCATTGTTTAATTTTTTATTAAGAATGCTTTAAAATATTCACAGAATATAATTATTTAAATATGCAGCAACAGAAGCGGCCTTCTTTTTAAACATTAGTTGCAAAAGAAACGGGTGCTTTTTTACCCTTAGCTCTGGAAGTTCATAAGCTATAACTTTTGACCCTGCTACGTTCATCTTTGCTCAATGTTTATATTTAGATATACCTAGGAAGAATCTGTGTAGGGTCACAGCTGTTATATTAGTGGCAGTTGCAGATTAAGGCAGAATCCTTGGTATCTTGTTACCAAGGCATAGACACAGAATTGATTAGAGCTGCACTCCACTTAGTTCTGCTAACTGAACACCTACCCACTTAGATTGGTTTGCCTTATTGGAGACCAAGTTCAAGGAGTGGAAGATAAGTTTCAAGGTGTCTGGAAAAAAATAGCTGTCTGGGAAAAGAGTAGGAGAAAGTTTAACGGTTTACCGGAGTTTTGAAGTAGGGAGTGCGGTGAAATTTAGTCTAATTAACATTTTGATAATAAACCTGGTAGACCAATGGCTCCCAATTTTTTCAGTCCTGTGACCCACATATCACAAACTTAGCTATTGCATGACCAACAGATATGTCAAACTGTACTGGAACTCCTCCAATACAGTGAATTTAAAAAATAGCCATTATATGTACACTATTGTTGTCAAATTATTGCATTGTGAGGACATAATAAATGTAACCCTTAACATTCCAGAAACAGTAATTAATTAAATGAGAATATTTTTTTCTTTTTACACAAAACTGAACTATTTCCCCCCAGGAATTATGCACTTGGCATCTTTATCTTCATGTTTTCTTTCTAAAGGTCTTTGCTACTCTTATGACATCATGATCTCATTAGATAGAACTTCTCCACAAAGAACGCTACAGCTAGGCCAGGCTTCAGTCTCTTTTACCATGCGTGTAGATATGTAGTTGAGATAACCTGGGTGGAAACTTTCTGTATGAAACATTTTGCTTTTCAGTGACTGATTTGTCTTCTTTTCGGTTACCTTTTCAAGTATTCAGAGTCACAAGACTGGTTAAGTCTCTCTTGGCACTAACATTCCATATTTTAAAATATCAGTTAATTTTATATGTAAATCAGTTTTCAAGATAAGATTTTTAAAAAGTGGCAAGATTCGTGTGACTATCAAGGGCAACTGGTGTGGGGGAGACACAGCTTTCCTTTCTTTCCCGCAGTGATTTCAGACAGAGAAGAAGCTTGGCCTTACGGCTGTGGCACTGGATTGGGACTCTGAGCTGAGTTCAGTTCCCTGCTTGGCTACAGACTTCCTATGTGACCCTAGTTAAGTCATCTCTGATTGCAGTGTAGATGTACCTTAATCTCGCTTTCAATCAATTCTCCATCTGGAAAGTGGGAATAATAATACTCCCTGTCCCCCCTTTTGTCTGCCTATCTATTTAGATTGTGAGCTCTTTGGGCAGGGACTGTCTCTTACTATGCATACGTACAGTGCCTTGCACAATGCAGTCCCAGTCTTTCTTGGGGCTTCTAGGTACTATTTCAATACAAAAAATAATAAATAATATTTGTAATGCCTTTTATCTTTCTGTCTCTGTTATATTCCCCCTGCTTCTCCTGCTACATTGTCTCTCACTATGGAGTTTTGGGCCCAGGCTGTTCGTTTCTCCCTATACTTTGAAGCTAGACACATGGGCCACATCCTTTGTTGGTGTGAATCAGCATAGTTTCATTGAAGTCTGTCACTCTGTGTTGTTGAAATCAGTGGAACTATGCTAATTTACATCAGATGGAGATCTGGCAAAATTGCTTAATAACATACTTCCTTCTTACATCATTTTTGTTGGAATTACACAATTTTAAAAATGCTCATCCTACTTGTGACCCCACCGAAACCAGGTGGGGACCTAAAGTGAATTGCACTTGTAATCCATGTATTGGGAATCATTCTGCTGGACTATTCATTAATAAACACTCTGCAACGCTGTCCACTGACAGAGCTTAATTCCATAGATTTAAAATCTTATTTTATGGTGAAACTCACTCTTCTCTGCATAGTTTCCAAGTAATTGACTTTTATGTGGAAGAGAGACTAAATCAGGTGGAAAAATAAAATCACCCTTGAGCCGCAAGCAGGTAGTGGAGCTACAACCCAGTCTCTCCATGGGCACTATTCCAGTCTAAGGACTACAGAATCAGACACTGCTCCTTCATTTCCCTCTGTGTAGATGTTTGGGGACTGGATCTGCATGACAGATTGGTTCTTGTGGGTTTTGCAAAATGATTTAGCTTGAGGAGTCTGTTAAAACCATTGCACTCTATGGAAAAGAAATGATTTAATTATCAGAATTACATTTAAAGACATTTGGGTGGTTGATGGAAAAATTCAATCCAGATTTTCAAAGGTATTAAAAACCATATGAGTGTGTTGATGAGATTAATTTGTATGGGAGGGATTCAACAATAAGACCACTTTACAATGAAATTGTCATGTCACTCATTTGTGTGTGTGTGTGTGTGTGTGTGTGTGTGTGTGTGTGTGTATATATAAATTGAGTTAAATATATAAAACTATTTATTTTGAATGTATTCTTCTGCAGTAAGAGCAATTTCCGCCATCGAAATGTGAGTTTTGTCTCTCCTGGCCCATTGGCCCTGTCCACAGGGCAGAAACTGAGATCTTTCTTCCCTAAATTTTTCCACTCAAAACATTTTTCTAGGCAGGAGCAGGTACATCAGCATTGACACAGTTAAAATATTTTACTAGTTGTAGTCACGTCTGATATGGTAGTGTTTGCCACATACTGTGAGGCTATTTCTGTTTCTTTGAATCTAATATGGTATTCGGTTCTAACTAAAGGAAACCCCCTTAGGAATGTTCCTCAATTTTACTCAAAACTTTTCAAACTAAAATCTTTATGTATATTAACCAATATATACAATTGAGTTATCTTGGATTGTACATAAGAAGCTAGGTCCTCAGCTGGTGTAACTCTCCATTGCTTTCACGGGAGCTGTGCTGATTTACTTTGGCTGACTTTAAATCTTATTAAAATATGTAGAATTTTTTTGGCCCACATAAGGTTGTGCTAAACTTATGTGGCCCTCCTGGATAATAATGTTGGACACCACTGATTTCTAGTCCATTGTTTCTCAAGTGGTGGATTGCAATCACCATGGGGCCATGAAAGGAAATCAGGGGGCAGAAAGTGTTGAAAATTTTTTTATTACAATCTAAAACAAAGAAAAATCGCACTCGCTTACTCCCAGCATACCCTTATCTTTCAAGTTAAAGTTTTTATCTGTCCACTTAAAACATAAGCTAGATATGCTTACCATACATTTTTTACTCTTACTTTTATAGCAAACATAAAGAGGTTGTGAAAATCCTTGTCTTCAAATAAGGGGTTGCCAACCTGAAAAGGATGAGAAACACTCATCTACTCTGACCTCCTGCATAACACAGGCCACAGAATTTCATTCAGTGATTCCTCCAGTGAGTCCAGTAACTTGTAATTGAACTAGACAGAGCATACCTTTTAAAAATACTTTTAATCTTGATTTACATTTGCCTAATTACAAGGCATTTAGTTATGGAGTAATTTAGAACCTGAGAACATTAGCTGCTGGTGGCATGAAACTAAAGATGTGTGATAGCTAAGCTATTAAATTTGTTGAACGCTTCCACCTAGTGGTTTTGGTTAAAACAACATATAAAGTGAAATGTCTTTCTTAACCCTTAAATTTATTAACCTGGAGTCTAAGGATTTATATTGTCTGCTTGAAATTTTTGTTAATAAGATACTGTGATGAGGTACTAAACTGGGTGAAGCCAAATGATTTGGTTATATAATGTACTTTTTACAATTCAGAGCCTAGTGGGGAGATAAATAAATAGGACTCAGACTCCTAAGTCGTTTTTGAAAATGGGATGGAAGCTCCTAAGTTACATAGGTGCTTTTCAAAATTTTATCCATGGTTTTAAAGGACTCAGGATGCTCTTTAGGATGGCTCAAGTCTGCAATCAAGGTTACACAGTATCTGATGTTCTAATCAATAAGTTTCTCCTGCCAGGTTGTATTTTCTTAGCCACTAAACCACCCAAAAATCCTTACTATTTTAATGCCTTGTTATCAGGAACAGGACAGGGAGACAGGAGACCTGGTTTCTATTCCAAGCTCTGACATAAGCGTCCTGTGAGAGATTGTACAAGTCACTCAATTTCTCTGCCTTTGTTTCCCCCACCGTGAAACGGATAATTGTTCCCCTTAGCCTCCTCTCAGGCAACTAGTCTTCACTGTGAGATGCTCCTTTTTGCCATGCACCTGGGGCAGACCAGCTCTTGGCTGTGATCCTGGGGTCCAACAGCCCCTCAAGAAGAGCTTTCTAGAATTCTCTGCCCTTGAGCAGTTTTTGCTACAGCCTCAAGATATTTGGGGGGCAGCTTTCATGGGATTTTCAAAAGATTTGTAACTAAATGTCTCCCTGTGCCCTCACTGGCTTTAAGGGTTTTCTCCTCAGACCTGCTAAACTCAACCACCTTCTGTGGGCTTTGAGAGGACAGTTCGGAGGATGGCATCTCCCCTTGGAAATGGCAGGAAGACAGCAGGCCACAGTGAAACTTGGCTGCCAGCCAACACGTTATCCAGGTCTCCTCAGAGACTGCTGAGCAGGCTGCATGGAAGCTCCCTTCACTGAGGCCAGGCTAGAACCAATGGCATGGAGCTGGGAAGTAAGTTTCTCAAAGCCCCATGCCTCTCCCCTATGCATGGGCCCTGACCTAGTCCCTTTGCCATTGGACTATTACTAGCTGGAAATGGTTGAATTATCAATAATAATGCAGAAAAGTCAGAAGAGTTCAATAAATATTTCTGTTGTGTAGTTGGAAAAATCAGATGATGTAGTCATATATGATAGCACTGCATTCCACTAGTATCTCTGGAGAATATCAAACAGCAGCTATTACAGTGGACGTCTTCTTCAAGTAGTGTCCCTATAGGTGCTCCACTTCAGGTGTGCATGTGCCCTCCACCTTTGTGTGGAGAGTTTCGGAAGTGCCCACCCATACACCCTACACATCCTTATACTGGGCATCAAGGCTATATAGGAATGTACAGGTGAAGTGTCCTTTGTTCCTTCTCCACCACTTTCAGCCAGAGTTTACTGTGTGCCTGTTTTTCTCTTTAAGTTTAAGATATACTATATATTTGTTACTACTTTATAGGATACTTAGTAGTTGGAATTGTTATTCTAATTTTCTTTTTTCCCTAAAAAAATTTCCCTATTGAGGGGTCGATTTTTTTCCTGTAACTGAGTGGCCAGGGTCCCCGGGTTTTGGAAGGTGCATCTCCTGCTGAGAAGCTATGCCTACCAGTGGCAGGCATTCTCAATGTATTGTTGCTTGGGGGAGACAGCCCCATAAGTTCAAGATTTACTCTTCTTTTAAGGGAAGAGCCCATAAAAACATGGAAATTACGTACAGACTAGTAATGATGGAGCAAAACTTAAGATCAGCTTTGGACCAAGGGACAGAGAACCCCTATGTACAGGGACCCTCTAGTTCTGTTAAGGTACTATCTACTGTGAGATCATGGTCACAGAAAACTTCCAGGGTGAAGGCAGCATCAAGACCCCAGTCTCTGACATGCTTCATGAGTGAGATACCTATAACCCTACTGAGAGCTTCCACCTCAAAGACTAATGAGGGGATTGAGAGGAGCAAGACCAAGAATTCCTCATCATAGAAGAGTTGGTCACTGGAGACCTCAGGCCCTGAAAGGAGTGCTATTGAAGCTCTGAGTACTTCAGGTACCATGAAGCTCTAAGATTTTGTCTAAGTCCAATACCTCAGCATAAAGAGTACCAGAGACTACTGCTGCTACCTTCAGAGCCCATGATATCAAGAGAGCAGCCTCATCAGAATCTGTGGTATCTTCAGTACTGTCACCAATGCCTTGGCAGTGACATCAGGAACAACTTCAGAGCCTGTACCATGTTTGATCGTGCTCCTGTTATTTCAGAAGTTCTGGTATCCTAAAGACTGCATGATACCGAATAAGCCTGAGTCTCCCCTGCTTGCAGACTCTGCACACCTTTTGGTACCAAGATCTGCTGGGTCACTGTCTGCACACTTTGTATTGAGACCCATTCTCTGGGGCTCTTGCCCCTCCAGTGAATGGCCAGCAAGAGGTTGGGGGGCTCCAAGCCCCAACCCAGGGACCCTACAAGTAGCAGCCTCACACTGTGGCTTCAGGAAAGCTGCTAGCTTCCCTGGGTTACTTCCCTATGCACCTTGACTTAATGTCCATACTCTGCTCGGACAGGGATCCTTCACAGCCTCCTTGCCAGGGAAGGTTCTTGACAGCCCCAGTGGGCATGAGTAGTGCCCAAACCAAATGTCCAGTTCAGTCTTTCCCTTCTGGGAGGGTCTCTTCCCTTAGGCCTCCAGGCTTGGGACAGGTCCTTTGCCCTCTTCAGGAAGTGCTTACCCTCCCACAGTCTTTGTACCTTCAGAATCCTCTCCTGCCAGGATTTTGCTCCTTCTCCTAAACCCTCCTGGCTCTTGACAACATCTTGCCTGCTCACACACTCTCTGGTAGCTCGCCTCACTCCCACAACTCCAGCCACACCCTTTCTCTAGACCATCTGAGGCTCTGGCTGCTTCAGGGCTGGTGCCTGCAAGGTACATTATCTCATCTCTGTAGTCTACCCCAACTGAGCTGGGCAGCTCTCTTTTGTATTGAGGCTTCAGGTGGAGCATGCCCAGTAGAGCCAAGGGGGTGTGGCCTCCTTGGCCCACAGAGTGGGATTAACCCCAGATGGACCAGTGGGGGGCTTGTACACCCCATCACAGCAACAGATATTTAATAATGGGCGCTTCAATCTAGCAGAGAAAGGTATAACATGATCCAATGGCTGGAAGTTGAAGCTAGACAAATTGAGACCAGAACTAAGGCATAACTTTTTTTTTTTAGGATGAGAGTAATTATCAATTAGAACAATTTACAAAGGTGGATTCCCCATCATTGATAATTTTTAAAATAAAATTGGATATTTTTCTAAAAGATCTGCTCTAGGAATTATTTTGGGGGAAGGTCTATGTCCTGTGTTATACAGGAGGTCAGACTACATCACAATGGTCCCTTCTGGCCTTGGAATCTATTAATCTATGAATGAATATCCCTGGCAATGTTCTGTCCCTGATCACAAGGCCCCTCCCACCTTCTCTCAGGGTTTTGGCCCAGAAACTGATGAAGGATATTTCTTACAATCAATTCTTAAAAGGGCACCACAAAGTCATAACACCTTTTATGAGAGATTCTTTCCTCTAGATCCTCTAAAGAGAAGAGATCTCTAAAGCTGGCCTATGGGCAGGACATCTCAGTCTCTCAACTATGCTTGCCAGAATTAAGCATTAAAGCACTTCACATGTGCTTGTTTTTAGAAAATGAAACCTTCCGCCCAAGACAAACAAAACAAACTTGCAAAACTGAAAAAGAGCGGTGTAATTATTCCAACCTTGGTGTATGGGTGTATCTAAGGTGGAGTGGGAATTCCCTATCAAAACCTACTTGAACCTAAGGACTAAAAGGTCTCCATTACCCTTTGTAAGATTAAGTCTGCTGCATCCTCTTTGGTAAAGAACATAGTCCTTCTGGCTGATAGAGTATTCCCGTCCAACCCACAGACAGGAGAATAAAATCAACACTCAGACTAAAGGAAGATACAACAGCTTCAGCCCAGTAAATATTGGCTGTGGGTCAAATATCTCTTATTGAATGAAGTCTGTGCTAAATTGGGAGACTACTGTGAGCATGCTTTTAAAAAAAAATCTGCACTACATAAAATCTACTTTCAACTAGCTTTCCCTAGCAACTTTTTCAGGTCTGGTGCTTCACATGACTGAAACTCCCAAGAATGTATCCTGGGGGCAACTATAGTTTCCCTTGAAGAAATTTGAACGGTAGGCTAAACACTGATATCTTTTTGTGATGGGCTTTACAAACCCCATACAGGGGAACACGGGGTTAATGCACTAATGTGGGCTCAGGTGGCCCCACTCCATCACACCTATGAGCAATATCAGAATTGGAGGAAGGAGCTGAAAAGGGAGACACTGAGCTCAGCTGGTGGAAGGCCAGGTAGCAGACTAGACCTTTAGTCTTCAGCAGGTGGAAAGAGGGTTGGTTGAAGGCAGGAGATTCTCAGATGACTGTTGTCTGATGGGCCTCCCTGAAGGATGGGATTGCCTGATGGTGACTCACCGGAAGAGGGGATTACTTCTCTCTATTTGCTTGTGAACTCATTTTAGGATCAGGGCCTGATAAGCACCCCCTGGAGGAAGAGAGCCTTAACCAAGCTCTGGGATGATTCCTTCATATCACTCCCTTTTGTTCTGCTCATTTCCAACCCTAACAGGGGTGAACTATCAGGGGCACAGACTGGAAGTGGAGTGGACAAACCACTTGCATGCTGCAAAGCCGTGGCCTGGGTGAATGCTGGGGCCTTGCCAAGGGGATATCCTGGGGAAGGAATGCTGATGACACCTCATTACTTTATTGATAAGCTCTTTGGGGAGCACAGAGACAAAAAAGTAACTGAGGCTGTAAGAAGGGAATAGGAGCTGGATGCGCAAAAGGAGTTAAATGCCTAAGCCCCAGTTTTGGCTCCACTGTGATGCACAAAACTCCTACCTAACCTGTGTGTGTGTCTAAACTTTCTCAGGGCCTAAATTTTCAGGCTAGAAGTTCCCCAGCTGCCTATGTTTTTGCCTCTGAGCATGCACACTACTGCCTGCCGCCCTCCCTCCCTCTAGGTGTCCAGGCATCTAGCTCCACCTAAGCCCCAGAGCAATTTCCAAACCAGGGGAAATAGGTGTTTGGCCGCCTAAGTTATGCGCAGGGCTTGATCTGCTAGGCATGCTCAGATGCCACCTACTGGATTGGGTCCCATTCAAAACCCAGCTGGAGGAAGTGCTCACTTTATAACTTTTAGCTCAGTGTTAACGCACTTGTGGGGAAGACCCAGGTTTAATTTCCCCCTCTTTCAGAAGAGCATTTGAAGACGGGTCTCCCACCTCTCAGGAGCATGCTCGAACCACTGAGCTATGGGATACTCTGATAGCGGGCTCTCTCCATCTTGCATGTTGAAGCTGTTCCCCTGTGGATAAACAATGAAAGAGGGATTGGAGCAGGAGGACTAGAATTTGTGGTCTCCTACATCACAGGTGAGTACCTTAACCATTGGGCTAAAAGTTATGAGGGAAGTCCTCGTCTGTGCCTCCCTGCAGCTCAGACTTAGATGCTAAGCTCTGTGAGGGGGAATGGAGCTAAGCACACACCCCTCTGGTCAGCATCTCCCATTGACTGGCCTAGGTGGCTCCCCTTATAGTAGGTGGATATTGTGACTCGCAATCTAGGGCTCCTCTCTCTCTCCCATTTGTTGTATAGGAGCGTAGGCTCCTCACTGAAGCTTTGAGAATCACAGTGATATTTCTTCCAGGCACCTAAAAGTTAGGCATTGTGACAGTGAGCATCACACTGCCTCGCCTTTTAAGCATTCAGCCCTACGTCCTTCCCCTGCTTTCACTGACAGAATCTTCAAACGGCTGTATCTCTGTAAGTGTTCCATTTGAAGCTGCTGCTTCTCCAGGTACCAGTCTAGAGATTGCACGCTAGATTCACAGCGTTTAAGGCCAGAAGGGACCATCAGCTCATCTAGTCTGACTTCCTCTATATCACAGACCATTACATTTCACCCAGTTACTCCTATATTGGACCCAATCATTTGTGTTTGACAGAAGCATAGCTTGTGTCTGGCTAAAGGATACAGATTTTTCAGAAAGGCATCCAATATTGATTTGGTAACATCACGAGAGGGGGAAATCCACCACTTCCCTTAGCAGTTTGTTCCATTGGTTAAACACCCTCACTACTAAAAACAAACTTACAAAACTTGAATTTGAGTGGGTGTGACTTCAGTTTCCATCCATTGGTTCTTGTTATGCTTTTCTCTGCTAGACTAAAGAGCCCTTTAGTTCCCAGTATTTTCTCCCTGTGAAGATACTTAAACACTGTAATCAAGTCACTTCTCAATCTTCTTTTTGATAAACTAAATCGATTGAGCTCTTTCAATCCCTCACTGTAAGGCATTTTTTCCAGCCCTTGAACCATTGTTGTGGCTCTCTTCTGCACCCTCTCCAATTTTTCAATATTCTTTTTGAATGTGGACACCAGAACTATACATAGTATCCCAGTATCAGGCTTGCCTTCCTTTCTACACACTATGCCTGTCTTAGGAGAGGCTATTGCTGCTTTACTTGACAGTTGAAACATCAAGGTTGCGATTCTTTGGAAAATCAGCCAGTGACAAAAGCCTCCCTTGATTTTTGAGTTTCCCAAGCCTGGAGAGATGCCCTGCCTCTATGAGAGGTGCCTTACAATGGGAGTGAACCACCTTAGAAAATGGGTGCTTGAGATAATCAGGGAAGAAATATATCATAGAGCTCCCTCTTTGTCCCAGGGACAAATTAATTTCTATTCCCAAAGTAAATTGAATGAGTTCAATGGGGCTAAGTCAATTTACACCAGCTGAGGATCTGGTGTTTTGTGTACTGTAGTCTTCAGGGGAACATTTATCATATCACTGAATCCTAAATTGCTATTATGTTGGGGGTGTTATTTCATTTTAGAATCAAGCATCTGTTAACAACCATCCAGTATTTATTTTTTCCATTTCAAGCTGTGTTCTGAGCTACAGTCTTTCTCAGATATATCAGTGAAACTTTTTAGCAAATTCCACCCAGGTTTTCTGTGCAGTTACATGCTGCAAACTCCTTTTACTTTTTCAAAACAAGTCCCTTTTTTGTTTTAATTTGCAGAAATCATTCTGGCCCATTAGATAACATCAGTCTAGACAGCTGCACCTCCACCTGTATAACTTTTTATCAGGCTGATGGACCAATTAGAACTTCTGGGGTTTTGGTGCCATTCCTGCTCCTGTGATGATCCTCTTGAATACCACCTCCTCCCCCTCCCAAAAAATCACTGTTCTGCTCCTCACACAGATGGTAGTTTTAGGGGACCTAGGATCAATCCCTAGGCTACTAGGCAACCTTTGGCAAGACACTTCCTTCATTGTGTCTCAGTTTTCCCATCTGTAAATGGAGATAAGACTTGTGACCTCCTTTGTAAAGCACTTTGAGATATAAAGATGAAAAACACTATATAAGAGTGAGGTATTATTAACATTACAGAACTGCCTGAACTGAGATTTGGGCCCCATTATGCTAGGCATTATACAAATGCACAGCAAGGGACAGTCCCTGACATAAAGTGTTTAGTCTTACAGTGTTACTAGAACAATGTAAGATAAAAAAAAATCACAATGTATTTTATTCTTAGATCTTGGCCTTAGAACTTAGTTCCTGTGCCACTGACACACCAGGCAGTCCAGTTCCTCCATTTATTACAGTCACTTGCTAGTTGTGGTAATTCTTCCCAGGTGATTCCATCACATTCAATATCCTCTGTCACTGTCTTCTGCCAATTCTTTCTTGGCTTTCCTTGCTCTCTCTTTCCTCCCTGGGGTACACAGTTTAGTGCTTGCTTAGCATGTCTCCCATCTTCCATATGGTGTACATCTTCCAACTACCTGAGCCTTCTTCATTTATTTTCTAACATGCCCTGCTCTATCAGCTTCCTTACTACACATTTAATGGGAAGACAAAACAACAAATGCTAGAGTATCTTCCTCAGCCATCTGTGATGGACAGCCTATCTTTTTGTTAGCCACTGTCATTGGCCAAGTCTCTGCCCTGTACAGTAGTTTGCTCAATACAAATGCATGCTATAATCTGATATTTAATTTGGTGGGGAGACCTCTCTTTGATCAGATGTTGTCCATACTTCCAAAAATGCTGTTTATTGCAAACTATAGTTGGGGAAAACTATTGCACCAAACGTTAATTTTATGGTCTAGATTTGGGGATGGTGAAGAGAGGTCCCAGATTCTGCAAATAGAGTGAATCCATTTCTGCCTTCTTATTCTATTTGGACCCTTTAATAATCCCTGTGATTGAAGTTATTAAACTAATTTTAAAGACCAACTGGTCATAAAGCCAAGATCATTACACTTAATGTGTATAAAAGAGCTAAGAATAAAGATCTGTACTGCAGCCATTTAAGTGAAATGGTTCCTGTGGCTGTGTTACAGCCAGGCTTTCTAAACTCATTGATTTGGATGTTTCCACCCTGCTTTTTTAGGTTTACACCTTTACAGTTTGATTGCTTGTAAATCATGGTGTTATTCTGTTGCAGATGGTTAGGCTTCTGCCCTCGGAGTTTGATATTTGTTTTTTTCCTTGGGATGTTAATATGGGATCATTACAAGTTTGCATTTGTGTAGAGGTGGCATGTTCACAAAGATGTATTGATACAAAGTGGGTTACTAGGGCCACATCTTCAGCTCTTTGATACACAAAATATTCCTAAAGAGGGAAGCTACTTTCAACTTCCTCCAGCTTTTTTAAACAGAAAAGGGAATTATCAGTGTCCTGTAATGTGTCTCTGTGGTAGGTTTATTCACATGAAAGAGAAAGATTCCTGCCAAACTACATGGCAGAAGCGCTAGTCCCATTCAAAATGTAGAGGTAAATCATCCCTCAAATCAGTGTTTAAAACAGGAGGAAAGAATGAAAATGTGCTGCCTCTTGGAGAGAAAAATCAGAAAACCCCTCCAGAAAGTGGTCTTCACTTGATGCTGAGCAGTCAATACCCAAAGAGGCATAATTAGCAAACAGCCAGTTCAGCCAGATTCAGGAAAAAAAGAAGGCATTACTCATCTTGCCCGAACTCTAATATATTTGTGCTGCAAGAAGATTACTGGGCATGACAAGACTTTTGGGGCAATTGCTACCATGTTTAGCTCTTCTAACAAAACCCTTAAAAGAGCTCTTTAATGGTCATAATATATAGATATGGGGGAGCACACAACAAAATAGAACTACTGACATCTCTGTCTGTTTTGGCACAACACTTGGTAAACTATTTAATAATAGTAGCAGTGGATGCATCTTCATATGGTTTAGGAGCACACAAAAGCAGCCAAAAGGAGACCAGAGATCTATTGCATTCATGTCAAGAAGCCTCAGCGAAACTGATCAGTGGTATACTCAAGTGGAAAAGGAAATTCTAGCAGTCACTTGGACCTTGGAATGGCTCAGTTCATGAGTTCAGCTTAGATTTAAACATAGAAACACACCACAAGCCCTTAGTGGTATAATTGAGTTCAAAACCACTTGATGACCTTTCACCTATGACAAAGATTTTCACTAGGGTTGACTTGATTTTCTTTCAATATTGAACACATACCAGGGAAAGCGCTCATAATAACAGACCACCTACAGCACCAATTAAGCAACCACTAACAGAAAAAGAAAAAGCTTTAGAGAAAGATGTCAGTCTACATTGACCTTGTTCTGGCACCAATTCCAGGATCTGCCATCAGACTTGAGCAAAGTGGAGATGAACAAGTAAAGGATGAGCCTTGCCAGAAACTTACTCAACTTTGCCAAGGAGGATGGGGCTGAAGGAATGCACTGCGAACAGATCTAATGCCATATTGACAGGACTGAAATGACCTTCACATGGCTGATGGCCTGCTTGTGAAAGGATAGCACATTTTTAACCCTATAGTACTTCACAAAGAACAGATCTAGTTCCTGCAGGTATTCTCTCAGGAAGTGAGGACCCTCCACAGGAAAGTCCACATGTAAACTCAGCAGAACTGAGACCATCAATCTGGAAGACTGATTAGACCCTCTCAAAGATGTGATCTTTAGAATACGGCTCAGGACTATTTAAATAGACTTCATAAAGGAACACAGTAATGTAAATAGTTTTTAAGGAATTTGATTTTTATTTTGCTTTTTTGTGGTAAATACCTGGGTTTATAATTTAATTTTAATCTATTATTGTCAAGAAAGGGAGATGTTGGAGTAATTATATAGTTTCTGGTCCTCAACAATTACCAGAGAGGCCCAGAATGCATTGCAGCAGGAAGCTTAATAAACGTAGGAACTTCTTGGTCAGGAGATCTCTAGTTGATGCTTAAGGCAAAGCTCTTTGTTTTTATGTCCTCACACTACAGTAGGGATTGTATTTTTCTGTCGGTCCTATGACGTGTTTGGCTCACTGCTAGGTGCTCTGCAAATAATTCATAAGACTGGTCTTTAATTCAATCACATGTTTATATTTCAACGAGTGAGCTCATTCAGTAAAATCATGCTTTAAAATGTGCTGCTGAGTTGGACTCCACTTGACTTCACAGCCATTCCAGCAAGGATTACCCCAGAAAACATGCTGGAGCACGTTCAGGGACAGGTGGGGAAACATCTAGAAAGGGAGAACTGACTTGAGAAGAGAAGGCACATTGGCGATCATTGTAGGGGGAAGAAAAATAAAGTAACTATGGCCCTGATTCTGCAGTCAGAACTAATTTCAGCACTTTTTGAACAGTACCCTGTTCCCATGTGACACTAAGGGGTGGTCTACACTGCTGGCGGCCATCGACAGGAGATATGCAAGCTATGTACTGTAGTTTGCGTATCTCCCATCAACTTATGTATGTTTCCTTACTGTGGCATCTCCACTGCACTGTGTCAATGGGAGATGCCCTTTAATTGATGCAGCCTTACTCTTTTCGTGGGGGTGGATTTATTGTGTCAGCCGGAGAGCACTTTTGGGCTCAATTGAGCGGGTCCTCACAGCCCACTCAATCGACACCGCTGCATCGATCCGTGCAGCCCTGGCAATGTAGACATACCCTACGTATGTGGAATAAAGAGTAGAGAACAGTGAAGGAGTTAAATGCCAGGGGTGAAGAGTAAAAGTGCTATAGATTATATATAGATCTGATAGGAAGAGGCACAGGAGTGATTTTTTAATTTAATTTCCTTTAGATGTTTAAAGCACCAATCATAGGCCCCAATGCAGCTAAGTACTTAATCATATTTGGCCTGATCCTACTCCCATTTAAGTCAGTAAGCATTACAATTAATTAAGGATTAAACCCAAGAAGGAAAAAGGCTGATGATTCACATTAAAATTAAAGTAAATGTACTGGAAGGAAGATAGTTTTTAATTAATTTTAGATGCTGGAAGGAAGGGCATGTTAGACTGTAATGAAAAGTGTAGGAATGAGAGTGTGGAACATATGAAAATTATTTCATTAGCATGTGTTTGCCTTCTTTCCTGGTGGTGTTCTTCTCATTAGCTAGGTCTCAAAGACACACCCGAAAAGAGGTTTCCAAATGTGGGATTTAATCACATTTGACTATTTCTGCAAAAAGCAAATCTTCCCATTGTGACGGAGAATCTGCTATTTTTTAACGATAAAAGATAAAGGAGGGGCTATGTTAGTTTTTATTTGTAAAGTGCACAGCAGGAAGGATCCAGAAAACTTTCATAGAGCCCGTTACATGGTTCACAGGAAGTGATCTCAGAGACAGAAGTGAGGTAAAAATGCTCACGCTCAGAGCACAGAACTGAAAGGTTAAGAAAAGTGGACTAAGGTAGCTTTACAGCCACATTTGCACCCTCCTAATCTTGGGCTGCTTTAGTGACTGGAATGCCTCCATCCCAGCATAATTTAGACAGCCTGGTGGGCTGATTTAAGATACAGCAGCCTCCCTGGGCTTCTGTATGGGCTCCATTGCTGCTTGGAACCATTGTAATGCAGTGGCCCTACCCCTAATATGCCATTCTCACCTTCAGGCCTGCTCCTACCATGCCCCAGGCTTGCAAGAGGATCCTCATAGGGCAGCATCTGGCTGTCTTCCAGTGTCTGCACCAGAGGGATTGTTCCTTTGGCCACAATTGGATGTTTTAGGACCCTTCTGTGTTGCCCCAGCCCTCTTACCCAGTGTACAGAGGGTGGAGTAAGGATTTTAGAGTTCTAACACTGCTGAGGGTAAGTGTGCAGGGGTATTTCATCTGGAGGAAGGGGCGGAGGTTATGCAGAAAGTTCTGGGTAGGGGAGGGCTGTGTAGAAAGGCAGGAAGCAGCAGTATCTCTGCTTGTTTGGATGTGTATGTGTGTGTGTTAGTGTTAAGGGTGCACAACATTCCAGGGTTTCTAAACCTGCTGCTCACTGGTCTGGAGTCCAGGCATTCATATCCCCAGCCAGCAACCAGGAAATACTGAGCTTTCTTAGGAACACAGTGATTGGCCCCAAAATTATCACTAGACTTTTATTTGTAAAGTACGTGCTATTGTAGATGGGGTGTGTGTGTAGGTGCGCGTGTGCAGTACTGCCAACTGCCCAAACATTAAAAAATCATGTGTCAGGCCTTGAAAAATGATTCCTAGATTCCAAGGCCAGAAGAGAACATTGTGATCATCTCATCTGACCTTCTGTGTACTACAAGCTATGGAAGTTCCCAAAATAATTCCTAGATCATATCTATTAAAAAAAAATCTAATCTTGATTTAAAAATTGTCAGAGATGGAGACTCCACCACAACCCTTGGTTAATTGTTATTGATGAAATTTTAAGAAAAAATAAGAAATATTGTGTTCTGTTATTTCCCTTCTGGTTTTCAAGCCTTTAGGGTTCACATTTTCAAGTTCTTCTCCATAATTATGAGGACTATAAACTTTTTAAAAATGAAAGGTGAGACTCTTTTATAATCCCATGAATCCAGGAGCTGGAGTTTTAAGTAAAGCTTTTTTATTGAACTTTGAGGGACATAAAAGTAAATTAGAAGGGGTTCTATAAGTCCATTAGAAGCAAGACACAACTAAAGGAAAGTGTAGGTTCACTATTCAGCAGAGAAGGAGAGCTAATAATGGATTACACCAAGAAGGCTGAGGTGTTTAAAATCTATTTTGCTTCAGTCTTCACTAAAAGAGGTTAATTGTGACCAGATACTTAACACATTTAATATTAACAACAATGGGAAAGCATCACAAGCCAGAATGGGTGGGGGAGGTTAAAGAATATTTAGATAAATTAGGTGTATTCAACTGAGCATGGTTTGACAAAATTCATGGTAGAGACCTTAAGGAACTAGCTGAAGCAATCTCAGAATCATTAAGAATGATCTTTGAAAACACACGGAGGATGGGCCAGGTCCCAGATGACTGGAGAAGGGCAAACATAGCACCTAACTTTAGAAACAGGAACAAAGAGGAACCAGGGAATTATTGACCAGTCAGCCTAATTTTGATACCTGGAAAGATACTAGAACAAATTATTAAACAATCATTTTGTAAGCATGTAGGGGCTAATAGGGTGATAAGGCTTAGATGGATACATACAATACATGTGGAAGAGTACTGCAGAAAGGGACCTGAGAGTCATAGTGGATCACAGGCTAAATATGAATCAACGGTGTAACACTGTTGCAAAAAAAGCAAGCATCATTCTGGGATGTATTAACAGGAGTGCTGTAAGCAAGACATGAGAAGTAATTCCTCCATTCTACTCCGCACTGATTAGGCGTCAACTGGAGTATTGTGTCCACTTCTGGGTGCCACATTACAGGGAAGAGGTGGACAAATTTGAGAAAGTCCAGAGAAGAGCAACACAAATAATTACAAGTCTAGAAAACATGACTTAGGAGGGAAGATTGAAAAAATTGGGTTTGTTTAGTCTGGAAAAGAGAAGATGGGGGGGGGGGAAGAGGGGGTGAACATAACAGTTTTCAAGTACATAATAGGTTGTTACAAGGAGGGGGGAGAAAAATTGTTCTTATTAACCTCTGAGGATAGGACAAGAAACAATGGGCTTAAAATTGCAGCAAGGGCGGTTTAGGTCGGACATTAGGAAAAACTTCCTAACTGTCAGGGTAACAAAAAAAATCTCAGCTGCTCCAGTTTTAAAGGTCTACGATGTAAACAAACTCACAATGGTCAGTGCTGTTGCCAGTGGTTTTGGAGGTGTCTTGTTGCAGGAATACGGATCCGAGTGGAAGCCAGTTGCATTCTGCTTGCACACTTACATAAGCAGAAAAACGACATACACAGATTGAAAAAGAGTGCTGGGCAAATGTGTAGGCATGTATAAAATTCTACTGATACCTGTGTGAAGTGGTGTGCTTTTAAATTGATAACCAATTAAAAACCTGTTGTAATCCTTATCAACAGAAGAAACCTGAATCAAATGCCAGGATGCCAATGCCTTTTGATTAGGCTAATGTGATTTATCTCAATTGCTGAATATATTCCTGGTAAAAATCTGGTAATAGCAGAGGCCAGCATCCCACTCAAACACCTGTCGGCTAGAGGAAGATGTAAAGGCTTAAGTGGATGCTGTGGAAGCTTACAGAGCAGTGTCAGGTAGGAAACTACACTTGCTACAAAAAGCAAACTTAGCAGACAAGCAACTTCAAGAAGTTTGTAGTTACATTTGCGCAGAATGGCTCAAGTATCTATAGCATAGCGTAGCCATTGCATGAGACTACTTGCTGTACACAGACAGTTAAGTGAGTCCAATGGACTAATGATTAAAGATGCTTGTGTTGTCATCCCAAGCGCTTTGAGAGGAGAAATTCTAGACTTCATCCATGAAGTATGTCACAAACTAACTAAATGCCATAAGAAGCTAATCAGTCAGTGTGGTGGCCTGGAATCAGCAAGGACATGAAGAATAAAGTATTTCCATGTGAACACTGTAGAACTGACAGGTCAACATCACACAATAAGCCTCTAATAACTACAAATCTATCAAACAGACCCTGAAAGAGGCTAGTAGCAGATTTTATGCAAAGTCAGAAGACATAATTACTTTGTTGTAATGGGTTATTTTTCTAGGTAGGTTGAAAAAATATATTTGAAAGATACAATGTGTCGTAGTGTTATCAAGAAATTAAAAAGCACATTTTGGTATTCTGGAACAACTGTTGACGGACTACAAACCACAATTCATTTCAGCTGAATTTGTCATGACAAACAAAATACAATTTTGAACACATCACTAGCAGCTCACATCACCTGCAAGCAAATGGAGAGGCAGAAAGAGCTGTACAAACAGACAAGAAAAATTGAAGCAGAAAGATCCATTCCTTGCTCTTCTGAACTATTAATCAACACTGTTAGTAGATACCTGCTATAGCCCAGCCCAGTTCCTGATGAGAAGGCAACTCGTGACTATTGGAAAAGAGTCTAGGCCCAGAGTGGCCCGACCTGAGAAGAGTAGCCAAATTGGATCAGAAGGCAAAGACCTCATGAACCCTTTTGTAACTGATGTCACTCAGGTAGAAAATTGCCTGATCTGGAACTTGGTGACATTGTTTGTATCAAACTGGATGGAGGAAAAGGATGGAGAACTCCAGCTGTTCTAAAGAAAATGACTGCATGACCCATGTGACACTATCTGGAATATAGGTGATCATTTATAACATTATCGATATCAATATTGCAAAATTACAATCAATCTTACAAAACATGTTGTGTCAGGTACCATTGGAAAAGTTATACTTTGCTAAGTATAGTCATATTGTTTATATGTATGTATCAGTTTTGTATTATGAGTTTTAAATAGCTATGGTATATTTGTATTTCAAACTTGACACCCCCAGACAGGATGGCAGCTGCACTAAGCCTGCTTAATGGCCATCAAGGGAACTCAAATGTACAATGAATGCAGTGAAAGATTCATGAATCCAGGGGCAACACCTTATGAGTCACCAGGACATGTAGGAACATGCCTGTGGAAAGGGTACTCTGAGGCTTTTCCATGCTGTGTGCTGTGGGGTTGTGTTTGGGACAAAGAAAGTACAAGCCTCATGGCAGAAACTATAAAATGCAGTTGCACCATCTCCATCTTGTCATCATTCCTGCTTCCTACCTCTGGATCAACTCATCTATAACTGAAGCTGTGAAACAAAGGACTGAGATCCATCCAGGTATTGGATGTACTCCAGTGAAACTGTACAAGCCTGCAAACTCCACAATTCTGCTGAGAATCTGATATATATGGAGTTTAAAGTTCATTGTATGTAGCTGATTGCTTTGACCATTTAACACCTCTCTTCTCATTTGTTTCTATCCTTTGTAATAAACCTTTAGTTTAAGTTACTAAAGGATTGGCTGGCAGTGTGGTATTTTGGGTAAGATCCAAACTTATAATGATTTGTAATGTGGCTGACCCTTTGAGGATCAGGAGAATATTTTTGGTAAAGAGGATAGAGTTTTAATAACTTATCTCTTTACTAGACCTAGTGCTAATTGGGGGCCAGAGACTGAATTGCCATAAAGGGGGCTGTGTAACTTCTTGTTTTAACTTCTTGATAACCAGTGTGGGGAATAAGAAGCACTGTTTGTACTGGTTGGTGAATCTAACAGCAGTGTTAGCCCCCAGTTTGGTGAGAATTTGCTCTCCTTTTGCAGCCTGCCTTGACCTTGGCATTTTCAGGAGGGCTACCCTAGGCACAGATGGGTCACAGCCTACTTCAGAATTTACTGAGACAGACAACGGAGAATTCAACAGAAACTGTCGGCATCTTCCATTCATTCCAGAGAATCATAGAATATTAGGGTTGGAAGGGACCCCAAGAGGTCATCTAGTCCAATATCCTAAATCATCACAGCCAGGGCTTTGTCAAGCTGGGCCTTAATAAACAGTGAACTGAGCAAACTCTACAAATTGCAGCTGCTGAACAAGGAGAAGAAGATAAACCTATTCCAAACCTACCAGAGGCAGCCATTGCAAACAAAAGAGAGCTTAGTCACCAAGCTGTTACCTGTTCTGGCTGTAGAGTTAAAAAACCAGTACGATTTAGGGATGAATAACAGATGGACACGTATTGAGATTTAAAGTTAATGTGAAAAAATAACTTGATAGTTTAAAACTGTTAAAATGCAGAAAAAGATTAAAAGGGAGAGTTGAAATGGCATGCTTCAACTGCATTATAAAGTTTAGTCATTAGGAGGCACTGTGTGAAGAATACTGGAGTACACCTTTAGTGAGTGCTGAGATTGTCTACATCTGTTTATATGCAATGGAGTTATAGCTGTGTGGTCCCTGGATATTAGGGAGACAAAGTGGGTGAGATAGCTTTTATTGGACAAACTTTCGTTGGTGAGAGTGACACAATTCTGAGCCACACAGAGCTCTTCTTCAGATCTGGGAAAGGTACTCCAAGTGTCACAGCTAAATGCAAGGTGGGACAGATTGTTAAACGTAAATAGCTCGCTCACATCGTAAGGGAAGATTCAAGATAAAGTGGCTGGCCCATTAACACCTCTGCAGTCATAGGACAAAAAGAGGGTGTTAGTGGGTTACAGTTTGTGTAATATGCCATAAATCCAGTGTCTTTGTTCAGTCATTATTTTTAGTGTCTAACAGATTAATGAATTTAAGCTCCCAGGGTAGTCTGTTGAAAGCGTTGTGCCGGTTTCCTTTCAGGATGAGGACTGATAGGTCAGATATAGTGGCATCGCTTTGTGAAAAATGTTCACCCACACATGATACGGTGTTTTTCTCTTTTATCATTTTCCTCTCCGAGTTCATTCAAGCGCATAGTGATTGTCTGGTTTCACCCACATAGTTGTTATCAGGGCATTGAGTGCACTGGATGAGCTACACTATATATTATGATAGGCATGTATAGGATCCATAGATCTTGCAAGGTGTGTTGTGTGGGATGCATCATCATACCAGTGGAGATATGTCTTCAGGTTTTGCATCTGTTGTTCTGGCCAGGTCTGGTGCTGCTTTGAGTTGGTGTGTCCTGGTCTGTGGGGATGGGAGCTTGCTTCTGTTCATGAGCTTAGAGAGGTTAGGGGGCTGTTTGAAGGCCAGAAATGGGGATTCAGGAAAGATTTCTTTCAGGATGGGGTCGCCATTGAGTATGGGTTATAATTGTTTGATGCCCCATCTGGGTTCCAGTATGGGGTGGTAGATGATAGCTAGGGGTGTGCAGCCAGAGGAGGGTTTTATTTCTGTATTGAAGCAAGTTCTCGTGGGGTATTTGGGTGGCCCATTCCATGGTGCAATCATGTTTCACCTTGTTTGGTGAAGGTGGTTTGAGTGTATTAAGGTTTATATCCCAGACTTTCTCCGAGCATATTCTGTGGTATCTGAGTGCCTGGTAACAGATTTCTTACTGTGTTGGGGTGATAACTGAATCTGTGAAGGTAAGTGTGGTGATCTGTGGGTTTCTTATATATGGTTGTCCTTAAGGTTCCATTGTTGCAACTGATTGTCGTGTACAGGAAGTTGATGCTAGTGTGAGAGTATTCCAGAGAGAGTTTAATGGACAGATGGTAGTTGTTGAAATTGTGGTGCAAATCTATGAGGGCATTTAATCCGTCTGACCAGAGAATAAAAATATCATTTATGTAGCTCAGGTATATCATTGGTTTTGTGGTGCATTTGTTCCAGAAATTTTTCTTCAAAGTAGCCTATGAAGAGGTTGGCATATTGTGGAGCCATCCTAGTATCCATGGCCATTCCCATGGTTTGGATAAAGTGTTTGTTGTTGAATGTAAAATTGCTATGGGTAAGGATGAAATGGATGAATGAAACAGAAACTCCACAGCATGAAGGAAAAGGAAGCAAAACTTAACAGCATTCTAAGAGACTACTCCAGTTCTTGCATGCTCTGAACTCCCAATGAAGTGTATTCAATGAATGCAGGACAGTTGCCAAGAATTCACTTCTAGACATTCAGAGTAGTAAACTCATGAACAAACTAGTTGGGAGGGCCGTTTAGCACCAGCTAGCAGACTTGGTCACTTGACACTAACTGGTATCTAAACACTTTACAAGCACCTAAGAAAAGTATTCAAAAAAGAGTCCATCGCTTCAAATTGAAAGGTTGACACTGGCAATAGTGCTTCATGGAAAAAAGCCAGTATGCACCCTCATCTGATAGTGGCATCTTTCTGAAGCTACCATGTTGTTCTTCTGAATTTCATTTTTAATTTTTATAATAGTAGGTATCTACTCTTAGGGTTATGAAGAAAGTCTAAAAAATGTGACGCTGATGCAGAGATGAGTCTGCAGAGGGTCTGGAACAATGGCTCTGAGAATTGTGAACTGCCCCATGAATCTCAATGAAGGGTTCACTCAGCTCTCCAGTGATGACAATTTCACTGATGGCGTTGTTAACTATTTCATCCCTCATGTAGTTTACGCATGTAGGTCACAGACCTGTAGAATTTGCTGTGTGTGACGTCTCCTTTTGGCACCACACATGGGTGCCATTTAGGAGATACCACCACTTATTTATTTTTTCCCAATTAAGAAGAAGCCAATCCCGAGGAGCCTAGCAGAGCCTGTGGGCATATGGAGGTCACTAAGGATAGCCAGACTCGTGGAGTCAAGTTGCACAGGTGATCATATGTTGAATATCTGCACAATCTGTAAGTGGTGTCATTTTGGGATTTCATCTTGGCAGAGTTTACTTTGTGGGGGTGGCTTGGAAGAGTACCTCCATCTTTTTCTCACCCCATTTTGACCCTTGCGTTGAAATAATTTGGGTGGGAACAGGAAAGATTTCTTCATTCCCTACTTCAGAGTGATCCCCTCAGTCTTTTTTTTTTTTTTTTTGCTACATTGTGCCCATTATTTGCCTTACCCCTTCTCGCTCACAGAAATCAGAACTCTTTTATTTTGTTGCTCCACCACAGGCCAGGCCAACTTTCCATCCCCTGCTTGGTTATCTCCGTCTATTCTTGCTCTGGTGCTGTTGGGAAGAGGGTGCTAACATAGAAGAACCATGCAAGAGGGGGAAATTTATTTCAGTGTTGCCTTGATTTTGCAATAGGTCTTTGACATGTAAAGAGATATCACCAGCCATTTTCAAGCCAAGGTCCAGAGGGTGAAACCACATTTTAATAAGAACACAGCAAGTTATGAAGGAATCTAGGATGGTGAAGAGCTACAGTGGAAATATTTGAGTGGCAGGGTTGCAGGACAACCAGAGGTGACTATAAAATGTCTGGGTTTTTTTATGGACCTCATTGTCTTGGTATCTGACCACTACATAGAGATTAATGAATTTATTCTCACAGCACCCCTTTGAGATAGGAAAATCCTATTGTTTTCATTCTACAGTGGAAACTGAGACACCTAGTGATTAAGTGACTTGTTCAAGGTCACATACAAAATATATGGCAAAGCCAGGAATTGAATCTATATCTCCTGAGTCTCAGCCTAATGACTTAATGACAAAATCAATTTTGGGGGCCAATGTAGCACACTCTGTAGGAGGTAACCCATCAACAAGGTCAAGAGTGAGAATGATCTTTGTCAAGCAGTGAAATGTAGTGGCACTGAAAGGGAAGAAGCAGACATAAACCATGCGAGAGAGAAAGTTTTACATGAGACAATAGCACACCAGCTCTTCATCCAATCAAACTCATGCGAATGGTAAAACAATGGTGGGCTATTCTGATTTCAAGGGGAACGTGATGGGATATACGATTACTGCACTGGACAGCAAGGGTTTAAGGAACAGCTCTGGGCGCAGGCAGCCTGCCCACCTGCAAAGCTTGCACAAGCTAGAGGCATGGCTTTAAAAAGGGAGCAGAGGTGCTCAGAGACAGATGGGTACTCTGAGAGGAAAGTACAGTCCAGGAGCTTATTGACTGCGACCTGCCAAAACAGACCTGTGCAAACCCAGAAAAAGAGGAGCAGGGGATGGACAGTGGGTCAGATATCTGATTAGAGTGATTTACTCTGGGAAGCTGAAGGAGACCCGGGTAGTAAGTGGTCTAGGGGAGCAGCGGCCTCCAGGTGTTGGGTGTAGCTTCCCACCATTGGGTCTTGGACCTGAGCCTAGCAGAGAGGGCAGGCCCGGGATCCCCTATCCGCTCTGAGAGGACAGTGCAGCAAAAGCCCTCACCTCCAGTGAGAGGCCAGTGGGAAAAGACTGTGACTGATCAAGGGCCCATCGCTCAAAGCCCCTGTGCTAAAAGGAAGGGCTGGAAACCCTTGGAACAATGGCGCTAAAGGATAAGACTGTGCTTCAATGGAGAGATGTCCTGCCAACCCCCACCTGGCCACTGGGTGTCACTGTTGATGGTTGTGCACCCTCTATAGGGAGGTAACAAGATTTTCATGACGTCAATGTACATCCCTTTTATTTGATATAGGATAGGTTAGAACAGTGCATCTCTGATTGTCAACATTGGTTTTAATACATTTTGTACCACGACATGATAAATCCCCCCTCTTACAAAATGCTTCTGGGCTCTTCAACATCTGCACAGAGCCAACAGTTTCAGGTATTTAAGATTTTGTATAAAAAATGTACTCAGTGACTTTTCTGACCACCGGTCATCTGCCTTGAAAATGGAGGGCAGCGCCAACCATGCCTTGATTTAAACTTGTGGCTCCAAGGAGATTAAATGTTTCAGACCTATGGCAAAATAGTGGCCCTACAGATGTCAATGGAAAAACTCCACTATGGGGTCAAGATTTCACCCTGGATGGTTAGCCCACCAAGGCCCTGTCCCAAGCGTCTGTGCTAGTTGATTGAATTCAGGATCTGGGTGTAAGACATTCTTCCCAGTGGAGCCTAAAAGTTCTCTTGCTGCTTTATGTTCTGACTCAGTTTCTTTCCAAAGGCCCAGTCCTGCTACCATTGAAGTCATTGAAAGATTTGCCCTTTACTTCAACTGGAGGAGCATCAAGACTTAAATTAGCTTCTATCTCTGTAGACAATGCTTCTGGCCAAACACTCCTATTTTCCCAATCCTAAACAAGTGGGATTCTCTCTCGGGTTCTGCAGTAGCTGAAGAAATTGCCTGCAATGCATGTCTGAAATGAGAGCAGGCACCCTGAGAATACTTATGCCATTCAGATGCTTCAAACTGATTGGGGGTATGAACACAGAATGACCTAATAAGGAGGTTGAAGTAAGTTATGAAAGGTCTTCTTTCATATTTTTTGAGGGGGAAAACATAAACATAGAGCAAACCTGAAGTAAATTTTGATCAACAATAAGAGGAGCTGAGACTGAAACAAGCCTGAGGAGAGGACCTCCATTTTTCTCTCCTGTCTCCTTTGACAGTCCTGAAATGGTACAGGGAGCACAGCAGAAATATGGACAATCTGCTATATTTTAACTCTTCCATTATGGTATTATTTCCATTTGTCCTTGTAGATATAACAAAAACAAACAAACCAAAAAACCGAGAGTTCTGTAGCACTTTAAAGACTAACAAATTTAATTTCAGCAGGTTTCAGCCCACTTCCTCAGATGCAGTTGGTAGAAATGATACAGCAAATAGGTAACATATACATATCCAAGGGCATAGATAACAATGGGGTAGGTGGATAAAAGCCGGGTACTGGTTTTCATCACAAACTAGTAGCAATTGCCAACTACTCAGCAAAATGCGTCAACAGACAATAAGGTACTGTTTGTGGAAGTGGAGCAACTCTCAGGATAGCACAACATGGCATACTAACCGTATCCTTTTAAAATGCAACCATGGATTGACAATCCACAATTGGACTCACTCAGACGATGGTCACGTTTTGATTTCCTCCAGTGTAATGGCATGTCCTTTCACCCAATGCTTGGGTGAAAGGATGATAATCATCTTCCCTTCCAGTTTCTGGAATGTTGTTGGAGGCAAGCTATTTTGTGGGGACTTTGGGGAACGTGGTTAAATACATCCTGCTTTAACAATGTGAGCCCTACTGTACATATCAAGACACTGAACATTTTCTTCACACTTGGGCATACTAGTTGACTCAGGCACTCCCTGCCCATAAATTCCTGCCTTAAATTCAATTAGTCCATTTTAATATTCTATCTTAGATTTTGATTGAACAAATCAATCCAGGCATTATAGTATTTTCCCACAGATCTTTGAAAGATTCTGCATGAGTAAGGCATATCTAATTAAAAAAGAGAAATTGAAAATTGATACAGATGCATCCTGACATATCAGCTAAGTTTATGTCAGCATCCCATTGCACATGGAAATCAAACTGGCAGATGAAAAGAAAAATAGACTCCTAGTTGTCCATGGGACAAGGAATTGAATTCTCACAGGAATTTTATGCAACTTTTTATGCAATCTAGCCCTGTAGCTGTAGTTGCCATTTTGCTGCCTTCTCACACCATTAACAAATTAGTTGCATGATAGTGAGATGATAGATCTCATAGTCCTTAGCGGTCCCGTACAACCTTCTGTTTCCTACTCCTTTTTTTGGTAGTGCTCAGCTGAAGATGTACTTATCTGAGCAGTCCCACTGGGTTTAGTAGCCTCTATTGACATTTAATTCTATTGACCAAGAAAACTTAAGGAACCGAGCAATTCGCTAGAGCAATGATCCTCGGCCTTTTTGGTCAGTGACCAAAAATAGGGCCACAAAATCATCCCATGAACCCACCATCTTTCACAATCCTTTGTGGCCAGGTCACAGGAAGAAACAGTGGCAAGGTTTTGGTTTGTACGGCTTTGGGATGGGAAGGTTGCTGGGAGTGGGTGGGTGCTGCTGGAGGATGCACTCTTGTGTAGTTGGTTGTAAGCTCTTCAAGGCAGCAACTGTCCATTACTTTGTGTTTGTACAGGGCCCAGCACAATGCGACACTGACCTTAGTTGCTCCTGGGGCATTACCGTAATAACTACGATTAATAATAATAAGGTACTTCTCTATCTCCTATCCTGTCCTTCCCCACAGCACTCAACATAGCTTCAAGATTCACTGTGAAGCCAGCTCTACATCCCTTGAGGTGCTGCTTCCCTTGCCCTGGAGTTGAGCCCTGTGCAGGTGAGGAGTTGTTCTGAGATTGGAGGATGGGGAGAAGGGACAGGGAGCAAGGTGCTCCTTCCTTTCCAAGACTGGGCTTTATCTGGGTCATAGTGACCCAAGGGTTTTATTTTTTGTCATACAGAGTCCAATGCAATGATGGGGTTGCCAACTCCCACAATTTCATCACAAGTCTCAAAATAATTGTTACATGGTTTAGTTCCCCATCTCCTGGAGTCATGGGATTGCCCGAGAATTTAAGATTTCGGTTGAAAAAAAAGGAAGTTTTAAAAAAACTCATGATTTTGGGAGGCTGAATTCTGTTCGTGGGGTTGGCTATTCTATGAAACCATTCATGATCCAAGTCCAGTGCATTCCTCCAGCTGAAAAGACCAATTCAAATGTAGCATGTGTCCTTGTTTCCATCGGTCAGAATGGCATAAAATGACACCGTTCAGTTACCCAGGCTGCCAAGTAATCTTTGTTACATTTTTTCATTTATTAAAAAAAAGAAACAAGCTGCTTTTTTAATTAAAAATAAAAGCAATTTAATTCTTTGGTTTTAAACATTCCCCTACACTGTGTGCAGCTTTCACGTTGCATCACTGTGCTAGTACATGACAGCCAGACAGTGTACTAGATAGTTTATTTTCTGCATCCAAGCAGAGTGAAATGCAAGAGAGTAGACCAGGATTGAGTGGAAAGTAAATGATATTTAAAAAAATATATATAAGATGCTGTTAGTGATGAAGGGCAACAGGATGGGGTTTTTTTAAGTTATGTTTTTTTAATCCAACAATGTCCCTTTAAAGGTGACCTGAACACAAAACAAAAAGTATTTTTGCTTGTGCCCTTTACTGCTCATGCATTACGTTTAAAGATGATCTTAGCAAATCATTTATTTATTTTGGCTTGGTTGTTTACCATAGAAATATCAGGGATATTAAGCATTTTATCCTCTGGTTTTGCTGCTGGACCGTGTGAACAGGCTGAGTCCCTCCCTCATCCACAACGGAGCACAGAGACCCAAAGTTACCCTGTCATCCTGCAAAGGCTTACTCACATACTCAAATGTATGTATTCTGAGTGGTCTCATTGAAGTCAGTGAGATTACTCCGAGCGAGTAAAATTAAACGTGCATAAATCTTTGGAGGATTGGGGCATTAGTATCTAAAATTGACTCCTTCCTGGGGTCTGTTTTACTGGCAAAAATAAATAGCTCAGTTTAAACTTCTGTATAGTTCTGGTTGTTCCTACTGTTTACGTGCAGGATATTCTCTGGCTCAAAGAATGAGTATAGCCAAATGCCCATTCCTTCGTTTCTTAGCAGATCATCTTTATTTTAAAGGTAATTGCTGTCACAATTAGCAATATTTTCTTTAGCCAGTAGAGGGAGATGTTGGCTTGACATTCATAACTTGCATTACACCTGACACTAGAAGATTGTAATTACCTCAAAATATAAACTGTTTAAGAAACTTCATGTAAAACTTTGTGACTTAGGCCCACACACTAAAAAGTAAGGTATGTGCTGTGCTTCACTGAAAAGTGAATGATTCATAATGTACATGAAGATCAGTCTGTGTTTGCCTGTTAGAACTATCTGACCATTTTTCGTCAAAAATTAATTTAAAAGAAAATGCTTCTGTCAAAAACAAAAAAAGTGCAGTATAATTTCATTTTTGAATAATTATCCAGTTTTTCATTGCAAAACCAGAAACCAAAGTCCATTTGTTTTTAAACAAAAACATATTCTAAACCCCCCCACCCAATGTTTTTAAAAAACCAAGCATTTTTCAATTCTTGGATATCAGTTTTTCTGCTAAGAATTATTAGTTTGAAATTTAGGGAAAAAAAACATTTTTTCTAAATTTTCCATGAAAAATAATTGGAATATTTGGACTAGTGCTGCTTTCTGGTGATCCTTTTAGAATAGCTCTGATTACTTAGGAAAACCTGGGGCTCATTTTTGGAGACAAAGGGTGGAATGTAGACAGCAATTGATACACTGGCTGGTGCTTACTCAGTCTTCCCTAAACACCACATTTTACTTGTTTCAGTTGATGTTTTGAGCTTGTTAACGTGTGTTCAAAAGTGGCCTCCACACGTTTCCCTTAAAAAGAAAGTTTTAGAGGGGCTGAAAATGTCTTTTTATTTTATCTACTTTGTTTTGTTTATGTGATTTGCCCACTTAGGGTTTCAGTAAAATGTGTTTTATTGTTTATTGATGTTGCTGTAGTGCCTAGGAGATGTAGTCATGGACCAGGACTCCACTGTGCTGGGCACAGTATGAAAACAGAACCAAAAAACTGTCTCTGCCCCAGAGAGTTTATAATCTAAGTAACTGCCTTCAGTTATGTTCTTTTTTAAATAGTTTTATGACTGAATATTCTGTATGTGGTGGAGTGATGTTCAGAAGGGAAGAAATTTAAAAACAAACTCTCAAATATCTTTTTATAGGGAAAGTTTACATACAGAGGCTGGATTAAGGGATGGGATCCTGGACATGAGAGACTTGATTCTATTCTCAGCTCTGCCACTGACCTACTCTATAGCCTTGGGCAAATCACTTTCATACTTTGTGACTGTTTCCCATCCTACCTTTTATTTGTCTTGGCTATTTACAAGTAAATATTTGACTTTTGTATTTCCTACTTACCTGAGTTAGTCTGAACAAAAGAGCTCATTTTATCATAAAAAATAAACAAAAAAATATTATTTTGGTGGGATGGAAGTAATTTCCCAATTTTTAAAGAAAAATGAATAGAAGATAGGTCCTTTTCTGCTTGCTCCCAGCATTAACCTCAGGTATTGTAACACCACATTTTTTGCTTTCATGGGAAAAGTGGTAGATGAATTTAACATTTACAGCAGTGTAGCTCAAAAAAGCCTTGAACCAGATTCACTCCACTGCAAGAAAAGAGAGGGATGATCAATTCATTGCTGAGGTTAGTGCATGTAAAATGCTAGTAGGCAAACCTCACTCCCCTTAAATTTAGCATCGTAACTTGCTACATCCACAGTCCATCATTTCCCTTTCCGAGGTCGCCAGCTCCAACTTTATTTGCTTCAGCATGTTACTAAATACTCCAGACGTAGCTCCTGCCTCATTGGATGTGCTTTTGAAGCTTTTACCGTGGGCTCCCCTGCTGCCTCCCATTACCTAACTTCATCTGGAACATTCAGAAATCGAGTCACCCCTTTGGTGTTTGTTCTCCCCCATCTCTTACCTTGCTCAGCTTTCTCCCCTGATATGGCTGCCCTTCCCTTCGGTCTTTGAGATGGGTGGTATCCCTCCAGCTAACCTTCCACAGCTGGAATGTCATTCCTTTCCCTTCCTCTCTCCTTTCAGTCTTTCTTCCCTCTTTTTGACAGTCCTGGCTGCTCTCCTGCCTCCTCATTTCAGCTCTTCCACAGAGCTTCCCCATGGAACACATCATCCCCCCTTCATCCGCTGCTCTCGCCCCCTTGTTTGCTCTTCCTCTTCCGTTCACTCATCTTTCTTGCCTACCCCATGGTCTGTCTTCCCCCCCCCTCCCCACTCCCCTACTGCTGGGGTTGCCCCATCCTTCTGACCCCTTCCCCTCCAGGTATCTGGGCCACACCTCATCCTCTCTCCCCCACCAGCTTGATCAAGACCCTCCTCACTCCCCACTGTGCTCTTATTAAATTCCTCCTGGCCTCCCACTGTGCCCCCTCTCTCCCATCTCCCCCCGCACAGCTGCTCCACCGCTCCCTCCTCTCCCCACCCCATCTCCCTCCACACCCCCCAGCTGCTCCACCGCTCCCTCCTCTCTTCCTTTATCCCTCCTCCCCTAGCACTTGCTCCACCAGCCCCGGCTTTCCCAAGCAGCGGCCCACACCGGCCGCCCTCTCGCGTTCTACCCAGTGGGAAGCAGCTGCGCGCCAGCAGGGGGCGCTGCCCGGTAGCGCTAGTCCGCGGGGGAGAAGCGCTCCGAGCGTCCGGCGCTGGCCGCTAGCTGGCAGAGTGTGCAGGGCGCGGCGGGCGCTGGGGAGGCGGTGCCTGCGGACACCTCCCTCCCCTTGCCTGGACCGGCTGGGAGCCGCGCGTCCCCCCGGTGCCCCACACACCGGCAGGGCGCGGATAAACCAGGCAGCTGCCGGCGCCGGCCGGGATGGAGAGGAATCGCTGCCGGGGGAAAGAGGCACCGCGAGGAGCTGGCGTCGCCCCCGCTGGGGAGTTGCTCAAGTGGGACTAAAACTCTGTGGATACAATGCGGTGACCCGGGCACTCGGGGGCTGGCCGGAAATGTGAAATAAACCATGTAAGTCTCTCTTCTTTGTCTGTTGAAAAAGACAGATACACCCGCAAGGTCCTGGTGTGGATGTGGCGGAGAAGGAGCAAGCTGCGGGGGGGGGCTCTCTGCTGCCCTGCTCCGGAGCCCACCTGCCCCGCGGGGTGTCTGGTTCCCCGCAGGAGACTTAGGAGACCTGGTGAAATCGACCCGAGCCCCCCGCCCGCCCGGCTCCGCGCTGGTGCCCGTCGCTGGGGCTGGGTGAATAGCCGGGAACGGGCAGGAAGAAGTTGGATCCGCAAAGCTGCCGCCGGGGTGCTGGAGCCGGGGCGGTGACTTCTCCTGGAGGTCCCGTCTGATGGACTTTCCCGAGCGGAAAGCACCGTCAAGATAGCCCCAGACCAGGGAGATGTTTTCGGTAAGGTGAGGTCGGCCCCAGGGGGCCAGGCGTTAAATAGCCAGTTCGAAGGGAGAGAAAAGACGGTGATTTAGAAGGTAAAATGTGTATCGATGTCGAAACGTGTCGCTCTGATTTATCTATGGTGAGCATAAGCCGAGTGGAGATCTCGGCGGTCAAAGAAATGAACATGGGTGTTCTGGTAGCCCCAGCCAGCCCAAAGCAGTTTGCAGAAACTCAGATTTTAAACACCTTGGCAGACACCGCTCCAAAGGGAGATCTCCACATGGCTAACAACAATACTCCAAGAAAAGCATGGGGGAGATCAGGATTTCATCACCACACCTGGGAGGGAGATGGTGACATACTGGGGGCAGCGGTAGGGAGAAGGAAAGCTGACTTAAAGCGAAATGTATGCAGCCGAAATGTGGCTGCAATGGGAATAAATCGGATTTTTCTTGGGGAGGTGGAGTTGAGCTTTTCAAAACACAGACCTCCACACGCACAGAGCAACAGGTCTTGCTTTGCTTCGAAGGACGAAGTAAAGGTGGTTGGTGGTGCCTGATCTAACCCTTTCCTTGTGAGATTGGTGGCGTTTGGGGGTTTTTTAGCCAAAAGAGGAGAGAGAAGTGTGTTAAGAACTCGAGCACCCAGCTCGTCTCACCGCCTGGGCAATGAGTAACTCTCCCGAAAGACAGGGCATCTAGTGGAATAAACACTGGGTGCGATCCAAAGAGGATTTATCGACACTAAAAATAAACAAGTCGGCGGATGGGTCCAATAGGCTCGTGTCCAGGGTCAACGTTTTCAGGGCTGATTTGCAGATTTTTCTAAAAAAAAAATCCATTTATTTATTTATTTATGGTAAATGTCCTGTCCAAGGTGCTGAAGTTCGTTTTACTGAGATTTCCCAGGATTTAAATGTTTTGGAAGAGTCACTTCTGGATTCTTTCTGTGGTGTGAAAACGGTGTGGCTTGAACTGAAAGGTAGCTTCTGGGCTGGCTGCCAGAGGAAATAGGAATGTGTTTTCAAACCCGAATATCTGATCCTTGCTTTTGGCCTGGGAAAACAAGGCAGGTGGAGACGCAGATGGAAGTGGCAGAATCCTATAAGCTTTTGGAGGCAGAGTCTCTAAAAGGTCAGAGCTGCTAAAGCGTGGGCATGTGTAGTCCACTTATTTTAATGGACTGAGAGGACAGTGTATTTGAAGTTGCTGGTGCTGCTTTGGGGAACACGTTATTGCCAAGAAATACTATGCTAGCTGGTTCCAGGAAAGTTGGGGAGGACCAGTGTCAAGGTGAGATGGAAGAGATGCCTGCTGCTTTAGGAATAATCTCTGTCTTCATAGCCTTATCAGAGGGCAAGTGCAGGAGAAAGAGACTTTCAGAAATATAGGCTGTTTAGAAAAAACACCCAGTTTCTGCAGGGAAAGTGATGAAGTAATTTTAATGTTGGCCTGTGGTGCAAGTTGTGATATTTTTAGATTTACATGTCAAAAGATTTCAGCTTTAAGAAGATGTTTACGTAATTCTTTGTACATGACCAATGAAGTTAGTGCTAAGAATATTCTTAGAAAAATATGACACTGAACTCATTATACCTGTTTGGGGATCCAGCGTGTGGTGTGTGTTTTTTTCTTTGCTTCTTGCTGTTTACTCGTAGACAATCAATATTAAAACTTTGCATATCTAGAGCACTGAGGATCTCAAAGCACTTTACAAACATACAGTTCAGATTCTGTCTCCCTTTTCTGTGTGGAAAAAAATATTTCTCCACGAGTAACCCCACATGCAACAACCCTATAAATTAGGGAAGTATTATCATCCCCATTTCACAGAAAGGCAAACTGAGTTTAAATATCTTGCCAGAGGTCACAAAGACAGTCTGTGGCATCACCTGAAGTTGAAGCCACGTATCTGCCCACTTAGTCCTGTGCTTTGGTCAAAAGGCTTCCTAGTTCCAAATACTGGCTCTTTAGTTGGGAATAAATATCTGTTGTAAGTGATGAAAATATTGTATACCTGAATTATAGCATAAATTGGCCCTATGCTCCCTAGAATGGGTTTCCTCAGACTGTGAGAGCTCTGCAGAGCCTGTTAAATGACTTTGCAACTAATTTTGAACACCAATGAAAATTATAGGTTAAGGGTATTTTCAGTGTATATTTTATAAAAACTTATTCTCATAATTATACAGAAGGTTTTATTTGTTTTAACCCGAAGTCCCATATGATATAAAACATTTTAGAAATGTACCCAGCTTCTGATTTAAAAAGTGGCTTAATCATTGTGTTATAAGTGCATTGACACTTTTTTTTTTAATTTTGATTTTCCTGTCAATATCCTGAATAAATTTTCTACATAAATGCAAGCAGAATGTACCTGAAATGCTCCAGTTTACATGGATTCAGTCAGGTTAAAAAATCTGGGTCAAACTTTTCAAAAGTGGCTAGTGATTTTGGATTCCTCAAGTTTTGGGTGCGCAGTTTGAGGTACTTTAAAAGAGCCTTTTTTTCCAGAGGGTCGGTGCACAGCACTTCCTGAAACTCACACCCCTTTAAGGTGCCTCAAATTGGACACCCATCAATCACTAGTTACTTTTGAAAAGCTTGGCTCCTATATTTAAAAAGAAGCAAATTTCTCCCCTGAATTACAAATGACTCATTAAGGCCAAACGTCAGTGCAGAACTTAAATGCATACTTAACTTTAAGCATGTGATTGTATGCTTTGCTAAATCAGGGCCTTTATGATTTAAACTGATAGAATGATTAAAATATAAATTGCTTCACACTAGCAATACTATTTATTTTTGCTCTCTAATTTGAGGGAAATGCATAATGTAGAGTATATACCTTCATATTTCTTTCTAATTAATTTCACTTTCATGTTCTCCTGTAGTAGAATAAGGCCCGAGAATGTGGCTTGCAAATAGTGCAGATAAACATTCTATTAGATTTTTTTTTTTTTTAATCCTGGATAAATTTCTAATAGCCTTGGCTTGTTTTTTTTCTTCCAAAACTGACACTGTGTGTGCACTTTGACCTGACAGTGTCTCTTTAGGCTTATCTTGCAAAGTGACAGTTTCTAAATGAGGATGGAAATCAGGTCACTTTCGGGCTCTACAGGATTTATCTCGTTTCTCTTTTTTCTAAGTAATTAGAGTCACTAGTAATGAGGAAAATAAAACTCTTTCACAACTGGCATGTCCCTAACCTCTCTTGCCTTCTTCTAGTATTTGTGTCACAGAATCAACCCCAGGTGATGTATTAGTTTGCCATGTAAGGTTCATTAATGCCAATGTGTAAGAACTGGTTACCTTTAGGATGAGGCACAGCTACTGTGGTCACCCTTACAAATGTGCCTATTTTTCCTTAGATAAATAGTGTTGGCTTGGTATTTTCCTCTACTTACTACAGGGAGCAGATAGAATACTGCAGATACGAGGTGAAATTATTTAGGGCCAGATCATGCCTGATCATATGCCGCCATGCAAGGGATGAAGATCCTACTGTGGGCAGCCTCCTCACATCTCAGTTTGGGTTTGGGGGCTGGAGGTGGGGATTGATGGGACTGTACACCTGATAATCCGTATGTTGCACAAGCTTTTTAAATGTAGAAGTGCCATGCAGGAAGTAATAAAGTAACACCAAGATTCTGCTTTAGATTGACACATTTAGAAATTCTGTGGTAAGATTGAATTGACACCCTTAAACTGTCCCTTCTTGCATATTCCTCCCTCCATCTAAATCTGGAGAAACTTTTAAAAATATATTACAATTATTAAAAGTAACAATAATCAAAACATTGTTTATCTGCTGAAATATTTGTCAATTTTCTGCTCAAACTGAATTTTTCCGGGTCACTCATAAGTTTCTCCAAAGGGGTTTTCTTTGTAAATGCTAACACACCCTTAACTAAGCAGTGCTATACAATGTTATCATCACATGAGTCTCTTATAAATTTCCAGAATTATATCGTTCTAAAAATACTCTAAATCCGGATTCTAATTTGAAAATTATCTACAGAATGTACTTTAACTTTGTAATTTGACTCCACATTAATATAGTACATTTTAAAAATAGTAATAAATGTTCAAACTTGTTTGCTTAAAGTTAGACACCTAATCTAATCTTAGGTATCTATGGAGTGTCTGGTGTTCAAAAGTGCTGAGTGCTTCAGAAGATTCTTGGAATTGCCCGACTGGATAGGACCAATGGTCCATCTAGTTCAGCATGCTGTCCCTGCTAGTTTCAGGTTTTTCAGAGGAAGGTTTAAAACCCCCCTGCAGTAGGCAGTTATGGAATAAATTGCCTGTTGGGGAAGTTTCTTTCCAAACCCATTACTTAGAGAGAGTTTATAACCCTTCAAAAAATCTTGGTTTTTTTTTTCCTTATTATCATCTCTGAATATTCTTGTTATCCTGATAAAGCCCTTTTTTTTTTTGAGTCCTGGTGCCTAAATATGCAAAAATTCTTTCCTGTCTGTTTATAATACGTAGTCTGGGAGTCCAGTTCTACAAACATTCTGTGTGTCAAGCCCCTATTGACTCAGAGTTTGCAGGATCAGGTCCTGAACTGGTTCTGTGTAACCAGTGAAATAACCTACGTTAGAAAAAGGTCATTTCTTGCATCTTTCACAGGATGAAATTCACCCCTGTCCAGAGGGTCAGCAGAAGTATTATGCAGCATTTAAATCCCTAAAATAGGTCCTGTGCTGTCTCTCTGTACAAGGGCAAATTTAACTCACAATGAGCAATAAACTATAAAATATGAATCTTTTAAAACAATCGTGTGTTTCAGTAGAAAACAACCTAGCATGTAAACGAGTGTAAAGTTTATATATGGTACAGCTTTAAATTTCATCCATGTTCTATAGATTATTATCTGATAAAGTGGCAGGATCAGAAACCTTAGATGAATACTTCCATGGTGAAAACAAGCCTTGCAAATCTCTTTCACTTGCTGGAGTTGTGGTAATAGTTATAAAGGAAAAAAGAATGTATACCAGTTTTATTAGAAATCAGCTTTACGATACATCATTTAAGTATCACAGTGTGGTGAGTAGTTGGCCATTTTGAGTAGTCCAAGGTCTGATACTTTAGAGTTGGTTACATAATGTACAATTAAAGAATCACTCTACGGCCTCTTTAAAATACCTGCCTTATTATAATAGGATAATTATGCTGGTTTTAATGGAGCTGGGTGCTCAGTGTAAGGCAGCCTTATGTACCAAAAGTATATTACTTTCACTGACTTTGGCAGCGAGAATGTTTATGAGGACTTTGTAAAAGGTGCGGTATGGTGCGTATATGTTTTAAAATACTTTGTTCGTTTAAGATAACAGTGTCTTCCCACACACCAAATAGGGAGTTCTGATCCCTTGTAGAGTCCCAAAGCTCACCATGTTTATATCTTCACCCCAATTCCCATCCCTGCTATGGTTCTCATGTTACAGGGGGTTGTCTTGTCCTTCCGGCAGAGGATAGCTGGATGTGAATACTCCCCATATTAGTATAGAGATTGCTACAGAACGATGAAGAGGCTTGCTCTGCCTCTCAATGGCTAAGCATATTGCCTCTGCTACATTCCCAACCCCAGAGTGAAGGGCTGATTTTGAGTTTCAAACATGGTAGAGCAATTCACTGCTGTGTTGCTGCTGGGTTGGCTTATAGGGTTACTGGTAAGAACTGCTACAATTGGTGCATGTAATATTTTGCTGATAAAAGGATAGGAAATGATTGCAAGTATCTTAAAGATTTTTCTTTCTCTCTCTTCGACAGTATTTCACTTTGAAAGGTCTAATCTCCTATTGAGGCATACATGTAATTCCAATTCATGTGTACTGATGGGAAAATAACCCCTTTTAATGTTGTAATATAAATATTCCATACAGTTACCGGTAGTCTTCAAAGGACAAATTTTTATGTTCTTATGCAGTGTTTGTTCCTAAATTCAGCAAACTGATGGCCAAATTCTGCTCCTAGTTCCACTGGTGTAAATACAGACTAACTCCCATGACTTCAGTGAAGTTAAACTGGATTTACACTAGTGTAACCAAAACAGAATTTACCCTAAAGGCTTCCAGTTTTGGCTCTAGGTGACAGTTTGCATAGTAGTGTCAAAATATATTGGATCCAGTCATACTCCCTGTCTCGAATCATTAATTATTCTGCAAAAGTTTCCAAGAAAGAGCTGAGTATTTGAAACACTTCTACAAAAATGATCTACCAGACCTTTTAGAGGTTAATTTTAGAAAATAATGTTTTTTCCTTCTGCTGAAACCAGATATAATTTGGAAGATAATGTACTAAGATTAAAATATAGCATGTAATTATATATTGCACATGAAGAGATTTCCTGATTTTTAGTGGGTTTAGATTTTTTTTCAAACTTTCTCAACAGACAGCCTGTTAAAAAGAGAGAAGTAAATTGTGTTATGAAACCATTCATCTTGATTTAAAAAAATTAAATTTGCCTTTTCCACTGCAAACTGAAAGAAAGGAAAAGAGAATTAAAATAAATCTCTCTCTCTCTCTTTTCCACACCCCCTCTTTAGGCACTACTATAATACAAATCAATATTTTAGGTTTTCTGCAGAGCCTATGTCTGTGGTATATAAGGCCCTGATCCAAAGCTCATCGTAGTCAGTGGAAAGACTCCTATTTATGTCAGTGGGTTTTCGATCAGGATGTAAGTGCTGCATAGGAAAATTAGATCTGTATAGTGAGGTTCACAGTGGATTCTATGGAATGTTATGTTCTTTTCCTTTCCCTGGTCAGAGGAAGCTGTGCTTGGGATATATATTTAATTTTGATATGCAGTGCATATAAGCTTTAAAGCACAAAGATACCTAGCAAACAATGAAGTGGCATCAAACAAGCAATTGGGCATGAATACTCACTATTGTTCCATAGTGGAATACCAAAAATCTCTCTGACTCTTTTGGTGAGTTGTAAAACATGGTTATGAAGATGTAACCAGAAGTGGAACTGGTAAATGCAATGTTTATTTCCCTTCCACTACACCTTTGGTGTACTTTTAAATACCCTAATCTGTACACAAGTTCTATTTACTGAAAGAATCATTCACCGTTCACAATACATTTCACATCTTTTGCTCATCCCAAAGGTTGCTAAGTTAATACCTCTCAACCCGTTTGCTCTAAACGGAGCCAAGATCCTGCTGGGATTCTCTGATTTACTGGATTATTTCCAATGATTTCCCCTTAGATTCCAGAGACACTCCCCAAAGCACTGTCACTTACTGTGCTGCTTCCTTTGAAGTGATGTGGGGAGTGGCAAAAAATTAGTTCTGTGGTCCTGATGAAGATAGACTGAGTGGCTGAATGAGAGATTTTGTCTGAAAAGTTTGAAAGATCTTGTTGAAGAAACTGGTTGTGGTTTTATTTTATTAGTGAGCTAACGTGATCTTCAAAAAGTGAACCAAGGTTTTTAGGTATGTCCCTGGTGCCTCACAACATAGCACATCTGGAGCCTTTCCCCTGCAGTCACTGGAGCTGACTACAAAAACCTGATGGTGTAAAAGTGGGGTAAATGAGATCAGACTCAGCCCCTCAGTGAGGCTTCATTTATAAACTAAAATCTCCATGAAGAGTTAACGCTGGCAGGTCACAGCAGTTAAAACACAGTCAGTAGCTCTATAAAAAAAGGGTTTAGCGTACTTGAAGTTTTCTGGAATGCCATCAAAACGATTGTAAGTATCTGATCCAAAGCCCCGTGGAATCAACAGAAAGATTCTTATTGACTTCAATGGATCAGGTGCTCCATTTCTGAAACCTCATTCCTGCTCCTGACATTTTCAAAGGTTTTTGAGTGGGTATTTTTAGATAAATTATTATGTCAAGTGCTGTTATTTACTGGATCATTTGTTGCTGGGATCCATTAGTTAAATAAGGACATAAACTGGTAATTTTGAAGCATGGGAGTGTACTTAATCACTCATCAGACAAGCACTGTGATGTAATTTTTTTTTATAGCCCTATTGCCTAGCCAATGAATGCTTAGCCAACATACCATCAGGTAATGGCACATGTAGACTAGATAGAGCTGAGCACATTGTTTAAAATGGAAGGGAATAAAATCCTAAATGTGTTGTTTTGAAAGGTTAACTGCATTTTAAGCCACTTTTTATAAAGCTAAATCATAAAGACTTGGGCCTGATCCAAAGCCCTTTGTAGTCACTTGAAAGACTCCCATTAACTTCATTGCGCTTTGGAACAGAGCTTTACTTATTCATTTATTAGTAATAGTATTTTATTAATATTTGCATTGTGTTAGTGCCTACGAGCCCCACACATGAACCAGGACTCCACAGTGCTAGGTGCTGTACAAACACAGAACAAAACGACAGTCCCTGTCCCAAAGAGCTTATAGTCTGATAGCACTGAGCCAAATTCAGAGTTTTTATTTGAACAAAACTGTTGACATCAGGTTGTGTTTGCCTATGTAAGGACTGAATAAAAGCAGTTTCCAAAGGTGCTGCTGTCTGGTGATATCCACCTAGGGGACAGGAAACTCCATGAGGTACCCCCTGTGAATTTTCCTTTGAATTCTTGCTTGAGGTGGGACTTGTCCTCCTGCAGAAAAAAGTGAGTGTCTTCCCCCATCAGCCCCACAGATAGATCTTGGAGTGTCCATAGGGAGCAGAGGGCAGCTCTGGACTTTCTATGGCTCTGCCTCAAGCCAAATGTTTGGACTGCTCTGGGAGCTGCAGCACCATAGATAGCTGCTTCCTGAAGGAACCCTAATGCAAAGTGGGGAAGCATGGTAAAAGCAAAAGAGGCCCAGGATAGCCTGGCTCTTTCCTTCGAGTCTGTGTGTGACTGGTGAGAGGGAAGTGTGTGTTCTCTCTTTCAACCCTGCTAATGGTTGGTCACCACCCAATATGGCCCACTGACTGCATGTCCCTGGCTTACACAATTCCTCCATCCACACCTTTCCCCAGCTGCTCACCAGTCCCAGAATTTGGGGGCCTACAAATGTGGCTTAAAATACCCTTTTCTCTTCATAGAATCATAGAAGATTAGGGTTGGAAGGGACCTCAGGAGGTCATCTAGTTCAACCCCCTGCTCAAAGCAGGACCAACCCCAACTAAATCATCCCAGCCAGGGCTTTGTCAAGCTGGACCTTAAAAACCTCTAAGGATGGAGATTCCACCACCTCCCTAGGTAACTCATCCCAGTGCTTCACCGCCCTCCTAGTGAAAAATGTTCCTAATATCCAATCTGGACCTCCCCCACTGCAACTTGAGACCATTGCGCCTAGTTCTGTCATCTGTTACCAATGAGAACAGCCTAGCTCCATCCTCCCTAGAACCCCCTTTCAGGTAGTTAAAGGCTGCTATCAAATCCCTCCTCATTCTTCTCTTCTGCAAGACTAAACAAGCCTAGTTCCCTCAGCCTCTCCTCATAAGTCATGTGCTCCAGCCCCCTAATCATTTTTGTTGCTCTCCTCTAGACTCTCTCCAAGTTATCCAGATCCTTTCTGTAGTGGTGGGGCCAAAACTGGACACAATACTCCAAATGAGGCCTGACCAGTGTCGAGTAGAGGGGAATAATCACTTCCCTCGATCTGCTGACAATGCTCCTATTAATGCAGCCCAATATGCTATTAGCCTTCTTGGCAATAAGGGCACACCGTTGACTCATATCCAGCTTCTTATCCACTGTAACCCTCTGTCCTTTTCTGCAGAACTGCTGCCTAGCCAGTTGGTCCCTAGTCTGTAGCAGTGCATGGGATTCTTCCATCCTATGTGCAGGATTCCACACTTGTCCTTGTTGAATCTCATCAGATTTTTTTGGGCCACTCCTCCAATTCATTTAGGTCACTCTGTATCCTATCCCTACCCTCCAGCATATCTTCCACTCCCCTCAGCTTAGTGTCATCTGCAAACTTGCTGAGGGTGCAATCCACCCTATCCTCCAGATCATTAATTTCCTACTTTGATCCTGCACTGAGTGCATCAGAAACTGTCTGTGTTTGGATGTATGGCTTTTTACTATGTGACTATATTTACGTATTGTGTGTTTATGTATTTCAAATATTAAGCAAAATATATAAGAAAACAATTAGAAATACAGTGGGTAATGGATCTGAAAATACAGAGGTTAGCTATGACTGACAGCTGCACATCTCACATCTTGCTGGAAATTGACATCTACAGTTTGGAATTCCAGCATTAGAGACTATTTATAGGGACGGGCCACTGTCCCCCTGGCACAAAGTTGCCTTAAACCTGTGGAATGCAGCTCCTTGAAGATTTCCCCTGTGTAAGAGGTCCTTGAGTGAGGGCATAGAGCTACACAGCTGCTTCTGCACCATCCCTTCTCCTGCCCACCAGTGCAAGTGGAATAGACAAGGAAAAATGGCGGGTGTTTGGGGGGATCCCTTCACCCTGGTAATCTGCAGCTGCCAGAAAGATTTCTGGGAACTGTTGGCAACCAGCATAGATTAACACAGCTTACTTTGCAGCCTGGCCTGGTGCCAGGACAGCCTGAGGATCGAGTGAACAACTAGGTGGCTTTGGGCCCCTCCTTCTCAGTTGTGGGTCTTGTCCCTATTTTCTGTCACTATAAAAACCTAGTCTATCCCTGGCTGTAGTCCAATCAGAAATCTCACTTGTAATTTAAAACCTTAGTTTCCTATACATTTCGCAACTTATGCATGGTGAGAAGCAATTCCGACCCTGTGAATTTTCAGGCTGTTGGGTTGCATGAAATGGATGCAATAATCTTTTTAAGTTAAAAGCGTCCTATCAGCAGAGGGGAGGAGTGTCTATGTGCAATGGCTGTCATCTTGGTTGACACCCAGACTGGACTGGGGGCCTTCAGGGCTGAAAGTTTGAGCTAAACAACCAAGGCTCTGTAGCGGGGGGCTGTAACAGACACAGTCTCTGTGGGCTGGGGACAGAGAGGAAACATACAAGAAGCACTGACCTGCAAGTTGTAATGTCTCTACATCCTACCTGCCTCTCTGGAGGCGGGGGACTGAAACTCCATCTTGGAGAACAGGCCTCTTGTACCTTTCATTACTTGGATGCTCACAAAAGCATAAGCAGCTGGCCAGGGCAGAGGAGTGGTGTTCATATGTGCTGATAATAATTAAAAAAAGCAGCTATGCCCTTGCTTTGTTGTGAGTTGCTGGGCTAAGAAGCTTTCTCTCTGTTGCAGCTGTGATGCTGAAGGTCTGATTGTTTATCAGGATCAGGAAGAAATGTTTTAAAATGTTATCTTTAGGCTTGGTTCAGTGTTAGGCCTATTGACTCTGACAGTTCCCCCAGGAACATTTTAGGAGGATATTTCCATTTCAGTGGGCGAGTCCCATTTAGTGAGATGATGATATACTGTATCCCTTTAGCTGCATTCCTGTTGTAAAGCTTCATTTCGCCCCCCCCAACCCCCTCCTTCTCTGTGACTGATAATGACTTTTTAAATAAGTCATCGCATGGGGTGTGAAATTCCAGAACTGAGTGTACGGCCCAAGGAAGCAGGCTGTACACTCAGCCATGAGTATGTGGACAGAGACCCCTCTGCCCCAGCCAATGCTAAACTCTGCAGCTGCCACTGCAGGCCAGAGGCTGCTGTTCCCCCTCTATGTCCATCTTCACAAACTGCAGATCCATCTTGTGCCTCGCTCTTTTTTCACTCATAGGGAATGGCTCCAGGATACTTACAGTCCAGTACCCCTGCCCAGCCTCTCTACATCAGTCCCACCACCTGTTCCTTCTTCAGTATTCACAGTGGCATGGTGGCAGCGTTACCCCTTCATGTGCTGTTGTAACTTAGATTCATTGAGTCCTTTGTTCCCACGTAGTTCAATGTTAAAGAGTAAGATCAATAAGCCTCTTCAGTTGTTGACTTTTGAATATTTTTTCTTCCTCCCTCCCTCGCTGCATTGTCCCTCTTCTCCTTATAGGATATTCAGCGCTAAACATGAGAGCTTGTCATCTTCAGTTCAGTTCCAAACCCGTTGTGCGAAGTACGTAACAGAATCGCTCTGTTACAGGAGCATCTGGCCTTGCATTGTAGGCCTGAGACCAGCCAAGTGAGCTAGAGGGTTGATAGGTTCATTTGATAAGTGTGGGATGGGGTCAATCAGGCCACTTTTACAAGTTCTCCCTTTTTGAGATAGGTGAGGAGTGACAATGGCTTTCTTTTCGGGGAGTCAGCAAGTTTTCCTTCTTAAATGATGTTAAAGGACAACAGTGATTGCAGTGGGAGTGTAGCAATTAATGCACCTCAGACAATTTGGGTGAGCATCGGAATAAGCATCGGAAGTTGAGCTGCCTTTTTGGCCGAGAAATCATACGAGAAATTGCATGAGTTCAGGTATTCTTACAAGAGTTGCATCACTCCCTGATTCCTGCCAGGGCAGCTTTTCTCATCTCAGTATATTTTGGTACTTCTGGTCCTGAATAAAACCAGGAAGAACACACTCATGGAAAAATAAGAAAGTAAAGGGCTGCAATGTTATCAAGCCGTATCAGACACAAGAGGTGGGATTAACTCCCACTTTAGCACCCATATCCAACATTTCAGTACCACTGGCATTCAGAAGTCCCCTAATCAGATGCCACCTAACCCTCTAGGCATCTAAGCTCCCACTGTTACAGCCCTAAGATGCCTACATTTCAGTATCTGGCCATGCACTATGCCGCCTCAATTCTGACACCACCTAACACCCAGCTCACACCTAAGCCCCAGTGGGATTCATAAATCAGATGTTCCCTCACTATCTCGTCTTCAGGGCCTGATCTGGCAGACGGGCTCAGAGCATGCCTTAACCTGCACCAAAGATGGTGTGACATTACCCAGGGGGACCCAGAATTGTGAGGCATCTCTCTACCGCCTACCCTTAAGGTCAGGAAGCCTTGTCTGTGCATGCCAGTGTTTGGATCCCTGACTCTTGCAGCCACAGGCAGCACAAGCACTGCCCCCTCAGCCACCCAGACTCTGCTGTCCCTCTGCAGGTTAGTGGGAGGCATACACCACCCTCCAAGCGTCTGCCTGCAGTGTCCAAGCCCTTGATCCACTGGAGACTCCCAGAATTCCCAGATCCTCTACACCCAAAGAAACAGGTCACTACAGCTCACCAGTTACCCCACAGAACACAGCGCCGCTTAACACACAGCATTTAAATGTGTTTATAGAGAACGTAAGTATACGTTTATGTAGCAAAGAACAGCGATTCAAGTGATAGCAAGAAAAGGTTACATATAAAATAAAACCACACCATGCATTCTAGAGCCTGAACATAACTGGAGCTAAAGCTCACCCAAAATCCTTCTAGTGTACTACAGCCAGGCGTGGCTGTGATCTTCTATTCATGAGACAAATCATGCTGTCCTCTTGCTTCCACAGTGGGAGATGTGGAGCATGCCTTTGTCCCTACAGTTATAGTCCAGAAATCCATTGTCTTTACCTGCAAACAGGATAACCCCTGCTGCTTGTGTTTTCCTCTCTAGACTCTCCCCTGGAGACTTTGCAATCACTTGATAAGCGTTTTATTCAAATTGTAAATAAGCATTCATTGTGAAGTATGCTATACTCAATTATATGTAGCCAGACAGATAGGTAACCCTAAGTGTTTTCTAGGACAGGGTGGTTAGCCCTGTGCCAAACCCCCAACCTGGAGGACCAGGGACCACACTTCGTCTGGTCTCTACCCTTCGACCTGTCTGGCATGGGAGACCCTACCAGGAGCACGAAGCTCCAACCAGCATAGCTCTAGGGGTCATCGAGACACACAAGCCCTCCAACCACGGCAAGGTGGTGGTCCATTGGGAGACTTGGGGTTACAGAAACAGCAACAAAGAAAATTTCCACAAACAGGTGTGATGGGCCTCTAGGGTCTCCTCAAGGGACTTGTATGAATGGAAGCCACTGACAGGATGATAGAGGTTTTGAACACCAAAACAAAGACAAGGTTAGGATTTTGGAATGTTCGTACAATGTATCAGACAAGCAAGCTGGCGCAAGTAACAGCAGAGATGCGTCGTTACAGCCTGCACATTTTAGGCATTAGTGAGAGCAGATGGACTGGATCTGGCAGAATGACAACATCAACCGGGGAGACAGTTCTATATTCTGGAAGAGAGGACAATCAGCATGAAGAAGGAGTAGCCATCATCTTGAGAAAAGGAATTGAAAAGAGTCTGATAGAATGGAAACCTGTCAACAGCAGATTGATAAAAGTGAGAATGAAGGGAAAGCATGTAAACATGACCATTATCCAGTGCTACAGCCCAACCAACGACAGCGATGATGAAGTAAAAGACTTCTTTTATGAACAGCTAGAGGTAGAAGTCAAGTCAGCACCTCGACATGACGTGATGATTATCATGGGTGATTTAAATGCAAAAGTTGGGAGCGACAACACCAACAATAAGCGTGCAATGTAAACACATGGATGCGGGATAAGGAATGAGAATGGAGAAAGACTGGTTGAGTTTTGTGACACCAACAACCTGGTTGTTGGAGGCACGTTGTTCTCACACCGTGACATCCACAAACTGACATGGTACTCGCCCAATGACAGAGACAAAAACCAGATAGACCACCTGCTCATTAATGGAATGTGGAGGAGATCACTGCTGGATGTGAGAGTGAAACGTGGGGCTGACGTTGGAAGCGACCACCAACTGGTAACAGCAATGGTACGACTCAAACTCCGGAAGGCGCAGAACAAACCTCACATACAACGAAGATTTGACACCCAAAAATTACAGGGTTCACGCACAAAACACAGTTTTGTCACACAAGTGAAAAACAGATTTCAAGCGCTGCAGGATCTAGTCACAGAAAGCAATGCTGGCAACATCAACACAGTCTATAATAACATAAAGACTGCATACCAACAGAGTGCTGAAGAATGCCTGGGCTATAGGGAGAAGAGAAAATCTAAGCAATGGATTCAACCAAACACCTGGAAAGTTATAGAGGAGAGACGCAAGCTGAAGAGTCAGATGATCAGCACTCGATCAGCAAGATTACAAGAACGCTACAAACAACACTACAGTGAGGCCAATAAGACAGTAAAGAGAATGGTGCGCGCTGACCGCCGTGCTTTTGTCGACGACCTCGCAAAAGAGGCAGAAAGTGCTGCAGCTCGAGGAGAACAAGGACAATTGTACAGAATTACTAAGCAAGTGTGCGACAAGTACCACTCCACAGTCAGCCCACCCATCAAGGACAAGCAAGGAAAACTCCTCACAACACAAGCGGAACAAGACGCACGCTGGGCTGAACACTTCAAAGAAATACTCAACAGAGAATCATTGGAAGAAGGTGCTAACATATCAGGAAGGGAGACAGATTTAGATATCAACATCGATCCACCTACCAAAGAAGAAATTATATCAGCAATCAAGAAACTGAAGAACAACAAAGCCCCAGGAAAGGACAACTTGAATGCAGAACTTTTCAAAACAGACCCAGAGACAGCAGCTGGAATACTGGAACCACTTTTCAGAACAGTTTGGACAGAAGCCTGCGTACCGGAGGATTGGACCAAAGGGGTGATCATCAAGATCCCAAAGAAGGGCACACTCAGTGACTGCAACAACTGGCGTGGAATCACCCTTCTGTCAATACCCAGCAAGATCCTCGCCAAAGTCATCATAGGTAGATTATCAACAGCAGTTAATGAAACGCTGAGAAAGGAGCAGGCAGGTTTCAGAAAAGGCAGGAGTTGTACAGAACAGATTTTTGCTCTGCGTAACATCATAGAACAGAGTGCAGAATGGCAACGACAACTCCACGTGAACTTTGTAGACTTTGAAAAGGCCTTCGATAGTGTAGACAGAGACAGATTATGGCAGATTCTGAGGGCCTATGGAATACCGCATCACATGGTGGAGCTCATCAGGAGCTTCTACAAAAACTACAGCTGCTGTGTCGGAGGAAGCGACATATGGTTTGAAGTTAAGACCGGAGTTCGTCAAGGCTGCGTAATGTCGCCACTGCTCTTCAATCTTGTCATTGACTGGGTGATGCGACGCACGACTGAGGAGGGGCATACCGGCATCAGATGGACGCTCTTCTCCACACTTGAAGATCTGGATTTTGCCGATGACTTGGCACTTCTTTCTCACACTCATCGGCATATGCAAGACAAAACAGACAAATTAAACCAGTACAGCTCACAAGTTGGCCTTAAGATAAGCCAGAAGAAGTCAGAAGTCATGACCCTGAACACCACAACACAAACCCCCATCAAGATCAATAACAACAATCTTCCCTTTACTGACAGATTTGTATACTTGGGCAGCATCATCACCCCAGATGGCGGAGGTAAGCAAGACATTCAGAATAGACTGAGTAAAGCACGGAATGCCTTCATCAGCATGAACAACATCTGGAAATCCTCGAAGTACAGCGTGCGCACCAAGCTGAAACTATACAACAGCTGTGTTCTCCCAGTGCTTGTCTACGGAGCAGAATGCTGGCGCATGAAACAACGGGACCTTACTAAGCTGTCCACATTCCATACCAAGAATCTCAGAAGAATAATCAGGATATTTTGGCCAAATAAAATTTCCAATGAAGATCTACTGTCTCAGTGCAAACAAGAAGACATGGCCACTATAATTATGAAAAGACGCTGGCGATGGATAGGTCATGTGCTACGAAGAGAGGACGGATCCATTATCAAAATTGCACTCCACTGGAAACCAGACGGGAAGAGAAAGAGAGGAAGACCAAAGACAACCTGGCGCCGAACGGTAGAACAAGAATTAAAAGACCACCACCACACCTGGGGAGCAATAGGCGCTCTGGCCCGCGACCGGCAGAAGTGGAAGGACTTTGTTGCTGCCCTATGCGCCACTGGCGTCAGGGGCAGTAAGTAAGTAAGACAGATAGGTAAACTTCTCTTGCCTGAAAGAAACCTGTTTCTTAACCTTGGGTGACCAACCCCAAGTCACAGACCTTAAGAACATAATTTTCAGTATATATATACACATAACTCCTTATTCATTATCAGTACATACATTTCACATTGATTGTGAGGACCAAGGTGACCCAGATTTTTCAGTAGAGACCTTAGATGAGGCTCTTTGATGAATTAGTATGTAGACACTAAATCTGGGAGATCTCTATAATTCTTGTGCACTCCTTTGCCCTCTGCTAGTTAGCACCAGAGGTCCCTGGTTCACAGCTATGGATGCTCCCCTTATAACCTCTATCCAAGTGATTAGAGCATTTATCCAGGATGTGCTACCCACCTCTTTCTGATATGTAACAGGGATTTGAATTTAGGTCCCTGTCTCCCAGGAGAGTACCCTAACCACTGGGTTATGGAGTATTCTGGAGCAGACCTTTTTCAGTCACCCCTTCTGAAGTCATTCCACTGTATAGAAATATTTAAATATCCCTTGGGCCAGAGAAGTAATGATAATGACTGTACAGCCGAGTGGTTAGTGCATTCACCTGGGAGGTGAATCTTCCATCTTCCAATCCCCTTGCTCCTGAGTGTTTAATTAGCTATATTCAGTGGTGCAGCTTCAACAGGAGAGATTGGGGGAGACTATCCCATAGCCCAGTAGTTATGACCCCCACCTTAGAGGTGGGAGACTCAAGTCCTTGCTATACCTCAGGCAGAGGGGGGGATCTGACTTCCCACAGCTGGGTGAGTGTGCCAACCATTGGACTAAAGATCATGGGAGCGGCTTCTCTTCAGGTTTTGTTTGTTTTTTATTTTATTTTATTTTATTTTATTTTATTTTATTATTTTTTGCAATAAAACACTAACATTGTTTAGGCACCGAACTCCAGGAACAGGTGCACAGCTGTGACTCTCAAATGATGCAAAGCGCATCCCTCCAGCCCAGCCTTAGGCAGCTAAGTTCCTTTGGCTTCACCCCTCTCCCTAGCATTGACTATTAGCTAGTTTTAATAGCTGTCTTTGGTGAATCCCATCCTCCAGCGTGTAACTTGTTCCATGTTTTGTACAGGGAGCCTGGGTGCCTCGCTCTCAGGGTTGAGAAGTCTATTAGGTATCAAAGCATCTAAGTCTCCCTTGTAAATCCCATCCAAACAGCCTGATTTTGATCTCACTCGCACCTGTGTAAATCAGCATCCAGTGAAGTCAGTGTGCTCTGATACTGTGTGAGGGGGGTAGTACAAAACCCCTAAGATAGAATGGAGTGACACCAGTGTAAGGCATATCAGACTCAGTGCTTTGGGGCCTCTATGGCTATGTAATGAGATCAATAGCAACAAAACAAGTATGTTACTAGAATACCTTTGCACCTTAGAAGTTTAGTTTCAGATTTTGGGAGAAGGTTCAGGACTTTGCTTTTTTTATCTGAAACAATTTGCTCCTTTCTAAGGAGAGACAAATAAACATCACCTTGCTGAAAAAGGAGAACCCAAGGGAAATAATATCAAAGGGATGGGTGGCTGTTAGCTGCTAGTAGCCAGGCTCCATGAAGTAAGCTGTAAGGGTGAGGGAGGGGAGAGATATTCCCTTGAGACGTTGTCTCCCATTGATGGCAATGGCCCAGATCTTCAGCTGATATAATTCAGCATAGCTCCATGGACATCAGTTTACAGCAGCTGAAGATCTAGCCCACTTAGTTTGCACTGAAAGAAAACTGTACTGTGAACACTGATGGTACATATCATTGAATATATTTGAGGCTGTGATATTACACCAAATTAAGATGCAGTCCTGTGAGGAGCTGAGTGCTTTCAGCTGCCATTCACTTCAATGGGAGTCGAAGAGAATCCGTATCCTATCTTGCAATGAGCTAAGGTGCAGTCCTGCCTCTAGTGAAATCAAAGGGAATTTTACCTTTGACTCCAACAGGACCAGGATTTTACCCTGAGTGATCCTGTGAAGTGCTGAGCACCATCAACTCCTATTGCTTTTTTTCAGCAGAAGCTGAAAACACCTTTCAGGAGCATTAGCACAAAACAGGACTGGGCTCTCAGCACCCCACAGGTTTGGGGCCATAGTAAATAACATGTATTCCAGATTTAAAAATGTTATTAAAGATAATGTTTAAAAAATGGTCAGGTATGGAGTTTAAACGGAAGAGTTCCTGGACATCCAGCCATAATGTGCAGATTATCAGTGGGTACAGAGTTTGGTTGGAAGTCGAGGAGTACAATGAAAGGGTAATCTGTGGTATCCTGGATGGGGGGTAATAGATATGACGGTTAACAGTACAAGTGGTCAGTAATTCGGGAACATCACTTATTGCAGGGGTTACACAGGAAGCAGTTAATGGGGAGTAGGTATGTCCATAATAGTGGATTGTCCCTCATTGAGTCAGTTATGTGGGGTAGATAGTCCTTTAGTCTATAAATTCCTTGTGGTGGCGCTCCGGCTTACTCGTCCCGATCCTGTCTGTGCCCGGTGATGTGCTCGATGTAAATTCAAGTTTTTCTTTAAAATGGTAACTTCAGGGTAAATTACTTTGGATTTCATATTCATCCTTTTACAATTTTCCCAGTGCAGTGTTTCTTTGCAGTGCACTTCTATAATGGTAACAAATGTGAAAATGACAATGATTATTAGTACAGACTTTTTTTTATAGGACTGTCATGATTTGTTATACTTTCTATCGATCTTCGTTTCCTCCTGCACCTGTCATCACAGTATGTCACGCTGTATGGTTCAATAAGTGACATTATTTACACAATTGTCTTTACCAGAGCAAAGCATTACAACATGTATTCTAATAGAGGTAATAGCATTTCTAAAAAGCAAGCTAGCTATATTGATCAATGCTCTTTGCTGAGGTTACTAAACAGCAGGCTAAAAATAAAAAAATATATTCAAGATCAATGTCTAATTGATTTTAAGTTGTCATGTCCAGTTGTTAAACAGCACCAGTGCTTTCTGGAATGTTACCAATGTTCTGGAGCTTTATAAAGCTCTAAAATAAATGGCCACATTAATAGTAGGGTCTGAGATCTGTTGTTTTAGGCTTTGTACAGAATTTTAGGCACTTAGATGTTCAGAAAAAAATTCAAGTGTTCATCAAACACTTACAAGAATGTGCAATGTCAGTGAAATTCCTGTAAAAATACTCTCCTGTGGGTTTTGTTGCCTGGGAATGATGGTTTCTTGAATCAGAAAATGACTGTTCAGAAAAAGGACCCTGCAAAATTCTCAGATCAGCTTTAGGTGAAGACTGTTTAAAATAAATGTGAAATGGAGGAAACTCTCATGAGATCTGGTCTTGCAAAATAGCCACTAACTTGGGTTCAACTCTTAGTGGCATCACAATTTCTTTCGGTTTTGGCTCTGGTTTGGAACCAAAACCCTGAAGGGCAGGAATTGTCGTTGGCATTCAGAACTGCACCCTCACCTCTCAAGTTTGGACTCAAGATTCCGGTTTTGACCCATCTCTGGCTCTAGTCAGAGTCATTTGTCACTGTAGCACCTAGGAGGCAGTCCTTAGGGCTTGGGAAATTCCCTGAAAGCTTGACATTGGGCAAGTACCTTGATGCTGCCCATCCAATCCAGACCAGAATTTGCCATCTCTCTCCCTCTGTCAGCCCTGAGCTCCTAGCTCCCTCTCTCCTTCCTCTGTTTAAGCTTGTATGTTTCTTGAGGTTTTGCTGCACCACATGCTGTGTGCATTTGGCAAACCAATCCAAAATGGAGGATAACACATTTACAGACTACTTCCCATCCTGTGTGAGGTTCTGTGCCCGTTAGGTGGTGTCTCTGGTCCATACCCCTCTGTCTACAATATAGCCTCAGTCTGATGGCAGTCAGTTTGTTAGCCCTGGAAGAGACAGGAACTAGAGAGATTTGGGCTGTTTACTTTTTGGGGCTGGTGGAAGTTAATTTGCCGCTCTCTATTTTCAATAATATTTATCATTTCATTGTCACATCTGCTTATTTGTCATTTGAGGACAGTCTCACGCTCATTTTGTAACACACCCACCCACATCCTGTGCAGTAGCACCGCAGACGCCCAGCTATGGAAGTTTCATCTGCTGCCCTTCACGGCTGGCTGTAAGCATTAGACTAACCCCAGAGTTGGGGGTGTGCGCAGAGCTGCCTCACCTCAGGGGCAGCATTTTCCTCTTGCGCGTGGGGGGGTGCTTGCTGGTGCGTGGTGGAGCATGGCTGCTGCTACACCTCATTATGCTGGAGTTTATTCCTCCCCCTGTACCAATGGCTGGTGTGGGGCTTGAACCAATAGCTCTTGGAGAGTAGGGGAGCGGACTGGCACCTCCCTTAAGGATGCAGTTGTGCCTAGTCAGAAGCCCTCAGCCAAATAAGCCCCCCTTGGTGCCACCCAAGTGTAGTGAGCCAGCTCCCACCTATTCCTGCCTGCCAGCCACCCTTTGTACACCTGTGTATGGGCCTGACAAAATCTGGCTGTCGTGGGGTGACTGGCCCCTTTAAGATGGAGTGGCTGCACCTGTGCTGTGACTGAATACCTGCTGCCCAATTAGCCTTAAGGGAAGGCACCTGGGCTTTATAAAGAGGATGGCAGAAGCAGGGCTGGGCAATTACTGACTTTTCTTTCTTAACCTGGGGGCTATAGCTGCTGCTGGAAGAAGAAGCTGTGGCAGAGGCTGTAGAGGGCTGGATTCCCCGAGTTATGGCAGAAGGGCCCAGAGAGCAGCAGAGGGGCTCTGCTAGCTGAGTGACAGAGAGTTGGAGAAGGCTGAGCTCCAGCTAGGAGGGGCTGGGAGAGGCTGCTTGGTGAAAAGCAGACTGGGACTGAAGATGCCAGAATGAAGTATGAGCTTTTGTGCTGTGATGATGGACTCTGAGGATTGTTTTAAACTGTTTGTTATTAAAACCAGCCTCTGGAAGGGGTGGTATTAGTGATAGCCTGTATGGAGTTTATTGGCAAGCCCTGAGAGAAGGGGAAACTGAGGCATGCCTGTGCAAAGCTATATATTCACAGTGGGTGTTTGGCCATGTTCTCCTGATAGATGTGTCTGTCTCTGTGGGTGCAGCCAGCAGGCATGGGGGAAAAGGGATGGTGTATACAGCTGCTATTCCAGCAAAATATCTTCAATGTTAAATCTAAAACTCTGTCCTCAGCTTGCCTGGCTCTGTGGAGGGATTGTGGCACTTTTTTGAGCATGTACAGTGAATTCAACACAAAAGGGCACATCCAGGCAGGCAGGGATGGGAGAAATGTCTCTGTTCAGGGCTTGGTACTGCATCCTTAAAGTCAATGAAGACTTGAATTGGAGCAGGAAGCCCTTAGAAAGCACTTAAGTGCTTTGCTGGGGTCTAATTTTAGTAGCTGGCTCAAAACTTCTGTTTGAGTTCCATTTGGCTCTGATGAAATGGTGAGCTCTGGGCTGCTGTATGTTTCTTATTTTGTATTTCCTGACCTTGATAGTTCTAGATGCCAAGCAAGAATCACTTTCAAATGAGAATGTTTTCATAAAACTAGCACAGGGTCACAGTTAGCAGGAAAAACCCATTTTAATCCATTATTTGTTTAAAAAAACAATGGTGTAAACGTAATGAAACTCCAGTGCCCCTTTAGTTCTCCAGTACCCGCTCCTGCAAGCCAGGAACACTTGAAGAGTTATAGATTCAGCGTAAGCAAAGCCCTTTGCCGTCAGTAGTTACCAATTTTTCCCTGAAAAATTCCTGGGGTTTCCAAAAGCCAGCCAGTGTTTTGGTTTTATCAATTTCCTCCCCCTGAATTTTAGCTTTTCCAGAACCCAAGAATTTTTCAATGGAGAAAAGGCTGGAGTTGCACTGAAGAGCTGGCAGAGCCAGCAAGGGGCTGTGTCTGGCAGGGGCCCAGTACTCCTAGGTTGTGGCCTTCTGTTCCCCTCCTGATACTGACCCTTCCTCAAGCACCCCTTTGGTCCCTTTCCATGGGGAGCAGCAAGATGGACAGGGAGCCATATCCCAGCAGCTGGGACCACTCAACTACCGCAGTGACAGTCCTGCAGGGAGTTGAAAGCATGATCCTGGGTGTACTGGCCCCTTTGCTGGACAGAGCCTCTGCTGACCCAGCCCATTCAGTTTAAGGGACTTGGATTGTAAGCTGTTCTGCATTTGAACCTTGCACAGCGGGGTTCTGGTCCATGACTGGGTCTCTCAGGTGCTGCCACAAAACACATAATTAAGCCATCAATGGCTTTGGTTGGCTGGGGATGTCTTTTAGATGGACTTTAGCCAAAGAAAGGTCTTGATTTTGAAAATTGCAATGCTGCGTGTGTGTTTTTGGCCAAATTCTACATTCACGCTTGGCTGTATACGTCTCATTCAGTTCAACAGCGTGGAATTCCCCTATCTCGGGTCAGAACAGTGTCCCAGATCCTTCGGTCCACAGCCTTGTTCCTGCACACAGCGGCCTTTCAGTGTCCTCAATGAGCTTTCGATCAGGCCCTGTCTGAGTGGTAGGAAGCCCTGCCGTGTAACCTCTTTGTGGCTGCCACTGTGGGCTTGTGGCTGCAGGAAACCCGGCAGGTGATCCGCTCCTTGACGTACAGCGGGGAATGGCTGCTGGATCATCACAGCCACAAATTCACTGACCCTCGTCCTTTCTGGCTTGGCCTCATGTAGCCAAAAATCTTACATGCTAGGGGGCAAGGACACCCCATGGGACTTGAGTGTGTGCAAAGGGTCTGGATCCTTTTAATATTTTGTTTGATGTTGTTTGTATTGCGGGTACCGCATCGGATGCCCAGTCGTGGATCCCATTGTGCTAGGTGCTGTACACATTTGACAAAAAGCAGTTCTCTGACCCAAAGAGCTTATGTGTATTGTATCTTAAAAATTAATAATCTTTTTTGTAAGAGTGGAAGGAAAGAGATGCCAGCAAAGACCATTTACAGGGCACAATAAGTTTCACGGGTCCTACAAAATCCAGGAACTATATACACTCACTGCTACATAGTTCCAATGACTAGCACCATACCTAGTAACTATTTACATAGATACAGATATAGGACACTCCTGTAACACTTTTGGCACTATTAACCTAAATGATGACAGTGCTCCAGGGTTCCAGTCAGGGTCAAAGACCCTTTGTGCTGGGTCTGTACAAACACTGAGGAAGAGGCAGTTCTTGCCCTAAAGAGCTCACAATCGAAGTGTTTAAAAATGCCAAGGGTGGGAGTGGCTGGGTAAAACCTACAAAGTGACCAGAGCAGTAGCAGGCATGTGGCTTGTTAGTCCCCTCCTGCCTCTGAGCTTTAACATTTATTTTCTGTAATCCTTTTATTTGTTCTATCAATTCTCATATGTACTTATACGGCTCCCATTACCATAGCACCTGAGCACTCGCCATTTGGGAGGTGAGAAAGAACTATTACTTCCGTTTTTACAGATGGGGAACTTGAGGCATAGGGAGGCTAAGTGACTTGCCCAACATCACACAGTAAGTCTGTAGCAGAGCACAGATGTAAAGCCAGGCCTCCCCAGTCTGAAGTTAGTGCCCTAACCACTGGACAATCTTTCATTACTAATGGGGCAAGGAGAGTTGCAGGAATGGGGGGAGGTGGGGAGTAAATAAGAACAAGGGAGTGGGGAAAAGGAGCAGGAGCTGGTGAGAGGAGGGCAGGGAGAATGGGGCTAGCAGTGGGGAGACTGTGAGGAGGAGGGGGAGGATCCTGGGGCAAACAACTGCTGATCAGAAAATAATGCACAACCATTATGTTGCAGAGAGCTGTTTGCATCCAGGGGCTGCGAAGACCAAGGGTGGCCTCTCCCTGCACTACTCCTGCAGGCTGCTGCAGTCCCTGGGAGTTGGATCCATCCCCAGGAGATTCTGCTGTGCTATGCGGCTGGGATCCAGGGAGGCTCTCTGGCTGAAGTGTCCAGGGAGTCAGGGTCTATGTTAGTGCAAGATAAAGTGAGCCTCTCCCTCTCCATTGCTGGTGCTCTTGGCTGTTGCTGGTCTGACTGGGTTCAGCAGGGTTGCAGGCTTCTGGCTGCTGCACTACAGGGTTCTTGAAGCCAGACACCCTCTGCTTCTCCTCTCTTTGCCCATCCCACCCCTGAGCTGGTGCCCAGTCAACATGGAGCCTCCAGGGAGGAGGTGGTGGCAGCTGGTAGGAAGTGAAGGGAGCAGTGGGGAGACAGAGGGTAGGAAGTGGTGAAAGGGGTATTGCTGAAAGGGGCAGAATAATCGGGTAGGGGCTGGAGAAGACAAATGAGGGGGGCTGCCTCACATTCCTTTACTCCCTTAACTATGCCACAGGCTCCAGACCACTTCTCTCTCACTCATCACTGTCGTGTCTGAGCACCTCACAATCTTTAACGTGTTTATCCCACGGTGGATACAAATCGTGAGATTGGCCAATAGAATTTTTAATATAAATCATGATTATTTGTGTTACTAGGTATTTACTTTCTTCCATCTTGTAATCACCTCCTTGTTTCTTTAGTTTCCTGATTGTTGGTAGAATTTCAGATTTTACAGAGATTTCTTTTCTTTTTCCTTCTAAGAAATATCACACTTAAAATGCTCATCTGCTGAAAAAGAAAGCTCAGGGCCTCACTAACATCCTTACTGGGAGAACAAGTGCTTTTGGAAATCCCACTCTTTGGTGGGATGGGTTAATGAGTCTAACCTTAGGCTCCTATTTTTGAAAACTTTGGTCTGTTTATTAAAAAAAAAAAAAAGTTCATAATAGCTCTGATGTATTGAAAGTCTACGTAACTTTTTATTGTTAACAATGAAGCAATTTAGTTTTTGAAGGGACAAAGGTTTTCTGCCACTAAGAGAAATGATTTGAATAAAAATACAATTTTATCCACTCATGCTGTAAATATTGATACACATGATTAACTTTAATTACTAGTAGTCTCTCTGAATGGGGCTATTCGTGTGAATAAACTTACAAAGGGATCAGAAATTTTATTTTCAATAGTCTGTTATGCATGTAGCAGTTTTGTAAACTTCAAAGGAGATGCCCTACCCCTACTGGCCTTTTAAAAACCCAGCACTTATAGTTTAGTTCATTCTACATTGTCAATACCGCACATCTTCAAATTATTTGTACGAAGCTTCAATCTGATTTTACATCAATGATTTGTAAATCACTCCATCCTGATTCTTTCAACACCTAGTGTAGAAGGGAAGTACTGTTGTCGTCCTTTGACAGATGAGGAACTGAAGCACAGAGACTTAGTGACTTTCCAAGGTCCCAGAGGAAGCTGGTGGCACAACAAGGAATTTGAGCCTGGGTCGCATGAATCCCAGGTTAGTGTCTGAACCACTGCACTATCCTCCCAATAGCATACTCCTAAAGTTGCTCCTGGCTTCTCTTCCCCCAGTACCTATCCCAAGCTGCTCCACGTGCACTCCCTTTCCACCTCACCAGCAACCTTCCTGATTCTCCTTCCCTACCACCACCCATTTTTTCCAGACTCTCCCACCAGCTCTTCATTCCTTCCTACAGCAAACCCCTTCAGCATTGTAGTCTGGCTGTGCCTCTGCCTCAGCATAGCCATACACCAGGGAACGTGAGAGGGGTGGTATAGGGCTGCTCTGGCACCCCTAGGCCTGGGACGGTGTCCTCCTTATGTCAGAAGTATTCCCTGGTAGGGAAATGCACGGGCTCAGGGGCACCTCTGCCCGCATAGTGAACACACAGTGGAGGCTTGAATTCCTAGAATTTAAGGCCAGAAAGCACCAGCGTGATCATGTAGTTTGTCCTCCTGCACATTGCGGGCCACAGAAGCTCACCCATCCACTCCTCTCATAGACCCCTAACCTCCGGCTGAGTTCCTGAAGTCCTCAAATCATGGTTTAAAGACATCAAGCTACAGCGAACCCACCATTTATGCTCGTTTAAACCTGCAAGTGACCCATGCTGTAGAGGAAGGTGAAAAAAACCCAGGGTCTCTGCCAATCTGACCTGGAAAAATTCCTTTCCCACCCCAAATACAGTGCTGAGATAGACCTGAGTATGTGGGCATGACCCAGCAGCCAGACACCCGGGAAAGAATTTGCTGTAGTAACTCAGAGCCCCCCTTGTCTGTGTCCCATCTCCGGCCATGGGGGATTTTTGCTACTGGCAGTTACCGATGGGCCACATGCTGCTGTAGGCTGCCCCATCATACCATCCCCTCCCTAAACTTATCAAGCTCAGTCTTGAAGCCAGTGAGGATTTTTGCCCTCACTACTCCCCTTGGAAGCACAAAGTGTACGCGTAGGGACTGGACTATGGAAAGTCTGCATGCAGATGCTCAGACCTGGAAAGTGCAGCAACTTGTGTATGTGTAGAAATGGAGGCTCACTAGAGACTTTTAAAATTTCACCCCTGTCCCTGTTCCATCCGTCAGTTCTGAAATACCATATAATGGAAAACAGTAGTGAAAGCTGGTCACTCTCTTGCTTGTTCCTGTCCTTAAGTGAAATTCACTCCTATGCAGAGGGCCAGTGTAAGAGATAAAATCCTAGTCCTGTTGAAATCAATGGCAAAACTCCCATTGACTTCAGTGAAGTCATGATTTCACCCAAGATCCATGCACTGTTTAAACTGCCAAAATAGGGCTTAACCAGGGGATAGGCCTGTCTCTTGCTCTGCACAGGGAGGATTTTCACTCTTAAAGAATGGAAGAAAAAGCTATTGTGGGAATAACAAAGGATTGAAGCTTGTGGTTTTTTGAGACTGAACATCAGTGGTCCCAACCCTGAATTTCCTTAATATAGTAAAGATCCTGAAACTGAAAGTGGAATCTTCAAAGCTGCTGAAAAATGAATGTATTAGTGAGCTTACCAAAAAGAGGAAATGTTTTTAAAATGTAAACCAAAGGGAAAGTGTGTTGCTAGTTCATGCAAAAGACCCATTGTACCTGCTCGTAGCAAAAATAACTTCATCAGCTTGTCATAACAGATACTGTACACCCAAGGCTATTTGTTGCATTAGCAATAAAACAATGAGCATAGTAAGCTGGAAGCGCATGTCAGCACATCAGCTGGGCACTGGTTACAATCGGTGCTTCCATGCAAATATACTGTGGGTTGAGCAAGTGGAGAAAACCAGTGGTGTTGTTAAACAACATCAAATGTGCGTTTTGTCTCCCTTCTCCTTTAAATTAAGTGTTGGTCAAGACCAGGTGCGAAGCAGCATTATTATTATTTACTATTTTATTTTATGACAAGTATTTACTAGGTGCCCATCACCATTCTATCATGGCTTACTTTGTGGTGGTTAAAATGGAGCAATCTTCATCACAGGACTAGAGAGCACACAGCAGAGCAGCTGACCCATGACCCAGATAGCAGCTGGAAGATGAAATGTCAGGAGGATTCTAGACCCTGCCATTTATGAATGAAGAGAGGTATTTTGCCCTGAACGTGGCAGGGAGGAGGTAAGATGCATTTCCAGTGGGATTGAATTCCACTGACCCCTCTGCTCTGCTTCCACCATATGAGAATCATTATTTCCAAGCATAGTTGTTGGACTAAGGCCCCACAGGTGAGGCAGGCTCTAAGACAGCTGAAGCCAAGACCATTTTAGGTCTTTATAGCTAATGACCTGCACTGTGATTTCAGTTGAGAGTGCAGCTCCCAAAATCTTGTTGGTGTGTGCTATGCAGAAGGTAGGTAGCCTCACATTGCATTGGCGGAAGCTTGTGTGGTCCCAGATAGATTATGTTGTAACAATTCAGCCTTGAAATGACAGTTGTCTGGATTACCAAGGTGAGGCTTTCAGTTTATAGGAATGGTTGTAATTTTTTTCCTGCCTGGAGCTACAAAGGAATAAGTTTCTGACCAATGCTGCTAATTGACCACCCAAGGCATATCCCTCACATTGCAAACCACTTTCAGGCTGGGGTAGGAGGCAGATGCCTTCAACTTACTCAAGTTTTTGCCTTTGCCAGTTCTTCACTGTTCGCCCCCATCTGGTCAACATCAACCCTGACTTATCTAGATTGAATCTTATCCAGTTTTGCTTTCATCCAGGTCTTTTTCTCTGGCAAGCATTGAGAGATCAGGGAAACACTTCACTCAGGGTTGGTTGACAAGGAGAATCAGAGCTGTGTCACCAGCATACTTATCAAAGCCATGATAGCTTGTATCACAGCCTGTATGACTTTGGAGGCCACATGATCCTTAGTGTTTTCACATAAAGATTGATTAGGGATAGTAACAAGCTAGCACCCTGTGGAACATAAATCTGAGAGCCTTCCAGAGGGAAGGGCAGTTTTGCAAACCTAAGTCTCTGATGAACTGAGGCACTTTAAGGCAGTTCCATTTACCCCTACCATGTCTTGTAGTCAAATAGTGCTTCATAGTTGATGGTTTTCAAAGCCATTAACAGATCTTGTAGTCTCAGCATGCATGTGTGGCCTCTGTCCATTGCTCTGAGAACGTCATTGACCACTGAGATTAATGCCGTTTCCAGAATGGGAGCCAAAGTGTGTCAGGTCAGCTGGCAGATGACATGTTCAGGTGGGCATGATTGCTATGTCCTATGCATAGGAGAAGAACACAGCAAGTCTTAGTGTAGCACTTGTATGGAAACGGCACCCGAAGCTGTCATGCTTTGATGGGAATGCCTGAAATGCCTCCTACAGGCACCATCAAATGCTCCTATGAGTCTGGTTGCAAGGCATCTTAAAGTTCTTTGAACATCTTGCCTTCAAAATAAAAGCCTTAGTTGAGTGCCTCCACTGATCTGGGACGCTGTGTCAGTGCTGCACGTGATGCTGTAGACCCAACATCCCATTATGCCGATCTGTTTAAAAGTGCCGCCCTGGGATGCATGTGCATCTCCTTGACTTCAGTGGGAGTTCCATAAGTCATCCAAATGATCCTGCACAGTTAGTGGCATTGAGTACGTTGGCAGAGCTCTGTACTAAGCAGAGAGAGAATTCTGACCACAGCTGGTAGGCGGGCAGTCTGCCAGTATCTCAGATGTATCAGCCACTGTTCACGATCTGACGCCTAGCAGCTGAGCTAAGTTTTTTTATGCAAACATTGGAACATGTTGAACTGGTCATGTGGGCAAATACCCTCTTTGCTTTTCATTTGCACACACATACCATAGCTAGAAAAGAAAACGTGTGTTTGACACGTATTTTTTTGTTTTGGCTTAATAAGAGTTTCTCTTACTTTCTCTCAAATTTATTTGCAGCGAAATTTTGTGGGAAATTATACAAAAGCTTGCATTAAAATAATATAAAACTCCTGATCCTAGATTCAGATGTGCAGTATGCCATACAGCAAAAACAACGAGAGTCCTGTAGCACTTTGAAGACTAAAACATTTCTGCAGGCATCAGCTTTCGTGCGCTGCAACCCACTTCGTTAGATGCCCTGACGAATGCATCTGATGAAGTGCGTTGCAGCCCACGAAAGCTGATGCCTGCAGACATGTTTTAGTCTTCAAAGTGCTATAGGATTCTCGTTGTTTTTGCTGTATACAGACTAACACGGCTACCCCTCTGGAACTTTTCAATATGCCATATGTTACTGGAGACCTAAAATAAAATCTAAAGTGTGCACAAATGCAGAAGCTGACCTTTGAAGTGCTGCGTGCTACTCTTGGGAGACTGGAATCTGCCCCCAGGGTTTTTTTTGTTTTGTTTTAAGTGGACAAGGAGTGATCCTCTGAGACCCTCTCACTTCTTTATTGCCCTGTTCAAGAGCTCTGCATGAAGCTGACCCGTGCTCCCAGCCTAGGTTGGATTCAGTTGCTCTGCTTGTGGGTAGTTGAAAGGGATTGCTTGAGTAGGGTGAGGACTTCCCTCTGTATTTGGGAGCAGCGGGTTCTTCCAGTGCAGAATTCCTAGTCCAATGAGGAAGAGGGCACGCTTGTGACCACGATTTTGACACCTGCAAAGAAACACTGATTCTTCCCTTCCAGAGCTCTTACTCTAAGATAGCAAAAAAAAGGAAACTTAGGGCAAGAGCCATCATGTAGTCCTCCGCATTCCCTGTTGTGTTCAGCATTTGCAGTGTGGTATATAACATCAGGCACGTTTATGAGCATTCTGATATACCAATGCATGACATAGTAAATCTAAAAATGGAGCAGTCCTCTCTGATCTCTTGTTGGTTTACATCAAACCGTTAATAGTTGAACAGCACGGGGTAGCTCAGTTGATTTGATGTGGCACATTTTACCTCCCAGAATCAGCAGTTGAAATCTGTCTCGGGTTAGCTGTGTCTCCAGGTTATTTGCATTTGATCATCATGTTGCCGTAGGCTAGAATGGGCTGCTGCGAATCAGGCATTTGCCTTTTGGAGCAGTCAGTAATGTGGGCTGGAAGGCAAACCAATAGGGTGGTCATGCTTTGTCCCTCAGCACCCAGCAGACTCACTCTTGAGCAGCGGAGTGATTTTAGCAGCTGATTGGCAGTCTGCTTGCTTTGCCTGTTCCAGGAATGAAAGTGGAAAAGTTTTTGTTGAACAAAGACATGAGGCTTTCCTGGACCCAGAACCACAGAACTTATCCTGGCACTTTTCACAGCAAGCACTGTTTTACTGTTTAGAAGCTGTCAAACCAGTTAACTTCTGATTTGTAAGTTTTGGAAGCCTGGCAACTCAACACGGAGTTGTGCTCTGTCTCTGGAGACCCGTTGTACTCACTCCACATGCACTGCTCAGCCAAGGGCACTTTGATTCCTGTCAATAACTGTGTACTTCTCAGATCAAAGAGTATAGGAAAAACCCCACTGTTCTAAAAGCAGTATTAAAAAGGGGATGGCATTAATCGAGGCTTTCGTTTGAGAAGAAGGTTCTGGGATGGGAGCCAGCAGCAGTTACAAGAAGAAAAGTTAAGGACTGTAAGGACTGTGCATGTTCCAAGAGGTGAGTTTTGAAATGGTGAAAAATAGTAATATGGCTGGTTTAGCACTTTTGATTTATATAGCAAAGATAGTAAACATTTTTAAACATACCTACTAATCCAGAAATATTGACATGAACCTCCACCCACACAAATATACCCAGTCAGTCAGCTGGACAATAAGCTCCTCTCCCTTCTTGAAATCTCAGTCAACCTGACCGTCAGAATATAGACCAGTCTTACGGCGTGTCATTAAGGTCCATACATAAACTATTTCCAACTAGGAGGGGGGAGCGTGTGTCAAAATGCTGCATGAACATGCCCTCCTTCCAGCATCTTCCCTGTTAGGCCAGAGGGCTGATAGTTGGAACACTTCCTCAGATTGTAGCAGTGACTGTATCACACAGGGAGAAAGGCAGGCAGTTCACAAACCATTTATAGCTTTATAAGCTAAAACCAAAGCTTTGAACTCCACCTGGAAAAATGCCAGGCAACTAGGGCAGATGATGATATGCTCATAGCGTGAAATAAAGTTTAACAAGCAGGCAGCCTCATGTTGCCCTGAATTAATTGACTGTGAGCAGTCTTCAGCCACACTGTAGTAGTCCAACCTCTTGTTGATAAAGGCAATGTAATACTATATAGCAAGAGGAAGTGTGGCTCAGGGCATAGGGCACTGGCTTGGCAGTCAGGAGATGTGAGTTCTAATCTTAGCTCCCTCTGTATGACCTTTGGCAAGTTACTTCACCTCTCTGTGCTCCCAGTTTCCCTCCCATCCTTCATCTGTCTTGTTTTTTGGGGGGCAGTGAGGAGTGTTTCTTATTGTGCTAGGCACTGGGAAATCACACAATGAGGCTTGATCTCAACGGGGGTCTCTAGGTGGTACTGTAATATAAATAATTGTTAGTGGTGGGCTTCAGTTTTGGGTCTGAATATGATTGAACACCCCTGCAAATGTCCCCCAGCTAGGCACTGAAATTAACATTTCAATGAAGTTTATTTTGATGCCTATGTTAGGGACTACTAACTGCCATGCTCAGTGTATTCATTAGCAACACCTAAAGCCCCTGTCTATGCAACAAAATCTTCTGAGCCAAATTCTTCCTTGGAGAAGTCAAGAGAGGCAACTAGAGATTCATCTGGTCCACTGTGATTAAGCACCATGCTTAAAACATGGCCAAGATCCACATGTGTTAGAGCATGATCTGGTGTTGCTGGGACCAACCTGTGCTAAACATGGCAGATATCGGGAGGGACTGATCGAAATTGATGGTATTTAAATCACTGATTTTAATCATGAATTAAATCATCAGGTTGAAAATCTTGATTTAAACCATCAGTTTTAATCATGTTTTGTACTTGTACTTTAGTTATTTTCTTAAGAAAGGTCATTGGCTGGTAACTATTAAAACATGTTTATTTGCATCTTTAAACTAAATTAGGTGTTACTTTTTGCTAACTAGCCGGATACACTAAATCTATATACATTTATTTAAGCAATTATATAACTTAACTTATATATATTCATCTTCTGAATGTTTACATTTTTATGATGATAGAAAATGGTGAATGATGCATTTTCTCACTTACTAGATTAATGTTTTTTACTTGTGATTTGTGTCAAATTGTTTGGATGGAAATTAGAATGAAATTAAAAATGCACAAAAACTGCATTTTAATTTTTTAATAAAGAAATGTGCTGGATGCATAAGAGAAAAGTTTATCAAAACATTTCTCATTGAAAATCAACTCATTTATTAAACAAAGGAAGTGGTGTTTGTAGTTAGAGGATGGAACTGATTGTTTCTGGTTACTATGTCCTTTAAGATTTTAGAATGAGTAGATCTCATCCTCTCATACCTAGTTTTTACTCGTAGTTTGGAAGAGAAAAACAAGTTTTGCTGTTTATCAACTCCCAATATTCTCTGTGCACCTACAGAAGAGGCTGAAGAGTTACAAACTGGTTTAGTACTTCAACAAGTTCCAATTCCAGGTGCTTAGCCAGTGACTTCCACCAGTTCTGTGGTTTGACTTTCTCTAAAAAGTGGCAGCAAACATACTGTTTAATATTTTTATTTGATTTAAATTATTATAATTTTAGGCCTCAACTTTAGTTAATTTCAAATATGATTTTAAATTGTATTAAATTTAAGAAATTCAATATTTTGTATTTAAATTGGTTTATTTTTAATTCATCTTTTTTTTTTCTTCAAACCACCTGGGTGGATATGGTAGTGTAAATGGGGCCCAGGGAACATTTGCTGAGAGTTGAGATGCTTTCAAGCATTGTCTTTCATTGCCACGCTATTCCGGGGCCAAGAGTGGTTGTATGTCAGGAGGGATAATCTTCCCTGTTCCATGTGCACAGGGGGAGTACACACTGCACCATTCATTAAGGGGGTACAGATTGCTTCCCTTGGCCACAAGCCCACAGAGCCACTCTCTTTCATGTGCTCATCGGAGGAAGGAGAGGGTAAACTGTCCCTGCTCAACTGCTGTTGATTGGCCCACTGCACCTCGGTATGAACTGATCTGGTCGATCCCTATACATTACAAAATACCTCTTAAAGTAGCTTGTGCCTGTTCCCAGTCCTTACACAGTGCTAACCAGCCATGGAACAGGTTTGCTCAGAACACTGACTCTTTTCCCCCGCGCATGCTGTACACGCTGCATTTTTACTGCTGTGAGAGATGTGGCCTTGGGTGGGTTGGCTCAAATAGCATCATAGGTCTGTCTTCATGCCACTTCCCTTGTTCCTGCTTCATTTGTGTCTCATCCTGCAGTTACCCAGTGTCTTCAAAGTAGCCCTTAAGGTGGTCCAGAGGCTAAATGCCGCAGAACCAGCTTCATTAACCTTAGGAAAGAGGGACAAAGCAGGACTGGCAGAGGGTTTTCTAGATTACTTTTTGCAGGGGGAAGGCAGAGGCAAGTGTTATTGTGGCAAACAGTGTTTGGCAACAAACCGGGGACTGAAATGAAAGTTTCTAGAGCAGTGGTTCTCAACCTTTCCAGACCACTGCACCTCTTTCAGGAGGTGGATTTGTCTTGCATACCCCCAAGTTTCACTTCACTTAAAGACAACTTGATTACAAAACCAGACGTAAAAATGCAGCAGTGTCACAGCACACTATTACTAAACAAGTGCTTTACGTTCTCATTTGTACCATATGTTATGGTACCCCTTGGTAAAGAAACACTGATATAGGATATAGAGCACTACAAACAAATCATTATCTGGATGAAATTTTAGTTTGTGCTGACTTCGCTAGTGCTTTTCAGGTAGTCTGTTGTAAAACTAGGTGACTATCTAGATGAGTTGACATACCATCTGGAAGACTTTTACATGCCGTTAGGGGTACGCGTACCCTTGGTTGAGAATCACTGCTCTAAAAACAACGAGAGTCCTGTAGCACTTTAAAGACTAACAAATTTAATTTCTGCGGACATCAGATTTCGTGGGCTGTATCCCACTTTGTCAGATGTAAGGAATAGAAATCACATAGGAGGTATATATACACATATCCAAGGGTAAGAAACAACAATGGGGAAGGTAGATAAAAGCAAAGTCCATTCAGTTAGAGTAGTTGAGGCCTATTCACAACCATTGATTAGGAGGTGAGAATGTGTGAGCAGTGACAATTACTACTTGTAATGAGAGAACCATTCCAAGTCCCGATTCCGACCCAGTTTGATTGTGTCAAGTTTGCAGATGATTTCTAGTTCTGCAGTTCCTCTTTGAAGTCTGTTTTTGAAGGTTTTTTTGTAGAAGTATGGCAACTTTCAAGTCAGTGACAGAGTGTCCTGGGAGAATGAAGTGTTCTCCGACAGGTTTATGGATGTTATTATTTTGGTTGTGAATAGGCCTCAACTACTTTAACTGAATGGACTTTAAAGTGCTACAGAACTCTCGTTGTTTTTGCTGTATACAGACTAACACGGCTACCCTTCTGGAACTGCTCTAAAAATGTGAGCTATTACAGTTTGTATTTAAGAGCCTGGGAGTTGCTGTAACAGACTCTTAACCTTTGCAGATTGGGCACATAGGTAGACTCATTTTTAGAATATAGTATGCAGTCTCATTAGGCAACCAGGGGCTTTATGAAGAGATGTCAGGATTTGTTGGAATTATTTTTTTTAAATGCATACTGGACCTCTGGCTTTCTGCTACGTGTGGGGGAGGGCAGTCTCATAATATTCTTATCTATTCACAGCTCTCCAAACAAAATCCATTACAAACATTGGACCCTCTGCACCACCCTAGAAGTGATTGTTAGCTATCAGTCTTGAATGTTATCCTTACAGTTCAGTATCACAAGTTGCCTGGCTATGTGACTACCTGATTAAATCATCTTAGGCAGGGCCAGTGAATGATACTTTGGGGTTGCCAGAAGTTTAGCATAATCAGAATGCCAGAAGGCATTATTCAGAAATAGCAAGAACAGGAAGTCTTGATTAATGCTGAGTTAGCTGTCTGTTCTGTAATGCTGTTTCTAGTCCAATGGAAGCCTTGATAGCGTTTTGGTCTGAAGGCCATAGACATACTGACGGTCACAGATCAAAATACCCTCACTTTTCATAAATTATGCTGCTGTATTTTATGTTAATGGATGCACAAAAGCACAGAATTCATAGGAGTCCAAGGGACGTTTTAACAGCTATTCTCAACAATAAATTATACTACTTCACCGAGTGATAGCAAATGTGAATCATGACTAGGCCTTGTCATCCTAAGTGAAATTCAGGGAATGCAGTTTAGGCTTGACGGTGCCTGTTCATCTGCAGAACATGTAGCAAGATCACATGGTGCAAGTTGAAACACCGAGAGTCCTGTAGCACCTTAAAGACGAACAAATTTCTGCAATCCACTTCGTCAGATGCATGGTGCAGGTTGGTTAGTCTTTGTAGAACACTGAATTGACACTTCCCCTGGCTACATCTCCTTTCATATTTCCCTCCATGGCTTTCCATTGAGGCCGGCCCCTACGTTTCCTCTGGAGTCATCTTTATACCTTCTGTGCTGGCCCTGTATGTGGTTACCACCTGGGATTCAACTAAGGATATCCACAGCTCAAAGCATCAGCCTCCACAGCTAGAGGTAAAGGACAATGTCCTGTACCTGAGAACTGTGCCAGACCCTCTGGGTTGGGCATGGATGGGGTCAATTAACATTCTACCTGGACAGTGGGCTATACTCCTTAGGACTGGATCATCCTCTGATCCGTTTTACCAAGTTACATCCTTCTCTACATCCAAATCACTCGCTAAAATTTCACTCTTGCTGTGAAGTCTACAAGAAATAAGAGGCTATGTTTAAAAACAAACAAAACCCATAAAGCTCCCAAATGACAAAAAAAGAACAAAACAATCACGTGTCCACATCTTCCTGGGCCAATGTGCTGTCTTATTGTCACCTTTGTCCTCCTCCTACCTCTTGTCTGTTACGAGTCCTACTTGGCATGCCTTACTGACTTCAGTGTGAATGCTCATCAGAGCATTCTAATTGCGGATTCCAACACAGCCCCCTAATATCTCCAAAGGCAACATACAGAGGCTGCATACCTAGTGGATCTCTCCATTAGAAAACACGCTGGGTGTCAGGGAGATTTCCTGCTGGCTTAGGGCTGATGGAATGGTGCTATGCTGTCCGGTGTTGGTGCCCCTGAGTGGAAATGAGGCTGAAGCAGGGAAGGAGGTATGTTAGGGGATTGGAAGTGTGCAGCAGTGCATCCTTCACTCCAACATTTCTCTGGTGTTCCAGCAGCCCGAGGCGGTCTAGTTTATTTCTCCAGAACCCAGGGAGGCTGCAAAGGTGGCGTGTGACCAACCCTTCCTACATCCCTGAAGTATGCCAACCACAGCTGGGAGCAGGTCAGAATTGGTGCCAATATCTTTCCTTGTATGATGGGAAGACTTGCTCATTCCTGGGCACTCAAATTGATGATGATAACTGTCAAAACTACATCTGTGAATGAGAACTATAAAACCGTTAGGCCCCGTTAGGCCCTGAAACTACAATAATTCAGATTGTTTCTCATTAGTCAAAAAAGCAACTAAAGGCACTTGCTAGTTACTTACAAACTTTTTCCATTGTTTATTATTGGGGTGGAGGGCTTTTCCAAGGCCCAAATTACTGTTAAGCACCTCACTTTCACTGACATTAGTGATTTGAAAGTTCCCTTTCCTTCCACTCCCAGCAAAATGTAAGTTTGAAGGACTAGATGGATCAAGGTTTTGATCAATGGTTCCAGGGCTCTTCACCCTTAATTCATTGTATGACTCTAGGCTCAAAACAGCCAAGCAACTTTGCAAGTTGCATGGCCCAACTCTGACCTTTCAAGATATTCACTACCATTGTATTTTCCTATAATATGTCATTCCTTATAAGTAGACTAGGGCTTTGATATGCAAGTGTATTGTTGGTAGTTATTTGATGATATTTACGTATCTCTTGTTAGAGGTTAGCAAGGTAGATAAACTGCTCTCCTGTCTGTCACTGTTCTATTGATTTAGAGTTCAAAAGGAACGTGTGAACATTTATTTGGAACTTTGAATGTAACAATACGATTGTTTGTATTTCTCTTTGAAGTTTAAGTAGGAAACACCTGTGAACGGTTTGTAAATGACCAGTTACCTTGTGCTGAAGTAACTAGTTATCGGTGTGCTCAGGACATTGGAGATGGTACTTCAGAGTCCCAAGTAATCATCTATTAATTGTTCAAGGAGAACTTGATGTCAAGAAAGTATCGGTCAGCCTGCATGGATCCATAAAAGACTCTTTTGGACTGATCCTTTTATCTCAAAATTGTCCAAGCTTGTCAGGGAAAGTTTGGATCGCAAGACTGAGATCCCAGCACCAGCCTGGAATCACCCTGCTAATTCTCATGGGAGAATTTGAACAAACTCTGCACATAGACTATTTAGTCTTCCTTCCTCTGGATCAATTCATCTATAACTGAAGCTGTGAATCAAAGGACTGAGACCCATCCAGGCACTGGATGTTCAGCAGAGGGACTAGATAAGCCTGCAAACTCCACATTCCTACTGGAAACCTGATGTGTATGGACTTTCCAACCATTTGTATGAATGTGATTGCTTTAATCATTTATCATTTCTCTTCTAGTTTGTTTCTTTCCTTTTATAATAAACCTTTAGTTTTAGTTACTAAAGGATTGGCTGACAGTGTGGTATTTTGGGTAAGATCCAAACTCAGATTGATCTGGTAATGTGGCTGACCCTTTGGGATTAGGAAAACCTTTTTGGTAAAGAGCATATAGTTTTAAATAACTTATCTCTTTACTGGACCTAGGGGTTGATTGGGAGCCAGAGACTGAAATGCAGTAAAGCGGGCTGTGTGTATTTTTATTTTAGCTTCTTGGTAACTAATGTGGGGAATCAGAAGCACTGTTTGTGGCTGGTTGGGAAGTTTGTGTGGGTCACAATGGCATAGTCATGGCAGGATGGACAGAACCAGAACATCTGGGTTTTGGATCAGAATCTCACGCTATTCCAAATTGTAAAATTTGATACGGAGAGTGTTAAAAGTTAAAGTTAGTCAGAATTTGTGATTCACAATCAGATAAAGCAATCACGCTGCAAGCCTTGAGAGACAGCCAGCGTTTTCAGCATGAGAAAGAAATGGCAGAACTTTGCTTGTGGGAAAAGCAAAAGACAGCTGAAAAGGAAAAGACGGCTGAGATGGAAAAAGAAGCCAAGAGAGCTGAAGAGAGGGCCCATCAAAGGCAGATGGAAAAAGCCAGAATCCAACTCCAAATCCTGGAAGAGAAAAAAGGTCTGACCTCACCTGGAAGTCCAGTTTCTCTTAACAGTGATTGGGAGAGAATCTTTCCTATTTATAGTAATTTTGATATGTTTGATACTGATATGGTAAATATACGTAACCAAGTTAATGTCACCCAATCCCAGAGAGAGTATAAATGTAAATCTTCTGTGTTACCTTTAATCAACAGGAAATTTGTGAAGGGTGGGGGGGGGGGGTGAATGATCATAAACAGTTGTCTGTATTTAGCCCAGTGTATTGTGACAAGGAAGAGAGTTTCTCTAGCCTTGGGATTGTGGAAAATAGCAGCTTGTCTGTTCAGAAAAGAAGCTTATCTGCTGAGGGAGAAGCTGTCTCCTAGTGCTTGTCTGTTGGGAGTAGCACTTTGCCTGTTCAGGAAGCCATCCCACTCTCCCAGTGTTTGTCTGTGAACAGCCATGAGGGCTGGGGCAAGGGGGAGGAAATTTCAAAGTATTTGTCTGGTAAGAATAGCAGTTTATCTGCTGGGGGAGAGTTGGTCTCCAGTGTACTGTCTGTGGAGCAGGGAGAAAGTACCTCTCAGCTTATGCTGATGGAGGATTTGTCCATTGTACCAGAGGGGGTTCTGGATTCAACTAAAACCCAGGAAGGAAGTGTTCCTAAGCCTGTCTGTTGGGGGGAAATAAGTTGCCCATGGAGGAAGCTACCCCAATCTCCAAAAGTTTGTCTGGGAATAGCCATGTGGTCTGGGACAAAGGGGAGGAAATTTCAAACTGTTTGAATATTAAAAATAGCAGTTTATCTGCTGAGGGAGAGCTTGTTTCCAATCTTCTATCTAAAGAGCAGACAGAATGTGCCCCTCAGCTTATGCTGACTGAGGATGTGCCAATTGTCTCAGAGTTGGTTCTGGACTTAACTGAAACCCAGAAAGAGTTTGTTAGGGCCCAGGAAAATGTTTCTTTAGAGCAACCTCTAGCTGAAGAGGGAAAGGACAATATTTCTGTGAAAAATGGATTGTTGCCTAAAAATGCTCCTGAAGGAATAAAACCTCCTGGTAGCTCTTGCAAGCAGTTTTCTGCAACTGAAGGGCGTGGAAGTGAATTGATTGAGTTAGCTCAGGACGAATCCCTGATTGTAGCAAAAAGCAACAGTTTATCTGTTGAGACTTGGTTCAGTTTCTAACTGCCAGAGTTTTTCACATGTGGATGAATTTAATGACTTTATTTTAGAAAGATCCAGTGTGGATACATTGGAAAAGGTTCCAGATGGAGTGGAAATTATTAGAAAGATTAAACAGACCTGTAACCAAGTGGCTGTGCTTGGTCAGTGCATTAGGGAGACGATGTTGGAACATGGCTGTCTACATGCTGCTAACTCTGTAAGTTAACAGATAGTGCCTCAGGCTCAGAGGGAAGATTGGGCAGCTGAAGCTATGCAGCAGGACAGATGTACAGTTGATCTCTTGGGGAAACGGGGTGGTAGGCAAACTCTCAACTCTAAATGATTCAGATATATGTGGTAATGTTTCAGTGGACTCAGGTACATCTGATGCTAAGTTGAGTCAGAAATTGGTAATGGAAGAACATCAAAACCCTGTTTATGAGATGCTAGTGAGAGTGGTTGGTACCTCTTTGAGACAGAGCCTAGCTTTGAAATTGGCCATAATTGAAAATTTGAGAACTAATAAACAAGCTAGTGTGTCTGTTAATGTGTTTCCCTAACTGACTGAGGTGGAAAGATTTGCCCGGACTCAGAGCAAAGGAGATACACCTAGCTGGACAATGCAGACTGTTAGACAATGGAGACTGTTTTGCCATTGTTTATTATTGGGGTGGAGGGCTTTTCCAAGGCACAAATTACTGTTAAGCACCTCACTTTCATTGACATTAGTGATTTGAAAGTTCCCTTTCCTTCCACCCCCACCAAAATGTAACTTTGTAAGTTTGAAGGACTAGATGGATCAAGGTTTTGATAAATGGTTCCAGGGCTCTTCACCCTTAATTCACTGTGTGACATTAGGCCCAAAACAGCAAAGCAACGTTGCAAGTTGTATGGCCCAACTCTGACCTTTCAAGATATATCCTAGGAAAATACAACGGTAGTGAATGTCATTCCTTATAAGTAGACTAGGGCTTTGATATGCAAGTGTATTGTTGGTAGTTATTTGATGATATTTACGTATCTCTTGTTGGAGGTTAGCAAGGTAGATAAACTGCTTTCCTGTCTGTCACTGTTCTATTGATTAAGAGTTCAAAAGGAACATATGAGCATTTATTTGGAACTTTGAATGTAACAATACGATTGTTTGTATTTCTCTTTGAAGTTTAAGTAGGAAACACCTGTGAACGGTTTGTAAATGACCAGTTACCTTGTGCTGAAGTAACTAGTTACCTGTGTGCTCAGGACATTAGTGATGGTACTTCAGAGTCCCAAGTAATCATCTATTAAGTGTTCAAGGAGAACTTGATGTCAAGAAAGTATCGGTCAGCCTTCATGGATCTATAAAAGACTCTTTTGGACTGATCCTTTTATCTCAAATCTGTCCAAGCTTGTCAGGGAAAGTTTGGATCACGAGACTGAGATCCCAGCACCAGCCTGGAATCACCCTGCTAATTCTCATGGGAGAATTTGAACAAACTCTGCACATGGACTACTTAGTCTTCCTTCCTCTGGATCAATTCATCTATAACTGAAGCTGTGAATCAAAGGACTGAGACCCATCCTGGCACTGGATGTTCACCAGAGGGACTAGATAAGCCTGCAAACTCCACATTTCTACTGGAAACTTATGCATAAGGACTTTCCAACCATTTGTATGTATGTGATTGCTTTAATCATTTAAAATTTCTCTTCTAGTTTGTTTCTTTCCTTTTATAATAAACCTTTAGTTTTAGTTACTAAAGGATTGGCTGACAGTGTGGTATTTTGGGTAAGATCCAAACTTATATTGATCTGGTAATGTGGCTGACCCTTTGGGGTTAGGAGAAACTTTTTGGTAAAGAGCATATAGTTTTAAATAACTTATCTCTTTACTTGACGTAGGTGTTTATTGGGAGCCAGAGACTGAAATGCAGTAAAGGGGGCTGTGTATATTTTTATTTTAGTTTCTTTATAACTAGTGTGGGGAATCAGAAGCACTGTTTGTGGCTGGTTGGGAAGTCTGACTTCAGTGTCACCCACCAGCGCTGGGAGAATCTGCTCTCCTTTTGCAGCCTGCCCTGACCTTGGCATTTTCAGATGGCTACCCTAGGCATGGATAGGTCACACACTGGATACAGTTAATAGTGACTAAAGGTGGACTCTGTCTAATTTCTAATGGGCATGTGTCCATACACCCAAAAATACCATCATGGTTTTGACCAGTTATTACCATTATATGAGAGGCCAAGTGTTGATTAGCTGGCTGATTTTGCAGAGTACTGGGCATCCGCAACAACAATTGAAGCCACTGGAAACTGAGGGTATTTGACCCCTTGTGAGATCAGGGTTTTAAATGGCGTGGATGCAGAACTGTCCTCATATTTCTAGAATTGAGCCCTCCAGATTTTTATTGAGTATAATGGTATATGGGAGAAGTTTATACAGTCACTATCTGTATTCTGCAGAAAAACAAAGGACTGTCAGTTTGGGGCATTTCATAAGCAATGAATTTCACTATCCAATAATATAAAAATTACTTTTATCCATTTAAAAACTGTTGTCTAAGTATAATATGTTTTCTCTAACAGAAAACAGTTTGAAAAACACTATGTATCTGAAAACTAATGGAAGGAGCATGGGCCTTATTTATATCCATTTACTAATGCATAACACTAAAAATCACCAATTTTCACAAGTCAGACTACACATTTCCCTTATGATGATGAACAGGTTTGCAGTATGGTAACCTATATATTAAAACATTGTAATGTAACTAGAGACTGTCCCATAATCATGCTAGCCCAGTGGTATTTCCCATCTGCACATTGAGTACTCATGCTTATTTTTTTGATAAGACCAAGGAGCTGGATGTGCTGTCAGGCAGTTGCAATTCTTGGCAGTTCACATGATTACTGGAAACTGGAGCTTTGGAAGATTTTTCAGATCTTTTTATCCTTTGTGCATTAGTGCTTGAGGTTCTTTTCAGAAGAGTTCTCAGGCTGCTAAAGTGTTACATGTTAGGGAAGGGGTGGCGTATGTTCACACTGTTTATGTGAAGTATGCATGTTGTATGTGAGTCCAGAAGTGTCAGAGCATGTGATGCATGTTTGTAGAAGCAGGTGGGCGGGCAAAATTTTGAGAAGGGCAGTGGAAAAACTTGCCCATAAAAGGGTAAAATCTAAGTTACAGAGGCTCTTCTCAGATATTTTGGTTTAAAATATGAATGCAAACTCTACCTAACTCGTAGAGGGGCCTAGAGGACTAGGGGCTAGGAGCCAGGAATTCCTGATTGCTAATCCTGGCTCTGCCACTGACTTGGCTCATGATTTTAGCCAGGTCACTTAGAACTGGATTGTGTTGCTGGCGGGATTGTGGAGGGACATTGCTGCTGTCAGTACTCCAAGAGGAATTGTAGCTGACTCATCCAGGATTCCTCCTGGGAGCTCTTTGACAACACATGCTGCCACAGCAACACTGCCACTTGGGGAAAAGAAGCAGCATGTTCTCTTCTCTTCACCTGGTGGTGAGGATAAGCTGTTGTGTGGCCTATCCCTCACCTGCACAACTCAGCCACATTACATCTGTCCCAGGCACCGGCCATTTGAGTACTTTACTTGGCTCGAGCATCTGAACAGGACCAGCTAGAATAGGGCTCTTAACCACTCAGCACCCCACTGTCATCAGGTGTAAAATTAGGGTAATGCCACTTACCATGTGGGAGGAAGTGGGGAGATCAGCCAGAGGCACAGGTTTTAGAGCCACAGAGTAGGGAAGAGGCATGGCCTTCTTACTCTGCACATCCTGGAGCTCCATGTGAAAAGGATCTCTGAGATGTGAGCTGGTGGAAGTCATCCATATGGTGGAACTGTTCCAGCCTCCCTCCTTCCTGGCTTTCTCCCTCTTGGTGGTGGGATTCCAGTAGCGGAAGATGCACCAAGCAGTATCCCCTTTGCTGTGCCATCCAGGCCTGAAATTGGCCCATAGTGCGATAAGTTTTTAACTCCAGGATGAAAGGTTTTGTTTTTTTTTTTTTAAATAAAAGCCTATTTAAATAATCAAAGTTCCAAAGAAAAAATGCAACTGTCCCAATTGCCCAAGAGATCATTTCAGAATACTTTTACCCAACGGTTAGTCTGAGATAAAAAACAATTGGCATTCTTCAGTTTCTTGGATTACAGACCATCATTTATTCATCAGAATCGAAGTGCTTTATGTTTTCATGTGACCAGTTAGGCAGAGTCTTACTGTCTGCCTCCTTTTTGTTTTTGTTTGCTGTGCTCCAAGAAGGTTTTGAAGCTGTTTCACCAACAAATTCTATAGATAAGGTTGCAGCTCATTAACATTTTTTGCTATAACCTCATTTTCACTCTCTCAAAATTCAGAAAGTTCTTTTTCTCTGGTTGAATGTTTCCATGTTTGAGTCTCATTCCAAAGCTGAATTTTTGTACTTAAAACCTAAGAAAAGTCTGTTCTTTTGTTTTTTTGAATGAGACAACAGGGGGAATAGGGAAGCAGGGGGAATAGTGATACTTCATCCATTTAAAGTATGTTGTCAGTTTGAAGTCTAGTTAGTTTCAAATAAAGAGTTTAAAATATTACACTAGGACCAACAGGCAAGATGAGCGTCTCATTTTTCTAGGTGTGGCCAAACACATAGTGAGAGGGGTCTCCTGCCCAAAGATGAAGTCACTCAGCCAGGATCACACAACTGATTGATGTCTAACTTGGGAAATAGGACTCAGTTCTCCTGGGTCCCAGTCCAGTGTTCCTATTCACTAGACCTGGTAGGAAAATATTTCCTCCCTACTCCACCACCTCCCACCACAGAAAATTTTTGTTTGTCCTTGAAAAACCAAAAGGTTTTCAGTTTTTCTTTGACAAAAAATAACATTTTTTCCATTGAAATTTCAGCTTAAAAACTTTGTGGAGGACAAAGGTGACTGAAATCATACCGTATCCCAATAGCCTGGCATCTTGCTGGCATACTGCGACCTGCTGTCAGGGAATATTTCTTCCAGAATGCCAAAACAAGGAAAAATGCCTTTTTAATTTTTCTGTAGCCTATTCTGTTAACGCTTCATAATCCATAACATCAGCCTCGCATCATACTCCACAAAATATGGAAAACTGGTTTTTTGACTAAATGGTTTGTTTCTGCTTTCCCCAGAATGCTTTGCGTTTTTTTCAGTTATGCTGCTCCAGTGCCCCATGAGAGTAGTATTTCAGTTGCCTCAAGTCTTTATTCTCTTCTCTGGGTCAGGATCCCTAGCTGAACTATATTTCTTATAATGCACCATGGCCAGGTACTTCCCTGGTTCACTGTCTGCCCTCTCTGAGCGGTCACTTGGTGTATTTTTTAAAATGACTGTTCATTTAGAAAGTCTGAACGAGTTTCCAGATCAATGCTGTATTCTTTCAATTTCATGAAGCATGAGATGATATCCTCCCCAAATATTTCTGTTTCTATTCATTGACCATTTCGTCTCATAGCCTTAATTAAGTGAGAAGCCATAATGGGGTTTGCACTGTTAAGCCATTGTTGCACTTTCAGAACATTGGAGGCATAAAGAAACTTGTACACAGTAATTGTACTATGACAAATATACTATGGCTGATTAATGTTAAATGTTACGATTTTTTAGAAAAAAAATGTGCAACACGTTCTCTACAAGAAAAAATAATTCCTAGTCAACAGATGAGAAAATGTCTAGGGGAAAGGTATGAGGTAAAGCTTTCAAAGGTGCCGAAGTAATTTAGGAGCTTGAATTTCATTTTCAGAAACGTCTTAGGTGCTTAGGAGCCTAAGGCTCATTGGACATCAATTCAGGCTCCTGAGTCACTGAGGCAGCTTTGAAAACTTGACCCTCTACATTTTTTTTTAGTCTTTTAAACACCTTGTTCCTTAAAAGCCCAAGTGATGTTTCGCCATCAGTTCAATTTAAGTAAAAGTAAGCTTTTAAAGCAGCCAAGTTATATGCTAAGTACAGGGAAAGGGAGATTGATGCAGAAGCTAAAAGTTACATGTGTTTATTTTTAAAAAGAATTGAAAATAGGGGGGAAATGTTTACTCTCTCCCTTCCCCCCACTTCCTTACCTTCATCTGTCTCAATTACATACTAGGTTATAGCATTAGGTAATGAAAATCATATAGCTGTCATTCAACATCAGCTTCCACCATGGGTTTTCCATGCAGAAGCAGTGAAATTGTGAAATAAAAATATTCAGGAGGAGTGACAGACATAAAATCTTTCCATTTTTTATACTCCAGGGACCAGCCCCAAAGCCCACTGCAGTCAAAAGAAAGATTCCTGTTGTTTTAAGTGGGCTGTGGATTGGCCCCTAGAGTCTGGGTAAGCTCTGAATTCTCTGACTGCTAAACTCTGCCTCCAGACATACACAATTTTTGGTGCTAAACAGGCAGAATATCCTTCCTCCTTAGAAAGCAATAAAATCTCACTCTCCCAGAGAGAAAAATCTCTTTCCCTCCATCAGAAGGGGATATAGAATCATAGAAGATTAGGGTTGGAATGGACCTCAGGAGGTCAACTAGTCCAACCCCCTGCTCAAAGCAGGACCAACCCCAAATACATCATCCCAGCCAGGGCTTTGTCAAGCTAGGCCTTAAAAACCTCTAAGGATGGAGATTCCACCACATCCCTGGGTAACCCATTCCAGTGCTTCACCACCCTCCTAGTAAAATATTTTCTCCTAATATCCAACCTAGATTTCCCCCATTGTAACTTGTGCATGTCCAACTTTTCTAAATAGTTCTTCACCTGTTCTTTTCACTGCGGGCTGCTCACCACCCCATACTGTGTTGCCCAGTGCAGTAGTCTGGGAGCTGACTTTGTCTGTGAAGACTGAGTTTAAAAAAAAAAAAAAAAGCACTGAGTATTTCAGCTTTTTCCACATCATTTGTCACTAGGTTGTCTCCCCCATTCAGTAAGGGGTCCACACTTTCCATGACCACCTTCTTGTTGCTAACATACCTGTAGAAACCCTTCTTGTTACCCTTCCCTTCCTTGCTAGCTGCAACTCCAACTGTGCTTTGGCCTTCCTGATTTCACCCCTGCATACTCAAGCAATATTTTTATACTCCTCTCTAGTCATCTGTCCAAGCTTCCACTTCTTGTAAGCTTCCTTTTTGTGTTTAAAGATCTCTTTATTAAGCCTAGCTGGTCGCCTGCCACATCTGCTATTCTTTCTGCATATTGGGATAGTTTATTCCTGTGCCCTCAATAAGGTTTCTTTAAAATACAGCCAGCTCTCCTGGACTCCTTTTCCCCCTCATATTAGCCTCCCAGGGGATCCTGCCCATCAGCTCCCTGAGGGAGTCAGTCTGCTTTTCTGAAGTCCAGGCTCTGTATTCCACTGCTCCCCTTTCTTCCTTTTGTCAGGATCCTGAACTCGACCATCTCATGGTCACTGCTCCCCAGGTTTCCACCCACTTCTACTTCCCCAACCAATTCTTCCCAGTTTGTGAGCAGCAGGTCAAGAGGAGCATGGCCCCTACTACGTTCCTCCAGCACTTGCATTACTGGCCTGGTGGTCTGTAGCAGACACCCAACCCGACATCACTCTGGTTGCTCTCATCTCTAAACTTAACCCAGAGACTCTCAACAGGCTTTTTTCCAGTTTCATACTGGAACTCTGAGCAATTATATTACTCTCTTATATACAGTGCAACTCCTCTACCTTTTCTTTCCTGCCTGTCCTTCCTGAACAGTTTCTACCCATCCATGACAGTGCTCCAGTCATGTGAGTTACCTCACCAAGTCTCTGTTATTCCAATCACATCAAGTTCCTTGACTGTGCCAGGACTTCCAATTCTTCCTGTTTGTTTCCCAGGCTTCTTGCATTCATGTACAGGCACCTTTACAGGTGTACAGGTGCATTCATGTACAGGCTGATTGTCCTACCTTCTCAGTATGAATCAGGAGGCCTCTCCTACTGCATCATCCTCACTGTACTTCCTCCTGATATCCCACTTCTCCTAGGGAAGCCCTATTATTCCATCTAGCATTGCTTCAGGGCTTAGTCTCTATCCCCTGGTGAAACTAGTTTAAAGCCCTCTTCACTAGGTTAGCAAGCCTGTCTGTGCAGATGCTCTTCCCTCTCTTCCGCCAGCTTTTCCAAACAGCATTGTCAAATCTCCATTCCACCAAATAATGAAGCAAATTTTCAATACATTCCAGCAAACAAAGGCTAGCTGTCTTTTCTCATGCTTTCCCCCTGCAGTTTGTCTTTCAAGAACCTCCACAAAGAGAGTTTTGCTAGTGTAATTCTAAATTTGCGACCTTTGATTTGGCTCTCACAGGCATCAGATGGTTAATATTCATATTACAGTAGCACTCACAGGTCCCACTCAGGGTCAGGGCTCCGCTGTGCTGGGCACTGTCCAAACCCATACATAAACACAGTCCCTGGCCACAAGCACTTACAATGAAAGACAAGTTGGAGAAGGGAGAATAAGGCAGCAGTCATAAGATCACATGGGCCATCTGTGTGTGCAACTTGATGGTTAAAACTTCTTGCAGGTGGTGGGGTTGGGGTGGGAGGAGGTATACAGAAGAACCATGGTGAAAGGAGTAAGGGAAGCAAGAGGGTATATGCAATGGGTTAGCTTGTGGGGGTGATTTGTTGATGGGGATGAAAGATAGGGTGGAGGAGATGTCCCAGGAGTGGGTAGGAAAAGGCTGAGAAGAAGAAGGCGGAAGGAGAATGGTTACAGGTATGAGGAAGGATGGGAGTGCAGTGGGGGACAAGAGGAAGTGGCTGAACACTGTCTCTGAGCAAAAATCAGCAACAAATAGCCTGTTATGTTGCAGGCAGTGGGGAAGATAGTCCGGTGGGCCTGGTGCCCCAGACTGAGTCCATTGGTTCAGTGGAGCCAAGGAGGGAATCTGGGATGCTTGGTGCTCCCAGCGCCTTCCCTACGTATGCTGGGTTAAGTAGTCTACATCTCCTGATTTCCCCACCTCATGTCTAGTATTCGCATAGACCATCTAATTCAGTCTCTCTCTGTGTATCTCATGTGAAATGGGGAATGCTTTATTTCCTCCCAGTTTCTGTTAAATGTGTGTTTGGAATTCATGCTTCATTCCTGTTCTAATTCAGTGTCAATTGACGGAGACTCTGTTTTTGCTCCCAGAACTCAAGCCAGCCCAATGTGTAAATATTATCTGCTGATTTGTTTCTGTAGAACTATTATTTCTTCCAATGTGTGAAACACCTTCGTAGCCATGGGGATTAAGCTGGTAATATCATACCTGAACTCTGTGGGTGATCTAACAGGTACCACCATTCCAATAGTGGCCCAGCCAGCCATGTAGAACATGATTTTGGGCAATTAGCATACAAAGCTGTGTTTTATTTATCAGCAATGGCTATCACATAATAGTTATAGGGCATGTTTTAATCATCGTTTCATAACATCCTGTATGTTATAATTTCTTTTTAAAAGAACATCAGTGTGTCTTGGGCCAAATCTAGCATATTTTATTCATGTGATTTGAATAGGACTGCTCATGTGGGTAATGTATATATGATTTGGTCCAATATGGAGCTAGTATAATGACATCATACAGGTGCTTCCTGTTTACAAGGTGGTAACTGTATCCAGGGCTGAATAACTGAAGTGAACCCCACTCCATTACATCAGTTTCGTGCTGATGTTGTGCCATTGTTTTTAAGGTAACAAAGTGGGAACCTAGCCCTGAATCTGAAGTCTGAATAGTTTACAGCGAATAAATTCTGAGGTTAATCTCTGCTTATGCAGAACCAAAACCTGTTGGGCCACAGTGAATTGTAGTATTTGGAAAACTATACAGATGTGCATCGTTAACTGTACAGCACTGCTCTCCGCTGACTTATTTGTACAATCCAGAGTCTGCGTAATTTGAAATAACAGCCCCTGAAAAGAAAGCAGTATATTTTAGCTCACTAAAAATAATATGAAGTATTTAATCATCAATGAATTGTTACCTGGCACCAGTATTTAATTCTAGCCAGAACATTTGTTGTTCCCCAAATACTACTTCAATATCAGGATGAAATCCCCGGAATTCATTTCCTTTTAGCTCATGTTAGTTTTCAGAAGACTTTATCTTATCAATAAGTCAATGGTAATGTCAGAATGCAATGATTCTGCTACAGTAGATGCCAGCCAAACTCATTAAACAGGATTTACAAGCAGATACCGTCGAGGCAGAGTTGGTTGGAAGCTGATAAAGGATTTGAGGGTCAGTAATTCAGAGGTTTCATTTTAGATATATTGTGGAAGCTGCTGCTTTTTCCTGACATGAATGTAATTGAGTTGAGTCCTTCCTTTACTTACACCAGTTCTGCTTTTGGTTTACACACAAGGTATACACATGTGTCTGGTTTTAGGGAAGAAGTGTCTCATTACCGCATTGTGATGTCATAGCAACCTGTAGGACTGCCTGACAAAGCATGTAACAAAGGAAACTGAATCTCATAGCTGTGTTTACGTGACAGTTTGAATGTGGCCAGTTACTTCAGTATTGTACATTTCCTAAACTATCTTCCTAGAATAATAAAAATCTTAGCCACTTCAATGAGATTTTGTTAGAGAGTTTTGGAAACCCACATTTGAGTTCTTTTCTTTTGAGTACAATGTTTGCTATGTAGGGCTGTGTGACTCAGGGGATTGGTAACATGATACAAAACCTTTCATGTGTAAGTCACCAGCTTGAATCTGACCCAGGTTAGTAGTGACTGCAAGTCATTCCCATCTGTTGACTGTTCTATGGACTATGTGAAATAAGTTGCCGGTATTAGTCCCATTCCTAACAAATAGGTGTTTGTATCCCAAAAACGATCACCACAATTGCCAATATCCCTGTTTGCAGTTTCAACAAAGAGGCTAAGTAATGGCTGAATGCTCCATACAGAGGCAACTCTTTCAGCACACACACACCAAAGAAGCATTAAGAATTTCAAGTTGCTGCTTGTGCTGTATTTATTCTAAAAAAAAAAATGGAGGCCTTCAACTTCGTGTGAATTTGATCTCTTTCATTAGCAGTAATTTAAAATAAAAACCACCGGTAACATGCTTTGAGTACCATATATGTCAGAAAGGTTTTTATACATTTTTAAAACATGCCTTTACTTTCTGTCCTTAACCACAATAGACTGCATCCTCAGCTGTTATAATTGGTATAGTTCCATTGAAATGAGCAGAGCTACGCTGAGTTACATCAGATGATCTGACCAATGATAATCCATCTTCGGAACAATCACTAAATAAATCATCTCATGTGGACTTGACTAAATTATGCTTTTATAAAAAATAAATAAAACAGACGCCAGCTTTTGCAGAAGTAATGCATGCATTTTGCAAAATTTGAAGGACTGTTTTATTCTGTTCACCTGTCTTGTTCTCATGTATTATACCCTCTGAACATGCATATCAGTAGCAATGTAGAAGTTATTCAGTATACAATCTCCCCTAGCACCTTTCAGCTGAGGAACTTGAAGGACTTTACAAATGTGAATAAACTGAGCCTTAAAATGCCTCTTGTGTATTGTGATTAAACTTTGCCAAAGAACCTAAATCACTTAGGAACCTAGGTCCTATTGTTTTTCAATGAGACCTAAGCTCTTAAGTAACTTAAGTGCTTTTGAAAATGTTCTTATACAACCATTCCAAGGCAATAGAACCTTTATACCTCAGCACCCTGTACCATATTGAATTCTTTATAATCTGGATAATTGTGTGCATGCCTGCGTACGTGCATGCACACATGAGTTTGTGTACCTATGACAGTAACTCTAATTTTATAATGTTCATCATATTCACTCTTCATGTCCCTATCTCTATATACCCATGCTTTGCACTGCTGGAGATGGCACTCCACTCTGGAGGCCAAAGGAAAATGCCAAAGAGATCATATCAAAGGGGTGGGGTGATGAAGCAAATGTGATGCACAGCATCACATGATTTAAAAGAAACTGATTTTTTAATCATTATTTTTGTCACCGGGTTACTTTGGACAGCAATGCGTATACTTAGACCAAAATATTTCTTACAAAAAAAAAAAAAAATACAACTTTGGAATATCGGGCTCCAAATTCATCTAATACCATTCAAATGGAAGCATTATTGCTTGTTAAGGGCTAGAGTCTATCACCCTAGTTCATGTTGAGTACTAGCTTATTCTGTGAGGAGTCCCATTGAAATCCATGGGTGTAACTGAGGAGTAAGGTACTATTCAACATAAGCAAGGATGGCAAAATCTAGCCATTAGCCTTTTGAGCACTATTCCTAGAAACGTAGGACTGGAAGGGACCTCAAGAGGTCATCTAGTCCAGTCCCCTGCACTCACGGCAGGACTAAGTATATCTAGACCATCCCTCACGTTGCTTTCATTCAACTGACAGTGAGTACTTAGATGCTTTATAAGGAGGAGCCATGTGAGTTCCTGTGAACCTTTAACGTATTTAACGTATCTATAACCTTCCTGGGTGGTAGTGAAGTGCTGTTATTTCCTGTGCTATTACTTCCTGTGTGGTAGTGGAGAGCTATTGTACCCATTTTACAGTGAGGCACAGAGAGATAGTGCCCTCCCCAAGCTCACAGAAGGAATCTGAGGCAGAGCAGGGAACTGAACCTGGGTTCCTGATCTCCAGACTAGCACTCTAATGAGCAGGCTATCCTGCCTCTCACTTGGATGTAGATTGTGACACAAGGTCACAGACCATAATCCAAAACATGTTGCTGTGCTACCTGAGGTATATCTCAGGGAAGGAACTGTGACTACCCATTTACCCCTGATGTCAAGGGGTAGTAATATGCTGCTAGCCTTCACCAGGTGGATAGTAGCAGGTGCTAGCTCCTGGGCACTCTGGCCCATGGTCTGAGGAGGAAATGGAGGAACATAAGGGCTGGGGGTCTGAGTCCCCATTATACTCCTGCAGAGGTATGCAGCCCAAGCTATGAGCAGGTCTTTAGGGTGAAAGTCATCCATGTGTAGTGTTGTATTAAGTTAGATGGAATAAAGGGGCCCTAAAAGTGTTAACATAGTCCACTCACTGTCCAACATTAAATGGTGTTAAACAAGGTTCAGGGTTTGATATACAGAGACCTCAGCCTGCTTAGTACCATGGCAAACACCATTAAACAGCCTTTTTACCTTTTATTACAGATACAGGAAAGAAGGAAAACAGAGGAATTTGAAATGTGAGGTATTAAATAAGGCTTTCATTCAAACACCATCCCTCGGTCCCTTTCACTTTAGTTGGGGAGAGTTTTAGAAGGAAAAAAACCCTTGTTTGACAGTCTTCTGGATGGTATTAAAGATGGTAACACTTGTCCTTTTGGGGACAAGTGAAGAAGTTAGCAGTAGCCCAGCCCATCTCTATTGTTAAAGTCTGATCCTATTTCCTAGCAGACAAAACAAAACGAGCACACAAAAAAGAGGGAGAGAATAGAACAGCAAAGATAGAAATGCATCTTCTGTCTTGGGCACTGACTTTCACTTGTAGCCTTGGATAAACACAGGCACAGCACACAGTCTTATCAGCCATCCCAAGACCTGGCAAACTCATACCAGCACTGGGCTGCGTATGGCATTGGTAATTAGCTGCCTCTTTCAAGTCACAGGCTTACAACAGTGTTGGAAAATATCCAGCCTTGGCTGACTAAGCCAGACTGTTATTAGACAGAAGGAAAAAGGAGAGAGATAGGAAAGAGAAGAAATAAGGTGGGGAAAGAAAAGGATACATGGAGCCAGGAAAGAGGAGAAAGGCAGGAGAGACCAAGTCTCACATCCTAAGTGATATTTGGGATCTAGCTGGAGCCAGTGGAAATGGTGGTGTCATCTGGGTTCCTCTGGTCTGGTCTGGTCTTGTTAGGATATCTCTCAGGATTAGGACAGAGAAGGTCGGGGTCCCAGGAGATGGTGGGGATGGCAGCCATGATGGTGAAGGTCTTTCCAGTAGCCAATTTTGACCCCCAATCTTTCTCTTTAAGGCTCCCAAAAAGGCATGATGGGTGGAAGAGTCCATCCCTTCATTATTTTGTCCCCCACTTAAGTTGTTCCCTGAGCTCTGGTCCTCTACTCTTGTTTACCAGTCATACAATTTAAGGATTAAAGTTCCAAAGGTGTAGCCATGTTAGTCTGTATACAGCAAAAACGACGAGAGTCTTGTAGCCCCTTAAAGACTAACAAATTTCTGTGGGCATAAGCTTTAGTGGGCTGCAACCCACTTCGTCAGATGCATGAAAAAGTAGCCCCAGCCCATCTGACGAAGTGGGTTGCAGCCCACGAAAGCTTATACCCACAGAAATTTGTTAGTCTCTAAGGTGCTACAGGACTCTTGTAATTCAAAGATTGTGTTAAGATTATCGGTAGGTTTTTTAGTTCATACTAATTCAGTCTTTCTGTCTTGCTTTTGCACCTTTTCCTATGAACATTTGTTACAGGGTAGTGTGACATTCCATGAACTTTTCACTCACTTCTCAAGTTGAGTAGTGTAAATTTGTAGACCCAATTGTCTCAACACTAGAGAGCCAGCACAAACATTCACACCATGTAAGCCCTGTTTTGAGAGCTTAAGTCCCACTGTAGTGGTGCAAGGGTCTTGTGCTGACTTTCTGCACAGAGGTGACTTTACCTTTAAGAATAAAAACTGAAAGACATCTTCAGGGTGAAGAAAAGTAGATAAAGGATTACAATTCCTAGAAGAGGGACTGATCTCATTGAATAATATCATTGTTAATACTGGCAACTTTTTTGCTGGTGGTTTCCATTTGCTATTATGACATAGAAACCAGTTGTGTTAGTACTTTGATATCTGATCAACCTTTTGTTTATATAACCAATCCATTTTTATCAGCACAAGCTGGTGTTGCCTGGGTTTAAGTAGGATTAAAGAGAGAAATGTTCATTCCGTGCATAATGATACTACAGACACACTGTTGGATAGGTCTTAAAGGTTCACTCTTTAAAAATGTACCCGAAAGGAGTGGAAATATCCACATTTGTGAAAAATGTGATTCACAGCAGCCATTATCGCATTAAAAAAAACTGCATTTCAGCTCTTTGATTCAGTCCCTGGTGATTTTCCTGTTTAAGTTGTGTGCTTTCAAATTGTGTTTAGAAACATCTGGACTAAGCCAGGCTATTTGCGGAAATGTTTGTAATTCATAGATTAGGAAAAATTAGATATGATTAAGACCCATTAAATCATTTTGGCCATTTCCTTAATATATCTGAGATTGAAGAATAACTATATTAAACATATACTTTGAAATGTAGGAGGTTTGACAAATGTAGTGTAAGAATGAAAAACATTTCAAGCTTTTTCCTTTATGAAAATGATGGCAAATAAAAATCTTGATAAGAGATTAGAAAGGAGTAACTGTAACTGCTGTAATTAAGATTGCATAACCATTTCCATTCTAACACTTTTAGTTTTAGTCACTTAGAACTTTCTGAAACTTCCCTCTTTCGGACTGAAATTTTCAAGGCTCAGTCTGTGTTTGAAAGTTGTCTTTTTCTTTTAAAAAACAAAGTTTGAGGGAAAAATGGTTCGTCTGTTTTTGAGCATAAAGAGAATGCAGAATTTCCTTTCTCATTCCCTCACTAGGAGTTGCAGATTTCATTAAGATATGGAAATAGCCCTCATTAAGGAGAAGTGTCTTAGAAGTGTTCTAGTGAAAATTAATTTTGATGTGACACCTTATGTCCCATGGAATGTTGTATGATGGGCTTACACAGTAAACTTTCCACACATTCTCACGTTACATTTGTAAAAAGTACTGCTAAGGAAGGCTGCACTATGCATACATATGCAGCTAGTTCACCTCTGTCTGCAAAATGCGGTCAAGGTGTATAAGGGGTGATGCAAGGTTTTGCGGAAACCTTGCCTCCTCATTACACATTTTAAGAGTGTGCATGGGCTGAGCTCCTCTACAGCTCTGGGGACAACAGAGGTAGTATATAATCATCTCCCTTCTGCTCCAAGCACAAATTTGGTTCCATGTCAGAATTGGGGCACTTAGCCTGATTCTCCAATTAATTGCACTAGGGATTTGATTCTCCACACATGCCAGTCTGGTAGTGGTGTAACTTCAACAAAGTTACTCCTGACTTCACCAGAGAAGTTAGGCTCCTTGCGTAGTAATTTTCATTTGTGCAACGTGAATAGAAAAGCTACTACCTGCGTACATGAGTGAATAGCACTGATTTGCTCTTCTCTCTATAGTGCATAGACTCTTGAGATCGATACAGGTACACAGAAACATGTTTACAGGATTACTCTACTCAGGCAAACTCCTGTCCTAAGAAACTACCTCAAAATACCCCCTAAATGTACTGGCTACAGTGCTCCACTTCTATCAGGAGACCACCTCTGTTAATCAACTAATTTTTGTCATTCCCTTCGGCAACCACTTAGACAAGTTTCACATTATAAGGACAAGAGGATTAGCTGGCCCATGTCTACTGATGTCATTATGGGAACTAAAATACCATTGGTTTGCAGTGATGGTGTTGAGTCAGAGAACAATGAGAGTGTAAAACAACTCATTTCTTGTTTGTTGAAAGGCTTTTGTAATTTCCTGTTTTTCATGACAAAGGTGATATAAGGAGGGGAAAAAGGGGGGAAAATAAAGGAAAAATAGAACTGCAGAAGTGTGTATAGATTATTTGAGCCCAAGACAGTGTACTAATTCATTTGATCCCTAGCTGTTCAGCTTGGCAGCAATGTGAAGTCTGATGTACAGGATATGCAAGTCATTCACCTATGATATGCCGTGATCAATGACAATCTAATGAATTCATCTTAAAACAAAGTCAGAACAGGAAAAACAATGGCTATTTGTAAAACTGCTTTATTCAAATAAACTGAGTCAATAAATATGCTCTTTGTCATACAAGGTCCAGTTAAAGGTTTGTTTGCTAACAAAAATGCTGTCATCACAGAGCTTAATAGAAGCAAACGATCTGGATGTATCCAGTATAAGTAGACAAATAATATTTGAAAGCAGAGAAAAATAATAGTAGCTGAACAAAACACATGTCCTGCATATGCAGGCCAAAGCAATAGTGTCCCACACCTCAAAACCTGAGTTGACTTTGTTTGTTACTCTGTTAGATTTTAATTTATTGCTGCTGTGAAATAAATAAAAAACCTCTTCGTTTCTTGTGTAATATGTGTTTTATTGATACATATTAGAGAGTGAAGATTACTCTTGCTGGCAAAACATTTCTCAACCCACCCTTGGGTAGGGGGCTCAAGGCTGTTCAAGTCTCACAGAAGACTTCAAAATACGGCTTCAATGGAGCTTAAACAGTGAATGGGTGTTGTGCAGGCTCTTGGCATAGGGATGAATTTACATCAGTTTTCTTAATATAATGTATTTTTACATTAATCTTAACAGCTGTCAATGTGGCCTTACAGATCTTCCCTAAAATGACATTATTCTTCTGTTGTGGTTTTGCTTTTACACTTTATTCTTGTAAGTTAATATAGATGCAAGAATTTCCAGTACCAGTCACTTATTATGCATTCTGGCAGGGATTGGGAGTGTTGAATAGGAAGCATACTCAAGCCAAGATATTCAGTCTTGGGTGCCAAAGGTTATTCTTTTAAATCAGTCTGTACTTAGATAACTAAATAGAAGTGGGTTGATTTTTAGAGGTGCTTAATTGGAAATGTTGATTGCTCCGCACCTGTGAAAATCAGACCACTTTTACTGAAGTGTCCAAATATGGAGTTAGGTGCCTAACTTTAGTCATGCATATCTGAACATTTGTGCCTCCACTTTTCTAGGGTAATGAGGTGTAAAGCAGGAGAAAATGTGCAGCTGTTCAGGGCACTGATGTGAATGTGGAAGATGCCCTTCCTGTCCCTAAAAGAGAATAAGTGATGTAAGAAAATGTTACAGAAGCTTAAAGTGGAGATTTTCAAATGCACTGAAGCAACTCAAAGATCTAAATCCCAATGACTTTCAAAGAGATGTAAGCACCTAAGTACATAAATTACTTTTGAAAATGGGACTTAGGTCCTTTTCAAAATTTTACCCAGATTTGATCACTCTCGAGATTGGACAGTACCTCATTTGAACTACTTTTCCAACTAGTTTTATTTTCCCTAGTGTTCTGTTGGCAACATACAAATGGGCAAAAGGTTACCTGATTTTTGCTAACTCATGTTTGTTGGCTTGCCAGTTCTGTAGTCACTTATCTTGACCCCTTTTGTTTTAGTTGCTTCCACTACTCGGAGTAAAGACCAGTACAGAAGAAACAGGATGAAAAGATGGCCGACTTCTTGTTATCACCGGGTTCTAACAGCTTCCACCAGTTCACACCTGAATCCCTGGCTGCTATTGAGAAACGAATTGCAGAGAAACTTGCAAGGAATGCCAAGCAGGAGTACAGAGATCAGCCGGATGATGAAGAAAAGCCTCGGCCTCAGTTTGATTTACAAGCTTGCAAAAAGTTGCCTGATATCTATGGGACTCTTCCTCCAGAGCTCATTGGGGAACCACTGGAGGATCTCGACCCTTACTACAGTGACCACAAGGTTAGAGCCTTCAGAAGTGTGTGTTGTTTTACATTTGCTTTCTAAGATCAGAGATACTTGATGTGGGGGTGTCTGGCTTTTGTCTTTTCTCGCTCAGTGGCCAGTAAAAATGGTTTCTTCTGGTTTAAGGATTGGAGAGCTAATGTGGGCAGAACTTCCTCCAAAGAATTAAACAGAAGGGCATAGTGGAATAAAAGCTTAGCTCAAGTAACGTTGAGTATGAACACACATCGTTACATGGGAGAAAAGCATTAGATGAGTTAAATTAAATTGTGGGTTCCATTTACTGTACCTTTCTTTCTGCGTGAAATTTATGCCAGGACCAAGGTTCTGTGAATTACTTAAACCTAATTTAAGCCCTTCTTGTTAAGGGTTTATATGGTGTCTCGGGCCTTGTACTGGCCTTCTGCACAGGAGGGAATATCACCTACACAGCATAAGCGGTATAAATGCAAATCATTCCTCAAAGGTGAAATTCAGAGAGACAGCAAGAGCCCATGCACCACTTCAGTCCTGTTTAAGCTGTTAAAATACAGCTTAAAAAGGGATTTAAGTGATGCAATGTGCTCGCCCTCTCCACAAGGGTGTATTTCATCCTGGAGTGAATATCACCTGGTGAGAATTGTGTGAGCTGGACCAGAGCCACTACAGTATGAACAGCTGTCTCAAAAGACTGTTGACAGCTTTACTGCATAACTTGCTTACTACAACTGATTTTCCTATACTTCAAACACATTAGAACATGTCTGAGAAAATAACACACGCAAACACACATTTTGAGAACTTTCAATTTTTGATATATTCCTCTTGACTATATGTTTTCCCCAACCAACCTGTATGTGAAATTACTGTATGTTTCCCTGATGTAATCACTGGCATTTTTGTTCACATGTTGTACAAAATTTTTACAGCAAAAGTAACAAAAGTTAAATAGACACCGAACTAGATTATTTATCTGAAATGTCTTGAATAAATCTATAATAATCTGTGGCTATTTAAATACAGGCAAAAGCAACAGGATTTTAGTCTTGAAAGCCAGATTCTTGATGGGTGAGTTGCAAAAATTGCTTAAAACTCACATCTGAAAGGCCCTGAACTTGCTGCCACACATGCAGGTCAATCTCTCTGTGCACAGTTAGGGCATTTTCCCAGCTGCCTAGCTGTTTTCATTCCCCTGATATGCTGGCAACAGGAAGGAAGAAGAGTATAAGAGGTTCTGTATTATTTTTCTGCCACCTGAGGCTCCCTTTTGCTTAGGGTGACCATGGGGTGAACCCCTGTGTCCCAGCTACGTTGGCTGCGGGGTCAGATAGTCCTGGCAATGAGGTGCTCATCCTATGTGAGAATTTGGCTAAGAATCTCTACTTGGTGAATAAAAGAAGGAATTAGTGGAGGGTATTATGCATGAACTGGCTGCTGTATGCAGACGACATACCAATAAGTGCATCCTCAGAAGAAGATCTAGAAGAAATAGTAAACCACTGGTATAACCAGCTAAAATGGCATGGGATGAAAATGGGCATGACTAAGATTGAGATCATGTGGGTCAGTAGAGATGCCACAGAGAAATTGGACTTGGAGGTTAATGGACTGAGACTAAACCAGACTGGCCAATTCAAGTACTTTGGTGCTTGGGAAGAAGACAAATTTGAACATGATATATAGTCCAGATTGGGAAGTGCTGGAAGAGCATGGAATAACGTCACAGGGGTTGTGTATGACAAGCCTATGCTACTGAGACTAAGATCCCAACTGTACAGAACAGTGGTGTGCCCCACAATGCTGTATAGTGTAGAAGCAGGGATGATAAAAGAGACAGCAGGTTTAACACTTAGAGGTGTCTGAGATGAGATGTCTTCACACCATAGAGGAGTTTCACAAAGAGACGGAATTTGCAATGCAAGTATTAGGATGGAAATCAAAATCATGATGTGGCTGACAAAAGCCAAGTAGTGCAACTTTGTGGATTTGGACACATGCAGAGGTTGAATGAGGAGGACCTGGTTAAAATAGCATGAGATGAGAGGTTGATAGGAAAGAGACTCAGAGGAAAGCTGAGGAAGCAATGGATGGACTCCATCAAAGAAGATGGAAAGCAGGTGGACCTTAGTGCTGCCTCCGCATGATGACCCAACCCCAGATGATGAGATAAGAGGAAGAAGATGATTATTATGTATGAGCATTTCCATCATAGTTCAGGCAGAGCAATGTGTCTTCATTCAGAAAATACTCTGAACTGTTTTGGAGCATGTGAGTTGGGTTGAGATGGCTCTCAAGATCAAGCTGTGCTGCACAATGGGATTCTCATAACCTGGTCCTGCAAGGTTTGAGCATCCTAACTCACAATTACAAGGTCATCAGTTACCACACACATTTAGTTTGGGAAAAAGATGAATTTCTCGGATACCACTGTGGGTGGCACAGCATTTCAGAGAAATCTGTACAAGACAGAAAGGAATTTGCAGCTCAGAGGGAGATGGGGAGGAAAGTTTGGGACTTTTTTCAAGATGTGGACAAAGACTCTGCATCTGGGAAAATCTTTTGGGGAACTGTTCATTGGGTGAATGGCAATTCACAACTGGAAGGATCTGGGAAGGAAGTTGGGGCACTGGGATGGAAGGGAATCTGCAGTTGCGAGATGGGTGTGTGGGCCCTAGTACATAAATGCAAATACTAAATGTTTTCATTTAATTTTCCATTTTGCTTTCCAGACATTTATAGTACTGAACAAAGGGAAGACAATCTTTCGATTTAGTGCCACTCCTGCCTTGTATGTACTTAGTCCTTTCCATCCAGTCAGAAGAGCAGCAATTAAAATTTTGGTACATTCATATCCTTTCAGGTGACTTCTCTCCTTCAGATGTTATCTGATACAAGCTGATGTTGGTATGACGTGGGTATTTATCAAACTGTTTGAAAGCTGGATGTTTTCTTTCATTTATTGTAGACATAACCAGAAATGTGCTGGATTTTGCCTAAATAAGGGATGTAATTGACTGTTTTATGAGAAATACAGAGCTAAACCCTACTTGCCTTAAGTCATGCAAGCAGCCCCACTGATTTAGATGAGACTGCTTGTGTGAATAAGGCGAGCAGGGCTTGGCCCAGAGTTACTAAAACGAATCAGTGCAAGAAATTTGCTGTGATACATCAGAGGGGAAGTGAACCAGGGCAAATTTAATCTGTTCCTTTCCACAGTCCAAAGAGAAGTTCGCACATCTGATAATTCTCTCTTGGGCTGCATACATACCTCCTTCAGCACCATTCCAGTCCCACTTTACATTTCTATGCATGTGCTTGATTCTATCACTGTCCTTGTGGTTGAGTGAATACAAAACTGTGTGGGGCTAGCTCTGCTTCTGGCAGTAGATATCCCACTGTTGGTGAAGAGAAGGTGTGATCATTGTCACCTCCCCAACTCTATATTGGCCAGAAAACCCTGGAAAGAAAGGCACAATGCGCTTACTGAAGGAAAGCTGGGTGCTATTCCTGGGGATAATGTGACCGCACTCTTCCATGCTCCAATTCAGAATAATCCTTCAAAGGCACGATCTTGGATGCAGTGATGTATGGTTCTTTAAATCCTTCCCCATCACCTCCTAGTCATTTCACTGATGTCAGGATACAGAAGTTAGAACATCATCCAGCTATTCAGAATTCCTAGAATGTGAATTATGATACAGCTTAAATGAGGTGAGCTGCTGAATCCCTGAGGGAGGCGATTTTGAGGTAAGACACGTTAAACAAGCATACACCTGAATTCTTGCAGGTTAAAATAATATAAATAAAGAAAATTGCTCTGTGGTGTTAAAGTGGAACAACTTACCACGGTTCATGGTGGATATTCCATCATTGCCACTTTTTAAATCAAGATTGGATGTTTTTCTAAAAGATATGCTCTAGGAATTAATTCGGGGAAGTTCTATGGCCTGTGCTATACAGGAGGTCAGACTAGATGGTCCCTTTTGGCCTTGGAATCTATGTAAATGATTATTTAAAAAATTAAACACTTAGGTTCAATAATTTGAGACCTGACATTAAAAAATTACATTTTTAATGTACAAAAAGGGTTTTTGAGGTTTTTAAGGTGAAGCTCGACAAAACCCTGATGTGGATGGTTTAGTTGGGGTTGGCCCTGCTTTGACCAAGGGATCAGACTTCCAACCCTAACCTTCTATGACTCTATCATCATGGGCTAGATTTTCAGCCAGCGTAAATTAGTGTAGCTCAGTTCAAGACAAAAGCACCTTCCCATCTGAGGCCCTGGCCTGATGTCTGTCTATGGAACTGTACAAATATGTTATGTCTTAGCAAAAAACAGCAATGTAATGCTTGAGGAGTCATTCATGACAATAATTACTAAATATATTTTATCTGACACTTTCAAAATTAAAGATCTGGATAGCATGACGTTTTAACAGTATGGGCCCAGGTCCTGTTCTCATTTAAGTCATTGAGAGTTTTGCCATAAACACCATTAACAGCAGCATTGGGTCCAAAAGTTTGAAGCTGTCTGAGACACAAATGGGATATTGAAGCTCTAAGCGTGATATTCGCCCTTGTTTAGAGAGCTAGCACAAAGTCTGTGCACCACATAGGTCCCTCTTAAGCCCTCAGAGTAGTGTATAGGCCTCGTGCTGGTATGCTGCGCCCGGGTGAAATTCATCCCAGACACAAGTAATTCATTTTAATCCATTTGAATGTAAATGGGACTGGATGACACACACATCATGCCATCCACTTGAACTGGATTCTTTATTCGATCCCACCATAACTTCATTTGTATTCCAAATAACACAACTCCCACTCTTCAATCATTTCTAATAATTTTTTCTGTACTCATGTCTCCCTCAAGATCTCTCTTTTTCCCATGATTTTCTTTTGTCCAAATGGCTCTGATTGAGCCATGTGGTGGATCAGGGGAGTCACATGACTGTGTGTGCATCATGGGAAACATAGTCTGACCTGGGAGTTTGGCCCATAGGAAACATTGAGAGCATGAGCCACCCAAAGAACTCTCATGAGGCACTGTGCCACCATAGACAGATACAGTTTAATGTTTGAACCAATGCAAAATAAAACGTTTTGCAGTTTCTGAATTTAATTTTTTTGGAACTTTCCATCTGTGAAAATTTTTTATATTTAAATCTCCAATTCAGGATGAAAACAAATACTGAAATATTGGAATTTCCTGTGGGATTGAAATTCCAATTTTCATCCCTCTCTAGTCCTGACGAAATTTAACAAATGTGTATAGTCTTTAAAACATTATAATCTATTTTAGCCAGTTGTCTAGGACAGCGGTTCTCAACCTTTTTTTCCCGAGTACCACTCGGGTCAGGTACAGTCAGGTCAAGTACCACTTGACTTTCGGCGGCGGTGGGGGGGGACTTTCGGTGCCGGCGGGGTTACATGGGGGAAACAATGCCCTCCGCCGAAACCCTGCCGCTGTTTGCCCCTTTTCGGCGGCAGGGTTTCGCGGGGTTGGGTGGGGGGGAATTTCGGCGGCGGTGGGGTTTCACGGCGGCAGGGGGGGAACTTTCAGCGGCGGATTTGGCGGCGCGGTACAGCTCGCATACCACCCAGCCTTCTTCGAAGTACCACCAATGGTACGCGTACCACCGGTTGAGAACCGCTGGTCTAGGAGATTGGATTTAGATGAAGCATATTTACAAACACCCATTCACCTATGTGGTAAAAGATTCCTCTATTTTGTTTATATGAACACCTATTACCAATACCACTCCTTTCTTTCAGCTTCTCCCAAGGTATACACAAAGGTTCCAAAATTGATAGTCACACTGAGAGCTCAGCGAATCCACACCTAGCTATAATGACTGGATGACATTTTAGTATGAGCCGCTTGCATAGGAGCAGTGTCCATAGCTAAAAAAGAGTAATAATAGGCATTAAGGAAAGAATATCACAGAATTATTGATTTATTATCAAATTCAGCAAAAAGCAGATTAGTTCCCTTGAAATGGATACACCATTCAATGGAAGAAAAAGAAGAGTATAAACTATATTGCCATCAGATAAAATATATGCAAAGATTCCAATGACAATAGTTTAACTTAAAAATGAACATGTATTATTATCTAAGACATTTCCAAGGTTACTAAGAACCATGGGGTTGTGCAGAGACATTTCATTATGGCTTAAGCTTCATCTGAGAATGGTTCAACACCTGCTGGTGGAAACCTGAGCCATGGCTCTGGTCATAGTTACATCAGTGCAACTTTGCTGAAGTCTGCCAAGATCAATGGAATTTCATTGGTTTGAGATAAGAATTTGGGAACTACAGTCTGTTAACAGAAACCATAAATGCACAACTATCAAATGCAGAGCGGGGGCCCACTTCAGTCCTCATACATATCCATGCAACCTCAAGTGAAGCCAATAGGAAGTGTATGTATAACAGATGGCATTTATATGCCCCTGGTCAGATGTTGCCTATAGAGGTGGTGACCCAAATTATAAGTATGCAGGAAGAGCCTGTCTCAGTACCTTGAAGAGATAAAGCAATGAGAGCTTGGGGCATGCATTTCAGAGACATGTCAGAACAAGAAACATGGTCAGATCAGGAGCATAAACTTTCGGGAGTGAAAGGCCATAAAGCTAACAACATTTTAGTTCCAGAAACACCTCAATTGCGTATTAGTAACTGCTGTCTCATGCAGCAGGAAGGAAGAGATCTAATCTCATTAAGATATCAATAGAGTTCCTGCATTAGGCAATACATTGTTTTCTGTCAATAAAGGCTCTTCACATCAAGGGAACTCTAAAAACAAAGAGCAACTGCCTGAGCTGGAAGTCAATATTCCAGACAGAATGGAGCCTGAATTAGGGTGATAGCAAGTGTGAAAAATCAGGGTGGGGGTGGAGGGTAATAGGTGTCTATATAAGACAAAGCTCTGGATCTTGGGAGTATCCCTATAAAATCAGGACATCTGATCACCCTATCCTCAATTGGCCAGTACTCAAGCAGACGATATCACAGGCATGAACTCAGAATCTGGATCTATTGCCTCACATGAGAGTATTAAATATGTCTTTATTTTCCTCTGGGGGAAAACCAGAAGAGTGTTATCAAATGTGGCGCACTGTCACAAAAATGTCTGAAGCAGCTTGTTGAGTAGATACTTTCTCTCCATTTTCAATTATTGAACATATAGTGCAAACAGTAAAGAACTGTACAGGAGGAAGTAGTTGTATTCTACTGTCTGTTTCAGTGACTGTCTGTGATACACCTTTGATGCAGTGGGAGCAGGATCAGCCCCTAAAACCAGGATTTGAAAAGTGTTCAGCACCCAACAGCTCCTATTTGGGCACCTGAATGGAGTCATCAGATTTTCAAATGTGCTCAGCATCCAGCTGAGACCTCAATGAAAGCTGCTGCTGGTGCTGATCACTTTTGAAATTCTTGCCATTTCATTCTGGGGCCTAAACGGGAGTGGAACTCTTTTGAATATCTGGCATCAACTGCAGGGGCTGACCACTTGTGAGAATCTGGCCTTTGTTACCCTACTAATTTCACACACCCTACTGATATCGAACACCTTTTCTTCACATGTCTACCAAATGATCCCATCTCAGTTTGTCATTATTTAATTGTCAGCTAATATTTTTAAACTCTCATTAAACAGATTTTATTCTGTATAAGCACTGCCCAGACAGCTGCACCACATAGTATTCTTCCAAAGTTCAATATTGCAATTGATTCCTATCTCACTGCGTGTCCATATTTCCAGGACCTGCACTGGTGGAATTCCCCAAGCTTTATGATACTAAATCTCTTAAACCACCTTGGCAGTAGGTGGTACATACCCAAGGCTGCTGAGGGGATGCAACAGCTCCTAAAACTTCAATTCTCCATTCCTTTCTCTTTGCTGATAGAAAGCATCTTGAACTGCTGCTGTGTATGGTACCTTAGCGCTTTCTGTAGTGGCCGTTGCAAGTTGATTCTAGCTTTTTTCCACAGCTTTCTTTCATCTCTCCCATCTGTCTATGTGGGTAAATCCTGAAACACAGACAAATGTTTTGTTCTTAGGTTAGGACCTGTATGAGAGCTCTGATGGCCTTGAAGTACTCAGCTCCTCCACCCAGGTTGGTGGTTGAAGCTTTAGAATGCTTGAAACATAAGCGTGTATCCCTGACACAGCATGTATCAGGTGCAGGTTGCTAAGTCAAGCACTGCCTCAGAGGACTTGGAGCAGGCATCAATCTCTAATGTGCCAAGGCAATCATCACCAGGAGCGCTGGCAGCATTTCAAGTCTCAGGCCAAATGTCCAGTGAAAGCTTGAGGCACATAGATCAGCGCAGACTCTGGAGTCAAGTCATTCTCTCTTTCTAAGTGTTGTTGCGAGTGTACCCTCTGACTCTACCTTCTATGCTATTATTATTAATCTATTTGCCTTGTCATAATACCTAGGGATTCAACCATATGTCAGGATCCCATAGTGCTAAGGACTGTACAAACACCAAACAAACAGACATCCCTACCCCAAGGAGCTTACAAGCTAAGCATAAGAGAAGATACAAACACCTCATCTGCCCTTGACTTCTGCCCTTTGTTTTCTCAATTTTCTGGCTACTCCACTTCTGGTAGCATTAGTGCTGATAGGCCAGATTCTGAGTTCCAACCACAACTTGATATCTTGTAAACTTTATTCCCTTGTTCATGTGCATTGTGAAATAGTCTAGAATTACAAGATCACATATGATTTTTGTCCACAGCTCCTTGTACTCATTCTCAGTTATCAGCAGTGTTCATAATTCTTATTTCTGAGTCCACCTCTATTTCCTTGTTCTACGATCTCTGTCTTTTCTGACTTTCTTTTGACTCTCCTGGCTCCAGCACTCCAACCTGGTGTCCTATTCTGCTCCTTAGGTCTTTCTCTTATCATTTGTACTGTGGTAGCTCTTAGACGCCCTAGTCATGGACCAGGACCCCATTGTGGTAGGTACTGTGCAAATAGAACAAAAAAAGTTTCCCCGATTACTTTACAATCTAAGTATATTGTCTCCTAACTATTTCTCTCTCTCTTTAATCTCTACATTTATAATATTTTTCTGGCACGTCTCTGCTCCATTTTAATATTATGTTGGCATTCCTTGACCCTCTCTGTGATTCTGTCTTTCTACTTCTTCACCATCTCCTGTGGTTAAGGTTCATTTAAAGATCGTCCAAAGGCGTTCAGATTTTTGCTTCCCAACGGGTGGTTTGTTGATGCAGATGAAGTTTCATGCAAGTCACTTCACTTTACTTTCATGGAGCCTACCAAATATTTTAAGGGGCTGTCTAGAAAGACTAGTCGTCTTATAACAAACCAAAGTACACATGCTCAAGATTTCCTGAATGTATGGACAGTGCCTAGGTTATATATAGGTTGATCTTCAAGTTAAAATAAAAACTGGTATAAAATCAAATACTTTAACAATATTTTATATTTGAATATTTGGTTTTTTAATGAATAGGACAACAATCCCACTGTCCACAGAATGAAATGCCGTCTGAACATCTCCCTTATCCATTTGGAAACCTCAGTTTTGTTGGTTAAACTGGCCTTCTCAATGCTTTGTGCTGCCAAAGTGGGGCCCTGAAAGTGACCCCCTCCTTCCAGTGGTTAAATTTTTTTTTTGCCTTTCCCCACAAACCTCCTTCCTCCTACACAATTACACAAACAAGTATGTAATAGTGGAACTACCTATGTACAAAAATCTCCAATATTCCCTGAGAGGATTGTTTCAATTTTGTCTTTGATAATGTCCATAGTGGCTCCGTTCCTTTGTGTGGCATTGAAAAAGGAAATACTTAATGGATCTTCTCGTGTACGTCAGTTTTGGTCATCATAGATTAGAGAAGTGATTTTAAAGGAGAAAATTAATGTTGAAATATCTGTGTCTAGGAAGTCTGAGGAGATGTTGTGGTTGTGGTTGTCTGGGCCACCTAAGAAAGACATGTCCTTATGTAAATTGGGAGGAAAGGAGTGATTTGCCAGGGTGAGCTGTGAGAAAAGTGAAAAAAACTCAGGGCCAGGACATGGACATGTGGTATCTATTTTTGTTATAGCGAAGTGGGCCATTCGTAAATGCATTGTCCTTAGAGGAAATGGGCTTGCTGCAGGAAGAGATGCAGGAGCGGGAGGAGTAGGCAATGAAAGAAAGGGTGTAGAACGATATGAGTGCATATGATGGCATGAATACCCATGATGCAGGGAAACCAGGGATGGTGCTGATGACAAAGAAGTGTACAGCCATTCAAGAGACCCACACGGAAGAGGACAAGAGAGAGTGGAGTGAGACAATTACAGAGGTTAGGACAGTGCCTGATACAGCTGACCAGTTACCCTGTGATAGCCAAAGGGTATTCTGGTTACTATGGCTACCCCTGGGGACCAGGAGGTGACAGTGAAGAGTCTGCAAGGGAAACCAGTTGACCTGTGACAAACTCTACAGGCAGCCCTAAGAGAGCAGGAGTCATTGGTGGATGCTTTTCTAGAGATATGGGGAAAAAACAAGGCCTGTGAGAAGGGCACTAATACAACAATGAATGGAGAGGATGCTAGAGACCTATACTTCCTGACTGAGAGATTCAGAAGGGAACTGGATGCTGCAGAAGAGGCCAACCAGCAAGTTGTGACAGAAAAGGAAGAATTGCTCATGGAAGCTGACTGTCTGAAGGGAGAGCTGGAAAGAATAGGGGTCGGTCTCAGGTATAGGTGGTAACACTTGCCGTGCGGCAGAGCAAGGCTTTAGAAGGGGGTGGGGAATGTATGTCACAGGCTGTCTGGCCCTATAGGCAAGCTGGGCTCAGCTTTGGCTGTGACCTAGCAGTCCAGTGATAAATAGTACCCACAGCTGAGTGTGGTAGAGTAATTTGAATTTAAATGACTGACCCCAGCGGCAGGGAATCAGGAAGGACTGCTTAAATAGAGCTGGGAGGGACTAGAGAGCACGCTGGCTGCTGTGGAAGGCCCCGAGTAAGGGTCAGTAAAGAGGCCCACATGGATTTGTTTAGGTTCCTGTGCGGGAACCAAAGGACAGGACCTACCAGCAGCAGTGAGATTCCTAAGGAAAGCTGCCAGAGTCCCTGGGAAAGGGAGGCAGTGTGGGAATCAAGTCGGGAGGAAGCAAGATAAGAGAAGCTCTGCCGGGGTGAGGAGAAGGCCCCAAAAAGCAGCGGACTTCAGTAGGAATTAAAAAGGGCATTAGTTTAGGTGTTCAGGGTTTTTGGCATTTTGTCATTTCTGCCTCTGAGTCAGGTGACTTCCTGCTCCACACTGCTGGGGTGCCAGCAAGGTGATCAGGACAGCACAGGAGAGAGGGGCTCCCTGCTCTCAATTCTGGTGCCCAGCCCCTCCTGGCCCCCCTCCTGGCCCAGAGCATCCAGACGCAACGATTACAGGGAAAGTCTGGCATCACCCCTCTAGCCCTGGGATGGTGTATGCGTCGTCATTCTTTGGGGATGTGTAAGCACAGTCTGGTTATGTGTAAGAGCTCTGAGGGGATGAAGCATGCTAGTCCCTCTGTGGGGATTGTGCATACAGTCTGGTGAGCACTTGAGCACGCTCAGTGGAGACAGAATCTGTGGAGAGTTTAGTTGCTAATATCTAAGTCTGGTCTCTGCATGTGTGAAGTGCAATTTTTTTTTCCAAAGGCTTATAACTGATCAAATTTGGGCAGATTTTCTTTGGGACAGAGCAAGGCCCATCCTTGACACAAAGCACCCCTTTCCCAAATTTCAAGTCCCTCCTCCGAAGCACGGGGAGATTTTTCTTCAAACAAAAGTTCACCAGACTTTTAAAACGGGCAAAACAATATATTTTTCCCAACATGGGAAATGTCTGAATTGTTTTCATTTAAATTTTGGGGGTTTTTTTACACACATACACACATACTCTCTCTTGTCTGATCTCCTTTATATAATAGGCGATTACACTTCACCCAGTTATCCTGTACTGAATCCAATAACTTGTGTTTGACTAAAGAATATTTTCTGGAAAGGCAGCCAGTCTTGATTTTCAAGATGTCCAAAGATGGAGAATCCACCATTTCCCTGGGTAGTTTGTTGCAGTGGTTTATCACCCGCACTGTTAAAAATTCGTGCCTAATTTCTCATTTGAATTGGTCTGGCTTCAGCATTGGTTCTTGTTAGGCCTTTCTGTGCCAGATTAAAGAGCCCTTTTCAGTCTGTAACAGACCTTCGCCAGTATCCCTCCTGGGCTTCCTCAGTTACCACATTGATGCAGGTGCATTCAAGTTCCTGCTCTTCTGAACTATCAATAACTCTAAAACAGGGAATGGTGCCTTTAATGTATAGTGGCACCCCCTTCACCCCGCCTATTTTTACCCATTCTATCCTTCCTTAGCAGGTTATAACTACTGATTTGAACATTCCAATTATCTCAGCAGCTTTCTGTAATGGCAGGTATATAGCTCCTCTAGGTTGTTACTCAGACTCCTAGCATTGGTATATAAACAACTGAAAAAGTCATCTTTTCAAATTCTTCATCACATTGGTTCGATTTGTTTGAAACATACTGAGTTTCAGTTTGTACCCTCAGTTTAGCACGCTCAGTTTAGCACCCTCCCCTGTGGTGTTAATTTTAATGCCCTCTTGACTGCTCCAGCTACTCTCAAACTGAGATTATGCCCCCCCCCCCCACCTCTATTAAAAGCATCCCAGGAATGTTGCTCGATTCAGATTCATACTACTTTATAAGGCTATATAAATATAGAAGATACATTTGGGAGCTGAGACAGGGTGATTACAAACTTTAAACTGAAAGATTTTCCTTTCTTAGTCTTAAAATGAAAAATTTAGCTTTTTTGGAAAAGCCTGAAGATAACTTGCTCTGCAATTTTTTTTCCATAGAATTTTCACCGTAGTTGAAAAGTAATCCATGAAGCTGTCCTTTTTTTTTTTTACCTGAAAATATGTAATTTAATTTAACCTAATCAAGTTACTTGATAAAAAGGTACATCTTAACATTCCAATCTAAGCTTGAATTAAGAAAATGAGGCTGGCTCCCAGATAACCTCTCTCAGTCACTCATCAAGAGGCGTAGGCCCCTGCAGTGGAAAATGTGTTTGGATGAGTAGTCCCTTTGAGTTCAATTACTGGTTTCTAAGTTTGCACATGGGAATAAATGGAGCGGTTACTACCTATTTAATCTTGCTGCGTATGCAGTAGATCAGAAAACATTCCATTCTGTATTCAGCGGAGATTGTAGTCCAACAAAAGGATAATTTTCATGTGTCTTAGATGCAAACATTTCAGGCATGCCCTCAGAACTAATGTGAGATTGCTATGCTATAACATAAAATGATCACCGAACTATGGTAAGGGAGGAAATGAAAATTTGTGTGTTTTTTTCTGAATTAAGAAGGGAAATTTTCATTCAGATTCTCTTTTCTTTCTCTTACATGTATCCCAGGCTATTGACTAAATGCCAGGTCATTTTCCTATGCATTCTGTGTTTCCTACTTAAAGATAGTATCAGTGAAATGTGAACCTTTATTTGTTCCAATGTGAACCCATTGGACTTGGTAATTTTCACAGCATGCAGCTTTTGTTTTTAAGGAAGTGATTCAGAAAACCCAATTTTCAAACTCAGGAACTCAATTTTGAATGTCCAGTTCCATAACTGGGGTGTCATATTGGCATTTAGGTGAGTAGAATGCATATTTGAGAATCTGAATGTTGATCTTAGTTTCCTAATAGGGTATTTGATACCCTAACTGAGGTTACCAAGTTTGCAAATTGGGCCTGTACATGTGCAAAATTACAGTACTGCAATGCAACTACTAGCCTTTAGTATCCTTCCACACCTCGGGCACGACTCAAAGCCCATTGGATTGAATGAAAAGACATGGTCTAGAGCTTGCCCCATTGCCAAGAATGTTCATATGACCCAATACTAAAAGATCAGAAGGGCATCAGCTTTGAAGGAGGGCATGAAGAACCTGAAGATGGATACATGATTTTCAGGCAGTTTTCCTACACAATTTCTCCCTGTATATTATTGTCTACTGATAGTTTCTTCTTTGTTTCAGGATATAGCATAAAATACTTAGATAGATTTAGCAGATGAGTGGTTTCCCTTTTATAGTTTCAAATACACAAATGCTCTTCTCATACTGAGGTTCACACCTAAGCACACTGTCACAAAATCCAAGCCTTTACACGATTATGTTTTGGGTGCTGTATTCACTGAACAGTGCACAGTCGCTGCATCCATTTTACTGTATGAAATATGCATAAAAGATGTAGGTAATTTAAAAAAAAAAAAAAAAAAGCAGAGTAGAACCCACAGATTTTACTGTGTTTAGGTGTCTGGGCATTCCTTCATATCTAATTGCTTCAACACGACTTCTATGTGTTGATGTTTAAGCATGCTACAAAATAGGAATAAAGCATCAGATCAAATGTGCAGCGCTTCAAAAATGGAGGGACCTTTCATGAAGTCTTTTTACACAGTCACATTTTTTTCCTTAACTCCTATATTTACATTGTTCAGTATGTTTATTATGTGCACTATTTTGACCAATTGTGTGTTCATGGCACAATCGGAGGTTCAAGCATGGAATAAATACGTTGAGTAAGTATCTCTGTTGATCTGTATATACCCTACCCTTGGCTCTTCTGTACTGTCTTTTATTGTAGTCTTCTCATTTTGTTTGCTGGTATCTAATTTCTTTCCATTAATATTGACTTATGTGCAATATTTGTCCTGACAAAATGTTTTGCCAGGTGTTTCTCATCTCTGAAAACTCCCTTAGAAAGTAAGTTATCAATTTTCAGTCTACCAAACTCATACTTTTTGCTAAATGCACCTGCTAATGCTACATCTGAATGGAATCATAGTATGATTAGAGCTCCATATGAAATTTGCTTGCCATGTAAGAGATTCAGAAGCTGAATACAGTAGAATACATTACTGGACTTCTAGTTGAAAGATTTCAGAAAATACTTATAGAACATACTTGGTTCAAACCTAAAGGCGTAATCCAAAGTCCACTGACATCAGTGCAGTCTTCTGTTGATGTCAATGGGCTTTGGATCAGGGCTGTAATGAAAAGGGCTATGGTACATACAAATAATTTCTAGATATATTTTATGAGCAATCACTGAATCTTTGGAATTCTCTGTGGGGTTGTCTGTATTTCTCAGATGGTCAGAGATCTCAGAAAATCCTCAGAGCTTTAACTGACCGTTTCCTTTTTATATACATATATATATATAAAAAGCTGGCTTTAAAGTTGTCTGGTAGGTTTGCATTTCTGTAAGTTGTTTTGAAATGTTCCTTATAGAAATGGATACCAGATGCACAAGCTAATCAATATACATTGGTTCAATGAGCCAAATTAATTGTTTAATGCAATCAGAACAGACTTTTTATTTTTGACGGACATATGATAAACACAGCCATCTGCTCTTCTCTAGTCTGATGGCTGGTCTCGTCAGGGCCTTAGGGAGAGACAGCTAAGTGCCCTTCTTTTCTTTAGAGTTCCCAAGATCATACAGGGCACATCTTCTAGAAAAAAAATTGCTTCCAGAAATTACTAACTTAAGCCAGCTCTGAACCTAACAGCTGATTTGGTCATCCTAATATCAGGATGCAGCATGTATTTCGGTATGCATATGCTACCCTACAGCTATGTCTGTGGCATTCTTCCACACCCCTCAACCCCCCCCCCCCTCCCCGATGTTGTCTTTTTCTTTTTGGAAATTGTTACAAAGTACAGTACCCACCCTGTATTTGACTGAAATATGGACATAACATGGGTCAGTCTACAGGTCTGTACTTTGGAATTTGAATGTTCTATAAGGAAAAATTAAAGTGCTAGACATTTCCTTCAGTGACTAAAATGTAAATAATGTCTTCAGTGCATCAAATAGGCTGTGCAACGCATCGTAATCCAGAACAGATGCATTCATTGATCAAGCAGCGTGGAATTAATCCTTCCCTTTTCTTTTAATAAAAAAATACCTCTCAGCTTTTCCTCCTCAAATTCAAAGCACAAAGATAGCTAATTTTGAAAGCCAGAATGACCCAACGAACTTTAATTCAAAAGTAATGAGTGAAACTAGATCAATAATGCATTTTGAGAAGATAAAATAAATCTGTTTTGCCTGCTCCTCTAGCAGTGCTCTGTACATATGTTATAAAGCACCATTTAAAGAGAAGTGGAATAAGCACTTATATTTTGAAAAAAGAAATGGTTTTCACTTGGCCCCAAAGATCAGTTCGTAGTCTGGCTTCTGTTGTTATAGAAACCACTCGATTGCTGGAAGACCTTCTCCACATCCATTCAGAATTGGAAGGTGGCTGTGCAATGAATTAAACCATTTGACATGTGAATAAACGAAAGTTCTTTATCACTTTAACAAGCATATGGACAGCTAAGTTATTTTTAAATTCTTTGTATGTGCTTTCACATTTATTAATGAAAACACACGCTTAAAGAGTCCCTGTCAGGGGCTTGATCTGTATCTTGCATAACAGCAGCAGCAACAAATCTAGAAACCATGAAAAACTGAGTAAAGGACACACTGCCCCAGCGGGAGCTCTGAGAGAATTCCTCTCCCAAGACTGCATGAAGGCTCACAGAAACAGTGGGCCTGCTAGCTCACACCATCAGAGGGTGTCTCAAACACTCTTGTAATGTAGGACTGAGCTCTGCTGGCTGATGTGGAGGTAGCACAGGGCCATTGACCTTTGGATGGCTAGCATGGACAGGGGCCCTGAGAGGAGCTAATTGAAACAGGTAGGCACAATTTGTCCCTACTTTGCTACACCTCCTATTCTTGCAAAACACCAACCCAAACGGTGGCATTTCTGTATTCACGCCATTTTATATGGCGACGTTTTCATTCTCTAGATTATGGGCCCTATTGAAGTCACTGGCAAAGCTCCCACTGATTTCAATGGAACCAAGATTTCACACTGAGGGCCTGAGCCAATACCCATTAAAGGCAAGTCATGGCTCCTGACATCAGTGGATTTTTGGATCAGGTGCTATGTGCCCACGGGTGACCTGGCATTAATGTACCACGTATGTATTTAGTGCGCAGACTAGACCTCGACATGGCCAGACACAGAATCAGCAGTCTGGGGAAATGAAAATTACACACACACTGCTATTTCCGGTGAAGATGCCGAGGTGGAAGCTTCTGAGTGGTGAGGCTTTTGTGTGGGTGGCATTTTTTTAAATGGGGGCAGACCTATTAAAATCAGAATGAGAATTCTGCCTGGTTATCAAATGCGTCTTCAGTTCATCAGATGAGTTAAAAAATACGAGGCTATGGGGCAGGAGGTAGCCCAGGGCCATTTTTTAAAGATTATTGGTGTGCTTTTACTATTTTTATTTGAGGCATGTGTGTGTTAGAGAGATGCCCAGAGTTAACACCCACAACTGAAAAAATGAGGCAGTCCAGTCTCAGATGGTTTGGTCATGTAAAGCGTAGTCCGGACAACTACGGGGGCAGCACAATCCAACAGGTCAAGATTGAAGGCAAAAGACACAGAGGCAGATCCAGGAAGCAGTGGTGAGATGTCATAAAGGAAGAGATGCTTGCATGTGGTGTGAGGGAGGATATGGCATTGAACATACCACTTTGGAAGGAGAGTACTCATAGAGCACACCCCATTTGATGGGATTAATTCAAGGAAAAAGAAGATGTATTGTTATTTACATAGTCAGGATCCCATTGTGTTGAGGCACAGCACACATACATAACAAAGAGATGGTCCCTGCCCTAAAGAGCTTACAATCTGAGTAATTCTACTGATCGTATTAAAAATCCATTCTTTTTTGAAATACTAGAGCTATGTAATTTCAGTTCTTTATTAGAAATAGTACTGAGAGAAATCCCCAGACCTGGCTCATCATACGGTGAAATCCTGGCTCCACTGAAGTCAATGGGGCCAGGATTTCACCCATAAACTCTACTGCATAAAACAGGATCCAGCTCTGAATTTTGTAGCTCAGATCCATTGCTACCGTGCATACAGAATGTGCTCAGTTTTATTCCAAATATCATATTTATCACAAAGGATAACTCATGGAATATTTTTATCCATTTCATCATTCACAGTGAAGAAACTATTGGTAATACACAATTTACTAAGTAAGAAAAAACATGCTTCTGCCCCTTTTTAAAGTCCAGTAGGTTGAAATCATTACATATAATGCATATTTTCAACTAGGACACTGCACTGCTATTTAATGCTCATGAATGTGTTATTTACCACAGACAGTGAAACATCAGGAACTTTGCAGTCAGGGATTTCTTTCTTTTTAATGCATAAGGTGAAGCTGAAACATTATTTAATCTATTGAACATTGATATGGGCGGGGTAGAAAGAGTTGAGAGGTATGAATAGAATTTGTCCCTTAAACATGAGAAATAACAAGGAATGCTGACTAATTCATTCCTTTTCCATTGACTATTGCAGACATGCTTCAAAGTCCAGTAAAGTAACTTTTCTAGATTGTTTTCATGCCTGACTCAATGACTGCAAATCCATCAAGATATGCTGCAATGAAGCTTGCATTCATTATAAGGCTGTCACACATGCTTCCCTCTTTGTCATATGTTCACTCGGTGCACACATGAAGCAGCTCACAAAGGGCCTGATAGCACAGCCATTACTCATATGCGTAACCCTTCTGAAATGAGTAGGAATTTCTCATCTAAGTAGACCGGGCCCTGAGAGAATAAGCTGAGTGCCTCAAAACCTTCTCCATTAACTGCTGATGCTCTTGCTTTTCTTGGACATTTTACTCCCCAGGTACACTTTCACTGGCATTTACACTTTTGAGTCATTGATAAAAATATTGGCAAGAGGATTTTGTATGACAGAATTCACCTTCCTTCGAGATCCTTGGAATTGGCTGGATTTCAGTGTCATTGTTATGGCGTAAGTAACACTTCGTTGTTCTTTTTCAAGAGCCTGACATGCAGTGTAACTACTTTTCACCTGTTCTTTTTAGTAACTGTTCACCAATATATTAGATATTTGTTGTGGCTGAAGTATTGTACTATGGTCTTGTTCCTGAGTGGTTCTAGATATTGGGCAAGTTATTTAACATCTCTGTACCTCCGTTTATCAGCCTGTAAATTGGTTATAATAATACCTGCCTACTTACCAATGATTTTATGAGACTTAATTAATTAATGTTTGTCGGGTGCTATAAGATCCTTGGATGGAAGGTGTTATGAGAATACAAGGATAAAATACGTAATTATATCTGTGTAGTGATAACTGCATTGGAGTAAAAGTTGAAATGCCTTCTGCTTTGTAATACTTCGATCCCTGACACAGGCCACAGAGGTAGCTCTGATGTCTCAGTTAGGACAGTAGCCCTCTCTCACACAGAAAATAGTAACTGGTATGTCTAACGGATTATTAATAAATAATGCGTTTTAATTAGTAGTTACCTAAAATAAAATAAAAATCTTGCAAAAACTGCAAGAGCCAGGACAAATCTCACCACGACCCCCAATAACACACCAAAAGCCAGCAAGGTAATAACACAATTAAAAAGGAAGCAAGAAGTTTTTAGCTTTTCCCCAAAAGATGCCACGGCACTGCACTGGCATGTGTCGAGTGGGGAAGTGCTCAGGAATCGCTGGCCTACAATGGATGTGGTACTGAGAGGAGATTAGAACGTAACAAAGCTTCAGGCTTTGCAACCCTCTCAGTCTATGGTTTTGGTCACCAAACTATGCTCAGCTAACAAGCCCTTTTCCCTCCTGTAATTTAACCAACACTTTTTCTATGGGGGATTTAGGTAAAACCCCTAGTGTTTTTTTTTTTAAGGTAAACAGAAGCTTGTTGCATATACTGGGCACAAAGTCCTCTCACTACTTCCCACCCCATGCTTGAATTGTAAGTCAGTATATTTTGGGTTCTGGCAGTGCAAAGGACCTGGTGAGCAGATGGATCTGTCCAGCCAAGAATATCTCTGGTTTGGCAGAACTCTCAGCTGACACAGAGTCACTCATATCTGGCCCTGTGTCCACCTCGCCATCTGGCTTCAGCAGGGGCAATGGGTGTGAGCAGAATGTGATGAATTCCACTGATGCCCAGATGTAACATGGACCCTTGGGATGGAGGCCTGTGCAAATCATCTCAGAGAATCAGAACCAACAATCAGCCCCAAGATGCTCCCCTCCCGCACATCCTGCTCTAAGCAGATCTCAATGCACAGGATAATCTGGGACATCAGTTTCCACACTCATAAATCTGGAGTGATGCCATGAGGAATCAGCCCCACACTGTATTTTGCAATACAGAAAACACTATTTATTCTGTCATTACATTATTTTCTCTCTTCCTCTCTGCTTTCCCATCCTCCCTCCACTCCTGCTATCTCTGTATCTTTTCTTTCTTTTTTTCCCCCCACCTGTTTTCTGTTACATTTTTCTGTTGTTTCTTTTTTTCCCCACTGAATTTTTGTTCTCTCTTCCCCCTTTCTCCTCCTCTGTTTAAGGTCCCCTTTCAGCAGAATGCAAATTCTGATAACATTGATATTTGAGCTGAATTTCTGACCTCTGATATTTGAGAGAATCCAAAATTAGGTGAAATAAGTGCATCCATCCTGGGTCCAAACACAACTACAGATCTTTGAAATTAGTTGCAAGATACTTGTGTGGGCAGGTTTGGGACCTAAGTTTCTATTAATATTGCTCAAAAGGACAATATTTAGAGGTGTAAAATAATTACCATTATTTTCTATAAAAAATAAGCCCCTTGACTTCAGTGGTCTTTGTCTCAGCCCTAGTATTAAGATGGCCAGATTCAGATTTCTGTAATCCTGAGTTACTCTGGACTTAGCTGAAATCATCCTTTGGGCACACCTCTAATAAACATTTAAAACGATGCACTAAAGACGAGGCACTTTGGGGCCATTTTAGTTGTTTTTTGCATCCGTTTAAGTTCAATATGTTCCTCCGGAAGTGTTGTGGGTGAGCCTTCTTTACTGCATTTAAAAGTAGAATGGAACAATGCACAGGGCAGGGTTCTGCCATCCCTTTCACAGGCACAGGAAGTCAGCGAAGTCACAGAAGCAGGGAAGTGTAGTTCCATTGTGTGTAAGGTGGTGCATGAGGTAAGGAGTTCATGCAAGAGTCTCCAACTCTGGCTTAGCGTGAAGCCATGTTATTCAGCAGCTCCCTCTACCCTAGCAGACCAAGGACTTTAGGGTGGGGTAGGAGTGGACCAGGAGAGAATAACGGTAAGAATAGTTGATCTGCCATTTTGCAGAAGCTACCTAGCCTTGAGGCTGCAAAATGGCTGTGCAATTGCTGCACTGCTGCTTCTCAGCAGAGGAGCGGGGGTGGTATTCTATTCTCGCACTGCATCACAGTACGACTTGAGCTGGGTTAAATTCACTCCTGTGCAGTGAGGGCCAGCACAAAATTTGTGCCCCACTTAGTTTACCTGTATGGGTTTAAGTGGCACATAAGCGGTTCATGGGCCGTTTGCTGACCCTGCTACACTAGCATGAATTTCCCCCACTGTGTGAAGAAACCAGGATTTGACTCATTGGGCCTACAGGACTTTCCCTCTTTTTGATACTGTGTGTGTTTTAGTTCTTGCCAGTGGTATGAAAATGATTTGGAGTCCAATTCTCCTGGCACGGGCTTCATAGCACTCCCACAGAAGGCAAGTGTATAGATGCCATACTTCCTGTGCACTGTAAATGCAGTCCTTGGGTGTCCTGGTATTCCTTTTGCTGGGGCAGAAACAAAACCCAGGCCAGGACATTTGCCAGCTGCAGCTACACCGAGTAGTAGACAGTTTTGTTACTTCATTTCTGTATGTAGCGTCAGCTCATAATAAAGAGTTTATCTTGAAACTGGTCTGCTTGTCGGCAAGATACTTTGGCAAGAGAAAAGGCCTTAGTATATTGCTTCTCAACTGTCTAAATGATTTTTTTTAAATCACTGAAGACCCCCTAAAATAGCGGGTCTGCTGTGAAAAACACACATGGGCAAAACAAAATGATTTCAATAACCGGCTGCTTCAGAATCAGCTTATACTCCTGTTTCCTATTTTAAGCCATTCGGTATTAACATATTTTAATCAAATGTGTTTTTGACAGAATTGAGGGGTTCAGTTATTGGGTAGGGCTGGAATGGAATAAAAACAATCATATTCTTCTCCAGTAGCAAATAGTTCTTCAGGCAGCCAAATAGCTGTGAGAGAGTTTAAATTGATTGCAAGACAATCTGAATGTTATGAATCCTGTTTTCCAGATATTTAACCTGCGGCCAGTGAGAGGCATGGGATAATGGGCTTTCTTCGGCCATGATTTGTACTTTATGTAAATGCAATTTGCAAATCATTAAATCCAGAATTGTATTGAACATCAGGTAGCTCTACAGTCTTGTTTGCTTACAGTTGGTGTGATGCTAGTGATAGTTCTGCCTATGGAACTAGAAGCATGAGCAGTGAATAGTGCGTGAGGATTCGTAATGGGATGGAGAGTACTGAAGTATGTGAGGTTCTATCCCAGACAAATTCATGGGTGTAAAGCTTTGATGTGCCTGGCCAATACATATAATGGTGGCCTGACTTAACTGAACAGTTTTCAGGAGATAAAGTTCTTTTGTCAACAGGTGTTATTGTACAAGTTCCATCATTTCTTGCACAGTTATTGTGTCATTACTGTGCGATAACTGTTTATCTCCCCTCCTGAGCATATCATGGCATCAGTTGTATAGATCATAGATACAGACAGCATCTTTTAGTGCAACGGAACTGATAGCTCACTGAACAGCAAGCACTGCAGATTGTACGCAGGGTCTGTTTTCCATGTCGCACTACAGGATACAATATACAGCATGGTCCTGCACACTCATCGAGATTGCTCTTTAGTTTTTAAATGCTATATTGTCAACAAAAGGCAATATCACTTGCATCATTGCTTAGATGCTCATCCACAGGTTATTAATATGCTCTTACAAATCTGTGGTGAGCAAAACCACATCCACAGGCTGTTGATCATTCATAATTTCTGGGTATTTTGGGAGCTTAATTACATACAACTAAGATGAAATTCAACCCATTGTGGAGGGAGGGTCTACCACTAGGAATGGAATAACAGCTGCAGAAGGAAGTTTTCATACCCCCTCATGCTGCAGAGGGAGTTGTGGTGTTAGTCCTCATTCGGCGGGAATGGAGAGCTGTTGAGAATGAGCTAAGGGAGGAGCTATTTGTTCCAACTTTCCCACAAGACTCTGGAAAGGAGAAGCAATGTTGCTATTGCAGGCTACAATCTGGATTAGCAGGTGTGGAGAGGCTGCTCTTTAACCCCTCTGGAGGTATCTGCACAACCCAGTGAGCTTCATCCTTGAAACACAAATTCCACTGGATAGAGGATCTGCAAGATCTGCAAGATATATACAAATATATTTTCCCATAATCTTACTAGAATGCAGGAGGTTGACTGTCCAGAAGGTGAGGTGATGGACACACTGCATATGATAGACTGAAGGAAATAGCTGTAAGAAACAATCCCAAATCTGAGTTGTCCAATTAGTTACCCTAGCAGTAGCATTTACACTCACAGTTTCTCTCACTTTGCATGAGTATCAGTGACAATGTGATGTGCAAGGCAGTAGAGAGTCAGGACCAGTATTTCTAATGAGAAATGCATTACTGTCGGATTGAAATTATAGTCCTCACTTCAAATGTGTGTTCTGCAATTGCAGACAAAGACGGTGTAAAAAAAAAAAACAAATCATTTTTTCATCATCTCTTGAAGCTCACAACAGCTGTGCAACATACCAAAGGAATATATGAGAAATAATCCCGTGGAATTATTTACATTGATATTTTCTCTTATATTATATATGGTTGATTTAATCTGTTATATCAACATTATTGGGAATATTTTAGACTTTGATTTCCTGTCATAAAGTTTTAAAAAACCCAGGAAAATAATTTTAAAAAAATGTCAGTAATTCCTGGGGGGATTAAAATTGAAAGAAGATGGTAGGATGTGTATAATATGCATTGCTGAGCATTTTTATAACCAACTCCTACTTGTAGTTTTAAAGAAAATGATGCCTAAGACATAAGACTTATAATGTGTGGAACATTTAGCATACTGTACAGTATGATATACTCAGGAAGAATGGCATCTAAGAACAGCCTTTTAAAGTGGATGTACTGTTTGTTCAGATGCGTTCATTCTTATAAGTGAATGCACTATTCATTCAATCCAATAGCATGCTCTATTGTATAATTCCAAATAACTGTGGTTTAATTCTACAGGTATGTAGGAGAATTTGCGAAACTAGTCAATTTTACACCTCTTCGGACTTTCAGGGTATTGAGAGCTTTTAAAACTATTTCAGTAATCCCAGGTAAGAAGCCCTGAACCTTGCATATTGGCTCTCAGCTACAAGTGATTCTCTCTCTGTCTCTCCTTGTCCCCTTTACTGTTGTTTTTTGCTGGCGTTTTGTCATTGTCTATGTGTGACTTTCCCTTGTTACAGATACATAACTGAATTTGTGGACCTGGGCAATGTCTCAGCCTTACGAACGTTCAGAGTACTTCGGGCGCTGAAAACAATCTCAGTCATTTCAGGTGAAAATCAGGTTAAACACTCAGGCTGCAGTTAAACCCTACATGCCATTTCCAGTAGCAAATGCAGTGAATACAAATGACTTAACACAATAGATACTGATTGGGAATGGATGAATGTAGGGAATGTGACCTGTCAATAGAAGACGTTTTTCATATGTTTTTCAATACTGTTGGTGGGCCAAAAGAATCACAATTATTTCCAAAATTACAGAGCTCACTAAAACGAGTACTACTGTATAATAAGCTTTTGTATACAGTGTATCATAAATTGTATCCACAAAGTACTCATTTATGAACCATATGAAAATGGCAATGAAATTCCATTAACATCTTCAGATTCTTATATGAAAAATGAAAGAATATATGATGATCTGAAAACATTTATTAGAACTTGGAAGTGCCTCCGCAGATGAGTCAAAGTTTGTGCTAAAAACTGAACTCCTCTTATGGCTGAAAATGTAGGTAACTTAATTCTTCTGGTGCTGTCTTTTTACATTGAATTGCAGCACTGGATGAAATTCGGGTCCTATCGAAGTCAGTGGGAATTTTGCGATTGACTTCAGTGCAGACAGGATCTCTCCAATTGATTTTTCACATTTCTAATGAAACAATCCCAAAGAGAGCCAGTGTTTTGACATAGTTCCGTTAGTGGATTAGCCCCTTTTCTCATTGTGTGGTTTTAAACAAATTATTTAATCCCGTCTATTGCTGTTATTACTTACCATGATTAATAATAGTTTCAAATTAGTGATTTATTCAGAGATGGGCCCATTGCAGAGCTAGCTCCATGAAGATACATTCTTGCCAAGTGTTATCTATGGACAGGTCACATTCAGCCTCAGTGTTTAAAATATACAACCTGCATGGCACGGTAGAGAAGATAGCAAAAACCGTGCATGGTAGATCCTGTCGATGATTATCCTGAACAGATGTTGGCAATTACATGTCAAATATGTTTGAAAAATTAAGAAGATTGCTCAAAATCTCACAGTCATTTAAGTGTAGTGAAATTTTTCAACCCAGTTGATTGTAAACACTTGTACTATGACACTAAAATCAAAACAAATGACATAACACTCCTGACCATAAATATTTTTGATATCATCTATGATAACCGACAGCCCCACACAGCTTAAAATTGAGGCATAGATTCTGTGGTTAGGATGCACAAGTTTTAAGAACACACTGTGTACAATTAAAGCCAGATTCTGCAAACTTTACTCACGCTGAGTATGTCATTAAAGTTAGTGGAGCTACTTGCAGAGTAAGATAATACTCAGTGTGAGGAAAGGTGGCAAAATCTGGCCTTTAATGAGTAGATTAAGAGGTCTGATGTTTCTAGAAACCTGCAGCATTTCTGTTTTGTGTTTTAATTTGTCATTCTGGAAGGGTAAACCCAAATTAGCAGAAGAGTTTTGTTAAGATTTTTACAATTAGGCTGTTCACGGTGAAAATGTTTCTGCTTGGGAAAGCCTTGGTTTAACTGCAAGATAAGCTCCATGATTTACAGATCACATAAATCAGTAATAGCTAAACAAAAAAACCTAACAGCAAAAAAGCTCTCTCTCCTTAGCCAGTAATTTGAAGACTAACCTGGAGGGACAGTCCTCTCCAGGGGATGCCTTTCAGTTTCCTTCTTGTTTTCAATCTTGAACCACTTCAAAGCAGCGCCAACCCATTTTGCTGAGTTATGTGTGGTAATTCTGTGATGTGTTAAGTAATCAAAGACCTGAGGTAATTTCCAAAATAATAAATCACACTTTTGCCTCATCTGGTTATTTCTTTAAGGAAATACCTGAAATTTGTGAGCTTGGGGAAATTGCTTTCCTGAGGTAATGGGCCAGATCCTCGGCTGGCGTAAGGTTTCCATCCAGCAAAGTGCTCAGGGTGATTTTCAGAAGCCCTCAGCATTAGCCTAACTCTGGTTTAACTGAAATCAATGGGAGTTTTTCCATTGATTTCAATGGGAGCAGTTAGACTAATGCTTAATGCTTTTGAAAATCACACCCTTAAGTATGTGCCTAACTGGATTAGACCCACTGAAGTGAAAGGGTGCATTGAGTTCAATCATCATCTTTTCTTTAGATTTCAGTAATATTATGCCATTTACATTTATACTAGCTGTGAATCTGGCCCAATCAGCATACATTATGTTCAAATGCCATTTTAAAAAAAAATCCCATGTCTCTGATTTCCTCACATATATCCATCAACCTCAGATGCTTCACTGGGGAATAATCAGGGCCTTTTACATTTAAACTTAAAACCCATTATTGTAGGTGATTTTTATTTATTAATTAGAACTTTGCGCCTTGTTTATAGTAATGACAACTAGACATTGTCCATTTAATTTTAAAAGGACCCATAAAATTCTTGAGCCAACCCACTGGGAAACTCAATAACACCAATCAGTGCCTCATTTTGGGTCTGATCTAAATCTCACTGAAGTCGATGGAAATCTTTGTTAATTAACTAGTGACTTCTTTGGGGTTTGGATCAGGCCTTAAGACTTTCTGTTGCATGCAATCTTTCCCTTGACTGCAGAGGACTTCAGATCATACGTTATGTGTATAGGAATCCCCCCAGCCATTCATGATAACTAATAAATAAAATACATTAATTCCTGATATACATAGTCCTTGAAAATTGCCAAATTCAGGCCGTGGAACACTGTCAATAGGAGCAAGCTTTGTAAGCAAGAGCACTCAACTAGAAAGGATGAACAGCAGAACCTAAGTTCAAACGTCTCATCTTCTGTGTTGGGATGTTAGGGAGAGTCGTGTCGGAGATAAATAGGCTCAAGACCTTTGGGGCCTGATCCAGCTCCCACTGAAGTTAGCATGAGTCTTTCATTGACTTTTGGAATTGGATAGGGTCCTGTAAAGACTGTAAATAACACGTTGGTTGTCGTTCGGTACTGAATTTATAGGCAGAACTCAGAGCACAAGTCTTAAGACCTTATGGGTGAAATTTACCTGTGTGTGGAGTGGCAGCTTAAGACCCTAAGCACTATTTAAATCCCACTTATATCCCATCTGAGCCTCACTTTAAGGACTTGTAAGAAGGGGTCTTGTTTTGGCCCTCTCCATAGGGTTGAATTTAATCCTTCTAGTAGCAGCATACACCACCCAAGAAACAGGCAGCCAGCTGGAGGCTCCTGAAGGGCAGCAATCTAACTTGGAAATGGGAAACATATGTTATATGTTAATGTCTTTATATAAGATGAGCCTGACAAAGAATCATATCATTGAGAGATGATCTGCAGAAACACTGACAATCTTAGAAATTTTCCAAGCTAATAAAAAACTGTTAGCTACAGTGTGTGTCTGTGGCTAACAACATAATACATTCATTGGAGTGTATTCTTTTCTCGCTACACACACATAACTCAAACAGACATTAATGAGAACTATGCATATCTCAGGAGATGAGAACAAACAAAGTGATAGCAATCATAGCGCAAGTCACACACTCTGTGGTTTGGTTTTCTTTTTCTTTTCTTTTTCCCGGAATATGCATGAAAATGTCTGATGTACAGTAAGTGATTGCCAACATCTGGTATGGATGATGTGCTAAATAATGCTAATAATCTATTAAATTTCATAGAAGAAATGGATGGTTTTGGGGGATGTTACTGTTTTTCACTGTTTGGTGTTGCTTGCATTTTTTATGGTTTCTGATTTGCTTTTGAATACTTATTTGATTAACCTCTGGTGATGTTCTAATGTGTTAACCTCTACTAGTATTAAGAGTAATATTTTGGGTCAAATCCCACTTGCTTACTCCCTCTGTCTATCTAGGTATACCATAGCATCTGAACTTAGTGGGGCTACTCATGTGAGTAAGGCAAGCAGGATTTGGCCTTAAAGTGTGGAAAGAATGTAGTCATTCAGAAGAACATTTCATTAATTAATCTGTAAGACCCTGATCCAAAGTCCATTAATGTTAATTGACTAGTGACTTCTATGAGCTTTGGATCAGGCCTTAAGACTTTCTGTTGCATGCTGCCCAGTTTGGTGCTTGACCTGCAGAAGTTAAATAAAGGCCTTTAATGCTCTATAAATAGTACATTTTATTAAGCTGTCTTGCAGAGCTCTCATTGGCGTTATTTCAAAGGAAGATTAGTTCCATATAAGATTTAATAGTTGTCTAAATTTGAATACATGTAGCAATTACCTTTTTTAAAAAACACAGAGATAGACTCTGGAAAATGCAGAACACCTGCCGCAAGGTTCTGAGTGCCCTCAACTCCATTGACTCAGCCCTCATGCCACCATGCCCATAGCGTTTTGGGTAGTGTTGACTTAAATATGTGATCTAGTGATACACAAGCGGAGTGACAATGAGAATGACAGATACTTCCCTGACCACATCTGGATTTTGTACAATGAGAAAAAAATACAGTGATCTTGCAAGAAATATTCCAAGTCCCCTTATGGGGTGATCCAGAAAAATGCAACAATGCTCCAGTAAAAGTGAAATAAGAGTAATTTATTTGTAATCAATAATTATAATTTTATAAAGCTCTTTTCCACTTCACTGCCCATGGTCCTTTACATTCTTAAGAAAACATGAATAAATAAAATGGAAAACCATCTTAAAAATGGAAAGTTCTGATCCCTGCAAAGATTAAACATATAAAATGAACGTGAGAGGATAATCTTTCCATTTAAAACCATAGTAACTAAACTGATAGAATAAGTTTCAGAATTTGAACTTAATGTTAACAGTAGGAGGTTCTGAACTTGCAAACCTTTTCTCATGTTGTGTGTCCCTTACCTGTGCAAATAGGTATTTTCAGGATTGGGTCCTAATATTGTCCTTACTCATGCAAGGAGTCCCATTCTTCCTCCTCATGTGAGTAAGGATTTGCAGATTCAAGACTCTAATTGCCAAGTAGTGTGGGAGATACACACAATAAGTTACTGTGTGAGATGCCTTGATATCTTTTGACGTATTATTAGGTATCTTGCAAGCTAACTCGTGTTACTGCTATACTAAAATCGTACTCTGAGCTTGAATTGATATTAATAAAGTGGATGTCCTGCAGGACTTTCACGTGGATTACTGTGGGAAAAGTGTAAAGGATTAGCATTTGTGGGTTAGCTACTTTTCCCCCTCTAAGACCCAATTTTTATTCATACACCCCCAAGTTTCAGCAACTGCAAAAATGAAAATGGCAGTATATGTAGAAAGGAGCCAACGATGAAAGCTCAAAGCATGTCAGTGAGTTAAATAAAAAACAATTAAAAAAACTGCCCTAATGTATTTAGAAGTGATTTTCTAACTGGCTGTTTTGTTACTGTTCAATTTAAAACCTTAACAGTCTGGTCCTGTTTTAATTTATAGCCGCTCTGCTCCATGGATTTGTGTGGGAGTATTACCTGATTTGGGCTGTAACCAAACCTTACACAGCAAGGCAGAATGCATTCTCTCATTGGGAGACCTATTTCTTCTTGATTTGTTCACGTTCATTTGGGGGCCAGATTATCAAAGAGCTTCACTCCCATTTAGATGCCAAAGTAAGTGGCCAGATTTCCAGAATAGTTCGGTACACTCAAAAATCTGGCCCTTCTCTAACAAACTGGGGAGCCCTTTTGAAAATCTGGCCCCCTGGGGGGTGCTGAGCACTTGAAAATCTGGCCCTGAGTTGTTTTCAAAATCTGGTTCTTGGATAACATTTGCTCTACAAAGCTTGTCTTTTGCCACTGTGCAGAGGGAGAAATGTTGCAGCCCTTTCTGTCCTGCCATGGCGCAAACTGGCTTTGCACAGGGAATCCAAGAGAGGTTGGTGGGGAAACATGGCCTTCCTACAGCCTAGTAGTTCAGTATGTAATGGCTACATGGCCATTCGCCTGCCATTAATACATTTAATGGACTATGGTAACAGCTGTACCCTGTACAGAAATGTAATTTGTTTAAGCTTGTGGGTCCTGGTTGTGGCAGATCCATTGGCCATGCTGAGATTTTAACCAGCTTTAGAAACAGCTATTTCCTTTGGTTTTTGCAAAACGTTTGAGGAGAAAACAGAAAAGGTTTTGCTTTCTTACAGCCCCTCATCTGTTTTTCTTTTTGTTGTTGTTTTTATAATCTATTTTTAGATTCCCCCTCCCCCCCAATGCAGCTTTAATCCCACTCTCATGGATGTTTAGTGCTATAGGGTGGAATTCCTGGAAATCAAGATGATGTTCAGTGGGCAAGCCAACTCATTATGAATATTTCCCATAAGTAACTTCACTTGCTTTTTCTTGCATTTTTTCTTTTAATTTAATTCCCTTTAATGCTACCATATTAGTGTCATTAAGGACCAGAAGCACTAGTTACTGTTAACCGAATATTCATTAAATATCAATGTTAATTAAAGAACATAGCTGCTATTGGCATCTAGATGTCCTCCTAGATATTTATGATAAATAAGATGGCTTTTGTAAAAGTAATATGTCTTCCTTGGTGCTATTTACATAATGTAGCATGAGTTCATACTGTGCTGATCTCAGGGAACCCTTTTAAAGCAAGCAGTGTTTTTTGAGCAAATGGCATTTTTTTTTCTTCTTTTTTCTTTTCTTTTCTTTTCTTTTCTTTCAAGCAAGCCCACATTTTATATACAAAATGTGTTAAATTGGGTTGGCCCAAGTCCTCAGTCTTTGTAATGAGATGTCTTCTGTCTGTCTTGGCCATATATTATAAAATGATTAGCCTTGCGTAGGCATTTGCTTTCCTTTGCTGGATATCCCATTCTCACATCACTCACTTAGCAATTAATTTTTACTGCTTTTTAGATTGTCCACATATTTAATCTCACATTAAGGTTCAAATCCTCTCATTTTATGCAAACTAGTTGAAGTTTAGCAGGACTATTTGCATGAGTAAAGCAAGCAGGATTTGGCCCTATTATTTAAGCTGTTCAGACAGAAAGCAGAACACCCGTGCGTCTTCATCTGATTACAAGTGATAACATTTTCAAAAGTGCCCTAATGACTTAGGCTTCTAAATCCAATTTTCAAAAATCTTAGGCACTTTTGAAAATGTTAGCATGCAGCTGACAAGTCAGTTATCTAAATCTTTAGTGTTTCATTTTACATATAATATGCACCTAAAATTCATTGAAATATAACATACTGTCTATACAATTTTGTGTCTCACTGCTTGCCTTTTTGTTCAGTCAAATATTTTTCTCTTTGTTTTTAATAGCTTTTTCATTTAAAAATAATAGGAATAAATTTGTCCAAAATATTAGGCCCAAACTATATTTTCACATGAATCAGTTCTGCTTTGTTTGTGCCATCAGTTGGCAAATATGTAATATAGACCCTTTGACTAGGTACTGTAACTGCTGTTCAGAGTTTCAACTCTCTAAAGGAATTAACTATACCTTTGTTCCCGCTTCTAAGTCTATAAACTCTTGGCTTTTATCTCCCCAGGATTGAAGACCATTGTAGGTGCACTTATCCAGTCTGTTAAGAAACTTGCTGATGTGATGATCCTGACCGTTTTCTGCTTGAGTGTCTTTGCCCTTATAGGCCTCCAGCTCTTTATGGGCAATTTGAGACATAAGTGTGTCAGGGACTATACTGAATTTAACTCTACCAATGGCACATTTTATTCAGGCGTTCAGAAGTGGAATTCCTCGGATGATTTTCTTAATGACCCAGGTAAACTGTTCTCTTTAACCTTTTAAGTTAATTATTTGTCTCTTTGCATTACGATAATCAAAACCTATGTACAAAACAATTAGTGCTAAAATATGAATGGACCAACTCCTCCCCCAGAACAGTATTATTCACAATGGCCAAAGGGTTTGGAAATCTCCAGGTGGCATTTCCTAATGGCTGTGGTGCCACCATATTTTTGCTTCATTGTTGGAAGCAGTGCTACCAGTTGGCACCTCATAGGCTGATGTGATAATGACTGAAACACGTATTGCGGTGTTGCCATTTCTTGAGACTTTTTTTTTTGTGTGTGTGTGTCACAATATTTGATATTTTTTGTAAAGCCCTAGTCAGGTGATTAGATGAAAATCTCACCTCTCTCACTCTTTTTTCTTTTCTTTTTTTTTTAAAGTAAGTTTCCAGCTCTCATAGTTAGTGGGAAAAGCTTGAAAATGTGAACCCTAAAGACTCAGAAACCAAAAGGCAAATAAAATGAACCCAACCATTTATTAATGTTAAAAATCTCATGATTTTATTTGCAAATCTTTTTATTGAAGTCTCTCTATGGAGTTGGCAATATTGCATTGTCTAGTGTTGTGTTAACATTACCAGAAGGCGTGCTTGCTATGTCAAAACATTTTAAAACAATCTATAGTTTGCTGTTCTTTGAATTAGAAGTAAAAATATGTTAATAAAACTCATATATCAAAATTTTAAAAATTGCCTTTCATGTAAATAAACTTCGCTGTCATAATGAATACCTCAGCTATTGACAAAAGGCCTGATACAAAGCCCATGGAAGTCAAAAGAAGATTTTCATCGATTTCAATGGGCATTGGATCAAGCCCTAAATAATATAATGCTGCTGCTGAGGAAAAGTAGATTATAGTAGCATGACAGATGTGCCTTATGGATAATTTATGAAAGGTGAAATCTGAGTATTTTGTTACTTTATTTTGAGAGGAAGGACAGCCTAGTGGTTAGGACACTAACCTGCAATTCAGGAGATTTGGGTCCAGTTCCCAGCTCCACCATAGACTTCATGGGTGATGACTTAGGGCTAGAACTTTTTAGGTGTTAGGCTGTCTAAAAATGCAGAAAGGTGCATCTTTCAGCACCTAAATGCTTTTAAAAATATGGCCCTTAGTGTCTCTGTGTATCAGTTTTCCATCTGTAAAAAACGGATAATACTTCCCTATTTAAAAATAATAGGAATAAATTTGTCCAAAATATTAGGCCCAAACTATATTTTCACATGAATCAGTTCTGCTTTGCTTGTGCCATCAGGTGGCAAATATGTAATATAGACCCTTTGAGTAGGCACTGTATCTGTTGTGAGGATAAATACATTAAAGCCTGTGAGATGCTCAGGTTCTACAGTAATGGGTGGCAGGAGAAAACCCTTGGCTAAACAGGTAGGATGGAGAGGGTAAGAGACTCTGGCTCACTGTGTATAAAAGTCGGGAAGGGCATACATTGGAATTGTCTCTGTACAAATATAACAAAGGTGATACATAATTAATGTGATACGGGAAATACCTTTTTTTACTCAGGGGGAATTTTGCCTATTATGTAAATAACAGCCTTGGTGGGGTGATGGATTTGACTGGGTTAGAGTTTGGCCATGTTGTATTCAGAGTAAAAATACCAATTAAAGGTTTTAACATGTCTTTATAATGATGGAAAATGAAGACAAAGTAGGTAGTGGTGTTCAATTACAAGTGGCAGACAGAAGTCATTTAAACAAAACAGTGCTTTACAAAGCAATAGCACACATCTCAAGCCTCACATAATATATCCACTAACTTGGAGTACAATGTCTAATTTCAGTCACCTTTGTAGTTAATTTGGAGAGAGATTAGCATTGGGCAACAAAGATGATAAATGAAATTGTAAATTCTTAGCTATGGGGTGAGATTAAAAAACAGGTCTTCCAACATGACAAATGAAAGGTGACTTGAAGTATTTAAAGCATGGGTTATTATAAAATTAAGCCTGTTGATTTGTTTAAAGCTCTTGGACAAACTAGAGCTAAGGGACATGGATTTCATCTTAAAGACTCTATGTGTAAAAATGTAAAACAAATTTAAGGCTTGAGGTTGTTGTTTTTCTTCTTCTTCAGAAATAATGTGAAATAGGTAGAATGGGCTTCCAATGGAAGAGGTGGCGTCACGAGGCAGCAATGTATATAAGTAACAATAGGGTGCTGAACACTGAGCATGTCTGAAAATCTGGCATTTCTGTATATACTTTCACAGGAGCTGAGCTGTTTGTAAATCTGTCCCCAGCTGTGGACACTGAACATTTGAAAATCTGGCCCTTGGAGACCAAAAGTTTTAAAAGTGACTAATGGTTTTGGATACATCAGTTTTTAGATATCCAGTTGGAGAAGTCGTAAAGGGGCCTGCTTTTCAGAAAGTGCTGAGCACACACCCTTTAAGGTGCCCCAGGTTGGGCATTAGGGTGACCAGATAGCAAGTGTGAAAAACTGGGGCAGGGGGTGAGGGGTAATAGGCACTTGTAGAAGAAAAAGCCTCCAATATTGGGACTGACCCTATAAAATCGGGACATCTGGTAACTCTATTGGACATCCAAATATTGAAATACCTGAAATCATTAGTCACTTTTGGCCGGATTACTATATGAAATCTGGTATGTTAAAGTGTATTAGCTCTGTGCTATTCAGTAGCTTTCTGTGGGCCAGGAGGGAATTTTCCAGGGATCTTGCTATAGGGCTTCTTGAATGGTAGTATTTTTGCTTTCCTCTGGCACTATACGGTATATAAATGAATCATAGAATCATAGAGTTCGAAGGGACCTCAGAAGGTCATCTAGTCCAACCCCCTGCTCAGAGCAGGACTAACCTCAGTTAAATAATCCCAGTGAGGGTTTTGTCAAGCCACAGCTTAAAAAACGCTAAATATGGAGATTCCACCACCTCCCTAGGTAACCCATTCCAGTGCTTCATCACCCTCCTAGTGAAAAACTTTTTCCTAATGTCCAACCTAGACCTCCCCCCCTGCAACTTGAGACCATTGCTCCTAGTTCTGTCATCTGTCACCACTGAGAACAGCTTAGCTCCATCCACCCTGGAACCCCCTTTCAGGTAGTTAAAGGCTGCTATCAAATCCCTCCTCATTCTTCTCTTCTGTAGACTGAACAAGCCTAGTTCCTTCAGCCTCTCTTCATAAGTCTTGTGCTCCAGCCCCCTCATCATTTTTGTTGCCCTCCGCTGAACTCTCTCTAACTTCTCTACATCCTTGTTGTAGTGGGAGGCCCAAAACTGGACACAATACTCCAAATGCGGCCTCACCAATGCCGAATAGAGGGGAATGATCACTTCCCATGATCTGCTGGCAATGCTCCTACTAATGCAGCCCAGTATGCTACTAGCCTTCTTGGCAACCAGGGCACATTGCTGACTCATATCCAGCTTCTTATCCACTGTTACCCCCAGGTCCTTTTCTGCAGAACTGCTGCCTAGCTCGTCGGTCCCCAGTCTGTAGCTGTGCATGGGATTCTTCCGTCCTAAGTGCAGGATTCTGCACTTGTCCTTGTTGAACCTCATTAGATTTCTTTTGGCCCAATCCTCCAGTTTGTTTAGGTCGTTCTGTATCCTATCCCTCCCTTCCAGGGTATCTACCGCTCCCCCCAGTTTAGTGTCATCCGCAAACTTGCTGAGGGTGCAATCTACCCCATCCGCCAGATCATTGATGAAGATGTTGAACAAAACCGGCCCCAGGACCGACCCCTGGGGCACTCCACTTGTGACCGGCTGCCAGCTAGACATGGAGCCATTGATCACGACTCGTTGAGCCCTATGCTCTAGCCAGCTCTCTATCCATTTTATAGTCCATTCATCCAACCCATACTTCCTTAACTTGCTGATAAGAATACTGTGAGAGACCGTAACAAAATCTTTGCTAAAGTCAAGGTATATCACGTCCACCTCTTTCCCCACATCCACAGAGCCAGTCACCTCTTCATATAAAGCAATCAGGTTGGTCAGGCATGACTTTCCCTTGGTGAATCCGTGTTGACTGTTCCTGATCACCTTCCTCTCTTCCAAGTGCCTTAAAATGGATTCCTTGAGGATCTTCTCCATGATTTTTCCAGGGATTGAGGTGAGGCTGACCAGTCTGTAGTTGCCCGGTTCCTCTTTCCTCCCTTTCTTGCAGATGGGCACTATATTTGCTTTTTTCCAGTCATCAGGGATGTCCCCCAATTGCCACGAGCTTTCAAAGATAATAGCCAATGGTTCTGAAATCACATCAGCCAACGCCCTCAGCACCTTCGGGTGCATTGCATCCGGCCCCATGGACTTGTGTATGTCCAATCTTTCTAAATAGTCTTGGACCTGTTCCTTTAGTACTGCGGGATGTTCACCTCCTTCCCATTCTGTGCCACCCAGTGAAGCAGTCTGGGAGCTGACCTTGTCTGTGAAGACAGAGGCAAAAAAGGCATTGAGTACCTCAGCTTTCTCCACATCCTCTGTCACTAGGTTGCCTCCCCCATTCTGTAAGGGGCCCACACTTTCCCTAATCTTCCTCTTGTTGGTAACATACCTGTGGAAACCCTTCTTGTTCCCCTTCATTTCCCTTGCTAGCTGCAACTTTAATTGTGCTTTGGCCTTCATGTCTTCATTCCTGCACATTCGAGCAGTATTTTTATAATCCTCCCTAGTTATCTGACCAAGCTTCCACTTCTTGTAAGCTTCTTTTTTGTGTTTAACTTCACCAAAGACTTCTTTGTTAAGCCAAGCTGGATGCTTACCATATTTGCTATTCTTTCTGCACATTGGGATGGTTTGTTCCTGTGCCCTCAATAAGGTCTCTTTAAAATACAGCCAGCTCTCTTGGATTCCTTTCCCCTTCATATTAGCCTCCCAGGGGATCCTGCCCATCAGCTCCCTGAGGGAGTCAAAGTCTGCTTTTTTGGGTCCGTATCCTGCTGTTCTCCTTTCTTCCTTTTGTCAGGATCCTGAACTCGACCATCTCATGGTCAATGCTGCCTAGGTTGCCACCCACTTCTACTTCCCCTACCAAATCTTCCCTGTTTGTGAGCAGCAGGTCAAGAGAAGCACGGCCCCTAGTTGGCTGCTCCAGCACTTGCACCAGGAAGTTGTCCGCAACACTATCCAAAAACTTCCTGGATTGTTTGTGCTCTGCTGTATTGCTCTTCCAGCAGATGTCAGTGTGATTGATGTCCCCCATGAGAATCAGGTCCTGTGAACTGGAAACTTTCCCTAGCTGACCAAAGAAAGCCTCATCTACCTCGTCCTCCTGGTCTGGTGGTCTATAACAGACACCCACCACGACATCACCCTTATTGTTCTTGCTTCTAAGCTTAACGCAGAGACTCTCAACTGGCTTATCTCCAGTTTCATACTGGAGCTCAGAGCAATCATAGTGCTCTCTTACATACAGTGCAACTCCTCCACCCTTTCGCCCCTGCCTGTCCTTCCTGAACAGTTTATACCCATCCATGACAGTGCTCCAGTCGTGTGAGTTACTCCACCAAATATCTGAGAAAGTGTTGATTAAAAAAAAAATCGATATGATATTGACTAAAGGTGGCAACTTTTTTCAACTTCACACTGATCACAGTTCTTCACTGAACTGTCTTTGCATTTATCAAGACTGAATTCTGTCTTTCACCATGTTGCCCATTCACTTAGCTTGGTGGGTCCCTCTGATGTTCTTTTTCTAGACTTGATTCACCTAAATAATTTTATCTGCAAATTCTGCCACTTCACTGCTCTCCCCATTTCCCCTATTGTTAATAAACATATTAAATACTATCTGTCTTAGGACACCCTGCTGTCAACCTTCTTCCAGGACAAAAAATTCATACCCTTTGTTTTCTGTCTCTGATTCTTTTGGATTACAAGTCTGAATATTTTTTTTTTTTTTAGTATGAGTGGGGCGAGTTTTTCAGGTTCCACCCACTATCTGTAATCATAAATGCACTAGGTCTTTCTAAAGCTTTTGATTTCAGTTCAATTGTGTGAAATGTGTCAGAAAACAACATTTCCAGACAGCATATTTAAGCACTTTGCTGCATATTGATGTAAAGCATATGTCTAAACCAGTGGTGCTCAATATGCGTCGTATTCCGTTCAGCCTACAGGTTTAATGGTTGTGCCTGCTGTGATTAGCCAGCCTGGGAAATGTGGCATGCGATTATTTTAAAGGCTGTTAAAATCCAGCATGCATATTTATCTCTAGACATCTCATGTCTCATCTGCCTTGTCACAGTCACAGGCCTGCTATGGAAGGCACAGTAGAGGCCACTCTAGTAAAGGTTGTGTTTGTCTTTCTATTCCAACCCCTTGTTTTTAGTCATTGATACATTTTGGAAAAGTCCACCTTTTGACTTGATAGTGACATCTTGAGGGGGAAAAATTCTAATGTGCTTTTAAAAATCAATTTCATTTAATCTGGGACCACAAACAGTATTATGCTAATCATAATCATATGGCTATTGTGTGACATCATTGCTCCCCTCAGCCTTCTTTTGGTTAGGCTAAACAAGCCAAGCTCTTTAAGTCTCCTCTCATAAGGCAGGTTATCCATTCCTCGGATCATCTCAGTAGCCTTTCTCTGCACCTGTTCCAGTTTGAATTCATCTTTCTTAAACATGAGAGACCAGAACTGCACACAATATTCCGGATGAGGTCTGACCAATGCCTTGTATAATGGTACTAACACCTCCCTATCTTTACTGGAAATACCTCCCCTGATGCATCCTAGGACCGCATTAGCTTTTTTCAGAGCCACATTACATTGGCGGTTCATAGTCATCCTGTGATCAACCAATATGCCCAGGTCCTTCTCTTCCTCTGTGACTTCCAACTGATGCATCCCCAGCTTATAGCAAAAGTTCTTGTTATTAGTCCCTAAATGCATGACCTTGCACTTTCCACTATTAAATTTCATCCTATTTCTATTACTCCAGTATACAGGGTCATCCAGATCTTGTTGTATGATATCCCGGTCCTTCTCTGTATTAGCAATACCTCCCAACTTTGTGTCATCCGCAAACTTTATTAGCACACTCCCACTTTTGTGCCAAGGTCAGTAATAAAAAGGTTAAATAAGATTGGTCCCAAGACCGATCCCCGAGGAACTCCACTGGTAACCTCCCTCCAGCCTGACAGTTCACCTTTCAGTATGACTCGTTGTAGTCTCCCTTTAACCAGTTCCTATCCACCTTCCAATTTTCATATTAATCCCCATCTTTTCCAATTTAACTAATAATTCTCCACGTGGAACCATATCAAATGCCTTACTGAAATCTAGGTAAATTAGATCCACTTCATTCTCTTTGTCTAAAAAATCTATTATTGTCTCAAAAAAGAAGATAAGGTTAGTCTGGCACAAGCTACCTTTTGTAAAATCAAGTTGTATTTTGTCCCAATTACCATTAACCTCAATGTCCTTAACTACTTTCTCTTTCAAAATTTTTTCCAGCATCTTGCATACTACTGAGGTCAAACTAACAGGCCTGAAATTACGCAGATTGCTTTTTTTCCCTTTCTTAAAAATAGGAACTATGTTTGCAATTCTTGAGTCATACGGTACAACTCCTGCATTTACAGATTCATTAAAAATCCTTGCTAATGGACTTGCAATTTCATGTGCCAGTTCCTTTGATATCCTTGGATGGAGATTATCTGGGTCCCCCCAATTTAGTCCCATTAAGGTATTCGAGTTTGGCTTCTACCTCTGATATGGTAATTTCTACCTCCATATCCGCAATTCCACTAGCCCCCCTGCCACTATCCCTAAGATCTTCATTAGACTCATTAAAAAGTGAGGAAAACTATTTGTTCAGGTATTGGGCCATGCCTAGATTATCCTTAACCTCCACCCCATCCTCAGTGCTTTGTGGTCCCACTTCTTCTTTCTTTGTTTTCTGCCTATTTATATGGCTATAGAACCTTTTACTCTTGGTTTTTATTCCCTTTGCAAGGTCCAACTCTACTTGGCTTTTGGCCTTTCTCACTTTGTCTCTACATATTCTGACCTCCAAGAGATAACTTTCCTTGCTGATCCCTCCCATCTTTCACTCCTTGTAGGCTATCTCTTAATCACCTGTCTGAGATGCTTGCTCATCCAGCTTGACCTACAACCCCTGCCTATACATTTTTTCCTCTTCCTTGGGATGTAGGCTTCAGATAGTTCCTGTAACTTTGACTTGAAGTAATTCCAAGTCTCCTGTGTCTTTAGATCCGTGAGCTCTTCAGTCCAGTCCACTTCCCTAACTAATTTCCATAATTTTTTAAAGTTAGCCTTTTTGAAATAAAAAATCCGTGTCACAGATCTATTTTTGTTTATCCTTCCATTTAGTTTGAACTGAATTTAACTCATGGTCACTCAAACCAAGTTTGTCCCCTACAACCAGGTCTCAGTACTCACCAATACCAAATCTAAAATGGCATCCCTTCTTGTTGGTTCAGCAACTATTTGATGAAGGAATCTGTCAGCTATCACATCCAGGAAAATCTGAGCCCTATTATTATTACTAGCACTAATCTTCCAGCCTATATCTGGGAATTAAAATATCCCATAATCACACAGTTCCCAGTAGTATTCACTTCATTAAAAACATTAAAGAGGTCTCTATCCATATCCAAATCTGATCTTGGTGGTCTATAGCACACCCCAAGCACTATCCCAGGAGAAGCTCTAGTAGTTTTCTTCCCCAACGTGATTTTTGCCCAAACAGACTCTGTTTTATCCATTGCATTACTTTTAATTTCTTTATAGTCCACTTCTTCATTGATATACAATACTACTCCACCACTTTTGCCTTTATTTCTATCTTTCCTAATCAGCACATACCCATCAATACCTGTACTCCAGTCATGACTTACTATTCCACCATGTTTCTGTTATCCCTATAATATCTGGTTTCCCTTTCTCCAACAGTAGCTCTAGTTCCTCCATTTTGTTACCCAGGCTCCTCGTATTGGTTTACAAACATCTCAATTTTTGCTGTTTGGCTTTGCTCACATTCCATACATGATTCGCCACATTCATTCTTCACGCCTTTGTTTTCCTCCTCTAGGGACAGGCAGAATCCCACTGACGATCACCTGAGCCTCCACTTCCTTAAAAGATTCTTCCCCAACTTGGCATAGTCTCCCTTGATTCATTCCAGTGAGAATCTAGCCGTAACATTTGTTCCCACATGAAGGACAGTCAGTGGATTCTTTCCCACTCCTACTAGGATCCTCTTCAGCCTCAGGTCCACATCCCATATCTTAGCACTCAGCAGACAGCACACCCTTCTGTTCCCTAGATCAGCTCTGGTTACAGGCCTGTCTGTTCTTCCCAGCAGGGAGTCCCTAATCACGTAGACCTTGCTTTTCCTGGTGAAGGTGCAATTCTCCAGCCTCTCCCCTGTTCTTTCTGGCTGCAAGTCCTCTTGTCTTCTGTTCTCTCTTTCAATCTTCTGGATCCCCATGGGGCTCTTATTTGGTGGTATTTCCATTGGCTCATCCACTCTTTGTATAGGACGAGCTGCTCTTCTCTTCTTCCATGCCCTCCTACCTTCAGTTACCACTTGCTGTGCCCCTTCTTCATTTTACAACTCCACAAACCTGTTTCTGAGCTCTATTTCTCCTTCACTAGCCCATCTTTTCCTCTGCCAGATCTCATAGTCACAAGCTTCCACTGGCCATTTTCCTCACCCACCAGTCTCCCCTCAGAGTTCTTTGGTCCTGCTTCTATCTGCAGATCTGGGTTTTCCCTTCAGCCTCCTCATGCCTTTGCTCCATCATCTGCTCGAATCCCCTTCTAAACTCAACCAGAATTTCCACCTGCATCTCCAAGCCCCAGATCTTCTCTTCCATCAGCTCTATCAGGCGTCACTTCATACAAACAAAGCTCTTTTGTGGTACCCCCTCTAGGATCATGTACATGTACATGTACGTCCACATCCAGTCATCTTCATTGTCTCTTCCACGGCTTGAGTCCCCTTTCAACAGCTCTATTAGCTGTCTCCTGTGTTGCTGCCTGATTGGGTGGATCCCTTTATAGGCCCCCTAATTAGGGAAGCCCCACCTCCTAATCAGGCTCAGCTGCTCTCAGTGTCCTGCCCAGTAACAATCCCTGCAAACTGGAAGGAAAAAAAACAAAAAACCAAACACACACACACACACAAACTCCTATTTGTGTCCTATTTGGCACAGGGGCTTTTAGAGTCCCTTTACCAGTGTAATGGGGCTGGAGTAACAGGGAGGATGCTAACCCTAGCCGTATGGATGTAGTATAAGGTCCTTCTATAGCCAGGTTTTTGATTGATAGCTGCAATGTCACAACTATTCCTTTTTAATGACCATTTTACAAAAATCATTGCTTTTTAAATTGGCTTTTGAAAATCCTTTTCTATGGTGGTGTCACTTGCGGAATCCCAGATAGCACAATTACAGCAAAGGCCTGTGTTGGGGGCAGTATGGAGCAGCGTCACCCCAGGCTGCAGGTGACACGGTACCTTGGGGAGACGTGTTCCATCCTGAGCTTCATAATCATAATCCATTATCCTAAGGCCACCATCATGCCTTTCCACATCTCCTATGGGTTAACTAGTGTCCCAGGAAGAAGTGTCTGCACCCAATACAGCTCAGGGACTCCAACTGTACCTGGTCCTTCCATGAGAGAGTCCAAACGGGGCACATACACACCAGGAGTACGTACAATCTGGCTCAGTTGAAACTCGCAATATAGATTTTTAAACGCAGTTTTGAAAGTTTCATCTGCATCATTGCTGGTTGTTGAGTGATAGGAAGGGCAATAGACAGTAGATGGGAATGCTAGGAGGATTCTGGGGTTGGGGAGGGAGACAGAGTGGATGGAAAGCAGTGGGGGAAAGCAGAATACCAGGAGATGCTGTGGGAAAGGTTTTGCAGAGAAGCCAGAGGGGTACCAAGTGGAGGTGAGAGCAGTGGGAAATGTCAAGGTAGTTGCGAGGAGACTCAAAGCCGTAGAAGTAGGAAGAGCAACAGGAGAGCAGCTGAATTATAATAATTATATGCAACCCCTGATAGCAGGAAAGAACTAACTGGCAGTGCCATTTATTCCTGAGCATTCTTTCCTAACAATACGTTTGATACAGAATGTTCTGTAGCTTTTGTGTGCAGCATGTTTTTCATCTCCAAACTTTATTTCTCTATTAGAAATTTCACTGTTATAGCCAAAAGGCAATACAAGTTTTTTTTTAACCATTACATTTTACTAGTAGGTGTGTGGGGGGGTGGGAGAGAACTGAGAGGAGAGGTTCTTTATTGTTTGGTTTCTTTATCACATCCTGGAGCTGCAAAATTATGGTGCTTTCAGACTCATGGTTTACATTTGGGATCTGGACATTTTGGTGGCTTATAGTTCTCAGTGCTGACAGATATACAAGGGGAAAATCTACAAGTCCACATACACCCATGTGTCTGAAACAGACAGTCCCAAATAACAGACACATCTATGAAGCTTTTGCTAGAAAGCCACAGGACTTTACTCTAGGCAATGAACACCTACATTTGAACACCACTCTGATCTTGCAAATGCATTTTATTTTTTCAAATCAGAGTGAATTTATTGCACATCAGTTGCATTCCATGTTGAACAATCATCCTAGCTGGGCCTTTTAAGAAGGAAACAGGAGCTGCCCTTTAAAATTATGTGGCTTAGTAACATGACACTAATTCATTTCCCTTCACCAGAAGTCGCTGATGTTCCTGTTGGCTTTCCATCGTTCTTATTTTCTAGTGTTAACTTTGCAGGAGGGATTATGGCTTTTTTCCTAGCAGCCCTATGTAAGTAAGTGCTGGCTTTTATGCACAGTTCTGCCTTGTAGGTCTTAACATAAGATGATAACTATTTTAATTGGGAGTAAATTACCTTTTCCAGTAAATTTGCCTTTGTTCACTTAACAGACTATGCTGTGAAAATTTGCTTAGATCCATTCTATTCAAGGAACAGTGAGTGATTTTGCCCTATGCTCCCTATTCTGCATAGGGTGAAAAGTAGCAAATATTTTTTAAAAGTCATGCTAGGATCAAGAGATATTGATAAATTGGAGGGAGTGTAGACAAGAGCAACAAAAATGATTAGATGCTTAATGTACTGATTTGGGAGGAAAGACCCCCAACAGAATAATGTATTCTACGGGCAGATCTGGCAGGATGCCTCTAGGTAAGGTTGCTTAATACTTTCCATTAATATGAAGTTTTCAATTAAATATAATTTTGCCAAACTTTAACCAACTGGGATGAAATAGTCCATATCAGGTTTCTGCTTCAGGTTGATTTTTTTTTAACGTTTTTTAAGTTTCATTAAAATGGTTTAGCTGTATCCAAGATTTGGGTTAGGGGGAAAATTGGTTTTGTTCTTGTTAAATTGTTTTACTCATGTAAAAACAAAACAAGACAAACCTGCCTAAAACGATTACTTGTAGAAACTCTAGCACCTCCATGTTTTGGAGCAGGTACCTGAAATTTGGTAGGAGGATAGCCCTGGGGTCATGGAGGTGCCTTTCGCTCTCCCTCTTAAAAAAAAAATTCACCCAGATTTTTAAGATTTATAAGTTATAAGCCCATGAAAATCACAATTCGCACATGCTCAGTAGAGATTTGTTAAGGGTTGGCAGCAAAAATCTGCTGTGAGATTGTTCCTCTGTCACAGAGGTGCATGCCAATCTCACTTAAGGCTCCAAGCACTGTTGATCTTTATCTGCACTGAGTGTGCTCCCTGACCTCCCATAGCTTGAGCTCCAAGTAGGATACAGCAGCTGCTATTTTAGCCTAGGGGAAAGAGTGTGGGGAAGAAGCTGTGTGTGACATCATACAAACTATGTAATGAACTATTTGCAAAAAAAAAATTGCATAAACCTTACATTTAAGCTTAGGGTTCACACACCCTGCTCTGAGCAATGGGCAGGGTAGGACATGGACCCTCAGAAAACTTGGCAGCACTTTCTGGGTGCTCCTGGTTGTCTGGGGAGTAACTGAGTCAAGTGAGTGTCTGTTTGAGTTGTTGATACCAATGTGCCTAAGGGGCTTCTGGGAAGCAAAGAGCTTCTAGAGAGGCAGGAGGTGCTGCGGTCTTGAGGGTGGATGGAGCTCCTGAGTTAAGGGGACTTGAGAAGCCAGGAGGCCTCTGAGAGTACTAGACCAGCTGGGGATTTGAATGCTTTTTGGGGTGCAGCAGTTGCTGAGTTTGCTGGAGGGTGGAGTTAGAAGCTTGTGGAAGTTAGGGGATCTGTCAGGGGCAGTGGGTGCTGAGGTTAGAGGCTGCTGGGGCTTAGGAGGCTGCCAGGTTGTAGTGAGTTCTGGGATACCTGGGAATTAGGGAGCTGCAGGGGTTGGTGGGCACTGGGGCTGGTGGGGGCTAAAGGTGGCTGGGAGTTAGTGGTCTGTGGGGGGCTGCTGGGGGTGGCTGCTGTCAGTGGTTAGGGAGATGTGGAGGGCAGTGGGTGCTGGGGCTGCTTGCGATAGAGGCTGTTGGTGGTTAAGGGGATGGGACGGCTGCAGTGGGTGCTGAACCTGGTAAAGGGGAGGAGGCTGCTAGGAGTTAGGGGGCTACATGGAGAGACTGGGTGCTGGGGCTGGCAAGGGTAGAGGCTGTCAGTGGTTAGGGAGATGTGGGAGGGATGGGTGTTGCGCCTGGCAGGAATGGAGGCTGCTGAGGGTTAGTGGGGTGCAGAGGAGCAGTGGGTGCTGGGGCTGGTGGAGGGTAGACGCTGATGAGGGCTAGTGGACTGCAGAGGGCAATGGGTGCTGGGCCTGCTGCGATGGAGGCTGTTGGTGGTTGGGGCATGTGTGGGGGGAGGAGAAGAGGGTGTTGAGGGTTGGCCCTGTTGGTGGCTAGGTTCAGGGCACTGAGTGGTGGGGCTGGTGAGGGGTGGAGTCTATTTGAGGATGGGGGTGTGCAGGGATGGGGTCTAGGCCTGATGAGGAGAGGTAATGGGCTGCTGGGGTGGGGGAGGCCTTGTGGGGGGCAGTGGTGCTGGGGCTGAGTGAGTGGTAGAGGCTGCTGGGGGTTCAGGGGATGTGGGTAGCAGTGGGTGCTGGGTGATCAGGGAGTGGCAGATGGGCAGTGGTGGCTGGGGAATGGGGGCTTCAGGGGCCAGTGAGTTCTAGGGAGTTGAGGGGGAGAGTGATTGCTGGGGGTTTGTGCTGGGGGGAGCCTGCTGCACCTTGTTGTGTAGGTGGCTGAGGGCAATATTGGGCCCTTCACCTTGTGCTGTTGCTGCCATTGCTTTCTCAGGGAGAGGAGGAGCTGGAGGCCCCACAGCAGCCGTGAGTGGCGAAAGGGCATTGCCTGCTGCCATCCCTCAGCTCAGCTGGATGTGTGAGAATCTGGCTGAGCTGTGGGAACAAGAGGCAGGACTGCCGAGTGTGTGACTGTCACATGATGAGGGATACTTGGCAGTGCTGCAGTAGGGAGCTACGAGTTCTAGGCTCAGCTCTGCTGGTATTAATTGCTATTAATAAAGCAGCACTCAGTATAGAGCAAAGCCTTATTCCCTTGTCTTAGGACACAGGCAAGCTTCATTCTTCCACATGAGGAGCTAAGAGATTGTACAAGGTCCCTTCCGGTAGAGGACGGAATATTCCCTATCACCATAGGGCAGGATTGAGTCTCATCCACTAAGTCACCCAACTTTTCAAAATAAATGTGCCAAATCTCTCTGTGCTGTGTGTAACAACTAGACCACTCTCCTCTCCAGAACCAGGAGGAAATCCAGGGATCTTGATTCCCACCATCCTACTGCCACCTCGCAATTAGTTGTGTGAGCCATTAAAGAAGCATTTGTTGCATCCCCCCTCTGTTGGCTGCTCCAGAGAGGATAACAGCCTGGTGCTGCTAACGGTTACTCCTTTAGCTCAAGTAGTAGAGATCTGTGCTCTGATTATAAAGGTCCTGGATCCTGGCTGTGCTGATGACTTGGGGTGGGTGGTCAATATTGTGAGACTCGCTCGAATTTCCGATTTTTCAGTTTTCTATCTAAAAGTCCTAGGAAATTACATTTAAAAAAAAACTCTGTTAAACTTTAAGGTTGCAAAGTCAAACACACAAAAATCAAGCAATAGCAGAATTAAAGTTGCCTGTGACATCTCAATGCATACGCACAAGGAGGCTGAATTATAATGCATCACAATGCAATTTGCTCTAAAGAATCCCTGCCTCATTCAGGGTACACTATGGATAGTGATAAAAGCAGAGGGTTCTAAGAAGGAAAGTTTGTTTTCTTGTGGTTAAAACACTGGATGGGGATCCAAGAGAAAAAAATCCTATTCCTGGCTCAGGTTTCCCTTAAATATTGGCATCCATAATTTGGCGTAATTCCTGACTTTACCACCTTAATGTTCTTTTAATGCAATATTAATGTACTGTGTTTTCATATATAATAGATAGATGAAAAGAATAAAACTATATAGTTATCGGTCCATTGACACATACATACTAATCAGATGGATGTTATAGATAAACCAAAGATATAAACATTGGCAAAACAACCTATTTTTCCCTAACCTTGTTCTCAGAAATGACTGAACTGCTCTGGCTGATGCTTTCCAAAATATTCAGCCTGAAACAATGACCCAGCATGGAAAATTTGAACCCAAATGATTAAAGCCTGGCAAAATAATCTGCAATTGAAAACAGGAACGTATAATGGAAAGCATTAGGCTACTCCAACAATTGGTTTTGCTGACAGTTCTGGCTATAAGAAGAAGACAAATAGAAAAATGAAATGTAAAACATGAAGAGTTAGCTATGCAACAACTAAGGGGAAGATGGGACATTATAAGATCCTACAAGTAAGGATGCAAATAGGAAAGAGAGGATGGAATGATTTAGGGTAATAATGCAAAGGGTATGACTAAGAGTAATAGGGTGGAATTAAGAAAAAGAACATGTAAGGTAAATATCAGGAGAAACTTCCTGGCTGAGAGATGTAATGTGCTGTTGAATAAAGAATCTGCCAAGGGAAACAATAGAAATCCTGTCACCTGAGGCATTTAACACAGGATTTGCAGAAACACTACTAAATGTATCCTGCCCTGCTTTGGCAGGGAGATGCACCCAGAGACCTAATAGCTTTTTCCATCTCTAGCTCCTGTGGATCCTTAATTTTGAGAAGAGTGAGGCATCCCACATGATCTGCAATTCTAACTGTTCTTTGGTATTATTGCTGATTTAACCAGGGGCTCAGTCCTGCTCCCATTAAAGTCAATGGGAGTTTTCACAGTGAACACTGTGGGAGCAAGATGAGGACGTACATCATTCTCTTGTGTTTTGCTGGAGATGGTGTGGGTCAGATGCTGGGAATTTGTGCAGCCTAAGGGAATGTACCTTTCTCTCAGCTGGTGGAAACTCTCTCTTTTGGAATTTATTCCATCTTATCACATTTCTTTCTGACAGCAGATGTAGCTAGTAGTTGCCTACAGCAGAGAAAAGGAAAGATGGTTCCTATTAAGGACTCAGAGAACAAAATAAGTTGACAGTTATTGGTTTTTGGCTGCATACAAATACTACACTGGACTCTCATCAGTAAAAACATGGAGAGAAAAAGCTCTTATTGTAATAATTGTGGCATGCTCTGGGCTATATTCTTATCTTAGTTACACCTGTGTCAGCTCAGAACTCCACTGGCCTGAGTTATTTCAGATTGACGTAGGTGTAACCGAGAGATGGATCTGACCCTTTATCTTTTGTGCTTTGCTTGGTATGAGGTCGCTTGCTGGTGATGGGAAAAGCAAACATTCCTTCCCTTCACAGTCATGCTGTTCTGCTTTATAAGCTCCTTGTCACATCGAAAGACATCTGAGCTCCAGTCAACACCATCACACCCAATGTCTCTGCTGGGGGGGAAAAAAAGTTAGGGGATTAGGTTAGAGAAATAGTCATTCTCCACTGACATAAATGTGTATGTATACATTTGGCTACAATAGGTTGATAAGCTGGTAGCTTGAACTATAAGGCTGGTTGCCTGATTTTCAGACTTGCTGTGAAAATTTCTTTCATTGGATTCTGCATCTGTTTAGAACCTGTGAAAATCAAGCCCTAGGAATCCAGTTCTGGCCCACAGGCATGGAATGCTCATTTAATGGGAATTGCACTGGGTTGGGATGCTCATTTAATGGCAACTGCAATGTTGTAACAGAAGGTAAAATTGATTTAGTCCTAAATGGAGCACAGGTCTGGTCTGAGAGATGAATATGGCTGAACCACTCAGTAATTGCGACCATAGTGTAATTAAATGTAATATCTTGGAGGGGGGAGGGAATACCAAAAAAACCCACCATGGCAAAACAACAGAGTAAAAGAGGCAGTTAGAGACAAAAAAGCATCCTATAAAAATTGGAAGTCAACTCCTAGTGAGGAAAACGGAAAGGAGTCTAAACTCTGCCATCTCCACTGTTGAAGTATAGTTAGACAGGCCAAAAAAAAAATGTGAAAAGCAACTAGCAAAAGTTTTTAAAAAAAACCAACCAAACAAACAGTAGCATTTTTTAAAGTACATCAGTGGGCCAAACAATCGATGGGGCTGCTGGATGATCAAGGCTCTAAAGGAGCACTCGAGGAAGGCAAGATCATTGCAGAGAAGCTAAATTAATTCTTTGCATCAGTCTTCACTGCAGAGGATATGAAGGAGATTCCCACACCTGAGCCATTCTTTTTAGGTGACAAGTCTGAAGTGTCTGTCTGAGTGTGAATAGAGAAGGTTTTGAACAAAAATTGATAAATCAAACAATAATAAGTCATCAGGATCAGACTGTATTCATGTAAGAGTTCTGAAGGAACTCAAATATGACATTTCAGAACTATTAACGGTGGTATGTAATTTATCACATAAATCAGCCTCTGTGCTAGATGACTGGAAGATAGCTAATGTATCACTGATTTTTTTTTTGTAAAGGCTCCAGAGGTAATCCTGGCAATTACAGGGTGGTAAGCCTACCTTCAGCACCAGGCAAACTGGTTAAAACTATACTAAAGAAAAGAATTATCAGGCACATAGATAAGTACAATATATTGGGGAAAAGTCAACGTGGCTTTTGTAGAGGGAAATCATGCCTCCCTAATCTATTAGGATTCTTTGAGTCAACAAGCATGTGGATGAGTGTCAATGTAGTGTACTTAGACTTTCAGAAAGCCTTTGACAAGATCCCTCCCCAAAGGCTCTTTAGCAAAGTAAGCAGTCATGGAATAAGAGGGAAGGGTCCTCTGTTGGATCAGTAACTAGTTAAAAGATAGGAAATAAACAATAGAAATAAATGGTCAGTTTTCACAGTGGAGAGAGGTAAATAGTGGGGTCCATCAACAATTTGTACTGGGACCTGTTCTGTTTAACATATTCATAAATAAATTATCTGAAAAAAGAGATGAACAGGGAGGTGCCAAAATTTGCAGACAATTCAAAACTACTCAAGATAGTTAAGTCCAAAGCAGACTGTGAAGAGTTGCAAAGGGATCTCACAAAACTGGGTGACTGGGCAACAAAATGGCAGATGAAATTCAATGTTGTTAAATGCAAAATAATGCAGATTAGAAAATATAATCCCAACTATAGTAACAAAATGATGAGCTCTAAATTAATTGTTACCACTCAGGAAAGAGATCTTGGAGTCATCGTGGACAGTTCTCTGAAAACTTGTGCACAATGCACAATGTGCACTGGCAGTTAAAAAAGCTAGTAGAATGTTGAAAACTTTTAGGAAGGGGATAGATAATAAGAGAGAAAATATAATGCCACTGTATGAATCCATGGTATGCTCATATATTGAATACTGCATGCAGTTCTGGTCACCTTATCTCAAAAAATATATATTAGATTTGAAAAAGGTACAGAGAAAGGCAACAGAAATGATAATGGGAGTGGAACAGCTTCCATATGAGGAAAGATTTAAAAAACTGGCTGTTTATCTTAGAAAAGAGACTAAGAGGGGTTATGATAGAGGTCTATAAAATCGTGAACAGTGTGGAGAAATTGAATAAGTGTTATTTGCCCCTTCACATAATACACAAACCAGGAGTCACCCAATGAAATGAATAGGCTGCAGATTTAAAACTAACATAAGGAAGTTCTTCACAGAACGGTGAAACTTTTTGCCAGGGGATGTTGTGAAGGCCAAACCTATAACTGTGTTAAAAAAGAATTAGCTAATTTCATGGAGGATAGGTGTATCAATGGCTATTTAGCCAAGATGATCAGGAATGTAACCCCATACTCTGGGTGTCCTTAAACCTCTGACTGTCAGAAGTTATGAGTGGATGTGAGGGAATGGATCACTCAATAATTGCTCTGTTTTGCTCATTCCCTCTGAAGCATCTGGCACAGGCCATTGTCGGAAGACAGGATACTGGACTAGCAGAACCATTGGTCTGACCCAGTATGGTCGTTCTTAAGTAAAATTGGCTCATGGTATATAGAGCTGATCAGCGTTTATTTTGGATGGCTGGTGTTTTTGAGGGGGTTGGGAGGAGGTTGGAAAATGCTGATCTGTGGAAACCAGAACTTTTTGCAGGAACGTACTGGGTTCAATAAAACCTTTGTCTGGATTTCTCAAGTCCAGGATGGAATTTATGGTCAAAATCAGAGAGGGAGACACTCACTGCAGAATAGCCAACAGTCCAGTGGTTAAGACACTCACTTGGGAGGGGAGATTCAGGTTCAAATCCTTGCTCCAAATTAGGCAGAATAGGGACCTTGGGTCTCCCACATCTCAGGTGAGTTCCCTAACCACTGGGCTATCAGCTATTCTGGAGTAGAGCCGTCTCATGTTTCTTCACAGAATTTACAAAGGACTCATTTTGGATCTGATATGGAACAAAAACAAGTAGTGAAACCTCTTTTTTTTTTTTTTTTTAAACAGAATTGAATTCTTTTTTTCCGGCCAGCCCAATTGGTGTGCTGTGTGTTTATGTAGCTGAATTCTGGCATACATGCAAATGCAGATGTAATGCATTTGCATTGTAATTTTTTTGAAAATGAGTGTTTATGCTGCATAATTTCTGACTGCTGAGTACTAATTGCAGGTATTTGAGATTTTTGAAAGATAGAGAAAGTTTTACCTAGCACTATCACAGTAAATAATTCATATAACTTGCAGTTGATTTGGGGCCATTGTTATGTCCTTTCTTTCATTGTTTTAATAAGGCAAGATGATTAACTTGTTCTTTTATACTCCTTTAGACAGACAGACAGACACACACACACACACACACACACACGCATGCATGCATGCATACATTTTCGATACATGTGTAACCTTGCCTTCACTTTTACCTTTGAATACCCTATACCTTTTAGTAGAGCTGGTCATAAATTTTTATTCTGAACTTTTCTTTGACACAAAATAGCTTTTTTTCAGAAATAAAGGGGGGATCAGAAATCAGAAAAAACAAAAATATTTGGTATGTTGATTTTCAGGTTTTTTATTTAAATAAATCAGGTTTTTTTTTAAACAGTAAAAAATTTAAAGAAAATGAAAAATTGTCCACACTTTCCACAAAATACACTTTCTAATTTTTTACAAGTTCTACCTTTTAGAGGTAAAAATGTGTTGAATTTAAATAGGACTGTGTTGCATTGACTGTACATGTTAAGTGAGGTAAAGCGGAGGCATAAAGGTGCAATGGAGCATACATAGCCTGTAGTGTTATGGAAGGGGATCTATTCTTCAAACAACAATCGAGATCTCCAAGATCTCTGTTTTCCCAGTGCATTAGAGTATGTCTACACTGCACAGAACTTAGGATGGTACGTAGAGTACATGCACTATATGCCCCCCAGCACAGCTGTAAATAGCAGTGTAACTGGTAAGGCTCTGCTTAGGTGAGTAGAGTACAGACACACCAGATCGATAGGGTTATGTACCTACACGGCTCTCTACGTGCCCAAGCAGTGCCTCCCCTGTCTACACTGCTGTTTTTAGCAGTGTAGTGCTCCACTGCCTCCCCACTGCTGGAGCCTTTCCCCTCTGTATTGAGCTGCCAGAGCCGTTTCCCACCCCAAAGAAAGACTCCAGCAATGGGGAGCTCCCAGAGTCTTTCCCCACTGCCTTCCTTCTGCCAGAGCCTTTCACTGCAGCCTGTAGCGACACACACCCTGAATGCCACCCCTGGTGATGTGCTGTTTAGACATATCTTTAGACAGAAGATCAAATCAACTTCCTATGAATGATGATGTGACCAGTGTGTGAGTTTATGATAATACAGCAATTTAGCTCTTCAGTGATAATACTGTAACACCCTCCCCCCTTCAATTATCACTAGGGAATCAGCTATTCATCTCCTTTTCAAATTCAAACCTGGCATGGTAACTGTCACTCTGACAGTGCAGACTAGCCTCCATTGCTTAGATACTCTCAGTACTGATTCTCCCCCATGCATTTCATAAAGCTTTTTGGGACTTAGCATCCTGTTTGTTATAGGAATCTAAATGTTTAAGTCAACAGCAGATGACAGATCATATGTGTACTCTTTGGATTTTAAAATTCACCCTGAGCACTGCGACTTGTTTGCACATGTTCTGTCTTTCTAGTTCTCTCTCAGTCCAGTGCTCTTGTTCTTTCTGCATCAGCTTTTTGATTCAGTTGACCATGGGTTGTTGCTTCAGTGAAAAAGGGACTGAAACTATGCTTCTCCAGTGGCTTTAGTCAGCCAAGGGGAGACAGAAGTCAACCAGTGGTGAGGAGTAATTGTGCGTCATCACCAAGGGATTTGAAATGACATCCAAGGGCTGGAAGCTGAAGCTAGACAAATTCAGACTAAAAATAAGGTGCAGATTTTTAACTGTGGCAATAATTAACCATTGAAGCAATTTACAAATGGTTGTGGTAGATTCTCCATCACTTGCAATCCTTAAGTCAAGACTGGATGTCCTTCTAAAAGAAATCCCCCAGCTCGACCAGAAGTTATGGGCTTGATGCAGAAATCCCCAGGTGCATTGTGCAGGAGGTCAGACTAGATGATCATAATGTTCTCTTCGGATCTTAAAATCAATGAAAAGTGACAACCATCTAGGTTATATCCTTTTCCCCATGTTGTTCAGCATCTCTATGCAGTGATATAATTCCTTAACTGAGTCCAGAGCATCATCAGTGTGCTGTATATCTCTTATTGTGTGGTCTCCCCAGATGTGCTCACTACCCTAGTGGTATGCCAGGACAATATCTTTTGAGGGGATTGTTCAGAGGTAATAAACCAGGTTAAAAATCTTGGCAGTGGTTTGGACCAAGATTTTTCCGTAGAAAGGCCTATGTGTGGGACAAAGTACAAAAACACACAGTATGAAGAGTTTATGTTGTTATCTATCCAATGATGATTGTGAACACCAACAAATGTCGTCATGACCACAAGGCTCACTGATTGTAATTTCCTTTTAGCAGGAATCAGAACAGGGCTTTTCCATTGCTTGCAACTTATTTGAAATGCAGCAACACATCTGCCTAAAGCCTTGAGTCCTGCATTCTTTGTATTGGCTACCTATATAATGTAGGTTCAGGCTGCAATGGAGAACTCTTTAAGCATCATCTTGGAAAGCATTTCTGCTCACACAACACCTGCTGTGTAGGGATCTCACCCTAATGCCTTAAGTCAGCAGGGAATCACTCCTTTGCTATAGAATCTAGGCTATGTAGGGTATGCATGTAGACTAGGTAGGGTATGTGCCTTGCTCCTCGCTGAAAGCCATCTCAATCCACTTTCACCGGCTTCAGGAAAGCATCTATTATTATTTAACCCTGATCAGAGATCAGGGCCTCATTGTTCTAGGGCTCTGTACAGCCACTTAATCCCCCCTCCCCCACTAACCACCACCACCCTTCAATTATGCTTTTTAGAATGTCCATTGTTGAAAGCATTTATATTAACTTACCCTCTGTTCCCATTACTTTTAATATTAGACTTCCTTGTTTTTTGTCTGTTTGAATGTTAAAAGAAGGTATTTTAATTATGTTATTACCTTTCATTTGTCTTCATTATGTTGAAGAGATGCTACCAATGAATTTTAAACATAGATGGCAATAGCTAAGATGCTTTAAAATGGTATATTTTAGTTTTTACAATTGATTCTACAAGAACTGAAGTATGTTTCTTCCTGAAAGTTAAGATCAATCAATCAAATAAATCCCCGTATTCATCAAATCCCCAGATTACTATAACTGCATATGCTGTTTGATAGATAATTTTCAGAGATTGTGTTCATTTGGGAATGTGCTTTTTAGAAAGCAGGTTGTCAATTCATAATTCCTTCACTTTTTTTGCAGCAAACTACTTCATAAAAAATGGCACTTCGGACATTCTACTCTGTGGCAACAGTTCAGATGCTGGGTGAGTGCATTTAAAAAACAATTTTGCTTCTCTTTTCTTTATTGGACACATTTTAGTTCAGTTCTGTCCACTTCTAACTGGCATAAAGTAGGGATTTCAACTTCCCAGTGTCAGTAATAATGGAAACAATGATGATGACAAAATCATGCACGGTAATACAATTTTCTAAATAGCAGAGGAAAGAGGTTGGTGTGTCTCACTTATTGAGGTCTGAATTATTTCAGGACCTTATTACAAGCTCTCTTTCAATCAGCTTAATTTTCTCCTCAAAAAAGGGCTTGAAACTCAATAACATTTTGGCTGAGTGGATAGTAGTTTAAGGGAAATGAGAGGTGAAGAAGGAAGCAGAAAAGCAGAATGGGGAAATAGACTGATGATGAACTCCAGTATTTCTAGCAGAGGATGAAGATCAGAATAATAAACTCAAACCTTTGGCTGAAGCCAAGATGCTTTGGACGTGCAAAGACACTTTGCTAATTTGTGAGCTGCATGTGCACGTAATGCAGGTGTAGAAGGTTGTATTCCAGTTTCTTACACCTCTGCAGGCAGAAGAGGGGGCAGGAAATATAGACCTCTGAGAGGCTAATTCAGGTTAGCTGTACAGAGGCAGGGTAAGAGCCTTCCTTCACATACTCACCACCTGTAGACTTAGTCCTTCTCAGCTGCTTCTGATCCTGATTCTCCAGGCTCAGTGGAAGGTGGTGGTGTGATGGAGGGATTTTACCTGGGGAGGGAGTGGTTCTTGTGAGCCTGAGAGGATTTGGAAGGAGGTCGAGCTACAAGGTGAGGTGAAAAGCTTACTGAGGAGCCACGGAGAAAGTTATAAGCCCAAGGGAGGTTCTGGGCTGCAGGAAGTTGGTTAGGAAGGAAAAAGGGAGATCTCGAGTGAGGGGCTAGTTTCTGAGTTGAGAGAGAGAGAATTCTGAGACCAGTAGGTAGGTGAGAAGAGAGGGTTTGGGCCTGGTTGAGATGGGCCGGAGAGAGGGAACTGAGTGGGTTGGGGTAGGCTGAGTTGGGAGAGTTGAGCGTGAATGAATGGTGAGAATGGGGATGTGATTGGGAGGAACTCTGGTGTGTGTGAATAAGCGTGTGTGGGTGAGGAGGTTGGAGGATAAAATCTAGTCTGGAATGGGGGAAGAGGCAGAGAGAAAGAAGGACTGGGATAAAACAGTAAAGGGGCTTCTGAAAGATAAGCACTGTTTTCTCCTGCCACTGTCTATATCTATATTTACATGCATACAAAGGATAACTGGATGTGTCAACCTTCCCCCTGCATGTCTTGTACGTCTGATCTGTATTGCCAGGCTGATTTACACTGTAAGCTCCTGGGCACAGGGCCATGGTGTCCTCAACATTTGTTTCAGGAAAGGTACAATGTCAGCACTCAGTAAACAAACACTGATGATAGTAATACATTGCATTAGCCTAAGCTCAGGCCGGACTCCAAGGCAACAGGGGAATTTTCTAGGAGGTCTCAGGACTTAGAAGTTCCCTGAGGCCCTCCAGGAAGTGGTAGTTTAAATATAGATGCCACTGATATGTAGATCTGAGTCTTAGCTGGCAGCATCTGGGGCCCTGACCTTAGTTCCATAACACCTTTGAGACTAAGGGGGAGCAATCAATGCTGGAGAAAATTGGGATCAGGAGATCAGGATTTAGAAAAGGTTGGGTGCTGGACTTTGCTCCCTTCCATTGGCCCCTGTGTTTGAATTTCGTGCCTGTAACAAAGTAGTCAGTTCCTTTAAGAGCCAGGGAGCTTCGGGCCAGCCAGCCCTATTTGATTATTGGACCCTGCTTCAAAGATAATGCGTATAAAGGGCTGAGAGAGCTCAGTTGGATGTAGGGAGACCACTCATCCTGTTTTATTCTAGACAGTCCTATTTTTGGCTGGTTTGTCCCCCGTCTGATAGTGGGACAAAACCAGACATGCTTTAGTCCCGTATTGGATGGATTTCATCATTTTGAATAGCGTGCCTCTCTGCCCCCACCGGCCTGACCTCGCACATATCAGGATGGTAGGGCTGGGTGGTGCACTCTTGTAAATGCCATCCCCTGTGCAATGTGATCTCACGCACACCAGGCATCCAAGGTCATGCCAGCGGGAGCGGGATCACCCAGGCCAGGGTGGGCCCACGCCATTCCCAGAAGTGCTGGTATGTCCAGTGTTCTGGGAGTGTGTAAGCGGCCACCCAAGTTGGATGAGAGCTGCAAGACGGAGGTTGGCTCCTGTGCCTGGCCCTGAAGGAGGCTGAAAGACTCCTGCAGCCTGTGTAGGTCAGGGGAATGGCTTTATTTTGTGTTACTTTGTGAGGTTTTCATTTACATTAATAAACTGTGCCCTGAGGGGGTCTGAAAATGATCTGGGCATGATGTTTAATCCTTTCGGGGCTGGGAAGACATACCAGCAGCATCTTGCCAGACCCTATCTTGTTATGTGTTATGGGCTGGGAGCTGACACATATTCAGCTAGATTCACAAGGGGACTTAAACTATGGCTTAAATTTAAGTCTACATAAATCATGTCACTCAGAGGTCTGAATTAGTCCACCGCCCCGAGCGACATAACTTAGACCGACTTAAGTGCTGGTGTGAACAGCTCTATGTCGCCAGGAGAGCTTCTGCCATCGACATGGCTACTGCCGCTCACGGGGGTTGAAGTAATTAAGCCAACGGGAGACACCCAGCTGCCTAGCAGAATTTACAACTCCAAATGAGGTGCCCAGGCTCTCCGTGCATTGTGTAGGAAGTTAGGTGCCTAACAAAGGGATTCCCAAAGGCTAACATGCTGAATTGCCTGCATTAGCCAGTAGGAAATATTGAGCTGAAGAGTGATATTGCCTAAGCCCCACCCTACAAAGGAATTAGACACCTAACTCTGAGCTGGAGATAGGCGCCTCCCTCCACTCAGGATTCAGCCGTGAACCCCCTCCTGGAGTTAGGTGCCTAAGCCAGGTCAGCCCTTTCTAAAGAAAAACTGAGAAAGAGGCAACCGTGCTTACTTGTACCTGATATCCCAGTGGTTATAGCACTCACACAGGCTGTGGGATACCTGGGTTCAAATCCCCCTCTCTCTGATGTGAAGCAGGAACTTCAAACCAGTTTTCCCACCTTGTAGATGAGTGACCTAACCACTGAGTCATGGAGTGTTCTGGGATGGAGCACTCTGTCTCTCTTGTTGTTGAAGCTGTTCCATTTTCTATAAATCATTAAATATTCATTGGACCAAAGAAAGCGTGAGAATGATCCTATAGCCCAGTGGTTAGGGTCCCCTGTGGGAAGTGAGAAATTCAAATTCAAGTCCCTGCTCCAATGACCAGATGGAAAAAAATACCCTTAAGGTTTGGAAAATATGTTTTAAAGTATTTTTGTGTGTGCTCAGGCTATGTTGAAGAGCTACTGTGGAAAAGACCAATATGATTCTGGGGTGTATTAACAGGAGTGTCCTATGTAAGACACAGGAGGTAATTTTCCTGCTTTACTTGGCACTAGTGATGCTTTAGTCTGAGTACTGTGTCCAGTTCTGGTTGACAGATGTGGACAAATTGGAGAAAGTCCAGAGGAGAGCATCAAAAATGAAAAAAAAAAAAAGGTTTAGAAAACCTAATTTATGAGGAAAGGTTAAAAAACTGGGCATGTGTAGTCTTGAGAAATGAAGACTGATTGGGGAACCTGAGAACAATCTTCAGATATGTTAAGGGCTGTTAGAAAGACTGTGGTATTTAGTTGTTTATGTCTACTAAGGGAAGAACAAAAAATAATGGACTTAATCTGCAGCAAGGGAGATATGTTAAATATTAGGAAAAACGTTTTCACTATAAAGGAAGTTAACTTCTGGAGTAGGCTTCATGGGAGGTTGTGGAATCCACATCATTGGAGGTTTTTAGAAACAGGAGACAAACACCTGTCAGGGATGTTTTAGGTTTTCTTGGTTCTAACAGTGCAGAGGGCTGGACTAGGACCGGACTACGACCTGGTCTACACTGACCGGCAAATTTGGCAGCAGTCGACGGGAGTTATGTAAGCTGTGTAGAGTAGCTTGAATAATTTACGTTGACTTCCTAACTTCTGTTTTACACACCATCTCCATTATGCTACGCCAATGGGAAATGCGTACCCATCGGTGCAACACTACACTTTTTCTGGTGGTTTTAATAGATCAACTTCTGGATCAATTGAGCGTCTCTTCACTGTTGCTCAATCGAACCAGATAAATCGATACGACGATGGTGAATTTGTCAGCATCAGTGTAGACATAGCCTAGATGACCTCTTGAAGTCCCTTCCAGCCCTATATTTTCATGATTTTGTTTTAAAAGTCATGGTGTGGAGACAGAATGGGGTATATTAAAATAACTATATGTCCCAGGAACTTTGTTTAAGACACCTGAAATGCCCCCTTTTTTTTTATTTAATCAATTCAAACATATTTTTTTTTTTTTCATCTAACTACAAAATGTTTGTTTCAGATGTATTTCTGTACTAACCAGAATTTATTGGCTTACCGGGAATAACTGCAGTAGAAATAAGGTTTAGTGTTTGGAACAGTGTTGGAATGAAAACTCAAATGAACGTGAATCTTCCATTATTGTTGGCAGTGTTATTGTAGCCATGTTGGTCCCAGGATATAAGAAAGACAAGGTGGGTGAAATAGTATCTTTTATTGTACCAACTTCTTTTGTCTCTGTCTCTTCCACCAAGAGAAGTTGGTCCAATAAAAGATACTATCTCACCCACCTTTTCTCTCTCAAATGAGTGTGGAGGAGATCAAAGCTGTTCTTTTAAGTGAATGTCAGTGACACTTGTTCAATATTTAATGACAAACACATTCAGAGCACTAAGTTACTGGGGAAAAAATCCTCCACTCTGAGATATAAGCATGTGTCAATGAGTCAGAAGTTGGAAGCAGTGATACCACCATGACATTTTTTAAAAAATATTTGGCCTTTTGTGCGACTAATTTACAACCCTAAAATATATATCTGCAAAAACACCCTGGTATTCAAAATATGGCCATCTTTGGAAGTATCCAAGTTGGTTCCGCTTTGCCATTACAGCTGTTTTATCCCATTTCTGATTAAAATAATAAGGACAAGAACAGCTACTCTGGTTTCTAAAGAGGATAACTATTTAAAATATTGACGGTCCTTTTATTCTGTTCCCTAAGACCCTGACATTGCATCCAGTTTTAAGGACCTTATTTTAAGTTCTGGAGAAGGCCAGAAAAGGTTGGGCACATTGATCAGAGGTATGGAAGATCTTACCCATAATGATAGACTAAAAGCTGTTTCAGTGCCACTGGGATCCTCTTGTGGTATCAAATGTACTGGAACTGCCTAGTGGGTCTGCACTTCCTCCAACCCTTGGGATTCTTTACTGGCAGCAGGTAGTACTGCACACTGTCTCTTCAGTAGCCAGACTGTAGCTACTAACACAATCTACAGCGCGACTAAGAGCTGGGCATGAATCACCAGCCACCCCTCTAAATAGACACATGCGCACGCAAAGTTGGCTTATTTTTGAAAGATCCCATGGAAGACAAAAATTTGAAGGAGACACTTGAATGATGAAAGGGAGGTTGGTAGATGCACTGGTTGAAGAAGTCTTCCAAAAACGAAAGGAGGAGTCTTCCAAATGGAACCGAGTGGAGCATGATACAGAAGGTGCTAGGAGGGAGGCTTGAGAGCAGTGGTGTGAATAAAATGAGAATAAATGGAAATGAGAACAGGGATGCAGGTGGTGCAGAGATGTAGGGGCTCATGAAGGTAAAGGACAGGAAACTTGAACTTGATGTGTAAGGAGAGGAGAATCCAGCAAAGGGACACAGGTACCCGGGTAATGAGTGATCATTAGTGTCACACTGCCTAGAGTGGCTCCCAATTGTGAGTGCCTACCTCAACGTAGACTGTCAAAAACAAGGCAGACACCCCAAACGGATGGTGTGTTCTATAATTACATTTTGCCAAGCCAGTAACAAATGTGAACTCCTAGATCACTATAACTGTCTTACCATGGAGTCACATGTAGTCCCCTTAGACTCTCCAGTCTACCTTGTCATCCAGACAAACTGGATTTGGTGATAAATGGTCACTTACATCAAAAATCACACCACATTCAGGTTGCTTCCAGTCCCAAGAAATCAGTGACTTACCGCAGATCAACTGGTACCCTAGATCTTAAACCAAAGATAATACCTGTAGCAAATCCTATAATAAACTATCTAAATGTTTATTAACTAGGAAAAAGATGAAAGTTATTTACAGGTTAAAGCAAGCAAACATATACAAACAAATGAATTACCATCTAAATCCTAAGGCCTTGTCTACGCTAACACTTATGCTGAGCACTTACGCTAAACACACTCCTGAGCGACTTAAGTTTTGCCAGCATAAACACTTGTGTGGACAGCGCTATGTTGGCAGGAGATGCTCTATCCCATTGACATACTATGTACAGCTGTGCCGCTGTAAGTTTTAAGTGTAGACCAGCCATAAGAGTGACAGAGTTGTAGTGATCTATCAATTCAAAGTGTCTTTCAGGGCAGACCCAGGAGGCAACCTCTAGGGATCTCTGACTTCACTTCAGAGACTCTGATCCTGTCAGGATTCAAGCAGATGGAAAATTATCCTGTGATTTTGTTTTATTTCCTTCCTTCAGCTTCCAAGTCTACAGGAGGAAACTTGCAGGTAGCATTTCCCAGCTATGATAGGGCCATTAACAATCCCTTGTATTGTGATGTTCCTCGATCGTCCGTCTGATTTTGATAGCCCTTCTGGATGGGTGGGTGGGACGATTCCCATGCCCGAGTTCACAAGTTCAGAGCAAACATTTTCAAAGTTAAAAACCAAAACTTACATACTTTCTTATATCCTGGAATACAGACTCCGCAAGTGAGATTAATGCGTGCAGCAGCTTATAAGCATTTCATAGAGTCTAAACACTAAATACATTCTTAAAAGACTACCTATTTTGAGCAAAACTAACATACAGGTGAACTAGTTTGATCTCTAGCTATAAAGTTTGTCACTTCTGAGCTAATGCCTGCAGCCTAGGCAACTAACTAACAAACTGTAGGAGAACAATTAGTATGAACTCAATGGGGTTTGAATAAGGACTGAAATCTGAGTGAGGCCTTCAGGATTTGGCTATGCAGTCCCTATAAATAGGATTGGCTTGAAGCCTAGACTTTATAGGCAACTATGTAGTAGGACAATTTTGTAGGGACGCCTCCAAAGAAATCACCATTCCCTCCTTCCCTCCTTTGCACACCAATGTGGCTGAGGCTCCAATCCCTTTAAGGGTCTCTCTTGTCTTGCAGAAGCACAGCTGTAGCCGATAAGCAGAGGTGGTGGCCAGAAGGGCACTAGAATTAGAAGTGCTCAGTGTGACTTTAAAATTAAAGCAAAAAACCCTAAACATTCATGTTTATCGCTGCTGCATGTTTTTAAATGATAACAATAAGGAAACAGTGTTCTTTTCTGCTGAGCATCTTACTAGAAAACACCTGCTGTGCTGCTGAATGTATTGAATATATGCCCATTGTCTTCCCTGGACCACAACAACATGGCAGATGTGATGTTGGAGGACTCTCAATGAAAGGGTTATATCAAGTTACATCAAGCCGCTCAGTATTCTTAATGGAGTCACATCATGGACATGCTCTTTTTTTCTTACTGAAATCATAACTTGCTAATTTTGTAAAAATGCTTATAAACCTGGATTCTGGTGTTTTCTTATAAAAATAGGATACAAATTTAGAGGGGCAACATCATCTTGGAATCTAGTCAATTATCTCCTCATCTCCTTCTCCCCCTCCAAAAAAATGAAAACTAGTTTCAGCTTCTACACCCGTCCCTGCCTCTTCTCCCGATTTTTGAGGTTTTACAATGACATTTTCCTTTTTTTTTCCCCCCAGAATTTTTTTCTCTCTCCCCTGTGGCCATGTGAAAGATCCACACAGCCAACAGGGGAAATTGTCTGCCAAGGGAAACTGTGAAACTTACTAGACACAAAGTGCTGTCAAATGCGCAAAGTAAACAACCTGGGCAGCAAAAGATAAAAGTATCTTGTTCAGTTGTTTTCATTTACAGAAATCCCACATGCTACTTGTAACAATAGCAAGAAAACAATTTTTCAGAGCAATATGGTTTTTCAGTGAACGGTGTTCAAGTCTCAAGGTCAGACTGCTTAACATTTGTTTTTCTTTTCACATGACATACTGTATATTCAGTTCTTGGGCTGTAGTCTACACTATCATACTAACAATGCAAGTACATTTGCATCATGTCTGTACTGATATTACCATAATGGCAAGTGAACGGGAAGAAAAATCGGCCTCTAAAGCTACTTCAGGATATAAAAAGAAAGCACCTTTGGCAACCGCATCCTAGAAACTGTTGCTATAGGAACTTTAGCTACCTTTATTCTCACTGTGACCGTGATTTTTCTTAGCAGACTACATTAAAATAACATATATAAAATGAGGTATATATTTCTGTACAACTTTGTAATTCTTTTGCTCGCAACCTTTCCAGACTACTGTACCCCTTTCAGGAGTCTGATTTGACTTGCATACCCCCAAGTTTCACCTCACTTAAAAACTACTGGCTTACAAAATCAAACATAAAAATACAGAGTGCCATAGGAAATTATTACTGAAAAATTGCTTACTTTCTCATTTTTCACGTATAATTATAACATAAATCAATTGGAATATAAATAATGTACTTATATTTCAGTGTAGGGTATGTAGAGCAGTATAAACAAGTCACTGTCTGTATGAAATGTTAGTTTGTACTGACTTTGCCAGTGCTTTTTATGTAGCCTGTTGTAAAACTAGGCTAATATCTAGATGAGTTAATGTACCCCCTGGAAAACCTCTGCGTACCCCTGGGGTCCACATACCCCTGGTTGAGAACCACTTCCTTAGTCTATAAATAAAAGGAATTTAGAATGGAAATCCTCATAAAACCTTTGAAAGTTCTAAAATGAATCCTAATCCTGTTTTAAAGTATCTTTATAAAGGTATTTATTGCGTTGCTATGTTTCACTGAGACAATCTATAACAACACACAAAAATCCCATCTGCGACCCATTTTTTTCATCATTACCATGCATACAAAAGTGGCATTTTAATGATGAACTTTACTTGCAGACATATTAAGAGCACTTGTCTTCGGATATACGCAGTATCACAATGATGCTACCGTCTGATGCCCCTCAACTGTAATAATAATCCTTTGCACTTACAAATCCTCCATCCAATGATTTCAAAGTACTGCACAAACATGAACTAAGACACTCAATGCTCCTCTGAAGAAGGTAAGTAAATGTGCCCCAACCTGAGGAATGGACATGCATCGTTTTAGACAAACATCACCTTTGTTTCACATACGTTGCATTACAATGCCCCATGCTGCATCTGTCATCTGGACCTTGGCAGTTTGACAGATGTGAATAACTTGCATGACCAAAATACCATTCAGTATACAACATCCTCTCCCACAGCTGCTACTCCATTGACAATAAAGAAGTTGTGTCATGTAACACAATCCCCAACTGTGTTAGAAACTGTGGACTTGAATGGGAAGTTATACAGAAAGCAACATGGTGGTTTCCTTTATTCTGCTGCGGACAGCTATGAAAGCTAGAGCTCTGGTTTGACTGAACTTAAATAAGCCTCCATTTATTATTGTTGTTGTTAATTATGTCTTATTGTGGCATCCAAAGGCTCCATTCATGGTTAAGGCTCCACTGTGCTGGGTGTGTACAGATGTAGAAAAAAGAAATCCCTTGGCCTGGAGGGTCTGCTATCCAAAAATGCAAACAGACAAAGGGTAGGGGTTAGGGATACAAGGTGCAAGCCAATGAACCTGGTGAAGATTTGGCTCAGCTTTATTATTTACATGTACTATTCTTGGGGGAAAGGGTGGGGAGGAGAAAGGGGAAAGGAATAGCTACAGCTCATCGGCTGCTTAGCCATGATCATCAGGCAGGGTCTTGTGGCCCTCACAGTAGATGTGAGTCTTAAGGAGGATAAGGCAGTGGCTGTTGGAACTTTATCAGGTAGTTTTTGCCATGCATAAGGGCAGCCTGGGAGAAAATGTGGAGGTGTTTGAGGGCTTGGTCATACAAAGTGCTGAACACACTGATCCCAAACCAGCACAGTATGTGCTTAACTTTAAGGGTGAGTCATTCCACTGAAGTCAAAGGGACTGCTTGTGCTTAAAATGAAATATGTTTAAATGCTATGCTGGACTGGGGCTGGTGTGCTGAGCACCTGACAGAAGCGAGCCCTTTGGGGGAAGTTGGCTGATGTGTGGTGAAGCCTGGGGATGCTGGCAGAGCAAAGGCAGAATTCCTATTTTCCCTTAAAATGGTGGCATCTTAAAATGTCATTCAAGACGATGCCATTTAGTAAAGAACAAGATGCGATTTTTTTAACTGTCGAAGCTCATGATCCAATTACACAATAATTTAATAAGCAGCACTAATAAACTTATTACCATCCCTCGTACTGTACAGCATATTTTAAATGAATTTAAGTTACGGTGTAAATAACACACTCTTCCATGTACTTTGTGTTGGTTAAAATAATGTCAGAATGTGAATAGTTTGTTTGTGGCAGGAGAGCTCCACACTTAAAACTAAAAAAAAAAAAAAAACCAGAAGAAAGCACACGTACAATCTTGTGAAAAATGCTACAGCTTGCAGGGTGCAAACTTTACTACCTCACTCTTAGGGCTACAACATTGTATGTTGGTAACACCGCAGCTCTGAGTGGATCATTGGCCTCAGGGACTTGAATCTATGACCTCTGGATCTAAAAGCATGAGCCATTACTGCCTGAGCGAAAATAGCCATCTCTCTTGGTCTAGGCCACAGCAGGCTCACCAGTCACATTGAGTGGGTGTGGGCTACACATTTTCAGTCTGCCCTCATTCAGGGGCAAAGCATTGCTGTGCTGGCCAAACAACAGCACAGGAGCTTCCCCCTTGCGTCAAAGATGTACAGTCTGCTAGTGCCCCACACGAATAGCAGATTACAACTTCCCTTTGCTGGTTTGTGCATTGAGCCAAGAGTGTCCACTCCCCACCCACTTTCAGAGGGCAGTTGTGGGTGCACCATGTTTGTTTACTTCTGTGCGCCTGAAGTCAAAGTCTGGGGAGGCCACATGGGGCAAAGGGGTTTTTTACTCCCACTTCTGCAGGTGCGTGGGTTTGGCCGTGATCTGGCTCTCAAGGTACAGGCTTTATCTGGGCCTGAACTGAAAGCCAGTGGGATTATTTTTTTAATGTATTTTATGGTTGCAAGTCAGTGAGCATGCACAGGTCAGAGGAAAATCTGAGCCTCTATGCAAGTCCCTCTATGTGATACCCAGACTTCAGCAGGTTGTGTAATCTGCCAGAGCCTCTCAGGGAGCACACCCTCCTATTTCACATCAATTATTGTTGCTGGGCTAATTTAGTAGGTCCAGCAATACTCCCTTCCTCTCCCTAATTAGCTTCAAGCCTAAACAAGCCTTGGAAGTCCAGCGGTCCCCTCCTCTACCTGCTAGACTCGGGCTTTCACCCCCGTTTTGTTGCTAAGTGGGTGTTTTTCATTCTCTTAAAATTTACCAATTACAATTTATTGCAGTGATTTCAGTTATAAATATGTCCTCTCGTTTTCAGAATCTTGCATCTTATTGTTATGCCAGCCCGTGACTTTTACAGGAGCCAGGAAGATTCCTTGTCACAGTTCTTTTAACTTAAGCAATCCAGTTTGTACCTGTCTATTTGTCTTCAACTTTTGCTGTGTTTTATAAACAATCTTATGTAACCGACTGAGTTGAACTTTTGCTACCTAAGACAACTGAGAGTACAGACCTTTGCACAGCCCCATATATGCTTAGAGACTTCCTGGATGACAATATTAGTTGCTGTGAATTGTTACCTCCTAGTCACATATGGCTATTACTTCGTATATTTTCAGGCTCTGAAATGTGGTAATCCTACACACAGTAGTTCACAAATCTTCTTTCATTGTGGAGCCCTAGCAGTTCATTACAGTCTGGATCAGCAGGTTACTTGGTTAGTCCAGCTTAAAGTCTTGAGCCAGAGCATTATGTAATTAGGCCCCTCAGTTATTACTACCTGGAATGCCCAAACTGTGTCATTATTTAAAATTAGGCTTATTCTTAGGTCCTTAATTTTCTGTACTGGTGCCAACAAACTGTGGTGATGGATGGCTAGATTGGTGCTTTTAACTGTCCTTAATTGATGACGCTGTAATTGTATTGTGATTGATTGTACAGCACCCTGTGAAGGATGTTATATTAATGTAGATTCATGTTGTTGCTGTGAAATCCTGTCAGACTCTCCTGAAATTATGGAGTTTAAAGAGGCTGCTAGAAAGTCCAAAGGGGAAGATATGACATCTAGAGTTGAGACTCTTTTTAAAAAAACAAACAAACAAACAAACAAACCTCAAAGGGACTAGGGATAGTTTCAGAAGAATCATTTTAAGTGGGAGCCCTTCCAGCTAATAAATCCCTTATGACTTCCTTACAGGAAGCAGGCACTTCTACATTTTCTTTTCCACACAGTGTTTCCAAATTATATGCACAGCCCATGGATTACCACTCTTTGTGCGGGAGTTTTTCTACGGTAGGCTCACTGGGAATCTCAGGTAATCTGTGTAACCTACACTAGGAAAGTATAGGTCTTTGTCTCCTGGTCTAAGAGGGTGAAAGGCTACTGCAGATATTGGTCAATGGAATTCTTTCCTTTAGGTGATAGAGGCTTATGTTTTTTGAACTGAAGGCCCCCATGATTGAACACTGCTGATGTCCGTGATAGCATACTTTGTACATGTACTCCATAGTCACAGAAGATTCTTTCTTATTAACAATCTATGAGATACGTATCAGGTCATCTTATGTTCGTGGGAACACTGCCATATTACAGGGAGATGTAGGCATAAGTAAACTTGCACAAAGCAGTATTGTATTATAAACAGAAGATATTAGACAGGCTTCTGTCACTCTCTTCAGTACCAAGAAGAGCTACAGCTCCATTCCCAGTGTTTTTCAAAAGAAAAAAGAGACACCCTTTTCAGTAAACTGTCTCATGTACGTATGAGTATCTGGTCCAGTTCCCTTCCCTTCCTTTTAAAAAGAAAGCATCCTAATTAGTGATGGTGGCAGTGAATCTGAGGGAAACCTTCTAGTGGCAGTGCAGTCCATCAGGCTTATCTGAGATTTGGTATGAGTGGCCAAAATCTCCAATATTTTCTTTTCTTTTAGCCACAGTCCTTCACCTATTCATAACAGTGGCTGAAGAGGGTGTCCAGACGGAAAGCATTCCAAAAATCCTTTATCTGTGCTGAATTTGGAGACAAAGGTCTTGCTCCCTTGAAGTCAATGGCAAAACTTCCATTGACTTCATTTGGAGCAAGGCTATGCCCAAAATTAATTATACATGATATCTTTCAAGCCACATACAGTTCTCTTCAGATGTTTTAGCAACATCTGCTCTCTTCAGATGATTAAAATAAATAAAGAAGAGCACAGTGACACAACCCAGTGGGACCACTTAGGATTGTTTTTCAATGAAGAACTGAGGAAAGCCTTTCCGTCCGTGGATGGACGGACCGACACACAAATAAATCCCAAGCAAAGTTCAGTTGGTTTTTCTTGAAAAAAGGAACGAGCCTTACAAAAACTTCTCATGTCCTGCCTGGACATGCTGTCTCAAAGTAGGCAAAATGACTGTGTCTTTAGAGTCAAGAAGATTGGTTCCTCATATCCTTGGAAAAATCTCCCAAGCATACCATGGGAACTGTTACGTTGTCTGCAGGGGCAGATCAAAGACAGAAATCTAATGACTATCTGTAGGGCCCTACCAAAGTCACAATCCATTTTGGTCAGTTTCATGGTTTCAGATGTTTACATCCAAAATTTCATAGTGTTGTAACTGTGAGGGTCCAGACCCAAAAGGAGATCCTGGGGGGGAGGGTCAAAAGGCTATTGTAGGGGGGCCATGGAATCGCTACCCTTACTTCTATCCTGCTGCTGACAAGGGCGTTGCCCTCAGAGTCAGGAACAGCACAGAAGTGAGGGTCACAGAGTATGGGAGGATCACAGACGTCTGGGTTTTCCCAAAAGCCTCTCCGCCCAGGTCGGAGGCTGACAGCTGGGGACAAAGCCTCCCTGCCTGGGTCGGGAGCTGTCCCAGACAGCAGCCACAGAGCTTTCTGCAGCCGGGGGAGGTTCTTGGAGGTGGGTCTGACCTGGCTCTGGGAAGAGCCCCTGCAGGGGAAGAGGAAGTCCCACCCCTCCTCAGCCCAGGCTGGGACTAGCAGCTGGAGCATGGCCCACAGTAGAAGCTCCAGGTTGGGGGTGCCCCCAGTCTTCCCTCTCCCCTATAATAGCCAGATTTCACAGGGGAGATGAGATTTCATGGTCTCTGACATGTTTTTCATGGCCGTGAATTTGGAAGGGCCCTAAATATCTGGCAGGTGGTGACAAAAGATGCTATCCTGTTGAGATAAGGGGCTTACTCCAAAGTTCATCTTGCACAGGGGAAATGGACACATCGCAAATTCAGAGTGAAGGCATAGATTTTAGAAAAGAGAACAGTTGGATTTTTATGCCATTTCCTCTTCCCCAAGCCTGTAATGATAAAATCAAAGTAATCCAGGAGCTGTAACAAACAGTAGGGAACCAAAGTAGGAAGGCTCAAGAAGGAGGTTCTTTTCTTAAACTGGGAGCAAAAGAATTGAAAATGTCTCCTCTTTTTTTTATGTAGCATGGTCAATATGGACTAGATCCTCAGACGGTGTAAATCAGCATGGTGCCACTGAAACACAAAGAATCACATTTTATATTTTCATTTGCATGGTTAATAAACTATGAGGCAGGAAGGGTTCGACTTTCATCTTAAGTCTCATTCAAAGATAGGTATGGATTTATCTTGCAAAGCTTCAGTATTCTTCTTCTTTTTTTTTTTTTTTTTTTGGCTTTCACAACAGATTTATTTAAAAACTTGTGCTTAACTAATGATATATTAAACTTCTTAAAGTGTTGTTGTTGAATACATAATAGTGGTGTCTGGCACGGGGGGAGATTTGGGTAACTTCAAAACCACCAACAACATACTGAAGAATTATCTCAACCCCAAGATCACATTGCTACCTTGTAATATAAAGATGTGATCTCAACACCATATACAGAGCTGGTCTGTTCAGGAAATAGTATTTTGTACTGTAACACTTCCCCCCCCCACCACCTTTAGCACCACATTACTGACTTTGAATCTATTTTTTAACTTATTTGCATTCAAAGATTCTTCGATTTACTAAATATTATTTAGTATTATTGCTTTTTGGTTTGGAATCTGTTTATATTTTGTTTTGCTAAAGAGCAACTGTTGTTGAAACACTCTGTTGTTTAATGGAGTCAGAGGGTTCTTATTATTCTGTCACAAGGCATGCCATAGTTGTTGGACATGTTTGCCACTCCGCATGACTGGTGGGGTGAAGAAGTGTTTCACAGGACCAGTTGACTGGCTATTGTTGATTAATAGCTCTAAGTATAGACAAGTTAGAGAAACTTAATTCCTTTTTCAAAAGATAGAGGTTCAAATTCACCAACTCCAATGTGGAACATGTTGATGTGTTCAAAAACACTGCTTGAAAATTGTTTTCTGTCATTAAAATGCCTTCATAAAGCCACATTATTGTAGCCACTCCTAATCATGTCGACCAGAGCTTTTACAGAGCGCTTAGACTCTTACCAGGCTCGTATCTACCCAGTGCATAAGCAGAGAGCTGCCCAAACAGCTGTGAGAAAAAAGGCAGGCAAGTTCTGCTGAGTTCCTCTGTTCCTCCGTCTTTCCTAGATGGATCTGGAACCCTTACCAAATTGATATTTACATGGTTGCTTTAGTAACTGGTAGAGTTAGATATAATTACTTTATTTTATTGCTGTGCATGGCAAGTATTTTAGAAAGAAAATATTTGTAAGGAGTTGTGAAATTTAATGAGAGAGTGTTTTGCTTGCTGCATGTCACGTAATAGGAATTTGCAAGATGTACAGACTAGAAGCTTTCCTGAGAGAAACAGAGAAGTCATTGCAGCAGTTTAGGTAAGGGCTTTTCTTGGAGTGGATGTGAAATCCCAGGCTTCTCTGGTGAGTGGACTGAAGGGTTGAATGCTTAGATTAAAGGTTCACTTGTTCCAGAGAGTGAGTAGGAGGTCAGGCTGAAAGGTTGGCCGCTCAGGTTACATAAGAATGTTGAGCCAGATCCTTAGCTGTCATAAATCAATATACATCCAGTGGCTTCGATGGAGCTATGTCACTTTATACCAGCTGAGGATCGCGTCCATCATTTCAACAGTTCTCAAGATAATGATAAGGGTTAGGAGAAACCTTATTTATGACTATAGTTAATGACCTGGCTGTCAATCCTCACTTCACCTTTTTATGGTGGTTCTTCTCTGTGTACCGTAAGCATTCACCCTTAAATGTATTTATGTGTAATCTGAACTTTCACATGAGATGGAACAGCTTGCCTGTGTGTTTCCATGGTTGTAACTTTCAACTGAAAGCAGCCAATATCACCTGTAAGCCAACCAGTTCCTCCACACTGAAGCCACCTGTAATGAGCTTTATTTTCTATCATTGTTTGTAGCACGTGTCCAGCAGGATACAGATGCCTAAAGGCAGGTGAAAATCCTGATCATGGCTACACAAGCTTTGATACTTTTGGCTGGGCCTTCCTCTCTTTGTTCCGCCTGATGACACAGGATTACTGGGAGCGTCTCTATCAACAGGTATCAGATTTTCTAGTTAAAACATGAAATAAACCAGTCACCCAGTTACAACAACATATGGTTTATGTTGAGTTAGTGTGCATGGTGGATTAGTGTGCAGCCACCTAGGGTGTGAATCTTTAGCGACTAGCTTGATGCTCTCTCTCTCTCTCTCTCACCATGTGAAACAGGAGCATGTTAAAGTGCACTACAGAACTTTAATGCACAGGGTCTATACAGCAAGTTAATGAGTGGAGAGCTAGTATGCTGTAGATTCATGCCCTGGCTTGCTATGCAGCAACTCACTGTGCAGACAAATCCATAGTCAGTACTTGAAGTCAGGAGTGATGACTATCCTGTGTACATTCTGGTCAGGAACCATCAATTGCTGCAATTAATTTTGTAGATGATTATGTCAGCGGATGGCTCAGGGGGGTTGTTAAGTGAGAGAAAGAAGCTTTCATTAGGTAACTTGTTTGAATCTGAAAAATGTCACTGTCTAATAACAGTTTGATGGCTCATGTAAAACGAAGAGGTGAACCCAGTCCAGCTCAAAGGAGAATGGTTTCCACATTACAAAAGCCATCACCTCACTTGGCATGCTTCTTGACAGTTGAAGCAGTGACCAAGAATTAAATGGACATGGAGGCTAAATTGTACCCCCACACATAGAAGTGTTGTCCCCTGAGCAAATTTTCCATCAAGAAGGCCTTGAAGTCCATGTGCAAAAAAAAAAAATAATGTGTAACTTTCACGCACAGTTGTAGCACGTAAATTTATGCGCAGATCTGTGTCAACAGAAAACTCATTCTTACATGCTTTTGCTGTAATTGTATGTGCAAGTCTCAGAAACTGCGTGCCAAAATTAGGCACCAAATTGCATGCACATGGCTGTGTGCAAATGGACTTCTACCCACTGAAAGTTTGGTTCTCCAAGTCAAGACAGAATCATGTTGGTAAGGAAATCAGGGAAGGCTGTACTGCCACAGACCACGCTATCCAGTTCTTTGAATAAACTCAGACTCCAGTTTCCTGTGCCACCATCAACACAATTTATTTTTAATTTTTATTGTTTATCTCATGAAAACTAGTAACACATTGAAATAGAAGCCCATTAAATGACTGTAATTCATCTAATGGGTGCAAAATTACAGGTAGATATTTGGAAGGTTCAAGTTGTGATTGCAAAAAATGAAGGCTGAGCAGTCGGCACTTTGTACATTTACCAGAGTCTGAGGGTAAGTTCTGTATTAGCACACAATATGTATAGTCAGGCAGCAGGTTTCTGAAGGTCTGTATTCACAGAACATCAGTATGCTGACTTAGGTGAAGAAGGATTTCTCTGCAATTGGTTATAAGTTTATCTGTTATCAAACAAACTCAGACACGATATTCATGAGAAAAAAAAACAAACTTATTTTAAAAATGCATCTTGCTGCACGACACAAAGATCACTTGATTAAATTATGACAATCTCATGGGGGGAGTGCAACTTTCTATAATGTGATTGTTTTTACACTGAACAGCTTTCTGCTCAGGCTGTTAGCAAAGATCGAATTAAATAACAAGTAAATATAAGTCTTTTAAAACATTTTATAAACCTTAAACTTAAGTATGCCTCAGACTCCTTATTTTTGTTCTTACAGACTCTGCGATCAGCTGGGAAGATTTACATGCTCTTTTTTATGCTGGTCATCTTTTTGGGCTCATTTTATCTGGTCAACTTGATCCTGGCTGTAGTAGCCATGGCTTATGAAGAGCAGAACCAAGCCACCATTGCTGAAACAGAGGCAAAGGAAAGGAAGTTTCGGGAAGCCATGGAAATGTTAAAGAAAGAGCAGGAGGTCTGTAAACTCTTCTCTGTTTAGCCTTAGAAAGCCTGAACATGCAATACAATAACACTCACAGTATCTTTATTCTCAATGTCTGAGACCGATGAAATAAGGGCTCTATTGAAAATGAGCTGCTGGTTGTTGTCTTATTCAGAGGTGTTAAAATCTTTTCTAGTTGAAACATAATGGTAATGTTTGTGGCTTGCCTACACACAAAAGCTGTACTGCTTTATCTCCACCAGTATTGTTCCAGTGGTGCAATGTTCCCCCCACCCCTCCATCTACCCAATAGCATGGACACAGTTATATTGGTCTGGTATATAAGGCACTTTTATACTGGTATATCTGTGTCTACACTAGGGATTTTACCAGTACATCTGCTTTGGTAAACATCACACCCCTAACTGCAGCAGTTACACTGGAACAAAAAACTGTGTAGAACTGGACTAAAGTAGCAGCACTTCTCTTTGGCACATGGTAACCAACATTCCTTTTTCATCTGCTTTATTAATCTTACGGTTCCAAACAGCTAATAATATCCTGTTGTCTGACAAATGAGAGAATTTGTAGGGTCACCTGTTTAAAATATTCACAATTTTGGGGCTTTATAGGTAAAATTCTATATTATAGAAAGGTAAATAGGCACTTCTTGAGATTAAGCTTTCCACAACATGAAGTGGAACTTGGTTTAACTTGGGCTTCTGGTCACATCTACTCCTCACACCTGCTCCACTCATTCCCCGTCTCCGTGCACAAACAGCTCCCGTCTCCACTCCGCTCGCCCAATCTCAGTCTCCCCCATACCCACTGGCTCCCGGGCCTCTCTCCATTTACCTCCCCAGCTTCCAGTCTTCACCTTCTGGCTTCCTGTTCCAGTCGCTAGCCCCTGGCTCCCACTGTCCTCCTCCAGGCAGACTCAGTCTCCCCAATCCTAGCCACCGCCAGCCTTCCCCCCCGACCAAACTCTTTGTCCTCTACTCTCCTTCCTTACAGGTCTGTCTGTCTTTAATTTTGCCTCTGCATTCAAATCAGGCAGTTTCCTCCTCCACGCTGCCTATGCCCAGTAGAGGGGTCATTGAGAACACAGGAGAGACGGACTCGCTGCTCTCAATTCTGGTGCCTGACCCCGGCCCACTGCAACCCAGAATCGCAAATACGGGTGTAACCCTTCTGCCAGACAGAGTCGACAGCAGCAAAAGCTGGGTTCTATATCTAGGGGTCCCTGTCAATGATACAACACCAAACTCTCTCGAGCCCCCACCCAGTCACCTGGGAAATCACACACTATCCCCTGGGCACCCCCAAAGGGCAATACTTCCCCTCTCGCAAGCACAGAGTCTGAGTGTAGAAAGAAACCTTTTAATAGCAAAAGAGAGGTAACACAGCACTGATTTGGGAAACAGTGCAGACAGCATTCATGAACTTAATGAGCCAAACCCATCTCAGAGTACGGGGCGTGTCCTTCACCTCTCCCTTCCTTCTTTCCCCTGTACTGACCTTCCTAGTTGCAATGTCCACCTCTCGGGGTGGCTCCGTCCCCTATGCCGGCTCCTGTCTGACACAGGCTTGACAAGGCCCCCTCTGCTGCTGTCTCCTACCGCCTTCGGGCCTCGCTGAGTCCCCGACCGCTGGCAGCGACCATGCCTGGCTCCCGCTGATGGCATGTGGCTGGCACCGACCACGCCTGTCTCCCACCAACCGCTGACACCGACCACGCCTGGCTCCCGCCGACCACACCGGGCTGGCACCAACTGTGCCGGCCCCTCTGCCAACTGCACCGGGCTGGCACCAACTGTGCCAGCCTCCCACCACAGTTGCCTGTTGCTCACTCAGCTCTGTTAGTTGTCAGGCAAGGTTTCCCAGATCCTCTGCTGGTTCAGCTCTTTAGTGATTTCAGTTCATGGATAAACCTTCTGCTGACACACAGGTAATGTCCCTGCTTTCAAGAAACAAAAGACTCCAAGAGGAGTAATTAATTCTACCTTTTAACAATGGAAGGAGAGAGTCACTCCATGCGGGGGGGGGGGCCTTTGCCAGGGCCAGTGCAATTCCAATAAGAGACTTCTCCACCTTTACCAGGCTGAAACGTCTGTCCGCCATCCTTGTGGAGTTCTGTTTAGTTTAGGGTGAAGTATTCTATCATAACAGACTAAGCACAGTTTTGCTGTTCATACAACTGAAGGACAACATTTCATTACCTCAGCAGTTACCACAAAAGTAGTTTGTAGCCCCAAACCAGCCCTGCTAACCATTTCCCATTATGCTCAGCACCTAGGTAAATTATACTAAATACTTAATTGTACTCATGCAGATACAAAGCCCATGCAAATAAAGTGCCCCTCCCCCCCTTTATTCAGACACTCAGACCTTGCTTACACGGGGAAAGTCCCGCTCAGCCTCCAGCGGCGACATGCTCAGTGCAGACAAATTCTTTAGGGATTTTAATTGCAGAGCTCTAGCAAGCTAGTGTCTACTGAGCATGTGCAAACTGTGATGTTTCAAAGACTTATAACTTGGCTAAATTTGGGCAGATTTTCACAGGACAGCAAAAGGCACATCTTTTATGCAAAGGATGCCTTCTTCTCAAATGTTAAGTCCCCCCTTCAAAGCACACTAGAGTTTCTCAAAGAAAAGGTCACCAAAAGTATTTTTCATGGGCAAAACAATGTATTTTTTCTTAGTCTCAGAAACAGCTGAACCATTTTGGCTGAAATTTTTTTTAAAAAAAATTCAGCCTGAGGCAAGGTCTCGGCATGGAAAATTTCAGACCAAACAGTTAAAGTCTGGCAAAGTTATAAGCAACTGAAAACAGATGATCATACTGGGAAATGTAGTGCAACCTTAATAGCACCATCTATAATATTTGTGCAGATAACACACACATTAAGGCAAGCAGAAAGGAAAATTTAAATTGTTCAGAATGGCGCTCATGTTATGTGATACAAAGAGAACACAGTTCTAATTGAGAAGCCTGCTTGGCTGATCAGTCAACTTGTGCAATTGGCCTAACACATTCCTCAAGCTGAACCTAGCACCAAAAGAATCACTGGATCTTTGAGAGTGAAAATACCTCAACATACCAATTCAATCGGTTGACTCAAAGAGACAAAGTGGATGAGGTAATATCTTGTATTGGACCAACTTCTGTTGGTGAAAGAGACAAGCTTTCAAGCAACATTGCTCACTTCTTTAGAAACACAAAGGCATATGTGAACAATGTCCAGACAAGTGTCTGAAGCCTCCCTCTCCTTCTCTGCTCTAAGTGGTTTGTTCATGGAAGATATATCCCAAAAGAGTTAAATTTGCTGAGGATAAATAGAGCTGCTCCCACTCCTTGAAATACATGACTGATTCTTCTTACAACTGTTAACTTGCTGCATTACTTTGACTGACACCTCTGGGAGTCGGGGAATGTTCTATTTCTTGAGGGTGATTGTTTGTTTGATGCTGGTGGCTTACAGAAAATAACAATGAAGATTAATAAATTTCCACTATACCTGAGAACCCGTAGCATTGTTCAGTGATTATCTGTAGCATTGTTCTGATACCTTCTGTATTCTCTCAAGGAACCTGCAAAGGGGCTCATGCTTAGTAAAAAATCAGTGGTATGGCTATTTCCAGGAGGCTGGCATCCTCAAAATTGATCGTATTTATTTTGCCCAAGTCTGATTTTTGCCAAGTTTTCATTTGCCTCTTTGGAGTTGCAGAGGTCCCTGTTCCTGCCTGAGAGAATCCCCAACTCTCATCAAATGCTTCATCATGGGTCTGCAGCTTCTTTTCTAATATTTGGATTTTTCTTTCCTGGCTTTCCACTGACTTTTCAAGACCATTGATTTGTTCTGAGTTGCTGACAAGCTTTTGATTTCAGCTGCAGCTGGGTTTCCAGCAGCTCTCCTGTTATCAGAATTTTTGTGCAGTGATTCTATAAGATAGCTGATGTGGAGAATGTAATGCGGAGGCATGTGGATTTGAAAAGTCAGGCTTATCTTCTTTTACACCCCTGGTTTGCATTTATCGCCTCGGATCCCTGATCAGAGCTGGCGCAGTCACTGCTTGGGATAAGATTTCATTTAGAAAAATGTGTCAGCTGAAGTACCTAGTGTTATTAGTATCATCCTGTGAAGAGTACAGAGGTCTTGCAATGCGCACAGCCTGATGGTAGTAGGCTTGGCTCCACTCCTAGTCAACTTTTTTCATTAAAGGGTCACTTCCAAGGCTTGGTAGGCCTAAAACTCCAGTTTGTTCTGGTTGAAAGGCATATGTGTGATTCATTGTGTGTGTGTGTGTGTGTGCATGCATGCATTGTGCTGTCTGTCCACGCTCGTGCACAAACTGTTGAAATATATAAGAATCTTGCTCTTGAGTACTTCAGAAAACAACATTATTTTATATCTCCATGCCTCTGCCCAAGCAAAAGCAAGGAAGAGACTGGTTGGATAAGAACATGACATACACATATGCACTTACAGTCTTAGACTGAAAACTTAGTATCTGAGTTTATTATTGGTGAGTCATCCAGTGGATAAATGGAGATATTAGATATATTGCAGTACTGAGATGTAGGAGCTGAGAGAACTTTTAAAGACCAGTTTAAGTCAAATGGGGTATTTTTACAGTTAGTTATAATATTGTGACCTATCCCTTTTATATCAATTTAACTTTCTCCATGAGCTGAAACTTATCAATGAAAAATAATTGCCAAAAGAATAATCATTATTACTTATTGACATCCTAAACTTGCAAATGCTATATCTGCTATGTTCATTTTTTTAGGCACTGGCTGCTAGAGAAATTGATTCAATGTCATTTAGCTCATTTGAAATGTCACCTTTAGCATCCAAAAATGCCAAAGAGAAAAGAAATGGGAGAAGGAAAAAGAAGCCTTTGGGGTTAGAAGATTATGAGAAAGACCAAAAGGTTCCCAAATCTGAGTATGATGCTGGTCAGCGAAGAATGGTAAGTCATTATCTGAAATGTCCATGACAATTTACTTCATTCTGTACTTTGGTGAATAATCTGCGCTCTGAATGGTAGTATTGTAATTATTTTTTTTTAAATTAGCAGTAAACAAGGATCAAACAGTGAGCATCATGACAAGCTTGCATAAATTCTATATGTTATAATTATGGAGGGAAATATATCAACTCTAATTTCAAAGTCATCTTTTTAAATGCCCATTAAAGCATTTTTGTCATTTTTTTAAAATTGCTTTTTAAAACATTTAAAAATTTCCTCTGTCTTACTTATTTTCATTGTAACATGTTCATTGTAATTTTCATTCATATAGTTATATCAAGCACATTCCCACTGACGGGCTAGTGTCTCTTTTACTTTTTAATGATGTACAATGAACATCTGAAAAGCTTTCTTTGCTTTTTAATCTTTTGCCAATCACCTCTAAGTACAAACTTGCTGGCACAGATTTCCCTGTATACTGCAGGAAAAAAAGAATATGGATAAGCCTATTGTTAAAAAAGATATTCTGGTAATATCACTGACATGTCAATGTGAATCTGCAGATACTGGAGATACAATGGCAGTTTCAGATATTAACATTTGTCTATGCTTAGAAGGGAGCAAAGTTCAAAGCAGTTTATTTGTTGTTGTTGAATAGCCATGTAATGGGCTTAGTCTTTTAGTGCTTTATTGTCAGTAAATCTGGGGACATTTGGCAACCACAAAAACTGCATGAAAATGTGTAAGTGAAGTAAGTAGATGTGACAAATTAATGACTCCCCAGCTCACAACACTTATTGTTAGTTTCTATACATGACACATTAGGGTTTTTTAATCTCAGAGGTTTTGTTGTTGTTTAATTAGGTGAGTGGGTTGCATTACTGATCATACCATGGTGAATGCTAGAATTGCTGTTTTGATTCATTCTGAGTGGCTTTCAAGATACCCAGTACCAGAAAGAACAGGAGCCGGAGCTGCACCTTTGTCAATGTGTTTCTTAGGTTATATTTCTTGTTTTCATTTTTCACCCCGGATGCCATATGCATGAGGAACATGGAAGTAACATTTCAAGGCTTATAGTAAATCGTCTTTGTAAGGCTGTGCCTGGCATGGTTTGAGGGAATAAGGCTGAGTCATCATCATTCAAATGAAATCTGAGCTGCTGTAAGCACACTGCCATCAGGAATCAGTTTCAATGACTGTATCGTGAAACCCAGATATGGATTTTTGACCATTTAGTAAATGGTAGCAGTCAAAATGACGTGTCTTTATATACAATGGGCCTGAATTTTTATAATCTTACGTACAACGGTGTAAATCAGGAGTAATTTCACTGGAGTCAATGGTGTATATCTGGTGTAAGTGAGATCAGAATCTGGCCCAGGAAGTTTGACTTGGATAGTGGATGCTGAACATTTTTTATCCCTATTAATAAAGATTTGGACCGTGAAAAAGTTCAGAAGAAAATAATAAGTACACAGGCCACAAAGGTAAAAAAATAGAATATTTGGTGGGAAAATATCGTTTTTCTTAATTTATTCCCTCTTTACAGATAGGAAAGAAGAAGGACAGACTCTAAGTCTCTGTGCATTTCCAAACATTATTTTCAGTGAGGCAGTGTTCTTTTTTAGGATTTTTTTTAAAGTTTTTTTTACTGTTGAGCTTAATCACTGATGATGATCTGTCAGGTTTGCAGCTACTGTTAATGTATCATCAAAAGAGCCACTATTTAGGTATACAAAATATTGCATTGTAGCTAGGTGATCTGCCCTTTGCAAGAGACAGTGATACACTTATATTGGGATAACTATTCCAGAATCTACCATGTCTTCTCTTCTCACTCTGCTTCTTTTTTTCTTCTTCATCCTCCTTTCCCTCCTCTTCTTCTCATTCTTCCTGCAACTCATTTCTTCCCTTGTTTCTTTATCTCTTGCTCTCAGTTGTGAAGATGTACTGTGATACCTTAATCTGGGGCTGGATTCACCAACCTGCACCGCTCTTATGCTTCTCATTCTCCCTCCTCCATGTCCTTTCACACTAATCCCATGGAGAGGGAGCAGAAGCAAAGAAAACATCCATCCTACTAAATGAGCACCGCCTTGGCCCTTTACATTTCAGTACATCTTTAACAGCCATTTATTAAACAAATACCTCATGGCTAGGAATGGTTATTAAACCGCAAAACTATAGTGATATTAATACATCTATAGTAAATCCTTATCTAAGGCACTTGATTTAAAACGGCACTTAGTGATCTCCCACAGTAGATGGGGGAAATCAAAACATTCATCACTCCCAAAAATGTGTTGCAAAATATTACTTTTTTCCCCTTTTTCCTTTCTGGGGGCTTCCAGACTCTCCTTGGGATTAGTTATGGTCCCAGTGCAACCTCAGTGATGCGCCGAGTCAGCCACGGAAGTATATTCAGTTTCCGATTCCGTGGCAGAGACATTGGCTCCGAAACAGATTTTGCCGACGATGAGATCAGCACTGTCGGGGAAAATGAAAGCCAGAGTGGCTCATTGTTAGTTCCGAGGACTGGGAGACGGTCAAGCGTGCAAAGTCAAGCAAGCCATAGTTCTCGCCCTGCTACTCCAAGCTACATGCAGAATGGCAAGAGGAACAGCTCAGTGGATTGCAATGGTGTGGTTTCCTTGATAGGAGGAGGCACCGGGGCGCACAACCCAGATGCAACTTCTCCTTCAGGGTTACTGCTGCCCCCAGTTATTATGGAAAACCCTGGGGTGGGCAACATGGTGAGTACAATATGATTTTAATATGGTTTCCATTCTTGTTTCTTTCACCAGTGTTATTGGCATTTGCTATGATGTCTGTAGACAACATGTAACCAAAATCCACCAGACAAACTATCTGAAGACCATGGCCAAATCCTGCATTGATTTGCACCATGTGCAACCTAAGAGAAGTCCATGACCACTGGATGGGACTTACCCAGAGCATTCTCCGTGGAGGCTAATATTTGTATTTTGGTTGTGATCTGGATTCTTTTGCTCAAAAATATAGATATAAATGAAAAATAAAATCTCCCCGTCCCATTCTTCATGTGGTAGGTGTCTGGTGGGTTCCTTCTGCCGTTTCAACCTCTGGCATTGAGTGGTGGCCCAAACCAATATTTTAAAAATACCGCTATGTGTATTTCATTCCATTCAGTGATTTCCACACACATCCCTCCACCCCAGCAGATTCCTACTTTCAGACATCTAGCCATAGCTACTCGATAATATTTGGGGAAATAATTATTTATAGATCCCAGGTAGGTACCAGGAAGACTTTAGCATCCAATTTAAATAAATTTCAAATTAGAACAGCAGATGATTAACTGAGTTTTGACTTCTTGCAGAGTCTTTGCCACAGAGTACTGTGGGTGGAGCCATGTAATAAAAACCATTGGCTTTCCTCTCAAAAGGACCACATTATTTAAAAAAATAAAAATAAGGACAGTGCTTTTAGTGCTTTCACAGCATCAGCTGCCATTAGTAAATGCCAGGTACAAGAGGCAGGTGTAGTGTGGACAACAAGTGAGATGTGAAGTAGCTTTTTCCCCAGAGCTGTGCAGCTTCTTCAATTTCCAGCTTTGTTCCTACACCCATAGAGAGACTCCCTGCGCTTCCCCCTCCCAGCTTGGAGAGATCCCCACAATGAGATCCTGCAACCCCTATAGGACCTCTGATACCCATACTTGCCCTCCCTCAGACATTCAGTACTTTCCAGCTTGTCCTGTCAGCTCCCTAGTACATTCCTGCAGCTCTGCTTGTATAGAATCCATATATGTTTCTGCTTCATTAACACAGGCATTTTACAAAACCACTGATGGATTCGCACTGTCTTCAATGTGCCATTCCATTGGTCCCTTTTTATAGACTTCCTGAAATGCGTTGTGCTTCCCTAGACCAAGGGTGTGATGGGCCCTTACACAAGCTTGCAGGGGACTGGGCATGCACAAGGACCTTCTCTTCTTGCATGGCCTGCACAAGGAGCTACAACAGTTGCAGTCCCTGCACACCCCTCTGGATGCACAATGCTTCAAAGAAGCTGGCAAGGGACAGGGAGGAGCCTGACCAGAGCTCCACCTCCCCTTTTCCTCAGGGTGGGGAGCAGGTCAACTGCACCATCTTAAGTGATGATGTAGCCTGCACAATCCTGCAAATAGAGCCACTCATCGTAAACTTAAGGATGAATGGTCTTCCCTATGATTAACAACAGTATTTGTGTTCTATTTTCTGTTCCCAACATTAAAGACATGGAGATTCTTACAAACATTTGCACCTCCTTTTTATTTAAATATATTGTTACATCAACCTATTTTTAAAAAAAAAACATGGAAGAAGACCAATCCTGAAAGCAGTCGCTAGGTGGATCATAATATGTTACCGGCCCTGCTGCTGAAAGCATGACAGAAGCATGGCTATTAGAGTAGGGACCCAGTCACAAAATTCAGAGCTGGATCTTGAACTCTTTGCAATCAGAAGATATTTTGATTTGGTCCTTTAAGAAGTAGAGACCATCCACAAAATGTGGTTCGGGATCTGGGTTTGGAATTAATGGACTGTCTCTGGTTATACTGTACAGTATATAGTATAGCAGCAGAGACATTTATTTAATTAATGCACCATCTGAAAGAAAGGGGGAATGAGTATAGTTCCCAATAATAAATAAAAGATGAAACTAAAGCCATTAAAATAAATTACATAATTAATCATACAGATAATGGGATTCTGAGATAATGCGGTGTGCCCATTATAATTTTTAATTCATTATTATTTATTTAAAGTTTATTAAGGTTGATCCAATAAAATAAATGTTACAGTTTACTTTGATTCAGTTTAACTTTGTATGAAACATGCTGTAGGTAGAACACCTGTGAAGCTCAAGGTTTATGAAGGACCATTTACTTGTGTATTTATGAAAATAGTCTGAACCAAATCAAGAAAATGTTGATCATTTAGTGCTGTTCCCTCTTTTGTCTGTCTGTGCCAATCCTGCAAGGTTCTTCTCACCCCCGAACTCCTGCAGTCAGAACTTCACAGAACTTCACAGGACATTTACAGAGTCGGGTTCTGAGGGAAATTTTGAACTCTGCTAGCATTGCTCTTTATTTGCCAGCTCCTTTTAAAAACATATGTTGAAAATTAACTGGACTGGATGGTAGGAGGGAGCGCTGTTGGCGTTTCTGTGGTTGTCTAGGAAATAGCGCCAAGGCACTATAGCAACAGATGTTCATTTAGTGCTGAAATGTGGAGGATGTTGTGTGTTCTGTGGAACAGGTTTGGTATCTAATCTATCCAGAAAATGTGAGTTGGAGTTAAAAGCTAATTGGCAGCAAGCCCATTGCCTTACAGATTCATTATTTAAGAGAACTGTAAGAACTATGCACAAATAAACTGACTAAACTGTGGAGCAAATGAAGAACAACTGATAAATTGAACACTGCACTGTGTTTTGTGATAAAATAGCTCTCCTACTAGTTTATTGTTTTGTATTTTTTCAGTTTTCCTTCAAATATTTTTAATGAATTATGTTGCTCAAGAATGAAGTTATCTTTTTATATAAAAAAGTAGATATAGCAGTACTGAAGTTGCAAGTTTCCCCATGTTATTCTGCTAATGTGTCTCAACTCCTGATTTGAAGGGTCTATTGCTTGAAGTGTGAGGGTAGTTCAACTGTTAATGCATTCCCTGAAATGATGGACCCAAAGTAACAATGAGTTTTGAGGGGTTCATATCTTACAACCATCATCCCATACAATTTTGCATAGGTATTTATTTATTTAGACATTTATGTGGTGCTCAGAACATTAAAAAGATTTGAGTATCTACATTTTTGAGTGCCTGAACTGAGACACTTCAACAGGTCCTGATTTCAGATTGCAGGTGCTTAGCATCTTATGAAAATCATGCCCACTTAAGGTTTCTCAAGTTGATCACTCAAAAACTGAGGCACCCCAAACCACAAATCACTTGTGAAAATGTTTGTCTGTCTGTATGTTTGGCTGTAGTAACGTTCATCCTACAGATTTTGTCAGGTACAGTAGTTCAGATCCTGATGAACAACTTGGCGGCTGTGTGCTATTTCAGCTGGCAACCAAAACTATGATCCTGCCCATCTTCAGGAGTGGGGGAACACATGTTCCTTTCTATTTTTCATCTGATAGAGAACAAACTCCGTAGCAGACAATTTGAGTGTTCAGGCTTGTCACCTACACGAGTGGTCTATGAAACCTTGTTCTGTAGACATTCTATTACAGAGCTGATGAGTGTGTAAGCTACAGAAACCATTTCCAAAAGCTGTTTGTTCTGCACCGGGGTTAGTTGTTAGGCACTGACAACTGTTTGCTACATCAGTGGGAAGCCAAATTTCTTTGTTTTTCCTCTCCTCTCTCTAATTCCAAAATACAGCTAGCAAAACAGTACAGAGATAACATAAACTGAGTGGCCCAAGTTTGGGACCGTTAGTCCTGTTTGTTGAGAGAGTCTCCATAGTCAGCACGCTGATTTTCATAGATAGTGTTCTAACTGCCTATATTTATCTACATCTGTTCTGCTAGCCTGCTCGCAAGCTGCTCTGATCTAAGCCATCACAGAGTTAAATATGCAGCCTAAAGCCTGGTCTACGCTAGAAAATTAAATCAGTTTAACTACGTCGCTCAGGGGTGTGAAATACCCACTCCCCTGAGTGGTGGTTAACCTGACCTAACCCCCAGTGTAGACAGCAGGAGGTCAACAGAAGAATTCTTCCATTGACTTACCTACCGCCTCTCATGAAGGTAGATTACCTATGCCGATGGGAGAACCCCTCCTGTCACTGTAGGTAGTGTCTACAATGACGCGCAACAATGGCTCAGCTGTGCCACTACCGTGTTTTACGTGTAGACATACCCTAAGTAACGCCAAGAGCACCTTCTGCTCTGCAAGGCACCCCTCATCTCTGAAAGCAAGTATTTCCTTGCCACGTCTCTTCATACTTCATCACACCTCTTGATATTGACATGCCACATAAAAACACTTGAAAAAAAATGAAGAAAGGAGGACAAAGTTCTCAGGCACTCCTGCTTGCCAGAATGACAGGTTACTTTTCAGTTTGCAGTCTAGAAAACCCATCAAAATCACATGGGGAACAAAGTAGTGTAATATAATAGTAATCTGCATGCACTCTGAGTAAAGGCAGCCCTGTGTCGGACAATGGCAGCTCAGTTACATAGGAGGAATAGACATGGAATTCCAGACATGGTTTGTGAGCTCACTCCCAGAAGTCCAAGTTAAGGCTGAAAAGTCTGAGCTCCCCTGGGAATTTCCAATATATTTGATATACTAGCATGTTATATGGGGCCTGATCCTGTTATCAAACCCATTGCATTTACATAATGTAACTCTATTGAGGTCATTAGAGTTACCCTTGATATACACCAAGATAAATGAGAGAGAAATTAGACCCTTGTAGTCTGATCCTCAATCCTGCTCTGGCTGCCCCTGAGATTGGGAGGTGCTGAAAATTATGTCTTTTCCCTCCTCCTCAGGCATGCTGAGCATTGTTCCGGGATGCTTAGGATGCTGTCCTTGGTCTTTAATAGAAAAGGCTTATGAATTAAACAAGCAAATTGAAGTCATGTTGCAAACTCAAGCGTCAGTACATTTGCATCACAGTTATTTGTATTAAGGTGTCCAATTGCTTTGTTTTGTCTTGGTAGGAATTGTCTTAGTTATTTAAAAGGTTAGAATAACATCTTGCACACAACAGGTTAATCAGTTTGAACAGAATTGTATTAACTTAATGGGCTGTAACAAGGCTATTTTTCTGTAGCTTGACACATCATCAGATCCAGTGAGGATCCCTGAGCAAATAGCAAGAGGTTTCTGATAGCTGCATAGAGTTTTATTAGGGTTAAGTTATAGACAGAATTCCATCCTCTCTTGCCTTCAGAAGCCAGTTAGAGCCCTTTCACTAACACCATGGGGAAATCTCAGGGTTCTTGGCATCATTTGTTAAGTGAAACAATTGTTTTTGGAGGTTAGACTAGGCAAGAAGCTGTAGCTGGGTACAAACCTCTGGGGTCATTGTTATTTATAACTTCTTAGTATTTAGGTTGCCCTGATCGCCAACCAGTGTTGTTAGGGAATCACCTCAGCAGCAGACTCACATCTGGGTCCTGAGAATAGCAAAGTCACTTATTAAATGGATTTTGAACATAGAGAGACAAAGCCAAATATAAGCAGTGGTAAAAGTACCAGGCTCACAGAGATAGTTTTCAGTGTTTCCAGTTAGAACTGTCAGACTGGCACTTTCTTTTAGGGTTTGATCTAAAGCACATTGTATCAGTAGGACTCTTCCCTTTGATTTCAGGAGGCAGCAGATCTAGGCCTTAATGTGCCTAACTGCCAATATGAGCATCCAAAGGCTGGATTTAATGTCCTGTTAAGATGTCTGTTTGCACATGCCAATTCCTGAGCCTTCTATTGGTCAGATATTTTCCCCCTGTAAAATAACAGAAATGACAGAAGTTGCTCCCTTGACTTCAGTGAGACATACTAGGCAATCAGCACTTTTAAAAATGGCGCCACTTATTTAGGTGCCCAAATAAGGATTTAGGAACTTTAACTTTAAGCATCCAGTTTTGAAAAGCTTGGTCTTGGTTTTCACTAATTATAAAATCATTTCACTGACCAAGACAGTTTTTTTATTGTTGACCGCAATACAGAAGCAAGGAGATAATTTTTTCTCCTAGCTTTACCCAAGACTGGTGAAAAAGCAAAATGTCATTGCTTTCCTTATACCAAGAAAAAGTGTTTGTTGACAAAAAAGCAATCCAAATATCACCGCTCATATGTAATATAGACAAGAACTTGCTAAAATAATACTCTCTTAGTCCCTCAGTTGCTACCACTGCACGTGCAGAGCTTTCAGACTGTTGCTAGTTTCATATTATTTGCAAACTTTGCTTAGGCAAATCCTGAATGAATATATACCTGCAACTAATTATTCAAACATGCAATAAACATTGCAAGCTGTTTTAGCATACAGTGCTGCTTCTCCTTGTATAATGTCATTTCCACAAAATTAAAATTCTTCATTGCATGGTAATGTGTTATGGGAGTCTCCTTCAGTCTTGTTAAATATTTGTGCTGTCTCTTTATTGGGTCCATTGTTTATACTGTGACCTGTCCACCCCTTTTTTTATGCTTGAAAAGGCTTTTACAGTACATGGAAAATTAAAGTTGAACCAGCTCCAAATGCAGCCTTTAAAATGCTGCCATAAAGGATTCTATCTTTGTACAGCAGCATTGGTATACTTCAGAATTGTGGTTACTCAGAAAAAAATACTTTTGCAGTGTTATATATCATCATTTATATGTAAATTACAAGAAAATATTTATTTGTTCCTACGGACTTAAGCTAATACACGTGAGAAACGTTTCCCATGAACAAAGTAACAACGTAGAAACAATCTTGTTGTGCTGGAGGTGTCGTTTTTAAACTCTGCTGTGGTTTCATGCCTGGACTTTAAAATTATCTCCTGCTACACTTTAAGAATTATTATTTTTGTTTAATTTCTACTGAAATATAAATACCATGAACCATTATGCCTGTGTAATGACAATACTATGTATCCTGTTCTGGTTGCCTGATTCCTGGATGTGTTCTCTATCTCAGACCACCTGAACTGCCAGTTCCACATACCACTGTTAGTTATCTCTCTGTTCTAATAGAGAAAGGTACTTATATTCCTTTCAAAGAATAACTGTTCAGAAATTTCCCCAAGTAACTTCAATAATCTACAAGAATTTGTATTGATGGAAACTTTCTTTTCTTTCTTGAGTGGTGGTGGAATTTGTAACAGATTGAAGGTTGGGTTGGGACTTGGGCTATATACCTATGAAAGGGAGTAAGAACATTGCTTACACTCCTGCATAGTCTACCCAGACCTTGCATTCTGGCAGTGTGTGCCCACTTAGTTCCCAGGTGGGAAGAGCTTTGGCTCCGCCTCTCACTCATTGACCAGTGCAGCGGAACAAGTGGGAAGTGTATGTGTTGTACTTTGTGGCAGGTGTGGATCAGCAGCAAATTATGCCCCAACTGAGTTTTGAGGAAGCAAGGGAGGAACTGTAACTCAGATATCTCTCTCTCAGAGGATATTCACCCTTACTCACATTGGATAGTAACTTACTTTGCAGATAGTCCTTTGAATGGCAACATGACTATTTGCACAATCAGGTACTATGTAACATTGTAAAGGTCTCAGAACTGGGCCTACTGTGATTATTGAGAGGAAACCAGAGCAATTTGAAAATCCAGTTGGATTAGAAATATTCGGTACTATAAATAACAAACAAGAAGGGAGTTCTGGAATCAGTATTCTTTTATGTTGCAGGTCCTATTTGTGCTAAACTCTCATCGTGATCCGTTTTATAATGATAAATGTAACAGGAAGGATGCCTGTGACAAATCCTGTTGGAAAAGTAATGTGGTGCATATGTTATATTTATTGTTGCAATTTTGGACCTTAAGGAGTGTATTCTCTGTGCACCTGGGAGTAAAGAACGTGTTTTGCATAAGGACAGGCTAGGTGTTTTTCTTGACATGAGCATTTCTGCACAGGCCACCGGAGGCATGATATTTTTCCTTATAAATTATTAACAAGTTGGCACTTTCTGGATGGTGCAACACAAGAAGCACTACTGTTATGTGCTAAATTGTGGGTCACAGCAAAGAGGAAGATGATACTCTGGTTTGAGAAAGAGGAAGGGTTAAATAATCCAGAAGAATTTGAAGTGGAAGATTTATTTATGCTTCATTCTGCAGAGAGGGAATTAAAAGAGCAATTTCGTCTCTCTTATTCATTTTTGTTTGTTTGTTGTTTCTTTCTACTTTGACATTTGTTTCTGCATTTCCCTTGCCAGATTATTTCTTTACCTTTTGTAACATTTTATTTCACTTTTGTGTATTTTATTATGTATTTCAAATTGGTGTGAATGGCTATGTAATTTTGGAAATGTTTTCTCTTTAATAAAATGTTTTTGTTTCTTTGTTTTGTTGAGGAGTTTTTGAAGGAGGTAGAAATAAAGCAAGCTAATTTATTTAAAATATGTCTCCCTTTTCCCTTGCTCCATAAATGCCAGATAGCATGACAATATCTTATATTGTTCACATTTACAGGATTTTGTTTAAATAGGTTTTGACTACAATAACTTTTCCTTTCTTATGATTCTGTCAGTAACTTGATGTACGCTGATCAATCTTTTTATAAAAGAAATTAATAAAACTTTATTTTTTTTAAAAAATGCCATTGCTGGTAGCCTGGTTTAGCCAATGGTTGAAGTGGTGATTTAAAACTCCTTATAGTAGTCTGCTCTACCAATGTTTGATATTTCTAGCCACAGAACTTTGACATTATAGATTGTCAGTATTATGATTATTATTTTATTAATAGTAGCACACAACAGTCCTAGCCCCATTGTGCTAGGCTCTGTACAAACATATTACAAAAGGGCAGTCTCTACTCTGAAGAATACTAACCATGCATACAGTTCTGGGTGCCTCACCTCAAACAAAGATATATTAGAATATGAAAAGATGCCAGGAAGGGCAATGGAAATGATTAGGGGTATGGAACAGCTTCCATACAAGGAAAGTCTAGAATTGCTCATCTTAGAAAAGAGATGACTGGGGGGGGGAGGGAGATATGATAGAGGTCTAGAAAATCATGAATAGTGTGGAGAATAAGGAAGTGTTATTTACCCCTTCACGTAACACAAGAACTAGGGATCCCCTGATGAAATGAATAGGTGGAAGGTTTCAAACAGACAAAAGGAAGTACTACTTCAGTCAATGCACAGTCAACCTGTGGAACTCCTTGTCATGGGATGTTGTGAAGGCCAAAAGTATAACTGGATCCAAAAAAGGATTAGATAAGTTCATGAAGGATAGGCCAATCAAGGCTATTAGCTAAGGTAGTCAAGGCACAACCCCAGGTCCCAAGTGTCCGTAAACCTCCAAATGACAGAGGTTGGGACTGGATGATAATGGATGGCTCCCTCAAAATTGCACTGTCCTGTCCACTCCTTCTGAAGCATCTAGCACTGGCTACTGTCAGAAGACAAGATGCTGGGCTAGATGGACCATTGGTCTGACCCAGTATGGCCGTTCTTATGCTCTAAAGAGCTCACAGACCAGATCAGAAGAATAGTTTGCAGGGTGTTTTTTCAGAATGTTACCTCTGTCACTGAATTTCCTACAGAGCCCCTTCTTTAGTGGAGAAGTCATCTCTAGGAGGAGTCCTGGGGTACCCAAAGCCGGTGGGAGGTCCTAGTAGTGCCTGACTCCAATGCTGCATTGACAGTGAGTGTGGCCAGAAATGGGAGGGGCACAGAGCTGGTGCAGAACTATAAGGCTTCCAGGTGGATAGTCCAAGCTTCCCACTTATTCCTTGTGGTCACCGCAGATCCAGAAGGATCTTGGCAGATGCAGGAGGTTCCACAGGGCTTGTGGGAGAATCTAGTAGCTCATTCCTCTGCAGGGAATATATAAAGCGTCATAAGGGGAACCTAGTGGAGATTTTCTCTCCCTCACCCTCCCATGAGTTTTATTGTAAGAGGGGGAGTCCAGACCCATCTGGCCTAGAGGTCTGCTTGGGCCTGATTTTTGGGCCCAAACGAGAACCAAGCCCCACCTACCTGACCCAAGCCTGAGAGGGTTGAGTCATTTTTCAATCTGATCCCAACCCTTCCCCCCTCCCCAAACCTGAATCAGCAACATCAATGCCTCTCACCTGTGCAATTGTCTCTCCTCCTCCTGCCTGGGAGGTCAGTGTAGCAGTGACTGTGCGCCCTGCTCTTACTAAACACCGCCCCTTGCTGTACTGTGCGTCCTGTGGAGTGAGAGGTGCTGCAACTCCTCTCCAAGCTCTGCAGCACACACAATGCAGTGGAGTGGCACTGGCCAGCAAGAGCAGGGCCTATAGCTGCCACTGTACCGACCCCACTGGCAGGAGAAGACCTGACCCCAGCCTGAGAAGTTCCAGTTGTTTTCCCACCCGATCCAGACCTGACACTTCTAGTCAGGACCGACTGGGTTTGGGTCAGGTCGCAGGGCTCTCATCTGGTCCTCATTACCATAGTATCTGACCACCTCGCAGTCTTTAATCTGATTATCCCTACCATACCCTTGTAAGGGAGGGAAGCATTATCATCTCCTCTTTACAGATGGGGCACAGGGAGGATAAGTGACTTCTGCAAGTCACACAGGAGGTCTGTGGTGGAGCCCTGATCTCCCAACTCCTAGCACTGGATCCACTGTCCCTTCCTCCTGTGCGGGGATTGGCATAAGTAAAGCAAACAGGATTTGTCTCTGTATGAAGTTGTAGCTTGTATTAAAAACTCTTACTGTTTGTGTTCTTGTAAGTGTGGCAGTAATAGGTCTCATCCTAGATATCATATGGGCATGAAAATATTTTATCCTGTTGGCTGGCACCAAGAAAAGCCAGTTAACAAAGAGGCACTTTTCACCACTAGCATTTGCTTTGTTTGATATCAAAGGCCAATAAACTGGAGCTTGTGTTTGTACCCCTTTTCCTCTGCTACTCACATAATTAAACAGTTAACACATTTCAGAAATAATGTTATAATTATTTTAATTAAATAGAGCTTCTTTAACAAGCTAGGAGCTTACTGAGGTGCTATTTTTTGGATGTTAGAAATACCCTTCATCCTCACTTGCATCTTTTTACATGTTCAGTCTGGATCAGTGCACCTAGATCAAGGAGCAAAAATTTCAGTAGAACTTGTGTGACTTAGACAGCTAAAGGGCGATTAGGGGGTTGCTCTGTTCAGTGTTGCAATGCTTAAGTTCCATTTCCAAAATAAAAGTCTCATGAAACTTAGTCTCTTAACTGCGTAAAATGGGTTTGGGGGGATTTTGAAAATTCTACTCCATGTCTGCCCCGACTTCACTCTCTTGTATGGTGCTGACCAACTATGTCCATTTAAACAGACCTCTCCATCTGATGAGGCAAGCAAGAAGCAGCTTCTGATGCCCCATCGCCTTTCAGTCGACCATTCTGATCAGCCATTTCAAAGACCACGAGCAGTGAGTGCAGTCAGTATCATCACCAGTGCCATGGAAGGTAAGATGTTCCTTATTGGTTCCTTAATTCAAACCCAAGTACATGTTGGCAGGAAAGATCCTAATGTCATAAATATCAGTGTCTTTTATTACCAAAAAAAAAGTTGCTGTACTAGAGATTAGTGGAATCATTATGCCACAAATATAGTGGGCTAGATGGTAACCCTACAATCCAGCCTGGGTAGGGAGCAGCACATAGCTACATTGCCCTGGAAGTGAGGCTGGAACTCAGATTGTGAGTCACAGGTCAGTTCTCTCCCTACGGGGAGAAGTAATTTGCAAGAGCCCTGCTGACAGAAATTACTGCCTCAGTTCTGGTGCAAGAGCTAGTGCACGGACGACGTGGGGTCAAAATTCTCCTCATTGTCCTCTTATCTGTATGGGAAGTGGAGGAGTAGCCCACTGGCAGCTGTTCTTCCAAGCACATTCCAATGGTACGAGTAGCCCACAAAAGGGCATAAATGAGGTCCCTACATCCTCTTACTCCCCTGTACGAAGGAAGCAGCACTCTGAATTGCATCACATTTAAGTATAGAAAGGTAAAAATACACATTTTTAAAAAAATATCAAGAGGAGATGTTCAAAAATATTCTCACTGCCAGTCAACTCAACTGTACTGCAGGTGAAACATGCATGAAATATGTTTCTGAAAAACAAAACCATTTTCAGTCTTGCCTGGAATTTTTCCTAAAACTCAAAAATCAGTTTCTGAAAAGAGCGGAGTGGGTGAAAAGGGTAAATTTACATCTGCATCTGCATCAAGTTCCTGATTTTGCTTAGCATGTGGTATTTCACCATCCCAACCACTAAAATGTTAGTTCAGTGGCAGAGATGGCAAAATCCCCACTCCCATCCAAAGATTTGGATCACATTTATGATTACTTTCAAAATACCAGTATTTGCCCACACATATTTACAAGATAAATACCCTCGTTTCCCCAACTCTAATTGGGAGACACATGCAGTATATAAATGAAGTGAAAATTGCTGTTATTTATTTAAGGTACCTTTATTACTTGTTATTTATTTAATGGTCTTTAAAAGGCTCTGGAACAATATTAGCTTATCAGATTCCATATACTGTCAACTCCTTTCTGACTGCATCCTCAGTCATTGATCACTTTGGGGGGGAGGGATTTTTAATTGCATCCATTCTTCAAAATTTTACATCTGGCAACAACAGTTATGCTTGAAAATGATGGCCATAACTGAGAGATTTCAAAATATTTCTTATGAGGAAATGGTAATGGGCACTACTGCATGGAACAGTACGTGTTACCCACTGTACAATCACCAGTCTCTTGCACGAGGATCCAATTGCTGGGTCTACTATGCTTCTAAGCCACCTGGGTCTGGATAGAATCTAATCATAGTTTCTCACTCTTGTTAAGGATTTTTCAGCTGTGGGGTTTAATTAGGTCTTTGTTCTTGGGACCTTAGGTTCTGTTTTCAATTTATTAATATGAATCATTTCTGTCTGGTTTGTGTTTGCATCCAGACATATATATATATATACATCTAATTAAATAAATAAAAGTGACCTCTAAAACTAAGCACAATTCCATAGGCATGAACAAAATCAGCATTTATGCATAAAAATATTTGCATACTCAAAATGGGTGGTTAGATGTTGTATTACCCACTCTGTATGCACAAATATGAGTTTGCACATGCAAATTTGAATTTTGCTCTCACAAAAAATTATTCACATTTTTTTCAAGCCCATTTTTAGACACCATTTTTTAAACCATTGTGCCATATAAACTTGGTATTTCTCACCTCACTCAATGTCATAATCTATTTATTCTGGGTCCTTGCTACTCATCCCACATGAGAAGGCATCAATTTTTAGACAAATCTGCTTTAAAATAGATTATAATTATGTTTAATGAATATAGCAAGTTTTGTACATCTCACTTGGTACTCTGGGGATGCCATTGATGATTGCAGCCCTGAATGGAGCCTCATTGAAGTCACCTGTGGGTACACCTACACTGAGCCAACTGCAGGATCTGTACCTAGTCACAGTTTGGGTTCTGTTCTATATTGCATACACCCCAAAGTTAGGGAGAGCTTGGATCCAGTGTTTTGTTTATAAACATAGAGCCACTTTTGGAATTTCAGATCCAGATCTGAGTTTGGTTTTCAAGCCTCTTCTCGCCTTCCCCCAAATTCAAAATATTTATCAAGTGACCTGATGAGAGCTCTGATTACAGATAAATGATTGTTAAGTAAACAAAACGCCTACGATAGCCGTTCGTGTAATATTTATTATGGACAAGCTTTCTTTGCGCATCAGATGCAGGATTCTGTTTAAATAGAATCTATTTGAATAGAATCTTATCATCATTATTTTTCAGAACAGAACAGCTCCTTCATCACCATAATGCAGAAATCAAAACACTTTCCTTGCAACATGGAAAGGCAGTGGAAAGGAATTAAATGTCTGGTCTACAAGTAATAAACAATGACAATGAACAGCTGCCCCTCACCCCACCACTTCTGCTCAACAGCATTGCAGTATATCCTGGCTACAGTTCCATAGTAACTGATACGTTGTTATTAACGGAAATGCTTTTTCAAAACACATCTCCCCGCAATGTGATGTGCCAAGAAGTCTTGTAAAAGGTATCAAAGAGGTCTGCGTTCAGAAACAGTCTTTGTTATACAGTTGTGTTAGAAATCTGTTTCACAGTCAAATTTGACGTATAGACCAATGAGCAGTCTGATACAGCACAGAGGGACTCCCCACGAGTGATTGAATAGACATTTAGAGCTGCTGAGGTTTTGCTGCTAAACAAAATCTGAATGTTTGTAGGCTGAGCGGGCAAGGCTGGAGTAGAGGCCATGACAGATCATTGGGTAGCTGTGGGGACCTTAACTAAGTATATCGCGGCAGTGCTGGTCATGAAGACAGGAGGGGAGTGGGCTTATATGCACTTGCTCCTCTTTCCATGGCAGCCAACACTCTATTCAGATTCTCTGGCACAAGCTGCAGCAGGTGTCCTGCAGGTGTAGCCTTTTAAAGTCCCCAGAGCCTGTCTGTGGGAATACAAACTTCCTGCAGCTAAAGGCCAATTACTGTGGGCTAAAGCATTTCCTAAGTGAAAGGTACAGGCCACAGGCAGGAGACAGGAGCAGACAATGAGCCCAGGTAACTCCAGTAATAACTTGAGTGTTGCCCCTAACTCAAGTACCATCCACATACAAAAAATATTAACCTGGGTATGGTGGTGCTTTTTACCCCAGTTGGCTGGCCCCTCAAGGGGTACAGGCGATAACTGGAATCAGCACAATTCCTCAGCTGCTAATACAATCACTCTGTGCAGCTTGAGTGTTATTTCACACGTGGCCGCCCAAGAGGAGTTAATGGGAGTGCAGATAATTGGAGTTAACTCTGAAGTGAGGATACAGCCTAGGTTTCTCTGTGTCATGTGTAGTTACTTACATCAGTGGGGAAAGTAGGTGTAAAATGCTACCATATCACTGGAAACTTGACTCATTGGTATCTTAACTGGGCTTTCTGCCATGGCAATTGTCTGTGTGCAGTTTGGGGCCCCTCAGGTAGAGTAAATAGGACAGGTGTGCATTTGGTAAATAAATAAATGACACTAGAAAATACCCCAAGTCCATATCACTAACTTCTCTTTAGATAGAAAAATGTCCCATTTTATAGCCCAAAAATTTGCCCCTGCTCTGCAAAGTGGTAGCATGAACCTAGTAGTGACATTTCTTTTCACAGATCAGATGAGATTTATTCTTTTTCTTTAATATTTAAACTATTGTGGAGCATTTCAGTGTACTAATGAATCCACTGAGTCCTTCAAGCTAGAAAGGACCTGAATTTCTAATTTAAAAAACAAACAGGAACAAAACCACAACCATAAACAATCTTCTCTCTGTCCTTTATACACCATAAAGAAGCAAAAAAAGTGCCTGGGTCCAATTTTATTTTTCCTTTTGCAGTTCACCTGTAACAAAGACTCTCATATCTGTGATGGGTTTCAAAAATTAATGTTAGTAAGAAATAGTCGTATAGCTGACATGTGTTTATCACTTTAAGCTATGGTGCCAAAATCAATAAATCTGTAAGAAGTTGGGTCAGTTAGAAAAGGTTAAATTGAATTTGTTAGCTGGTATGGTCTAATGTTTGATGCAAAACTATAGGTCAGGCCATCATTTCCACTATTGTGCTTGAATTATTTTGACAAATGATGGTCAATCGTCTTGAGGTATAGTAGAAAGAAAGTACTATCTCTATTTTTGTTTTATTAGAGCAGGAATACTAGCAAAAGTCATAATTAAGATTCAGAGTTTCCATTATATACCTCTGGTTTTGGTCTCTTGTAACTTTCTGAAACTTCTACCTGTTGGGCTGAAAATGTCCAGGCCTGGAAAATTTCTCTGTCTGAACTTTTAGAAAAATTGTTTGAGTAGTTTGAATACCAGGAAAATTTTAAAAGATCCCTTCCCCATTATAAAGATGATTCTTGTGTCTATTTTTAAGTGTTTTGGTGCTGAAGAGACTGGGGTAGAAAGTTAAAATTTGCCATGAAGATAGTCCTCTTTGAGAAGAAGTGTCTTTGAGTATTCCAGGAAAAATTGGTTTTGATTTGACTGAGTCATTAATTTTATGATAGTAGCACCATTAACAACAGTCTACCAATTTTATAAATAGACCTGAATGGTTAACTGATTTTTTGGCTTGGTGGCCAAATTGAAAAATCGGGGGTTGGTGGAAATTGTTTCAGGGTGACCCAAAATGGAATTTTTTTAATTGTTCAGCAAAATTGAAGTGTTTAAAAAAAAAAAAGATTGTTTGAATAAAATGTTTTGTTTCGATATTGAGGTTCTAAAACATTTTAAATGATTTTTCAATAAAATTGAAGTAAATTCTGAAATGAAACATCTTTCTGAAACAAAAAGTCAAATAGATTCATTTTACAAAATGTCAAAACAAACCAATTAAATGTTTCTGGGGTTTTTTCTGATTGAAATAATTTGTCAAAATTGACTTGAATTCACAAATTGTTTTGATGTACCTAAATCTGCCTTTTTCAGTGAATAAATGAGTTGTATAAAAATGTCGCCAGCTCTAGTTACAAAAGACAATGCACATGCATGCACAGCTAATGCAGGTTGTGTACCACTACCTTTTGAAGTCAATGGGAATTTTTCCTTTGGCTTCATTGGAAGCTAGATTGGATCCTGAGCGATTTAAAATATAATCCACATTTGCACACAGAGATCAACTGTGTCTAACTTTAGCAACGAGTAGTTCCCAAAGGCTAACTTCAAGTGTGTCATTTTTATTGTGCTTAAATCCCTTGCTGAATCAGGGCCAGAATGAGAAAGGACTCCATTGCAGTTCCACTTCGTTCCTTGCACAATAAAAAGTGACCATCAACTGATACAAGACTCTGGAGGAGCTTGTGCATATGAAATCTTTATGCACCCAGCACAGAGATTGCTCTTCATAACTGAAAATATTATGTCACAGAAAGGGGGCATAGTATGATCTCCTAATGTGACATGCTGCAGCCACCTCATCCTTGGGACAGGAGGGGTATTCCTTCCTGACACAGCAAGGGCCTATGTAAAGAGTATACAATCTGGCTTGAAGGATGCAGACATAATACTCAAACTCGTGGGTGAAATCTCGGCCCCATGAAAGACTTCAGGGGGGCCCATTGACTTCAGGGGGGTCAGGATTTCACCCCATATTTTTAAAAGTTTGCTAGTAGAATCCTAATACGTGATACTGTACTTTCGTCACTCCGTGAAGGGAAGAGCATTGAGACCGCACCCTGGCTGAAGAGAAGGCACTGTTTATAAACAGATTGTAATTTACTTGGCTGAAGTTGTCCTGTTATCAGTTACAGTTCTAATTATATAGACCAAAACCTTTAAACAGCATTCCATGCCCATAAAGGAACCAGAAAAGAGGAGCATTAAATAATTCTGTAATAATAATCACTAAGCAGATAACTAGATTCTTTTTTTCTTTTCATTGTTCTATGCAAATTATGCTTGTGAGGCCATTTTAAGTCTCTCCTGTTCAACTAAAATGGAGGAAATATGATGAAAATAGGGATCTCAAGTAATGTTTTCAAAAGCAGCTAAGTGACTTAGGAATCTATTTTCAAAAGTGACTTAGGCATCTATGTTTGATTGACTTTTAATTAAACTTACCCTGGTTTACACTATAAACTTATGTCAGTATAACTATGATGCTCAGGGGTTTGGAAAAGGAAAATCCACACCCCCGATTGACATAGGTCATATATACACAGCAAAATTATGTCGACCTAATTTACGTCAGCATACAGCCAACACAGTTACTAAATTGCTTGTGTGTGCACACTTGGCTCCTTGTGTCAGCAGTCAGGAGTGTTTGTATTGATTGTATTGTCAGTGTGGGACATTGTGGGATGGCTCCTGAAAGCCAGTAATTGTCAAGATAAGCAACACATAGTGTCTGCACTTACACTGTGTCAACCTAATTACATGGACCATGACTATGGGAGGTGGTGTTACTATATTGATGTAGGGAGGTACTTATGTTGGCAGGAGTCACATTTACAGGAAGATACTTCCACAGTTAGGTTGATGCAAAGCAGCTTACGCTGACCTAACCATGCAGTGTAGACCAGGCCACAGTTATACTGACTTAGCCCCTGGGATATACAGCACGATGTCAACGGGGTGGAGGTGGCTTCTCCTGTCAACATAGTTGGAGGTGGAGTACCTACACCAACAGAAGAAGTACTCATGTCGGCTTAGGTAGCATCTTCATTAAACACTACAGCAGAGCAGCTTCACAGCTGTAAGTATAGATAAGCTCTCAGGCTCCTAAGTACCTAAATCACATCTGATAATATGATTTAACCAATTTTTTAAAACGTACCATATATTTCAGTTCTGTGAGGTAAAATTACATTAAACGGATGCAGTGTTCTCTTTTCTCCACCATCTAGGCATCACACCAAGTAAATGAGAAATAAATCTGAACCTTTATATTAAATTAGAACTGTTTTACTACTGTGATTTTAGTTTTTCCTACAGATACTCTTGAGAGGTTATAGGCTTTGAGGATTAAGCCAACACTGTGCTCAGTCATGTGCAATATGCAAAGAATGAAGACAATCTATGCCCCCAAAGCGTTTATATTTACCAGGTTTTTGGGGTAGGACTATTTGTCTATTAAAAAGTACATTCCTGGTTATTTAGGTGGATGCTGGTGGGTTTTCCTTTGTGCTTTGATTCATTTAAAAAGTATTCTCTTGTCACATAATTCAGTGTTAATTGACTGTTACTTCACATTCTGCTTCTCACTTAGAGCTTGAGGAATCACAACAGAGATGTCCTCCATGCTGGAATCATTTTGCCATTAAATTTCTCATTTGGGATTGCTGTCCATTGTGGTTGTTAATCAAGAAATATGTAAAGTTTATGGTAATGGATCCATTTACTGACCTCACCATCACCCTTTGCATTGTGATGAATACTCTCTTCATGGCATTGGAGCATTACCAGATGACAAAAGATTTTGAATACATGCTTTACATAGGCAATCTGGTAAGTGAATTTGAACCCTAAATTATATCTGGAGAGTTTATTTCTGCTCTTTCAAGTTCTGAAGCCTGAAAACTATTGGAGCTAGAGGTCTTAGGAAGAACCCATTTGGTGTGCTGTCAGCACAATTCTGGAAATATCATGCCAAGCAAGGGTAGCCTTCTTTATATGGCTGGCCTCCTGGCATTTGAAGAGAAAGGACATGCATCTACTATAACTAGGCAAGCATACTCTGCTCCTCATTAATTGATAGTAAAACATCACTTTACTGCTGTGACCAAGTGACCAACAGGTTTCCAGAGGGTATCAGTTATTGGAAGTGAAGGAAGAGGGATCTTTAAAAGTTTTTAAAAATCAATAATAAGGATGTATATATGTCACTGAACATTAGTGATTTTTTAAGTTAAAGAATACGATGGAAAAAAATAAGCTAGTGCCCTGATGGGGAAGTAACTTGGAGTTACAGTTTTTGTAGTTATACTACGGTCAAGGTTTTCAAGTGTCTAACAGAGTCAGCTGTTAAGCTTAAGGCCAGAAGGGACCAACAGATCATCTAGTCTGATCTCCTGTAGATCACAGACCACCAACACCACCCAGCATCCACACACTAAACCCAGTTTTGTGCTTTTCAGTTTTCTCAGTTTTGTGCTTTTCAGTTTTCTCAGTTTTGTGCTTTCCAGCTTGAGACATCTACAACAATCCCATTTCAGATAGTGCCAAATGCCCACCTTTTGGAAATCAAGCCCTTTTGGTGGTCTCAAGTTGGGCACCCAGAAATTGAGGTGCTCAAAATCACGACACCATTTGAAATTATTAGATATATTCTGTAGAAAATACAGGCAGTATATTCTCCTCCAGATTATCGTCCAGAAAGAAGCACGTCCTGGATTTATTTTTGTAAAAAATAGTAGTAATCAATTATTTAAATATTTGATAGAATGTATATATATCCATTCATACAACTCCACCAACATGGACTTATGGAACTGGTGTCCTGACAGGTTCAAACAGGCAAAAGCAACAGTTAGGCTTCTCAGAATACTCCTGTCTCCTGGCATCTGCTGACCACCAGAGAATTTTTCCACACTACTCATCTGCATTCTCAAACCTGCACCAATTGGCTTCCTCCAGCAGTGTCAGTTACTTTCCTAGGCGGATGGACCAATCACCAAAGCTTAAGCTGTTCGATCTCAAGAGATGTCCCTTTGTAGCTATGGTCAGTAAGGGACTTCTGCCTTGCTCCAAGACCTATGTTATTGCCCTTCATGAATAGCATCAGCTATACTAGGAGCTAAAAAAAACCCTCTAATTGAGCTGTGTCAGGTCCCCTCAGCATCAGACCCTTATACGGGAATTTTGATGCCTCCTCTTACTCTCCACATGGTCAAAATGGAGGTCACCCAGATCCTTGGACTTCTTAGAAGAGCCTCTGAATGCAAGGCAGTCTTGCACCAAGGCTTCTGAGGAGCCAGGTGGGTGAGTTGGGAGGAAACCAGGCAGGTGTTTGATAGAAACTTGCCTGGCTGGCAGAGTTCTGTAGGAGTGCTGCCTGAGTTGCGTTGGAACATCACTGAAATCAAACAGTTTCTTCAAAATGTTTCAATTTCAGCAAATCAGCAAATTCTGATAAAACAGTGTTGCATCAGAATTTTTCCACCTGGCTCCAGTTATTAGCATGACTTTATGAAGAATCTCAGTCTCTTTCAAGTCTCCTCATTGCAAGTTCCTGAAGGAGCAACATCAGGATTCTCTTCCTCCTAGCCAAACTCAATAATGCTAGTAGTTCTCCACTGCTTTCTGACAGAGTTTTCCCTCTGGTTATCCCTCCTCAAGAAGTTAGGGTAGTATTAAATGGGGGGGAGTAATAGGGAATAAAAGATCATTTGCTTTTTTTTCCCTAAAGAAAGCATGAAAGAAACAATATAAAGAAAAGGAAACATCTCCATCCTCTGAGAATAAGGAGACAAAATGTGACTCTTCATCTAGCCCTTGTGAGAATCCGTCATTGAAGATCTTCAGTTCTGATATTATTTGCATCACAAAATTATGCAGCAAAGCTCTGGTACTCTGACTCCCCAGGTTCTTCATCTAAAGAGGATAATGTTCTTACCTGATAACAAGAAAAGAACCATATGTGCATATCTGCATGCTTCATCTGCCTGGGCTACCTGCAGTGATGCCAGTTCTTCAACACCACACAGCAACATTTTCCATATTTTTCATCCTTCCAAAGAAACCAAGAGGTTATTGATCTAAATTAAGATAAACTGAACTCTTCTGTTAAAAGAAAAGATTTAAGATGGAATCCCTGAAACTAGTCAAAGTAGCACTTACACTAGAAGAATTCCTAGGGACCCCAAGATACTTATTCACATGTACATATTCCTATTGGTTAGCAACATCACTAATATTCACCATAATCTGTATCCAATAACCAATACCAGTTTACTGCTCTGTCATCCACTCCTGAAGACAACATCCAAGTAATCCCCTCTCTGGATGATTATTTAGTGAAAGCAGTTTTTTGTACAATCACAGCTTGCAGTGAACAAGGTTCCAATGATTTTGCAATACTTTGCAGTTTGGAATTCATAACTAATACACAGAAAAGTCACTTCTGCCTTTACAGATTCTGATTTCACGCAGAAGCTCTGATGTTTTAGTAATCCTAGAGTTTCCATCTCAAAAGATGATTGATTAAAATGTCTATGGGCAAGAAACTGTTCCTCCTTTGTCATCCCTCAGCAAGACAATTGCATGATGTGCTCAGTATGATATCATCCATTTCTGAGTCAGTATCCTGGGTACCACTTCACAGACATTGACTATTGTGTTTAATATCCCAATGAAATGTGCAGCTTCAGCCACTGGAATCCTAGATATCTCTAACCACAGTGACTCAGAAATTGTTAACTTGTTGGAAATCAGAGATAAGTCTGTCTGGTGCAGTACCACTGCTAGAGACCAGTTGGCTGAAGTAATTTAGCATGCTGGCCTTCTAAGAAGGATGGTCCATCCAAATTGTTTTGATCAGAGATATTTTATCTTCTAATCAGAAAGACAAGGCATTTTAGACATGGAAACATGTAAAAATGCTACATGGAAGTCTGACTATCTGTTCATTTATTTCCCAAGCATTTTAGAGTAAATGTTGCAGCTTCCTCAAATGCAGGTTTGGCCATTTGTTCCTTATCATTGCCATTTTATAATCCTATATGACCCTCCCTTATCTCATTTGGTTTTCCTAGTTGTTACTTAGAGCCCATTAATCTGTCTTGCTGGAGCACTGTTTCAGAATTTCTTCTTGTGTGTACATTACTGATAGACTCAAGTCCATAACATATACATATCTTCTGATCTCCAGGATGCATTAGCATAGGCTGTCGTATCATGGGAAATCAGCTGCTGCAATATGCGAGTGCAGTAGATGGCTTTTCAAGACACGCAGCTGTGTGGATGTTTAACCAGAGGGTTAGAGTCAAAATAAAACAGAATGTGAAAAACTGTGTGGCTACCTAATACATTCTCTCCTTAGCCAACTACTTACAACCTGAACATATGTATTTAAATCAGCTTTTTAGAAGGGATTTTAAAAAGCACTAGACTTAGCATTTTCAGACAGTTTGTGAGTATGGTTCAAATAAGATATCACCTTTAAAAACTGATTTGCCATAAAAAAAACAGGCTTCCTCCCTCTCCTCCACCCCCACATAAGTATTTGTATGTTTTACAGAAAAAGGTTCAGTTTTAAAAAGTTTCATTATGTGACATTTGAACTAGGCTATAAATAAATAAAATGTTCTCATGGCACTTTCAAAAACAAATTGCTGTGTCTATTCTTAAAAGTATAATAAGACTCAAATTGGAGTCCCTAATCACCATCACTGCCAGCAGTAATCTGAAAGTGTGAGGACTACATTGCATTGGATTGGATTGGTGCAATAACAGAAACAGCAGGGCTAACACAACAGGAATACTGGAACCCAAATGTACATCTTTAACTGTTTCACTGCACTCACTCTCACCTCCCCACTGAAATGGAGAGACTTAAGCTTTTTAAAAAGCACCTTTATTCTCTCACTTTAGTCATGATATATGTTTGTATAATAAAGGGAGATGGCAATTAGTCTTAATTCAAAGGTATAGTTCATTCCCTGATGTTGTTTGTTTACAGCAATACTAATATTGTAAAAGGATCAGACAAGCCCAGAGTTATTATACTGACAATATTCACTAGAGAGGAAAGAAGAGGGGTTTGCTGGTAAAATATTGTTGTCTCTGTATTTTAATTCAACATATCTGTAGGAAATTATTCATGACAGGAGTTGTATTTACAGACTGATCTCATTTCCTATTTCCTTTCCACAGGTCTTCACTGGAATTTTTACAGCAGAAATGATCTTCAAAATAATTGCCTTAGATCCCTACTACTATTTTCAGCAGGGCTGGAATATTTTTGACAGTATAATTGTTACCCTAAGCCTAATGGAACTGGGTTTATCCAGCATGGGAAATCTGTCTGTTCTGCGCTCATTCAGATTGGTAATGTTTCCTTATTCTCTTTTGCAGAATATGACCCTTTTCAATAATTGAACAGATTCTCTTAAAATTACATTCATTGTAAAGGAAATCAAATTTTACAAATTAGTGAATGCCTGTAGTGACACTAATTATAGACTGTGGGCCAAATGGAATTACTCCAGATTTACAACAGTATAAATGAGAACAGACTTTGACTATGTGTCTGTGTCAGTTACTTTTAAAACATGTAAACTGTCTGAGTTTGCATACAAGTTAATGTAAAAGTCAGTAGCTAATTAATAAAGTCAGAAGCTCAAGAACTAGTAACATGTCATTTTAAAGTTTTAATTCCTTAAATATTGTAATAAACATGCCACTGTATTTTTAAACATAGTCACAAGTGGATAGCCCTTCATTAGTCACAAACTGATTTTTTCCTAGAACCTATCACCAAAACACTGAACCTATCTTTCAATGAAAATCCTTAACTGTCAGCTCCTTTAAATGTGCAGGAGCGTGAGATTCCATTAATCAGAGAATCTGTTGACGTATGGGAGCAGAAAAATAGTTTTCTTGCCAGCCTGACATTTGTGTCGCACTTCATGTACCAAAATGTCCATGCTAATCATTCTGCCCACTATGTTGCTTCATAAACTTGAAAGACCATGAAAACAAACTTTTCTTTCCAAGAAGACTTAGATGATATAGCTGAGGGTAGTCCTGCTTTGAGCAGGGGGTTGGACTAGATGACCTCCTGAGGTCCCTCCAACTCTAATATTCTATGATTTTATGATTCTCTAACTTTACCATCTATAAATAATTGCTGCTTGAAAATGTAAATGTATGAACTGATGTTGCCAGAGGCTGAATGTCTCCCGTAACCTTTCTTTAGTAGGGATGAAATTAACCCCTGTGCAGAGAGCCTGTATAAGACCTAGGCACCATTAAGTCCTCAAAAGAGGTTTTACGTGGGATTTAGGTGATTTATAGACCTTATGGTCCTCTGCACAGAGGCGAATTTCACCCTGGGAGCTGAAAACTAGCAGCATCTTGTGAAGGCCTGCTCAGAAACACACAGGAGGGGCACCTCACTTTGCAGGATTGGGCCCTAAAATGTTTAGGCAGCTTGTTTAAAGTTATGTTTTTATGAGACACAGGAACACAGAAGAAAATGTTAAAGACTGAAGCTGTGTTCTCTCTCCCTGCTTCCACCCCTGCCCTGCCCCCCCGGAACACTCAGTGGCAAGAAATTGATCACATAGGACACACCCATCTGATCCGAATGCTGCACAGCATATTTGCTGAAAAAATTATTTGGCTGTCATATGAGAAGCACAAATTGTACTGTAATAAGTATAGCTATAATGAGTCTAACAAAATTGCTGCTAAAATCACTCTGTACTGCACATTGTTTCCTAGTATTAAAAATGTTTAATATTTCTACCCATTTTTTAACAATTCAGTACCAGAAATGTCTGTTGTTCTATTAACTGACAGTGTGCTTTTATGTTTTGTTCACAGCTGAGAGTCTTCAAATTGGCAAAGTCCTGGCCAACCTTAAATACTCTCATTAAAATCATTGGTAACTCAGTGGGTGCTCTAGGTAATCTCACTCTGGTTCTGGCGATCATAGTCTTTATTTTTGCTGTGGTAGGAATGCAGCTTTTTGGAAAAGACTACACACAACATGTTACCAAGATAAGCCCTAATAAAAAATTGCCACGCTGGCACATGAATGATTTCTTCCACTCATTCCTTATTATATTCCGAATTCTCTGTGGAGAATGGATTGAGACCATGTGGGATTGTATGGAAGTAGCTGGGCAACCATTGTGCCTTCTTGTCTTCTTGCTGGTGATGGTGATAGGAAATCTAGTGGTGAGTTTTCAGGATTTTTTTTTCTTATTTCTATTGTTCATATGCAAATGTACTCCCTCCCTTTTCTCTCAAGAAATTGCAAATCTCCCATGATGCACTGCTATTATCCCATACCTATTACTTTCTGGAAAATTGCCTACTTTCCTTTTCACCCAAAAAACTCTTGTTCATATCCCAAGGATTAAAACTGCAGCATTGCTTTACTGATTTTGAAAAAGTTAAGCATTAATTCTCAGAGGAACATGAAGCTTTTCAGCAGAAAAAAGAAACTTGAATTGATGATAATGATTTCTTTTACTTAAGTTCCATTAAAGGCTTGTACGTTTTAGTGGAACGTAAGTGTTTCATGGGCTGTACAAGAGTGAATTCTTAACTGTCTTCATACCAGAAGCTATTTGTAGTTCAGTTCATTGTTGGATGAGAACACACAAACCTTACAGCCAACACTGTAACTTTGCACTGTTTTTGAATGCGTGTAGCCTGCTTGGTCTATAGAGCTTAGGGTGTGTTTACCATAAAGTCACTTCTTTGCTTGTTTTTTAGTAGAATATCCCAGAAGTAAAGAAAAGGTTACATAAGCTCTGAACCTATTAAGGCTGAATCTTATTTCCCTGTTGACATTTTATAGAGCACTTTGCTGGCTTGAAGTGGAAATGTTTTGCCTATTCAGCTTACAGAGTGTCTCTGACATTGTGGATCTGGTGGGTTTGGTGTTGATATAATAAGCTGTTTAACAGTGGATTCTGCTATAGAAATCTTGGATTTTGTCCCTGTTTGCTTTATATTGTTCTTTTCAGAACTCAGCATTTTGATTTGAAGCTCTTGGTATAGGATACCATGACTATGGGGAAAGGAACTGAAGGAAGCAGAGCAAAGCATTTATATTTGAAAGCTAAACTAAATTAAAAAGATCAGATTTACACTGAAAACATTTCATAGAGATTGCAAACTATGTCTTATGACTGTTGACTGCAAAACAATGGTAAGATTAAAATCTGGTTTGACAAAAGGTAACGGAATAGTATTAAAAATGCACACATTTTGCAGATTTCCCTTTGAAACTACATTTAGCCTGAAGAATTAGGACACAGAATTTTTTTTTTTTTTTTTTTTTGTGCATTTCAAATATTCTTCTTTTTGGGGGTTGGCAGAAGAGCTAGGAAATTAACCTTCCTCTTCCCCCTCCCTCCCATCCAAAAATTGTTTTACTCTTTTTTAAACAATCGACTCAGCTTGTGTTAAAGAAAACTGAAAATCATATCTAGTAAATACTAGAGAGAATATTTAACATTTAATATATTACCAGATCATTCATTGTTCCTTTAGGAGAGAGTGGTAAAGTCCATTTCCCCCTGTTATTAACATTCATCATGTATCCATAGACAGCCTGAATGAGGATCAGGAATATAAATCAGATTCAGATGAGATTACACTAACATGGAATCTATTTAAGCTTGAGTGCTTAACAACAAACCTTTCCAAATGCAAAAACAGATACTGATAGACTCCATCAACATGGATAATTCTGAAGTCACAAGGCTACCAAAAATACAAATGCTAACTTTATCATTTTCAGGAAACAGTTTTGTAGGCTTACGGCAATTGCTAAATAAATTGAAAGTGATTTATTGTAGGTTTATTAGCTCATAAGAGGTAGGAGAAAGAGTAAGAATTTTTTTAACATGACAGGAGAAGGGGAAAGTAAAATAGGATGACAAACTCTGAATCATGAAAGTTATCTAAGCTAACCACATTATACACAGAGTTCACAATTTTGGTCTAATTATCAGGTGAGTAGCAGATAATGGGTCCTATTCTGTTACTGAAATCAGTCAAATATTCCTATTGGCTTCAGTAAGTGTTGGGTAGGACCTGGAATCTTTTACTCACCTGCTAAATAGAATTAAAGTCACAAAGCGTGTTTAGAATGTGATTAGCTTAAATGAACCCTTCATCCGTCAGTGGGAGAAGGCTCAAGTCCAGTGTGCACTAATATATATTGAAGATTTGTTTTTTTATAAATAACTCTAAAGCACTGGCATCTTTGTCAACAAGGTTTTTAACTCATTTTTCTCCTTGTTTCTTATCTGAGTTGCAGGGCTCAGTCTGACAAGAAAAATATTTTCTTGTTAGATTGCATCTCATTTGGACTCTGAACTCTTTCCTAGATTCTGAGAGCATTAAGGAATGCATACCATTTCTGTATATATAGTGGGTCTTCATGCACATCAAGATTAAGTACATGTGAAATAAATGTATATGTACTTAGAATAGTGTCCCCTGCACCGTTCCCTGCTGCATCCCTAAGTATTCACATAATGTGGAGCATATTTACTTTTTAAACTCCTCCAGTCCTTTTTCTAAAAATTATTTGGATTGGCCTTCATTGAAGCTATGTATGTGCAGGTGATTCAGAGACATAAATGTTATGATCACATAATGTTTGGCTTCTTGAACCTGGTATGTTTATACTATTGTGTCTGGCTAACATAAATAAATGAAGGGGAGACATTTTAGCTCAGTGGGTGCCCTGGGTAACCTCATGCTATGTAACAGTTTAGCTGTTAATTTGCTGGAATTTTAGTAATTCTTAAATCTTCAGTGTAAATTCATACTCCCTGAAAAGTGTGTTGGTACTTTACAGTGTAAATGTGGAATTCTGCTTATTGCTAGTCAGCTGACATTGGAGTCATCCTTATAACATTAAACCCTAGACCATAGCCACAAAATTATGTGCTGTTGTAACTGTTTTTAGCACCATTATACTATGATGCTGTCATCACATTGCATTTCAAGTGTCATTGATGTTGCTGTGGAGAGTATTACAAAATCAGAGGAAGAATGTAATAAGCTCTCCCACACTTATAGGAAATAGCTTCTGAAATCTCTAACTGCATAATTATGTTTACAGTAAAATCTTACAAATGAGTTGGCATATTTGAGATAGAAATTTAGGTCATTGAGGTTAATAAGGCAAACTATAGACAGACAAGTTATTAAAAAGGGATATATTCAGTTCTGTAATGCTGTACTCTCTCATTCCCAGCTGCTGTTAGTGAAATCTACTTGTGCCTCATCATGTCATGTGGGCTGACACTAAGGACCTAAGTGTGATGCCACTTGCCTCTCAGAGGAGAATTTTGTAGGATAAATTTGAAAACATTAGACTACTAGCACTATAATATGATTGACAAAGTGATGCCAGAAGCAGCAAATTTGCAACCTGCTTGTGTGCGTGCCCATACACACTTCTCCTTCAAAAGCGTTTGCTAAGTATTTTCCCTTTTACTCTGAAGATGTATACCATCTGACATCCTCTAATAAGAGACCACTAAGTTATGCCTGATTCCCACCCCCTGCCACCCCCAGCATCTCCAGAACATCATCTTCTTCAGCACCAGGACCCTCAAGCCTTCACCAGATTTCATTGCTGCCTTTACACAGCCATTTACCTCATTTTGAGGTCATAAATATCTCAGGATGCACTGTGTTTAATTAGGGGAAACAATAGAATTAATTAAGCAGTTGGCCAACAGGACATGTTCTAAGGATATGGGGGAAACAGGCTTACGCTGCCAGACCTTTAGGGTTTTCCTAGTTACTGCATGGAGCATCATAGGCCACAGAATGTGGTAAATAGTAGTGGCACCTGGAGGACCGGTAAATAATTAAGAGGACTTGTCATTGATTCAGAGAGACCTGGATTGCTTGATAAACTAGGCACAAGCAGACAATATGCATTTTAATATGACTAAATATAAATGTATACATCTAGGAAGAAAGAATGTAGGTCAAACTTTACAGGATGGAGGACTCTATCCTGGGAAGCAGTGACTCTGAAAAAGATTTGAGGGTCGTGGCGGATAATCAGCTGAACATGAGCTCCCGGTGCAGCTTTGTGGCCAAAAGAACTAATGCAATCCTGGGATGCATAAACAGGGGAATCTCAAGTAGGAACAGAGAGATTATTTTACCTCTATATTTAGCACTGGTGTGACGCTGCTGGAATACTGTGTCCTGTTCTGTTGCTCACAATTCAAGAAGGATATTGATAAATTGGGGAAGGTTCAGAGAAGAGCCGCAAGAATGGTTAAAGGATTAGACAACATGCCCTATATTGATACTCTCAAGGAGCTCAAGCTATTTAGCTACATGAAGAAACGTTTAAGTGGTGACTTGAGTACAGTTTATAAGTACATGTATGGGGAAGAAATATTTAATAATGGGCTTTTCACTCTAGCAAAGAAAGGTATAACATGATCCAATGACTGAAAGTTGAAGCTAGACAAATTGAGACTGGAAATAATATTCAAATTTCTAATGGTGACAGTAATTAATCATTGGAACAACTTACCAAGAATCGTACTGGTTTCTCCATCATTGGCAATATTTAAATCAAGACAGAATTTTTTTCTAAAAGGATACATTCTAGGAATTATTTTGGGGAAGTTCGCTGGCCTGTGTTACACACAAGGTCAGCCTAGATGATCACAATGGTCCCTTCTGGCCTTGGAATCTATGAATCTATGAGCCTTCTATATCCTGCTGCTTCAGAAAGCAAGAGAAAGGAATCATCCAGCCCCAAATATATGTATGTATGTATGTATGTATGTATGTATTGAGGAGTAGCAGAGATACTTTGCTGGCACCCAGAAGATCCAGGATGGGGGATGATTCACACACAATTACTAGGGATCAGCTCTTGGCAGAACTAACAAGAATTGGTCCTTCCATGACTAGAAGGTCCAGGAGTAAGCAGAAGCCACACAGGGTCCTGCAAGCAAGGTAAAAAGGGCTGAATGCTTCTCCTATGGGGCAGTTCTGGGTGAAGCTGGGATAAGGGAGGGAGAATCTTTCTTTCTTTTTTAATTCAAAAGCCTGAGTTGACTCTGAGAGCTCCTTTGGATTGAGCCAATGAAATATTATGTTTTACATTGTGGAATTTAAAGCCCAAGTAGCCATCTTGAGTTTGGCTATCTTTTGAGTGCTGTAAAATTAAAGGGAACTTGCTTCAGGAAACACTGCACTGGTTCAGGCAAACTTGTGACGTACCCCCATGCAGACTCCCTTTGACATAGAGTGGATGTTAGTAGTGTCAAGGGAGTCTATCAAGTTTTAGTAAGCTATACTGCCTTCCACTCAGAATCCTTTACCCACAGTTAAGTAACATGTCAAATCTAAATTTGTCTCACTGACTCTTTTGTAGATCTTCTTAAACCTAGTTACTGACTATACTGCAAAGAGTGTGTTTCCTCCATGTGACTTACTGGGGTGCAAGTCAGACCAGTGTGGGGCTGTGTCATCCCTGCCCTGCAACCTTGGGTGCCTTACAACATCTTGCTGGTAGTAGCTCCCACTTGGGCTGCTAACAAACAACTTCCAGCATGAAAGTCACACCCTAAGTATCTGTGTGTAATGGCAGCCTGCCAGCCACACTTGGGTTATACTCTGGCTTTCATCAGCCTTGGCTATATTGCAGGGTGACCCCAATACACATCCAGTCTCAGATTTCCCCCCAGAAATCTTTGTCCTGTACTGCCCAGGCTGCTCCTAGACAGTACAAATATATTAAATACATTATTCCTTTAAGGGAATAATATACACCAGTTTACCACTTTAATTGGAATTACCCAGACACTTAATTTAAACACACTGGATTAGATAAAACAATAAAACAAGTTTATTAACTACAAAGAGAGAGATTTTAAGTGAGCACAAGCAACTAGGTAGAAGAGTCAGAAATGGTTACAAGAAACATAAAGATAAAATGCTTTGTGCTGCCTAACTTAACAAACTATATTTGAGTTAAAACAGATTTTCTCCTCACATGCTTCCAACTTCATTACTGACCAAACTTTCAAGTCAGAACATCTCCCCCAGAGTCCAGCAGCTGCCTCTTTTGTCTTCTGATGTGCAAAAAGTGAGATGGGCAAGGAGAGAAAAGAGGGGTGGCTTGGGGTGTTTGATCCTCCTTTTTTATAGTTTCAGTCCCTCTTTGAAAAGTCTTGGAGAAACTGGTTTAGCCATGCCCCAGACTTACCTGGGAAACATACTTCAGTCATGATTTTGGCTCATATTCATAACTTTACACATGTTGCTACTTGCATTTTACCATGATATTACTAATGTGCAAGTTATGAGTTTTTTCAAATGATACCTCCTCACAAGGCAAACCATGTACAAAGATTATTGCAGTCATTTGTAGGGTGCAAATACAGGGATGCATTCCATCACACTCCCCTGGCTGACCAGGGGAACACTGTTGATGTGATCTTTGTATCTTAGTGTTGTCACCTGTGTTCCCAGAGAACAGCCCTCGATTTTCATTCTGCAGTTCATGTCCTGGGTTTCACATTATAGAACCCATGTGGCTAGACTGAAATTTGACAATAGAAGGACTTTTCGGCCTTCAGAGACAACCTTTACCTTATGCATTCTGCTTTTAAAATGTGATCCTGAAATCCCTCTAATTGTGATTAGTAGTACTGGTGCATTGTAAAGGAATAGCCCCCTTTCTGGGGCATGAGATTGATACATATAAGAACCACCATATTGAAAGCTACAGTATTAGAAATTATGAAGACCAGTTATTTAGGTTTTAATGTTTATTACAATTTTACCTCTAGTTGGCTTAGAACAATTTTGTTTAATAACAAACACTAACTGAGTGCCTGGCAGCAGAGCTGCCCAATGTGGCTTAGATGACATTTGAACTGGCCTGATTTAGTTAAACCCAATGGAAACTTTTTTGTAAAAAAAGCCAAATTTGCCTGGAGCCTGTTTTTTCCAGTGCTTCCATTTCTCACGAGGCTTTAATGCATATTTTTTTGGCCTTAACATAACATGTTGCATGGTTGTGACACACTTAGAAATCTGAAAATGTCAGCATTCTTGAAACAGAAAACTCGTCCTTCTCCGTTTTCAGATTATAACTTCTATCATACAGGATAGAGAATCTAATTAGAAGGTTCCGTGAGGTGGAATTCTGGGAGGATGATAGTAAATTCAGGTTAAATTAAAACTGTGGTCTCAAATTGGTTTTATGCCAGCATATGTCAAGCCGGGTTCACCACTGTGTTACTCTACTTTTGTTCCTTTGCAGTATAACTCCATTGATAAAATAGTGTAAAACTGGTGTGGCTTCAGTAGAATTATGCCTAATTTCAGTGGTGTGAGTAGAGAATCAAGCCCAGTTACAGAAGATATGATCCAAGTAAGACATTTCAGACTTTTCCCCCACATTCCATCATAACAGACATCAGTGAAGGAGTACCTGCTGAGAGTCCCTTGATTTGTACATCCTGAGGCAGGATGTTATTGATGGAGTAAGGCTTTTGAATCTAGAACTCGCTTCCCCCATTGGTCTGACAGAGCCTGACTTCATTGACGTTCAGTGTACATTTCCACAGACTGATCCAATCGTTCAGGCAGACCATGCAATTGCCTATGGTGACAGAAGAAATGCAGAAACAGACATGTAAAAGTAAATATACCCTTTTCCTTCAGCAGACGCCTCTCCCTGGGTCCAAGAAATCTCCATGTCATCTCCTTTCCCTTCATTTGATGCCTGTCCCACGTTCCACCCCTTTGCAACACTGACTCCCCCTGCCTCTCACCCCAAGCGGAGGCTTTAGCAGATCTGCTGCCTGCTGGCTGATTGGAACACAACAGACCCTGCCTGGTCTGAGACTAGAGCAGATGAGGCATGCTAAGCCCTGATTATTTGCCATCTTCTGAAGCAGTGAGTGAGGAGCGAAATGGAGAGAGGCTGTGACTGGGAGTGGGGGTGTGAAGCAGTGAGTGAGGGGGAGCAGGAAGAACCTGTGATTGGGAGTGGGGGTGTGAGAGGCAGTGAATAAAAGGGAAGCAGGGAGAGGCTGTGACAGGGAGTGGGGTTTTAGGCAGTGAGTGAGGGGGAGAGGTTGGGATTGTGAGTGTGGGGGTGAGAGGCAGTGAGTGTAAGTGAGAGGCATGGCTGAGGTCATGGGGAAGGGAAGGAAAGGAAAGAGGGCACAATTGATGGGAAGAATGTGGTAGAGAAAGGAGTGATGGAAAAGTGAAAACGGAAAGAACAAATACAGAATAAGTTTAAAGAAATTAGTGTTAAATAGACTTCTTAGTGCCAGTTAGTTAACTAAAATATACATGGTACCATCAGATGAGATGGAAGAGATGGACTGGGCAGTGTGAGAGGGAAGGCAGTGGGTGAGTGTACTAAAGTTCCTATCAGGCAGCAAAGTGTCTCAACCTGGCCCTGCTTTGCAATGCCTTTATGTTTGCTCAGGCAAAATTTCACCTGCTCTGATTTTGTGAGGGGAGTTTGACTAAGCTGACTCTTTTCCTGGGTTTTGTTTGTTCTGTGTCGCGGGGTTAGGTCTTGTCTACACTACCATTTATGTCAGCAAAATTTACGTCAGTAAAGTATGTGAAAAAAACACCCCACCGAGCGACATAAGTTTCGCCAGCATAAGTGGTAATGCACAGCGCTATGGCGGCAGGAGAGCCTCTTCTGCTGACACAGCTACCACTTCTTGTTGAGGTGGTTTTATTATGTTGACTGGAGAGCGCTTTCCCATCAGCATAGAGCGGCTACACGAGCAATCTTACAGCGTTGCGGCTGCATTGGTACAGCTGTGCCACTGTAAGCTTGCTAGTGTAGACATGGCCCTATATACTATGTGAATAAGAGCAACTGAGATGAGCTACAAGCCATCTACTTATTTACAATGCCCCCTTATTTAGAAGCTTATTTTTTCAAAGCAAAGCCAAGAGTCCCATTGACTTTAATGGAAGTAGCATCAGGCCCTATAAGGGACTATGGGGACTCTATCCTTGCCGCTGCTTTCATTTCCCCATACTCCTCTCTTTATCCTCTGCCCACTCTACACACCTTGCTGCTCCATTTTTCTCCTTCTTCCACTTTTCTCTTCATGTCATTTTTCTTACTGATCCATACACCTGGAATGACATTTCCCTTCCAGTCCACCATGCATTCTCACTCCCCACTTTCAAAACAAACTTCCTTCCCCTTGCTTTCCAGTGTTGTCCTTTGCTCCTTCTCTCACCTACCTCGTTCCTAATTTAATAAATATCAGAACTTATACAGGGGAAGGATCATTGACAATATATAGGCCAACGGTTCCCAGTCTGGGGTGCATGGCCCCTTTTGGGGGGGGGGGGGGAAGATTACTGGGGGTCTGTGAGGCTTCAGTAATATTGAGGTCATTTAGCCCCTCGAGCCCCGCAGCAGCCAGAGCAGAGGAGCAAACCCCCCACCCCTCCAATCCTAAAGCCACCTGGGCTCCTGGCTGGAGCGGAGCAGCCCTACACAGGTTGGGGCCTGGAGCAGCCTGCCAGTGCCCGCTGCTCCATTACCCTCTGTTGATGAGGGATGGGAAGAGGGCAGTGGGGCCACATTGGGCATGTGGTTGCGACTGTGCCAGGGAAGACTTAGTTTCTTACTCAGGTAAAAGAGTAATTGATTATTATTATTATTATTATTAATTAATTAATTAACGTAATTTAGTGTTATCATTATTATATGTGTTTATGGGGGTTATATGTGTTTATGGCTGGTGAAGGGGCATGGTGGAGAGGGTTGTGGGGGCATGTTTTACCTAGTGTTAACTAGTGGGGCTTTCACTCAAAAAAGGTTGGGAACCACTGGTATGGGCTATGAAGGATTAGATTTTTATCGGTAAATGTCAATAGATATCTATTTCACTTGGCACACACAAACTGAGAAATATTTCCACCCATAATAATTGAAATTTACAGATAGGCAAAGTAAGAAAAATGCTGTTTGAGAACTTATTAGAGTTTGACTTAAAGTTGTTTATTTGCATAGTTTCATATGTGATATTGACAATTGATGTTTCAACCATAAAACTTTAACTTTTTCAATCTGTGTCTACAGTCATTAAATAATTATTGTGATAGGTCCTTATCTGACAACCCTCTAATAATTTCCTGCACCTGTGAAAATTTAAATCGATAAACATTTTAAAAATCTTTAAAATAAACATCGATCTTAACTGTCAAAATTATATTTTTAAAAATTGAATTCTGCCAAGCCTAACTATATATAACCACTTTCCCTTTCCTGTATCTCTTATCTCCACTCTGGGCAGGGAACAAGCCTTGTAAGGCTGCTTCTATACTTGTAATCCTCCATGAATATTTGATAGGAATAACAAAGCAAATCCAGGATGGCAGCCAGGATTTTGTGGCTTTCTCAGTCTCTCCATAAACCTGCACTTTGTCCCACAGGTCCACTTTTAAAGACCATGTACTTTTCTATCAAGTGCCTGCACTAGCCCCACAGAAATCCTGGCTACATATATTTCTTTGTAAAATGTACATTGATGTTAGGACAGCCAAAATATGGGCCTAATCATAATTAGAGCCCTGTGTAAATCACAACTTCCCCATCACTTCTAAAATATTTTTAAAAGGAAAATGTCTACAACAAAATCTTTAATACAAAGGAATACCTTTGCTAGTCAATGTCAAGGACTGAATGAATTTTACAAATAAGGTTAGTCAAAATTTGCTAAATTTACTTGTAAAATTCATTCTGTCCTTGACATTGACTAGAATTACTTATAACATTCATTCCATTCAGACACTGTGAAATTCAATACTTTTGATTTACACAGTGGTGAATTTTCTTTAAAAAATATTTTTAAAAATTGTGATTTTCACAAGGCCCTAATCATAGCCCCTGGGATTCATGTATGGATCTCCCCCTTTCCACTAGAAAACAGGGATCAGCCACCACTGGAGCAGCATCTCCTGTTCTTCAAACATCACAGGTAGGTAGTGAGCAGGTCAGGGTAACAGAGGGCAGGACTTAGTGGGGAAGTGCATCATTTCCTAACACCCTATCAGTCCTGAAGACATTTCCTTCCATAGCCCCCCATTGGGTAGGTGAGAGCACCCCTTCACAGGGTGTCCCAAGGACAGCCTCAAGCCCTGCTGGTGTGGATCCAGTGGAGATATGCAACCAGGAAAGGAGGGGAAGGGCAACAGGGACACAGAGCCAGCATGAAGGCAAAACTAGGATGGGGTTCCGGCCTCCCAATTATCCAGGAGAGATCCACTGGCTTTGTGGGCAGGAACCATGGACTTTTGCAGGGGACAAAAGTGAGAGGAGTGAGAGTGCAGAACCTTACAGCCAGTGGGAAAATGGGAAGAAAAGTCTGAGGAAAATCTTTTGGTGACTGCCTACTCTGAATCTCCTCCCCTGGGTGTCTACCTGAGAGAGGACCATCAAGCCCTATGTAGTTACCTAATAGGCAGTAATTATGCATTTCATTAAGTAGTTATATACTTGATGAATATGTCCAGATTGTTTATTTATCTAACTATATAAATTCAGGGTTGTTTTTTCTAAGTACTTAACAACAAAGCAAAGGGATCTGCTGCTAACCAAAGCATTAGGGTTGTGATAAATATTTGTTTCTGATTAGATTGGCATACTAATGTTGCCTTTTGGTCAATGTTTGCAGTCAAGTAAATAGAATAGGCACAAATGATGAGTCATGATGCATTTATAATTCAATGTGTTGCACAGCTCCCGTGAATATTTTTATTGCACTCTCTCTGAGGCAAAGAGTGTCTTCATCTGGGACGCAGATGGTGGGGGAGATAATAAAGCAATTTGGGAAAGAGAGGAACACCTCCTCCACTCAAATATCAAATATTTCCACTCCTCTACTCTCAGCCTCTCTCAGGGAGGGGTCACAAGGTGTCCGATTTATATGTGAGCCCCTGTCTAGGTGAAGTGATGACTCGCACTGTATAAAAATCCTTTGGCTAGCTCAATGGATAGAAGTGTTTACTTCAAGAAGTCCTGGCTCATGGCCCAATCCAAAGCCCATTGAAGGCAGTGGAAAGATTCCAACTGACTTCATTGGGCTTTGGATCTGGCCCTCAATGACTACGTCCAAGACATTCTCAGACAGCAGGAGTATCTGTACAAGGCACCATTCAGCACCACTTGTTCACTCACTCCTTGTATGGACTGCAGGAAGAACAAGGAGAAACATGCACATAGACACATGGGACTCCTCCCAACCTGTACAGACCTGACACTGCAGGTCAAAACCAATCCTCAAAAGGGCCTTTGTACAGTATATCTTATTTCTTTTTATTTTGCTTACCTGAAATAGATATACAGTGCCATTATTTATCCCTGCCGTAAGACCCATGAAAAGGGTCAATAACGTCAAAATATTTCTGTGCTCAGGATAGATGCGATTTCTAATAGGAGGTTCAGTCCAAAGGTTACATTTCAAGAATTTAAATGGCAAAAGCTTGTTAGAGCTGTCACTAAGGCAGTAAAGGGTGTGTGTTGGGGACCAAAGATAAGGTCAGTAGTTGTGTCTGAAGCACAGGTAAGGTTAATGACCGAAGCTCTGTCAAGATGCCAGCTTTTTGAAAACACATGAAGCATTTTGCAATAGGTTTTTAAGACCTGAGATTCCTTTATTATAAAATTATTAAAGAATGCTTCATCCCACAGGAAGAGGCCTTGATTCATTAAAGTTTCTTAGCCCCAAAAATGCATGAAAATGGAATTAGAACACTGGCTACAGTTTATAGCAAATTTCCAGTGGTCTTGTTTTCTTTTCAGATTCACTATATGGAGAACTAAAATTGCTATGATCAGTTTTCTACTATATATCCCTAGAGAGAGGTACTACCCAAAAATTGCAGCTGACTTTGACCCAAATAATGCAATCCTGAATTAACTAATTATTTAGCACCTGACAAACATTTTCTCATTTAAATGTGGTTGTAACATTTTTTTAAAAGGAAGGACTGATTAAGGGGGTTGCTAATAAGTGCCGCTCTGAAAGTAAAACTTAATCTCCTTGGAGGGGAATACAGTATTTATAATGAAGCTCATCCCATTGATCTGATAAATAACATAAATTAAGGCCAAAAAAACCCCAAAAGTCTGTACTTCAGTTGAAAGCTTTGGGGAAGATTATCATGCCCAGAGTCTTCAGCTGGGATTTAGTAGGAAGCTCTTGAGAGGATGAATAGCTCTCTTGCCTGTCCCATGTGGCAGCCAAGTCTTCTTGCATAGGAACTGACAGACAAGATGTGACTGGATCAGACCAGAGGGCCATCTAGTCTAATATCCTGTTACCAGCACCAGATGTTTCAGAAGTAGGTGCTAAAAATTTCGTTAGGGTTTGCTGTCTTCCTCACACACTCCCAAAACACCCCATCCATTTGATGAGAAAGTAGGTAGGGGTAGATAGCAAGTAGTAACAGTAGATGCCTAGTAGATGGGTACTTAAACTGCATCAGCCCATAATCACAAAGCACAAAATCTGAAGTATCCCTTCATATTTCTCTTTGTAATAAGGTTAGTGTCACTGGAAGTTAAATTCTTCATAAAACCCTTTTCTAAACTAGTATAGTCAAGTCAGCTCCTTCACAAGACCTTCTTTTGAATTCCATTGTTCTTTCTGAGACTTTTTTGACTATATGGTCTGTATCATTATTTCATGCATGACATTGCCCAAGGATTACCAAAACTGGTGAGACAACTGGTGCCAGCTCATATATGTGCCATCTGAAGCAAGCTCTTACTGTAAAGAATAGAATGAAAATTAAACCTTACCCTCATTATGATTAAAAATATCTCATGGCCAGGCTTCCTAATGCTTACAAAATGTTTACAAAATGAAGGAATTTGTTATTGACTTTCAACAGTACAAAAAGAAAGATGTAACACTCTGTACTAAAGCTGCATGAAATATCAACATATTGCTAGTGCTTAGTTTCCTACTGTCCCAAATTTAAAACCCAGGTATATTTTACAATACAAAATTAATTCATTTGCATTTTAGACAGTGACTATCAATTTTACATTAGTAAACCAACAGTGCAGTATCTAGCGTGAACAATCTTAAAAGAAAGAAATGAAAGGCTCACTTTATGATATCCCTAATTGACTCTTGTATTAGCGGTGACGTGGTGTTTGGTGGCCAGTAGTTATGATAACCAATAGTTATGGAAGTGTTAATATCTTGTACTTGGTAATACTTGATTATAGATGTTTGCTTTATATTAATGGAAAAACTGAACAAGTATCTTGAGTGTTGGGAGTGGTTGTGTATTTGCTTTCTGCTTCACAGATCAAATTCAGTGTTTGTACACGATGTGTACTAGTGTCTGGGGTCTCCTCACTGAAATGTCCATAGAAATGTGCAAAAAGTCATAAGGAATCTGAACAAGATTTCCACCATCTGATATGGCTTAACGGAGCATAGCACTTAATACAAGAGAGACCAGATGGATGAAGTAATACCTTTTATTGGACCAACTTCTGTTGATGAGAGACAGAAGCTTTCGAGCTTACATAGAGCTCTTCTTCAGTTCTGGGAAACTAACTGTGTCATTGCTAAACACAAGGTGAAATGGATTGTTAGCATAAGTAGTTAACATATATTTCAAGGGACTATTCAAGGTGAAACAGCCTATTAACACCCCTCCAGTGGGATGGAGGAAAGGAACGTGGGGGGAAAGCAACTGAGGCGAGGGGGTTGTTAATGAGTTACAGATTGTTGGAGTAAATCATTTCTCTCTGCACCAAGGTGAATTCCACCCCAGAGCCCTGATCCTGCATTGTTATCCATGCTAGTGTAGCCATCTGCCCACTCTGGTCACAACACAGGATTGGGGCCTACAAGATAACTTGCTAAGAACCTTTGGGTTTACCCTTTTAAATTTAATGCTGTTGCTTTTCTGCTCATTGTATGGTAACTCAGGAGGCTGATGTTGATATCAAGAGGCTGTTTTGGTGGTTTTAGTGTTCAACAGTTAAGATCAGTGAAAACATTCCAATGGATAGCATGACTTGTCCCTCCCCATCATCACATTCTGGGCTGAGTGGCAGTGGTAATGATCTTCAAACATGTGTCCATTACAGATGTGTATGACTGATCTCCCTACCTTGGAATTTATGCCATACTCATCACCATGGTATCTGTACACCTTTGATGACATAACACAGATATATTCCATCTCTTTTATGCCTGTTTGTTGTTAACCAGTTTTAAACTGAACATTTTTTTCTAATGCAATTGGAATATATTGAGCCCATAACATTAAGCCTGTACATAAATGTCTTGCCGGAATAGGCTTAACAACACACTTGGCTAAGATCAATTTTGCCATTCTAATTGTCTGATTTTGTCTCTCTAGACAGCTGCTTGAGCTAGCCAAAACAACAGTATTAGAATGTCATAAGTCACTTTGAATCAGTGCTAAACAATATGAACACGCCACTCATGCTCAGCCTTGGTTTTGAAAGCTATGAGGCAAGACATTTGGATTCCCAGGACTGGAACCTCTTCCCCAATTAAATAGAGCTGTGGTGAATATGTGCCTAATCTCACATCTTAAAAACATGCTTTCACATTGTGGCATAACATTTCAGCCACAGTCTAGCCACAATAATAATACTTACATAGTGCCTTTTATCGGTCCTTTTCAAAATGCTTTAAAATCATCAGGCCAGATTCACCACTGTTCTATTCCAGTTTTACACAGATGTAACTCCATTGAAAACAGGAGAGAGACCTGACTGACATTTTGAAATGACCCCCATATATTTGTTTGCAGTATTGTAGACATGTTGGTCCCAGGATATTTAGAGAGACAAAGTGAGTGACGGAATATCTTTTATTGGACCAACTTCTTTTGGTGAAAGAGAAAAGTTTCGAGGTACATAGAGCTCTTCTTCAGTATGGGAAAGGTATTCAGAGTGTTAGAGTTAAATACAAGGTGGAACAGGTTGTATAACATAAGTAGTTAACACATATTTTAAGAGACCATTTAAGGCAAAGGGCCAATTAACAACTCTGCAGTCACATGAAAAAAGGAGGTTAATGGGTCATAGATTGTTGTAGTAAGCCATAAACCCAGTGTCTTTATTAAGACCATGATTTCTAGTGTCTAGAAAAGTATGAATATAAGTTCCTAGACTCTTCTTTGGAAGTTGTTTTGCAGGTTTCCTTTGAGGACAAGGACTGGGAGGTCATATATGGAGTGATCGTTTTGTGAAAAGTGTTCGCCCATGGATGATATGGTGTTTTTGTTTTGTTAACATTTTTCTGTGTGAGTTCATTCAAGAGCATAGTGATTGTCTGGTTCTTCTTCAAGTAATGTCCCTATGGGTGTTCCACTTTAAGTGCACCTGCAACTGTGATTGGTGATTTTTGGTAGTAGTGCTCATTCAGCCCACACGTGACCAACACCGAGGTTGTATGTGGCCACACCGGCGAAACACCTTTGGTTCCTTGTCAACTGCCTTCAATCTGTGATGAGTCTACAACTATGCCTGTTTTCTACTAATATTTGGAATTTAGTTTGTTACTATATAGCATTTGTAGTTGTTGGAACAGCTGTTCCCTTCTTTCTTTCTTTTTTATCTTTTAAAAAAATTTAAAATATATATTTTATTCATAGATATAGATAGATTGTGTTAAAAGTTTTTCCAATTCAATAGGAATCAATTTTTTGTTAATTTGCTTGGAAATACGAAATGCCAATCTCCCCACGATTCAAAAGGGAGAGGTTATTCCATTCAGTGATGGGCATTTCCAGTGCCTATGCTATTTGGGTGATACCCATATCCTTAGTAAGTGCAAGATCCGCACTTCTTCAATGGGTAGATCCCAAAAAATTAGGAAGATCAAGTTTAAACTCCTGATGATGAAGCAAAACCTACACCCAGCTTTGGTAGGTGGCACCATTGCACCGAGTACTGCTACGGTACCATACACTTCACCAAAGGTAGTCTCGATACCCACCTCTAAGCAGAGTATTAGTCCAGGGTTTGCCTATCTGCACCAGGACACACTGCTCTCCCTCTTATACTAGCATACTACAGCAAGATAGACGCCAAATGATGCTCACATGAAAGGAACACTCATGGATGCCTCTACCTGTGCCATTTGAGCCCCCCTCAGTGGCCTTACTGGGACCCATGGGTGTTCTATTGTCAACAATTTGCATCCCAGTCATCGTACCACCAGAGGGACTATAAACATGTCTACTTACCTCAACCTCCACCACCACCAGCTACACTAGAAGAAGACACCTTTAAGATGCAAGAAACAAGGGCAGATAAGGAGGTGGCACCTCTTACTAATATTTATTCCTTATCACCTGATGAAGCTGTGGTGTCTCTGCCCACCTTCTATGACGGATGACTTCAGACAGTTTCAGGAACCGATTAAGCAAATTGCTGATGCTTTGCAGATTCCTTTAGAGGTGGTTCTGGAGTCCAACCATAAGCTCCTAGACACTTCAACATCGATGAAGATCACCATTCCAGTCAATGAAGCTCTTATGGAGCAATCCCCAGCTACCACACCACCTGCCTGCAAAAGGATGGATAACAAGCATTACATTCCTGAGTTTCTATTTTCTCATCCAGCTCTGAATTCTCTGCTGATGGAGGCCATTAATGAACAGGGTAGACAGCATAGCTCAAAGACTACCTTGTACAGAAAGGACTGTACGAGACTCAGTCTTCTTGGTTGCAATCTTACTATTCAGCTATGCTTCAGTTCAGAATAACAAATCATCTGGCACTCATGGCCAAATACAATTATCTGAACTTCGACAAATTTAATTCATTTATTGAGCACCTGCCAGAGGAACATCATGACCAATTTAAAGTAATTATACAAGAGGGTCAACTTCTGGCAAGAACATCGTTCTAGGCCTCCTTGGATGCTGCAGATATGGTAACTCGATTGATTTCCACTGCAGTGGTCATAAGGAGAGCATCTTGGCTGAAGCTGTTGGGCTTCCCAAGAGAAGTTCAAAGCACTATCATAGACCTCCCCTTTGATGGTTGCAGTCTTTTTGCAGACTCAACAGGTACGTCTCTCCACACATTAAAAGACTTGAGAGCCACGCTGTGATCCTTAGGGATTTATACTCCTGTAAATAAGAGGAGATTTAGTATGTCTCAGATGGCACATAGAGCATGCCTACCTCTGTATTCAACTTACTGTAGGCCATCTGAGTCCCCATCCAAGAGGCCAAAGTACTCTAAAAATAAGCCACCTTCAGCTGCAGCCATATCTTCCTGATCCTCTCCATCCTCCAAGTGACAGTTCTGATGGATCCGTTGAGCGTCTTAACCACCCAATCGACAGGGTTTTACAGCTGCAACATACTACCCCCCCTTCCTCCTTTTGGATGACACGTTTCCTGTTTTCAGCCAACAAGGGAGAGTATAACATCGGATAATTGAGTTTTGGAAGCCATAACATCTGGATACACTATCCATTTCAAATCTATCCTTCCTATACATTCCCCATCCCCATTGCTCTTCAGGGACCCTTTTCATGACCAATTGCTGTTGCAAGAGATTCTCAGTTCTATGTTTAGGAGCAATATAACCTGTTCCTGTACGGCACAGGGGAGGGGATTCTATTTGAAATAGTTCCTGATCCCAAGAAGAATGGAGAATGCAGACCAATTTTAGACATCAGGTCTCTAAACAGCTATGCAAAACAGCTGAAATTCAGGATAGTGATCCTTGCAGCAATATTTCCCTTATTAGAATTAAGAGATTGGTTTGAGACTCTCAATCTACTAGATGCATACTTTCATAATGATAGTCATCCTTCACACAAGTTTTTTTTATTTCTAATCAATAACGAATAATATAGGCTACTTTCTTTCAGCCTATCTTTTGTCCCAGTGGTATTCTTATAGATTCTGGCAGGAGTTGCCACCTACCTACATTGTTTGGGGATAATAGTTATCCAATATCTGAACAATTGGTTAAATGGGGCAGATTGTATCAGGAAGTGTTGACGGCAGTAAAGATGATGCATTCTCTGTTTGGCAGGCTGAGCCTCCAAATAAACCTCGAAAAGTCCATTTTGACTAACACACAGCATCTAGACTTCAAAGGAACTTCCCTGGATGCAGTGATAGGTAGATCATACCTCCCTCCCAGCAGATTTTTTGCACTAACAAATCTCTTCTCAAGGATTCAGAGCAGTCATCAAGTAACAGTAAGAGATTGTCTGTCTTCAACTGCTGGAACACATGTCAGCTTGTGTGTTTGCAGTGCAACATGCCAGACTACATTTCAGAAATCTACAGGGATGGCTGCAAATGGCTTACAAACCAGGGAAGCACAGTCTAGGCAGATTACTGTCTGTTCCCCAATGGGTTATACAATCACTCAACTGGTGGAAGGAACCAACCAAAACATATGCAGGTGTTCTGTTCTTCCAGAATCCCTGTACTGCAGTCATAACATCAGATGTTTCACTTTTGGGTGGGGGGGGGTACATCTGTGACCTCACAATGTTCAGGTCAAATGGTCACTAAAAGAGCAGCTTCTTCACATCAATATTATGGAATTGAGAGCAATCAAACATGCTTGCTTATGTTTTCTACCACTAATCAAGTCCAAGTCAGTAAAGATAAGGACAGAGAACGTGGCATGCATGTATTACATCAACTGTCAGGGAAGCACATGTTCCTCTGTGCCAAAGCAAACCTGGAATTAATGCATAGCCAACCTGATAGGCATCTTGGCTTTGTACCTTCCAAGTTTTCAGAACACCATGGCAGATGATTTCAGCAGACATTTCTCTCTAAATTACAAATGGGAATTAAGCTTCTAAGTCCTCCAATTGATATTTCTAGCCAGGGGGTTCCTGGAGGTCAATCTGTTTGCCATGGCAGCCAACACAAAAGGCATCAGATCTTGTTTCAGAGAGGGCCTCAATCTGCAATCCCTATGAGATGCTTTTCTCATCTCATGAAAGAAGGGGCTTCTTTATACATATCCATCAACATTGCTACTGTTAAAGGTCCTCAACAAGATCAGACAAGATTGGGCCAGGGTCATAGTGATTGCTTTGATGTGGCCAAGACAAGTTTGGTATCCTTACCTAATCAGGCCCACGTCTTGCCCTCTGTGGCAGCTTACGATCATTCCTCGGCTCCTAACTGAGGATGCTGGTTGAACACTTCACCCCAACTTTCAGATTGTGAGACTCCAAGCATGGTTCCTTGATGGTTCTCAGGGATAGAGGTATCCTGTTCATCAGAGGCACAACACTTTTTATTAAACAGTAGAAATGAATCTACAATAAATACTTACCTCCAGAAATGGAAGCGTTATTCTCTTTAGTGTAGCAATCATCAGATTTTGCTTATTCAGTCTCCCCTTCCCAGAGTATTGAATTACCTGTTAGAATTGAAAGCATTGGGTCTTTCTATGAACTCCATTAAGGTACACTTAGCAACAATAACAGCCTTTCCTATATCCACAAGGGTTTTTTTGCTCTTTGCTCAGCCAGTCACTGTAAGGTTCCTAAGAGATTTGTGGAGTCTCTACCCACAAATCAGAGACGCTACTCCTAGGTAGGACCTGAACCTAGTCCTTAACTGTGCCTTATAAAGCTTCCCTTTAAACCACTAACTACATATTCTTTGTTAGATGTATCAATGAAGACAGCCTCCTTGGTCATCATAACTTCTGCCTGAAGGAGAATTGAGGGCTTTAATGGCAGACATCTCATTTATGGTATTCACCAGAGGAAGTATTAATGTGGGCCCATCCCATATTTTTACTTAGTGTCCTCAGAATTTCATATTAATCAAACCATTCATCTCCCAATGTTTTTCCCAGAACTATGTTGGACTAGTTAAGAAGCCATGTTCCATACCCTAGTCATTAGGAGAGCATTGGCTTTGTATGTAGCTAGGACCAAACCTTTTAGAAGATCTCCTAGACTATCTGTATCCATTGCAGACAGACACAAAGGTTCAATTATTTTGAAGCAAAGATTATCAAAGTGGATCTCCAGGTGTATTAAGATCTGATACAACTGAACTCAGCTTCAACTCCCTTCAAGAGTGATAACACATTCCACTAGAGCACTTTAGACTTCTGTACCTTGGCTTAAGGATGTATCAGTTGCAGACAACTGTAGAGCAGCAACATGGTTCTTGGTGCATACCTTTTCTAACCATTATGCCTTGGTTCCTGCTGCAAGATCAGATGCAGCTGTAAGCAATGAAGTTGTCTCTTCTATATTGGACTCCTGCCTCCTTAGGGGTATTGCTTGGGAATCACCTCAAATGAAGCACCCACAGGGTCACTACTCAAAGAAGGAGAGGTTACTCACCTTGTGCAGTAACAGGAGTTCTTCGAGGTGTGTGTCCCTGTGTCCATTACCTGCCCTCCTTCCCCTCTGCTTCTCAGTCTCTGTTGTGGGACTGTGCGGTGGAGAAGGAACTGAAGGCGGTTTGCCCATGCAGCTCCATATGGACTCAGTGCCAGGCACAGGGATATGTGGGGTGCATGCATGGGCCAAACAGGCATTGCTACTAAAAATTTTCAATCAATGGCACAGGGTGCAGGTGCAACTGAAGTGGAGCACCCATAGGGACACATATCTCGAAGAACTCCAGTTACTGCACAAGGTCAATAACCTCTCCTTTGACCCACATCGTTGTTGGTGGGGCATTTAGTGCACTGGATGAGGTATATCACGTTTGTGATATGTGAGGCATGTGTACAACCCGTTGATCTTGAAAGGGGTGTTGTTGGAAGGTATTGATCATCATAGCAGTGAAGTTATAGCTGCAGGTTTTGCATCTGCTGTTTTGGCAGGGTCTTATGCCTTTGAGTTGGTGGTCCTCATCTAGGGGAAGTTTGCTTCTGATTATGAGCTTGGTGAGGTTGGGACATTGTTTGAAGGCCAGAAGAGGAGGTTCGGGAAAGATTTCTTCCAGGATGTGGGCCCCGTTGAGTATGGGTTATAATTGTTTAATGCTATCCCCCTATGGGTTCCAGTGTGGGTGATAGGTGACGACTAGGGGTGTGTGATTGGAAGGGGTTTTATTTCTGTATTGAAGCAGGTTCTTGGGGTATTTGGGTGGCCTGTTCCATGATGTGATCTACTTCTATGGTGTCCTTGTTTGGTGAAGGTGATTTTAAGTGTATATCCTAGACTTTTTCCTTGGAGCATATTCTGTGGTAACTGAGTGCCTGGCTGTAGATAAGATTTCTTGGTGTGTCTGAGGTGGTTACTGCATCTGTGAAGTGTGGTAAGCTGTGGGTTTCTTGTGGATAGCTGTCTGTCCAGGACAATTGATGCTGGTATAGGAGTGTTCTAGACAGAGGTTGAGGGATGAGGGGTGATTATTGAAGTTGTGGGGGAGATCCATGGGGAAGCTTAGGTTATCTGTCCAGAGGTTGAAAATAACATTAATGTCTCAGGTACATCACTGGTTTCATGCTACATTTTTTCAGAAATTCTTCCTCAAGGTGGCCCATGAAGAGATTGGCATATTGAGGAGCCATCCTAATACCCATGGCTGTTCCGATGGTTTGGACAAAGTGTTTGTTGATTGTAAAATTGTTATGAGTGAGGATGTTTGGAAATGTGGTTGGGGTATATATCTGCAGGTTGCCCAAATAGATAGATATTTGAGGCAGGCGGCAGTGCTGTCTTTGTGAGGGATGTTGGTATATATGGAGGTGACATCCATGGTGGCAAGAATGTGTTCTAAGGGACGTTGTGAATGTTGCAGAGATTCTAGAGGAAGTTTGTTGTGTCTAGGAGGAAGCTGGCCCTTTGTGTGATGTGTGGTTTGAGGATGGTTTCTGTCAGCACAGTACAAGTGCCATGGCTAGATATGATGGTCTGCCTAGGTCCCCTTGTTTGTGTATCTTTGGAAGCATGTGAAAGGTTGGTTGGATAGGTTTGTGGGGGATGAGTTTGTAGAGATTCTCTTGGAGTTGTTTGGGAAAAGATTTGATGATATCCTTAAATTCCTAGGTGAACCGTGGTGTGGAGTCTTCTTTGAGTTCCCATAGTAGGTGGTGGTGGAGAGTTGTTGGTTGGCCTTGTTAATATATTCATCACAACGGAGAACTATGATGGCACCCTCTTTGTCTGATAGTTTGATCACTATCTGGTGGTTCGATTTCAGGGACTGTATATTTATCCTCTTAGTGGTGGAGAGACTGTGTTGAATGTGATTTTTGTTGAGGATTTCACAGTTAATTTTTTTCCTGAAGCAATCAGTGTAATGATCAAGTGTGTGCTTTCTTCCATTATGGCGTGCCTAGTCAGATGATTCTTTTTTCTTATGACAGTTGCTGGGGACATTATAGTAGTGGGTGTTGTCATCATTGTTGTGAAAGACATTTTTGAGGAGGATCCAGTGAAATAATTCTTCTATTTTTCCACGTTGTTATGGTATCAGGTGCTGTGGAGGGGCAGAAATTCAGTCCCTTGAAGACTATAGGTAATTCAGCTCCAGTTGGGGGTAGTCTTGATAAATTAATGATGTTGGGGTGTCGTATAGTGTCTATTTGTGGGGACTTGGTACTATGGTTTCTCCTTGGGTTGATATTCTGTGGGTTGTGTAATTGTTGGGTTGGTTCTACTTTCTGGTTTTGAGTTGGATGGCTGTCATCAGGTTTTTTTTATAATTGTTTTGGGTTTCTTGTATGATCACTTTCAAGATCCATGGGTCCTACACATGCCTATCACAACATTTGGTATACCTCATCCTGTGCACTAAATGCTCCAATAAGTACATGAATGAAACCAGACAATCACTATGCCCTTAATTGAACTCCTAGAGGAAAATGATAACAGACAAAAACACCATATTTCTCATAGGCGAACACATCACAAAATGATCGTTCCTTATGTGACCTCTCAGTCCTTGTCCTCAAAGGAAACTTGCACAAGATATTAACTGGCCTCTTCACCTTGAATGATCTCTTTCAATATAAGTTAACTACTTGCTTCACCTTATATTTGGCTGTGAAATGCTGAGTAACTTTCCCATACCTGCAGAAGAGCTCTGTGTAGCTCAAAAGCTTGTCACTTTCTCCAACAGAAGCTGGTCCAATACAAGATATTATATCACCTTCTCACCCCACATATCTCACATGTCTCATACACAGATGTAGTGCAGGGTAATTATTGGGTCTGATTCATCACTGCATACTCCAACAAAGTTACACCAGTGTAAAATGGGAGAAATGGCAGTGATGAATAAGACCCATTAATTACACTTAACTACTGCCCCGTGTGACAAGGGAGAGAGATATGGGGGCAATTCTACCTTCCAGTGAAACATAGACACATCTGGGGGAGCACAGCTGTTTGTTTAATATCAGTGATCTACCTTACATGACTTATTGAGGACAGGATATGTAGAAGAATGCTGCATCTGCTCGAAACTGCAGGGGAAATGTGATGATAATATTACTTGAGAGGCAACTTGCTTCTCAGATAGAAGATACAGGTGTAACGAGGCGGTGTGGCCTCCCTCTCAGATTGCCAGGGAGAACCAGACCAGGCCGGTGGGGGCGGAGCTAGAGCCCGCCTGTCTACCAACCCGGAAGCAAGGGGGCGGTGCAGGAAGTACAAAGGAGAGGCCCAGGAGCTCAGTTGGAGCCCAGCTCCCGGAGGGGAAGGACATCCCTCCTGGCCCTCCAGGTTGCCGGCGGCCTGGTACCTAGGTGAGCCGACCGAGACCAAGTACCCAGGGAAGCGGACCAGGGCTGGCATCCGGGAGCAGGCGAAGGAGCAGCACGAGGCCTGGGGCTCCGCAGTATTCCCGGATCCCTCCACCCCGTCAGACCAGGGAATTCTGAGGGGCGAGGACCTGGAGGAGTTGCCCGACACCAACGTGGAGGAAGTGGCCCTATGGGGGCCAGATTTGGAGGAGCTGCCCCTGGAAGGGCAAGGGGACGATGGCGAGGCATGGGCCCTGACTGGGCCCGACCTGGAGGAGCTACCCCCCGCTGACGGTCCCAAAGAGCTCCCTGACCTGCCACCCCCCGACAAGATTGAGGGGTTTTACAATCTGCCTCTGGACACTTACCCTGATGAGGGTGACTGGACACCGGAACCCCAGGTACCTGAGGGAAAGGGGGAAGGAAGTAGCCCAGGGGAGGGACCACACGGTCCGGGAGCCGGGGAGCCAGACGGCAAGTCAGCGTGTTGTGGTTGGGACCCCGCTGACCCTGCGGCTTACCCCGCGGACCCCGTGGCATATCCCTCAGCGACAGCTAGGGACCTGGGCTGGGACGCAGTGGAGTCGGGTGGGCCTGCGTCCTCCTCCCCCTTCCCCGACCGCACTGGTGACCCTTAGACTATTTTGCTGCCCCGCTGGGGCCTTTGAACTGTGTGTTACCCCACCTGGGGAGCTAGACTGCTTGTTGCCCCGCTGGGGGCATACAAACGGCTTACTGCCCCGCCAAGGGGGCCTGGAACTAAGTAAAGCTTGGGGACTGCTCCCCCAGCCCCCAAGCTGGGACTACCTCTGCTGAGGCAGGGTAGAGAGGGGGTGTGGCCTCCCTCTCAGATTGCCGGAGGGGGCCGACCAACCCCTCTACAACAGGGTAACACTCCTACCTTTACAATAAAGGCCATGGGATCTTTAATGGACACAAGTGATCAGAGTCTTAATTATACTCTCATCCCAAAGACAGCATCTCCAGCAGTGCAATGCCCGCTAACACCATTCTAGTCTACTGATTCTGAACTGATTTACAGGATAAAATTTGTAATTCTTTCAACTTCATAGCTATCAAGATAGTAGAATTGGGCTTTATTCTACTCTCTCTCACTCGCTAGTGTAAACTGTAGTAACTCTACTGAAACCATTGGAGTTACACCAGTTTTACATCAGCATACGAGACGGAAGTGGGCCCATTATATTTACTCAGTCTTTTATTTATGGCTAAAATGTCATTTTTCACTAGCATAACAGATTGCAGTCCAGATTCTCAATGGAGCTATTTTGATTTATACTAGATGAGGTCCTAACTCACTGTTTTCATTATATTCCAGTTTGTTAAAATTAAACAAATCAATAGACGGGAACATTGTTTTACAAAACATAACAATGAGGAGTTGAGAGGAAGTTTCTACCAAATTGCCAACATCACTGTGACTCACCAGCAGTTGGGTGTCTTATGAAAGTCTCCCATACAAGCATTAACCCATTTTGTAATGTCAAGCAGTTACCTACAAATGTGCAGGCCAGGAAAACCATATTCAAATTTGCAACTATTTTCATTATTTCATTATTTTATTTTTTGGTGAGAAACTTTAACCAAGGGCTATTCCTTCTCCATTCTGTGTTATTCAGTTGAATTGTGCCATGAATCCATAATGCTAAATTTGTGATATCACGACCATTTCGACAGCAAGGGACTGGGATGTCACAAGCCTGGGATTATGACTTCACTGCAGGATAAAGGAGAAACTGGGCTGTGAGAGAATAAGCCTCTTATCCAAGCACAAATAGCTGAAATAATAGAAAAAGGAATATAGAAAATAACTGTTCATGTAAATCGCTTTTTGCAGAAGTGCTCTCTTTGTAAATTTTGCCCCAGGGTGAAAATGTACAAAGGACTAGAAAATATACTTCCAATATAGGAAATAATCCCCCACTAGCAGAGAGATGGACTAGATGACCTGTTATATGTTTCTGGCTCTAACTTAGAAAAGCCCCTCTCTGAGTTGTTTGTTTGCAGCTTCTTAGATTTCACTATTGTAAAAAATGAATTAGTTCACTTATTTAATTTTCTAAAAATCATACAGATCTTAAAGCAAGAGACTGTAACTTTACAATCTCTCCTGACTAAGGGGCAGCATCTAGCTTCACTACCCCAGGAGCAGACTAAACAACAAATTGTGACTAAAAGAGTCACAATCCCTCCTCCACTCCCTCTTTGATCTGATAGCATTTTACTCCACACGTGGAATGTTTTACTCCTCTGCACCTAACTAGCTACTCTAGCTAACAAGTGGGTAGGAGGAAGGTGGAATTGCCCCCTTCCTACCCACTTGCTCACAGAAGGGACTATCAAATGAGTAGGTCCTGGTATCCTGACCACAGCCAGAGTCACAATGTAAGCAGGCCAAGCATAGAGCCTTACTCACGTTTACTCACCTGCAGTTGAGTAAAGGCTGTGATAATCTTAACCCCATGTTTTTTCTTGTTTTGCAAGACAAAGTGATACATACAGGTAAAATTAAATTTAATGCAGACACCTAATACTTTGAAGGCCAGATCTTCCCCCAACTTCATCTGGAAAACCTGCTTAACTGTCTCTCTGGAGATTCCTCTTGCATATGATGGAATCCTCAGATTATGTAGAGTCCTCATAGCAGCTCTACACTTTTGCTTGTGTCCCGCACCCCTTGCAGGAGATGTGATATGGGTAAATCAGCAATCTGACTATCTCTGGCTGCCAGAATGGTACTATGGGGCTGTGAGCAGCCAGGCATATATTAGAGCAGCCTTTGGGCTACTCTAACATGCGTCCTCAGATGTGATTACCTTAAAAGTGTCTTAAAGACACCTTTGGCACTATCCCGTGTCCTGTCCATGATATGGTATTGCCACCCTTACTTCTGTGCTGCTGCTGGCTGCGGCACTGCCTTTAGAGTTGGGAGCCTGGCCAGCAACCGCTGATTTCCAGCGACCCAGCTCTGAAGGCAGTGCAGAAGTAAGGGTGACAATACCACAACCCACCTACAATAGCCTTGCAACCCCCTTTTGAGTTGGTTTGAGTTTCCCCAGTTTGAGAAACGCTGACCTAGAAGATAGACCATTGGACTGGCACTCAATTTCTGTTCCTGGGTCTGACATGGGCGTCCTGGCTAACCTTGGGTAAGCAATTTCAAACTCTTTGTTCCTCAGTTTCTCCGTCTGTAAAATGGGAAGAATAATAAAGTGACTTCATTTGTGAAGTCCTTTGAGATCTACTGGTATAAAGCGCTATATAAGAGCTAGCTAGCTATTATTATTTGGGTACATATTTAAGACCATTAGTGTGAATTTTCAGAAGTACCTGGTGATTTTTTTTGGATATCTCAATTTTTGGGTTCCCAACTTGAGACACTGCATATGGAGCTTGTTTTCAGAGGGTGGGTGCCCAACAGGCCTTTCTGGAAAATGTAGTGTAAGGTGAAATGATGGGAATAGATAAATATGGAATGTTTATAAAGCAGTTCACTCTGTTTAAACGCTGAACAATATACCTCTGCGGCAATCTCTTCATAAAGGAGGGGAGAATGATATCTGAGGTTTATATTTTGCTAAAAGCATGAACTGTAAATAGGTCTTTTGTGCAAAATATCAGCTGCATTTCAGAGAGGAAACTGATGTTGACTTGATAACCCATGATAAATAATACTAAAAATGAGATTGAATGTATACAGCTGCAGGTATGTTTGTATAAAGTTATGCAACTATGGAAAAGACCCAGAAAACCAATAATAAATAGACTAACAGCAAACTGAGTTTATTTCAAATAATGACAGCAGTAGCCAATCAGTAATAAAGCATGTTTCTCTGCAATTTGTCATATTCCATTCCAAAAGGGAAGTTGATATTGGACCTGATTCCTCACTGTGTTCCTTGTGTAGTCATTGACATGTGCAAAGTGGGTGTGAAGGGCTATTACATCAGAATGTTTTAGACCCACTGTGCACAGGTGCAAGTGGCTGAACAGAGGAGTAAACCTGCAGGAAATTAGGCCTCCAAGATTTAAAAAGCAAAGACTTGGGGAAGATTGATATTGATTCCAGTTCATCTTTAGGATGCATCCAGCAGATGTTTGAGACTGTGTTGTTTAGGGATCCTCTTACCACAGCGATAGATAGCTCTGCCTTTAGCAACTCTAGGGCCTACGTAAAGACTATCTTAGTAGCTTGCTCCCCATTATATTTTCTGTTTCTATGTATATGTGTCCAGATCAATGTATACATAATATACAATACATCTAATTGCTTGGTTTTTAAATACCTGATAGGCTACATCTCTTTGAATACCGCTAACTGAGTCAAGAGACAGAGGACTCTATCCTTTTAATCTTTGAGTATGATAAAGAGGAGTCCCAAACAAACTGTCTCTCTAACATTCTGAATTGAACATGAGTTTACAGAATCCAAAAGCTGACTAGCTACCAAACAGTTAGCTTTAATTTCACTTTAGTTTGTAGCCTGAATAAATGTAACTAGTTAAAACATGTCTATTAGGTTTCAAGGAAGATAAATATAATTCTTAATGGACATGGGGCAAATGCATTCATTGTAATAATTGTAATTATAGTGCGTACTTTGTAAATTAATAATTACAGGACACTTTATTTAAAGTGTTACCAGTGTAACTAAGGCCATGCTAGTTTGCAAAAATTCCAGCCCATACATTTTGAGTAATTAAAAAGAGAGAGAGAGAGAAATCTCTAGTTATCTGAAAAGGTTTGTACCAGCATGAACATATTTTTGTATTATTTGTATCCTAATATACAATCTCAAATAAAAGTTAATCAGAAAGAGGAGGAGCTAACGTTGCTTTTTGTAAAGATCTAAACCGTGGCAGTGAACAAGAATAAATTTCCTTCGCAAAAGTCCATTGCACTGCAAAAGGCATTGAAAACTGGCTATACTGAAAACTCCACATGGGTTCCAAGGCCCTAGCATGTATCTCATTCATTGGTTGGTTGTCTAGGTAGCAATCAAGAGGATACCAGACTATTTCGTAACATTTTATTTTAGATAAATGTCTTTTAACTTTAAATTTAGTCACACTAATTTCACAGTTGCAGGGCTAGCTGTACCTCTGCCCGTTTTCTGAGTGCACTCACTTTAGTTGTTCAGCCTCTTGTCCTTACCTGTCGGGGGTTCAATCATGTGATTCTTCCACCCCTAGGCTACGTCTACACGACATCATTTACAGTGGCACAGCTGCATTGATGTGCTGTCTGGTGAAGATGCTCGAAGCCAACAGGAAAGAGCTCTCCCATTGGCTTAACAAGTCCTGCTTCTGTGAGAGGCGGTTGCTATGTTGGTGGGAGACGCTCTCCTGCCAAAAAAGTGTTGTCCAGACTGGCACTTAGATTGGTATAATTTATGGCACTGTGGGATGTGGATTATTCACACCCCTGTGCGACATAAGTTATACCGAAGTAATTTATTATGTAGACATAGCTTTAGGCCATGACCCAAGAACCCCCATGTTTTACCAGCCACTATCATCCTGCAGGTCCAACTGAGTTTCAGGCATCTACTTTTTTCCCTTGGAAAGCTTGCAACCAACAGCCTCTTTAAAATAAAGTGTTTTTATTTAGCAGTTGGAACAAAGCATTAGAGAAAAAAGGAGTTTAAAACAATAAACTGACACACACACACACATTAATCGAATCTTACGCTTCACTACAAGCTAAATTAGATAGAGCTGAAGTTACAGGAACAGAATAGAACAAATTAACATTCTCTTAGCCAGTCCAGATCTTCCTGCATGTCTGTGGGTGTCTCAGTCTTGTTCTCTCCCTATTAAAACTGTTTTTCTCTGGTTAGCAGGAGCATCCGTTATGGCCTCTCCAAAGGATGTCCCATGATGGCTGCTCCACTGTTTGGCCAATTAGACCCATTCAGTCTCAATGCATTTAAATCATGGATCTAATGGCTGTATCTCTCCTGTGCATGAGTGTGCGGAAACGGTCTGATCCCCTTTATTAGTCTAACACATCATCTTAGAGGTCAATCACAGTTTGGTTACAGATCAAAATAGGCATTAATGCTGCCGCTTATGGCTCTTTATTGTCACAGTTACATACCTAGCATCAGAAAAGGGGACTTTGAAGTAATAGAAATTCAGATTCTCTGACTAGCAGTTTGGAAGGTGACTCAAACTTTCAAATGTTGCCCAACCTTTAGGCATCTTACATCTGATTTTTCAGAGGTGCTGAGCAGGGCAGCTTCCATTGATAGCAGCTGCATTGTGAATGTTCAGCACCTCTGAGATTCTGGCCAAAGGTGTTTGTCAGACACCCAAAAACAGAATCAGCCAAAGCCGGAGGCCACTTTTGAAAGTGGTGAACTTGGTATCTTATGATGTTACTGATCTGTAGGGTTCTTAGTTTGGTGCTAAGCCTGTGTGGATTGCAAATAAAATGTTTCTCAAATGTTAACTGAAGTTTTTATTACCATCTAATTTACACCATATATTTTTACATTTTAGAGCTATAGCACACGATGAATGGACTTTAGATTAGGTTCAGCCTTCTCCACCCTTAAAGTGCTAAATGAATAGAGAGCATCCCAAATGCATGTGCTACATGGCACCTGAAATCCTTAAAAGTAAAGGAAAGTGCATTTATTTCAGTATAAAACCTATAAAACCAATGCAAATACTTGAAAGTGATTCCAAATTTATTGCTATAATTAAGTGTCATGAACATTTGTCACTGTATACTGTGAAATATAAATAACAATGCTAAAGCTGAGTAGAAACCAAAGAAGACCTGGAAGCATTTTTCTTACAGTATTTTATTACAGCTAAGTAGCATCTTACTAGAAACCATTTAGCCATACAATTAGTCTCCTTCTTAAAGCTCTAGTAATATTGTCATGCATATTCTACAGTTCTACATGAGGATATTTTCAAGTATGGTTCTAAATAAAAATTATCCATCTCTTCTGGTTTTGTGCTTTGTTTTCTGCTTTTAATCTTTTTGGAGGATCAGGACATGTTACTATCTATGCTGAATTTTTGTCCCTGAAAATAATTTTTTTGAGAATTCTATGGGATTCTGATTCTCTTCTTTCTTACACCATTGTAAATCAGGAGTAACTCCATGGATGTCAATGGAGTTTCATTGGTGTAAGTGAGATCAGAATGAAACCCTATTGTTTTCATGCCTAAGTGTAAAGTTTCAGAATGATAGTGCCATTGATTTTCTTTTGACTTTAATTAATTTCAGGTGCTCAATCTGTTCCTTGCCTTGCTACTGAGCTCGTTTAGTGCTGACAACCTTTCAGCACCTGATGAAGATGGAGAGATGAACAATCTGCAGCTGGCTTTTGCTCGGATCAACAGGGGGCTTCAGTATGTGAAAAACACAACATGGGATTTCTGTTGTAATGTACTTAGGCACCCAAAGACAACAGCTGAAAAGAAGGCAATGATTAAACTTGCTGCCGAGAATGCTGGTGTCCTTCACAACTGTGTGAATAGCCATACCACTGCAGAGATTGGCAAAGATGTGGAGAATCACAAAGAGAACCATGCTGATGATGGGACTGACAAAAATGGGCAGAAACACCCAGTGATTAGTGACCATGATGGTTTTCTGATCAACCCTGACCTGTCCATCTGTGTTCCGATTGCTATGGGGGAGTCTGATATTGAAGATCAAGAAGATGAGGAGGAGCAGAGCACATTCACAGAAATGGAGCAGGTAAGGAGCCAAAATGTTTGAAAGCAGTAGTTTATTGAGAGGACATCCATTTCTACATCCAACTCTAGATCCATAGCTCATAATACTAACAGTTAAGCCCAAATCCTGCCTTGGATATGTACCTGCCTCTCTCATTAACTTCAATAGAAGTTAAGTGTGCATATCCAAGGGCAAAATTCAGTCTTTAACAAGGAGGTATCTCCTATCATTGTATGCTTTCTTTAAGTCCACATCCAGCCCCAGATCTCCATCACAAGAGTGTTAGAGAGGATCCTTAGGTTCTCTGACAATTAAAAATTAAAGTTTCCATAAATGAGGAGGGAGAAGTGGCTTGATTTGGTTTATGTAGCAGAACTTCAGCACCAAGCAATTCTGTTTAAAGGATCTGAAGAATGAAAATGCTGATGTGACAATGTGTCGGAGCACATAGTGGTTGATTCAGAAAGCACATTTTCTGGAAAGGCAAAAAATGAGTTAGTAACATACCTTATTTTGACATTCTAGACTTACTTATTCTACAGACCTCTCAGTAGAGCTGGTTGGAAAATTCTGAATGTTTTGAAATTTTTATGAAAATAGAGAAAAATCATTGACAACAAATGTTATTTCCCCCCACTTTTGGAACATCTCTACCTCTCAATATATATCCTGTTGCAGCTAAAGCCATTAGCTCTGATCCAGCACCCATTAAGGTAAATGGAAACCCATGGATTTCAGTGGGCCCTCTGGATCAAGCTGAGGTCTTTGGGGTCGGGTCTCAAAAACGTAGGAAAGAATGTTCGAAAAGCAAAGTTATCCTTAGAGATGTGTTATGTGAAGAAAGCATTACCAAATGACCATGTAGGAAATCACAAACAGACAGATAAATGTTAATCTCTAATGCTTCACTATGGAAAGCTTTTCAGTCTTATTATACTCTGTCACCAGCAAGTATTGCTGGATTGATTGATTGAGCTGCTAAAAGAGAAGATGGAGAACTAGAACTCTAAGTGTTATCAAGCCATGTCATCCAAATACACACCAGGATAATGAAATATGCAGTCAGAAAATATTTGGAAATATCTTAAAGGGTTATTAGGGTTATTTTTATTTTATTTTATTTAAAGGACATGTGTATTAAAATCATCGGATGCAATGGAGGTAGCATGGAAAGTAAATTAAACCTAAACTTGAGTGTGGCTATTTGCTGTTTTGGCTTTGTGCATTTTGGCTGTATTCTTAACAGCAGGTGTGTTAAGTTGCTCCCTAGTTATAGCTAAAAAAAAAAAAAAAAAAGGCAAGTAAGCATACTTTAAATATGTGATAGTTGCTAAATAGAATGATCGATACTGATAATATTTGTGTTCTCTTTGAAATCTTGCCCCAACCATAATAGTTGAATATATAGGCAGAATACCTTGTAAGGTAAACCTCTCATAAGTGATTTAGAGTATGGTGGCTTTGTTATTATTGTTTAATCTGACATTATTGATTGGCTGAAATTCATATTACTTTTCTGGAGACAGAATCTGTTTCTAGCTGAGATTTGAAAAAAAGTTTCCTGTCTTTGTACATCAGTTCAAGACCGGGGGGGAAGGTACACCGTTAAAAACTCCTGTTTGCTCATCAGATGCACAAAAAGCATACATTGACTTTTCACATATAAATATACCTAATACTAAATACCATGCTTTTCAAGCTAATACCTAATGGTGGATACAATCACAACCTAAAATAGTCTCTTCTCATTGGAGCTTGCTGAATTTTCACAACTTACAGGATCTAAGGAAAAAGTACAAAAACACTGATTACCCATTATTGTTGCAAGAAAATGTAGAATCAGAATTTTAGTGATACATATTAGAGCTGGTTGGAAAATGCAATTTCTATCCTGCAGAAAATTTTCACAGTTAGAAATTTGTTTGCATCCTGAATTGAGATGAAAAGACAAAGTTTTTGCAGAATGGAAATTTTGAAAAATTTCTATTCAGAAACATCAAAATGTCCTTACTGAAGAATTTAATCATAAACAATGTGAATAATAATGAGGAACCATTTAAGAACAACTTACTAGATGCCCAAAAAGCCAGAATACCACAACTGAGGAAGAAGGCCATTCTCATTTAAAAAAAAAAAAAACAACAACAAAACAAAAAAAACCAACCTGCTTTACTTAGGTGGCTGTAAATATATATATATAAATATATATATATATATATAAATAAGAAATGGGAAGTTGATAGTAATGAATATAAATCAGAAGTTAGGAATTGTAGACAACGGATAAGGGAACCCAAGAGACTCATGGAGAAATCTATGACTAGTTGAGTTAAGGATTAAATTATAAATTTGATTGATAAAAATAAAAGTATTGCTGTAATATATTTAGACTTCTGTAAGGCATTAACTCATTATTATACAACATTTTCTGTAAAAAAAAACTAGAACAATATAAATTTAACATGGCCTTCATTAAATGGGTAAAAACTGGCAAATTGACTGGCCTGAAATTTAATTGTAAAAGGGGAATTCCATCAAGCAGCTGTGTTTCCAGTGGGGTCCCTCAGGGATTGGTTCTTGGCCTAATGCTATTCAACATTTTTATAATCATAGAAGATTAGGATTGGAAGGGATCTCAGGAGGTCATCTAGTCCAACCCCCCGCTTAAAGCAGGACCAACCCCAATTAAATCATCCCAGCCAGAGCTTTGTCAAGCTGGGCCTTAAACCTTTAAGAATGGAGATTCCACCACCTCCCTAGTAACCCATTCCCTGGCTTCGCCACACTTCTAGTGAAAAAAGTTTTTCTTAATATCCAACTTAGACCTTCCCCACTGCAACTTGAGACCATTGCCCCTTGTTCTGTCATCTGCCACCACTGAGAACAGTCTAGCTCCATCCTCCCTGGAACCCTGATTCCGCTATCAAATCCTCCCTCACTCTTCTTTTCTGCAGACTAAACAAGCCCAGTTGCCTCAGCCTCTCCTCATAAGTCTTGTGTTCCAGCCCCCTAATAATTTTTGTTGCCATCCTCTGGACTCTTTCCAATTTGTCCACATCCTTCCTGTAGTGGGGGGCCCAAAACTGGACAGAATACTCCAAATGTGGCCTCACCAGTGCTGAATAGAGGGGAATAATCACTTTCCTCGATCTGCTGGCAATGCTCCTACTAATATAGCCCTATATGCTGTTAGCCTTCTTGGCAATAAGGACATACTGTTGACTCATATCCAGCTTCTTTTCCACTGTAACCCCCAGGTCATTGTCTGCAGAGCTACTGCCTAGCCAGTCAATCCCCAGTCTGTAGCAGTGAATGGGATTCTTTCATCCTAAGTGCAGGACTCTGCACTTGTCCCTGATGAACCTCATCAGATTTATTTTGGTCTAATCCTACAATTTGTCTAGGTCATTCTGTATCCTATCCCTACCCTCCAGCATATCTACCACATCCCCCATCTTAGTGTCATCTGCAAACTGGTTGAGGGTGCAATCCACCCCATCCTTCAGATCATTAATGAAGATGTTGAACAGAACCAGAAGAAATAACGTGGAAGAAAACATAAATAATTACTGATAAAGTTTACAGATGACACACAAATTTGGGGGTGTGGTAAATAATGAAAAGGATAGGTCATCGATACAGATGACAAATTCAGCATAACTGATCATGTAATAAACAGGACACAAGCAAATTATGAATTCATATGGCCAAATCTAAATATATACATGTGCGGACAAAGAATGTAGGCCATACTTAAACAATGGGGTACTCTATCCTGGGAAGTAATGACTATGAAAAAGATTTGGAGGTCCTGGTGGATATTCAGCTGAACATGAGCTCCCAGTGTGATCCTGTGGCCAAAAGAAGTAATGTGAGCCTAGGATACATAAATAGAGGAATCTCAAATAGGAGTAGAGAGGTTATTTGACCTCTCCATTTGGCACTGGTGTGGCTGCTGCTGGAATACTGTTTCCAGTTCTGGTGCCCACAACTCAAGAAGGATGTTAATAAATTATAGAGAGTTCATAGAAGAGCCACAAGAATGATTAGAGGATTAGATAATATGCCTTGAAGTGATCTAAGGAAAAAGTACAAAAACACTCAAGACTCAAGTAATTCAATCTATTTAGCTGAACAAAGAAAAAGTTAAGGGATGACTTTGTTATATTATAAGTATCTACCCAAGGAATAAATATTTAATAATGGCTCTTCAGTCTAGCAGAGAAAGGTATAACACAGTTTAGTGACTGGAAGTTAAGAGGACAAATTCAGATGGAAATAAGACATAATTATTTAACAGTGAAGGTAGTTAACCATTGGAACAATTTACCAAGAGTTGTGGTAGATTCTGTATCATTGACAATTTTTAGATCAAGATTGGATATTTTCCTAAAAGATCTGCTCTCAGAATTATTTTTGGGAAGTTCTATGTCATGTGTTATACAGGAGGTCGGACTAGGTGATCACAATGGTTCTTTCTGACCTTGATATCTATGATGATCTATCATGAAGCATTTTGTTTTGATGATGTTAAAATGTTTCATGTCAAAGCATGATGATATTATATATAATATATTATATTAAAATATAATATAAATATTATACAATAAATATTATATTAAATATAATGATATAAAAGTCTAAACAAAATAAAAAAGTCAAAATGAAATACTCTATTTTGATTTCACATTGTTTCAAAATTTTCCAGACAAAAATTGAAACTGATAAATTGCCCGAAAACATTGATTTTGACAAAAAGACATTTTCCGATGGAAAAATATTCCTTCTAAACGTTGTTGACCACTCTAATACTTATGTTCTGTGATGATATATCAAATGTTTGTATAATTCGTCAGGGATCTGATGTTGTTCAGAGGTTTACATAGATTCATAGGTATACTGATAGGTTAACAATTTTGCTACCTGAAGTGTAATTCAAATTATTTTTCAAGACTAGTGTGCACATTAAAATCAATAGGACTGGAAGGAGTTAGGAAAGAAATGTATTAACTTTATCTACAATATATACACTGCTTTGAGTCATAATAGCATAGGTAACTACTCTTCTCCTTTGTAAAGTCTAGTAATATAAAATAAAAGAACTCAACAATAGAACTGTGGAAAACTATCTGTTTTTATTTGGTAGTTTTCCATTTGATCTGGCTAATTTGGGGTAGAAGTCTTACGAGTGCAGAGGGCCATCATGAGGCCTAGACACTTCTTAAGCCCTAAATTTCACTATTGGTCAAGGATCAAATTCTGGCATTTCCAGCCTGTGAACATAATTTTTTATTAGAAATTTTTAGAAATGAGAAAATATCAAAATTGACCTTTTATTAGAAAATATTAGAATCAACCTTAGGGCAATATGCAAAAATATTCACATATTTTCTGTTATCACATTTTTTTTAAGTTTTACAGAGAAATTGTGCAAGTTTGTGGAGAAATGATTTTTTCATGATGATATGGCAGGTTTTTGGGATGTGTAAATTAGCATTTACTTTTATGCAAAGTGTGAACAATTGTAGCTAAAATCATTTCATTTTACACTGAACTAAGTTATAAAGATATAGTACATATGTACTGGCTAGTTTAGATAGATGTCTATAGGAAAACTCCTCAGCTAGTGTAATTCAGCATAACTCAGTTTACCCCAGCTGTGGATCTGGCTCTCATCTATAGGAAAGACTCGTTTCCAAGTTAGAGGCATTTCTGTGACTATTTCCTCAAAACACTGGCACAGGTGTAACTGTGACTACATGTAGTGCAAGACAGTGGAGAAGCGAGCTCTGTATGCTTTCAGGTTAAAAGCATTTCTGGTTTTGACAGTATGTGTTCCAGCTAAGCATGCTGTGTTAACCCACAAAAACAATCTTCATCACAACACAGGTTACTGAAGAGGAAGAGGAAATGGTTTGATCTGCAGTTTAGTATTCGAGCCTCATTCACTGGTTTGATAGTACCCGGCGTTATAACTGTGATAATTTCATTTTTGTGGCAAACTTATAAGAAGCTGGGAAATAAGCTTCCCCGGTCATGTTGCACTTTTAAAGCTTTGATCATGTTACACTTCCAGAATCTGCACTACAACAAATTATCCCAACAAATTTCTGTGTTGCCATGATAACCACAGTTAAATTGTGCAAAGGGAAATCAAGAGAAATGCAAATACAATTTACACGAGTGAAAGGCCCACAATTATGGCTAAATATCTGTTTGTGTTGAGGGCATTATATACAAATGAAACAAGAGATACTTGGGGCAGATTGTTACGCATTCAAATCTATTCTAACTTTTCCATAATTGTAATCCTTTTTTTTTTTTTTTTTTTTTAACATATTTAAGAATTTTAGACTAGGCAAGGAGAATGTTTGTGTTCTCGTGTGTCTGGAGAATGATGCTTAGAGGAGAAAATGTCTCCCGCTTCACTTTAAAGATGTTGGTTTAAGTGGGATTTAGTGGTCACAGTTTGGAAGAGTTGCTAGAACCTGCTTTATTTTCTTCTGTTAGTAGACTTTATTGTTGTTGCCTGGGCAAAGAGGTAAAGGAAGTGTATAAATCAGCATTTATTAATGAATATTCCTGTCTGACATCCATGACAAGGAAACACAAAGTTCTGCCCACTCACTGCTTCCCATGGGGCTTCCAACAGTGAAGCAGAGTGTCTGCCACAGAGTCACTGAAGATGTGCATTAGAGGGGAAAAAAGCAATTTTGAAGCATCTCAGAGAATGTTGAGTGCAAAAAGAGATTTTCTCTATGATCAGGATACATTTAAAATTTCCTCTCTGTGAAGCCAGTTGCCACTGTGATTAACCTATTATACCTGCAATGTTTAGAATTTTGACATACTTGTCTTAGAAGTAAACACCTCATTTACTTCTGGGCTTCCCAAGTGCATTGCTAAAAGTATTAACACGGTGGGCCAAATCTTCTAGTTCTTTTTCAGGCAAAGAACCTACTGAAGACATTGGACCATACTCTGCTCAGCATACACTAGTGAAAATCCAGAATCAGCTGGCATCATTGAAAGGCTAATGATAGTCGGCCTAAATCAGTATTGCAAGATTTGATGCAACATTGCTAGAGAATGGTATTTTGGATGCAATCCAATCCTTCTGACTTCCATTAACCTTCACTGAACATCAGATTACTCTGCTGGAAAAAACAAAATGCCACTTTAATGAAAGTCATAGTAGTTAAGTAAAACTGCACTCATGCTGTTGAGCATAGCAGCCTGAAAGTTCAAATATTAAGAAACCCTTCTACAACTGTATTTTCTCTTCAATGTATTAGGAGACGTTTTAATTTCAACTGGCACTTCTGTTACCTCAGCCGATGCTGTCAGCAGCCATCTTGCTGAAAGGTACCAATTTGTGACACTGTCATTTGAAGGCCTGTAATAACCCAGTACACCTGCGAACACCTTAATCTCCCTTTTGTAACTGAGATGCACTGACAGTAAAGAAATATGGACGAGACTTGCTTGCAGCCCACACATATGTCAGAGAAAGAAGCTATATAATAAAAATCTGCACAGAATTTATAATGAAACAGAAAATGACAGGTGGGACTGAGGTCCAGAAAATTTCGTTGTGTAGGAGATGCCGCTTCCCCTCTAATCTTAATGGATCTATGTTTCTCTCATATATTTTTAGGGAACAGTCATTGTAGCCTTCTGACTCAGTGCTTTAAGAAAGACAAAAGAATCCCACCCCTCCTTAGTTTAACCCTAAGATGGGAGCAAGAATCACCACAGTAAGTCATCTGTTTATACTCCCAGATACATTTGGTGTCTGTCAATTATATGAAAACAAACTAATAATAAAGACTCTGCTAGTACCTTTGAGACAGAGAATTCCAAATATCGATTGTCCTCTGAGGAATAAAAAAGCCTAACCATATAATTAAAATGTTTTAATCTACATCTTGTGATGCAGCACAGCAGTGTCACAATGAGTGTCTGGTTGCATCCTTTTCAGATTGTCTTTTCAAACACTAATTTTGGCTCCTCAAAGGATTTAATTATAGAAATCATTTTCTAAACCTCTGTAGAGTCCTTTTGGAGCCCTAAGAATGACACCCTAATAAATGTGACATCTGAAAGAATGGGAGAGGATCAAGGAGACATTAATATGGTGGAACCATGTAATCAGCAAAATACAGCCATCTCACTAACAAGACCATATAGGAAATTACTTTAAACTTGCCATATTAAAAAATTTTAGAAATCAAAATGGGCCCGATCCAAGCCCCTTCTATGGCCCCTTTTGCAGTACACCACATGCTACCTGGGAATCTTCTTCAACTTTGACCCTACTGCTCCCTCCAGTAGAGAGTGTAGCTTGACTGAAACAGAGCATCTGGCTCCATGTCTGTTAGACTATGTCTACACTGCATGCTTCTCTTGGTGATGTGTACTCAGGTAGGAATACCACCTTACACAGCTCTCTACTCTCTATTCACCCAAGTGGTGCCTTCCTGCCTACGGTGCTACTTTTAGCCATGTGGTGTCACAATGCCTCCCCGCTGTTTGAGCCTTTCCCTGCCACAGGCAAAGACTCCAGCAGTGGAGAAAAGCTCTAGGAAGGGGAAAGCAGCAAAAGGCTCTGGCAGTAGGGAGCTGCTAATGCCTTTCAACGCTGCTGCCATGCCAGAGCCTTTCACTGACGTGTAGCTGCACACCTCGATGTGAACCCAGTTTGCTTTTCACTGCAGCATGAAGCTACACATACCCTACACACAGCCAAAGGTGATGAACAGTGTAGACATAGCCTAGGGGCATATCTACATAGTAGCCCTGGGTGTGAGTTGCAGCTTGTGTTGATGTACCCATGCTATCTGTGTTCTAGCTAGCTCATTGGAAATAGCCATGAGGCCATTGCAACATGGGCTGTGCAAGCTGCCTAATCCCCGGGGTTCGTATTTGCTTTTGGCAACCCATGCTGAAGCCTGTGCCGTGGCGTCCTCTCTTCTGTTTTTAGTGAGTTTGTTCAAATACAGCTAGCACAAATACATCTACTTGAGGTGCAGATCCCCACCCCCGGCTGCAGTGTAGACATACCCTATGTGAAAAGTAGACACGTTTCAGAATCGACTAACAGCAGTGAAGCAAAAAAAAGTATAGCAGATTCTGAATCAGCTCAATCAACATCAAACATCTATCGGCAGCTCCTAAAGAATGGTCACCTTCTTAGAGGATAAAGCTGATAATAATGAAAACATAAGACACCATTTCAATATATGATTCCTGTATCTTCCTGAAGTTCTAGGAAAAGCCAAGTATAAATAACTGTTTTTGTCAGTGGATCCCAATCCTCTGTCTACATAGTATGCTGGTTGTTTATACCTCATTGATAGCAGGAGCATACTAAGGCTATATGCCAATGGCAAACCCCATGGGCCTGACTGTGATCACACACGAGTAGGCACTGTTGACAGTGGAGTTACTCCAGATTTATACTTGTGCAAGTCAGATCAGAATCTGCACTACAGTGGCTAGTGTCCCCATATGGAAAAGTGTTCTGAAAATGTACCGCATGCACCTTTAAAGTTGTGATAAAGCATTTGCATTTGTCCAGTGCTCTGCATAGATAACACCTTTTAACACTGCAATGCCGAGCCAGCGGTACTTGCTTACTTGTTTTTGGAAAATGCCATTATTGATTTGTTATGATGGAGTGGCTAATTGGGTCATATGGAACATGCTTACTGCCTGCTGCCACGGAAGAGTGCTTTACTGTTCCTTGTACTCCTTTAAAGCAGGCAGGGGAATTTTAAGTTACACCTCCCCTTGCATTACATAATAGGCCAGATCCCACATCCTGCTGTGGCTGCTTTCTGCCACCCTGATTTTGCAAAGAAGCTGAAAAGCCCACAGCTTGAGCCACCTAAGGATTCCCTCTGAATGGGGAAATCCTTACATAGCATCAAGTTGCTGAAGTGGCTGCTAGATCAGTCCATCCGTGGATGTAGTGTGTGGTGCAGGGACTGTTGCCTGAGGTAAGGTGGAATACCTTTGCTCCTGGGGTCCTGCACAGTTCCAATAGGGCCTGATTCTGCTGTCATCCTAGTTTCTCATCTGTGTAATTGCACTGACTCCAGTGGCGTTACTCCTGATTTACCCTGGTATCAGACTCAATCCCACTGACTTCCATGGGAGTTGAGCCAGCTAAAGCCAGTGTTGTACTGAGTCCGCACAGAATACCAAACTGGTGTAAGTTACACTCATTTTGCACACCCATTGAATGCCAGATTGTTCTAGGTGACACTACTTTGCTATTTACATCCATTTTCTGATCATTCTCACTTACACCGATGGCCAAATCATGCTATCAGTTGTATGAGGACAACCTCGGTTGAAGTCAGTGAGAGATTCATAGGTTGCCAATATCTAATTTATATTGCTGTTTATGTCATCAATAGAGCTGGTCGGAAAGCAGAATTTCCATTCCGCCGGAAATTCTGACATTTTGAAATGTGATTTCATTTGGAATGGGAACAAAAAGTCCAAATTTCCCACAAGACAAGTTTGGTGAGGTGTAATGTCTTTTATTGGACCAACGTCTGTTGATGAAAGAGACAAGCTTTTACATTTACACAGAGCCCTTCTTCAGGTCTTGTAACTATCAAAATGTTTTGTTTCAATAAGGTAAAAACATTTTGTTTTGTTAACAAAGAAAAAAATAGAATATCATAATATCTCATTAAAATTAATATTTAATACAATATAAAGGGTGAAAAAATGAAACTATAAAGTCAAAACAAAACATTTGACATTATCAAAATGAAATGAGAGTGTAGAACATTTAGTTGAAATTGATGCATTCCCACAAAACATTTCAATTTTGATGAAAAACTCTTCCATCAAAAAATTTTAGACCAGCTCTAGTCACCAGCTTTGAATCTAAGTTTAAAGGAACATAAGCTGATGTAACTTACAGGCGGAGGAAAAGTTCCTGGAAAAATAGATGCAAGAAAATTATTGTTGCCTAGAGAAATAATGTGAACTTCATTGGCAAACATTAACCAACAAAATCTTTACATTTGTTTTCACTTTCACATATGTGTAGGAATTTAGATTTGTTGCATCAATTTCATCAAGACACAATAGGCAGGACTAGAAGACTTGCAGTCAGTCTCTTCATTTATGTGATTAGAGCAGTCACACCACTAACAAAGGTTTTAGGTGCTCATTTAGTATAAGATACTTAGAAATCTTTTTCTCCATAATATAATGCCTGAGGTCCATGAAGCACTGAAGGGCAATAATAATAAAAACAATAATAATTAAAAAGCTTGGCATTGCAAGTACTGATATCAGGCATAGCTGACTTGACAACATGCATTTGGACAAGTGCCCAGACCATGGACTACATGTCAGTCACGGTCTACTGGGTACCATTTCCTAATACCCATATCCCCCTCCTAGCAAAATGCTGCCCAGAAATGAGCATTTCTCAATTTCTTCCTTTGGCCACTCAACATTTTTGGGCCAGTTCCCAGGCCCAGGGGTGTGTGTGTGTGTGTGTGTGTGTGTGTGTGTGTGTGTGTGTGTGTGTGTGTGTGTGTGTGTGTGTGTGTGTGAGTGTGTGAGAGTGTGTGTGAGTGAGTGAAATTGTCATGTCTGATAATGAATCCAAAATAGCTAAATTGAAAGTAAAGGCAGAGTTAAGCCAATCAGATGTTTTTTCGTTATTAGATGCTTTCTTGAGGATGGCAGAAATATTAAGGCCTTAACTGACTGAAAGGTTCTGTGGTTATTTCAGTCATTCTAACAGCACATGGTACTTCTAAGCAAACTTTAGAAGTACAACAATCTTCTAGAACTGAAACTTATATTGGAGGAGCCCATTTGTTTGAATTCCCCATATTACACTGTGGAGAGCTCCCAATTACCAAAAGAAACGTAAAGAGTATAGTGATTAAACATCAGGATGCGATTTAGCAAAAGGTATTTGTTTGAACTCGGAACAATGAATTCTTATGAAATAGTTTCACTGCCTATGTAAGCCTTTTGAATTGATAACCAGAGAAATTAACCTTGGCAGTGCATCCCTTTGTCAAGTTCTCCTACTTAGACTAACTTTAAAAACTGAACTCTTAAAAGAATGAAACTATTTTATTATGACAATGTGCTGCTGGGTGTGGAAAATGAGCTTAGACCAACTAAGACTGAGCGATTAAAATTAATACTCTCTACTTTTCCAGGCCACAGTTCAAACTCTTTAAATGTTCTGGATTAATATGAGATGGAGCACTGCGAAAGTGTTCTGTTAACTTTCTTGAGAAAGGCATTTGGCAAAGGACCCAGATCCTGTGCAGAGACTAGGTAGTTCAGCTGTGGCTGAGATGATAGATATCCTCAAAAGCTTTAGATCTCATCTTCTCTGATACCCAGGAATTGAAAAACAATGAGGCAGATTCTCAGCGGGACTGACTTCAGTGGAGCTATGATAATTTACATCAGCTAAGGATCTGCTCCAGCCTGGCCAGTTTTAACTGCATTAATGTTTAAAGTGCCAGATTTTTATACTCTTGCTCATGCTGACTACTCATGGAGTAAAGTATTGTTCTGTTTGAGTAAGTGTATCAGATATCTGATATCTGAGCTACAAATATCTGAATTGCCCCAGTGACTTTCAGAAAAAAAATTGTTTAGAGATGATTTGTTGACCAAATTCTGCCCTTCTATACATGCATCCATGCAGTCAATGGACCAACTTCTGCCCTTCGTTACACTGGTGTAACTCTAGAGTAAGAACTTAATTGACGTCAGCAGAGTTACTCCAGACACACACCAGTACAACCAAACACTATTGGGTGTCCTGTACATATTATCTGAGGGCAGAATTTGACCCACTGACTTTATGTGTGTGTTAATTGTGTGCTATGTAACAAGCCTACATTTATTGTAAGCTCAAAGCTGGTATCGAGGCTGCTTCTTCTGCATCGTTTAGTGATACGCTTATCTGTTTCTTTTTATAAATCATGTTCCAGCTAAAGCTGTGCAGAATGCCATCTTTTAAAAAACCAAATCACATAGAATACCTGACCAGCAGTTTCTAATTACAAATAAATTATTCCTAGTTCCTTTGGGACAGATTTTATCTGGTCTTTGCACAGTAAACAATGGGGACAGTGGTATATAAGAACTGCTGAATTGGATCAGATCAGTGGTACATCTGCTCTGGTTCCCTTCTCACCAAAAGAGCCCAATACCAGATGTTTTAGAGAAAGGTACAAGAAACTCTTCAATGACAGTTATGGGATATCCTGCACTCAGGGAAAGTTTCTTATAGCCCTGAAACAAGAGAGATTCTATCCCTTCCAAAGCTTTCTTATTTTTTAATATAATTATGACTTGGGATATCCTTGTTATTCATATATATATATATAATCCATTTTTAACACCTTGCTGAACTCTTGATCTCAAGATACCTTGTGACAATGAGTTCTACAACTAATTGTGTGTTGTGTAAAAAGTATTTCCTTTTGTCCACTTTGAATTTGCCATCCCTCAATTATAATTCATGTCCCCATGTTCTTGCATCGGGAGACAGATAATAGAAGTTCCCAATCTACCTGCCCTAGACCATTCCTTATTTGGTATATTCCTCCCTCCTTGCTTAGCCCACAAAACAGGCAGGTACAATTACAGTCAAAAGGCTCATGAAAGCACTGGGATTATTCCCTCTATGCTCCCTCACAGGCACTGAGACCTTCACAGGGAGTAGAGAGGAAGCAGATCCATGGAACCACAGAAGGAGTAAACTGCACCAGAGGGAGCATAAGCTGCCCCACATAAGTGGGTGTGTCAATGAGCATGCTTTTCCCCTCTGTGCTGGTGAGCTCCAGGAGGTGGCTTCATACCAAAGTACCACGGCGCTTCCAGGCTTTAACTGAAACTCCTTTGTGTTTGTGATATGGTAGCGAGTTTGTTTCCCTGCAAGATGCTAACAGCTCTGTCTAGGGGCAGCCCTTGTGTATGCAGATGAACAGTTATTTAAGTGGAATGATGGATGGGGTAGTATGTGAGGGAGAAGGAGGAGATCCTTCGATAACACATAGGCAACTTAAATCTCTACCATCCATTCCTTTTTTTTTTTTTTTAAAGCAATAGTTTCCTTGTGTCACACACTGAATGAGTCAATCAAACCTGCTTATGCATCCATTCCTTCTTCCAGATCCCCATTGCTCATTGCCCAGGCAGTGCATTCCTTTTCGGTGTTCATGTCCTCTTTTTGTGAGAGTCTTTGTTCTCCTTTACTATATGTGTGTTTATAGCTTATCCTTACATTGCTACAAGCTTGAGCCAGGACTTCATCTGTTCTTGCTCAGTGTACTGTAGATACAGTTATCTGTCTGATGAAGGATATGTTTGAATGAACACAATGCAGACTGATTATTCTGTCTGTGCGTCACAATCCTCCTGTAATGCAATATTGTGGCTGGTTTTACTCTGCTTTTTCATATAATTTGGTAGTAGCAGCACTGCTTTACTAATGTGATTCTTCAAGCGTGGGTGGGACAGTGCTCTAATGAATGCTTTTGAAATCAACAGCTTCATACCAACCCTCCTTTCTTCTTACTAGTCATACTAATCCTTCTTTTTCTCTAAGTAAGGGAACAAGGGGATTTTTATGTGTATTTTGTGACTATCTTCTTATTTACACCTTTCTTGCACCAGCATAAGTCCATTGACTTTAGTGGAGTTACCCTGATTTACACTGACTGAAGGATGAGGAGAATCAGATCCATACATGTTTGGCAATAGTGAACCACCCATTGGTAGTTTCTCTGGTTTATAGTTATTTATTTCTCTCCCCTTTAAACCCACATTTTTCTAGGCTCTTTTAAAACAGTGAATATAGCATTTCTGAAAGGTGATGATCTGACAGTTCTCCAGAGTACAGTCTTCTACTTACTGGGCCTCCACAACTGCTACATACAAGAAGCAATGTAAATTTCCTTACACAACAGCAGAAATGTTCAGGGCTTTACTTACCCCCATGTCTAAGGATTAGACAAATGGTAGTTCAGTTTTCAAGATCATTTAATTCTTGGCCTTTCTGCTGAGGAAAGGTGCAATCGGTACTGGGTTTACAACGGTGCCAATGGTGCCATCAGGCCAGGCTCACACTTGGAAGGGGCCCATTATGGTTGCCAGGCAGAAGCACTAGAAGCTCCCTAGAAGCAGGGAGGCCACTGATGACTGGTCCATGGCCCTGCTCCCCCCATGGTCCTGCCCACACTCCACCCCGAGGCCTTTCCTGCTACTCATTGCTCTCCGCCCTCTTCTTCCCCATCGTTTGCCCTTAAGGCAGGAAAAAGGTGATTGGGCCACTGCCATCTGAGCCCCCTGTTCCAGCAACCCTGTTGCCAGGTGTCTGGTTTTCGACTGGAAAGTCCGGTTGAAAAGCAGACCTGGCAGTGTCACTAAAAGTCCAGTTACAGGAGTAACCCCAATCAGCCTTCCCGCCAGGAGGACAGGAAGAGCAGTTACTGCTGCCTGGAGGAGCTACAGCTCAGCTGCAGAGAGAGAGAAGTGGCTCCTAAGGGCCCGGCTTCAGCAGAGAGCAGTAGGTACTGGCTCCGTGCCACTCCAGGGTGGATCCTCTGTCACCCCTCTGCCCTACTGTGCTTGCCCCGGACCTCTGCCTTGATCTGGGGACCAATCTCCTGCCCCTCTCTGCCCTTGCCCCAGCTCCTCCTCGCTCCGGAGACCAACCCCTCCTCCCATCAAAGACTGCTTCTGTGTTGAACTCCTGTCTTCTACAATTGTCCCCATGGGGGCCCACAGATATGTCTGGAGCCAGGCCACAAAAGGTTAATCCGGCCCTGGTGCCAATTCCTGGGTACAGATTGTTGCAGAGGAATGGTGCCAATCACTGCCAGTCATGGTTATTTTGTGATATATATATATAGCTGTCCACTAGGAGCAGGGCAGACATTTCCACTAGTTCACATAGCCCAGTAAACAACCATGATATAATTGCTATATATGATCACTTCTGAACTGGGCCAGCTACAGTGAAGCCTCCACGTTCCATTATCAGCCATTCAGTCCCTCCTATTATTAAATTTTTCACATTCAAAGGCTGACTATTTGGAGGTCCTTGCAGGTTAAAATGACCTGCCAGTCATTAAACCACTAATTAGTGCCATGCTGACTTGTGTTCCTCCAGCAAAATAGTGATTTCATAACGTCAGCCATCCTGCATTGACTAAAGTTTTGATGTAATTTTTGGCAGTATCCTCTTCCGACAGTAATGCTTCCTAGAATAACATGACAGTTTGATAATTTTCTACAATTATCCAGGTATTTTAATTCTTGACCAGCTCGGGAGGTGTTGTGCAATCCTGAAATGCCAGCACCAACCCCATGCTCCAGATAAGTCCCACTTACTTCTTTCAAAATAGATCTTCGATTAGACTTAAGTGGTACCATCCCTTTGCACAGCAGTGAATTTCAGTTTGGGTGCACATGGCTGGATTAGCACTTTGTAATGTGTTCTGAGTAAAGGGCAGTTTGTAGTTGCTCTATTCCAAGAGAGTCACAAATCAGTCCCTTTTTCTGCCTTGCTCCATTGGTGGTATAAGCTTAAGCCAACCCTTTTCCTGGTCAAATTTACATGCCTCTCCAGGTCAGCTCAGCAATGCTAGCCTGCAAGGGGGAGGGGGAGTCGTGTGTGTGTGCACGCACACAGAAGACTCTACCTATGTGTGTGCATGCAGAAGACTCTATCTACTCCTCACCCCTGTCCACCCACCTGCTTGGGACAGGGAGTAGCCATCTGGAATCACACGCTTTACTCTTTGTGGGGTAGCCTGGGCAGGGTAGTCCTGAAGGTTTCTATATTGCTTTGTTTTCACGTTATAAATTAATAAAACATCTGAATCGATAAATATTAACAACACATATTTCCATGGCAGCTCAGTGCTTGCTACAAAAAATTAAAAACAAATGAAAGAACATCCCGCAGTGGGGAGCTTTGCTGGAGATAAATCTACTGCTGCTCATGCCAAAAGAACAGATTGCCTCAAATCGAAACAACATAAAAAACAGTCCCGACTTAAACAAAACAAAACAAAACAAAACAAATATGCCCTGATCATTCTTTGGAACCAGTGACGACACTTTGATGACCCTGCAATGTGTACTGGAAATTGAGGCGGCGATACCCAATGAGAATGAGTTTACTGGGGCTGGTGTCAGTGACTTGCTGTATTTGAAGCCCACACCATCCCCTGATGCTCAGAATGGCATTGCCAGCTATCCCCAGATTAATGGGGCAGGCTGGTTTTCCCACAGGTCTTCGTGTAGCTTGCAGGACAAATCAAAAAGCACATTTTAATGATATTCCATCCTGATGCAGTATCACAGCACAATGGCATTTTGTCCCTATAGAATAGCTTTGGCATGGCATGATAACGTCATCACTGCTCATTTAACATCATGTCATCACATATAGTTGTGAATGTCGTGGACAGGAGGATGTTGGGTTTGGAGTTCTCAAAGACTAACCTCATGGGAAGAGCCTCTAGAACTTGATGCTAGCCCTGGCCATTAGTAAATAATGGAAAGATTTTGATTAACTTTACCTTAGCTATGCAATGTAATAATTACTCAACAATTCTAAGGTTCTTCAGATCAACTGAGTCACGCAGTTTGTTCTCAAACACTTCACAGTTTTTCATGTCTGTGGGTGCATAACCTTTATGCACAAATGAACTTGAGACGTCACCCAGATTACACTCAACTTTCAACATGAAACAATTGTTTCTGTTGTTCTAGTGCTATAACCAATATTCTGCCATTAAGATTACTTGGTATTAAACTGTATGCACATTGCATTAAAAAACCTTTTATGGCTGAGTGCCTTACTTGTGTACAGTGTGCTTTGCATATTAGCCTCTCCCCTGTGTATATTATTGTTTTTAAGGATGTACTTTCAAGCCTGTAACTTTCTGACTAAGGAAAAACTGTAACACAATGATTAGGGAGTGCTCTTTGGCCTGTGTGTACTGGTGCTGAGCTGCTGGGCAATTTATACAGTACATTCTTAAGCATGGGGTACAGATTTTGTCATGCATAATTTAATCTATTACCGTTAAAATGTAAGTTAGACCTCATGTCCTCTGAAGCAGGAAACCAGTAATTTAATTTAAAATTAATTTGCTATGAAAGCAGAAAGACATTTGAAAGGACCAGTACAAACTTGACATTCTGAGAACATTTGTACGAAAAGTAAATTACTTAACCAACCACTTTCTTTTTCTCCAGTGTTATTACAGATCGCTATGGTTTGAATAAGATATTTTTCTCCTCACACCTCTTCTGCTGCCTCCTGCAGTGAGGTAGCTGTGAAATCAAGGAGAGTGGGCTATGACATGGGTGGGAACGGGGGACAGAGAAATTTGTTTAAAACACTATTGTCAAAATCCAGTTACACTTGTAATTTTTTCTCAGCATGAAAGTCCCACTTTACGTGTTTCAGCACAAGTCTTTGAAATCAGCCTGAGCTTTATTAATAGTTTAGTAGAAGTAGCAATAATGACATAAAGTATGGTAATACTTTGTTAAGCTACTGGAGTTACAGGCTAGATTCTCAGCTGGCGTAAATCAGTGGAGCTATTTTAATTTATACATACCTAGTCTTACAAATGTAGGGCCCAATCCTAAAAACACAAACAACCAGGCATAATTCTTAGTACTGTAAGTAATATAGACTTCAGCAACAGTAATCATCACACCTGCTAATGAGTGTCAGAATTTAATGGCACTACTTAGCACTAGGCCTTGTAGTAACTCTTGGCAAAGTACGACATTCAATGTCATTCAGAATTAGGGCTCTGATTCAGCAGTCCATCCCTATTCAGCAAAGTACCTGAGTGTTTGCGTCACTTTAAGCATGTGGTTAAGTCCCATTGATTTTACTGAGGTTTCAAAATGTACTTAAATGCTTTGCTGAACAGGGGTGGACTTAGGCAGGAGTTTAAATTTGTTCATGAATTGGGGCATATGTACAAACAAGGATAACGGAAAGCTGGCAATAATGGGAGAAGGTTATGCTTCCCCATCTTCTGCTTTTAAGATTGTTTTCTCTTTTTCTATATTCTGTGGGTTTTCTTCCTCTTGAATTTGTATCTTTCCTTCTTTTGTTAGATGGTTTTCTTTCCACCATGAAATTCAGACATGTACTGTAATATAGGGTATTGTAGTCTGACCCACCTCCAGTGCTTAAACTAAGTACTGCTGCCTGATTTCGTGACTGCAGATTGCATCTCTTGATTATTTGGCTGAACTGAAAGTACCTCGTTGTGGTGTTTTTGATCACTGGGGAAAACTTCTCTCACAAAAAACAGAGACTGCATGACAATTCCTCTCTCTAGCAATGATGCCTGAGAAGAAAACTGCCCTCTACCTCCCCTCCCCCCTTTTTTATTACAGCAAAGCATCTTAAGATATACAATTGCTAAACCTCAAAAATCACAGCATAAACATGTGTAATCTTCTTGCTTGCCATTTTGCCTTAAAGTGTCATCTCTCAGTGAGTATAGTTCAGGGTATTTTCTGTTCTAACAGACGGTTCTGCTTCAGAAATAAGCATGCTATCAAGAACAAGAAAATAAACATATCTAGGATTATCTCCAGCAGGAAAAACAGCTGCAATTAAGGGGGCAGCCATGCAAAAGCCCAGGAGTCCGGAGTCAGACCTCTGAGATTTGTGAAGAGTTAAGTGAGTTGTACGTGGATAAACAATTGAAGGCTGAGTCGCCGCCACCACCACCACCACCACCACCACTACCAGTAGGGCAAAAAGAGGTAACAGAAACAACTTTCCTACCTGATATTGCATGCAATCGGTAGACCAAGATAATAGTGCATGCAATAGAGATTAAGGTGGGTTTATTTGGTTTGAAAAAACAAAGAACCTCTCCAAGGCGAGGAAGAAATAATAGGTAGTAGCTTTGGTGGATAAAGGAGCATAGATTCTTTATAAAACACTGGAGAACTTGGAAAATGCATTAAAAATAAAAATATTTGCAACTAGTATCCAAGTGGTATCAAGGAATGCAACCATTGTAGAAACTGTAGTGTTACCATCTGTGGCTGTAGGATCTAACGTGCATGCAATTCCGTTCTGAAAAGTAACTATGTAAACAAAGAGCTGTTCAGAGGCATGTCTGCTGACTTCGTTGGATTAAAATAAATTTTTGTTCCTTTTAGCACTGCTCAGCCAACACAGCTATGAGTATTTAAGCATGTAGCACACAAAAATATAAATAAATAATAATCCCTGGTGTAATTCAGTTGGTGTCAGCCAACGTATGGGTTTCCAACTGCCTCTCAGACTTCTCTGGGAGGTATGCATATTATTTTTTATATGAGTTTGATAGAATTACTGTGATATTCCACAAAGTTTGACAGGCAATAACAGAGCAAAAATACTGACAAATTGTTTCACTAAACTGGCTGACACCCATGCTTTAAAGTTCAAATATGCTATTTGGTTTTTTTTCCATGTAAATTTAACATCTGATATAGTACAAACCTCTATAGATAGAAACTGATGCTATGTCCTGTTTGAAATCTGGAATTCCATGTTTTGAGAGGTATTATTTGTGTAGTCCTAACAATGCTTGAAGGAGGGATGACTAGAGTCCTGTGGGAACTGAATTGGAGGAAGGGAAAGAAAGTTGTTCAGAAAGACGTAATTTTATGGTCCATGCTTGCAAAAAGTGACTATTGCCCAGCTCTTCTCCTTCCTCTCCTTCCACTCCAACATAAAATACTTAAGAGTCTGAACCCAGCAGAGGTAACATGGAGGGATTTCAGTGGTATTCCAGGAAGTATGGACAGTTCACTGAGCCAGTGTGTCCTCCTTTCTATACCCATTGATTCATACTTGTAATATTGTGACTAGAAAACTCACTAGCCATAAAAACATTTAAATTAGAGATATTTACATTGTTTAGTTAGAATAATTTTCATCTTTTTATATGAACCCTCAGCCCCAGATTGAAAGGGCCCTGAATTTAAAAAGAGGGAGACTCAGAAACAATTGATATTCCAGCCTCGGGAAAAAATATATTCTAAAGAATATAAGCTCACAAACTAATAAGATCTAGAGATACCATTGGCAGAAGATGTAAGACTATCTAATGATTTGTTTGGCATGAGGAGTGAGGCCTTTTGCATATCACCTAATAGTGAGGAGAACCTAATTTCAGGTTTACATTGTCTTAGCCTCTTTTTATTTCTGGCCTTCTACCTAAACTGAAGTTTTAATGTCTCTGCAAGAGACAGAAACCTTCACTAAAGCAGGAACTTGGAAAATGATGTTCTTTGTTAGTTTTGGAATGAAATGCCATGATTCTGTTGGAACATTCTAGCTGTGATATATTCAGCAACATGGTGATAAAACAATAATCCCCATTTCCTCCCTCACCTTTAAATGGATCCCAGAATACAAATGCCATCTTCATCGAGTAAAATACAATTGATTCTATTTGTGGCTGCTTAAAAAGAGGTGGAGAAACATGGCAGTATTCCATGGACTACTGAAAATCAAACGGAAATTCACATCAGTCTGTGAATCCCAGCATTAAGGAGTGAAGCCCAAAGGATTCTATTTTTGAAGGTCAGAGTCTTCACAAATAATCTCTGTGAGGTCTCATAGGGCAAACAAGGACAAGTTGATCTATTTGATAAATGTCCTAGGAACTTGTGACTAGCCATATAAAGTAAGTAATTGTTAGGAAGTCTCTTAACAGATTTGTTAGGCCCCAGAGAGAAGATTTTCAGTGGTTCATTCAGTAAGAGGAAGTCATAAGAAGCATTGAATGTGTTTGGAATAAAATAATGTTGATGTCAGTAAAGAATAAATTATATGATTAAAAATTCATCTCATATGAACTGTCAGGGGCATTTGAGAAACAGAATCATTGATGTCGGAGATGGAAAAGACCTGTTAGGATGATCTAATTCATCTTTCCTATTGAATATTGTCCCGTCTATCTTTATATGTCTCAAGCACTGGGATGTCACCATTTCCCAAAGCAGACTATTCCCCAGCCTAGTAGATCTCATTGGCAGGAATGTTTTCCTGATAACTAGTCTGAATTTTGCCTTTCTAAATTTCAACTCATTACTCATTTGTATCATCATAAATCACTCCTCTTCTCTCATGAATTAATACTTCTTAAATTTTAGTATGCTCTTATAACCTTTCCACCACCACCACCATTTAGTATACACTTAACTGAGCTACGCACAATAATTCTCTTGTTTAATCATTCCATGTAAACCAAGCCCTCCATCCCACTAGTCATTTTTGTTGCTCTTCTCCTTACTTGTCCCTTTTTGGTGTTGAGGTGCCCAGAACTAACACAGTATTCTAGTTACAGTAACACAAGATGCTTCTGTGTATGCAGTGCGAAACCACATAGGTCTTCTGCATTGCTATATCCCACAGTAAACTCATGTCTAAATTGCTTTCCGCTGTTACTGCAGGTATGTCTTGGAATACAGAGTTCCATGTTTCTCCTTTCCACTGAATATCTGTACTTCAGTTAACTTTTCTCCAGATGTACTGGTTTGTACCTTTCCGAGACCAGCCTCATTTTGCTGCATTCCACACATGTTTCCAGGATCTTTTCCTCTGTCCTTGCTGCAGGTCACCACTCTTTCCAGTTTAATATAATCTACCAATTTTACTGGTGTGCTGTTCAGTCCCTCTTCTACATCATTCATGAAGATAAGGCTGGACCTAACACTGATCCCTGGAGTAAACCACTAGATAACTCCTCTTTCCTAGTTGCTATCTTATCTTTATGGTCATTCAGACAGCCGTCAATTAATTTGACAGTGGTTGAATCCAAGCTAAAATACAAGCTAATTAGAGATCATTTTAAGAGTAGGCTTTTATGTGGCACTGAATCAGATGCTTTACTAAGGTTCATGTGTTGTATCTGCCATTTTCCTGCCATCCACTCATTTTTTGAAATGAGACTGGGATTTTCAAAGAGTGTCAAAAAGTCAGTCCCTGAATTCCCATCAACTTTCAGTGGGAGTTGGGCATCCAATTCCCACTGACTACTCTGAAAATCTCAATTTAAGCCCAATAAGATGTTCAAAGTGAGCTTTAGGCACTGATTCTCTTGTATATCTGCATGCAAGTGCCAGAGGCAGGGAGTCATTTGTGGCTCTCTGATGTAGAGTGACTCTATCCAGAAGCATAACAGGGCTGCACGGAGCAGTTTTAAGTTATGTCCGTGATGGATGTTCCCTCAAGGCTATGTCTACACAGTAATTAAACTCCCACAGGGCTGGCCTTATGGAAAATGACACCCTGGGTGAATTTGTATTTTGGTGCCCCAGCCCCTTCTGCTTCCCCTGGCTCCCCACCCACTCCCTCATCACCCCTGGTCCCCAGTGCTTCCCTGGGCTTCCCACCCCCCAATAGCCCCTGGACTCCGCTGTCTCCCACCCCCGTCACCTCTGGCCCCGGCTGCCTCCTCGGACTTCACACCTCCCCCCTATTGCCCTGATTTCCTTTCCATGTTCTTGCACTCCAGGCCCACCCCTCTCCTTGCTTCTTGACCACACTGCCCCATGACCATGGTGACCAGGGCAGTTGTCCATGTCACCCACCCATAAGGCTGGTCCTGCCCACAGCTGACGCAGATAGCTGATGCTCATGGGATTTGGGCTACAGGGCTGTAAAATTGCTGTGTAGATGTTCGTACTCAGGCTGGAGCCTGGGCTCTAAGGCCCTCGTCCCTCATGGGGTCCCAGAGCTCGGGCTCTCGCCTGAGCCTGAATGTCTACACAGCAATTTTTAGCCCCACGGCCCAAGGCCTCAGCTGACCCAGGGCAGCCACGGTCATGCCATGGGTCTTTTATTCCATTGTAGGTGTACCCCAAGTGGCACTCAAGAGACACCTTATACCAGTGGAAGATCTGACATAGCAGAGTTCTCTTCTGCCCGGTTCCCACCATTTCCTGCTCATGCCCTGCCCCTGACATGCCCTCACTTTCCCCTTATGCCAGGGAAATGCAGCTGGCATAGGAGATGACAGATTTCCCAGCCATACACCAATAAAGAGAATTCCCCTGCCCAAGGCCATTTTGCACTTCTGTGGTGCACAGTGGCTTTGGCAGACTAGAGAGTCCACCCCTAAGCCTTCATACATCCATCTGCAGTTCATGGTTCCATTATCCTCTGGTCTCATAATATTTATTCCATTATTTTAATAAAGATCTGCAAACAAAGACTTAATGAATGGCGATTGTCAGGATTATTCTCCCTTTCCTTCTTTAAAGCTCAGGACTATCTTTGTTGTTCTGGTCTCTTCCCAGTTTTCTATGAATGTTCAGTAACAATTGTCAGTGGTATGTTAATTTTGTTTCTCAATTCCCTTTTTTCCCTAGAATGTACATTTTCTAGACCTGCAGATTTGGTATGTTTAGATGTTCTGAGTTTGTCTTTACTTGCACTTTAACATTAATTATTTTTACAGGATCTTCCTCACTACTTCCTTTTCCTAACTTTTTTTTTCATGTTGAACATAGATTTTGAAAATGAGAGAACTATCTTCAACATATTTGAGTTCTCATTAATGACATACCTTTCATCAAATGTTACTTTGTCTCTAGAAAATATCTTTCCATCAATGTGTGTGAAACCCCTTCTTATTCCTTTTAGCTAGACAAGTCAGAAATTTTCATCAAAATGATTTTTTGATGAAAAATGCCATTTTGGCAAAATTAAAATGTTTAGAAAAGCATGTCGATTTTGACAATTTTGTTTAGGAAAAAAATGAAATGTAACATTTTGATAGTGTCAAAATATCCTCTTTAAATATTTTCAGAATGGAACATTTCAATTAAATTAATTGTTTTATATAATTTTTTTTTAAAGTTTTAAGAGATCAAAATCAGAATGAAACATTTCAGTGTTATCAAGCAAAATGTTTGGACTGATGTGAAACAAAAATATTTGGAATTTTATTTTGTGGGAAATTTCAAAAAAATTTCTTTTCTTCCATTTTTGGCTAACAGTCAATCGATTTGCTTTTTTGCTGGTCTTTTCTTTTCCCTACAAGCCCTTCCTCTCTTTTTCTCCCGATTCTTGGTTGGTTGCCTCATTTATCTTGCCTTTTTCATTCCCCATACAGATCCTCAGATCTTTGTCTAGTATTTTCTGAAGCCACATATGCTGCTGCTTATTCTTTAAATGCTTCTCAAAAGAACTGTTATCTGTTGTACTTTAACTACTCCCCATCTGCGTTTCACACTGGCGGATTTTAATGCTTCCCCCTAACTTCTTCGTCACATATAACTTCCTTATAGATTTCCTAATTCATCAGTATGTGCTTTCCTGAAATCTAATACAATTGTATTGCTGCATTCTGTGAATCCCTTAATCTTCCCATGCTGAATTCCCATATGTACAGATACCAAGATGAGACTGTTGTCACAATCTCTCACGTTATCTCTATTGATAGAAAGTACAACCAAAATGGTTTCCCTTCTAGCTGGAGTTTCTGTTTTATTTATCATAAAGTTGTCTTGTAGCGTACATGATTTAGGAAACATTTTAACAATCCATTTTGGCTGCGTTTATAACCCAACAGGTAAATGAGCAAATAAAATCCTTCATGAATGGGTACCCAGTGGTTCTGACTGAACTGAAAGTTGGCCCAGCATTTTTTTCATTCTTGTTCTCATCTAGTCTTGCTAGTCTGTAGACAGAGCCATTTTCAGATATTCATTTTGAATAGCGATTTTTAGAAGCATTGCCCAGTTAATTCTGTGATTAACTTTATTTCTGCCCTCTTTCTTGAAATGCTATTTTTCTGCTTTTTAACTGTTTGTAGCCCTTTTTCATAGGAAATTGTAGACTCTGTCCAAGTCTATGTCCTGTGAGGTGTTATAATTAATTGCAGATGAATAGGTTTCGTCCTCATTTGTAAGCATTTCTGGAGTGATCAGTCTTGTTCATTTTAGTATAACTTTCGCTTCTATATGAATTTGGCTGTACATTTTACATGGACTGTGTACATTGAAAGCAGTAGGCTCATTTTCACATTAATAAGTATTAAAGTTGTAGTTGTTCTTTAACTGCATCATCATCCTCATTAAAAATACTTTGCATACACATTTCACCTTCCATCTAAGTATCTCAAAGTGCTTTACAAGCATGGGTAAGTATTATTATCTCATCTTGTGAATGGACATAATAGTATTACAAACAGAGGCTCAAAAAAATTCAGTGATTTATTAGAAATTAGAAACCCATGCCTCCTAACAGTTACTGTTCTGTATTATTATGTTGCCTAGTTGACTCGAGCTGAGATTAGGGCTCCATTGTGATAGGCACTATTACAACACATCATAAGAGACACTCTCTGCCTTAAGATTTTATAATCTAATCAGACAAAACAGGCGACGCTTCAGGAAAAGGGGTTATTTTCCCCATTTTACAGATGAGGAACTGATATGCAGAGAGATTCAGTATCACCTTGGACAAGTCACTGAAAGTCCCAGACCCAGCAATGAACCCAGATCTCCTAATCAAGTACTTTAATCACTAGACCACATTACCTCATAATAGGGTCTCATATTCTGTTCCAGGGTATGAGGAAAGGACATATGCCACAAGAAAATTGCTAGAGGCTCTCCCATGCTAAATCTCAAAATATAATTATGACAAAAGAGAGCTTTATTTTGATGTATAGGTAAACTTTTAAAATAATACCTCTCAAGTTTTCTCTTATGAACAATTTTGTTGTAGATAATACAGTGATGGGATTACAATAAACACACAGAGGAATAGGTAGAATTATCATCATGGAGGAGGGATGCTATATAAAATGCATGGCAGTTTTTTTCTTTGTTAAATTCTTTGCTGGGATATTGTTCAGTTGAATTCAAAATACAGCACCTTCCTTGAGGGAAAATTGATCAATTTGTTTTCCTCATCTTTGCCCCTGTTACACACAAGGTTGATGAAATCAGTTTCTCTGAAGGCAGCACAGCGGATTTGGCAAATCATGGAGAACTGCTGGAACAGATTCCCGATCTGGCTGAAGAGTTAATGGAACCTGAGGACTGTTTTCCAGAAGGTAAGGACCTGCTTGCTTCTCTGTGATTGTAAAGTGAAAATGCTCTTGTTCTCTTATCAAACATTAACACCAAGGTGTTCTGGCCACTTGTACTAGTATTTTACTGATGTGCTTCATTTCACAGACACTGTTATGTTCCAAAAACGTACGCAATAGGCAGCAGTTACTTGTTAACATTTGTCTGTGAATTTCTAAAGTCTGATAAGCCTGAAAGCCTACATTGCTGCACAGCTTTTAGCTTGATAGGCTTTTCACATCATACTTTGTGCTGTGCAACTTATTTTATGAAGTTGTTTTCATCTGACCAGTGTAGCTCTCTGCCGTCAAAGACGTGTGTACTCAGAATTGGTACATAACTAATCTGAGCTCACTGGAAAATAATTGGTTAGTAGAAACTGCTTAGAAAGTTCATGATTCCCATGATTGGTTTATATTTATTTTCCTGGATGCTTTTTTACTTTGTTTCAAAGTAACTAAAATGTTTTGTAAAAGACATTAAGATTAGCAAATTCACTAACTTTGATCTGACAGACGGTATAATACAAACAGGGCATTCAAGTTAATTATATAGATAATATCATAATGCATTTACATATCCACCTTTTAATATCAAAATATACCAGAATTTTACCAATTTTAACTCCAATTTACCAATTTTAACATCACTGAAATACAAGGATAATGCACAACAAATGTATTGAAAGCCCTTAGCTGTAGCTAAATCCTTGAGGGAAATGTCTCTCAAATGTGGTTTCTTCTCAAAGTGAGTTTCTATTCCAATTGATTTTTCAGTTAGATTCCACAGTGCCATTAGTTCTTTGTGAGGGAAATAAGGTTAGGTGAATTTTAGTTAATCAATGAGTTATATTCCTTTGAAAATTCAAGGAGTATTATACTCAAAACCAGCAGCTCAGATGGGATCAGACAGGGATCATTCCCAGGGTATTTGATAGCCCTTGAAGTCAGCAAAAATGTGCGTCTGAGTGTGAGAGAGATGATTGAATGAGGTAAGAGAGCCCTGCAGGGCTTACAAATGTCTCCAGGACCTAAATATTTTCTTGGCAGCTCTGCTTAAAAGCAATAGCCAAAGAGTAATGCAGTTGACTGAAGATAGAATGGTACTATGCTGCAACTATTCCAGTCAATACAATAGATTAGATGTGGTGTTTCCATTCTCTCATAATATACTTCTTGAGGCCAGTGAGCACTGATCCATATTCCCTTCTGCAAAGTTGCAATGAGAGTTGCATACAAAAAACCTACATTAAAATAACATTATCAAGCACTCAAAAGTTAGGGATGCCAGAATTAAGGTTGCTCATGCTTCTTGATACAATACTTAATTAGAAGATAATATACAAATTATTTTTTTCCAGGGGACCCTTGCTTCATTCAGTGAATTACTAGTTATTTAATATTTCACCATCCTTTCTCCTCCTGCAATCCCCAGCCTCATTCATTACATATCTTCTAACATCTGCAACAAATTAGGCAGGGTCCTACAAACAACAGCCTTTTCACCACATAGCCCTGATACTTTCTGAAACCGCTGTCCCTCAATATAAGTTAATCATTCTTTTAAAAATTTGAAAAAACAGAAATCCTATCATATGGAATCTTTTAGGTCCACTTGGGTCATCAGCAGGTTTTGAAACTTTACATCCACCATACAGACCTCTGCCACTTGAGCTAACAGAGTAACTGGTAGCAATAGTAAACTGTTGTCTGCCCCATGGATCAGCATTAGAAGAGAATGAGACACAGGCTTTGCCAGTTGTGAAACCGTTATACACTGTCTGCAGATGAATTCAGGTCTTCTCGGTTCAGTTCTAATTTAGAAAGGGGTTGTGGTTGTAGACCCTACTGTAATTCTTCAACCTCCCCACTCCTTCCCCCCTCTTCACCTATCCCTCCCACATGCTCTGGCTCCTTCCTACCTCCTGTACTCTGCCGAGACGGAGGGTTCGTGGTTTGAGATCTTGGTGGCGAGAAAAGAGCAGTCAGGAGAGCCAGTGCACACAAGAGCTGTTTATTTAATCTTCTAGCAATACAATTCAGGAGCTTACCAAAATGAGGGAGGGAAGCCCCATTCTCCCTTAAGCGTACTGCACCAGGAGCGGACCTGCCACTTGACACCCTTGCATGCCGTGGGTTCACGGAGAGCTTCACTGCAGTGTGTTATTTCTTACCCTGATATAACCTTCTCCCTCATCCTAACAATCTGCACATTGGTTACTTCATAATTCACTGAGAGATTGGTTGCTGGCACCTATTTTTCTTCTCACTATTGGTGTTTTTTCAGTGCCCAATCCGCTATAAACCGTGGGTACTTGTTTACGTCTTTAGCTGCTTCAAATCAGTTTTGTGGTTAGCACACTTTTGCATTATCTCAAGCTCATATCTAGGTCATCGAGCCTAGCCTTTGCCGCTTATGGTGCATTCACGTCACAATATCTTCCGTTCCCTACACTCCACCCCTTGGCAAGGCTAGGCCAGAGGCACGGGCTTATATCCTTCATAAGCTTGCTTAAACAACATAAATTGGGTATACATCCTTTTCATTTTACACCATAAAATGAAGGCAATAGCTGCCAAAAGCAATAGCACAACAAGCAAAATCATAATAGGATACAGGTAAGGTTCAAGCCCCCAATGGGAATGATGCCCGAGCCATTGGATCCTGGCTCCCTGTAAATTGTAGGACGGAACTATGAGGCGTTCTCAATGGGTTTCCCGGTGGCGCTGTTGAGTCCGGTATTAGTGTATCCCCAGTCGCTGGGACATGCATACCAGGAACTCCAGGCATTTACTGCACTCTCGCACGGGAAGACAGCCTAGTATTACGAATGTATAGAGGGTGAGTGTTCCCCCTCCCCCGTCCCGTTTTAGGACGTACGAGGTATTACCGGGCCCCTTGGCTAATACTTCCCTGGGCTCGAATGCAAGGTGGTTAGGCCCAAGGTTGTGCAGTATTACTTTGACCTCCCCCTGATAGTCTGGATCAATCACTCCACCCATGATTTGTCCTCCCTGGCATGCCATGCTTGACCGGGAGGCTATTCGTCCATATGTACCTTGGGGAAGGTGCCACCCCCAAGCCCAGGAGAATACAGCCTTGCGTGACAGGTGCTATATTTATCCTCAGATCTAAACCCACACTGCCCTCGGTGTCCCTAAATGGCAGGAAGGCTCTGGGCGTTAGCTTCCACACCTGGAGGGTGGTGGGCATTGTGGTTTGGGACATGTTTATCATTCGCTCATACGGGCTCGCCCCTCCTAGTGGGCGTGTGTTCATGCTTAACAGGGCTTGGTCAAGAACCTTAGTCCACCCCTTGAGGGTCCCCGTAGGGGGTGAGCTTTCGGATTTGCTCCTTCAGTATCCCATTATATCTTTCTATTAGCCCGGCTGCCTGTGGATAGTACGGTATGTGTGTAGTCCATAGGATTCCTGCATCTTTGGCCCACTGTTGGACCATTTGTCCAGTAAAGAGCAACCCTTCATCACTTTGAATTTCCTCTGGAATACCATACGCCAAAATGAGCTGACTCAGGCCCTTGAGGGTGGTGGCCTGATTGGCCCTCCCCACGGGGTGGGCTTGCATGACTCCTGAGTATGTATCTACTGCTATTAAAGCATATTTCTTTCACCCTTCTCGAGGTAGGAGGCCTATGTAGTCAACCTACCATATTGTTCCGGGACCCTCTCCTCGGCGGAGATGCCCGCGGGACTTAGTGGTTAGTTTCCTATCCTTAACCTGGAGACACACTGCACACTGATCGCCTATTTCCCTTGCAGCATCTCTCGTCAAGGGTATACCTTATCTCACTCCCATTGGAGGCTTGCCTCCACCCCTTGGTGTTCCACGGTCTCATGAGCCCATCGCCCCAGCGCTAGTACCTCTGGGCAGACAGCAGCCAGCTGATCTGCTTTTTGATTGTATAGCGATGCTAAACTACAGCTCTTGTGGGCACTGGCTCGCCCGACTGCTCTTTTCTCACCACCGAGATCTCAAACCACGAACTCTCCGTCGCGGTGGAGCACACCTCCTGATCATATTCTCCCCTTCTACTCTCCCCAGTTCCTTACCTCTCTTCATTCACATCCTGGTTGCTTTCTCCTTCTCCCGGGCAACAGCAGAAGAGCATTGAGAGCATAGTTCCTGAGCCTTGCACCACAGTGGCTCTGGCTGCTGGAAGAAGCAATTCCAGGGAAAGTCCATCTCAGCCCCTATAGCCCCAAGCGGAATCATGTTCAGTATAGATGGAATCTTTGGAGAATTTAGCTGTCAAACTCTAACAAATCTGTGTTGAGCATGTGCAAACTGAGATTTTTTCAGAGACTTAGCCAAATTCAGGTAAATGTTCACAGAGATAGCAAAAGTCACAACCTGGACACCATGATGACCCCATGAGAATTTTCAAATCTCTGCTCCAAAGCATTAAGGTGCTAGAGTTTCTCAATGAAACAGTTTTAAGAATATTTTTAACATGGACAAAACAATATTTTTTTCCTTTACATCGTTTTGAGAAACAGCTGAACCATTTTTCCTGAAACCTTCCAAAACAATTCAGCCTGAGCCAAACACCTGGCATGGAGAATTTCAGTCCAGTTGGCTAATGTTTGGGAAAGTTTTAAGCAACTGAAAACATGATCTTCTAATGGAAAATATTGGGCAGCCTTAATTATAGGTGGCATTACTAACTCCACCAACAATGAAAGAGATTCAGTGATAGCTAGTACATATGGGCAAATGAGTGACACTGCATGAATGTGAGTGATGAAGAGGAATGAAAAAGAAAAAGCTAAACTCTTACCATACTGGCTCACTGGCTGTCTAAATTAAAACTATGACATTTCTGAACACATTCAGGCATAGGTTATATCCTAGACTCCCTATTTATGATCTCCGTAACATAGTTAATGGAGATAATAAATATTCTCAAAACAGTATTCTGATGTAAGGCTGCAGAGGTCACAGTTTTCCTGAGAGTTTGGGTGGCTTGTTTAAGCCAGCCACATTAGCTGCAGATAGTTGTATTGTGGGGCTACTGTTACTGATAGCTTTAATTTGCCAATATTTCAAAATAACTAAAAATGGTTAACTGGGAATAGTCCTGGTCCATTAAAAATGAATCCCGGGTGTCGTTACACCTCTGGCAACTAGCAAATTCTAGCTAGCTGGGGAATAGAGCTGGACAGTATTTTTCAGACTAATAGTTTATTTGCCAGAAAATGCAGTGTTGGGTTGACCAAAACTATCTGTGAATTCAATATAACTATTTAAGTTTCAACAAGAGACTGCCCTACAGCTCAGGGCATTCAGTTTCAGTGTGGCAGACACAAGTTCAAATCACTGCTCCACATTAGGCAGAGGGGAAATTTAACTGGATCTCCCACATCTTGGGTAAGTGTTTGAACTATGGAGCTATAGGAGGGCACCACTTCTTTTTCCAGTGGTTTTATGAATGGCATTTCAACCCAAAACTTTTTTGTTTTTGTTTTGTTTCGTAAAGAAAACCAACAAAATTGTGTTTTGGTTCAATACAAAATTATTTTTTATTGGTTTTTTTGATTCAGCCAGTGAACCAAAACATAAATTATTCTCACAGTTCTACTGATGAATAACTGGATGGGACATGAAGTGTTATTCTTGCAGCCAGTTAGAGTGAAAGTAGCATCCACTCAGAGACCACTATTCTGGCATTTTTTCCTCCTATTGTGCTGTTACTTCCACTGGAACACATTCTCTCTGCATTGCTAGCAGAATTACAGTTGGCGCATTATCTTCTGTGTCTCAGAGAAGCATTGAAAGAGAACCTCTGGTTCCAGTTTTCTCCTCACTCTGAGTCTAATAAGGGGGCAATTTCTCATTGAGCACCTACACATGTAAATTTCCCAGATACAGACTCTTTAAATTTGGCAGTAGGTTCAAAAAATATCTTCAGAGGAGTTGCTGGAATGAATGCTTTGATCAGCAAGCACTTAGTACCAACTAACAGGATCTCTAATTTGTTTTGCTTTAGATATTGACTTCCAATGAATATATGACGTCCACAACCTAATGTTTCAGAAACAATTAGAATAGATATCATGACTGGATAATTCAATGGCAAGAGGAAATAAATCTGAGTATCATCTGAATAGCAGTGAAAACTCAGGTCACAATCCTTAATAATAGCAGCTAGTGGCAATTTATAAATACAAAAGAGAAAAAGGACCTCACATAGATCCCTGAAAACCACCACAACACACATCTAAACTGGCTCATAGAGGCTCTCACTAAATGATGTTTCAAATATGATTAAAACCAAGTCAACGCCAACAAAAGACTCATGCTAACATGAACTTGCCAACAGGATACAGTGATTAACAGTGTCAAATGTTGCCCAGAGGTCCAAAGAAAACTAGAACAGAAAGAGACCTGGATTGGTTGCATTCAATTGACTATTGGATACCTTCCACACAACAATCTTTATATTATGGTGCAGTCTGAAACCTGGGAGAGAGTTAGTAGTTGACTTCGAATGGCTCTTCAAATATTATAGATGTAAAGCACCAGATTTGAGACTGGACTAAAGATAGACATCTCCTCAGCCACTGGAGTTGGCTTCTCAAATATAGGCCTTATTGTTATAGCATGTTTAAAATTAAATGGAATAATTCAAAATTAAATAGATAAATTCACAATCTTTTATTTTTAAATGCCCTCGAAGAAGGGTATAGGCCTCGATAGGAGAATCTGTAGTCCGCAAAACCATTTGCAGACTGAACCAGATGGATAAATTGTGGCTTTGTCACAAGCCCATGTATACAATATCTCAATATCTTAAAGGAGCAGATCAAGATGCAGATTGTGATTCAGAGACCCTGTTTCTGGATTTGAGAGGGGGAGGGGAGGAATTACCCTGTGCCAGCTCCCATATCTGGCCTACAGCCCCTGATGTGCCCGCACAGCTGTGCTAGCCAGTGCATTTATGGAGCAAGGACTCTGCCCAGTCCTGTCCACATGCATGGGAGGGAGGAAATTATGGGTTTTTGCAGGTAACTGTCCTCTTTGTGATGCTATCAGTGGTATGGATAGCCAGCAAAGAGTAGTGAGGGAGTGTCTTTCACCCCACTTCTTCTCCTGCACAGGTGCACAAGACTAGCCATAATCTGGCCCAGAGCAACCAATTTTGGACAAAATATGTTGTTATAGAGTTCTAAATGTCTGACTAGAGGAGTTTATATTTTGGGAGAGTTCTATGGCCTGTGTTATATAGGAAGTCAGATTAGATTATCACAATGATCCCTTCTGGCCTTGGAGTCTATGAATCTGTGAATCACATCAATGCTGGTGCAGCCTTATCTGTTCTATAGCAGCCCAAAGTTATTGCTCAAATATAGTAAACTTTTATTGGGTTAAAAAGTGAGTGCGGGACCTTATGCCAAAAGGTATATATCAAATATATCAATTACCAAATATTACTCTAGTGTAGCATTATTCTGTGCCATGACATACAAGAATTAATCTGTTTTCTTTGTTTACAACAGATAATCAGTATCCCAGTCTAACTGATAAAGTTTTGACTATTGTATTTGTTTTAAAATATATCTCTGGGTACTAAATGACTGCATTTTTAACAAAGGGTCTACAGAAAGCGTCAGTGTCGTTACAAATCAAGTTTCTAGTGCGACATCATGTTTGTGTTTTAGCCTATAAGGTAATAAATTAATACAATACAGCTCACTTGCCTTTAATGGAGATACTTGCATCAGAATGCACAAAGGTAGTGAGACTGGGTCTGATAGCTTCATAGTGTCTAGTGTTCTTAATGGGAGATTTCCACATTGGAAAGCTTGAATGCAATACAGAGAATATTTACACAAACTACATTGTAAATTTGCTATTACTTTTTCTATAATTCATTTGTCATTATTGAAGACATCTGAGTAAGAGCTTTCTCTCTCACAACCTAGTACTGCCTTCTACTTGTACCTGCAGGGAAGTAAGCTGTATAGGACACATCACACTCCGCTCACAAGAAAGCTGTTGTCACAAATTTAGCATTATGTAATTTATGATTTCATACAGGAGACCACAGCTAGCAAAGGCAATAACTCAATAGTTATGAAAAGCAGTTAAAAAGTAAATGACATTATGTTAGTCTGATGCATTTGGAAATGTTCCCTGGTGAAAAAGTCTCTCTTTTAGTCAGAAATTACATGTACGGTTCTGATATGAATTGAAAACACCGCCATTGTTCTTTGTGCCAAATTCACCACTGTACAAACCAGTGCAACTTTATTGATTTAACAGGCACTGGCTTACACCAGCAATGGATTTGGCCCTCTGAGAGTCTGATTCTGCTACTCCATGCTTATGATGAATAGTACATTACTGCTTAAACAACTGTCTGGGAAAACAATGGATTTGCTCATGAGTAAAGTATATGAATTAGGCGTGGCAGTATCTGTGTACCTCTAGATCACCAGGTGGAAGCTGCCCAAATCAGTAATGACCAGTTATTACTATGTTGTACATATACAGTAGACTAGGTGAAGTGAATTGTGGTCTATGGGTAAAATTTTCATAAGTGCCCAAGTGACTTAGGGGCCCAAGTGCCATTTTCAAAAAAGACTTAGGCACTTAGACGCCAAAGTCCCATTAATTTTTAGTAAGCCTTAATCTCCTAAAGGCTAGGTTCACAAAGGGACTTAGTGTTGTGATGCAGAGCTTCATGACACCTCACTTTTTGTTGCCTAGGTAACCACTGGATTCACGAAATCTGAGTTTGGTACCTACACTCCCTGTACTATGAATGAGAAGATATAGGCCTGTAAGAATGGAATTCACAAAAGCCAGCATTCTGAGCCGCCTAAGATGTTTTGGGAGATGGGTGTGTGCTAAGCTCTGCCTTCCTAAGGGAGTTAGCTACCTATGTCCCTGCTGCAGGGAGGTGCCTGTGTCTGGATGGGATTCACGGCCAAGAACTCTCTCCTGGAGTCAGGCACCTAAGGTGTTATTTGAGAGGAGGAGGAGGAGAAAGATGACAACAATCTCCCTTATAACACTTAGCCCTGTGGTTAGGGTACTCACCCAGGATGGTGGTTCGAGTCCCTCCCTCCACCTGATGAGGAGAAGGAATTTGAATAGGGATCTGCCATTTCTCAGGTTAGCGTTCTAACCACCAAGCTATGGGGCTCCCTCAGTCTCTCCTGTTGAACCTGTTCCACTTTAATTATTTATCCAAATAGTCATTAGGAGCATGAGAATGACTCCATAGCCAGTCACCGGGGAGGTGGGATACCTAGGGTCCAATCCCTCTGCTCCAGTGAGACAGCAGGGCATATGCCCAGGGAAAGAAACATAGATGTCTAGGGAATTTTTACTACAAAAACTTAGTTTAGATGCCAAGGGGGTTAGGTGGTAGCTGAGTGGGAGTTTTGTGAATACCAATGGTGTTTAAATCAAGGACTTAGGTTCCTAAAGTGGCAGTTCTTCTCCAAGGAGTGTCCCTCTGAGTGCCCCACTTTAGGTGTCTGAGCGCCCTGCGTATGAGATCAGAGATTTATGGTAGTAGTGCCCAGTTGGGCTGCACATGCCCTGTCACCGTCTTGCACTGTTTTCAGTGGTTACATAGCACTGTGCAACCAACCATCATTCAGTTCCATCTCTACCGCATTTGGCTTGAGACGGAGCCTACAGCAGCGCCCTTCTGCTTAGATAGTTAATTCTTAGTAGTTAGTTGTTCTCATTAGAAACCTAATAAATTCTAATTTTTTTCCTTGTTTCTCCCTATATTTAAAAAAAAAAGGTATTTTTCCCATCCTATTTTCTCCAGAGTTTTTTTCCCGGCTTCTGCCTATAGTTATAGTTAGAAAATAGAAGAATAGGAATATACACAATGGACAAAAACCAGGCATGCATGGTTCCCCAGGGTTCAAGTGGTGCCTGACCTACAGATTTTCCATTCAGCTTTCAGATGGTCACTCACAGTGTGTCCATTGCCTTGGGGAATTGCATATCCCTCAGAAGTGCTCTCATTGCCACAACTTAAAGGCAAGAGCAAGGAAAGTGAGAGACCTTCAATTGAAACTCCTCCTAATGGAAGAATCACTGTGACCCTCATCGGAGGCTGAACCAGGGTCTTTTCTGAGCCAACAGTCACCCTCGGCAGCCTCTGATACAGGGCTAGCCACAAAAATGACTACCGAGGTCAAAAAAAATACCACACTAAAAGCACTCTGCAAGCTCACCAGTGAGGGAATCATCAAAGAAAAAGTGTCCCTCAGCAACAGAAACCACTTCAGTACTGACAGCACCGAGCGCCTCAGACTCCAGGACTTTGGTACTGTCAGATACCGCAAGTACCTATAGAGCTACAGACCCTAAGAGGGCAAGCTCCAACAAAAGTACTAAGGGCAAGAAAAAGCGCACAGTCCCGGTACCTACGGAGCCAAAAAGACAGCTGGCACCAACCACTTCAATGGCACGGCAGCATATGCCGCTGCCTACATTACTGGTGAAACCTGCGGCACCAATGGCAATAATACCTACACAAGCTGCACCAGTGCCGGTACCTAACTTCCCGGCACTGCGGCAGTTTCTCAGGCAGGGTGATTAGTAGTCTCAGCAACACCAGAATCCCCCCTCTTCGATACTGTCGCTACATCAACACGTTCGATACCAAGCTACATTATTACAATACTCCTGACAGACCAGTTACTCTCCAGTGACGACGAGAAGGAGGAAGAAGGTCAAATACATTCACCTCGCCACTCCTCTCCTGTGCATTCTCTCAAACTGGGACCATCTCACCACCCAACATCTCAAGCACCAAGTTGGTACGGACACCCATGTTTACCGCCTCCTATGCCATTCCCATGGCAGTGGCAGGATTGGGACCCTTGGGCCATGTACAGGACCCAAACTTCAAGGACCTTAAGCCCACCAAGGTCAAGAGCACCACACTCTCCAGCGACAACAATGGCTCCACCTCCCTCTGAACCACATGAGGAGATAGGTGATGAATCTGATGTACCATCTGATCAGGAGGAGATGGCTCCTCCAGAGTTATCATCATCTTCTCCAGACGAAACTATAATGCCTCCACCACCCACTACTGGAGATGATTTCAAACAATTCCAGGATCTTTTCAAAAGGGTGTCAGAGGCTCTTGAAATATCCATGGAAGAAGTACCTGAAGCACGCCACAAGTTGTGCTACATATTACAAACTGCTGCATCCTCTAAGATTGCATTACCCATTAATGATGCAATTATGGAACCTGCAAAAACCATGTGGCAGACACCCGCCACTGCACCAACTTCATGTAAATGCTCAGATAAAAAATACTATGTCCCTTCCAAGGATAACGCGTTCCTGTTTTCCCACCTTGTACTGAACTGTTTGGTAGTACAAGCTGTGAATCAGAGAGGTAAACAGCACCACAGCAGAGCAACACCTTACGATAAAGACCAGAAGAGACTAGACCTCTTTGGATGCAAGATGTACTCATCCGCTAAACTTCAATTCCGCATAGCCAATTATGAGGCATTATTGTCAAAATAAACTGTGACAGGGGCTACTGGAGGGTGGTAGAAGGGCACTATGTTAGCCGAAGAATGACCAGGGCCCTGTTCCCCTAGCAGCTGCCCAAGGCTTCCTCCAGGCAGCTTAGGGCCAGCTGAGGCCAGAGTCAGCTGGGACCAATTAGGGTCAGCTGAGGCCAGAGTCAGCTGAGACCCATTAAGCACTGCCTGGGAGCAGATATAAGCTCCCTGCCAGCCAGGCAGGGTGCTCTTGGAGTTTGGAGAGAAGGAGAAGGAGAAGGAGAAGAACAGTGAGTGGCAGGAGCCAGAGGAAAACAGGGGCTTCCCCAGTGGAGTGGCTACTTAGCCCCAACGAAGACCAGGGTAGGGAAGCAGCCCAGAGAAAAGACTTACACAGTGCCTTATAGCAGCAGCCAGCCACTGCTGTCAGCCAGGGTCTCTGGGCTGGTGTCCGAAGAAGAGGGCGGGCTCGGACACCCCCTACCCCAACCTTAGAACCTAAGGTCCCGAGGGCACTGCTCGGCCTGAGGGAAGTCCGAGCAGAAGCGAGACGGCCGCCATCTTGAGACCGGTGGGAGCCCCGGGCAGCCATTTTGTGCCCATCACACGGGAAAAGCGCTCGGCCCACGGGAACACAAAGGCCACCCCATCACAAAACCCACACAATCTTTTCTAAACTAGCAACTTTTATTGATAATTTACTGGAGGAAAAGAAAGAGCAGTTTAGAGCCAATAGCACTGAGGGCCACCTCATCGCGCACACAGCATTACAGGCCTCACTTGACTTGGCTGATACAGTGGCTCGCTTCATGGCCACATCAGTAGTCATGCACCGGGCATCATGGCTTCATCTTTCGGGTTTCCTGAAAGAAATACAGTCAACAGGAGGAGACCTGCCATTTGAAGGCCCGAAGCTACTTGCAGAAAAAACAAATGAGTCTCTTCACTCCCTCAAAGACTCCCAGGCAACTCTCAAATCCCTGGGAATCTACACACCTGCAAACAAAAAGAAACAGGGCAGGTTTTACACTCAAAGATTCTGACCACCTTACGCCCAACCTCATAGACAGTTCAACCAGGCATAAACAGCATCAGACCAGAAGACGCCCAACGTCAAATCAACCTTCAACAAGCCAGGAACCCACATCCAGACGACAATTTTGAAGGTCCAGTTGAGAGCACAAGAACCCCCAACATACTAACGCAGGAAATACTTACCATCTCCACAGCATTCGGAGACAGCCTGTCACCATTTCAGAACATCTGGAGAAATATCACATCAGACAAATAAATTCTAGAAATCATAGAGGATGGTTATTCCATCCCATTTATGTCTATTCCATCCACCACCACCCCCAACTGTCCCTCTTCAGGGACCCCTCTCACGAAAACCAGTTACAATAGGAAGCACAAGGCCTCATACAACTGGGCACAGTAGAACCAGTACCATCATGGTTCAGAAGGAAGGGTTTCTACTCAAGCTATTCTAACACAGAAGAAAACAGGCAGATGGAGAGCCATCTTAGATCTAATGAAACTCAACAAATTCATCAGAACCCAACATTTCAGGATGGTGACACTAGCAGCAATAATCCCAATATTGGAAAAGGGCGTTTGGCCCTCTGCTCTCGACCTTCAGGATGCATATTTTCATATTACAATTCACACATCTCACAGGAGATTCCTGAGATTCACTTTAGGGAACCAACACTTTCAGTACAAGGTGCTTCCATTTGGCCTATTGATTGCTCCGAGGGTCTTTTCAAAGGTTCTATCGGTGGTGGCAGCACACTTACGAAAACACGGAATCAAATATTTCCATACTTAGAGAACTAGTTGATAAAGGCAACAACACTAAAAAACGCAATGGAGGCTACTCGAGTGATAACCCTGTTCACGAAATTAGGGTTACAAATAAAGAAACAGAAGTCAACAAATACACCTATTCAAAAACTAGAATTTATCGGAGCCTACCTCAATACTCTAGAGGCCAGAGCCATACTTCCTCAACAACAATTTATCACCCTAACCAATCTCATAACGGTGATAGACAGCCTGCAGATATCCACCAGAATGTGCCTGTAACAATTAGGCCACATGTCTGCAATAACTTTCATGGTCAAACATGCCAGACTTCATATGAGAAGCCTTCAAGCATGGCTTCAAATGGTTTACATTCCTCAGAAGCACAGTCTCAACAGACTCCTTATAGTATCATCCAAAATAAAAGAATCTCTAAAATGGTGGACTCTTCCCAAAAATGTCTGCGCGGGAGTCCCTTTCTCCCAAAGGACCCCAACACTCACAATCTCCACAGATGCCTCCTTTAAAGGTTGGGGAGTGCACCTACTCGACAATAAGATGCAAAGCCAGTGGTCCAAATCAGAGACAAACCTCCATATAAATCTGCTAGAGCTAAGAGCAGTATAGAATGCATGAAAATATTTTCTCCCACTGATCAAGAACCAGTCAATCAGGATCCTAACAGACAATATGACATGCACATTTTATATAAACTGCCAGGGCAGTACAAGATCGCACTCCCTATGCACGAGGCAGTTAATCCCTGGAACTGGTTCATCAGCCACAACTTGGACATAATGGCATCATATCTTCCAGGCTCATTGAACACAACAGCGGATGTACTGAACAGAGACTTTGTACAGGACCATGAATGGGAAATGCATCCGGTAGTCCTCAACGTGATATTCAGTCGATGGGGCTTCCTTCAATAGACTTATTTGCAATGGCACAGAATACCAAATGCCCACAGTTCTGTTCCAGAACAGGATTAGGTCCGAACTTGCTAGATGATGCTCCCTTCATCAAGTGGGAGGCACCCCTAATGTACGCATTCCCACCCATATCACTAGTAGCCAGGGTCATCCACAAAATCAAGGACAGTACCAAGGTCATCCTCATAGTACCTACCTAGCCCAGACAAACCTGGTTTCCCTACCTTCTCCAGATGGCATTGTGACCAACACAGCACCTCCCACAAATATCTCCTCTCCTCTCCCAGGACTCGGGACATACATATCATCCCAACCTGACGATCCTACACCTAAGAGCATGGCTACTCCATGATTCATGGAAAGTGAGTTAACCTGTTCAGAAGAAGTAAAAGACATTCTGCTAAACAGCAAAAGACTAAATAAGAGAAAGATATACACCTACTAATGGAAAAGATTCTGTACCTCGTGCAACAATAAATTCCTCAACCCGGCTTCTTCTCAACTTCCACAAGTACTAGATTACATATTGGAATTCAAGAAAAGTGGCCTTATCATAAACTCCATTAAAGTACATCTAGCAGCTATCACAGCATTTCATGACAAAGTAGATGACACTACCATATTCGCCCATCCAACAACTAAATGATTCCTCAAGAGCGTTAAAAATACTTAGCCAAAGACCAAAATCCCAAGCCCTACCTGGGACCTCATTCTGATTCTGCACACACTTATGGAACCACCCTTCAAACCACTTGCCACGTGTTCCCTATTGCACATCTGCATGAAGGTTGCCTTTCTTATTGCCATCACGTCGGCTAGACGAGTAGGCAAGCTAGATGCATTACTGGCCAATCTCCATATACAATCTTCCTTAAAGACAAGGTCACCTTGAGACCACATCCAAAATTTTTACCTAAAGTAGTTTCTTCTTTTCACATAAATGAACCTATTTACTTACCTGTATTCTTTCCAAAGCCGTGCGCAGACAAAAGGGAGGCAGCATTCCACACTCTTGATATCTGAAGAGTACTGGCCTTCTACCTAGATAGGACAAAAAGTTTTAGAAAATCACCAAGACTATTCATTTCTAAAACAGAACAATCTAAAGGACAAGCTATCTCTAAAAAAAGATTCTCCAAGTGGATTTCGGGGTGTATTCACCTCTGTTACCAAAAAATGCACCAATAGGCTCCAGTTGGGATTCACACGCATTCTACAAGAGCAACTCTCAACATCGGTGGCCTTCCTTAATAATGTATCTGTTATAGACATTTGCAAAGCAGCTACTTGGGCATCAATGCATGCTTTCTCAAAATATTATGCAATAGAAAAACAATTGGCCTCAGATGCCCTATTCGGACTGACAGTATTATCAACAGTACATAACACAGCTCTGAAGCCCCTTCCGTCCATTGAGGGGCACTGCTCAACAGTCACCTGAAGTGGAGCACCCACAGGGACACTCTTCGAAGAAGAAGAAGAGAAGGTTACTCACCTTGTGCAGTAACTGAGGTTCTTCAAGATGGTTGTCCCTGTGGGTGCTTCACTACCCTCCCATCTCCCCTCTACTTTGGAGTAGGTAGATACAAATTGCGCTCCGCAGTAGAAAAGGAACGGAGGGATGGTTGGTCGCACAGTGCTCTGTAACCGCCAAAAACAGCTCTAGATGGAGACAGCGCATGTGCGACCAACTGGGCGCTGCTACCATAAATCTCTGATAGCAGGGCGCTCGGGTACCAAAAGTGGAGCACCCACAGGGACAACCATCTTGAAGAACCTCCGTTTACTGCACAAGGTGAGTAACCTTCTCTTAGGCACCTAATTCTCTTTGTGAATCTAGCCCTAAGTGCTTAAATCACTTTTGAAACTGAGACATAGGCTCCTACAGCACTGAGGCATTTTTGAAAATTTTACCCTTAATCTTGTTCTTAGTGTTCCTAATAGACAGATATTCACATGACACAAATCGCCATCACCCTTTTAGCAGTGTCAGCCACAAGAATTGAATGTCTATGCAGACTGAACTATCCTTTTGTCCCAAGACAAGGTCCTTCAAGATTTAGGAATGAAGCATTGCTGGGGTGGAACCTTCCTGTGCTCAGGCTGTACCTGATCTGTAAGGAGGTAGAGGATTTCAGTCTCCTTTACTATCAAACTGGCATCTTTTACCAACACTTAATTTTAAAAAAATAATTTATTAATTTTATTAATTTGTTTTTAAAATTATGCCTGGAATTGATCCAAGTACCAGAATGAAACTATACAAGGAATAGTCTGGGCTGGGCTTGTGCAGAGCTCTGCGTGCTGGAGACATTTAAGCTAAAATGGTCAAGAGGCTACTGCAATCACATCACAGCTGCTTGCTCACTGCAGGATTCCCTTAGTGGAACTTTCCCCATTGACATGCCCCTGGCAGGTCCCCTTATGGCTGACCATAGCCCCTTTCTAAGTACATCCTTTCCTTCCTACCTCTTGATGACTATTATTTCTGTATACAGTAATGCAGCATTCGAAAACATTGCAAGATAACCTGAATTGCCATGTTTGACCATTACTTTTACACTTCAGATGTAAATTAGTAACATAGGCCACCTTTTAGCTAATGAAGGATTTGGCATAGCATATTTTATTACTTTAGGACTGATCGTGCTCCCATTGAATTTAGTAGTAAAAGTCCCTTTGTCTTCAATATTAGGAGAAAAATTGGGGTCTATATCTTGCTTTTCAGAACCACAGTAGTTTCTAGGGCTTGTCTTCACTAGGAAATCTTATTGTGTTTTAAGGAGTCCATTTCATTGATACAATGCTGGCAGGTCATTGTAGACAAGGTTAAATTATGGTCAGCTCTCATAGTTATGAATTCCTACTTAAGACAAACCTGGAGATACAGCAAACAGGTTTTTAAACCAGGTCTATGGGTTTGTCTATTTCCATTTATACCAGTCTTTCTAGCATTGCTGATGATTGTCAAGATTGCTAGGAAAAGCCAGGATCTTGAAGAATGAGGCTAGTTTCGTGTGTCACAGTTTAGGGCAGCTGTACCTGAATTCCCTTTCTATGCAAGGGCACCCACTCTTAGGTTTCTGGCTCCCCAGCCATTGCCTCTCTTGGACAACACACTTCTCTCTTTCTCCTGATTGGGGTATTTCCAGGCTGCACAGCCCTCTGCCTATACCGTGAATTCCCCAGCAAAATTAGACTACCTAAGCCAACCTGCTTTACTTTTCTTCTTAGAGATGATGAAAAGTGTAGTCACCAACAGTTAAGCGGCCACACTTTTAGCACTTTCTAAGCAATCACATTTATTCTTGAGGTAAAAGCATTACAGAGAAAACATATTTAAAACAATGAAAGAATCTACACACGTGCTAACAAACTTACCAGAAATCACCCCCTGACTCCAAACAGGACTCTAACCAGTGAATGGCCCTTCAAATCCCACCCTGGGATTTTCTTGTGGTGAACTGTTCATCACTCCTTTTTCTCAGAACAAGAACACTCATGAATCTGTGAGTTACTTCTTTCTATATTGTTGAGGTCTTGATCTGTCCCCATGTAACAGATGATGTACGGAAAAAAGATCTTGCAAAGATTAAAAGGCTGAGTTCTTGCTTAATTGGAGTAGGTGCATTTGCGTACCATTCCTCCTAGAGATTTCCTGGGAAACCTACTTAACCAAGAGTTCACTGTTATGTCAGTCCATTGTTTAAAAGAGCCCTTTCAAGCTCATAACATTTCCTAAGGTTTACATTAGTCATATCTTCTAAACAAGTTGCATACAATCCCAGAACAATATATAAACATTTGCATTTTAATATAGTGAGCTCATAAGATACTTCAATTTACATAACATAAGAGCAGAAGAACTGCCATACTGGGTCAGACCATCATTCATCTTTCCCAGTATTCTGTCTCTGACAGTGCTGGAGGAGAAGAATATTGAACAGGGCAATTTTGGAGTGATTTGTCTCTGGTTTCCACTGTTGGCTTCTGGTAGTCAGAGGTTTAGGGATTCTCCAATGATGAAGTTGAATCCCTGATGATCCTACCTCTACTTACCCAGTTATTTTTTGAACTCAGTTATACTTTTGGCTGTCACTGCATCCCATGGCAATGAGTTCCACAGGTTAGTTCTTCATTGTGTGGAAAAAGTACTTCCTCTTGTTTATATTAAACCTGCTACCTATTAATTTCATTAGGTGATCCCTGGCTTTTGTATTGTATGAAAGGTTAAATATACTTCTTTATTCACTTTTTCCACATCATTCATGATTTTATAGACCTCTTTTCTATCTCTGCCCCTCTCCCCCCCCCCCCCCCCCCCCCCCCCCCCCCCCCGCTGCTCCAGTCATCTCTATTCTAAGCTGAACAACCCTAACCTTTTTTGTCTATCCTAGTATGGAAGCTGTTCCATACCCTTGATCATCCTTGTTGTCCTTCTCTGAACCTTTTCAAGTTCCACTATATCCTTTTTGAGGTGGGTGACCAGAACTGGACACAGTATTCAAGGTGTGGGCCCATCATGTATTTATATAGCGGCATTATTTTATTTTCTGCATAATTTTCTCTCCCTTTCCTAATAGTTCCTAACATACTGTTAGGCTTTTTATTTGCTGATGTACATTGACCAGATATTTTCAGAAAACTATCCATGGTGACTCCAAGATCTGTTGCACGCGTGGAAACAGCTAATTTCGACCCCATCATTTTGCATATGTAGTTGGGATTGTGCATTACTTTGCATTTATCAACATTGAATTTCATTTGCCATTTTGTTGCCCAGTCACGCAGTTTTGTGAGATCCCTCTATAACTGCTCATAGTCTGCTCAGGGCTTAACTATCTTGAATAATGTTGTATTGTCTGCAAACTTTGCCACTTTCATTGTTCACCCCCTATTCCAAATCATTAATGAATATGTTGAGAAGCACTGGTCCTAGTACAGCTTTTTAGGAGCTCCTACTGTTCACCTCACTCCACGATGAAAACTAACCATTTATTCCTACCTTTTGTTTCCTATTTTTCAACCAATGAGAGGACCTTCCCTCTTATCCCATGGCTATTTAGAGCACATCTACACTTAAAATGCTGCATGAGTGCAGCTGTGCCGTTTTAGCGCTTTAATGAAGACACTCTAAACTGATGGGAGAGATCTCTTCCGTCATTTTAGTTAATCCACCTTCCTGAGAGGCAGTAACTATATAGGCGGGAAAAGCTCTCTTGCTGACATAGTGTTGACTACATACAGAGGCGGGGTTAGGCCGATATAACTAGTCCTGTGGATTTTTCACACCCCTGAGCAATGTAGTTATACCTTATAGGTCTGTATTATAGACCAGACATCAGTTTTAATAAGAGCCTTTGGTGAGGGACCTTATCAAAGACATTCTGAAAATCCAAGTACACTATATTGACTGAACCACCTTTATTATTCACATGCTTGTTGACTCCCTCAAAAAATTCTCTTAGACTCTCTCTATTCTTTACAATCATTTCTATTAGTTTGCCTAGTCCATTAGGCTCACCAGCCCATAACTGCCAGCATCAACTTAGGAGTCCTTTTTAAAAATCACCGTTACATTAGGACCTTCCAGTCATCTGGTACAGAGGCTGATTTCAGTAACGGATTATATTCTACAGTTCTGCAGGTTCACATCTGAGTCCCTTCAGAACTCCTGGGTAAATGCCATCTGAGCCTGGTGGCTTATTACTGTTTAACTTACCAATTTATTCTGAAAACTCTTCTGTTGACACCTCAGTCTTGAACAGTACTTCAGATTTGTCACCCCAAAAGCATAGATGTGTTATGAGCATTTCCCCCATACCCTCTTCAGTGAAAACCGATGCAAAGAATTCATTTCGCTTCTCTGTATTGCTCTTGTCTTGCTTAAGTGCTCCTAGACCTGTGTTGTCTAGTGGCCCCACTGCCGGTTTGGCAGACTTCCTGGTTCTGATGTACTTAAAAACATTCTGACTGTTAGGTTTTTTGTCTTTCTCAAGCAGCTTCTCAATTTTTTTCTTGGCCTCCCGTATTATACTTTTACCTTCCCCCCCACCGAGTTTGTGCTCCTTCCTATTATCTTGGTTAGGATTTGACTTCCAAATTTTTAAAGGATGCCTTTTTGCCACTAACAGCTTCTACTATTTTGCTGGTTAACCATGGTGGCATTTTTTGGTTCTCCTACTGTCTTTTTTGATTTGGGGTATATATTTAATCTGAGCCTCTATTATGGTGTTTTTAAGTAGTCTCCATGCTGCTGGCAGGCATTTTACCCTTGTGGTTGCTATTTTTTATTTTCTGTCTAACTAGTGTCCTCATTCTTGTGTAGTTCCCCCTTTTTAAAGTTAAATGTTACTGTGGTGGGTTTTTTGGTATTCCCCCATCCTTGCAAGGATGTTAAATTTCATTACATTATGGTCACTATTATCACGCAGTTAAGCTATAGTTACTCAGAACAAATCCTGTGCTCCACTTAGGAATAAATCAAGCATTACCTTTCCCCCTGTGGATTCTAGGACTAGCTGCTCCAAGAAGCAGTCATTTATGGTGTCTAGAAATTTCATCTCTGCGTCATCCCCTGAGGTGACATTTACCCAGTCAATGTGAGGATAGTTGAAGTCACCCATTATTATTGAATGTTCTGGTTTTATAGCCTCTCTAGCCTCTCTTAGATCCCTTAGCATTTCACAATCACTGTCGCTATCCTGGTCAGGTGGCTGGTGTATATTCCAACTGCTATACTCAACATTCAATAAGGTTTGTCCAGGATATTGCAGGAAATTGCCATAGCTGTCACACAGTGTATCTATTTTAGGTACTTATATAACCCCCCTTTTCTGTAGTATCTGAGCACCTCACAAGCTTCAATGAATTTATCCTCACAACACCCCTCTGAGGTAGGCAAGTGCTATTATCCACCTTTTATAAATAGGGCACTGAGGCCCAGAGAGTCAAAGGGCTTGTTTACCTTTGAAACATTACAGCAGCACAGCTGCAGTGTAGACCCAACCTACGCTAATGAGACGGGTTCTCTCATCAGAGTAGGTAATCAACTTCCGAGAGGTGGTAGATAAGTCGACGGAAGAATTCTTCCATCAACGTAGTGTGTCTACACAGGGACTTAGGTGGGTTTAATTACGCTGCTCAAAGGTGTGGATATTTCAGACCCCTGAGTGACGTAGTTATGCCGACCTAATTTTCTAGTGTAGGCCAGGCCTGAGTGACTTCTCCAGGGTCACACAGGAAACCTGTGCTAGAGCACATATAAACTCAGATCTCCCAAGTTCTAGGATGGTACCCTAACCACTGGTCCACACTTTCTGACTGAGGCCTGAGACCTTTGTGCATTGGGACATCCTACCCTCGCCTCCCTTTGATCAAATTGTCTTTTTTTAATAAATAACTTCTGTGGTACCTTAATACCAGGAATCTACCCTCACCAAAGCTCAGAATGGTATTGAGAGTATTGGTAATACACCTTCAAAAGTCACTAGACCAATCCTGCTACAATGTTTGTTATTGGACAGCATAGCATGATAGGCCTGGTGGCACTGGTAAAGCATTACCAGTTCTCCTTACATTATAAAAACCAGTGGAAGGAAGTTTTAGAAAGAACTGGCATCTTTAAGTGCTTTGATGGTTCTTTGGTATTAGGGTAAGAAGCAGGAATGGATAAGGGGGAAAAGAGAAGACGATGACATAAAAAAGAAAGAGGAAAGAGTCTGAAGCGTCTCAGAGCTTTCTAATATTCCCATGTCTGAAAAATAACATGGCGTCCATGGGCATTCAATATTCTTGACTGTTTCAGTTTTTTTGGGTTTTTTTTCTCTTTCAGTCTGTGTCCGATTCTTCCCTTGCTGTTCAGTGGACACCACAACATTTGCAGGCAAAATTTGGTGGAGGCTGAGGAAAACCTGCTACAGAATAGTTGAACACAATTGGTTTGAAACTTTCATCATATTCATGATCCTGCTGAGCAGTGGCACGCTGGTAAATTTAGCATTATCTCTCATTAGGTTTAAACTGCATGTGTGTTTAAAGGAAGGAGATGACAGGCTAGTTACATTCCACTTCAGGAAAACTCACCCCTTGCTGCTTGTTTCCTAAAGACCATTAGTTTGGGAATGAAACTTGTTTTATCCCTTGGTAAATTCACCATCTTGTTTCAATGTTTTAAAAAAATATTCACTAAAAACTTAAGGCCCCATCCTTCCACTCGAGTAAGAGTAGTGCTTTATTCCATGAGTAGTCCAATGGCAGCCAAACACCACATGAGTAAGGGGAGTTAGGGGAGCTCAGAGATGGAGCAGTAGTTGTGAAGATTGTCTTCCTCAAGTGTTGGTTTCTTGAGGCTGTTGCAATCTGAAGGAATGTTGGGATGCTCTCCTTCGCTGGCTCTCTCTAGCTATCAGGGACAAGAATCTACTTCTTAAGGTGTCACCCAGATGTTCCTCAGACTATAGGGTTCAGAAGCAGGTCCAGGAAGGCTGGGTTTACCCTCCCTTTCTCTATTACAGGCAAGAGAAGGGAGAGATCTCAAAATATTTTTTGTCTGTTGTAACATGGGATTACAATATGGAATGGATTGAGAACTACCCCCTTATTGCTTCCATATATGTGATGTTACCCTGAGTTTGGGTTTGAGATCCTCTACCCCAGATATTTCACATACCCCATAATCAAATTATCTTTTCTATAAAGTAGGATGAGAATCTTAATTGCTGCCTTGGGCTCATCAGATTGCGAGCATTCAACATTTGGTTTATGTGTATTGGGCTGATTAATCAGTTCGCTATCTGGAACAATTATACAGGCCCTTTATACATGGACTGGGTTTGGAATTGATCACTGCACTATTCATTCAGCTCCAATTTATCTTTCCCTTCTGTGTTCCACACAGTTCACGTTCAGGTAAAAAAGATTAGCACATTTGTGATTGTTAATTTAGGCCCTGATCCTGCAAGCACTTATGCATATGGGTGACTTTACACATGTAAGGAGCACTATTGAAGTCAACAGGACATTTCACAGATGTAAAGTTAAGCATACATAGATGTCTTTGCAGGACCGGGGCCTTATTTTGTTATTTAGAAACAACATGCTTAAAATCCTCCATCAGGCTGAGGAAAAACCAATTCAGACACAAGGAAGTCTTGTAAATTTAAAATATATAATATCAGGGTCATACTGCTTAATGTCTGGTTAATTTACAATTCTTTATTCAGAAAAAAAAGTTAAATTATGAGCATAACCCTATGGGTTTATTTTATTTTTGCCATGCCAGTTATTTCATATCTTAATTACATTTTGAATGGGGTGGTAATAGTTTGCACTAGCTCTGTACAGCATAGCACTTTTTTCCTTAGATCTCAAAGTGTTTTACAAATGTTAAGTAATCAACATGCATGTGAAATAAGTATTATCATCCCCAATGTATAGATGTGTAAACTAGAAATAAGACTTAACTAGCTTACCCAAGGTCATATTGCAAGTCAGTGGCAGAGCAAGGAATACAACCAGAATCACAGTAGTTACCTGTCCCTGCTATATGCTCTGTTCCTTAAAAATCATTGTCTCCTAGAGTGAATGGGGCATATGATAATGCTTTCATAATACTGGTGTAAAAACTGTTGGGACTTGATCAGATTGAATGTACTGTTTGGACTGTGCTGGGAAAATCTGGATCATGGTTGTGGCACCTTTTGTAATAAATCAACTCTCTCAAGAGCTATTTATATTCTAAAAGCCTGTGTGGGGTTAATTTGAGAAGCTGCTTGAAGAAGAGGGAAATTAAGGCAGGGCACCTGCAGAGCACCTCAAGCCATTAGGGGGTGTACGTGTGTGGTCACTTGGTTAGAGGGATTTTCAAAAGTGCATAAGGGATTTAGGAGCACAAATCCCATTGACACATCAATGCTTTTGAAAAGCTCCCCCAAAATCAATTTACTGTATAAAAACACAGGGAAACAAATACAGCCGTCATACCTAGGGTCTCCTACTTAACAGCCAGTTGATCAAGAAGAGACACCTCCATTATGTAAATCCTAGTATTTCTGCTTGGCCAGCTAGATACAGTTTTAATAATGAGAAATTGCATACAGGAAAACAGATGGTTACTTATTACATTTAAAAATACAAAATTTATATTTACTATGGCTTTTGGTGTAAGTGACGTTACATCAAACTATATTGTAGACTTGCACTACAATATTAACATTTTCTACTGCAGTACTGCAGAGCAGTTGTAAAGTGAGGCTTTGTACTTCCAGGCATTTGAAGATATTTACCTTGAAGGGAGAAAACACATTAAAACCATGTTGGAATATGCTGACAAAATTTTCACTTACATCTTTGTCCTGGAGATGCTTCTGAAATGGGTGGCTTATGGCTTCAAGAAGTATTTCACCAATGCCTGGTGTTGGCTTGACTTCCTAATTGTAGATGTAAGTATCACTTTTGAAATATTATGTTTCTTGTGTTGGATTATGTAGCATGTAGGAATGTAGATAAATTTAGATGACTTAAAAAAATGTACAAGCTGTTATGATTAACAGCTCCTGTCAATGTAAAATAATCTGCAGAAGTATCTATGTGAATTCATTTGCCATGGAGAAACCTCATTGTAGCATAAGAGCAAACATATAACTACATCTTCCTTTCTACTTTATTGGCATAAATGAAATGACCTTCATCTCTTAATGTTAACCAGGTTCCCTGTCTGTCCTATTAAGTCTGCCAGTGCTTGCACTTGGAAAATGACAGGCATCATTCTAGGGATAAGAAGCAACCTTACATGAACCTAGATGTAAAGTGCAAGGCTTGGTGTGTCATTGAGCATCCTCTGGCAACCAGTGTGCCAAAATGAAAAGCAGTTTTGTATCATTATACAGAGGTGTTACCATGCTAATTTAAGTCACACTTCATTTTCATCCATAAGAACTCGCTCTGTCTCTTAGCATTTCACATCTCTTTCCACACTCCAGGCTAGCACAAGGTCTGGTTACCTCCGACTGTGCTGCACATGACCTCGGCACACAAGTCTTTCAGCAGATTAGAGAAGCTATCCCCTGGCATAGTTTCCTAGGGAGGCTGCCAGGGGTATGTAACAATGTGTTCAGTATCATCTCCCAAGTATTTACAAGTGAAGGAGTCCAGGAGATGAAGGCATGAAAAATTTCCTTGAACTGAAAATGATTTCTCTATTACAAAGTCTTGCAAAAGAATTTGATTCCCTCATACTTTCGTATATTGAAATTTGCCATTCTGAGTTTCCCTAATAAGGAAATCCTTAAAATTAGACAGCCAGGCTGAATAAAGGTAAGATCAAACTACAAGAATGATAGATCCAGATTTTTACCCATTCTTCCACTAAAGTTCAGGGGTCTTTGGATGCTGGTACATATAAGGACCAGCTGTAAACATGTAGATTCCAAAGTATCAGAGTGCTTGGATGTGGACTTTAAGTCCATATATTCAGCTTATGAACATGGCTGTTGAATTCACTAAAGGCTAGATACACTGTACCAAGGCTTCTTTTTTACAGACGAGCAGGAATTTTTCATGAATTGGAACAATTAATTCTGCTTCATTACAAACAGTTTTAAGTGAGTTCCACAGTTGTTAAAAATACATAAGAATATAAGAACATAAGAATGGTCATACTGTCCATCAAGCCCAGCATCCTGTCTTCTGACAGTGGCCAATGCCAGCCATATGTTATAAGATTATATGTGTAGCATTTAATGAATACCAAAGGGAGTGAAATTGAGGGCCCAAGCTAAATTCTGTCCTCCATGCGTAAAACTTATTTAATGAGAGTTATTTGTGAATCCAAAGTCAGCATCTTACCCAGAAAGTTTATGTACAGATATCCCTTTGAATAATGGAGTTTGTACATGTAACACTAGGTCACACTGAACATTTACTCTCAAGTCTTTCTGGTGATATAGACAGTTTGGATTCTCAAAATATATTTAAACTTTTGCTTTTGCAAACCCATTTAGTTAACCAAAAATTATCTGTTACATGAGTCACTCAAGTTACTTAACAGACTCAAGGAAAACACTTGTCTATAATGTTCCCAGTTGACAGTTTTTCACCTTGCCTCTTTCTGACCCCCAAAGTCATTTTTTGATAGTATTTGTAAAAGTCCTGCACTATTTTTTCAAAGGTTTTAACAGATGCTCCTCTCCAACCTGTATTGTTTACCAGCACTGTACAACTATGAATCAGGACACTGACATGCTATGATTTTCCTATGCAATTTTTCCTTTTAATTTTAATTTCTTCTGTGCTTTGAGAACCAAATCTACTGCCACTGAACTGAGCTGGGGAGTGAAAGGATGAATTAACTGTTCCAAGGAAGCGATAAACCATTTGTCTGACTTTCTCAATTATATTTGTTATTCAAAATTAATTACTTAACAATTCTTGATTTGCCAATTGTTCATGAGCAGTTTATTGTGAATATTCAAAATTCAAGCTGTGTTGGCTGATTTTTCAGTGGAAATGTCAGTCACGTGTATTCTGGTTGTAGTAATGTAACCCTTACAATCAGTTTTCTTGTGCCAATACTTGTATAAACAGTTCAGAATTTGCTTTCAGCAAATATACACTGATATTCACTTAAAATTCAATTTCTATGAACATTTCAGCTAGGAAATTAGCTCACTAGACTCTAAATGATAAGTGAATCCAAAAGGGCTATAAATCATATTCTGTTCATTATTTAAGCACGTATTTGAGGAATGTTTTTGAGGTACTTACTCAGCTCTGTGACAGATCTTTGACACTGATTTGTGCCTGTGAAACAGCAATGACTATCTCATAATTGTGGTTAACTAAAGTAGATTCTAGATGTCAAAGTCTGGACATCAAAAATCCACAGTAATCCACATACTGGAAGCTATTTTTGCCAGATATAGAATCCCTGAAGAATGATCTCTGATAATGGGCCTCAATAAATCTTAAAGGAATGTGCCAATTTAACAATAAAACATTTTTAAAAGCATTTTTAAACATATTGCAGCATAGTAAGGCCATGTTAAGTGAATAGTAACAGACTTGTTGGGGAAAATGGCAAAAAAGCAAAATGCACAGTCATTAAAACCTAGGATTGATGGGAAAGACTTCTATAGGAGTCTACTCAAATACTGGATACACCTATCTACTTTGCAACTGTACTACTAAGATAAATCTAATTCAGTCAATTTACAGTGAACATTGATATCTGTGTGCACATGAAGCAGGATGATGGCCATGCTAAACTCATAGTTCTTCTCAACTAGGAATATACTGAGAGATTGTAACAGGTCTGAAGCTTGAATAGATGTGAGTTCATTCTCATTTGCATGAGATAATCAGAAACTCTGGTCACTCACAATTACCCATATACTCACAAAGAATTGCCATTTATACAAACAAAAACTTAGAATCATAAAAGGTAGAACTGGAAGGGACTTCAAGAGGTCAAATAGCCCAAATCCCTGCACTGAGGCAGGACCAAGTATACCTAGACCATCCCTGACAGGTGGTTGTCTAACGTATTCTTACAAACCTCCATTGATGAGGATTGTACAACCTCCCTCTGAAATCTATTCTAATGCTTAACTACTCTTATAGTTAGAAAGTTTTTCCTAATAGGTAACCTAAATCTCCCTTGCTGCAAATTACACCCATTACTTCCTGTCCTAACTTCTGGAGATGTCAAGAACTGTTGATCATTGTCCTCTTTATAACAGCTCTTAATATATTTGAAAATTGTTATCAGGCCCCTCCTCAGCCTTCTTTTCTCAAGGCTAAACATGCCCAATCTTTTTAACCTTTCCTCATAGGTCAGGTCTTCTAAACCTTGTATCATTTTTCTTGATCTCCTCTGGACTCATTCCAATTTGTCCATATCTTTCTTAAAGTGTGATTTCCAGAACTGGACACAGCACTCCAGCTGAGGCCTCACCACTGCAGTATAGAGCAAACAGTTACCTCCCAGATCTTACATATGACAATCATGTTAATACAGAGTAGTATTAGCTTTTTTCACAGCTACATCACATTATTGGCTCATATTCAATTTGCGATCCACTATAACCCCTGATCCTTTTCAGAAGTACTATTGCGTAGCCAGTTATTCCCCATTTTGTAAATATTCGTTTTGATTTTTTTCTTTGAACTTGTCTTCATTGAATTTCATCCTGTTGATTTCAAACTAATTCTCCAATTTGTCAAGGTCATTTTGAATTCTAATCCTGTCCTCCAAAATGCTAGCAACCCTTCCTAGAGTGGTGTCATCCACAAATTTTATAAGCATACATTCTACTCCATTATCCAAGTCATTAATACCAGACACAAGACAAACCCCTGCTGGGCCCCACTGGTAGGGTGACCAGATGTCCCGATTTTATAGGGACAATCCTGATATTTGGGGCTTTGTCTTATATGGGCACCTATTTCCCTCTACCCCCATCCCGATTTTTCACACTTGCAATCTAGTCACCCTACCTACTAGATACATCACCCCAGTTTGACAGTACACCATTGATAATTACTCTATAGGTACGTTCTTTCAAGCCGATTTTCACCCACCATATAGTAATTGCATCTCAATCATATTTCCCTATTGTTCTTATGAGAATTTCATGTGGGACTGTGTCAAAAGCCTTAATAAAATCAAGATATGTGAGATCTACAGCTTCCTCCCATTCACTAGGACAGTAACCTTACCAAAAGAAATAAATTAGTTTGGTTTGGCATGACTTGTTCTTGACAAATCCATGTTGGCTATTATTTATAACCCTGTTATCCTGTAGGTGCTTACAAATTGATTATTTAATAATTTTTTCGAGTATCTTTCCATGTATTGAAGTTAGACTGACTGGTCTATAATTTCTTGGATCCTCTTTGTTCCCCTTTTTAATGATAGGTACTATATTTGCCCTTCTCCAATCCTCTGAGACCTCATGCACCCTGAATGAGTTGTCAAAGATAATTGCAGTCGGATAATTCCTTAAGTACTCTAGGATAAATTACATCAGGCCCCACTAACTTGAATACACCTAACTTATCAAAATATTCTTGTTCAAACATAGCAGATTAATAAAGAAGCATGAACATGGCCAAAACTAGGAATTAAAATAGATGTTTGTGAATGTTGTTTACCCAGCTCTGTATGTATGTATCCGGGAGCAACTGAAGATACAACAAATCCCAACACTGAATTTTTAAAGTAGCAGGTAGACTCCATCAACCATGTATGCTTTTATAGTGTTTGATGTTCCTTTCAGTTGTTTTCTCTACTCTAGTAACATTACCTCAGCTTTACCTAGTTTGAGTTTAAGCCAGCTAGCTCTAATACATGCCCCAAATTCTGTTGACACTGCATACGCTATTGCAGTGGTTGATTTACAAAAAGTGGCAGTCTACACACTGGTGTCACTCCAATACTTAAAGCACTTCAATCAATAATTTCCTCACTAACCATATCCCAGTGCATCTATATACACATTGTACAAGGAGGGAACAGAATAGTACCCTAGAGAACCTCTAACAAGAGAGCTTTTGGGGAAGATGAGTAATTGTCCTAATCTGTCTCTGGGAATGCTCAAAAGAAAAAAAAGGAGCAGTCCGTTTTTCAACTTCTGCAAAGGTCTGCAGTACAGTAAACAAATGCTCATGGTCAAGGTATCTATGTCATCTTATGATATCCACACATAATCTTCATCCATTTCCAGAAGATTATCAAGCAGTCATCACCAATGTTGGTTCTGTGTTATCATCATCCTGGCAAATCCCAAATCGACGTGACCTCCTTGCAGATTGAGCACCAGCTGGATCGATCTCTAGCTAGGTTGTTAAGGTGGTCTGGCTGGATATTCAGTTTATATCCATCACTGGCAATCTTAACATGCCACCAAAGCTTTTGGCACCCACATGATCACCAGCCATGTAGTGGCAATCGTTGGTACACACTTTGAAATGTGTTGGTCTTCCATGCTAATAATATGTCCATACCAAGAAAGCCACCAAAACCAAACATGCTGATGGAGGCAGTTGCTGGGTTTGGCTCTGAATATCTTCATTTCTGATCTTGTCCTGACACTTGAAATGGAGCAGCTAACAGATATGACAAGATTCAAAAACATCAGTTTGGTATTCTTCAGCCTTCCTCATTGCCCACATTTAACTTCGGTATAACAGAGTTGGTATAACTGCCATTCTATAGAGTCTAAGCTTTGTAGCAAGCTTGATGTTGCAACGTCCCCACAGAAGCAGGTGAAGTGTTTGAATCATGGCAGCTGCTGCCGCTATACGAATGTCCACATCTTTCGGGCATTCTTCAACACTGTCTATGACAGTGCCCATATATTTGACAATTGTCACCTGCTCGATGTCCGGCCCAAACAGGTTAATTCTGATCTGGTTGTAATCTACAGGTTGCTTGATGGTAGTGGCCAGGGACTGAGTTTTATACAGATTAAAAACCAGACCATTGTGTGCTACTTCTTACCCATGCTATGTATCTGCCATTGACACAGACACAATTTTCCATTCATTATAGAGCTCTTTTTTCAATGATATTATCTTCCCAGGGACACTGAGTTGCTTCATCAGATCCCACAAACTTGCTCAATGCATTGAATCAAAGGTCTGACAGAATTTTATAAGAAGTGCTGTGCATGGCTTATTAAATTCAGCTATCTTTTCATAAAGCTATTTCAAACTAAAGGTCTGGTTGATAGTGGAGCAACCAGATCTAAAGTCACAGTGAGTTATCCCAATCTTTTCCACAAAGTGCACCATTGATTCGAGTTATTAACACGGAAGTGAAGACTTGTGCCTGAGACTGACAACAGCATAACACCTCTATCGTTGCTATTCTGCCTTCTCGGCCTCTTTAAACAGAAGCAACCAGCACCCTTAATAATGTCATTAGGGTTTATAGTAGTGAGACAGAAGATCTGGCAGAGCCTATCCAGCAACCGTACAACAACACTTTCACCTGTCTTCAGCAACTCGGGAATTATGTTACAACCCCTGGTGCCATCCCTGACTTCATTTTATGGACTACAACCTGGATCTCTTCTTGGCTGAAGGAAGGTGGCTGTACTGGAGCTTCCTGCCTCGCTTCAAATGCAAGTGAGACTGCAGACAACAGACACTGCTGAACTTGAGATGAACCATCAGCTTCTGTTGTCAAAAGTGCACCTCTGACTTTGATGACATCCAGTTAACAGGCCGAAATTAGCCCAGTTCAACCCAAAGCTCTTATTATAACCAAAAGCTACCAAATTGCTTTCAGTTCTGAACTGTGTAAGGCCATCAAAGCATTAGAGACTGAAGTCTTACTCCCTTTGTCATCTGATTAGGAATGGTGTTGTTTCAAGTCATCAGTGCTGACCATCTGCCAGCTCAGTGCTGGGGCCTCAGCCTTTCAAACGTCATCCATGGATCAGTGAGGAGGCGCTCACTGCAGCTGGAGCTAAGAAAAAGATGAGGCTACAATCCTGAGTTTTCAAAGACACGTTTGGCAAGAGCCAAAGCAAAGGCTGAATGGGTTTGACTTCAGAATGTCATCAAATCCTTGTGTAAGAAAGATTAGGAATCCTGGTGGCTGACTCAGGCAGCCAGTTTAGAACAGGTTGGCTCCAGGCATGATCTCCGCCCCTTTTAGTCAACTTTGCGGTGTTGGCAGAGGGAGGTGGCACCAGCTTCTCCCTTAAAGAATCAGGATGGCAGCAGCACCCTGAGCCTGCCGGATCAATTGTATCAATGGGAAGCTAATTCCAAGACATTCCTCAATTATCCACTTCTGTGTTTGTACCCTGGTTTAAAACAAATTGAGTGTGATCAAAGATGTCTTTCTTCACAAATTTCTTTCTGAAACAAGTGATAACTGGAGAGGCTGCCTCAGTCAAGAGATGAGTGGATGGGAAGGAAACTAAAGATAATTTCAGTATAGCACCATAACTAATTAAATATTTTACCTCAGTTTTCAGTAAGGATGATAATATGGACCATGAGCATGAAAGCAGAACAGCTATTGGAAATGAGTGTATAGAAATGGAAATTATCACATCTGAGGTGGAAGAAATACTTAGTTTAATGTACTCAAATCAGGGAGACCATCCCAGAATACTGAAAGAACTACCACACGAGATTGCTAGTCCAGTAGCAAGGATTTAATATATCTACCTATTTGGGGGGTAGTACCTTATAACTAGAGAATAGGTAATGTTGTACCTATATTTAAGAAATGGGGGAGTGATATGGGAAATTACAGACTTGTTAGTTTAACCTCATTATTATGCAAGACTGCAATAAGTTGTGAAGGGTAACTATAATGCAACATGGATTTACCAAAGGTAGATCATGCCAAACTAATCTCATTTTCTTCTTTGAAAAAATAACTGATTTTTTAGATAAGTGAAATGCAGTAGATCTAGTATACATGGACTTCAAGATAGCATTTGACACAGTACCACATGGGAAATTATTAGTTAAATTAGGGGAGATGGGGATCAGTACAAGAATTGTAGGGTGGATAAGGAACTGGCTAAAGGGGAGAAGGCAAGAGGTTGTGCTGAAAGATGAATTATTGGACTGGAGGGAGGTTACTAGTGGAATTCCTCAAGGATTGGTCTAGGGACCAATCTTTCTCAATATTAATAACTTTGACACAAAAAATAGAAGTGTTCTAATGAAACTTGATGATGATACAAAGTTCGGAGGCATCATCAGTAAGATCTGTCTGACCTTGAAATTTAAGGTCATGCACTTAGGGTCTAATAATAAGAATATCTGCTACAAGCTGGGGTCTCATCAGTTGGAAGCAAAAGTGTAGAGAAACTCTGGTGTGTTGGTTGATCACAGGACGTTGATGAGCTACCAATATGGTGAGACAGAAAAAGGCAAATGCTTTTTTGACTTCAGAATGCCATCAAGTCATTGTGTAAGAAAGATAAGAAATCCTAGGATGCCTAGGATGAGGCATTTCCAGTAGAGATAGAGAAGTATTAATGTCATTGTACAAGGCACTGGTAAGACCTCATATGGAATACTGTGTACAATTATGATCACTTATATTCAAGAAAGATTAGTTTAAACTAGATCAGGTGCAGAAAAGAGGATGATCAGGGGAATGGAAGGCCTATCTTTTGAGAGGAGACTGGAAGAGTTTGTCTTGTTTAGCCTAGCCAAAAGAAGGCTGAGAGAGGATATGATTGGGTTCTATAAATACATTGACAGAGCTGCCAGAAAGAGGTTTATTTCCCTCCCCTCCCCCCCAATGTATTCTGGGGTGTGGTTTTTTTGGTGTCCTCCTTCTGAAGCATCAGAGATAGCCACATCAGGAGATGGGATACTGGATGGCACTGATTATCTTCTCTCTCGGGAGCTTTAGGTGGCTGGTTCTTGCTCACGTGTTCAGGGTCTAATTTTTTGCAATATGTGGGATTGGGAAGAAATTTTCCCTCAGGTCAGATTGGTAGTGACTTAAAAGTTTTTCACCTTCCTCTGCAGCATAAGGTTCAGGTCACTTGCCAGGATTATCTGGCTATATCTCTATCATTTTTCTGCCATTGCAGGGTCCTCAGATATTGGTGCACCTAATTTCCTCCTATTCTTTTCTGCGGCACACAATAGTTTAGTTTCTAGTGGTCTGTAACGGGTCATGTTGTACTGAAAGACGAACTATCGAAGTGTAGTAAGATTACTAGAGGAATTCCTCAAGGATTGATTTTGGGAACACTCTAATTTGGTTTAATTTAGAGTGTTGAGTTTAGTGTATGGATGCTGGGTTGTGGTGGTTGCCTGTGATATACAGGAGGTGAAACTAGATGAACTGTTGGTCCCTTCTGGGTTTAAATTCTATGACTATGACTCTATAACTACGTTGTCTTGAGCAAGTATCTAACAATCACTTTCTCAAGAGAAATTGGCATCTTGTTCTTTTTCTTCTGGAGATATTGACAGTATCTGCAACATAGGTCCCAACACTTCCTACCTAGAATACATCAGACTGGATGGAAAGGGATATAATTCATAGGTCATGACCCATACATCCTCCCTTGTCCCCCTAGTCGAGATCCTCAGCAAATGTCACCTATTGAAAGTCTAGCAGAGAAGTTTGTGTTTGTTCCATCCCCACTTCCCAGAGAACCCGTTCTGCTACCATAGCAGCAGATATTGCTTAGAACTGGAGTGAACTATTATCCACACAATAGTTTGAAAACCCTGCAGAGAGAAAGAGACTTACTGTGTTGCCAGATGCTAACCGGCAAAATTACTCAGGCTGTCAGCTACTCAGACAAAGTCCACTAATTGGGATTTCGTAGTTGCTGTTGTGAAAGTGAAATAATGTTTTACTAGGTCTCCCAGCCAGCAAATTGTATCAAGAGGATTATCCCACTTTTTTGTGAATGGAGATGTAACGGAATGTGTGTTGCCAGTGGCCATGATCTGATTAGCTTGTACTTAGAGACTTGTATTCCTTTGGGGACAACTTCCTGTGTATTAGTTTGAGAGCTGCTCACAGGTGTTGTCATTAAGTAAAACATCATTTTCCACAGAGTGCTGAAATCAAACACAGATCATTACTTTCCCAATTAGTTTCCTGGAAATGATGTGTTCTAGGATTTCTATATTAAACTTAGAAAGGAATGCCTGACTGCTGTCTTGTGTCAAAAATCTAACAATCCCTGGTTTTGAGACTAGCAGCTTGAAACTTGCAAGTCTTGCTACTTAGCATCAAGAACTGAAGTGAATTATGCTCTTGTGTTGGATTGTTTTTAAGTGACAATTAAAAACTTGTTGTCTGAGGCAAATATTGATGGCTTATGATTACTTTAATTTTCTACATTTGTATTCCCTGTTGATTAGCGAGATGATTTCTGTTTGCTTTGCCAGTAATTGCACAATCTGTTGTAATCAGTCGTTCCCAAACAGCAGTGAAACCTTGTTTGTATTGTTTGGAAAATATCTTAAAAGCATGTGCTGAATTTAATCTCACCTTTGTTATCAAAAGCTTACAAGAACAGTGTGATGTCAATGCAGGGAGCTAAAGCAAAAACAATAGACCTTTTCACATGGAGGAGTCCATGCGAGTTAAATAGTTACTGAAAATCTACAGGGTACAACAAAAAATTATTACTTCCGAACAAGTTTTATTCTAACGTGCCTAGTTTTATTCCAATTCCAAAAAGCAAGTATTGTTATGGGGTTCTTAAAAGATGCCTCAGCATGTATCTTTCTGGGTCTGAAAGCTCAAAGACAACTAAGGAAGAAAGTCCCCACCCTGAGATTTTACAATCAAGGGCCTTGTCTTCAGTAGGAGAAAAGTTGAATTCTTACTATGTGTTACCTAACTTTGTAACTAACGTGAGAGAAAATCCTACTGAAGACAAGGCAGCTGAAGTTTTCACATGAGTTAGCAAGTTGAGGGGGAGTCTAGACTCCCCCTCAACTTGCTAACTCATGTGAAAACTACAAACTGCCTTCTCTTTGCTAGGATTTTACCTTGTGTTGGTTTCCACAAGTTAACTAACGTGGTAAGAACACACTTCTTTAACCACTTAGGTCTCAGACACAGTGTGGCAAGTGAACACACAGGGTGGGTAGTGGATTGGGAGGGATAGCAAAACAGTCAGAGGCAGAAGGCACAGTTCGCCACTGAGTTGCCTACCCACTTCCAAATGGGAAAAGAAAATACCCCTAACGTAGGCGTGTTGCCTCTATGCCATTTTATTGCACAAATGCCTCATCTTGTGGCTGATCAGTTCATGAGATGGTCATTGAAGGTAATGGGAGTTCCTTATACCAGTTAAATTCACTCAGGAGCAGAGAGGCAGCATGAGATCTGTGTAGCACTTAGCACCTGTTTTCAGGTTTACATGGGATTTAAGTAAGACAAGTTTAATTATTGAGCATGACACTCACGTATTTGCTAGAATCCCTTGCATCCCACAGGGACTGAGCAAGATTATCCTACAATTACTCCTCCCAGTCATCAGAGATGCTGTGACGCTGAGCACCAGTACTGAGGGCAGTCAGAGTATGTCTCCACTGCTTTCAACATTCCGCTTGCTGGTGCCCAGTCACCACAAAACTGGCATGGAAGAGAAAGAGGAGTCAGCTGGCTGCATAAGTGATTCCCTGACTGCTGAGAAGTACAGAGAAAAGAAAGGGGAATAAGTGTAGGAAGAGGGAAGTGGTAGAATGGAGGTGGGGACAGGAACAGAAGGGGGCAGGGACGAGCTGTGGTGGCACGAGGGAAGCAAGGACAGTTGGCAGTGACTGGGTATGAGGATATGAACTGAAGGAAGCAATCTGTAGCCATGGGGAGTGGGAGAGGGCCATGCAGAATAATGGAGTCTACTCCAGGTCTCACCCTGTAACCAAATCTGCCACTGCCTATCCCTGACTGCCTCAGACTCTCCTGCCACTTCCTATCTCTTCTTGAACAAGCCCCCAGGCCTTCTGTTCCACACTTGGTCCCTGAATCCCTCAACAGCATGTTCTCTATTGGCTGTCCAGGCTCCACACCGTCATCCTGTTTGGGTCCGCTCCCTCCTGTGGAGGAGGAGAGAGAGGTTTCTGTGTCCCCCATGCCTGTCCTGCTGCTGAGGGGCGCCCTGAGGGGGAAATAAGTGACATTTTCACTGGTGAGATATATCACACAGGGAGTGGCGCAAAACTTGGCAGCTGTGCCTATGTGGTACATAGGCTTTGCGCTGGCCCACTGCACAGGGGTGAATTTAATCCATGGAGTGGCTTGCAGGTGGTTTGCACTACTGAAAGCAAAAGTGAGGGTCAAAACAGGCAATAAAGTAAATATTCCATCCTTGTTTGTTCTGCATTATGACGCTTGAGATGCATTTCTTGGCAGATTTGTGGAATCAGCATTCTCATATTTGCCATGCAGAAAGAGAGTGTTCTGTGAGATTTGTTTGAATGTAATAAAATACTACATTTAATGTATCTTATTATGTAGATGCAAGCACATTTTGAGACCATTCAGGGCTGACCAGAATCTCCCTCAGAACCGTCATCTCCAGTACCATAGAACCTTAACTCAAAATTCTAGGGGCTGTGCCTAATAGTAGATTATTTTCTACAAGGGAGGCTTATGTTTCCCACATCAACCTTAGAAATTCTAAATTAAAAAAAACAACGGGGGTCCTGTAGCACCTTAAAGACTAACAAATTTCTGCAGGTATAAGCTTTCGTGGGCTGCAACCCACTTCATCATAGCATCTTGTAGGTTTGAGTCCCCAGACTGTAAACTCCCCAGATAGGTCATTGTATTTTCTTAGTAATCACTCCACATATCTCTGGCACTCTAATACTGTATTCAAATGTTAAATAATAATAAAGAATACCTCCTCCTACTCTTGACAACAGTGCTCAGTTTCATATGAGGTTGCCAGGGAATTAGTTGTTTCGCTTTACTGCAGATAATTTTTTGAAAAAAAATCTTTGTTTTTGAAAGTTAAGCCGCCCTTTAGAAATCAAGCATGTTACTGTACTGACTGTAGCTACAAGTGAAAGCATTCTTTAACTGTGGACTATGTTCAGATGTGAAATCAGACTTTCTGAGCCAGCTTCTCCCCCCCATTACACATGTGCCAACTGCTGTTAAATTCACAGGGGTTGCAGAGATGTAATCCAAGGACGTATTTGACCCTGTGTGTCAACATTTGGCAAATCAGGAGGTGCACATGGTTCTGAAAATTGCTTCATCCTCTTCCTCTCCCCATATGCCATTGTTTGTGTGTGGTAAGAAGGTGTGTTTGAAAAATAAAGGGTGGATTTGGGAGTGGGGCTGACAACATACTTGAAAATGTTTTTGTGGGAAAACTGAAAATTGATAAGAGAGCTGAACTCTTCCCTTTCTAGCTGTGTGTAAATTCACAGTGAAAGAGCATTAGGCTTGCCCTCAGAAATTAGCTGAGCTGCAATTTTTGATTCCCAGCCATCTGCCTTGGGAATTCACTGGACCAGTTAGAAAAATCTGAACAGGTGTAAAGGAGGTGACAGAGATTAAAAGAACACATAGATGCAAAACGCATTTTCTGAAAAACAGCAGGAAGCAATTAGAGTGCAGAAATGATTTATTTAAAAGAATGTAAACCAACAGGAGTGGCATATGCCATTTCAATAAGGCTGTTCTCTCAAAAGAAAACATTCCCTTGATAAGTGCACAAATAATAAATAGTGACACAACTGAGGACATGGAATATTAATCAGAAAGCTTCCTGGCCTTGGTTTGAGTATTATGGAAAAAAATGAAAATAGCACAAGTAAAAGTGTCTCGGGGAAAAAAGCTCCTCCACACTCCTAATTTTATTGAATTGCTTTACTTAAAATGTTCTGGATCTGATTTTTGAGAAGCAGTCTTTGATTTCATAATTGTGGGGGGGGGAAATTCTATCTAGGTACACACATGGCCCATAATAGTGTAGTATCTGTGAATACCTTACGATCAGTAATGAACTTCTCTTCACAACTTCTCTTCCTAGCCTGTCAGTTAGGAAAACCATTTATTTATTTATGTTGCAGTTGTGTCTAGGATCTCCAGTCATGGACCAGGACCCTGTTATGCTAGGTGTTATATAATTTTTTTAAAAGTAACTGCCCCACAAAGCTTACAATCTGAATATTTTACTGACAAAAGGGTGAGGCACAGAGAGATCGCAACTTGCTCAAGGAAACTGTAAGAGCAATGGAAATCGAATCCAGAACCTGAGTTCCCATCTAATGCTCTATAACTACAAGACAACTCTTCCTCCTTTGTGCCCATAATTCAAAGCACTTAGATATCTAATTATCTGATTTACATCTTGCAATCAAGTAGCTAGATGTCTAAGTGGTATATATTGCAATTCCAGAATCAGAAGGTAGGTTGATGCCTTTTTTAAAAGACAAAGTATTATGGAATTAACACTCGTTAAGGATGGAAGAAATGCCAGTTGTGCTAAAAGTCTTTAAGATTTCAACTTACTGATAGTATAGAAATTAAGCTTGCATATATATATTTCCATTCTGCTTCCTAGTTCTCCATCATTCATAATTTTTCTGAAATGATTTTCTTTTTGGGGATCTGTCCTGCTTCTATTTAAACCATCTGGAGCAAGACTAGGACTAAGAACAAGATTTTCATCGCATAGATGGGAGTTAGGCACCTGAGTCCCATTTATGCATTTGAAAATCTACCTCTAAAGCTTTTCTTTCCAAGGCCTCAACACATACACCAAATTTTTAAAGACTCTTTAAGCTAAATACACTTAGACATTTTTATTTGTGACTAGAAAAGTATACCTTTTCCACATAAAAAAAAAAAGGTCTTAAGGATAACTTGGAAATAATGACTTTAGGTGCCTGGTTTTAATCCAGTCTTCTTTTTGTACCTCAAGTTTTACAGGCTCGGTTCGTAACAGGTGCTGTTTTGCACCTGCAATTATTCTCATTTAGATTCTAACTACATGACTGAGGCAATGAGACATCTAGAATAACTGTGAGAACAAAATTGTGTATGCAGTTATTTATGGACACAAGCCATAGGTACAGAAAGGAAGGCTGGGTTTTAAAAAGCCAACCATCAACTTTCTAACCTCACACAGTGCTAAACCTCAATGAGAAGTAGCCTCTTTCTGAGTTTGAAAATATGATGCTAATATTTGGCATTTGTATAGCACTGATCAATGATCTCAGACTACTTTTTTTTAAAATAAACTTTAACAAATTACATCTCATTACATACCTATGAGGTAATGAATCATCTCAATTTTACAGATGGGAAAACTGAAGCACAGGGAGAGGCTAAGTAACATAACAAGTGGCACACAACCCCTCTAGCCCTAGCCACCCACTGCCTATGCTAAAGTTGTAAATAATGCTGTGTATAAATAAAGGCTGCATATTTGTGCAGTTGTGGAATACAGACAGCACCTACATAAACTACTGCTATATGTTTTGGTTTTTTGTTTTGATTTGTTTTTACTTTAGGTATTAATTCATTTAAAAAATCCATTTAAAATTATTTGGATTTCTTCTTTTTATAATATACAAATTTAAAGGTAAGTCATTGTGTATGTCGCAGATTCCTTTTCCCCTCCCTCCATCTGTCTTGTCTATAATGAGTAAACTTTTTGGGGCAGGGTCTGCCTTTGACTCGATAGATGTACAGTGCCAAACACAGTGAGGCCCTAATTTTCACTAGGCACTATTGGGACAGAAATAAATAAGAAACAGAATTTGTCATCTAAAGAATACGGCAACATCCCTTTTAAGTGTTGAATTTTAAATTCATGACAATCACTGAAAGATTTAATTAATAAACTCCTAGACAATGAATATTTTCCAGATAAATATCAATTATTACCAGACTCTAAAGCTGCTCTACAAAGTCAGATGTTTATCACACCAGAAGCAGTTTAGCAATAACTTTAAACATTTATTAATCAGGCTAGTTTCTTTTCAGAGTTCATTACCAATATTTTAGCTATGTTTAATTCATCAATCATTCTTGCTGCTGCCCTGGAAAAAGGAGCATATATTCTATAAAGGGACAGTCTGGATACATGTTGCTAGTTCTGCTAAGCCTTATAGATGACAAGAAGTCTGTCTTTAAAACATTTGGCACAGGCCTGACAATCCCTGGGGCTGTCCGGAGTGGACATTTTATGCGGTTAATCCAAACACAAGGATTTGAAGCTAGTTTTTCTTGAACGCAACCTTGAAAGAAGAGAAAATGAAAGTATTAGTAAATAACTGTTGATTGAGCAGTGATGGGATTAGTTTGTCTGTGTCTTTACCTGATTCCAGGAGGGTTAGAGCTGACATCTGAAACCAGCTTCTTCTCAGTTTGAGTTAGATCATCCTGCTTGGCAGGGGAAATCTGTGTACATAAAACTGTCCATGGCCAATGAGAGTGAGGAACAGGTGGGACAAACTTCCCTAAATACCAGGATTAGAGAAAGTTCAACAATGGCAGCCTTTCCACAGCAACATGAAAGAAGCCAAGGTGGGGCAAACAACATCATGCCTATTTTAGTCTAAAGCCCTTGAGGTCTGTTGGCAAATTTGTCTCGGTCTCTAAGAGGGACACTTCATGCTGCCTGTTTCAGAAGCAGCATCAATGGAACAAATGTTAGGATAGGAAGTCTTTAATAGCATTTGGATTGACTTCTGGCTTGGGTCTGTACTGAAATGAACTGAGGCTGGGAGCAAAAAAATTTTTGATTAAACACTATGCATTCCATAGGGACTGATTCTGCAACCTTATTCCATTGACCTTATGGGTGACCTTATGGGTGAGTTAGTCTACCATTACCAGTAAGGTTTGCAGAAACAGGCCTATAAATAGCAAATTCCAGTAAATTCCATAACAGTGTTTGTCAATAAATACAGGACCTACTCTATAGTCAGTAGTGTTTGGGAGACTCCTGCTTCCTGTGCTAATGAAGAACCAGTAGGGTTGCCAAAACAATGTATTGATTCGTGGATGGCTGGGTGGGAGGGCAGGGAAAGGCTGGGGAAGGCACTCTCAGACAGTCCAGTTTGAGACACATATTGCCATTTCATAGAAGTCAGCATGTAAGTAGTCAGCAGTTGTGAAAGTTTCTGATAAGTAGTATTACACATTGGATGAGCTATAGATAGACGGATAAATTAAACCCAGTGTGCACACCACATGTCATAACCATAGTGGGAATGCCCAAATACCCCATTGCACACAGCCAAAACTGAAACTTTTAAATAAACACAGCATAAACACATTTTGTACCTCAACCCCTCTGAGGAAGACTTGGGAAGCTAAATAAGGGTAGAGGTAAGGTTTATTCCTCTCCTTCCTTCTCAGAGCTCCCATTATTCCTCCTTCTCTTCCTCTATCTCTCTCTCCTCCCCTCCTGCCCCCCCCCCCCCCCTTTGTGGATCCAAGGCTACAGGAACGACCTAGCAACAAACTTACAAACACAAACTGGTACGGCTCTCTGCACTTGCTAGATGCAACATGGAGAGACCTGTAGCAGGAGTTTTTGCCTACTGAAGTACTTAACTCAGCAGCTTGTGCCCATGGTGTCTGCCATGAAGCACACAAGACTGTAAGCTCTTTATGGCAGAGAACATATCCTTGTACAGTGCCTGTCACTGTAGGGCCTTGATCCTGATCTTGTTGGACAGTTCTGTAATGTAAATAGTAATAACTGCTGCAGACAGCTTCTGTGTTCCCTATAAGCTGCTGCAGCCTTTTGTAGTTTGAATTACCAATGTGTGTTGACTTCATGGAAAAGTTAGTATTACCATGGCATCCTTCATTTGCAGTGCCATTTATGTTGGATATTGTGCAGTTTGTGGCAGGCAAGCATTTAGTTGATATCAGTTGTCTTGTGCAGCTCCTCCTTCCTTCCCCACACCCATTTTTATTACTCAGTGTTTTCACATATGTAGTGTGATGAGCCTTTCTTAGGGTCACGTGACGTATCAGCATCCTGGGTAAAAGTTTTCCCCTTCCGTATTGAACTAACTGACACTATTTGTTTAATTGAAAAGAGTTCAGGGTGGAGCAAGAAAAATGATCCAGGACCTAGAAAGACTGAGTCATGATGGGAAAAGAACTAAATACCAGGGGCCAAATGCTGATGTCCCTTCTCGGTTTATACATAGTCTTTACTCAAGCAAGACACCGACATCGTCCAGCATAAGAGCCAAATATTGCCTGAGTAAAGTCTGAGTAAAATCTGAAAAGGCATGTGTGTGTGTGTGTATATAAATCGGTTATGTAGCAAATTAATGGGAACATGAAAATAGCCTAACAGTTTGCAGGTAATGAAGGCAGTAAATGCCAAGGAAGAAGAGGAATTATTTAGGAGTGTCCAATGGAATATAACAAGGAATAGCTGAATTAAACTAAGGAAAGGAAAATTTAGACTGAATATTTGGAAAAACTTCCTAACTGTATGAGATCTATTGGGTTCTGTAAAATCCTCCCAAAGGAAATACTAGAAGCTACAAAGCTTTGCAAATTAAAAATAAGACTAAACAAAACACCAGAAAACATGTGGTAGGAAGAAATCCTGCATTGTCAGGTAAGATAGATCATCTATTCTAAATTCTGTTATGGCCTGCATCATTATAATGTCTGAGCACCTAACAATCTTTCATGTATTTATACTCACAACCCCCAGCTGAGGTAGAGAAGTGCTTTTATCCTTATTTTACAGTGGGGAATTGAGGCACAAAGAGACTAAGGAACCTGCCCACGGTCATATAGGAAGTCTATAATAGAGCAGAGACCTGAACCCAAATCCTATTTTAGTGCCCTAACCATTGGATTATCCTTTCTCTTTCTAGACTACTGACTTAAAAAGTCTTTTCTGTAATAAACCTGCTCTGCAATTTTTCTCTCTGACATGCACAAACATGGCCGTGATAGCAGCTTGGGATGAATGTAAGCGTCCCAAAACTTTAAAGTGAAGATGCTAATGATTTGCCAAAGTGAATTTTTAAAAATGGGGGTAAATGTAAGTCCAGAATGATAGGGTGAATTAAAAGTGACAGTACCTCCTTGGCTAATTGGAATGTAGTGCCACCAACTATGATGGACTCATGAAATAGTTGAGTCTGCTAACTGAGGCCTAGTTGTCAGTTAGCAGTAAAATTAAGGATTCATTTATATCATCTCTTTTGCTAATGTTTTATATGCCTGTCACAGGGTACATTCACTGCGGGGGCACTTCCTCATGGCTGTGTCTGAGAAATCAGCTCTCGTCTGGTCTGGTGCCCCCTTCTGTCATTCGCTCACCCTGTGTTCTCTCTCTATCTGACTCAAGGTGCTTTTTTTCTTTGTGACTTAGTCTTCTGGTTTGATCTCACCTTCCAGAGTATCAAAGTCCCTCCAGACCAGCTGTCCAGTTGGCATCTCCCACAATCCTGTGCTATTGTTCAGTGGCTTGTAGGGGAACCTGGGTCTGTCCACTACTCCAGGTTCCAGTCCGGGGACCCTACAACCAGCAGCCAAGGTCTTCACAATCTCTAACCTCACTGCTCTTTCCCTGGGCTGCTTCCTACTTTGCTCCCCTGGGCTCTCTTCTCCATCCTTCTGGGTAAACCATTCCCTTAGGGCCAGTATCCCAAGGCTTCTGTCTCCCTGGGTTTCCTCCTTTTCCCTTTCTAAACCTAGAGAGTGACTGTCAGTTTCTACACTGCAACTCCTTTTCTTTCTTTTCATGTCATTTTATGGTACAGCAGCTTCGGCATGTGAGGCTATAACCACCATCTAGTTCAGTTTTCTCATAGGCAAAAATCTATATCCTCTCACCAGTCCTGTATCCTTAAAAAAGTGAAGTAATGCTTTTTTTTAATGCCACCCCATTTTCCCGGTACTCTCACTAATCCTTTCAGCCTAAATCCTTTCACCTTGCGATGTCTGAATTCTTCATAAACAATCTTTCTTTCTGTGTAATTATCCCTGCATTGCCACAGCAGATGCTCAGCTGTTTCTTGGATTTGCATATGTCTTGTGCTTGTTCAGTAAATATAAATTACCATTCAGGTTACAGTGACCTGTTAGCACTCTAAATATAGTTACTTCACTTCTTTCATCATAATAAATATGCCTTTATCCTCAAGCTTAGGACATATTTCATAGAACCTTCATCCTTTTTTCTCTTTGGTCCATAGTTCTTGCCATTCCTTCGTAATTTTTCTGTCAACCAAATTTTTGAAGTCTTCTTTACTCAGAGGGCTCTTTATATCAATCTTCTCATTTTTAAGACATTTTTTTCTACTTTATCTACCATTTCATTGCCCAGTATCCTGTCGTGCCAGAATCTATGCTATTACTATTACCTAGTTGTACTATTTCCATAGTTGAGAACAATATTTCATTGATTAAGTCATTCCTGCTTTCCCAGACTCCCTTTCTAATCACCATTATACCCAGTAAAGAGTCCCAGTAGGATAGTTGGCTGTGCCTTACTTATCCAGGTCGGTGCTAACAGAATGCCATCAATTTGGCCATTATAATGGTAACAAAATTGGATAATCTCATAGATCTCTTAATTCCAAATTCAGGCATATAAAAGGCCTTCCCACTGTCTTGTGTTGTCATCTCTAGAGCTGCCAGTATAGATTTGACAACAGTGATGCCATTTGTCATGTATAAATTTGTAAATCTTTACTCATCATACAGTATTTAATGGTCCCACTCTTTCCTTTGTTTTATTGTATAATTCCAAATCCATAGTGGAGAGACAACCATCCAGCTTTAGTTTGATTTACCATGACTAAAGATTTTAATTTCTTCCAAACTATCCTTTTCACCCAAGTCTTTTACCCACCTTTTGACCCTGTTTAGCATATTGGAGTTTGTGGCGCCCAGTTACTTCTTGTCTATTTAATTCCCAGCAGTCATTGTATATTCATTTATCTTATCTGCTCTATTTCCATTAACCGTAGCCCAAAAGGTTAAATCTAACAATTTCATCTTTACATTTATAGGCATTTCTCCAGTTGCTACCTGCAGCACACACAAGGGAGTCGTAATACTCACACCACATGTGATTCACAGAGTGTGGGTTTGGATCAGCTCTAATATTTTTGAGTGTTGGTTTAGATGCTGAATTAAATGCTTGGCATCCATCATGTATAACTGGTCTCATTAGTGCCCTTTACAGCATCAACAGACTGTTCTTATCTACACCCCAGTTGTTCCCATCAATGCTTTTAAGCAGATTCATCCTAATTTTTACATTTAGTCTTGACATCATCCAGGTTAGTTTGTTATGGAGCATAACTCCTAACAATGTAAAATTTTGAACTACCTGTATTTTTTCTGTATAGAGATATGGGTTCCATTTTTCCCCCAGTCTTCCTTTTTGTGAAGATTGTTCCCTTTGTTTTAGCAAGTGGGAACTTAAATCCTCATGTATCTCCCCATTTTGAAATCCCCCTGAGCGCCTCATCAGTTTTCTCCACAGCTATCTTAAGTTTTCTATGTTTGGACCATATAGCAGTCATCTAAAATAGAGTAATGCCTATTCCTGCCCATATACTCTCCAGGAGTTAATGTTAAACAGGGATGGGCTGATAACACTTACCTGTGTAGTATTGTTAGTAAATTTATAAATATTCAACAAAGCTGCCCGCACCCTGACTTGTATGATTCTATCACTTAAGAAATCTCCTATCCAACAGAACATTCTTCCTCTTGTTCCAGTTGCAGCTAGTTTATACAGCGAGCCTTCCCTCCATAGCATGTCATACGTTTTTTCTATGTCCAAAAAGATAGCTATCATAAACTCTCTGTTCCTCTTTTTTTTTTTTTTGGTATTTCTGTTTCTAATCTTCTAATGTGATCAACTGTGCATCTTCCTTTTCTGAAACCATTTTGTACAGAGTTTATGACAAACTGGTTGCAAATCTCTGGATACTGGTAAAAGGGGTAAAAAACAAGGGTGATGTCATGGTAGGGGTCTACTACAGACCACCTAACCAGTAAGAAGGTGTGGATGAGGCTTCTTTTAAACAACTAACACAATCATCCAAAGCACAGGACTTGGTGGTGATGGAGGATTTCATAGAATCATAGAGTTGGAAGGGACCTCAGGAGGTCATCTAGTCCAACCCCCTGCTCAAAGCAGGACTAATCTCAGCTAAATAATCCCAGCGAGGGTTTTGTCAAGTCGCAGCTTAAAAACCTCTAAAGATGGAGATTCCACCACCTCTCTAGGTAACCCATTCCAGTGCTTCACCACCCTCCAAGTGAAAACCTTTTTCCTAATGTCCAACCTAGATCTCCCCCACTGCAATTTGAGACCGTTGCTTCTTGTTCTGTCATCTGCCACCACTGAGAACAGCCTAGCTCCATCCTCCCTGGAACCGCCTTTCAGGTAGTTAAAGGCTGCTATCAAATCTCCCCTCATTCTTCTCTTCTGCAGACTAAACAAGTCTAGTTCCCCCAGCCTCTCCTCATAAGTCTTGTGCTCCAGCCCCCTAATAATTTTTGTTGCCCTCCACTGGACTCTCTCCAACTTGTCCACGTCCTTTTTGTAGTGGGGGGCCCAAAACTGGACACAATACTCCAAATGCGGCCTCACCAATGCCGAATAGAGGGGAATAATCACTTCCCGCGATCTGCTGGCAATGCTCCTACTAATGCAGCCCAGTATGCTATTAGCCTTCTTGGCAACCAGGGCACACTGCTGACTCATATCCAGCTTCTTATCCACTGTAACCCCAGGTCCTTTTCTGCAGAACTGCTGCCTAGCTCATCGGTCCCCAGTCTGTAGCTGTGTATGGGATTCTTCCGTCCAAAGTGCAGGACTTTTTGTGCATGTGTCCTTATTGAACCTCATCAGGTTTCTTTTGGCCCAATCCTCCAGTTTGTTTGATTTCAACTATCCAGATATCTGTTGGAAAAATAATACAGCAGGGCATAGATTATCCAACAAGTTCTTGGAATGCATTGGAGACCATTTTTTATTTCAGAAGTTGGAGAAAAAAACAAAACAAGTATGTAGGGACAAAATTAGAAATGTCAAGGCACAAAATGAGATTAAGCTAGCTACGGACATAAAGAGTAACAAGAAAACATTCTACAAATACATTAGAAGCAAGAGGAGGCCAAGGACGGGTAGGCCCATTACTCAATGAGGGGGGAAAGAGAATAACAGAAAATGGAGAAATGGCGGATGTGCTAAATGACTTTTTTGTTTGTTTTCACCAAAAAGGTTAGAAGCGATTGGACATCTAACATCGTGAATGTCAGTGAAAAATGAGGTAGAATCTGAGTTTAAAATAGGGAAAGAACACATTAAAAGTTATTTAGACAAGTAAGATGTCTTCAAGTCAGTGGGGTCTGATGAAATACATCCTAGAATACTCAAGGAGCTGACTGAAGAGATATCTGAGCCATTAGTGATTATCTTTAAAAAGTCACAGAAGACAGGAGAGATTCCACAGGACAGGAAAAGGGCAAATATAGTGCCAACCTACAAAAAAGTGGAATAAGGATAACCTGGGAATTACAGACCAGTCAATATAACTTCAGTACCCATAGAGATAATGAAGCAAATAACCAAGCAATCAATTTGCAACACCTAGAAGATAATAAGATGATATGTAGCAGTCAACATGGATTTGTCAAGAAAAAATCATGTCAAACCAACCTAAGAGCTTTCTTTGACAGGGTAACAAGCCTTGTTGATGGGGAAAAGTAGTAGATTTGGTACATCTTGACTTTAGTAAAGCTTTTGATTTTGTCTTACATGACCTTCTCATAAACAAACTAGGGAAATATGGCCTAGATGGAGCTATTATTAGGTGGGTGCATAACTGATTGGAAAACCATTCCCAGAGTGTAGCTATCAGTGATTCACAGTCAATCTTGAAAGGCATATTGTGTGGGGTCTTGCATGGATCAGTTCTAGGTCTGTTTCTGTTCAATATCTTCATTAATGATTTAGATAATGGCATAGAGAGTACAGTTATAAAATTTGTGGATGATACCAAGCTTGGAGGGGTTGCAAGTGCTTTGGAGGATAGGATTAAAATTCAAAATGATCTGGAATAACTGGAGAAATGGTCTGAAGTAAATAGGATGAAATTCAATAAGGACAAATGCAAAGTACTCAACTTATAGAAGAACAATTAGTTGCACACACATAAAATGGGAAATGACTCACTAGGAAAGAGTATTGAAGAAAGGGATCTGGGGATCACAAGGTAAATATAAGTCAACAGTGTAACACTGTTGCAAAAAGAACAAACATCATTCTGGAATGTATTAGCAAGAGTGTTTTAAGCAAAACACAAGAAGTAATTCTTCTGCTCTACTCTGCGCTGATTAGGCCTCAACTGGAATATTGTGTCCAGGTCTGGGCTCCACATTTCAGGAAAGATGTGGACAAACTGGAGAAAGTCCAGAGAATAGCAACAAAATGATTAAAGGTCTAGAAAACATGACCTATGAGGGAAGATTGAAAAAATTGGGTTTGTTTAGTTTGGAGATGAGAAGACTGAGAGGGAACATAACAGTTTTCATGTACATAAGAGGTTGTTAGAAGGAGGAGGCGGGTGAAAATTTGTTCTTCTTAATCTTTGAGGATAGGACAAGAAACAATGGGCTTAAACTGTAGCAAGGGGGGTTTAGGTTGGACATTAGGAAAAGCTTTCTGTCCGGGTAGTTCAGCACTGGAACTAATTACTTAGGGAGATTGTGGAATCTCTGTCATTGGAGCTTTTTAGAGCAGGTTAGACAAACACCTGTCAGAAATGATCTAGTTCTTATTTAGTCCTTCCTTGAGTGCAGGGGACTGGACTAGATAACCTATTGAGGTCCCTTCCAGTCCCACACTTCTGTGATTCAAAATGGCATGAATATGATTTATTAAGAGAGAGCCTATATGAAAATACTTTTCTGCCACTTTGGGTATTTTTTAAAATTCATTCAGTCTTTTCTCTGTCTGTAAAATGCAATTAATCACTTATAGCATAAATGCTATAAATTTTTCCTTGCCTACAAAAAGGGGTGTCCCTTGGTGGGGCAAAGAGGGGCTGCATAGCCCTCCCTTACATTTCATACAGGAGTTCTGATCAAGGCTCATGTCCTAGTCCCAGACAGAGCTCTTAACTGCAGCACACACTGAGTGTATAAGAAGGCCTGGTCTACGCTAGAGTGTTTTGTCAACCAGAGTCAAACCCACTCCCCCACCCCCCACTGACAAAACTGCCCTGTTTTTTCAACAAAATAAAACCACCTTGATGAGAGGTGTAAGGCTTTTGTCAGCATAGTTAGAGCAATGCAGTGTCAATGTAGACACTGCATCCCCTTACATCGGCTCCGGGGCTGTCATTCTTCTCAATTTCACCCTTCTGCTGGAGCTGTGAAATTGACAAGAAAGCTCAAGCTTAGGGGCTGGTTCCCGGGATGGAACAGGCAGCCATATTAATTTCACAACTCAGCCATGTAATTGACAAGGCTGCCCCAGTGGGGAGCAGGTGGAGAAGCTCTTGCTCCAAGCCAAGAGCAGATATCAGCTGCCAGGACTTCTCATCCAGCTCCCAGTGGGAGGTCTCCACCCTCAGCTGAGAGTCAGGGCCAGAAATCCGGGTGCCTCTCCACCTGCTCCCTGCTGGGGCAGCCTTGTTAACTACATGGCTGAGCCATGAAATTGACATGGCTGCCCATTCTGGAGGAGAGCGAGAACAGAGAAGCCCCGCATGGTGGCTCCCGGTGGGGAAAGGGAGGAGAGAAGTACCCGGTGGCTTCCCCAGGCTCCCGGCAGGAATCAGAGAGTTGGGGGACAGCCCACAGAGAGCCTGGGAGCTTGTGGGCTCCCAGAAGGGAGCTCTCAGCTCCCCACACTGCCCTTTAGGTCGATGGAAGTGCTCTTGGTGAGGATGCACTCCACCGACCCAAAGAGCAATGCGGACATCAGCCACCACTGTAATTACAGCAGTGGCTATCAGTCAACGTATATTGGGTTGACTTAATTTTTAAGTGTAGACAAGGCTTGAGAGTTTGCTGCTTCCAGCTTGTGTCCCTGGGGCAGGGAGTCAGTATTTTGTTTACGAACAGAGGTAGGGTGATTAAGATAAGAAAGGTCTGGAGATTAAATTAAGGATATGGAAGTCTTAGTTGAATCTGTGAAACAGGAATGGGGGGTTTCAGCTGTATTCAGGCCAATTTCAGAACAAAGAACAGAAATTGCATCCACCGAGTCCATAAAGTCGACAATTATTGTCATGAGTTGTATTATTCACTGGGTACCATCTGTGTGCTTAGCACTGTTCAGAATATGCCAGAAAATGTAGTCCCTGAACTAACACATATAAAATGTGTAGCCCTGGATAAGAAGGCTCAGATATTTAAGTATGAAGTGTATAGTTATTCAGCACAAGTTAGTATCTATGAGTGGAGGCACTGAGGGCAGTGGAAGTTATACCTTATTAAAGCCTGGAAGATTTGACCCTCCAACTTTTTTTCAAGAGGAAGAGCTGCCCAGAGCTCCTGTGCCTGTTTATTTTCTTTTTCTACCTGCAGTGGCCCTGATATATCTTCAGAGACTCAATTTTTTTTCTCAACTATAAAATGTGGAATTTTCTTGGTGTTTGATTTTAACTATTCTCCTGTGAGAACTGCAACTCAATCACTGTAGTGTTGAGTTTAAGAGCCTTCTGGAAAGTAACTAGCCTTTAAACAGAAGTGAAAGCAGTGATGCCAGCTCTCATGATTTTGTCATGAGTCTCATAATAATCATTGTTTTCCTTAAAGCCCCAGCTCCTGGAGTCAAGTGGATATGTAATGATTTCAGACTTCAGTCTTAAAGAAAAAGTAGATTTCTAGCCCTTGTGGCTGTGGAGAAAGCTTCAAAATGTGACCCCCATGCACTCTAAAGGCTCAAAAGCAGAAGACAAATAAAAACATCAAATCTAAATTTTTACATAATCTCATGATTTTTAAGCCAATCTTATGATTTTTGGTGAGCCTGACTCATGATTTTTTAACATTTGGGGTAGGCAACACTATCAAAGTGACTTGAAGGTGTCAGTTTCATTCCTGTTTAAAGTCAGTTTCTAATCTAGTATTTATGGTATGATAACATCCCTAGAGTGCCAGGCAGGGGCAGTTTAAATTCACAGGACCTCGCCCTAGCTTAGTAGGATATTTCCAAAAGGTAAATGATAAGAGTCCAAGCTTGGTGAACTGCAAAAAATGAATACCCTAAATGATAGCAAGTGATCTAGATTTGTCTACAGTTGTTTCAATTGTTGTATTCCAGAGCTAGTAACAAAGTAAGAATATACATTCAAAAAATTTAACCCTAAGCAGTGTCCCGTAAGTGACTTGACACAGCATGTCAGGACATGTTAGGATTAGAGGTGAGCGGGTCAAAGATTTATTTAATTTTTTTTTCTTTATATAGGAATTAGGTACAGCTAATTTGTAAATTATTATTTGCAAAAAAACTAGTTTTCAAGTGTCTAAGGAGCCCCTGGAATCACAAATGTGCCCCCGCATCTGAAATGGCGGCCCTGCCCGACCCCCGCCCCCAAACTCTGAAATGGTGCCCCGCCTACATCTTCATCTATTCCCCTTACATTATCTTTCCTGCCCTGAATTGCATATTGCTGTATCAGTAGCACTTTTCCCTCACTGGCATTTTCCTCCTCCGCATTCCACTGTGAATATGTCTGTGTAGCTTCTGCATAGGATATTCTATGGATAGATTTAGTTTGCTGTATCTATCTACCTTGTTCTGCTGCCACCCCCCCTTTGTATGCTGCACTCTTCTTATCCCCACAGTTGTTGTATTTTAGTTCTGTTCCTTCCAATCTGTTCTCATACAAGTGTTCTCCACATTTACCACACCTCATTTTCCCCTTACAGACAGCAACCTCATGCCCAAACTTTTGACATTTATAACATCTCAAAGCAGCTGGGATATATGGTTTAATTCAGAAGAGTTGTTATCCTATATTAACCCTATTGGGTGGTAGTGTACTTTGGACAGCTGTGGATGGTTTCTGTTCTTCCTCTCTCCTGCTAATCAGTTTCTAAACCAAAAACAATTGGTCCTCACTTATACCCCTTTTAATTTCATCCTCAGTTGTGCCTACTGAAACGCCATACATTCGCCCTCTTGCTTATGTCATAGATTTAGGTAGCTGGTGAATTAGTTTTATTTACCCAGAAACAGTAGGTCGACCCTGCATTCTTTTAGCTCTCAATATATCTCCAATTATTCGCCTAATCCATTCCACTGTTTTTAAGAGATTAACATCTCCTATCTTTACATATTCAGCTGGTGATTTGGTAAATATGAGATGTTGATACTTTTCCTTACTCTTTTTTTCCATCCCTGTCTGCTCCCTCTTCTTCAGATACAGATATTTCTATTCTTTTTTTCTTCATCCTAACATGAAGCAATTCTTCACCTCTTTCTTTTTTTCCTTCAATTTCCATCATAGCTTTCAGTCTTTCCCTCTCAGTCTGTATTTCCAGCTCTGTTTGTCCAGCCAGCCAGGCTTTGAATGCCAAGCCCCAGCTCTCAACCTCTCCCAACATACACAGACAATTTGAAGCCCAGCAAACGACAATCCCAAGCCCAGCCAGCAATCCAACTAGCACTCTTTCTCCTTTTTTTCTTTTTCTCTTTTTTATGATGAAGCATACAACTGAATAGTCTATAGCCACCACCCATTACAATCCCTCAATATTTAGCAGTTTATATCCTCTCACTCTGCCCTGTGTCTTTTAAGTAATGCCACAGCACCTTTTTTAATAATACTCCATTTCCCCTGATGTTTTTATTAAATCACATAATGTAATTTTTTTTTAACTTTAAGACATTTGAATTCCTCAAAAAGCTTTTCCCCTTCTTTATCAAACCCATGACATACCCCTGAAAGGTGGTCAATTGTTTCTTCTGCTTTACAGAATGCACATAGTTCATCTTTGTCTCTTTTTATTCAAAAAAGATTTTGTTTAAGCCACAAAGACCAGTTACTACTCTAAACAAAAGCACTTCATTAGCCCTATCCAGGCCCTGAAGTATGTTATAATTCTCAACTCTAGGGCAAAATTCAAAAAAATCTTCTTCCTCTTTTATCTTTAATCTAAATTTTTTTGCCAGTCCTCTTTTACATTTTTCTATACTAGGCTTTTGAATTCCTGTTTACTTGAGGGTATTTCTATGTCAATCGTTCCGTTTCTTAAAGTGTTTTTAGCTGCTTTGTCCATCATATTGTTCTCTGTGATCCCAATATGCTCAGGGATCCAAGCTAATGCTATATGTATCCCCATCTATACTAACTTTGTTATTGAAATATAACTTTATTGATTAAATAATTTCTGCATTCTGAGACACCCTTTTTTATTGCCATAAGGCCTGAGACTGAATTTGAAAAAATAACTGTTGTACATCTCAGATCCAATTTAATGCTAGCATTATTTCTACGAGTTCAGCTGTCATGACAGCTACATAGTCAGATATTGTTTTAGCTGTACTAATGCCCAATTTTGGTATACAATATGCTATCCCTATTCTTCCTGTTTTTTTCCTTTTTTTTTTTTTTTTTTTTTTTGGACTCATCTGTGTGCATTTGACAAAACCAACTCTACTTTTCATTTATATTCTGGTACACTTCATCTTTAATACCTACTGTCTCTTTTGTTAACCCTTAAATTTATTAAATAACTCTATATCTACGTTTGGACTTGCGACTTTCCATCATAGCTAATTTTCCGAAAAGTTTTAACTTCATTCAAGTTTTTCCTTGTCTTTCAATTCCTGCATTCACACTTTAAGTCAAACAGCATGCAGAGTTCTAACATCATGTGCTATAGTTCACTTATCAAATTCACAACAATCCTTATAAATTTGTTTGGTATTTGTATCAGTGCAGTTCCAATTAACTTTGCCCCAGAAAGTTAGATCCAGTAGTTTCATTTGTAGTGTAACTGGTGTTACTGGTGGTCTTTATGGAGACAGTCGATCAGGGGTTCTCAAACTTTTTTTTCTGGAACCCCTTTGAAAATATTTTGGGCTGTGATGACCCCTTCCAAAAACATGATGACCCTCCCCATGTCATGCCACCCTTACTGGCATGAATAAGGGCTGGCAGCTTGTGACCCCCTCCATAATCCGCCATAATAACCTCGTGACCCCCTGAGGAGGTTTGAGAACCCCTGCTGCAGATGCTCCATAGGAGTAAGCTAAGTTCTATAATGTTACAATATTGCATGGCTTTCAAATGTATTTTTACCAAGAAAACCATATGGGCAATCAAATACAAAGCTTAAAATGGTTAGTAAAATGTGCACTGTTGTTAAAATTGGGGATTACTTTGTCTCCACCGATGCTTTCCCTGCATCATTTAGGGGGTATGTCTGATATAATATATAGAGTACAAGGCAGTAAGTTACCATGGCTTTGGAATTCACAAGTTTGCAATAGAAAAAAACACACATTAGAAAAATGCTGACTTTCCTTTTTGCCATGCTTATGTGGGGCAGTCAGTACTGGTTTTGAAAGCTGTTTGATTTTTTTTAAATAGCTTTTTGGGGTCACATTTAATCAAGTCCAAACAGCCAACTCTCTGCTGTAGTGATTTTCCTATTAATAAAATTTGACAGGGAGGAATCAAATACCTTCGAAATCAACAGTAGAGTATTTAGACATGTTGTCTCAAACTGCGGACTGACTCCAACCTTGTAAATCATTGCCAAATATCACAAAGCTTCACAGCTAATCCTCTGAATAGATATCTAATACTGTGTAAATCTGTGTCAGGAGGACAGCAGCACCTGTGATGTATTTCAGGGTGACATTTGTGGCACTCTAGAGAAACTGGTAACCCATTCTAAGCTGAAACCTGGTCTTACAGGATTTGAACAATGTACCTTTTACCTTTAGTGGAGATGGGCCTATGGCCCATAAATCTGGGAATGAGGGAAGAAGAGTATTAAAAGATTTGCCTTTAAATCATTCTGGGTAAAGATAACAAGAGAAATGATCTTGGTTGCATTGCATTTTAATCGTTTTGTTGTAAAAATACATTTTAAAAAAATCAAAAAACTGAACTTTTCATAAGTGTGTTGGTATTTTGACTTCTGTTACTCATATCATCTCTCATACTATTCATAGCAATGCTCATATCTCTGTGGGTTTTGGTAGACAGGGAACTCAAGGACTCTGCAGGACTAGTGCCGTTGTCCGACTATTCCAGAAAAAAGAAAGGAGGAACCAGATGTGGTTTAATTAGGCTGCAACTTCATTCACTTAAAATATCTGTGAGTACCCAGCAACAAATTGTACAGGACAGGAAGGAGGTCGGGTTCGTGCTTTACCAGACACAGGAGTCACAAATCCCCTTCCTCAATGCCCTTAAAGAGATCTAGGAAAAGGAGGGGGTCGCCTCCCCTTCCCCCAAGATGGAGGGGCCCAAAGCTCCCCTTACTCAGCTCCCTTAAGGGATGATTACCTTCAAATCCTTTTCCAATCCATGTTATCCGATACCCATATTCCTCCCATTCTGAGTGCCTGCACTGGATATCTGGCACAGGTTTTATGTATTAGGTTGAGACATTATAACCTAACCCTCCTACTCCACCCCATGGGGTCTCAGACCAGCTGTGGGAAAGGCAGAAAAAAAACACCCGCTTAGGCCAATCTGTCGGTGAGGGAAAAATTCTTTCCCAGCCCCCTAAGGAAAAGAACAACTAGTGTAATGTCCACAGCAGCTCAAGGGGGAACTCGGTCCTTTCACCATGTTCATTGGGAGGAGGAGGGCTGCCACCCTGCCCCTGGTAAAGAGGGCCCCTGAAGGGCTGCATGGGGTATAAATACCTTCCCACTCTTCCAGTCAACAGGAAAGACAGTGCAGTGACTTTCTCCTGACCTGGCCCCAACTTCTTCCTGCCCTTCCTGTCCATCCCTGTAAACTTCTCCCTTTTTCCCCACCCATTGTAAGAAGATCTTAAAAGAGCAACAACTCTTTTCTCCCAGCTATCTGGGCAAAAAAAACCTCTTGCATGAAGGTTGAGGTGGACGCATTGTCAGTATTATATTCTCCAGAGAGGGTGGGAATAGAAATATGGCCAGGCACCTTCAGGAATTCCTATTGGGGAAGTATACATCAGAGGGTTGTGTATCGTAGTGGAGACCTATAAAGGGAATACCTCAGTAATGCCAATTATATTATAATGTTGAGAGTCAACTGAAAAGCTATTTTATATATGCATGCAGCACATGTGAATCCAACAATCTTTTCTCCTCTCTTAGGCAGCATTCCCATTAAAGTCAGTGGGCGGAGCAAATAAGGACAGCAGAATTTGTCTCTGTGTTAATGTAATATCAAGGTCCAAATTTTAATCACAGAAGTCATGAAACTCAAGCTATACAGAGCATCCCAAATGAGTGTCAGTAGCAGCTTTATACCACACTAATTCTAATGCATTTCAGAAATGTTATAGAGAGTTTATAATGCTTTAGTGATACTATTTTTCATAGGCCCTTCACCTGTAAAAGCCAGGCTGCCATAGTTAATCCTGCATCCCAAGCGTGCAAACATTAGAAAGGGAGAGAAAAATATCACTAATTAATATATGGAACCTATACAAATTATCTACTTAAACCTAGCCTATGTCTGCTCTATCTACCTAGTAAGTTTTTATACCACGCTTATCACCATGTACAGAAGCATTTATCATCAGTCCTCCTTCCACTCCAGCCACAGGAGGTAAGGCAGTGAGGTGAGTTTCCATGATGCACCTTATTAAAGAGGATATCAGTGGCTAGTGCTCTGTGCCAAACACCAGTGTTTCTTCCAGCACAGTTATGCTGATTGACACCAGCTAAGAATCTGGCCTATGTGTCTGTCCTGGCACAATGACTCCAGGAGCTGCTACCCTACCACTGGCTGTGTCTAAAATGTGCAATAGAACCATTCATTTATTTTTTAAAAATTCATATGTTGAGTGCATTGTACAATGATATTTAGAGATGAATACTGTCTGCCCAGCTTTCTGTAGTTAAATGACTAAGCTTATAGGAGTAGGGATGGTCCGGGAGTCAGGATGCTAACCTGGGACTTGGCTGACCTGGGTTCAATTTCCTGCTCCATCACAGATCTCCTGCATGATGATGGACAAGTCAATCTCTGTGTTTCTGTTCCCATCTGTAAAATGGGGATAATAGCACTTCCCTACATTACAGGGGTGTTGTGAAGATAAATACATTCAAGGCTGTAAAGCACTCAGATATTAGAGTAAGGGGGGGCATATATGTACCTTGGATACACAGGAATGAAGGATTTGTCAAAGTCAACAATGCACATATAAATACAGGTTGCCTGTAAAATCTCAATTCCTGGGAGTAGAAAAGATTATAAAGATGGAACAGAAATTAATCCATGTAATTTACTCTTGAAAGTCAGAAAGATGGTTGCAGTGTATGGGAATAGCTTCCTTTTTCACTCCCTGGTCAGTAAGAATTCAGGCTATGAATAGCAACTGTGGCATGTAAAATCCATTTACTCCATGTTTGTTCATCTGACCTGTAATCTCAAACTCCATTCAATCTGCACAGATTTCAGTTGTTTGCCTGATAGCAACAACTCTTGATTATGACCAGCTGGGCGCTATGAAATATCTCAGAACACTCAGGGCATTGAGGCCCCTCCGAGCCCTATCCAGATTTGAGAGCATAAGGGTAAGGGTACCTTTTAGTGTCTATGAAGTATGTGCACTTTAATGCTGAGCACCTTCTAACTTTCCTTACAGGAAAATAACATGGAGTCTTCTCTTTTAGGTGCTGTGTGGGGATCCAGATAACAGTGAAAAATGGAAAGAGCCAAACAAATTATATACATAATTCTTTTAAAGAGTCTATAATAGACTCAGATCCAGTGGCAATTTAGGAAGAGATTTTTTTTAATCAGTATTTAGGATTGACCATTCGTTTTACAATGAAATCTTAAAATCTTCTACCATTTTAATAAATCATTGGATATTGAAGAATCTTAAAATGATTCATTGGAGAGCACCAAATGATAGCATTTACATGATTTAATAATACTTTTAACAATGATAGATACACACACACCTCTGTCAGGTATAAAATAAATAAAATGTTAGTGCCACAGAATAATATTTTTGTGATTGTAATCTCCCCTTTTTCTAACCACATAGCTCCTATGGACATTACTAGGCACTCTGCGTGCTTCACTAGAGGGAAATAGACAACTTTAATACTCTATTTCTAAGAGTTTACATTAAATTGGAAACAAAGACTTTATGTTCTGAAGGAATCATGAAAAGAATTGTGTATATATTTGGATGTTAAACCTTCTTTTCTTTCTGTATTGGTCTAATTCTATGTCCTCCATTTAGGTTATTTCATCATCATTCCACTAACAGGTTTTTTCTTTTCAGAAAGGAAAGGCAGAAGAGAAGTAAAATGATAGGATTGTGCTAATAGTTTGGACTTTTGCTTTATGTCTCCATTCAGGTCTCTTTAATAAGCCTCATAGCTAACTCACTTGGATACTCCGAAATGGGTCCTATTAAATCCCTTAGGACCCTCCGAGCTTTGAGACCATTAAGAGCATTGTCACGATTTGAAGGGATGAGGGTAAGAGTAAATAAGTAATCATCGAAGCCCATCTGTGTGAACATCAAGCATGTAAAAGGGCCATATTTCTTTGGTTTTGTTTTCATTATGACTGCAAAGGAAATGAATGATAATGCCATATTAAAAAAAAAAAACCACCTTCATTGTCTTGATTGCAGTAGTATAGCTGCAGCTTTTACTCTCTGATTGATTTCATGATAAGCTAATCCCGCTGCATTATTTGTCATATTATGTTTTAAAAACAGCTTTTTGGATGAGGTAACATCTGGCTAATAATTATCTCTTTAATTATGCATCACATTGGGGAAAATAATTTTGCTACAGGTTTGCTCCTGCCTCCAAATTTTATTAAAATTAGAATGAATCACAAAGTTGTTGAGGACTTTTTCACTAATAAAGAAAATGAACATTAGAGGCATACTATATATGAAAAACAAATGAGCAAATTCACAAAAAATTTCCTCTGAAGAATTTGAATTTTAAGATAGAATGCCAGGATTAGCATTGTAACCATGTGATTTGTGTTCATTGTTCTATCTTGCATGTCTGTCCTCTCCAATTTGCATTTTCTTGAATGTATGGCTGTGTCCACAGCTATCATGCATATTTATTTGTGCTTGATTAGCATAGCAAGTATGTTTAAGGATCTGGATTTGAGCTTTGTTTTTTAAACTATTTTTGTCATGCATGACTAGCAAAAGATGATAACTTCATTCTGTACTAGTCAAGGTTATCACTAATACTGTAAATCACATGGCAAAACAAAACAAATCGCTTTATGGCACAACCTGTAACATTTGTGAGCACATAAGATACCAATGTAAGCACCATTTCCAAGATTTCTGATGGATATATATGTAAAATGACATCTGTCCTATCTGAGTTCCAGAGGGGTAGCTGTGTTAGTCTGTATACAGCAAAAACAACGAGAGTTCTGTAGCACTTTAAAGACTAAGAAATTTAATTTCAGCAGGCATAAGCTTTTGTGAGTGGATATGTAAATGTTGCCTACTATATATGTTACCTATTTGCTGTATCATTTCTACCAACTGCATCTGAGGAAGTGAGCTGAAGCTCACGAAAGCTTATGCCTACTGAAATTAAATTTCTTAGTCTTTAAAGTGCTACAGAACTGTCGTTGTTTTTGTCCTATCTGAAGAACCCAAATCCCTAAAATATGTCAAGGAAAATGATAAGATGTTAATAATAAAATGAATTTGGGATATGGCTTCTTTTGCCTCTAGGTCACAAGTTCAAATTCAATATAAATCACTAGTGATCAAAAGTCTATAGAGTTTGTGTGCAATGAGTTGGTGGTTTCAGCTGAAGTCCTAGTGGTCCAGTTTCTATATTATAATCGTACCATAGTAAGACAGCCAGAGAGGACTGAATGGGCCTAAAAATTGAGCTAACCCTAGAGATAAAGTACATTGGTGGAGCAGTTTGGGGCATCCAAATTTGAACTTTTTTTGGTTCATCTGCACTCTTCTTAGTGAACCCATATGATATTGTATTTTAAAGAATATTCACACCAAAAACAGGGCATAGGCTTAAGCAGTCAGATTCTCAGCTGGTGTAAATTGGTGCAGCTCTATTGAAGTTATAGAATTACTTCTGTTTGCACCAGCTGAGGATCCGGCCCCATATCTTTATTAAGTGTGAGTTGTGCCATATACTCAGCTTCACCTACCACAGGTCCTATTGTTTACCACATTCAGGAGCCCTAACAGAAGCAGAGCAAATATGGCACAGATGAGAGGGACAAAGATCCTGATCTAGACCCAGAGTTGCACCAGTTTAACTAAAGGTATGATTTATGCTTGGACCTCTTAATTCGATTTAGACCTGGCTTATATTGGTTTAGCTTACGTTGGTAATATACAAGCTCAAGCAAAACTGATATAACCAGTTTTAAAGTGTTATAAGAATGTCCACACATGAGTTTGTATTGGTTTAACTAAATGGTTGTTAAACCTAGAAACTTTTGTGTGTAGACAAGTCTCAAGTATCGGGCATTTGAGAGGTTGAAAAGCTGTTGGAGTAGAGAAACACTGAAGGAAGGTTGATGGGATGTTTACTGAGAGCTGGAGAAGAGGATGATTTGCTGTAGTCCTACATGGAGGAGACCATTTTCTATTACATCACTACCACAAGTGCTGTTCCTAAAATGCCCATATTCAGAGGTATCCCAGGTTTCCTGACATGAAGTTCTTTTCCTCCCTGCCCGATAGGTATAGTTGGAATGTATACAGTCTTTGTGCCTCCTCTTTTTCTGCTTTCAGAGGTACTGAATTAGCTTGTAAATTATGATAAAGTATAACTGAGACTACATGCTACTGGAAAATCAAATTATATTTTTAGCATGTTTAACCATACTTATCATGGCTAGGGACAATAAGACCTTTCATTATTAGGAACTCATATGCTCCAGAATGCACAAGAAAAATTACCAGAGCAAAGATGTATTAAATAATGTTAATGTTGAGACGCAAACACACAGAGTGAGGAGATATTAATAGTTTGTGTTTGTGTAGTGCCTTCAGTTGAGGAGTTCAAAGTACTTTGCAGGAATAAGGTGGATGCAAGGATGCTTCAATAAACTGTATTGTACCTAGGCTTTGGAGTCAATTGGTCCCAACTAAAGGCAAGAGAGGTAGATAGGTGATTTGGGGCCAGTGAACTGGAGACATAGTGTGTTTGGAGGGGTGGTGTCTGCAAGGTCCCACCCACACAAAGGCTCCTTGATTGTGTAGCAGACCAGGCCCCCTGCCCTCCATATCTCATTTCTTCCTATCTGCCGGTGGGCTGGGTTCCAGTCCAGGCAGAAGAAATCGTCAGTCCGTACCATCCCAAGAGAGGGTTCTATGAGTTAGGAGGTAACTACCTACCACTATTCCGGCTATCCCAAAAGAAAAGCCTGTGGAGGGGGTCTCCCCCAGGGCAACAGCATCAGAGCCTTCTGCTGGTGCCCAGGGGAAGCCACATAACTGCCAAACCTTGCCCCTTCCCTCAGGATGGAGTCTGTGACTCAGCTTTAGTGTGTCTAGGTGTAATTCCAGTCATGGCAGTCTGGCAAGTCCGGCTCCCGCATGGAATGTTGTGGCAATATTTTAAAAGGATAAATGGGAGTACCCAGATAAGATAAGTGACCCAGATAGGCCAGTTACCTTGACCCTGATCCCTGACAAAATCATGGAAAAGCTGATACAGGACACATTCACCAAAGAATTAAAAAATGATAACATAATTAATGCCAGTTATCATGATTTCATGGGAAAAGGTCTTGTCAAAAACTTTGATCTTGTTTTATGACTGGATTGCAAGTTTGGTTAATAAAGGTAACTGTGTTGATATAATATCCTTAGAGGGTTCTATGAGTTAGGAGGAAACTATCAGCCACTCTTCCAGCTATCCCAAAAGAAAACTCTGTGGATGGCGGCCTTCCCCAGGGCAACTGTAGCAGAGTCCTGAGGCAGCAACATGGTGCATACACAGCTGCCGAACTCTTCTGCCAAAATCTGTCTGACTGATAGATCTCAAAAAGTAATTGTAAATGGACACTTGTTATCCAATGATGTAATGTTTCTAGTGTGGTATCAGGGGTTTGATCTTGATCCAAAGCTGTTCAATATCATTATCAATGACCTGGAAGAAAATATAAAATCATTGCTGGTGAAGCTTGCTTATGATACAAAAATTGATGAAATTATATATAAAGTTAAGGACAGATCAATTAAGCAGAGCGATCTTTAGGATGGTAAACTGGGCTCACTTGAACAACATGCATTTTAGTAGAGCCAAGTACAGCATACACCAAGGGACAAAGAAAATAGGACACATTCATAAGAGAGGGAACTGTATCCTGGAAAATGCTGATTGAGAAGGGCTCAGGGGTCATAGTGATGTGATGGCTAACAGAGCTAATGTGATTCTTCCAAGATAAGCAAGGGAATATAAAATAGGAGTAGGGAGGTGATAATGCCTCTTCATACAGCATAAATGAGACCTTTACTGAAATACTGACATTCTGGCATCCACATTTAAAACGGGACATTGAAAAATTGGAAAAAGTTGGAAAAGAGCTACAAGAATGATTCAAGAGCTGAAAAACCTGCCTTACTGGGAGGGATTTAAGAAGTTCAATCTATTCAGCTTATCCAAAAGAAAGTTAAGAGGTGACTTGATCACAATCTATAAGTACTGACATGGGGAAAAGAGTTCTAATAGTAGAGGGCTCTTAATCTAGCAGACAAAGGCATAGTGAGATCAGTGGCTAGAAGCTCTGACTCAGCAAAGTCAGGCTAGAAAAAAGGCACACATTTCTAACAGTGAGAATAATTAAACATTGGAACAATTTACCTAATAATGTGGTGGCTTTTCCATCACTTGAAATCTTTAAAATGAGATTGGATGTCTTGCTAAAAGATAGGATCCTAGATAATCCAGAAGGTATGGACTTGATGTCGGAATTACTGGGTGACCTTTTCTGTGGCCAGTACTAGACAGAAGATCAAACTAAATGTTCACAATGGTACTTTCAAGCCTTAAAATCTACTGGGCAGATCATCAACTGGTATAATAGTCCATGAAGTCAGTAGAGCTGTGACAATTTACACCAGCTGAGGATCTGCCCCATTATGAATCTGTGAAAAGAAATGTTGAAGATTTAAATATCCTCCAGATGCCAAGTAGGGGATTGGGTGACAAAAGGCTACCCCCAACAGAAGTTATGGGGAAGGAGGTTTCAGGCACGGCCTATAAGATATTAGTAGGAATGCGGTGCTATGAAACTATCTCTCATAGATGACTGTACTGTACATATTATTATTTCTAGACATAACAAAAATTTGATCCTTACTTTAGCGAAGTTTGGATCTCAATTCTAACATAAATTATTAATAGTTTCTTTATGTAAAATCAGTATAAACAAGAAGGGAATTAGGCCCTTCATTAATAATTCATTCAAAGAGGTGTTACATGATTTGCTTCAAGTCTTGTGTCATATTTTATTATTTACAAGCCACTGAACATAATTCAGCAACAAAAAAACCGGAGGATGCATGCATGGCCATTATTTGTATTGTCTAACGTGAATGATGATGTTTTGTTCCTAAGCATGATCATTTGCACTGTAATCTCTCTATCTCTAACAGTCATAATGTTTTCCTCTATGTCACATGTAGGGTAACTGTAGTGTTGTTGGGCCAGCATGGATGGACATTGAACAAAACCATGACACTAAAGAGCAAATGAAAATTATTAAGATATCAGTTTGGGCAGTATTCAAATGATCATTTGTTTCGTGAATTATTTTGCCTTTTGGCTTACAAAATAAAGGTTGGGTTAAAACTATAAAGTTAAGAATGCACTAAATCTAAAAATGAAAGATAAAATTAGCAAAAGGGACATCAGTTGTAAAAAGTCTGCATATGGCATAAATGGGTACACGGTCTTGCTAAACATTTGCTCCTTTCAGAAATGTGCAAAGTATAGTTCCAGGCCTCGAAAGAGTTATGTAATTGTATATTTTCTTCAATGTACCAGAATAAACTGCCTGCTCTAAATGTTTAAAATCATTTTACTGTACTCTTTTTCCTTCCCAGAAACACAAAAGTAGAAGTGAAATGAATTTTATATTATAGGCTTGTCAGAAAATTGCACAATATGATAGAATACAAGAACTGACATTTTCCATAACCAGATTCACAATTGAATAAAATTTCATTTTTGTGGATCGATATCACTTTGTCTCGGTTTCAGAAATGTAAATTGAGAAGGGAAAAGGCTTAGTGTCTGTATATCAGATTCTAATCTTGAAAGCATGAAACAAACAAGGAGACAAATTCATATACTAAAGTCTGGAATCTGTAGAATGGCAGCCAGTTTACTTTGGATGGGTTTCTGCAAAATAGTGGCAGCATCTATAGTAGCTGTGGATATGTAAAAATTGTACAAGCCATTAATATAGTGTGAAAAAAATGCATTTTGTGACAATGGTTTTTCTTGGGAAAATGTCTTTCATGTTATGCTTAGCATGCATCAAAGGCTTTACAGTTTGTATGGTGGTTTAGAATGCTAAATAACATCTATTATGTGGTTGTTATATTAACCTTTTGGCGTGCATGTTGATATTATTGAAATTTTGTGATTGAGGACTATCGAGTGCATATTGTATATTCCATTTGCATTGGTTCAGGACCGTATTCAGGACTGGGTTCTTTCCTATACAATATTTTTATGTGTGGCTGTATTCATGGGGTTTGCACGTTAATACTGCCTGGAGGCGATGGAACTCTGCAGAAAACAGAATTATGAAGATTTTGGTACAGTATATAGTGGGAAAATATGAGTCAGATGTATATTAAATCAAGGCGTGTTGGCTGTTCTAATGCTAAACACTGTAAAAATAGGCGTAGTAATGGAAGGGATTAAATTATAACAGTAGATCCTCCATAGCTGCGCTGGTCCAAGCATTTCAGTGACCCTGCTTCATCACTGTAATAGTGGTTTCCAATCAATGGTATTTTTGACAGATGAGACACCACTGGATCAATTACTACTCAGCTAATCAATGCCCTTCATAGTTAGAGTTAAAATGTCAGGTATTGTGTAGGAGACCGGAGTTCAGAAAGAGGTTTAGATACTTTGCTGCTTAGAAGGAAGCCTCTCTTCCTCTCTCCTGGTCCCTTAAACATTGTGAAAATATTTGTTGTGTCCCGCAGACTTCAAATGATGTTCTTAACACATCCCTAAACGTAGGGTCCAATATAAAGCAGAGAGAATCCTGACAGGCACTGGAATCTCGCCCTGTTATAAACAACAATTGGTTGCCAATTAGCAAATGCTCTTGAGCAGGCCCGCCGACAGGAATTCCGGGCCCCCACAGCAGAACAGTCCCACCCCTTCTATCCCAGGCCCAGTCCCCTCCCCCCCTTGGTCCACTCACCACTGCATCCCTCCCCCCCACATCGCTCAGTCCCCCTCCTCTCTTCCACACTCCTCTTTCCCCCCGGTGGCGAGCGACAGCTGGAGAGGCTAAGTGGGGGAAGTGGGGAAGGACGTGACGAGCAATGGCGGGGAGGTGAGTGGAGAAGGAGAGGAGGGATGCACGCGGTGAGTGATGGCAGGGGGGGCTGAGTGGGGAGGAGGGACACAGCTGCGGGGAGGACAAGCGGGGAAAGGGGGGTGTGGAAGAGAGGATGGGGACCAAGCAGGGAGGTGGACTGGTGAGGGTGGATGCAGCGGCAAGTGGGGCAGTGGTGGGGTCTGGGGTGGAGTAGGGGTGGACTGTGCGGGCCACAGGCCGAAGAGGTGGGATGTGAAGCTGGCCAGTCCGAGAAGAAGCCTTCACCCCGCTGTCCCATGGCCCAGGCCCCTTTTTAAATCACCAGACCCCCTAAAAATTACCAGGACCCTGGGCAATTGTCCCCTTTGCCATCCACCCATTCCCCTCCCCCCACCCCCTTGTCAGTGGGCCTGCTCTTGAGATACTGATAGATTATTTTTTTTAAGGTACAAAAAAGAAGAATCTTAAGTGTTCTTAAATTTTACAAAATAGTGGACCAGCTCTACAGTTTTAATCCAGTTTACATCAACTGAGGATCTGGCCCAGTTAGTTTAGTGTACAAAATAGCTGTTTAAGGATGTGTTCATGTGATGGCCTGCAGTAATTGTATGTTTTTCTTTCATTTCACTTATTTAAGGTGGTTGTGAATGCCCTGATAGGTGCCATCCCTTCCATCATGAACGTTCTGCTCGTCTGCCTCATTTTCTGGCTCATTTTTAGCATCATGGGAGTGAACCTGTTTGCAGGAAAGTTTGGAAAATGCATTAACAAGACACTAGGAGATACGCCATTAGAACCTAAAGATGTTAATAACATGAGCGAATGCATGTCCAAAAACATGACAGGGTCTCTTTACTGGACAAAAGTTAAAGTCAACTTTGATAACGTTGGTGCTGGTTACCTGGCTCTTCTACAGGTGGTAAGTTCTATCAGATACACTTGTTCTTGTTAGGTAGACATCCAGTGTTCCAATCATGTGAGATGCTGAGTGTTGTCAGCTCCCACTAAAACCAGCACCTCCTAGAATCTGACTCCAAGTTAACAACTACATTTTTCCTTTTTACTTAAACGGCCAAACATATTCATTTTAACAGGTGTAAATGATTTATACTTTTGCTGATGAATCCTTCCTATAAATATTTATTGTAGTTTCTGGTTTTAGGCTGAGATTAGGACTTTCCAGGGATGTTCACCACTGTTATAGAGTCTTCTTGGAGATGGTCAAAACCCCAGGGTGGATTTGAAACCATTTTTTTCTTCTTCTTCCTGTTATAATCCAGAGCAAAACTGAGTCAGAGATCCTAAAATGAAAATATCACTCTGTTAAGGAATGTGTTCCAGGATACAGTTTATTGGCTTTACTGAACCTGTGATGGGGTCACCAGTGTTCCAGTTAGACCTTAGGTGAAAAAGGCCTGATTCTCTCTCATTTACACTCCTGTAAATTGGCAGTAAATCAGCTGAAGTCAATGCAGTTAATATGGGAGTAAAAGTAGTGTGAGGGGGGGAATTCAGCTCAAAGTCATTTACTCAAATCATTTCACCACCTAGTAAAGATTCAAAGTTGTCATCCAATGACCACAGTGGTCTGCAGAGGACATATTGTAGAGATCTGTCTGGTCACATGATGCTGGCTCCTCCTCCTCACTTCCAGCTGCTAAATTTACTTAAAAGACAGCTAAATACCATTAAGGCCCAGATCCTCACCTGCTGTAAATTGTTGTAGCTCCACTGAAGTCAGTAGAGCTCAACCCTTTTATACCAGCTGAGAATCCTGCCTTTAACGCCTTCCAAATGCCTTTCATGTAAACCTTTGCTGTAGTTGTACGAATGGGAGGGGAAGTGATCCATACAAAATGGGAGACGAGGTGTCTATGAGACAATCTCTATTGAAATGCGGTCAACACTGTGAAAAATTTTGACCCCTCCTTGATATACTAGCATCCAGACATGTTCTGGAGTGATCATGTCCAAACTTCATCTATTAGTTCTTCTTCAAGTCATGTCCCTATGGATGCTCCACTTCAAGTGCATATGTATCTCTTGAGCTCCTGATCGGATATTTTCCACTAGTGGTGTCTGTTTGGGCCTCATGTGCTTCCTATATATCCTCATGCCACACACCAAAGCTATAAAGGACTGTACTGAAAACCACCCTCAGTTCTTCCTCAGTCACCTCAGCCTGAGATAGAGCCCTACCGTGTCTGCTTTGAGTGTGCATCAGCTAACTTCTTGTTTATAGTTTAGTATTATTTAGTATTAGATAGTTGTTAGTTTGTAGATAAGTAGCGTGAGGATTAACTTTGTTCTTCTCCCTTCCTTCAGGGAGCCTTACTGTCTGGCGAGGCATGCCCAGCTTTCCAGGATTCAAACTTTTCCTCTCTTGTCAGGGGGCTATCCTAGTTAGTGACATACACTCTAAGTGTGACTGCTGCCTGGGAGAGTCATACGTCTCCCAGAAGTGTAACATCTGCTTGCCCTAAAATCCAGGACAAGGAAGTATCAGGAGATCAAGTTGAGGCTGCTGCTGATGGCGCACTCCCTTTGACCCACTTCAGAGTCAGGTCAGGAGAGATTCCCACCTCCTGGACATCTGTCTCTGGCCAGAACCAGTGCCCCTTCAACCTCAGCACAAATCTTCCCTAAGAAAGGAAAGACTCTTGAGGACTCAGTGAAGGCTGCCAAGAAGAGGAGCTATGACTTCCTCCCTAAGAAGCCTGCTCCCAAAAGACCTCAGTCCCCCACTCTGGGCATGCTATCAGAAGCCTGATGGCTCAGCTTGGTATCATACAAGTGAAAGATTCTCAGAGGTCTAAAGAGAAACATGGCTCTGACAAAGTCCTGGTATCATCTACATGGGACAAAGAGGGCAAGGATAAGCACTCCTCCAGACTGGTACCATTGAGCAGAGCTTCATCGTTTGTATCTCCCCAGTCAGGACCCTAGGCACTGTGCAAACCAAAGCATCAGACATCATTGGCACCTACTTCAGTATGCTCTAAATCTAGAACACTATCTGCTTCTATTGCCAAGCACACTACCACGTCAGGATCAATCCTTCACTCAGTAACACACGAGTTTAGATACTCAAAAGTATCTAAATATGTAAGTATCATCAGTAGCAGATGAACCAGAATCTCCACTTTTCATGGGTACCATATGCTTCTCAGTACCGAGACCCCAATTTCCAGACTACCGTCACTCTCCAATATTGCCAGATTCTCCAACTTTTTCTGTTGGTGCCCCCCAGTTGGAGGCTATTGAAGAGGATGAGGGAGATCTCCATGTAATCTCTTCCATCTCAGTGCAGCATTCTCCTATCCACCCATACAGGATCTGATTCTTTGACACCCATAGAGAAGACCCTCATGCATGACACAAAAGTGTGGTGGGACCAACCCTGGAAGCCACCCCTGCTCCCAAATGGGCTCCTCCAATGGCCATACTGGGATTCCTGGGCTGCATACCAACAGCAATTTGCCAGACCATCAGCTCCAACACATCGGGAGGCTAGAGATATTCAGTCTTCTCCTCAACTGAGACGCCAACACAAGGAGACATTTCAGGAACAGAAAGCTAGGGCAGATAAAAAAGTCACCCCTCAAATTCCTCTTTTTATTGTCTCCAGATGAGGCAGTGATGCCTCCACCACCATCCATGGCCAATGATTTCCAGCAATTTCAAGATGTTATAAAGCAGTTAGCCAACACTCTTCAAATACGACTGAAAGAGGTCAAGGATTCGCAACACAAATTATTTGACATGTTACAATCAGCAACACCAACCAGGGTTGTGTTACCCATGAATTAGGCACTCTTGGACCCAGCAAAGATTATTTGGAGAATACCCACTACCATTTCACCAACTTGAAAATGGGCAGGTAAAAAAATATTATGTCCCCTCTAAGGAGTCCAAAATGTTATTCTCCCATGCCCCATGTAATTCTCTGGTGGATGCAGTGAATGAACAGGACAATGGTTCCCAACCTGTGGCCCAGGGGCCAAAATAGGCCCGTGGGGGCATTCAAAGTGGTCCGCGGCTCGCCTCCTGCTGACTGCAGAAGGGAGCCGCTGCCTAAGGACTGAGGTGGAGCGTGTTTTCAGTGGGGCTAAAAGACGGGTACAGACTCCTTGCTGCAGCCAAGGGGATGGGAGATCAGCGCTCCCCTACCCTTGGCTATAATAGGGAGCACGGCAAAGCGCTCTTCCTGGGTCCCGAGGCACTGGGGTCCCTGCTGGAGCCAGAGGGAGGGGAGCACTGATCTCCTGTCCCCCTGGCTACAGAAGGGAGCCACTGCCTAAGGACTTAGGTGGAGCGCACACGGCTACAGGATGTGTGCGGTTTTCCTGCTGCAGCCAAGAAGACGGGAGATCAGCGAGGAGGCAGCCTCTTTGCTGAATTCCTTCCTTCTGGCTGCAGTTTGAGGGGAGGGGTCCTGCTGGCAGAGATTAGTGGCCCTTCAGATTTGTAAAAATTATATCTGTGGCCCTTGAGCCAAAAAGGTTGGGAACCACTGGAACAAGGTAAGAAACACTTCTCCAAGTCTGCCCAGTATGACAAAGATCAAAAGTGCTTAAACCTCTTTGGACAGAAGTCCTATTCATCTGCAACCTGCAATTTTGGATTTCAAACTATCAAGCAGTCATAGCTAAATATAGTTTCAGAAGCTATAATAAATATATGGCTTTTATTGATCATCTTCCACAGAAACAGAGGGAACAATTTCAGGCCATCATCATGAAGGGGTCAGTTATTACCCAGGATATCTCTTCAAGTGTCCTTGGATGCTGCAGACACCACTGCCATGTCCATTTTTATGGCAGTAGTTATGCACAGGGTGTCATGGCTCTAACTCCTGGGATTCCCGTGAGATCTGAATCTCCCCTCTGATGGTTGAAAGTTGTTCTCAGAAACCACGGATGAGTCTCTTCACACACTAAAAGACTGCAGGATCATGTTAAGATCTCCAGGTATATGTAACTCCTACAAATAAAAGAAAATTGAATAGGTCACAAACTGGCCAGAGATCTCACCCTGCTCAGCTGTCTGGGTTTCACAGATCCACCAAACTCTCCATGAAGAGACATAAGTTCCAGAGAAAGAGGGGCTTCTCATTCTTCTTCTGCAAGTATCCAGTCATCATCGAAACAACAGTTTTGATGGGTCAGTCAAGGGTTCAAATCCTCCCATACCTCTAGTTTAGCAGCTGCAACCTTTTACCCTCCTTCTCCCTTTTGGAGACGCCTTTCCCATTTCCAATATGCTGGGAGGTGAGTCACTACAGACAAGTGGGTCATAGAGGTCATAACATCAGACTACACCATCCAATTTATATCCCTCCTTCCTTTCCACCCATCTTCCCATCCCTCTTTAGGGATCCCTCTCACAAGCGTTTACTGAGACAAAAAATAGACTCTCTCCTTCATTTAGGAACAAAAGAACCAGTCCCAGCTCTTCACAAAGGAAAGGGGTTCTATTTAAGGTATTTTCTTGTGCCAAAGAGGGACAGAGGGTGGAGACCAATCTAGGATCTAAGACCACTAAACAAATTTGAAAGTCTCAAAAGTTCAGGCTGGTGACTCTGGCAGCTATAATCCCTTGACTAGAGCCAAGAGATTGGGTTTTGGACCTCAATCTACGACAGGCTAATTTTCATATAGCAATGCACCCATCTCACAGAAAACTCCTAAGCCTTATAATTTGCCAGAAACATTTTGAATAATGAATACATTACTTCCACCTCTTCTCAGCTCCAAGAGTGTTCTCAAAGGTCCTAGCAGTACTCTCTGCTTACCTTCTTTGGGAGGAAATTTTAGTCGTTCCATACCTCAACAACTGGCTGCTCAAGTGTCAGACTGATGAAGCAGTATTGTCATCCACTCAGACAGCTTTTTCCACCCTTTTCCAAGAATTGGGTCTTCGGCTCAGTGTAAATAAATCCACATTAACCTATGCAAAGACAATACATTTCATACGGACATGGATTTATGACAGCCAGGGCCTATTTTCCCACAGACAGATTTTAATAACTTTATCAAATCCAGTCAGAACCATTCAAGGGAGTCTTGAACCTCAGTAAGAAACCATCTGCAGCTCCTGGGTAATATTGCAGCTTGCATCTTCATGACCAATCAACCTCCATTGCTTCCAAGGCTGGCTCAGATCAATCTATTCAGCAACCAGACAATTTGGAGAAGAAAGTTGCAGTTCCCCTTCATGTAAAGAACTCCTTAGATTGATGCAAAAATGAAATGGCCATTGGTGCAGGCATTCCTTTCATTTGCCCAGCTTGAACAATAACCATGATAATGGATACATCCCTGCTGAGTTGCATCTCAGTACCCTCATAGTTCAAGGCAGTTAGTCACATCAGGAAAATAATTTCCACATCAAACTATTGGAAGTCAAGGCTGTCAGGAATGCTTGTTTTCATTTCCTACCCCTCAACAGGGGCAAATCAATCAGGATTATGATGGACAATGTGGCCTGTGTATTCTGTATGAATAAACAAGGAAAAACAAGATCCCTCAAACTGTGCACTGAATCAATAAAGTTGTGGAACAGGTGTACAGCCCCTCAGATCAACACTTCAGCCATCTAGCTCCCTGATGTTCAGAACATCACAGCGGATATTCTCAGCAGGCATTTCTCCCAGGATTACAAATAGGAACTGGACTCTCAAATTCTCCATGGCATATTCCTAAATTGGGGACTTCCAGAGGTGGACCTCTTTGCTACCTCCAGGAACAAGAAGTGTTTTCTGTTTTGTTCAAGAGGAGGTCTAAGCCATCATTCTCTTCAAGATGCCTTTCTCCTGTCTTGGATGAAGGGCCTACTCTATGCATTTCCTCCAACACTGCTAATACTGAGAGTGATGAACAAGACCAGACAGGACAAAGCTAATCTTAGCCTTCTAGTACCAATCAGGCTGAGACAGCTTGTTATCCTTACCCGCTTCACCAGTGCATCCACCCAGTGACCAAACTTCCAGTCATTCTTCATCTCATCTTCCAAGATGCAGGTCATTTACTTCACCCCAAACTAGGGATCCTCCACCTCAGTGTATGGTTCCACGATGGCTTGCGGGGTTAGAATCTACCTGCTCTTTGGAACTACAAATGTTACTGAACAGTAGAAAGGAGTCAACCTGAATTACTTACCTGCAGAAGTGGAAGAGATTCAACCATTTGTGTCAACACCACCAACTCATCTCTGAATCCTCACTGCTCTCAGTTGTCCTGGATTACCTGTTGGACCTAAAGAAACCAGGGTTATCAGTTAGCTCAATTCAGATTAATTGGCTGCAATATCAGCTTTTCATCCTCCAGTAGAAGGATTTTTTTATCTGCTCACCCTATATCTTCAAGGTTTATTAAGAATTTGAGGAACCTAGAGTACTCTACCCCCAAGTTAGGGACTCCACTCTGACTTGGAAGCTCAACCTAGTACTTAGATATCTCACAAAACTGCCATTCAAACCAACGACAACACCTATTCTTTGCTTCACTTATCTATGAAGTCAGCCTTTTTAGTAGCTATCACATCGGTCCATAGAGTCAGAGAAATTAGGGCCTGGATAGCAGAGTTCCCCCTTAACTGTGTTCTTCAAAGACAAGATCTGTTTATTGCCCGCCCACATCCTAAATTCTTACCAAAGTTACAGCTGGACTTTCTTCTTAACCAGTTCATTCACCTACCAGTGTTTTTTCAAAAAGCACATAGTCTCAACAGAGATCTCTTTTCATACATTAGATGTCAGATGGCCATTGGCCTTCTATCTATATAGGACCAAGCAATTCTGAAAGTCACCTCAACAGTTCATGTCCATTGCAGACAGATCCAAGGAGTCCACAATCTCTGCCCAAAGACAGTGGAGGTGGATTTCTGGGTGTATTGTCACTTGTTATGATGCAGTTGGTGCTCAACCCTCCTCAAAGGGTGATAGCACATGCGACCAGATCACAAGCAATTTCCACGGCATGACACAAAAATATTACAGTATCTAAGATACATTAGGGCTTCAGTACATACATTTCCTAAACACTATGCTTTGATCCATGCCTCCTATTCAGGTGCGACACTTGGTAACACAGTCCTGTCTTCAGTTCTGGACTCAATTCCAAAGCTTTCTTCTCCCTTGGGGATACTACTCAGGAGTCACCTGAAATGGAGCACCCATAGGGCTGCTATTCAGAAAAGAAAAAGTGGTTACTTGCGCTATGTAGTAACTGGTTCTGTGAAATGATCCCCCTATGGGTGTGCCACTACCCGTCCTCCTTGTGTTTTGCATTAGGCTATTCTCTGTGGGACATTCAGATAAAGAAGGAATTGAGGGCGGTTTGCCCATGCCACCTTATATAGCCACAGTGCACAGCATGAGGATGTATTGGATGCATACAGAGGCCAAATGGACACTGCCAATGGAAAATCTCAAATCAAGAGCTGGAAAAGAGTATGGGTACCGGAAATGGAGCATCCATAGGGGGACACATCTTGAAGAACCACAGTTACTACACAAAGACAACGAGAGTTCTGTGGCCCTTTAAAGACTAACAAATTTAATATTTGCAGACATAAGCTTTCGAGAGACTTAGCTCTCTTCTTCAGATGCAGTAATACAGAAAATAGGTAACACAGAGGTATCTTATAGGTATCCAGGTGCATTGAGAACAATGGGGGAGGTGGAGTCCGGTACTTAAGACCTAATGACGACCATTGAGTAGGAGGTGAGAATGGGTGAGCAAAGTAATTTACCTTTGGTAGTGAGAGAGCCATTCCAAGTCTCTGTTTAAACCCAGTTTGAATGTGTCAAGTTTGCAGATCATTTCTAATTCAGCAGTTTCTCTTTGAAGTGTGTTTTTGGAGTGAGTACCTTCTTCTTCTACACAGACAGTTTCCTGTGTGATACTCTCAAGGAGAAATACACATATAAAGCATATTGCAAAGACCTCTCCACATTAACTGGTAGTGACCTCTCATAGTAATTAATTGGCAAGACATCCTTTCAATGTTGAAAGCCCACATATTTTCTGTTCTGAACAAATTTAACTTTTTCAAATTCAATTAATATAGATAAAGTGTAGAAAATATATTCTGTTCAGTGTTAATTTAAGCCTAAGGATCAAATCTGAAAAATTAAGCACTTTTGCACACAGCTCTCTGTTACATGATTGAAGTGTGTACTTGAGCACTCTAGTTATTAATATATATTTCTTTCTTACTTGACTTCCTTGTGACATTCAGGTTACAATGCTTTGTCTTCCCTTCACTTCTCTATCAGTGCTGACAACAACACCCTTGCCCAGTCACTCAGGCTGGTAACCTGAGCATCATCTTCCACTTGGCCCTCTCAGGAGAATGCACATCAGACTAATTTGCAGCTTCTCCCTACATAACATTTCAAGACCATCCTTCCTCCCCATTGAGGTTCCCTAAATGAGGTGGGTATTAGATGGATTTGAAGGAGGAGAAGGAGCACACTTGGCATATGGGACAAGGAAGATGTTAAAAAGATGTCTGCTGTGACATAGGGGGTGACTTGAAGCTAAGAGTGGGAGAAGGAGACAAAAGCAGAGCTATGTTTACAGGGAAGGCCAGAAGATAGAGGGCAAGTAGAAGAGAGTAAAGATGTGTGTCTATATATAGAAGACATACTCTGAGTTCTAAGATAAAAAACAGGGAGCATCATTTAAAAGGGTCCCACATGGATATTTTTTCATCTTGATTGTAGATTAAGAGATTTAGCCTCACCCTGTCACTCCTACAACTTTCCAGCACTTGAATTTGCTTTTCTGAAGACCGTACTTCTTCTCAGTAACTGACTAGAAGTTCTGGCTGTCTCCGTTGGAGTACTACTTCTTTAATTGCTTGTCCACACACACACACACACACACACACACACACACACACACACACACACACACACACACACACACACACACACACACACACACACACACACACACACACACACACACACACACACACACACACACACACACACACACACACACACACACACACACACAGCCCTCTTGGCGTGCATATACCCCATGCACTTGAGATTGGAATCTTTTGGCCATTCCAAGTGGCAGTTGCTGTTCCTTAACAATTTCAAGTCTCTGAGAAAGAAATCCATTGGTCAGCTGAACTTTCTGTTACTGCCATCTTATCATCCTCAGACAACAAATTGTGGTCTCAAATGTTCAACCACACCCTGCCAACTACAAATCCTTTCAAGACCTGCTTCATTAGATGGCATAGAAATTCTAGTTGAGGGAGTGCAGGAAAAATCCTATATATTGTTAGACACCTTGCACACCTTTATGTCAGACAGTCTGGCTATGCCAGTAAATGAGGGACTCTTAGACCCTGCACAGCTTCTATGGCAGACACCTGCATCTATTCCTCCAACATGTTAAAAGATAGACAGAAGATACCAGGTTCCATTTTTGGGATCTGAGTATTTTCACTCTCATCCCATACCTGGATCTCTTGTTGTAAATGCTGCCCAAGAGAGGATGAAAAAGCAAAGCTCTAAGGCGAAACCTGAAGAAAAAGAGACCAAATGCCTGGATCGATCTGGAAGGAAGAGCTACACTTCTGCTGTTAGTATTGCCGTTTACCAGGTACTCCTTGCCACGTATGATTATATCAGTTGGCATAAGGTATCAGACTTCGCAGACGAATTATCACAGGATTCAAGGGAAAAATTAAGATCCTTAATTGCAAAGAGTCAGTTAAGAGCTCGGACCTATTTACAGGCTGCAACTGGTGCATCACACTACAGCAAGGACAATGGCAACAGCAATGATGATGAAATGGGCATCATGGTTATGATCTTCAGGGATCCTCAAAGAAGAATAGACTGCAATAAAGAATTTCTCTTTGCAGAGTTGTGACCTTTTCAGCTGCAAGACAGATGATGCATTTCAGTCTTTAAAGGTCTCCCAAGCAACTCTTAGATCTTTGGATGTATATACTACACAACCCAGAAGGAAACAAATTAAACAGTCCTATCCTAGGTATACTTCTTCCCCATTGTATCCTCCTGACCATAGGCCATCAGAAACTCCTACAAAGAAACAAAGATCATGCATAAGACGTGAGACTGGTTCCTACCAGTTTGATGGTTTAGTAAGTCAAGAGCTGCATAGAATCACACCCAAAGGATCTTTGCCCCTGACCTACCCCATTTGGGGACTGTTTGTTATTTTCAAGATGCCTGGACCAATATAACCTAGGATTATATAATAATATAAGCTAGGTCCTGGAAGACATCCAGGTTGGATATTCAATACAGTTTCAAGCTCCTCCTACTCCTCATCTATCCTCTCTGTCCCCTTTTCAATGACCCCTCTCACAAGAGACTAACACAACAGGACAGTGTCTCTGAGAGCAATAAAAGGTGCACCTTTTCAATACAGGAGGAAAGGTTTTTATTCGCATTATTTTTAATCTCCAAGAAAAAATGAGGGTAGCACCCAATTCTGGATCTTCATTTGTCAGAATGGTAACCCTTCCCTCACTAACCCCATCCCTAGATCCTCAGTACCGGTTTGCAGCTCTCAAACACCAGGGCATATATTTTCATATTTCATTTCACCTAAGACACAGGAAATACTGAAGATTTATAGTAAGGACTTCATATTTCTAATTCGAGATCTTCAGGTTATCAACAACGCCCAAGATTTTCAAAAAATGGCTTGCAATAGAAGCAGCATATTTAAGGTGGCAAAGAATACAAGTTTACACTTGATAGTTGATTGTTCACCTCAACAGATAACATACTATGTTCAGCATATCCTACAGCTCTTTGCCATTTTGGGACTCAAGATCAATGAACAGAAGTCATCCATAGTACCCACCCAGAAAATAGTTTAAGGCAGCACTTCTACACTCCACAAGAGTGAGAGTATACCTACATTAGGCCAGATTTGAAGCCATGGAAGATCTCAGAAGTCTGTTACAAAAGCAACCTCAGATCATTGTAAGAATGTATCTGAAATTATTGCGTGACATGGCCTCATGCACATTCATAGCTCTATATGCCAACTTTCACCTTCGTTGTATGCAAGAGTGGCTGAAATCTATTACCTTCCGAGCAAACATCATATCAATATGCCAGTCCATATTCCTAGACGTGTCCTAAAATCACTAGATTAGTGAAGAATCCCATTCAGATATGCAAGAGTACTCCTTTTTTCTGCCTTCAAGGATAATAGAGACCAATGCTTTCAGCCTTAGTTGGGGAGCATGTCTAAATCAACATCATTCTCAGGGTTTATGGCCCCAAGAAGAGAGTCATCTTCACATTAATGTCTCAGTACTCAGAACGATTCATTTGACAGAGAACACCACAGCAAAATTCCATGTGGAAGAACATGATCACTATGTTGGGAAGGAATTCAACTGTGGAATTGATGCACCTGCCACCAGGTCACCCTTACAGCCATTCACCTACCAGGACTACAGAAAACTCTAGCAGATCACCAGACCAGGAAATTTGCAGATGTCCAGAAATGGGCAAAAATGGACTCGTCATTTGGAGAGCTTTTCACAGGTAAGATCACCCATCCATGGACCTGTTTGCCACAGAAATAAACAAAAATTGTCCTACCTTCTGCTAAAGGGGAGGCCTGAGTCTAGGAACTCTTTTAGATGAATTTGTCATTCCTTGAACCCCAGGTCTAATATATATATATATCCACTGATTCCTCTCATACCGAGGGTCTTAAAGAAGTTCAAACAAGAGTCTGCTATGACAATCCTGATAGCACTAGGTTGGTCCAGGCAATTCCGAGACCTGGATTTCATGAGACTTTCAATTTATTATCCCATTGCATTGTCACTGAGTCTATACCTGGTCTTCTTGGACAATGGTAGCATCTTACATCCAAACCCAGTATCTCTACATCTCACAGCCTGGATGCTGGCTGATTGACATCTGTGCAGAGAACTTGTTCTAGAGACACTTGAAGCATCCTCATAAAAAGCAGAAAGGAAGCAGGAAAGTAGAAGAGGCTCTTTTTGGGCAGAGCAACACAATATTTCTCCAACAGACTAGAAGATTCCTAATATTCTGGATTACTTAATGTCATTAAAATGATACGGATAATGGTGCATCTGGCAACTATATCAGCACACCACCCCACTCTACAGGATCACACTGCATTTTCACATCAAGTAGTAGCTAGATTCTTCAAAGGCCTAACACATATATTTCCACTGATGCAGGAACTCCCTCACTCCTGGGATCTCCATGTGGTTCTGTTTGAATGGATGGGTCTTTTCTCTGAGCATTAAGTTTATTGCACCATCATACTATGAAGGCAGCCTTCTTAATGGCTATCACTTCAGTCCTTTGGGGATCTGCAAGCACTCCTGGTGGGCCCTCCATGCACTGTTTCTCACAAAGGTCACACTTAGGCCCTATCCAAAATTTCTCCCCAAGATGGTTTCTGAGTTCCATTTAAACCATATGATTCCCCTACCACTGTTCTTCCCTAAACCACACTGCAGCCAGGGCATGCAAGAGAGTCCACTCTTTAGATATCCATAAGGCTGTCCTGTTTTTCCTAGATAGATCTTAGTCATCCAGGGCCTTGCCTACATTGTTTGTTTGTTGCTTTTGCAGAGAGAATAAGAGGCCAAGCCATTTCATCTGAAAGGGTATCTAAGTGGGTCTCACACTTTATTAAGCTTTGTTACTAGTTAGCTAGTTTAGTTTGTCCAGGTGAGGTCAGGGCTCATCCCAATCAAGCTCAGACAGCTTCTGCAGCCTCTTTCAGAAGTGTTCCCATTGCACAAATATATAGAGTAGCTAATCACACATTTACAAAACACTATTCCCTGGTAGAGGCATCTAGATTGGATGCTTTTTTTGGCATATAATCTCTGTTATATATCTGTTCAGGTAGAAAAGCTATATGCCATGAAAGGCTTGTATAGCTTTCTTGGACCTTCATGTTTACATTATTCTTTAGTGCCCTCCACAGCAAATGTCCATAACATTAAATTAATATTAATTATAAAATAAAATGGACTGGAAAAATGCAACAGTAAAAATGGCACAGAACAGAGTTAGCACAACAGAAGAAGGAACTTGTTCTTGCTTGTTGGTGCCATCTTAAATGTGTCCCTATGAGGAGCTAACCCTACTGTGGTGTTGAATGCTTTGTTTTAGTTTTAAAATGCTTTTTTTAAGCAAGAGCCATGTTCAAAGAGGCATTCTGAAAATATAAAAATGAAACATTTCTGCCTTCAAAAACAGCCATTGGAATTTTTTGTGGTGGCCATATTGGATTTCCTCCATTTAAGGAGAGTGTCTCCAACTGCCAAATTTGAAGCATTTGTTTTACTTTAAGATATTTGCCTTTTGATTGCCTGATAAATATTCTGACAGATATTCAAAGTCCACCTTTCCTCTCCCCGTGCTAATTTACCACATTTGTATAACAAAATATAATCATGTTCCAAAATGAGATTATCTACAGATAATCTCATCACATGATGATTTCAGTTGAAAATGATGTTTCTCTGGATAGCTTCCAGGCAGGATAATATCACAAACACTCCCATGAAGATTTTTGTCACTTCTTTATCCAGTATGTAAGTGGCTACTAATTCCAGATAAATAATTTCCTTTTCCAGTGTTATGTTTCTTTCATTCCTGATATCTGTTGCTCTTTGCAGATGAAATGTCTAAGGAAATCTTCCAGAAGCCTAATAGGATTTTTAATTATCTCACTTGTAGACCATTTAGGAAAATATAAAATCACAGTCCTGCTTTCCTATAATATTTTATCTTCATCAGATCAGTTCACCAGCCACAGTCACAAAGTACAAACATGTTGTATGCTAAATGTTCCACTCTCACACTGGCTGGAATCTAGCCCACTTACTGTAAATAACCAGGGATAAAATGCCTAAGGAATATAAAAGATTGGGAGAAAAGTACAAGTTAACATCATATCCATTTGTAAGCATGCCATTTCTGCTGTCACAGAAAGAGTGTGATCTCTTATTTCCTCCAGTTCCAGCCTCTCTGAACAGCAGATTGAGCTGCAAATGGAAAGTGGCTGTAAAAAAACTGGAAAGCCTTTCACAGGATTAGAGAAAGAGCTGCAAAAAAAGAAACCAGTAGAGCAGCTGAGAGGGATGAACATGACAGGGTTAAATAATCATTTGTTTCAGTGAAACTACTGATCACATCACCTGCTCTCTAAACTCTTCTCTGATCCTCTGAAAAGTTATATAGATTTTCCAAACAGTGCTGATTTTCAGGGACTAATGTGTTTTATCCAGTGGGTGGGAATGTGTACAACATTATAACCACAGTTTTATATATATTCATCAAAAATAAATAGTGTTGACTTCTGTATGAATTTTCCATTGGGTAAGCAGAATTTAAAAGCAAGAATAGAATGCATTACCTTAAGGATTTAATTTAATAACAGAGAGTATATAATGGAGCTTTGAAAAAGCACTTTGGACATACCTAGCTGAACACAAAGGGCTGAATTCCCGTTGAGAACCATGCACAATTCCAGTTAGCATTATCTGGAATTATGTGCCTAGATGCCACAATACAAATTCAACCCAGGTGTCAGCAAGATTTTAAAAAATGTTGTACATGGTTCTGCTCTCATGCACTCATGAGCACAGTACACTATTGTAAGTCGGGGTAACTCATTGGAAGTAAATGTGTCTGATTCTTCCCTAACACCAATTTTAAAAGCAGTGTAAATCCAGCGATTTACTCCCTCTTTATGATGGTGTCAGTAAAATGAGACTCAGGTTCTGTGGAATTACACTGCTGTAAAACCAGTATAATTTAGGCCAGAATTAGGCCCAATGTTGTGTCAATTTAGTATGATGGCAATAGATCTTGATGTCCTAAAAATAGGATTGTGGCTCCATTTTCATTATCAGGGGCTATATCAATACCCCTTTTCACTGCATTGACACTGTGAAAGGTCCTTAAATTACATTCACACCCACTTTAAGGCCTCTTTATAATGCCAGAGCAGTAGGGTAAATGAGAACCAGCCCTTGTAACTTCACTGGAGTGTCAATAAGTGTGCAGAACAAAGTAAGGAGAGTAGAAGTCCTTATTAAAATACATATCCGCATCAATAGCAGAGGGGACAGAAAAATCACTGGTCAAACACATTGTTTTTCTATAAATGTTCTTTTATTCAAGTTTTGGCCCCAAAAAATCCCTCTATACAGCCATAATCAGCAGTGAAATCTCTGTAATGGCTTATCTCCAGACTACTCCATGTTCTTTACACAAACCTTATATTTCCACATGCATTTTTAAAATTAAATTTAATCCTGATTCATTGTGTAAGATGGGAGCATGTTCTTTAAAACTTTCCCACCACCTGTCTGCTGAGCATGATATGCACCTACACATTCACAGCTTGTGATAACTCTCTTTAAAGCTGGACACCGGGAGCCTGATTTTGCTCTTACTTATGCTGCAGTGTGACTCTGTTGATTTTTAGAGTGTTACCCCGATGTCAGAGTGTTACCCCGCTTTACTTCATGAGAGCAGAACTGGAGCTTCACTATGAATGCACACAGGAGTCAGTGCTCACCAACAAATAAGGGGTTCGTAGTTGGGCCCTAAGTCTTCAGAATTTTTCTTATTCTAAAGCAACCTGATATGATGATTGAAAAGGTCAAGTTATAAACCTCAAAAGATGTTAATAGCAGCCCCTCGTCCTCCTGCAATCTGGCAGATCTGACCACATCTAGGTTCTCCCGTCAATGCCCCCCCTTGCAACCACTCTCCATTATAGCAGGTGTAGCCAGAAGAAAGGGACAGGGCCAGAGAGCTTCTGATCCAGCAGTTCTCAGTTATCAGAACAGATCCCTTCCTAGCCTCTGAATCAGGGAGCAGCAAAGATGGGATAAATCCCCCTTCCCTTTCCTCCTCCCCCTCGTAAGGTCTGCACTAAACGTAACTCAGCCAGATTCAAGAAACAAGGCAATATTTTGTTTTTGCCTGAAGTCAACCAGGTATATTTTTATTCTACAGTGACACATTGATATTTCCCATTTACTTCAATTTCTTACCTGCAGAAAGAAACTCTTCTGAATTTTGAAGATTTAATTGCCATGTTTTTTTTTAAAAAAAAAACCTCCATTAAAAGCCAATATTTTTACCACTAAAAATTACAAGAAAGAAAGAAAAAGAAAATAGCGTGAAAAAGAGAATCCAGAAGGGAAAACGACTTCAGTGTGATCGCAGGTGCTCACATGAACAGAAATTAATGGGTATATTTTGCTTTAAACTAAAAGCAAATTATTAACAATGATGAACATGGTTACCATAATATTTTCCAGAAAAACACTTAAGCAGCAAGTTAACCGTTTGAACATAAACTTATGATTTTCCTAATTAAGTGTTTTGTTTTTTCCTAGGCAACGTTTAAAGGTTGGATGGACATTATGTATGCAGCAGTAGATTCACGAGGGGTAAGTCATTCAAATTAAATGCTTTCTCCTAGCATCCTTCTTTCCTATTTAGCTGAATTTTGCACCATTCTGGTTGGTTAGCAGCAAAACTAATACTGCCATTCCTCTGCTTGTGTGCAACTCACTTGACTTCTTTAGGGATGCACCAAATTTAACTTAGGGCATAATTTTGTCTAATGTGTTAGTGAAATTTACATTGACTTAAATGGGTATAGGATGTGCACCATCATTTGTGTAGTGGGGTTTATATTGTGGACCACTTTGGAAATACAAGTATTTGGAGTACAAGAATATTTTAAAAATTAAAACCTGGGAACCAACTCCTTCACCTCAGGACACAACCAACTCCCAGGTGACAGCTAACTAACTGACCTCCTGTCTTGCAACAGGAGACTCAGATTTGGAGGGACAGATCCTCAATTGGCATAAATTGACATAATGGAGCAATATCAATTTACATTACATCTCATAAAGCCTTGGATGAAGTTTTCCAATCTGTATACACCAGACAGAAAGGTCATTATAAAGGTGGCTACAAACCTGAGACTGACAAAGCTGAATGGTTCTTTAGATTTTCCATAGATCTTAATTTTTTGTTTTATTAAGTGGAAATTGTGATTAGAATGATTAATATGCAGCACCATAAAGAAATTAACATTTACCAACAGATAGCAAACAGGTTTCACAATGATTTTCTATTCTTAGTAGATGAAACAAAGCATATTGTTTAAAATAGATCAACTCTACCTATGGTGTAGTTTACACTACAGTGACTGAACACTGCAATTACATTGCAATTAACATGTAATTACACTGTGGTTATGCTATTAATATCCACAATTACCACTAGTTCATATAAGCAGAAGTATAACCAGAAGATCAATTTATTTTTTCCCCTTTCGATTTAAATTTAATGCATTACAGCGGATTTATTCTGAAGTTGCACTTTTTGATACATGCACCTAGTACAAAATCTTCTAACCAAAGATTAACTACGTGGATTACATTCTATATTTACACTGCAAATACAGTGTAATTACATTGTGATCATAATGATGGTATTATAAAGTATAACTGAAATGATTGTGGTATTTGAGATACCAATAGTGACCTTTTAATGGCAACCACTGAATGCTTAAACACTGAATGGGAACTTAATTTGTATAGTATTTTCTGTGTTATTGAGGAACAGTTTATTTTTAATCTTTTGATGTGTGTGTGTGATGATGGTACAGTTTTTCTCCCTCTTCTTTTTACATTTGCCTTTTATCTTTGCAGTGTGAGGAGCAACCTGAATGGGAATGTAATTTATACATGTACCTCTACTTTGTGATTTTCATCATCTTTGGGTCTTTCTTCACATTGAATCTCTTCATAGGCGTCATTATTGACAACTTTAACCAACAAAAGAAAAAGATAAGTACTGTATACGCTGTACAGCCCCTTGTGACTGCTACCTGGAATGGTACTAGGAATGGATTTATAAGCAGCAGCACAGTCAGTCTAGCATCTCCACTAATGGAATATCCTTAGGACCATCCTGCATTGCTTTGGAAATACACAGTTGCAGCAGCCCCTCATCTCTAAGCAGGGCAAATGCTCTGAAAACACTAAGCACTAGATTGTGCTCACACTAATCAGGAAACAGTATTAGCAGCATCAGTCATGGGGGACCTCAGGGATTAATTGTGCCTCAGGAACATATCTCTTCCCGGCGTCCCCAGTGTGCAAGGGACGGTGTGTGCAAGAAGGTCACCATCCTTTAAAATGTTGCAGCCGGTCCTTCCCAGTGCAGCTGACTGTTTGGGGCAATGTGTGCACTCAGAAATGGAGCAGTCCTTACATTCCCCTGAGAAATGTGATTGTGACTAGTCTTTTATGCACAAAGTGAGAGAGGGATGAAACTCCCAGCATCCTCCCTCACCCCATGTACCCACACCAAGATGTCACAGTCCAGCCCTAAATCATTACTCATCTTTGGTTGTATCTGCAGCCCACTTATTCCTGCTTTCTGCCTTAATGTGGGTAACTACTTACAGTACTACAGTACTACACCCCACTAGGGACTTATTAGGTATTAGAAGGAAGAAAAGGATGGAGACTTCCAATACCTCAAACTTATTTTACATTACAATAATATTTATTGTTCATCAAAAGTAATAGCAGCTTTATCTCCCTGTACTTAGGTGGGCAAGACATCTTTATGACAGAGGAACAGAAAAAGTATTATAATGCAATGAAAAAACTGGGCTCCAAGAAACCTCAAAAACCCATCCCAAGGCCACCGGTGAGAATATAATCAGTGAATGTCTTTAGTCGAGTGAACACAATCCCCTGGAAAAAAAATGCTCCTTTTGTAATTATAATTTGATTCAGCCATTGTTTGCAAGTGTAGTGAATTGTTGTCTTATAATTTCCATTGCACTACAATGATGATTTGGGGTCAAATTCCTGAATGGTGTAACATCATTAGCTATTGTTGCCTGAATTACGTGAACTGGTGATCTCAATCCCAGTTTGTTATACACAGGTTACCACTTCATAAAAGCCACCGCTATTATTGGCAAGAATGTAACTCAGCAAAGATCTTTAGGATTTAATGGGCATGAAAATCCAGCCAATCCATCACCTTTACATTTACGAAGTTCCATGTGGAAACTGTGACATATTCTCTTCTGGATTCGGGTTGCAAGGGGAAGGAATGATATCATCGTTTTATATAATCTGAGTCTCATAACTAACACTAATATCCTTTTCTTTGTTTCAGAACAAATACCAAGGTTTTATTTTTGACATAGTCTCAAAACAAGCCTTTGATGTCTTCATCATGATTCTCATCTGCCTTAACATGGTCACCATGATGGTGGAAACAGATGACCAGAGTCTAGAAAAAGTGAACATCCTTTATAAAATCAACATGCTCTTTGTTGCCATCTTCACAGCAGAGTGCATCATCAAAATGTTGGCTCTAAGACACTATTACTTCACCAATGGCTGGAACATATTTGATTTTGTTGTTGTGATTCTCTCCATTGTGGGTAGGTAAAATTCAATGGCAGAGATGTCTTTTTGCCAAAACTGAACAAATAAAAGATGGAAGTAGAGATTTGTTTGGCCCATATTAAATGCTTTTTACAGTATGGTGCTGAGCCACTCCAGGTAGGTGTTGGGCATCCTCAGCCCCACTAATGGGAGAGCCACTCACAGGATCGGGTCCTAAATATTTTAATTATATTTAAATCATATCAACATAACACTGCATAACAATCAAATGTGCTGCAACCAGCAAAAGTAGAGAGTTTGGATGTACTGAACATAACAGATAGAGTCAGGTAGTACATGCCATGCTGCTGAAAGTACCTCGTAACACCCTCACATGCCTTTCAATGGCCATTTAGTGGCTGATGGCAACATAGCAGGGTGTGTTAGAGAAATGGCTATCAGAGGATTAGTAGTTGCAATGCGTCAGGGCTTAAAAGGAAAAGTCAAAAGTTGCTGGGGCAATTATTATTATTATTTATTATTAGTATCGCAGTAGTGCCTATAAGACCCACTCATGGACTAGAACCCCATTATGCTAGGGGGTGTTTTATTCTGTGCATGTACAACAGTCCCTGTCCCAAAGAGCCTACAATCTAAGTATAAACTGTCAATTAAAAAGAAAATAGCAATTGGGAAGATGATATAGTTTGAGATGAATGACTGATCAAATGAACAAAATTTAACCGGGGAATGTTCTGGAGATTATTTTCATTGAGACCAGTATTTAACTCACATATCTCCCAAAGATATTTATATTTCTTTATACATTTTTGTCAAAGTAAATTTATTCGGGGGGGATGATCAGAGGGGTATTATAGTCTGTCACCTCAAGAGCAGTGGCTCAGATGAGTAGTGACTGAAAGCTATAACTACTTGTGTCCTGTATTAATTGAACTGGTGATCTCAGTCCCAGTTCATAATAGGCAGGTGTCCACATCATAAAAACTATCACTATAATTGACATCTTTGTCCGTAAACTCCACAAAGAGCCTGAGGATTGAATTTGCATGAAAATCCAACCTATCCATCACCCCCTTAGTCATGTTTCCTCTAGGAGAAGGCAAAGGCACAGTTAGTAGGACATTGTAGAGGCGTGTTCATTGTTCTTGTCTGTAATCTGGAATGAACATTTTATGATAACATCTAGAAATGTTGGCCATGTATTAATTGGTTATTTGTTTCATTTTTTCTTAAAGGTACCGTGCTTTCTGACATCATTCAGAAATATTTTTTCTCTCCTACACTCTTCAGAGTCATTCGCTTGGCTCGGATTGGCCGAGTCCTCAGACTTATACGGGGAGCCAAAGGAATTAGAACTCTCCTTTTTGCCTTAATGATGTCTCTTCCTGCTCTGTTCAACATTGGTCTCCTACTTTTTCTAGTCATGTTTATTTATGCCATTTTTGGAATGGCTAATTTTGCATATGTTAAAAAGGAGCATGGGATTGATGACATGTTCAACTTCCAAACCTTCGCTAACAGTATGCTCTGTCTTTTCCAAATTACCACATCAGCCGGCTGGGATGGTCTTCTCAATCCTATTTTAAACACTGGACCGCCATATTGTGATCCAAACATAATCAATGCAAATGGTTCAAAGGGAGACTGTGGAAGCCCTGCTGTAGGGATTTTATTCTTTGTTACTTATATCATTATATCTTTTCTCATTGTTGTAAACATGTACATAGCCATTATTTTAGAGAACTTCAGTGTAGCCACTGAGGAAAGTACAGAGCCTCTAGGTGAAGATGACTTTGATATGTTTTATGAAATCTGGGAGAAGTTTGATCCTGAAGCGACTCAATTTATTGAGTATTCTGTACTTTCAGACTTTGCAGATGCTCTGGCAGAACCTTTACGCATAGCAAAACCAAACAAAATTAAACTCATAGCAATGGACCTCCCCATGGTCAGTGGAGAAAGGATCCACTGCTTGGATATTTTATTTGCTTTTACCAAACGGGTACTAGGAGAATCTGGGGAGATGGATGCCCTTAAAATACAGATGGAGGAAAAGTTTATGTCTGCTAATCCATCTAAAATTTCTTATGAACCAATCACAACTACACTCAGACGGAAACAAGAGGAAATTTCTGCCATTATTATCCAGAGGGCCTACAGGAGTCATTTGTTTCAACGTTTCTTGAAGCAGGCCTCTTTCTTATACCGTCATCAGGCTTGTGATGGCAGCATGCTTGAAGATGAGGCACCTGAGAAGGAAGGTCTCATTGCATTCATGATGAATGAAAATTATGGTAGGCCACTAGACAAATCAGAAACTCTGTCCTCAACATCTTTCCCTCCATCCTATGACAGTGTCACCAGAGCTACTAGTGACAACCTCCAGCTAAAGGTGACAGACTCTAGCAAAAGTGATGAACCTGTAGATTATCTGCTATCTCCAGACAGAGATAAAGAATCAATTGTTTAAATGTTTGTTTAGAATGCTTTAAAATATTGTTTACAGAATGTAATGCTGTAACTACACAACAATTGAAGCAGCCTTCTTATTAAATATTAGTTGCAAAAGAAACAATGGAGTGTTTACCCTTAACTATGGGAGTGGATAAGTTATAACCTTTGACCCTGCTCTTTTCAACATCGCTCAATGTTTATATTTATATTTATATATGCACAGGAAGAATCTGTTCAGGGTCATAGCTGTTATATCAGTGGTGTGATTATGAATATGCTAGACTGTAAAACAGTAAACACAGTGTATATCTATCCACAGATAAAGCCAGGCTGTAAACATTCATTAAGGTCTTACTCATATTAGCGTGTTTACTTATGGCAACGTATGACCTTGCATTCTAAAAAGAAAAAAATATATCACAGCTGCTGTAGCAAAATGTAACACTTACTGTATATGTTGTGAAAGGTCTTTCATAAATTTATTATATTTGATATTTTTTTACTTAAATGAAATAATTGTCTCTTTTTCCATGGAGATAGATGATCCTTACTCTCTACATGTTAAACTCTGAATCAAGGTAACAGTAATTGGTGGGACTTCCATCATTCATAGAGGAAAGTTGTTGCAAAGTAAAATATTTAATCGACAACATGTAACGGTCTATTACAATATGACTTTCCCTTTGGGACATATAACTGCTTGTCAGCAGTAATAAAAAAAAATTAGGAGGAAGAAAGTGATGTCAAATAATAAGAGAAAGAAATGGCTTGTTATACCCTACAGGAAATCAGACAGTAATGGATGCTGCTTGGAAAACTATTAATAAAAACACTAACTTTTTAGTATGTTTGAAGAATGTGCTTTGCCTATTGCAATCAAACTCTCCTAGAAATAAGTTATGACCCTGTAATCTGATGTAAAGCATCTCAAAGTATTATGTAGCCAAGTAGATTTTCTGTTAAGTGAGTGGGATGGAATCTGTTTTCTCCAATGCCATGGAGCTAAGCATGCTTACTGCAAGCTCTGCGTATCAATATTACTCTCTAATGCTTTGATCCAGGTTGTGCAGTGCAGGAGGGTTGTTATGGTGCTGTCAATGAGGTGGGAAGAGCTGTACAAAAGTTCTGATATTTAAAATCTCTTCTTGGTTTCCATCTTTCACTTTATTTGAAGCGTGTTTAGATTACTGGGGAACCTTCCTTTTCACAGGCAGGCAGAGGACTATTTGCAGCTGAAATATCAATCAGCCTCAGGCCAAACATATAACAGCAATGGGGTCCCATTATAAGTTCTTTAAGAGCAGACATTGTTAAGGATTTTATGCTGTAAAAAATGTAATTTATTATCAAACTTCCAGCCTTGGCAGAATGTGAGGAAGTGTCTGTGGAATATAAAGAGACAAGTCCATGGTTACAGAAAAATCCTCTCTTTGTTATTTTCAAATATGATGGTACTTAGGTTTGGTGGGTCTTCATGGGAGGTCTTGCCTGAGAAGTCTGTAATGAGCCATTGCACCACAAGGAAAAGTAGCCATGTTTTTCACCTTGGAGAAAAAGAATTATCAAAAATGTATTCCAAGTGTACCGTAGTTGACATTTAGTTACATTCCGGGTTATAAAGGTGTCAAAATCCACATGGGGTTATTGACGAGAATCTTAGATATCCAGCAACAAGACTGTGTTACAATGAAATTTTCCTGTGACCACATCATCTGTTGACAAAATGAGTCAGAATATGCAAAGAAGATATGTAAAATAATATGACTACATATATATTAATGAATTTTCTTCATCCACTGAGATGAAGGCATTCAATTGTCAGAGTGGTCTATTGATTATTCAGGGGTCTCGGTGTCAGAACTCCTGTGGTCTGTTCCTAATTGCTATGTAATTTTTAGGTAAATAATTTAACCTCTCTGTGCCTCAGTTTACCCATCTATGAAATGGGGATAATAATACTTATCTACCTCACAGGGGTGTTGTAAGACTTAATTAATGGCTGCAAAGCAGTATGAAGGTGAAAGGCACTCTATAAGTATTATTATAATCATTCTCTCTTGTCCCCTTAACCCTGTCTTTATGGTTTACACCATAGGGATTTTCCTTCTGGGATTTTGTTGCCTTTGAATCTTGTATGTAATTAGATTCCAACTTAAGGGAGCTACTCCAAATGTGTTTCTCAGAGTGGAATTTTTTTTTCTTCCCCTCCCCTACCCCCCCAAAATTTTTTTGCTCATGACTTCTCAAGTTAGAGAACCTTTCTATAGATCCCTTGTGTAATTTATGATGTAATATTATTCTGATTGTACATATCACCCAGAAAGAATATGTGATTTTTATATTTATATGTATGTATCATGCAAGTTTTTAGGGTGGCTGACACTCAAACAACATGATTTATGGATTAAAATGTTTTATCCTGAAAGAGAATTATCGATCATTAGAAATGAGCTGCTGCCTCTAACTGAAGGTTTAGTTAGGAAATAGTAGATACACAGACATGCCAAACAAAACCACATTTATTAGTTGACACTAGCGGGAGTATTTTCTTTTCAAAGTTGAAGAACAAAAGGAGGAAGGAAAACACGCTAATTGAATGGATATTGCTCATCTAATTTCTTAATACACAAAAATCCTATTTTTAGACCAAAATAAAGAAGAGCTTACATGATGTGGTGATAGGTTGCTTACATTGTTTTGTTATTATTTTAATTTGTTACTTTATTTAGCAAATATTATATTCAAATGTGACTTCTTCATGTACTATAAATAACATTGAAGCCAAATAATGAGAGCGATGTGATAGATTAGCTGGTCACCGATAATGTTACAGGAAAGCTCTTCCAGCAGTCATTTGGACCCCTAAGCCAAGAATTTTTTTAATTATTGCAAGACTCTACCATGTCAATACAATTGCAAACTATACTATGTTGTACCCCAAAGCTGTAAAAAAGTGAGTCTGAAAGAGGGTCTTAACTATAGATGTTTACAGTAAAACTTTCTAAAAATAAATTGTAAATTAGGTTCAAAAGCTTTGTAAAATGGAACATTAGTTTTCTATTGGATTTTCTATTGTTTTCTGGAACATTTCTTGAGAACTGAAGCATAATTGCTGCATTTGTATTATATATAGGACTCCCTTAAAAAGCTCAAGTACCTTATCTGCAACTCTTTACTAAAGGAGATACTGATCACAGTGTATCAGTGGCACAACCTCCCAGTGTAGTGATATTGTAGTTAGTGACTTGATAGACAGTGCATACTGACTAAAGCATGATGGGTGCTGTCATTTTCTGCTGATTTGTTCAATAAAGAGTACAGCATGAATCATTCTAACTACAAAAAGAGCAGAGAAAACTTCAGCCAATATCACAGGATATATTAAGCTATTTGTATCTGGAAAAAGCCAAGTTTACTATGTTTCTTTATTAAATAAATACAGATAACACATACTTTCTGTGCCAAATAATGTTTTTTATGTACCAACATTTACATGATTTCTCCAAGTCTTCTTTGGCAGCTAAATTTGGTTGAGAAATGCAAGGCAACTTCATGTGTATTACGAATGACAAATCAATTAAATACACTCAAGAAACATTTATTGTAGGGCTGACTGCTGCACATTAAAGGCTTGATCCAAATCTTGTTAAAGTCAATAAAAAGATTCCCATTAACTTCATCAGGATTTGGATCGGGTCCTAAAAGTTTCTGTCCAAAATGAGTAATATATAGGACCAATCCTGCTTTTCTAGCTCAACCAATCCTTGCCAGTAGACTTAGTAGGAATATGGAGTATATTAGGAATGTGGAAAGCCTAAGTGATGTAAATAACTTTTGCACATGAGATGTTCTCTTGATAATAATACAGATTTTTCCTATTTAATCATATTGCTTAGCATTGTTATCATTATTACTACTATTTTAGCTACTTTGATTGAATCAGGTCTTGACTACACACAGACTTGTACAAGTTTAGTTAAAGTAGTGCAAACCCCTGTTCGGATGTTCTTATTTTTTTTTAAGGTAGCTTGTTCCCAATCACTCTCAAATGAACCAAAACGAGATTGGTTTACACTGAAATAAGTGTTCACACTGTCTTTTTCACTGGTTTAACAAAACTAGTTTAAAATCACACCTTAAGTTCAAGTAGTGCAGTTGTACATGCAGAAAAGCTCTGATTCTCCTTAAAAGATGGATGTTTACTTAAAAGTATATTATAGTAACCATTTATCCTATTTCTGAAGAATAAATAATGTACTGACTTCTGAGCAGTTATGGGTAGAGAGCTGGGGATGGGATGGGGGGGCACTGATTTATACCTCAGCTAGTATAAATCAGTGAAGCTTCATTGAAGTTATTAAAGTTGTGTCACTTTTACACTAGCTGAGAATTAGGCTAGTTTTGCCTGTGTGTAAATGACTACACAAAGTGCAAAGCCAGTTGAAAATGAAACCCAATGAATCTAAAATCAGTGTGAGATCAAAATCAGGCCCTGCATTTTCAAAGTTGACCACAGATTATTGTCATAAAGCTTGCAGTGACTTTAGTTCCTGTTTACGTTAATGGGATTTGTATGACTAAATACCTGGACAACTTTGAAGATATAGCAGTTTGGGTTAAATTCCTAATGCTACATGAGTGCAGGTTAGTTTAGGGAGTACTGTTACAATAAGTTATGGCATCTTGCTTTGAAAATTGTCCCTAAAACATAATGATCTCAACCACAGCAGGTGGGGCACAAGTAAAGAAAAGACATGTTGATAGTTTTGTACCCAGAGTCACCACCAAGGTCTAATATCAAAGGCCTCCCGTGCAGAGTGACAATAGAAGTATTGTGTTCCTGACAACAGCAATGAATTATTGGTACGGGTGCTCAGAAGAGACCAGAAAGTGAGTTAAATAAAGAGAAAACAGGCAGGAAAACAACACAAAAAAAACCCCTTGAAATTGTAAATGAGAAAGGCAGCTTCTTAGTGTCAATTTTTACATATTGTTGTGGCATAAATTCCTTCTTGTTTTTTTTTTTTTTCAAAGAACAAATGTGGATATCCAGCTGAGTGTTTATATATGACAAAGAAATAGCACCTGTGTCAAAGGGAAAACATGTGAAAGCAAATAGTTCAAATAGAATGGCTGTTGGCAGCAAGCGAAAAATGCTTCAGAGTCACGTCACTGATAACCCTGATTAGGTGCTGGACGGCAATGAGGGTATAGTTTTGTCAGCACCTCTGCATAAGCTATTTTAGCAAGCTGACAACGCAGCCGTTTGAGTAGGTTCACGTGCCATGTGCTTTTACCAGAGTGGAGTTCTTAAAACCAATTCCGGGGTTAGTAGGATTATCCGAGTTATGGAGTCTACTGGTATGTCTCCCAAATGACAGTGCTTTACACTAGAGAGTTGGGATTCTAGGGAATTCCAGTGCTGTTTTGCTCTGAAAAGCGACTGTGTGCAATGTTATACAATCTAAGCATGTAAAAAATCATATCAGGTTTCAAACCATTATGAGATTGGCTTAAAAAACCATGAGTTTTTTTTAATAAAGTTTGGGGTTCATTTTATTCATCTTCTGGTTTCTAGGCTTTTAGAGTGCGCTACAGTCATGTTTTCAAGCTTTTCTTCTAAAGCATGAGGGCTAGAAGCATTTTTGTTAAATGAAAACTGAGAGTCTCTCAGAGTCACATGACTCTATAAGCGGGGGCTTTAAGTAAAACATCAGATCTTGTGACAAAATTGTGAGAGGTGGCAACATTGGTAATTCAAGTGCCATTCCATGCTGGAAAGAGACTAGTTCAAAAGTCATTTTCTTACTCAATAGATCTACTCCTTGAGTGAAATCCTGGCCCCATTAAAATCAATAGAAGTTTTGCCATTTACTTCAATGAATCCAGGATTTCACCCCTCACCTTTGTATTCATGGTCTTAGCTACTCTCCTGAGTGACAAAAATATAGTTTTACTGCTCTTAACCTTGCAGCATGAAAACACTTAAAGGAAAATTAGGCGATTTCAATTCACTTCAATGAAATGTTACTAGCATGACATGCTGTACAAGTGTTTCCAAAGCGTAAAGGAGACAAAGACCCCTTAGGTGACTCTCAGAGAATGGTCCAGCCCACCCAGGATAGGGTCATAACTATGTATCGAGTTTGATCTCCTTTCTCCATCTGACAGCAGTGCCCATTCTTGGTCCAGCGGGAGGTTGCTATGTAGTGTAATGCCGGGTCTGCCATCTCACTTTCTCCCAGGTTTGGTAATTTTTCATAATTGCTTTTTTCTGAGAGGTCAAATCCTCCTTGTACATTAGCAGTGACTTTTTTATTAAGCTCAGTTTATACCCGTGCATCTCCACTGACAGTGTATTTTGGAAACAATTGGGCTGCATTAGCACATAATCTGGCCTGCAGAACCTTTATTGCTCATCATGTCTGAGAAGGAAAGAACCTAGGTTGATTCTGCAGGGCTGCTTATAAGAAAACATCTTTTTGTGTGTAACCTCAGCACAGCTGATATGTGATTGACAGACAAACAATTCTGGAATGCCACCATTCCATTTTTACAGTCACTTTTCAGAAGAGGACAGAACCACACTTTAAATGCAAGTCCACACAGACATCTTCATTTCAGCTACAATCTAAGATAAAGTTGCACAACAGTTTTGAGAGTGTGTCACAGATTGCCTGGATGTTTAAGAGCCATGAGGCCTGCGGGTAGCCAGCCCTGTTTAATCAGCCCTGTCTGTGCCATAATTAGCTCTCCCAGCCTATGACGCTTGGACTAATTTGGATCAGGTAACAGCCCAAATCACCTGGGCCTCATAAAAAGGCAGAGAAAAGTTATGCTGGGTAAAAACTCCATGGAGCAGGTTGGGTTTCTCTGGAAGGTGCTAAAGGAGGGTCTGGAAGGTATTTTGGAGAATCAGCATCTAGCTCAAAGCAGAGAAGTTAGAAAAGTGGCTCAGGGAAATTGGAAAAGAGGTCTAGAAGAGAAGAGATTGTGAAAAGGTCTCTAGGGAAGCAGCCCTATCCCAGAAAACAGAAACTTAAGGGCAGCCCCGAAGGTGGACTAAAGAGGAACCCAAGCACAGTGCAAGAATTGTTTGTTTGGACTCCAGTCCCTTTCCAAGGGAACAAAACCCTGAGACTGACCCACCGAGAGGGCTGAGCCATGTGTACCCCTGGGACAGACAGAAATCCTGGGTATGGAGAAACTGAAGAGTGCCATGCTTGGCCAGGCATGCTCTATGACACCTGGCCATTGCAGACAGTCATGCGGGGCAATTTTGGGCTGATGGGTCTTTTGTGCATTAAGGACTGAGGCTTATGGCTTGTAGTGGAGATGGGGGCTCCCAGCTCTGTGATGCCACCTGGAGGAGTGATGTGGGAACCCTGCAAGGGAAGGGAAAGACTTAGGGTCTGGTTACACAACAATTACACACCCATGGCTGGGCTGGGCCAGCTGACTTGGCTTGCAGGGCTCGGGCTAGGGGCTGTTTAATTGAGATGTGGCAGTCAGGACTCAGGCTGGAGCCCAGGCCCTGGACCCCATGAGGAGGGAGGCTGCAGGTATTTAATTGCCCAGAGAGGCCGAAGGAGAGCTATGGGTGGCCGTTCCTGATCTAAGGGGAGAAGGAGTCCCTGAAACAAGTGGGGAAGTATTCAACAGTCTCATAGGTCCAAAGCAGAGGGCTGAGGGCTAAAGGACTTGTTTGGCTTTTTTGCTTAGACTCTCCTTACCCTGGAAGGAAAGGACTCTTGATTTGGCTGGAGAGTCCAAATATACTGTCAGTTTGATGAAGATGGTCCAGCAGAGAACAGATATTGCTGCACTCCTGATGTCTTGAGAGGTAAGCCATCCCCTCCTGCTGCCTCAAAGGGTTTATAACCTAAAGCCTGGGAGAGTGGGGAGGGAATGGAGGAAGAAAGGATGGTGCAAAATCAAGCTCATGCAGGTACTTATGTAGAGCAAGTCCATATCTTGAAAGCTTTAGTGGATGTGTGAGAGGCAGCATAAATATATGCACCCAGAGTATGAATACTTGAACAGTGACCCTCTACTACAAGGAAATAGGTATGAAAACTGGGGGGAGAACAGCATTGCTCTACTTCCCCTCTAACAATGGGAAATGCTCTAGCTACAATAATAGCATCTTAAGAATGCTGCGCTCTTGTGTGAATTTCTACAAGTAATGCTGCGATGTGATCTCTGCGATTATGTACAATAGATGACTGCACGTCTCTGCAGCTATTACTCTGAGATGGATTTATCTGTATGCCCGGGTCAGCTGGGCAAGTCATTTGATATATGGATTTTATCGTACAAAAGACTGCACCGATGGCCGCTTTCAAATCTATCCATCTCTGTGATTGACACATGAGAAGGCAACATTCTGTACGTTTCTCCCCGTGTATGGATGTGTAAAGTTTGCAATTTGAGTCCGCTCCCCAGTTGTCTGTATTCCTAAACAGCAGCACGGAGTAAGAATCAAACCCAACTCTCCTTATGTTTCTAATATGCCAAGCCCAGTTAGATTTCCTTACTCACAGTGATTTCTGTTTCTAAAACTCTGGGTTCACTTAGCGCGTGGGTTCAAGTCCACCCTCAGATCGTTACCTTCTAAACAGTAAGACTGGACGGTTCCCAGATCCTACAGAATTCTGCACTACCTCCCCACTGGGAACCACTGAGGGCTAACCATTGTGCTGGACCACTACTGTGCAATACTTCCCTTCCTCTGTTAAGGATCTAGCACTGAGCGTGCAAGCAGCTTGTAGCTCAATTAGAAGACTCCAGCTGGAGGTTCAGAAATGTCAATTATATCTAAAACTACACATTCTGAGACCCAGTTCTGTAGCCATTAAAGTCAGCAGCAAAACTCCCACTGATTTCAATCAGAAAAGGAGCAGGTCTACAATCTGTATCCAGAAAAAAACCCTGGTACTGCCTGGGCTGAATTTTCAGACCCTTCTACTGAGTGAAAGAGGTACAATTTGCTCCACTACTGAGATGGCACTGGAGGATTACAGTAAAATAGTGTTTCTCAGACTATGGTTTGCCTGACTAGAAAGAGGCTTTCTTCATTATGCTGCAGACTCTTAATGAAGGGTGGGGGAGGGAGGAGAAAGGTGATGTAGCAGGCTTGTGAAACTGGGATTTCTTGGTCCTATTTAACAGCTAATGATCTCAAATCCTCTTAATGCAGCTGAAGTAAAGTCACCTTCCATTAAATCTGACTGAGGAAAGAATGGTGCATTCAAAGTGAAACCACCTGCCTCCTTTTAGCCAGCATCGGTCATGCATGACTCAAGGGGTTAAGTGCCACTTTGTTGCATATTAAAGAAAGCCCATCACTTTCTCTTTTCCCACCATAAGAAGTGCCTACACTGAGCATGCCACATGCACCTGCTGAGTGCCCACAGCCATAAGAACAGTCAAACAATCCTCATGACCTATCAGTTCATCGCTGGTGTTTTAGAGCCCAGCTGTGAATTGCTCTCTGACTGGTCAGCGGCAACCAGCTCCCTCCTACCCTTCACTTACCATCTGAAAGGTGAGACCTCAGCTTGATGATGAATCCTCAGACTCCTGGTGTGTGTAATAAAGAATCCCTACTTGGCTCTGATGCTGCTCCTATCTTCTCTTTGAGGCTCCGGGCAGTGGTTGTACCCAAAATTAACTAGGGCTGGGAGGGGGGGGGGTGTCACTCATAATTTATAAATGTTCAAAGTCCTTCTCCTCCTCCACAAATGCCCAAAAACATAAAAATCAGTGAGTCAAAGATAATGAAATTGTGGCAGGTGAGAATCTTTGCAGTCTTGAATCCTAGAACCCTATTGGTCTTGGACAATGAAAATGAGATAAGATATGAGGTTAATATAGGGAAAGAACATGATAAAAATTACTGAGACAAATTAGATATCTTCAAGTCACCAGAGCCTGATGAAGTACATCCTAGAATACTCAAGGAGCTGACTGAGGAGATACCTGAGCCATTAGCAATTATCTTCAAAAACTCATAAAGACGGGAGAGATGGGAAAAGGGCAAATATAGTGCCAATCTATAAAAAGGGAAATAAGTACAACCCAAGGAATTACAGACCAGTCAGTTTAACTTCAGTACTCAGAAAAATAATGGAGCAAATAATTAAGCAATCAATTTGCAAACACCTAGACGGTAATAAAGTGATAAGTAACAGTTTAGCATGGATTTGTCAAGAACAACTCATGTCAACCCAACCGAACAGCTGTCTTTGACAGAGCCTTGTAACAAGCCTTGTAGATAGGGAAGACGTGGTAGATGTGATGTATCTTGACTGTAGTAAGGCTTTTGATTGTGGCCTTGCATGACCTTCTCATAAACTAACTAGGGAAATAAAACCTAGATGGAGCTACCATAAAGTGGGTTCATAACTGGTGGAAAACAGTTCCCAGAGAGTAATTACCACTGGTTCACAGTCAAGTTGGAAGGGCATATCGAGGGGGGGTTCCACAGGGATCAGTTCTGGGTCCAGTTCTGTTTAATATTGCACGTGCTTTGGAGGATAGGATTAAAATTCAAAATGATCTGGACAAACTGGAGAAATGGTCTGAAGTAAAGAGGATAAAATTTAATAAGGAGAAATGCCAAGTACTCCACTTGGGAAGGAACAATAAATTGCAACATACAAAATGGGAAATGACTGCCTAGGAAAGAATACTGCAGAAAGAGATCTGGGGCAGGGGGGGGGGTCATAGCGGATCACAAGCTGAATATGAATCAGCAGTGTAACACTTGCAAAAATCATTCTGGGATGTATTAACAGGAGTGTTTGTAAACAAGATACGAGAACTAATTCTTCCACTCTACTTCACGCTGAGTAGACCTCAAATGGAACTTTGTGTCCGGTTCTGGGCACCACGTTTCAGGAAAGATGTGAACAAATTGGAGAAAGTCCAGAGAAGAGCAACAAAAAAAATCTAGAAAACACTGGGTTCATTTGATCTGGAAAAGAGAAGGCTGACGGTTTTCAAGTACATGAAAGGTTGTTACAAGGAGGAGGGAGAAAAAATTTTCTAATTAACCTCAGAGGATAGGACAAGAAACTATGGGCTTTAAATTGCAGCAAGGATGGTTTAGGTTGGACATTAGAAAAAACTTCTGTTCAGGTTGGTTAAGCACTGGAATAAATACTGGATAAATACTTAGTCCTGCCATAAGTGCAGGGGACTGGACTAGATGACCTCTCAAGGTCCTTTCCAGTCCTACGATTCCAGGATTCCTTCCCCTTGCAATGGCCTCTTTGGAGAGGTTATCTGTGGGTATGTCTACACTGTGATAAAGACCCACACCATGGCTGTGGCTGGCCCCAGCTGACTGACTCAGGCTTACAGGGTTTATGCTGCAGGGCTAGAAAATTGCAGTATAGACATTTGGGTTTGGTCTGAAGCTCAGGCTCCGAGACCATGTGGGGAGAGGTGTAATGCAATGCTTAACTGTATTATATGGTTCAGCCACTAGGTGGCACTGTGCATAATACCTTATTTAAATTAACCTTAGCCATAGCTGGAAGAGCATTAAAGGTATTAGGGTGAACTCGTCTGGAGTGTGTATAAGCAAGCTCCTAGCCAGTCCACATCTGGTACAGTAACATGGCCTGGTGTCTGGAATAAACTAAGAACAGAAACGGAAAAAACAAAGCAAACAAAGAGTACAGGATCTCATCAACACTCTTCAATGCCCCAGTGAACTTCCCCTCTCACAAATCTTCACAACGGACAGCCCGGAAGCAGTATTTTGCAAGATTCTGAATTGCAAGCAAATTTCAGGAAGAAACTGGAGATATACAGGTATCATCTTTGATTTATGCTATTTGGAAGCAAGCAGAACATATCTTTAAATCCTTTGACTTTACTCAAGACAGTCACAAAGATGACACTGGAAGGGTTCTGGCTGTGTTTGGTGTGTAGTTTATACCTCAGAGAAATGTGGTTTATGAAAAAGCACGTTTTCACCAGAGAACTCAAGAATTTCAAGGGGAAGATGGTACTCTAGGCAACTGAAATTCTGGTCGTTTGCTGCCACACAGATGTGGTCTGGATAAATAAAACGCCTGCCAGAGATGTTTGGAAGGTCATTTGTGAAGAAGCTGAAAGGTATCAGTGCTAAAACTGAGCCCTGAGGTAGAGTGTTTGTTTTGGGACCTCCAGGAGCCATTTCTTACTTGGCACTGCAGCCTCTCACACCATTTCCCCAGCCATGACAACTCACTCCAGCAGGATGCGTGGCAGCAGGTGTGTATGCCACAAAACCCTAGCGCTGTCAGACTCATCCAAGCACTGACCCAGCACTAAAATGAAAGCTGGGATTGCTGCAGCCAGTGACTGCCTGGATTAAATACATGTAAATGCCTTTATAGCTACTGGCCAAATAGACTCAGACTCCTGACCCAAATATGGCTTTTCACTTACCTCTCCTGGGGTGTCAGGCCAATGCTGTGCAAATGAGCCTCTATGTTCTGAGAGGCTCCATGTACCCCAGGGATGCCCATTTGCTACCAGTCTCCCCCTCACCTAACTGGCTTTCAGATCTTCCTGCCATCATTAATGTAGGCATTTGACATGCCCCGGAGCACAGACACCTCTTACTGTATCCAATCTGCTCAGCTCACTGTGACTCAGTCTGAGACACCTCTGTTGATCCTCTACGATGCAGTCTCCTTGGCCTGCCATGGAGCGAGGCTACGGGTTTCTGTTTCAAACTCTCATCTGTTTAATGAGCTAATGGGTCGGGCAGATCTGCCTTCAAGGTACAGGTTTTCTTAAGAGTATCATGTCACCGAGAGAGGCTCTGAAAAAATGGTCCCTTAAATCTAACAGTCAAGGAATTCTTGAATCCTAGCAGTAATCCTAGCACTTACTGTAGCTACATTTAAGGCCACAATAGGCATTAGGCAGAATTTGATTTGCTGAAATTTCCATTGTCAGTTTGACCCAAAACAAACTATTGTCAAACTTTTTAATTGCCAGCAAAGCGAAAAATCCATTATTCGCCCATTGCTACCGCAAGTACTAGATAAGCTCGTTTAAATCTGCTCTATAAACTGAAACAGCCATAGAGAAGGGTGAAAAATATGTACCTTGCAGGAGACATTTCTGGAGGCGTTCATCTGGGAAGGGCACCCCTTTCCTAAGCTATGAAAAAGATCAGAAATCATCTTACCTTCCAGGGATGTTGGGGGGCAGAAATGTGCTCTTTATTTTTAAAGAATGTTAATGTTGGATATTTTATACTTTAAAAATGGATGCAGTTCTAAGAGACAAAAAACTTCGAAGGCTTCGGTTACACTCACATAGCAAACCAACCACAAAATAAAATGTTGGCAGAGCTTGAAGGTCTGGTAGCTTTCAACTAAATGGCCAGAAGGAATGCAAGCTATGAACTGGGGAGTGAAATCTCCCCGCTAGAGAAGGCAGCCACTGGGTCTAGAGGTTTTCAAGAAGTAGCTGGCAACCCCAGTGTAAAAGGCTTGGAGTTTGCTCTGTCCCCATTCCTGCCCAGTACCTCACTTCGCAAGAGGTGATGGAGGGCGAAGGGTCAGTCCTCCCACCACAGACATCTTGTCTCACAGGTGGCATCCACATCTGTTACACAACCTGTGGCCAGGAACAAGGCAAGTGAATCTGACTCAGCAGAAACTGAGCGTCATCCCTCCCTCCTGCCAGCCCCACCTCTGACAGCATGACTGCCACCAAGCTGTAAAGGATGCTCTGGGCATGTCTCATGACTGCAGCTGTCCCTCCCTGCAGAAGGGTCAGGCGTGTAAGAAATCTTGGTATGCCACCTGCCCCACTCATCAGGAAAGCTCAAACTGCACCCCTGGCTAAATGTGGGTCAAAAAAGGTTCAAGACCCAGTCGCCCTTGTCACATCACACTAAAAATACATAATCCTTCAGGTGTACACTTGCCTAGTGTATGAAGCATTCATGCCCGATTGCAGACACCAGTGACAGAGTTCTCAGGGCAAGTCTGTAGCTTAGCCAGGCTCCAAGTCTGCAGGGCGCCAGGTGAAATCCTGATGCAAGGGGCCTGCTGCAGAAGCATCTACAGAAATGTTCTGCAGCCACCCAACACTACTGCCTTAATCCGAGGTGAAACCTGTCACTCCTCTGCTGCCATAGATGGGATGGGAGATGCTAGAGGTGCCTCCTCCGATCCTCTAGTAGGAGTGGTAGATCTCCATGGTTGCATGACAGATAGGGAGATCGTGAGGCCAAGAAGAAGGATGGTCTAATGGTTAGATGCTAGCCTCGGAGGCATGACCTGCCTTCAATTCCCTGCTCGGCTGCAGACTGCCTGAGTGATCTCTCTGCCATCCCGACCTCACAGGGGTGTTGTGAGGATAAATACAAGAAATACGGTAAGGTACTCTGATACTATGGCAATGGGAGACCATGTAAGTACTGAGACAGAAGTCATTTTCTCCTTGTAGAGCCCATTGGGCAAGAAGGAAGCTAAGTATAGGGCCCCGACCTCTCTCAGCTATCTTTTGGTGATGCTCTAAAAGGGCACCTCCATCACCAGGTTCTTCTGTCTCGCTTCCCCGTGCCTCCGTGAGGGGTATTCTGACCAGGATTCCTTTCTTGTGCAAGGTGCCATCTTGACCACCCTGGAGACTGATGTCCTTTAACCACAGAACAGGCACAACATGGGATCCAGTCCATTACTCAACCAACGTTCGGTATCCAAGTCCCATTCCATCTTAGACTCACAAGGAGGCAATCATCAAGAGCGGGGTGGAGGGTGGACCTATTGTGAAAGGTGAAACTGAACCTTTGATTGGGGGCCTCCAGTCCCATTCCCTGAGAACACACACCCTAGTTTATTCCATCAAGCCTTCCAATCAGCCACTGGTTAATAATGGCTTTTGGCTGTTACCGATCAGGGCTTTGCTTTGCTCACAGCAAAACCAAAATCAGATGAAAAGACTATGAACCTGGGTCAAGTCTGAGCATTTAGGCCCAGATCCTAGAAGATATTTAGGTGCCAAACCTATGTTGATTTCTGACTTCCCTGACTCTCTGGCCCAACTCTAAGCATTGCAGATCAGACTTTTTGATTCTGCTCTGTTAGCAGCCTGGCCTGGAGTTGCACCCATGTCCAAGAGGTGAAAGACTCCACATCTCCTAAGCCAATCTCCATGACTATAAATATTTTTCATATTTTTATAAGTAGCTTAACTAGATTCCCGTCAAACATAAACTGAACAAAGGGGATTAACATCTGATCCTAATGCAAGGGAACAATTGAAAGCATTTACTTGAAATCCCTGTTGGTCTAACATCTCTTCTTTATGCTGGTGGGGCAAAGCTTCTCCCCATGAAGCAGCCCAAGTAAATGGCCACTCTTCTGGAGGATTCTGTGGGGTTGATAGACTCCTCCATGCATCATGCCACTAGTCATTTATTACAGAGATTGTCTCCTCAAATGTTATTGCATCCTTAGGACTGTGGCAGCCTCTACATTCATTATGATTTTCACTGAGGGGAGATAATGAACTTGGAGCTGGAGAGTTCTACCGGTCCAGCCTTTGGTTGCCCTGCTGTTGTGGCTCTGAAGATCAGCTCGGAGCACAGTCCCATAGCATGGGCTTCCTGATACCTGCCTGAATTGTGCGATCTCTGTGCAGCAAAACTGCACCACTTCTGCTGTGTTCAAGGTTAAGACTGCCCCCATGAAGGGGCATGTATGCCAATCATAGAACCATGCCCCCTGATATTTTTGCAAGGGAAACTTCATGGCTGGAACCTGGGTAGTTGAAAACTAGCATTGAATTTAATAGAGAGACTTGTTCTTTAACAACAAACAAGTTTCCAAGTTGGCAGAAAGGATAGCATGAGAGAAAGATTAGCTGCATCTAACACCTTGCTCCACTTGGAATAAAGCACATCCATTAAGAAGGATGTTTAGCTGTATGTGCAATAGGATGGCACTCAAAGATATAACAAATTCTCCACCACAAGGGAGTATAAACTTCTCTTGATGTGTGGGGGTTTCACACACAATTCTTAGCCTCATGAGCCTTTTTACACAGGTTTCCAAACTTCAGTAATACTATTGCTCTGCCTTCTATCAGTGCGTTCATTTTAGGCGTGCAAAATACTTTGCAAACCTTTATTAAACCTCCTAACATGCCTCTGTGGTGCTGTGGGGGGGAGAAAATATACTTGACTGACTTCAGTCATCACTGGAATGTATCCCAGCCCAGAGGTGGCTATAGCTACAGCAGCTGTTTATCAGGAGAAGGATGGTCTGGTGGCTTAGGCACTGGGCTGGAAATCAGGAGATCAGGATGCAATTCCTGGCTCTGCCACAGACTATGGGACCTTGGGCCAGTTGTTTACTCCCTGCTCCATTCCTTCTCCAATTAGATATAAGCGCTTTAGGAAAATGAATACTGCTTAAAATGTGTGCACAGCACCTAGCACAATGGGACCCTGATCTTGGTTGGAGCCTCTGAAATACATACAATAATTAATGACAGCAGCACTGAAAGCTTTTTACAGAAAGTGAGGAATGTATTCAGTTGGAACTGAGATGTAAGGAGACTATAACTCTAGTTTGTTGGGTATCACAACACTAATAGGCTTGAAATTCTGTCACTTTTGGTCTTCTGATACCAACTAGGGACACAGAGGATTCCATAACAGCTGAGGTCAAATGGAATGTGCTCAGTCATCCCTAGGTTTGCATTGCTCATTACTAGGAGGCCCAGATGGTCTCTGGGATGCGCCATGGCTCTGGAACCTCTTACCCCACTGGTCTGACTCAGCCTGGGCCTGGCAGAAGACAAGCCTCACTTCTTCGGGGTCTGGGGTAACCCTCTCTCCCAGTGGCTCTTGCCCAGGTGGGATGAATGTGGAACTGGCCTGTTTGATTTTTCAGGTTGGGCTTAGATTGACTTGGTTTATACGACACATGATCTGTAAATGTTGTATGTGAGCCTCAGTGACAGACACGTTTGAGCGAGTACAATAACACTGGTAGTGTTTCTGCAACGCATCGCCAGCAGTTGCTTGCTTATATTTTGTTCCTGGGTCCTTAATTTGATCACCTCCTTACCCCTGCCAAAAAAAACAGCACCTCAACAGGTGACAGGGCTTTGAAAAATGCAGTGCTGTCTAGGGTGAGTGCCTGGGGCCCCATAGAGACATAAGGCCCCAATTTTCCTCCCATGCTCACTTTACAGTAATGTAACTTCACTGGAGCTACACTTAATATCTTTACAAATCTGAAGGGAATTGGATTTATAATTCTCACCACACTGCAATGAGAACATCTCTGCGACAGCAGTCCTGTTGGCAACCCCTGTATTCCTCCCTATGGGCCAGGGTGGATTTGGGCATTGAGCAATACTTTATAATGGTAACATAGAGGAGAGGTGGTATTGCCCAGTGGATAGGTCTCTATATTCCCAAGCCAGTGCCCTGTGTTCTAGTCCTGACTTTGCCATTGACCTGCTCTGTAACCTGGGGGAAAGTCACATCACCTCGCTGTGCTTCTGCCTACTTAGTTTAATCACCCTGTGGCGGGGACTGTCCCTTACCATACATATGAGTCTCTGAAGTTGGTTGGCATCTAACTGACACATAATACAAATACTTTCAAATGGAAAAGCTAATGTCTGTGCAGGACATTTTCTCAGGCGTAGTCACAGTCCATTCGCTATTCAGATAGTGTTTCGCTATCTAGGAGTTACGGCATGTCTCTTAGGGACAGTCGGTACACAGCGATAAAGGCTGATTCCTTTTCTATGATGGCATGAGGCTGTGCATGCCACCCGGCAGAGTCATGATACTGAAAAAGGTAATGGGACACTTGATATCCTGAACGTGGCAAATCACAAAGGAACATGAAGAAATAGTCACTCAGATCCTCAACCAAAGGAATACACTAACCCATTCTAGACATTATATATCATCTTCCTCACAGCGATGATGTACAACTGTCACAGTCCATCCGTTCCAAAACGCAAACCCATAACACACCTCCATCTGCCTATCAATGAAGCTAACTTGGTCCAGAATAACTCTTGCTAACTTCTGGTTGTGTCTCTGAAAGTAATCTAGTCCAGTTTTTCCACCAGCCATAACGTTTTGTAGGATTAGTTTCTCTCCACAAGAAGAGATACAGACCTCTTTCCATTTTGAGTGAGAAAAATCAAACTGGGTCCAAGCCACATAATATTTGAAGTCAGGGTGTGCACTGAGAAGAGTGAACAAATACCTCTCAGTTTCCGGAAAGGCACAGTGAGTGTGACCGTTCAGAATGACTGTCTCATTGTTTTCATCTGGCTGGCAGGGAAGGCTGCATTTGTCAGAAAGCTTCCATTAGTTGTGCATTCCAGTTATAATCTCCCAGCCCTAACATGGTAGCATCTGTTTCAGAGCCAGTATTATATAACCACAATTGGCTTTCACAGAGCATGTTAAAACTGTGGTTAGGAGAGCTATTGATTGCACAACAGAGGAGACAGAACATTTTTTTCCCTTGAATAAGAATTTGCCATGAATGCTGAGCTTCACCAGGAACACCAGGCATAGTTTCTGTTGGGATTTTTTAAAATCCACAGTTTACTATTACAAATCTGGATTCAGCAGTCACTCAAGAGATCTTGCTCTAGAAGCCCAATTTCAGAATGTGCAGCACACTGCAAACTTCAGATGTGATTCAAAATATTTTAAAAGCGATGTAACAAATATTTAGAACTAGTGAGAGTGGGATTAAGTGCTGGGAAACTCCAGTGTGTGAAATGTGACGAGAAGCTAAAAAAACCATTTTTTTTTTAAGTGCCTGGCAGATAGTATTAAAATGAGACAGTCTGAAGCAGATTGAGGGATTATGAAGCAGCTCACTTAGGATTGTAGAATTCATTTCAGTAATTCCCTTTTTAAAACACTGAGTGACTCCTATGCAGCTGATGGAAGTTATACTGGAAGGCACCGTGCTGGTCACTAGGTGGAATTTTGCAGAATTGAGCCTGGCGGAACTGTCTTAACAACACTGGAATTACAGCCAGGGATCAAGGGGCCTGAAACCAAAGAACAAAGTGTGCAAACCTAAAATCACGGGTGCCTTGAAAACCTTCTGGGAAAGGTTTCTGCAACAGCAGTTATAGGCATAGGGAGCCTGACTCCAGGGGGTGACAAAAAAATCTCCTGTACAACTCCCTCTGCTGCTACTGCTGCTGCACCACTAGCATTAGCATCTGCTGTTCCTTTAAGAGGTTCTCTTTCCCCCATCCTGCAATCCAAAGAACCCTTCCACCTCCCTGCGGTTTCTGAAGATCTCCCTCTGCATGTGAGTCTGGGGGGGTGGGCAGAGAGAACCAGCCAGTCATAAAGATCCCAACATCTGCCAGGAGCATGGGGCTGTTACGGTTATTTGTATGGCAGCCTCGATTTCAGTGGAACTGACTTGTATTTTAGATAGAGCAAAAGTTAATTCGCCCACTCGGGTTACAGCACTTCTGAGAATAAAATGGCTGCTCTCTTCACACAGGCAGGATTCTCCGAAATTTAGAGCACACAGAAGAAAAGGCATCACACTTTCAAACTACATAGGCCACAGGAGAGAGAGAATGAGAATCAAGAGGGCTAGAGAAACCCAGGGAATTGGGAATGGAGAAAGGAACGAGAGCAGCAGAAAAGGGCTAGCTTCTCAGCTGGTGGGAACTGGTGCAGCTGCATTGACACTGATGGTGCTAAACTGACTTATACCAGCTAAGGAGCTGGCCCACAACATAGAGATTCTTTAAGTCTGAACAGGGGACAGAATCAGAGTTGGGGGAAGAGATCAGGGATGCCTGTAAAGGGTTTCCAGAGGGAGGAAAGAAGGAAAAAAGAGAGAAAAGGAATAAAGAAACTTGAGTAGGGGAGAAAAAAATACAAACCCATTAAAGATCACTTTATTGTCTTTATAAGCACTTTGGGGCAGGGACTGTCGTTTCCCATACAGGAGTGCAAATACCTGGCGTAATGGGGCCCTGACCTGTACAAGCCTCTAGGCAGTTCTGCGACAGAAATTCTGGCATGTCTATTTTAGTATCTCCTTTGGTGGGATTCTTTTTCCTCTTAAAGGAATGAAAATATTACTTAATGCCAGCCGTCTTGTGTTTGCTCTCAGGAAACGTCACTTAACTCCTTAAGGCTGGCTTTGATCCAAGACCCACACTTTTAAAATGGTACATTCCACATCAGTCCCATCACCCCCGTGTAAGAACTTGTCTTTCTAGTCCTGCCGGGAAGAACTTCCCTCAGTGCATGCACTTGTGTAGGACAGCCATAGGCTTCCAAGCACAGGCCCCCAAGGCAGGTCCTCGTATGGGGAGTGTGCCAGAGCAGGAGGGGGTCCTATTAGGGAGAGGGTGGAGGGAAGTCCCCATAGCATAAACTAGGGGGGAGTCTTGACTGCACAGGAGACCATAAGTATCTCAGAGTGAGTGTGAGGATAGGCACCAGAATTTAGAGCAGTTCCTAGTGGCTATAAATTACACTGGTGGAATGAGGAGGGTGCAAAGGCAGCTTGAAGGCACCTAAATGTCCCATTCCCAGTGGGCCACACCTTTCTCTTCTGTATTCCCGGAGGTGCGGTACAGAATCTCCGCCCTGGGGCTTGTTATAGGAGCGCTATATACATGAGAAATGTCTAAGTAACTAGCTAGCAGCACTTGGGAATATATAGCATAGTTCCTGTTGTACTAATAAAATTAGTTGTGCCCTGAAAATGGCTTCCTCTGTGCCATTCTCCACATCAGCTTATCACAGGGATTTGCAGGCTGCCTAAGGGTTAATATTTCAACTCCAATTCTGTATCCCCTTAAACCGGATACATTTTTATCCCAAGACTACAAAGCATCAAGGTGTCCAAGATGAGACTTTTGAGAGTCTTTCCATTGCTTCACCAGGGTGTAGTTGATGGAGCCTATTTGTGTTCCAGAGATGGCTACTGAAGCTCTTGGATGCTGCTATGCAAGTGCTTGGTGTCAGTGAAGAATTCTTTTTACCATCTCTAGTGGGCTAGGAGACTCCATCCTGTCCTGGCAGGTGAGGACCTGGCCTCAATTATTCATGCTTTCATCATATCTTGCCTGGACTACAACTATGGGATATAACTGGCCACAAAGGCTTCAGTGCTTAGGAAACTCCAACTGGTACAGAACATTGCAGCACATTTCCTCAGTAACAGGGGATACTGAAAGCACATCAGACCCAGCCTCTACTCTCTACACTGGCTTCCCAGGGAGTATTGAATCAAGTTCAAGGTCATAGGCCTTATCTTCAAGGTGCTCCATGGCCTGGGCCCAGGGTATGTAGAAGATCGACTAAAGCTGTGGGGTGAAGACTGGTTGACAGCTTTGTTTCTTTGGGACAATGGAACTCCCTAATAGGATGCAAAAGTTTTTCGGTGCGGGAGCCTGAACGTCCTCGGGGCCAGTCCAAGACTGGAGTGAACTCCCCCAGGCACTAAGGACCATGCCAGCCAGCATCACCTTCCATGCCAAGTGCACGGCATCTTTCTTTGACCTTGCTTTCTCTAATATAGCAACGTGCGTGTATAACATTTAAAAAAAAAATTCCAAAACAAAACACTCCACTGCACACACTTCCCCCTGGGGCGAGGATGAAAGAACAAACAAGTGACAGATGTTAGTCATGTTGCTTAATGCACTGATCATGCTGTGGTGATGAGTACAGTATAAGAACTTCTACAAAATAGAATGGGACTTCCTGTCTTTCCCCTGTCCTGGCCTTACTCTAGGTTAAATATGACTCCACACTGCCGGTATCTTACTGGCTCTTAAACTTTTGGACTCCTAGGTAAATATTTTAGTACTACTCTAATAAGGGCCACATCTAGCAGTCCTTGTTCAGTCCTTCAACACCAGCAAGTTTCCCAATAGGTCTAAAAAAATCCCTTTGAAATCAGTGGAGTTCTGTCTAAAAAAGAGCTTCAGGATTTGGTCCTAAAGGCCCAGTTCAGCATGGTCCTTAACCTTTAGATACTTTGAGCACATGAATAGTTCCATTGACTTCACTGGCACACATACTATTTAAAGCTAGGCATATGCCTAAGTGTCTTGTTGAATTGTGGGCAATGGGGGTACTGCTTTTAGGGACATCCAGCTTCAACAGATGATGATGATCATCAGGGTTTCCGCCATCAGAGGTGTGAAGTTCTGAAACAACCTTCCAAAGGGAGCAGTGGGGACAAAAAAAAACAGGTTTCAAGACTGAACTTGGTAAGTTTATGGAGGGGATGGTCTGATGAAACTGCCTACAATGGCATGTACCAATCTGTAACAGCTTGTAGCAAATATTCCCAACGGCTGGTGATGGGATACTAGATGGGGCGGGCTCCACGTCACTGCAGATAATTCTTTCCCAGGTGTTTGGCTGTTGACTCTTGCCAAAATACTCAGGGTGCAATTGACACCATATTTGGGGTCAGGAAGGAATTTTCATCCAGCTCCAATTGGCAGAAACCCTGTGGGGGATGGGGAGGAGGGTTCGCCTTCCTTTGCCGCATGGGGCACAGGGCACTTGCAGCTTTAAACTAGTGTAAATGGTGGATTCTCTGTAATCTGAAGTTTTTAAACCATGATTTGAGGACTTCAGTAACTCAGCCAGAGGTTAGGGCTCTATGACAGGAGTGGGTGGGCAAGATTCTGTGGCCTGCAATATGCAGAAGATCAGATTAGATTATCAGGATGGGCCCTTCTGGCCTTAAAGACTGTACATATATGATAGTGTGAAATCTCTGAACCACTAGCCAAAAGCCAAGACAAAGAAAATTACATTATTGTGTAATACCTGGCTACTAGCCATCCACTTGTTTGACAATCTATAGAAATAAGTCTTACATTTGATTTCAGTTTTCACTCCAGGTACCGGCCTAGGAGGAGGAGAAAGAGCTGCAATAACATGTTCTTGGCCATGTTCATATGACTCAATCTGTTCCACTACACTAGTAATCCTTCTAGTGTGGTACCCTTGACTTGTGCTACTAATCTATTCAAGGGATGGGATTTTCAGCAGTGCCTGTCTCCAACAATACCAGATGCTTCAGAGATAGGTGAAAACCCCTATAATGGCTAAGTGTAGAATAAAGCAACTTCCTGGCACCAGGCACTCCGTGATTGGTGCATGCCTTGTAACATATCTTGCACTCCTTATAAAAAGATATATCCTATCTAGCATAACTCTGGAAATTATCACTATTCATGTAATTTTTTAATTCTGTCAACAATTTCTTGGCCTCTATCTTATGGCAATGAGTCCTACAGTTAGAGTCAGCATCATTTGATTTTTAATAAGTTGCTTTTATCACTTTTTAAGTTTGCCTTTTAATGACACTAATTGTAGTCGTGTTCTTTGAGGAAAGGTAATTTAGGAGCTCCCAACATATCATCTCTAAATCATTCATTTTCTTATACTTCTCCCCAGGGGAGTAGCCAGATGTGATCTTCTGGCAAGGCCTCTGGCTGACACAGGTGGACTGGCTGCAAAACCCGAACTGTCTGCTTCTGGTCACGTGACCAGAAGCGGGAAGCTCGGGAAGCCTGACACTACAGTTGCCCTTGGCTGAGGGAGGGTAAGGGGGTGCATACTGAATGCACAGTTGCCAAAGGCAACTGGAGCATCAGGCAGCTTAATGATTCTCAGCCAGTCGCTTCCCGAACTTCCTGCTTCCAACCACGTGACCGGATGCAGGAAGTTCGGGGAGCCACCAGCTGAGAAAGTTCCAGTTGCATGGGTAGTTTAAGCAGAGCTTGGGTGGGCCTGCTTTCAAAGCAGGTGGGCCCTGGCCCACTCAGGCTCACCCGTTGCTACGCCCCTGCCTCTCCTCATTACCTATTAGTTTCCTCTCTAAACTGTATATAGTCAAACATGATTAGTGATTTTTAGCTGCCTTGCTTTTGGGGTGCCCAGCATAAGACACCATAGAGGGGGCTAATATTCATATGGTGCAGCACTTTCTGAAAATTGGGCCCCTTTAAGATGAATATCCAAAAATCACTAGCCTTTGACTAACTATATAAAGTTGAGAAGGAAGGTGGGCAAGGTAATATCTTTTATTGGACCAACTTCTGTTGGCTAGACAAGCTTTTGAGCTTATATAATGCTCTTCTTCAGGTCTGGTAAAGGTACTCAGAGTGTCACAGCTACACACAATATGGAATAGATTGTTTAGCATGAGGAGTTAACATGTTGTAAGAGACTGTTCAAGGTGAAGTGGACAGTTAACATCGCTGCAATCGTAGGACAAAGGAGGTTTGGTGGGCTATAGCTTGCTGTAATGAACTATAAATCCAGCGTCTTTATTGAGCCCAACAAAGTTATGAATTTAAGCTCCCAGGCTCATCTTTTGAAGAGTTTGTGCAGGTTTCTTTTGAAGATGCAGACTGAAACGTCCAAGGTGAAGTGATTGCTTTGTGAAAAGTGCTTGCTCATGGATGATACCGTGGTTTTTTTTTCTTTTATCATTTTTCTGTCTGGGTTCATTCAAAGCATAGTGATGATCTTGTTTCACCCACATAGTTGTTAGTTATATTCATAGTTATTAGGTATCCATTTTTCAGAGTGGAGAGAGGTAAATAGTGGTATCCCTGGGGATCTGCACTGGCACCTTATTCATAAATGAGCTGGAAAAAGGTGGCAAAATTTGCAGATGATACAAAATTACTCAAGCAAGTTAAGTCCAAAGCTGACTGTGAAGAGTTACAAAAGGAATTGACAAAGCTGGGTGATTGGGCAACAAAATTGCAGATAAAATTCAATATTGATAAATTCAAAGTAGTACACATAGGAAAACATAATCCCAACTATACATATAAAATGATGGAGTCTAAATTAGCTGTTATCCCTCAAGGAAGTTATCGTGGCTAGTTCTCTGAAAACATCTGCTCAATGTGCAATGGTAGTCCAAAAAGCTAGCAGAATGTTAGGGACCATTAGGAAAGCAATAGGTAATAAGATAAAAAATATCATAATGCCACTATATAAATCCATGGTTCACCCACTACTTTAACACTGGGTGCAGATCTTAAAAAAGATGTATTAGAATTGGAAAAACTGCAGAGAAGAGCATCAAAAATGATTCAGGGTATGGAACAGCTTCCATATGAGGACAGATTAAAAAATACTGGGACTGTTCATCTTAGAAAAGAGATGACTAAGGGGGGATATGATAGAGGTCAATACAATCACGAATTGTGTGGAGAAAGTGAATAAAGAAGTGTTATTTACTCCTTCACATAACACAAGAATCAAGGGTCACTCAATGAAATTAATAGGCAGAAGGTTTAAAACAAACAAAAGTAAGTACCTCTTCACACAACACATATTCAACCTGTAAAACACATTCCCAGGGAATGGTGTGAAGGCCAAAAGTATAACTGGTTTCAAAAAATAATTAGATATGTTCATGGAGGCTAGGTCCATTAATGGCTATTAGCCAAGATGGTCAGGGATGCAACCCCATGCTCTGGGTGTCCCTCGGCTCTGACTGCAAGAAGCTGGAAGTGGCTGACAGGGCATGGATCACGTGATAATTGTCCTGTTCTTTTCATTCCCTCTGAAGCACCTGGCACTGTGCCATGTCAGAACTGTTGGAAGACAGGATACTGGGCTAGATGGACCATTCGTCTGACCCAGTATGGCTGTTTTTATGTTCTTATGTATAGTTGAGGCAAATCAAGGCACCCAAAATGCTAATCACTCAAGCTTATCTTTTAAATCTCTAATTATTTTTTCATTTGTCCCTGAACCTCCTTCCTTTCTACCATATCACCTTTTAACCCATTATTCCCATAGAGACCACACCACTGGCTTGTAGAATGGCATCGTTTCAGGATACGTAAAGCGTGGGCTAACTGTACATAGCTATGCATGGCGCAGAGGCTTTCATTGAGTTGCTGAGAGGGATACCCAGCTTCTCCTGAACAGTGAATTTAGAACCAGCAATGTATGAGGAGTTCAGATTATTCCTTCCAATGTGAATTATGCTGCATCTGTCAGTCAACTTTTCATCTGCCACTATCCTGCCTATTCACCTAGTTATGTTGGGTACCCAGGGAGGGAGGCTCACAATGGGGAGGGAAAATGTGGTTTAACTGAGGTCTGTGTATTTTGAGGAAACGTTTCTATTTTCCAGTTGGCAAAACTTGATGAGATTGGAATTTACATTTTGAAACAATGTTTTTCCTTCCTTAAAATGTCATTGATTTCTTCTGAGGAACAAACTTTTGGGTTTGGATTTTCCTCCTCTTCCCCCCCCCCCCCCCATTTTTTTTTTTAAACTCTTCCTCTCTTCCCCCTGTGGGAAGGGGGTTTCCACACTCATTCTTATTATTTTCCAACTCTTTCCAGTGGTGGAGTGTAATGGGGTCTACAAATCCCATACTGAACATAGACAGAGGTGCGGGAGAAGAGTCCTTCGTGTTTACAAGCACAGAGCTTGATCACAACACCAAGCAGCTGCCAGAGCTGCCAATCATGAAGGCAGGCACCCACAGCTGCAAACAATAAAGGAAACAGGGCCTGCTATGAAGCGGAGAGGGTAGCAAAGGAAAGGGAGGCAGTAAGGCCTGGGATAGCAAGGTGGCAACATCCCTATAGCAGGCTGCTTCCAGGGAAACAGCCAGGAGACCGAAAGAGAGGGCAAACCCAGAAAGTGAAGGGCTGACAGGCTTCAATGAAGGTGAGGATCCAAAAACTGACCTGATGGAAATTTCATTCAGAGATTAAAATCTTCTTTAGAAACCACAGTTTCTGACAGAAGTCTTGAAAGAGGCCTTCTTCTGAAATCTCCAATAGGGAAAAGTTTGGGGGTTCCTCCTAGCTCTAGTCTCCCTTATCTTCACTGAGAGTTTAAAAGGTCAGAAAGGCCATCCTAACCTAATGCCACTTCTCCCCAACACAACTGCAGAGCACGTCAATGTGCATTATGTAGGCCAGGAGCCTCTTCCTGCTCTGGGGAAGTGAAGTATATTGCTCCCCCACATTTGTGCCCCCCACATCCACTCAAACTGCCTTCCTACAGTTTGTCACCAGAGGGAGTATCAAACCCATTAGAATTTAGTCAGAAATAAGGCTTGACACCCTTAATCTGACATTGTCCTTGTGATCACCAATGAGCATGAATGCTCAGGACCTCTGCTTTGTCTCATCTAAAAGACAGCAGCACAGTGCCTCCTGTCACCATGCTGGCCCATTATTACAGTGCTGACTCAGCAGGAAGGGGGTCACCTCCCAAATCCCCAGCATCTCAGGTCTCCTCAGATAGGAGATCTCCCAAGCAGACCTGCTCTGATGCCCCTGAGTCAGTCAGACCTGCAGGAATGGCGGTAAAAGATGGCATGGCTGCAAACCATGCCTGAAATGCGTGATGTTTTCTCAGAGCCTGTTTTCATGAATCTACTTTCCTCTGAGCTCTGGTGACTAAATAGCAAGAGAAGAAGCTGAAAGAAATATTTTCCTTTCAGCAGGAAAGAAAAACACGCTAGAGGCGAACTGAGGGGCTGAACCCAGCTTCCTATCCAAACCAGAGTGATTTCTTACTTAAAAACTGATTAATCCAAATGCTTTTCAATTTACAAGGCAGAGATCAATCAATAATTATCCCATTTAATCCCAGCATAAATCCTTTAATTTTTTTTTTAATTAAAAGCAGCCAAGTACCATAGGCTGGGATACACCAAACTGCATTAAACCCTGGCATCCTGGGGAGACATTAACCTCAGCTGTAAATTGTTCATGTGGGTTTTTTTTTATCCTCTCATTCTGTGTCTGCTGGGTTTATTGGCTGCTTTGTTTGGTACCCTGGAGAAGTTGGGGACAGGTCTGACAATTAGAAAGCAGATCTGAGCTCTTCTTCTATGCAGGAGGTGACTTGAGGACCAGACACAAGACCTCATCTGGCAGGAGAACCAGCGACAGAAGAGGGCAAATTCCACCAGATTTCTTCCTTCTAACAGCAGAACTCCCAAGGGAGCCAACTTCCTCTTTTCCAACACTGGAACTGGAGCTAGAAGCACCAACTCAAAGCCTGGTTTCCAGGCCCTGTGTGAGCTTCTTGACATTGCTTGTGCCTGCAAATCACAAATCTAGTCCTGGCTGGAGAATTACAGGCAAACGCAATGTTATTGTACTTCCTAGTACCTGCAGTTTGGATTGAAGTCTCTTTTCTTGACTAGAAATTAGTAAATTGTAATTATAGATCTAATCAATTATTTGGCCCAAACGTCCCTGGAGTGCTAGCCCAGCTGTCATCAACTTGCACAGCCACAAGAACAATGCTAGCAATCAGTGTCGGACAGCCAGTGGGAAGTGTGGTGAATGCTTTTGTTTTCAGCTTTAATTTGGTGGTTGAATTGGGAGTCTTGTTTGCAATAGATTCTCAGCTAACTCAGCGTCACACTTCTATCAGTCCTAGCAATTAAGCTAAATCCACACATTTCTTTGGGATGGCAAGCAGATCTCCGTTAAAGGGTCATTTTACAAATTTTACAAATCCTGCTACAACTTGAAAGTCAAGCTTACTTTAACTAAAAGTGCCATTGATGAAACACATTGAGCTGTTGGACTGAGAATTTTATATTTCTCTGTTCTACAGCCTGCAGTGGTTCTATTGGGGAATACAAAATCCAAAGAGGCCCCGATCCTCCAGTGCTGTGAGGTTTATCTGCGTAACAGAAGTCACGAGGATCTAGTCCCTCTCACAGGATGTGAATACCCCTAAACTTTGAAATATGCAGGCTTCACAGCATCTATCTAAGCTTCTTCCCACTCAAGCCCATCGCCCTGGACTGTAAATGGAAGTTGACTAAAAATATTTGTGGTGCATTCAGTTAAGTACTGAAAGGGTTAACCATCCGAGCAGCAGCACACAGTGATCAGCCGCCATCTTGGCTGATATACTGGAGATGGAAGGACAGACGTCCAGCACATGAGCTCCTACAACTTGAGCTAAACAGCCAAGCAACTACAACCGGTGGCTGTGTCAACTCATATCCTCTGTGGAATGGCAGCGAGGGGGACCAGTAATGCACGCACATTACAGAGGCACGGTAAATCTATGGTCTAGACATAAGGCGGGAGAGGAGGCCTTCCCAGTTGTTTCTTGTCGGCTGGTGTCTTTTTATGACATCACAAACTGTGACCAACCACATGCTGCAGGTCAAAGATAAGGCTGGCAGATGCGAGTACAACCAAATAACGGAACACTCCCCTTAGCTTTTTAGAAAGGCTTTAAAATTATGTAGCTCCAGCTTTTCTTTTACCCTAATTTGACGGCCTTGTAAAGAGCTGTTGAGCTCTAAAAGGTTGTTTATATTAGGCTTAAAAAATAAAGTCTTTGCAATGTTGTCCTGCTACAGTAATGTCTTTTCTGGCAACCATGGCAGCTTCCATTTAAATGGCTTATTGTTGTTGTGCCTGCTGCTTTGTTTCGATATAATTTAACAGCCTCTAAGAGCAGTTCTCTCCCAGGGTTTGTCTTTGCTGGCAACTGTTGCTCTTTAAAAGGCATTTGAATAAAGCAGAGATAATATATAGCAGAATAACTTAAAATCCCTTAGGAAAGCAACCACCCCATATACGTCAGACTTGATAAAAGAGAAATCCCCTATCATGTACTTCCCAATACATGGTAAATAAAGCCACCCTCCACATTAAACTAAAATGGCTTGAGCCCTTCACATGGAAAAGATGTTCTGAGTATACCTTAGCACACAATGAGAGCTAGGTAGCCTTCAATCCACGGACACTTATTTAGAAGCACATTAGCAATATACTGTGTGATGTAGGCACCCATGGGCTGTTGGTTGTAGGGGGGCAAGAATTTTGAAAGTGACTAGTGACTTTTGGGTGCCCAGTTTGAAAAGTCAGCCCCCTTTAAAGGTTCTCAAAGTGCTGATCACACACCGTCTGAAGATGGGTCCCTCTAAAGTGTCTCAAGTTGGGCACCAAAATCACTAGTCACTTCTGGAAAATGTAGGCTGCAGTGTCCTGTATATTATACATGGTGCCCTTTATTCTAGGCTCTTCTGTAGTCCTTATGGGGGTTCATCACCCTGCTGACAATTTTGAGAGCCAGGAGCAAGTAGGGCTGATTAAAAAAAATTTCGGCAAATAGTAAATTCAGTGGAAAATGCTGTCTCGGGGCAAGAACTATTCACAAACTCAGGTCAAACTTGATGAATAGTTTCAGCTGAATTTAGAATTCTTCACAATTTTCCTAATTTTTTAACAGTTTGTTTTGACATTTTCAAAACAAACCAATTTGACATTTCATTTTGAATCAAACCCTTTCTTTTCTGAAATGGCATTTTGAATTGACCCAAATGAACATGTTTCATTTTGGCAGGGAAACTCCCCTCCCCTCAAAATCTTAAACAATTTGGGGGGATTTTTCAGTTGGCCACCAAACCAAAAAATCAATTATTTGCTCAGTTCTAGAAGTGAGCCCAGATAATGTTATAAGCCCATTTGAGCTGACCCTATCAACTCCTGGACTCAAAGTAATTTGTCTTTTGACAAATTATTGTCTCCCTACAAGTGAAGATTAATTCCATAGACTTAATGCATTGTGTTCCCATGAAGGGTCTCAGTCACCTCTCAAACACCCAGGCATGCATTGCTGCTTAACATGACAAATCAGATACTCTGCTGGATTATTGATGATGTTTCTCTACATGATACTTGTTAAGAGAGCACTCTGATTAGAGTCTCTGCTATCTGACTTTTAAATATGTATCATCTTCCTGAAAAAAAACGCTTATGATGTCTGGGGCATTTGTGTGCAAAAATTCACCATACGTAATTCGAGAAATGGCAGTGAATAGCCATGCTATTATTTTAAATGACTTTGAAATTGTAGTTAATGATGGAAGTGGCTGGGGGGGTGGGGTGGGATCATAAGACCTACAACAAAGCAATGTCTCATTTTGCCCTCATAGACTTCATTTTGGATCTTGCCAAGTCTTAAAATTCAGCTAGCAGAATTTGGAAGTATCCTACTGTCTAGCCTTCCACCATGAGGGATACAGAGGATTAAATGCCAGTCTGGATGAAGCTACTGCAACTCCCATTGATGAAGAGTAGATGAGCTAGTTCATGATGTAGCTAAATGGAGTTAACCAAGGATCAACCCTGCCATAAGTCCAAAACGTTACTCCTTTAAATGAATGTGGTTGGGTTTCTGCTGGCTTCTGTAAGTCCTGTGCTCATTTTGGAGGCACACTCTATGTCAAGGCCCTGGCAGAGAAGCAGATTGTCATTCTGTGATGTACTGAGGCACTTTGGCTGTGACACCTGTGGCGAGATTACCCTGTGCACCTGGCTCCAATAAAACCGAGCAACTAATTCTGTCTCCTATGCTTTCTCTGGAACATATTTTCTTATATTGCAAATCATTCCGCATAAAGCTTGTGCCTTGCATGTTTGGGGATTCTGTACTTTGATCAAGCCAATCGGTGCCTCTGGAACAGTCTTTTTTAATTGGAAAATCCTCTCTGAAATCTGACTTAAAAATTGATTTATAAAATAAGAACATAACACTGTAGATAGTAGAGTGCTGTCAGGTAGCCTTCTGGGCTTCCTCCATGAAGACCAAAAGGGTGGATTCAGGTGTCCTGTGGATCAGTCTGATTTTGTGGGGCGGTGATAAGAGATCTCCTATGCTTTCAATCATGCAGCGGCCTGTTTCTCTCCCATCGTTTCCTCCTCAGATCACTAATGCTCTGGGATTAGCATTTTTGCCGACTCACTGCGTGGCTCTGGAATGTCACTGGGATTTATTGCAGCTGCTGCTATCGTACAGAAGATATGGCATAAACTCATTAGCTGTTATCGCCACAGTGGCTCTTACCGCACAAGCAAAGGACAACCACCGTGGCAACACAGGCATTGCAATGTCTTACGCAACTTTCGGGTGTGCGCTGCAGAGGGTTTGAGCTATGGAGAGCGTGGGGAAATACAGCTTCCCACTGAGAGAGAGCTATTTTAATATTGGGAGAGATGAGAAAAAAGAGCAGACTTCCACTTAGTATTCTAAACAGGTTCTTATCCATGCGTATCACCGTAGGATGTGAGTGCTTTCCAGTAATACATTAAGCAATGTGACTAACATCTGTCATGTTTGTTCCCGTCCACTCCCCAGAGAAGAAGTGTGTGTAGTGGAGTGTCTTGGTTTGGAAATTTGTATATGTAGTGTGTGTGTATATACATGTGTTGCTATGCAGAAAGCTAGGTCAAAGTAACATGCCTTATGCTTGGAGTGGAAGGTTGTGAAGTTTGGGATGGTCCTTAGTCCCTGGAGCAGTTCGTTCCCAGTCTTGGCCCGGCCCCTGAGACAAATCTGTCTCTTGCACAGACAAGCGTGACCCTTATTATAGAAAGTTCCGTTATGCCAGAGCAGCAAAGGTGTCAATCAGACCAGGATTTGGTCCTAATTATTTACAATTTGCACAGTGGAGTTATAGTTTGGGGAAAGTCATAGCTCATCAGGGCACTGTTGGAAGCAAAAGGCTTGGAACAATCAGCTTTGGAAGCAAATAGGCCACATCTTCAGCGAGTGTAGATCAGTATTGCTCTGAAGTCAATGCAGCTATGCCAGTTTACACTGGGTAAGGCTCTTGCCTAGGGAAGGGGAAAAATCACAGCAGCAAGTCAGCAGTAACTACAGACAGAACCATTCCCTCAGGATGCTAGTTCAGCGAGGCCTGCATGAAGTACATGCTAACGGCTCCGCTGTTGCCACTATTCCTGTTGCAAGTTTCACTGGGGTCTGTCAAAGGAACACCTATGGAATAAGAACCTATTATCCATGCTGGCTGACAGCCTGAGAGAACTGGATTATACTACGGAACACCACCTCTGACAGCTTCATGCTGGACCCCCGCCCCCCCTCCCCGAGTGGGAAGAGCTACTGTTTAGCACACAGTTTAGATACTAGCTGTAAGGTGATGCTACCACAAGCATATCCCCATTAAATGGAGACTCCCCAAATAAAATCCAGTATAAGCTGCCTTTGCTTCCTCTCTTTCAAAAAACCCTGGGAATTTCCTTGCAAAAACCTATGCAAAAACGAATATGAAGGCTGCACAGTTAAGCACTCAGTAGTCAGGAAATTTAGGTTGCATGCGTGTAACTGTCGCTGAATCGTGACTTAAAAATGGTTCTTAGCTGCATGATTGCTTTTTCCCTCTGAAACAATATAACTTTTTTGACAACCTTGTAAAATGCATCTGATTAGGGCTTCCAGAGGGGTTCTTGGCCCCACTCTCTGTGCACTTTGTGTCTAAAACGTTTTTGTTGCCTCCATTTATCTAGCACTACATAGCAGCCTGTCACAGGTGTGTTCGGAGGCAGGAAAATACTGTGTGGTGTATTTTAAAAGTATCATGTGAGTGGAATTTAGGGTGATCAGATGGTCCTGATTTGATACGGACAGTCCCGATATTCAGGGCTTGTTCTTAGATAGGTGCCTATTACCCCCCACCCCCATCCCAATTTTTCACATCTGCTATCTGGTCACGCTAGTGGAATTGGACTATATCTCTATGCCTGCACAAGAGGCAAAGTGGCACAAGTGATCTTAACTTTGGCATTTCTTGAATTGAATGCTTTAACATTTATAATCTGTATTTTTTTTTTAATTTTTTCAATAAGTACACCTTCTACCCAGCAATGACCTCAGTATTATGAACAGTTGGTGAATAATGGTATAAACTATCTATTTTCACTTACTTCATATTTGTATTCAGTATCTGTAGAAATGTCCATTCCAAGCACCTGAGAATAGTGATAAGGACCCCACATCTGTATTTTTATTTTGACTCCTAAGATGATTCATAAACTTTAGAAATGGATTCTGGAACCATAGAAAAATCACTTTCGTGCCACTGAAAGTGCAGCCACCTCTGGGATGGTGCTTGGCAACTGTCAATAACACATAGCAACACTCCACAACAGTTGAGGACAGGAACCAATGTTTCAAAGTATATTAGCCTATTCTTTTGTGTACAAGCTGTGTTATCTTTCTCCCCCTTTCTTTAGAACGGATAACAAGAGATGTAGGTCAAAATTCAGGACTAAACTGTTCTGCCAGATTTGTGTGAAGAAACTTGCATAAAGCTTCTCTCCGTGATACCTGGGGCTAATCAGTGATGTTAGAACTTCAAAATCATCCTCATTTTTTCAAGTTAAGGTTGTTGGTTTTTCTAGGTCAAGGGGTCAGATTCTGCTCTCAGTTCCATCACTGTAAATCCAGAGGAACTTTTTTGCTGAAGTAACTGAGAGCAGAATTTATGCTTGGCTTTTGCTCCTAGGGATACCTCCATTTCAGTTAAAGGTATGCTGCTGTGCGAAGGCTTCAGGATGCATACTTGACCTGACACATTGCAACAGATTTCTCAAAGTAGCTATGATGTCTCATACCTATCTGTAGGATGTGGATATGAGACCAATCCTTGATGTGATATATTGCAAGGTTTCCTGCGTATTATATCAATGCATAGAGAAGCATTAGGCGGATGTTAACCGTTCAAGTCTAATTCAGGATCCATTAGAGAGAAGGTTCTGAAAATATTCTGATGATGATATATTACTGAGCCTGGATGACTTGCCGTTTCCAAACAGAAGGCACGTGGCTGTCCTGACCCATCATTAGAGGCTCCCCTGCTAAGAAGCTAGGATTTTATTTCTGTGACAGCTTTTGGGGGGATGAACTGATGACTCCCAGGATCAGAAGAAAACGTATTGCCCTTGTCTCCAGGGTAGGTTCAACCTGGAGGAGAGGGGGCAGCTTCCCTTGTCAGTGTCTCTTTATGAAACACTTAAAAGACTGTGCTTTTTTGTTACCTGGGTCAGGCTGATGCAAATAAGGTGTCAGCCCTTCAGAAACGGACCTCACAATAAAAAGGCTTTCAACTATAGTTCTGCAAGCAAAAAGCTGGATTGCCCCTGGCGCTTGCACAGATGGGCAGGAGAAAAAGGGCACATGGAGTTATGCCCTAATGCAAGGAGCACTAAGCAGCTTGAGCGGGGTGAAGAAGAGGCCACGCCAAGGCCGTAACCTGAGTATAAAGCAGGCCAGATGCAACAGGGGGAAATGGCTGCACCATCCTAAAAGGCTGTGCTTCTCTGAGGCACAATCTCTCCTTCGAGCTCCCTTTGGGAGCTCCCTCACCACCCTCCAATAAGGGCAGTGCCTAAATAGCCTGGGTGCAATGAACTCTTTATCTGAACTCTTGGCATCATTTAATATACAGATAATTAGGACTGGTCAGTTTTGCACCAGTTTAACTCAATTGGTACAACTCTGCTTTAGTTAAGTAAGTGCAACCACCCTGGTGGGGACGCAGCTGCATGATACCAGCATGTTCACTGATCACAGCCTCTTTCTAGAACAGGCTACCCTGATAAACCTGTACATCAACATGGGGCTGATTCTGTACGGCAATTCCCAAGGACCTGCTCGCCCAGCTCCTTGCCTCTGACCGTGGCCCGTGCCAGGTGCCACAGAGTAAGGGGTGGGAATCCTGGAGTAGACTTAAAGTCTGCTAACTCCTGGACCCAGCAATTAAAACTTCTACAGTTCCAGTGGGGTCTCTGAGAGGCATGTATGTCAGCCCTGCTGAGGGGAGGGGCAGAAAACCCCTTTGATTGGCAGCCATCACCATTTGTCCGCCTCCTGGGGATAAGCAGCCAATCAAAGCTCTCAGTCCCTCCCCTCAGGAGGAGAGGAGGGTACAAAAAGAGCCTCTGTCTCCATCTCCTGTGAGTGCCGAATGCTTGTATCTTCTCCCCCTACCCCCAGTCCCTGCAGCACCTGGCCTGGGGAGGGCAGAGGGGGGTGACAAACTTCTGCAGCTGCCCCTTCCCCCAGGCCTGGGAGAAGGAGAGAAAAGCTCTAGGAGGAGAAGAGGTGAGGCTGATTGGGGGGGATATGAAGGCAGAACAGATGTGGGATACAGAATTGGGGGGGAGGGAAAGGTAGATGTGATGTCACTTTCATTTCTGTAGAAAATGATACCTTTTTCAGACCGCTTTAAGTCTGGATGTGAGATAATCTGTCCCCTCTACACACGTTGGGTCTCATCCTGGTCTCTAGTAAAGATTGGTTTAAGCCCTGAAACATGAGATTTAGCTCCATCCACACTAGAGGGTTGCACCAACTTAACTAAATCGGTTAAAAAACTGAGTGTACGCAAGGGCACAGATGCGTTAAAAAGTAGGTATTGAATTGGATGGTAAAATGTTGTTGGCCATTCATGTGATTCAGATGTACTCACAACAGTGTTTTATTGCTACTGTGCAAATATGGATGTTGATTAGGGCTGGCTGAAAACTTTTCATTGAAACTGTTTTTCAACAGAAAACGTGGGTTTACCATTAAACAATGTTTTGGGGAAAGTGCCTGAATGCTACAGAATATTTCAGGTTTGGTCAGAAAACCAAACCTGGCTGAAAAACCAAGAATTTTTAGCCAAAGAAGTCAATTTCCTGCATAAAATTTTTGACTTTTTTTTAATGTCGATTTTTCATGGGCAGGGAATCCACTTTCTGAGCCACCCTAGTGCTGCTCCTGCTCTTACTGCAATTAAAGGGAGTTTTGCCAATGGCTTTAATGGGAGCAGGCCTGGACCCCTGGTAGCCAGGACTACTAACCCAAATGTTTGAAAATCAGGGCCAGGTTCCCCCTTGCCTTTTCCACCCAGCCAAAAAAGGGACTTAAAAGCATGACTTTTTTAATACATACAAATTTGGGTTCTTTATTTGTCTTCTGGTTTTTCAGTCTTTAGTGTTCACTATTTCAGGCTTCTCTCCACTATAAGGGTGTGACATTGTCTGGCATGTGAGTGACCATTCATAATATCACTGATACCAAATATTACAGAATTGCAATAAATATCGTATAGGATATGCCTCGCAAGGTACCGATGGAAAAGTCATGATTTGCTAAGATCGATAAGCAAGTTTATATGTATGCATCAGTTTTGTATTATAAGTTCTAAATATATCTGGTATACTTGTATTTCGAACTTGTGCTGTGTTTCTGGGTGACACCCCCAGACAGGATGGCAGCAGCACTAAACTGGCTTAATGGCCCATCAAGGGAACTCAAATGGGCTGCCTGCATTTTCACAGGATGCATAGGGAAATTTCCCCATTTTAACATTTGATCCCAGGCTCACAGTTTTACTGCAAACATCTCACATGCCAGCACCAACCTAAATATCTGATTTGTATTTGGTAACCTTTGTGACTCTGTGGCTCCTGAGAATACATTTCCTGACTTTGTATCACCTTGTAAAATGCTTACAATTAAGGGACAATAATACACAGATATTACTCCATGGACCAACTATCTGATATTTAGAGTCAGGCGTTCAAAGAGGATTAAGAATCACTGGCTATGAACAACATGCATTGCTTGTGTATGTGGAAGCAGCAACAGCTGCTCTTACTTTTCATGCACTGAAATTATTTAAGCGCCAGTAAGGGATGGCTCTGGAGTTTCTTACAGCTAGAAAAGCAAATGACCTATATTTATTGAACTGAGCAGAAGCAGAGGTCATAGGTTTAGGAAAGGTATTCTAGAGTAGCGAATGCGAATAGGTTTTTAGGCACTCTGAATGCCAGGTTGTATGTCATGTTACCAATGCGCACAGGAGAAAAATCTGGGCTTTTTTGGTTGATCTGGAAATTTACCATCCTGTGCAGTGTACAAGAGTTTAAAGAATTCACATCACTGCTCTCACTGGGTGCTGGCTTGTTCTAGTATGACTGAATGCTGCTGCAGAGTTGACTTGTTATCACAGTCTATTCAATAATCATCATCTCTGTGTAACAGCTTGGATACTGGGTTGGTTCACTTCAGTTCAATGGCAATTGAAGTGCTAAAAATAAAACAATCCAATGAGATCAGGGATAATATCAAGATACAAGATTTAAATTGTGCTGTGAATATAGGATGATAGTGTAGGAAAGATGTATTGTAAAATAAAGGTAAAGGACTCTGATTCATGGAGCAAACTTACGTTCTGATCTTGCCAATAGGAGAACTGATTCAGGATGTAACTTCCAGAGAGAGGTCCAGAGCGTTCCCTTCTGAGCTTGAATGTGAAGGGGACCTTCTATGGGAGGGATCTTTGCTTTCTGGTGCTCCATAGATGTTTTCTGCCAGGACTGTGTCTGAAAGCTGTTCTGCTAAATTTTAGGCAAAGGCATGAGGAGGAAGAATCTTCCTCTGGCGAGCCCACAGCTATCTGAATGGATATCTTGGCATGATTAACTCCCCCTGCGACCCTTCTGCTACTGGCTGAGGAATCAAGACAATGGTGGCACCGCAGCTGCTGGAGCAATTCTGCCAGGGAGAGGGGAGCCCCGAAGGAATAGCTGCTCATGTAAACAGCTTCTGTCTCTGCAGAGCCTTTCTCTGGAACCCAGGGTTTGGGAGTCCTCCACTCCAAAATGAGGGAAGTCATTCTGATCTAATGCATCTGGCTCTGGCCTGCGAGTTGGGAGACCTATTCCCAGCCCTGCAGCTGACCTGCTATATTGGGGCCAGACTAGATTATCAGAATGGTCCGCCTCTGATCTTAAATCTAAAACACTGGCTCTCCTGTCTGCTTTCTGCTTTAAGAACAACTTAAAGTTCTACAAGGTGAACCTTGCAGAAGTGGTTGGTTGGTTGTTTTGTTTTGTTTTTTCCATGCAGTTCTTCCCAGAGGTTGTTCGTGGGAGGCAGTGATCTGGCCCAGAGTTGGTCTCTTTCCTAAGGAGACCAGAATTCTGCTCTCTTTCAGAGAGAACAAGTTGTCTTGCAGAACTCATTGAGTAAAGGTAAAACAGTCCCAAAAATTATCGAAGCAAGTATCTTTATTTGTATTAGTGGTACCTTCAGGGCCCCATTGTGCTAAGTGCTATACATACGTATGGTAAGACTGATTCTCTGACTCAAAGAGTTTACAGTCTAAACAGGAGAGGATTAACAAAGGAAGTGTATCCTCATTTTATAGATTTAAGGCACAGAAAGATAAAATGACTTGCCGCTGTCACACAGACATCTGTGACAGAGCTGGAATGGAATCCAGATCTCTGGAGGCTCACTTTGTTGCCTTAACAATCAGACCATCCTTCCTCCCAGGATGCTAGTATTTTTTATTAAAAACAATCATCGCTATTTGCAGACTCTGAACAAGTTCCAGTTACAGGAAAGGCACGTGCTTAAATGTTAATGGCTGTCCAGGAAGGAAGATGATGCCAACATTCTCAGAGGATGCCTCACAGCATCCTGTGTACAGCTATGTGAGCAAGAAATCATCAGCTGATAATGGCTCAGGAACTGTCAAAAGCAGCTGAGAGGGGAAAATCCAGCCATTTGGAGTTCCTATATTCAGTAAATGAGTGTCTTCATAAGTTTGTCACACTTGAGATAGGAACACTCCACCTCAGGCTTAAGCCAACGCTATGTATTGGCAGTTGGAAGAAAACTTTTCCTTGGTTAGGTTATCCTATAACTGCCTATTGCAAGGTTTCTTGCATCGGGTACTTGGGCACTCTGAGGCTTGGTCTACACTTACCTGGCGATTCGGCGGCAGTCGACGGGAGTTACGCAAACTGCGCAGAAAACTTGCATAATTCCCGTCGACTGCTGCGCTTCTCTTCTGCGCGCTGTTTTCACTGCACTGTGCCACTTGCGGGGGTGGATTAACAGCGTCAACTTCTGGATCGACTGAGCAGGTCTTCACTGACCACTCAGTCGATCCAGATAAATCGATCTGACGGTGGCGACTTTGCCGCCGTTGGTGTAGACATAGCCCCAGTCAGGTTATTGGACTAGATTGACTGCTACATTGTTCCAGTATAGTATTTCCTATGTATACTCAGTGAGTCTTTCCACAAGTTCTTCAAATTTGTTTGCTATTTTGACTTTTGTCAAATGTTTTTAAGAAAATACTGTGTAGAGAAGATGTTTAGGAGAATAAGGCCAAGAAAGCAATGCATCATGGTTTGATGTACAAAAGGATATTAAAGCAAGTGATTTGGCTATGGGGTTTTTGGAGAAAACACATGACTAAATTTGTTCCAGGCCTTGGTTTTACCAATCAGATCCTTTTGTACCAGTCTGGACATCTCCTTTGCGTGAAATCTGCCCTCAACAGGGGTGTAGAGTTGACACTGAAGAACACAGCAGCATCTGCAGTGCATAGACTGGTGCTTCATTTTGATTTGATCTAACTATGGTGGTATGCAAAAATTCAGGTTAGCGTGTTGGCACTTTTTGTTGTGAGCATCTGTTGAGAGGTGCCTAACTCTCTTTGCCGAAAAAGGGAATGAAGCGATAGAGAATATAACCTCTAAGGGAATGAAAAGACTCAGACATGAGCTGAACTTCCTCCGTTATTGCTGTTCTAAGACTGAATAAAGGAGTGGCTCCCTTTGAGACTCTCCCTGTAGCAAGGTGCTGTGGCCTTCCTCGGAGCCTGGGCCCGAAGAAGGGTCACGATGCCCCTGCTGGGCAGATCAGGACCCTGCAGGCCAAATACCCTGGGAGAAGTGGGGCGGGGCCAGTACAGGAAGGGGAAGTACAAAAGGCTGGCCTAGCAGCTCAGACAGGGGGAAGCTGCTGCTGGAGAAGGACATGCCTTCCCCGAGGCTGCAGTGTGGGCCTGACCCAGGCCCCGCGGCTGTGCAGAGCAAACGCCCCACCGATCGGAGCCTTCAAGGCCTGCCTGGGCCACCGGGCCCTACCGACTGGAAAGGGCTACCAGAGACCGCTGACTGGGAGAAACCCCCCAAGGTCGGTCCTGACCTAGAGGAGCTGCCCGTTGCTGGGGACCCACCAGAGCTGCCATCTGCTGATGGCCCCGAGGAGTTCTCAGACCTGCCGCCGGCTGCCGGTGAGGGACTAGTGGGACTCCTGCTAGCTGTCTACCCCAGCAACTCAGAGGAAGGCCCCTGGCTCCAGGTACTCGGGTTCAGGGTGGGAAGAAGTAGTCAGCTTCTTGAGTATTCTAGGATGTATATCATCAGGCCCTGGTAACTTGTTCTCTCCCTGTTTTAGCTTCTGATGCTACCTCATTTTCACTGGCGTTCGGTATATTAGATGTCCAATTATTACTAACCTTTTCAGTGAAAACTGAAAGAAATTTTCTGTTGTTGTTTTCCCCCTATCATTGAGTAACAGGCCTACCTTGTCCTTCGTCTTTCTCTTGCTTCTAATGTATTTGTAGAATGTTTTCTTGTTACCCTTTATGTCTCTAGTTAGTTTAATCTCATTTTGTGGCTTGGCCTGTCTAATTTTGTCACTACATACTTGTGGTGTTTGTTTATACTCATCCTTTGTAATTTGACCTACTTTCCACTTTTTGTAGGACTCTTTTTTGAGTCTCAGATCATTGAAGATCTCCTGGTTAAACCAGGGTTTTCTCCTGCCATACTTCCTATCTTTCCTACACAATGGGATAGTTGAAGTATGAGTATTCTTATACTCATATTATAGTATTATATGCTTCATATAAGATGTTATTTTTTAACTTAACATTGCCTCTGATAAGCCCTAACCATCTTAGATGGCTATTCTAACCCCATTCTCCTGTCAGATATTAGGAATTTGAAGGTTTAATTTTAAAATCTCTGTGGTTAGCATAGTTCGGGGTGGTCTGACTCACTGCCCTTGAAGTAAGAGTGACCAATATGAAGCAATGGCAACTGCACTGGTGAACATGTCCATAGAAGATACAGGCTCTCCACTGAAAAAAGGAAACTTTTAAACCTAAACAGGGTAGACCAAGTCCCCACTCATACTTCCCCATAAAAAGCCTGGGCTCCCTCAAGAAGGAGAATGCAGCAGACCAGAAGCCTCATCAGACAGGAAGAATCAGTGGGCCATATAGGCCATCTTCTACCCTCTTTTATCCCCATTCCTGATGATGGGGTACCAGGTCCCATACACACTTCGTTCACCCCTTAGATCATATAGCACAAGGTGCCCTTCAGACCTGGGAGCTCACAAATCTATGGTCTCCCAGGAGAAGATCTCAGTAATAACAGCAGAAGGAATAAACTATCAGCCTCAGAACCTGCTTGCAGTTCATTGATATCTGTGAACTGTTTAATTGGGAGGGAATGATATGAGGTGGAGAAAAGGGTAAAAACAAACTGGAATTATACTGATTTATATACAATGTCAATATAGGCTATGGGGTGAGACTAATATAGGTAAAGCATTAAAAGAATAGGAAAGAGTAGGGAGAGGAGAAGAGAGCTATGTTGCATCCCTTTCTTCCTTTATTTTTCCTTACATTATCTATTTAGGACCTATTTTGGAAGAATCTGGCCCTGAAGCGGATCTTTGCCTTGAAGAGTTTACAATCTAATTATGACAGTAAATAGCCTAGAACATCAAGAGTGCCATATAATAATTAATAAAGCAAAATATTCAGGAAGCAAGCAATACCTAAAAGACCTGGCTATGCCAGCCGGGGGAAGTAGGAGGTTGTACTCTGCATTTCCAGTTTCCCAGTAGTGTGTTTTTAATATCTGCAGGAACTGTATAATGTCTTTATTTTTCAAAGACAGAAAACTATTTTCCCCTCCATTTAAACAGGAGGGATTGTGCTGTTATTTCTATGTCTGCCCTTTTGATCCACAACCTCGAATAAATAACCTGAACAATTGGCTTAAAATAGTAGCTTTGAATTCTAATGAAATTTCTAATTTCAAATATTCTGCTGTTATTCAACAGCTATCCCCAGCTGTCCTGTCACACTTACAAATCAGATGCATGCCCTAAGACGAGCTGGACAAATAATGCAAACAATTATCCATTGCTGTAATAAATGTTCATTTTTTGTGCTTAGAGACTCTAGTCAGGACCAGGGTCCCACTGTGCTAGGCATTATACAATGACATAGAAAGAGAGTGCCATTGCCTTAAAGTTTATAATGTAAGAAAATAAGTGACATATGAAGCAGGGGTATAGCAGATTCAATTATACACATTGTATTAAACACACACACACACACACACGCTTTAAATATGCTTGCAGTTCTTTTCATTCTGCTTCCAAAAGGAATTCACTTGGGTCATCCCACTTTCACTCAATATTCAAACTGTTAAAGCTGGGTTTTAATGGGGGTGCTGCAGATGCCTGCCAGAGGAGAGCCAAGACACAGGGAGCTCTGTGGCCGGGAGGAAGACAAGGAACTGGTGCTTCCATATTTGGGTGCCTATCTTGTATGCTTTTAGGTTGGATTTTCAACCTGCACTTGACCTGAACACAGTGGGAGTGAACAGGGGAGTTCAGACCCAAAAAAAAGATTCATTCTTAATTAAAATATTTTAGGCCAATTATGGTTTTTGTTTTGTTTTGTTTTGGTTTGGTTTGGTTTTTTTGGGGAGGGGGGCGCTGGGGTCTGAGTCATGAATTTTGAACTCTAGGGGGTGGCAACAATGAGGTTCCATATTTTCCAGGCCCACTAACTTGTGACTTGGGCTACACACCCACATACGGCAGCAGAGGGAACTCAGAATCGCCCTTATTACATCCCTGCCTCAGGCGTAACAGCTCAGAGGAGTCTTCCTCACCAGGCTCCATTTCTATCACTTCACATACTGCATACAGGTGCTGGGGATACAAACTGAGACCGCACACTGATTACTTCTGAAGGGTCTCGCGTGCTACCGAGCAGTCCTCTGTCTTCGCTCTGTGTGTTGCATGGCTGCTCAGTGAGCACAAAAACCAAAACCATCTCTAATTCCCCCACTGTAGGACTAGCCCCCTTCTGATCCTCTCGTGAGTGCATATGAATGGATAATCCCCATTTTTTCCATCCACCCTCTGACACATAGGGCAAGTCCATAAACCTTGAATGGACATGTTGCCAGTAGGCTTTGTGTCAGTCCCTGCATAGATGGCCTTAATTGGCAGTCTAACGGCCAGCCTCAAGGATGATCCCCTGTTATACGGGACCCAAAAAACCCCGCAAAAACTAGGAAGTAAAAAAACCCAGCCCTCAGCATGATCCACATAGTTCAATCTAGTGCTCCAGCTGTCTGGCCTGAAGTGTGTATACAGAATGCATCATAAGTGCTGCTGATAAGATTGGAGCCCCAGAATGTGTAATACTGAGAATGCTTGCTGCTGTTTATCAGTGAGCTGAAAAACTTTCCAAAGTTTCCAGGCCATCAGCTCTGACACCCTGATTCAGACCAGATGACAGGCAGATGTGATACCAAACAGCTTTCATGCCTCTGACTGATACCAAAGTGGCTGAGAAACCAAAAGCTTAGAACAAGCTGTTGAGTTGGGTTTGCTGACATCATGGCTGTTGAAATGCTCCACTGACTGGCGGCTGTAGCTGTTCTTGAGCTGACAGGTTACTTCTCATAAAAAACAGTGGGCTCAGTCCCAAGCTGGACTGTGCACTGGCTTGGCACCACGGGTGGGAAGGGAACCAAAGGTAGCTGTAAGCCATCATTACTCTGACATTGGGCCAGAGCAAACCTGCCCCATACTCCTATTAGAGCAACATCAGGTTTCCTTTTACACTAGCTAGACCTGTCCCCTAGAGAACATTTTGCTGGCCATGGATCAGCAGAGACTCTGGGCTCCAGCTCTGCCCCCTTCCTGCCTGATCACTCAAGGTAATTTAATGTACAAGGAATAATCCTACAAACGAGATCTGTGCTTTAGTGCAGTATGGCTGATTACTCTAAGCCAAAGACCTATGCTGGAGTCCTCTTGTTGCAGCCCCCTGCATAGGAGGGAACCAAAAATGAAGCTTATTTAATGGAGGGGGGCCATGCCAGAGCTTCTGTTATCCTAAGCAGAACTAATCTGATGCAAAGGCAAAGACGAGATAGCTGTTAGCAGGGACTTTCTGAAGGATTTTAGACTTTGCTTTCTGGAAAGATGACTTCAGGAGTGTGCCCTCTCTGTAGGGAACTGCTAGGGTGAGGCGGTTACTCCTTGTACTCTACCTCGATCCTCTTCGCTTCCTCCAAATCCAATTGCAGCTTAGCCATGAGAATACATGTACCAACGGCTTCTGCAGCATATGTATGTATCGCTCCAGCACAGATGTTTTTAATGGGATGGAAGTGCAAGCAGAGATGCCATAGTCCCGTAAGTGTGAGCATCTGTGCACTTCGAAGCATCGGCACTAAGCCACGGACCACTGGCACTTCTATTTTAAAGCTTGGATGCTAGAGAAAAGCGTCATGATTACTTTTTGTGAGCCTATAGAATGCTGGCAACAACAAGTGAGCTGCCAACATGCTGACACTTGCTTCCAATGCTGCTAAGACCACGCACTGTCTTTGGCCTCTGATTTCACAAATTCGTTGTTTCTAAGACCAGACGGGACCATTATGATCGCCTAGTCTGATCCTCTGTACAGCACAGGCCAAAGAATTGCCCCAAAATAATTGCTAGAGCAGATATTTTAGAAAAACATCCAGCCTTGATTTTAAAATTGTCAGTGATGGAGAATCCACCACAACCCTTGATAAATTGTTCCAATGATTAGTTACTCTCACTGTTATAAATGTAAGCCTTGGCTCCAGTCTGAATTTGTCTAGCTTCCTCTTGCAGCCAGTGGCTCATGTTAGACCTTTCTCTGCTAGACTGACGAGCCCATTATTAAAAATTTGTTCCCCATGTAGGTTTTTATAGACTGTAATCAAGTCACCCCTTAAACTTTTCTTTGTTAAGCAAAATAGATTGAGCTCCTTGAGTCTATCACTGTAAGGCATGTTTTCTAATCCTCTAATCATTCTTGTGGCTCTGAACCCTCTCCAATTTAACGACATCCTTCTTGAAACGTGGGTATCAGAACTGGACACAGTATTCCAGCAATGGTTATACCAGTGCCGAATACTGAGCTTAAGATAATCTCTCTACTCCTACTTGAGAGTCCCCTGCTTATGTATCCCACTTCAGGGGGGAAAAAATGTGTGGTTATTTTTAGTTTTCAGCAAAAAATCCACTAAGACTAGAACTTACGCTACCTAACCCTATAAATTTGGACCTACTTCAGATAGGGTGTTGTGGGTCTTAATGGCTTGATTAGTTAATGTTGTAAAACACAATGAGCTCCTTGCATGAAAGCACAAAGTATTATATTCTTTTGCCATCAAGTTAAGATCAAGTGAGGCTATACGGAAAAAATATTTGTTTAGCTAATTCCCTATCATTGTATGACCCTTACAGAGCTTGCAGAAGATTAAAAAAAAAAAATCTGATTGGCTGCTGATTACCTATAGCCTTTTATTATAATCCATCGTCAGGGAAGGTCTTTTCTACAGGAACCCAAAACTGTTCAATGGCCTGAACCCTGCAGGATCAGAAAACTTTTTCTGGCTCCAAGACTATCCTGGGGCAATGCTGCTCAAACTCCATGCTCCAGAAGCACTGAAGAAACTGCATAGGGTACATAAAGCTATACAATATATTCTAGTGTGCCATCCCATCAAATGGGTTTAAATATCAATAAAGAGCTGCAGTCACTTCCGAGAGAGGTAATGAGCAGAGTCCCATCCCAATCAGATCTGCATGGGCACATGGGATCCAATTACAGTGTGACAGCCTGAGTGTGGTTACTTGTCATTGATCTCTGTCAATAATCCTGAGTTTTAGTCTGAGCTGGACAAGAATGGGCTCTTTTGGCTCCAAAGTTAATACGGAGATGCTAATTTCCCAGCATGTGGCATGAGGGTTTTTTTAGGGTAGCCGCTGAAACCAGCAGCCTTTAATCCAGTTCTGAGATACGGTGAGCACTTGTCCATGCTGTGCGTTAGTTCACATAGAGGGGTGTAAATTCTAGCGCATTGCACACGAACTGGGCCTGTTGGCAAAGTTCCCTAATGCACATTAATGTAGTACTGTTTGAAACAGAAAAGTGACATCTAACGTCTCAGCCGGATTCAGTGAGCAGAAGCAGCTTTAGATGTTTTCCATAGGTGGCTGCCATATGGGCCAGTTGGAGATCAGACATGAAAATGGGCTTTCCCGGTGAGTGAAGTGCCTCAAGGGGTGACTGGATTTGCTGTGTGTGTCTCGCCTGTAGTAATGCTGCTGAGTCACAAATCAGTGTCTACAGGCAGCAGCTCTACTGACTGAGCAAAAAGGAAGCATAAGGCGCAGCCCTGGGAGAGATTTGCTTGTCCAAAGCAAAACTTCTCGATGCAATTGCTGTGACACGGCAGCACCATGATGCCCCCCTAAACACAGGCAGGAGGGCTGGAACAATTTTTATAGTGGGGGTCCTGAGAGCCATTGAACCAAACTGTAAACCCTGTGTATACTGGAAGCCACTTCCAGACAGGGGGTGCGGTAGCACCTATGTGTACAGGGCTGTGGCATAAAAATACATCTAGCCCCAATTGTGTCTAGCTGACAGGTTCTATCTAGGTCTTTCCATGGTCCCCATCAGATTATCTAAACATGTCTCAAATATTAATAAATCTCCCTGTAATGTAGGTCAATATACCCTCCACTGTAGAAGGTAAACTAAGTCACTGAGCCTAAGTGACTTGTTTAAGGTCACACAAGAAGTCTGTGTCACAGCTAGGAATTGAACACACATCTCCATCAATGGCTGAGCCACAAGACCATCCTCCCCCCTTGATCAAATCAATTGTCATCTTTAGTTGCTGATGTCAGTAGACTGAGAACTGCCGAACATACTGGCTTATTCTTCACCTAATGAAATTAGTGACAAAATGTTCATTGATTTCAATGGGAATAGGACAGGGCCCTTACTTGGGCTGTGGGTTCAGATACTTATAACTGAAAAAAAAAAGAAGCTTAAGTAACTATGTAGTCTTGAGAACGTCAGTGAAAAGATTACTCAGCAGCTGGCATTCTGAGAGAGAGGGTATATTCAAGCAATGGGAGGGCCAGAAGGTTCAGCACAGCTTCCAGGGGCTAGGGCGCTTGATCAGAAGCTCTCAACTCTCAGGAAGGGGTGCCAGACAGAGCATCTGCACCCAGAGAGTGTGCCTAGGGAGCCCAAACTAGGGGCAGGGCCTGGACTTCAGTCAGACTCTGGAGGTTTAAAGCACATAGGAGCCACTGATGTGGGACCCCTCGCAATAGTATCATGAGTGGGCACTCACTGAAATCTGTAACAGTGATGTATAGCTTAGGTCAGTGGTTTTCAACCTTTTTTTCATGTGCAGACCCCTAAAAAATGTTGAATAGCGATACAGACCCCTTTGGAAATCTTAGACATAGTCAGTGGACCCCCAGGGGTCCGCAGACCATAGGTTGAAAAACTGCTGGCTTAGGCCTTCCGTGCATGTGAATAGGCGTTAGTTCGACAGACATTTAATTATACGGTCTCATACCCATGGTTATTCTTCCACCTACAGTATCTTCACTCTTCTTTCTAGACCATATTTTCACTCTTTTGTTTTATAATATAGGCTTCCATCACTACGGCATGAAAATGTTCTTTCTTATATTGTGATAGGTCCTCAATCTATTTAAATTTGAAAAGAACCTCTCACCTGAAAATTATGTACTTGTATGTTGCTGGCTTAGTGCTTTGATAAGGAAAGCTGCTATTGGCTTTTGTATGTTTCATTGCTAAAACTTTATACAATTTTATTTAGTAATATTGGGCTCGGTACTCTGTCTGATTTATGGTCACTTTAGAGTTCAGTCCAATTTTAGAAACATATGGAGATAGACTGGAATTTCAGCCCATATATTTGTGGATATTTTGTCCCTCAAAACACCTTGTCACTTAATTATTCCATGCAGGAACTGTCTCATAACTTATCTCCTCTTCTGACTTGTTCACACTTAAAGGTCACAATCTTGTGTCTCTGATATCACAAACTCTCCCAAACTGCAAACTACAGTATGAATTCTGAAAGGAGACAAAAGACTGCATGAGAGATTCTCTTACAACAGCATCTTTTTCAGAAAACATTGACCTAAAACTAGAATCCACCGGCAAAGCATGGAGTGGAGCCTACTATGGAGTTGCAGGGGGCTAATAGCAGGGGACTTTAGCAAAGCTTTTGATACTGTCTCACACAGTATTCTTATCAGCAAGTTAAAGAAGTATGGGTTGGATGAATGGACTATAAAATGGATAGAGAACTGGCTAGAGCATAGGGCTCAACGAGTAGTGATCAATGGCTCCATGTCTAGCTGGCAACCGGTCACAAGCAGAATTCCCCAGGGGTCGGTCCTGGGGCCGGTTTTGTTCAACATCTTTATTAATGATCTGGAGGATGGGGTAGATTGTACCCTCAGCAAGTTTGCGGACGACACTAAGCTGGGGGGAGTGGTAGATACCCTGGAGGGTAGGGATAGGATACAGAGTGACCTAAACAAACTGGAGGATTGGGCCAAAAGAAACCTAATGAGGTTCAACAAGGACAAGTGCAGAGTCCTCCACTTAGGACGGAAGAATCCCATGCACAGCTATAGACTGGGGACCGACGAGCTGGGCAGCAGTTCTGCAGAAAAGGACCTGGGGGTAACAGTGGATAAAAAGCTGGATATGAGTCAGCAGTGTGCCCTGGTTGTCAAGAAGGCTAATGGCATATTGGGCTGCATTAGGAGGGGCATTGCCAGCAGGTCACGGGAAGTGATCATTCCCCTCTATTCGGCATTGGTGAGGCCGCATTTAGAATATTGTGTCCAGTTTTGGGCCCCCCACTACAAAAAGGATGTGGACAAATTAGAGAGAGTGCAGCGGAGGGCAACAAAAATGATTAGGGGGCTGGAGCACAGGACTTATGAGGAGAGGCTGAGGCAACTGGGCTTGTTTAATCTGCAAAAGAGAAGAATGAGGGGGGATTTGATAGCAGCCTTTAACTACCTGAAAGGGGGTTCCAGGGAGGATGGGCTAGGCTGTTCTCGGTGGTGGCAGATGACAGAACAAGGAGCAACGGTCTCAAGTTGCAGGGCGGGAGGTCTAGGTTGGACATTAGGAAAAAGTTTTTTACTAGGAGGGTGGTGAAGCACTGGAATGGGTTACCTAGGGAGGTGGTGGAATCTCCATCCTTAGAGGTTTTTAAGCTGAGGCTTGACAAAGCCCTGGTTGGGATGATATAGCTGAGGTTAGTCCTGCTTTGAGCAGGGGGTTGGACTAGATGACCTCCTGAGGTCCCTTCCAACTCTAATATTCTATGATTCTATTCTATGATAATAGAGCGGGGAAGAGCAGCTGTTTGGTAGCTTCCCCATAAGATCAGCTCTGTACAAACAGGACAGCTAACAGGTCAGGGAAATTGGGGCACAGATACTATTTAATAGAGCTGGGTAGGAAATAGTTCTCCAGCCCTGCAAAAAAATGGGGATTTTGAAAATTTTTCACATTGAGACAAAACTGAGACATTTTGAAGTTTTCAGAAGCTGCCCCAGATTAGCCACTAGCCCAGTGGTTAGGACACTCTGCTGGAACATGCGAGAGCCTGCTTCAAGTCCCTGTTCTACCTGCTTCAGAGCAGGGACTTGAATCTGAGTGTCCCAGCACTAAGGTGAGTGTCTTAACCACTAAGCTAAAGCTTATCCTTCAGTGAGACTCTCTCATCAGAAATTCCATTGTGGACCTGGAAAAACTTTCCCAACAAAAGCTTTTTTGAAACCAACCCTTTAATAGCTTAACATCAAATTAGTTATTTCAGTCAGGGGGCCTACGAAAGCAAGCGTGCCTAGGGCCTACGAAGGTCTTAAAACGGCCTGTCTCTGAGAATAAGCTCAGTTCTGATAAATTGACACGTTCCAATTAAAAACATTTCACTCGAAAAATTCCCAGCCAGCTCTGCTCTCTAGTGCTCTGCGTATGGTGTGCATTTCTAGGAGGCGAAAGTGAAGGAAGCAGCACTGTCTCCGTTGCCTTGTTCTGTGACTTCATCACAGAGTGCATTTGCATTGTAGGAGCTTTGGCAGCCTGGGCCACAGCCTGTCGTGCGGCCCACCACTGGGTGGATACCAGGAAGCTACGTGGATTGAAGATAAGTGTTCCCTAGACTTGAGATCTACAAGGTCTCTGCTGTCTATTCTCACAGCTCTCTGGCCAGTGTGCATTTTGGAAGCCACGCCACCAGGGTTGCTCTGTCCATGGATTTTCACGACCAGTCAGGCAATGTTTTCAACAGCCTCTTCAACGGAGCCTGCAAAATTTTGCACACAAGTTCCATGTTAACGCTAAAAAAGGATTCATTCCCTAACAATATCCCCCTTGGGTGCTTAATATTGTACTCGATGCTGTAAGAGGCTAATGTACAAAGTGCGGTGTCTCCGTGTGAATTCTGTAATTGAACTTCTCTATTCAACCAGGCCTTGTACCGGTCTGAATTCACTGGCTGCATGTGCTGGAGGGGAGTAGTTCTGCACAATGAATCAACTCAGACTGGCCGAGCCAGGGGATCTCCTCTGGCTGTACTTTCTATGACCCTAATCCTACAATGAGGTCTGTCAAGGAAACTCCTGCTCCCATTGGGGGTCCACGTGGATTCAATTACAGGACCAGAGCCTATGATTATGAGCATATAACTAACCCAAATGTCCAGGCTAGTGAGGAGAACTTGTTTTGCCAAATATGGAACAAACTCAGACCACTTGGCTTGAGATTTAGACTAGAACCTCAATCACTTAAGGTGCAAGATCCATTGGGGCTCTGATAAAACATGAGGTCTGGGCTTCTGTCTACTTTTATTATTGTCAGTCCCCTAACAGTTCCAGGAGAAGAGTACAAATTGCAGTATGCAGTTTACACCATACAGGTTTTCATTTGGTTGGAAATATTATAGCTAACGGCGTTCCCCTTGAAAAAACAGAGGCTTAAGTGAAGGGACACACAGTGTTTTGCAACACTTGAAAGTAATAAAGGTGTTTTAGAGGCTTTGAGAAAACCCAAACCACCATCAGGTTCTTGCAAACATTATCATATCCCAACTTGAAATATGAATAGAGGCAGACAGGTAGAAAATGATGGAGGAACTCAGAAAGAGATGGAAGGGCATTTAGAGATAAATAGGGATTTGTAAATATTAAATGCAAATCTTAATGGACTTGTATTTCCTGCCAATATATTTACAAGGAAGCAGGATTAGCAAGCATGCAGTTTGAAATCAACAAAGATCTCCATCTCCAGAGCAGATGTTCCACAATTAGGAGAACCTGTTCATGGAGGGAAACGTGTATTTGGCTAATCTGAAAACCATTTTTTTTTTTTTAAAATCTACATCACACATGCTGCCTTGCAAAATATTTACTTTATTTCTTTCCACGATGAGCTGATATGCAGCTGTTCTGGAACAGATTCTGTCTCTGTGAGACCTAGCACTATTACTGTAAGGATTATGGTAGTGCTTTATTATTACTGATTGCAAACAGTTTACAAGTTTTCTTTGTGTCTTAAAGCCAAATTCTGCTGTTATACCAGTGCAAAGCACTAGTAAAATTACAGTAAAAATTCAGTAAAATTACATCTGATTTACATTGGTGTAAAATAGCTAAACTTGGTCCATAGATTCTGAATATTCCTGTTTTGTAAAGTCAGCGTCAACATTTGAAATAATTTAGCAGCATCAAGACCATGCAGTAACCATGTCAGGTTACTGTAGCAACATCATTAAACATTGTGGCTAAAATCACGGTGATTAGGTCCCAAGACAGCAACTAACTAATTCTGCACTCCCCAAGGCATTGGCATAACTGGCCTTGAAACAAATGATTATTTTTCAATGTGAGTACAAGTTTACCTACCACGAAACTCTCAAGGTTTAAATTCACCACTTCATCAAAAATCCCTGTAAATGAAAGAAACGCTGGCAAATACTGAATTACATTTTGCCTTCCAGAACTGCTTGTTTAATCGGTATTATAAAATCAAATATTTAACAGCTTTACTCTAGATTAAATAAATTGAGGTAAGATTTGCCATTTTAGAACTGCTAGGGTTCTAGTTTTTTAACGTATAGAAGCTTTAGTAGCCAGAGATTGCTGGGTCTCAAATGAGTAGCTAGTATATAGTAAATGAATTTCACATAGCTTTATCATTCAAACCTTTATTGAAGTGAAACCTGTACAAGCGACTGCATTTATTAGACACCACCTGCTTTAAAACAACACTTCAAATTATCCCCCAAATATACAAGTACAATTCTCCTCCATCATTATTCAGAGGTCATCTCTAATAAGGGGCTGACCTTTGGGGGTTGGGGACCATTATCTGAGGGGTGGCTTAAGACAGGTTAACTGTAATTTGAGTTATTTAACAAGTAAATGGACTGTAGTTTATCTTGCTGAGTTACCAACTGCCCATTATGGAACACCAGGTATTTCTGGTGCCTACTGGGAGAAGATGAAGATTCCAAAGAAAGTGTAGATTCAACTCATACTTTTTTAAAATAAGCACTAAAGAGGTCTGTAAGATATACAGTTGTGCCTAAGCAAAAGGTAGCTGAATGTGCATCAGGTAGGTAATTATACATGCAAAGGGCTTAGTGTATAGGTGGTGGTGGTTTGTGATACACACGGGGTCAGACTAGATGATCTGGTGATCCTTACTGACCGTAGACTCTATGACTCAATGTGTATTGACATTTTCAAGATTTCTCCCGTTTTGATGGCACACTTGGAGACAGTTTTTCGACTTGCTTCATCCCCTTCCACCTTTCCCTAAGGGCATTAACCCAAAAGCCAATCTGTTCCATGTCTTCGGATCAATCAGATTAAACTAATAAGAAAAATATGTAAGGCCTGTGACTTTCAAAGTTTCAGTCTAGCTCAGAGTTCTAATTGTATGAAGCGCAATGTATTTGTTGCAATATAATGTGCAAGCAAATGTAGTATACTGCAAAGCAATCCAGCAGCAGGATGTGTTTTTGTGGTGTGTGCATGTGCCCAGAGCTGTGCACAACGCTGAAAACATCCCCTCTACCCTTTTCCAAAACATGCTGTTCAGTATGCAGAAGGCATCAACACAAATAACACTCACTGCCAAAACTACCAGCTATTCAAACTGTTTCCATCCCTCAGAAAGCTCAGGGGCCTACCCCTTATCTTAAACCTGTTTTTGGCAAGAGGGAGAGGTTGGGGCTTGTTTGGTGTGGGGGGCAGGAAAGGGAATCCTGGAGAGGGGCATTTTCCCCGTTGGAAGCTGGAATTCATTGAACTCCAACCTTTCAGCAAACGTGGACGCAAATCAGCGTCTGCAGATGCAGTGAACCAAACTCCAGGGTTCAGTGTAGGAACGTCATCATGAGTCAAACACTGCAGGGTTTGCAAAGTTCTGTTTATTCATGGTTTTCAACTGCACAGAGATTATAATGAAGTTAGAGTATAAGTAGGTCAAATGTAGCAACCATAGCCTCATCTTGGAATTTAAAACAACTATGCTAAGCTGAGTCTGTTTTAACCTGAAATTTAACATACTTTAAAAGTTGTGTATTTTAAATGGAAATGTGGTCTTCCTTCCAAAATTGGTTTTTAAATGTTGCTTCTAGAGAATATGGTTTAAAGACAACATCCGTAGTCCAATTCAAACAAATAAACAAAACACTGAAAGTGTGCTTTGACAGCATGACACTGTTTTTATGTAGGACCTATGCTAAGTGATATGTTTGCTTAATTTTTTTTCTGAAGGGAGGGAATCTATTCAGCTATGAAACGCATGGCAGATTTAGCTGAACAAGTCTCCATCACACAAGCTGGTTATTACCTAGGAGCTAGATTCCCTCCTGCACTATGATCTGCTGAGCATCAGGCGCTGGAGAGGGACTGTCAGGGAGCCAAAGTGACCTGCCCCTGATGTATATTTTGACAGTTGGCTGTTTTGGCAGCTGTTTGTTGGCTCCGTCCCTCCCCAACATGCCCCTCTAGTGGGACGAGTTCGCTAAGGGGCCCACTCTGCTAGCAGCATGCCGCCTGACAGCCCTTTCCTACCCACATTCTCAAAGGGGCAGATTATTGCCTCTTTGTGCCAAAAGGCTTGCACTGAGGCGGGAAGTTTGGCCTTAAGTCTCTTGAGTATCAACAGGAGCAGAGACTATGTTCACTCTTGGCCCTACTGGAGCTGATGCTGTCCTTTAAGACTTCAGTGTTATCGTCTAAAAGCTACAACTGAAATCCCTAAAAGAAAAAAAGGAGTGAAACCATCATTGTAAAATCTATTTTCCAACAGCTGTAGCTCTGACAGGGGATATAACTATTAGCAAGGAAAGCCATCTCTTAGTGAGGGAGCGAATTCATGGAGAGAAAAGGATTTTTCAGTCATTTCTGAGATGCCTAGTGATAAATTAATTATTAAAAACCATCCATGGACAAAACAACTTTCTAATCCCCCATTAGTACAGTGGTCTGTCTTTTTTATATATATTAGTGATTCATTATATCATTTTACTCCCATAAAAGCTCTTACAACCTCCTTTTGTACATTTGCCAAATGGCATGGAAAGCCAGAAGGCAATTAAAACACATATGGTTTGAAATTAAAGGCCTGTTCCCACAAGGCCATGTAATAAGGAACTGGATTAAGATGGGCAATAATGCAGACTACATACAGCATAGGGGCCAAAAATCTCCGCTGGGGCGAATTGGCTTGGCTCCTTATTTCAATGCAGCTACACAGATTTACATCAGAGAAACACCACGTGGGGGGATGGGGGACCTACTGTTCCACAGTGTGTCATCCTGTGCAGTCATTCGTCGCCGTGTAAAGGGGAGGGTTGAGTGTTGCTGGCAAGGTGGACAGGAATAGAATTCTGGTTTAGTTGCAGATACAGCGAGAGGCCCCAAGTGACCCTCCTCCTGCTCCTTGGAGTCATTTGCACCCCAGCAAAATGAGCGCTGCCATTCTGAACATGCAGAATTGTACGCCCACTTAGCACTGGGGCAGATCACTACACAAGGTTCAGGGTAATGCTGAATTGGGCCCACATTTTGGTGCTTTGGGAGGGATAGGGCATACCCCAGCTGCCTTTCTGGGAGCTGAAACTCTCAGTCAGCATTGGCCAGGCTTCACCCACAGCTTAAATGAAAGGTGCCTTTTGTGTGGCTGAACTTGTGGGGGAGGGAACTGAAGAGGCTTCTCGTGTGCAAAACCAGCCCGCAGACGTTTGCAAAAGAGATGAAGACACAATTTTTGCATTTGCAAAAGGACGAAAACACAATGCCAAAGGTCTCCCTTCTTAGACCTCCCTTGTCACATCGGGTCACAGACTGTTGGGAGGAAAACCCAACATGTTTATTATTTCAATAGTGTTTTTCCTCTGAAGAACATGTGGTAGTGCGAGCTCTTTCATTACCCTTAGAGGTACCAGTTCGAAGTTTGTTGCGGCTAGTATGCTAAAGATAGCTGCAGGAGATATGGAAAGACAGTGTGAAAATTCAGGTTCCTCCCTGTTCCGCATGTACCGAATCTTGCCATTCCTTTTGAACCGGAAGTACAGGAACAATAACTCTGCACTATACACTACCACATTTTGGAGGAGGAAAAGGAGGAGGACCTCCCTCATAACATTTAGCCCAAAGGTTATGGTATTTTCCTGGGTTGTGGAAGACCACCAGTTCATGTCCCCACTTCCCCCCCAGGGGGGAAGCAAGGGATTTCAACATGGATCTACCACTTTTCATGGGAGTGTCCCAACCACTGGGCTATGGGATAGTCTGACGGGGGATTTCTCAGTTGCTCCTGTTGAATCTGTTCCACTCTGGATAACTAATTAAACACTCATTGGAGCAGGGGGAGCTGGAGCCGGAGTCTTGCACCTCCAAGGGGAGTGCTTTAACCAGAGGGAGGGAGAGAGGGAGAGAGAGAGAGAGAGAGAGAGAGAGAGAGAGAGAGAGAGTGTGTGTGTGTGTGTGTGTGTGTGTGTGTCTCTCTCTCTCTCTCTCAGAGAGTCAAAGTGACGTGGGAGGTCCTCCTCCTCTGTATCTACCTGCAAGACGGGTGGGCTTAGCACATGCCCCTCTGGTCAGCATCTCCCACTGGCCAGTTTAGGCAGCTCCCTGTCTAGCATGCAGGCTTTTGCGAATCCCAGTCTAAGATGCTTACCTCTCCCCGTGCAAGTCAGGCACTGTGATGCTCAGCAGTTATCCCAGCACTGGATATCCCAGTGTTACCGCTCACAACATTGTAAGCAACTGAGGAAATCCTGATATAAGGCTAGATTGTAACAATGCAACCTGCCCCGTTGAAAGCTGGCACAAAGTGGCACTGGCCCAACAGCAGGCCAGAGAACAAATTGTTAATTAGTCATGATTTGGCTGATTGCTCTGCCCTGGCCCAAGAGGTGGAGGGCAGTAATATGGGGCATCCCTTTACCAGGCGCAGTTTACTTCCCTCTCCATGCTGGCTTAGCTGTGCATGCCTGCTTGTTGGAGGAGCAAAGTCAAGGCTCCCCCCCAATCCCTGCCCATCCACTCTCCCCCACCTGGGTGGGAAGGGGAGTAGCAGCCCTGCAAAATCACGAGTATGTTTTGCTCTTTTCGGCTCCCCATTTGTGGGCAAGTAGGGTGAGCAACGACTTGCCCATAGGAAATACTGGAAATTGGGGGTAAATTTTATTATCTGAAGCACCTGCAAAGCCGAGGTATGGCCACTAGTCCTGACTCTTCGGGCTTTTGTTACTAGTACTTAGCCTGCCCCACTACCTACCTTAATGATGATCCTCTGAGGGCCCCCACTGCACTGCTCTTGTCCACCTCCAGCTCAGCGGTGTGTCGTCTAACTGCGGTCTTGCAGCCTCTGCGGCAGATAAAATCATGCCCAATTGAATGGGAGGCAGGTGGGCACTTACTTGTATTGCCGCAGTCTTAATTTGATGAACTGGTATAGTCTCCTGAAAAGAGATTTATACCACTAAAGCTCTGAGCTCTAGTCATTTATGCACGTTTATCTTTTCTCACTGGAATAGCTCCATTTCTTCAACTGAGCTACTCCCATGAGTAAAGTCAAGTGCATAAGTATTTGCAACATTTGGCCCTAAATCTGTTAAGTTTAAACCATCTTGCCACAATTCACATCATGAATCTAGACCAGAAGCCTTTATTTCAGTAGTGGTACTTCCCAGACTCTTCATCTACACGCTAAGTAAGTGGACGGCTTTAAACACCCAACATTTTCTTTGAAACATGATTTAAAGCTCTGGCAGCGAAGAAAAAATAACACAACAAACATAAGCTGCCGTCCTTCTCCAGTTGTTCCCTTTTCTAGTAGAAGAATTTCTCAGGCAGACAAGTAAGAAACAGTTGAGTTTGCGAGCCTAATGCCTGTCAGTTCATGCACTCTAGACTGGCTTCCATAACTGCAAAATATACCATATGTCATGAATAGATGAATGGTTAAATTTGCTTTGGTATGCAAAAGAAAATCATTAACCTGCAAAAGGAGGTTACCTGAGAACAGGTAAGATGAGTTTATAGGATTAAAACTCAGTAGTGTGCTAGTCTCTGTTTTCATTCTTCTCCAGCTATCCTGTGTGGCGTTGGGCCAAACCTTTTTAAAGACACTTCAGTACTCCTCAGTCACACGCAACTTTCTAACACTATTTACATAGCTATTTTTGCCAAGATCAGCTTTCTTTTTCTTAATGGCATTTTGGTTTTGTTCCCTAACTTCACCTCTTAAATTCATAATTGAAAATATATAGACCTCATGCTCCAGTTTCTTGGCCCATCTCTTAGAAATTACTATATTTCTGTCAGATTCCTTTTGGAGGTGGCCTTAACTGTGGTACAGTAGGATCCTACACTGTCCCTGATATGGTAGAGGGACCAGGCTGTGTGCTATACCAACATTTCACATGTAGAATGCATGTTGTACAATGTACATATTAATAAGTGTTCCACTATCCTTACTCGCATTAAGGATTACTGTATATCTCAAGTAGGCTCACTAATTTCAATGGACCAGATTATGATTCTCAAACTACTGGGTGAACAGTAACTTGCTCAGATAGTCTCATTGAATGGTACTACTCTGACAAGCAGGGCCTTACCTCTGAGAGTCAGGGATGATTGAAATTACTAGTCTACTTTCAGTATAAAGTATTTTGCATGAGGGTGAGATTATTTGGCCTATCTTTTACAGACGGTCAGACTAGGTGATCATAATGGTCCCTTCCGACCTTAAGGTTTATTTTAGCTCTGAACATAAGTAAGTGTGCCAAAATATGGCCCAAAAATAACTGCACCAATTGAACGTGATTGAGAGCTTCCTTGCACTAGATATGTGACTGATATGTTCTGTAACTTTAAACTTCACCATACTTTTTGTACATACAAGAAACACACACACTCACTCAGTGTTTGCACAGAATGACTTAAATGGCTGTTTTAAACCAAAAAAATGAATTATTAATTGTTTCAAGAAGAGGTAATTAAATGTGAAAGTTTGCAAGCACTGTGGATTATGATAAATACAAAGTAAAAAAGATCATCTCCAGGGAATCCTGATTATCAGCAAGGAAGAGTGCTGAACTGCTACACATCTGCCTGTAGCATCCTGGGACAAGTCCATCTTGATTAAATGTGAGTTCTGATTTTGGGGGCTGGGGCAGGGATTCTCTGTGTAATTAAAACCCGATAAGGGGCAGGCATGTTGCTGAACACCAAGGGAAGAAAAAAATTACATCATCAGATTGGTTTCCCTTTCACAAATGATTTCAGCTTTTAGTTAGAAGCAGTTTTAACAAAGCCCCTATTAGCATCTTAACTCATGTTCTCAGCTGCCTGAGGATCTTTTGAATCCCATTCCCCATGGCCTTTCCTGTACAGCAAAAGCTGAGCTGTCAAATTAGAGCCTCAATTATGCCTGTTAAGTACCCATGCTGTAGCATGTACCACTGCCCCCTACGGGATGGAATGTCAGACCTGCGTTATTGCCTCTGAAAGGTAGGTGTTACCCTGCCTGGAAGGCAGCTCACAGAGACAATAAGCTAACACTCTGGTATTGTTCAAGTAGTACAGGTGTGTTTGGAGAAAAAAATCCTGGGTTTTCTCTTCCATGCTGCTCATGTGTGTGAGATTTTTCTGACAGCCATAATGCTTATATGTACGTTGCCTCAGATTAGAAGACCATATGCAGAAAAGGTACTTGTACACACTGGTATGTTGTATTCAACGACATATTTGTACATGTGCAATGAACCGTGGCCACATACCTGTGCCAACAATAGTGATTGAGCCTAGGAACATTCAGCACCAAAAATTCAGGCCTCTACCACTTGAGCTAAAGGAGAAATGTGTTAGGGGGTGAGACAGTAGTGGCTGGCCCAGCAGCTGACAGACTATTAGTGGGAAACAAGATCATATGCACTTGGTCAGTTTATTATAGGAACCCCTCCATATTGTACAGGCACAATTTACAGCATGTGACTTTTGAAAATATAGCCCTGAGACTGCTTCAGTGGCAATATAAAGTCAGTGCTCCTGTAACCATATATGGTTACAAGAGCTAGTTATTAGTCTCTTCTTGACCATATAATACATGAGATTTTGTTTTATTGAACAATCACTTTCCATCACCGTCCCATTCTAGATCTTCTACTTCTGAAAGCAATTCTCCAAAAGCAAGCTAGACGGATGTACCACGCTGGAGGGCTAATGCTAAGTCCTTTAATGTATAAACTTCAGACAGAATGAATGATCAGAATCATTCCTACCTTTTTAGGTGGTGGCACAAATAGTTCTTAACTCTAGAGGATTTATCATTACACCATTGTGGAAATCTTTAGAGGACCCTGTTCATGCCACTTGCTGGATGAGGTATCACAGTTATGAAAGCAAAGGCAGTCTTCAGACTTGAGCTTTCAAGCGAAACTTCTTTATTTGGAAGAATTTAGTCCCCTGTCAAGGAAATACACAAAAGCAGATGTTCTGTTTACCTCATGTTCCTAAACTTCTACCTCATGTATCCAGGCTACTTTTAAGTGGTATAGCTCCACCGATTTCAATTGGACTTACACAGATCTACCCCCAACCAAAGGATCTAGCTCAGAAATTTTATTTGAAACCTCAGTTATTCATTCCTCTGGACTTTCTACTCTGTGCTTGTCTTATTCAGACTATAAACTCTGCAGAAAGGATTGTTGTATGTTGTGCTTGTACAGAGCTGAGCATGTTAGCAGTGCTTAATAACAATTTAAAAAAATTATCTGGGTTCTTTGATGGTCCCCATCACCATAGTAGCTGAGTGAGTCACAAACAGTAATATGTTTATTCTGACAGCACCTGGGATTTAAGGAAATTATTCCCACCTGTAAAAAAAGGAGATATGAGGCAAAAAGTCACTGAATTGCCCAAGGTCAACAAAGGGAACCTGAAGCAATACCAGGAACTGAACACAGATTTCCTAAGTCCCAGTCCAGTGCATTAACCACATAGTCATCCTTCATACTCATACACTTCTTCACTTCCTAAACTTGGAAGGCAATTGAGGTATCACTACCATGAGAGGCTCTTCCCACTGCATATCTGCCTTGACTGGCACTAGGGATGACTGGATGAAGTTCTACAGCAGGGGCCGGTAACCTTTTGGAAGGGGGGTGCCAAATCTTCCCTCCCCCTGCCCCCACGTGCCGTGGGCCCAGCACCGGCGGCATCAGTGGGGGTGGTCTCCCGATTCCTGCTCTCCCCCCGCCTCACTGCAGTAGTGGCCTGGCCGGGCTTTCTTCTGAGGAGCCGCTTCCTGCTGACATCTCCGGCAGCTGCCCCTCTCCTAAGTGGGCCCAGTGGTGCCCTGCTGCTCCCGGCCCCAAGCAGGGTCATGTGGCGGCTGCTCCCCCCTTCCATCCCCACCCCTCCCCACATGGGCTCAGCGATGCCCTGGCATGCACAAAGCAGGTGGGGGCAGCGGGGAGAGGCCGCTGCGTGGCTTCTGGCCAGCTCAGTGGCGCACCGACCAGGACCTGGCCCCTCAGCCTCCCATCATCCCAGCCCCGTGCTGGGCGCATCTAGGGAGCCGCAGGGACCCCGGGCGTGCGGGAGCCAGGCAGCCTTCCTCGCCTGCTTTGCGCCAGCTCTAGCCGGGGCATGGCACCACTGGGCCCACGTGGGAGAGGGGCGGGGCTGGAAGGGGGAAGTGGCCACCACGTGGCCGTGCTTGAGGCCGGGAGCAGCGCAGTGTGCCTCTCAAAATCATCGCGCATGCCACTTTTGGCACGTGTGCCGCAGGTTGCCAACCCATGTTCTACAGCATGCTTTATGCAGGATGTCAGACTAGCGCAGAGGTGTCAGACGTGGCTCCCAGAGTGTATTTGTGGTTTATATGACATTCATGTTCTTCAGCATCAAGTATCTAGCCCTCCTAGCTGCAGAGAACCCTCCAGTTGTGAACTGATGCAGTGTCTGCCAGAGTCTGGAGTCAGCCTGCAGCAATGAACTGGAAATGTAAACTCCCATGTCGAACTGACTGGAGTATGAACTGTAAAGCCCAATGATGGCACTTCAGTATCAATATTAACCATTTAATCACTGATCATTTCAGTAGATGCAGTAGGGTAAAAGGTGGGAGTGAAGCCTATTGGGTTGGAAATAGGGAGCTGCTACAGGGAAGGAAATACAGAGGAAAGAACAAAAGAGACTTGCAAAGAGGGGGAATCAGGGAGAAAAAACAGAAAAACGGGAGTGGAGAGGAAGAGAAAAAGGGAACAAAATCACGGTAGCCAAAAGGGAAGCAGACTTTCTCACTGACTGATGAATCCAACAATAAGGCTTTGAACACATAACCCAGTGTTTAGTTACATAAAAGCCATCGTCTCCCCCAGATCACTATGCAGACTTCCTTTTTGCAGCAATAGTTATTCCTTGTGCACTGTGGGGAGTATCTAGTCCTGAATTTATACACTGGCCCACAGACACAATTAAATACTATTTTACCCTTTACGCCAAATGAGTTTGATACTCCCCCAGTAGGTGATCATAATGGTCCTCTCTCACCTTAAATTATGACTGTCACAGTCTCTTTACATTACATTTCCAGCCCAATTTCAGAAGAGCACAGAAATTTGTGGATGCTTCTGCAAACTAAAACTGTGAACCTTGTTTAGATTTGCCCAGCACTAGTTACCATCTAAAATAACTGCACAGATTGGAACCTTTTCTCCTCTTGGTATGGGGATGTAACTCCCATCAGAGTTCTGTAGGTTCACTGATGGGAGACCAGACCTCTATTAGAAAGGTGGCAGCAAAGAACAACACAGTGATTAAATGTAAAATTGAAATTATAATGAAAATTGGGGCACTGAAAAGAAATTTAATTAAGTAAGCAACTGCAAATCAAACAGAAATGTATTCATTATTTAATCAAATAGCGAGTGCAAAAATCTCTACTAATCAGGAAAGTCTTGGAGAGCAGACTAAGAAACAAATCAAGGAACCAATTTAGAAGCAATAAGAAAATAGCTCACATACACACTAGAGCATTTGTCTGAGAAAGAGCATTTGTCTGAGAAACACAATGTTAGTTTTGACAAACATTATGACTCATCACTTCAGGCCCATTTGTATAAAATATTCATATTTTGAACTCTCTGATCCTATATCAGACATAGTTTATTTTTAATTCTGTATTCATAGAATAAAAATATACCAGAAGTTCATTTTTCTTTCTCTATTTCTATCCTTTCATTCCATTCTATGGTCCCTGTTGGGTTGTAATAGGAATCTATGCGTGTGCTGCTATTGTAATTTTTAGCAGCTGTTTCCATACACCAAGAACAAAACATATATTCCCCATCTAAAATGATGTATTGCTTATAATAACTTAGTGGGAAAAAGAAAGAACAAAAGTAAGATTACCAGGAGAGAGCACATTGTGTGCCTCCTCTGTCACAGGCCACAGCCACGCTGAGAGCAACGACATGGCTGCTAAACACGGCATACTACTTTGATGTAACTGGGGCAACTTGCAGCATAGAATATTACTTAATATAAGTTAGAATGGAAGAATCCAGTTTGAACACGTTAAACCTACATTTAAGGCTTGAGCCTGTGTGATGCATGTTTGTAACGTTATGTTGCCCAGCACAAAATACAAAGTAATGAGTAGCACAGGGATGGCAGAGGGACCTGATCCATTAATGAGAGCACTGGTACAAAGCTGCCAAGTTACTCCTGCCTAAAGCTGGAGAGATCGTGGTGAGCTAAACATCATATTTATGTGTTGAGCAGCTCACTTAAGCCTGGTCTCCTGAACCATGCTCATTCTCTGCCCAAACCTGATCTCTTTTTTGCCTGACACATATGAACAAAAGAGCACATGTCTAAGTAGTCCCCTGACATCAAGGGAGCTACTTGTCACCTAAGTTTACTACAACATGCAAGGGAGGGTAACAGAATCTGGTTTACAGTGAATCCTTTGAAAACTGAGCTATTGTTGGGTAGCCAAATTAATCCTAAGCAGCAAACAAATTACTTTCCTGGTCTTTCTTACTTATATATGAATCTGTAGTTATACATAAAACCACAAACTCCAAAGAGAATTTTATTCAGCACCGTGCAAGTGTAGGCTTGTTTTCAGTTCAGTCAGTCAGATATGAGCAGAGTGAAAAGTTAAGGAACAATACAAGCAAGTAATTTACTGCACTGCCTAAGTACAGCATGTCTAGAGCCTAATAAAAATCACATATTCAATTAGTGGCTTAATTTAGCATTGTGTGAATAGTGACTCACTGTATCAAGCAAGACGAGATAGGTAACTAAATGAGCCTCAGACAGGCCCTCTATGGAAAGAAAGAGGTGTTTATGCAAATAACAGAGAGCACCAGCATAAATCTGCTGGTGTTTTTAAAATGGAAAAGTAGGGAAGTCGTCTATTCTATTGACGAACTTAATTGCAACTCTGCAATTAATGGAGGAAGGAGTCAGAATGGCTAGAGCAGGGAACTCAGAATCAGGATGCCTGGGTTCCATTTCCAGCTCTGCTTAAGCAAGTCACTTCTCCTTTCAGTGCTCATCTAACATACTTTTATATAAGGAATTTTATGGCTCCCATTGCTGTAGTATCAGAGCTTTAAAGTATTTATCTTCACAAAGCCTGTTTTACAGCTAGTCCCACTGTGTGACTTCCCCAAAGCAGCTTTTGGCTGGATTTCCAGAGTCCTGGCAAGCACCCTAACCACTGGACGTTCCTACCTTCCAGTTCATTCATCTCTGTAAGGTTTAATTAGAGATCCTTGAATGAAAATGACCATACATGTACAAAATATTATGATACTCCCCTAGAAAATGCCTCTGCTTTTGCTAGTTCTCATATAGGCTATCCTCCAGACAGATCTGTCCTTTTAATTCTTTCAGCCAATTCTACTGACAGTTTGTTGTCTAAGTACACTATACCCACTGGGTCACCCTTGTCACATGTTTATTGATCCCCTCAAAGAATTCTAATAGATTCTCAAGGCATGATTTCCCTTTACAAAAGCCAGGTTGACTTTTCCACAATAAATTGTGTTCATCTATGTGTCTGATAATTCTGTTCTTTACTCTAGTTTCAACCAATTTGCTTAGTACTGAAGTTAAACTTACCAGCTTGTAATTGCCAGGATTGCCTCTGAAGCCTTTTTTAAAAATAGACATCACATTAGGTAGCCTCCAGTCATCTGGTACAGAAGCTGATTTAAATGTTAGGTTATACCACAGATAGTGGTTCTGCAATTTCATATTTGAGTTCCTTCAGAACTTTTGGATGAGGATCATCTGGTCCTGGTGATTTATTACTGTTTAATTTATCAATTTGTTTCGAAACCTCTTCTAATGACACCTCAGTCTGAGACAGTTCCTCAGATTTATCATCTAAAAAGAATGGCTCAGATATGGGAATCTCCCTCGCATCTTCTGCAGTGGGGACTGATGTAAATAATTCATTTAGTTTTTCCGCAATAGCCTTACCTTCTTTGAGTGCTCCTTTAGCATCTCAATCATCCAGTGGCCCCACTGATTGTTTAAAAGGTTTCCTGCTTCTGATGTACTTAAAAACATTTTGCTGTTAGTTTTTGGCTAGTTGCGCTTCAACTTATTTTTTTGGCCTGCCTAATTATACTGTTACACTTCACTTGCCAGAGTTTAAGATTTAACTTCCAATTTTTAAAAGATGCCTTTTTGGCTCTAACCGCTGCTTTTACTTTATGGTTTAGCCAGGGTGGCACTTTTTTGGGCCTTTTGGTATGTTTTTTATTTTGGGGTATACATTTAATTTGAGCCTTTTTTATGGTGTTTTTAAAACATTTCCATGTGGCTTGCAGGGATTTCACTTTGGGGACTGTACCATTTAATTTCCTTGCAACTAGCTTCCTCCTTTTTGTGTAGGTCCCGTTTCTGACGATAAATGCTATTGTGGTGGGCTTCTCTGGTGTTTTCCCCTCCACAGAGATGTTAAATTTAATTATATTATAGAGTCATAGGGCTGGAAGGGACCTCGAGAGGTCATCTAGTCCAGTCCCCTGCACTCATGGCAGGACTAAGTAATATCTAGACCATCCCTGACAGGTGTTTGTCTAACCTGTTCTTAAAAATCTCCCAAGATGGAGGTTCCACAACCTCCTTAAGCAATTTATTCCAGTGATTAACCACTCTGACAATTGGGAAGATTTTCCTAATGTCCAACCTAAACCTCCCTTGCTGCAGTTTAAGCCCATTGCTTCTTGTCCTGTCCTCAGAGGTTAAGAAGAACAATTTTTCTCCCTCCTCCTTGTAACAACCTTTTATGTACTTGAAAGCTGTTATCATGTCCCCTCTAAGTCTTCTTTTCTCCAGGCTAAAGAAACCCAGTTCTTTCAGTCATCCCTCATAGATCATGTTTTCTAGACCTTTAATCGATTTTGTTGCTCTTCTCTGGACTTTCTCCAATTTGTCCACATCTTTCCTGAAATGTGGCGCCCAGAACTGGACACAACACTCCAGTTGAGGCCTAATCAGCATGGAGTAGAGCAGAAGAATTACTACTCGTGTCTTACTTACAACACCCCTGCTAATACATCCCAGAATCATGTTTCCTTTTTTTGCAACAGCATTACACTATTGACTCATACTTAGTTTGTGGTCCACTATAACCCCCCAGATCCCTTTCCGCAATATTCCTTCCTAGGCAGTCATTTCCCATTTTGTACATGTTAAACTGATTGTTCCTTCCTAAGTGGAGCACTTTGCATTTGTCCTTATTGAATTTCATCCTATTTACCACAGACCAATTCTCTAGTTTGTCCAGATCATTCTGAATTATTATCCTATCCTCCAAAGCACTTGCAACCCCTCCCAGCTTGGTATCATCTGCAAATTTAATAAATGTACTCTATGCCATTATCTAAATCATTGATGAAAATATTGAACAGAACCGGACCCAGAACTGATCCCTGTGGAACCCAACTCGTTATGTCCTTCCAGCATAACTGTGAACCATTGATAACTACTCTCTGGGAATGGTTTTCCAACCAGTTTTGCACACACCCTATAGTAGCTCTATCTAGATTGTATTTCCCTAGTTTGTTTAAGAGAAGGTCATGCGGGACAGTATCAAAAGCCTTACTAAAGTCAAGATATACCACATCTACCGCCTCCCCCCTATCCACAAGGCTTGTTACCTTGTCAAAGAAAGCTATCAGGTTGGTTTGACATGATTTGTTCTTGACAAATCCATGCTGACGTACTTATTACCTTATGATCTTCTAGATGTTTGCAAATTTATTGCTTAATTATTTGCTCCATTACTTTTCCGGGTACAGAAGTTAAGCTGACTATTCTGTTAAGCTGATATAGTGACTATGGTCACTATTATCAAGCAGTTCAGCTATATTCACCTTTTAGACCAGATCCTGTGCTCCACTTAAAACTAGATCAAGAATTGCCTCTCCTCTTGTGTGTTCCAGGACTAGCTGCTCCAAGAAGCAGTTTCTTATCCTGTCCTGGGGTGACATGTACCCAGTCAATATGGGGATAGTTGAAATCAACCATTATTACTGAGTTTTCTGTTTTTATAGTATCTCTAATCTCACTGAGCATTCTACAGTCATCACCGTCCTGGTCACGTGGTTGGTAGTATATCCCTATGCTATGTTCTTATTATTCAAGCATGGAATTTCTATTCATAGAGAGTCTATGGTCCATATTGGTTTATTAAAGATTTATACTATATTTGATTCTATGCTTTTTCACGTCTAGCGTCACTCCCCCATCAGCACAACCTATTCTATCGTCTCCCAAACCCATGGTTATATTTTGAACTGAAAATCAGTACTGAGTTTTTTTAAGGGGAAATCTTGCTAAATACACATTTAATTATGTTGATGTCTTCCACACTGCACACTTTGGAGCCATTATCAAATGGACATATCAAGAGAGGAGGGATCAATTGTAGTCTGTTTTTTTATTTTTTGCTAATTAGTAGTTAGAGATCATCAGACAATCTGAGCACTCAATGACCTGAACTTTCTAAGATCTGTTAAGTGTTACAAGAGGCATTAAGCAAATCCAGAAAATATGAACATTAGCTATCAGATGGGACTTTGCCAAGGTGCTTGTTTTGAATGGTAGATGAACAGAAGAAAGAAAGGAGAAGAGGGAGGGACAGGCAAGAAGAGTGAACGACTTCCAAAAAGCACTCTTCTCAACATCTTGTGGTTTTTCTTTAGACTTCTTTCTAAGGATGAGATTTTGCTTTTTGCTACACTGGTGTAAATCAGGGTTAAATCTATTGACTTCAGTGGAATTGCTCCAGATTTACTTCAGTGCAACCGCACAGAATTGGATCTTTATATCCATATGCCTCATTAGGGGCTACTTATTCCATAACTGAATTATAGGATGTCTCATTCTGGGGAATTGCTGCACAACTTTAGGTCACCTCGGCGCCAACTGGAGCACTGAAAAGATACCTAATAAAGCAATTGTAAGTGCCTATTGGGAGCCATATTATTATGGTGTATTATTTGTGTAGGATCATTGTGCTCTAAACACACAAGACCAGGTGTCAAATTCTGCTCTCATTTACACTAGCATGACTGAAGAATAGCTATGTTGATTTCCATAGAGTTGCTCTAGATTCAATCTTTTCTCACATACTGGATTTGTGTGGCCTGTGTTTTCGGTCTATGCTCTTACACATGGAGGACAGACGATTCATGTTATGCAATATCATCTGTGGACATAGACTGACATTGAGACAGGGCCAGCTTCAAGGATGATTTGAGCTCTGCACCTGAAGATGTAAGCTTATATAGGGCCTTGTAAAATTAGCTGAGTATTAATATTTCCAGAACTGTCTCATTTACAAAGCTGGGGCCCTCATCACTCACAGGCATTGGCCATCTCATGAATACGTAACTCCAGGCTTGCCAATGGGGGTGGAGGGAAGGGGGCAATTGCCCAGGGGCCCAACAGTTTTAAAGGGCCCAGGCCTCTTCCACCCACAGCCCTGCTTACGCTCCACCCCAGACACCACCTCACCCAGCCCTGATGTTCTCTTCTAGCCACATCACTCTTCCTCCCGATTTGGCCTCCCCACCGTCACTCGCAGCTTGCATCCCTCCTCTTCCTCTGCTTACCTGCCCCCCCCCCCCCCCGCCACTGCTCGTCACATCCCTACCCCCTTCCCCACTCAGCCGCTCTGGTTGTCACTCACAATCTGGGGGGAGGAGGAGTGTGGAAGAGAGGAGGGGGACCGAGTGGGGGGATGGAGAGACATGGCGGTGAGCGGGTCGAGTGGGGAAGGGAAGAGGCCTGTCCTGAGGCTCCCCCACCCAGCCCAGTGTCACGACCTACCCCTTCCTGGCACGCACCTTGTTCAACACTGGTGCTCTGGGTTGCTATTACAGCCTTTAACCCCCCAAGTGACATTCAATTGGAAAATTCGTAGAGCTGGGCCTACAGTTCTCTTAAAGTGGCTTTGGAAGACGTCACTTTTTGCAGAGTAATTATTTCCATTGCTGTTAAACCTGGGACTTCGCTGAGAGATGTCCAGATGCCGATTTGATGACATTGGTTGTGCCGTAGCATGTTCCAGGGAAGATCAAGAGATGGTGTCATCATCTGCCCCATGCGGGAAACAGGAAATGGAAGTGCTGGGGACCCTAACGCTGCAACAGCCCTATAAGAGTCACTGAATCCAGCGAACTGTCAAAGATGGGTCGAGACCGTTGAAGCTCTGGACTTCGCTGATTCCAACCACAAAACTTGGCTATGATTGCATCAGCCTCGGGCTGCAAACCCAGTGAAACATCGAAACCTGCTGCCAAGATCACAAGAGCACTCCCGATGAATTCAAAAGCACCAGGGGACAAGTCTACTACGTTCAAACTGCACCGAGAGCACCAACGAATAGGCAGCTGACTACCCGCCTCCTCCCCTCATTATTGCCCTTCACTGGTGAGGATGTAAATAAGGCCCTTTCACTCATGAAAGCTGAGAAATCTACAGGACCTGATAGTGTCTTTCCAGAATTTCTTTAAAAGCCTCAGAGCCAAGGGACAGAAATGGTTAGCAGCACTATACTCCACTATCTATTCCTCAGGGCTCTTCCTGAGGATGGGTGGGAGCTATCTGTATTGCCACTGCCAAGCCTGGGAAGCCAACCAGTAATTCCTCATCAGACTGGCCTTATCCTCTGAATGTCATACAAGCTCCCGGGGAGAATATTACTGGCAAGGATTGTGCCACTTGGTGAAGCAATGTTATCGAATGAATAAGCAGGTTTCCAACCAGGCCACAGCGGCACTGACCAGGTATTGGCTTTAACAACACACACTGAGGCTGGAATCCTGCCAAAACTCAAGACTGGGGCAGCTTTCTTAGATCTATCTGCTGCTTATGACACCTGATGGAGGAATGGCCATCTCCTAAAAACCAGCAAAATTATTCCCATGCAATGCAATGATCAATTTCTTCTGAGAGGTTCTTACCAACTAAAGGTTTCATGTTTTCCTTGGTGACCAGGTCAGCAGAGCATGCACTGTCGTCAATGATGGGCTACCGCAAGGATCAGTCTAGCACTGATCCTGTTTAATATCTACACTTGCAACCTTGCCCAAAGATCATCATGAACTATATAAATGCTGATGATATTGCTTTGACCACTCATGCACAATATTTGCATACCAGAGAACAAATCCTAACTGAGGACCTTAAAAATCATGGAAGGATATTTCTTATTCTGGCAGCTAAAACCAAAGACCACTAAGACTATTGTGTCAGTATTTCATCTAAACAATCAAAAGGCTAGGGCAGACCTGCAAATGGATTTCTATGGCCAGCAGATAAGACATGACCCCCACCCTGAAATATCTTAATGTGCCATTAGACCAACGCCTCATATACCACCAGCACCTGAAAAATTTTCAAGACAAAATAAAGATGCATGTAAATCTCAACCAGAAACTGGCAAGAATGCCCTGGGAAGCCATTGGAAAAACTCTATGGACTTTTTCACTGACCCTTGTCTACTCTACCACAGAACACTGCTCACCTGTCTGGACACATAGTTCCCACATATCACTTGTCAATTCTTAACACTGTCATGTGGATTATTACAGGCACAGTAAAATCAATGCCACCACCGTGGCTTCCTATACTGGCACATATCCATCCACCTGAAATTGGTTGTGACATGAGAATTCTTCAGGGGTCCCATCATATTTGAGGAAACAAGGACCTTCTAGTACATGAAGATTTAAATAATAGACTGAGATTCCAACTCAAACCCAGAAAACCTTTTTGGCTTGCAGCACAAGAGCTAGGAGACACAGGGTTTTCCCCAGAAGATCAATGGGGAGCCAAGTTGGAAGGATGCCTGTGTCCTGAAGAAATACCTCATCAAAGACTGAACTGAAGAACCCAATGGCTTTTCACTCCCATGGAAAATTTTGTCCATTTTGAATCGCAACAAATAACAAATGTGCCTACCTTCTCCATAAATGGGGACTGAATCACAGTCCTAGAAATGGACTTCAAACTAGCGAACACCCCATCAATCAAAGTCCCAAACAATCATATCCTGGTGGTATCTGCCATTCACTCCATGTCATCTGAAACAATCAATTGGATCACCAGCCTTGACTTACATATCTAACATTGCTTTTTTTAAGCCATACAAAAGAAGATGATCCCCTAAGCTTCCTCACAAGACATTTGCCTGTAAATATTGGGCAATCCGGGCTGCTTTTCTTAACTCTATTTCAAGAGCCCTGCAGATCAGACCACACCAACTGACTATGCCTTTTGACATCTGGGTTTGAAAAACCACTGAACTTTCAGTTCACCCAGAGTAATCATAACGTAAACACAACAATAGCTTTCAGTAACCCTTCTACTTCTTACTCCCAGAAGGAAACCCTGATCTGATCAGAGCTTGGCAGTGCTTTCCTTCCTGATAACTCTGACTCTCCGACCCCTCCCTTGATGCTGCTCTCTCTCTCCTCGGGAGCCAACAGACCATTGTTCAATTCAAAAACCCCCAAATTCCAAACAGGCAGCCCAGCTGGGTGGAGCTAGCAGGAGGAGTCCAAGCCTCTTTGTCTCTGTGCACGAGCGGCATATGTCCAACAACACATCCCTCATACAGTTACAACACTATAAAAGCATCTGCGATCATACAATTTCAAGTTAACACAGTTCTTTCTCTACACTCAGCTATACTGTTTTCGGTTTTACTTAGGGCTGGTTTACACTTACCTGGAAATTCGGCAGCAGTCGACGGGAGTTACGCAAACTACACAGAGTAGTTTGCGTAACTCACATCGACTGCTTCTGCACGTTGTTTACACTGCACTGAGCCGACGGGAACTTGAAGGGGTGGACTTACTCAGTTGACTTCCTGATCGATTGAGCGGGTCTCACTGACCGCTCAATCAGTCCTGAAAGATCAATCTGGCGGCGGCGATTTTGCCACCATCAGTGTAAACATAGCCTTAGTGTCTAAGTAGGAGGTGCCTCCCTAGTGCTCACACAGCTCCGCTGCTTTCCTCTGCATCTTCTGCAAACAGCTCTCTCTGCCTTGCACCCCACTGAGAGGTCACCTCTGTATCCTCTCCCATCCAAGAGCCCTCCCAACAGCACAGGATCCTCAGTGGAGAGGAACCAGTAGCATAATAGGACCTTTGAGCAGAGGCCTGGCCACCAGAGATATGCTCCTTACCCAAAGGTCGGAGTCCTTTCCCCTCTCTTTTTCTCTCTGCTAGCAACCCAGTTCTGAACTTTGTAGTTATGGTGACTCCCAAAGTCCGACTGAAGGAATTCTGGGTGGAAAGCTTAAGCAAATGAAGCTCTCTAATTGCCATAGTTCCACCTGCTCACCAGTAGATAGGGGCACAGAACTCCTTCCCCTCTGGAGCTTCTGTCTACTGCAGTTCTGGGTAAGTAACTTATGCTGATGAAGCCATTCTTTCCACCAGTTCACCAGCATTTGGGAGCAGAAGGCAACCTTACCTCAGTGGGGGAGAAGACAGCACCTTACCCTCTAGGGCTTATATCTACAGCTCCCAACTACACAATATCTGAAGTCTTGGAGTAGCTTGAAAAAATACTTCAAACAGACATGGTGACAGCCCCAGGCCTGTCAAATATTTTCAGGCAAAGGACCTAATCCAACTTCCATGAAAAGCCAATGGAAAGATTCCCATTGACATAAATGGGTACTGGATGGGGCTCCAAGGATGAAGCAGAACTATACTATAATTCACAGAGAGAATTCAGACTGAATATCAGAAGAAGCTTCCTGAGAGTGATATGTATTAAGATTTGGAACAATCTGTCAAGGGAAATGGCAGAAGCACTATTGCCCAGGACCGCTAAAATTAAACTGGGCAAAACACTAAAAAATGTACTGAGAATAATCCTTCATTGGCAGGAAGGTTGCCTGGGTGATGGTCAAATGCTACAAAGGATTTAGCTGCTCATCCAGCTCTCATTGAAGTCAGTGGGATTAGAATAGCAGAGGGAGTTGTGGTTCAAAATGGAGGTGCACTGGAAGAACTGTGCAGGGGTCTGGACTAGTTGGGGTATAGCAACTCAGGAGCAAGATGTATTGGCTGAGCTATGTGGGGACCTCAAGACTGGAATGGTGAAGGATGTTTCAGAAGTGCATGGTGCATAGGGTGGGGTTATGTGACGCTTCAAGACTGGAAAATCAAGAGGGTTATAGTTCAGAAGGTTCATTGGCCAAGCTGTGTCAGGAAGCTTGCAGAGCTCCTTCCTGTCCTATCTAGGCTTCTGCTAGGGGTCTGGTGAAACCCTTGTTGAAGCTGATGGATATAATAGCCACCTTTCGTTCAGGATACATTTAAGAGGCAGTTAAGCTCCTTTTGGATAGCTGAAATGGTAGGAGTCACTATCCAAAAGGCAGGCACATGCAAGGTTGGTCAAGAGTTGAGCTATGCAGGTGGACAGGATTGACTGGGGACTGAATGTAAACACAGAAAACTGGGTGTTAGTTTTGGTATAGCTCGGGGAGGAGAGCAGACAGGGCTAGAAAACATCACAGTAACAGACAAACAAGGCAGCAAAAAGCCAAGGGCAGCCAGAGAATATCTTGTACCATAGCCCTGAGAGAAAGCTAAGAAAGAGCTTTTGGGGCAGCGTACTGGTGGAAAAAGAGGCTTGGACTATAGAGCAAGGAAATTGTTTCCTGTTGTTTGATTCCTACTGTATTGAGGGAGACAGGACTCCATGTACATAAATAGGATTGCACAAAGAAATACCTGACTCCATCAACAATTTCTCTTTCTAACGCAAATAAGCCACAAGGCTGTGAATATTGGCTAACTGCTCAGGTCAAAGGGGGTAACAGTACATTGCTCAGAAAACTCAGGATTCGTCCCCTCACTTTCATGGACACGGCATTAATTCTGAAATGTAATAAAATGTATTTCTAAAGATATAGTTCAACATTTGTTATAACAACTCGTTATCTATGGCTGTTCAGTATATCTGTTTAACTGTAGGATGCTGAGATAGCCATATTCAAATACCATACATAGTAAGTCTGGTTGAAATTACAGTTTTCTTTTGAACTTCTGTTATAGCTAGCCAGTATTTTCATTGAAGAAACTCAGAAAACGTCATGAGACAAATTAATCCCAGTAAGTTTAATGGAGCTACAGTAGGCATGAGTTTAACCACAAAATATCTTATATCGAATTGCAGTAGAATGTCTCTGCCTCCTGCACATCTTTACCATGACATGAAATACATCTTCATACAGTGAGAGTTTCCACTTGCAATGGATGTATCAGTATACTTAAGAGGGCTACAATGGAAAGTTTTATGTACCAGCAGCTCTGTTGAACCCAAACTACCTTGTGCTCTGTAATGCTGCATGTCAGACATCTGCGAGGAGATTATCAACTATTTTTGTAGGGATAGAACTTGAGATTTGCAATACTTTCTATGCTGGAGTTTACAGGGAAAGTGTGATAATTATTTGTCTCTAAAGAATTTCAGTTTCTGAATACTGAGTTTCCAGAATGTTGCTAGAAAATACATGTTACATTTTTGATGTGTTCGTCTTAGGGGCTGGGGTGGGCAGAGTTTTTTTCCAGTTTTGCTGTTGCACTGAGGAGAAAGCTTTCTCACACCTGAAGAAGATGCTCTGTGTTGCTTCAGCATTTCAGGTGGATTAGCCACTAGCGCACCAGGGGCCAGGCAGAGAGCAAGAGGCTCACAAGAAGCAGCATTGCTAATAAACTGGTGGGATTCAGCAAGTGTATTGATTTCAGACATACAGATTACTGGAGAAGGAATGACTCAAAGGCTGTAAGTGCCCTGTTACATGCTATTAGCTGGTGCTATTCTATTTCCCAGAATTCAGACTCACTTGTATGCAGTAGTTTCCTCTTACCAATCCACAAGGAATATTACAGTGCTGTGGCTTTGCTCGGGGGAGGGGAGGAAAGGAGTGAAAGGGCAAGACAGCGCCTCCTCCATCCACGCATGGAAGGAAAAAACCCTGCATGTGCAGATTTTCCCATCCCACCCCCTCCAGTGCAAAAAGGGGTCAGAGTCAGCTGCTTCTGCAGCAAAGTCACCCCCTTCTCATGGCGCCACAAAGGGATCTATATGGGGGGGAAGGAGCAGGGATTGAAGAATTCACATTGTCCCCCACCAGCCTCATGAAGATTACCTGGGGAATGTAAAATAGACTGGGGGATGTAATACCTCTCCCTGGTGGGGAATTCCCTCTAAGGAGGCCCCTTTAGGGGCTTCCGCACCCCATGGAGGAGTCCAGTGCAGTCACATTCCCTGGGAGCTATGTACGGGTGCTCCAGCGCTAATCAGGATGGACAGAACATCTGTGCAGTTGGCTTATACCGCCTGTGGATCCCCGAAGATCCACTGAGTTTGAGAACTGGCCCCTTGGCTGGTTTGGGGTGGATCAATATCCCCCACTGGATGATTGGGGGGAAAATCTACAAGGGGATCCTCTCCCAGGGTGGTTACAGTAGGAGGGAGCAATCCAGCCCAATGTGTTCAGTTTTGAAATGCCCGATTGCACATTTGTAAAACACTATTTATTCTACCATGACAGAGGTATCGAGAACATCAGGAGCTGGCCAATGGGGCACAGATCAGTGGTTATCCCCAAAGGTTCACGTCTCCTATGCCAAAAACTGACAGCGAAGGTGTGCTGTGGCTCCATAAGCATCTGAGTCGAAACACATCTTTGGGTAAATTCATTTGCTGCTTCCTCTCTGCTTTGTTCACAGTACTGAACCACACTGGGCCAAATGCATCCCTGATATAACTGCAAAGAGATCAGTGGAGAAATACCAGGGTTGAACTTGCCCCGCTGTTTTGTAAGCATAATGTGTGTGTAAACAGTGCCCTCTGCCTTTTAGATGAAGAAGCCTTGCTCTTTATTTCACTTTTCGGGTGCATTGTTGTAGATGGCGCTTGCCTGAAATATTTTGGCTTTCAGCAGGAAATTTTCAGCTATTGTTTGTATTCGGGTGTTTTTGCAAAAAACAAAAACAAAAAAAAACAAAGTCAAAATTTTCCATAGGGGCTGGGAGGGTAGGGGAGAGAATTTCAGACCAGCTCTAGCAACAACCTAGTTGAGTTTACTAAGAATGGAGTGTTCTCATATTATTGCGCAGCTCGTAGTGCATGAAACATCCTGGATACAGTTTTCAAAGAACCTCAGATTTCCACACAAAATTAGATATACAAATGGTCACTTTCAGTTTAGTTTTGAGGGTTGCTCAGTTTTGAAACCCAAAATGCAAATGATGTGGTTCAGCTCATGGAACCCAGATAAAAATCTGTATAAATCCCTGCAAACTTTATACTTCTGAGCTGGAATCTAACTGGCCTAGTTACTTTTTATTGCACAGCAGTGACCGGATTCATATCTGGAGTCTTAGCTCCAAAGCTTCATACCCAGTAACCTATTGTGATAATCAAGAGGTCTTGCTCAGCGAGGACAAAATCTGTGAAGGCTATCCACAGGCCTGGGACAAAGGTTCACGTGAATTATAGATCTATATATAAGGCCATCCAGTGACAATTGCAGAGGTTACATCCATGGGCAACGGGGAAAGATACCAGTCAGCACAACTGCTTTATTCATGTGGTGTCCCTGATGGCCATTTCACAAGGCAACGTTGGTGTCAGCTTTTCCACTCTCACAACAGGCAGTAAAGTGCTTCTATAGTATTTCAAAAGGGCCTGGTAAAGTAGCATTACAGCAGTCACCAAACAGGCCACTAAACTTTATCTTTAGGGATAAGATAAAACATCAAAGTGATTGATTCTTGGCTCTCTCTGTCATAGCTGACCATCAGCAACCAGCAGCAGTAGATGAATCCCCCTGCCTGCCTTTCAGCCAAGTGTGAGTGAGAGAGAGTGTGGGGGTGGATTGTCAGATTCTCAGTGCCCTTTTTTAGTCAGCTTTATCACCTCACCCTTGCAACAAGCTTTTGGAGAAGCCAGTGAGGCTTTTTTTTTAAACTTTAAACTACAATAAAAAAACATTCCTAGGAAAATCTCTAGGTGCCCTAACTGCTAGGCGTACAATGGTAAACGGTGACCACCCAGCAGCCAAAAGTAATGTACATTTAATGAATTATCTCAGCCTTCCAATAAACCAACTTAGTAAAACTGCTCCATAGAGTACCCTCAGGAACACACCCCACACCCCAACCATTCCCCCAACCCCGCTGAAATACGTAGCTTGTAAAAAAATCACTGTTGTTTTACTAGATGGTGTTTTCCATCCAGTGGGGGGGAAATGTGGAAAAGAAGGGATGGAGAATAACTGCCCTGATTTAGCTTGCATTAGCTAGCAGATTAGTGCTGATTGTCTACTTGAGAAGCTGTTGCCAAGCTATTTCCCTCTCCCCGTCCTCTTTCCCCATCACCTAATATATATCGTGTCATATGCTTCTCAACAGGACTGTGAGGAACAGTATGTCACATTGTGAACCCAGAGAAAAGAGGAACATCTCTTATCTGAGCCCCGCCTACTGTGGAGAAGGTGCTGGCTGACAGGAGATAGGAGCAGGCTTGCCTGAGAGACCTCTGAAAGGCCCTGGCTGACTAGGGGTAGGTGTTCGGATGGTGGCTTCCTAATGCAAGTATTAGTTTAACAATTCACTTTTGAAGTACATGTGGTAATTTAATAAAAATGCGTTGCTTCATAAGGCCCCATTAACTGTCTTCTGGGCCAGCTCCTTGGCTGGTGTAAATTAGCCCACCTTTATTTACTTCGGTGGAGCTATGCCATCTGAAAATCCGACCCTCTGTACTGAGGAAGCACTATGAGAAAAATCCTTCTGATTTTGTCAGTCACGTGAAGGCTTAAGGCCAAAGTTTAATGCCTCCGTTTCTGGGTACCTGACGTTGAATACCTAGAAGGCAACACACATTAGAAGACATTTTGTAAAATGTGGGCTCTAGAGTGAATTGCAGCAGGTGACATTAAAAGGATCGGGCCTAGGCAATCAACACTTGGCAAAATTACTTTCTCGGTTTGATCAGAGGAGGAAGCATTACTAACTGAGTTGTGGACTGCTTGCTATCTGATCATGTGGCAAGGTATATGTGCTATGTCACTTTCAAAAATCAATTCTCTGTAAGTTATTGTAGTACAAAATACATCACAGCTACGCTGCACCACCCAAAAGAGGGAGATAAATTATTGAGTGTATAATGGACTGAGACAAAAAAAGAGAAATGTTAAGGTCAATTTTGCAATAGGATTATTTTCAAAGGGAGGTTAAGGCAACAACATTAGAGATGTTGCAAAGTAGCCGAGATGAAACGTTGATGGATTTAGTGTAGAGGACTGTCTTCCATTAGTGAAGGGGAATGGCTTAGCCAGACCCAAGAGGTCACTTCCACCCAGACCAGCTTCTATCAGTTCACAATGAACAACTAAAAACAGTGATGCAACTGGATATTTGAATGTGAATAATGGAAAGCTGTCGACTAAGTGAGGAGAAAAATGATGTGATAATGTTTATCAGCGTCTGCCAGTTTAGACTGAAGTAGTAATAATGTTGAAGGTTGGCTGGCGTGGGGGGTGGCGGGGCTTAGTAGTGGGTAGGGAGACTTTCACCTGCTCATCACTGGTGTGATGACTGTTTGATAGCCCAATTTGCTGTTTGATAGCCCATTTAAATGGAGGTGGGAGTTTCAGTACAATTACTAGCAGGCAAGCAGCCACATCCTCAAGGGAGCACAGTAACTGGTTGACCTGACTGTGCTTGGCTGAGAGACCAGATCTGGGCACCTCCTCCACTCAGGGTCCTCAACTGCAAACCATCTGCTGGAATTAGTCACCTAGAGCAGGTCAGCTAGCTTACGGAGCCCATGCCCTACAGCCAAACCTGCCTGTCTCCTGCTCCAGCTCACCCTACTTTTCCTGCACCCCAGCTCTCTGTTTCTAGGTACTCTGCTGCCCCAACAACTGCAATGAATTGGTAGCCTCTGTCCATCCCTTCTGCTGCAGCATCTAGCAGGTATCAGGTCGTAAGTGTGCTCAGAGCACACCTACTAGGTCAGGCCCTGCTGGTGAGATGGGCATTCTCCTGCCCTGTTAGGGCTTCTGGGGCTTCAGTTTGAGCTCGCGTTCCCAGCAGCTCCTTAGTTGTGGGGTGAAGTCAGGGCTAGGCGGTTTTGCAAATGCTGCCTGGTGGAAACTTAGGTACCCATGAGGTTAGGCAGCAGCTGATTGGCAGCTTTGAAAATGTCAGTGACTCCTACATGGTGAACATAAGCACCTGCGGAAGGCAGTGTGAGCTAATGGATATGGAACTGTCCTGGGATTTAACAGACCTCGCTTCAATTCCTTGCTTTGCTTGGTGACGTTGGGCTAGTTAGTTCCAGCTCGGTGCCTCAGTTTCCCCTTCTGTAAGATGGGGTTAAAGATGCCAACCTTCTTTGTAAAACATCTTGAGATTTATGCTATACAAGAGCTAGGCATTATTAATTATTATTATTATTAATTATTATGAAAGGGCAGATATGTGCATGAATGCCTTTGAGGATGTGGCCCTTAGCCTCTCTGGCCCAGATCTACAAAAGGACTTAGGTGTTGCAGTGCTGAGCATCATGCCACCTTCTTTTCAGGTGTCTAGACAATCACAGGAACAACACCGCAGCCCACACAGCCTGAGTTCGGCACCTTGGCTCCTATATAACAAACGGGGAGAAATAAGTGCCTTAGAAGCCAGCATGCTAGGTGGTGAGCCGCCTAAGCTGGCCATGGGGGAGGAAGGGTACTAAACTCCATCCCACCCGTCTCTTGGAGATAGGTTGCTAAATCTGGGCTACAGGAAGGTGTCTATCTCGGATTAGCAAGCCACAAACAGGACTCCTCTGCCTGCCATCAGGCAGCTTATGCACCTTGGGCATGTCTTCAGGGAATGAGGTAGGTGTCGGTCTTCCTCCACACAAAGCAGCCAAAGGAGAAGAAAGAGGAGGAGGTGGAGGCACCCACTTTGTAAATGTTAGCCCAGTTGCTACAGCACTTGCCTGGGATGTGGGAGACAGGCGCAGTTCCCACCTATGCTTGACAGGGAGAAAGGATTTGAACAGGGTCTCTGCTCTCAGGAGAATTGCTCTAACCACTGGGGTAAAAGTTATAATGTGGGCACCACCTCCTCTGGCCAGATTTTGATAGGCACCCAATCCGGTAGGCAGTCCTGCACATGAGATAGGCGAGTGAGTGCCTGTCTTCCCCTGGTTCATGAATCGCTCTGGGACTTAGTTAGGAAACAGATGTCCAGATGCCTAGAGGGAAGCAACAGCATGCAAACCTAGAGACTGAAAGATAGCTGCCTAGGGAACTTTACTCCAGAAATGTAGGCACCAATTTAGTTAAGTCACCTGCAGGATTCGGTGGGAGTTTTGTGGTTTGCAGTGGAACCTAAACTAGGATTTAGCTGTCTAAATATGTGGTTTAGGCACCTAAGAACTTTTGCAGACCCCACCCTCTGTGCCTTAGTTCTCCATCTGTAAAATGGGGACAGTAGCACTTCTCTGTCTGATGGGGTGTAGCAAGGATAAATGCACTAACGATTGTGAGGTAGTGGGATACTCTGGTGATGGGCACCATAAGTACCTCAGGTAGATATATTCTTTGGTGATGGGGCTAGATTGCATTACAGAAGTGATTCCAAGAATGATGTTATTCTCATTGCAAAACACAGATACTGAACCAGCCTTTAAATAGGCCTGTTTAGTTGGGGTTGGTCCTGTTTTGAGCAGGGGGTTGGACTAGATGACCTCCTGAGGTCCCTTCCAACCCTAATCTTCTATGATGCTATGTTCTCTATTTCCTAGGAGGCTGGATGATTGTGGGGTGATTTGATACACGTTTGGGAGATGAGAGGTTTATATAAAATGTGAACTCTCTCAGGTGGTGTTTGAAGTAGCCCAGACACTTCTGTTTCAGAGGAGCCTATTATGATGCAAGCATAATTGGTACAGCTACCGTGCATCTTATTGCTCCAATAAACAGTGGGCTGTAACCCAGTTACTTTTATTTACAATAAATTATTGTAGGTGTTTATTTCCCAGGGATTTTTGCCCTTTATTTTCTCTTGCCATAAAGTGGTCAGGAAAAATCTCTTGTTGCTTAGTAACCAGTGGGATTAGAGTTACATAGTTCACTTTCAGACTCAGGAAAACAGGCTTAAAATTTAGAAAATGTAGATTGCCAGCAGTTTTTTAAGGTCATCTTGTGCAAATGACTTACTGAATTCCTAGATAGAAGATCTTCTCAGCTCTCCTGGAAGTGGATTACAATGATCATGTTTGAAGTTCTGTTGTTTTCAGATCTAAAATATTTGGATAGATTTAATAAACTGGGCCTCATTTTTAAAAAAATAGCCTTTTTGTTCATACAAATGTTACCCCAGCAAATAATTGCGCCTGAAATATGGGCATGTCTTAAATCACCCAACTACTGGATTACATCAGTACTTCAAACAATCAGACTTACATGGAACTATAATATATAAAATTCAGATGTACAGGAGAACCTCAGAGTTACAAACACCTCAGGAATGGAGGTTGTTTGTAACTCTGAAATGTAGGCAACTGAAAAATAACGTTATGGTTGGTCTTTCAAAAGTTTACAACTGAACATTGAGTTACACACCTTTGAAACTTTACTAGGCAGAAGAAAAATGCTGCTTTTAACCTCTTAATTTAAATGAAACAAGCCCAGAAATAGTTTCATTACCTTGTCAAATCTTTTTTTTAAACTTTCTCTTTATTTTTTTAGTAGTTTACATTTAACACAGTAGTGTATTGTATTTCCTTTTTTTTTTTTTTTTTTTGGTCTCTGCTGCTGCTTTATTGTGTACTTCTGGTTCCAAATGAGATGTGTAGTTGACCAGTCAGTTCATAACTCTGGTGTTCGTAACTCTGAATTGCTACTATGCAAATTGCATACAGTTGGCATATTTAACTGCTCAGTGAACATTTAAGGCCAGATTTTCAAAAGAGCTCCCATTTAGGCACTAGAATAAGTGTCCAAATTTTCAGAAACACTCAGTATGCAGTTTACTGTCAGTGCAGGGCACTTGGCTGGGGAGAGGACACAACACTTTTACTAACTGCTTACATTTCTGTGAGCATCTAGTTCACACTGGGTACGCACAGTGGTCCAATGTAAACTTCAGCATAGGCAGTCCCATAATAGTAGCTTTGGATATCTATCTGTACTGTTTGCAAAGAACAAGATTCTGCTTAGTTAGAAAAAAACGGGCTTTTAATTGAATTTCCCTTGATAAACCATGGTGTCAAGAAATTTAAGGGAAATTTTTACATGAAACTCCCCCAAAATGTTTCCTACAGTTGTAAAATGTTGTTGTAGAGGTGTTGTAAAACCTAGAATCATGCTTTTTTTCCCCAATCCTCAGTGTAAAGCATGCTAATTTGTTTAAAAACAAAAATTGTATCCATTTTAAATAAAAAGCAACCATCCGTACATAACCACAACTAGAAGTCATGAGCTTGATGTAGAAATTGCTGGGTGAGGTTCTATGGCCTCTGTTAGACAGATGATCAGTCTATATATCTTTCGATGATGTTACAAGATTTGTTGATAAAGGTAATAGCGTTGATGTAATTTACTTATTCTACTGTAAGGTGTTTGACTTGATACCACACAACATTTTGATTAAAAAACTAGAATGATATAAAATTGGTATGGCCCACAATAAGTGGATTAAAAGCTGGCTAATCGATAAAATGTCATTGTAAACAGGGAATCATCATTGAGCAGATGTATTTCTAGTGGGGTCCCACAGAGATTGGTACCTGGCCTTATGCTATTTAACATTAATGACCTGAAAGAAAACACAAATTCATCCTGACAATGTTTGCAGATGACCAAAAATTGGGGGAGTGGAAAATAATGAAGACGACAGATCACTTGATCCAGCGTAATCACGATCATTTGGTAAACTGGGTAAAAGCAAATATTATGTGTTTTAAATGGCTAATTGTAAATGTATACATCTATGAACAAAGAATGTAGGCTATATTTTCAGGATAGAGGACTCTATCCTGAGAAGCAATGACTCCGAAAAAGATTTGTGGGTTGTAGAAGATAATCAGTTGAATATAAGCTCCCGATGTGATGCTGTGGTCAAAAGAGCTAATACAATCCGGGATGCATAAACAGTGGAATCTTGAGTAAGAATGGAGGTTATTTTACCTCAGTATTTGGTACTGGGGTGACTGCTTCTGGAATATTATTTCCACAATTCAAGAAAAATATTGATGAATTGGAGAGAGTTAAAGGTTTAGAAAACATACCTTATAGTGATGGACTCAAGGTGCTCAATCTTGTTAGTTTAACAAAGAGATGGTTACGGGTGACTTGATTACAGTCCATAAGTACCTACGTGGGGAACAAATATTTAATAATGGGCTCTTCAGTCTAGCAGAGAAAGGTATAACATGATCCAATGGCTGGAAGATGAAGCTAGAAAATTCAGACTGGAAATAAGGCATATATTTTTATCAGGAAGAGTAATTAACCATTGAAATAATTTCCCAGTGGTCACGGTGGATTCTCCATTATGGGCATGAGCACCGGGTGAACCGCCCATTAGGGGGAGGCTAGCCTATGGCTCCTCCCCTTCCTCCTGAGGCTACACCCCTCCCAGTCCCTCTTTCACCACCGTGGAGCTCCCCCTCCCCCCCACTGCAGCCAGAGGAGCCCCACCCTACTCCAGAGCCAGGACGCCCATGCCCCAGCGCCCCCAGCTGCCTGAGAGTCCTGGCCAGCAGCCCCAGCACCAGCTGGGCAGCCTGAGCTGCACGTGGCCCCAGCCACCCCAGAGCAGCAGCTCCAGCGCGACTCCAGCCGCCCCAGTGCAGCAGCCCCATCGCCTGCTTGCGGTCCCGGAGCTGAGGCCGCGCGTGACCCCAGTACCGCCGGCAGACCTGGTGCGGCGGTCCCAGCCACCCCGAAATGGCGCCCTGGCGTCCCCAGCAGTGCCTGAGAAGCCTCTGCTGCAGAAGCAGCAGGAGGGGGCAGGGCCACGCCTGGCTCTTTGGGAAGGCTAAGCCTTCCCCCACCTACATTACCCAGCACCCATGATTATGGGCAATTTTAAAATCAAGACTGGATGTTTTTGCTAAGAGATATTCTCTAGGACTTTTTGAGGAGAAGTCCTCTGGCCTGTTTTAAACAGAAGGTCAGGCAAGATGATCATAGTGGTCCCTTCTGGTCTTGGAATCTGTGAATCTATGACCATAATAATCCCTCCAGGCCTTAAAATCTATGAAGATGAGTGGTAGTAAATTCCCCGAATTCCTCACATTGGCCTTGAACCTGCAATTAGATCGTTACCATTACCATTATAACTATACTGGTATAACACCCTGTCCGGGCACTTATTCCAGAATAAGGGTGCCTTCTTCCAGTGTAGTTTATATCACTTCCAAAGTGACATAATTCCTGGGTATACTTGGATTACTTCTCAGTTGTGTTAACAGAGAGGCAATTGTGTACTTGGGGACCTGCTCCCTGAGTGGAATGAGCCGAAGAGGCAAAGGCTACTGTGAAGCATGGAATGGTCATTTTCTTCCTTTTATGGGTAAAGTGCTTTTAATGTTATTACTTTAAGATATGCTCCCAGACGTGTGGAGGAAAAGGTCTCACACCTTTAAAATCATTGACAGCTCAGGTAAGTCTTCTCGTTCTCAACCTCATGAGCAAACTGCTTAAGGCTATTCACAGTTCAGCTTTCAAAGATATTCAAGACTGTGCACTGCAGATCGTTTCCAGCATACATGTCCCAGTTTCAACCCAAATAAACAAACATTTTTTATACTCTGGCATTTGGCTAGAAACCTCCTTTTGCCTCTGCAAGTACAGCAACAATTAAAACTCAATGGCTCTAATTACAACAGCATGGGCTGTTATTTTCCAATCAGTGTTAAAATGTATTATTGCTAACAGCAGCGAGCCGTTTTTCTTTCTTTCTTTCCAATAACCTCTGTTACTCGCCATCTGATGAAAAGAATATAAAGATTGGTATTTGACTTTGGGGTGAGCTTTTGTGGGAGCAGATATTAGTTGCTTTTTCACTGAGCAGGACAAAACCGCTGTTCTACCTTCCCTTCTGGTTTACTTGTCTAATTTGCTACACATAATAACCTTGCCACGCTCCCAATCTTCTTTAAACTGTGTGTATACTTTAGCAGTCCATCTATTCAGCCCTCCAGAGTAAAGTGCTATTAGAAAGAACATGATTTCCTTTAACTTCAACAAGGCTCTCTAATACTTAGAAAGCCTCTGTTCATGATTCACAGTAGCAGAGGGAAGGTTTTCTGACCTGAACAAAAGCACTAGAGCCACAAGTGATGCAATTCGATTAGAAACTCCTGAGCCTTAAATTAAACAGAATTATTTATCATATCTCTGTGCCATTAGCCAACTCTCTTAAAAACAGAACCATATCATCCGCTTCACCTCCCACACATGCTTCTCTTTTCTCATTGGATGTTATAAAGTGTCAGCCCGATCCAATCAAATTCAATATTTTAACTTAAAAAACAAACCACCAGCCGTTACAACAATCACCGCAACAAAAAGTCTTGATCACATTTGCAATATTTTCTGCATCTGCCTTGTGTTGCTAAGCAATTGAGGCTTTGTTGTACTCCCGGAGGAAAAGCTGGCATGCCCATCAGGATGCATGTGGGTGTTGTAAGCACAGAGGAGATATTTGCTTCTGTTGACCTTTTCACTGCCCACAGTGGCCTGTGCAGTTTGTGCAAGCCAGCTAAGCCTTGATCTGAGTAAATGAATAAGAGTCCCATGGGACAAGTCTACCACTGGTCCTGCAGCCTGATAAATTCAGGATGATATATACTGAGCATACCACATCCATAGGTGCTCATTCGCTCCCTCCCTCTCCACTCTCAGCTTGGGACCTAATCCTTGAGTGGCTGATAGCTTCCTGCAAAGTGATGTCAATGAGAGTTGAGGGCACGCACCACTTCACAGGCTTGAGCCTTTCAGAAATGCCCCAGTAAACTGGCTTCCATCGGGCCTATTGACAATTACGGGAAGCAATTTCAGGCCACTTTCTGTTCTTTTGCTAAAGTGAAATGACTCTGAAAACCACGCATTGCCCTCTTTTCATTTTAGATGAGAGACATTTATATTTTGGACATATGGGCCCCCAAGCCTCAGCATTCAAATCCCAGATCCAAATTTTCAGAAAGGTCAGGAGTATTTGGATGGAAGGGATTGTGGGTTGAGCCCTGTAATACAGGTGTGACACATAGGAGTCCTGGAGCAGGGCAGTATTTATGGGCAGGTGACCGAGGCGATCGCCTGAGATGCCGGGCTTGGGAGGTGCCAGGCTCAGGTTGCTGTTTTTGTTCTTAGCGACAAAAGGCAAAAAGCGAATGTTTGAAGTGAAATATTCCAGGTATTCCATATGTGGATTCATTTTTCACGAACCTCCTAGAATGTTCTGGACCTTTGTAGAATCTCGTGGAACTTTCCAGATTTTCTGAGACCTACATTTTCCTTGAACCTCCTAGAATGTTGTCAGCCATGCCCTCGCGGGTATATAAGAACGGGGCATCACCAGTCAGTCAGCGAGATATAAGACCGAACTGAAGTGAAGTGAGAGCCAGCTGCAATGTTGTGAACCTTGTTTTATTGTGTAATTGTGAAAGTCTGCGTGTGTTTTAAGACTTGAAGAGTGTAAGTAAGGACTAATAAAGGACATATTTAATGAGATTCCAGAGAGATCTATCGAATCCCTATCTGTGCAACAATTTAAAAGAAATACAGTTACTTCTTGCTATTATTGCTTGAAAATGCCATTGGCCAGTCTTTGGCTCTCTCTGACGCTGTGCTTCAGTTCACAAGGGCAAAGGCAAGAAAAGGTTAACATTCTAACACCATCATCTGCTGTAACACTATTTAATACTGGTCCACCCAGTGTTGGTGCACAGTGAAATTTCTTGATGTTAGTACATTTCAGTTATTCTGAAAATTAAAAAGTTTCTATAAGCTTAGAGGAAAGAATTGTTTTTATTTGCTTATATATGGCATGAATAAATACAGCTTTACGGATCCTAGTGTGCCAATTTATCATTTTATATGACGGGATAAATCATGCATGCAAATTGTGCATCAAAGTCATGAAATGGGCTACAAATGCAATGGAGGAGGTAGGTGCTGAAGACGCTTCTTGTCTGGGTCGCCATTTGGTCTAGGCCCAGCCCTGTGCTGGAGAGAGACTGGCTCCAGAAACATGAGTTGTGTTGGGGTTACAAAAGGTTATTCTCAGTCACATGGCAGGAGTCAGTAGACAGATTACAGGGGCTGGGCCCTTCTCTAATTTGGTATTGCCATCCCAAATGTTCAAAAAATCATGAATCGGGGACCCCCCCAAAATCATCAGATTTAAAAAAATTAATTAATTTTAGGATCTTTTTCTTTGCCTTTTGGTTTTTGGGCCTTTAGGTTACACTTAGGACATATTTTTAAGCTTCTCAGGAACTAGGGTGACCAGATCATAAGAGTAAAATATCAGGACACAGGGGGGTGGAGGGTCCCAAGCTCCCAGCCACCATGGGTGGCAGGGGGGGATAAGGAACTCTCAACCACCGCGGACGGCGAGGGGGACCCTGAAGTCCCAGGCACCGCAGGCAGGACCCAACAGAAGACCCCAGCTGTTTGAAAGTATTTTTGCCCTGTTTCTCAGGCCGTCAGGAAAATCAAATAAAAGATTTAAAAAAAAAAATAGTTAAAATGTAAGCAGCCTAGAACTCTCCCTTTGCCAAAGGCCAAGCAGAACTTGGACTACAAAGGTGTGGAGGTCACGTCTAAAGACAGAACTCGTGATTTTTGAGTGGATGCTAAGATTGGCAAAACAAATTCTCCTGTTTCTGCATTAAATCATAATCTGAAAATAAAGGGCATTTCAAATGTCACGATGTATCTGTTTGACATGTTTATTTTTTGTTAGGAATCCTATCTTTAGTTCTCACTCTCTCCCAAGTTTTGTACAAGGCTCAACATACTTTTGACACATTTATAATAGATTGGTAATCCTGCCTATTATTAAAGTTGCTCGACACGTCCCATTATAAAACCCCTGTTTCAGTTGTTTATAACTTTGCCAGACAACCATTTGGGCTGAAATTTTCTATGGTAGTTGTCCACCAGAGGATTATTTTATTTATTTACTTATTTATTTAAATTTTAGCCAAAATGGTTCAGCTGTTTCCAAAAAGAAAGCAAAGGAGAAATACAGTCAAGGAGCTGGGAGGAGGGAATTGGGACTGGCTGGACAAGGAGATTGGAACTGGGATGAGAAGCCTGAGGAGTGGAGACTGCAATAATGTACACAAGGAGAATGAGAATGGGACAAGGAGCCAGGAATGGGGAAGAGACAGGACTGTGACAGTGATATGTTGGAGGGGATAGCGTAGAAGGGGCCAAGTTTAGATCAACAGACAGAACAGTTTACGTGTACTAGAATATACTCCCCTCCACAGCTTGGAATAGAATCAAAGATTCCTAAGTCTCATCGTTCCTTGCCATCAGCAAATGGCTTTCAAACCCGTTGGCAAACTGTGTGTGACCTCTCTTTCTAGTGCTGGTCCACACAGATGACAACCTACTGCTGCTATCACTTACTCAAGTGGCAGAGTTCTCTGTGGTGCATCTAAAGTTTCCAGCTCTGCTAATTAACCATGTGGATGTAAATATGATGCCACAGGACTAGATCTGTTTTTCCAGTTTGCTTTTTTAAAAAGCCTAGGAGATAACACACAAATTGTGTTATAGGAACATTATTAAGCTTGGAAAGTCAAGCCCTGAAAAGTTAGGAACTGCCAGAATTAAGGTTGCATGCATTAACAAGCAGCTCTTCAATACATTGAACAATGAGGAGAAAACAATGTGTGCCCTCCAGGCCTTATTGACTGCACATTATTCAAATCCTGCTATGAAGACAGAATTATTAATTGCCTCATGGACTTTTCTATGGTGCTTATCACTACAGTATCCAAGTGTTTCACAAACATTTACTTGAAAATCCCCCAATCCCCCAGTGAGGTGAGGGGAAGAGAAATTATCCCCACTTTATAGATCGGGATCTGAGGCACAAAGAGCAAGGTCAAAAATATCCAAAAAGTACTTCACATTATATGGTACTTCGTATATTCAAGCAGACCTGTCACTGACTTCACCGGTGATTGTGAGCGCTCAGGACTTTTGCAAAGCAGTATCTCAAGTTGGGCACACATGAAATGAGGCACACACAGCTAGTGCCCACTTCTGAAAGTTTGGTGTAAATAACTTGCTTCGCCTTACGCAGGAACTCTGTGGCAGAAACAGGCACAGAATCCAGTTCTCCAGGGCAGCATTCAACCACCTCAACTATGAGACTATCATTACTCTTCCTGCAGCCTCTTGCCTTAGTCACTACACACTTTCCAATTTCTGCAACAGATGAAGCATGGGTCCTACAGACAACAGACTCCTTTACTACACTGCCCTGATTCATCCCCAGCACAGGATGCATTGAATAAGGCAGGAGTCCTGTGGAAAAAAGTGGTATGTGATCACATAAGTAAAGATTGTATCATAATACATATGCACAAGGGGCTGAAGAAAAGCTGCACAGGCAACCTTAATTTCTGTCATTTCCCAGCTTTTGACTGTTTTGTCTTTGTAGCCTTACTAAATTCTTTTAATGTTGTTTTTGTGCATCTAATAAACAGAGCATCTTATTCTCCACTGCTTTGCCCTTGTCTTGTCATTTAGAACTGTGTAAAATGGGTATAAAATATTACAATTCTGATATGGTAGTAATTTATACTCACTCTGCACTGCTGCAAATAATGACGCAAGATACAAGGCTGTGAAACAGCAAACAATAAATACTAATAATGGCCACTTTCCGTTGGATTGCCCAGAGTTTGATTCTTAATGTAAGTGTACTGCATTAGTTTAGGACTTTAAAACAACATTAAATGAATCTAGTTACTGCCTTAGCCAATAAATGTCTAGCTTTCAGTATGATCTACTCTTCCAGGGCATATGGTAGTAGTAATAATAATATCCAGCTCTTGTATGGCACTTTCCATCAGTAGCTTGTTTTATTGTATAATTTGGCAGTTTTGTTCTGGTGCACACTTAATATTATTCTGTTTCAAACTCATTCAACAAAATATGCGTGTAACAAGGGAGGGCTTCTCCACAGCTTGCAAAGGATCTGCTGCCACACCCACAGTCTCTTTTAGGCAGTTTTATTGTCCCAAACTTACACAAGCCAAACAAACAGTTCTTCAGCTCACCTAGGGCTATGCTCCCAGAGGATTTTCCCTCTTTACCGCTCAGGCTGTCACTGGCTCACCTTCCAGGGGACGCTGGCAGTCCTGCTTCATGCAGCTGCCTAACTCTGACTCACCAAGTCTCCTCTTCCTTCTCCAAGACCAAGTGCATGCTCTCTTTTAAAGCCTAATCTGCTTCAGCTGCTGCAGCACAGGTACATGGTCCCTGCACCTTCTGATATAGCCAGAGTCACCCTATGACAGTGTGACCATAAAGAATCATTGATTCCTGCGTCTATTGGTTTTTAATTACCTCTTTAACCCGCTTTTTTTTTTAAAAAAAAGAATATATCTCAATACATCCTGCTTCTCAGAGTAGAAGCTGGGACAAGACCATATACTGATATCTCAAAATAGAAGTGGAGGGGAAATCTTCAAAGGCACACTGGCTTTCAATGAGAGGTGGGTACCTAACTGCCCTTTGTGCTTTAGAAAATCTCCCCCTATAATCAGACATTCATGGCCTGGATTTTTAAACGTGCTGAGCAATCCCATCTCCCGGGAAGATAATGAGAACTGCAAGCACTCAGCACCTTTGCAAATCAGGCCATGCGACCCAGTCTAGCATTTTCGCTGCTGATGGCCAAATTCCCATTGACTTCAAAGGCTGAGGACCAGCCCCCTTAATCAGCAGAGCTACCCTGGGGGGAGAAAGGGTATGGCTACACTGGTGTGGCACAGCTGCAGCTATGCCACTGTCGCACGGTCGGGAAGGAGTTCTTCCATCCATGTAGTTAAGTCACCTCTCTGAGAGGTGGTAGCTGGATCAATGGAAGGCTCCTTCTGTCAACTTAGCTGTGTCTATACCAGGGGTTAGGCTGACTTAACTATGGTACTCAGGGCAGAACATTTTTCACAGCCTTGAGTGACACAGCAAGGTTGACCTAAGTTTTACGTGTATACCAGGTCTCATTCTTTCAAGAGGCTCCCTTTCCCGCAAGACAAATTCTGTGGGTCTGTCTTTGAAAGAAGACTGCTCACTTTTTCCCTTTTGGAGAATTGCCCCATGCCAGAGCACAGTTGACGAGAAGCCCAAGATGCATTAACACACATGTTTGAGCTGACTGGAATTTTCTCTGGGTTTTTTTTTTTTTCCATGTTGGCAGATTAATATTTGCCTCAATTTAACTTTAGCATGAGTCGGTCGCCCTCTGAACAACCTTCACACAGAACTGGCCTTTCTTTTAAAGCGTGGGCTCAGGTAGGGATTTAGCTGTGAAGAGCGAGAACTATTCAAATGAAGATGCCAGGGTCAAGCAGCTTAGGCTTTCAGCATGTAACGCACAAAGGAAGGGCATTGCCACTGCAGAGTGAGGACTTGACAGGCACTTTCTCAACATGGTTTCATGTCTTCTTGAATTAATGTCAAAAAGTGCAACTATGCAGAACTACAGCAAGGAGACAACTTTGCTGAGGAGGCAGAAAAAGAACATGAACTGTATCCCTGGACAGAACGCCAACACAAGGTCTGTGGGAATGGGCCTAAATGAAACTCAAATGGTGCAGAAGCTTTTTGTTGTCTCTCTGCACAGGCATGTTTTCTCCCTCACTAAGGGAGAAACCCCTGATGTTAAATCTCATCGGACAGGAGTATGGGGGAGTTTGGTTGGGATACACTCATTTTTACCCAGACATGCAAGCTGGTGTATGTGTGGGCAAGTGATGTACTTGAGGCCAGTGGTTTTTAAGCTTAGGTACCGGCAGCCATACTGGATTTGGCAGTGAGTGGTTCTGCGCATGTGCCGCTCCAGATTGCCTCACTGAGTGAGCTTCGCCTCCGAAATTGAGGCTGCTTGGGTGCCAGTGCATCACTTCAGGCACTCGTTATGAAAATTTTGACCTACATGTGCAACTAATAGCGCTGCTAGCTCAGCCACACAGCCCAATTTTCATACTAACATAGACTAGTGGTTCATTAACAGATGTTAATCCATGCTGAATACCCCAGAGCACCTGAGCCAAAGTATGCCTGGCATATGAATACAGACACCTGGCTGAGTTCAACGGTGTCCTAACATGGTCCTCTTTCCTGCCTCCTCCACCTCCGTTTGAATGGTGTGGAAGGCCTACAGATGATGGAGAGCATCACCACCTGCCGTGCACCTCCCTAAACAATGACCAGTCTGGACCTATTTTAGGGTAGGGCTAGACTGCACTCACTGAGTGTGGCCGCTGCTCACGTTGACACACCTGAGTGAGCTTTACTCTAACTAGCGTGAGTCCTGGAGCAGCAAAACTGCACCAGCACAGTTAGAGCAGGCGGTACAAACCCACCAGTGCCCTGGTAATTAGTCATGCAGCTCACTCATGCGGCCCCCCCTCCCCAAAACCCAACTGCTCCAGAACCCAAGCGAGCGAGAGTAAAGCCACCTTTGGTATGTCAGCGCTGGCGCACCCAGTTGCAATCACACCCAGAAGAGCAATCTACACAGCGTCTCAGTGAGCTGATGTGTGCCCTGCATCATGCTGAACATGGAGTGTAAGCGCCTGCCCCTGAGGGCTCATCCGGAGCCCAGGCCTTTGCACACACCCATCTTTCGGCACTGAACAAGCCCAGCTGCCCTCTCTGAAAATCCTGCACCTCTGTCTCCTGTCTGGCCCTCAACGTATGAGCATCTAGCGGGATTTGGGCTGGTGCCTGCTTTTTGGGCAAACAGGCAGCCATCTGTGCGCGCACTCACCCGCTCTGCCGGCGTTACTGTGGTAATGAGGATGCAAACAGAGATGCAGAGCTCTTTGAAAACTAGCCTTTAAAAATCCAGGCTTCTACTGAAGATGCGTTAGTTAATGTCATCCCCTCCTTCCCCCCCCCGGGTTCAGAGGCTCAAGATTATTGGCGTGCTTTTATCACAAAAGCTGCCATTGACAATATTCATCATCCCTTTGTGAAAAAAACATGCCAGGGTTATGTAACCCTGAAAAAAACCTTTGTGAAAAAAATATGCCAGGGTCAGTCACCCAGGGTTACGTAAGTGGCACATGGCTTTGTGCCATTTTTTTCACCACTCACGCTCGAGCGTGCTTTTATATCTCCTTATCCGTGACCTGGGTGGTCCAGACACAGTGTCAGTCTCTTTGGCACCAGCATCGCATCACTAGGTGCTCGCTACTTAGGCGTTCACACATCTCTGTTCAAGTTTGTCCTCAATGTAGAACGAAAGCCTGTGACCTGATGTCTGCTCTGAATGCAGCACAGCATGTGGGTCATGCTGCGTACCCTAGCTTGTTAGTGCTGGGTGGACGTACGTACATGAGCTGTGGCGGACACTGACTCATTGGGCACGCTCACAGCCCGCTTTCTCCTGGGAGGCTTTCAGAGCTTTAAGTGGCTGGGACACAAACAAGGAGGGACACCAGAAGCCAGGTTCAGCTCAACCTCTGCTAGCAACCCAGCAGCAAACCCTCACTTGCCCCTTGGTCTCTAGATGACAAAGGCCCCCAAATAGAATTCCCGTCACATGCTTCTAAAAGAGTAATATAACCAATGGGGCACAGAAATGAAACATCAGTGCTCTTGTCGCCCTTTCAACAAGGAACCCAACCAAAACAGATGGGCAGCAGCTGAAGTGAAGCAAAGTGGAGTTCACGCCATCTCCCTCCTCTCCCCCCCCACCCCCCAGACTCATTGCTGTGCTAGCCCAGTCCCCAGTGTAGATTAGAGCAATCCCAGGGCTGCTGTAAATGACACTGGCTGCTGCTATGTGCTAGGCACTGTTCCAGCAGCCAGGGATCATCAGGGCATAAGGATGCTCCAAGCGTGCCGCTTTAATCCCCTAGACATGGCCCCTACAGCAGGGTGTGGGCTCTGCAGGACCCACTACAGTTTCTCAAAGAATCTCATAAGCAGACGATGCCGCCGTTAACCATAGCTACTGGATTTTGGACGGCTTTGCACTGGGAGGCTGGAGCAAAGCTATTATAACAAACCCAAGGACCAGGCGCTACATGTTTCAAGCCACCGCATCATTTGTAAAGCAATGTTAATGTATTAGGGCTACTTTTTTAATCATATAAATATTATTCAGAATGGCCCCCTAATTTCATGGCATGAGTGCTGGAATCACAGTGCAGAGCTGAATGTAGCGTGCACATTAACACAGCGAACCATGAAACCTTGTGTTCTCTAGGCAGCCATAAGGGAACCTCTTGATTTGGTGCCATGAAGGTCCATTTACATTGCTCTGGCAGTGTAAGGAGCCCTTAAATTGGGTCTAAATGAGACGCAGGCCCAGGGAGCAGAAAGGTGGTTTAAAGTCACCTTATTTCCCTGCCTGTTCCTGCTTCAAGGTCAGGAGCAGACGACCTGATAGCTGGGCCCTAGGTGCCGTCAAATGCACAAAGTAAATAAGCAGAGAGAATAGTTCTTGTCTGATCCCCTCCAGTCCCAGCACGCGGCAGTGGGATGCGTAACAATGTGAGCTACAACAGGTGTAGCTGATTATGTGATTTTCATGTGGATGGGCTCCCTTTCAAAGCATTGGCCTGTGGTGTTCTGACTTGCAAACAGCTCTGTTTTCATGAGTCTGCCTCAGCTTTCACTGCCACCTGACAGCTCTCTCATTTTCATAGTTACATGGGCCTTACAGCTTTTTTCCTTCCATAGACTACCTGGAGATGGCTAATCTTCAGAAATACAATTGATGTCATACAAGGAGGTGAACATCTGCCAGAGCTGAAGTTTGGGCTCTCTCATTCTCTGCCACATACTTAAGGTTTGCGATTAAGACATACGTTCAATGCCCTTGGCTCATCAGGGACATGCCCTGCTAATTATTCAGCCATTCAGCTTACTCCAGACAGCACAACATAAATTGTTTCCTTGCTCTGGTCTACAGAATCAGGTTTCCTCAATTTTGGCTCTTTCACTTATCATTCATGGCCAGGGACCTTTCCAGACCACTTACATTCCCATTTTAGACCTCTGGTGTTGGGTAAAAATGCAAATGCCCAAAGCAATGAAAATAAACTAATTTTTTTTTCACTTAGGGCTGTCACTCTGTGTGTGTGAGTGTGTGCGTGAGAGCGAGAGAAGCAATGCTTATAAGTCCAAAGAAACCAGCGTTTTCAGACAACACTCACCATTTTAAATGCTGGCCCGCAGGGAGGTCCGGTTTTATAGTATAAAATGAGTTATACTATAAAGGGGAAGAGAAGTTTGTCCTGTATCCCCTAGCTCTGAAATATTTGGCATAAGCAGAAGTCTGCAGACTTACAATACTATATGAATTATATTTTAGATTTCTAAATGTGTGCCATTCACCTTTACTAAAGGTATAGATTATCAAGAAAAATGTCAAATCTTTTGAAATAATTTTCATCCCACAGGATTTGAAAAGGAACAATTTTTCATTTATTTGAAACTTTCACAAAAAATGTTTAGAGGAAAATTTTAGAGTTGGAGGTGCTCCCCCAAGCTTCTCTCACTTTTTCCTTTTCCATATAGCTGAGGAGAAGGGGAAGGAAAAAGGCAAGCACATCATCACAACTGGTTCTGAAAGTAATGCTGGGTAAGCCGGGCAATGCTTCAAAGTCGCTGGAGCCCAGGGAGGATGGAGCTAGGCTGTTCTCAATGGTAGTAGATGACAGAACTAGGAGCAATGGTCTCAAGTTGCAGTGGGGGCGGACTAGGTTGGATATTAGGAAAAAGTTTTTCACTAGGAGGGTGGTGAAGCACTGGTGGGTTACATAGGGAGGTGGTGAAATCTCCATTCTTAGAGGCTTTTAAGGTGCGGATTGACAAAGCCCTGACTGGATGGTTGAGCAGGGGCTTGAACTAGATGATCTCCTGAGGTCCCTTACAACCCAGTCTTCTATGATTCTATGATAAGATCAGGTCCTTTGTTTGCTGTATTTAACTAGAAAATGGCCCTGGGTAGTTAACACACGCTATTTATTTAATAAGCAGTAAAGAGCATTGAGATGGGCAAAAAAGGAAGAACTAGTATATTAGACCAGGGCTCAAGGACTTAGGACTCCTGGGTTCTGTTCACATTGACTTATGGTGTGATTCTGAGCCAGTCATCTGTCAGTTTATTTATCTGTAGATGAACTATTATAGCCCTTGACCTCTATTACAAAGGTTGTGAATTGCTGATCTAACACACAGAGAGGTCACTGGATGAAGGCTAGCTATGTATGCATCACAAATACATTTCCTGTGGCAGCCTGGCCCACAAGCAGGGCCCACAAGTGTGCTGGGCATTGAGTGAGCCACAGTGTAGGATTTATGCCCGTCTTTTTCACACAAACTGAGGTCTGATGACAATTTTCCACAGCTTCAAGGAACCGTTAGGACAATAGTATGCAATAATCCTTGCTTTATTCAGCCCAGGAATTCTGGGGACTGATAAATTCCAAGGCCAGAAGGGCCCATTGTGATCATCCACTCTGACCTCCTGTATAGCGCAGGCCAGAGAACTTCTTCCCCAAAATAATTCCTAGGGCAGATCTTTTGGAAATATATCCAGTCTTGATTTAAAAATTGTCAGTGATGCAGAATCCGCCATGATCCCTGGTAAATTGGTCCCATGGTTAATTACTCTCACTGTTAAAAATTTAAGCCTTATATCCAGTCTGAATTTGTCTTTGTTTAACTTCCAACCACTGGATCATGTTATACCTTTCTCTGCTAGATTGAAAAGCCCCAATTTAAATAGTTGTTTCCCATGTTGGTAGTTATAGACGGTAATCCAGTCACCCCTTAACCTTCTTTTTGTTAAGCTACATTGATTGAACTGCTTGAGTCTCTCTTATTAGGCATGTTTTCTAATCCTTTAATCATTCTCGTGGCTCTTCTCTTAACCCTCTGCAATTTATCAACATCCTTCTTAAATTGTGGGCACCAGAGCTGGACACAATATTGCAGCAGGGGTTGCACCAGCGCCAAAGATAGCAGTAAAATAACCTCTGATCTCCTACTCGAGACGCCCCAGTTTATGAATCCAAGGGATCAGCCGTTTTGGCCTCAGCACTGCATGGAGAGCTCACGTTCAGCTGATTGATCCCCAAATCTTTTTCAGAGTCCCTGCTTCCCACCATAGAGTCCACCATCCTCTGGCCTATATTTTTTGTTGCTAGACATATAAATTCACATTTAGCTGTATGAAAACACATTGTTTGCACCCAGTTTATCAGGTGATTCAGATTTCTCTGTATCAGCAATTTGTCCGCTTCATTATTTATCATTCCCCAGATTTTTGTGTCATCGGCAAACTTTATCAGTGATGATTTTATGTTTTGTTCCAGGTCATTGATAAAACTGGTAAATAGTGTAGGGCTAAGAACTGATCCCTGCAGAACCCCACAAGAAACACACCCCCATCTTGATGCACAATTACCTTTTGAGATGAACTGGTTAGCCAGCTTTTAATCCATTTAATGTGTGCCATGTTAACTTTATATGAGTCTAGTTTTTCAATCAAAAATGTTGCACAGTACCAAGTCAAACGCTTTACAGAAGCCTAAGTAAATTACAGAAACACTATTACTTTTATCAACCAAACTTGTAAATTCACCAAAAAAGATATCAAGTTAGTCTGACAGGATCTATTTTTTATAAACACATGTTGATTTGCATTAATTGAGTTACCTTCCTTTAATTCTTTGTTAATCGAGCCCTCTATCATCCACTCCATTATCTTGCCAAGGATCGATGTCAGACTGATTGGCTTATAATTACCTGGATGGATCCTTCTCCTCCCTGTCGTTCAGGGACTTTACTTATGATGACCTAAGGCCTCATCCACCCATTTAAATCAGTGGAAAGCCGCCCATTTACTTCAGTGGGATTTGGATCAGGCTTGTAAAGAAGAAAATGGTTTCTTTGTTTGACTTCTGTGTGGAACAGACTGTTAACATGTAGCCCTCAGATGCTTTTATACAAAGGTCTGCGCTCTTGTGATTTGCCTTGACACCAGGATTTCTGATGCAAATAGAAACTAAACTAGTTGGGTGGAATAGACATTACCCTTAGGATTTTGAAACTTTTTATTATGGCAAAGTTATAATAAAATGTTAACATATAACATTGTATATTACTTTTGTCTTATTCAGGATAAAGTTAACAGTCAAAGAACTTGGCTAAATATTCTGGCTTGCTCTCTGGGGAGCCCACCTCCTCTGAGTATCCCTAAAAGGGTGACCAAATTTCTAAATACCTATTCTCTTTTTGGCGCTTCTCTTGTGTATATACTTGACGTGAAAGCTTTTGCATTACAACAGTTCATATTTTACTATACTACAATTCCATAGGAGGAGAAATCACATATTTCCAATAACGTGCAGTACACAGTCTTGCTGCTAACAATAAAAATTAAATTAATTTGTTGTTCTGTTTAAAATGTAGATTCTTTACTGCAGCATTAAATAAGCAGGTCTGGGGTTCTCTATGAAGTCAGAATTTTGTCATAAAATTAATCTCTCTCATAATTTTCTCCCAAAATTATCCAGTTCCTGAAAATAGCTACCACCTGTGCATGTATGTTCCCTTTCCCTGGAAGCCTCCAACAGAGCACCTAGTAGCAAAAAATGGATCTTAATTGGAGTCAAATGCCATCTATTTGCTAAGTTATTAAAAAAAGGTGACCTACACAAATTGAAGATGTATATCCCCTTTCCGAATAGCTATCCTCTCATCCAGGTCAATTTCTCAAATACCTCTCCCATCTTTTCATCTGGGTTGTTTTCTTATCAACATCTTTTTCAATCAAATTTGTATTTATCTTAGAAATTAAACCTTTTGCTCCAGCTTGTTCTGGGTTTGTTCCTCAAATGTGGTAAAAGGTCTAGATAAAGCCATCTTGTATCCAGATTTCACAATAAAACGGTGTGCTCGTAAATATTGAAAATACAGGATCTTTATATTTACATTATTGCATATCTCTTGGTATGATTTCAAATCAGGACCCAGGAACAGCACTCCTAATTGCGTAATTCTTACCCACAAGGACCAGTCACTTGGATAGTTTCTAGGGATAAATTTCTGATTATTAATTAAAAATAGCTACGGGAAAGGGCCTCGGTGACAGGAATTTAAAGCATTTATCCAAAGCCACCCAGGTGGTCTGGATGAGTGATTTTTTTTATTTTTGGTTACCTAAATTTCTTTTTAACCCAACAATTACTATAAATTGCTATATGTGGGCACCAGTCTTGTTCAATTTTTATATAGTATTTGGATGGTCTATTGTTAACCCATGCATAACAAAAAGCCAAATTAGGGAAAGCCATTCTATCCCATTTTGTAGGCTTAACCAGAGCTTTTGCGCTCACTCTTTGTCTTTTATGTTTCCATACTACATTTAATAGTGTGTCCTACCATATTTTTAATGTCATGTCAGAGAGCTCAACAGGGATGCACTGAAACACAAATAATTTTGGGAGGATGTTCATCTTTACTGAGGCTCCCCTACCTAGTCAAGAAATTTCAGATTTGTTCCAACCTCTTGGATTTCAGGAGGAAATGTTATGAAGGGTGAATAAGTCAGCCAAATAAGTAACAGAATCTGCAAAGGATTCAGGCTGAAAAGATATGTTGGGGCAACTAATAAATGTGCATTTTGATTCTGTCACTCTGTCAAGGCTTTATGAGGTGCTAGGCAATATATGCAATAACAAATGACTGCTTGCTCAGACCCTACAGTCCCTTTATTTCCACTCGGCCTGAGAAATCAGTGTCATCATTCCTCAATGTTTTATTAATATGGGGATTTATCTATCCCCTCCCTAGCTAATCAGCATTTGATCAGTTATCTACCTGAGGCTCACTCTATAGCCTAGCTAATTGCATCTGTTTGTTTGTTTTTTTTAAAAAACGTTGTGTTACTAAATCTTGTAATGAACTACTTAAAAATAATCCAGTCGTTCTGAAAAGCTGTTAATGGTGCTGTGCCAGGTTTTTGAAACACCATAGCTGTAAAAATCCTATCTGGGAGAAAAACACTAATCTTTGGTGATGAAAGGAAAAGTGGCGTATTTCCTTTGCTAACCCTCAGTGTCGATTTTCTCTTCATTTTAAAGGAAGAGCCAGTAATGTCAAAAGAGATGTTGTGAGGCATATTCTCTGCTGGCATGAATTGGTACAGCTCGCTGAGGTCAATGGAATTTCATCAATTTACACCAACAGAGAATCTGGCCCTATAATTGTGACACTTCCAAAGAGCTAATTGTCTATGTCGATCAAGTTCTGCCACTCAGTGGAACTTGTATATTCAAACTCTTAAGTAAAAGCACATAATTGAAAAGGTTAAATCAGGGGGCTTGGATGAATGCTGCAGTAATCAGTGGTTCTCTTGTCCAAGACCTAGAGAGGTGTGCCGGGATTATACCTAGAATAGAAATTTTTTGCCTTTCATTCACAGAACACACAATAGGACTGGGATTGCTATTTTCCAGATTCTGTCTTTCATTTTCTTCAGCTACACTCTCTGCACTGCTTCATAACCACTTATTGAATTAAACAGAAATCATATGCCAGATGCCCAGATATACTATCAGTCATATTTCCTCCACGCTACAATAATCCAATCAAGGCTGGGTAATTAAAGACTACCCCTTACTAACATGTTGAGTCTCATCTTCAGCTTGTCTTTTGTAACTTTGGCAATCTGTTTCTTTCCATACACTGATTAGCGCCCCCATCAGTGGTGTACAGGTACCCAAGCTGCAAGGAGCGCAATCCAGACAACGCCAAAATGCTCCAAAGTGAATGAGAAACAAAATGAAACAAGGAGCAAAAAGGAAAGACAGGGAGGGTGAAGAAAAGGGGACCAAAAAAAAAAAAAAAAAAACCCATTAGAATGCAACTGCAAGCAACAACTTGCACACAATCTACAAACCAAAGGCATCATTGTCCATTGCCTTGCCCGTTGTGTCACGATAGCAGTATGATATGCTCCGGTGTAAATGGCCCAGGGACAAAGCAGCAGAGGGTCAGGCCCAAAGGCACATTTGCCGACATGATTAGATGGCTGCTGAATGTTAATGCTGAATAATGAATATGTTAGAGACAATCAATCAATCTGCTCCCAGACAATTTGGGAGTGAATAACGGAATAGACTTTTCTTTTGAATTATGGCCTTAGAATCTTTCATCCTGTTTCTAAGAAATGCAATGCTTTGTAAAGAGCCCTGTTTTACCAGCCACACACCCTGGCTTAGAAAGTGAGGCATGAAATATTGTTAACAACACCTCGCTCGCTCTCTGCTCCCTTTTCTGGGCTCTTTCTTCCTCACACATTTGTCTACGTGATCCTCCTCCTCTTCCTCCATGATTTTCTTTTAAAAACCCAGGCAAAGATTGTCAAATCTTGAATGCTTAAATGTAGGTTCCTAATACCCTATTTAAGCACCTAAATAAGTGGCCAAATTTTTCAGCTGAGCACGTGACAGCTCTCAATGAAGTCAATGGTGGCTGCTGAATGCTTTTGAAAATCAGACCGCCTCTGTGGGCTGCAACTCAACAAATTATTTAATGTTAAACATAAGTAGTGCCTTTGACTTCAGTGGAACTACTAACACACTTAAAGATAGATATGTGCTTAAGCACCTTGCTGAATTAGGGCATTAGGTGCCAAAATACAGACTTAGGAGAGTAACTTGGTCATGAGTCATAATATATTAATGTTTATGCTGCTACATGGCTACCCTAAGTTCTAAAGGCTGTGCATTATGGCTGACTTCATGTTTTCATTCCTGACTTCTGAGCTCTGAAGCGCCAAATCCCTCTTGTCTGTCGTACTCATATGACTAGCCCCATTGAAGTCCTTGGCATTACTCATGTGAGTAAGGGTTTGCAGGATCAACTGCTAAGGCTGTAAGTCGATTGAGCAGTGACTTTATCTTCCTGCATGTGTAGAAAGTGGCATGGACACCTATTATATAATAAATAACCATTAAGGCCTATTTTCTGCCACACTGAGTCACACTGGTAATACCTTGCTCCTGGAATAGTCATATTAATGAATGAGGCTGCTTGCTGGGCAAGATACTCACATTAAATGGTATAAGAATTTACAGCCAAATCAGAATCAATGGGACTTTGTGTAAAAAGATCAGACCTTTAGACAGCTAATACTTAGACTCAATTCCCTACTTTGCCACAGGATTCTTGTGTGACCTTGAGCAAGTCACTTAGCCGCTCTGTGCCTCAGTTTCCCATATGTAAAATGGGCATAATAGTACTTCCCTACCTCCTAAGGGTGTTGTGAGGATATCCCCATTAAAGATTGTGAGGCATTCAAATACCATGCTAATAGGCCCAAGATAGCCATCTAGATAACACAGCCTAGCATTGCAGCAGGAGGGGCTGAGATATGGGGAGAGAAAGAAGTAGATTAAGCAGAGTCCTTTTTCATTATCATTGCTATTTATTATTCTTTTAGTTATTTATTATTAACCATCTGCGGATGGGGAAGCTCAGGGACTAACCGAGAACAGAGCCCCGTTGTGTGAGGCACTGTAAAACAGCCCTGTAGAAGGGATGGCCTGTCCCTCTCTGTCAGACTCAGAGGGAGGTCGCGTCTCCTCTTGGCCATACCTGTGTGGACAAGCGTTAGGCAGAGAATTAGCTTTCTAGAGTCTATTCCCGTGGGCCCTCAGGCAGGGTAGGACAGAGCAGGCAAGTAAAGAGTGTACTGCCCTGGGGAGGCTCCACAGGCCATGGTGAGGCTGTCACCCCAAAGTTGGGGTGGTTAGGAGGGGGAGGGGAATGCAGGCCCTCCCGACTCCAACATGTCCCAGCCCAGGGCCCTAACAGCGGCAGAGTGCTCCACCACTGGGTCAGCGGGGCTCCAGCCGCAACTCACTGACCGGTGCTCAAGCTCGAGCCCAGCCAGACCTAGTTCAGCTACCCTTGGGATACTTCCTCCACCCCGTACCTGTGGCCAGGGTCATCATCTGCTTCCTCGGGCATGTCACCAGTGGTAGTCCAAGCAAGCCCTCACCGTCAGGGTTGTCCCACTGCTCAGGCAAGTTGGGTGAGTCCTTGAAGCAGCTGGAGTCCGGTCAAACACCTCATAGTAGGGGCAGGTTGTCGGTGTGTTGCCAGACTAGCCTTGTAAAAGGGTTTTGCTTCTTTCCCTACACTCAACTGCTGTTTGGTTAATCCCCTCACTCCCTCCGCACCAGCCTCTCAGAGATGTGAAGATGGATAGTGGTGCTGGTTTGGGGTACAACTCCCCAAATTGTGGACCTTACTGATCTCACACAAGAACTTTGGTGTGAACCTCTGGCAATCTGGCATGAGGCACTCCCAGATGCCATCGCTGTATAATCTGCTGTTTGAGTGCGGTAGAGGAATGTAGCAGGCCACGTGGAATGTGAGGTTGAAATGTTGCACCAATATATATAAGCTGGTGGGTGATATACAGGGCAGAAGAAGGGAATAGGTAGGAGAACAGGAAAAATAAGGCCCCAGGGGAACTGTGGGAAAGCATTTGTGGACGCTCAGCACCTGAGTTAAGGAACCAGGTTACAACTGCAGCCACAGTGCAAAGTGAGCAGAGTACGGCCTGAGTTAAAGCAGCACCTAGGCTCCAACCTCTAGGTTTGAATCCAGGTATGCTAGCCTGGGTTCACAGCACTTTCAACTCAGGTCAAAGGTTTTTGTGTGTGGAAGGGAGGGTGAGTAAGAGCTAAAATCGAGGTAAAAGCCTGGTTAACTCTGCAGTGAAGACATCCTGTGAGGAGAATGGTGGGAGGGAGCTGGGGTGTCTTTCATCCCATTGCTCTGATCAGTAACTTGCTCTCATGGTCCTGTGCTAATTCCATCTATTGCTTATTTTTTTAAATTCTGTCTCCTGTCTCCTGCACAGTGGGGAGCCCTAAGCGAAGATCAGCAGGGCAAAGTAAACCAGAAAAAGTGAGTTTCCAGGACACTGTTTAGCACAAATTTTTGCATTGCATATGCAAGTCCAATTTGCTCTTTTCTTTTAAACACAAAATCAACTAAAAACAAAAAGAGAGAATTCTACAGTGGCTTAAAAGTACAAAACAAGGACATTTGCAGACTGTGCAAATAAGGAAAGGGCTTTGTCATAATGCATATCTCAGAGGATTGTGTATATGAGCGTCTGTTTACTTTTTCACCAGAGGTGTATGTGCCTCAAAACAGGGACTTTGCTATATGAGAAATAGGCATTGTGGGAAAACATCATGGAAAAAAGAATATTTTTTTAAAGTAAATTAATATATTTAATAGATTCACTGAATTACTCTCTCCACCTCCCTGTCACTGCAGGATTGGTCCTTAGTGGAGATGTATTAGGGCTTTACTCCGTCTAGCTTTAAATGTCACATTTCATTTCCTGCCACAAATATAAGGAGCTTTTATCTGCGGAATGGGGGGGGGGGGGGGGTTGTTTTCTTTCTTGTATGCGAATGTATTCTTAGGTGCTGTCCAAAATACTGGAAAAATATTTGCTGTTGAAAAGAAAAACGCTAATTCAAAGACTAAGTATTAACTCAGATTGTTCACTGTGATATGCAAAAAAAACCCCAGCTTTGCACAGCCCCCCCCATGTAGTATAAGAAACAAGTGGATTTATGTGAACAAGACTGACCTTGTGTTTTTTTAGGTTGGGGGGAGGGGCTGGGACTCAGTAGATCTGGGTTTAATTCCCATCTTTGCAACAGATTCCCTGTGTGACCTTGGGCAAGTCACTTAGGGCTAGGTTCACAAAAGGACTTAGACACCTAAAAGGTTCTTTAGGTGCCTACATCTAACATTTAGGCACCACTGGCATTCATAAAACCCCTGCTCACTTGCTGCCTAACCCTTCTGGTGCCTAAATTTCTGCCGCTGGGCATGTGCAAAACCTCTTAAATCCAAGCAGCTCGGTGCTCTAGCTACGTCTCAGTGGGATTTTCAAACTAGGCATTGCCCACCTGTCTCTCTGGCAGGGCCCAATCCTGAAGCATGCTCAGAGCATGCCCTGACCTGCACAAAGGGCATCAGGGGACGTACAGATGTGTGTCCCATTCTATCCAATAGTCCACTGGTTACAGCACTCGCCTGGAATATGGCAGACCTGAGTTCAAGTCCCTGTTCTAAATCAGGCAGAGTATGGACTGAGACCCGGATCTGTCACAGCACAGGGCAGCGTTGCAACCACCAGGCTATTCTGGGGTGGGTCTCTCTCAATCTCTTGCTGAGTGGAGCAATGCCTCTGTGCCTTTGAGGAGCTGGGCACTGAGGGCTAGATCCACAAAGGGACGTAGGCGTTGCCATGCCTAACTCTTAGGTGCCCTGATACTTGATGAGCACCTCAGGCACCCAGGCTCCCCATGCGTTGTATGGGGAGAGTTAGGCACCTAAGAAAGGGATTCACAGAAGCCAGCATGCCAAGCAGGACCTGCCTAAGCTAGCCAATAGGAAATACTGGCCAGAGATAGGCATTTCCCTCTGCTTGAGATCCTCAGCTACAAACCCGCCCCTGGAGTTCAACACCTAAACCAGGACAGCAACGTAGATAGCTTGTGCCCTAGCAGCTGAAACACTCGCCGTCTCCTGCTCATGCTCCCATGCACCCATTGCCCTGTGCCTATCTGCAGTCTGCCCTCTAACCAATCAGAGTCCTGAACCCGGCCCTCCTGCTGCAGGGTCTGAGGCATGTGCTAACCACTGGGGACTTAGCTGCCTACTAGGTTAGGTAGCAATTGAGCGGCAGTTCTGAACACGTCAGTGGTGTCAACCTAGCCCCCTAAGCAGGCACATGGGGAGCTAAAAATACCTTTTGAGGCTCTGGGCCTTGGTCTCTCTCTCTCTGCTTTGATATCTCACCTGTAAACCGGAGATGATACTGCCTCGTCATGAGTGTGTTGTGAGCATAAATTCGTAAAGGTGCTCAGTTGCTATAATGACGGGAGGGAATTAATGAGTCTGAAGCATGTTATGGTTGCAGTCATTAACTTTTATATAAATTGGATATTCAGGGCCGGATTTTCCACTGTCTTCTCCCTTATTTAGTCATCCAAGCCCCCCTGAAGACAATGGAAAGACTCCCATGGACATCAGTGGGCTTTGGTTCAGGCCCCTTCTGATTTGGGGAGCATTTTACGCCCATGCTGCACTCACTTCAAACACACGCGAATGGCTCTACGAAGGGCCAGGCAGTGGAGAATCAGGCCCGACAACACCGTTATGGCAACACAGCGACTGTACAATTATTTCCTTTGCCCTGTCTCTGCTGAAAAGAGCTGACCGTGGCTCCCCAATTACCCCGTGTCCTTTCTCTAGTACTTTGCAGGTTCTCAGCATTCCTGCAGGTGTTTCCTGCCAGCATTACCTTTTAAAAATATCCCACCTAATCCCTCCTTTGTTCACGGTTCCAGTAATAAGTTTCAACTATTGTGCTTGTGAAAGTGGCTCTGCAAGAACCTTGGAATGCTGTGTTTTCAGATGTAATTAGGGAAAGAAATTTATCAGCTTCCTCCTTTCTATCTCTGCTTTTATTGCCATTTAACAGAAAATCCATCTCTCCAGATAACCATTTAGTAAATTTGTTAGTAAGTTTGTTGCCTTAACACAACATAATAGATATTTGTTTTTTAGAGCTTCGTTTGAATAGAGAGCTAGAGACAGAAAAAGCAGCTCAGTGGGGCTTCACTAACTTGAATGGTTGGGGGGTTTATTTTCATTAACAGGTCCTAGGGAAAGGAACACTTTCACTTTAGTTTAGGTTTTACATCTGTAGAGTTGGCTGGTGCCGGTGTCAATTGTTGCTACCAGTTGTTGACCAATACTCAGGGGCTGGAACAGGGCACAGCTGTGTGCCACTAGTTCTCATATGACTGCTTTAACTAGGAGTGGGGCTAGGAGTGGCTTAGATCAACTCACAGAAGCAGGAAACCATGACACTGACAGTCCCCATGGCTGACTGACGCACTCTCTCCCCAGTGCTGTGCGGATCTTGCTGCAAAAGAGAATTGTCCCCACTGCTTTAAATTTGCAGGGCTGATGGATGGAACAAATGGGATGAACTGTTTATAAAACATTGATCTAACCTTTAACAAAATGCATATCTACCCTAACGCGTAGACTCTTGTGCATCCTCTAGGCTTCTTCCTATACTTCTTATATCTGACACTTGGCTTCTTATATCCATACTTCTTATATCCTTTAATGGAACAAATTACCAAAGGATGTGGTGGATTTTCCATCACTTGGAGTCTTTAAAGCCAGATTGGATGCCTTCCCAGAACATATACTGAAGTTCAACCACAAGTTGCTGGGCATGCCGTGGGAACCACTGGGTGAGATTCAATGGCCTATGTTACGTAGGAGGTCACTCTAGAGGATGGGTTTGTACAGCACCTAGCATAATGGTGTCATGGTCTGGTAGTGGGACTACTAGGCATCATTGCAAAACAAATAAAAAATAGTCCCTTCAGAAATCTATCAAACACATATGGAAGAGACTCGATTGTACTGTCAATGATTCTGTCTTCCCTCAAACTAAAAAGTCAGTGCCTACGTTAACAAAATCACTCAAACTTTCTTGCAGTTTTCTTCTTCACCTGGAGCAACTGATTCAAGATGCAATCCCCATGCCAAGGTACAGAAGGCTATCAGTCTAAACTGGGGCTGGCCAACCAGTTTTATGAGAACAGAGTCCAGCGAATATCCAGGTGGGGACAATGGATATTCTGGGCCATACTGGAATGGAGATGTATTCAAGTACCAATAATGCAGATCCCATTTTGAAAGCTGGTTTGAGAAGATAATCTACAGAAAGCAGAATTGCCTGGCTGTGCCATACAGTTAATCTTTTTGGGGCAGGGACTGTATCTTCTGGTCTTGTAAAGCACCTAACACAACGGGGTCTCAATCCTGATTGGTGCATTTGTGTGCTACCCTTGCACATCATCAGTAAGCTGCCATTCACCACGAGCCAAATCCTGATCCTTGGGCAAAGCCTACATAATAAGGGCAATCCTCCTCTCACCAGACCACAATGCACTAGTGGAGTTGCACTGCAGCTACTGTTGTGACCTGAGGGCTGCAGTAACATCCGCGCTCCCTGGTTTCACCTCCACAAAGGACTGGCCACCAAATCCATATACTCACAGCTCCCAGCCTCCTCCCAAGCCTTTCTGTGTATGGGGGAGCGGAGCCCCTGCTGACTGGACCCAGGCCTTTGCTGGCTCTGCTACCTGTGTCCATTTTGTAGGTCACAGGATTTGGCTTCCAGTGATGGGAGAACACAGAACTGTCCTTACTAGGACCATTTATATTTGGTGGTCCCAGTCCTGCACACCTTTCGGAGTACAAGGAATTCAGGATCTGGTGAGAGGAGACTTAAATGCCCCTTTCTATCGCTTTAGCTTCAGGCATAATACAGACACTTTCAACTCTTAATAGCCACCAAACTCCACCTTTCTCCTAGCATTGGCTCAGATTCTCCCCACCCGAGCTGTCACCTTCACGCCTCCTCCCCCCCACACTTATTCCTTTTCCCTGTCACATCCACTCTCAATCCTCTGTCTGCCCACTTTGGTCACTTTTTCTTTCCTCTCCTCCAATTTCCTGCCATAATCCAATGCTAAAGGTCACATGGGTGCCAGCCCCCCGTCTGGGTCAGTGGCTGAGCTGCCTGTAGGCTTGCCACTCTCAGCCACATGGGCCCACATTCACAAATATCCTGAGGTGCCTAATCCTAACAATTGCAATGGGAGTTAGGCACCTAAGTTCCTTAGTGAATCTGGCCCATGAAGTCACGGATGTGATGCTACAGGCTGGATTCTCCATTCTGCCTTGCACCTTGTATGGTCATTTATACCTGTACAAAGTTGGTGTAAAATGCCATCAGAGACAGAGGTTGTGTCTAGCCCTTGGATGTAAAGGATACAGGCTGGAGAAAGCTCCCTCCCAGGCTCTCCTGCATGCAATCACCAGGGACAACAGAGTCCTCCATTACCGTGGTACTTATGGCACTCTCTGTACAAGGGATGCTGTGGTAACTTGGAGTGCTTGCAAATGACCCTGGTAAAGACTGTAACTCCCACCGCTGTACCCAAAGACAATCCACCCAATCATGCCATACAGTGGCGTACCGTGGGTCTCTGGCACCTGGAGGCCAAGCCTGCATTTGCACACCTCCCTCCAGGCAGGGCAGGAGGAGTCCCGGCATTGCTCCCCAGCTGCCCCGGGGGGGGGGGTGCCTGAGGGGGAGGCAGGGGTAAGGCCAGGGGCACAAATGCAGGCTTGACTCCGCCACTCCCCGCACTAACCCGCCCCGCGGTGCCTGCCTCTCCCGCTCCAGCCTCACATCCTGTCACCGGCTCGAATGGGGGAGGCCTCACCCCTGGCCAGGGGAGGGAGAGGAGGGGAAATGCCGGGCCAGCCCATCACGACACGCAGGAGGGAGAACGCAAGAGCAGGAGCAGCTGCCCCTCCGCCTCCTGCACCCCCCGCCCATTGTGAAGGGCTGGCCCGGTGCCCCGCACTCACCTACTGCTCCAGCGCCGTAGCCTAGCACCAGCTCAGATGGGACGGCCTCACCCCCTGGCCTGGGAGGGGGGAGAACCGGGACAGCCCTTCACAACATGCAGGGGGCGTTGGCCCCTCCAGCACCCCATCCCTTACGCATCATGAAGGACAGGACAGGACCGGCCGGCACCCAGGAGCCTATTTCCCCTCCCAACTGATGCCATCCTTAAGTAGTAGGAACTTGTGAGGTGATGAGTCATCCCTGAACTAGACCCTGATTAAGTCACATGTGGTGATGAGTCATTCCTTTGGTAGGCTCCAGCCAATCCACAAGCCAGGAGCTGGTCTGGTGACTCTCAGGGCAGGTATATATGTCTCACAGGAGACAGAGCAACTCAGTCTACCCAATGCCACTTTGTGGCTTGGAATGCTTCCTTGAATGTTCGTGCTGACTGACTTTACCAGCCTTAGTCTTCTCTAGCCTTGCTCCCAGTCCTGTTTCAGCCTTCCTATGTCAATTATGACGTCCACCCCCAATTCCATCCCACTGTACCACTGATTGCTTGTGTCCTCTGATTCGGTTCAACACATCCAACTCAATCTAAACTCAACTAAAAATCACACAAACTCATCCAAGGAGGACTACAACGGATATGCTGACCTCTATTGACAAGATCTTCCTCCTATGGCAGTTGGAGATAAGCTATGGTTCTTGGTGTGGTTGGTTTACTGCCTGACCCTCAAGGAAACTACACCACCATTGCCTTGGCCCATTATGGATCGTGCAACAGGTCAACCTGGTAGCCTTCAAGCTCGTTACCCCATACTATGGAATACGTTGATATTTCTTTAACAAGGAAACATGGAATATGTGGACAACTCCATTCCTGGATGCACACAACTACCCTCCACCCTCTCATTGTGGTTCAGGGGCAGGAAGAATATCTGGTAAGACAGAGCCTGGATTCTAAGCTCCTGTGAGGACAACTCTTGTACCTCGTGGACTGGGAAGGGTATGGCCCACCCACTCATTCATGAGAATTGACCAGTATAATACATGCACCTTACCTCCTTCAGGAATGTCATTGGTCACACCCCCACCAGCTGGGCCTGAGGTTTGATGTGAGGTGATGAGTCATCCTTGAACTAGAGCCGGATTAAGCCATATCCGGTGATGAGTCATTCCTGTGCCAGTTTCCAACCAATCCACAGGCCAGGAGCGAGTCTGGTGACTCTCAGCGAAGGTATGTAAAGTCTCACAGGAGAAACAACAGCTCAGTCTGCCCAGTGTCACTTCATGGCTTGGAACTTTCCCATCTGATAGCGATGACAGACTCCCCAGGCTTTATCCTGCTCCAGCCCTACTTGGACTTCAGTCTTGTTCCCAGTCCTGCTCCACACTGCTCTTGTGCCCACCTAGCTCCCAGCCCTACTCTTGGCTTTTTGCAACCCCACACTTGACTCCTGACTCCAGCTTCTACCTCTGGTTTTGGTTCCTGGCCTGGCTGCCATGGCTCCAACCACTAGGCATCACTCTCCCTGTCTCGGTTCCTGACAGAACTCCCACTGGAGTCCAGGGGTGTTCTTTCTGCTATTTGCCTGAGGAGGGGGTTACATGAGTGCATCAGAGTGCATGTGGAGGTCTTAATGCAGCTTCCTGTGTAAAAGCGACGCCCTCTGAGCTTCATGGCCTATGTGTCCCTCAGTTCAAACAGGTAATGTACATCAGGAACTTTGTGACCATCCTGCAGCATCTTATCCTGCTGGGCACGCAGCACTGCCCTGACCTTCTCTCCCTATTGCAGGCTGATGTTTATCCTGTGTTAGATTTCCATTTAAAATTTCATAACATCCAGCTGTACTGGAGGTAAAAATGTGCTGTCTAAAAAAAGTAATTCACTGTGAGGCAGTGGCTGGAAATCATTTTCTGAACCACCGCACAATTTTAATCAGAGGACCATACTGTATCCAATCAAGGGAGGATTTGTGAGGGAGGGAGGATGGGTTCTAGTGTAGCATTCCCAAGGGAGCTGTAAATCCAAGCTCTGCTTCAGGAAGACAGGATATCATGGGCTTCACAGTCTACCCAAACCTAATTTGCACTAGAATTACATGGGCATTACTAATGTACATAGTAACTCAAATTGATTAGCTTGCTATTAGTAAGAGCAATGTGCTCACTTGGTAGCTGCGGTTTCCTTTAGAGCAGGAGCATAGTCGGCTTAGATATAGTAGGAAGTGGTGCCTCTTTTAAAATATGAATGCTGTAATAAAGAGGGTCGCATTCTAAGAGACGAAGGGCCACGCAAAGGGAGCTGCCAGCATCCTGCTGTTTTTAGCACATTAGCCTGGACTGTGTGCGTCACTTCCACTGAAAAATGGATCTCAGTGGCCCAATCCTGCTCGTGCTGAAGTTTTGCTACAGACTGCAATGGCAGCCAACTCAGGCTCCAAGTCTGGTTTTATTAATGACTTGTTACTTTAAAAAAACCCTGAGCACCTAGCAGTTTGCTATTATCCGGCTGTGCACCATGGACATGCAGAGTTTGTGCCTTGGCTATACTAGACCTTGCGGAACACTTTCAAAAGGGCTAAACTGATTTAGGAGCCAGAAAGTCCCATTTTCAGAAGTGACTTTGGCAATCTAAAAGTCGATGGAACAGAAGCTCCTAAAGCCCAGATCCCCAAATGTATTTAGGTGCCTAACATCCATTCACATCGATGTGAGCTGCATGCCTAAATGCCTTGAGAATCTGGGCCTAAATCACTTTTGGCAGTGGAACTTAGGCTATGTCTACACTACAAGTGGTATAGTGGTGCAGCTCTAGCCCCATAGTGTAGATGCGTCCTACAGTGATGGAAGGGGTTTTTCCAGTGCAGTAATAAATCCACCTCCACAAGAGGCCGTAGTTAGGCTGACGGAAAAATTCATCCATCAACCTAGCAGCGTGTACACCAGGGCTTAGATCAGCTTAACTACGTCTCTGTAGAGCATGAATTTTTCACACACAGCCCCGAGCGATGTAGCTAGGTCAACTTAAGTTTTAGGGTGTAAACCAGGCCTCAGGCTCCTAAGTTAATTAAATGTTTTGACAACATTACCTGTTGGTGGGAATCAGCCCTGATTCCATTTCTTGTGGCCAGCCATCACGCCACAGCACCCATGCAACCAGAAAGTGTAGAAAAGCAAAGCTATTGGTCTGAGTAGATCTCATCACTGCTTGAAACCAGGGTAAGCAAACTGTGGCATTCCCTGTCTGTTCTGCAGGTTTGCACCCATGCAGCTTCACCAGTTGTTAACTGCTGAAATCAGGACTAATTTCTAACACAGACAAGACCTTAGACGGTAAGTTCTTCAGAACAGGGGCCATTTTTTAATCTGTTTGCGCAGCACCTGCTGTTCTGTGATGCTTAGGCACCAACTGGGGCCTCTGAGTGCTAGTGTGATACAAGTATTGTCTAATAATGGCTTAGCCATTTGGGCCAAAATTCTCCCCTCAGATCCATGTGGTATTCTTCACTCGAATATTTCACTCTCGCTCTCTGAACACACTTCCCCCATTCACAGCCACAGGAGTCCCCCATACAGCAAGAGAGCGAGGATTGGCGTCAGGATCTGCTGTGTATCTCTGAGGGGGCAAACACTGCCCTAAGTCCCTAGCTACTAGTAAGTCAGGTGATTTTCATGTTACACTCGTTCCATTGGCAATGGGATCTGTGCAGAACTCACACAGGGACAGTAAGTTGTCATCTGCCTTAAGGCGCAATAAACAGTTGCCCAAGTTGTTCTTTAAACCGGTGAAATATTTACAGCATTTTCTTAGTCAGTCACCCAGGCCACTGGGTATCTGAAGTATGCTCCTGCCAGTGTGCTGTAGCGCTGGAAGTGGTGAAATGCAACTCTCTAGACAGCATATAAATACAGAGGCTTCATTCTATATCCCCATTCGGGCCAGGGTGCTAAGTGAGAGCAGGGCATGCTTTTCAAACCTGTTAGGAGTAGAGACTGGTCCAGACCAAAATCCTGGATCTGGACTTCAGAAGACAGCTCCTCACCTGGTGTAAACTGGTATCAAAGAGAGCTCCATCTATAATGCAAAGCCCATGTGTGGGACCTGTGGATCTTAAAGTACGCTGATTAGCTGACTGAGCTAGAAACCTAGCAGACTCAAACCGATGTGGCCTGGCCCCTGGAGAGGAAGAGAACACCACGCTATGTGTGGGGAACACAGCAGCTGAGGATCTGGCCTCTGAACTTCTCACCATGAGCTGACCTTGAGTCAGGTGTAAAGTTCTGTCCCATGCACGCAAACACAAGTATGTTACTGACAAACGGGCTTTCCTAAGAACTGGACAGGTTAAGATTTCATCTCTCAAAGGGTGAAATTCATGCCCACAGAACTCTAAGCAAGGAGATTAGCCAGCCACACCCTCAGCTCACAATTATCTACATGCAGACAGGATACTGGACTACATGGACTTCTGCTCTGACCCATCAGGCAATTCTTATGGTCCCTTCATGCTGACATTTGGGGCAGGTGCAGCGGTCCCTACAATGACAAACAAGGAATGCCGACTCCCCCACCACGTGCCTGACTGCTCTGCCCACTAGCTGCCACGGAGATCTATCAAGGGCCTAAGTGTTGCACAAGGTCCTTCAGCTGACTCTGAAGTAGGTTGAGTTTAGCTTAAGAGGACAGCTGATGGCTGAGGGCCACTGTTTGGCTGCCTGTACTCTACCACTGCCACGGGCTAGGTCAGATTTTTGCCTAGTTTTCACAACTTCACAGATCATGTTTTCAGCTTGGTTTGCATTTTGCAACTTTCTTGTATAATCAAAATCAAGTTTAAACCTATTTATTTACATGGCCAACTTGTCCAGTTTCGGCTCGGGTTGCATTTCACTGCACTTTAATTTTACTGGTGTAAATCAGGAAATGGATTTATAGTCATTTTATGGTATGATCATACCTAACCCCTCAATAGCCAGAGATCTCTTAATTGTTTCTCAAAAGAGGGAAAGTATCGTGTGTGTGTGTGTGTGTGTGTGTGTGTGTTGTGAGCACTGAAGTGATTTGCTCAAGGTCACACACAGGTCTCCGTCCACTGCCCCATACTGCCTCACAGTTTGATGATGTAAATGGAAGCAGAATTAGGCCACAGAACACTGGAAACATTTTTTGGAATTGGAGCCCATCTTTGAGTTTAATCTGATTTAGCTCCATTTCCTTTGTTTGTTCAACCCATGATAAGTATGGTGCATTTCTAATGTAGACTCTATTGGAGGATCCCAAAGCACCTTACAGAGTTTGGGCCACTGCCTTAGCTGAATAGCTGGTGTAAAATGGGAATGTCAGTGGAGCTACGTTACTTTTGTACAAGCTGAAGATTTGGTTTAATTAACTGAGCCACCCACCCCTGCTGGAAAGCAGGGAAGTCCTTTGCTGTCTCATCTTCACTATTCTCACTACCTGTTTGTGTTTTGGGATGGCATGATGTGTCTGAGCTGCAGGCTGTGGCCTCATTTGCCCTGGCTAGCTAAGTGGAAAAGGGAGGCAGGCTGGCAGGTGCTGGTCAGATTTCATAAGGTATTTTACTCCAGATGGATGCATCTGCACACAGTGAGACAGGATTCAAGACTGTTAGCAGTACTGTGGGGGGTCCAGGGCAAGAAATAAAGCGCTCTAGCAGGTTGACTGGCTTGTCTGACTTTCTCCCAGCTCTCTAGCTGTAATCAAGCCCAAGTTTGCTGCACATTACAACTCGCTGAGAGAGGTATTAGCAGGAGTTTGTAATGGCCTTTCCCCCTCCTGCTTTGCAAATGATTTAGTCTTTGCACAATAGTTCCTCCCTCTGTTTGGGTACTAATCCATGTCCCATTTCTTAAATAACATTAGACATGCATCATTCAAGATCCTTTTGCTGCTTTGCTCCTTGTTTGTGAAACACATGGTCAGGGAAAGTGGGAATGCCAACCGTTGTGCCTCTCCAGCCAACATGTACAAAGTAGTTTCATTCAGCTTTTTTTGAAGTGATTATTTTGGGACTATTATGTGGCCATAGCTGCTGATTTTACACGCAGTGGGTGGGAAAGCACCCTAACAAGGCTGATGAAGGGCATAATGGAATGCATGCTTAAGAAGCTGCCCTGTGTCACTACATGGGAGAACAGAGTTTTGCTTATATAGCGATCACTACATACCTACTCCAGAGCATCCAAATACACACTTAAGATATTTTTAGGTACATACTCTGAGCCATTGTTCAGTGGTTTAATCTGATTAATGGCAACTGCAGATATTCCAATAATTGCGCAGGCTATTAGCGAACATACGAGACCTGGCTCCTCCAGAACTGTGTAGGTAGGGCTGATTAGATAGACATGAATCACAGAAATGAACATTTCCTACATCCCTGCTGATTACTGATCTGCGTGGCTGTGTGACTGCAGGAGAAGACAATTCAAAAATAACAGCAAAATTGTTCCTCACTTCCCCACTGAGTCAAGTCACCCGCAGAGCACTTTGGGTTTATATATAATTCCTATAAAGCTCCACTGCCAGGCAACAAACACTGGGGCATACAGACAGAACTGACACTTTTAAAAAAAAAATACACGGGCTTAAATGGGGCGAGTCACTTCTCTTCTCTGTGCGCCTGTTCCCCTTCCAGCCTGTGTCTGCCTTATCCATTAGAGAGTAAACTAAAGACAGGCACAGTCTCTTACCATGTATTTGTGTAGCGCCTAGCACAGTGGAACTCTGATCTCAGTTGGGGGCCTCTTGTATTACAAATCACAAGTAATGAACTGGGATATGGACCAGCACCACATTCAACTAATGCCTAGAGAAATAAAAAAGTTTTAAAAATATCTCCCAGTGTATTGCGTGTACAGGTCCAAATTAACAGCATTATAAAATATTCACATAGTATATAAATTTCCAGAGGGGTAGCTGTGTTAGTCTGTATATAGCAAAAACAACGAGAGTCCTGTAGCACTTTAAAGACTAACAAATTTAATTTCTGCAAGCATAAGCTTTCGTGGGCTGCAACCCACTTCGTCAGTGTTATATACTCATCTGGAATTACACCCATAAAGAAGCAGGATTTGGATTTGGCTTAGAACCAGATATACAAAATGAAGACATCAACTCCACCGATAAATCTAGTTTAGGTATGTTATTTCCACAACCCTTCTCATCTGGGAAAGCCACAGGCTTGCACTGTGCACAACTGTCTAATGTAATAAATTCAATCATAATTCTTTAAAAAAAGGGTTATAAGTAGCATTACAAGCAGGAAGGCAGTTGTTAGCATGGGGGGAACAAAGCCCAAGTGTCTTTGTTATTTACAGCTATTCCAGTTGTATGCTCCATTCAACATTCAGCCCCTTAAAGTTTATACGCTGGAACAGACAGTAGCCAAGTTTTTTGATAGGTTTCAACTGCCCCCTAGAGGCCAAATATCAGAACTGCATTTACATTTCATAACCCTGACAAAATAATGGTGGATTGCAGTTCATACCACTAAGTAGCACTGAATCCAAAAGTGGAAGATCCACTGCTTAGAGGACCACTTGAGAATAAGTGTTTCTCCTTATTAGTCTCTGCATACTAGGGAATGAACACACATTGTTTACCAACTCTGTGCTCTGAATGAAAGTCGGTGAGAATGCTAGAGAGCGGCAGGTCCTCAAAATATCAGGAAATGACTATCAGATTGCAAATGATTTAGATGCCACCAGCCTACAACTCACTTACTTTAGCCTCACAGGCCAACACACTGGGACACCCAAAGCAAACCAATACTAGCACTTTCCACCATTTGTTTTGATCATACTTGGACATTTTAAATCGCATGGTGGATTATAACCTCTCCAACAAAAACTGGGCATTTTCATAGGCCCAAATGATGGCTAGGGATAGAAAACTAATGAGGATTGTACAGAAACACTGGTTAAGGCATTAGCATTTAACAATCTGATCATTCAGTATGAGGAATTTTGACGCAACTGATAGCCACCAATACTGCTATACGTAGCCCAGAGAATATCAGGTAGTAATTTGTGTTTAGGGAAAAACAAGCCAAGAGATGTCATTATTTGTGCCATATTTTCTGTTTCCCTTGGAAATCCCCATTACAGCAAGGGACTATAAATAAACTTTGTTATGGTTGCCAAAGTTAATACCTCAATTTGTGAAACGAGCGAAGTAAATGCATATGATTGGATTCTTTGGTTTGTACCAGATGTGTGTGTTTTTGCTAGAACAGAACTAGCTATTACTAGATATTACTTAGTCCTGCCATGAGTGCAGATACTGGACTAGATGACCTCTCGAGGTTCCTTCCAGCCCTATGATCCTATGATTTACCCTGGGCCTTATGGTCCCCCCTCCTGCATACTTCAGAGCAGTGACTGCACTCAGATGGAACTAAAAATCCTGGAGGGAGTAGATTCCTCCTGGTGAGCCCTTTGACATGAAAATCATGCTAACTGGGCCCCGCAGGAATTCAAGGCGGTATGTAAGACGTGGAGTAGGGGGTGAAATAGAGCAGATGCTGTGTGCAGCATGCTCCCATAAGAAAGCAGCATGTGCTATGTTACTGTATAATTTTATACTGGCAACAGAAACACAATTACAGGGTTCTCTGCACACTGCAGTTTTAGGTGGTATGGCAGCTTTAGAAGCTAAGGGGGAAACCTGCGGCCTTTGAACTTGCTGCTCAAGAGGCTGGTGCAGCATATGACTTTACTAGACCAGCAGGGATGTTTTATGGCCTCCTTGTTAGGAATTAAATTAAGCCACACTTTTGTCCCCGAATTCTTACTTCCAATTCACACACCTGTCAGGGAGGGGTAGATAATAACAATAGGAACCTGGATCCACAAGAACAGCAGCGAAAGGAGGAGTCGGCACCTGTCTGAGCTGCATGTTTGCCAAATCTCCTACGTAATTCCTGCCCGTGCACTCTGCTGCCTCTTACACCTTGGGAGGCGAGGTAGTTTGTTGTGCACTGTGCATTTTGTTATACTTAGTAAGATGAACATGTGAAATCCTGGCCTCACTGACATCAATGAGAGATTTGCCACTGACTAGACAGTGGTTATAAAAGTTACTGGCTTTTAAAAAAGCTACCAAGAAAAAGTTCACGTCAGCATTTCTTTCATTAAAAAACGCCCAAAACACCCACCTCATAGTAACACCATTAATTCTACAGCTTTGTATTAAAATACATCAGTGGGGTCAGTTACATTTAGACAGGTTCCAGTTATACCCCCACGGAAGGTTGTCCATTGTCTATTTTTATAATATTCCTAGAAAGGATTCCATACAAACCCCAACTCTGACGTCCGGCTTATAAAATAGTCCAAAGCCTTTTCCAGAGGTCTCATAATCCAGTCATGCCAGGAAGAGGTCATTTTCATTTCCCACAGTATTGTAACAGATCATACACACATCATGTTATGAGAGAATGAACATTATCCTGAACTCCAAATTCTAATTGGTTCCACGTTGTTGTTGTTTTTTTTTTAAATGGTCAAATCATGAAACCCAAATTGAGAATGTGCACACACCTCCTTTCTGAGAGGATACATTCCAAATATATTTTCTGAAACACGTACTCAACCAGCTCTTCCTTCTCTAGCTTCCATGTGCTTTTGCTGCACTAGTTCCTCCTCCTTCTTCTTGTAAAGCTTCACTAGATATTCGTCAGGCTCAATTCCTGTCTCCCTTAACTCTGACATGACCTTTTCCAGCCTGTGGAGTGTTCTGGCACTCTGAACTTTCCGGGCAGTGATGTACAATGTAAACTCATCAAATCCCATCAGTTTACAGGTGTCTACATCACAGATATTTTTAACATCTTTGGTTTTGTCCACTTGTGGGAAGAAAACCAGTCCCGACATTTTCTCCAGGTCTTCAATATTCACTTGAAATTCAGGTAGTTGGTGACTGAAGCCTATGGGCTCATTGGGCACCACAAAGGCCCCGAGCACGAGGGGCTCTGGGGACATTCTGCTTCGCCTGGCGAGAATCACCTTGTAGAGATGTGATGGCACAGTCACATCGTCCTTGCCGATTACCTAGCAACAAAACGATTATGTTAGACATACACATCTGAATGGGAAAGTCGGTCTAATCCTACTACATCTGGAAATGAACAACTATGAGCATACAATGCGTAACTAAGCACCAAGGAGATCATGAAAGCTATAGTGGACTAAAGTATGCTCCTTTTGTATCAATTGCTTTGAAACTCTCAACACAACCCCTATCCTCATTGGTGAGCAGAGACACAGAAACATGGCAGAGAACATACTGGAGAAAACTGCACGGATGTTTGGCTGTTATTTGAAGGAGATTTTTTCCAGAACATTGTGTTTGTCCTGACATCCTAATGAAACACCTATACAACTGATTTTCCATTAAACTGAAAAACAAAGAGGATCCTGACTTGCTGTATGACTGCAGAGTCAACAAACATCTATAGAAGCAGATCTGTATTCCCAACTGTGCAGATTATTTCCTTTTTATCACAGCCCTGCTGAGCGGATTATTTTTAAAGTGAGGAGTTTATATATGAAACATCGAAAATGTAGGATACAGCATGAGTAAGTACACCATTTATGCAACAATACAATCCAATGAATGTAACACAAACCAGCAAAGCAAAAGGAGAAAGGATCAAATCAGAACTTTAGATTTCCACTGCCCAGAACTATTTGGTATGCCTGACATAGTTTCTTTGCTTTCATGCAGCACTGCCGCTGATCCCGGTCATACTCCTTTGCCAACATTCCCCTTACAATCTGCTCGTAGATGTCAATGTTTCTACAGCTGTTCCTTAGGTGTGCTTGCACAATCTCTTCTCCCCATGGGCCCAGGAGATCCAATACTTCTTGCCTGCTCCAAGCAGAAGTGTGTCTAGTAGCTCTCCGGTCGCAGAGCCAGTCAAATGCAAACAGCAAAGGTGAGCTCATAGGGGTGCTCGCTAAGGTGAGCAATCAGGGAAAGGCATTTCAAAAACCACATGGGGAGTTTTAAAGAGTGCAGAGGTGGGCGCCTGCTGTCTGTGACCTTAGGATAGCGGAGTTCCAAACTGTGGGACTGTTGCTGGAGACCAGTTAAGGTCGACACAGGTCATGCAGCTTCTGCGCTTGCTCTGAGACAACAGTGGTTCTGCGTCGTTTGGGGAGGTGGGGTTATTGCGTCGCTGCGGCGGGGTGCTCACATCACTGACAGGCACATTTCGCTGGAGACACACACAACTAGGTTGATTCTAGTCAACTTAGGTCAGCCTAACTTTGTAGTACAGACCACATCATAGGTACTATAGGGTTCCCATTACCACAGTCTCTCAGTGCCTGACAATGTTTAATATGTTTATCCTCACATCACCACCACGAGGCAGGGCAGCACTATTAGCCCCATCTTAAAACCGGGAAGTTGAGGCACATAAGAGACTAAATGGCTTGCCCAAGTCACACAAGAAAGTCTGTGGTAGAGCAGTGAATTGAACTCAAGAGGTAGGCCAGCATCTTAACCACTGGACAAACACTCTTCCCATACAAACAGAACTGACAAGGCGCCTGAGACAGGATACAGGCCTTGTCACATTATAGCACCTTTCACACCCTGAGGGCTCTTTTCAATAGCAATGGCTGCTGTATGCTTTGTCTTGAATCCCTGCTAATGAGAATTCCACATTCATTTTCTAAATGCAAACATCCTTTTTTTTTTTTAATCAGTTCTAGCTTATTCTCCGCTTATGGCTTGTGATACGTTTATTACACACCCACACAGTATTTAAAACCTACGTGAGCATTTTTATGAGGGACCCAAAATATAGAAAATGTATACTTGGTAGTAGTTAATCTGCTGAAAGACAGCAGCATACCCACACAGTGAGGAATCTCCATTATTTCACAGTGTGTTTTTATTCTGTGTAGCGATCCATTCTGACTAGATGGAAGGGCCAGTATATGATGGAGTTCCTGCTGTGTGTCTCAATACAGATCACAAACTCAGATTTTAATTTAAGCACTTGGAATGGATGATCAGGACTTTGAATTCATTTGAAGCCTTTCACATGCTCACATACATACACAGAAGGCTACTCTCACAGCAGAGAACCCTTCCTGAGCCATGTATCCATTTGGAAGGAGACATCATTCAATGAGGAACTGAATGTTCCTGTTGCCAGGAAAATGAACTATTCAAATAAATTACCTTCATGTGGGCATTTTACTAGGACCCTTTTATTTGCTGTGATGTTTATCTGGAGTGTGGACAGAACATATAGTCAGTCAACAAAGTACAGCTAGACTAATGTCTGGAAGATCTGAGTTCTGTTTAACCCTTTTTATATCATTATATGTTAAAAACACAATTAAAAATGGCAAACAAGAAAATGAGGTAGATTCTTTAACATGAACTATGAAGACGTCTGGTGTTATGCACAAAATCCAGAAGTGAAACACTGTATTCTCAGTTCATGACACATGCAAAGACAAAGACGCAGCAGTATTTTCATTTCTTGAACTCTTCGTGGCATGGCTGCTTTCTTTGAAATCACATGTTAACTATCTATTTCACTGCTGCGACTGATCCAATTAATTACAAGCATTTTAAGTCTGTTGTAATGGTTCAAATGTGCTTTGGCTCTGCAGATATTCAGTATAATTCAGTTACAGAATAATCAGCATCTCACTATATTTCAGTGGGATAGTACTGAGCACTTTTGCACAAGATAATGCATTTTTAAAACCCAACCTTGCCAATGGCTACTGAAGTATTCAAAGTTCAGTTCAGTCTGTTCCAATATTTAACTCATTTAGGTTTCTGCTAGCACTGAGGTGGATTCCTTTAGTCTTTGAAATGGTTCTTCCACATCCTGCTGCAATAATTAAAATCCTTAAAGCTCAATCAGTTAGAAAGAAACCACCCTGCCCTTTGGAGAGAGGAAATGGAAATCATAACTACAGAGTTGTCATTTTGGTGCATTTACTTGGCAACAACTTCACTGCTGCTCCCTCCATATCTCTCCATGCAGATCATGATCTCAATTGTCTTTAGTTTACATTATCAACATTATAAAAACAGCAAGACTTCCTCTCCTCCTTAGAGGGTTTCCTAATGGTAACAGCTTGTCAGCAGGTGAAGACATACTGCAGTCTACAAGTAATCTTCCCTTTTGTCCCCAAGCCTTTCCAAAATAAAGCCCTCCCTATGCGTATAAGTCATGAAGACAGCACCAGGGAAGCAATCCCCAAAATACCTTACGCTAAATTCCCTTTCAATGAGGATAGATGTCTTGATGCTACAGAGTCAGAGCTCCTAAGCTTCAAATCACTTTGCATTTAGCATCGGTGAAGCCTTACTTACAGCCCCCAGGCATGAAGAGCTTAATCAAAAGTGACTGATGTGCAGGTAATTTTAAAATCTATATTAAAAACTCCTCTCCCCTGTCCCCCAATCCAGTGCTTTATCTGATGGATTTAAATTGAATTGTAAAATTAACAGTGTTGCTCATTCTAGGTGAAATTCAATTCTACGCAGGAAGTTAACAGCATGAGGCCTATGCAACACTTTGTAGGTTTTAGGGAAATTGAAGTGGTATGCAGGCTTCATACTAGCTCTCTGCACAGGTGTGAATTTCACCCGGTGAGTAAAACACTGTTATACTGAATTTTGTCCTGTGATAGTGGTCGACGTAGTCCAAAGCAGTCCTCTTACACTATCCAAAACAGGTTTAAAGCTTCTATCCAGCCATTTCCAACAGTTTGTAAATATCCATTTTTAGGGGGAGTTGGAGGAAAGGGGATGCGTGTCCTGGCAAATATGTTTCTTTATAAGAAAAATATTCTGATGTATAAAGCCTACCCTGATCACACACAGTCTTGTATCACAGGTACTATCTGCAGCAAAGGCAACCCAACGGTGAATGTGACAATGATAGAAAGTGTGGCTCTTAGAGCTAGCCATAATGGCAATGTTAATACACTGGGATTTAATTCAATACGCATACAATACAAGACTTGCATGATGGTCGATGCTAGTGGTATTTACTTGTAAAATGCTGTGCATATATACTTGTTGGATGGCCTTCCTCGGGTCCAGACTCCAGGGAAGGCCACAGCGCCTTCCTACAACTGCATTATAGAACAATGACCTTTTGAAAAAAGTAGCAACAAGAATCTTACCTACCTGCATCATTAGCCCGTTCTGCACAAGTACCTGCACTATAATACACACCTATGACTTGCCTTTATATGAAAGAGGTTGTAAAAGAATGCTATGTATGGTTCTGTGGATTGCCCAGTACACACAGCACAGCTGAACAGTCAGCAAGTGGGATAAGCAGTTCATTTTCTAGTGCTACTTTGTGGATTTTCCTGTGTAACTGCTGCAGCAGTCAGAATCACAGTGATCTACAGTATTTTAACTTGTCGCATTCCTCTCATTACATCCCTACCTGAGTCAGATAGCATATGCCCCTACTGTAACTGAAAAGAAAACAATTTAAGATTATCCATGTATACGTCTTCTATGATTTGTGCCAGTCTATCCACAGACAGAGGATGATATTTTAATGATCACCACTTGCAACAGCGATCTGTCCTGCCTGGAAAACAGCAGTGGTTCTTTTATGGTATTTGTGACTCACTAAAATTCAGAACTAATACAAATCAGGAAACACAGCAGTGTTTTCAGATTCTGCCTCTTTCCCACATGCTTCCACACCTTATGGGGTCCTGTTAAGATTAAAGAACTGAAGCAGCTCATCAGATTGTCTCAGCCTTTAAATGCTTCCAGATCTCAGTTTCTATAAAATTTAATCCAAGAAGCTTTTGAGTCACAATATTTTTGTTAACTCTTTCATGACCAAATACGATTTTGTTTACATCAGACTAAAAATGTTCTTTTATTAACCTTAACAATATTCACATCTCTCCCACTATTGGGAATAGCAATCTCAAATTTCAGATCTCTTTGTTGCTCCTATTAGTTTTGCTACCAACACTGATTAATAAAAATCCCATGACACTCTCTGGAGTTTCCTATCACATTTACTTTTGCCCCGGATTTTCAACATTCTTACTATTTCACCAGCAAAAGATTACTTGTATGACTGAGATTGCACTGTCCCACACTGATGCATTATGAGACCTGTTTTCAATACAAAGGTTTGTTGTTTTCACAAGACTTTGAAATTCCCTCGAGCTACAGTCATTGGAGCATTGTACCTGGATTCCACAAATGAGTGTGCAAAACTATCATATGTGTATGATAACTAAGGCTAGACAGTTGTCATGAAATCCTGTATTATAAAATGCCAGTGACTCTTGACATTTGACATTTTAACATACATACAAACAGATGAATGTGCAGGTGAACAGTTCTACAGACTTAATGAAGAGAACACAGGAGACCAGTAAAGATCAAGGGATCAGTATCCATACTTCTTCACAGAAAGAAACAGAATGGGACTCAGTCTGCCTATGTAGATAGTAGTAAATGGTCAAGTCACTGGATTGGGACTTAGTAGACCTGGGCGCTGTTCCTGTGTTCTGCTTTCTGTGTGATCTTGGCCGAGTCACTTAACCATTCAGTGCCTCACTTTCCCATTTGTAATACTTCAGGTGTGTTGTAAGGCTAAATTCATTCATATTTGTTAGATGTTCAGATACTAGGCTGATGAGGGCCATAGAAAACCTATAAATAAGTTCAATGTATCTATCTTAGGTACCTGATATTGATGGGGTAAGAAAAAGAAATCTGCTCTTTTATGAGGAGGAGAAGGGGAGTGGAATAGGTGTAGTAGTGAAGTATCCATGAGATTATTAAGAAAAATATTTAAGAGGCCTGATTCTGCTAACTGCTACAAAACACGTCCATAACTTAATCACAGTTTTTGCTAGGATTTCCATGAATTGCCACATTGGTACAATGTGATGACTTTCACCTTAACTTACCTTGACAAATGTGCAGCCTGACAAAAAATGAGTAGGATCCTACCTTAAAATTTCCTCTTTACCAGGTCAGAGTAAGAACAGGAAGCAAGAAAAGGGATTCTCTCCAAAGATATAAGCTGCCCCTTCCTTTCTGAAGAGTGCTCAAAGAGGTTTATCCATTTCTCTCTCACCTCAATACAGAGGGTTTGTATTACTTACTTCTCCTAAGATAAATAAAAGATCTGGGATGCAGCTAAACCTTTAATGTCCAACTACTCTACAGAACACAGGTATTTCAACACACAGGTATGCCAGCAGGCACTTATTGCATTTCAATTCTGAGTTTAAATTTCTCTCAACCATTACAGATGCTTCATTTCTGCAAGGTCTAAGGAGAACGGTGAGTTCTGAGTCTCTCCACAACTCCAAAATGACATGAGGCCAAAAAGCATCATAGAAGATTAGAGCTGGAAGGGACCTCAGGAGGTCATCTTGTCCAGTCCCTTGCTCAGAGCAGGACTAACCTCAGCTAAATCATCCCCGCCAGGGCTTTGTCAAGCCGCATCAAGACTATGCAGCTGCAGTACGTTCTCTGAAATGAGACTGACTTAGTCTTCTCTTTTCACGATGCTGCCAAGCCTTCCCCCTGTTCCATTACCACTTGGGTGTGTACACCTGACTCTGCATCTCCTTGAACACAGCTGAAAAGTCCTTATTTGGCCACTCTCCTCTAAATGGAGGCCTATATTCTCAACAGCACAGTATGTTCGCAATTAGCACAACAGAGCCCTCATAGCCCAAATCCCTTTGTGGTTGCAGCTTGTTTAGAAGTGTGTACCTGTTTTACCCTAGCATGGCTATGGAATTACATCATTTCATTTCCCCTTGTTCTCATATAGCCCATCACATTTACAGTTTTCTTTTCTCTCTGCTTTGTTTAAATAAGTGATGGGTCAGGCCTTAACTGCTTTTCTTTGAAGTCCCTGAGGCATTTCTCCAATGCCACAAGAGCTTACCAATGCTAAAACCGCTCCAAATTTTAGAATGGAACCAAACAAAAGAGAGAGGGGCAGGGACAGAAGTTAAACTAAAAAGACAAAGAAAATATATACCTTGCATTCCCCAAACAACAACAGCCTATGAATTTCACAACATATAATGGAAAAATCGTTCTTGTACTGTGTAAGCATGATTACCCACCTCCTGCATAGGTGCATAAGGACCTGCCCCATGCGGGGACTGGGCACAATAGCACAAATCAGGAAATAAAAGGGTTGGTCCTGGGTATCTGTAATGTCAGTGCTAGTCTTGCCTCCCCTAGGCAGCAACCAGCAGACACTGCACCCATTGTGTTTCTGAGGGCATCTGCATTTGTTTAAGGAACAATGCCTCCCAGCCAGCAAACAGCTCTGCACTAGGCCCAGTACAGGCTGTGCCTTAAAGGCACAACAGACCCCTCTGCTAGCTATTTAAAAGGATACGCCCTTGTAGTCTTAAACACAAGCTTTACTGTATTTTAATTCTACATCCAACCCAATTCAACCCAGTGAATTCAAGAAGAGAAAGCAAGTCTCCTCCAATAGGGTAGTAATACATTTGCAAGGAAAGCAATTATGATGTCTGAAAAGTTGCACTATGCCATCTAATGATGAGAAAATGCAAAACCATTGTAAACAAAATTAGCGAAGGGCACTGGGCTTTCATCACAGTAAGCTCCAGCTCTGAGCTGGCAATTACCTGAGATTTCTCCAGGACACGGTCAATAGAAATCAAATTCCAGCAGGACTTAGCTGCCAGTACACATTAACCAGTCCTGCACACTTTCCCTGCATCAGAGGCAATATTGTCAAATACATTGAAACAATAACTACAGAAATGTCCTCTGCAGCACAGTAACTCTTTCCTCCTTGTGTGTTTTGGAGCACTCTCTATGGCATATCAGTGGGGTAGCAGGAAATCTGTAATCCAGGATCTCTTGGAAACAAAGACAGAGTCAACTCACCTGCTAGTCAAATCTGCACTGCCATCCAGGTTCAGGAATAACAATATTAAGGGGTCAGTTAAATCTGTAGGTCATCTGTAATGCCGTACCCTGAATCTTCAGACACAGCATCCCTCTTGCTCTAGATTCAGCATGTAGCCCCCTCTGGTCCAGTTCTCAGAGAAGACACTTGATTTGCTTTAGCTATAAATTCAGGCACAATGCTGACCAGGTCCATTACATGCCTTGATTTAGATAACATTCCTATTGATATCACCCCAGGATTAACTCAGTAGAGCTTTATCATAATTTGATCCAGGATTCCTTATAGAAACAGGTTTTCCTAGAATCCTCTTTTTCTCTTACTGCGTTTTTTCCTGGCCCTGATAGTTCTGAACATTGCTTATGCTCTCCATTCTGGTCCCATTACCCTTTTGCAGTCCTCTTGCTACTGTCTCTGTTATAGCATTAATTACAGCCCTAGCTGTCCTGTTTGATAGAGCTCTGTCACATGGTATTATGAGGGCGTGAATCAGTCCTGGTCCAAGGGCTCTTTTTATTCAACTTGTAATGCATTCAGCATTTGTTTTTCCTGAGGATGCGAAAATATATCTCAGACAGAAGAACCATGCTAAAAACATGTTACGCTGAGAGAAACAGAGAGACCCACCTCGGAATAGCCAAAAGCTTGATTAAGAGCAGGAACTTGGGTCTCCCACATTCCAGGTGAGCATCCTAACAATGAGACTATAAAGTAGGTCCCTTTCTCAATCTCTCCTGTTGGAGTGGTTCCACTTTGTGTAAATAATCATTGGGTGGGTGGAGGGGGAAATAACGCTATAACCCAATTTTGACCAATCATCGTTTTCTAATGGAAAAACGTTTTGTTGAAAATTTCCCAACCAGCTCTACATAATTCAGTCTCCTTGTACATTATACAGTCTTTAATAACATGGCTGATCTGATACTATTTTTTCCACTGCCTCATTTGGTGTTAGGCCACTTAAATATAGCAGGTGCTACACTCCCCCTATAACAACTGTAATATGTTTTTTTTTAAAAGATAGCCTTCCAGATGTCTGCATTGCTAAATGAAAGCAACCACATGAGCCTGTCTTGTAATCTCTGTCTTCCTTTCTACCTTCCCAGGTCATCCCAGTGTTTATTTTCACTTGTCTAAATTTATCATGTGTAAATTCAGGGGTTGAGAGCTATGCACATTTACACCAGCAGAGGACTGGCTCTTAGATCATATGTCTTTTGGAGTAGGAACCGTGTCTACTACTTTTCTGTATAGTACTGCGCACATCCTGGATGCTAATAATGGCACCAAAGTTTGTTTCCTTCTTTGTTGTGGGTTCTTTTCCCTTGTAACATTTAGATTAAAAGAGATTAATAAAAACCTTTGAGAGGTTCCCCACTCATCTTTAAATCACCAGGACACACTTGAAGAGGTGCTGTTAGGGTTTTAATCACCCACTCCTCAGTGCTGGTATAGATGACAGTTGTACACCCCATCTCACATTGTTTATTTCTGTTTTGTGTTAGGAAAATGTATTAATTCCATTAAGTCAACATCTTTAAACATTAAAAAAGACAAATATTTCCAATAACTATTAAATACTTCATTTTAAAAAAGCTTCAAGCAAAATGTCTTCTCTGAAATATAAACAAGATCTCAGTTGAGCTTTCTTTCGACAATAGCTGAAAAAGTTTTAGTTATGATTTAGTATGATTCCATTGCAATCAAAGTGGGGAGGGAGGAGTGTGACGCAGTAAAATTACCGTATAGGTCATATTTAAAACCAAAAATCTGCCAACGGAGGAAAATCACTAAACTGACATTCACTGGAGAATAGTAATATATAAAACAAGACAATGTCATTTTGATTTGCTCTGGACAAAGATGAAAAACCTGCATCTGCCTCTCCACTGACACAGAACAGATTCTTCCTGTTGGCATTCTATTTTACATTTATATTCTGCAAATGTATCTCTCAAATACCAAGCACAGTCATCAATCTATCCTTTGCAATAAAAGCCTTCACTAGAAGCAGATAAGCTGACAGAATGTATCTTGGGATACAACAAGTTCAGCCAATAGATAGAACAGCATCGGCATATAAGGAGTTTGAGGTTAATTCCCTTTCTGGAATTAAACAGCAAATGGTACAGCAGTCCAAGCAGGAACTGGGAACAATGCCATGGCTGCTCTTTTTTTTTTTTTTTTTTTCTTTATTGTGATCTAAAAATATTTTTGGAGGGATGTCCATGATGAGAAAAACACCAGCCTTGCCACCAATGGGTCTATATTTCACCACCTGAATAGCCAAGAAGAAGAAAACAAAGACTAAAGAGTGGACCAGTAAATAGAATAATGCAGACATGCACATTTTAGTACTTACACATCTTCTGTTTCCCCAAAGGAAACACTGGAGGAGAATAAATATATGAATAGCCCAGCAATGGCATTTACACTATTCGATCCTTGATATGTAATTTCAGTGCTTGAGTCTACACTACAGTGTTTATCTTTAAACAACAACTTCAAGAGAGAGACTCTTTCCCACAACATCCTCATAAAATCAAACAATGAGATTATTGGCTGGTTGTGGATTATGGAACCTTCCATTTCTACGTCACTGGTCTGAATACAGCTACCAAAAGATGGCTAAAAGGATACCTACCAATTCTTGCTCAGTAGCAAATTCTTTGGGTTCCTGGTTGTAATGGTGAAATCCTGGCCTATGAACTCAATGGCAAAACTCCTTATTGACTTCACAGGGGTCAGATTTCACTCCAAATATTTATTTTTAATGAACTTTTGTGTGTGATTTGGCAAATTACGCCCCCATTTTAGAAGAAAGAATCAGTTTTTACTGGTGAATAAAAAATTCCTACACTCCAAAGTTGTACTCCCTAAGGGACAAACTCCTAATGAGAACAGAAGAGTCTCTCCTGCCAACAATATTCAAAATGACAAAAACTGGGAAATTTTAGATATTTTCACTGTATATTTTATTTACAACAAGGGAACGAACCCTTTAAAAGCACCTGAACTCAAGTAGCTTTGTTGATACGCTAGAAAGCACTTTTGCAAATGGCAAGTTCTTCCTATGAAGAGTCTTTGAGTCCCTTCTGAAATTTCAAAGAGAATCAAGTACGTAGCATTCATGCTAATGCAAATAACCAAACCAATACACAGCTGAGTGGCTGCAAGTAGAAAAGGCTGAATGTTCCTTTTAAACAACCTTTCGAAGCAGCAGAACTAAAGCCAAATTATAACCCCATTAGGTTGAAGTTTAGCTTTTCTGCTACAGTCAAATCCCTTTCCTTTTCATACAATTGAAGTGATTCTTTCCAAAATTCATAAACTAAAATAAAAGATCATGCAGACACATAATTAAAGGTTTTAAGGTGAAATAATTCAAATAGTAAAACAAAACTAATTAAATTGTTCCCACCCTCCTACTACACATACACTAGTTTGCGAATACAATACAAAAATTCATGACAAAGTGTTAAGTTGCAAATGAATTTATCCACTCTATCTCATTCTGGAAAAAGCTAATTTACTAAAGAGGGTTTATAAATGTGACCAAATTGTAAAGTGTAAATAAGGGTCATTTCATATCCCAGACCCCATATAAGATCGAACTTCACTTCACAGCTTCTGTTATGATCAAAACTGATACAACATTAATGAAAGACCAGAGTTGTCATCAAACCCAGGGATGATGAAGAACTCTTGGCGCCAGACTAAAACAAAATGATACGGTAATCAAAGCCGCAGGGACACATTGTGCCACTGTATTATTCAATCATAGGATGTTGATATCAAGTTACTTGGAATAAAGGCAGTAAGATACAGAGCCTGGTCTTAATTTTAGTACTCTGCAGGTAAAAGTAACATTTCAAAACTGAGGGCCACAGTCACAGAGTGGTTTTTTTTAAATATACCCTTCCTTTTCTACGTACTGGGAGGAGACATTGTTCCTCCAAAGACTCAGTTTGGAAAATGCTGATTAAAATTCAACATAGTGGAAACAATTGCTTAGACGCTGAACAGTCTACAGAAAATGACTGTCATTCTGTAAAATATTCTCGGGGTCCGTCTTTTGGATCCCAGTTGAATGTTAATTCTTTGTAATCCAGGGTAAGAATCTTTTAAAAGGATAAACAATTGAAACTAAACTATCATGATATTAAAGTGAATCAATGTCTAGTGGACTATGTGCAAGCCTGGACTCCAGAACATTCTAATCCTAGCTTTGCTGCTGACTTGCTGTGTGGCCTTGGTCACGTCACTTAACCACTCTTAGTTTTTCCATTTGTCAAATGAGGACAGCAGTTACCAACCTCAAAGGGGTATTGCGACGATTAAAGGTTGTAAATCTCCTTTTGAAGATGAAAATTATGAATTACTATTATTTATTTGCATTATGATAGCCAATGACCTTAGGCAGGATTAAGGCCCCATCATGCTAGGTGCTGTATAGTCAAAGATAGTCCCTGCTCTGAACGGCTTACAGTCTAAAACTCTGATCCTACAAGAACTTACACACATGCTTAACTTTAAGAATAAGAGCAGCTGGTCAAGCAAGGAGGGTGGGGGGGACTATCAGTCAATTTAATGGCATTTCTCTGTCTCTTGGCCTGTAATCCAATAACTTCTGAAGACCTTGTCCAAAATTTCCGTGAACATTTTAGGCATAAATGGGTGTAATAAAAAATAAGGGGCAACAGAGAAGGAGGACAAAGATTACATTGATAAGACTGCATCCAAAGCCCACTGAAGTCAAGTGGAGTTTTTCAATTGACTTCACTGATTTTTAGATAAAGTTTTAGGGCTGAGATGTTACATTTGGATTTGGATAACCATTGCTGTTAAAATTAATGGGAAACAGGGCATCCGAAACCCTTATGTGACTTTGAAAATCCCACTTTGTGTTAGCATTGTGATGGTTCAGAGATGTATAATTTTAAAGAATATATAAATAAATGATTGAATATATACATATACTTCAGCAAATCCAACTGGGCCTCTACCTAACAGTTATCATGCATTATAGAAGCACTAAATACAGTTTTAGTACATCTTTATAAAGAAGCATTTAAATGTTATATGAATAAAATGAAGGATTTTATAACAGAATTTACTGCAGCAAGCTACAATGGTGCTAATGTCTATTTCAACATTTTGCAAGTACTAAAAAGGAGTTTAACTCTGTTTTAACCAAAGTGCAAGACAATTATGTTTATTTGCTTCTGTTTTATGTAAAGATACTGTTAACAACAACATTCAATTGAGTGTATGCAATAGCACAGGTACCTACCTGATAGGTAACTCTTTTCTTTCCATCATTCCCAGTCTGAGGCAAGGTTAAAGGTCCAGAAACTATCCAAACATCCTCAAATCTCTCCGTCAGTTCCCGACAATACATTTCCATTCTGCAAAGATATCCCTCATGTCAGGGAATGCCAAGGGGTGAACTTTAAATTTAAAAAAAAAATCATGCCTAGAACAGAGGGCAAGACAAGCTTCTCAGTCAGTTCTGGGGTATGTTTTCAAAAGTAGGTGCCTAAACTGCATGCCAAAAATGGGTAAATGCATGTATAAGTTGAAGTTGTTGTCCCATCTCCTTCATTCGCCCCCACACACACTGGTTAATTTACAACTGGTCATGCATTTTCTACACACACTTGAGAACTCAGATTTGCAGTTTCACCACATTCCCTCAAAACTCAGATTTCCCAGTCATTTCCTCTACTGAGTTCTTGATCACTTTCAGTAAGAAAGACATTTTCTGAAGAGCGGGCTGCATCCTTCTCATTTCCAAAGGTTTTCTTGTATTATACAAAATTCTCTAATTATATGTTTTCCAAAAGTAAGTTGCATTCTTTGGTAACTTAAATATCAAATTGCAAGTTTTCCAGGCATTCTCTCACATGCATTGATGCCAATCCCAGTCTCCAGGGCCCTTATTGATCTTCTGTGTGAAACGTGTTTAAGAACAAAGTGGCACTGACCATCACAAACACTGCCACCGGGAAAGGCATCAAACCAAACTTGGGCTTCAAAAAAATACTCAGTGAATTTAATTGGGAGCGTGAAAATTTTGTCCAAGTGAACAGCTTGCCTCCTGATTCCTGACCTCCGATTCTGTCACCTGATCCTGATCTCCTGGGTAACCTGACACTACCTGACTCCTAGTAACCTGACTCCCGAACCCTGCCCTCTGGTTTCTCTCTCGATTCTAATTCCTGGTATTCCAGCCTGGCCTAATTCCTGGCCTCTTGGCCTGTGCCTGACGTTAATCCCTAGGCCAGGCCACCCACACCCCAGTCCTGACAGCTTGTACAGACCACTGTAACCCAGAGGAGTGGGCCCTGAGAGAATTTGATCCAGCAGCCCAGCCACTGACTCCAGAATCACTGGACTCACCCGAATGGGCCATCTGCCTTCAGGTGGCTAATCAAGTCCTGCAAGATTAGGTTGCACAGCTGACCACAGCAAGCCAGCTACTCCAGGAACAAGTAGACCTGCTATGTGCAGAAAACACCACACTTCATGCACACTTTGAAGTACCCCGCCATTAATAGCATCCTAAGATTCCCCTACCAGAACATTTTGATGGGTCCCACCAGCAGTTCTGGGGCTTTATGAACCAATGTTGCCTTCTGTTCCTGATGTGCCCCCAGATCTACGCTTCTGATTGGTCCAAAGTGAAACAGGTAGTCAGCCTTCTGATGGGAGAAGCACTAGACTAGGCCTTCCCCCTGCTGGAGAAATCACAGCCCGGTACTTTTGAACTGGAATGTTGTACTCTATGAGATGACCCGTGTAGAGAAACCCACAAGTTTAAATGCCTCCGTGGATCTCGCCATTCATATAGATAACTGGCTGCGTGAAAGAAGGAAAGAAAATAGGGGATCCCTGCAAAACCCCTCCCCCATCCATTTGTTGTTCCCTTGACACTCACACGTCTGCATTCTGGCTACAGCACTGTAAGGGGTTGGTAAATGCTGTCCCAGCACTTGGATCTGGGGGATTCAAGCAGGGTTGGTGTCCCAGGGACACCTGCTGAAGCTACGCTGGAACTTATGTCCCCCTGGGTCAGGCAAGAGTGACGGCCTTACAGCTACACCATGACTCCCCTGGGCAGGACTCCTGGGTGACTTTATGACTCAGCAACTGACGTTCCATCTTTTCTGGTGGCCCTTGATGCACCCCATAATACAGGCTTTCCGAGTATCCTGCAACATGTGTGCTCAAGCCAAGATGCCGCACCACAAACTCTGTGGTCTACTCCAACCTCTAGACACTCCATCCCAGCCCTGAGCTGCTATTGGATTGGATTTTATCCTGAAGCTGTCAAAGTCAATGATCCTGATGATGGTAGACCTCTTCATCAAAATGGCCCACTTCATGTCTTGCCCTGGGCTGCCTCCCTCTGAAGAGACAGCCCAGCTGTGGATTAGCCATGTGGCTTGTCTCCATAGCCTAATGGAACACATCATCTTCGATCGAGGGTCACGATTTAAAGCCCAATTCTGGCGTAAGGCTCTGTGTCTTCTGACGGTCCAGCTGCCTATCACCCTCACTCAAACAGCCAGACAGAAAGGGTCAGATATTAGAGCAATACCTACAATGTAATAGTAACCACCATCAAGATGATTGATTCCCACTATTACCCTACATGGAGTTTGGATACAATAACACAGATCACACATCCAAGGGGAAAAGCCCCTTTACCAACTATGGGTATCAGTCCCGATTCCACCCACAGCTACCTATGACCTCTCCTAACCTGACCACCTCAGACTTGGTGCAGAGGATTCATCAAATTCAGGAAGAGGCAAGGAGCCACCTGGAAAAAGCGAAAGCTGACTGCAAGCAACATGCAAATCAGTATCATTAACCATGCCCCACCTATTCAGTGGGAACAAAAAAAATGGCTCTCAATGGAGCACCTCCACACAAACAGACCCTCACATAAGATGGACTTCCAGTTCCTTGGCCCTTATCAAATCCATTGCCAAGTTAACCCAGTCACCGTTGAACTATACCTACCCCAATCTCTCAAGTTCCACATGTATGTATGTATGTATGTATTCCACATATCCCTCCTGAAATCTTACACCGAGAATTTGTTTCCACACAGGAACCAACCAGCTTCCCTGCCAGTGTACATACAAGGCCACCAGGAATATGTCATGCATGACATCTTGGATTCTAAATGCCAGCTAGCTATAACTGATCGACAGGAAGGCTATGGCCCTGAGGAGCATACATGGGAGCTGGTGGAAAAAGTTCACGCTTCTGCCCTAATACAAACCTTCCATGAGAACTATCCCAAGAAGTCTGGACCCACGGTACCTGGAGGGTGCCTTTTGGGAAAAGGGGTGATGTCAGGCCCTAGGTATCTTGAACCCAGGTCTGTGGGAGTCCCGGGAGTCATCACACTTCAATCCTCCACCTGGAAGCTCACAGACAGCAACTGGGACCGTGCTGATGAAGCTCAACTGGGGCACAACTCCCAACCCTATGCTCTCATTGGGCCACAGCCCCTATGTAAGCCAGAGGAGGAAACGGGAAGTTGTCCGGACAACTGGGCTTCGCCCTTCACACCACTGGTCTGGTTTTTACCTGTTCCTGCCTTCTGATCCTGACCTCCTGGTAGCCTGACTCTTGGTAACAGCCCCATGGTTCCTACCCTCTGGTTCCGTTACCTGAAGCTGACCTCCTGGTACTCTGACTTGACCTGACTCTTCATCCCTGCCCTCCATTTTGTCTCTCAATTCTGATCTCCGGCGTTCCAACTTGGCCTGATTCATAGACTCTAAGGTCAGAAGGGACCAATATGATCATCTAGTCTGACCCCCTGCACAATGCAGGACACAGAACTTCACCCACCCACTCCTGTAATAGACCCCTGACCCATAACTGAGTTATTAAGTCCTCAGGTCGTGGTTTAAAGACTTTAAGGTCCAGAGAATCCACCAGCAAGTGAGCCGTGCCCCATGCTACAGAGGAAGGTGAAAAACCCCCAGAGCCTTTGCCAATCTGCCCTGGGGAAAATTCCTTCACGACCCCAAATATGGCGATCAGTTAAACCCTGAGCATGTGGGCAAGGCTCACCAGCCAGACACCCAAGAAAAAATTCTCTCTAATAACTCAGAACCCACCCCAGCTAACATCCCTTCACAGGCCATTGGCATATCTACCACCAGTAGTCAAAGATCAGTCAATTGCCAAACTAGGCAGTCCCATCATACCATCCCCACCATAAATTTATTAAGCTCATTCCTATACTTGGCTCCTGATACTAACCCCCAGGATAAGTAATTATATTTACCTACCTAAATTCCTCATACAATTTCTATTGAATAAAGCACCAAAATGATTACATATTATTCTTGGCTCTGTTAAGGAGTTTCTGCCTTTCCTCTTGGAGGAGGCTGCAGTATGTAGTATGCAGTATTTCTGCAAGTGGCATGCAAAGTGTTTAGGGATCCTTTGCTATATAAATGTAAGATATTATTAGTGTTATTGCACTCACTTACACTTAGTCTTCCTCTTACACTTAGTCCATCCAAAAGTAATATCTCACCTGTTCCAGAATCCAGCATTATTCTTGTAATTCTGAGGTACAATGTTGGACAGATAAAATGTTTCAGCCATAGCTTGCTATAGAAAGAAAGAAAGAAAATGGCACCATTTTCACTATTTCACTATTGAGATGGGCTGAACACAAAGCCAAACCTTAGGAGGGTTTGGAATCAGAACCTGTACCTAAATCCAAACTTCACAGTTGGACATTATTTACATAATGGGTAAAATCTAAATCCTAGATCAGAGCACTTCCAAACTAGTGGGGAGGAAGCAGACATAGAAAATTGGGATATGATCTTTGCAGCTCAGGCCCATCAATAGTGCTATAGAAACATTTCACGCGTGTATCAGTTTTTGGAGCCAGCAGACAAACAGAATAATATTTAAGCATGCCACCGGATGACAATATGGAATTAATGTTAAAGGGGTATTAGTTTGTAGCTAGTTTGGGAGTAGCTGGCTGCCCTTTCTGGAGGGGAGGGAAATTTGCACTTCTTATTTCCCAGAATGGCTCAGTATGTTTTTGGTTTTCCTCAGCAGAAAAGGTTTTACATTACCAACATTTTACAATTTGAAAAATACATAGGGGGGAGATGGTGGAAAGGTCACCAAGACCCTGATTCTGCAAAGGTTTATGCACCTGCTTTACTTTACACACTGTGAGTAGAATTAAGTAGGTGCATAAACCTTTCAGGATTGAGGCCCGAGTAATTCCAGACATGAAGGAACCTTGCCTTCTTCTGGTCCTATACATTTATAAGTATGTGACAAAACATGGAAAGAGAATCTCAGGCTCTTATCTTGCATCTTATTTGTAAGTGCTTTTTCATATCCTCCTTATTCACAAATGTTAAATGTCTGGCAGCAATATTTAGAACAATGCTTAGTACAAGAAGTGGTTGTGCAAACCGTGAAATATTACAATTAGCATATCTAACTCTATTTTAGTCCTGGGCCTCATTGCACAAGCTGCTAACCATGTTGAAATAGCCGGAATAATATGGACAAATATCCATGAGTGACCCTTCCACTAGAAATAAAATGACTAGTGCATTCATCCACTACATAACACATTGCTGCCATCACCCTGCTCCACAGCATATTACATTTCAGGACAGAAATTTATTGTGTCTGATTATTAAATAACAAATTGTCTATGTTATGGAAAAAAGTCAGACTAGAACCAGATAAAAATCAAGGTGGCTTTGTTAGTCAGCCAAAGGATTAGGGAACCAATATTTTGGTACGCTTATCTTACAACTTCATAGATCAGGTAAGTAAAAACATTTTATAAACTTTGAGAGGACATTTGAAGATAGGCAGTCCCTTAATTCACTTCATACAGAGAATTAGAAAAGGAAAAGACCTTTAAACCATCTAGTCTACTCTCCTGTCAGGGCAAGGCAGCTCTTTACAGTAAGTTTGCTAGTGCTTTGTCCATCTAGTTTTAAATATCTCAGACCCTGTTGACTAAGAGGACAGTGCTGCTCTCCCTCACTCCCTTATTAACTAAGTGTCAGAAGAGACCTTTAAGGTGTGGTAAGTAAATGTTATCATCCTCATGTTACAAGTAGGGAAGTTGCGGCACAAAAGGTTGTGAGAGTTGCTCAGTTTTAAATGACAAATCAACAGCACCACCAGGATGAAAACCCAGAACTCCTGATTCCATGTCCTATCCCTCAACAACGAGGCCATGCTTCCTCTCAAAAAAACCCACTGTAAATGAATTTTAGATCACCCTCCCACTGACAGACATAAGTGATGAAAGATTCCTACCGTAGAAAATTTGTTATCTCCCGCTGGTGCCATATGTCCTCGTGACCACCCACTCCCAATGTAGTCTTCATTGACAGCACTAAACATCAGAGAGATACCAGGATCTGGTCTGAATTTGCAGTGCCTTCGGTCTGCATTGCCTGAGGAACGACACACTAAATGGTTAAGTTAACAGTGAACCATCGGCATTACAGAATACAAAGAGTTGTTCCCCAATGTGCCGTCCCAAACTGCTTACATTCCAGGACTCTATGTACGACCTAAGTTGAGTGCTATTTTCCTCCTCAATTTTAACAGAACGACGTCTCGATCAGAGTAGCAATCCGAATTATATCAGCATTGCATCTCTCAAGATGTTTAATCTCAACTGGCTGGTTAGTTTTATTCTGATTCTTAGGACAACATTTTAACATGTCAGGTGATTAGAGACACTTCAATACAACCTTAAAATTACTGCTTTCATCTTACAAACCACTGACGTCAATGGAACTACTTATGGTTGGTTCTAAGTGCTTGCAGGATCATGTTGTTAGTTTTGAAAGCTACCTTGAAGACTGTGATTGAGATATAGTTAAAGGGATGCTACTTTACATAAAACATTTTGCAGTTATACAGATACCTTTGTTACCAATAACAACTTACAAGAGAATCATAGAAGATTAGGGTTGGAAGGGACCTTAGGAGGTCATCTAGTCCAAACCCCTGCTCAAAGCAGGACCAACTGCAACTAAATCATCCCAGCCAAGGTTTTGTCAACCGGGCCTAAAAAACCTTTAAAGATGGAGATTCCACCACCTCCCTAGGTAACCCATTCCAGTGCTTCACTACCCTCCTAGTAAAAAACTTTTTCCTAATATCAAACCTAGATCTCTCCCACTGCAACTTGAGACCATTGCTCCTAATTCTGTCATCTACTACCACTGAGAACAGCCTAGCTCCATCCCCCCTGGAACCCTGTTCAGGTAGTTGAAGGCTGCTATCAAATCTGCCCTCACTCTTCTCTTCTGCAGATTAAGTAAGCCCAGTTCCCTCAGCCTCTCCTCATAAATCATGTCCCCACCCTTTTTTGTTGTCCTCCGCTGGACTCTTTCCAATTTGTCCACATCCTTTCTGTAGTGGGGGACCCAAACCTGGACAATACTCCAGATGTGGCCTCACCAATGCCGAATAGAGGGGAATAATCACTTCCCGCGATCTGCTGGCAATGCTCCTACAAATGCAGCCCAATATTCCATTAGCCTTCTTGGCAACAAGGGCACACAGTTGACTCATATCCAGTTCTTGTCCATTTCAACCACCAGGTCCTCTGCAGTTGGTCCCCTGTAGCAGTGCATGGGATTCTTCCATCCTAAGTACAAGACTCTCCACTTGTCCTTGTTGAACCTCAACAGATTTTGGCCCAATCGGCCAATTTGTCTAAGGTCACTGTATCCGATCCCTACCCTCCAGCGTATCTACCACTTCCCACAACTTAGTGTCATCCATGAACTTGATGAGGGTGCAATCCACCCCATCCTCCAGATCATTAATGAAGATGGTGAACAAAACCAGCCCCAGGACCGACCCGTGGGGCACTTCTCTTGATACTGGCTGCCAGCTAGACATCGAGCTGTTGATCACTACCTGTTGCACCTGATGATCCAGCCAGCTTTCTATCCACCTTATAGTCCATTCATCTAACCTATACTTTAACTTGCTGGCAAGAATACTGTGGGAAACTATGTCAAAATCTTTGCTACAGTCAAGGTATATCACATCCACCACTTTCCTCACATCCACAGAGTCATTCATCCCATCACAGAACGCAAGCAGGTTGGTCAAGCATGACTTGCTCTTGATGAATCCATGCTGACTGTTCCTGATCACCTTCCTCTCCTCCAAGTGCTTCAAAATAGATTCCCTGAGGACCTGCTCCATGATTTTTCTGGATTTCATCATTTTTTTTGAGGTGAGGCTGACTGGTCTGTCATTTCCCGGCTCTTCCTTCTTCCCTTTTTTAAAGATGGGCACTATGTTTGCCTTTTTCCAATCATCCGAAACCTCTCCCTATTGTCATGAGTTTTCAAAGATAATATTAAAACTGACATAATTCTATAAACTTAAATTAAGATGGTTGTATATTGTTTGCATTTCATTCAGCTGGTGAAAACAGTTTAGTTATTTTCTTACATATGCAGCAGGAAAGAGGGAATCGAATGTGCACAAATGAAATAGTGGAACTGAGGCAATGTAAGCAATGGGTTACAAAGAGTTTGTGTTACATACTGTGTAATACACATAATGTGTTACATTAATTATTTTTTGATCAGTTGATCCCTACTTTCCCTAAAGTGTTATTTCAGGGCTACATATTACATACTCATATTTTTCTGGCACTTGATATTTTAATTACATCTCTCATAGAGCTACTCTGTTACTTCAGACTCTGATCCTGAAAATACAAACATGGGGCAGATCCTCAGAAGGTGTAAACTCCCATAGCTCTACTGAATAAGCTATGAATAAACTGTCCAACCACCTCATCCTATAACTCATGTCCTGCCTCACCCCTCCCCTTCAACCTGTATGGAATATACTCAAACCAATCACATTCATCGCTTAAGCCCCAATCTTGCAGAGAATCCTTCGATATGCTGCCTTCTGCCAGCGCACAGTCTGACTAAGGAAAATGGGACTCATTACAGGCATGAGGACCTGCACCAGTAGATCCGCTACAGAACTGGGGTCATCAACCCTGCAGCTGCACGTAGCCCCACTGATTTTGATGAGATTCTGGGTGGGCACAGGGATCCACCTCCACAGAGCTCACTGCAAGATTGGGGGTCACAGACTGTAAGATCTTCAGAACAAGACCCATCCCCTTTATGTATTTTCTGTAAAGTGCCTCGCCCACTTGTAGTGCCATCAAAATAAACAAACAGACACATACATACCCAGTGTCTTGTGTTCTGAAATATGTTCAATCACCCATCTAGGCACCCGTTTTGCCTGATCATAAGAGAGTGCATGATTTGTGTAACGTCTGGTCTCTGTTCCAGCTACAGGGAATCCATACTGTTCCAGCAGAGAAACTTGCACTGGTTCTAAGGGGAAAAGCAACAAAAAGTGACCCTAAGGATGAAAGAGGGATTAGAAAAAGAGGGAGGGCATCTTACGTTTGTTGAATAACGCACCGTTCGAATTTAAGTAAAAACAAACCTAAGACCAAAATAAATATTTAGCGTGCAACCCTTTAAGGATAAATCCCCACATTCTAAACCCCAATGAAGCCAGTGGGTGTTAATAGCATTTATCACACCACAGGATGCACTCCGCCCCTCACAGAATCAGGCTTTTTCTCCCCAGTTTGGCAAAACACTGAAACATGAACTTTTCCAGTTCAATCCATGTTCATACATTCATACATCAACTTCTGTGGTTCACCGGTGTCTGCATTGTAGAACCCCTTGAGGTTTATGTATTCCAGGGGTGTCAAACTCATTTGCTACGGTGGGCCAGATTTGAATTAAATGTACTTCAAGTGGGCCATACATCGAAATACTAGGCACAACCATTTTTATGCAGTATTATATTTTATTTGCTAGATATCAGTGATATAAAAACTGCAGTAAATTCACTTCGACAACTACTACTATTTTATGATTAAAAGAATCGATCAATGATTAAGAATTATAGTACTGTGTGATGCCCCAAGACCACACTGTCCCTCTCCCACCTTTCGGAGCGCTGTGTCTTGTGCACCAAGGGGCTGGACCAAAAAAGTTGGTGGGTTGTATCCAGCCCACAGGCCGGATGTTTGACACCCCTGATGTATTCATATTTTGCCAAGCAGGAGTTTACATTCATGGACAGGCTAGAACTCTATTCCCAGCAAATGATCTTGTTATAAATGGTGTTACTGTCTCCACCGCCATTCTGGGGAACCCCACATACCTTCTTTTGCCTTGTTTTATGAAACTGTACTCTGATTGCAGAGGTCCTGGCAAAAGAAGGTTTAATTACACTCTCAGTTGGTGCAGAATGGTTGGTGAAAGTGCTTCTGGCCCATTGGAGATGCCTACAAAGCCATTTGGATGCCAGCATCATCAGTTCTGTCTGCCTTACTGTGGCTTGCCGTGCTCATCACAATCCTTGTGAAACCAGAGATGAGGCATCTTCCCCTGAATGGACCTCTGTCAGCGAGGGGCTGCTGAATCGGTACACTCAGCCAGAAAGGACACCTACCACAGCTGAAGCTGGATGCATCCAGGCAACGGAAATCAGGGATGCTTTGTTCTCCTACATTATGGATTTGCATGGGGCAATGGAAGAGGGAGAATAGTACCTTTATGAATGTGCTCAGGCTGGGGATGGGGCTCATTGATTGCGGGGGAGTGCTAGGGGAGGGGTGGGGGTTGATTGCCATGCAACCTATTTACGACATGACAACTTATTAAATGGCGGGGGTTGATTCACTGTATGCATTGATACAGCTAACTGTAGTGAGGAATAGTGTTTGCATACTGATTTCCATTTGTCCTTGATCATGTGTTCACCTGTATTATTTGAAATGCACACGGTAAGATGTGATGCAGTGATAGCAACAAGCTTTTTTGATCAAACAAAAAGCTTTATTTATAAACATCTATTAGAAAAGTACAACATTAACCCATTGGTAGGCAGGCCAGCCGCCATTAGCACACTAAACACAAGTAACGACAGAACTTTACATACAAAAAACACGAGAACAAATGAAAACAATGAGACCATGTGCAAGACAGAACCCCCTGCCATTGTATGCCCCTGGCTCCCATTCCATTTTCCCTTTTTTTGCCATTTGCTGCACGCTTGGCACTGAGGGAGGGGTGGAGGCATTGACGGGAGAGGGGGTCTATATGGAGGACTGCATTGCACCAAGTTGCCCTGCCAGCGACTCATGGGGCCCAGTTGCAAGGGCCATCCAGCCATGGAGTTTTCCATGCTGTTTCTGGACGGCATCAGAAGGTGCCACAGAGGGGACTCAGGCTGTGGTCTGGGTGATGCAGCAGGAGCCGGTACTCTTGCAGCAATTAGTGGTATCAGCTGCTCAAACAGTTCTTTCTGCTGAGCTCTGTCTTCTTCCCTTAGCTGCCTTTCATGTTCCAGGAACTGCAAAGCACGTTCCCACTCCCACGCTGAAACCCTGTCCTCAAGTTGTGCAGTCAGCCTGAGCCTTTCTGCTTGCCTCTTGCCATGCCTTTCCTCTAGTTATAAGTCCCTCTGTCTTTGGTACTGGACCTGCTTATTGGCCCTCTTCAGAACTTCAACCATAAGTTCATCACGGAAATGCTTTCTCTTGGAAAGGTCCATGAAGGTAAACGGGCCCAGGCTTCTGCTACAGGGTGGGTGAGCTGTGGAGGTCCTGCAGCCAGTGGAGGTCGAGGGGAGGGTTAACTATTTCCAGTGCAGGAACCCAGGAAAAATGCCGGTGGAATTTCAAGGACATAAAACGTTCCTTTTCCAAAGTGAACTTCAATACATTGTGAAAGGGATGCTTCAGAGCAAAGAAGCTCCCTGGACACAGCCTGGTTAGTCACGGTGAAAGAAATGCAAAGACAATGGCAAGTTAAACATTCAAAGCTGGTTTGTTTGTTTTTTCTAAAAAACGCAGAACCACTTCAGTTTGAGGGAGGCCATCGGTGGCTGTGCTACAAAAGCTTTTTTCTATCATTTCAGGCCTTCCACATTTTAGAGGAAACAACAGTCCTTGTGGTGCCCAACTGGCAAAGGGAGATGTTATTCCAAGCTGCCGAAGGGAGGCCTGTAGTTTATGCAACTGAAGTATTCAAACATAGAGTGACTGAACAGCACATCCATGAGTGGAATGGGCTGGTCAGCTACCGAGGTGGTCCTGGAAAATACACCCTTCCCTGGAATGTGACAACCTATCTGGAATTCCTGCTTCAGGAAAAGTTTGCAACCATCAGCACTCAGGATTTGGTCAAATTCATGAGGGAATCAACAGGATGCTGTGTTAGCTTCCACTTGGCATAGCCTATTATGGATGCATGCAAACAGAATTCCACAGCTATTCTCCTAAGTACCTACTGCGCTTTCCTCCTCCCCAGCACATTACTGGGCAAACAAATGATTTTGTCACCTATGCAATGCACGGTCTACCCTTAACTAAAATGAATTAGATTTGTAAATGGAACACCTTTCCACATGCACACAGTTCACGGTTTCTATGTGGTTTGTTACAACGTTAAGTGGTTACAGAGCAGCGTACTGACAGGCATGGCAAAGTAAGGTTATCGTATTTCAGAAATACGAATGCCCTAGCAAAAATCTGTGCCTTTCCAGTAAAAATTCACTTTCAAAGAGTTTTTACTGTTTGGATTTCCCGGTCGCCATTTTGAACTTCAGATGATAGCTGGGGTGGGGGAGCTGATCTGCTGGCCTGCAATCCACCATTAGCAGATGCACACTGCTATCTGGGACTTCTAATAACTTTTGCATTGGTTCACAGAACTGAAATCCCTCCCATTCCTATATTAATAAACAGGGAACCAGAAATTTACCAGGCTCTGGGGCAGCTTCTGTCCCTTCAGGGTCTGCTACAGGCTCTGCGGGGAGGCTGTTCCTCGGCCGGAGAAAAGGAGGGTGCTTTCAGAAAGCTCCTCTGAATACAGCCCCAGTATGTGCTGCAGCTACTCCTGCTGCAAAGCCTCCTCTGGGACCAGTTTCAGCAACAGTCACTTCATTGTCCTCACTTGGCACCTGCTGCTGCCTCCCATCAGTCCCCTGCTGTTTTCTAGGACCAGCAGGACGCCATCCCCGCTGACCAGGTTTCATGCACCACTATTGGTTCCGTGCTTGGCACCTGGTCAAACTCCTCATCAAATGGGCATGATGTCGGCAAATTGCTCGAGGTGCGGTTCTGGTTCCTGGTTTTCCTATACTCAGTCTTGAGCCACTTGATCTGCTACTTGCACTGGTCCCAGGACCATTAAGTTTGGAACGCTGCCAGCTTCTGTGCTATTTGTTGTATGCATGATCATTCCTGGTACTCTTACTAAAGTCTACTGTTTTGCTGGCCTCGCACCAGAGATTTACCAAAATCCAGCTGTACTCCCCCAACCACGAAGCAGCACACTTTGCAAAAGACTTCTTCTGTTCAGTCTCCATTGCCAACACAGAAGTCTCTCTGATGGTGTGTTTGTAGCTCGGTGGTCAGAACACAATGGAAGGGTTAAACGTTGCCTCACAGAACTGCTGCATTATTGGGGGAGAGGGGAGACAGGAGGGTTGCTTCTGCTTCCCTGGAGTTGGTTTGAGCCCTGTTGCTTAGCAGTGTAGACGCAGCAGGGGAGGCTGCGTCTACACTGCTAAGCAACAGGGCTCAAACCCTGGGTCCCGGCTTTACTCAGGCTCAAACCCTCCATTCCTGCAGGGCCCTAGGACCCTAGGTCCGTGCCCAAGTCTGACAGATTTAAGTGTAGATGAAAGCGTGGTTTGAGCTCAAGCCTGAGCATGAACCGAGGCTTACACTGCAGTGAAGACATAACCCTGCCTAGAATATGGCAGCGGCAGCCGCAATCCAAGCATCCATGCCTTTCCAGCATACTCCAGCACTATCTAGGACATTTCCCAAGTATTTGGTAGTTGCCACCTGCTTAATATCTCATCTGGGCCAGGTTACTACTGAGCTCGTTATAATCTAGAGTTGGAGGCTGCTTGAGGGTAATGGCCAGGGACCTAGTTTTATCCAGATTAATAACCAGACCCACGCGCGCTGCTTCTTGCCACCAGCCATCAACTGCAACAATTCACCAAACTGAGACAAGGGGGCAATGTCATTTGAGGTTTCAGAACAAACTGGTGTTCAGCTCAACGCCATTAACAGTGACAGCACAAACTTAAGTCCCATTAAAGCTAGCACTTTCCTATTCAGCAAAGCAGTTATGTCTTGCTGAATTAGGATCTAATGAGAAATTACTTTTGCCCCAGACTTAAATAAAAAACAAACCTCCTTTAGCTCATGTAGAAAGTGTATTGGAACAAAACTTCCTGTTTGTAGGAACCCTGGCATTGCTGTTGCTGGTACAGAACCTGTTTCCTGGAGAGGTTATAGATATCACTTTCTATGCAGTCAGTCAGTCTTTCTCTCTCTCTCTCTCTCTCTCTCTCTCAGGAGTGCTAACATTCAGTTCAATATTTTTTATATTTCAAACTTTAGAGAACTTAAAAATGGTTAAATCTTAGGGAAATCTGACATCGCAAACCCTGCCTGGCACTCTAGCTAACACATAAAATTAGTGGGCTGGTGCATCCACAATATACACACAAACAAAACAATGGGAAAGGGAAAAAAAGACGAAGGAAACCCACAACGTTTGAACAAAATGTCTGAAAGTGAAAAATATTTAAGTGCTGCAACACCTACAGTAACTCCTCCCACCACCAAACACCTATTTTTGTACTAAAAATAACGCAAATATACTTAAGCAACAATCAAGTATGTCATTGTGAGCAATTAACTACTTGTGTGAGAGAGCCATAGGAAACCACTTCCTTAATACATTATTGACGAATTTTCACTGGAAGCAGGGACAATGAAGGTGGATGTTATTTTTAATTCAATTTATATTCAGTGATCTCAGGATAAACCTCTGCATCACTTTGGTTTATTTGGTTTTTGTGCTGATAGAAGATGGTTTGCTTTCTTCATTCACATACACACACTTACATAGACTAAGGGAATTAAATGATAAAAGTGATGATATCACAGCACTTGGGGGTAATCTATCGGGGCAGTGGAGTGATCAGTATTGGGTTGGTAGGAAGGTGTATGGAGGAAGAAATGTGGGAACAATGGGGGAAGTTTACTGGGCATAGGACTGTGGGTGAACTATTGGGGGATGGGGTACTAGGGCAAGGGCTACTGAGGTCACAGGGAGGTTTACTCAGGATGGGGCATTAGGTGTGACTAGTGGGGTGATGCTGGGAGGTCGCTTGGGAAGTTGGACACAGGCCGTGGGACACAGGCGGTTTGCTGGGGATTTGGCATTGGAGGTAGCAGCTGGGGTGATGTGGGAAGTCTGCTACGGGGTGGCTCCTAAGGCAGCGAGGGGAAGTTTGTTGGTGGATGGAACATGGGGGCGGTGTTGGCTATGGGGACAATGTAGGGAAGTTAATTGGAGGATGGGGCATTGGGAGGGATATTGAGACCATGGGGAGATTTACTGGGGATGGGGCATTTGTGTGGCTCCTGAGGCAATGTGGGGAGATCTACTGGGGGCTGGGCACTGTGGTTTATTGGGAGATAGGGCAGTTGGGTGGCTATGGGGTTGTGTGGGTAAGGTTATTGGGGATGGGGCACCAGGGAAAGGGTTGGGGCTTCGGGGAGGTATACCGCAGCTGGCTTATGGAGAGGGCTATGCGGAGTTTGGCAGTGAGGAGGGTTGATGGGTATGGGGCACCAAGGGGAGGGTGACTGGGGCTGGGTCCTGGGGCAATGTGGGAAGATCCATGGTGGGGGGGCATTGGTAGTGACTTCTGGGGTGATGTGGGGAGGGGGGGTGATGGGGGCTGGGCAGGAAGGAGGGCTATGGGGGTGGGTGTCGATGGGGGCGGCCACTGAGGCGATGGGGGCTGGGCCCTGGGGCTCTCTCCCCGGGCCCAGCGAGCGGCGATGGGGCTCCCGCCGCGGCCGCCGGCCCCGTTCTTACCCTGCGGTCGCTCTGGCAGGCCGCCGGGGCCGGGCTGGGGCCGGAGGAGCCGCAGCGCGGCCAGGCCGGAGGCGGCGGCGCCCAGCACGGCCCCGCAGACGAAGCCGCCCAGGAAGCGGCGCTTGGCGAAGCGGGCGCCCGGAGTCTCTGCCATGGCCCGGATCCTGCTCGGCGCCGCTTTCCCCACAGACGGAGCCTCCCGCAGGCCGGCCGGGCCGGGGCGGGGAGCGGAGCGGTCCGGGGCCGCAGCAGCAGCGCCTGTAACCCGGCACCAAACCGAGCCAGCGAGCGGGAGGGGTCCGGGTCGCGGCTCTCCGCAGCCCAGTCCGCGGGGCCCGAGGACGGGGGGCTCCGCCCTAGGCCCCAGGCCGCTGCGAGGGAGGAAAGGCCCTTCCGTTTCCCGCCTCACCCAGCTTGTTAGAGGCGCGGGGGGAAGAAAAAAGGCTGGGAAATAAAATGCTACCGCGCCAGCGGCGGGCCCCCCCCAAGGAAGCCGGGGATGAGTTTGGGGCAGGTCTCTGGCCTGTGTTGTACAGGAGGTACCAGCAGATGATCACAAGGGGCCCTTCCGGGCTTGGACTCTGCTTGGGATCTGAACCCTGAGCCCTGCTATCCAGAGCAGCGCTGGTTTCTGTGAAATAAAACGGAAAGTTTTCAGTGAATACATTTAGTCTGTAACTGACAGAACCAGCAGAGAGTCACAGTGAAGAATTATCCTAAAAAAAAAAAAGAGGAAAAGCAGGGCCAGGCTCTGCCACACAGCACCTTACCTGCAGAGATTTTTAAGTCAGTTCGATTTTTCTGCTGAACCCTTAATAGCTAAAGCTACCTCTACCCTGGAGAGCTTACAGCAGCCCCACTGTAAAATGTCTGGTGTCGCTGCCTTATGCTGACAGGAGAGAGCTCTCCTGCCGACATAGCACTGTCCACAGCCGCGCTTATGTCGGCAAAATGTATGTCCCTCGGGGGCGGAATATTCATACCTTTGAGTGAGATAAGTTTTGCCAATAGAAGCGGTAGGGCATACATAGCCTAAGGCATTGTCTAAACCACACCGTTTTGTTGACAAAGCAGTGGAGGTTTACACGCTGAAATGCTCCTCCCTCCGATGTAACGCCCCTGCTTTGCAGACATCATAAAAGCAGCTCAATAAGAGGCATAGGGCTCATGGCGGTGTAGTTAGCTGGCTGTCATTTTTGTCAACGAACCATGAAATTGAGAAGAAAACTGGCTCCTGAGCCTGGCTGCTGCCCAGTCCGCTCCACCCCGGGCTGCCACCCAGGAACCCCACTCCCTGTTGGAAGCCCTGCTGCTCCCGGAGTCCCAGTTCCCTGCTCCCCACCAGGAGCATGGATCTCGCTGCCATAGGCAAGGAGCCCCTGATAGTTCACCCCCCAATCTGCTGCCACCTGGCAGTGCAGAGAAGAGAAGCCCTTATGGGCAGCTGGGTTGCCCATGGGGAGCTGCATGGAGCTGAGAGCCCTGTGTGACACGCTGCACCCCAGACAATCACACTGGAAGGGTGTACCTGTCATTCATGTTCATCCTTACAACGTAACTGTGTATTGTTTACTGCAAAGCATGTCACATAAGGGGTTTTTGGAATGCTCAGGACATGCTGGACGTTCTTGTTATGGCTGTAGGTTTGTTGCAATGTCATATGTACGGTTATGAAGCTCTGCTCTGTAATAGTCCCAAATAAGTACCTCTTGGCTTGAGGCAGATCTAGGCAAACACTAAAAGCAGGGAGGTAGTTCACACCTCACTAAGGTATGCATAAAATAAATTGGCTCTTCCAGCAACAATGGACTAGCCTAAGAATTGATAAAGGGATGCTCACTGACTCAAATGGAGGAAGCCACCTGACCGGGGGGGGGGGGTGGGGAAGGAACATGTTAAAAGAAGAGATATTTTGCACTCTGGAGCTCTCTCTTCCAATTCCATGTACAAAACAACATCAAGCAACTGAAGGACTGTCCACAGGAGAAGGGCCTGGCTGAAGATCAGCCAGCCTGTGGTGAGCATTATCTGACTTTGTAAGGTTACTGAAAGTGTTAAGCTTAGTTTAGAATGTGATTTGCTTTTATTTCATCATGAGCCAATCTGACTTATTTGCCTCTGATTTATAATCACTTAAAATCTTTCTGTTCTTAATAAATGTGTTTGTTTTATCTCAAAGCTGTGTATGTGGTTTGGGTGGGGGAGACTTCATTTAAAGTGACAAAGCTGGTGCATATCAATTTCTTTGATAAATTGATGAATTAATTATGAGCTTGCAAGGTTCAGTCGGCACTGCTGAGCATTGCAAGATGGAAGTTCTTAGGGTTGCATCTGGGACTGGGTGTGTTTGCTGGGGTTATTCTATTTCATAATCCCATAAGTAGCTGGCCAAAAGCATTCACTCTCTGAGTTGAGGGTGGCTTGCTTGCAGAAGGCTATGGGTGGGCTGACCCAGGAATGGGGGTTCAGCAAGACGGACTCCAGCAGTGAGGGATTGGGGCAATACAGCTATTCACCAGTCCAGATGGCAGAATGTCACACCCTGGTTCTCAGTCCCCCAGCACTGCCCCTCTTCAGTTGGTGGAAGGGCTCCTGGTGAGGACGTGCACCACCGACAGAAGGAGGTAGCATGGACATCAGCCACCACAGTAATGAATGCGGTGGCTGTAAGTTGACCTAACATAGGTAGATTTATCTTTGTAGTGTAGACATAGCCTTAGTACCTTCCAAAGGCTAGAAGACATACAAGGTGATTTATGGCAGTAAAGTTATAGCCTCTCCCTTCTCTTCCACTCCATAGAGGGTGTAAGTTACATGAGAAATATGTGCATTTTCCAAAGATACTAATAGTTGAGTTGCTGTATGGAAAAGCACATGGAAGTGGTGACCATCCTTAGATCCCATGGTAAATGAACTCTAAAATCCTGAGGCCCATATAAGAAGCACCCTGTCTCAGGGCTTGTCTACACTACAAAATCAGGTCAACTTAATTTAGGTCAAAACCTACAGCCACCACAGTAATTCAGTCAGCTGTTGGTGTCCAAGGTACCCGCCTTCTGCTGGTGGAGTGCATCCTCACCAGGAGCGCTTGCACTGATTGACTTGGGGGATGGTGGGGCACTGATAGCCAAGGGTGGGGCACCAACTGTCGCATGGGACTCACAGCTGGAGCCCCCCATCTGCCCTAGGGATGACAGCCCAGCTAAATTTCACAGCAAGAAGCCTACCAGCAGTGAAACAGACATTCTTGTCAATTTCAGGGCTGCTATTGTCTCTGGCTTGGAGAAGGCACTCAGAGCTCTGGGAGCTCTGTGCAGAGCCCCAGGCCCTCAGGATCTCAGTGCCAGGCAGCTCGGCACTGGGCTCATAGCTCAGGCTGTCATCCCAGGGTGGGGCTCCATCTGTGAATCCCAGGCAGGGCTGAAAGTTGGGGCAGAGGAGGAAGGGGCAGCTGTGAGCCCTGCACTGGGCTCAATTTCACAGTAGGGAGCTGAACAGCAGTGAAGTGAAATAAGAGAACAGTATAATGTTTGTAATTTATTGTTTATTTTCATATACAAAAAGATAAACTTGAAATAGTTCTTTCTAGTTTTTTTCCTCCTATTTTTGTTGGGGTCTAGCTGCTTCGCACAGGGCAAAAACACTACATTCATACTGATTTATTCGGGCACCCAGTGCAAAGCTGAAGCAGCAAAACCCCAACTTGGCAGATCTAATTTCAATCTTGAGACTCATTTCTAAAATACCACAGTAAAAAGGAACAAAGATCCACTGCAAATTTATGAACTATGATACAATGTTCTTTCCAAAATGTCTTCATTTCATAACTGCAATACAATGGATGTCTGCTTTAGGCCATTTTATATATATATATATATATATATTGATATATATATAATATATATAAAAAATCAGCACACTTCAATCCAAAAGGGGTTACAGCAACGAGCTTAACTCTGTATACTTTTCTTTCTTTAACAGGATACTTTAGTATAACTTTTGTTAACTCAGTAGTACACGCTAGCTCTGTTCTACATTTTTAATAGCTACAAGAGTGAAATATAACCTACAACATTTACATTTCACATATCCTGGTATACAAACAGTATTTATTGAATTTGAGCCAAGGACCAAAAGAGTCTTTAAAAATTATTTCACCATCTGATAGAGCTTCCCGTGATTTACACTCAGTTTACTTCTGCAGTCTTCTAAATCATTTACTTAATCTCATCATCAGAGTTTATTAAATCATTCAAACTGGAAATCCTGGAGAAACAGGTTACTGCAAACTCTTATGTATATTCTATATATACAAGTTAAGTAACACAGCGTAATAAGACTTAGCTATCCATCCTAAAACTGATATACACATAGTTCACTAAGCTAGACAAGTTTTAGGATTTTTTTATTTTTTTAAATAAAGCATAAATTTAGAAGTAGCTGGTAAAACTGATAATATGACAGCTTAAAATGACAAATGGTTAGGGTGAAATTTCTCTCTGCTGGTGCCAAAACATTTTCAGTTTTGTTGCTGAACAGTTTTGTTTATGCTGTGTTGTTTAACTGTATGTGTCTAATGTTACATGCAGAAAGCTCTTTCCACAAGAATTGACATCAAACTGTACGTAAGTCAACTTTACAGTATAAAATTAGTCAAATTTCACAGAAATGTGAAAAATATTAACAGGTGAAAGATTAAGCCTTCAACTCTATCATGAGGATCATGCAGAATTCATAAGCAGATATTTTGAACGGATTGACAATGGCATTGTGCGGATTTATGGCATAGAATTAAGATCAAGAAGCACGTTACTTAGTCTGCAGTAACCACCCCCTTCAATTCTGATGTACCAAACAGCTCTTTCTGCACCATTACATAATTGCATGGAAAGGCCATCGGTGTTCTAAAAAGTATCTTCTGGGAGAGTTTAATACTTTTGTAAAAGATGTACCAAAGATTCCTTGTAACCATCAATAGCTACACAAACGTTTGACACTTACACTAACACTGATGCTAAAAAAAAAAAAGTAACTGATCTCCTTCCTCCCTTTAAATTACTTAATGTTTGGATATGAATGTTACTATTTCATACAGGTAAAATGCAAACTGTATTGGTGTATCAGGGATCTGGCTGAAATAGAAACAGAAATTTTAATCCACACTTCCCAAAAACATGACCAGTGAGAGCATTATAGATTTTTCCTTCAGGTAAAAATCTGGTAGGGCTGCAATTCCCTTCAACCAGATACCGTTGTGGAACACTCTGTTAGGGTTCAAGCTCTGATTGTATTAAAAAAAACACAGGAGGAAAAAAGGTAAGGTCCATTCAAATTATAGGGCTCTATCAAAACATCCTCTGTTATCCAGAAAAGTGGTGTTGACTATTACACTCCATCTACAGTTATATGAAACATCCCAAGCCCTTACTTACCACCTAGCCATCTTTTTATAAGTTAGCAGGTACATCTGCAGGCTAGAAAGGCCACTAACTACTACTCTGTTAGGTTTTCAAAATGACTCTGATGGTCACTGGTTAAGCTTTAGTTCATTGGAATATAGAGAGAGTTGAACAAGGTTACAGCCACTGCTTTCCTTTCTACAGAAAGGAAATCAATAGAAGTCTTGCCAAAATGCACTGTGGTATACTCTGGTTTTTCAACACTGATCTTATCGGAATGTTCTATGCTGAGTTTTTAACGATTGGAAATGTCACTGAGCTTCAGAGCTGGCCAAAACGAACCCAGGAACAGCATTTTAATCACATCATCTGTCCCAAGAAAATACTGACAATAGTAGAAATTAGAAGGTTAATATAGGAAGCACTTTTCAAATAACACCTTCTTGATATATATCCAGCACAATGCCATTATAGAGCTTTACAGAAGCCCTTTTGGTTTCAATGTTGGAAAACAAAAAAGTTTGCTTTTTTCTTCAGTCCTTGGGGATCTTTTTCATTTATATATATTATATATATATATATAAAAAACACCCATATGTAGCAGGGTTCCTGTGAGTGTATGTTACAATATTGTAGTATCAAGGAGAATCCAGATAGCAACACTGTTTAACATGAGGTTTGAGGTAATTGGTTCTTGAAATACCTGGATCACAGACTGCATCCAGAAATAACAGCTGGGCAATGAAAAGTGGTTTTTTTCAGACAGAAAAAAGTTAAAAAATTACAGCAGTTGCTTTTACATGGAAAAAGCAAAGGCACAACAGAATAGTGTTACATTTCAGAACTGCATGGACATAACAGAATTATGATCTTTCGGTGGAATTGTCCCAACAGAGGGGATTACTGCTTACTTCATGGATTATTACTTTAGTTATGGGAGCAGAACTTTAATCTAAACCAGAAGTTTTGGGGAACAAGAAGTTCCATGTTATATTGACTAGGCATTTTTAGAAAGTGCTCCAGGAACATGCTTATCTACCTTGGCTCAACTGAAGTCAATTCAACAGGGCCAGGATTTCATTCACGGCATGTTTACACTGCTGCAGCTGTGCCCCTTGTGCACCTGAATGTAGATCCTGCCTATGCCGACAGAAGGGTTTTCCATCATGTAGTTAATCCATCTCACCGAGAGGTGGTAACTGAGGTGATGAAAGAATTCTTCTCTTAATGTAGCTGCGTCTTACACCAGGGATTAGGTCAACCTAACTACACTGCTCAGGGAGCAAAACTTTTCACAGCCGTGAGCAACGTACTTAGATTAATCTAATTTTTAAGTGTAAACCAGGCCTCAGAAGACATACAGAAGTAGGATCTGCCATTACAAAAGACAGGAACTGCTCAAAGTCTTCCAAGAGCTGATTTTGAAAGGGACACAGTCAGGTCAGGTAGGCTCCACAGAAATGTAGTTTCAGTGAATATAGTTTGTTTGGATTTAAGATGTTTACTGCACTCTTTGAAACGTGGACATTTTGGCATCAGAGTTTAAGTGCACGAGAACCAGACAGCAAAATTGGCTGTAAAGCAGTACTGTGTAGTCTATTTATACTGTCCAAGCTAAATTAATATAAAAAGTGAACTGCCAATGTAAGTGGTGAAAAGTAAGTTTTATATAATTCTTTCAAGAACACCTTTGATTAGTATCACAGCTTAGGAAACTTTCTAAATAGGATTTTTAACTTGGCAGTGTCTCACTAGTGCTTTTTAAAAGAACACCAGAAAAAGGATCCCTTACATTGACAGTGAAATCTGACTTCTGAAAACAGAGCACTTGTCTCAATACCCTGAAAAATCCTGACTTGTTTATGATGTCTTTACATTCAGAGGGAAGGGATTTCTTGGAATTTGTTTTATTGGGTTTCTGCTGGCAACAGTTCCTTAGAGATCATATTATCAATGCATCAGAAGCAGCTGCTATAAATGGACGTGTCAATGAGTAAAATCAACCCAAGTATTTGGTCTTTGAAAATTCTTAACACTGACTTCACAATTCACAGCAACATCACAGCATATGCACAACAACACAATGATCACACATGGATCTTTGTATGGATATGTGAAAACAGCCTTCCTGGTTAAATCTAAGTTGGCCATACAAAAGCAACAAGCCTCGTTTGCAGAAGGGGTGAAACATGCAAGATAACCAATTAAAAATGTACAGTGCAGTCCCCAAAACATGTCCAAGTACTTCCAAACCTGCCTGTTAATTAAATTGGTTTCAGATTCAACTATTCTATCCTCTACACTTTGATGTAGTTCAGAGTTAGATTAAAAATTACATATTTTTATTTATATATATATATATATATATTTTTTTTTCTTTTTTTGCTGTGGTTACACAGACCTTTTCTCCCTTTTCCCTGCAGAAACATATTAGACTTTACAAAAATAATTTGTGGTATAAAAGAATCTTCACACAATGTAGAATTTTTGCTTGTATATGTAACTAAAAATATATATATATTTTTGAAAAGTAAAAAAGTCAACATGTTCTTATTTTCCTCTATTATATAGTCTACTTTTTTATTTACAAACAATATTCTGAATGCAAAAGTGATATAGCGGGGGTAGGAGGTGCTTCCTATTTCACAACTTCTCAACCAGAGTACTACTTGGACAGGACTGCAACAAGTTCATACTCACAATGTTATCAAGCAGTATTTCCTCAGCAATTTAAATTTCTTACTTTCATAACAAGAGAGATTACTTCTTTCTCCCCTCTGAAGGTGGTGCTATTAAAATTAAACATGTGTTTTTCAGATTAGACACTGTGAGAAAGAAATCACTACTCCTGGTAAGAAGTGGCCTGATCCCACAAGGTCTGCACATGGGAATTCCCATCGGGAATTCTGCATCCAGTGAACTTCCAAGATTAGGGCCAATGCTGCTCCTATTGAAGTCAGTGACTTCAATAGAAACAGGATTGAGATTTCAGTACCAGGTGAAATGCAATTTGCTAACTAATAATTAAAGAAATGGGAAGGGACATTTGCTGCATATTGCTCCTGAAACTTATAGAGACTGTGTGCGCGCACTTGGCATTTCCACAGGTGTAAGTCTCATCTCATACTTTGTTTTTTGGAGGGAGTGAGTGGGGGGGGGAGGAGGCGTAGCAGAATTTCACCTTAAAAGTATGAGAGAAGTCTAAGACACTGCATCTCATACTTCATATGGAGACAAACATTCAAATCTGTATGGCTCTTTTTAAACAAAAAACAAAAGAAACCAAACCCTTTCCAACTTTGGTCTATATCCTCATTCACTTATCTCAACACCACAACTTAGGGCTCGTGGGAAAATCTGAATGCAAATGGACCTTATACTCATGGTTGCATGTGTTGATAGACCTAAGGGAATTAAAGCATCTTTAGATTAACCAAACAATGATTCCAGGAACTCAGAGTGTGGAGAGATGCTCTTGACCATTAAAAGTTCTTGTTCACAGACATAACACATACAGTAAAGACCACCTCCTTCACTCAGACAAATGCTCTCACTGACCTCGGTGGGAGTTTGTCTGAGCATAGAGAGAGGGATTGGGTGGCAAATTACTACTCTGATTTAATACAGGGAGTTGTTTAGTACTTCTATGATGAGAATTGGGCTACTTTAAGGTTTGGGTGGTAGCAAGATTATGTTTTTTAAATAAATTACTTGAGAACATAAAAATACAGGAGGAATTAGTTGACTTTCACCCAGAATGGGTTTAATTAAAAAAACAATATTTTTACATTAAAAAGTAGAATTCAATTTCATTCATACTTAGCCAACAGTCTATGGTATCAGTAACACAACAATGAACTCTATATTTTGGATAGTAATCATTTAGAAGGTTCTGTAATTTTAGGAATTAACGGATTCATTGGGTTTTAAGCCTTTCTATAAGAACACGGGTGCTAAGACCATAGTGTACATCTTAAAGTTCTTATTTTGACTGAGGCCCGGTCTACACTTACCCGGAAATTCAGAGGCAGTTGCCGGGAGTTACGCAAGCTAGACAGAGTAGCTTGCATAACTCCCATCGACTTTGTAACTTCCCTTTAGTGTGCCATCTCCACTGCGCTGTGCCTTTTGAGGTGGTTTAATTGTATCGACATCCAGATCAATCGAGCGGGTCTTCAATTCCGCTCAATTGATCCGGATAGATCGATCTGACGGCGGTGAATTTGCTGCCGTCAATGTGTACATACCCCTAGACCGTAATGCCCCAGCTCACATTGAGTAGTAGTACCTTTATACTTCACTGACTACAATATGAAGAAAGGAACCATAAACCGGTCCTAATTAATTTTACAAAATCTTGATCTGATTTTGTGGGTTGCTGCTTAGTTCTACAACTGTAGCCCAAAAGATTTTTCATATTCTTTGTCTTTTTAATTTTAAAATCACTTTCTATAATATACTATTCTGTCACTCTTATCAGAGACTTGTAAGTGATGACAAAACAGTCAGCTGTGTTGGTGCAACAAACTGAATAAATTACTTCTTTGGTAGGTTGCTAGAGATGAGTTGGTGATCAGGGCAATGTAAAATCTGTACTTAGCATGAATAAATTAACTGCCACTTATCAAGACTAATTCACAGCCTTCTTATAAAATGCATATATGCAATTCACTAATTTCTAGCTCTGGTACACTGATATCATTGTTTTAGCAGTTAACAGTTCAATCCTGGATAGACAATTTCAGCTCCTGTGGAATTTCCCAACTTAAAATGCAAACTCATACTTTAATCTGCCAGATAACTAAATAAGCCAGTGTGACAAATTCATAACCTGAGTTAAGATATATGCTGATGAAATCTTGACTCCCCTGAAGTCAAAGGGAATTTTGTCATTGACAATTGCCACCAAGGATGTTTAAAATTAACATTAAACTATGAATTGCAAATTGAGTGATCATGCCCAAATATCAGATTCTGCTATGAATATTTTAAAGAATGTTATTTTATATAGGCTTGTCTCAAAGTCTGCAAATGCAGTGATCATTAGCACTTCAAAAATAAGAATATATGGTCATAATCGTATTCAACGAGGTGTTAAGGGAAAATGGTTGAAATTGCTTATGACTGCTACACCTGTGGAGGTGCCTTATTGCTATCTTAGGAAATGTCTTTACAATACTAAACAAAATTCCAATGGATTCTGTCAAATGATAGTTCAAATGCTGGATTAGCAGTGATGAAACGACTAACTTGGTATTTAGAAACTTGCGCCGCTGAGATCATCATCATCTACATGAAAAACTTGCACAAGTTTACTTAAATTGGTAACCTTTGTTTAAACTGATGCAAATTTGTATGTAGACAAGACCTCAGGCCTTCCCTCTGACATATTAACATGCATGCGCACACCCACCCACTCATCCCACAAACACATTAAAATTTGTAACTGAACACATGTGCCCTGCAAAAATTCCCTCTTACCAGCTACTAAGTTATGTTCACAAAATGATCTATAAGGAACTGTAAAGCCAGGGAAGATGCTAGAACCTCACAATGTGTTTGGTCAAAGTTTGTATGTCCTTACAGTTCTCTGCAGTAAAATAAGCTACACATGGTAAGAGTTTTTGTTTATTCTTTCTCAGAAGAGACTGTTGAGGAGAATGTGTAATAGGCTATTGAAAATCATATGGCACTTTCAATAAATATTTAAAGCTTCTTAAAGAAATCAGGTTATTTTTTAAAAAAGCAACTGCTGTAACAAGCCTGTTTTATCCATTACAAATAATTCTGAAGGAAAAAATCCAGAACAAAGATCATAATAGTTAAAAGACAGTACAGCTTTTACTTTCCATAACAACCTGGACTAGCTCCCATTTCAAGAAAAAGCCTAAAAAACTACAGTTTATTCAATCTTAACTCTTATCTAGAATCCCACTTATAATAACTCCTTTTCAAAACATCAAACCACATGTATATAAATCTCAGTGCAGAAATGTATTCACAGAGCAAAAGAAAGGCCCCAATCCTGCAAACACTTATGCACACGTTTAGCTTTAAGTATGTGAATATTGCCACAGGACTTCAACAGAACTACTTGTATGATTAACTTTAAGCACTTTGATGTGTGTAGCATTGGGGCCAAAGATGTTAATCAACTGGACCATGAGCTTTGCCAGAATTTTATTATTTTGCCTGCATCTTTGTCAAGGTTTTCTGAACAGGGTCACATTAAGAATCAGAAACTTCCACATACACAAATACACTTACATGTGTGCACATATTAATATGCAAATGTACATTCAGTAACTTGAAAGAAGTATTTAAGATTTTATTTAGACAGACAAGTTAAGGCAACTGCCTTACTGTCTCTCCAAGATCAAGGACTTTGTCCCTTTGCGGACTCTTGGTTTTTAAAGCCATGTTTTTGAGAAAAATAATTTTAATCTATTTTTTTCCTGTTGAAATTTTGTTTGCTTAATAAATTACACCTAGACCAAGATTCCCTGTTGACATTTTATCAGTGACAAAAAAAATCCTAATTTGTTTATATAATATAGATTTTTACATCATAAAAAGGTCATTTGTTTAGGGCTATATTTTGGTATAAAAGCAAATAAAAGTTTAAAGTTCTGGCAATCAAAGGAGGAAAGATAACTTTCAGTCTAGCAAGACACTGATTTTTGTATTGATGTTATATTTTGAGAAAAAATAAAATTATTTAATAAAAAGATGTACTGTCCTTTCACTTGAAACAGACCAAACAAAATAACACAAAATGGAAACAGCCTTCACAAACAAGAGTGAATAATGCCCAGGAACCTTATATAGGCAGTTATTCTACAACTGTATACAGTTATTTACAATGGTGCTTTATAAAACAAAAAATGGTAGCACTTCCTAAAAGATTTTGGAACTTTTTTTCTTTTTTTTCCTTTTTTTAAAACTCCCTTGTCATAAAAGCCAACTTACATTAAAATAGACTTACTACAAGACAACACAACTAACAAAATATATAATAAAACTCATACAAGTAGAAAATTCTGAGGTATTTCTGGTTTGAGGTGGTCTGTGGTCATGAAGTTTTTTAATATTTTTTTTTTCAGTTTAAACCTCGGAAGCCACGTAACGTGTTGTGTGTGTGTGTGGTTTTTGTTTTTTAAACATTGCATGTTTTGCAAATTAAAAAAATATTTAAATGTTGAATCAGCAGCATTAGGAACATTCACTGACTAGAGCAAGTTTATGGCATACTAGAGTAACGGTATTTTAGAATACGCACCACTTTAAGACAAAAGAGTTTAGTCACAGATAAGGAGAAAGCTGAGTCAAAGAAATTGGTTTAACAGATGTTATGATTAACCCGAATCCTGCTATTTCCCTATATTCTGCAGTTGTATAATTTAAATGCTTCTTGGGTGCAACTGTCTGCCGCTGGCCCAGATAATTTTTTCCCCTCAGTTAATAAAAGGCCGTTCTACAGAGCCAGAAATCATACTTTTCTTCTTTTAACCATCTGCACTGGTAGCTTGGGCTAAGCAGTTATCCAGCCCTGAGGCCTTATTCCTGGAACTGCTACTGTATTTAAAGCAAGATATAAATGCTTTCAAATCTTCCAGCACTTTACAGAGTGCTTCTGAGAATATGTTGTTATCTCTCTAAATTACGCTGCTTAAAAGCGTCTTTCCCCAATTCTTACCTGGAGTTTTTTTTAAAAAAATATGCCTATGGTTTGGTTTTGTTCTTTTAACACCCGAGCCTGAGATATTGGAGGAAGTAAGAACTGGTGCCATGCTTATCCCATTGGCTCTTTGACCCAACTTTCTCCATACGCTGCGGTGATTAATACTCTGCCTCAAAAAAGTTCTTCCCCTCATTAACTGGTTACCTGAGAAGTAGCTCCATAGCAAATGATGTTTCTCCAAATGCTGCACAGTCCAACGTCACTCTCCCCTTCCCATATACTAAATATCCCCCTTCAATTTTACCATCAAAGAGTTAACATTCTCTTCCCAGTTTCTTGTGTTTTTTTCCGTTACAATGACACCCGTTAGATCCGTAAAAGACACATCTGCTGTTTGTTTCTTTTTTGAAGCTCACTGTCTAAAAAAAGAAAATAGGGGGGAAAAAAAATCCTTTTGAGGAAGTTGTAATCTTATGTAACAGTCTTAAGTTTCCTCCAAAGTTTGCAGCATTGCGTTTTCTAAGATGGTAGGTGGTTTTCCTTATTTGTCAGAGATGCTCTGCGTAGAAGACAGACCAATAAAGAGAAACCCAGAAAACTGAATAAAAAAAATAACACAACTGAAGTGAGTTTGTTGAGGTTCTGAGGTACCTGCACCTTTTCTGCATTCATTAGTCGGCACCTGAATGCTTGCTGAGATGTCTTTTTTTTTCTTTTTTTTTTTTTTTTTTTAATACAGTAGAGCAATGTGCTGGTAAAATTGATCCAATCCAAAAAAAAATAACAACAACAATAATAATAATAAAAAGTCAAGATAAAATAGCAGCTGCATTCATGTGTTTGTTGGGTTTTTTAATCCACTGAGTCTGGAAAGACAAAAGTGAATCCGGACTTAGATACTAGACTCTTTGGGTGGCAAGTCCACATTGGTGACGGACGTCACGATGGAAACGAGGCAGTCCGAGGTAGTGCCGTTTACTGACTTGCGGATCTGAGAAATGCGCTCCTCGACACAGCCTGCTGAAAGCCGAGCCTCTGCATCATGGTCCCAGCATTCTTCAATCGTAACACAGAGCTGCGCCAAACCCTGCAGAGTCAGGAGGCAACACACGTTTAGCACATACACACTGGCTCTCCCTCTGCAACCGGAGGAGCTGTCATCTCTCGCCCCGACCCTGAGGTCAGAGGAGCTGTCATCCCCCACTCTGGCCCTGGGGCTGGAGGAGCTTGCTCTCCCCACCCCAGCTCTGGAGGTGTTCTGTGCCCCTGCTGATTGGGGGTGCCCTGCCCCCCCTTGTGCATGCCCCTTAGCCTGCTGCAGATTAAGTGCTCATGTGGACCCTGCTGCTGCACTTTAAAAGTTCCCCAATGCGCTTTGATCTCCCGGCTTTAAAACAGGAGCAGCTCAAAGCATGCTAGAGAACTCCTCACGCAGAGCAGCAGGGTTCACACGGACACTTAGGGCACAGCAGGCTAGGGTGAGGTAGTTTTACTCTCAGCCCTTGTACTGTCCCTACATCAATACTGCTAACCCCAGGTTCTCAAAAATCCTCAGTCAGGGGTCAACATATTATGAGAATACCTTAAAACAAGTTGTGTGGTTTGTTTTTTTTTTAAATAATACACTTCGGTTCTTTGTCTTATGGTTTGAGCCTGTAGGTGCACTTGGATCAAGTTTTTTCCCACAAAAATGAAGGCTAGAAACTTTTTTTTTTTTTTTTTTTGTTAATGAAAGCAGAGATTCTCAACTAATCATTTGATTTCAGAAGCAGGGATTTTAAGAAAAAACACCAAATACTCCAAGACTTGTGATAATAGCATGAGAATCAGCAACTTTGTTACAAGGACCATAAAACTGTCATCTTCCTAAAGAAATACTGCTTCGTTTGCCTAGTCATCCTATACAATTACTGGATTAAACACCCCACCTTCAGTACAGCTAAATGCAGGTCATTGGAATCCCCCGTTACCCAGAATATCAAAGAATCTGAATTTCATCAAATTTTGAATAATCAGGATTCACCCATTTGTTACAACAACTAACGTTCCTGATTTCGGGGAAACAGAATTTAAACCAACTGAAACAATGGCAACTATGTGATTCAAGTTAAAGGCATTTAGCTTCTTAGCTATTGCCCGGGGACTGAACAACTCAGGGGGTTGAGCTACTGAACATTTTACCTTTAGGCCATCGTTTTTAATTCTGCACAGGTAAAACATCTGACAGTTCAGCTGCTCATGTGCAATGACTGGGTGGTCTCAGCTGAATTAGTGGACAGGTGCCCAAAGAACAAAAAACTATCACCGGAATGGGGGCGGGTAGGAGAGAAGTCAGGGAGAGTGGCGGTCATAGGACCTGGTGCTTAACACCTGTAGCTCCCATGGAATTGTGGATGCTCAGCTCCTTTGAAAATTAGGCCCAAGAGCCTAGAGAAATAAAGTTCATATGTAGTTTAGTTTATGCATCAAGACAGCTCCATTCTGCCAAACTGTTAAAAGATCATTTTCCTGGTGGAACTGGCTTGAAGTTAACATCTAATGCTCGACCGCATTGCTAATTCCGTCAGCAGGGAAAACATTTTAAGTAGTTAATGAAACAGGACATACAGGGTGTTTCAGCCAGTGATCCTTGAAAGCCGGCCGCATCTTTTTGTGAACCACCACTTCTTGCAGGTCCTCAAGGGATGGGTGCTGACCTATCTCCTCTTCAAAAGGCAGCATATACTCATCCACAGGACCTGAGGTACATGGCGAGAACTATGTTAGTACAGGGAAGGACTCCATTAAGTAGACAGATCTCTTTACTTAGTCTGAACTGCAATTCCATAGAAAAAGAAAAACAGTCAAAGCAAAGCATCGCCCACTACACACTTCACATGTCATTTTATACCAATACGATTTACATTCCCCTTCATAAATGCCAGTACTGCTAGTTATCAATTCATGAATTTAATACTGATGTCTGCTATGAACCCCAAATCTTCCACAACACTCCAAATTATGCCTTTTTCCTAGTGGAAAATGAGTGCGGCATTTTGTAAAAACACTAAGCAAGTTAACACCAAGTCCCAGTTCGTTGTGTTTTGATGTATTACTCCAAATACACACAATGTCCTGGTAGCAAATATCAATATACCAGTCACTTCGCGTTAGTCACTGACGTCTAAGGTCAAACACTGATGAAATATTTCTCATTTGTTCCTTCAGGACCTAGTCTGATCATAGACTTATGGCAATAAGGCAATAATACAGCCATTTGTTTTTAGTTACTACACTGGAGTGGTGGTCCTGAGAACCTATGCTTTCCTAAAAGAATGCAGCTCTGATTAAGGCACAAACATTCTGCAAGGCATCATCAATTTAGGTAGCCCTAGCACAGTTATGCTATTGACAGTATTGTCCACATAACAAAGCACAGCTTGGGAATGTTCAGATAGTTCTTGAAATCCTTTCTTCAGTGTTTCAATGGACCGCTACATAAATGACGCAAGATGGAAAGCAGAAATGTAGTAAAGTTAAACATAGCTACGAACAAGCCAAACGTAGGGCCTCAAATGTTTTAACTTATTCAGGCATATGATAAACTCAGTTTTTGAGCCACTTTAGAGCATAGGATCTGGAGAAACTTGATCTGGGTCAATTCTGCTTTGTAAGGTGGTCAGCTATAAGAGGAGAGCAACTTTCAGTAACCTCGTTCAGGGTTAGAGAGCTAACTACAGTGTAGTAGAGGACAGAAGCTTTCATTTTGACCTTGTTAAGTCTCAGTTACAGTTAAATCTCAATCCACCCCGGGAGTGAACCATGCCAAGCATAAATGCGTTCTGAAACAACGTAGTTCTGGGAGAAAAGGGCTTGAAAACTGCAAAGAAGTAGAGGACATATTTTCTTCTCCTGGGAGGATGTTTGTTTTAATTGTGCTATTGATGACCCCCAGCTAGCACGTATAGAATGATTTCTGAACACTTCAGCTGTCACGAGTATGGACATGAACTGCTTTGGACCACAACCACATGTGAAAACTTTTCTAAACAGCAGCGTGGACTCCAATTGTGGCAATAAGTTTGGTTTATTGAGACATCATTTGGCCTTTTATAATGCTGGGATGCACCCTAACAAATAGCACACTGACTGAAATGGGGATTTTTTTGTAGGGTTCTCGTGCATTACTGCACGGTCTCTCTGGACCAAGTGGTGCCCTCTTTCAATCCTGAAAGTAATTCACATGGATTCCTTCAAACTGAAGGGGGAAAAAAATCTGGATAATTTTATCTGCTCATGAACTGTAAACTCTCAAGACTGCAATGTTTAAATATGGGGCTATTACTCTGAAAAGCGACTAAAAGTCCATTTAATTTTTCCCATTGATGTGGTGCCAATCAGTACACGAATCTAAATATTGAGCCCCCAGATAAGCCATCTCCACTGATAGGACAATGCTAATGACCTTCCCACCCATAGCCCCACCCCACCAAAATATTAGGACTGTCCCAACACCCCTTTAGGTGTTTCAAAGGAAAGTCTTAGTGAACATTTGCACCATTCATGTACATCAATAAATTCTGGCTCCACTGGGGTAAAAAGAGAATAAAAGGGGCCCTAGCTGGAGCTACCTGGTGGTTGCCCCCCCGATATACAAAGCTCGAACTGTTAGCCTGGCTGATCTCAAAATGATGGGAACTAACAGGAGGAGAGAGGTGGCCTCAGACAACCAAAGAGCCAGACCATAGGTCAAAACAAACATCTGGAACTGAACTGGAAGTAGTGTAGTCTATGGAAAACACGGATAAGCCTCTGCACTGGTGAAGCCACTAAGTTTGCAGGAAGCTTAGGATATGTCTACATTGCAATTAAACACCTGTAGCTGGCCCATGTCAGCTGACTCAGGGCTTGGGCTGCGGGGTTGTACAACTGTGGTGTAAGCATTCAGGCTTAAATTGGAATCTTGGCTCTTGGACCCGGAACCCTCGCTGCTCGTGAGGTCCCAGAGCTTGGGCTCCAGCCCAAGCCCAAACCTCTACATCACAATTTTACATCCCCACAGCCTGAGCCCCAAGTCAGCACGGGTGTCTAATTGCAATGTAGACATATGAGGGGAAGGCATTTTTGAAGTTTCCAAGGATTCTTCAGGGACAGTCCCACAGTAGACGTCATTGCAGTAAACCTGGAGCCATTGCAGGGTTCTTTGTTTATTAGCCCCCAATGATTTCCACATCAAATATGCTCATTTTTACAAGTAATAACATGTTTCCCCCCCACACACTACCTGCCAGCCTTGCAAACTCAACCTGGACTTGTGGGTTGACTAGGGATCTTTTTGGAGCATGGCCTTCCAACAGTAAAAGGTTCTGCAGACCAAATGTGCCCGTAATTATACTTGTGCATACTCCATGTCTTGCAACCGAAATTTAGTCTGAAGTTGTTGCTGAAGTACGAGTCACCGTGCCATTCAGCTCCATTTTATAGTGCAGCATGGGCGCTGCATGACCAAGAAGACTAAACATGTGGCCAGCAGATATGGCTCTGAATACATGCATGGAGCAGATCCGTTGAGTCAGAAAGTGACATTTACACATGCACAGTCTCTTCTGAAAATAGAGCTACACTTCGGGTTCGATCTAGCTTCCACTGAGGTCTAAGAAAGTCTTTCCATTGACTTTAATGGGAGCTGTATCAGACCCCTTTCGAAGCTGTGTTTAATAAAGGGGGGGGAATTTAAACGGATGTTCTGGACTGGACTGACCCACAAGAGACCTGCATTATATTCCCAGCTCTGTTACAGACTTGCTGTGTGACCTTGGGCAAGTCGCTTTCATCTCTGTGACTGTTTCCCTTTCTTCCCCTTGTATGTCTTATCTAGTTAGACAGTAAGCTCTCTGGGGAAGGAACTGTCTCTTACCATGGGTATATACAGGGGTCCCAATTTGATTTGTGTCTCTAGGCACTACTGTAATACAGACAAACAATAATATTTGAAGCATAAGGGAATCAGATAGCACCTTGAGAACTGGATGACTGTTCCACAACCTGATTCCATACAAAAAGTGCATGGTTTAACAGTTATTCATGGAGCTGACAGGAACGAAATTACTGCTTCTGACTCCACTCAGTCCTAACAGCAGCAAGCAATCTTCTGCACATGACAAGGACTGTCGCCGATTAGCAGATGCACTATCTCCCCATGACACTTCTTGCTGACAGACCAGAGGCTATCCCATTTTTCAAGCACTGTTTTGATTAAGGAATACTGAGAAAGTCAGGCGATGCTAGGAAATCAAACTTTTGGCTAAGGCTTTGGCTGCATTTTACTCAAGTGCTTAGGTTTCTTGTTCTTACAGTGTAGGCTGCACTATCATCCATTCTCTGAGGTTTAGTACAGGAGAAAGAGCTGACGTATTAGTCTTTCTGATAGGTTCAAAACTTGCTTAGGTAACAAGTGAAAATGAATAGGTCTGACAAAAAACGGGACCCCCTTCCCTGCATATACACAGTGCACAGAGTGCATTTCACACTTTGACATAGGCCCTTCGTCAACTGTGGAACTATTTTCTTTCTCACCTCATTCTCCAGATTTTTCTATTGGGTTCCCAGCCATGATGCAATATAATCTGCACATGGTTAAAAGCATTCTGAACCTTAACTCTATGAAGTCCACTATTCAGAGGGAATGAGAGTTTATTGTAAAATCCAGATTAGCATCTTAGTGAGAAGAACATGTTGCTGATTTTATGAAGGCAACGCCATTCTCTGGACCACATACCCCTGCTGAAGCTGACCTGTCACAACGACAGGATCTTTACACTTACCATCAGCTGCTGTGCACCTGGAGATTAACTCCCACAATACTAGTCCCATTGCATACATGTCTATTCTCAGGAAGGCATCTCGCTGGAAGTTGATTGCCCCTTCTAACACCTCAGGAGCCATGTACCTCCTTGTTCCCACCTACACACCAAAAGAAAAAAATGCAAGTTAAGTTACAAGAAATAGTTGGGTGTGTAGGAACTACAGCTGTTCAGTCAACCTCAAAGCTGCTGATCTGCTGAGCTGGCTGTATACATGGCTCCAAATTAAATGGGTCAACTCTTTCTTGAATCATTCCTCATTAAAACCATTTCAAGTTGTAGGAAACAGTTGTAGAAAGGCTCGAAGTGTGTGGATATGTATATGACGAGCACTCAGTGCACACTAAGGGTTTGAATGAAATACAATGAGGTTAGAGGACTATGTCTGAAATTTTGTGGTCCACCCACCCCATTGCCTCTAGCTATTTCAGCACATACTGTATGTAAAAACAAGTTAATATCTGGAGAGACTCCAACACACTAATTTCAAGTCAGACTCAGTTATTTGATCATAGCTGATGGCTTAATTCTCTCTTTATAAATTTAAAAAGGAACAGAGCTGCTAAAAGGTTTGGTGAATGTAGGTTTGACAGCCCTGGATGTTACAGTCTCATTTATCCAGAGAGGTATAACATAGACACTGGAAACTTCACCACATTGTCCTGCCAATGCACCTCAACGAAGTTCTTGAGACCACCTCTAACTCTGAGAGAGCAGCTCAGTCTCCATTATACTCCACTGTTAAATATCCTGTTGCTTTTAGTAGAAAGAGATCTTTATAGAGGTGCTACAAGCACATGTGGTAGAATACTAAGCCATGATGAAAAGTGGGAAAGGAAGGGGACTGGAGTGCCAGGGGGGAATCACCTGTCCAATGCAGAATTTTTTTTTTTTTTTTTTTTTTTTTAACAACTTTCTCCTTAAGGAATCCCCCATCATAAACTTCCCATCTTGACAGGGGCTAAATGTGGGACAAAGACTAAGCACAAAAAGATGTAGAAGCAATTGGAAAGGTCTAGAAAGAGGTGACAAAAAAGGTCAGAGCTGTGGCTGGATTTACAGAGGTGTTAAGACTAACTCATTACTCATTTATAGAGGAACAGATGGACAGAAGAAAAGAAGAAGTTAGGATTTGAATGGTATATTCAAAAATATTCAGGGGTGTAAAGGAAAAATTATTGGCTCCTCCTTTAAACCCACTCTATAACACAAGAACAGGGGGTCATTCTTAAATGTAAAGGTAGCAAATTCAGAACTATTAAAAAAGTAGGGTCATTTTCTTTGTTTTTAAACAGTAGGTAGTCAGCTCAGTAGTTTTATTGCTGCAAAAGGTCTGTAGGCAGCTACATTGGCTGGACTTTAAAAAAAATAATTGAATAATTTTGTGACTCAATATTTGATACTAAGACAACAAAAGGTGATCAAATATCATGCTGAAAGGCATAAACCGAATGCCTCCAGGGGTCAGGAAGGCTCCATCTCTATGCCATGCAGCCTTGTACAACTGACTACATGCACTACTGGGAACAGTGATCGGTAGCCTTCCTCTGCAGATAAAGGCTACTGGTGGAGACAAGTTATCTTAAAATGGCAGGTAAAAAGTCCCTAGCAGTGCAGGAAATTTAAGATCAAGCTCCTTTCTCTATGGAAAGTGTTTCTGCTCACTTTGTTCCCTGAGTCAGTATCTGGGATATAAGTAATTTGCAAAAGTAGAAGAACGGGTGTAGTAGAAGAATGGGGTGTGTGTGTGTAATCATATATATATAAAAAAGGTTAAATCTGGGTCATCCCTTGCCCTGCGCTTTGAACAAAAGCCATCATTAAAGCCAACTTAAAATCAGCAATTAAAAAGGCATTTTGTACCTATCAACCCTGCAAATTATCCAAGCTGAGCCAAGCAATGCCTTTCTGCAATCTCCTGTCCCCCAGTAACCATCCCCATATTCTGCATCTTTGCAAATGCTGCCCACACAAAGCAGTTGTAGTAAGCCCCACATTTATTTTTAAAAGGTAATTGTTACCTGTCCATGGGTATCCCCTGGGGGTTTTCCAGGCTCAAACCGTACAGCCAGTCCAAAGTCAGCTAGAACTGCTGTCAAGTCATTCTTCAACAGCACATTTTTACTCTTGAAGTCCCTGCAGACAGCCAAGAAATAAGTTTGAGAATGGTTTAGTATGTCACAAATCTCATCACTTTTAAATAAACACGTCAAAACTTGACTGGTTTAATTGTCGAGTTTGGGATGAAGTCCATGACACAGTGTGAATACAGTATGCTGAAGATGCACCCCTCTTACATCGCTGAGATCAGACCTGATTTATGAAAGCAATAAACAAACTAGAGCCCACACTGCTCCTACCCATATTTAGCAGATTTCCTTCCCTTCATATATTTCTGGGTGTGCCTTTTTACAGAATACCCCAGTTCAAAGATACAAAGAAACTATGGTAGAGTCAGACTGACACACAGCTTTAGGAGTGACATTATGGCATCGCCTGCAAACACACATGCTGAGCCCGATGCTCACACGTGCTACAGAGTGGTGTGTGGGCAGATTCCAGCCTTTGTGCTGACGTGAAGCCACTGCTTACATTTCTGGGGTGGATTTTGCAGTTGTGTGTCTTTAGCCTGCTGTTTGACGGTCACCTTCTCTTCCCCCAAACTGAGGGAGAGGGTTATAGTGACACTGCCATAGAGAAGGCAGGGTTCCTGTGGTACCCAATCAGGGTGTAGAGGGTATGGCAGTCAGATTGGTTCCAATATATAGTCTAAGAGAACAGAAGGGCAGAGGAATAAGAGCAGAAGCAAAAGGAAGCGCAAGGGAGGGTCATTTCAGAAAAGAACCAGGCAGTGTAAGGAAAACAAGGACAAGGAAAATTAATGTCAAAATAAAACCAGGGATTGATCGAAAGTGATCATAATACATTATTTATCTAGACATGCATACCTCCTCCCCCGCACACACACATACAACATGCCACACATACACAGAGGTATTAAAAAATGAGACATGAAGGCAGCTCCCACGTTTAAAGTTTTTACCATTCATGCACTATGCAAAAGCCAGCATTTCATATTAATGGGCAGACCCCTTCCTCCGCCTGGCATTCTCAGCAACGTCCCCTCCGAGAGGCGTTTGGGGAGCGTGGCAGAGCTCCCAGATGTGACAAGAGGCTATACTACAAGTTAGTTTTGCCAGGATTACCTCCAGAATATTCATTGTACATATTGTATATACATTTTATATGCACTGGGCTTTAAAAGTAGTATGGAAAACTGGTCTCTGACTCCATTCAGAGTCAGCAGTCTCTGTAAAGTCTGAAGGTAATTTTTAATTAGAAGAGAGCTTAATCTTTCTCTAAGTTTCTTCTTAATTGTTTATTATAAGCAACTCATCATCACCGACAAATGTACTAGAACCTTTTAATAGTTACTGTATTCATTATGCCCATTAATTTAGGAAGCAAATGTTAGTTGTGTATTTATAATCCTTTGTCATCTTAGTTAAAGTAGTAGCGCTTCACAAAACAAGGCCTCCTTGGAAACTAGCTGATATCAGCTGAACACAGCTCACCCTTTCTATGGGCTTCAATAGCTTTGTGTGACAGGGATCTATTCAATTTTAATTTTTGAACTTCTGGACCAGCACTATCTTGGGACATTGACTGTCCTAGGTGTTGGACCACTTAGTCATTGCCAGAGCCCAAATTCCCTTTGTAGTGGCTTATTATGGGTTGAGCAGAGTTTCGTCCACAAGCCCTTGAAAACTCTGTCCTTACCTTAGCCTTATAGTCACCATATGAGTAAAAGACCTAATGGAAAAAAAACCTCCCTCCATGGACTTTTCACATTTTCATCAGAAAAGAGATGTTTGTGAATATAATTAACTTACAGACCTTAGACAGCAGATGGCAATGCCTATATGCTCCGCATTATAATTTTCCTATATTCCGTCAGTTCATTCAGTGACCTTGCTGAATACAGGACACTTCAGGCCCACAGAAGATAATTAATGAGATCAGATACTATTGTAAAATGACCTGTCAGAAGACTTTGGGAAGAGAGGAATCACTGGACCAGGCAGAGGGGCCTGCTGCATTTCTGGGTATCATAAGGCCACATCCCAGGGCAGGCTGAGCTGCTCAACACCCAAGTCTCAGCCTTCTGAGAAAGGAAATATTCTTTCTTACCACAGCAACACGCAAAGCTGGATGTTCTAGTTCAGGAGTTTCTGGCTAGGTGATTAAAGGTTGGGGAAGTGATGTAATCCACTGTACAGCAAAGCTGTTATTGGAGACATTTCTGCAAGTGTAGGATTTGCTATTATAGCGTATTCAGGACAGAATTTAAATAAAGAGTGCTTAATTGCTTAAGCAAAGCTGTACTCTCATGGTTCTCCCTCATTGAACTACAACTCCATTTGGCAGAGGAGTTAATTTAATGACAGAAACTCACTAAACCACAGTGATACACTGCTCCACCATCTTAAAAAGTAAAAATGAATGATTAGACGCATAGATATATAAATCCACATACACACGCTCACACTCTCTTCAGGGCATATTGTGCATTTATCACATTCTCCATGCGCTTATACAAAGAGGTAAAAACACTTAAAAAACTTATATCCAAACTGACTGAGTGGCCAAATATGTCAAGGAATGACTCCTCTGCTCACAAAAAAAAATAAAAATAAAAAATCTTCAACAGAAAGAGCCTCACTTGGGACTTTAGCTGTCGAAGAGTGAGACAAGAAGATCTATATTTATGTGCTTAAATAAAAACAGTCCGATTTTCTGAGCAACTGAACATCTGGTGACTCCCACTCAGATCTAAGAAATAGGATTTTAAGGCACAGCCAGTCTGTGACTTGGCAACATGACCCGAAGGTCAGCAAACTAATTCAGTCAGACCAGGGAATTGGGGGTGGAGAGGGGGAGAAATTAAGCTCTAGAGTCAGGGGCCTCCACTGAAAATCCCTTCCTGCTAGCCTCCTCCCATTGACATGTGGGGATGAGCCATTTGAGAGGCTTAGCTGGCAGCTAACAGAATGCAGCAAGAGAATAATTCTTCTTCCATAATGTCATTCACACCCATGTTTATCCCAGAAGCCACTGGCAACAATGATAATGATAAAGATCAATACAAGTTTATTTTATCACCTGCTCCTATAAATAAAATGTGAGTTTTAAATACATCAGCACCCTACAGTTGTGAGCTAAGAGCTCACACATCCAGAGTAAAATGGCATTTGGCTCATAAATGCCTGTAAACTTACCACCTCCCTAACCTGCCTTTACAGACCTCCCCAACACAGCCAGTGTCCACTCCAATGTGATGTCCCAGTACGCCCCATGCTGAGAAAAAGTCACACGTCTGGGAAATGCTACCAGAAAACAAGCACAGCCTCTAGGGGCTCAGAAGTAAGTAGCATTTTTAAGGATACAGTCTAGTTGTGTAACATTTGTAAAACATTTTTACAACCATATACTAAAATGCCACTTATCTGATCCCTGACTTCTTAGAGGCTGGTTCCATGCTATAGGGGCTTCCCCACCAGCGTAAAAACAGTGATATTTAATGATATTAAACTTACCAAGCAAAGTTTTTCTAAGATTCTACATTGTAGAACAGTACAGAACATGCACTGGGCTTTTGCAAACAGTGGCTGAACCATGATCGGGCATCACCCTGAAATTACCTGACAGTTTGAATTTTACGCTTCTAAAATGAAGTGAGATATGGGACAGGATTATTTGACTGACAGCAGCAGGTCCCACTCCCCCTGCATTGCCACCTGCCTGCACCACATATTAACAGTCAAGTACATTTCAACCCCACAACTATACAGTTATTATTAATCCAATTGGATATTCAGTACAGGGATGTTAGCTTGCTCTTCTCATTCCCCTACACCCCAGCCAACTTTAAATTGAGTGGTAGGCGTGATCTCCAGTACAGACAATGCTGAGACCTCACTACAGACCTGATTCAACTTCTACTGAAGTCAGTGGAAAGACTTCCACCGACATCAATGGGCACAGGAATAGATCATTGCTAATGAAAGCCACTCACTTTTATGCATGGTGTAACTCAACAGAATCCATGCCAATGTGCTATTTTAAATAGAGTACCAAATCACATGGGAGCGGATGGCCAACTATGAAAAAGAAGAGGCAGTAACTGTGATTCTTCAAGATGTGTCCCCTTATGAGTGCTCCACTTCAGGTGCACATGTGCCTCTCAAGCCCTTGCTTGGAGATTTTCAGTTAGTGTCTGTTTTGCCCACACACACGCCTTCTGCCTCCTCTAGGCAGACACTGAAGCTATATTGAGGTGCATGGGCGAACCATTCTCAGTTCCTTCTCTACCCCAGACTGTCCTAGGAAACAGTCCGAAGCAGATGGGAAGGAAGTCTGGTAGTGGAGCACCCACAGCGGGACATAGCTCAAAGAACCAGTTACACGGCACAACGTGAGTAACCTCTTCTACTTCTTTGAGTAGTGTCCCTATGGGTGGTCCACTTCAGGTGATTCCCGAGCAGTATCCACAGAAGGAGGAGGGAATTTCAGAACAGAGTCCAGAATTGAAGATAATACTGCAGAACCAAGTGCTGCATCTGATCCGATGGCATGGATAAGAGCGTAATGTTTTGTAAATTATGTATTGAAGCCCATATAACAGCTCTACATATGTCAGAAATTGGTACATTTTTCAGTAATACTATAAATGTTGCCTAAGATCTGGTCGAATGTGTTATTACCTTAACGGGGGGCGGAGGAGATTGAGCACCCGCAGACTCATAACAAGTGAAACAACCAGACATCTATTTCAAAAGTCTCTGAATAGAGAGAGAGAATCCCCTGGATCTATTCACGATGGAGATAAAGAGCCTAGTGACCTTCAAAATTGCCAAAGCCCTTCTAATATCCAGGGAACAGAAATAGTATTCCTGCTGAGAGCTATGAGGTTTTGGGAAAACTACTGGTAGATGGACGGACTAATTAAGGTGAAAATCTGATAGAACATTCATTAAGAATTTAGGATGTGGGTGTAAGAGAACTTATCCCAGAGAACAATGTAAATGGGGGAGAAGGGAGGAGCTGCCATTCAGGCCCTGACTTCCCTGACCCTATGAACCGACAGGATGGTGACTAGGCAGTCTTCGTAAATAAATGGAGCAGGAAACAATGTGCCATTGGTTTGAATGGAGGTCTCATAAGGTGACTGACTATCAGGCTGAGGTCCCAGATAGGGGTGAGCTGTCTAACGCAGGGATAGAGAGTGCCCAACTCACTAATGAATCTAGACAATGGCAGGTGAGCAAATACAGAGAATTCCTCCATCGGGGGATGGGAGGCTGACATAGCAGCTAAATGTACCTTAGTCGAGCTGATGGATAATTCTGATTTCTTCAGATCCAGCAGGTAATCCAGGATGAGTGGCAGTGGATCTGAATCGGGGCAAAAGGAGCGATGACCACATCAATGACAGAACCCCTTCCATTTCTTTAGGCAAGCAGTACTTGTACTTCTGCAGAGCAGGCAGCCTCTAACCACTAGAACCGTCAAGGAACCACGCCCTGATGTGCAGAACCGCTAATTTGGGGTGAAGCATGCAACTTGCATCCTGACAGAGGAGGTGAGGAATGGCTGGAAGCTTGAATGGTGATTGGACAAATAGGTGAAGCAGGTATGCGTACCAAGGTTGTCTCTGTCCTGCCTAATCTTGTTCATGACCCACAGAATTAAAGGTGTAGGAGGAAACGCAGAAAAAAAAGACCCTTCTTCCAAGGCAAAAGGAAAGTGTCTCCCAAAGAGCGGTGACCGAGACACACCTCAAAGAGAAAAGAGGGCACCACTTCTTGTTTTCAGAGGTGGAGAAGAGGCGAGCCCTCAACCAACTAACAAAACTGCTGCTTGGATGAGGCCTGGGTGGTCAAAGAGAGTGCCTGAGTGGTTCTTTTTCTCTGGAATCTCGGTCTCTCTTTTGGAGATGGGGTGGGGGTGGGGGGGCTCAGTGGATCTATGGAATCCAGAAAACTGAGCATCACAATGTGACCTCTGGGCAATCTGTGACCTACTAAACCTCTTATTTGTAGATGTACCCAGGGATCGTAAAGCAGTGGATCTCAATCAAGGGTACATGTATCCCCGGGGGTACGCAGAGTTCTTCCAGAGGGTACATCAACTCATCTAGGTATTTGCCTAGTTTTACAACAGGCTACATAAAAAGCATTAGCAAAGTCAGTACAAATTAAAATTTCATACAGACATTGACTTGTTTTATACTGCTCTATTTATTATGCACTGAAATGTAAGTACAATATTTATATTCCAGTTGATTTATTTTATAATTACATGGTAAAAATGAGAAAGTAAGCAATTTTTCAGCAATAACAGCGTGCTGTGACACTTTTGTATTTTTATGTCTGATTTTGAAAGCAAGTATTTTTAAGTGAGGTGAAACTTGGGGGTACACAAGACAAATCAGACTCCTGAAAGGGGTACAATAGTTTGGAAAGGTTGAGACACTTCCACAAGATAATCCTTGAGTCTTTCAGCATGTGTAGGGACTCATTCATGGTTCCCATAAAGGGTTTCTGAACATCAAAGGGGAGGTCCTCCACAGCATTCTCTGCCTCTCTTAGAAACCCTGACAACTGAAGCCATGATGCCCTGTACATAACCACCCCCCTGGAGATGGATCTGCCAGCAGTGTCTAAGTTATCTCATCTAAGCAACCTTTCTCTCACTGGCCCCCCAGAAGGCCAGGCTGGGCGTGGTTCCGCCTCTGTGGGAAGGGATGGGACGCTAGTAAGTCCAGGTGACTTCCTTCTTCCGATCTACCTAGCCTGGCCACACCACCAAAGCCTTGTCTACTTGGACCTCAGAATACTCTGGAATTAGGTGCAAGGCTGCAACCTAGTTACCCTCCCTCTTGAGGGACATCACAGATGCCCGTGAGACCCTGGGACTGAGCCTGAACACTGGAGCCCCTGGTTTCTTCATTGGTTTCTTCACTGGAGCCCCTGATTTCTTGGAGTGAGAATTTGCACTCCTCCTTCCTAGAAGGCTCCAAAGTCTTCCCTTCCTTAGGGGAAGCCTGCTCCGAGGTAGAAGTGGTGCTGGATCTGTCCAGGGACAGATGTACCAGGGTTGAGGGGGAGGTGGTGTCTCCTGACCTGGTTCTGGATGCAGGGAGCATTCCATCATGAACAGTCTCAGCTTAATCTCCCTGTTCTTTCCTGCCCTAGAGTTGAGGGCCAAGCAGAAGTTACACTTCTGGGAGACATGGAACACCCCCAAGCAATGGACGCACTTAAGAATGGCCATCACTTACAGGAATAGCCTCTCCCCAGGAGAGGTAGCATTTGAAGCCTGGCAGGCCAGGAATGCCTTGCTAAGAAAACAAGTCTCCCAGAGGGGAACAAAACAATCCTCTCACTGCCTATACAAACTAACTCACTCTAACCACACTAACAACTACTAGAGTAAGGGTATGTCTATACTGCCGGGGCTGCAGTGGGCGCCACGGATCGATGTAGTGGGATCAACTGAGTGGGCTGTGGAAACCCACACAATCGATCACAGAAGTGCTTTCCGGTCTCTGCAGTAAATCCAACTTCCCCGCCCTCCCCCACACAAAAAGCAAAGTTGCGTTGACTGGAAGGCGTTTTCTGTCAACACAGCGCAGTGGAGACTCCGTGGTAAGGGAACGTTAGTAAGTTGACAGGAGATGCGCAAGTTTCAGTACGTAGCTTGCGTACCTCCCGTTGACACCGCCAGCAGTGTAGACCAGGCCTAAGTTTCTCAACACTACTGAAAAAAAACAGAAAGGCTGAGGCATAGTCCAGGCAGACACTCTAAGGCCAGATCCCTCTTAGGCCAAGGTGGTTCACCGATGCATTCCTATATAGCCCTGGTGTCTGACATTAGGAGGCTCAGGATGCATCCACAAGCTGAACTGTCACTGCTAGCTGAAAATCTCCAATCAAGGGCTTGAGAGGCATGTGCGCACCTGAAGTGGAGCACCCATAGGGACACTGTTTGAAGAAGAACTGATCTTTTGCAGCATTAGATTCCACTGATCTATACTTTAAATTTCCACTAGGGAGCACTATCACACTGACAAGCAAGGACTGTGAGAATTACTACATTAATCCTCCTTTTGTGCCAGAGGCCACTGGTGTTAAGGAGTTAGCTGAAGCTTTTTATGGCAGTAACTCACTCAGACTTAACCGAGAATTCAAGCATTTTAACAGTGCATTGTCCTGTGCTATTCAAAAGTATCACCCAACTTTAAACACATTTACTCAGCAATTTATTTTTTTAGACGGGGAAAGCCAGTAAAATACACCCTCCCTCCTGAAACTACAGGCTCCATAGATGCTCGATAAGTTCACACATGGGGAATGAATTCTTCCCCCTCCCCCTCCTCTCCTGCCTCATTTGCTAAATCTATTGTGACACTAATTACCATGGTCCAGAGCTTCAAGATTTTTGTATGGCTTTTTCCCTGCCCCACCTCTAGGAATTTCACATATAAATCACCGCATTTATTATACAGGGGAAAGTGTCAAGGAGGCAGAGTTCCCCCACAAGCAACTGAAATGCAGCTGCAGGCTCTTGCACAAGATCATGTTTCTCAGAATTCTCTTAGTATTTTGGTGTTGGGGCAGCGGGGTGGAAAGGCACACAAAGTCACTGAACATAAAACACTTTTTAAAACAGATTTAGCTTTTCATACATAAAATATGTCCCACCAAGTTAGGTACAGACTACTGCAGATGAAATTTACTTTGGCTTGGGCTGAAACATAAAGTGCAGTGGGTGGAGGAGTATGTTCAGAGACTAGCATGTACATAGAATTTAAATCAGGTGGAAGGCTTTCTGAAAACTCACCTATCACACGATGCCTCGAGCAACCAAGACTATGCTATCTCGATATATTTATTTTAGAACAAGCTATACAGAACCATCAAGACATCCATATGATTGCTGCCATAACCCTCATCCTTCTGCACTCCAGCAACTTGCTTTGCCAGCCTAACCTGTGCCATGTCTAAAATGTACTGTAAGCTCTTTAGGGCAGGGACCCTCTCTTCTTGTATCTTTTGTACAGCTCATAGCAAGGTAAGTGCTATAAAATAATGAGTAATAGACAGCAGCCACTTTCTATTTCCCTTATGCTTTCCTTCTGAACAAAAGCTCAGCTGCAGAGGCTGAATTTGAAGACTAAGCATCAGGCTTGAAGTAATTATATTCCCTGGAAGCACAGGTTTAAGCCCTTGCAGAGTCAAGTAGATTTACAGAATATATAGACTACCAGAAAGTTTGTTCAGATTATGAAGCCAAAAGGGACCATTCTGATCATCTAGTCTAACCTCCCATCTAAAACAGGACACAGGACTTTCCTGAATTAATTCCTGTTTAAACTAGAGCAGATCTTTTAAAACACATCGAATCTTGATTTAAAACTTGCCAGAAATAGAGAATCTACCACTACAGTAAAAATTTCTAATCTGAATTTGTCTAAATTCAACTTCCAGCCACTGGATCTTGTTATACTTTTGTTTGCTAGACTGAAGAGTCCTCTATTATCAAACTTCTGTTCCCCATGTAGGTACTTATAGATTGTGATCAAGGGGCAGCCTTTAAAACCTTCCCTTAGTTAAGCTAAACAAATTGAGCTCTTTGAGTCAATTGTTAGAAGGCTTGTTTTCTAATCCTTCAATCATTCTTGCGGCTCTCCTGAACCCTGTCCAATCTATCAGCATCCTTCTTAAATTGTGAACACCAGAACTGGACACAGTATTCCAATGTATAGGTCCTTTGGATAAGAACTAAACTGAGGTCCTGCCTACTCCATCTGGACATTAAATGTCCCCTGGCATCTCCAAAGGAGGATTTGTCCCCCCATGTTTTTGGCCTCAATTCCTTTCTTCTACGAGGGCTCTGCAGTGTGGTGGCACAGACTACTTACCTGGCTAATACTCTTCCACTATATCAGTGATGGGTGAAGCAATTCCTGTATGGGTATCTTTTGCAAAATATTTTACCTATGCATGATACATGAAATATCTCCTCCCTCCTCTATTCAACAAAATCATCACCAGAAGGTCATGTATTTTAGAAAGAGACAAGGTTGGTGAGGTAATACCTTTTATTGGACCAACTTCTTCTGCTGGTGGAAGTTTCAAGCTTTCAAGTTTCACAGAGCTCTTCAGGTCATGAGTTGAAGAACCATAGTTATGCAAAAAGACAATACCTGTGTGCTATGGCAGGTTTGTGTCCTTCCCCTTTACACCAAGGGACATCTTCATGTAGGTAGGACAGTCCACGGGCCATCGTTTCTGCAATATGGCAGAGTTCATTCCAACTGATAATATTCCCCTTCAGGTAATCTGTCAGAGAGCCCTGAGAAACAGGACATCATATGTTCTTAGAACTTAATTACAGACCCTGGTAAGTGACAGTTGTACGAAATCATCAGCTGAGAGAATAGTTTTAATGAGTTCTTGAGAAATTTGAACTTGGATGTGACAGAAAAGCCCACATGCAAAGAATAAAACCAGAAGAGAAGAGTTAAGAACGTTGGTGAAATACTATCACTTTCCCAGACTCATTGTAACACATGGATTTAGAGTATTTGAAATAAAAATACCTAATGGCTTTAAAACTTAGTTCCACCAGGTCTAGCTACCTCCACAAAAAACTGGAGCAGCCATACAAGAAGGAGAAAGCCTTAAATGAGAAAAGATTTTGCATTCCACCAGCTGGCTATGGAAATGATTGACTCAATGAACCTTGGATTAAACACAAGGATAACATTGCAGGCTCAAATCTGGATTTGTGCATGTTTGTTTTATTTTAAATGTTAGTTATATTTGATAACTAAAGCAATCCATGAAACAGAGATATGCTGTGAGTTCTAAGTAAACACAAAGCTTGTCTGAAAGTGCAGAGTAAGGATTAGGACAGTCTGACTGTCTGCTCCGAGTGCTATCTCTCAGGTTTGCCTACACACATGTGCAAGGTTACTACTGCTTACAAGAGCTAATGCTGGCCTTTTCCACTTCTCGTCCTGTCCTGCAGAACAGACTGATTTTCCAAAGCCCCAGTTTTTCTGAGAAATCTTTAAACCACGGGTTAAGTTTGCCTTTTTAATTTCAACAAACTGAAAGATAGCTCCCCATGGAGAAGTGAGAGATACTTTGGAATAGCTTCAAGGGGAACCTGACATTCCAAAGTGGCTATTCAAATGCTAAACACCCATTCCAAATCCTGCATAGTTGTCCCAATAAGCATCAGTCCCTTTAGCCCCCAAATGGAGATGTGGATGTATGGTACCTTGTCATGGAAAGCTGTGATCAGCCATAGCTCCATCTCCAGGTTTGTTCCTCGCTTCTCTGCCGCAATAAACTGCAAAAGGTTTTCGTGTTTCATGCCAGGGGTGTTGAAGATTTCTCTCTCACTCTGCCAGGATTGTTTATCCTAAAGCAGAGGGAAACATGATCAAAGACCATTCCTAAATTAAACCCTTCATTTAAAGCAAATAGTTGCCATGACACAGTGCATTGCTGATGCTCCTCAAAGTCATTCTTGGAGGTCATAAAAACGAGAACGGATGCCTTTAAAATTAGTCAGTTTCCCAAAAGGTCTACAGGGGGATACTCAGCCCCTTCCCAAGCCATCATCAGATATTTCTTTAGTCTCATTAAAAAAGTGAAAACTAACAATACAAAGTCACTTATAAATAAATGTAGCCAAGATTTCTGCAAAAGCAAATAAAAGAATAAAGTCTATGCAAATAGTACCTAGATTTATATTTTAGCTGTAATTATTAAGATTATCATAAACCATAATGGACTGTGTAGATGTTCAACTAGTTAGCCACAGCTGGTCTGGAGCTAGGATATGAAATTCTCCTTCCATAAAACCATGATGGCAAAAACAGTGAAGAGGAGGAATAAAGAGGAAGGAACCAGGGAAGGGGCACAAAGATTTTTCAGTCATTTTTCTTCAACGGAAGATATTTGATTGTTTTGGTCTTTCCATTTGCAATTCTCATAGAGTTTTCAATGTTCAAAGTGAAAAATATAATGATTCAGCACAGTACTGTTCCTGTGCAATTTAGTTTTCACTCCATTAGGACTGTGGCTTTGTGAGCTGCAAATTACTTGCTAGGTTCGGGCCTGGATTCACAATTTACCCAGGCAACAATCATGCAAGATCTGGGATTAACATGGACACTTGTGCACTGTTTGGCTATTGTAGTGCATTCTGCCTCCCTGAATATCTACAACTCTAAACTTTCAGACTAAAGTTAAAAAGCTCCGTAGATTTCAAAATGGGATTGTTTGACCAGCTTGAAACACCAACTGCTGCAGATGGCATTTGCTAATGAGGTAAACATACTAAAAGGTGTATAGAAGTCCTTGAACTTCTCACCTGTATGGGGAAAATTTTCACTGCTACATAGTCATTCATCAGCTGAGCCTTCCAGACACAGCCAAAGCGCCCCCTAGCTTTGATCTCCAGTAATTGCAAAGGCTTAAGACCAACCAGCGGAGAAGGGGGTGGTGGACCAGGGTCCTAGAAGACAAAACAAGGATACAGATACAGATTACAAACTGAAGTCAAGAGGAAAAAAGGAATTTTATTTGATTGAAATTTTACTGTTCAAACCAAGTTATGAATAAGTAGCAGAGCAGTGTGAAATTCACATTTTGTTTTGCAAAATTTTCGCATGAAACACTTAGCCAATGAGATGGCATTTCCCACCCTCAAATGTGGTTTATATGAAATGTTAAACTACTTTTTGCAGCAAATTATGGCAAAACCTTGAATTTTCTTATGTCTTCAATGCCAAGGCTCTCTTCACTTGGAAAACATTTACATCTTAATGATATCTCCTTCAGTTTTGTTATAAAATAGCAAAATACACCTAGAATTTCAAATAGTTTTGAAGTTCATTATGAATATTTCAGACCATTTTAATGAATAGCAAGTAAACAGGTTTGTCACCCAATCAGGCACAATAAGCTTCCATAAAAATAACAGCTGTATAAACTCAGTGTTTGTATGAAAGATGCTATTTTATGATACAGTGTAGCTTCATGTAAAGGAGTCGTTGGCCTCCTCCAACCCAAATCTATCTTCCATGTTTGTAAAGCTCATTTGGCATAGGTCATTTCTAGCCATGCAGGAATAAAAAGGTGATCAGCACCTCAAACTAAAATTAGGCCATAAGATTTTTTTAATTTCACCTAATATAAAAATATTGTTCTTACAGCATGTGCTAAGACAGGCATTATGAATTCCAGCATGGTACTGCAACACTTTTTTAACAATTTAACAAAGCAAAGAGAAAGTTATGCCATCTTAAATTAATAATGTGCTATCCAAGGACAATCAATCTAAGAGGATTGAAATACTCAAACTGAACAGCTTCTGTACCTTCTTAACCACCATGTAAACTTAATTCCACTAAGTTTACAAAAAGAAAAAAAAGAAAAAAAAGTCAACTCTTGCACTTTAGTTTTCAAGGTATGAGGCTTCTGACTCACCTCATTAATGTCAACGTGCCCATATGGGGGCTTTCGGTGACGATACATCCAGAAGGCCAAGAGAATGGCCATTGACAGGACAGCAATTGGAAGCAGAGAGTAAACCAGAATGTTGAGTAGTGAGGGTGTTGGTGGTGGTGGTTCATATATTACTGTAAGAGTGGAGGGGAATAGTAAGTGAAACAGGATTTTTTAATATTTGCAATGGCATTAGTGGCTGTAGTTCCAGACATACACAAGCATTTGCCCTCCCCCGACTCCTCAACAGACATTTGCTGGTGTGACACTCACGCTCTTGTAATGACCAGTTTATTAATAAAGATCTAGCCATGCATGCTCTAAAGTACCACATTAGAACTTCCCCAAATAAGTTCCATGGACCCAAGCGAAGTAGGAAATTGCCTGCTGCAGTTACTAAGTCCACATGCTTGCCTGCTGTTAACTCCAAAGGGTTTACATGGGCAAGGATGCCAAAGACTCCCCCCCACCACTGCCATTATCTAACAAAGAGAAAGGTTTTCCAGCCATGGTAACAAGATGTCAGTTTAAAGTAAAATGCTGCAGAAGCCATCAGCAAAAGTACTGTCTTCACAGTAGCTCCAATTCCCCATTACATCAATAAAGCTGCCGTACAAAGAATGGGAAGTCTAAATAGAGCCATGTTGCTACACTGGAGACATAGAAAGATGGGAAAGGACAAATATCAATATCTGCCGAATTAAACAAAAATATCAGTAGGGAAAGGCTTATTTTTATTATGAGACTATGAAGGGTATTTTAATAATGATAGATAATAAAAACAATTACAAATTATTTAATTATTAAACAATTAATAACTTTTTCATAAAGTCCTGGAAAATTTGATAAGGATCTGACTAATAAAGTTCTATAAACATTATTCTGAAAATCTATACAGTTCAACAGAGAACAAGACCCTTTCTATAGATTCCTTAAGACCACCCTATAGAAAAGATATATGTTCTCCATTAAAATTTTATAGGATGGTTTAAAAGAAACCTATAGAGAAGTATCATTTTCTTTTAACTCTAATACTTTTTCCATAAGAGAGAACTTGCTATTATTTGCCCTTTATCTTATAACCAGAAATGCTGGAAATCACCACAACGGCATAACCATTCATTTCTAATCTCCTCAGCCAGCAAAGTACACTAGGAAGTTAGTTAAGTGGGACAGTTTGTCCAGACTCATAAGTTTAACTATATTATTTCTCCTCTTACTAGGCTTCCTTTTGCATTAATCCACCTTGAGTATTCATCATAAAGCGAATGTATTCCTTGTTAATGATATACAAAGTTTCTGTTCAATACACTTTACTCAAAAGATTAGAACAGCAACATTTTTTAAAAAGTGCTATGTAAAAACATCTATCTGTTAAACTTCCAAAGTTTGTAACTGAAAGCATCTTCTGATTTCTTGCTTGCTACACAGACCCCCACAAACCAACAGAGATCAAGGTTCATAAACAGATTTTTTTCCCTCTCCAAAATGAGTCACTTACCTTCTGGACCAGTTACTTCAGGTAAGTGAGTGAATTTCTCATTGCAATAGTTCCCCTCACAGCAGCAGAAAAATACTTGAGGGTTCTCTTCTGTGGCTACACATTCTTGCCTATATCAGTGACAGAAGGAGTAGAGGAACAAAGAGAAGAGGGGGTAAAAAGTAAGTGAATTGCCTTATACTGTCCCTTGGATGTGAAAATCTGACTATAGTGATTTCTGTTTTTCTCCTCCTTCTATTGCATTCTGCAGATCTATAATCTTTTAAGATGAACATATTTTTAAGGGAGTAACCAAGAAAGAGACTTTGCCATAGAATTCTAATTTCTAGACATTGTCCATGAGTATGCAAAAGGGTAAATTAAACCCCGGTTAAGAGTGAACATTCCAGTACTTTTGGCAGACTGTCAGCATGCACTTTTCTTTCTTTCTTCCTAGATCTTTAATCACACTTTTTTCCTCACCAGTCATCTGCGTCATTCAGTGCACTGGATGGACAATGCTCAGGGAAAGAAATGGGCTGTGTCCAGTGAATGAGGCTGAGGAGCCTTGTCTGATTTGCTCTAGCAGTTAAAAGGTAGGGGGATTGCAGGAAGAAAAAGGATGGTTTTGTGGTTAAGGTAGGAGAACTCAGTACTACCCCTGCCTCTGTCACTGAGCTTTTTATATGATACTGAATAAGTTACTTTAATTAAAATGTTGGTACGTAGCCACTACTTATGTGTTCTTCATTTTCTGGGTACTCAACTTGAATCACCTGGAGGCTGATCTGCAGAAGGGCTGAGCACTCACAACTCCAGGGGAAGTCAATGGGAGCTGTGGATTCTCAACATGTCAGTAAAGCAAGGCTCGCATGGAAAAAAACAGTTTATGATAAAGTAATTTAAGACTATTATTATTGATATGAACAAATGGACCAAATTAATGTTGCACAGGCAACCAAAATTCTGGCATTTCCTAATTTTGAGTGCTTGATTTGGCAAATAAATGAAGTTCTTTTAGCATAAATTTTTTGGAAGGGGACCTATTTTAAGGCTGCTCAGCTTCAACTTTTTAGAAACATTCTGATCCCCATGAATTTCAAAGCCCTTTAAGTATTATCCAGGTACTTCAGCTCACCAGGCTATACTTGGTTTTTCACATCTAACTTTAAACCTTGTAACTCAGCAACACTGGATAAAAAGTTTCCTGTTTAAATGTAATGATGTGGCACTTTAGACTGGAAGGAGGCCAGAAACCCTCCTTGAGCCAGGCCCACCTTTGTAGTTACTGTATCTAACAATATTTCCATTTTATTGGTGTGTCCTCTCTAACACCTGCATTAGTTGTCTTACTAATAATTAGTTGCCTTAATAATAAAGACTAGGTCTTATTCATGCACTTAATATAGTTTCCTACTTCAAATAATTCCTAGTTCACTTTAAAGGATTTCCACCTATACATTGGTACCTGTCTTAAGAAATGTAAGTTGTAGCTTTAAATATTCCCAGTTGTCTCTAGCTCAAATATCACTGCAGTTACCTAGCCATGCTGTTTCAATATTTTGTGCATCTTAAAGAGATTCTCATACAGGTCTCAAACAAACTTCATCCATTTTCCACACATCCTCTTTCCTGCAAGGCCAGTGCAAAAGATGTTCCAAGGACTGTTGTAGTGCTCTACTACTCCTTCCCCCTCCCCCTCCGCACAAGTTGCTACTGTTTACAAGCACCTGCTTTACTTGTCAGTTATTACTCTCTCCAGTACATTACCAGCTACTTTTAGTTACTAAGGTTGCAGATTTGTGCTCTATGAACTGTATCAAAATATTTTCTAAATCCAGCTAAATTATATGCATAACTTCCTTCCTTCAAACACATTGAGGAAGTAGTAAAACAATCATGTGTCTGACATTATTACTCTATTTGTGAATCCATGCCAAGCCTCCTTTATTGTAACATCAATAGCACATAGCTATAGTAAGGGTGGAGAAGGCCCTTGAAATACATGGCACTATTTTCAGTGGCTTACTCCTTCATGGAAAAAAATTAGCTTTTGAGCTGAAATTTTTCATACAAGATCTCAGCCAGAAAGTGATTTCATTTTTTAGTTCAAAGAAACATCAGCCACTCCAAGTGAACAAAGATGTTTCAATAAATTAAGCAATGTTTCCATATACCTCTTCCTGAACTCAGACCACTCAAAACATTTGAATTTAATGGCAGTAGACTTAAGAGTATTTGTAGCCTTCAACGGAGAATTCATATTTTGCTATGTCTGTTGGTTAAGAAATTATGTTAACGGGTGAAAACAGCCTACTCTGCATAGACAATTCATTATTTCCCTTAATTGGTTCAGACTGTGCCCAGATATACAACCCTGGACAGCCTGACATTCTACTTAGCAATACAGTAAAATATAATATAGTGGGAGAGAACTACACTTTTTTCTATAGCTGTAAGTGCACATTTTGTAGTAATTAATATGCTCTTCAAGTGAATTTTAATCCTGCTCCTCCAGCGAGACTATGCACATAAATGAATTGTGCACTGTTGATTTATTTTTAAATTGCACCTTTTTGTACAGCTTTAAATGCACATGTGCCATGTTATGGCATATTTGTTGGGTGATCATATAATGAAACACCACTTTAATACACAAGTATGAGGGGTTTAGATACTAACTGTTTAAATACTGTAATGCACACATAAGAATCTATATAGATTCTTACATCACATCTATGCCTTTACAGATTAGATTAGCTAAAGGACAGAGTTAAGATTGCTCTAAGAACCATAACCCTATATTTCCTGACCTTTGCATCATTAATATCTCAATCTTAGTGTTGCAACAAGGTAGCATTTGGCATACAACACTGACGATTATTTATGTTACAAAGTGAAAGACACTAGCAACTGATAGAACATGTAGACTTTCTTTTTTTGCAGGAGACACCTCACAGGTAATAACGTAGTAACACAGCTGCATCCCAATAAGATTGCCCCTAGGAGCCCAGCAGCTTGTGCATGTGTTCTGAACACAAAAGCCAGTAAAGGCGATGAGGACATTAACGCAGCTGCATTCATTTTAAAGGCACGTTTGTCACATTTTATAATCATTTTATCCTTTCTCCTGGAATCAAAGCAAAACAGCATGGGGCAACTACAAGGACACCATCAAGATAAAAACTGAACACTCAAGGAGTTTATAATTAAAACTGACTTGGTTAAGCTAAAATTAAAATCTTTCTAAAAATTTGAAATGGAGTTTTCAGCATTTATGTTGTTTGTTAACACTTTGTATTTCACTCAGCTTGGACCATGAAACTAGACCAGTCAGTTGTACCTTCTAGTTCTAATGCTACATGATTAGTGTGTTATAAGCATGGGTTCTCAATCTCGGGTGTGCAAACAGGTTTGAAGGGATTGCAACCATCCTCCTTTTTTTATAGCTAGATGGAAGGGGTTGGAAGGTCCAGAAACATTCTTCTGTTGTAACACAAGATAACAACGTGGAAGAGGTTGAGAACCACTGCATTACAGCAGGAGAGCATTGTGTTATACCATGCCACTGTAAGAGTCCTGCTGTATTTGGGATCATACACTATATGAGGAAATGTGGTTATGCTAAACACTTCTGTTTGAAAATAGAAAATGGTAGTGAAACATTCCTATTCTCATGAGGATCAGCACTGCAATGACTAAGAGGTCTGGAAGAGCTGATTTATTGGGAAAGAGTAAAAACTAAATGAATATGGAGCTTGACTATGCAACTACTAAGAGGACAGGTATGGTGAGAAAGTAATCCTGCTACAAATATTTGAAAGAATCAGAGGAATTACTTACGAACTACGTGGTGGGGCAAAATAGCTAAGAGGAATGAGACAGAGCTAGGAACAACTTCAATGAATAGAACATACTTGTTGACTTAGGGCCAAATTTGGCCCCGACTTAATCCCATGGATTTCAAATAGGGTTGCACTGGAAATAAATTAGGGTAGAATTTCCTATGAGACCTAAACTCCAGAACACTCTCTCCCAAGTAGTGGTGGAAACCCCATATCTGAGAATATGTAAAATCAGATTGGATAAAAAAACTAGGAAATACACAGTTGGGAATAATCCTACTTTTGCGGGAAAATGGAAGTTTTTGCCCATACCTTTGAGCACTACGATTCTACTATCCCACCTTTTATCTAAAATTTTAACACTAAACATGTATCTTGGGCTCAGAACTAATGGACAGTGTTCCTTTAAACTTTGAAATTAAGGAAAACTTCTTAAAATTACAAAATTGTTTTCCTTAAATAACATAGCGTCAGGGTGCCCAAATATATGAGGTAAAGACCATATTTTCCTAAAATCCAAACTCTTTGATGCATCCAGACCCTTCACACAGCAGTGCTCATCTCCCCTACAACTGGTTACAGGTAGCACTACACCCCAACACACTTTGTACTTCCACGTTCCATCCCTCCATTTTCTCACAACTACAATCCCACCCTCAATCCAGCTAACAGGGACAAGGAGTTAAGAAACTCTTTACAATATCATAAAAGCAAGAACATCCTGAACCCTGATACTCCCCCCCTTCCCCTGAGATTGGTGTTTTTCGAGACAGCTCCAAATGACTCCATGTTTTCCTTTATGTAGCCAAGTACTCTTGGAAGAACATATTGCTCTTCACTCAATGGTACAGGACACATTTTTCAGAGCATGCCAGAATTACTGAGCTTTACTGTGAAAAAATACCCAAAAAGTGCCTTTTGGGGCTTCCATACTGAAAGCAAAGGGTTGTTAATTGCTTGTATTTCTCTCAAAATTCTCACTTAAAGCAGGCTTATGGGGCCCAGTTGAATAGAGCTTCTTCTCCCATCACTAATGCAATTTGCAAGCCTTTCCCACTTGAAATACAATTTAAATTTGTGTCTCAGGTGATCAGCCTGGCTATTACCTGTCATAGCAGTTGAAGTCATCTAGCCAGCAGCCTTTCTTCACCAACTCAATGGAGCCTGAGTTGTTTCTCCAAGAAGCATAGCAATGGAGCCGTTTGTCCTTCTCTCCTTCACAGCGTTCCACGCCACTCTGGTTGGTCTTCTCCAACTCCCAGTTGGCATTGTAATAGATGCATTCTCTCGTCTCTGCCTCGCCACGTCCTGGCCCTGAATATCCAAAACCAAAATATGTTTAAATGAAATCAAAGTGAAATACATGAATAGACATTTACACATGCTTGGCTGCTGAGTATCAGTGAAGTGGGTATACTACTTGGTTTGCATGTTGTATCTTTAACCACTCTTATATGGTACACAGCCCTGTAACAGCTGAGCATCTCACATTTAATTAACTCATTTGTCTTCCCCACCCTGTGAGGCAGAGAAGCATTATACTCATTTCACAGACAGGGAACTAACCCACAGAGAGATTATGGGATTCGCTCAAGGTCAGAGAGGAAGTCTATGGTAAAGCTACGAACTGAACAGAGATCTCCTTGAGTGTCAATCCAGTGCTTTAACCACAAGATCATCCGCAGAGGAAGTGTAATGTTCAAGTGACCAGCCATGTCCTGCAGAGCTCTGTGAGACAGCCCATGTCTGGCCTCGTCTTCAGTACAGGAACATAGCCAACGGCGGCCTAGGTCTGGAATGTGATGTGCCACCTTAAACTAAGCGCGCTCCACTCAGCTCAGAACAGAGCATTATGAGATATACCTTCTCGTTAAATACGAGGTCTGCTGGAATATTCTCTTTTTGGAAACCCAAGGCCCCTGGAAAGTTGTTACAATTGCACTTGGATTTCCCTGGGTGTAACAATACTGGTAAATTCACACAAGTGCAACCAACACTTCAGTACTATTAGTAGGCCAGCTTCCAAAGAAAACACTTCAGAAACTCATCATCATACCCAAACGAGAGTGTATGCAATTTGTACGTCCTAACCATCAAAGGAAACTATTGTTTTGCTGGACCCTCACACAGCGTAATCACTACCCTCACCATGACAGAAACACTCTATCTGAAGGAAGAGGTTCCTTTGGGGGTGTGAGGGAACTATTCATGATAGGTGAAATTCATCCTATGCCTCACCTAAGCCCCACTTATGCCTTACTATAATAAATTAATATACATTAATAACATGCTTAGCTAGTCTGAGGGCATAAGTGGGACATCGGCCTCAGACAGGGTCCCTGCACAGGGGTGAATCTCATCTGACATGATTCCCTGCTTCCCGTCCCCCCATTAACTTGACTGAAGCTTAGGCTGTGTCTATACTACAGCTTATGGTCGGCATAATTTATGTGGCTAAGGGGTGTGAATCCTGAGCGGCATAAGTTACACCAACACCAGCACCAGTATGGGCAGCGCTATGTCAGCAGGAGAGCTTCTCCTACCAACATAGCTATTGCCGCTTGTGGGGCTAAAGTAGTTAAGCTGACAGGAGAGCTCTCTCTCCTCAGTTTAGAGTGGCTACATTAGAGAGCTTACAGTGGTGTAAACTCTATAATGTACCTGTATCCTTACACGGTAACTGGGTTGAGTTACGGAAGCCATCATGAACTGGTGCAACCAAACAATCTTTCCTCATCCTACACTGATACTAACACGACTGTGGCTAGAAGCTAAAGTAGTAAGGAGGCCCTTACTGGATTCAAAATGAAGTGCTGCCAAAAACAGTTACACTGATCTAAAGTACCAAAAGAATTGTTTTAATTTTTTTTTAAAAAGGGGAGGAGGGTCAAGTGGGAGGTAGAACAGATCACACTCAGACATGCACAGTCTTATGTCTCAAAAAATCCTAGCTTTGTTATAGACATATTCTGCATGAGGAATTTGAAAGACTAATGTTAAAAGTGGGAGGAGAAATCAAATGCACGAACACACATCAAGAACGGAGTATAAATAGAAACCCCAGAAACATCGCCACTGAGCCACAAATAGCAGGTTGCTTTTTAAACTCCCACTGAGATGCTGAACTATAAACACATTACACACAAGCAGAAATAATAGTTTAGGTTTTCAAATTAGTATTCTCCTTTTAGGCTGCAGTCATACCATCATGGGATCACCCCAGCGAAAAAAAGGTCAGGCCTGGACATTTAGTTTGATAGGTTGCTTCCAAGGATAATCTAGGTATTGTAGTAATAGGTGTGGTGATTCAGTAAACGACATTGAATCAATACCCCAGCATAGTGATAAGGTAACAACAGTGCTGCTAGAATTGTCATTATCTTGGTAAGATGTAAAATCAAACTTTTAACTCCTTGAAAATCTCAACACACTTTCAGGGTTCAATTCTGCCTACTTTACAATCTGCCTTGGGGTTAAGGCACTTAGTCCCCATTACTACAGTACCTGAGCACCTCATAATCATGAACATATTTATCTGCACAACACCTCCAGGAGGTAGAGCAGGGCTATTATCCCCACTTTAAAGATGAGGCACAGAGAGACTACGTGACTTGCCCATGGTCACATAGGAAATCTGTGGCAGAGCAGGGAATTGAACTCAGGTCTCCCAAATCCCAGGCTAGCACCCTAACTACTGGATAAGCCTTCCTTTCTACAGTCTACAACCCCCTGATGTGCATTAAATCTTCCTCACTTCCTCTCTTAATTGTTGTAGGGTGGTAAGATTTGCCTCCATTTCATTGGTGGATATAAATCTGTAGAGAGCTTGGAGAGTGGTTTGCATTCAAGGAGCTATTCTAGTGTAAATTTAGCCGTCTACATCAGGAAATTAGTCCACTACTGACAACAGGTGCTGAACAAGGTTTAAGTACAAGGATGGACCAGGACAAACCATGGCTTCTGAAATGGTGCTGAACATGGTTTGCTCTAAGCCATTCTTGCAGTTAAACCTTGCCACGCACCAGGTCAGCTGCCCTGATTACTTGATACCTGTCATCAGCACTGGGTAACTTTTCTGGCAAGGAGAAAACTCAGACCAGAGAAACTCTCTTCATTTTTTAAAGAGGTGTTCAATTCTCCAATACTTCTCTTTTTCCAAGAAGAATAATTAATCTGTATCATAGGAGAGATTTAAAGGGTGGGAAAGAGCCATAAAGCTGATCTTTGAAACAGAAAGTTATATTCAAAACACACACAGGAGAGTTCAATTTTAACAGCACCTGAAGGTTTTATCAGACTTGCAAATCTCCATCCAAGTCCTCGTCTGACAGCCTGATCTAGTGAACCAAGCAGAGGGATGGCAGCCCCCAAGTCAGACAACTTCCTGTATAACCTCAGACACAACTGCATAACCTCCACTACTCCATCTGTAAAGTGGGGATAATACGATTTGCAAGGATGCTGTCATTCGTACTGTTTGCACAGTGCTTTGGAAAGAAAATGTAAAAAGCAATAGCTGTAGTTCTGGGACCAGAAAGCAGCAGACACTTGAGCATGAGAAATTCTATAATGAGACTGGGAAGTGCCCTCCCACAGAACATGTGTCTTCCCTGGAGCAAGCTTCGGACTAAGGGTAAAACTTGCTTCCTAAAATAAAATAAAATAAAATAAAATAGTCTATATCCAGCAAATACCTTACCTGCATCACAAGTCCACCTGAGTTGCAGAAAAATAGGGTTTTCTTGTTTTTGTTTTTTAAAAAACAGCCCTTAAAGGTAGTTATCTTAAAGAGACACTTTCTACAATTGCACTGTTTGCAACATGCTCTTAGTTGCAAGAAGCCATCTGCCAACTGTCTCATCCTGCCGTGTTTCTACAACTACATGGACCATGGTGGAACCCTTTTGTTTCTCTCCAGGACAGTCTCAGTGGGAAGGTACACAGCTTTAGGAATGGGTATTAAATTACCTGCAGCTGCAGTGCAACAAAGGGCGCTCGCACATTATTCTGTAATGGGTCACATTGAGCCCTGGTCTACACTACAAACTTATGTTTGGTATAATTACGTCGCTCAAGTGTATGGATTTTCCACATGCCTGAGCGACGCAGTTATACCAATCTGGTTCCCGGTGTAGGTAGCACTATAATGATGGGAGGGCTTCTCCCTTCAACATAGTTACCACCTCTCAGGGAGGTGGAGCACCTATGCTGATGCAAGGTAGCGTCTCCACTAAGCGCTGCAGCTGCGCTGTTGTAGCGCCATAAGCGTAGACCAGCCCTGTGAGTGCAGTTTGTAACAAAATGCATTCTTTGCAGTCTCCTAATTAAAACCACGTTAAGGAAAGTTGAATTAAGGTGGGGAGGCTTAAATAGGTTGACAGTGTCTCTTTAAGGCAGAAAACACAGTCCAGTGACTAACAACAGGAATTCTGGGCTCTGTTACCGGTTCCAACCTGGATTTCTGCAAGAATATGGGCAAGTCATTTTGCCTCTCCCCGCCTATTGTTCCCATTTGTGGAATGGGGGTGACATACTTTCCCGCCCCCAAGGGGTGCTTCTGAGACTTAACGTTTGCCAGGAACTCAAACTTCAGGATGAAAGCTTCTCCAGAAGTGTGCAGAGTTAATGAAATACACAGCACTCTATCAGCACTTTACTCTCTTTTGAAGTTGCAAAAGAGGAAGTGGTCTAAAGCCAGGTGCAGTGGTGGAAGAACGATGTGCTTGTCTTGTAGCCCATGGAAGACCTGAAATACCCCTTCATGCCTAGTTCTTCCTTCTCAAAGGGAGATCACCAATCACAGCAAACTGCGTGGGTTGGACAGAAATGGACAGACAGGAACACTTCAAATCCCTGTTCATTTGCAACCATCGCCTGAAACCAGGAACTACGGTGTTCTGTAGTGAAAGGCAAGTGCATAATGATCTGAGCCCATAAAGCACTTAAGCACATGCTTAGTTTTAAGTATGTGCCTAAGTCCTTTTGGCTTCAATGGGACTAAAATGTGCTTAACTATGAGCATGCATTTAAGTGATTTGCTGAATCGGGGCCTAACTCATTGTGCCACCCAGCCCCATACAACCAACCTCTTAATGAACCAGGAAGTAAAAATTAGATGTAGCCATGCTATTTCCTATTGAAAGGAGTTTTCACAAAATGTAAGCAAGAAACTAGGATCACAGATTTGATTAACTACAGCTTCCCCCCTGCCCCCAAATAATCTGCAGACATATGGTGTTACAGGCCTTAACACATGCTAAGTTTCATAAGCAGTTGCCTTCATAAGAGACAGAAATTGCTTGAGCCAGTAATGCATCACCATGTTCACCGTGCCAGACTGTACCTTTCCTAGAAAGAACACAGCTCATAATGGTTCTGTTCATCTCTGGCAAGCACTAGGTATAACCAGCAATGTTGTAGATTAGGCAACTCAAACCACTCAATGAAAGGGTCAGTATTCTGGCACAAATACAGCCTATTCTCACGAGATTGTTTATCCTAAACCCCAGCTCCATCCTCCAAACCAATTTAAATATTCTGAAACCTGAATCCTTAGCATTCGCTCATTTACAGAACAGCCTTTGCCCCCTATTTATAAACAATGGTTTAAGAACAGAAGTTAGGTTTCCAGACAGAAATGGGTATTTTTGGATTGCGCTGCATCCATCCAAGACTGCAGGGAGTGAAACAGGAAGAAACCTCTGCAAACCAGCTATCCAAATAAAGTGGGACACAGAAACCTCATGTACAAACACTATGGTCGAAGCCAGACAGCTCCACAAGCCTACGGACATTCCTGCCCTGATGAAAGTTGCCCAACTCTGGACAGTTGTCTTGTTTAAACAAGCAGCAGTGGACAGAAGAGCACCGCAGAGCTACTAGTTTGATATCCCAAATTACTATAATATTGCTAGGTCTTGACTGAATGAGACTCTTGGCACCTGAGTGGAACATTAAGATATGAAAAGTTGTCTGAACTTCAAAGTTCCTTTGAAAGACCACTCCTTCCTCAGAGCTCTAAACCACAGAGGAAGGCTCCCCCTTGAACGGAAAGCCTTCAGCCTAGCTGAAATATGGGACCTTGATGATGTTCTGGGACTAAAACTCATGCCCTCAAGTTTGAAGCTACTAATACATCACTGAGGTTCTGACATTCTGCAAGAGCTGCTGAATTATGGTCAGCAACTGGATCTAGGTTTATCAGTGGCTGAAGGCCTACCTCATAGTTAAATACGTGAAGCACATTTTTCCTAGAACTGCTGACTGCCATTACCCTCATCTTCTTTTTAATTTTCCTTTAAACTAGAGTGTCACTGCATAGCTTGTGTAGTCCCTTTTAATTATTAAAATGAAAGCTCTATACAAGGAACATGTGTCAGAATAGATTGCAGAAAAATTAACACAGTATAATGGATAATTTACCAAATTTCTGAGCCTGATTTTCAGAACTACAGGGTTTTTTCAATACAAATGTATGCACAACTTATTTATTGGAAACAGTTGGTTATATGCATATATGGCTATTTGTGCATGTAATTTTACATTATAGTATGACAGAGCTTGCACACTAAATTGTTGCAACTGCATGTACCAATTAACCAATTGTGCATACATTTTTGCGTACACAATTGTGAAAGCCAAATCATGTGTGTCTTACTGGGTATTTACAACAGATCAGGGAGCCATTAAGGGAGAGACATAAGCCACCAAAGAAACAAAGAGGAGGCAGAAAAATGTATGCATAGATTGTTTGGCTTGAATAATACCTTAAATCATATCAAAGGTCAGCATGGCGGTGAAAATAGACTTCCTGTATTCATCCATAAAATCAACATCTGTCTTTAAAAATAAGTTTAAAAAAAACAACAACCCAAAACATTTTTCAACGTCACAGCCCTTTCCCCATACCAAAGGTGCAGTACAACAACAACAACAAAATCTCTTAAATGGAGTGGACTTTCTTATTCATCTAATAGGCCTGGAAATACCCTAGAAAGAGCATCCAGCCTCATCTCTAAAGGGCCTTGAATGAATTTTCAAAGTGCTTCTAAAATTCCTTATTTCATCAGCATAAATGGACATTAAAAGGAACAGGTGCGAGTGAAATGTCTTCAAGATGCATGGAAACTTTTAAAAACACCATAATACAGGTTTAAACTATATGTATAACCCCAAATTAAAAACAAAAAAAAAAAAACCCCAATGAGAGCACGAAAAAGATGCCACCAAAACTAAACAGAGTAAAGGTGGTTAGTAGCAAAAAGGCATCCTTTAAAAATTGGAAGTCAAATCCTAGTGAGGAAAATAAAAAGAAGCATAAACTCTGGCAACTCAAGAGCAAAAGTATAATTAGGCAGGCCAAAAAAGAATTTAAAAAGCAACTAGCAAAAGACAGAAAAACAAACAGCAAAAAAAATGTTTTTTAAAGTATATCAGAAACAGGAAGCCTGCCAAACAATCAGTGGGGCCACTGGATGACCGAGGCACTAAAGGAGCACTGAAAGAAGACAAGGCCATTGCAAAGACGCTAAGTGAATTCTTGGCATTGGTCTACAATGCAGAGGATGTGTGGGAGATTGTTTCACCTGAGCCATTCTCTATAGATGACAAATCTGAGGAATTGTCCCACATTGAGGTGTCAATAGAGAAGATTGTGGAACAAATTGATCAATTAAAGAATAATAAGTCCCCAGGACCAGATGGTATACACTCAAGAGTTCTGAAGGAACTCAAATACAAAATTGCAAAACTGTGGTATGTAACCTATCGCTTAAATCGGTTTCTGCATCAGATGACAGGAGATAACTAATATGATGCCTATTTTTAAAAAAGGTTCCAGAAGCGATCCTAGCAATTAAAAGCCAGCAAGCCTAACTTCAGTACCAGGCAACTGGGTTGAAAACATAGTAAAGAACAGAATTATCCGACACAGATGAACACAACAAGCTGAGGAAGCGTCAACAGGGAGGTGACAATGTTTGCATATGATACAAAATTACTCAAGATAGTTGCATCCAAAGCTGACTGGGAAGAGTTACAAAGGGATCTCACAAAACTTGGTGATTGGGTAACAAAATGAAAGATGAAATTTAGTGTTGATAAATGCAAAGTCATATACACTGGAAAACATAATCCCAACTATACATACAAAATGATAGAGTCTAAATTAGCTGTTCTCACTCAAGAAAAAGATCTTGGAGTCATTGTGGATAGTTTTCTGAAAACATCTGTTCAATGTTAGGAACCATTAGGAAAGGGATAGGTAATAAGACAGAAAATATCTCAATGCCACTATATAAATCCATGGTACGCCCACACCTTGAATACTGAGTGCAGCTCTGGTCACCCCGTCTCAAATTAAATTTTAGAGTTGGAAAGAGTACAGAGAAGGGCAACAAAAATTGTTAGGGGTATGGAACAGCTTCCATATGAGGAAAGATTAAAAAGAGTGGGACTGTTCCTCTTAGAAAACAGATAACTAAAGGGGGGATATGATAGAGGTCTATACAATCTTGAATGGTGCAGGGAAAGTGAATAAGGAAGTTATTTTCCCCTTCACATAACACATGAACCAGGAGTCACCCAATGAAATGAATAGGCAGCAGGTATAAAACAAACAAAAGGAAGTACTTCTTCACAAAATGCAGAGTCAACCTGTGGATCATTGCCAGGGGATGTTGTGAAGGCCAAACCTAGAAACTGGCTTCAAAAAAGAACTGGATAACTTCACAGAGTATACAATGGCTATTAGGCAAGATGGTCAAGGATGCAACCCCATGCTCTGGGTGTCCTTAGCCTCTGACTCCTAGAAGCTAGGACTGGACAACAGGGGATGGCTCACTTAATAAACTGCCCTGTTCTGTTCTGTTTCTTCCCTCTGAAGCACTGGCCACTGTCAGAAGTCAGGAAACTGGGCTAGATAGGCCATTCGTCTGACCCAGTATGTAGAGCCCTGAAAAAATCTGCAGATATCCACTTTATATCCATATCTGTGGACCATGTTTGCGGATCGGGTGTGGATACAAATGTTGTATCAATGCAGGGCTCTACTGAAGTATGGAAATTCTTATGTAGCATAGTGCTTTCATTCTAGTTTTACTCAAATACATATAAATATGTATTGAGACAGAGCATCAACCTCATGATGACATTTTGAGCTAAACACTTTGCTGCATACCATTTATAAAGCCTTTAAATTGTAGGCACGCCAAAAATATATTAACATCTGTACACCATGAATTTGCCAGATGAAAATCCAATCTACTGGTACTAGCATTTGTTATCAGTGCCCAAGTGTCTTCTAGGTTAATAGGCTGGCACAGCAACCTCTGCTTGATCATATAGTCCAGTAAGGAATCAAACTGGATCCTAAGGCTTCACACCACTTTAAAGTGACATATGTCTTCAAGGGGAGGAGAGGACAGTGTCTTGACTAGTTACATCTTTGGTTAAAAATACCTGGTACGTCCAAGACCAGCTCAAAGCGTTTTTGCTTTTAAACCTTATAAGATTTATAACTCCCTAAAACTAGAATTCTGTGGAACACTGGGAACGCCAGCAATAAAATGTGTGGAAGGAAGATTAGCTTGAGTTCTGTTTTCTGTCAATAGATTAGGCAGATCCCAAGACAAAAGCTCTGAAGTTGTGTGTCAATCAGTGGTCGTTAAACTATTCTCAAAATATATAATATCACCATAGTAACCTGTGGTGATGTCATTACAGCCAGTCTCAAAAGGACAGAAGGCTTTAAGTCATTTTCTTTTAAAATTAAAAAGGAACTTCATATTAAGAAATGCATCCTCTCCCACAGATAACAATAACCAAGGGCTTCTGTATTCACACCATGATTCCACATACATCTGTGTGTGATTCCTTCTTCCTCCCCCACTATTTTTTTTTAACTTGGGCTCAAGTCAATTAAAGATAACAAGGAAATTATTCAAAAGAATAAGATTATTACACTCCTTTTCTCAAACTGCTAATGTGTGTTCCTTGAAATATATTTTTAACAGACCTTATTACCAACTTGGGAAAAGGATGCAATAAAAATCTAATTCTTTTGAATAATTTCTTGTTATTTTAAGTTGAACAGGTTTGTTTCTTACACAAAGAATGTCTAGGGAAAAAAGAGCCCATGAAAGACCATAAAAGCCCAGAATTGCTCAAAGTCCGTAATACCAGGTAGGTGTTTCTTGCTCACAGAAAGCAACTCAATGACATTGCAGCACTATCAGATCTACTGAAACATTGCACATGCAAACACACTCACCAGTGAGTGCTAATCTGTAGGCCCAAAGCAGAGGATCACTCAGGAAAAAGGTTTAGCAAATCATTACTTTGCTTAGGTAAAACTGACCCAAGAAGGTTTAGCTAGGTCATTATCATTAGCACCACTACAGCCTGCATCAGTACAAAAGCATTTCCAGTAGTCAATCAATTTCTGGAAATAGGGCATTTTCAATTTCAGCTCAACTGGTCATTTTTATATTTTGTTTAAAGGAGGATCATATTAATCATCCATTATGAAATCCTATTTTGTGCAACCTCAGTTAAAGACAGAGCCAAAATGTAATTATTTCCCCCCCTTTACATCGCTAACTATATCTGTCTCCTCAGAAAGGTTTTAGTTCTTTAATAAAAACACCAGGGAGATCAATCAAAAGCATTTAATGCCTTGTTGCTCCTGCAGTTCATGTTTAAATGCACTTTGGGTCGCAAACGAGGCAATTTGGACAGTCAGAGCTAAAACTGGATTAATAATCACACAAAAACCCACAGGGGAATGTGTGTGTTATATTATTTGCAGTGGTGGTGTAGCTGTGTTGGTCCCAGGATATTAGAGAGAGGTGTGTGAAAGGTAATATCTTATTTTATTGGTCCAATAAAATTATTTATTTTATTGGTCCAATAAAAGATATTACCTCACCCACCTTGTCTGGGTTATATTAGACAGACAGACCAGTGTTGTATCTAAGAGGACAAAACAACATATGCACTGGCTGAAAGGTTAGGAAATCGTGCATCAGAGCAAGGCACAGTCACACAGCGCTTACTGGCATACATCACGGAGGGAAGCATGGAGTGTGGTACCCTAAGGGATGCGTGCTTCTGTCAGACCCTTGCTACAGGTTCAATAGGCAAATGCCAACCATTCCTCCATTAACCCTGTTCATTAGGAGGTGTCTCTCTTCAATTTCTTTGCATCACTAAATGAAGACATTACCTTGCTCAACAAATTATTTCTACAGAATGCATTTTTCTCTCTTCTTGGACCACTGGTTTTCAAACAAGCAGCTTTAATAGAGGGCAAGCTGTTGCATAGCACCCATGAAATATATTTTTTGGATATTTCTCTTCAGTCTATTTGAAATACACCTTTATATCAGCATTAATTATGAGATTATTATTTGCTTGTATTACCATAGCACTTAGGAGTCCAGTCATGCACCACAATCCCATTGTGCTAGTTGTACAAACATATAACTAAAAAAGCCTCTTTCTGCCCCCCCCCCAAAGAGCTTACAATCTAAGTGGAAGAAAATCTGAGAGTTTAAAAGTGAGGTTTGATATATGCTAAAGACATTTCCTATTGAAGTTAAAGTTAACCAAAGAGAGCACATGCTTCCGATCAGATGTCATATATAATTAAGCAAAATTTACACTCAATTCTGAAGCGATCTTAGAAAATAAAATAATTTGTTCCCTTCCCTCCTTCTTGGTATCAATGAGGGTATAAAAGTGAAGAACAAATGAAATGCTATGCACTTTCTGACACTTCATTCAGTTGCCAAACCACCCAGCCTGTGAAAAATTCCCTCATAGACAAAGGAATGGGGACAGGTAGCAGCTACTAGGAATAGAAATATGTCTGTGTTCTTGCCCAGCAATTTCATACATGTCCACAACTTTCCATCTTCCTGCTCACTACCCGTATGTCACCACTGCTTTGAACCCCATCAGAGACAGCTCTTCATTTCCTAGCTCTTTTCCAGGAGAGACCAATCATGTGTGCATATCATACAATATAGACCTATAACAATGTAGAAATAATAAATCTCTGGTGAACCAGTACTGCCAGAAAACTTCAGTGTCTGAACAGCAGCACTTCACAAGAAAACACATGGTCCTCTGAGTTTCATCAGCAGGGATAATTCAAATATGTTATAAAATATAAAGTGTCTACTAAGATTGGGTCCAAAGTGCTTTTTTGGCTGATTCTGTTTGACTTTTCTAAAGAATACAATTCCAAATTTAATTCACTGATAACTGGAAAATTGGTAATGTCTGTAAATGGACAAGATGCTGAAGGTCAGGCATCAGGAAACTGCTCCTAAGAACTAACCTATGTTTATCGTCTTGTCACCCTCTTGCACTCAAATAGCCAACGCTTAAGAGTTTGGCAGTGTTCTTGGAAGGATGTAACAAGAAAGAAAATAAAATGGTACAATATCTCTTTAAAACTGCCAGGACAGATCATGTAAAACATGATTTTTAAAGTCTGCCATAAATCAGAATCCAAATATGCTGGATTCTCCTTCCTGCCTAAAAGAGATGCAATGGGAGAAAACTGCCAAGATATAAGTGACCTACTACATTGACAATTTCTAGCAAGTAATGGATATGGAATATATAATGTGAGTGGAATGCACAAGCTCCTCCTAAGATTTTAATGGTACTACTTTAATCCAATATAGTCAATTTGTCAGCAAGTTATCTGGGTAAATGGGAGACTCAATGGAAGAGTTACGTTGATATATCTATGGTAACAAAGATTCTCTATGCTTGGAAGTTAATTTCTTCAAGTTCCTCTCTACTACTTTGTGGGTTGTAGGGTTTTTTTTTTTTCTAACCTTTGCTTTCCAACAGGCTGACAAAGGAAGTCTTGTTAGATATTTCCTCTCTAAAGGCAAAAGAGATTAAATCCTAATTCAAGTCTCAAGAGAAAAATTTAATTTTCTGGCCTTATACTAGGCCACCACTTTGTTCATATCAGAAAAATCAGAGAGCAAGGCAGCCTCTGTCCAAGGAAGGCAGGAGACGCTAAATGAGGAGAGGTTCTGCAGATCAAGTCTGATGGTGGCAAGTTTGCATGAGCAGCACCAGCTTCTGCAGAACACAAGCCTTTACTGTTAGGAGTGTCATCCTGTGATGTGCTGATACAAGTGAGGAGAACCTAAGCTGATACTTGCTGTGGTGTGACGGGCCAGTGCATTGCCCTCTGCGTGACTCCGGCCCCGCACTAGGGCTGTGAGGCGGTGGAGGCTGCTGGCAGAAAGGCTGTACAGGATGGTGGCACAGGATTCATTGCCTATGGTAACTGCAGTAGAGCTGTGTTTCAGTCCCAAAACTGTTCCACTCTTTCCAGCTTGGGTAAAGCTCAGTCTCTTAGGGGGGAAAAAGGGCGGGGGAGGCCACGATGGATTTGGAAAGTCTTCAGTTCAATTTGCACATGCTTTTGGGGGGCATTTTTTAAGCATCTCCTTTCACCAGTGGTTGAAACTAGCCCTGAGTAGCTCCATCATATCCCATCAATTGTAAGGGTTCGCTAAGATCATCCGCACAATTTCTTTTAGGCTGCAAGCAGATTAATATCTGAATCAGACAGTTGGGATCCCAGGTTCTGAGGACCTGGTTCTGCTAGTGCTAAGGAGAGAGTTATCTCCCAGGATTCCTATGCCCTTCCAATGCCTGACAACATTCATCAGCAAGCGTGGCCAATGCTTTTCCTCTTCAATCAGGAAAGGTCATTTGTTTTTGGCCTGATTATAACATGCACCAGGACTCCAAAGTTGTGGCTCATTCTCTCTACTTTCATTTCATCAGATTTGTTCAGGCAGCAAAGTCTTCACTTCCTTCCTTGTACTATCATCATAGACAGTTAAATTCTATGGAAGCAGGTCCTCTGGTTTATAATCACAGATTGCAAAGGGATGAGCTTACTTGATACGGATCTGCAGCCTCTTTCCACCCAGAGTCAATAAGTTAGACCAATAATTCTGCAGAGCTTCAATGACACCTTGAGTTCCAGCAAAATCCATGCCTGGCTGCCTTCAGACTGCTCTGATGGATTCAAAGCCTGTGCAATTCTAGTAGGCTAATCAAGGCACTCTGGGCAGAAAAGATCCTAGCACAGTACATGGAGTAGAACTTTCCTCTCTGAGGCAGGTTTTGTTTGAATAACAAATTGTGGCTTTTAGCCATCAGTCAGATTTTAAGTACCATCCTCATCAAGCTGGCTTATTCCCAAAGCTCTTGTGCAGGGGAAACTCTATTTCAGGGAGCAAACTGCAAACCAAATGCTTGTACAGTGAAGAATGCTCTTCTTCAGCTTATAATCAGTGTTTAGATTGATAAAGGACAAACATGTACTAACTACATCCCAAACAGATTCCTCAATTCAATCCACTTGAGGGCATTTGGGAACATCAGAGGATTCCTTGGGGCAAGTGACACCTTTTCACTGTGTTGTAGACTTCAGAGTGCCGTTTCACTATCAGGAGATAGGAAAACACTTACACTGGCTTTTTAAAGCATCTTCTCCAACATTCACTGGTATTTCAAGAGTTAATTAGCTTCAGTCAAAGAAAGCAAAGAGGCTGAACCAGAGAATGAAAGAACAGAAAGGCACAAAGAAAAGCAACTCTCTCGCCTTTGCAATCACACACTGGCCTTAAGCCCTCCAAAGGAAGTCAAGACATTCCTGAAATTCTTCAGAGGATGAGAAGCAAATCAGTTAAATAAGAAGCCAATTTCTCCAGCCTTTATGTTCCTAATGGTAAATCCCATGTGAGCAATTCTGTCAGTCCCTTTTGCAACAGACTTTGCTCCCAAGTGACTACACCACATTTAGAACCTGTCTCATGTTTACAGAAATTTACCTTTCTTCTTTGGATCTACTGAAACAAAGCTATAAATCAAATGATCTGAATGTAGCACAATCCAATATCACCATGCAACTTCCAGTGATTGTTTCTAGTACAATAATGAAAAGCATGAATAAAGGCCAGATAATGGCAATGATTCTTTAAAGACATTTATAAAAGGTGCTGAAGAGCTTTTATGTAAAGAGTAAATAAATTAGTTTCCCATATTATCCTTCAGCTTGATTTCATGCACCAACCAGCAGCTGTGTATGGATTCCACTTTGAAATCTATATGTGTTCGAGTACAAGTACAGTCCGACAGATATAAAACTCCACTTGTCTGTCCTGGAGATGGAATTCCATTGAACAACTTTGAGTTCCTGTACAAAAGTCATTCCCTTCCTATAAAGCTACAGATGCGCATAAAACAATCCAGACCAGGCAGAAACAAACACACACCACACTCAGTATGAGAAACATTTTCATCCCACATTCCTGTCCTGATGTCAGATGCTCAACAGCCTGAAGTCAGGAAATTGGACACATCACGCTTTAGCAATTCAACTTTACATTTAAAAACATTGGTTAGTGCTCATGGTGATAAGACTCCAATATTTCAGAAACAATATGAAGAAATATTACAAGGAAAGAACAAGAAGTCTTCCAGGAACATTTAACTGTACTGAATCTGATGAACCACAGGGCACCAGGCCTGGGGTTCTTTGAAAAGTCCATTTTGCTGCCACACTCATTAATAGAGAAATGTGGGAATCATTTGCGCTTTGTTACGGAGGTCTGCAAAACTGCCAAGATGGAATGTACAATTGTGTCCCAGTGTGGAGTGTTACAGGTCCCCCTCTCTGCTGATCCGAGAAGACTTCAGCAGCTCGGTTCATTAGCTTAAGCTGCAGCACCTTCTAACTTTTTAGCTTCGGAGAGTCCCGGGTTCAATCCTCAGTGCGTCAGCCGAGATGTCAGGCTTCACACAATCACCGCCCATCTTTAAAACCTTCTCTGAACATTTTCAGTGCCCCATGAATCCAGCTGTTCCAAACTTTTCCCAGATAAATCCAAGGGCTGCACCTAATCTGCACTGACTGTGCAGCTGCCAGCCTCTTCAACATGGCAACAGCGCGAGAGCCCTAGCATGCAGGGCTCCCACTGAGACACCACCACAGCTGTGCACAGCTGGAGCCCCCTTAGTTTATGAGAGAGAGCTGCGAGCAAGTCACTCTTTGTGATGGGACCTTGACACTGGAGCTCAGTTTGAGAAAGTCCGAATCCACACACCTCCAGGACAAGCTGCAATTCTCATCTCTGGAAGGTCATGAAATGGGCCTGACAGCTGTGGGTGAGGTGGGATGGTGTCTGGGTTTTATTCTCTGTTGGTTATTTTCTGGTTTTGATGCAAGTGATAGCTATTGGCTTTATGTCTTATATACCTGTATTTCTGATTATGCCAAAAGGATGCGTGAGCTCAGGGACGTGTTTTTAATACTATTTAGGCATTGAAATAAATGTTATTCCATCTCAGATTACTTTTATAAAATTGTGGCTCCAATACCCTTGCATTCTCTATTTAAGTGCCTTTATCTAAGCACTGCAGTTTATCTGGCCCTCTCCATGCCATGCTATGACAATCTCTTATTAATTTAATTAAAATCTAGTCCCTTGAATACTATGGTATTGCACTGTTCTATATTCCTTCATCAGAGCATCTGATACCTGTCTAGTTTCAATGCAGCTGGAAGAAATGCACATTTCTGTAGTAAGAGGAGTTCCCAGTGCTGTGGCCACTTTGGAACAAGCTGTGTTGTAGAAGTGACAGTCACAACCTTTGAAGCAGTGCTCTCTCGGTAATCCTCGCAAGAGATTGATCACTGGGAATAAGCAAAAATGCAAGAGATAGAGACAAACTTGAGTCTCTGCAGCAAAGAAAAGGGTGGCTGTGTAGCATGTTGTATTATAGAACTGCATGAGATATTCCAGCCCCCCAGGACTTATGTCCCATGTAGTGTTCATCATTACATGCTCAGACCCCTTTCAGATCAATGGAAAGACTCCCACTGAGTCCCAAACCAGCCAAGCTTCTAAGCAGGGGCATAACTTTAAGGTTGGATCATTGAAAGGTTTATTTCCCCCCAAATTTCCCTAAAGAAAACATCAAACTAAGAATCTCCTGAAGAGATGCTTGTTAACACTTAGCTCTGTAAAAGTTGGGTTTTTTGTTTGTTTTTTAATGTACGCTCCCTCATTTGCAATATTTTCTTACAAGTTTGAAATCAGGGAGTTTTTGTCCTTCATAGGTTAATAACTATCTCTCTTTTAGAGCTCCATCAGCAAGACATGGCTGCCTTTTGTTTACCTCCATTTACGTGCTGGTCAGAGGATGCACAGGATCGCGGGGGGGGGGGGGGGGGACGGACACGACACAGCTCTGGGAAACCAGACAGTAACCAGAAGGACTACAATTGCCCACTCCCCTCCTTTCACTGCTTCCCCTGGCATAAAAAGACTGTGTTAAGTGCAATAAGAAATGTTAACACAGGCTGGACACACATTATTTATTGGCACAGACACAAAATGAAGGTTTTTATTAGACCCACATACCTCCCAGAGATAGCTTTTTTTGAGCAATAACACCAGTAAGTTCAACTACTAGGTCTGTGTGCATTTCAGCCAATTTTCATGAACTTTGGTAATGCACTGCAATTATCCGAGAACAAACAGAAAACTTCTGATAACTCTTCACACACAGCACTGAATTGCCCATCTGCTTCCAGTGTTCTAACATGCATGGGCAGGTTAATCCTGTCAGCCAGACACAGGTCCCTGACTCAGAACCCCATGCTCCAAGTAGTGTGGCCACAAAGAGGGCTGAAAAACTGACATGCAGCAGCTTCTTGGTCATTATCAAGTCTTTTGGGGAAAAGAGCGATGAGTTTAGATGGATTTCTTCACAGGGATTCACATTCCTGTAAAGCTATTTAACACTAATAATCTTTTCTAGTGCAGCATTCAGAGCCTTTTCTGTTAGAGCCCCAGCAAAAATCATCAGCTATTCCAGGCTTTTAGGACAACAATATTGCCAAAAAGGCAAATGGTATATTGGGCTGCATTAGTAGGAGCATTGCCAGCAGATCAAGGGAAGTGATTATTCCCCTCTATTTGGCACTGGTGAGGCCACATTTGGAGTATTTTGTCCTGTTTTGGGCTGCCCACTAAAGAAAGGATGTGGACAAACAAGAGAGTCCAATGGAGGGCAACAAAAATGAATAGGCGGCTGGAGCACATGACTTATGAGGAGAGGCTGAGGGAACTAGGCATGTTTAAGTCTGAAAAAAAAAAAAAAAGAATGAGGGGGGATTTGATAGCAGCCTTTAACTACCTGAAAGGGGGTTCCAGGGAGGATGGAGCTAGGCTGTTCTCAGTGGTGGCAAATGACAGAACAAGGAGCAATGGTCTCAAGTTGTAGTGGGGAAGGTCTAGGTTGGACATTAGGAAAAACTTTGTCACTAGGAGGGTGGAGAAGCACTGGAATGGGTCACCTAGGGAGGTGGTGGAATCTCCATCCTTAGAGATTTTTAAGGTATGGCTTGACAAAGCCCTGGGTAAGATGATTTAGTTGGGGTTGGTCCTTCTTTGAGCAGGGGGCTGGACTAGATGACCTCCTGAGGTTCCTTCCAACCCTAATCTTCTATGATTCTAACTTGTGAGTACTGAGATATCCTATTCCCTTAAAGTATGCAGAATAGAGAATAATGCTTATTAATGTGTACTAACCTCCCCTGATATATCAATCATCTCAAGAATGACTGTTTCCCTCTAGTGACTGGCCCAGAGAATTTAAAGCTAAATATTAACACTTGAGAGTCTATTTTAACTTATGCAGTATGGTACTGTGTGGTTGAGCCAGAAATCTTGAATTTTAGTGTGTGAGGGCGTACTCACACTGGCTGGCCTGTTTGAAGGTAGCCACAAATTATTACACATACAAACTGCCCACAAATTTTCCTTGTTCCACTTCCAAAATCGCCACGATGAAGTATTATCACCTCTAAAAGAAAGCATTCCCTTCACTAATCCCATACACTCATAATTTATGACGTGTGCAGCAATCGACAAATACATTGTAAAATGACACTATTATTTTGTAAGAATTAAACAAATTATGTATCCACCATCTACATCAATTTGCCTCAAGCCGGAAAACCTTATTTTAAAATATTTCTTTAAAATATACACACTTCAAATAGCTTCAGACATAGATGCTGGAAGTAGAGGTGCTACCGCACCCCTGGCTTGAAGTAGTTTCCATTATATACAGGGTTTACAGTTTGGTTCAATGGCTCTCAGCACCCCCACTATAAAAATTGTTCCAGCACCCCTGGCTTCAAAGTTGATGACAAACTGTATCATACTGTTTTATTCTTGATTTTTGTCTGATATATCCAGGTCAGATATTTAGCATTACCATTTTACTTTTAGAGATTTATGGAATCAGTCCACTTGAGAAATTGTCTATTGACCCAATATGCCAGAGGTTTGGCAAACTTACTGACCCCCCCTGAGACTTTGTTCCCCGCTAGGCAGAATTCTCTAGTCGGACCACCCTGCCACAAGGCAGAAGCTCCGAGCTCCCTATCCCAGACTGGGAGGTGGAGAATTGCGGGGGTAGGGAGGGTTGAAAGGAAAGCATAAAGCCGCACTTTAACTGTAAAAGAACCACATGCGGCTCATGAGCCACAGTTTGGTCACCCGTGCAACATGCCATCTGAGCTGACTGTGATAGGAAATGCCAGCTGTTGAGATAATGACAAGTCAGCAACTTCTCCAATGGCTTCCTGTACCCCACTATATGCCATAGTTCTTCTTGAGACTATTTTTAGGGTGTGAAATTTACACAGTGTTGCCATTTTTAAGATTTTTTTTAAGTTGTTAGGCACCAGGGTGCCTGCCATGTAGAGAAGCAAAATGCCCCGCAGTAATAATTCATTAACAAACAGATCATGAGTGACCTTTACACTAAAATGGAAAAAGCTGGCAACAGTTCCCCAGCTTCTGTAAGAGAATCTAGGCCAAGATTTTCAGAAGTGACTATGGATTTTGGGTGCCAAAAGTGAGACATTTTCAAAAGGGCCTGGTTTTCAGGAAGTGCTAGGCATTTGCCCTTTAAGGTTTCTCAAATTAGGCATCCAAAATCACTAGTCACTTCTGAAAATCTGGGCCAACAATTCCCTCCCCATATCCTACAACCACCTTTGATCCCGGCAGCTCTCTCTTCTTCATATGAGGTGAATAAAGCTTTGTCTTCACTGTCAAAAAGAAGTATATTTTTCCTGTAGGATAACAAATGTGTTGGCTATCCCACTGTAAAATCCTAGTGGACGCAAGACACTGTAGTTTTTATTATGATCAGACTAGGTGAGGTGAACCACTTATGGGGGTATATTGTTGACCTTGCCTAGCTACCTCACCACAGCCTCTCTGCTGAAGATTTCTGTGGAGGAGACACACACAATTGTCTACTAAGCATTCTGTCTGCACTTAAAATGTTGCAGCGGCACAGCACCACCAATGCATCTACGAAGACTCCACCTACTCCGACAGAAGGGCTTCTCCTGACAGCATAGGTATTCCACCTCCCCGAGAGGTGTAACTATGTGAGAGAAGCCTTCCCATCACATAGCACTGTCTATATCAGAAGTTAGGTCTAATTTCTGCACCCCTGAGCGACAATTATACCAACATATGTTGCTAGTGTAGACCAAGTCCAAGAAGGGTATGGTCTCCTCTGGGTATTGGATATGAATATGAAACATCAGCAAGAGATATAAGCAAGCAAGCAGTAGAATAAACTGCTAAGCATGAGGGTTCAAAGCAATGCTGTGAGAGTAAGACAGAAAAATCGAAGTCCATCTACCAGTCAGCAGAATAATTTATTAAGTAAATGTGACACAAAGAAATCAATTTACACTTAATACAATTACAATTCAAATGGCAAAAAATAAATAAATAAACCCAACAAAAAAATGGAAAATGTAACTGCCTGTTCTGAAGCAGCACATGAATTTTGCTAGGATTGCTGACTCAACCTCCTAATCTGGTTGCTATAGCTGGTGACTGGAAAACAACCCCAGCTATGTTTATTCTTTAGACAAAGTCCAGTTAAAAATGCATCCAGGCTTGAACAATCTATGTAACAATGACCTTGAAAACCCGACTACAATATTGCATTACATGCTTTAGGAAATGTCCCAACAGTGTAAAATGTAGCAACTTGTCAGGACTGGGCTTTCCAGCCAGTTCACACTGATGTAAACAGATGCTGGAAACACATTTTCTCTTAATAATAATACTTTGATTTTATACAGCTCTTTTTACTAGCATTTGCATTCTAGTGGTGTCCAGAGGCATTAACATAAATCCAGACTCCACTGCGCTAGGTCCATACAAATGCATTGTACAACAGTCCTTACCACAAAGAACCTACAGCCCACAGTGGGTGTGGACAGAAAACAGAAGCACAGAGAGGTGAGGTTTCTTGCCCAAGGACACACAGCACTCAATGGCAGAGTGGGGAACAGAACCTATATCTCCTAGTGGACCACTCTGCCTCTTCACCTGTAGACCCGAGTGCTTTATAAAAGAAGTCAAGTATCATTATCCTCAAGCATGAAGAAACTGAGGCCAGGAGAGAGAAAGTGATTTGCTTGGGTTATACAACAGGGCAGCGGCAGAGTCAAGAAGAGAACCTGGGTCCCCTGACACTCACGCTGTTGCTCTATCCATTGGGTAACACTGCCTGCCTGTCTCCATCCTTAGGCATTGTACATTCTACTGGTATTGGTCATTTTCTAAATATCTCTGCCAAGTAAAGTAGATGAGGGATTTATACATTTGTAAGAGCAAAGTATTCTTATTCAGGACTGGGACATTTTCCAAGGCAGCAGAATAAGTATTTCTTTGCATTTTTAGTAAATGCTTTTTTAAACCCAGAGTCTATGTAAATGTAATTTTAAAAAAAATGCTGCAGAAACCAGGCTGCAAGCAGAGCCATGACACAAGATACTATCTTTAACCCTGCTAGTACAGACACATCACTTTCTGGAGCCAGCCTCACTCACACACACTGTCTCCAGCCATGGTGCTGGCCCTAATCTCTCACCACTTCAAACCTATGATACTAGACGGTGACTGGGGCTGTGCAGACACTGACGATACACTAGTCAGAGTGTCTCTTCCTCAGAGAAATCTGGGCAGCCGCAACAATTTCCCACTTGTATTAAGGATTTCTAGGAGTCAAGCAGAAAATCTCATGCTTCACAAAAGAACTGTGGACATGACAACTCTTATATCCATTTTAAAACCACCTGCAAATAGGGCAACGTTCTAAATCTCTTGATCACAACTCCTGCCAGGATCTTAAGCTTTCAGAAGCTCACTTTTCACATTAGTTGTATATACTTTTATTCATACTTAAATTACCTGCACATCTTACCCTCCTCCTCCCTCTGCCCTCAGTCAGTTTGACTTTCTTCGCAACAGAACCATTTGTGAATTCTCAGCAACACTAAGAATGAAAGAACAGACCTTACACTCTATTTTTATTTTTCTGCAAGGGCACACATGGAAGAGTATGTAACAGCATAGCAAGTCATGCATCCGACAAACATAAAATTGGCTGCATGCAGGTGTGCATGGAGCATTCTGCGGCTCTTCCTCTAATTAGTCCTTCAAATGCTAGAGGGAAAAGTAACAAATTCAAAGCGGTTCCACTTTGAAATTATTCACCAACTTCTAAATCAAATGATTGTCTGTCAGAGATCAACACCCCATTGCCCTAAGGATATCGAAATGCAAACTGAAAAGTCTCTTCAGGAATCTCATCTGCTTTCATTACATTTATATCACCTAATTCATTTTAAGAGGATATGTATAATTAGTCTCTCCCTCTATTCCCCTAACATTAGCCCAGTACACTCTTCTAAGCAACTTCAGAATATACTGTACATGTCAATGTGCCTCTCTTGTAGACAGTGGCTTCCTGGCACTAGGCCAATACAGGCAATTTGTGTTGTTTAGAATCTTCCCTTACTTTTCCCTTTCAATTGCAAACCTCAAGAGCTCAAAGTTATAGAGTGATATTGAGCTTTCTCACATGGGAAATTTTACCAGTTACACCTTTTTTGTGCTGGAACTGGAAAAGGAACAGAGGTCCTAGGCCATTTCCTCAACCAGAAGACATCTTTCCTCACACCTTCAAATAAATAGGTGCTGACACGAAACAAGTTTCTGGCTCCTGTGAGAGGTGGAACTCCCATGGTTAAGTGATCACAAGGTAAAAAGCCCTCGCTGATTTTTTAACATTAGCTAGAAAGTGTATTTAACTTTGGGTGAGAGGAAATCCACTTACCATGTCCACTAGGTATCAATCACTTTATTGTATGAGACACAATGTGAAAGTTACTCTCTGGTCACCACAAACAAGATCAGGAGGAGCCCCTCTGTATGGACTCTCTCATATGTACAAACTTTTTAAGAACCCAGGCTTTCCCCCTGAGTAAAATTTGAGGTTATGAGAAAATTAACCGTTTGCCAAAAAAACCCAAAAAAACATTCTACACGCACCTTCCTGCCTCGGCAGTCAAATGGCCTGTCTACATGGGTATAACCTGAACAACTGTGAACTTAAATCAAAATAGTGACACAGATATAATCCTTCAAGTGGACACCCATTCTGGTGTAAGGGTGCCTTTGCTATTTTAGTTTAAATCCCTTCCCAAGCAACATAAGATCAGCACAAAAAAGGTGCTCACACTGGAAGAAGAATATCTGCCTGTGGGGATACCCCAGTATAACTATACTGGTATGTAACTGGTAAAAATTCCCATCTGAGAAAGCTCAATATCACTCTACAACTTTGATTAATCCTCCAAATACACAAATATTATTCTTAAATACTAACAATATATGTTGCAATAACAAAGTTTACTCGTTTCAATGAACTGTCAACTGGATGTATATTTTCTGATCAGATATACTTCCTTTAGGGTTTGCAAGAAAGCTCAGTTTCCCTAGATCTGTTGTATTTTAAACATATGTTCATAGAAGCGTTCGTTACCAGGTGAAACAGAGTAGAGATTTTCTCAATATTCTAGTAAACTGTACTGGAGAATAAATCTTCAAGCCCCAAACTGGACTAAACTTCTACCACTCCTCGTAAAATCATACACATGGAGAATATAAACTACCAGAGGGCCTACTGCAGTAGAGATTTCATGGTAAAACTGCTCTAAGCTGGCTTTTCCCAATGTATCTAGAAAGGAGGTTTGAAGGTTAACGGGGAAACCAGGAGGTGATTGGACACCTCTTGGCAGCCGTTCAGCTGCTCTTCCATCACCACCGCTCCTTCCTGATGCTGAGGCTCACAAACTGCAGCTCCCACCTAGCGAGCTTAGGCTGTCCTTTATTTATTTCATTGTTTTAAATACTGCACCTCTCTTTCCAGCCTCACCAGCTCTGTTCCCCCTCTAGCGCTATGGAGAATCGTATGAAACCTTCCCCTTCTAGAACAAAACCTGAACTTACAAACCTCTTAAAACCTTTGCTGCTTAAAACTTTTGATTATTATTATTCTGAAGAAGGCCCTGTCTTTTTGATTCTGTTCCGATTCCCAACCCACATTACCGATAAAGATAAGATGAAAGCTTTGAGTCTGATCTTGCAAACCTTTAGGACCAAGCGTTGCCCATTAACTTCAGTAGCAGGCACTGGGTTTGGTAGGGTTTGCAGGACCAGTACCTTAGAGCAATGGTTCCCAATCTGGGGGGAAGGGGGGGGGGGCGGGACCCCCTTGGGGGGCACCAAAGATTACAGGGGGTCCATGAAGCTTCAGTAATATTGAGGACATTTAGCCCCAAGCTCCACGCTGAGCACAGCAGCCTCGGGCTCCGCACCAGCCAGGACAGAGGAGCAGCCCCCACCCGCCAAGCTCCATGCTGGCCAGGCGCAACCCACCCGAGCTCCATGTCAGCCAGAGCAGAGCAGCAGCCCCGAACTCCACTCTGGCTAGAGCAGAGGAGCAGCCGCCCCCAGCCCCACACTGTCCCGACGCATGGACAGAGAGGAGCAGTCCTGTGCCGTTGAAGGCCTGGAGAAGCCCCAGCCAACCCGCCAGAGCCTGCCTCCGTTACCCTCAGTCCATGAGGGAGGGGAAGATGCTGGGCCACGCTGGGTGTGCGGTGGCGGCTGCACCAGGGTAGGCTTAGCTCCTTGCTCAGGTAAGAGTCATTTATTAATTATTATTATTATGTCATTTAGTTCTATCATTGTGTGTGTTTACAGGGATTATAATGTGCTTATGGCTGGTGGGGGCAGGGCCATATGTTTTACCTAGTGTTAACTAATGGGGCTTTCATGCAAAAAGGTTGGGAACCACGAGAGCTTGTCTTTGCTGCTCAAAAAGATAAAAATAAATAAGTGTTTTTACCTGGAGGTAACTAACACATGGGAGCAATCCCAGGGTAAACACACAGCGAAGACCGGGCACTTCAGGTTTATCTGAAGTAAACTAGGCAAGATCAGCCTCACCAGGGGTATAATGCTGGGCTATTGTTGACTAGGGGGGAAATGCACAAAGACAAGAGGGGTGTATAAATAGCCGTGGCCGAAAGCATAACAATACCTTGCCTCTGAGCGCAGCTGAGCCAGTCTTAGGACTCAGCCCTGACAAAAATTAAACCTTTTTTCCTAAAAGAAAAAAAAAGCTATCGGCTATCTTCGCTGACCAGCCCCTGCTTTAAAAGAGACTAGCTCTAAGTTACTGCATGCTGATTGAAAAGGGGCTACACATTTTAGTTAGTGTGCAATCGGAGGGCAGTGTCATGCAACCACTCCGAGCACGCGCGCACACGCTCCAGGCCACATGCTCTCCCCTACTGAGAACAGTGCCTGTCCTGCTAATGTAATCCCTCAGCCCTGCCTAGCAACAACTGCATTCAGTGTCCTCACACTGAGATCAATGCCAGCCAACCAGCACCAGCCTCTCGCACAATGCAAGCAATGTATACAAGGGGGCCAGCCAAACAAGTGCTGAATATAAACACTTATATCATTGAAGACTGAAAGTCTCCCCTTAGAACTTTCAAACTCGATCACCATATCCCCGACACCAAAATCTGGTTTAATGCAGACCAGGAGACACTGTCTGGCTTAGGACTCTTACAAACACGTGAGTGTTGAGAGAGGAGGCTGAGATGGAGGGAGGGAAGGGGTGGGGAAGCTTCAATCAATCATACTTCTCTGCCACCACATGTTTAAAGGAAAACTGCAGTGATCACTTATACCTAGGATGACCAGACAGGAAGTGTGAAAAATCAGGACTGGGGTTGGAGGGGGGTAATAGCTACCTATATAAGAAAAAGCCCTGAATATCGGGACTATCCCTATAAAATTAGAACATCTGGTCACCCAACTTATATCCACTGAATTCCCAAAACAGCTTTACAGTTTACCTGGCACCGTTCACTAACTTGTGTGACTCTCAGTGGAAGCTGGCATAGCTCTGCTGGGAGTGTCAGTGCAAACTACTTTAGGATAGGACAGAATACAGCTCCCAATAAGAGAGTACCAAAAAAAAGGGGGGGGAGAGCAGAGAGGGGAAGAAGTTTTATTTATTTTTAAAATGTTGGTTAATTTTACAGTACTTAAGCCACTGATTACACCAGGTACAAGTGGGCAACTCTCCATCTGTTGGTGAATTTTTTTTATATTCCAGTATTTGAAGCTGCTTACTCTCTGCAATTAGAATTGTTTGTACGTTGCACTGTAATTTTCCTTTAAGCGAGGGTGTTTTGTTTTACAGCCTCACGACTGGATTTCTGCAAGCTGCACACCCTCAGCTGGGAACTAAGTGTGCTATTGCCACCCCTCCTTCCTGCCTGACACTCAGGTACAACTGACATTATCTCCTGCCAAGGATTTTCCACACCACGACTTTCCCCTCAACAACATGCCACAGAACTGCCAGTTGAAATTTGCTTAGTAGCTGTTATTTAAAAGCCATGTGGATTAGGGGAATGGATTTTTATAGCTAGCTTCTTCAATCCAGAACTGATTGACTGTGCCTCGCAGTACCCCAAACCAGGTAAGCAAATCATCTGAACACGGGGAAGTTAGGCTAAAAGGCGTAACAATATTACTCCATACAGTTCTTCCAAATGCAGAATCCAAACAGGCTCCTGGAGACGGCAGTAGAAGGAGTTCTCTTATAATTGAAGAAAACTCCCTTTTGGTCCAATCACAGGATACGTTTTAATTCCTGAAGTGCAAAGCAGCCTGTCTTCTCTATCGGCTTCCCCGATGAAGAATCAAAGCTGCTTAGGGCTGGTCTCCACTGCAGCGTTAGCTCAAGGTATAAATCAACGTTGCCGCTAACTCAACTCCCATCTGCACACAAATCTCTCTAGCTCAAATTAAGTGGGGTTTTAACCTTGCACTAGCTAGGCCCATCAGAAGGATGGGTTGACGTTTGTGTGCTGCTGACACTCTAACTAGTAATGCAGTGGGGATGCAGCTACAGAATACAGCTCAAGTCAGTACACTTCCACTACCAATCCAATCACTGTGTGGCCTGAATGTTGTTTCGTGGTGCAGCCGCTCTCACTCAAGCGGGGCTAGCTCCAATTGAGTGATTCGAATGTTCTAACTCAAGCTAACTGTTGCATAGACAAGGGTTTATCTATTCTTGAAATGCTACAGTGGCACAGCTGCACAACTGTAGTGCTTCAGCATAGTCACTAGCTACCGCCTCCCCAAGAAACAGTAGATAGGTCAACAGAAGAGTTCTTCCATCAACCTAGTTCTGTCTACACTGGGGGTTAGGCCAGCTTAACTACATGCCCAGCGGTGTGGATTCTTCACACCCCTCATCCATATGGCTAGGACAGCCTAACTTTTTAGCGTAGGCCAGGCCTCAGTCAACACCAAGCACATGGCCTTTTAACCTTTATAGTTTCCTGCACATCATGATATTTCCTGACCTCCTGGATGCCATGCAAAGTTAGGATTTTCTCTTGCAAAAGGCGCTGCTGTATTTCAAACACCATTCTAGACCTTTTGGGTCACTCGAGGTAGGTCTACAGAGCCAAACAACAACAAAAATAACCCGGAAAAAACAAAACAAAACACCTAAAATAAAACACCCGTGGCAGGAAGTCTCAGAGCTCAGGTCAACAGATTTGGGCTTGCACTGCAAGCTAAAAATAGTAGTGTAGGGGTCTTGGGCTGAAGGTCAGGCTCTAAAACTTAGCAAGGGTCTGAGCCCAAATGTTACTAAGCCCATCGGCCTGAGTCAATTGACCACTGCGCACTAAGACTGGCTGCCGCAAGGGTATTTTTTTTGTAGACATACCCTTGCTGTAAGTATGCGAGTGATTCATACTTCTACCTATCCAATTTCACCCAGTGTTTTCGTACCAAGAACTGTATGTTCTACCCAGTCCCTCCCAAATTCTCTGGTTTAGCGCTACACCTCTCTCTGGAGAGAACCACAGAAACCACTGTACTGCTCAGTCATGACTGAAGGAAGAGATTTATTCAATGCCAGTCAGAAAGCAGTTAATTATTTAATTGCTCCTCTGAGTTTATTCTTGTGGAGACACTTCAAGCCAGGACTGCTGGGGGTGTATCTGCCTCTCCCATTCCTAGGACTCCACACAACTGAGTGAAGTGGACTGAAAGACTCATTGTACCAGGGACTTTCATTTCCAGCAATTTCCAACTGGCCAGTTTTAAAGGCAAAGAAGTTCTAGATTTACATACTAGCGCTGCAGAATACACATTAAGGGCGCTTAAGGATCCTGACCATCTGGGACATGCAAAATCTTCCCTTTGCACAGAAGAATTTCAGGCATGATCCAGAGAGATGTGCATCATTGTCCCTGTGAAATCTAGAGTTCAGATGTGAGATTTTCAAGAGCTCTCAGCATTAGCCCCTCTCTGCTCTCATTAAAGCAAAAGGGCGGGCTTTACCACTGACCTCAATTGGAGTAGAGTTGGGCCAGTGCTGAGCACTTTTGAAAATCCCACCTGGCATGCTTGTCCATCATGGAACAGAATGCACAATGCTAGGAAGAACGTGTCTTTTGCTCAGGCATCTGAACATGCAGCAAAGCATCATTAAACAGTATTTCTCTGTCCCAAGAGGCAAGAATCTGAAACCTGGGTACGCCATAGGGAAGGTTTGGTGGAATGTGCCTTGATTTTCTAGAAGACGTCATCTGCCTGCCTGCCAGATACTAACTGGCCTTATACAGATCCATAGACCTGAGATCTAAAAATTCTAGCTTCTGGAATAAGGCTCCAACCCCCATTTCCAGATGCAGAATACGACTTCTGCACTATTCCTTTGGGAGCATACAGTTTATCATCTTCCCTGGAACGGCAGGAGAGCTCCCCAGATGTCTTTCACCTCAAACACCCACGGGATTATTAGATTTTATCCCAGCAACTAGGTTTCTTGGGCTAATGACTTAATCCAGGTTATTCCCTGTGCTCCTAGGGCTTTCCCTCTGTGGAGACTGTCTCTTTAAGGCATTATGGACACTCCCATGAAGTCTGGGACTGGTGTTCTGAATACTCTTTTGCCCCTTAGTCATCATCCCACCTCATGCTCCAATGAGCCCAGAATGATAGAGGCCTCAAATGGTTTCTTATCTTTGGAATAAACTGTGAGACTGAGGAGAACCCCACGGTGAGAAATGATGGGCAGTAATTACTGGATGAGATTCTTTGGCCTGTGTAATCCAGGTCAGGCTAGAAGATCATAGTGGTCCCTTCTGACTTTAAAATCTATTAAATCTAGTAAGTACTAGGGCTTCAGTTGGTTGACTAGTATTATCATCTGGTGCCTGTTTCCTTGAATGGCTAGCCTCTGTGTTTCCAAATAGTACAGGCAAAAAGACAAACTCATCATAAATTCTGCTCAAATCAGCATCTCTCTGCCTCTGTTTGACCAGAAGAGGGAGTTAATTTTACCAGCTGTAGATAAACTCTGTTTTCAAAATGTACTGATCAGAGTGAAAACAAGACAATCACCCTGCACTCCAAAATGAAACCTATTTGAGAGTAAAACATATGGTTCAGGTAGAAACTTGCTTCAGTTAGTTATGAAGTGTTTCTCCCACTGTTGCAATTAATCCAATCTCATCACTCCTCTCTAGCTGTGGACACTTTCTGTTAACAAATCAGATATAAACGAATAATTTAATCTGGAGAAGGTTGAATTATGAGGGGCTCCGTACATTAGCAAAGCAGACTGATTTCTTCATGGTGCCTCAAATGTGGTCAGAAACGGTTTTAAAAACAGCCTTGCACAGGTGGTCTTTTCTACCCAGATTTCTTAGTGCTGTTGAAGAGCTGCCTTAGAAGTGTGGGATGCATGGACAGCAGTGGCCAAGTATCCCTAGAAACTGTTTGCTTACAGCCATTCTCTATTGTGTTCAAGAAGGATGCTTGATCCCTAAGGGAAGATGAATAATTTGGAACGAGCAGCAACAACCAATTCCATTCAATTTGCAGAGGGAAGAATCCACATCGTATGTTTCACGTAGGCCTGTCTGAAGGAAACAGAACGCATGGTGTAGTACACCCTGTGCATTGCCAATTTAAAATGGATGGATGAACGGGAAGGACTTTCTTGGAACTCATCCTCATCCTGAGGCTCACCCTTCCGCCTCATGGATTCTTTGATCAGTGGAAGGAATCTTGAATATGTCCCATATGACTAAGGTTGTCTGAATCTGAACTCATCTCTCTCCTCCTCTAGGAGGATCCAGTTTGGAAGGGTAAGAAACAGGACATGCCTTCTTGCCTGAGCGAGCTACAAAGAAATTCTTAAGTAAAGAGAATGAGCAATGTTCTGGGCACTAGCTCAGAGCATTCTTTGGGACCAGACTGGGGGAGGGGCGGAGGCCCTGGGTGGAGCGAAGATCTTATCAGTGCAAGCCCCTCCCCTGGAGAGGGACTGGAGCATGCCTGAGATGGAATGCTGTTCACCATCAGTCTTCTTCCAACTCCTCTCCAGAGTCAGCTTGTTCCATGTACCAAGGTGAGGCACTTTCTAAGGAGATCTCCCAGTTCAGTCCTGAATGATTCTGTCTGCCGCTACCTAGGCCTCATATCTGCAAATGTGGAATGAGGGGTTCAGGGAACAGACTCATTGCAGAGAACTTGGTGACCTATACAAGCAGCTGGAAATGAAGGAAGAGGTGACAACCTAGCTCCCTCTACTACCACCACTGCTACATAACAGAAGACTTCCCAGGGTGTTGGGAAGGTAAATACACTAAAAACGGTGAGGCGCTCAGATAGTATGGTAACAGGGGGCCATACTGAATGGATGGATAGATAGGAAACAAGAACCTGCACTAGAGGAAGAATGTCAATGGAAGCAGAGACCAAGGCAACCAGGAAATATGTCCAGAGAAGAAAAGGAGCTAGAAGCAGGAAAACCTGCAGGGGAAGAGGAGAATGGAATCCGGCAGTAGAGCAAGTGACAGGGGGTAGGGCAGAGATGGGCCAGGAAAATGAATTGAAGGGCCAAAGGAGACGATTACAACAAATATACACGTGCGTTACATTTTTCAGGCAACCAATCACTGTAGCAGTTTAAGCATGTTACAAGTTTCAGAACGAGATTTAGTCCATGAGATGCTGGGTGGGAGGACAGGTGTCCATGACAAAATGTCGTGGCTAAAATGTAATCCACATTGTGAAAACCCTTGCTCTAAAAATCACACAGTGTGGTTACTTCAATAATGGTACAATATGTAGAAAAGAAACACCCCTTTTCCAGCTCTGAGTATCAGGCCAGAGAGTCTATTGTATTGAATGAGACAGGCAGAATGCTTAAACTCTCGCCTGCATGATCACTCCACCCAAACAACAAAGAGCAATGGGATTCCAGCAGATTGATATCTGAATTCAGATTCAAAGCCACACCTCTCTCTAATACCACACTCCCTTTTGCTGCTTGCCTTAAATACATTTTTTTTAATTAGTAAACCCAAGTACCAATGACCATTCTCCACTCCATTTATAATTATGTCACATTTAGATTGAGTGTCCCTGGCAAATTGAAAGCCATTTGCAATCTGGTGTACAATGCCCTGCTAAGTATATTATTCTATACATTGTAAAACATGGATAAATCATTAACATACACTTATTTTAAAGAGGAACTCCCTTCCCCTTTCTCATATTTTTTGCTGAAACTAAATCCCAGTGGGCATGTAGTATTACCGGCAATATTTTCCCATTCTCCAATCGATGACTCAATAGAGTCCTATCCTGTCCCTGATCTTCACTACACTAACATTGGGGCTGTTGCTATGCTTGCTAACAAGGCCAATAAAAGCATTGGTAGCATCTGCAGATGCAGACCTCGACAATAAGAGTCACAGAATGCAGTTTACAGGATTGTAATGCAAACCAAAGAACCTCAAGACTCCCACTGATCACTTGCTCTGCCTCATAAAAATACTACAGTGTAAGGAACGTCAGTGTAAAGCACCAACTATTAAAAGAAAGGCCTACTTCTATATTTACAAGAAACTACCTTCTTTTAATCAATTTTGACTAAATTCTCTAACACCACTGGAGGAATTAACGCAAAGGCAGCACATACTCATAATAGGAGAAGAATAAGCCTGCTTAGAAGCAGCACATCTGCTCCTAGCATCCTCAGTGTATTCTTCAAACAATAGAAAGAAAAGCCAGCCTCCAGGAGCAATGACCCTCGCTTCATTCAAAGAATGCCCCCTGCTTAATTCATGAAAGTTTGCCTTTCCTTTTCAAGTGAAAAGGCCAGAAGAATACTTGGGAAACAAAAGGGAAAAAAAAAACACTTGAAAAATTATTGTAGCTGCAAGAGACTGCAAACCACCAAAAAACGCACAAACTTTGGTTAAAAGAAGATTCAGAACAAGCTAAGGGGCTGGATATTTGTTTTTTGGGAGATTTTAGGCAACAGGAGAAATATAATTTTTAATCAGTCCTTCCACAAAGAGCCCCGAGTGTAAGGAGATTTACAACACTAACATGCTGAAGCATAAACGGATACAGTGACAAAACCCCTCGTCCCCCTTAAATGTGTTAATAAGGCTGATCCTTTCTTGAAAGCTTTGTTCTTAGGAGGTTTCTGCATTGAGTTCATGTCTTTCACCAGGAGGGGAAAAAAATCTCTTATGTGGAAATAAACATTCTGAATACATTCACTATCTCTGCCCCCCCCCACCACCATGGATGCAAATTGGGATTTGAGGCAGTAGGGGAATAGCAGGAGAGACAGGTGGGGGAAAAAATGGTTACTGTTACAATGAAAAGCAGGACTGGTAGTTAAAAACAGGCTACACCAGAAACATCAAGGGCTCACAGCACGAAGGTACAATGGGATACTGGTTCTTAACTAGGGCTGCTAGGTGCTGCTGTGATGATGATAATACATATCCCCAGTACTATTAAAATGCCCGAGAGAAGCAAATAATCTATTCACGATTCTCTTTTTTACTTGAGCAGGGATAGCCATGTTTAAGAAGCATGAAAAGTAGAAATCCTACACTAAAAACACCTCTCACGAATAAGGTATCTTAAATTAAAAGGTTAATACAGAGACTCCAAATCTCAGAATTTACTGGGGAACTGTTTTGATCTGAAAGTGATGGACCAATTAAGGGTACAGATAATTTGAGAGAGAAAGTCAAGGTGCTGCCTCAATCTCTGTACTAATGTTAATGCAGTATATTAAATATCCTGCTTGAAAGGAGAGATTTAGTGTTATGTTGATACGAATTAAACCACAAACCCAAGCCGGGGCTCCTCCTCCAACATATGTACATGCAAAATGCTATGCTAATAAGCAGTAGTAAATATGTTCTACCCTGCAGCCATACATAAATGAAATTCATTTGAACTTCTGACTCTTTAACCTCTCGATGTTCCTGTTTTGGTAGGGAACTGGGGGAAAACCATAACCACCTTCTGCTGCCACTTCTGAAACCATGCTTACCATGTGTGCTTCAGTCCCAATTCCTTGCTGTGATCTCAAACTCAAAGGGGAATATTGGGAGATTCACCAATGCCAAACCCCCTGCCACTACTGCCAAGCCCACCCTCCAAAAATAGGCATTTGGGATCCAATCCTATATTACAGTTGAAAATGTGAGCGCACAAGATACATGGGATATGGTCTTTAAAATGTACACCATGCACATTTAAATAATAAAATAAATAAAACCTTTGCCAAAAAACCTTCCTAGATGGATTATATCCCCAACTACTTCTCTACACAGCCCACTCACAGCTGCTGACTTGTATCAGGGTTACAGGGGAAAGGAAGAATTCTTTCAGTAATATTTTTAGCTGAATGAGCATTGCACTTATTTTTTAATAAAAAGAACTTCTCCAAAGCTAAAACAACCATAAATGAGAATATAGGGAGAACTCTGCCCCCTCCCACCAAATAGTCCATGGGAGAGGTCTCAGAGGAAATCCTTGTGGAGACAAGACACTTGCCCCCTCATATCCGAGGAAGGTGGGATGCTCCCTTGCCCCCCCCAGAAAACACATCAGCCGCCTCCCCTCATTCCCCAAATCCAGAGGATCCCTGTTGACCTGCCCTGTGCTTTTGCACCAACTCTGATGCTCAGTGGCCCATATTCCAGCTCCTGGTATTATTTGTATTACAGTAGCACCAAGGAACCCAGCTGAGATCAGGATCCCACTGGTAGGTGCTGTACAAACACAGCAAGACTGTCCCTGCCCTAAAGACCTTACGGCCATCCTGCCAGACCCTTCCAGTGAATGCAGCTGGCCCTAGGACATAGAGCCTGGAAATATGTTTTTATATATTTGTTTTTAAAGCAAGCTCCAGGGGCTGGAGAAGGGACATCAGCCACCCCCCACTGCTCCCAACCACATTCAGTTGCTCCTCTTCCCGCAGCTCAGGTTGGGCCCTCATTGCAAAGCTCTTCAGCGTGGTCCACTTCACCCTCTGGTCAGCTCCCACTCTGAAACAAACAGCCAGGGAGATGGAAAATAGTGCTGGAAGCTTGCAATGGAACTAACCCATTAAAACCCCTTTTCTCCTCTCCCCGTGTCCCCCTGGTCAAGACGCATGTGAGACCCTCACATGCAGACTGGAGGATGGCGGAAGTGTTTCTGGTGAATGTCCTTATCTATAAAAACAGACAATGACTAAACTGAACTCAACAATATAAACATAAGACCATAATACACACACAAGATCTGTATAACTTAAATACACCACTGTGTGGAAAATCCATTTCATCCCTTCAGACGGGCTGGAAGGAAGTTCTAAGTCTCAGTTTCTGCAGAGTCCTACTTTTAATTTAGAAAAAAGAATGCATTTCTAGCCATTAGAGCAGCTCAGATAATTTTACTAATGTGAACGATACAGCATCTACTTTCCAAGCCTGCACACAGACAGCCCAAGTGCCTTCACCGCTACTTAGAATCTATCATTGAACCATGGAGTGAAACTGACCTGATGACCAGTTTCACTGTAGCCAACAAGGTTCTGAACAGAAGACGTTTTCTCTGCTGCAGGTTGGAAAAACTTGAGGTACCTGGAGCTGTCGATCCATCTGAGGAACCAGGGAGGCAGCACTGCATTGGCTTACATACAGTTCACATTTTGGATGTTCTTTGCAATCATACGCATTTTTCTTTTTTTATTCATTTTAAATGAAATCTTAGGTTTGACAGAAAACTCCCTACTTGTCATAGTAGAGTGGATTTTTTCAAATCCTGGTAAAATCAGCCATTTGGATGGCATTGTTGGGAAGTAGCAACGGATACAATTAACACAGAATTAGAGTTCACTCTTCAAACATGCGGTGGCCTTTTTACAAAAATGTGACTTGAAAGCAGCATCCCCAGGCCTGCACAATTTCAGAAGAAAAGAAAACTGGGATTCCAAAACAGTAGTGAAATTAAACCCTCCATTCCATGCAAGTTCTCCTGACTGTGCTCAGATGGGCAGTGAATGGGGAAGGGAGATTGATTCAGAGTCCTCCACTAACCCTGAGCAGTCATCTAAGAGCCACAATTCTCCCCATCTAGTTGACATATGCGTACCAACCTTTTCTAAAGTCCATTTAGAATTCTGATGTAACCAAGGCTCTTAAGGATAGGAGTTCAGATCATTTGAGCTTATCTCACCCAGTCATTGAAATGAATCTAAATTTTTGCTAAAAGACAAATGAGGCCCAGACACAGTTGCAACAGTCTTTGTCTGAGCAGAAGTCCCATGTCAAGCATTTAACAGGTGCATTTATATTTTTAATGGGTCCATTTCTTGTGTTTAACATTCATATTAGTAGCCTCTGGTAAGAACTGCTTCTTAAAAGAAGTTTATCAAAGTGGACTGAGAGTCCTTGTCTCTTTGAGCTAATGTGCGCACACGCACACACCCTTTCTCTTTGCATGCCTTTTTTGCCTATGAAACCAAATCCCTGTTCAACTGAGTCGGAGCCAACTTCCCCAAAGCCAAAAGTTAACTGGTACTTCTCTTCCTACATGCTCTGCTCTGTCAAAGTGCCTGCAACCTTGAGTATTTCTATCGGCAGAGCCAGCCTAGCTTCATCAGCACTTTCCTGTACTTCCCAAACACAACAGTAAGATGACAAACTGGAATGGACTTGGATTAAAGAATAGATCAACACTGCACTGAGGGTTGACTTTAATTTTCACCTCTAGTTGCAAAAGGTGAAAGGCCAAAATTCAATTTATACTGGCTGAAATTCTGCATACTCAAGCAATAATGGATGATGGAGGTAAAAATAACTCCCTTGGTTCCTTAGGAAGCCCAGTCAGCTGCTTCCAATTCTTTTAACATGCATGCTGTTTATCAAAGAACAAACATGTACTGCAAACTTTTGATCACGTTAGTCCTTAATAATTAATTCTACGTATTTTTTTAAATGTCAGGTTACGAGCAATCCCATACACACTCCCAAAAAGGCTCAATGTTTAAGATGAATGGAATATCTGTTAAATAGTAAAAATAAAACTCTCATGCTTCTGGAATCCATGCATATAAAAGTGATCTATATTAATTCAAAGCATAAAAAACAGCTGCATAAAAACCATTCCAAAGACCTAATAAATTTGCTACAGGAAAGAAAAAAAAGAAAAGAAAAATCCAACTATTTAAATTCTTGGACATACATGGTTTGGGTCCATTTAAAATAGCCCACACTTTCACTTGATCTGATCAACTGGTTCTTGTCAAAACTAATATAGAAGAATCTTTTGCATCACCAGGATCAGTAAGTGTAGTTATCACCCATAAGAAACATTTTTCAGTAAAGGAAATAGTTGCATTGTCATAAATGTGAGCAGAGTCTTCTTTTGAAAATTTAAATCTCTGTAACAGGACGGGTTGAGCCCTTTACAGCAGACTTATGGCATGGCACAATCCTACTCAAGTAGCAAGACGTTCTGGACTTATAGTCCAGAAGGACTGATTGGAGCTGTAATCTTGGCAGCCATGAGTACTAGGAAAGACGGTGTGGGCGTAACAGAGCTAGAGCTCCCTTCTTCCCCAGTAAGGGAGAGAGAAGAGAAAAGGCCAGACCTGGTTTGGATCTCTCTACAGAGAGAAAGCAGTAGTGGCTGGTGAGTCTCTCTAAGATGAATCCTACATACAGCCTGAGCACCACTTTAAAATGCTCTAGATCAATGTTTCTCAACCTTTTAAGTAGCAAGGACCCCCTAACTTCTGAAAATTTTAATAAGTACCCCAATACTCAATATTCCACGGGATTTTATATTTACACACTAATGTGAGTGATATGTTGGAAGAAGGGCTGAGTATATAAGGATGTCAGATCTAGTGTGAGTAGGGTTACCATCTTTACACCAGGGGTGCACAACTCAAGTATGTACCCGGGCTAGAGGTGATGTTGGCCAAAACTAGGAGGCTTTGAGCGGCATGCCAATGCTGGGGAATATAAAGCGCCGCGCCAAATTTTTTGCCATAGATTTGAGAGGAGGAAGGGGTAAGAGAGAGACAGGGAAGGAGGGCGAGAGAGAGAGACAGGAAAAGAGGGTAACTGGTAAAAGTCATAGTTGTCAATTTTACTGCTCTAGCTGAAATTGACAAGTTTTCTGGGCACCGGGCTTTGAGCCAGGGAGGGGGGCTGCCACCTGGGCAAATTGCAGGCAGCTGCCACCTGGCTGCCAGCCCGGGAAGTGGACGACTGCCACCCAATCCGAGCTGGGACAGAGGAGGCTTCCGCGCCAGCTGGGACCCAGGGATGTGAGCAGGCGGCTGCTGCCCGTCTTCAAGCCGGGGCGCTGGAGGCTGTCCCTTGGCTCTGAGCTGGTGGCTGCTACCCAGCTGCGCGCCCAGCTCATGAGACTCAGGAGGCTGCCACCAGACACCCACCTAGGAAATGGGACCCAGCGAGAAGCGGGCTGCTGCCACCCAACTTCCCCAGAAGCTGGGGGCTGCCACCCGCCTCCCCCAAGAGCCAGCAGCTGCCGCTTGCTTCCCAGCTGGGAGGTGTGATAGGGCAAGAAGTGGGGGGCTGCAGCTTGGCTTCCTGGGACTGTGGCAGCTGCCGCCCGCCTCCCAGCTGGGAGCAGGGACTGGGTGGGAAGCGGGCTGCTGCCACCCGGCTTCCCCAGAAGTCGGCAGCTGCCGTCCACCTCCCCTTCACTCCGTTTTTCTCCAGGTACCCCCTTCCTGTGTCTTACATACCCCTGGAGGTACAGGTACCGCAGGTTAAGAAACTATGCTCTAAACTGTGCTGAGAGACTGTGGAGACAGAGAGCCCAGGCAAGATGTACAAGTGGTTATACACAATTGCTACAAGTCTAAATATTAAGATGGGTGAATTAGAGTGCCTGGCATTAAATGGGGATATTGATATACCATAGTACCTCAGAGTTACGAACACCTCGGAAATGCAGGTTGTTCATAAATCTGAAATGTTCATGACTCTTAACAAAACATTATGGTTGTTCTTTCAAAAGTTTACACCTAAACGTTGACTTAATACAGCTTTGAAACTTAATTATGCAAAAGAAAAATGCTGCTTTTAACCATCATAATTTAAATGAAACAAGCACAGATGCAATCCCCTTACTGTGTCAATTTTTTTTTTTAAACTTTCCCTTTATTTTTGTAGTAATTTACATTTAACACTGCACTGTACTGTACAGTAGTTGTTTTTTGGGGGGTCTCTGCTGCGTGATTGCATACTTCCGGTTCCAAATAAGGTGTGTGATTGACCAATAGTTTGTAACTCTGGCGTTCATAATTCTTGCGGTTCTACCGTAATAGGCATTGCAGAAACTTGGTATAATCAGGATAATCAATGGGACATGTAATAGCAGAGTACAAAATATATAAAATGACAGTAGTTTGTTCTGGTGTAGGAGTGGCACAATATGTGAAAGAAAGCACAGAGTCAAAAAAAAAGGAAAAACTTAAATGAATCAAATTATACCACAGAATCTCTCTGGATAGAAATTCCATGCTTGAACGACAAGCATATAGCAATAAGAATACACTACTGACCCCCTCTGACCAGGATGGTAACGGGGACTATGAAGTGCTCAGGGAGATTAGAGAGGTTACAAAGGCAGAAAACTCAATAATAATGAGAGATTTCAACTATCCTCAAATTGACTGGGTATTTGTTGCCTCAGCAAGGGATGCAGAAAGCAGTTAGTCCTGCAACCCACAAAAGGGAGAGGCAATTCTTGATTTCATTCTAAATGAAGCACAGGGATCTAGTCCAAGAGGTGAATATAGCTGAAACGCTCAGTAATAGCAACCATAATGTAATTAAATTTAACACCATTGTAGGGGGAAAAAATCCCAAAGAAACCCACCACAGTGGCATTTAACGTCAAAGAGGGAAACAACATAAAAAATGAGGAAGCAAATTAAAAAAAAACTAAAATGCACCGTTACAAAGATGAAATGCCTGCAAACTGCATGGAGACTATTTTAAAACATTATAGGAGGCTCAAACTAAATATATACCCCAAATTAAAAAAAAAAAAAAAAAAAAAAAAAAGTAAGAGAACCAAAAAAAAATTGCCACTAGATAGTGTGACAAAGTCAGACCTGACAGTTCTGAAAGGGTGGTTGAAGGCAGGAATATCCGTCTCACATTGGTTAAAGCCTTTTTTCCAATGAAATGAAAGAGATTACCTCAGGTTAATTATGGACACCTGTATCTATTTAAGGGCAGCCTGTCACCTTTAAAAACATTTTCCTGTGAGAGAAAGAGGGAGAGGAGGAAGGAAGAGATTGTGTGTAGCGAGGGGAAAAGGCTTCTCCTAGGGAAAGAGCTGTTTTATCCTATAAGGTAAATCTGCCTCATCGCCAGAGGGAAAAACAGAGCCCTGGCAGGACAAAAGAAGTGTGTTGTCACAATGGATAAGTCCAAAGCATTCCACGAAGAGTTACCAAGGGATCTTATTAACCTGGGTGACTGGGCAACAAAATGGCAGATGAAATTCAATGTTGGTAATTGCAAAGTAATGTACATTGGGAAACAATCCCAACTATACATACAAAATGATGGGATCTAAAATAGCTGTTATCACTTAAAAATAAAAAAGATATTGCGGTCATTGTGCATAGTTCTCTGAAAACACCCAGAACTATTAGGAAAGGGATAGATGATGAAGAAGAAAATATCATAATGCCACTATATAAATCCATGGTATGCCCACACTTTGAATGCTGCACACAGTTCTGGTTGCCTATCTCAAGAAAGTTATATTAGAATTGGAAAAGGGTACAGAAAAGGGCCACAAAATATGGCTAGTGAGACGAAGGCAGCAGGGAGATAAAGGCAGCTAGCCGGCTGAGTTCGCCAGCAGAGGGAGAATAGGGTTGCATGTTGTTTTTTGTTTACTTAATTGGCAGGTACCTATAAGAAAGAACCAGCCATTGAAGGAAAACAGCACGTTGCCAACATTGCTTCCTCGGCCTGCAGCTGTGCCTGCCAGATAGGCATCCTGACCCGAGGCTTTCACCCAGGCCCTGGTCTTGACGTGGTGGGAATGAGACCTGCGTTTCCTCATCCACAAAAGCCAAGCAGGGGGAACCACCAGGTGTGAGAGGTATCTGTTGGCAGAGTCCCTCAGAAAGCAGGTAAGAGAGCTGCAGGAGGAGCATAGCATCTGGGAGCAAGTGAACATCACCAACAGGATGCACATGGAGACATCTGGGATCCAGGATGCTATAGGATTACCGTAGCACCAGAGGAGGAAGAACTGGCTGCTCTGCAAGGAGGAAACTGGTTGCTGGCCACCTTTGGGAGTAGACAGTGCTCCACTCCCCTCCCAAGTCCATCGAGGTGAAGAACCAGAGGGGGAGCTGATAACACTCTTCAGATATGTTAAGGGCTGTTATAAAGGGGACGGGAATCAATTGTTCTCCATGTCCATTAGGACAAGAAGTAATGGGGCTGAATCTACAGCAAGGAAGATTTAGGTTAGACATCAGGAAAAGCTTTCTAACTATAAGAGTAGTTAAGCTCCACAATAGGCTTTCAAGGGAAGCTGTGGAATCTCCATCACCTGAGCAAGGAAATCCAGTATTTGAATGATTTGATTGAAGAAGTCCTCCAGGCCAAAGGCAAAAGAGCTCAAGTCCCTGAGTAGGGTAGTCAGAGTAGAAGTTTTATAAGCATGTACATAATAGCTTGATGCTAAAAGCTGTGTATTACTGCCTAATATAATTTAAAAAAAAATGTAAACCGCTCTCCTACTGCCCTCGCTAGATCACACCCTTTAAAACTCCTACAGAGCGCAGCTGACTCCCACTCTAGCTCCAGGCCAGGCTTTGGCTGCAACCTTCAGTTCCTTGCAGCATGAGCTGCTCAGCTGGCAGCTTTCTTTCCTGGGCTCAGAGGGGAAGCTGGGGGGCAAAGGAGGTGTGAAAACAGCTTCCCTCTCCAAGTGGGGTGGGGTGAAAGAGTGCCCTTGGCTTACAGGAACCTCGCAGACCTCAGACTGTTTCTGCTCTGCACAGTATTTGGTTTTGTTCCCCCTCCCTCTGCTGCTGCTTGATTGCTTACAATAATTCCGGTTTCACAGGGTGTTGGGTTGACCGGTCAGTTCGTAACTCTGGTGTTTCCATCTTTGAGGTTTTACTGTATTATAAGAATGTTTAAACAGTTAAACTAGCCCCTCGAGTGTGCCGATCTGTTTTTATGCAATAAAAATCATGAACTTGGACTTTAGGCACAAGGGACCAAATTCATAACATGCAAGTGTTAATAGGGCATCCCTCCATCAGACCCCTCGACAGACCCAAAATACATGCATTGGTTAATAAAGTAGCTATTAATTACACCTAACTATATGTTAACAGAACACTTTCAGTCTACAGCCACTCAAACTGCGGATGTGTCAGAAAGAGTCCTACAAGCCGAAAGTTAGCTAGTTTTGAAGAAGTCCATGGGACTACTCAGACAGGTGCTACTCAATGTGAGCAAGACTACCAGAATCTGGTCCTAATGGCACGTCTACACTAGACAGTTTTGTTGGCAAAGCTACGTCAGTTTGGAGTGTGATGCTTTGCCAACAGATTAGGCCAGTAAAGGCCATAGGAAAGCTGGAGCTATATCAGCATAAAAGAGGTTATACCAAAATACCACTAGGTTAAAGCGCACCAGCAGGGTATGCATGGACCAATTAATGCGCCACACATTAGTGCATACCCCAATAGCACACATTATCCCACCGTGCAGACAAGTCCAAGGTATAAGGCCCAAGCTTAGAAAAGCAGCCAAGCACACAGTTAAATCCATCTCTGTTCAGAGCAGCATTTTAGCATGTATTTAACTTTGATTAATAAAAAATGCAAGCGGCTAGACCCTATGTGGGGCACACACTTCAAAAATAAAGAGAAAGGAAGAGATGATTGCTGGAATTTTATGGAAAGTTGCCAAAGGGGGCCAGACAGCTATTTCCATTATCAAAGACATACCTAGATTATAGCTACGGCTATATTAGATGAATGTGATTATAAACACATTCTCATTCCAGCTGCAGGTCATACCTGCCTTCTGACCCAAAGATTTAAAAAATTACAAACGCCTCATTTTCAAAATATTTTCTTTATCCTTGCAGGAATGCAGGAGAAAGAAATCCAGCCAGACCATTTAGGTGCAGTTGGCTTTAAAAGAAAATTCATTGAATCACTGGACAACAATTTGCCAACTGAGAAACCTTTTGACACAGTGAACAATATGCACTCAAAATGATGATACTATGGCTCACTCTCACACACACACACACACACACCCCCTTCTGTACTAAAGGAGAAGTTGTGAACTAGTTACTTTCAAGTGGAAACTTTTCAGTTTATCTCCACAAATGCACAAAATCCATTACAGTTAGAGATGAAGTCAAAACACTTAAAAAGGCAGCGACTGCAGCGCAGCGTATGAAGGTCCTTGGGATCTCAGCATTTCTAAGTGTGCACAATCAACCAGAGATTTGTAGAATACTGGCCACCAGAGAGCTGACCTGAAAAGTGCTTCTTTCTCCTAAAGGGCATCCTACCCTGCAGCAGATAATATATAAATGGTGCATCTCTCCTCTTTTATTAGGTTATTTTATTTGCACACTTTAAAAATTTAGTTTTTCTATATCTGGCAGTATGAATTTGAGAGCCAGACAGTTTATCCTCTGGCATTAGAAGACTAAGGAAAGAGCAACACTTCCTTGACTTGCTTTAAACATGTCCAATAGTAACACACAGCCTAATAACTGTGGCTAGTTGTTAATGGCTTCAACTCAGCAAAGCACTTAGGTATATCCATCTCTATTCCAACAAATCATCTAAACACAATATGGAGAGTGTTTATATATTATTGGGCTATGATTGAGTCAAAAGCACGTGCTTAAAGTGCTTCGCTGACTTAGGCCCTAACTGAAGATAAAGGGAAGTTTAATCAAATTTTCATTTTCGTGGAGGTCATCCCATCAGTTCTAACAATGACAAAAAAATTGAAGAATGGGGTTTAAAAAGAAGTTTAAACCTACTTTGGGGGAACAACTTTGGAAGACTAGATCACAGCAACTGGAAGTGAAAAAGCTCTAGTAGGTTGTCTATCCAAACTTAATCCAAGTGAAGAATTTCACTGAAAACATTTGGATTTAAACATACCTCCACAGAATCTGCAACCAAAACGTTGCAGCCCTGTGCTACTGCATGAGGATCAGTAAGTGAAACCTTCAAACTGTCCTTGAAGAAACTGTCACATCGCCCATTATTCAGCTCTGCAAATACAGGAGAATCTTGCATCCCGTATTTGCCAAATTCATGAGAATCACGCAGAGTTCTCCATGTTTCTGTCTAGGTGGCAGACACTGGAAAGAGCGGTGTGGGTTTGTGACATTTTTGTTTTTTTAATGGTGTGAAAATTAATGCGATGGAGAAATCTGCATGCTGGGAACTACCTCCCAGAGATCCCTGGGCAAGTCACTTCTATCCCACAATACGTGAACATTTCACAAAGATATTGTATCGGACAGTAGCACAGGGCACACTGGGATACCACTCCTGGTGCACTGCACTTTGCATCAACACAAGCACTCTTGGTGAGCAAGTCCAGCGCTGACGCAAGCAGGCAAGTATACATGCGCAAAAGCGATATACAAACTTCAGCAGCTGTATGCCAACTTAACTTGCAAAGTGGACATGATTTCAGTTCACCTTCCCACTCAATATTTATTTGAGACACTGTGTATTCACTTAAGTTTCTGGGTTATAGTTAAGAGTTCAGAGAATGTCAGGGACCAAAGAGTTAAATTAATTCCATTGTTTCTGGGCATTTCCAGCCATTCAAAAGCAGGAGGATTAGTGCCAATAATCTATAAATTGGCCCTTCAAATAAATGGATTTATTTTGAGTGCAGTAATCTTCTAATGCTCCTAATAAGCAAATACAACTTTTCCCCCTTAAATCAATACAATACTTTTAAGAGTCATCATTTAAAATGATACATAAGTCCCTCCAATTCACATGTTTAAAATTTGTTACGTCAAATATCCAGTCAGTTATTTATGCAGGCTTTCAGCTATTTCCTTTAGACTTCTGTGTCTCTACAGATACTCAAGAGATCAGAAACATTACAGTAGCTTGGAAACTACTTATCATTACATATCTTGTTAAAAGGTGCTAAAACATTTTATTCAACACTAAATCTGCAGCTCTTAGATAAACAGCTACTTTTTGCTATTAAAGAACACAATATGAAATATCTTGCAGTCAACATCACTCTTTCTTTAACTTCAAAGACTCTGTAGACTTTCACCGGGCCAATTAAATGAAAGAAAATATTACACTTGATTACTAATTAATGTTTGTTTCAGTGGTTGACCCACCATGTGCAAGACTTTATAGTATCACTGTGCTATTTTATTAGGATAATATTAATATAATAGAATTACATATTTTGATCAGCCAACTGAAGAGCTATAGATTCAAGATATTTTTAGAACTATTCATGCAACATGTACACTCTGTGGTGGGGTGAAAATTGTGAAGCGTTTTAATAGGGTCGCCTTAATCAGCCTTCAGCTGTTCCTATTCAACAAGCATTGACTAACACAATTAGAATGTGCAAATTGGAATGCATGATTGCCCAGATCTTCATGAACCAGCAACAAGTGTTCTGTAGTTCAAGGGTGGCTCATAGACCACAGCTGCAACAAACTATTACTAAAGGCAAGGTAATTGACAAGGAAGACCAATAGTCTATTCCATTATGGTAGCGCATGTTTCTACTACAGCGGATCAAAAATTAAAAGCCTAATTTCACACAGATGTTTAAAATTTCAAATTGTTTTAATTTGAAATTGGTCAATTTTTCATCTTCTTGAATATTTATGCAGATATTTCAAAATTTCGTCCCATGTTATTCAAAATGGTTATTGACATTTGGCTCACTGAAGCTTCAATAGCCATTTAAACAAAAGCACAGCTTTTTAAAGCACAGCACTTTCTTTAACAAAAGAAGTTTTAAAAAGTTAGCGGGGTTGACAATTTCCTCTTCCTCCGCCTCTCCCCTCCTCAACCACCAAATCTGGTTTTTTTGAAAGGTCATTTTTGACAAAATAACTTTTTCTTGAAAAGTTTGGACCAGCTCTATTTTCTATTATGCTTTTTGGGTTAAAGAATTAGGAGTACACTATGACTGGTCACATGCAACTAGGGACGAGGGGGGAAATTGATAAAGTCACTAGTGTAACCTTTGTTTTGAAATGTTCCCAATTAATATTAAGTTGTTAAAGGTAAGAGTGCAATGAAACCAAACTTAGCTTTCAGTTTCATTCCTTGAGGTTGGATACAGGAAATTTATTTAGTAGAGAACCACTCAGTGACACTTTATTTAAAAGGAAAATGATTCGTTGAGTAAACAGTGGTGCAATTATCATTTACACTGTTTCATCATGGAATGTAAGTACAATTATAGGTTTGTGTATCAGTGGGTGATCGAGTCCACTGACAACAGAGCAAAATACAGCCTTATAAACCTGGAATTGAATGGTATCCTTTTTTATATTAACCGGAACTTTCCTGCAATTTAGCAAGACTACTCCTTTTATACTCTATTATAATACTAATTAACATTCTATTGCCTCTTACCATAATTATATTTCTGCCACCTTCTTATGGACTCTTGACATTACACATTCTTTAAATGAACATCTGCAGCAATATCCTTCCCATACTATCAATATAGATAGCATTTTAATAAAACATTCACAACTCTTAAAAACACTCATTAAAAACCTTGCTCAAACCAGTTATAAACCAAAACATAATAACATAGCAAGGACATGACCCATGATTAACTTATCCCTAACTTTCTCACACTAGCAACTTCAATTTCTTATACTCCTCTGCACTTAAGATAATTTAGGCCCAAAACCTAACTTCTTATATATTTTGTAACCTAAACCATCCTTTGTTCCCCAGCCATAATGAGAGAAGAGGACAGATGCTGTGGCCAGGTCTACACTACATGGCTACATCCGTCATGGATCACACCTCTTCATTATAATCGGTACAAAGGCCAGCTATGCAAGTATAGCTGCAGCCACATTTGAAGCGCATTGCTAGTACAGTATATTAGTTTTCCTATACCAATAAAGTGTTCCTTTATTCCTAGTGCAGACATGGTCAGTGCGAGGTCAGAGCTACCAGCGGTGTTTGTCCCATCCACCGAGTGGAGCAAACATAGAAAAAAGTGCTGAGTACAACCTTAAAACCCCAGCCTCATCCAAATGTATCAAAATTAACAGATTTTTTTTCTCCAAATAGCTTATGATACTGATTTACTCAAAATGGGAAATAATTATATTTACAAAATATATAGAGAGAGATGTAGAGTCTTAGTTAAAGTAGTCTCTCAATAGTAATTATTTATTAATGTAATTAATTAATACATACCCTTATTAATTTAAGGGTAAAATTAATGAATCCCTCAGAAGACACCCCTCCTCTCAAAAAATGGGGAAGTGAAAGAGCTAATGGCCTGCAAAGGTTTATCGTCTAAATCAGAGGTCCCCAAAGTATGAGACACACCCCCAGGGGGACATGGAGGAACCTACGGGGGGCACGGCGGGGCTCAGGCCAACCTCCACAGGGAGCTGGAGGGAAGTGCCACCCAGTCCCACTTTGCCCATAGTTCTGCTCCAGCCCCATCCCCTAGCCACAGCTCCAGCCCTGCGCCCAACCATGGCCCCAGCTGCAGCTCCGGCCCTGGCCTCTGGCTCCCAGCCCCAGCTGTGGTCCTGCTCTTGTCCCCGGCTCCAGGGGACGGGTGATGGGGGGGTGAAGACAGAGTCCACTACAAGTAAGGGGGAGCATGACCTAAAGTTTTGGGACCAATGATCTAAATCCATCTGGGATTTACAGGAGCTCTAAAGCGATTGCCCAAACCCGGTAAGCTTAGTGGTGGAGATTTTCAAAGCTGTTTAAATCCCCTAGACTGCTTGAAAATCTCAATGGCTTCATAGCGCACAGTTATTTCTGCACTACTGGACCAGAACTCAACGCACAAATTTAAACTTGTTTTTAATCATGAATGACTTAAATCCCTACAAATATAAACTTATAAACAAGAAGTGCTGACACACACCCCTTCCCTTAACGTGAGCTAGTTTTACCTATCAAACCCTGTCAAGCTATTAAGAAAAGAACCCATCTACATTGTTTGTCTCTGGAAGGAGTTCTTGTTTTAATACACTGGTCATATTTCCTGCCCAAGGTCCATACGGAAAGTCCACAGATCTCAGGACACCCTTGGAGGCCCAAAGGATTCAAGTGGAAACAGACTCTCTGGTAGACGGTACTTGGGCCCTACTCACTCACAGCAGCATGGCTTGTGAGAGCCTCACCAACCTTCAAGTTGGAGTCTGACAGCCCAGAGTAGGAGCCTGTCAGAATTAACTTTCTGTAAGAAACCTCTGATGATTTCTTGGGGAATGGTGCCTCTGACAAGCCACATACACTGGGAGAGCCCACAGCAACCTGCAGCTGCATTGTCTCAACGCTGCTTTCTACAATAGATTTTGGCCTAAGCAAACACATTGCCTCCTCTCCCCCACCCCCAGTTATGTCATCCCTCCACAGAAAACATAGGAAGGGATGACAGGGTTCTTCTATATGCCTACTACCTAGATCAGTGTTTCTCAATTATATTTTGCTGTGGCATCCTTGCACGGCCATGCGATACCCTCCACCGACAAGTCCAGGAAATCTTCCCCTTTTCGGCGGCACTCTGTAAGCAGTTTTCGGCGGCGTGCTCACGGGCTGTTCGGCGGCACGCGATTTGTGTTGATTTCGGCAACGCGGTTCCGCTTTTTCGCGGAACCCTTCAACTCCGCCCGCGGAACCCCAGGGCCAGGGTTCCGCGGAACACTATTTGAGAAACACTGGCCTAGATAAACATTCAGATATTTGCTAGCTCATTGTTACATAAAACTGAACATTTTCCTTTCAACACCGCATAGCACATGCGGTTGTGGTTCTCAGTTTTACTCCATTATTGAGGATATGGCACTCTATAGCGGAACACAGCCTTTTAAAAAAAAAATGTAGCTTCATTAAACATGAGCAGTAAGTTCATCTAAATAGTGGGCCACTGTGTCAGTCTCACTGTGCTTCAAAAGCCCGTGCTATCCAGGGGTCAGCCTAGCATCAGAATTTTGCCAGCTTTCTCTGTAACACATTAATAAAATGGGGTAGAATAAAGGAGGAGTGTGCATGATCCAAGGATTGGTTCTAGTTTAAATGGCTCATTCAACTGCTCCTTAAATTTAGAACAATAATGTGAGCAAACCTCTGCCACAACTGTAAGAGAATCAGAGTGGCCAGAAACAGTTCAGGACTAGGGAATGTTTGATTTTTCAACACTATGTCTGACGTCCCCTACCTCTACTGTATTACCTACAACTGCACCATGCTCGCTTGTAAGTGACGGGTCCACGCACACACACCCCTCAAGTGAGCAAAACCAAAGATCATTAACACTGAAATTAAAGAGTAGAAAAATCAGGACAGGGCTTACAATTAGCAGGTCTCCAAGCCACTACAAATTGTGACTGGGGTGAAGGAAAGAATCAAGTCATAAGTTACACCTCCTATTTATTCGCCTCCTTCGGTGAGGAAAGGAAGAGTCATTGCCTTTCTATCCAGTCACTGCCGAAGAGAGTGTGGGGCCAGCTTGTGAGTCAGAGAGCTTGCATAAGATGTGGAGGCTCCAAGCCGCCGCTTTTTCTCTGCTTGCGCTTACGGCCCCGAGCTAATGGTGTTCAACAAGTTGATGGTTACACTGATGCAGCTGTGCAATGCTGTTAATTCTTTCCTTAAGCCAAATCTTCAGAACTCCAAAGGCTCAGCTTGACCTCTGACCCCCAGTGCCGTATGGTTTAAAGCAAGCAGCTGGCCCAGCTTTAGCTGGTTCAAAAAAGGCTAAAAACAAACATAAAAAACCCCAGAAAATCCATTTCAGTGATATTTTGATGTAAAACAGACCTATTTGCCCATAAACTATTCTGTACATGCCATTGCTTCCTCTCCCATGCGCACACAGTATTAAATCATTACAGTGTGCTTTTCCTTGAAAACCGCATTGCTTCCTTTACTTCAGCCACCAGAACGGACAATGCAAAGCTCGGTTTAGTACTGTGTTACAACAGTTTGCACCACATGGAGTTGGTTTTTTTGTTTTTTTTTTAATAAATCTTTATACCAATTGCTGTCTCTTTCCTCCCAGATTCTCTGGATACAGTGGGGGTGAGAACCATCACACATTAAGGCTTATATGAAGAAGGATGAAAAGTCTTTCATGGCATGCTTACATCTTGTAGGTCCTGGGGAGAGTCTGCCCAAATCCCATCCTGAACCCACATTCCAACCTTTTCCCTCAATAAAGAAGAGTTCAAACAGTCTGATCCCACCAGGAACAAACTTGAGTGCAGTTTCACACTTTACACAGATGAAATATTGTTAGTCGAAACATTTGCTTTGGCTAATCCAATAGCCATAAGGGCCACCTGCTGAGTAATTGATGAGCCCTCCTCAGTAACCAGCATACCATTAGTGGAGTTTTCAGAACTTCACCATATTTTATGACTATGTAGAAAAAGATCCGAGAGTAGGCTGCTGAGGAAAGGTGATAGACCATCCATTCCCGAACGCACCATTCTGGAGAGCTACTGAGTGAAACCGACAACAATATAGAACTACCTCAGTTTTAAAATACGCGACTTCTTAAACCGTGTTTCCTGGTAATTTATATTAGCTTTTTTGATATTCTTGTCTGAAACTTCATCTCTTCTTTAAAACACAACTGGGCCCCTAGTCAACATTAAACAATAGAGGAAACAGTTATAACTAAGTGTTCAATCAATGTGGAAAAAAGGGTATTTTTCTCTCCCCTCTGACCATATGAAATTCTGACCACTTTTTCAGACCATGTTACTTGACATGAAGAACCTCCAGTAACCTGATTTTTTTTTTTTTTTTGGTTGAGTGTGTTGGCATTAATACTTGTATTAATTTACTCTGTAATGTATCTGAACTATACACTCATAATCATGAACAACATATCTTGCATCTACCACCATTCAGCATTCTCTCAGACTGTAGTGAAACAAGGTTGGCCTTTTTAAAATTATGCTATTAGTTAATGCAGCTTCTGTTAAAAGTTGAATCTGTTAAAGAAAAAAGATTGAACACAATCTGGCAAAAATCTAGTGTCACCCTACATTAAACTAGGCCACTGCGATTTAGTTTCGATTTCCATGGCAATGTACTAGAATCATTCTTCTATAAAGCATGCATCTTGCGCCTATTGTAGACAATATTTCATTTAGAACAATGTGACAACTCTGTCTAAGAAGGTGCTCAAAACACTGGGCTTTAGGAGTTCTTTAAAATGTCAACTTATATATTTGTTGCTCCCAAGATACTTTCAAGGAGAGAAAAATGTCATTATGATAATGCTGACAATTTTGTAAAGCAATTACAGGTAACTAGGAATCAGCATGTTTTGCCCTTGAAGAAACCCTGTAGAATGGTATAGTACAGGCTCCTCTAACTTAATCATTAGATTTCATTGAATATATATAGAAAAGATGTTATTAATGTTACTCTCTCTCCTTCTAAAAATTACAGAAGCAGTAATGAAGAAAATTTAGAGATTTGATTAGCTGGGCTGAAACCTTTGTACATGGCATATTAAAACGACTGCTATTATGATGCAAAAGCTTTTGAAGTCAACCTACGTATTTCCACTAATAAGCTATAAAAATAAATTTCTTTATGCAAATTACATACATTTCCAGAAGATATTCAAGGGCTGATCCAATACCCAACAACGTTTATCTTAGGGACTTATATGGCTCTCATTTGAGCAGCTCAAAATCTTTAATGTATTTATCCTCACAACACCCTGTAAGGTGTGAACAGACGGAGACTAGGTGTTGAAAGGCTAAGTGACTTACCCAAGGTCACACAGGAAGTCTTTGGTGGAGTTCCAGGTTAATTCCCTAATGAGAGAACTGTACTTCCTCAATGGTGAGACTCCCTAAGACCCCAAACTGAACTTCACACATAGCAGTACCATAGTCTTCTTAAACTAGAATGAATTGTTTCCTTATTCTCCCTTTGCACTAACCTGTAGATTGTTTAGCTATCTTTCCAAAAGCCAAAGATTTTGCTACATCTATCACTTCAGAAAACAAGATAGTTACTGTCAGTCTCCTTCTGTCAATGCAGAAGCATTTTCAATTCCACTAAGGAATATAAATTCTCTGTGGAACAGTGAATCTTACTTAACTACAGCTGCAAACCAACAAGAGGGTACTCTGCTTTTGGTGGATCATACACCAAAACGGTGGCTTATTTAGTTACCTTGGCTAACTATTACTGTGGGATATTTAAAGAATAAAAATAAGATATTTTGATTCTAGGAGAGGTTTCAGGTTAGGAAATAATTAAACTGAAAAAGAGCATTAGATACAATCAAAACTACAGGCACAAAATAGAGGGAGGCACAACATAATTAGCCAAATTGAAATGTAGCCACAGCACCAGGATCAACACCCTCTACGTCATGTGTGAATCATGCCTTGAGACACAAGCAGCACACACAACTTCACACAAGGGAAAAAAATGTAGTAAAAGAGCCTGAAGAGCTCTGGCTCCCTACTTCTGGTAGCAGTGGCAACGATTACCGACAAAGGAAAGGTATCAGATAAGAATGCTTTAGACAGCGGCACTTCCCTATCAACAAGCTGTACTGTGTCAATAATGGATAAATTTAGTCAACAGGGAAGGGAAGCAGTTTAACAGAGGTCTGGTCTATACTTACCAGCAAATTTGGCGGCAGTCAACGGGAGTTACGCACACTACGTAGAGTAGCTTGCATAACTTACGTCAACTTCCTAAAGTCCTTTCTGTGCGCTGTCTCTACTACGCTGCGCTGACGAGAAATGTGTACCCATTAACACAGCGCTATGCATTTTGTGGAGGTAGTTTTATTAAATCAACTTCCGGATCGATTGAGTGGGTCTTCACTTCCGCTCAATCGATCTGGGTAAATCGATCTGATGACGGCGAATTTGCCACCATCAGTGAAGACATACCCAGAGTAAGACCCGGGTCCTGCACTTGGCTCAGTCCACTCAAAACATTTACTCTAGGCCCAAGTTTATTGTCTAATAGTTGGGCTTTTTAGTAAACTAAGAACCAAAGAAAGTTCACAGAGTGCAGAATTTTATCACGGAGACACAAACATTTCCATGGGGAGTGAGGCTATGCCATTCACGAGAGAGAATCTTCCACCAAATTCCTGATTTTCCTATATTCTAGCATCACAGGACAGCAGTTGGCAAGTACTACTTCTATCTAATGCTGCTTACACCTTCCCCACTCCAGCTCAGCATTCATGTAACCTTTATACAGGTCACATGAGCACAAGGGGAGGGGTGTGGGCTGGTGATGGAGCAGCCACAAGTTAAGAAGATTAGATCCTTCAAAAACTACATTACAACTTTAAAGAAAACTGCAAAAAGTTTACATTCATTAATATAATGTGTGCAGGATCTTATTTGGTCTAGCCAACATAATTACCAATTAGGATTTTAAAAGGTTTCTTGATAACAACTGGAAGATTGACTAATTACTATGCCCCAAATAAGTAATGAACCTTACAGTATTTCACTGAAAAACCCTGGTGCATTTTTGACCATGTAAGTTTCAGTTTCTGTAAATTCCAATTCAGTGCTTCTTCACAGCTACCAAAATAATGCCAGGAAAATCAAATTTTAAACTCCACATACATTGCTGGGCCTCTAGGCACTAGCCTAACACAAATTAATAAACAACTGTGTATGCAGTTTTGACCTTTTCTAACAAACTCCAACCGGAGGCTATAAAACAAACTATAATAGAAATATCTGAAGAACAGTTCAAAATAGAAGTAATTTTGAAGCCATCAAATCCTTGCCACTTATTTGAAGTCTCATTTTAGCACTGTAGGTTCTTTTAATTTGAATCAGATTCTCCTACGGCATTACCAGCACCACCTTCTGCCATGTCTGTATGAATGATATAACTAGAACTAAAATGACAAACTTAACATAGCACACTAGATGGATTAAAAACTGGCTAACTGATAGGTCTCAAAATGCAACTGTAAATGGGAAATCATCATCAAGTAGGTCTGTTTCCAGTGGAGTCCTGGAAGGGCGGTTCTCAGTCCTACGCTATTTAACATTTTAATCAGAGACCTGGAAGAAAACTAAATGATCATTGATAAAGTTCGCAGATGACACAAAAATGGGGGAAGTGGTAAATAACGAAGAGGACTGGTCACCAGTACTGAGTAATCTAGATCGCTCAGTCTGGGCACAAGCACTGGGCACAAGCAAATAATATGTTTTAATACAGCAAAATGTAAACGTATAAATCTGGGAATGAAGAACATAGGCCATACTTCCAGGATAGGGACTGTCTCCCGGGAAGCTGACTCTGAAAAAGATTTGGGGGGTCACTGTGGATAATCAGCTGAACATGAGCTGCACATGAGTGTGACATTGCAGCCAAGAGAGCTAATGAGATTCTGAGATGCATATACTGGGGAATCAAGTATAAGTGGAGAGGTTGTTTGACCTCTGTATTTGGCACTGGTGCAACAGCTGCTGCCCACAATTCAAGAAGGATATTTGTAAGTTGGAGAGGGTTCAGAGAAGAGCTATGAAAATGATTAGGAAACATGCCTTATAGTGACAGACTTAAGGAACTCAATCTACTTACATCACTGACATTTTTTTAATCAACTTCAATGTTTTGTTAAAAGATCTACTCTAGGAATTATTTTGGGGAAGTTCTCTGGTCTGTGCAACAGGAGTTCAGACTGGATGATCACAATGGTCCCTTTCCAGCCTTAGAATCTATGTATGTATGTGTCTATAGTACCATTCTCAGGTTACCCCATGTTGCAGCTCTACTGGTGATAGCTGATGGCACAAGGGCTCACACAAAAAAAGTGGCTGCCTCCATTTTAATCCCCACTTCACTGAAACCTGCTCTGAGCAGGACTGCACTATCCTGGGCTTACTATGCCAGCAGCTGCCGAGGGCCCTATCTGCTCTAGCATTCCCTCGTTCACTGTTCACCTGCAGAGATGACACAGTGTTAACACTGGTAGAACCTTTTAGAGAAAAAAAACCTGAGTGTAGAAACGATCTATGCATCAGTCTCTCATGGAATGCAAGTGCACTACTAGGAGTAGTGACAGGGAAAAAACTGGAGACATCAGACCTCTGAGCAGGGCCTCCTGGGGTACTGGGAACAATGCACTCATTGGAAGCCCTTACTACACTTGTTCTACATTTGCAGATTGCGCTCCTCCTGGCCCTGTTGTGCCACTACAAGTTGTAGCACAGAGGGGCTGGGGACCATGGCTACGCTTTCTCTGAGGCCCAAAGCACCTTTGTTATTTGTATTGTTGCAGTGCCTACAAACCACAGTCACAGACCCCATTGTGCTAGATGTACAAACAAGCTAGATGTGCTAGATGTACAAACAGAACAGGTTGGTTAGTTCCATGGCACAGTTATAGGCACAGGGCCTATATGAAGCTTCTAGTGCCAGTGATCAATGTAGTGATTCTACAACCATCACCACAGGCTGCCAGCCAGCCTCATATAAGTCCTCGCTGCAGGTACATAGACTCTCCACAGGCAAGACCACTGCAGTAGCTCTTGAGGGGTACCAACTAATAACTGGGTTCTTGCATGCCCAGGCAAGTTCTGCAAGGGATCTCGGAGCAGCATGGAGCCTCAGAGGTGAAGTGAACAGGCTGACCGGTGTGTGGAAAACACCCTGACACTCCTTAACCCAGGCCCCTAGTTAACAGGTCCATAGCAAAGACCTCAGTGGTTTCTAGGGCAGACAAGAGTGTCATACTCTACAACGGGGTAGCAAGTGGATGCAGGCATAGCATTTGACCACTACTATAAAAGGTGCATGGAACGAGTCCACATCGAGGGCCATAGACTGCACCCTAACTCCTCCCAGTCATCTTGTGAACGCATGCATAGATGAACAATTGAGAGAGTATGGATGGTGCGCAGCAAGCCATCACCACTGAAAGCAATTCATGCATGTGTTCCAGTGATGGAAAAAAGTTTTACAGTGATGGGCAAGTGGCAATGTGACAGGCGTGTGATGCATGTAGGCACGCCCATGGCATGAATACCTTTGTGGAATGCTAGTATTTTATGCAACAACCCTACCAACCAGCTCACCTGAGAGACTCACCAGTATTTGTTGCAAGAGAATTGGCCACGTATAGGGTTGGTTTCACTGTAATGTCAATCTCGCTGATGATGCGCAACTCTCAGAGATTGGTGCAGGGTGCATTCTTCTGCCGAGGTCGCCCAGTCTCAGAGCCACAACTAGCTGTTGGCTTTGCCATTAGCAACTCCATTGCTTCCAAGTTCAAAAGCATACCTAAAGGCATAAGTGATCATCTTATGGTTCTATGGTTGCCACTGAACCAGAAGTGGTATGTTACCATCATGAGCATTTATGCTCCTAACATGATAAAGAAAAGTTCTACAGTAACTTAGGCAAACTCATTATGTCTACATCAGCGTCAAATGAACTGATCATCATGGGTGACTTTATTTCCAACCTTTGCTTTAATGTGGTAATCTGGCTGCCTGCCATCAGACAGCATGAGACTGGGAAAGAGAATAGCAATGGAACTTAGTGAGTGTGTCAAGTGGCAACTAGTAATATCACAAATACCTTTTTCTGCCTACGAGACAAAAAGAAAACATGGATGTACCGAACATCCAAACAATGGCATCTTAATGACTTCATCATCATCATCCAGCAGCAAGATCTACAGGATGAACAAATCATTGCAGCCATGTGCAGCGCAGACTGCTGGACAGACATGATCCTCACCAACTGATAGTAGCAATTTGACCAGTGTGTTGCAAGTCACCATCTAAACCAATCAGACATCTCAATGTAAAGCGAGTACAAGATGAAGCTAAGCTATACGAGCGCAGTTCTAGAATACATTATACTGTCTGACCCTGCTGGCTTGACTACTAGTGGTAATGTAAACAGCGAATGGGTGACTTTTTGCGACACATATCGAGTTGGTCTCACCACTTTGGGTACATCAAAACAATGTCCTCAAGACTGGTTGGATGAGAATGATCTAGAAATTCAACAGCTACCCACTAAAAACATCAAATTCTTGTATCCCGTGTCCCTGTAGGCACAGATATAACATCCAGGAACCTGGGTCATGGCATCTAATATAAGCTTAGAAACATGCAGGATCGATTGTGGAATGTTAAGGCAGATGAAATTCAGGGCTACAGCAACTGTCATGAGACCAAAGACTTGAAAAACATATGGTCCTACACATCCCATTACAGTGCCTCTGAAGAGTGTGGACTGCCTCACACTGGTCACTGACAAAGGAGAAAACCTTCAGAGGTGGCAACACCATTTCAGTGATCTTTTGAACATGCTGTCCAACAACGCAGATGAGGCATTAATAAGTTTAGCGGATCAGCCAAGATGTAATGACAACATGGATGCAGCCCCAGTCAGCATTGCAATCATTGCCCTGAAGAACTGCAGTGCTCCTGGATCTGATGGCATTTCTGCAGAAATATTCAAGTAGCAGGATCTCACCTCTGTGGCGACTGCATGGACTATTTCTTAATATATGGAGTACAGACAACATACCGACGTCACCATATTGGAAAGGAAAGGTGAAAAGTCTGACTGTGGTAACTATTGCAGTATCTTGTTACTCTCCATTGCTGGAAAGATTCTGACTAGCATGCTCTTTGATTCTCTGTATGCAACATCGATAACCGCATGCTACTGGAGTCACAATGTGGTTTTACGTAAGGAACAGCAGACATATTTGTAATCTGTCAGATGCAAGAGAAATGTAAAGAACAGCAACAGAACCTTTACACTGTCTTTCCTGACCTGCCTAAAGCATTTGACAGAGTCAGTAGACCTGGGCTTTGGCAATTATTACATAAATTTGATTGTTCAGAAAAATTCATCAACATTCTGAGGGTATTTCAGGATGGAATGCTTAGATGAATCTGCATAAATGGTGTTGCATCTGACCTATTTCTTATTATTAATGGTATTACGCAGGGCTTTATAATTGGTCCACTCTTGTTTAATCTCTTCTATGCAGTAATGTTCAATGATGCTACTAGAGAGATCGTGCTGGTATCAGGGTATGTTTCTGATCCCCTGAATATTTTATCTGAACAGGCTACAATCTTCTGCAAAATTTTTCTGAGGCAATTATACTGCTGTATGCTGATGGCTGTGCTCTAGATGCAAATACTTTAAAGCAGTGTTTCTCAATGACCGGTCTGTGGACAGGGGCTGGTCCCTGAGATCTCCCTGACACAAGTTTAGGAAAGCAGTAAGCAAGTCCCTGGTATCAAAAAAGGTTGAGAAACATTGCTCTGGAATATATAAAATTGATTACAGACAGATTTGCAGAGTCTGCAGAAAGATATGGTCTGGAAAAGACAGAGGTCATGTGTGAACCTGCACCAGGGAAACTCTAGATGGAATCCAAAGTCACCATCAGCAACACACAGCTGAATGCTGTTACAGACTTCTGCTGTCTTGGGAGTATATTGCCAAATGATGTTGTTGTAGATGAAGAGCTGACTAGTCGTATCAACAAAGCCAGTTCATCATTTGGAGATTATCAGGTAGAGTCTGGCAGCAATATGGTATTAAGCTTCAAACCAAGCTAAAAATCTATAAACCAGTTACGCTGTCCCACTTGTATGGGTGTGAGATCTGGACCCACTACAGGCGTCCCATTAAGTTTCTAGGTAAGTTCCATTTATGACATCTTCATGCCATACTCCACATCAAATGACAGGATAAAATTACCAAGGAGGTTGTTCTAGAACATACTTCTTGCATCACATTTACACAGGGCCGGTCATGTGTGGAGGATGGGTGACACCAGAATGCCAAGCAGTCGCTATATGGCAAACTGAAAGTGGGCAGCTGTATAGAAGGGAGCCAGAAAAAATACTTCAAGGATACACTGTTTCAAGCTATGCTTCAGTGTAACATTGACGCTAACAGCTGGGAGTTGGCATTCAGCAACAGATTGACTACTGCTTGTCAGCGTAATCTATGACGGGGTTACCCAGTTTGAGATTAACTGCTGTATGGATCTGGAGGCACAGAGGCTGAGTCATAAACAGCGGCAGGATTGGCAGGCACAGATTGTAATCCCTTTGTTGGCTCAAGCGATCTATGCACTTCATGTGGAAAGAACTGCCACGCATGCAATAGTTTTAGCCACAGACAAACTCTCAAGATGTCAAACTGTTGTCAGCCTCATCTTCGGTCAGAAAGGACAAGAACAACCACCACCACCAGAACAACAAGATGGTCCCTGCCCCAGAGAGTTTACAATCTAAGCCTTCATCTCCATTATGAATGCCTCTTGCCTGAGTGAGAGAAGGGGCTCCATGAACACTGCATCACTCCGTCCTAGCCCACCCTAGCAGGGCAACCAGAAGGTGGCTCTAGAGTGAGGGAACAACATAAAGCACAGAAGTGGTGCTTTGTTTTGTTTTTAAAATTTCAGTTAATGAGGGTAGCAGTCCCATTTCCATCCCATTACCCTTTGCAAATTCCTTGGTCAGGCTGGCATTTGATCTTTGACCTCAGTTAATAAATAATCAACAAGAACGAAATTATCTATTTAAAAATAAATAAATAAATAAATAAATAAATAAATAAATAGAGGGAAAGCCAGGGTGGCTTCTTAGTGTCTCACACTAACATCCTTATTTCCGAGCGGTAACCTTAAACAGGAAGGGGCCCCAGCCCGAATACCAGAGGTCATGACCTTTCCTCGGGTTTTAAACAAGATTCGGTTGACCTTTATCACACAAATTCCACCAATGGAATTTCTACTCCATCAGTATTAAGTCCCAGCCCACCCCCCAGATTCCTCCCTTTCTGAAAGTAACTTTTTAACCATTTAGAAAAAGCTTAATCCCAGAACTATCCTCCATTTTGGTGCATCTTACACTTCACTAAGTAAGATCAAAGCAGAATCAACATTACTGTAGTACAAAGGAAGTTCATGAGAGACATTCTCTCTAGCACAAAAAAAAATCATAAATGTTACAAGCCCAAACTGATCTAAATCTGCTGTATCCAGAGATTAAATAATTATAAAAATAAGCATCAGCATTTCAAAAGGTGGTAGATGCCTTCAGCATTACACAGACATCCACATAAATCAAATGGATAAAAATAAACCATGACACAAAGACAAAAAGCCTAAAACACACACATCCCTCCAAAAAACATAGGGCAATTACATTTCTGCTAAATGTTTTAAAGAAAGAAAGGTGATACAATTTCTGCAATTTCAGAGTATCCAATTACACAAAAGAATTTTCTGGCCATATAATGTGGTTATAGCTGAACAGGTATTTCATAAAACAGGAGGAGTTTGTTAGTTTTTTTTAATACACTCATGTTACATTATTTGTGGCATACAACGAGTAACAATTAGCATGATCTTTCCAAAAAGCTGTAAAGTGAGAGCCATCAGATCACATGGATTTTCTCCAGCAGACCGCATAGCATTTCAGCAAATTAAGGAAATGGAAGGTTTTTGATAAATTACATTAATTCCCACATCCCAGTGCAACATAGCTAAGAATTCCATAAACTTCTAACTACACTAATCTGCCACACAGGAATCACATAGCTAAGAATTCCATAAACTTTTAACTACACTAATCTGCCACACAGGAATCACTGACTCATTACTATCTCTAATAAAAACTAATACCTCCCTCATCAGCAAATCAGTATCCTAGAGTCCCCAATGTTCTTAAAGACTTATTTTGCTTAGAGTGCTGTCTCATGCAGTTCCCAAATTGTTAGGAAATCCTACCTCATTAGTTTAGTGGTTAATTGTCCTTCTAGCAGAGCACCCCCCTTTAGCTGTAATGTTTATAAACAGTTTATAACTGGCAGGGGGGGGGGAAGCAGATGGGGAGAAAAACTAAAGATTTCCTACATGTTTCTATTCTATGCCCCTGTTTTCAGTAGCTTAGAGCTTATTGGAACACCCACAGCTTTTTAGATGGCAATTTTCCAGGTTTGGTCTTTGCCCAAAAACAAGTTATTTATTTTGAAATTGAGCCCAAATGTCTCAGCCATTCTTGCATGTGAAGACTTGGGAGACCTACATTCAATTCCCTGCTCCGGCACAGCCTGCCTTTGTGACCTTAGGTAAATCATTTATCGTCTCTGTGCCTTGGTTCCACATGTGTAAAATGAGGATAGTAGCAGGGGCACTGTTAGGATATGTACATTAAAGATTATGAGAAACTATAGTGATGGGAGCTATAAGTACCTTAAAGAGACAAAAAGATAGAAAAAAAAATACTTTGTCCACAACAATTTGTGACACCTCCCCTGCAAACTGCTCCATGGCTGACACAGCTGGGGAAGAGAAAAGTTTGAATTTCATAGGGTCTATGAATTTCAACAGTCTACACTGAAGAGGCGTGCTTTATGAGTGTTCCAGTAAAAATTGGTTTGATTTGACAATAATGAGCCTTTGGATAATTCGCTTTGCACATGCTCAGTTCAACTGGCATGGACTTGAATGCATTTTTAACAAACTTTCAGAGTAAAAGTAGGTTGCTATGTACATGCACAGAGAACAGGACAAGGCTCTCGCTATACATATTTAGATAGTAAGTTGTTTGGAGGCAGAGTCCTTCTTTTTGTTCTGCGTTGTACAGTGCCTAGCACCATGGGGCCTTGGGCTATGACTGGGGCTTGTAGGCACTATGGCAATACACAAATAATAATAGGTCTAGGAACCTGGAGCAATTTATGCAGAGGGACAGGGAAGGGGGGGAGCTCCTTTTCTCTGTCAAAAGGGCCAACAACGTAGAGTTTCAAAGCTGGATGGTGTTTCAAAGCTGGATGGAAGCAGGAGCTCTATCCCTAGGACAGGAGCCAATGACTGGTGAGCAATCCAGAGAAAGACAGGGCCAGACACTGGAACTACCCTACCCCAACTCTCCTAGGCATCCTCCCAGGATGTTTGAAGCTAGAAAGATCTTGCCCTTGAAGCAGTCAGAGATGAGGGCAGGAGATTCTTACACCTTGGACACTTCCTTCCCATCTGAATTAACCTTACTTGGTCTTGGGAGCCATGTGCAATGATGAACAGATTAAGTTGTAGGGGGGAAAGTAACCAACTGGCTGGCAGTACCAACCTTGCCCCAGGAAAACAGTCCTAAACAGATTCAAGTAGTCCATTACCTCACTCACTGCTGTGGGAGAAGGTTAGCTGACAGCCAGGAGCAGAAGCCCCTTTGGTCTTATCACCAGGCCGCTCTTCAACCACAGAAAGTACTAAGTAAGGGAAATCCTTCACAGGACCCGCTCCCTACAGAACTGCTGTTCGGGAGGGGGGGACAGGAAGAGAGGTGTGGGAAAAGCCAGAAAATCCTGCAGAGACAGAAATGCCTCAAATAAGGCAACTGGCCTCTGGAAGAAAGTGCATGGATCCAAGCAGAGAAACTAGCAACTAGCTGAAACAAAGAAATCCCAAGAGGAAGCTCTGTTGTGTGGGATTAGAAGTGGAAACCCATCAGCTCAAGACTGACACAGCTGCAGGTACTCACACGGGAGCAATACATTTTTAATAAGAAAGAGGGAAATGTAACTAAAACCAAATATTGGCAGGGGTGAGGGGTTGGGTAGAAGTCGTTTCTGGTTCTACCTTTAACTCATTTTTGAAAGTCAACATTTTTCAAGATGTGCATTGCCCCTTACAAGAAGTCAACTTATCCACAGTTAAGGTGGGTTCAATGGCTTGGGCTCACATCTGTCTTTCCGTCTCTTCCATCAAAAACTTGCAAGCCTGTCACCAAAACTGTACCACATTACTATTTGGATTATGCCAGCATCTACAGACCACAAAACAAGATTAGAGCCCCACTGTGCTAGGCACTGTACTGACACGTTTTTGAGAAAGAATCCCTATCCTGAAGAGCATGCAGTCTGAGACAGCCAAGACAAACAAAAGGGAGGAGAGAAAACAGACACAGAGGAGTGACTTGCACATGGTCAGACAGCAAGGCAGTAGCAAAGCTGGGAACCAAGTCTTCTGACTTCCAGATGTATGCTCTGTCCACCCAGGCACTCCTGTGGATACGAAGGTCAGTCTCATCACGTACTCCTTCCCACACTCCTCCTCAACTAAAAAAATATTCTAAAGACATATGTATAGTGTTTAATCTCCACCACCATATTCCAACTCATTTTTGTATGGAAGGGCAGGGGAAAACAAAACAAAACAAAAAAAACAACAAAACAACCCACTCACACTGCCCTGAAGTAATCAACAGAGGTACTATACTAAGTCAGTCATTCATTAAAAAAAATAAAAGGCCAAACAAAAGACACACACCTCTAACCAGGGAAAGACCATCTTACTCTCTGCTCTCTTTCCCAGGCTACCTCAAAACACTCATCTGCTGAAGCAATCCACTGCTTGGCAGCCTGCCAGATGGAAACCAAAAGGGGCTTTCCCTTTCCTGCCGCTCACCCTCATTCAGGCACTTCTTACTTGTACACAATACTATTCATAGCTGCTGGCAAGGAACCAGGCTCAACTCAACCGCAGAGCCACAGCTTTTAAAAAAAAAAAAAAAAAAATGCACTACAATAATTTTGTTTTTGTCATTGCTTCCTCCTGAACACTGTCACATGCAAATGAGATTCCCGAAGAGAAGAGAATTGGAGAAGTAGGGTTTGCCTTCCGGTTTTTTAAGTTAAAAATAACCAAGCCAAAAACAAAAAACACATAGCCTACCCTAGGGAAGCATGACCTTTTATTATTACTACACTGTATGTGTAACTGACTAGGTAACCCTCTTTGTAAGTAGGTTTTAAAAGCAAGGGAGCAGAGTGCCAGGCGACCATCGGGGGGGACCAAAACAACAACAAAAAATACTGGCAGAAAAATCTCAGTGACAGGCTAAAAAATGTTGCCTTTTTCAGTAACTTTAAATCTTTTGATCTCAAGAAGCAAACTCACATTCCACCAACCACCTCCTCCCAGGAAATGGATTTGAAAGAATTTGGGGAAAAATAACCCCCCTTCTGTTGCAGAGGTAGATATTGCTCACATTTTTTTTTTTTTTTTTTAACCGGAATAGAAAGGATGTGGTTTCATTAAAAGACAGGCTGAAATGCAAGATACGACAAGGCTTTTGACATAGGGAGAAAGCATATTTACAAACCAGAAGAACCATAAAGCCAAAACCTCAGTTCATTATGCAGTGATACCTTCCACAGTACATCCCTTGCTGTTCCATACTGTACTTGTTAAGCACCAGCAGCATGCTTGGAATAAACACAATCTCTGTCCTTGATATCTCACAGCTTGTCTTCACAAGGATATTTTAATTGTGTTTAGTCACAATTTAAAACATGATGTTGGCCATGACCAATTGTCAGGGCAGACACGGACATGTCATATTCAGCAACATGTTACTTCGCTGTCGGGCAGAGTAGCCAACACAGTGCAAAACACAACCTAGCTTAGAGTGTAAAGCTGTTTGGAGCTAGGGCTGTCTTTGTTCTGTGTTTGTACAGCACCTTGCACAATGGGCTCCTGCTCTTAGGTACCACAAACAACTACTTTATTTCAATTGTCCATTTTGCACCAATGTGTCCCCTAAATCAGAACAGTTAGAAAAAGAATTTAACCACAACTACACAACTGCCAGTGCAAACAAGGCCTCATAGTGTAAGGGACCAAGCCTGCCTGTAGTGCTTACTACCAAGGTCAGTGGCAGGAAAGTCAATGAACTTCTTCATGGTCATAAGAAATGTACCCACCTAGCAGCATGTTCACAAGACTGGGTCCTAGGAGATGAACATAGAGAAGAGGAGCTGCACTGGGACAGCACAGAGGAACAAGGTAATTTTATTCCTCATCATGTGTGTCTGGAAGCAGGGGCCTAAGGATGCTGGGATTAAGAGGGGATTCCAGGCACAGAATCCCTTATCATCGCCTAGGGAAAGCAAATGGAACACCAATTTCACAAATGATTCCTTTGTTTTAATAATATACAAGGAACTATGAACCTCTGTACCAACTCAATGTATATACACTTCATAATGGGCTGAAGCAAAATGAAGCCCTGCTATCTACAGAAGACCACTTTATCAAGCAAGCACCAATACTGACTAGTGAAGTAATGTCCTGAGCAACAACAAAAAATAAGTGCTACTAATGCAGACAGACATGTCATGAAAATAAATGTCAAAGGAAAAACATTCTGACCATTCAGTTAAGTACAGGAACAGGTTACCTAGGGAGGTTGTGGAATCCATGGCATTGGAGGTTTTTCAGAGCAGGTTAGACAAGCACCTGTCAGGGATGATCTAGGTATACATGATCCTGCCTCAGCATGGAGGGCTGCACAAAATGACCTCTGAAGGTCCTTTCCAGCCCTACATTTCTATGATATCTAACTCAGGATTTAAAATAAGATTGTTAACAGATCTGCAGTGTCTCCTCACATCAGCGAGCTTGGATTTTTTTATTATTATTTTTTTTTCATGAAAGCTCTTTGATTTTGATGAGACAGGTGTTTCAGATACTGCCTGAAAGCTAATTAAATCATATCTGTAGCTTGAAAACGAATTAAGTCTTTATTCTTTATTATAATAGATTATTACAATTCACAACAGGAAATGACTTGTCGGTTTTTCTGTTAAAATGTTCACACTTTATAAAAATAAGATGGGGGGGGAGATGGTTATATGGGCAATCCCAGGCTACCCCAGTCCACAAAAATTGCCATCTTGCTAAAAGCTTTCTTGAGGGGCTGATGGAATCAAAACAGGAACAAAAGTAAGTCTGCAAGCAACTTAGCTGAGAAAAGGAGAAAAACAAACAAACAATGGGTTAATTTTTTTTTTATACTTAAGTTGTTCATTGGGATCCATAATCAAAGGGACATTTCTAGAGTCCAGAAGGACCTGTATGTATATAAACAAATATATTGTAGAGGAAGGGAGTGAATTCCTTTCAAGGCTCACTTCCTGTGCAAAGTTTGGCACTACATTCTTGCTCACTTTCTCCTTTTACTGTATTCTCCAAAAGGACAAATTTACTGCAAAGCCTTGAGAACCATGAGGAACAACCTCCCCCTCACACACAGCTTTTTGTTTATTCTACTGTTACAGAGATGGTGGGCAAATGGAACAAGATGTTTCCTATCTCTGATCTCCCCTATTCCCCACGAATTACTCCATAACACTTTGGTCATTCCTGCTTTAATCCTGTTTAAGAATCATGGAAGCATGGTGACTTACCATGACTGGAACGGGTAAATGGACACATACACCCACTAGTCATTACCGATCGTGCAGGACTCATTCTCTGCAGAGCTCTGTTAAATGCTAGTGTAACCCGTCACCCCCTCCCCCATTTCTTTTTCTTATTTCAGGGTGTTCAGCCAAAAATACTTATAACTATTAAATTACACCTGCTGTTTCTACTTACTCTCAGACAAGGTGGCAGTACAGAGCCTTGACTGACTGCAAATAAGTAGTTGCTATTTCAGCACGTTAGAGCAGTGGTCCTCAACCAGGACCCTGGGGGTATGCAGAGTTCTTCCAGGGGATACATCAACTCATCTAGATATTTGCCTAGTTTTACAAGAAGCTACATAAAAAGCACTAGCGAAGTTGGTAGACGCTAAAATTTCATACAATGACTTGTTTATACTGGTCTATACAGTGAAATGTAAGTACAATATTTATATTCCAATTGATTTATTTTAAATTTATGGTAAAAACGAGAAAGTAAGCAATTTTTCAGTAACAGTGTGCTGAGATACTTTTGTATTTTTATGATTGATTTTGTAAACAAGTAGTTTTTAAGATAAGTGAAACTTGGGGGTACACAAGACAAATCAGACTGCTGAAAGGGGTACAGTAGTCTGGAACGGTTGAGAACCACTGCACTAGATGGAGTGAAGGAAGTTGTTAACCATACTCAGCAGCTGTTTTGAAGCTGGCGTGAAAGGTTTCATAAAGGGCAGACCTTCCTGTATCTACGCACATACCCTCGAGTTAGAAGCTAGCGAAATCAGTAGTGCGTGCTGTCCAGAGTACAAAACTGGCAGCCATTTTGAGCACCAGTCAGACCTGACCCAACCCTGCAAGGAGAAGACAGAGCGGCCAATGGTAACCAAGACTGAATCTGTGGGTTGGATCTCTATATCATTTCCTGTAATTTTACAGAAGTCAGTGAGATTGAGACTAGGAAACACACCATTCAGGAGGAATTGCAGACTAGAGGCCAAATGTCTTCAGAAACAGCCAGCATTCAGCAACCATTCATACAAGGAACTTCATGTGTGAGTGTTCTTCCCTTTGAATAGTAACCTGGCACCATCCACTCAGATTTCCTATTGCCACTAGATACAGCATTGGTTGGCGTGTACTTCAAGGCTTACCTTACCAATTTCAGACTTATGAAATACAGCATTCCAGTTCCCCAAGCATCAGATTCTGAAGCTCTTTTTCGTGGGGTGGAGAAGGCAACAAGATATATATATATATGTACACACGCAAGGGTCATTTACATTTTTAAAAGTCCATCATTAAAGAATCTTTCCAAAACATGTAAATCAGCAAGAGAGCAGGGAAACAGTGGGGAAACTGACAGAACCAACTAGCTTCTAAACACACTGACAAAATTCTTCTCCACTCTGGGCCCATCCTTTAACATTTTCCCTTAACAAGACAGAGCAAACAAGAGGCCAGTTGGGGGCCCACATCCCACATGAATTCTGCAAATTACAGATTCATTCTCTCTCATACATGAACAAAGAGAATAGAGGGTGAGGAAACATTTCGCTGGACCTCCTTCTCCTCTCTTTGACCAGGGCACTGCAAGGGAAAAGTAAATCCTGGCCTAGTTCTTCCCATCTGCACTGAACAGAAAACAGCCTCAGTGGCAAACACATCTGAACAGAATCAGAGCACAATAACTCCTCCTCCTTCCCTTTTAAAGCAGGTTTCAGAAACCAAAAAGTCAATACACCACATAATTTGAAAATTGAGATTGTCTGTTGCAAACAGAAAGTCTGAGAAGTGGTGGGGGTAGGCAGAACTACTCTTTAAAAAAAAAACCCAACAATTAATTGCTTTGGTATTTGTTTATATATTAGCTTAGTCATTCCAAGGCAATTAAGCATATCTGACAAGAGAAGGCCCTATGGCAAAGCTTACTCTATCTTTCATGCAGTTTATTGCCATTGTTTTGAATTGGTTTTCAATAAAGGCAGCTTACTATGACAATATTTCATGCGTTTACATGAAAGGTTCACACATCTTAGTATAAATCCTTCAATAAGTTCTGTTACCTAAATACTTTAAGATTAAACAAAAAAAATACTGTGCACGTAAAAATATATGAATGGCACTAAAAGGAAATAAAACCTCTTTCCCGCCCTCGCTCCTCCCCCTCCCCCCCCCCATCTTATTTTGTAAATTTATTTTATCCAAGTTCATATTGACACAATGTTTTTCTTTATCATGTTTAATGAAATCCAAAAGCAGGTTTCCATATTTTTTCCGACATTAAATTGTTTTGGGCCAGACTGACTTTTCAGGTTCCTACAGCTATCATAATGCTCTTCCTCTACTCATGGTTTATTCTCCTTCCATTGTGAACATAGAATATAAATTGTGACCAATAGGACTAATATAACCCAGTATCTAAACCTCAGAACCTACTGAAGTTTAAATTCTGAACTAGATTTAGAACAAGAAGGGGGCTATTTTTTGGTTTCGGTCCAGGTCTTTGGCTTAAATCAAGCCAGAACAGCGCTCTCAGAAGATTTTGACAAAGATGTATCTCTAACCCAAGCCTAATCTTGATCCAAACACTGCTTTTTTGGCTTATCTAGTTTATAGCTCTAGTTCCATTGGAATGGTCTGACAATATTCTCCACCATTTTTACTTACGCTTTATTACTAAAAGTTTCATACTGGGCCATTCCCATAGTTATATAAAATCTAACAGTTACCCCACACTTCCCACAAGTTCCTTTTTCTCTTATTCACAGTCAGAATACTTTTAGACTCCAATGTAACATATTCAGAACATAATTAAGGAAGACATATCCTGAGATGCTTTATAGCTGAATTCTACTAACTTACACCATCTAGAGACAGGATTTTTCAAAGTTAATTATAGTAGTGACTCAATTTTTGGGTGCTCAACTTGACACCCGAGAAGTGAGCAATTTTCAGAAAGTGCTAAGCACCCAACCTCTGAAAATCTGACTTTTCTAACATGTCCCAAAATTTAATAGTCACTTTTGGAAAATATTGGCCACTGTTTCTGCCAATGAGCAAAGATTTTCAGTGGGATCTCACCTGGTCAACAGCACCCACATATTGTTTAACACATTTTAAGTGGTTTCAGACAAATTACAGGAAATATAGAGTATGATATTCCATCTGTTCACCAATTGGATATTATGCACTGTTTAACTAGAGCAATTTAGAAACTGAAGTCTATTTGACATCTAATTAGTCTGTTTTGCAGTCTAATCACTAGTAGGATTTGGGAGGAAGAAGGTACATGCCAATATTTTTCACCTTTAATTATTTTTAGTATCCACTGTTTTATTTATTAGACTCAATCATGCATTTTCCCAGACAACTATTTGCCTTTTCTCACAATGAAAATATGTTTTTTTCTTTTCCCTCCACCCTGTACTTCCTCTGTTGCACTAAAGCTGATGTATCTAGCCTTGTTTACTTCCTTGGTTGGAGCACAGCATCATCGATTATGTCAGCACATCTCTGGGAACAGCAGAAGCGTGTTAAAGCGTGTTAAATTGCCAGCACAGTGCAAGACAAATCACCCCCTCAAAGGCCCAACGTCACACAAAAACATTCTTATGTGAGAAATTGCTAAGTGTTCAAATGTAATATTTCTTTGGAAATGAATCGGGGCAGTTGAAGTGGTTATCGTTTATGTTCCGGTAACATCTCCCAAAGCACAAGGCATTGTCCAGACATTTAGGAAGATATAGTCCTGTCCTAGCCTGAGGCCCTGATCCTGCACAGCGTAACACAGTAGTTTGCCTGCATGCTCACACAATGCAAGACTGGGGCCTAACACAACAAGCAACATCCCACATCCTAAAATACCGAAGAAGATTGAATCTGGGGCCAGAAGTACCTGACAGCATTCCTTCAACGTGAGTAGAACTCTTCAGGTTTAAACATCTAGTGGGAATGCACAGCAAGAAATAGTTGTATGAGATTTTTAATATGGACAGCACCTAGACAAGCTGCACACAGCGAGAAAATGATTGATCATGTGTGCATGGAGTGATGGGGAAGGATAGTGCATATTTAGAGAGGTAACATCTTCAGGGGAGCAGCTCTAGTCATACAAATAGGCATTTTAACACCTCCTCTGGAAGTCTGCATTAAAAAATGTAAATTAAATATGTATTTTCAGGATTCATCAGGTGCACCCAAACACCAAACCCACATACATAAATAATAAAAGACCCACAGATACTACTTAGTACCAATATCAGCCTCAAAAAGGCATGCTCCAAAATAGAGCCAACACATTCCCCATCATTCTGCCCCTCAGGTAAAAGCCTGGAAAAACTGAGAAGCTTTAAATTGTGCTGGGAATGTCAGCCAGATTCCGACTGGGTAGAATCAACTAGAGAAGTGAACATCGGAGTCCAGGACCCTTCCGAGAGCATCAACCTTCATTCACATTCAAGGCTGGTGTACAGCAGCTCATACTTTTGTGCCCATCCCCCACCTCTTCAAATTTTACATAAACTGCTAATGGACCACACCTAGACAGCACTTCTGTTGTGAGGGAAAGAATTTTACAAGTAGGTGCTTATTTAAGGGGAAGGGTAATTGGCCATGCTGCACAGCTAGAAGAGGGTGAGGTTCTGGACCATGTACTTGTGTGGGATGGATGGTGGAAGTGCTAGAAAGCTTTGAAAAGAAATATCAGAGCCAGGTATTTGCCCTCGGGAGAAAATGGGGAAGGCTGGTTTGATAGTGGGAAGGTTCTGATTAAGTGAACTGTTCAGAGTGTAATGTCCTCCGAATACAATCTAAGAGTTAAGAGCTCTCCAGCCTTTAACAATTTGTTAAATTAAATGTTTGCATTGTTCTAGCTGGTATTGTTGGCTTCATTTTAATTTGTATTGAGTAACTGCCTGATGTTATCTCTGTAGCTTTGGTCCAACCTCTCTCCCTGTGTCTGTTACCCTCACTTGTGTCATATCAGATTCTAAGCCTTGTCTAAACTAGGTTTTAAAAAGGTGTGAGAAGTTGTCTAGCCTGATCTAATTAGCACCTTCTGAAACTCTAATCAAGAAAAAATAATTTTACATTAGCAGGAGGTAAATGGATCTAGTTAAACTTGCTACTGCCCTGCAAAAGAAACGGAATGAGCCAGGGCAATCTGCTAACTTTCATTCTGTTGTGGAGCAGATTGTTTTCAATACTCTATGTTGACCTACCACTGCTGGAAGGAAAATAAAGGGAGGCACTGGAGTCAATGCAGGCTCCTGTGGCTCTGTGTAAACTCAGCTTAAAATTTATTTCAAGGAACTTGATCTATTGACATGGCAACTGTGAAACTTGAGTCCATTTAAAATTTTAAAAAGTGTTTCCATCCCTCTATTAATGCCAGCAGCAGGGTGGGCCCCACAGCCCTTGTTTCTAAAATGCTTTCACAAGAAGACATCTCCCCCAACAGAATGCCTCCAGACAACTGTTCTTCTCAAAAGCAGGCAGCACAACTGATTGGGGCTCCATTTTGATGCAAATTCATATTATTCTGTCCTGGAACAGCAGGTGTTCAGCCATGCTTTCCTTTAGAAAAATGAAGATCCAACTTCCCCCCACACCCTGGGTTCCCCACTAGTTCTTACTATTTTCAAACTATGCACGTTAAAGATGCCTTAGGAGCAATGCACAGATCAGCGCTACGCAATAACATGATGCTATGCTCTTGTTGTGTCAATATGAGTTTTGCTGTAAACACCAAAAGCTACATGGCAAACAAGCACGGTGCTAAGTTTCGCTGAAGCGTTGATTGCTAGGCTCCTTTGCTATAAAGTTGTTAAGAACCAAGGGTGATGAGTGCTAAATAGAAATGCCGGTTAGAGCGGCTGGGGGGATTTTATAACCGATTTCAGTTGAGTTAGGGAGCTGGAGTAAATGCAAATCTTTAACAGTAATCATATTCCAAAAGCAATCTACTCAAACTCTCAGAAGAAGAGAGCTTTATCCTATCAAACTGTGGCCATAAGAAAAAATAAAACGGTCACTGTTCAATAATACTTCAAGGTTATGCATGTTTTATGTAGGATGTGTATACACACTGCCAGCCAGCAGAGGGAGCACAAACTAAACCCAGCACTGTGCCAAGAACAATTTAATTGAGGATGCTATTAAAAGGTAATTAGCAAAATGTCATTAGATAAAAAGTGCTATATTATTTATTATTTTTACTGCAGTAATGCCTATAGGCCCCAATCAGGATCAGGTCCTCATTCAAAGATTCATAGATTTTAAGGCCAGAAGGGACCAATGGATCACTCAGTCTGACCTCCTGTATAACACAGTACAAACCTTCTCAAAATAATTCCTACTGCATAAACTTTTAGAAAAACATTGACTCTTGATTTTAAAATTGTCAGTGATGGAGAATCTACCATGACCCTTGGTAAATTGTTCCAATGGTTAATTACACTCAGTATTAAAAATGTATGCCCTCTTTCCAGCCATTGGATAGTGTTATAGTTCTCTCTGCTAGATTGAAGAGCCCATTATCAAATATTTATTCCCCGTGTAGCTATTTATAGACTAATCAAGTCATCCCTTAACCTTCTCTTTGTTAAACTAAATAGATTGAGCTCCTTAAGTCTATCACTAGAAGGCAGGTTTTCTAATCTTTTAATCATTCTCCTGGCTCTTCTCTGAACCCTCTCCAATTTGTCAATATCCTTCTTGAATTGCAGGCACCAGAACTGAACACAGTATTCCAGCAGTCGTCACTAGTGCCAAATATAGAGATCAAATAACTTCTCCACTCCTACTCAAGGTTCTCCAGTTTATACATCCAAGGATCACATTAGCTCTTTTGGTCACAGCATGACACTGGAAGGTCATGTTCAGCTGATTATTCACCATGATCCCCAAATCTTTTTCACAAGCACTACATCCCAGGATAGAGTTTTCCATCCTGCAAGTATGGCCTACATTTTTTGTTCCAAGATGTATACATTTATATTTAGCCGCACTGTGCTAGGTGTTGTACAAACACATATGAAGACACGGTCTCTGACCCAAAGTTTACAATCTAATTCAAGAATAATGCAACATACAAACAGAGGATAACAGGAGAGGGAGAGCAAGGGCAACAGAGATGAAAGCTGGGATTTCTAGAAGCAAGTGATACATATAACCTAGTGGTTCAGACATTTGGGCTCAGGTTTTCAAAGGAATCCACTGAAATTCTATGGGATTTGGGTATTTAGCTCCTAGAGGCTCCTTAATTCAATATTTCAAAATTAACTATTTCAGCAAACCCCATAGGCCCTCTTTCTAGCTTTTATCAGTAGCAGTTTTCTGTGGGCATCAGGAACGATTTGGAGGAGAGGTTAACGGTCCTACGGATCAGCTTAGGATGTATGAAGATGTCTATGGGAGAAGGAGACAAAAGAAGGTTGGGGTGTGTGTGCGTGTTTGTGCATGTGTTTTTCAATAAAGTATCGGAGCAGATCAGCAGCAAGAGGCAGAACTGTGAATAGCTTTAAAATGGGAGGACAAGAAGCTTAAATGTGATGCACTGGGAAAGAAAAAGCCACCAAAGGGATTGAAAAGGAAGAAAGGCAGCAGGGGCCAATGTTTTCAATGTTTAAAACAATGGGCAATGAAGATAATCTTAGCAGCAGGTGTTCCAATAGACCCAGGGAAGGAATGTGTGTGTCACGGAGGTCAGAGAGCACAGGTTGCAGTACTCAAGATGCAAGAGGAGAGCCTGGATGGAAGTTTATACAAGAGCTAAATATTATTACCATCACCATGTTTACTGGTTATCAACAGGAATAGGAATAGAGAACTGTGGGATGGTGGAGTAGGAATCCTTATTTGACAAATTTTCTTCCTTGATTGTCTCAATTTTTAAATTCTATTTTCCACTTGAAATCATGTGTTAAAAATGAAAGATACTAAAAATATTACTGGTGTCTAAAATATTTTTAGTTAATGTTTTAAATCCTTTTATCAAGAAGAGGTGGGAGGGAAGGGGACACTGATCAACTAAACTAATTTTATTTACTTGAGCTCTTTAAAATCAAAGCTAACTAAAAAGATCATGAAACCACTATAGTTGATAACTTTTCTAGCTCACCCCTTGTGCCCTAAATCAACACCTCTTGATTTAAACATAATTCAAGAAACAAAGACATCTACGCTAATAAAATCACAAGACTCTTCCAGGCGAGACAAGGTGGGTGAGGTAATGTCTTTTAATGGACCAACTTCTGTTGGGGAAAGAGACTATTCAAGCTTATTTTGAGTAAGCTTGATTGTGTCTCTCTCTCACCAACAGAAGTTGGTAATTGCAACAGAAGAGATTACCTCGCCCACCTTGTCTCTCTAATATCCTGGGGCCAACAAGGCTACAACATGACTGCATACAAGACTCTTACATTGTATTTGCCAGTTTCTATTGTTAATAGTTACTCTCTCTGTTATGGTAGCCTCTATGGCCCCATTTAGGGACCACTGTGCTAGATACTATACAAAAAATGAATAAAAAGGCCAATCCTGCTGTAAACTGCTTACTCATCTAGCTTACTACAGTTGGATGAAGCAAATACGAGTAGGTAGAGGATAGAGGCAGGAGCTCTTTAAAAAAAAAAAAAAAAAAAAAAGCCTTCTTGGTTCAGTGAGCATTAATTATGGCTTGGCACCTGTATCACTAATTTAAAAAAATATGCTAAGGATGCCATATCCAAAGAGGTTTTTCAAATTCTTGAAAAGGGCAACCTATTCATGTCTGGAACAGCTTGGCCTAGAAATCCAGCTAGAGGACAGAAAACCAAACTCAATAGCTCCTTAGTACAGATGAATTAGAGCCCTTTGGAATTAACATACCGAGCCCCTGCCACAGCAGTAATATGAACGTGACTGCTCAAATTTTATTATTCAATTATTAAACCAAAAAGCCTCCTCCTTGTCCTCACAACCACGTTTTTATATGACAGTCACAGGGAGAGGAGAGCTAATCACATATTTTTAAACGTAAAGGCTCCGTCAGGCTTTACAGATCTTACTCATTACCACAAAGTGTCAATGCTCAACTCTTCCATAGAGCCATACTTCACTCTGAAAAAAAATCTGAGAAATAACCAGTTTTTTTTAACTGAGGAGCAAGTTGAAAATGTTGTTAATAAATAAATATATTGTTAAAATATGAAATATTCACAATATAAAATCCTTTCTTCATTTAAACTGACACACAGCACTTCTAGGGTATCACTAAGTTCTACTTTACCAGCAGTACGATTCCCCTATCAGTTCTATGTTTATTCTTACAGCAGCTCCACATGGAAAGATTCCTCTCATTTTGGAGCTAAATTTTAGAATGCCATGGACAACTTTGTCAAACTTGGGAACTTAAAAGCCTGGTACCCACATTGACATTCAGGCATCTGATTGATAAGTGGCCCAATTTCCAAAAGTGTTGAAAATTTTAGCCTAAGATTTGAAAGTTAATTTTCAGCTAGTAAAAGTATGATTTTATTTAATCTCAATCACCTATTGATTTTTTCTTAAATAATAAGTGTTTGTTAAAAAGACCAGCACACTATGTTTAGACCACCCCATAACCCCCACATGTAAGAAGTAATTACATCTATCAGCTAGTTTTTAATCTTGGTACTGAAAAGTAGAGGGGGGGTGTCTGTCAAAAATGGGGCAGGTATGAGTTGGTTCTTTGATTTGTGCAGCAGATCTTAAAGAAGTCAAATAAGAAGCATCAAAAGTGCCCAGTTCTTCTTGTACCTACCCAAGATTTGACATGAAGTAGCTCAACAGAAAGCCAGGCAGCAGGTCACTACAGCTTGGACCAAAGACACGGCAGATGACGACGAGATACCTAACCTGTGCTGATACTGAAAGCAGCAAAATGATAACCAAGTGGCCACCCATACAAGCCTCTTGATCTGACAGAATTACTCCCCTTTAGAAACAGCTAGACAATAACCACTCAGGGCCAAATATGTCCAGAGGATCCAATACCTCTGTAACTCTAAAGGCCTCGCTAACACGGGAAGAAATCTACCTGGCAGCACTCAGCTTTGAGGCAGGCAGATCATGCTTTGCTGCCTCAAAGAGCTTATCAGAATTAAAGGATGCCTTAGTCCCATCTAGATAAAATACTAGCAATGCTTATTTTCATTTATACTACTTTGGCTCAAAGAAGGTAGAATAGTCTTCAATAATTGACCTTAGCATAGGGATACATTTCCTAAGGATACCACCTTTAGGACACTTGTGGGTTCCTTCCCAGGACACGAAAAGAGACCATTACCCTTTTCACTGTCCTCCATTGCTTTAATGTAACAGGAATTGGAGCAAGTGTGGACTACAGTCTCTCCAATTTCTCTTGAATTCATTTCTCCATTAAAAGGAGGTTCTTCCTTTACCAATGAAACTGAACTCCTACCCAGGGATCTGATAAGCAATGCTGAATTGCTCTGATAAAAGTCTGACCTATAGTCATAGTTGCAAACTCAAGGCAGATCTCTAATGCGATCTTAGGCCAACGGTAACAGGCACAGAAAAGGTGTTGTTCCAAATCTTGCTTAATTAAGCTATTTCTGTGGCCCAACACTATTGCTTATTGAGAAGAGAGACATTCCCTAAAAATATGTGAATAAATTGCAAAGGTTCAAATTTAAAATACATATATCTTGTGTTCAAAAATATAAGACCACATCATGCCATCATTATCTATGCAAACTTTCACTGAAGTCAATGGAACTTTGCTTAAGACCAACTGTATTTTGCCGCAGTACTGTCATAAATATGCCCATCCTGTTTTTTACATCTTGCTGATCTTTACATCGTGGTATTCCTTGTACCACTCCTAGGAATATTTATTGTGTCCATTCTACATATAAAAGGTAAACAGCTAGAAAGAGCAAAGTCATCTTTAAAACCCTTCAAGGCAAGTGCTAAATCAAATTGAGCCAGACAATAGAAAGATTATCCCTGGGCCATAAAAGTCACAAGAATGTCTGTTGTGAAACCAGACCAGGCTACACAACTAGGGTCCTTTAAATTGATCCCACGTTTGTCCTCAGAATTCCATGGTTGTATTTTAGTTTGGGGGTTGTTTTTAAAGTACGAGGGTTTTGTTTTGTTTTAAGAACTCCTGATCAGGATCCAAAAGTTTCATATCAAAAGAAGATGTATTATTTTTCTTTGGTCTAGTGAAGCCACGAAAGGGATCTCTGTTGCAGTACAGTTTAAAATACTAGGGATAGGCAGGGTTTTTGCCAGAGGTTTTTGCTGTTTGCCAGAGGCTGGGAATGGCCGACAGGATAGATCACTTGATGATTACCTGTACTATTCATTTCCTCTGAAGCACCTGGCATTGGCCACTGTCAGAAGACAAGATACTGGGCTAGATGGACCATTGGCCTGACCCAATATGGTCCTTAGTATGTATATGTACCACTGCCCTTTATCTAGATACCAGCTCTGATCTGCTCAAGTGTTTGCAACTATAATTGCAGTTCAGTGGCTGGCCTAGCAAGAGACCATATGCAGTAATACTATTGACAGCTAATGGAGGATTACTTCTAGTTTAAGTGGCAGTACCAGGTCTTGGGTTCTGGTACAACAGGTGGCGTCTAGCTGTCAATTGGATGTCTGTGGTCATCAACCCATCCTACTACCTTTAACTATAGTGAGTCAACAAATCCTCTCTTTTTGCTCAGTTCTTGGAGATAAAACTCAGATAGTGAGCTGTGAACTGGACTAGCAGAAGAACAAGTGGCCCCACTGCTCATTCCTTACAATAGAGAAACCAGATTTATGAACATTTATTTTCTAGCCGACAGGACAAGCCATCTTTAGGATTATCTCCTCAACCTGTTGATGACTAGGAAGGGGTCTGTCAGCTCTTGTACTTATCTTGAGGCCGTGAGACGTTTGAATCTTATATCCTCTTAAGAATCTTTGCTACAATGCTTCTCACCCTGGAGAAGCATACATTTCAGATCCCAGCTGTCCGTAGCTAAAAGTCCTACTTTGTTACCACACTCATTTCAGTCAGTTATTAGGCGGTGAGACGATCCAAGCACAATTTAACAAATTCTTTTTGAGGTTCTCTTATGCTCTCTCACTGACAAGTATTTTGGAAATTTGACACTGGTTGGAGCACATGTCACCTCACCTAATACATGTTTTATTGGACTGAATAGCTCAGAGGATTGGAACTGGAACACACAAAGACTTGTATACTTTTATGTCCATGGTTCAAACCCCAGCCCAGGTTAGCAATGGCCAGAAGTAGATTCCACTCAGCAACTATATAGCCATCTACGTAAAAGGGACTGGTGGCCTTTATCCAGTTCCTAGTAGAAATGTGTCCTTATCACAAGTACCAGGATTTAACAATTGATTTGGGAAACTGAACTAACATCTCACCACTAGAGACGGTCAATCCAGAAGGGGGTTCAGGCAAATTGACAGATGGTAGGATAGGAAACTGCTGCTGCTTGCCATAGAAAGAGAAATTCAGTCAGCATGGCACTCTTGCAACCACTAAGTTTACTTAATTTAAAAATTGGATTTACACTTCCAACTCTTCAGAAGTTAAGTCACATGACAGAGTTTTTGAAAGAGCACGTGCACGTGAGTCTACACATTCTTCCTCCAGTATCATTCTCAGAAGTTACAAACTCAAAAGTTTTTGAAGTATGTTGAGTCTCAATCTGCCGCCTGCACATCAGCGATCTATGGAATGCTCAGAAGCCAGGTGTGTGTGTTGATCAAGTCAAATATTTATTTCCTCTTTAAAGCAACACTAGGAATTCAGATGTTGCTGATGTTGTGTGTGATCACAATGCACCTCAATATTTGAACTCAGGTAATGCCTTCTTTCAAAAAAAGAGAGCCCAAACTGCAATTTGTTCCCAGGGTATATGAAACGCAAATACAGTATAAATCAGAATTTCTTTCAGTGTGCATGGTTCTTCTCCCTGCCTTCCCCAGCCAGAGATTATGAGGCCACAGAACAGCTGCAGATCTATCATTTTTGTTGGTCCAGTTCCCTAACACACTGAAAACTGCCTCAGCTCTCATCGCCAAGAATGTTTGTGTAGACTACGGGATATAAATCTAGCTCTTTGTCACATTACTCTCTCCATGCAGGTTAACATCCACATAAAGCTTTTGTTTGTGGGCTTTTTTTTTTTTAATTGAACCTCACTGTTCTGTGTATAAGCCTTCTACGTAATGAAGTAAGCAGCACCACAATGCATTCCTTAACACTAGCTGACCCACTAAATAGCTGTGTGTAGCTTGAGGTTGAGGCAGCTGGGTATTGGATTACAAACTAAAAACAAATGCCAAGGCCTGGCCTTAATCATAGGGATAGAAGGGATCGTAAGGGTCATCTAATCTAACCCCCAAATGCACAATACATTGATGACCTACTGCACAGAACCCCTTGCAGTTAAACAACAGCTGAAGTCAGAAATTAGCTAATCAAATCAACATGTCCAACCAAGGGATTTGGGGATTGGAAATAAAGGAAGATGGCATAATTTGTATTTACAACACTGAAAAATTATGAAGTAAAACATATGCATGTGGTGAAATAAGTAAGTTTGCAATGTAACTCTGGATCCTGAGTCCTATTTTTACTGTTAGATAATCTAAAGGGGAGGGGAGAAGCAGAGGGAAGAGGCTTCTTCTCTGAAAGGCTTGCAAGAGCTACACACTAGAAGGGTAAACCCCCCTTGAAGTCAGTGGTAAAACTCCCATTTGACTTCAGTGGGGCCAGAATTTCACCCAAAGATCATAGCTATTTCAGAAGCCTTCAATTTTCCCCAACATCTCTCTCTTCCCAAAACTATTTACAAAGCTCAGGTTGGCAGTTCTCAAATTGTGGCATAAATACCACAAGGGATATACAGGCCAGTCAGTTGGTACAAGGATTGGTTTATAGTAGCGAAATAACAGCCTGCTGTAACTATAGCCAGTAAAATTAGGAAGGTGGTTTGCCAAGAGCTTTTGCGTTTCAGATGTGGTACGCTGGGCCGTAGGCCTTGTGTTCACTAAGAAAAAAGGTGTGTTTTCATCTGTGCATTAGTTCTCTCTCTGTAAAACCCCCTCCTTTTTTGGCATTTGAAGACAGCCATGATTTTAACTCATTAGCTGGTCAACATAAACTTTTGGGATGTTAGGGAGCCTAGGCTTTACACCTTGGCCAGCTAACATGAGCTAAAAACTACAGTTGCCTTGTCTTCACTAGTATTTTAACATAGATTAACTTAGCCTGGGTTTAAAATACACTTCCCTCCCCCCAGTGAAAACACAGCATTAACATCTAAGAACTGCTGGCCTAGCAACAACTATGGAAGGAGTTTCATTTTGGTGCAGTAACCATAGCAACTGGAGTTTGAGATTCATGACCCCTGTCATGCGACCGGAGCCCAAGAAATAAAGACCAGTTTCTTACCATCACATTCAAATGTCATTATTAAGTCTTTAGCAAAAATGGAGCAGAGAACCAGAGTTGTTGCATCTCCAAGGTTTCTTCATACTGCTACACATGGCAGGTCCAGAGGCAATGGAAATATGCAGTATGGAAATGAAATGAAAAGGATTTAGACTGATAGAGACAGCCATTTGAAAATTGGTGAGACAATTGACCATTAAGTTATAAACCTATGCAATAAAGCTAAGCCACATGAATTTGAACAGTTGACAGAGTAACTGGGGACTGCTTTGTGGTGTAGCTGACAACCAGGTTAAAAACACATCGTTATGACATTGTGTGGCAGGGATCGGTAACCACCGACTCCAGTGAATACTGTTACTAGTACATCTGGAGAGAGCAATCCAAGGATGTAGTCATGGGATTCTCTAGCCCAGACAAATAAAGAAAAATACAGACAAGCAAGCCACCTGCATTACTTCGGAGGAAGGGAGTGTGAAATGCAATACTCAGCAGCCAAAAGGCCACAACAGACAAGCAAAGCCTTTGATATATGGTAACCAGGATGAATAAACCAAGTCCCAAGAAGCTGCTTTTCTTTTAGATCACAACACAGAGAATCCCCTCAAAGAATGGTATCTAATCTCTAAGGGACACTTTTTTTTTCTTTTCTTTTTTTTTTTTTTTTGGGGGGGGGGGGGGGGAGGGAGGAGAAAGAATTTATAATAGATCCTAACATAGGCTTAAATTAGCTTCTAAAATATGATACTTTCAAATTCTGTTTGGGATTTTGGGGAAAAGGGAAATCTGAAAAATAAAACAGTCTATTCTTAATCTGAAGGAAGGACTGTGGAATAGATCATGATTATGCTAAAATATTTTATTTTGTTTTTGGAAAAATAGCAGGATTCACTCATGATACATGGTATATTCATTCAGCCCATTCAGAATCACTGTCCTGGAAGAAGAGGTGTTCAACAACAACAACAAAACAAGAAGAAATGTGCATCTAACATACCAGGGTAAGTCCCATGCCCTAAAGGTGACTTCCCAGATTTTATCAGCTTCTCGGTATATTGGCTGCACTATGGCACTGAGTTTTGAACACAGATTTTTAAAAGGATTTGGTTCCTCCTTATATTCAAACATCCCCCAAACAGCCAGGCTTTGCAGCTGGATTCCTGCAGAAACTAACAGGAGTTTTTCCTGGACACTAATGGAAAAGGGTGCAGTTGGACTTTGCTACCAGACACTGCTGAGCAGATAGAACGGAGCAGCTGGCTCAGGCTACAACTGGCTGGGTTGAAGGCAGGATGGGTGACAGCCAGTGTGTAGAAGGCAAGTGCAGCAAGAAAACAAAAACAAAATTCCCGTCTGTGGAGTCTGACTGATTGAAAGCCCTTTGGATTAAGAGGTGATCCATGCTGAAGTGGGGGGAGGGGAGGCTGAGGCGAGACCAGAGGCATCCAAGGAGTCAGTCAGACAAGAGTCTCTCACTGAAAACAAAGAAGGGATAGAGAGAAAGAAAGAGTCCTATGCTGAAGGATCCAGGGGTTTTGCAACTTGCATGTGCCTATGCACTGACTGGTGCAACAAGTGCAGGTCTGTAACAGAGATTTCTGAACCTCCCCTCCCACGCCCAGCAGAAAAATATCTCAATGATACTATCACAACTCTGGTCTTGGTTCTGATCCAGAAAGCTTTGTTTCCACCTGTTGGCTTGGCAGAGTCCTGACTAACCTGCCTGGCTAGATGGTATGTGAGAATGCAGCAAAAATGTGTGGCTCCAAGCTACCAATCAGTAGTGTATTTCCAAATGCCTCCCCCAGAAGGCAAGTCTTCCTAATTAAGTCACACACAGGAGCAAACCGTCTACTATAAAACATGGAGAATTTGGTGGATTTTAGAGAAATGAGGCAGAGTCCAAGAGCCTCACATTAGGATAGGTCTTTGAAAGAGTAGTAGAGAGAAAGGACATGCACACCCACCACACTTCGGTGCTGTGTACGTGCCCCCTCCATTCCTCTCCTTTCAGATGCTGTCCTGAATCATCTATGCTAATTCTGCTTTTATTTCCTTTCTAGTTGGGCCATTCACTAATCACAATTGAATGAAAATGAAAGAGTCAGCACTCTGGGGGGAAAAAAAAAACCACACAACTGAAAGGAAAACGTTCCTAGCAATGAGAGGAAAGTCCACTCCAGCTCCCTCCCTTCTCTCCCCTGCAAATGTGTGCCATTTCAGGTCACCTGCCAACCAGAGAAGCCAGCTGTCATTAAAGACATGATCAACCATTTGCACATCAGCCTTTAAGCCCTTTCACTGTGACTAGGCTGAGAAAGCTCAACAGTTATTAAAAGGCAGAGAGTTGTGAGAGTGTACAAAAATAAGTTATTAGGAAGAAGTAAAGACAAGGCGGGTGAGGAAATATCTTTTATTGGACCTGCTGTTGGTGAAAGAGACAAGCTTTTGATCTTACAGGGAGCTCTTCTTCAGGTCTGCAGAGAAGTGGCATTGCTTTTACAGGGTTCAATGGCAATGAAATGCTGGTTAATTTTGCCAAAAGCTGGTAAGAATCTACACAATATTTCCAGAAGCATTTCAGTTCAACTCTACCCCATTTAGATGGAATAACCAACTGTGCCGCTACTACAAAATGGAAAAGTTGGCAATATCATTTCTTCTAAATCAGAGAAAACAAAGCCAAAACAATGTTTTTTTAAAAAAAACAAACCCCACACTATAGTAAGTCGTGACTCTCTTGAATTCAAACCAAAGGCAAAAATAATTCCACCTATCGTGCCTCTATCAGGACAGCAGCATTCTTTGCAACCAAACTGAATTCCATCATGTGCAGTCCTTTCTAGAAAGAAAAATCTTCTACAGCATTCAAGAACACACTGCAGCAACGTTCCTGTTGCTAGGGTCTTAGGATCATTGCCTCATTTTATATTATAATATTACCGGTGGTCCGGCAGAAAGGACTGGGGGAGGGAAGACAGGAAACAGTGGTTGCTTGCTTGTCTTTCCCCACAGCTGTCTGCAGTGGGAGGCTGCTACAGGAGCATACATAAACTGCCAAGTTAAAAGGTAGTGCTCGTCTTGGGTCAAGGTGGCACCAGGGCATGGCAGATGTCCCCCATGTTCCCCTGAGGCTTCTGGAACTGACCTAGATCATGCACAAATGTGCCATTGAAGGAATCGCCCAGCTACAGTCAGAGGCGGGAGGGTAGGACCTGGGGTAACTCTTGGAGAGCCGTTCCTTTATTGACATTCCAACCGTTGGCCTATAGACCACTCAGAGACAGTGCCGGAATACAGTGCGTTCTTAAGAGTACCCAACAGGGTACCTTGGAAACAAGGGTTGGGCCAATAAAAATCAGGAATGTTGGAAGGGATGCAACTGTAAAGGTTGCATATACAGAACGCTTAACGGGACAGAGCCCAACATAGGTTCAACACTTCCATTTTGTCAAGGAAAAACAAGATTACGCTTCCCAAAACAGTACTGTGGGATGAACCAGGGAAGAGAGGGTCCTTTTGTTCTCATTTGCTCACCCCCACACTAGTCCCAGCTTTCTCTGCAGATTTACTCCATTCCCTTGCAGCATGCACACGCTGCACATAGCAGGGAAGGTGATCATAAACATAGCATTCAATTCACCAGAGCTGTATTATCTGACAGTGTGGGATGTGAAACGAAAAGGGAAGCAGCAGCAGTGCATTTTAGGGTAAGGAGAGGAAGAAGACAGAAGAGGCTGAAACACTCCCGTCATCAGGGATGGCCTACAACTCTCCTGAAGTATGTTCCCAGTTTGGTTTTTGGGGGTGGTCTGTGGAGGACAAGCTGAGGAGTGAAGCAAAGTAAGACGGGTAGGCGGGGGGATATACAGGAGATATCTTGCAAAGACACCCTCCTAGAAAGTTGTAGCACAGTTGAAAGGGCCCCAACCCCTGAAGTTTCTCTTTTGTTTTTTGGGGGGAGGGTGGGGGGGGGAAGAGGGCAGAGGGGAAAGGTAATAGGGAAAGGGGTGCTGTGACAGGTATTTTGCAGGAGCAGATCTCTTACTCTGGGGATCACTAGGGATGTATTTGCTGGCTGGGATGGCAGTGGGGACTTAGTGAGCGTCTATAAATGTGAACAAACAAAATGGCAAACTTGCAGACTTTTAATGCATTGTTATTAACACAGAATTAAATACCTACATTTGGTAACTAACATCTCTACAGTCACTGCAGCTGTTCAACTCCATCAAGTCCTGTTAAGCTGAGTTGGAGAAGTGCAAACGATGGCTCCCAAAACAGTGTAGGAGAACTGCTGTTTGTTGAGCACCAGTAATATGCTCAGAGCTCTCCATAGGTGGAAGATTTGACCCCCGGCCCCAAAACCATAGGACTGGAAGGGACCTCAAGAGTTCATCTAGTCTAGTCCCCTGCACTCAGGATAGGATTAAGTATTATCTAGGCCATCCCTGACAAGTGTTTGTCCAACCTGCTCTTAAAAATCTCCAATGACAGAGATTCCACAACCTCCCTAGGCAATTTATTCCAGTGCTTAACTACCCTGACAGTTAGGAAATTTTTCCCCAGTGTCCAACTTAAACTGCCCTTGCTGCAATTTAAGCCTTTTCCTTCTTGTCATAGCCTCAGAGGTTAAGGAGAACAATTTTTCTCCCTCCTTCTTGTAACAGCCTTTTATATACTTGAACACTTATGTCCCCTCTCAGTTTTCTCTTCTCCAGACAAAACAAACCCAATTTTTTTCAATCTTCCCTCATAGGTCATGTTTTCTACATCTTCAATCATTTTTGTTGCTCTCCTCTGGACTTTCTGCAATTTCATAGAAGATTAGGGTTGGAAGAGACCTCAGGAGGTCACCTAGTCCAACCCCCTGCTCAAAGCAGGGCCAATCCCAACTAAATCATCCCGGCCAGGGCTTTGTCAAGCAATTTGTCCATATCTTTCCTGTAATGTGGCACCCAGAACTGGACATAATACTCCAGTTGAGGCTAAACAGTGTGGAGTAAAGTGGAAGAATTACTTCTCGTGTCTTGATTGCAACACTCCTGCTAATACATTCCAGAATGAGGTTTGCTTTTGTGTGTGTGTGTGTGTGTGTGTGTGTGTGTGTGTAGCAACAATGTTACACTGTTGACACATATTTAGCTTGTGATCCACTATGACCCCCAGATCCCTTTCTGCAGTACTCTTTCCTAGGGGAGTCATTTCCCATTTTGTATGTGTGCAATTGATTGAATCTTGTCATCTAATTAAGCATGAGGTCACTAAGGAGTACTCAGATGTCAACAAAACTGTCCCAATTTTCACAAATGTCAGCAAAATCAGAAATTTAAAAATCAAATGTCCAAAGTTTATTAACTTTGAATTTTAAATTACCAATTTAAAAATGTGATAGAGACTGATATGGGTTCTCTCTAATAATTCAAAACACACCTATTGGTACATACCACACTGACACTATTAGGTTCTGAAACCAGATTTGGCAGGAAGTGTGTGGGGGGGGAAATGGTCTGTTCCAGAATTCCTGTTAATGTAGAAACCCCAAACTATACCCATCTTTGAAAAGACTCTCTCTGCTACCAACAAAACAATGCAGTCTAGACTTTTTTCCATCAATAATAAGGACTTCATCTTCAAAGCACTTTGCAAACTTTAATTTCACAACACTCCAGAGAGCATATAATATATATATATATATATATATATATATATATATATATATATATATATATATATATTATATATTATCGTGATTTTACAAATGGGGAAGCTGAAGTCTTTCCCAAACAAAGTCTGGGCCAGGGCTGGAATTATAGTTCAGGTGTTCTTGCCTCCTATAGCGTTCCATGAATAGGAATTAGGCCATGTCTACACTAGCACTTATATCGGCAAAACTTTTGTCATTCAAGGGTGTGGAAAAAAAATGCATCCCTGAGCAACATAAGTTTTGCCAGCATAAACACTCGTGTGCATAGTGCTATGTCAGCGGGAGACGCCCGCTAACATAGCTATCGCTGCTCGTTGAGCTGGTTTTATTATGTTGACAAGAGAGCTTTCTCCCCTCAGCATAATATGGCTACACAAGTGCTCTTACGGCAGCACAACTGTGTCAGTACAGCTGTGCCACTGTAAGCTTGTGAGTGTAGACATGGCCTAATACCACCTGCCCCTCTCCCTTTCTCTCTTCTCTTTAAAAAAATAAATTACTTGAAACTAATTTGGGGAATCATAAAAATTTAGGCCCCAATTTTGCAAATACTTACACACATTTAAGTATGTGAGCAGTATAATTGGCTTCAATGGGGCTATTCACATAAAGTGATGCATCCAAGCATGTGCAAAAGTGAAGTCTTAAGCAGACAATAAAGAAGTATAAGGCTAAAGAGTCTCACATGAGAGAGAAATTCAGATCCACTTCCCTCTGAAGATTAATATGAACTGCAGTCTTTAAAAGTACAGAATTACCCAAGCAACTTTTATAGGAATGGTCTCTCTCGCTTCAAACATGTAAAATGTCAGATAGCATCAGGTCAGCCTCAAATGGAATCTCTCTCCCCCTCCCCACTTTGATTACCAGCTACTTACACTGCTTACCTTAAAAGACATGAGGGGCGGAATCAACTGAGGTGAGTTCTAAAAGGACAACGGTCACATTATTTCTTTCACGGCTGAAAGGCTGCACATATACACAGTAACCTATATATTGTTTAGAGAAGATAGTTTCTTATTTGAGAAGATAAGGTTTCTGTCACTCATTGCCACCAATCTAGGAGGAACAAGACAGATACACAAATAGAAAAAGCTAATGCATACTGTGGATCTGTCCTCTTTACATTACGCAGGGGTCATCGTCTTAATATTGGCCCAAGTGTTACTCATGCTGCTTGCTCTATTTGCTGAACAAAAGTAAACTACGCTGTCACTGAGTGACAAAGTAGTGTCTGGCATCTTTGCAAGAATCCATTCGGCAGAGCAAGGGGTACGCAAATACTGTATACAGAAGTTGCAGATACCAAAAATGTTTTTAAGTCACCTGAAATGGAGGTCAGATCTACCCTATAAATAGATATCAGTATAACTACGTCGCTATGGGATGTGGATTTTTGGCACCCAAGTGACGCAGTTATACCAACTTAACCCTGGTTGTCAAGAAGGCTAATAGCATATTGGGCTGCATTAGGAGGGGCATTGCCAGCAGAACGCGGGAAGTGATTATTCCCCTCTATTCGGCATTGGTGAGGCCACATTTGGAGTATTGTGTCTAGTTTTGGGCCCCCCACTACAGCAAGGATGTAGACAAGTTGGAGAGAGTACAGCGGAGGGCAACAAAAATGATTAGGGGGCTGGAGCACAGGACTTATGAGGAGAGGCTAAGGGAACTGGGCTTGTTTAGTCTGCAGAAGAGAAGAATGAGGGGGGATTTGATAGCAGCCTTTAACTACCTGAAAGGGGGTTCCAGGGAGGATGGGGCTAGGCTGTTCTCGGTGGTGGCAGATGACAGAACAAGGAGCAACGGTCTCAAGTTGCAGTTGGGGAGGTCTAGGTTGGACATTAGGAAAAAGTTTTTCACTAGGAGGGTGGTGAAGCACTGGAATGGGTTACCTAGGAAGGTAGTGGAATCTCCATCTTTAGAGGTTTTTAAGCTGAGGCTTGACAAAGCCCTGGTTGGGATGCTATAGCTGAGGTTAGTCCTGCTTTGAGCAGGGGGTTGGACTAGATGACCTCCTGAGGTCCCTTCCAACTCTAATATTCTATGATTCTAACCCTCAGTGTATATAGTGCTATGTCGACGAGAGGGCTTCTCCCACTGACAAAGCTACTGCCTCTTGGGGAGGTGGATTATCTGTGCAGATGGTAGATGCTCTCTCATCACTGTAGTAGCGTCTTCACTGAAGCGCTACAGTGGCACAGCTGTACTAATGCAGCATTTTAAGCGTAGACTTGGTTTAAGAGTTCGGGGTAGAGAGCAGAAAAGAAACAAGATGGTCTGTCACTCTTTTACAAACATCCCTATTATTCAGCTTACAATGTATTTATATTACGCATCTTTTCAGCATCTGGGCCCTCCACACTCCTAAAAGGGAAAAAGTGTTAGCTTAATAATCACACTTTTTTTAAAAAAGTCCTTATGTGCTATTAATACTATAGACTACTAAAACATAGAAGTATTTTTAACAGTTATTTTCCACTCTTTGCTCAACTTGGACAATGTAAATGGATGGATCAGTTTCACTTTCAGGTTCCCCTGTGCTAAGCAGAGTACTGGAATGTCTAGGTTGCAAACACTAAAGGAGAATGGCATTTCTTTAAAGTTATTTTTACTTTTTTAATATTCAGGTTTGGTAAAAAAATATTATTTTTTTGTTTGTTTTAACAAAAAACCCTGTGTTTTGGGCCTAAACTGACCTGACTAACATTTTAAGTATATGAAGTTTTGGCAAGTATTTTTAAGATCATAATCTGCTAGAAAAGATTTCAGTATCATTCTACTTCAACACTGTTAGTCAGTAGAATTTTTTTTTTAATGCCTTATGCCTTTAACAGGGTACAACTCAAGAGTGTGGTGCAGGGGAGAGAGAACAGGACTACTTTGGTATATCTGCATTTATGAGTTCTCTCATGCAACATCTGTAAATCACAGCTAACACCTATCTTGTCCAGACTTTGCAAAAATGCGACACGTGATCTTTAAATGGGAGGGAGGAAGAAGGAACTGCAGTTACCTCTCTGGCAGCCTTGCTGTGAACCTACCCCAAGAGATGGGGGAAGGAAGAAAGGAACGGTTTTGATCAAATTCTCTCTCTACAGTCCTTTGAACACAAGGAGGAGGATGAATGTGTGTAAAGAATTATAAGCTCTATACATGGTCCACCCCCAAACCACCATCCACACATTTTAGAAGTACAAATAGAAGTCTTTATCAGCCATGAAGCTACCAAAAAAAAAAAAAAAAAAAAAAAATCCATCCTTAAAGAAAGTGCATGATCAGTGGCACACCTGGAGGAGGAGAAGAGTTTCCTTTAGACTAACAGACACTGAAGTGGATCTCCCCTACCCTAAGGTAGGCACTAGGGAATAAAGCTGCCAGCTCTGAGAGCCAAGTGAAGGTTGCAATTCAGTTGAAGCCACAATTAGGGGATTGATCCAAAATATGATCTGGCAGACCTAGGGGGATTCTATGTAGTCAACATCCCATAGGTTCCCCAAGGCCACTCATAGAATCCTAGAGCCATAGGGTCAGAAGGGACCATCAGGGTCATCTAATCTAACCCCCTGACAATATGCAGGATTTGTTGTATCTAAACCATCCAAGACAGATGGCTATCCAGTCTCCTTTTGAAAATCTCTAGTGAAGGAGCTTCTACGACTTCCCTAGGCAGTCTGTTCCATTGTCCTACTACTGTTCTTACAGTTAGGAAGTTTTCCCTGAGATTTAATCTAAATCTGCTATGCTGTAGTTTGAACCCATTGCCTCTTGTCCTGCCCTCTGTGGCAAGAGAGAACAATTTTTCTCCATTTTTGGCAGCCTTTCAAGTATTTGAAGACTGCTATCACATCCCTCCTTAATCTCCTCTTTTCCAAACTAAACATACCCAGTTCTTTCAGCCTTTGCTCATATGGCTTGCATTCCATCCCTTTGATCATCTTCGTCACTCACCTCTGGATCCTTTCCAGTTTCTTTACATCCTCTCTCTCCAGCAATGACCAAAACTGGACACAGTACTCCAGCTGAGGCCTAACCAGTGCCTAGTAGAACGCTACTATCATTTCCCGTGACCTAGATGATATGGCTCTGTTAATGCAACCCAAAATTGCATTTCGGTTTTTTTGCAAGAGTGTTGCATTGTTGACTCACGTTGAGGCTGTAATCGACCACAACTCCCAGATCCTTCTCAGCAGTGCCGCTGCCCTGTGTTTTTGTTTTTCTTCCTTAAGTGTAGTACCTTACATTTGTCTTTGCTGAATTTCATTTTCTTGTCTATAGCCCAGCTTTCCAATTTATCAAGATCCCTTTGAATTTTAACACATTCTGGGAGTGCTGGCTACAGCCCTGTCCTCCTCCGAACTGCTGCAAGTAACTGCAGATCACCCTTTCCTACGAGCTCAAGATGTAACCCATGAAGCATGGAAACTTTCACACCTTTCCTCTTCAAAAAGAGCCTGCTTCCTAGACCAGCTGCTGCAAAAAGGCCCCAAGCTGCTGGCAGTAGAGTCTACACTCTCCCTACTCCCTTTCTCCAAATCCAGCTTCTGTCATTGTAACAAGTGAGAAAACAGTTATTGGAGAGCATCTGGATCTCCCTCTGCAGATGCTGTCCTAAGAGAGAAAAAAAAGTCACCAGAGAGGGCAAGTTGGACGAGAGATAGTAGGAAAAACAAGTTCCTCAAAAATATACTTAGACTCGCTTTCCTGTCATAGTGAAAACCCATCACAAATATCACTGAATGAGGATGCAAAAAGCCAGGATTCACTCAGAGATGGACAGCAAGCCAGTGAACATGATTAAGACAGGAGCGACAGTCCTACTTTCTGATGCAGAAGAGTGGTCCAGCAGCTTTCTGGACTTCTTGGCAGCCCTTAAATACCAAAAGGTAACTACACCCAATAAATCCTCCAACACTAGCACAAGAGGAAAACAGTCTGTAAAACAAAGGCATGTAAGGCTGGAACTACCGCACAGATTGCCTTTCCATTGCAGATCTGATAGTCTACGTAATACTGAAGAGCACTTACCCACATTTTCTTACTTTAGTTAAAAGCCTCAGTGGAGCAGGACTGGAAATCTTAACCCTGCTGTGTTTTCACCCCACACGTAGTAAGTTAAGCTGTGGGGGTAGAGTGCTACCAGGTACAACAGGCTGCTTTAGCACTGTGTGTTGAAGCAAAATGAAAACAAGTTTTATTTGAATGAAAACTGCAAGACTTCACACCATTAAAAGTAGCAGGTTCACAACTCTGATGTGTATCTGACTATTTCTGACTTTATTCATTTTTTTAAAAAGGGATGCATCAAGCAACGATTAGCTTGTTTACTCTGGTAGCCTAGAAGTGCCTATATCAAGTGCAGTTGGAAATGTATTGCTGCAGTGATGCTCAGTTGTCTCCTTAGAGAAATAGTATCTATTTCGTGTCCTGGTGCCCCTCTTTACTGTGAGCACCTCAGAAGCTATTCAAATGTATTTATCCTTGAAACACCCCTGTGAGGTTAGGACATGCTATTATTCCCATTTTACAAATATGGAAGTGAGGCAGAGAGAGACTGAAGCTATGTCTTCACTAAAAACATTGACTCTTGCAGTGACTCATTACAGTGATGGGAGAGATTCTCCCATCCTAGTTAACTTACCTTCCCGTTAGTTGCTAGATCAACATAGCACTGTCTATAGCAAGGGTTAGGTCAGCTTAACTGCATCACTCAGGGGTGTGTATTTTTCACACCCCTGAATGCCATAGCTGGATATACCTAACTTTTTGGTGTAGATCTGGTTTAAATGACTTGCTAAGGGTCACGTAGGAAGTCTTTTTAGAGCAGAGAATCAAACTCAAGTTTCCAGAATACCAGTGTAGCATTTGAATCATGGATTATCCTTCCTCTGAATTGCTGAACTGCATGGGGGTGGGGTTGGAGAATCAGAATTTGACTTGGGGAGTCCTGTAGGAAATCTCTATGTATCAATCAGCACCACAATGCTTTCCTGAGGCCAATGTGCAATTTAAGAGCAGAGCTGACAAAAGAGAAGCATAAAGCACTGGCTATCTAGGAAAAACAGAGACTACAGTCATTGACTTCAACGTATTTATCTTCAAATGTAACATTCTCATAGTACTTTTAAGTTGATGGAGAACCCAGATGAGTCCTTGGGAAATATAACTTTCTTTGGACAGCAGAGTATGGTTAACTGCGGTATGCAACTTCACCTGCAAATGCAAGTCTTGTGAAAAGTATACCTCATCTGGTAGTCTGTCCATGCGTTTGCTTTGTGACTCTAGACAGCGATTATACTTTTTGGTTTTTCGTAAATCATAGGAAAGTATTTCTTAGTGTAAGCGAATAAGTCAGACAGCACTGGTAACTTTGGCTCAACGGATGTCTTTCCACCAGTTGTATGGCAGGGGGACTTATCTGTAGTGCTGTCCCCCAGGAATCACGCGTGTTCTTGAATTTGTTAACCATTTTACTGAATGAGAAGAAAGCTTAAGTGCGCTTCAGTATCTCACATCAGGTTTCTCTGAGACATACTAAAATAATACTTTTTGTAATACTTTTGATTATCTATTTTTAAGGAGTGAAATTCTTTGGGCTACAAGTCTGTAATGAAAGTATAAGGATGTGAATGTATCACAAGCTCTTCACAATATTTTGCTACGTGGAGTCATGTTGGTCTGTGCTATGCTATGTATATATCTTCTACCTCAATGAAAGCTTCTGTCAGTCTCTTACATCGGGCAACTGTTAACACAAACTAAACCGCTAGCCTGGACAGTGACATGGTAGCTGAAGACAAGAAGCTGTCTCTTAAGGATACAGTACATCATGCTTTGGGATATAAATCAACCTCTAACTGTGGGGAGCTAGAAGGAAAATTTTCTTGTGGGAAGGCTATCCACTATCTATTTACTTCATGGTTTCTTGCACCTTCCTGTGAAACATCTGGTTCTGCCCAGTGTCAGTGACATGATACTGGACTAGATAGACCATGGGTCTGATCCAGTCTAGCAATTCCTATGTTAAGTACAATTTGTCATCGTCTTGTCCCTTTGCTGTCCCCCCCCTTTGCAAAAGATGTGATTTTATTTGTAGTAGGACAATATTACCAACCCAGGCCTTAAAAATCATGACTTGAACCAAAAAAAGAAAAATCATGAGACTGGTTTAGAAATTGTGCATGTGTTTAAAAAAACAACAACAAAACTTTGGGGTTCTTTGTCTTTGCTTTCTGGCTTCTGAGTACACTCTGGTCTGCATCAGGAATTGAAAGATTTACAATAAAATAGTGGGAGTTGGTAAACAGAGTCGCCAAATCCACATGGCAAAACACAATTCTATGTGCTGCTGTTAAAGTTACACCCAAATCAACATGCACAATAAGTGAAAAGATCCATCCCTCTATCTAACTAGAAAATGTCAGCTGGTTAAAGACACAGCATGATCAATAAAGGAACAATAAGAACTATCTATGTTTTATGATCCAGAAGTTACAGGCAGAGACCCAAACTATGGAAGAGTGGATATCTACACTAAAAAAACTCCAGGTCTAGAGCTGGCTAGAAAATGGAAAGTACAGTCCACAAAAATATGCTGAAAAATTATTCCCCCCTCCTCTTTTTTCAACCAAAATTTGTCAGACAGTCTTTGGTTTTTCAAAAACTAAAAGCTTTTTGGTTTTTGGCTGCTTTTCAGAAAAAATCTGAATGAAATGAATCTTTTCATTAAAAGATAGGTTATTTTTCTATAAAAATGTGAACAAAATTCTCAACCATCTCTTTCCAGAATCACATCTTCCCACTCAGTCTTTATGAAAGGAAAAGGCAAGGAAAACGAGACTGAAGTATACTAGCAGTCTAAAATGTGGCACATAGGGTACCTATTTGTGATTGAATGAAGACCATGGATACTAGAAACTGGTGATTTCCACCCTGACCCTCCTCTAGAAGGGGAAAGGGGGGGGGGGGAGGGGAAGAGAGGAAAAAATCACATCAAAAGAAGAAATGCACACACAAAAATATTTTTAAGACAGAAAAGCATAGGAAGATTGATGAGAATGTTCTATTGCTTTATTAGAGAGCCTAATGATGTCCAAATTATAGCAAAGTTCAATTGTGTAACCAGGGAGCCTAGATTTCATCCTTGATAAAGACATGGATTTCTGTCTCACAGGAGAAACCTGTAGTTCACTAACAAAGATGACCTTTTATATGATATGCTTCAAGGCCACAATTAGCTGGAGAAACACTGTACTTACTTTGGCAACATGAGCTTTTGTACCCTGTGCTAATTCTTTAGCACAATCTCAACAAGCCCATTGCAGCATTCTACCAAAAAATTGAAGGAAGAGACACAAAACCCACTGTCTCTGAATCCTAATTACCCTCAACAATTAAATGCAGTTTAAATTAAGATGATGAAGTTAACTGACTTACCGTCTATATCCCACAGTGACCAAAACAATAAAAGGTAGTGAACTATAACCCAAAATATACCCTGATTTCATGTCCATGAAGCAGCATTCATGAACAGCTAGAATTTTAAACATTAGCCAATTTTATAGCATTCAAATGATACTTTCTGAGAAATATCACTGGTAAAAATAGTGACATTCATCAATACAGCATGGCTTTTCTTTAAACTAAAATCTACACAGATTTGAAAAGGCTACAATTACTCTGACAATGTTTCTACAGCTAAGCAGGAATTTGGGGGTTGAAATAAATGGTTTCTTTCTCTCTCCATGCCCTCTCAAAATCAGCTTTGTTTTAATCAAGAATTTGATCAAAGAAATCACATCTTTAGAAACATATTGTATACCTCTGATCCCTCCACTACTTCCCATTAGCTCCCATCAGTCACAAATGAAGGAAGGAAAATTCAAAGCCATAGTATTTCATCAGTGGAAACTAAGGCATTTTAACCATGCCATCCGACCCTGCTCACAGCAGAGTATGTAACTAGTAGGGAAGGGAAAGCATTGGATCGAGGACTGCTCATCATGCTTAACCAGAGTAGAGCAACAAAAATAAGATTTAGAAAATACAACCTATGAAGAAAGGTTGAAAGAACTGGGCATGTTTAGTCTAGAGAAGAGAATGCGGGGGGATGGGAGGGAGGGGCAATCTTCAAATATGTAAAATATTGTTATAAAGAGGACGGTGATCAATTGTTCTCCACATCCATCAAGGATAGCACACGAAGTAATTGTCTTAGTTTGCAGCAAGGGAAATTTAAGTTCGGTATTAGGATAAAACTTTCTAATGATAGTAGTTTACCTGTTCCAGTACTTATCTAAAGGAGGTTGTGGAATCCCCAGTGAGTGGAGGTTTTTAAGAACAGGTTAGACAAGCACCTGTCAGGCAGGGATGGTCTAGGATTAATCCTGCGTCAACACAGGGGGAGGAACTAGATGACCTCAAGATCCCTTCCAGCCCTACATTTCTATGATTCTATGCTGACCAGTCCTAGATTAATTCTGCATTAGGAAACCTGTTCTTATTAAGTGACCCTTCCCGCAGCATCTACTCTGGGAAAATACAGACTGAAGTTCTTTCCACCATGGCTACTGCCCCTGGAGAGATGTATCACCTGACCCTGTTAGAAAATTACAGGAAAACTCTTTCCATGTGCAACTGCATAGTTCAGCAGACCCCTAAAGTGCACAAGACCATTGAGTACAGAGGAAGGCAGTCACCACATTACTTTTCACTATAAAGGTACATCCTCTCCAAGCATTTTTAATGACAAATGGCTACTAAAGCAAACATCCAGTAGGTGAAGGGAGGACAGATTACAGCCAGTCTTCCTGTTTTTACTGCCCTTGACTCAGTAAATATTGTAAGACTCCATGCTAATCATTAAAACAAATCACTAAAACCCCATTAAAGCAAAGGGGTAGCTATACCAATACAAAAACCCCTCATGCAGAAAGACCCATAAAGTGGTGTTATGCCAGTGAAACTTAAATGACTTCTACCTACTTCCATATTCAAATGAGGGTAAATTAGATCATAGTCAACCCCTATATTATCACTTGACCAGGGTGGAGATGGAGAAAACATCTACAAGGGTGGAGATGGAGAAAACATCTAAGAGCCCAGAGATTAAATTTTTTTAAAAAATCTACATGTCAAAAGTTAGACTAGTGTCTAAATGCTTCTGTCAGGAAACTGAGCACACAATAAAGGTATTTAAGTGCTGATGAACCATTCAAGTGCTCGGAGAAAAATGAATGTACATGTTCTTTAAGGACAGGTACATTCAGTGAAACTTAAAACCCCTTGGTTTGTTTATTTATTTATTTATTCTACGATTACTTACACTCCCAGTTAACCGTTAACTACCCCACCCATAAATAGATGCATCCGGGACAAAAGCTACACAAAATTCAGGTGAGAGGTTTGGGGTTTTTTTTTTTTAAATGACCAAGAGCATTCTAAATGGAGAAAGAAAAAATTCCTGTATAATCCTCCACACAGACTATTATGAAATAACTCTTTTGTTTAATTATTACGCATTGGATGGGCAAACACTATATCCCGATGGACAGAGAGCAGCTGTTACTATAACAGAAAGACATTCATCTTCCTTTCTTGGAACCCTGAAATTCTATCAACAACAATGCCTGTAAAATGACTCTCATCTTGCTCAGTTTTCAAACTAGCTTTCATATACAGAACTATTTTTAGCAAACTCTAGTTTGTCACACTGCACTTTAAAGTTTTATACTTCAGTTATTTCAGGTCACTTATAAATGCAGTTGAAACAAGTAAACAGCAGATCTCTCTTTCAGTATACCCTTCATGAATAGTGCATTCAATTCATCTCTCTCAGGTTTATTCTTGTATCAGCAGTTCATTGAGAATGAGTTTGATCACTGCAGTTATCGGCTCTGACCTTAGTTATCTAACAGGGATGGTGATCACACTCACTTTTGGGGCTTATAGTTGCCTTTGATGAGGTTCTTTCAGCAGATACTTATGTGACAAATACAGAATCTGCATAGGCGATTGTGCAGGAAAGGAAATTCTATTACCTGCAAAAAAGTCTTTCTAAGCTTCTTTTTTACTAACCCAGAATATTTAGTACGTACTCTGTCCCACCAGGTGAAAGAGGAACATATATTTTTATATAACATTTTCTACAGAACACTTTTCTGGTTTCCTTAGGCTAAAACAGTTCCAGAAAGTTGACAGACATAAGACCGGTGTTAGTACACAACTAAATATAGCAATATTAGGCCAAATTTTCTGCTGATGTTAACTGACACATGTCCATTGCCTTAGCCAGTTTATGCAAGTAGAGAATTATACATGCCATCATGTTACTGTACACTTGGTAGGGGGTTTTGGACAACATCTATCCCCTTCTAGGTCAGGATGGGCAAGCTTCCCTTAACTCTATAAAACTTAGTCCACTAGAAAAGACATCCAGCAACGCTAAGGACACCGTTTAGCAGTAAAAGGCTACTCTTCTTCACTGCCTGCACCAAGAACTTATAAAGGCAGGATTACGACTTTGCTTTCAAGAGACCAGTAAGTGAATGCAATTTTCAATGAAATTTGTACTATAGCTGATCCCAAGTTTGTCATCTGTGCAGACTTCCATAAAGGATTTCTGCTCTGTACCTTTACTTTTGAAGATGTTTCAGGACTCCAGGAAAGACATTCCAGCTCTTCACTCTAGTAGTCATTTCCAAAGAAAGATTAAGCTACAGTTTACACTGGTTAATAAATAATCATGTAACAGCCCAAACCACAGTTTGGCTCACAGGATGACCAAAAATGTGAGGCTCAGCACATCTCTAGGCTTGTTCTGTGCTTACAAGAGGATATAGTTTCCAAGCATTTTGAAGTAGAAATATATAGGTACAGCAACTATTGTTGTGATGCTGTATAACCGCTCACATTTATAAAGGACTGCACACAACGCCAAAAGGAAATTATTCCATGGAATAATATGTAAAAAAAGTCTCTGGGATGCAATTATTCCCACTGCCGGCACTAAGTTTTCTGGACCATAAAACAAAATAATTAAGGAGGACCAAGAAAGAGGATTTTTATTGAAGTCTTTACAAATCTTTGGATTGTAAAGCCAAATTTTATATTAAAAATTACATACAAGTTTAGACCCAGAAAAGCTTTTTTCACTGTTGTATATTTATTTATATTACAATAGCCCCTAGAAACCCCAAACTGAACATAGAGACCCATTCACAGTACGAGAGTCCCTGACCCAAAGAACTTACAGCCTAAATAGAAATGTCAGAGAAAACAGAGGCAAAGAGAGGTGAAATGACTTGCTCAGCATCACAACAGCCTGTTCGTGGCAGAGCTGGGAATTAACTAAGGCTCCCTGAGCCACAGTCCAGTATTCTAACCACTGCACCATGCTACCACTCATAGCCATAAACTCTGCCACAATCTGGCTTTTGTCCTATTTTATATAGAGAGAAGAACATGGAGTGGTATAAATTCTTTACACACAACTGTTTGGGATGGACACTTAACTCACAACAGGCACAGCTATAACTAATTTATATGGGTCAACCCAAACTAGAGCCAATAAAGCCTTTCTACTACTTTACTCTGTATTCTGTAAATGCCTCATGTCACAGAAAAAAAATATTCTAGGAATTTAAAAACAAATATTAGGGCTATTTTTCATATCCTTTTGCGCTAAAGCATGGTGCCTTAACTACCATACGTTCAAATATACAGAGCTAAGAAAAATAATCTGCGATCGCGTTTTCCAGGTCTGATTTTAAAGTCTATTTCCATGGCCGTAAGTGAATTTAGAGCCACAGTGGGATGCAGGCACTCTCCTCTCCCCAATGGTATATAGCTCCCATTTCTAAGCCCTGCAGGTCTTAGGTGCTACTATAATACAAAGCAATAAAATAATAGTAATAAGGTGAAAACATTTCTCTGGCGGGTTAAGTTTAAAAAACAGTGGTTCTTTGAAGCATCTCAGGGCTCTGGAACATTAAACCAGGTACCAACGAGCAAGGATTAGGAGCAGGCCACAGGTGAGATAATCAAAGATGCATAATAAACACATTTATTTCTATGGCTGTACATGGTGTCAAATGGTTATAACATCCATGTATGCAGCATGAGTGTTCTTATATTTCAATGTTGGATAACTGCATCCAGTTAAGAAGCATTCAGAACATCTACATATCACAACCTGTAAAACAGACACAGTATGTAGGAAATTCCTTATTTGTATTACATCACTGTACGCGAACATGAAATTTAGTATCAAAATGTATAACTATTCAAGATGCCTACTGTCTCCTCCCTCACTTTCCTGGCTGCACTAATTAAGTGTTGTCAATGCTTGTAAGTAATTCAAGTGTTTCCCTTGACCACAGTGCATATTCTAGAACAGTTTTATAGAGGGAAGAAAAGCTATCAAAATATTATAGAAATGGTGTTTATTACCACCAGCCCAAAATTGTTATTTAGTCTCAAATTGCTGATTATTGCCAAACAGATGTGTGAATGATCAAAAATGACTGGAATACACATTTGGGAACATGTGCCTCTCAGCCGTAAGGCTGTGGCTTGAACAGAGCTTCTCCTATAAAAACAAGTTATTGACATACAGTATGTGCATGTGAGAGCGAGAGAGACCAAGTTTAAACTTTAGTGAAGCAAAGGGCTACCCAATGACAGGCTTAGCTGTAACCTGATACTCCCACTATGAAAAGCCCAAGGACAACTGATCTTCTCAGACCGCACATATAGGAGAATTGGCAATCTTAACCCATTAACTACTTTGCAGACTTCAAAAATAAGCTAATTTGAGGGATTTTGAAGTCTGTTGTCTTTCAGTCAGTCATACCATTGGGGAGAAAAATAACTTAAAAAACACACAGATACAGTCCATGTTTCATTGTAATCCTTCCCCAAACTGAACTCAATGGAACATTCAGCCATCCCTGAAATTACACCAGGCACACATTTGGCTGAGTAGCCTTATTTCAAGGCAACTGTAACTTCATTCTTGTCCACAGTTATAAACTTTGTATAAAAATGTCTAATATTATGAAGGTCTCAAGCAAATAGTCATAGCAAACACCTCACAACTGATTATATAATTACTGTAGTTGGCAGCCTCTTCCAACACCACAGTCTCCTTACAACTTTAATAATGTAGTATTTAGCTTCCTTTCTCAGAGAAAGGCCTTGACATCATCTTTGCAATGCTTAAATGTCTTAGTTTCAAAGAGGTATCAATGCTGGGCAGAGCTACTGGCGAGAACGGCAGTTGTGCAGACAACTCAACTAAACAAAAGAACTTGCCATCAGTGCTCAGAAACGAGAGGAAGCTCACAGAAATAGCACTAAAAGGCTTAGCAAAAAACAAACCTGAAGTGCACTCATTTTATTAAATGGTTTTATAATCCACAAAAAGGAGAGAGGGGATTGATTGAACACATTTTTACTTCAGCTTCATGTTTGCATTCTTTCCCCTCTTGGAATGCAAAGCTGTGTCTGCTAAGTATGTATTATATGATCCAAAATATTTCTAAAAGCCAAATTAGAAAACATTTCTGACATCTGTATATAAAAATAGGCTTGTCAGACAACAGGTTTACCTGTTTAACTTTATTATTTGATAAAAAGACGCAATTAAGGCTAACTTTACACCCCAGAAATTCATAATGTCAAATCAAGGAGCTCTAAATTAGGGTGAAGACTACCAAATTAGCAACACAATCATCACAATTGAAAGATAAACTTTTGCCAACCACTTACGAGACAGGTTACATCAGATACAGTTTTCCCTAACTAAAATAGGAAATGTGAAAATAAACATAGCATCTAAGCTACACTGTGCAATAACTAGACTGATACTGGCTTTTTTTTTTTTTTTTCCTTTTTAAATGGCATCCCCTGTAGCTGTCTAGGACAAAGTACGGCCTAGTGGCTAGTACACCGTACCAGGAGCCAGGAATTCTATAGGTTGTTCACAGATTTGCCACTGGCTTACTAGTGGCATGAGAATAAATATATGAAAAAAGGGATGCCTAAATACTATGGCAATGTGGCCCACAAATACAGACAGACAATCATTTCCAACAGGGCTTGAATGACTATGGTGACGAAATTTGTCACAAGGAGCACACTACAGATTGCTTAATAGTCTTATTTCAGTGCCTTAATATTTCTATTTAGTTTATTCTACAGATGTTCTCATATCATGCTCATCACGATAATATCCGAGTGCCTTCCATTAGTGCATTAAGCAATGCGACACACATCTGTCATGTGGTGTTTGTTCTATCATCCTCTCCTCAGAGAGAGAAGCAGGTGCAGTAAAGTGTCATGTTTTGGTAGGTTTTTTGGTTTTTTTAAAATAAATACACTTGTTGCTATGGGTTTATGTTAGAGAAGGCAGGTCAAAGTAGTATGTCTTGTACTTGGGGCACAAGGTGGTGAGGTTCATTCCACCACCTATCAGACTGTCCCCAGAGAGAGTTCTGTCTCCTCTTTCTTTAAAATCCTACCTGCTGACTAAATTGTAAGTTCTTTGGTGTTTGGACTGTCTTTTACTCCGTATCTGCACAGGACTAAGCATGGATCTCCAGACACCAAACTTAACACTAAACAAGCCCCCAACCTTGCAAATGATAGCATGGGCTGCTATGTTCCCCTACAGCCCCACTGTCTTTAACCATAGCAGTTTGCCTAGACACCATCATGTGCTGGACAGGAAACTAAACTAATATGCAACAGCTGGAGGACACCAAGTTAGAAATTGCTGAAATACAGGTGGATGGAAAAGGCTAATTCACATCTTTTCTACAGATGAACACAAAAAACGATTGATTACTGTTTTAAACCGTTACCAAGCGCTATTTATGCATCTGAAATTCTAATTGCAGTCAGCTTGGTCTAAAAATATCCGATTTCTTATGAGAGCAACAATGCAATCTAGCTGTATATAGCAGGGTTATAAACAGAAAGCCTTACTGTGAGGCTGGAGCACATTAGCGGGTTGCAGACTCAGTCTCAGTTCACTGCGAGGCTGCCTTGCCATACAGAACCATTCCCTTCATTTGGTTTACATTGTTCTCGCCTGGTAGCTAGAGGCAGTGAACAAAATATTTAGTCTGACCTTGGGCTAGTCACTAATTTCTCCATGCCTCAGTTCCCCACCTGCAAAATTAGGATGAGGATGATAATAAATAATAATACATCTTTCTTCCCACCCTTTGTCTGTTTTACCTCTGCGCTCTCTGGGGCAGGGATATCTTGGTACATGCATAGTACACAGCAAAACAGGGCCCAGATCTTGACTGAGGAGTCTATGCATCACCATAATTCAAACAACAAATGAAGTAGTATAAGAATACACCATGGTGGGCCAATGCCAAGTTCTATATAATGTAACCAGAGGTCTTATGAAAAAAATACATAATTTTAAAAAGGTCTAAATATTGGCCAAAGTTGTGTTTTTTTTTTTTTTTTTACACAGTACTACATTTTTAGTTTTCAATAGAAGTAGCACTGCTATAAACAAATAAAGAGGGAACTGGAGAAAAGAACGTAATTAGACTAAAACATTATATAAAATTATGTAAAACAATATAAAACATTATGTAAAAAGACTAAACATTATATAATCTAAGTATAAAATTTGCTAGGTTTGCAGAATTCAAGGACACAAAATGTTTAATCTTTAATTTAGTTTCTGACCCTTTGACTTCAACAGCTCCAAGAAATCTTAAAGAGAAAGTTCAGGGAGAAAAGTGGAGTATATTATTTAATCTATCTCAGAGGTACAAATGGCTAAACTGCTTCAAATTATTTCAAGTTGAAGTAATTATGAAGAGAAGATACAAAACATCAGCAGAGCTTTAATATTTAAGTGGGGGGAAGCTTGTAGTGGTGAATACTGTTCCACAAATGTCTCACTTCAAGACATCCAGTTTCATTGGTGTGAAAAATCTCCTCATGAAGGGACAGGCATAAAGTCCATAAGTGGGACCAGAGTAAAAATGGCCAATGCTACATTGCACAATTCAATTCCAGGGAATTCTATTGGCCAAGCAAGACCTCACACCTCCTGCTAGTTCTAAAATGAAAGGACGGGTGGGATGAAAAGGAAAGATGACACCTCTTTAAAATAGAAATTACACTTTGTGGTTCCTCTTCCCCAGCTTCCCACAACGTTTTGTTATACAGACTGCAACTGAGCCAGAAGTACTGTATCCTGCAGCTAACCAAGAAACTAAAAAACTTTAAAATAATTCATTCAATTGAATGAGAAATAGAAACGCTGGCTTTAAAGCAAATCCCAAACAAACTCCACTGCACTTGGGTTCTTTTTAACAGTCTCTGTCAATTTGAAAATAGTTATATAATTCTTAGAAGCCATCTGTAAGGATAAATAACAATGCTCTAATGACCTATTTAGTTTGAGTTTTGATTAAAGATACCTTGCTGGATGTTTTTAAGTATAAGACGTCATAATCATAAGACTACATCTTCAATGCTATTTATTCTGGGTGCCTAACTTGAGAAACATTGGAGAGAGCTGATTTTCAGGAAGTGCTGACTGACTGTCCACCATCTGAAAATGAGCCTGCTCCAAGATTCTACAAGTTAGGCAACCAAAACTGAAGACATCCAAAAATCACTATTCACTTTTAAAACATTTAGACCAGATTATTATGCTTAAATTGTCAGTTATCAAGCTGCATTTGGCTGAAAAGTGCTGAGTTTTAACCTTTGTAAGATATTGCTCTGATCAGCAGATGAAGATGGGAAATGCTCAGTTAACCAAAGCAGCCAGGTGCCATTCCATGAATGGCCACTTTCTTACAACCAACACATCAATAACCAGAATTTAGGATACATTTCTGAAACATGAAAGGCCCAGAATTACTGTCTTTAAAAATAGCAGTGATTTTTATTTTAAATAAGCATGGACTTTAAAGGAATATGTATAATGGGTATTAAGCACCTGCACCATTTTTGTTGATAAGCCCACCTAAACCAAACAGTTCATTCTGCATTAGGTGAATTTTGAAAGTATCTCGATTCATTTAATAAAGTATGTATATTTTGCTGAGGAATATTTCATAGACACCACTGATTAAAGAAGCCAGACAAGTGGAGTGGAGCTAATGTTATCACATTAACAACTCCTCAAAAATCCTGTTGGATTTGAGTTTGCAAAAGTAGCACTTGTGCCTTACAAAGCTGGAAAAGCCCATATACTCGTCTATGACGGACAGTGGGAATAGAAACGACAACAAAAAATGAAGTAAGGCTTGTTTCTTTCTTCTGTACCTTCTATTCAGTAGCAGTAAGGCAGATCAAAGATTACTGCATTGCCTAAAATACAAAAATCTGACAAGCATGTCTTTGCTGATCCACACCAGAATGGAGACCATAGTGGATAGGAGGGTGGTGACATTCAGGCTGTTGGCAATGCAAGAGCTCTGCTTTAATTGGCTGTTTCTGCTCAGTTGATGAGATAGTAAGAAAAATTTTACTGCCTGGATAGGTTACTCAAAGAGACACACACAAAAAAGGCATACATTTCAGCGTATAAATGCTTTAGTTGGATAGCAGGGTTGATGTAAACTGTCCCTCGCTGTTCTAGGGAATCTGATTTTCTTTAACCTTATTAGCAAACCAAACACACTCCAAAGAAACTGCATGAACAGAGATGCTTTAAAATTTTCATTGTTAAAAAAAAATGCACAAGGTACTAAGAGTCGATGTTATAATACCACTAAATCTAACATATATTACACACAGACACACGTTTGACATAAGGATTGTCTCAGTTCTGCAGAAAAGAAAACAATCTTTGCTGTATAAGTATCTAGATTTGATTTTTTTTTTTTTTAAATATCTTAGCCACCTGGTTCAAAAGTTTTGCCTTTAAAAAACACAATCACCATTAACCTTGGACCAGAAGCTTTATTGTGTTAAATTAGTAAGCTAATGATCCAATCTTATTCTCTTTCTGAAGCCAAGATAATAAATACAAGACACTGAAAGAAGAGACTAGATTCATTGCTATATGGTGGTACTTCTTATTTTGGAAAGAGGTTAAATCCTGCAATGTGTATGCAATGTTTTTCAAAATAAGCCATTTTCCATCTTCTATATTATCTAAATTTCATAGTTTAGAACACTATTTCTGAACATTTGGGCTGCAGAAAATTTGCAAACAAAAAGCTAAAAATGAACCCAAGGTTTTTATCAACAAATCTTCAATACTCCAAAAATTAAGCATACAGATATTTTTAAGAATAGCAGTCCATGCTTGTTTTGTTAGTCAGCCAAGGTAGCACAGAAAATCCATCAACAATGGAGGCTGAGCTATTTTTAAAAAGCCCACCTCTTCCACAGTCCTAAAATACACACACACAGACTACTTCAAGCAGTACTCACTGCTGTGAATCCCCACTAAAAAGCTGCAACTTTGCTCTTTTCTCTGACAGAGCTGCTTTAGGAAAAGCTGGACAGAGAAGGAGGGTCATACTGCTAAACAAATACACAAATATTAGATAAATGTGGAAGAAACAATACATAAAAATAGATTTACAATATTGCTGGTGCTCTAATTTGATGATCCACTGAGACCTTTCAAAATAAATATGATTATATACATTTTCTATTTCTTTTTTTTTTTTTTTTTAAATTAAATTTTCAGAGTCTGTGGAGGTATGTCCTAGTAGGTTATGCCTTTTTATAATATGACACACACAGGAAGCTTACAGGGTCGATTTTTTTAAGGCAACTTTATTTTGCTCCAGATGATGTTTTTGCCATTATATGAAATTACAGGAGCAGATTTTAACAACAAAAAGAGGCTCTCTCATTTGTGAGCCAGATGAGCTAAAACGATTCTAAGAGCACACGGAAAGAAAAATAAACTGACTAAAAAAATTCCCTTTATGCACATAATAGAATTTTCCAGCCAACCGAGCTGTTGTGATTATAGTAAGGCTGAATACCAGGAATACTGGCACACACATACAGCATTTTCCCAGCTCCTTCCAAAATACCTGATCTTGCTCGGCACTGCTACGTAAATACAATCACTCATAACCCTCTTGTAAACACAAGGAAACAAAGCTGTATACAAGTGCCCTATCAATTAGCTACATGTCCTAGCTGGCTTGATTTCCACCACCAATTATTTTTTCTCTGCCCCTCCCTCCCCCCACAACACCACCTTCAGTATGACTTTAAAATAATTAAGAGATGGCATTGTTTATAATACAAAACCCAAGCAGTGGCAGTGCATATTTAATGGGCACTCGGAACAAAGAACCACCACCAGCAGCAGCAGGGACCTCGCGCCTGCTAGATTTCAGCTCGCGCGGTTCCCGGGAGCACATTCCAAAAGAAATCCAACCCGATCTCACCCCCTGCGCTCGCAGAACCGGGACAGGGTCATCACCAGCCTCCCGGTTTCTAATAGGAAACTATTTAACCAACGCAAGGGGAAATCGCTCCCTTCCCTGGCTCCCCAGATTTAAAATAAAAGTAGCCAAAGGAAGAGGGAACTGCATTCCCACCAGACACACAGAGCAAGCAAAGGGCATAACTGCAGCACCCCTCCCCCCTTAAAACCAGCAGCCTCTGCCGCGATCCTTTATCCACAAACCCCTCACCCCCAAACCAAAATCTCCACCACCACCACCTCCTCTCTGCTCAGTAATGAATACAACGTAAGTTACCACAACACAGCCTTCCACTACCAGAGTAGCGGATGTGACCAACTAAAGATCAGCTCAGGATCCATTATGTTTTGGGGATTTTTTTTTTTAAAGGGGAGATAAAAACAAATAGAAAATTGTCATGTGCTAGTGGGAAATGATCCCTTTCCCTTGCAAAATGAGTCTCCCTGCACATACAGAGGGAAATGCACTCATTTGGGGGGAAGGAGGGATCAATTAACTTAAGGCTTTGTATTTTTTTTTTAAACAAGCCACTGCTATGATAGCAACGTCAACGTATATATAGGATCACAAGATTGTGTTGCTGGATGCGCTCTGTAACCTAGATCATTGTTTTACCAATCCCCCAAAGGGTGAGATCTCTCATCTCTTCCTCTCCACCCCTCATCAAAACAAGGAGGGAACGACACACAACAAAGCAGCCCTGCAAAACTAAGGCGCGCCTTCCAGAAATGGCTTTAGCTAAAAAGCCACCCCTTTCCCCCTTGACAAAGGGGACACCCGGTTTTGCACTAACTCAGTGGATCCCGGGTAGCAGAATGGGAATATTTCCATACCAAGCAGCACACACCGCGCGCCCCTGAAACATTTAACGACTCCCAAAAAAACCCACTGTCACAGTCACGTGCGCTCCCCACCACGCCCCTTTCACCCCCAAAATCCAGCTCTTCAGGCTAAAGCAAATGTAAAGCAAATGCATCGGGAGATTCATTTAGCAGCCTGGCCTTCTGATTTTGCCCCCCTAAGTACCTCCAATGTTTACATTAAGTTCCATCGTGCCACACAAGGTCCCCATGAAAATGCAAACCCTGCAGATTTGTGCTCAAGTTTTCAAAGGATGACGAAGGAAGATTTAAAAAACAAACACACACACACCCTCAAAAAAAAACCTTTCAACAAACGGTGGGTTCTTACGCTCCTCTTTTACAACTTTCTATTATATCACCCTGTCACAAATCAGCCCCAATGACTCATCTCATAAAAATAGCAAAATCCTAGGGGATCATAACATTTCATTAAGCGGGGGGAGGGAACGAGAGACACGCTTCGACCGACTTTCAGCACCGTTTAACTCTGGCAAGCTAGTTAAAAACCAGTCACTTTCAAAGAGGCAGCAGATCAAGAAGAATCTGTTTTGAAAAGGCGAGCAGCGTTTCTCAAGGACTAGTAAAAAAAAAATCACAAGAAATTAACACATTAATGGAGAAGAGAAGGGGGGGGGGGAATCAAGTCAGTTACACAACGCAGCCTTGCAAACCCCAGAGTAAAAACACATGGCTCTCTACCTGAAAGACAAAACAATTACTAACACCCAAAAGGTTCTTTTGACTACGCTCGCCTTGATTTCTCCTCCCTCCCTCCCAAACACACACAAGACAACACATGGACAACACAAAAATGCCATTTGTATAAAGTTTCTTAAGAATCTTGAGGCGGGGGGGGGGGGGACATTGCAAGTCATTCACACCCTCTTTAATTAAAGGCAGCAGAGAGCAGAAATATAATCCAGTTGTACCATAACCAGCAACGAAAATGGGAAGGTTTACAAAAAAAAAAATACTTAGCAACAAATTGTATTGTTTCCATTCGTCACGTTTTAGAGGGGATCGGTGGTTTGGACTAATCGCAGAGTCAATTGAACTCGCTCTTTTCAACCGTTAACATAAAACTGGTCAATGGAGAGAGACAGAAATGTGCTTACCTGCACAGAAAGTTCCACAAAGAAAGGCGAAAGTCAACCACGAAGCAATCATATTCCTTGACTTTTTTCCCCCCTCCCTTGTGTATCCCCTCTACCCCCAAGGAAAAACAAAAATGACCGGGAGAGAGAAAGCGGGGTGGGGAGAATGAGAACCTCTACCCAAAAAACCCAAACAAAAATAAGGCTCCTCCTAAATCGGATTCAATTCCTTCACAGTTGCACCAAGGTATCCAGTCCGGGGGGGGGCGGGGGAGGGAAGGGGAGAGCACCGAATTGCAACGCCAGGGCAGCTCGATCGGTGGCTCTCCGGCTCCTGCTCCGAGCTTTCCAAGAGTTTCTTTGCCGGGGCTTTTGTGCCAGGAGAAAAAGCGTGCAACAACACACCGCCAACTCTCTCTCGCTTTCTCTCCCCCCAACCCCACCCCCACCCCCAACCCAGCCCCTTCTGCCTGCCCCAGCAGCAGCAGGGACGAAGGGGACACACACGCACACAAAAACACACACACACACACACACACAGGCGCGCGCGCGCGCGCGCGATCCCACCCCACCCGGGCGAGCGGGCGGGCGGGCGGCCACCCCCCAGCCAGCACCGCACCGAATGCAAAGCGGCAGCGGCAGCAAAACTTTGCAACGTTACCAACCCAGCATCCAGGGAAGCTGCTGCGCCGCGGGAGGCACCAGCCCAGCGGCTGCCAGGGAGAAGGAGGAGGCGGCGGCGGCGGCGGCTGAGAGGAGGCTGGGGGAAGAGGAGGAGGAGGAGGAGGAGAGGGAGCGGGCTCCGAGGCTGGCACCGGCCGTGGCGCGCGGGGCTGGCGGCTGGGGCGAGGAGGGTCCGGCCCGAGGCATCGCTCGCGCTGGAGAGCGCGGGTGGGGCGCGCGGGGCGGGGAGCGGGGCAGCGCGGCGGCGGCGGCGGCAGAGGCTGGCTCGGGAGGGGCCATGTACCACACACACACACACACACACAAAAAAAAAAAGCCCTGAACTGAGTCCAAAATGGCTTCTAAAGGGGGAGAAGCCGAACTGGAGCCAGCGGGGGGACCCGGATGTTAGCTACAAAGGGAGGGGGGGGGGCCGAGAGGAAGCCCAGCAGCTGACGGGGGCGGCGCTGCACGTCAAGGCGCAGGGCGGGGGCTGGTGCTAGCAAGGAGGGGGGGCCGGGAAAGAAAAGGACAGCCCTCCCGCCTACTCCCTCTCCCCTGGCCGGTGACAGGCCAGGACTCACTAGCCCAGCGGCTAGTGGCCAGGACCAGATGCTTCAGAGGAAGGTGGCAGGGCGCTGAAGTGGGCAGTATAAATTGGCCCCTCGGGGAAAGGCCTGGTCCCCTCTCCCCGCCGGTGGAGGCGGCTTTAGCCCCTGAAGCCGGGGGTTTGAGATCCCTGCCCAACTTCTGGGGTGTTAGCAACGTGGGATCTGGAACTGCCCGTGTTCTTGTGGGCCGGGGGACTGTCCTAGCCTCTCTCGGCCTCCACCTAAGCTCTTGGTCTCCCCGTCTGGTGGCAAGGCATCCCCAAGGCTATGCCTGCCTTGTCTAAAAACCGTACAGCAACGTCACCTTAGCCGACTCTGCCACTCCACTGCCGGGCACTACAGAATCGGTGATAATAGATGGGAGATGGAAATGGGGAGGCGAAAAGAAGAGGCAAAACTAGAGTGGTGCCCCTGTGCAGCCAATGTGATATAGGAGGGATTGAGATGGACAGTCGCCTTCCACTCCAGCATCCGAAAATGAGAATACAAGAAAGAGGTTTCCTTTGGCAGAAATCATAAAAGATGTTCCTAGGAAGTCATGAAGGTCCCTGGAAGAATGAAGAGAGATGGCAAACGTGCCCTCGTTCTAGAAAGCAACTGCCACTGAATCAAGAATGGACAGTAATGACAAACCGGACACAGTGTATCAAACACAGTGAAGCCTTCCTCTGACAGATATTTAGAAGGGTTGTCTCAGTTACACTTTGGCAACAGTTAAATAGCTTGTTATGGGCAATAAAATCTTAGGATGGGAGTTTCTAAAGCTCTCAGCATTGGCCTAACTCGTTTTACCATTGACTTCAGTGGAAGCAACCTACAGACTTCAACGGGAGTAAAGATAGGCCAATGCTCTGAACTTTTGAAAATCTCATTCTTACTGACTTGTGAAGATGTGCGTATTTTAATTATTTGTAATGCAGTGTAGCCCAGGAGCCCCAGTTACAGACCACAGCCCCCTTGCACTAGGCACTGTAGAAACATAAAACAAAAAGATGTCCCCTGCCCCACAGAGCTTACAATCTAAATAGTGTACTGTATTGGCTCTAACTGTGTTGAGGAAGATTGAGGCTGGAGAAGTTGGGGAGGATTTAGGCATAAGCTCTACAGAGAATCAAGAAACAGTATTTTTAGGATAATATTTTCCTTATTAAAATCAGAGTCATTGCTCAGTGTTAGAAGGAATGTTCCAAAGGGGGTAGCTGTGTTAGTCTGTATACAGCAAAAGCAACAAGAGTCCTGTAGCACCTTAAAGACTAACAAATTTCTGTGGGCATAAGCTTTTGTGGTCTGCAACCCACTTCATCAGATGCAGCCCACGAAAGCTTATGCCCACAGAAATTTGTTAGTCTTTAAGGTGCTACAGGACTCTCATTGTTTTTGTTAGAAGAAAGCAACTCTTTCTGTGATTCTTTACCCTTGCATAGGACATCAGAAGTCCATTAGTTTTAAGACCGTGTAAATAAAAGGAAAAGAAGATATGGAAGTTCAGTCCTTCCCAAGACTTTCAGTATGATAAGCCCAGGGAATGCTCTGAGTTGAAGGAGCATTTCACTGAACTCTGAATAGCAACAAAGCTTAACACAGAGAATGGTGAAGTGCAGGTCAGCTCATTAATTTATTCAGTGGGGAGTGAAGCTGAATATATTTATAAATCATTTGTCTTTGCTGTAGAAGGAGATAAGAGTAAGCATGAATCATTCCTTAAAAAGTTTGATGAGCATTTTGTTCTAAAACGAAATGTAATACATGAATGTGCAAGTTTTTAATAAAGAATGTAGAGACACCCTGGGAATGCTTTTGTAAGAGTTTTGGGGCAAGGACCAACTTTTTCTGTATTTGTACAGAGCCTAGCACAATGGGGTGCTGGTTCATAATTGGCACTCTTAGGCACTGCTACAAAACTCCTAATCATAACTAATAAAAAGCTCCCTAAGAACAAGTAAATTATTCTGACTTTGGTTCCAGTAAAGAAAAATGCACATGAGACTGTACAGTAGTTGTGATTTTAAATAAGAAACTTTCAGGAAAGTTAGTCAATGTTTACACTAACAGGCAATGCACCTGGCACAGCTAGTGAAAATGCAAGTCACCTACCAAGAAAGTAGCAGGAGCAGCAGTGCAAGAAGTAGCAAAGAAAAAAAAAACATAATCCCCCCCCCCCCATAAAAGCACCATAAAAATGTCAAGGGGACAGATATCACTAGTCAGGTGTACAGCAAGGGAGAACACAGGACAGATGAACAGGTATGATTACACTACAGAGATTATACCAGCATAGCTATGTTGGCATAACCCCATAATGTAGATGCATCCTAAACCAACAAAAGAGGGTTTTTCATCAGTGTAGGAACATCAACTCCCCGAACAATGTTAGCTACATCAACAGAAGCAGTCTACTTTAACCCTGCCCATTCTATGTAGAACACAATCCCACAGCAGCTGGCTTAATAATTTTGCTCTTTTCATTCAAAAATTTCAAAGCACATGTACAAACATTCCTTAAGTAAGCTGCATGACCCACCTGGAAGCAAACAGTGGCCCAGAGTCAGTAAGCAACTTTCCCAGGGCCACAAGTGAGTTAGGAGTAGAACCCAGAGATCCTGACTCCTAATCCAGTCCTCTGAACATCTAAACTCTATCTCCAATATTAAATCAAAAGCATTCCATTCTTCTCTGGCCAGATATAGTTGATTCCCAACGATCCAATTCTTCACTGCCTTGCACTTTCATTCACACTTATGCAAAGTGGATGTAAAACACTACCAATAGTGTACCCCACACACCCAGTTTGCACAGGTGCAAGTGACTACACAAATCACAACACAATCACGTATAAGACCCCTTAGCTTGTCTGTTTGGGGAAAAATATTTGTCACACAAACACCAAGATGCAGTCTCCTTCCATTACATTGTTTCATATTTGGATTGTTTTTTATCATACAAAGTTAAAATGTTTTCTGTACTTGCAATAATGTTTTTTTAAATAACATCACATCTCCCAGGGAGTCAGTTCTGTCACTGATACATTTTGATACTGACATGGTGATAATATCACAGCCTTTGCGGCATGACATTTTTAAACTTTCTGCCATTCTCTGGGAATTTTCAAAGCATTGGTACAGAAGGAAAGGATTTAGGCATATCTAGATAGAGGATTCAATGCTGTGATTTAATCAAGAATTTATAGCGACAGCATAAACTATAAATTCATTTAAGTTGTTTTCTCTCACCTAAGTCCAGTGATCTAAAAAACACTTATAAAATAAGGCCCAGTTGTGTGACTGGATCCAATTAATTAGATCCTTGTGTCTATGCAGAATCCCCTAGGCACCAATGTGATTTATGCAGGCATATGGATCCATTAGTACAGTTACAGTTGCAAGCCTGGGAGTGCACAGTTTGGGTTATTTTTGAATAATTCTTTATAGGAGAAAAACAAACAAAACCCTCACCAGAACAACCACCAGACCTAAAACAAACATTTTAGTGCGCTCAGACAGTTTTACACTTTGTGACATGTTCGGTAATAACATATTCTATCTTTATAGTAGGCTGTAACAGCCCTCACTCAGGTTGGTTGAGTAGTGTTGCCTAGTAGTCAGGGCTAAAGCCCATGACCTGCAGGGGGTTGTTGGTAGAGGAAACTCTGGCCCTCCCACTCCACCGGGCTCCAACCCAGAGCCTTTGAGGGCTATCAGTGATCTCACAGTTGAGACTGCCCTCCCCGGGCCACTTCCTATCACCCCCTGCAATTGTCCCAATGTCTCCATCTGGGTTAAGGTGGTGTGAAGAGTGTCTGCTTCTGGTGGCAGCGGGTAGGGTGGTAGCTCTCTTGGGCAGCAACTGTCTCCTTCTGCGGTAGGACCCACCCTCCTGGACCAGCTCAGTTTAAGGGCTTTCCCCTGCTGTGGTAGTCCAAACAAAAAATAAAAGAGATTACCAAAGCCCAGAGTTCATGTGAGGGGGAGGGGAATGCTTCCCTCTCAGGCTGTCTCTGTGACAGGTCCTCCCTTCCCTCAGGGAGGGACCTTTCAGCAGTTGTCTTAGGGAGAGCATCTGCTCTCCTTGCAGGACTGCATCTTCCTTGGGCTGCCACAATTTAGCTGTTCCCCTGCCTTTTAACTCCTCCTCCAGTTGGAGTATTTCCTACAGGTGCGGTGGAGTGGGGCAGGGCTGGCTGAGCCCAGAGTAATTCCTTAACCCCTTATTGCCCACTGTGAGGTTCGTATACCTCAACACCCATCCTCACCCTCAAGATGGAGCCAGGGGTGCTGGGGCATCAGATTGCTCTTCCCCTTACCTGGATAAAAAGTCAGCATTCTGGTGGGCTTTGCCAGCCCGATGCTGAATTTGGAACATGTAGGGCTGGAGAGACAGGTATCAGCATATAAGCCAGGGGGTTGTGTCCTTCATGGCATTTAACTATCTTAAAGGGGAATAGTCAGTGACAAGTTTACCATGATATAATACCAGAGTGAATCTATGGCCCATTTTACTTCCAGGCCCTCCTTCTCTATGATGAAATAGGTCTGTTCCTATGGGAACAGTTTGCAGCTCAAGAGCACTGGTTGTTCATCCCCATTTATTTCCTGAGATAAAACGGCACCCAGTCCTGCATCTGAAACATCTGTCTCTAAAATGAATTCTTTGGAGAAGTCAGGATTGAATAGGACTGGTTCTTTACATAGGACTTCTTTCAATTTCTGAAAGTCCTATTTGTAGGCCTTGGACCAGTGTCCCCTTTTCAGGCTGTTGTGATTAGGTCCATGAGAGGGGCTGCTATTGTCAAAAACCTCAGTACAAATCGGTGGTAGTAGCTGGCAAGTCCTAAAAAGCTTCTGACCTGTTTATTTGTGGCTGGGCGTGGGGTTGCTTTCCACATAGAGACAGCTGATGCCATTGTTCTATGCCATTGTTCTTTATCTATGAGGGGCCGGACCTGGCCTTTCCCCAAAGTGCATTTCTGGTAGGTTGTTTCTTCTTTCCCGGTCTTACATGTTGCAGGGTTTGCTGTTAGTCCAACCTGCCATAGGTACCAAAGCACAGCAGCAACTTGAACCAGATGTTCCTCCCAGGTCCAACTGTAGATGACCACATCATCTAAATAGGCTGCTGCATGTGAGTTATGTGGCTGCAAAACCTGGCTCATGAGGCATTGGAATGTTGCAGATGCCCATTGGAGGCCAAAGTGCATAGTTCAAAACTGACAGAGGCCAAATGGAGTGGGAAAGGCGGTTTTCTCATGAGAATCTAATGTGAGTGGGTGAGCCCCTTTGTTCAATCTAATGTTGTGACAGTCTAGTAGTTAGTCTACTCAGGACATGGGGTAGGCATCAAATTTGGAGACTGCATTGACCTGCCTGACATCGATGCAAACCCGGACAGTGCCATCAGGCTTTGGGACTAATACGATGGGACTTCACCACTTGTTGGAGGATTCTTCAATGACCCCTAACTCCAGCATGGCCTGGACTTCTTGCTTCATGGCCTCTCACATTTTCCTGGAAAGTGGCTAGGGGTTCTCCTGGACCATTTGCCTAAATTCTATCTGGATGTGGTGGTGTATGAGATGAGTCCTTCCTGGTTAGAAGGACAACACTGTCAGGAATGCTTTCATGAAGCTCCTTACCTGGGCCCTTTGCTCGAGGTGAAGTTGTTCCCCCACCTGTATAGCATCTGGGGACAGGGCGTAAAGCACTTGAGGCCCCAGTTCTGGTTTGGGAGGAGGTGTGGGGAGGCGATAAATAAGCTTTCTTGTTCTTTCCATGACTTCAGAAGGTTGACTTGATAGATCTGGGTGGGCCTCTGCTTGTCAGGCTGTCTAATCTCATAATTAACTAGCCCAACTTGGTGCACAACTTCATAGGTTCCTTCCTACTTGGCCACTAGCTTGGACTCCATACTTGGGAGCAGAAGGAGTACCTGATCATTTGGCTTAAATTGTGTGCACCTGTGTCCCTGGTTATAGGAGTACTCCTGGGTCTGTTGAGCAGTGAGGAGGTTTTCTTTAGCCAAGCCTCCCACAGCCTCAAGTCTCTCCCAAAGCCTCAACACATAAAGCAGGGCATTCTCAGTTCTAGAAATCTGTCCTTTCCCCATCTCTTGGACCAGATCAAGGATTCCCTGGAGTTGTCTCCAATACAAGAGCTCAAATGGGGAAGAACCCAATAGATGACTGTGGGACTTCCTGAATGGCAAAGAAGAAGTGGGGAGAGGCAAATCAGCTGATCCCAATGGCACAAGTTCTCCAACATAAACTTCTTCAACATACGCTTCAGATTCTGACTAAAGTGTTCAATCACACCATCCATATGTAGGTGGATAGACTGAGGCGCATGAGGACTTTATTTTAAAAAGATCACAGACTGGTTTCAGCAAGCAAGACATGAAGTTTGTGCCTTGGTCCATGAAGATCTCCTTAGGAACTCCCACATGAGCAAAGACTTTTAGAAGTTCCATGGCAATAGTCTTTACATTGGTGCTACGCAGGGAGATTGTCTCAGGATAGCAAGTAAAATAATCAGCTATCACTAATAAGTATTTGTATCTAGTTGCACTTTTTTCAGGGGGCCAACAAGGTCTATCCTGATCTATTCAAAGTGGATGTCAATGACCAGGAAAGGAGACTTTTGCCCCCTCCTCCACCGCTTTGGCCCTACTAGTTGGCATTCAAGGTTCAAGTTGGAGAAGTTTTTAGCTTCTTGATGTACGCTAGGCCAAAAGATTTGATACAAGCTCCAGGCCAGAGTTTTTTCCAATCCAAGATGACCCACTGAGGGGATGGCATGGGCCAGTCTCATGGCCTCACTGACGGGAAGTCAAAGGATGAGGAGTTGTAACCGAATCTCCCCCATCAGGTGGTCTTTTTCCAGCCTATACAGTTGCTTCCCTTGGAGCTCAAAGTGGGGATAGTGCGCTGCCCATTGGGGATCTCATCATGTATGATGCCAACAGGATGGCCTAGTTGTCAGGGGACCATTGGGCAGCCGTTGCCACCCACTCAAACATTGTCAGGCAGTCCCCATCTTTGTGAGCTTTGTTGGTATGGGAGAGGCCGTTGGGCTTGAGATGGTGGCCCCTGATTTAGAAGCCCTAGAGGACCTGTGGGACTGCATCAAAGCTCTGACCTGCAGAAGTAACCATTGCTGCTTTTCCTGTTGTTGGGCCCTCTCATGGGGCAAGCGTGCCCATCCCTCATTACAGAGAGTGTCTGGTGGTGGTTCCCCTTTCCCATCTTCTCCTCCTGCCCGAGAGAAGAAGTCTGCATTTGCATGGGCTTTATCTGGTCAATGAGTGACTTGGAAATTGTAGGGTTGTAGGGAGAGAGATACCGCCTCATCACCCAGATGTTGATCTCTTTTATGCTGTGGATCTGAGGGGCACATGATCAGTGACCAATTGAAAAGGGTTTCCCAGCAGGTAGTATCTCAGGGTGTCAATGGCCTCAGGGTGTCAATCACCGTGAGGGCCTCTTTCTCTATAGTGGAGTACTTCTTCTCATGGGAAACAACTTTCGGCTTAGAAACAGATCTGAGTGTTCTTTTCCATCAACCTCCTGGGATAACATGACTCCTAGGTCCACATCTGATGTCTCAGTCTGAAGGATGAAGGGTTTGGCGAAGTCGGGGTGGAAAAAGACGGGCTTCGTGGTCAACCAGTCCTTCCAGCCCTGAAAGGGCTTCTCGCACTCCTCCGACCATTGGGAGTTGGGAGTCCTTGGTTAACTCTGTTAAGGGGGTGTCCAGGATTGCAAAGTCTGGCACAAAGCAGCAATAGCCTGCCAGACATAGAAATTGGCATATCTGTTTCTTTGTCTTGGGTGCTGGGTATTCTCGCAGGGCTTGTACCTTGTCCACCAAGGACCGTAGGATTCCCTGCCCCACCATATATCCCAAGTCACTTTAAGTCACTTTGTATTGCCCAAGATGACATTTGCCCAGGTTGGCTGTAACTCTGCTTCTCCCAGGGCTTGCAACATGGCAGTGAGGTGGTGGAATTGTTCCTCCCAGGTGGGGCTGTACACCACTATATCATCTATGTAGGCAGTGGCATATTGGTGGTGGGGTTGTAATACCTGGTCCTTGAGCTGCTGAAAGGTCATTGCAGCCTCCTGTAGACCGAAGGGCCTGGTGATGAAATGGTACAGCCCAAAGGGGGTGAGGAAAGCCATGGGGTCAGTGGTATTTCCTAGTGGAGATAAAGTTAGCTGTACCCAAGCATTCGAATAATTTGTCAGTTTGTGGCATGGGGTAGATGTCAAACTGAGATATCACGTTCACCGTCTGGAAGTCAATACAGAAGAGGTTACTCACCTTGTGCAGTAATGGAGGTTCTTTGAGATGGGTGTCCCTGTGGGTGCTCCACTCCAGGTGTTGGCATGTCCTCGCGTCCTCGATCGGAGATTTCACCAGCAATGCCCAGCCAGGTCATACATGCACTGTCCCTGTCTTGCGTCACCGTTGGCACCCTGTTCGGCGCATGCAACACAGACCCCGCTGTTCCTTCTCTACTGTAGACCCGTGTGTTTGACTCTGAAGTAGAGGGGAAGGAGGGTGGGTAGTGGAGCACCCACAAGGACACACATCTCGAAGAACCTCCATTACTGCACAAGCTAAGTAACCTTCTCTTCTTCTTCAAGTAGTGTCCCTGTGGGTGCTCCACTCCAGGTGATTTCGAGCAGTGCCCTCAGTTGGAGGAGAGCGCTTTGGAGTTGTTAGGTTGAATAGGAGACAGTACTGATAGTCCAATTGCTGCATCATGTCTTGATGCTTCGTCGATGGTGTAGTGTTTTATAAAAGTGTGGGCCAAGGCCCACGTCGCTGCCTTGCATATTTCAGTAATTGGCAAGAAGGCCGTGGCTGTAGCAACTGATCTGGTTGAATGTATCCTGATGCTTTGGGGTGGCGTCACACCTGAATGTGTGTAGCATGTGTGGATGCAGGCAGAAACCCAGTTTGAAAGTCTTTGGGTGGATATGGCATTACCTTTGGAATGTTCCGTAATTGATATGAAGAGTTTAGGAGATTTCCTGAAAGGTTTCGTTCTTTCTAGGTAAAACGCGATGGCTCGTCTGACGTCCAGCATGTGGAAGGCCACATCCTGTGTGCTGGAGTGTGGTTTCAGATAAAAGGTAGGTAAATGGATTTATTGGTTAAGGCGAAATGCTGATGTTAACTTGGGGAGGAACTTTGGATGAGGTCGTAGTGTCACCTTATCTTTGTGAAATATCGTATACGGTGGGTGGGCCATAAGTGCTTCGAGTTCACTCACATGGCGTGCCGATGTGATAGCGACTAGAAATGCTACCTTTATGGACATGTGCAGTAGTGTACAAGTCTCTAAAGGCTCGAACGGTGGCTTGATAATTGCCCGGAGGACCAAACTGAGATCTGGTATTATGGGAGGACATATGTCTGGGTACACATTTTGTATACTAGTCATGAAGCGTTTGATGATTGGATGCGTGAAAATCATAGTATCGTCAATGAGATCATGGAAGGTGGTGATAGCTGCTAGGTGTACTTTGATTGAGCTAATTGCTAATCCAGATTATTTTATTTCCAGGAGATAATCTAGTATAGTGTGGAATTGATGCAGGTCAGTGCACTCATGGTTTTTGTTGACACCATAAGGAGAATCTATGCCATTTCTAAAGGTAAGTTTTTCTTGTGGTAGGTTTTCTACCATTCAGTAAAACATTCCTTACTTGTTCCAAACATTGTAATTCATCTTGTCAGAACCAGTTAGGAACCATGCTGTGAGGTGTAAATTCTCCAGGCGTGGATGGTGTATAGTTCCATTGTTCTGGGAGAGGAGACAGTCGATTAGTGGGAGAAGGATTGTTGCGTGGATTGACATCTGTGTGAGGTAAGTGAACCATGGTTGCCGGGGCCATGCTGGAGCTATCGTTATCACACTCGCATTGTCCCTGTGTATTTTGGGTATGGTTTTTGCTATCATGGGGATAGGCTGGAATGCATACAGGAGATCTGTGTTCCAGTTGATGAGGAATGCGTCCCCCAGTGAGCGTGCACCTAGACCTGCTTTCGAGCAGAAGTAACGGCATTTGTGATTCTTGGTTGTCGCATATACATTGATTAAAGGGTAACCCCACTGACAAAAGATGCTTTGCAGGGCTGTGTTGTGTAATTCCCACTCATGATTGTTGCCGAACTTTCTACTTAGGTTGTCTGCAGTGGTATTTTGGGTACCGGGTAGATATGCCGCTGAGATGTGGATGTTGTAGGATATGCATCAATTCCACAGTCTCATTGCCTCTGAGCATAGACAGCTGGACCTTGTACCTCCTTGACAATTGATGTAGAACATACAGGCAATGTTGTCTGTCATTATCTTTATCGTTTCACCGCTATTAGAGCTATGAAATGTATACATGCATTGCAGACAGCTCGTAACTCCAATAGATTTATGTGTAATTTAATTTCCTGTTGAAAAGTTCCGGAGGGGTAGCCATGTTAGTCTGTATACAGCAAAAACAACAAGAGTCCTGTAGCACTTTAAAGACTAACAAATTTAATTTCTGCAGGCATAAACTTTCATGGGCTGTAACCCCTTCATCAGACTCTCGTTAATTTCCTGTGGTGACCATTTGCCTTGAACGGTATGGTCTTGTAGGTGGGCTCCCCATCCAATTAGAGATGCATCTGTTGTGATCATGATTGAAGGTGTTTCTGTTATGAATGGAGTTCCTGCTAGAAAGTTGTTGGGCTGTGTCCACTATTTCAATGATTGTCTGATACTGTTTTGTATATATAGTGTCTGTGTGGTCTGTACACTGTTGCAAGCCACCTTTGAAGTGGCCTCATGTGCAGTTGTGCATTTTGCACTACGAAGGTAGCGGCTTGCCATATGACCCAACATTTGAAGGCATGTACAAACATCCAGCATTGGGTTGCACTGTACTATAGATTCCAGATTTACAATAGTCTGAAATCTGTTGTTTGGTAGGAACACCCTGGCGGTAATGGAATTCAGGTGCGCCTCTATAAACTCTAGTTGCTGCGCAGGTTTCAGGGTGGATATTTTGTCACTTATCATAAGGTCTAGTGTGTGAAATACTGACTTTGTAGTGTGAACTGCGTGTACAGCTTCCATGTAGGAGCGTGCCCTTATTAAACAATCGTCGAGATAGGGGAATATGGTGACATCCAGTCTGCGAAGGTAAGCTGCTACTACAGCAAGGACCTTGGAAAAATCTCTTGGAGCAGTGCAAAGGCCGAAGGGTGGCACCGTGTATTGATAGTGGTTTTTGAGGAGTGTGAATCTTAGGAATTTTCTGTGGGCCAGATGAATAGTAACATGAAAACATGCATCCTGAAGGTTGAGGGCTGCAAACCAGTCCCCCTATTCCAGCGCCGGCAATATAGTAGCCAGAGTAACCATCCTGAATTTTTGTATCTTTATGAACTTGTTCAATTTTCTTAGGTCTAAAATGGGTCTCCAACTTCCAGTTTTCTTTTGGGTGAGGAAATAATGGAAATAAAAACCCTTTCCTCTGTGTTGGGAGGGAACATGCTCTATGGCACCTATCTGGAGTAAATGATTCTGTTGTAATAGTTGTTCATTAGATGGGTCTCTGAAGAGGGATGGGGAAGGAGGTAGGATTGTGTGTATGGAGATAAAGGGGATAGTATTTCCAGATCGGATAATTTCTAGTATCCATTTGTCTGATGTTATATTTGCTCAGTGCTGGTAAAAAGGGTGTAGGCGATGGTTGAACAGGATGGAGTCTGGCTGCTGAAGGTGGAGGAGGAGGTTGTACAGACCCTCGAACAAGACCTCAAAACTGATGCTTTGCCTGGGATGTTGATGGCTGCTGGTTATTTTGTTGATGTAGCTGTGGCCTTTGACGGGAATGTGACTGTTCATATAGTCTGTTCTGCTAATAATGTTGGTATCTGGAATTATAGGGTGTAGTAAGAAGTGAGAGCTTAAGGCCTGTAAAACAGGCTAAGGCCTAAATGGAAAAAGCCGAGTGAACAGAAGTATAAGGGGTCACTCAAGTTAACTGAGACTGGTATAGGAAAGTGCTGATTCTGCAAGGTTGTAAGACTGCCAAAATATTACTAAAATATGTAGTGGGTATAAGAGGTGCCAAGATACTAACTCTCTGAAATGACACTTTGATGGGTAGAAATGATACATGGAGTGGCGGTGCCCAAATCAGCCAATCAACGGAAAAAGGTGGTATTAGACTACGTCAGGAGGGTGGCAACTACCTACGTGAAAGGGGGCAGACTGAAAGTGTATGTAACAGTGTATAAAAGAGGATGTCAGAGGGAATACCAGTATCCGGTCTAGGGGATAACGGAAAGTCCCGCCGTTGGGCCGAGACCATTGTAACACCGCCGATATGAAACTGACCCAGAGATACTCTGTAAGTCATTTCTCATTGTGCCGCACGCAATAAACCTCGCTTGGACGCCTTCGTTACTCAGCTAATCTGTGGTCGTGTCGACTCATTCGATCGTGAGAGCCGTCTCAGTTTCCTGGCCAGAGCTGGGACAGCATCTACACAGGGACACACGCACGCAGCCTACACTGATAAACACCGGTGACCAACACACCGAGTACAACATAGGGTTGATACCTGAATGGTCTTTTTGTTGCAGGTGTATAAATTCCGAGGTAACGTAGTGTAGCTCTGGAGTCCTTCATGGTGTTCATGACTTAATTTGTTTTCTCTGCAAAGAGCTTCACTTTATCAAAAAGAAGATCCTCGATGATTACCTGCAGTTGTGTAGGCAGGGCTGCAGAGTGAAGCCATGATGCGCTACACATGACGACCGCAGTTGCTACAGCTCTAGCTGCAGTGTCAGCCATATCACGGGAAGCCTGCAATGCTGTTCTTGCAACCAGCTGTCCTTCTTTGATCAAGGAATGAAATTGCTGGGTTTTGTCATCTGGGAGAAAGTCAATAAATTCAGATAGTTTTGAATAATTTTTGTGGTCGTAATTTTAAAGCAAGGCGGCATAGTTTGCTACTCTCAGCTGAAGAGTGGCCGATGTATATACTTTTCTTCCCATTAAGTCCAGCCTTTTATCATTTTTGTCATGACTTATGATGCTGCTGCTGTTTATTCCTCTGGTTGGCCACTTCTATAACCAGGGAAGTAGGGGCTGGATGGGTGAAGAGGAACCCAGAATGTTCGGCTGGGATATAATACTTTTTATCAGCTCTTTTACAAGTAGAGGGGATGGTGGCAGGGGTCTACCATATATTATTTGCTGGCTCCACAAGGTCATCATCCATCGGAAGGGCGATTTTGGTGGAAGTTGAGGTCTGCAATATCTTAAGCAATTGATGTTACAACCCTGCCACTTCCTGGAGAGGGATCTCTAAACTGTCCGCCATCCTCTTAAACAGTTCCTGGAACTGCTTAAAATCATCTGCAGTCATGAGGGGTGGGGGAACTATGGTCTCATCAGGTGAGGAGGACGAGTGTGTGGTAGGCAGCATTTCTTGATCTACAGTTATGTCCTGTTCGTCAGCGGGGCCAGTTAGTTCGGGTCTTGTCTGAATAGGTCTAATAGGTGACCTGTCTCTGTAGCTGTATGAAGTTGAGGATCTACTATATGGTGGAGAGTAAGTAGACCAGGTGTCCCAGGCAGGCCAGTGCATACCGTATCACGAGTCAAACCAAGGAGGGGGAAACCATGGATATGGTGGTTGTCTATGATGTGCCCGATGTCTGGATGGGTGGGCTCTGGGTGATGATAGGTGGAGAGAGAAGGTGGGCTGTTCGTCCACATCCTCTTCATCACTGGAAAAGGGGATGGGAGACATGGGCTGCTCCTGGGTAAAGTGCACTGGAGACGTGTCGGTGCCATAGAGAGGTGATGATGGGGAAGATGTTAGAAATTCCTCCTCATTAACATGTTGTTTGGTCTTCTGAGCATGTTTTCGCAGAGTGAAGTGGTGGGCTCCACTGGACGTGACTGTGCCATGCACTCTGTATCATTTCCCAGTACGGATCTGCTCATCATCGGTACCCTCGGGGCCGTCTGTTGCCCAGGTTGTATAGGTGCCATCAGTGCAGTGGGATTTTTTGGTGCCAATGTAGAGTGATCGGAATGAGTCGGTGCCATACAACTTATCGGCACCAAGGTGTGAGTCAGTGATGCTGTGCGGCCCGTTTCCTTAGACGGTACCGTGCCACTTCTCAGTGCCGAGGTCCGAGTCGGTGCCAATGTTAAGGCGGTTACAGCCATTGTGCGGACCGTTGCTTTAGAGTAGACAGTGCCATCTCGGCACGGGGCTGTTCGTTTTCATCTCTCAGCTCCTTAAAGGAGCAATGAGAGTCTCTCCTTGTCGATGAGGTTATAAGTACCAGAGGAACCTACAGGCTCTTTGGTACCAAAATCTTTGTCCTTTTCAGGTGACCTCCTTTTGTTGGCATGCTCCATTGTGGATGGAGTAGAATGCCTTTTTCTGATGTTTTCCTGTGGGGAGACATTACTCTGACCAGGGTCTGAGGCAGAATTTAGCAACCACTCCATGAGAATTAGTTTCAGGCAGAGGTCTCTGTCACGCCTGGCTCTGGCTTTTAGGTTTGTGCAATGGACACATTTCTGGGCAACATGTCCTTCACCCAGGCATCTGATGCACTCAGAGTGTCTATCTGAAGTGAACATAGCATCCCTGCATGAGGTGCAGCGTTTGAAGCCGGGGGAACCCGGCATAATGCTATCTATAACTAAAGGGTAAGCCTGAGGGAAAACATTTTTTTCAATGGGGGAGGATTAAGGTATGGGATGATATAGCTGAGGTTAGTCCTGCTTTGAGCAGGGGGTTGGACTAGATGACCTCCTGAAACTCTAATATTCTATGATTCTATGATTCTATGAAGGTAAACTAAACTACGGATAAACTGAATAACTTTACAAAAATAGAAAAGAAAAGTAGTATTGAAGATTTCTAGCAGGCTATAAAGAACTGCTGGGAGCTCCATCTCGGACTGCGGACGGTTGAGAAGGAACTGAGGGGTCCGTGTTGCGTGCGCTGAAAAGGGCGCCAATGGCGCTGCGAGACAGGGATGGCGCATGTGCGACCAGGATGGGCACTGCTGGCGAAATCTCCAATCAAGAACATGAGGACGCGCCAACACCTGGAATAGAGCACCCACAGGGACACTACTCGAAGAAGAATCATACGCTCCCATTAGGTTTTGGGACTAACACAATCGGGCTCCGTCACTTGCTCCATGATTCTTCTACTACTCCCATTTCCAGCATCATCTGGAGTTTTTTATGGACTGGGTCCCACATCTTCTTTGGGAGTGGCCGATGGTTATTGTGGACCTTCTGGCTGGAAATGGTGGCAATTTAGTGGCTCACTAGCTGGGTTTGTCCCTGGTGGGCTGACATTATGGTGGGAAAGGCCTGAACCAGTTGCCATAGTGCTTCTTGTTGTTTTTGATCTAACTTGGCTCCTATCATGACGGGATTGGGCTCAGTGGGCTTACTGACCAGAGGACCAAGCTCAGGGTCTGGGGAGTATGGGGCAAACAACAGACCCTCCTAGGTCTTACATTCCTTCAGTTGGTTCCCATGATCAGTCCAGATCTCTTTCTACCTCCCCGGTAGATAGATCTTGTAGTCTATGGACCCCACTTGTCTGACCACCTTGAATGCTATTTGGTGAGCACAGTTTCGACACCGAGGGTAGTAGGAGATAGAGTCCTGCTCCTGGCTCAACGATCCATAATCTTGCCCCTCGATCATAATAATGGGCCTGGTTCTGTTGTGTCTGGAGGAGATTCTCTGTGCGAATCCACTGAGCTTCTGGAGTCGTTCCTGGAGCTATATTATATATATGGGACTCACCCCATAACCTGGGATTCTTACTCTTCCAACATTTCTTGGTAAATGAAATCCCTTGGGGTTGTAATCCATGCAGTAATTCGAAAGGGAAGAAGGCACAAACGGCAGGGCCAGTAGTAGTTTGTCCCATTGGCATGGGTTTTCTTCTACAAAACTTTTGCAGCATGGCTTTCAACGTCCCATTGAATCTATCTATGAGGCCGTCTGTCTGTGGATGATACATGGAGGTCGTCAGTGCCCAGATGCTCAACAATCGACAAAGCTCGGCCATTATTTTCAACAAGACATTTGTCCCTTGGTCTGTGAGGATCTCCTTGGATATACCCACCCAGGAGAAGATCTTCCGGAGTTAAGCGGCTAAGGTGGAGGCCTTTGTATTCGATAATGCCTCTGCCTCGGGGTACCAGGTTGCATAGTCTGCTACCACCAGAATGTACTGGCATCCGGACCAGCTCTTTTCCCATTGTCCTACCAGGTCTAAGCTAATCCATTCGAAAGGGACCCCAAACACAGGCAGTGCCACTAGGGATGCCTTTGGTATTCCCTTCGGACTGGTACATTTGGCACTCCAGGCAGACCGCATAAAAGTTCCATACCTCCTGGTGGATGCCATTTCAGAAGAACCTTTGGGTCACCCATTGCAGGATTTTCTCTCTCCTCAAATGCCCTGCCCAGGGTATAGAGTGGGTCAACCATAGCAGGCCTTACAGCAGTGCCAGGGGACCAATAGCTGCCAGAGTTCTTCCTGGATCTGAGGTTCCTGGACCATGTGGTATAACTGGTCATTATGTACCTCAAACTGGGGGCCCCGTGGGGTCTGTTGCTCCTCACCCTCTTCTGGATCAGATGTCACCACCTGTTCCCAAGCCCAACTCAGGATCTAGTCTTCCTGCTGTTCTCTCAGGAAATCCCCATCAGTCTTTAGCCATTCAGGGTTGGTCTCTGTGGTGGCTTCATCTTTGAGAGGAGGTTGCTGAGGGGTCCCCGGCATGGGGCATGGTTATCTTCTGCATCATTCATGCCTTCTTGTGCCATGAAACCTCCCTTCAGCAGCAGTGGTTGGTCCTCCTCTGGCCCTCAATGGCTCCAGTCACACATGGTCCCACAGAACCTCCACTAGTCTCACCCCAGTACTACGGGATAAGTCAATATCTGGGCTAATCTGTCTTGGAACACCTCCTCTCGGTGTTCGTCTACTAGCTGTACCCAGGCAGCTGGGTACATTTGGATGTTCCCGTGGATGCACTGCAGAAGAATGGGGGCCCCTGCTGGGTCAGGGGATTCTACCAGATTGGCCCAGATCAGTGTTTGGCTACACCCCGAGTCAACAAAGACTGTCACCATGGTGCCCTCCACCCTCATAGTTACCACAAGCTTAGCAGGGCCCCTCTTCCTCACCTGGGAGCCCGCAGCTAAGGCTTGTCCATAGCTACAATCCATGGAAAGGCAATCGCAACAGAAATTCCCTTCCTCTCCACACTCTTCATAGCTCCCTTGACCTGCTTTCACCAGTAATTCTGGATCCATGACTGCTGGTCCCCCTTGCGGGCCATTCTTCCCTCAACTAAGAGGTGGACCTATCGGTTTCTTCTGGTCATTGTTTCCCTGGTCTGGATTCAGTCTGGATTGGGGTTTCGGGTTCCTCACCTTGGACCTGAGGGATTGTGCTCTTCAATTCGGCCTCTGTCTCTGGGGTCATCGACGATCCTATCTTGGTTATCCGTACTGTGGGTCCTGTCAAGCTGCCTATGACCCCTGGCCTGAGGGTATGCCTGGCCAGAGGGATGTTGAGCTGCAACGGTGTCCTGGGCGTTATCCATGTTCTCCACCAAGTTGTCATGGGACATGCCTGTCCCCAGTTTGGGGTGGGTAGGGGTCGCTATAGCCCCACAGCTGTGTGTCCCAACCCCCTTAGCCTCGGGGGTGCAGCTTAATGGCCAAAGTCAATGTGGCTGTTCTCTTTCTCAGAACTGTATGGCCCAAGGGCCTGAGTCAATATAGTTGCCCTTTCCCTCACGGTTGTGTAGCCCGGTGGCCAGAGTCAGTGTGGTTACCCTTTCCTTCAGGGCAGTATGGCCCAATGGCCAGAGTCCATAGGTTGGCCCTGGTGTGCATGACCAGTGGCCGGAGGCAATAGCGCACCCTGGTTTGCAGGGCGCCAAGGCCCAGTGGCTGGAGTCAATGGGAGGGGTGGGCCATGGCTGGACTAGGGGAACCCGGACCCTTTCTGCTCCATCGGGTTCCAGCCAAGGGCCCTGACAGTGGAGGGGTTTTCCACTGCTGGCTCAGTGGGGCGCAAACCACAACACGCTGACCCCATCTGGCTTAGCAGCTGGTCCCCTGGGCTACTTTCTACCCTGTCTCCTCGATGGCCATCTGCTCATCCTCAGGGTCCTGTGCTCCCTTGGTTGGGGTGGCTCCAGCAAGGGCCCATGTAGCCCTGAGATCCACTGGGATCTCATGGCTTTTGGCATTCAAGGACCAGAGATTCTGTGGCTCCCTGGCTGGAGCAGGCAACTACATCCTCCCTCTTCAGCTGTCAGCCCTAACTGAGCGGCATGGCTCCCTCTTATACCCAGTCTCCAGCTGGAGCATGCCCAGAAGGGTTGAGGGGTCAGGGCCTCCTCAGCCCAAAGGGTAGAGTTAACCCTTACTGAACCAGTGTGGGGCAAGCGCGCCCCATCACAGGCCCCTAAATCCCAAACCACCTGGTGCTGCAGGTCAGCCATTTGCTGCAGGAGCTGTTGGGGTTGCTGAGCTGCCTGATGCTGCAGGCTCTCTGCAATCCATTTCAGCAAACTTTCTAGAGCCATCATGGCTGACCTACCAGTCCATGTTGTTTCAATTCAGGCAAGTCAGTCAGTCCTCTTCTCTCAGGGGTGGGATTAATGCCCATTCTCTACCAATTTGTGATGGTCCTCACTTCGGGGTTGGTTGGCTAGGTCATGTGACCTAGTGGTCAAGGCTAAGGCCCATGACCTGCAGGGGGGTTGTTAGTAGGGGAAACTGGACCCTCCCACTCCACCAGGCTCTGACCCAGGGCCATTCGAGGGCTATCAGCGATTTGACAGCCAAGCTGATTAAGGTTGCCTTTCCTGGGCCACTTCCTATCTCCTCTCCTCTCCTCGTGATTGTCCCAAAGCCGCTGTCTGAGTTAAGGCAGTGTGAAAAGTGCCTGCTTACCACATTACATTGGCGGCATGTAGCTTTATTTCTCAGGTGGCAAATGCCTGCTCCCCTGGTATGGCCCACCCTGCCAGGCCAGCTCAGTCCAAGGGCTTTCCCCTGCTGTGGTAGTCCAAACAAAAAATAAAGGGGATTACCAAAGTCCAGAGTTCATATGAGGGAGAGAGAGAGGGGAATGCTTCCCTCTCGGGCTGTCTCTGTGGCAGGTCCTCCCTTCCCTCAGTGAGGGACTTTTAGACAGTTGTCTTAGGGAGAGAGTCTGCCCTCCGCTCTCCTTTGCTGGAGCTTCAGGTCTGCTCTCTTCCCTGGGCTGCCACCAACTGAGCTGTTCCTCTGCCTTTTAACTCCCCCAGTTGGAGCATTTGCTACTGGTGAGGCGCAGTGGGGCTGGCTGAGCCCAGAGCAGTTCCTTAACCCCTTGTTGCCCAGTGTGGGGGTTTTACATCCCATCACATATGCACATTGTAAAGGGTGAAGTAGTAAAATGCTAAACTCGTGTATTTTAATATCCTGAGCACACAACAGAAGTTCATTGGTGCCATATACCGACAACTCTACTTGCTCATATGTCTCACACCTTAGAATTCATATGCAATCCTTGTGAAAATTAGGAATTGTCATTTGTTCAGTGAAAAAAAACAAAACAGTTCTTTGCTTTAATTTTTCATGCATTCACTAATTTGGATTTATTTATTTTTCAGTTCAGTTTAGTTTCATATGCCAGAGCCCTGCAACGTTTAATCTAAAAATCTCAAGGATCTTTGACCATATGACCCCTTTAAAATGAAGTGCGTGAAGTGGCATTGCCAACTTGAGCCAAGCTGCCATTACCCGCCATAGCTAATGGACACAGGATGAAGCCTTCAGACAGCAAACTGTTTGAATGGATGCAGCTTGCTGCTAAGTTAGTTTTCACAATGGCTGTTATTTATAGGAAATAATCCTAAAAACCTTTGTGAACATACCCAACCTTTGTGAACCTAGTCTGAAATACATAGTTAAGAAAAATGCAAACTAGTCATTAGAATAAATCTGGCTAAAAAAAATGTAATTTTATGTATTTAAAAGATGTAACTAACCCCTTCCTGATAATATTTACTCAAAATACAAGGAGGTTTCTGAAGGAGTCAACATTTTAGGGTCTCAGATGCAGCCCTAATTAGGCAGTTTTAAAAAACATTAATTAGATAGTAGTTATAGTCCAGTTATAAACCAATGAAAAAAGAGGGTGTATCAAAGAACTCTAAACCTGTACGTGTACACGGAAGCTAGAAGGCGGTCGTGGAAGATAATAAATCATGCATGACCAGTATTTTACCAATGGGATTCTTTGAAAGCTCCTAATGGTTGGCCTAACTCTGCTCCCATTGAAATCATTGGAAGTTTTACCACTGATTTGCATTAACTTTAATGAAAGCAGAGATAAGCCAGGGCTACACTTCAGAAAACATCACCCTACTTTACTAAGGACTTGGTTCTGTAGCTTCATCATCCACAGGCCTCCAGTTGACATCAGTGGGATTTCTCTATTTGAAGCAGTTCTAAATCGGGGCTGAAGCCTTCAAACATTTACTACTGGGAGGCAGGTGAGGGGAATCCTACTGACTTCACTCTAAAAAACAAAAACAACCTTTGACAGCTTGCCTTTTTCTGTGATGAGGCTTAATTCATGAACTAACTGAATGCTCTTTAACCTAGCAGAAAAAGGTATTACAAGATCCAGTGGCTAGAAGTTGAAGTCAAAGTTCAAACTGGAAATAAAATACACATTTTAACAGTGTGGATAATTAACCATTCACATGCATACTAAGGGGAGTGATGAATTCTCTTCCACTTGGAGTCTAACTCTGGCCTGGATGTTTTTCTAAAAGATATACTCTAGTTCAGCTAACAGCTGTTTGGCACAAGATGCAGGACTTTGAAATCTTATGTCATGATCTTTATAGTCCCTTCTGGCTTTAAAATCTACTAATCTGTCAATTAGTGCCCATAGAGCATGCTAAGATCCTTAGATGGAAGTCTCTATAGAAATGCAGACTATCAGTGGCAGTCGTCCTAGCACCAAATCATTTCCTTTGCGCAATGGTTGTCTACATGCCTGTTATGTAAATAAAGGGGTGATAAAGGAAGGAGTGAAAATGCAGCCGAAAATGTTTCTCCTCTAATTTTAATGATAGTCAATATGCTATGCTGGGTGAGTCTTGGGGGAAATAGAGAGTCGTGAACCAAGCCAAATTAGTCACTATCACTAGCTTCTTTGTGGAGCAGCCGGCAGAAGGGAGCAAGGCCAAAGTGGCCCCTGCATCTCCTTTATGCCGAGAGTCTGTTCGGACCAAAGGGCAGGTTAGAGCAGTCTCAAGAACTGCTTTAACTTGCATGGTTGCTAACAGCACCTATGAGTTGTCGCAGCAGCTGGGAATTTAGAAATACAATAATCCTTGCATTGGGGAGCCCTGTAGGGGATCTCAGGGAGGAGTGGTGACTATACCAACCCGACATCTGTCAAGGACTCCCCCTACTTCCAGAGAATTCACCGGGGGGCAGACGTGGCTGCTGTATGGTCAGGGCCAGTAGGTCACTGATGAATGCTGTAAGCCCTGCTTGGCCACGAGATACCCTGTATAGCTATAAGCAAGTCACATAACCTCTCTGCTTGGCTCTCCTGCACCTGTAAAATGGGGATAATATTGATCGGCCATGCATTCCTGAGCTGATGTTTGCACTATGCAGCGCTTTGAAAACGTAATGATGGTTTGTTAAAGTACATTCTATGGGCCACAGCAGCAGAAAGCCAATGTCCCATCACATACCCCCTCATGACTCCCTTCTCCCCTGCTGCCCCTCCGCAACTGCACAGCGCAGATGGGCTGCATGGACAGTTTTACTGCCGCTGGAAGAGCTAAACTGGGAGCTATTTCACAGTTCACAAATCAGCCTCTTAAGTCAAACTGAAAAGCAGCCCTGTCACCTCCAAACAAACACAGGGTAGGCGTGGAAACCCAGAATTCCCTTTTGAAGCCTGTCTGCCTGAGCAGTGCTGACAGGTGGACTTCAAAGAACCGCCACATCCCAACCTCCGCTCAGCCAAAGCACTTTGCAGGCAGCTGGGCTGCTTTGAGGGTTTGCTTTCACTAGCTGTACCTGGGGCCTCATGCCTCCCACTACACTTGAGGTATGTACGGAGGGACCCATTAAATATGCGCTGGAGTGTTTTAATGGTATATTTTTAGCGCTTGTCCCAGATTATTGCCCTTTGTCCCAGATTTCAATGTTTAGGGCATGAGACGCATGTGTGAGAATGCCCAGTAGGGCCACAATGCAGTACTCCTGCATTGCTCTTGTGAAGACTAAGTAGGAAATAGCCTCTCTCAAAATGCACAAATGTGTGGGTGTGTGTGTGTGGAGTGGGGGGAAATAGTAGCAGCTTGAAAGACTTTGCAAAATATTCTATTCTATTCTAACAGCAGATAATGAACAGTTAGAGCCAAGCATGGCCTGCAGTATAAATGGTGTGAGGCAGACACATACAAAGCCTTCACATGCAGCTATATCTTTGCTACTGCACACTGATGAGCACCATGCCAATCTTGTTCAGATTATTTCTACTAGGGCAGCTTTGCCATTGATTTAGCTGGAAGCAGGCTGAGGCACATGAGTAGTTTATGCAGCAATGAGTATTGCTGACAGCCAAAGATGTATGCAAACAAATGTTCAGGCCCCACTGCCAGGCTGTGTCCCCGAATGCCCTCTGTGGTTCCTGGCATGGAGGGCCTTTGAATGGTCTCCTCACAGGTACTGGAGAAGCCAGAAGTAAGGCAGTATATATCCACTCCCATGCTTTCCTGTCTGTAGCACAGAATTTGGTCCTTGGGAATGAAATGAAAGCAGAACTACTGCATGGATTTCTGTTTATCTAAATTTTGTAATTAACTCTTCAGCCAGAAATCGCTCAGAGATCAAAAGGTTTCAGTGCTAAAGAGCTAGACATCTCGGAGCGACTACCTTTTCTGCTTCCCCAGGCCTGGCTCCAACCCCACTATCAGTGCAGAGCTTCCTCCTGCTACATGCTACCAGCCATGCAGCTGCAAACAGAATGCTAGCTGGGTGAGGCTCATGTGGCCCCCTGCTCACCTCTCCAGCTCCTTCCAGCACTTCAGCTCCTCAATCTGCCTAGTCATTTGGCTTCCCCCACACCTTTTACCTTAATTCCCCATCCCCACACCCACTGCACTTTTCTCCTGCACCCATGGCACTGATCCTGTTCTTCATCTGCTAGTGCTCACCATTTACTTCTGAGGAAGGGGAGCTGGGAAATCAGTGGAAAGAGGCTCCATAGTCCAATGAACTAGCAATTCCTGTGATATGTTTGTTGAATTCTAAGCACACTACGGAACAGTACGCAGCAATCCAAAATATCACCCATCGTGGTTTAAATAAACAAAGCCACTGCAGTGGGTGTGGCAGCCATTAGTTTTATACTCCAATGAAAATACTGCTAAGTAGTAACAAACAAAGAGATAAAAAACCTAAACCACATCAAAAAAGTGGAACTGATTCACAACATAGGAATGATGGTTTTATGGCAAAGGCACTGGCCTGGGACTCAGGAGATCTGGGTTCTCATGCTGGCACTGGCGCAGGAACTGAGGACTAGAGGGCCATGCCCCCCCCCCCCCACTTTTTACCAAAAGAAACATAAGTGCAGAATTCATGTCCCCCACAGATTTTTTCCCGCCACAAAATAATAGATTCTGATAGGGAGATGCTGCAGTTACACCTTTTGCCTACCTGCTGCTGTTGTGGTGTCAGAAGAGAGGGCAGCTGGCTGACTGCCTGAGAAGCCAGCTACGGAGAGGGAGGGGGCACTTTGCCCTTGGCCCCCTCACTTCTACAAAGGTTCCAGTGCCCTTGCATACTGGCTCTGCCATAGATGTTCTACATGACCTCAGACTAGCCACTTAATGTCATTGCACCTTAATTTTCCCTCATCTATAAAACAGGAACAATAATACTTCTCTACCTTGCAGGGTATTGAAAGGATAAATTCACATGTACTTAGCAGGTGCTCAGATAGCACAGTGATGGGGATTACAGAAACCAGCTAATAAACAAGTATTCCATAATCACTAGAAATATACTATTATAAGCATTAAAAAGCAAGCATCTCTTTGAAGACAATATGCTGCATGTGAACCTAGTTTTCCTGTGCAAATTATTTTGAGGCAATATTTTTAATGATTTCGGTTATACTTAGCAATGTAGAAGTACAAAGAGAATCCCATCATAACTCACTAACAATAACCCATCACAAAGGGGAAGAGAGGCAATTTGTCAGCTCTATGAAAATTATAGAACTGCGCTATCAGATCCTTCTGCTCATCTCTGCTACTAGCCTTGAGCAAAGAGAGTTGTTGTGGGGCGGGTCCAAACCTTGTTGTTTACATAGAGCGTGGTAAAGCTCTTCCTCTACCTAGGTGGGTCCAGTGCTTTCTTCCAGCGGTAGATCAGGGAACTGTTTCACCCTTTAGTGTTCTTCCACCCTCTAGTGGTGGGGATGGGTAATACAGACTTTCTAAGATGGCCGCTCCCTGATGGCTACTGGTCCTGTCTCTGGTTCTCACAGGCCCTCGCCCCTCCAGTGAATGGCTGGTAGGAGGTGTGGGGGAGCAGGTCCCACCCTTGACTCTGAGTCCCAACCCAGGGACCCTACAAGTAGCAGCCTTGCACTGTGGCTTCAGGAAAGCTGCTAGCTTCCCTGGGTTACTTCCCCGTGCCCCTCGACTTAATGTCCGTACCCTGCTCGGACAGGGGTCCTTCCTGGCCTTTTTGCCAAGGAAGGCTCTTGCCCAGTGGGTCTGTCAGGGGTCATGGTAATGTCCAAACCAAATGTCCAGTTCAATCTTTCCCTTCTCTTCCCTTAATGCGAAAGGTCCTTTGCCCTCTTTGGACAAGATTTTTCTCTCCCCCCAGTCTTTGTACCTGCAGGGTTCTCTTCTGCCAGGGTTCTGCTTCTTTTCCTAAACCCTCCTGGCTCTTGACAGCATCTTGCCTGCTCACACCCCCCTGGTAGCTCACCTCACTCTCAACTCCAGCCACACCCTTTCTCTGGAGGGGAGGGTTTAACAAGTCCTAGGCGGGGTCTTGATTGGCTCCAAGTGTGCTAATTAACCTGGCGTAACCCCTGCTCAGTGATCAGGGGAAAAGGGACTTGCTGAGCCTGGGGCTGATATATTGGCCTTCTAATACTCTCCAGTAGCCATCTAGTCTGACCCTGTCACATATCCCTCTCCCCTGCTCAACACCATGGGATTGGGCAACTTGGGTGGCTACAAAGTGCACCCATGACAGGCCATGGCAACTCTGGCCCTGTGTTGGATGGTAAATTGGAATGGTTGCAGGGACAGGTCACCCTCACATTTTTCTCTTTGTTCTGTTGCATCCACTGGAAGGGGGCATGGTCAGTCATGAGAGTAAATTTTCGACCTAGCTGATAATACCTGAGAGTTTCCATGTCCCATTTGAAAGCAAGGCTTTCCTCCACCACTGCATATTTTTGTTCCCTCTGAAGGAGCTTTCTTCTGAGGTAGAAGATAGGGTGTTCCTCTTCTCCCACCATCTGTGATAGGATAGCCCTCAACCCTACCTCGGATGCATCAGTCTATAATATAAATTCCTTCGTAAAGTCTGGGACCTCAAGCACAGAGTTGCTGCAGAGGGCTGTCCGTACATCCGTGAAGGCATCCTCCACCTCATTGGTCCATTTCACCATTTCCGGGCCCCAATTCTTTACCAGGTCCATCAGGGGGCTGGCTCTGGTGGCAAAGTGGGGGATGAATCTCCTGTAATACACCATTATGCCAAGGAATGCTCAGGCCTCTTTCTTCCAGTTTGGTCGGGGCCAATTTTGGATGGCCTCCAGCTTATTCACTTGGGTCTTCACTATGCCGCTTCCCACGATGACTACACACGCCTCTCAGGCCTGCCAAGGCTTCAGGAGGTTGACATGATAGACCTGCTCTTGTTTCCAGCTGCCTGGCTGTCACACCTTGTAATTTACCTCTCCCCCAGGTTCGACTACTTTGTAAGGCCCCTGCCATTGGGCCAAGAGCTTGCTCTCAGTCGTGGGTACCACCAGCATTACTCGGTCTCCAGGCTGGAACTGTCAAACCTTCACTTTGCAGTTATAGTAGATCTGCTGGGCCTCTTGTGCCTTCTCCAAGTGTTCTCGTACGATGGGAGTGACTCAAGCTATTCGGGGCCTCAGCTGTAGTATATGGTCAATTATGTTTCTCCCCGGGTTCGGTTCTTCCTCCCAAATCTCCCTGGCGATGTCTAATATGCTCCAGGGGTTTCATCCATATAATAACTAGAAGGGGGAAAATCCGGTGGAGGTCTGAGGAACCTCCCAGATGGTGAACATGAGGTAAGGCAACAGGGTATCCCAGTCTTTCCCATCCCAACATGCTACTTTTCTTATCATAGCCTTGAGGGTCCTGTTGAATCTCTCCACCACTGGGTGGTAAACAGAAGTCTGCAGGCCCCTATGTAAAGCAGGGCACATAGGTACTTCATTATCTTTTGAAATGAAGGGGGTCCCTTGATCCATCAGGATCTCCTTAGGTACCCCTACTCTGGCAAAGATCTTTACTAGCTCTGTTATCATCTTAGAGGCAGTGTTCCATAGGGGAACGGGCTCCGGGTATCTGGTGGCATAGTCCAGGACAACGTGTGTGTTGGTGGCCTCAGGCCATCTTTTCCAGAGGTCCCCCCCAGGTCCATAGCTATCCGCTCAAATGGGACCTCAGTATTTGGCAGCGGAACCAGAGGGGCCTCTAAGTGTGGACGGGGGCTGCGTATCTGGCACTCAGGGCAAGAAGCACAATAGCGCTGGACCTCCTCGTGTTCTCTTTCTCCACTCCTAGGTGTCCCCCAAACAGGTGACTGTGGGCTAGGCTCAACAGTGTCTTCTGATATTTTTGTGGCACCAGAAGCTGCTGCAGCTCCTGTTCCTGTGTCTGTGAGACCCGGTACAATAGATCCCTCTTGATTAAGAAGTAGGGCCCTCATCCCTGGGCTTTCCCTTCCACAGGCACCCCATCTCTTTCCACAACCTCTCTCCTGGCATTATCATACCTCAGATCCTCTGTCTTGTCTCGCCCAAAACTCTCCCTCACAGGACTGAGCTGTTCGAGCTCGTGTGTGCCTGTCTCAGTTTCTCCCCCTTCTCATTTGGTGGGGTCGGGCCTGGGACCAGCCTCAAGTCCCTCTTCTCCCTGGGCAGTCCTCCTATGTACTGCCCACATCTGCCTGCCTACGAGGGTAGCCTTCTGGCCCTGAGTCAGAATCCGGGTACCTAAAGTCTTAGCAGCCCTCCTTTCCCGCTTGGTCTTTTTAGCCTTCCCAGGAACAGGGCCTGAGCTATCTCGAAGAACAGTGGAGGGGGTGGGGGGAGCACTTTCTGCTGAAGAGGATTCATGTATTTCAGGATCCCGCTTTCCTTCCAACCCCTCCAGTGGGTGTATACTTCCAAACCCCAGGAAATCCCTTCCTATAAGGACAAGGTATGGGAGCTTAGGGACTACCCCTGAAGTAACCTTGGTGACATTTCCCTGAACCCGATTCTACTGGAACGGTGGGATAATAGCTAACAGCCCCATGGATGCAGGTAATCTGTGTGTTTGGCCTGCAGCAGTTGACTCTACTTGACTAATTTCCCAAAGACTAGTGTACTAGCAAAGAAAGGTATAACAGGAGCCCATGGCTGTTGTCAAGCTCTGATTCTAAGCAGTCAAGCCTAGTGGTTTGAGCAGTGGTCAAAACCAGATGTAGGTTCGGTACCGGGCCCAGGGCAGTGCTGAAGCTGGGGACAGACCTTAGGTCAAAACTGAGCTTACAATCCATAGACAAGCCAAATCAGTACTGTAGTCAGAGTTCAGACGCAGGCCACTGGTTGAAGCCAAGTTGGAGATAGCTGAGAGTTGGGATAAGGAGAGAGATGTAGGGTAGGAGCTGGTCAGGATCAGGGCTGGAGCAAGGTCTGAGTAGGGCATGGATAATACTGGAGTGGGCTGGAGCAGGAAAAGGAACTAGATCAAAGGCAGGCTGGAGGCCTAGGGAGTCTGCAAGGCAGCAAGAGGGTTGCTGGTCCAGGTAGTGCTGTTGCACAGACTAACTTACAGCTGTGGCAGAATCAGTGAACTACCTGTCCCTCTGGGGTCACGGGACCTGGGCCCTGCTCAGGGATAGGCTGCTGCAGTATGCCTGAGGGCTGAATCACTGCAGGCTCTGTTGGAGGGGTGAGTCATGGCACCTACTGAGGTTCTGGGGGAAATGGGTAGGCACAAGCCATCCATGTCTAAAGGCCCCTCCTCCAGCCTCACTCCCTCGTTCATAGGGCCTTAATTCTCATGAGCACTTCTCATTCATAAATCTCAATCCACTTTTCAAAAGGAATACACTCCTCCTTGTTTTGCATATGTGGAAACAGAGAAGTGAAGTAACTTACCCAGAGTTCCAGACCAATTCAGTGGCAGATCTGCAAATAAAACCCAGGTCTTTTTGCTTCCAATGCAGTGCCCTAACTACCAAGACCCACACCAACACTGACCTTATCATTCAACTTCTATTGGCTTCAGTGGGAGCAAGATCAGCTTCCAGAGGAAGTCACTGGGAACAGTAATGCAAAAGAAATCAATAACTAGTGGGGGAGTCTTTGAGAGGACGGCTCTTGGGGGAGATACAAGTCGAGAACTGATGGGACAGGAAAAATAGATTTATTAGAAAGAATAAATACCAGTGCATCTTCCATAACAAGAATTCAGCTCTTCCCCCTCTCTTTTATTTTGTCTGATTAAAATATTAAAAATAAAGAGACTGCTAATATTAATAGATGAAATGCATCTGAATTCTATAACAGTGGAGGAAATGAAAGAAGCAAAGTAACATTGTGGTGTTAACAGAGATTTTAATAATGATTCTGCCTGCAGTTGCTGCTGTTATTACAGAAATGTAGTTCATTAACGAGGGCATGAGGGAACCACCATTTTTATGGCAATGGAATTAAAAGGACATTTTAATTTTACTTTATTTCTTCCACGTATTTCTAACTGACAAAAGTTCATGCTGCCCATGGTCCCACAGCTGAGACTAACACCCAAAGCAAGGTACACCATGCAAAAACAGGGCAGGGCAGTTAACACTAGCTTGGGGGTAGGATGAGGGAGAGTTAAGGGCTATGAAGAAAGTAGGTCAGAGGCCAGATGAATGCAAGGTGCCAGGGGAAAGGAAGGAGTTGCCTCCTGTAGTTTATCAGCAGTCCCACCAGCCATTTGAGGAGTGGTGCTTACAGGACTTGAAAGCAGCCTCATCCCATCCTCTTGCACAAAAAGGCTCAGACCATCCCCTATGAGAACTCTGGGAAATTTGCAAGTGTGCACTTGCAGAGTTACTACCACATCATCAGTCAGGGATGGAAGTTCAGCCCCTCCTACTTCAGGCATGGAGTTTGTCTCCCCACACGTGGACATGAACTCCCCCACTGGCTATTGTCCCCAAAGCTCCCCTTAGAGAGGGAAGGAAGTCACAAAATGGAAGAAGACCATGGAGTACAATTATGCTGAGTGGGGTCACGGGTATAGGTTCACAGGTGATGTTGTTGAGAGCAGTCATTCTATCTAATATCACCACCTCTCTCCTCCCTCCCTCAACCTGATTCCCCTGGAGAACCTAGGAAGGGGCTTCCACAGGCAGGGAGGAGACTATGCCATTGAGGCAAGATGCTGTCTCCAGTCATTTCAGATCCATGTCTTTTTTGCTCATGGCAATGGAGAAGGGGTGTGGGTCAGTAGCTGTAAGTCAGGGCCTAGGAGGAGGTTAGTGTTAAAAGGAGGATGAGGCAATGGGTCATTTCTTAGGATTCCTTAATAAAGTAGAACTCCTGACCCTAATGCAGAATTTATGGAATAAGACAGCACTTTAGCATTTAGTTTACAAGGCAAAACAATAAAGAGAAGCGATCATTAAACATTATTATATGAGAGCTCTGAGCGTCACCAGGACAATTTAGAATATGTAATTAAGAGTACAATACAATTTATTTTTATACCTCATTCTTCATACAAACCAACAAATCTTATTACTTACCCAAAAATGCAAAGCAAACTGCAAACAGTAATTTAAGAGAAGAAGATAAAGTGGATATTGAAAAATATACGTCTTTCACTCCCTTAGATCTGGCAGCAATCATGGTTTAATATTTTAACTGCTGTAATAGGTTATAGTGCTGAAGAAAAGTGCATTAATTACCATGGGAAATCTAAAAAACCCATCTAATTATAAAGGAAGAATAAAATCAGTCTTATTGACTAGGAAACAAATAAAGCCATGTAAGGGAAATGAAGGATGCAAAATTTAAAAACAATTATTAGTACAGTAATTTTGATCTGCATTCTCCAGAAACTACAGCTCTGTTTGATCCTCTGGAGTCTGGATTTAAACCTGGTTATGAGGCAGACTCCACACTGGTCTCAGGGGTCAGTGATCTTCAGGTGATAAAGAGAAGGCAACAAATGCACATGTGATGGAAGCAGGTGCTAATTGGCTACGGTCCAAGGAATTGCATCTGATTTGAATTGGGTCCAAGGTGTCTATGCTGAGGCCCACTGGCAGCTTTTGAAGCAGTTGGACATGAGACATTGATGCATTTCTGGACTGGCTCCATTCTTTGCTCCCTGAGGGGTCCCAGAGGGCAAACGTTCCATAACTGCTCATCTGCGTCACAGTTACTTTTGTACATCACAGTGTGCTCAGGACATAGCTAAGGCTGCTCAGGAAAGTCATGAGATAGTTTGGGATGCAGCACTATGGGCCAGTGTAGGCCTCCATTGAAATTAATGGAATTGCATCTGCTTACACCAAGGTATAAATTTGACCATGTCTTTGTTTTGTCAGACTTGGACAGTGCAGTCTCTTGATTTTCCCCATCACCTTGCCAATATAAGACCACCGCTAGCTGGCTGAAGCTTGGCAGGGAAGAAATAGAAGAGATGTGCGTTATAGCCTGGATCCACGGTTGCTCTTGGAGATCTAACTGAAGCGGGGAGTGCGAGGATTTTGTGACCTATCCTTGTTGGTATAAAACGTGACATGATCATCCATGGCTTTTTCCATCTCTAGATTGGATTCTTGGGACTGTACAATACTTGAAGTGAAGAATGCCGGGCGCAGTTCAAATTGTTGGTATTAATCTATAGAAGACGTATATGGTTTGGGTCCTGGCTATCTTAGAGACTGCCCCTCTCCTGTTGCTCCAGCCCACCCTCTAGGAACCCCTAGGATGCTCTCGCTGACCGTTCTTTATTTTGTATGTCTTCGGGGTTCTGGTGTGGTTCCTTCACTGGAAGGCAGTGGCAGGGTAGGCCAAACGAAACCAAACAAACCAACCAAATGTCTGGACACATCGTGAGATTTGTGTATTTCCTCATGTCTTTGCCAGGAGGTGCCAATTGGGCAAACCTCAATCTGTCTGATGATTTGGGGGAAATCTGTTCTGTCTCACTTTGTTATTTTAGGAAGTGATGTATTTTGTGTGGCTTAATACTGTATGGACTATCCATCTCCCACCAGTTGGGTGGCAGGTGGATGTGATTTGAGACAGAGGCTGGCAAAACAGGACTGAAACAAAGCATTCTATTGGAGTGTCGTGCTGCCTGTCATCTGCTCTAGAGGAGGCAGGCATTGCTGCATTAGGGGTTGGCCTCCATTAAAAGTTGGTTGGCGTTTTAGATAATGTGGTCTTTTCATTCCTTCAGATACCTCTGCTGCTCCAATATGTTTATATGGATTCTGAAAGGGGGTCGACAGGCACACTGTCTGCAGAGACAAACATATAAGTACAGTTGACGTGTTTTAGTTTATCATCATCATTCATGGATTTTTGAGGCCAGAATGTCACATTACATTATCTAATCTAACCTCCTGTAAACACAAGCTATAGAATTTCACCTAATTAATCCCATCATGAGCTCAACATATCTACACGTAAGAGCAGAGGACAGTATTAATAATTCCTGGATCCAACAAACTTATCAAATGTACAAAATCTCCCATCCAAGTCATTGGAAGTCTTCCCATAAGGACGGCAGGACCGGGATGGACAGTTTCTCATATTTTGACTAGAAAGGAAATAATTGAAATCTTTAGGTTTAATCTCAACATTATACTTTGAATAATTTACCCCCTGCAGAAAGGCAGGAGAGGACCAAAGCATCATGTCAGTTCTACTTTGATGGCTTTACTGGGACTCGTGGTGCATCAGCCTTGTGCGTTGTCCTCTGCCTGCGAGTTGAATTGCACATAGCATGCATTGTTGGAAGGTAAATATATCCCCCTGCAAACAGGACCATGATTCCATGAATATAATAATCTGTTATTCCAAACACTAATGTTTCACTGCAGTTATCTCCCAAACTGTTAGTGCATGAGTGTAATGGGTTGGGGTTGTCCCTCAGCGTTAGCCTCTGAGGGAGGCCATGCCTCTATGTAGTCTGCAGACTACAGAGTCCCCAGAGACAATGGTGAGGGGTTCATGCCAGTCTAGGTGTCTGGCCCTTCAGGCAGAGTGGAGCAGCCCACACAGGGGGCTGGCCTGCAACCAGGCAATCCCACAGGAGTCTAAGCCCCAGGACCTCTGGCAGGGCAGGGCAGCAAACACAGTCTAGGAATTCAGGCAAAGGCGAACACCACCACAGTCTAGGAACTCAGGCAGGGGCAAGCACCAGCATAGGTTACGATGAGGCAGCTCCACCCAGGGGTTGGTGTTAGCAGAAGGGGTAGGGAGAACTGGCCCCATCCCATTCCACCAGGTCCCAGTCCAGGGCCCTCACAGTGGGGAAGTGTTCCGCCACCATGTCAGCGGGGCTCCAGCTGAAACATGCCAACTTTCCAGGGGGAAAACACAGCTAGACTGCAGTCAGCCACCCCTGGGCTACTTCATACTTCCCTTTCACAGTGTATTTGTGGCGGGGGGTTGTCCTCCATCTCACCTGGGTACTTTGCGAGCAGCAGTCCGAGCAGCTCCTCAGCACTGGTCTTGTCGGGTAGCTCTGGCCAGTCTGCGGGGCCGTTGGTGTCCGTTCCGGTTCTTCACTCCCACAGCGGGAGAGGGATGTCCTCCTCCTCCAGTGGCTCTCTCCTGGCTCTCCCCTTCCTGTCCCACCCCTGTGCTTCCGGCATGCGGGTTGTGATGTACCCGGGACTACCCACCACGTGGCGTGGGCTGGCCCCTCTGTCTCGGTCTCTGAGGGAGGCCACAGCTCTTTGTTACAGTGAGATACTCTAAAGAAACTAATCAATAGCGCAGTAAATCTAACTGAAAGTTGCTAACTGCATTCTTTTTTTCAGTACAAAAAAACCCAAAACACTCAAGCGAGAGCACTCTGTCATTAGTGGACCAGTTTATGACATTCCTTGCAGAACACACAGATTGTCTCACAAAGGGTCTTGCACAGCCAGTGTGTTAGACCTCGGCACAGGGGTTGCCAAGGCAACATCTAACAAAAAATCTTTAAGACATCCAGGGAAAGATTATGTCTGCCTTCTCAGGGTTGGACCAAGCGCAAGTTTTATTATTTGTGTGGTAGCTCCTAGAGACACCATACACAAGAGTGGGCCCGCCCCAAACTGTGTTACATACTGTATAAAAAGTGATTCATAGACTTTCAAGACCAGATGGGACCATTGTGATCATCTAGTCTGAGCTCCTGCATGACGCAGACTATTGAACATCATCCAGTAATTCTTGCCTCAAGGTCAATAACTTAGTTATTAGTTTACTATCTAACTAGACAAGAGAGACAAAAGATGAGAGGGGAAAGAGAAGTACTGAGAGAGATTAAGTGACTTGCCCACAGTCACGCAGCAGGATGACAAGGCAAAAAATAGACCATAGGTCTCCTGAGTCCCAGTCCAAAGCTCTGTCCCCTGAACCATCCTGCCTCTCTTTTTACCTCTCCACAAAACAGGCCAGCACAATTATAGAGCTTGCATTCACCTGCATAAAGATTAGTGCAGCCATGGGCGGCTTTGTGAACCACCTGTTCAGGGAGTCTAGCCCCCAGCCCCGCCCCTTCCCCACAAAACCCTGCCCCTTCCATCCCCTCTCCCATCACAGCCTTGCCTCGGGTGGCCGGAGAGCACCAGCCAGATTGGCCGGGTGGCCCCAGTGCTGCAGTGCTTCAGCACCAGTGGTGGGCGGCCTGAGCACCCCTGGAGCCCATGCCCCAGCATTGCCCCACCCCAACCCGCCCTGGCCCCAGACTGGCTGGTCCATCCCAGCCTCCAAAACAGACCCACTGGCTCAAATGCCCCCCAGCGCACTGCCAGCCTGTCCCCTTCACCCCCCCCGAGGCTGGTCAGTTGCCTGGAGTGCTCCTGGCCTGAGCACCCCCAGAGTGTTTCAGCACAGTGACAGCACCGGCCCAACCCACCCTCAGGCTGGCCCCGGCCGGTCCACCCCAGCCCCGGAGCACCGCCGGCCTGAGTGCCTCCAGAGCGCCACAAGCCCGCGCCATGCCCCAGTGTCTTCCTTGGCCTTACGCACCGGACACTCATGAGTGCAGCTGTCAGTGTAGAGGAACCCATTGTGTCCCTGGAGTTCTGGCAGACATCGAGAGCAGCATCTAGTTAAGGAGCAGTACACTTCTGCACTGTCCACTGTGGAGGGCTGTGCCCTAAGGGGTCTGTTATAGCTCATGTCAATTTTGGTTGTCATCATGGTCGTAGAGCAGCAGCTTCTTTTGAAGCAAACAGTCTCGGGTCACCAAATGAGATACTGGATGTGTCATCAACTTAAGGAAAATATATGCTAAAAAAATTGATTCATCTGCAGAAGTTTTTGACATTAAAAAAAGACAGTAGAGGGATGTGAGTGGCAGCTTTTACAGTTGTGTGTACACATACACGCTTTGCCCATTGTTTCAAAAATTCCATCTTCCCGTCTGGTAGGATCATTCTCGTCTATTTGTAATCTGTGTGTGTTGGCATGCATAGAATTATTACTATGAAAATGTGCATTCTTGTTAATAGGTACAGTTTAAAATGATTGTTAGCAGAGCATAAGGCCTTACTGATTGAAAGTGACATATGGCAAGGGTGTATAATGATTCACTTTGGCTGCCAATTTGAGATCCTATTCATGGGGAAAAAAACCCTCTTCTTTGCAGTCAGGCTTCATTCTTTCTGCAGTGTGTTTTTTTTAAGCCAAAGGCCATTCTGCAAGTGATCCATAGAAGAGATTTCCTGCTCTCATGGGTGTGTATTCAAAGCTCTTTTCAAATCTACAAGGGCAGGTCACAGTAAGAAAAGCTGGAATTATTCAGTGAAAGGTTGGCCATGTTGTGACTCTCTTTTAAGTGAATGTAGTGTTTGTGTAAGGTGGCAGACTGACAACCCTGGAAACTGAAGCATCATGGACAGGTATAGCATGGGCAATGGAAAGACAAGTTTCCCTAATGCCACAAAAGTAGCCTGCCTCAGTTGCTGGCTGACACTTCCACTTTTTATGAGGTGAAATCTATGTAGATTTAGACTACAGATTCCCTGAACCTAGGAAAAGCTGTGTGGAAACTATCATGGGGTTTTAGCCATCACAAGTGGTCAAGACCTTAGTTGTAACTTGCATCAGAAAGATAACACCTCCAACAACACAGCACCCCTTCTCATTACATTTGGGCACTGGGTCGGAACTGAACCATGTCTGTAGTAGGAAAAAAGGTACATCCTTACCGCATGTTAGCTGATACAAGGTAAAGTTCTACTGAAGACAAGGCAGGCTGTAGTTTTATCATGAGTTAGCAGATAAAGGTGAACTCTACGCTCCCCCAGTCTTTACCTGGACCTCCTAACACCTGTGAAAGCTTCACTAGTAATTTAATCTCATGTTAGTTGACATGAGGTAAGAACACACTTTTATACTAGTGAAGATGAGTCTTCTGAGACTATAGTGCCTCCCAGTGAATCAGTCACGTTGCTTCAGGAAGAGCCTTAGGATTTCAGTAGAGGTCTCCCAATCAAGCAGTAACAAATGCCAACCCACTAGAGCTGGCTCTTCAAGATGGTGCTCTGGATAAAGATGGTCCAGAGAATTTGTCTGTAGTAGACAGAATAGTATCTCTTGAATAAGATGATTCTTTTAGACAAGCCAGTAAACTGATGACTTTCATTAGCTCTGTCAGCAGTTTATTTACTCCATGGTCTCCAGCTACTATGACAGTCTTGGAGTTATTTCAGCAGACAAGAACATCTACATTTATTTTCAGAACACAATGATCACAAATCAGTCAGTGTAACAGTGTATGACCTCACTAGTTTTTCACAGAGTCTATGGTTTAGTGGGTGTGACCTATGGCTCATTGTTTCCTAGCTGTTGCACTATACATAGTTTCCAGTGAAATCTATCTTATTTGTAATAAAAAGAAAAAGATGAAGCTCAAAGACAGTTGAACATAAGTCTACTGGCAGATGTCTGCTTATTTTTTATGAATGCTAAAGTGATGTGTAAAACCTGCATTTATTTTTAACCTAATTCTGATCTCACTGATGTCAATTGGAATACTCCCATTCACTTCAATGATGTGGGAGGAGTGCAAGAGTTGAGGCTCACAGGTGGGCGTTATATTTGCATTGCCATGGGTTTTGTAAAACTAGTTTTAAATAAAATAATGTTGAAGGCCAGATTCCAATCTCATTTAGACAGTGTCAATCAAAAATGACACCTTTGGCTTCAGTGGAGATATTCCTGATTGACACCAGTGTATGTAGATAAGATCAGAATCTGATTCTATAGGTCTTCTGGAGGACTAAACTAGTGTCACAGCAGAATGGCAAAAGGTTTACAGTCTCTGACACAGGGCTCTGCATTCTGCTGACATCATAAATACTTTTTTTCTCCCCAGCAAGATCTTTGCCACTAGCAGAAGGCAGGTCAGAAATGTCCCTTTTTTAACTAAAGGAAATTTCAACTCTAATTCATGGTACGTGTCAGGCAAGAGAGGTTTTATACAATGTGAACTTTCAGAATTCAGCAAAACAAGATGGGTTCCATGTGTCCACAGAAGACGTGGCTGCTCCAAGCATTCAAGGCTGATAAGAGAGAGTTTGAGAAGCCCCTGATCGATGATCTGCGGTCATGAAAGCAGTAATCTCATGGAACCACTAACCTCAGCCCTAAGTAGGAAATCAGGAAACTTACTCAGTTTTCAAAGAGAAAAAAAATAAAGTACTGAAAGACTGGTTCATTTATGGGGAACATTTTTTTTCTCTAGACAACCAGTGGTTTGAGGGCAAGCCTTATTACAGAAAGAAAACCAACCCCAGCCACTAAGCGGGCATAATGTCACCAGAGCAAGTCAAAACCATTGGATATTTCTTATCAATGCTCACTTTATTTACATGTTCTCCAAATGTAACATCCCACAAGGCTGTTCCGCCTATTTCCACGTTGCACGTAATAACAGCTGCAAGATGACTATCTACACCCATGTTCCAATATAATAATTTAAAAGGTGTGATTTTATTGTAATGGCTTGTGATCTGGCAGGGTCCCTAGGGATCTTCTTTCAACACAGCACATGCACACAAGGTTGGTATCCAAAACTCACCTCTCACTGCCAGGGTTTTCTTTATTCTTAATTTAAGACTACTAAAATAAGGTGTAGTGTGAAATTCCATTTAAGATGGCTGTTTCCAAGGTTATTCCTTGCACGCCCTCCTCTCTCATCCTGCCGCGTCCCCAACCACACTCTTGATTTAGAGACTCTGCATCTTTCAGTATCATGAATTACAGATAATAAGACCTCTGTGGTGTGGCCCAGATGACTCAGAAAAATAACCCTGCATCTCCAGCTAGAAGGTTAGGTTCTAGGGCCCTTTACAAAGCCCAAGGGGTTGGGTTTTCAAAAGTGTTATTTTGAAGCACAAGTCCCAATTCAAGTCAATGGAATTAATGTCTCTTTCCTCTCCTGTCTGGAACATATTCATAGTTTTATTCTTAAGCCTAATATTCAGCTAGTAGAGATTAAATATTTTTGAACCAAGTTTCATTGGACTACTCCCATTCTTAAAGTCAAGAGTATGCTTATGTGCTATGCTGGATTGGGGCTAGAGTGCTCAGGACGTTGCAGGATCAAGCATTTTTGCCTGTTCATATTTGCCTTTATATGTTAAAAAAACCCCATACACAAACCTGGAAAGCTAAATGCAGAGTTACTGAAGATGATCATGGCAGGTTTTGAATGACAAAAGCATTCAGAAGAAATGTCAAGAGTCTGTAGGTTGCAAGCTTATATTTCTAGGAGAAAGAAGAAGAGAGGAGGAACAATAAATCAGAGCTGCAGCTCCCTAAAATGTTGCGTTTGAGATTTCACCTCTTGAAGGCCATGTCCCCCAAAGCATGGTTTGGGGCCACTCTCCTTTGATCAAGCCTATTAATTTCTGTCAAGCAGTTGAAGTGGCAGTGTGTTCTCTGCCACGTGTATCCAAGAGCCATGCAGACATTGCCTTGTTTGACACGTGCTGTGCATTTATGGGGTTAACATCAAAAACTGATTTGTAATTTTTAATCAAAAAAGGATTATAACCTAATACATCTTAATAATGTAGTCTGTGTGTGTGTGTGTGGGGGGGGGAGGGGAATAGGGGATGCAGGAGTTAATGCACTGGCAGTCACTCCTCTCTGAATCTGGGGACATAGGATAAAATCTGACTTAGGTCATTTGCACTCTTATAAAAACTAGTCTCTGGAGATGCTTCTTCAGATCAGAAATTATCATGCAGCATGGTGCAATTGGTTGCTTGCTTTCCAGATGGAGCCAGTACTGGTATTACAGGTCATGAGGTACACAGAAAGACACCGATAGGGAAGCTTTCAACGTCAGCCTGTACTACTCTACTGCTGTCATCTTCTCAGTGTGAGGAACCAAACTCACCTAAGTGTTAATCTATTTTAATTTAAGCATTTCCTCTCAAATAAGTCACGTATGAAACTCAAAGCTTTGTACCCAATGGAACCCTAGACAATAAACTGCCAGAGAGTAGGGGTCGGTTTGTGAGGAACCATGGTTTTGCTAATGTTAATAAAAATGGAGCACACCATGCAAGAATTAATCCGTCTATTGAATTTCCTGGATACTGGATCTCCCACCTAGGCAGATATAGATTCCTCTAGATAACACCTAAGTAAACCAGACCAGCCAAATTATCAAGAGAGGATTTTGAGCCTTTTGGTTCCAGCAAATGATCATCTTTTTCCTAATCTATTCCCTGCTACTCAGTGAAACGCTGTCCTGAAGTTCTGCTTCCCAGGAGGCTTAATTAACATTACAAGACTAATCTTGATTAAAGTGTAAAGAATTTTTTTTAAAGTTCTTTGATTGTAATTCTACTTTATAACCCTCCATTACCAGCTCTATGTTTGCATTCAGTGTCTAAGACATCCCAGAAGAGTTACAGTAGAGGTCCAGAGGCTGGAGATATTCTAGAGCTTGTTTAACTATTACCTTATACTGCCCTTGTCTGTATCCATTTGTTCTCTTACCCTTAGATTGTAAACTCTTTGGGGGAGGGATAGTCTTTTCTTTGTATATATGTATAGTGCCTAGCACAATAGGACTCTGATTGATGGCTTCCAAGCATTGTATATTAATGATGAAGTAGACTGTAAAGAAATTAGAAGTGATGGAATGTAAAAGACAGTCTGTTTGGGACGACGTCACTTTGGGGAAGAAAGCTACTAGAGGTTCCCCATATATAGTGCTTGGGGTGTACTACAGACCACCAGGATCCAATATGGATGGAGACCTCTTTAATTAAATAAATACTACTGGGAATTGTGTGATTAGGGGAGATTTTAACTTCCCAGATATAGACTTGAGGACAAGTGATAACAATAATAATAGGGTCCAGATTTTCCCGGATGTGACAGAGGAGAAATTTCTTCACCAAATAGCTGCTGAACCAACAAGAGGTGATACCATTTTAGATTTGGTATTGGTGAATAGTGAAGACCTCATAGAAGAGTTGATTGTAGAAGACAATCTTGGTTCATGTGATCATGAGCTAATTCAGTTTAAACTAAATGGAAGGATAAACAAAAATAGATCTGCAACAAGGGTCCTTGATTTCAAAAGGGCTAATTTAAAAAAAATTAGGGGAATTAGTTAGGGAAGTGGACTGGACTGAAGTACTCAAAGATGTGAATGTGGAGGAAGCTTGGAATTACTTTAAGTCAAAGTTGCAGAAGCTATCTGAAGCCAGCATCCCAAGCAAAGGGGAAAAAAAAAGAATCACAGGGAAGGGTTGCAGTCTACGCTGGATGAGCAAGCATCAAACAGGTGATTAAGAGAAAGCAGAAAGTTTGCAAGGAATAGAAGATGGGAGGGATCAGCAAAAAAAGCTACCTCTTGGAGGTCAGAACATGTAGGGATAAAGTGAGAAATGCCAAAAGCCATGTAGAGTTGGACCTTGCAAAAGGAATTAAAATCAATAGTAAAAAGTTCGATAGCCATATAAATAGGAAGAAAACAAAGAAAGAAGAAGTGGGACCGCTAAGTACTGAGGATGGGGTGGAGGTTAAGGATAATCTAGGCATGGCCCAATATCTAAACAAATACTTTTCCTCTGCTCCATTTTTAATGAGGCTAATGAAGAACTTGGGGATAGTGGCAGGGTGACTAATGGGAATGAGATATGGAAGTAGAAATTACCACATCTGAGGTAGAAGCCAAACTCAAACAGCTTAATGGGACTAAATTAGGGGGCCTGGATAATCTCCAACCAATAATATTAAAGGAACTAGCACATGAAATTACAAGCCCATTAGCAAGGATTTTTAATGGATCTGTAGACTCAGGGGCTGTGCCGTATGACTGGACAATTGCCAACGTAGTTCCTATTTTTAAGAAAGGGAAAAAAGTGATCTGGGAAGCCACAGGCCTGTTAGTTTGACCTCAATTGCATGCAAGGTCTTGGAACAAATTTTGAAAGAGAAAGTAGTTAAGGACAGAGGGGCATGGTAATCGAGATAAAATACAACATAGTTTTACAAAAGGTAGATTGTGCCAGACCAACCTGATCTCCTTTTTGGAGAAGACAACTCATTTTTTAGACAAGGGAAATGCAGTAGATATAATCTATCAAATGCCTTACTGAAATCCGGATACAGTTCCATATGGGAAATTAGTTAAATTGGAGAAGATGGGGATTAATATGAGAATTGAAAGGTGGATAAGGAACTGGCTAAAGGGGAGACTACAACATGTCATACTGAAAAGTGAACTGTCAGGCTGGAGGGAGGTTATTAGTGGAGTTCTTCAGGGATCAGTCTTGGGACCAATCTTATTTAATATTTTTATTTCTGACCTTGGCACAAAAAGCGAGTGTGCGCTAATAAAATTTGCGGATGACACAAATTTGAGAGGTTTTGCCAACACAGACCAAAATAACATACAATACCTGGATGATAGAAGAATGAGGGGGGATTTGATAGCAGCCTTTAACTACCTGAAAGGGGGTTCCAGGGAGGATGGAGCTAGGCTGTTCTCATTGGCGGCAGATAACAAGACAAGGAGCAATGGTCTCAAGTTGCAATGGGAGAGGTCTAGGTTGGATATTAGGAAAGTTTTTCCAATAGGGGGGTGGTGAAGCACTGGAATGGGTTACTTAAGGGAGGTGGTGGAATCTCCATCTTGAGAGGTTTTTAAGGTGTGGCTTGACAAAGCCCTGGCTGGGATGATAGGGGAAGTAGAAGTGGGTGGCAACCTAGGCAGCAGTGACCATGAGATGGTCGAGTTCAGGATCCTGACAAAAGGAAGAAAGGAGAACAGCAGGATACGGACCCAAAAAAGCAGACTTTCACTCCCTCAGGGAACTGATGGGCAGGATCCCCTGGGAGGCTAATATGAAGGGGAAAGGAATCCAAGAGAAAACTGGCTGTATTTTAAAGAAACCTTATTGAGGGCACAGGAACAAACCATCCCGATGTGTAGAAAGAATAGCAAATATGGTAGGCGTCCAGCTTGGCTTAACAAAGATGTCTCTGGTGAACTTAAACACAAAAAAGAAGCTTACAAGAAGTGGAAGCTTGGTCAGATGAGTAGGGAGGATTATAAAAATACTGCTCCAACGTGCTGGAATGAAATCAGGAAGGCCAAAGCACAATTACAGTTTCAGCTAGCAAGGGACATGAAGGGGAACAAGAAGGGTTTCTACAGGCATGTTACAACAAGAGGAAGATTAGGGAAAGTGTGGGCCCCTTACAGAAGGGGGGAGGCAACCCAGTGACAGAGGATGTGGAGAAAGCTGAGGTACTCAGTGCCTTTTTTGCCCCTGTCTTCACAGAGAAGGTCAGCTCCCAGACTGCTGCAATGGGCAGCACAGTATGGGAAGGAGGTGAACATCCCGCAGTACTAAAGGAACAGGTCCAAGAGCATTTAGGAAGATTGGACATACACAAGTCCATGGCGCCGGATGCAATGCACCCGAGGGTGCTGAGGGAGTTGGCTGATGTGATTTCAGAGCCATTGGCTATTATCTTGAATGCTTGTGGCAATTGGGGGAGGTACCTGATGACTGGAAAAAAGCAAATCTAGTGCCCATCTTTAAGAAAGGGAGGAAAGAGGAGCCGGGGAACTACAGACCGGTCAGCCTTACCTCAATCCCTGGAAAAATCATGGAGCAGATCCTCAAGAAATCCATTTTAAGGCACTTGGAAGAGAGGAAGGTGATCAGGAATAGTCAACGTGGATTCACAAAGGGAAAGTCATGCCTGACCAACCTGATTTCTTTCTATGAAGAGGTGACTGGTTCTGTGGATATAGGGAAAGCGGTGGACGTGATATACCTTGACTTTAGCAAAGCTTTTGATACCGTCTCTCACAGTATTCTTATCAGCAAGTTAAAGAAGTATGGGTTGGATGAATGGACTATAAAATGGATAGAGAACTGGCTAGGGCATAGGACTCAACGATTAGTGATCAATGGCTCCATGTTTAGCTGGCAGCCGGTCACAAGTGGAGTGCCCCATGGGTCAGTTCTGCAGCCGGTTTTGTTCAACATCTTCATTAATGATCTGGAAGATGGGGTAGATTGCACCCTCAGCAAATTTGCAGACGACACTAAGCTGGGGGGAGTGGTAGATACCCTGGAAGGTAGGGATAGGATACAGAAGGACCTAAACAAACTGGAGGATTGGGCCAAAAGAAATCTGATGTGGTTCAACAAGGACAAGTGCAGAGTCCTGCACTTAGGACGGAAGAATCCCATGCACAGCTACTGACTGGGGACCGACGAGCTGGGCAGCAGTTCTGCAGAAAAGGACCTGGGGGGTAACAGTGGATAAAAAGCTGGATATGAGCCAGCTGTGTGCCCTGGTTGTCAAGAAGGCTAATAGCATATTGGGCTGCATTAGTAGGAGCATTGCCAACAGATCGCGGGAAGTGATTATTCCCCTCTATTCGGCATTGGTGAGGCCGCATTTGGAGTATTGTGTCCAGTTTTGGGCCCCCCACTACAAAAAGATGTGGAGAAGTTGGAGAGAGTCCAGCAGAAGGCAGCAAAAATGATTAGGGGGCTGGAGCACAAGACTTACGAGGAGGGGCTGAGGGAACTAGGCTTGTTTAGCCTGCAGAAGAGAAAAATGAGGGGGGATTTGATAGCAGCCTTTAACTACCTGAAAGGGGGTTCCAGGGAGGATGGAGCTAGGCTGTTCAGTGGTGGCAGACGACAGAACAAGGAGCAACGGTCTCAAGTTGTGGAGGGGGGGGGGGGGGAGTCTAGGTTGGACATTAGGAAAAAAAGTTTTTCACTAGGAGGGTGGTGAAGCACTGGAATGGGTTACCTAGGGAGGTGGTGGAATCTCCATCTTTAGAGGTTTTTAAGGTGCTGCTTGACAAAAGCCTCGCTAGGATTATTTAGTTGAGGTTAGTCCTGCTTTGAGCAGGGGGTTGGACTAGATGACCTCCTGAGGTCCCTTCCAACTCTATGATTCTATGACCTTGTAAACTGGAGTAATAGAAATGGGATGAAATTTAAGCATTTCAAAGTGCAAGGTCATGCATTTAGAGATTAACAACAAGAACAACAACTTTTACTATATGCTGGGAACATATCAGTTGGAAAGCGACAGAGGAAGAGAAAGTCCTGGGTGCATTGGCTGATCACAGGAGGACTATCAGCCGCCAATGTGATATGGCTGTGAAAAAGGCTAATGCAGTCCCAGGATGCATCAGGCAAGGTATTTCCAATAGACACATAGAAGTGTTAGTAAAATTATACAAGGCGCTGGTGAGACCTCATCTGGAATACTGTGTGCAATTCTGGTCTCCCATGTTTAAGAAAGGTTAATTCAAACTGGAACCGATGCAGAGAAGGGCTACTAGGAAAATCCACCTTATGAGAGGAGACTCAAAGATCTTGGTTTGTTTAGTGTAACCAAAAGAAGGCTGAGGGGAGATAAATACTAGGGAGGGAGAGGTGTTATTTAAGTTAAGCGCCAGTGTTGACACAAGAACAAACGGACAAACTGACCATCAACAAGTTTATGCTTGAAATTAGATGAAGGTTTCTAACCATCGGAGGAGTGAAGTTCTGGAAAAGCCTTCCAAGGGGAGCAACAAGGGTAAAATTCCTAACTGGCTTCAAGACTGACTGGATAAGTTTATGGAAGGGATGGTATGATGGAACAGCCTACAATGGCATATGGTCCATGGGTGATTGCCAGTAGCAAAAATCCCCAATGACTGGTGATGGGACACTAGATGGGGAGGGCTCTGAGTTACTACAGAGAATTCTTTCTTGTGTGTCTGCCTGGTGACTCTTGCCCACATGCTCAGGGTTTAGCTGATCACCATATTTGGGGTCAGGAAGGAATTTTCTCCCAGGGTAGATTGGCATAGGCCCTGGGTTTTTTTCCCCCACCTTCCTCTGCATCATGGAGCAAGTGTCACTTGCTGGTGGATTCTCTGATAGATTATCTGTACTTTGATGTCTTTAAACCATGATCTGAGGACTTCAGTAACTCAGCCAGAGGTTAGGGGTCTATTTCAGAAGTGCATGGGTGAGGTTCTGTGGCCTGCAACGTTCAGGTGGTCAGACTAGATGATCACGATGGTCCCTTCTAACCGCAGAGTCTATGAATCTATTACCACAATATAAATAATAATTTTTTGCCATTCAGATCTACCAAGGAGGAAAGTCAATGTGTGGAACCCCACTAGGGAGGCTGACAACAATCCATTTTTCCTGGTCTCCAGAAGAGTTCAGAGGCATTTCTCCTAATTAAGGGAAGATTTTGAGACTGCAGACAGTTCACAAGGCTAAGCAAGACCACTTCACTGGGAATTATAAGCAATTCCCAGGTCCATTAGGCAGCAATTATTATAGATTGTTCAAAATATTCGGTTGCAACAGAACTATTTCTGCAGGAAACCTCAGGGCTGACATAGGTGTAAATGGAAAAGGAGCCTATTGTTACTGTCCTTCAATGTATTGTTCTTGAACCTTTTAGTTTCTCCTGGGTTCAGGACACATCTATTACAGGTGGAATGACCTCTTTATTGTTATCTCTTATTCCATTCTTATTGAATTTCAAACTTCAAGGTCTATCATGAAGAACTTGTCAGGATGTGGTGGAATAAGAGATAAAAATAAAGAGGTCATTCCACCACATCCTGACAAGTTCTTCATGATAGACCTTGAAGTTTGAAATTCACTCCCACTTCTCCTACGCCTTCAGGCATGCTACAAAACACATCTCTTCTCCCAGGAGTATATATAAAGAGAGGCTGTGTTCTGTGCACAGAAGGCTTGCGAGTGTGGCTGGGATAAGCAAGTTTGTTTTTCTCCTTCCTACTTTTGTGGAAGCTGCTGGGTTTACTTTTATTTGTACTGGTAGGATTGCATTTTACTATGGCCTCTGCTGAGTAACTACCAACAACTTCTTTGGATTCTTCTGGCAAATTGTAGCTATGCCCCATGGTGTGCTTTCCTGACAAGTACAAAAATACAGATGATTCCAACAAATCCCTTCTGTTCTCCCTTTCAATGGGCTTAAAAAATTAAAAAGACAGTTACACCATCATATGCTCAAACAAATCAGTGAAGCAACCAGACCATGTACAGAAGAAAATCCTAGTGCAAAACATAGGGAGATTATTCCTTTCTCCCAATAAAGTTAAGACAATGAAAAGAGGATCACAAAACTGACCATCAGTGTAATTATCAAAGACAGACCTGAAACCTTCCTGTGACGGTGTGCCACTCACCTCTCATTGGTCAGGTGCAAATTCTTTCTACCCCTGGCGCTCCATGTTGGCTGTTAACCTCATCAGGTGGGTCTTCAGTGGCTCAGCCCTCCAGCCAGGCCATACACAGTCAACATGTGAACAAATAAACCCCTTCCAGGGTAAAAGATTCTGTGCCCTTGTAATGTGTTTAGCGCTGTCTCTGGGCTCAGTCCTCAGCCCCTTCTGGGCTAGCTTTAAGTCCCTGTCCGCCCTGGTACAGAGCAGTGCCCAGAGGCCGTTCTCCTTGGAGACTAAGTCCTGCCCTTCAATTGAACCTCTTAACAAACCTTATCCCCTTCTTGGGACTTAAGTCACCCCTGCCCAAGGCCTGCCCACCATTCCAGGTCCTGACAAAGGGACCCTAAAAATAGCAGCCACATGCTGCTTCCTGTAATAGTTCCTGATGCTATTCCCTGGGCCACTTCCCATGTAGCCCCTTCCTCTTCACCCTTACCCCGGGTGTGAAGTTCTTCCTTACAGAATGCCAATGTCACCAGAACCCATCTTCTGGTTCTCCCTTAAACTCCAGCAAAGAACACCTTTCCTTGCTCCTCTGGTCCCTGCCAGGAACTGCCCTCCTCAGGCCCAGCAGCGCCTTTTAACTGAGCTTGCTGTGCTCTGATTGGCTGCTTCCCTGTAGCTTCTCTAAGCAGGCCTGGAGGACCAACCTTCACTTATCTTTTCCTGGGGTGGGGTGTGGTAGGACCACGAGGCCTGCAGCAGGGGACCTCATAGGCCCTGATACACCCTGGCACACCTCCCAAACCAAAATTTCCAAAAACAAGGCTCATCCAACCCTACAGTAAAAGGAAAAAAAAAATCTCTTCAAGCCCCATAATTGTAAGAAAAATTCTAACTGTGAGTAGAGCTCAGCCCTATAAACAAAGAAATGAGAATCTCAGAGAAAGAACTTAGTTTCTTCAGGCCGAATCATGTAAATACCCAAGTGACTAACTTTATTCATTTCAGTACTTCCATTTACTTCAATGGGATTATCCATGTGAATAAAAATCCCCACAGACATAAAAGTTTGCAAGGTCAGGATCTTGGACTATAAGTTCTTTACAGCGCCAGATCTACTGTTAATTGTCTAGGACACCTAGCACAATGGGGCCTTGATCCTCGTCAAAGCCCATGGAGACTACAAAAATAAACATTAAATAAAATAAGACAATTTGCTCACCTCCCCTAGTTTCAAGCAGTCTTCTCAGTTCCCAAGATTCCTGAGACACCAGAATGTGAACTTAATGGTCAGCCTAGTAAGTGCATTTGTGACAGACACTATATTGGCCAACACACCAGAGACCTGAAGACCTAAGAGCACAAACTTGGCACAAGCCAAGGCTCCGTAGCTGGGGTTGTAACAAACTGATGTCCTCACTGGGGATCTCAGCTCCTGGCAAACAGAGGCTAGAGCATGGTTTTCATCCCTGTCCATCCTGGCTAATAGCCATTGATGGACCTATCCTCCATGAACTTATCTAGTTCTTTTTTAACCCCATTATAGTCTTGGTCTTCATAACATCCTTTGGCAAAGAATTCCACAGGTTGACTGTGCATTGAGTGAATGTAGATGGATACTTGAGTAGTGTGGGAGCAATGGTCTACAACAGCTGTGGAAATCATGTGACAGCAAGATAGGAACTTCTCTTAGAGCTTGATCATGCATTTACTGAAGTCAAAGGCAAGAATCTCACTGACTTTAATGCTGCAGTATTGGGCCCACAATAAAATTAATAGAATTAGTTTGTATGTTCTAGATCTTAGGAAGTGTGCCTGGGTCTGTACAGACCAAGTCCCAGCACTGGGATTTCTTTGAGCCTAGCTAACTAAAGGTAAACCCTTATTTTACAAACTCCAATTTTACAAGAGCCCCTGTCACCCTCACTGCCTGTCCCAGGCATAGGCCCTTGAATGGTCCCTGATTTTACAAAACACTGCTTTCACCAATATTTTAAGAGTGTCCTGAGACTTCTGTAAGATTGAGATTTAGAATTGCTAAGAAGCTGTAATAACTGGAAAATTCTTGCTCAGTGCAGATTTTGTAACTCCACAGAAACCATGGTATTAACATTCTGTTTGTCCCCCTGTTAGAAGAGACAGATCTGAAGAGTCAACTCTAAAACAGTGGGCGACAACTTAATGAAAAATTGAGCTCTGCGTTTAATTTCCTTTTAAGTTTAGTTGAGCATTCTACAAGATCAAAGAGACTTTGTGGTTTGCAAATGATCTATTTATTGGCGAAACAGATTACAGCTCAGGCACAGTTTGGTATTTAAGTAAGTATCGTGTTTTAATACCAATGTTTAAAGCAGGCTAATGAAACTAAAGCACAAGTATCATTTTCTAGGATACAAGTCTATAATCCAGTTTAATGTATCAGACTAACACTAAAAACATATTCTGAATTTAATTCCACTCAAGATGTTACTTGTTTGGAAAATATTCTGAAGATCCCATACAAAAAATTTCAATAATAAAATGCTGTCCTAGACTGTAAGCCCTTTGGGGCAGGAACTGCGACTTACCAAGTGCTTGTATAATACCTAGCACAATAGAGCTTCTATAAAAGTAGATAACACTGAAATGTAGATTTTTAGAGTGAGTATTAGATAGCTGTCTTGAATGCTAGAATTCTGCCTTCAACCTATAACTAAATTCTTTCCTTAGTTACATCCACGCAACTCCATTGAAGTCAGTGGGCTTACTCAAGTGCAACAGGGCAGAAATTGGTCCCCATGCCTACATGTAACACAGCTTACATTTGCAATGTGTAAGATACAGCTTAGACATTACACCAAAAAGAGTATGTTCAGGATAGAGTCACAACTCTCACCCTGAATTTCCTTCCTTTTTTGTAAGAAATTAGAGTTTTATTAGCTCCTTTCCCTGCACCAAAACATTGAAGTTTTTGGGTTTTTTTTAAACCCAGTAGCTATAGAGCCAGGTGAAATTATTTTTTTTTTTTAAGTGTTCATGAAACTTGCTTAATGTTTTGGACCATCTCTTTAAAACCTTAACATGATGTCTCTAATTTTCAGCAGATCTCTATTGTGTAAGCACATGATTTGCCTGCACACCCAATTACACTCAACTGGGTACAAGCACAAGTTTTGCTAGCATGCCTTCCAGAGTTTCTCTGAAGATTAGTGTCACTATGAACTTTGCAGTCAACTTGCTGTCAAGCTGTCTATGGGAAACGGAGTCAAGGGACAGTAGAGTTTCATTACTGTTGATTGGTGCAGGTCACTAATTTAGAAGCCTACACATTTTTGCTAGCCTTGTGATGAAGCAGCTCTCTTCAGAACGAGTTTCATTAAGAATCTTAGAGTTAGTTTTGGATGTCATGCTCTCAAGGTCTGCGTGTTGCACTGCCACTTCAAATTTGGGCCTTTCAGAAATATGGCCAGGATTGTCAAAGGAGTGCAAAGGCATTAGGTGAAAAATCAATGGAAGTTGTATACTTAATTCCATTAGGGTCCTTTGAAAATCCAAGCCTGCATCTGCAATTCATTTATTTCTTTTTAATACACAAAACTGTGCCCCTTCCAAAGCTCTGGGTGCCATGGCCATCACTTAGAGTTACACAATACAGTAGGATGGCATTTGCTTCTTATGACTGATGTAGATTTGCTTTTGAAATATTATTAGGCAGCACAAAAGAAACTTAGCAAAGAAAAGTTAAAGATCTAGAGGGAGATGTGGCCTAATGATGAGGTCATAGACCTGGAAGATAGGAACTGAGTTCTAATCCTGGCTAGAAGCCTGACTCCCTCTGTGGCCTTGGAGAAATACTCTCGAAGAGTCCTCAACTGCAAATATGTAGTTGCCAAGCAGCTCTGAAACTCAAGTCGGGCACCCCAAATGAGAAGTTTAGTTCATGCTAATGTACTGTGATGGTGAATATGCATTACAGGTCCCCTTCTAAGCCTGATCCACAAAGGATATGATTCCATTACAACTCCAAGTAGAAAACCTTGCTTCTTTAGCTTAAACAGTAGCAACTCATGCTTTTAGCTGTGGAGATCTCCCTTTCAAACCCTGCTGTTGGTCAAGATGGCAGCCACCACACTGACTCCCATGTTGAAGAATACTTTCCTCTAAGAAGCCCCATTGAATTCAGCAGTGCTATCTGCAGAGCAAGTGACTACTCAATGAGTGTAGAAGTGGCAGAAATCTGGTCTAAACAAAAAACCTTTTGCCTCTCTCTCAAATGTGATCTGTGTCCCCCCTTGACAATGCTTTGCTTCAGCTCTGATGCAGTAAAGAAAGAAACAGAATACATTTTCATGCTTTCCCCATTTCACCCAATACCTTTTGCACAAGTTTCAGCTAATGGCAGGAGTACCAAAGTTTCCCAGACTATGTTGATGGTTCTGAAGACAGACAGGACTCAAACCGGCAGCTTTACTCAGCCCATGAGACAACTAGGAGAATCAGGAGACTGTAGTTTAGATTTATTCTAATTCACTATTAAAGTATGAAAACTGGGTCATCACTTGTAATATAATAGGGATAATAGATGGGTGCTCAGTTTTCTCATCATTAATCCAGTTGCCTCACTGGGATAAACTACTCAGCCTTGTAGTTAATCTTCAAATAAATATGCTTTTAATACTCAGTGGGCATTCATCTAATACAGGATAACTGTCTTAGGAAGGCTAAATGAAATGCATTTTGGTAAACTTAATTTAGCCTGTTACTGAAAAGGAGGGACTACGCACAACTCCCATGGGGACCAAGCAGAGCTTTCCTTCCACCATGAATGCAGATAGATTTGTGTGCTGAAGACTGAGTCTGTCTGTGGGATCGGAAGATGTCCCTGTACAGTGTATGCATTAGATATGAAAGCAATACAGACACCTATGTGTCTTCCATGGTGCTTTTCATCGCTAGATCTCACAGTGCTTTACAGAGGTCAGTACCATTATCCCTGTTTTACAAATGGAAATTGTGGCACAGAGAAGTCGAAGGACTTACTAAAGTTTACTCAGCAGGCCAGTGGTGGAATTAATTTTTCAGTTTAGAATTTGTTGCCTTTAATTTGATTGAATGTCCCTTTGTTCTTGTGTTATGATATGAGGGGAGGGGGAGGGATATGACAAATTCCCAACCAACCTTCTCTAGACCGACCATTATAGCCTATACTTTTATCATATCCCCATCCCCTCTTATTCATCTAAAGTCAACAGTCCCAATGTTTTCCTTCTCTTTTCATATTAGCCCCAGCTGATCCTTCTTTCCAGGCAGCTTGAAGGCAGTCTCTGGTTAGGCTCTGGCCTCAGCCAGCCTTTTCTTCCCAGGGCTAGCTCAAGAGTTCGATCTCCTTTCTCAGTCAGTCACCACTGAGCTGGACTTTTCCTCTTATCTCCTCCCTCAAGGCTTGACATCTTGCATAGGTGTAACGGGATGGTGCTAATTGCACCCACAGGCTCTCATCAACCTCTTCCTAGTCAGCGTGGGGTCGGTTTACCCCCATCACAGAGTAGTTCAGTTTTTTTCCTCTAATGTGCATCACATTTGTCAACACTGATTAGATTGTAAACTCCTTGGGGCAGCGACCTCTTTGTTCCACATTTGTACAACACCTAGCACCATGGGACCCTGATCCATGGACTAGGGCTACTAGGTGCTACTACAGTGAATACTAATAATTTAATTTACCACTGTGTTCTTCATTCACCTAATTTGGCTAGGTCCCTTGGAAGTTCCTCACAGTCTTCTCTTGTCTTCACTAACCTAAATAATCTACAAATTTTGTCACCTCGTTCCTTTTCCAGATTATTTGTTCCCTTTCTTTAACATTGTATTTCTTCTTTAGACTGAGATATTTGGAGCAAGGACCACTCCCTCTGGCACGTTTGGGAAGTGTCTAGCATATTGTAGGCACTACTATAAACGAATTATGAATAGCACCTTACTTTATGTAGTGTCCTATTGAAGTCAATGAGAATGCTTGTGGTTAACATGCGATACAACATGAGTAACGGTATCAGAATCTGGCCCCAAGAGTTTGCCCTAACTGATGTTATTACGGTACATACTAAAGGCAATAATTTGGAACTGAAAAGATTATGAATGTACAATGTTTAATGACAGTAATGTTAAAATGTGATACTTAGTTTATAGTGCCGGCATGAATGCTCGATCAATGAATGTAGCTATAGCTACTGAGGGGGTGAACTGGTCTGTAATTAAGATCTGATTAATCTCTAAAATTCAGTTTAACATAGATTAGACTTCTATTGATTTGTATTTCTTCACAATTACATTCTTAGTATAGCAAGCTTCCATGCTCATTATGGTGCTGATTATTACACTAGTAGTGAACTTGAAAGGTCTGTCTAATCTTTGACAAGTGTGTCACTAAGCAACTTGAAGTAAGCAATTACACACCAAGAAGAGAGCAACCAAATCAGCCTGTGACTAACTTGGTTTGAATGTGCCATAATGAAAGATACAGCAGAGAAGGGTGTGCATGAAACAGTGCTGTAGATTTCTTCTGGATATGCCCCTCCCTTCGTGTTGCATGACAAAAATCCCAATCCAATGCCCGTCGATGTCAATAGGTGTCTTTAGCAGGGACCAGGGAATGCAGAACATGGCCATGGTGTCAACCAAGTTTACTTACTTACAGACAGGACAGAAGCTGGACTACAGTGTCAGGAGTTTGGTACTGCTATAACCATAATGGTTTGGTTACAAGAAGTTGATGGAACAAGAACAAAACTAATAGACAGAGGGTTCAGTCCAGAGGATAGTCAATCATCTTTGTGCCATAAGGCTAGGATTTCCCAAGGGGCATAAGGGAGTGAGGTGCCTGTGACAACTATGTTAAAATTACAAGCTTGAAGTGCTGGATTGTAAGGATTTTCCTGGTCCTGTTTGTAAGCTAGTGACTCTGTAAGAAAGTGTGTGATCTGGGCCTTAAGCAGTCAGTCTTCATAGAGTAAGCCTAGAGCAAGGTGGGTTGAGGTGAGCCTCTCTGTCTCAGGGAGCAGCCTGCTTTGTCTCTCTCTGGTTTTGGTTCTTGTGTGTTAGGGTTCTGAATTCTAAGTAAAGTGGTATTACCTTGCACTTTCCAGAAAGAGTATTTTATGGTTTTCTCTCTTTGTGTAGGACATGAACATAATAGTATTCAGCTCCCATTGATCGGCATGTCCCCCCATGAAAATATTAGCCTACTAGCATAAGAGAGGATACAAATCTTAAAGTCCCACAAGCAATCAACAGTCATTTCTTGACTAATATATCAGATTACTAGATTCTTCTATGGAATAAAATAGTTTAAGGACTCAGTTTTAGACCTATTGAGAATCCAACTCTAATGACATTAGTGGAATCGAAGATGCTTAGAACAGGTCTGAATGTGGCCCTTAATGTCAATCATTAAAAAAAAAAAAAAAAAAAAAAAACGAATACAATAACTATAAAAAGGAAATACAGGAGCAACTTCAGGGTCATTTTTAGGATTTTAAGTAGTTATTGTCATGGGACGGTGGTAAGGAATCACAGCAAGAGTTGATTTCTTCTAAACACTGAAGAAGAACTATGAGAACAGCATTATCCCTAAAGTTACTGTCTCTTTCTGCTTAATTGCAGAACTTCTGCCTGAACTTTCCCCAGACTTGCCCTGGACTTGAGATTTAAAGAAACGTTACATGTCTCCACAGTTTCTGGCTTAATCTTTTCCTAGAATTGTAGGAGACCCCGTCTTTATTGGACACAAGTTGCTGTAACAGATCTATACCCTGCCCAATGTGTATAATGTCACTATTAAACATTACCTCCACTCTCAGGACGACTGTAAGCTGGATGATCAAATTCAGACACACTGAAAGCTTTCCTTTCTCCAGTATCCTGAAAACTCAACCCCACCCCTCCACCGATAAGGCTGCTAAGTATGGTCCTATATCTGATAGGCAGCTCCTCCTATCCAGCTTCTAAAATTACCATCTGCTAAACAACTTCCCTGCTCAAAATCAAAGTCTATAGATGCTATAGAGTAAGGATTCCAATGAACTAACAGTCAGAATAGAACTAGATTATTAGGAGCATTCATGATGACTCCATGGTACGGTTACACTGAAATTTTGCTTTGTGTAGGTATTTGGCTGAATAATTTTTCCAGAATCTATTGCCTAGTTATTAACATCCTGTCACCCTGACATGGCACGCGTAAATGGCCAATTAACCTCCACAGGGCGATCAACATTTTAGTCACAAAAATGTATCCACAGGTAAAGAACATTAGCTACGCACATAAGTGCGACTGGTAACGTGAAGTTGTCAAATCCATTACAAATGGAACAGCTGCATGCTAGCCTCTTCCTTCTCCCCTGTACTACGGCCCCTCTGTCTAGTTTCCCTTCCTACTTTAAAAGGACTCCCAAAACAGTGCTGTAGCTAGAGTAACTGCCCAGGAATGGTAATTCAGTTCTGCTGGGCATGTGTGGCCCAATGGCAAAAGAATGAGGCCAGCAAAATCTTCAATTCTTGAAATGTTTCAAGGACTCCTCCTTCCCCATCCCAGACACGCCAACTTTGGGGAAGTAACAACACTCAGCAAGTTGTGCACTAGGCACATGATCTTTATCAGTGTTTCTCAGCTCTTTTTCCCATTTGAATGTACTCGTTATGTCTTGGATAGCGAGATCTTCAGGACTGGGAGTCCCCCATTAGGTGTTAAGAATGCACTACCATAGTACTACAACTACACACAGTTTTCCATCCAAAATATGAATGCAAGTACACACTCCCCACAGCTACGAGCCCTCTTCAAAAGAGAATCTAACTTCCAGGAACATTTCAGGGTCTAAGACCTTACTCACATTGGGGATTTTTTTCTGACTCCAACTGATGACTAGCTGCTGCAATAGCTGCCCCTGCGCAAGTGCTAAGAGTAGACAAGGAAAGCTGGGATTCATTCCAGTTCTTGTTCTGGTTTCAAGCCAGGGTCCTCTCCACCAGTGTAAATTGTAGCTTGTCTTGTCTGCACTGGAGCAACTTTAACAGTGGTTGGCTGCTGATTACTGGAACTGGGGCAAATTCCCCATATAAACAAGGCCTTAAAGACTGCTCAATGCAAGTTGCTGAAGGCTGAGCTTTCAAATATTGGGGTTTTTGTGTTTTGGTTTTAATAAAAAGGAGGGGGTGCATATGCTTAAGTGAAGCACATTAAGTCTGTGGCAGACACTTTAATCTTTACAACAGTGTGTATGGTGAATCATTCAATGGCTCCACCTCTCTTCCTCTCGGAGAGATCATTCTGGAGAGTCATGTAAACAGTATGTAGTATCTGGCTTATAAAATGAAAAGAATGATTACTACAAGCGAGTTAATATAGTGTGTCTGTTTTACTTTATCACAGTTACAGTGTGCCATGCAATCTGATACTGTAGTTGTAAATTGTAAGATTGCACCTCTGGAGGAGGAGTAGTTTTGCCTTCTAGTGAGTTATTCCAAAGAAAAGGAATAAGCTCTACTGCATGTGCAGAGGCCTCTGCAAGAAGGGGGAAACAGAATAGGATTTGGAGATCCGTGCAGGGGTAATGCAACCACTGCATATGTAGAAGACCTTCCCTAGGATGGTGGGAGGGGGGTTACTTTGCCCCACTGCACAGGGGAGACGTGGGAGTGATGATGGGGCATAAGAGAGTTGAGTGTGGGACTGGCAGGTGCACTGCCCAGGAGCTCCATTAGCTTTTTCTTTCACAAAAGCTATGAAAGTTACTCCAGCCCTGAGACAGGAATAACAGTGCCGAGGGTCCTACTGCACATCTGCAATGGGGGAGTTTTCATTCCCAGAACTATCCAGCACTCAACCTAACTACTGGCGTGGTGAACTGAGATCAGGATTTAGACAAAAAACAAAACAAAACAAAAAAAACACACCCCATCATTTTCTTCACATAATTAAACCAAGGAAATTGTGTCACAAAAAAACCTAAACTTCTGGGTCCTGATTCTCCACTGAAACTTAGAGCAGCAGGGCCCTTCTTTAAGTTCCACCACTGGCCTAATGTCTGTAATATTCCTGCATCAGTCATGTTTTTGTGTCTCTCAGTCTGGGTCTCTGCTACACATTATATCTGCCATTTGGGCCTTGACAGGTTGAGAGTTGTGCGCCGAGTCATGTGCCTGCATTTCTATTTTGTTGTTTGTATGAAAGGGTATTTCATTGGCAGGTGTCACCAGCTAGTGCTGTTACACATAGTCTTCCAACTTCTTTTCCTTAGGGTGCAAGCAAATGTTCTGTCTTGAGGAACCATGCTCAGGGTTTCTGGTTTGGTTCTGCAGGGTTCTGTGCAGAGGCAGCTATGTGAGCAACAGAAGAGCGTGCTCTGAGCCTTGTGACCTGACTGGAGGCAATTCCTGAGAATGAGTTTCTCTCTTAGAACTAGACATTGCTGTTGGGCTGAAATCCCCAAAAGAGGGGATGGCCTGCATGCTGTTTGTGACTATTGCTGCTCCAGGACTGGTGGGTGTATGTAAATAAAACAAGTTATACTTAGAATATCCCCTGAATCTGTGTCACTGATTTCTCCTCCACTGAGAAGCCAACCTGCAAGGTCCCAGATGCCCCTCTGACAAGTGGTAGATGGTAACACTGGTGTAAGAAGAGACAGCATTGTTGCCCCTTCTTCCAATGCCATACTGTTATACGTTTCCAGTCATCTCAGAACAGCTTTGTCACCTATGGCCCTAGCTGAGCTGAGAGGATAGTGACCAGGCTGCTGTACTGGATCCAAACATTGGATTTCATGTGCTTTTAAGCTTTCCGAGTCTGGGCAGCATCCAGACACTGGCTCTATGTCTGGCCTTTCAGGCACCCTCTTGGGGTACAGACTTCAATGCTGGTGCCACCTTCCTGGGAGGTGGAGCCTGGCAGCCCAGCTGTCCTGAGGCTCCATGGCCCAAGAACAGTGCTTAGCTGGTTTAGCATAACCAAATGAAAGCTGAGGGGAGCTACGATTACTTTGGAGAAAATACATTAGGGGGATAAATACCAGGAAGGGAGAGGAGTTATTTAAGGGAAGGGCCAATGTTGGCACAAGAACAAATGGATATAAACTGGCCATCAACTAGTTTAGGCTTGAAATTAGATGGTATCTAACCAGCAAAGGAGTGAGGTTTTGGAACAGCTTCCCAAGAAGAGCCCTGGGGGCAAAACACCACACTGGTTTCAAGACTGAGCTCAATAGTTTATGGAGGGGATGGTATGATGAAATTGCCTACAATGGCATGTGGCCCATCTACAGCTGCTAGTAGCAAATATCCCCAACGACTGGTGATGGGACACTAAATAGGGAGGGCTCCGAGTTACTACAGTGAATTCTCTCTCTCGTGTCTGGCCCGTGGGTCTCGCCAATATGCTCAAGGTCTTATTGATCACCATATTTTCGGTCACCAAGGAATTTTCCCCCAGGTTAGATTGACAGAGACCCTGAGGGGTTTTCACCTGCCTTTGGAGCATGGAGGATAGGTCACTGGCTGGCTTAAACTAGTGTAAATGGTGGTTTCTCTGTAACTTGAAGTCTTTAAATCATGATTTGAGGACTTCAGTAACTCAGCTAGAGGTTCTGGGTCTATTACAGGAGTAACTGGGTGAGGTTCTGTGGCCTGCAACGTTCAGGTGGTCAGACTAGATGATCACGAGGGTCCCTTCTGGCCTTAAAGTCTGAGTGCTGCCCCCTCAAATCTCCCCAGTAGCTTTTGCACACCCACGCAACAGGTCCACCCCAATGGGTACTCTGGATGACTGTTTTAACTGTCAAAGTCCATGTTAGATAAAGCAAGGGATACAGTCTTTGCAACAGCACTTCTAAACCACTCGCATGCTGTACTCAAAACACAGCTCAAGAAGTCCACAGATCTACGGAAGAAAACCAACACTTGCATGCAAAAATCTTGCTGCAGTTTCCTCACCCGCCCTCAGAGTCTGTCCAAAGAGTTCCAGAAGCTTCTGCCCCTTCTCTCCTCTTGCCCAGTTGTGTTTTCTGGTTTTGGTCTGCTCCTTTTGAGTCTCCTTTTTATAAAGTTCCAGTCCCCTCTGTCAAGTGACGCCCCCCCCCCCACCACCAACCCCCGAGTTGCTTCATGTCTCTCATAAATTAATTCACAAAACAGAATGGGGTTTGCACACTGATAGTGACTGATTAGTATGTGTCTGTAACACCATAAATACAGATATAAGCTCATGAAACATTTCTATATGATGTCCACCCTTATATTTGTTTTTATACCTTTGATCCACCCTTTAAGGTACCAAACACTTCTCAAGTGCAAGGAACCAAAGAGAACAAATGAGAAACTAAAAATAAAACAACCTTTCTAGGAAGAGGAGACCTGAAGTGTCCCAAGTTATTAGTCCTCATTTTCTTCAGTAATCTCCTTATTAAGGAAGGAAGTCACGCTCCAAAACATACACATCTTGGCAATGATAAGAATGAAGGTAATGAACAACATGTAACCTTGGCTGTTCTGTGCACAATGCAATTACCCAAAACAAAAGCTGAACCCAGGCAAAAACAAAAAAGGAAGCTTCCCAGTTTAATGAGAACAGTATCCAGAAAACTCACATGGGGCAAGGAGGAATGCTCATCACCAGGTAGAAAATGGATGATATTTTTAAGTTAGAATGTGCATTTCTGTTACCCTGGTAGAAGGCAGGCAGAATCTGAGACATCAGTCACAGACAGAGCTCTGTGACAAAAAGCTTGGCATCAAAACAGAGCTTGCACGTTTGGACATGACTGGATCTTTAGCAGTGGAAACTGAGCTATAGACAACAAAATGACATTCAAAGACCAATGTAAAGATACTACACTTAGGGAAGAAAAACCAAATGGAAAAATACAGAATGGGGGATAACTGGCTTGGCAGCAGCACTGCTGAGAAGGATCTGGGAGTTGTGGTTGTGGTGGATCACCAATGCGACGCTGTTGCCAAAAAAAGAGCAAATGCAATTTTAGGTTGCATTAATAGAGGCATGGCATGCAAGTCACAGGAGGTGATAGTACCACTCTACTCAGCGCTGGTGAGGCCTCAGCTGCAGTAGTGTGTCAATTTTGGTCACCAGTGTGTAGAAAGGATGTAGTGAAACTGGAAAGGATCCAAAGGTGAACAACAAGGTGATCAAAGGGATAGAATGCAAAGGCTGAAGGAAATGGGTATGTTTAATTTTTAAATGAGGAGATTCGGGGGGAGGGGAGGTGGCGGGGGAACATGATAGCGGTCCTCAAATACTTGAAAGGCTGCTATAAAAAAAGATGGAGAAAAATTATTCTCTGTTGTCACAGGGCAGAACCAGAGGCAACGGGTTCAAAATTACAGCAGAGCAGATTTAGATTAAATCTCAAGAAAAGCTTCCTAACTGCAAGAACAGTAGGACAATGGAACTAACTTCTTAGGGAGGTCATGGAAGCTTCTTCAGTGGGGGTTCTCAAAAGGAGGCTGGATAGCCAGCTGTCTTGGATGGTTTAGACAAGAAATCCTGCATGTTGGCAGGGGGCTAGACTAGATGACCCTTGCAGTCCCGTCTAACCCTAGGGCTCTATGATTCTATATTACATCTGGTATCACAGTTTAGACTCAATGGCCTAATTTTCTGAAGTGCTAGTAGCCAGCAGCTCCTACTGAAGTTAATAGGAACGGCTCAACACATTTCAAAATCAGGCCATTTATTTGCTTAAGTATGGACCTAGAAGCCCAACTTTTAGACACCCATATTTGAAAATCTTGCTCTTTGCTTTTAAAAAGGAGGATACTTGGTAAACAGCAGTGTACTTTAAACTTAATTCATGATGATGTAAAAAGAAGGGTTACTTTGCATCTACGCACCATGAGCAAGAGTGCTGACCAGCAGAGAAGAGGAGATCAGACTACAGTATATTTCCCTCTCAGCAGTAACAGAGAAGCTTGAACTGGGAGAAAAGGACAAGCTTATCCAGGTGTTCAGTGTATTTAATGAAGTCAATGAAATGCCGAAAAGAAAAGTGAAAGGCTGGAGATAAATTGTTTCTGTCATCCTGGAAGTTAGCAGAGACATTGAGGAACAGGAGATGCTCTAGCTATGTGATCAGTCTTCCCAGGGAAAATTAAACTGCAGCATTTCATACTGTTTACAGTCTGATGTTGGGAGGAAGATGAAAGCTCAAAGAACAGAAATGCCAGGTTCGGCAGAGAGATAAACTACCAAAGTAGAGCCATAATTACTGCCAAAAGTCCACTGTAATCAGTTCTGGGTTTTATGGGAACTGTCCCACTTTGACCCACAAGATCCCCCATCCCGGCTGAAACAGCTCTCGTCCTATAGGGCTGGCTGGGCTTGGCTCCCAGACCTGTCCCCTGGTGCATGGAGTTGCAGCAATGCTCAGGTTTGGCCCCGCTCCCTTGACAGAGAGGCGTCCAGACCAAATTTGAGAGAGTGGGGTAGCAATCCTGTGCCCCAGGTCATAAAACTGGAGCAGGTAGATGATCCCAGCCAGCCCCACAAGACAAGAGCCACAGGAGCTCCCACCCAAGCCTACCACCCCCTGAAGGCAACCCCCCCATGCCCTCCCAGCCTCCCACTCCTTGGTGGCAGCAACCATCCTTCTTTAGCCACATGGGAGATATGGAAATTTGAAGAGACAGGAATTTTATTTTTACCTTCAGAACATATGAACCTTCACTCACACAGCAAATGTAATCAAAATTGCATGAACTAGATTTAAGTCTGGGAAGTTAGGGTCTTCCAAGATATAGCCAACAAAAAGGTCAGTTCAACTTGGCTAGCCCCCATGCAATAAATTTACTTGTTGTACACTACTGAAAACCGACACAGTGACCTGGTTGAAGGGCCAAGCCATGAAGGCACAAAACCCTCAGTCTCAGAGTGAGGGGGGGTGGGGGGAGGGCAGGGCATGCAACAAGCGGCAGAAGGGGGCATCAATAACTATTTATTGCATACATGGGGGAAAAGAACACTTATCCCATGGCAGTTATCCCCTTGGAAGTAGAAAGAAAGTTTAGATGGCAGCAAGTAGTGATAGTAAAGTCTTTGCCTTACTCGGTAGTGTTAGGAACAGAATGGACCTCATTCCCCTTATGTAAAAAAGGGTAGTCGGTGTGGGAAAGGACCCCAACTGGTGGGTCCATGTAAAAAGCTCATGACTGTAGACCCTCCCAAGAGTCCTCCAGACCCAGTGTGTGATAACCCTAGACATATGGTAACAAGCTCAGAAGGACATGACACACTGGAGGACTTGGGGGGAGGAGGAGAATGTGAGAAGAGCTCAGAAGGGGAGCTCAGAGAGTGAGCGTGGGCTAGGGAGTGAAGGCTGTGGGGAAGCCTCCACTTGCTGTAAGCCTGTAGTACATGGTTACATGGAATAATTACACACCTTGGTGAAAGATAACAGCCTGGTATGTGTTGTGACCGTGAGGTGGGTAGCGGCTAAGGTGCTCTGTGACAGAGTCACATCGCATTTCTGCCCTAACTTCTACAACACACTATTCCTCACTATGTGTATCACAGAAAGAGAGCCTTCGAATTCACCAAGAATCATATCTTGTTATTCTTCCTTCATCCGCCTCATATCAGTCACACGAGCAAAGGTTCTTATAGCCCTCGACTTCTGCTGTACTATCAGCAAGGACAGCTTGTTGACCAAAATGGTCCTTTAGGGATCTAACCCAAACTGCATAATTTTCCATTATCTTAACAATATTAATGCAATACACAAATTCGATAACACTGTTCAACAACACTAAATTCTTTTACCACTGACTGCTCCAATACTCTTCAGAAAGTAATCACAGAGGAGCCTTGAGCGATCCTCAACATCTTGTTTGGGAGTCAATTTGTAAGCTTTGGGTAGCCTAGAATTTACTTCACCGCCCCTCTCCTACTGCTTCAACATAACTCCTATAGACAAGTGCATGGAGATCCAGAATTCAGACACAGCATTTTCAGCAAGGGTGCACATGGTCAGCCCTCCCACAATCAAAAGTCAAAAAGAAGAATTATGTTAATTCCTTTTGTTAACTACCAACTTTATGAAATATTATAATGATAAAGCAACATAATAATAAAATAATAATAATAGCTTAACTTCTATTGCATAACAGACCACTTCATAATCCACAGTTATAACTAACTGTGAAGATAATATAACTAAAAAAACCCAAATTAAATCTAAACAGTCCAGTCCCCACAGAAACACAGTGAGAAGTAATTTGTAGTTTCAAAACTTAGACTTAGTTCATCTGAGTCTCAGTCTTTGTTCATAAACTCTTTACTGTCTGCTTAGTCAAAAGCACTACAGTATCTTCCCTCCTCTTCCTTGCAGGAATCTCTAATGGGAACCGTGAAGACCGTCTCCTCTTCTGCTGGACTGCAGAATCATTCAGTTAGCTAGTGCTGCTAGGTGTGCTTCCCAAGTCGGGCACTTTGGAAAAGGAATTTCAAAAATTCAGGGAGCTTTAAAGGGGAGGGAAAACTTTTGGTCTCCATGTCTCCTGGGCAGTGGAATTCACAAATGTGACCACAGCAGTCAGTGTGGGGCATTGTGGGACAGCTGCTGGAGGATAGGTAGGGTCAATATAACTAACACAATGTCTACACTCACATTGCATTGACCCAAGTACATCAACAGTGGCTCTACACTGCTACGGGAGGTGGAGTTACTATGAGGTGTGACGGGATGCCTACAGCTGTGAGAGACCATTCTGAGTGTAGATACATGCACAACTAGGTCGATGTCAGCTGCCTTGCTTACCTAAGCATGTAGTGAGACCAGCCCTTAGGGGAAAACAGCCTACTTTCTACTTCTGTGGCTGAGCTTCTCCCAACTTATGTAGGTCACACATCCTTTTGTAAAGCAGCTGCCCAGACTTTTTGCCCTCCATGGAGTTTATTAGGCCAGCTACAGGGAGCCTACTGAGCATGCCCCAAATGGCCACACAGTTCCAGAAACTTCAGGGTTTGGAATGCTAATTGTGCATCAGCCTAGCAACAATGATCCAGTCACAACTAATTCCTCCCCCTCTTCTCTCCATGTCACTTAGAGAGAGATCTCCATATTAGGCATGGAGGTTACACTATTCAGCCATTAGATGCCCATATGCAACCCACGTTAATGGGGCTGATGAAAAAGGGAGCAAAGCTTGTTGTCGGGTAAATGAGAGATGCGGGAGACTGCAGTGGGCGCGTCTCACTAGGAGTGTTGAGCCTTGTGACTGGGTGAACCCTGGGAGGATGGACGCCTGACTAAACCAATCAGAGGTGAGGGGGGAGAATAAGAGGACAGCTTTGTCTGAGGGCATGCAGGCTGTTCCCTGGGCGCCTTCCCCCATGCTCGAGGATCATTCCCTGACTGCCTTGGGCCAACTAGGATGCTACCTATTTTGCCCTGAAAGGGGTTTGCTGAACTACTCTGAGACAGCAACTGGGCTTAGAAATGCCATGGATGCCCCCTGTACTATGGGGATTTTTTCCATTTAGAAGTAGCTACTATTGCTGCTGAAGAGAGATGTTAGCCCCCGGGTGACTCAACTCCTAATAACCTCACTGCACTCAAGCACCTTCAGGCCTTCAATGACTCATCAAGGCACGTGGGTTCCTCTACCTTACAGAGCCCACTAGTATGGAGTAAACCAGACTAGTGAATCCAGGGAAATCCACGCTGGGGGAGAGGGAGAGGGAGTGTTACTCATCGGTTGTATGGTGTTACTGATGTACCCCCTCCAAATCCATCTTCCCCTCAGCTGCTTCCTCTATATTTCCCCTTGTAAATTAAGTGTACATTGATTTTGGAGGTGTCAATAGTATATGTACACACACACACACACCCCTATGACTAGCCTTACACCGTGTGTGTGTGTGTGTGTGTGTGTGTGTGTGTGTGTGTGTGTGTGTGTGTGTGTGTGTGTGTGTGTGTGTGTGTGTGTGTGTGTGTGTGTGTGTGTGTGTGTGTGTGTGTGTGTGTGTGTGTGTGTGTGTGTGTGTGTGTGTGTGTGTGTGTGTGTGTGTGTGTGTGTGTGTGTGTGTGTGTGTGTGTGTGTGTGTGTGTGTGTGTGTGTGTGTGTGTGTGTGTGTGTGTGTGTGTGTGTGTGTGTGTGTAAGTAGCAGGGTGGGGATAGTTGACACTACATAGGGAGGCAGGGTAGGGTTCCTGACTACCTTAACCGGTCAGATGGAGACACCACCAGTTAGCAGCTCAAAACCCAGGCTGTTGAAACCTACTTCGGCCCAGCCAGAGGAATTCTAGCTAAAGGCTCCTCTTGCTGATTAGATGCCCTTAGGGATATAGTGACACAGAAAACCCCTTTACGTGTATAAGGAGTACCAGACAGGGTATTGTCCATGGCAAACGAGAGACACAAGCCAGGAAGTCAAGCTGTGTGGAAACCTGTTTGTAGCTGTTGCCTACAAACAACTGTTTAAAAAGTTCTGTATATCACAGTAAACCCCATGTATCTGCCTCTTGAATTCCTGGGTCTTGGTTCAGGATATGTAAACTCTCATTTGTCCTCCCTATATAAAAAGGTAGTCCTGGATATTAATGGTCATTATTGCACTTCTGGGACGGCCATACACACTCCAACTGCATGTTCTGCGGATCTAGCAGAAGTCCTGACACTGTTTTGGGGAGGTTGGCTCTGCAAATTATTCCAGAAGCTGACATTTCTCTATTCTATTTCTAAACCTTGTTCTAGCTTGCCAACATCCAGTCAGCCAACCCTGTCTTTTAGTTGAGCTACAATGAGTTTAACTGGGTTGGAATAATGACAAGAGAACACTGTAAACAAAACAAATCAAGATAATACTGCAAAAAGGTCCTTGTTTAAGCCCAGAGTTGTTTCATTCTTAGACCTTGTCTATACTAGAAAAAGAAGTTGACTGAACATAGGTCAATTTACAGCCATTGCAGTAATTACAGTGATGTCCACACTACCCTCCTTGCGTCGGTGAAGTGTGTCCTCGAGAAGAGCACTTCGGGGAGCTGAGAGCCCACAGGCTCTGGGTGGGCTGCCCATCTCCCACTCCCCATTCCCAGGGGGAAGCCATTCATGGCTTCCACCCTACCCTGAGGGCAGGGTCCAGGAGCCCAGACTTCTCACCCCGCTCCTGGCCGGCAGCAGAAACCAGCTGCTCAGCTCTCTGGGGGCTTGGAGCGGTGAAATTGACAAGAATGACAGCCCCACAGCTGATGTAAAGGACGCAGTGTCTACACTGACACTGCGTTGCCCTAACTAAGCCAACGTAAACCCTACACCTCTCGTTCAGGTGGTTTTATTATGTCGGCATATCAGGGGAGTGATATTGGTGGGACAGGAACTTTAGTCTGTGCATCTCCACTGTTTTGTCAACAAACAGTGACTATTGTCAACAAAGCTGTCTAGTGTAGACCAGCCCTCAGGTTCAGTCTCCATATAACTGACCAATTCCAGCTACAGCTGATTCCAGGTCTCTTTGCACACTGCATGTTGAAAGTCTTAAAGGTGCCATAATCAGACAGTTCTCAATGATCTATACACCACATAATGTGCCTGCAGAGAGTTCTGAAGGTCTGATTTTTATTAAAACCTTTGGGACCCTGATCCTTTAATTAACTACCTGTCCTTCACCTAATGACCTTCATGGTGCCTCAGGTCCTCAGATATCAAAGTAATGAGATTAGCCTAGATAGATATTTATAATTCATCTAAAGCATTTTCTGTGCAAGTGTAAACCTCATGGGTTATCTGCAGGATTTGAACAACCTGGGATCTTCATCATATACCTCTACCATTTGAACTAAAGTAGTAACTCCATTAGCTGGTAGCAGTAGAAGGCTGTTATCCTTTAGTGGACAAGTCAGGGGGAGGACTACACAGAACACACTTTTTCCTCCCTCATGCTTTCCTCCCAAGGGAAGCACATCTTAAGCACCACTGGGTTAGTCCCATGGTGAGCACCACATTGGTAATAACCTCTGCGTGGTTGATGAGCAGGATATGAACCTTGTACCTTCTGCACTAGCTGCATGAACTTCTGACAGCTAAGGGACAAACTCCATTAACAATGGTAAGCAGTTATTTTGTAGTGGATCAGCCACTAGAGGAGGACAGGACATATGTGTGTAACACAAAGTGCAAGTAATCCCAGAACTGCACAGGACACAAACTGGCCAACAGGAAGCACTGGGCTTCAGGATAAAATCATGTGATACCTGGTCTCCTGACAAGCACCAGCACAAAGTGTGAACTCAAAATCGAGGGAGTTAAACCAGAGATGAATTTGCCCTCCCAACATCTCTGATATTTCAAAGATGTTTAGATAACATGTTATCTAAACACTGAACATAATGTAGATCTAGTCTTTCCATAGTTCCACTCTCTGGCCATATGTAGTTATACAGAATAGGAGAGATTATCTCATCTACTTTCCCTAATATTGCTTATGGTCCTTTAGCAGATATAAAAGTAATTTTAATAAGAAAGTGTCATAGCTAATTGAAAAGGTTTTTTTTTTTAACATCATCTCATATTAAAGAGAAAAGAATAGTCAACAGAATGCTGTAGAGAGCTGGGAGGAAGAAAGTTTAAAAAAAAATATAGGCCAAACACAAGGGTGCCACTTAAGAATGTTAAATGAAACAATAGACTTGTTTTCTTCCAGTTATGATCTGTGGACATGGACAGGAGAAGAGAAATCCTGAAAGATGTTGAAGGTTGTTAGTACTAAGGAGTTAGGGTGACTCATCCATGTACAGCACAAGAACTAGGCATCACTTAAGTCCCATCTAAACACTTCAGGAGTGTATACCCTCTCCAATGCAGAGGCTGGTACCAGATACAAAGTGTCTGTTTGGATGTGGATTTAGAACAGCTTGGAGTTTGAAGGTGTTTGGGTCTACGGTTTGTGTTCAGTGCATTATGAACCATGGGTAAAATTCAGATCCAATTTTCAAATTCGGATCTGCAGTTTCCAATACAATCTTCACCGCTGTGTTTGAATCGGGGTTTTGGTTCTGTTCCATAGGATTCAGCCATTCTCCTTAGTGAAAATTATTGGTGGCTTAAAACCAATGAAAAATATCAGTGAAGAAAAACAGGTTTTCTAACTGAACCCATTCTTCAGGTACACACCTGCCATCATTCATGGTATTGGTACTTAATTTAATAGATTTATATATTTTAAAACCAGAAGGGACCATTCTGCTCATCTGGTTTGATCTCCTGCATAACAGTCCACAGAAGCTTATCCAGAGATTCCTGCATCAAGCCCCTAACTTCTGGCTGAGCTACAGCCCATTTTTTAGAGGGGAAAGCCAGTCTTGATTTTTTTAAAAAAAGACTCAAGTAACGGAGAAACCACCATGTCCCAAAGTAAGGTGTCCCCATGGTTAATTAATCTTGCTATTATAAAGGTGCATTATATTTTTAGTCTGAATTGGTCTAGCATTAGCTTCTAGCCCTCAAGGAGAAGATTTCGGATACTAATGTAGGTACTTGTAGACTGATCAAGTCACTACTTAAACATTTCTTTGTTAAGTTAATGAAAAATATTTCTTCTGGTTTCCTTCTTACTCTGTCCCTTTAGGGCCACGGCTACTGCCAGGAACTATAGGATGCTCTAAATCCCAGAATCCCCAATCTTGTGCTATCTGAAGTGCATTTATTTCTTGCTTCCTAAAGTTGGAAGTTAAAGATGTGGATTTTCAGATAGACCACAAGCAGGGATTTCATACACACACTCACGTGATTCTGCAGGACACCAGGCTATTTACACTGACATCTGTTACTGGGGCTGCTGACATTAAAATAAATAGTGCCCCACAAAGGACTTTAGGGACTCCTAAATACAGTCAGAAATAAAAAGCTGCTATTCCAGATAATTTAACTCCAAGTACGTATTTGCTTATGATGAACAGACTGTGGCCCACCCTACATGGTTGTGCAAGAGAGCAAGAGGGTACCTTAATCCCCTCCACCAGCCAACCGGACTGTGGGTGGCTAGGCAGGGCACCACCAGCTGCTGCAGGGTTGTTACATCCCACACAGGGGAGTGAGGTGATGTGGGTGGGCAGTGCTCATACCCCTCCCCACCACACCCCCCCAAACACATCAGCCACTGTGTCTGGGACATACACATTTACTCTATACTGGCATAGTGTGACTCAGGGAGCTGGGAGGAAAACTGCTTCTTGGACTGCTCCTGGGACAGCACAACAACAGGGAGCCCTAAACCCCGGGTTTGTGGCAAAGCCATAAGTGAGCTTTTATTATGTATTGGTTTTGATTTACACAATGAAGAGGGGTGGCCCGGACACAAGTTACTACAACAAAGCAAGACAATAAATAGCATCCTATCTCCCCAACAGCCAGCAGAACTCAGCCACCACAAAACTGTCCTCCCCGTGCAGGTCGAATGCCCACCTCCCTGCAGCAACTCAAGGAAACACATGCACCAAAGGTCAATAGATTCCAAGGCTATTTTAGATGGGAGCTGGTTCCAGAGCCAGGGCCCCTAACAGAGAACATTAACACCAGCACCCTCTCTTTTAAAGGTAGCAGGTTCCAACCTACTTACTCTCTTCCACTGATTGCAGCTGCAGCAGGAAGTCATGAGGAGAGAAGTGGTTCCTCAACTAAGAAGACCCAAACCATTTAAGGGATTGTCATGGGGTCTACTCACCATTAGTGGCACCTCCTCCTGGCCATCCTGGGGATTAACTCTGGTCAGGCATTGGGTCCTCCTCTGGCAGGGTCTCACCCATAAGCCTCTTGCCCTGCAGCCCCCCTCTTTGTGACTGAGCCCTCCAGCTGAGTTGCTAGGTGGCTCCCCTTCTGGGAGGGCTGAGAAGGGGTATCAAAGTCTAAGTCATCCCAGGCAGTACACTGTCCTGTGCCTGGTCTGTGCCACATCCCCTGTGGCTAGTAAGGGAACCAAGGCCTGCCGTCTATTCTGGGTTCTAGTTCAGGAGCCCTCTAATCAGCAGCCAGGCTCTGCACTCCTATTCCTTGCTGTTATTCCCCTGGGTGACTGCAACTTGCCTTCACACAGCCCCCCTCCTGGGCTTTACACAAGCCCCTGGTGTTCCTATCCAGCAGAGCCTGCTTCCAATTAGTGCTCCCTCCCCCACCTAAATCTCTCCCCTGCTCACTGCTTAACTGGTTGATTGGGCCCACCTGGCCTAATTCAACCCTCTCAGGGCCAGCAGGAGGAGTACACCCATCACAGGGACTTAAAGATAACTTCAGTCTAGGCAGCCAGTGCAGATCATGGAACACAAATGACGTGTTCCACCAGCAGGAAGCACCACTTAATATGTGGATCATCAGAACCTGCAAGCGTTTACTTCCCAGCTTGACTTACCCCCAGGGAAGGGGAAGGAGAGGAATTGAAAAACTGCCTTCCTTATTACTAGAATATTTCAAATGGATCAGGTGCCCAGGCAGGTAACGATAGAGCCCTCAGAGCAAAGATGGAGTCAGCACTGCAGTGGACTCCTGCCAAAAAAGGGCACAGGCAGGAATGCAGCAGGGAAAGTCCCTTCCACCCCACGGGCACCTATTCCAATCCCTCCCTCCCCCAGAGTAAACATACCCTGGAATAGTACAATGAATATAAGGAAGGGAAATATTTATTTATAGAGAGATGAATGGAGAAAAACAGCAGAGGATAGGAGGAGCAATAAAACAGGTTTAAATCCAACATGAGGCCCCATAAGCCCAGTAGTACCATCATATGAAAGGGCAGATGTTGAGCAATGTGTCTACACTCAGAGCTCAGGAATCCTGGGCTGAGTTCCAGTCCAGCAGTGAGTCTTGGGTGCTTCTAGTTGTCTTTGATGCCAGTAAACTTTCCCCAACAAAGACTCCCATCTTGAACCAATAGGTGGCCCCATTCCTGTAGCAAAAGGACCTCCTCTGGATGACTCAGCCAAATAGTGGTGGGGTCCTTTCCCCTTTCTATGCATAAAGGACGTCCTTCATTCGTGGATCAGCTCACTGGGTGAGCTCCACCTCTTGATCCTTCAGTCTGGTTAGCTGAATGTCCTGTACTCTAGTAAATTTGAGTAGACTGTGGGTCTGGCTTCTGGCGGTGCTCCCCAGGCAGTCAATTGCTTCTTCTCAACTGGCTATAGATTTATCCTCGACAACCGATAGCCACTGGCATAAAGCTTTCAAATTCAGGGGTCCACACATCCATGTGAGCATTGGGTGATAAGTCCTCAGCGTGAGGCCAACAAAACAAGGCATCCAGATCCATGTTTGTTTGTCTTGACTGGTACTGCAGAGTGAAATCAGAGGCAGAGTGTGCCTCTCCCCACCGGTGCCCTGCTACAGATAATTTCTCTATTGTCTTGACGTACATCAGAGGGTTATTATCAGTCTTTATGATGAACTTGGCCTCAGAGTTAGTCAAGGAACCCTTCTGCCAAGGGCCACTTTAATGCCAGGAGCTACACTTGATGAGCAGGGTAGTTTCTCTCAGGGGCTGTGAGGCATTGACTCGCAAAACCTACTGGTAGAAGTTTGCCCTTGTGCTCTTGACAATGGATGGCTCCTAACCTGGTGTAGCTTGTATCGACATGGAGCTCGTATGGCTGGGTGGGATCAGCGTACACTGAGACAGGCGTTTGATTCAGTTATCGAATGATTTTCCAGAAAGCTTCTTTGCCCTCGGTGGTCCACTCTCCAAAAAGTGTGCTCACATTAAAATATTGATCCCGCTGTGAGTTCCACTTCTTATTTGTGTGGGGTATCCCCTGGTGAGCTCTGTGGGCACATGCATGATCTGTGCAAAATTCTTTATCAACCTGCAATAATCGCTGCAGAATTCCGGAAATGACCGTAGTTCCTTGAAGTTCATGGGCCTCTACTCTTGCCAGTACTCCCACTGCATCTAGCCTCACCTCAGTTTCCCTGGGTTCTATCTCTTCCAGGATCCCCAGCCCAGCCCAGCCTTGGTTATTGACATCCATACCCCTCAAACAGGTCTTCGAGTAATCCCCCCCCCCTTTTTTTTTTGACTTAGAGGAAAATCATTCTGTGCAAAGCAGCACACAGGGTACGCGATGTAGGAGTGTGTGTACCGTTGGTCCCAGTATGGGCCATCACCTGTAATTATAAAGCTCTTGTGGCCAAGATGGAGTCCACACTGCAGGTGGCTCCAGCCAAAATAAAGGCACATGCAGAAACACAGCAGGAAAACTTCCTTCCACTCCAGGGACACCTGTGCCAAACCCTTGGAGTAGACACACACACACACACACACACACACACACACAAATAATACAATGAACATAGAAAAGGGAAATATTTATTTATAGAGGGATGAACGGAGAAAAAAATAATGGGGAGAAAATGGGGGAGTGGTGAAAAAGAGCTAGAGCAAACAACAGACCCATGAGCCCAGCAGTACCACAGTATAAAGACTAGAGGTGGAGTACTGCATCTAGATTCAGCGTTCAGGAATCTGGGGCAGAGTTCCAGTCAATCAGGGAGTCTTGGGTGCTCTTGATCATCTTTGGCACGAGGAAACTTTCCCCAGCAACCCCCTCCAGTGCCCTCGTCTGCCGCTCTCTGCAAACACGCAAAGTGACAATCTCCCTACTTAACTAGCTACAGCCCCTCCCCTTATTTTCAATGCACAGTGAAGTGACAGAGATCCTGGGTCCAGCCCTGGTTTGTCCTTCTCAGGGTGCTCCTCCTGGCTCCCGTCCTGGGATGTCCTTTGTCAGCCACTCTGTCCCTCCCAGGCCTCAGACCGGTTCTCTCTATTTCACTATATGAAGGCTACTTGCTGTGGGTCCTTCCTGTCGCTCTCCCTCTTTCTACCCTCCCCTCCTTGGAACAACCAGCATTTCCTCTGCCTTGAGGCTCTCTAAACCCCAAGGGGGTTAAATATGGAAACCTGATGGTAGATGCTCTTCATACACCTTGATATTACTACATTTTACAATATTATATCAGGCCATAGTTTTAAAATTAATGATGGCAATAAAAGCTCTTAATGCTGGAATTCTGCCTGCATCCAGGGCTGGGTTGTCTTAGAGAAGCTTGATAGACCTTTAAAAGACATTGTGTAAGGGCAAATAAGCCCCTCCAAAAATAACTCTCTCTCTGGCTGAGTTTTGTTTCCCTATTGTCTCTCCTAAGCAGCCTGGTAACCCTGCTGTTGCACTGTTTTGCCATCGCCTATTCAGAAGGAAACCTCTTCTACAATGAACAAGCTCAGGGATAATTGCATGGGTGCTGATGTGTGAAGAAAAGTGCCAGGTGTAAGTATGGGTTAGAGAAGCGCAAGATTTTGCACAACAACTGGATAGGAGACAGAGAACAATAACATGTGCCTCTGTGCCTAGGGTAGCTCTGGAGTCTCGCAGGACTTTGTCCATGGCCTCGCTAAGGTGCTGTGTGAAGTGGGAATATGTCCCATCTCCAGCAATCAATCAGACCCTGGTGTAGCGGGGCAGACAATGAAAGCCATTAATTCTGCTGACTGAACTTACTCTGATTTAACACAGGGGTGTGTTGCAATGGGGAAACAGCCTGTGCTCGGCTACACTCGGGGTTGCACTGGAGCAGCTGTCCGCCAGGAGTTGTCGTTCCCCAGTACCTTATTTCCCAGCCTAGATTAAACAAGCCCTGAGCTGCTGATGCTGCAAGGAGCTGAACAGCTCCAGCAAAGTGCTGTGTGCTTCCACCTCTACTGATCACAAGATCAGTGCCTTAGTCAGAAGCGCCGCTGGGGTGGCAGAGAGGATAAGTGTGTTATATCCCCCATTTTAGCTGCCCCAGTTGTCAGCCTTGTTCTTGTACAGATTTGTTTTTGAAGGAAATATTTTGCTGCACTCAGGATGAATGCAAAGCTTACAGGTCTCCTCAGAGCAACAGTGATTTACCATGTTGGAATAAATGCGTAAAGTAGCTTTTGCAGAACAGCAGACCCCCTAGCCAACAGGCTAGTTCTTTGTATGTATTTGTGAACAGCAGAAATTGGCATTCATCTCCCCAGGCAGGTTTCTGAAATGTATACTGTCCTTTAACTGACTCCTTAATATTTAATATCATGGTAGGATGAAGTCTGATTTTATGGTTAAAAATGTCAATTTTCACAGCTGATTGAACTTGTTTAAAGGGCAAGCAGTTTACTTGTATTGAAAACTATATAAACAGATCAACTTATTTACTGACATTAAAAGAAGCGAGTACTTTATACTCTGAAGTTTTTTTGGTTTTTTGAAACTGAAAATTAGCTTAAATGGCTTAGTTCATTATGCATTTCCCCCCCCCCCCCATGGCAGATAGACTGTAGCTTATAAAAAAAAGCCCATGTATCTGGCAGCAAAAATAATTTCTTAGTCAACTAAAGCCACCCTTTCAAACGTTTTCCATAATTAATTATCATCAGTTATTTGCAAGTCCATTCTGTTTTAGCTTTTGTTTGTATTTTTTTAATGATGAATATAATGTACATATAATAAGAAAAGCAGCATCTTCTAAACATACAAATAAATCTTAAGGCTTTAGCAGGATTAAGCAAGTTAAAAACATTGAAATCCAGATGCGTGGAATCACAGCAATCCGCTTTATTAATGCTTTCCTAACTCGGAAACCAATTAAAGTATTCATGGACATGGAGCAACTGGGATTCATTATTACTCAAATTCTTTCCCTGTGCCTCATTTTAAAAATAGCTGCAACATTAAGACAAACATTTGTGCTTAAAAATCATCTTTTAGTTTAAAGAGGTGGGTTGAGGAAGGGAAGGCTTTGATATGGAAGATACCATAATGAATCTGCTGTCTCACGACTGAGTACACACTTTTGTCTCCAGAACAAGGGGGAAGAAAAGGACTAGGCAACGACTTACTTTGTTGTTTGTCAGCATTTAGCCACTAGAGGGCAATGTGTTATCCAAAGTGACATCCAGGGGCAGAGAGCATGAGTGTGAGTAGCTGACTTGGGGGTGTCTGTAGAAGGAAGGTGGGTAACAGGCAGCCTGAGAGCTGGGACAAGAAGGCTGGCTAAGAAGCTGAGCAGCTATACAAGCTGTGGCATAGAGTCATCGACAGCAGGAGAAACAGGAAGAGCAGCCTGCAAATGGGAGATGTGAGGCAACCATTACAGAAAGACAAATGGAAGACAACACAAAGTATCTACATCACCAGACCACAACTGACATATGGCTTATAAGACTACATTGAATTACCTTTCCAAGAGGAAAATGGACTAGAAGGTGCACCCTTGGTATTAAGCTGTAGGAACCCTATAGGTCTCTTGTAATCCCTGGTAACCTTCTATTAGACTGTTCCAGTTGGGCAGGGATTGGGAACTGCTGTATGTGTCTTCTACTGGAACCTGTCAGACTTGATCCTGGTGCATTTACCCCCTTTCTTCCTTAGGGCTGGCAGGAAAGAATCTCCTTTTACTTATTAGACTGTTTGAGGTTTATACTGGTGACCCAGCCAACGCTAACATCAGTGGAATCTGGTGCTTGGAACACCTGCACTGCTTGCCTCCAATCTGGTGGCATGCAAAACACACTACCACATATCTTTTAGAAAAAATCCAATCTTGATTTAAAGATGGTCAGTGCCAGAAGATCTACCACAACCCTTGGTAAATTGTTCCATTGGTTAAATTATTCCTACTATTAAAAATGTTATGCCTTATTTCCAGTCTGAATTTCTCTAGCTTCAAATTCCAGCCATTGGATCATGTTATATCTTTCTCTGCTAGATGGTAGAGCTAATTATTAAATATTTATTTCCCATGTAGGTACTTATAGACTAATCAAGTCACCCCTTGACCTTCTGTTTGTTAAACTAAATAGATTGAGCTTCTTGACTCTGTCACCATATCTTATATTTTCTAATCCTCTAATAATTATTTTGGCTCTTCTCTGAACTCTCTCTAGTTTATCAACATCTTCTTGAGAGTATTCCAGCAGCAGTCACACAATGCAAATGCAAGGGTAAATAACCTCTCTACTTCTACTCGAGAGTCCCCTGTTTTTGCATCCAAGGATCGCATTAGCTCTCTTGGCCACAGCATCACACTGGGAGCTCATGTTCAGCTGATTATCCACCAAGACCCCCAAATATTTTTCAAAGTCATTGCTTCCCAGGATAAAGTCACATGTTGTGTAAGTATGGCCTACATTCTTTGTTCCTGGATGTATACATTTTCCATTTAGCCATAGTAAAATGCATATTATTTACTTACGCTCAGTTTACAAAGCGATCCAGATCACTCTGAATCAGTAACCTGCCCTCTTTATTATTTACCACACCCCCAATTTTTGGGTCAAGTGCACTCTTTATTATGATGATTTTATGTTTCTTCCAGGCCATTGATAAATATGTTAAATAGCATAAGGCTGACAAGCGATCCTGTGGGACTCCATTGGAAACATACCTGCTTGATGATATTTCCTCATTTAGTTACATTTTGAGTTCTATAAATTATACAGCTTTTAATTTTATATTTTAATTTGAATTTTATATCGTTTTAGTTTTTTAATTAAAATATCATGCAGTACCAAATCAAATGCCTTAAAAAAGTCAAAGCCTATTACATTTACAATATTAACCAAACCTGTTCTTTCATCAAAAAAATATCAAGTTTGTTTGACAGGATCTTTTTCCCATAAACCCATATTCGTTTGCATTAATTATATTATCTTCCTTTAATTTTTTATTTGTTGAATCTCGTATCAGCTGCTTCATTATCTAGCCCAGGATCGATATCAGACTGACAGGCCAATAATTACCTGGGTCATCCCATTTACCCTTTTTAAAAATTGACACAATGTTAGCCATTTACAGTCTTCTGGAACTTCCCCAGTGCTCCAAGACTTGTTGAAAATCAACATTAATGATCCAGTGAGCTTCTCAGACAGCTCTTTTAAAACTCTTGGATGCAAGTTATCTGGACCTGGTGAATTAAAAATGTCTGACTTTATTGGCTTCTGTTTAACATCCTCCAGAGATACTAGTGGAATGGAAAGAGTGTTATTATCACCATATGATAAGACTATATCACATTTCTGCCTTTTCACATTATTATTGATAATTCTACCATTTCCACCTAGTAATGGACTAGTACCATTGTGAGGATTCTTTTTGTTCCTAATATATTTAAAAAAATACTTCTTATTGTCCTTAACTCAACTAGTCATAGATTTCTTGTGTCCCTTGGGTTCCCTTATCAATTTTCTACAATTCCTAGCTTCTGATTGATATGCATTACTATTAACTTCCCCTATCTTCCATTTGTTATATATTCTTCTTCTCTCTCTCTCTTTTATTTTTATTTTATTTTATTTTTTGGTGGTGGTGGGCTGGTCTTAATGGGAGTTCTGCACATGTTGGGCTTGCAGGATTGGACCTGATAAAAATGATTTATGAAAAAAATGTGCAGCTTTTAATTTCAAAACCCTCCTTATTGTGACAGTAGCTTAGGGTGAGATTTTTCAAAGACTCCAAAACAATTTGGATAAAAGTTAATGGGAAGTGGACATCCTAACCTGTTAGCTGGCTCTGAAAAATCTCATTAATTACGTCACAATTCTATTGATTTCAGTGGAGTTATCCCAGATGTACTGATCTCAGATGCAACTGAGTAGATTCTAGCTCTGAGCATGTAGCAGACCATATAAATGGTTTCATGTATACCTGACTTACTCTGGTTCTTGTCACCATCATGTCAATATTTCATTCTAATCCTTCTAACACTTCCCTGGCATTTAGATGTATGACCATCCTGTGCTAAATATTTTATTTGCTTTCCACATAGTTGAAACAAATTCATGTTAAATAAGAAATGGTGGCATATTTGAACAAATAGCTTACACAAAGTCCTTCTTGTGTTGAAATGAGAAGTGTTTAGTTTGTTCAGCAGAGCCACAGTACTTGTTGGCATTTAATTTCATAGTGTTACTCGGATGCCTAAAAATGTGCTCATGCAGTGCTCTGAGAGCATGCACATGAAACACATGGAAAAATCACATAAAGAAACCAAAACCCCATCATGAACTTTCTCCCCTCCTCAACAACTTCTCCACAGCCTGTCTCAGCCTGACAAAGGTGACACATAATACGTGATGAAGACCCAAAATGAGTGGGACACACACACACGCACGCACAAAAGATTCATGCTGGAAATGTAAAATGCTGTGGGATGTTTCCTTTAGTGTAAATGTCTTTCTATGAACATCATCATCCTTTATTTCTGTGGGGAGATCATTTCAAACAGTGAAGGTGAAGTGGACAGAAAATTGGCCTGGAATGTAGGTAACTGTGATGGGGTGCTCTACTCACCGCTAGGTGGCTCCTTCGCTTGGCCATTCTGGGGAGGCTTTGCCAGGCCGACACCCCTTCCTGTGGCTGCAATCCGTCACTCGCTGTCTCTTTCTCTCTCTGCGGCCCCTCTCTCATTAGAGGAGCTGCAATTTCCTCTTCATGACTCAGCCCTCTGGCCAGGTCACTAAGCAGTTTTCCCCTTCCAGGGTAGAATCCTTCAAAGTCTTTCTGCCCAAGTGATGTCAGGCAGTCCCCACACCCACCAGCCTGACCCTGTCAGCCCTGAGGTGATCTGGGCAGCCTTCACTGTCCCAAGCAGTCCATTCTGCAGTGGTTGGGAAGGGAACCAAGGCCCACCCTCTACTCTGTGGTCCAGTCCAGGGCCCTTTACCAGGCAGCCAAGGTCTGCAGCTTCCTTAACCTTACTATTCTTGCCCCTGGAATACTTCCTACCTTGCTTCCACTCATTCTAGTCAGACCCCTCTCGCCTAGGATCTACTGTGTCTTGGGGATTCCTATCCCTCCTTCCCTCAGGGAGAGTGACCCAGCCTGCAACCCTTTTTTGTTGCCAGTCTCTTGGCTTTACGTAAGCCCCACCTGTTCCCACACAGGTGAGCTTGCTTCCAATTAGTGGCCACCTCCTAGCCTAACTCTGTCCCCTGTTTGCCACTTAATTGTCTGATTGGGCCTGCCTGGCCTAATTCAGCCCTCTCAGAGCCAGTGTGGGGTGTATACCCTCTCACAGTAACTATCGGGGCTAAAATGAACGAATTTCCTTGAAATAAGGTTCAGTTGAGTGGTATGTTCCTGTGTTAATGCCATCTTTTTTGCATTCCCCTATTCCATCCCTAGCCTCTCCTCTCCTTTTCTTGAAATCTCAGGAAACAAAGTTAGGCTTTGTAGTTTGCCTAGAAATCTGTGGTCGTAGACTGTCAGGCTAGGGGGAAAGAGTGTTGCAAAGTCGAAGACCTTAATGTATCTGTCCAAAGAGTGAATACGTCATCATTCCAATGAAACAGATGTATGTTTCTCTGTATGCTAATCAACAGCGGTCCATGATATGATCACAGAAGAGGTTTCATCAGCCTCATAGACCAGAAGGCACAGGAACAAGTGTCACTAGCACTGACAGACCTGGGAAAAGTAGCTGAACATTAAAGTTACATTTCTTAAAAAGTAAAGCTGCAATAACGAATCATTTCCCATTGAATCTTACCTGGTAGGACCAAATAGAGACAATAAAAATGGACCTACTACCACAGCCACTTAAGGGAAAATCCTGTCTACAGGAAGAACAGACAAGAGCAACAGAGGGACATCAGAGAGCATAAGCTAAGGGTGTCAAGGCTGTGATTCACAGATTCATGCTCCCTAAACTGCTAGTCTCTACACACAGCCGTCCCACAACCTCTGCAGAGACTATCCCTACTCTTATTAGGAAGAGATTGTGCAAGGGGGCTATGGGTGGGGTTGATCTTAAACACACACATGGTGACACTATTTTGGGTTATGTTTAATGTGTGTCTATGGATTGGGCAAGGGGCCAACGCCAGAATTTGGCTCAAGTCTTAACTAAAGCTGGTTGAATAGTTTTTTAAAAAGTGTTTGGTACAGGTATCATCTTTGTAGCCTTGTTTTTTGCCCCTTTATGTTGGCCAGCAATGGTGGGACAGACTGACTGAGGTCTTTGGACAGTGCGCTGAAAGGAGATAAAGAAGGAGTTTATTTCAAAAGAAAATCTAACTAACAAGACTGGCACCTTTAATGTTTTGCTTGTGTGCTGTCTCTCTTTCTTAGGCCATCTTACCTGGTCGGGCCCCAGTCCTGCAAAGACCTGTGCAGATGTTTCATTTTAGGCAGAGTGCGGAATCCCACTTCCAGCACTGAAGTAAAGCATGTGTGTGAGTGTTTACAGTATCAGCATTTTAGACTGTGAGCTCTTTGGGGGCAGGGACTATCTTCTATTCTGTGTTTGCACAGCTCCTAATGGAATGGGCCTCCACAGCCGTATTGAGGATTGTAATAAAAATCAAATCATTTCTAATTGCATCCAATTATTGTACTAATAATAGATGGATAATAAATAATAGAAGAATAAAATAAAATCAGTTGAGTGGGTTTTAATCTCATGCATAAATGTGTTCCCACATGAAAACTTTGAATTCATGTCTGGCTCAGAACGTTTCACTAAATAAATGGAGCTACTCTAGGTGAAGAGCAACTATGACCAACGATTTGTGAGTCACCAGGAATGCCGGTGGGGTCCGTTGACGGGTTTCACTTTACATTCTTCTCAAGTGAGACAAGGTTTACAGTTAAAAGTCAAATACTATAACATTATCTGTTGAATTCTGTTGGGGTTGACAGGGCATTTGATCTTTTTTTGTAGAAAAATATCTGTTTTGAGGATGGCTTTGATATCAGTTAGGCTCAAAAAGAGACAGAGAGAGTTTCACTTTATTTAGGGAATTTAACTAACAGTTCTGTACTTAGTCAGAAGAGAGTTCTAAGGATAAAATTGTGTTTCTCGCTGGTCAATTTTCTGTTATGTTTGTATAATGCAATTAAAGAAGGACCTGTGCCAACCAATACTTATGTCTGGCATAAAACTGTCCATGCAAAACAATAACTGGCTCCTTCAGCTTCCAATATATTAACAAGTCTTGGGTACTTAAAAAAAAAAACAAGTACGGGTTAAAAGAGGTGCAGGTTTAAATCCAAAAGGCCAAATACTCCCCTGTCTTTACCCAGTATGAGGGGCATCTAAATTAATGGATCCCATCTAGGAAGCGTGCAAAGATAGAACAGAAGCTCTACAGCATATTCCCCACCTCAGCCAGTGCTCTTCGAAGGCCAGGCAACACCAGACGGGGAGAGTAAGCATGCAAGTCAAGGTTCAGGCCTCCCTCCCTCAGATTATCCCCTCCCCAAACCTGAGTGGCAAATCAGTACAAATTAACATTGACCTAAGGCTGATCCAAAGTTCAAGTAAATAAATGGAAAGATCCCCATTCACAACAAAGCTTTTTGTATCAGAGCCCAAGCGAGCATCAACTTGTGTGGTTTCCCCTATCACTCTGTCGAAGCCATTCCAGTCATGGGAACCTTGCTGGCAAGGGGCTGCGGGAAGGCTAGATTTGTGCAAGTCTTGGGGGTTCCTCAGGTTTCAGGGTGCCAAACTCACAGCTACTTCCATGGGAGGGCTGAAATGCCAAACTGCCTCTCAGTGAGGAAACCGTGAATACAGAGTTATTCAGTCCCCAGTACACACTAATATATAGGGGAATCTGGGGCCATGGGGGTGATCCTGAACAGAGGAACTGCATAGCGTCCTTCAAGAAGCTTTTCCTTAGTGTGTATTTACAGTACTGTATAGCTCAGGGGAGACAAGTTAAAGTAGTCATTTTAAAGCCTCCAGAGACTCCAGGATATTCTTCATTCCAATACACTGTCTTCTGCTTCTCCCAGAACTGTAGAGTCTGCAGGAATACACTGCATCTTTGAGGTGAGATTCTTAAAAGCACTCAGCATTGGCCTAATTCACTTCCGCTGACTTCAATGGGAGCGGAGCGCAGCTAATACCTGAACACTGCTGAAGATCCCATCATACCTTTCCAGTAAAGGCACAAAAGCAGACGTAGAACAAGCACAGAAAAGAAGCCAGAAGAAATGGGACTCTTCCTCCTGATGCCCATGCTAGTTACTACAGCAATGGGTGCTATAGAAAATAGATTAGCTACATAAGACAGATGCATAACTAGATAAGTTAATGAAACAGACACATACATACACAGGACCTCATCCAAAGCCCACTGAAGTTAATGAAAAGATTACCATTGGCTCAGCTGACTTTGGATCAGGCTTTTAGATACAGAAGTCTAAGAGAGAAGGCCCCAATGGAGTCAGTCTTCAAAATTCAAGTAGCTGCTGAGAACCCTGGGTTGCATCCATCTTCGTCTGGACTCACGTATGTCTTAATGCACTCAGTCTGAATGTATTATTAATTGGGATGAGATTCACCCAAGTGCAGAGGGTACAAAGCGTCATGTGCAGACCCTCTGTGCTGGAGACAGCTTCATTCTGATGTTGTTTATTATGCATAATAAACCTAGCATTTATTTTCTCTGATGTAATTACCATTTTAAAAAGAGAGACTGCAAATCATTCAAGACACTCGCTCCATTTATCCATCTGCTGTGTACTATATTCTAAGTCATTGAGTCTCAACCTTTTCGTAGCACAACCTCATGGTACAGCAGATTAAAGTTTTGGGACCACGCCCATTTCCTTCTAGTCCAGTCCTGTTGCACTGAGATGCCCAGGAGGTTTGCGATCCCTATGCTGAGACATCATGCTGTAAGTGCAAAATCAGTTCAAATGTCACAGGGATACGGGTAGCCATGCACAGAGGCGTGCACACACCTATAGTAGAATGGACACAAGCAAGCACTCGAAGAAGAATGTATTTTACAAACTAACTGCTACCAAGTAGCTAGTGCAGTTGTAGCTGTGTCAGTCCCTGGAAATTAGAGAGACAAGGTGAGTGAGGGAATAGCTTTTATGGGACCAACTTCTGTTGGTGAGATAGACAAGATTTCGAGCCACACAGAGCTCTTCTTCAAAGACACACCACATTCCCAACTCTCTGTCTGTCCACCTGCTGCTTTTTGTCATGGTCCCGGATTGTAAACTCACTGAGGCAGGGACTGTCTGGCTTTTACTAGTTTGCAAAGTGTCTAGCATGACAGGGCTTGATTCTAGGCATTATTGCAACATAAACAACAATAAAACCCAACCCAAAAGAAACAATGAAAAGAGAAACACTTTAACTTGTCTTAGAAGGAGATCTCTGTGTGGCTTGAAAGCTTCTCTCTCTCACTAACAGAAGTTGGTCCCATAAAAGCTATTCCTTCCCCCCCACCCTTTGTCTCAGCAGGTAGCTAGGCAGCCTGTGGTCTTGCCACTATTAGCATGTGGATGAGTGACTGAAGATTCACACACTACTGACTTCAAGGAGATTTTTATCACTGATTGTAACGGAACAGGATCAGGCCCAGGATGAGAGGTTTTCTGAACATGCCAGATGTAGGCAGCCTACTGTTCAATGCAAGTGTGTTGATTTCTAGCACTGCAGAATGAGGAGGGACTGAGTGATGAGTGAAATGTCTGTGCTTTTATTAGCTCAGAAAACTCAGCAGCCAGCAGGGACTTTCCGTGGCAGGCAGAAGGGGCAAAGTGGGAAAGGTCAGTGTACTTTGGGCAGGGCCAATCTGTCCTTAATTTCACTCATATTATGGTTCTGTTATTTTTCTGCAGTTATTATGCATATTTATTTTTCCAATTTTTCTGAATTTTCTTCAAAACCCCCCACCCCAAACTTGTCAACATCTCAGTAATAACGATGATGAATAAAAGACTATGGGAAACCCAAGGAAAATATTTGCCACGCAGGCATTTTACTGTTTCCTTCACTTATACAATGACAAATAAGAGAGACAGGATTTTCCCCTAACAGAAGCCAAGGTGGCTTGACTCTATCACATTATACTTTTCCAGCTATTCTATCCTTAATTAGACTCTCCACCAGCTTCCTGGAAGCCAAGGCAAGTCTCACCCATTTGCCATTTTCAGGAGCTTCCTAAAAGCCCTATATTAGTGGTATTCTAATTGTCGGGTCTCCAGAGTTGCTGCTGTAAAGGAACAGTATGTAGCCCAATCAGGATTTCATTCTTTCTTTCTTCAACTTTTTGAATGACCCACCTTCCTACCTTCATAGCCTGATGATAACTTTTGCTATAACAACCTGTTCCATCACCATAATATCCGAACACCTCGGACTCTAATGGATTTACCCTCCCAACACCCATGCAAGGTGGGGAAGAATGATTCACCCATTTCACAGATGGGGAGCTGAGGCACAGAGAGATGCAGGGCCAGATTTTCAAAAGTGCTCAGCGACCAGCATGCTGGCCTCTCTTGAAACCCTGACCCCAATTGTGGTTGCTAAGCAGTTTTGCACTTATGGCCCTAAGTACCTTGTCCAAAGCCAGGAACTGAATGAAGACTCAGAGACTTTAAGGCCAGAAGAGACCATTATGATCATCTAGTCTGACCTCCTGCACATTGCAGGCTACAGAACCTCACCTACCCATACCTGGAATAGACCCAGAACCTCTGGCTGAGTTACTGAAGTCTTCAAATAACGATTTAAAGCCTTCAAGTTACAGAGAATCCACCATTTACACTAATTTAAACCTCCAAGTTCTAGTTTGGACCTCCCAAGTCCCAGGCCAGTGTCTTAATGACAAAATCATCTTCCCTCCCCCATCCTAGCTCTCCAGAGCAGAGTCAAAATAGGCTGATCCAGTCACTAACCAAACGTCGTAGACAGCAGATTTCCCCATACTGGTTTTCTGTAAAACACGAGATGGCCACCATAATTCTTTCTCTAGCCCTCTCCAAGAAATCAGAGCTGATGTGGTGATTTCAGTTGCTTTATCCCAGCTGCTTTTGAGAGTTTCACTGCTGTTATAGCCAATGGGGTGCTAGAGACTTTCACAATTCTAGCTTAATAGTTTAGAAAATTTTAAAAAACCCAAAAAACCATAGCACCACATCTAATGGACATGAAGCAGAATGGAAAAGAAAGAGAAAAATAATCCATAGCCAAATCCTGGTTCCATTACAATCAGTGGGACCAAGACTTAGCCCAAAGTAAGGACCAAATCCTATGAGTGTTACCTAAAGGTGGTGCAGCGTGTAAAGCTACATATGCCTGCATGCACCAGGAGCCCCTAGTGACCAGATGCCCCTTCACCCCAATCTGTGTGCACCAACCCATGTCACTACTACACGGTTCAAGCCAATGCAGGGAAAGATACTGCTGTGTACCCAAAACACTGCTCTGTAGGGCACAGCTTATTTCTCTTCTCTGGTAGGGGCAGCATGTTCATGATACTTGCTTCTGGCTGGCCTTTGCTGTGGATGGCAGCATCTGTGTTAGGAGGACTGTGGGCCAGTTATAGTGTTCCTTGGTCTTCATGTGCATTCTGCAGCATTAGAATGGCCTAGCTACTAACACATTGGTAGGCACCATGGTTAGATGCCATTGAACTGTCCATACAACATGCACTACCGCTTGTGCAAGGATCACTTACCATTTACCTGCATATTTATGCTTGCATAATCACCTCTCCAGGACTTAGGCCTTAATCCTTCTGTCCCATACAGGCTGTGCCCTCTGTGCATTGCTATATAAATCTTAACTCTGTTATTTACCCAGAAAGACTGTGAGGTGCACAGATATTACGATAAGGGGGGGCCACATAAGTACCAGAGATGGGTAGCTGCATTATATTCCCGATGGTCTTTCTTTATGATGTGGCTCCTTCAACAGTTTGAGACTGATTACAACAGTGTCCTCCTCTAGCAGCATCTGCAGTGGGCCAGCTTTCCCCCCCACATTTTGTAGGAGGGGGAAAAAACCTGCACCAAAAGCCATTTTAACACCCACCTACACTATTCATCTATACACTTCACTAAACCTGGAAATGAAAGAAAGAAGTGAATGCTTAATGATGGGCTGCAGGAGATGTGCCACTTACAAACATTTGAGTTTAACTAACACAATCAAAATCACTCAATGGGTGCTTGCTAACGAACAAAAACAATCATCAGCTACGGGAGAGAAGTGGACCATTTTCCTAATCACCAGTGTGCATTGAAGAGAGCAACATAGAGAATAGCCCAAAACAAAACAAATCCCCTCTCTTGTGGAATGAAATTTAACAGCATAAACACACCCTTGTGTCCCAGCTTTCCAATACACTTTACTGCACCTTTCAGTCAGGGAGCTGGTAAAATGGGTAACATTCCATTGACAATAATTCAGATAGCTGGAGTTCTCCTTGAGCCCTCTATAGTGAAAGGCCTTTGAGTATTACAGTTGAGAATAATCCCACCAAGTGCCACGCTAATCACTCCATAAAGCCTTACCAACTTCCTCAGCAGCCTATTTATACCCTGGCACTGATTGGTCCAGTCTTCTCTTATAGTTCTGCAACAGAAAGGTAAGTTACCTGCTATCCCAACAGGTAACCTATTCGCAGGCTTCCTTTTGTTTGTGCTGCGCGTGTGCGCATTGGTGAGATTCTCTTTAGCACAGAACATAAGTCACACTGGGTAAATCCAACCCTCAGTGCAACTCTCCTGACTTCGGTGAAGCTACAATCCCAGCTGCTAAGGAACACTCTGCTTGCCTCCCATGCTCCTACCCTCACCAGGCTGCGAACCCCTCATTTTCCTACCTCCTCTCCCCACAGCTCAACCAATCCCCTTGGCGTTGGACTCTCGCCCACTGCATGCTCCCAGGCTCAGAACCCTTTCCCCGTAACCCGACACGCCCGCCAGCAGGGTTCATCCTCTTCCCCATCTGAAACCGTGACCCTTCCTTACTTGCTGAAAAAACAGAAGCAGAGGCATCTGTGGCTGCAGGGAGTTCTGTGCTCTGAATCACCTGGAGAGAAACTGCATTCCCTGTTTTCAGCCTCCTCCTGCTTCTTCCTGCAGGCCATGTGCTGCAGAGACTCCAGAGGCCGGTCACTGCAGGAAGCATGTACAGAGCGCTATACTCTGCCTCCTTGGGGCACCGCTCCATTAGTAGAGCCCCGTGTTTTTCACAGATACGAAATAACACAAAATAAAATGAAAGGCTCACCCTCCAGCAGCTCTGGCACCCAGGGCCAAGGCTACATTTGAGCCCCCCGCCTCACACACCCCTCCTGCTGCCGCCCCCTCTTCCCCCCCCCGCTGCCCCAGGGAGGGGGGGGTCTTTACTTGTGGGGTGAGGCCTGGGGGGAAGGGCGCAAATACAGGCTTGGCTCCGCCGTCTCCCTTCTCCGCACTTACCTGCCATGCTCCAGCCCCGCAGCCTGGCACCGCTTGGACGGGGGGCACACTGGGTTAACCCTTCATGATGTGCCTCCTGTACCCCGCGCGTCGTGAAGGGCCGGCCCAGCGCCTCCCCCTCAGGCTGGCGCCTGGGGGCCTGGCCCCCCCCAGCCCCTTCCCCTCGGTACACCACTGGGTCCTGCAGCTCCTGACTGTCCTTTGGGGCTGGGCCTGGCATCAAGAGAAAGGGGCAGCCCGGCCAAACCTGAGCGGGACCTGCTTCTGTGGCGTGAGTGTAGAGTGGGCTTGCTCTGCTCCCCAGGGCTTCCCAACCTCCCAGAGACAAGAGCTGCCCCTCCCTCCCCCGCAAAGTTCCCAAAAATAAAATGAAAAATTATGAAAAATACAAAGAATTTCCCAGGGCTCTGTGAGGTAGCCCCTCAGCGGCCTGTATGCTCTGTGCCTCCGGCCTCTGCTGAAAGGCAGGAAGTTCCCCTGAGGCGTCCAGGTGGACTGCATTCTCCAAGGGCCTGAACCCCTGCCAGGAGTCCCCCACTGGCAGCACATGGCTGCATCTGTAGATGAGGTGTTATTAGTGGGGCTTAAGGCCATTAGTCCCTAATGACCAGCTGCCCCCTCACCCCAATCCATAGGCGAATACAAATCACTCCTGCATAAAGCTCCATATTGATTGTTCAGGCAGCGGGCATTTAATTTCACACTTTTAAAAGTAATATTCGGAAAAGGGTAACAACTATGTAACAGTTTTTTGAGGGAGGGCCAATCCACGGCCCCTTGAAGTCAATGGGAGTTCAATAATCATTGAATCAAGCCCTTAAGGAACAGGCCTCAATGGATGATAACCTTGCAAATGAAATTACTTTGGTTTTGGAATGCCAGGCTAGCACAGTGATTTGAAAAGACACTGTTACAGGAGTGCTCTTAGCATCAGCTGTAACAGGTGCTTGAGAGCATTGCATAATGTATCACATCATTTTTGTTTGTATTACAGCCACTTTTTCTTAAAAAGCATGGTGCAAACCAGGTTCCAGTTGTTTCAAAGAGGCGAAGTTTTCTTTAAATTTCCCCACTAAGCACACCCACTCCTGCATCAGACATATTCTCATCCATATTTTGAAAAACAGAAAGGTAGAAAGGGAGGAAAAAGGATTATGTTTCAAAGATCATGACAGGCCAAACACTTAGTCACCCCGGCTATTACCAAGGAATCCTTAGCAACATAGAAATGGAAACACTTCAAAGATAAAATAAATAATGTGATGGTATTCAGCATTCCCAAAGGGGTTTTGAACAAGTTGTAGATTGGCCAGTGAATGTTTCCTTTAGGCAGAAGGCCAGAGGAAAAAAGGCCTAGCATGCCACCTCTCTCTCCCTTAAGATGTACTCTGGGCTGTTTTATTTCCTGAAAAGATACAAATACGATTCTTTCCTCCTTGCCCCTCCCTGACCTCCAAATAAAGATCAGTTTTAGCAAAGCAGAATACCGGGTGGATATAAGTGAAACTTTTCTATGCAGCACATAACAAAACAATAGTAATTGAAATGTATCCCACACCATGGCAGGCTGTTTCTTCACCTGTCTACTTGCTTCCATTAAGATCCAATATGCAGATGCATCCCGAATGATACGGTGACTTGGTGTATTTAAAGGGAGAGTGAATGAAGATCCCAATTGCTTTCCGGGAAAGTAAAAGTCTACACCATGCATAGGCTTGTAATGAAGATACAGCTTGTGGCCTTAACAGCTGTGGTATGTATTCCTGAGGAAGCAGGGGCGGGACCAGGGAGGTGACATGTTCCAGTGAAAAGCTTTAATTTAGCAATTACATGAACAGGATGGATGAAACTTTATTAGCACATTACACAGAAAGCCCCTAAGCTCTGTGAACCAGATCCTCAAAAGGTTGGTAGGCTCCTAACTTCCACTGAAATCAATGAGGGTGAGGGAACATCGTTTATTGGACCAATTTCTGTTGGGGAGAGAGACGAGCTTTTGAGCTACCCAGAGCTCTTCCTTGGGTGCCCTGTGGAGCTCGAAACCTTCTCTCTCACCAACAGAAGCTAGTCCAATAAAAGATATTACCTCACCCACCCTGTCTCTTTAGTATCCTGGGACTGACACAGCTATAACAGCCATGTCTATTCTGAAATCAATTGAAGTTAGGCCATTAAATACCTTTGAGGACATAGACAAGTCTGCCTCCATGTCTCTCTCTAGCCTACATCCTGTTAGATAGCACAGGGCCCACAAGATGGCCCTGTGGTATCTAAGCCACTGCTGGATTTGAGAGCGTGGGGGATACTGAGTCAGTACAACCACTGGAGACATTGGGCCTGCAGTGGGTGGCAGGCACAGTCTTTCTAATTACACTGGGAGAGCGGCCACAGGAATGCCAGCTGTCATGCTAGGGAGTCTACCAGGGAGCTAGCCCCCTGTGTGGTGTTTAGTGATGCAGACACTGGGTGAAATCCTGTCTCCACTGAAGTCAATTGGTACTTTGTCACTAACTTTGGTAGGCCCAGGATTTCACCCAGGGAACATCTAGCTGCGATTGCTTTTCCTGCTGCAGCACCCACTCTGTGTTAGCCCTCCTCCTCCTCTTCCTCTCCCTAACACCCATTCTTTTACCAGGACGGGGTGTGACTGTTCCCAGAGGAAGGACTATCATGTGCTTTTCTATAAGTAAAAGTGTGCCATTTGGAAAGGTGTTTGGACTGACGTCACATTATGAAGCAAATTGAACGGTGATGCTCAAATGAGCCCAAGCCAAAGGGGTAGATGGTGAAAGGAGGTGAAAGTAACAGAAGGTTATAAACAGGCCTTCCCCTTTTCACTGGAACAGCTCTGCTTGCCCTTTGGGGGGGTAATCCACTCAGACCCATATGCACCCCATAACTGATACCATCATCTATGGCAACTCTGAATTTGGTATGTGCTGGTAGAATGTTAACAAGAAGTTACCTGGCCTGATTCTGTTCTCACGATCACCACTGTAAAGCAGGAGTCACTTCGCTGCAGTTAGCGTGACACCAGCATAAAATCAGTGAGAGCAGGCCCAGGCCTGGGGTCTCTTTATGAAAAGTAGACTGGATAGGAGGAAGTCAGGGCTTGGCTAGCGGAACTGAGGGCTGGGCTAAGACAGTAGGGTAAGAGGGCCTGATTTATCTCATATTCCCACCAGGGTAGATCAGGAGTAACTCCACTGAAATTCAGTGAATTATGGTAGCATAAAACTGGTGTGAGTGCAGCAACCGACTCTTTACCTTGCTGCTGCTGGGTCAGTAAAAAGCATTTTGAGTTATGTAATGTGTGGCACGTTGATATTTTACCAGCATAACAGCTTCCCTTGACTCTTTTATTTCCAACTCACTTTAAGCTGTTCTATACAGATATGTAATATTACCTTTAATGTGCAAGATCATCTTCAGGTCAAGTTATTGCTCACCATGGAGACGACATATGGCCAAATGGAGGGATTTTCCCCTCTGCTTTTCCTTGAATCCCATAGAGTTCTTGATATACTTGGGGATCACCTGTAGGGCCCAATTCTGATCTCAGTTCTGGTCTTAGGCTTGATCTAGATTTGCACAAATGTAACAGAGCAAAAGTTGGCTCAGCACCTGTCTCTTTCTCTTGCACACACATCAATCTGCAGGATTATGCCCTGACTTCAAAGCAAACGCAGTATGTAAATTATTGTGCTACACCTCAAAGGAAATTGTCAGCAGGCACAGAGCACTTCTTTTATACCTCATAATTTATCAAAGAAAATCAAATTAATTTATCAGTAAAAGAAACAGGATTTTCATGAATTTAGACAACACCAAAGGTTCTGATGACAAAGTAAGAGAGACTAAATTAATCAGGCATAGCATTCAACATGGAGGTTGGGAAGGGCAGAACATTCATTTAGAACATTTATCGTTCCAGGATCCAAACCCCAACACGGCAGCTTTGCTTACGATAGGACAGGGTATTGTACCCCAGCGAAAATCCTTTTCCAGGCCCCATCCCTGCAAGTGGATCCAGAGAGGCAGACCCATAGGCCCACACGAAAGTTTACTGTACTCAATGGGGGCTCCTCAGAGGCATAATGATCTGCTCACACAGATCCAGTTGCAGGCTGGGGCCTTAATTTTACGCTGAGCCTGGCTCCAGGAACAGCGGCAGGAGGTCCAGCAGCACAATGGAATCCTTGACACGTTCATGCAAAGCAAACTTCCCTTTTCTGCAGAAGGCCGGTGTAGCTCTCCAGTGAGGGTGTGTTATAGGTGCCCCTGTGCTGATCCATAGATGGCAGGAGTCCGTAACAGTCCCAGCTTGGCAGCTGTGGCTCTTTAGCTTCAGCTGTAGCAGCTCAGGCTTTTAGCCCTAGAGATCAGATTTGACCACTGGTGTGTTAGCCAAGTGGCAATTGGCACAGACCAACACAAGGCATATGCACAAGTGCCAGGTGCTAGGACTAGAGGGGGCTCAGTTCCCCTAAATCTGAGCCACCCTATTCCCATGTGCTCACCCCATCTTGGCCAGCGAAGCCCCTCCTCTCCTGGTCCAAGGGCCAGCGTGGCACTGAGCCTTCTGGCTGCCCAGCAGCAGGGCCAGCCAGGAGAGTCCTTGGAGCCAGGCAGTGAGGTGAGTTCACGGGACCCCGGCTGGGTGCTGTGGGCAGAGGCCGTTCCGAGTACAGCCAGCACCCTGTGAGTCAGCCCCATTCTGGGTATGGCGGCAGCAGCAAGCCCATCCCTCTCTAGTGCCTGCCAGTGGAGCAGGAGCAGGGGCTGGTTTCGGCGAGAGAGGGAATGAGACCAAAAGAGGAGAGGAGAAAAGGGGCTGTGGAGGAGGGACCCAGACACAGCCACAGCCACCAGCACCACTACACAACTCCCTGTGCTTCCAACCCCCTCACAGGCCTCCAATCTATCCTTCCTACAGCTCCCACCCACAGCCCTCCAACCCCCAGTAGTCCCTCCCAGCTCCTGATTAAACACATCCAACCCCCTGCGACCCCAACCCTGAATAGACACCCCCCCAAAAAATCCAAATACCACAAAATCCCCTCCTACCACAGCCTCCGGCCATCCCACCTCTCCACCAAAACAACCCCCATCTCCCTAAATAAACCCACCCACTACACGATGCCCCAAACAAATGGCCCCATAAAACGTTACCCTGCTGAAACCCTTCCTCTGCTCCCCAAGTCCCCCTATCCCCACCCCAAACTCTCCCCTACCACTGCTCACCATCCCCATCCCAAATCCCATTCCCCAGTAAACCCACTTCTTAAAAATCACCCCTACTCTCACCGTCCTCCAATCCCCACCAACCTCCCCCTTCCACTCTGCCACTCTACTCCCCTACAGGACCCTTACACTGTCCCAGCACTCAAGTCTATCTACAGATCAGACCAAAGCTCCCAGTTGCACCAACTCCTCTCTCAACTTCTTCAGTTGCTCCAGTCCCCTATGGCTCAACCAAGAACCATCCATTGGGCCCCTTGCCCCTTTAGTCCCTGCATCGGAATCCCATCTTCACTTTGGAGAACTATGTGGAGATGTGGACCTTTTCTTCCCTCCTCTGTCCTCCCTCGCCTTGTCTTCCTGTGGTGTTAGGATGCCATGCCCTCCTTCATTCAGAGGAGCCCACCACAGCAAATCTGCAAGCAACGAGAGCCAACAGGCCAAAGCGGGGAGCCGCCCAATCCCACGTGACAGAAACCTCCAGTGTAGGGTGAGTGCGGGGCAGGCCTACTACCCAACCACCTTCCCCAGGCCTTCCCCTCCACTCCAGGTCAGGATAGAAATGACACCCCCATTCCCACCAACACACCAGAAGGTGGGGCCTGACAGTTTTACTCCGTCCTCCATCAGAATATTTTGTCCAGCTGCCTATGGGCACATACTCCCCTTTGAAGACCTAAGTAGTGCAGAATCCTCGTGCCGGCTGCCTGCGCAGGGCTGAATTTCACCTCAAAGACGGCTAGTCCAGCAGCGTGAACAAGGGAATGGGTACCAACAACACAAGTTTTAATCTTGGCTCTGTCACTGATTCCCTATGTCACGCAAATTCTCTGCCTCAGTTTTTCCTTCTATGCAATAAGGATAAGGGGCCTGACTGGCTGGTGCCCTGCATCCTGCGGAGGTATTTTGTAAAATGCTACCAGCTAAGAATAGTAGTGCTGTACCCACTGTGTGTAATAATCTGGTGTAAACAATCACACCAAGTGCAGGTCAATAGCACATGAGGCCCAATAATTCTGTTCATCTCCGGGCTGCATACCCGCATCCTTCACCAGACTTCCCACATAGTCTTATGCACCCCAAAGGAGCCGGGGAAGGTGAATGTTCACAAAGTACTCTGCCACTGAAAAGTTCTACATAGACGCTACACGCTATTATTTATTTACCTGTTGCTACGTAAAAGGCGTTTTCTAAATTGCTAGTATCTTTACTTAATTATAGAAGGAATCATGCCACAGACACAAGAGAAACCAAACAAGCAAAAAGAGAGAATAAGAACAGACTTGTCTTCAAGTGACACTGTTAAATGAAATTAACGACAGAGATGCTGCAGTATCTTCCTGTCTGAACAGAACTGTGATGGATTAAATAACATCTTACCTGCATACACCGTGCACTTGGAACCCAGAGGATTTTATGTACTGACATACAGTACAGGGGTTGTCATTGGCATTGTCAGAGACTGGGACATGGGGGGTCATGCCTAGTGGTTAGAGGAGGAGTCAGTAGCCAGGAATAAGCATCCAAGGTCACAGCTGGAGTCAGAGGCCAGAGTCAGAATTGTAGACAAGGGTCAGAGCCAGGTTACCCCGAGTGATGCAGGACAGGGGGTAAGGCTGGGTCCAGAGCAGGAGCAGCCACTGGCCAACGCTTTGAGCAGCTGTTGAACTGCTGCAGGGCTTAAGAGCTGGTCTGCTGACTCTTCCCACCACTCAGGCGGCATAGCCAGTCAGGTAGTTGAAGGGGAGCAGATTTCAGAATTGGGAAAGGGGCCCCTAACCTATTCTTACACCAGGGGCCCTCTGGGACCTTGCTACACCACCCGTGTGATATGCAAAGGTTCTTTCACCGACCCCTACTGCCACTTCCGGAATGAGATGAAGTCAAGGTTTTAAAAGGGCACTGAGCCACTGGAACACAGATTACGACATGAAGTGATTTATTCAGTCAAATCTGTCTGTGGGAAAGTTGTTAGACACAATCTAATTATCCTGTCTGGAATTTTGCCAGGACTGTAGGTTAAATCTTCTTCTTTGGTTAAACCAAAATGCCGTGGGATCTCTAGTGACTACAAGTGGTCAGGAGGACTTTGGTTTTGTGTTTCCTCTGAATAATATCTCCAGCATCACTGTGTCCCCTAACACCTGCAGTTCATTACTGACTTGGAGGGAGAAGCACTATCTAGTGAATCATCAGCACCACTTCTGCAGCACCTAAGTATTGGACATCTTCCACTTAAGCGCTGACCTGGCTGATTGCCTGTCTCTGAGATCTGATAGACTATCAGCAATCAGGGGAGGACTGCTGCAGTCTTAGTTCTGTGAACTTAAATGTAACTACTTGGCACATGGGAGGTTTCCAGAATCTTTGGCAAGTTAATGGAGTCTGCTGATGGCTACCAAACCTGAGAGAAAAAAATATAAGACAATTTTTCCTGCAGCCACTACTTCATGTCTATATATTAGTTATTCTTCAGCTGAAATGTGCATGTAATTATAGTCTTTTAACATACCTGGCATGGCAGAATACATTAAGTACATATTCATAGCTCCAAAACTCTGTTGTCCATTTTACCACTGCAATGACATAGATTTGTCTTCCAGATGCCGGCACTCCATATCTGTTCAGGGCTCCACGGAATCATTTATACTGTGCTTACCACAGTCATATCTGCTCAGCTTCTGATATCCTTGAATCTTCAAAGGTCGACCAAGGTTACACTACGGCTTGCAGGACAATGTGGCTGCAACGGTGGCAGGCATGGCAGAATCACCTAGATAGGCAGAGCACAATTCAGATCTACTCAAGTTTGTCCTGGCTAACGGGAAGCAACAGGGTCGGCTGTAATTTATGTGCTTTGATAACATGTTTTTTTCGTATGATAAGAGCCACCCTACACTTTCAATCTAAAATGACGTCTTTTATTTTAAGGAGAAGAAGAGAGAACCAAAATAAAGTCTGTAAAAGAGTGCACAATGTGTGTGTAAGCTCTGTAACAGGGTGCAATCATTCCAAGAACAAAATGGTGGCACAGAGGCAGAGCATTTAGATATGTAAAGGATCCACGCACAGAAAGCAAAGACATCGCAGTTTCATACACAAACCAAAGTAGCCTCTCTGATTCTGTGATGGAAGGATAACCATCACCAGTTAGTTAAAATTTGGAAGAGAATAACACGGGGAAAATATTATTTACTTTTTAATGAAAAAAATACCCTGTTCTCATTACTCTTTTGATAAATCTAAGCCACTGATTACATTTCACTCCTTTCTGCTTGATATTCCTGTCACTCACTTTATGGTTTCCCAGTGCAAGTTCATATTTCATGTTTATATCTAGCAATTTTTTTTAAGATTATGTGTAGATTCTCTAGTCTCCTCACTACACTTTAATTCAATTCTCTATCTTGCTCATAGCAATAAACAAGGTGTAGATATGCCACAAAAACTTGGGTGTTTGTTTCTCCTCCCTTCCCATTGCTCATATTGATTTGCATGATGAAATTATTCATTTCTCTGTTGATCTGATCAGTCACATTTGGTGGCTTCATCCAAACTGCCCCGTGTATTGGCAATGTGACAAAATAGCACCTTCTGTCAATATGCATATCTTTCAACCTGGTGTCTTCCATTTGCCTTTCCCATCATAACAGCTCCAGTGGTCAGATAAATCTGCTTAATTTCCATACCCTTTCAAGTGCATGCTATACCTTTTCAAAAGCCTTAATTACTACACAGTTCAAATGCTTTGCAGCCCTGGGTCATTTACAATCGCTTTCAGTAACATAAAAGCCCAGATTTTTAAAGCCTAAATCCCATTGGCTTTCAGTCAGACTTAGGCTTCTAAGTGCCTGAGTCATTTGTGAAAATGGGACTTAATTTTCTAAGGGGCAAATTTTAAAAGGTATTTAGGTGCCTTGCCCCCATTGAAATCAATGTGGAACAAGGACCTAAATACCTTTAAAAATCTGGGCGTAGATTGCTAAATTCTACCTCAACTGCCTGAGCAGAATCTCTCAAATGAGTCAAAGGCTTAGCGCTAAACTGCAAGTTGTCCCTAGGTTCCTGTTTTAAATCTCTCAAGTACTTTTTATGATCCCAGCTCCAAGATATACAAGCAAAAAGGAAGAGAGAAGAAAGCCTGTCAGAGTGGATGGAGGGTCCTGTGCTTAACACACTGCCCTGATGAACTCCTACCTCTGTCTCAGACTTCTTAGGTGAACTTGAGCAAGTCACTTGTTCTCCAGAATTCAGTTCCCACTCTGCAAAATGAGGATAGTAATCCCCTCCTTCCTACCATCTTGTCTATTTAGGCACTGACGCTGCAAACACTTACTTACGTGCTTAACTTTATGCATGTAGGTAGTTCCTTTGAAGTCAATGGGCCTGCTTTAAGTTAGGATCATGCACATTTACAGGATTGGGGATCATCATGTGCAAACTCTTCAAGGCAGGGACTGTCTGTTTCTATGCGTTTGTACAGCACCTGGCCCAATGGAGCCCTGATCTCTGGTGTGGCTCATAGGTGCTATGGTAATACACATAAATCAGAGCAGCAGAAGGAAGCATTCCATGCTGCTGTTAATCAGATAAGTATTCCTATAAAATCAAATGCCAACAAATTATCTAGAGGGACAAGCTGACATTTAACTAGAGATTCTTTGTGTTCTACCTTATTTTTCCTTAGGGGTCTGTGCTGAAGTTCCCTAGATTACATTAAAATGTGCCTACATTTAAATTCATACAGTATTTTTGTGAATACTGCACTTTGCAGCAAAAAAGAGTGTCTAATATGCGGAAACTCCCTGTTTTAATACTGACACTTTTTTCTCCCCATTGAATTGGTTTTATTACAGAATTAGTTTTCTAATTCCTGCCTTCTGGTTCACTACTTTGTTGGCTCAGTGGTTAGCAGGGTGAAGCACTGATGGTGCTAGAAATAGTATTTCCAACTGCACCCTCTGTACCGAGAGGAACTTATTCTCCTCTCACTTACGTTGGTGTAAATCAGGAGTAACTCAGCTGAAGTCAGAGGAATTACACTCATGTCAAAAACTGCAGTGACCAGCTTCTAAAGCCCATTAAAGTCAATGTTAAGACTCCCATTAGCTTCAGTGGTCTTTTGGCTCGGAGTGAGAGGAAACTTGGACCCTTAATGTTTAAGGGAACGTTTCTTCCCTCTGCTCCCTGTAATGGCTCAGAGTTTCATCCTGGTCACCTCTGTAAATCCAGAATATCTCCAGTAAAATCAATGAGGTGACTCAAGATTTACAGTGGTGTGTAGATGAGGTCAAAATCTGGATTTAAGGCGACAAACTGGTGCACAGATGAGCTAAGCAGCGGAAGGATTTCAGTGGAACTCTGCTTGGCAGTGAAGGCTCAGGTGTGGGGATTTGACTGCCAGATACGGCCCCAAAATAGTACCATATTTAGTCCTACTGCATGTATTTAGAATTGCAACACAGTAGCTCCCTGACATAATCATATTTTAAAATATTTTGGCCTATTACTCTAAATATTTTATATTTCATTGTGTTTTTCCCCTTTTTTCCCCTCAGAATAAATGGCATACACATGTGTGTGTGTGTTTTACTGGCTCTCCTACTGCATTACTATCCATTGGCAGCAGTATAACGGGAATTAAAGATAAGCTTAAATTACATATATCCCTATATGTCTCCCCCCCTCAACCTCTCTCTTTGCTGTTTGTTTTTGTTTAAATAAAACAAAAAGCCCCATGCATGAATGCTGCAAAGTCAGGATCATGGAAGCACTTTTCAGTGGTAGTCCCCCAATACCAAATTCAAAAGGAAACCAGGTCATTTGCAATCCTCAAATTTCTGAGATTATTTAAGGAAAAGCAGCCATTACACATATTGTACCTACTGCTCTCAATAGAACTCATCATTCAGAGCCGTGGAGCAGTTGGGAACAATTACAGAGGATAAACTGAATGAAATATGTGATGCCGTGAATATGTCAAGATTTTGACCGGTGGAATTTACATACATGAATAAATATTGAATACTACTTAGTAATGAGGCTGGTGCATAGCCTCTGTATCAGGCCTGTTTCAATGTAAAGTAATTGCTACCTTTGTTATCTGTTACCAGCTTTAATAGCATGAAATAAAAAACTTTGAGTGTGTAAGACAAATAGGAAATTAGGTGGGTGCATCTCCATATGTTTTTACAAATAGTAAAGCCTCCCTTTCAGCATCTATTTCAGTAGAGAGAACAAGTCACTGTTATAGCTTTCTCACTGCATAAATTGAGAACTAAAAGACGGGGAACATGAACATGTTATGGATTGAAACAAATTTCCCCAAGATGTCAATGCAGAATAATTGGGACAAAAGAAGATGGATTCCTAAAGTAGCTGGATCAAAGCTATTTTTCATTGAAGCTGTAAGATCTCTAAGCAAGTGATGGTGTGGCTAGAATTTCACATTCCTGGATGAGATTTATCTTCACCAGAAGACAGATCCTGAACATGTACATAGCCGAGCATTCCTGTCAATTCTTTAGGAAATTTGCTTGAGAACTGAGTAAGGATCTCAGGAAGAGGTCATAGAAGAGCTATACTAAAACCTTCAGTGCCATAGCACAGAGGTTGTTCAGCAGTGCCAGACTAGTACAGAGACCGGGGAGAAGAAGCATCAGTCCCCTATGACTGAGATCACAAATGAGCCCAAGGGAAACTGCTCTTGTGAGCAAGTAACTACAGCCCCAATTCAGGAAAGAATGTGCTTAAGTCCCATGTGCATGCTTAAAGTTAAACATGCTTAAGTGCCTTTCAGAATCGGGATCTAGACATGGACTGAGAAATGTGGGTTCAATTCCTGGCTCTGCCACAGATTTCATGTGTGATTTTGGGCAAGTCACTTCATTTACCCTGCACTTCAATTCCCCAGCTGCAAAATGGAGGTAACACACAACGACTTTTCTCCCACCCTTTATCAGTCTTCTCTATTTAGATTGTAAGCTCTTCAGAGCAAGGTCTGTCTCTTACTATATGTTTGTACAGTTCCTAGCACAATGGGGCTCCGACTGGGATCAGACTTACCTCGGGATCAGAAAGTTAAGCGGAATTCAGGGGCGTGCACAAGGAGGGAGCAAACAGGGGCACCTCCCACAATAATTGGCAGGGGCAAAGAATTCCTCTGGGGCCAGGGAAAGCAAATTCTTCTGGTCCTATGGCTGGGGCAGGAGCTGACACCTCCTCTGGCTGCAGCATGGAGGACAAACTCCTCCAGCCCTGGGGCTACAGGGGGCACAGAAGATGCCCCTCAAAAATCAGCCACATTTTTATTCCTGTGCATGCCCCTGGCTGAATTCTTTCCTTCTCAACAATTAGAACCACCAATAAAGGTTTTACAGGCCAAATTAAGCCCTCTGTGACACTATGCAACCTCATTAGCTTTGGTCAATTTCCACAGTGGGAACTGTCGGGTCCTGGTATTAGTGAAATTAGTGAATAATTAGGGAAGTTAGTGAATAATTCCGATGACAATGCACAAGAAAGGATAGAATCCAGTTTACCCTCCCATAGCTTCTTTGGCTCTGCAGTGCTAATAGGAGTAAACTTTGCTAGTCGCTAACGTGAGCAGTTATGACTTTGAACACACAGGAAGCAGAGCTGCTGAGCAAAAAGCTGCCATTTCTACATGGCCACTTTTCAGAACCACACTTCAACAGCAATTCTTTCAGAATTTGTAATGATCATCAACAGCTTTATAAGTGGTTTGAGGTACAGATAATCAGTTATAAAACTGGGCTTGAAAAAATGACCTGACATCTACTAACCCACAGACTAAGACTAGTAGGCAAGGTGAAGAACAGCTGTGTTGGTATCATGCCCACCAGACTATGCCACCTGCAAGTTTAAATAATAAATATGGCTGTGTGCTTTATTATGTCCTGCATTTAAAGATAACATTATTATGTAGCAAGTCGATTCACAATAATTTTTCCTAAAATGTAGCTCATGACATCTCTTATTTTTCTTATGCCTACCACTCCCCACCCTTTTCTTGAGGGGAGAGGGACTAGTGGAAGATCCTTCTCACTCATCACATGAATAGCTCTGCCTCTTGCTGTTCCAGGCTCCTCAAGCAGCAGCAGAGTGAAATTGATCCAATTCTTATCAGTTTCCAGTTGCTCACAGGATTTTCATTTGCAGCAGTGAAAACTGACAAGCCTTTGGTCCATTTTCAACCTACAGCAGCTTGGAAAAACTATGAGCAGCAGCAAAGGCACTGGAGCTACCTATTTGCAGACTCAGGAAGAGAATACTGTATCCGTTTATACTCTTTTCATGTTGGAAAAGTTATCTTCTAGGTTGATAGAAATTTAATTTTTCTTTTAAAGGAACATTTAGATTCTGCAGCCACTGATAGCAACCTTGCCTCAGGCAAGTGGCTTTTTCAAGCCTTGCTTTGAAACTCTGGGCCCCTTTCTAAAGCAATTAGTAATTGAGTCTCTACTTTCTGAAAATCTGGCCCCTTTAAGGTGTTTCAAGTTGGGCACCTAGAAATACAGGCACCCAAAATCATTAGTCATTTTTGCAAATCTCAGCTTAGCCTTTTCTCTGTAATTATTTTAAATATAGTTTCACTGTAACATGAGACACACAATCATAGCGCTGGGCTATAGACCAAGGATTGAATGGGCTACAAATACTGGACCTTTCATCCTAGCCTGCTCCAGAACAGACTTGAGGCATATCAGCATGGCAGTAGTTTGCCCTGTTTCCTGTCCAAGCTGCACTGTTCTGTCAACAATCAGAGTTATCGATCTGGCACTTTTCACTAGCACTAAATTAACTTTCAAACTTTATAAACATGAGCAAGATAGAAAAACTTCTTTCAATATTCATCTAGCTGATGGAATGGGAGGTGACCCCATTCCTTTGGATAGCAAGATGCATTTTGTAACCTTCCCATGAAGGTTTTATGCTTTTTATTGTCTGTTTGCTTTAAAAACAAAAAACCAAAAGGAAATGGAAAGAGCTAATATTCAACTAACATTTAAAATGGAGATAAAGTGACAGAACTCTGGAGAATCTAAGTTATGAGTGACATTTTGTCCTTTGTTGTGGAAAAGGAAGAGGGAAAGAAAATAAATGAAAGAAAGCAAGAAAGATACTTTCAATCTTCACTTTATATATCTGGGTTTCTGTCAGTTCGTGTCACAATTTGTCATTTTAAAGGTAAGTTTCTTTTTAAAAAAATGACACTATAGCATCTCCTAGCATCACCATGTAATTGCTCCCAATCTCTTCTTGAAAACAATTGTAACTGTTTTTTCTTTTGAAAACACAGTTTTGGGGTTTGTTTTTTTTTAAGTTGTAGCACAATGTTGTTACGCATTACACAGCAACTGGTCACTATCCAGCCTGATCCATGTGGGGACGGACCCCATGCCCACATATAGCGCCATTGATGGGATGCCGCATGGGAGCAAAGAGTACGCTTATGAAGATCGCATGGCATGGGCAGGGCCTTACAAATTAAACATTCTTAACATTACTTACTTAAACATTCTTGTCCTTACCATTATCTCCTTTCTAACTATTTACTAGCTTTAGCAGATCTTCTGGGTAAGTTTGACTTCTCTAGTTCATTGTTGTTGTTACATTTTGGTAGAACTCAATTCAGAGACCAGGACCCCATTGCTTTAGGTGCTGTAAAGACAAAGACACCAGTTTTAGAGAGCTTACAGTATACGTGTCAGACAGGATGGGACAGGTGGGGTAGGAGGATAAAGCAAATGTGGCAAGGGGGGTAGGAAGATGAGGTAACAAAAATGAACAGTTCAGCAGGATAATGGATGTCTTACTCACCCTTGGCCTAGCCAATGCCAGATGTGAGTACTGAAGAGTTAGTTCAAGAATTAGTGCAGGGAGCAAATGCGGCCAAATGGACAGGGCACTAGATTCCGAGTCTCCTGACTGGTTCCGCTGTCCTGCTGGATGACCTGGGGTAATCGTTTCACTTCTTTGTCCCTCAGGTGATCTTTAAGGAGAGGATAGAGATACTTACCTCCTCTATAAAGTGCTTTGAGAGCTACAGAAAAAAAGGTCTATGGAAGTGTTATAATGACATGGCACTACATAAAAGTACCTGATTGGTTTTGTTTGGTTGGTTTTTTATTGTTACTGAGATCAGGAAAAATATGGTTACAGTTACAAATATTTGCAACATTTTTAGGAAACAAGTGCAATTATTTCATATTTCCCCCCTCAAATTTAAAATGTAATAATTATCATACAAAGTGCTTTTTAATTCTCCTGTATCTTATTCATGGTGGTTTAGCAATAGACAGTCTAAGACCCAGCAGATAAAATGCAAAGAATGAAGTGACGTAAATAACTGAAGTTTGCAACATGAACTAAATCATATTTAATTACCATTAACATTTCAATTGTGTTTTAGCATGAGAAAGAGAAGAACATAGTGCATTCAGCAGCTGTCAAAACCTCCCTTTCCCTTTCTTTGCTTTCTCCCCCATCTAACCATCCCTTGATACTCAGGCCTCAGCTTCTTGCACATTGAAAAGCAGAAGTATGTTTGAATTATTGAATATGAATTCATTCACACCACAATATCAGGATTTGAGACCTGGCATTCTGAGTGTAATAATCTTAATTATCTTCTTTTCTTTTTGTAGTATCCATTTAAACCTGGGGCCATATTCTGTCCTCTCTAAACCTCATTGACTTTTGGACTTCAGAATTTAACATATACCCAAAATTTGATTGATCAAATTCATCCTTAAATGTAAACCTATTGACTTTATACGATGTATGAATTTGACTTTATACAAAGGATGAATCTAGGGGTGATCAGAGGCACCAAATTGGACAAAAGTTTGCAGTGTTTTGTGGCTACAAAAAATAGATCATATGGATACTGGGATGAGAAAACAGAGGCTAAGTATTATGTCCTGGAATAGGGCACTTAGTCTTTCTCTATATGGATCTGGGGTAACTGCATCTACAAAGCCGCATTCAGTTCTTGACACTATTTTAATTTTCTTCCCCAACTTAACTTTTCTCCAGAAAGGAAATAGTCTCAGTGACAAATAGCTGAGCTGGCAAGGTATGGACCTGGTAAAATACTGAAAAAGTACTAGTTGAAGATGATTTTAGATGAAAAAGGGCAATATTCACTGAATAATGTATTCAGGGATGTTATTGGAACAGCTCTAAGGATCTGTCAGAATGACATCTGCATCCAGCCAACCAGGGACCTGGCAATCCTTCTGCATCAGGGAAACCAGCAAATATTTGCTTCTATCAGTCCACAGTCATCCACACAGATAGGTACTGGTTTTTGACATCCAACACTCTTCCTCTCTGCTACTACTACCCAGGCTTAATTTCACATTGCTGCTAAAGTTCACACTATGATGGAGAATAGCAGACGTGGATCTAGGCACAGCACTGCAAACATTGCAAGACTCTAACTCCTCATTGTAATGTTTCAGTGGTGAGATGTACTTTCTCATAATATATACACACAGGTGTTAAAGCAGTGGGAATAAAATAAAACTAGGCTCTGTGTGGTGCTCATGTGTCAGTATTGACATGCCTTGGGAAAATCATTTTTAGCACTAAGCTGTCTTAGTTTCATGGATACTAACAGACCTCTTGATTGTGGTGAAGGTGGTATTAATTTGCCATTGTACAAATTTAGCAATTAATTCTTTTATAAGTGGTGAAAGGAGGATCAAACAAGAAAGATGTTTTTCTTGTTAAAGCCCTGGAATCTCAGGAGATTTAGGCTGATTTCCCAGCTCTCCCATAGACTTGCGTGACCTTAGGAAAGTCCCTTAACCTCTCCAGTCAAGATTTGCAAAAATGACTAGTGATTTTGAATGCTCAACTTAAGACATCTTAAAGAGGGCTGATTTTTAGAAAATATTGAGCAGCCCCTTTGAAAATCAGGTCCATCTAGGGCATCTGAAGTTGGGTGCCTTAAAAAAAATAAAATCAAGATACCCCAAACCACTAGTTGTTAAAAAAAAATAATTAAAAAAAAAAATCTTGGTCTCACTGCCTCAGTCCTCTACCTGTAAAATGGAAATAATATTACTTCTCACCCTCCAAACTCCTCTGTGGGGTAAGGTTAATTAGTCCTACACAAACATTTTAGTGATAAGTTTCTGCAATCAGTGATTTCTTGTTCCACCAATAAATGTACCAAAACAAAACAAAACACCCTCAGAGTTAATCAAAATTTACTGAGATGGAAAATTACAAACCTAAGAGATGTTGCCGTTAGAGACAGCCTGTACACTTTTGCTGTCAGTTGGCTCTGGCAATCAATGTTCTGAAATGCTATGATTGTTATAAAATATCATGATGTTAATTCTGAATCTGTTTGAATCCTATTTCCTACAGTCACTGAATTTCAACTAAATGATCATTTGAATTAAAAAAAAAAACCACGCTGGTAGGTGATAACTAGCAAGAAGGATTCAGGTAGTGCAGACCGCTTGGTGAGCTGTGGCTTTCCTCCAGTCAGTGGCAGAGTTAATGCAGATCATGAGGGTTTTTCTCTGTACTTTGTGGATAAGACTACTTGAATCAGAACCAATTTTTCAGTTTCTGGAAGGGCATATCTTTATTTATTTGTATTACAGTAGTACCTGTACAGTAACACAGTTGAGACCAGGGGCCCATGGTGCTAGGCATTATACAAATATACTGTAAGAGACAGGCCCTGTCCCAAAGAGCGTATAGTTTAAGATGACAAGACAGAGTGGCACAAAGATGGGGAGTGACGTGCCCAAAGGCACAGAGCAAGTGAGAACCAGGAATAGAGCCCCCATCTCTTGAGTCCCAGCACAGTGCCGTATATCCAATGAAATGGGTTGCCTCACAAGTGTGGTTTTTAAGTCTCCAGAAGAGAGACATTGCAATCATCACAATGGGGAGAAGGTGTCAGTCTAATTATTTGGGATCTGTAACAATTTTGGGGTTTAAAAGTATCTGAGTGTGAGAATTTGGAGAAATAGATTTCTGAAAGGCATTATCAACAAAGCTGCCTTTTTCTAAGCTGTATTTGATCACATTAAGGGTAGTGATTTTATGAAACTATCTGTGAATCCCTGAAAAGCACACCCGGTTCCATTTCACACTTGAAACTCAGCCGCAGTTTTGTCAAAAGGTTCCTGGAACCCCAGGTCCAAAGTGTGACCCAAAGCTGACTTCTGGCTTTGTGGTGAAGAAGCTAGGTGAAACTTGGTGGGGTCCCACTATTCGCAACCAAAAATAAGAAAAATACAATGCATTCAGCGAAGATTTGCCTTGAGTTTTGGGATTCACTGGAACCCCAAACTCAAAGGTTTCAGGGGGGATTGTTGAAGGTGTGTGAATCCGCAAAGATAAAAAACCAAACGAAACCATTTGTATAAACCCCTGTGGACCAAAACCATCAAGCTACCCACAAATCTAAAGTGAGAGCCTAAGGTTCACTTCGTGTGATTAAAATACCGCCCCCTCCCACATGCAAACTGTTGTCTTAGGTGGAGTACTAAAAGTCATTCCTACACTATTTGCCTCAAATGTTGACTAAATTAATGGCTCCAGTTTTGGCCAGTGATTGATTAGGTTCATCCTCTGCTCTCCAAAGCTCCATAATCACAGGCTGAAATCCTCCCTCTGAGGGTTCTCAGAACACAATCTTTTGTGCTTTACTCCAGGCCGGTGTGAGATTGCAATGGTAGTCAAGGTGTTGCCTTCCTCATCATGGAGCTCCATCTGTTCTACAGATGGTTCATGCGATCATTACCAAGCACTAAGCATCCCTACCCTCTCCAAAGAAGTTTTACCTTATGGTAACGTTGCTTGTTGTTTTCTGGTCTTTCACGGGACCAGAGGAACCACATGTAGGCTCTCTAGTCTGTTGCCCTAGACATGCTATGCTAAGGGATTTGTCTTTGCATAGGCAGGGGCTCAGATTTTCAGACTGAAACAGAGGGTAGAATTTTCATTGACTTTTTGAAAATTCTACCCATTGTATTTATTCTGGACTGATTTTTTACCCCTCAGAGCTTCTCTGACTCTTCTAGCTGCTTCTGTTCCCTTCTCTCCTTCTAGTTGCTGCATATTTATCCACAGAGGACAAACGGAAACCTATAGCTGCGAGAGATCTCCCTTCAAAGAAAAAGACAACTCCAAATGCAAGCAGCAAAGGGTGTGAAAGAAATCTAAAGCCTTGCATGCCTTGTCTCCAGCACTACACGTTTCTGGGTGCCTTAGACTCAGCAGCTAAAGGTTTTTGAGTTCCAAACCAATATGTGAATATCTGAAGTCCTAAAGGGACTGGATTTGCATGAAGTATGAGCACCCGCCCTCTGAAAATTAGGTGCTTTTACGGTGACTAAAGTTGAGCACCCAAAGATTGAAGCACCCCAAACAAGTTCACTTTTGAAAAGTTTGGCCTTTGTATACAGTCCAAATAGTTAGACTCACTTAGCTAGGCAAATAATTTTGAGTTTTGAAATAGGATAACCACAATAGATCCTCACACAATCCTCTAAGACAGCTGGCAAGAAGCTTTTCTTCTTCCATGTGGTTGAGCATTTGCCTCAAAAACGACTACTACTTTCCCCCTGCTGACAGGTAGGTAAGCCTAAGAGGTTTGACTGTCGTCTGTCCAAACCATAAATGATGGGCAATGTGAAAAGCTGGATTTTCTGGCCCACAGACACTTTATATCTGCTTTGCTACATCAAAGACAGAATTAGTTCTAATGCTGTGTTTGTATTAAATATGTGGATTAATGGAGCTCAGCAAGAGAGTGCTGAATTAGCTCTTCCTGTCTCCAGTGGATTTAGACCGTGTCTCTCTGTACAGAGACAGATGGGTAGCTTGTTATATTGTATTTTGCACTTGGAAAAACTGCGGCATGGAACTAAATCAACAGTTGCTTGTTCAAAAGAAAGCATTTCAAAGTGCCTATTAGATCTCGTAAGCGAAGCAGATTTGGGCTGGGTGGGAGACCTACAGGTTCAGCAGCCAACACTGCTCTTTTTAAACCAGTACTGACCTAATGCCCCAGCATAGCGTTAAGATCACCATACTGGTCAGTGCCATGTTTCAGATGACATGTAAAAGCAAAATCCTGATCACTTATGGTTGTTAAAGATTTCATGACACTATTCAGCATTTAAAGTAGGTGCATTAGCACCAGAGTGCTGGCCACTCTCCAGTTCAGGTAGTTACTTTCAACTTATCTAAATTCCTTCTTCAGTTTCAGTGGTGTATAGCATTCTTCTTCACTTCCTGACCTAAACAGATGTTTAATGTTGTAGTTTGCTGGGGAACAGCTGCTGCATTTCAGTGATGGGTGAAAAGATTCCTGTGTGTGTATATTCTATATATTATGTCTGGAAAAAACTTTGGGATCGTATGAAATGAAACAAATATAAAAAAGGTAAAGCAGCATTTCCCACTCTGTGAAAACAAAGCCATATTCACAGTTGGTCTTTCCAAGCCAGCAAAAGCAGCAGCATATATTACAGCAGCAATACTGGATCTCAGTGCTCCAGACTGCCACCATCCTGCTGCAACATTCATTTAACGATCAGACCCTGTAGTGGCTTCAGTTTTCATCCTTCCCCAGTCAAACAAATCACCTCAACTGGTGCATTTGAGTTGTCCTCCGCTCTCTGGTTTATTAATATAAAACCAACGGTTTAAAGCAAAACCTTCCAGCCCTCTGCCTCAGGCTCAGTTAATCCTTTCAGTTCATAATAGGCTTCAGTAATCCATTGTGCCCCTCCTGGGCAGCTAATTCCCTCTTAAGGGTTTTATTCCTGCCCCTCACTGCAGGTAGCTCTAGCCAAGCGTTTCCGTCAGATAACTGTGGACAGCGTCTTCCTTTGTTCCCCCCCGGTGCCCTGAAGGAGCCTCATTGCAGGTCTCTCGCTGCTCTTCATCCTTGTATCAGGCCCCAGCTCTCTGATCAGGGGAACTCTGGCTTGGCAACCCTTGACTTCTCCAGAGAGTCCTTTCTTTGGCCCTAGTCTCTCTCTCTCTCTCTTTCTGAAGAAACAGGCTCCTGCTTATAGGAAGTCCCCTGTCTGGGATACCATCATGTGATGCCTGGTCACCTGAATTAACCATTGGGCCACATCTAAACCCATCACCTGTGAGGTGGAAAAAGAGGCACAGGTGGGGCTGAACCTGCCAGTTCACCCTGTGACATTTGGATAACATCTGACTCATAGAACTGGATCATTTGCTACAGTTGGTTTACGCAAAGTGCACAGACTTTGATGCACTAAAACCACAGTCCCCCAAAATGTTTGCCTAGCAGGTCACACACTCTGACCATGACTCAGTCCATCCTTTGGTTTGTGTTTGGTTTGTGCGCCATAGGTTCCAGTCCTGCAAATCCTCACTCGCACAAGGAATCCCATTGATTTGAATGGGTCCACTCATTGACATAAGACCTGTGCTCAGAAATCGGGGTTGGCATGAATGATCTGGCACTCAGGCTGTAAGCTCTTTGAATTTGTTTTACTCTGTGGGCCTGTTTCCATTGAGGCCAATGAGGATTTTGTACATTCATGACACTTAAAAATGATTATTTGTATTTTGGTAGGACCTAGATCATAACATTTCATAATATTGGGGCCCTGTTTTGCTGGATGCTGTACAGACACACAAATAAGAAATAGTTCCGACCCCAAGAGTTTATAATCTAAGTGACAAGACAGATGAAGCCTTGAGAAAGGAATTATTACTATCCCCACTTTACAGATGTGGAACTGTGGCAACAAAAGATTGACTTGTCCCAGGAAGTCTTTAGCAGAGATAGGAACTAAACACAGATCATCTGAGTCCCAGTGGATCCCATGGATCTAGGAAGATGTGAGTTGAAGGGGCACAGTGAACTATCTTCCATAAAGATATTTCCCCAAAAAATTCACTGCTTAGAGAAGAAGAGGTGCTAAACTCACATAAAGAATTTTTAAACAGAGACTAAAAATCCTTTCTGCTCTTTGTATCTGTCTCTTGACCCTAAGAATGTTATAATGTCACTAGTTCTCCAGATTAGAAAGACCTAACTTTCTAATGTGAAGAACATGGACCTTTTCAAGTCTTCTTTTACATCATAAAACAACAAAAAGTCCATGTTTTTTTTTTTCCTTTCAAGGTCATCTTTAACACTTCAGCATTATCTGGGATTTAAAAATATCAGTAGCATTAATACAGCATTTCCAAACTAACTGTGTGTAGGGTATACAAATAATTGGAAATAATGTGCTCCGTGGTTACATTTTGGGTATGGGTTTTTAAATAAATGACACTATATATAATAATGCATACAGCTGGAAGCAACAGTTCTGGGATACAAATGTTGTTGCAGGCAGTGGTATGAGTGAAAAAAAAAGAGTGATATGAAGCAGAGAATTTTCTGGTTCACACTGGCCTTGGAAAGCTATTATTTCATAAGAGTAGGCACCTCTGCCAATATGTACCATTAGAAATATATACATTCATTAAAAAATCATTCCAATTATTAGGTCCAGTTCTCCAAATCCTTACTCACAGACCTGCTGAAGGTCCATTAATGAATGAAGAAGGAATTAAATGGCTCCAAAATGAATGAAATTATCACCCAGAAATTGGCAAGATACTGAACTCCATTAACCTGCACCCACCACAACCTTTTACAAGAAAAATGTAGAAAAAAGTGTGAATGACTAATAAGGAAAGAACGAATTATATCCAGCAAGCTATGCATTTAGCTAATCCATCTCACTGTGAGATCTTATTGCTGCCAACCTCATCTTCTTGCTCCCCCTTACTTCATATTGTCTGTCACACCTATTCCTCAGACCTCATCCTTTATTAAATTGTAAGCCCTTTAGGGCTGACACCATGTCTTTCCATGTGTTTGTGCATCATCTAGCAAGCCTGATAAGGTGCTTAGGGTTAAAGCTGGCTGGAAAATAGATTTTCCCCTCCCTGCTTATGGGAAATTTCAATAACATTTTAAAAAATTCATTTTTGTCAAAATTTTCAATGGAAATTTTTTACTTTTTGTGAAAAACTTGGAAACAGCAAAGTTTTTCACCCAAAACATTTTCATTTTTCACCAAAAGTTCAAATTTTCCACAGAAAGCAGGATTTCCATGAAAACAGTTATTTAATCAAACCTCCAATTTCCCACTGAAATACATTTTTGATGGAAAATGGGTGACCAGCCCTACTTTGCGTGCTACTGTGACACAACCAAGAATAAAAACTGTTGATAAAGAGTGGACAAGGGAATACTTGGAGCTCTGGAAGATATACATATCAACAAGACCAGAGGATATTCATCCTAAAGATATTAAGGGAATTTAACTGATGAACTTACTACACCATTGAATTAATTTCTAAAAAATGCCAGACAATTGGAGAAGTACCAAAAATTCCCAACCAAACAAAAAACCACAGAATGATAGACTGATTTTCAGAAAAAGAGCAGAAAGTCATTCTAGTAAAGTGGTAATCAAGGAGGTTAATTGGGTTACGCAGGGCACTGTGGGTTGGAACTAAGCTCCACCCCCTCTTACTTCCTGTTTAGTTATAGCCTGTGTTCTTCCTCACTCTGTATATACTAGAATAAAGCAACATGTTCCCAGCCTTCAGTACTGTAAGTAAGGTGTGTTTCTTGTACTGAGCAATCCCTTTACAATAGTCATCCTGCCAATTACTGTCCCTAAAGTCTAATTTCTATACCTTCTACAATAATGGAAAAATATTATTAACCATTTAAAGAATAACTCATCCATGATCAGTAAACTTGATATCTATTTTAGCTATTTTTCTTAATGACTCAAAACCATCTCACTGTGCACACATCTAGGCCATTTCACCATGAGTGCCTATCACTGTTACCCTCATACTCCCTTCTCCATTCACCTCATTGTTTGCAACACCCAATTGTTGCATCATGTTATGCAGATGTAATGCATTTGGATTTTAAAGCATTGGATGTGGTGCCTCACAAAATCTTTGTCGTACATAGCCCTGTAAATTTGCAATCTCAGAAAGATTAAAAGTCAATAAAAGCAAGGAAATCCAAAGCTGTCATTGTCACAATGGATGCATGAAACTCCACTGGACCTGCCCTAAAAGTGATTTGGTTTTGCGACTAGAAAGTCTGAGCACTACGGCCCTGATTCAGCAATTACTTAAGCATGTGCCTAACTTTAAGCATGTGAGGAGACCTATTGAAGACAATGGAATTATTCATACGCTTAAATACGTTGCTGGAATGGGACCCATATCACAATACAAAGTGCACATTGCTTGAAATCACTTTAAAACAAGATGAGGTTTTGTGGGGGAACAGTGTCTTGTCTCCATCAATATCTTTCCCTTTCTCACAGCAACAGGCAAAAGAAGTCACACCCTAATCTATGGGATTTCTAAAGTCCTGATCATCACAGGTTCTGAGTGCCTCATGATCTTGAATGTATTTATCTTCAGAAAATCCCTGTGAGGAAGGGAAGTGCTATTATCCCCATTATGCAGATGCAGAACTGAGACACAGAGAGACTCAGTGACTTGCCCAAAGGCATCCAGGAAGTCTGTGGTACAGTAAGGACTTAAACCTGGTTCTCACCTAGTTCCCTAACTACTGAACCATCCTTCAGCTCCCAGATGGACTACAGTTTTGGAGTTCCTATGCTTAATTGGCTGGATTCATTGCTGCTTTACTCACATTTATACTGGTGTGATCCCATTACTTCAAGAGAGTTGCACCAGTGGGAAAACTGAGTAATATAGTGGGGAATTATGTCTAGTATTTATACTGTTCAACAATGGGGCAGGGAGGCTTCAAGGAAAGTTCAGCTTTTGGATATTGTGAATGGATGTAAATGGTGCATAGACCATTGTGCTAACCCTCTGCACAGAGGTTAATTTCACACTAAACTCGTACCTGTACAAACAAATACTGCAAGCCCACTTTAGGTGTCAACAGATGAAATTTTGCCCTCAACTGAAGCACAAAACCAAAGATTGATTCCTGGAAACTAGTCGGGAAAGTTGTGGGAGAAGTTAGAAAAACAGCTAGTCTGCTAAAGAAGTTGGTAGATTAGGGGGCCATCAGAGCTAAATTCCCCCACCCCGCATCATTCTTCCCGTGCTAGGCACGAGATTGTGTAGCCCACTTTTTCAGACACGGCTGAGAAATCCAAAAATAAAACAGCTGACTGCAAGTTGTGATCAGCATACTATACATATGTAAATCATTGCTGACCCTGAGAAGAGCTATCTCTGCATTATGATAAGGTCTAAAACCTGATTGAAATTTCTCATAAAGGGCATTGTTTTGGAGGTGAGCCTTGGATGACTGCAGCAACAAACCTGTCAGCTGCTTTTCTTTCACTCAGCTGAAAAATAGGTTTGGAATGGACTCCAGAACAGCAGGCACTGTGCTTATGCCAATGCTCCCGCACTTAAGCTGCTCCCAGTTATCAGCATCATACCCACCCCGTGCTGTGCGTCTTGATACCCAGCTCACCAAGCCTGGGGCTAAGAACTCCTTCCCATCACTCCCTTCCTCTGCTCCCTGGGTCCCTGGCAAAATCCCAGAGGTCTGCACACTATAAGATGTGCTTCTTTTCACATGTTTTCTCCTTTTGCTTGCCTCAAATGGTTCAGTCCTGAATGAGGAGCTGCAGGTGTGCCAACAGAAGCAGTGGGCAAAACCTCACACAGTAGGAGACTAGGGGTGAACAGCATACATGCCTGCCCTGCATCCTAAGGCACCCAATGATTATGATGCTGAATGCTGCCATCTTTGGGCGGTGATGCTGACCATTACTGGGTGGGTTTAGTCCATCTTTCTCATCATGCTGAGTAGCGGGTCTGTCATGTACCCCTCTGTGATGCGAACTGCACTTTACTATGTTTTTTCTCCCCTTCTAAGATACTATTTATGGAGTTGCACAGGCCAATTTCCACTGAGAAGACAGGCCAGGCCAGGCCACTGAGCCCTTGCATTGTCCCCAGCCAGTTCCCCACACCTCTTTCACATTTGAATGGAAGCCACGGGGCCACTACTGACCCTCAGTGGGGAAGGGGGAGAATGTGGGGGATAACCACTGGTTGATGGAGAACTTTGAGGAGGCAAATGTCTGTCCTTGGGGCTGATTTGGATGTAGAGGAGGAAGGGCGTCTCTATTGTTTCCCTGCTTTGGAAATGCTCCTTCAGAAGGATTCACCCATTTTGCCCTAGACTACTATGGTAAATGTTGTATGGGGATTTCTCTCCTTTCTTTTTAACTATGTTTCACTGTTTCCCCCCACCTCAGGTACCATTTTTTCCTTTCCCTGTTTCATTCTCCCATCTGAAAAGAGACAAAGTTGTAGTTCTGTGTTATCCCTGGGTTGTGTGTCTGTCTGTGGGAGTGGGAGAAAAAGACTAAGACCCAACTATTTAAGTGCTACTGTATTCAACACTGCACCACCTAAGTGATTTAGGATCCCAAATATCATTTTCAAAGGGGATTTAGGTACTTAGGAGTCTACAGTGGGTCAACAGTTGATGGGCTTTAAACACCTAAGTGCCTAAAACTCCTTTCTGAAAATGAGATGTAGGCTCCTAAAGGCATTGCAACGCTGAGCTCAGCAACATCGAAGTACCTTTAAAAATCTGGGCCTAAGTCAAGGGCACGCACATCTTGCCTTCTGTGCTCTTGGGCCACCCTTGCACGGGCAGCTGGAGCGGGAGTATTGGTCTCCATTTGAGCTGGCAGCGGAAAAGTCTCCCCTGTCCTTGGTGAGTTGTATCTGAGTCATGATTGGAGGAGCAGCACCTGTTGGGACAGGGGGAGAGTGGAGGAGAAGGGCTCTGAGCACGTCTGAAAATGAGCTGAGTAATCACAGGTCTTAATCACACCTGATGTTTGCCCCTTTGTCCTACAATCCCACATGAGCACTCAGGGCCCTTTGGGGCCACCATTAAACCATGTTCAGCACCACAATGTCTGGGTGTCCAGTTACAGAATGGTAAAGAGAAATCTTGCACTTGCCTCACGCCTAGGGGCTCGATTACTATAAAACAAACTGCTGCTAGCCCCAACCTCAAGAAAACAGGAACTATATGTACACAGCAAGTGCCACTGTTATATAGACCTGTTCCTGTCTCCCTTAGAACAAGACCCCTATCCTCTGCCTTTAGGCAGGAATTACCAGCATAGTTTGTGAATATACGAATGTAACTGAAAAGAAAAAAAACATAGGTAAAGTCAGAGACTTAAAAAAAAAAATCCAAAACAAAACAGTTCAGGGTTTAATATAGCTCAGTGTTCGTCATTGTAACAAGTGGCACGGGGGCGACAGACATTGTTTAACACCCACAGGAATATAAAGTTGTTTTACCCTGTAAAAAGAATTGTTTAAAGGAGTTCTTTGCAAAGGAGTCCATAATATTCCATGAATGCAATGGAAAGAGTGAAAAGTACGAGGGGGAGGGGCAAAAAGTTTTAAACTGGATAAAAATGGCCATAAAGTCCAAACAAATTGCGGTCCCAAGTTTGATAGCAATGGAAAATCTAGTGAACGTCTGTATTTTGGCTCGCTGCATTAAATATTGTGGGTGTTGGTTCTTTGACAAAAAAACAAAACAAAACAAAAACCAAATCACCAGTCCCCATATTTTGCCTGTAAATTTCTCCATAGCTAGAGTGCCTGCTTTAATATTTTAACATATCACCAAATCAGTGATATGTTACAATATTAGAGTAAAAAGGTTCATAGAAAAATCACTTTAAGTTCTGTTGTCTCAAAACAAATCTCCAGAATCCCCATCCAGTTCATTCCTATACATTATATGTATGGGAACAGTGCTCTTCTACCTTGACTTCGGGTAACTACTGAGCCTCTCACTCTGATTATTAATGACCTCCAGTTTTACATATTAAGCACATTGCTATTCTTATTAACAAACAATTGTTTGGCTGTACGTTACTTCAACAGCAAACCATTTTTATACTTACAGTGCCAGGTCTAGGTTCAGCTGACAGCCTTCAGTTGTTTCAACAAATTCAGCACTTGGGCTTGATTCAAAGCCCAGTGAAGTCAATGGAAAGACTCTCATTGGCTTTGGTGGGTTTTTGGACTATATGTGACGAACTGGAGATATTCTTGGGGTTTTCTCTGAGTGCTGTGTGCGTGCCTCAGTTTCCCTCGTATGTTACTCATGTATTTCAGTGATGGGACCCAGGTGTGTGATTGTTGCAGCAGCCACTAGAGGGCAGATGGGCCTTCCCCAGCATGGCATATGCAGACCATAAACAGGACCCTTCTGCCCTCCTGGGTCAACCAGCTGCAACAGGTTGCAGCAGGCGGAGACAAGGAGGAGTGGTTACCTTGCCCAGGAAGGAGACAAAGGACTGGGGAGGGGCCAGGGGATGCTTCGGGTGTGGGGGCTTGCTGGAAGGGCCAGTCCCCCATAAGGGGGCTTGGGAGCAGGGCCTGAGAATGGGGTCTGAGGCTCCATAGTTGGTTGCTGCTGTAACTTCTAATTAAGCTGCTAACAAAGTCTTTCTACAGTGTGATCCTGAGAACTAATAAACCCTTCTGATTTCCACGCTGGCTGTGACTCGCTTCTGACTGCAAGGTGGGGTGCATGGCCCCTTTGGGGGCGCGAGGGAGCTCCCAAGGGTGCCATCCAGGGGGACTCACCGGGGGAGCTCAGGCAGAGCAGGGGAACTGAAAGCTGCAAGGCCTGATTCAGGAGGAGGCTGCACTGCTGTGTGGAGACCCGGAGGACAGACTCCAAGCACTAGACTCTGACTGGCTTCACCCCGAGCGGTTCCAGAGCACAGTTCCTGCGGGACTCCGTCACACCATGTCCTATGGGTATGCAGTAATGTGTGCCTAGACAAGTGGTATTGGAACCATATCCATATATAAACAATATATTATATGTGGGGATGGTAGTATACCTATTAAGGTTGCCTGAAACTTTCCATTAAAAGACCCTTGTTTTCACTTGCTTATGATTTTGCCAAATTTAACTATCTGGGGTGAATTTTTCCACATAGAAAAAATAGTATGCGATCACAGAATTAAAGATTGCATATTCATATGCACAAGGGGGAGGGGGAGAGCAAATTAAGGTTTCATAGGCAATTTTAATTCTGGCATTTCTGAACATTTGACTGCTTGACTTTGCAACCTTAATAAGATTCTAATATACTATAAATGCCTCTCTACAGGTTCCAGGCTCATTCAGTACTGGGTGACATATGGTCAGTCCCTATGCACTTTAGATAATTAAATAGTTCCACCAGACTGAAAAATCAAACCAGACAAGTTTGAAAATCTCAAACCCAGATTCCATGGTATCAGTCCAGATTCTGATTTTAGTCATATCAGTGTCAATCTAGAATAATTCCAATTGACTATTCCAGACTGAAACTGGTGTAACAGATCAGAATTGGGCCCAGTGTATTTGTAAGGTCAAGTCTTCTCTCTTGACAAGTAAGGGTGGAATAAGTGTTTGCCATTTACATGCACCTTCTTGCTTCTAGGGCTCATGTTCCAGGCTCTGCCTGTAAAGCTATAAATATGTGGGACAGAAAAAAAGCCATTTTCTCAGTCAAAAATCCTTTCTGCTCTGTATTTCATTCCCTTCATTGCCATCTCTGTATTTTTCTCTAGTTGGACCACAGATTTGGCAAATCCAATGCTCCTGCAGTGAGCACAAAGCACCATATACTTCCCTGATGTGAAGCTGGGACTTTGTTGACACTGACCACTGTGAAAACTATAAAACCTTAGCCCCAGGTTTCTGTTGCGTAGGTTTTGTGTTCGAAGAAGTTCTCAGCTTGCTGTTACTGTCATGTGGATTGCTACCGTTGCTTGAGCCTATCCTCTATTGGCCACTGCTTGGCTGCTAGCACTAGGTCTGGAGGAAAGTAGAACTCTTAAGGAGTGTCAGTTTGGCACGCACTATCTGACAAGACCACTAGGGTCATATTTGGATGCCTCGCAGTTGTTGGCTGGAGAGGTGGTTGGTGCTGAATTGTGAGTACTGTTTGCTTGGTAACCTGTTCGATGGTCTCTGTGCCTTAATATACAACACTGCATCTCTTCACCAGTCGCATAGCTAGGAATGGAAGGTTGGGTGGGCCTCAACTTACAGCAAACAAGCAATAACCTGAGAGCCTGGCTGGGGCCCTTTTCAGCTCCAGCACCTGGGGCCCGTTTCCTATTCCAGTCCCCATCACATCACATCTAATGCGATGTTCCCCACACTGCAGAAGCAGCAACCCTTGTTCCGCTCTGTTCCAGAGCTGCAGCTGCCTGGTTCTGACCCCTGCTGCTCCTGGCTGCCCCCCCACCCCCATTCACAGGGGCTGCGAGGAGCCTGTACAGGTCCTTGCAGGGTGCCTGTGTCCCTTCTAGTAGGTGCCTCCTCTCTCCCTGTTGGCAGGGACTGACTGATCGGAAACAGCTGGGAGACAGGCAGAGAGACTCCTAAGAGCAGAGGCTCTCCATATCTTTGCCCAGTCCCTGAAGCAATCAACAGCAGTCACTGATCCAGGGGAAGGAGGAGGTCCACACAGGCCCCTGCTCTTCACCCCAATAAACTTTAACCACTACCACACTGTAGTTGCTGGTCTGTCTCCCCAACCCAGCCAGGGCTAACACCGCCCCAGCATCTGGAGCAGGCCCTTTTCCTGAAGGCTCAGTTTATTATTCAAAATCCAACTCACCAGATAAAGCTCTCTCTTCCCCTGACTAAAACAGGCTGCAGGGACCCAGAGACCCTGGCACTTGCACCTCCACTCACTGCTCCAGTGCCAGCCAGTTGCTTCCTGTAGCTCCCCTTCTACAGCTGAGCTTTCTCAGCTCTTCAGAGAACACAATCCCCTTTCCCAGCTGATCCTGAATCCAACAGGACCTGCTGGCTCCAGGCCGTCCGGCCCTTAAAGGGGCAGACCACTCTGTCAGACGTGCATTGCACAATGCCTTGTTTCATGATGCCTTAGGGACAGGTATTGTGTAAGCTGTATTATGCCCAGAAAGGGTTCTCAAAGGCAAAGTGGCACCCAGGGTACACATCCTCATGACAGCTGGAGGCACTGTGGAAAAAAATGACCAAAGGATGACATCATATCCGCTTACCATTGAAGAGACAATGTGTCAGGGGACTGGGTTGTAGGCAGTCAGGCCTACTGGTCAGAGGTCCAATGCCAGAGCCCCAAGGTCAAAGCAGAGTCAGAGCTGAGGAGAGAAACCAAACGTCAGAACCGAAGTCAGAGTCCAAATGCCAGAGCCAAGAGCTGAGACAGAGTCAGAGCCAGGAATCAATGGAGGGTCAGAACTGGGATACCCGGAGGCAGGGAAGGCAGGAGTAGGGCTGATTTCAAGGCAGGAGCAAGGCTGGGTGCAGGGCAGGGTCTAGGCTGCAGCAGTGCAGGAGCTAAGCAGGAGCAGGGCTTGAAGTGAGGGGAGGTGAGCACAAGGAGGCAGATGCTCCTCGGGCGTGTGTATTGAGCAGCCATTGAGCTATTGCTGCTGCTGGGCTTAATAACAGGCCTGCTCGCTTCCTCAGCCAATCAGGCAGGATGGTCCACAAGACTTGGCGAGGCTGGGGAGACTGAGCAGCTGCAGGGCCTGCCTCCTGACACAGTGCCACAAGGTCCATACCATCCCCATAGAAGGACCCAGACCCTTCCTGTGCATAGTGGAATAGGATCAAGATGGACAGCCAGTACAATTCAGTTATAGAGCACTCCAGATAACTAGGGAATGGGGAAGTTCGGTCAGTTTTTGCACCTCACATGCTTCTCCCGCTAGTGAATGATCACCGAAAGGCTTCAAGGAAGGAGGAGAACTCTGGTGCCTGATCAACAGACTCCCACTCCTTAAAGCCAGACTTTCACATCCAGGACTATGCCTGAGCTCTTGCTGAGCACACAACAGCTGCTGCGTTGGCTTTTAGTCACTGCCATACCAGCATCCTGTTCATTAAATTGTAAAGCATCTGGCGTGTGTAGAGTGCTATATAAAACCAAACTCCATTCTACGCTGTCGGGTACTGAAAACGTCAAAAAAGGTGAATTCTGCTATAAGTGCACAATTTTTTGTTGTTGCCCCGCCCCGCTCCTATTGCCAGACAATTCCTCTATCACGAGGCATGACGGATGATGTGTGGCCAGCAGCTAAGGCTCATTTGTAGATTAAATGTTGTGAGAAATACCTTTCTATCACCAGGCAGGTGAGACTTTTTCCAGCAACCAAATTTCCCCACTCTGAGTAATGTAGCATGGCTTGATGTCTTCTGCATCTAAGCCACTGGTGTATGTTTACTTTGAAAGCCGGCCCTCCTAAAGCACGAAAGATGGGCAAGAAGCTTTCCTGACTTTTCACTGAAAGTGAGCATGTTTGTCTGGAACACCGCGAGGCATTAACTCTTTGCTGTATATTCTAGAATCAGGAGACTTAATGTTGTCTTGTAGCCTCATACTTTGGAGCAAATCATCAGAAAGGGAACTTAAAAGAAAAACACACACAGTCAGTGAACAACCAAGGAAGCACGGCTGGTACAGACATCAAACTTCCCTACACTGCCTGTCTCTTTATGAAGTAATCCTGATCTTTGGTTATATGGTTTTGGCAAATTAATTGGATGCTATGTTTGAGAAGCAGGGTGGTGGCCTTTCTGCTATCAGTCTAATCAAATGCAGTCTGTAACGTCCAGAGATTCCCATGAACTTCAGATGTTGCTTGATAACCACTGGGTATCATTCTCCCATCCCACTCCAGCATTTATCCTGGCACATTTCCAGGTCCAAAGGACTCAGCTCTGACAGCAGTAGTTATCTTAGGTGGCCGTGGACTACAACTCACAGCCATTCAAGCAGTCTTTAATCACAACTAACTTAGAAGGTAGACTGGGAGTCAGATATACCTGGCTCTGCTTCTGACCTACTGTGTGATCTTGAGCAAGTCACTCCACCTCTCTATGCCTCAGATTCTCCTCCCATCCTTTGTCTTGCTTATTTGGGCCCTGATCCCGCAGAGACTTACACATACACTTAATTTTAAATGTGCAAAGCTAAGTATGTGCATAATAAGTCTTTGGAAGATGTGGACCTTACCACTGTAAGTGATTTGGGCTACCAGAGTGGGAGCTCTGATCTTGACCAGGATCATTACACGCTACTGTACTACAAAGAGTAAGCAATAATATATGATTTAAAGAAAGCTGGTTGTGGCCGAACCATCTCGGAGTGACTGATGGGAATTGTGGTTCATATATTCTCAGACAGGTTCTGTTGTCAGCCAGACACGGGATGCCTTTCATGATATTATATATGTCATAGGTTTTTTTCTTTTTGTCTCTTTCTCGGTTTTAAATCTACAGTTGTTTTCTGGCATGCTGCTGATGTACCAGTTTTTCTTATTTTACCTGCTGGCAGGCCTTTTATTTCTACTGTAAGTTGAAACAAGTGAGAAGGAATAAATATGCAAAGAAGGAATTAAAAACTCCCAGGATACTTAACTCTGAGGTGTTAGTGTGGACTATAGGCCATACAGCAGGGACAGTCTGATGATTTCAGACAGAATGAATTTGGAGGCTAAAGAGGCAATTCTTAGATCTTACATTATTTGAAGAAAACAGTATAAATGATTCAGTTAAAAAGATTCCAGACATGGATGTAAATGGCAGAATTCTTATCTGGATCTCACACTTTTGCAGAGCTCAGGGATATTTATTCTTATAAAAAGTTTTGACTTAGGCCCCTGCAAGAGAAGAATCAGCCAGCTTCAGATTGTGCACACACAGATCCTACAAAACAGGATATCCTGGTCCAGGAATTTACTTCTCTATTCAAAAATATAATCCAAGAAAAATCAACATTCTCTTATAGGTTTTTTCTATATGGATTTGTTTGCTTGTTCAGACAACAAAAAGCTGCACTGATGTGGATTCCCTTCAACCTTAGCATTAGAGGCCTCGATTCAATGCTGTCAGTTGTGCCCATAACAGAGAAAGTACTGTTTAGCAACATATGTAAGACATACACATTCATAGACTTCTTTCAGGTGAGAGAATTTGTACGGGCATTTTACCCGTAACACAATCACATTTTGCTGTTTTAAGCTCAGTGTACATTACAGATATTGACCTAAAAGCCTGGCTCACATGTTACTCCCCTGAGCTCAACAAAGTTGCCTGTCGGTTGTACTCCTTACAAACAACACTCCCTGTTAGAAATTCTTACTCAGATCTTACACACTCCCCAGTAAAGGAAAAGGTCCATAGGGGCAAGTTCTGGCCCCCACACTGGTCCCTATCTCCCTCTCTGACAATGTATGGGCCAGTAAAGGGGCTGCAATGACCAAGGGGAGAATTCCTCCAGTGCAGGAGAAGCATAAAGCCAATATAAATGGCTCCATGCTGTCTTTCCTCACAGCCTCAATGCAGGGGCATATCAAGGGTGAGACTCACAGGGGAGTGGGCATGTCTCTAGCACTCAGCATTCCTAAATAATGCTACTACCGAATATAGCATTACGTCTGCTGAACCAGTGTCGTACTGAATGAGATAGCATTCTCCTATTACTTAGTCAGGTTCTAAAATGCACAAACCAAGAGGACTAGCTCTGTTAGAGGTAGGAAAAAATCCCCCCCCCCCATGTTTCTGATGAACAGTTTTTTGTCTGTTTTCATAGGAAATTTTGAAACAAAATTAAATCACCTTAGCAGATGCTTAAACGTTAAGTCCATAAGTAGCCGGTGACAGAGTGCTGGGAATCAGCAACTGAACCAGCACTCTGGTTATTGTTTAATCAGTTACGCCCTCCAGGGAGGGCATGATTAAGGAAAGGAGTTGCCGATTACCTGATAAGATTGAGGATGGATAGCTAATGAGCCCATTAACAAGGGGACTGCATACAAGAGTACAGGAAGGAAGTGCAAGCAGACGAGAGAGAGAGAAAAGGTTAGGTGAGACTGATAAAGGGACTGCTCTGTGTAGAGAGACCTTTCCCACCCCACCCTTGGGAGAAGGAGTAGTTAAGCTGAATGACTCTCTAAATAATATAGCAGCATGAGTATATGAAAGGCGATGAGGTGAAACACTGTAAATCTATATAGTGGTTTCTACAAAGAGAAGGTCTCAGAAATCTGAATGAGAGCAAACAAGACAGGAGCAGAGGGTGCCCCATCACAATTTGGGGGCTCATCTGAGATCCTGTCTTAATCCATGAGGACAGAGAACCTGAGATGAGAGCTGATGTAAGGGGTTTAGCGGGCTAGGAGATGGAGGAGACATTACAATAGCTGGTCAAATAGCAGAAGGAAACATGGAAGACCTTGTAGACTTTCCAGTAGTCCTATCATTTGGAGAGAGGGTCCTTGCTCACCTGGTAGGTTAAGCAACAAAAATGACATGAAGGATTTATAAGGAAGCAAGCCCAGGTGCACCAACAACTGCTACAAAATACAAGGAGTCCTGTGGCTGGGATTGGCCATTGGGCAGAAGCCTCAGCAAGATGGGCCCCACAGATAACCTTGATGTGTTTTTGGTCACATTTGAGAGAGCTTGCATATTACAGCAGCTTCTATTACCTTTTGCAGCCTAAGACTAACTCATTTGTGTGTGTCTATTTACTCGCTTTAATCCTTTAAATAACTCATTTCTTTTTCTTAGTTAATAAATCTTTAGTTCATTTATTATAAGACTGGCTACAAGTGTTGTCTTTGGTGTGAGATCTAAAGTGCAACTGACCTGGGGTAAATGACTGGTCCTTTGAGACTGGGACTAACCTGAATATTGTTGTGATTTTTGGTGTAAGGGACCATCTATCAAAAAGGCATGTTTGGCTGGGTGGCCAGATAGAGCTGACTACCCCAGGAGACTCTCTGTGACTCCATCTTAAAGCTGTTGTAGTGCCTGAGGAGTTCACACTCGATACATGGTTGGTGAAATATATGCATAAAACTTGCAATCAATTTGGGGGGTGTGCCCTGCTTCTTAACAGTCTGCCCTGAGATTGGTATTTGAACCCTTGAGTCACTCCAGACAGCTTGACATCATGACCTCAGATGCAGCAGTTAAACTAACAGAGGAGTTTGTGGGTGGACATTCCCAGTGGGGTGGTCAGCAATTTAAAGTGCAGGGTTGGGGAGGAAGATTAGAGAACCTACTTTGAGGAAGGGCACTGAGAAGAAGAAGGAGGAGCCTAGGGGAACACCAATGGGGTCTCAGGGAATTTTGTGCTACCATCGGAGGGTAACTGGGACATACAAAAAGGGACTCCCATATATGGAATGTGGGCTTACAGAATTCTGTGGTTGGGTCAGAACTCCCAGGCAGGGAGAAAGAAGGAAGTTACCAACCATTTGTGTAATGTTGGGGAGGAGGTATCAAAGAAGTCTCGTGAACACTGCTTCAGCCTGTTCACTAATGAAGCAGGAGTTGATGAAACCCCATTGGATACTTCCAGGATCAAGAGTGAGTCTCAAATGCATACAGGGAGATAAGAAACTCTGCCCCATGGCACAGGTGTCCCTAGAAATTTGGGGGAAGATTAAATGGAAGCAGGTTGGGGGGTAGTGGATTGGTTGCCCCACCCCCCGTGTTGGCATGGACAGGAACCTCTTCCCATTAGGGAAACAAAGGGGCATCTGGAAACCCTGGAGGGAAGGAATGAAACCCAGGGGGAAGAGAAAAGATCCATTAAATATAGAACAGTAGGAAAATACTAGACAGGAGAAAATGAGCTAGACAGAAAGTAAAGAAAGGGAAGTACCCCAAGAAATGGAGGGGGAAGGAAAAACCCCCCAGGAAATAGTCTCAAGGGCTAAATATAACTGAAGCTTGTTAACAGCAGTCGAGTGATTATCAAAATTCCCACCTCCAGAATACCAAGGGGAAGGATCCCAGGAGCTGTTTGGGAGGATTGGGGGGACAGGCAACCACAGGTAACTAGGAGGAGGAGGAGGGACACCAGCAGACCCCCCCCCCACAAAACAAAGAGGGTGAGAACAAGGAGAGTGCCCCCGCACACACACACACACACACACACACACACCAGGTTGCCCCTAGTGTGAGAACATGGGGGCTGAAGTGGAATTAGGGGGGCCGTCTCCACCCACCAAATGTGCCTTTTTGTGGGAGTGTGAGGAAAGAAATGACTTTCCATCAGCGAAAGGGAGGAGGTGTGTGACAGAGTGCTGGGACTCAGCAACTGAATCAGCACTCTGGTCACTGTTTAATCAGTTAGGCCCCCAGATAGGGCCTAATTAAGAAGAAGAGTTGCTGATTACCAGCTCAGATTGGAGCTGGGTAACTAATGAGCTGATTAGCCCATTAACAAGGAGACTGGGTAAAGAGCACAGGATGGAAGGGCATGGGGGAAGCAGAACAAAGAGAAAAGGCTAGCTGGGACTGAGAAAGGGAGGTCATGTGGTGAGAGACCTTTCCCACCCTCAGCCCTTGGGAGAAGGGGGAGTTAAGGCAAATGACTCCGTAAATAGTATGGCGGCATGAGTATGTAAAAGGTGGTGAAGTGAAGCACTGTAAATAAACTACAAATGGAAGGTCTCTGAGTGGTCTGTGTAAGAGCAAAGAAGACAGGAGGAGATGGTGCCTTGTCACCCTGCCCCACTGAAGTCAATGGGACTATTCACATGCTTAAGTGCTTTGCTGGATCAGGGCCATGGTCAGTAAAGTGGCATTGCATTATATTATGATTACACCTCACAAAGAGATTGTAATTAATACTTACAGTGCACTTCAGCCTATTCAACCTTCATTATAGACAAACACACTAGTACAAATGCCCAAATACTTTTTGCAAAGAATGCTGTATCTATTAGACACTTGGAAAGTCTCTTGTCAACCCCAGAAGGCTTGGATAGGAAGCTGGATGGAATCTATTTACTGAAGACACCATAGCCTATACCAGAAATTTTAACTGATTTAAAGTTTAAGGGGCGATATCACCTCGATTAAAAAGAAAGAAGCTAGGAAGGGGTATTTACAGCTCTCGCCATTCACAGCTAATGCCACTGAACACAGCAGCATGTGGAAGGTGTTAATTAAATGTCCCCTGTTAAACACCAAAAATCTCTGTGACTTGAAATCAAACCACTTAGAATGAATTTCCCCAGCAAGACAACACTGGCATCTCTTTCTTGTGACTCATATAAATATATGTGATATTAAGCCATTTTTAGTAACTTATTATCAATAAATGTATGGGGAGGAGGAAATCTGTTTCAGATTTACTGCCCATGTAAGAACAATATCACAGAGAATCAACACAGTGTTGGTAAAGACTCTGCACCTTCATCAAAGCTGCTGCTGTCACATATTTTCATCTTTTTTTTTTCAAAAGAAGGAAGTGCAATCTCGAAACTCAGTTTATCAGCATCACTAAGCACAGTAGGAAATCATCTCTTCTACTTTATTGCATGAATACGATGATAGTTTCCCAAAAGATATGTTTAAAGTTGTGAGGACAGGCCAACATTTTCAGATCTGGGTGCTTAAAGCTGAGCTCCTAAATCCATTTAGAAACCTAAACGAATATTTATAAATCCATTTAGAAACCTAAACGAATTACAATGTACAAATTTCTTCACTGAGAGAAAATAGCAGGTATTAAAGGGCTCTTTAATCTAGCATAAAAAGGGATAACAAGAACCAATAGCTGGAAGATAAAGACAGACCGATTTAAATTAGAGATAAGGGATAAATTTTTATCAATGAAGGTGATTAACTATTGGAATGAACTACCAGGGGAAGTGGCGGATTCTCCATCTCTTGAAGTCAAGACTGGATGCCTTTTTGGCAGTTGTGCTTTAACCAAACAAAACGTTATTGGGCTCAATACAGGGGAAACTGGGTGAAATTCTAGAGCCTGCATTATATAGGAGGTCAGACTAGGGCCTGGTCTACACTGGCGACGGAGGTCGACATAAAGTCACTTACATCTCAACTGGCACTACTGTTAAGTCAACTTAAGTCACGGCAAAAGTCGACTTAATAAGATGACCTCTGCAAGTGGCGTAGTGCCTAATTTGAATTTATTAATTCGATTTACTGTCAGTGTAGACACAACTTCACTTAAATTGACTTTATTGGCCTCCGGCAGGTATCCACAATGTCCCCCGGTGACCACTCTGGACAGTCGTGCTGTGCTGCTCTGTGGTCACGCTATCAGGAAATGTCCCCTCCCCTCAAGCCCCGGGAAGATTTGAATTTTCATTTCCTGTGCTGCCAGCGTGGAAAGAGTACTCCTCATGGCTACTGCACAGCCCAAACACGCTTCAGCATGGAGTCGACCAGAGGTCTTAGATCTCATTGGTCTGTGGGGCTAGGAGTCCGTTCTGGCTCAGCTCAGAGCCAGCAAAAGGAATCTGGACATTTATGGGAAGATATCCCAGGGCATGCTGGAGAAGGGACACAAGAGGGACGCACAGCAATGCCACATGAAGATCAAGGAGCTGCGTCAGTCATATCAGAAAGCCAGGGAAGCTAACAGCCGTTCTGGCTCCTCGCCCAAAACATGCCGCTTCTACGATGAGGAATATGCAATTCTCGGTGGCGATCCCACCATGGTGCCGCCCCGCAGCATCGATACCTCTGCTAGATCACAGTCCATGGACAATGATGAAGAATCCATGGACGAGGAGGAGGAGGAGGCTGAGGAGAGCAGGGTGCATGAGAGCAGGGTGTCCGTTCTCCCAGAAAGTCAGGACCTATTCCTGACCCCTGAGCAGTCCAGCAGCACACCGGACAGCACTAATGATCCCGGGGAAGGCACATCTGGTGAGGTTTTTTTTCTTCTTAGCAGTTCTGTCCTTTTACATTGGGAGGGGAGGGGGGCAGGAAGGGGATTTCAGGCGTTTCGGTGACTGTTCTGGGGGTTACCCAGGAAACAGTTTATTTCTGTGATGAGATATGCTCCGATAATCATCAGTTGATATCTCACGGAAATTGTCATGTAGGTAATCGGTTTTCCTTTGCAAAAGTTTTCTGGGGAGGGCTGCCTTGTTCCTCCCTCCACGGTAGGATACTTTGCCATGCCACACTGCAATCAAGGGAGGCAGCATCATGGCGGAACACAGCTGGTATCCCGCTGCGTGCAGCAAATTTTCCCTTTCCTCGTGTGTGACCCTCAGGTGACTGATATCACTCATGGTCACCTAGGGAAGATGGAGCATGTTTAAAATACCAGAGCTATACAGCAGATGCCCTGTACCTTTGTATTCCCCATTGTATTGTCCGACCAAGTCACTTTGATTACTTTTATTTGGTTTAAGTGGAGACTATACCCCCCCTTTCCCCCACGGTGTCCGCAGATCCCCTCTGTAAGGGCACAGCGAGCAGACCCCTCTGGGATGTCAGGAATGGAATGAGGGTCTGTGTTTGCCCTGTGCACTGCATGGGGAGTATTGTCTACATTGTAGCAGTTGTATCATTTTCTTCACTCTGCTAACAGTGGCTACCTTGTGAATTTTTTTTCATTCTGTAGACACCTCGGCCTTGGCCCCACCCTCAAGAAAAGTTGCGGAAAGACTATCGCAGATTAGAAAGAGGAAAAAAAAAAACCCAAGAGATGACTTGTTTGGCGAGCTCATGAACGCCTCAGCGGCCACAGAGACCAAGCTCAGAGCGTGGCGGCTGACCTTGTCCCAGAATATGGACATGGACAGGGAGAGTCGCAGAGAAATGCAGGAGCATGATCTCAGTACCACGCAGGAGATGCTGCGAATTAAGCGGGACCAGACAGACATGCTCCAGCAGCTTGTGGAGCTTCAGGAGGAGCGGAGGCAGGACAGAGTCCCGCTGCAGCCCATCCATAATGCTCCTCAACCGAGGGCTTTGCTGACCTCCCCCTCCCTCGCCCCCAAGAGGTCTCAGAGGAGATTGGCCAGGCTGCAGTACATGCTCGCCTCCACCCTGGTGGAGGTGAGCAGAAAGCAGCGGCGGACACGCTGACAGCTGGCCAGCAAGCTACCACCCTGCCCCTTGAGACAGTGAATGAACACTCCCCCTCCTTCTCCCCCCATGATTTGAATGTTCATAAATAAAAGTTTGCATCATTTCAACATGTTTCTTTATTAAATCATATCTTGTTCTGGAGGGATTTGGAGGGTACAGATATTTGATGGTGGGAGGGATGTTCACCAAAGGCAAACAACAGACAGGAACAGAAATCATCCTGCATCTCATTGCAGAACCTGGTTTTCAATGCTTCCCTAATGCAAAGCTCTACGCGGTTAGCTCTCAGTGTACTGCTGGCATCTGGCTATTCATAATTGGCAGCCAGTCTTTTTGCCTCCACAGCCCAACCCTGGGGGAATCTTTCACCCTTCGCTTCACACACATTATGAAGAACACAGCGCGCAGATATCACCAAAGGGAGGTTCTTTTCACTCATGTCCAGCCTAGTGAGGAGACTCCTCCATCTACCCCCCCACACAGTTTGGGAACCCCATTGTGGCAAACCCGTGCACTATGTCCTGCACATTTCCCAAAGTCACTATCCTTCGTAGCAGAATTCTATTGATTCCCCTGCACAGTTGAACCACGGCAGTGCTCACTGTAGATTTTCCGACTCTGAATTGATTCCCAACCAAGCGGTAACAGTCTGGGATTGCCAGTTTCCACAGAGTGATGGCGACTTTCTTCTCCACCGTCAGAGCTTGTCTCAAGCAAGTATTCACACGCTTCAGGGATGGGGCCAGCTCTGAGCACAGTTCCAGGAAAGTGGCCTTTCGCATACGAAAGTTTTGCAGCCACTGGTCATCATCCCACAGCTGTATAACGATGCGGTCCCACCAGTTTGTGCTTGTTTCCCTGGACCAGAACCTGCACTCCACGGACTGCAGATGATGCGTTATGGCCTGCAGCAATTGTGAATTGTTCTGCTCAATGGCTTGTAGCAGGGCAGCCTTGGTGGCATCGCTGTTGCCTGTGCTTCGACTTCTTGCTCTACTTCGAAAATACTGTGATAAGCTGCAATGTATTTGTGACGCTCACAATAATAGTGAAGAGTTGAGCTGGCTTCATGTCTCTGCAGCAATGGCATGCGCGCGGAGTAAAAAAAACGGCATGAAAACAGTTTTCCTGTTTGTTTGGAGGAAGAAGGGAGAGGGAAGCAGCGTTGCATCATGGGACAATGACACTCATCCCAACAGCCACCGCGGCTAGTTGCACTGTGGGATAGCAACCCACAGTGCACTGCTTTGAAACTCGAAATGAGCGTGGTGAGTGTGGGCGCATGAGACCTGGGCAAACAGCGTAGTGTACACGCTGCTGAGACTTCTAAAAATCGGCTGCTGAAAGTCAACTTTAAGTAAGTCGACTTCACTCAGCAGTGTAGACATACCCTAGATGATCTAATGGTCTCTTCTGGCCTTAAAATCTATGAATCTGTGAAACTGGGGCTTGACTTCTATACAAGCTGCAAGTGTATCTGAAAGAAAATCAAGCCACTTGTAGTTTAGATGGTTGCATTTGGATATAGAAGCCTCATCTTAAAATCCCAGGTTTGAAAATGTTGATACTAGCTGAATACAATGTGACAGCATCTTCAGCTCAGGAATTTCCCCTTTGCTTTAACCAATGTAGACAGATTTAACAGAAATCTCAACTTCAGATGAAAACTCCCAGTGCAATGTATGCACACAGTTTTGTAGCCTCATAGGCTGTACAATCCTTGCTGGATATGACTGCAGTACGTGGGTACTTATATCTTGTCTAGTGGTTTCCAACATTTTTCAGTTGGGGACTCCTAAAAAAATTTTGAATGGAGATGCGGATCCTTTTGGAAATCTTAGACATAGTCTGTGGACCCACAGAGGTTTGTGGACCACAGGTTGAAAACCATTGATCTACTCAATATACCAAAGCAAGAGAAAAGACAGGAAAGAGAGAGTTTGGAAAACAAGTTATTGTGCCTGATCCTACAGTTCTTATTCACATGACCAGTGCCACTGATGCCCCACAGACTCACTGCTTGCATGAATGAGAAATATATATTATATAGGCGCAATGAACTGATGTAGCCATCCATTGCTGATCTCCCCTCAGACAGCATTTCTGTTCTTGTATACCTGTCTAATTTAGGACCCAATCCTGCTTTAATTGAAATTAATGGGAAAAGCCCTATTTTCAAAAGAAGCAGAGTCCACCCATTAGATTGGAGGCCCCTATGGGCAAGGACCATGTCCTCCTATTAGGATTGCCTGAGCTCACTCCAAAATTTGAATCCAGATTGAAATCCGGACATTCTCCGGTATAGGTGGCGTATTTTGGACCTAGAAGTTTGGCTTGGCCAATGGTAGAGATGTTAATATGAAGCTGTGTAGTTCTGATGCAGGTCCTGATACCAGTCTGAACTTACCCAAAACTCAAGGGATACATGGATCTGGGACTTTGTCTTGATTCCGTTTCAGTTCCCTATAAGTTTGTGGCGCATCAAATACAACTATAGCACCACATGAATAATGACAATATACACATAGTAAATAATATCAATAAAAATACTACTATTAAAAGTACAGCAACTTCCATGATGCTTATGTCATTTCCCCATTCCCCACCTTCTCCGTAAACCATTGCTTGGTACCTCCTATCTCCATAACTGAAGAACTGTCAGCAGAGCAGAATCAAGATTCACTGTTTATCTTTTAACTAGAGCTGCCTAAACCATATCCAATCTGACCTTCTGCTTAGGTCTGACCTATGAAGAACACAGCTACATTATGTATAATGGTTTTGTGATGAAAAGAAATGCCAATTACAGGGAGCGTGATGAGGCCATAAAGATACTGCACATCAAAATCAGAGAACAAACTTAAGTCCCAGTCCCAGTCCCAAAAGATGAGTGCTTTAACCACCGACTGAAGTCAAAGCTTCCTTCTGGAAATGAGGGTTAACGTTCTCTTTGCATTCCCACTGTGTGGTTAAGAGAGTAATTTAAATACTCTTAGTAATAGGATGAAAAGCCTATCCATTTCTCTTTGGGAGGTTTTCTCCTTTTAACACAATACTTTTCAATCAGAATTCAGGCAGTTTACTTGTAAAGCTAAAAATGGATAATGACAGTCAAAGGCAATTGACCGAAAAGCCAATATGAAGCCTGCATTACCATTCCACAATATCATTAAACAATCAATAGCAATTAGTGTCTAGTCAGGCCTGGTGTTTTAATCATTTAAATCAAAATGCTCATAAATTATGGTATGTAAATATTTGAAGATGTTTATATGGGGGATTAAATTAATCCAACCAGTCAAGAGATCTAGAGGAATTAGTGACTAAAAATGGAGATTTAGGGCCTGATTCTTAGTTAGTCTGTCCCTATACTTGAGGCAGGCCTGGAAGGGCAAAGGTGGCTTTAAGCCACCTGTTACTTCCTGGGTGAAATCCTGCCCCACTGAAGACAATCTGAGCTTTGTCATTGACTTCAGTTGGGTTTGGATTTCATCCCTTGTATTCCAGAGCTTTGCTGTGATCTGCATAGCCCCCGATGTAATTAGAGCAGCCTAAGGGCTACTCTAGTTTATGCTTTGCCTCACATGGCCCACACTGGGCCCAGGAAAGCAGAGAATAGCCATAGCACAGTGCACTCTGGCTATGCCCTCAATTTGTCCTCTATGCTAGGGGCTGGGAGTAGGGCTCACAGAGTCTTTAGCTAGCTCTGCAGTGGCCAAGCTCTGCCCTCATTCCCTCTGCCCCCAGGCCAGATCCACCTCTAGCCCAACAGCCCCCAGTTCCCAGTTCTGAAGCCCAAGCTCCGCTGCTGAGCCAACTGTGCAGTAGTGGAGGGGGGCGTGGACAGATGCCATTACTGGTAAGGGCAGAGCGTGACAGGAAAAGTTTAGGCCCCACTGGTCTAGGCCCTGAGACTAGTGCCTTCTCCGCCAAGCCTCCCCAGCGGCTCAAGAATGTTCCCCAGAATCTCACCATAAGTGGGAGCCTTCTGGTTTCCAGTTTCTCTCTACAGGAGCGTGCGATAGCAAAGCAACTGGCCCCAGGCTCAGCAAAAGGTGTCTAATCCAATCACTCTTTGCTTAAGAGAGAAAGCACAAGAGAGTACAGATCATTCCGAAAACAGCCATCCTAACTGCAGTGCCCCTCATTCCAGCTCATTCTCCTCTGGGGAAGCTATGCTCAGGTAGGCAGAGTTCCCCCTACTCATCAAGCTCTTGTAGGAGCTTTCCTCAGCCTGAGCTCGTGAAAATGATGAAAGAGCCCAGAACAGAGCAACTCCTGCCCTTTTATAACCTTCCAGTCGCCTCTGTGGCCTGACCTCCTGATCAGCCTCAACAGGTGACCACAGACCCCTACCAGAGGGCTTTGTTGCCAGGCAACCTCCCTCTTGATAAACCCCTTCCACTGTGTAGGAGCCAGCTTATTGTCTAGGGTGATTCTGTTTCGATGAGGGAGGGAAAAGGACAACAGAGAAAGCAGACAAGCCCCTTGTCCAAAATGGAGGCTGCAGTCTGACACAGATACATATGAAGAGTCCCCAATATCAAACAGAATCCATAAGCAATACATACACAGATTACCCAAAGCATCACAGCTGGTTTTTACTGCTGGGGAACTCAGGCAACAAGCCATTTCCATTCACCTATTAGGGAACACAACAGTTCAGGCAAACAAATGGCTGCATGTATTTATTTTTTGATTGAGATCATCGTGCAACTCTGATGCAGTCCATAGGGGCTCCTGGAAAATTGCCAGTATGGTTATCTGATTCACCGTGATTGGACGCTTCACCGTAACGGGAAAGCGTGCAGCTACAGTGGACTTCTCTGATCACGTTGTCGGGCAGCTGTAACGTTTTGGCACATGAACTGCCCATGTGCTAGGCAAGGCTTGGGCTCATACAGAAGCTGGACAGTGGGCGGAAGGGCGGGGGTGGGGAGGAAGAGGAGGAACAAATGAAGATCTGATAAAGCCTTCTTGATAATTTTCTAATGTAAAATGACTCTATGAAAATAAAGAGAAGTGGATGCGGAAAGCAACTGGAAATCTGCTCCTTATCCAATCTCTGTGCTGCTAAATTGTGAGAAATGTGGCAGAGGTCCCAAGCTCTTGCTTTTCTGTTCAGGCTAAAATCATGCTTTTTAAAATTCCGCACTCAGCAATGTGCATAGAAAGGAAAACATTGCGTTAGATGTGAAATCCAGCGGTAGAGTCTGCGGCATTCTGGCACTTTGTACCATCAAAATGAGCTTTTCTTCCATGGGGAAGTGTACAATGTAACATTTTTTAATTGCCCATAGTGCTTGGGGGATGCTGACATACATTGTAGAAATGTTAACTGCTTTACATTTCAATGTGTTCCCTCTCCCAGCCCTTCTCTGCTGCTTTGTGAGGAGGATTCTGGCCAGCAGCCAGATAGGAAGCTTATTTTTTCACTGGTGATCATAGCTCTTGCTGGTTGCAGTAAATAAGGTAATGTGCAGCGTTAGGAGGTTTATACTGGAATCCCTTTTGTGCTGCCTTAATTGGGATCACTCTTCCAGCGATGGAGTAAAAAGGTATTAAGTTAAGATAAATGAACTGCTTATTGGAAACTACCAATGTCTCTCTGCATCAAGTTCACAGATAGGGAAACAGAATGCAGCTTCTATACTCCTTCTTAGCCCCTTCTACAATTATTCCAATTGCCATATACAGTAGCATTTTTTTTCTTTTTAGCCACACAGGCAGATGAACAGTAGCTGCTTTTTCAGCCCTAACCAAGATTACATGGATTTCTCTATGCTACAGGCTGAATGGAGTCCTAGTGCTGAATTCGGTTTTCCCTTGTTCTCAATACACTGCTGCCCAGCTAGAATCAAAAACTCTTTTTCCAGGCTTTTCTCCAGACCAGAAGCTTCCCTAATCCCACACACAAATGCCCTCTAGTTTTTCTATCACATTACTCTAGTGAGGCCTTCATAGCTTGGTTAAAGTCAACTGAAAACTCAAACCCAGATCCTTATGAAAGGAAGTGAAGACAATATTCAAAGCAGTTTCTATGATGACATTTCAGGATATAAAAGCATGCCCAAAGTCAATACATCAAGGGCCACATCTGTCCCCATGTATATTCTATGCAAGCCCTTGACTTCAGTTGGACTGTGCAGAGTAAAAAGCCCAATCATGCATGTTGCGCTGTATGAATAGACCCTTGGTGCCAGCGTAGCTTGCAAGATCAGGAGCTAAATCGGGGCATAGTTTGGCCCCCAATGTCTGTGTGTGTATAGAGCAGGCTTTCACAGGAATAATGAGTTTTACGTAATAGGCCAGATTCTGCACTCAGTTATACCCCTATAATCCACTTAACTTCAATTAGCTTGCATGGTTGAAAGCAAATTTTGTCCCAATGTGTTCATTGTGGATTAATATCCGCAGGTCTGCTTTGGCTCCTACAAAAGTCAATTGGAGCAGATTCAGGATATATTTCTAATGGATGTCATATGATTGGGTATTTTGAGGAAGTGTTGTCTAGTGGATAGAGCACTGGACTAGACGTCAGGAGACCAGGATTCTCTTCCCAGCTCTGCCACTGGCCTGCCGAGTGACATTGAGTAAGTCAATGCAACTGTGTGCCACAGTCTCCTCATCTGTAAATTGAGGATTCTGGTACCGACCTTCTTTGTAAAGCGCTTTGAGATGTACTGATGAAAAGCACAATAAAGTCAAAGTTCTCCTGAGCCAATGACTCATTGGGCTGACAGAGGTAAGGCCTGTCAGTTTCCTAGCCAACCTTATACAAGGAATTGATGTAGCCACTATCAGGTCCGACCGCCTTTGACTGCCCGCTGGGTATACTCATACCATCTTCCTCACACCCTGGGTGTAGGTGACTTGGATCCAGGATTTTGGGCTCATCTCTAACGTGAGCCCACATAAGATCAACCTGAGAAAAATATTTGCACAAACCCACACTAAGCAAAATGTCTACATTTTGCACAGGTTCAGCAACTGGTGTCCACACAGAATGGAAACAGCTTTACAAGCCCAAGGAGGATTACTCGGCACCATGTAGCTGAACTTGTGTTTTGCCTGAGGCTATGCAATAACAAATAAAATGTTTTCTTTATTTATTTCTAGTTTCTAACTTGTGGGGTTCAGTTTATGTCTTTTTTAATCAAACAAGTGTGCTGATCATAATGAAGGTCTCAGAGTTTGCTTATTTAAACAATGCCTTCTGCACAGTTTTTAGCAGATGATACAAATCTCCTATCATTTAATTGAACCAGCAGCACAAAATCCATATTCCAGATACTCACTGACACCTGTGTGTTAATACTGTTCTTTGCTCCTGTTGTGCTGGAAATACAGAATTCACCTGTAATTAAAAACCGTTCATTGAAATTCTTCTTGTAACACTGACGGGTACAGTTCCCCTTTACTTCACAGTTTACAGCCTTATTTTGAGGTTGGAGCCCACATTCTCAAAGATATTTCAGCACCTAACTCCCATTGAAGTGTGTACAATGGAAGCTAGATGCCTAATACTTTTGAGGATCTAGGCCTGGGACCTTTGGCTTTGGATGAACCTAGGATCCTGGAGAACAGCATGTTCCACGGACGACTGTAATATTTAAAGTGTTGCTGTAAACAGAACATTGGGAGGGTTCAACTCTAATAGCTCCCACTGCTGCCAGATCTACTTAGCTCCATTTACAATCCAAAAGATGATGGGCCTGGTTTTGATCTAAATTACACTGCATAAGATTAGGAGTCACTCTGCTGAAGTCAGTGGGGTTACACCAATGTGAGGTGAAAAAGGGGTGGGCTGTGGAGGAGCAGCCATATGGACCCCCAGGGTCCTCCCTGAGTTAGTAGGCCTACAAGTAGCCCTCCACCCTGTGGCAAGTAAACATAACAACATGGGACCAGTGGACACTTCCAGGGGGCGGGTTGGGCAGTGCCTACTCATGTGGGCCTCCTCACTTATGTCTTCCCTTAGAGACACCAGTTGTGTGTAGATGGATGGGAGGTTAAAGCTTAAGCCTGAGTCTGAGTCCAGGCTTACACTGCAGTGAGGACATACCTTATGTGACCTACAGAGAGCAGAAATGTTGAGTAAGAGGCTACCCTTTTTCTTACCACGATCGCACTCTGAAATGTGCAGCTCCTCTGGTAACTGCATTCAGGAGCCCAATAAAGTAAGAAGTGGCAATTTCCGCTTTCCTTTAACCAGAGGAACACGTGAAAGAGGCGAGTGTGTGAGTGACTCATCTCCCACTGAATTCCACTTTAAAAATACCATAGTGACACTATTCTCTGCAGAAAGTTGCCTTTGGCATTTTTATCAGAACTCTTCCCACTCCTGGATCTTCAGTGTGATGTTTGCAAGAGACATGAGCTCACTTGCACGTCTCTGTAAACATAACTGCGGCGCACACGCCAGCTTGCTTGCTTTTCAATGATGTACTTAGAAAATCTGACACTACCTACGGAGCTACCAGAACGTTGTTGCAGACGTAAAGTCAATAAGGGACACGAGTAAGGGCTGCAGAACTGGGCCTTGGCGAAGCACTGTCTTAAGCCCAAATCCTGATCCCACTGAACTCAAGGCCAAAACTCCCATTGACTGCGGTGGGGCAAAGCTTTGGCCGCTAATTAAAGAAAGACTTTTGTTGTTGGACCATGTTAGCTATCTCTGCTAGTAGGAGGATATAGCGATTATCCAATGCCACATACAAAACCCCATTTATTCCCAGACTGCCTGTGATGATCATGTAGAAAATTCAATGTGACCTTATAATAGGCAGGGACATTCTCTGAGGTCACATTCAGGCAATTTCAGAGCCTTTTGTAGAAGCCGTTCTGGGTTTTGGGAAGTCTTTGTGGGTGGCAGAAGCTTGTCAGTGGTTTCCCTCTCAGCTACTCTGCAGCAAGAGTCAACTTCTTGTGACAAGGAGCAGCTCTCCTCCTGCTTGCCACCTCATCCTGTGACCAACTTTTCTTTTTCAGCTTGCTTCCTCCAGCTGGAGCAGGCTCTGCAGGTAGGTCTATTTAGTAGGAAGTGAGCCCTGAGGAGCTTGTTAGCCTTCTCCTGATTGGGGTGGGGACATGCCACCTCCCATACCTCACCCCTCAAGAAGGCAAGGGGCCCCTGGTTCTGAGCATCCATGTCTCCCATTTCCCTTGGGGGGAAAAAAATCAGCATTGGCATGATCTTTTCTTGTACTTTGAATCTCTGTGGTTGGAATGCCAGGTACCACCGCATTATATGGGGAGGTTGAGTCCTTCGTGATATTCAACCAACACAAGGAAGCATGACCGGTGATTAATGAGAAGAGATTGCCCACCAGAAGTACCTGAGAGAGTCTATGGCCCACTTAATTGCCAGTGCATCTTTATCAATAATTGAGTAGGCCCTCTCCCTAGGGAATAATTTTCTATTTAAATACAGGACTGGGCGCTGCTCACCTCCAAAGTCCTGTGAAAGCACAGCACCCAGTCCAACATCCGAAGCATCCATATGTAATATAAATTATCAGGAAAAGTTGGGATTTAAAAGGATGGGCACATGACAAAGGTACATCTTCAAGGTGTTAAAAGCCTTCTCAGACCTTTTACTTCATCAGATCTTGGGGTTACTCCTTTTTATAAGGTCCATTCGGAGAGCTGTGATTGAAGCTGTCAGGCACCGGTTCCAGGTAGTCAGGCCTGGTGGTTGGAGCAGTGGTTGAAGCCGGACATAGGGTCGGGATCAGGCCAAGGACAGTGCTGAAACCAGGATTTGGGGACAGGATGTGGATCAGAACCAAGGTCAAAGTCCATAGGCAAGCCAAGTCAGTATATTAGCCAGAGTCTAGACGCAGGCCAAAGGTCAAAGCCAGGTGGGAGTCACTCCAAAGGTCTGGGGGGTCAGGAGGTGGATGCAGGGCTGGAGTGGATTAGTAAGAGGCCAAAGAAGGGCACAGACAAAGCTGAGACAGGACTGGAACAAAGGTGGGGCAGGAACAGGAACTGGATCAAGAGCAAGCTGGGAGTCTAGAGGGTGTTACACTGAGAGGCAGCAGAAGTGTTCGTGGCCCAGATAGTGCTGTTGCACAGATTAATTTACAGCACCGGCAGGTTTGGTGAAATACCTGTTCCTGGGGGTCATCTAACCTGGGCCCGGGTTCAGGGATAGGCTGCTGCAGCATGCCGGAGGGCTGAGTCACTGCAGGCTCTGTTGGAGGGGTGAGCCATGGCAGCTGAGTGAGCAGCCCTGGTCTGGCTGAAGGTTTGCCTCACAGAAACAAAAGTTAGGGATAAATCTCCTACAACATCCAGCCAGGCCCAGGAAACATCTCACTTGCCTTTTTGTCTGGGGTACTGGATAAAGCTCTGGCTGGGATGATTTAGTTGGGGTTGGTCCTGCTTTGAGCGGGGGTTGGAGTAGATGACCTCCTAATGTCCCTTCCAACCATAATCTTCTATCATTCTAGGACATGGTTAAAACCAGCACTTTATCAATTACTGACTTAAAGAGTCCACCTCCTACACTGTATCCTGGTAGGTCACCCTCATGTTCGCTAACTTACATTTAATTGGGGTAGCTGTGAGACCGGCTTCTTGGAATGATCCCAAAACTGCCCTCACATGCTGTAGATAACTCTCCCACATGGGACTATAGATAATGACATCCTCTAAGTAGGCAGCAGTGTATTGCTAGAAGGCATTGACAACTTTATTCATGAGATGTTGAAAAGTTGCCACAGACCCATACAGTCCAAATGGCATAGTTTTAAAATGAAAGAGCCTAAAGGGAGTTGAAAAGACAGTCTTCTCTCACAAGGAGGGGGATACAGGTATTTGCCATTATCCCTTCATGAGATTGATGGTATTAAAGTATCTCACAGGTCCTAACCACTCCAGAAGTTCATCTACGTGCAGCACAGGACAAGCATCAAATTTTGAAATAGAATTAACTTTACAGAAATTATTGCAAAATTTAATTGAACTCTGGGGTTTGGGAACCAGAACTCTGGGGCTTCTCCATTAGACTCTTTGATTACCCCCATTTTTATCACCCATACTTCTTCCCGGCCCATCCCACATTTTCTGTGATAGGCGCTGGGGGTTCTCCCTTACTTGCTGTCTAGATGTTGTTTCTAGGTGGTATTGTAGTGAGTGGGTTTTTCTGGATGTTGAGGAGAACATGGGAGTGAAGTTCTCAGTCACTTGGGAGAGTTGTGCTCTCTGTCCAAGAAAGTGTCCCACACTTACTGCCACAGCTATCAATCCCTGACCAATGGGAACTCAAGGTCTTAATTCAGGTCTTGCAGCAAAAAGAGTTATCAACAAAGCTTCCTGTGTTTTCAAGGGCTTGAGAAAATTCATGAGGTAGATTCTCTTTTCTTTGACCTGGTGACCATATTTTTTAATCTACCACTCCTGCTTGTCTAGTTACTTTGAAAGGACCCTTCCAATGGACCATGAACTTAGATTCAATCAATGGTACAATAATAGGATTTAGTCTCCTAGCTGGAAAGTATGTAGTTGTGCTCCTGTTATAGCATTGTTCTTTTGTCTGCTGTGTCTTCCATAGATTTTCTGTAGTGAATATACCCAGCCTTCTAAGGCACTTCTGTCATTGGATAATATACTGGGACGAGTTGATGGTACTCACATCCTGTACCTCCCAAACTTAATGCTGCAAATCTAAGATCCTGTGAGGTTGATGACCATACAATAGTTCAAAGATGGAGAATCCTGTAAACGCCACGACACCTCCCTTATGGCAAATGAGTGATGAAAGCATTTGATCCCAGTTCTTGGGGTCAGATCAGATGAAGTGCTCCAGCATTTCTTTTAGGGTTTTGTTAAATCCCTCTCTGAGATCATCTGTCTGTGGTATACAGAAGTTCTCAAAGATTTAATGTTCAAAAGGGAGCACAACTCTTGCATCATCTGCAAAATGAAGTTGGTCCCTTGGTCAGTTAATATCTCACGAGGAAGCTCACACATGAAAGAAAAAAAAAATCAAATTCTGGTGCAATCATTGTTGCCTTTGTCACGTGAAGGGGAACAGCCTCCAGATATCAGGTCACATAGTCGATGACTACCAAGATGTACTGGTACCTATAGGCATTCTTCTCCAGGGACCTGACCATGTCCATCCCAATTCTTTCAAAGGGTATCTTGATAGGTGCAAAGGAACTAGGAGAGCCTTTGGAGCACCCTTGGAGAGATGGCATTCTGGGCAGGAGGATCAATAACCCCTTACTTCCTGGTGGATCCCAGGCCAGTAGAAATAGGACAGTACTTGCAACAGCATCTTCTCTTGCCCCAGCTACCTGGCACAAGGAACATCATGCATGAGCTGCATCACTGGTCAGTGGTATAAGTAGTCGGATCCTCATTTCCCCAGACAGAGTGGGTCTCACTCTACATGGTACAGGCACTCCTTTCTGAGAACAAAATGGGGGTATTGCTCCAGCCGGTGAGGTTCCATCACTTCTCCATTTACAGAGGCCTGTTGCTGATAGACATGGCTTAATATGGGGTCATCTTTTTCTTCCCGAACAAAGCTTTTTGCTTGCACTAGGGTGCCTAAGTCCAGGGTGAATATCTCTGGCCTAAATTGGGGTGCTCTTGAAGTTCGCTCCCTTAGGTCTCCTCGTTCCCTAAGTCCCGCTAGGCCCATGCCTTCCATGAGAAGGGATTGTCTTGGTCCACAACTGTTGTCTTGGTTAGTTTGTTCATGACTTGCCCAAAAAAGCCCAGTCTCATCCTAATGTTATCGGGCATGCCAACTCTCCAGCCAGAGCCACTGTGAGGATTTTGGTGTGCACTCCCACAGTCAATTGTAACCGCTGGCTAGGATAGGCTTTTACGCAAACGTATGCACTGTACACAGATTGTCTCTTTTGGGCGCTGTCTTCCCCAGCCAGGGAGGCTTGAATTACTGTCTGGCTGCACCCAGATTCTAGGAGCCTTGCACTTTCTTCCCTTGTACTCAGACTGATCCTGTTAATTTGGGGAGGGGAGGGGTGGGAGGGAGAGAGGTTTTAAGAGAACGCATCCCTGTGTTCCAGCCCAAGCACATTCACATTCCATGAGGGGGCATTCTTTACTTGGATTTCCTTGCTGCCCTGAGGAGTAACAAGATACTGGGCTAGTCTGCATGGCATCTTGCTTTGTTGGAGGTAGATTTGGTCATGGAATGGCATTAGACTCTCCTTCTGAGGATCCTGTTTCAGTCACGTGAGGCATAGGCAGGGCGTCCCCTTGATTGAGCAGGCAGCTTGGCTCTTCTGGAAGAAACTTCTAAATGTGGCCTCTCACAAGAAGGAGCTAGGGCTCAGTGTCTGTGTCTCATGCCTCCCTTTCATCAGTCCTGCAGGCCGATATGGTTTAGGGAAATTCTACATCTAGGGATCCCTTAGCTGTTATGAAATTTTCCATCGGTCACACAGCGTCTGATGGACAACCAGTGTGGTGTTGTAACATCCACTCTCAACCTCTTGTTCGTAGGATATGTATAAATTATTCAATTCGAATTAACTCGACGACCTGGGCTCCAGACCACTCCTTGAGGTGCAGCCAGTACCAACAATGTTCCTTCAAGCTACTACGCAAGGTCTGGCACCAATTTAGGGATATGTCAGCAATTTAGGTCAGAAACCAAGTCTCTTCATTAATACCTAAATAGTCTAGAATAGCAGCTTTCACTTGATTATAGTCCTTGGCCTATTCTTGATCCAGGTTGTGATAGTCTGTCCCATCAAATATGGTGCCAATATCAAAGTCCAATGCTCAGGGCACCCCTGAGAAGCTAATGATGTCCTCTGAAACGTGGCCAAAAATATGTCTGGGTCATCATCGGGTCCCATCTTGGTTAACTTCACTGGGATCTGTGGGAGAGTTACTCCTGGCAATGCTGGCCCCGCTGGGGCCCCTATGGGGCGTAAGGCTCGTATTAATTGTTGAATCGCATCTTTTTGTAACTCTCTCTGTTGGATTACTATCTTTCTCAACCGTTGTTGTTTCTGGGATGCTTGTACCTGCTACTGCATAGTCCACTGCTGTAGCAGCTGTTGTTGCTGCATCTCAGCCAGCCACTGACACCAGCACTCTGGCTCCATCTCACTTAGAGCACTCCAGTTTCTAGTTTCTATGTTTCTCTCTCTCTACACCCTTGTATCAGGCACAGGGGTTGATGCCTGCATTCTCCACCATTATATGATAGGCAGGACCTTTCTCTGGAGTCACACTCAGGCAATTTCAGAGCCCTTTCAGGGCCCCTTTCAAAGGCCTTTCTGGGTTTTGGTAAGCCTTTTTGGGCAGTAGAAGCAAGAGTCAGCACCTTTCAAGGAGCAGCAGCTTTCCTCCTGCTTGCTGCCTCTTCCTGTGATCAGGTCTCCTTTTTAAGTTTCCTTCCTCAAACAGAAGCAGGCTGTGCTAGTGTTTCTGTTCACCAGGGATTGAGCCCAGAGGAGCTTGTTAGCCTTCTCCTGATAGGAATAGGCCATAGCCCATCACAGACCTATTTCTGTATGAATGAAAAAAGACGTTTTCCTTCAGCTTTGATGGTATATTGGGTGGGTGGATTTTTAAAGCACACCCAGATATATTTACGTGTATTCTCTGTACTCAGCTAGTATATCTGAAATACAGCTGACACAACTTCCGTTACATCCTTATTTCCTTGAGGATCTCATGCAGAGGGCATCTTTACCCCCAATCCACACACACCTGGGTGTTTTATTTATGCTTTTGCTATTGTGAGACTTGATTGTAATTCAGCAGTAGCATAACCCTTGCAGAACTACTGTACTGGACAAGCAGCAGTCTGCTTTTTGACCCCTTTGTTGAACTTCAGCTATATTGACACTTCACCAGCATAAAGCCCACATTTGCTTTCACTTTCCAACAGTACTTAAGTCAAGTTTCTGCCAGTATTTCTTTGGACTGGGTTGAGCAAGGGAATGGATGTCAGGAAACTTAGGTTCTGTTCCCAGCTCTGTTATGGACTCACTCACTGCATGTACGAGGGCGCTTCACTTACCCACTCTGTACCTCTACCACCTCACCTTGATGTCACTGGGTGATTGGCAGTCCCCTCTGGCCTCCTGCACAGCTCTTCGCCTTCTGGCCACAGCTCCTCGCCCCTTGGGACTGCTCTCATTGTCTCCTTCCTGCAGCAGGCATGTAGGCCAGGACTTGAGCTGGGGCTCCCCCTGGCCCAGCTGCCTGGTCAATCAGACTGACCCGGGGTGCTAGTCCTCAGCCCCTCCCCTTTCTCTTGGTGTGGGCACCAAAACCCCCAAAAAAAGTTTTAGTAAGGGGCCAACAGTAAAACTTTGTGTGTGTGGGTATGGGGTGGGGGGGGGGGGGGAGTTGGTGCCTTCTCCCCAAACCAGGAGAGAGGGGAGGGGCTGAGAAGGAGTCGGGATCCTGATCACGGGATACGTTATCATCTGTCTTTCCTGGGACTCCTAAAGGCTGAAACATTTTGATTTTTTGGACTAGATTCTCTTGGGGATTTAGGCACCATTCCTGGAGGAGGAGGTGGTGCCCCTATGATGATTTGGGAATCTCTCTGTATAATTTATGAACTCTGTGTGGGAGTATGAACTCTACTTATCTGTGTCTGGCTGCAAACTCCATTTTGAATGTGGAGGCTAGCTGTCTTTTCTCTCGCGCTGTTGACTCCATATTGGACTGAAATTCCAAAACATAATAAAGCAGGGCTGACAATGGATGACCTTTAACTGGGGCAGTCCTCTACTGAAATGTAATTGCTCTAAACAATGACTAGCTCCAACCCTGGGGAACAGGTTTGTCAGGGGAGAGGTCATCCTGGCAATGAATTCACAAGGCAAGGATTTGTGCTCAGAGAGGTAGCTGGTAATGGTGTCCCCTGATAGAGGGAGCAAAAAGTTATACAGAGGGAGGAGCTGATCTTTCTAGGATCTTTGGCCATTTTGTCTCTAGCTCAGAAAAGACAGAGAAGCAACCCAGCATGTAGGGGGCCTTGCCTGTTTTCCTGAGCCCAGACAGCCCAAGAATTCCCAAGGGTAGGGGTCAAACTGGTCAATGGCAAAGGGAACAAGCTGACCTAGGGGGAAGAAGGCTCCATATTCCAGTCCACAAGTCACACATTGAAGCAGAAGGGCTCTGGGCAACCTCGGCCCAAAGAATGCCCTGAAGTGGTGAGGGAACGGAGGCAGGAAAATGCACTGTTTCGTACGATCTGTACTCTCATGTGCTTTGTATGACAGAGTATAAAAGAGCAATAATGGGCTGGACTCAGGCAAAGTGTCTCTGAGTGTGTTAACTGCTTTACTAGTACTGTGTGCCTCCAGAGAGAGTTAAACCAGAAGTTTCTTACCTTGGGGGTGGATTTTAGGGAGAGGGTATGTTCAAGTACAAGGGAGTCTGAAGGGTCGGCCCTGCACCCAGAAGGGCTAGGCAACTGGACAGCAAGTTCCAGCTCTCAGAAGGGAGTGTACATCTACACTCACAGTGTGTCTAGGGATCCCAGGATTAGAGCCAGCCACTGTTCCATTCAGCCTCCAGAGGCTTAAAACACCTTAAAACACCGAAGCTTGGATTCCCCTCACAACAGTCCAGTGGGTGGCCATGAAGGGTGCCTGGCCAGATCTGTGACAAGACCTGCTGCCCTCCTATCCAATAGTCCAGCAGTTAAGGCACTCACTTGGGATATAGGAAACTAGGTTCAATGCCCCACTCTGAAGCAATGACTTGAACCCAGGTCAGTGCTCTAACCACCAGACTTTTGGCTACACTGGGGGGTGTCTCTCTCAATCTCTCCTGTAGAAGCTGTTCCAACTTTGTATAAATACTTAAATAGTCACTAGAGCAGGGACTGGAACCTGGGTGTTCCCACCAGTGAGAACTGTAACCACTGTGTTTTACAGTCATTCTCACTATCTTTCTCTGGCCTAATGACTATTCAAGTTCAATTTTATCACCTTTTTCCCTCCACTGATGTCACTAGAGTCAGTCCAAACTGACAGCATGTAACTGAAAGCAGAATTTCGCTCTTCAGACTGTGAGTCTTCATGTTGCTAGTGCAGCGTTCCTTGCAGATTGGCATTAGACCAAGACACCACAAACATGAGGCTTGCTTCTTTTATGGTAAGAGATTCCTCTTACTTTGTCAGTCATCCATTAATGCACTGAAACATGATAAACATGATGACAAAACTTGGCTGATATAAAATGTTTACAATACAAATACAAATCTGTGCCAGTCTTCTGCAGCCAGATAATCTTCCTCAGCAGTATGTGGAGCTACATATAGTACCTTCTATTTACAGTTCTAGAAAGACTGAGCCTGATTCTGATCTCACATGGTTTAATACTGATATAACTCCATTGCCTACACTAACGCAACTGAGAACAGAATGAGAACCATAACGTAAAAAAAATAACCAACAGCTTATACCCTTTGCAGATTTATCAAACAAACGGAATAGCCCATAGAACCAGCAGAAGTCCCTTTGCATCTGTATTTGTGTCTAAAATATATAGGAAGACAGGATATATGGATCTCTCTAAATCCTGCTTATTTGCACCTCCAACTGCCTTCAGCATAATAAAAAGAATCTGTAAACACTTGAACACAAAAAAATGTTTTCCCTTCCTTCTGCGAGCCACCTGCTCTCTGTCAACATGGAACACAGCCCTTTGCATAGCAAGTTCAGTGAACAAAAACATAAAGCATCTGTCCTGCAACTGGATCCCAGCCCATGACAAAGAAAGAAGCCAGTGCACAATAAACAGCTGTGTAGAGCCGGAGATATTTGCTCTGCACTTGATAGATCTTCAGTGGGCAATTCCCTACTGAAGCCACCCAGAGAGTACATCCAGCACCAAAAGAAAGAAAAATAATTACTGGTAAAATAATATTGAAAGCAGCAAACTTAAATCCAGAAGAGAGAGGAAATTCACACTGGAGTTTGCCACTGCATTATTTACTCACCCCTTTGTGCCTAGCTGTTACACCTGTTGAAAAGCCCAATCCTGCTCTCGTTTAAATCGATTCCAAAATTCCTATTGCAGTCAATAGGAGCAGCAAGAGGCTCATAAAGCCGAGTTCACCCAAGGCATAACTAGAGGCAACTCTCATTGAGTTCCTTGGACAGTAGCAATGAATTTGGTCTATCTTCCGACATCCAGCAATGATTTCAAATCATGGCAAGTCAGCAACCAAGCCACTGTTCTTACTGCATTCCAGGATAGACTTGGGTAGTGGGTATCAGAGATGGGTTTTCTGATCCAGTGAGAAAATTTTAAGATTGAACAATTTTCCCATCCCGAATTGGGATGAAAAGTCAAAATCATTTCTACCTACCCAAGCCATACGAAAGAAGTAATAGTAGTGTGGGTAGGCAGACGTGTTAGCGCTCTAAAAATAGTAGTGGGGCTGAAATTGCACAAATGGCGGCTCCGGCTAGCCACTCTAGTACATAAACAGGGAGCCAAGTGTGATTGTACTCAGCGGCTAGCTTGAGCCACCATCTGTGCCACACTGCTATTTTTAACACAGCAGCTAGAGCACACCTGGCATGTGTCTGTCTACCTGTGCTGGGAAACACGCTCTCAGCTGCAGTGTAGACCTGCCCCTAGTGGCTATGTCAATGCGCAAGCGACTTTAGTAAAAATCACATGCAATTGTCCTCAGAAAAGGGGCATAGACTAGGTACCCTAATAGCTCTTTTCTATCTCCAAATCCCTATAATCTTTAACTGTACTGAGGGTATGTCTTCACTGCAAATTCGCCGCCATCAGATCGATCTATCTGGATCAATTGAGTGGTCAGTGAAGACCGGAAGTCGACACATTAAAACCACCTCCTCAAGTGGTGTAGCGCTGCGTCAACAGAAACGCATTTCCTGTTGGCACAGCGAAGACACCGCATAGAAAAGGAGTTACAAAGTCAACAGGAGTTACGCAAGCTACTCTGCGTACCTTGCATAGCTCCCGTCGACTGCCGCTGAATTTCAAGGTAAGTGTAGACCTGGCCTGCGTCTACAGAGATTCAGGGGCAAATTCACTCCCAATTTAAATACACAATATTCCCCTGAGTTCAGTGGAGCTGCTCCCTGCTTACTCCAAGATGGGATTTGGCTCTGAAAATCCATAAACATTCCTTGGCTGGTAAAGAGTGTCCAGTTTATAGTGTCTTCTCTGCTGACCAGCTGGTAGAATACTCTTTCTTAAGATGAGTCAGCCCACAAAAAGTATATTGGCTCAGTCATAACATTTCCAAAATGTTTTTCTGTTGTCTCTCCAGATATTGGGGGGGGGGGCAGGGAGGTGAAGCTCTTTGCCAATGTGTAATTTCTTTCCTAATCCCACTGAAATGACACATACCGGTGAGCTAAGGGCTCCCACAGCAGTGTTAGTCTATAGCATATGTGACTTTGTATAACGTGTGCTTCATTCAGCAGTCATCAGCAACGGAGAGCAAGAACATTCTTCTTTTCTCTATGACATTATTAGGCATTAAGAGCACTACATAGCAGTGCATTTCAGCTTCTTTATTTTCTCTCTCTAAAAGCAGCCTGGCCACCTGGTGTGCAGCACACACAATCAAATTCCAAATGTAATGTGTTTTGTAGTGAAAGAGATTAGAAGGCTGCTGTAATGAATCTCATTACCAATGTCTTTATATCCTCATCTAGTTGGAAGCAGAGATCATCTAGACCTAAGGACAGCAATTTTTTAGAAAAAGTATCATCCACCTCTCAGCTCTGTTGCTACATAAAGAATTGGCTTGATGCTCTATCCGTGTGTCTCTCTATTTTTAACACCCACCAGGGGCTGGGTTTTCAAAAGAGCTGCAGGCCAGATTTTCAAGCGCTCAGCACCCACAATTGGGATCAGGTTTTTTTGTTTTAAAGAAGAGTTTGGTTTCCATTTGGTCACATAAAATAAGAGTCCGATTTTCAGACATGCTCAGAATTGCCAATCACTTTTGAAAATCTGGACCTAGATTTTCCAGTAATTTGCCAAATTAGTGGAAACCAAAGTGGGGAGAGGATCATCAAGTCATCAATTACAATGTTCAAACCAAGTCTAATTGTTATATTTATTTCTGGGTCCAATCCCCATTCAGAAGCGGCTTATTTACCAGTTCTATTCATATGCATCCAAAATCTGGCCACAGTGATCCCTGTTATGGAAAAGTGGATTTTCATTCATACTCGCCTTGTTCCCAGAAAAGAGAGAGAGAGAGAGAGAGAGATCAGCTAAGCCATTTTTGGTCAAATTTTCCAAAATCATTTACCTAAAGGGAGCATTAGAGCCTGGAAAATTTGAGCCCTAAAATGAAAGCACCTGAAAGCAGTGGGTTAGAATGAGACCATTATGCAACGCTGACGATAGTGGTTGCTCTTGCTCTAACATGCACACACAGACTCCAACCTGACAAGGGACTTGGCACAGACAGACCTCTGTGTCCACTGAATCTCACTGCCTTCCACCCAGTGGGACTACTCTCACACACTTAAAGTTAGGTACATGCTTAATTACCTGGCAGAATTAAGCACTAAGTGATTTATAATTCTGTGGCAGAATTGGGAATAAACTCTAGCTTTCTTGGCTCCCACTCCCATTCCTTATCTACCGGATCATGCTTTCTTTGATTACTCATGGTTATTCAGAAGCAGACACATGAACTCAGAAGAAAAAGAAGCTAGCAGTTCTAGCCACCCGACTGTGTTAATGCTGGGCAAGGGGATAATGGGCCATCGATGGGAATTCACTTATGTAGCTACTAAAACACCCACCCACGCAGGACAGTAACACATTCAGGTGACCACCAGCTTCTGATTGTAGAATACTTGGCTAAAAAGAAGAGATCCCTGAAGTTGGGGTGTTCTGGTAAAATAAAGATGGTACAACATTACTATGGCACAACCACTCCCAAATTTCAGGGTCTGCACATGTAACCCGCTGGTGATTTAGTGTCATGGGTGTTATTTAGAGTTTAGGATTATATCTCTCTCTGTGTCTGATTCACAGAGGATATGAGTTGTTATGGACCACAGATAAAGAGCCTTGGTTCTGTTGTTCAAGCTACAGTAGCTCATGCTTTCACCTCTGGAGACCCCCAGTTTTATCCCTAGTGTTGGTGGTCGACACACTCATACACAATACAAGTTTTTCTGATGTGCTGTATCCTGCCTGTGCAATGGAACAGAGAACATTTTGGGTCAAATTGAGCCTTTGATTACATATGTGCCAGTCCAGCTGAAACTAATGGGAACCACATATGTATGCATCGCAGGGGAGAGTTCGGCTCTTCATGCTACTATAACCGAACCAGCTCAGAAATGCATTTGTAAGCATAATGCAGGAGAGCGGTTGCTCTGGACAAAACAATTGGACGGCCAGAGACAAAAGTACAAACTGATTAACTCACCACTGCTACTCAAATAGCGTGAGGCCCTGATGGAACGAAGATGGCAGGTTTACCCCCAGCTTTCAACATTTAAAACCTGCAGATAGATTCAAGTCAGCTAACAAAGCAAAGTAAGAATGTGCACGAAAGGTTCAAGTCACAGTTATTCAATATTAGGGATGGCTTCCTCGTTTTGAGAAGAGCAGCTGGAGGGAGGAATGATTTACATCAGGCTCTCTAAACTTTCAGTGGGAAGGAGCATGGTGGAGGTGGTGAGTGGGGAAATAAATTGGCTACTAAAAATCCAGGGAGGCCGGTGGCTTCTAGGTCAATTCCTCATGCACCTTTCACCACTGATATCTGATCACGAGATCTAATTGCTGGACATTTCATTGTGCAAATCAAGTAATGCTCTTTCAGCAGCAACAAATTACATAGAAATCTATGAGACAATCAGGTGCCTGAATTTGTAAGTTGCTAATTGGATGCTCAAAATAAACAGGACACCACCCATTTTTAGGATGTGGAAATTACACACTACTCCTTTCTCAGCTGAATGATCCCATTCTGGATTTATGAACGCTCAGAGTGAAGACCTAGTTGTGTCTATACTGAACTTGCTGGTTTCAGTGGATAACCTAAGCTTATCTAATGTGGCTATTTTACTAGGGTCTGTATCACATCTTTATATCGATGAACTGCTCTATTTGTCCAAACTATTTGGTGAACACTTACAAATTATGGAAGAAAATCAGGACTGGTTCATGAAGGATTTGCTGACCATGAAAGAGCTAAATCCTCACTGAGTATTATTCATCACAAAGTTCTAGTTCCAGGTAATATTTTTATATGTGAAATGTGTCAGATCACAGAGAGGAAGGGTGGTCTTGTGATTCAGGCACTGGAGAGGAACTAAGAAGATCTGGGTTCAATTCCTAACTCTGTCCCAGACTGTGTGACATTGGGCAAGTCGTTTCATCTCTCTGTGCCTCCAGGCCTCCAGTGGGGGGATATCACCATCACCTCTCTTCTGCCATCCTTTGCCTGTCCCATTTGAGGAGCAGGAACTATTATTTTACTATGTGTGTACAGCATCCAGCACAATAGGTCTCCATTCTCAGTTGAGGGGGGGGTTCCCCAGGGCCTCCTGTAATATGAACAAACCATCAAACATATCCTAACAGCAGCGAAGAGAAAAGGCCCCAGAAAACTCTGTATACACCATAAACATAAAGAGTCTTGCATTTGGGTGAACCCTAGAATTTGTTTTATCTTCTACTTTTGTATCACTGAGGCTTGGAAGGCACAAGTTACCTAATCCTTACTGCTATCCTTCATCTCTTGCTACAGTCTATCAGCATTGTAAGTCAGCATATCTGGATGTGAAGCACTCCCCATATGAATGGGCTATTCATCTTCTGACACTGCACAGGCAAAGCATGTGAAATGTCGAGAGATTAGACACTGCCAGAGTGAGAGATTCCTCAATGCAATTAAAGTGTGGAGAACACATAAATCATGGATTTAAATGATTCCATCCACAGAGCCATTTCCTCCTCCCTTCCCCCTCCCCCCTTCCTTCCCCATACACACAGGCAGCATGGACTCCATGTCATTTCAAGCAATCTGGAATCCAATTGAAAAGCTGCTTTTTGGAACATGTCATGAGCATACAGATTGAACTGTCCAGCATGCAGAGGCTTTCTTAATGGGCTATGATTGACGAGGCAGCAATAGACCACGATGACAGGTGAAGCAGCCACAGCAAAACAGCCCAGTGAAGCAGAGTGAGGAATAGAGGCGAAATGAAACAGCAACATTTGAATAAAACTGGTGTCAGGAAAGCAACCATGCTGATAGAATATCAGCAATAAGAGAGAGAATGCCACAAAAAATACATGGCAAATTAAGCACCGAGGCTGTTAAAGGTCCAGTTATTTTCCAGTTAGTTGCCTCCTGATTATTCATTAAAGTACAATACCCAAAAAAAAACAGCCTTAAAAACAGCCACTGAGATTTCACATATAGGCTGGAGATCACTCAGGTCCCTGTATGTCAACACATTGCATTGGATGACTCATACCTTAGAATCCATATACAAGCAAGTGGAGCAGCTTTTGGACAGTTTGAATATAGAAAACGCTGGGGTTGCCAAACCATGATTTTATCGCAAGTGCTCTGATATTTGGTGTTTATATTAAAGCCCTAGCTGTCAGGGTGATTAAGAGAGAATCTCTTTTCATTTGTTTTTAAAAAGAGTACGTTTCTAGCGCTCATAGTTGAGGAGGAAAGCTTGAAAACGTGACCAACATGCACCACAGAGGGCTCAAAAAACAATAACCCCCACCCCAACATCTATTATTTTGTAAAAATGTCATGACTTTGGTGGCCTGATTCATGAGTTTTGAAGCCTTGGAGTTGGCAATACTGACACTTACCTTGGCTGATTTCACAGAGGGGTATTTTGTACAAGAAGGAAGTATGAAAGCAATAATGGGAAGCACTGCCTCTTCCAGAAGAGATACTGGAGCGCTCTGGGGTGACTCTGCAGAATGCTTGTAAAACCTGCTCCTTTTACCTGGCTGGCGGCCCTGCTCTGTGTATAATCCCAAGGGGTGGCTTTTGATGTACCTGATTTCCTAGAGGTGCTGAGCACCTGTAACGCCGATTGTTTGCAGTGCTGCTGTAGCTTTGCTGGTCCCAGAATATGAGAGAGACAAATACTATTTAATCCACCTTGTAACATCCAATGACATTGGATGGAGCCAAGAGTGGAAATAATCCCTACCTGAAAAGTAATCAGTTGCAGATGTAGATGCTAAGAATGCAAATGGCTTTTCTCAGCGCTTGCATATTTACGAACAGCCACTTGGTTGTGACCAGAAACCACGTGAGATGTTCTGCTAGTGGTGGCTTGCCTCATTTCCATTGGCCACAGTTAAAAATCCCCCACGAGCTCTGCTCTTAAAGGACCAGATCCCCAGCTGGGGTAGTCTGTAGTGACACTGACTTTAATGGAGCTACCTTGAATTATCCCAGCTGAGCTCTGGCTCTAAAATAAGCTCTGTGGGTGTGCCAAAGGTGCCACACATTAGAAAATTGGTGCGTGGTGTCTCTCTAACTGAGCTGTGGAACAGTCACAGCTACTGGATTTAGTGGAAATAAGCGTTCAGAAACTAAAAAGGTGACTGAAGACAAGCTGCCTTGGGCCTGAGACCTCACATCGCACCTGAGACACACACTAACAGCATGTGAATGTGCACCATGCAGTGGCTCACTGCCATACTGTTCCTAGCTGTGACAATGAAATGTAAGTTCTTTGGGGCTAGGGCCTTTCAACTGGTCGGCCTAACTCATCTGCTGTGCAGCATTGTGGTGCTACCTTAATGGTGCTATAATAATAATCACCTAACTCTCTCATGCAGGTTTTGTCAGCGTGCCGGGCAATAATGGAGCGACACCTCACGATGTATGTAAACAAACAAGCAGTATCTTTAACACCATCTGCCACCAAAACTGAATTGCCTCCCTCTTCCCAAAATAAAACTCCTCAACAAAAAGCAGCTGCTCAGACAGACTGTCCTCTCTCTTCCCCCCTGTCTCTCCCAAATTCTTTGTAAGCTGGTGGCATTCCCGCCCTGCTCCTAGTACAGTACAGATACACAGAGGCCCAACATTACCCTTTTCCTGAGATGTGCTTTTCTTGCCAACTCAAACAACTACACATTTCAGCATAGGTTACTTCTGAGCTCTGCTATTTCTAGGGCTTTTCCCTGCAGCACACGTCTCGTCTCCTCCTTCCCCTAGTCTCTTCTGCTTCCACAAGACTCAAGCCCTTTTATATACATAGATAGAGCTGCCAGGAACACGGAATTAGCCACCAGGGTGACTTAGCAGATTTACTCCACTTCTCTGTGCATATCCCTAGAGCCTCACACTCTGTCACTATGTTCTAAGTCATCTCCACCTGCTAACTCTTACATTTACATAGCACCCATCAAACCAAAGCTGTCTGCAAGCACATCACGTCCTTGCACCACTAGAAGGCAGCAATTATTTAACACAACAGTGCCCTATAGTCTGGGTCAGGAAATGGAGTTAGGACAGCACCTTTTCCGTGTGAAATTCAAGAGGGAACTTAGATAAAACACAGTGTTACACCATCTGTCATTAAAGTTACAGATGCCACCATTATTCCCTATTGCAGACGTAGAGAAAGTGTGTGGCAACTGTGGGCCCCATTTTTCATGGTAACCATTGTAATTATTGGGCAGCACAGTGGGATCAATAGACCAAAGGCTTGGTCTACACTACATACTTATTTTGTTATAACTACATCACTCACAGGTGTGAAAAATTGACACCCCTGAGCGACATAATAATGCTGCCCTTAACTCCCCATGTAGACAGAACTGTGTCAGTGGGAGAGTGACAGTCACTCATCTACACTAGTGCTTTGTCTGTGAGTGTGTGTCATACTGTGAGTCATTTGTAGGTGCAAAACAGTGAATGTAAAAATGAGCACAGTCGCATCCAAATGTTTCCTTTAAATATGTAGGGATTTGTAGGCCTTACTGGTGTCTACGTCAATACGTTTTTTATGAGTTGATAAACGGGTGGCCCTTCAGGGTTGTAAAAATTATATTTGTGGCCCTTGAGCCGAAAAGATTGGGAACTACCACTTTGGGTGTTCCAGCTGGAAGCAGAAATTGGTGGAGTCTGGTATTTTCTTTGCTGCAATCTTGTTTATTTAAAATGGATATGTACAAAATCCTGTTTCTTTGAACACAGCAGAAACAAGAACAAAAGGAGTCATTCCTTATTTAACAGCCCCCAAGCCTCTTTATCCAATACGAGACCCAAAAACCTCTCTCTCTAGCTTTTTCCAGAGTCACACTGGCTTACAGGCTCCTGCTTGGTTTTCTTGCCTATCCCCCCTCTTTGTGCTTGTCTGGTGTCAGTTTCTGTATGATCTCTCTTCTCTCGCTCATACCCTCTACCCAAAACAATACTCAGCCAAAAGTTTCTGGGTCCGTACACACACACACACACATGCACGCACGCCTTTTGTTTTAGGTGGGGGCTTACGCTTGCAGTTATGTTAATGGAAGGGTGAGTTCATACCTATCAGTCTCAACAGGGATTTCATGCAATACATAAGGAGGTTTCACCCAGCTGATGATACCCCCTGACAACCCATCTCAAATAAAAAGAAAAGAAATTTAACAAATTACTAATGATGAACGCTTAACTATTTACATATACAGAGTGTCTTGAAAGCAGTGTAGTTTTACATCACCGACATCAAAGAATTTTATTCTCCCACAAATCTCTCTTGGGTTTTCCTCTCCCTGGATTTCCTCTCCATCACCAGGGAGGAACGCCTTTCAGTCAGCCCCTGCGGAATGCCAATTGTTACTGTGGAATTTCCTGGCTGAGGCAGGCCTGCTCTTTCTATACTAAAGGGGAATTCACCTGTAACAACTTTTACAGCCTCAACTTTCACAGCTACATTCCCAGATTTGGGGGGTAGCCATGCTGAAATCCTGTCCCCCAAACTGTGAGAACATTGGTGTCCATTATGAAAGGAGCTTTGAAACATGAATAGGCCAAGACAGGTACAGTCCCAATAGCCTCTTCAACTCTGAAAATGCTAAATCACACCCTGTTGACTGCTGAAATGGTTTCCCTTCTTTTACTCTTTGTTGCCTGTCAGAAACATTCAGGATATGAACGGAGATCTGTTCCTGATTCAGATCCACAAGAGTTTTAGCAGCTAAGACTGCCTAGGATCCGGGGTCTCAAAACAGGTTTCAAATACTCCTCATCTTTCTCTTACTGAAAAACTACCATAGCAAGTAGCTATTATAATAGGTCCTGCCCCTGGGTTCAGGACAATTAGTTCATTACAAACCAGTTGTCTCACTTGAGCCATATCTTTAAAGGGAATTTCCAGACTGAATTTGAAAAAAACCACCTTTCCTGGCATTGATTACACAGTTATTAGCCATAATGCAACCCAAGCCAATTATTAGTCACCCACTACTTCACCCACCAAGGCTTCTTTGCTTGAATTTTAGGAGGTCCAATTTCCATACGCAGTTTTTTCAGTTTTGGGATGGGTGTCCTTGTCTCAGTCACTGTCTCCACTTCAGACCAATCTGGGAGGTGGGGTCAGTTTTGGATCCCCTATTCCCTCACCTTTTCAAAATGTCTGATCTAATAACCATTATGTTTGAGCCTTTGTCAACTATCCCCATACACATCACAGATCCTATTATGCACTCCCATTACGGTTATTAATTGCCCAGATCAAAACAAAAACTATGCAGCTTATCCATTTACCTCCACCAACCTTTGCCCCTTCAGGTTGGTGTTACCCTGATTCCCAAACTGAGAGAAAGGCTTTCGTTAGATACCAGAAACTCTCTGTCTTGCCCTGCGTTAAATTTGTAACAATCCTCCTTTTTGTGGCCAATTTTGTTACAGTCCTATCATTTAAATGGATTGTTAATTTTAATTTTTGCATTATTGCCATCTTCCTTTGTTTTACAAACCAAATTTATTATCTGTTCTAATTATTCAATAGGGTCATCATGAACCAGATTACAACCCCCCCTTTCATCACCGACAGAGAACACAAAGCTGTACTTACAGGACTCATGGTGATCAACTTCCATCTTCCTCATTAGCAGCTGCTTCCTCTTCTGGTGCACTCTGGCAAAAAAAGATTCAAGTGGCAAATTCCACAGCCTCTCAGAGGATCTTTGGCCTCCTTTCTCTGACCTTCATTTGCAAATCCAAGTCCAGCTAGATTGGTCCATTCGGTCCATTGCTAGTCCATCTTGGAAGGCCTTGTGGTATCTGGGTGTGCCAGGAACACAAACCTCCAGATATTCTCCACCACTTCAGATGGGAGTTCTTCTTTCCCTATCCTTCTAGTTCTTAGCTGTGCCCTGGGGTATGTCTTCACTAGAAAACCTATTGCAGCACAGCTGCACCATGTAGTGCTGTAGTGTAGGTACTTACTACAGTGATAGAAGGGGTGCTGCACCTCGAGAGAGGACTTCAATCTGGCACAATCCTACAAGTGCTAAATTCACTTTAAATATCCAAAGGAAAAAGAGGCTAAATAAATGGCACTTCAACCTTACAATGAGGGCTCCTAGACATATCCCATGATAGAACAAAATGAATAAGTTATATATGGGAGAGCAGAGGTGTGTGGTAATCAGAAAGAGGCGGAACGAATGTAGCCCACCCAAAACCACAGTTTTCCCTTTCGATGCCCTATCTCCATAAAACAGATGGGGTCTGAGCCATATTCTCCCTCCCTCCCTGCCCCAGCATGTAGAAATTTCTTCTGCTAGTGGGTTCTGTTTACATTATGCACTAGCCAAATTTCTTCAAGCCTCAGCTGGATTTCTTTGACCCCTGGGCAAGCACATGCACCTCAAAAGTCAAGTCAGCCCTCTGGCTACCACGCTGGAATAACGTCTGCTCCAGAGCCTTTTGCTTGGAAAACATTCCAGATGTAGAATCTCTGTCGCGAAAGGATTCTTCTTTGGAAGAAACTTGGCCATGCCCATTTTGGAACAATATGACCTTTTCCTTGAAGATATATGGCTCCCTGTCAATGGCTCATAAATGGATGAACAGCTCAGCTCTTTTTAATAGAGTTAAGCACTGGGTAGTAATAGACTTGTGCACTTCTTTCTCTTGGCTTAATTCATCTTTCTACAAATCATTAACATTGTTGGAATAACTACTATCACTGTATAGGATTCCTTCTAACAGCAGCCTAATGACATCGGTTTAATGTACAGTTCATGGAAAATGAGATTTTGTGAGCAGCATTGCTCATGCTGGAATGGGGGATTGGGTTGGTTTTTTTAGTTCTTTAAATGAGGATGAAAGGTGCCAAAGTAAACAGCTCCAGAGAATGAAAATAATTTCTTCATCCACAGAATAGATACAGCGTGGACATCAGCAAAGGGTATCAGTGCAGCAGATGCAGAATAGATACCGCATGGGCATCAGCAATGCAAGCTTCTTCTGCATCCTCCATCAATATGCCTCACACCTGTCAAAGGAACCACCAGTAGTGATGACAGGTGTGCAGTCTTCAAATGCGAGCAAACTTAGCCTCTCTGCTGAGACTGCCAGCAAAAGTGCCAGATCCAACCAGTGTTTTAGGGCCCTGAATTGCAGCGCTTGATATTTTCCCATAGGGGGGATTGTAGAATTGTTTTGCCAAACTTATTTTCTTGATTTTTTAAATCCTCTTAACAACGAAAACATGAGATCAGAGCTGCATGTAATACCTCAAGGTATAGAATGATCATAGCAGAGATCCCCCCTGTATAAACAGATACGAGCAATTGGCCAGGTACATTAAGGTAGGGGAGGTTCAGTTTCCCATGTGATCTCAAAACAGGCCACTACTGAAAACTGGATGGACCATTGATCCAATATGGTATGGCAAATCCAGTATTTTTTATGGGCTAAGTTCTGCCCTGGTGTGAGCATGTGCTGCTCTACTAATTTAAATTACTTTCAACAGAGTTGATAGATTCCTGAATTCTAAAGCCAGAACAAACCATTGTGATCATCTAGTCTGACCTTCTGTATCATGTGTAATAGTAATCACCTTTTAGAAAATCTTTTAGAAAAAACATACAATCTTGATTTAAAAATTCTCAGTGATGGAGAATCCACCACAACCCTTAGTAAATTGTTCCAATGGTTAATTACTGTCACTGTTAAAAATATACACCTTATTTCCAGTCTGAATATATCTAGTTTCAACTTCCAGCCACCGGATCATGTTGTATTTTTGTCTGCTAGACTGAAAAGCCCATCATCAAATATTTGTTCCCCAAGTAGGTGCTTATAGAGTGTGACTGTAGCAAAGAGGCATGGCCTCCCTCAGGAATTGACAGCGTGGGAGGGCCAGACGCTCCCTGGTGGGCAGAATCAGGAAAGCCATGCCCACCATGCTGGAAGCAGAGGGGCAGCTTAAAAAGTATAAAAGGTGGGCCCTGTGTCGCTCAGTTAGGCTGGAGCTGCTGAAGGAGACAGATGCTTCCGCACCATTGCTGGAGCAGGAACCCGCTGAAGACTTCTGCTGGCCTGAGAACTCACCAGAACTGCCAGACGTGCTCGGTGCCGATGGACTGCTGGGGTTGCCACTGGCAATGTACCCCAGGGAGACGGAGGATGATCTCGGGATCCCTGAGGGGAGGGGAGGAAGTAGCCCGGGGATAGCCGACTACAATCTGTCTGTGCTAATGCCTGAGTACCGATTGACATGTTGCGGCCAGACCCCTACTGACCCAGTGGCAGAATACTCCACCATTGATAGGGCCCTGGGCTGGGACCTGGTGAAGTAGGGTGGTCCCGGTTCCCCCCATCCACTGCCACCTTAACCCAGGGGTGGCAGACTTCCCCCACTAGAACAGGAGACCTCTTGTTTGATGCTCACCCCTGCCTGAGCCCCAAGACAGCTTGGTGCCCTACCCTGCCTGAGTCCCGAGATGGCTTGGGCCCCTGACTTTACCCTGCCTGAGGGTTTGAGCCCTAGACGCTGCTAACTTTCCCTTCTGCAGACTGTCATTCTAGGAGGGTGTAGCAAAGAGATGTGGCCTCCCTTGGAGATTGACAGCGACGGAGGGCCCCGCCCGCCTACATGCTTACAGTGATCAAGTCACCTTTTAATCTTTTCTTTATTACACTAAATAGATTGAGCTCTTTAAGTCTATCACTATAAGGCATTTTTTCCAGTCCTTTAATCATTCCTGTGGCTCTTCACTGAACCTTCTGCAACCTTTGATTTTGTCCCTCTGTGTTAACCTTGCTGAAGCTGGAGCATTCACTAGCACCTAAAGCAGTGGTTTTCAACCTTTTTTCATTTGCAGACCTGTAAAAAATGTCAAACGGAGGCGCAGACCTCTTTGAAAATCTTAGGCATAGTCTGCAGACCCCCAGGGGTCTGCGGACTTCAGGTTGAAAACCACTGACCTAAAGCAAAGAAAGGAATTCAGCTCCCTACTGTGTTTGGTTGTTAGTGACATCAAAGGGAAGGAATGGAGATCTCTGAACTTATTTCTTGGCAAGTAAATAATCTTTTCAGTTCACTGAGAGACTAATATTTGGGCTGGATTCTGAGAGTGTTCAGCCACCCCAATTGTCACTGACTCGATGACAGCGGATGGTGCTCAGCAGCGTGCAGGATCAGACCCACTTGTATTATTCAAGGCTAGATAGATATCCTATTAATGTTGCGGGATCTGACTTTAACTGCATATGTTGTGTTTGATCTATGCAGCACATTGGTTTGGACTTGCTGACAGCCGTACACAGAATGGTAGCCATTACTATTTACACGTGCGAAGCCACATTCTTGCTCCAATTCACACGTACAACCCTAATGAAAATCACTGAGACCGCACACGTGTAGTTGAGAGCAGAATTTGACCTGTGCAGTCCTTTTCTATAGCGTTGTGTGACTGTTCCAATCTCTGAAATGCAGAGTCTTTGTTTGTGCATTAAGGGAAATAGTTCCATTTAAGTACAGTAGAATTACTATCAGAATGAAGAGCTACAGTTTAGAGGCAGAGGGGCGGCAAGATTTGTCCACACAAACTGGGAAAAAAGGTTTGATGTACTCAAAAACTCACAACATTGCTGTCTCATGCCATTAATGAAAGATTATGTGTGACCCTAACCATCATACACACTACAATCACTCATCTATTACAGAGACCAGGGAGACTTGTAAAGCACATTGTTGTAAGACATCTGCATCCCCTCCATGAAAAATGTGGAAAATGCCAGAGTTTGTGAACAGAAAGTGACTTTTACCTGTGAAAGTTGGGGTATGTCAGTAATCTGACTCAATCAAATCAGAGTCAGGAATACTTAGATAGCTCAGATTCAAAGATATCAGAACCAGGGGTGTAAAAATTGGTTCTTCCTTAAAAGATCTCTATAGCACAGTGTGACCCTTCCGTGCCTAGGGCAGCCACTTGAAAATGCTAAGGTCAGGGCATACACGATCATATTGACGGTGGCCATCAAAGCCTTCGCAAAAACGTTTTTCCGCTCTCAGGTTCCCGGTTTTAATCAGGGAATAGTAGTTGGTGCATTCCTGGTTGGGAGACAGGTCAAAGGCAAACAACGTGTAACCCTGTGCAAATTCCACACGGTCATTGAGCAGCACATGATTTTTCATGTGTTTACCGGCCATCTGTACCAGATTCATGTACTCCCTCATGCAGCGCCCAGCCTTGAAATCCAGTTGCAAAGGCTTGGTGGGTATCTGTTCACCATCCACGTACAAGGCCACAAAATTAATATCATAATGTTTAAAGTGAAAGGGGATTTTAGCGTAACTTCCGCTGAAGGCGTCATTATCCACAAAACCCAGAACAAGCATTTTGGATAGCTGTCCCAGGAACAGGTTCTCCTGGTTACTGACCCTGCTGCCTGCTGGGATGCTAAACACTTTCATTTCCACACGGTCCACCAGATATTTAGCATTAGTGGTGAGCAAGGCCTCAGTGTGCCCCAGATGGACGCCCGGGGCCACCCGTACTTTCTTCACAAAAAGGGACGCTGAGACAATGTGCGGGTTATAGCCTTTGGCCACATCACCCATTAAGCAGAAGGCGTCTTTACTGTGCGTCAGTTTAATTTTCACGTCCACGCTGTTCAACAAGTTTTTCTTGAAAAAAACAGGTCACTGTGCAGATGGCCCAACAGCTCTATTGTCCTGCTCTGGGCCGTCAGATTTGCCCTCCTGACAAACCCTAGATTCTTGCCATCCAGTGCCGTGTCTTCATGTTGTCCGGGGGTGTCTTTGAAAAACAGGCCAGGGGAAAATTGCATGGCAAGGGTGTCGTCGCTGTAATTGAGCACTGCTTCTATAAAGGCCCTGTAAGGATAACAGTTGTTGCTTTCACTTATGAGGCGGTCTCCCATCGTGACATCCAGCTGGCTGAAAATAGATGCCATGGGGTAATTCACCAGGCCTACCACGGCGTCCCAGGCAAGGGTGGTTCCATCTCCCTTTATGATCTTGCAACAGAGGTACAGAAGCATGTTGTTTAAATCCATATAATCTATGCTGTTCCCGGCTATAAAGAAGTTGAGGGGGGACGCCTCCGTAATGGCCGATAGCGGCGGCACCTCGATGCAGATGCTCTTCTCGATGCTGGTCTGGGTGGGGGCTATTTGGAACAAGTTTAATTCGGATTTGGCACAATCTTCAGATCCGCAGTAAATGAAAGCCATTTTGATTGAAATATGTCTTTTTTACCAGGGGGTGAGCTTCTCCTACGCTTTCCCTTGGTCTTTCGCTTATGACTGGCCCCATGCATCACAGCCTCTCTTTTAAAGGGCTTCGGGGGACCCGGGTGTCACGGGTATGACGTGTTCCTCTTTCTCTTTCTCCTTTTAATGTACATCAGCCCCGACCCCTCCTGCACAGGTGGTTTCCCCACCTTCTCCAGAACAGCCCAGGAGACATTGCCTACCATGTCTCTAGCTATGTTTTGAGCGGCAGTTTTGACATGGGGTTTAATAATCTCTAGCCCCCTCCTCAAAAGCGGTACAGCTTTTCTGAAGAGGCTACGGAATATTCCTCCCACTCCAGCACCATACATCACGGGGGACCTGTGATAACTGGGAAGGGCGTATCCAGCCTGGGCTCTGTAATAGTTGTTGTAGATGGCGGGGTCGCTGCAATTTTTTAGGATCACCATAATGTTTTGTTTTGTTTTTTAGAAGCCTTGCTCTCTCCAGGAACTTGGGTGCAGCTTGACAATCACCTTGCTGGAGCGAAATGAGATGTGTCTGTTCTGGTCTGTCTTTATTTCAACGGCGATGGTGTTGAGGTAGTGTTTACTGACAGGGACATAATGCACTTTATCATAGGTGATGGTGACAAACTCGTTCGTTCCTCAGATGGGAACGCAGCGTAACAGGGGAACGGAAAAGTCCCCCACAAACCGGTCTTCCACAATGTCTGTGTACAGATACAAAGAGTTGAAACCTGCAGTGATGTCTGCCTAGAAGGGGATTTTATGGACGCTGCTCTTGGGGTACAAACCCAGAATATTAGCCAGCTCTCCGACCATAGAAAACGTATAAGCAACATCGGTGGTCTCAAGTCTAACTTTTCTACCCACAGGATCATAGTTCATGACCACCTCGGGTGCCCCGGGGTGACGAGCCATGGTGCTGTTCATATGATCCAGTAATTCGCGCATGGATGAGTAATAACCTTGTCATAGGACGAAATTCCATTTCTTATCTCCAAAGGTGATTTCAAAAGGTGTGTCTTAGTTGATGTTGTTCCAGCAGTGCGAGTACTGTATTTCCACTAACCGGACCTCCCAGACATCTGGGAGATCCAAGGGTTTAATTAGCTGCACGGTAAAGTTCTAGTTGGTGTTTTGGGGAAAAACTCCAAAGCTGGCATTGCTGGGCAAAGTGACGTAAAAGTCCCCATCACTCTTTTTCTTTCCCCTCTCTTTACAGGAGTAATCGTTTTCTTCTGCATCTAAACATCGCAGAGTTGAGAAGCTTCCACCCAGCTGTTAAGCTTCTTGGGCCACCCCAACCATTTCACCAACAACTGCTTTTTTCTCCCTTTTCCTTTCTCTGCTAGAACTTTTTCAATCCTGTAAACCCTGTCCCGTTTGGGGTTCACTTTTTGTAATTCTTTGGGGTAAGAAGATCCAGCAACTGTCTCACCCGCGTAATCTTTTAATTGGTATACAGGTCTCTGTCCCTTCTTTAAGGCTTCATCCACTATGAATATCTCATCAGTAAACGTTTGTTCATAACCATTTCCAAACGTTCCTTTGGTTTTAGATAGTCTCACATGGTCACCGTTTCTAAAAGGGACAACAACCAGTTTTACTTCTAAACAGTGTCTGTAAACTGTTTTCCCCACCTTCAGAGAATTTGAGGGGTTAACATCGACGGGTCTGGCGCATAGGGTTCTGTGAAAGCTCAGATTGTAACTCTTTATAAACTTGGGTAACGATGTAGCGAAAGGTGTAGCGAAAGGTAAAATATCTCCATATCCTAGATTTGCTTGTAATTTTTCAGCACGCGACCTTCACTGAAAATAGTTTTAAAGGCCTCGGCTACTTCGCGGCCTGTCTTGTTTTTGAAGCGTAAGGCCCAGGCATATTTGGATAGACTGTCTATCACTGTTAAGATGTACTTATAACCGCTGTTGTGTTTGGCGAACCTTTGCATATCCACCAAATCTGCCTGCCACTGCACGTCCATGTCTGAAACAACCGTCTTGTTTCTTTTAAAACATATTCGAGCCGGTTTGTATAAAAAGTAAGCATCCTGGTCCCAAAGCCAGGCTGTTACCACTCCCCTGTTCAAAGTTTCACTATGCTTTTTGGCCGCTTGAAAAAGAGAGTTCACCCCTCCAAAGCTCCCAATCTCCCCAGGGGTATTATATTTTTTTTTTAAAGACTCGCCTGTGTTGACATGGCTGTCACTCGTAACACCTGTTTACTAACACAAGTATGGAGGAACATGGTCACGCTGACAAATTTAAACAATTTTTATTAACCGAGAGATTTTCAGAAAAGAAATAGTTGTAAGTCTCTACAACTTGGCTTTTGTTTTTGTTTTTAGATCTACACGACCCAGATCGGTTACTAACGCCACCACGCTCCCCATCCATGCTCATTCCTTTACCTGCGCCGCATCTTTTCCTTTGGGCTGTGCCACCGGCGACTCCCGCGAGCTGCCTTCTTCCACGGGGACGGACAACGTGAGGCCATCAGGCTCGTCGGGCTGCCTCACAGTTGCTCAGGTTTCGGGTTCTGGCGTGTCGAACAAAGGCTGAGCTAAAGGGCTGTCCTCAGAACTGTCGCTGGTGCAGCATTTTCTCCACAGACAGTTAAAGGCCCCAGGAGCCAAAACAACTTCTGAAGGCCTCATGGGAGTGGTGAAGGCATGCATGTTCTTCTCTTGGCGTTTTTCCACGAGCTGTGAACCACATGGTCTCGAAAACAAGATGCTTTAAAGGCCCCAGGATTTCCAGGGGCGGTGCTGCCGCCCAACTAACCATCAAGCCCCAGAGATTCCACCCCATCCCCGATTGGTATACCTTTCCCTTCTGGGATGGCTTAAGCCCGCTCTGATTGGTGGAGGGGGCTCCCCGCTCCTCCTCATGCCCTATCTGGGCCAATCCTGCTCTCGGCGTGAAACGCACGCTGATTGGCGAAGGGATTGCACCACCCCTTCCGGTCAGGTGGCCATCTGGGGTCCAATCCCGCTCTCGGAACGGTCCTGTGGGGCAAATCCCTCTCCCATTGGTGGGGAGCGGGTGGGAGACATTCTTGGAGGGGTCGCACCACCCGCTTCCAGTCAGGTGCTCATCTTGACCTGGAAGTCATAACCCGAGGCGGGACCGGATGTCAGGTGACCAGTTGGACGGGACTTCCGGTGACAGGTGGGCAGATGGGGCGGAACTTCTGGTGACAGGCGGGAAGGGATAACTTTTGATTGATGGTAGGCCCCTTGTACTACTCTCATTTCAGCGCAAAAGAGGCATCTCTTATCTAGCAGCCACTGCCTGGATGCAGCCCACTCCTCTGTCTCAGTCAATTGAACATTTATCATTTTCCTGGAGGTTCTAATGAGGGGCTGAAACCATTCCAGGATCAGTGGAACCATTTTTCTCATAAATAACTTCATTTTGTTTTGAAACCTCTCTGAACCTTGCCTCCAGCTGAGCTATCATTAGCATGAGGTCATTAGCTGTGTTTGTGTGTGTACTACGTACTACAATATCTGACTACTCCTGATCTATTACTTTACACAGGGAAAATATAACCCTGGCAAAAAGAGAGCCACTACAAAAAGGGTAGCAAGAGTGGTACCTGGCAGAATGAATGCTGTTAATGTGACATGAGCCTGAGCCAATGAGTGCATTCCACAACCATGTTCATCTCAACATATTCTTCCCCTTTGGCCTTCAGCCTTGTTCCCAAATGGAAACCACGATTTATGTGAACATGTAAGACAGACCTCAGGCAAAGAACAGAGGCAGGAAAAATAATGCTAATTTAATTTACTTGTTAATTACATTTCATATCTGATTCATCTGAGATACATAGTGGAGTGGAATTAACATGAACACAGAGCCAAACAAAATCGCAGGCGCTTCTCTCTTTTTGTTGCATAGAACTGAAAATGAGAATGAGGAAAAGGGACACTTTGAAGCATTTTAGTATGGAGATGAGAGATTCAGTTTGCTCCCTATCTATAATCTCTGGTCTCATCTTCCACACCAGAAATGACCCATAACTGCTGATGGGTGAGGGCAGCAACTTCAGCGGATGTTACTGAGCATGCTCAGTCTGTGTGAACATGTTCAGTACAAGGCAAGCTGCAAATCTGGGGCGAGGGGGGGAGGCACACGGCCCCACATGCCCTCCCCCCCGTCACCTCTGTTCCACACTCGCTCCAACCAATCCCTTCATCCCCCCCCTTCCCCACTCTCAGCTTTTTTTGCTACAATGCTTCCTATTTCCACAGTAGATTTCCTGGGCAAGGTTCAAGGTATCCTTGAATGTTCTCAGTACAGGACCTGAGGGAACCACAGATGATTTTAAATCACCTTTGTGCCCCTCCAAACAATCAGACTCAGGGTTGTTTTAACTTATGCCAAGTTCCCTAGGCACTCAGAGCCTACCATGCTTCCTTTCCCAGGAGAAGCCCTGCACCAGGGCATTAGGGAAGGCAACCAAACCAGTTTGGTGCCCTCTGGAGATTCTCCTTTACATAAATGGGATCTTGGCTCTGCTCATTTTATAGCTGAAAGAGCAGCTGAAAGCAGCTGTAGCAGGGCTGAGAATCTAGGCCTCTACCTTCACCCCATCCAAATCCCTCCCTTAAACTAATTTCTTCAAGCAAGTTCTCCTCCTTGCTTTCCGTCATTAACAAGACTCAGATGCTCCCTGTCCTGAATTGTTGTCCAGTGTCTGTTTCTGATCTTATATAGATTGTAGTCACTTTGGGGCAGGGAACATTTCTTATCGACAATGATGAAGCTCAGTGTAAGTCAACAGCACCTATTATATGGATCAATGTTATTTTTAACAGTAGCTAGTCATAAACATGAACCAAAAAAAAAAATACAACCCCAAAACCAAGCCCAATATCGTTTCTTCCACTGGTCAAACTGTGAAGCTTCTCAGATGTCAATTAGCACGTTGGTTCAGCAGCAGCATAATAATGAATTCATTAGTGGGTGAGGAATTGTGGGATAGTCTCCTGAATGCAATTGGAATCCTCAGAGCTTTCTTAAAAAGGCAACTGGATAAAGCACTAGGAAATGCACATAGGGGAACAATCCTGCACTACAAGAATAAAAAGTGTCTAATACCTTTGTCTTTTATAGTGCCCACAATGACCCTTACCCTGCCCCTCTCTGGCATGAGAGGAATCGACAGCCTCCTCCACATCATATACCACTCACTCAAACCATTACCTTCACATTTGCCAATATCAGAGATTCAGTTTCTTCCCCACACCACAGGATCTGCAAGCATCGACAGCTGACCCAACAAGGGTAAATAGATTTTAAGGCCAGAAGGAAGATCATTGAGTCTGACCTCCTGCATAAACACAGGCCAGAGAATTTCATCTGGTTACTTCTGTATTGAGTTCTCTTAGCGCTAAAGACCACAATTCAGCAAAGCACTAAAGCACAAGTAGTGTCGTTGAATTTACTGAAGCTACTCATATGTTTAAAGTGCCTCACTGAACCAGGCCTTAGTTAGGCTACATAAATATATCTGTTATGATTCTTAACAGTAAAAACACCAAGTATTATGGTCACTGTTCCAAGGCCCTTTTAAGACCTTCGTAGGCCCTAGGCACACTTGCCTCCATAGGCCCCCCGACCAAAATAACTAATTTGAATTTAAGCTATTAATTTAAGCACATTAATTGCGAGGTTTTGTGTCCCCTATTTATGCCACTCTGAGCAAAATGTCAAATAAAAATTGTTCAAAATTGAAACCTGCATTTAATGCATTCCCTTTTGCTAATATTGTAACCATATTCCTTAAAAGCTTTGAAAATTTTAAATCTTGTCACAGAATTAAATTTACAATGGATATATGTAATAATATAATAGTAATTTGTACCTTAGATAAATATACTTAATTTAAGAAGATATGAATTTTGATTTTATCGTTTGCTTTTCAAATTTTCGGATAAATTTTATTTTAGTTCACAAAACTTTTTGTAGGCCCTGAAAGTTTTGTAGGCCCTAGGCACTGTGCCTATTGTGCCTAATGAATAATATGGCCCTGTACTGTTCTTCATAGAGGAGGTAAAACCCATTCTGGGTAGCGTAAGACTGTCATGTACAGAGATGGACTAAATTACATAAAAGTTCTCTTTCATATCCATTTCTGTGACTTGTGGAAAAAAGGGTTTCTGAGAGAGAATCCTGGCCCTGGGCTAATGGAGCATTGCCAGACATTTTACATATAAGAGACACATAAATGAAAAGTTATTTAGAATGCTGCATTTATCCGGCAGCTTAGCTAGTGTTATAGATGTGAACTGTATGATCCCTGGGTTATGACTGGTGTCACAGTGGAATATACAACAATGGACATCTGTTCTGATTATAGTTAGAGCAAGAGGAGGAGGTTGGGTGTCAGGAATAGGAAAGGGAGCGGGTGGGTGCTCTGTGTGAGGAGCGAGGGAAGCTGCTGAAACTCAGTGGTGGGGGAAGTGTTGGGGCCCTACCTGCTCCCTGGCCTGAAGCTGGGTGCTGCGGTGGCTGCTTCAGCCTCTCTGTGGCCCTCTCTCGTTTATACCCCCATGCACGAATGCATAGTTTACAGGGACCGACATGCAGCCGACATAGTTCAGACCCCACAATTTTTCCACTCGAGATGCTAGCCCCCTCTATCCCCCTCCCCAAGTTCTGCTGCCCCTGTTTCCAGGATAAAGATATAGCAAGAGCTGATACTCCCTTTCTACTTTAAAGATTAAACAAGGCACGGGGGCCTTCAACTCTTATTACTGACATTCGGATAGAAACTGAAGATTATATACAGTTAGTTTATACTTGTCAGCACACACTTACAAATGCTCCCATGCCTTTTCTCAACTAGAGAGACAAGTGAATTGTATTTTGTTTGCCGTACATACATTATTTCAATTTAAAATTTAAAAAAGTACATCAAAATATAATCAGTTGAGCTGTAAACTCCAATCAGTTGCAGAAACTGGTTGAAAAATCATTTGCCCTTTACCTTGAGAAGTATTTTTCCTAAGCTGCCAAATAGCTATCACCAAAGACTTCACTAGATTATTTACTAGTCCAATATCTGTCAGAGAACAATTAGGTTGTTAGTTCCCTGGCATTAGGCCTCCATTAACATTAGTTGAGCTCCCTAGAATAATTTCGGATTAAATACTGACCCCACTGATGTTGATGGGAAAACTCCCATTAGCTTTACCTGCCCAAGGATTTAGCCTTTGATGTGTAGAAAAATTATGATTTTACTGCATATCTATGAACAGAAATTATCTGCACTAGCAGAAGCTACACAGCAAGATAGGAAAATCACCCAGTGTGTCTGACAACCCAATCAGTTATGAGCATTCAGTACAAACACCCTACTCCCCCCAGTTAAAGTATCAATTTTCACTAGCTCTTGTACACATGTATCTCCAAAACACACAAACAGTTCACGCCAATGCATCTGCACCCTAGCAAGGTTGACACGCCCTAGGATGTAATGCTTGCCAGCCCAAGCACGTGCACTTGTGTGGAACTGCATGCTGGCATATATGTGCCACATGTTATTCTTTTATATATATATTTAAAATCCACAGGCCCAGATCCTGAGCTGAAGACATTGATCACTCAGTACAAAGGTGGCTTTGAGCCATCTTTATATTTTCTCAATCCTGGGGCTATCTAAATAGAGGGCTAGTTGCTGGCATTTAGAACAGCCTGCAAGAAAGACATCAGTGCAATATTGTGTGGTCAACTCTCTCTCTCTCTCTCACTCACTCACTCACACACACACACACACAGAGTGATTGGAGAACATTATGTTTCTGCCGACACTGGCCTAGTGATGTAATAATTTTCCCTTTATTTTTCCCCATGCAAGCCAACTTTAGGGTGTCCTATAGGGATTGGTATGATGGGTCTTCCTAGGTCAGGAAAGAGGTTCTAACCTTGCCGTCACACACAGCATGTTTCCAATAGGCTATCCAGATGGAAAGCGTTAGTTTCTGTGCATTAATGCATTAATACAGTCGATGTCTGGACTTCACTGTTAGGTTAAGAGTTAAACTTTTAGTTATTGGATCCCTTGTGGGATATAAACTATCATTATCAGATACATTTTCTTTCCATTATACTGTAATAAAATCCTCCTTGAAATATAAATATATACATTTCCTCCGAGGCATCCTATTTGCTAAAGAACATGGTGGAAATCTAATCTCCTTTTAATCAATAAAACACCAAATGATGCTTCTATTTAATGCAAACTTCGCTCCTTACCATGTAATGAACCCGTTTCTATTAAGAACACAGCCATTAATGGAATAAGTAATGAGTTACTACTATACCGCTGCTACATTCAGGTTCCTCTTAGTATTTCCATTACGAACGCTGCTATTTAAGGGTCTGTAATTCACTGAGCGTTGAAGTTTTGTCTATAAAATCTCATTCCCTAGCCTGTGGGTTTTTTGTTGTTTTGATCATTTTGGATTTTAATTCCTGCTCAGTCACAGACTCACTGCATAACACTGGCCAAATCATTTAACCTTCTTGAGCTTCAGTCTCCCCAACTGGAAATTTGTGTCAAAAAGACCTGACAGAAAACTAAGTGTTGAACTGATCTGAACTTTAAACTAAGTTTAAAAAGGGGGCAATGGATAGCCCAGGGGACTGATAAAAGCAAAAGTCTCTGAATTCCATTAAGACAACAGTTTGAATCCAACCTAAATCAGTAATGAAAAGAAAATAGAAGTAGACCATTTCCAAAAATAAGAATTAAGAGGTATAGTTAGTGCTGGTCAAACCATTCATAAGAATGGTCATATTGGGTCAGACCAATGGCCCATCTAACCCAGTATCCCATCTTCTGACAGTGGCTAGCTTAGCCAGATGCTTCATAAGGAATGAACAGAAAAGGGCAATTTAGAGTGATACATCCTCTGTTAGCCAGTCCCAGCTTCTTACCATCAGGAGTTTAGGGACACCCAGCACATGGGGTTGCGTCCCTCACCATCATGGCTAATAGCCATCGATAGATCTATCTTCCATGAACTTATGTAATTTTTTTTAACCCAGTTATGCTTTTGGCCTTCACAACATCCCACACGACAATGAGTTCCACACCTAAAAAGAATGGCTCAGGTATGGAAATCTCCCTCACATCCTCTGCAATGAAGACCAATGCAAAGATTTCATTTAGCCTTGTCCTCCTTGAGTGCTCCTTTAACATCTTGATTGTCCAGTGGCCCCCCTGACGGTATGGAAGGTTTCCTGGCTCTAATGTACTTACAAAAATAATTGCTGTTAGTTTTGGTGTCTTTTACTACGTGCTCTTCACTTTTTTTTTTCGCCTGCCCAATTATACTTTTACACTTGACTTGCCAGAGTTTATATTCATTTCTATTTTCCTCACTAGGATTTTACTTCCAATTTTTAAAATTTGCCTCCAACTGCCTCTTTTACTCTGATGATCAATCATGGTGGCATTTTTTGTTCCTCTTATTTTTTTTCTTTCTTTCTTTTTTTTTTATTTGGGCTGTATTTAGTTTGTGCCTCTATTGTGGTGTCTTTACAAAGTTCCCATGCAGCTTTCAAGCATTTCAGATGGTTCTTTTTAATTTCTGTTTAACTAGCTTCTTCATTTGTGTATAGTTGCACTTTCTGAAGTTAAATGCTACTATGGTGGATTTCTTTGGTCTTTTCCCCCTACAAGGATGTCAAATTAAATTACATTATGCTCACTATTATTGAGTGGTTCAGTTATAGTCACCTCTTGAACCAGAACCTGTGCACCACTTCGAACAAATTCATGAATTGTCTCTCCCCTTGTGCTTTCCAGAACAAGCTGTTCCAAGAATCATATTTATAACATATAAACAGCTCTAATTTTGGCTAGAAAATGTATATATATTTTAGGAACTTTCAGATGTACAATCATTTGTGCTACAGTCCAGGAAACTTTGGGATTTACAAACATTTCATGAATAGCTAGCAAAACAAATAATAGGAACTCATTAACCGCAGCAAACTAAACTCAGTGTTGTTATTTTCAAATACGTTCATGAATTACTTTATGTAAGATTCAACGAGATCAAAGTAATCAGCCAGATCCTTTGCTCGGTGGCACAAAGGGGCTTGAAGCTGTCTCATACAGGCTACTGAAGTTTCCTCCAGCTTGGCAGGAACACATAGCTACTGAGCAGCTGCCATGGCCATCTTCACACCATCTGTTTCTTCCCTCTCATCTCCCACCAAATGCACCCTAGGACATCAGGGCTGGATTCAAGCAATCTGGGGACCTCGGCACACTGTAACAATGGGAAATCCCATAGGTCCACCCCTTACTCCACAGATTCATAGGGTTTAAGGCCAGAACAGACCGTTATATTATCTAATCCTACCTCCTGTATAACACAGGCCATTAAATTTCACCAAGTTACCTCTGTATTAAAACCAGTAACTTGTGTTTAACTACAGCATAACTTCCAAAAAGGCATCCAGCCTTGATTTGAAGACATCAAGAGATGGAGAATCCATCACTTCCCTTGGTAATTTGTTCCAATGGTTAATTACCCTCACTGTTAAAAATGTGTGCCTACTTCCAATTGAAATTGGTCCGGCTTCAGCTTTCAGCCATTGGTTCTTGTTGTGACTTTCTCTGTTAGATAAAAGAGCCCTTTTATACCGGATATTTTCATTCCATGAAGATAGATCTCAATCTTTTTCCTCCCCCATAGAGTAAACAGATGGAGTTCGTTGAGTCTTTCACTGTGAGGCATTTTCTCCAGCTCTCCAATCATTTTGAATGGTCTCTCAAATCAGTAGGTGGAGCGATAGGAGCTCCTTCCCCTACTAGATAGGCAAGACAGAAGAATGGCGTTCCTCTGTCCATCACCCCACCCCCAATAGCAACAGTGATCCCCTCTAACCTGCTCAGGGAGGTAGAGATGGCAGCAAAGGGTTCTGCAGTACTGAATCCAGGAGATAGAATGTATTTGCTTTGCTGAGAGAGCAGGGCCTCCTGTCACATACAACATCCTCTGCTAAGATGGAGATGGCAAGGTCCCCCAAGCCCTGGGTCTTCAAACAAAAAAACTGAGATGTACAAGCCCATTCAGACTTCCTAGAGCTATTGTTTTAGGCCGTCTGCACACTCCGGCAGATGTGTCTGCATCAGTTACATTTTCAAGCTTTTTTTCCCCACAGCCATGAGTGCTGGAAACTTGCTTTTATTGAAAAGGAAAGGTCCAATTCTGATAGCGATCATGTGACTCCAGGAGCTGAGGCACAGGCCTATGGTGTCCATGTTTTAATCCAGCCCTGTTGAGCACAGGGGGCATGTTGAGATGGAGCACACAGAGCTTTTACCCAATCCTTGATCAGCACAGTGGTTCCCAACACCACTGTACCTTTCCATTCCTTCTCCCTCCATGACCAAAGCCAACTTTCCCTTCCTCTGATCTTGGGACCACTGGGGGTTAAAATGAAGCAGCCTAAATGGTAGATTTCTGGTCTTGACTTTTTTCTCCTAAAAGAACATTTTAGCATACTCAGGATTATATTTCCTGATTTCATTTCTTCTATTGCTCCTAGGAGGTTGAAGCTATACTTATAGCTCCTTCTTCTTATATAGATTACTAGCAATTTATATAGATTACAACCTCTGCCCTAAACAGCTTATTCTTTAAGTAGACAAGCTAGATAAAAGTCTTACTTTGTACAGATGGAGAACAGAGGCACAGAGAAGTTAAATGAGCTGCCCAAGATCACACAGTCTGGGGCAGTAACTGAACCCAGATCTCCTGAATCCCACTCTAGTGCCTTAATCACAAAACCAGTCATGTAAGTGACGTTTAGCAGGGATAATCTGTGCCACCTGACGTAACGATTCCTGTTAAAATGACTGTATGAATCTGAAATTTTCTGTCCATTCCATTAGCTTCTCCTTCCAGAGACTCAATGAATAAAGAGTTAAAAGGAGGGTAATATAATTAATGTCAATCAACATGGGTTTATGGAAAATAGATCCTGTCAAACTAACAGTATCTTTTTAGGATATTACAGTTTTGCTTGATAAAGGTATTATTGTTGATGTAATATAATTAGACTTCTATAAGGCATTTGACTTGGTATCTCATGACATTTTCCTTAAAAAAATAGAAAGATATAAAATTAACATGGCACAGATTAAATCAATTTAAAACTGGCTATATTTCTAGTGGGGTCCCACTGAAATCAGTTCATGGGCCTACACTATTTAATATTTTTAATCAATAACCTGGAAGAGAACATAAATTCATCACTAATAACATTTGCAGATGGTAAATAATGAAGAGGACTAGTCACTGATACAAAGTGATCTGGATCACTTGATAAACTGGGTGCAAGTAAACTATATGCATTTCAATACAGCAAAATATAAAGGCATGCATCCTGGAACAAAGAACATAGGCCATCCACACAGGATGGGAGACTGCATTCTGGGAAGCAGGGACTCTGAAAACAATTGGGGGGTTGTGGTGGATAATCTGCTGAACATGAGCTCCCGGTGTGACATTGTAGCCAAAAAGGCTAATGTGATCCTTGGATGCAGAAACAGGGGAATCTCAAGTAGCTGTAGAGATAGCACTGATGTGACCACTGCTGGAACACTGTGTCCAGGTCTGGTGCCCACAGTTCAAGAAGGGTGTTGTTAAATTGGAGAGGGTTCAGAGAAGAGCCACGAAAATGATTAAAGGATTAGAAAAACATGATTTATACTGATAGAGTCAAGGAGCTCAATCTATTTAGCTCAACAAAGAGAATAATAGAAATGTAGGACTTGAAGGGAGCCGGAGAAATCATCAAGTCCAGCCCACTGTTCTGTGGCAGGGCCAAGTAAACCTAGAATGTCCCTGACAGGTGTTTGTCCATGTTGTTTTTAAAAGTTTGCAGTGCTGGAGACTTCATAACCTCCCTTGGAAGTCTACGCCATTGCTCAACTACCCTTCTAGTTGGCACAGGAGTGTCTTCACTTAAGTGATACAGAGACACAGCATTTTAGGTATTCACCCACTCTCAATTTAGATCAAAATTTTTGCTTTTAAATAGTCAGTGATGACAGTTTGGGAGTCCCAGCTATAAGTGTTGGGTCCAGTTCTGATCTTGCATGAGTGTAAATCATAAGCAACTCCATTGGAGTCAATGGAGTCACACTGCTGCAAAACTCAGGTAAGAGTCAGATTGTGCCATTCCTACTCATGCCAAGCGGTACCATATTATACACATAACCCCACTGAAATCATTGGCATTACTTGCATAGCCAGTGACTACTTACTGTAAGGGTGGCAGAATCCGGCCCTAAGTGAGGTCATAATCAGACTCATCTAACTTGTTTCTAAATATATGCTGAGGGAATTCCTCTTCCCATAGCATCACCAGCCTTTAAAAGTGGTGTCATTAAGAGAGACATTAATTCAGGGCTCTCATAGTAAACTGCTTTGTAGGCAGATTTTGGGGGGAGAGGAAGACTTCCTTCCCAGGACACAATATATTGAGTTCACTGGGTCAAGAAACATTGAAACATTACAGATGACCCCAAGCCAAAGACTGCACATACCACTTGCATCACTGATTATTGTCAGGAAAGGACACAGGCCCAGGACAAAAGGCAAAGCCAGCAAGACAATGTGCATTATGCTTTGAAGTGACTGCATGACCTGATTGATTTTGCACTCCCCCAGCCTTAACTCTCCCTGTGTTGTCATTCTAGACTGCAAGTTCTTGGGACCTCCATCTATACCCCTGGCTCTGTATTAGCCAGAAATAAACAACATTTAAACTTTAAAGCAAAGGAGAAAAGAAGAAAAATGCAACACCCAGCCTTAATAAAGCTACTCAAGAAATACTTCTCTCAAAAGCCCCCATTAAGCAAACAAAGAGAACAAATTTTGCAACCTGCCCCGAAGATCAGCAAGTTTAGGAGCTTTTTGGACCAAGATAGATTTATTGAAAGTGGTGTAAGTTAGCCAAGAAACCTGGAAAATTGCACAGAGGGGTTCTTTTTGTTTGTTTCTTTCTTTCTTTCTTTTCATATAATAGAACTGAATTTGAGCCATTTTCACACACAATTAATCTTCCGTTTTTGGAATGCAAACAACATTTTTGGGAAAATTCTTTTTTGCAAAACAGGTAGCTCTGCACGTGTGAAGATACTCAAAATATCACTAACAACACAGAGCTCAGCTCACTAGACTCCATTCAAAAGGAAAGGGTTGGTGGCTGGTAAAGGTGAAGAACCTCCATCACCACCAAACAAAAATTCTTGTTTTTCACCCAAAATTTTGCATTTTTTTCCAAAAATCTCAGTGTTTCACTGAAAGTTTGGAATTTGAAAAAAAATGTGGACAAAACTGTAATTGCAATTAGAACTAGTCATAAAAAGGAAACATTTGGTAAAATATTCATAAACAAAAGTGCTTGAATTCAATGCCTTGCACTTTGTGCAAGCACATTCATCATTTGCCAATACTCATATGACCATTCATGAAAGATCCACAAAGCCCAAAACTTTCACAAATTTTTACCAGGATGAGTATTATTTGATGTTTGATATTTTCCTAAGAGGTTTTATTTATTCATTCAGCAATCACACACCATGAGTAATGGATAGTCAAACACTTCACAAACTCACTGGCTGAAAATTATTTTTCTGAAATATTCACTGAATCCCTTTAGTCTAAATTCATATAGAGTTAATAGGACAAAAAACAAAACAAAAACATCAATTCATTGAACTGTCATTTCAGTGAATACTCTGGTCACCTCTAGTTATAACAACTGCTCAGATACCAAAGTGATGGGTACATTAGAAACGCACAGACAGATTTCCCTTCACCCTCCAAAATATTTTATGGAAATAGAGATGATTCATGTACCACATTAAGTCCTGCTCATTGCAGAATTAGGTCAATGGGCTCCCACACAGGTACATAGATCCCCTCTACATCGCAAGATCAGGATCCAGCAATGTATTAATAATGCCTGGGAGGTACCCTTCCTAACAAAACAGTAACTTAATTCGATAGGACTTTGACAAAAGTTCTCTCCCACCCACAGTTGCCCTAGGTCAATAATAGAGGTCACAGATAAGACCTAGAGAAATTTTTGTTGAATTTTGGAAAAACTGTGCAGAAGTAGTAAAGTAAAGAAGGGAGCTGCCATATCCAATTGGAAATAAAAGACATCTATTGTAAGCTTAATGCAATTTTATTGGAATTAAATTCAATCTCTTCGTCTTTGATGCAGTAATGGATCAGCAAATAGAACTGAAGAGCAGAGTCCCAGCCAAGTAATGTTTCTGTGGTCAGATGTGCCACCATCAGAAGTACACTTTATAAAGCAGGGTCAGTGAAGATTGATTTAGAACGTTTAAAGCACAGTGCTTTTCCCAGTTGTGGGTGTGCCGTGTGCACGCACACACCCTCCCCCCCATACCCCTCAGCATCTATTCCCAAGCCATCACCGCAAGCAGAAGCCTCACAGAGTATGTCTACACTGCAATTAAAAACTGTGGCCGACCTGTGCCAGCTGATTCGGGTTCATGGGCTCAGGCTGTTTAACGGCAGGGTAGACTTCTGGGTTTGGGCTGGAGTCCAGGCTCTCTGCAGACCCAGCCTGGAAGTCTGCACTGCAATGAAATAGCCCCAGCCCGAGCCTCGTGGGCCCGAGTCAGCTGGCGTGGGCTAGCTGCAGGTGTCTGTCTGCTGTGTAGACATGCCCTAAAACAGCAAATCTGCCCCATGATATAACGGAGACCTTTTCTCTAATAGTATTTGTTCTCCTAATCCAAACTGCTTGGTGGTATGGCCCATCTACTTCGGTTCATTACATGTGAATGCAGCAGTGGGGGAGGAGAGGGGAATGGGTAACACACACCAGGTCAGATCTTCACATAATTTAAATCGGTGTAGTTCCATTTACTTCAAAGGAGTGACATTGATTTACAGTAGCTAAGGATCTGGCCCTACAGGCTCTTTTCAAGAGTCAATGGGTAACCTCTGACCAGACGGTTTGCAGAATAAAAGGCACTTTGTGGGGATGATTCTCCCCAGTCTTGACAATGAGATTGCCTTGGTCTGTGTTAGCAGAACTTCTACATTGTGACACTTGAAAAGAAATATCTTGCTTCTGAAATGCTTGACAGCCCAGTTTACATGTTTTATTGCACAAAAGCCCATTTATTAATAGAGAGAACAGCACGTATACATTTTAAAGAGGGAATTAAAAAGGAGAAAGATTGTGAGAGCACAAAGCAGAAGGACGTTTTTCATCTGTTTTCATATTTTTTCACCACTTCTCTTTGCGGTTGGGAAGAAACACAGTGAAGTAACACTCCGAACAGTGGATCATTTATAACATGTCCTACTTTTCCTTCCTCCCTGCTTCTACAGTCACAGGTATCACGCCCTTATTTGCAGTGGCGTTCTCAGAGGTCAAATGACGTTTCAAAAGTACTCACCCGTCCCCATGTTCTTGACCTACGAGCGTTTTGGCAGAAGTGTTCATGAAAAAATGAACGTTGAAGACTGTTCACAGAAAAGTTTTTGCCAGTGCAGCCAGGGCTGTTGTCATGTGGTTCCTTGGCCCCTTCTATAGCTGGAACACAGGCAGAGGTTACTGAGTCTGCTATGTCCAGCACCACTGACTCATGGGCCTTTGTCTCAGGGGTTAGAGACTCCTGCTTTCAGGCCAGTGCTGGCGCACTAAAAAGGAAATGCTAGGGTGCAGGGCAGTAGAAGGCCTCAGAGGGAGCAGGAGAAGCTGAGGGGTCTGGGGAGAGCTGGGGGCGTAGGTCCTGAAACTGGGGGGTGGTACCGCACCCCCTGGCTTGACGTAGAAATAAAAACCCAAATATACGGTTTCCACCTTCATCACTCCCACTATGAACATTGCTCCAGCACCACTGGCTGAGGAAGGCCTGGGGGAGCAGGGGTGAGTCCACACAGAATCTATCCCCACATCCCCTCTACCTGTGCCCAGCTCCTGCTCCCTGTGGGGGGGCTCTGCTGTCCAGGCAGCACCAGTGTACAGCTCCCGACATCACCCAGCTCTGTCTATAACTCTGCCCTAGGCTCCAGCCCTGACACATCCCTGCCCAGTCCCAGCTGCAACATCCTCGACTCCATCTGCGCTGACCCACCACCAACGGCTCCCCCCTGAGCCCAGCCCCAGCACTTGCCACCTCAGAGGATGCTCTGCAGCCAGGGAGGGAAAGGAGATGACTGGCCTGGGACTAGCAGAAGTACGAGTCCATCCTTCTAGCTCCTATAAAGAAGACCAGAAAGGCATTTCAGAGTGTTCCGGCAGCATTCAAGTGCTATTTTAGACACAGCCCATCAGGGCTTGATCACTGCAGAGGACCTGCCTAGAGGCATCAGTAAATAACATGAGTATCTGCACCAGGAAACTGATTTTAAAAGTTACATTTATACAAGGCCAGAAGCCAAGTGGCAGGGGTGTAGCGTCATTGACTCAGGAGAAGCCCAGAGAACTCGGTCCCAATACATTCCTTGGTATTCCTCTTTCTTGCAGGAGGTAGTAATTTGGTACTGCCCTAACCATTAGCCATTACTATCCCCTGCTTGCTGCCTTGGTGGGCCAAAGCTCATACATTTGCTATGCACCTGCATGGAAGGACCAGCCACATAACCCCTGATCTGTGTCATCTGTGCACACACAGCAATCTGAGTAACCTACACAGGGGGTAAGAAGGGAAATTATGTTCCCCAACTCCCCTTTATGGGCACCCTAAGGACAAGACTGTAGCTTGCCCTCCAATCAGGGAACTGAACCAGACCATGTGACCTGTGCGTCCAATCACAGCTAACCAATGAGGCTCAAAATTTCTAACAACTACAATGAACTCCTAAAGAACAACATCCAGGCCAAGAGAAGTTGGTCCAATACAAAGTATTACCTCACCCACCTTGTCTCTCTAATACAGACCAAGAGTTATTGGCAGGAGCCTGTTTTGATTACAGTCACATCAAGGTGTTTTACCAGAAGGAGTGGTTAGTATATTTTAATTAGATACTAGAGGGTTTTTAAAATGGGCTTTTTCCTCATCTGGAAAATTTCAATCTTCTGGCAGAAATTCAAAAACTGAAATATTGCGATTTGGAAATGCCGCCACTGTGCCTCTTACTCCCATTCTCCTCTGCAAGCCAAGCACCCTGGTCAGACGTCATTTGAGAGGGGAGGCAGGGCATCATGGCATTACCTGGCCAAGAGGCACCATGCGAGATGTAGTTCAGCCCTGGAGCCCGGCCCACAAAGGAGAATGGTGACACCAGGCACCTGAAGTACAACAGTTCAACAACTGCAACAACTGCGGAAACATGGCCACACTTCCAAAGCTTTTGGGTATTTGGTTTAAAAAAAAAAAAAAAAAAATTAAAAATTTCCAACACTTTTCATGAAAAAATGTGATTTAGTCAAAACTACCAGTTTTCCATCAAGAACAGTTTTAATGCAATTTTTTTTTACCTGCTGTATTGATATGCTGACATTACAATCTTATAATGGGTCTCAATATATGCGTGCTATGAGATTCTCAGCGCTGCAGAAGGATTTCGATGTAAGCCCTCAATAAGGGCTCTTCCCCAATGCCCGTCTCTTATTTGAGCATAAATATTTACTCTTACTTGAGCATAAACTTTGTCCATTAGTGCTTCTTGCACCAGGGGGATAATAGACTATTCTAATAGTCTGAGTCACAGTAGGCATCCAAAATAGGACTCTCAGATACTGGGTTGGTCACAGAGTTGTGTGCCTGCAGAACTCTTGCTCTGAAGGTACAGAGTCACAGACAGACAGTCAGAAATCCACAAGTTCAGCAAGGATATTGAATGCTCTTCTGAAAATGCCTTTGCATGCTCTTCTAATGCACTGAATAAGGTACCTGCCTGGGAAAGGAGTCATTTTCCTATAAGAAAGAAAGGGGGGAAATAAAGCTACTGTTTTTCAGCATATTTTAAAGTAGTCACAGGGTATTCAAAGGTCCTTTGACCACCTTAACTACTTTCAGCAAGGGAATTGTCAAGCAGAATTTTCCTATACTAGCTATTTTTACGGATATCTATGCCTCAGATATCACTTTGTTCTAGGGTGACCCTGTGCCACTTTCAATTCCCAGAAAATTAAAAGATCTAAGGCTGGCAGTGAAGTCATCTTCCATGTCTTTTTCAGGGTCTTCCAGTGAACCGTTATGATCCGTTTCTATTTTAATTTACAGTAATACCTTTCTTTGGTTTACTTTGATGCTGTCTCCTGCTTCAGTTAAACTAAATCTGGTGGAAGGAAAGTCCAGCTTAGTAGAGTTCATGACACTGGCAGCTGGCTTTTGATAAAAGCCCTACACGAATGCAATAATATCATTATTGTACAATATATGATAAAATACATTTAGACCACTGGACAGTACAAAGTCAGCTCCCCCTTGCACAGTTTTATTCTTAAGCTTGAGGTTATGCTACTTCACTAGACCACTGCACTGGGAGACTTTGGGAAAGAGAGGGAAATATAGGTCCAGAGCAACAAAGCCCCCACAGAATTTTATAAAAATGTTTGGGCAGGTGGAGGAGGAGGAAGGGGCAAAGTTGCACATGGAGTGGCTGAAATGTGGTCCTGTATTTTGACCAGAATATGAATGAGACTCAGTATTATTATTTTGGATATTCCAGGGATGAATGGTGTAAAAGGGGAAGGTCACGTTCAGGAGTATTGAGATTTATACCTGAATTCAAAGCCTTCTCCTATACAAAGTCGCCATAGTTCAGCTACTCCAACTGAAGCTAGACAAATTCAGAGTGGAAATAAGGTGTACATTTTTAACTGTCAGAGTTATTAACCATGGGAGAAATGTACTGAGGGTTGTGGTGGATTCTCCATCACCGACAATTTTAAAAGTACAATTGGATATTTTTCTAAAAGATGTGACCTAGGAATACAGGGAAGGTCTCTGGCCTGTGTTAGACAGGAGGTCAGATTAGATTATCACAATGGTCCCATCTGACCTTGGAATCTACTGCTGAACAGGGCTAGAGGTGAAAGAATGTCCAGGGCTTAGAGGGCTAGCCTGGGCCTTGAGAGACATGAGTGTAAATCTCTGCTCCACCAGAGTCTTCCTATGTAACCTTGGTCAAGTCACTTAGACTCTCTGCCTCAGTTTCCCATCTGTAAAATAAGGATAATAGCACTTTCCTACCTCACAAGGGAATTATGGGGATAAATACATTAACAATTATGAGGTGCTCAAATACTACAATAAAGGGCAGGCCTACAAGTCCCCAAGATAGACATATCTTTTATAGGTCTTTCTATTCTTGGTATGCATCATTATGGGAAAACTGAGTCACAGATAGTTGAAATGACTTGGTCAAGGTCACATAGTAGTTAAGTAGCAGAGCTGGGTATACAGGCCAGATCTTTGGTGTCATATCCATTAGACAATGCTACCTATAAGGAAGCAGAAAACCTCAGAGAACACAAAAAGATGCTACAGCTGAGTTTTCGCTGGGGAAATTCATTCCAAACAATAAACACGAGTTACTGCCCCAAGAGATAAGCCTTTCTATGAAGGATGCCATCAATGTGTGTGACAGTTCCCTTTTGGCAAGGAAATGTAGCCAGACGTGGGTCAAAGTTGGTTAACGTATCACCTTTTAAGCATAGTTGATCTGATTAACTTAGTATATGCAAATATAAATGAGGCCATGTTTTCAATAACATAACATATGGCGGAGCTGACTGACTGCTGCAGAGATCAAGAGAAGAGACCTACATTCAAAAAAGCATTTTAATTATTGAACATTTTTGTTTACCAGGGGAATGGGGTGAGGAGATGAGTGATCAAAGTTTATATCCAAGGTTGTGTCTGAATTTCTGTATTTCAAGCACAATATAAATCAGGCCTTTTAATTTTGTCAGTTGTGTGAGATGCAAATTAACATCACACACATTATTAATAAGGTATGAAAGAGAGGAAGAATAGAGGAAAGAGATAATCTACACCCTACGAGTCCCTGTTTCCATCATTGTACATAAAACAAGATTTCTAACATCCCATTTCTCAACTTAACCCACCTTTCCTCCAGACAGACTGCCTGCCAGATGTGGGTTTCAGCAGGGCTCACTTTCCAATAGTGAACCTATATGGACCCCATCACCCTAGTGACTGAGCAAATGTTAGTGAATTTATCCTCACAAAATCCCTGTGAGGTAGGAAGTATATTCCCCATCTGGAAAATGGGTACGGACTCACAGAACACCAGATCATAATTCACACAGAAATTATGGGCTTGATGCAGGAATCATTGGGTGTTCTATGTTCTCTGTATACAGGAAGTCAGATGAGATCAGAATGGCCCCAAAAAAATCTATGAACAACGCTTAGATCTTATTTTCTGTCCATCCATAATTCTTAGAATACATTACCCAAGAAAGTATCATTCCCCCCACTTTTACAGGTGGGGAAACTGAGGCAAGGCCTGATTAAGTGACTTGCCCAACCTCAGTGGCAGAATGCAGTGGATCTCTTGAGTCCCCCATCAGTGCTGTAAGCATCAGATTAATAGATTCCAAGGCCAGAAGGGACCATTGTGATCATCAGGTCCAACCTCCTGTATCAACACAGGCCATAGGACTTCCCCAAAAATAATTCCAGAGCATATCCTTTAGAAAAACATTCAGTCTTGATTTTAAAATTGTCAGTGATGGAGAATGCACAACCACCCTTGGTAAATAGTTCCAGTGGTTATACATTTTTAACAGTGAGAGATAATACCTTATTTCCGATATGAATTTGGCTAGCTTCACCTTTCAGCTATCGGACTGTGTAACACCTTTCTCTGCTAGATTGAAAATATTTGTTCCCCATGTAGTTAATTATAGATTGATCAAGTTAACTCTTAGCCTTCTCTTTATTAAGACAGAGCTCCTTAAGTGTATCTGTTTATCACTATAAGGCATGTTTTCTAATCCTTTAATCATTCTTGTGGCTCTTCTCTGAACCCTCTCCAATTTATCAACAACCTTCTTGAATTGTAAGAAGCAGAACTAGATACAGTATTTCAGCAGTGGTTGCACCAGTGCCAAATACAAAGGTAAAATAAACTCTCCACTCCTACTTGATATTTCTCTATTTATGCTCTTTTCGTCACAGTGTCATATTAGGAGATCACGTTCAGCTGATTAACCACCAAGCCCCTCCCCCAATATTTTTCAGAATCAGTGCTTTCCAGGATCAATTCCCTCATCCTGTAAGCATAGCCTACATTCTTTGTTCCTAGATGTATACATTTAGCCATATTTAAATGCATAGTTTGTGAGAGCCCAGTTTGCCAAGCAAGCCATATCGGTCCGAATCAGTGACCTCTTCACTTCATTGTTTACCATTCCCTCCCTTTTGTGTGTCATCTGCAAACTTTATCAGTGATGATTTTATTTTATTTCAGGTTATTGATAAAAATATATAGTAGCAAAGGGCCGAGAATTGTTCTCTGCCAGACCCCACTGGAAATACACTTGCTCAAGGACAATTCCCCATTTACAATTATATTTTCAGACCCATCAGTTAGCCAGTTTTTAATCCATTTAATTGGTGCCATGTTAATTTTATATCTTTCTAGCTTTTTAATCAAAATGTCATAGAGTAACTAGTCAAATGCCTTACCGAAATCTAAGTACATTATGTAACACTGTTACAGTTATCAACCAAACTTAATTTTATTTAAAAAAAAAATCAAGTTAGTTTCACAGGATCTGTTTTCCAAAACCGATTTTGATTTGCATTAATTACATACCCTTCTGGACCATTATCCTGAACAGGAGCAATATCAGGCCTATAATTACCCAGGTCATCCTGGTGATCCTTTTTAAAATTTGGCACATTAGCTTTCTTCCAGTCTCCTGGAACTTCCCCAGTGCTTCAAGATTTATTGAATATCAACATTAAAGGCCCAGCAAGCCCCTTGCATCCAAGGAGTGGGTAAGTAATCTGGAACTGGTGATTTAAATATGTCTAACGTTAGTAGCTTCAGTTTAAAATCCTCCAGAGATACTAGTGGAATGGAAGGAGTGTTATCACAATATGATGAGACAATATCCATTTCCCCCTTAACTACAGTAGAATCGTCGAATCATAGAGTTGGAGGGGACCTCAGGAGGTCATCTAATCCAACCCCCTGCTCAAAGCAGGACTAACCAGAACTAACCTTAGCTAAATAATCCCAGCCAGGGCTTTGTCAAGTCGCAGCTTAAAAACCTGTAAAGATGGAGATTCCACCACCTCCCTAGGTAACTCCTTCCAGTGCTTCACTACCCTCCTAGTGAAAAACTTTTTCCTAATGTCCAACCTAGACCTCCCCCGCTGCAACTTGAGACGGTTGCTCCTTGTTCTGTCATCTGCCACCACTGAGACCAGCCTAGCCCCATCCTCCCTGGAACCCCCTTTCAGGTAGTTAAAGGCTGCTATCAAATCCCCCCTCATTCTTCTCTTCTGTAGACTAAACGAGCCTAAACAAGACTAAACAGTACAGAAATATTTATTGAATACTTCTGCCTTTTCTGCATTATTATTGATAATTCTACTCTTTCCATCTAGAACCAGGCCAATACCTTTGTCAGGATTTTTTTGTTTGTTTCTAATATATTTAAAACACTCCTTGTCCATAAGCCCACTGATTTCTCCTTGTATCCCTTGACTTCCCCTATCAATTTCCTACAATTCTTAACTTCTGATTTATATTAATTACTATCAACTTCCCCTTTGTTCCATTTGATACACACACACACAGGTGCCTTCACTTCCCCTTTAAACAGATAAGATGTTAACCAGTACAGACTTCTTCCTTGATTGTGGCTTTTTAGGTATCTAATAAGTTCTTAAATGATTCTCAATTATCATTCACATTTTTCTGATTGAATTCTTTCTCTCAGCTAATCTGGCTCATAATTGTTTTCAGCTTTGTAAAACTGGGCATATTAAAGCACCAGATATATATATATATACACACACACACACACACACACACTACTGGTCTGGACTTCATTTTGCTTGCACATTATAAATGTGATCAACTCATGATCACTTGTACCTACCATTAATTTTTAGTTCTGTGATCAGTTCCTCTTTATCTGTTGGGACATGGTCTAATAAAGAATTCTCCCATGTCAGCTGTAACACTTTTAGAGTTAGGAAATTATCATCTATAATGTTTAGAAATTCCAAGGTTGTTTTAGTACTGGCAGCATAAGACCGTCAGTATATATCACTCAAATTGAAGTTCCCCCTCATCACACAGCTTTTTTCCCCCCTACACATCGTAGATAGGTGTATAAGGTGGCAGTCAGCCTGTTCCTTAGTGTGATGTTGTGATCTGTAGCAGACACCAACTAGTCCCTCCCTCTTGTGCTTTATCTGTTAGGACATTGATCCATAAGCATTCAGGATCATATTCTATGAGTTATCAGTGACTCATCCTCCTTTTCTCTTCTATTTACTCCTTTGCTTCCTGTTGCTCTTGTTTTTCCTAAAGATGCCCACCACCTTGATGTCTCATATCACCAAAAACAGAATTTGCTGCAGAAACAGTAAGGATTGCAAGCAGTAAGTCAGTAACTGTGACACCCCCTGGGGCCAGCAGGAAAAATTGCTATTGTGCCTGTGGCATTCTTAAATGATGCAGAGAAGAACATATGGATGGCTGGAGCTAGTTCCCATCACCCCAGGGTCAGGGGAATTCAATATGCTCTGCTGTCAATGGAACAATCATATAAGAAAGAGTGTTAAGGTGTCAGGGAAGATCTTTTAGCAGATTGGAAGAGGAGATGGTGGTTGTGGCTTGGTTTTTTATAATTACATGTAGCTTTCCCCTGCTCTAGCATGCATTCGAAACATCTTTAGGGATGATGGTGTCACTGGTACAGTAGAGTATCCTGCTCAGTTTAGCTAGTGTTAAAAGCTCCTCAGAATAATTCTGTCACACAACTCAGATTACACATTTGACCCTCTAATTTACAGTCCATTTGCCTAGGCTGAACAGAGAGGCAACGGGAAGGCAGGAATATCTGGGAAAGCCCAATCCATCCCATGGGGGCAGCGCTCTCTCCTTCGCTGGGGAGCATTTGTGCAGGAACACACACAATAATATGCTGCTGGTTAACTAGCAGGCAAATGCAAACTCAGACAGCAGCGAGCTGGACAGGCGTAAATGTGTAAACCACTGCCGCTCTGCAAAACATGGCACATGCCACTTGGTGAGGCTGGAAAAGGGAATCTTATAGAGGTCAAGAGTTCACAGCATGTGTAAATGCACCATTCAGCCTCCCGGGGGCATTCCTTTTCACATCTCCAGAGCCGGTCTGCCTTCAGGCTTCAGCAGCAGGGGTGAAGGCTTCACCACTCTCTAGACTATCAAAATATTTCTGCTGCACCGCACAAATCCAGGGGGGTCTCTTTTCGACTGTGGAACCTGTAAAAACTGACATGCGTGATTTAAAACTGAAACCCAAATTGTGCCAAATGTATCATAGGGGTTGAAGGATGGGAGAACTAAAAGTTGTAAGTAGATTTTTATCAAGGGTACATTTGGCCCATTGTGTTGAAGTCCTCATTTTCTGGTGTACCGGCTTTTTAAAAAAACAAAAACAAAACATTGAGGTGCTAGTAAAAACATTGGTGTGGGTAAACAGGGTGAGGTGGAGGCTGATTTGAAGGGGAGGAGTGAGTGACTAACTGAAGTCATTTGACAGCAGGATTTCTGATGTTTTTCAAAACGGCTGCTTTATAATCAGGCAAAAAAAAAAAAAAAAAAAAAAAAAATCACCCCTTTCCTAGATAGCCCCACCAGCCACTGAGAAGAACCAGTCCTACTATTCAGATATTTATATGGCAACGCTGTCCCCATAGTAGCTGGCCATCTCACAAGCAGCATATTTAGCCTCTCAGTAAAGCTGTGATGTAAGGCTGCATCATTATCCCATATGTCACGAGACAAAGAGCTTAAACAACTTACCAAAGGGAGTCTGCGGCACAGCTGGGAACAGAACCCAGGACTCCTGAAGCCCAGTTAAGAGCTTTAACCACAAGACTGTCTTTCCGCTCTCTGTAGGATGTTACCTGGTTTGTTTCCACATAGCCACCATATCTTCACCGATAGATGAAGGCTAGAAGAGCACACTGACCCCACGTTGGTCTGTCTTGGGCAGAAGTTTTTTCTAAATGACACTGTGCCAAGGTACACAGAAGCTGGGGTTTCTGAAAAAGCCGAGGTCTTGAATTCTATTGAATAAGCAGTGAAAAATTTGGGGTATAGACTGGAAAAAATCTCTTCATCCAGTTATTCCCCAATACCTGTTAGACTATAAATAGTAATGTCTATAATTGTAATATCATAAAGGGGAGAGAGAAAGTCAACCTCTCTGCCTTTGCAAACTCCTTTTTTCTTAGTGTTCACTGAGGACTCAATGCAATCAGATTATCCAGGAGGTTCTTTTGAACTGTACCATGAACGTAGCTCAGTACCAGGCATTCTTAATGTAACACAGCACAGTGGCAAAAAAAAGCAAGGCTAAATAGTCAAACACTTTCACCTTGGCAACAGGGCGAGCAAGCATGCCAAGGAAGTCAAAGGTCAGACGAAGAGAACTGTAAGAAAGGCCAGCAAGCAACAGGCATAGCTTTCAGACAAGAGCTCAACAGCTAAAAATCTGCATGGAAAATAATGAAGTCAAGGTCCTCGAACGACTTCTGCTGTAGCTGGAAAGTGCTTAAGCCTGAAACATTCCTATTTAGATCTGGCACAACAACACTATATATTTCCAGAGTGATTGATTCATAACTCCTGAGTGTTCTTTGCTGCGTTCTTTATTCTTTCTTTTCCCAATAGCAGCTTGTAAAATCCAGCCCTCAAACCAGATGAAAGAGATCATCTCCCTGCATTCTCCTTAACACCAGTAGGTCCCAAAAGCATTTAGAAAGGAACATTTTTAATACTTAATGCTCCAAGGAGGAAATCCAACTGCCATCAGTATAGCCTGTTTTGATGGCCTGGGTAAACACAATATTTTGGTGACAGGTAATTTTCATACTGAACTGATTAATTCCTGAACACTGGAACAATGGGTTTCCTTCAGCTGCTGAATAATGCATGCATAGCATTGCAACTGGTATCAGCAGGGTTCCTGGTTAGTGACAGAAATTCACACTACTACTATTTTAATAAACCATCACTGCTATTTACATTATTCATCTCCAACCTTTGCACAGACATGCCAACTACGGAGGTGGGGGAAAATGAAGTTAGAAAAAGATACCGTTTCTTAAGCATTTACTTTAATGATCAACATAAATGAAACAAAGCAAAGTTTATTTTAAGCACGTGATGTTAAAGGTGCTTTCTCTGGTCTACAGCTGGGACAGCGTAAGCACGTGAGAAAGTGACAGAGCTTGACAGAAGAGGGAAAAGCCAAGCAAAGAACAGCCAACCAGACCAAAGCTGTGGCAGAACGCTGCTTGATATACTTGTGTATCAGTCAGTTGGCCTTAGGACTGTCCTAAGTACAGTTGTCTGTAGCTACCCTTTGTGGGCCATTATGGCAGTCAGGGATCATTGGCCAGCAGCAGTTCTCTAGCCATGGGCCCCTACGTCTGGGGCTGCCATTACTGGCTGTCCACCGCTCGGGAACTACTCAAGTAAGTGGATTTGATGAGTTTCCAGCTGCTCCATTGGTGTGATCCAGCCAGGGACAAGGATCCAGCCTGGAATTATGAAAATAAGGGATGAAATGACCGGTTTGGTCACTATAGTCCAGCCCCTTGCCAAAGCAGGATTGTTCCACTTTAGTTACGAATGATGCAGGTGGTGAGAGGAAGGGATGTTTTGGGGGGTTAATGTTGGATTGGAAATCAGGAGCTCCAGGTTTGATTCCTGACTGTCGGATTCCTCACGTCACCTTGGGCAAGTCACTTAGGATCAGATTTTCCAGAAAGATCAGTTTCTATTTAGGACCAGCTCTGTGGTTAAATTGTCAGAAGTGAGCATATCAGAGGACAAGCTTTTTACACAAATTGGATCTAGATTTGAGTGCTGAACCCTTGGGGAAAAAAAAACAAAACAAAAAAACAAACTGTCCCTCACATGCTCCAGGCCTCAATTTCCCATTAGTAAAATAAGGGAAATATGTCCTATCTCCCACCCTTTGTCTCTAATGTCTATTAAACCTGTAAGCTCTTTGGCGTAGGCAATTTCTCTTACTTTGTTTGTACAGTGCCTAGCATAACGGGGGCCTGATCTTCATAGGTGCCACCAAAACAATAGTTTTAAGTGACTCAGATAACAGCACTTTTAACAGTTGCACTTCCTTGGATCCCACTCAAGAATTCCATCTTACTCCTTGGAGTTTACACCCTTCAAATACCTGTAGATCTTTCTTCCTCCTCTTCTGGAGTAGTAGGAATGTTTTCTATGAGCTCGTATCTCCAGTGTGGGACTTGCCTCCATTTTGATATTTTATTGTATTTTGAATTTTATTCTTAACTCTTTTTTGTGAACAGAGCCCATAGCAGATGTGTTTAAGATCTATTCAGTCCAAAAAAAAGATAAACAAAGCAGCATGACCATTTCTTCTTGCTTTGCAAAAAAACTAAAACAAACAAACAAAAATAAATACCCCCCCCCCAAAAACCTTGAAAACATGAGACCATGGTGCATATTAATTCAATGTCAGGATCAAAGGAACGTCTGGCAATTGCAGAGCTAAATGGGAGGGACTGCGCCCAGTATTACAATGTGCAATGAGTTATTTCGGTCTCTCTGCAGATCCATAATTGAGGCATATTGAAAAAAAAATTACACCATACATTAAGTTGCCCAATTGACATGACAAACTAAACTAAATTTTCTAACCTGTTAAGCCTTCACTTTTAATCTGGGAACATGCATGAGAAATTTCAGTTTGAGTTTTCTTGAAAGACTGGAAAGAGGAGGATGGCGGCAGAAGTTTACAAAGCCTCTTCCAAACATTACTGGCTCCCTATTCCCTCCCCCTGCATCACATCCATTTAAGCTTCTTGTCCTTGCCTTCACTTACTTAGTTATTGTGTGCAGGACTGTACAAACATATAGCAAGAGACTGTCCTTAACCTGATTGGTTTATATTACGAAGAGACAAGACAAAGGAAGTATCATCAACCCCGTGTTTGACAAGTTCTGACAGGTAGTTGGGATTTTTAAAAAAAAAATGTTATTCCATTCCCTCCCTAGAAAAGGGGCAAAGCAAGAATCTTTTTGCCTAGAAAAGTCTCCACAACGTGTGTGGTTTTTATTAAAAAAACAAAAAACAAAAAAACAAAAAAAAAAAACCAAGAGGAGAACCAATGTCTTCAGAACTGTTTTTTGGTGCCTTTGTTTTTGGGGCCTCATCTTGACACTTATGGAAGGGATGCCTGGTTCTCAGTAATTCAGCCTCTAATAAAAAGCACCCAAAAGGGGCCTGAACTTAAGGGGCCTTAAAGTCACCAGTCACTTTTCAAGAGAGTCTTAAAGGCTGCCAGAATCAACAATGGGACGTTCCCCAATAGCTCCTTGAAGATCGCTACTTTGTAGTAGGTTGGATGGAAAAAACCCCAAGAAGCTATAGTTGAGCACAAGTCAACAACGCAAACGCAGCTTGTGGAACCATGCCATTCAGTTCTAGTTTAGTGGCACAAATCAATACTAATTATGTAATGCTAAAGCCTCAGGATCCTCTCAGAGCTCTCATGGTGATCTTTTATCACTTGTTCTGTGGCTTTACAGCATCAGCCTTCATTACAGTGCACAGAGCGGGAAAGCTTCTTTACTCAAATGAATACTGTACCCATTTTATGGCTGGTTAATACTGCACCAAGCTCAAGTGACCGTGTACAGCCAATGAACGGGTGGACTCTGGCAAAGAGTGGTCCTCAAGATGTGTGGCCTTCATGAGTGGAATGGGGTACAGAAATGGCAAGGATCTTGGGTTAGCCATGCACAAAGCCTTCCCTCCCACCCCAAAACAGCACCACCTTTTTCTGCAGCATTTGCATTCCAGAACCTAAGGTTTCATTTCAGGACAACAGGTATGGCTCTGGTCCTCACTGTGATGAAGCTAACCTGGTCAGCATGATCTGAATGTATACCCATACAAAGCGGGGAAGGAGACACATGAAGCAGCGCTTTATGGTCTCTGCACAGCCTTGGCAATCTTTGTTCCCCTCGAGTGCAAGTGTGGTTCCCACAGATGCCCCTGTGGCTGGCCACAGAGGGATGCGTATATTGCACCTTCCTAAGGTTGTAGCAGCTGGTACTCTCCCACTACGCAGCTTTGTACCACCCTCATTGCGGGACCTTGCCCACTACATACAGCCAGTTTCAGGCGGGAGGAGAGTCTTGTGATCAAGGACTAGACCCAGGAGCTCACGGTTCAATTTCCTGATCTGACGCAGGCTGCCTGTGTGACCTGGACCAAGTCACTGTGTCTCAGTTCTCCCGTTTTACCACTAAGATTATAGTGCTTCCTTTATTATCCTTTGCCTTCTCTACTTAGATGGCAACCTCTTTGGTTCAGAGATCCTCTCACTGTTTGCATAGTTCCTCCAGGTGCTACTGTAGCCTCAATAGTTTGTAGAGCACTTGGAAAAGTAGAGCAGTGCTAAGCATTCAGAAGAATGATACCAGCCTACAAAATTACCTTGAAAAGGAGCCTACATTCAAGCCACGAACACGTGCCTGCAACCTTGACAAAGAGGCATGAGTGGGATTTACTGCAGCACATAAAACTTTTTTCTAGATTTCCAACTGCATGAAACATACTTCAAGTGAAGCAGACTCTCTCACAGTAACAATCGCTCTCAACCATAAACTGCCTTGAAGGATTCTATGACCATATAGGAGTAAACGGTGTGCCTTTATTGCCAAGAAGGTTAAGGGCATATTGGGCTGCAATAGCAGGAGCATTGGCAGCAGATCAAGGGAAGTGATTTTTTCCCCTCTATTTAGCACAGGTGAGTCATCATTTGGAGTATTGTGTCCTGTTTTGGGCCCCCCACTACAAAAAGGATGTGGACAAGTTGGAGAGAGTCCAGCGGAGGGCAACAAAAATGATTAGGGGGCTGGAGCACAAGACTTATGGGCAGAGGCTGAGAGAACTAAGCTAGTTTAGTCTGCAGAAGAGAATAATGAGGGAGGATTGGATAGCAGCCTTCAACTACCTGAAGGAGGGGGGGGGGGGGGTCCAGTGAGGATGGAGCTAGGCCGTTCTCAGTGGTGGCAGATGACAGAACTAGGAGCAATGGTCTCAAGTTGCAGTGGGGGAGGCCTAGGTTGGATATTAGGAAAAAGTTTTTCACTAGGAGGGTGGTGAAGCACTGGAATGGGTTACCTAGGGAGGTGGTGGAATCTCCATCCTTAGAGGTTTTTAAGGTATGGCTTGACAAAGCCCTGGCTGGGATGGTTTATTTGGGGTTGGTCCTGCTTTGAGCAGGGGGTTGGACTAGATGACCTCCTGAGGTCCCTTCCAACCCTAATCTTCTATGATCTCAGCAGATCCTGCCCTGAGAAGTAAAGCTATGCCAAAGTGTTCTAAAATTCAAATAGCTGTGACCCCATCTTGCCAGTTCAGAACCAGATGGCACAATGACATGATTCAGCAGATAAAGTTCTATCAACAAACAGCTTATTTTCAGATGAACACATTGCTCACTATCAATTAGGATAGCATTAATTCAGTCCAATTTTGTTTTGTGTTGCTACTACAAGCTGGCCTGCTTCTATAAGTAGCTATTTCAGAAATGGAAACAAACTGCACAAGGCATGAAAGCTTCATAGAACCTTTAGAAAGGAAGTAATGCATGCCATCACCCCCTCCCCCCACCCGCATATCACTAAGTTATTTTGTCATCCTGAGAATTCCCAGAGTGACTGGGAATTTTCTCCCCACAACTCAGCAGTACTAAATTGGGATCACTTTGGTCTGCTGAATACAAGGCAATAACTGTGAACAAAGAACCACAAATGTTTTCCCAAATTTTTAAATGAATGTTCTCCATTCACTTTTTATGTGAATGGTTCCCATGAACACTCTTGCTAACCAGTTTTATTGGCACAGATGTTTCCAGACAGCAACCTCTAAAGCAGCATCTGCTAGTTTTCATGGTAACCAACCTCTCAAAAAACAAAAACAAAAACCCACACTACCCACCTATTAATACTGAAAGTGCTTGCAAACTCATCCAATTAGAAAAACAAATGTCATATGACTTAACTGGCCAATCAGAACTCACAGCTTGGCTTTCGCACACCAAATATTGAATACTTGCATAGAGTTCATAATTATTCAACAAAAGTACTTGAGGGATTAAGTTTGAACAAATAAATTCCAGAAATCATAATCTACTGAATACTCTCCTTCCTCACCACGTTGTGAGCATTCATTATTAGTGCGAGAAAAGCACATGTATGCAGTTAAACACATCAAAAGTCTACATATTGCTGGGGCTCTGGTGCACCTCAGGCCCTCCTATGCTGTGGCACATAACAGTTTAGTCTCCTGTGGGCTGGGATACTTTGGTCCAATTTTGGTCGGTGGGTTTTGCTAGCTTGTTTCAGAGAAATAGCAGCTTCTTCCAACAAACCCAAAAGCCTTTCTCCCACCTTTTACTTCAGCTCAGAATCTGAATCCTTCCCATATTGTCAAGCCAGGCACAAATCAGGCTCTACCATCCTCATCTATCCGGGGCCACTATTTGCATGTCCTCTACGTTGTCAAGTCCCATAAGTTTTCCCTTTGAGGACAGTTCAATAGAGGTCAAACAAGTCAAATTAACACTAAGATGGCCAGAGGACATTTTACAACAGCAATGGAAAGAGTAACCCTCAATCTGCTAAACCAGAGCCACATCTATCAAATCCATTTGTAACATCTAGAGTAAGCCTAGGGCAGCATAGGGGATTTGGGCTGAATGTCCATTACAGCTGAGAGACAAGGTGGGTGAGGTAATATCTTTTATTGGACCAACTTCTGTTGGTGAGAAGTTGGTCCAGTAAAAGATATTCTCTCACCCATCTTGTCTCTCTAATAGTCTGGGACTAATACAGCTACAACAACAGTACATATTACACATCTGAGAAGAGTGTGCCATCTTAAAAACAATAGCAGGCAAGTAAGCATAACCTCTTAACTCCCCCCGGCCATCTCATTCACATCAAACACAGCACTCACCAGCTGCCATGCATTTTCTGTCTTGTGCTGCTATTGGCTATCCTCCTTCTGGCTGTCGAATAGACGTAGGGCACTGAGTCTGGAAAAGAAGAGTTTATTCCAAGGGACTGCTAGGCAGAATTTGCTCTGGTTTGGTACCTGCAAGAACATTACACAGCCCTCCCACCTAGCAAGGAGAAAGTGGATAGCCTTTCAGATTGTGACAGCCTGCGCTCTCACTCATCTAATTAGGTCAGATAAGAGCTTGCATAAAGAAGCAGGTGAAGTGCTGTAGATTCAAGGAAAATAGGTAAATTAGCTCAGTTAAAATGAGAGCAGCTGCCTCCAGCTACAAGCCCTCAGCCAGAACTAAAGCCAAACTTTTTTTAAAAGTTCAGAATAAATGTGGTTAAAGGCAACAGCAGCTAGTGAAGCAACTTGCCCCCAAACCACACACAAAATCAGCCAATCAGATCCTCTTTCCCAGTGAAAACTGTTTTCTGATCACAGGAAAAATATCATATTATTTCCCCTACTCAGCATTTTTACCCACCACCTTCCAGGCCAGGATCTGCCTCCTGTCTGCTGTTCATGGAACAGCTGCCTTTAAGGCCTCTCCCTCAAGCACCTGTGTTGTTATTAACTCATTTGCCATGGACAGAGCTCTCCCAGTCCCTGGCTATGGTATGGAGCTTTCAAAGCCCTTCCAGAATCCCAGTCTATTGATGATGGCTGAGCTTTTCTTACCTTGATTTTGCTAAATCAGTTTTTATCATTGATAAATACCTAGTTCTGATTAGTGCTTTTCATCTGTAGCTCTCAAGGCACTTTAAAAGGGAGGTCAGTATCATTAGCCCCATCAAACCACAGCACAGAAAGATGAAGTTAGCACATTAGGTCAGTGATAGAGCTCCAATCTCCTGAATCCTAGTCCAGTGCACTATCCATCAGGCCACACATAGCCCTTGGGGCGGACAGCCTGCTGCCCACTAATATAAGGTGATCATATGTCCGAGTTTCTCATGTGATTTGTCAGTGTTTCAGGAGCTGCTCTGAGGATGCCTGAAACATTCCACTTCTCCGTGTTATCAGTGAAAACATTAGGGCTTAGTGAAGGCTTATTGCTGCACCACAGAGGATTAGCTCATTGTTTTACAAGTACAAACAGTCCAGTGGAATGAGCGTTCAGTGCGATGAAGAGTGTTTGGAATCGAATGAGTGTTGACACTCATATCAGAGCTTTTCCTTTGCTCCAAATGAACGTTAATGACACTTGTTCAGGGGCATGATAAATTCCTTCAGACACTACCTTAAATGTCCTAAAAATGTCACTGCAAAAGTGTCCTGGTTTTTCATGTTGAAAATATGTCCTCAGCTACCATCCCTCTATCCTGCTGACTCCATTCTCATCCCTTCCACGCACCCCCACCCATGGCTTCACAAACATAAAAAAGTTACATTCATCACAAAAAAAACCCTTTATTTTCTAAGCGAGGAACAAAACATTTGAAATAGATACAAGAAGCAGCAGAGAGACCCTTGAAGTTAAGTGGGTTATAACTAAAGCAGCCAGGTGTGCTTATCATTCTAACTTTTGCCTTCCCCCACCCCTTTTGTACGTTATGCTAAACATAGGGGCTGATCCTGCAAACACTACTGTAAGTAGCAAGTGGTTCCTCCTCAAGTGAGACTGTTCTGAGTAGAAAGCCCTATGCTGGGGTAAGAGTTTGCAGGACTGGACCTTCTGACTGTAACCTCTTTGGGTATGTCCAGACTGCAGCTGGCAAAGTTGATTCCCAGCCCAGGTAGACAGACTCACATCAGCTCAGCTTGAGTTAGCATGCTAAAGCGAGCAACATGTATATTTGTGGATGGGCAGAGGCTTGGGCTACCCCCCTGAATTCCCCATCCCTTTGGGTCCCAGCTCAGGCAGCTGTCCCATGCCTCCTCCCATGGTGCAACATCTACCCTGCTATTTTTAGCATGCTAGCTCAAGTCTGTCTACCCATGCTGGGAATCACACCTCCCAGCTGCAGTCCAGACATACCCGTTGGGGCAAAGACCATGTGCCAACACTGGGGCTGAAGGGAGGCAGCTGGCACCTCACCAGTTATCCTGGGGCTTTTTGGGTACCCACTCCAGGCTATGGCAGCTATACCTTGCACCCTTGTTGCAGTAGCCTCCATGGGCCATAGTGAGCATGAAGAAACACTGGGACTCAGGACCATCACTGCCACTCGTCTTGGTTAATGTAGATTGAAACAGGAGGGGCAGCTCTCAGGGAAGAGGGGGAGCTGTGATGGGGGAACAACTTACCTAGGCCAGGGAAACTCCCTTCTGCCTTTAATGTGCTTCCCCCTCCTCCTGCCTCAGGGCCTTCTGCAGGAGGAGCAGAGCCAGTGCTATGCTTGCCGCTGAGGGTCCCACCTGCTGGGGGATTTCACTGTGCGGGGAGAGGGGGGTTGAATCACCATAGCCAGTTCAGAAAAGCCCTAGGGCAACATTGACTAGGGCTCCATATATTTAATTTGTAAAAGCACCAGGCATATCCATTGTACATAATACCAAATCCCCATGTTGATTTAATATTATTGCACATCATAGAATCATAGAATATTAGGGTTGGAAGGGACCTCAGGAGGTCATCTAGTCCAACCCCCTGCTCAAAGCAGGACTAACCTCAGCTATATCATCCCAGCCAGGGCTTTGTCAAGCCACACCTTAAAAACCTCTAAAGATGGAGATTCCACCACCTCTCTAGGTAACCCATTCCAGTGCTTCACCAGTGCTTCACCAGTGCTCCTAGTGAAAAACTTTTTCCTAATATCCAACCTAGGCCTCCCCCACTGCAACTTGAGACCATTGCTCCTTGTTCTGTCATCTACTACCATTGAAAACAGCCTAGCTCCATCCTCCCTGGAATCCCCTTTCAGGTAGTTAAAGGCTGCTAGTCAAATCCCCCCTCACTCTTCTGTTCTGCAGACTAAACAAGCCTAGTTCCCTCAGCCTCTCCTCATAAGTCTTGTGCTCCAGCCCCCTAATCATTTTTGTTGCCCTCCGCTGGACTCTCTCCAACTTGTCCACATCCTTTTTGTAGTGGGGGGCCCAAAATTGGACACAATAATCCATATACTCATGTATATGGCAGTCGCACCAACCAAGTAGGAACCCTCTTCTTGTGCTAGGTGCTGTACAAACACATACTAAATGGCAATCCTGACCAAACTAGCTTACAGTCGATGGTTTATAAGACTCCATTCCAACTGCTGACCCTACCCCTGTCTTCTAATGGTGGGAGCAGCTATTCTCAGATTATGGCTCAATCTGAAGAGTTTTAGCTGACATTTTAACTACTGAAGAATGACGTTTGTCTGTCTTGTGGAAGCAGATTGTACTCTGAAAGGATAAAATTCGGCTGCTTTTTTCTCATGCCTCAAATCATATCAATGCTGTTTTCTCTCTTTCTAATTCCTTTAAAACCAACTCTGAAAAAGGTTGCTGAATTTGAAGAGCAACAAGGATTTGAGCATGGTGAACGCTGGCTCCCTAAAAGAGTTGAAGGGGAGAAAATTGAGTGAAATGGCTCAGCTAATGCATAAACAGTTTGTAATTATAGGGCCGGGCCAGGCACACATGAGTTACCTGGGGAATATTCTTATTAAATAAAGCAGAATTCTGTCATCTTCTTAATCGTGAAATATTGATGAAGCTGTAAGCGGCCCATCAGAGGTTTTAGCCTTTGCCCTCTGTGTGTGTGCGTGTGCTTGTCCTTCATCCACGAAAAGAAGGGGGGCAGAAATAAAACCCAGCAATTTGTTCACAGAATACAAACGACACTCTCTGGTGCTGTTGGGTTTTGTTGAGTTTGCATGGACATGTGGATTACAGCCATAAGAATTCTACACTATCTACAGCCATGAGCTTCTTTTCAGCTGATCATAAACATATGGATGGTTATTTATAGACAGGTAGTTCTTGGCCACATTAAAGGGAGGTTTGTCTTGGAGTTTTGGAGATATGTGGCCACAGGCTGATTCTTTCACTCATGTTGAATAGTTCCCCGGACGTCAGTGGGATTTCTGGTGGATTATGGTTCTATTTAGCACCAGAAGCCGGTCCTCCGAGCACCCCCAGTGAAGAACTAGCTTTATGCCCTTTCTTCCAGGATTACAGCCCAGCTCCGCAAAGGTACTTAGGAACCTAACTCTCACTGATTTCAATTGTGATTTAGGCACCTTTGAGGCTCCGGGGCTACATTATTATGCACAGGACAGGCCTGAGGATTCTGTGGAAGAGTTTTGAGAGGTTTCTTTGGGAACCTTCACCACCCTTCAGCCTCTTTCATTGCAGGAGGAGTCCAGAGGCAAAATCCTGGCTTCACTGATGTCAAGGGGAATTTTCCCATTGACTTTAATGGGGCCAGGAAGTCACCCCCAGATGCTCGCTGGCATCAATGACTACCTCTTGGAAAAGGTTTCTTGCCTCCCCCCCTCCCCGTCTTATTTAAGGGCCATTTTCCAAGGGCCTGACTCTGAAGCCCAGGGGAGGCTGAGAGGAGAGATGGACAGCGATGTTCTCCGCTGGATTCTGTGGAAGCTGTGGGCACGCCCCGCCTCTGAAAGTGATACCCAAAGTGTCTCAAGAGTTGAAAGCACAAAAATCAGTAGCATATTTTTGAAAGTCTGAGCCTAAATCACCCGAGTCTGTGCCAGAGCCAGGAGCGGTTTAAGCTACTGGCAACTGGCTGGCAGCAGGGCTGGAGGTTATTGCAACCATAGCACCAGGCAGCCTGAGTTTGGCCACGATTTCCTACCACCATGATTTGTCTGGGATTCCCCTTGGGTGAGGCCACAGAAGCCAGCACTGTGCAGTGGGAAGGGAGGTGCATGGGGTGGGGGGAGGGGGCTGTTCACAACAGTTCAAGATCAGGGGTGGTGGGGGGGAAGAATCACAGTGACAAACTTTCATCCCTACGCACTTTCAAAGCTGTCTCTGCCAGGGGAATGGCTGTGGACTCCCTTACTGAGATTAAGTTTGTACAGCACCGAGCACCATGGGCACTTGGTCCATGCCTGAAGCTCAGAGGTGCTCCTGGAATACAAACAAATAATTTGTAGCTTCACCAAAGCAGAGGATTTCCATGGCTGGGTGCTTCACAGGTGCTGGCTTCACACACACCGGCTCTGCCTGCACATCAAAGGGCTGAAGGGTGGAGCAGGAAAGCAGCAGTGAGTGAGTGTGAAGAAGGGACTGAGGGCAGAGACCAGGAGAAAAAGGGGCTGGTATCAAAGTGACTGTCTGGACCAGGAGAGAGGACAAGGAGCAGGAGGGAGGCAGTGGAAGCTCAGAGAAGGGCAGAGATGCAGCGAGCAGCAGAGGCTCCTCTTCTCTGCCTGCTTTGGCATCATGGGACCTTTTGTTCTGTCTCTTTTACACTCACACACAAGAGCTGAATCAAATCGCTTGCCAGTGATAGAGGAGAGTGGGGAGTGATTGACAGCTTACACGGAGAGCAGGGTGAAAGCTTTCAGATGAGTTGTTGATTCAATGACAACAACAACCAAAAAATGCAGTTTTGGCTGACCTGAAACTATTCACGAATTAGACACACACAGTTTCAGCTAGGCAGCAGCAGCAGTGTTGCCATTGCCAGGCCGCCTCCCTTCCCTCTTGTAACTTTTAGCCCAGTGGTTAGGGCAGTCACCTTAGAGATGGGAGACCAAGGTTAGCATCCCTGCTGTGGAAGACCCCTGCCACGGGCTCTTTCAATTCACTGAAAAATTCCAGATTCTGTGTGACCCAAATTGATTTTCCCGCCCAGTTTTTCAGAATTGCCGCACAAAAAAGGAAAGCAGTTATTCATCCAGCTCTACCCACAGCTCCATTGGCTCCGCCTGTTATTTCTGAGAGGACAGAGGTTTTGGTTCATTTCTGGGTCACAACTTCTTGACCCGATTGGGATCTGGATCTAAAAATGCAAACTTGCCACACCCACAGCAACTTTGAACAGGTTTGGATTTTAGGCCCATATTTTGTTTCCAAGCTAACGTGAAGCTCTGAAAATCTGCATTCATGGTGTCCCGAGTATGTTAAAAGTTGTAGATGAACCAGAAAACTGAGGCTATGTCCACTCAGAGCCACTGACAGATGATCTTATAGCACTTGCCACAGAAGTAGGGTTTCCTTGAGGTATATCTACACTGCACTAAGACATCCTCAGTTGGCCCAGGTCACCAAAAGGGGCGGGGCCTACAGCCCATGATCCAGCCCAAGTCAGAACATCCACACTGCAGTTTTATAGTCTTGCAGTCAGAGTCCCATGACCCCAAGTCAGTGGACCCGAGCCAACCATGGGTTTTTTATTGAAGTGGAGACATACCCTTAGAGACCCAGTGTCCTGCAGACTGTCGGTGGAGCACTACTTCATGTTCCTAATCAGGCAGAAAGAAAGCCCCTCCTGCAGTGTTGTAGGGCACTGTTTTGAAGGCTGCTCTGTGTCACCCCTTCAGTGGCTGCATTTTAGTGCTGTATGATGTAGCACTCCCTGTACATAACCTGGAATCCTTCAGGATGACAGCTGCTATGTAGAGGCTATACTGTGACATACAGAGCTATTGTTATGTTTGGGGTGGGAGAGACCCACGGCACTAGCACAACTGGCTGGAGATGTTCTACCTGCAGAAGAGAGAGGCAATCCCCTCCTTGGGTGCAGGGGGAAGAACGTGCGGGGTGAAGCAATGTGCTCTCCTTCAGTGCTGGCCCCGGAAGGTTGGCTGGTGCAGAGACCAATAGCAATGGCTCAACTACACCCGTTTTGTGACATCTGGAGCAGGAGGGACTGTCTTTGTGTTCTGTGTTTGTACAGCACCTAACATAATGGAGTCCTGGTCCATGACGAGGATCTTACGTACTTATGATCTGGAGGATGGGGTGCATTGCACCCTCAGCAAGTTTGCAGATGACAGTAAGTTGAGGGGAGTGGTAGATACAATGGAGGGCAGGGATAGCATACAGAGTGATTTAGACAAATTAGAGGATTGGTCCAAAAGAAATCTGATGAGGTTCAACAAGGATGAGTGCATAGTCCTGCACTTAGGACAAAAGAATCCCATGCATTGCTACAGACTGGAGACCGACTGGCTAGGCAGCAGTTCTGCAGAAAAGGACCTACGGGTTACAGTGGATATGAGCTGGATATGAGTCAACAGTGTGCCTCTATTGCCAAAAAGGCTAAGAGCATATTAGGCTGCATCTGTAGGAGCATTGCCAGCAGATTGCGGGAAGTGATTATTCCCCTCTATTCGGCACTGGTGAGGCCTCATTTGGAGTATTGTGTCCAGTTTTGGGCCTCCCACTACAGAAAGGATGTGGACAAATTGGAAAAGAGTCCAGTGGAGGGCAACAAAAATGATTAGGGGGCTGGAGCACAAGACTTATGAGGAGAGCCTGAGGGAACTAGGCTTGTTTAGTTTGCAGAAGAGAAGAATGTGGGGGGATTTGATAGCAGCCTTTAACTACCTGAAAGGAGGTTCCAGGGAGGATGGAGCTAGGCTGTTCTCAATGGTAGTAGGTGACAGAACTAGGAGCAATGGTCCCAAGTTGCAGTGGGGGAAGGTCTAGGTTGGATATTAGGAAAAAGTTTTTCACTAGGAGGGTGGTGAAGCACTGGAATGGGTTACCTAGAGAGGTGGTGGAATCTCCATCTTTAGAGGTTTTTAAGATGCGGCTTGACAAAGCCCTGGCTGGGATGGTTTATTTGGGGTTGGTCCTGCTTTGAGCAGGGGGTTGGACTAGATGTCCTCCTGAGGTCCCTTCCAGCCCTAATCTTCTATGACACTGCAATATCGATTAATAATACGGAGGTTGGCGGGGAAAGCACACATTTCAAGAGTTTCCCCGCCTGGTTTACAGAGGGGTCTCTGTGTCCTCTCCATCCTAACCATCTATGCAGAAGCAACCAGAATCTAACTTTTAAGCACCCTCCTCCTACTTGAAAGTACACTACAGTGATAGATAAGCAGAACTGACCTCAAAGCGCTCATTATTCACCACGTTAATCCCCCTCACTCACTAGAACTTCTATCCTTCAGCCAGCCTCTCAGTTTTAAGAACATCAGCCAGCTAGAAAAATGGGGTGTTCTCATCTGAACGTTTCTCATGGTGCTGCAGTGAATCATGCTGCCCTCTGATCAGCAGCCTCACTCACAAAAGCCCATCTGATATGATGGACCGCAACAGGACACAGCATAACAAGGTACAGGGGTTTGAATGCAGAGAAAGATGCAGCTGTTTACTACAGCCTGCTTCCAGAAGTTATGCAGAAGCCAAAACCTCCTCTGTAGAATGGCTGCCATGCCCACTGGCAGCACAGCGACCGTTCCACGCAGAACAGCCTCAAAAGATCGGCAAACTCCAAAAGGGGGTGTGGTCTGAAGATGTGGGAGGAGCCCAGGTGAACCAAAAAGAAGTTATTACAGCAAACGAAGAATGTGTTACTGCTGCTGCGAAGAGTAGAAAGTTGCTAAGAGCCAGATTCTGCTGCCTTCACATAGAGTAGGGCCTTACTTCTTAATCAGATCCATTGCTTTCAGTTCAAACAGGAGGAGTTAGGTACTACTCCATGCAAGTAAGAATGGCCAAATACGGCCCTAATACTCTGATCTGATGCTTCCTGAAGTAACTAGAAAGATTCTCATTCATTTCAATGTATGTTAAATCAGACCCTAAATTACCCAAAATCCATATCAGTGCAGCCAAGCAGTATGTGTCCGTGGCTGACCAAGCATATAGATTTGGGGAGTGGCTGGATTTAATCTCAGGTCACAGGGGGTTTGCAAAATTTTGCTGCACTTTTCCACAAGCCATAGCCTCTTTCTGCAGGCTGTAGTAGTGCTGTACTAGGCAGCTTTCCCACAGGGTTTTAATCTCTCCAGTGGGGGTTTTTAGTCATTCCCAGTGCTGGTTACTAAGAATATCTATTTCTCATGACTGGATTGTAGAGCACATTATGTACACTATTCAGGTTTGTAATATATTTTCAAAAATCTTAATACTTACCACTCCAGTTAACCACAAATGGAGCATGTGGCCCCGTGAAAGAACATGTTAGAAATGGAAGAAGGAACCATTTGGGGTTAGATTGTGCCATCATGTTTTAAAAACAGACATTTCTTTTGAAATCATTGAGGAGTTGTGCCAAAACATCATTATAGTACAATATGTCTCCTTGGTTTGGATAGTTGCTTTCTTTTGTGATGAGTGAAGTGTCCAACAGATGCTTTAAATCCCAAACAGTGAAATCCAGGATTTGTCAAACTACCCAAGTTCTTAAAAGATAGATCAGTATAAGGCTAATCATAATTGTATTTTGATCTGATCTTCCACAATGATTTCCATTAGATATGGATCTTAGACAAACTCTTGGATCTGAGCACTTCCTAGACTACGGGGAATTTCTAATCCAGGTCTGAATCAGAATTTAGCATCTCAAGGCCTGTCTCTTGTTTGAAATAAAGGCCCATGTCTTTTATAATGTAGCTGGTTATCACCAGGTAACAAGCCTTTTTTATTAGCCCAGAAAGAATGCTGGTGATGCAGAGGTAAATTAAAGAAGTCTAAATTTAGGATGGGCAAGGGACAGTGATTCATTTCTGGAAAACAGAATGCCCAGGTAGGCCAAGTTGTCAGCCAGTGGCTACTCGGGTCCTGATATCAGGAAAGCCTCCTTTTTCAGGAACTTAAAACACATGCTAATTGCTTTCTTCAAATGGGCCCTCAAGGAACAATTAAGTGGCATTCTAGGAAGTAGCAAAAAAAGAGCTTTCTCTGTATGAACGGCCTTATTGATCTGAAATCTTATGCTCTTTCTTTGCCAATTTTGTTCAGCTGGAGTTGATTTACAACTATAGCATGTGTCTTATTAAACATTCAGCTGAAATAATCACATTCAGGCCCAGATCCGCAGCTGGCCTAACCAGACAACACCAATTAAACTTTCATGTATGTCACAACATGCTAAATACTATGAAGGTTAAACTAACCCAGCCTGAGGAAAATAAATACTCTCAAAAAGGCAGCTATATTTTGTTTGAATAATCCATGCATTATGTTGCCAGTGACAGTGTGATGACGTTACTCTAAATTCACCTCCAGGTGAATGAGTTCATAGATGTAATAATTTGTCACCTTGTTCAGAATCTCTCATTTTTACCTCCTGCTTTCTATCTGGTAAACATTTCAATGCAACAATCATTCAGTTTCTAATAGAAAAGAGAGACTTTTTCGGGGGCATCAAGCAACCAGTGTAGAGAGCTTCTCTCAGCCACCTGCTTTAAAATGCAACTCCTGTCCTGTACCTACCCTGTATGTAACTTTCTGTTCCTCTCCCTACTCTGATTGCTCTCTCTTTCTCTCTCTCTCTTTTTTTTTTTTTTTTTTACTATCACATTATCCCATATTGCAATTGTAAAACCACATTATAAAAGCAGCCAATATTGAACTAATTTTATCACAGGGCTAGTAATAAAGTTTAACACCAACTATAATATTGTTGTACACCAGAAATATTGCAACAGAGCAGTAATATCCTGTTAAATTCATTTTCCATCCAGCACCATAAGATCTGTTGAAAGATGTGAAGGGTGAAGGGTTTTTTGTTTGTTTGTTTTTTTAAGCTTTATTTCGGTGGAGCTCTATAAATGTTTAAATTTCATTAAAAATAGATCGGTGCATTTCAGAAGTTGGGCAGTAATTGTACTGGTGGTGTGTCCAAGACCTTTATAGTCTGAACAATGTAACTGATGTAACCACCCTGCAAAATAATGTACATCATTACAGCTAGCCCGTGGACAGTAATAACTAGAGAGATTTGGTACTTATGTGGCCCTCGTTACTGTAGTATCTGAGTGCCTCATAACCTAATGTATTTTGCCTCACAACATCCAGTAAAATGGGGATAATAGCACTGCCCTGTTTTATAGACAGGTTAAGTGACTTGCCCACAGCTGTACAGGGAGTCTGTGGCGGAGCAAGGAATTAAATCGGGGGCTCCCAAGTCTAGCACCCAAGCCACTGGACTATCCTTTCTCTGCATAGGAGGAAAACATTAATGTTTTCTGTTGCCTTGGGTCATGGCTAAAAATATTAGTTAGAAGCAAGGGGAAGAGTAAGGACAGGATAGGCCCGTTACTCAATGAGGGGGGGAAAACAACAGAAAGTGCAGAAATGGCAGGGGTGCTAAATGACTTCTTTGTTTCGGTTTTCACCAAGAAGGTTGGTGGCAATTGGACATCTAACATAGTGAATGCCAGTGAAAATGAGGCAGGATCAGAAGCTTAGACAAGTTAGATGTCTTCAAGTCACCAGGGCCTGATAAAATGCATCCTAGAATACCCAAAGAGCTGATTGAGGAGATATCTGAGCCACTAGCAATTATCTTTGAAAAGTCTTGGAAGACAGGAGAGATTCCAGAAGACCGGAAAAGGGCAAATATAGTGCCCATCTACTAAAAGGGAAATAAGGACAACCCGGGGAATTACAGTTCAGTCAGCTTAACTTCTGTATCCAGAAAGATAATGGAGCAAATAATTAAGCAATCAATTTGCAAACATCTGGAAGATAAGGTAATAAGTAATAGTCAGCATGGATTTGTCAAGAACAAATCATGTCAAACAAACCTGATAGCTTTCTTTGACAGGGTAACAAGACTTGTGGATGGGGGGAGGTGGTAGATGTGGTATATCTTGACTTTAATAAGGCTTTTGATACTGTCCCACATGACCTTCTCTTAAACAAACTAGGGAAATACAACCTAGATAGAGCTACTATAAGGTGGGTGCAAAACTGATTGGAAAACCATTCTCAGAGAGTAGTCATCAATGGTTCACAGGCATGCTGGAAGGGCATAACGAGTGGGGTTCCACAGGGATCGGGTCTGGTTCTGTTCAATATTTTCATGAATGAGTTAGATAATGGCACAGAGAATACACTTATTAAATTTGAGGACAGTACCAAGCTGGGAGAGGTTGCAAGTGCTTTGGAGGATAGGATTATAATTCAGAATGTTCTGGACACCCTGGAGAATTGATCTGAGGCAAATAGGATGAAATTTAACAAGGACAAATGCAAAGTGCTCCTCTTAGGAAGGAACAATCAGTTTAACATGTACAAAATGGGAAATGACTGCCTAGGAAGGAGTACTGTGGAAAGGGATCTGGGGGTCATAGTGGACCATGAGCTAAATATGAGTCAACAGTGTAATGCTGTTGCAAAAAGAGAAAACATGATTCTGGGATGTATTAGCAGGAGTGTAGTAAGAAAGACACAAGTAGTAATTCTTCTACTCTACTCCGTGCTGATTAGGCCTCAACTGGAGTATTGTGTCCAGTTCTGAGCTCCAGATTTCAGGAAAGAGGTGGACAAATTGGAGAAAGTCCAGAGAAGAGCAACAAAAATGATTAAAAGTCTAGAAAACATGACCTATGAGGCAAGACTGAAAGAACTGGGTTTGTTTAGCCTGGAGAAGAGAAGACTTAGAGGGGACATGATAACAGCTTTCAAGTGCATAAAAGGTTGTTACAAGGAGGAGGGAGAAAATTGTTCTTTTTAACCTCTGAGGACAGGACAAGAAGCAATGGGCTTAAACTGCAGCAAGGTAGGTTTTGGTTTGACATTGGAAAAACTTCCTAACTGTCAGGGTGGTTAATCACTGGAATAAATTGCCTAGGGAAGTTGTGGAATCTCCATCACTGGAGATTTTTAAGAGCAGGTTAGACAAACACCTGTCAGGGATGGTCTAGATATTAATTAGTCCTGCCATGAGTGCAGGGGACTGGACTAGATGACCTCTCGAGGTCCCTTCCAGCCCTATGATTCTATATGTCTATGATTCTAAGGACAGGAAGTAAATTACCCTAGCCCCTTAAGGTTGCACAGGGTATTATAATTAATACTTTATTTACAGTAGCAGCCAAAATGTGCTAGTGTTTTCCAAACATCTGAGAAAGGGCTAGTTTTGCTCTGAGGCACTCAGAATGGGAGGCCATGTCCACCTATAGGTACGCCCTGGATTAATTAAAGGTGTGTGTTGAAACCAATTTACTTAAACTGCTACCAAGGCCTGTGTTGGCACGCATTTCATTGCAAACTGGGTTTTAAATCAGTTTAGTTTACATCAGTAAATTTGTCAATACAATAGTGTCCACTCAGATTTGCACCGGTTCAATTAAATTGGTGCAGAGTCTGTGTACAGACAAGTCTTAAAGACGGACAAACAGATAGACAAGTAGACAGAGCTTAGGGGTAGAAGAGCACAGCTCAATTCAATTAACTGTTAACAACACAGCAGAATTTATTGCCATTTCTTATTTGTACAATGGTAGCCCCTGTGCTCCCCAGCCAAGATCAAAGTCCCAGTACCCGGGGTGCTGTACGAACAGATACTACCCCTAAAGAATTTAACAGCTCAATAGATGTTACAGACAAGGGGAAGGAGAAAAGAAATATCCCCATTTTACAGACGGGAAATTGAGGCACAGAGAATTTAAGCAATATGCCTAAGATCACACGGGAAGTCAGTAGTCAAGGAGGGACTTGATCCTACACCTTCTGCCTCCCAGTCCAATGGATTAACTACAAGGCCATCCTTTCTTTCACAGTAGGACCTAGATGTGCGTCTTAAAGAGGATTTTAAATGCAGACTGGGTAGGGACCTTTGGGATGACCTCTGGGAGGTCATATCATGCATAGGGTGCCAAGCACAAGATAGCGTATGTCAGAAGGTCACCTTCTCATACCACCCCTGCCTGGTGTGTGGTGGCCCTGCATGCACCCCACTTTTTGCTTCCCCTTCTCAGAGCTCCTCAAGAATACTTCTCCAAGACTGTCTCAGGTAATAACATCTATCTCATGAGGTAATTTAGTAACATGGACACCTCCTGTGACAAAAGAAAGCCCAAATTTGTCACTCAGAAGGGTCAGATTCCACCATCTTCTGTGACTCCAGGCTCTTCATCAATCTCAATTGTCCTTCATGGTCAAAGGCTACCAGAGGCCCCTACTAGAGTTCAAAAGCTCAAACAACAATAACACTCACCTATCCTGGGCTTAATAAAAGTCTCCCATCTCTCCTGGGTCTTCCCCAGCTCCCTATCCCTTGTACAGGGCATGGGCCACGGAGCCAATCCATGGGTCTTCCGCTTGGTCCAGTTTCTTTCTTCCACTAATCCAGGCCTCCCAGCATCTGACTTGTCTCCCTATTCCCAGGAAGCACTACAGAGTGTACTGCTCTCCGCAGCTTCCCTCAGGCCCATGACAAAAGCCCCACATCTATTCTCTCAGGCATGGCTCATCCAATCTGCTTCCTTTTATGGCCCAGCCACCTTCTCTTAAACCCAACTGAGAGGTCAGCTGACCTGTGACAGGTGCACATGGTCAATGCCACCCTGTTATAGCACAGAGGCGATTATGCACTGGCATTAAATTTATCCAAAAGGCAAAATATTAACATATGCCACAAGGCACAGGACAGAGTGTTCAACAAGTGCTTAGGGGAGGAGAACTGTAGATTACACACATCAATATTTGACCTGTCTAGTTACGGTAGGTACTGTACATTGCACTTTCAAGAATACACTTAAACAAATGTTCTGAACTTGTTAAGAATAAAAGCTGGGAGGAAAAGTGTTATTCCTCTTGAAAAGTTTTGGTCTTTAAGAGTGTCCAGTGTTCTTTCATTTGATAATATATATGCCGAGCAAGGTAAATTTAAATTTTGAACACTATGGACCAGTGTGATATTTAAATTGCTGTCCTCCCCATGGGAGCTAGCTCTTCAATGATGCCGACTTTCGAGAAGTTTTTGCCGTTGGTTTCAAGCCTTTCCCTCCAATCTTCTTCAGCTAATACTGGTGTTTGGTTTTCCAAAGTCCACATTATATTCCTAGAATAAAGATGGACACAAAGTGATGGCTACATGGCATTTATTCAAGGGTATATAGCTCAAGTTATGCCATAGTTTTGTAAAAAGGATGAACTTAGGGGTGTAAACTGTCACAATAACTCATGAAAATAAATCAATCAATCAATCACATTTTGTAGCCCTAGTCGGGAGTTTGCAGATTAATAACACAATACAGTTTGTTGTGTAGTATCCAAGGAAGTAGTGTGAACTGGCAGTATGAGGGGGGGACTGAGTTCAGAGACTAAAGTTCTAGTCCCAACTCAACCTCTTTAAGTAACTTTGTTGTGTGAATTGGGCAAGTCATTTAAACATTTAAAACTGTTTCCCATCTGTATGAGGATAATGAGGATAATAATACTTGCCAGCTTTCACAGAGTACTTTGACGACCTGATATGAAGTGTGATATGCTCATCCAAATATTGCTATAACAGAACCCCTCCCCCCCCGCAACAAAAAAAGGGATGAAAATAGAGGATCGGATCCCTCAAGAACTCAACAGAGCTATGGTGATTTACACCAGCTGAGCAACTGGCCCATAATGAATATTACCACAGAAGTAAACTTAAAACAGTCTATTCAAAGCCCAAATCTATGAGGTGCCAAGAGCTTTCAGCTCACTGATGCATCAGACCAAAGGTTGACCATGACCTTGATGTCACTGGCAAAGGTGGTGGCATGCCAATAGGATGCCTTCTCAGCAACCATTATCCACCAGTGGCTCTTTGGATCAGAAGTCTAAGCAACCCCCAGCAGGGGACCAGCATGTCAATCAGGCAAATATGTACTGCTAGGTGACTACTGGGCAGAGTCACTGTCTACAAGTACAAAATAGAAAGATGGCAAGACTGGCCACCTTTCCTGGGTGATCTTGGGAAGGCACTGGAGGACAACCATATTGGGACTCTCTTGACTGAGCAACAATCAATTTAGCATAATTCAAGCTCTACCTCAATTTCTATCATGATCAACATATGATGGAGGGAATTTTGTGTTTGGACACGGGGTGAGATAAAGGGAACAATCAATCTCCACCTCAAGATAGATGTCTAGTGTGGACAAACCCTGAGAGATGATGTGCCACTATCAGGGCAAGTGTTCAAAGAAACTATGGGCCTGATTCTTCACTGTCTTGCACCTTGGGTTGTTATTTAACCCAGTGTAAAGTGGGTGTAAAAGTCTACCATGCTGAATTGCTAGTGTTTTACATCCACTCTGCGCAAGTGTAAATGACAACACACGTGACAAAACAATGGAGAACACGGTCCTCTAGTTTAAGAGCAGCTAAAGCTCTTTGTGCCAATGGCTATGATAGCAAATTACCCGATTTGCTTGATTCTCATTTCACTTATATTGGTCATATGCTAGTGTAACACCACTGACTTCACTTGAGCTACTCCTGCTTTATACCTATGTAAGCAAAAGGAGAATCAGGCCTTAGATTTCCTATTACATTATTCACTTTAATGGAGCTATGTTGATGTAGCCAGCTGAGGATCTTGCTCATATTCCTAAAGAGAAAAATAAATGTAGGCTTGACATATGAATACATGTTATCTCACAGCTGCTGCTGGCATGCCATGTTCTATTACTTAGCTGATTCATGACCTGCCTTAAGTTCATTCATGTCATGAGCAATCTAATAAAGATATTGGGAGTTCTGCCTGAACTTTACAAGTACACGTGATATCTAGACTGAAGCAACCAAGGGCCCGACTCTGATCTCAGATATAGTGATGTAACTCTCAAGATACTTCACTAAGTGTAATGGGTTACTCCAGATTTCCTCATAGTGGATGAGACCAGAATCTGTCCCTTAATATCATTTTTCTGAAGAACAGTCAGTGTCTGTCACAGCCCTGGCTGAGCTTCCCCTGTAGTCACAGTACAGAGAGTTAGGGCAGCAAAAAAGGCAAAATGGAGATATCTCAGGGGTCTTTTATATCCGCTGCCATGTGCCTGGAAATTTACTGTCCCAAACAAACCCCAAAGCCCTTGTTTGTGGAAAGTTACTGGCCCAAGATGGCTCCAGGGTCACTGAGCAGATCACATGTCCTTACATAGTTTGCTGAATCACAAAGGTGGCCATTGGCCCCCTCACTGCCTGACACACCCTGAGGAAGGGCTATCTGGGTGGAATAAGTTTCTTCAGTGGCCCACTGTGAGAACTGAATGTCCTTGATGGACCATCAACACATAGCTGTCTAGCCCTAATGTAAATTCTAACTGGAGGGGGTCACCCCAAGACCAAACAGATTTGAGATACAAATACATAGCCAATACCCATCACTTCCGATGCAGTGATGATACATGGATTTAATCAGGATAATCGTATTTGACAGACTGTAACTTTTCCATTGACAGCTTACATGATACACTTTGTATGAGATTTAGGGAAATTGGTAACAACAGCGATATAAATGGTCACCTTCCTTATACACAGCATCACAGGGTAGAAGAGATCAGAGAGCACCTAAGTGCTTGAGCAGACTCTGCTTGTGAGTAGCAATTTGATTCTCCCACCTTAGCATACAAGTAACTCCCCTTGACTTCAGTGACTTCAAAGGAAGCAGGAGCATGTCCTCTGTGCATAGAAGCTGAGTGCAAATTTCCCTAAAAACGGTCATCAGTCGTTACCAATGATACAGACTTACAGCTTCCCCTCCATTGAATCTCAGGGAGAGTCATCAGACGCTTGAGTTTCCAACATAGCAATTCCATATTGAACCACTTTATGGCTGGCTGAGTCTATGTTGCCTTCTTCTGTTTGTCAGATATGATAGCACAAGGTCAGTTTAAATTAATTTGCCTCATCATGATACCTGTGGCAAAGCCAATGCATTGCAATGGTAGATATAGTCCCCTTGACTGCCACAGGTAGCCAATACCACGGAAAAAGAATTCTTTTAAGCCGTCTCCCCCTCCTCTTCATCGTGTTTCACAGATCTGTGCACTGCCTCTTCCACACCTTTCTTAAGACTTCCAGTCTTGCCTTCTTGCGAGAATACCATTGAGTAGATGGTGTCTTCTTGTGCAGATTGGGTGGTCCAAGAAAGGGCAGTTATGTTTTAAAGAGAGTGGCAGGCTGGCTGGCTGGCACCGCTTTTTAAACTTATTGCATGCACAAAAAAGAGAAGCACTAAAATGAAAGCATTGAGCAAAAACAAAAAATTTATGAGAGATTTAAAAAAGAAAAAGACTAAAAAATGATTCTTCCTCTATAGCTGTAAAAGCAGAATTCCAGAACTGCACTCTGAACAACAACCTACAGTCCATCAATTCTGACAGGCTTCTCAAGTAACTTTTGCAAAAAATATACTTGGACCCTGTACAGATATTGTATTGAATTTTCTAAGCTAAGGTCCTGTCAGGAGAACCTAGAACTTAATTTATTGTGTATGTTTACCAGCTGTCTTTGGGAGCGTCTATAATGATTCCCTTTTTATCTGGCAACAATAGAGGACAAAGGTGCAGTGATGCAAAGAAAGATACATTAGCTGTCAGAAACAGGTAACATATCTTGCTAACATACTCCATTTTATTTTCCCCCCACTAGCTTGGAGCAGTGTTTTCCCTTTTAAAGCATCCTATCATCTCTGACAGAAGCATTAAACCTGAAAGGCATCAATACCTTGGGAAAGTGCTGCCGGCTAAGGACCTAGCTCTAGTTTTGTCATTCAAGAGGTTTTATTTTTCCTATTAGGTCCTTTTTCCTGGAAAGCATCAACCATTTACTTTAAACTTTATCTGCTGTTTTTTTCAGTGAATACATTACCTGTCAGTTGTGGGGATGAGTGAGAGCAGTATATCCTGAAAGGCCTGGGCCATGCAATTGCCATGGTTCTTTCTGAAAGAGGGGCATGGATCTATAGAAAGTTCCTCTATTGCCAGGGCTGGTAAAGGACGATCAGTCTAGTTTAGATTAAATAAGGATCAACATGAACCTTCATTCCAGAACGCCAGCAGAACACAAATCTTTTCTGGGATTCAAGAAAGTGCACGGCTAATTTATTATTAATTATTTTTTAAACAGTTCTCTGCACAACTTGGTTTTGGTCAGAACAAATTCTTATGAGAGAGGCTAGTCTTGATTTTTTTTCCCCAATAGCAGAAAATCTTATGAAAGAGCCTGGTCTCCAGCCCAACCTCAGCGTTGTGAGAAGAACATCACAGCATCCATGTTGCTTAGAACATCAGCTGTGAGAACACTAATACTGACTAATTCCCAAGCAGGCTAATAGGAGTATTATAACAAGACAGCACCAGAATCAGAACTTTAGCCCAGGTTGTGGTACCTACCTAGAGCTTGGTCTTGGAAGGGTGCTGAGTGCTCTCAACTTCCATTGAAGTCAGTGGGAGTTGAAGGTACAAAGCACCTGGAAGAATCAAGCACTTAGTGAATCAGATCTACAAGGCAGATAAACAAAACAGTAGCTGATCTACCTGTAACTGTACTTCTATGTTGATAGAAGGACAGTTAGAGCCATTTCTACACAGGACCCACAAGAGGGATGAAATAAAGAGAAGAGAAGCAGAACGAAGAAGAGAGAAGTAAAGACATGAGAAAAGTTGAGTTTTCTAAGGGAAGGCCATGAAATGCACTGTACTATTATTGCCTTAGGGCTCTGTTCAGCTCAATTACACAGCATTTACTCTATGCAGGCTCTGAAACTAATTAGCAGCTGTTAATTGGGATACAACCTCTAAGCACAGGACCAGATTTGGATCCAGGGATTTGATTATAAAAAACACTCCAACATGGAATGAGATCTTCTGGTTTGGGCTTAATTCTAATATCCACCTTTCATTCAATTTGGGTTTCAGTGTGGCCCAAAAACTCAACACAAAAGAAACTTTTGTGGCCAGGAAAGTTTTAGAGTCGGTCACCAATGAACCTTTCAACTCACCTAAGCTGCAAATGTCAAGTATGTAACAAGATTAGAAATCAGCCAAGGTTCTTCTGATTTCAGGTTCTACTGCCAACATTTACGCAGCTCTAATTTCTGTTTGGATTCAGGAGGATGATAGAGGGATGTCCGCTTCAAATGACTCACTCTCATTTAGAAGCTATAGCGACTTCTCCATTCTATTATCTGGATGATTGTAATGATTCCTAGAAGTGTATCTGAAATTGTAACTGGCAAGAAATTATATGTCTAGGATATAGTAAAGGAACCAGGAAGAAGAGGCACAGTGTCCTAGGGAAAGCAGGAAGAATGGAAACAAGAATCTCAGACCCAAGCATGATTATCATAATGAATTTGTGGATGGATACAAATATATAAGAAACCTAGAGATATTTTTTATTAATCATTCGTGGGGGGAATTGTGAATCCCTGACTTCCACTGGCGAGCAGTCACTCATACAAGTTCTCCCAGTGAAGTCAATGTGTCCACAGAAAGCAAAGCAATTTGCCCAAAGTCCCAGAGAAGATCTGTGGCAGAGCCAGGAATACAACCCAAGTCTCCTAGTCCTGTGAGCTAGTTAGTGGACATTTGCTAAACACTCACACACATTACACTGTCCTCCTCAGTGGACGTGGAAAGACTGTTAAACTATTTCCTGGGTGAGTAACTTGCTTAGACAGAAGAATGAGCATGACAGAAGCATCATGTCACCACACCCAATTTTGTAACACGCCACCTTTAGGGGACCAACTATGCACAGAGCAGAAGGTGTGTTCTGGCCCCCTATTAATTAATTAATTATATTATACTATATTATATTACTGAAATCCCTGAGGCCTTGTCTACATAAGACATTTTCTAAAAAATTCTGACCATTACTAACATCCTGTCAGCTCCTTCAGTCTTAGCCACACTGGGAGTCTTAGGCCTGGTCCACACCTAAAACTTAGGTCAACCGAGCAATATTGTATGACATAGTTAGGTTGACCTAACTCCCACTGCAGACACTACTAGGTCAACAGAAGAATTCTTCCATTAACCTAGCTATTGCCTCTTGAGGGGTTGGATTTAGTACAGTGACAGGAAAAAACCCTCCCGCCGCTGTAGCAAGTGTCTACACTACAGTGCTAAAGCAGCATTAGTAGCATAAACATACCTTTATAGGGTATACAGGTCAAGCTGCCATGCTCATAGAGTGATTCTAATTGACAGGGTGCTGAAAATGCCAGTGGCAGCTGGTAGCTCATCAATGCTTGGGCTGCCAGTGCTGCTAACAATGATGGAGCTCAGCTGGTGCTAGTGAGGGTCAGAAATGTTTAGAGAATTTCCCAGTGCCAGTAGGGCATATAGCTCTTAGATTTTTAAGACGAAAAGGGATCGTTATGTTCATCCGGTTTGAATTACTGCATTACACAGATCATATAATTTCACCCCGTGAACTCAAATTCTACATCAAATTCAACAGCTTCTGATTGATCGAGGGCACAGCTTTTAGAAAGACACCCAAGTCTTGATGTAAAGATGGCAGTGGTTAATTACCATCACTTCTAAAAGTAATGCAGCTCTGACGGACTGATTTCATCCTAAATATATTAGTAAGAAGGTAGGAACAGTTCTAGTGTGTCCACTTGCACAAACAAGGGCTTCCCACCTAAGGTGCCTTTTTTTTTTTCCTTCATAACCAAGATACATAATTTTATCCGTGAAGTCATTTTTGCTCTCGATCAACAGGAAGAAATGAGGTGCTAGCTAAACTAATGTCACTAACTGAAATGACAGGTTAAGTATAAGTGTGTGTGATTGCAGAGTGCAGGATGGTAAAGTATATATCAACCCTTTTCAAATGTGACTGTTTAATAGTATTGTCATTCTTTGGGAAGAATCTTTCACACAATGAAAATGACAAGTTAGTGATACTCACTTTGGGGGCTAAATTCCACTCTCAGTTACACTGCTTGAAAATGACTTTAATGGAGTTACTACAGATTTATGTTGATGTAACTGAGAACTGAATTTGGAGCTTTATTTATTACAATATACTGCTATTTTACTGTTTTATATTGCTGACATTTTTCAGAATCATGTGAGCACCCTGCATCTTCAAATCAGTGTGAATGTACTCTCCTTCCTAATCCTGTGCAAAGAACGCAGGTTAATTAAACCTATGTTTGATTTATAAATGTTATCCCTTCTGGGAAGTGGAGCACAACTCAAGCTGCAAGGCAATACTATGTTTGTTTTACTCCCCCCTGGGACGCTCCTTGCATGCAATAATTTATGGCATAAATAATATTTTAAGGTAAGGACTGTTATAGCTTGTTTGAGTGACTCTGGTGAAAACTGTTCTAAAACAAGGCCAATTTTAAAAAAGATTGTGAGGAAGCGCAAGCCAAATGATGCAAGCATCCTCCAAGGGAGATGTAGTAATTTGTCCTTTAGCGGGTAAGCCATAAACCAAAGACATATCACAATGACATCAGGATGTAAAAACCATACAATTAAAAAGGGCAAATTTCTTACAGAGAGATCCAAATTCTGACCTCAGTCACACCGGTGTAAATCTGGAGCAATTCCATTTGAATCATTGCAGTTCCTCTGGATTTAAAGCAGGGTAAATGAGAGCAGAATATGATTCTTAAGATTGTATTTAACTCCTTTCCCTTCCCTCTGGAGAAATCATTATGGGCCAATTCCTCAGCTGGTGTAGGATCTGGCCCCATAACTTGATTATTGGTACCCATCTCAGGGGCTACTTTGCAATCATGGCCATCTTCCAGCTCTGCTTCCATCACATTGCTAAGTGTGGGTATGAAGTTAGTTGTGGGTAAGCGCAGGCCGGGACAATGGAACCGTGTGAAATCTCTCTCTGTCACACACACACACATCCCTGTAAAGAATTTCAATTAACTAAATGCCACAAAAGTGGTAGTTGGACTGCAAAAACCCATACCAAAATGTACACATTTTCTCAGTGAAAACAATTGCACTCAATATGTGCCTGTTTCAAAACAAAAAATTCACAAAAACCAGGCCTGAATTTGAATTCACAAAGAAATGGTCAGATTTAGAACATGCTGAATGGTGTTGCAAATATTTCACGCATCTCTTGTAATTAAGCTGCCCTGCTTCATTAAGGGAGGCTGCATCTGCTACAGTAAGTAGTGTCTGCCTCACCCATTCTTTTCCTAACCCCCAGTAGAAGGGAACGAATGTGAAGCAGCTACAGTGATCTCCACTGAAAAGTTGCTTAAATTGTAAGCTCTCTAGTATAAGAATTGTCTTGTATTCTGTATATGTGCAGCACCTTGCAGAATAAGAACATAAGACTGGCCCTGCTGGGTCAGACCAATGGTCCATCTGGCACAGTATCCTCTCTTCTGACAGTGGCCAATGCCAGGTGCTTCAGAGGGAATGAACAGAACAGGTAATCATCAAGTGATCAATCTCGCCAGCCATTCCCAGCCTCTGGCAAAGAGCAATCACTGCCTATCCTGGCCAATAGTCATTGATGGACTAATCCTCCATGAATTTATCTTGTTCAGTTTTTGAACCACATTATAATCTCGGCCTTCACAATATCCTATAGCAAGGAGTTCCACAGGTTGACTGGTTATCCACAGGTTCCACAGGTTGCGTGAAGAAATACTTCCTTTTATTCATTAAACCTGCTGCCTATTAACTTCATTTGGTGACCCTAATTCTTGGGTTATAAGAAGGAATAAATAACACTTCCTCATTTACTTTCTCCACACCAATCATGATTTTATAGACCTCGATCATATCCCCCCTTAGTCATCTCTTTTTCAAGCTGAAAAGTCCCAGTTTTTTAATTTCTCCATACCCCAAAATCATTTTTAATGCCCTTCTCTGTACCTTTTCCAATTCTAATATATCTTTTTTTGAGATGGGGTGACCAGATCTCCATGCAGTATTCAAGATGTGGGCATATCATGGATTTATATAGAGGCAATATGATATTTTTTGTCTAATGATTCACAGCATTCGTTAGCTTTTTTGACTGCTGCTGCAAATTGAGTGGATATTTTTGGAGAACTATCCACAGTGCCTCCAAAATCTCTTTCTTAAGCAGTAACAGACCCCATTAGATGGGGTAATTAGACCCCATCATTTTATATGTATAGTTGGGATTATATTGTCCAATGTGCATTATTTTGCCTTTATCAGGATTGAATTTCATCTGCCATTGTCTTGTCCAGTCACCCAGTTTTGTGAGATCCCTTTATAACTCTTCACAGTCTGCTTTGGACTTAACTATCTTGAGTAGTTTTGTACCATCTGCAAATACCTCACTGTTTACCCCTTTTTCCAGATCATTTATGAATATGTTGAACAGCACTGGTCCCAGCACTGACCCCTGCAGGACACCACTATTTACCTCTCTCCGGTCTGAAAACTGACCAGATTTTCCTATCCTCCTTCCCTATCTTTTAACCAGTTCTGATCCAGGAGAGAACCTTCTCTTTTTTCCCATGACAGCTTACTTTGCTTAAGAGCCTTTGGTGAGGGACCTTTTCAAAGGCTTTCTGAAAATCTAAGTACACTTTATCCACTGGATCACCTTGTCCACATGCTTATTGACCCCCACTAAGAATTGTAGTAGATTGGTGAGGCATGACTTCCCTTTACAAAAAAACATGTTGACTAACTAGGTACTGTCTTGGCCTGTTTCAGTAGTTGCTATGTGCCCATTAAGGGTGTGTCTTCACTGCCCCCAGAGTTAACTCAGGCTCTGACCCAAGTTTTGGACTTGGCCTCTGAAAAGCTGGATTCAACTCCTAGCTCTACCACAGATTTCACATGTGACTTTGGGCAAATCACTTAATCTCTCTGGGCCTCATCTTCCCATCTACAAATTAGGGATAATAATGCTTCCAATGTCTATTTGAAGTGTGAATTTTTTGGGGCAGGTACTGACTATTACTTTGTGTATGTGCAGCACCTAGCATAATGGGGCCTTGTTCTCAGCTGGGTCCTCAAGGTGCCACTGTAATACAAACAATAATCTGAAATGGAGTAAAGGTTGGCTTGAGTGTGTAGTGTTAAATCAGAGACTATAAATAACAGTACCATGGATTCAATAACATTATAATCACTGAGTGAAGGCTGCTTTGAATTCCTGAGTAATGTTTCTTAGTGATTAGTGCAGGGGACTAACAGTTAGTGCTCTGGGGTTCTCTTCCTGGTTTTTCCACTGACTTGCTGTATCATCTTCTGCAAATTTGTTCATCAGACAAGGAAACCGAGACTTCCTCTGCCTCTCCAGTCATGTCATCAGTGTCCCCTCTAAAAGAGAATTCTGGGAGCCCTTATTCATGCAGAAACTCCCACAGTCTGAATCCATAATGTGCACAGGACAACAGTGCTGAAATGTTAATGCTACTTCTTCAGCCATCAAACTGTTTCACATTATGTTGTTCTCTCAACTGTTAATCCAGGTGTTATTTACATTTGTACAGTAACATTAAACACTTGTCCAAGCAGTATTAATAACATCAATAACTATACCAAACATAAATAGCAGCAGCCCTAATAGTAATATTTCCAAAACAGCTTGTAATTGTAACAACCTGTCATTGTTATGCTGACTCAAAATTAAATTGCTCTGTGTATGGAAAGCAATGTGCAAAAAAGCCCATCTGTGCCAAGATTATTTTCCTTCCTTTGTAGTTTTGTTTGTTTGCTTATACCCAATAGCTTGGACAATGTCAGCATGCTTTACTCTCTTTATTGTTTGCCACATTCCAGACTGACATATCTCCTAAGTTGCTAGTCACTGGGAACAGAACCCCACAGAGGATTGACAGGAAAAGGACTGCTTAAGTCTCCTTTATCTGATACTTATTTGACCTTCATGAATCTGACAAAGTGGGTTTCTGCCCATGAAAGCTTATTCCCAAATGAAGTTGTTAGTCTTTAAGGTGCCACGGGACTCTCACTGTTTTATTTGATAGTGGCTTTGTGCGGCAAAACTTCATTGATTTCAGCAGAGTTACTCCTGATTAATAGTGGTAAAGAATCAGATTCCCAGGATGGACTTGCTAAGAAGGATGTGCAAGAGTAACCAAAATTTCCAAGAGATACTTTTCTCATCATTTCATTTCCCCCTATTTTATACAACCCCCAAATAGCCTTTGCCACCATACTTCCTGGAAATGGCTCATATCGCAAACAAACATGATATTAAATTTTTCATGCATTTGATGTGAATGGATTTTCATGCAAAGTTTTTGCATTCCACGTAGAATTTTCTGTACATCCCCATTGCTACAACATATAAGATAAGCAAACAGCACCTTCTAGCTAAGACAAGTTTAGCACTCTTTCTGCTGTCTAAGGCCCTGAACTAAAGTCCACTGTGGTCAATGGTAAGATATCTATTGTCTTCAGTGAGCTTTGGATCAATCCCGAGATCATTAGCTAGATGAACTTTTCCCAGTTTCCGTCTCAGTCATGATAATGCACTGGATAGATGTACAGTACAGCTTGAGAACAACCACCAGTCAGGTGAATCCCTTGTGAAGTGTGCGTTAGTGCTGTGCATTATGCCTCCTCAGTGTAGAAAAGACTGACAAATAATCTCCCTAGACACTTGTATGTGAAAACATTTTAGAAAGGGGGCTAGGTCCTCAGATGGTGTAAATCAATTGACTTACCTGGAGCTATGCTGATTTACACCATGTGAGCATCTAGCTCATGATAGTTTAAAACCATGTGCTATATTGTTACTTAGCTGTGCAGGAATCAGAATTTCTGTTTCACAAACCCCCACCCCCTTTGAGATTTTGACGTTTTCATTCTTAATCAGTGACAATAACCCTGTGAAATCCAAAAATTTCTGTGAAACAGAAATTTTAAAAAATTTTTGAGGTGTCTCAGAAGTTCCATTTCAGTAAACTCAGAACATTTTATTCTGATTGTGACTTTAAAAAAATTAATTAAATTTAAAAAATTCAAAATGAAAAGTCATTTTGAAACAAATTGAAAGCTTTTTTTTTCCAATAAAGGATGTTTTCAACCTTAAAAAAATAATCTGTATTTAGTTTTTTTCTAAATGAGATTTCCTCGGAGTTTACATGTTCCCACAGAAAGTTTCAATTTTGATGAAATGGCATGTTCTGACAAAAAAAACTCCATCAGAAAAATTTTGACCAGCTCTAAATTGTTACATGAATTAGGGTTACTATTGGAGCTGTGTGATAACTCAGCTGCAGGAGTTTTTGCGCACTTTATTTCCTGGTTTTGCATGGGCAATCACACCACTTGGGTGCTGCATTTGAACAACCCCAAAACTCAAATTAAAACTCATCCCAAAACACTGGGTTGACTTGATTTGGAATTGAACCTACTGTGAAGTGGTTTCTATACAAAACCATGGATCAGTGCTGGATCACTTGAAACTCAGCTCAGTTTCCCTCAATAGATTTGTGAACCTGGCCTCAATTTCTTAATTTGTAATGAAACCTGGAAGAAGGCAAGTGCACTGAATTTCAAGTTTCAGTACAAGTTGTGCACAACTGTAGCGGCTCCCTGTTACAAATATTTGTCCTGCTTGATTAACTTGCTCGTCTCTATATTGTGATGCAGCTGCTACAACATCATGGTGCTCGGATGTATGTCCCTGTAGGGGAAATTACTGAGGTGTTATTATTGTACAAGCCCTGACAGTTATTTTGTGCTTCCTTAATTAAGCCTAAATTGTGTTCAGACGCAACCAAACTTTGGGGCATTCCCAGAAAGACACTTACTCAGAGGCAAAAACCCTTCCCACACAATGTTTGCATTGTAGTCAGCAATTCTTTCCATGAGTGGCTTAATCCAGGCCAATCCTGGATTGTAACATGATAGTAATATGGAGCAGCACGAGCTCTATTCCGCTGACTGCAAGTTAGAGAATCTGGGAGCTAAAGGATCTGTGTATTTCAAGCAGACTCAATAAACTATCTCCTATGTGTTTGCAACACCTCACTCCTGTCTCTTCTCTGTCATAAGGGAAGTTTTGACTCTTCCTTCCAGCCCCTTAAAGGTACTCTTTCCTTTTTCCTATTCCTTTAACCTTCATTCTCCTTCACAGTGAAGCAGCCTACCTCAGCCAGTGGATGGCTGGCAATAATCAACTGGGCATTGCTCTGCCTCCAGCGTACGATTGAGTTTTGACTGTGTGTGGTCCTTGGACTTGGCTTCCAAGCATCCTATCATAAATTACCCTGAAAGCTGTAGGTAAGAGACCTTAGGTAATTTACTTAACTTGAGGTCCAGTTCAGTGGGCTAGCTCTTGCAATGCTTACTCCACCAGTAATCTACCTGCAGTCAGTGGGACTACTTATGGAATAAGGGCTACTCGCCATTAGTAAGGGTCACACCATGTAGCCACCTATGCCTCGGCCTTCCTGTCTGTAAAATGGGGATAATGATACTTGCCTCCAACACAGGGATATTCTGAGGCTTAATTCAACAGTGTTTGTAAAGTGCTCAAGTGAAAAGTATTAACCAGGGGGGAAATATGTTTGTTTTTTATTACCACATGACCCCTTCCTGCCAACTTCTTCTTGAAGTGAGGAAGGCAGCAGGAGCTCTTTGTTCCTTATGATTTCATTTGGTGGTGGTATAGCTATAAATAGAATTGCAGAGCCAACAATAAAAAAAGACCACAAAGGCTGCTAACTTTAAAGGATTTACACTGCTGCCATTTTATATGGACTGTGGTGCTGCATCTAAATACTTGATATATGCTCTGGCCATCTTCTCTGGCAATTGCCCTCCCTGACCTACTGGTGCTGCACACATCTTCAAGGTTAGAATATCTGCAGGAGCTGCTGTGGAAATAAGTCTCTGAGCCTTAGACCTGAACGGTTTTAAAGATGGATGACAATTGGATATTGGCTGTTTTCAAGGTTTGGAGGAACCTGGCAGGATGCACTAGTTTGCCCTGTTAAATAGGAGGTCAAACTAGATGATCACAATGGTCCTTTCAGTCCGTAACACCTATGAATCTATGAATTTATGGATCATGGCGGGTTTCTTCCTTTGGTAGGACAGGACGTGTTACCAAGCAGATGTAGCGGCACTATTGTTAAGGTTGTCTTACAGAGTTCAGTTTTAAAAGGAGCTTTACACCTTTATTTTGTAAAAATCTCATTGCAAGAGCAAAAACCAAAACATAGGCATTGGGTGGATGCCTTAACTGCCACTAAATGTAGTTATTGTTTGCCAACAGAGAGGAACTCCCTTGGCTTAGGAGGAATTCTCCAAGGTATAAAATACAGATAGGCCAAACCAAAACTCTGCATCCAAACACGCTCAAGCCTGACTTTCAAGGTTTCACAATCCAGATTGAGGCCCTTTTCTATCTCTTTAATTCTATTTGAATTGGGATTGGCAATTTCAATTCCAATAGGTATCCAAAAATTCAAGTGTTTACCCAAGGCTCATCTGAATTATCCAAGCTCCTAGAATCTGTCACTTCAGGGAACTCCAGTATTTTTTATTGGGCCCAAAATACATAAGAAAAATCTTTTGGGAGTTAGTTCTGCCCCTTCTCTGCTGATCTCTGATAGAACACAGAAGAGCAAGATGGAAATGAAACATAATTGTTTCAAAAGTTAACCAGGCTTTTTTGAACACAGAAAAGGTTTGGTTCATCTTAATGTTCAATTAGGGACAAATTAAGGTTCAGGGTGGTTCTCATTTCCCTTTTACCTAACAGATAGCTTTCAGAAAAGTGGCCTTTTTTGTGACAGATATGGAATTTCCAAAAGTGCCTAGAGGCCCATGCTTTTTAAAATGCCACTAGATGCCTATCTGAATCATTAAGCATCTAAATCTCTTTACAATCTGGCCAGAAGTTCCTATGTCACTTTTGAAGATGGGGCTTGGACACCTAATTCACTCAGGCAATTTTGAATTTTTTTACCCGGGACCCCAGTGTAGGAAACTATACATGACATAGTTCCACTATTACTAAAACAGTTTCCATCCTGATTTCATATTTTAACATCAGTTATAGAATTTTCTGTGTACAATGGAAAACTTGTTTAATAGAAGAATTTTGAAACCTTTTTTCCAATTTTCTAATATTTTTCACACTCTTTGAAGCGTGAACATATTTTTCCTATTGAAATGATCTTTTTTCACTTGACAAACATTTATTATTTCCCCTCCCTGTCATTTGTCTTGAACTGAGATGAAAAATGACACCGTTGCTTGGTTGGCACCCACAGCCTCATTTTATACAGTGCCTTTGAAAAGATATCTCTGGGACCTTAACATCATTTCTATTGGTGCTCTGGAATTATCAGTGGTGTCAACCCTAAGATTAGTGTTAGCTGCTGCCACAGAACCAGTAGAGGGAGCACAAAACATTGATTTTGGCAAGACTCATCAAAATGGAGGTGGTTGTGTTGATTCTTAAATGTGATGATATGGCAGTCTTTTAAAAAAAATCAACATCTCATCAAATCTACATAGATCATTAGAAGCTGGAAGACTTTCCCAACCTGTAATAATTGTGAGGTAAGCAAAATGTTGCATCTGAAAATCTCAAATGTAAGTTCTTCTTCCCCTAATGTCAATCCATGTTAGAAAGTACTTTGGATGATAAGTGTGACCCATCCGTTAAGGCTTCCTTAACAAGCAAAGTGCCACACCGAACAGACAAGCATTTTGAGACAGTTTCTCCCTCAGCACATAAACTGCTTTTCTGAACAGACAAGCTGCTATTTTCCACAATCCCAAGGCCAGAGACACTCTCTTCCTTGTCACAGCACACCTGGCTAAACACAGACAACTTGGAATCATGCACCTCCCCTTCACAAATTTCCCTGTTGATTTCAGGTAACATAGAAGATTTACCTTTATACTCTCTCTTGGATTGGGTGACATTAACCTGGTTACATATGTTTACCATATCAGTATCAAACATATCAAAACTGCTATAAACTGGAAAGATTCTCTCCCAATCGCTGTTAAGAGAAGCTGAACTTCCAGGTGAGGTCAGACCTATTTTCTTTTCCAGGATCTGGAGTTGAATTCTGGCTTTTTCTTCTATTGCTTGGATTTCATGTTTACATTTGGAAATTCTTGCCTCAGGTTCTAGTTTCAGCCTTCTGAGTTTCTGGGCTTTCTCCTCATCTTCTCTTTCTCTCTCAGCCATTTCTCTCTCATACCAAAGACGCCATCTCTCTCTCTCTCTCAAGGCTTGCAGCTTGATTGCTTTATCTGATTGTGAATCACTCATTCTGACTAACTTTAACCTTTAACATTCTCAGGATCAAATTTTAAAATTTGGAACAGCGTGAGGTTCTGATCCAAAACCCAAATGTTCAAATTCTGTGGATCCTGCCGACTACGCCACTGTGACCCGTCCATGCCTAGGGTAGCCATCTACAAATGCCAAAGGCAGGGCAGGCTGTAAAAGGAGAGCAAATTCTCCCAGCACTGGTGGGTGACACTGAAGTCAGACTTCCCAACCAGCCAAAACAGTGCTTCTGGTTCCCCACACTAGTTATCAAGAAGCCAAAATAAAAACATACACAGCCCCCTTTACTGCATTTCAGTCTCTAGCTCCCCATCAGCCACTAGGTCCAGTAAAGAGACCATTTATTTAACTCTATGCTCTTTACTAAAAAGGTTCCCCCTAACCCCAAAAGATCAGTCACAGTACCAGATCAATACAAGTTTGGATCTTACCCAAAATACCACGCTGCCAGCCAATCCTTTACTAAATAAAACTAAAGGTTTATTACAAAAAGAAAGAAACTGTAAGAGAAATATTAAAGGATTAAAGCAATCAGATACATACAAATGATTTGAAAGTCCATATATATGAGGTTTCTAGTAGAGTTGTGGAGTTTGCAGGCTTGTATAGTCCCTCTGGTATACATCCAGTATCTGGATGGGCCTCAGTCCTTTGTTTCACAGCTTCAGTAGATGAGTTGATCCAGAGGTAGGTGATGACTGAAAGACTGAAAAACAAACTGAAGACAAAATGGATGTGGCGCAGCTGCCTTTTATGTCCTTTTGCTTTTGCCATGCTGCTTGTAGAATTTTACAGGAACAAAATGGAGTCCAGAGTCACATGAGTAAGTCCTGGTGACTCAACAGGTATCCCTGGCTTCTCCCTCTGGCCCCTTGTACCTGTGAATCTCTTAATAGGCCTTTAATCAGGCTATCACTGCAGCCATCCTGTCTGGGGTGTGATCCAGACACAGCACAATTTGAAATAGATATATCAGTCATATCCATAACTTCCATTACACATATAACACATGAACATAAACATTATCATCTTACTTAGCATATTATAGCCTTTCTAACAGTACCTGACATGGCATATCTCACATGAATTACTGTGATTTTGACATTCTGATGTTAAGTAATATAATAAATCCCTCCCCCCACCCCCCAATCTAGCCAGCATGACAATAAGGTCAGTTTACAGTGGTGGAACAAGATAAGTTTAGTTCTTCTCTTAGACTGTGGGTGGGATTTTCAATGGCACTTATGCGCCTAAATCATTTGGGTGCTTTTGAAAACTTCACCTTGTGAGTTTTTTTACCTTTGGACATCTGGGTCACTTGGCAGTGTGGTGTAGTGGCTAGAGCAAAAGACTGGTACCAGAGCCACTAGGTTCAATTCCTGACTCCATCACTGAATCTGCTGTGTGGCCTTTTGTACGTCACTAAAAATCTCTCTGCAACTCAGTTTACCTATCTATGAAATGAGACAGGTTAGGCGGCTGGTGTGCTAAGACAACTTCCTATCAAGCTGTTGTCCATTGTTTTCTTGTGATGCCATGTTTGTCTCCATCTATTTGGGCAGAAAACATCTTTCACTCTCTATCTGCACAGCACCTAGCATGTCCTGGTCTACAATTGGGGCCCTTAAGTAACTACCACAGTACAAATGTTTATTAATATACTTCCCATATGCTCCAGGACTGCTGTGAGACTTAGTTAAATCAATGTTTGCAAACTGATTTGAGATCCTCTAGTGAAAGGCTATATAAGTGCAAAATGCATGCATGAGTATTTAACATATATAATACAGTATGGCTGAGATTTTCAAAGGCACAAATGGCAGGTAGGCAGTTAGTTTTGAAAATCTCCCCCCATCTATAAAATATCTCCACAGCAGCAGCTAGATACTACAGTTGTTGATGCTATATAAATACCTTGGCTAAATAGTACATACACAGCAAACTAGAATGTCAATTTTCACATTGCACTACATTTGAAACAATTTTCTACTTTTTTTCTGTTTCACTGTAAACAAACTGTCACTCTCTCTGACTTCACTGTAAGTGGGTTCTACTGTACATCCTCCAGGGAAATTCATTATGGCTGGCAGTCTGGAAAATGCCAGTATTCTAAGCACCACCACAAGATGCTGCAATTACTGTACTTCTGTTTCTTAGCATGTGAAGCTACTGTATTAATGTCAGCCTGTGCATATTAAACATGACAGTACTCCCTGGACTCTTTGTGTGATGCTCGTATTTCTCTGACAGTAACAGATTCCAGGAAAGATGGTTGGAGTGCTTTTCTTTTATTTTGCTCCCTTATTTTGCCCAAAGGGTTGACAGCAACTAAGATACAAATCTAAAGTAATTTAAAAATACCCCAAAAAGCTAAGCATAGCTATACAAAAATGTCAAAATGCAAAACAGTTAAAGAAACCATAGGAATATATCACAGAAAAAATCTATTTGTGCTACAGTTTTAGATTGGCTTAACAAATGGAATGAGCCAGTGTGATTCAACATTGTCAGGCAATAATAATAATTAATAATAAAGGGTTGTTTAGAAATCCTTTAATTGGAAATAAGATTCACCTTTGAGTAAACAACCTGGAGAGAGAGGCTGTGGGGGTGGATCCAGAGCCCTTTGAGTGATATATTATGTTGAAGCTGCTTTTATCTTTTGTCTAGTGCAGTTGTTGAATGTAAAGTTGGCTTCATCTGTGTGACATGTGTGGCAGTTGCCTCTTTGGTCTATGCATCCTACTGGGTGCAAAGGACCAGCTGGCTCAGCACATTCCTCCCAGCATTATTCTCTGCTCATCTTAATACGCTGCACAGAGATATGATGACATGCTTGGGAAAGATTGATTTGTGTGAGATGAGAGCAGGGTTGAAAGGCTGGGGGAGGGGAGGAAGAGAGGGGGCTACAGAGCAGAAGCAGGCTGCTCTCCTGACGCTAAAAGGAATTTCTTCTCTGTTCCACAACTCAGAATGGGAAGTACACAGACACTCTCAGTGTTCTCTTTCCAGGTGGGACAGAATCCAAAACATTCTATTTGATGAATGAATGAATGTTTTCACATTAACAAATTCAAAGGCATCTGTACACGCTTGTAAGAGATATTGCTGGGAAAGCAGTACAGGAAAGATGTCCTCTAGCCAAAATATTAAAAGGTGTGTATGGGGGAAAGGATACTCTTATTATAAGCTTGCAGAGGACGGATGGTGCTGGCCTGGGATTTGGAAGACCCAGATTCCCCGTTCTGCTACAAGCTTCCCTGTGTAATCTTTGGCAAGTCGGGTAGGGACAGATTTTTAAAGGTACGGGTGCCTAGTGAGATAGCACCTTAGACACCTAACACCGATTGAAGTCAATGGCAGTCAGGCGCCCAGATACTTTGAAAATCCCACTAGGTGACAAAATACCTTTAAAAATCTGATCCTTACTTTCCCTCTTCCTCTGTTCCTCGTCTGTAAAATAGCACTTCCCTTCTTCCAAGGGGTGTTGTGAGGATAAATACACTAAAGATTGTGAGGTGCTCGGTGTGACCCTAAGAGCACCACAGTGCCAGTGGGCAAGGGGCTCCCTGGTATGTAGCACTGAGTCTCAGCTGGCCTGACCAGCTCAGTGCATCCCACACACTGTTGTCATATTTATTTTAAAAGTGTCTTGTAATAGGTAACTGTAAAACTAGTAACTCACAGATCATAGATATTCTTGTGTGCTCTGTGTGTGCAGTTAACATGCGAAAAACTGAACAGATATTCTGGAAATGTTCTTCAAAAGTGTTTGGCAGTTAATGCTTAAGCCCAGCCGGTCCTAGAAAAAAGGAATGTTTTTTCACAGGCTTGACTCCATTGTCACCAGTGTAAATTAAGCGAGGTGTGACCTAAGACAATAAAAAGCACATTTACATGCCAGGTAAACAAAACCAGCAGGCAGGCAAGTGGGGGAAGATGACCACATAACAATCTAGATGTGGGATGGAGACTGCACCCCCGTGAAGCCTTCATGTCTCCTGAAACAGGGGCAACGACGTAAGTGATGGGAAAAGGCCATTTTATCATCCTTCTCCTGAGCAGACAAAGAAACAAAGAACTTTGAGTTCTGTGTTGGATCCTGCTAAAGTCTGGCCAGCCATGCTGGGAGAATGATGAGACTGGGACTATGGGACCTTGAACAAAAGACTTTAGTTTGTTAGTTAGACTTTAGTCTTAGGGAATGTCTACACTGCCGGGGCTGCATGGCTCGATGGTGCAGGATCGACTGAGACCCACTCAATCGATCCCGGAAGTGCTCTCTGGTTGATGCCATTAATCCACTCCCCCCCCTCCCCCTCGAAAGGAGTAAGGCTGAGTTGACCGGAGGGCATCTCTGGTCAACACAGTGCAGTTGAGACGCCGCGGTACAGCACCGTAAGTAAGTTGATGGGAGATACGCAAGCTGTATTACATAGCCTTAGAAATGCATTTTACTTGTGCTTGTTTGTAACCATTTCTGTGCCTATACCCTCTGTTTGGTATCACGTGAATCTGTGTTCTCTTGTTAACAACCTTGTTGTACTATAAACTAACTCACTGAAATGTGGGGGGAGGGAGGATGTTGTAAACTTCAGTTAAGCTAGCAGGCTGATGTGTGCTGTCTCTTTAATGGAGCAGTGACCTTGAGAAGGTTGTGTGTGCGCTACAGTGAGGGGCTGAGCACTGCAGAGAAAGACTTTTGGGAAGAAGTTGGAACTGAAAGGGTTGTTGAGATCCCCCTGCAAAGAGTGACTGGGCAAGAAGGGTGAAACCTTCTTGTTTGTATCCTGGCTGTTGGTGTTCAGGCTGTGAACCATGGATGGCAACATAGCATTTAAGCCACTGAGAATTGCAAGGCAAATGTTGATTGAACCCCTTACTGGCCTAGGTGAACCCCAAAGTGTCACACTTAGATACTACAGTAATGGGGGCCATATAGTTCGATTGTAAATCCAAAGGGCACTCTGCACCTTGCAGGATCAAGCCCATAAAGTATTATGTAAAAAAGAAAACCCAACTTAACTGCATGCCTTGGAAAACTCTGAAAGAGCCCTTGATCCTGGAGGAATCTAGGATAGGTCTTTCATAGATGGCACATGGAGTATTTTTCATCTCTGACCCCTACATGCAATAACTTTCTTTGAGGAAAGAAAACCACATGACTTACAATAAGGATGCAACAGCCAGAAAAAAATTATTCTAATTTACGGTGATTTAAACATACCATACCTGCATCACCATTTGAAAACCACCATTGTAAGAGAACTATAACAGAAAAAACATGGGAGACATTTATTAAAGGCCTGGCCACTTTAGCAAAGTCAAGATCTGAGCTGCCTGAAATGTAATGCAGCGCTTATAAACTAAAGGCATAAGTTACTAACTTAACATAAATGATTTCAGATTTGTGTTCAATGGACTTGGTAATTATACTAAGGAATTTAAGCTGACCTCATCAAGCCTGCTTTCTCTTTTAAAATGTATTTCTATGTCAATTAAAATGCCTGAGTACAAAAAGCAAAGTTTTTATAGGCCTAGTTATACTAATTCATTATTACGCTATTATATACTTGGCAGTCTCCAGATATACCAGTGATTAACTTAGCGTGCATTGGCTGCCAGTATTTCAGTAGTTCAGATAAATGTGGCTATTTGCTTACACTGCGCTGACTGAAATTGCAGTGAATATAGTTCTTGGATATCCTGTGGAAAGTAAGTTATTTCCAGCTGATAATGGCAGTAGGCTAACTGCAGCCTATATAATATCCGGAAGATTTGTGGTCAGTGGACATTTGACTATTGCTAAAAATAAGACCTATGAGTGGAAAAGCAGTTTGATCTACTGGATAGACAGGCAAGTGGGACTCAGGAAGCCTGAGTTCCAGTCTTGCCTCTGCCAGCTGTATGACCTTGGACAAGTCACTTCCCCCCTCTGTGTGTTTCTCTTTATCTGCCTTGTCCATTCAGATGGTAAATTCTTTGGGGCAGGGATTGTCCTTCACCTTGTGAATGTATGACACATAGCCCCAGGGGATATTGGTCTTGGTTGGGCCTCAAGGTGCTATTGCAATAATAATAAAATAGAAAGAGAGACCCAAACTGAAAGTGTCTGAAACAATGTTACCTTCTCCTCTCTCTCATCGTTATTACCAGTTTTTATTACAGTAGTTTTTTTTTATTACAGTATTAGAGACTTAGAGCTGATGTAGCCCTTCCGTGCTGCTTCCTTGTTGGAGCCTTTCGCTACTGCTGGAGCCTTTTCCCTCTGTCAGAGCCTTTCCTCACTGCATCACCCCACCACAGCCTTTCCCCTGCTGCCAGAGCCTTTTCCCACTGAATTGTCCCTGTTAGAGCCTTCCCCCTACTGCTTCTTCCCTGTCAGAGCCTTCCTCTGCAGAGGGGAAAGGCTCCATCAGTGGGGAGGCAGCAGGACATTACACTGCTAAAAATAGCCATGTAGGCACGGGAGGCAACTGCTTGGGTGCCTAAAAAGCCATGCAGGGTACTTACCCTAGGGGCACTCCATTATACTCACCTAAGCCATGCCTCACTCTCTACACTGCTATTTATACCCATAGCAGCTGGGCTACAGTGTCTGCACTCTACACGCTGCTGTAACTGTAAATGGACTTGGAGGCACTGAACCTGCAAAAGCTTAAACACGTGCCTAACCTTGCAGATCTGAGTAGACCTTTAGTGACAACAGACAAGACGCACACAGAGTGGGAGAAAGGAAACATTATTAGCCCAATTATATAAATGGGAAACAAAGGCGCAGCGAAACCAAATGATAGGACCATGGTCACACAGGAATTGAACCCAGATCTCCTCCCAGTCCATTGTCTTAGTCACAAGACCAGCCTTTTCTTCTCCACCATAATCAGTTAAAAGATAACAGTATTTAACCCCTGATAATTGTTACAAAATACCTAATATAAAACTAAATAATGTGATAGTATCAACAGAGAAGGAACTATTTTCTGAGGGAAATGGGCTATTGTTGTCAAATAAATGCTGAGGCACAGCCTAGGGAAGTACTGGAAATAGACATCGAGGAAAACCCATGGAGGAAATGTTTGATGCCATGACAGAGTTCTCTTCCTTTTTCTTTGCTGTGTCTGCCTCCTGGGGCCTGATTTTCACAGATTCTGAGCACCTGTACATCCCATTGTAGCTGTGGGTGCTTAACACCTCTGAAAATCAGTCCTCAAATGAAAGCTGCTGATGAAAATTGCTCAGTGGATGCATTTATGGCAAGGCTGCATTCAGGTTGGGGGTGGGAAGATCCCATTCAGAGACACTGAGACCCCCAGCTGGTGCTTGTAAGCTAACCCAAAGTGAATCTTTTGCGAGATTTGGAGTGTGTGTAATTTTTCTCCCCTGCAATTTCTCACTCTTATACAACTCTGACTTGGTGGATTTGAGTGGGAACAGCAAGTACTAAGATGTGAGACTCTGACAGATGCTGCTTTTGTGGTACTTGTAGCCTGAGCAGGTGCTCCAAGTAATGGGAATCTCATGAGAAGAGTTCCTTCTTCCAGCTAGACTTCCAGCTAGATTTTCTGACCCAAGAGGTTCAGACATTATAGATTGGAAAAGCGCCAGATAAATCATCTACAGTTTCTTAATTCATCCACTGTTGAGTTTGGTTGCTTTTGATGGGGACTTCTGAACCCTTGGGCATAACAGGCAGGAATAACTATGGGGCACTGCCATGGGGTCTAGCCCTCTGGGGGGTCAGGCATCCTTCCATCCTGCAGTTCATGTATAACCAGCTCGAGCTCTTGATCGCTAAAAAGGAGCCTTCAGATTTGCATCCATACTTGGCGCCTGTAATCTCTCAGCAACTGTCATTTTACCTGCACAGCTGGAAACTTGATCTGGATCTGGAGCGCTAGAATTTGCTGTTACTGGGTATTTTTGCCAAGGCTAGAATCTCTGCTCAGTCTCTTCACAGTTTGCCAGGCTTTGCAAGTGGAATGCACGAAGTTCAATTTGGAAACAGTTTCTTTCCATTGCTCTTGCCTACTTTGATCTAGAAGGTGAAGAAGATCTCTACTTCTGTTAAAAACCTCCTGTTCATTCTCGGCAGATTTAAATTACTGATATAGTCTGGTTGCATCAGATGACCATCCAGGAATGAATTGCTGACAAAATCCCTGAGGCATAGATTTCTTTTCAGTAGCCAGAACTTTATTGCAGGAAGCTTGGGGGATGGCACTGATGTTGTTCTGAATATCTGATTCTGAATCTTTACCCACAAGAGTCTCCAGCTTGGATTGGAACAGATCCCACCTTGCCTTCCACAAATTCCTCCGAGGTTTCTGGAGGCCACTTGCATTTGGAATTTGCATGCCTGCTGTGATCAGGCATGGCCAATGCGGGGACTGAGGAACCATATTAAGAATTTTATGCTCGGTGACCACCAGAGGATGTTGTCCAGCTGTAGAAAAAGCAAGGTGAGGAGACAAATCCAAGGTTCATCTTTTGCTAGGAAAAGTGGGTGACTGCTTAGGATCATACAGAAGTTTCAGGTCAACCATCAACACCCAGTCCTCTCACCTACTCCATCCAGATCATCAGCAGGGTATAAAACCTTTTATGTGGACCAGTGGTTAGAGAGTGCAACGATCCAAACTCTCCAAGTATATGTTACAGGCAGATAGCCGCGGCCCCACATTTAGGGTGTCTGCCCCAGGGAAGTTCTAGCAGGCAGGTACAATAACTCAATTCCTACCTCCACAGCCCCACTTTGGAGAGCATCCATTCTTCACCGTGCCCAGTTAGCTTTGTTTCTCGTTGTGGAAAGAAGACTGGGACATAGCCCTGCTTCCTTTGCAGAGGCTGCAGAGACAGTGATGCTAGCTCAGAGGAGTCCTTGAGCACATGAACTTCCATTTTGGGTGGCTGCTGCAGATGAGCAGCCAGAGACGGCTAGCTAGGTCCCTTCACAGTTCACAGACCCATGTAGGCAATTGCTGCATCTTGAGCTCTAGAATCTAAGTTCACATTTAAAATACTAACTAATAATAATAATGTGAGTCTCTAGCCCTTATGGTTGTGAAACCAATCTTAAAAATGTGATCTGACTGCAAACCACTGCAGTGATGTGTTCCTGAGCCTGCAGACAGCCTGAAACTGACAGCTCTATGGAAGTGCGAGCTTCCCATATTCCTTTATAGTGATGTTCACGCTGTAACCCAGTGATAGCAATATGAATGTCAATACTATCAATGATTTCATTGCTAATTAAAACGTCCACAGGAGGAGGAGGATGATCATGTTAGGCAGATGCGCACAATCTACTGTAAGTGGTATCACAAGTAGGTAGAACCTGGGAGAATCCCACCATTATTTTCCACTATGTAAGTTTGCGTTTTTTCAGAGCTCCGCTTGTTATTCTTGCTACCTACCTTTCTTTCCCTCTGTTGCAGGAGATGGTGGAGGCAGTGGGTAGCTTGATGAAGTGCCAAAAATCCTCCCGCCAGCTAATGTTGAATATAATCGCTTGGGACACAGGAATAGTTCTTCAAAACCAGAAACATCTTTTTGAACTGGGATGCCTAGCTGTGCTCCTAGTCATGCTGGGCCAACAAAGCTCGCTGTGGAATATTTGCTAATAAACAGGCAAGACCATGTCTTGTTCCCAACTGTTCTGGTTTCAAAAATGATAGAGTGAAAACAAATTATTCCCCTCTATGCACTCTCTCCTCTAGCAGAGGATAGGCGCAGAGATAATAAGCTGTAGAAGGTGAACTGATTGTTCAGTATAGTGGGAAGAGAAAGAGGAGTACAGTAACTTGACTATTGATCATGAAACCACCCAGAATATCTCTGTGCCTAAATCAACTGCAGTTAGAGAGGTTCAAATGAAAGCACCGCAGGACACTGACAGGTGAGCATTAGTTTTCTGAGACCAAATCTAGGCTGCTTGGCTAAGCTGTGAATGCTTTAGACCAAAGACCTGGCCAGACAGCCTTGTTTGTCATTAGAGAAGATCTGTGACAACAGCCATTAATCTTTCTTAAATTCTTTTTTTTTTTTTTAATAGGAGTTTGTAGAATGAGCAATTTTCTCTCTATTTCCAGTTATCAGTCTTTGTGAATTGCATCCCTATATATATATATATATATATATATATATATATATATATATGGGGTTAATATTTGCTGGGGCTCATCAATAAAATTGCCAGTAGTTTTCTTTCTGATGCTGCCATCCATCTGAGAGCGAGTGGTTTGTGGGACTCTAGCTGCAAAAGTTAACAGCTTTTTTTTTTCATTAATACCCTGAGTGATTCATCAATAAAATCCCTGCTTTTTGCCCTCAGTAAAATGATCTCCCTGTGTGTGAGAATGGCCTGCATTTACCAACTGCCAAAATTAGCTTGTTTTCCTTTCCCTTTCTTTTCAGTGAACACAGACTTTTATTCTGGAGGAGGTCTTTTCACAATACATCAGGCTTAACAATAAGTGCATTTTCCCTTCATGTGTTTATTATGGTCCTGGAACGTGCAGATCAGGCCCAGCTCTGATGTAATAGTGCAGACAAGTAATAAGCCTGAATTTGTGGCTTCTCAGGGTCAGATGGTATGTTCCATCCACACAATTATTTCTTCTCTACAAGTGAAATTAACCCCTATGCAGAGGGTTATATCAAGACTATGCACTCATAAGTTCCACTTACAGTATTGCCAACTCCAAGTATCCAGGAATCAGTCCCCCTCCCCTTCTCCTTCCCGTTGTGCGATTGGATGCGGGGAACTGATGGACGTGATGTGTCTTGATCTTAGTGAAGCTTTTGATACAGTCCCACGTGACTTTCTAAAAAGCAAACTAAGAGTATGAGGTCTAGATGAAAAATATAAGGTGGGTGGCACAACTGGGTTGAAAACTTGTACTCAAAGAGTAGTTATCAGTGGTTTGCTGTCAAACTGGAAGGGATCCTTCAGGGATCTGTCATGAGGACAGTACTGTTCAACATTTTCAGTATGGACTTGGATAATGGAGTGGAGCGTATGCTTATAACATTTGCAGATGACAGCAAGCTGGGAGGAATTGCTAGCACTTTGGAGGACTAGATTAGAATTCAAAACGATCTTGATAAATTGGAGCATTGGTCTGAAATCAATAAAATGAAATTCAACAAAGACAAGTGTAAAGTACCTCACTTAGGAAAGAAAAATCAAATGCACAACTACAAAAAGAGTGACTAAGTGGTTAGGCAACAGTATTTCTGTAAAGGATCTGGGGGTTATAGTGGATCACAAATTGAACGTGAGCCAACAATGTGATGCAGTTCCAAAAAAGATAATATCTGGAATGTATAAGAGCAGTTTCGTATGTAAAGGTACAGCTACAATACACACCACCGGAAACAGCATGTAGGGTATGTGTAGTCACTTGCCACAGAGAAAAGCAAGTGACATCCACACTGCAGTGTGTAGCTTCATGTGTTGGTGAAAGTCTCTGGCCTGAGGGAGGCAGTGGGGAAAGGCTCCAGCAGCAGGAAGATGCCAGAACATTTCCTTGCCTCCCCACCCCACCTTCAGTGCCTTTCCTGCTGCTGGAGCCTTTCCTTGTGGCAGGGAAAGATTCTGGCTCTGTGGGGAAAAACTCCAGCAGTGGGACACTACTCCACTAAAAATAGCAGTGTAGACATGGGTGGCATTGGTTGGGCATTTAGAGAACTGCATAGGGTGCATATAATCAAATATATTAAACCTCCTGGGTTGACACTTCAAACTGGGACAGTTCCTCATATTTGTCACCTAAAAAGAATAGCTCAGCTGTGGGAATCTCCCTAACATCCTCTGCCGTGAAGACTTATACAGAGAATTCATTTAGCTTCTCCTCAACAGCCTTCTCTTCCCACTCACCCAGTAGCCCCGTTGATTGTTTGCTAGGCTTCCTGCTTCTGATGCACTTAAAACATTTTTTGCTGTTAGTTTTTGCCTTTTGCTAGTTGCTCTTCAAATTCTTTTTTGGCCTGCCTAATTATACCTTTACACTTGACTTGCCAGAGTTTATGCTCCTTTCTATTTTCCTCAATACCATCTGACTCCCAATTTTAAAAGGATGTCTGCTTGCCTCTAACAACCTCTTTTATTCTCTTTAGCTATGGTGGCATTTTTTGATCCTCATACTGGGTTGTTGTTGTTTTTTTAATTTGGGGTAACGTGTCGTTTGAGCCTCTGTGATGGTGTTTTTTAAAAGTTTCCATGCAACTAGCAGGCTTTTCATTCTTGTGAGCATTCCTTTTAATTTCCATTTAACTAGCTTCATTGTATTTGTGTAATTCCCCTTTTTGAAGTTAAAAGCTACTGTGGTGGGTTTCTTTGGTATCTTTCCTCTTACAAGGATGTTAAATTTAATTACATTATAGTTGCTATTAGCGAGTGATTCAGCTATATTCACCTCTCAGACCAAACCCTGTATGCCATTTAGGATTAAAACAAGAATTTCCTTGCCCCTTGTGGGTTGCAGCACTAGCTGTTCCAAGAAACAGTCATTAATGATGTCTACAAACTTTATCTCTGCATCCTCTCTTGAGGTGACATGTTCCCAGTCAATATGAGGATAGCTGAAATCCCCCATTATTACTGGGGTTTCTGTTTTTATAGCCTCTTTAATCTCCTTGAGCATTTCACAATCACCATCACCATCCTGGTCAGATGGTCAGTAGTTTATTTATGAAAAGGATTAAGTTGGAAGGAGGTTTCTAGTGTGTAACTGTAAGGATTGGGAGAGAGTAAACATCACTTCAATGAAATTCACTGAGGTACTCAAGTTTGAGACTTTGCCCCCCTCAGAAATGTTAACGAGTAAGTACAAGAGGAGCTAAGATTACTTACCGGTTGGAAGAGAAGGGGATGCAGCACAGCAGACACAGAGCTACAAAATGGCTGCTTGAAGGCATCTGTAGCTTGTATCTGCACGTACAAAAACCAGCAACTCCTCAGTAGGTATTCTGGGAAAAAGGTCCTAGAAAAGTGCAACCCTGGGGAGATTTGGAAAGAACAAAGCTTTCACAGCATGTGTGTAACAGCCGACGCAGACCTACCTAGTAACCTGACCCAACCGAAGCTCACTGTAGGCAAAGGAAAGATTCTCACAGACAAGTGGGATTAAATGGCCTAATAAATGGCCACACTGGGGTACTGCCATTCACTCAAAAATTAGAGTGTTGAAAAAAAATGGGGAAGTTTAAGTGTAATTTAAACTGTGTGTGTGATGTGACAGCATTTACTTATTTCTTCACAGCAGGGGAAGATTCCAGGTGGGCATTCGTCAGTGCTGCTCTTGCAGCCTGAAACTTCCAAAGTGGGCTGGCTGTGAGGATAATTATCCCCTGTGCCTGCATGTGCCTGGGGCAGCAGATCCCTCCCTTGCCTGAGCAGCCCTGTGTGTCTATTGGTGTCACAAGGCGCTTGCTCCTGCCTTTTTAACATGTCAGCATGTGAAGGTGAGGGGCAGCTCATGATGAAACCTGCAGCATCTCCAGATTAAGCACAGAGCCTGCTGAGAGCTTGCTTCCTCCCACCAGTTGAGCCTGTTTATTTCAAGATTGAAAAAGCGCTGCAGAGGCTCCCAGCCCGATTAGTGGCTCTGCCACACCTCTGAATTCTTATTGACTGAGCAAAGACTAGGCCAATGAGGGGAGGGGGGAAGAGGAGCACGCACGGTCACTGCTCAATGTTGCTCCTAGCTGTTGTTACAAAAATTAGGATGGGGGCAAAAGCCCCAACTTGTCCTATCTAAAAGGTGCCACTGGAGAAGGCTGCCTGTTGGAGCCTCTTAGTCTGTGGATTAACTGAGGGAAAAAAGCCACCTGAAGGAGAAGCTGACTAAACTCCTAGAGATGGCTAAATTATAATCCAGCCCTGAGGAGGAAGGCTGGGGCTTCTGCTGTGAGGCGAGGCTGTTTCATTGGTGTATACCGTACTCCAGGAAGACAGCTAAGGGGCTTCTGCATTAGGAAGAGACAGCGTGACTGTTTGAAGCACAACAGGAAGAAGGCTGGGAGGTGGAACAAAAAGCTGACCAGGAATCCTATGGGGGACCCAGAGTGGGGTGACCTGGGGTAACTACCAAAGTAAGTCCCCTTTTGTAGAAAACTTAGTAAATCAGATCCCACAAAAGGGGTATGTGTTCTTGCACCAGCCTGTGTCTGGTAATTGATTGAAAGAACCCGGGAGCAGGGGTGCAGAGAGCACTGGCTGGGTTGCAAGGGGACGTGCTGGAGTGGCTCGCCCCTGGATGCTGCTGAACGTAGGACAAGATATAATTGGCTTAATCTGCAGCAAGGAGAATGTAGGTTGGGGATAAGGAAAAGCTGTCTAACTAAAAGGATAGTTAAATTCTGTAATAGGTTACCAGGGGTGGTTGTGGAATCCGCGTCATTGGAAACTTTTAAGAATAGGTTAGCTAAACACCTGGCAGGGATGGTCTAGGTATAGTTGGTCCTGCCTCAGTGCAGGGGGATGGACTAGATAATCTCTCAAGGTCCCTTCAAGTCCTACAGCTCTGTCAGATTAAAAAAAATGGGAGATTTATTTGTCTTATGTTTTTTTGAGCTGTTAAGGTTCACATTTTCAAGTTTTTGTCCACAATCACAAAAGCTGGGATTTATTTATGCCAGTTAAAACTGAGAGTCTCAAGTAACCCCATGATTCCAGGAGCTGGGGCTTTGAGACGAAACACCAAATATTGTGAGCCTAGCGATCAGATTGCCAGAGTTGACAACACTGGACTTCTATGTCCCACAGCTCTTGTGTTGGCTGTTTGCACATGGGGTGAATTTCACCCTACAGGAGCAAATGGAAGTTTGGGGGAAAAAGTCTTATCCAAACATTCATACCTTGGGTGAAAAATGGTGAAATGTTATTGGCATGTTGGGAATCTGAATCTTCTTGACCAGGTTGAATAGTAACAACCACAAAGGGGAGATGTAGAAAAACAATGATCACAAGCTGATGCCTGGTGGAAATCGACTGAAGACAGCGGAGTTCATTCATAAAATAAATCCATCTTTTGTGTACTATTTGCTGGTTTGCAATGGTGAATAGCTGAAGGTTAGGTAAGAAAGTAACAAGAATAAAGGCAGAGTAAGTGCATATTTTTACACTATATTTCAAATGGGAAGGTTTTATAGCTCATATTATCAGTTAAGCTGCAAAACCCACTGGTGCTTAAATGGTGATGATTAAATCACTCTCTGTCTCTTGAGGAATTAAGGTAATGGTACCCCAGCTGGTCCATGACTATGCCAGCTACCGTTTGCTCATCTGAGCTGAGACACAGATGGTCCTGTTCCCTCTGTTTGTCTTTGCTGAATGCCCTTTTCAGCCTCTCTGGTCTGTGACCTTTACAGTTTTATATCGTCTCCTAAAAATGGGTATATACAGTTTGCTGGTACAGTGGGACATTGGATTCATTTTCCCTCAAAGGGGTAGGGCTAGAGTCTCAGCTGGTGTGAATCAGCACGACTTCAGCAGAACCTTCCTGATTTACATCAGCTGAGGATCTGCTCCATCGATTCTCTCCCTCCAAAACTGTAATGGAATGAACAATGAGGACATATTGTTGAACATATGAAGAATGTCCATCTTGTTGCACTTCAAGCACAGGTTATGCACACTGTAAATAATAGCCCCATAAATCATGGCTGGCTATAATATAATACTTGGCAATTTTCACCTTCAAAGTAAACCTGCAGTATAATATAAAAGATGTTCTAATCAGTGCATTTAAATACAAAGGGAAGTAAAACACTCAACAACTTTTAATGTCAAATATAATAAAGGAATGATTAACAATCAAAGAACAGCTGAAATGTTTGGCAGTCTAATGATATAGAGTAGCGCTTGGGAGGTGGAATTCCTCTTAGAATTCAGGAGAAAGCAGGTACTTTCAGAGCGTCGGGTACGTTTGAAAAGTGTAGGTTCACTGAGCAGTGGTTTGTTAATTTAACCAGAAACTAAAAGAAAAGAAGAACTTTCCTTCTGGCAACTCTGAGAGTCCTTGCTTTGCCAGGTTGTGAAATAGGAGCTGTGTTCCCTACAGTCCTAATCTGTCCTAATCAGCTGTGGAGGGGCTGGAGGGAGAAGGGTGCAGGAGCAAAGGTGGTATGGGCAAACTATCAGGACCAGGCCAGGCGCAGTCTGTGTTCAGTCAGTTACCAAGCTGTGGGCAGGAGACGAGTAGTGGGGTCAGGGTTGAGCCAAGTCAGGACACCAGGAAGTCAAGGTCACGTAGAGTCCTGCGTGGGACTAGTAGTAGAGCCCTGCAGTGGGGCTGCAGGTCCCCCAGGACCCGCTGCCATAATAGAAGAAGCGGGTGGGACCAGGGTTAAAAAACAGTCCCACACTAGGGCAGCATTTCTCAAATCCAGCCATCGTGGCCATATTCAGCCAGCAGGGGCTTTTCTTTCAGCCACAGCCTCCTGGGTGGTGAATTGGGGGGAGGGAGAAACAAAGCAGTGGTCCATCTCTCAGGGCCATCAGCAGAGGCTAGACCCTGCCCCCTTCTGGAGCCACAAACACTGAAGGAAATCAGGAAGGCCAAAGCACAATTGAAGTTGCAGCCAGGAAGGGACATGAAGGGTAACAAGAAGGGTTTCTACAGGTATGTTAGTACCAAGAAGAAGGTCAGTGAAAGTGTGAGTCCCTTACTGAATGGGGAAGGCAACCCAGTGACAGATGATGTGGAAAAAGCTGAAGTACTTGGTGCTTTTTTTGCCTCTGCCTTCACAGACAAGGTCAGCTCCCAGAGTACTGCACTGGGCAGCACAGAGTGGGGAGAAGGTGAGCAGCCCTCAGTGGTGAAAGAACAGGTTCAGGACTATTTAGAAAAGGTGAACATACACAAGTCTATGGGGCTGGATGCAATGCATCCGAGGGTGCTGAAGGAGCTGGCTGATGTGATTGCAGAGCCATTGGCCATTATCTTTGAAAAGTTTCTCTCACCCAAAAGCTTACAGCAGTCCATGCTAACTGGAAGCTTTCCAGCTAGGACAACTCCCCCAGTCCAATGTTGCTTCTATTGTCTTCCAAGCGATATTGCTGCCTTGAGTAGAGATGAAGGAGGAGAGGTAGTCAGGGGACTTTTTTCCACCTTTTTATATCCTGACCCTTTTTTCTGGAAAAGTCCTTGCTGGGTCCTGGGCTCAGGCAGTTCCATGGCATACCTGTTCTGCTAGCTGTCCTTCAGGTGAACTGTAAATGCTTTGTTTACAACTCCCCTGCTGGTGAATCTCCCATTAATCAGGTAATGGGCCTTTTAGCCATGTGGCTGGCGTGCCAATGGGCCTTTGCCTTTGTCTTTGTCCACCTCCTCCCATAGCCTCTCCCACCTGCCAGCCACTCGCTGCTCTCTGCCTCCTCCCTGAAGCCCCCCTCAGCTGCCACTTGCTCCTCTTCACCTTTGCCCCTGAGGCCCACCCACTCACTCCTCCCCATGGTGGAGAAGAGCAAGTGGTGGGTGTGGGGAGGCTAAGGGGAGGATGGGACCTTGGGGAGGAGAGAGGGTGTGGCCACAGTCCAGGCACCAGCGCCCCCTCCCCCCACTGCTAGGGAACTTCGCTTCTGGAGCTCCACAGGCGGTAAGCTGGCGCACCTCCAAAGAGAGGGGATCTGTGCCTCATCCATGGCATTTTTCCTCCTGAATGACCAGCATTTTTGGGGAGGCTTAGCCTTCCCCAGCCTCTTATGCATGCCGCCCATGCTCCCTTTTATACTATTACTCTCTTTATAATTCTCAAATTCCACACATTGTGCCCTTTATATATTTGTTCTTGTCTTGCCCAGTCGGCCTTTCAATCTGACTGCTTGATTCCTTATATCATCTCCTATGTTCTTCCGTTTCCAAGCCCTTCCCTTTCACTCTGTCATTTTTGCACCCATCTCTGACACCTTCTCAGTTAACCACGATGCAATCCAACACTGACTTTTCGGAATGTGTGCTTTGGCAGTTGTGAGCGTGACAGTTTTCACTTCAGTCCAAAGATCATTGCGGTTGTCCTCCTCGTTCAGCTGTACCAATGTCTCAAACCCATTCTGGACGGATGTTGTATAATTGTCATTAATTTAGGACAAGTTCAAATGCATTGGACCTGTCTAAATTTGTATCTTTTTTAGTTTGAGGCTAGCAACAGATGGTCTTTGTCCATTGGACACTCGATCTCAAGCATTCCTGTATCATTACATAGTCAGTCTGATTCTTTGTCATACCATCAGGTGACCTTTATGTGTATAAATGTTTAGGATGTTGGGTGAAGATGGTGTTTTTAATAATCAGGTGATTAGAGCAGCAGAATTCAACACCCTGCTTTCTCATTTTATGAACACAAACCATTATTTCCCATTACTTCTTTATAAGAGCTTACAGATATAACTTTTACATTCAAGTTCCCAAATACAAGAGTGATCTCTCTAATTTGTGTTTTAGTAAGTGTCTCTTTAAGTCATTCAGAGAACTCATAAATCACATCATCCATATGTGACGCTGGATGGTGAAATCCTCAGGCCAGAAGGCATGACAAATTATAATGGGGAAGAGGCTCTGGCCATTAAGAGTTCAGGCTATGGTTATGATGCTGCTGCACCAGATCCTTTGGTAAGTACAGTGTCTGATGTTTGCACTAAGGAAAAGAATGATCGGAACTTCATAAACAAACCATCAAAGTAGGAACATGGAATGTGAGGAGTGTGTATGAACAGAAGCTCACCATTGTGACCAAAGTATTTGAAAGATGTAAGATAGAAATATGTGGAATCTCAGAGCTGCATGTGAAGTAAAGGGGTCATTTCATGATGAAGAATAGATATGCAGTGTCCTTTTCAGGATCTGAGAAAAAGAGAGTAAATGAGATTGCATTTGTCTTAGCAACGGGGACATAGAATCATAGAATATTAGAGTTGGAAGGGACCTCAGAGGTCATCTAGTCCAACCCCCTGCAAAGTGTGTGCTTGGATGTAATCCAGTCAGCAGTAGAATAATTACAATTTGCTTTTGAGTGAAGCCAGTCAATATGTCGATCATACAGGTTTACAGCTGGCATGCACTATCCCCTGTGAATTCCTAGTTACCTAAAACTGACCCATATAATCTCAATCTGCAGAATTGAGCCTCAACCAGCTCACTTTCATCCAAGTCCTGTAGCATCTCACCATCTGGGTGTAATGAAAAGGAGATATAGAGCTGCATGTCTCAAGCAATGAGGATTCCTCCACTTCCTCTGGGAGATTCCATGTTAAAGTATTTAAGGAGAGTATTCAAAGCAGTAGCAGAACTCCCAGCATTGAATTTCTCTAGTGAAAGTAGCACTAGGTGGGTTGCAGATGATCTGAGCATGTCAGTTGTCAGATAAAAACATTTCCAAATGCCTTTCTGGTTTTATTTACAAGGCAAGGTGGGTGAGGTAATATCATTTATTGGATCCACTTCTGACGGGTGAAAGAGACAAGCTCTAGAGCTACACAGAGCTCTTCTTCAGGATTTTTGGCTGAAAATGCATTTGATATTTGTTTCAGTATAGGGGCTCTTTTCCCTACCCTTCTTAAAAAAAAAAACAACTGACATTAAAAGTCAATGAAATAATAACTGTGTAAACTGAAGTCCTCATTTTATCTACAGAGCAGTTACAGCGTGTTCAGTGGCAGTGCACCCTGCCCTGCCAGTGTGCCTCGAACACTCCTGGAGGGAACGCCTCTGGGGAAGAGAGGGTACTTCATTCTCCAGGCCCATTTTATCAACAGAGCCTCTGGTTAGCCTGCCAAACATGGCTGCAGATTATGAGGACAGATTTTCTCATGTGATCATCTGCCCAATAGGAGCCCAATAAAGACCTGCAGTTCATTTTACATAGGCAATCAAATGGCCTTCAGAGATGAACAAGTTTTGGTCACTTGAGCTGGGTTTAAAGCAGTGGAATAACTGGTAAAAGCCTCTATTTCACTACCATGGGAGTCACATTGAGGGAAGTGGTCTCTGTTTGACTGCAAAGTGGATTCCATGAGATAACTTACAATGCGTATGTCAAGTAACACATAGTTCTTGTTCATTTGACATTCCTCTTAAAGAAGAAAGCTGGGGCTTTGCTTTGTTGTCAGATGAGTTTACACTTTAGTAAGGTCCATTTTTTAAGATGCGTGCCATCAGCTAAATATGTATAATCTGATTAGGAGAATTCAGCATCAATGTATACACCGGGCAATCATTTGTAATTGATTTGTACCATGCAAGCCAAAGTTTGGCTTCCAATTTGATCTATTCACATTTCCCCTGTACAAACTTAGGGTGGAGATATTGCAAGAACAGACTCTTTTGGAAGATTGCCAGTGTTCCTTGCTTCCAGTGAGGTCAGAATTACCACTAGCATGGGTTACCTTATGGTAGTCTAACACTCCTGCTCCAGACATACAAATAGGGCACAAAAATGCAAATGTTAAGTAAATTTCCATTGAACTTCCAAAAAGGGCTTGATATAGATTTAATTATGGGGAAAGCTGAAGGAATGGGTTGATTTTAATGCAAGTGTGTGTACTGTAGGGAGGATTTTATGCTCACTGCCGCCATTCATTCATTTGTACTTCCTATGCTTCTAGGGGACAAAGGATAATTTTGTAGTTAAAGCATGGAGCAGAGACCCAGGCAACCTGCATGCTAGTCTCAGCACTGTCAATGTCTCACCGTGAGACCTTAGGGAAGTCAATTTACTTTGCTATGCCTTAATTCCACCATCTATAAATTGGGAACAACCTCACAAGGGTGTTGTAAGAATGAATACATTAATTAATGTATGTAAAGTGCTTTCAGATCCTGGGAAATGTTTCAAATTTAGAAATATAATCATTTCAAAACCAAAAACAATGAGAAAAAGCTTCCCCAGCCCTGCTTTTTGATCAGCTAAAGAGTTGGTGGAAATTAAAAATCTGAAATGTTTGAATTTTGAAAAACTTCTTGCAAAATGATCTTCCCTTCCCCCTCCCCCTACACCCCCTCCCCCCCCCCCCATATATTGCAGAGTACATGAAACTAGTCCTTAAAGTCAGCAAGTTCCACATTAAGCATATTGCCCATTGGCAGGGTCCTTTATAAAAATTGTTCTTCTCTTGACCAGGTGAACCAAGTCCCGGTACTTTTCCTAGGCAATATCCAGCTGACTATGAATCTTTTTCAGTTCACACGTTATTTGAAAAATCATACATATTACAGAAAGTGATGGTTAAATATCTAAGGTGATGTCCTGTGTGCATTTTCTCATCAATCCCTGAAAAGGAGAAGGACTCATTTCTTGATTGTTAAGCTGAACACTACAGAAAGCTCATGTATAGACTTCATGTAAAACACACCAAGACCTTCAGCACAAAAGTCTACCATTTGAGCCAAACAGTAACTCCCTTAGCTGGCAGCTGTGGTAGGCTACTACCTTTGATGAGACTACCCATGAGACTGGGGATATGACACACACCTTTCAAGCACAAATCTTCCCTTTCCCCCATATCACTGTTCACTGTAGCAATAATATTTTATTAAGCTAAACAATTGTCTGTCAATGACTGTGTCACATGCACATACCATATGAATGAAGGCAGTACAACACTACCTGGCAGCTGTTTTCATGTAAAAAAAAAATATGTTCTCTACTGATTAACTGTCAAGAGGTGCGCGGAAGGGGGAGAGAAAGAGGCCAGCTAAATAGTTTAGCAATGTGAAATTCATGTGGCCAGTAAATCAGTTCATAAACCTGTCTGTTGAAAATGCCATGGCTTACTCTGATCAAAACACTCCAGCAGGAGCTGCCTCTAGGACCTTATAGCTCAGTGGAGAATTGCAACCGTTAATCTGAAAAATATTAAGAAGTAAAACACAAAATAAAACAACGCCCTTATCAAAGCCTGAAGTCAAGTGTCTACGGTCCTAAACATACTTTGTCTGTGTCACCTGGGCTGCTAAATGCTTTCTATTGATTTCTCTCACACTTGCTTTATTTTTTATTTATTTTTTAACATTCAGTCCACTTGTTTCGGTGGTATAAAGCGTGTCTTAAAACCATAGGCTGTGATGCGACCATTTGCAAGAGCAACACCTGCCTTGGTCTCAGTCCTTTCTTCTCAAGGCCCGTGACAAAGCTAGGGAAGGAAGCCCGATTCCCCTGCTCTGGGTTAGATTCTGACTGTAGGAACAGCCCTGAGTTAAGCGAGGTGCCCAAGCTGCCCCAAGCCAGGAGTAGCTCTATTCCCTCCAAGGGGCTATTCTTCCTCCTGATTCTGGGAGCAGGGCAATAGTTTGATGCTGATAAACCACCCTTCCTCAGATAAGCGGGCCTGTGATAGGAACCAGGAGAGTCAAGCCTGTGTCCACTGCTTGCACCTTCCTGTCCTTTCCCTTTCCAAGCAAGCAAAGAAGTGGGTGAGCAGCCCGGCCAACATCTACACACTCAGACCCAAGGTCTAGTAACCCCTGTAAGGGGGTCCCCTACTCCTTGATGCAGGCATATACGCTGAATCACAGTCTAGCACTAAAGGGTCTTAGAAACACAGAAGAATTAAGGGCCTGATCCTGCAAGGTGCTGACCACCCACCCACAGGTCTCATTGACTTCAATGAGAGCTCAGCACCTCACAGGGTCAGGCTCTTATTGGGTCAGTTTGTCCATTTCCAAATGTTTCACTACCAGAAACAACACTCACCTTCCAACACACACACAAAACCAGGCCACACAGCAAAATAAATGGTGAGGTGCTTTTGAAACCATAACAAAGTGGCAGTCTGACCAGTGTGACCTGAGGCAGTGTGTTGCATTACGGGTGTGTGACAGGCCAGAATGTCCCTCAGGACAACTTTCAACTCTGTTCTCTTAGTGTGTGTGGTGTGGGGGGGGGATGGGGGGGGGGAAGGTTGGTTGTTAGTTTGTTCTTAAAGCCAGAGTGTTGTTGAAATGTGGCAGGAGGACATTGTCACCGTTTCAGAGTAACTGCACCAGTGTGTCCCCTGCCACGGTGTCTCAAGGACACCCACTTGAAGGTTTCTGGCTGTAGCCATCACCTCTCTTGGGCAGAGACCTGCATCTTACTCCCTCCTGATGGGGGTTTTAAGGCTGCACAGTGCCCTGGATACACAGCAACAAACCGAGCAAGCCACTCTGACTACAAAGGCCAGTGCCTGTGCTTGGGTTTCTCTGTGAGAACTATGAACATTGTACTGCCAGCAGTTACAAGTCACCACACAGTATGCACATTTATTCTCCAGGAAACAGCATACATATAGGAAACTTTATTGTTTGATGTATGTTTTTTCTGTAATGCTAACAGCTTACTAGAGGTCATCCATCAGTCTTATGGGGACCCAGTAGCCCAAAGACTTTCCAACTCTGCCACACAGTTTGGGGACCCCTCCTTGGACAGCAGATCCTGTCAGTTTGCTGGCGCAGGAACAAGATCCTGAGTCAGTTTAATCCAAAAGTCCGTTCTCTGTCTGTTGGTCTCTAGTGAATCCAGTTTGAACCTCTCTGGAGGTGTTATAACCTGAGTGATTTGCTTTAATCATCCATTCTTGTTTTCACTTCCCCGAGGAGCTGTAGTAACCATCTCCTGGGGCGTGTGTACAATCCCTGGTCCACAATGATACAGAAGCTATTCAGACACTTATACAATAGAGTCTCCAAAAGATATTGAAGAAAGAAGGCTTTTTTCCCTTCAGGAACAATGGAAAATAAGATTACTGTTCTGGAAGGAAGCCGTGTTTGCGGTAAGATGAGACATCTGACTGTAGATATGTGCAAAGGATGCTTCCCTCCCCACTCCCCCATACACTTTTTCACTGGCCATCAGAGCTGAAATCAGTTCAAGTGTCTTGGCCCCAAATTTGGTTAGCGAGCACAGAAACTATGCCTTTGTTCCAGCACTGGCAAATCCTCTAGGCTTGATTATCTAAAATATAACCATCTGCAACCACTTTAATCAATGGCACATGCATAGGGCATAAATACTGGCGGCATTGTTTGTGTGAGATTTTCATTATTTCAAACTGTGCTGTGGGAAAGAATTAATAGGATAAAGCGAGTGGCTGTGATTTATCCAATACAGAAAGGAGACATGTAACACACACTGAATAGTGGGTTACATGTCCCCTCTGGTAGCTAGTCCACAGAAAATATGAGTCTACTGTAGCTACTGGCTAAAGAAGTTGCTGCTTCAGTTCAAATGGTAGAATCTTATAGGAGATCCTGGGTTCAGGCCCCCTTCACAGTGCTATTTGCACTCATACTTTTCAAACTGCAAATGGCTAGAAAGGCTGAAATACTAGAGTAGGTTGCGGGAGAGGAGGGCCATTCCCATTAGCAACTTCACAGGAACCCATAGATCACACCACATTCTGGTGGCACCTACCATACCCGTCAGAGAATTGGTTTACTATCATCTTTCAGATAAGTAATTTTTCACACTGAATTCTTGTGACAAAGCCTATAATAGAAACAAGCAATGGTAGGCCATGAATCTATTATATAGACTGATAACAATGACTTTTGCTAGAACTGGAAACAAAACAAATGGAAACTTCTCTCGAGTGGTTGGTACTCTCTTAAAATCATAAACTTCTGGTCTTTCTTGGACAATCTACCGGTTCCAGTGCAGTAATACACAGCATGATGCTAGTTTAAGTAGTTGTTTGTTGCTCCTGTCCTATCTGTACAGCATGACCGTCAATCTTACTCCCCCTCTAATACCCACATTTGTTTAGCATTTCATTAATCAGCAGTAGGCATGTTTGTTTTGTATTCTGAGACAGCTCTTAAAACTACCCTCTTCCCTTAGAACTCCAATAGGCAGGTTAAAGGGTCATCCAGTCATATGGTTTAATCTACGCCCTGCCTGACGGCTCCGAACCTCTGCAGCACGTTCATTGCTTTTTCTCTCTCTTTCATTGCAAAACAATGATCTGGTTTTCAAAAGTCCACTCCGTATCTGCCCACTTTGGGGATTGCTTTATGAGAGCAAGGCTTTGTTTGTAATTAGTTCTTCTTCTTTTCATAGTGAATGTTGATCTGGGCTATTCCAGATTAGTTCAAGACTTAAAAGCCTCCTGTGAAGTGCTACTTTATGGGAAATTCTATCAAAGCCAAAAGGACCTAAGTGCATGCTTAAGTGCTTTACTGAATTGAAGGCCACAAGAGGAAACCACTGCACCTTCCCTGGCTGAGGTTTGGTCAGTCTCATATATTCAAAGCAACTGTGGAAGCCAGGGCCATCACAGGTGGATTGGGCTCTTCCGCTTCTTTGCATGTGAAAGCCAGTGTAGAATAATTAGGACTCTTACTGAAAAAGCTCATCAACATCTCACCCAGGAAGAGTCTTATCCTTGCAATCATAAGAAATACAATGAATCTGACCCATCCACAAGCAGCCATAAGACACAATGACTTCACCAACTACGGCCCATCTCTAACCTTCCTTTCCTGGGTAAGATTGAAAAGGTGGTGTCTTTAGCAATGTGTCATCTCCACCCTGAACAAAGAGTAGAGGCACGTGGAAAAAATCTTAAAGAAATATTCACAAATATTGAATGAATTTGCACCTCTTGTGCTTGCTTTTTCTCCAGCCTTGTGAACGCATGCTGAAAGGAATTTGAAAGTCCCAATATTTGGATAGTCACTGAAAGCAAATTTTGAATTTGACAACAGTGTAATTTCTGAGTTGTCTGTCCGAATGTGCAGTTTCAAATTCATGCTGCTGTTGTTTAGTTATGTTTAGTTTTGCCAATCAAGAAACAGAAGTGCTCCCTTGCCATTTATACGATCAACCCATACTGTGTGAATTGCGGATGGTGACTGTTCACAATGTACTGTTCCCCAAAGACTTGCATATTGAAAAAAACCTGAAAATAATTTTAGATGAAGAGTTCAATCAAGAATGTATTTGCAGACCATTCACAAACACTAAAAGAAGTGAAATTCATTGGATAAATTATTCATTAGGAATTATTTATTCACTTCTAATTAATGAAGTAAACTGTACTACTCATGCTTTAAGTTAAGCACATTTGTATGTATTTGCAGGATCAAGGCCTGAGCAAGAACTTCACGCTTTGGGATTAAATCCTGTCCCTATTGAAATCATTGGCAAAAATCCCATTGACTTCAGTAGAGCAAGGATTTCCTTCTTAGATTTTAGTTTAATGGCCCATCCTTGCTATTCTTTAAATCAGTCAGTGTGGTTGATATTGAATGATGCAACATACTCCTCCTTCTAAACCTGGGTTTTCCATTTAGATGCATGGAGTCTTTCCACTAGGCTCACCTGCAAATAAACATTTTAAAGCAAGGGGAAAAATGTGGGTAGCTTGTCTGTAACACCAATGAATTTTTTGTGATATCATAAATCATATAGATTGTTAGAGGGAAATCATATTGAAAATTAGGAGTGGGCCTGAACTGCAAAATTAAGATCCAGGTTGGAATTTGACCAAGGCTTGGGCATGTTCCGTTCCTGGATCTTAGTTAGTGTGCCTCTAATATATTTAAAATGAAGAAAAAAATTCCTGCTGAAATAGAAATTGTGAAAATTTGAGAATATTTTAAAATATAATTTTTCTCTGTAAATAGTTTAGTTTGGCCAAGATTTTTAAACTTGAGTACTTGAAGCTAGGTCCTAGTGCAAAAAAGCACTTAAAAACATGCTTAAATTAATCATGTCAGTAGCCCCATAGAAATCTGTAGGAGGATACCTGTACGTGCAAATTTAAATGCATCAGTAAGTGTCTTCAGGATTAGTCATTGGTACCTAATATAAGTGGTTTGATTTTTATATGTGCAAAGCACCCACAAATCTCATCAGAAATAAATGGTATTCAAAAAAATCATGTTTTTGTATGTGCCTGAATGTGGATTTAATACCTTAATGTAGTCAGCCAAGTTTGAAAATTTTGGCTTTAATTTAATTAAGGTTCTTCTTAGAGTGATGGTCTCTGTGTGTATTCCACATGTAAGTATGCATGTGCACTATACACCTGAGTTGCCAGATATTTCTTAAGCAGTGTCCATTTGTCTTCACATGCACAGTGGTTTTCCTCATGCTCTTCAATGAGAGTATAAGGGAGGTGCAGAGTGGCACCTCTCCAGTTCCTTCTTGCTGCCACATGGCCTGAATCGGAATCTTCTGTGTCCACAGCTTCTTCCTTCAACTGCTTCAATTTGTAAATACATTGTAAATAGTTTTAGTATTTTAATTTTTACTCTTTTAGTCTTAAGTACTAGTGCAATCAGTGAGTTAGTTGTTTTCCTCTCCTGCATTAGGGAAATCCTCCCCATGAGGCTAGGATTATTCTCAGAGTCCTAGGGTTCAGGAATTGCATTTCCTGTCCCCCTTCTTTTCAGTGAGCGATGAACTCCAACGCTGCCTCTGCTGCTTAGGTGAGGCTCACATCTTGGCTAAGTGCAGCATTTCCCTCCCAGAATCATGAGGATCAAGAGCTAAGACTTAGAAAACATCTGATGGAGAAGGCCATGAGATCCCAGTCAGATCTGGACGAGGTAGAGGGAGATCCCCCTGGTACATCAGCCTCAATCAACAGGCAGCTCCCCTCCAAGAGCAAGCTCAGGAATTGAGACTAAGACTTCCAAGCCCAAGGAGAAGGCTTCTTATGAGAGTAAGGGACACTCTCATGAGCACAGAGACAAACCTTCCAAAGCTGCCCAAAAGAAAAGAGATCCCTTCCCAACCCCTTCAAAGTTATGAGAGTCCTTGCACATGAAGGAGAATGGATCCATCAATTTCAGTACCAGTTCCAACATGCAAACAGAAAGACAGGCATTTACCACTGCTCCTTTCAACATCCAGATCAGACTTGGTGCTGATACTGTCACAGCCCAAGAGAGTTCCATTGTGACTAGGGAAGCACTGGATCCCACGGCTCTGCCAACTGACTCACTCCATACCGTAGGGTAGTCTGAGACCTATGTCTGCTTGGAGGACATTTTTGCGCTTCCCATCCTCCTTTCTCTCGGATCAGTCTTTATTCAGAAACATAGTTACTCCGGAAGAGGAAGCTATTCTGGGGACATGGAACTTCTCTTCTCTCCCACCCATGAGCCTGAGTACATAACCAGTGGTATCGTCAGCTCTGCTGGTAGTTTGCGATCCAACTTTTTCATCCAATGAATAAGAGATTCAAGAAGAACCCCAATTCTTTCATACAGAAATGGGCCCAGACAGAATTCCTAAGAGTTTGGGGTTCTGTCCTCTGACCAGATATGACTTTACAAGAGACATGTGGTACCCAGTGCTATGGGGACCTCCTCAGTCAGTTGATCCCTCATACTGGCATTATTGGGACCTCTGGAATCTCTACTCTAGGCACCTCAGATCAGTACATGAGCCTTATTTACCATCTCCTGGGCCAGCACCAGCTGGCCCCATCCAAGTATGCAGAAGAAAAAGTTGAACCAGATCTGACAGTTGCAACAGATCATGGAGCAGTTTCATCATCTTCCTCAGATGAGGAGGTTACTCCATCATCACCATCTCTGCCTGATGACTACAAGCAAAATCAGGAGTTCCGACAAAAGGTGGTGTCAGAGCTTCAGATAGAGTTTGAAGAGATTCAGGAGCCCCAATATAGATTGCTCACAACCCTCAGGTTCCAGTCGAGCACCGCTCCAGATCAAGAAGGCCACCATGTATCCAACTAGAATAGGATGGGGCACTCCTGCATCTTGCACTCCCACCCCAAAGAGGCCTGAGAAGCACTACTTCATTCTATCTAAGGGGGCAGAGTTTCTGTTCTCTCACCCACCTCTCAACTCTCTCATGGTACAAGCAGCCACTGAAAGATCCAGGCTGCAACACACCAAAACTACACCTTTGGACAAGAGCGCCAAACAGCTTGACCTCCTAGGGAGAAAGGTCTTCTCCTTGGCTTCTCTCCAATTTAGAATTCAAATTATCAGGCCTGTCTAGCTAAGTGTGACTTCACTAATTATGTGATTTTAAGGACAAGCTGCCTTAGAAAGATAAAGCTTAGTTCCAGTCCTTAACTGATGAAGGCAAATTAGTGGCCAAAACCTTCTTCAGGCTGCAGTGAATGCTGCAGACAATGTGTCCAAAGAGATGGCTACAGTCATTGTCATGAGGAGAGATTCCTGGTTTCAATTTTCATGTTCTCTAGAGAGGTGCAGAGTACCATTCATGATCTCCCCTTTGATACAGTTAACCTGTTCAGTGAAAAGACAGATAAATCTCTCCTCTCTCTCAAGGACTCGAGGATAATACTTTGTTCTCAGGGTATCTATGCCCTTGCCCCTAAAAGAAAGCATCAGAAGCAGGAGTTGTGACACTCTGTACCTCAAAATAGCACCCTGGAACCCCCACATTCACCACTATGATATGATTATGATATGTTCAGTACAAAGTATGCCATGTGAGATATTGTTTGAGAAGTCATGATCTGTTGAACATTACTATCTTGTTGATTTGTGTGTTACCATTGTATCTGAAGTTACGAAGTTTTGCTGTGTGTGTTATTGAAACATGCTATGAGTTTGGGAGACGCCCACAGCTAGAATTTCAGCGGCAACAAAGGAGCAACTAATACTGGTCAGACAGGCATTGATGGCCCTAACTCCCACGTCACAGCAAGGATCTTTCTAGCACTGGGAGAGAAAGTATAAATGAGTCAATATCAACACTTGGCCTCTCTCGTCCCCCATCTCAACACCTGGAAGATCATTTGGAAAACAAAGACTTTGAACTGTGGAGATTGGTCCCAAGTTGAGAAGGAAATTCCACCGATGTAATAAAAACTTTAAACTGCCTGAAACATCCAGTGGGTGAGAAACTGCTTGATTCAAATCTTGCTTAGTGTAGAATTTAGACTGTGATTTTATTTTTATCTCTTATGTAACCAACTTTGATCTCTATGCTTGCTACTTATAATCACTTAAAATCTATCTTTCTGTAATTAATAAATCTGTTTTCTATTTTACCTAAAACTGGTTTTGGTTGAAGTGCTTAGAGAATTTCAGTCAGGTTAATAAGGGCTGTTGCACATCCACTACCCTTTGCTAGAGTAGTGAACTGATTAATGAGCTTGCACTGTCCAAGGGAGTCTTGAGCAGTGTAAGATGGTATATTTCTGGGGTGCAAGGCTGAGGGCTGGGGTTATTTGGGGTCTCTCTCTGTATAATTCATGAGTGGCTTAGAGAGCATTCATGCAATTTAGCAGAGTGTGGGTCTCTATATGCTGCTGGCTGAGTGATCACAACACCTGGAAAGGTTTGCTGCTTGTCACTGGCATTTTGTACTGAGATCAGAACCAGAATGAAGCTGTGCTCAACAGGATTTAAGTCCTGCTAGACTTGCGCTAAGCCTATGCCAGTCAGTGACCCACACCCGGCCTGCTTAAAATGTTTGGGAGAATCCCACATCAGTGACAAATGTCACATTTGTAAGGGATTTAAGTCCCACTCAAAGAAAGATAGAGTGGTGAGGCTCAAGTGTTTACTCATGGAGGCAGCACTTCACCCTCCATTGGACTTGTCTCATGAAGAGAACGGCCCAAGTATATCAGCTTCAGTACAGAGTACACAATCAGAGATGTCTACAGCTACGCGGTCCCATGTGCTGGTACCAAAGAAAAAACTTAGGCCCTCCTCAGGTTCAGTACCTCACTTGAGTGAGTCAGTACCAAAAGCAAATAGAGGCAACTATGAGACATTTGGGGAAGTGTCACTCACAGAGCACTTTTCAGTTAAAAAGGGATCACTATGTCAGGTCCATTGAGGGCATCTCCTGAAAGATTTCTGCAGCAGAGCCATCAGTCATTGCCTTTCCCAACCACCCTGGAGGAGTATGCAGCCACAATGGACCTGCTTAGACTCTCAGTACTAATATCCCTGGCAGTGCAGAAAGGTTTACAGTTGATACAGATGCCTGCGGCATCTACTTCACCACATCAGGAACCTATGGTACCATTAACTCCCAACTTCCGCAAAGGCCAGAGCAGCTGAAAGGCAAGCCTCTGATGATATCCCTGGTACTGCCTTCTCTGAGCTTGGGCTACCTATATTTAATCCCAATTTGTTCTGCCTGCCATGCCCTCCCGTTGTCAGATGTTTTTGATCTTTCTTCTTTGGAATCGGAAGTGCATTTGTCCCATCCAAGACAGAGAGCATGGTCCCCAAGACTGTGATGAAGGTTATCAGTCATGCAGCAGTTGCAGCACTGGCCTCCTTCTAAGGGGCAATAACCCAGTTAAGGATGGGTCCCATGCCCTTAGCAGTGGTCGTTCTGGACACTGTGGGGAGTCCCTCCTTCTGCTAGGACCTCCCCTCAACCATCTCATTCATTGTCATTGAGACCACTCAAAGGGTGTCAGCACTGAGGGCATCATCAGGGCCCAAGGATAATATTTTTGGGCCCAGTACAAACTTGTAACACGGGCCCCCTCCCACACACATACCACATTACCTCATCCCATACATACAATCTCATGAGCCATGAAAAATGTTTTCCTCATGGTAATGGGGATTGCAGCCTAGGGTAGGCCCCCCAGGGCTTACGGGCCCCGGTAAAGTGTACCCTCTCTCCCCCATGTGGTGGCCCTGGGCATCACTCTCTAGATCCCGGTACCGAGATTGGTACCGAGCAGTCAGGAGTCACTTGGGCAGTTTCCCCACCACAAGTCACAGAGCAGCCACCGCCTAAGAATCCTGTTGTTTTCTCTTCCTTGTCACTAAACAAGGCTGTTGAGGTGGCAAGTGACTCACTGCTGCTAAGGACCACAAAGCTCATTGAGACCTATTGAGAAGGGTGGCCTCTGTTCTTGCTGTTCAGGCAAGATCCGCTGAGGAGAAAGGGCAGGAATTATAGGAGAGGCATTTTGATGAGTTGGTCAAGGGCAATGTACCAGCTACTGTAATTCTGTCTGTTTCCCACCTTTTGTTTACAAATCACTTGTCCTGCTTCTTAAGTGCCTGGTCCCACGTAACATCAGATTGATGGGTCTTAAGCACAGTGGAACTGGGATATGGCTTCCAGTACACTTCTACACCTCCTTTTCACCTCCTTCCCCATCCGTCTTCAGGGACCACTCTCATGGGTTCATCCTTCACTAGGTGGTCCAGTCACTTCTTCAGGCTGGGGCCATAGAGGAAGTCCCATTGTGCCTTAGGGGGAAAGGCTTCTATTCTTTCTTGCTACATCTGTATTCCCAAAGCAAAAGGAGGTCTCAGGCCTATTTTAGATCTAAGGGAGTTGAACAAATTCCTGAAGAAAATAAAATTCCACATGGCTACCATAGTTTTGATCATTCCCTCCCTGGAATGCTGCTCTTGACTTAAAGGATGCTTACTTCCAAGTCGTGATACACCACAACCATCACAAGTTTCTCAGACTCATGGCAGATGGGTCCCATTATCAATTCACAGTGCATCCATTTGGTCTCTCAGCTGCTTCTTGCATTTTCACAAAGTGCATGGCAGTGGTTGTAGTACATCTACAAAAATTAGGAGCCCATGTGCTCTCATATCTGGATGACTGGTTGATCAGAGGCAAGTCTGAGGCTCCGGTATTATCCAGCATATCCACTGTCCTGCCCATGCTGGACGCACTGGTAAATTGGGACAAATCAGTTCTAAAACTGGTATAAAGAATTGAGTTTATTGGAGCAGTCTCAGATTCCACAAAGGCCAAGGCCTTGCTACCACAATCCAGATTCAAAACGCTACAGGCCCTGTTGCTGCAACGGAAAGCGTATCCTCTCACCACAGCATGCTGCTGCCCAGCCTTCTGGGTCACATGGTAACATGTACCCATGTATTTCCACCTGCCAGGCTGCATCTCAGAAAGCTGTAGGGATGCTACCAGCAGCCTGTGTCCCAAGATATCATTTGGACAAGGTCTTTGAGTGCCAATACCAGTTTTGTCATCTCTGGATTGATGCAAGGACCCTTTGAAAGTCTGTGTGTGGATCCCAGTTATCCCTCCACTACCAGCCCTCACTGTAGTCACAGACACCATCCCTGTTAGGGGCCTCATATGGGGTCCCTGTGGACTGAAGGTCTCTGTTTCTCTCAGGATCTAATGACTAATAGAAATGTCAGGGAGTTAAGAGCTGTTTGACTAGTTTGTACAGCTTTCCTCCCACATATAGTAGGAGAGAATTCTAACAGACAACTCTGCAACTAAGTTTTACATGAACAGACAGGGAGGGGTGCTGTCTACCCAAGTATGTCAAGAGGCAATTCACCTTTTGGACTTGCTTATAACCAATTCAATACATTTTAATGCTGCTTACCTTCCAGAGAAACAGAACATGTTGGCAAATTGATTGAGCAGGACCTTCTCTGATCACCACGAGTGGTCATTACACCTAGATGCAGCCAGATCCATCTTCCAGCTCCGGGGGACTCCTCAAGTGGACCTGTTTGCAACAAAAACCAACAGAAAATATCAGGGAAGGTCTCAGCCCAGGCTCACTGACAGATGTTTTTCTGCTGCCTTGTAAGGATCCCCCACTGTACGCTTTCCCTCTGATTTCCTTGCTACCCAGGGTCTCGTTCAGTTAAACAAGACCATGCTTGTCTCATCCTTATAGCACCAGCATGGCCTCGACAACACTGGAACACGACCCTACTGACCTTGTCAATCAAACTTCCTTTGTTTCTCCTGCTGGATCCAGGTGTGATTTCTCAGTACTGCAGCCAATTGCTCTATCCCAATCTGTGAACCCTTCACCTGACAGCATGGATGCTTCATGTGCAATACATTTGGAAAGATCCTGTTGCAAAGATGTTCAGAAAGTGCTTCTGAATAGTAGAAAACCCTTTACTAGAGGCACTTACCTGGCTAAGGAGAAGCACTTCTCCATTTGATTCCAGCAGAAAATTGTATCTTTGGAGCATGCACCCCTGAACCTCATACTGCACAATCTTCTATGCTGAAAACATCAGAGTTTGGCTATTAGCTCTATAAGAGTACATCTGGCAGCATTCTCAGCCTTCCATGCCTCGGTGGATAGTAGATCCCTTTTTTCCAACCCCATCATCACCAGATTCCTGAAGGGCTTGGTCAGATTGTACCATGTGCAAGATTCTATCCCTCCTTGGGATCTGAATTTGGTCGTAGCAAAGCTGATGGACCTGCCATTTGAATTCCTTAGAACTTGCTCTCTGCCTCACCCCTCTGTGAAGGTAACATTTTTAGTTGCCATTACCTCAGTCAGAAGAGAGGGCGAGTTGAGACCCCTAATGTCAGAGCTTCTCTACAGTTTTCCATAAAGATGAAGTTTATCTCTGCTCTCACCCAAAGTATCTCACTAAGATAGCCTGGTTAACATGAAAATTAGAGACTATCTGTTTGCCAACATTTTCCCCCAAACCTCATGTACATAGAGATAAAGAGAAATTTCATTCATTGGATTTGAGAAGGGCTTTTAACTTTATACCTGGAGTATATTAAGTCCTTTAGGTTCTCCACACCGTTGTTCATTGTGGTTGTGGACAGAGCTAAGGGCTGACCAGTTTCCACACAGAGAATCTCATCCTGGATCTCTTTGTGAATTCATTTATGTTACCAATTGACTAACATAACCCCACCAACTAGATCAGGGGTTCCCAACCTTTTACTCAGTGTGACCCCATTTAAACACTGAAAATTTTTGGCAACCCCAGCAGACAAGTCAGGGCGTTGCAATGCTTATGGTATTTATATTTTTCATTTAAAATCATTTTAATGTTTTTTTAAAATAAAAAAATACAACATTGAATACAAAGCCTAAAATAGCTATTAAATCCATGTATCGGACATTTATTACTTTTGCTTTAACTGTGGATTGTATGTACTGTGCGATCATACTGTTAAACAACCCTAGATTTCACAGTTGCTAAACTGAGACTTAAAACTGTGGGAAGGGGGCACACTGCAGAGATTCTGGGCACTGCTGCTATGTATAGATATCCAGTAACAGATTGCTGTCATGTAGGCTGTTTCCCGGTGCTGTCTCAGTTTTGCCATGGGTGGCTCTGGTTCCCAGATCAGCCCAGACACCGGAGGATACAAATTGACTTAAAGCCACCTTATCCCTTTTCCCCTGCAAGTTTTGTTGTGCTGCACCTTTTTAGTGCCTTGCAGTAATTGCCTCATTCATCTCACTTAGGCTCCATCCACAACATTGTGAGCACACTCCCCTCCCCACTCTCCTGCCCCAGGTAGCCCCACACCCAGCACTGTGACAGCTCCTCATCTCTCCTGCCCCAGGCAGCCCCCCAGCACTGTGACACCCTCCTGTCCGCTCCCCTGCCCCAGACAGCCCCACCACACCCAGGACTGTGACACCCCCATCTCTCCTGCCCCAGGCAGCCCCACACCGAGCACTGTCACACCCCCATCTCTCTTGCCCCTCCCCTCCCACACTGTTCCTCCCTCCTGCTCCAGCCCCGAGCAGTGCCTCCCCTCATTCCAGGGCCTGGCACTGCTGGGTGTCACGATGCACCCAGGACTCGCTGTGGTAGGGAGGGTGCTTGGGTGGGGAGGACACAAAGCGAAAGAGGAGGAGTGAGACCGCCTGCCAGGCTGCTGCTGCCCAGTGCACCTGGCTAGGAGTTGTCAAGCGTCTTTGCAACCCCATTTTTTATCATTACAAACCCAGACGGGGTCGCAACCCCAAGGTTGGGAACCACTGAGCTAGATTCTTGGCACATTCTACTAGAGCGCAGGCAGAACTGGTGGTTTTCTTGGTGCAAGTACCTATTACGGACATTTGTGAAGTGGCAACTTGGTCATCAGACATACCTCTGCTTCTCATTATGCTATTTCCCATCAGTCCAGGACAATGGCAGTTTTGGATGGATTGTCTTATAATCACTGTTCAGGTAGACTCAGAGACCACCTTCCTGTTTGTCTGCTGTGAATCACTTACAGGAGAATGGCCCTGTGCAAGCACTCGAAGAAGAAAAACCAGTTACCTGCCTTTCTGTAACAGCTGTTCTTCGCAATGTGTTGAATGTGTCCATTGCACAACCTGCCCTCCTTCCCGTCTCTATTGGAATCTTTCAGTACGACGGAACAGAGGGGCGTCGGGAGCAGCTCTGCTCTCTTATACCAGCGCACAGTGGTGTGTGGCAGCAGAGGGTGCTCAAGTCACCCCAACGGGTACCTCTGAGAGAAAAATTTCTCTTGACAACTGTGCACGAGGCGTGCACACACCTACAGCAGCATGTTCATGCGCAACGCAGCCAGAAAACCAACAGTTACAGAAAAGCAGATAATCACTTTTTACTGACCTGTAACACAGTGACCCCAAACTGTGGGGCCCACCCTGGAGGAATGTTCAGGGGTACACGGTTGGGCCCGAGCCAGCCCCCATGTGGGGTGGGGAAAGAGTGCCACCTAGCCCTGCTCTGCCCCTGCCCCCCGGCCTTGACCCCCAGCTCCTGTCCACAGCTCCCAGCCCGACTGCAACCCCTCTCCCCGATCCCGAATATAGCCCCACTCCCGGCCCCAACCGTGGCCCCGGCTCTGCTCTCAGCTATGGCCCCTGGCCCCAGCTCCTGGCCCTTAACTCCGGCTCCAACTGCGCTCCTGGACCTGGCTGTAGCTCCACCCCCAGCTCCCAGGGAGGTGCAGACCAGATAAAGGGGGCAGGGTCCCCACACGGGCGGGAAGGGTACACTTTATCGGGACCCTGAGGCTTTGGGGGTCCAACCCAGGCTGCAACCCCCCATTACCACGAGGAAAAAATTGAGGCTAAATTGTAGCTCATGCCTGAGGATATTTATAGAAACTTATTTCCCTGTACTTATGTATCTAGTGTCCAGATCTTGTGAGAAATGCTGGAGCCAGTATGTGATACTAGAGCCTGGGGAACTGGAAGAAGCTTCTAAATGTCTACTTCACCAGTATCCTACAGATGTTTCTGAGAATTTTTCTTGTGAAATGTTGCACCTGAAAAAAATCTTCAAGTCTACTTTTGGAAAAGAAGATGAACTACCCCCATTTATCATATTAAATGAGATTTACAAAAAACAACTGCAATTAATTTTCAATGAAGTGTGCATAGCCCTATGGATTTTTTGCACACCACCAGGGACTATGGCAGAAGCTGAAAGACGTTTCAGCAAGCTAGCACTCATCACAAACTGCAGGCATTCTACAATGGGGAAAGAACAGTTAAGCCACCTAGCTATCTTGTCTATTGAGTGTGAACTTGCAAGATAAATTGACTTTGGGGGGCTAATTCATGATTTTGCAATGAAAACGGCTGGAAAACTGAAGCTTTAAAGTTCATTGACCTAATTATAAAATGTTTACAGTCACATTGGTCCATTAGAATAAAAAAAAATCAAGAAAATGACAGGATATAATACCTTTATAATGACCAAAAAGTTACAAAATAGTCAGCGAACTTGTAGGACTCTCAGGCTGGGTGTTATGTTAAGCAAAAATAGCAAAGGGGGTGGGGGGCGTTTTTTAGAAATGTAGAATATGTAACAGTAATTTCAGAATCCAAACTTTTTTCATGGCTCATGAGATTGTGTGTATGGGATGAAAGATTGTGGTATGTGTCTGAGAAGGGGCTCCTGTTACAAGTTTGTACTGGGCCCAAAAAAATTATGCTTGGGCACTCAGCATGGACCAAAATGTTTGGGGACCACTGCTGTAACGGGAGGTTCTTTGAGATGTGTGGTCCCTATTTGTATCCCACTCCTAGTCCTCCATCCCCTCTGCCGCAGATCATACGTGGATTTGCAGTGGTAGGAATTGGAGGGGTGCTGATCCACACTGCCCCTTATAACCTTGGTTCAGAGCATGAAGAGAACAACTGCACATGTGCAGACCAATGGCCACTGCTTACTAAAAATCTCTTGATTCATGTGCATGGTGCAGATGTGTACCCACTAACAGGTAATAAACCTCCATTTGTTTGGTGGTCTTTTTCTTGAAGACTTTAGAGCAGTGGTTCCCAACTTTTTTGGCTCGAGGGCCACAAATATTGTTTTTATAACTCTGATGGGCCACCAGTCTCTGCCAGCAACCCCTCTTCTTCCCCACCACCTCCCCCACTGCAGCTAGAGGGAAGGAGTTCAGGGAGGAGCATTTCCCATCCCCCTGGCTGCAGCAGGGAATCCTGCGTGCCACCTGGGTCCCTAGGCAGTGGCTCCCTTCTGCAGCCAGGGGGATGGGAAATCAGTGCACCTTTTCCTCTGGCTCCAGCAGGTACCCCAGCGCCTAGGGATACAGGCACAGCGCTTTGCCGTGCTCCCTGCTACAGTCAGGGTGAGGGGAGTGCTGATCTCCCCTCCCCTTGGCTGCAGCAAGGAACCTGCACTGTCTTTCATCCTCTGCCTGGGTCCTCAGGCAGCAGCAGCTCCCTTCTCCTGCCAGCGGGAGTGGAGCATGGGCCACTTTTGGCCCATGGGTCACAGGTTGGGTACCACTGCTTTAGAGTATTCTTTTTTAGCATGATTATTGACTTGTCTTTAATATAAGAACCTTACATTCAGAATCATTCATATGTTGGGATGCATTTTGAAATTTATAAAAATTTTTAAAATTCCTTTGTCGCTCTCCTGGAATCTGGTGCTCTTTATGCAAAATACATTTGTCAAAAGATGCTGCATTTTTGATACAGCTATGCTAAACCTTTAAAAGGGAGGGCTTTAAAATTACAGGCCACAAATCTCCCCACTAAGCACTATTTACTAACGTGATAATTGTGGAACATTCAATGATGTGTTAAGTGCCATGGAGTAGCAGTATAATTACAGTATATGGCAAGTTACAATATAAATAAAAAGTAAATACATGATTATTTCTGGCTTAGGTCACATGGTAAATACTAAGTGCAATTACAGAACCAACTAATCTGCAGGAATATGTAATTACTCCGGGGCTCAATTCATTTGCAAAGACTTGTTCAGCTTTTCACACTATGTTAGGCTATGGAAACTGTGGAGAACAGATTATTCATGGCTATGGTAGCAGGGAGGGGGCTTCCATAGCAAATGAGCCAAATTTTATATATTAATGACTTCCCCCACCCCAACCCCATAGCATCTCTGTAGCCACGTGAACTGTTTGGCTGAGGATCAAAGTTAGGATTTTCAAAGAGAGTTAGGTGCCCATTGAAGTAAATGGGAGTTGGGTCCTGACCTCCCTTAAGCTCATTTGACAATCCCAGCCCAAACTGCTTTATAGTTCTTGTCTCACTAGTACTGCCTGAGTGGGAGCTTTATTTTCCCCTTTGAATCAGTCAGCCAGCACTGGGCTGTGTGAGGTTCACAAATGAAAGGATATGTCTAGTGATTGTTCCTCATGCAGTAGTCCCACTGATTCTTCCATTCTGTAACCCCTGTTCTTCCAGGTGCTGATAGCTGGTTTGCATTAAGGGCTTAGGTTTGTAGCTCTGCATAGTACTAGCCAAAGTTATGGCACCATTTGTTTAATAGCAACTGGATCTGAGGTAATCAATTGGTGGTGCCTCCAGCACTGGGAAGTAGGAAACAGGCACCTCCAGTGAGGAAGTGTTGCTCCCAAAATGTTGTGGATGCTTGCAGTTATACAGTTATTTGTGGGTGCTGTTCATCCACTTAAAATGTTAATTCTGGCACTTGATTGCACCTATGTATTTTCTCAGCTAGCTCGATGTCTTGATAACATGCACTGGAACTGCAAATTATTGGGGGTACAAAATTGCATCTGCAAATCATTTGTACCACAGAAAGAGGTTGGGTGAAAACCAGGTCAAAGTGTTTAAAGTACTATTCTTACAGTGCCATAAACCACTCTCTGTGCTAAAGATCTATTTTCCAGCATATAATGTAACAAATGCTAGTTTGGATTATTATTAGAAGCTGGGTTGGCTCCTCATTCTGGGTGCCAGTGTATGGATTCTCCCAACCTGGAATTCTATTGCTTACAATTCTGCTCCAGGCCCCAATTCAGCAAAGCACTTACCCACATGCTTAAATCTATCCCTGTTCAGCAATGCATTCCAATCCATGCTTAAATCTAATTAAAGTCAATGGGACTTAAGCACATGTGTAAAGATGAGCTTGCACGTAGGTGTTCTGCTGAACTGGGGCCTTAATGAAGCAAAGCACACAGTTTTAGATAGAATGAAAATCAGGGCCTTAACACAGGGCCTGAAGGGGTTTAGGTGACTAGATGGGCCAATTAACCACATATGATGCAGCTGGAGGAGGAGACAGGGAGTAATGAGGTTTAATTAAAGAAGCAGCACAGCTGGATAGGAACAGGAGGGGCCTGTATATGGCCCAGTAGCTGAAAGTAGAAGGGGGCGGGGGGATGGGCTCACTTGCTGGCTGAGAAGACAAGATTGGACACAGCTTGGGGATACAGGAGTAAGAGATAGGAATGTGTAGACTGTGACTGCTAGTTGTTGTGTCCCTCGGCTTGAACCTAATGTAGGTGGGCCTGGGTTCCCTACATATACTTTCAACCTCTAATGTAAGCGCTATAGGAGAGACAACGACTCTGCCCTTTGCTCAGATGGTTTGTATATGCAGAACTTTGAAGGTGAGGACAAGTTTGAACTTGATGTTGTGAAGAAGGGGAACAAAGGAAGGGATTCAAAGAGAAGGAGGGTGTGGTCAGCCTGTTGAGGCAGGAGGAGGAATTCAATGGTTGGATTGTGTACAGAGAAAGCCAGAGAGGAGAAGGATGCAGTAGCTAACCCAGGAGGTGGAAATGGCCTAGCAAAGGGCTTTTCTATTAATCTTGTATTTTTTTAAACTCACTGAACTGTTTGCCTTAAGACTCTGCTGCAGCAAAATCCACAGCTTAGCTATGTGATACTCTAAATAGTATTTTCCAAGTCCACAAGTAACTCTCTCCAGTCTGATGCAACTGTGTAACTTGGAGCCTGATTCTGATCTCACTTACTCCATTAGAGTTACATGTGATTTAAAGAGGTGTGAGATCAGGGTTTGTCCCTTGTTTTACATGTCACATTCCCACAGGCAGAATTTAGTCTGATGGTTAATTACACTGGTTTATGCATCTCAGCTTGAGTGCTTCCCTGGTGCAAGTTTATCTTGCAAACACCAGACATAGGACAGGAAATCCAAGTAGAAGTAAAACATGCCTTACTGTTTGGAACATGACACATTCTTGTTCCAGATCATACACATGTGGCTACTCAAAAGACTGCATCAAAGAATGTCAGTTGTTTCCATTTCTTTCTTTTTTTTTTTTTTTTTTTTTTTTAAAACTACCTGCGGACAAGCACAGAAGAGGAAGAATGAAAAGAACTAGTCCAAATCCTTTATTCCACTGAGCGCCAGCAACAAAGATCTTCCTACATAGTGCATTCCAGTGTCCTTTTTTTAACTCCCCTGCCCTGCAAAGATTTGAGCACAAAACCTTTGTTTTCTGATGCTTTGTAGGCTAACCTACAGGTTACACTTTGATAAATAACCAGCCAATCAAGGGAACATCAAAGTGTTTTCTCAAGCTGCACAGTTGATATTTTGTTCAGTGTGTCCATGCTTGTTAGCCATGATCATGTGTTTAGGGGACCTTTCTGGCTTCCAAGCTTACTTTTGCTATCATTGTGGCAGACTAGGATAACCAGTGTTGATATTTTTGTCAGTTTTAGCCATTCATAACTTCATCAAGTGCTTTATCATAGAACCATAGGGTTAGAAGGGACTGCATGGGTCCTCACAGTTCTGACTCTTTCATATCTCATGGGAGGAGGCATGTGAGTTTCATACTTATCAGGACAATCATATCCTTGTGGTTTGACACACATTTTAAAGCAAACAGAATGGATTTTAGTGTTCTAGAAGTAAGCACTTACTAGATCCTGGCATAACATAAGCTGGTGCAGGACAAATTTCCTAACAGAGCCATGCACGTAATACCTGACTTACAGTATAATATACATACTCCTAGGTACAGGCTAACAGTCTTAAGAGGCTCCACCTTCTGCATTGGGTTGGGGTTGTGAACCAGAATCCATTATCCTCCTCGTCATCATGGAAAATCCCAAAGGAACATAGCCTCCTTGCAGATCAAGCACTACCTGGATCAATCTCTAAGTAGGTCCTTAAAGTTGAAGGCCAGTATCCACAATGCACTAAGTTAAGACAATCATGATGTGTGTTTCTAATACTGTCACCAAGTGATGAGGGTGCATAAGACCTGAAATAAACATGGTTAACTAAAAAGAAGCTACTGTGTCTGTATTGTAGACATTGAAAATGACATCAAATTCATCATTACTAGTGATGAATGAAAGGGCTGGGACGCTAGGTTTGGTTTGGATAAATCTGAACATGACACAGGAGATGGTGGTGGAAGAATTTGCAGGGGATGCAGCTGCTCTCTCAGTTAAGGTTGTGTCGGGGGGTGTGTGTGAGTGATGCTGTATGGTTGAATATGACCATTTATATAATTGATATCACTGTTATACAATTGCAACAAATCTTGTACAAAGTATGTCATGTAAGGTGTCTATGGAAAAGTTCTGATTTGCTAAGTGTGATTATCCTGTTTATGTGCATGTATCATATGCAAGAAGTATATGCAAGAAGTCTGGGAAACAAGCAGGAAGAATTGGAAGTCCTGGCACAGTCAAGGAACTATGATGTGATTGAAATAACAGAGACTTGGTGGGATAACTCACATGACTGGAGCACTTTCATGGATGTGTATAAACTATTCAGGAAGGACAGGCAGGGGAGAAAAGATGGAGGAGTTGCACTGTATGTAAGAGAAGCAATATGATTGCTCAGAGCTCCAGTATGAAACTGGAGAAAAGCCTGTTGAGAGTTTCCGGGTTAAGTTTAGAAGCAAGAGCAACCAGGGTGATGTCGTGGTGGGTGTCTCCTATAGACTACCAGGCCAGGAAGATGAGGTAGACAAGGTTTTCTTCAGACAACTAATAGAAGTTTCCAGATCACAGGGCCTGGTTCTCATGGGGGACTTCAATCATCCTGACATCTACTGGGAGAGCAATACAGCGGTGCACAAACAATCCAGGAAAATTTTAGAGAGTGCTGGGGACAATTCCTGGTGCGAGGGTTGGAGGAACAAACCAGGGACTGTGCTCCTTTTGACCTGCTGCTCACAAAGATTTGTTAGGGGAAGTAGAAGTGGGTGGCAACGTGGGCAGCAGTGACCATGAGATGGTCGAGTTCAGGATCCTGAAGAAAGGAAAGCAGCAGAATATGCACCCTGAACTTTAGAAAAGCAGACTTTGACTCCTTCAGGGAACCTATGGGCAGGATACACTGGGAGGCCTATATGAGTGGGAAAGGAGTCCAGGAAAGCAGAACAAACCATCCCAATGTTCAGAAAGAATAACAAATATGGTAGGTGACCAGCTTGGCTTAATTTAGAAATCTTCAGTGATCTTAAACACAAAAATGAAGCTTACAAAAAGTGGAAGCTTGGTCAGATGACTAGGAATATAAAAATATTGCTCGAGCATGCAGGGGGTGAAATCAGGAAGGCCAAAGCACAACTGGAGTTGCAGCTAACAAGGGACATGAAGGGTAACAAGAAGGGTTTGAGCAACAAGGAGGAGGTCAGGGAAAATGTGGGTTCTTTACAGAAAAGGGGGAGGCAACCTAGTGACAAATGATGTGGGAAAGGCTGAAGTACTCAATACTTTTTTTGCCGCTGTGTTCACAGACAAGGTTACACATGTGTTGTATTCCTGGATAACACCCTCCAGATAGAATGTACATTACGGCCAGGGAGCTATATGTTGATGGCCCATTAAGGACACTCAGCTCACAATGGGCCATAAAAGAAACCCACCTACATGGTTCTTCCTGCGGACATCTCAGACTCCACGGGGCCAAGGGCCACCCCCTGTATCAGCAAAACATGTAAGGACATGTGATATGCTGATGTGACACTGAACTCCATCTTGGGCTAGTAACTTTACACAAATAGGGGCTGTGGGCTTTGTTCGGAACAGTAAAATTTCATGCACATGGCAGAGGACATAAAAAGGTACCAAAGACATCTCCATTTTGTCTTCATTTCATGCTTCATTTCTCTGGGCTGTATTTTGAATAAGGACACTTTAAACAAAGACATATCTCTCTGGAATTACCCTACAGATTGGGAGTCTTTTGCCAGCTAGCCGTTTATTCCATCATTGTTGTGACCTGACCTATGAAAACTGAAGAAAATCATTTGTATGTATATGATCTATTAATAATTTATAATGCTTCTTTTCTTCTATTATTAAACCTTTTGTTTTCAGTTACTAAAGGATTGGCATCAGCGTGATTATTGGGTAAGATCGGAGTTCTACACTGACCTGGCTAAGTGGCTGATACTTTGGGATTAGAAGGACCCTGTATCTGATTAAATTGGTTTTCAGTAACCACTCATTTTATAGTCCAGTGTCTGGGTCATGAGCCAAGGGCTGGAATGCCTAAGGAGACTGCATTTTTTACTTCTTATTAATCAATGTGGTGAGACAGGAATTGACTTCTGTGACTGTCTTGGTATAATCTGCTGATAGAATACTCACCAGTTTGAGGTGAGTCTGGCTTATTCCTCATAACTGTGTCCTCAATTTGGCATTCCCAGCTGTGACCCACTGAGGCACAGTGTCAGTGAGGTCCAAGGCCGGCATTACCATCTAGCAGCAAGAATCAACAGCTGGGGGTAGGGGAACCCAGGATCTCTCTGCTCCACCGGGTTCCATCCAGGGGCGCAATGAAACAGTCATTCAATATGTGCGGCTTTGTAGGGCGGGCATCCCTACACCAGCTCCCTGGGCCACTTCCTACCCTGGTTCTGTTCCTCTGTTGGTGTCACTGGTTTGCCTCTGGGTCCCTCCTGGAGTCCTCTCTGTCCATGCTCCCAAGGGTTTCCCTGTCTCAGTCACATCTCATCATCATCATCATCTTCTGTGACAGAAAGGCCTTGGGCAGCTTGGCAGTGAGGCCTGGGCCTAATCGCATGGGTCCTCAGCGGCTTCTTGGCAGGAGCCTGCAATATACAACTGCTCCCCTGCTCCATCCACCCTGACTGAGCTGAAGAGTGCCCTTTTGAGCTTGGCCTCCACTGTGACCATGCCCAGCAGGGCAGCTAGGTGCGGCTTTCTGGGCCCAGAGCTGCTCCTTAACCCTTTCCTCACCAGTGTGGGGCTGATCCACCCCATCACAGAGTGTATGACCTAGATCCAGGCTATTTTCGAAAGCATCTCTCACCCTCTTTGGATTTGCCGTTCTTTACTTGTGCCCTAGTTGTCCACGGATGAAATCTAGGCCACCTTGTTCCGTTAGCTGACAGATTTCACACATGCGGAACTGGGTTGGGTCCAAATTTGGATATGAGTGAGAAACACCTGGGGGACAGAGGAAATGGTGATTCAGTAGGTGGTGCTGTTCCCTCAAATCATTTATGCTACCTGCCCAGTCTTCAAGGACTTTATACTGTTACAGGTGCTGTCTTTCAGATGAGATGTGAAAACAGAGGTCCTGACCATTTGTCTACTTCATTTTCTACTTCAATTTACATAATAGAGGTTATTTCAACCCAGGTAATTACATTTTGCCTGCCTAACTTGCAATTTAAGTCAGATACAGAATTTTATTTAACTTCATGTCTGAAAGTTCCTCACTATAAGTGGCTGCATTTCAATGATGGGTGAAATGATTCCTATCCACCACTAATCTCCCAGGGATGTCATGAGGCTTAATTCATATTTGGAAAGCACTTTGAGATCTTCACTTGAAAGATGGAATGGAAGTGCAAGAGTTTATTAGTATTAACCCATGGTTCAGGCTACCTCCCAACTATAGAAATGTAACCCTTCTGCCAGGTGACACCTACAGCAACAAGGGCCAGGTTGAATATCTAGGGGTTCTTTTCAATATTGCAAAACAAAACTGGCTCAACCCCCCCCCCCCCCCCCAGTAATCTCGAAAAACTAAACACCACCTCGAGTGCCCCTAAGAGGCAGTACTTCCTTCCCCACTCTGCGTATGAAAAAAGAAAAGTTTTTATTAAGAGCAGAAGGAAACATGGCATTGATCTGGGAAAACACCACAACTGAAAAGTAAGCAAACAATAATAAAGTAACAATAAGTTAAACACTCACCCCCCAATACCTTGGGCAGTAATCCTTTGTCTCAGTTTCCCAGCTTGCGGTGTGAAAGTCCAGCAGATGCCACTCCATTTTCCCTCTCCAGCACCCCACTCAGGGTTTGTTGTCCAAGGCCAGCAATCTCCCAGAGTAAAGCGGCGTGTTTAGGTGAGTTCATCCTCTTGCATTTGGGGGAGAAAGGGTGGTCAAGTAAAGCCGCTCCTATATAACATGGCTGAACATTTCATTCATGTGGTCAGGACCCAACTCTACAGAAATTGTTTTCTTACTGCAAAAAACAAAAACAAAAAAAGGCAAAACGTGCCAGTAGATTGTGGTTTTCCTGATCAGCTATGAGAATCCACTAGATACATGTGGATAACCATGATAAGCACTGGATACCGGTGTAGTTGAATATTCAAATGAACAATAAGCCCTTAGAGAGTATAAATCAAATACAATTCTATCAGAACCCACTTTAAAAAAATAAACCAAACCAACCTCCCTAATTAAACAGATGATGAAAGGAGAAATAGAGGAACAATGCAGCTTGGCACCCTTTTCAGTAATTAGATCTACCTACTTGGCCCTAATGTTTTCTATCATCAGGAACATCAAGGAGAATGTCAGCAAGACTCCTTCTCGTTTCTTAGGTGAACTGCATTGAGGGATTTACAGTCTATTGTGAGGAGTCTGGGAATTCTTTAAATTCACTGAAGCCAAAGTAATGCTTTATGAATGCAGCCCCTGAAGGTGATTGTGCAGTTTGGAATAAAGATGTCAACATGCTGCTTTCATCATTTGATAGCCGCGCTGGTACTGCACATGGAGTTTCTCTTGACCATTTAATTAATGAAGGGATCCACACAGTTGGAATTAACACAATCTTTCAAAGCATCAAAAAGCCCAGCTAAGGAGGAAGCTGATATTTTCATTTATATATTAGCTTATTCTGGGTCATTGTTATGTTCTTCATTCACATGATATAGCAGCCTCTTGTTCACTCACCTTTACTTGAATATTTCATTTCATCTCTGTAGCGCTTCTGTGTGAAGGAGGCTATCATAATTAACAAGGAGAATGGAAGGGAATTTTAGCAAGTTCAGCAAGGATTCTTTTCTCCCAAAATCTTTGAAGAAGGGGATTATCCAAAAATGGGTGGTATGCATGCCAAGGTTTTTTCTCTTTTTGATTTCTACTTACCTTAACCCTAACTTTAAAAAAAAAATCAGACAACAATAAGGACGCTCTTTCAAAAATATTTGTTTGCTTATTGAACTGAACTGGTAGCTCAGAAACCCACACCTGGTATCTCATAAACCCACTGCATTTTCCAGAATTCCATAATATTCTATAAATTAGACCATGAGAATCTAATATTTATTATTACCTCGTGCTAGTGGAAAAACTACTTTCACCCTTGTTTTTATGCCAAATACAAATGGTTTCAATACATGTAATAAAAGAACATTTGATAGTGCATGAGGCTATTTATAGATTCAACACTCACATTTAAATTCCTATAGCAATCAGTCAAGATATGGCTTCCAGATAATGCAATGGACAAGCCCATTGGTTAGATGCTGCAAATCAAGACAAGATGCCTTTCTGGAAGATATGCTTCAGCCGAACATACATCCCTTGGCTCAGTAAAAGGGGTTATTGGGTGAACTTTTTTGGCTAGTGTTATGCAGGAGGTCAGACTTGACTAATTTAATGGTCCCTTCTGGCTTTACAATCTACTAATATAGATGTTGTCAGTACAATAAAATAGTTAACCATGATGCCTTTTAAGAATCATAATTAGGCTTCATAGTTAACACAACAATACAATGAACTCAGGCAGTTCAAAGCTCTTCTGGGGCTACTGTTTGAGATCATGTGGTTACAAACTCAAAAGGTCAATAGTACATGTGTTTCTAATGTCAAAGAATCTGAATCAGATGGCAAAGCTCATAGGAATATCCTTTAAATGAAATTTTAGGATCTGGGGAACTGAGCAAAATACAGAAGGAGATCCTGTCTCCTTAAAGTTGTTTTATTTTATTTTCCTATGAGAAACTGTGATGGGTGAACTCCCCACACTGGCCTTGCAGGAGCAGAATTGGGCCAGGTGGGCCCAGTCAGCTAATTAGACTGTAAATGGGGGAGCTTTAGGCTGGAGGCAGTTAATTAGAGAGAAGCTCACCTGTGAGTTGGGGAGGGGGGGAAGCTGCACAGATAAGTTGCCTAAAGTTACTCTCTGGAAGAGACTGGCAAACCCAGAGGAGTGGTGTGAAGCAGGAGATATGGAAGTGGCTCAGGGAAAGGCAGTCAGGTGCAGGGAACAGATCTTGGCTGCTGTGGAGAGGGTCCCTGAGCTGGAACCCAGAGTAGCAGGTGGGCCTGGGTTTCCCTGCTAGCTGCTGTGGGAGTGGTACTGTGAGGCAGTGAAGCAGAAGGCTGTCTGAGACTGCTGGAGAGCAGGAACCTTGATACCAATACCACCCCTCCCCCCTTCAAGGGGAAGCCACAAGAGTGACCTAGTTGGAGGGATGAGTCGCAAAGAGGATGCTGCAGTTCCTGAAGCAAGAGAGGGGCTGCAGAGGAGAAACTGGCAGGACGTAACCGCTGGAAGGAGTGTCAGCCTGACCGAGCTAATCCCTAGAGCTGCCAGGAAGCAGCGCTGTCCAGCGATGAGTAGAGCAACCCTGTCACAGCACGGAATCCAACACCCTATGAAGCACTACGAAGACTCCCATTGACTTCAATGGCCTTAGATCAGTTCCTGAGGCAGTAGTCAACCAATGCCGCACCATGTTCGTGTGGTGCTCTGTGCTGTTGAGGGGGCTGCCCTTCAGAACATGGGCCTGGAAGGGACCTCTGGGGTCATGGAGTCCAGGCCCCTGCTTTCACAGGCATCCTCGTCACATAATCCCGTTCACAAATGTATCAAGCTACATCTTAGAACTAGTTGGGTTGTTTGCCCGTCCTGCTCCTAGAAGCTCACACCTATGAGGTGTAGAGATGATCTTCATGGCCAGTTTATCCCCCTTTGTTCTTGAGCCAACATTGTCCTTTAGCTTAAACAGCTCCTCCACCTCCATGGCGTTTACCTCCTGAGGTATTTATACCAAGCAGTCCTATCCCCTCTCAGCCTTTGTTCTGCTAGGCTAAACAAGCCACAAGCTTTTAGTCTCCTCTTGTAAGACAGGGCCTGCGTTCCCCTCATCAGTCTAGTCAGTGGCACCCACAGCCCCCCACACATTATGTACAGCATGTGCCCCTGGCAGGGGCAAGAAGAAACGACACTCACTGCCCACTCAGGTTTGATCCTCCTGGCCCTCCATTGTGATGAGGGTGTGGAGCAGCTAAATTTGAGTGAGTGGCGTTGTGATTTGGTGGGGGGGGGGGGCACAGCATCACACGGGAATGGCCCTGCGGCCCCTTCATCATGATGAAGGGGCTGCAGGATGAAACTTAAGTGGTGTTGGAACCCCTGTGCACCAAGTCGCACTGCCACTCACTCAATTTTGGCCCCTTGGTCCTTCCATCATGACTATGGGGCCAAACCTGAGTGAGCAGTGGGGCAGCTAGAGCTGCCCCTCCGCTGCTGCAGTGGCCAGCTCCCCCAGGAGCCTGCCCAGCCTTGCCCCAACAGCCCTTGTCCCCTCTCAGGGATGGAGACTGACACTGCACCTGGGCGGGCTGGGGACTGAGCGTGATGCAGACTTTGCAGGCAAAGCAGTGGGGTCAGCAGCTGCAGCAGGCATGGCTCTGCAGGGATTACCAGTGCGTACCATGAGAGAAATTTCTGGGGGCACCCACACCTGAGTAGCCCTTCTCTGCACCTGCTTCAGTTTGAATTCATCTCGAGTGGGTGGCCACAGTGGCAGACAGTATTCCAGATGGGATCTTCCCACAATGCCTCCTACAAAGGCATTAGTACCTCCCTTTCCCTCCAGGAAAGGCGTCGCCTGATGCATCCTATACCTGCCTTTTTCACAGCTACATCACAGTGGGTGGTTAATAGTCATCTAGCGACTGAGCAGCACATCCAGGTCTCTCTCCTCCAGATGTAAAACTCAGACCTTAGTCAGTTGTGGGCATTGAAGAACCCAGGAGGCTTTTCTCAAAAATTAAGGATGTTACCTTTAGGGTTCTGGCCAATTTGTCTGCCTCAAATTTCTCCTTCAAACGTATATGTGACCCTTTATGTCTACTCCTAAAACCAGCAGCCATATTCTGCCCTGATAGACACATTGCACAGTGTACCCTACTAGGTCCCACTGTTATATAGCACTGGTGGAGCACAAAAGCAGAAATCTTACACTCCAGAACTGGCTGTGTTTGAATTTTGGGTGAAGCAGCTGATGTGACCTATACACGCTGCATAGTAGTACCCTGTTTATAAGCAACGGTTTAGGAGATAATATAAGCATTAGGATAAGCAGAGGGTTAGAAAAGAGGGCTACATTACTGGGCAAAAAATTCAAAACAGGGGACCTACCCCAGTGTCAGCTGAGAGGGAGTTTGGGGCAAGCAGTAATCTTCTAATGCATGGATGTGTCTATAAATAAAACAAAGGCAGCTATGCGGTATCATTAGAATGAGCACAGGATTGAGAGCAAAGAATTTCAGCGCTGCCATCCTAGCTTTCCCACTGACTTGCTGAGAACCTTTGAGCAAGTTCTTTAACCTCTGTGTATCTATGAAATTGGGACAACAACAGAAACTCCCCCACATCTCTGGGTTGTTGTCAGAATTAATGAGCAGCTGTCATTAAAATGCTCTACAACTGCTCAGTTATCACTGTAAAAGTGCCGCTACTTAAGTGGGTTAACTGCTTTGGGATCTTTCTGGACAAAAGGCACTTAACACGTGTCCATTCTACAGCTACATCCTTTACCGGAAGCTCAATGCTCAGTGTGAGTCTAGATTAAGTATTCTGGTAACTGCACTAGTTGCTCCTGAATACCGCTTGACCGATATTCCAGACTGGTTGCAAACTCAATGGTTGGAAGAAATCCCAGCCTTGTTGACACTAACTTCACCCAGCTTCAGAGGCTCTCTCCACTGTATTTTTGGGCTTCTCTGCACAGTCAGTGGATTGAGGCCCCTGTCACTGTGGTTCCTAATACAAAACATTTCTAGAAGCAAAGGAGTCTCCAGGGCATTTCTTTTTAATATCCTGTTGTGTGAGTTACATGCTTGTTAAAAAGGAAAATCTGGGTTATTCCTTCACTGTTTCTATTTTAACAATTTCCTCTCACAATGCCTATCCCCAATAAGACAACAATAGGCTGCAAATGGTGTCCATACCATAACATACATCCTAGCCTAAATTGCTGCTGCTGAATAATGAATATACATGAGGCTTGCGTCATGGGCTAGCTATTTTAGACTGTTTATAGTTCAGCAAGTAATTCTGTAGGGGGTATTTCTTAAATTTGTTACCCTGAATGATGAAATAGCATTTCTGAGTTTTGTGATAAAGCAAGGTCCCAGCTCTCCCCTTGTCTGCTGTACCCAGAAGCAAACCACCACCTCTACTTTTACATGGATATCAATATTTAGCTTTGTTTAATCAATACCCTGCTGGGGTTTTCAACTTAGATCACTTTCAAAATACTCCACCACTTTCCAAATAACATAGTCCCAGGAAACTGCCACGGCACAAATTCCAGATCATTTTTCCCCTTTATTCAAATAGTGAACTTTGTTTAACGATTCTCTTGTCATAACATGTCAGACCAGAGCCCGGTTCTAAGGTAAGCCTGTTTCATCATAACAGATTTATGAAGTTCTGATTAAACACATTGCATTAAAGGACCTATAATTTATTTGTATTACATTAGTACCTACAGACCTCAGTGAAGATTAGGGTTCCTTTGTGTTAGGCACTGTCCAAACACAAAGTGAAAGATAGTCCCTGTCCCTAAAGAGTTTTCAGTCCAAATAGATAAAGAGTTGGAGTGGAAACCAGAGTCAGGGAGAGGTAAAGTGACTTGCCCAAAGTCACAAAGCAAGTCAGTAGCATCTCCAGGATTGGAACTCATGTTTCTTGACTTTCCATCCAGTGCACGATCCACTGGACTACAGTGCCTTTAAACAGGGCATTGAAGGCAATCCGATTGCACCATGCAACTTGGCTGAAGTTTATGTTGGACATGTGAGATCCTTGCCCTCATGGTTTTTTTCCCATTGGTTTGGATTTATAGTTGGTTAGATACCTGGTCCTCTTTGCTTGTGACAACATAATCCAGCTGCATTCAGGCTGTCATGGCTGGGGAGCTGGCATGGTGACATCACTTCCTGCAAAGATTATAAAGCTGGAAACCAAATTCTGTCCTTCAGCCAGATCAGCTTTGCCTCACCTATGTCTCCCCTCTTGGATTCAGTTTATGGGATCTGCGCAAACAGGGTGGCTAACACTCTGAGGAAGTGGGAATTGAAAAGCTACTTAGAATAAATGACATAGATTAGTATACCTATCTCAGGTGCAATGGAAATGGACAAAAGCCCTTTGTAACTACTCATACTTAAAGGGACAGCGACTCCTTTAGCAACTAAAAGAGTAAATCTTATTTTCTTCTGTTACAGAAGGATACAGAGTTTCATGTCAGTTTGTGCCTAATTTGGACAAATCTGCATCACCACCGTCAATGCTGGCTGGAAAATGTAAAAACAATTTTATAAAACATCTTAATTTGTTGTTTTTCATTTTATAAAGTTTAAAATGAGTCCATTTAATTTTTCAATTATCATATTGCTTTTTCCTTTTTTCTCTTCATTAAACATTGATTTTGAAAATGAGTGGGAGTTTGGGGGGAAAGAAGAAAACAGGAGAGAAGGAAAAAGTGAAAAATGAAAACAGAACATTTTCAAAAAATAATTTCACTCAAGTTTTTAAATGGGCAGGGATTTTTTTGCAAAAATTTTCATTTTTGACTAAGTGTTCATTTGAAAAATTTCAAGAACCTCTAATCACTACTACCATGTCATCTAGCCCTTCTTATAGACTGAATTCTCCCTTTGCTCCCCTTTACTGCAGCCAGCTGTACTCAGAACATTTTATTGAGGCGATGACTCACAATGATCTTGCTTTGACTGAGAGTTTAGGCCATGATCTTTCTTCTATTTCAGCCTCCAAGGTCAGAAACAGATTTCTTTCTCAGGAAGTGCCAGCAATGGTTGACCCTCACAAGCCTAATTCCAGATACCACGGAAATGGGCACAGTATAAGTACGTAGACAGATAATGTTGGCTTAATTAAAATCAATTTGTCAATGGAAAAACTAGAAATTATAAAATAAATGGTAGGTAAGTAAATGCTTCCATCTTCTATTGCTAACAACATTGCTATAGTTATAAGTAGAGCAGGCTTTAAGAATAGAATAGTGATACAATATGACTGCAAAGACCTGCAGGGCCAAGATTTAAACAGTGACTAGTGACTAAATTGTCTGAATTTGGGCATCCAAAGATGGACATCAAAAAATCATTAGTCACTTTTGAAAATCTTTTTCCTATCCCTTGCCCTTGGATTGAAAGAGGGTCTTGTCAGTGACCAAACCATGTGCCCGTTTCCAACCAAACTGGATCTTTGTCCTTTGTAAATCCTGGCCACACTTCTGTCTGATTGGTTGGTTAGCATTCAGATGGAAAGTTCAGTTAACATATGGGGGTTTGCATCAAACCTACCACAGAGACTGGTCCTCCATGGTGTAAAGTGTCCTCAATTCCCACTGGCTACAGGGGGAGTGGAGGGTACTTTCCATCTTGTGAGGTCAAGATGTTAGTGAATAAGTAAATGAATAATTTGCAGTGAATAATAGTCTTAGTGAAGACAGTCTCTCCTGCTTCTGAAATACCCATGTGCAGACCAACAAGTACATTCATCACACATTCACTTCATTAATTTTTTTCATGATCTTCTTTACCTTTATGGACATGGCCATGATTGTTCACTGTGAATCTTCAACATTCAAGCTGTGCTGGTCAGATGCTATTCATCACATGGCATTCTGTCCTCTGATTTGACAACTAACTCTTATGATCATGGGAAGGGCCTGAAGAGGTCAGTGGAGATTAGAGAGCAGAAAGAGGATTAGGTAATTCTGGACTGAAAGCTTGGGGAATGCTGGGCCACCCAGGTATTGCCTGAGACCTTGTTTCTAGAAAAGTTAGGCTAGTGTAGTCTAATGCCACTATATTCTCCATCTTCTTCAGACTCTGAATTTGCAGGAACAACAAACCATCTAATTTTTTAAAATTAGAGTTGCATGAAATGGCTTTTATAAATAAAGATTTTTTCCAGAGTAAGAAATATAACCGATTATTAATAATTATAGTAATACTTTGTACTTCTATCCAAAGAGAGATTCTGGTTAGGCAAGCAAGTATGGGCTAAATCAAATTAGCCCACAGTGCTGTTTTATTTATTATTTGTATTATCATAGGAACTAGGAGTCCTAGTCATGGACAGGACCTCATTGTACTAGGCACTGTACACACACATAATAAAAAGATGGTCCCTGCCCCAAAGTGATCAGAGAAGAGGATTGGGAGTCAAGACTTACACAGAATTAGTGATGTAGCTGGAACATTCAACAATTCATGTATGGCTCTGCTTTTCAGCGATGTCTAGTATCTGCAGCTCCATTGACTTCAGTTGGAGGTGTGGGTGCCCAGAACCTCCAAAATTCAAGGTTTTAACCTCTCTGGGCCTCAGATTTGCCATCTTGAAAGTAATATTACCTCCTTGATAGGGGTGTTTGAGGTTGTTTGAAATGCATTTTGAGATCCTCGAATCAGGTTCTATAGAAGTGCAAAGTATTGTCATGATCTACCTAAAATCCTAGACGAATCCTTTTAAGGTTATTATGCACAGAATATTGTTAGCCAGAGAGCTGAAAGAGTAAATGTGCCCACAGATATGGCGTCAGGCAGCCTGGCAGGTTAGCTTTTAACACAATCAAATGTTTTCTTCAGCATTGTTCTATCCAAAAAATCAATAAAGGAACTCTTTTTTTTTATATTACAGTTAAAGAAGCACAATCGTTTTGTTCTTTCTCTGTGTACCTACTGTACTATATGCCAGCAGAGGAACAGAGCGTTCTCTCTAATAGATGACAAACTCAAGCTTCAGAAGATAGATTTGATTTGGGCCACAAAATGTCAATTCTAATGTGTTCTAAAACCAACAGTAAAAAGATCCCAGTGCATTCTGTGGGGCACATTTGGAAAATATTAGCAATCCAAATGCAGGAATACAAATACCAGAAACTATGTAGGAGGCAGGGCCAATAATTGTGAGTCCAGTAGGGTAAAGGGGTATACAAAAGTTTTAAATGATTGCCTTTTATTGAACTAACAGTAAAAATAAATTTGGGCAAGCTCCCGAGAATTGCACTTGATTAATCAATCATGGAAAACAGAGTGAGGCAGAGGCATTGAGCTAGGAGCAGGGTGTTAATCCAGGATGCATATTGAACAGCAAATAATTCCTAACAAATCATTTCCTGGAAAAGACACTTCTTTTTTTCCCCTCTTTGCAAATTGATTCCAAACAGCTTCCTAGTTGCTCTTGGATATTATGTACCAGATCATTTCTGTTGGTCATTCGTGCTCTATAGTTTGTCAGCAAAGCAGTTCATGGATAGGAATTATTTAAATTTGTAATTTTCATTGCAAATTTTAATGAAATTTCAGCAAAAATAAAACCATTGACAAATGTTGTGAAATACTTTTTCAACCCGCTCTATTTATTAAAAGTATATTTTCAAAATATGAGCTGTGTTGGTTTTGATTGAATATGTATAGTAGGTTGCATGGAATGGATAAGTAGTGTCACCTAATGTATACAACACCAGACTGAGTTCTATTCAGATTTGCCATTGACCTCCTCTGTGTCACTGTTTATTTAGATCTTGCCTTCCCAGTTTTGGTATTGGTGTAACAGTGTTAGTAAGGGGTTTGATTTTTTTTTATAATTTTTTTTTAAACCAGTATAGCTAAAGTGGTACAACCCTCCCTAGTGTGGACACAGGTATACTAATATAAAGGTGCCTTATACTGTTATAGCTTATTCTCATCCAATACCAGTATAAAGCACTTTTATACCAATATAACTGCATCCACACTAGGGGAATTATACCTCATACTAGTTTAGTTAAAGCAGTGTAACATTTAGTGCAGACAAGGCCTTAGACTACAGGACTTTGGGGACAGCGACTGATTGTATTTGTAGAGTATCTAGCACAGAGGGGCCCAATCTTGGCTAGGGCCTCTAGCTGCAACTGTGATACAAATAAATGTTTCTGTTCCCTGGCTGGAAAAATGTAGCTCTTAAAATTAGGTTTCTGCTGGGAATAAAAATCCACACACTAAATATTCAACATTTACTTACATTTCACTTCTTCAACCAGCATTCTCACCCTTTCATTTGCTTGCTAGAACATTCAGAGGAAGGAAAGACACCAGGGGCACGAAGACAGGAAAAGCTAAATCATTTAAAAATTCAAGCAAAAATTAACTTTTTTTTTTTTTTTTGCACTATTTGCCCAGCTCACTATTTATAGCTTGAAATACAATAGTGTCAAGGGGAAGTTTGCTTAAACAAACTCACATGCATGTATGGGCTTCGCTTCCTTAATAGCTCTGCTTAGATCAAAAGGGCGAAAAGGTTCTACAGTCTGAACCCTAATGAAGAGTGATGATATTTCAGTTTCAGTGGGTCATTTCAGCCCTGGTGTAAGGGAGCTTCATTAATTGTCTTTAAGGGGAGTTGCACTTGGGAGACCTGGGTTCACTTCTCTGCTCTGCCAAGGACTTCCTATGCAGCCTTGGGCAAGTCCCTTCGCGTATGTTTACACAGCCCGCAGCCATGAGCCTCCTAATTTGGAGCAACAGACTTGGGCTCCCGCTCCCACCCTAAATATAGCCGTGTAGATGTTGTAGCTTGGGCTGGAGCTTATGCTCTGAAGCCTTAGGAGGGGATGGGCTTCAGAACTCAAGATGCAACTTCAAAGCACTCTCCACCCAACTATGTTTACAGTGCTAGCATGAGCCTCACAAGCCCCAGTCTGTCGACCTAGGCTGGGAGGCTCACTGCTGTGGTCTGTGTAGACATATCCTTTCTCTCTCTCTCTGCCTCAGCTCCCCATCTGTAAAATGGGGATAATAGAACTTCCCTACCTCTCAGGAGTGTTTTGAGGAGAAATAGATGAGATCTACTGCTGAAACACGCTATGTAAGAGCTAGGTATTATCTGTTTATACCACAGCTGTAGCTGATCCATAACTTTACTAGTCTGTATGTAAGTGTTACTAAGTTGAAAATAAAAGCCAAGGTTTTCTGAAATGACTAATGAATTAGGGTGCCCAACTGGAGCCACTTTAATGGAGTCCAATTTTAAGAAGGCAGGTGCTAGGCACACCCTGAAAAATCAGACCCCTGGGTTGTCTCAAACAGGGCATCCAAAAACTAAATACCTCAAATCACTAGTTACTGTTGAAAACCTAAGCCTAAACATCTACCTATAGGGCAGGTTTTAACAGTAGCAAAAGGAAGATGGCTTTATGCAGTAACATTAATATACAGTGCAGACAAAATACATTAAAATAACCATTGCACACAGATAGTTTTCTGTGGATTGCGGGTAATGTTAAAAGATACTATGTATTGTGTGACATTTCTGTACATAGACTAAATACATAGAACATTTTGGGTTTGATCAACATGGTCAAAACAACACTTCAAACAAAAATTCGGGGCAAGACCATTATAAAATTCCCTTTTGGAATTGCAGTGAACAAATGAGAAATGGAAGAATCTCATTGTGAGGGATGTGAACATATGTCAACAAAAATATGTTCTCTGTATAGTCTCAATATAGTGTGTACATAAATACAAGAGACTATGCTACCCTTCTGCTCTCAACTTTTGTATATACACGGGAGTTGCTCAGAATGGGCACCCTATTGTAAATATTAACTGGACTGGCTAAGGCAAGCCTAGGGCTAATAATTATAATTTAAACCGCTGGATGATTGAAAAGCCCTACATAAAACTGTGCAGTGCAACTTAACAAACCCTCTCTATGCCTAACTAGAAAATCTGTTTCAAAGGGGCTCCATGAATTGTAGGGTACAGTCAATTAACTTGAATATTAATTATCTATAATGAATGTACTCTTCTTGAGGGCTTGTGAAGAAGCAAATTACTTGGAGAGGGACTAATTAAGATGATGTAATCTTGACCATGAAGAATAATTCCTTCCTAGTGACAGAAATGATCTAATTGAAGTATCTCATTAATTAATGTCTTATGAAATTGACTGATAAAATGCCTCTATGAATGCCATCTGAACTCCAAGCCAGCAGAGCACTGTACCACATACGCTCCAGCTCCTATTGGTGACAACATAATTAGGCCATGGAAGTATGCTATGTTCAGAAGGATTTATAACTCTGCAATGTGTATAACCTATAAATGCAAAGTTAAGACAATGCAGTTTTCAGATACTGCAAGACCTCTGAGGTCAGCAAAAGCAAATATAAATAAGGTAAAAATATCATGGATTGGGGGGAATTCCCTCTCCCCTTTACACACATGTACCCTCCCCCACCCCACACCTCCAGTCAGTCTGCACTGAGGGACCAATCCTGTGAGGTGCCAAATGCTCCCACTTTTTATTGGCTTCCCAATTCCAGCTCATCCTAGTCTACCACACTCTGCACTAGATCCCCTCTGAACACCAAGTCAGATGCCAGCTGTCTAATTTCCAACTTACACCAGGTTTACACTAGTATATGTATGTCCATACATGTCAATGGAATTACTTTTTATTTACCCAGTGTAAATGAGAGAAGAGTCAGATCACTTCTTATGTCTCGTGTTACCTTTTACAGCATGCAAAGAGGGTTGAAATTCCATTCTGACCTGTCACGGGGTGAGCTGGCCCATGTCTAGTTAGCTGCCTCTCAGGTGATGGATTTGAAGTCGAGGTCAGGTGACAGTCTTACAGATCACCTGATCCCCAGATAAAGGTAGGCAAGCAACTCAGTCAGAGGGAGATCTGCATGAGATTCAGGAGCAGGTAAAAGGACCTGGGGAGGGAGGCTCACCAGCTAGGTGGAAGGCCTGGCTGGAGATACCTGCTGTGTGGACAGATGCTTAAACCTTATCAGGAAAAGTCTTGAGGAGGGTCAGGCAGCAGGGACCTGACTTGTCTGTTTTGACTGCTGCAGGGCTGGAGAGAAAGATACAGAGATCCTTAATGCGTTTACTTTCAGATTAGTAAAGTGTTAAAATACCAAGGTGATGTCTACACAGACAGAGTAGGTGGATTATATAGGAGGCACTCAGCACCTCTCTGATCAGTCCCTAAAGTGATCATTTTGAAAATTAGACGCATACCCTTACTGTGCCTCATTAACTATTTGCAAAGTAAGGATAATGCTTACCTCTGGCCCAGGCTTGTTGGGATTTTGTTTGCAAAGCATTTTGAGACCCTTGAATAAGATCCAAGCTCCTGATTGAAGTTTCTACATTCCACTATAATATAATAATCCATCGGATAGTGAACCCTGAATTAGGACTTGTCTACACAGAGATTGGGTATGCAGCAAGCCAGGGTGTAAATCTGCAGCATACCAGCTCACCATGCACTAAATCTGCCTTTAGAAGTGCCCTTACAATCCCAGAGCTAACAGTGATCAATTAGTGATCAAATTTAGTACAAACAATCCAGCTCTGATCACATAAGGAAACCTTGGAAACAGTAAGTAAACAGGAGGAATATGAGCCAGTCGAAGGACACAATATTATTTGTTTATGTTTTGTTGTTAAAGTGACTTAAAGGTCTACAGCTGATAAAAGGTTCTTCTCTAGACTCCAGAACTCCTGGGCATCACAGACCGTTCCAGCACTAATTACATTTCACAAAGCTACCAAATATGCCATAAGTAACACTTATTGACCAATGAAATGTTACTCAGAGTTGTTAATTATAGATTCCTGTAGACAATAAAAAGTGGTGCATCAGCCTGGAAGCATGATGTGAGATTTAATGCTTCAGTTCTTTGTGAGTATTGCTCAGTTGCTAAATTTATAATCCAAGGCCACATTGCCTAAAAAAATCCCACAGGAGAAGAACTGAGAAACACACCTTTGTGGAGTGTCCCGCCTACATTATGATGTCAGAGGAGCAGTGTGAATGAGCTGTGAGTCCGACCTTTAAAATTTAGGTCCCACAGGATCCATAGAAGACAGGCTAGATGAAGGCCCTGAGCCTTCTTGTCCCTGCTGCCCACTCCTGAGCAGAGATTTCCCTACCCACTGCTGCCTTTAAGACTCAGGCTACATTTACACAGTAGAGCCTATGCCAGCATAGCCCTGAGCATAGATCCAGCCTACACCAACAAGAGTTGTTCTGTCAGTGTAGGAGCACCACCTCCCCAAACGGACATTGACTATGTTAACAAAAACCCTCTGTCCACAGAGCTGCACCTCACACTGGGGGGTTTTGTCAGCATAGCTACATCAGGCAGGAGGGTGGGATTTTTCAAACCTCTGGCTGACACAGTTATGCGAGTATACATTTTAAACCCAGACCTAGCCTCAGTGAGCATTTCCTCTTCTGACGTGGCCACTGCTGTGAATTCTCCAAATGCAGCAGGGGTGCCTAACAGGCAGAGAGCCAGCTCTGTCCTGGCCCTATCACATGAGGTAATGCAGGTTAGACAGGGGGAGAGGCACATCAGGAGCAGGCTGGAGGAGGGCCAGCGCATAGCCGGAGTACACCTACAATGCTCCCTAGGAACCATTGCTTGAGCACAACAGAGGCGCATATTAGGGAAGATCTCCAGCCTGCCTTAGACTTTAGCCACAGGTTGATCTGGTGCTGAGCAGCCCCATAGGGAAGTGGTGACTGGAAACTGCCTTCCTTTGGGTGCAGGGATGAATTTGCCCCTCAGTCCTTACTCCCAAGTAAGTCAGTGGTTTATTATTATTCCCGCCGCCCGTGAAAATTAGCAGTTAAATCAAGAGGTGGAGAGGGAGCAATCAACCTCCTTTTACACCATTTTGTCATTTGCTTGCCAGTTTATATCTTCATTCAGGTCGATTCCTATGTAACCAATCCTGAGATACTGGATTTTTCACCCTATAGTGCTTGGAGCTTTATTTGAGTTGGCTTGCGCAGGTGCAGATTCTCCCTCTAAGGGTATGTCTAAACTGCAAGAAAAAACACGGCTGACCCATGAGAGCTGATTCATGCTCATAGCTCACAGCCCAAACCCCATAAAATTGCAGTGTAGATGTTTGGGCTTGAAGTGAAGCCCAGGCTCCAAGACCCTATGAAGTGGGAGGATCCCAGAGCCGAGGCTCCAACCCCAGACCAAACGGCTATACTACAATACTACAGCCCCACAGCCCAAGCCAGATGATACAGACCACCCTCAGGTGTTTTATTGCAGTGTAGACCTAGCCTAAGGGTCTTACTTTCTTGTGACATGAGATTAGCACAGATTTACAGGAACAGTAAAGAGACGAGGAAAGTCACATATGCCATTAACTATAAAAAAAAAATGCTCCAGCACCCTATGGGTCTACAACCCTTCTGCCAAATGCAGTTGGCAGCAACAAAGGTCAGATTCAATTTCTAGTGGTTCCTCTCAACAATACAACACAGAACGGGCTTGAGCCCTACCCAGTAATCTGGGAAAACCTACCATCACCCCATGGTGCCTCTCCAAGGCAATATGTTCCCACTTGCAAGCACTGAGTCTGTGTCTAACGAAAAAAGAACTTTTAATGAAAGGGAACCAAGCATTAGTTTGGGAAAAGGCCACAAGCACATTCAAAAGCAGGCAACCACAAGCAAACCCAACCCCACAGTGCATTGGGCAGTGTCCTTTGCCTCAGTTTCCCACCTTGTGATAGGAAAGTCCAATGAACTACTATCCCTTTAACACATCACTCAATTCTCCCTCTGCTGTACCCCATTCACAGTTAGCTGTCATTGGTTAGCAAAGACCCAGAGTTCAGGTTCACCGCCCACCTCAGAAAGGGTGGGGGAGAGGGAAATCGAACAATGTCGCTGCTGCTACCTCTGCAACTGGCTCACAGCTACCACTATCTCTCGGCTGCCTGCACTGGCCACTGTCTCTCTGCTGCTACTTTTCTGCCACCACCACACTCTGCTGCTATTAGCCGCCACTGCTTGCTGCTCCCACAAAGGCACATGCTGACGTTCCACCACTTAACCCAGCTCTTAGGTGTAGCCTGATTTTAATTGTATCAATATTAAATAGGATTATAGGTTTGCCAATTGATCTGATTAGAGGATCATGAGGTTCGCGTCCTAACCAGGCTCCAGAAGAATTTATAAGGACTCTTGGGGGTGCCACAGGAATATTTCAATGATAACCAAATTTGTATAATTTTATAATTTATTAAGATAACATAAAGTGATAAACAAATGACTGATATAAAGTAAATGAACAATCAAATGAATAATGGATAAGACAATCTTAATTATAGAGACTTATATAATATATATCTATGATATTCTTTAGCCTAATATACTCACACCTTCCCTAATGACCTGGTTGAGAGATGTCTCACCTCCGGAAGGGGGGGAGGGGTGTAGTAGGCAATGCGGAGAGCTAAGAGTAAAGAAGCTTCAAGCAGGAATAAATGACGATCGCACCAAATAGCACGATCTTCCCCTTCTTATACCCTGAGAATATGGGTCCTCCTTCTAAATCCATACTTGGATTCCTACCCCCAGAATAGTGGGGTACCCACATGTCATAGGCTGGCAGGTTCATGTATATTAATGAGATATTCTCATCACTTATCAGAAGTTTCCATGATCTCACCTTTGCCCTTTTGACCCTCTGTGGGTTTTGTGGTATATTTGTTTTTCTGACAGGAAAAGGGTCCCGAGTCTTATGATGTATTGGTTAATACCTGACATCACCCCTTTCAACATCTAGGTCAAAAGGACTGCTAAATCTTGATAAAAACAACTCCATATATGTCTTGTTATGTTATACCTCATCTCTTTCGACACTTAACTAAGTCAAAGGTCCCAAATTGTGTAGCTGTCTTACAGGATTTTTGGCCCGTAAGGTACTTGGCATTACAGCAATATATATAAACTTATAACTCTATTATTAATCACACCATCATACTTAAATCTTATAAGAAAAGATATATCCCTATAGAATCCCTATAGAATGCAAGCAAGCATGATAGTTTTATAGGCTACATAGGCAAGGTCTACAGTACACTATAAAATTACATTGGTATAACTACGTTGCTCAGGGGTGTGAAAAACCCACATCCCTGGGTGATGCAGTTATACCAACCTGCCCACTGGTGTAGACTGCACTGTGTCAACAGGAGGGCTTTTCTCATTGACAAAGCTACCACCTTTCGCTGACCTGGATTAGCTACTTCAGTCTTCACTGAAGCAGTACAGTAGTGCAGTGTTTTAAGTGTAGGTCTGTCCTTACTGATTTGAACTCTCAGTGATTTCAGAAGTTACTCCCAGTGTGCCTGGATGGAGGTGTCATCAGCAGTAGGGACTTCCTCCCAACTAGCTGTCTTGTCTTGGGTCCTTCAGGGCTGCAACATTCAGCCGTCTCCAGGCAACCTTCTGGGTCTTGTGGTGTTTTGGCACTTGGTGGTGTTCATCACCGAGCACACAAGTCGGTGATCCATCCAGCAGATCCCTTCATGGCCCTCATGACGAGCATGTCCCTCAGCTCTCTACCGCAGATGATGATGTAGTCCAGGAGGTGCCAGTGCTCTGACCTCGAATGCCTCCAAGTGATCTAGAGCTGGTCTTTCTGACAGAAGACCATGTTCATCACAATCAGGCTGTGTTGGGCTCACTTGATCAGGAGCAGGATGCTGTTGGTGTTGGCCTTCCCCACACCAGTCTTGTCAATAGTTCTGTTCCGGATTTTGTGGTCACGTCCAAACCAGGTGTTGAAGTCATCCAGGAGAATGACATTGGGAGCAACTCAAGTCCACTGTCCAAGACACCTGCACCCGGTCTATTGGGTTTGCATGCGACGGAACCAGGACTGGTTCGACACCAATGATGCTCAGATCTGTGATCTCCTTGAGTGGAAGCAGGCAGCCTTCATCACCTGTCAAAGCCATTGATGAACCTAGTGAAAGACAACAGTATGCCACCAGCTGAAGGCTGAGGTCCAGCAATGTATCCACAACATGAACAACTGGTGGGTGGAGAAAATGCACGAGATCCAGGGCTATGCCAACCAGCACGACATGCATAACTTCTTCCAGGCTACCAAGACAACCTACAGACCCCGATCCATCGGACAAAAACCCCTCTGATCACAGGATGGCTCTCGGCTGCTCAAGGATGATGACACCATCTTGTCAGTGTTGGAAGAAGCATTTCGAACTCCTCCTCAAATGGGAGTCCACCGTATCGGAGAAGACCCTCCAAACCACCCCGCAACACCCTGTGGAGAATTCCCTTGGTGATTCACGAACCATTGGAGAGCTGGAATGGGCCATCCAACAGATGAAAACCAACAAAGCCTGCGGGCCAGATGGTATACCCACAGAAGTCTACCAGGCCGGCAGCTTCTGGCTCACATCACGATTCCACCATCCTCCACCGCTGGGAAGAAGAGGACATCCCCGGTGATTTCAAGAATGCAGCCATCATGACAATCTACAAGAAGGGGGACAAATCTGACTGTGGGAACTACAGTGGGATTTCCCTCCTGTCCATTGCGGGTAAGATCCTAGCCTGCATCCTCCTGAACTGCCTTTGTTCCATTGCTGAGGAGATCCTCCCAGAAACCCAGTGTGGCTTCCGACCATCCTGGGGCACTGCGGACATGGTCTTTGTTGCCAGGGAGATCCAAGAAAAATGTCGGAGCAAAATCAAGAATGTTCCTCACCTTCATTGACCTGACCAAGGCATTCGATTCCTTAAATCGTGAAGCTCTGTGGCTCATCCTCCAATGCCTTGGTTGCCCACTGAAGTTTGTCACCATGCTGAGACTTCTGCATGATGATATGACCACCACCATCCTGAGTGGAAGATCTGAAATGGACACCTTCCATATCCAGACCAAACCAGGTCAAACAAGGTTGTGTGATCACCCTCAGCTTGTTCACCATTTACTTGACTGTCATCATCCACCTCACCAGAGACAATCTACCACCTGGTGTCGGTATCCAGTATCAACTGGATAGGAAGCTCTTTAATCTTGGTCACTTCCAGGCAACAACGAAACTCACCACCAAGGACAGCCACGACCTTCAGTTTGCAGATGAGTGCTGCATGATGGCTCACTCTGCACAGAACGTGCAAGCAATGCTAGATCTCTTCAACTCTTCGTATAAAAGACTTGGCTTGTCCTTGAACATCGCCAAGACGAAGGTCCTCCACCAATTTCTCTCAGGCCAGATGAACATCCCTTGTACCATCCATGTAGACGGGGAGGTTTTGGAGTACGTAGAGCACTTCATGTATTTCGGCAGTCATCTCTCCCAACAGACTACAATTGATGAAGTCCAGCACCGGGTCAACTGTGTCAGTGCTGCCTTCTTCAAGCTGCGACAACATAGTCTTCAAAAACAGAGACTTTCGGAAGTCGATGAAGATCCTGGTTTATAAGGCTGTCATGCTGACCACCCTCCTCTACTGCAGTGAAACCTGAACCGCCTACCAACGCCATATTAAGACCCTTGAAAGCTTCCACCAGCGGTGCTTGCATCGAATCCTGGGGATCAAATGGGAGGACCGACGGACCAGCACGAGCGTCCTCCATGAGAAGCTGCGTCCACCAGCCTTGAAGTCTTGCTCTTGAGAAATCAACTCCGATGGATGAGCCATTGCATTTAGATGCCTGAGAACCGCCTCCCTCACCAGGTTCTCTTCTCCCATCTCTCTGTTGGCCAATGCTCAAAGGGTGCCCAAAGGAAATGGTACAAAGACATGCTTAAGGTTGCCCTCAAGCACGGAGGCATCGACACCAATGACTGGGCGGAGCAAGCTACTGACCGCTTGGCATGGCGTCCATCAAGGCGGAATGATGGTGGCAGAGGAAGGAGAAGGAGACCAACTCGGGGCTGTGAATCCCACTCCCCCGTGCAACAACGTGCCACCACTGCCGAAACATGTGTGCATCCAGAATCAGACTCCTCAGTCATCTGAAGACCCACCAAGCCTACGGACATCATCCTTGACTTGAGAGATCACCACCAACGATTTCAGCAGGTAGTAGGGAACCTCACAAGCAGTGCAGTCTCTGTGTTGTCTTTCACTGTCCCCACACAAAGCCTAAGGTTAGTTCCTAGACCTCTTTAGCAGCAGTGTCAGCCCCAGGAATCACCAACCAGAACCAAGAATTCTCAATGGAATCTAATTAGCTCTATCTTTAAACCCAGGAAATGGAAAGGTCAAACAGAGCCTAGGACTCTTCAGGTAGAGTCCACACTACAAGCCAGAAATGCTTATCCCCACTCACTCATCTTCACTGGGATTTGGCATCCTTACCTCCTCCTTAGTGATTGAGTTTAAGTTTAGGGTGATCCCCCTCAATCAGGGTAGACTAAGCACAATTCTGCTGCCCTTTACACATACAGTAAGAATAACAACATTTCATTACCTCTGCATCTGAATACTAGAGTGATTTGTAACCCAAAACCAGACACGCACAGTAATTTTGTCAAAGCAGCTCCATCTGCTATGCGCCTAGGCAGAGTCGGCATGTCTATGCAAATATGGTCAGCTTATGAAGTCTTTTCTCCCAGCTCATCACTAGATGTCACGGCAGAGCTCATTCAGACCCTGCTTACAGGTATAAGACCATCACAGTTAAATCAAACCCCCACCTGTATACTCAGTGGTGGGTGTCAAGCAAGCTGCCATTCCGCATTGACACCTTTTAGTGCATGAGGATTGGAAAGGAGAAAGAGAGAGATCTTCTATTAGGTTCTGATGCTTCAGGGAGAGGTTTGGTGTGATGCTCATGTTCATTGTGCACTGCAAGAAGAGTCAGGGTCTCTCAACAGGAGGTCACACTAGACAGTCATAATGGGCCCTGCTAAAAATCCGAATAGGGTAGATTTACATTTTATTATATATTTATGTTTTGGTAGAACCTAGGAGCCTGATTCGTGGATAGTATCCCCATTGTGCAAACACAGAACAAAAAGAGGATCCCTGCAAGGATAAAGTGACATGATGCTCTGCATGGGACTACCTTAAAAATGAATATAGACAAACACTCAAGGCCCAGTCCGGCAGGCCTTCCTCAGCCAAAATTCCCACTTCAGTCAATGGGAGTTTTGCCTGAGTGAAGCCAGCAGGATCAAGCCCAGGCTTTGAATTCTGAGCCATGTGGTTAAATTTGATTCAGACAAGCATGGCTGGAGGAAAACATTTACAAAGGGAAAAAGAAGCAAGTTCTGTAAGTGGTGTGAAAACAGCAGTGGGCACAAGTGAAATACTGGAAAATGCCCTAATTCCACCAATAGATTTTTCTCCACTGTCAAAACAGTAGGCTATTCTGAGGCAGATTCATTTAGATTTGTGCTGATAATATTAAAGGGGCATGAAGTGGGGTGAGGTATAAATAATGGATATAAAACAAAATTACTGCAACATTATAATTAGAGCTGTGACTGTACCTTTAAACAGTACATTTCAAAGCTGTTATACCACATGTGTACAGAGGGCTCACAGAGACCAATCTTCTTACCACTTACTCCAAATTCTATCACACATAGGGAGGGTTGTCCTCTAGGTAGAACAGGGCCCTGGGAGTCAGAACTTCTCTATTTGCTTCACAGTTTTGTGCCTTACTATATGACCTTAGACAAGTCATTTAGAGCCTGATTTTCAGAGGCGCTCAGCATCCACAAAGCCAGTTCAAAGTCCTTAGAACAGAATCATAGAAGATTAGGGTTGGAAGGGACGTCACGAGGTCATCTAGTCCAACCCACTGCTCAAAGCAGGACTAACCTCAGCTAAATCAGCCCAGCCAGGGCTTTGTCAAGCCACACCTTAAAAACCTCTAAAGATGGAGATTCCACCACTTCCCTAGGTAACTCATTCCAGTGCTTCACCACCCTCCTAATGAAAAGCTTTTTCCTAATATCCAACCTAGGCCTCCCCCACTGCAACTTAAGACCATTGCTCCTTGTTCTGTCATCTACTACCATTGAGAACAGCCTAGCTCCATCCTCCCTGGAACTCCCTTTCAGGTAGTTAAAGGCTACTTCAGGCTGCTATCAAATCCCCCCTCATTCTTCTCTTCTGCAGACTAAACAAACCTAGCTCCCTCAGTCTCTCCTCATAAGTCTTGTGCTCCATCCCCCTAATCATTTTTGTTGCCCTCCGCTGGACTCTCTCCAACTTCTCCACATCCTTGTTGTAGTGGGGGGCCCAAAACTGGACACAATACTCCAAATGTGGCCTCACCAATGCCAAATAGAGGGGAATAATCACTTCACTTGATCTGCTGGCAATGCTCCTGCTAATGCAGACCAATATGCTATTAGCCTTCTTGGCAACCAGGGCATACTACTGACTCATATCCAGCTTCTTATCCACTGTAACCCCCAGTTCCTTTTCTGCAGAACTGCTGCCTAGCTTGTCGGTCCCCAGTCTGTAGCTTTGCATGAGATTCTTCTGTCCTAAGTGCAGGACTGTGCACTTGTCCCTGTTGAACCTCATCAGATTTCTTTTGGCCCAATCCTCCAATTTGTCTAGGTCACTCTGTATCCTATCCCTACCTTCCAGGGTATCTACCACTTCCCCTAGCTTAGTGTCATCTGCAAACTTGCTGAGGGTGCAATCTACCGCATCCTCCAGATCATTAATGAAGATGTTGAACAAAACTGGCCCGAGGACCGACCCCTGGGGCACTCTGCTTGTTACTGGCTGCCAGCTAGACATCAATCTATTGATCATTACTCATTGAGCCCGTTGATCTAGCCAGCTTTCAATCCATTTTATAGTCCATTCATCCAACCCATACTTCTTTAACTTGCTGATAAGAATACTATGAGAGACTGTATCGAAAGCTTTGCTAAAGTCAAGGTATATCACATCCACCGCTTTCCCCACATCCTCTGAGCCAGTCACCTCTTCATAGAAAGCAATTAGGTTGATCAGGCATGACTTGCCCTTGGTGAATCCATGTTGACTGTTCCTGATCACCTTCCTCTCTTCCAAGTGCCTTAAAATGGATTCCTTGAGGACCTGCTCCATCATTTTTCCAGGGATTGAGGTGAGGCTGACCGGTCTGTAGTTCCTTGGATCCTCTTTCTTCCCTTTTTTGCAGATGGGCATTATATTTGCCTTTTTCCAATCCAACAGGGACCTCCCCAGTTGCCACGAGCTTTCAAAAATAATAGCCAATGGCTCTGAAATCACATCAGCCAACTCCCTGAGCACCCTCAGATGCATTGCATCTGGCCTCATGGACTTGTGTATGTCCAATCTTTCTAAATAGTCCTGAACCTGTTCCTTCAGCACTGCGGGATGTTCACCTCCTCCCCATTCTGTACTGACCTTGTTTGTGACCTTGTTTGTGAAGACAGAGGCAAAAAAGGCACTGAGTACCTCAGCTTTCTCCACATCCTCTGTCACTAGGTTGCCTCCCACATTCTGTAAGGGGCCCACACTTTCCCTAATCTTCCTCTTGTTGATAACATACCTGTAAAAACACTTCCTGTTCCCTTTTAAGTCCCTTGCTAGCTGCAACTCCAATTGCGCTTTGGCTTCCTGATTTCATTCCTGCATGTTCGAGCAGTATTTTTATAATCCTCCCTAGTCATCTGACCAAGCTTCCACTTCTTGTAAGCTTCTTTTTTGTGTTTAAGCTCACCAAAGACTCCTTTGTTAAGCCAAGCTGGGCGCCTACCATATTTGCTATTCTTTCTGCACATCAGGATGGTTTATTCCTGCATCCTCAATAAGGTTTCCTTAAAATATAGCCAGCTCTCTTGGATTCTTTTCCCCCTCATATTAGCCTCCCAGAGAATCCTGCCCATCATCTCCCTGAGGGAGTCAAAGTCTGCTTTTCTAAAGTCCATGATCCGTATTCATGCTGTTCTCCTTTCTTCCTTTTGTCAGGATTCTGAACTCAACCATCTCATGGTCACTGCTGCCTAGGTTGTCACCCACTTCTACTTCTCCTACCAAATCTTCCCTGTTTGTGAACAGTAGGTCAAGAGGAGCATGGCCCCTAGTCAGTTGCTCCAGCACTTGCACCAGGAAGTTGTCCCCAACACTCTCCAAAAACTTCCTGGTTTGTCTGTGCTCTGCTGTATTGCTCTTCCAGTAGATGTCAGGGTGATTGAGTCCCGCATGAGAACCAGGTTCTGTGATCTGGAAACTTTCCCTAGTTGACTGAAGAAAGCCTCATCTACCTCGTCCTCCTGGTCTGGTGGTCTATAACAGACACCCACCATGACATCACCCTTATTGTTCTTGCTTCTAAGCTTAACCCAGAGACTTTCAACTGACTTATCTCCAGTTTCATACTGGAGCTCAGAGCAATCATAGTGCTCTCCTACATACAGTGCAACTCCTCCACCCTTTCGCCCCTGCCTGTCCTTCCTGAACAGTTTATACCCATCCATGACAGTGCTCCAGTTGTGTGAGTTACCCCACCAAGTCTCGGTTATTCCCATCATATCATAGTTTCTTGACTGTGCCAGGACTTCCAATTCCTCCTGCTTGTTTCTCAGGCTTCTTGCATTTGTGTATAGGAATTTGAGATAAATGGCCGATTGCCCTTCCTTCTCAGTGCAATTCAGGGGGCATCCCCTGTTGCACTCTCCTCCTTCTGCTTCATGGTGTCCCACTTCCCCACTAACCTCCGGGCTTAGGTCCCCGTCTCCCATTGAACCTAGTTTAAAGCCCTCCTCATTAGGTTAGCCAGCCTGTCTGCGAAGAAACTCTTCCATTTCCTCGTTAGGTGAATCCTGTCTCTTCCTAGCAATATCCCATGATTGAAGAATCCAAAGCCCTCTCTCAGACACCACCTGCATAACCACGCATTTACTTCCGCAATGTGACAGTCCCTACCTGGGCCTTTTCCTTCAACAGGGAGGATGGATGAGACCACCACTTGCACCACAAACTCCTTTATCCTTCTTCCCAAAGCCACATAGTCTGCAGTGATCCGCTCAAGGTCGTTCTTGGAAGTGTCATTGGTGCCCATGTGGAGAAGTAGGAAGGGGTAGCGGTCTGAGGGCTTGATAACTCTCGGCAGTCTCTCCGTCACATCCTGAATCCTAGCTCCAGACAAGCACCACACTTCTCTAGTTTTCTGGTGCGGACGGCAGATGGATGACTCTGTCCCCCTTAGGAGGGAGTCCCTTACCACCACCACCCTTCTCTTCCTCTTGGGAGTGGTGGTTGTGGAACCCCCATCCCTAGGACAATGCATCCCATGCCTTCTGATCAACAGGGTCTCCTTCTGATCCATTCCCTCAGATGAGTCTTCCGAATCATTCTCCACTGTAGTACCTGTGCAGAGAGCCTGAAAACGATTTATCATCTCTATTTGCATGGTGGGCATATGGGTTCTCTTTCTTCAGGAGGTCACATGCTGCCAATTTTCTTCCCCATTCTTCAGTCTCCCCTGCACTGTCTTCTCTGATTCTTCCTCATGATGTCCCTGCAGTAACAAATCATGTCTTCAACCGAGAAAGACTTTGTTTTCTTGCATGCAATGCAGGCTTGATACTTGGGTTTTTAGTCGTTTAATCTTCTCTTCCAATATGGAAGCCAGGCTGCACTTTGTACAGATGAAGCCGCCTCTATCCTGCGGGAGAAAGACAAACATAGCACATCCACTGCAGGTGACAAGAGGAGATCACTTGCTTTCCATGTCTTTTCTCTGAGAGCCTCTTCAGATGCTGTATTTACTGCTCAGCTAAGTCTGAAAGGCAAAAATTCACTGTGGGCTCTTCCCGATGATCTCCCAGAAAAACTCCCCCTGTTTGCCTCTCCTCTGGTCGCAGCTCACTTGGTTCACAACTGGCTGCTTCTTATAAGGCTGCTGGCTCGATGCATTTGCCCCGCCTCAAAGCCTCCCTCTCCAATCATAGAAGATTAGGGTTGGAAGGGACCTCATGAGGTCATCTAGTCCAACAACCTGCCAACACCCTGCTAACCTCAGCTAAATCATCCCAGCCTGGGCTTTGTCAAGTCATAGCTTAAAAAACCTGTAAAGATGAAGATTCCACCACCTCCCTAGGTAACCCATTCCAGTGCTTCACTACCCTCCTAGTGAAAAGCTTTTTCCTAATATCCAACCGAGACCAATCAACCACTCAAGACCGACCTGGAACAAAGCACTCCCAATGCACATTTTTCAAACAAACACACACACAGTCAACTGTTAAACAGTCCCTGTAACTTGCACCAGTCAATCAAGCAAATGGTCTCTCAGATACTCACCCCTCTAGCACACAATACAGTTCCCCTCAAGTAGCACTCACCTGAGCTCCTCTCGGACAATTCCCAGGCAAACTCACTTTGTTTGCCTGTCCTCCGTTCGCAGAAGATGCTCTGTATCTTTAAAAAAAAAATCAGGCGCTTAAGGCTCTCTACATTCATTTCATGGGGATATTGATACCGACGTCAGAGGGCTGTTGTGTGGCTCAATTAATTATACCCCATATCTCACTCTCCTTGTCTGTGAGAAGAGATCACAGGATTCCATCAGAGTCCAGCCCCGGAGCATGGAATGAAAGTCCTGCCTCTGTAGCATCATTCCCCACTTCTTCTAGCCCAGCAAAAGTCGCTCCATGAGGTTCCAGAGCCACATGTGGGAAAGGGTCTGGTCTAGTTTTAAATGCCCCAAGTGATGATGTTTCTATCTCTCAGTCTAGAAATTTGACCGAAGATTCAACCTCCCTTATCCCCTTACTCCTAGTTGTACCACCTTGTACCAATTGTTGTTCTTCCGTAGCATTTATACCCCATATTATTGGTAGACTCCCACCACAAGGCAGATTCTGCTGTCACTTACAATGGTGTAAATCAGGAGTTTGAGTGTAAACACAATGTGGGGAGTTTAAGATTTGACTTATTTCAATACGACAGTGAAAGTTTAGAGTAAATACACTGCAAAAAAATCTTAGCTTCCCCATTTGCAGAGATACTGAGAGCTTAATTCTTCACTCCATTAACACTAGGGAAGAGAATTAGCTCCTATGTGTAACCATGGCACCCAAAATGGCTTATTGGTGTTCGCTTCTTTCAGATCAGCTACAGCACATTGACCCCCACTGTTTGCAGGTCATTTCAATACTATAACTGATCAAATGAGATGTCAGACATAGGGGCGTATTCTCCTGTGAACATAAGCACATAACTCCCATTAGTGTTAATAGGAGTTATGCACATGCATCGAGTGGGGAATGTATGCCCTGGTCTCGACAGTACACTCAGCAGGCTTGAGTAATCTGTGGATGATTTCATTTTTCTCTCCAGAGTTTGAGATGAAAGGGAATGCATGTGGAAACTGGTGTATGAGGCATTAAGATTGCGATATGAGTGAAAGAGTGCTTGGCGGCCATTATTAGTGCTTACATTGCGTGAGTAATGGGTGGAGTCCTACAGGAATATTTTACTCTTAAAGGGTCTGATTTTGATCTCACTCTTCAGTGTAAAACAGGAGCATGGGTTAAAGTGAAGGGGAACAAAGCTAAAAGCAGAGGGAAAACTCCCACTTTTCCTTTACTGTGGTGGTCTGGGGGAGTGCCATTTCCCCATCACCTCATTCTCCAGTGATCTGGAAAGAATCCCTCACACTGCCCCCCCAACTCATTTTTATTAGTAGTCCCCTTGTTCCTTGATTTCTAGCCCCCATCCTGTGCACTGGCAGGAACTGGGACCCTTCTCCCACCCTAGGCCTGACCTTCCCCTTTGTTAGGAGACTGAAAGGAAGAGCAGGGAAAAGTGTGGGAGAGCCAACTAGAGAGAGCCCCAGCCTGAGCAGGAGCAGCAGCAAATGGTTACTCCACTCACATTAGGCCAAAAGGAGCCACGTAAGCACATAGACAACCTCATGCTCACGAGAAAGAGCAGCAACCACAGGGAGTCCCAGTGGAGAAGCAGTGTCTGTGTGCGGAGATCCAGTACTGCCCTTGGGGAGGAGGGTAGTAGACTGGTCCATTCTTCTTCTACTACTCCCTCTCCATGGTCGGGTCTTATCTATAGACTGCTATATCTAATATATAGTTTTACTGATTTATATTACAGGCAGCACAGTCCAGCAGATAGGACCCTAGACAGGGAGTCAAGAGTCTTAGGTTGGGATTTGTTCCCAGTTCCACCACTAATGTGCTACATGACATTGAGTACATCACTTCACCTTTCAGTGCCTCTGGTTCCCCCCTCTGTAAAAGGGAAATAAGGATACTTGCCATACTTAAAAAAATACCTAAATTAAAATAATGCTCTCAGCAGCTTGGGCTATGTGCAGAACAGCTGTGACTGATGGTGGGTGTGGATTATCCCTCTGGTGCCTGCAGGAATCATGCAGACTAGGATTCTCTCCCCCTACATCTTGCACATCCTTAACACTAATAAAAGGTTCTGCAGGCTGAACTACTGTCCTGGTGCCTAATTCATTCCTGGTGTTAGCTTTAAAATGCCACTTTTTGGGTGAACTCCATTGAAATACCCTGAGTTCCTGTAAAATGAACCTTCCCCTCCTGTAGGGCATGTGGAATTTTAAGGCTCTATGATCACATAGGGGTGACCAAGAGTGGGAATTATTTTAACTGTGAACTTGATTGCTTCTCTACCTACCCACACAAAGCATATGCACAAATGTGAGGCAAGGACAACAGTTTATGGCCAATCTCCACCCTAGAAACCCTAGCTGATTTTGCTCACCACCCATTAGGGAAACAGTTATAGGTGGTCTCTGAATAGCTAACACTCAAGAGGAACAATAAAACATGGTGAGAGGGTCACAGACTGCAGCAAAAAGTAAAACAAGCCCAACGCTCATTTTTGTTTTTTCATGATATTACTTGCGTTAACATAATGCACCATTAATGTTAACTCATGGCCATATATCGCCTTATCCATAGGCAATCAATACCACTGCTGAAATATGATTTTTTTTAAATGTCTAGAGGGCTGTACACATTTAGCTTCCAAACTATTTTCAGAAAATGAACATCAACATAGAAAAAATAATGAGCCTATAAAAATAAAACCTAATTCATGCAGCTGAGCTGGCTTTTAAGAAATGGGGCAGAGATTTATATTAAAGTGTCACAAAGGACAAAGGCTAGAACAACATTTAGCATCTCTTTCAAACCCAAATGAAGGATGTTCAAAGCTAAGACTGAAACTGAGTTTGCCATTGCTGATAATACTTGGATACAACAGTGATGAGGAACCATACAAAAATCTCAGGCAGATAAGTTTATATGGTGTCTATATATCTAAGACAAATAAATAAGATACTATAGCTAACAACATGGAAGATCATCTTCTGTTCGCAGACTTTGTAACTTCAAGACATGTCTTTGTTCATAGTCATATCACATCAGGCTGAGAGATCATGAGAATTCAAACGTTGAAAACCATGAGGTCTAATTAGTTCATGAATAGCAGACGATGAAAAATCCAGAATACTACAGGAATTGGTATTGGTGACGCAGTAAGACGCCCCCTTCCCTCCTAGTCTGAAGTGAGCTAATGTCCCAGTATGGTGATAGGCGGTGGCTGAACACGATACTTGGTCATCTGCTAGTTTTGTTTATTTTTCTTTAAGGGTATGGGATGGAAAGGAGGTTTCCAAGGGGCAGATAGAAGCATGTCATCACTTGACTATCCATATAATGTAACAAACAGTGACACACTGCACATAAACAAGGGTTGTAACAGAGGCACAAACAGGTCCATGTGTAACATTCACAACATACAGTGTTTGGAAAACAGCATGCTAAGGCAGGAACAACAGCAGCAAAGTCAAAGAACCAAGACAAGTATTTTTCAGACTCCTCTCGCCCCCAATTTGTCAGGCTCTTCTCCTTCCACCCATCCTAGACCTTTTATAAATTTCTCATTTAATGAACAGAAGCCAATATCCAATAAAAAAAACTGTTGAAATGGAAGTATGTAAAATATCTAAGCGTCAGCAAGCTGAATTCAAGGAGCCCAAGGACAAATTACTTTTAGAAATATACTCCCTACTAATGCATCTTCAGAGGCTCTTTTCCCCACTCTAAAACTCTTCAACAGGAAATGTCCCTCCACAAATGAAAATATGCAACTTTAGGACCAATCCAATGGAGGACATGAAAGCTCTGTGGGGTATCCCCTTCTCAGGGGCCCACAGCCCACTCTAGAAGTAGAGAAAATTAACACCCATCGGTCCATGATGTCTCCCAAGCAAAAATTAGCTAAAATGGAGGTTGACTGGGATTTATTAGGTAATACCCCAATCCTGCAACAGACTCCATCCATGAAGAGTTGCATTGGCTTCAATAGGAAGGAGGGATGCACCCACAGGGAGTTCAGGATCGGGACCTAAATGGCGACACTGTGTATGAGCCCTTCAGAATTTTATTTTCCATCAAACAATAGATATTGGCTCAGAATCTGGATATGAGCATCTGCCAGATTCAGAAGGGGTTGAATCTGAAATTCCGGTTCATGCCCATCTCTGACACAAATTAGCTAGGCCAAGGCCAGCCATCCACCCACCAAAAATATAACAAAGAGGAGAGGAAGGGCCTTCTAAGCCAGAAGGACCTTCTAAGCCAGAAGGACTTGATGCAAACTCAGGGTATGTCTACACTGCAGAGTGAAGTCAACTTATTTAAAGTCGATTTTTCACCCGCCAATTTTTAGAACTCACTGAATCGTGTCCATACCACTCTCCTTGCGCCGGGCTCGTGTGTCCACACACCACAATTGTGTCGGCAGTCAAAGCAGTGCACTGTGGGCAGCTATCCTGCAATGCAACTAGCCGCAGTGGCCGTTGGGATGAGATTCATTGTCCCATGATGCAACACTCCTTCCCCCTCCCTTCTTCCCCTAAACAAACAGGAAACCGATTTTTGCGCTGTTTCTTTATGCCGCGCGCTCCTCATTGCTGCGGAGACTTGGAGCCAACTCAACTCTGCACTATTAATGTGAGTGTCACAAATACATCTCGGCTTATCATGAAGTATTTTCAAAGAAGACCGAGAACCCGAGGCAGGGGCAACCACTATGTCACCAAGCCTGCCCTGCTACAAGCCATCGAGCGGAACAATTCCCAATTGCTGCAGGTCGTAACACATCATCTGCAGTCAGTGGAGTGCTGGTTCTGGTCCCAGGAAACAAGCACAGACTGGTGGGACCACATCGTTATGTAGTTGTGGGAGGATGACCAGTGGCTGCAAAACTTTCATATGCAAAAGGCCACTTTCCTCGACCTGTGCTCGGAGCTGGCCCCATCCCTGAAGCACGTGAATACTTGCTTGAGACAAGCTCTGACGGTGGAGAAGCAAGTGGCCATCGCTCTGTGGAAGATGGCAACCGCCAACTGTTACCGCTTGGTTGGGAATCACTTTGGAGTCGGTAAATCTACAGTTGGAGTTGCTGTGATTCAAGTGTGCAAGGCCATTAATAGACTTCTGCTACGAAGGCTAGTGACTTTAGGAAACGTGCAGGACATAGTGGACAGTTTTCTGCGATGGGGTTCCCAAACTGCATGGGGGCCATTGATGGCACGCACATCCCTATCTTAGCTCCTGCGCTCCTCTCTACCGAGTACATAAATCGCAAGGGGTACTTTTCAATGGTCCTGCAGGCCGCCCTTGTAGATCACAGGGGTCGTTTTACAGATATCTGTGTGGGGTGGCCTGGAAAGGTGCATGGCGCGCGCGTATTTCGGAACTCAGGGCTGTTCTCTAACATGCAGGTGGGCACTTTCTTCCCAGACCAAAAAGTTAACGTTGGGGGTGTTGAAATGCCAACAGTAATCCTGGGAGATCCTGCTTACCCCTTGCTCCCTTGGCTGGTACACCGGGAACCTTGACAGCTACAAGGAGTGTTTTAATAACAGGCTAAGCAGTTGCAGAATGGTAGTTGAATGTGTGTTTGGGCGTTTAAAGGCCAGATGGAGAAGTCTCCTCACTAGGCTGGACATGAGTGAAAAGAACATCCTCTGAGTGATATCTGTGTGCTGTGTTCTTCATAATGTGTGTGAAGCGAAGGGGGAAAGGTTCCCCCAGGGTTGGGCTGTAGAGGCAGAAAGACTGGCCACCAATTATGAGCAGCCAGATGCCAGCAACACGCTGAGAGCTAACCGTGTAGGACTTTGCATTAGGGAAGCATTGAAAACCAGGTTCTGCAATGAAATGCAGTAATGATTTCTGTTCCTGTATGTTATGTGCCTTTGCTTTAAATCCCCCCTACCATATACGTCAGTACCCTCCAAATCCTTCCCAAGCAAGATATGATTTAATAAAGAAACACGTGTTGAAACAATGCAAACTTTTATTTATGAACATTCAAGTCTGTGGAGGCGGGGGGCTGGTGTTCATTCATTCACAGTCTCAAATGCTTGCAGCCCAGCTGTTAGCGGGGCCGTCGCTGCTTTCTGCTCACCTCCACCGGGGTGGAGTGCACCACATACTTCAGCCTGGCCATTCTTCTTCGAGACCGCTTGGGGGTGAGGGAGGGGGAAGTCAGCAAAGCCATAGGTTGAGGAGCGTTATGGAGGGGCTGCAGCGGGACTCTGTCTGGTCGCTGCTCCTCCTGAAGTTCTACAAGCCGCTAGAGCAGGTCTGCTTGGTCACGCATGATTCATATATCTCCTGCCTGGTACTGCGATCATGCTCCTGCATCGCTCTTCAACTGTCCCTGTACATGTTCTGGGACAAAGTCAGCCACCACGCTCGGAGCTCTGTCTCTGTGGCTGTGGAGGCATTTATGAACTCACCAAACTTGTCGTCTCATTTTTTTTTTCCCTCTTCCTAATCTGCAATTGCCGTTCCGCAGCAGTTCGAGCGGGCTGGGCCAAGGCCAAGGTGTCTACAAAACTAAAAGAAATGCACAACGGTGCTATTGTTAGGATACCCAGGGAAACGAAAGAAATGCAACAATGTATAAAAAACTCCCCTTGTTGTGCACAAGGGTAAGACAGACCCTATTCCATTCCGCACATCTTAGAAAGGTCGGCTTGCTGTGCCGTTGCAGAGATGGTAAGCTAGGGGCACTTTACTCTGCTTTAGAGAGGATTAAAAAAGCTCATTTCGAATACCCTGTATGAGAGGGGTGCCTGGGCGCCACAGTTTAACTAAGATGACCATTTCGTCACGAGGTGGCCACCGGGGATCTGGGGACAGCTCAGGGAGGTTAATAGTCTGAAACCATAGCCAAATAATTAAAGTGACTTTACTTGGTCAATACAATGGGGAATAAACATGTGCCGTCTTCCCTAGGTGACCATGAGCGATACCAATCTCCTGAGGGTAAGGCACAAGGAAAGGAAAGATTTGCTGCACGCAGCGGGGTACCGGCCTGGCCCTTATGCCACTATGCTGTGATCTGCCATGATTCCGGCTCCCTTGATTGCAGTGTGGTACGGCAAAGTACCCTACCGGGGAGGAAGGAACAATGCTGCCCTGCCCTGAAACCTTTTGCAAAGGATAACAGATTACATACATGAAAGTTTCCTTGAGATATCAACTGATGATTCTCGGAGCATGTGTCTGCACATAAATAATCTGTTCCGGGAATAGCTGCCCAAGACAGTACGCTAAACCCCTGAAATTCCCTTTCCTTCCCCCCACTCCCCCTTAAAGAGGAACTTAACTGCTAAGAAGAAAAATAAAACTCACCAGATTGCCTTCCCCGGGATCATTAGTGCTTTCCTGCATGCTGCTGGACTGCTCTGGGGTCAGGAATAGGTCCTGACTGTCTGGGAGAAGGGACACCCCGCTCTCCTGCACCGTGCTCTCCTCATCCTCCTCCTCGTCCACAGAGTCCTCATCATTGTCCCTGGAGTGGGATGGAGCAGAGGTATCGATGCTGCGTGGTGGCACTGTAGTGGGGTCCCCGCCGAGAATGCCATGCAGCTCCTCATAGAAGCGGCATTGTTTGGGCAAGAAGACAGCACGACCGTTAGCTTCCTTGGCCTTTTGATATGCCTGCCGTAGCTCCCTGATCTTCACGCGGCACTGCTGCGTGTCCCTGTTGTGCCCCTTTCTCCAACATACCCTGGGATATCTTCCCATAAATGTCCAAATTTCTTTTGCTGGCTCTGAGCTGAGCCACAACGGACTCCTCGCCAATGAGGACCGATGAGATCTAAGACCTCTGGCCAACTCCATGCTGGATCATGTTTGGGCCTTGCAGTAGCCATGAGGAGTTCAGCTACAAGCTCCCTCCATGCTGGCCAGACAGGAAATGAAAATTGAAATTTTCTCGGGGCATGAGGGGAGGGGCCATTTCTGGTGAGCGTGACCACGTAACAGCAAAGCGCAAATGTCCAGAGCGGTCGCAACAGGGCATTGTGGGATACCTCCCAGAGGCCATGAATATCAAATTACGTTACGCTCTGTCTACACTGATGCAAAATCGACCCAATAAAATCGAATTAGGCGCTACACCACTTGCGGAGGTGGTTTTATTACGTCGACTTTTGCTGTGTGTTAAGTTGATGGGACTGCTGTGCCAGTGTAGACCCAGGCTTTCAGAGATTGATGTAAATGACGTTACGTTGACCTCATCACCAGTGTAGACCAGACCTCAGTTGTATTTCATATGACTGTGGGAGCTCGCACTTCATTGTATCTAAATGGGCCTCTTTTTTCATGCTATTGGATTCTTGGCATTATTTCATCTTTTTAATTAGCTTCAAACTCAGCATCATGGATAGTGGCTTTAAAAAAATCCACATTTAGAGAGTTTTCAATTAGAGATGTACATAGACTGAACAACGAACCACCCTGGAAGAGCAGCAGTAGATAAAGTTGCCTCCTCACAGGTACTATACAGTACCAGCCTGTTTCTGCTTGCCTCAGGGAAAATTCTTTCATCTGTCACATATTTCTCTATGGTAGGATTATGTCATATCAAATCCAATTACCTCATGTCATGTCAGTTTCTGACATAATGCAACAGAACGTACCAGAGCAACACAACTCAGTGTAACAAGAGGTGTCTGAAATGTTTAAAACATGCATTATTCCACACAGCAGAAGAAGTGCACTGGCTGCTAAAATGCCTTTGAGCAAGTATATTATTTGCATGCCTTGTAAGAGCAAAATCTGACCTATCTTCCAAGACTGAATAAACTCTCCTGCATGGTTTCACAAGGCTTCCAATTCCTTTTGTGCATATATTCTTCACCTCCGTTCTATTTCAGTGATGCGCAGCTTAAGCAGCAAGTAACCTACATCAACTAGTCATGGCTCCCAAAAACACCTCTTTAGAAATATACACACACGGCACACACAAAAAGTATGTTTAAAAACCGTGTGTGTTTTGTTTTAGTTCAGTAGCAGGATAGAAAGATTCAGGCTGTGCAATCATTTACCAAAGAAGTGCCTTGGGGGGTTACCTGAAAGGGAGCCGGACCGAGTCCAATCCTTGGGGTTCTAAATAATCACACAGATCGTCTCAATCTTTTTGAAGTGAAACTTTAAATAGCAAAAGCCCCACTCCCACCTCCGAAGTTGAGAGTCAGCATACATAAACTAACTTAATTTGGACCACTGAGCTGGTTCAAGTAGATTGCTCTGCTGAAAACTCACATAAAGAGGGCAGTGATAGCAGCATAAATAAAGGTAGAATGAGACTCCGCCAAAAGGCAGACAGGCAGAAATAAGTATAGACCTACATACATGACTCCAAGAGCTCAACTTGCAACCATTGGGGAGGGAGGAGGTTTCGGAGATATTTGAAATGTTGAGGCAAACACCTCCTCAAGAGCTTATTGTCAGTGCAGGTAGGATTATGGAGGAGGGAGACTTCTAAAATGGAATACTCAGGAGAGGAGAAGGCTACAGAAACATCTGTACTGTTCTTGAGCAATCTAGGGAAACTTTATCCCAGGTTTCTTTTGATATTTTTTTCTGTTGGGCAATGAATGATAAATCTTGTTAAATCATTTTATTTTGCTCTTGAGCATAAAGCTGCTCTGTCTGCTTTGCTTTTGGCATCATTGCACCATGCTGCCTACACAGAGGCTTGCTATCAATGGTTACATTGAGGAATCTGTTCAAACTTACTTTGGCTTGATACGTTCATTTAGAAAGCCTATGATATAGGTTCTGGGGAGGAAGAATGCTTCATATCTATCATGGAAGCTGTCTCTTCAAAGCCAGCAATGACTGCCATGCTTCCTGGATTGCAAATGCTGTGGAACAGCAAATACAGCTTCATATGTTTTTGTACAGCACCTGGCACAACAAGGCCTTGGTACTGTGTGGGGCCTCTGATTGCTTCTATAAATACAAATATTGAATAATACTATCAATCCTTAATCAACAGGGCCAGTAAATCCTTCCAGCCACAGGTCATTAGGCACTAGGCACAGAGATGAACATTGTCTAGCCGTGTTTCAGGATGCCTCTGTTACAGCTATGATATTTCAAGCATCTTGTGAATTGGCTAGTTGCAGAATTCAATAGGTCCCTGTGGCAAGTGAGCCCTGCAGGACCAAGCAGGTACCGCATGCATTCCTTATCTTCATCCATAAGTTTTGGCTGCCTGCTTGGAACAGGGTAGCCTAGGCCATAAGCTTGGCATCAGTCTCTCAATAGTTAACTGACAAAATAAGTCAGGATTTGGCTGATTGCACCTTTAAATAAAGAAACAAAACCACAAATGCAAGCACTATTGGCAAGGTCCGGACCTGGCTCTGTGCTAATAGAGGACGGGATGCAGCATCCCAGTGTCCCTCAGCTCTGCCACTGAAAAAATGCGGGCAAGCTGCCTTAACTAGCCTGCTGGCTCCTGATTGGACAGTATTTCTTCCAGGCCCTTCTAGGGCTCCAGAGCAGTGGTTCTCAACCCGCTTGTGGCCTAGTCAACACACAGCTGTGGCCCATCTGACAACCTCAGGGCCATATGAGTAGTATATATGTTGTGTGGATGCGGCCCACATAACAGAGAGCTGCATGTAGAGCCCACAATGGTAAATAGATGGAGAACCACTGCTCTAGAGGATTGTCTTGTTGGTAGTGTGGGCAAAGTGGATTTTCTTCGAGCAGGGGTGGCGATGCTTCAAGCAGGCAACAGAGAAGGCCTGATAGACCCCATCATATCCCACGACAAGGATGTAAAAAATCTGCTTCCAGTAGAGTTGTAATTTTGCTCAAAACTGTCACATGTTGACAATATTAAAGCCAATATTAGAGCAGTGCCCAGATGTAACCTCAGAAATCGGAAGTGAGAAAGAGGTCTTTTCTATCTGGTTCTCTAATCCATCTTCCAGGCAGTGCTACTGGATGAGACCAGACTACGTAGATGGTCATTTATGATCACTGCTCCTGACTGGTTAATTGCATGCATTCTATTTTGTTACGGTTTTCTCCCGCTGCCCTGATCCATCCTGATGCATTTGTCTGTCATCCGCCTGTTGCGTTTTACTTTCAGATTATAAACTTTCTGGGGAAGGGATTGTCACTTACTATAAGAATGGCAGTTTGGTTTAGTGGATAGAGCACTGGGCTGGAAGCCAATTAACCTAGGTTATATTCCTGGCTCTTTCACAAGGCTACTGAGCTACCTTGGGCAAGTCATTTAGAATCATAGAGTTGGAAGGGACCTCAGGAGGTCATCTAGTCCAACCCCTTGCTCAGAGCAGGACTAACCTCAGCTAAATCAGCCCAGCCAGGGTTTTGTCAAGCCACACCTTAAAAACCTCTAAAGATGGAGATTCCACTGCCTCCCTAGGTAACCCATTCCAGTGCTTCACGACCCTCCTAGTGAAAAACTTTTTCCTAATGTCTAACCTAGACCTCCCCCACTGCAACTTGAGACCACTGCTCCTTGTTCTGTCATCTGCCACCACTGAGAACAGCCTAGCTCCATCCTCCTTGGAACCCCCTTTCAGGTAGTAAAAGGCCACTATCAAATCCCCCCTCATTCTTCTCTTTTGTAGACTGAACAAGCCTAGTTCCTTCAGCCTCTCCTCATAAGTCCTGTGTTCCAGGCCCCTAATCATTTTTGTTGCCCTCCGCTGGACTCTCTCTAACTTCTCCACATCCTTGTTGTAGTGGGGGGTCCAAAACTGACACAATACTCCAAATGTGGCCTCACCAATGCCGAATAGAGGGGAATGATCACTTCCCGTGATCTGCTGGCAATGCTCCTACTAATGCAGCCCAATATGCTATTAGCCTTCTTGGCAACCAGGGCACACTGCAGACTCATATCCAGCTTCTTATCCACTGTTACCCCCAGTTCCTTTTCTGCAGAACTGCTGCCTAGCTCGTCGGTCCCCAGTCTATAGCTGTGCATGGGATTCTTCCGTCCTAAGTGCAGGACTCTGCACTTGTCCTTGTTGACCTCTCTCTGCCTTAGTTTCCCCATCTTCAAAATAAGAATAACGACACTTGCCACCATTGTAAAGCACTGGGGATCTATGGACGAAGCATCCAATATAAACACTAGGGATCATTATTATTATATGGTTTTAGAGAACATAGTATAATAGGACCCTGACACAGTTGGCCTCTAGGTGCTACTACAATATAAATATAACACAGAGTTGTTCCTCAGAGGCAGGGCAAACACATCTGTAAAGATCCTGAGTGCATGTGGCAGTTACTGTAGACTCTGCTTGTTTGGATTTTTTTTAGGTCCTAGGAGAACTAATTCTTCATGAATAAATTCTCTGATACACAGGAGCAAAATTAGCTCAGAAAGCCAGAGGAACCATTATTCAGTGAAGTCCAACTGAAACATTAGTTTAATGCACCTCGTTTCCAATGCCGATGAAGTTAAGGTGTTGTGTCCCTCTGTTCCAGTTCCACATCCAGTGACCATTCCTGTACTAAACAGCTCAGAATTGTGCATGAGGCCATTTCCAATCAACTTACCTGAAATCCTGCACTTGAAAAGATGGTGATGGCCCCAGTTTTATGAGCTTTCTGATTTCTTGAAGTCATATGGTGGAAGACAACCGTGCAAGAGGCACGAGGAAGCGGTTGTTAATGAACTGATCCACCATAAGGGTTAAAAACAGACACACAACAAAATACAATGGATCATGTGTAATTCCAGTGACTCCCTCCAGCTAACCTGTCTGTTGTGTACTCACCAAATATTGCGGTACCTGGCGGTCTTTCATGTGAGTCACATACTCATTTAAATGTCTAATGCACGCACTGCCTGCCTGCTCTTAAACCAGCAAGTTCATCTGAAAATATGGGAGTCAGATCTGCAGCTTAGAATGGGGCAGGGAGCTCTGCAAAAGTGGTGTTAAGCCACCTCAATGCTTCATAGATCCTGGGGCAAATTGTGTGCCAGACCAGTCCCTGGCATAAATTAGAGAAGCCTGCTCTAATTTATGCCAGTTTCAAATGCCCCTAAGGAGATGACCAGTGTGGAGAGATGCCCCGACCACAGCTGCTTGACCCAGCCACACTCTACTAGCTGTTGGGAGGGATGGTGGTAAAGGAGTCACAACAGCAGCTCTGGACTGCCTGAGGTCCCCACCACCCCAGAGGGAATCCTATGGTGGCCAGTTAAACCAGCTTTATGCCAAAGGAGAAGCACAAAATTGCCTTCATGCAGCCCCGGCCTTGGCCTACTGCTCTTATAGAAAAAAAAACTCTCCTAGGTCGGGCATCTTCTTGGTTCAGGTTATACACCGGCTTGAAGGCTAAGGGCCTCTGCATCAGCTCTCTAATTCCTAGGACCAAACTTTGATCTTTGGATGACTGGATTTCTCCTCATTGGCCCTGCAATTTGGAACTGCCTTCCAAAATCTCTCAGGAAGGTCAACTATTAAGGGAAAGGATGGACTTCTACTCACTCACTGAGCTCACAGTGCAGGGTCATCTAATACTTCTTGATAAAAAGCCACAGAAACATCAACTCTGAGTAAGAACGATTCAGACTAGTTCTTTCTTTCCCCCTCCTCCATTGTCCAATGGATCCAGACACTCCCTCCTAGGTGGCACTATTAATCCCTCTAATGACAATCACCCCAACTTCACCACTAATACCCCTGCACTGGGCCCCTGTCCCCCCAGAGATACATGGTGCACTCTGAGGCTGAAGTAACAGGAAGGCCCCAGAGTCCACAAATGCGGGGAAGTTTGAAACTTATGGTGACCAGAAACCTCATCCAACAGAGAGTTTGCAAGACCTACCATCTAATGGGCCAGATGCTCAGCTGCTGTAAAGAGACTGTGACCTCAGTGCAGACATAGCAACATATGCCAGCTAAGGATCTAATCCAAGAATGTGAATGGCAGGAGAAAGGGAACAAGAATTGAAATGTATTAGGAAGGGGGAGAATCAGCACTGGATCTGGGTGGAGGCAGAGCAAGGGGCAAGTATGAACGTGGGGGAAATTCAGGAAAATTAGACTTAGCAGTCTGATATCCAAACTCATCTGACCTCCCTGATCTTCTTAGCTGCCACTATCACTAATAGTGAAGGGCTTTCTGATTTAGATCAGATAGGATTGGTTTTAAACACATTTCAGCAAGAAACAGTACTATTATTTACAAAGCCTCCCCCCCCACCCCACCCCACCCCCGCAGTGGAACAGTCAGTGCTGAGACTATGAGGTTTTGACAGGATCCATATAACATTAAAGCAAACAGTAAGATAATAGAAATCACATTTAACTGCCAATGAAGAAGAGAGAAAATCAGGAGTTCTTATCTAAGCTTTATCGGTCCCTGTGCAGTGCTGCTAGCTTTTACTGTTGTTGATGCACCCAACATCCATGCCTATAGTTTGTGCAGCATTAGTCTTTGCCTGAATGAGAACGCGAGATGAATCTAGTTAATTCTGACGAGCAGAACATTAGAGCAATTGGAGAGGAAGCGTCACTGCTTCTGTGTTCTTGTGATGGGTAAGAATTTGTGAAAATCTAGTGACATACTTTCATGCAAGTCAAGGTCCCCTTCAATTGACTTTCTGTGTAAATCTAATCTCTACATATTTCCCTCCCAAAGAACAACTGAACCTCCTTATTATGAGCTCCATAGGGAGCCTCCTAATACATGGCTGATGCTGCTGAAGCGGCCTATGGAAAGCAGATGTTAAGGGATATCATTTTTGATTAATTTAGAATATTTAATGGTGGGGGAGGAAGGATTTTGTCCTGTTTTCTGATGAAAGAGGTAAGAATATGGGTGTGTCTGGGTATATTAACTGATAAATTAATTCCTGCTCTATTGAGAAAATCATAGGGTTAAATTCTCCCACCCTTACTCACAGGAGTAGTACTTACTCTGACAGTATTCCCATTGAGATCAGTGAAGCTTTTCCAGAACAAGGTGCTACTCAGTGTGAATGGAGACCGGCAGAATCTAGCCCATAGAAATTTGCCATTTCTGGGCCTGGCTGTAGCTTTTTGGCTCACCCCTTAAAGGGGTTTCTCATGGGGTTACAGCACCACAGCAGGAACTCCAGGAGCTATGATGGTCCCTGAGCTCTGTGCATTCAGAGGAAGCACGCACACTGCTGCTGCCCTTAGGTAGGTGCATTGTGCACTCTTCTCCAGAGTCATCTAGCTCCACTGCCTGATGCAGAGATGCAGATGGCATCAAGGCCTCACTCCCTTCCAACTCCTTTTGGGTTGGCTAGCAGCAGTAGCCCAGATTATTCTTTGCACTCAGGACAGCAGAAGGACTCCAGTTGTTTCACACCCCCACATAACTTTGCCGTCATGCTCCTTGTGCACATATTTGGGGCCTTGCTACAGTCTGGCTCTTTCTAGAAAGGTCCGTGTTTATAGACATACTATAGAGGACCCAGAGAGACTGGACCATGTCACACATAAGTTCATGAAGCAGGACAGATTGTCCCACTTATCCATGGATGGCAAAGTACAGACACACAGTGTGCACTGCCAGGCATGGGCAGGCCACCCACTGATATAATCTTCTAGGATTGTCTTCGCCGTGTCATGATTCACAGGGATCTACCTGCTTGACTCTGGTCCCATCATGATTCTTAGGAGGTCTGCCCACTTGACTCCACACAGCAGGATTCTAGTGAGCTGAACTCCTTTGCCCAAGTACAAAAATGGATCAGATAGACATTAATGGGAAAAAGAATGAGGAAATACAGACAATTGTGCCACGTACATCTGAGACAGCAAAGACAGACTGTGGAGTGCTTTGTTAGTTGCAGGGTCACAACTAGTGCACTGTGTATTTATCTCACCAAATAATTTTCCAGTTCTCCTATAAAATATGTCCAACACTGAAGCAGCAGGGAACTTAGAGTAGAGCTTATAATGCTTGGTGAAGGGAGGTCAAATATTTCTCAACAGAGTCCCTTTTAACATTTATAGCAACAGACTTATTTCAAACAATAAGCTTGCTGATGCTCTCCTAAGGAAAATGAACTGATGGATTAGTTTTCATTTAGATATACTGCCACAGCAGCATGCCATGCATGAACTTTATGATCTTGATCATTCTCAGTTAGTTCAGGGAGCAGTTTGTGTTTCAGTTCAACTAGGAAAGCCACTTAAAAAAAATCAAACCACTTCATTCTTTAAACATGCAATTAATGTGATGGCAGCTGTAAAACTTCAGATGTGATCTCACTGTATCTAGAAATAATCAGCTCAAAGCCAGCAGTTTTATTTAAGGGTAGGTTAGTGTACTGAGATTTTCAGAAAGTCTTTGACCAGGTCCCCCACCAAAAAGCTCTTAAGCAAAGTAAGCTGTCATGGGATAAGAGGGAAGGTCCTTTCCTGGATCAGTAACTGGTTAAAAGATAGAAAACAAAGGGCAGGAATAAATTATCAGTTTTCAGACTGGTGAGAGATAGTGGTGTCCCCGGGGGTCTGTACTGGAACCAGTACTGTTCAACATATTCATAAATGATCTTGAAAAAGGATAAACTGTGAGATGGCAAAATCTGCAGATGATACAAAATTACTCAAGATAGTTAAGTCCAAAACAGACTGCAAAGAGTTACAAAGGGGTCTCACAAAACTGGGTGACTGGGCAACAAAATGGCAGATGAAATGCAATGCTGATAAATGCAAAGTAATGCACATTAGCAAACATAACCCCAAGTATACACAGGGCCCAAGCACAATTTTTTCAGGCCCAGTTCAAATTTGTAACAAGGGCCCCCTCCCACACACATACCTATAGAGGTCATAGCCTAAGCCGGGGGGCCCTGGTAAAGTGTACCCTTTCCCCCATCCCCCATGTGGGGGCCCTGACTATACGTATAAAATAATGGTCTAAGTTAGCTTTCACCACTCAAGAACGATCTTGGAGTCATTGTAGATAGTTCCCTGAAAACATTCACTCAATGTACAGAGGCAGTCAAAAAAGCTAACAGAAGGTTGAGAATCATTAGGAAAGGGATAGATAATGAGACAAAAAATATCTTATTGCTTCTTTATAAATCCATGGTATGTTCACATCTTGAATACTGCATGCAGATCTGGTTGCTCTATCTCAAAAAAGATATATTGGAATTAGAAAAGGTACAGAAAAGGGCAAATAAAATCATTAGGGGTTTGGAACAGCTTCCATATAAGGAGAGATTAATAAGACTGGGACTTTTCAGCCTGGAAAAGAGACAACCAAGGGGGGATATGATAGAGGTCTATAAAATCATGGCTGATGTTGAGAAAGTAAATAAGGACGTGCCATTTACTCATTCTCATAAAACAAGAGCTAGGGGTTACCAAATGAAGTTAATAGGCAGCAGGTTTAAAAAACAAAAAGCAAGTATTTCTTCACACAATGCACAGTCAACCTGTGGAACTCCTTGCTAGAGGATGTTGTGAAGGCCAAGACTATAAAAGGTTCAACTAAGAACTAAATATGATGGAGGATAGGTCCATCAATGGATCAATTAGCCAGGATAGGCAAGGATTGCTGTTTGCCAGAGACTGGGAATGGCTGACAGGATGGATCACTTGATGATTATCTGTTCTATTCATTCCCTATGAAGCCCCTGGCATTGGCCACTGCCAGAAGACAGGATACTAGGCTAGATGGACCATTGGTCTGACCCAATATGGCCATTCTCATGTTCTTAAGTTAAAGCTGTAAAGCATTGAACAAAATAGCTTTTAAATTTGTACAAAAACCACAGTGAAGGGGACATTCAATGTTGCAAAGGGAAGCACTTGAAAGTCAGTCACTGAAACCATTATTGTAGGCTGATGGTTCTCAATCCTTCTTGCAGTCTCCTTCTCTCTATTGCAATAGCCCCTAGAGGCCCTATTGTTCTAGGTGCTGTACACATATACAGTATCAGACAGCTCTGCTGTGAACAGTCCAGTCTCTGTGCACAAGACAGACAAATATAGCATCATTATAGTTTACCTATAGATAGGGAACTGAGGCAAAGAGATTGAATGACTTGGCCTGAAGTCAGGGCAGAGCCAGGATTGGAATCTATATCTCAAGTCCCAAACTAGTGCCTTAAGCATGAGATCATCCTTCCTGCCAAGGAAGGATCATCTGGTATCTTCCCATATATCAGAACCATATGACTTCCACTGCTTTTGATCCTTGTGTGCCTACAAGGAAGGAGCAGCATTCAGCCCCAAGCATTCATGCTTGCCCCAGCTACCCAGGGGCCTGGTGCAGTCCACCATACACCTTTGACAATGCATCCTGATTGACCGAAGTGATATGCTATCAATGGATTTTCACCTGCCACACATTGCAGACAAAGTAAATTAGTATAAGCAGATGAGCTTCAGTTGTCGAAACTTGGGAGCTTAGAGAATTAAGCACATCAATCCATATTTTAGACATCTAAATAAGTGGCCTGGTTTGCAGAAGTGCTGAATACCCACAGCTCCCATCTGACTTCACTGGGTGGTGGGGACACTAAATCACTCTGAAAAATGAAGTGCAAGTTATGCATTTAAATCCCCCTCTAGGCTGCTAACTTTAGGCTCAAAAGGTTAGTACAATAGGGCCAGAATTGTCAAATACTTAAAGAAAAGTTAATATATTTATATATGCAACTTTAAAATATCTAGGCATATCTATTTTATTATTACAGTTGACTCATTGTACAACACTAAGCATAGCCTCTGAACAGTTACCTTCGGGTTAGCATGAGTGCACCAGCACTGTATTGATCATTTGTCAAATATTATGCACATGGATCCGAAGGTGGTTAAGAAGTGTTTCCTCTAAAAGTCAATATTTATTCATTAACAACCTTTTAGCTAGTTAATTGAAAGTGACAGGATGCATTTTGCCTAATAGATTGCATTTTCCAGAGTAATTTCTAATTTACAGTAAATTTGATTGAAGATAAAAAGTTCATTTCTGGTATCAATTTAAAAATGGTTTGCGCATCTAGCAATTTTGCCTTAGGGAAATGCTGTGCTCTGATTTACTTGGGTGTGTTTTTCCTGGCTTGCAACATCTCAGCCAAGTTTGTCCTCTAAGTTCTAGGTATCATAGCAAAGGGACCATCTGACGAGCATGGAGACTAACATTTTGTTAAATCAGCTATTTCTCCTTTGGGGGTTGGAGGGGTTAAATTGGATTAGCTTTCCCCCCTGGCATCTCTTCTACATTTAAAACTCAAGCATCTAGGGTTAATATACTCCAGATAGTAGGATCAAGTACATTTGAAAAACAAGTCAGACAGAATGGATCAACACTACTTGCATTCTGGAAACAGTTATGAACATACAGAGGCATGAACAGAGATTTTATTCTGCCCATAACAGCAGCATTTGGCTAGTTAATAGTCTAAACTCCTGGTTTACCCTCAGTCCCTCTTGCTTTTAAAGGTGAAGAGTGATTCTGCTTTTCCAGGAAGTGTATATTACAGAGCAGGTGACACTGAGTCAGGGTTCCCGAATTCTGTTCCCAACTCTGTCATTGCCTCATTAGATGTGTGCTACCTCTCTGAAAGGTAACTTTGTAAAGACAACCAGGTGTATTTTCTCTCGGTGAGCCCAAATAAAATGTGCTCACTTTACAAGTAAAAGGACGGTCGTTTTTTTTTCCTGCCAGCCTTGAAAACTCACTCTGGAATCTAAGTGTCCACAGCGGAGTTATTTCTGGCCCATGTATCACCAAACAGTAGAGAACATACAACTGGAAATGAGTTAACAATTCCACTGATGATACATGAGCCAGAATAGAATCCAGCTCTCTCTCCTGTCACTGTATTGACTGTGCAGGGTTAACAGAAGTAGAAAGCACTAAAAACGTATGTCCCAATTCTCCTGCTTTTACTCATGTTGAGCAGAACCTTAGTAGGAAAATAGTCCCAGAACTGAATTACATCTTCCAGTTAAATCAGTGGAACTACTTGTGTGTGCAAGTGGAATAGTGGTGGAATCAGGTCCTTAGTCTAAAAATAAGCAGATATGCAGCTGACTACACTTGGGTAATCGATCAGGTGATTAAGGAGGTGACATTTTTACCTAGATATTTTTTAGAGTAAGACCATACCTTTTGATAACCATGGGATGCATAACACACAATGGAGATGATACATACCTGCATCACTGCATTATTATGAAGCATAATTAAGTGAAAAAACATTGTGAAACACTGAGGCACTTGACTGGACAATGTAATAATTACAAACAATATCTCTTTACTTACTATCAGAGATCACTTAGGAATCACGGTCTGACACTGATAGAGCACAATGACCATGCACTCCGCTTGCTGCATCATGCAGGAACTTGCAGGATAGATATGTGAGTGTCATTTCCAGGGATGTGTATGCCTCAAATGTTTAAATAACATCCCCACAGTTCAGGGATGAAAATCTGGCACTGCTGAAGTCAGTAGCAAAACTCCTATTGTCTTCAATAGAGCCAGGATTTCACCCCAGATGTTTATCTCAAGTTACCTGAACTTTACCAAATCTTGTTTTTCCCTCTCCTCTATGGTTCAAACAAGATATATGTCTTCCCCTTTGACCACATCTGTCTTCCACTTCCCCCAACTCCACTTATTATAGATCCAGTCAATCCTAGAGGCATACCCTCCAGTTAGTGGTGGAAACATAGTGCAAGGTCCTCCACACTGCTCTGCAAATCCCAATGCTCATGCTGCACAAGTGCTGTGAACAAATAGAGGCATTCAGTCTTTGTAGGCCATCTCCGCCATTCTCCATTTGTCACCAAATATTGACCAAGTGGTTAAAATATGGGGAAAGAAAGAGGTAAGTTACACCACTACTATTGTTTCCTGCCTGCTGGTGACAGTTTTCTGCCTACTTTGATTTAAGTCAGATTCTGGGAACATTACTCCACTGAATACTACCTTACTCCATGAGTAGAGTCACTGAAGTGATTGGAAATGCTCATGGAATAAGTGACCAGTCTCTGACAACCTGGCCTAGTGCTGCCAGGAACTGAAGCATTTTGTTTATCATCCTTTACAGATCAGAAGATGAGAAACGTCATCTTTTCAGTGTGACACTATGGGAAATTGGGCAGTAGGTAAAAAACAGAATGTTGTACTCCATCGACTGTAGCACCACTGTCAAATACTATTGTGCACAGTCACAGCTCAATTAGAAGATAGCCAGAGAGATTTAAAACAAAAATGTTATGTTCTCTTCAGGAAGACGCTAGCCCCAGAGCAAATTAAAGTACATAGTACTCTCTGCTGCTGTGTAATATGCCATTAGAAACTAATGGATCATCAGAGAAACCAAGAAATAACTACTTTTAAACACAACATTTATTGCTGCTAAAGCATGAACTGCATGGTCATTTGGGTGCTCAGACATTGTTCCTGATCTGCAGTAACTCATCACAACGTCAGACACCTACCACTGTTTGCTACTTTTGCTTGTTAAAGCATATTTATTACTTCAAGGTAGAAACTCATCTTCTATGCTGAGCTTGAAGAACCACAAAGCTCCCATTTATGTATCAGTCCTGTGAACCTATACTCACATGCTTATCTTTAAATACATGAGTAGTGCCATTGAGTTCTGTTCCTCTTTTTGCTGCTCTCAACAGGGAAGTGATCCAGCGAGAAAAAAAAAAGAGGAAAAAAAGGTCTGAGGCTGTCCTGATCACAGGCCAAGTTCTGCCCACAGCTACCTCCACACACCACTGCTCAAATCAGTGGGGTTGCATGCCTGTAATGGAAGCAAGAATTTTGTTCCACGTGTTTTTAAAGCACATGTTGAAAAAACATGTTTCTTTTTACTAGGGCCATCCCTTTCCAACAAGAGAGAGGCAGAATGGTTCACTGGTTAGGGGGCTGGCCTGAGACTAAGGAGACCAGGGCTCATTTACCTGCTCTATCACAGACTTCCTGGGTGACCTTGGACAAGTCACTCAAGCTATCTGTGCCTCACTTCCCTCTGTCAAAATGGGAGTGTCTGCACTTTCCTACCTTACAGGGATGTTGTGAGGATAGCTATATCAAAGATTGTGAGGGGCTCTGATTCCATGGTAATAAGGGCCATACAGCTACCTTAGATAGCAAGGTGTCTCAATAAAAAGGAAAAGAACTACCCCAAAGCATGAAGATCTTCCCATTCTCCACACTGAGTTATAGGAATCTGACAAATTCCAAACAGAGTAGCTTGTGAAAGGCCTCAGAACTCCCCAACACACCAGCACTCAGTTATAACCTCTTCATTCAGGCTATTCTGTACCTCAGAGTTTCAGCCCTATTAAAAACTGTTAGAAATGCTTGTGTCATTGCTATACATAAATAAGCCAATACCAGCCAAAGAAGCATCCTTTGGAGGGTAAAAGGGCTGAATGGGGGAATGGAAGGATAAGTCCTATGAGGAAAGACTTCCAGAAGGAAACAAGTTCTTTATAGAAAGCCTGAATTGCAGAGACTTTTAGGTTTTAGGTTTAGGTTGGATATCAGAAAGGGATTTTTCACTAGTCAGTCATTAACCCATAAAGAGATGCTAATCTTAATCAGTCCTTCGGGACTGCCCACTTCCATTTTTCTAACTGCAGATATTTGGGCCCCCAGTTTAGACCTCTTCTAGGCAACCTAAACTACTTGATTTCAGCCAAGTTGCAAGAAGCATGGGAATAAACAGGAAGAACTGGAAGTCTTAGTATATAAGCTAAATTACTTAAATCTCATGACTGTGGTATTGATATAGGAGGGTCCAGCTTGTTCAAGGATGACAGGCAGGGGAAAAAAGGGAGAAGGTGTTGAGTGATACAATCAAGAATACACACACTTGTTTTTAGGTTGGAAGGAGGTGAGAGGCAGACCACTTGAAAGTCTCAAGGTCATGATAAAAGGGGAAAAGAAACAGAGGTGAAATCATGGTAAGGCTTTACTATAGTCCACAAAAACAGGAGAAGGAGCATTTCTACAGTAACAGAAATACCCAACACACAAGATCTAGTACAGGGAGAATAACTGTCCAGATATTTGTTGGAAAAGTAACAAAACAAAGTGTCCAATAAGTTCTTGGAACATATTGGGGGCAACTTCTTGTTTCAGAAGGTGGAGGGAGTAATCAGGATGAGAGCCATTTTATACTTGATTCTGAGTAACTGAGAGGAGCAATTGGGTGTTAATCTGAAGGTGGAAGGGAACTTGGGTGAAAATGATCATGAAATGATGATTTCTTTATTCTAAGGAAAGAAAGGAGTGAGAACAGCAGAATAAGGAAAGTGGTCTTCAAAAGAGCAGACAAACTCAGAGCTGGTAGGAAAGGTACCATGGAGTAGGGAGAAATTTAAGGAAAAAGAAGTTCAGGGGAGTTGGCAGCATCTCAAAGACAGAATATTAAAGGCACAGCAGCAACTATTCTGATGTAGGAAGAACAGGAAGAGGTCACTATGGCTTCATCAAGAGTTCTTCAATGACATGAAAAAAAATCCTGCAAAAACTGGCAACATGGATAAATTGCTAAGGAGTTTAAAAGAATAGCACAAGCATATAGGGATAAAATCAGAAAGGCTAAGACAAAGTGAATTACATAAAAGGCAACAAGAAAAGGATATATTAAATATATTAGAAGCAAGTGAAAGACAAAGCAAAGTGTACATCCACTACTTAGTGGACTAGGAGAATTAATAATAGAAGATACCAAGAAAATTGAAATGTTTAAGGCCTATTGTATTTCTGTCATCACTAAAAAGGTTGATTGTGACCAGAGACTTAACATAACTAATATTAACAACAGAGGGGAAGCAAACAAGCCAGAATGGGGAAAAAACAAGTTAAAGAATATTTAGACAAATTAGATGTATTCAAGTTGTCAGGGCCTGATGAAATTCACCCCAAGGTACTTACACTAGTTAAAGCAATCTTTGATAACTTTGATAACTCATGGAGGTCCGTAAGGACAGGAGATGGGCAAACATAGTACTTATCTTTAAAAAGGTGAAACAAAGAATCTGGGGAATTATAGACCAGGTCAGCCAAACTTCAATATATGGCAAGATACGGGAACAAATAATTAAACAATCAATTTGTAAGTACCTAGAGGATAATAGGTTGCTGAATAGGCTTGGAAGGATATGATTTATTTTTAAATCAGCAAGTGTTGGTAAATGTCAATTTCACTGTGCACACAAACTGATGGAAAAATATTTCCATCAATAAAAATCAAAATTTACAGATATGCCGAGAAAAATACTGCTAGAGAACTTAAAGTTTGATTTAAGTTTATTTACTTTGAATATTTTGACATGTGATGTTGACAATTTGTGTTTTAACAGTTATAAAATTAATTCTTTGAAGATCAACATGTCATTAAATAATTGTCTGACCCTGCAAAATTTTCCACAACTGTGAACATCTAAAACTAAAAATGCTTAAAATAAACAGATGTCAAAACTAAAAATAAAAATGGATTTCTACCAAGCTGAATAAATAACAAATCATGCCAAACCAACATAATTTCCTTCTTTGACAGGGTTACTGGTCTAGTAGATGGGGTGAAGCAGTAGACACAATGTCTTGATGTTAGTAAAGCTTCTGAGATACAATCCCACATTACAGTCTCATAAACAAGCTAATGTGGTGTAGAGATGAAATTACTATAAGATGAGTGCATAACTAATTGAAAACCCACACTCAAAGAGTAGTTATCAATAGTTCACTGTCAAACTCGGATGATGCACCTAACAGGACTCCACAAGATTCTGACCTGGGTTGGGTACTATTCAATATTTTCATGAATAATTTGGATAATATAGTGGAAAATAGGCTTATACAATTTGTGGAAGACCCCAATTTGGGAAGGATCGCAAACGTTTTGGAGGACAAGATTAGAATTCAAACAACTTTGACAAATTGGAGAATTAGTCTGAAATCCATACGATGAAATTCATTTAAAAAGTGCAAAATACTATGCTTAGGAAAGAAAAAAGTATCAAATGCACAACTACAAAATGGTGAATAGCTAGGCAGTAGAGCTGCAGAAAAAAATCTGGGTGTTCTGGTGGATCACAAGTCAACACTATGATGCAGTTGTGAAACAGGCAAGTATTCTGGGTGTAATATCAGGATTGTAGAACACAAGGAATAGGAGTTAATTGTCCTGCTCTGCTCAGCACTGCTGAGGCCTCAGCTGGAGTACTGTGTCCAAGTCTGGGCATCACATGTTAGGAAAGATGGATAAATGGGAAAGAGTTCAGAAGAGAGCAACAAAAATGATAAAAGGGTTTAGAAAACCTGACCTATGAGGAAAGGTTAAAAAGGCTGGGCATGTTTAGTCTTGAGAAAAGACGACTGAGGAGGACCTGTGAACAGTCTTCAAACATGTTAAGGGCTGGTATGAAGAGGATGGTGATCAATTGTTCTCGGTGTCCACTGAAATAGGACTAGAATTAATTGGCTTAATCTGCAGGAAGGGAGATTTAAGTTAGACATTAGGAAAAAAAGGTTTCTAAATATAAAAGACAGTAAAGTACTGGAATAGATTACCAACAGAAGTTGTGGAATTTCCATTGTTGTACATTTTTAAGAATAGGTTAGACAAATACCTGTGACGGCTGACGTAGGTATACTTGGTTTTTGCCTCACTATGGGATGGACTTGATGACTTCCCCTGGTCCATTCCAGCCCTACATGTCTAGGATTGTGTGTCTAAGGATCTAACTCAAAGCCCACCAAAGTCAATGGGAGTCTAGTTGTTGATGTCAGTGGCCTTTGGACTAGGCCCCAATAAAACTAAATTGGTGAAATAAAGCTAGGTGAAGAATTTGTGGGTGCAGAAATGGAAACTAGCTTTTCAAAGGCAGGGCCTAACGCTTTTCATGCCCTCTCCAAACACATAGATGTGGTACATAAATCTGAATGTAATTCAGTGCAACCTTATTTAAATATTCCATAAAGATGCAAAATTAAGACCAAAGTTTTCAGACCTGCCTGTTGAAAGTTAGGCTCCTCAGTTCAAATTTAGGGGCCTTAATACAAGTGGCTTGATTCCAACCTGCACATCTTCTGAACACTGATGAGGTTTGTGACTGCTCAGCCTTCCTAAGAATTAAAAAGCACTGTTATTTTGGATTTAGAACCCCAAATTCAGGCACCTGGGATTGAAAAATTTGACCTAACTGAAAACATAAAATAATTATGTGCATTTATTCCCAAGATTCCTAGGCTCCTCTCTCTCCTTTTCTGTTTTTTTTTTTTTTTTAGCTGCAGCCTCTTAAGGACAAATATAAAACATTTCCATAAGTTATGATTGTGGCAGATTTCACACTGCTGTTACAAACTGGAAAAAACTCAAACAATGACTTGTGAATTTTCAGCTCATGAGAATTCAGTGATGCATTTTATTTTATATGTCACAGACTCTCTCCTTCTATCTTAGAAGGACAAACTGCTTCTCCAGCAAGTAGCCAGAAAGGTTGGTTTTACTCCCAATATTGAATATTCTCTCTGGAGTTAAGAGGAGTCATGGTATCCAAAGAAAATTAAAGGGAGGTGCGAATGTTTTGCCAATAGAGCTGTATGAAAGAAAAGCTGCTTTGGGAAACAAGCTGACTGGTATTTCTTCCAAGAAAGATCATTAAGATGGGAGAGCTTCATTAAAGTCAAGAGAAAAATTACAAGTTAATTTGGGCAGCCAGAAATTAAACACACACAGAAAGACACCTTGAAGTTGGTCCAGAAGATGCCACCAGGGAGTTCCTGTTGCCATTCACTATTGATATGGAGTGGGATGTGTCAAGGGTAAGGAACATCACAGATCACGTAAGACTCCAAGGAGGCCACACTGGTCAGTGGCAGGTGCCCTCCCATCAACCCTGCAAAAAGCACAGATTGCTGCAGCGGTTGAAAATGAACCAATGTATCCCACTGGTGAATGTGTTTTACGTGTGCTCTTCTTTCCTGATCCACAGAGGAGCTGTTACAACTCTTTAGTTCAGGAGTCCAATTCTTTAGCTCAAGTTGTCACAAGTCATACTTTAAGCTCGAGAGATCCCAGTTCAATCATGGTATTAGCCAAGGCAGCAACTGTTGCACAAACATTTGAGCATAAAATGAGAACTAGATTAGATATCTTCACCCCCTTCTACCCTCACCCTCCAGTCTCCAAAACATTTGGTCAGCAGGAAGCTTGCTGGAAGAAGAGTTTTGAAGTGCTGGCAGAGAGTGCATCAGTTCAGAATTCTAGTCTATTTCACTTTATAGTAATAATAATTAACTCTTCGCACTTTTTTCACATCCAAGCCTTTTGCAAGTTACCCCACTGTAAAAACAAATTGGCCTCTTGTGGTGCTACGACAGTTAGGTACCTTCTGAGCTCCCACTCTCAGCCAGGGCTCACTGCATGGTGCCCTGTCATCAATTTCTCTCCTCTTCACCGCACAATCCACAGGTAATTAAAACATGCCCTTCCCATTTATTGAGTCCTTACACAGTGGCCATCCAGCCCCAGTCCCTGTTCAGCTACTCTCTCCCTTTAGGGAGTGAGTCCCCAGCCCTTCTTCTCATAGCTAGGACCCAGTTCAAAGTCTCAGGCTTTACCAGTCTGAAGCTCAGACTTCCTCAGCCCTCTGGTTCTGGCGACCAAGCCCAAACCTCTCTGTCAGGGTCTCTAGCAGGAGCCTTCTGTTCACTGCTGCTCCTCTCTGTCACAGCTCCCTTGGCCTCAGGGTCTTCCCTACAGGAGCCTTTCACAACCTCCCTGCTAATTCCCCTTCACTGCAGTCCCTGTCGTTCTTTATCTAGCAAGCACTCTGATCTGTCCCTGGTGTGGCTCATTCTGTAAGCATAAGTGGCTAGCTCCAGCCCGTAAGCAGCAAGCCACTCTGTTACAAGTGCATCATGAAAGCTCATGGGTTTGTATGTTCTGCAGGACAGGGACGGTGAAGGACATCCTATGTTCTGATCAGCACCTAGCACCCTAGGGCCATCATTCCCATTAGGCCTTTTGTATGCTGTCACAATACAAATAATAGAAAAGTTAAAAAAACCCAGTTAACCTCAAAAATCTTTGAAATTTGATGAGGGTTCATAAATGCCAACAGAACACCTGAAAAGTGCCCATTTCTGGTATATTTCCACAGTAGAGAAGATTCCCTACCAAAACTATGGAATCAAATGCACCCTGAATATTATTAAAGTTCCGACATGGATCTGAGCTTTGTGGGTTGAGCCGATCTATACTGAAGTTATTCTACATGAAGTTGAAAGCAGAGAAAAATGTGAAGCAATAGAATAGAATAGAATAGAATAGAATAGAAAGGTTGTTTGGTTTGTTTCATGTCATTATTTTATGGGATTATTATTAATAAATTATGGTATACTCCTAGAGCTCCCCTAGTGGAAATCACTAAATTGGTCTCTTCTCTGAACACACTGTCACCACTGCCCCCCAGAAAGCAAGGTGCATTTGCTCTGCTGTAAACCACAGATGCCTATCCCTGTATTCAAATCCTTGACTATCAGCGTGCAGCTGGATCGCAGAGTTGTGCATCTCCCAGATAGTTGTTAAAGGGAAAGGCCATTGTCTTAAATCAAAAACAGGCACTTCTGCACTCTTTCCCTAATCCATCTAGCCATGCCATTCAAAGAATTCAGCACTGGTGGGATGATCCTGTCTTTAGTTCCAGAGCCAGACACACAGCTGGTATAAGATAGTGTAGTTTCACTGACCTCCATAGAGCCACACCGATTTACACTGGCTGTAACAGGTACTGTTCAGATACCCCCCCGTTCCCCTTTCCAGCGCTAACTAAAGAGAAATTCAACACTAAAGAAGTGAGAGACAGTACGTCAGAACTGAGGCTAATTTCAGACAATTCTGGGCTTTTTTTGTGCTGGAAAAAGCTCTAAAAGGAAACATTTTGTACTATTTGTTATTTTTATCATAAAGGGGCCTGGATCCTGATCCTGATCCCACTGGAGTTAATAGGCAAAATTCCAATGGTGTTCGATTCTCCATTGCCTAGCACCTTTTATAGTCATTTAGACCAGTGCCAAGGGAGCACAAATCATTACCATTCAGATTTAGTGGGCATTTAACATGCACCTTGCACTGGTATAAGTGGCTACTCAAGAGGCAGGGCAATGAAGAATTTGGTCCACTGACTTCCCCTGGGAGCAGGATCGTGGCCAGCTTATGGGGCCTTGGTCTACACTACAGAGTTCGGTGGATGTACGGCAGTTTATGTTGACATCACTCTGTAAACGTCTATCGTAGAATGTTGCTCCCACTAACATAACTTGCCCGCTATGTTTACCTAATAACTCCATCTCCATGAGAGGCGGAGCACTTAGATTGACAGTTAGTGGCAGTATAGACACTGCATAACTTACGTTGACTTCATTGGCCTCCAGGTGGTGTCCCACAAGGTCTATTTATGGAAACTTAATTCATCTTGATTAGTTCATAAGACATGTTGGCTAGGGCTGACATCTTTCTCTCCTAATAGCAACAGGTGCATTTGCAGTGTTATATTACCCCACACACAGCACTCATTACAATGTTCATACCGGGGTACAAAAAAAATATGACAGCACAAACATTACAATGGCTCATTTTTAAAATGGCCTGTCAAAGCCTCCCTAAGCCGCATAGCTCCCTGTTGAGCTCTTCTTATAGCCCCGTATCTGGTTGCTCAAAATCAGCAGACAGCCCATTCCATCTTCACCCTCCACCCCATGTGGAAACCTCTCCCCCTTTGCTTCACAGATATTATGAAGCACACAGCAGGCAGTTTTGACTTTGGGGATATTTTTTTCACGGAGATCTAATCTCATGAGTAGACAGCCATAGCACCCTTGCAGATGGCCAATGGCACATTCAGCTGTCATTCTGCACCTGCTGAACTTGTTATTGAAGAGCTCCTTGCTGCTGTTGAGGCAGCTGGTATATGGCTTCATGAGCCATGGGAGTAAGGGGAATGCTGGGTCTCCTAAGGTTACTATTGGTATTTCAATGGTAATCCTCTGGTCTGGAAAGAAAGTCCCTGCTTGCAGTGTCTGTACAGGCTGGTGTTCTTAGAGATGTGCGTGTCATGCTCCTTCCCTGACCAGCCCATACTGATGTTGTTGAAACGACCTCAGTGATACACCGGCGCTTGCAATACCGTAGCAAAGTAGCCCTTTCTGTTGATGCACTCTGTGGCAAGGTGGTTTGGTACCAAAATAGGGATATGTATGCCATCTATCACCCCACCATTGTTAGGGAACCCCATTGCTGCAAAACCATCCACTATTTCCTGCACGTTGCCCAGAGTCACAGTCCTTCATAGCAGGACACGATTAATGGCCCTGCACACTTCCATCACAGCAACCCCCACAGTGGATTTTCCAACTCCAAATTGATTTCTGACTGATCGGTAGCAGTCTGGCACCTCTAGTAGGCCTTGCTCTTTGATCCAGCTTCCACACAACAATCACCACTCACTTCTCCACTGTGAATGCAGCTCTCAATTTGGTGTGTCAGCGCTGGAGGTTGGCGCAAGCTCTGCACACAATTCCAAGGACGTGGCCTTCCACATCCAGAAGTTCTGCAATGCACTGTTCGTCATTCCATATCTGCATAACAATGCGATCCCAACAGTCAGTGCTTATTTCTCGGACCCAGAACCAGCGGAGCATGCAGCTGCTCTGTGAATGCCAACAACCACCTTGTATTGTTTCTTTCAATGGTGCACAGCAAGGCAGCCTACAAGGAATCATCATATTCCACCTCGCAACTCTGGAAATAATGCACCTTATTCTGCAATGTGTTCATAACACTCATCACAATACTGAAAAGCAGTGCAGGATCTATGCTTCTTGCAGAGTTGCCGGATGCTCAGGTTTGTGGGGCTTTTGAAGAGAGGCATGAACTGCAATAGGATGCCCATGGAATGATGGGATGGAGAAAACTGCATCATAGAACACTGAACCCACGTTCCCAGTCACCCCTACACTACTTGTTTGCCCCCAGGAGGCACTGCAAACCCTTCCCAAAACACCCTGCACTATAATATTGCACCATAATAGTGGCAAGTTGCACAGTGGGATGGATACCCATGGCGCACTGCTCTCTGCATCGATGCAAGTGCTGCTAGGGAGGATGCGCAACACCGACACAATGAGTGTCGTGTGAACATGCAAACTTGACTTAATTACTGTGGCAGCTGTACATCGATGTAACTTAGGTACACTTAATGTTGTAGTGTAGACATGACGAGGGTCTACAAACCCCATACTGGGTGTAGGCAGGATGGGGAGGGGAGCCTCTGTCTGAAGGTAAGCAGCTTGACCACACCCACATGTAGCTGTCAATCATGGAGGCAGGCACTCACAGCTGCACCCAATAGAGGAAACAAAGCCTACTATAGACCAGAGTGCAGAGAAGGAGGGGCCCACAGCAAAGGAACAATTCCCTACTCCAGTGCCTCCCCAGGCCCAGCAATCATGGACTAGTTCCCAGCAAAGGACCATATGAGGAGGCTGAAAATCTGGGCAAGCCTGTTTGGATAAGATAAAAATTAGATTAAAAAAAGTTCCCTATCCATTTAGGGTCTTCTCCCATCCTCTGGGATTATGCCCATTGGGGTTCTCAGCAACTTGTTGAATTCATTTGTGGTACTTACTGTGCTGGAAACCTTCAAACAGCCCACTTGTGCAAACTGATTCTCCCCAAACTCCAACCAGTCTTGCACCCACATTCAAAATTACATTTGGAGTTTAAAAATTATCACCTGGCATTTGTGGTACTTATGTAGAGCAAATGCAAAGTAGGCGTGACAGGCTGCCATTCTGATTGGGTGCCATTTCTTACACTCATGTAGCACAGGTGTAAGTGCCTCCAGAATGTGCTGTGCAGCAGAGAACAAGGTCCCCTGTCTATACTACAGGACATTTAGTGACAGTGTTTGGTAAAACAATTCCTAGTGACTCCTCGCTGTACTGCTACTGTACATTGCAAAGCTATTAACATGGCAAAGATACTGTAGGTTAAAGGAAAGGCTTGCAAAAGCTACTTTTCTCATAACATGAACATAATTAAAAAGTTTCTCTATGCACAGTTGTAATATGGAAAAGGATGAGTACTTCCAAATCTACAGACCTTGTTATTTATGTATGTATTTTATTATTGCTCTGGGATTACAGCTACTCTTCTTTACAAGCAGGCCTTCCTTTCACAAAAGGTGCCCAAAGGGATCGAACCCTGCAAAAGGATATGCATTTATACAGTCATGTGACTAAACCACATGATCACAGCTGAAAGCTACAGCACCCCCCCTGAAATATAAGTAAGTGGGCATCACACTTGTCCTTTGTGGCTTTGGGAAATCAGTATTTTAGCTCTTTGGAGCCACAAGGGGTGTCACAAGAGGGAGGATTAGCAGAAAGAGCAGCTATCCTAGCTGGGAGCATGCACAGGGCAAAGTAGGAACCTCAACCACCAGCCTCAGGCGCTATCCTTAATTCATGGTATGTAGGTATTCTGAGGAGACTTGCAGAAATGCAGAATATCACACAACACATGTCCTGCAGAGGCAATGAGCAACAGATCAAGTTACAGGCATAGTGAAGGTTTTCTGCAAAGCTTCCTTTTAAAAATCTGTTCCTCCCTGCGTTTCCCAGTCATTCACAGTCACTGTATTGGGCATGAGTGTGTTATGCCACAGCTGTGGCACAAAGTCCCCAAGGCCAGTACATTAAGTCTATGGCCTTGGCAGCAGAGGAGGGTTGCATTCTGGGTTAAACCTCTATAATATATTCATGAAATCTTTATTTTTACCCTATATGACCTACTGACCTCATACCATTATCACTATCCTCCACCCCACTGGGTGGAACTTCAAAGCTCTGTTAATTCCACCCGGAATTAACATGTCACCTTTCCTTCTGTCCTTCCTCCCACCTGCTCAAGGGGAGAAAGATGAAGGACTCCAAGGCAGGTCTCCAACTTCATTGCACATAGAACATACTGCAGTCCTAAACTGCTGAGTCCTAGGCTGAAGCCATATCCTGGACTAACTGATGTCCAACCTTGGGGACAAAGTCTGCTCTCAGTTACACCAATGCAACCTCATTGATGCCAAGGCATGTGTTTAACTGCAAATTTGGAGAATTTGGCCTTTAATATATCATGGAATACATAGTTGTATATGTTCTGTGATGTTAACAGACAAAGAAGGAAATGTCAAATCTCAGCATGAATGTGTATGGGTTATGGGTTATTAACATTAAGGTCTTCTATTGGTGCATTGAATTTGGGATACTCAAGCTACAGATAATTAGTAGAAGAGATCAAAATAGTTCTCTCTGAATTGATACAGTCTATCCAATCAATGCTAACTTAAAGCCAAATTCAGTGAAGTCTGTGTCTTAAGCACTATAAAAAACTCATGTCAGGCTATGTACTAAACTCTGAAAAATAAAATGTCCAGAACATCCAGGGTACAGAAGACAGATAAATCTGACCCTTACTGAAAGTTTAAATCAAGAAAGATTGGGCATGCTGCTTTGATTTATTAGAACTTCAGGCCCTCCAGTAGAAGCAGCACAAGTTAGTGGACTAAGAAAGAGACTAAAATCCTAACAGTTGGAGTGAAATCTTGGTCCCACTGACATTAGTGGGACAGGGATTTCAACCCTGGTTCTCAGATAGGGTTATGTAAAGTATTCACAGCAGCATCTGAAAATCCTGACATGCAGGCTTACATTTTCAAAAGCAACTAATGATTTAGGGTGCCTCCATTTTTTAGTGGCCACACAGACACCTTGAATGGGCTGTATTTTCAGACAGCACTAAGCAACCGCCCTCTGAAAATCAGAGTCCCTTAACGAGTCTCAAATTGGGCACCTAAAGCCTGAGGCTCCCAAAAACAAATTACTCATCATTCCCTCAGTCTTTCTTTTTTTTTTTTAAATTTGAATAGTGTTCCAATTTTGTAAGAAACATGCAATATTTTCCCCCCCACTTTAAAACTCAGACCTATTTCAAACACTGACCTTCTTGACACTGCTGCTAGTGGGAGTCTGTGTGATTAGAATAAACACATATATTGCAGACTACACAGCTAGCAAGCACACTAAAATAAGGTATTAAAAATCCTTATTTGTGGATGAGTAGCTTTTCCAGTTGAATAGTTCCTGCCTTTCTAAATGAGCTCACTAAGATAGCAATCCTACTAAGTAGTCTAAATAAACCTACACCCACTACATCAAAATGATACGTTTCTATGCTGATTCTGTACATGGGGGAGATGGTCCTGCCATATTTATTCATACATGGGTCCTTTTTAAGTGGTCAGAGGAAGGAGAATCAAGCTTTTGGTGTGCCCTGTTCAATCTTAATGCCCTTCTTTCTAATTGCTCTCTTCCACATTGTTTGCTAGCATTGGTATTATTCAGTCTGTTAGTTTATGATAAGCACTGATGCAGTTAAATGCTGACAAACTCAGTGCTACTGTAACTACATTGATATACTTTTATTGTTGCCTTTGTACAGTGGCTCTTTTACAATGCTGTACCAGAAAAAAAAATACCCTGGAGCTCTGTTCTTCACTCTACATTTTCCAATAAAAAGACCTGCAAGGAAAAAGAGATGTCCCCTCTCCAGTTATTATTTTCACCCTCGCTGGTGACTATTACCCCTCCCCAATCTGCATTTCTCAATCCAGCCTGTGGATTAAAGTTATTTCAAAACAGCTTCGCTTCATTCTTTGTGGTGAATACGGGTCTCCAGCCTGTCACTTCCCCATGTGCTTTGGTTGTCTATTTGGGACCGAAATCCATCATTATGACCTGCATTCAAACAGCGAAGTGGGTTACAGCCCACGAAAGCTTATGCCTGCAGAAATTAAATTTGTTAGTCTTTAAAGTGCTCCAGGACTCTCGTTATTCAAACAGCAGTGATCTGTCATGGAATCTGATGTACAAAATGGGTACACAATTCATCCCTCTTCTTCCAAGTGTAGAACAGATATGACCTTGAATTGCTCCATTTTGTCCCCTGTATATGAGGACCAGGGGAGAAAATGAAGGGAAGGAAAGCTGCATCTCTAATAGTATATACTGCAGGCCTGATTCTCTTCTTATTTACAGTCACTCCTGATTTACACAAATGTTTAGGGATGCAACTCCAATGGAGTAGACCAGATTCGCGTGTTTGGCTGTGCCGTGCTGAGCATGATCTACAGTGGGAAAGGGAGGACGGTCTAAGCCACCTTTCCACACCTCTGATCCGTGGAGGGCTGGGGAACAAACCAGGCCTCCGTGTGACACCACTCTCTGTTAGCCATGAATTCTTGGAGTGCAGTGTGCTCTGGCTTCCCTCTCCCATTCAGCTATACCCCCAGCCTATGCATGGAGGGTGCAGGAGTGGTGGCTATATCACCCGGGGATTCACGCTAGAACAAAGGACTCTCCAGCTGCACTACTGGAGCAACACTCATACCTTTGGGGCTTCTGGAGCCATGCAAAAGGGACAAAGCTGAGTAGGGGTTAGGGTCCGGCCCATTATTTTCAAAGGAGCTGTGTCCATTTGCACTAGTGATGCATTCAACTCCTTTATGTTGTGCTGACAAGGGGAGAGAGTTTCTATAGGTCTGGAAACCGTACAAATGTACCACAGTCTAAGATCCATCTGCCTTCCAAGGCCCAAAAGTGAAATCGCTTCCCATCTTGTTTTTATGCTTATTGTTGTCATGCTGTTTATACATTCAAATGCTACACATTCTAATTTTGTTTAACGTAAACAATAGCTAACTATGTACCGGCTGCTGAAATGTTATCGACTGCCTCTTCCTTCTGTCCTCACTATGAAAAGACAACACTAAAAATGCATCTCATTCTAACTATTTGCTTTCAAATGTAATGCATCGAGTATAAACACGGGAGAAGCTTATCCCACATTGCAGGATTACTACACCTTCCTCTGAAGTATTTGGCACTGGTCACTGTCAAAGACAAGATACTGGCTAGATGGACCTTGAGTCTGCTCTGGTGTGGCAATTCTTCTGTTCCTGTGTATATTTTAGTTACGGTATGTTTTAAGATTTGACTTCACTGAGTTATTTACAGTCACTCCTAATTTATGCAGAGTGACATCCAGGCAACACTCAATGTCAATGGCTCACATGTTTAGACTCTTTGATGATGTTCCTCTTTGTAGAGGTAGAGTCAGAGCTGAATAGGCTGTGCCAGGATTCAGCATACAGTTCCTATTAAAATTAAGTTACCTACTGTAATTCTGTTCTGAAAATGGACTCCCTTGGAAATGACCAGAAGAAATATCTTCTGGCCACGAAAGTCATTACAGTGGTGACCAAAGCCGAGATTGAAATTGATCTGCAACTGGAAAGCCACTGTGCAGCCATTTCCTTCTGGAACACAGAAACGCAAACCAATTATATTCCACACACACAAACCAGCAGTACCAGTCCCTCAGCAAAGTGTCAGCTGCTTCTTCAAGCACAGCAGCACCCACAAGGCAGAATTAATATCAGATCTTCTCCATTGTTCCCAGAGACAGAAAAAAGAAGGGGAGACACTGATAAGTTGATTTTAAATGCACAATGTGGACTGCTGTTAGAAAACAGATAGATCAATGTCAGCTTCTGCCGTGCTAAATATACCAAATTAGGAAAGAATTAAACTGAATTCCATCCAAGAACCTGAAAATATTTTTTTAATGTAAATCTTTGTAAACTAGCCGCTACACTGGCTTCCTAGCACTAGATCTCATGAACACCCCACCTGGGAACAAACGTAACAAAAACGGTGGCTTGGCATTTTGAAACCAGTTCCATCATGCATTGTTAGGTCTTCCACTGCTTTATGGATTTTGAAATGCGCCAGTGGGGGTGGGGATAGGGAGGGCAAGCTAGGCACAGAAGCACATACTGTACAAACTCCAAGCCAGAGAGGTAGGAAGGACAGTATGGGAAGAAGGACAGACCAGTTCCCTATCTGCTGGGCTAACACTCAAGAGACGTGGGTTCAATTCCTGGTTTATCCAAGGACTTCTTGTGTGACTTTAGACAAGTTACTTAATCTATTCTGTACCCCCTCTCTAAAACTGTGATAATACTTCCCTCCCTCAAATGGGTACTGTGAGGATAAAATGAACATGAGGTGCTCTGAAACTATTGTGACAAAGTCCATATAAACACTAAACAGACCTTGTGCCAGTGTCCTGGCCATAAGCTGACCAACAAAAAGTAGTGACTTGCCTCAGGGCAAATTTGGAAGGGAACATACCCAGCTCAAGTGTTTCTGTCATGTTGGATTGTCCACATACCTGTTGGAACCCATGTTGCCAACTATCATTCTTTGTGGTTTGGGGACTTCCTTTTAGAGCCAATCAATGATAATCTGTAATCCTTCAGTCATGGTATTTATATCATGCTCATCATAGCGCACTTATAATCAGCCAGAGAAGTCACTAGAAAATAGGAGACTTTCTTTCTACCACATGAACACAAGTCAAGTGAACAGCACCAAGGAAGTGGTGCAACTTATTATACCAGCTCTGAATTGGTACATTGCTTCCATAGCATTCACAGTTCCTGCCAGTCTCTGTGGAGTGAGAAACTGGTAGTAATAGCTGAATTCATGCTCATAGCGTTGCAGTGCAGAGCACTACCGCCACCTTTGGCTTTGTATGGGCTGCACACAGATTGCAACAGAACAGTTACATGACTCGGCACAATCAAGTTTCAAGTCGAACTCACTGCTCTCGGTGGCACAAAAATGAGGAATCTCAAAATTTGGAAAATGGAATGAACAATGACGGTCAAAACCGGGATGAGAAACAGAGTAACAAAGGTCAGGAATGATGTGCAAACAGCATCTGAAGTAAACATTCTAATAAAATATAATAAAAGGTTTTGACCACTTCCTTTACATCTTTGAATAAAGAAAACCACTTCACTACTTTGAGTTCGGGCCAAACCAAGGAGTGTGCAAGGCTGCTACACAAATAGAAGTAACAGAGACCAAAAAAGTCAAACCAATATTTCTCAAACCTAAAAAACATGGTATCTTTGGATTTAACTTGAGTTTGAAGCAAGGGTCCCTGATGGGTCTTAATTTATCCAATCTACTAGACATGGAAAATGCCTAGATCAGCAGGGAAGCTCAAGTTACCAAAGTCATTTCACTTAAAAGTCTTTGACATCCAGAGGTTTCATACAATGCACAATTAACCTGTGGAACTTATTGCCACAATATATCACTGAAGCAAAGGATTCAAAAGAAGATTGGGTGTTTATACAGATAACAAGAATATCCAGGGTTACATTAATAAGGATTAAAAACCAAACCAAGAGTTTTGGAAGGGATAGAAGCCTTCATGCGTCAGGGCACAAGTTAGCCTCTAATGGGAATCTGCACAGATTCGGCCAGGCTCCCCTGGCTGGTGGCCCACCAGATTGCTGTTAGGGAAATCCAGCCTATAGATCCCCAGGTGTTTTAAGCCTCCAGAGTCTGAACAGAGCCCAGGCACTGCCCCAGTCTTGGGGTCTGAAAGCACTCCCTCAGAGTGGGCCCTGTGTCTGCACTCCCTCTGGAGAGCGATGACTATGCAGCCCAGCTGCCTAGCCCCTAGATCCAGTGCTGACTTCAGACACTCCCATCCCTTAAAACACTCCCTCTCTCAGGATCCCACCAAAGGTCAGAGCCTTCAGGGTTAAGTTTAACTCTCTCAGCTGCACGAGGTAGGTGTAGCATATAACAAATACTGACACTTTACACAGAACTCTTCCATGCCGTTGCTCTTAACTTAACAGAGTCACACAAGAAATACACAGATCTATATGAAAAAAATCCTACACACATTTCCTCTCTCTAGCTTCCCTTTCTCCTGCGAATCTTGGGGGACCGTCTGTATTCAGGTAAGCAGGGTGTCCCCCACCCTTCTTGCCTTATCTTGCTCCTGCAACAGCTTCTTTCATCTTAAGCTCATGCAAAATGACCAAAGAGAGCAAACAGAGCAGCTTCTGCCCTTTTATAACCTTCCAGCCCCTCTATCAGCTGACTCCCAGATGACCAGAGTCCTACCAGGTGACTTTGTTGCTAGGCAACCACTGCCTTGCTAAACCAGTTCTCCTGGCTGGGGCCAGCCTTTTATCTAGGGTGCTTCCTCTTTGAATAAAAGACCACCAACATGTAATGACAATCTATTGTTAGGCCTTTGCTACTACTCCTGTTGGAATTTCTTTTCTTTCTGGAAGGTAAAGGATGCAGGGGGAGACAAAAGGCTTCATAATGGAATTTGCAGCTTGGTAAAGAGACATACAGATAATTCATAATTGTACAAAGAATTTGGCTTTATCTACATTTCAAACTTACGCTACCATAGCTATTGTTAGTCAAATCCACACCCCTGACCAACATAGCTATGCTGACAAAAACTTCCTGTGTAGTCACCGCTATATCAACAGAAACGGGCTTCTGTTGGCATAGCTAATACCATTCAGGGAGGTGGTGTTCCTACACAGACAGAAAGATTCCTTCCGTTGGTGTACATTGCATCTATACTAGGGGACAAGGCCCACATCACTGTAGTGTAGACATAGCCTTCATGAATTGTACAGGCGTATTCCCCAAATCGACCCAATCTAAAAGAAACTTTCCCTGTGGGCAAATTATCCCATAACTAACTACAGAGTTTCTTGCACCTGCCTCTGAAGCAGCTAATACAGACAACAGTTGGAGACAGGACAACAGGCTACATGAACCATTGATCTCTGATTCAGCATTTCTGCATCCCCTTAGAAACTAGCATTTAAATAAAGAGAAGGAATTTAACTGGAAGCCAAGAGAAGCCTTGTCTACTAATTTGACTACTTCCTTTCCCTTGGCTCAGTATAAGAGTGCTACGATTTTTTTAAAACAGTGAGAGTCAGAACCTTATTTTATTGCTTTTAAAACTGAAGTCTGCTGAGGCCATCAAGCAACTAAGAAACCTCGATGGTTCTTGACACAGTGTATTGATTTAGACATTCTGGTCAGGTTTCTGGAAGATTTCATGGGAGACGTGTTCACAAAAACTGTTAAGGTTTTATAACAACAGGTGTTGTGTGCATACATCCCCTATGCTCCAAGTTTCTAGCTCAAAAATAGCAAAAAAAATTAGGTCAGGTACTCAGACTGATGCCATGGGGCTGGAAAAGAAGTGACAAAAAAGAAGTTGGAAAGACATTGTATTATCAGGAAAGCTCCTCTCTGAGATTGCATTTGATGGCAGCAGTGTTGTAATCCTTGCTCATGTCAGAATGTGTCAACTTTGACAAGAACCAGTGGAACAAAAAGCATGATTGGATCAACCTGAAAACACTAGAGGGTTTTATAGGTCCTGAGTCTGCAATTGGATCAATGCAGGTAGATCCTGCCTGTGCAGAGGCACACTGTGCACTGCATGGGCAAGGGTCCACCCATATGAATCCAACTGCAGAGTCGGGTAGAGATCCAGCAGAGAGAACACCACAGATGGATTCCAGTGCTCACAGAGAACCCCAGTGAACTCAATGGGGCCTGACCATACGGTTCTCCTGGCAGGCTTGGGATCTGAGTTTGTAAGGCACAGAACCTGCTCCAAAGGAGTAGACAAGAAATCTTGCAGTAAATGCAAGATAGGCTACCAGAAATTATTACACTTTCTTGGGGAGGGTGCATTATTTTGTTTTTTGGACGGGAAGGGATCACTGACAATTCCCTAGTATTTGTGGTATTGTAGGATAGAACTTGTCTGCAATTATACTGGGTCTGCCATGGCATCTGACAGCCTGTAGGAAGATAAGAGTATAGGATAAGCCTGTATGGAGATAATGCTCCAAAGACCTCACAAACTAAGGCCAAAATTTCAAATGCAGGCACCTAAAGTTAGACAACTAAATCCCTATTAAGCACCTGATTATGTGACCTAAATTTCAGAGCTTCTGAGAATCCACAATTCCTGTTGGCTACAATGGGAGCTTTGGTGCCTCAGCGCTTAGGTGCCTCAACAGGAATTTAGGGGCCTGATTTAAGGATTGCAAGAACAACAAACAACAAAAACACACAAGGAAACACAGTTAGAACCTCTTACCGTGAGCCACAAGGAACTACTCAAAGGCGTTAATTACATCAAATGCCTCGCTAATTCTCTAGCACCCACCAAAGACAGGACCTTTAATGGAACCATGACTAATGTTGCTTTCCAGAACTAGACATCTTCACTGGGGATAACAGAGGGGGAAACTCCGATATGCCAACCATTCAGAATCTTAATCTGGGCACAGCATGTGGATCAGTTTCTAACTTTAATCTGTCTTTGTAAATTTATCAGTACACCCTATTTGCAAACCATCAAGTCACCTTGTCCTTTCTGCTGTAACCTGTACCTGACTCCTCACTGCCATTTAATGGTATACATTCCCTGCTGGTGTACGTAGACATGCTGAGTTGCATCTGATTTCACCAGCAGGGTAAAATCCTCCCTTGTGCAGAAGGCCAGTCCAAGGCCTTGGTACTACGTAAGCCGTATTTTGAAGGCTTCACTAGGAATGGAGTGGTGCCTAGGCCTCATGGGAATTTCACCCATAATTAATTGGGCAGCACACAACAGATATTGCTAGCCTGACTCCAGTCAACCTCCTAGCATTAGGGACCACCATTTTCAAACCATCAGCCACAGCGGTGAAATTTCTGCTCCCCCCTTCTATTAGACACGACAAAAGGTCTCTTGCTTCTCTACTAAAAAAAATATCTGGTCACTCTAGCTGACTCATCTCTACCACAAGCACATAAAATGCCATCATTCTGATATATTCATTGATTAAAAAAAAAAAGGCTCAATTAAAAGCTGATCATTAATTCACAATCATCCTTCCCCCTCACTCCCCTTGTCCCCCAGGAACACTGGCTTATTTAGGTCAAAATATTCATTTCCCGCTTCGGCCCCCTGTCACCAAACAAACCCATTGGGCAGAGGGAAGCATATGAACTCTGGACCGCAGCAAGTCACCATCACTAGAACATGTTCCTAAAGTTTCTAAGGATTTAGCTACATGGCTCCCTTTCATGTCAATACAGCACAGCTCTGACTTCAGACCAGGTTTACTAGGTATCTGCTTTGCTGGTGGCAAAGATTTCATTGCCAAGGAAACCAGCCTTCGGACCCACAAATACAAGTTTGACAACACTTCTAGTCCATCTAAGTATTTTACTTTTCTGATGAGAGCTCCCTCAGGCCAGTAACATACTTTGTTATCATTACCTATATTACACTATCCCAAGCAGGTCAGAGACTCCATTGTGGTAGGTGGCATAGAAACATAGTAAGAAATAGTTCCTGCCCCAAACAACTTCTCCATTACAGAGACCACAGATGAACTCCTACAAGCCTGATAGGAGTTGACAATACAGAGCAGTGAAATCCTTTCCAGTTGGCATTGAGGGATTCTTAGACTCACAATGAACAAAACTAATTCTAAGTTGGAAGTGAAAGCGGCAGAAGAGATATGTGAGAAGCTAGACTTATTCTGATGAGCCTCCTCCTACTATCAAAGAAGTTGCAGATGTAGCATAGACGCTGAAAAGCAATAAAGCCCTTGGAGTGGACAACATACAAGCAGCACTAATTAAAAGTGGTGGAGAAACACTCATCTGAGCATACCATAAGCCTGTCAATATGATTTGGAAGTCTGGAAGATGGCGCAAGGCTTGGACGCAGTCCCTGATGGGTCGTATTCATTAAAGGGGGAAGCGGCTGGTTGTGGAAATTACCGCACTTAATTGACACACCCTAGCAAAGTACTGCTGTGCATCAGCCTGAAGAGAATTGCACCCAAGATAGAGAACTTTCTGACTGAAGAACAAGCTGGGTTTAGACCCAAAAGCATTATATTGAAGCAAATATTCAATCTGCATGTGCTATGCAAGAAAGTGATGGACAACGATGGGAAAATGGTCCATGGTTTTGTGGATTTTGCTAAAACATTTGACAGCATATGGCACAAACCACTTTGCACAATCCTGCATCTGGATGGAGTGGTGAAAATTTAATAAGGCTGATACAAAATCTCCGTGGAAGCACTACAACTTCAGTGTTTGTGGGGTATGAACAAAATAGTTGGTTTGACTAGCGAACAGATGTCAGACAGGGCTGCTTGCTATCACCAGCCCTCTTCAACTGTTATCTTGAAGAAATCATAAGAAAAGCAACTGCTGGAAACCTACAGGAGAATGTTACAATCAGTGGATGAAAAATTAGCTCTGTGCTTCGCCAACAATATTGACCTCATGGGATCGTCAAAAGAAGAGGTGCAAAAATTGCTAGAAAGGTGGAAGCAGAGAAGTTTGTTTTTGTCTTTTCATGTGATGCTTTGAAACCTATGGTGACATCTAAGTCTGTTGAAAGACTACGCGTGATTGCTGTGCATCAGTTATATCTCACACATGAATAACGAGGAGGTAATCAGACAGATTTACAGCATAATAAGAATGATACCTCACATGAAGATGGTCCGAAGAAGAAAACTTGAGTTTGCAGGCCATGTGGGTTGGATGAGGGAAGGAAGATTGCCAAAGCAAGTTTTGCAGGGACTGGTGGCCAGGGGCGGCCATGGCAAGTATGGTTAGACAATGTGGCTGACTGGACAGGATGCAGTATGGAATGCTTCTCAAGGCTGTGTGAGGACTTCCAAATGTGGAAGGAGATTGCTGGCCAGTGACTCTCCTGGGTTGTGTTTACTGTTCAGCGTGATGTGACTATGGTGCTTTGCACTATGACAGAATGTCTTTGTGTATGTCTATATGTATGAGGTTAAGTGACCCTTCCTCAGAAGCATCTGTTACCAGCCACTGTCAGGAACAGGAAACTGGCCATTCCTATGTGCCTGTGACCTCTTTGGGGCATGGACCATCTTTTCAGTGTGTGTGTGCTTGCGTGCAGAACCTAGCACAATGGGGCCCTGATGCTACCAGAATACAAACAACAATAAACAATAACCTCAGAAACATCCACTGAATGTGAGGTCTTAACAATGCTCTCAACACACTTTACAATATCCCACCACTGCAGCAGATGGATGTCAAGTGACTTGCCCAAAGTCACATGGGAAAAGCAATGGAAAAGTAAGTAACAGAAATTACTCCCAATCCAGTGCGTTAACCACACAACCATCCTTCCTCTCGAACATTTGTTTTAGCCTCTAAATGTTGGAGGCTGTTTAGTGGCTCCTTCCCGATCAAATATTTTACTAGCTGCACTGAAAAGAGAAAGATACAAAACAACAGGGGAGTCTCTCTCATAGATAGAATACAATGAATTTAAGTGCGAGGGACTGTCCCTTGCAACGTTCAAATCAAAGATAAATATGAAAGGAGCTACATCCTTAGAGCATAAAACATAGCAAGACATTGTTCTTGAAGAATAGGAATGTCTTTAACAAATAAAACAGCAACCCAGAGGTCAGTGCATCATGGTGAGCAATATTTGCCATCTCGAAACTCAAATCCCTGAAATTTGCTGGCAAACAACTCCTGGAAATAGCCAGCATACATTGGCTTCACTGCATATATGGCTCTTCATCCAAGAACTTCAAAGCACTTTTCAGTTATAAGCGAGTCTCATAACACTCCTACCGAGGGACAGGGGGGGCCTGATTTTCAGAAAGTGCTGAGCTCCTGCCCTATGGAAATCAGGGCCCTTTAAGGTGTCTCAAATTGGGCACCCAAAAACCAAAGGTGCCTCAAATCAGTAGTCACTTCTGAAAATATTGGCCATAGTGGCAAATTCATCATTGTTCTATCTCCGTGCCAAGGGGTAGATGGCAAATGTAAATCTCCCCCACACTTCTCCCCCGTGAATAGCACCGTCACAGGGGGCCTTTACACTTACCACGGAGCCAGCTCTGCGCCATCTCAGCAGAAGCCCCCAGTGCACAGTGCATTTGGGGTGTATGGCAGATGGGACCAGCCTTGTTTCCCAGTGATTCCCCACTGCTGCAAACCCCATAAGGACTATAGGAAGTTAGGGCAGCCCCAAGGCTGTCCTAAAACTGTTTTGGAAGCTAACGCAGTTCCGCACCCAGGAACCACAAGCCATTTGTGCCATCTCTGCACTGGGATGAATTTGCCTCTGAGAAGTTAATTTTCAAAGGTCTGAGCAGCTGTAACTCCTATTGAGGTCTGTGAGAGCTGCTGAAGTCTGAGGGCCCGATCCTCCTCCCCTTTATACCCGGTTTACACTAATGTGGCTCCATTGACTTCACTGGAGTTGCCCGGATTGACACCGGTATCAATGAGAGATGAATCAGGATCTCTGAATGGAGATATACGGGGGAAGTGAAAGGAGGAGGAGGCCAGAGGTATGTAAAAGTCAGGAACCCCCAAAAATGGGGCACCCATAATTAGTGGACGCATTTGAAAAATTTGACCCAACCCTTTGACTGCTGGAGAAATGCACATGTAACCTTCCTAAGGGCAGGAGCATTTCTTTGGCTGCCAGTCTGGAAAAAGCCAGACTCCTCAGAGTTAAATTTTTGCAGACTGGATGAGATGGAGTGGTACCACGTGCAGAATGCAGTACAATGAGCTGAAAGCATCAGGGCACTCCTGGAACCCAGGGCATCTGTTGTCGATGCCCACAGTCTCCCAGAGCGAAGCATTGCTCTGTCTGTAGGAGATGGAGGGCGGTTGAGTATTTATCACAGATCCAGGAATTCTGCCTATAACTGACTGGTCCAGTACAAGCCGTGTGTCAGGTTCTGCCAGTGCAGGAAGCTGCATGTAGAATAAGAGCTACACATACACTTACTGTATTGCTTTGCAACTGCCCTGCAGCAGGGCTTACACTAGTGGGCTCTGTTGCTGGTATCGGTAATTGTATTCAAGACCAAGGCTATGTCTACACTGCCGGCAGCACCGCCAGCATTGCAGGGTCGATTTTGCAGGTTAGAATGAGTGGCAATAAAGACTCACTCAATCAAACCCGGAAGTTGACTCTATAAATCCCCCCCAGCAAGTAGCATAGCGCTGCGTCAATGGGAGGGCATTTCCTGTTGGCTCAGCACAGTGGAGACGCCGCAGTAAGTAGACATTAGGATGTCGATGGGAGATACTCAAGTTACTGTACATAGCTTGCATATCTCCCATCAACTGATGCCAAAATCCGTGGCCCGTGTAGACCAGGCCTGTGATTCAGTGTTAGGAGAGAGCAGCAGGAGAGCGGTCCATCTTATACAGAAGCAACAGCATGCTGCAGGGCTACAGGCAGAATATTAGCAGCACCAGCTGTCCGTAGGGATGGATGATCAGGAAAATAAAGACGAGACCAGAAAGAAAACAAGTGACTTGAACAAAGTGCAAAAGCCTTAACTGGAGTTGAGTTAATTTATCTGCAGCCCAGGCATCACATATCTAGATGGGGGGAATCATTTTTCATTCAAATGTTTAACCTTCTTTGCTTAAAAAGAGAAGGGAGCTTAAATTCCTAACAGGAATATGCTATATTTTAGATATAGACAATTCGAACCACAGAATGGAATTCACTATATTGTTATTTGATTTGAAGAATTTTTTTATCTTGCCTAAAGATAAAATTCTAGGAAGATCTGATGATATTTTTAAGCTGTAGCGACACTCTCCTTGGGCCCTCTGAAATCAGAGGAAAGGGCCCCGTTGACTTCAGTGGGGTTTGGCTCAGGCTCATTATGGGTGGAGCAGAATTTCTGGTCTAAAAAGGTGTCTTCAAGGGTTTACACAGCACTACTCTCAAAGACGACTCTGCACAGAAACGTGGCATGTAAGTTAGCGGCTGTAGAACGGGGACAGAATGGTCACTGGTTCAAAGAAGCAGCAAGAGGACAGGGAGCATTTTGACTGCTCAGGTGGTCTTTGGGAAGCAGCGTGGTTGGTGTTTCATCCAGTTCCAAGTGGACAAGGGGGCTGAACCACCAGCTTCTTTCCTGGGGTGACTAACCTTTCACCCCCAGGTAGAAAGATAAAGAGAAAATGACATTTAAATTAGCTGTTTCTGGAATATCCAGCCAAGGAGCGCATGGGCCCATTATTGTTGTTAATTCTATAGTAGCCCAAGCATGCTAAGCACTGAACCCTTTCAGTGTGCTTCCGAAAGCATCATTAACCATGGCTAAAATACAGAGCTATCTCTGCATGCCAGCTACTCTGCATGCCCTAGAATGAGCTTTTTCTTAAGGAGTTTTATTGTACGTTCAGTGCTGCGGAGCTGTAACATGCTGTACTCCTTAACACTTCATGCAGGGGAGGGATGGGAATGCTGTGCAATGGGTTCTGAGACACCAAAGCACGTCTAGTGCACATCACTAGTGATGTTGCCGTTGTTTTTAAACAGCGCCAAGGAAACAAAGCTACAAAAAATGTATTCACGCGACGTCAAAGGGACCGGACATCAAACCATGAAAGCAAAGCAGCTCCAGAAGGTGGCAAACTCCATTGCTGGAGGCCACGCATTCGAGCTGCTACAGACTGATGGGCTCCCAAATAAGTGCAAGGCTCGGAAAGAAGGAAAGATTTTCCATGGTTCATGTGTCAGACACGGCCTGATGAGGCCAATCAATTTTGCAGCAAGGGCCAAAGGAGAGAAATTCAGATGTTTAGTAGGGGAGAGGGAAGAGGATTCATAGACACTCCCCACTCCCAAAAGTTTTATAAACAAACTTGGCTGCAATGCAGTGCGAGGATGAAAGAGCAAAGCTCTTCATCTCTCACTCCCACTGGTTTAAATCAGGAGCAAGTCTACTGAAAATCAATAGGGTAAGTGAGAGGAGAATCAGGCCCTTTACATTTTAAAATGCTAGTGCTGAGTTCTGAAATGCGAGTCAAAGAGTCTGATTCTCGGCTCACCTACCCCAGTATAAATCAGGAGTAACTACATTAAAGTCAATAAAGTTCCACTATGTTAATGAAGGAGCATCTGACCCAGAAACTATATTGCTCCCTGCCTGCATTTCTGAATACATTGCACACCCATACACAGGGCCCCCACATGGGGTGGGGGGAAGGGTACACTTTACCGGGGCCTGGAGGCCCTGGGGGGCCCAGCCCAGGCTGCAACCCCCATTACCATGAGAAAAAAAATTTCATGACTCATGAGATTGTATGTACGGGATGAAGGATTGTGGTGTGTGTATGTGAGGGGGCCCACGTTACAAGTTTGTACTGGGCCCGAAAAAATTATGCTTGGGCCCTGCCCATACGCAAGCTTACTCCATGTCAGGTGTTGCAAGATCTAGATATAAAGGGTAGTGGAGAGAGAGGCAAGCTAGGGATGTTATTTCACCTTTTAACTTGGAATTGCCTTGGTTTATTTCTTGTTACACTGCTCAGACCCATTACTGGCATCTCTAAGGTACTTCGCCCTCTCTCTCTGTATGGTATTAATTTTCTTTCATGGTGGGAAACAAAGGACAATTTTTCTGAAAGGAGACGAGCGGTGACAAAGGATACAGCTTGCTGACAACATACTTAGCCACATGCCACTTTTACACCCCTTTACAATAAATAGTAGCTGAAGGGGGCATTGCTTTTCCCACTCTCCTGCCAGCCTCTCATTGTTTACTCTACCCCAGCAGCCCAGGAACTCTTGTTAATGCACTGTGATTGAGCACCTCAGAGATGATGGGGCTTGGGGGTTAGCCCAGGGTTCCCTTTGAAGAACTGTTTACTCTTTAGTGATGCCTATAGCCCATTGAAGACAGTGCTCCCTCACCCCTGCTGGGCCCATCTGCTTTGTCTGCCTGCTTTCCTGCTGCCGCAGGCAGGCAGCTGGCCTGTGCATTTCAGCTAACATTTGTAAGCCCCCCAGAGAAAAAAATTAATCCTATAAATAAAGGGGGGAGAGGCAAGAATAAAACAATGTCCTTGCCTTCTAACCTGACCCCTACCCCCACCCCCACATAGTTTGTTTCCTCTAACAAGGAAATGCATGTGCATGTTCCTACAATTTGACATAGGGCCATATCCCCAGCTGGGGTCAGTGGGTGCTGCCAGCAGAGCTACAACCACTTATACCAGCCGAAGATCTGGCCCGGTATTTGTTGTTGTAGCCTGCGAGCTCATGCAGTAAAGGCTTAACAAGTGCTGCTGTCTGCTGGGTGTCTTCGGCCCTCAGACTCTGCTGCTTTTATTTTATTTGGTCACCTTGTAAAACCTTCAGTGGTCGCCGATTCCTACTTGGTCATCCTCCTGATGACAATGCTGCCCTTAACTCTCAGCCAATTCGGTCCTAATCACTGGACCATCCCTCTTTTCGATAATAGAAAATTTAGTGCTGGTGAAAACTGCACTGTCTCACACACAAGCTCAGGGTCAGTTACATGGATGCAGGTTGGATTCCCCCCCTACCTCAGAGTCTAACTGAATAAACAAGAAACCAGAGTATTAGGGATAACTTAGAGCTCTTGGCACGTCTGTGGCCCTTTTTGTTTTTTGCGCTCTCCTTTGAAGCTGTATACAGCAATGAAATGCTCTTCTTCACACTCACTACCAGCTAATAAGAAGGAGAAGTGGAACCAAAAGCTAGCCTCAGCAGTCAAGCTGCTCTTATATGGTAGGAAAATCTGCAAGAAGCACAGTTTTTCTCCTGGAGATGATAAACTCTTGTGCAGCAGCCTCCTATTATTTAAATGGATGTATGGGATCTGGCATACATCACCCTGCTCTATGGTGAATCTGGTGAGCATCTCTCCCCCTTCTCCCTGCCACCTAGTAACGCTGCTCAGCAACGAGAGCCTTCTCCACGGCTTTGCATCCTGTGCAAAGAAGTCAGGCTGCTGCATTGGAAGGGTAACACTAAAAGAGGCTGCCACGCACAAGTCAGTGGGGAATCTGGCTCTGCATATTCTCACATGTTCATTGCTCTTTGTGAAGACAAAACAAAGAGTAAAAAATACCCTTCCTCTCCCCCCAGACAACCTGTGCATGGAATCCCATCAGAGAAGAGGCTTCTCTGCTATGGCAGCTGGGTGAGGTGGCTGTGTCACCTACATGAACACTTAGGGCGATGTTCTCCTCTCCAGGCATGTATATAGCTCATGAATATTAATAGAAGAGGCACATGCATTCAGAGGAGAATAGAGACCCCTCAGTGTTTGACCCGATACAGGCTTTTATTTATAGTAGTCAGGATCTCCGTTAGCTGCAGTTATGTTGATGGTCTGCCACTGGTCTGGATCCATTACAGACACTTACTTGGGAGAAGAGAGAGAGGAAATGAGGGGAAGAAAAGTAATAGGCTTTTCTGGTAGTTTCCATACCGCTGTCCATTGGAAATAATTGGACATGAGAGGCTGATTATATTCTATCCCCCTATGGCTTCTACTGTAGAGCAAGAGGAGAAAATACCACCTGCTACCTGATGGTGACTAATTTCCTACTAGGAAAATCTGATTGCTAAACATCTGGCTTGACAGGTTAGTGAGATGATTTCCAGCAGAGGTGGGGAAAGCATTGGGAAATGTTTATGCAGGCGGAAGATGCTAGGCCCACGTTCAGCCATATCAACCTACACATCAAGGTGGGAAAAACCTCCTGGATCTCCAAAGAAACATTTCCTCCAAAAGGATCCCCAAACACTTTGCAAGCAATAGATCGAGCACAAATGAAATGCACCTACCCCTATGGGGGAAGGTGCTAACAAACCAACTTGCAGCACAAACGTGAGGCAAATATACGAAAAAGAAAGCCACTTTCCTGATCAGAAGTGCTATGATATCTTTAATGTTTTAAGCAAGTCAGATGGGACATGCTCAATTTCTCAACATTGGAAGCATAATGATAAACTGACTTTTCTAGAATTTGAACCTGAAATTCCCGAGAGTCTAGCAATTTCAAACCAGATGCATACAATTCACATGACACTCAACCCTTTTTGGTTAGCGTATTAATGGTCATTTGCATTCTAAATATATAGTAATAAAAACTGATTAGTGTGTGCATGAGAACTGCTGTCCTCTACTGGATAAAATCAGAACTGCCCAACTGTGCATCATAGGTCCTAGTGCTAACAGCTAATGGGGATTCTCCTTATACTGAAGAGATCAGGGCCTGCTTTTTCAGCAAGTGGATCCCAGTTCTAGCCCTGATGTTGCTGTGAAGTTCAGATGGCCATGCTGTGCAGCATGTGACATCCATGAGCTTCTTAAATAGCTGAGGAATTGTTACTACGTATCTGAGGCAGTGAAAAAAGACTAGGAAATAAATGTGCCTTTTGTCACACACACAGGTGTATACAGGGCAACCCAGTGGTCAGCTCAGGAGTCTGGCCTAGTGGTCAGAGCAGAACCAAAGGCATGGTCAGGAGACAAGCCAATGTCCAGAGCCAGGAAACCAGATGCAGGAAGGGACTAGAGCTGGAGTGCCTCAGGCAAGGTTGGAGCAAGGCTGGACAGGAAGTAAAGCTGGCACAGCTGTGGGCATGGAACACAGTGCTGCTTTTGCTACAGGGTTTATATAACTAGAGCAGCCCCATAGCCAAGATGGAATCCGCTCTGCAGTAGTCTCTGGCCAAGAAAAGGCACATGCAGGAATGCAGCAGGGAAACTCCCTTTCACACCAGGGGCACCTCTTCCAAACCCTTGAGGTAAAAATACCCACACACTGGAATAGTACAGCAAATACAGGAAAGGAAAATAGTCATTTGCAGCAGGATGAATGGAGAAAAAGCAATAGGGGGAGAAGATGGGGGAAGTGGTAAAATGGAGTTACATCCAACACACGAGCCCAGTGGTATAGCAATATAAAAGGGTAGACATGGACCACTGTGTCTAGCCCCGGGTGGACAAAATACAGCCCGCGAGCCGGATCCAGCCCGTCTAACTTTTCTGTGTGGCCCACCATGCAGGAGCACTATGCTGGAGCATCAGGTAGCTTTCGGCCAGTCAATACCCAAACTTTCTGCTTCCTGTGGCCAGAAGCAGGAAGTTCAGGAAGCGACCAGCCAAGAATCACTAAGCTGCCTGATGCTCCAGTTGCTAAGGTAACTGTAGCGTTGGGCAGCTTAGTTTCTCGGCCAGTTGCTATCCAAACTTCCTACTTCCGGTCATTTGACACGAAGCCAGAAGTTCGGGTAGTGACTGGCTGAAATCTGCCTGATGCTCCAGCATCATGTGGCCCGTGAGACTTACTGGAATTCGTGGAGTGGCCCCTCTGCAAAAATTATTGCCCACCCCTGGTCTAGCCTCAGCGTTCAGAAACCCTGGGCAGAGTTGCAGTCCAGCAAGGAGTCTTGGGTGCTTTTGGTCATCTTCAGTGCCATTAAACTTCCCTCAACAAATCCCTCCAGTTCCCTCTTATGCCTCTCTCTGCAAACCCACACAGAGCGACAGTCCCGCCCTTCCTCTGCCCCCCACAACTAGTTACAGCCTCCTTCATTATTCCCCATGCAAAGTCACAAGCCCCAGTACCCACGGCCCTAACAGCTCTGGATGACAGAGATACTGGGTCTGACTCCAGTTTGTCCTTCTCATGGTGTTCTTCCCATGGTGCTCTAACCTGAGTAGAAAATCCCCAAATACTTCAACCACATCACACTGGTTTAGCTAAAATAAAGAAGTTTATTAACTAGAGAAAGTTAGATTTTAAGTGATCACAGAATTGATTCCAAAAAAATAAAAAGATAAAACCACAATCTAATTCCTGAACTTTACCAAGCTAAATAAGGTTTGAAAGTAAAAAGGGTTCTCACCCAAAAACTTTCAGCAATTCATACTAACTGGAAGACCTTCCAGCTAGGACCATTCCCCCACCAGTTCAATGATGCTCTCATTGTCTTTTATGTAATCTTGCTGCCCTGAGTAGAGATGGGGAGGAGAGATAATGTGAAGGTCACAGTCCCTTATTTTATATCCTTCTCCTCTCTTTGAGAATTACCCCCACTGGGGTACAGTTAATCTTTGGCATACTTCAGTTCCAAACCATCCTTTAGATTAATTGTAAATTTCTTCTTTACCCCTTCTGGGTACATGAAGTTTGAGCCATCTCGAAGATGACATGTAAAATTTTTGTTTACAGTCTCCCCTGCTGGTGAATGATTGCTTCAGTAATTAATAGTTCTCTAACACTTGTGGTCAGTTCTTTGTTGTCTCTCAGGAGCTAGTCTGTGGGCATTCCCTATAATTACAACATATTTCAGTAACAAACATAGTAAAATCTCATAGCTTTACACAGTGTTATACACATTTTAACAGGACAATGATGTTCAGCAGATTATGAGTTTTCAAATGATACCCCACAAAGCATACTTTTTACAAAATATATCAACCATATAAAAGTGGTGAATAGGGGTACAGGGTGTCACACTGGCATATTGAGTTTTAAATTATGGAGAAGGAGAGGAGAACACACAGCAAAATCCTATATACTGGGGAACACCTGAGTGTCACGGTTATGGAGAACACATGGTAGCACATGAGCTTCAAGATGAAAAAAACATTCTTGTAAGTAACAGCATTTGAGGAATCATAGAAGATTAGGGTTGGAAGGGACCTCAGGAGGTCATCTAGTCCCACCCCCTGCTCAAAGTAGGGCCAACCCCAACTAAATCATCCCAGCCAGGTCTTTGTTAAGCCGCACCTTAAAAACCTCTAAGGTTAGAGATTCCACCACCTCCCTAGATAACCCATTCCAGAGATTCACCACCCTTCTAGTGAAAAAGTTTTTCTAATATCCAACCTAGATCTCCCCCACTGCAACTTGAGATCATTGCTCTGAGTTCTGTCATCTACTACCACTTAAAACAGCCTACCTTCATCCTCCCTGGAACTCCCTTTCAGGCAGTTGAAGGCCGCTATCAAATTCCCCCTCATTCTTCTCTTCTGAAGAAGAAACAAGCCCAGTTCCCTCAAATTCTCCTCATAAGTCATGTGCTCCAGCCCCCTAATAATTTTTGTTGCCCTCCTCTGGACTATCTCCACTTCGTTCACATCTCTTCTGTAGTGGGGGACCCAAAACTGGACACAGTACTCCAAATGTGGCCCCACCAGTGCCAAATAGAGGGGAATAATCACTTTCCTTGATCTGCTGCCAATGCTCCTACTAATGCAGCCCAATATGCCATTAGCCTTCTTGGCAATAAGGGCACAGTGTTGACTCAGATCCAGCTTCTTGTCCACTATAACCCCCAGGTCCTTTTCTGCTACCTAGCCAATTGGTCCCCAGTCTGTAGCTCTGCATGTGATTCTTCTGTCCTAAGTGCAGGACTCTGCACTTGTCCTTGTTGAAGTTCATCAGATTTTTTTGGCCCAATCTTCCAATTTTTCTAGGTCACTCTGTATCCTATCACTGCCCTCCAGCGTATATACCACTCCCCCCAACTTAGTGTCATCTGCAAACTTGCTGAAGGTGCAATCCACCCCATCCTCCAGATCATTAATGAAGATGTTGAACAAAACCAGCCCCAGGCACTGACCCCTGGGGCACTCCACTTGTTACCGGCTGCCAACTAGACATCAAGCCGTTGGATCACTATCCGTTGAGCCAGCTTTGTATCCATCTTAAAGTCCATTCCTCCAACCCATAGTTCTTTAACTTGCTGATAAGAATACTGTGGGAGACCATAACAAAAGGACTCTGACAACAAGGAGGAAGTGGTAACAGTATCAAGTTACAACAAAAAGGCAGCTTCTTCACTGGCCAGGGAGGCACAACTACACAAGGAACTTCCTCCCAGCAGGTCTGAGCATATTGTCCCTGCATCACTTTTTCTCCCTGGTGGAACAAAAGACCATGGCAAGAATTACATCTTCAGCTCACCCGTGGGAGTGAAATATAGTAGCACAAGGTGACTAATCTGACTTGAGTTCCATTTTAGGGTTAAAAGCAATCCAAATGAGATGAAAGGCCTGGTTTTGAACCTGCTGGTAGATGCTCAGTATTGTCATCTCAAAGCATTCAAAAATCAGTCAGGCCCCCCCCAAAAAAATCACAAAATGGGCTTAGCAATCACGAGATTTTAAAAATAATAAATTTGGGTTCTGTTTATTTGACTTCTGGTTTTTGAACCGTTAGGGTTCAAGTTTTTCTTTGCAACCATAAGGAATAAAAACATACCTTTTCCCCTTACATGAGAGCAAAGGCACTCACAGTCATGAATCCAGGAGCTGGGGCTTTATAGAAAAAACACCAAATATCATGAGATCCCTATAAAATCACAAGCACTGGCAACACAATAATCACAAGGTTCACTCACCGCTAGCGGCACCTCTTGCTGGCCACTCCAGGAATTAGCTCTGCAAAGCATTGTGCTCCCCCTCTGGCAGTGTTTTCCCCTGTACCGAGTCACCCTATGGCCCCTCTCACTCCAGAGACCACAGTCTCTCTTTCGTGACCTGGCCCTCTGGACAGGTCTCTAAGGTCCTCCACTTCTGGGGAATGTAAAGTCCTTCCAGACCCACTGTCTGGCTGGTGTCTCCAACGCTCTTGCCTCTTCCTAGTGGCTGGTAGGGTAACCCTGCCCTCTACTCTGGGTTCCAGCCAAGGACCCTGTAACAAGCAGCTGAGGTCTCTTCAAGGTCCTATTTCTTCCTATTTATATGGCTGCCCCCTCTCTGGATTTGCCAGCCTCCCAATGCCCTCCATTCAGGGAGTAGCTGCAACATACTTCCCTGCCTTCCTGAAGGCCCCCCATCTCTAGCCAGCTTTCTGTCTTTATAGGCCCCACCTGTTCCTGCACAGGTGAGGCCATGTGCAATCAATTAATTCCCTGCTCCCTGGCTCCTCCTCCAGATGCAGCCTGGGGAGTTAATTCGCCAGCCTGGCCATCTTTACCCCTTCCAATCCTATGGGGGTGGACACTCATCACAACAGTAGATCATTTGCATGCATGTAAATGCACATCTATTTTTCATATATACCACAGTATGTTTGCACACACATATATATAGCATTCATGTGGCTATATATCCATATGTCACAACTATGAACTCATACAAATTGAGGGCTTGCGTGTTTTCAGCTGCATGCATAGTAAATGTGCCTGAAAATCAGGCCCTTGCTTTTTACTTGCATACATTGAGGGTGTCCCCCTGTCTTAAAACGTTTGCAAAGGCATAAACAAATCTGACCGGAAAAGTACAAAGCCCATGCAGACAGCTCGTGTCCCTGGTGGGGTTTGTGTTTGTTTCTGCTAAGAAGACTAGCCCCAGAATGACTGCACTGCTCCAAACACTGTGAGGAAAAAGCCCTTTGACTTGCAATCTCTTCACCTTGTGCCCTGTGCCTGACAGGTCCTTCACAATGCGACACAGTCACTGGGGGAGAAAAAAAATCAAACAAAACTCTCTCTGCAAGGACTTCAGGTCTAGTGCTGATCTCACTTGCACTGGTGTAAATCAGGCGCATGCCCACTGAAGTCAGCCGGGAGCTTACGGCAGAGTAAAGTTCAGAATCAGGCCCTTTCTTAAAAAAAAATCGGCAATAAGGGTAAAAATGGCCATCAGTTTCCATTAAAACAAATTGAACTTGCATGAAGGATTCAGCCATGGAAATATACTTATATGACTCTCAGGATCCCTTCTTTTAAGTCAGAATTCACATGAAAAGCCTTTTTGCTGCTTTCCTTGTCAGCATTAACTATTCCAAGATGATTGGCAGCAAAGGGAGAATACATTTACTACTGACAAAGGCTCCTGCAACATCCGCCCTCCCCCAACTCCTTATTTACCACTCTAGCGCTCCCCGTCACTGACAGATACCATTGTATTTCATCCCCAAAATTAGCTGTACTGTGAACAAAGACATCAATAGGCAGGTGTTAGGGATTCCTGAAGTTGTGGTAGGAGACGTAGGCAAGGGAGCAAGGTGCTGGAGAAGCAAAAGTTGTTGATTTGTGTGCATGTACCAGAACAGAAGCTGAAGAGCAAGGCTGTCACGTGAAATGTGACCAAAAACTTAAAACTATTTCCAAACACCCTAAACAGTGCTTTTGCCTCATATTATCTATCACAGTAGCCTTTTAGTGGCATCTAGATTACAGAGCTAATTGCATTGTAAAAGTAACAACCTGTGACATTTTTAATGGAGCAGATTGCTCTTATAATTTTTTCCCCTCTACTGTTAGCTGTACTCCAACGTCTTTCTCTTCTTATGGCATTTCTTTATGGTTTACAGTAGATTTACAAAATAGCTGTCCCTCTTACCATTATAAAGGATGCCCAATGGAACACTGCAAGTCCAGTTTCCAACATGAATACCTTAGCAGGGCAGCCAAATACTGCATATGCATGCTCAAAACAGCACTCACTATTATTAATCATGTTTATTACAATGTAATGCATAGGGACCAACCAGGATCCTGCCCCAAAGACCTTACAATCGAAGTAAGCTTAGAGGTGGAATCCACACCTGCACAGAGGGCCACCAGAGTTTTAAGTACCACTTAAACCCTATTTTGAGAGATTAAGTGGGATTGAAGTGGTGCGTGAGCCTCATGAAAGTGCTCTGCACAGGGGTGAATTTCATTCCTATATGCTTAAATCTGGTATTTAAGCATCTAAGTGCTGATCTGAATATCCAAATGCAGAGTTTGGGTGTCCTACTAAGAAGGTGCCCATATATGAAAATTAGGCTTCCCATATGACTGGGATGTTTCTTTGTTGAGTTATTCCTATATAAAGGATTTTTAATTAAAATTGATTCTTGCTGAGGTTCTTTAGTAAAAACAGCATCAAAGCACCTAGATGCCAAGGGGAAAGGTACTTTAGCATTACCCAAGACAGTCGGGGCCAAATCTGGAAGCTGCAGGCACATCAGTCATAAGGTTGGTTAGGCTGACGTGCTAAAAGGCAGAGAGAAGCTACTCAGCCTCATTTCTCCAGGACCTGTGTCCACCTAAACATTTGTTTACCGGTGTTAATAAAGGTAACGCTTGAGACAGGCCAGAAACAAGACTCCAGCATTAAACTCTCTTCTCTCCCTAACCTTGGGATCCAGAGTCAGAGCGCCAGAATCTGTGCCAACCTGAACTTGGCAGAGGTTTGGATCTAGATCTGAATTTTGCATCGTGGGCCCATGCCTCTTGAACAGAAATAAAGCATCCTTCATCATTGCAATGTATCTAAACTGCAAGTGGAATAAGAAGCTTTCTGCGATCCTGAGGTACGGTAACCAATATTACGATGGCCCACCAGGTCGCAACATTTTTCATACCATAAATATTCAAAAACAAGAGCATTATTAGTAAAGCTGGTCAGGAATTTTCTGTGAGTGATTTTCCAATGAAAAATCCACTTTCTGCATAACTGCCATTTTCCATGGGACAATGTTGATGTATCCTGGAAGTTTTGATTTTCCATCGGAACATCATTCCCAAGTCCACAGCTTCCCCACTCGTGGGCCACCTATCACGCTGGATCCTATGTTTCAGCCATCCCAGCTCTGGAGTAGCCTGCTAGGTGCCAGTAGTTTGCCAGTAGCCAAACCTGGAGCTCCCAGACTCCCTGGCTCCTCAGCAACCCAGAGGCTCTGCAGCTCCCATGTCCCCAGGCTCCCTGATCTGCCCAGCTCCCCGCATGGTGGGCTGCCAGGGCTCTGAGCAGCTCGGTGAGACTTGGAAACATTTTGAAAAAGTCAAAACAACTTTTAATTTGATTTCTTTTAAATAAAATGTCAGAATTCTTATTCCATGGGAAAATTTACTTTTCCATTCCATTGTTGTATGATTTTTTTTTTTTTTCCCATTTCTGAATTACCCACAGAACAGGAATTCCAATTTCTGGCCAGCTCTAATTAGTAGTAGTAGTACTGTGGTAGTATCTAAAGGCCCAAGCCTCCATCATTCTTGGCACTGTATAGACTTATAAGAAGGAGATGGTCTCTGCGCCAAAGAGTTTATAATCTAAGCATAAGATGAGAGGTTCAAGGCCAGATGGAACCATTATGATAATCTAGCCTGACCTCTTTCCTGTATAACACAGGCCACAGAACTGTCTCAAAATAATTCCTAGAGCAGATCTTTTAGAAAAACATCCAATCTTGAATTTAAAATTCCCAGTGATGGAGAATCCACCACAACCCTTCGTAAATTGTTCCAATGGTTAATTACTCTCACTGTTAAAAATTTATGCCTTATTTCCAGTCTGAACACCTGATAACAAATGAGTACAACAACCAATGGGGTGGGGAGAACAAGATAACAATGAGATTAATAACCTGGTAAAAATATTTCCCTTTAATATTAATGAGTCTCACAGGACACCAGATCGAACTTAGTTTCTTGACTGAACCCACCCAAAAAACTTACTGGCAATAATGAGACCTTTTCACCTGCACGCTGAACAGATTACTATCAGTGGAAGATATGACCAATATGCACTCGGTTATGCCATGCCCAATAATTCTAAAAGCAAAAGACGACTTTTAAGGGCAGTACAGTAAAGTTTGCATTTCCTAATTCATATAAATACACACACTAAGGAATCAAATTTTAGCCAGGACACTCCCTCAGATCCAAATTAAAATAAAAGGCAGGACTATATCATGCAACGGTGGTTAGTTTCTTGGCTGCACTCAGTGCTTGAGGAAGCCTGCAGTTAATTAGCTTTCTTTCTCCACTAACTGTCACTGCAAACAAAGGAATTAGCAGTGAGGTCTGCAGGGAACACTGAGATAATTTGGCTGGTGGAAGAAAAGAGCAGGGGCAAGAAAGCAAAACAGAATTGTCAAAAAAAATTTACTCACACTGACCTCTCCATAAATATTTAGATATAATCATCATCATAGAGTAAATTACGTTATAAACAGTCTTTGCAATTGCACATGACAAATGCCTGTCAACACAGGAAAGCACTTTATTGCAAGTTAATGTGGAAATGGAGTACTTCGATCAATCAGGAGGCAGAAGTGCTGTCTGATGATATCAGCCCATAAAAACCTGTGCCTATTGGACAGCATATGCTCATACCCACCCTGTACTTCTGATATTGAACAGTGATAGATAGTAACAGGTATGTGTGTATGAAGCTGAAATAATGAATGGAGTGCTTACACCTCCTTAGGAGCTATTATTGTGTATTACACTAGCACCTACAGGCTCTGAGATCAGGGGCCTATTGTGCTAGGTGCTGTACAGACACACAGTCAAAGACCATCACTCACCTGAAGAGCTTCCAGTCTAACGATGACAGTAAAAAAGAACAATCATTCAACCCTGTTTTACATATGGGAAACCCTTCCAGCATGCTTAGACATCACCAGATTAGGGCTATTTCACACCGGAGGAGAGAGAGGAGGCAAAGCAAGGTTGAGAGTCTCGGACCACTCACAGAGAACACTCTGCCAGCCCCGCTCTCCATCATGATGGGGGGATCCAGCTTGTGCACCCTGCTGACCGCAGCTGTGGCACTATGGTCTGTGGAGAGAGGCCCTCAGGGAGGCCGGTCCCAGGCTATTCAGGGCTTTATAAGTCAAAATCAGCACCTACCAATGGGCAGTCAGTGCAGATCCTGGAGTGCCTGAGTCCTTTGATCTCAGGATGATGTCCTGCTCAGTCAGGGAGCTGGTGCTTTGTACACCAGCTTCAGTCCGTCTCCGAATGATTTTAAGGTGTGGCCCCATGTAAAGAGCACTGCAATAGTCTGGTCTTGAGGTGACAAAAGCAGGGATAATAGTGGCAAGCAAGATCTGCATCCCAAAGGTCAGGTCACAACTACCTATCCGGATACAGATGGTAAAAAGCTGACTGGGTCACTGCTGTAATATGATCCTCAAACAGCAGCTGGGGTCTAAAATAACCCTAAATTGTGAACACTAATAATTAATAGTGGACTTGCTCCTTGATATCTTCTCCACCACCACTTCTGGCTGCTTTCCCCCAGCCCATCATCATCACCTCTGTCTTTGTCTGGGATGAGCTTCAGCCACCTGGCTCTCGTCCATGCCCAGTCTCGACCAGACACCGGCTGAGGTGTGGAACTGAATCAAAGACTCAGTTGTGTGTCATCAGCACCCTGGAAACACTGAACCTCCTGGCTCCTTATTAACCCTCTGAAGGGCCCTCCACAGATGTTGGGCAGATGGGATGACACAGTGGCACCCTGTGGTACCGCACTCTTGGGAGCGCTTTGGGAACAGGAGCAATTGCCCACAACTACCCATTAAGATTTCTGCCAGAAAAGAAACAAAGCCACTGAACAGCAGCCCCAGCCCTACTGCTGCTAGAGCCCAGTAATCCCGAATCAGCAGTTAATAAAATAAGAGGAGCCTGTTACTGCTGCAAGCTAATTACTTCTTTAGCCCAATTTGAGGAGACTCAAGCTTTCAGCTCTTTGCAACCATTTCCAACCCTGCTGATGGTCCACGCAGAGCAGGTTATACATTGAACTCCACAGCACTGGGGCCTGCATAAGGACAGACATTAGGAGTTGGCCAAATCATTTCAATTACAAAGTATAAACTTCCCTTCCCCCACCCCCACCCCCACCCACCAATAGACCTAATAGAACACAACATATTAAATACTCAAAGGCAAACAAAGTATTGTCCCGAAATCAAGGGGAGTTTGTCTTATTCTGAGACTAACAGCAATTTCAGTAGAAAATACTTCTGACAAGGAGTGTTTTCAGCTATTTATGAAGGCCCTGGTCAGCCAGGCACTGAAGCTCGTCAGCGATTCTAAGAACGTCAATGGGACTACGCACCGGCTTAAGGAGTTTGCTGAATTGGGGTCTAAAAGTGTAAAAAGCTAGATGGAAGCTGAGCATTCATAGATTTTAAGGTCAAAAGGGATCATTAGATCATCCAGTTTGACATCCTGTATTGCACAAGCCATAGAATTTCACCCAGTTTGCCCTGTTTCGAAGCCAGTAACTTGTGCTTGGCTAAAGAATTTCTTCCAGGAAGGCATCCAGTCTTCATCTGAAGATTTCAAGAGATGGAGAACCCATCACTTCCCTCGGTGGTTTGTTCCAGCGCTTGACCCCCTTGTTGTTAAAAACTTGTGCCTTATTTCTCATTTGAATTTGTCTGTCTTTATCTTCTAGCCTGTCTGTTTGTCTGTCTATCTTCTTGTTATGCTTTTCTCTGCTAGTTTAAAGAGCCTTTTGGTACCTGGTATTTTTTCCCCATGAAGGGGAGAATTTCCATCCCCTAGGATCCCTGCTGTGTTTGCTCAATCAGCCAGGATGGTGGCTTCCCTAACAGCAGAACTAATGTCCATGGGCAGCTATATCTTCAATCTGTTCTTTCATTTGGGTGAATATGTTCTCTCCTGCAGCTCATCTCTCATCACATATAAAACTCATGACATCAGTTTCTATAGAGTAGCTGTAAATCTCTTCTTGAATTTGCCATTGGGAAGAAAACAAAAGAATCAACAGATGACAGACAGAGAAAATAATTAAGATAAATAAGATTCTTCTCACCAGCGTATATTTATAGAGAGAGGTGCAATGCAATGCTATGTACCCTCTGCCCCATTACAAAGTGGAAAATGAATATTCCTGTTCTTCTTATCCCCCCATGAGACATCCTGAAGAAATAACTAACCATCCCTGCAACTGCCCTGCTAATCTCAAACTGAAGAAATGGAGCCTTCTAAAAAGAAAGAGATATCTTTGGATGTTTTTTCATCTCTGAAAATGTCTCACGTGGCACACAAATCTGGCAGCTTCTTTTAATAAAATGCTATTTCCCTTCAACCCCATCCTTAGAGTTATAATGCAACCCGTACCACAATAATCACTCCAGCCCACTAAATTATTGCAATTAAACGCAAATTCCTGCCACACACCAAGGACAGAATCCCAACTGAGTTTGTAATATATTTATGCGGATGGGCAAGCACAAGCCCAAGGCACATTTTGTTATAGGGTGTCTCACTCCCACTGAGCTTTAGTGTGGCAGAGCCGGGGGAATAAATCACTAAATCTTTTGACTCAAAGTAAAGATTTCTATAGATACTCAAAAAAAAAAAATCTATTGTCTGGCTCAGAAAGAGAGCTTTTTAATTGAGTGAACAATGTTAATTAGGAAAACTAGTGACTTCTCCTAAATCCTGCGTGACCAAGAGGGTGTCAGATTTCAGGTATTTAAGTAAAATCCATTCTTCAAAGTCTAGAGAACATTCCTCCACCCAAATCACCAAATATTCTAGCAATTAATTTGGGGTTATTAGACTGACAGGGACATTCAGATGACTTTATGGGAACCAGGCATTGCTCCTCTTTCTTTCAGGGAAATCTTAGGGGAATTATAAGGGTATTTTTTTTTATTTTAAAAGTGTGGAAGAATAAAAAGCACAAGGTGTTTATAAAAAATAAAAAGATCAAAGCAAGAGCATTTGGATGGGTAAAAGGTTGCAGAGATTATTACATCTTAACATATAAATTACTCAAATCATCCTCATATGTCTGTGCTCCACTGCCACATGAAAAAAAAGGAGACTGATGGCTTAATTCCCAATACATTAAATCCTAATAAATCCAGCTCTGTTTTAAGTTATAATACATGAAACCCTTTTCTCTGAAAATTCATCTGTGGTGCCATGGAAGCAGAGGCTGGTGCTGTAAAATGTGTTTGTTATGGAATCAGAAAACAAGGGATAACACGGCAAGGCAAAGGAAAATATCAACAGTGAGGGATTGCTACAAAGGCAGAAACTAAAAGAGTAATAATGGTGATATGAAGACAGGAGGAAGCAGATTACCTAAGGGAGCAGTCTTGCTGGGGAAAATACAGCACAGACTATGGTCAAGCAGTTTATTAGATGAGTAAGTTGGTAGAGTCTTCCGGAGGGGAGGAGGAAGAGTTTAAGGGTGTGTCTACACTGCTGGAGGCATTGTTAGCAGTGCATGATCAATTCCACAGGATCAATTGAGCAGCAGTGGAGACCCGCTCAATCAATCCCAGAAGTCAACGCCGTTAGTCCACCCCCCCACAAGAAGAGTAACACTGCATCGACCGGAGGGCATTTCCCATCAGTGCAACACAGTGGAGACACCGTGGTAAGTAGAAGTTAGTAAGTCGACGGGAGATATGCAAACTACTCTACATAGCTTACATATCTCTCGTCAACTGCCGCCAAAATACGCCGGCAGTGTAGACCAGGTCTAAGAGTCTTGTAATGGTTTTAAGCCAGATCCTCAGGTGACATAAATTGCCACAGTCAATAGAGTTCTTGAAATCAATGGAGCTGCACTTATTTTCCTCTGCTGAGCATCTGACCTTTATTTTTAATGTTCACTGATGTTTTCCCATGGGGATATACTAAATCTTTTCTAAAATGTTGATCACATTTCTCTCCTACCATTATATCCTACTATCCAACTCATCAATGAAAATCGGCTGAGAATCGCTTCAGAGACATTCAGCAATGTTCCAGTCAGCCTCGGGTTTCCTGGGTCCTGATCCAGCTCCGACTGATGTTAATGGGAACATCTCCACTGACTTTTGTGGGAGCTGGTTGGGGCTTGAGATGAGCCACAAGAAGCTCCCCAATAATTCATAGAAATCATAGAAGTGTAGGACGAGAAGGGACCTCGATGGGTCATCTAGTCCAGTCCCCTGCACTAAGGCAGGACTAAGTGTTATCTGTACCATGCCTGACAGGTGTTTGTCTAAGCTGTTCTTAAAAACCCAAATGACAGAGATTCCACAATCTCCCTAGGTAATTTGTTCCAATGCTGAACTACCCTGACAGTTAGGAAGTTTTTCCTAATGTCTGACCTAAATCTCCTTTGCTGCAATTTAAGCCCATTATTTCTTGTCCTGTCCTCCATGGTTTAGGAGAACAATTTATCCTGCTCCTCTTTATAACAGCCTTATACATAGTTAAACACTGTTATCATGTCCCCCCTCAGTCTTCTCTTCTCTAGACTAAACAAACTCAAGTTTTTCAATCTTCCCTCATAGGTCATGTTTTCTAGATCTTTAATCATTTTTGCTGCTCTCCTCTGGACTTTCTCCAACTTGTCCACATCTTTCCTGAAGTGTGGTGCCCAGAACTAGACATAATATTCCAGTGGAGGCCTTATCAGTGCTGAATAGAGTGGGAGAATTACTTTTCATGCCTTGCTTACAACACTCTGGGTAACACATCCCAGAATGATGTTCGCTTTTTTTGCAACAGTATTACATTGTTGACCCATATTTGGTTTGTGATCCACTGTGCCCCCAGATCTTTTTCTGCAGTCCTCCTTCCTAGGCAGTCATTTTTCATTTTTTATTTGTGCATTGATTATTGCTTCCTGAGCACAGTATTTTTCATTTGTCCTTATTGAATTTCATCCTATTTAATTCAGATCATTTCTCCAATTTGTCAAGATCATTTTGAATTCTAATCCTGTCCTCCAAAGTGCTTGCAACCCCTCCCAGCTTGGTATCATCCACAAATTTTATAAGTGTACTATCTACACCACCCAAATAAAATGTGAAGATATTGAACAGAACTGGACCCAGGACAGATCGTTACCATAGCCACTCGATATGCCCTTCCTGCTTGATTGTGAACCAATGATAACTGCTCTCTGAGTATGGCTTTCCAACATATAATTGTACATTATTGCTACACTTATCTAATACCTTTCACTCAAAGAATGCCAACTTTGGGCTGAACCATGGTGGGTGCACTAGAAAGGAGAAAAAGTTCAGAGAGTCTTCCCCACAGTACACCTACCCAGGGGGCAGCTGTAATTTGACTCTCAGGGATCTGGTATGCAAAGAGGGAGTTGACTGGTAGCTTCGGTAACATGAGCAGCTCAGAGAAATTGTGTGTCTGGACGGAGGCACAATTACACACACATGCAAACCCCATGACTACTCTCGGAGGAACGCTGGCTACACTTTTGTATAGGTGTCTAAACACTTATAGACAGAGAAAGAAAAATAAAGCCACTAATAGGCAGCAACGTCTAGAGTGTAACATGGCACCAATTAACAGCACCCACAGCAACGCTACACAACAGTTAAGGATGGGAAGGGAAGAATAATTTTAAGTGAAACTGAAGGAGGGATGTAGGTAGGCAGAATGTCATGACCTCCATCGGACCCTGGCCAGGATTAACACCCCTGTTGCCACGAGAGATGGCTTAGTATCTCTAATTACTTTCCACAGTGAGCACATCCAAGGAATGATACATTAAAGCAGCATGGCATCCCCTAATGGTATGCAGGGGAATTGATTTGGTACAGTTACCAAGGGAAGTGCTCCACCAACTGATCAACTAATATTGTAATACAAGTGTCATACAAAGGTGGAGTGAGCACTGGTAAGAAACTCAGTTTTGTTTCCTGGCACTGGTCATGGTTACAACAGCTAATACCCCTGTCCCTAAAGGATCAGCATTCACAAACTCCAGTGGCCACTATCACAAACACCACAGTGATAAGTGCCTCAGATGTACTTCTTCTAACCCTTGGAAAAGTCCCATCCAAGCAGTAACCAGAGTCCACATACCAACTCTCATAAGCTATGTAAAGATCACAGCCCGAGGTGACTTGGCTGCATGCCAGGGATACACAGAGCTTGCTTTATCGGAATCCTTCCTATTAATTTGCTTATTATTCTTGACCATAACAACAGAAAGCATTTATTCATGGTTAGGGTTGCCAATTTTGGCCGCACATATTCCTGGAGATTTCATCACATGACATAATCTGTAATTAAAAATTAATCTTTAATTCATGGAGACTTCTGGACAATCCTGGATGGTTGGCAACCCAATTTTTGGTCATCTGAATGTGACATGCCAAAAGGTCTCGGCTAGCCAGTTCAGAATAATATAGAGTTAAAAACACAAGGGCAGTATTTCGTACACTGGTTCTCAGCCTTGAATCTTACCTTACATCCTGCATGCTGTATGAGACAACTGCCTGGCATGCTGGGGGAACAAATCCCTCAGTAAAATGACCACATGGGGGTAAATTCATCCCTATTATAACAGCAATGGAGTTACACTAAGGGATGATTTTGGCCCGTTGCTTCTCAGAGGGAGAAGGTGGAATCAAATGGGATTCAAATCAAGTAAGCCTTGATCAGCTACCAGGGAGACAAATAAATGACTAACCCAGCATAGTTGCAATAACTGCATTGCTTCAACTCTTTCACCAACAGAAATAAAAAATATTACCTCACCCCCCTCGTCTCTAAAATAGCATAAGCAGAAAAAGAAGTGCCTATGCAATATGCTAAGATGCATGGGTTAGACCACAGCTGTGGTAGTCACACTGTGTTAGGATTCAAATTACCACTGATCAGTTATGCCCTATCCAAAGCCTTCCGCCATAAAAAAAAATCTTAAAACCTATCTTGTGTTATGCCTTCAGGGCAAATTTGCTTTTATGAGCATGAATAATTCATGCCTGTTCATTTATTATTAATTAATATGCCATGAACATGCATGGTTTATTCACCCAAACAAAGCAGCGCACCCTTCACACTCTCCCGGCTGCCTCAGATTAACCACTAGAGGTAGCCAGTTTGGCCAAAGCACATGGATTTATTTCATTTTTCACCCCTTTGTCTCTGTGAGCAAGTGAGATTGTTCTCCATCCTTCTCACTTGTCAATGGCTTTCTCCATTCCTTAGTGATTACTGGAGTGGGGCCATTCAATTTATCTAAGCTTAATCCTTTAGGAGAAGTTGAAAATAATACATTGCTGTTGCTACAAGGAGGAAAGAATAGGAATTATTAGTTTGCAATATACTGTACATTTAAATGCCATGTTATGTATAATTTCACACTCAAGAATGATGCAAGTCAACTCTGGAAACAGCTGATTTGGCTACCTCATTAGTAGTCTTACTGTTCAGCAGTATTGCTGAGAGGATTTATTCCTGAAACTCTGCAAAGCCAATATCACTTATGAGAGCATTTTCCAAATGAAAATATCTCCCAGCACTATCGAAATGCCCAGAAAGCTTCTGCAAATCATAGCCTTACACTTATTATTATTATTATAATAATTTGTACCATCATAACCAATTGAGATCAGGATCCCATTGTGCTGGGCACTGTACAAACAGACCACAGGAGACAGTCCCTGCCCCAAGAAGCTTACAATCAAAATAGACAAGGAAGTATTATTTCCTTCTTTTATAGATAAGAAATAGAGGCAAGGAGAGATTTACACTAAACCCCTTTACACTGCAGTAAATTGGGTAAAGTGATTGAGTATTCAAGCCAAAGCAACTTGCCTAAGATCACACAAGAAGTCTGTGGCCAACGCAAGACATGACGCCAGATCTCCTAAGTCCCAGTACAGTGCCTTACCTACAAGATAATCCTTTCTCCATTATCAGATATCAGTGTCAGTCCAGGTGTCTTCTATTACCGGTATTGCCCAAGAAGTACGAAGTGTTGGTTGATTTGTTTTCCCCCCCATGTCTCTGGATCTAGTACAACAAAATGGCATCTCAGTTTAGGAAATTATAAACGAATTCCAGTTCAACAAAGCCACGTGATTTGAGACCAGCCGTTCTGAACTTACAATACCAGCTATCCTAGTTTAAGGGATAGCTCACCAGCAAAACTCCATTCTTTATATGCGTAACTTGAATCCCTATAGGAAAGGCCAAGTCTGCCAATCAGCTGCTCTATACAGCAGACACACGTACAGGGTAACAGTCTTTGGTCATTCCCATAGCCAAGGTCCAAGCAGATACAGGCCCATGCTGAATCCCTGAATGAACCAACTCTGCTGCACTTTGGGGAAGTCTGGATCCAGCCTGGTGTCCTGATCTGACACAGGCCTTCATGAGGGTGGCTTCCAGCTTCACTATGGTATTAGTGCCCATGCAAAACCTTATGCACTGAGCTGGCAGAACAGTGGTCATTGTAGGATGGTGGCCTTAGAGTCTAACTCTGCAGCCTGGCCCCTCTCCAGCTCCAAGGAAATAAACAGCTGGTGAAGTACAAAGTGATGAAACAAACTAAGTTGGTTCAATATGTTCAATGTCCCCAGCAATTCCGACTGGCATTTTAAATACTCCTCATGTTGTATAATCAGCATGTGGTTTTAGAGCTTTAATCTTCACTTGTTAGAGGTGACCTGTCACAAGACACTCAGGTCTGTGCCATTCATGTACAGCATTATGATTTCCCTAACGTACAGGGACAGTCCTATATAAGACGGTAAGACACAGTACAGAGATAAGGAGAGACATATGTATTTGAGGGTCATTGTACTCTCACATACAGCCCCTCATTTCAAACATGAGGACCATGAAAAAGGCCCTTACAAAAATTCCACTGACATATACACTAGAGCTGCAGATCGGGCTTCAGCAAAAGCAGTCAGAGGAGGCACAGAGATGGCCACTGACTGAGGCCCGGTCTATACGGAGAGCTAGGTCACAGCAAGCTAGGGTGTAAATCTCCAGTGCTCCAGACTGCCCTGCACTAACTGGCCGAGTGGACCCTGCTGTTGCACATTAAAAGTTCCATAGTGTGCTTTGACCTGCTGCTATTTCACGAATGTTTCAAATAGCCGTAGGTCAAAGTGCACTACAGAACTTTTAATGTACAACAGCAGGGCCCACACGGTCAGTTAGTGCAGGGCAGTCTGGAGCCCTGTAGATTTATACCCCAGCTTGCCACATACTAATTCTCCATATATACAAGCCCTGAGAATGGACGAAAAAGGCTTTCAGAGAAAGAGAGAGAGAGAGAGAGAGAGTGCAAGCAGGGACTGTCATTTATGATGTTTGTACAGCACCTAGCACAATGGGGCCCCAGAAACCCCTTGACTTGGTGACTAGACGTTACCTACAGCAATATGAATGGAGATGGGGGAGAGGAGAAGAAGAGGGAGACAAAAAATAACACAAGAACTAAACTGTTCAGTCATATTAAATAGTGATGGATCCAAAGCACAACTCAATATCCAAACCTTCCTCCTCTTTTGAAAAGGGAGGGCAGGAGCAGGGGAATTATTTGGAATCCAGCCCAGATCCGGGTACGAATCGTACAGTTTTCTATGTAATAATCCAAACCAAGACCCCAAATCCAAACTCCCCAGCCATTAATGTATTCCAAATCCAGATCCGAATTGTGCATCTCCAGCATTAAATGCTTCAAACATCCTCCCATTAGGTCAGATTGCTTTACAAACAGAGAGATGTTCTGGAACACTTACACTTTGGAGAGTTCCAGTCAATTTAACACACAGGGACTGCTCTGGGAAAACTTAACACTGTCATAATTCATCCTGCCCCTCCCCCCAAGTCCAGAGATGAAAGATTAAACCTCAGAAGATTTATTAAACTGACACTTTAATAGAATTTTTAGACTTTCTCTGTTAATAGTTTAAATTTAATTGAATTCCGTCAAATGCCGGGGAGGGGAGAGAATTGACATTCCCCCAGCCTAAGAACGTTCTGAAACAGACACAGAGTTCCAATGCATCATTTAAGTTTATTTGCAAGGCACTTAGAACTGGATTAGACAAACACCACAAATCTAATTAACAGTGACAGAAATGCCTCCTCAACCAAATTTCAGCACAGGTTCAGCTACTATGCAACAAACTGCCCCAAGTTACAAACACGAGACCGACGACGCAAAGGAGAAAGAATAAAATAAGTCACACATCGCTTCTCAAGGAGAGAGAAAGAAAGAGAAACAGAAGGAATAGGATGAATAGGTCTAGCACTTGACACTGCAACAATTAACTTGCTGAGGGCGGAATAATTCTTACAGTATGTCTTCAGCCTTGGCGCTTGCCCAACTTGGGTAAGCAATAGATGTAATGAGTACAACGGACAGTAAAACAGTTTTCATAAATCCCAACAGAAGTCGGTTTTGATTTATGAGATTTGTGTGAAAAAATTGAAAATTCAGGTTTCTCTGAATGCATATGTAATCAGCTGCCACAGCCCTGCTGGTTTCCAGAGGTAACTCATCACACAGACAGCAGTAATCTGGTGCTTCACAATCATATTGAGCTTCTGCACTGCATTCTTAAAGGTTATACATTCACTCCTAATCAATACCTGAAGCAGCAGGCTCCCCCACACCCAAGTGCATTGTGTTACAGTATTTACAACTCATCAGCTTTGGCCAGTAATTACTTTCAATCACAGCCTTTCCATCATTTTGGAACGCAAGAAGCAGAGTCTCTTCAGACACTGAAATGAAGCAGGCATGAGGTTGGCACACCCAATCACTCTGTTCTTTACCTAATAAACAGTCACAGATGAGACAGTAGTACTCTGAAATTCAAATGTATATTGTTTTCCCATTTAGAAAGGTGCTATAAAAGGGATCTTAAACCCAACTTCCCACCAGCGTGAGCTCAATTTGGGAGCATGAAGAAACGTGCATTAGGAATACAGAAGCTATCTGCAAGCTGCATTGATGACTGAGTTAAGAGCCTTATGTTGATGTGAATTGGAGCAGTTTAATATCACAGTGGCAGGAGGACATTCTAGCACCAAGCTTTCGCCCTTCCTTATGTCCTGATGCACACCATGCTCTAAGGGGAAGCAGCAACAGCTGGTATTACCCTGGTTAAGATTTTAACACCACTGCTGCTGCCCTACAGAACACGCAGGAGCCTGTCCTTCGAACACACCACTCCAGACAAATGCATCCTCCACTGCCATGCACAACAGAGCCATGCACAGTACCCCTCTCCCACTCCTGATACCACCCCAGCATATGCACAGACCCAGCCTTTGTATCATTTTTTTGTTTTAAACTTTGCAGTGTGTCTGTAAAGGAGAGCATGTGCACCCCTAACCTACCTCGCAGAGCTGTTGTGAAGCTTAATTCATTCGGGCTAGGCCAGGACAGGTGCGGCAGGTGGGCAATGGGCATGGTAGGCACAGCTTTTCCTGCAGTGCACCAGTGCAAGAGACAGCCCTAATCCTGTTGCAAAGTGTTCGGGAGCACAAAAGGGAGGTTAATTTGTAGTGTTCGGTGATAGCCCAGAACTTCAGGTGCATGCAAGAGAGGTGCTGTATTCTGTGTCAGTTTCCCATGGCCTGTGCACACAAGAGCTTCAGAGGGCCTCACTCAGACTCTGTCGGGGAAGCTTAGCCTTTAAAGGCACAGCATCCAGTTCCACAGCTTCCAAGCCAAACTTAACCAGCCTACTAATGACACATGCTGCCAGTGTTCAATTAGTCTCTGAGGTGCCCTTTGCTGTCACTTGGACCTGCAGGGCTCCCCTGGAACAGCGCTACTGCTGTCAGGCAGCAGCACATCTTCTTCTGCCTGTGCCCTGTCCTGGGCTCTATCTTAGCCTGCTCTTGCCTGTCTGAGACCATCCCAGGTAAAGAGCAGAGTCAGTCAGTGCCCCTTATCTCCCGTCCATCTGGGATTTGGAGAAGGTGTCTCTTATTCCTCTGTAGCATGTGTTCATCTTGTGATGAACCGTTTGCGACCACTGTTCCCCATCACAGAGAGACACGGCATCACTTTCATGAAGTGGTGGCAGCTCCTAGGCCCCAGTCCATATTGATTTTTTGTTTTGCCTTCTCTCTCTCTTTATTTATCTGCACGAGAACTCCTCCTTAAGGTGATAATAGGGGCTGGGAATATGCTGTTGTGGCCACCCTGTGCTAAAAGCCTTAATTACTTTCTGGAGGGTGTCATCCTGAGTAGTAGCTCTGGCAGTCACAGTCCCCATTTCATCTGAGGCCTGGTCTATGCTGTCGGTGGCCGTACTGTAGCTTGCATATCTCCCGTCGACTTACTAACATGCCCTTATTGCAGAGGAAACGCCCTCCAGTTGACACAGCCTTATTCTTTTCGGGGTGAATTTACTGTGTTGACCAGAGAGCACTTCCAGGATTTATTGTGCCGGTCTCCACTGCCCGCTCAGTCGATCCCACTACATCGATCCGTGCAGCCGGACACAGCGCCTGGCCGCGTACACATAACCTGAGACTAAACAGATTTTTTTTATTATTATATTGACATATTCATAATCTAGCCCTAGACTTTGCTCCACTGCACTTATGTCATATGCTCTAGACCAATGGTTTTCAACTTGTGGTCCGTAGACCCCTCGGGGTCCGTAGACTATGTCTAAGACTTCCAAACGGGTCCACACCTCCACTCAAAATATTTTAGGGGCCACAAATGAAAAAAGGTTGAAAACCTCTGGTCTAGACAGTGTGTTCGTAACCACCAAATCTCTCCTAGGTTTTCATTCAATTTGAAAATCACAACATTGTAGCTGAAACAATACTCTCTGTATTCTTGCATGGGGGTGTTGCCAGGCCTCTTTTGGCAATGGCAAGAAATGTTTTACGAACAATATGAGCTGACACAGACCTCCCATAAATAAACACACAAAACTCTGTACAAATACGGACGAAGACTAAAGCCGCCGCCGCCTCCTCCGTTTAAGCATATTGACACTTGGTTTTTGTTAGTGCCCATGACACATAAGCCCCCTGTCATGCGGGCTGGCTTGAGAGGGGGGGCAGCTAGTATATTGTGTGACATCAGCATGGCAGAATCATAATAATCCATGTGGGATAGGCCATGTCAGGTACTGTTAGGAAGGTTATGATATGCTAAGTAAGAGAATTATTACTTATGTTCATGTGTGATATTTGAAATGGAAGTTATAGATGTATTTGAGATATCTGTATTTCAAATTGTTCTGCCTGGGCTACACCCCAGATAGGATGGCTGCAGAACAATGGCCAGCGTAATGGCCCATTAAGGCCTCCCCAGGTGCAAGGGGCCTAGAGAGAGAAGCCAGCATCACTAATGAGTCACCAGAACCTGCTTACGTGACTGGACCCCAGGCACACCTGAAGAGTCACCAGGATTGGCCCATGTGACTCTGGACCCCATTTTGGGTCTTGTGACTGTCTGCAGGCCACATGGCCGGGGGAGGGGGTTTATAAGATCAAACCACAGGATCCATCTGGGTCTATGATCCTGTCCAGCTGCAGACACACACCGACCTCTGGACCAATTCATCTTGCAACTGAACTGAAGGACTTAGACCCATCCAGGTACTGGATGTGAACCAGAGGGAACTATACAAGCCCTCAACTCCACATTTCCTCCAGAAACCTGATGTAAATGGACTTTTAATCATTTGTATATCTGTGATTTACTTTATCCCTTTAACATTTCTCTCATGGTTTGTTCCTTTCTTTTTACAATAAACCTTTAGTTTAGATACTAAAGGATTGGCTGGCAGCGTGGTATTTTAGGTAAGATCCAAACTTATATTGATCTGGTGCTGTGGCTGACCCCTTGGGGTCAGAGGGAACCTTTTTAGCAAAGAGCAGAGAGTTTAAGTAACTGGTCTCTTTGCTAGACCTGGTGCTGATTTGGGAGCCTGGAGCTGAACTGCAGTGAAGGGGGCTGTGGGCATTTGTGGACTGGCTTCTTGATATCCAGTGTGGGGTAATCAGAAGCAGTTCGCGGCTGGTTGGGAAGCTGGGCTTCAGTGTCACCCACCAGCATGGGGAGAATCTGTTCTCCTTTTGCAGCCTGCCCTGACCTTGGCATTATCAGTTGGCTACCCTGGGCACAGGTCGTATCACACCCCCGGTCTCCCAGTTTTGACCATGCTGCTAAGAGGACTGTGTCAATACCTTCCTTGGAGGTGTCCGTGGACAACTAAGTTTTTCATTACTGTCATCGTACCTTAAGACTGGGGCCTCTTTAATTAACTCCTTTACTTTCTCAAACTTTGTTAAAATTTGCCTCCCATGTCCATTTGGACATCTTTGCCCAGCAGCGCTCTCGGATTGCGGGTTTGAACAGCTACCCTGGGCCCAAATTTCACTACATAGTTCACCATTCCAAGGAAAATGTGTACACCCTCCCCCTCCTGTCTACTGAGGCAGGCACGTGGGTGATGGCATCAGCCTCCCTGTGATCTACTTCTGCACCTTGCTGTGTAAACTCCCCTCCCAGAGCCGTTATTTCCGTAACACGGAATTTACATTTTTCCTTGTTTAGTTTGAGCCCGGCTGCTCTGGCTCTTTCCAGAGCCGCCCAGAGCCTCTGCTCATGCTCTTCTACTGGCTTTTCCCCAGATCAAAGTATCATCTATGTAAATCTGAGTGGATTAACATGGTCCTCTTTCAAACAGGACTAGGTTAATGTCAACTAGGAACCTCTTAGTTTGCCCCAGCAGCATCCACACAGGGCAGTTACCTTGGAACACCTTGGTGCGATCCGCAGTTCACACTCCACAGCCCGCACCGAGGCACAGTGTAGACAAATCCAAGTTCTTCTTTACTCTTGGAACCACATGGTGTTCAATGATCACTAAGTATGTAAGGTGCTTGCAAGAGATGTGCTTTATTCTGCCTCTGGTTCCAACTGACTGGGCATAACAACAGACTCTCTGTCTGGGAAGTTCAGCACTTAAAGGTACAGCCTCTAATATCACAAACTAGAGGGGCCATGTCTGGGCATGACTGCACACAGACACAGCCCTACCCTGCTGTGCATGGATAAACACTGGTAAGGTAGCCTTTAGGAGAATGCTGGCCTTTTTTAAGGTAGAACAAGTATTGCTTCTGATCACAGTTCCAGGGTAACTGCACCTCTGGCCCTTTCATAGCCTCCTTCAGGCAGGGGTGCTAGAACTAGCAGTGCTGTGGGTGCGGTAGCACCACCTGGCTTGAAGTAGTAATAACAACCAAATACATGGTTTCTGCTGTCAGCATCCCCACTGTAAAATTATTCCAGCACCCCTGCCTTCAGGGCACCCCAGACAGATTTCAGGCCTCTAGCCATCACCTTTCTTGGGGCAGGAACCTGTGTTCCTCTCTCTCCAGACCAGGGTTTAGGCTACAGTTCCCTTGCAATTAATTGTGCTTATCCCAGCGGGTCTGACTTTAATCCAGCTCCTGCACTTCTGTGCTCTCCCAGGGGCTTTGGCAGCATTTACCAGTGACCAACCACCTTTCACAGAGACAGTACATCTATTTAGGACAAAACATTACATAAAACAGAGCATCCTAAAACTACAAACACTCTACATGCATGCTAGCTTGCCAGGTATTACCTAACATCTGCATGGGTGCCTGCTAAATTCATACACAAGTTTGTCAGCTCTTTGTTCCAGAGTGTGCCACTCCTGGGTCAGCTCAGGCTGACCCTTTGCACAGCTTGAGGCTTTTCTTTGCTGGCTGTCTTGAACCCAGTCAAAACCAGTACACGCAGTTTCCCCTCCCGAGAGGATTGTACTTCTATACAGCAACGAGTGAGTGCTGCGCTTGAGAAGTACCAGGACGCAAGTACCGGAAGTGCCATGAGACACTGTTCCAACTCTCCCCAAAAGGGCCAGAACAGCGTCCCAGGACTCCAGCATGGTTCCATAGACCTGTTCACCTGTCTAGGGATTGACAGTAATGATCCCCCAGTGATTCCAGATTCCACAGGAAACCCACCCAGCGAGCCAGCAATACACAGATTCATATGCCGCTTATTGATGTAATCATCTCTGAAGTTTCCGCATTTCCAAGGTCTAACATCTGTCACACTGCTTATCTCATCATCACCCCCAGTGGTGTCATTCTGCCTTACACAGCACTTGGGGATGGACTGTGTAATGAAATGCTAAACTGTATTACATATTCAGCCGCTAAGTGGCGCTGTGTATAACATACCATATTTAAGCTAGTCTTAGCCATACCTGGCAGCACATTAAAGGACCTTATAGTGAACACATCTGGTGTATTTCCCTGGGAAGGAAACTCTGTAGCCAGTACATATCTGCTACAGGAGCCCGACCTACTAGTAGCAACCTGCCAGGTACAAGGTGTACATGACTGGAGCTAGTTTACTTCTGACACCAAGAGTAGAACAGAAACTGAAGGAATGCAGCAACAAAGGTTGCAAACAGAAGGAACAAAGTAACAAAGGTTGCAGGATAGACCCCATCAACATGCCACTCTTCAATGACCCTGAGAACTTACAGAATGGACAAACTGGAAACAACATTTTCCAAGATTTTGCATTGCAACCAAACCCCACAAGGAAGCTGGATACATTCAGATATGCTCTTTAATTTATGCTATGGGGAAGCAGGCAGAACATATCTTTAAATATTTTACCTTTACTGAAGACAGTCACAAAGATTAAAGGGTTCTGGTGATGTTTGATGCATACTGTATACCGCAGAGAAAGGTGGTTTATGAAAGATCATGTTTTCACCAGAGAATTCAAGGACTAGGGGAAAACGCTGAATGTTATACATACATTGGCTAAAACCTGTGTTTTGGAGACTGCAAAACATGAAAATATCAGAGACAAGCTGGTTATTGGGTTAACAGATAAAAATATTTCACAGCAGTTACAATTAAAAACAGACTTAATCCTAAACACAGCTACCCAGATAGCAAAATAGACAGGACTAGTGAGCAAACAAAGACAGGAAAAATTTGAAAAACCTGAAAGCAGCTTAGAAGCAGTAAAGAAACTCAGCTAAATGTAATCATCATAAGACCCCTGGAGCAAAGATGTACAAATTCCAGACAAACACGAAAGCCTTTCAGCCTAAGTGTAACAGGTGTGGAAAATTTCACCTGTATCCAGGTAAGGGTGAAAAATTAAATAAATGCACAAAATGTGGACATTTTTCAGCTGTTTGCTGCACCAAAGCAGTCAGGGAGTTGACTAATATTATACACAATCAAGAGTTACCGTTTCTGGGACCTATCATATGTGATGACACAGAGCCTCCCTGGAGAGCAAAACTGAATATTCATGAAAGGACTATTGACTTAAACATTGACTCAGGAGCAGATGTCACAGGCATCTCAGAAAGGACTTACAATCACCTTCAACTCCACCCAGACCTGAAATCACCTGACACAGCTCTGACTAGCCCTGGAGGTTCTCTGAGCTGCATGGGCCAGTTCACCACAGAAACTACATACAGAGACAAAAGCTATACATTCAGCAGGCATGGGATCAAAGGGTCAAAGACCATTGCATTTCTTAGCCGCAGCATTATAGCCATGATGGGCCTAATGAGAAAGGTGGGAAAACTCAGGGGATTTGATTATACTGAACTTTTGAAAGGAGATAACAATAAAAATAACCTTACGAGACAATCCTGAACCATACAGAATAACAGCACCTCCACCAGACAGATATTGAAAGAGATCAGCTGCAGATTTATGTAAATTCAAAGGACATCATTACCTGGTTGTAGTGGACCATTTTCCAGATATATAGAAATAATATAGTTGAAAGATATAACATATCACAGAGTTATCAAGAAACTGAAATGCACTTTTGCTCACTTCAGTATTCCAGAAAACTAGTGACTGACAAAGGACCACAGTTCACTGCAACAGAATTTAAGTCAGTCAGAATGAAGTATGATTTTGATCATATTATTAGCAGCCTACCTTACCCATATATGAAAGGACAGTCTGAGAGAGCAGTACAGGCAGCCAAGAAAATCCTACTGCCAGAGGATCCATACCTTGCTCTTCTGTGTTACAGATCAACACCAACAGCAACTTCTGGATATAGTCCAGCAAAATTCCTGATGGGAAGACAACCCAGAACTACTGTTCTGACTTTGGAAAAGAATCTAAAGCATGTAAGTGGACAGATGTAAACAGACTAGCCAAATCAGATAAAAAGACAAAAAAAAAAAAGCTTACAAACACTTGTATAAGCGACATCACTGAGGTAGAGAATTGTCAGGTCTAGAACTGTGTTTGTGTCAAACTGAATGGAGAAAAAGGATGGGCAACTTCAGCTGTCATAAAGAAAAAGAATTCAGTCCCCAGGTCATATATGATTGAGACAATGGAGACAATATGATTGATACTGACAATGGAGAGTTTAACAGAAACAGTCAACATCTACAGTTTGTTTTGCAGAAAGAATAATCAACAAAGTAAATTGTACAAATGGCTGATGCAGAACAAGACGACGGCCCTAGATAATCAGTCCTTTCAGGGATCCACTTTATCAGAGCACTCTCCAAAGGAGCCTCCAGAGACATGAAGTAACTTGCTTCTCCAGTTCCCATCACTGGTAAAGCAAGACTTACAAGCATTTGTGGTGTCATACCAATTCATTAGCAAAGAGGAGTTGATGAATATCCACTTCTGCTGAGTTAGAGAATCCCCTGACGGTTATAGAACATGAATAAAATTTTATGCAGATTAGTGACTGAGAAGGGAATTGTGGAACTAAGCTAAACTGGAATATGAAAGAGGTCATTAATATGGCACATTTAAAACATCTGTTGATTGTCTCTAGTTTAATGGTGATGGGGAAAATAGCTGTGTCAGAGCCCAATGAACCTATCAGTCAGCATGGTGTGAAGCTGTGGCTCACATGTCACTGCTCAGATCTCCACTCTGATCTTGGTGTGATAAAAGGGAACAACTGGGGGGAAATAGATGTGTCTCTGCATACAGTAAGGGCAGCACAATTCACACTATAAGCTGCTGGGTTTGTCCAAGAGTCTCATTTTGTTATCGTACCTGTGTGAGTGGAATTGGCTGGGGGTGGTTTTGCAAATAGGAATGCTTTTTCCACACATGGCCAATGTTTAACCTATCTCTTCAATAAGACTTTCTATTATTGTTTTCATGAGTGCCCAGGATGTGGTAGGTGCTTCCCAGACATTCAAGAAAGGATGGCCCATGTCCCAAAGACCACATACTCTTAGGAAGGCAGACAAGTAGACAGTTGAGAGGAAGGAGAAAAACAAATAGGAAATGTTCATATGAGCGAACTGATTTCACTGCAAGCAGCATGACAGAAGTGGGTCTTTAAGATTACTCAAATGCAGGCAGGACTAGGGCTTTGTATATATGTTTTGTCTGCTGTGTGCCTTATGTGGAAAACGGCCCGCTTCACCCTAGTGGGTCTCGCGCTTTTGCCTCTCGTAGTGGGCCAGGGAGTCACCAGTTACCCCGTCTCCCCAGGGAGGGGGGTAAGGACCTGGACCTGCCCGCTCTTCTGGGTCCCAGCCCAGGGGCCCTATGAGAAGCAACTCTGTGCTGCTGGCACCGTATTCACAGCTGCAGTCTTTCCCCTGGGCTACTTTCCCCCCCTCTGTCCTTCTGGCTCCTCGGGCCTTGCCCCCTTGCTGCCTGGGGCTGGGCTTCCTTTCCTTATCACAGTCCTGCTTGGGCAAGCGTCCCCCTCCTGGGCCCAGCACCTTTCTCTGCACACTTCTCTGCTCCGCCACACAACTCCGAACTCCACCACCTTCACACAACTCGGAATTCCACTCCAGCTCATGCCCTGTCTGTCTGGAGCAGAGGGTTTTTATCAGGCACCTGGCTGGGCCTTAATTGGCCTCAGCTGGTCCTAATTACCCTCTAATGACTCTGGCTAATCTGCCGGGAACAGAGCCCTGAGCATTCTGGGGCTTACATACCTCCCTTCCACCAGTCTCCTACTGCCCTCGCTATATCACACTTATTATACCTGTGCATTTCTTATGGCCCTGGGTGTCTCTTTACGGCTACTAATAAGGAGTGGTATGTCCTAATGGTTAAAGCAGAAGACTAAGACCCTGGAACTCAAGTTTTGTCATGGCTCTGATTTCTCCATCTGTCAAATGGGGAGGGCCAGCAGTTTGCAGCCTCCCAAAATGGAAGTGAGGCCTGGGTTTTAAAGGGCTTTGAGGAGGAAAAATGTTTATTGTTACAATATAATGTGGGCTCTCAGAGTAATCGGGACCAGCGTCATGTGAGAAACGAGCAATACTCAGGCCTGGTCTACACTGATAATGTTGGTCGATGGAATGTGGCTTATGTCGACCACATAAAGTATGCACCTCCACTGGCATGTTAGTTCTGCCGACCTAAATCACAGTAAAATTCGACTTAAAAAAACCACCTCCGCAAGTGGCGTAGCGCTGAAGTTGAATTCTGTGGGTCGAATGAGTGTCAGTGTAGGCAGAGCGCAACGTAAATCGACGTCATTGGCCTCCAGGAGGTATCCCATAATGCTCTGTTGTGACTGCTCTGCACATTCGCAGTCTGCTGCACTGTGGCCATGTAAACAGGAAATGGCTTCTCCCCTCAAACCCCAGGAAATTTTGAATTCCCATTTCCTGTTTGGTCAGCGTGGAGGGAGCTTGCCAGCACAACTGATCATGGCGACTGCACTCCCCAAACGCGCTCCAGCCTGGAGTCGACATGAGGTCTTGGATCTCATCGGTCTGTGGGGAGAGGAGTCTGTTCTGCCTCAGCTTCAAGCAAGCAAAAGAAATTTGGATATCTACGAGAAGATATTTGCAGCATGTTGGAGAAGGGGCACAACAGGGACGCGCAGCAGTGCCACATTAAGATTAAAGAGCTGAGGTAGGCTTATCAGAAAACTAGGGAAGCTAACTGTCGTTCTGGCTCCTCACCCAAAACATGCTGCTTTTACAAGGAGTAGAATGCGATTCTTGGCAGAGACCCCACCACTATGTCACCACGCAGCGTTGATACCTCGGGGGAATCAGAGGCCAGGATGAAAGAGGACGAGTCCATGGATGAGAAGGAGGATGATGATGAGGAGAACAGGGGACAGGCAAGTGGGGTATCCTTTCTCCCTGAAAGCCAGGAGCTGTTTGCAACACAGGAGCAGCCCACCCAGACGCAGGAAACCGTGATTGACTGGGATGCCAGGGAAGACATCTGATGAGTATGTACTGCAAATTGCATGTCTTTGGTTATATCCCCAGTCCAGAATCTTGTACCAGCAGGAAAACGTGATGTGTGTGGCGGTGGGGCTGTGCTTTCTTGTACTTGATGTGCTTAAGCATTGGGTTCACCCTGGAAAAGATTATTTATATGCACAGGGATGCTCCGAGAATCCTCCGTGCAGGTTCCTATTTTTTTCCTCCAGAGACGGTTAACACGTACCCACCCCTCACCCTTTCTACCGCCCGTTAAAAGCCTGATCAATGGGAACCCAATATTCATGCTGCCCTAGGGAGCATGGACTTGTGCAGCATGGGCCCCAGGGATTTCCCTAACATAGATGCACTAGCCCCTTACTTACCATGGCTGGAACGCTGCTCCGACCCCTGCAAGAGTCAGACAATGGTATTCGGTTCTAGCCTTCCCTTTGGAAGGCTAAGGGGAGTTATTTATAAATTGTAACACTGCTTTTCGTCCATGGGATGAGTTAACAATGGGTACCTTGTGCTTTGCTTCCCTTACAGCGGACAACGTGGCCTTCAACACACCATCTCATACTGCTGTAGAGCGCCTGTCGCAGAAGGTGGAAAAATAAACTCGGGATGACATGTTTAATGAGCTAATGAACACCTCCCTGGCTGCTGACACAGAGCACAGAGCGTGGAGGATTTCATTATCTGACAAGCTGAACATGGCCATGCACAACAGGAAGGCAGCACAGGAGTATGAGCGTTCAACACAAGAAGAGAAGCGGTGTATAATACGTGATCGGTCAGACGTGTTGAGGTGTCTGGTTCAGCTTCAGGAAGCTCAGCGGCAAAAGAGATTCTCCTTTGCAGCCCCTGCAAAACTCTGAGCTAACACATTCTTTACTAGCCCCACCCCAAAGTGATCTAGGAGAAGGCTGAGCAGGATGCAGTACATGCTCCACTCCTCACCGGTTGAGGGGAGCAGAAAGAGACAACGTCTCCTTCAAGGAGTGGGAATGTGTGATTCTTTCATGTGTGCACAGCCACAATGGGCTCTGTATCCCCTCTCAGGCCCCACACAATGCACGTGGAACACGCAATTATCTTCCTTTTCCCCCCTCTGTGAAGGATCACCAATAAAAAAAGTACTGCTTTCCAATTCATTACTCTTTATTTATTGATAGCAAGGGAATAAAGGGAGGGGGAAGGGGGGACTGGAATGGTGGGTGAGGGGGAAGGGGAAGCTGGCTCGGTGGGGGATGGGTAGGGGATGTGATCAGACTTTGCCAGCGCGCCTTTAAACGTCCAAATGCACATTCCACCGCCATTCTGCACTTGCTGAGTCTATTATTAAAACGCTCCTTCTTGCTGTCCAGGTGCCAAATGTAGGACTTCATTAGCCATGGGAGCCAGGGGTAGGCAAGATCCCCCAGGATCACTATTGGCATTTCAACATCGCCAATCTTTATTTTCTGGTCAGGGAAGAAAGTGAAATCTTTTTGAACAGACCTGAGTTCCTAAAGATGCGCATGTCATGCATCTTTCCAGACCACCCCACACTGATGTCAGTGAAGCATCCCCTGTGATCCACAAGGGCCTGCAATACCATTGAGAAGTATCCCTTTCAATTTATGTACTCTGTGGCAAGGTGGTCCGGGGCTAAGATAGGGATGTGCGTGCCATCTATCATCGCACCACAGTTTGGGAACATCATTGTGGAAAAGCCTTCTGCTATGTCCTCCACGTTTCCCAAAGTCACTACCCTTCTTAGCAGAAGTCTATTAATGGCCTGGCACACTTGAATCACAACTGCTCCCACGGTAGATTTACCAACTCCAAATTGATTCCCAACTGACTGGTAGCAGTCTGGTGTTGCTAGCTTCCACAGAGCGATGGCCACTCTCTTCTCCACTGTCAGAGCGGATCTAAATTGTGTATTCATGCGTTACAGGGCTGGGGAGAGCTCATCGCAAAGTTCAAAGAAAGTGGCCTTTCACATTCGAAAGTTCTGCAGCCACTGCTCATCATCCCACACCTTCATAACCATGGGATCCCACCAGTCACTGCTTGTTTCCCGAGACCAGAAGCAGCGCTCCACCGACTGCAGATGGTGCGTGACAGCCTGCACCAAACGAGAATTGTTTCGTTCTATGGCTTATAGCAAGGCGGCCTCTGTAATATTGCAATTTTCAGCATTGCAGCTCCTGTGTCACCCCCTGAAAATACTGCAGAATAAGTCGCGAGGTGTTTGTGACGCTCACAATAATAGTGCGGAGCTGAGCGGGCTCCATTCCTCTCAGGCAATGGCGTATGCGCTGCAGAGAATGAAGGATCTGAAAAAATGGCGCGAAAAGGCGATCGTCTGTTTGTTTGGACTGGGACAAGAAGGGAGGGGAGAGGGAGTACATTCCATCATGGGAGGACAACAACCTTCCCAAACGCCCTTCGGGTAGTTGCACTGTAAGATAGCTACCCACAGTGCACTGCTTTGATTGTTGATGTAAGCATGGATGGTGGAGATGCAATCCCCTGACGCAATGAACATGGTGTGATCACACTCCTCCGACCTCTGCAGCTCGGTGGATGAAGGTCGATTTAAATTAAATTGACTTCACTCCGCAGTGTAGACACCTTCAGATACACAAAACTACTCTCTTGCCTGAGAAGTAATCCCACCAGGCCAGGGTAGAGACACATTTTCAGGCCAGCAAGTGGGAAAGTTTGCCCAACTACAGTCCATCCCGTGTCTGTTCTTGGGGTAAATAGAGGGCAGCAGTCTCCAGCCAGCCCTTCAGTCACTTTTAACAGTTATAAAAAAACAAAGCAAAGCCAGTACCTTCGCAACGGGTCACGTCAGCTGGTACAAACGCCACACCAAGACGTAGTCATGCTGCTTCTAGGCTCAGCATCTAGATAGACCTGGATGTAGGAGTGCATGTTTCTTTATCAAGGTTTGTTGCAAATGCCCCCACCCACGAAAATGCGCCATCTTCTGTCTGCTTGCACAAGAAGAACAAATCCCACATTTGTCACGGTGGATGCTGTTTATGTTTAGATTAAGGAAAATAAAGAATATAAAGTCTCTGGGAGAAACAGGGGCTCAATCTGTAACCTTCGCATCAGGAACTGAAACAAAATATCAGCTGCTTTACAGCAGGCAGGAAGTCTCTCTTACACTTAAAGGTTCAGTCAGAAGGAAACAGAACAGCCTCTCTTTTCAGTCACTTGGCGACAAACACCACAACCAGACTCATTGGGTGAGGTTTTTGTTTTCCTCTTAAATATCAGTGCTTAGCCTCTGCCAGATGTAGGATTCCAGATTGGGCATAAGACTGATCCAGTGCCTTTATCCTATATTCTTAAATTGCCAAGGGTGACAAAACATACCACCTACCAAAGCAAGTCATGAATATGACAGGGAGTGCAAATGGGGAATAATGCTATAATAATGGAGATGGCCCTGTCAAGGGAGTTAAAAAGTGAACATCCCAAAATTCAGGGTCATGGTTTCGGATCCAATGTTCCACTTTAGACCCATCTCTATAAAAAAGGGACATGAAGAGATGGTGAAGGGAGGGTTCCCATCCTTTATCCCTGTTTCACGTAACACTCTGGAGCTAAACCGAGTGCAGGCACAACTCAATGTTTGTAAGAACACCCACCTTGTCTCTCCAATATCCTGGGACCAACACAGCTACAACACAGTAAGCTTTGGGGCTGTCCAAAGGTCCTGTGTCCTGGGAATTGACTTTGGCTGACCTCTCTCAGCAGCTGTCCCTCTCATCAGCCAAACAGCCTGTCGGGCTACTATGTTTATTTTCCCACAATGATTAAACATCTCTGATCAGCTCAACTAATTAGCTGTGCACTAACATTTACTCACTGACAGGTATCTTCAGAACCTTTAACGGCTGTTACCAGACGATCAAACAATGGAACAAACAAACTTAACTTGCTGGGAAAGAGAGAAAAAAATTAAGAAAGCCCAAAACAATTACTATTACCTCAAGGGCTGATGCAGCATGCAGACCAGCTAAGCAGCACCATGGTTACTTTTCAATGTAGGTGCAGAAGCCTCCCCGCCACTCTATTTTCCTGTGAAATGTCATAATTTGGGCTGCCTTTATGATACGAATCCACACACCTGCATACAAGGCATCTGCACATCTTTAATTTCAAAACTGCAAGGGCACTTTTGTAAACAAAATCAGAAGCATTAGATTGTTCCTGGGTGATCTTACTTAGTGAGCGCATTGTGGAGATGAGGGTTCAGTGTGAACGGGTTTTCATCACAGCTGGATGAAACCCTTGAAAATGTGAGGGATTAGAACTGAATGGAAATGTTGACAAATTTAGATCCTTAACTCTGGTTGTGAATACAGCTCCTTTAGGCTTCTGATAGGAAACCCTTGGATCTATATGTTTTCTATAGGGTTCTGTGGTCCATCCTATAGAATTTAGTAGAAAACTATATCTCTGTTATACAAGCCTAAAGAAAGGATCTTGCTCTTCATTAAATTTTATAGGTTTTTTTAATTAATCTCCATAGAACTTTTATAGGTTCCATCTCTGTTTAATTCTACAGGATTTTTCCATATAGGAAAAATTTTAGGGTAATATTGTGATGATCTGTAACATTTCATACGGGGGTTGTTTTTCAAAATAAGGTTAACACTGAGACCCAACTACATTCCACACACTCTACTTAACTCTGCCTTTGTCTAAATAAGGACTCAAAGAGTCAGTGCTCAAACTGAAGAATCGCATGTGGTCTGAAAGTTTCCTAGTAATGATTCCACAGTCACATGGTCTTGAATTCTGTGGAGCCAAGATACCATAGTGGTGGGAAGCTAATGAATGCACATTAACAATTAAAAATTAGACAGCCCACCTGGGTACCTTTGCCCCAGTCTATTCTACCAAGAGTTAGCTAGGATCCTGATATCAGCAGGAGATTGCTTGGTGTGCTATAGGACAGCTTTATCTTTTGAAGAGAGAGGATTTCAAATGAGTTTAAACAAAAGAGGGATGAGCCTGAATCAAAAACCTGGAGGCAAACATCCTGGTTTAGCTATAGAATAGGATAGTTCTGAATCCAGATCCAAACACAGTTAAACATGGAATGAACTCAAGCCCTCGACCTTACCCACCCATCCGCCTACCTACGCACCCTCACCCCAACAGGTTCCAACACATCCAGGTTTGAAGAAAGTCTGGCTCCAGATCTGAACTTTTGGGCTCAAGCCTATATCTTGGGGGGAGTGGGAAAGAGATGTGTGTAAAGCCAGACAGGCGCGTAATAGCAAACATTGGCACTAAGGCCCGAAAGAGTCACGTCTACCTCCACTAGCATCTTTTTCAACTGCCCCCACAAAAAAGCCAAGGCCTGAATGAGCCATGGATACTGAAAGTGCCTTCTTAGCCTTCCAGGCCCATGTTCAATCCTGTCAGCAAGGCAACGATTTGGAAGCTCGCACTCCTGCATCTCCTGCTGTACCAACCTGATAGGTAAGGAAAGGACTTCATTCTCCAGGGCACACAATCCAGGCGCATCATGGCTAGAACTTTCAGAAGTGCCTATTAGTTTGGATGTCTCCATTCATGAAGGCCCATACAATTTAAAGGGCCTGGCTTTCAGAAAAATGCTATGCACTCACTCTCTGAAAATCATGTCCTTTCAAGGTGTCTAAAGTTGGGCACCTAAAATCAATAATCGCTTCTGAAAATATCAACCTAAAAAAAAAAGCCAGATGACATAAATTGCAGATCTCGTACAAATCAACTAGCCAAACCAAAAGTTTCCGCAGATATAGAGAATGGAAGAAGGGATGGTATGAAGAAAGAGGAGCTCCCAGTATGTCCAGGAGAGCTCTGAAGTGCCTGATGTAAAGTATCAGGTAGGTTCTTTCATTTTTGCAAGAAAAGAAAAATACCCTAAATTGTACCATAAAAGCCTTTTATTACAAAGAACTGATTAACATTTGACTCTGCTATAGAACCTGAACAATGGCCAAGGTTGTGAAGTGGCTGCCCCAAAAGGCTATGCAAAACAATACAATAATACAAAGAGCCTTTGTGCATGGCAGGAAATGTGATATACTATCTTCCCTCCCAATCACTGACAGTGCTTCAGCATTCATCTTGACAAACCAAGCCAAAAGAGATCATATTTTGTTTAAAAAATCTTTATGTAAAGATGGTGCACAACAAAGTCATATTGCACATCCTAAGTATCTATAAGTGTTGCCTGTTAATAAACTGTTAACACTGTGAAACAGAACTGTGCCTATGTTCCTTCTTCCTATCTTCAAAGCACTCCACATCCATCAACGAATCCTCACAATGATCAATGAAGTCAGCCAATAGTATTATCCCCATCTTACTGGGAAACTGAGGCAGAGGAAAGGTAAAATGGACTCAGAGGGAGTTAGTGGCAGAGCCACAATTTGAACTCAGGAGCCTTTGATCTTTAGTCACTCTCTATGGTTAATGAAAGGTTAAACGATTAGAGCCAAATTCTCGACTGTTCAAAATCAGCATAGCCTCACTGACTTCAACAGGGATGTGCCAATTTACATCAGTTGAAAACCTGGTCCTTGATCTGTCTCCTGGGGATTCATCTGGGATTTAACCAAGATAAACTGTTAGTAATAGCACCTTTGGTCCCCATTTATGCAGGTCTGCTTAAAACACTTCACGCCATCTACACTAGAGAGTGATTTTTGTTTTGGTGGAGGCAGACCTGCAGAGGAGATTATCCTGTGAACTGGATGCAGTGAGATTTACTTTTAACTCACATGCTTTTGTAATTAAATTCAAAGCTGAAATCCATCTGAGGACAAAGTAGTTGTGTGTGTCTTGTGATGATTTACTCCATCATCTGTATGCCCATTAAAAGCAAATTTTATATACACACATTTGAGTGGAGAAGGGGCGTTTTTTCAACCCTCATCGCCATAATCTCTTTCATCTGCGTATTTTAAACATCAGATATTCCCCCTTGGTTTGCTGCAGGACTTTAACAAGATTTGAGAAGATCTCAAGAGGGATGTCAGATGAGGCTGTAACCTTAGATGCACATTCTCTTCCCCTCCAGCTGAGCTCTTGGGGAAAGGCGGCCGAGTTGTAGACTAGCTATGGCAGCTGGGGTGGAAAAAGAAAGCAGCAGTTTAGGACACAGCCTCATGCACCATCGCTATTTTGATCCTCCAAAAATCGGGGTTTGGCCAAAGTACAGCAAATTGCAATAACCAGTCTCAAGGCAATAAAGTTCCAACTTCAGGGAGCAGCCTCAGGCCCACATCTGACAGCAAGGAGCATAGACTCTTGGCCAGATGAAGGTGGAAGAAGATATTCTGGTAGCTGCTGCTGCATGAAAATCCATGTGTAGTGAAGAGTCTGGCAGGCCTCAAAGTTTCAGGTCACCTTGACAATCCGAGTGCAAAGAGTGCCAATATCTGGTGAGGCTTTCTTTGGCCTTTTCGGTAATTTATCTGGATTAATTGTTTTGAATAGCTGGTCCAGCAGCATCCTCTACAATCAGTCGGCCAGGAGGCAGTGAAATCAGTTTAATGCATCCAGCATTAAACTCCAGCCTGCCACACTGGATCCCACAATAGGAGCAGCAGCAACCTGTAAACAACTGCCTTGACAGATCAAATAGCACTAGCATGGACATCCATCGTCATGGCTGGAGCAGATTGAAAGAGAATGTTGTAGAATGGGAGGTGCTGCATCCTGCCAGTGATCATATTCAGGAAGGAGATCGGAGACAGGACAGGTAGTTGGTGAGACTGTTTCCTGGAAGTGCTGGTTTTTGAGCATAGGTTGAACCCCTGTGTGTTCAAGGGCTACTGGGAGTGTGCCTTGTCTGAGTGAAGCACTGACAGTCTCTGCCAAGAGCGGTCCTTGGAATTCTGTGTTGGCTTCCACTAACGACAAGGAACATGTGTCTGTTAGGAGACTGAGGTGAGCTCAGACAGAGAAGGTGATAACACAAAGAAGGGAACAGAACAAACAGAAGTTTGTGGGTGAGTTTTTCAGCACCATGCTGAAATGAAGTTGAGGCCACTGGCTTTTGTGACTTCCAGGCATCAGATCAGAGTGTGGGACAAAAACGTAACAGGCTCTTTTGTCTCTATGTGCGATATTTGGCTTTTCACTTTGTGAGTGTGTCTCCTGTGCAATGCATTTCTTTTGCAGATAAATATTTATGCTGAATGATTTTGATTTATATTTGGGGACTTAAATACTGCAGAGCTGGAAATACCCAGAGTAAAACAACATAAAACAGAAAGAGAGTAAAAGGGAGGGACTCTCAGTCAAAGGATTCTCCTTCCTCCTACAGATGAATTTTTCCACAGAAATGACCCCCAGAAGAGGCACAAAATTCATCCCCCTGGTCTGTGCTTTCTGATTGTGACTCCAAAAATGTGTGCACCAAACAGGCAAGGTGTTTGCAGCATCACCGAGGTTACTAGCATGAAAACATTGCAAACGGTATTTGCGTGATTGTACTTTCAAATCTCAACTTGTAGCACCAGTGCATTTTAAATGAAGGTGATTTGTAACTCCAACCAGCGTGCTAATCATATTCTGGATAACCAGATTTATTTGTTAGGTTGTTGGTTTTTATCTTCGCTGACAATGTGTTTGTAAAAAGGGAGGCAGCTGAGCTTCAGCCCCACCCCGCCACCATTTTGAACTGATTCAAAGATACACGAAGGTTGTCAATTTTCAGTGTGCGATTCACAATCTAGAAGGCTTTAACCTTTTCCCTGCTGAGGGACTAACGGTATGTCTTTACTGCAGTGACAGGGCCTGATTTCAGTTCAAGTAGACATACCTAAGCTAGCTTTAATAGAGCTAAAGCGGGCCCCAGAGCGGCAAAGCCACAGCAGCAGGCACTTAAGCACAAACTAGCCACTCAAATAAATTACCCAGGGCTCCGGGCAGAGCTTGCGCTGAAGCGAGCGCTGCAACAACTTCACTGAGTTAGTTAGATTAAAGCTAGCTCGAGCATGTCTACTTGACTGTAGTCCAGACAACCCTAACCCTCAATCTAACATCCCAGCCCACTGAGCGAGTTCAAACAACTGTCATTTTTCAAAAATTAACCTGCCACCAAAACAGTCCACTGTAGATTTCTACAACCTGCCATCTTCACAACAGCTGCAGAATTCCCAGCCCCAAAATACATTGCATGAGGAGTAAGGCAGGCAATGTTCAGTCCTTCACCAAAGATATGTTTTAAGGTCCAATATCTTGTAACTAAGCAGAGCTGAAAATGAGAGCTTTATGCCATTTGAGAGGCAGATGTTCCTGTTTCCATTGAGATCAATAGCCCTGGAAGCTCCTAAGGTAGCTAACTTTACAGCCATGACACATTTATGTGGAGAAAAGCTCATTTGGATCAACTTTTGAAGGTGTATTGGGCCAGATCCTCAACAGGTATAAACTGAAATATGCTGAAGATCTTGATCCTCAGTTTTAATTTCTCTCTGTATGAGCCTCGTACAGTTGGACTCATAGTAACTAATCACCAAGCTTGACAGGTGGAGGGACACCACAAATAGTTCTGATAACCATTTAAAAAGGCCTCTAAAACATTTGTAAAATACATTTTCTGTCCAAGGTGTGGTTTACAGGGAGTACACAATAGTGTGGAGTGGAAAAAATGTCCTAATTGGCACTTGTATGGTGATGGTCGGGCTGATTTTCTCATGGCTTTGTCCAAACTCATCTCAACAAAATTATGTCACACCACACTTAATACACACATACACACACACAATAATATTGATATAAAATATGTCATCCTGCAATCTGTCAAATAAATCTGACATAATAAATATGTTACTTTATTTAACAACTGATTCTGAAGAGAAATAGGCAGAGTGAAAGAAATCAAGACAGAGCTTAGGAAAAACACCAAGGAAGACAGAAATTAAAGCAATCAATCAAGTCCTCATGGAATGTCTACATCACTTGAAATAATATTTTATTGTTGCCTATTGATTGGATTCCACTGAACAAAATTGCAAACAATGAATCTGGGGTTAAAAACAGGAGTCACAGCAAGAATAATTTATTTCAAAATCTTGGTCGAACATCAATTTGCGCTTTGCAGAACTAGACGTGAAGATAGAGTCACTGGTAGCCCTTGGGCATATGGCTGCCTAACCACTTTACCCTTGGAAGCCATCACCATTCAGTAACAGTAGAAATGCTTTTATGAAGCACCAGTAAAAATAAAAACCCATTCTCCCCCCTCCCAGATTTAAACTTCAATTTGTGAAATTTCCAAACTTCTCTAGGATTACTGTTAAGGCAAGGGATGAAAAAGAAAAGTAACATTCGTTTCAGCCACGGAGATTTCCTTTTGGGATGTAGGAGAGGAAGGAAAGATCTTGTCATTCAGTATCATGGCACCACCAGTGGGATTGACAGCTTGTCCAAAGCAAAATAAAATAAAGCAGAGGTGCAAAGAGTGCTTTAGGAGAGATTTGAACAGCTGGTGCACGTTCCAGGCCCAGGAATCTTTGTGCAGCAAGGGGATACAGTTTCCATTACCCCTCGACTAGTCCGTTGGCCCCAACTCTCCTGTCACTTGCATCATTCTTACCCTGGTGTAACTTAGTTTACACCAGTGGAAGAGAGAGAGGAGAATCAGGCCCTGCATTGTATCCCTTCCGAGCTAGAAAGCAGTGTCTGTGATTAGCCTTGAGTTAAACTCGTTCTGACCTGGATTCTGTTATCCTTAGTCAGGTTAAGTGGTACTTTACATCTCAAGTAGCCCCACTGAAATGAATCAGACTGCTGGCGGAGTAAGGCCTACTCAGCATGAATGAGGGTAACAGACTCTGGCCCTATAGGATTAAATTAAAAAGAGGAGTACTATTACAGTCGCACTTACAGGCCATAACCACCAGCAAGGCTCCACTGTGCTAGGTACTGTACAGTTGTTTTAAGGAGATATACATTTTTGGCAGGCTTTGGGGGGGAAGGGGGAATATCAATTTCTCTTTCCCCTTCGGCTTGCTGATGAGGAAGGTACGACTCCAAAAGTGTTTAGCGAGTTGAAATGAAAGGATTTAGAACTGACCACACTGGGTCCCTTTTCTAGCTTTCCCTCACACTTACGGATACTCCCCACCTCCAAACAGCGCCCCAGGAACCAGCATACATACCTTGAAGGCAGAGCTGAGCTGGGAAGGGTTTACTTCCGCCCCTGCATAACATGGCTGCTAACCTTTCAGAACTTGTTCTTCGAGAGCTGTTGAGCATGTCCAATTCCATTCATGTTGTGCATGCGTCCCAAGCACAGTTGCTGGAAATTTTCCCCTCAGTGGTACTCATTGGGGCTGCTCGAGGCTCCTCTGCTGCTGTGTGCCACTAGCGCCAGTATAAAGCACCCAGCCAACCCTGCGCCCCCCTCAGTTCCTTCTTTCTGGAAACTCAGATGTAGAGGGGTTGAGGGTCCGTTGTACCACATAAGTGCACGAGGTGTTGTGGACTAGAAGCCTCCCACAGTTTTGGGCTTTTGTGATTGGAAGACCTTTGAGGTGTGTCACCAGGGGATGGATTGATTGAAAACAAAACTCTGGGAGGAATGCCCTGGCCTGGGTAGAGCCCAACACCACCCATATAAACTTTATCCTCTCTACCGGAGAAAGGGTAGACTTGTCTGCATTGATTAGAAGGACCTTGAGTCAAACGCTGGACACCACCTGAGCCCTGGTCCAGCCCTTGACTACCCAGTCATCCAGAAAAGGGTAGACCTATACCCCATATCTCCTCAGGAATGTCGTCACTATGGCAATACATTTTGTGAGCACCCAACAAGCTGTAGACAGGCTGAGCAGGAACACAGTCAATTGGTAGAGTGAATGGTTCACTACAGACCTGAGGAACCTTCTGTGCGCTTGGTATATAGACACATAGTAATAGGCATCTCTTAAATCGAGGGAGGCGTACCAGTCTCTGGGATCCAGGGAAGGAAATGCAGATTCCATCTTTAGAGGTTTTTAAGCTGCGGCTTGACAAAGCCCTGGCTGGGATTATTTAGCTGAGGTTAGTCCTGCTTTGAGCAGGGGGTTGGACTAGATGACCTCCTGAGGTCCCTTCCAACTCTATGATTCTATGATTTGCATCGACCAAAACAATTAGTGAATTCAGTTTCATTTTGGCGAATTGTTTCATTCAGGGGGAAAAAAATTGGAAATGTTAAAACGGATCATTACAGCATTTCCAAAACACAACAGGTTGACTTTTCATTTTGGAAAGACTCTTAGGTTTAGAATTTTCCTCAATTTTATTTTTAAAGCCATTTCAAAATGTTTTAAGAACCTCAAAATTGAAACAAACCTTTTTGAAACATTTTCATTTCGAGTTGACCTGAAAAAAAAGTCATCTTTATTTTCAATCCAGCCACTAAACCAAAACACTGGTAATTTGCACAGCTCTCACCTTGTCTATTCAGATGGTAAACTCTTTGGTGCAGTGACTACCAATTACTACCTACAGAACAATTCTCATTGGACCCTGTAGGTGTTACTGTAATAATAATAAAGCTTGGAATGTAAATCATTATTATTACTATTTATTATCTGTGTTGCAGTAGCACCTATGAGCACCAGTCATAGTCCAGGAGCCCATGGTGCTAGGTACTGTACAAACACAGAACAAGAGAGTCTCCAGCCCCAAAAGGTTTACAATTTAAATATATCATTGTTCTGTGTCCCTCCCTTTGTTTGAGAATCCCTAATTGCTTGGGGGAAATGGCACAATATAGTATTCTTACCATCCCAAGTGCAGACCTCCAGGGACAGTCTTGTGGTGAGCCTTCCATTGTGCTAGTCTCCTAGTAACAGCAAAGATATAAAATTAAACCCAAGGCAAGCAATTAATAGAGCAACATATCCAAAGAGGCAATTAAAGGAGGGTAATATAACTAATAAGAATCAACTTGGGTTTATGGAAAGTAGATCCTAGCAAACTGACTTGATATTTTGGGATTGGATGTTTTTTCTACAAAATATGCCCTAGGGATTATTTTGGGGAAGTTTTGTGGCCTCTGTTATACAGGCAGTCAGAATAGATGATCATAAGTGTCCCTGCTGGCCTTGGAATCTATGACTCTATCAATGTTTTTGGATGAGATAACAAGTTTGGTTGATAAAGGTAATAGTGTCCAAGTAATATATTTAGACTTCTGTAAAGTGTTTGACTTGGTACATGACATTTTGATTAAAAAACTAGAAAGATATAAAATTTACATAGCACACATTAAATGATTAAGAGCTGGCTACCTGATAGATCTGAAAATGTAACTGTAAATGGGTAACCATCATTTAGAGGGTGTGTTTCTAAAAGGGTCCTACAGGGATCGGTTCTTGGTCCTATGCTAATTTTTAATGACTTGGATGAAAATGCATAATCATCACTGATAACGTTTGCAGGGGACACAAAAATGGGAGGAGTGGTAAATAATGAAGAGGATAGGTCACCAACACAGAGCAAACCAAATGGCTTGGTAAGCTGGGTGCAAGCAAACAATATGGCTAAATGTAAATCTACACATCTAGGAACATCAGCCATTTCTACAGGGCGGGAGAACTTTATCCTGGGATGCAGTGACACTGAAAAAGATTTGGGGGTCATGATGGATAATCAGCTGAACATGAGGTCCCAGGGTGATGCTTTGGCCACAAGGGCCAATGTGAAACTTGGATGCATAAAAAGCAGAATCTGAAGTAGGAGCACAGAGGATATTTTACCTTTGTATTTGGCACTGGTATGACTGCTGCTGGAATATTGTGTCCAGTTCTGGGGTGCACAATTTAAGAAGGATGTTGAAAGATTGGAGAGGGTTCAGAGAAGAGCCATGAGACTGATTAAAAGATTAGAAGACATGGCTTACAGTGATAGGCTGAGCTTGAGTCTATTTAACCTAAGAAAAAGGAGGCTAAGGGCTGACTTGATTACAGGTCTGTAAGCTCTTGCATAGGTAACAAATGTTTGATAATGGGCTCTTCAGTCTAACATGATCCAGTGGCTGGGAGTTGAAACTAGATGAATTCAAACTGGAAATAAGGCGTCAATTTTTAATAGAGAGGGTAACCAACCATTGTAACAATTTACCAAGGGTCATGATTTAGTTGGGTTTGGGTCCTGCTTTGAGCAGGGAGTTGGACTAGATGACCTCCAACCCTAATCTTCTATGATTCTATGCCGGATTCCTCCTTACTGGAAATTTAAAAATCAAGATTGGATGTTGTTCTAAAAGATAAGCACTAGGAATTATAGGACATTCTATGGTCTGTGCTATGTAGAGATCAGACTAGATGATCACAATGGTCTCTTCTGACCTTGAAATCTACGAATTAATGGACAGGATGGAATAGGAAGATAAGGGTCTCCTCCCATTGGTTTATCATCATGTTGGCCAAGGAAAATGCCCATCTAGTTACCTATGTAAGCAAATAACATGAAAACATTGGGCAAAATGTATACACAGTATAAATTCATTGACTTCCAATGGAGCAGCACTAGGGGCTAATATAGCTTTAACAAAGTTCTAATTTACATTTTGACTGGGCTTCGCATCGCTTCTACTCTATCTATAATTTACCTTGCAAGGGGAGAGAGATCATTAAGAGAGACACATTAAGGACTGGTTGCAAGGACAACAGCAGTAACATGTTACCCAAGAGTAAAAATAGTTCCTGTACCTGTAGAATATAGTCAATATAGCTGGAAGCAAAGCTTCAAGCAACAGTCCCCCATCAAGGAGGTTTTTCCCCAGCTATTGCTCTTGGAATCAGTTAGTATTTCTTTTACCATTGTGTAGATCTCAATCTTTATATTAGCATTTTATACTGCTGCCTGTCATTGTCGTATCTGAGCACTTTCCCCATAAAATCAATAGCACAGACCCTAGCGAGCTTCATGGAGTCTCTGGCACGTCTCTCTCTGTGGAGTAAAATCTCTGATTGGGATAGGAAGGTTTGGTTTTGATTTTTTAGATGTGTATTCACTATTTAAATGATCCCCTCTCCTATATTCCCCCATCTACAAGTCCCTTTACATGTTGTAAGGTCCCCTCCCCCCCAGGCTAGCAGTCCCTCAACCTACAGGTTCTCTAGTTTCTATTCAGCAAAATGGAAGCAATTTTCACTGTGGTCGTTAGCCCGTGGAATCCAGCCCACGCTGGTCTCTAACCAGGACTTTTGGGAGTGCCTGCTGCACCTTCTGTCGTTGGGGCTTGCACTTAGTTCATTGAAACTGCATCTGGTAGTGATATCGACATTTCATTCCCCCATTCAGGGAAGATCAGTCTTCTCCAGTGGTAGCAAGATTCTTAAAAGGGCTCCTTCACCTACACCCTCTGGTCCAAGAGCTGGTTTCTCTGTGGGACCTCAACTCAGTCCTAGCAGCCTTAATAGGAGCTCCGTTCAAGCCCATGGCATCTTGTCCTTTTCTGCTTTTGTGTCACAAAAAACTGCGTTCCTTGTAAGTGGTAACATGTACAAGGAGAGTGTGTGAATTGCAGGCTCTGATGGCAGAGCCTCCTTATACACAATTCTCCAAAGACAAAGTGACTTTACAACAGCATCCAAAACATTTGTCTAAATTGGTTTCTCAGTTTCATCTGAACCAGGCAGTATATTTATCTGTGTTCTTTCCCAAGCCACATTCATCTCTGGAGAAGCAGCGTCTCCACACATTAGATGTCAGGCGATGTCTAGCCTTTCATCTGGACAGGACTAAACTGTTTTGTGCTTCGCCTCATTTGTTTGTGTCACATGCGGATCACATGAATGGTCAAGCGGTCTCTTCGCAAACTATCTCCAAATGGATAACATCCTGCATCAAGACTGCAAATGAAATAGCTTCAGCTACCCTCCCCCCACCAGGTGCGAGCTCATTCTACCAGGACGCAGGCTACCTCCCTAGCGTTCCTCAGTAACGTTTCCACATTGGACATTTGCAGGGTTGCTACACGGTCATTGAAACGTAAGTTCACAAACCATTATACCATCACTAATTCTTCCAGGATGGTAGATTGGTCCCGCAAGTCCTTGTTTAGGTAGACTCCAATCCCTGCCTCCTGGGGTAGGTACTGCCTGTGAGTCACCTGTGTGGCTGCGTCTATTGAAGTAGTAGTAACGGTTACTTCCTGTAACTGTGGTTCTTTGAGATGTGACGCAGCCGGGTATTCCACGTACCACCCTCCATCCCCTCTACACTGGAGTCTCATTTCCAGGTGTTTGGGGTGCAGGAACTGAGGGAGTGCTGGGGCAGTGCCACCTCACAGAGCCAGGGCAGGGACTATGACCATTAGGCATGAATGCCACCCCTCTACGGTCAAATGCTGGTCAAATTTCTCGAGCTCCAGTGTACAAGACACATGCCCCCACTCAGTGGAAAACACAGCTGCATCTACTCGAAGAACAACTAACCCATCACTGGGCTATAAACAATTAAAAGTTATTCTCGAGGCAGCAGGCTGATCAAAAGGACCAAACAGCTTTTAAAGGGGACTCTCCTTAAAGCAGGGGGGAGAGAAATGGTTTGTGAGTTGAGGGACTAGACTCTGCCAACCAGACCCTAAAGTTCTCATAGGAGAGTGGCGGCTGGAGGAAGCTTACACCACCCAGGATCCCCCTGTGGAAGATCTCTAGAAACCTAGACATGTGTACAGACTGGTTTATTGTTTTAAGATCTGTCTTCTTTTGTTCTAAGAAATAATACTTCACTTTAAATAGTCTGTTTGGTTACGTTGTACCACTGTCCCTAGAGGGTACGGACTTGCAAAGGTGCTGGACTGAAGTCAGTCCTGCTGTGGTAATCACAAAAGAGCTCCTCCTCACAGCAGAGATGTGCTTTGTTTTCTTAGCAAAGGAAAAACTAGTAAGAAAATGATGTTTAGGAAAGCACCCTTGCTCCGACCCAGAATTTGTGCTTGAAGAAGCGTTGATGGCTCCAAACATGGCATCCTGGGCTGGGCTGCTGATGCAGGGGCCTTGCGTGTGGTGGGAGGGGAAGAAATGCTGAAGGATGCTATCCCAGTTACTATGCTAACTGCACCGTTGACCCATCCTGACCAATTTGAGTGCACCCCTCTCAGGGATCAGGCCCCTAACAGTCACCTGGCTTGGTGAGGAATCATAGGATTCTCCCACAGGTTCACTCTCTTTAACCTACTTTACTCACCATCTACTGTATCAACACCTCAGATCCATTAGTGTGAGCAGTAACAAGTCGCTTGTCAGATGTTTTTATCATGAGATCATACCACACGCCAGGCCCAGCGCTTAGGAGACACACAGTGAGGCAAGGAGGGCCGTGAGGACTTCAAAAAACACAGTAGTTTTGGGGGGATCATATGCAGTGAAGACTAAATAAACATCAAAGCTCCCCGTGCGGCCACCTAGAACCAGCAAGTTATTCTCTGTCACATGCAGTGACACGTTTATAGAGAGGAAAAAAGAAACAGGGGTGGTCAAGTGCCAGTTGAGGGGAGACGTATGAGCAATGGCAGTGCTGAAGCTAGTCTCTCTATTGAGCGCTGGTGATTTTGCTGTCCACTTTAACATCTACAGAAACAAATCTCAATTTATGATCAGTGTTAGAACGCACCATTTTGGCTGTCACCGTGAGGAACCTCCAGAGCTAAAAGCACAAGCTGCTACAGCTTGAGTTAAAGAGCTACGCTGCCTTCAACTTCGCCTCCACCACGGCTGAGGCACCGAGGGGGACCCAGAACATACAGGCAGCTGCAGGTTACATAGGCACCCTTTATTAATATTTGAATTATGGCAGGGCCTTCATGCCCCCACAAAATGGAGACCTCGCTCTACGAGGCTGTGTATGAAGCGTGAGGGACAGCCCCTGCTCGGAAGAGCTTACAGTCTAAACGGAGAAGACTGACAGGAGGTCGGAGAAAAGAAGCGTCACCATCTCTATTTGACAGATGGGGAGTGGGAGGAAGGAAAACAAAAGAAAGCAAAAATTTAGTCAAAACTCTTCTCTTCTCCTTCATTTTTCCCTCCCCCTAAAAATAGACATTTGGAAGAGTTCCAAGCAGCTCTAGCATTAAAGCTGGTCTGGGTGATGGCCACCGGGTTCTCTTTAACATTTTAAAAATATAAAATCTTATTTTAAAAAGTAAATCATTCAGAGCCAAGTGCTGCGTTGGACCATTGGTCTGACATCGGTTCACATCCCTGGATTAGTTGTGCTCCTCCAGTATTTGGGTTCCCCCCCTTTCAGGGATCTTGCTCCCCAGCAAGTGCAGGGTGTACGGCAAACAACAGGAGTCCCAGCAACAGCAGGAGGAGAAAGAACAAGACAGGGCCAAAATTCTCTGCTGGTATTGCCCGAGCCACTGTGGAAATTTACTGCTGTGCCTTTCTGATCAGAGTGGATGAAGATTGCCCTTCAGAGAAATCAGAATCACTGCAGTAAAAGAACGTTTCTCCTTTTATTACTTGGCTCTCAATCTGTTAAAAGAAAAACAACTTTTTTCCTTCTTAATCACCTTCATCGAACTCCACTGAACTTTGGGATAATGTATGCTGTGTCATTGGCGCAGCGCCGCTCAGAGAATGGTAAATAGGCTCCCGTACATTTCTCAGGATGACAGTTCACATCATCATTGAGACCAAGGAAGCACTGTGCAGCACTGAGCAAGAGGAAATCAGAACACCTGCACACAGAGTGCGCCTTTCCCACTGCGGGGCTCAGACCCCATTTACAAACGTTAATTAAACAAGCCTCACAACATGGCTGCAGGCTAGAGAAGCAAGATTATATCCCAGTTTCAAATGGGGTAAACTGAGGCACAGAGACTTGCTCAAGGTCAGACTGTAGTAGAAGCAGAAATAAAACCCTGGAGTCCTGACAACTAGTCCCTGCTCCCAGTCTGTTACTTGCTGTTCCACTGCAGTTAAGGTGCTCAGATGGGCTGTGCCTCTGGCCTTCATAAGGAATAATGAAAAAGAACAGGGTCCAATCCAAGAAAGCGAAGAATAAAAATTCTATTGGAAACCATGTTTTTAGCTATATAGGGGAAACTTACAAAGGCACAAATGGGAGTTAGACACGTAACTGGCTTTCAGTGGGAATTGGGCTTCTAACTATCCTTTGCTTTTGAAAATCTCCCCTCCAATGGTTTTTTCATTTGTTTCCTGAGTCTTTAAGTCCCTGAGGACTCTGCTGTTTGTAGAAAGAGGTGGCCATTTTGTGTTCAGTTCAGGGCAGACCATCACACCAAGACACACTGTGCTCTTTCATCATGATTTCAGTTGTGTTCTTTCTTGTCCTCTTAGTCTAAAATAAAGGTAATTGTGCCTGACTTCTTTAGGGAATGTACTTGCAATTTCTCTCTCTCATCCCTTCTTGTACCTCCAATTAGTTCCCTTCTGAATTTGTTGCTGTAGCTTTCTTCGTCTGACAGAAACTTTCAGTTATAGGAAAAGATGTCAGTAATATAAACCACTATTCATGTCCCTGCTCCAGTACTGGCTAGGTCTTCATTCCCTTATAAAACCCATCTTACAAGGAAGTTTACCTTCCCTAAATAAATAAATACAAAAGGCCGTGACATTTGCTAGATGTTAGAGAGGGGAGGAACTTTATTACACAGATTCACTTTTTGTCTCAAGTTGCTGACGAAAGAGAGGTGCACACAGAGCTAGCTAGAGTCAGGATTGATGTAAGCAGATGCTATGCAAGCTTTTCCCATACAGATTGGCCAATGTAATCCATTTGTGACCTTTAAGCAGAGACTACCTGTCATGGTAAATCGTGTGGTCATTTTGTGATGTAGACACATGTCCACATGGGACTTGAATGACATCATCAAAGTGACAGATTTCTCTTCACAAAAATAGCTCACATCTCTTAGAGACTTGAGGTTCACTATTACATGCAATTTATACTTTCAAATACAAAAAACAGTTAAACTGAATTTCTAGGCTAACATTTTTGGAAATGGCCAATCAATTTGTGCCTTGAATATTGGGTTTACAAAGAAACACATGGATATGCCCATTAGTGGAAATGGCTCATGCTCTTTGGGGAGTGAATGTCTAAACAGCTGAATTGCACATACAAGTCAGGGTTTTCTGCATGCAGATTCCAGCTTTCCTTGTGAGTGTAAAATTGGAGTTTTTCTCAGTGACCACATGTAAGCCAGTGGCACTGTCCGGCTGGGGCACTGCAACCCTTCCTCAGGCCCGGGCTCCAAGGAAGGCCACAGCACCTTCCTTTAGGGGAATAAACCATGCCCGTTTACAAATCTTTAGCCCCGGTCCCCAGCGGGAAGGGCTTCCTTCCCAGTCTGTAGCCCTCTAGCCCTCTCGTAGGGCAGGGTTGATATGGGGTCTGTAGAGGCAGGCTAGCAAGCGATCTGGTGCACCCAGCCCTCAGGCAGGGCAGGACAGGCAAGCAGTCCATAGCCCCTGGCCTTCCCACAGGCGGGGCTAGTAAAATAGTCCGGAGCCCCCGGCCTTGCAGGCAGGCAGGGCAGGTAGAGCTCGGGAGCCTCTGCCTCCCCGGGTACCTGTTGGTAGTAGTCTCTCTCCGGGTCACTGGGGTAGAAGGTGAGCGGCAGTCCCACGAGTCCCTCACTGTTGACCGGTGACAGATCTGGAAACTCCTCTGCATCATCAGCAAAGGGCAGCTCCTCCAGGTCATGGAGTCCCAGGGGTTCCTCCAGTCCACAGGGTTCAGTCACTTCCAGGGGGTCCCTGACGTCAGGCAGCTCCTCCAGGTCAGGGCCAGCCTCAGGCAGTATTTCCCACCCAGGAGTCTTTGGTGGCTCGTTCCAGCTACTAGGGCCTGGCAGCCCCACCCAATCATTAGGGCTTGGCGGCCCTCTCCAGTCACTCGGGCCCGGTAATCCAGACAGGTTTTGGATGCTCTACTTGTTGGGGCAGTTGCTCCAAACACCGCTGGGTCTGGATCAGGCCTAGGCCGCAGCCTCTGGGAAGACACATCTGCCTCCAGTGGCAGCTTCCCCCCTACTGAGTTGCTAGGCCGGCCTTTTATAGTTCTTTTTCCTGCCTTGGCTCCACCCCTCTGTTGCCAGGCAGTTTGGCTTGTAGGGCCCTGTTCTGCCCAGCAGGGGCGTTGCAACCCTTCCTTGGGCCCAGGCTCCGAGGAAGGCCACAGTGCCTTGCTACACCACACAATTGCAGTAATCTTGTGTCATTTACCATCCAGATCATCACATAAGCAGCTCACGTTAGGCTCCTGCTTAAAAAGAAGTTTAAGCACATTATTGGAATCAAAATGAAGGACCAGGACCCCGTTGTGCTAGGTTCTGTACAAACACAGAACAAAAAGACCCTGAAGCCCTCTCCTATTCTCCCTCCATTCCTTTTTAAATATTCTATATAACAAATGTGCAACTAGAATGATCACAAAATGACACAATTTAACACAATGGGCAGTCTCTGCTTAAGAAGCATTTACTCTTCCAAGGTGCTGGGCCAAGGGATTTTGGGGGAGTTGGGGTTGTGGTGATGGGCTGGTTAGCACCCCCTGCAATGTTAAAAACTCAAATAAGATGACTGAGCTAATGCATGAGAACCACAAAGTTGAAACTGTCCTGTTTCTCATTGTCCAAGCTTTTCAGGAGGAAAAAAACCAAACAAACAAACAGCATAAATGTAACAAAAAGTAAACTTTAAAATTAACTATTTTAAAATTTTATTAACAACACTGGCAAGGTTTTAAAAAAAATATTTTTATATTCATGATGTCCTTTTACTAATTTATTGTTTAACCATCAGTTAATTTAGGCCCTGATCCAGAAAAGCACAGAAGCCCATGCTTCATTTTAAATATACGCTTAAGCCCATGTCTCTTTAGCAAAGCACTTAAGAACAGGCTTAACTTTCAGCCTGTGCTTACATCCCATTCAAGAGACAACCACAAGCTTAAATGTTTTGCTGAATACAGGCCCTCAATCATTTTAAATGACATCTCTTTTCAGTATAAGTAAAAACTGCAACAGCATAATCGAGCCAATATGCTATATCAGTGGGTCTGTCCGTCACTCAGCTACCAGAAAGAAAGAAAAACAAAAACAGGGGAAAAAAGTGCAAAAAAGCATTCTTCCCCCAACCTTGTCCCCTTCCTTTAAAAACAGCCAACAGTAAAAAAGATATATAATTCAGTGGAATGGTTTTATTTGTACATTGGATTATTTTAAACGTCAGTTGAAGTTATGTTCTTATCTTCAGAGCTGCTGGGTGTTACTTCAAAGTCAATCTGAGTCACTGCTTTCAGTCTTCATCTGCTGATGGGCCCCCAGGTAGTGATGGAAATATAACTTCCCTTGACACAGATAACCTCCAATAAATGAGCAAGTTCTCTTTTGACATGATGATTATAATAAATGGGGGGTATTGCTCAGCTCTTTAAAGGGAAAGGAAATGGGTCAAATTCTGCTCTGAGCGTCCACAGGGTCATATGAGTGTAACAGAAAACAGGATTTAAGCCAACATGTTTGCAAAACAGTAGAAATCTCATTAATCTGTTGCTAGGATTAGATAGAAAAAGCAATTTTTTACCTGCAATATCTTATTCTACAGCAATAGATAATACATTGGGACATGCCAGCCAACTGTAGGCTTTGGGGACCCTTACCTGTGGGTCCTAGCAGTCTGACTGGTGTACCTGGCCTTTCTCACAATCCAGTCAAAAAGCCAAAACTTCTCATAGTCAGGAGGTTAAATATTGGCCCCAGTTCTGATCTCACAACGGTTTTATACTAGTGTGACTCCACTGACTTTAGTGGAGCCACTACTGGTGTGAGATCAGAATCAAGTCCCAAGAGCTCACAAGACATCCTTCAGCCTGGTCTCTAAATGAGATCATTTCAAAGAAGATGGCTTTCTGCGCCCAAAGTGGAAGTCAGTATAAAGGGCCTGATCCAAAGCCCACTGAAGTCAAAAGAAAGACTTACTGACTTCAGTGAGTCAGAATGCAACCTGGACTTCCAGGAAGTTTTGTCTTTGCTTTCCAAAGGGTTCTTAATGCCAGCCAAACCCTGCACTCAGAGCACAGCTCTCTGATACCATGCTAGGAGTGTGACTTGATTTACAGCAGCTTGCCCTGCCCTCCTACTGATGGTGCCTCCACTTGGGGCATCTGCCACGGTTTTTCCTTTCTCAGGAAAGAGCATTAATTAATCCTCGCTCTGCTAGCCTCTAGATTAAGTATGCACTCCCCTATCACGTGTATTTTTCAGATAGCACCAAACTCTGTCATTAACACGCACACAAAAAGCTGAATTCAGCACTCTTTCTGCAAAATGGATGATGAATCCTTAACAATGCTAGTCTCTCCTTGGAATAATAAATTATGAGGACAAATGGCAGAATCATTATCAGTTTCAATATCCAGTCATAAATAGTCTTATAAGAACACTGAAATGATGGTGTTTTATTGCACTAGATATCACTTGCCATTAATTACTGCGAGAAACTTTTGTACTTTGATGAAAAGCATTTTAGCCAGCTCAGTTATAAATTCGAAATAGTGTTAAAACAAAAGTCACCTCAGGTTCCCCCCCAGAGATCTGAATACAAAATGGCATTTTAAACCCATAATGACACAAAAATAAAGTTTTATAAAAGCTTTCTTATTGCATACACATTCTGCTTCAGTGCTTACACCAGACATTGAGTACAGATGGCTTTTTATTTTTCCTATTTACAGTGTTTTGTAGTTCTGCTTCAAGTATTTTATTTTGGCTTGGTCTTTTATGCTACAATACCCCATACTAATAGAGATAACTGCAGCACAAATCTGAAGTCAACAGGAGCTGTTGGGGCTCTGCACCTGTGAAAGGTAGGGACACTTATTTGCCCCACTTCTGCAAACCCTTACACATGTGCACTTAACCTGAGTCCAGCTGACTTCAAGGGGGACTAACCATATGAGCACATGTCTGTTTGTAAACAAATGTGTGTTTGCAGGATCAGGACTTTGGATGCCAAAGGCTCTGATCCTTCACAACACATGCACCTGACTGGCTTCTTTATGCACGAGAAGCACTACTGAGTCCAATGGGATTACTCAGATACATGTTTGCAGGACAGGGGCTGAATATGAATTAAACCTTTAACTCCAGGCACCCAGGTTTGAAAATACTGACCTTTGTCTTTATATTTAACTGCAAAGCACACCTATCACCATCATCATTATGTATTAAATGTATTATCACAGTGTCTAGGAACCCCAGTCATGTGCGCTCAGTCCTGCAAGATGCTGAGTGCCCTCAGCTCCTGTTGAAGTCAATGGGAGCTAGCGGCAAGTGACACTTCCCAGGACTGCTAGCACCTTGCAAGATCAAGCCCAATATAAACAATAGAACCCTGGTCTTGTACTATTACCATTTGCTTCTTGATACCTGCACAAGAAATTAAAAGAAAAAAATATGAACTGCTTATTTAAGGCAACATGGTTTTTTCCTCCTGCCTATCCAGCTAGGCAATCTGAGAGTTTAGCTCCCCAGTGCACTTGTTTAAAATTTAACAGATGGCCTCTAATAAGTAAATTGAAAAGTGCAAATAAGGTTAAAACAATTTTTCTTTATTGAATATCATTAACTTCAAGGCTGCCCACTTCAAAATGCTAATTAAACTTCACTCCTTTTGTAGGGTCTTAGTGAAGAAAAATTGCTGTGGGGTAAATGAATCTTGGTTGCAGAAGATTGGACCAGAAGGTTGGACCAGATCTTAGTCTCCGCAAGGTTAAGCAATACAATTTGAAACTTTCCACTGATCACACTTTGTCATACTAGAAAATGAACATGATCCAGAAGAGAGTTATGGAGGGGCTGATATGAAATGTTGGTCCTTTCCACAGTAGAGTCAGAAACTGGACAAACAGCAGCACTGTCCATAAACAATGGTGCTTCTAGTTCACCTCTAACACAGTTGGTTTGGTTAGTGTGGTGAGGATTTCTGAGAACCATGTTAGAACCTTGTTGTAAAAATCATGCTTCCAACCAAAGATACTTGGCCTCTGTTTCTAGAGCCACATTGTAGACAAGAAGAATGCCCTTCTGGTTAAGGCACTGGACTGGGACCCATGAGATGTCGGGTCAGGTCTCTCTCTCTTGGTACTTACATGGCTCTCAATACCAGAGCATCTCACAATCATTAATGGATTGTATCCTCACAACCCCCGAGATTTTAACCGGCGTGTTACCCCATTTTACAGATGGGGAACTGAGACACAAGGCAGACAAAGATTTGCCTAAGGTCACAGGAAATCTGTGACGGAGCAGGGAATGAAGCCCCAGTCTCTTGACCCTCACTCCAGTCCCTGTTCACTTAGGCCAGTGGTTCCCAACCCATGTCCCGCAGGCCGTAAGTGGCCTGCAGGGTCTTTCAGAGTGGCCCACGGCTCCCCTCCCGCTGGCTGAAGAAGGGAGCTGCTGCCTAAGTACGCAGGTGGAGCACATTGCAGGTTAGGTTCCTTGCTGCAGCCAAGGGGACAGGAGATCAGCGCTCCCCTCCCCCTGGCTGTAGCAGGGAGCACGACAAAGCGCTCTGCTCGGGTCCCTAAGCTCTAGGGTCCCTGCTGGAGCCAGAGGGAGGGGAGCACTGATTTCCTATCCACCTGGCTGCAGAAGGGAGCCGCTGTCTAGGGACCCAGGTGGAGCGCACTGTTTCCCTGCTGCAGCCAGAGGTATGGGAGATCCACCTCGCTGAACAACTTCCCTCTGGCTGCAGTGGGGGGGAGGGAAGGTGCTGCTGGTGGAGACTGGTGGCCATTCAGGATTGTAAAAATTATATTTGTGGCCCTCAAGCCAGAAAGGTTGGGAACCACTGACTTAGTCTGTACTTCCTACGCTCCTTGTCACAGGTGGTCCCCTGAGAATACTTTCAAGGCCTTAATCACAGACCCAACCACCCCAGGTCTCCTTCACCATCACCACATTTTATTGTATTCTTCCAGCAGGCCGCAGCCTGTAGTGTTGTTTACATGTATTTACAGTCCCTAGCCAGCTTCTCCACTTGTGTCTAGAGAAGGGAACGGTACTAGCAATATCTAGTCCTGCCCACTTCAGCCCTCCTTCAGGCTCCCAACTTTTCCAGCACTTCCTTCCTGTCAGTTTATATCATCCCACATGCCAGGGTTGCTTCTCCCTCAAACTGTAGCTTTACTCAGTCAATTTAAACCCTGCCTCATCTTCCAATTAGGTCCCAATTACTATATATGGGTGGGTATTAGAGTGACAGAGTGCTGAATTAGCTCCTGACTCAGCATACTCTGTTATGCTCCTCTCCAAACTTCAAGTGTGAACTTGGGCAAAACACTTAATCGCTGTGACTCAGTTTCCCAAATGTAAAATGGGAATAGTACGCCATTCTCTGTCTGTCCTATTTATTTAAAGCTGTTTGGGGCAGGGGTTTCTCTTATTATGTTTGTGTAGCACCAAGTACAATGGGGCCCTGATCCTGAATGAGACCCACAGGTGCAACGGTAATACGATCATGATAATAGTGTATCTATGGACCTGAATAAAGTTCCACACACTCTGCTAAGTCTCCAGCAGGCTGAGCTGAGTGCTGCTCCCACAGGCACTCTCCTAGCCTGACACACATGAATCAATGCGAGCAGAGCTAAAGCAACAAACACGAGTCACCAGGGTCCCACCCCATTCTTGGGTGCAAAAGGGTAGTAGAGAAGAGAGAATCTGGGAAGATGAGATTGTGATGACAGAGAGGGAAAATATCATATGGACTACAGAAAACCCAAGGTAACCATGGCAGGACATCCTCGGGTGCATTAAAGCTATTAGAATGGCACCTCAATACCATGGAGACTGGTCAATATACTTCAAAAGACTCATCCATTAGAAGTGACTGCAGCCGAAATTAGTTGGAGACTGAACCAAAGAATGGAGTGGACTGGTTGCAATTTATAAAAAAGATCTAATGCACAGTTGCTGTTATTCTCATCCACTCAAAGTCATTGTGGTTCGAAGGCAGGAATAGTTTGTTTGGCTCTGAAGATGTAACAGTATGGTTTCAGCTATAACGTGGATAGAGCCTCTGACTTTCCATACTGCAAAGGTACTGCAGAGGAGCTCTCTCTCCTCCTTTAAATATGTGATCCCCATTGAGCTGAGATGTTTGATTTGCTTCTACATTTAAAGATTAGTGGCATAAAGTGTAAACTTTGAAACAGGGAATTTAACATCAATTATCTGGCCTGTCTCACTGTAGTTATTTCTAGTTTAGACAACCAGACTGAATATTGGGGGAGGTCCCCGATGATTGGAAAAAGGCAAATCTAGTGCCCATCTTCAAGAAAGGGAAGAACGAGGATCCAGGGAACTACTGACCGGTCAGCCTCACCTCAATCCCTGGAAAAATCATGGAGCAGATCCTCAAGGAATCCATTTTAAAGTACTTGGAAGAGAGGAAGGTGATCAGGAACAGTCAACATGGATTCAATAAGGGCGGGTCATGCCTGACCAATCTGATTGCCTTCTATGAAGAGATGACTGGCTCTGTGGATGTGGGGAAAGCGGTGGATGTGATATACCTTGACTTTAGCAAAGCTTTTGATACAGTCTCCCACAGCATTCTTATCAGCAAGTTAAAGAAGTATGGGTTGGATGAATGGACTATAAAATGGATAGAGAGCTGGCTAGATCATCGGGCTCAATGGGTAGTGATTGATGGCTCCATGTCTAGCTGGCAGCCGGTAACAAGTGGAGTGCCCCAGGGGTCGGTCCTAGGGTTGGTTTTGTTCAACATCTTCATTAATGATCTGGAGGATGAGGTAGATTGCACCCTCAGCAAGTTTGCAGATGACACTAAGCTGAGGGGAGTGGTAGATACCCTGGAATAGGATAGGGATAGGATACAGAGTGACCTAGACAAATTGGAGGATTGGGCCAAAAGAAATCTGATGAGGTTCAACAAGGACAAGTGCACAGACCTCCACTTAGGATGGAAGAATCCTATGCACAGCTACAGAATGGGGACCGATGAGCTAGGCAGCAGTTCTGCAGAAAAGGATCTGGGGGTTACAATGGATAAGAAGCTGGATATGAGTCAGCAGTGTGCTCTGGTTGCCAAGAAGGCTAATAGAATATTGGGCTGCATTAGTAGGAGCATTGCCAGCAGATTGAGGGAAGTGATTATTCCCCTCTATTCGTTATTGGTGAGGCCACATTTGGAGTATTGTGTCCAGTTTTGGGCCCCTCACTACAAAAAGGATGTGGACAAGTTGGGGAGAGTCCAGCGGAGGGCAACAGAAATGATTAGGGGGCTGGAACACAAGACGTATGAGGAGAGGCTGAGGGAACTAGGCTTGTTCAGTCTACAGAAGAGAAGAATTAGGGGGGATTTGATAGCAGCCTATAACTACCTGAAAGGAGGTTCCAGGGAGGATGAGCTAGACTGTTCTCAGTAGTGGTAGATAACAGTACAAGGAGCAATGGTCTCAAGTTGCAATGGGGGAGGTCTAGGTTGGATATTAGGAAAAAGTTTTTCACTAGGAGGGTGGTGAAGCACTGGAATGGGTTACCTAGAGAGGTGGTGGAATCTCCATCTTTAAAGGTTTTTAAGCTGAGGCTTGACAAAGCCCTCACTGGGATTATTTAGCTGAGGTTAGTCCTGGTTTGAGCAGGGGGTTGGACTAGATGACCTCCTGAGGTCCCTTCCAACTCTAATATTCTCTGATTCTATGAATATCACATAGTGGCATCCACCCTTCGCCCAAGAATATTTATTGCATGGAACACCCACTGTCCAATACACCAACTGCAAAATTTTTCTAACTCACAGCAATGTTTCCAGACGAGCCATTGCCTCCATGATGGCTACAGAGGAGGAGTGGAAGCAGTGTTGTGACAATCATTCCAGAGTTTAGATGAAGTAATCGGAACAGTGGCATATTTCTTTCATTTACTATGGAAGCTACTGAATCAACTTCCCATTTCAGTTTGAGGTCATCTCCATCCCTGTTGGGTTCAAGCTGGCCCGGGAAGTTGTTAGCAATAGTTCTTTAAGTATAATTTATCCAATAATAAGTGCACCTAAAATACACACAAAGCAGATCACAATGAGACTCTATATTCACTGAGCAAAGGGCAAAATAGATCTATTCAGAAAGTAATTCTGTTTGTGACTCGACTGTGCTGTTAAGGTAAGGAGATGGAATGAAAAGAAACAATGCGTCCATGTTTCCTGAATCAACAGCCATTCCCAGAAGAAATTGTTTTAACATCAAGGGATGTCTTGAAATGCAGCATATTTGCTTATTTGTTTGGATGAACTGTCTGACTAAATTGCATATTGGATTAACTACATTCAATGTATTTTTTTTTCTCTGCTTGAGTAGGAGTTTCTTCAAAGAGACAATGATGGCAGGAACCAGAATAAGTAGGGCAAGAAAAGGAAATTGGGAAAACATATTGTCATCTCTCAACAATATTGTTCTTGATCAAAGGTGCATTTCTGCTATAAGTAACTATCCTCAAACTGAGTCAGCTAGGGCAGGAATCTAACAAAAGGAATGAAGCCATGAGTGACAGGGAATGTCCCACTCTGACCTAACAAGCTGCAGCAGCAGTAGCAAGAGATGCTCTCAGGAGACATAAGCAGTGACATCAAAGTTTTGGGAGAAGTCTTTGCTTCTTATTTGTTTTCTGTAACTTGTATTTCATTCTAAGATAAAAGCCTAAGCTAGGAAATCATCCTGTGGTGACTGTATAAGGCCTTTCATTGCATAGTATGGTTTATATTTTTAAGAGTATTCCATCTGCAAATAAAGCAACATGTACCAGATACAGAATGGCTGGAGTTTCAGACTGACTTGCACCCCATCCTTTAGCCGAAATGTACAAGAGTAAGTATGGTCTCTCAACAGCTGGTAAAGCAGAGCACATTGTATTATTCAACACCTGTCAAAATCTCAAGGGAGTCTTGTTTTACCTAACCCCAGGAACTGGGCTTGCAGACAGTATGAATGTCTGGAAGAGTACAGCTGAGCTGCAATGGTAAGCTCAGACAAGGGCACACAGCAGAGAGACAGAGGACAAGATAATGTAAGTAACAAAGCAACCTGTCTGTATCTGCAGGATATCCCTGTACAACTATATTAAGAGGATTTTCTGATGGGAGTTTGAGACATGGCAGGTGAGCCTGAGGCAGGTGGGGAGCAAATCCCACCTAGTTGGAAGGAAAAATAAAGGCATATTGGACCAACCAAGCTTTATGGTTGTATAGAATTAAGGGGGGAAGGAAGTATCTTGTCTTCTCATAGGACACAGAACTTAAAATTAAGTCTTTGGGAGCTTCTGCACAGCTAGCTAAAGAAAATCCAAGTTCCTCACGAATGGCTGCCTTCCGTCCAAGGCCCTCCTCTCCCTGAGACACATGCCCAGACTTGTTTGATCAAAAATAAACCAGGCAAGAGATTTCTGCTAGCCAGGGTATTGATATTCTCCAGTTATCATTATTAACACCATTAGAGAGGAGGCTGGAGGCCCCAACCAAGGGGCCCAACTGTCTGGAGGCTCCAACCAAGATCAGAGCCCTGCGGTGCTAAGTGCCATTCAAACACACAGCAAAACAGACCCTGCCCTGAGGTGCTTACAATCTAAACAGATAAGACAGAACAAGGGAAGTATCATCTTCTCCATTTTACATGGGGAAGGAAAGCACAGAGAGATGAAGTAACTTGCCCATGGTCACCCAGGGAGCCTCCTGTAGACTTGGGAATTAAACCTCTTGAGTCTTGGTCCAACATTTAAGCCACCAGACTTTCCTTTCCCTCTAAAGCAGTGTTTCTTAACCTGGAGTTTTAGAGGAGTCGCAAGTGCAGAGCTGGTATTGGGGGTGGCAAGAAAGGTAATTGCCTGGAGCCACAGGGGCGCCATGAAACTAAGTTACATGCCTCAGCCCCGTGGGGGTGGGACTCAGGCTTCAGGGGTACAGTAGTTTGGAAAGGTTAAGAACCACTGCTCTAAAGAGATGCTCTGACTTCTAGGACAAGCTCCCATGCTCATGGTCTAACTGATTGCCATATGTGGCGTCAGGAAGGAATTTCCCCCCAGGTCAGACTGGCAGTGGCCACGGGGGGGATTTCACCTTCATGTGGGTGCAGGTCCCTTGCCAGGATTATCTAGGTGTATCTCACTTCATCATTCCCTGCCATGGCAGGGGCCTCAAGCACTGGTGCACCTTGGTTTCTCCTATTCTCTTGCCTGTGGCACTAGTCTCCTGTGGGCTGTAATACTTTGGTCTAAGTTTATTTGTTGGGCTTAGTGTGCGGTTACTGGAAGCCTTTGAGGTCAGACAAGATGATCTTGTGCTTCCTTCTGGCCTCAAATTCTATGACTGTATAATTGTATGACTAAGTTGTATCCCCAGAGCATTCACCTCCTGTGGTTTTCTGGAGGATTTGGTAATTCATATCCAGTTGGGCCCAACTAACTTTCCTCAAAGCCCAGAAGCCTTTATTGACCTATATACCATGTAATAGAGCTGTACTCAGGAAAAAGGTGGTCAAGCCAGTTATGACATTTTACCCAGATTTCCCATTTGCCCCAATAAACTAGAGAGAGAAAAGGAGCACGTGCTGCAAGGAAAGGACAATGAGCCGCACATATGATAAAGCTTTAAGATACTCCTTCTTCAAGAAATATATAGTCAATTATAATGACTACATACTTCAAATACCAGTCAGCCAAGGATCTAAAAGTGATATACAAACATTAAACAAGCTTCAGAATTGGTATGTAATTGGCATTATCGCCATTGTACTTATGTGTAAACTGAGGCACAAAAAGGTTAAGCAACTTCGTCAAAGGTCAAAAGGTCACTCAACAAATCAATAGCAAAACTCCAAACAGAATCAAGGCATGACGACATCCAATCCCCTGTCCTAACCTCTGGGCCGCATGCTTCACAGGCACTGAACAAAATGAACTAGCACACGCAGTGGTCAAGAAATAGCCCACATAGAATAAAGAACAATTGCAAAAGTGTCATCATATTTGTCAAGGACTTGTTTAAGATACTACAGAACAGCAGAAAGACAAGTCAAGTAAAAGTAATATCAAGAATGGTTCTTAACAGGAGACAGGTTCACTCAATGAAATGTCGAACAAGAAGAGGAGTCTTCATTCCTATGAAGAAGTGGAGGCAGCAGCCCATTTCCAGAAAAACCAAAGGGTGAAAAACAACAGAAGAACATATTTGCTCTCAGAAGCAGAAGTTGTGGAACTCTTGCTGGACAAAATAAAGCAAGTTTCTGGAAAGAAATCTTAAATTCTAATAGGATGACTCAAAGCTAAATCATTGTGGCCTACACAGGTCAATCAAAGAACCCTGATTTAAGAAATGTTGAAAGCAAGCAGGGTGGATACAGGCTGTAATTATAATCATAATCATTATAAATCATAAGCCAAGAAAGGTACGTTACATAGATGCTTCAGATGTGTTTAGCAATAAGCTTATTACAGAAATACTCGGCCTGATTCTCCATTGCTGCATGTTGTCATTTACGCGTATGCAAATACAAAATAATAGAGACTACCATTGGGATTTGGTAGCATTTTATGCCCACTTCACACAGGTGTAAATCACTATGCTATAGGCCAGATTCAATGTCTATGGGTATTCTTGTTTACATGGTGTCGTTACTGTGAGACTTTACTGACTTGCTTCTTTGTATGTATTTTGAATCTTTAAAATGTTACACATTGCTCTCATTCCCCAGCAATCTGGAGCACGAATGCAAATGAAAATAGGACAAATCATTTGTGTAAAGTTCTCTTTTGACTTTTCTGCTGCATTAGACATGTATCCTGCACTGTGTTACTGCGTAATCTGTTATATTTGCCACAACTAAAAACAAAATGTTAAAAGGATTCCACAGGAATTTAAAAAAGGTGGTATTTGGGTCAACTATTTATTAAACCATGGACAGGAAGTATATGTTTTCAGTTTGTTTATTCAATCAATCAGAGCTCAATCGCTTTGAAACTGATCGTTTCAGAAAACCAAACATCTTTTCCACTTGCATCATCACAAAATGGCTTAGGATGCAAAGAAAATAATTTTTCATCATGTCAGGTGTACAGAACAAGTTTATTGGAGAGTCTCACCTTTCTCAAATGGATTGAGATTACGATTAGAGGGCCGTCCCGCTCAAGGGCAAGACTCCATCTTGGGTCTTTCCTTGTACTCCAGGACCCAGAAGTAGAAGCAACCTAGAGTGGCTTGGCATGGAAGTAAGAAGTATGCAAGTCAAACAGTAACAAACAATGTCTTCACAGCTGGCAAACTTCACAATTGTCCCAATGGTAGGGATCAGTCTTCCACGTAAGTCTGACTGGTTTCATCCAGATTAATAAAAAGGTTGTGGATTGATCAGAGTTACTTAAATCAATAGCTAATCCTGACTTTTCCCTACTTTAGATGTAGGTTAACATTTTGCCTGTATTTAGCTGGTCAAGGTCACTGTAGTGGAGGAGCCTAGGGTCGACCTCAACCAAATAAATCAAGGTAGATGGTGTCAAGCTGCAACTAGACTAGGGAAAAGATTGCAGCTAGGATGGAATTAGCTAATGTGTTAACTAACACTGACCTCCCTCCTAAGCTGGACAAATCCACTCTGATAAACAAGGAGCCTGAACCATGTGAAATAGGAAATCTGGCTGGAAATTCAAATGCAAAGACCTATTAAATCGGAGAAAAAGGCCCCACATTCCTGCATCACTGGGTTTTTGGGAAGGGGTGTGCATGTGTGCTTGTATGAGACCTATGAATCCTTGCCATGCTAGTCTGGATGCCCGGGAAAGAGAAAAGAAAATGGCGGACTGAGTCTTGCAACAGCATTTCTTTAAGGACTTTTTTGGAGAGATTTACTGAGTTTTATTCTATCTGACACTAGTCAGTGAATAGTTGTGACTTTGTTATACTTGTAAAATAAACAGCAGGATTTTATTCAGGGGGGCAAGGCAATACGCCACATTTATTGTGAATACAAAAATTTTAAAAAGCAATTGCTTACACACACACACACACACACACACACACACACACTTCTACAAAGATGGAGTATAGTTACCAGCCTCAGTTGCTCATGTTAGTCCACTGGCCAGGTGGCTAAGCACCAGGGAGGGAGCAGGGGTCTGTCAGTGTGCACCAATGCCCCTGAAGGATGATTGTAGAACCAAACACAAAGTCCTCATCTTTTCGTCCCTTTTTTATAAGGGTAAGCTCTTATGCCACTTTATGGGTTTTGCTTTGTCATGCTGCATCTGCATCCTGGTGTGATTATCAATCACCCATGTTTTGTAAGCATGACCACTGTTGTTTTTATAGTGTACTTTGTTTTTGTTTTTTGAGGTGGATTCCAGGGTCATTAGGGTGGGCAGTTTTCGGCCATCTAGGTCGTAAATGTTATTTTTACTTTTTTGAACATTCGAGGCTGGCGCCTTTTTTTGTTACTTTCTGGTCTTACATACACACATTACTTATTTATTTACATACTAATTTTTTAACATTTACTTAAAACTTTGTTTCTGAAAGACACAAGTGTCTTTCAGAAACAACTTTTTTATTTAAAATATTTACTATTATTACAAAACATCCTCATTCAACATTGAATCTTTTTTGTTTTAGAACATTTGCTGATGTTACTTTAAGCAGTGATCTTAAAACATGTGTACTTCAACAACAGCAACAGTTTCACAAAATGATCTTTGGTAACTTTTCAAACAGGATAATTAATGACCGCATGTTAGTTTTAGACAACTTATTAATAGTGAACAAATCACCCTCAATACCCAAAATGCAAAGCCTTCAAGTTGGAAAAAAAAGAGTTTGTCTATAAATTCTTAAACTCCAAACACCAAACCTTAGAGGTCACCCCTAATAAACCCCTTCTCCACAGCACTACTCTAATTCAGTGGGGCTCAACCTGTGGGCCTTCACAACCTTACACATGCCTCTCTCGTCTCAGGGCTGCGTAAGGCTTCCTGCAGCAGCCTGACAACACAAAAATTGCCTTGAGGAAAATGACAATTTGAAACAAACACAGAAAGGCAGGCGTACACAGGCACATTGGAGCCAGCATTGGCACAACCAGACTTTTTATCCCAGGTGACATACATCAAATGCCAGGTCCCTCACTCATCCAAACTGCTATTGCACAAAATGTTCCCTTTCATTATCTACTTTGAGTTACTAATGTATAAGAAATTTTCTACATACACTTCTGAATTCCATATATATTAATACTTTGCAGTTCTGCAGCACTTTCCATCATAGAATCTCAAAGCACCGTCTTATAAATTAATTGATCCTCACAGTACCAGTGTGGAATAAAGCAAGTATTAACCCTGACCCTCAGAAATGGAGGAATAGAGTGGTTAAGTGACTTGCACCATGTGACACAGCAAGTCTGAGGTAGAGCTGGGAACAAAACCAATGACTTCTGATTTCAAATTCTATGTTTTAACTACAAGGCATTGCTTCCTCTCATGCATAATTAATATTTTTAATTCTTCTGCAGCGCTGTTGGATAACAAAATGGCTGTTAAAGGTGGAGGGCTATTGCTATAATAAGTGGTACATGTTATAGTATTGTACCTTGGGACACAGACTAATGAGCACATAAAAAAGAGGAAGCAATGCACAAAGGCAAACGTGTATGTATGATGCTACTTTTTAAAGCCACTGCTCAAAAAAAAAAAAAACCACCTCTCTTTTAGAAACATGAACACGTAACACTGAGCTTGTTAATATCAAGAACAGTTCAATCACGAACAAAAAGGACATTGTTCATATTCATAGATAAAAGTATTTAAACACAAAAGTGATAGTAGAGTTCATTAAGGTACCTCACTCAGCAGCAGTCCATTCAAATGAATAAAACAGACACATTCCTTTATAATGCACAATGGATAACATTTTATTTCAGTTGCTCTTTACACAAAAGTCAGACTCTTATGTGTAATCTTCTAGTAATGTTCTTGTATTACTAATACGGGGCCAAATTCAGGAAAACATTCTGAATTCACTTAGATAAATACATGCTAAAGAAATGTCAAATACAGACGGTGTCCCAGGATTCCTAGCCTTTTTAAGGGGAGTTCAAGCCCACACTACCTGTGAAGAGCTATTTTAAGAAGCCATCTAGACAGTTAATTAGGTAATGAGCACCAGAGCCTGATGAAAGGCATCCAGGGCTCACTTACTGGCAGTGCTCATGTAGACAGAAACCATCCCAAGGGAAAGAGGAGCTCCCAAGAGGCCCCAAGGAGGACGATTGTTCAATCTCTGAGCCAAAGGGAGAGTTAGCTCAAGTATATTTGGGATTTAATAAGTAGAATCCCAGCAAGGACACTGTGTCTTGCATCTGTGTGGACAGTGAGGAGTTCTTAAAGGGCCCCAAGAAAAGGAAACCAGAGGCAGGGAGTAGCTGTAGCACCACACCCGCTCAGCAGGGGCTGCTACAGGCAGCCATGCCATATGATAGATGGATTTAAGCATGTGCGTAATTACTCTCCTGAATCACACATGGCCTTAGATACTAGAAATGGCTGTGAAGCACAATGTTTGGAAAGGTTGCGCTCCTGGGTTCAAAGTGCAGAGGTGCTCAGTTTAACTGTGTGGCCCACTTCAAGCATCTGCATTACAATTATTCATTTATAGGTGGGGTTGGTAATGACACCTATTATTAAACTTGACAGCTCCCTTTTAAAGTAAGGCCCTATATAAATCTCAAGGTTTAAAAAAAAAAATCATGGCAAGATCAGGAGAGACACCACAGGAATTGAAACCAGGATCCACCACTTGGGGCATAAGCAGGTGTGTGAGGAAGCCCTGCCCCCATGGGGGGAATCAGGGTGAGGCCAGGATCCAGCCCCCCTATCCTGATGGGATATGTGTGAAAGTATCAGGGTGGGGGCATGGATCCTGGCCTCACCCTGATCCCCCCCGGCCACTGCAGCAGGGCTCCCTCATACACCTCCTTGTGCTCCAAGCCATGGATCCACATCTCAGCTCCTTTGGTGTCTCCCCTGGGCCTGCTGTGGGGCAGGCTAGGCCTCTTAATTGCAGCATATTGTCGGCACTACCACCCTCTCCTTGCCAGTTGGCCAGACAGGAAGCAGCAGCAGCATCCATACACCTCTGGAGCAGCAGAATTAGCCCAATACTGTGATTTTCCCAGCAGCGGAGAGGTAGAAGCAGATATTCCTACTTCCATCTCTGCACTATTGCAAACACCACAGCATTGGGCTAATTTCACAACTCCTTGCAGTCTGTGAAATCATGATTTACACCAGGCATTATTTATAAGATCTTGTTTTCAGCTGCTGCTAACTTTGCCAAACTTTAACCACTTGGGCTGAAATTTTCCATGCCAGTGTCTGCCTGAGACTGCATGTTTTTGGCTATCGTCAACCAAGATGGTTTGGCCATTTCCATGGAAAAAGCGAGGCTCAAGGAAAATGTTTTACCCCATTAAAAAATTCCGCTGACCTTTTCTTTGAAAAGTTCTAATGTTCCACATGCTTTGGAGCAGGGACTTTAAATTTGGGAAGGAGATGAGCCTTTGTGTTGGGAATGTCTCTTGCAGTCCCCATAGAAATCCAACCCAATTTGGCCAAGTTACAAGCCTTTGAAAAATTACAGTTGCATGTGCTCAGCAGAGACATCTTTGATTTTAGCAGCTAAATTCCCTGAAAATTCTGTCTACACTGGGCACACCCTAGTCTGGGACTGAACAGGACTTTCCCTGCAGTAGCATCTCTGGACAGGACAAAGAGACTGGGGCGGTGGGGGAAGACATGGAGTCTGGGGGGATAAGACTAGGACTTGCAGGAACTGAAAGGAGAAGGCTAAAGCGTAGAGACTGGGCTAGATGAAGAAAATGGGACTGGGAAGAGCTGGGGTAGGGAAAACACAGGATTGGTCTGAAGGAATCACGTTTGGGGTGAATGGCCAGAAGAGGCTGCCTACTAGAGCACACTCCCCTGCACAGTCTAGAAAGGAACACAGGATTCCTGAGCCTCTCCATTCTATTGCTACCAGCAAATGTCTGTTGATACACTAGCTAAGTGTCCCATTCACCTCTAGTGCTGGTCCACACAGAGAATGACAGCCTACTGCTGCTATTAGTTACTCCATTAGTTCAAGCAAGAGAGGTATGTGCGGTGGACCTAAAGGTTCCCACTCTACTCATGGCCCCTGGGGTGTCAATATGATGCCACATAGTGGAATTTGGCTTAAGTGGCATGCCTAATATCACACAGAGACAAAGGGGCAGAGACAGGGATAGAATCCAATTCTCTAGGGTGACAGTCAACTGCTTCAACCTTTCCTCTTCCTTCAGTCTCCTGCCTCATTCACTACACTTCTGCAACAAAACAATCAGGGACCCTACAGACTACAGTTTCCCATCACTATACAACCCTGATTCATCCCCAGACCAGGCCCACCCTGTGCACTGAATGAGGCAGGGATCCTGTGGGGGAAAAAAAAAAAAAAAGAGTATGTGATGACGCAATTGCAGACTGTATTACAACAGAAAAAGGGCTGAATGAAGTTTTAACCTTAGTTCTGGCATTTCCCAACTCTGGAGTGCTTGATTTCACAATCTTAATGCTCTTTTAATCTTTTGTTTGTAATGTTTATATATTACAGTTGCAGTGCTGTGCACTTTACGAACACATGGTCTCAAAAGGGTCCAGATGTTGAGATCCAATGCTCTGACTTGTGCCTGTCTCTTATACAAAAATTTACTGCTTTGTATTTATTTGAGAAGATTGTCTCAGCTAAATTTATTGGGAGTTAGTATAAAAATTTTAGAGGTGGAAGAGCAGTAGCTCAGATAAGACAGTGTCGAAGCAGTGTGACCCACACATTTTGGTGGGTGTCATCAAAAAGGGAAAGGCTGGTTGAATCAAGTATGTGGGAGACAGGAACTGGGAGGGCAGGAGTGAGGATGAGCTGAACTGATGAGCCTCAGTCTCTGACTAGAGTCTCGAGCAAGCCTTCCAACACTTGCTCAAATACTCAGAACAGCGAGTGGAGCTCTGCAGCCAGAACACCCGGTGCAGTGGGCATCAGGAAAACAATATTCCCCAAAGCCAGTGAGCGGAGGGAACACTCCCTCTGCTTTTCGCAAAAGTTCCACTTTACTTTAGCCCTCTCTCTCATTTTGGAAACTCTGTCAAACAACACAGCAGAGCACAGAACAGCACAGAGGTGATAAGCGCCTCTCACAGGCCAAGTTCAGCCAACGGATCTACAAGGCAGCCTGCACCTACCCTGCTCTACACTATAGGGCAGTAGGCTTAGCTAACAAGGGAAGACCCAATTAGGAAAGACATGCGCTGAACAAGTCATGCCTGTCCACTCACCACTGGTGGCACCTCCTCCTGGCAGTTATGGGGATTAGTTCGGTCAGGCCGATGCTCCTTCCAGCATATTACACCGTCAGTTTCTCCTCTGCAGCCCCTCTCTTGCTCTGGGAACTGCAGCATCCTCTTCATGACTCACCCTCCAGCCAGGTCACTGTTGTGGTTTCCCTTTCTGAGGGAGTGAGGGGATAATCAAAGTTCCTGCTCTCCAGCAGTCTTCCACTACACTGCCTCACAGAGTCATTCCCTCAGCAGCTGGCAGGGGAACCCAGGCCCATCTTTTACTCCAGGTTCCGGCTCAGCAACCCTCTACACAGCAGCCAAGGTCTGTTCACTGCACCTTACTGCCTTTCCCTGAGCTGCTTCCATACCTTCTAGCCCTCCCCATTCCTCTGAGTTTGCCAGTCTCTTCACTCATCTCTACAGCCCTCCCTTCTCCCACAGAGTGACTCCCTGCCACCCCCTCTGCTTCCAATTTCCTGTTTTTGTAAACACTCCCCCTCCCCCATCCTTCACAGGTGAGTGTCTCTCTCTAATTAGCTGCCTCTAGCTCCCCCATTTGCAGCCTAATTTAGCTGATTGGGACCACCTGGCCCAGTTCAGCTCTTGCAAGGCCAATAGGAGGAGCTAACCCCATGATAAAGCTGAAACAACTAAGGCCTTGTCTACACTAGCACTTATGCTGGCAAAACTTTTGCTGCTCAGGGGTATGAAAAAAACACTTCTGAGCAACATAAGCTTTGTTGGCATAAGCACTTGCTTGTGTAGCCACATTATATTGATGGGAAACAGCGCTCTGCCAACATAATAAAACCACCTCAATAGGCAGCGGTAACTATGTCGGCAGGAGACACTCTCCTGCCAACATAGTGCTGTCCACAAAAGCGTTTATGCCGGCAAAACTTATGTCATTCAGGGCGGTGTTTTTTTCAAACCCTGGAGCAAGAAAGGTTTTGCCAACATAAGTTCTAGTGTAGACAAGGTCTAATTGTTGTGACATGTTTATATTAAATAAGGAGACAGAACTAACTCAACTATTATGGGTATGTTTATAGTAAACTAAGTAGGCACAAACATCCTGAACTGATAAACTGCCTTATGCATTTTGCAAAGTGATTGGTCTTTACATTCAAGAAATACAGAGGCTAGTAGCTAGGCAAGATGTATATAAACTGTGTGGTGTGTGACATGAATTGGAATTGTGCTATCACCCTGTACCTAAACCCCCTGTATCTGGACCTGGCCAGCATGGGCAAAGAGCTGTTACAGGCCTAATAAATAATTTGAGTGACAAGCTGGAGTCAAACTGAGTTTTTGGATCACAGAGACCTGGATAAAGTGTTCTCCCAGAACTGGACATGGTGTTCTGGAAGTGTACATGGAGGATATTAGCCAAGATGGTCAGTAATACAACCCCATGCTCTGGGTGTCCTTAGTTTCAGACTGCCAGAAGCTGGGAATGGACGACAGGGGATGGATCACTGGAGGATTGCCTGGTTCTGTTTATTCCCGGAAGATGGTATACTGGGCTAGATGGACCATTGGTCTGATTCAGTATGTCCGTTCTTATGTTCTTATGATAAGCTGCATGGAAAAGGTCTCAGAGGGAAATCTAACAGATACAAAGGTGCAGTTCCAAGAGTCTGCAGGTACCATTACATGATGCTCCAACTGGATACAACTGGACTTCCAGTAACACTACCTAATAAGAATGCACTTCCTTCAAGGATCTCAAACAACTTCTATAAACATTGCCTTCTACAAAATGGAATGGAATTAGATCCATTTTAAATTTGGGTAAGATGAACTACAGAAAGGTGAAGTGATTCAGATCAATACCTGTATTCCCTCCCTATAGGATATACCCCAATATCAAAGATATAGAATCATAGAGTTGGAAGGGACCTCAGGAGGTCATCTAGTCCAACCCCCTGCTCAAACCAGGACTAACCTCAGTTAAATAATCCTAGCAAGGGTTTTGTCAAGTCGCAGCTTAAAAACCTCTAAAGATGGAGATTCCACCACCTCCCTAGGTAACCCATTCCAGTGCTTCATCACCCTCCTAGTGAAAAATTTTTTCCTAATGTCCAACCCAGACCTCCCCACCTGCAACTTGAGACCGTTGCTCCTTGTTCTATCGTCTGCCACCACTGAGAACAGTCTAGCTCCATCCTCCCTGGAACCCCCTTTCAGGTAGTTAAAGGCTGCTATCAAATCCCCCCTCATTCTTCTCTTCTGCAAGCTAAACAAGCCTAGTTCCTTCAGCCTCTCCTCATACATCTTGTGTTCCAGCTCCCTAATCATTTTTGTTGCCCTCCACTGGACTCTCTCCAACTTGTCCACATCCTTTTTGTAGTGGGGGGCCCAAAACTGGACACAATACTCCAAATGTGGCCTCACCAGTGCCGAATCTGCCTCATTTTCTGAAAATTAGATCTGACCCTCAGACTTCTAGTAAGCAGACTATGTAGCACTCAGCTTGACCCAGTGTGGGCACCCCCTGATGTAACACACTGTAAGCACATACAGGCACAATCTACAAGAAGACTCATTTCCAACAGATCCTTTATTTGTTTTAACATTCTTTATCATCTGTAACACATTTAGCAAAGCCTCCTGTCTTTCAGAGACCACACCCTTTACTTACAGATAACTGCAAAAGCATCAAGTTCATATTTCATACACTGAGCCAAACTGCCCTCTTACTTACAACCAAACAACCCTTCAGTGTGCTTGCACAGACGTAAGTTATGGCAAGATTTGATCCAATGCATCCAACACAGTACTTTGTAATAGCAGATAATACTCATTAAGGCATTTCCACAAATGGAAACAGAACATCACTAGGACTGAAGAGGAGAAAATTAAAAAGTACTGTCTTGAATATTAATACCTGCTTTCAGAGGAACATAATTCCCTGGAAATTCATACACCACCTTCTGTTTCAGATCAATCTAGAAGCTTCATAAAATACTTACATGCTAAGGAAAGGGGAGAGAGAATCCAAAATCAATGGTGCTTAGATTTTTGTGAACTTTCTGTAATCTCTGTAAGGCAACACAGTAATGAGCATCGTATAAAAACACTAGACAGATTAGATGCATACAGAAAGATAGTTGTGATAGACAGACAGATATAACAGATAAAATAGACAGCTAGAAAGACAGAATGATGCAGTAGATAGCTACAATACAGACAGACAGATACAGTAGATGTATAGATAGAGAGAAAGACATAAGTAGACGGATAGACAGAATTAACCTGACCTTTGTTACTCTCCTATTATAAAGTACCAATTACAATTCTGAAAAGGAGTTAAGAAAAAAATGATGCTGTGGACACAAAGAACAATTTGAGTGGATTTAAGTAAGATTTCAATCTTTCAGTAACTTTTTCAATAACACCTTTTAAAAAACCATTTCAATATGTATTAAACCTTGTTTTTGGCACAAAATACAGAAGAATGCCTTAAACAACTGCAGTAAATTCTGTCAACTTTCTTCTGATCTTCACCCTTGCAGTCAATTCCTTGGGCTAGTGTTAGATTTCTTTCTTTCTTTCTTTGCTATTTAGCCATATGAGATGAGATTGAACTGCACAGCACCTTTTGTTCAAGCTCCGCATATCTTTTCAGAAGGGGCCGGTAGAGCTAAAATGGAAAAGAAAGTTACATGTGTATGTTTAAAACATGGATTTTCAAACTTTTTGCATTTCAAATCACCACCAAAGTATTTTAAATCACCAATCAAAAGTATTGGGAGTCTTTTAGACTATACTCAAGAATATACTATCGTTCTTTGTTCTGTTTTTAATAGACCTAACAGTTCTTCTATAGCTATAATTTTATGACACTCTTGGATGGTTTCTATTGTAGTAGTGTGATAGGATGTGTACATGTTAGTTCAGTGTTCTTGTGATGAGCATAACTCATCATTTCAAGAGGAAGTAATCAGTGGTCTCTATTAAAGTCACTATTCACTCACAGTTTGACATGTCCTCATCTGTAATGTTTCTAAAACCTAAACTGGTCTTCTAGCCACACAGCCAAAACTCTTGTTCAGGCCTTTCTCATGTCCCTCAGTACTAATATCTGCATCATTCTCCACCCCTCTGGCCTCCCTGACATCTGCATTAGTCCCTTCCAGCCCATTCAAAATAGTACTGCTAAGACAGTCAATCTTACCTGTCTTCCTGACCACATCATCCCCCCGGACACACAGTCAAATACTCTCCCCCTCTTCTCTACCACACCTAATTCAAGTTTCTTGTCCTCACCTTCCAGGACACTTCACAACTCTGCCCCTCCCTACTTATCTTTTGTCACTTAGGGTATGTTTTCATTCATGGCAGCACATTCAGTGCTGCAGGATCGATTCTTCGGGATTGATTGAGCAGAAATGGAGACCGCTCAATTGATCTGGAAGTCGACTGAATAAATCCACCCCGGGAAAAAGATTAATGCTGCTTCAATGGGAAAGCATTTCCTGTCGGTGCATTGTAGCGGGGACACCGTGCTAATTAGAATTTAGGAAGTTGACAAGAGATACATAAGCTACTCTACATAACTTGCATATCTCCCGTCAACTGTCGCCGAATTTCGTCATGAGTGTAGACCTGCCCTAAGTCTCTTCTCTGCCAATGGTGCTAGTGTTGTCCCCAGGCCAGCAGTGAGGCAACCTAGGGCCTTCCTTGTACTCCCACAGCTATGTCCTATTCCTCTTCTGCAGCCTTTGCTAGGATGAAGTGGTGGTGGCAGGGGCCAACCACACAAGAACCCTCTACTGGGGTTGCTGAATCAGGCCCATTGCCAGTGGCCTTCAGGGAGACTTATGGCTTTCTCCTCCCTGATCCACTATTTCCTGTCTTCAGGTAGTCTGGCATCCAGTCCAGAATGCTTCAAGTTCACATGCTACTCCAGGAGAGCTGAGATGGGCAGCCTGCTTCCATTACTTCCTCCTCCACTTTGAGCCTTCTGCTACATCCTCCCTCCTTCTCCAAATGGATCCCAACCTACCCAAGTAAGTGACAGCAATGGGGTAGGTCAGCTCCTCCCAAGCCCTGAAGAAATTTTCATATTTATGGTTGCTGGGCAGAGAAAATTCCTCAGGATTTTTAAAACCCAGGATTGTTGCAGAGTCAAATGGATTGAAATCCCCAGATCCAAATACACTTATGATTTTGGGTTTGGCAAACCAGGAAGAGGATGATAATTTTTTGTTTCACTTCATATTCAATGCAGTGGGAATTGTGTTATTCTGCTCAGGAACCCAGAACTTTAAGCCACTGTTACCCCACTGCCTTAGCAAGAGTGAGCTTTACAGAGATGAAACTGTGTGTCAGCTCCCTGCCACACTATTCTGTCCACCTCACCAGCAACTCAAGACTCTGTCACTCACACACCTGCTGCAATGACCCCTATGGGCCACTATAGCTGGCCTACATACTATCTGTACTGGTGCTATTCACTGACAGGGCATTATTATGCCTGCCTGCTCACGTCTAAGGGGCCATAGAGCCGTAATAAATAAGGCCCAATAACTGGAAACTCTTATCCATAGTAACCAATAAGTAGGACCCAGCATTTAAGTGAATTTTCACTCTTGCCAAAACAAGGACTCCAGCCTGCAATCCGTATTCAGACAAAACTCTAAATGGCTTCACTCTGAGTTTTTCATGAGTAAAAGCACAGGCTTTGTGATAGTATGTAAAAGCAGGATTACCCTCTAATCAGTTAAAACAGTGCTTCATGGCATCAGTGTTTAATACACACTCAACTGGAATAAAATAAAAACTCCCAATATGATCAGATCTTCTCACATGATTGAACATTTAAAGTTTTGTAGGATTTTATAACCAGAGGGAAAAAATTATGGTGTTTTGACCTTGTGTTTCAGCTCATTTCAAAATCTACAGTTTCTGAGTTCCCTTCTCCCTAAATAATTGTCTCAAACTGAGACTTTACTGGTCAGATTCTCTCTTTGTTCCTGGAATTTAGTTAAGAATTGTTAACTAGAGAATTGAATTATAGCACAAATTCAGCAACAGAGGAGCCGGGAGCCTACTTTGATTAATTCTACCCATTGCTAATAAGCCTTTAACAGCAGTTAAAGCAAATTCCTATACTAAATTTAAAATATCAGGGGAAGTCTATAAGGAATATACAAGATAAGTATACAATAAGTCTATGGTGTGTGAGAATATACATTGTACACTCACTGAAGCCCAGTCAAGTACAGGAAAATCAGTGGTGTTTTACAACTTGTTAGCTAACAAGTTTTAGTTAATATGTCTTTAAACATTATCTTCCAGTGATAGAGCATAAGATCAGGAAATAGGAGAGCTAAGTTATACTCCTACCTCTACTGCTGACTGACTGTATGACCTTGGGCAACCTGTTTAACCTTTGTGCCTCAATTTCTCCTATCTGTAAAATGGAGATGAAGAGATCTATGGACAAAAGGATATGAAACTGCAGAGTACTATTATAAGAGTCATTCAGAAAGTGTCTAGCCAACCTATTTAATTATACAGTAGGGCCCAACATATGTCACAGACCAAAGTACTGAGATTTTATATGCTTCTTTGTTAGCAGCCATTTTTTCCCCTGTACAGAACTTGTACGAGGATGTGTCAAAGAGAGTAGTCATCGAAGATTTGAAAAATGGAGAAGAATGAAATCAGAGAGGTGATCAAGTACCTCCATAAGAAAGGCTGGATTCCAAAGGAAATCCATGAGGACATGGGTTGCAACACTGGGGAATGATACCCATATGCTACAGTAAAAAAACTGGGCTGAAAGAATTGTTGAATTTAAGCAAGGGAGAATCAGCACTGAGGCTGAGCCAAGGTCAGATTGCCAGAACATCAGAAGAAGTTGATGCAGTCCACAGGATGATGATGATGAATGACAGAGAACAGTCAGGCACATAGCTGAGACACTGGGCATAAGCAGTGGGTCAACACATGCCAGCCACACTAAAGACTTGGGCATGAGAAACATGTCAGCAAGATGTGTGCCCAGAATGTTCAGTGCTGATCAGAAAAGAGTGCGACTTGACATTTTCAGGGAACCTTTTGCTTCTCCAGGATAGTGCATCACCCTATACATCCCAGACTATAGTGACCACAGCAACCAAATGTGGCTTTCTGCTGCTTCCCATGAAGCCTATTCACCAGATTTGAATCCCTCAGACTTCTACCTGTTCCCCAAGTTGAAGGAAGACCTTTGTGGGAAGAGTTGCAATGATGATAATGAAGTGAACACAGAAGTTGAGGAATTTCTGGATGTGCAGGACAAGGACTTCTATAAAACAAACATAGAAAATGCAGCTGCACTGGACCAAGTGCATTTATGTCAAGGGGACTATACTGAAAAATAAACAAACAACTGAACACAAATTATGATTTTTTTCTTTGCCAGGCTAGAAACTTTCTGAACAACCCTGATAGCACATCACAGAGCATATGATTTTAACTAACTTTATGAAGGCTTTAGGTGTGTTGTGAGTCAAAGTGCTCTCAGTACCTGAGGAATACCACGAATTACATTACACACCCCGAAGAATGCTATTGCGCCTATTTTTCTTAAATATATATGTATGAGTAAACAAAATACTGAGCAAACACTTACGGGCTGTATTAGCAGCATCAATATGTCAGACAAAAATAGATTGTTTATTTACTGAACCATCTATAGCTGAGCCTCACTAATTCTTGCTTTGCTAACCCATGAACTTGATAAACCCTAGTTGTTTTACCAGACTCCTCAGCAAAGATTTAATAGCAGAGCGCTATATTGCTAAGATAGCAGTTCTCATATTACTTATGTGGCATTATTTTTACAATATAGTCTACTGCACGTTTAATAGCACAATATGAAGTATTATTGTGAATACATCACCCTAAATTAAAAAGTGTCAAAATAAATGAACAGCCATGTTAACCGATAGAGTGTCCTTGACTATTTTATTGGCCTTGAGCACTTCACCTGCAAATTTGCAAAATTCAGGCATCTGCAGTGGGTCTCCCAGCCATCAGTGTGAATGAGTGCTGTAATACATACTGCATGAACATGGGAAAAATCTAGACCATTCTTTCTACTTTATTTCTGTTCATCTTGGGCAAAATTCACCCCTACGCAGAGACCCAGCACAAAGTGTGTGAACTATATATGTCCTTCTTACCCCCTTCTTTGACTTTACTGGGGAGTTCTATTTAAAAACTAGTGGCACAGCCTGGTCCCCTACTACTGCAGGCTGTCGTGACTGGTATTTTATATGCAAACACACACACAGTGGTTCAGAACTTCAGCTGGTGTAAAAAACGGTTACTTACCGTAACTGGTTCTTCGAGATGTAAGGCAAACATGAATTCCACTTAGGTGTGTGCACACCCAGTGCACCAGAGGCAGAGGATTTTGCCTAGCAGTACCTGTAGGAGGTGGCATTCACTACTTATGCTCATAGCTCTTCCCCAGTTATAGCAGGCGGAGCCACCTCAACACCCCTCAGTTCCTTCACATGGAACACCCGGAAATGAGATTCCAATGCAGAGGGGACTGTGGGTCGGTCGTGGAATACCCATCTGCATCACATCTCGAAGAACCATAGTTACAGTGACCATTACTACTTCTTGAAGTAGACGCAACCACCTAGGTGACTCACAAGCAGTGCCCCAAGGAGGTGGGGCTTGGAATCTATCTGAACAAAGATTGTAGGTCTGTGCTACCAACATTTGCATCTGCTCTGGAAGATGTGGTAATGGCATCATGGTGCGTAAACGTATATATCGACAAACACATGGCAGCCCTGCAAATGTCCAATATTGAGATGTCACTGAGGAATGCTATTGGCGTAACTTGCGCTCTCATACAATGAGCTTGCACCTGCTGAGGAGGCGTGAAGTCTTGATACAGGAGGTTATCCACCCAGAGATCATTTGTGAACATTTTTGCTTGTCCCTTCATATGATCTGCATATGACACAAGCAGACGAGGCAAAGGATGAAACAGTTTAGTCCTGTCCAGGTAGAAGGCTAGACAATGTCTGATATCTAACATATGGAGATGCTGCACCTCCAGAGATGAATGTAGCTTAGGAAAGAACATCGGTGAATATACCGCCTGGCTCAAATGAAACTGGGAAACCACTTTAGATTTAAAAAATTGGGTGCGACCATAAAATCACTTTGTATGTGGAGAATTTTGTATAAGGAGACTCTGCCATCAAAGCGTGCAACTCACCGACTTTCCTTCCGGATGTTATTGCCACCAGGAACGCAGTTTTCTGACACAATAGCGAAAGGGACAAGATGCCAGAGGCTTGAATAGCGGTCCCATTACAGCCACCAGGAACATGTTAATGTCCCACAGAGGAACCAGCTCCCAGAACAGAGGATGGAAGTGAAGAAGCACTTTTAAGAATTTTGCTATCATGGCACTGGAAAATACTGATCTTCCATGAACTGGGGGATGAAATGCTGTGATTGCTCCCAGATGTACCCTCAAAGAGCTAAGTGTAAGGTCCGATGACTGAAGATGAAGCAAGTACTCCAAGATGTCCTGGATAGGAACCAGCATTGGCTGACCACCGCAGACAAATGACCACAGCCAGAACAGCTTCCATTTCACCAAATAAGCCATTCTGGTAGAGGGCTTTCTACTATTGAGTAGAACCTGTTGAACAGCGACTGAACAACATTCTTCCTCCTCTTTCAGCCACAAAGTAGCTATGCAGTGAGATGCAGTGAGCTGAGCATGGGATACAAGGTACAACCATGATTGTGTGTGAGTAGGTTGGGATGGACAGTAAGGGAAATGAGAGGCTAAATTGACAGTGCAAGAAGGTTGGAGAACCAACACTGCCTCTGCCATGCTAGGGCAACAAGGATGAGCTTGGCCCAATCCACTTTCAGCTTAAGGATGGCCTGTGGAATGATCAGGATCAGAAGAAAAGCATACAATAGAGCCAACTGACAGCTTAGATGGAAGGCATCAGTCAGAAAGCCTGGACTCAGGCCTCCTCAAAAGCAGAATAGACATTTCCTGTTGTCCCTTGTAGTGAATAAGATAATTGTCAGACTGCTCCAAGCTGCAAAGATGCCATGCAGGACACTTGTCTTCAGGGACCACTCAGGACTCACAGAAAAATTCCTGATAAAATGGGTCGTGAGATTATTCTGGACCCTGGGCAAGTGATTGGCTATTGGAGTGATACTCTTCTTGATGCAGAACTGCCATAACCTGATTGCCTCTTGGCAGACCACCCTGGAATGTGCTCCCCTGTGCCTGTTCACATAATATGTCATGGTGGTATTGTCGGTAACTATGTGAATCACTGGGCCCCTGATATGGTCCAGAAAGTTGTGACAGGGATTGTAGATGCCGAAGCTCCAGCATGTTGATATGCAGTGAGGCCTCCTGCTCTGATCATAGACCCTGAATTTTCAGCGACCCCAGATGTGCTCCCTCGCCCATCAGGGAGGTGTCAATGACAACAGACCTGGCTGGTAGAGGGCAGATAAAGGGAACGCCTTGACATACATTCTCTGGAAGCATCCACACTTGTAAAGAGACCAGGACAAGTAGAAGGAGATGGGGTGAAGAGTTGGATGGTAAACTGTCCTGAGCCACATCTGAAGGGGGCAAAGATGCAAGCCTGTGTGCAAGCAGACATGTGGACCAAGAGCCTCAGGCACATCCAAACTGTCATAGAAGGCTCAAACTGCAAACCAAAGCAAAGATAGCAAATCACCTGAAAACAGTCAGCTGGCAAAAATGCTCCCAAAATCATAATGTTTATTAGAGCCCCAATGAACTTTCTGTTCTGAATGGGAACCAAAGTTGACTTCCCAGTGTTTAGAATGAGACTGAGACAGTCGAATAAGTGCAGTGTAGTGTGTACATGAGTCAGAACTTCCTCTCTGTACCTGTCCCTCAGTAGCCAGTTATCCAGATATGGAGTCCTTTCTTTCTGAGGTACACCGTCACCATGACCACACTCTTGGTAAAAACTCAGGGGGCAGAAAAGAGGCTGAAAGGAAGTACCATGTACTGAAAATAGGGATCCTCCACAATGAACCAGAGGAATTTTCTGTGGCTCAGCAAAATCACCACATTAAAAAATAGGCGTCCTGCAGGTACAGAGTTCCACACCAGTCATTCTGAGACAATAGGGTGGTCATATGGAACCTCGTGTATCTGATATACTTGTTGAGGCTGTGAAGGTCGAGAATGGGTTTTATCCCTCCTCTGGATTTGGGAACCAGAAAGTACCAGGAATAGAACCCCTGATCCTTGTGTTCCACAGGAACTTCCTCCACTGCTCCGAAAGCCAGTAGAGAGTGGACCTACTCAAGGAGCAGTAACTTATGAAAGGGGTGCCTGAAGAGGGATGAGGAGGGAGGATGCAGCGGAGGGGTGGACTGGACAGCACAGCCTGATCTGATGGTGCTTACCAGCTGTTGGTGGTAATTGAGCCCCAAGTACTGTGAAAGCAAGTGAGCCTATCCCCAAACAGAGTAAAGGCAGTGACAACTGGACCATTGCTCTGGACAAAAGGAATCAAAATGACCACTGTGGGGACACTGAGGCATGTGTTGACTGGCCAAACCCAGATCCAACTACCTCCTCCTCCAGGACCTCAGCCCTTTCAGGGGTAGTCCTGCTCTCTCAATGGAGAGAAACATCGCCCAAATGTGTGTTGTGGACAGTATTGCTGCTGCTACTGCTGACCACCATAGTGGTGCCTTTGTACTGCCCCTAAGAAATATAGGGTCGCTCTAGAATCCTTGAAGGAGAGTAGAGCCTCATCCATCCGATCCAAATAAAGCATTTGGTCATTGAAGGGCAAACCTCCTATAGCCTGCTGCACGTTGGAAGCAATGCCTGAATTCTGTAGCCAAGATGTCCTTCTAATGATCACTACAGAGGCCATCACTCTGGCTGAAGATGCAACGATGTCTTGGCCATCAAGCAGCCTTTGGCAACCAATGTCCAAAATTCCTCCTTGGAGGCTTCACGCAACTGGTCTACAAGTTAGACAGCCATCTAATTCACAAAGTCATATTTAGACAACAATGCCTGATGTTTCACAATCCATATTTGCAGGGAAGAGGAGATGTAGATCTTTCTACCCATTAAATCCATCCTTTTAGATTCCTTGTTCTTAGGAGCGGACTTCAAGCAGACCCGCCAGGCTTTACCATTCACCACAGTTCTGACCAGGGAATCTGGGGTCAGATGGAAGAGTAAAAGTTGTTAAATCCCTGCACCGGAACAAAGTAGCATTTCTCCATGCGCTTTTCAGTAGGCGGTACCAATGACAACATGCACCAAAGAACCTTTGTAGGCTCTTCGAGTGCATCATTAATAGGGATGGCCACTCTCCCAGGGCAGACAGCTGCAGGATATCCAACAACATATTGATATTATCCTGCAAGAACTCTGTCTGAATGTCCAGGGAAGCAGCCATGCACCACAAAAGGTCTTGGTAGCCCTTAAAGTAGCCAGGCACTAAAGGAGAGGAAGAGCCAGTCACTACCAAATTGTCCGGAGATGAAGAAGAGGCAGTTAATTGTACCAGGGACAGATCCCACTCCTATATTGATGGACCTGGATGGGACAACTCTGGAGGTTCCACAAGGAGAAGGCTCACTGGTGACTGGACCTGCAGTGGATCGATGGTCCCAGCCATCGACATGCCAGGTGAACTCACCTTAGAGTAAGACAAGGAGTGCAACCTCTGTTACAGAGGAGTGTCCCACAGGACCCCTGAAAGCCACTGGGGATAAGGATAAGGCACTGATGGCCAATATACACCAGGCCAGGGTTCCCGTCCCAACCACAAGACGAGTGCTGATCCTGGTTCCCATGGTGCTCCATGAACAGCCTCCGATGTGGGCCAGGCAATGGAGACTGGGAGAAGGAACATCCCAACCTTGATACTAAGGAGTCTTGGGTTTTCAGGGATAAGGCTGGAGCCAGCCCCAAGGCTGCAAGTAACTATTCTGACTCATCCTTCACCCAGAACAAGGCAGGGACTAGTGCCAATGGTGGAAACAGTAGCACCAGCACTGAGGATGCCTCCGTTGTTTCCATACACAGGAGTGATGTCAGCCCTGAACTCAGCAGCGATACTGATGTAGCTGACAGTGCCAAAGTGGAAGTCAGTGAGTGCCGCCACGGTAGGGTGACCAGGTAGCAAGTATGAAAAATCGGGATGGAGGAGGGGAGTAATAGACACCTATATAAAGACAAAGCCCCAAATATTGGGACTGTCCCTATAAAATCGGGACATCTGGTCACCCTATGCCATGGTAACATTGGCGGCACTGAGTGCACCAATGCTGAGGAGTTTCCCGGTGCCGAGGAGATCCTTGCACCGAGCCCAGCACCAGTCCCACTTCCACAGACTGTGGAAGGGAAACTTCAGGGTGTGGTGCTGACTCACCCAAAGGTTCGGCAGCCCACCCAGCTATATGGGGCTATAAACAACACAGACCTGGCAAAGTCCTGGATGAAGGGAGAGATTGGAATGGAAAGGCAAAGGAGGTCCATTGCCACCTGATATATGGCTGGCATAGAAATAGCTGGTGCCAGCATCGCCCTTGTCAGTACTGGACTCAACGGGTACTTCAAGGCTAGAACTGGAGTCGATGGTACAGGATCTGTAGCATCCCTGCACAGTACTGGGGAGTGGTTAGAGGGACCTACTCTATCCTGCATGCCAGCATTAACACCATGTTAGTCCAAGCTCTTACTGGAGGAGCAGAAGAGACTCCACGAGGCCTTGAGTGGTCTCGATTGGTCTTATGCAAACTTCTCTTTGTGGCGCTCATCAGGGAACAGCTTCTCCATCTCTTTGGAGAGGCACTAGCTCCAGTGCATAAAACAGCAGAACTCTCAGAACCCACAGGCAACCTCCGTTTTGACATAGGGCTTGGTGCCAAAGCAGGCCACATGGCCTGTTCGAGTAGGTACTGCTATAGAAAAGAATCCCTAGCCACCTGAGTCCGTTTTGTGAACAATTTACAATCAAACACTGTTGTTTCACATGGTCCTAACCCAAGCACAGCAAGCACTGCATGTGAGGGCCATTGTTGGGGATCGCTTCCCTATGCTACGGACAATGTTTAAACTCTGGTGAGGGCATCACCAGGGAAATACTTAACTAAAGCTAATCAACATTAACTAACACTAAAACTAAGGGTAGTAACTAACTATACGCAACTAGAAAAAGTCACTAAAAATAGAGAGAGATTGTGAGGTTGGGAACCACACAGAGCTCCGACTCCAGTCACGGGCAGTAAGAAGGAATTGAGGGAGACTGCCTCATATAACCAGGGGAGGGGCTAGGAGCGCAAGGTACAAGTGCCATCTCCTATGGGTACTGCTAGACAAAATTCTCTGGCTCCAGTGCACTGGGTGTTCACACACCTAAGTGGAATACATGGCTGCATTTACTCAAAGAAGAATTGAAGTAGCTCATTTAAGTTCACTGAGGACAGCTGATGATCTGGCCTACTATATACATATGGTTGTATATATAGAAGATTACTCTAAGTTTCTAGTAGCTGGTTTCTGCTGACGTTACCTTGGATAATGCCTCCTAAGTGATTTCAGGAGTATTTTTCCAGATGCAATTATATGAATTTATTTTTTAGAACTGCTGGCTAAAGGAAATAAAGAACACTCAGTGATGCACAGAAGCTCAGGAACATAAATTCTCTCTCTGTAATATGCTCAAAACATAATGTATCAAAGAGTGAAATTTTAAAAAATAATTACGTGTCTTACAATATGAAGTTTGTACTTGCCTATAACATAACTGTCATCACTATATTACTTACTATCCTTCCACTTATCTCTACAGTTTACCCTTTACTACTGAGATGATCTAAAAATGTTACTTTGAGAACTCATTTTCCGAACCTTAAACTTCACAAATGGGATGTTTGGCCACATACTGACAGTCTCACACTTACCTGTGCTCAGCATGTAAATAAGAAAACAAAAGATAAGAGAAGGTTACTCACCTTGTGCAGTAACTGATGTTCTTCAAGATGGTTGCCTCTGTGGGTGCTCCACTTTAGGTGTCCGAGCGCCCTGCAAGTGAGATCAGTGATTTATGGTAGCAGTGCCTGGTTGGGTCGCATATGCGCTGTCATCATCTAGCGCTGTTTTTGGCAGTTGCATAGAACTGTGCGACCAACCGTCCCTCAATTCCTTCTCTATTTTTATCTACATACTCCGAAGTAAAGAGGAGGAGGGAGGGTAGTGGGGCACCCACACGGACAACCATCTCGAAGAACCTCAGTTACTACACAAGGTGAGTAACCTTCTCTTCTTCTTTGAGGAGTATCCCTGTGGGTGCTCCACTTTAGGTGACTGTTGAACAGTGCCCCTCAATGGACGTAAGGGGCTTCGGAGATGTTATGTACCATTGATAATACCGTCAGCCCTAATAGAGCATTTGAGTCTGATTGTTTTTCTATTGCGTCGCGTTTTGAGAAAGTATGCATTGATGCCCAAATAGCTGCTTTGCAAATGTCTATAATAGATACATTATTAAGGAAGGCCACCAATGCCGAGAGTGTTCTTGTAGAATGTGTGTGAATCCAAACTGAGGCCTGTTGGTGCATTTTCTGGTAACAGAGTTGAATACACCCTGAAATCCACTTGGAGCGTCTTTGTTTGGAGATAACCTGTCTTTTTGATCATTCTGTGGTAGAAATTAATAGTCTTGGTGATTTTCTAAAACTTTTTGTCCTATCTAGGTAGAAGGCCAGTGCTCTTCAGACATCAAGAGTGTAGAATGCTGTCTACCTTTTGTCCAAGTGTGGCTTTGGAAAGAATACAGGTAAGTAAATAGGTTTATGTGAAAAGAAGAAACGACTTTAGGTAAGAATTTTGGATGTGGTCTCAAGGTGACCTTGTCTTTAAGGAAGATCGTACATGGAGGATTGACCATTAATGCACCTAGCTCACCTACTCGTCTAGCTGACGTGATGGCAATAAGAAAGGCAACCTTCATGGAGAGGTGCAATAGGGAGCACATGGAAAGTGGTTCAAAGGGTGGTCCCATAAGTGTGTGCAGAACCAGGTTGAGGTCCCAGGTAGGGACTGGGATTTTGGTCTCCGGATAGGTATTTTTAATGCCCTTGAGGAATTATTTAGTTGTTGGATGGGTGAATATGGTAGTGCCGTCTACTTTGTCATGAAAAGCTGTGATGGCTGCCAGATGTACTTTAATGGAGTTTATGGTAAGGCCACTTTTCTTCAATTCTAATAATCTAGTACTTGTGGAAGCTGAGAAGAAGCCGGGTTGAGGAATTTGTTGTTTCACAGGTACAGAATCTTTTCCATTTGTAGGTGTATATCTTTCTCGTATTTCGTCTTCTGCTGTTTATCAGAATGTCTTTTACATCTTTTGAACAGATTAACTCACTTTCCGTGAACCATGGAGTAGCCATCCTTTTAGGTGTAGGATCATCAGGTTGGGATGATGGGTATGTTCCGAGTCCTGGGAGAGATGAGGTATTTGTGGGAGGTACTGTGGATGGCTTATGCCATCTGGAGAAGGTAGGGAAACCAGGTTTGTCTGGGCCATGTTGGTACTATGAGGATGACCTTAGCATTGTCCTTCTCGATTTTGTGGATGACCCTGGCTAGTAGTGGTATGGGTGGGAATGTGTACATTAGGGGTGCCTCCCATTTGATGAGGGGAGCATCGCCTAGTGAGTTCGGACCTAGTCCGGCTCTGGAGCCGAATTGTGGGCATTTGGTGTTCTGTGCCGTCGCTAATAAGTCTATTGAAGGGAAGCCCCATTAACTGAATATGATGTTGAGGACTACAGGATCCATTTCCCATTCATGGTTCTATACAAAATCTCTGCTCAGTGCATCTGCTGTTGTGTTCAATGAGCCGGGAAGATATGATGCCGTTACGTCCATGTTGTGGCTGATGCACCAGTTCCAGAGATGAACTGCCTCCGTGCATAGGAAGTGTGATCTTGCACTGCCCTGGCAGTTTATATAAAACATGCATGTCATATTGTCCTTTAGGATCCTGATTAATTGGTTCTTGTTCACTGGGAGAAAGCATTTGCATGTATTCCGTACTGCTCTTAGCTCTAGCAGATTGGTTGGTCTCTTGCTTTGGACCACCGACCTTGGATCTTGTTGTCAAGAAGGTGCGATCCCCAATCTATTAAGGAGGCCTCTATGGTGATTGTTAGTGTTGGGGTTCTTTGGGAGAAAGGGACTCCTGTGTAGACTTTTTTGGGAAGAGTCCACCATTTTAGAGATTCTTTTATTTTGGATGGTACTGTAAGGAGTCTGTTGAGACTATGCTTCTGAGGAATGTAAACCATTCGAAGCCATGCTTGCAGGCTTCTCATTTGAAGTCTGGCATGTTTGACTACGAAAGTTGTTGCGGATATGTGGCCTAACAGTTGCAGGCACATTCCGGTGGATATCTGCAGGCTGTCTATCAGTGTTGTTATGAGATTGGTTAGGGTGATAAATCATTGTTGAGGAAGTATGGCTCTGGCCTCTAGGGTACTGAGGTAGGCTCTGATAAATTCTAGTTTTTGAACAGGTGTCATTGTTGACTTCTGTTCGTTTATTTGTAACCCTAATTTCTTGAACAGGGTTATCGCTCCTTGAGTAGCCTCCATTGCGTCTTTTAGTATTATTGCCTTTATCAGACAATTGTCTTAGTATGGAAATATCATGATTCCGTGTTTTCATAAGTGTGCTGCCACCACCAATAGACCATTTTAAAAGATCCCCGGAGTATTCCATAGGCCAAACGGAAGCACCTTGTTCTGAAAGTGCTGGTTCCCTAAAGTGAACCTCAGGAATTTCCTGTGAGATGGGTGAATTGTAATATGAAAATATGCATCCTGGAGGTCGAGAGCAGAGAGCCAATTGCCCTTTTCTAATGCTGGGATTATTGTTGCTAGTGTCACCACTTTGAAATGTTGGGTTCTGATAAATTTGTTGAGTTTTCTTAGCTCTAAGATGAGTCTCCATCCACCTGTTTTCATCTGTGTCAGAAAATAATGTGAGTAGAAACTGTGATGGTACCGGTTCTACTGAGCCCAGCTGTATGAGGCAATGTACTTCCTATTGTAACAGGTTCTTGTGAGATGGGTCTCTAAAGAGGGATGGGGAAGGGGGGTGGGTGGATGGGATAGACATAAATGGGATGGAATAACCATTTTCTATGATTTCTAGAACCCATTTGTCTGATGTGATGCTTCTCCAGATGTTCTGAAATGGTGACAGGCGGTTTCCGAATGGTGTGGAGATGGTATTTCCTGCATTAGTACGCTGGGGGGGGGGGTGTGTGTGTGTGTGTGTGTGTGTGTGTGTGTGTGTGTCTCGTGCTCTTGACCAGACCTTCAAAATCGTTATCTGAATGTGGATTCCTGGCTTGTTGCAGGTTGATTTGATGTTGGGTGTCTTCTGGTCTGACGCTGTTTACACCTCTGGTTGAATTGTCTATGGGCATAAGGTGGTTAGAATCTCTGAGTGTAAAACCTACCCTGTTTCTTTTTGTTTGCAGGTGTGTAGATTCCTAAGGATTTGAGTGTTGCCCAGAAGTCTTTGAGAGAGTGAAGACTCATCTGTTTTCTCTGCAAATAGCTTTGGGTCTTCGAATGGCAGGTCTTCTACTGTTCATTGTACTTATTTCGGGAAACTCGAAAGATGAAGCCATGACACCTGGAGCATGACTACTGATGTGGCTATGGAGCGAGCCACTGTATCGGCCAAGTCAAGTGAGGCCTGTAATGCTGTGTGCGTGATGAGGTGGCCCACAGAGATATTGGCTCTAAACTGCTCTTTCTTTTCCTCTGGTAAATTATCAATAAAAGTCACTTTAGAAAAGATTGCGTGGGTATACTTTGACAATAACGCTTCATAATTGGCTATGCGGAATTGAAGTGTGGCAGACGAGTATGCCTTGCGTCCGAAGAGGTCTAGTTTCTTCCAGTCTTTATTGTAAGGTGTTGGCTCTGCTGTGGTGCTGTTTACCTCTCTGATTCACAGCCTGTACTACCAAAGAGTTCAGTACAGGGTGAGAAAACAGGAACTCACTATCGTTGGAAGGGACATAGTATTTTTTATCTGAGTATTTACATAAAGGTGATGCAGTGGTGGGTGTCTGCCACACAATTTTTGCAAGTTACATAATTGCATCATTAACAGGTAATGCAATCTTAGAGGATGGAGTGGTTTGTAATATGTTGCACAACTTGTGGCGTGCTTCAGGTACTTCTTCCATGGATATTTCGAGAGCCTCCAACATCCTTTTGAAGAGGTCCTGGAATTGTTTCAAATCATCTCCAGTAGCAGGTGGTGGAAGCATTACAGTTTTGTCTGGAAAAGATGACGATAACTCTGGAGGAGCCATATCCTCCTGATCTGATGGTACATCAGATTCATCACCTATCTCCTCGTGTGGTTCAGAGGGAGGTGGAGCCATTATTGTCATGGTAGAGTGTGGTGCTCTTGACCTTGGTGGGCTTAAGGTCCCTGAGTGTCGGGTCCTGTACATGGCCCCAGGGTCCCATTACTGCCACTGCAGTGGGAATTGCATAGGATACAGTACCCACGGGTGTCTGTACCAACTGGGTGCTTGAGATGTTGGGTGGTGGGATGGTCCTGGTTTGGGAGAATGAATGGGAGGGGAGTGGCGAGGTGAACGTATTTGACTTTCTTCCTCCTCCTCGTCATCACTGAACAATAATTGGTCTGCCATGGGTGTTGTAATAATGTGGCTCGGTACCGAACATGTTGGTGTAGCACTGGCATCAGAGGGGGGATTCTGGTGTTCCTGAGACTACCAGATCACCCTGCCTGAGAAACTGCGGCAGTACTGGGAAGGTCGGTACAGGCACTGGTGCAGCTGGGGTAGGTATTATTGCCGTCGGTGCCGAAGGTTTCACCAGTACTGTAGGCAGCGGCATAGGCTGTTGAAGCGGTCTGTGCCAGCTGTCTTTTTGGCTCCGTAGGTACCGGGGTGGTGCACTTTTCCTTGCCCTTAGTACTTCTGTCAGAACTTAACCTCTTAGGGTCTGTAGTTCTATAGGTACTTGCAGTACCTTACAGTACTGAAGTCCCAGAGTCTAAGACGCTCAGTGCCGTCAGTACTGAAGTGGTTTCTGCGGCCGAGGGATGCTTTTTCTTGGATGATTCCCTCACAGGTGAGCTTGCAGAGCGCTTTTTGGTGGTCTGTTTTTTACCAGAATCCTTGGTAGTTTTTTTGTGGCTAACCCTGTGTCTGAGGCTGCCGAGGGTGACGGTTGGCTCGGACAAGACCCTGGTTCAGGCTCCGATGCAGGTTGCAGTGATTTCTCCATTAGGAGGAGTTTCAGTTGAAGGTCTCTGGCCTTTCTTGCTCTCTCCTTTAAGTTGTGGCACTTCTGAGGGATATGTGATTCCCCCAGGCAACGGACACACTGTGAGTGACCATCTGAAAGTGGAATGGAAAGCCTGCAGGCCACGCACCAATTGAACCCTGGGGAACCAGACATGCCTGGGTTTTTGCCCATTGTGTATATTCCTATTCTATTTTCTAACTATATCTATAGGCAGAAGCAGGGGGAAAACTCCAGGGAAAATAGGATGGGAAAAAATACCCTTTTTTTTTTTTTTTTTAAATATAGGGAGGAAAAAAGGAAAAAAAAATTAGAATTTACTAGGTTTCTAAGGAGAAGGGCGCTGCTGTGGGCTCTGACTCAAGCCAAAGGCGTAGAGAAGGAACTGAGGGACAGTTGGTCGCACAGTGCTATGTAACCACCGAAAACAGCGCAAGATGGTGACAGCGAATGTGCGAGCAACCGGGCACTGCTACCATAAATCTCCGATCTCACGCACAGGGCACTCGGACACCTAGAATGGAGCACACACAGGGACACTCCTTGAACAAAAACAAATTGTTAAAACAAATTACAATATAACCAAGAATGAGACCACTATCTTCCATGCAAGAAGTGCTCACATCATTGTTACCTTGTGTGACAGGGTATGCAAGCCCTGCACTGGTCTGACCCGGGCTAATCCCATGGCCCTCGGCTCTACTGGGCATGCTCCACCTGTAGCCCCAGTACTAAAGAGCGCAGTCCAGCTCAGTTGGGGTGGATCTCTGAGGAGAGAGGATGCACCTTGTGGGCTCCAGCCCAAGAACCTCTGGAGCCCCAGAACGCTCAGGCTGAGAGCACCGCAACCCAAGGCAGCCACCTCACCACCTGAAGCAGGCACAGAGGGAAACAAAGCTCCCGGCAACCCCAGAGACCCGCGAGAGCTACAGATTTCGTCACCGGGGAAAAGGGTAGGAAGTAGCCCAGGGGACTTACATTTTTTTACAGGGGGTGAATCAGGGAACCAGTCAGCATGTTTCAGGAGGACCCTTGGTGACTCAGTGGTGAGTACCCCCGCCACTGCCAGGGCTCTGGGCTGGGGCTTGGAGGAGCAGGGAGGGCCTGACTCCTTTATCCCCAGTGCCACACATCCCTAGGTGGCATCCCACTCCCCCAACACACCATTAGGCCATGCTGCCCTGACTGAAAGGGCCACTTTATTGTTTCCGGCCATTGGGCCATGCTACCCTGACTAAAAGGGCTGCTTTATTGACTCTGGCAATTAGGCCGTGCTTCCCCGCTCAAAAGGGCTGCTTTATTGATTCCAGCCACCAGGCATTGTTGCCTGCGAACCAGGGCCACCCTAGGGATCTGGTCACTAGTCCACACAGCCCAGACTGCAAGGGCAGCCATACTGACTTGGGCCACTAGGCCAAAGTGCCCTCAAATGCAGGGTGAGAAGTTAGACCCAGCTGTGGGGGTCACAATGCTCTGCTCCCCACCCCAAAAGTGGGGAGGGGGGAGTGTACAAGCCCGGCGACCCTTTGTCCTCCATTCCCATCTGTCTGTTGCATCCCCCTGCTATATCCTGTCACAAACCTAGATTGTGAACTATCTAGGGTAGGGACTGTCGTCTTATTAATTGTTTGTACAGTAGAGTCCTGCCCCAGGTACCACTCTAATACAAATTACTACCACCATTAATATAGTCAGCAATAAACAATCCCTTTGTCACACACGTACCATGTATTATATAAGCCGCTACTGACTAACAATGCAAAATTTATGAATTAAATAGATGATGCAATTAAAAGCTATACACTTACATGAAGTGGGTTGCACTACACCTTCCCTACACAAACCCTACATAACAGCACTAAACCAAATGTTATGCCACTGCATAGGTACATGCCTTGTAAAAACACCACAGACGTGATTATCTCCAGATAATCATATTCTTTCTCATGCCTTTTTGCCTAATTAGCCAATATGCCAAGCATCTCCATTTTTAATAGACTACTAAAATAGAGCTGCATTTTAATGCTGTAATAATGGATTCTTACTGTCTGTTAGCATATACTTACTGTTACACGGTCTCTCGGTTATTTCTGTCATGCCTAGTGGTTGTGTCAGGCTGTAACTTAGGAAACTTCAGTGTCCAGAGCTCTATTGTGCCTTTTCTGCACAATCCCAGTTTGGGGATGATGCAGAACCACACTTGCCCCAATAGGGAATATGGAAGGCATCATGCTCCCCAGTGTGCAAGGGGTGCAGGTGCTGCTGCTAGTATGGCCCCAAGCCAGTGCTGAAGGATAGGCAAGTACAGGGCCCATGCTCATCCCTGTCCCTCCTCCTCTTTGGCACAGCTGGCAGTGCTAGTACCACATAGCCTTTATGCTCAGGTGAGTGCAAGGACCGAAGATGGTTCTCAGCCCCTGTATGAGAAGCACAAAAGGAAAGTGGCTGTGTGCACTGCCCTCCCCACGTCCTTTCACATCCATATGGGGGCTGGGTCAAATCTGACCCTACAATAATAAAGAACACGTTAGGTTAAAAATTGTACTTTTGATTCTTGAAATTCTATGGTGCTTATACATTCAGGATTCAAATACAGCAAGCTGTAACATTTTACCCCAGTCAGAAGCAGGCTTTCCTCACTCAAGTGATCTGGCCCTTGTTGCTTCCAACCTACACTGGCAAAAGGAGGAAACCAGACTAGATTCCTGAGCTATGACCAGCTTTCCCAACACTGCCAAGATCTGGTTCTAGCAGTTCAAAAAGGTAAGGAAGTGATATGGGCTACTCTACAAGAGCTCCTCAGCAAAACAGAGCTTAACCTCAGGATGACTTTGAAGTTTATAAAAAGAACCGTCATTTAAGTGAAAGCCACTAAACTCAACAGAATGAAATCGGATGAACAGGGAGATGCAGCCCTGTAAAAAACAGAACCAAACTGACTCATCACATTATGAATTTTTACTGCACTGTTCATGCTAACACACTGTATTACTGACAGGCCCTCTGGCTTTCTGTAGTTTCACAGCCATGAAACTAGTCAAGGAATCCACTATCAACTGCAAAATTATAGAACAAGAGATAAAAAAAAATAGTGGAATTTGTAATTGAAAGAAACTGCTTTTAATGGGAAGCAGCTGGCATGCTAAGCAGAGGTGCAGAAATGGTCATTCCTCAGCATGTTGTTTAGCCACTACCATCTCTTTCAGAATTCAGTATCAATTGGAGCAATAATTCACTGCCTCTACATCATTTAAGACAATAAAAAATGTGCAATGATAGCCAAGTATAACCAAGTGAGAAAGGAGGAGAAAAATATTGAGACAGAGACATTTATTTTAGTCATCAGACTATTGTAGGCTAGTAAAATGTAAAAAGGACAAAAGAATTCACCATTGATACTTTCAGGTAAGTTGTGCCTGGTCCTACGTGGGGCCAAGAATCTCACCCTCCCTTGTACACTTTTGCAAGCAGCAACCAGAAGAGCACTAGACAGCCCAAAAGAAGTGAACCTGGGGGTCCAGCTCAATCCACACAAGCCAGCAGAGACAAATTTTACACAGGAAGCAAACATTACACACTTTTAAAGGGTGTCACATCTCTCACTGGTATCTTGTCCCACACCTGCCAGAGACATTGTGGCTGCATCAGATGTCACTGGGGACTGCTGCTGAGGTGGAGTGTTTCTTCAGTCCTCCCATATCTCCTGGCAGCTTTCATTATAAAAATCAGAACACAGCTCTTTATTGTTATATATCTTTTAAAACAAGGGGAAACAGGTATCACAAAGTTGAGCAAATGAGATCGGATCATCTGATTTTTAAATTATTGACTGGATTAATATTCTGAAGAGAACTTGTGTTTGATCACTAAGATTTTCGAGTTCTGTTAATAATTAAATAATATGCTGGTAGGTACTATGCCACTATGTAGCATAATCATTTCCATTATTACTGTTGCTCCACTACCCTTTTAGCTGGAAGCCAGTAATTTTGGTAGTTTCCAAGAGTTCAAATAAAAGCTTTAAAGCCTTCATGTCTGCAGTTACTGTGCGCATCCCACTTATAGAATCATGGGACTGGAAGGGACATGAAGAGGTTACCTAGTACAGTCCCCTGATCTCACGGTAGGACTAAGCATTATCTAGACAGTCCCTGACACGTGTTTGTCTAATCTGCTCTTAAAAATCTCCAATGATGGAGATTCCACAACTTCCCTAGGCAATAATTCCAGTGCCTAACCACCCTGACAGTTAGGAAGATTTTCCTAATGTCCAACCTAAACTGCCGGTGCTGCAAGTTAAGCCGACTGCTTCTTGTCCTATCCTCAGAGGTTAAAGAGAACAATTTTAATCCCTCCTCCTTGTAACAACTTTTTATGTACTTAAAAATGGTTATGTCCCCCCTCAGTTTCCTGAAGTGTGGAATCCAGAACTGGATACAATATTACAGTCGAGGCTTAATCAGGGCAGAGTAGAGTGGAAGAATTGCTTCTTGTGTCTTGCTTAAAACACTCCTCCTAATACATCCCAGAACAATGTTTGCTTTTTTGCAACAGTGTTACACTGTTGACTTATATTTAGCTTGTGATCCACTATTAACCCCAAGTTCCTTTGGGTAATACTCCTTCCTAGGCATCATTTCCCATTTTGTATGTGTGCAGCTGATTGTTCCTTCCTAAGTGAAGTACTTTGCATTTATCCTTATTGAATTTCATCCTATTTACCTCAGCCTATTTCTCCAGTTTGTCCATGTCATTTTGAATTTTAATCCTATCCTCCAAAGCACTTGCAACTACCCACAACTTGGTATCATCCACAAACTTTATAAGTATATTCTCTATGCCATTATCTAAATTATTGATGAAGATATTGAACAGAACAAGCCCCAGAACTGATCCCTGAACTGACCCAGAACTGATCCCTGCGGGACCCTACTGCTTATGCAACATTCCATCAGACTAAATTAATGTAGACAAAATCTGTACATAGTTGAAGTTAGTGGAGGTAGAAGGTATTTAGTTCCTAGATAGGTACAACAAATTTACTATTGTATAGTATTCTTGCTGTATTATACTGTTCATTTATTACATGACATTAAGTTATATATAAAAAGTTGTAATAGAGCTAAAGCCTTCTGGAACTCCACATGGGGAAAAATTGCCTTTAATGGGAAACTGAAAGTCCTAAGAAATTTTTTTTCCTTGGTTTACTTGAGTTATGTGGCTCTGTTGCCTAACTGGCTGCTTAGCCATGTGGCTCCACAAAAAAACCCCATGGTTACTGACCTTCCATAACTGTTGTTCTTCGAGATGTGCTGCTCATGTCCATTCCGATGTAGGTGTGTGCTTGCCCAACCATGGCCGCTGGAAGTTTTCCCTCAGTGGTATCCATTGGGTTGGCTCTGGTGCTCCCTGGAGTTGCACCCTCATAGTGCCAGTACGCAGGGCCCCACCAACCTGCCACCCCTTCAGTTCCTTCTTGCTGGCTAACTCCAACAGAAGGGAAGGCGGGGGGCGTGGAATGGACATGAGCAACATATCTCAAAGAACAACAATTACAGAAGGTCAATAACCATTTTTTCTTCTTCAAGTCCTTGCTCGTGGCCTTTCCAATGTAGGTGATGCCCAAGTAGTTGTGTAGGTGGAAGATTCGGAGTTGATTGGCATGCTGATTGTAGTACCCCTCAGCCAAAGCCTGCATCGTTTCTAGCTTGCTGGGTGATGGTGAAGTATGATGCGAATGTGTGGACTGATGACCATGTCACCACTCCACAGATATCCTGAATTGGAACTTGTGCCACAAATGCCACTGATGATGCCTGAGTCCTTGTAGAATGGGCCGTCAACCAAGGAGTGGGACCTTTGCTAGGTCATAACATGTGCAGATACAGGAAGTGATTCATGATGAGATTCGCTGGGCTGAGACTGGGCAGCCTTTTATCCTGTCTGCAATGGCTAGGAACAGCTGGGTGGACTTCCTAAAGGGTTTAGTTTTTTCCATGTAGAAGGCTAGTACACGGCTCACATCCAGTGAGTGGAGCCTCTGTTCCTCCCTGTTAGCATGTGGCTTAGGATAAAAGACCGGTAGAAAAATGTCTTGATTACTATGAAATTGCGAGAACACCTTTTGCAGGAAGGATGGGTGTGGACACAGCTGTACCTTGTCCTTAAAAAAGACAGTATACAGTGGTTCAGAGGTGAAAGCTCTGATCTCTGAGACCCTTCAAGCTGATGTGATGGCGACTAAGAAGGCTACCTACAGAACAGATAGAGCAGAGACCTCGTTGCTATTGGTTCGAATAGGAATCCTGTTAGCCTTGCCAGTACCAGATTGAGGTCCCAAGGAGGTAAAGTTGTTCCAGCCCCTTAAGGAAACGGCCACAGATGGAGCTTGAGAAGACCGACTGGCCACTCACCCCGGGTGAAAGTCTGAGATTGCAGGTAGGTGGACTCTTGTGGATAACAGCACTAAGCACTGTTGCTTTAAATAGAGTAGATAGTCTAGAATAAAGGGCAGTGATGATTCGGTACATGAAACGTCCTTTTGTGCTGACTAGATTGAAAATCTCTTCCACTTTGCCAGGTAGGTAGCTCTAGGAGATGGCTTTCTGCTCACTAAAAGCACCTCGCGAACGGGCCCGGAGCAAGCCAGTTCCACTGGTTTCAGCCATGGAGCTTCCATGCTGTAGGTGGAAAGATTCGAGGTTCAGGTTATGTAAGCAGCCATGATCTTGAAAGATCAAGTCCAGAAACAGTGGCAGGCTGATCAGTGTGTCCACTGAGAGATCTGGGAGAGTGATGAACCAGTGCTGGTGTGGCCAAGCCTGGGCTACCATGATCAGACGTGTCGTGTCCCTCTTTACCTTCAGCAGAACTCCGTATGTATGAGTGGGGTTGGACAGAATGCGAGAAGAGCTGGTCCTTCCAAGGAAGGAGAAAGGAGTAGAACTGGAGGCACTTTCTGTTGTACCTTGTCACAAACAGGTCTACCCAGGGAGTCCACCTCTTCTGGAAGACAGTGTTCATGATGTCCAGGTGAAGGGACCACTTGTGATGATTTAAAAAGGATCTGCTGAGATGATTCACTAACTCATTTTGCAAAGAGGAAAGAGGCTTTGAGATTAATCAAATGGGCTATACACAATTCCCAAAGATGAATAGCCTCCTGGCATAGGGGAGAGGAGCTTATTCCCCCCTGCTTATTTATGTAAAACATTGCTGTTGTGATATCTGATCCACAGTTGCCATCCAGATGGAAGGAATGTCTGGCAGGCTACATGCACCGACCTCACATTGATGTGTAACAAGAGCTCCTCCAGAGACCATAGGCCTTGAGTTTTGAGGGACCCCAAGTGAGCCCCCATCACTGACACATCTGTGATGAGAGACATCAAGGGCTGTGATAATGAGAATGGAACTCCTGTACATACTAATCCTGGGTCCAGCACTGAAAGAGGGTGCTGATTGCTGACAGGGGAAGTGAGACCAGCTTGTCCAGATGGTGTAAACCCAAAATATATACAGATGCCAGACAAGACTGGAGAGGTCTGAGTCGCAGTCTTGCATGCTGAACCACATAAATGAATGATGCCATATGCCCCAGGAGCTTTAAGCAGTTTCTTGCTGTGGTGATGGGGTGACTCCTCAAGCTCTCTCTGAGTGCCCCTAGAACCGTGAACCGATTATCCAGGAGGAAGGCTCTGGCCTGGGTCGAATTGAGGACCATGCCAATGAATTCTACCCTTTGAACTGGGGAAAGTGTGGATTTCTGCATGTTTATCAACAGCCCCAGGTCTTGGAAGGTTGACTGTATTAGCTTTACATTTTCCTCCTCTATCACTCCCACTTGCAGGAACATTCGCATATCCTGGACTAGAAGTCTCACATGAGAAGGGTTCCTGAAGGGGGAAGGTGGAAGGAGGGAAATAACTGAATTGCAGGATGTATCCCAGTCCTATCATGTGTAGCTCCCAGAGGTCTGAAGTGATATGGGCCCATGCCTGATAGAAATGGGACAACTAATGTACAAAAACTGGGGAGGGTGGATCCAGATGCTGTCCTGGTACGCCGTCCTCGGGCATACCCTCTGAAGTCCTGCTTAGACCCTACCGAGAGTCTCGGTGGGGGCAGATGCTGGGCAGATGAGAAGTGAGAAAGAGGCATCCTTCTGAAACCTCTGTTCCTTCTCCTGTCATAATCCTGCCACTGCTGCAGTGGGTAGAAGCGGCCCAGCAGCTGGGGCTTGTAGTGCTTCCTAGTGGGGGCTGACATACGCAGTCCCAAAGATTTGAGTGTGGCCCTTGAGTCTTTTAAGCTATAAAGTTTTGAGTCAGTTTGCTCTGACAAGAGCGATTTGCCTTCAAAGGAAGGTCCTGGACAGTCTGCTGGACTTCACATGGCAGACCCGAACATTGGAGCCATGCGTTTCACCTCATGACCACTGCAAAAGCCATGGAGCAAGAAGCAGTCTGCCTCATCCAGAGCTGCTTGGAGGGATGTCTTGGCCACTGCTTTCCCCGCCTCCACCAGGACCAAAAACTCATTCCTAGAATCCTATGGGAACAGTTCCCTGAACTTCTCCATTCCACTTCAGGAGTTAAAGTCATAACAGTCCAGAAGCGCCTGGTGGCTGGCGATTCTGAGCTGGAGGCTGCCTTTGGAATAGAGCTTTTTGGCAACCTTAGCCTTCAAAGTCGGCCCCTGTTGTCCCTGCCTTTCCCTCTCATTTGCTGCTGAAACCACCAGTGAACCCAATAGAGGGTGTGTATATAAAAATTCATACCCTTTGGGAGGAACAAAGTACTTCCTCTCCATCCTCTTAGCAGTAGGCTCAAGGGATGCAGGAATCTGCTATAAGGTTTTTATGGGTTCGATGATGGCATCATTCAAAGGCAGCGCCACCCGCGATGGCTCCGAGGCCATCAACAAGTTGACTAGAGTGTATGAGGATTCAGAGATCTCCTCCACTTGGATACCCAGGTTCTGAGCTCCCCTCTGGAGGAGCTCCTGGCTCACCTATAATTGTCCTGGGTGGGCATCAGGATTGTTCCCACCACTGCCTCATCGGGCGAGGAGGAAGTAGTAGTCTGTGCAGACACAGGTCCTGGTACCTCTCCCTTGGCCCCGAAGAGGCCTGAGGAGGGGAAGGAGGAGAAGTCCCACAGTTCAATACTGTGCTCTGCACCGGAGATCAATCATCATTCTGAGGGGGATGGTGGAAGGGGCGTCTTGACTCCAATATAGTGGAGAAGACCTTCTGGACTGGCGGCCCTGGCATGACTGGAACGTGCAGGGACTCTATACAGGCCACTGCAGTGGCATTTGACACTGTGCCGGTGGCCAGGCCGACAGCAGCATCAGTCCTAGTGCCTCCCAAATTCCAACTTCATCCATTTTATTGGAAAAAATAAACATTTTAAAAACATACATAAAATAAAATGAAATAAAAATAAAAATGATGCAATTCCAAAGATTGCTCACCTGATCCGCCCCAGGAGTTGGTGTAACAACTAATCTAGGTTCTGGTGCTAATTTCACTACATCCACCAAGGACACACTTGTTTCTGCCACAAGCCCTGCAGAGAGAATCAGAATCGTGATCAATGTATAAAAACAAGATGAGGGATGTGCCTTGACTCACTGGCAAATTAATACATTATATTGATCCTCCCTCGTCAGGTCAACATTCAAAAGTGAAGGATAAATGGCAAAGGTCTTACATTCCAGTGCACTAATCTGGAAAGTGGGGACTCTGAGATTGAGTTTTTGTCAATCATTCAATTTGTATCCTTCAGTGGGCTAGCAGCAGAGATGCAGTTTCAACAATGTCAGTAATCATTTTTGGATACCAATAATACAGTAAACGGCAGTGAAAATATGCAAAAGCCAGGGATCCAAGGACAAAGTGTAACCAAAATAAAAAGCACAGCTAGAAAGGGAGAGATGAGATGTGAAAACAATATCAAGAAAATGTGTACTACAACTAGTCATTAAACTCTGATGATGTATGAGGCAGCTGAACAATCAGAGGGAATCCCATTACTACAGTATTCTCCCTTGCAGAGTAAGCTACAGCGTTTCAGATATTCTTTGTTATTCCTGGCAAACAACCTGGACTAACCATGGAATACTGTATTTGTAGATATAAATTATAATGTTGTTAAAGGGCCCTTGTCATCAATATCTCATTTATATTAGCAAGTCTTCATTTTTACACAATTCCTCTGCTCAGCCAGAGGAGTGAGCCAGCTGAATGGCATCAATCAAAAACGCCACTGAAAAACACACAGCAAGCCTCAGGGGTTTGGGCAATAGTGTACCTAAGCAAAGATTTCAAGTACTGCACCGACACAGGGAATCCCCCTCTTCTGACCATATGAAATAGCTGCATAAATCTTAATGGAGGCTGTGCACCTCAAGTTCTATTCAAGGGCAGAGAATCTGCCTCTAGCATATATTGGAAAAGTTCAAGATGACTGTAGTATAAGGCACATTCTGAGCAAAACTGAGGAAGGATTTGGTTCCTAATGTGTAAAAACGTCCTCAGCTTGCTTCATTCCTACTGTTAGACTGGTGCTGCTATTTCCCCTCTCCTAAATGCTCTGCTGATGGCACCATTGCATCTTCTTTGGAAACAAAGGGGTGGAAGCATATTTTGTGTTTTAAAATTGCTGACTCAGGTTCTCTGCTGCATGAGTGCAGTCAATGTGGGTGTATTATGTACCTGAAGGCAGAATTTGCTTCTGAAAATGAAACCTGGATCATTTTGTGATGATCTGTGTTGTCTTCACCATGCTTCTGTCTCAATGTTATGACCCTACATGAAGCTGGACACAGACTATCCATTGCTAAAGTATCTAATCTTGAAGTTTTCAATCAGACAAAACTCCCACTGAGGACCCTGGGAATTTTGCCTGAGTAAGTACTTTAGGACTTGGCCCATAGTTTTGAATTTGTTTAACAGTAAAATACTCAGGAAACTATGCCATCGTCTATTAAAGCATTCCAAAATACCTGAAGAAAGACTTTTCTGGGATTCAACATCATTAAACCTCTGAGAACCTGTCATTAGCATAGAAGTTTTTGCATCAGTACACAAATTAATTGACACCTTTAATTCTGGGATTTTGGCTGTTGCATTACAACTGATGACGTACTGCAGAAAATGAAATGGCTGAGCGAGATATTTATGCATTCACCACATGAAACGTACACAGCTTGAATATGGAGCACAGCACAGCTTGTATACACTGATAGATGGTTTGTCATTTAAAAACGCCAAGATTTACACAGAAGATTTATTTTAATGTCATCCATTTTGGCAGTATTATCACTGGGCTGGTTTTCTCCAATCTCTCCCCCCTTCCTTTGTGGGTTCAGTCAGGAGAGGGGAGCTTTAATTAACAACTGGGTATCTGTTGGTGAAGGATCAGTGCATCTAAGCTGCATACCCTTTCCCAGCAGACCTCAACCATTTCCAGAGCTGTACCTGCCATCTCTCCAGGCCCCTCTGCTGCCTGAGAGGAAATTGGAGGCGTTTTGTGCTGCTGTGCCCTACACTCCCCTCTAGGCAGACAATCTGACACTGGAAGCCCCAGCCTAAATCCTGCTGCCAGAAGTGAGAGTGAGTGAAGCCCTAGAAATTCACCTTTATTCTTACCGGGCATGATCCAAAACCCACTAATGTCAGTGGAAATACTCTCTTTGACTTCAGTGGGGTTTGGATCAGGTCCACTATGTTTTATTCTCTCTTCACTTATTTTCAGTAACTTTAACCATGGATGTTCGGTGCATGAAAATTAAACATTCAGGTTGCTAAGAGGACTTTACATCCTTACCATGAATTGCTCTGTAAGCACATCCTAAACAAGCAGAGTTGGCGGTGTCAATAGTATATACTGGTGCGTTAAACACATCAGACAGGACCTGGAAAGCATAAAAGCATCTGTTACAAATGACTGTGAAACACAGAGCAATAAGTAATTCCTTATAATTGCTAAGGCAAGCAAATGGTTCCTGCACTTGATAGCCAGATGTTTGTCCAGGCTTTGTAACAATGACCTCTGGGATCAATGTGGGACAGTACTAACCTTTGGCAAACGTGATCGAGGTCAGGTGACATGGGCCAGAAAATAAAGGTAAATTTCTTACAGTGTTGTCACTCCTTTATTAGACACTTAGAGGGTTCTGTATGCAGTCATTATCTCTCCATCAAGTTCTCAGAATCAGCACAAGGGGCAGAGATGTTCACTCCTGAAGCAGGAAATGGTGGGCTAGATTCTCTGCTTCACCAAGTTTATGCTCAGCAAAGTAGAAGGAAGGAGGGGAGAAATAAGGGAGTCAACTGCAACTCCCCAATTCTCTGCTCAGACATGGCAAATGTCAGAGCAGCCTGGAGGCCCAATGCACTCCTCCCCTCTGCCCCCAACATAGCCCTAGTTCTAGGATCTGCAGGGAGGGTGGTGTAGGAGTCCATATGACCCTAACAGAATCCCAATGCAAGAGGGCGGGAGATTCAGTGATGTATGGTACTGAGTTTCAGCTGGACTGACCAGTTCAGTGTACCCCAACTCACTAATGTTATAACCTATATCTAAAAACGTATCATGTACGAAATCAATAGTAAGCTAACAACATACTGATCATTAATATTATTGCATAGTGCATGCACAGGGGACAAATTCCAAACATACTACAAATTATGTTCTTAAAGTGTGTCTCCGGGGAAGGCCTGAAGTTACCCCACCCTAAACAAATGAATGTGGTTCTGCCACCTTGAAGGTACTTCCAAGTACATTAAGAGACAACGGGAATGCAATTTACATAAAAGGTCAACAGAACTATCACGGCAACAAGGAGAGGAGATTACCACTCAGCATCACAGCAAAGAGAGGAGATTGCAGGAAACAGATTAATTTGCATTTTAGCAAAAACCAGCGAAGGAAGAAACCAGCATGCAACTTCCTTTACCACGAGACTCCATGTTGCCTTCCTCACAGCTTGAAATAACTTTGCTTTGCTGGATAACCTTCAGAAGAATCCATTGCAAAGGTTCATTGGACTATAAAAGAGAGGGGCAAAGAACCACAAGTTTTTTTCATCTAAGAAGAGAAAGGAACCAAGCACTTTGGACTTTGTGGAAGATCTGACCTGAGTGGTGGTCAGCCATCTTGCTGGAAGGTAGATTGGTAAGGAAACTATCTTCAACAAAGGCTGTAGCTTGTTGTGTTAAGTCCTAGCCACTAGAAAGTGTTTTTCACTTTTATTTATTTATCTATCCTTTATTTATGTATCCTTTATTTATATATCCTTTACTTGAACTCACTTAAAATCCTATCTTCTTTTGTTAATAAATTTGTTTTACTCTCAGTCTAAACTAAGCCAGTGCTGTGCTCCTTCAGGTAGCATTGTGAAGTAAGCATCTCTACCATTCACCCGTGTCAAGCATTATATGAAACTCTATTTTAGGAGATAAATGAAAAATTGATTAAGACATCCTTCCTTTCAGTGGCTTAGTGATCGAATATAAGCTTATTCATAAATTCATATATAATAAACCATTTGGAATGTGTGATTTCTTCCTCCTGAGTGACTTCAAAAGTAACTGATAGGCATTTTCAATGTCAAAAATAAAGAACAAATATTTCACGACGTGTTTCTTGCAGTCATTCATCAACAGCGAGAGATGTAAAAGGAAAAACTCCCTACTACAAATATTAAGGTCTTTATTTTAAAACAAGAATACAGAAAGGAGCATAAACTCTGGCAAATCAAGTGTAAAAATATAATTAGGCAAGCCAAAAAAGAATTTGAAGACAAACTAGCAAAAGACTCAAAGCTAATAGCAAAAAAATTTAATATATCAGAAACAGGAAGCCTGCCAAAGAATCACTGGGACCACTGGACATTGAGGCACTAAAAGGGCACTCAAAGAACACAGCAAGGCCACTACAGAGAAGCTAAATGAATTCTTCATATCGGTCTTCACTACAGAGGACGTGAGGGAGATTCCCATGCCTGAGACATTCTTTTTAGGTGACAAATCTGAGGAATTGTCCCAGATTGAAGTGACAGTAGAGGAGGTTTTGGAACAAATTGATAAATTAAACAGTAATAAGTCACCAGGACCAGATGGTATCCACCCAAGAGTTTTGATGGAACTCAAACATGAAATTGCAGAACTACTAACTGTGCTATGTAACCTATCACAACATCCTCTGACAACAGAAGAAGGCCTAGAAGAAGAAGGCCAGACTGCTATCAAAAGAAGCCTAGGGAAGAAGCACGAGGTCTGGCGAAGTAGATCTTAATAGCCTGCTACAGAGGCCCTGGGCTGAAACCCATGATAGAGGGATGCACTGGGTTCCCCTACAGGCCACCAGCAAAAGGACTGGTGAATGCCCCAGACAAGGGTCATAAGAGCTAGTGGGCCTTGAATCAGGCTGGAGCTCTGGCACAAGGCTACCAGACAGTATTTGGACAGGACTCTTACTTACCTTGAAGGGGATGAGACTAAACCGTGGCCTGGCCAGAGGACTGAGTCACAAGACAAAGGGGGCACACAGCAGACGTCAATGATGTGTTACTGAGACTACCGTGAGGAAAACCCTAATGCTGCTGCACCCAGCTGCAAGGCAGCATATTGGCTGGTGAGTCATTTTGTCACAAAGACCCTTTGTAGTCTCAAGGCTGTTCTGTGGTAGGTGTGAAATAAATGAGCAATCTCAGCCGAGTTCCTACTGGACATTTGTCCAAATCATAAATACAACCACCACCGCTGGCACTAATTATCAATTTCAGGAGAGAGATTGAAGACTACCTGGGCCATGGAGATTAAACTACTTTCTCATCACCTAGAGGTGGTCCCTTCACAATGGGATTGAGGTGCATTGGTTGGGCAGTCTGCAGTAGATTGTACTGCCACTGCCTATGCTGTATCTGTCCTGTGCGGGAGCCTCCAGGACTCCCAAAAACATTACAGTTGAGATTTTCAAAAGTGTTCAACATTGGCCTACCTCTGCTCTCATTGAAATTAATGGTCCAAAGTTGAACATTTTTTAAAATCACACCTTAAATGAACTCTTACCAACAACTCTTTGGTTTTGTTGCTGAAATTATGTGACATCAGTTAATAGACTTGGAGGTCGTCAGCATTTAAGATACTTTCACAAAATTAGTCAACTGTAAATATTATTCAGAGAGCTCAATTTGAAATTAACATTGGATTAACCTGTAAAACATGGGGACAAATTATCATCATTTTGCTAACACTTTCCACACAATATCTCAAAATTTGAAAAATATATCTTAAAAACTCAAATATTTGAAGGCATATTCTCACTCTTATGTGCAGCTATAGAGACTGTAGACTCAGTACACCAAGATAAAACTCTACTGCTAAAGCTGTTAATATCCAGTGCAATGAAATTTTCTTAATAAATTCAGTACTCTGCACTTACCTGTAAGATTTCTTTATTATAAGATGCTCCACCAGTGGCCAAAATCCTTGTTCTTGGCACTGTAATGGAATAGAAAGATCAGTTAAATAAGTATCATCAAGATTTGTGCTATTTAAATGGGCAATTAGAGCACGCAAGTGGGAATAAGACAAGATGGGTTCTTTCCCTGACTTTACTACTGGCTCACTCTGTGACTTTGGGCAAGTCCATAGCCTCTCTCTGCCTCAATTTTGCCAGCAGTAAAACTGAGGATAGCACTGTTTAGTCACTGTTATAAAGCATGATATAATCCTTGGATAAAAGAGGCAATATAAATAATGTAAGCTCTGCCGAAGAGGGATACAGTAACAAAGGCAAGATGATATTATGCTACAGTTCTGATCTGAGGTCAACCTCAGTATGGATCTGTTACGTAAGTGCAAACTGACAGACAACTTGCAAAATTCTCAAAACGCATCTCTTTGTGATTACACTAATCATGGCAAACTCCGGATGCCTGAATGATAAGAATATATTTCAAAGAATAATAATTAGGGAGGTACTAGCTCACTCTGCTAAAATAAAAGTCTTTCTAAATCTTCACCCAAAGCAGGAAAGAATGGTTAGTGCACATGTGCACAATGCATGCAAGGGAGCAGTGTCAGTGGAGGCGCAGAGTTCCATCTCACTTCCCATAGATGAGAGCATAAAGGGCATAGCATCCACAACCTGCACTCAATTCCTTTGCCCAATAAGAATCACAGAATCATAGAATATTAGAGTTGGAAGGGACCTCAAGAGGTCATCTAGTCCAAACCCCTGCTCAAAGCAGGTCTAACCTCAGCTAAATCATCCCAGCCAGGGCTTTGTCAAGCCTCATCTTAAAAACCTCTAAAGATGGAGATTCCACCACCTCCCTAGGTAACCCATTCCAGTGCTTCACCATCCTCCTAGTGAAAAACTTCTTCTTAATATCTAACCTAGACCTCCCCCACTGCAACTTGAGACCATTGCTCCTTGTTCTGTCATCTACTACCATTGAGAACAGCCTCACTTAATCCTCCCTGGAACCTCCTTTCAGGTAAAGGCTGCTATCAAATCCCCCCTCATTCTTCTCTTTTGCAGAATAAACAAGCCTAGTTCCTTCAGCCTCTCCTCATAAGTCTTGTGCTCCAGCCCCCTAATGATTTTTGTTGCCCTCTGCTGGACTCTCTCCAACTTGTCCACATCCTTTTTGTAATGGGGGGCCCAAAACTGGACACAATACTCCAAATGTGGCTTCACCAATAACGAATAGAGGGGAATAATCACTTCCATCTATCTGATGGCAAGGCTCCTACTAATGCAGCCTAATATGCTATTAGCCTTCTTGGCAACCAGGGCACACTGCTGACTCATAGCCAGCTTCTTATCCACTGTAACCCACAGATTCTTTTCTGCGGAACTGCTGCCTAGCTCATCAGTCCCCAGTCTGTAGCTGTGTATGGGATTCTTCCGTCCTAAGTGCAGGACTCACCACTTGTCTTTGTTGAACCTCATCAGATTTCTTTTAGCCCAATCCTCTAATTTGTCTAGGTCACTCTGTATCCTATCCCTACCTTCCAAGGTATCTACCACTCTTCCTAACTTAGCGTCATCTGCAAACTTGCTGAGGGTGCAATCTACCCCATCCTCCAAATCATTAATGAAGATGTTGAACAAAACCAGCCCCAGGACCGACCCCTGGGGCACTCTGCTTGTGACCGGCTGCCAGCTAGACATGGAGCCATTGATCGTTACCCATTGAGCCCAATGATCTAGCCAGCTCTCTATCCATTTTATAGGCCATTCATCCAACCCATACTTCTTTAACTTGCTGATAAGAATACTGTGGGAGACTGTATCGAAAGCTTTGCTAAGGTCAAGGTATATCATGTCTACTGTTTTCCCCACATCCACAGAGCCAATCACCTCTTCATAGAAGGCAATCAGGTTGGTCAGGCATGACTTGCCCCTGGTGAATCCATGTTGACTGCTCCTGATCACCTTCCTCTCTTCCAAGTGCCTTAAAACGGATTCCATGAGGACCTGCTCCATGATTTTTCCAGGGATTGAGGTGAGGCTAACGGGTCTGTAGCTCCCTGGATCCTCTTTCTTCCCTTTTTTGAAGATGGGCACTATATTTGCCTTTTTCTAATCATCAGGGACCTCCCCCAATTGCCACGAGCTTTCAAAGATAATAGCCAATGGCTCTGAAATCACATCAGCCAACTCCCTCAGCACCCTCGGATGCATTGCATCTGGCCCCATGGACTTGTGTATGTCCAGTCTTTCTAAATAGTCCTGAACCTGTTCCTTCAGCACTGCAGGATGTTCACCTCCTCCCCATTCTGTGCTTCCCAGTGCAGTAGTCTGGGAACTGACCTTGTCTGTGAAGACAGAGGCAAAAAAGGCATTGAGTACCTCAGGTTTCTCCACATCCTCTGTCACTAGGTTGCCTACCCCATTCTTTAAGGGGCACTCACTTTCCCTCATCTTCCTCGCTGGTAACATATCTGTAGAAACCCTTTTTGTTCCCTTTCACATCCCTTGCTAGCTGCAACTCCATTTGGCCTTCCTCATTTCGTTCCTGCATGTTCAAGCAGTATTTTTTATAATCCCCCCTAGTCATCTGACCAAGCTTCCACTCCTTGTAAGCTTCTTTTTTGTGTTTAAGCTCACCAAAGACTTCTTTGTTAAGCCAAGCTGGGCACCTACCATATTTGCTATTCTTTTTGCACATTGGGATGGACTCCAATCAGTGGGGATGAAAGGCAGGATTCAGAATCTTTGTGGAAAATCCATGTGAAAGAACCACAGTTACTGCAAGGTAAATAATCGTTCTTTCTTCTTCGAGTGATTGTCCACATATTTTCTACTCTTGGTGACTAACAAGCCATTAACCCAGTGCTAGGAGGCTGGTGAGCAGAGGTCAACTTGAAAAGTGATTGTAGGATATCTACCTAAACTAGTTGTAAGGTCTGGATAAAACTTCACTTTGCTGTTCTACATATCTCTGCTATGGAGATGCTACCCAAGCAAGCTGTGCAGGCCAGCCATCTGAACTCTGGTGGAATGAACTCTGATCTGTCCAGATTGCGCTTTTTTAGTCAAAACACAGCAAGTTCTGATACGGTCCAAGATCCACTTAGTCTCTGTGAAGACATAGGCTGCCCCTTAGCCCTTTCAGCAAATGTCACAAAGGGTCCAAGTGTACACCTGAACGGACTCGTCCTATCCAAATAAGAGGATAATGCTCTCACAATGTCCAACATCATTTCTCTTGCTGTGGAATGTGGTTAAAAAATAATTAGGCTACAAGGGCCACCTTGCAGCCATGGGTGAGGTAAGAAGGAACTGAGTGAAACTGTGGCTGCTCTGCCCTTTATGCCTGCTGCTATAGGGAGCAAGAAGGCACTGAGAGCACAGGCATTGTCCTCAACAGACACTGCTGTTGAAAATAATGTTGACTTATGCTCATGTGCACGAAGAGCAGAATCTGTGTGGACAGTCTCTTGAAGTACTGAGCCCATATCTTTTGGGATATTAAAAATAGCAGAGTTAAACTTTTCGTCTTTGAATCAACATTTCAAGAAATGCCTCTTTTCTTCTCTTCATTAATAATTCCCTCACTCTCCAGTGTCTTGTCATTTGTTTTTATGCTTGTCAGAGCACAAAATCTGTCTTTATGTCCATAACCCCAATTCAGCAAGGTACTTAAGCATGCTAGTAGTGGAGTTTGTTGCTGGATGGGGGAGACCCAGGTTTAATCCCTTTGTCTGAAAACAGGCAAAGCAGGGACTCAAACCTGGGTCACCCACTTCCAGGTGAGTGCCCTAACCGTTGAGCTATTCTGGGCGCACCTTATGGTTTTTTCACAAAACCTTTTTTTTTAAATCTCAGTTTCGTCCCAATGCAGAATGGGAAGATTTTGAAATCTTGAAAATGTTCAATAGATAGGAAGATCATTTCCTGCCCAGATCTTGTGGGTAGTCCCATTGACTTCAAAAAGACTATTCATATGCTTAAAGCTAGGCAAATATTTAAATACCGTTGCTGAAGTGGGGCCCATGTTTGTAAAGCACAGCATGAATTTATGGCTTTAGATGTTTTGTAATAATAAATAGTAACTACTATAGTGTTTGGTACAGTTAAATGCTATAATACTGAAGACCTCTCCTTCACTATTTACATCTATATTAGATCAGCCTCAATTTAGCTTGACCTGAAGACAAATAAAACACAATGGAAAAGGTTGTCAAACAGCTCTGGAGGCTACAAACAGCTCTTTATGCTCTCTCTTTTAGAGAGTCTGTAGTCAAACATAAAAAACAATAACAAACTGAAGATATAGATTGCATAGGGTCTTCATACAATTTCTGAATCTACAGTGACTTGCTCAGTTAGAGATTATATGACACATCCAAAGCACAGCAAATAGGACCTCACTTTACCAATACATTAATCTTATTTTCCTTTTTGGAGGATATTCCATGATGCACAAATTGAGTTTTAAAAGCCATTAAGATCTCTGTCAATGTCAGTAAACAAATCAACCAAATGGCAGGGATTCCTCAGGGGAAACAAGTTTCAATTATACCTACATGGAGTGACAGATCCCTGCCAAGATTATCAAAACAATGTAATGCAGAAACAACTGAAAAATAACCAGTAAACCACTGTGCCCGGAAACAAATCTGAACTCTTTATGGTTTGCTTAATTGCTCAATTTCTCTTTTACTACACCTTATTGTGGGCATGGTGCTCTCAAAAAAGCATCATATCCAAGATGAAAGTACTGCATTTGAAAGTCATCCTGGAAAACAGACACAAGTGAAAAGCAGAAATAGGTTAACCTCACTTTGCAGTATGACAGTGACCAACTCAAAGAATGACACTTGCTTCTAACTCCAGCCACATCATACCATGCCACTATACCAAAGTCAGGGAAGAACAACGTAGAACATAAAGGTGATACGGGCAAATAGTAGGAGTCCAAATAAAAATTACAATCCCTTCCTGGCTCAATTGCTTTTTTCAACTACTTCTACCCACGCATACTCCAGCCATTTGTCCTTTTATATGTTTTATTATGAAAGCATCCAACTTTTGATCATTGTAATAATTTACGAATATGTTGCTGTATATTTTAAGTGGCCCTGGTAAACGCAGGGCTACATATTACTTGTATTGTATGTTCTCCGGATTTATATTAAGTGACTTCAGTGTCCATACAGAAGATAATTCTTCTGTGTTGGCTCAGGGTCTCATGGCTATCATGACTCATCCCTAAGTTACGTCTGAGCCTGAGCCTTTTTTAAGTTCAATGAGTCATCAATTACTTGCAAGGTTCAGCCAATCCACAGGTGAGGTCCTACCCTGGTGATCCCAAGGCAGGTATATAGGCTCCTAAAGGAAACAATCTGTCCGGTCTGCTCATCACTAACTGGCCAGGAACACTCCCCTTGCCAGTAGTTTCAGCAGACTGCCCTTGCTCCTGCTCCAGCCAGACCCTATTCCAGCCTGCATCTGCTTCTGCCTCACCTGGTCTCCTGGCAACTATTTGAGTAGACTCTCCTTTACGTGCTTGGTCCAGCAGCTGAGATGGAAACCTCTCACATCTGCTACTGAGATGTCAGAATTAATTCAGTGCCTTCAGAGCCAACTTTCCCAGCTCCACTTGGAGAACACTCTCTCTGCTCACTCTGGACCCCCCAGTGCAGCCAGATACAGTACCTTTAGAACAAGGTCTGAAGGTACAGCTGCCAGAGACGTTAGATGGGAACTGCCAGAATTTCTGCGGGTTCTTCAATCAATGCCATCTGTTGTTCCTGATGTACCCTGCGATTTAACCCATTGGTCAGGCCAAAGTTGGGCTTGTTATCATTTTATTGACCGGTGAAGGTCTAAACTAGACCTTTCCTCTCCTAGAGCAGGCAAACCTGGTCCTTGGCAATTTTGACGAGTTCATCCATTTCTCTCTCATATTTGATGGCCCACACCGTGCTCATACCGCTGGTGCTGCCTTGCAGTTTCTTAAACAAGGTCATTGGTCCACCATGGCATATGCCACCCAGATTCCACATTTGGTCACTGATGTGGAATAAATAAGGAGGCACAAATCTATCATTTCTGTCAGAATCTAAGTGATAACATAAAAAATGAGTTGGCCTGGGTAGGCCCCCCTCACCTCTATGATGTTGAACTCAGACACTGAAGTATGCATATACGATGACAACCAACTGTTCAAACAGCATCAACTAAAAAAAAGGTATATGTTTTACCCCAGCCAAGTCTTGTCCCATTCCAGCCACAGCCAGTCCCAGGGCGAGAGCCTTTGAAAATCAACATGATGCACAAACATCTCACAAACTGGGAGAAGGAGTGTTGCTGACAGAATGACCTTTGCCTATACTGTGGCAAAGACAGAACGGCCTTTGCCTAAACTCCTGGTATCCAAGACAACAAAGGTGCACCCAGTGTTCCATGCTTCCCTGCTGAAAAAGTGCAATGACAACTCCTTTCCTGGACAGATGGAGCCACTTCCTCCCTCCTCCTCCTCCCCCATCATGGTCCAGTGGCAGGAAGAATATCTGATGAAGCAGATCCTAGAATCCAAGATTCTCTAGGGAAACTTATATACCTCGCTGATTGGGATGTCTATGGCCTAGCTGTTCATTCCTGGAAGCCTGCCAACAACATATATGCACCAAGCCTACTTTGGGAATTCCATTGGTCACACCCCAACAGGCCCATCGACATCTGTTATGCATCTTTTGAGGGAGGTGTGATGGGATGGTAACTCATTCCTGAGTTAACTCTGAGCCTGCACCTGTTTAAGTGCAATGAGTCATCAATTACCTGCAGGGTTCAGCTAATACACAGGGGAAGTCCCACCTAGATGACACCAAGTCATTACGTATAAACTCCTAAGAGAAGCAGTCTCTCCCAACTACTCAGTATCACCATTTGGCTGGGAACAATCCCTGTGCCAGTAGTTTCAACAGACTATCTTTGCTTCTGTTCCAGCCTGCTCCTGCTTCTGTTCTAGCCTGTGCCTGTTTCCATTCCAGCCAGCCCCTGTTTGAGCCTGCATCTGCTCCTGCCTCAGCCAGCCACCCAGGGAATCTGATACTCTGTATAGAGAGCTGGTGATGGAGAGAGTGAAGGTTACACCTTTGTAATGGTCAGACTGTTACCTCCTGCAATTTGAAGTTAGCGCAAACCTCTACTCCTTTTAGATCAGAAGACCTATTTCACTTGCAGAGAGTGATAGATTGGACTGGGATTCAGCCTTTAAAGGAAAACACCCTTCCAATAGTGATCCATTCTATTAGTGACCTGGTAGGACATTATAAGGACCTTTGTTTTTTGATTAATTCAATAATTCAGAAGTACAGTATGTTGACATTTTTCAAATGAATTTTTTTTAAATAAAAAAATGGCCCTTTCCAAAAGTACTTTTCTTTTTTAAAGTGAACATTGTCAATTTTTTTATTGTTTTTCCACTTAACATTTCATATCTTTTATGTCTTTTCATATTTTTGTGAATTTTTTTCCATGTTATTTATATTTTTGGCATATAAAAAATCTTCAGCGAAAACTGTTAATGTCTAAATGGTTGCAACAATTTTTGTTTAGGGTTTTCAATAAGTCAAAATTTAATTATTGTTTTTGAAGAAAATATCAATAAAAATATTGTGAAATTTTAAAAAGAAAGAAAAATGGTTCTTTTTCAAATACTTCAAAATAAAAACCAGACCAACATTTTGAAATTTTTTCTAAAACTACTTTTGGATTTTTTTACCTACTCTATTTCAAAGAGTTCTCTCAGGTCACCTTGACCTATAAACTCTATATCAATGTAATGTATTGAGCGAAGTTTAGAGTTCATGTGGCACTCATCAGAAGGTTTCTAGGTAGTTGACAGCCTGGTAAATCGTTGTTGTCTCCAACAAAGTCTGATCTACTTGTCTTATCTATATCACAAGCAAGATGGATCAAAGTCAAATGTGGTTGGCTACTTTTGTGGAAGAAGATGTGCGTGTGAACAGCACAGAGGCAATTATTACCCTTCTTGAGTTTCTGCCAGTTATGTTCATTGAGGAAGTGGATGTTCAAGGGAATGGGTCTGAAAAAGCCTGAGTTTGATGACTTCGAGGTTATGGTTCATCTCTTCTCTCAGTCTCTCTCCTGGATTTTAAGGATTCTCCTTTTTTTTATTTGTACAAACTTTGTGTATTTTAGTGAATGATATACATGTAATTGGGCACATATTACAAATAAACAATCATCCAGTAATTTATGTACAAAGAGGAACAAACAAAGACATCATTCATCCATCATTATCAACTGTGTTCAGCTGACTGTGTTTGTACTTGTCAGGAGCTGCCATCCATCCTTTATGGCAATGCACAAAAAGTACTTAAATGCAGTGCTGCTGAAATAACCTAACAACTGTAACAAACATAATTCATGGATTAAATCCTTTGACAGTTCAGGGAATTGGTTTAAACATCTTTTTAATTAAAGCCCCATCTACAGTACACAAACAGTTATACTGGATTGTTTGTGTTTTGTAAAGAGGGGGAGGTCTAAAATCAGCATTACATTGGTGTGCAGAATTTTAGCTTTTTAGAGGGTTGATATACAATTTTTCCTCCTACTGTGTGCATGCTAGTGCTGATGGTGTAATGAAATATCTATGACAAGAAGGACTCCTGCAGGGTACACATCTGCTACACATATCTTATCTGCTGTATGAAACATATTGACTTTGTTTTAATAGAATTGGTTAAAGCAGTAATACCTGTAGAAAAAAAAAGTAAGAAAGAAGCAAAGATAGCATCAGTTTACTGTGCAACACGTATGAGTGACACATACTTTCCTACACAAGTTGTGTGTGGCCTATCTACTTTGAATGGAATCCCGTTCTGCCTAAGGAATGCCCTCTCAGGTCTCAGACTTCTAGCCGTCATCTCTGAGGGCAGGGACCTATGTCCCTTCTCTCTGCAGACTGGGGTTTTAGGCCGCAGCTCCCTTACACTCATTGTGATTCCCCTCAATCAGGTCTGACCAAGAATCTAGCCTCTACACTTTGCTTTGTGCTAAGGGCTATGACCAGGGAATGCCAATAACTACAAGTAACCCAAACTGCTTTTTCAAAGCAGATTACATTTATTTAAGCACAAAAACATACAAAGAAAAAACATAAAAAACAAAACAAAGATCAAAACATACTAAATGTACCAGAAGTTGCCCATTTTACACATAGGGGAGTCTGGCTGGCTGAAGTCCTTCCAGCCCTCCAGCAGGTTTGGGACCAAAGAGCAGATGTTTTTATTGAATCAAACAAATGGCCCCCCTGTCAGGATAAACTCAGCCTTTGAAAACAAAACTCTTGCTTTGTCTCCCAGCCTTCTGAAAAGAAAGGGTTACTCACCTTGTGCAGTGACAGGTGTTCTTCGAGATGTGCGTTCCTGTGCGTGCTCCAATTTAGGTGTTGTCACATCCCGCGCCCTTGTTGGAGATCTTCTCAGCAGTATTCACTCGGGCTGCACAGGCGCAGCTGCAGTCTTGCAGCGATGTTGGCGTGTCTTGTAGCACATGCATGACCCGAGCCCCTTAGTTCCTTCTCTACCACAGAGCCCACTGTTAGAACTCTGAAGTAGAGGGGAGGAGGGAGGATAGTGGAGCATCCACAGGGACACACATCTCAAAGAACACCAGTTACTGCAAAAGGTGAGTAAACCTTTCTTCTTCTTCAAGTGATGTCCCTGTGGGTGCTCCACTTTAGGTGACTATAGAGCAGTGCCCTGTATTGGAGGAGGGACTTCGGTGTTAATTATTTTGTGCAGATGACAGTACAGTTAAGCATAATGAGGCATCCTTGGCAGATGCCTGGTCAATAGCTTAATGTTTTATAAAAGTATGTGCTGATGCCCATGTGGCAGCTTTGCATATGTCCGTTATGGTGTGGGTGCACAAACAACTGGAAATACTCTGTAGACCCACTAAGAATCTTTTCACCATTGGGTGAGAGAATATGATCATATTGTTTATTTTTTCGTGGAAGACAGTAATTGCTGATAGATGAACTTTTAAGGAACTAATAGATAAACCTGATTTCTTTAGTTCTAATATGTATTCAAGAATTATTGAGATAGAAGATGGTGCCTCGATTTGTCTCCCTTTGCGCCACGATTGGAACCTGTGCCATTTCTGTAGGTAAGTCTTTCTTGTCAATTTTCTGCTCTTTATTAATATCTGTCTAACCTGTTCTGAGCACTCTAATGCATCAGGACAGAACCACTTATTAATCATGATGTGAGATGAAGCTTTCGTATTTCTGGGTAATAAATTCGACCTGCTTCCTGGTAGAGGAGATTGTGCCTCGGGGGAAGCATAATCTGTTTGCGTATTGACATGTTTAGGAGACCCAAGAACCACATTTGTCTCAGCCAAGCTGGTGTTATCATTATGGCAGTTGCCTTGTTGGTTCTGATTTTGTTTAAGGTCTTGTGTATCATAGGTATGGGTGGAAATGCATACAGTAGACCATTGCCCCGTTTGAGTAGGAAAGCATTGCCCATCGATCCTAGTCCTATTCCTGCTCTCGAGCAGAAAAGATGACACTTGCGGTTCTGTTTCATGGCAATAAGATCTATCACTGGATGCCCCCATAGGTGAACAATTTCCTTGAGGACTTCGTTGTTCAATTCCCACTTGTGAGTGCATGCAAAATGTCTGCTTAGATTGCCTGCAATTGTGTTCTGCTTGCCGGGCAGGTATGCAGTCGATATGTCGATGTTGTGTTTTATATACCAGTTCCATAGCTTCATTGATTCGCTTCAGAGGGAGCAGGATCTTGCTCCTCCCTGGCGGTTTATGTAAAACATACAAGCTACGTTGTCCGTCATCATTTTTATTGATCTGTTCATTATTTGCAGTAGAAAGTGGTGGCAGGCATTGCACACTGCTTGAAGTTCTAATATATTCATATGAAGGTAAGTTTCTGCTTCCAACCAACTGCCCTGAACTGTGTGCTCCTGCATGTGTGCTCCCCATCCTAAGAGTGATGCATCTGTAGTAATCATGATTGATGGCGGATTTGGGGAAAATTGAATTCCAGTCATCATGTTTTTCTCTTGAGTCCACCATGTAAGGGAATCTTTTACTTCATTTGGTATTGTCCATAGTCTGCCCACACTGTGTCTGTTTGGTTTGTATACTGAAGCAAGCCATCCTTGGAGACATCACGTCCGAAGTCATGCATGTCATACCACAAACTCTGTAGCTGCCATGCGACCCAGAAGCTAATATGTGCATTCCTTACTAACGAGATCAGGTCTGTAATAGCTTTGAATCTCGGCATTGGTAGTGATGCCCTGACTATTGTTGAATTCAACTCTGTTCCTATGAATTCTAGACATTGAGTAGGATTCAAAGTGGACTTTTCTATGTTTATTCTTCATCCCAGCTTCTGGAATACTTTCATGGTTCGATTGGTAGCGTGCTTGGCTAGGCTTTAGGTAGATGCCTTTATGAGACAATCGTCCAAATATGGGAAGATGGAAATTCCCCGTTTCCTTAAATAGCGCCACAATAGCAAGCACTTAGGAAAACACTCTTGGTGCCATGGAAAGGTCAAATGGTAGAACTCTGTGTTGGTAGTGGTTGCCGGAGACCATAAATCTTAGGAAACGCCTGTGCGCCGGGTTGATAGTAATATGAAAATACGCCTTGGAGGTTGAGGGCTGAGAATCAGTCCCCTCTTTGCAGTGCCGGTATTATTGTTGTTAGAGTGACCTTTTTGAATTTTTGCCGCTTCACAAATTTGTTCAATGCCCTGAGGTCTAATGGGTCTCCATCCCCCATTCTTTTTCTGTACCAAGAAATAGTACATGCTGAGGCGGTACATGTTCTATCGCACCTGTTTGTAGAAGATGGTCTATTTCTTGTAGCAACACTTGCATGTGAAATGAATCCCTGAAAAGAGACAGGGAAGGGTAGTGGGTGGAGGGGGGGAGGAGTGGATAGGAATGGGATGGTATATCAAGACTTTATTATTTCCAAAACCCATTTGTCTGTTGTTATTGATGACTAATTGAGATGGAATGGTCTTAGGCAAAATTTGAAGTTTTCCTTTAGTGAGGCTGGCACTGCATGGTGTTTGGGATTTCTCAGACCCTTGACCAAGCCCTCAAAACTGTTGTTTGGACAGGTTGAGAAGTGGTGGATGATTGTTGTGGCTGTCTTCGTCGTTTTGATCTCTGTTTTCCCCTTTGGGATTCATATTGCCTGTACTGTGGTTGGAAAGGATATCTGTGAGGGTAAGGCTGAAACTTGTACTGTTTCCTTCTCGTTCCAGGTGTACATATTGTGGTGAGGGAGACCTATTCTGCCCCTGAGGGTCCTGCACTTTTGTCGGCTACGCCGGTGGTGTGACCGGGTGGGAGTAGGGGCAGGGCCCAGTCCTGCCCTCTACTCTGGGCCCCGACCCAGGGACCCTGCAAGGAGTAGCCTCAAATGGCTTAGTTCATGAGCTACTACCTTCCCTTGGGTCACTTGTCCGTGGCCCCCCTGCTTGCAGTCCACTTCCTGGAATCAGGTATGCGGGTTTCCCCCTTCCTAGCTTGAATCTCTCTGTTCAATTGTTTGAGCAGCGCTGGTCCTCCATCAGGCCTTTGGGGCCTGTGTCCCCCAGCCCTGCCTGGACGGGCTTCTCCCTAACTCCCGTGGCTTGGTGCTATGGCAGCAACAACACTAGCTCCAAGCCTTGTAGCAGCTCTACTTCACTCTACTCCACTCCTTCATCCAACTCCCTCTCAGCTGCCCCTGTCTGCCTGAAATGGAGGCCTTTAACTGCTGGGGCAAGCTCCTTAATTGGTCTGAGCTGGCCTAATTGGCCTAATTGCTCTGGAGTAACCCCAGCTGAATCACCCAGGGAATAAGGATTTATTGAGCCTGGGGCTAATATATATATGCCTTCCAGCACCCTTCTATAGCCGTCAGGTCTGGCCCTATCACAATATGCCTAGTGTCCTGAAGGTTGCCTTCGAGTCCTTCATAGAATGCAGGACTTCATCTGTCTTGTCGGCAAAAAGCTGGTTTTTTTCAAAGGGAAGGTCCTCTATTTTCATCTGCAGTTCCCTTGGAAGGCCTGCGCAGTGAAGCCAGGAAGCTCTATGCATGACAACAGCCGTGGCTATTGTCCTAGCTGCAGTATCAGCCACATCTAAAGCTGCCTGCAGGGATGTTCAAGCTGTGAGTTGTCCCTCATTAATCAACTTTCTGTATTAGTCTCTCTTGGCCTCTGGGATGTCACTGATGAAATGTGATAACTTTTCATAGATGTTATGATCATAGTTTGATAGTAGTGCTGCGTAATTAGAGACCCTCATTAATAAGGTGGAGGACGAATATACTTTTCTGCCTAATAAATCAAGTTGTTTCCAGTCCTTGTCATGTGGTGCGGATTTATAATTCGTCTGCTTTCCTCTCTGGTTGGCCTCATCTACGACTAGTGAATTTGGCAGTGGATGGGTAAATAGGAATTCCATCCCTTTGTCTGCTATATAACATTTTCTATCATTCCTCTTGTTGGTGGGAGGAATGGTTGCTGTGTCATCCATATATTACTGGCTGGTTCCATTAAAGCCTCATCCATCAGGAGAGTGATTTTTGAGGACGTTGCTGAATGCAATATCTTCAGCAGCTTATGGTGTGACTCTGTCACTTCTTCAAGAGGGATCTCTAAGTTCTGAGCTACCCTCTTGAAAAAATCATTAAATTGCTTCAGATCGTCTACAACAGTCAGTGCAGGGTGGAATCACAGCTTCATCAGGTGAAGATGATGACTCGTTTGTGGGAGGAGAGGTATCCTGATCCCCAGTGAAGATCTCTGCCCGAGTTTCTTTCCCTGCTTCAGCCACTGTAGCTGAAATTGATGATCTCACTGATTTTGTTGTACTCACATGGGAGTTGATAGGTCTTTCATAAGGTCTAGTGTTGGAGGAGTAAGCATCCCAGTTATGCCACTGCACTGGTTTGACATCGGAGGGCAAACCATGGTGGACCATAATAAGGACATGGTTTATGCTCTCTATGGTAGGCATAATCACTGGGTTCTAGTGAAGGTCTGGTGGGGGAGAAGTATTCAGATGAAAATTGAGCTTCTTCTGCTTCACTATCATCATCACTGAGAGAGTGCATTGGCGAGAATCCTCATCATGTGCGAAGTGTATTGGAGAGCCAGTGCTGTCTTCCGATCTTGGAGATGAGGTGTGGATGGGTTATATGTGATATTGTTTGCACCTTCTTTTCCCTGACGGTGCCAAGGTTGGTGCCGTGGTCCCAATCGGCTCCGTAATGGTAGTCAGTATCAAGACTGGTGCAATATAGGAAGACGGTGTTGTGATCAGTGCATCACTAAGAGTTGGTGCTGCTGTCGGTGCCTTCTCGGTTACCGGTGCCATGGCCAGTATATTCTTTATCTCCAGTACTGTGGTCAGTTTTGGTGCCAGCATGGGTGCCATAATTTCTCCTAGCACTGTACTCTTCTTTGGTGCTGTTGAACATGGCGGTGCCGCAGGGACCATTGACCGTTGGTCAGGCGATTTCTGCACTGTATTTTTATGTGGTGCCGTACTGGAGGAGGACAGCTTTTTTAAATCGCTCAACTCCTGGCCAGGATGTTTTAGGTCCTTGAGTGGCACTGACCGTGCTGTACCTGAGGATACTTTCGCCTCTCTGGTATTGCCTTTAGGGGACAGCCTCTTAGGTAAACACTTTCTCTTTGCTGCAGGACTAGAAGTTGGAGATGAAGCCCTTTTCCTTGGCGAGAGTTCTGTGTTAGGATTGTACGGTCCCAGGTCAGACGAGGGTGTGAGGGATTCTTCCATTAGAATTAACTTCAACCTCAGGTCTCTGTCCCTCCTGGCCCTCGCTTTAAGATTTTTGCAATGTGTACATTTTTGAGGTACATGGGTTTCACTCAGGCACCGTACACAGAGTGAGTGTCCATCCGACACTGGCATAGCCTCCTTACAGGAGGTACATCTTTTAAAACCAGGGGAACCGGGCATATCCTATTCCTATAAGCTCCACTACTCAGAGAATTAAAATAAAATAAAATAAATTTGGGGGAAAAAAAATTTTTTTAAACAGGTAAGTAAATAAGTGACTAAAGCAGAATTAACTATGACTAAACTAAATTAATAATTAATTCTAAAATATCTAACTACAAACAAAGTTTGACTGCTGGCAATGCTCTGTCTTGGACCATGGATAGTTGAGAAGGAACTGAGGGGCTCGGGTCACACACGCACTACAAGACGCTCCAACGGCACCATGAGACTGCAGCCATGTACGCATAGCTCAAACAAATACTGCTGAGAAGATTGCCGATCAAGAGCATTGGATGTGACATCATCTAAAGTGGAGCACCCACAGGGACATCACTCGAAGAAGAACAAGTAAAACCAGTCACAGCCCCTTCTCCCCCAGAGATCAAGCCCCAAAAGGCTGGGTATCTGCATAACCAGCTTTGGGATTTTGCATTAATCACCCAGTGAACCCAGGTTCCTCGGGAAATCCTCCAGTGAGTCAGAAGCATACAAAAGCATACAACCTGTATTGATACAAAAGGCTGTGAATATTCTAAAGGCTCATATTGTCTGGCCCATCTGAATACAATAGTCTTTGAAGTTTTCAGTGCTTACAAGCCTGGCTCAAACATACAGATAACATTCATAACATTAAATACAATAGTCTCAGGATAGGCCGGTGTTCATTATATCTGTCACAGTGAGCAGATCATTGAATTAACTATTACAAATATGCACTATGGGCCTGATCCAAAGACCACTGAAGCCTATGGAAAGACTCCTGTTGACTTCACTGGTCTTTGTATATCAGACCCTATTTCATTTGGGGCACAATAATGTGTCCAAATTACGTCCTAAATTATGCCCATGAAATCTCAATGAAGTCAGAGGGGAGAATCTGACCCAACATTTTAAAGTTTAAAACCAATTTCAACTCCTGAATATAAATTTTGTAGTTAAGGTTTTATTTAAGGAGAAGACAGTTTCTATGGATATATACACATTGCTAGAACTTTCTCCTCCTTCATGGGTGGAAGCCTGAATAAAATAGCATGACGGAACAAGCATTCAAGATGCAACATCACTTCATTCCAGCAACAAATGTGATTTCAAATAATTGCAATTTATGATTTGCAAGTAATGGCAAAAATCAATCCATTCTTTATTTCCCTGATTAAACCCCAAACTCTGCACTTTAAAGAAAACAAAGTTGGCTTTTGATTCCAAAAAAACATGACTTTATATTTGTATTATTTTGTCTGATTTACAAAACAAACACTCCAGAATTGTTCCTAAAAAAGCTAAATATGAGTCAAAACTGTATTACTGTTGCAAAAAAAGCAAACATCATTCTGAGTTGTATTAGAGGTGTGTTTTAATCAAGACACAAGAAGTAATTCTTCTGCTCTACTCCACGCTGATTAGGTCTCAACTGAAGTATTGTGTCCGGTTCTGGGCAACACATTTCATGAAAGATATGGACAAATTGAAGAAAGACCAAAGAAGAGCAACAAAAATTATTAAAGGTCTAGAAAACATGACCTATGAAGGAAGATTGAAAAAATTGAGTTTGTTTAGTCTGCAGAAGAGAAGACTGAGAGGGAACATAACAGTTTTTAAGTACGTAAAAGATCGTTACCAGGAGAAAGGAGGATAGGACAAGAGGCAATGGGCTTAAATTGCAGCAAGGGCGAATTAAGTTGGACATTAGGAAAATTTCCTGTCAGCACTGGAATAAATTGCCTAGGGAGGTTGGGGAATCTCCATCATGGAGATTTTTAAAAGCAGATTATACAAAAACCTGCCTCTTCAGTTCCTTCTTGCCAGCTGACTCCAACAGAAGGATGTGTGGGCGGGTTTTGGAATGGACATGAGCAACACATCTCAAAGAACAGTTACAGGTTAGTAACCGTTTTTAGTTCTTCGAATGCTTTCTCATGTCAATTCTAAGTAGGTGACTCTCAAGCCATTACACAGGAGGAAGGGTCGGAGCTTGGTGGCACGCAGATTGTAGCACTGCTCTGCCAAATGTGGCATTCTCTCAAGCCTGTCGATGGCGTAATGAGAGACAAAGGTATGAATAGACAACCACGTATAGTATAGTATAGTAGTTAGCATGTCACAAGGGGCTAAAAGGGATGTCCCATTAGTCTTCCTATTACCAGGATGGGGTTCCAAGGGGGAAACGGTTGCTGTATTTGAGGGTACAATCTAGGTAGTCCTTTGAGAAAATGCCCAACCATTAGATTGGTAAATACCGATCGGGCAGTCACCCAAGGCTGAAACACTGAGATCACGGCCAAGTGTACCTTGATAGATGATACTGAAAGCCCTTGCTGCTTCAAGTGCAACAAGTACTCCAGGATGAAAAGTATCGATGACTGTGTAGGAGAAGCCCTTCTTTGCATTGATCAGACTGATAACCTTTTCCACTTAGCGAAGTATGTGGCCCTAGTGGATGCTTTACTGCTACTGAGAAGGACTTCTCTGACAGGTCCTGAAAATAACAACTCCATGGGGTTTAGCCATGGAGCTTCCATGCCATGAAGTGGAGAGACTCAAGGTTGGGGTGTCGAAGGCTGGAACTAGTGGTAGGTAGTACTTCCATTGACAGGTCAAGGAGTGTGGTGTACCAATGCAGTTGCGGCTAAGCTGGAGCTATCAAAATCATGGAAGCCCTGTCCTTCCTGACCTTCAGCAGTACCTTATGAACGAGTGGAATTGGTGGGAATGCGTACAACAACTCACCCCTTCATGGGAGGAGGAATGCATCCACTACCAGGCCTGGACCGTGATTCAAGGAGGAGCAGAACTGCAGGCATTTCTTGTTGTGTCTTGTTTTGAACAGGTCTGTACCGGGATCTACCCCCACGTTGGAAGATGCTGTTCACAATGTCCCGGTGAACACACCACTCGTGACTGGAGAAGGACCTGTTGAGATGGTCTGCCATTTCATCCTGAGATCCTGGAAGGTAAGATGCCTGTATATATATTGAATGGCTATACAAAAGTCCCAGCTGGAGGGCTTCCTGGCACAGGAAGAGGAGTATGCTCCATCCTGTCCGTTTATAAAAATATGGCTGTTGTATTGCCATCATGACTGATACACATTTGGCCTCCAGATGGGCTTGGAAAGACTGACAGGAAAAGAATACTGCTCTCACCTCTCTGACATTGATGTAAAGTGAGAGCTCTGGTCGGGACCAAAGACCTTGGGTCCTGAGTCCTCCTAGATGAGCTCCCCAACCCATCGCTGAGGCATCAGTAACTAGAGACAACGAGGGGTAAGGTGTGGAAAAAGGAACTCTTGTGCAGACTGACAGCGGATCGAGCCACCAATGAAGGGTTTCAATCACGAGGGAGGAAGCAAGATTACCCTGTCCAGGTGGGCTCGAATCGCATGATACACTGAAGCTAGCCACGCCTGGAGGGGCCTGAGGCGTAGTCTTTCATACTGAACAACATACGTGCATGTTGTCATGTGCCTCAGCAGCTTCAGGCAGTTTCGTGCCATGATGGTGGGGAAACATCTGATGAAGGATATGGCCCAGAAATTAGACTCCAGAAGAAATGCTCTGGCCTGGCTTTAGTCCAGCGCTGCTCCTATGAATTCTATCCTTTGAGTGGGAGTGAGAATTGACTTTTGCATGTTTACCAAGAGACCCAGCTTGTCAAAGGTTGATCTTATCAAGTTTAATCTGCCTCCACCTCTGCATTGGTGTGACCCTTGATCAGCCAGCCGTCAAGGTACGGAGAGACCTGCACCTTCTACTTCCTCAGGAATGCGGCAATGACTGCCATGCACTTTGTGAACACACAAGAGGCTGAAGACAGGCCAAATGGTAGGACAGTGAACTGGTAGTGGGTATGGTTGACTACAAATTGGAGGAACCTTCTGTGACTCGGGATGATAGACACCTGGAAGTACGCGTTCTTCAAGTCAAGGGCAGCATACCAATCCCCCGGATCCTGGAAGGGTTGTGGCATGGTCGGCTAGTTTAGCCCTCTCGTGGGTACTGTGCCCTCTTCGGCTACGACTATGGCGTGCCTGGGTGGGAGCGGGGGGGCCCGATCCCGCCCTCTGCCCCAGGTCCCGACCCAGGGACCCTGTGTGGAGTAGTCTTCAAACCACCCAGTCCGTGACTTACTCCCTTCCCTGGGTCGCCTGTCTTTGGCCCCACTGCTCGCAGTCCGCTTCCTGGAACTGGGTGGGGAGGGGTTCTCCCTCAGGCCTGTGCCTTGGGTCCCTGGCCGTAGCCAGACAGGTACCCTCCCTCTTGTCTCTGGTACATTTGGGGTTGTAATATGTGGCAGTGGTTGCTCCAAGTCCTGTAGCAGCTCCGCTCCGCTCTGCTCTGCTCCTTCTCCTAACTCCCTTCCAGCTGCCCCTGTCTGCCTGACAGGGAGGCTTTTAACTGCTGGGGCAAGCTCCTTGATTGGCCTCAGCTGGCCTAATTGGCCTAATTGCCCCAGAGTAGCCCCAGCTGGATCACCCAGGGAACAGGGATTTGTTCATTCTGGGGCTAACATAGACCCCCTCTACTACTCTCCTGTAGCAATTGTTGTACTCGGTGTGTTGGTTACCGATGTTTATCAGTGTAGGCTGCGTGCGTGTGTCCCTGTGTAGATGCTGTCCCAGCTCTGCGCAGGAAACTGAGACGGCTCTCACGATCGAATGAGTCGACATGACCACAGATTAGCTGAGTAACGAAGGCACCCAAGCTGGGTTTATTGCATGCGGCACAATGAGAAATGACTTACAGAGTATCTCTGGGTCAGTTTCATATTGGCAGCGTTACAATGGTCTCAGCCCAACAGCGGGACTTTCCGTTATCCCCTAGACCGGACACCGGTATTCCCTCTGACACCCTCTTTTATACACTGTTACATACACTTTCGGTCTGCCCCCTTTCACGTAGGTAGTTGCCACCCTCCTGACGTAGTCTAATACCACCTTTTTCCGTTGATTGGCTGATTTGGGCACCGCCACTCCATGTATCATTTCTACCCATCAAAGTGTCATTTCAGAGAGTTAGTATCTTGGTACCTCTTATACCCACTACACATTTTAGTAATATTTTGGCAGTCTTACAACCTTGCAGAATCAGCACTTTCCTATACCAGTCTCAGTTAACTTGAGTGACCCCTTAGACTTCTGTTCACTCGGCTTTTTCCATTTAGGCCTTAGCCTGTTTTACAGGCCTTAAGCTCTCACTTCTTACTACAGCCATCAGGTCTGGCCCTGTCACAGGGTATAACGGAGACCAAAGAGACCATGCTGAATCTCAGCTTCTTCATGAATCTGTTGAGGTTTTGCAGGCCAAGATGGATCTGAGACCGCCTTTGGCTTTTGGGATTAGGAAGTAGCAGGAGTAAAACCCTTTGCCCCTTAGCTCCTGAGGAACCTCCTCCACCACTCCTAATTTTAGGAGTGTCTGCACTTCTTGGTTTAGAAGTTGCTCATGAGAAGGGTCCCTGAAGAGAGACAGGGAGGATGGGAAGCAGGGAGGCAACTAAATTGAATGAAGTATCCCAATTCTACCATGCATAGCACTCAGCAATATGAAGTGATCTGGGCCCATGCCTGGTAAAAGTGGGATAGCTGGTCCAAAAAATAGAGGGGTGATGGAGCCAAGTTCCTAATCACTATGCTGTCTTCGGGCACACCCTCAAAATTTCAGCTTGGAACTGGAAGATTGCATGAAGGACCAGATCCTTGGCTGGAATAGAGTGGAGGGGCCCATCTCCTATAGTTCCTGCCACGCTTTCAACTGTAGTCCTGCCTGGGTTGGGATTGATAAAACTGAGGCAGGGATTGTGGCTTAAAATGCCTCCTTAGTGGAGCAGCGGTATGAAGCTCCAGGGACTTCAAGGTAGCTTGAGAATGCTTGAGGCTATGGAGCTTTGAGTCTGTCTGTTCCGAGAACAGCGCTAGCCCTTCCAAAAGGAGGTCCTGAATGGTCTGTTGGACCTTGTGTAAAAGTATAAGGCTTGCAGCCAAGAGCTCCATCTCATGACTACAGCAGACGACATGGTGTGGGCCACTGTGTCAGCCACGTCTAGTGCCGCCTGTAGTGAAGCCTTCATTACTACTTTGCTCTCTTCTACTAGGACTGTAAAGTCTGTCCTGGAGTCTGAAGGTATCAGCGCCATAAATTTGGATATGTACCCCCAAGAGTTAAAGCTGCATCTACTAAGGCTCACTTGTATGTTAGCAATGCGAAGCTGGAGCCCTCCACCAGAATATACTTCTTTACCGAATAGGTCCAGTTTCTTTGTGGACTTAGCCCTTGGCGTGGAACCTTGCTGGCCTTGCTGCTCACGCTTATTCGCCGCAGCTACTACCAGTGATCTTGGTGGAGGATGAGTATAAGTACTCATGCCACTTGGAGGATACAAAGTACTTTCTCTCCACCGACTTTGCTGGGGGAGGCAAAGAGGCTGGAGTTTGCCATAATGTTTTCGTTGTGTTTCGAATGGTCTTTATCAATGACAAGGCAACCCTGGATGGTCCTGCAGGAGCTATGTCATCCACCTTGTCTATCTGGAGCCCCAAGTTTTGTGCCACCCCCCTTAAAAGCTCCTAATGAGCCCTGCTGTCATCCTGCCACTGCTTCATCCAGAAACGAGGATGAAGAAGCTCTGGCAAGCACAAGGCATTGCTCTTGACCTTCTGCCCCCTTGGTTGTGCGGTACCAGCTCCTCAGGCTTGGTGCCGTGCAGCTGTTCATGGACCGACTGAGGTGGGCAAGCTCTGCTCTCAGAAGCAAGTGAGACTGACCTTCTAGAATATGATTCCTGAGCCTGGTGGAACACCTATGGGGTCCAAAAAGGCCATTAAGCTGTCACTTTACCATTGTGCTGGCCACGGCATGGGGAAGATCTGTCCCACATTGATCCTTGGGTTCCGTCTCTTCTATTAGTGCTGACTTATTTTCCAAGAATAAGATATCACTTCGGAGTCGGAGGCAGAAGATGCGCTCTGCAGCAACCACGGCAGTGCCATGCCAGACGATGCCAGGGCGCGGTGCCGGGGGGGGGGGGGGCAACCAACACAGCACCATGGTTGGTTTGCCTCTGGATGGCAGCGGATGCTTTTGTGTTGCTGGTGGTCTGGGAGCTGGAACTCAATCCCACCTGGAGGGGAGACAGTGGTGTCATGAGCTCTATCAACTCCCTAGCTGCCTCAAAAGTTTCCAATGAGGAGGGAAGTTGTAAGGCCTCCTCACAACTCTCCCTAGGCGGGGAGTCCAAAGGTACCGAACTCGACGGACCCCTCTGTGGGACCAGTCTTGATGGTACTACGCCCAAGAGCATGAAACTTGAATGGCTTGATGCGGGTCCCTCCATTCAAGCCTTTACACCCTGCTGGATTCAGCATCAGTGCCAGAGATCCATGTCAGTGCAGAGTGTCTCTTGACACAGAGTCTTTCCTTGGCACCATAGTTTCTCTCATTGATGTCGGCACGCTCTGCACTAAAGCCGATGTGCTGAGTGTTGCTTCAGCCGAACCTGGCTCTGAGTGCTGTCAGAGAACTGCCTCCATCAGGAGTAATTTTATTATTTGACTTCTCTCCTTTTTTGTTCTGGGGTGGAATCCCCTGCAAATGTTACAGCGATCCCTCTCATGGGTTTCTCCCAGACACATCAGACAGGTCATATAGGGATCACTCCTAGGCACAGGCTTTTTGCAGGCCCCATATGATTTAAACCCAGCAGATCAAGGCATGCCCCTGTCCCAAGAAAAGGGAAGAGGGGAGGTGATCTCAATAAGTGGGGTCCTAACTACTCTAACTATACTAATCTACAACAGAAACAAACACTAATTTTCTTAACTATTTACAGGTAATAATTTAAGAGTCCACTGGGGAAGTGGACTTCCACTGGGAAAGTGCCAAAGTCAGAGAAGACCCATGTTCCAGTGACCATCACAGGTGGTAAGAAGGAACTAAAGAGGCAGGGGGTTGGTAGGGCCCTATATACTGCACCATGAGGGCACAACTATAGGGGCACCAGAGCCGACCTGATGGATACCACTAAGGGAAAAACCTTCCAGCGACATTGCACGCATGCACACACCTACTTGGAATTGATATGAGCAAGCACTCAAAGAAGAAATTTGGGCTGCCCAACCCACTAGCCCTCCCCCCAAAAAAGAAGCTAAAACACAGCTTTTCTCCTCTAGATCTCCAATTTTGAATCTATTTGGTGATGTATATGCAATGAGTTTCATAGATTTTTAAGGCCAGAAGGGAATATTATGATCTTCTAGTCCAACCTCCTGAACAATGAAAGTCTCAGAAATTCATCCAGTGATTGCTACGTTTAGCTCAACAATTTGTGGATGAACTACATTTTTAGAAATTTTAGAAAGATTTTATGTTGATTTAAATACACAAAGTGATGGAGAATTTACCAGATACTTTGATAATCTGTGCTAATGGTTAATTACCCTCATTGTTAAAATTTTTTATCTACTTTCCAGTTTGTGTGTTGTGACTTTAACTTCCAGCCACTGGGTCCTGTTATCACTTTGTCTGCTAGATCAATGAGCACACTAGTATCAAGTATTTTCTCCCTGTGTAGATACTCCTAGACCATGACTAGTTTGCTTCTTAACCTTCTTTTTGATAAGCTAAATAGATTGAGCTCCTTTTGTCATTGTAAGGCATTTTTTCCAGCCCACAAGTCATTGGTTTCTAGTAGACACGTCTTCGCCATTAACAGTGTCATGCCCCAATCTATGCAATTCCTATTGAAGTCTATGGGAATTGTTCATGCATTTTACTTCCAGTTAAGAAGTCAATGATCAAATTGACAAGGAACTTCAAATTTTTCATTAATAGCATTGGAATGTAGCCCTGGCTTCATCAAAATATTCTGTCAAATGAGAAATGCGTGCTTCAATCTGAGTGAGAAAAATCATGCTGAATGTATTGACAGATCACTATAATTCTGGTATGTATACACAAGGGTCACAAAATATTCTAGAAGTCTTTTTCCCTACATGCCAATATACAATTATTGTTGTTTAAACTATTCACTTGCTTCTTTAAAAACATGTAACATTCAACATTGCATTATTTTAACAAGTCTATTTTATTTTTCCCACATACAGGCATATTCAGCTCTGTGAAACTCAAAAGAGAAATAAAAATAATACTGGCACACATTCATATAACATCTTCCTACTGGGATCTCAAGGCACTGCATGAAGATAGGCAAGATGGGAAAAGTGAAGCACAGAGAAGTTAAATGACTTTGCCCAGTGTCAAATAGTCAGTGGAAGAATCATGAATAGAACCAGGGCTCCTGATTCTGTTCTCTAACGACTACAGCACAAAAGCATGAGGTTCTACACCAGCTAATCTGCAAGGCTTGTGCTGCATGGAGAATGCATTCCATAAGGAGAGGGGGAAAAAATAGACCCAGCTTCAGTTTCCTAAAACCATAAAACTAAATGAAAAAGTTCACAATGGAAATGGCCTGTACTTGAACATCAGATCTAAAGTGGTGAGGGAAGAGAACATATATCAGGGAAATTTAGATTCAGATCTAATTCCAATTCAAAATATCGTGGCTCTCCACTCCAGGTGAAACTGGAACAACAAATCCAGAAACAATTCCAAACTTTGGGAAAAGTTCAGGTTGGAATCCAATCTGGGATCTGAACTTCATTACTTGAGTCTTTATCAAATTTGCACAAACGTCTGCAAACCAAAGCTTCTTTGTTTTCCCCATTTTCTAGTCTTTGGTTGTTGTGATAGGCATACCCATCAATATATCAATGCCTCAAGGAAAGACAAAAAAGGGTGTGATCCAGATGCTCAGATTTTGATTTGTGTGCTCAGGATCCAATACAATGTGTAGAAAAGATGCAAAATACCAGGCTTTAGTATGAGAAGCTTAGAATGATACCGAACTCAATTATTTTGCATAAATATCATTGTCTGCAAACCTCAATTTCCTAATTCAGCATTTCTGATGCAAGTAATTTGAAAGAATATAAAAGAGATAACTTCAAGGGCCTAATCCTGATGAGCTCACCCAGCAAACTGCAACTGACTGAAAGGGAAACAGCAGAAAGCAAGGTTAAGGAAAAAGGGATTCTATTTGTTTTCCCATTTAAACAAAAAGGTTCCCCATGAAGCACCAAACATGGAGACAGCATCACTGGGCAAGCAAACATATTAAGCTGGGAACATTCATTCTTTGTTTCTGGCCAACCTGTGGAATATATTGATAGGATAGCACAATGTTCAACTCTTCACTAACCTGATATGTGACCATGGGCAAGTCATTTTACTTCTCTGTGCCTCTTATTATGTGTACATACAGCACCTAGTACAGTGGAGTCCCGATCTCAGTTGGACAAAGGAGGCACTACTGTTCTTCTCTAAATATTAATACCTCCTCCACACACATACACACCTTCTCTTTGAAAGTGAATTTTTAACATGGATCTCGAATGGGCCCCAGGAACTCCCTCCATCCCATTACTGGTAAAATTAAGACCTGTGATGGGTATGATGTTTTTTTCTTTAACTGAAAAATAAGCACAGGCAGACTAATAGGTGGAATGATTTTTTAAATTTATTTATTTATTTTAAAGAATTGCCTAAATCAACATCAAACCGTTCTGGCTCTCAGTGTATCTTAACAGGAAAGTTCTCAGTAGCTAGCCATTCACTAGGCTGGGCTCTGGTAAATTGGAAGCTGTTGCCAAGCAACAGTAGGTGCTAAAGAATAAAACACAGTCTGTAGAAACCTGATAACCTGAAGAGAAACAGAATCACAATCTAAGATTTATGGCATTTTTAAAAAAGAGACAGACAATGTTACACACACCCATACACACTATTAATTTTTTGTAAATAAAATTAGTATGTTTTCATAATGCATAATTAACTAGCAAAACAAAGGAAAACTGATAGGTGATTTGCTTTATATTTTCCTTCATTAAGCTTAAAAAGACAGTTAAAAGGTTCTTAAGAAATTAATCCATTAAGACCAAGCCATGACATCTATCATGAAAAGATTACAGAAAAAGGAATGCTGTGTTGACAGAGAGCACTGCAATTGCCAACAATCTATCTATGCTATCTATCTACCAGCGTTTTTCTGCCATGCTCATCGGCATGGCATCTGATCATCAGAAAATTCTGTGTAAACTTATTAAGATTTAAAAATATTTTTAGCAAGTAAATTAGAATACATTAACACAGCTCATCTGTGTTCACCCATCATGCATATTTTATACTACTCAGGAAAACAGCTTTTAAATAATATACCAGAGCTATTCAGGATACACTGTGGTGCAGTGAAAATGTAATCCTGTGCTAAAGGTTGCTGTTTCCATAGATTTAACAGTTTATTTGATGCTGACAGACAGTGTGTTTTACCCTGCAGATACAAAGTAAGATTTTGGGCCAAAAAATTTGGTTGTAACCAACAAAAGGGACTAACCGGATGTTTAACATGACAAAGTTGACCCAATAGAAACAAAAGAAGGTTTTGCTGCAGCAGGATTGCAACTTTGTTATGACCTCCTTCCAAGTCTCAACTCCGTGGTCCAAATTCTTCCCTGAGTTAGGGCCACTTTGGTCCCTTCCACTTTTCCAAAGTGGCTTTAAGTGCTGCATAGTTGGCCACCGACAGATACAAGGGGATCTCTGGTGGCACAGAATTGTCTTATTGGCTCTTACATCACCCTCTGTCTCTGCAGCTGTATTGGGGCTGAAGGGAAGTGGGCATGACAGGATCTTCCCTGTAGCCCAGTGATCCTTGGAATACCATAATGGCCCTTTCGAGTCACTTGCCATCAGTATAATTTATGGCAGTTCATTAGAATTCTAAGTTACAACAGGGGATCAAATTGGTGCACAGCCAGACCTGGATAACTGTGGCTTAAAGGCACCTTCCTCTGCACCTCTGGTACAGATATAATAAAACAGCTTTTCAATTTGAATGACCCAATATGATTGTGTCTTATATTGACATCATCTCTACTAACATCTTTCCATGTTATGAAACCACCCCAATTAGCAATCTATTTTCAACAGAAGCTCAGGATTGATATAACAAGGGTTTATTTTAGGTCTGGATATAGGAACATTTCGCAGAACTTAGTGGGAAAGTATACATGGAACAAGCCTGAAATACCCTTGGCTTTAACCAGTACTTATACATTGCTTGTTTTAAATGTGCAATGTCACCAAATTCAATCACACAGAATTAAACAGGAGTTTACGGGGAAAAGGGATACAGTGAAATTGCCTTTGTATATTTTGGGTCCATTTTGTACCATTTATAGAATAGTCACAAAAAGATAACCCATGAGGCACTGTTAACTGATAGCAAAAAACAAGAAGATACCTCTAGGTTCTGCAGAAAGAACAGTTACTTACCTTTGTAACTACTGTTCTTCAAGATGTGTTGCTCATGTCCATTCCCAATTAGGTGCATATGCCTGCTTGGAAGTGGGAAGTAGGGAGGCCAGGATCTGCCACGAAGTCTTTGCCAGTTTTATCACTTCCTCATGGACTGGGAGGGCCACCCTGGATGGGGTTGCACTGCCAGGATGCCAAATAGGTCATCTGTGGGCTCTCTCAGCTCCTCCACCTTTAGTCCCAGGTTTGATGCCACCCATTTCAACAGTTCCTGGCGGGCCTAGAAATTGTCCAGTGAGACAGCAGAGGAGGGTCCTGCCACAACTTCATCCGGCAAAGAGGAGGATGAGACTGGTAGAAGTTGAGGGATAGGGTCGTCCTCTATGGTTGCTGTAGCCCCCTCTGGGGCCTCTGTGAGGACCTCCTCTTGGTCTCAGTCCCGATCTAAGTTTGGTGCCAAGCAGGCGGTTGCCGATGTCTGCAGCACCAAGGCTCTGGAAAGGGAGCACCTTTGTGAATCTGAGGTTGGATGAAGACCCAATGGGTTCTAAAACTGCCAGGGCACTGTCCATCGACCTTATTGGCCATATTCCTATTTGGGGTGCCGGCAATCTACCCTTTGGGCAAGACCACTTCCTCTCCCTCAGAGTCCGAACTGTCTCTCAGGGACCATGGGGGTGCCAAAGCCATTTGCTCTTCCGCACCATGGCGGGAGCATGGAAGCACCGTTGCCAGGAACCCGAACATCATTCCTCTCGCAACCAGCAATTGTCTTTGGGGTTCTTGTAGGGGCTTGGCAACAGGGATTCGGACACCAGAGATCTGTGCTGGGGCTCAGGAGACCAGTGGCTCTCCAGGAACCGGTGCCAAGGGTCTGGAGACAAGTGCCAAGAGCCCAACCACCCATGGTGCGGTTCTACGGTCCAATGCCATGGGTCCAGAGACCAAAGCCTCAGTGTCGGGGACCGTTGTGGAGGTCTCATTGCTGGTTTCCCCCTGGACAGTCCCGCAGATGACGGTGGTTCTGAGAGTCTTCCTTCTCAGGGCGTTGGATGCACAGAAATGGCCAAAAGGTCCTCCACTGCCTGGAAGGCCTCAGGTGTTGTGAGCACCGTCAGATGCCAAGAGCCATTGCAACTCCCCCGAGTCAGCGATGGGGCCGATAATGGGCTCGAGACTGGATGGATGAGGGTACCTCGTGGGTCGGTAGGGTCCAGCGGCCCAATGCAGGTCTCGCCTGATCTCCTGCGCCCTTCTTCTCCCTTCTCGGCACCACTGAGCACCCTAATCAGCATGTGCCTTCTTCTGTTTCTTCTTAGGCACCGGAGATGGCGATTGGTGCTGGGAAGACAACAGCACCAGAGGGATGCTCCACACCGAGGCCAACATGCTTGGCGTTGAGTCTGACCGGCTCGGTTCCGATGCCAGTCTAACTGCTGATTCCATTAGACGTGCCCGCAACCTAATGTCTTAATCTTTTTTGGTGCGGAGCTTGAAACTTTTGCAAATCTTGCACTTTTCCCACACATGAGCCTTTTCCAAGCACTTCAGACAGCTCTGGTGTGGTTCGTTGACTGGCATAGGCTTCTTAAAACCAGAGACCAAACCCAGAGACTGGGACATGCCCCATCTCTGGGCCAATCTCTAACCTATGCTTTTCACTAATTAACACTTAACCACAAAGAATTGAACTATGTACACTAAGAAAATAATGAAAAATCACTAGTTGGGAAAGCCTGCTGTAGCAAGACAGGGTTCCAGCATCATCATACACGGTAAGAAGGAACTCAGAGGAAGGGGATCTGGTATTGCCCTATATACTAAGGCATTTGCACGTCGCTGCACTGGGCGCTAGAGCCGGCCCTATGGATACCCTACAGATATTAGCGGAAAAATTTCTGGTACCGGTGCATGTGGCACACACACACCTAATTGGGAATACCCATGAGCAAGCACTCAAAGAAGAACACTGCCATTCATTCACTCAGTCCAATCAAATCCTTTATGTTCTATTTCTAACTGTTTCAGTCTCCTTTTGAGCCCATCCAGTGTTCCTATCCAATGACTACTGGAGATTCACACTATGTTTATCAATAGACCTTTATGTTTAGCAATATTAGTTTTAAAGATATCTTTAAATAAAAAAAAAAAAATAGAAATTTGACACTTTTCCTTGTTGAATCAAATTTTGCAATCTGTAACAAGCTGCCCCACCTCATCCCATCCCAATTAACCTGTTACAGATTGCAGAGCTGATGTATTTGATTCACAGAATTATAAAAACCCCATCTTTTAAAAAATCAGATTTTATTCTTAAAAACCCATAATGTATAGCTTATGGAACAATGTGCATCAAAATTCAGATGTTCTACATTTCAGTCATTTGTCAAATTTTGATGACGTGTCATATGAATTGGCAGGTTTGAAGGCTGAGAGGTAGTTATAAATCTTTCTACAATGCTAAATAATTCCTCTCAATCCTCGGTAGTTACACCTTTCCAATATTAGTAATTGTTTACCCATGTTCTAGATATTTGTTCTTGTAATCTCTTCTCAGATGTCAATCTCTTCAGCCCTTAATCATTTTTGCTGCTCTGTTATGAATTCCTTCAATTTTTGCTACATCATTCTCATGTTGGGGTGCCCAGAATTGAATGTATTTAGCTTCAATGTACCTGGCACAGGAAAATATAAACAGAGCTTGGCAATTCAAAGATAGGCTGTTCCAAATGCCAAAATAAAAGAGAACTGCTGAAACAGATGAAAAATGCATGTAAGCAGTAGAACTCTCACCCTTCTCTGAGTAAAATCTACATATATTGTATTGAGTCCAAACTTACCCCTTCCTGGGCTTTCACTTTATTGGTAGCAACAAACAACAAAAGTATAAACATCAGTATGAGCTTTAACCCCAAGCTTGGTTGTTCTTAGGTTCTTTCCCTGCACAGACATCTTTGTTTCTGACCAAAGAGAGGATTCCATCTCCTTATATGCAGGATCAGGTTAACAAGCTGCCTCTGCCACAAAGTATTAGCCAGCATCATCCTACAGGTTTCCAACACGTTACAGGGTAAGTCAGCCAAGGAGACCTGACACCCTCTTATAGGCCATTAAAGAAGAGAAGATGTATTAGTTTATTGTGTTACATTTAGGCAGAAACGTGACTTATGAAAGAAAGCTATCTAGCTACCTCTGTAGAGTTCTAGTAACAGCTATTAGGCAATTAATGGAGTTTAGTTGAGCAGTGAAAGAGAAAACTAATGTTCCTAAGAGAAGTAGTGTAGTGAGCAGAAACCCTAAACTGTATCTCTCCATTAAGAATAGCCAACATGAAAGGAGAGAGGAGGGTACCAATCAAGACAGCAATAAAGAAACAAAGGGATATTTAACAAAAAGAGTATTTTGTTATTAAACTACCACAGTGAATCCAGATTATTCCTCAAATGGAAATGGTGACTGGATTATCCATACCCGTTGCTACCCATTACCATTCCCCTTTACCTTCCTTACTACTCTCCTGGCCGAGGTAACAGCAATCAAGAAAGGCACTTTCACAGAAAGGTGTAATACGGAATAAGTTGCTAGTGACTCAAAGGAGGGAATCATCAACTGTTAGAACTAAATTCAACATCCACTTTCGAATTGGGCAGTGGATCTGTGGGTATAACTCGTCCAAACCCTTTAGAAATCTGATGGATATATGGTTTGAAAAGATCAATCGGTTATCCAGTGGAGGGTGGAAAGCTGAGATAGCTGCCACGTGGACTCTGAAGAAACCACAGGCTAGTCCTTGCTGTTTCAAGAACAGAAGATAGACCAAGATAAGGGGAATCGAAACTTGCAAAGAGGTATCCACTCAGCCCATAGATCAAATAGAAAATCTCTTCCATTTAGAAAGGTAAGTAGACCTTCTTCAAGGCTTTCTACTGTTTAGGAGAATTTCTTGTACTCCTTTAGAGCAATCTCAACCAAGGACGTCAGCCGGGAAGCATGCACACCATCAGGTGGAGGACCTGTAGGTTGGGATGGAGGAGGCAGCCGTTGTCCTGAGACATCACATCTGCATCTCTCAGGAGTGACAGAGAAGGTCTCACCGATAAGGCTAGTAGAGTCAAAAACCAATGTTGATGGGGACATCCTGAGGCTATTAGCATAATGTGAGCACAATCTTTCTTCATTTTGGACAGGAGGGGAACTGGAGGGAAGGCATACAGCAGCCTTTTTAACCAGGTCAGGAAGAAACTATTTGTTAGAGACCCCGGGTTGTGATCCATACAGAAATAGAAAAAGTTGACTTTTTTTGTTTTCTTTTGTTGCAAATCAGTCCACTTAGGGAGTTACCCACCACTGGAAAATGGCCCTGGACACACTTGGATAAAGGGACCACTTGTGGTGACCTGCGAACAATCTGCTCAGGCAGTCTATCAGAGTGTTTTGAACCCCAGGAAGGTAAGCCACTTTCAGGCTGATGGACCTGGCTTTGCAGAAGTTCCAAAGCAAGATCGCCTCTTGGCATAACTCCATCAACTGGGCTCCCCCATATTTGTTTACATAAAACATAGTGCTCACAGACAACACAGCAGCCAACAAATTCCGCCCTGTGATATGCAGGAAGAATGCCATCCAAACCAAACAGGCTGCCCGCAGATTCCTGATATTTATATGCAGATTTAGCTCTTGGGAAGACCAAAGACCCGGAATCTGAAGGGGGCTTAAGAAAGTTCCCCAATTTAGATTTGATTCATTTGTGACTAAAGTGACTGTCTGTTGAGAAGGAGCAAAGGGGACTCCTGTGCAAACATTCAATGGGTCCATCCAGTAGTCTGGGAAGTACAAATTTGAGCAGGTACCTGAACTCCCCTATCCATATGACGGCAGGCCACAGAATACACTGAGGTGAGCCAACCCTGTAGCTCTCTAAAATGCAGTATGGCATGTTGGATCACGTCAGTGCATGCCGCCACGTGCCCTAGAACTTTGAGGCAGTTTTGAATCATACTGAGAGGATGTGTCTTTAGATCTAGCGCAATAAGCCACACTGCCTGAAAACTCTGCTGCAGTAGGAACGCCCTGGCCTATATGGAGTTGAGGACCAGCCCAATCAGTTCTATTCTTTGAACCAGAATCAGGATATATTTTTCTGTATCGATTAGGAGCCCTAGTACATGAACAGCTGACAGGATAGCAGCTATGCTGGAGAGTATTTGAGACCTGGATCAGCCTTTCGCTAACCCGTCAACCAGGTACAAAACACATGGATTCCCAACCTTCGCAGGAATGCTGCTACTAATGCCATGCATTTTGTGAACACACAAGAGGCTGCTGAGAGGATGAAAGGCAGAACTGTGAACTGGTAGTGGAATTCATTGACCATGAATTTGAGGAATTTTTTGTGGCTCCAATGAATTGTCACATGAAAGTAAGCGTCCCTCAAGTCAAGAGCAACATACCAGTGCCTGGTCTCTAAGGATGGAATAACAGAAGCAAGAGTAACCACAAGGAATTTTGTTTTCTTTAGAAATTTGTTTAGTTACCTTAGATCTAAAATATCCCTGAGACCCCTCCCTCCCCCCTTTGCCTTCAGGATTAGGAAGTATCACGAATAGAATCTCTTCCTTCGGAAACATATGGGAGCTTCCTCTCTAGGCCCCACAAGGAGAGACTGAACCTTCTGTAATAGCATGTTCTTGTGAAAGTGGTCCCTGAAAAGGGATGAGGAAGGGGAGTGTGAAGAGGAACAGAAATAAAGTGAAGGGTGTATCCCAGTTCCAACATGCTTAAAACCCACTGGCCTGTGGTGATGTGGGACCAAGCATCTAGGAAGTGGGATAGGTTCCCCTTCCCTGCAAATTTTGAAGGCCTCAAGGACTTATGAAGTCTCTCCTTCAGTACAGAAAGGAGGGTCTGCCTATAGATTCAGCTAGAACGGGCAGAACACTCCTGACAAACAGACATGTTCAATACCCTGGCGGTTCTGATGGAGGGTGACGAACAGGCTCCATGAGTAAGTATTTGAGCCTGAGTCCTGTCCTTTTCGGAACAAGGATTGAACCTTCTACAATGGTGACATCTGTCACCTGCGTATGCTTCCCCCAAACATTTAAGGCAGCTTGGGTGAGGGTCGCTCACTGGCATTGGTTTGCTACAAGAGTGACAGGCCTTGAAGCTGGAAGAATGTGGCATGAGTCCCATACTGGACCTGGTATCCAACAGGAACTGGAGACCAAGTTTCACTAAGAACTAAACTAAATTTACACTAGTCAGTAACTATGTACAAAATACACTACTCTGTGCTAAACTAACATGACAGGCACTACATATACAAGAAGGGAGGAATGACTTGCAAATGCAAAGATCATAGCTCCAACAACCATCACTGGCAGTAGGAAGGAACTGGGGGGGTGTCAGGGACAGCAGAGCCCTTTATACCTACAAGATACCAGAGGGTGCTCACACTGCCCCAACAGGTATTACTGAGGGAAAAATCTCAGCAACTGTGTACAACATGAGCACACATCTACAGAGGAATGGATATGTATAATCACTCAAAGAAGAACTTTATGTTTTTCTGTAGAAGCAAACATCTTCAGTCAGCTGGCCTGCTTCCCCAATATGGTGTCTTTGGAAGTTTGCTAATAAGCCACTAACTCCACCAATCCATGGCTAACATCTTTACAAAGAAGGAAACTGTTTACCTGCCCTCTCATTCAGCAACAGGAGGACCAGGAAATACTTTCCCAGTCTTGTATCTACCTCTTTAAAACCTTTTCAACTTTTTCTGGGGGTCTGGTGCACACCAGAGTACACTGCATGTTACATTCCCAGTTCTCTACTTTCCAGGATATCCAATTGTGTATAAGTGAACAAAAATGTACAACATCTTTTCTAATTCCTCACAGGTAACACATTTAGCAGTAATAGAAGATACAATGACTTTTCAAGGGCACATACATGCTTAATTATTCAAAAGAAAATTGACTCGGGCACTGTGATATGAAACACTAAAATATGCAAACAAGGTAAATTATGGGGGAAGTGGTAAAATTAAAAAACGGTTCATGGTGGAAAGAACACACAGGACCAGATCCTGATCAACTTACCCACTCATGCAGCTCCATTTACTTCAATGTAAGCAGAAACAGATATGCCATTTCAGGTGAACTATTCTCTATAGCACTCAGCTGCTAGCTTATGCTATGAAATAATCTGACCAACATTTGGCCACCTCTAGAGCACCTGCAATCTGCAGTATTTTGACTTAATGAGGAAGGATGTTTAAGAAACAAAAACATGGAACTTTACATCATTTTAAGGGGTCAAATCCCAATGCAGGAAAAAAATTCTTGGCTTCAATGGAAGCTTTGCATAAGTGAGGACTTAGTGAGTCAGGAATTCAGAATTTTACCCTTGTGCAACTCTTGGCTATCCCAAATGAAGGATCTGAACTGAGGAAAGTAATAAAAAAGAGGGTAATAGAGAGACATTGCAACATAGAATTTTAGCTACTTCTCATAAAATACATATAGTCCACTCAAATAATGAGCATCTTATTTTAGCTTGGACCAAAGTAAATGTCTTTCCAATCAAGACATCTATTAAACTGAATGTCTCTTGTAAGCAGGTGCTACCGTGTTATATTTTTATCAAAACTATTGAGAATAAGCAAGAGAAAATGACTAAGTGAAGTGAACAAGAAAGTGTCTGATCTTGATGAATAATTCAAGGATGAAATGTAACAAATGCTGATTTGTTTTTAAAGGCAGAAGGCAGGATACAACTGTCCTTGGGTTAGAAAAATGACCTTTTCTTTGTAATGATGCTCTTGTCTGTAGGCACTGAATCACAAGCTCAGCATTTGTAATTCCAGTTCACAGCTTTGTTGTTTATCTCAAAGCTTGCCACTCCTTGCAATATCATTTAATCTTTACTTAACAGGGTAACCCAATTATTGCAGAATTTCAGGTATAATACTAGGCAATCTTGTCAATCCTTTGATTGCTCTACAAATATCTTCATCTCTCTACTTATACCATTTTAAACATAATTCAGAACACTTTGTTAGGATTCCTGAATCCAGGTCATGGATTCAAAACCCTTACCAGGACTTGGCCTCATAATCATTGCAATGTAGCATACTGAAAAAGACAGGAATAGTGCTATAGGGATGCTGTAAGTCTGGATGAAGCATTAAATTGAGGTCTCTCTTGCCCATCTCTGATGGCAGAGAACATAGAAGTTAAAGATCTCATGACATTTCTATCACAAGGAATAGGGGATAATTTCGATATATCAGCCAACATCCCCCTCCTTAATGAAACATAGGTCTTCATGTCAAGGCTGTGTGCATGTGATTGCTAGATGTGTTGTGGCTACTATATTTGGCCACAGTCTTCCCTTCCAACATGTAACTCATTATGCTGCTAAGCATTTTGGAAGTATATGAAATCTAATGAAAAGCACATTTTATCTACTTTGTATTTGGTACATTTTAAATAATGTGTGACCTAGTAGTTACAGCAGGCAAGAATGGTACAGCACTCTTTGATTCTATTCATGGTTTTGTCAATGACTTGTTATGTGGCCTTTGGCAAGTCACTTAAACCTTCTGTGCCACAGTTTCCCTATTTATAAAAAGGGAATAACAAAGATAATACTTAGTGCTGCCTCAATGCAGGGGACTGACTGGACTAGATGATCTATCAAGGTCCTTCAAATCCTACATTTCTATGATCCTATGCTTACCTGTTTCACAGTAGTGTTGTAATGCTGAGTTACAATTTTCAGATGTAGACACAAACTGTTTATTATTACTACAGTAATACCTAGAAGACAATAAATAACTACAAAAAATATTGTAGTTACTGGACCTATATGCTTCAGTTCTGTGAGTAAACTCCATCACTGTGGGTCAGATGCACTTCCAGTTTATGCTAGCTACTGCAGTGGTGGAGAGGTGGCAGCGGTACAAGGCAGCATGCAACTTCTTCTCTACTGGGGTTGTAATAGGAGGTTAGCACAGCTCCATTAATGACTAGTTATGGCCTTAGTAGCCAGAGGATCTGCCTTATTCAGTGCATCTTTCCTAAATCCTCTCACTTGTGCTCCCTCCAAATCATGTCTTCTCTGTGGTCCTAAAGCTTCTCCTTTGTGTTCATCTGACCACAGCCCGTTATGAAAAGCTTACAGAACAGGACACCTTTTTCAATGCCTTCTGACCGAAACTTCCAAGTGAGTGTACAGTTGCACAAATCCTTCACCACCTCTTCTTGGATGTTAGGGGATTTTTTATCTCTTTGGGATAGACTACGAGGAATTACTCAAACAATCTATGATTCATATTGTTTTATATTAACAAAACCAAGATTAAAAATATGGAGAACTATAGCAAAACAAAACTATTTGCAGATCATAACTATGTTATCCAACTTTCCCTTATGACCCTTTTGGTCAAATAGCATGAGATACTCTTTCCTTTGTGTCCCCAATGATCTCACCTCCTTCTTTGACCAAAGAACCTAGTCAGGGATTAAATTAATCTCAAAAGTTAAAAATGCATTGTCATAACAGGATGAGACTATATCAGCATTTCTACAGAGTACTGTCTGGGGGAATACAATCTCTGTTCTCCATACAATGATTATTGCCTCTTCTTTCCGCTAACACCCCCTCATCTAGCTCTGGAAGAGTAGTCTATTTTCCTGATTCCAAATTCATTAGTGTATTTCAAAAGCCATTTTGATCTTCAAAAGTCAAGGTGACTGAATTTTGATTTGCATGTCTATGTCTGTCTGTATTATTCTGTATGCTGGTCCCTCAAGAACACAGAATGTATTTTCCTCATTATAAATACATTTAAATGATAAATTTTGCTTTCTATGGAATATAAGTTACTGAGATATACCAAATTCTGTCACATCTTTGCTGTTGGGGTTCCTGTGGAGCTCCAAAGGAAATTCATCTACCATCCCACAGGGCAATAGTTAAGCTGTGATTCCCTTCATCAATGCAAGGGGCCAGGCTGATGTAAGAAGGTGCAGTTTCAAGCTCCCTGCGACAACTAACAACCAGGGTGAACTTGGCTCAGTCTTCCTTAAATTTTTAGCACAATAATTCACACACAATATTCAAGACTCTGTGTGACTCATGTCTGAGATACCAGTATTGGGGGCGGGGGGAAATAAGTGCTTATTTTATTATGAGGTCATGATTAAAAAATTGCTCAGTTTTCCCATTCTCAGCTTCTCCATCAATTGTGTTGTAAACCCTTTTCCTGAATTTATAACTTGATTACATCAAAGATGTGCTGGAATAAATCCATTTGAGAATAGATGATCACTCCAGACAGATAAAAAAACAAAGGGGAAGAAATAAACAGCCTACCTAACTCTGTGATACTAGGCAAACAAATAGTAAGAATGGCTTAAGTACTGATAGAGACGAAGCACTAAGATGTATGCTTTCTGTCTCCTAAAAATCCACCAATTCCCCTTGCTCACGAATACTCAGATTGCATTTGGCTAGTTGGCAGCGCTTCCTACCACCTAACTGTAAAAAAAAATTTTTTTTAAGTGTTTTTTTCTGTGCTAGACAAATCTGCGCACCTTCATGCCCACTTGTTACCTATAAAACTTACTATTTATTCAAGTATTTTATTTGTTGGATAATTAACCTTTTCAATATCTGAAACCTTCTGTGCCTTTTAAAGTATTAATGAACAGGGAATGCTTTTCTGAGCCAATGTTTAATACTACTTCTGGGAATACAGAGTATGATAATAATAGAGAAATATATATATTCTATATGTAATACAGGAAGGTTTTTAATTTCATAGCATGATAATGGCTTTGCATAGAATTGCATTTTGGGCATTTTCTTATCTCTGTACACCAGCAAATGCACTCAAGTTAATGGTTATTTTAGATTTACATTAATAAACAAAAGATCATAATCTGGCCTAGACGATCATGAGAAAAGATCAAGTCCCACTTGCCTTGGTCCCTTGCAGACAATGGGATGGCTCACAAGAGTAGGGGAAGCAGGATTTGGCCTCATGAATTCCAGATAAAAATGCAAAGAACTTCAAGCTTATAAGTAAAAGCAAGTTGTGGGAATGATTCTGCTCTCACTCACACTGGCACAACTTCATGGATGTCAATGGAGTTACTTTCTATCTTACATTCATGTGAGATCGGAATCAGATCCTAAGGGCCTGATTTACTATTGCCCTGCACCTTCTGTCATCATTTACAGCAGCACAAAGTGAATGCAAAATGCTATCAAATCAGAGCAGTAGCATTTTACATCCACTTTGTCCTGCACCTTGTGTAGTGATTTACACCTGTAAAGGCCTGTATATCTTTAGGTCCAGTTTAAGTGAAAGAATACATCCAATTCCTCAATAATCTGACTGTTGATTAGTCCCCTGTAAGGTAATTGAAGTCTTGTACATATCAGATATTAAGCCTTAGTTACCAAAAACTATCTTCAGGGAGTAGAAACATTTTCCCTCTGGCAACCTGTCGGTCACAGAAAATCTGTAAATAAACTGTCAAACTCTATTGCAATCATTCTTGAATCTGCAAGTGAAAAAGTAGTAAAATTGGTGCAGCTGGCTCTTGTCCCTGTAGAACTGGGCTGATTTCACAGCTTTAGTATGGTTCACTACTTCACAGTAAATCCAATCTGATATACAGTATGCATAAATGAGTGACACCTTTGGTAATCATTTTCTTAAACATATAACATTTGACGGTAATAAAGGATGCAATGACTTTTCAAGGCCATGGACTGGTTAATTTTTCATAAATAAATTGATTGCAGTTCTGCAAATTTACAAAATCCACTAAAACACACTGTAAAGCCATCTAAATTATGAAGACTCACATGTAAAAGAAAAAACAAAGGCACTGGTACTGAGAGGGATGATGTTAAACTGTTTCCTTATCTTGACAAATGGAAAGTGAGAGTAACAAAGTTGCAAACAATCCAAGGATCTAGTCAGGAATGCTGAATGTAAGACTAATTAGATATAATTGCAAACTGGACAAACTATTAAACAGAAGGAACCAGCATCTTTGGTTTTATAATTTAATGGTGCAGATTAAAGCGTGAGATTCACATCCCTCCCTTACTTCATGTACTTAACAGAATGGCAGCTAATCAGCCCAGCAGGGTATGATGATGCAACCTTATTGGATAGGCATGAACCAAACATCTGGACCCACAGCAATGGGGATGTGAGACAGGCTTATCTGAGAAAGACAGCACGTCTCATAATAGTTTTGGCAGTCTGTAAAAATATCTTTAACTGAGGGCTCTGCACAGTGCAGTTAGAGTCACTCCTGGAGGTTGTGCTGAAGAAGTGGTGTCCAGGAGATAATTCTTGGTGATGCTAGCTGGAATAGTGACAAAGAGACCAGGAAGAAGAGCAGCAACTGGAGATGAGGGCTGCCCCCAAAATGCTGCCTCTAGAGAGTAAAGCCTCCTTCCTGGTGGTCCTGAAGAGGTAGAACAGAACAGGGGGAGGAGCATCACCTGGATCTCTCTCTTGTTCCTCCAGAGTGGGCAAAGCATAGGATGTAAAAGGATGCCCTAAGAGCTTATGCTCTGAGCTTCATCAGAATAGCCTTCCAAGTCTACAACGAAGAGGGACTTCCACACTGTTGCCTTGTCATGTCCTCCCCAGTGGCAACCTGGCTTCCTTGAGATCCATGCTTCCACAGTCTCCCTGCTGGCAGCTATACAAACCAGCCCGGGAAGTGGTTAAATATACTGATGGAAGCAATTTAAATAATGCTGAGGTCAGCATGATCTTACTCTTGAGTATTACAAGGGACTTGAAGGGGGGGAAATGATGCCACTCCCTAATGCTTCCTCTTCTCAATCCACGGAGCTCTAACCCCAGCTGCAGAGAGGCTTTTGCAGGAGAGATGGTTGCAAGTCTTTCCACTGACTTCAACCGGCTTTGGTCAGGCCTCTGTAGGAGAGGATATAGAGTCCTTAGCTAGGAAACCCTCATCAGAATATTAACCACATGATAAATTGAGTTATTTGTTCAGACATTTTGAGTTACTGGCGTGGGGGCGGGAAACCCACCAACAGACTTGAACCTGATCTCCCTTATACCGGTGGTGTACGTCTCTTTATGGCCCCAAACAATGAATTTATCCTCAACACCCTTATAAGATACAGAATTATTATTGTCCCTATTTCACAGATGAGGAATTGAAGCACAGTAGAGATAAATGATTTACCTAGATTCATCCAGGAAGCCTGTATTAGAACCAGGAACAGAAACCATATCTCCTGAGTTTTAAGGCAATGTATTATTAAAAGACCATCCTACCTCTCTGGTGTGATTCAGGAACTAGTGCATTTACACTGGAATAAAATCATTCTGAAATCAAACTGAAGCCTGTGCATTTCTTTTCATCTGAAAAAATGACTTTTTTTTCCTAGTCTTCCCTGACACAGAAATAGCTAATGGGATTTTCCTCCCACTATAAAGAAAACAATATCACCTCTGGGTTGAAAGTGTCAGCCCCACAAGTGATTCTTTTTTTTAACATTGTGGATATGTGAAGGAAAGAGATAACAGATGTCTGAATGTGAAATCAGCTTCCATCCTCTGGCAGGCAATACAGCAGAGCAGCACAGAATAAGACAGGATATGAAGCCTAAAACTGTGTCCAATTGAAAGAACTGCGGGATTTTAGGTAGAGAACATAATTACCCCAACTAGAGTTGCTCCAGATCACTAGTGTTAATTCCCTGGCTCTTGCCAAAAGCGCTGCAAGCTCTTTAAAAGCTACAAGAGCAGTCAGGTCAACAGGCTAAAAACTGCGAAGTAAAGTAGTCTTAAGGGAAGTATTTAGGGTGTAAGATCAGGAGATATACAACAACAATTAACAACTGAAGAAAAAGGATACTATTGCCTTTGTTTTCATCCAGGCTGAATTTCCCCTGAAACTGAATTGCTGGGCAGGGGTAGGGAAGTTTGCTAACATCCTGAATCACAGGAAAAGCTGCCTGGGAAACCTGAAGAAAACTCACAAATACATTTTTTCAGGTAAAAAAAACATACACACAATATAGCTTGTTACATATACCATAAAATAATATATTCCTAAAATAATTACAATCTAATCCAGCTCAGAAAGGGCAAGTATGTTTAAGCAATAACAAAAAACCTTAATAAAAGATCACATCCCTGTTTGCTGAACCAGTCTATATAGTATAAAGTTTTCTTCCACCCCATTCTTCCATCTCCAGGCACCCAATTTCTGCACAGTCAAATAAATAATTGAAAAAAATGATTACCTACCTTTCATAACTGTTGTTCTTCGAGATGTGTTCCTCATGTCCAGTCCGCGTGCGCAACTGTCAGAAGGTTCTTCCCCCAGTGTTACCTGTCGGGTTCGTGCAGGCGCCCCCTGAAGTGTCATCCTCATGGCATTGTATATAGGGCCCAGCCGACCCGCCGCCTCCTCAGTTCCTTTTTGCCGCTCAGCTCTGAAAAAAGGGGTAGGCGGGTGGGTCTTGGAATGGATATGAGCAACACATCTCAAAGAACAACAGTTATGAAAGGTAAGTAACCGTTTTTTCTTCTTAGAGTGTTTGCTCGTGTTGATTCCAAGTGGTGACTCTCAAGCTGACCCTAGGAGGAGGGTCGGAGCTCACGAGATAGCTGACTGAAGCACCACTGCCAAGTGCTGCATCATTTCTAGCCTGTTGGGTAATGGCATAATGTGATGTGAACGTGTGGATGGAAGACCACGTTACAGCTTTACAGATCTCCTGTGTGGGGATTTGTGCCAAGAATGCTGCTGAGGATGCCTGCACCCTGGTAGAACACGCTCTCAAGGCCAGAATCTTAGCCAGGTCATAGCAGGTTCTCATACAAGAGGTAATCCAGGACAAAATCCTCTGGGATGACACTGGCAGACCCTTCATCCTGTCCACCACCGCTATGAAAAGTGTATTCGACTTACAAAATGGTTTAGTTCATTCTATATAGAATGCCAAAGCTTGTCTGACATTCAGTGAGTGGAGACAGAGCTCCCTGCTGTTAACATGTGGCTTTGGAAAGACTACTGGCAAAAAGATTTCCTGACCTGCGTGAAAATGTGAAACCACCTTGGGAGGAAAGCCAGGTGGGGACGTAACTGTACTTTATCCCTGTGGAACACTATATGGTGGGTGAGAGATTAATGCCTTAAGTTCCGACACTCTCCTTGCTGAGGTGATTGCGACCACGAAGGCCATCTTCTAAGAGAAATATAAAAGAAAGCAAGTTGCTAAGGGCTCAAATGGAGGCCCCATTAGTTTATTGAGTACCAAGTTAAGACCCCAAGCCGGGATCGGGTGACGAACCATGTGATAAAGTCTTTCTAGATCCTTGAGAAACCAGGACACGATAGGATTGGCAAAAACTGAGCAGCCTCCTTCCCCCGGGTAGAAAGTGGAGATTGCTGCTAAGTGCACTTTTATCAACGATGCAGCCAGCCCTAGCTGCTTCAAGTGCAGCAGGTAATCCAAAATAAGGGGCAGCGAAGCCTGGTTTTGGGGACTTTCCCTCTAAGATGACTACATGGAGAATCTTTTCCATTTAGCCAAGTACGCCGCCTTGTGGATGGCTTTCTGCTACCAAGGAGGACTTCCTGTATCTGCTGTGAGCACATTTCTTCCCTAGGGTTCAGCCACGCAGCTTCCATGCCATGAGGTGAAGCAATCCTAGGATGGGATGACGGAGCTGCCCGCGGTTCTGTGTGATTAAGTCCGGAACCAAGGGCAGAGTGATTGGAGTATCTATGGAAAGCTGAAGCAGGGTCGTGTACCAGTGTTGTCTGGGCCAAGCTGGGGCTATGAGTATGACATAGACCTTGTCTCTCATGATTTTCAGGAGGATCTTGTTCATGAGAGGGAACGGCAGGAAAGCATAGCACAGGAGATGGTCCCACAGAAGGAGAAATGCATCTGCCAGGGATCCCGGACTGTGATTCAGGTAGGAGCAGAATTGAGGACACTTCCTGTTCGATCGCATTGCAAAGAGGTCTGCTTGGGGAAAGCCCCACTTTTGGAAGATGTCCCTCATTATATCCAAGCAGAGGGACCATTTGTGGGTGTTGAAAGAGTGGCTGAGATGGCCAGCCAGCTCGTTCTGAGCACCAGGCAGGTAAGATGATTTCAGTTGGATAGATTGGGCAATGCAGAAGTCCCATAGCCAGAGGGAGTCCTGGTACAGGGGACAGGAGCGTGCTCCCCCCCTGTCTGTTTATATAGAACATCACCGTGGTGTTGTCCATCATTACTGACACAACTCTTCCCTGTAGGTGAGGCTGGAAGGCTTGGCTGGCCAGCCAGACCGCTGATAGCTCTCTGATGTTTATATGAAGTGGTAGCTCCTCTGGGAACCACAGGCCCTGCGTTCTCAGTGAACAGAGATGCACCCCCATCCCAACACCAAAGTATCCGTAACTAACACCACAAACAGCTGTGGATTGGCAAATGGGACCCCTCTGCGAACCTGCTGCGAGTCTAGCCACCACTGTAGAGACTAACCTTTGAGGTGGGAGGGAGACTATCTTCTCCCACCTGCCCCTGTTGGGCCAATAAACCAATGCCAGCCACAACTGGAGAGGTCTGAGTCTCAACCTCGCATGTTTGACCATGTATATGCATGAAGCCATATGGCCTAGAAGTGTCAGGCAACCTCAAACTGTGGGGGTGCGAAACTGCCTGAAGCTCCTTATTATTGAACCCATGGCCTGAAAACAAGCCTCCTGTAGCAGTACACTGGCCTGGACCAAGTTCAGGACTGCTCCAATTAACTCTATTCTTTGTGTGGGCTCTAACGTTGATTTGCTTGTGTTCAATTGGAGATCCAGACTGACAAAGGTCGACCGTATTAGGGCAAAGTGAGCCTCTACCTGCTCCTTGGAATGGCCCCTGACCAACCAATCATCCAGGTATGGGTACACTTGCGTGCGGTGCCTTTTTAGGAATACTGCAACAACAGCCATACACTTGGTGAAGACTCTCGGAGCCGACAAGAGGCCAAACAGGAGAGCCGTGAATTGATAATGGGTGCACTCTACCACAGATCTGAGAAATCTCCTGTGAGGAGGTATTATCGAGATGTGAAAATAGGCATCTTTTAAGTCGAGGGTGGCATACCAGTCACCCGGATCCAGAGAGGGGATGATCTAGGCAAAGGAAACCATGCAGAATTTTAGTTTCTTTATAAATCTGTTGAAATTCAGCAAGTCAAGAATAGGTCTGAGTCCCCCTTTTGCCATGAGGATCAGGAAGTATTTGGAGTAAAGCCCCTTTCCCCTCAGGTCCTGAGGAACCTCTTCCACTGCTCCAGCATGTAGTAGTTGCTGCACTTCTTGTATGAGGGGTCCCTGAAAAGGGACAGGGAAGGAGGGGTGAAAGGGGGGGTAGAACTAAACTGGAGGGAGTATCCCACTTCTACCATGCGCAAAACCCATCTGTCCGATGTTATTCAGGTCCAGGCTCGGTAGAAATGGGATAAACAGTTTAGGAAAGGAGGGCAAGGATCCGGGTACTGTCCTGGAGTGTCACCCTCGGGTGTAACATCAAAAGTTCTATTTTGGCCCAAGGGGCTGTTTGCCTGAGCCTCTACTCGGGTTACAGTTGTGGTGTTATACACCTGTTGTTTCTACTTCTTTTTTTAAACAAGTCCTGCCTGAGTTGAGAGGGGTAGAACCTCTGTCTAGACTGGAGCTTAAAATGCTTCCTCTGGGTGGAAGGCTCCAAGGATTTTAATGTCGCCCTTGGGTCCTTAAGACTATGGAGCTTAGAGTCAGTTTGCTCCAAAAACAGGCCCCCTCCTTCAGAGGGCAAGTCCTGTATTGTGGATTGTACTTCTAGCGGAAGGCCCGACACCTGCAGCCAGGAGCTTCATCTCATAGCCAGGCCCGAAGCCATAGTCCTTGTAGCTGAATCAGCTGCATCTTGCACGGCCTGGAGCGATGTCCTGGCTACTGCCTTGCCTTCCTCCATCATGGCCCCGAACTCGGTCCTGGAGTCAGATGGGAACAGATCTTTAAACATCAACATTGCCTCCCACGAATTGAAGTTGTACCTGCAGAGAATCGCCTGTTAATTGGTGATACGCAGCTGGACTCCACCAGTGCAAGATGCTTTCCTCCCAATTAAGTAGTCTTTTGGGCTTCTTTGCTTTGGGCACTGGGCCCTGATGGCCTTGTCTCTCCTTTTCATTCACCGCAGATGCTACCAGCAAACCTGGCTGCAGATGAGTAAATAGGTACTCATATCCCTTAGACAGTGCAAAGTATTTCCTCTCTATCCCCTTCGCTGTGGGGGGAATCAAGGCAGGGGTTTGCCACAAGGTTTTCATTGTGGTCTGGATCGTCTTGATCAGAGGCATGGCTATCCTTGAGGGCCCCTTACATGTCAGGATATCCACCACGGGATCCACTGACTCCCTGACCTCTTCTATTTGCAACCCTGAGTTCTGGGCCACTCATCTCAGGAACTCTTGATAAGCTCTATTGACCATAGGGATGTGAGTAGCTGTTGATCCTGCCACTGCTTCATCCAGGGAGGAAGAGGACAAGGCCCGTGGTATGATGTCAGCCTCCTGAATGTCGTGACCAGCAGGGTTCTCCCTGTCCGGAATCCCCTTGTCTGCTTCGAGACACTCTCTGATGCTGGGGTCTTCCTCAGAACCGTGCCCCACACTGGCCACTGCTGGCAACTCTGTCTCCCTGCGACCCCCAACCTCGGTGCCGCATGGAGGGGCTCTATGCTCCAGGCTGCAGGTTATTTGGGTCTCCAAGCGACCGAGTAGGGGCCTCTTGGCTAAGATCCTTGGGCCTGATGGTATGCCCACAGGGTCCAGAAGGGTCATTGCTGGGGCATCTGCCACTGCATAGACCATGACCCCCTAGGGGGGCCTTGCCCCTTCTCCTCTGCACAGTGGCACCTTCCCGATCTGTGCCTACTTTGTTTGGAGGAGTATGATTCTGCATCCAAGTCTGATGACCGAGATTCCACTCATGAAAACCACAGGGGAGCCACAGAGGAGTGCCGAGATACAGGTGATTGGTGTGCAGGAGACCGATGATGATGCATGGGAGACCAGTGCTGGGTCGAGACTGAACGGTGCCAATCCGCGGACAATCAGTGCTGGGGCAAGGCTGAATGATGCCTGGGCGAAGAAGATCGGCGCCAAGGCGCAGGCGACCAGTGCCGTAGGAAGGGCGACTGCTGCTGCATCATTGCCAGCTTGCCACTAGACGGTACCGCAATGTGCAGTGCTAGAGGTCTTAGTTTGGACACCCTTTCTACTGAGGCGGGGGAGTGTTGGGTATTCATGGCTATCAAGTCCCTTGCCGCCTCAAACATATCTGGCCTGAAAGGGAGGTCCAGCTTTTCCACCTCATTTTCCTTCGCCGGAGAGTCCATGTGTGCCTGATTCACAGGTGCCCTCTGCAGGGCTGATGTGGACGGCCCTGGAGGTTCCTGCATCTGGTGTGACTAGAGACACGACATGATAGCGTCCTTTCCCATAGTTCGCACTGTGGGTGAGGAGCCTCTGACAGCCCTCTGCTTCTTGTGGGGCACCGGTGAATGGGAACGGTGCCGCACTGGTCTTTGGGCCGGCAAGTGGTATTGGAATTCCCTTGGCGCCGAATTCTTCTTCAGTGCCAGGTCTCGAACAGACACCGGAGCACTGTGCACTGATGCGCCAGGTCTGGAGGTTGTGGCCAGAGAGCTGCCTCCATAAGGATCTGCTTGAGATGAGTACTTCTCTCTTTTCTGCTTCTGGGGTGGAAACGCTTGCAGATCCTGCAGCGATCAGTTTGGTGGGTCTCCCATGAGCACTTGGGCCTGAGGTATGCCCCAGAAGAACCCCCTTAACTAACACTTTATAAACACTTTAAAAAAAAGTTTTATAGTTAACTAAAACACAAACTAACTCTAACTATTTTAACTATTACAGGAACCTCTAGTTGATACAGGGCTTGCAGACACAAGGCAATGGAGCTCCAATGACCATCATGGGCAGTAAGAAGGAACTGAGGAGGCGGCAGGTCGGCAGGACCCTATATACGACGCCATGAGGGCGCCACTCCAGGGGTGCCTGCACCGACCCGACGGGTACCACTGGGGGAAAAACCTTCCAACAACTGTGCACATAGCGTGAGTGCTCACCTACTTGTAATCGACATGAGCAAGCACTCAAAGAACAGTATACACAATATAAAAAACTCCAATAAAATCTCCAAACCAAAGGGTTAGGAAGTGGACAGTCAGACAGAGAAAGTTGCAAATACAGTGGAAAAATGGTCACATGCTTCTGATTTAAAATTCATCTACAACAGATTTTACGAATTGGGGAGAGACCAAGATGAAATAGATTACATTCTGTACTCAAGAGGCCACCACAGTGGAGGCTTGATCATATGCTGATTCTAGGTATGATAGTGGAATCCCTAAAAACAAGCAGTGACCCACTGGATTGAGGTTAAAGAGGAGATTGTGAATACTGCCAGCTGTTTGTTCACTAACACTAATCCAACTCCAGTTGAGGTCAATGTAAAGACTCCCATTGACTTAAACGGTCATTGGGCTGGGCCCTAAGGGCAAAACTGCAGTTTTACAACCTGTCCTGAGTAAGGGGCAGCATGTAGCAGTGCTGCCCCAGGAGTGGAGCAGAGAACTAATTGTGACTTAGTCCCTCCCTTGTTCTTGACTTACAGTGGGGGAGGAGTAATTTACTTCACCTCTTCCCATGGGGCCGTTTACTTCCCAGAGCCAGCAAGCAGAAAGAATGGAGCTATGGCTCCTTCCACACACTCAGCCCTTCTATACCAACTGCATTGCAAGAAGAGTATCTGGTAAGTAGCTCCTGCGCTCCCAACTCTGGCCACAGTAACAATCTGCACAAAGTAGTAAATGGGGATTATTCCCTGTTACTCCCTCTGTAGGCAAGTAAGGAACATGACAATCTAGCCCTACAGCCTTTAAAAACAGCCAACAGGTCTAGCTTAACCAACAGGACCCAAAGGCAATTTATTTACACCAAAGTGGTTGAAATCAACTCTCTAACTATCCCTCATTAGAACCATGAGAGTTTTCAATCTTCCATAATTTCTCCAAAAACATTAACTCAGATAAATTGCACATTTTATATGTATTATGGTATAGATTAATATCCTAACAACTATATGTTCAACAAGGAAACAGAGGAATAAAACCTGGTCAAGTTAATTTTTGGAATTTCCTGATTTTTGAGTGCCTGACACTGAACATTGCATTAATAATAGGGGAGGGTGTGGGCATCATATTTGATTGCCCTTATTATTTTACAGGAAAAAAGAGGAAACACTCAGATATTAGAGAGAGAAATCCAGAGTTATTTGACATGTACACCTTACAAGCTCCGCAGCCTTCATCAATGGTGCTTGTAAGTTCTTTGATGTGTAGCTATTGCACAGCTTGTAAATTTCCTTGCTTTGGAGCTAATGGGCTTGTGAAGCTATAAGCTCCTTAGTCTAGATCTAAGCCAATATCTTGCTACATTACAAAAGATTCACTACTTCTTGCTCTGAAGTTAAGCTTCTTAGTTTACACTCTTCTCCTGCGTCAGCTTGTAAATTCCTGTAATATGTACCTGTACTGAACTGTACTGTACAAATACCATCCCATGCACATGCATTGCATCTACCTTTTGGTCCCTGATCCGGCAGGGTGCTAAAAGGCCTCAATTTCTAATTAAGTCAAAGGGAGAACAGAGCAATCAGCACCTCCCAGGATCAGGCCCAAGTCAGAAGCTAAAACCTGAATGGAAATTGCTTTGGCTTATGATCCACCTGCATTTTCCAATGTCCAGAATTTTACTGTAAACTCATGTTTTTTCTACCCTAGCAAATCCCTGACTTCTCTATAAAACCTATTTCATACCAGCTTTGAACTTTCAGGGTAGGATTTTCAAAAATGTTCAAAAATGATCTTAAAAAATCAGCCTAACATTGCTACCACTAAAGTCAAAGGGTGTTTTACTATTTACTTTTGTGGCAGCAATGTTCAACCAATACCAAACATTCTTGAAAATCTCACCCGCAAAGTTGTCATTTTTGAGTTACAGCCATGAAAATAATGTTGGTCAGAATTCCCCCCCTCCATTCCTATTCCAAAATGAGTAAAGAAAAAATTCACAGTCACGCAGTAATGGACAATTCTAAACCTCGCACAATGGGTAAAACCAGTGAAGTTGCACCTACTTGTACTTTTTTCATGTGCAAATGCTGTCTCAAATTAATCTGTACTTTTTACTAAGAGCTACCAGTTGCGTCATTGTTGTTTGGTTGGCATGCAAGTTACCTGCCTTGATTGCTGAGAAAACAACTCTTTCCAAAAACAACAAAAGTCCTGTAACACTTTAAAGACTAACAAATTTAATTTAGTCTTTAAAGTGCTACAGGACTCTCGTTGTTTTTGCTGTATACAGACTAACACGGCTACCCCTCTGGAACTCTTCCCAGGACAGCACTTAAGCATGGCCTTAAGTCCTATTGACTTCAATAGGACCTAAGCACATGTTTAAGTGCTTTCCCGAATAAGGGCCTTAATCCTGTCTTCACTTACGGGCAATGTGAGTTGCACTTCTGCATTTGAGAGCTGTAACTGAGCCCCAAGACTTCATAACAAAGCATCCAAATCAAAAAGCTTCTGGCAAGGCCACTGCTCTATGCTTCTGCTATCATGAAGGGCATAATGTAATATAGCTAAAAGACTTAAGCATTCTCCATTTGTCAAAAGTAATTAAAACATGTTACTGACTTTCTGCACAACTCAAGAGCCAGCTGGGAAAAGAGAAGTATGTCTCCAGATCCATTTGAGTGACAAGGTCAGATCATCCCTCTCTCCCTTAGTTGCATCTCCATCACTGAGTGTGTTCATCATGCCGTAAATTAATCTATAAAAATTTGGATAGACTATCTAATGTAATTAGCTCTAGCTGTCCAAACAAGGCAAAATAACATGGGCTGGCATCTGAGGGTCCAGATTGACTTGTAGCCACTAACTGACAGAAATAGGTTAATATACAAATGTTATTCAAGAGGAGAACATAAAATTGGGCTTCTGTCTAGTTGCATTTTAGAAACGGAAGAAAAGATTTCAAGACCTTCAAACTGCAGGTTGAAGAAATGCTACATGTGCTTATTAAGAGCCTGATGCTGAAATGACACATCTGCTTAAGGCTGGGTTGTTGTTTTTTTCTCTTGTAAGCGACATGAAAAGCTCATAAAATGTAATTTTTCCCCATGTAGCTTATAAGAAATTGCTATTCAATTCATCAACACAAGCTACTCAACACAAGGGGACACTCAGATGACTGGGAAAAGAGCTAAGCATGTAAAAATGAGGACTAATTGCCTGGAACAGATTAGTAATGGGATATAGAGCCTATCACCTCTAGATGTTTTCCCTCTCACTCTTTGTCTGTCATGTCTATTTACACTGTAACCTCTTCAGGGCAAAAGACGTTCTCTGACTATATATATGCAGAGCATCTAGGCACAATAGAGCCCCAATTTTGGGTGGTGCTCCTAGACAGTACACTAATAGATCATTGGTATGAAGAACCTGGCTCAGGACAGTAGTGGCCAAAATTTGTTAGGATCCAATGATAGCTGTTCAGTGAGGTGTCTGAAATAAATTGGTGGACAATGTCTATATCATAACTGACACAGCTCAGCATTCTTGCTGGCTCTCAGCAGAGAGGCCAACAACTCAACTCGCAAAATTCAGCAAAGCTTTTAATAATGTACTTAACTTGAAGTATATGAGTGTCCCACTGACATCAGTGAGTCAATGGGATTACTCATGTCCTTAAAGTTAAGCACGTTCTTAAAAGCTTTTCTAAAATGGGGTCTAAAATGGCAGAGAGAATGAACCACACTCATTTCTACAGGAGGTTCTCCTCAAGGTCAGGGTTGAGACACACTGATACGGTAGCTTTCACTGCTTTGCCTATGCAGTACCTCTTCTGCAGATAAAGAGAGAATTTCAGTTTCTATTGCCATCAATGCTGCAATAAATCTGTTTTGTCTTGCTTTGGGTTTTTTTTTCCCTAACCTTCTGTGAGCTCTTGAAAGAAGCACAGAAGCCATTCCCATCACTGGTTGAATCAAATGGCAATGCTATGTAAAGCAATAAAGCAAGCCCTTTTTTAAAATTAAAGAAGCCCAGAAGAATGACTGTATGAGAGGGGGAAAGTAAAAACAGATCTGGTGTGAAAGGACATGAGAGAAATTCATAAATTTATTTTTCAATAAACTGGATGTAAGTTAAATATCTCTGAAGATAAAATAGGTTTCACCCCTAAGACCAGTTCTCGAAGGAACCACTGGCTTCAGCAGTTTTAAGGGTAATGTTTTCATTCCAACAAACCATTTGAAACAACTTCTTTAATGTACTATATTAGACACACATGCTCCACAACATCAGACATAAGTGTGTCTCCCCCCACCTTCAGCCTTTTATATTTTTTTAAAACTTTTTTTATTATAGCTATGTCAAAGCGAACCCCACTTTTAATGTTATGTTTGAATTCCACTTGTTTTCCTTGGAAAACCACAAATTATTTATTGAGTTGTTAGAAATATTCTTCCATAAACATGCATTTCTTTCTGATTCCCTTTCAAGGCCACAGTGGCACAGAACAACTAAATTCAGAGACCTAGAAATGCCCATGGGCTTTTCATGCATGGGATGCACTGGGAAGCATTACAAAAGGTAAGCAAAGGAAAAGGAACATAGATATTGTACTTTGATGGACGAATAAGGTATACTATAACGTGATGGTGGGTAAGAGTCTAACTACTTTCTTCATGTGGCAAGGAAAGTAGCTTACTGCATGTTCCCTAATTTAGCAAACTGGCTTAATTTTGTGATCTTCAAATGTGAGGAAGCCTAAGAGGGAGCAATTCTCAGTGGGTGTGTGTTTGTAGAGGATGAGTAATTGTCTTCAGAAAATCTGAAAAAGTCCGTCTTATGCTTCAGGAGATGCAGCAGAACAATTTCAAACACAGTGGTGAAGGGATATTTATCCCAAGCCTGCCCTGAAGCTTATTCCTATGTTAATCAAGATCTGAAATGTAAATTTACCTCTCAAACATCCTTTACTTCTCTCGCACATAATCCTGATGTCATCTCACTGTTTATTACTGAAAATTATTGACACTTGAAATGCCGAATCATGAAATTGAGGTTGTACATTAGTTTGTTCATATTAAAGCAACTGATCCCACATCATTTCAAGATTCCTCTTCTGCTGTTTTTCATTGTGCTCTTCATCCTGTCCCTTTGTCACACTGTGGCAGAGGCATGCTCGGCTCCTGCATCTTTCCAGACAAACTATTTGGAGACCTTCTTCAGATAAAATACCCGGTGATTTATTTACATAGTTCATTCCCACCACCTTTACAGATTTTGCAGCAGCTTTCACAGCATCCTGGGGCTTTAAGGCTCCCAAGCCCAGGAGAGAGACCTCTTGGGGCCTTGGTTTAGGGTGACCTTATTTCCCAAAGGGAAAATGTGACATTGCATGGGGCTCACCCAAGCCCTTCCTCCCCCCACATGGGGCTCGCCCAAACTGCCTGGCATCGCCACTCACCCAAGTCCCTTGCTCTCCATGTGGGACTGGCCCAAGCCTCCCCACCTCTGGCCCAAGCTCCCAGTGCAGGACTGGACCTAGTTGACTGGCAAGAGCAAATGGACTAATGCCCAGTTTTTGCCAAAAAAGTGAGGACATCCGGGACTGGTTTTAAAAAGGGGACTGTCCTGGCCAAAACAGGACATATGGCCACCCTACCTTGGCTCTACTAGCCTATAGTTCTTTCATCTTCTCACCTCCTCCTTTGCACTTCCTTCTTGTTCCTTTGTACCTTCTGAGTTAATAAGGTAATTAGCTTTTAACTCTCTCCAGCCTATCCTCAATCTTTCAGTCTCATTCAGGTTTGCATGAGGCAACTAATTGAAGTTGCAGTGATCAGAGTGCTGGATCAGCTGCTGTTGCCCAGCACTCTGTCAAACACACACTTAGACAGGTTGAGAACTATAAATGAACCGTAACAAACATAAGGCCAAGTCCTGAACACCTCTCTCAGAATATGCTCAGGCAACTGAATCTAATTGCAATGGAAACGTTATCTGAGTACAGTATGTAAGATTTGCACCAAAGAGATATTATTAAAAGTGGATATAAATGCTAAAGGATTGAGTCACATATGGGTCATTTGTAAGATCCTGGAATCTGGACACCTACTCTGTTCCCATTTACACAGATGATGAGCCACATTCTTCTCTTAGTTACACTGTTCCTCTCAATTAAAATAAAGAGTGTGTTACTGGTGTAACTAACAGCAGTTTGGTCCTAACTGTTTTCTATCACCATTCTGGTAGTGTTAAAAGAAAAACACATTCATTTCCAAAAGAAACAGGGACTTCCATACAAATGAGTCCCTTAACCATTTTGTTTAAGGTACAAAATGGTATCACTCATGATTGGCACATTTACTATTTTATTTGAAAGGCTCAGATCCTCTGAGATGTTGAGTGCCTTCAACTCCTATTGATTTCAGAATTTAGAAACCTGGCACCCTGCAGGAGGTGCTTAGCACTTCACAAGACTGAGTCTTAAATATATAAACTAAGACATTAATATCAATTTGATATAAAATACACTTCTGATATTAGAGTGCAGGCTTTATTTATTTTAGGTATTTTGATCAACTATAGATTTATATCACTTCAAATTAGCATTCCCCTTTACCACCTACTAGTATTTAAAGTTGGCATAGCAGACACCACTGGACATCTATTCAGACGAACTGATATACGCAATGGAGTTGCCTCTGGCAATTCTCCTAACCTCATAAAGTCTCCTGTGACTGTTCTCCCTAAAATTCACACTTAGCTTCCTCTGGTGAATCGAGCTAAGTATGACTTCAAATCTCCAAACCTGACATCTCAAAGCCTGCATAATTACATATTGCTGATAATCCAAACTTCTATTATGACTAAAAAACAGAAGAGGCAAAAGGCTTCTAGTAGTGGTACTTTCTCCAGTTTTCTTACTGAGCAAAGCATTTAATCTAATGTACTGCATTTAATGAAGAGTCAGGAACTTGTACTGCAAATAACAGATCAGATATAATTGGAATTTGTTCCACCCCACTAACCTACAGTATATCAATAAAAACAATATCCACAGTGGATTTTGGGTTCACTTCATTTGCATTTCTTAATTTAATGGTTAACTAATTTAACAATAGTAATGATTTAATTCAAATTAAAATCTAAAGGCAAAAATAAAAATTTTAAAAAGCCATTAAAGATTTCATTACATTCAATCTAAATTAATATTAGCCTTCTTAATATTTTCAGTAAATGTTTTTTTATCCTCTCCCTACTGAAACAAACAATGTTTTCTCTGTGTAGCCAAGCTTTAGACAAACCTTGTTAGATCTATTGGCATTATTTCAGGCAATTAATTAATATACATTAGATTTTTTTTAGGAAAAAGTGCCAAGAGTGGCAGTAAAATGGATTAAACTGTTTTTTAAAACACTGCATTCAATTGAGATAATTGCTCTTATTCAGACACATTCAAGAATGGAAGCTGGCTAGGGATATCCTTTCTATTAGTTCACATTTCCTAGGCATTTGTGCATTGCTCTTAAGTATTGGAAACTCAAGTTGCACAAACTACAACAATAGAGCAAGATATATCTTCCTATTTCTCAAACTGTAGTGGTAGATTGGATGGGAATATTTGTTAATTATCAAATAAATTAAATTAAGGTTATAAATATGTATCTATTGATTAAGAACAATATTATCAACATTCTATAACTATTAAAGAATGTTTGAAAGCCACAACATTTGGAGTTACGGTTCTGCAAACTACCTCAACTCTGACCTTGTGCCCACTCCAGTTCATCAACAACCTAGTAAAGGCTCTGGTGTAAACACAAATATTACAACAACTTTAGAAACTTCACCATATTAACCAATAAAAACTTAATACATTGTATTTCATGCCTCAGCATGTTTCAGCGATTGCAATTCCTTGGTATCTGCAGCCAATTTTTGTACTGTGGATGTGGTAAAGATGGATATCAGGCTATATGGAGAGGATCTATGGATGAAGCAAATAAAGTGGAAAAAATTCAGACCAAGTGTAAGTATGCACAACTCAACTGCCTCACTGGAGTTACACCCATTTACTCCACATCTCAGTTTAATGCATCATGTTTTCTAGTCCAGTTATAGAGAGTGAATAAAGTTCCTTGAGGGGGAGCTGTGTAGAAAATTTTTCAAGCCTGCTCAAGGGTTTTGAAATTAAAGCCACAATCTCATACACTATCATTCACATGAGACAGTGGTCAAATCAGTGGAAAAACTATTGTAACAATTACTCTTCTGAATAATAGGTTGGCAGAAGTTTGTAATTTATTTTGTGTTTGAGCTCACATCAGAACTTATAGCTGAAGGAACTTCAAAATCCTTGATTATGAATCACAAGGGCCTAAAGTAAATGGTGTTCTCTGAGAGGAGTCTCTGCATATTGCCATCTGTGGGATCAAGGCATCTGCACTGCAAGTTTCCATAACTTTCTGGAAAATAGTGTCCATCAGGTCCATTCAACTTTCTTTTCCCCCAACACTTAAGGATTCAGAAGGTATACAGGGGGAGTGGCTCCAACAGCTCCTTATTATGTCCACTAATTTGGAAATTCCTAAACTGATTCTTCAAGGAAGTGGACAAAGTGAGCAGGGAATGTGAATATGCATAGGCTTATGTCAAAGAACTCACGTTACAGGAAAGTAACCTTCATTTCTTCTTCGAGCAAGCTGTGCGTATTCCCACTTATGCGAGTTTAGTGAGCAGTACAATCCCCAGAAACATGAGCTGAAGGATTCTAAGTAAACAAGGACAGCAGAACTTCCAAAAGAAACATCAGCTCTGAAAGCCACATCAGCGTGAACAGAGGTAAGTCAACTTCTTGCGCTACAAAACTGAAAAAGTCTTAATGAGGGAAATTTTTTTGCCAATGCTTGTATATAGCTTCAGTATCAGTCACATAACATGCTGTGATGAAGACAGCATGAGGATATGCAATGGATGCTGCCTTTGTCATGGATAAGGACCATCAATTCCAGGAGATTGAAGTCCTGTCTGGTGCTGATAATTGTGAAACACGGTGCATTTTACATGTACAGCCTCTGGACCACGATGGACAGACTCTTCCATTGTCAGCTCCATTACTCCAAAGATTTGGGGAACTTGCAGATAAGTTTGGGACCCATATTAAAATGAAAGTTCTCTGCATATGCAAAATATGATACCTGCCTCCCTGAATGAAAGCAAGACTCAGGGATGGACGGACATTCCATCTCTTTCAGACCACTACTAGAAAATCCAAATATCTTAGACAGTTAGGATGGAGCTGTAGGCAAGACCATCTGTTCTGTAGGAATGTAACTTAAAGAGGACAGTCATTAGGCTTGTATCTCAGTAACCATGAGCTATCAAGAATGACATCTTCATAGAGATATAGTACAGAGACTCCAATGGCAGAACAGGTGTACTTGAGGACTTGTCAGTTCTCTGTGGCTCTGAAAGCGGATGAGGGCTGCAGCAGGACTTCCCTGCCACCTAGTCCAGGACTCCACCCTGTCGAGTTTCATGAGATTGCCACCTGCACACCGGCTCCCCCACATTAAAAGATTTCACGCGTAGGCCTCTGCCAAAGGTGTTATCTCCCACTAACAAAGTCCTGTGGCGATGGATGAGTGGTGGTGGGGACAGGAGCATGATCTCTGGGATTCCTTAGTCCCAAATCTGCACACAGGCAGCAGGCACGTATTGGTCATCCTGCACTTGGACTTGTGAGACAGAAGCGCAATTTGGCGCTTACGGCTACAACTAAGCAGTCCTTTTCAGGATCCCCTCTGCTCACCCTGAATGTGGAAGGGGTCAGAAAAGGTGCCCTAAATATAAGCTATCTCAACCCCTCCCCCCAGGACTGGATGGGCCATTTCGAGAGGGATCACTCTATCTACGGTCAGAACATACGAAGTAAAGTAATGAGTTTGCCACTTGGAACATTCGCACTCTCATGGATTCCCCAAACAGTGACTATATATTGAAAGAAGAACTGCCATAATAGGTAGAGAACTTGCAAGATATGACATCGATATTACTGCCTAAATGAGACCCGTCAGACAAATGAAGGCCAACTGAAAGAAGATGGAGGTAGCTATACCTTCTTTTGGAAAGGAAAGCCATCTGAAGAGAGGTGTACTCCTGGGGTTGGTTTTGCCATCTGGAACAAGACTGCTAGCCAGCTTTTAGAACTCTCTATGCTTATTAGCGAACATTTCATGACTTAGTGTCTTAAGCTTAGTAACAACCATGATGCTACAGTCATCAGTGCGTATGCTCCCACACTTGAAGGTGATGAAGACGACAAGAAGCAGTTCTAGTGTGCTCTAAATGCAGTTTTCACTGCCACAGTGAAAGAAGACAAGCTAATCCTCACAGGTGATTTCAATGCAAGAGTTAGGCGACATCCCGAACTCTAGAGAGGCATCAGTGGGAAAAAAGGTATGGGGAAAGCTAATCTAATGGCATTCTTCTCCTAAGTAAACGTGTGGAGCATGATTTCTCTATCACAAATACTATCTTTAGACAGAAAGACAAATATAAAACCACCTGGAAACACCCAGGTTGGGAACACTGGCATCTTCTTGACTATGTCATCATCAGAGCCTGTGATCATACTGATGTCCATATTACAGGAGCCATGAGTGGTACGGATGACTGCTAGACCATAGTTTAGTCAGATCAGTCATGAACATGTGGCTGGCACCACACCACCATCATAAACTACTGAAAGGAATCAGAAGAGATTGAACATCAAGACACTTCAAAATCATGATAGTTATGAGACTCTTTAACAACATCTCATTAAGAGGCTCTCTGACCTACCTGACAACATCAATAACATCCAAACTTATTAGGAGGAATTCAAGACTATTATTCACAAGGTATATGCTGAATCGATTGGATATTCCCTCCATCACTGCCATGAAGATTGGTTTGATGAGAACAACAAGGAAATCCTAGCACTTATTCAGCAGAAGAGAATCACATTTTCCACTTGGCAAAATGAACCCTCAAACCAGCAAAAACGAGAAACTTATCAGCTTAAAGATGTAGTTCAAAAGAGGCTGTGTGACATCAAGAATCAGTGGTGGCAAGCAAAGGCCATGGAGAGTTTCACTGATCAACATGACATGAGAAGCTTTTTTCAAGCAATGAAAACCATCCAGGGGCCAAGTTCAAATGGCATAACCTGTCTGCAATCCTAGGACAGCTCCACTCTTCTTAAGGACAATGTAGCCTTTAAGCTACGTTGGAAGAAGCATTTCAAAACTATTGAATCGCGAACCTGAAGTCTCAGCTGCCACCATCGGCTCCATTCCTCAGAATCCAGTAACAAAACCTCTTGCTGACCACCCAATCTTCTGAGAAAATTTAGCATTCCATCACTCAGACTAGAAACAACAAGTTGCCAGGCCCAGATGGCATCCCTGTAAGGTGGTCTTTAAAGCCTGTGGAATAGCACTCATGAAAAAACTTCATCAACTTCTTGTTAGAATTTGGGTTAATGAGGAAATTCCACCTGACCTAAAGAATGCCAATACTGTGACAATTTTTAAGAAAGGGGACATGTCAATGTGCGGGAATTACTGAGGTATTGCCCTCCTCTCCATTGCCAGGAAGATTTTTGTTCACATCCTTTTGAACCGTCTCCTCCTTCTTGCCAAAGACATCCTTCCAGAATCCCACTGTGGTTTCAGACCATCTCGCTGCACCATCAATGTGATTTTTGTTGCATGACAGATCCAAGAGAAGCATAGAGAACACCACCAGCCACTGTTTATGGCATTTGTTGACCTAAGTAAGGTCCTTGATTCCATCAATCATGAAGCGTATGGAAGGTGCTGTCTAAGTTTGGTTGTACATTGAAATTCATTCGTATTCTCAGACTACTTCATGATGGAATGACCGCCACCAGGCTCTGTAATGGGTTAGAAACTGACTTGTTCATCATCCATACTGGTGTTAAGCAGAGCTGTGTTATTGCCCCAACCCTTTTCTCCATATATCTTGCCATAATCTTGATTCTTATGCATGACCGCCTTTCCTTTGGAATTGGGATTAAGTATCGCATGGATGGCAAGCTTTTCAATCTGTGGCATCTTCATTCTAAAACTAAGGTCACCAAGGACTGTTATTACCAACCTTCAGTATGCTGACGACTGTGCTAGCCTTGCACACACCGACGCTGTCTTGCAAACCAGCCTAGATCTCTTCTCAGGCACCTATATAGCCTAAGGCTCTCCCTCAACATTGGGAAGACTAAGGTGCTCCACCAGCCTGCCCCAGCAAAAGCTGCCCCCCTTCACCCACAAACTGTCATCTGTGGTGAACTCCTGGAAAATGTTACGCATTTTCCTACCTTGGTAGCCATCTCTCCCAGGCACCCAACCTTGATGTGGAGATCGAACATAGGATCGGTTGTGTCTGTGCATCTTTCAGAAAGTTGATCCACCATGTCTTTATTGACAGAGATCTGCAGATGGAAATTAATATCCTGATCTACAATGCAGTAGTCATCCCCACTCTTCTTTATGGGTGCAAGACATGGGTGACATATCGAAGCCATTTTAAGCATCTGGAATAGCACCAACAGCGCTGCTTTAAGAAGATTTTCCATATCAGATGGGAATACCATCGCACCAATGCCAGCATTCTTTCTGCAGCTAACATCAAAAGTGTGAGATGAAGAGTATGAAACATCAGTTTTGCTGGGCTGATCTTTGTATGAAGATTGCTGATACTCATCTTCTGAAGCAAGTCTTCTTTTCTCAACTTAGTCATGGTAAGAGGAATTGTGGGGGACAGAGGAAATGCTACAAGTATATCTGAAAGTATATCTTAAGAAGGCAGGCATTGACCCCACAAAATGGGAAGAACTGGTTGGCAACAGACTGCAATGGGCCTCAGCCCGTTTTGAAGAGAATCTCTTTGCTCAACAGGCTGAGAAATGGCAGAAAAAGAAGGAAAGTGTACAGCATCTCAGTCAGCAGTTGTGCTCTCTCCAAACAGTCACCTGTCACATATATGAAAAAATCTGTAGAGCACGAATTGGACTCCTCAGCCATCTTAAGTCTCAGCAATGACTTTCCCCCTGCCAGACATCATCCTCATATAGAGGGATAGCTGATGATAGTACTGAGATTAATCTGACAATGCTTAAATGGGAAACTATGAGCTTGATGAGGATACACTACACAATCCTAGACACTGTGTATGTCATGTACACCAGTGTTTCTCAATGACTGGTCCATGGACCAGCATTGGTCCCTGAGATCTCCCTGACACAGTATAGGGAGCCTGAGATCTCCCTGACACTGTATAGGAAGCCAGTCCCTGGTATCAAAAAGGTTGAGAAACTGTGATGTACACAGTAGGTTGCAGGGCTGCTGCTAGCAGGTCAGGCTTCTGTACAAGATATGGACTGCATACCGAGAGCTTCCTTCTCAAAGAGATACACCAGATGTGTCTTCCATAAGATCCTTCACCAAGTATATCTGTTATATGCTCAGATAAGATATGTTACATACATTGACAACTAGTGTACGGGGAGATTTTGATAAAACCAGTAAAAGGTCCAAGGACCACATAGTGTAATATTGATTATTGTATTTGTTGCTAACAGCAGCCAAACTTGGTAGGCCTTTCTGCAGGCCTGTGCAGCTTTGGCATGACTAAGCCAGGAAGGAAGGGGAGCCTCTTGCTCAATCTTTGCCTGACCCTGCACCCCACCCCTGATGCTCTGGTGGATGTGCTGGGATCTGTTTCAGGAAAAGACCAATAAGCTTATTTATGCATGCCCTATGGGAGATGTTTGTCCGGGCCTCAAGATATGCAGATTCTGTAGAAACACATCTAGTTAATTAAGCATTCTAGCGACCTTAAATCTAGCTTTTGAAACTTTTTGTCCTCTTTCTTGACGTGTTATTGTCTATTAACAAGGATAAATCAGGGGGAGAAACTTGGACTCTTTGGGATCTCTTCTTGGACACAGCTTCTGGATCTCCAATGACAGATGGAAGATCGGGCCAATCAGAAAGCCGTCGCTGTTTCCATTTGAAAGCCGCCCCAGACTTCGGTAATTATTGAGGATGAAGGTTGGGGTGTTTTACTAACCTGTTGCAGATATCTGTAAGTGCTTGAGCCTAAGTAAAATATAGCTTTAAAGGAAGAGCACCCTCGTGTTGTGTTTGAGGCTAAGTATAGCTTTGAAGTAAAAGCACTTTTATGTTACACTGCTTCTACCATTCCTTCTATCAATTGGATGGCCATGCCTCCATTTGGCTTATTTCCTGACATTACCTCACACAAAGTAAAGTTACCACAAGCTTTGGGTTGGCAGAACCCTGGTTAACACTAGTGGCTGAACAGTATAATACAGTTTAGCATTCTTTTACAGTGTACTCCATGGTGCAGATGGAACTGGACCTGAAGAGTCTCCTTCTAGGATTAGAACCAAGAACTAGTTATAATTAGAGGTAGGTAACCAGGAGCCCAGTAATGTTATAATAAAATTTCTTCCTAAGAGAGGAATCCATCCACATATTTAGGGAGTATCAGAATGGTTATCAGAGTCCCTCATACAGCTCTAAATCTAAATAGGACCTATGGTACTCTGTATCTTCACTGCACAACCTTAACAATGTGCCTTTTAATTTCCTGAAGACGAAGAAACAGGATTCCAAGCATCTCTTTTTTGCCTTTGTATTTGAGGGCTACAAAGAGGGTCTGAAGTCAATAGGCAGTTCTTTCTGGAGCATCAGATGTTTTCTGTGATACCGTAATCTGTTTCTCCTACAAAGACTGCTTAGCAGAAAAATCTGCAGATCAGTGAGATCTCAGAATCAATAGAACTGTGGTGGATATAGTAGGATCACATTGTAAAGGAGTTTCTAATCCAAGCATCAGTTCTTATTCTGTTAAGTCTTCAGCAGCTATATTCTCAAATTTGGTCCTGAGCAGTTGAATTTCTGTTAGACCAGTGCATCCCGATTTGCGAATCATGGCTTCCAAGTGGGCCGCAAAATGTTCATGGGGGAGCCACAAGTATCTGGCAAAAAGTTTTAATAAATATGCCCATTTTTCTCTAATTAAGAAACTATTAAACAAGGGTTAAAAATCATCTCTATCTTATATTATGCTGTTGCTGCTGCCAGGGGTGGGTGCCTCTCTGTGCCCTCCGCTCCAGCAGACTGCTCCTGCTGGGGGAGGCATTCAGCAGGATGTCTCTCAGCTGAAAGCTTCCTCCTGGAGCACAGGGCAAAGCGAAGTTCCCAGTACTGACAGCAGAAGTACTAGCAGACAGGAGAAGAGGACTGAGGGAGAGACAGGTGCATCTTTTCTTTATAATGGAATGATTTTTTATGAAGTGCTAGCCCCACATGCAGCAAATCTTAGGCTGAAAATGACGATCTGAATAAAGTTAAACAGAAAAGGAAAAAAGTAAATAATAAGATAATTGTATTTTGGCTGGAATTTCATGTCTTTCCTGCAGAAAGTCCACAGCCCATATTGTGTCCTTTGTTTTCAAGTGGTAGTAAATTAAAGTATTAAGCCATGAAACTACAGAGACATTTAGAAACCCAACAAACTGAATGTACTGAATCTAACATTTCAAGATAGGAATACAAATATACTAGACAAGAAAGAGAAAAATCAAGGAATACATGAAGTCTTGTCTTTGGAGATGCCACATTGAAAGGGGATTTTCCGAGATGTTTCCAATGTTATAAGACTTCTTAAAACAAAAGAGTGAAAGTGATCAAACTGCTATTAAAGACCTGATATTAACCCATGCATCTGCATTGTATTCCCATTTTGATGAACATTTTCCTGGAGTTGACCATGAGTCTCCAGATACTGACAGGTTTCAAAACCTGTTCTCAGGAACAGTGGACTCCATTCCAACTTCAAGTATCTCAACTCAAGAAAATCTCTTAGAATTGTCAAGTAATCACACGCTACGGACCAAGTTTTCAAATCTAACAAAGCAAGAATTCCAGATTTCTGTTAAAGGAGAACACAAAGAACTTTGTGATGAAGCTATGGAAGTGCTGCTTCCATTCAATGCCAGTTATTCTGTAAGTTTGGATTTTCAGCAAGGGTTTCTGTGAAAACTAAACACAGAAATCATTTACACTTGAAAAGATGGTCATTAACCTCCTGCAACTGGTGTTCTTCAAAATATGTTGCTCATGTCCATTCCAAGTAGGTGTGTGCGCGCCACGTGCACAATTCACTGGAAAGTTTTCCCTAGTGGTACCTGTAGGGTCGGCTCTGGAGTCCCCTGGAGTTGCACCTTCATAGTGCCCTATATAGAGTTTTGCTGACCCTCCACCTCTTCAGTTCCTTCTTGCCAGCTGGCTCCAACATAGGGTTAGGTGGGTGGGTCTTGGAATGGACATGAGCAACACATCTCAAAGAACAAGAGTTACAGAAGGTTAGTAACCGTTTTTTCTTCTTCAAGTGCTTGCTCATGTCAATTCCAAGTAGGTGACTCCCATGCTAGCCTGTAGGAGGAGAGGTCGGAGCTCAAATTCTCACAGACTGGAGTACTGCTCTGCCAAAGGCTGCACCATCTCTGGCATGCTGAGTAATAGCGTAATGGGCTGCAAAGGTGTGAACAGAAGACCATGTTGCTGCCCTATAAATGTCCTCGATTGGCACCTGGGCCAGGAAGCTGCAGAGGATGCTTGTGGTCTCATGGAATGGGCAGTTATTGCCGGGGCGGGTACATTTGCTAAGTCATAACTGGCCTTGATGCAGGAAGTGATCCAAGATTAAATCTGTTGTGAAGAAACCAGTAGCCCCTTCATTCTGTCCACTACTGCTACAAACAACTGGATCATTCTTCTTAAATGGCTTGGTTCTCTCGATGTAGAAGGCTAAGGCGGGCATCATGTCCAATGAGTGCACTCTACACAATCTACTACTAGCTTGCGACTTCAGGAAGAAAACCGGGAGGAAGATGTCTGGTTCGCATGGAACTGAGAAACCACCTTCAGAAGGAAGGCTGGGTTGGGACGAAGATGAACCTTGTCCTTGAAGAAAGTAGTATATGGAGGTTCCGATGTAAGCGCCTTGAGCTCAGATACTCTCCTGGTGGAAGTTATGGCTAATAAAAAGGCCACTTTTCAGGATAGGTAGAGCAGTGAGCAGGTCGCTAGAGGCTCAAATGCTTGTTAGCCTTGACAGAATAAGGTTGAGGTCCCATTGCGAGACCAACAAATGTGTAGGAGGGTACAGCCTGTCCAAACCTTTCAGGAAACGTGCAACCAGAGGGCTAGCGAAGACTGAGCGCCCATTCACCCATGGATGGAATTCAGAAATGGCCACCAGGTGTACCTTGATCAAAGATCCCAACAGACCTTGCTGTTTCAGATGTAGCAAGTAGTCAAGGATTGATGTAATAGATGCCTGAAAGGGCTGTATATCCTTCTGAGTAGACCAGATGGAGAACTTCTTCCATTTAGCCAGGCATGTGGCCCTAGTAGAGGGTTTCCTGCTACCGAGGAGGAACTCTTTGACCTATTCTGAGAATGCTTGCACAATGGTGTTTGCCCATGGAGCTTCCAAGCCATGAGGTGCAGCGAGTTCAGGGTGCCTCAAGGTGCCATGTTCCTGAGTGATCAGATCTGGGAGCAGAGGTAGAGAGATGGGTGTCTCTACTGAAAGGTCTAGGAGTGTGGTGAACCAGTGTTGGCGAGGCCAAGCAGGTGCTATGAGGATCACCATGGACCTTTCCTGTCTGATCTTCACCGGGACCCTGTGGATGAGAGGAGTTGGAGGGAAGGCGTAAAACAGTTCACCTGTCCATGGGAAGAGGAAAGCATCTGAGATGGACCCAGGGTGTAGTTCTGGAAGGAGCAGAACTGTAGGCACTTCCTGTTGAGTCTTGTGGCAAATAAGTCCACCCAGAAAACAACCCACCGATGGAAGACCTTGCTCAACATGTCTGGGCAGATCAACCACTCGTGAGTATGGAAAGACCTGCTGAGGTTGTCGGCCACCGTATTCTGAGTCCTGTTCAGGTACGAAGCTTTGAGGTGTATCAAATGAGTGATGCAGAAGTCCCACAGTCTGAGGGCTTCCTGACACAGGGGAGAGAAGCGAGCTCCATCCCGTCTGTTCAAATAGATCATTGCTGTCGTATTGTCTGTTAATACCGATATGACCATGCCCTGAAGGTGACCTTGGAAGGCTTGACAAGCCAGACACACAGCCCTCAGTTCTCTCACATTGATATGGAGTAAAAGCCCTGCTTGGGACCAGAGACCTTGGATCTTGAGGTCCCCCAGATGAGCTCCCCAACCCATCACTAATGCGTCCGTCATCAGGCATAGAGAAGGCCAGGGAGTCAGGAAGGGAACTCCCGCACAAATGACGTGAGGGTTGTACCACCAGTCTAGGGTCTCTAAGACTGAAGGGGGAGGGAGGGGCGCAAGACTAATTTGTCTATGTTGTCGTGAGCTGAGTGATAAAGTAAGGTAAGATAAGTAAGTAAGATAAGGCTAGCCAAGTTTGCAGTGGCCTTAGGTGTAGCCTGGCATGTTGTACAACATAAGTGCATGCCACCATATGCCCCAGCAACTTTAGGCAATTCCAAGCCATGATATGGGGATATTGCTTCAAGTCTTGTATCATGCCGTGCAGGGTCAGGAAACAAGCTTTAGGGAAGTATGCCCTGGCCTGCCCCGAGTCCAATACCGCCCCAGTAAACTCTATCCTCTGGGTGGGCGCGAGCATCAACTTGTGCTCAGTGATCATAAGGCCCAGTCTGTCGAAGGTGGCCTTTATCAGACTCACATCCGCACCTACCTGCATCCTGGTACGTCCCTTGTACCAGGGTCATCAAGGTAGGGAAATCAAGTCATCAAGATAGGGAAATACTTGCACTTTCTGCTTCCACAAAAAGGCCATGACCACTGACATACATTGGTGAACACCCAGGAGGCTGCCAATAGCCTAAGGGCAGGACCATAAACTGGAGATGCATCTGGTTGACTACGAATCAAGAAAACCTTCTGTGTCACGGGAGGATGGCTACGGAAGTATGCATCTTTCACAAGTCGAGGGCGGCATATCAGTTGCCCGGATCCAGAGAGGGAATGATGGAGGCTAAGGAGACCATGCGGAATCTCACTCTTTTCATAAATTTCTTGAGGTTTCGCAGGTTGAGAATGGGGAAAAGCCTGCTCTTGGCCTTCGGGATTAGGAGTAACGGGAATAGAATCCTTTCCCTCTTAGCTCGCGAGGGACCTCTTCCATTGCGCCTACCCTTAGGAGGGCTTGCATCTCTTGTTGAAGAAGCTGCTTGTGAGAGGGATCCCTGAAGAGGGAGAGGGAGGGAGGGGGACAAGAAGGTGGGGGGGGGGGGGGTGGAGCGAGTATCCGAGCCTTACCATGCATAGGACCCATTGATCTGACATGATTTGGGACCACACAAGGTAAAAGTGGGATAGTGGGTCCGAAAATAAAAATGGAGTAGATCCAAGTCTGAGATTGGTGTGCCGTCCTCGGACACACCCTCAAAAGTTTTTCTTAGCTCCTAAGGATTGCTGTGTCTGGCCCTGGCTAGAGGAGTGGGATGCATTCCTTCCCCTTCTGCAATTCTAGCCCTGTCTCAGATGGCTTTGATAGAAATGGGGCGTGGGCTGTGGCTTGAACTGTTTCCTCTGAGTAGCAGGTATATGTAGCCCGAGGGACTTTAGCCTTAGAGTTCTTTAAGTTATGAAGCTTAGAGTCTGTTGAGAAGAGTACAGAGCTGATCCCTCAAACAGAAGGTCCTGTATGGTTAACTGGACCTCATGCAGGAGACCCAAGGCCTGAAGCCAGGAGCTCCTTCTCATAGCTACACCAGATGACATGGTGTGCACCACTGCATACGCCGCCTCCAAGGCTTCTGAAGCAGGGTCTTTGTGACCACCTTTTCCTCCTTGACCATGGCTACAAACTCGGGCTTAGAGTCCAATGGCAAAGAGTCCTTGAATTTCTCTATTGACTGAGAGGAGTTAAAGGCATATCTGCTAAGGATAGCCTGCTGATTTGCAATTCGAAGTTGGAGCCCCCTGGTGGAATACACCTTTCGTCCAAAGAGCTCCAACTTCTTGGCATCCTTAGCCTTTGGCATAGGGCCTTGCTGCCCTTGCCTCTCCCTCTCACTGGCAGCCAACACCATGAGCAATCCTGGTGGAAGGTGAGTGTAGAAGTGCTCGTGGTATTTAGAGGGCACAAAGTACTTCCTCTCTACTTTTTTTGCTGTTGGAGGTAGGGAGGCTGGGGTCCGCCACAATGTTTTCCTCCGCTTGGAGGTCCATATTCTGAGCTACTCTGCGTAGTAGCTCTTAGTGTCCCTTGTTGTCATCCGGCATGGGTGCTGGTGCTGCTCCCGCTACCACTGCATCAGGAGATGAGGATAAGGATACCCCCATGGGCGCAGATGTTTCCTGCCCCTCAGCACTGGATGGATGTCACACGGTGCTGCTTCTTCCTCTGCAGCGCTGGTGTCCTGGGTATCATCATGCCCGGTGCCAGGATCAGAGCCCTCTATGGTGCCAAGAGGTGCGCTTCTTGCAGAGTGGGATGGTCGGGGTCTGAATTCTGATGCCAGGGAATATGACCTGCCCGACTGGGACCCCTGAATCTGGTGGTATGCCCATGGGGTCCAGAATGGCTACTGTGATGGCATCTGCCATGGAGGAGACCACGGCACTGCAAGGGGTTGTGCCATCTCTACCCTGTGATGCCTGCCCCAGTGTTCAATCCTCCTTGAGGTAAAGGACTCTCCCTCAGAGTCTGAGGAAAACCTCTTGTTCCACAGAGACCACGGAGGTGTGATGCCGGATGGTGCCAGGGATCGGCTCTGTGGGGAGCAAGACCTGGCCATCATTGCCAGCTTTCCCTTAGAAAGCCCCGTGGATTTCCTTGGTGCTGGGGCTTGGTCCAAGTCCTGTCGAGGGGGACGTGGTGGAGCCATTTCCTCAATCAGCTCCCTTGCCACCTCAAAAGACTCAGGCATGGAGAGGAGCTGCAATTCCTCCTTCCGCACCTCCCTCGGTGGGGAGTCTATGGGCTCCGGACTCAACGAGCCCCTTCTTGGGGCCGGAGTCAACGGTGTCGAGACTTCCAGTCTGGGGCTCAAATGGCCTGGCATGGGTCACATTTTGTTCCCTTCCTTGTGTGCTGAGGATTTCCATGTTGGTGAATTCCCTTGGTCTGCTCTCTTCTTCTTATGTGGCACTGGAAAGTGGGAGCAGTGCCGCAGTCCCCCACATGCTGGGGCTTTCGGCGCCAGGGAAATGCGCCAGTTCCGCGGCTCCTTCACAGAGTCCTTGCGAAGCAGCACCTCCCTCACCAAAGCAGGCGCACTCCTCACTGAGACCAAGGTGCCTGGCCCTTGATCCACTGGGCTCTCCATGGGATGGAGGGCAGAGTCCATAAGTAGGAATTTCACTCTCTGGCTTTGCCCTTTTTGGGTCCTGGGATGGAAGCCTCTGCAGATCTTACAACGATCCCACTGGTGTGAATCTCCCAAGCACATGAGGCAGGAGGAGTGTGCGTCGTCCCTGGGCATAGGCTTCTTGCAGGATCCGCAAGGCTTGAAGAAACCAGGCAAAAGAAACCAGCTGTTCCAGCAACCATCACAGGCAGTAAGAAGGAACTGAGGAGGCAGAGGGTCAGCAGGGCCCTATACAGGGTGCTATGAAGGCGTGACTCCAGAGGGCTCCAGAACCGACCCTACAGATACCACTAGGGAAAACTTTCTGGCAAACTACACACCTACTCGGAATCGACATGAGCAAGCACTCGAAGAAGAAAAACAACTTACATCTGGCATCATGAGAGATTAATCCAAACATTGCACAACTATGGAGTTTGAAACAGCGCCATTCTTTTCACTAAAATTTTAACGTGTCCAAACATGCCAAAAAATCCATATTTTCAAATTATAGTTTTTAAAACCCAGACCAAATCAGATTATGTAATTAAACAAACTGTATGTAGCTGAATAAAGTCGCAAAACCATCCAAACTCCAGTGACCATCTTGAGTCAAGCATCCCAAACTCCTGAATCTAATGCCCTGAATCAGTTTAAAAAATATATCTATATTTGGTTGTGGGGAGCCACCAAGTTTTAAAATATCAGTAAGGCAGCCATAGCACAAAAAATTTGTGAACCACTGTGTTAGACTACTTAGTCCTTAGAGATGGGCTGGAACCTCAACAGTCCCTACCCAGAACCAACTAAATTGGATTCTGATTGTAAGACTCTAAAAATGGATCTGTCCTCCTCGCCTCATATAAAGGGCAAGGGTCTCATAGATGGAGAATTGAAAAGGGGAAAATCCTCTCCGAGACTAGCAGGGCATTGTGAAAATGCCCAACAGGAAGCATGACATTAAAATATTATCCACTATCCAGTTCTCATCTGATCAGAAACTTGTAATGCACTTCCCATTTCAAGTGTTGTAAGGAGCTCAGCTCTGGATCTGCTTGCTCACACTACTTTGTTGAGCACAGAATCAATAATGCAAGCAGTTCTGCAAAGATTATGGTGTTGAAACTTCAGTACCAGATTCCACTGACTTGGGTAGATCAGATCAGTGATAACGGAACCACTAGAAAAGTGACTGAATACTCAAAGATGTCAGATCCTCATGCTTGCTAGATCCTAGGTAACCTGATCTGTTCTTGGCAACCGTGCTTGGCTGTCAAATCTGCATCCAGGTTCTCACAAAGGATCCATGGTTTGCTGGCTAACTAGCTAGATCCAGACTGGTTAATGGATCTATATCTATACTTCTCAGCAACAGATCCATACTAAAGCTTTCTTAGAAAAAAAAAAAAATAGCTCCTGATCCTTCCTCTGTTGCAGATCAAGGTTCTGCAGCTCCTGGATCCAAGCTTGGCTTCAGACCAAAATCTTGCAGCTCTGGACCTATGTGTAGCTACTGGAGCCAGATTTGGGTATAGCAGCCACAGATCTGTGTTTGTCTGAAGGTTCTGGGCTCTGCAGATCCAGATTCTTTGGAAAATGGATCCAATGGCTAGAGAACCATGTTAGGCACATAGCTGAGTCTGCCAGGTCAATCTGGACAGGCCCAGGGATGTTGACGATGAACAGCATGAGGAGCTTCCTCTGTCAGTACGGGCCGTATGAGGCAGCCCTCCCATTCCTGTGGGTCCAGACAAACTCCGTAACAGACAGGCTTCTACTCTTTTCTTTTCTTTAAAAAGACAAACCTGACAGACTAAATGACAAACTATCAACAAAATTTGATCCAAAAGGATAGAGAGAGAGGACAAAAGAATAAAATGAGGAAAACATTGAGGCCATTGTGTCTGATCCAAGTTCGCTGCACTCTTTGTGGTTAGAAGGAATTAAGGCCACTTCCCTTTTAATACCCTCAGAACCTCCAGAATGAGTTGGGGGAAGCAAGAGTGAATGATCTCACTGGACACTGCTTTCCAGAAGGTTCCAGAAGCTTGTTGTGCAGTCACTTTGATCTTACAAGTGGGAATATGAGGGGTCACTTGAAGAAGAATGTGCAATTTGTCTAAAACCACAATTTATTTTCTTAAATGAACATTCCAGCAGTACTTCATTCTAGCGTTCCACTTTAAGGACCAAATTCTGATCTCAGATGCTCATCTCGACTTCTGTGGGTACCCAGTATCCACATTAAAGAGCAAAATTCAACATGTAGTAATTAGCTTTGATGTCAATCTATCTGGAGCACAAGTCCTTGGTAAATTTAAGTTATTTAACTAGAAACACCTTAATTTGAAGAGATCATTCAAGCACTTCTCCTTTTTCATTACCATTATAATTAGAACACAATATTGGAAACCAAATTTTGGCTCTACTTCAAAACTATACAAAGTTCAATTTTGATCAAAATAAATCCAGAGATAAAATTTTCAAAAGTGACTCACTGACATAGGAGCCTAAATCCCATTGACTCCCACTTGTGAAAATGGCACTTATGTGCTTTCAAAAATGTTACCCCAGATGTGCATTTAAGCATCTCTATGTGATTAGCAATCACCTTCTCTCACATACTGTTTACAGAGCTGCCATTACATAGGTTGATTCTGGGCATTAAACTGCTATTTTGTATGTTTCAAGATGACCACTGAATGGACAGAAATAAGTTACCTGATCTTCATAAGTTCTGTGCGTCCAGCAGCTCCAACCAGAGATCACGCATTTATGTGCCTAAATAAGGATTAGTACATAAGGAATAAAGACTCACTGCCACTTCAGCCCCTGAACACCTGATAAAGGGACTGGAGTAACGAAAAAGCGCTCAAGCAGCCCTGCTTCTGACTGGGGGAAAATTTCCAACCCACCCCAGGTCACAAGAACTGAGGAAGACAGTCACAGGTTGTCTTCCAAGCACCCCACTCCCTGCAAACCCTGGCATAGAGGGAGTATTGGGGGAGAATACAGAAGAGGGTGAGGCGGGAGTAGAGCCCCCAAAGCCTGCATCAGCTACAGGGATTCTCATTTGATGCAAATATACTGAGCAACCCATTACCTGCCCACAGGGGAATGCTGTAAATTAGACCAGCTCTCAGAAATGGTGATGTCTTTCTTTTTACAAATTAATATTAAACATAATTAAAGATTCTAAATAATAAACATTCATTATAAATATAAATAGCAAACACCATTATATGTTGGGGAACAGATTAATTGAACATGATTTGGTTATGTCTAGAATCTAAAAGGACGGTCAATTGATTTATCATTTAGTAAAGCCCCAGGATATTTATATATGTGCCTTATCATTGATAGAAGCTTTCTGCAGTGTTATTGTTCCAATATGTTGTGTTCAGTAGGTTAACAGACTCAGAGAAAGATTTCTAATCATTTTATAGTTGCTAGTTTGTCAGGGATAAGTCAATTTTTAGGACCACCACTCTTCACTGACGTAAGATTACAGAACACAGTATCTGGCATGGGCAAAAAATATCCTAAAGACTCTTCTGACCTACTCCACATTGCAAATGTGACCACAGGAAATCTGAGCCTGTTAACATACTGAACACAACATATTGGAACAATAACAATGCAGAAGACTTCTATCAGTGATAAGGCACATATATAAATATCCTGGGGCTTTACTAAATGATCAATCAATTGACAATAATTTGGGGTTCTAGAGATACCCAAGTCATCTTCAAAACAGTTAATCTGCTATCCAGCATATAATCATATTTGCTATTTATGTTTATTATTTAGAATCTTTAATTATGTTAAATATTAATTTGTAAAAAGAAAGACAACACCAAATATTCATGTGTAACACAACACAGGTTTCTGATACAATATTCAGTATACTATGATCCCCAAGCAACTGTTCCTCTTTTAGTTTATCCTGAATGCAATAAAGTAAATAAGTAAAATTATATACTGTTATATCATGTGGAAAAGCTAGTTAATTTGTACAGATAGGTTCTATTTAGAAGCTGATACAGCATATGGTACCTTTTCAAATGCAGTTTGCATTTTACAAGAATCAACACAGTTGATGAGTGTATATCAAGGTGAATGGTAAGAAAAGATAAACCATGATTTAGTCACATACTCAGCTAAAAATCGACAAATGCATTTATCAGTTTATTTGCATCATATGTACCTTCTAAAAATTGATTTATCCCTGACAAACTATCAACTATAAAATTATTAGAAATCTTCCCCCTTGTGTGCGTGCATGCACATGTGCACACACGCACACACGCACGCGCGCACACACACACACACACACACACACACACACTTCTCTTCTTCAACTTAACTGCAGCCTTCAAAATTTCTTGAAATTATTCGATTAAGTACAGTGCTTTTACATGGATGCCAAATCTTTTAGAACCCTTTTATTAAATGTTATAGATGCAAAAGTAGCTAGTTACAAATGCACTGTTTGGTCTATACCAGACGTATGAGGTTCTGTAAGGGCTCCCAAGTTTCCTAGAATGATTTTTTTTTTTAAAGAATATGAGTCCATGGGCTGGTACCTGGAGTAATGGGCAGGCCCAGGTTCCCCTATCAGCCACTGAAGAGATGGCACAGACCAGGCAATGGAGCAGAAGACTGCCTAGGACAGTCATCTAATAGGACTTTGGTACCCCTGGAAAGGGAGGGCTATGGTGAGCTCATTGGAGGGCCAAGTCATGAAGATAGAGTGCGCTGAGTCCCAGCGAGCAAGAGAACAGAAGGAGGCACAAGAGCAGCTGAGAGCTGATCCCAAGAGGAACCACAAGGAGGCTCCATCTGCAGTGAGTGGATCCTGTTTAACAAGTGCAAAGTACTTACGCTTAGGAAATAAAAATCAAATGAACAATTAGAAAATGAACAATAACTGGCTAGGCAGAGGTACTGCTGAAAAGGATCTGGGGATTATGGTGGATCACAAGTTAAATATGCATCAACAATGTGATACAGTTGTGAAAATGGCTAATATTCTGGGGTGTATTAACAGAAGTATCATATGTAAAACGTGGGAGGTAATTGTCCTATTATACATGGCACTGGTGAGGCCTCAGCTGAAGTACAAATTGGATGGAGTCAGTAGGAAAGCCACAAAAATGATAAAGGCCCAGAAAACTTGACCTATGAGGAAAGATTAAAAAAACTGGACAGTCTTGAGAAAAAAGACTGGGTGGGGGGGACACCTGAGAACAGTCTTCAAATATTTTAAGGGCTGTTACAAAAAGGACAGTGATCAGTTGTTCTCCATGTCTACTGAAAGTAGGACAAGTAGTAATGAGCTTAATCTGCAGCATGGGAGATTTAAATTAGGTATTAGGAAAACCTTTCAAACTATAATAGTTAAGGTTCTCAAGGAAGGTTGTGGAATCCCCATCATTGGAGGTTTTTAAGAACAGATTAGACCAGTGTTTCTCAATTATATTTCGCCGCAGCACCCTTGCGCGGCCATGCGATGCGCTCCGCCAACAAGTCCAGGAAATCTTCCCCTTTTTGGCAGCGCAGTGTAGGCTGGTTTCGGCGGCGCGCTCTGTAAGCAGTTTTCGGCGGCACGATCAGCTGTTCGGCGGCACGTTCACATCGGTTCGGCAGCGCCATCTGCTGTTCGGCGGCGCATTCACGGCTTTTCGGCGGTGCCATCTGCTGTTTGGCGGCACAATCACGGCTGTTCCGCGGCACGCGATCTGTGTTGATTTCGACGGCGCGGTTCCGCTTTTTTGCGGAACCCTTCAACTCAGCCCGCGGAACCCCAGGGTTCCACGGAACACTATTTGAGAAACACTGGATTAGACTAACACCTGGCAGGGATGGTCCTGCATCAGCACAGGGGCTGGACTAGATGACCTCTTAAGGTCCCTTGCAGCCCTACATTTCTATGATTCTATAAGCCGCATCCCAATCTCAGGGATCAAAACCCCAAACTCATCTACATTCCAGTTTACAGGTAAGGAAATACAGCATATGGGGGAAGGGTGTGATTCCCTGTCATTATAGAAAGACATTCTATTGGACCAAACCTGGGCTGATTCAGTTATAAAGCACTTTGAGATCCACAAATGAAAAGTGACATATAATGACAAGTGTATAAGAGAAGCCGGGCACCTGAGACGAGCAAATGGGGAATTAACTCCGACCTGTTTGTGACAACTGGAACAACAGAAGAATCTCTGGGGGAGCTGAGTGGAGTTCAACCTTTTACTTCACATGAGCAATAAAAAAAACAAAGATGGAGGGACACAGGAGGAAAGTTTAAAAGTAGTAAATGTACAGCTTAGCCAAGTAACAACTCTGATAACTGTAGTATTTTATGAATGCTATAAACACCAAGGAAGAGAAAGTATTTACAGTGATATGGGAAGGTTTAATTAGAAATAATGGGTTTAAACCAAAGACAAGAAAGTACAGTCTGAATATCAGGAAAGCTTCCTAATAGTGAGATCTTTTATGCTGTGGAATAGCCTTGCAAAACAAGGACTAGGGGCCACATCACCAGAATCAGTTAAAACGTGATTGGAAAAAGCGCTAGAAAATAAACTGGAGGAAACAGTCCCTAACTGGTAGAGAACACATTAGATGACCTTGTAAGTTTTCAACCTTTAATTTTACCTTTAATTTCTGATTCCATGTAGCTTCCTAGCAGACCTAGGGCATTGACAGCCTGACCATTTTTCAGAAGGCTGTGTGAACAGTACCTCCACAGAAACAGAATTAAAAAAAAATCACTCCCATCATCTGTCCACAAGAATGACATCATTTAAATACTTGGCTTTATGCTGATTGAACATTAAAGCAATTGTTCAGACAATGACAGCATTTTATCAATGTGCCAAAAAAAAATAAAATAAGGCAGATAATGAAGTTTCCTCTCTCTTTAAATGTTCAGATTTTCTGTGTTAGCTGTGTTTCCTTTATGAGGATAACAAGAGAATAACAAAAACATCAAGCAAGACAATGCAAGCAAAAAATTCTGTTGCACATAGGCTGCTTCCTTATAAAACGGTCACTTCGTTTGGAGGCGTTTTATCTGTAAGTTACTAAAAAAAAATAAACTGATTCTGTTACTTCCCTTTGCAACATAAAAAAGGCAGCTCTCTGTGTGGACTAGATGGCTCAGGGACTTAGTAACCAGCTAACAACCTTTCACCACCAGGTCACTGGTTCAAATCCAAGCCCTGGTCAATCATGACCAGAAATAATTGCTATCTGATAGGTGTTTGCTGGCCTGTATGATATAAGATGGGGGATGCTAACAAGCTGGTTCCCACATCACAACTAGGACCCTTGTGGGCAGTTTCACCAGTAAGGATTTGGGATCTCTGGAGATTTGTTACTGACTTCAGAGGGAACAGGATCATGCCTTTATATAAGATGAAGGTAAAACTAATCTCTCTCACCTCTAGAACTAACAATCCTCCCGCCACAGAGAAAGGTTGAGGCGTAGTGGCAAGGGGCATTGTAGGATGCTTGCACTGCATGTTCTGTGGTTAAATAGAGGCCTTTGTTGCTGTCAAGAGCACTCCATTGTTTTAAACTATTTTTAAACTGTTTTCATTTGCTTCCTGAAGCAATAGGCCTCAGAAACAGGAGCCGCCAGCACTCATGCTGCTGTAACAACATCAGAACTCTGAACAGTAGCAAGAAACAAGCAAGCAGCCAATGCAACATTTTAGTATTGATTTTCTTTGAGAAATTTAAATCCCCCAGGCAAAAACATCAATTTAATCTGTATGCAGCTACAAAATGGCCCCCTCACAGGGTTCCTTGCTTCAGCTAGGAAGGAAGGTGTAACATAATTACAGCTCAAGTAGCCAGATTCTACAACAATGAATGTAAAGAAGTTGATAGAATAAGCTTTCAATACAGTACCTTTAGGAATTAAGGTTTCCCAAAAGCTTGTGATAATTTATCAAGTAGGAAGTTAGATACTGGTTACTATAAGCAAGACAAGTGATGGTGACAATAGGCAAATACAGAAGCCATTAAAAGTTTTACCAATAACCATTAGCAAGAAATTCTGTTTTATGGGCTGAAGGAAAAATTGTGTGAGGAATGCCTCTTGGTCTCTAGCTTTGCAGAATTAGGGAGTCACCTCACCATCAAATGGACTGACATTGCACCATAATGTCTGCACCATGATGTCACACTGTTGAGACTTAATGGCACAGCATCATGACACAAACCACAATATGCAATGTTAAAATGCCCTCCAGGAATATTTTGTGACCCCCTCTGACTCCAGTGTAGTATCTTTCCCCTCCATTTCCCTGCTAGTTATTGGGAGGGAAGATGGATCTCAGTAGTTATGGTCCATTTGCTCAGTACTTTTTCAGCAGCTTCACGCTGAGAGAAACCAGAGTGAGTAGAGCGCTTTGGGTTTTATAAGAGCCACAGATGGGACCTTGAAAAGCAGCAAGGAGCTCTAGAATCACAGTTCAGTATCACTGCCCTAGGATTGTTGGAAATGCATTGAGGATATTTACCTTCAGCAAAGATTTAAAATATTACCTGAAGAAAGGAGGGAAATTCCACTGATGCACTAGAGTTTGCGCTCAGACTGATCTATGGTTTGGTTCCTGAAAGATAGGGTCTTGGTCTCATTGCTGTGACAACGATGGCAAGGTTAGACCCTAGAAAGAGCCCAGCCTGGCATGCTCTCATTTTTCTTACAGGTTGTATCTTGTGACTGCAGTTTTTAAAAAGATGTGGCTAACCTGTACACTCACTCAATCAGAAGAAATGGACTTTCACACATTTGAAATACTATTAACACATGGCACTTTAGAAAACAAAACCTACCACGTTCTTAGCAAAAGAGCATAAAGGTGGGCATGCCTGGTACCACAATTAGCACTGTCCACACAATTAGCAGGGTTAATGTAAGCAATGGATTTCCACATGCAAGGGACAGTGAGATATGTAATAAACACAAAGGTGAAAACATTTATGTTAAAACCCTATGAAACTCAGAACATTATATCCAGCTCTATTACTCTTTTGATGATAGTTAGATGGTGAGAATCAGAATCCTAAAAACCTAAACTAATAAACACACTAGCACAATGACAGAAAGCTGCAACATTATATAGCCACTGATGGGCACTTCTGAATATACAGAAATCATTATACTGATTGGGTCTGTAAACATCACAGTAACTCCCCCTTACCTGTAGTTTTCCTTCAATGTCCAAAGTATATCCTACTGTACCACTACTTGACTCAGCTGGGGGTAAGCGTAGGCTTCACTCCCTAGAATACTTGTTTTATAACATCTGTGATGCTGACACTAACACTGGATTCTCCCACACCAAGATAAAAACCCTAATTGGGGCTGCCTGACATGGAAGATCTCCAGCCAAAGTAAAGGTCTGATCCTGCTTCTACTGACATTAATGTAAGTTTTATAATGGACTTCCATGGGAACAGGATAAGCTTCTAAGACGGTAATCAAGTACAGTACAGAAGGCCTGAACAGTTTGAACCTACTGACACTTTTAAAGCAGCTCTGATTATCTATGTCAGGGGGCTACGTACACCATAATTTTCTTTATAAAGGTGTCATGGTTTTAATTTCAGGGGACATATAAGAGGGGCAAGTGTTTTATCACAATAGGCCCCCAATCTATACATCAGACATGTCTAGGATTTGGTCTCTGAACTCTAATTGTTGAATTGAAATTAAATTTCAGAGGGGGTGGCCATAAAAAAAAAAGAGAAGTGACAAAACAGAAGATGTTTATAGTACAATCAAAACCCAGAGAAAAAAGCCTTCACCTTATCTCTGCAATCACTGAATCAGAGGATATAAATGCAGGAGCAGAACAAGCTTCATTTGTTTGTTCCAAGTTAGCAACATTCTACCCACCTCTCAGGTAAATAATCATAACAGAATATAAAGTGTTGCTCAATCATTTCCCTTGAAATCTGATTGAGAAAGATTGGAACAACTGGAACACAAATACATTAAAGCCTTTAAATCATGATTGATATAAGGTCTAACTTTTCTCACAAGTATCATCTGGTGACTGTCAGTTTTAAAAACAAGGTTAAGACAAAAAAATATACATTCTGACTTTCAGTAAAAAAAAAAAAAAATCATGAGATGGATTCTACTGCCCTCTTCTGGTAAATAAACAAATTGTACACAGAAATCTCTATATACGCACACCTGCGGACACACAAACGTAGCAAGTACAAGATTGTTTTAAAATTTATGCAAGTATAAAATGCACCTATAGTTTTAGATAGGTGCAACTGGAAACAAAACTACATAAGTAAACAAGCAAACTGATTTCTCTACTATAGATCCAATTTCTAGAAAGAAAGGGGATTTTCAGTTTTACACCCATAAAGTTGATAAATTAATTCATAAAATGAAATTACTTTATAGTAGATTTTCCAATTATTATGTTATTCAATTACTCATCCATAAACTCCAGCAGACAGGAAATATCTTTAAACAAGTTCCCTTCAAAGTCTGAGGCTTTCTGTCTTATTCTTTCTGGCTTATCCATCTTCCATTGCATTTAAGATTTTGGCCCAGATTCTTGAGTCCAGCCAAACTGCACTTGGCACAGGATCTGAGGGACAGGGAATGTGGGGATACAAAAATGCCTTTACACACCCTTTGTGGTGCCCACATTCTGGGACTGGATGAAGAAATTCTCAGGTAGCCAGCTAAGCCAGTTTTCTGGTTCATTTGCATCACTGAGAATTGGTCCCTATAAATTTCAAAACATCATATAGAGGTATATGTTGTAATAAACCACATCAACCCCATCTCCAACTAAGGCCTTGTTTATATTGATGAATTTGTCCAAATTCTAGGAATAAGAGTTGCATCTACGCAAAAATGTAGATTAAGGAAAGCTGCAGTTTGCACTGAAGCAACTACAATAGCGGATGTAAATCAACTCAGTTCCTGGAATCTGGGCAAAACACCCTTGTAAATAAGGCCTAAAGTGCTATGGGACGCAATATTTAATGAACACAAGTGACTCCAGTTCTATATCTCTTCCAAAAGACTTTTAAACACCTCATCAAGATCACTACAAAAATCAAAACTGATAACTATCAAAACATGGAGGAGGAGTATGTTACAGGCAGGGGGAACAGAACATAATTATAGTGCTCTGATCATATCTGTGCCCTAAAACACACTGTATTTTTCCATTTCAGAGCTGTTTTACACAAAAAAAAATAGTTGAGACAGTGCCATCTCTACCAAAATAGAGCATCGCATTTAAATAAATAACAGCACTAACGAAAAAGTAGGAAATGCATAAAATTAGTAATAAGGCTGAGCAATTCTTTTTAAACTCATCTTTTAGTTATTACATAGCTGAAAGCTTATCTTGATGTAACTAAACAAGAATCAAAATGTTCCACAGCATCTACTGGGAAGATACAATTCAAGGGACAGTGTCACTCAGATATTATAAATAGTCATCTCAAGAATGAGATATAAATGGACATTTAAAATACAATGTATTTTAATCTGTTTCCACAATAAGCAGATGTGTTGTCTCCCGTACACAGCATCTTTTTACTGTGTGTTTACAAAGCAATGCTGCCAAATCTTGTGATTTTTTTCATGAGTCTCATGATATTCGATGTTTTTCTTGAAGCCCCAGTTTCTAGAGTCACATGCGAACATAAAAATCTCAACTTTCATTTTTAGAAGAAATTTCTAGTCCTCATGGCTATGGAGAATAGCTTTAAAACATGCCCCAAGTGCATGCTAAAGGTACATAAACCAGAAAGCAAAGAAAAAGATGCCAAAACATTTTTTTTTTAATATTATGATTTTTAAGCCACTCTCATGGTTTTTGGGGACCAGATTTATAATTTTGGAATGCTTGGGTTGACAACACTGATACACTGCCTAGCAAAATGGAATCCTGATCCCTGACTGTGGGATGTAGGTGCTGCCACAACACAAATGATAACAACACAGTATTAAACATGTATATTTGGGTATATTCAGTTGGAGGGAGGGGGGAGTTACCGATCTAAATTCACAACAACAGATATCAGCAGAGACAAGGTGGATGAGGTAATATCTTCCATTGGACCAACTTCTGTTGGTGAGAGACACAAAGATGACCAACAGAAGCTGGTCCAATAAAAGATACTATATCACCCACTTTGTCTCTCTAATATCCTGAGACATGAAGGTTACTTACTATAACTGGAGGTTCTTTGAGATGTGTGTTCCCTATCTGGATTCCATATGTGGGTGCGCATGCACACCATGTGCTGGAGTCGGACCTGTTTGTAGTAGTGTCTGCTGACCCGTGTGTGCGTCATGCATTGGCCGCATGATGCATCCAAGGTCTTAAGAGGCTGCGTGGGTCGATGCCGCTCAAGATCCCTCTTACCAGCAGGCAAAGGAACTGCAGCAGAGGAGATGGAGGGTGGGTATTGGAATCCAGATAAGGACCACACATATCAAAGAATCTCCAGTTACAGTAACCTCCATTTTTTCTTCGAATGACGGTCCCTATGTGGATTCCAGACATGGGTAGCGTAGCGAGCAGTGTTCAGCATGGAGGTGGGTATGATGGCTCACTGGAAGTCTCAGTCTGCAGGATAGCGCAGCCAACCACTGAATCCACCACCGCTGCTGGGGTGATGGCATAGTGGGCAGTGAAGGTGTGGATGGAGGACCATAGGGCCACTCTACAAATGTCCTGGCATGGGATGTCTGTAAGGAGGGCGGACATGATGTCATACTCCTATGTGGAGTGGGCCATGACTCAAGGGGGTGGAGAGAGATTGAAAGAGCATAGCATTCCGGATGCAGAGGGAGATCCATTTGGAGAAGCACTGTGAGGAGAAGGGTGTGGCCTGACAGCACTCCACAATGGCGAGGAAGAGTCTGGAAGAGCCCAGAAAGCATGGGTGTGGTGGAGATAGAAGGCTGGCACACATCAAGGGAATGTAACGTGAGTATCCTGGGAGAGGTATGCGGTTTGGGGTAGAAGGTTGAGGTGAAATGGAGAGACCACCTTGGGGAGAAATTTAGGGTGGAGTCGCAGGGAAACCATGTTTTTGTGGAAGACAGTAAAGCGTGGGTCAGCCATCATAGCTGCCTGCTTGCTAACCCACCTTACCAAGGTGACAGCCGCCAAGATTACCTTCACAGAGAGGTGGGCGAGGGAGCAGGTCACAAGGGACTTGAAAGGAGACTTGGTGAGGGTAGAAAGGACAAGGTACAGGTCCCAAAAGGGGAGTAGGCTTCCGGACTGATGGAAAGGCATTGAGGAGAACTGCGAACCAGGCTCCAAGGGGAAGGAGAGGACGATGATGAGGGGGAGGGTGACCATCTGGAAGCGGAACTTGTGAATGAACCAGTTCAGCAATCGGAGATCCTGAATGGGGCGATGGCCACCCCCTTCTTTGGTACAAGGAAATAGGGGAAGTAGAAACCACGGCTGTGATAACAGTGGGGGACGCTTCTATGGCGCCCTTCCAGAGAAGGGTGTGTGCTTCCTCTCAGAGGAGATCACATTGGGGGGAATCTCCAGGATCACCACAGGGAGAGTGACGAGGAGGGAATGAGAGGAACTCTATCAGGTACCCCGGTGGACGATGTCCAGCAGTCGATGGTAATCTTGCCCCAATTGTGAGCAAACAGGGCAAGACGGCCCCAGAAGAGGATCAGAGGTGTCGCAGGAAGGGTGGAGGGAGGTTCGCGGCTCTTGGGCAGGGAGACAGAAGGACTGCTTGGCGGGACGGTGTGGGAAAGCGGAGGTGGCAGAGGCAGTAGCGGGATAGTGAGGTTGCTGGGAATGCAGGTGTTGGTGAGATGGCTCTTGCGGGTGTGATGGGTATGGTTGGTAGGCAGTGCAGAGAGGGGGGCAGAAGGACAACTGGTGCTGCTGGCAGGTTGGGGCCAGAGTATAAGTTCCAAGTGACTGGAGGGTGGCATGGGAGTCTTTAAGGGAGTGAAGAGATTCATCAGATTTATTGTTGAAGAGTTTGTGGTTGTCAAAAGGGAGGACCCTGCAGGGTGGTCTGGACCTCCTTGTGGAAGCCAGGGGATTGGAGCCAGGAGTCCTAACAGAATACCATTCCAGAGGCCAGAGAACAGGACACGGTATCAGTGGCATCAACTGTGGCTTGGAGAGTCACCTTGGCAACTAGCTTGCTCTTGTCTAGTAGGGCCCGAAAATCATTTTGTTTCTCAGCCGGGAGGAAGGCCTGGAACTCCACTAACTAAGAGTAGGACAGGAAGTACTACTTTGCCAGGATAGCCTGATAGTTGGTAATGCAGAATTGAAGGTCCGTGGAGGAGTAAACCTTGCACACAAGCAGGTCAAGGTTCTTTGCCACCGAATCAGGAGAGGTGGCCTTAACTGTTGCGATTGAGCACACTCAGTCACCACATGGATGATAAGCGACTTGGGGGATCGGAGGGTGAATAAATATTCCGTGCCCTTAGATGGCACAAAGTAGGAGCATTCCCCCCACTTCAGCACAGGGACGCAGGAAGCCAGCCCATACCAGACTGCTTGAGCTGGTTTTAGGATGGCCTCGTGTATAGTGAAGGCAGTGCAAGAGGGCCCAACAGGTTGCAGGGTGTCCAGAAACTGGTTCTGTGTCCGCTGCACATCTTCCACTGGGAGGTTGAGAGCTGCAGCCATGTGCCAAAGCTGGTCCTGGTACAGACTCTGGTCACTGGGGGAAGAAAGGGAAGGCAGGATGAGCACATTGTCAAGGGACAAGGAGGCTAAAGTAGGAACCAGCAATACCAGAGGTGTGGTGGTGCTTCACAGACCAAACCAGGGGCGATGTGAGCAGGGGACGGCCGGTGATGAGGAAGCCACGATATTCCATGGCCTCAGTAGGGGTCCAAAGCGGGCCAGTACAACCAAGCATATGGGTCAATGGGTACCAGCGACCCCCAAGGGTAGCCGAACCATGCCTCGGCGGGGGACATATGGCAGGTAGAGCTAGAGCCGAGGGACTGGGCCATAGGAATGCACAGGGGAGAACATGGACCACTCAGACTTGGAGGACTGGTTCAGTAAGGACGGAGCCATCAGTGCCCGCAGTGCGCAGGGAAGAACGGAGTGCTCCTGGAGTGAAAAAGGCTCAGCTGCTTGTGACACTGGTGGTACAAAGCAGAGGAAAGAAGGATATTGATGGAGCAGGAGAGGTTCATCTGCTGGAGATGGAAGCCTCAAGGCGGCCAGAGACTAGGAGACGGTGTGCCCTTATTGCCAAGAAGGCTAACAGGTTGCATTAGCAGCATTGCCAGAAGATCGAAGGAAATGATTATCCCCCTCTATTCTGCACTGGTGAGGCCACATTTGGAGTAATGTGTCCAATTTTGGGCTCACCACTGCAGAAAGGATGTGGACAAGTTGGAGAGAGAGTCCAGCAGAGGGCAACAAGAATGATGAGGGGGCTGGAGCACATGACTTATGAGGAGAGGCTGGGGGAGCTATGCATGTTTAGTCTGCTGAAGAGAAGAATGAGAAGCAAATTTGATAGCAGCCTTTAACTACCTGAAAACTGGTTCCAGGGAGGATGAAGCTAGTCTGTTCTCAGTGGTGGCAGATGACAGAACTAGGAGCAATGGTCTCAAGTTCCAGTGGGGAGGTCTAGGTTGGACATTAGGAAAAAGTTTTTCACTAGGAGGGTGGTGAAGCACTGGAATGGGTTACCTAGGGAGGTGGTGAAATCTCCATCCTTAGAGGTTTTTAAGGCACGCTTTGACAAAGCCCTGGCTGGGATGATTTAGTTGGGGTTGGTCCTGCTTTGAGCAGGGGATTGGACTAGATGACCTCCTGAGGTCCCTTCCAACCCTAATCATCTATGATTCTATGGGAGCACAGAGGGGAGCTGGTGTACGGCAGAATAAGCTTGGCCGTAGGCATCAATGGGGACAAACAGTCTGGTATGCGTGGGACCAGGTGTGAAAGTACATATGGTTCTGGTGGTGTCAACAGTGAAGGTGGTAAAGGCAGCTCCACATGGGGTTTCTTCAGAGACCTAGCAGACGTGTCAACATGCAACTTCTCACCCGACCTGGAGTGGCTCGAGGAGGCAACACTGCTCTTGGAGGTAGTTTCTGTCAGGGAGCTGTCCTTATGCCCATGACTGTGCTTTTTGAGCATGGTGGGGCTTCAGCGATGGCACTGATACTGCTGGTGCTGCACAGGAAATGCCTGGGGAAGTGCTCACTGGCGGTGACGGATGCTGCTCCAGCAGATCTGCCGGTCCCAGATCCAGCTGTGATGTGGGTGCACAGTCTTCTCCATGAGGTGCTTTCGGAGGCAAAGTTCTCTAGCCTCTCAAGTTTGAGGCAGGAACGAATGGCAGATGGAGCAGCAAACAATGATGTCGGCTTCGCCAAGGCAATCAAGACAATGCTGTTGCTTGTTGCTCACAGAGCAGGACTGCAGGCATGAAGTACAGCCTTTGATGCCAGCTTGCCAGGGAATAGTCCCTAGGGTGAGAGAGCGCCTCACAAGCGGGAAAGTCTCTAATGAGGAAAACATAACTAACTAGAAATTTCTAAGCAACTATGTACAACTAGAAAAAACTATTTACAGCAGTTCACTGAACAGACAAGAGGCTCGTAGCAGGCTAAGAGCAAGGAGGAAGAGGGATTCCAACTCTGGATACGTGGTGGTCAGAGGGAACTGGAGTGGTGTTGACCTATGCAGCCTCCTTAAGATCTTGGATGCACATGCGGCCGATGCACACGCAGGTCAACAGACCCTACTACAAACAATTCTGGCTCTGTCGCATGGCGCGCATGCACACCCACTCTGGAAACCACATAGGGACCATCACTTGAAGAACAACACCACAGCTACAACTACACTGCATACAATGGAAGACATCAGCTGAGACATTCTTGTGAAGAGTTCTTAGATTCGAATGTCAGATTTGGTGGGGAGGACGTGGAGGCAGGTTTATTTGGTACATCATGTTTCCCCCACATGTATAAGATAACCCAAAATCTGTTGACCTTTAAGAGGATGGTAAAGGCCCAGTTTTGCCTGACAGGGGTGATGATGATTTATGTTTACACCTTAATTTATGGAGAGAGTCTATTACATTAATATTGAAACTAGTGGCATCAGACATGCCTCCTCAACCCCATCACCTACTGCAACCTCCCTCTTTTAAATGTGGATCCACCACTGGTTTCTTCACCTGTCTCATATGTGGCCTTTGTTTTTATATATATTTTTAACTGCATCCAGCCACACAAAAATATAGGCCATTCTGAGCCAGTCTGTTCTCAGTTGTGTGGATATCAAAGGATAACTGTGAGCAATGGATTTTAATTATTTAGTTTTAAATCTATACCGTACTGTTGAAAGAGGCATGCATCTCCAAGATAAACGTGGAACAACGTGAAAACGTGAAAACAGGCAAAACCTGAAGCCCGTGATTTTTTTTTTACCTTTTCCTAAAACTTAGTGTTTGACAATGAATTGATGCCATTTACTATTTACGTTTACAATACTTGCCTAGATTGGTGCTTCATTGTGCTAAATGCTGTAGAAACATATAGTTAAGAGGACGTAACTGCCCCAAAGAGTTTACAGTCTAAATAGACAAGACAAAGGGAGAAAGAAAGGAAATATCATTATCCGCACTTTACAGATGAGGAACTGAGGCACAGACAAAGTAACTTGCTCAAGGTCACACTGGAATTTTTATGGCAAAGCCCAGCACTGAACACAGATGTAATTAATCTCAGTCTAGCGTCTTAACTGCAAGACCATCCTTCCTCTCATTTACCAAAATTTCTAGGTTAAAAGTTATCAGTGAAGCCCAATAAATTGAAATAGCCAGGATACCTCAAGAAATAATCTACTGCCTGATTCTGAGAGACTTTCATCACTCCAATTAAATCAGTACCTGCTAGAATCAGACTTTTTTTTTTTTTTGGTGCATAATCAAGAAGGGCATTTCATAAGAGCCTAAGTCAGAGCTCACATCAAGCTGTCAAGCAAGATAACCTTACCATCTGCATTTCAGTCAGAACCACACTTTTCAGGGCCTGATCTTAAGTTCCATTACCTCTGCTGGCTTTTTTTAAATCACACTTACTGATTCTATATCCCAGCTTTTCAGCGTGAATCCTCTTGGCCATGAACTGTCCTTCAATCAATGCTCGTATCTCCATCTCCTTTGGAAAGTCTGGAACCTGTATCAGAGTAATACATTAATTAACATGCACCTTATGTATTATACAACACAAGGTTAGAGTCTGGTTTTTTGTTTGTTTTTTTTTTTAAACAGATTTATAGTTCATTATCCTTGTTTTCACCCTGAAGCCTGCACTCACAACTCTGCTCCTTCAATCACAGACACACAGCACTTCTAGAAGCTCATGACAGACAGAATATAGCCCATAAACTTGGCACTGTTGGCAAATCCTTCAATCCTGAAATCAATGCATGATGGGGAATGTTTCTAATGCCAGTTGTAAATTCTTCTACATTTATTCCTCAACACCAACAGCTACTTATGAAATTCACCTCAAGAACATCATCTCTAGGGTATATTAGAAAAAATTTGACTGTATTAAGTAATGTCATACAGAGAGCGTTTAAATTTGTCCTTCTGCCTATTAAAAAAGGAAACAAAAACTTACCCTGCGGCCACATCCTTTTCTCTGATTTATTCACTGTGCTAGAAAGAGATCATGCTTAGGTAAAAAACTGTTATTTACCTTACAGTAACTGTTGTTCTTTGAGATGTTGTGTGGCATGTGGCTCTTAATCATGGTGCGCATGTGCCCTCTGCATAGGAGTTTGGCAGTTTTATCAGCTCTGTCCACTATGGATCACATATGCACCCTTCACATTCTTGGACTCCCTCCCAAGGGCATAAAGGATAGAAACCACCACTTAGTTCCTTCAATGCCCAGAGTCCAGATTAAGAGTCTCAATGAGTGGCGGGGATGGAGGGAGTGGCGGGGAGAGAAGGAAGGGGGAGTCATGGAATCCACATGCAGAGAATATCTCAAAGAATGACAGTTACTATAAGGTAAGGTAATTGTCGTTTTTTGTCTTTGAGTCTCTGTGAATGAAGATCCCACTCATGGTTTGATGTTCCAGGTGGTGGAAGCTAGGAACTAATCTGAATAAAAATTGCAGAACTGCTCTCCCGACTTGCGCATCAGCTCCTAATGCTGACACCAGAGAGAAATGACTGGTAAATATATGCACAGAGGACCATGTCACTGCTCTGTAGAGCTCCACAATTAGTAGTCTACTGAAACATGCCACCAAGGTAGGCCTAGGCTCTCACAGACTGAGCAGTAATATGAATTAAAAATGGCAACTTATTAATATTATACGATATTCTAATACAGTCCACGATCCATTTCAACAGTCTTTGAGCAGAGACCAGGTTAGTCTACCTCTAGATGTAATGCCACATGTGATGAAAAGTCTAAGAGATCTTCTGAATGGTCCTATAATACAACATCCTCCTCTTAACATCCAAGGTATGAAGTTTAGATTCACTGGAAGATGAGTGGCATCTTGGAAAATATACAGGTAAAGTGAATATATTGATTAACATGAAAACCTGCAACTACTGTTGGAATAAACGTAGGGTGAGGGCTCAGTCACTATGTATAGATGTATAAGCGCGTATGCTGGATTTGACATGAGTCGCTGAATTTCACTTATTTTTCACACAGAAGTAATAGCCATCAAAAAGGCAGCTTTAATAGATAAATGATGAAGGGAACCAGAGGACAGAGGCTGAAATGGAGGTTCCATTAAAGAGGTAAGAAGTAGGTTCAAATCCCATGAAGCTGGTATGTTTCTTATTGATGGAAACATCTGCACTAGACTCTTCAGAAACTTTCTGATGGTCCAGTGAAAACATATGGAAGAGACCTGAACAGGCAGATTACAGACCAAAATCACTGCCAAGTAAATTATAATGAAGCCGAAAGATAAACCAGACAGTCCAGAATTACCAGTTACTGGTAGAAGGCTTTCTGCTGCCCATGAGAACCTGTGAACTTGCGCTGAGCAAGCCAGCTCCTCAGCATTCAGCCATGCAGCAGCCATGCTGTTAGGTGCAGGGACGCTAGGTCCGGATGAAGCAAAACAGCCATGGCCCTGAGTCAGAAGATTTGGCCAAAGTGGCAGTTCCAGCAGGGTTGCTGTTGAGAGCTCCAGCAGGGTGCCAAACCAGTGCTGTCACGTCCATGCCAGGGATATCAGCATCATGTTCACCATGTCCCACTTGATCTTCAACAGGACCCTATGGACCAGTGATACCAGGGATAAGACGTACAGCAGCACCCCCACCCAGGAAAGCAGGAAGGCATCGGACAGAGAGCCTCTGGCAAGCCCATGGACAGAGCAAAACTGGGGGCACTTCCTGTACTGTCTGGACATGAACAGATTCACTTGGGGAGTCCCCTGCCTTTAGAAAACCATGCTGACAATCTCTGGGTGGAGTGACCACTCATGACGAGATGAAAAGGACCTGCTGAGGAGCTTTGCTAATGCTTTCCTGGAGCCTGGGAGATGTGAAGCTACAATATGAATGGCATTTGGCACACAGAAACCCCATAAGCGATTAGCCTCTTGGCACAGGGGTGATGACTGAGCACCATCTTCCTTGTTGATGTAAAACATCGCAGGAATATTGTCTGTGAGAATCTGGACTTCCTTGCCAGCCAAGTAGGGAAGGAAAGCCTGACAAGCCAGGCATAACGCCTTCAGCTCCCTGACATTTATACGGAGGAAGCGATCTTCCTGCATCCTGAGTCCCTGTTTTTTGTGATCCCTTCCCTGTGTAGATGTGCTCCTATTACAACCAGCATTTTGGAAAAAACCCTTGGTGCAGTAGAAAGGCCAAAGGGTAACACCATGTATTGGCAATCATTGGTTCCCAGCGTGAATCTCAAGAATCGTCTGTGTGCTGGGTGGAAAGTGACATGAAAAGAGGCGTCTTGGAGGTCGAGGGCTGCAAACCAGTCCCCCTGTTCCAGTGCTGGTATTATCATAGACAGTGTGACCATCATGAATTTTTGTACCTTTAGGAGCTTGTCTTCTGAGATCTAAGATGGGTCTCCATCCTCCATTTTTCTTTTAAGTTAAGAAGTAGTGGGAGAAGAAACCTCTTCCTCTGTGTTGATGAGGGATGTGTTCTATGGCACCTAAGCACAGGAGATGTTCCTCCTCTTGTTGTAATAGGTGCTCGTGAGATGGGTCCCTGAAGAGGGTCGGGGAAGGGGGTTGGGTAATAGGAATGGATGTAAAGGGGATGGTATATCCCAACCAAACAATTTCTAAAACCCATTTGTCTGTTATGGTGTTCACCCAGTTGTGGTGGAAAGGGCACAGTCAGTATTTGAACAGAGTGGTCACTTTCATCATTATTGACACTGGATGGTGAGGGAGGTCGTGCACACTCTCGACCAACCCTTCAAAATTGTGGTTTGCAGAGTGCCGACTGGGATGTCGATTGTTGTTGGTTTTACTGTTGACGTCTTTGAAGTTTCTGTCTACTGTGTGACTGTTCGTATCATCTGTGCTGTGGGTATTGTTGGTATCTCTGAGTAAGGTTGATATCTATATTGTCTCCTCTTCGTTGCAGATGTATATATTCCGAGGGTGCGCAGCGTGGTTCATTAATCCTTCATTGTGTGCAGGACCTCATCTGTTTTCTCTACAAAGAGCTTCACCTTGTCGAATGAGAGGTATTCTATGGTGGATTGCAACTGTCTGGGTAAAGCTGCGGAGCAGATCCATGAAACCCTATGCATGACAATGGTCATTGCTACTGTTCTGGCAGCAGTGCTGGCAACGTCAAGATAGACTTGCAATGCAGTTTTCATGACCCATGTTTATGAGAGATTGGAATTGCTCTGTTTTGCTGTTAGGAAGGTTGTCAATAAATTCAGAGATCTTTGTAGAATTGCTGTGGTCATAATTGTATAAGAGTGCCACATAATTAGCTACTCATAGCTGTAAACTTGCTAATGTGTAGACTTTTCTGCCGAATAGTTCTAATTTTTCCCATGCTTGTCCTGTTGAGTTGATTTATACTGCTGTTGCTTGCCTCTTTGATTTGCTGCATTGATGAGTAGGGGGTTCGGTGCAGGGTGGGTAAAGAGGAACTCTATACCCTTAGCGGGGACATAGTATTTCTTGTCTGCCCTTTTGCAGATGGGGGGATGGTGGCTGGTGTTTGCCAGATATTATTGGCTGGTTCCATTAGCACATCATAGGAAGAGTAATTTTTGACAAGGCTGAGGTTTGGAGAATTTCCAGTAGTTTGTGCTGTGTTTCAGCGACCTCCTGGAGTGGGATTTCTAGATTGTCAGCCACTCTTTTAAACAGCTCTTGAAAATGCTTAAAATCACCTGTAGTACTAGGAAGTGGAGGGATTATTGCCTCATCTAGTGAGGATGAATTGTGTGCCAACAGTGTTGTCTTCTGTTCTACGCTTTCCTCCCTTTCTCTTGCAGGTTCAGGTGGTTCAGTCCCGGTTGCGACAGACCTTTGTGGGTGATCTGGGTCTGTTTCTGCAGGGACTTGGAGGTCTACTATGAGCTCTGGTATAGTTAGACAAATTATCACAACTTGGCCACTGCATGTGGTAGGGGATTGGTGGCCCAAACTATGGTGGTCCAAACCATGGCTGTCTGTGGCATCTGGATTGTGACCTATGTCTAGTTGTCTGTATGTTAGGTCTAGTGGGAGAAGAATGTTGGAAAGAGAATACACCTCCTCCTTCATCCTCATCCTCGCTGGAGAATGGAACTGGGGAGATGGCTTCACCATAGGTGAACTGCAGTGGGGAGGTATCCATGTCACGCAGTGGTGACTGAGGTGACGATGTTAATAGCATCTCTTCATGTTCGTGGTGGCGCCATTTTGCTGTATACTTTCATGGCGGTGCTGATATCAGTGCCAAAGCCGGTGCCGCTGTCAGGGTTGGCTCCGCACTTGAGGTAGGTGCCAAGGCATAGGTTGGTGCAGGCAGGGTTGTTGGCGCCAACGGAGCCATCAGTGTCATACTTGTTGGCAGTGCCGTTGGCAGTGTCTCAGTTGAGGTGTGTGTTGGTGCCACAGTCGCTACCATGCACGTTATCGGTACCAATATAGATGTTGGGGTGGTTGCTGTGGTTTTAATCAGCGGTTTGCAAAGAGTTAATTTTGTTGGTGCCATATCGGAGGAGGGCTGTTTACTTTTGTCTCTTGACTCTGCACCAGGACGTTGGGAGTCCTTTGGTGTCAAGACACTGACTGTACCCGAGGAACCTAAAGCCTCATTGGTACCAAGTCTTGTACCTGCTGTGACTGGTGACCTCCTTCTCTTGGCCAACTCAGTTTCAGGCGGGGTTAAATGTCTTTTTCTAGTAGATTTTCCCTTTGACAAGGTATTACCTTGTCCAGGGTCAGAGGAGGGGCTGAGTGACTTCTCCATAAGGATACATTTCAGCTGGAGATCTCTGTCTCTTCTGGCTCTGGCTTTTAAGTTCTTACAGTGGACACATTTCTGTGTTACGTGTCCCTCACCCAGGCATCTGACACATTGTGAATGTCCATCAGATGCTGGGATCGCGTCTCTGCACAAGATGCATCTTTTAAAACCTGGTGAACTCGGCATGATGCATGGTTCCCTGAGGGGAACAAGAGGAATCACTTTCTTACTCTGATGGAGAGAGAGAGAAAATTTGGGGGCGGGGGGGGTACAGGGAAGGTAAATACTCAAAAAACTGACTAAAATTAACACTATTACTAACTAGTAACTAACTATCTGATGAGCTGAGGAAGAACTGCTGAGGGCTCCATCTCGGACCGCGGACGGTTGAGAAGGAACTGAGGGGAGCCGGGTTGCACACACCGAAAAGGGCGCCAACAGTGCCGCAAGACAGGGACGGCGCATGCGTTACCCGGATGAGCACTTGTGTCAAAGATCTCTGATCAAGGACGTGAGGACATGCCGACGCCTACAGTAGACAATACAGAGATACTACTCGAAGAAAAATAATTATTTATCTTCTTTAGCATTTTCCCATGCAATATAATAACTGCCTATAATTTGGATAACAGTATGAGAGAACTTTGCAACCACTTAATCAGTAAGAGTTTAAAAGACTGGTGAGGTTATAAAGACAGACTGTACCAACCTCTATTCACTCAACTCTGATTAATCACAATTCCCAGTTGACTAAACCTCAGTCATATTGAACAGGGGCATTTTAGCAACCAGCTGGGAGTCCAAGCCACTACCAATTATTGGGACTGACTATCAATTATTCTCAATTATTCTGCTTGCTGCTTTTAGTCTTAACTAGGCAAAGCAGGAAGGGGTAGACAGTGAACACATGAAGTGAGCCTGGCTCCATGATTTCTTTCCCTCTGAATATGCTGGGGCAGATGTCTGTGAAAAACAGAAAGCCTGGATATATTTTAGAATTGTCAGTATGGGGAAATTTAGCTATTAGACTAACAGCTTAACACTGCTTGCTTAACAGTATTTTTTTTAGTGACATGTCTATGTAACTCCTGCTTTTGCCCATTGATTTGTTCGGTCAGCTATGTAACATTCTTTTGATTGACATGTCTCTGTAATTTTTGGGGTATAAAAGGGAGGTAGAGAGTCTGATTCAGGCAGACCGCTTTGTGGTCTGAAAAGATCTCCAGGCACACATAGAAGGACCGGCCATCTGGAAATTTGTGACTGATTCACCCGAAGATTGCCTCAGACTTGTGGGTAACAAGTTTTGGGGTACTCTAACCTACTATTGTATTTGTCTGTGCATAACACTAATAAGTGGAGACTTCCAGTAAAAGTGATTCCAATGGGAATTGCTGGAGACCAATGAAGTAACGCTTTAAGTTAAAAGCACTTGGTTTTCACTTGTCTGTCAGCCATAGAGCAGGCAGAGGTACTACATTTCCTTTGGTTTATTTCCTGATACGGACTCGCAGAGACTAAAAGTTACGGGGTCAAGGAACTCTGGGTAACAATATCATTTGGGTCTTAATAGCATCTTTACCGATAGACCTGATAAGCCAGTTAACATCCATTGCTCAAGAGAGAAAGAGAAAGGTGATACATACATCTTTTCTTTCCGTAAAATGTATTCTATTTTCATTCAAATTTGATTTGGTCCAATGTTTCATTACAGCCCACCACATGGGCTCTCAGATCACTTGGACAGAGACACAGGGAGGCACAGCAAGCTCTTTACTTTGTATGCTTAGGTGGAGCTGGTCAAAAAAATAACATTTTTAAGGCTAAAGCTTCAGTCCATCCTTAACTAGGCAATTATTTGTATCCACAGTTTGTGTCACTCAAAGGTGTGCACCTTTGCCTGTATATGCAAATCAGGGAATTAGGCCTGGTCTACACTTAAAATTTACGTCAACATAGCTACGGCACTCAGGGTTGTGAAAAATCCACACCCCTGAGCACCGTAGCTATGCCAACCTAACCCCTGGCGTAGATGTAGCTAGCTCAACAGCAGATAGCTTCTGTTGACCTTGCTAACTTTGCTCAGGGAGGTAGTGTTCTTACAGTGACAGAAAAACCCATTCTGTTGCTGTAGGCTGTATCTGCATTACAAGTTATGCTGGCATACTTACAGAGACATAGCTATTCCGCAACAGTCCCTGTAGTGTAGACACTGCCTTAGACAAGTAAGTGATTTATTTGTGCCCCCAGAAAATGAATGTCAGTGTACAAAAACCAAACCTTTAGTGTCAGCTCTGGCAACAGTCTCTGTTAATCTAGCACGATTTGGTTTGCACTGCACTTTTCAGAGCACTCCAACTCCTCTAACCCAGGAGCACAATGAATAATTGTTAGCTAGTTTATAATGAGCTACCTGGGTTCAGAGTCAGTACTGTGGATACTGCCAAGCCTAGGACACAGGCCAGAAAATTCCTTCAGAAAATAACTCCAAGGATCATATCCGTATATGAAATCCAGAAGCAAGAATCGCAGATACAGAAGTTCTCAGGCCTTGATGGAATGAGCTTCCTTTAAGTTATGAATACAACATGATTTACTACAATGTGCTAAACAGGTTATTACTACCTTGTTGTCATCTCCGTTGAATCTGTGAATCCCAACAGCTTCAGGAGTAATCTCTATCACATCAAAATAGAAACCTTAAATCAAAGCAAATTAAAGACAGTCATGTTTTCTTCTGATACAAAAAAGGATTAGTTTCAGCAAATGGCTAAAAAAAATAGCAAACGTATATAAAAATACAGAATGATAAAGTGCAGCTAGACAATGCAATCTGATTTATTAGACAATACATTTAAATTTTCTGTAGCATCTTCCATACACAAAATAAAATCACAGAACGTTTCCTGACCAATTCCACTCCACATATTAACTGAATTTATTCTATTTCTTTTATTTATAAGAATGTGTTTTTTAAAACCATCTCTGACTCCAGGCACCTTTAATACTCCAATAGAAACCAAACCATATAATAAAAAAAGATAAATACAGCAACTCAATCTCACTATATAACAGAAATTACCAACCAAATACATACACAAACAAGCAGCATATGTACCTTATAATAAATCTTAGAGCAGTGGTTCTCAAAGTGGGGGGGGGACGCGAAATGGATCATGGAGGGGCCCAGAACAGGGGACAGAGCCTGTCCAGTTCCAAGCTCCCCCGAGACAGAAGCAGCCGCTGCCGCCCACCTCCTGCAACAGCAGCAGCACCCTGCTGCTGCCGGGCATGCTCCCACACGCTGCTGCTGCTGCCCTTACACTGCTGCTGCAGCTGCTGCCTCCGCTCCCTGCACTGCTGCCAGTGCTCGCTGCTCCCTGCTGCCACTGCTCCCCGCATTGCTGCTGCCACGCTCCCCACTCCCTGTGCTGCAGGCCCTATTTTTTTTCCTGAAAAGGGAGGGTTCAGGGGAAGGGGGGACAATTGTTAGGGCCTACAGCGTGGGAAGCACCCCCCTAACAATCGTGCCCCCGCCCTTCCACCAAACCCCCTCCCTTTCAGGAAAAAAACAACAGGGCCTACAATGCAGGAAGCGCCCGTTTTTTTCTGAAAGGCCCCCACTTTCAGAAGGGGAAAAGGGGGGCACGATTGGGAGGGAAGGGGGGGCACAACTGTTAGACAAAAGTCCACGGGGGGGCTCCATTTAAAAAGTTTGAGAACCACTGTTTTAGAGGTAGTATCAGTAGTTAGTGAGTAATTGTGAAAGGGAGAAAAGACGGGAACAAGTGATAGGAAGCTAGGAGAAGGAGAACAGGAAAACTGGAAGGCTCTTTATGTCAGATCTGATTGCTTTATTAGACAGCAGTGGAAGTTATAGGTCAGGGATAAGAGATAGAGAGGCTTTTCTAGATAGGAGCATCTTGCGAGAAAGATCTGTTGCACATTTCAAAGAACGAGGGTATGTCTTCACTGACGGCAGCAAATACACCACCGTCAGATCGATCTATCTGGATCGATTGAGCAGTCAGTGAAGACTCGCTCAATCGACCCGGAATTCGACGCGTTAAAACCACCCCACTGCGTAGCTTGCGTAACTCCCGTCGACTGCCACCAAATTTCCAGGTAAGTGTAGACCTGGCCTCAGATAAGGAACAGAAGATGAGCATGTGGGAAGAAGAACTGAGACAGCCCTAGGAGTATATTAGGCTTGGTCTACACTGGCCGCAGATTTCGGTGGTAGTCGACGGGAGATACACGAGCTATGTACAGTAACTTGTGTATCTCCCATCGACTTCCTAACGTCTACTTACTGAAGCATCTCCACTGTGCTGCGCCGGTGGGAAATACTACGCTTCTTGCTGGGGTGGATTTACAGAGTCGACTTTCGGGTTCGATTGAGCGAGTCTTCACTGCCGCTCAATCGAACCTGCAAAATCAATCCTGCACTGCCGGCAGGGTAGACATAGCAATAGATGGTCAGCTGACTGGAGCAAGGTCTGTCTTATGTATTAGAATGCATATAAACACAGCTTTCATCAACTTCACTAAGAGCTATCCAATACACTTATCTGTAGGACACTTCAGGAAGGAAAATAAATATCCTCAAATATAAATATTTTACGAAGTATAAATAGACAAACTATTTCAACTATTATTTTGATTCTCTGCATAATGGAAAATAGTTTTAATTCACTTAAATGCAGCACTGAGTACTGAAACATTGACTCACATTGGGAAAAGGTCTGAGGTCTTGTCTACACTAGAAAGGGTTTGCCAATAGCGCTATATCCATATAGCCTTACCAGCACACTCTCCTTCAAGCATAGACAGAGTTTATACAAGCAAGAGTTCTATTACCAGTATAACTTATGCCATTTCCTCAAATAAAATAAACTATACCAGCAAAAAAAAATTATTTGCCAGCAGCATATACAATAGAGCTTTTGCCGGCATAGCTATGTTGGCCAGAGGTGTGATTTTTTTCACACTCCTAACAAACATGGCTATGCTGGCAAAACTTTTAGGTGTAGACTAGACATGACTATTGTATGACATTGATTCCACTGCTTTGTTCACCTGCTCTAATCTAGCTTGGAACATAACAGTTACATATTAAAAACATCATACTGTGGTTATTAGTTATTCCACTACTCAGACACCCGTTGACTTCAATCAACTTTAGACAAGGCCCTTGGTGATCAGTGAAACATTTTATAAAAGCCTTCTTCATTTCCTAGACATTTTATCTTCCTCAATATTACAGTTTTAGTTTTAAACAATATAAATACACACCCTAGTACAGCTGATTGAAACTTGGAATTTGTTTTGAGAATTTTCAACATTTCAAAATTTGTTTTCATGCTGAATCTGGATAAAAAGAACTTTCAAAATTTCCTGCTAAAGGAAAAGTAAAGTTTTTCATTTTGGAATTTCATTTTATTTCATTTCATTTATTTCAATGAAATAATATTTTCATTATTTTTAAACCATTTTAATGACTACTACCAACATGACATAATAGTTTCACTATTCTATTTTTTTTTTAAATCATTATGGGCAACTGCTACTTAGTACTGACTGAAATACCTCATCTTTTCTTGACCAAAGCATCTCCTCTGTCTGTGTGGTAATGAAACAGTTTGACGCTTTGACAAGAAGATAAGATATGTCAATCAGTACTAAGTAGCAGTTGCCCTTAATGGTTTGAAAAAATTAAATTAAATTAAAATAATAGAGTATTTAAACTATTGTATCATATTATCTGAATATTATGCACTACTGCTACTGACATATCATAAAATAATGTAAAAATAAACAAACTAAAATGAAATTCAAGACCAATTTCCAAAAACAAAAATTTTCCCAAACAAATTTTTTTCATTTCAAAATATGTTCATGGGAAATTGCAGAAATCAATCTGATTTTGCACAAAACAAGTTGGTTTTGTCAAAACAGTTATTCCAATAAAAAAATGCTTCAACAAAAAATTCGGACCAGTGCTACACCAGAGTGCTGTTACTCTACTATCCCATTTTCAGTTGCCATGACAGCTTCCAGAATAAAATGCTGAAATTAAGTGGCCACTCACGCGGCAGGCTAAAACGAAAATTGGTTCTCCAACAAAGCAGAATATTTCTGGGATGTTTCTTTTTTTCTCACTCTGGATTTCTTAACTCTTGGCCTTTATTATGACCCAAGTTTTCACTTCTATTACCTATGAAATAATGATGGCAGCCAAGCAAACCTTGGAGTTCCCAACTTAGTCAAGATTCATACCTAGGTTTCCATTGTTTCCAACAATAGTACATTTTAGGGCTTTGGAGAATTCGTCCCAGGAGCCTGAAGCACAGTCATCTCTGATCCTCTCTCTCATTAAAGAGCCATTCTTAAAACTAAAAACAAACAACAATACTAACTACATTTGCAAAAGCTGCATTTTCCAAATCATTTGGACCCCAGATTATTGAAGAGGATTTTGATACACAGTAGGGGATTCAGACACAAAACTTTCACTATCATTAATGGAACATATATATATTTAAATTCCTAAGGCTGCTCTGAAAGTCTCTGTCCCGAGTACTATAACTGAAGTGGGAGACACAAAGGTGACTCCAAGCCTTCTCTCCTACTTCGATTCTGGTGCTACGGGCCAAACTATATCCTTGGGCATATTAGAGCAGCCACAGGGCTATCCTAGGAACCATTCCAGCAGCTGAATATCATGGGATCACACATTTCAGGCACACCCCCAGCATGGCCCAGAACAGCAGCAGTTCTTCCCCTTTTTGAAAGAGGAATCTCCAGATGCCCCTTTAAGGTACCTTTAAATCCCTTATGTACTACTGGTGCAAAGATTACATAATTTGGGTCAAGGATCTAGCCCCCAAACCATTACCATTCACATAATTTCTATTCCTCTAAATTGAATACACTGCCTTAGATTCATGCTCAGCAGCCTCAACTTATACGAAAATGAACCCTCTTCCTTCTATTGGCACCAGAGTTTATTCTTCACAAATTTGCAGCTCCTGCTCCACAAATTAAATAATGAGGATGTCATAATATTGATGCAAATGTTATCAAATACTGTACATAATACTGAATGTTTTATTCATTATCATTTTGCAAAGGAAACAAGAAAAATATCTTCTTGACTCCAAATGTAAGAAAAATAATATAAAAGGACGTTACCATAAAAGTGCCATATAGGCTCGAGAGTCAACAGGATTGCAGAAGATGTGTCCTTCTAAGGCAGGTGTTGGTTCTTGAATCCAAAGAAACAATGTGTCACTTGTGCCAAGGCTAATCTGGAGAAGAAAAAAATTGAAGTGTTATCACTATGTGCATGGAAGGCAATACAGACATTAAATTAAACTCACTTATTACTACTACTAATTGTTTTTAAATCACAGATTAAGTGAATTGGATTCTTATTGTAGCAAGCTTTGATTCAGATTGTCATGCCAATGAAATATGTTCCAGAGCTAGAAAGAGACCTAGCAATTTATAAATTTGGGGCATTATCTTAAAAGTATTCCATGAGTTAGCTTAAAATCCTGCTTCCCGCTCCAGGAAGAACTGAAAGGAGAATCACTCTGATTCTGGTACATAGAAAATCCACAGATTCTCTGTTTTGGTTTAGCTGAGGACTAAGGTTATTGTCCAGGTTACTATTTTACACACTGCGGTATCTCTAATTTTATCGCAGTGATGTGACAGTTTTCATGAATGTATTCTGACTTACCGCGATGTCCCCTTCTTCAAGTTTCATTCCTGCAAGCGATGCTGAAAACAAACATAAGAAAGTTCAATTAATAACCAGACATGCAAGATAATAATGCTGCACTTGATATTACATCATGTTCTACACAGAAAGCTGGCCCAAGCACAACCTTAAAGAGGACTTAAGTGGTGTGTAGGCCTTGTTCACGTTGGAGAATTTCACCCTAAATACTGAAGTTAGTTATTATAGGGCATCACACAATCAAAGGAGTTGGAGATTAAAAATTGTATTATATCACCTGGTAGTATACCTGCTTCCACTTTCCACCTGTGCAGGATTATTCTCTATGGTATATTTTCTAGTGTTTGGTTCACTCAAGGTTTAAATATCTTAGGCCCTGATTTAGTAAAGTACAAGGTGACGCACTGACATCAGTGAGACTAGTCACATGTCTAAATCCTTTGCTGGATTTGAACCTTAGAGAAAGATAGTCTTGTGGTTGAAGTACCAGCCTGGGACTCAGGCAATCTCAGGCAAATCCTGGCTCTGCCACAGACTTCTTATGTAACTCTGGGCAAATCACTTAATCTCCTTCAGTTCTCCATCTTGTAAAGTGGGGCCAATGACAGTCCCTTTTGCCCAACTTGTCCATTTTGACTATAACTCTATCTTTTAATACACATATGTACAGTGCCTAGTGTAATGAAGCCCCTTTCTTAGTTCAGACATGTAAGCACTACTTTAATACAGATAAATAATTATTTTAAAATCTCAAGAAATTGCACTTCCATACTCTAGTCCACAGTTTTCAGAATTTTCACAAACATACCTACATTTAGCACATCTTGGACACCAGGGAATTTTGAAGCCCCTGCAATTATCTCTTAATTAGAATTTTAGTAAAGGGCATCAATAAAATCTCTGCACCCACAAGATTAATGGGGGGGGGAATTAAAAAAATAAAAACAAACTTTCAAGCACTCTGATGCCTGACCTCCCACCGTTTCTTTCAAGTAAGGCTTGCACTTTATTTTGTAGCGATGAAGTTTACCTTCCGTCACTGTGTTGTCCCTTTAAAAAAACTATGATATTTATTATACACACGTAACTGTCCAGTGCACTGTAGTATCATTAATGCAAGTACTAGTGTTTTGGACTATTACTGCGAAATTGTGCCCTACGTTTTTAAAGGTTTTTCTCCTGTTTATAGAATTTTCTTTTTAAAACCCTTTTCAGGTTTTAACATGCGATTTCTTTTTAAAGGTTTGGGAGTTAGTTTATTTTAATTTAAATATATGTTTATTTCAACTAAGTTTTCTCTTCTTCATACTCAGGACCAACGAAGTCCTAGTAGTTAGAGTGAATCTCTAATCTCTGTTTCCACCTTCAGGCTTGGAGGAGAAAATGCAAGTTATTTAAAAAAAAGATTTTCTTAAGCTAACGTGGAAGTGTTCATTGACAAAGGAAGTTTCTCAGGTGTGGAGAAACCAAAACCTATTTTATTAAGGTGCAACTGAAGTACACTGTGATTATGAGATGCAGTTGGAGTCCATATGCAGTATATATCTCATACGAAGTGTGTATCCCAGAAGTGTCAGTGATGAAGTCTATTGGGAAAAGGTGCTTGTGTGCGACATTCTTTCACCATATACAGCTCATTAATTCTTAGATGATACTTATTCATTAAATATGATAAAACACAACCACAGAAATATAGAAGCACTTTTGTTTACTATCTCACCTGGATTGTCCCCGGTAAATGCTACTACTTTACAGTCTGGACTAAATCCATAGCGCTGAATATAATATGGAGAAACAGAGCCCTAAGGAACAAACAACACATGGTGAAGAAAACTGAAAAGTGCAAAGTAATCTCACAGTACCAAAATATGTCTATAACACAGACATGCAGCTTATCCTATAGTACTTCTACAGAAGCTGCAATAATTATTTACATTTATTTTAGACTGCAATGCTTTAGAGATTTCTGAGCTAACATTTTTGTAAGATACAAACATGAAAATTTCCTGAAAATATCCCTCAGATCAGATTCTGAAATGGTTAAGACAACAGCAGCATTCTGACTTCAGGCCTCCCTTCAGTTATTCACAACATATACATGCACCTATGTTCCACACTAACACATATATATTGATATTCAAAATCAGATAAAAATATAGATAGATTGATATGCAAACAAAAATACATACACAGCTAGTATACAGCACTACATCAAATATGATAAGGATGTTCATCATCAATTATCTTTTATTTCAAGTGCCAAGGATTCCATTCCTTTATGTCTCACCAGTAACAAAGTCAACAAATAGCAGTAAGATGAGACTATTCTTAAAAATAAGAGGATGACTTCTAAAATGCTGCTCCAGTTTTTATTGCCAATACCAGAAGACCAGCACTTGGCACTGAAATGAGAACACGCTCCCAGACAGCTCAACCATGTTACTAGTGCTTATATAGTGGCTGGGTGCCTGCTATTCTCACTCCCACAGCATTTACATCTCTTTTTTTGTGGGGCTGATCAGATCAAATTGATCTATTGCAAGAAGTATTCAACTGGATTTGTTTTGACAATATAACAGAGATATACTAGGTGAATTGAGGGACTTTTAATACCCCTGATAATTGAGGGAAGTTATTGAATGAGCCCTACAAATTGTTTATAACTACCAGACAGTAGTGCACTTGAGAAGCTTGAATGTCAGGCTCTGTTTCTTCAGTGTTACTGACTGATGACAAAAGAAATACAGTAAACACCGTTCACTCTTCTAAATTCAAGCAAGTGTTTGTGGGTGTGCAAGGAGAGAAGAGACTTCTATCATTTGAGCACCTGCCAACAGGGTCACCACAATCTTAGTCTTTGTATCCCCAACATGCAAGGACTTGAGGGATCTAGCGATGAAAGTAGTGACACACACCAGCTTCCAAAATAGGGCTTATGCACCCTTTCAAAGGTGTCACTGCTCTTGCTCTGGAATGCACTTCCAGAGCATTCCTGGACATATTAGTCAGGCAGAAGAGCTCTGGGGACTACCGCTGGAGCACAGCTCCTCCGTACAAACATACACCAACAGGAGCCCTTGCTATAAGACACAGAATATAGCCCCAAAATCTTCCAATGCCATGGTCATAAGCAGTTATCCTTCACTGGCACGTACCAGTACTGAGCTGGATGGCACAGTATGTCCCAGCTTCTCTTCTAACCCTGGTGCACAAGCATTGAGGCAGGCAGTGGACCATATTTTATCATGAATCTGCAGTAAATTCATTCCAGAACCTATGAGACAACAGCATTAAAACAAGAAATGTAGCTCTGGAAATATAAGAATAGATTAAAAGAAAACAAATTATACTGTATTAGATGATTTCACCTAGCTAAAGGCAGAAAAAAAACTATAAATAAAACTGGACATTTAATACTAAAATGGAATGGTCTCAGCTCATCAGAGCACAGGAATGTTGTGCAGTTACTGACTCTCAGCTCTGTGGTAGGGAGAGGGGGCAACAAATCTTCTCCACTGCATAGGGACTGGATATAGTCAAAGTCCTTGCACTCCAACCAGTGATGCTAGACTCCCAAAATAGGTGGGGGGTAAAGCCATAGATCCTGCAACACCTCAACATTGGCCTGCAGAAAATGAAGCATATGCTGCACCCAATCAAAGGGTGATGCAGCAGCTGTACCACCTCTGCATTCAAGGTAATTGTGCCTGAGGTACAATATTGCAGGAACTCCTACTAAGGTGGTGTGTGCCTTTGCATTGCACCCTAGCTTGTGCTGTGATTTTAGGCCATCATTTGGCCCTAACTAATCCTCTGAAGATGCCTGTGAGGTTGTTGGTATTATCCCCCCTCCTTTACAAATGGCGAAACAGATCCAGAGAGGTCATGGCCCAAATTTTTAAAAGTAACCTCTAATTTTAAGTGACAAGTTTTGGGTGTCCAGTTTTATACATTTAAGGCATGATTTTCAGATGTGTTGAATACCTACATGGCCAGCTGAAGTCAATGAGAGTTGTGGGTGCTCCTCAGCACCTCTATAAATCAGGATCAGTGTGTGCATTACTGGACACTTCTAAAACTTGGTCTTAATGATTGGCGAAGGCCACATAAGTCAGTCAGCGTCCAAACCAGGATTAGAGTTGAGGTGACCCTAAATCCTAGCCCTATAGTCAACACACTAGATTAATTAGGCCTTCTGAACGAACACAGATGTCTTACTTTCTCATTGCATTCCCCTGTTTACACTGTTCCAGCTTCTCCTCTAGTTAAAAAGAAGAAACATTTTTAAAACCCATGATTGACTGAGCACTAACTGTAGAGATGTTGAATACCTTCAACTCTCATTCCCTGATCTGTTCTAAGATATTTAATTAAATATTTCACTGTACTCATAATAACCTGAGATGAATTCTGTTAACTTAGTAATGTTAACCCGGGCTAAGAACACTTTGTTTTTATATCTAATTAGCCCGGGACACGTTTATCTTACTGACAGAAATCCAGTCATCATCCAAACTTGTTGGAAAATCTGAAACAAAATGGAATTTTGTTCAGTGCTACTGACCTTTAGATACTTCAACACATGTAGAGAGGGTGAAACTCACCCACTACATGGGGACTGTGGGATCAGGCTGTGCGTGGAGTTTTTTGGGGCTGCAGTGAGGGAAATGTAGTCCACCCCTCAACCTACCGGCAGAGCACAAGGCTGAAACATGGCCCCTAATCTAAACAATGGGGTAGCCCCTCTGGACCCCATACAAGAGTTTGAAACCACTGGACATGCAAACACTGAGCTAGATGCCACAACTAGGTTAATTCCTAACATCCTCCTCGGCTGCAGGCTATTGAAGACCCCCCGCCCCCCCATCCACAGTGCTCATACAGTGCAGAGACAACCTCCAACCCCAGTGCAACTCCTCTTCCAAAAGTGCGCTTTCTCTCTCACACACACACACGGATTAAGTGGCACAGTGGGACTTGCGCTAGACCGCTGCACTTTGGTGGCTTACACCCACATTTAGAGAGACATCCAACAATGAGTATATGTATGGGTATTTACCCAAATAATACACAGTCCAGTGCTAAGTCGTAGCCGTGTCAGGGTTCCAAAAGTGAATACAGCTTAATAGATAGTGTGTGTTATATGTTTTTGAGACACTGGAATAACCCAGGCCACGTAGTAGAACATTAAGATTACACTGCACTTGAGTTAATGATGTATAAATGAAATTGATTGAATTTAATACATTTAATCTCATTTCATGCAATTTAAATACACTTAATAAATGATATGCTGGTTACTTTGCCCTACGGTTCAGCAGCAGGAATTGACACAACACAGCACACTTTCCAGGGACACAAGATGTATTTCTCTTTCCCACTGTCAATCTCACACGCAACCAACAAATGCAGTAAATACAACAGGATTTAATCAGATAGCAGGACATTCCAGCTTTTCCAAGTTCTCTTAAAGGGACCATTTTAAAATCAATCACCACCCTCTTCAGGATAAACTGCATGCAGCACCAGTAGAGATGCACAAGAGAGACAGAGGGTGAAAGGAGCCTCTTCCCACCTCTTAAGGCCCCTGTACATAGCCTAAATATAATGGGAATCCTTGCATAAGGTCTCTGCGGAGATTGCACAGTGTCTGCACAAACATATACAAAAGGGCCAAGGAGGGATGTTTTGTGGAAAAGCTCTATTGCCCATTTAGCTTCCTAGAGTAAAATGTCAAGTGTCTAAAGGTTAAGTTATTCAGTGAACAACAGAAGTTTTAAAGAAACATAAGGTGATTTTGTGGGGAAATTCCTTTTCTGAACCTAGAGACACATTTAATCATACTAAGGGAAAGAGAAAGAAGAGAGTCTGACTGCCAACCAGAACATTAAGAGAAAAGGAGCTCAGCTGGCCAGCTTGGTTTAACAGCCCTAAAAATGGACCTTTTTTTAGTTTGATTTTGTCCTGTCCCTACCTCCTGAACCCAACACAGGGCCCCAAGAAAAAATGAGGTCCCAAGCTGCCCAAGCAGGGGATAGAGTAGTGAATTGCTTGCTGAAGTGGGGGATATTACACTTTTTCTTCCCAGCCTCGTTACCAGAAGGGAGATGAAATAATGAGTTGAATCTGATCTTCTTATGTGGATTCATTTCTGGTTCTATCAATTTTCCATGTTACCACTCCACTGACAGCCTTGATATCTAACCATTGAACTCTGAAACAGATCTTCTTTGTTTCTGACGGGATCAGGTACGTTATTAGAAACAACAGCATAGATAGCAGGAGGGAGGGGTTTTTGGAAATCACTGTTTGAAAGCTGGAAACTTAAAGGTAGAGTGACTAGATGTCCCAATTTTATACAGAAAGTCCCAAAATTCAGGGCTTTGTCTTATATAGGCACCTATTATTCCCCAACCTCTGTCCCAATTTTTCACACTTCCTATCTGGTCACCCCACTTAAAGGTAAATTGCAAAGAAAAAGGTAATTGGGCTAGTCACCTTTTTGCCTGTGTTATGATGCAAAAGAAGGCTTGAAAGGTTGTTTTGTTTTTACTTATTTTTTTTCTTTAAATTAGCAATTCAGACCCTGGCTTGGCTCACTTTGATGACTGAAGAACTATCAAAACAGTGGCATCACAAGAAAGTGATCCAAAGGGGTAGCTGTGTTAGTCTGTATACAGCAAAAACAACGAGAGTTCTGTAGCACTTTAAAGACTAACAAATTTAATTTCAGCAGGCATAAGCTTTCGTGGGCTTCAGCCCACTTCCTCAGATGCAGTTGGTAGAAATAATACAGCAAATATTGACAACATATATAGGAGGCAATATATACAAATTGACAGAGCCAGATGGGTACCCAGAAGTCACCTACTACAGGACAGACCCAACAAAGAAAACAACAGAACCCCACTGGTCATCACCTACAGTCCTCAGTTAAAATCTCTCCAACACATCATTAAAGATCTACAACCTATCCTAGCAGATGATCCATCTCTCGCTCAGGCAGTGGGCAACAGACCCATCCTGGCTTACAGACGGCCCCCCTAACCTGAAGCAAATATTCACCAGCAACCATACACCCCACAAGAAGTCCAATCCAGGAACCTATCCCTGCAACAAACCCCATTGCCAGCTCTGCCCACACATCGACTCTAGTGACAGCATCACTGGTCCTAACCACATCAATCACACCATAAGGGGCTCATTCACCTGTACATCCACTAATGTTATATATGCCATCATGTGCCAACAATGCCCCTCTGCCATGTACATTGGCCAAACTGGACTATCCCTTTGCAAAAGGATAAATGGACACAAATAAGACACAAAAAATGGTAACATCCATAAACCATTCGGAGAACACTTCAATCTCCCAGGGCACTCTGTCTCTGACATGAAAGTTGCTATACTTCTACAAAAAACCTTCAAAAACAGACTTCAAAGAGAAACTGCTGAGTTAGAAATTATCTGCAAACTTGACACATTCAGACTGGGTTTAAACAGGGATTTGGAATGGCTATCTCATTACAAGAAGTAATTTGCTCTGATCACCCATTCTCACCTCCTACTCAATGGTTGTCATTAGGCCTCAAGTACTCGGCTTTCATCCACCTACCCCATTGTTGTCTATGCCTTTGGATATGTATATGTTGCCTTCTATATATGTTGCCAATATTTGCTGTATTATTTCTACGAACTGCATCTGAGGAAGTGGGCTGAAGCCCACGAAAGCTTATGCCTGCTGAAATTAAATTTGTTAGTCTTTAAAGTGCTACAGAACTCTCGTTGTTGCTACAAGAAAGTGAATGTCAAGTAATCAAAAAGGGAAGAGATTTTTTTATTTAGATTGTTTAAAACCCTTTCATTTGTTTGCTTTAGTTAACATCTATTTAACAGTATCAGCTAATAAACATTTTGGAGAAAGGATGTTTTTGTTATAAATTTCTCCAGCAGTTAAGGTAAGAAAGCTTATATGTATGTTGTAAGACCCAACCCAGCAAAAATGTGGAAGAATAGAAATATCAGGAATGTCAAGTCTAATGCAACAAAAAGGAAAATTGTAACTTTGACACAGACATTTGTGGGACCCTGTAAGAAAGTGGAGGTCAGAGTGAGTGCGTGCATGCGTGCTTGCATATGTGGGCACAGTGCACTGGGGGAAGAATGGCTGACAGAACTAAGAAAAACACCAAAATGGGAGTAGTTAATTCAGTGCAGAGCCCCAAGTTCAAATGCGCTCATCATCAGATCTGTAAGACTTAGACATGTGGGGGAACATCTTGTCCCTCTCCTTCTCATAATGGGGAGAAAAGGAGAACTCCCATGCTGGACTGCCCTACCAGAAAAGAATAGACACGACACTTACCATCAGAATAATCGATGGGTGCATAAGCACTCAGAAAAAGGGAGGCTGCAAAGCTACTAACCAAAGAGATTCTCTGAAAGAAAAAGATAACATGAGATAGTAACTCCCATCAACATTCATGCCAAAGCAACTGCAGTTTGAATAAATGAAAGCAACAAAACATTAATAAAAGCTCAGCAATGGGTACTTCTGCCAGCAAATAAAGTACCTACAGGGACTATTCAGTACAGTTTTTCTGCCTGGGCATATAGAAGAATCCCTCTAAAAAGGAACCTCCTAATAAAAGCTATTAATATCTTTTAGTTCTGAAACATACAAAATGCACACAGTATATTAGCATATTCTGCATTAGCATGAATTACTGCACAGCTATGATATATCCAAGGGCCACAATTCAATACAAAGAAGTCTGTGTACAAAAAACCACTGGGCGGAAAAATCAAAGCATGAATGACAGCACAAAAACCATACCAACACCATCCATTAGTGAATCCAAAGGGAAATCAAAGCTAAACAAGGAATAGATCTTACAAACATTTGCTCCCTCTTTTGAGAGGCTCTTCCATCATGCCTACATGGGCTCTTGTCTTCCTGAGTCCATGAACTTCTTCCTAAGTCAGGCAACACAGTCCACCTCTGCAGTTAGCCCTCTGACAGCAATCAGCTATGCATTGCACCACTACCTGCTACTATGCCTAAGACTCACTGCTCAGAGATAGATGGCCCGTAGTGGGGTGGGTTTAATGACCCTTCTACCCCTTCTTGAGGCTGTACACATATCTCAGCATGGCTGGGGAACACAGGCCCTGCCCTTCCTAGTGCTCCAATGGACCCTAGCTGCCTGAAAGAGAAAGAGGAGGGTTAGGTGAAAAGTTAGTCCTGGATCAACTCTATAAACCAGACAGCAAAACAGGCTGGCACACTGGAGGGAACGCACTGCACCCTCTATAAAGTAGTGAGTTGCCAAGCTAGTGTGTGCTGCCTGAGAGTCCTTAAGAGAAATTCTTGCCAAGACAGAATTCCTCCTGGGGGCTCTGGTTGTAATATTGTACCACCACATCACTTTCAGCACACCAAAGTTACAATCTAGCCCTCAGCCTCTGGACATTCTGATTAAGGTCCCAGATCCCAAGGATCCTGGTTTAATTCACTTCTGTGTGAATTTGCTCTTAAGTTTGTGACCAGAATATATAGTCTGTCTTCCATCCATTCCACGCTAGAACAAGGATGTCACAATGACATTCATGCAAATACAGATACAACAAAATTAAAGAAAGTATTTCCTTACAAAGCAGACACTGAACCTCCAAGATTTATTGCTGCAAGAAGACAACTAGTCCATATTGGCAAGGGATTTTAAAAGCCCTGGAAATTTTATCAAGTACAGTAATAAATGCCAAAACAGGAGTCTCAGACAAATCTCATACTTCAGGGTGCATGTCCTCCCATCATCTACAGCATTGTCTACATGTATTACAGGGATTTATCACCTGCTCTGAAACAAGGAGTATCAGTCAATGCAGAACATCAGATTTGCAGCCCTGAGCAGTTAAAATAATAATTGTTATGATTGATTTCTGAAATGTCAACAAAAAGGAAATTTTCATTTGAAATGTGTAATTTATTTTATAATGATAGAAATCAAAATAATCTCAAAGGGCCAATCAGTCAAAAAGGTCTCAATTCAACCTCCAGTTTTTCCTGGGTAAAACTGCATGAAACCTGTTTTGCACTAGCAACACTGCACTGATGAATGCAAATGGCTGTTCTGCGGGTGTATCAACTGTGCATAATCACTTTATGTGAGCAAGTGTGGTAATAGCTGCACAAACAGGTGCAAACGCACTTTTGTGCAGGCAAAATGAAAACCTACTTTTTAAAACTTCAAGTCAAAATGTTGTGACTGAGAAGTATTCACAACGTTAAATACATTATTCTAAAAGGATGTGATATTTGGTTTTATTTACCAAAAACTGATGATTAGAAAAAAAGACACGTTATAAAATCATCATCTCTATATAATCTATTTTGCATTATGAAAACTAATGCAAGAAACAAAATGTATTTCTTTTTAGCAAAAACTCTCTTATATTTATATATTTACCATATGCAGGTGACTGGACTGGATGACCTTGTGAGGTCACTTCCAGTCCTACAATTCTATGATTTCCTTAAAAAAAAATTAAAAAGATTTTCAACAGTGATTTCCAATAAGTGGATTGAAGTTGAGCCAACCTCAGTTTGTGCGTAGACCTCAGGATTCTGGCTGTAAATCTTTGCTATCTGGTTTCCTGTAAAACGCTGAGAAGGAAATGCAAATGCTTAGGAATACAAACCCTAAATGGAGTCAATAATCATTAACTCTGTGTAATGAGTTCAGTACATTGCACTTTGGATATTTAATTTGCCTGATGCATCATGAAAGTCAGTGCACAGAAAGCAATCTGCACTAAACCAGCTATAATGCATAGTCTCATTATGAGAATCTTGCTCACCTTTTGGAAAAAAGGCTGTGAAAAAGCATTACTATCCATAATTTATGTTTCAGAAATGACAGTTCAATGGAATGAATCATACTTCTTACATACAGTGGAACCCAAATACAATACAAACATTGCCTCCAAAGCCTTAAAAGGTTAGAGCAACCCAACCTATACAACTCTGTATGGGGACAGGATGTTTCAAGCCAGAAATAATTAATGGCTACGAAGTAATTATTTTCTCACATATGTATTAAATCATATGAAGAAAAAATGCTTAAGATACTGAACTTTTTAAAGTTAATTTATTGCCTATAATAAGTTAAAAAGAAACGTTTTGCATTGTTTAAAGTTTTATTTCAACTCAAATGAGCACACACACTGCAAAATTCATCAAAAAAAGTAGCTACATGTATGGATAGGACCATATTTTGATGAACTCACCATCACTAACAAACTGGCAACCAGGTGCTATATATGTACTTGTCTAAAACAAATGTGCAAACTGAGGGGATGCAAGAAGTTTCTGGTGGGAAGTGTGTAAAAGTTGGGATCCTGTGGGTCCCGCAGGACACACTGCCATAATAGCAGGAGTGGGATAAAAATAGAGTATTTGGGGAGGGACGGAAGCGGGCTTAACAAAATTGTTCTCCCGTGCCACAAACAACATGAATGCCCCAGCCAGCAGTCACCACTCTCCGGCCACACAGCTCTGAAGGCAGCGCTGCCACCAGCAGTAGCACAGAAGTAAAGGGATTACTTCACATTACAAGTAATAGGGGTGAGAGGACGTGACAAATTCCATGAATGGTAAAGGGGGGCACGACTGGAAAAGTTGCGCACCACTAGTCCAAATGACTGCCTCTCATTCCATGACACATTGTCACTGTTGTGGTAAGACAAGATGCCTGATCTGAAACCCAGTTGCAATAAGAAGAGTGGGGTGATGGGGCATTTTCTGTTATGGCCCTGGACCTTTGGAACTCACTTACCCCTCAGGTCTATAAGAGCCTGAGTTTGTTAGCCTTCAGGGAGCACCTATGCAGAGATGGGTGTTGGGTAGGGCTGAATAGCGGTGTTGCGGGACTCCAAGTATCTTGTTCAGATAGGTTTATTAATTTAACTGAAAGGAAAGGGGGGGGGGTCCTGGGAAATCATTTAGAAAAACTTCTGTTATATCATATATTTTATTAATACATGCATGTGCATGAAAGCAAAATTTGAAATTCATCTGTTCCTGCATCATTTTCCTCACTTGAAGTCAAAGAGACAGGTCCTCATCTTGTGCAAATTAGCATAGCTCCACCAGCTGAGGATCTGACCCACAGAATTACAGAACTTACAGTAACAGTTCATCCAGTCACTCTTTCTGCAGGATTGCTTCATGCATTTTCTAGTGCTTTGACTAGTCTAATTTTACAACTCCTAAGCAACAGGACGTCACCCCTCCCTCTGTGAGGCTATTCCAAAGACCAATACATTTCACTGCCAGTTTCTTTCAATATTCAGACTAAACTTACCTGCTGATAAGCTTTAGCCCCATACTCCTCTGTGATATCAGTTAGTGGCTGTGGACAGAATTATTTTCAAAGTTTGCCATGAGGCACCAGAGATTATAGAACTTTCATTCTTTTCTTCTCCAGTTCTTACCTCGCAGGCTCGCGAACCAGTGATATTAGCTAGATGCTGTGCCCCTCCAACAGCTTTCTCAAGAGATAAGCACTGGGAAGTAGTACTGGAATCCATCCAAACAGGGCTGTCACGGACAGAAAAACAAGCCTGGGGGGGAAAATAAATCATCACTAAGATTATCACTCCAGAAGGAACTTTCTCACACTAATGGCCAAATCGTGAAAAGGTATCTGTGCCCTTATTAAGCCCAAATACAACTGAACATAGGAACAGCCATTCTGGGTCACACCAAGGGTACATCCAGCCCAGTATCCTGTCTTCTGACAGTGGCCAATGCCAGATGCTTCAAAGTGAATGAACAGAACAGGACAATTATCAAGTGATCGATCCCCAATCATCCAGTCAGAGCATCCGGCAGTCAGAGGCTGAGAGACACCCAGAGCATAGGCATAGAAATGCCACATTGTCGCACTGGAGATCCCACACTGTCAGATTCTACACCCATCTATGATCCACATGAAGCCAGCATGTTGGGGACACAGACAGTGGGTTTGTAAACAGTGTGAAAACCCCAGGCCAAACCTCACATTGGAGGGAAGAAGCAGGCTGTACATACCTTGAAGTAGCTAGCCATGAAACAGCTATGCAGGTTACAGGTCTTGAAGCAGATGCTAGAGCTAAAGATTCCTTTCCTGAGTTCTGCTTACTTCTGCACAGGTCTCTCACATCATAGCCCTTTTATGTAGATTTTGCTCCCTATGGATAACTACTGTTTTTCTTCTTGGGACTGTACTGACATTGTTGACTCCCATGACTAGTCTTTTGGGAATTCTTCATTTGACACTTCGAACACCATTATACAGTATTTTAACCCAGTACACAGAAGTTCTTCACATGTTCCTTGCAGACAATATTTCCATTTGGGAATCCAGATACACAGATTTAAGATTTGAATAGATCCGTTGTACAGATGTCTCCTTCAAGTGTTTAAAAGTTCTTTCTAATCTCAAGGTGGAAAAGGCTGGTTTCAAGATGTAACTTGAATGTAGAGGACTTTAATAGACAAACAGACCTCTACTTTGTTTATACCTTCAAAAGAGAAGGCTTTTCAGATCTATGTCCACAGGCACAAGCTACAAAACAACCCCAAACGGCTGATTCAGCAGCCACTCTGTGTACAGGAACTCTTAGAATCATAGTTTGAACTTCTGAGATAAATCTATCCAGTTCCTCATAAGTATTCTTGCTAATAAAAATCTTGTGAATTGAATGGGAAATCCAATCTGATTTTTTGCCTTCCTTTGCAGCATGGTGCCTGGGTCACTTGCTGGTGAATTCTCTGTACCTTGAAGTCTTTAAATCATGATTTGAGGACTTCAATAACTCAGTCAAAGGTTAGGTGTCTATTACAGGAGTTGGTGGGTGAGATTCCATAGCCTGCATTGTGCAGGAGGTCAGACTAGATGATAATGATGGTCCCTTCTGACCTTAAATTAAATTAATTATAATTTGTCTATGTTATCCATAATGGCAAAGTTGATAACAAAAAATATTAAGCTTTATATAACAGTAAATAGACCATATGTCCCACATTGTAGTGCTCACTGGACACTGCATTTTTTAACAAAATTGTATGCTGTCATGCCAGGAGCAGAGGAAATGCTAAAACCCTTGTGCTAAAGGGGAAAAATGTATACTGCATTGGCTTCTAACACAAATAGACAAAGGAAATATTTTGGAATGAAAAAGCAATCATTAAGTGACAGAAAGAGGACTGTGTGTGCTCACTGTTCCTTCAAAGCTCTTCAATGCATGTATTACCTTCAATAACTGATGTAAAGGAAGATCAGGTGACAAATTCTTTAAAATTTGGCTGGCTCCTTCTTTCCAATACACGCTCCCATGTTGCTGTAGTGAGTATAAATTTTTAAATTAAAGATGACCACCAGAATATCAAATACAGATTCAGATCTGGATTTTAAACACTAAAAGGGGAGAACAATGTACAAAATGGGACACAAATTATAATTAATTAAACAGTTCACCTTTTTTGGAGACATCCAGGTCAATTAGCTCATTTAATTACACTTCAAGAATGAACAATGTATGTGCCAAATCACCAAATACAGGAGTTTACCTAATGTAGACCATTAACTAAAGCAGTATCTAGTGGGCACTACTACAATATTGCTAGTCTGTAGCTATTGTCTTACCTAAGGACTCTGCCACAGAAGGGCTCCACAGAAGCTCCGCTGAAAGAGGTTGCTTGGAAAGTGCTGATTCAGTGCATCACCTGGTACTCTATAGCCACACTCCTTTCCCTTTTCTATTTTGGGACCATGCTGACCAGCTGTAGTCCTCTTCCAGGTGGACTTTTTGTCATTTGGGCCCTGTACATAAGGTTAGACTCTTTGTCTACTAATTAAAGTAGGAAAGTGGGAATCAGAATGCCTGATTCTTTAATCATATTCAAGACACTTTGTCTGCCACTAATTCACTGAGTGACCCGGAGTAAGTCCGTTAGGCACCACTACTTTGGTGTGTTCAATTTGAAACAGACAGCCCCTGATTCTCTGACACACTGAGAACCCAAACCTTTAACTGGAGTCAGTGGAAGCTACAAGAGTTCAGCACCTCTGGTTAATCAGTCTTAGGAGTTTGAAGCTGAGCAATTTAAAACTGACACCAAAAATTAGCGGGCACTTTTGATAATGTCTGCCTTAATCTCTCTACACTTCATTTTACACAGCTGCAAAATGGGTCTAACACTTGTTTACCCCACAGGCATATTGTGAGGCTTTGATGAATGAATGTCTAAGGCTATGTCTACACTACAGTTTATGTTGACATAATTTATGTTGCTCAGAGGTGTGAATAAACCACTTCCCTGAGTGACATAAATTACACCAAAATAAGCGCTCATGTGCACAGCGCTATGTCGGAGGAAGAGCTCTCTCCTGTCAGCATACAGTGTATTCACCAGATGTGGTGCAGCTGTGCCACATGTGTACATGTACTTGTAGACATGCCCTTAGAGAAGCCCTATACAAGTGCCTAAGCAAGAGGCATAAGGAGACACATCCCCAGCACATTTATACACAAGGCAGCCATCATTTGGTTTCCATTGTTCTTGAAGATGTCTTGTGCACCGTCCAGCAAATTAAGAGCTATGATGAGAGGGATGTTTACTACACCTTGAATAGACTTAGCACGTTCAGCTCTTCACTGCATTCCCCTCTCTTTAAACACCTGTGAAACAATCCTGCAGACACAGCTGCTCAAATCTCTTCCTCCATCTCCAAACATGGCTCAAGTTTGCAAAACCATAAAAGAGCCCTGTAATGTGACAAATTTAAATTACTTGAAACCATCTAGTTGTACACACAGCTGGTCTATGTAACCATACTGTTTTTCTTGTCCTCCCTGTCCCGTTCTCTTCTTGCAGTTGTATGCAAGTTGCATCTTATATTAAATTAAATTTTAAGTTCTTCAGGCGGAAGTCTGTCTCTTATTATGTGTTTGTATGGTATCTGGTACAATGAAACTTTGATTCTAATTGAGTCCCTTAGGTCCTATTGTAATACTACTAAATAATAAGTACCATTATTCTTTAATACACTGTTGAGGATATACAATATGACTGACTTTTTTCCTTTAAAAACTAACCTGTCCAGCCCCAGAAAAAGCTCTCACGTGAGAGAAGTTAAATCCAGAAGACTTCATCTTTTCCAAGATCATATCCAAAGCCTACAAGAACAAACAGAATCAAGAGTGATTGTAATGAGCTTCCAAATTATGCATATTCACAGTCCTCGGAATTAAATTGTAAGTGTCTGTCATCACTGATAAGGGCTCAATAACAGATAATGAAGAATTAGCTAATGACTAGGGATTTTTTGAGAAATTGAATACATTAATTTATTAAGCAGGATCCCATTTAAAAAAAAAAAAAACTACAGAAAAAAAAAACCTCTTCAAACAAGTTGAATCACAAAGGACTAATCATTAAATCTTGTCTCTTGTTTGGTCTCCAGAAGGTTCCAGTATATTAAAGAGACATTGTTGATTTTGATAGGTGCAAAATGGGACCATTTATTTTGTTCTTACGTTTGAAAAATCCATGCAATTTCCTTGTGGGGCAAAGTCCAATCTTACAAGATGCCGAGCATCCTCAACTCCCATTGACTTCAATGGGAGCTATGGATATTCCGCACCTCTGAAATTCACGTAATTTATTTAAATGGCTAATTATGGATTTAAATACTTAACCTTTATACACTCAAGTCTGAAAATTTTGCTCTTGCCATGAGAGTTTCAAAGGACATTCTCAAGCAATTTAGGACCAAAAATGAATCTACCTTTACATAGTCATTACTGTGACCTAGATTTTTTCACCCTTACTCACGACTTCACTACACAAGTTGCTTTAGTATGACTACTTTCATAGTAAGATTCTACTCAACATGAGCAAGAGTTACAGAATCTGGCTCTACATGAGTAATATTCTGTGGATCATGATTATGTTTTTATAACAAAAAAGAAAATCATCAATATTTTAAGCTAAATATTTTCTATAGTTATCATAAAGAGCCTACACTACAAAGTTTTATGATCAGCTGCTACAGAACCAGTCAGCCAGCAGAGGGAAACACAAACTGGCTAATAAATCTTATTCTCAGAGGATGAAATTAACTCTGATGTTGCACAAACAAAGTAAACAAAACAAAGCCAAACTGGCTCCTCTTCCATATGAAATAAAGAGAGCAAAAAAAGAATTTTTTCCTAATTAAAAAAGAAGGAAAAAGGGCCAAATTCTGCCCAGCAGATGCAATATTTATTTATGGTTGGAATGAACTGGGTTCAAAACCATTTAGGAAAGAACTTCTATTTTTCATGCATCTAGTATTAAAACAATGGAGTGAAGAAACAAAAGCATAAAACTTTAAGAACTCCAGCTTTACTTGTTCATTATGTGAAAATTTGCATTTCAAAGAGACAGAACCGCATGCAAAACAAATAGAAAACAAGCAAAGGAAATACCTTAGTTTGAATGGCAATCCTAATTCTTACTCATAATTATAATCCTGAGTTAAGAAGATGAATCATATAACAACAAAAATATATTCAGGCAATCAATATTAAAATATGTTCTTACCTTGACCCACATTAACACAGGAGAAGTCACTGTCAGCTTATCACTGTGGACGTAGACTCCGCAATGGGTCCTACAGAAAAAAAATATTTTGTCTTGATGGGGGAGAGGGAAGGAACCTGTCTTTCCACACATTTGGTTCATTTTTCCCCCTTCAAGCAGAGTTCTTTCACATGATCATTTAGGACCATGGAGCACACTGTACAAGGACAAGAATTATGTCAGAAAACTCAGATTAGTGAATACAAAATAAAAGCCTGCTCTATTTATCTAACATTTTGATATTTTGACTAGTCACAGGAAAAACAAATAATAAGGTAAGGCCCTGATCTTGCAGTGAGATCTAAGTGGGTAAACTCCTACATTGCACACTCTCCGAAGTCACGGAGGCTCTGCCTGCACAGATCTCATGCAGCAGTAAACTGTTGGTCTTTTACATTCATGTCCTACAAGGCAATTTGAAACTACTAGCAAAATATCTACACAAAAGATCCACTACGAATTACTTTGGTATAATTTACGTCACTCAGGGGTGTGAATGATCCGACCTAAGCACCAGCGTAGACAGTGCCTCTCCTGGAGGCAGGAGTTATTAAGCTGATGGGAGAGCTCCCTTGCTATTGGTATTTGCTTTTTGGTCTTTTAGGATGCACTCACTTCATGTTCCAAGTTTTCTGCCACATGAAGGCTAAAATCTTTCTTTTTTAAATGATAAAGCTGAGATTCTCCTGCAATTAGAGGATTCCAGGAGCTGAGAAATTTAAAAAAGCACCAAACATCGCAAGAGTTTCCATCACCTTTTCAGTGTTGCCAAATACCCCACACACACAGACACAGACTGAAAACTCTGTTCATGCCTCCACACTTAGTAGATCCATGAGGCTTAACTAGGGTGAAGGCTCTTCACAGGTATACCACATTGGGCTGAACATAACAGTAACAATAAAATTGAAAAACATACCCAAATTCGGGAAGGTCTTTGTCAAAATGAATGTTATCCTCATAGATGACTCTCAGCTGTTCATCAATAGCAATAACTTTAAGCTGAAAGAAATCAAAAGTGCACAAAAATGTAGGCCTATGTTTTCAAAAGTAACTAGTGATTTAGGATGGTTTGTAGAGAGTGGTTCTCTGCAATTTCTGAAAATCAGTCCCCTTCAAGGTGTCTCAAGTTGGTCACCCAAAATTACTATAAGCACTAGCTGAGGCACTGCAGCTGGCTAGCCTCTGAATCAGGAAGGCAATACTACATCAGTTATACCTGGTTCACATCTGGAAGTTTATCTTAGCAACCATATGAACGAGAAACTTTTTTAAAATGACAGCTTGAATTCTGCCAAAATTAACAGCTTAGATCCCACAGCTTTCCATTCACTGATGGGAAGAATTTTTTTTCTAGACAATTGTCATTTGTATAATACCAGTTAGGTTCAGAAAAAGCCAACGTGTGTCCAGCACTTCTCTGAAGTGCTATCTTGCTCTCTAGAATCTCACATTTAATTTAAAAACAAAAATATAAGGCCTTGTCTACACTACAAAGTTAAGTCGACATAAGGCATCTTACAGTGACCTAATTATGGAGGTGCACGCACTACAATGCTCCTCCCGCCACTGTAACTTGCCCACTACACTGACCTAATAAAACCACCTTGGCAAGAGGCATAACGATTAGACTGACACAGTTAGGGCGACATAGCATCAGTGTACACCCTGTGTTGCTTACGTTGACCTAGGTAGCTTCCAAGAGGTGTCCCACAACTGGGACCACTCTGGTCACCATTTTGAACTCTGCTGCCCTGCAGCCAGGTACACAAGTATGTGCCACCCCCTCCTCTTTGAAAGCCCCGGAAAGTTTTGAAATTGCTCTTCCTGTTTGCTCTGTGCACAGAGCTAACATAGCTACTGCCCAACTGACCATGTCAACTCCACGCAGCAAACGTGCTCCTGCCTGGACTACATCAGAGGTGGTGGATCTCCCGGTTCTGTGGGGAGAGGAAGCTGTGCAATTACATCTATAGCCAGATCGTTCGGGGCATGGAGGAGAAGGGCACAACAGAGACACGCAGCAGTGCCGCATAAAAATCAAGGAGCTGAAAGCAGGCATACCAGAAAGCAAGGGAGGCATATAGTTGCTCTGGTGCAGAGCCACAGATATTCCAGTTCTACAAGGAGCTGCATGCCATCCTTGGCGGCAACCACACCTCCACCACCAAGCACCCCATGGATACTTTGGGGTGGGGGCAGCTGGAATCACAGGCCACCGGAGTGAACCCCGAGGACAATGTGCTGGATGAAGAAGTGGAGGAAGATGGGGGACAGGCAATAGGGAGATCCGGTGGCATGGCGAGCCCTCTTTTTGACTCATGAGCAGTGTAGTCACTCCCAGCACTCCAGCTGTGGTGAGCCTGGTTCAGGGAGGGAACTCATTTTGCTTCAATATTGCATAGACACCTCTGCTCATGTACTACTTTTTTAATCAGGATAGAAGAGATAGTGAAATAACCAACACAGGTACAGTTGCTATCTGCTTCTCATTCCCCTGTACAGCTAGGCAGAGTGGGCCCTGCACAACTGTTTGTTTATGCACACCGGGATGTCCCGTGAATCCTCCATAGAGATCTCTAGGAAGCTTTCCTGGAAGTAATCTCAAATCCTCTGCTGAAGGTTTCTTGGGAGAGCTGCCTTGTTTCTTCCCCTGCGGTAGGACACTTTGCCACGTCACTCGGCAATTACTTCAGCAGGCACCACTGCAGCACGCCATGCTAGCAGCATACAGGCCTGGTCTGCAGCCAGTCGCATGCAGGAACTACTCCCTTGCAGCCTCAGTTACCTTCAAGAATGAGATATCAGCTATAATCACTATTGCCTGTGGAAAGTTGTGCCAGTATTCAGTACAACAGCCCTATCTGCTTGTACTGATCCCCCAGTGCCACACCGCCTCTTATTGTCCCATCTTATCCCCTCCTTCCTGGGCTGTACTCACCATGACTGAGGCTGCCACCCTGCTCTATGTCTCCCGAGGGAAAATAAGAAAGTTGTGCTTGTAACTTGTTTGGATCAAGAGATGTAAGTGCACTGCCCATTGTTTCTTTACCAGCTGCAGATGTGGCCTTGAGAGTCTCATCAAGCACAATGGCGGAGCAGCTTACCCAGATAAGGCGTAGAAAGAGGAGTAAAGAATACATGTTCCAAGAGGTGCTGCAAGCCTCTGGTGCTTCAGATTGCGAGCACAGAGCTTGGAGGCTGACAATCAATGACAAAATGCAGAGGAATAGTCAGGACAGGAAAAACAGGCACCAGGAGATAATGCTGCTCAGGGAGCAAACAGACATGCTGCAGTCTCTGATTCAACTTCAGGCTGAACACATCCATGCTCACCTCCCCCTGCAGCCCATAGAGAACTGCATTCCAGAACCTCCCTACACTCTCTCCCTTCCCCCACATTCCATGTATCTTCCAGGGTTGCACCAGTATCCAAGGCACTCCACCCCGCAGGAGATTAAACACATTGACAGCCACACATACATCCAGCTGTGAGAGCCTCATTGTTGTATGTGCCTGTGAATTCCCTGTTCCTTCCCCTTTAAAGATACTTTAACATGTATGTATGAAGTTTAGCTCAGCATTACATAGGTATGTTTGCATGGCTGTGGAATAAAAATCTACTTATGGAAACTGAATGAATCTTTATTATTCTCCAAAATATGGTGACTGATAACGGTCATTCACAGACAACAGCAATAGGTGCATTTGTATTGTTATAGTAATGCACACACAGTAATCATTACAAGTTACATAGTATGGTGTCAAAAAACAATGCCAGGCTCAACACATTACAGCAATACACATTACTGTGGCTCCTTGTTAGAATGCTCCTTCAAAGCTTCTGTGAGCCAAATAGCTTCCCGTTGAACCCCTCTTACAGCCCTGATATCTGGCTGCACAAATTCAGCAGACAACTGATCCACCTCCATGCTCCACCCCTGTGGAAACTTCTCCTCCTGTGCTTCACAGATATTATGATATGCACAGCAGGCAGCTATGACCATGGTGATATTGTTCTTACTAAGATCTAACCTCCTGAGGAGACAGCGCCAACAACCTTTCAAAAAGCCAAGGCACATTCAACAGTCATTCTGCACCTGCTATGCCTGAAGCGCTCCTTGCTGGTGTCAAGGTGGCCAATGAACAGCTTTAGGAGCCATGAGAGCAAGGAGTTGGTTGGATCTCCCAGAATGAACTATCAGAATTTCCACAACCCCAATGGTAATCCTCTGGTCTGGAAAGAAAGTCCCTGCTTACAGCTTTCTGTAGAGGCCTGTGTTCCTAAAGATTCATGCATCATGCACCTTCCCTGACCAGCCCACATTGATGTCGGTGAAATGACCCTGGTGATCCACCAGCACTTGCAATATCCATAGAAAAGTAGCCCTTTCTGTTGAAGCACTCTGTGCTAAGCGGGTCTGGGGCCAAAATAGGGATATGTATGCCGTCTATCATGCCACTGCAGTTAGGGAACCCCATTGCTGCAAAACCATTTACTATTTCCCGCACATTGCCCAGAGTCAGACACCTTTGGATCAAGAGGCAATTAATGGCCCTGCATATTTGCATCACAGCAACCCCCCCATGGATTTCCCGATGCCAAACTGATTCACGACTGATCGGTAGCAGTCTGGCATTGCCAGCTTCCACACAGCGATCACCACTCACTTCTCCACCATGAGCACAGTTCTCGTTTTAGTGCCTCTGCATCAGAGGGCTGAAGTGAGCTCTGCACATAGTTCCAGAAAGGTGGCCTTGCATATCTGAAAGTTCTGCAGCCACTGCTCATCATCCCATACCTACATAACAATGCGATCCCACCACTCAGGGCTTGTTTCTTGAGCCCAAAACCGACAGTCCACTGTGTGCAGCTGCTCCATGAACGCCAACAATAATCTTTAATTTCTTCTTTCCATGGCACACAGCAAGGCAGACACCAAGGCATCATCATCAGAGTTGCAGTTCATGAAATACTGCAGGATCAGTCGCGTTGTGTTCATAACGCTCATCACAATACTGGATTGTATTGATCAATGCTTTTTGACAAAGATGGAGGGCATGCAGGTTACGGAGGTTGTATAAAAGTGGTGTGAAACATATTACAATGTGCACTGAATGATGGGACGGAGAAAACTACATGATAGGATGTTGAACCTGACCCCGTGAGGCATTGCAAAACCTTCCCAAAACACTCTGTGGTGTTTTGGTGGTGAGTTGCACAGTGGGATAGTTACCCAGAGTGCACTGCTCTCTGTGTCAATGCAACAGCTTCTACTGTAGACGCACTCTGCTGACACAAGAAAGGTAGGATGAACATGTAACGGTGGTTTAATTACAGCAGTGGCTGTACATCAACATAACTTAAGTCAACTTAACTTTGTAGTGTTGAGCAGGCCTAACTCTGGAGCTGTTACAGTTGCAAAGAAAATCTCAAAAATGTAAACATAGTGTAAATGATGCTGAGAAGATTCTGTAGTGAGCCTGGAACAATAGCTCTAATACAGAGGTCCTCAAACTGTGAAGGGTGCGGAAGAACGTTTGGGAGGGCATGGTGGAGCCCAGGCCAGTCCCCACATGGGGCAGGGAGAGAGTGCCATCCAGCCCCGCTCTGCTCCCTGCCTCAGACTCACCCCCAGACGCAGCCCCGGCCTCAGCTCCTGCCTCACACCCAGCCCTGGCCCCAGCCACAGCTCCAGCCCCAGCCCCGACTCCCGGGGGGGATGGAGGGGAGCAGTGCAGACAGAAGTACGGTAGCGTGCCACATAAAAAATAGGTGTTCGTTGTCCCATTCATCTTAGTAATGAGTTAACACAGATGCCCAGTGATGACATTTTAAACACCAATATTGTAAACTATTTCATTTCTCACATAAGAAAAAGAGAGAGAGGATTACAAATCCACATATTTTACAGTGTGAGGTCTCAAATTGCTGACTTTTTTTCTCCAATCAAAGAGCTAAAATCAAGGAGTCTAGCAGAGCCCATAAGCATACTCAAGCCCCATTGAGGGGCAGCCAAACTCAGGGAGCCCAATGGGACTCACAGATCACACATGACCATACTTTGAAAATCTGCACAATGACAGTGAGTGGCATCTTATTCTGGCAATTCACATGGACTGGGTGGAGATACGAAGTATATTGTCATTGATGTAGCTCCACCGCTTTTGCATTAGGGCAAATCACTGCTGCGTAGCTGCACTGCATCAGTGAAAAAAAGTGACTCCCATTGGTATAGCTTACCACTAGTACAAGTCACTTTCTACACTGGTGCAGCTCATCCACAGTGATGGTTTACACCAGTGCAGCAACAGCTGTGCTTAAAACTCCAATGTAGACAATGCTAAATACCTTCACTAAATTAGTTCCCCAGATTTCTCAATTAGGCATGGCCCAAATAATGAATTATATATACGGCCAAGCAAACCAAGGCCTTCTATTCAGTGGCATTTTCTGTTGGGTTAGTAACATGATAATTTTGGAACGTAACATCCAATCAATTCCAAAATTTCAGAGAACATTCTATGCATCCTTGGGCACAAGCCCGCTGATTTCAATGCAAATCAGAACACCAAAAAAGCCTGATTCAGAGGAAAATGAGGGTCCCCTGATTACTTGGTGCTGAGGCAGAGAAAGTTCTCTGCCATCACCTATTGCTGCCTACTCATATCAAAGGCAGCAGCTTAATTTACTGCATGGGGAAACTGCCTGTAGCCTGGATTCTAACAGAAATAAGAGAAATGGGCAATTGGGGGAAGATCAATGGTGAAGGGGGAACATGAGGGAGACACAGAGCCTCTGGCATGAAGGGGGAAGCGGAGGGAATAATAGAAGGGCATAGAAAGCTGACACACAGGGAGCCTGGGGAGAGAGAGAATGAAGGAATAGAAGGAGCCCCCAGTGTGTGTAATGAGATCAGCCTACAGAAGCTAGGAAGTGCATGACCCTCAAGTGCATATGCATATTGCTGCACACATTAAAGCACAGGGGATCCTTGTGTGAAAACACAAGACAGAGTTTGTACTTTAATGAAGAAACCTTAGCAGCATAGCAACAGAGAGAAAAGCCTTGCAATCTTGCCTACCTCTTAATGAGAAACTGCTTCACTAATCTCCAAATTAAGAACATAAAACACCTATGACCAGACAGATATTGAACTAGCAGTTTTTATTTCTCTCTCTTCAGTTTGAAGGGGGCAGGATAATGTAAAATCAGTGGGCCAAATTTGGACATTAGAAGGATTGACCTTTGATTTGTAATTCCAGGAACCCAGTCAGAATTTCTACAGTCCTGCAGTTTCCTGGAGATCAGCAGTTTCTATTTAGTCACTGTTACTGCACATTGGAGAAAATAGTTTGCTTATTATCAAAAATATATTGCTAAAAACAGAGCAAGGAAACTACAGGTGCGAAACCACAAAAGTTATTCTAAGCATTGGATCATGAGTTTCACAGCCTCCTACCCTGGAAATGTCACCTAACAGCAGCACCATGGGATGAAGTGCAAGAAGTCTGGATACTAAGCCAAACTTTGTGCCTGGCCCCTTCTCTCTAATGGGCCAAATCAAAAGCCTGGCTCTAAATACCCCGGTACCTGGCGAAAGCTCAGATATGAACGTTGCACTGAGCCCAGGCGCCCAGTCTGTGTCACCCCCTCACCTGCCCCTCAGCCCCCACGTCCCTTTTATCATCCTACTGCAGCAGTAGGGGCGACCACTACGTTAGTCTGATTCCTGCTGCTGAATCCTCGTCCTTCCGGCTTCCAGGCAGACACAGCCGCCCGTAGGGCTAAGAGACGGGGGACGCTCCCTGCTCCGCTTCCCCACGCACCAACAGGGAAGGCCCCAGCCCCAGCCCCGCCCGCTCCTCAGCGGCTACTCGGATCTGTGGCCACTGGGCTCCGGGAAGGGGCGGAAACGGGGGGCTGGGCTCCGCTTGGGGCCGGGCCACCTCTTCCTTCACCCCGGCTCCCGACTGAAGGGGCTGTGCCCAGAGCTGCTCCTGCACCGCAGCCGCCGGGGCTCGGTCGGGCCTGCCGCGGCGGGAGGCTCGGGGAAGCGGAGCCACCTCCCCGCCCCTGTACCTGCTGGGTGCTGAAGTCCCATCCCAAGTAGCAGGGAGCTACAGAGGCGGCCATGGTGCAGCACGGGGCCGCTGTGCGCTGGAGGCCGGGCCGGGCCGGGCTCGCTGCGTGCGTGCGGCCCCGGCGAACCGGCTGCGCTACCCAGCGCCGACTGATTCTCCCTCGGCCCGGCCTGGCCCCTCGGTGTGTGGGGAGCCGGCGGGCGCTGCCCGAACGCCCCACGCAGAGCCCGGCCCCTCAGCCCGTGACACTCAACAGCCGCGGGGGGTGGGGGAGAGAAGGGAGACACTGTCCTGACGGCCACTCAGGGTCTGACACTGACTGGGGGGTGGGGTGAGACAATGCCCTAAGGGCCGCTCAGTGTTTGACACTGATCGAGGGGGTGGGTAGAGGAGGCCGCCGTAAGACACACAAACTCAGGCTGGAGCAGGGCTAGGGGTGGAAGAAGCGCGCGCGCACACACGCCATACACTAGGGCCCGACCCAGGGCGACCAAGGAGCAAGTGTGTGAAAAGTCGGAAGGGGGGGGGTGTAATGTTGCCTATCTAAGATTTAAAAAAAAAAAGCCCCTAATATCTGTCTGGTCACCCTTGTCCAACCTCTGTGAGTGACCGCTGAGTGCCAGCCTGGGGCGGGGGCCGTGGGTGCACTGAGAACCCTCCCTCCAGGTGTGGCCGGCAAGGGAGGAACTACACCAACGCCCCCTGACCCCACACAGTGCAGCTCCGAGGGGATGAGAGAGCCTACACACACCCCGCACGCACGTGGCCTCTGGGCGCGTGACAAACTCTGCGCCCTAGGGCTGCACTAATCCTCGCTTGGAGTGGGCCCTCCGTGTGTGCCCACTTGGGTCAGGAGGGTTAGAGAGAAAAGGGACTGCGCTTCTCTGCCCTGCACCCTCCGAGACTCCACCCACAACAAAATAACTCTACCCAGAGCCCCTACCTTCTTGGTAGCCTTTCACAGTCTAAGACCCTCCCCTGGCAACAGCCCCATATCTAAGACATCGGCGGAGGGGAGGCCTGCAGACGTTGAAGTACTTAGTGAAAAATAAAATCAGTCAGCAGCCTTTTTTTAAACTTTATGATAGAAGAAAATAAGATACATAGTCATGTGATTGTTCCGTATAACACATATTCAAGCCTTCAAAAAATTGAAAGATTTAGCAATATAAAAGTAGAGATCTTAACATGAAAGCGCTGTGTAAATAAACATTCATGCAACTAAAGCTGAAGTCTTGGATTCTTGAATTCTTCCTCAAAGACAACTATGTTCAAGTTTTGAAGTCAGATCACTTTCACATAGCAGGAGAATTAGGTTTCTCTTTTTTCATGGGCCATGCTTGAAAATTTTATTGAAACACAGGGGAAAGCCTCCTTTAATTCCTTGGCAGCACCTAGAACTTCTTCAAATTCTTTTCAATTTCTCTCATTTCGCTTAATACAACCATTTCGATTTGCACCTTATCAATATCTATTCCAAGCAAATCAATCAAAGCGCTGATTCACAGAGATGGTACTCCTAACCCTGCTGCGTGTCAACCTGTCAGTCTAGATTCACTAAGGTATGTCCAGGATATTGCCCTCTGTCACAGGAACTACTGTATGCAGTTTTATTGTAGCCATGTTGGTCCCAGGATATTAGACAGACAAGGTGGGTGAGGTAATATCTTTTATTGGACCAAATTCTGTTGGAGAAGTAGGCAGCATGTGAGTCTTCCATTTGGGGAGACTCACCCGGGAGCCCTGGAAGCTCCCTAGAAGTGGGAGGGGGCACCTGGACTACGGTCCCGCCTCCAAAGTTCCACCTCCACTCAACCTCGTTCCCCCAAGGCTCTGTCCTCACTCTTCCTTTTCCCGCACCCTCCACCAAGACTCCCCCACCCAGTCCTCTCTGCCCAGTCCCCCAAAGCCTCCCCACCTGCTGTTTGCTCCTCTCCGCCCCCTCCCCTGAGATCCCTCCAGCTGCTCCTCTCCACCTCTTCCTCTGAGGCCCCCCACCTGCTACTCACTCCTCTCTGCCCCCTTCCCGAAAAAGGGGGCAATGGCCCCATCACATTTTTCTGCCTTAGGCAAGGGACAAGAGGGAGGGGGCAGAGAGGAGTGACCAGGGGGGCCTCAGGATAGGGGGCTGAGAAGAGCATGTGGCAGCAGGCAGGGGGAGGCCTTGGAGGAAGAGATGGAGTGGGGGCAGGAAGAGGCGGAGTGAGGGTGTGGCCTCAGGGAAAGAAGCAGAGCTGGGTGGGCCCATGTCTGGGCACCAGTGTCCCCCAACACTTCTATGGAGTTTTGCTTCCAGCACTCCAAAGGCGGCGACAGGCCAGCACTTCTCCAGAGAGTGACCTGTGCTGCTTCCAAGGCATATCCCCTCTGCATGGCTGGCCTTTTTTGGGATGGGTTAGCTTCTCCCTACCCTCTTATACTTGCTGTCCATGGTTGGATAGAGAGAGACAAGTTTTCGAGCTTACGCAGAGCTCTTCTTCAGATCTGGGAAAAGAACTCAGAGTGGCACAGCTAAATACAAGGTGGAACAGATTGTTTAGCATAAGTAGTTAACACATATTTCAAGGGACCATTCAAGGTGAAGTGGGCCATTAACTAGTCATGGGGCGGGGGAAGGAAGGAAGGGGAGATTACTTGTACACTTAAAAGCAAATGTTTGTAGGACTGACCCCAAATTTGTAATTTGCATAGTGTAAATCAAATGGCACTCGGGGGTTAGTTCTAGTAGAATTAGTAATGGGTATGAAATCTTTCACCTGTACATGCCCAGTACAGTGTCTAGTTTGGTAATGGCTAGAAGTTGTCACCACGTGATGGGTACTTTGTGGCCTATATAGGATTAGCTGAATGTCTCATTTCAGTTTCTAGTGAACAAGTGTCTATAAAAGAAAAACCTTTGTCATTAATCGGCTCCCTGGTTATGACTCTTACCAGAAAAGTCCAAGACTGAATGGAGCATGGAGGGGCTTCTTCTCCAACATGGTGGAAGCAAATTGGTGGGACAGGGAGGAGAAGCTTGTTCTGCCCTTTTATATGTGTTGTTTGGAAAAGCAAAGACATTCGACCTCCAAAGCTGTTAATTTGTCACTTTTCAAAAGCACTCCAATCACACAAAAATATAGACAAATTTAAAAGAATTCAGACGAAAGCCACAACAATGATAAAAGGCTTTAGAAATAAGTCCTGAGAGGAAAAGGTAAGAGAACTGGGAGTATTCAGTCTGGAGGTAAAAAAACAAGATTGTGAGGAGATATAGTGTCTATAAATAATGTAAGGTATTATGATGTTATGAATAAAGTAAGGATCAATTATATTCTTGCAACCCTTTCTGCCAGGTAGTCGTCAGTGACAAGGGCTGTTTGCCAGAAGCTGGGAATGGGCAAGGGGATGGATCACTTGATGATTACCTGTTCTGTTCATTCCCTCTGAAGAGCCTGGCATTGGCCACTGTTGGAAGAGAGGATATTGGGCTAGATGGATCATTGGTCTGACCCAGTATGTCCATTCTTATGTTCTCATGTAAGGGCCACATTCAATATCTAGAGGTTCCTTTTTACAATACAACTCAGAACCAGTTCAAACCCCCAATCAGTAACCTAGGAAAATTACACACCACCCCCTGGATGCCTCTAGGAGGCAATACTTCCCTTCTTGCAAGCACTAAGTATTTATGTAGAAAATAAACTTTTAATAAAAAGGGGAAAGTAACCCAGCATTAACTTGAGAAATGCCACAAGCATGATTCATAAGCAAAAGAATATGAGCAAAACACCCCCTCTCCCCCCAGAGTACATTGGGCAGTGTCTTTTGCCTCTGGTTATCACCTTGTGGTGAAAACATTCAACAAACAAAAGTTCCTTTAATGTGCCCCATCCCTCTCCTTTGCCTCCACCTCACCCCACTCACAGTTGTCCTTGATCATTGAAGACCCAGAGTTCAGAGGTGCGTTCTTGTGAGTTCACTTCCCACCCTGGAAGTGGGGGGGGAAGGCACCTTGCTCACTCTACTGGCCCGCCACTCACTCCGCCAGCTTCTATACCATCAGCCATTCGCTTCGCCGGCCATTTGGCCACTCGTTTTGTTTGCTCTACTCGCCACTCCACCATCCACTTGCCATTCCACTGCTGTCCTCTCTGGGATGTTTTGAAGTTCCACCATTTAATCACTTTCAGTGATTTCAGCTGTTAGTGGGGGAGCCCCACTTCTAGCACAGGCGGGGCAGTCTTTTTCACCAGAGACACTATTCCACAGCAGGTCTAATGCTCAAACTTGGTTATCAGTGATTTCAGTTCTATTGATCTACCCCAAAAGACTCTCAATTGAGTCTTAATCAGCTTTGTCATTACACACTGGAGAGGAGGAGGATCAAACGATGTATAAGACCCTTACGCAGAAGACACACCACCTCAAACATCTATCACCACCCTCCCTCATCTCCCCCGGTCTTTGACACCCTGGCCCCCAACCTAGTGAATGCAGTTAAGTTGAGGGTGGCAATCATGGCCAATCCCTCAATCATGGCATGCCAAGCACTGTTCTGCTGCCCGTTATTCACACAACAAGGGTAACAACACTTTATTGCCCCTGGCCCCCAATAACAAAGTGACTTGCAATCCAACATCAGCCAAAAGTGATAATTTGGGCAAAGCTGCTCCATCATACTGTGCACCACAGCATAGTGGGTGTGTCTTATGCAAACAAGGTCAGTTCCAGAAGTCTTCTGCCCCAGCTTCTCAACTGATGTCAGGGGAGAGCTCATTCATACCCTGCTTACATTCTTTTGGCAACAAGGTCAAGATAAAAGGTAATGGAATGAAGCTGCTGCAAGGAGTATGAGAGAAAGTTATATGGGCCAGATTCAGCAGTACCGAAACAAGGAGATTCACGCATCCTTGTGCTACCAAGCCCTGCTGAGTGAGGGGACACTTTGCCCTAAAGGAGAGTACACAATGTTACTGTTGCTGCTCTGAGGAGTTGGAGCCTTTAGTTTATGTCTACAGCTCCACTGGAGCTCCACTAGAGGAGGCTACTAAAAGCCAAGGACTTTGATGAATTAGTGAAACTCACAGCCACCCTGGCCACAAACACTTCTCAAAAAGCACATGCCCCATGTTGGAGCAAATTCCCCCAGCACAGTTTTCTTTTTGTGGGGCCTGTGCTAAGGCTTATGCTGGCAGCCTCATGCACCACAGTAATGCCTGAATTTGATCCTGTAAAGGCAGTTAGGTATTGGAGCATGTGAGCAAAGAAAGTTGTGAAATTGTCATCAGTGAAAAATATTCCCAATTAAACTTGACTTCCATCTGTCAGGGATGATTTAGGAATGAGAAATTCACTATTTTCCCCATCTGTAAACTGTGGATAATGGTGCTTACCTCCATTGTAAAGCATTTTGAGATCTACATTAGAGCTAAGTATTATTATATTATTTTTATAACCAAGATACATGGACTGAAGGTCATTTCCAATCCAAATGTTTCTGGGATTCACCCACTGATTGAGTTCAAACTTATCAGTCAAAACATGCTGAACTCAAACTGTATTACACATTTCCTACTTGCAATCTCCAGTATCACAGAAGTAAGATTGGCTCTTATTTGGTTCTTTACCTCACTTCACACTCTCAAGATCCAATTCTGATCTAACATCAGTTTTACCCCAAAGAAGCAAATTCATTGGCTTTGTAGAAGTTACTTCTGACTTATATTGGTCCCAGTGGAAAAGGAATCAGACAAATTCCTTTTTTAAAAAGAAATATCATTGGTCCAAGCTCAACTACCATACTTCTATATTAGAGAGACAAGGTGGGTGAGGTAATATCTTTTATTGGACCAACTTCTATTTTGAAAGAAATAAGCTATGGAGCTCACACAGAGTTTGTCTCTTTCACCAACAGAAGTCAGTTCAACATGGCTAGAACAATACTGCAAACATATTTCTGTGTTGTCAGAGCTTCCTAAACCTGCCAACAAAATGAATGCAGATTTTTTTTTCCACAGATATAATCATGATCTATTTTTAAGATTAGTGCTTAATAATCTCACTTCCCCCTGAAAAAGTGAGTTGCATCATGACTCTATTTTCTGTAACACTTTTGCACATATTTTTCTCCTCTTCCATATCAGTACTGCTTCCCTCTCCCAGATAAGGAGGTGGTGGAATCCCAGATAATCTGTCCTGCTTTGAGCAGGGGGTTGGAACCTCCTGAGGTCCCTTCCAACTCTAATATTCTATGATTCTAATACCAATGCCACTCACAATGAATTAGCCAAGACATGGCACTGCCTGTGTGCTGCCTTCCCACCTCTGCATTTCCCACCATATATTAAGCATTGTATTCTGCCACTAATGGGCATACAATTTTCACTATTTTAGGGTCTAATCCTGCAAAGTGTTAGCTGTCTCCTGTAAAATACTGAACACTCTGACCATCCACTGGAGAATAAATGGGTCAGATGCTTCATTGGTGTAAATCAGTGTAGCTACATTGACTTCAGCCTTGCTGCGTCAATTTACACTAGCTCAGGATTTGGTTTAATGGCAGTTGCAGGCATTCAGAAGCTCACAAAATCCAGCTCTTAGTGAGATCTGAGGGTTAGTATAGTTATCCATTTCCAAAGAAAAAATATAATCGGTCTTTTTTTAATTGCTCTCTGCAAAAATGTACTAAATGTACTGAGTTGGATCAGATAAATTCTTTATTACTTGCAAATGGCCAGCAGTCAAGTGCAGCACAGCTAATTAAGTGGGAGATGTTTGTACAATGTTATGATCTAGTAACACAATACTAATATTATGTCACTTTAAAAATCTCAATTTAAGCATAAGATCTACCTACTGGAAAAGAATTCAAAAAATGAGTCTCTGAAGGTTATCCACTTTCTGTCTAGGGTAACAGTTAATTTTTAACCAAGCACTGATATTTAAAGCACTGTGCAAAGCACCATAGTAACATATATTAAGTAACAGCTATAGAATTGCCTTTTTTTAAAATGGGACTACATTTTAATATACGTGCACCTTTCATCAATCATCATTATCATCATCATGGCAAATCCCAAAGAGACATATCCTTGCAGATTGAGCACCACCATGAGACCATATCCTTGCATGATTGAGACCACCTAGCTAAATCGTTAAGGTGGTCTGGCTGGATAGTCAGTGTATGTTCATCATTGGTGATCTTACCACACTACCAAACCTTTTTGTGACATCTTAATTACTGGCCTTGTAACAACAGTCCATAGTAAATATGCTTTGTAATTATCCACTGGTTTTCCATCCACATAAAGTATCACATCCACATCCGTATCAAAAAGCTGCTAAAACCAAACTTGTACTGATGCTCACACTGCTGTTGAGTAACCCTAGTGAAGTCAATGGAAGTAAGAGTGCAAAAATTAGCATATGTGAATACAGCAACAATCCAAGAGGGTCTTATCTAACTCCCATTTAAGTCAATAGGAAATTTTCTATTGACATCATTGGAAGTTGAATTGGGCCCTAGTGCATTATATTCAATGTCCATTTTTATTCAAGAAAAAGTTAGCATTTTAACAGATTAACACATTCAAATACACACATATGGCTATATAATTAAGAGCATGCAACTAAGTAGCCATTTAACTTTTTGTCAACACAACGGTAGCAGAAATGATACAAGAATTGCTGTTGATGTTTTTTATTAATTATTATTTATTATTATTCTTATTATTTGTATTATCCTAGCACTTAAGAGGCCTAGTCATAGACCAGGACTCTATGTACTTCTTTTTTTTTTATACCTTTGATCTTATGAATTCAGACATTTTTATATGAAGTCCTGTGCAAATTCCTTATGAGGTGCAAAAGAGAAAGGAAGGATGGATATTTGAGACTGGTCAATTTTTTCAACCCTTTAAGAGGATGTGTTTTTTTTTGGAATATCTCCACAGGCACTTCCTCTCCCCATATTGACTTTACCCATTATCACCACCTTGGCACCTAACAAGGGAGAAGAGTGTCCTAACAGGTATCAGACTACAAGTTTTTTTTTGTTTTTTTTTAAATTTAAGGCTGCTTTCTACATCTAACACCTTTGTCTTTGTAGCTGAAAACTGACATAATTTGTGTCCTAATGCTTAGAGGAAAATAACTCAGCAACATAATGCTGCAGTCTAGATAAAAATAGAACTAAATTTAACTATTGTTAACAACAAATTAACTAGATCTCTCATTTTACCCTTGAATTTTATCAAACTCCACTTGAAGATAAATGTATTAGTATTGATTAAAAGCTGTCAAAGAAAACTCATTCCTATTCAAACAACCTTTTGATATGGATAATAAAGTTTTGCATTTCCATAGCACATTTCATGCAAGGATCTCAAAGCATTTTACAAACAATACATAAAGATTCGACATCTCTGAGCAGTATGTATTATCTTCACTATTTTACAGATGGGAAACTGAGGCAGAACATTTATGTGGCTTGCTCAGGTTCATATGGACTTTGTCTACACTGGAATTTTTTCCATAAGATTTCCTATCACTGGTGATAAAAATAGTGGGAGTGCTAATGAACACAGACTGCTTTTAGCTGGCAGATTTTTAACCATTATGTCATCTAGGTCTGAGCATTAGTCCTGCTCTGCACTTCTACCACTTCTACCATTGATGGAAAATGTTTATGAAAAGTGTCTAATGTAGCATGATAAGCAAGTGGCAGTACCAGGAATGGAATATGAAAACTACTTGCCAGTAACTGGAGTTCAAGATGAACCTCTGCATACCTTTGGGATCAAGTCACCTGAACTGCAAATTTCCAGAATCTTCCAGTGAGAAGTGTCCAATGGAGCCATTTACCCCTCTCTGCCACTCCTCCCATGGAGGATTGTAAGGATATAAAATGGAGAATGGCTCCAACCATCTTTCAATTCCTTCCACTGACTTAGGAATTCCTAAGCTAAGATTTCAAAGAAGTGATGTAGGTGGGTGAGGGGTATGGATGTGCAGAGGCTCATCTCAAAGAACTCCAGTTATTGATAGGTGGCTTTCATTTCTTCTTTGAGCAGCATCTGCATATTCCCACTCACTGGAGTTTAGCAAACAGTGCAACCTCCAAAAAAATGGGCTGAGAAGTTTTAGGTGAACAAGAACAGCAGAACTGCCAAAACAAGCAGCAGAGTTTGATCCTGAGCAATGGATTCTGTCAACCCACACAGATCCAGGCACTTCAGTCCCACTTATGCATACAACCAACAGAACCAGAACCCCTGCACTGGACAGATCTGGGCACCTAGACCTCTTTGGTGCACAATGTTTCAGAGGTAAATGTGCTTGATCCTTGACACTGAACTCAATCAATCTACAACAGTCAACAGCCTGCAATGCTGCTGATGTCAGACATAGAACCACTTAGGGAGAAGTTTTGCATTTGACAGTTCCAGATTTGTAACTGTGCAGGGGGCCTCCACATTGAATTCTGTTGACATAGGTGGAGCCAGGAACCATAGCACAGTTTGTGATAAGGATAAAGCTCAGAGTTAATTGTGCAAGGACTGCAGCACTGACTTGATTAATCCAGATGGATCTAGGGACCTCAGTGCCATTTGTGTTGAGCATAGAGTCAATAGTACCATAACCTCAGCACTGGAGTTGGTCAGTTGGTGTATCCAGGGACTTCAAAGCCACTCTTGCTGGGCATAAAACTACTTTAGCAAGTAAGCTCCTTACAGTCAATGGTGCTGGATCACTGGTCTCAGATGCAGTCAACCTGGACAGATCTGGGACCTCAGTACCACTAATGATGAGCACCTAGTTGAAGGTGCCAGGTCCTCAGCACCAGACTCAGTCAGTCTGGACCGATAAAAGGACCTGGGTGCCTCTACTTTGGTATGCAATTCTATCAAGATGAGGCTGTCAGGTCCTCAGCACTTGACTCTGTTGGCCAAAATAGATCTGGGGACCAGAACCACTTTACTAAACAGTTCTTCAGAGTTAAGGGATGTCAGATCCCTGGCACCAGACTTGGTTAATCAGGAAGGATCCCGAGGCCTTGGTGCCTATTATACCACTATAGTGAGATGGTCTCGACCGTTGATGCTGGACTTATAGGTGGCCAGAATTATTTGACTGAGACTGAAAAGTCTCCCCAGTCAGCAGGGGTGGGAGAGGTGGACCTCCTGCTTCAGCATGTTGAGCTCCAGAGTTGACACTGGACTTGCACAGCACCAGTCTTAATCAACCAGATCTGAAGAGCCTCCTCCATCAATTAGGATGTGAAGCGGTCCCCCCATCTCTGCAGGTCCAGATGATGCTTTTGTTGCATGGGCCTCCTCCTTTTCTTCTCTTCTCTTCATTAAGAAAAGCTGTCTGATTAACTGGCAGTCTGTCTGGCCACAAAAAATAAAAAATAAAAAGCCCTCAGAGGACAGAGAAAAAGGAAAAATAATGAGGGAAGCATTGAGGGCACTGTGTGACTGGAGACACTGTTATTTTCACAGTTAGAAGGCTCTGAAGGATGGTTGGTATCACTTCCCCTTACATCTGAGTGCAGATAGAGGAAGGTATGAGTGGCCACAGTGGATGCTGCTCACAAGAAGATTCTGGAAACTTGCAGCACAGGTGCTGTGATCCCACAAGTGGGACTGTGCAGATGCCACTGAAGAAAAATCAGGAGTCTTGAAGGCCGGTCTTGTGCTCTAACCACTGCTAAATCCCTAGTAACTAGCTTGCCTTAACCGGGACTCAGACTTAAAGATGTATTCGTAAGCCACAGAAACCTGCACCCTCTTATCAAATATCTCATTAAAAAGGGAGTAAATAATTACTATTGACTGTGCCAATATTTTCTGGAACCCAAAATGGGAACAATTAATCAGACTGTAACAGGCATTCTGTTTCTTTCTTCTCTTTTGGGTATTTTCCCTTTATTTAAATTTTCTACCATGTGTTTATCTTTTGATGTAATAGTCTGCTTTTAACCTTTCAAGGTTGTATAAAAAGGAAAATCATAGGAAGACAGAGGCAGAGGATTATGATAATACCCTTGATTTTGCTTCTTAGTGCTAGTTTAAAAAGTGTAGATATTTGGACCCTGTCTCTGTACCCCAATCGGACTATGTGGAGTATACTTCCAGCACTAACCATATTGACTATACAAATAGCCATGTACACCACTGTACAATCATTTCTATCACTGTGTCTAAATATCATTTTGTGTCGGGTCTGTAGACAAACAATGATACAGGTGACACATTCAGCTGTAATTAACCATTAGGAACATTGTTTTTTCCTTCTGTTAAATCAACAATAATTATTACCCAGAGAGTCCCAGAAAAACTCACTTAATAAATGAATGGATTTTTAGACAGCAAATTATTTTTTACTAGATAAAATTAGGTGGAGCCTCCTGATGAGAGGCTTTGCCAATAAAGTCAAGGAAAGTAAATGTCTGCCTCTGGCAAAACCATTGCCTTTGGATTCTGAAGCGCCCTGCAATTTTTTACAACCAGAAAATGAAAAATTGCTTCTGCTATGTGATATAAAACAAACTATAAAGGGAATATCGCACTTCAGACTTCAAGCCATAATCAAATAAAGTCACTCAGTTCAGACATTTTGACAGTTTATTCATTGAGACAAGCTTGCACACACATCCTGTACTAAGCAATAATATCTCAAAACCTACAGAATGTGCAAAGATACATGTACCCGTGCAAAGAAATAATTTGTGTGCTTGTTATTTAATATGATTTATTGTTTGAATTACCCCAGCACCTAGAAGCCCCAGTCTTGGACCAGGTCTCCATTGTGCTAGGTGCTATACAAACATAGAACAAAAAGATGGTCCCTGCAATATATGGGCCATATCCTGGGCTTATAAGATTCTAGGACCAAGGCAAAAAAAACCCAGCCACACCACTCCCATAGTGACACCTGCTGTATACTTCAGGGAGCACACAATGGTGGCCGTCCACAATAGATTTAAAGAAATTCAGAATTAGGCCTACAAGCAGGGTATTAGCTGTTTTCCTCTCAGAAGTGTCCCCTGCTAGCTGATTTACAAACCACAATGGTGACAATGACAGAAGGAAGCACACATCCTGCCTTTCTGACCAAAGATAAGTAATTCCAATAGTACTTGTATGTCAGTGGAGAAACAGAATTTTTTTTTACCATTAATACGTAAGTAAGGCGTGAATACAAAGCAGATCCTTCTTTTGTTACTTGCTCATATTGAACATTAGTGGGAACAGAAGCTATAGGTGTTCCATTTCAAAGAATTAATTGTATCAGTTTACTGAATATCAGAAGCTCAATTACATCTATTTACTGCATGAATTTATGTAGGTTAGACCTGCAGCTTGTTCCATAGATCACACTCTAGATGCATATTAGTGTTTTCAAAAATAGTCTGTATTCCTACCTCTGATGTTTTAATCAAGACCCCCTAGTCAGTAGTTTACTTTAGAGAGGCAGCATGTTCCAGTGGATAGTGCACAAGACGGAAAGTTGGGTTCTATTCCCGGTTATGCTATTGACCTGCTGTGTGACTTTCAGCAAGTAACTGTGCCTGTTTCGCTTCCTTATTTGTGTTTTTCTATTTAGACTGCAAGGTTATTGGGGCAGGGATTGCCTTTAGACACCAGTATGGTACAAATAACATAAGTCCTAATATCCTGCTACCAGATATTATTGTCTCATATAGACTTCAATATATTTTAAATGCCCTTTTTATTTCATAGGTAAATGCACATCTGTTAGAGAAGAACCTAAAGTAAACTTTCAAGAGATGCTGTCAAAGTAATTGTTTATGCAGCATATAGTCAAGTTGTGCAATATATTTTCACAGGTTGTCAATGAGTCAGATGCCAGTGCTCGGATGTTACAGAGAGGGTTGGGTAACTTTTATGACCATTAATAATGTTTGTATCTAATACCAGCTAAAACTATAAGGTCAATCAAATCTCATGCTTCACTGTATAAATTGATAGCTTAAGAGTGTGGAGAAGGACGCCTGTTCACATCACAATCAGAGCAGCATTGCAAAATTGTCCAGGTGCATTATGGGAGGAGAAGCACACTTTCCTCCAAAGCATCAGGTACTAGTCATTCTTGGAGGTATATTACCAAATTAGATGTACCAAAGGTGCGACCCATATGACAACTCCTATGACTCATAAGCTCTCCTCCTGTGTCAAGAGCGGGGAGCTTACCTACAGGAAGGATCCACAGCTCCTGAGCAGCAATTGTTTTGTCTCCTCATCCTCTAAGTAACGAAGTACAGACAGTGTCACAGATGAGGCAGGGAGTATGGCCTGCAAAACACAAGTGTGCTGAGGATCCATAGATAATGATGAGGCTTGACAGAATTCGATTTTTATTTTTTAAATAAGTTTGACAGATAATATTGACGTTCAATGTAGCATTTTTTCTATTTTTATCTATTTAAATTGTCACAACTGAGCAAACCTATGGGTTTTCAGCATTTTTTATATTTATCAATTTACATTTTCACAACTGTGGGAAAGTATGGGGGAAACTAACAATAGGGGGTCAGATAATAATTATTTAATCACAGTAGACATTGAGATTCAAAAAGTTAAAGCTTTATAACCGTTGAGGAAAAGGTTAAGGAGCAATGCAAGGGCCAGAAAGCTCCATCCAGCCATCCCTGCTGGGCATGCTCACAGTACAGGCTGAGCTCAAATGGGAGCCAGTCAGTGGGGACGGAGCAGGAGAGCAGTTTTGTGTTGCAGGCTCCTGCCAAGAAACCACAGAGGCCCCATACAGCTGGACCCAGGCATCAAAGCCAAGCCTCCCAGGCCTTTCTGTTGCAGAGGTCGATGACGATGAGATGTGACTGCGTGGGGACAATCTTTTGGAACATGAACAGAGAGGACTCCAGGAGGGACCTAGAGGCGAACCAGTGACACCCAGAGAGGGACAGAATCCGGGGTAGGAAGTGGCCCAGGGAGCAAGTGTAGGGGTGTCTGCCCCTTAGGTTGCACATTTTTAATTATTGTTACATTTGGCCCTGGGTTAGAACCTGGTGGAGCAGGGAGGGCTGAGGGTTCCCTATCCCTACCAATTGACTCTTGCCCCTGGGCGAGGCAGCCATTGACTCTCATCGCTGGATGAGACAGCCATTGACTCTCGCTTCTGGGCGAGGAAGTGGCCATCGACTCTCGCCATTGGGTAATACGACTATTGACTCTTGCCATTGGGCTATACAGCCATCAACTTTAGCCACTAGACGAAGTGGCCATTGACTTTCTTCACTGGGTGATACAGCCATTGACTCTTGCCACTGTATGATACAACTATTGAGTCTAACTGCTAGGCAAGGTGGCCATTGACTCTTGACATTGGGGGATACGACTGTTGACTCTTGCCAATGGGCAATACAGCTAGTAACTCTCCACAATGTGAGGGAACCATTGACTCTTGCCACTGTGCGATACAGCCATTGACTCTTGCCACTGTGCAATACAGCCATTGACTCTCTCCACTAGTCAAGGTAGCCATTGACTCTCCCCATTGGGCAATACAATATTGACTCTAACTGCTAGGTGAGGTGACTATTGACTCCTGCTACTGGATGATACAACTATTGAGTCTACTTGCTAGGCGAGGCAGCCATTGACTCCCACCATTGGGCAATATAGCAATGGACTCTCTCTGCTAGGAAAGGCAGTCTTTGACTCTCACCAGTGGGATATACAGTCATTGACTCTCACAACTGTGCAATACAACTATTAACTCTAGCTGCTAGGTAAGGTGGCCATTGACTTCCACCACTGGGTGATACAGCCATTGACCTCATCACTGGGTGATACAATTATTGACTCTAGCTGGTAGACAAGGCAACCATTGACTCTCACCATTGGGCAATATGACTGTTGACCCTTGCCACTGGGAGAGACAGCCAGTGACTTTCAATATCGGGCAACGTGGCCATCGACTCTCACCATTGGACATTATGGCCATCTGACTCTAACCACAGAGTTAACTAACACAGAGTACTGCCACCAGGCAGTGCTGCTGGGACTGGACCTGACACCTCATCCCCAACACATGGTGGAGAATGCAGGCATCATCCAAGTCTTGTTAAAAGGACCATTGGCCCACCATTGAACAATGCTAAAGAGGCCATGAATACAGAAAAGATGCTGAAATGGATGCTGGAGAACCAGCAACAGCCAGTGGCCAGAAACAGCAGCAGCAAGGGCAGATACTGCAACAGGTTTTGGCACACAACAACAACCGCAAGTGGGCCAACAACAACAGCTAATTCAGGAGCTGGCAGCACAGAACCAGGCACAACAAGACCACCTGATCCAGCAGGTAACAACACTGTTACAACCCCAATGGGCATCTGTTGGAAAAAGATTCCAAGTGTGGTTCATTACCCTGCACTGATAAGAGACCCACACAGGATTTCAGGCTGGACAGTCTCCAAAAGAGTTTATTCTGCAGAAGGTCAATCCCCAAGCGGACAGTGGAAAAAGACCCCGAATTCAGAGTTACAGACAGTTTTATATCTTATTACTACCTAAACACAAATGACAAAAGCATACATATCCCCCTTACAAAGGCACAAACCTATTTTCTCTATAACTATTGGTCTATATTATTTGGCATACATTATTCATAAGATACTTTTACAAATATTTTGCAGCTAACTACAGCTTATCTATCAAGGTTGCATAGCTTGCTGAATCCAGCCGAGGCTTATCTCCTTCTGCATTCCTAAGAACTTTCCATGATCTGTGCACAGAGTGGAACGGCCTGGCCTTATAAACAAAGAAGATGCAAAAATGGAGTAACTATAGTCAAGCAACTAAAAATCAGCTTACACATCACAGCAAACAGACCTGTAGGAGAGGTGGGCTGCCCATTTGGCACACAAAAATGGGCCCTAGAGATGACCCCAAAGCTTTCTTCGTCACCTTTGACTGGGTGGCCACCATGGCACATTGGCCACCAGAACATTGGGGCACCCTGATAGCCCCATACTTTACTGGCCCTGCACAAGTGGCCTATTAGAGCTTGGATCCTGATGAAGCACTAGACTACACCATGATAAAACAGCCATACTTGATATCAACCCTGCCAGAGTTTTCTCAAAGAAAGTACCTGCCTGGAGCCCAGCCTTGGGTGATGGCCCAATAGTTGAAAGACCAGTGTTGGTGCTGGTTAGACCCAGAAAAACAGACCAGAACACAGGTGGCAGAAATTATCATGCTAGAACAATTTACCCAGATTCTCCCAACAAGGGCAAAGGAGTGGGTGAAGCGCCATTGGCCATCGACCCTAGCAGAGGCCATGACCCTAATGGAGAACTATGTGTCCGCTGAGGGTCCAGCTTCACTAACGCCAAGGGCCGCGGCTCCTGGAAGAAAGTCTCTGACCCCTAGTGGGGACCAGGCAAGGAGGGAAGGTTGAGGACAGCTAAACTGGCTGTCACCCTCAAGAGTGCTCCTAGCCGCAGGGAGCAACCTAACCACAGAGGAGTGGAGGGCAGATCAGGGCCTCTGAAGAGGGGGATATACCCCACTAGGAGGATCCACTGCCCCAGAGGTGGGCCGGACAACAGTGACCCAAAGGCAGTTGTTTTGAGTGTGGACAAGAGGGGCATTTCAGGCAGGAGTGCCCCTTCCTGAACTGCAGTTATGGACAGACATGGACGTCAGGCACCCGAGCCCAGAAATGGGACCTGACTAAGATGCTGCTGCCAGTTTACATGTCAATGGCACCAAAGTGACAGGCCTGCTGGACTCTGGATTTAGCCAGACCATCGTCCGCACAAGCCAAATGGAGTTCTCTGACACGGTGGGGGGCCCTACCTAACTCCAGCACATCCACAGGGACATGTAGTCCTGCCCTATGACAAAAGTGCAATTTGAAGTACGGGACCACACTGAGAATTGCAGAGTTGGCTTAGTGACCACCCTGCCCTTCCCAGTAATATTGGCATGAGACTGGAGATGGTTTGGAAAACATCTGCAGGAGTGAAACAAAGACCCCATAGCAGAAGTCAACCCAAACCCAAGAATTAAGTGGCTTATAGGACAAGACAAGGTGGAAGGTCCTGGCAGGGGCCCCATGGGCCAGCTAGGAACACTGACCCAACAGCCTACCAGTCAGGGGTTACTCAAGGATGTAACCCACAATTGGCTACCTCTTGAGGAAAACTTCATGCAGGAACAAAGGGAGAACCAAACTCTGAGCTGTGCTTTAGAGCAGATAGTTGTCCTCAAGAGGAAAGAGGGTGAAACCCAATGGGCAAAGTAGTGGTCCCACTTCGAGCTCCGCAACAAACAGATATACTGAGTGAGGAGAGACCCCAAATCCAGAAACATGGCACCAACTGCTGGTACCAAAAAAGTTCTGCTGGAAGCTACTACACCTAGCCCACTTGGTGCTCTGTGCCGGACACTTGGGGAAAGAAAAGACTCTGGAGAGGGTAACCCGTAGGTTCTTCTGGCCAGGCATCCACCAAGTGCGTGATTTCTGTGCAGAACACAAAAGGATGTCTAAGGCCTCCCTGATTCCACTTCTGGTGGTGAGTGTACCCTTCAAATGGTTAGGGATGGATTTATTGGGATCCTTGGAGAAGAATTCATTGGGATGCCATTATACACTGGAGATATTAGACTATTCCACACACTACCCCGAAGCCATCCTGCTACACATGCTGTAGCAAACGAACTCATGAAGGTCTTTGTGAGGGTCGGGATACCAAAGGAAATACTAATGGACAGAGAGTCTAACTTCTTGTCCAAGTTGATGCAGGAGTTGTGTAAATTGCTAAGGCTCAAAGCACTCAAGACTTCTATCTGCTACCCACAGATGGGTAGGCTGGTGGAGCAGTTCAATGGGAACCTGAAGTCCATGCTGAAGAAATTCATTGACAGCAATCCATTGCATTGGGACCAGCTACTACCCTCATTGTTATTTGCCATACGCAAGGTCTCCCAAGCCTTTATAGTGTTCTCTCCTTTTGAGCACCTGTACAGTAGACAGTGTAGGGGGATTTTGGACCTCCTTCAGGAGTCCTGGGAAAAACAAGAGTCCCAAGTCATGGGCTCAATGCAGTATGTGCACCAACTGCAAGAAGGACTAAAAGGTGGGCGGTGGGGAGAGAATCGCTAAAAAAAACCTTCTGAAAGCCCAGCAGACACAGGAACACATTTACAATCAGGGGGTACGGCTGCAAACATCTGTACTGAGTGACAGAGTATTACCCTGAAAAATAAATTTTGGGATGCTGCTATAATAACCTGCCTATTGCCCCCTTAGTCTCTTCTTCTGGAGGTAAAAGTTTCTGGGGTTATTAAAGGAAACACTAAAGGACACAGATATAACCTTCCAATACAGTAATAGACACAGGCAGTATTCTTTCCAAAACAAAGTATCTTTTATTGATGTAATCAATAATCCCTACTACAATATGACCTACAAGTCCTAAACAAGGCACAAAGTACCTGAGACACAAATCCCTTATTGCAAGTTAAAGAGTCCTTAAACTACCATAGCATATAGTTTAATGATTCTAAGTGAAGCAGTTTGTTGCAAGTGGCCAGTTTGCTGCAAATTGCTGACAGCAGATAGATCATAAAGTGCTTTAAAGTTTACATAGATATGTGGCAATTAATAACAGAATGTTATGCATTCTTATCAACACACACACACTCTAACTCTATATACTATCCTATACTATATTTATACTGAACTATAATTAAAAGAATATTAAGCTTACTTTATAAGTCCATTGATGTTTCCTTTTAAAAATCACTCCTGCTAGTGTTCAATTCCTGGTCAGTCAGTCAGCTCTACTCCGCTCCAATTTTCTTCTCTCTCTCTGCAGCAGTTTTTCTTTGGCCTGGTCTACACTAGAGAGTTTTATCGACAAAACAATCCTGGTGTACACACTGTAATGACCCTTTTGTCGACAAAATTTCCCTGTTTTGTCAACAAAATAAAACCACCTAGACAAGAGGCGTAGAGCCTTTTTTGGCAAAGTTTTTGAGAAAAAGCATGTATGTAGACACTGCCATTAGGTTATAGGAAAATAGTCTCCTGATTATCCCAGCATGTCATTGTGAGTGCCACTTTGGTAAGTAGTTTGAGTTTGGCTGCCCTGGAGCAGCCATCCGCCTCCATACCTCCCCTTTCAAAGCCCCAGGAAGATTTCAAGTTAACTCACTGTGGAGAGCTCACTCCACATTGCAGCAAACAGCAGTCCTGCCTGCCTGCCCTAAAATACAGGAAAGGAGTGTAATTCCTGATGTGCCGTGCAGAGCCAGGGAGGAAGGTGTGGGCTGTGTCCCTCTCCCTGCCCCCTCGGGTGTACTGGACCCATCTCTGCCGAGGAGGATGGGGGAACAGGGGATGCCAGCTATGAGCTGTCTGTGTAGCAGCCTCTGCTTGGGATTGGTTGCCTGCAGCTGCTACTGTCTGAACTTAAAGAGACAGGATGAGTGCAGGCACACTCACTGTCCCCCAACACATGCTGTCTGTCTGTCTCTCATTGTGTGGGTGTCTCTCTCTCACACATACACACACTCACTCTTTCACTCACTCTCTCCCATCTCCCTGCTTCTGTGGCTGTTCAGCAGCGTCAGCTTGGCTGACAGGGCAGTTTAAAAGCGGCTGTCAAACTAGTAGGATGCCCATGGAACAATGGGATTCAAAAACCTTCATCATGTGATGCAGTGCCTGTCCCGTAAGGCATTGCAAACCCTTCTCAAAGCACCCTGCGTGCAGTTGCACAGTGGGATAACTACTCACAGTGCACTGCTCACTTTGTCGACAAAAGAGCTGATAGTGTGAATGCACTCCACTGACAGGAGACAGTGAAGACGTGCAACAGCAATTTAATTACAGCAGTGGCTGTATGCCAGCAAAACTTTTGTTGACAAAACTTTCTAGTGTAGACAAGGTCTTTGTCGTCTCTTGATGGCCTCCTGGCTCTTTACAAACACCTCTCCCTTTCTCAGACACAGACTCTGGATTGTTCCTGGCATTTGACCTTTTGCTTTTATGCTACATTGTAGCTCTCTTTATATACTTTGCTAGACTTAAAAGCAATTATCTCACTCGCACATGCTCAGTCTTAACCATTACCTCTGAATTCTGATGGACAGCTCTGACCTTTAAAACAAATTGTGACTGGTATGAATGGGTTCTGACCAGCTAGCCGCTCAGCTAACTCACCTTCTGTCACCCCTTACTGCAAATGCGCAGTAGCCAGCAATCTTGCACATACTCAGTTGTCATGTACCTCAAAGCCGTGACTCTGCCGATCCATACACACATAATTGGTTCTTTGCCAGGGCACCATTTTAAGAATGCTAAGTTTTTACTGAGCATGTTCAGGGTCCACAGCATCCATCTCAGGGTGGAGTGATTTTTGTTTATTCAGAATAGAGATCAGAAATACAAAGTAGAAACTGGAGAATTTTTCTAGCAATAAGTGTTTTTGCTGCTCCCAACTTCTGAGTCAAAGCTATTGGTCCAGTGGCAGGGCACACATGAGGTGGTCAGAAGGGTAGGCCTGGTTGAGCATAAGATCCGACAACCCAGGAGGCAGAAGGAGACACAAATCTGTCATGTTAACCTTCTGAAGGCCTGGAAGGCTCAGGAGTGCTTTCTGATAGCCCCGTACTCCTCAGAACCAGAACTGGGGCCTAAAGCATTGACAGCCCCAGACTTGACCCCTGTGCTGATGGGATCAGAGCTTACTCTGAGACAACAGTCCCAAATACTATGGCTGACTTGGACCTTCCCCATGATGTTTTTGGCTCTCCCAGGGAGGACACACTTAGCCTATCACCACATCGCTACAATGCCCAGGCAGAAAATACGAGACAATCATCAATCCTTGCCAAAGAAAATGTGGGAGGTGGTCCATGAGGAGCTCCAGGCTTTGCAGGCCCTGAAGGCCATCAAAGCCTCCAACAGTGAAGGGAGGAATCTATCATATTGGTGCCAAAGCCCAGTGAATCAGTGAGGTTTTGTCTAGTTTTTAGAAAGGTCAACATGATATCATGATTTGATGCTTACCCAATGCCCCAGGGTAGACAAGTTATTAGATTGGGAAGTGCCAAGTATATCTCCACATTGGACCTAACCAAAGGGTATTGGCAAATCCCCTTTCCATGCCAAACAATGATGGATGAAACATGGCAAAATCTCAGAGCACATGCAGGTGCTCACCATGCATTAGCATGATTCCAGGCGTGGCCTAATACCAGCAGCATGGCAAGATCCTCCAACATGTTGTATTCCATGCTGGCAACTGTGCTCATGTGGAACCCTCCAACAGGATTAACAGAGTATGTAGGAGTGGAGCCTGACTCAGTCAGCATTCTTTTCTACTGCAAATTCTAGCATAATTTCTTCCAGTTGGTCAAAGGAACATGCAACATACAATCACCATTCCCAAAATTTGCCCTTCTTGCTGACCATACCATTTAGATCATAGTGCTCTTCAGTTCAATATTTGATGCAGAGACACTAGTGGTAGATGTCTGACTGCATGGCATAAACTGCCTACTTGCGTTCCATCCTAACACACCACCTTCCTAGTCCCAACTGATGAGACCATATGGGTCTATACTATTTGTAACCTGGGAAGTGGGCAGGCGCAAGTTCATGCCTCCAGAGCATTTATAGATAATTGAATTTAATGGAGGACTGTGAATAACCTAATGAGTGATAAAATTAAAAACTTAGCTAGTTAAGCAAACATGAATTACATTGTAACCCTACACTGCATTGATACTCACATTCTAAGATGAAATGGTTCATTTAGGGGTGATCAGTCCCCAAATGAGGAAAATGGGTGTAATACTTTCTTTAATAGTACCTTGATGGTAGATGGGTCCACCTACTCTAAAATTAGCATGCAATAATTCTTATAATCAATTATAATAATACCCCTTAATTAATTAACATTAAATCCACCTTTTTTTACCATAATTAAATATTTTTTACTTTCTCATTGGCTATTCAACATTAAACATCATCTTAATTAGCATCTGTGAAAATACCATATCCAATAACTATCAATATAGATAGCATTTTCCAAAACATTAACAATTTGTCTAAAACACTTATAACAACCACTTAGGACCAAAACATGTTTACAGCATGACCTGAGGTTATGTCCTAACTTAACTTCAACTTGCCTCTGAATTGCCTACTTCATGTCACTCATATTTTATCAGGCCTCGCTTGACTATTGTCAAGCCTATTTTTTAAAAATAGATTTTTGGACCTACTCACATTTCAACATTTCTATATAAACCTCATCTCTTAAACTACATTAATGCCACCTCTCAAAATACATATATAACAAAGAAGACATAACTTACTCTAAGTCTCACAACAGAAATCATAGAATCATAGAAATGTAAGATTGGAAGGGACCTCGGGAAGTCATCAAGTCCAGACCCCTGTGCTGAGGTAGGACCAAGTAAACCTAGACCATCCCTGACTGGTGTTTATCCAACTCAAACTTAAAAACCTCCATGATGGGGATTTCACAACTTCTCTTGGAAGCTTATCCCAGAGCTTAACTACCCTTATAGTTAGAAATATCTAACCTAAATATATCTTCTTGAAGATTAAGCCCATTACTTCTTGACCTATGTTCAGTGGACATAGAGAGCAATTAATCACAGTCCTCTTTATAACAGCCCTTAACATATTTGAAGACTATTATCAGGTCCCCACTCAGTCTTGTTTTCTGAAGACTAAACATGGCCAGTTTTTTTAACCTTTCCTCATAGGTCAGGTTTTCAAAACCTTTTATTATTTTTATTGGTCTTCTCTGGCCTCTCTCCAGTTTGTCCACATCTTTCCTAAAGTGTGTTGCCCAGAACTGGACATAGTACTCCAGCTGAGGCCTAACCAGTGCTGAATAGAGTGGGACAGTTACCTCCCGTATCTTACATACAACACTTCTGTTAATACATTCCAGAATGACATTAGGTTTTTTGCAACTGCATCACATTGCTGTCTCATGTTCAATTTGTAATCCACTATAAACGCTACATACTTTTCAGCAGTACTACCACTCATCAATTTTTCCCCATTTTGTAGTTGTGCATTTGATTTGTCCTTCTTAAGTGAAGCACTTTGCACGTATCTTTATTCAATTTCATTTGTTGTATTCAGACCAATTCTCCAATGTGTCAAGGTCATTTTGAATTTTATCCTGTCCTACAAAGTGCTTGCAACCCCTCCCAACTTGGTGCTATTCACATATTTTATAAGGATCCTCTCCATTCCATTATCCAAGTCATTAATGAAAACAGTACCAGCTCTAGGTATAGTACCAGCCCTAGGAAGGACCCGTGCAGGACCCCACTAGATATATCCTCCCCATTTGACAGCGAACCATTGATAACTACACTTTCAGTATGGTCTTTCAACCAATGTGCATTCACCTAATAGTAATTTCATCTAGATCACATTTCCTAATTTGCTTATAAGAATGTCACATGGGAACCATGTCAAAAGCCTTACTAATACTTCTTCATAGTTCTAACACATTTCATCAATTGACTCATACACTTTAAGGTCAGAAGACACCATCACGATCATCTAGTCGCAGGCAACAGAACCCCACCCACCCACTCCTGTAATGGACCCTTAACCTCTGGCTGAGTTACTGAAGTCCTCAAATCATGATTTAAAGACTTCAAGTTACAGAGAATCCATCATTTACACTAGTTTAAACCTGCAAGTGACCCAGGCCCCATGCTGCAGAGGAAGGTGAAAACCCCCCAGGGTCTCTGCCAATCTGATCCAGGGAAAATTCCTTTCTGATTCCAAATAAGATGATCAGTCAGACCCGGAGTATGTGGGCAAGACCCACCAGCCAGACACGTAGGAAAAAATTCCCTGTAGTAATTCAGAGCCCTCGCCATCTAGAGTCCCAACACCAGCCACTGGAGATATTTGCTTCTAGCAGTTGCAGATCAGCTACATGCCTTTATAGGCAGTGTCATCATACCATCCCCTCCATAAACTTATCAAGCTCAATCTTGAAGCCAGTTAGGTTTTTTGCCCCTACTGCTCCCTTTGGAAGGCTGTTCCATAGATCTCAGCATTTTACAAATGACAGCAGGTAAAATTTCCCACATTTTACACACACTGAAACAGAAAGGAAGGAAATTTAAATGAGGCAGAGGCAGGATTAGATCCCAGAATTTCCATCTGATTCCCAAGCCTATGCCTTATCTACTGGAGCATGCAGCCTTGAGGGTTCATAGTTTAAAAACCCAGTTGCGCACACACCGAAAGAAGAGTGATATACACAGGTTTTTTCATTGTGAATCTTACCCACTTTTAAAAGATATTTGGAGAAGTAGCAGCAATTAGATTGGGAGGGCTGAGTAGAAAATGCATGGAAATAATCCTGAATGTAAGGTCTTGTAGATGGAATTTCACTGTGATGATAATTCAACATGATGGTGTTCCTTTAAAATTTAATTTACTTCATAAACCAATATCATACAGCCCTTTGTGCACCTGGCTGTTTTGTTCAACAATGTTTTGTACTTCACTGTGTTCTTTGGCAAAGATTCATAGGCTCAACCTTAAGTAAACATTAAATTCAATTGAACAGTTCTTGTCATTAAATACGTTTTCTGAAGTTCAGTACACACTGAATGTATCTTAAAACAAGCTGACTGAAATCTACAACTCTGAATGCACCAAGCAGTGAAAGTGGCTGCTATACATATAAAACAGTTATTGCTTCGCTTAGGACCATTTCAGATGTTACAAACTTGATTTTCTTCTTTGCAAACATAATGAAGGAAATGTATTGCTGCTGCCTAACTTCATCTTCCTTGTGGAAACAGATGGTGCAGGCTTACAAATATATCTGTGGTATTTTCTTAGTGACTCATACAGCAGAGCAACAGGCTTCAGACTGTGACAGGCAGCGAACCAAAATGGACGTAAGCCTACTTGAGGAGCAGTATGATTCTATAAAACAGAAGCAAAAGCTGCAAACATGCATTATTGTGTTTAAAACAGGTATGCTTCAGATTCATAGACCAAACCTTACAAATGTAGAGGAGTAAATGGAACTGCTATAAAAGTCTTCATTAACTTATGATACTTTTGTATGCTTATGCACAGCTTGCAAGTTAAGTACAAAGTGTACTGTTTTCATGTTGCTGATGTCTTTGTTTCTTTGTTCTTTCCACTGAAAAGTGGTCTAATGGTTAATAAATACATTAGAAGAGGAGGCAGTAAAACACTTTTTAATGTTTGTTTGAGGTGGTTTCATGTATTTTAAGATAGTGTTATGTAATTTACATGCAATTCTTGATAGCTCAAATGTTCATTTTCATAGGTACCGTTACTTAGTGTTAATTGATTAATGTTTGCAGCATAGAGCTCTTGTCAGATTTCTGCTTCCCTTAATGCTTCCATATGGTTAACCTAACAATATAGTCTTGAACATTTTGTTCTTCCTGTTTTAACCTGTACCATGAAGCATATCCTAAAGACTAACTAAGGCAGCAGCAAAAAAATCAAATGCCTAGAAGAAGTTAGGCTTTAGTTTAAAATGAGCTAAATTATATTGGGAACCAGAGGGGTAACTTTAATGTGCTAGCTTTAGACAGAGAGGTGCTCGGTGGAAGTGGTTTCACAATATTATTTTGAATATGTGCCCACAAGAAAACAAATGGCATGTGACACAGCTGCCACATCAGACTGGTTTTGGTATAACCAATATTAGCACATTTTAAAAAGTTTTTATTAGAATGCTGTTTACAAATATTATGTTGCTTTGCTTGTCTTTTCTTTCTAAGCTGATCTGAAGAGCCATGAAAATAAACAAAGTAATTTTAAGCTTCTTTAGTTAAATAATTGCAACATGAATAGAATTATTGTGTTTTAGAATAGAATTAACAGAGCTTGGTGTTTATTTTAGAGGTGAGTGAGACAAGTCTGATAAATTAAGAACCCCCAAACCTGTGTCCAAACCAAATTTGGTGTGGGGTCAAAATAATGTAGCCTATTTCTTGCTTTACATTTTCATGTGCATTTTTCTGCAGTTCTGGATTCTGGCTGGATGTAGAAGTGCTGAAAAAATAATGTAATTAAATAATAATATGTACTAGATGCAGTTCTATATCTTCTTTCATCTAAAGACCTTGAAACACAAATATTAATTAACTCCATAAAGAGGAAAAGTATATACATACAGATTAACCAGTTTATCCAATACTGAAATGCAGCTACATCTGCTGTGAAATATGTCATGTGTTTAATAGAACACAGCAACAATACAAACAGTTTAGGAGAGGAAGTAAAGTGCACAGTATCCAGATGAAATTCCAGAGAGACTACAGATAAATTGAATGTAATTATGAGTTGAAACTTGTCCAGCACACCAAAACACAATCTTTCAGACATATGAAACTGTTGATGGAATAACTTTTGGGAGGCCAGTAAGTTTATATTACGAGGATGGCTACACAGGTGGCTCTGTTCCTTTTTCTCTGAGAGATCTCAGAGGGTAACACTGGCTAACGTCTGTCAGAAGGCAAGGGATGCATTCTTCTAGGGATGGGGGTTCCACGACCACCATTCCGAAGAGGAAGAGAAGGGTGATGGTGGTCGGGGACTCCCTCCTAAGAGGGACGGAGTCATCCATCTGCCGTCCGGACCGGGAAACTAGAGAAGTGTGCTGCTTGCCTGGAGCTAGGATTACGGATGTGACGGAGAGACTGCCAAAAACTTATCAAGTCCTCAGACCGCTACCCCTTCCTGCTTCTCCACGTGGGCACCAATGACACTGCCAAGAATGATCTCGAGCGGATCACTGCGGACTATGTGGCTCTGGGAAAAGAGATAAAGGAGTTTGAAGCGCAAGTGGTGTTCTCATCCATCCTCCCTGTTCAGGGAAAAGGCCCAGGTAGGGACCGTCGCATTGCGGAAGTAAATGCGTGGTTACGCAGGTGGTGTCGAAGAGAGGGCTTTGGAGTCTTCGATCATGGAATGCTGTTCCAGGAAGAAGGATTACTAGGAAGAGACGGGATTCATCTAACGAAGACAGGGAAGAGTATCTTCGCAGACAGGCTGGCTAACCTAGTGAGGAGGGCTTTAAACTAGTTTCGACGGGGGACGGGGACCTAAGCCCAAAGGTTAGTGGGGAAGAGGGACACCACAAGGAAGCAGAAGGAGGAGGGTGCAGCAGGGGAGGCCTCCCGATTCATACTGCGAAAATAGGCCAGTCGGCTACTTATCTCAAGTGCCTGTACACAAATGCAAGAAGCCTGGGAAACAAGCAGGAAGAACTGGAAGTCCTGGCACAGTCAAGAAACTACGACATGATTGGAATAACTGAGACTTGGTGGAATAACTCTCACGATTGGAGCGCTGTCATGGATGGGTATAAACTGTTCAGGAAGGACAGGCAGGGGCGAAAGGGGGAGGAGTTGCACTGTATGTAAGAGAGCACTATGACTGCTCTGAGCTCCAGTATGAAACTGGAGATAAGCCAGTTGAGAGTCTCTGGGTTAAGCTTAGAAGCAAGAACAATAAGCGTGATGTCGTGGTGGGTGTCTGTCACATACCACCAGACCAGGAGGATGAGGTAGATGAGGCTTTCTTTACTCAACTAGGGAAAGTTTCCAGTTCACAGGACCTGATTCTCATGGGAGACTTCAATCACCCTGATATCTGCTGGAAGAACAATACAGCAGAGCACAAACAATCCAGGAAGTTTTTGGAGAGTGTCGCTGACAATTTCCTGGTGCAAGTGCTGGAGCAACCAACTAGGGGCCGAGCTTCTCTTGATCTCCTGCTCACAAACAGGGAAGATTTGGTAGGGGAAGTAGAAGTGGGTGGCAACCTAGGCAGCAGTGACCATGAGATGGTCGAGTTCAGGATCCTGACGAAAGGAAGAAAGGAGAACAGCAGGATATGGACCATGGACTTCAGAAAAGCGGACTTTGACTCCCTCAGGGAACTGATGGGCAGGATTCCCTGGGAGGCTAATATGAGGGGGAAAGGAACCCAAGAGAGCTGGCTGTATTTTAAAGAGACCTTATTGAGGGCACAAGAGCAAACCATCCCGATGTGCAGAAAGAATAGCAAATGTGGTAGGCGTCCAGCTTGGCTTAACAAAGATGTCCTTGGCGAACTTAAAAGCAAAAAAGAAGCTTACAAGAAGTGGAAACTTGGTCAGATGACTAGGGAGGAGTATATAAACATTGCTCGAACATGCAGGAATGAAATCAGGAAGGCCAAAGCGCAATTGGAGTTGCAGCTAGCAAGCGAAGTGAAGGGGAACAAGAAGGGTTTCTACAGGCATGTTGCCAACAAGAGGAGGTTCGGGAAAGTGTGGGCCCCTTAGAGAATGAGGGAGGCGACCTAGTGACGGAGGATGTGGAGAAAGCTGAGGTACTCAATGCCTTTTTTGCCTCTGTCTTCACAGACAAGATCAGCTCCCAGACTGCCGTACTGGGTGGCACAGAATGGGAAGGAGGCGAACATCCCGCAGTGCTGAAGGAACGGGTTCAAGACTATTTAGAAGGATTGGACATTCACAAGTCCATGGGGCCGGATGCAATGCACCCGAGGGTGCTGAGGGAGTTGGCTGAGGTGATTTCAGAGCCATTGGCTATTATCTTTGAAAGCTTGTGGCAACAGGGGGAGGTCCCTGAGGACTGGAAAAAAGCAAATATAGTGCCCATCTTCAAAAAGGGAGGAAAGAGGATCCAGGGAACTACAGACCGGTCAGCCTCACCTCAATCCCTGGAAAAATCATGGAGCAGGTCCTTAAGGAATCCATTTTAAGGCACTTGGAAGAGAGGAAGGTGATCAGGAACAGTCAACACGGATTCACCAAGGGAAAGTCATGCCTGACCAACCTGATTGCTTTCTATGATGAGGTGACTGGCTCTGTGGATGTAGGGAAGGCGGTGGACGTGATATACCTTGACTTTAGCAAAGCTTTTGATACGGTCTCTCACGGTATTCTTATCGGCAAGTTAAAGAAGTATGGGTTGGATGAATGGACTATAAAATGGATAGAGAACTGGCTAGGGCATAGGACTCAACGAGTAGTGATCAATGGCTCCATGTCTAGCTGGCAACCGGTCACAAGCAGAGTTCCCCAGGAGTCGGTCCTGGGGCCGGTTTTGTTCAACATCTTTATTAATGATCTGGAGGATGGGGTAGATTGCACCCTCAGCAAGTTTGCGGATGACACTAAGCTGGAGGGAGTGGTAGATACCCTGCAAGGTAGGGATAGGATACAGAGTGACCTAAACAAACTGGAGGATTGGTCCAAAAGAAATCTAATGAGGTTCAACAAAGATAAGTGCAGAGTCCTCCACTTAGGAAGGAAGAATCCCATGCACAGCTATAGACTGGGGACCGACAAACTGGGCAGCAGCTCTGCAGAAAGGGACCTCGGGGTAATGGTGGATAAAAAGCTGGATATGAGTCAGCAGTGTGCCCTGGTTGTCAAGAAGGCTAATGGCATATTGGGCTGCATTAGGAGGGGCATTGCCAGCAGGTCACGGGAAGTGATTATTCCCCTCTATTCGGCATTGGTGAGGCCGCATTTAGAATATTGTGTCCTGTTTTGGGCCCCCCACTACAAAAAGGATGTGGACAAGTTGGAGAGAGTGCAGCGGAGGGCAACAAAAATGATTAGGGGGCTGGAACACAGGACTTATGAGGAGAGGCTGAGGGAACTGGGCTTGTTTAGTCTGCAAAAGAGAAGAGTGAGGGGGGATTTGATAGCGGCCTTTAACTACCTGAAAGGGGGTTCCAGGGAGGATGGGGCTAGGCTGTTCTAGGTGGTGGCAGATGACAGAACAAGGAGCAATGGTCTCAAGTTGCAGGGCGGGAGGTCTAGGTTGGACATTAGGAAAAAGTTTTTTACTAGGAGGGTGGTGAAGCACTGGAATAGGTTACCTAGGGAGGTGGTGGAATCTCCATCCTTAGAGGTTTTTAAGCTGAGGCTTGACAAAGCCCTGGTTGGGATGATATAGCTGAGGTTAGTCCTGCTTTGAGCAGGGGGTTGGACTAGATGACCTCCTGAGGTCCCTTCCAACTCTAATATTCTATGATTCTATGATTCTAAAAGCACTGTCCACCAGGGTACTGCACTTTTATTTAATATTTTATATTACAGTAGTTCCCAGATGTCACAATCAGGTAGTAGACACTGTACAGAGGTACGTGCCCTCACTATGTTTCTTGTTTGACATATATATGGGGCCATTAGGAGGGTTAGTGTTACTGCTTGAAGCATCTTTAAGTCCCTTTTGCTGCATGGATTTTGGCAGTGCTGAGGATCTGGTTCCATGTTCCTAAGGTTTACAAATGGGGGAATTTATTGAATACCCAACTGCTTCTGAGTACTCAGGTAGCAGCAATTTCCATCCATGCATTGAAAGATGGCTGCATTCTTTTTTCAAATGTGGACCTTTCCAGATATCCACACCTTTGCCACCTTGAGAATGGGTTCTGCTACTTTCCATAAGATCACATGTTCTAACCATTCAAAACACTGCTGCTAGAGCAAAAGGAGGCAACCCACTTATCAAACAGTGTTTTCACTGACAGCAAATTATTCCTACAGGCAGTGATCTTCATGGCTATCAGATGATTTCCAAGTGAAGTTTAAGGCTGAGATTTTCAAAGGAGCATATAGGAGTTAGGCTCTCAATTCTCATTGTAATTCAGTGGAAGTTGGGAACTTAACTCCCTTCTGACACATTGAAAATCCCAGCCTAAGGTCTTTATGCTGACCAATAAATCCATAAATTGTCTGGATCCTGACTATTTGTCCCACATGACACACTCAAGAAAATTAGGGAAATGTCTAGCTGAGATTACTATCATGTGAGTGTACAACTGGTTGAAAAACCAAACTCAGAGAATAGTTACCAATAGTTTGCTGTCAACCAGGAGGGCATATCTACTGAGGTCCTAGAGTCTGCCTGGATCCAGTGCTATTCAATATTTTCATTAATGACTTTGATAATGGAGTCGATTATAATATTTGCAGATGACACCAACCTGTGAGAAGTTGCTAGCACTTTGGAGGGCAAGATTAAAATTCAAAAGGACTTTGAATAATTGGAGAATTGGTCTGTAATCAACAAAATGAAATTCAATACAGACAAGTATGAAGTACTTCACTAAAGAAGGAAGGACAAATCAAATGCACAACTACAAAATGGAGAATAACTGGCTAGGCTATAGGACTGCTCAAAAGGATCTGGGGTTTATAGTTGATCACAAATTGAATATGAACCAATGCTGTGATGCTGTTGCAAAAAGGCTAACATCATTCTGGAGTGTATTAACAAGAATGTTGTATGTCAGACCTGGGAAACAATTATCTCATAGACTCATAGACTTTAAGGCCAGAAGGGACCATCATGATCACCTACTCTAAGATCTGTACATCAGAGGCCACAGAACCTCACCCACCCAATCCTGTAATAGACCCAATTGTCCCACTCTACTCAGCACTGGGGAGGTTTCAGTTTGACTATTGTGTCCAGTTTTGGGTGACACACTTTAGGAAAGATGTGGACAAACTGGACAGAATCCAGAGAAAAGCAACAAAAATAATAAAAGGTTTAGCAAACCTGACCTATGAGGAAAGATTAAAAAAATTGGGCATGTTTCGTCTTCAAAAAAGAAGATGGAGGGGAGACCTGATAACAGTCTTCAAATATGTTAAAGGCTGTTATAAAGAGGATTGTGATCAATTGTTCTCCATGTTCACTGAAGATAGGTCAAGAAGTAATGGGCTTAATCTGAAGCAAGGGAGATTTAGTAGATATTAAAAAATCTTTCTAACTATAAGGGCAGTTAAGTACTCGAATAGGTTATCAAGGCAGGCTATGGAATCCACGTCATTTAAGGTTTTTGAGAACAAGCTGAACAAACACCTGTCAGGAATGGTCTAGGTTTATTAGGTCCTACCTAAGCATGGGAGATGGGCTAGATGACCTCTTGAAGTCTCTTCCAGCCCTTCATCTCTATTATTCTATTTGGGACTGCCTCTCCTCCCATGATGATAAAGTAATTGTTATCATCCAAAACTTGCCTCGTGGTTTAATCAGGAGGGGACTAGCAGCAAGACATTCTCTGATGGGTCTTGGTGTCACTTCCCACCTCTATTTGCCAGAACCCTGATTCGGTGACCTTTAGAACACTTTCTAGATTTACCTATTCTCCCAGGTTTTCAAATGATGAGTAAGTGAGGGAGTCACCTGAAAATGTAACTTCCTTCTGTCCCTTCCTGTGACACACATAATGACACTTCAATCTCCTGATATTCAGGAACTGGAGATGGCAGGCTTTAAAAATCTTCACCCGGGGAAAAATAGGCCAATTAACTCATTATTTATCATAGACTACGATTACTTACTCTGAGAATCAGACTAGGAGAGGCATCCAAAGTATACAATAGGAGACAGTCACATACAATAACCATAGGGACCATGCCTAAGAATGCTTCTTCAGAGAGTTTCAAAAGCTACTGTGAAATTTGATTAACCTGTGTCACTCAGAAACCGTGAAAAAAGTAAACATCCTGCAATCACAGTTCCTTTATGATGAAAGTGAAAAGGCCTAAACAATAAATATACTTGCAATAAAACCATTGTAAGCACTTGTTAAATAGAAAAAAGAGCCATTCAGTGCAAGAAGAGAAAGATTTAAATAAAGAATTTACCTTGGAATGTTGAAGAGTATGTAATAAACTGCTAATACAACTCACTGCATAAGCTCCACAGTTCTGTTAAAAGGCCACTACTGAATTCTATGGACTATTGCAGATCCTGAATGTGGGAAAGTGGGATGGCATGTTTATCTTTGATTTCAAATCCAGGACTGAAAGGTCTCATTGCGCTATCTAGAGCTATGATCTATTTTAATTGACTGTTTGGATCCCTTTTTGTCAAAATATAATTTACATTCTTCTGTCTCCAATTTTTCCATTTTAATAACCTTCAGACTCCTTACTTCAGCAGACGCATCTACTGCTAATTGTTACCGTAAGATCAGCACCTGCACAACTTCTACTTTAAACAACATTTACACCAACTGAAAATACATTTAATTAAAACTTGTAGTGATGTCAATTGGAGCCAAATGTTTTTAAGGGATCAACTTCTAGTCATTTTAAATGTATAGCATACCATTGGGGTTTTCAATAGTTTGATTGCTGTATGCTAATAATGCCTTTGCTTTTGTAATTCTGTTCCTTATATCTTGTACATTACTAGCATTAGAACTTACATAATGCTTTACAAATATTTATTAATGGATCCTCATAAAACCTATCCATGAGGTTAACTAATAAATATTCTTCCCTATTTTATGGATGAGAAAACTGAGATCCTGATGTTCAATGACTGTTCCATGGCCTCAGTCAGTGGCAGATGTGTGAGAACTCATTCCCAGTCCCTGGGTCAGAAGCTACACCATGTTATTTTGCTTGAAATGAAACTCTGTCAGATTCTACCCTGACTTTGTCCCCTATGCAATCTCATTAAATTTGATGGTGTGCAGAAGTAAAGTCAGGGCAGAAATTGGCTCTAGCTGTCTCATTAACTTGAGGCCACAATATATGACTGCTGCTTTCTTGCCACCTTCCTGATTTAAAACAAACAGTTTCTGTGTTAGGTGACTGTGGAAGGCATTTATTTTTAGCTCCCCGCCTTTAGGTCACAGTACAGCAAAAAAGGAAAGCCATACATGAGAGAAGAAAACAAGATGACAGAGTCTTTCCCCCATTTCAGTCATTTTGTGCCATTCAGATGATACAGAGTGGCCAGAATTTGGCATTAAATGGACAGGTGGGAACGCCCCTGCACGGGTAAACTATTTATCTTGACCAGCTAACACATGTTAAAACGACAACTGCCTTGTCTACACTAGAATTTTACCATTTGATAGTTATGACCTGTCAGCCAACACATGGTCAAAATATATATTTTTTCCTAATGTAGACGAATGTTCTGTTAGTAATATAAAGCCTATGACCCAGTTGTGCAGTTCCAATTCAATCCAGTAGAGGGCAGCGAGACACATACACGCTAGTCTAGACCGTTTGTTATAGTATTTTTTTATTTGTATGAATTGTTACATCAAAATTATCAGAGCTTTTGCATCTTTGTGACTACAGATCTGTCTTCAGCTGAAGAGATCCCATGCTCATCATATGAATTCTTGCTCATTGATGATTAAAAATTGAAGGTCATCTCTTTTATTATTTCCAGAGGGGTAGCCGTGTTAGTCTGTATACAGCAAAAACGTGAGTTCTGTAGAACTTTAAAGACTAAAAATTTAATTTCAGTAGACATAAGCTTTCGTGAGCCTCAGCTCACTTCCTCAGATGCAGTTGGTAGAAATGATACAGCAAAATAGGAAACATATAGAAAACATATAGAAGGCAACATTTACATATCCAAGGGCATAGATAACAATGGGGTAGGTGGATGGAAGCCAGGTACTTGAGGCTTAATGACAACCAATGAGTAAGAGGTGAGAATGGGTCATTAGAGCAAATTACTTCTTGTAATGAGATAGCTATCACGAAAGCTTATGCCTACTGAAATTAAATTTGTTAGTCTTTAAAGTGCTACAGAACTCACATTGTTTTTTCATTTAGTATTAGGTTTTATGTTATAGCTACTATCAATATTTCCTTTATAAGTTCTATTATTATTTGATTGACTGATGGAGCACCATCTATGTACCCAGAACTATGCAGATTTATAAGAAACAATATTTCCCCTTCACATCCACATACTAAAGGAACTCTAATCAGATACAGAAAAAAGTGCATACACATTGACCCTTTAAAACTTCTAAGACTGAGTTTACAACATGGAAGTTTGATCTTTAATTTTTGCCAATGTAATAATGTAGAAATATGCATTTTCTTCACAGATGAGAATCAGCCAGTTCACAAGGAATCAATGGTCAATGCTGTTTTAATTAATAAAAATATAAGGAAACCAAAAGGATTTAAAGAACACATTCCTGTCAGAAACGTCACCCTGGAGTTGACTTCCAATGACAACATACAAGACAGTTCACTATGGCGTACGCACTTGGGAATCCACCGTCTACTACAAGCTGATTGTCAGAAGGCTCCATGTGATCTTGCCCACTGCAGGAACAAACAGATTAGCTTTGACAATGAAAGACTGACCGTGAAGGAAAATATCATGCTGCCATGTGAAAAACCACTAGCAGGAAATGAACAATCCACAATATCACTCAATGAAGTGGGAAATTCAAGTACATTAAGCAGTCCCACTGAAGAGAACAGCAACTCTGTTTCAGGTATCTGCCAGAAGTCTCCTTTGACGTCAGTCTCTTCAGCAATTTGGACACACCAACAGATTTCATCCACAAAATTTATACCCATATCCAGCAAGCTAAGCTATTACCCTTTCCCTCAGAAAAAAACACCCAGGATCTCAGAAGCTGCAAGAAGACTTGGATTATATGTTTCACCATAAAGAAATTTCAGTAATGTGTACAGTTTAGTTAAAATTTAAAATAAAATTTCAGTAAACTAATTTTTCAAAGTAATTTTGATTTACTTGCTAAGGGCTAGTATTTTATATAGCAAGAATCTGAATGGGCCAATCAATGTGTTTTAGAAGTTCATAGAGTGAAAAGTCTGTTAGATAAGTTGCAATGTCATAAAGGTTATTGGACAATAAAGAATTGTTATACCTAGAGCATTGTCAGGATTATCCGTGCTCATTTTTGTACCTTCAAATATAGGAACAACTAATGTTAATTCATTTTCAATGATTTCCTCTTTTTTCCAAATCCAAACTACTGATTTTTGAAGGACAAGAATTCTATCATAGTGAAATTACAAATCATTTGAAAGAGCTGTAGAAAAGATTAGCACTTCCAAAAACTGCTGATAAAGCAACTGGGTTGAATTTCAGTACTGCACAAATCGATTAGCTGTCTGAACAAACAACGAATTAAGCTGGTTTTAGAACAGCAGCAAGGGTGATTAATACCTTCTAGCTAACATTTGATTTTATTATTTATTTACTTCCACAAGTTATTTATGATTGATTTTCCTGTGTGTATTCTAAATCAGTGAATAAAACCATCAGACCACATTTATGTTGCTGTCCTTAATGGTGTTAAATACAGTAAATATACAACTACTTTTCCTATCCATAAATCCCACATACTGTTAATTGTTTCTTACAGCTGTGAATTAGAAACACACTTGTGCCTTTTTTGTTACCATAGTAAGATGAGTTAGTCAAGCTGTGATGTGATTTTCAATCAAAGAATTGGTGCTAGTTAACATAAGCATAGAAGATAAATCAGATATACAACATGTACGTCCAAGGGACATGATGGAGAAACAATGTTTTGGGTCTTTCCAAGATTGAATGAGCAAAGCCCCAGAAAACACTGAACATTGTGGCGAACTATTTTACAGTGGCCAAGGGATAGACTAGAAAACCTATAACATCTTTTCCATTTCTCACTTCTCATTCTTCTATACTCTGTGCTAGTAAAAGCATCCAAAATAAGCTATTCTGTGCTCCAGTATTAGGCTTGCTACTGAGACATAAACTTTCCACTTGACTTGTTACACAGCTAAAGCTCCTAAGACTTATCTAAACAGGAAAATTGATCGACACTTATATAACGGAATACTAACTTCACTATAGCTACGCCAGTTTAAATCCCACATATGGACACCCTATTCTGGAATAAAAGTGACTTTATTCCAAAAGTATTCCAGAATAAAGACACATCGATTCTGGAATAGAGTGTCCACACAGGGACTGGCATAGCTATAGGGGAGTAATTATTCTGCTATAACTGTGCTAGTCAATTTCCCCTGTAGAAAAGACTTGAAATAGGATATAGATAATTGAGGCACCTGCTTTATGAGACAAACTTCAAGGAAATACAGTTTCCAAATAACTACAATAATATGATGATACTTTTATATTAAAACTAGCTTACAAATATTAATGAACACTAAGCAGAATTAATGTTCCGAACTTTTAACAGGACATCTTAACTACACAAGATGTTTTGAAGGTGATTTTTGGCCTACTTCTCCACTCAGTTTACAGCTAGGGATGGTAAACACTGCTAACTGTATGAGGTTTTTGCCCTCTGATTTAAGAACCTGATCCAGCTTCCATTAAATTAAAGTGAAAGGAAGGATACACGACTTCAATGGAAGTTGGACTGGGCACTAACTTAGCCAGCCTCACAAAATGGAAGCCAAGAAATCTGCAATAATGTATTTTTTTTAATGTTTTGATTTTTGATCAATGATCAGTTGAAGTCAATCTACTTTTATTAGGCAATAATTAAAAGGCACAGAAAATATAGACGCAGCATTCTCTAACATAAGGACATAGCTATGCTAACATACATTTTAAGTGTAGAGCAAGACTCGCTCTTCTTAAATTTAAATCATTGCAGACTTTTTTGGAATTTAGGGGGGGGCAAATTACAACTAGAGACTTTAATATAGTACTTAATATCCTTTTGAGAAGAATGGGACAGTTCATGTATCTCAGAGCTTTTATATTAAGTTGTATTAATATCAATAAGGCATTCTTTTTGAGTTGCAAACACTCAACTGAGATAAACTGGCAGCTTATACCTTAGAGCTATTGATGAATCAGGCTGTTGGCAGAAGTCATTGCATGGGCAATACTTGGATTAATTTCTAAGACCTGGTCTACACTTAGAATTTAGGATGACACAGCTACTGCTCTCAGAAGGTTGAAAAATCCACACATCTCTCTGATATAGTTATGCCAATACAATTCCTAATGTAGACGCAACTACGTCAACAGAAGAATGCTTCCATCAACCTAGTTACTGTTGCTCAGGGAGGTGGAGTTCCTACAGCTATGAAAATTGAATACAATTGGTTGGGGAAGAGTATTCATCTATGTGTCTGATAATTCTGTTCTTTACTATAGTTTCAACCAATTTGCCTGGTACTGAAGTTAGGTTTACCAGCCTGTAATTGTCAGCATCTCCTCTGGACCCTTTTTTAAAAATTGGTGTCACATTAGCTATCTTCCAGTCATCTGGTACATAAGCTGATTTAAATGATGGGTTACATACCCCAGTTAGTAGTTCTGCAATTTGACATTTGAGTTCCTTCAGAACTCTTGGGTGGATATCATCTGGTCCTGGTGACTTATTACTGTTTAATTTATCAATTTGTTCCAAAAACCTCTTCTAATGACAGCACAATCTAGGATAGTTCCTCAGATCTGTCACCTAAAAAGAATGGTTCAGGTTTGGGAATCACCTGCACCTCCTTAACCGTGAAGACTGATGCAAAGAATTCATTTAGTTTCTCCACAAGCACATTCAACTGTCATTCTGCACCTGCTGAGTTAGTAGTTGAATCTTTGGCTGGAGCTGTCAAGGTAGCCAGCTTATGGCTTCCTGAGTCAGGCTGGGTCCTCCAGGATCATTATAGGTATTTCAACATCATCAGTGGTAATAAACTGGTCAGGAAAAAATGTCCCGGCTTGCAGTTCCCAGAATCCTATGTTCTTAGTGTGAGTGGTCATGCTTCCTAACCAGCTCACATTGATAATTGTAAAGAGTCCCTGATATTCCACCAATTCCTGCGTAATGTTAGATAAGTAGCCCTTTCTGCTGATGTGTTATCTGGCAAAGTGGGCTGGGGCCAAAATAGGGATGTGTGCGCCTTTATTGCCCCACCACAGTTTGGAAACCCCATAGTTGCAAATCAATCCACGAAGTCCTGCAAATTGCCTGGAGTCACAGTCCTATGTAGCAGGTTACAATTAATGGCCCTACACGCTTGCGTAACAATGGCCTTCACTGTGTATTTTCCAGCTACAAAATGATTTCCCACTGACTGGTAACAATACAGCATTTGCAAGATTCCAGAGTGTGACCACCATTCACTTCTCAACTATCAGTGCACTTCTCACTCTGGAGCCTACATGCTGGAGGTCTGGGGCAAACTCAGCACACTGATCCATAATGTGATCTTGTGCATACAAAAGTTCTGCAACTACTGCTCTTCATCCCAAACCTGCATTATGATGCAATCCCACCAGTTACTGCTCGTTTCTCACGTCCAGAAGAGGTGCTCCATGGTCTGCAACTCCTCCATGAATGTCATTAACAGCTTTTAATTATTTTTCATTATTTCCCTTAGCAATCTGTCCTCAAAGAAATCATCATCTCCCCCATCGTTGCAGTACATCCTGACGCTCTGCCTATATTGGAGGATAGTTGTGTTTGCAACAATCATGACAGCTGTGCAGGCTCCATTCTTCTATCAGAGATGGTGGACAGTGAAAAGTGCTCAGCAGGTTTGTGTGGTTTTAAAAGAAGGTGAGAATATTATGGGAGATGGATGGCATTATGAAATGGAGGAAGTTGCATGATGGGAACTTGATCCCTTCTCGTAACCCTCCCTCCCCCGCATAACTCATGTGTGCCCCACAACACATTGCAAAAATTCTGCAAAAGGTATTTCACCAGAGGGTAGCGTGCAGCACACTGGGATATCTACCTATGGTGCACAGCACTCTGCATCGACACATGCTCTCCTGGGGACTACACGAAGGGCCAATGCAAGCAGCCAAGTGTGCACACACATGAATGATATACTAACTGCAGTGACTTTACACCAATATAACTTCCACTGATTGAAGCTTGTAGCACAGACATGTCCTGAGGTACAAATTACAATGCCTTATCTCTTCTAGGATTTTACATCAAAATAGCTATCTCGATGCACAGAACAAAACTTCCCATTGCAGTGAAGACAAAAACCACTATAAAATTGGTGCAAAAATGGATGACAGACCATGCTCAAAGAGTAGCTATCAATGGTTCACTGCCAAACTGGGAGCTCTGTTCTAGAGGGGTCCCACAGAGGTCAGTCCTGAGTCCAGTGCTATTCAATATTTTCATTAATAACTTGGATAATGGAGTGGAGAGTATGCTTATAAAATTTGGATGACACCATCCTGGGAAGAGTTGTTAGCATGTTGGAGGACAGGATTAGTATTCAAAATGATCTTGACAAATCGGAGAATTAGTCTAAGCAACAAGATGAAATTCAACAAATACACGTGCAAAGTACTACACTTAAGAAGAAAAAATCAAATGCACAACTACAAAATGATGAATAACTGGCTCGGAAGTAGTACTGCTGAAAGGCTCAGTTTTGTTCGTGGACACAGCTATCTTGGGATAGCTATCTTGATGTAAAATCCTAGTAGAGATAAGGCACTGTAGTTTTTACCTCAGTGTAGCTAATGGGTGTAAACCCAAAGCAGAAAGTATAAGATTGACTAATGAGGTGCACTGTGATAAAAAAACTATTGTGCCTTGTCTCCACTACGATTTTACATCAGTAGCTATCTCAATGTAAAAAAGAATACCATTTGTGCAGTGAAGACCTAGTCTTAGGCTTGGTCTACACTTCAAAGTGACTAAAAGAAAACCACATCCCTGAGCAATGGTAGCAAGGTCAATGGAAGAATTATTCCGTCAACCTAGCTGCATCTGCACTGGGAGTTAAGCCAGCATTGCTACAGCACTCAGGGGTGTGGATTTTTCACACTCCTGAGAGCTGTAGCTATGTCAACATCAGTTTTAAGCATAGACCAGGACTAAGCTATATTGTTATAAGACACGTGGTGGTTATAGTGGATCACAAATTGAATGAGTCAGCAATGTGATGCAGTTGCAACAAAGGCTAATACCATTCAGGCATGTATTAACAGAAGTGTTGTATGTAAGACACAGGAGGTAACTGTGCCATTCCACTAGGCACTAGTAAGCTTCAGCTGAAGTACTGTGGTCAGGTCTGGGCACCACACACCTCAAGGAAAATGTGGATAAACTGGAGATAGTTCAGAGCAAAGCAACAAAAATGAAAAGAGGTTTAGAAAACCTGACGTATGAGGAAAGGTTAAAAAACTGGCTATGTGTAGTCTTGAGAAAAGAAGACTGAGAGTGGGCCTGATAACAGCCTTGAAATATGTTAAGGAGTTGTTATAAAGGGGATCAATTGTTCCCTATGTCCACAAAAGGTAGGACAAGAAGTAGTCAGTTTAATCTGCAGCAGTAGAGATTTAGGTCAAATATTAGGAAAAACTTTCTAACTGTAAGGATAATTAAGCACTAGAATAGGCTTTCAAGGGAGGTTGTGGAATCCCTGTCACTGGAAGTTTTTAAAATCAGGTGAGACAAACACCTGTCAGGGATGGTGCAGGTATAGTGATCCTGCCTCAGCACAGGGGGCTGGGACTTGATCACCTCACGATGTCCCTTCCAACCTTGCATTTCTATATATAATATACCTTTAGTATATCTTTATACTGATATAACTGTGTCCACACTAGGGTTTTACCAGCATAGCTAAAGTTATACAACTTCCATGTGTAGACAAAGCCTAAGGTTTTCCTAGAGCACACAGATGTAGCTGCAAACCTGCTGAGGTCTTTGAAAGTGGAAGGTATTCTGAGGCCTGGCCTACACTTGAAAATTAGATTGATATAGCTACATCATTCAGGACTGTGAAAAATTTCATGCCCTGAGCACCATAGGTAAGGGACCTAACTCCTGATGTAGACACGACTAGGACTAAGGATTCTTCTGTTGATCCAGTTAGTGCCTCTTGAAAAGATGGATTAACAACAATGGAAAAACCCCTTTTGATGATGTTGGAAGCATCTACACTACAGTGCTACAGAAGCAGAGCACAGCTATTGTAGCATAGACATACCCTGAGGCTATCTCTACACTACAGAGCCTATACTGCCATAGCTATAATCGCATAGCCCCCTAGTGCAGATGCAGCATACCCCAACAATTTTTCAGTATAGGAACACCACCGCCCCAAAAGACATTAGCTTTGTCAACAGAAGCATTCTTCAGTCAGAATAGCTGTCTTTACTGGAGGTTTTGTCAGCATAGCTATGTTGCTAGGGGGTGTATCATCCGTGAATGAAACAGCTATGCCAATATGTTTTAAGTGTAGACCAGGCCTCAGCCTCTCCTTCCTGCACCTGCAGAGCTTGTGGGGCAAGAGGAGACCCATGCCACTTCCCTCTCCACTTTTCTGCAATCAGGGAAGGGGCTCTGGGATTCTCCGGCATCCACTTCTGGGTGCAAGGAGTATTATGCAGAGCTCCTCCTCCCTCCAATGGGCCTGATATGGGTTAGGGACTCAAAGGCTCTGCTCCCCTCAACACTGCTTCCAGATAGTAGTTGTGCTCCTCACAGCCCTTGACTTCCCCATGGCTGCTCCAACCCTACAAGAGACATAAAGGGAGAAGGGAATGGAGTGCAGTGAAGTGTCCATGAAGCTCTGTCATCCCCCCTTAGGTGATTCCCAATCATTCCTCCCTACCGCATTTTATCAAAAACATAGAAAATTCACATGCAAAAAATGGAAGAGAAGTTAAGTTTGCTTAGCAACAACACAGTCACACTGCCCTAGGGCAGAAAAGGCACACCAAAATCCTTCAAAAACCAAGACATGCAGAATTAACATCCACACTACAGCCCTAATACTGCCCTCATGCAGATGGCATGAAACACTGGGAATATAACAGAACTTTCCATTCTCTCTGTGCCCACCACAACTTCAAATCACTATCCATTCATAAACTCCCACTGACCCTTTCTATAGTTGGCGGAGCAGTGCTGAGTCTGGGAACATTTGCAGCTGGTTGTCAGAATTCATGCTGCCATCTCAGGAGACTCATGGCTGCAGTTATGCACTACAGGATGCTCACGTGCCCAGGAGGATGACAAAAACAGCTAGGAATGTAACAGTACTTTACCCCATCCTAACAACTGCCATTTTCTCTGTGTCCCACCACAATCCCAAATCTGCACTCCTATTTACACACTACCATTGACCGTCACTGTCCTCTGTACTACACCATTGACCTGGACAGGACCTGCAGTAAATTTGCAGACATCGCAGTCTCAGCAAGGGGTAAGGCAATCTCCCTGAGAAACACCTTAGGATAAGGATGAGTTTTAAAACTGTTAAACGTCTTAACGGTTGTCCCCGCACTGCACTTCACCCTCCCTGCTGATCTCCATGTCTATCTGTCAAATGGGGATAATGACGTTTACCTCCTTTGTAAGCACTTTTGAGAACTACTGATGGAAAGCGCTATATAAGAACTAGGTAGTTTTATTAGGGATGGGTATGGTACCGCACTGCAATTTCTGAGGGACTCCTTAGATCTGTGACTTAAGAGGATGAAGTGAAGTCTGTGTGGCTTTGCCAATATAGTTGTGTCCACACAAGGAAAGCTTTGTTAGTATATTATGCCAGTATTCCTACAACAGGAAAGCACTCCTAGTGTATTCATGGCCATAACTCTTATATAGCACTTTTCAGCCAAAGACCTGTTTCTTAAAAACCAGATAAACATCACTAGCCTCATTTTACAGGTGGGGAGACTGAGGTAATTTGCCCAAAGTCACAAGGTAGGTCAATGGCAGAGCCAGAGCTCCTGAATCCCAGGTCAGTGCCCTAGTCACTGAACTGAATGATTCATATTTAATAGGTAGCATCACTATCCTGGGTACATTCAGGTTGCCTAAACGGAGGGTTTGTCTACACAGGGAAATTGACCAGCACTATTCTAGAATAGCTAAATTACACCATGAAAACCTGTCCTGGAATAGCTAATGCTGGTCAACTCCCCCGTGTAAACAAGGCCAGAGAGGATCTGACAAGACTCCTACACACGTGGATGGGGCAGATGAAAAGAAGCTGTATTAGTCCCCCCCATCCCGAGAGGGGGCACGAGCAGCAGGAGGAAACGGTACCACGCAGGGCACATAAGAAAACGCCTGAAATGGCGCTTTTTCAGGGTCTCTCTTTCCTGTCAGCAGCTCCCGCCTCCAGGCCGTCCTTAGACTCCTTAGAACTGAGATCGCTGCGGCTAGATGCCCCCCAAATCCAACCCCAATTGCAGTGACCTGGGGGCGTCGCGTCTGCTTTTCCCCAGACCGGGATACCCCGCCCTCCGCCCCGCCTTTTTCACTCCGGCGGGAGTGGGACCGGGACCGCGGGCGCTGGGCGGCCCCACCAGGAGGGGGCCGGAGCGGAAGGCCCAGCGCTCAGCTGTCACCTGACTGCGGCGGAGCGCTACCGCCCGCGCGGACGGCACCCAATGGAGGCGCGCAAGAATATGAGGCTAAGATGGTGGCGGCGCCGGCCTTCACGTGTCCTGCACACGTGGGACTCGTCGCCGTTCCCTTCGCCTTTTCCGGGCTTCCGTAGGCAGCTGGCTGTCCGCCCGGCCGCCCTTCCCCCCCGCTGATCCAGCGAACGCAACGTAAACAAACGGCGGGGATCCAGCCGAGCCAGGGGCAAGTGCACAGGTGAGCGATAGCGGGCGGGCGGGCGCAGGCGCAGGCGCGGGGCCTTCCTGCATCTGGGAGAGACTCACTCAGCCACGCGCTGGCGCAGCCGGGCCCCAGTCTCGCTCCCCCTCCCCCCCGCCTCTGGGGGACTGACGCAGGTGCTGCGGTGCCTGGTGGTGGTGGGGCTAGTCCCAGGGCGACTCCCCCCCACACACACACGCACACACACTCGGGCCGCGCAGCTACCCCTTCGCGGGGAGGAGCCAGCCCGCGTCTGACCAACGGACCCTACTTGGGGATCGCGGCACCTGCCACTGAGAGGCAGCCGCCGCTGAGGCCAAAGATGGCAGCTGGGCTGGAGTCTTGTCGCCGTTCCCTTCGCCCAGCAGTAACCCGAGCCCTGGTGCTGCCACCCTTTAAGTTGCATGGGGGGTTGCTGCAGGCCTGAAACGTAGTGGGTGCTTGAAAATTAATCGACTTGTTTGGCTCAGGGGCAGGGCTGTGAAAAATGTCTTGCCCTGAGTGCTATGGTTAGACGGATCTAATGTCCAGTGAGTTCTTCCATCTGCGTAGCTACTGCCTCTTGGCCTGGTCTGCACTACCAACTTATGTCCGTATAACTACCTAATTCATGGTGTAGACAGTGCTACATCCATGGGAGAGCGTCCTGTCATCACAGGGCAGTCTACACGGGCGGCTGCAGTCAATGGGAGATTGCCACAGCTACCGCCTCATGTGAAGGCGGAGAACCTATCCGGATGGGAGAAGCTCTCTGGGTAGCGTCTTCACTAAGCCATGACGGCAACGCTGTAAATGTAGACAAGCCGTTGTAGAGATGGATTAACTGCATTAACAGAAACACTTTTCACATCGCTATAGGAAATGCTCAGTAGCGCATTAGTGCAGGCCACAGTTCTAGTGATGCCCCTGTGGTGGCTGTAGTGTAGACATGGCCTGAGCATTTTACTAGTGTACACAGGTTCTGACAGAGCACAGCACAGTGCCCTACTCTTAATATATTACTTTATATTTAAAAATATACCTATTCAAAGTTCTAGAACTGGTAGTACATTTTATCATGATAGCAACATGTCCTAAAGATAATGGCAGTTCCATGTCCTCCGTGCCCCCCTCCTCATCTCTCCCAATAACTGATCTCATATTTCCATTAGGCTTGACTCTTTTTGGCATGGTTAGGTAGAACAGTGCCACGAATACGGAGTTGCATTTGCTTATCTGGAGTTGGTCCTGCTTTGAGCAGGGGAGTGGACTAGATGACTTCCTGAGGTCCCTCCCAACCCTAATCTTCTATGATCTGCATATGGTTGTGAGCAGGATTAGCCACTTTCACAGAAAGGGAAAATGTAGAGCTTCAGTTGTGTTAGCACTTACATACGGTGCTGACAAGCACTCTAGAAATATCTAAGATAGAGCTAAAGTAACCTTGTGGATTTTTAAATGTAATCTGCATTTAAATCTAATCTAATCTGTCTGCATTTATGAAATACCCATCATTTCTGCATCATTCTTTCACTGAAGTGGGGATGCTGGATTTGCAGAAGCAGTGGATATATAGGCCAGGGTTTTCCTGGGATATTTCAGGTCTTCATGCCTGGGAGAGAATCTTCAATCTTTGGGTCTAAGTCCTTCCATGGAACTACTAATATTAACCACCATGACACTGCTGTGGTCTGTATTTCACTTTCCAGGAGTCCACACTACATCAGCTCCCCCTCAAGCTGGTCATGCCTCCTCACCTCTAGCAAAGCCAAAATTATGTGTTTTGCTCAGCAAGTTGCTATCACTTAGCCCCTACTTTCCTCCCTCTATGCAGCTCCCAAATTTCATTTACCCATTTACCTTTCTCTGTGTCATATAGAATAGAGGAGCAACTGATTCTGTGACTACTTTTTATTTATAAACACTTGTTGTTATATTCAAAACATCCATTGGGAAACACCCCCAATCTTTTATGCAACACAGCAGTAGGAAATACCCTAAAGCTTTTAGTGACGCATCACAAAAGTGAAAGTTAAATCATTCCAGGAACATTAATGTCGTCAGCCGATAGAGAGGTAAGTCTAAATAAATGTCTTATATTAAGGATTCTGTTTTGAATACTGCAGTTTGCTTCTCATAAATGAATGTTAATAGTAAGATCAGAAAATAGTTCTAAACTTTCTGTTTAATAAACATGAATGATTTTTATAGGTAAAAAGATAGCTTGCACCTTTGTCCTTATGTAAGTGAAACTACCTTGTTTCTTTTATAAATATTCGTAAGAATATAATTTGTTAGAATGTGAGTAAAATACATTTAATTTATGATTTTTCAGTCCCTATTTTCTTTTACAATCATTTATTAAAGAATCACAAATAAGCTTGATTTACAAAACTATACCATAAAATGTTGATAGTAAAGTCTTTGTATGATCAGTGTTCAGATTCAGTTTGTATTTAAAATTCTGCACATTGATGTTAGTGTGTTCTCCAATGTGACAAATATATTTTGAAGACTTAGGGAAATGGAAGCTGACTGTCACAAAAAGACAGTTTCAGTAAACATCTAAAGGAGGTTTGCATGTAGATACAGTGTGACAATTTGAGATTTTTTATCTGGTCACAACAAATGTCATAGTTAGTCACTATTACTTGAATAATTTATTATTTAATGCAATACATATTAAGTAAAATATCTGCTATAAAATTATTTCCAGAATTCAAAAAAGATAAAAATAGTACATAATAATGGGGTAAATGAATAAAAAATTGTCTAAAAAAGAAGTGTTTGTGTGTGGGTGAAAAATAGGGGGAGGTTGTATTACTAATATCCCTGATGCTTTCGTCTTTTTTGTGGTGGGGGGAGTTCAATACATTTATCCTGTTTCCTCTTCTGTTTGCAGACGATATTCTTCCAAAAAAAGTCTGAAAAGAATCATTGCACTATGTGCAGTGGTATTTATTGTGTGTGTGTTTGTTAAATCTTCAGAGAAGGGCCACTTAATAGAAACAAAAAGGACAAGGCTGCTGGCTAAACCATCAATTTCTACACAATTTACTTTTCTGTTTAAAAACAAAACCGTTTCTTGACCTTGTGGTTTCAAAGAAGCTTCCAAATCTGATCCAAGATTTATTAATCAGATTACAGGTAGACTGTCTCCCGGTAAGGGAAGCCTTTGCCTACAAATTGGATTTTATTTTTAGGAAGGGGGGACTTTTTCAAAATCAAATATTAATTGAAATGTTTCTAATTTTTCCCATTTACATTGAACTGTCTATAGCACTGTCCTAATATACAAAAAGTGAAACGGACTACAAGCGAAAGAGAAACCAATTCATTGATTTTTACCACCCAGTTTTAGAGGAATGAATGTATATATGCCAACATTTAAAAATCTTTCAATGTAAGCTTGGGAATACTTTTTCTAAATAAGCTTGGGTGTCTAGGAGCCAAAAGTCCCTCACCAGAAGCTTTTATGTGCATTCAGGTTTTTCATTGTATTACCTTCACCTTCTCCCTCTTCCCACTGCATCTTGGTTTCCTCTTCGGATGTTCTGATTCACTAGGGGTGACTCCTCTCTTTCGGTAGGCCAAGGTTAGCTCTTCAAGAGTCTGACCTCCCCTCTCTGGGCCCTACTCTCACTTTGTCTATTCTGGCTGAAGCAGAGATGGAGTGTTAGAGTCACAAAGGAATTTATTAACATAAAGTTAAGGTTGCCTGGTGGAATCTCATGCCCTTTCATAACATCAAGTTCAGCAAAACTTAACTCTTTATTTGCAGGTATTCAGAGGCTCAGGTACATACCAGTGCAACCCTTAATTCTGCCCCTCTGAGGTTGGTAATAGCCACTGGGAATTATCGGCATGCACGCCAGCTGTGTTTGCTTTTTTGAGTGTAGCTGGATTGAATGGTGGAGGGATTATAAATTGGACCTGTGATTGTGATATGAGGTGATCTGCAGGACCCTGCCCTTTGGAAGAAGGGTCTCTGAGTGCCTCTGCCTTCCCCTCACCACGAGCATGCACCCTGAGGGGATGCAGTTTGCCTCATTTCAGGGCTGAGTTGTATAAAGTGTCAGTAGTATTGCCCAGGATCATCGTCCCATAAAGATTGTCAGCAGTGAAGTAGGATGTATGAGTGGTATGTGAGTGTTATGGTAGGTGAGTAGAAAGTATAGTGGTAGATGGAATCCTGTGAATAAGGATGAAGGTGATGTGTAAAATGGATTAGGCTCAGTGTTTTGAGTAGCAACATAACCAGCAATCATTCTCACATATCAGCGTAGAGCATGTGTAATTCATTATCTTTCAGAAAATACGTAGAGCTCTTTCTAAATTATCTGTACAAATTAGCAGGACACATTTCCCAAAAGCAGAAAAATCCCTTAACAGAGGCAGTAGCAGCATACCTACAGATCATTCTCAGAGTTCTGCCAAAAGTGGGGTTTAAACTTACAGTGCATGTGTGTAGCTCAGCTTCAATGACTGTATTATGTCCCCTGGAGCCACCAAATTACTGTGACAATGGATTGCCTACACACCGTCATGCATAGGCTTGCTGCACATGTGCATTTCAATCTCTTTGGAGCGTGAGTTTTAGTGTTCTAAACAGCTAAACTCTTCCATTATTAACTTTGTCAGTATTGCTTTGCCAAAGGGGCATTGGGTGCCATGCACCAGCTGAGATAAAATGTCAAGTGAATGAGATCAGTTGGGATACAGTTAGAGCCATAGTTTGAACCCGAGGTGTGTGGGGTGGGGAAAGGAAATAAAAAGAACCTGTTGATTTTCTAAAATGCTGGGTTTTTTTGGAGGGCTGTATCTCAGGAACCCCTTGCTCAAATGACCCCAAATTTCGCCTATTTACACTACTCAGCACCACCATGAGGTGCAGAAAATTTTATGACAAGCTGAATATGCATGCAGATTTTAGAGCACTTAGAGTTGATCTTTAAACAGAAAGTGCAGCTCGAATTTCAGTTTGGCAGAGTCGGCACTCTGATACGAGTGTTTGGATTTGGTTCATGGAGGCCGTAAGCTTAGCTGAGTTACCAGCCTCCAGCTTATCCAACTACTGAGGGAGTAAACTCCAGCAGTGGGCAGGAGTTGAAACTATTCTTTAGTTTCACTGTTGTCGCAAGCTGCCAGCATTCCAAGAATGGTAGCTAGGTAGGTTTGTAAAGACAGAGCAGTCCTCCCGGACTGTTGGCAAATAAGAAAAAGAGGGGGGAAATAGAACATAAATGGTTAAAAAGTTATTTTAAAATTCCTTTCATTTGTATAATCTAAGTTGTCACTGGTAACGTAGGTAAAGACTTTGGGCCCTGATCCTGCAGCTGGCTGTGTGCACACATAGGGGTCAACCTGCATGGAGCCAGCTGCAGAAGCAGGGTCTTTGTTTGGTTTTTTAAATATATTATTTTAACCCGTTAATGTTTCTTGTAAACAGTGAAATTACAATAAAGAGAAATATATAAAAGCAAACTTAAAAAAAATACTGTAGAATTGTCAGAATTTTTCTACCTCCAAGTTTAAATGAAATTTACAGAGAAATGCTTGTTAGTTCATTTATTGGTTTCACATTGTACTTAACCTGTTTGGTTATTTATATTTAAAAACTGCATTACTGATGTTTTGATGGCAGCCATTATTGCTGAAATCAACACTTGCCAACAAATTTCCATCTTGCTGTACAACTGGTGTAATAAGAAAGAAAAATTTAATGTTTAAACAGAAAAGTTTTCCCAATTATTACATAATTATCAGAGCACAATAAAAATTGACTTGGAATCTTTGTAAATTTGCTTTTAGCATATTTTAAAATACTATATTAAATGCAATCTTCCTACAAAACTCTGAATAAAATAATGCATGTTCCCTGAGGCCCAGATCCTCCAAGGTATTTAGGTGATTTAAGTGAAAACAGTGAGAGTTAGATGTTTAAATACCTTGGAGGATTTGGGCCTGAGTTAAACAGGTCTTATGATTCATCAGAGAAACAACTATACAAAAAGATTAGTTAGGTTTTTTTTTCATTTTTCCTATTGTGTTTTGTATTAAAGAATGGCACAAAAGGAACACCTTGCAGCAAAACTTAAACTTTGTTTAAGGGAAGACAAAATTCAACTTTGGAAACCTCCATACACAAATGAAAATAAAGAAGCTGGTCTGGAGTTGAAGGTACATATTCTGCCTGACTGTTCTGTGGTCACTTTTTTCACTTTTATTTCGTACACCTAACAGATTTTACTATTTTATGTTTTACTAATGTATGTTCTGTCACTTTTCTGTTAGGAGCTTGCACAGAAATATTCAGTCAAGCTGAATCACAGTGAAAATGAAACAGAGAGCATACTTGAAGAAATAAGATGTAAAGCAGTTGAGCGTGGAGCAGGAAATGAAGCTTATAAGAAAACAGGGGTTGCAACACTTGAAGTGGTTTTGCCTTTTAAGATCAGAAAAGTAAGTCTGTATACATTAACGTTTTGAAAAGAAGCATAACTAAAATCCATAGTAGAGGCCATAAAACTGTCATTAATTCTGTATTTGATGCAAAATGTTTTATTTGTACAAAATAGCTAATTAGTTGGAGGCAAAGGGAACCATCTAGAAAAAAAAATAAAGAAAACACATTTCAGCCATTCCCTCTTTAGCATTATTCAGAAACAAGTTCTGAATAGAGAAAAATGAACCATATTTAACTGTCTCATTTAATTTGATATAACCATCCAAGTTAAAAATGAACAAACATATGATCCTCACTCAACTTTAGGTGTTTTATACAAGAAATAAAACTGTCAGTATATGGATATTGTTCTTTTTATATATATATTTTGTTTAATCACTGTTTTAATTATAAACAAAATCCTTATTTAGGCTCAGTTAGTAACCCAATAACAACACTATCTTTTGTCAGGTAAAGGACACTTGCCTGACAACTGTATTAATATATATCTATATATTTGGGTAATACTGTAAATTAAAAATGTATCTACTTTATGGTAGATTTATACCATGTGGTAAAACAGTATACCATTGCAGCAAATGGTAGGTGTCCGGCTTTTAATGATGCAGCGTGCACGTATGCTTCCATTGATTAAACTATGGTTCAGCTAACTGTTTTCTCAAATTAGCTATATGGCTATAGTGTTGAGGGAAAATTAGCTTGAAATGGCTAACTAAGTCCAGTGCTTGGAGTTGAACTCGAGTGGAAAAAATGATTTTCTAGTATGTCTTGGACACTTAGCCATGTTACAAAACCACCAGATGACTTAGCATATTTGAGAACTTTTCTTCAAGAAATATCAGGTTTATGACTCTGTAACTGTGTAGATGAAGACACTCATGGACAACATGCTCATGTGCCTGCCTCAAGCCAGATCCATGAGTCCCTGGTTTTCACGGGTCTTGACAAAATGACTAAATTTTCCTCAACACTTAAAATAAAAATCTTCATCCTATTTTAAAGATGCACCTGTTGCAGCACCATAGTTAAGTAGTTCCAGAGAGGTAGCCATGTTAGTCTGTATACAGCAAAAACAACGAGAGTTCTGGGGCACTTTAAAGACTAACATTTAATATTTGTAGACATAAGCATTCGCATCTGAAGAAGAGAGCTGAAATCTCTCGAAAGCTTATGTCTACAAATATTAAATTTGTTAGTCTTTAAAGTGCCCCAGAACTCTCATTGTTTTTACCATAGTTAAGGTTGGTTTGAGTTCCACTCTTTAAAGCAGGGATTCAACCACTTGTTTCATGTTCAAAGAAGAACTGCACCCACTGTTTAAAAGAAAGAAGATTAACTCTGTGTTCTGAATGAATTTACTTTTGCAAGTAAATCTTTTAACGTTTACTTAAAAAGGAGGGTTTTTTAAAAGCATTTAGCACCTGTGTCAAACTTTTTGTTTGTTTTGTTCTAAATTATATCAGCTCATTATTGTATTATCTATACAAAAATTGTATCTTGAATAGATCTAATACAATGGATAGCTTTTTTTATTAAAGAAATTAAACTTTTCAGTCATGATGACTAATCCTGTCATTCATCAGAGGTTGGAGAATAATCTTCATAGAAATTAACAACAAATTCTTTCCAAGTGCCTGCAATTTCCTGTTTTTAATGGCATTGAGGCCACAGGTTGCTCTTGGGGGCTTCCTTGCATGGGGAAATTTACTGATATAATTATGCAGCTATAAAATTATACCACTATCATTATATTAGTATAATTTGTTTTACTAGCTCCCAGACACTTTTATTCTGGAATAACTAGTAATATAATTTCCCAGAAAGGCAGACACTTAGTGAAGATGACCACCATCTCCATTCAGGAACTTCGTTTCCTGACTGCATCTGGGAGTGGGATCACTTCACTCCTGTTGATAACAATAGAAGATGGTTTCCATTACTGCTGAAGGCAGTATATGCTCTTATTCCCATTGACAACAATGGCATCCATTTTGAAAGATGCAGTACTTAGTGTTTTTGAAGTGAGTATTTCTGAAGGAGATTTTATGTGCCAGCTTCCGCTGAAAGATAAACTTTTATGAAGATATTGGGCTGGGGACTTAATGGTAAAGCTTTATTTGAAAAAACTATGCATTGCAGAAGCTCTACTCATTAGGGACTGCGGAGCAGGTGCAGGAGGATGTTAAATTATTGAAAAGCACAGTGAAAGTTCCTAAACAACCTTAACTCTGCTCTGTAGCATCACTATGAAGAAAACAATCTAATATGTCTTTATCTAATTTGGGACCACAAACATTCATAGGCTTTAATTATAATCTGACTATTCTGTGGCATGACAACAAAGCAGTTGAAGTTGAGTGCCTTAATTGTGCATTTCTATAGCTTAACTTGTTTGGATTTGATTTAACCTTAACTCTGACTTTACTGACTTTATCATGATTATTTTGGGATAATTACATCCCTGTAAATTATTACTAATGTGTACTCTTAACCTTAAAACAATCTTAATATAGTTTTTGTCTGGAAATAAAGAGAGAAATTGTGGCTGCTTTAACGTAGTTAATTAAGAAAATACCCTAAGTACCTGGATACCATAACTTTTTAAAATATTTACACTAGACCAGAAAAAACGTGCTGGAGACTAAATTGATCATCACTGGCGAGGCACTAAAATCCCAGTAAGTATAATAATCTTTGTCTTTTTTCCCCCTTTAAATGGTTAATGTCCTCTTTTGGTTTGTGTTACTCTTTTACATAGTGCTTTATTACAGTATGTTCTAGATCAGGGGATCTCAAACTTTTTCATAGGGTGGAGCATCTTGATAGAGCATGTGGCATGGACATATCTTGTTTATGACTGCATATCATCTCTGTAGCTACAGTGGCAATTGCTTACGTGGAAAAGTCTTGTGATTTAACTAGTAGAAACAAGGTGAAGAGTTAGCACCACATGACAAGCGTTTTCCCTTACAATATATGCTATATATGGATGCCATCTAGCTACTTGGTCTATCCTGGCCACTTTCCTGACTGCTCTACTCTCTTCTCAATACCTAGGGCTTCTGTTTTTCTGCGTTTATTGAGTTCATTTTTCAGGGTTTATTTTTAGCAATTCTAGAGTTTTATGTAGATGCCCAAAAATTAGGTTTTTGGAGGACTCTCTTTATATATACTGTACTGAGTAATACATATTATTTACGTTACTCATTACATAATATATACTGTAGTAAGCACTCTCTTTATAATGTTCCCTATTGCACTTTAACACAGTACTGTTTAAAGCACACTATGGAACCTTTAGTGCACACCAGCAGGGTCTACATGAACCAATTAATGTGCATCACATTAGTGCCGTTTAGAAATCACATCCCTGTAGTTTAGAATATTAGAGTTGGAAGGGATCTCAGGAGGTCATCTAGTCCAACCCCTTGCTCAAAGCAGGACTAACCTCAGCTAAATCATCTCAGCTATGGCTTTGTCAAGCTGCAGCTTGAAAACCTCTAAGGATGGAGTTTCCACCACCTCCCTAGATAACCCATTCCAGTGCTTCACCACCCTCCTAGTGAAAAACTTTTTCCTAATATCCAACCTAGACCTCCCCCACTGCAACTTGAGACCATTGCTCCTTGTTCTCTCATTTACTACCATTGAGAACAGCCTAGCTCCATCCTTTCAAAAATAATAGCCAATGGCTCTGAAACCACATCAGCCAACTCCCTGAGCACCCTTGGATGCATTGCATCTGGCCCCATGGACTTGTGTATATTTTCATTATTGCTTCATGTAGAAAAGTCCTTAGATACAAGAAACCATTTCTAGTGTTTTTCCAGTGTTTACTGGATAACCCGTTTTATTTCTTTTTATTGGGCATGTTTTATTGGTGTTCATTGATTAAAACCTAAAATCAGAAACCGTATCAATATCTTATCCTCTCCTCATCTGAGATAGCAAGTGTATTTTGTCCAGTTACTAGTAATGTCATTTTATCTTCAAGCAGCATTATAATAAAAGTTTGAAACCAGTTACAGATATATAACATTTTAATTTTTATTGCAATAGTTTGCCAAAATATTTCATATCAAAATTAGATGAATAGGTATTTATACTTATGGAATGAACTACTTTATTTCACAGGATTGCACAGACCTATGGATTTCAAGAAAAATGTATCAAAATAATTATAAATAAGAAGCAGCTTGATCTTGGTATGTGTCGCCAATTGAATATATTATATTTATTTTGTAATTATGTGTTTCTTAGAAATCATAGTTTCTGTGACTGAGAAAGTTGCAGGAAATATCTTAAGATCAGGGAAATAAGGGTTAGACAATAACAGCAGTCATACTTGTTAGCTTCTAATGTAAAGGAAGTCCAAGATATTGTGATGGTCAAAATCGAAGGAGAGAATTATGGCAGAGGACAACTTTGTGTGTTTTAAAAGCTCAATCTGCCACTCAGATCTACAGCAAGAGGTTTTGGTAAATTATATGATTTAAAGTGACATGTTCTAAACTTTTCTTTAGTACCTTTACCATCTTTCTTGGTTTGCCAGACATTTGTGTGAATAGAAGTTTTATCTTTACAAATTAACTTTCTTCTGTTCTTTATTGAGTCATTCATTGATATCCTACATTCAGTGTCTATGACACATTTAGCTATCTTGGAAAAAATCATGATGTAAATGGAGATAAAGGATGGAATAGTTAGAACACTAGCCTGGGCCATGAGAGACACAGGTTCAGTTTCCTGCTCTCCTCCCCCGACTTCCTGTGTGACCCTGGGCAGGAAGTCTCTCTTAGTCTCTCTCTGCCTTAGTTCCCCATCTGTAAAACAAAGGCAATAGCACTTTCCTACCTAACCAGGGGTATTGTGAAGGTAAATGCATTAATAAAGATTGTCAGGTGCTCAGATGCTACAGTAATAGGGGCCATTTAAGTATCTTAGAAACATAGACAAATAGTGAACTGTCTCATCACTTTGGTTTCAATTTTTTTCTTCTGTTGAAATTATTAACTATCAACTTCATTGGCAGCAGGAATTAGCCCTGCATGTTTCGAGTAAAAGGACGAGGGTATTTTAAAATATGGAAGCTTTGGGGGATAAAGGCCTGATCCTGAAAGATTCCGATTGCCTTTAATTACCACTGAAGATTTTGGTAACTGATGGTACTGAATATCTGTGATTGGGCCCCAAGTTTCACATTGCATTAGTCAGTACTTGAGTCTTTCAGTTTAGTATTTGGACAGTACAGCATGATATATAAGATATTTCTGTGAATAATAAAAATATTCACACTTAGGCTAGCTGGAATAAATGTATAAGGGGAATCAGCCATCACATTAGAGGACATAAATCCACCACTAATTGTTGGGTTAAGAAAAAGTACCAGATCATGTAAGTCTTAATATTGAGGGACTGTATTTGGGGATGAGTAACCCCTGTATGCTTGTGAGAGGAAGGGATCCACTTTGAAGTGCTGGTATATTGGCAAATAGTGCTACATAATGGAGTGGTGGAGGGAGTTTGGGAAAATGCATTGTCTTAGGTGGCTGTTTCTGTTGAAATCTTCCTAGTAGGAATAGCTGTTTTTAAACTAGTTATCTGGCTGTACAATATGAAATGTCCTGTCTTCATAGAAGTAATTTGTTTTTCATATTCATCACGATCTATTTTGCAGGAAAAACACTTGAAGAGCAAGGCATAACACACAATGTAAAGGTCATGGTGCTTGACCTAAAACAGAGTGAGGAGGACACCAGAAAAAAAGTTCAGGAAGAGGAAATGCAACATAAGAATGAGACCATGAAGGAAAAAGAAAAAAATGAAACGATGAAGAGAACTAAGAAGGGTTTAGAAATACTGGCAACGAGAGGTATGGGGTTTTTACTCTTAAGCACAGTAGAAGGTAGCAGTATGAATTAAAGAAAAAAACACTTCTAATGTACCTTGTTTTTTTAATGGAAAGATTAGTATAACTTTGGGTTGTGATCTAATCCAGTGGCTCTCAACCTTTCCAGACTACTGTACCCCATTCAGGAGTCTGCTCTGTCTTGTGTACCCCCGAGTTTCACCTCACTTAAAAACTACTTGTTTACAAAATCAGACATAAAAATACAAAAAGTGTCACAGCACACTATTACTGAAAAAATGGCTTACTTTCTCATTTTTACCATAGAATTATAAAATAAATCAATTGGAATATAAATATTATACTTACATTTCAGTGTTTAGTATATAGAGCAGTTTAAACAAATCATTTGTCTGTTTAAAATTTTAGTTTGTACTGACCTTGCTAGTGCTTTTTATGTAGCCTATTTTAAAACTAGGCAAATATTTAGATGAATTGATGTACCACCTGGAAGACCCCAGGGATATGTGTAGACCTGATTGAGAACCACTGATCTAATCACATCTAAACAAGATTGGGCCTTGTCAGTACTTGGATGGGAAACCTCCAAGAAAAACCCAAGTGCTGCAGGAAGTTGTCTAGACGATTCATTTATGCCTAAATTGATGCTGAACAAATCCATTGTCATGATCCTAGGAAGCACCATGCTACTTAAGAGGTGCCATCTTGCAGATGAAATGTAAAATCAGTATGACCTCTTCTGTTTAATCTTTTTGTGAATGTAAGGGTGTTAAAGCCAATATGCTGGCCAGATTCCAGCTTGTGCAATTGCATTTTGCCCACTTGAAAATTGGTTTCTCCAGTTGTTTATAGAATTTTTTGTCACTTCCAGTCTTAATAGATCTTGTTTGTATATTGCTTGTGATTCCGTAAGAGAGACAAGATGGGTTAGCTGATACCTTTGATTGGATCAACATCTGTTGGTGAGAGAGAGAAACTTTCGAGCTTACACAAAGCTCTTCTTCAGGTCTGGGAAATATGCTCAATGAGTCATAGCTAAATATAAGGTGGAAAAGATTGTTTATCCTGTGTAATTAACACATTCAAGGTGAAGTGATTCCACAGAGCTTTTGAATTTTAAGAAAGATATTGTATGAATCTGTTGTTAATGGGGCACTTGAGAATTAAGATAACTGATAATTCTGGAAACATGCCTTGTATTTATTGCAGAAATACCAAGATCAGAATGATAAATTGTAAATTGTTACCTGCTTCTCTTTAATATTTACCTCTGTTAGGACCATAGGTTTCACTTGTCATTCTGTTCCACTGTGTGGCCATTCTCTTCTCAGTGAGTTTTGATGGAGATTACTGGCAACTATGGACAAAGTGAAGAAATAGTTAATTTGAAAGTAGTCCTTTTCAAAATGTGAGTTGCATAGTTTCAGACACTACACCTGCCCGTGACACCCTGTGAGGTTTTAAATCATTACTATTTCTTAAAATATTCTTATTTCCCTAGTTTCAGTTGAAAGACCCACAGACAGGAAACTGAAATGGACTATTCACTGAAGACCTTTCAAATGTAAAAGTATACAAACAAATGAATTTCCTCTAATCTTCTCTTACAATGGGTAATTTACAACAGTATTAGATTGTAACAAAAATATAATTAGGTAGAAGTGCCCCTTGGTATTGGGCCTGTTAGGCAACTTAGACGTCAGTTCTTCAATAAGCTCTTTGCAGGTAGCTCTCTGCACTCGCATAGACTCCCAGAAACATAGTTCCAAAAATACTAACCTAGCATTGTAGAACAGCAGCAACAAACACTTTCAGTCATTGTACAGAGCAGCACTAGACTATCAAGGATCTGTGGGATGACTTCATTGGGTCCATTGGCAGGCTCAAGGATCAACATACACAGCACATTGCGGGATTGGAGCAAGTCAGTGGACGTGAGAGAATAGGATAGAGTTGAAAATCCAGTTGCCTCTGTTGAAGAAAGTTACAGGATATATACTTTGCACGTCTGGGGATTGCAGAGCTTTCCCCTGTTGGCATTTGTATATTGGCAAAACATTTTTTCATATGAAGTCAACCCACAGCAAATAAGAAACAGACCATTGGGTTGAAAGCACCAAAAAAAAAAAAAAATTCAGTTTTAGTTGATAAAACCATAGTGAATAAAGCTTGTTGTTTTATATTTTGCTGTAACCAGTCTTATCAAGTGAAATGCACCATTGGAAATGCAGATGTTTCCTATCCTGAATAAGTTCTTTATAGCACGCACACTTTAATGAAAAAATTTATGCTTGGACTGGGGAGAGATCCAGATTCTGCAGAGAGCTCCATGAAGGCTGTTCATGGGTCAGATGTTCTCATTGCACGTTTGGTGCCGTAATAGATAACTCTCTCTAGAAGCCACATACACTATTCTTCCACTTCATTTTTTTTTTTTTGCGGTTTTTCTCAATAACATGCTTATTGATACGGTTTTAAGACCATAATCTTACTTTGTTCTTATTGTTGAAGGCTTTGATAATAAATTAGTGGTCACTCTTTTTGTTGCAGATGACTATTTAGATCCAGATACCACTCCATATCTAGATATAGCTAATCAAACTGGAAGATCTATTAGGATTCCACATGAAGCCAAAAAAGTAAGTATAACATTTAAAGATATTATTTAGTGACCATTTAAATCTTCACATGTGGTACTTCAAAAATTGTATTGAAACGGTCAAAAGTGATTCTTAAACAATCTCTGTAAGAGCCAGCAAAAACTGATTGCTTAATAGAAATAACCTTCTGATAAAGGTGAAGCAGAACTGTGCTCCAATACATTTGGGAATACTTTGATGGTCTAAGGACAGGGAGGTGTCTAACTTCAGTGATTTCCTGTACAGTCTCACTGTATTTGCATTTTGTCTTCATACTTGGTGCTATACATTAATTTATGTATTTTACAGAACCTATTGTAGCTTCTGGGTGCCTTAGTTCAAACAGTATACAACTAATTTCTTCATTAGACCTCAGTCAGTTTAAATCACAAGCTATAGGGAATGTTATAATAGTTAACTCAAAGTCTTATTAAACAGATGAGTCTTGTTGTTTTTTTGTCTGGAAAGTCACCAAACCAAGGTTCTGGTAGACCATAGAATGAGAATTATACATTTGGGAGCCTTCAACTGAGAATGCCTTTCTACTGATCCTGGACAATGAAACTCCACGAACTGACAGCAAGGGCAACTCACTAGATCTTGACCACGATTGCAGAACAATAGAGGAAGCGACAGTCTCTTCTATGACTAGCTCATTTGCAGATTTAAGAATCATAACAAACATCTAGAATTGCACCCAGAAGGAAGCAAAGTGGCAGGCACCTAGCACGGAGCACCAGTGTAATGTGTTAATTGTGACGCGATTCCCTCACGAGGTGCATAATGTTGTTCTGCACCAGCTGATGTTCCTGTATACTTTTCAGAGGTAACCTCAGATAGCATGTCTACTGCATGTTCTAATGCAACATTTCAGGAAATGGAAACTCACCTTACGGATTTTATTTAGCTCTGAACACAAGACATTGAAGGTGCATGGAGAAATCTTGTAGAATGTTCAGATAAAAGAATGTTCTTTATGGTGCCATTCATTGTCATACTGCAAGAACTAGAAAGTTTTCAGCAACATTCACTACTGCTGTCATTTATTTTAGTAGAATTGAAAAATTAAGATTAGATTTTTGGCAAGTGACTCATGAGATTTTACCACCTATTTGGAAATAGAATCATAGAATATTAGAGCTCGAAGGGACCTCAGGAGGTCATCTAGTCCAACCCCCTGCTCAAAGCAGGACTAACCTCAGCTAAATCATCCCAGCCAGGGCTTTGTCAAACCGCAGCTTAAAAACCTCTAAAGATGGAGATTCCACCACCTCCCTAGGTAACCCATTCCAGTGCTTTACCACCGTTCTAGTGAAAAACTCTTTCCTAATATCCAACCTAGACCTCCCCCACTGCAACTTGAGACCATTGCTCCTTGTTCTGTCATCTACTACCATTGAGAACAGCCTAGCTCCATCCTCCCTGGAATCTCCTTTCAGGTAGTTAAAGGCTGTTATCAAATCCCCCCTCATTATTCTCTTTTGCAGACTAAACAAACCTAGTTCCCTCAAGCTTTCCTCATAAGTTTTGTGCTCCAGCTCCCTAATCATTTTTGTTGCCCTCCGCTGAACTCTCTCCAACTTGTCGACATCCTTTTTGTAGTGGGGGGCCCAAAACTGGACACAATACTCCGAATGCGGCCTCGCCAATAATGAATAGAAGGGAATAATCACTTCTCTCGATCTGCTGGCAATGCTCCTACTAATGCAGCCTAATATGCTATTAGCCACCTTGGCAACCAGGGCACAGTGCTGACTCATATCCAGCTTATCCACTGTAACCCCCAAGTCCTTTTCTGCAGAACTGCTGCCTAGACCATCGGTCCTCAGTCTGTAGCTCTGCATGGGATTCTTCCGTCCTAAGGGCAGGACTCTGCACTTGTCCTGGTTGAACCTCATCAGATTTCTTTTGGCCCAATCCTCAAATTTGTCTATGTCACCCTGGAAGGTAGAGATAAGATACAGAGTATCTACCATTCCCCCTAGCTTAGTGTCATCTGCAGACTTGCTGATGGTGCAATCTACCCCATCCTCCAGATCATTAATGAAGATGTTGAACAAAACCTGCCCCAGGACCACCTCTGGGGCACTCCGCTTGTGACCGGCTGCCAACTAGACATGGAGCCATTGATCACTCCCCGTTGAGCCTGATGATCTAGCCAGCTCTCTGTCCATTTTATAGTCCATTCATCCAACCCATACTTCTTTAACTTGCTGATAAGAATACTGTGGGAGACTGTATCAGAAGCTTTGCTAAAGTCAAGATACATCATGTCCACTGCTTTCCCCACGTCCACAGAGCCAGTCACCTCTTCATAGAAGGCAATCAGGTTGGCCAGGCATGACTTGCCCTTGGTGAATCCATGTTGACTGTTACCTGATCACCTTCCTCTCTTCCAAGTGCCTTAAAATGGATTCCTTGAGGACCTGCTTCATGATTTTTCCAGGGATTAAGGTGAAGCTGATGGTCTGTAGTTCCCTGGATCCTCTTTCTTCCCTTTTTTGAAGATGGGCACTATATTTGCCTTTTTCCAATCATCAGGGTCCTCCCCCAATTGCCACAAGCTTTCAAAGATAATAGCCAATGGCTCTGAAATCACAGCAGCCAACTCCCTGAGCACTCTCGGATGCATTGCATCTGGCCCCATGGACTTGTGTATGTCCAGTCTTTCTAAATAGTCCTGAACCTGTTCCTTCAGCACTGCGGGATGTTCACCTCCTCCCCATTCTGTGCTTCCCAGTGCAGTAGTCTGGGAGCTGACCTTGTCTGTGAAGACAGGGGCAAAAAAGGCATTGAGTATCTCAGCTTTCTCCACATCCTCTGTCACTAGGGGCCCACACTTTCCCTAATCTTCCTCTTGTTGGTAACATACTTATAGAAACCCTTCTTGTTCCCTTTCACATCCCTTGCTAGCTGCAACTCCAGTTGCGCTTTGGCCTGATTTCATTCCTGCATGTTTGAGCAGTATTTTTATAATCCTCCCCAGTCATCTAACCAAGTTTCCCCCTCTTGTAAACTTCTTTTTTGTGTTTAAGCTCACCAAAGACTTCTTTGTTAAGCCACGCTGGGCGCCTACCATATTTGCTATTCTTTCTGCTAAATAGTAGGGTTTGTTGGTTATTTGTGAACGCTGGCTTGATGCTGTTCAGTACCGTTATGCTCAATAAGATACTTCTCCTGTTTATCAATAAATTCGTCAAAACATGTTCAAGGGTGCATTTTAAAAGTAAATTCACGATGAGTCAGGTGAAATATGTCATTTTTCAGTAGCAATCATTGTTTTTAATAAAACGGACAACACAAATGACACAAACAAGGGTAGATGGGTGGGAAAAAGCATTAAATGATGGGAGATAGTATGGCTTGATGGAATGTTGTTTTTTCATGGACAACAAATGTAAGTTATTCTATGACATTTCTTTTTAATTGTGGAAAATAATAAGAGTTTAATATATTCTTAATTCATTTTCATAGTCTCTTGTATTAGCTATGGGTTTTCATGAAAAGGGCAGAGCATTTATGAAGAAAAAAGAATATGGTATAGCACTGCCACTCTTGCTGGATGCTGACGAACACTTCTGGTAAGAACCTTTTTCAATTGTCATCTGGCTAGAGTACCAACCTGTTATGGGAACACCATAAGTCATACTATGCACCATGTGTTTACATCAGTGGTTTCCAACCTTTTTCATTTGTGGACCCCGAAAATATTTCAAATAGAGGGGTGGACCCATTTGGAAATCTTAGACATAGTCTGCGGACCCCCCAGGAATCCGCAAACCACAGGTTGAAAACCACCATTCTATGGCAGTGACATCCTTTCATGGACCCCTTAGATATAGTCTGCAGACCCCAAGTTTTACATGGTGTTCTTCCACAAGCATGCCATTAGCGGACAATGGCTGATAAAATTGCTTTAGTCTAGTCTAATGCAGCTCCCTTTGGTGTCCAAAAATGTGGTGGTTTCTCCATATGTTTCTGATATGCCTACACATTCTGAGGGACTTGCCAAGGAGCACAGATTGGATCTTTTATATGCCTCCATGAGGATAATTGATTTCTGTATGCTCCCAAAAGGATAAGTGGGGTGCTGTAACTCCACTATGTTTTTAAAGATGCAGTATCATACGTAGAAACAAGATAATTAAAGATAGTGTAGGTTTAAGTCAAATGTAATACACCATAATATGATCATATCAGGGATTCTCATGAGACGAGAGCAGAGGATATTATTTTGATAAATTAAAATGTAATTTTATATGTTCCAGTTATATCAGCATGAAGGTCAGACTGTAGAAATATTTGGAATGCATATGATGCGCGCACACACACATTTTCCTTTTTATATTTTCCTATCCTAATTCTTCTACATAGACGTGAACGAAGAAGCAACTCAGTTAATATTTTATTGCTGTTTTGCAGTAAATGTGGCACAGAGCTTCTGAATACAGTTGATAATTATGCAGTGCTGCAGTTGGATATAGTATGGTGCTACTTCCGCCTGGGACAGCTGAACTGCCTTGATGACGCAGAGAAAAAGCTCACCACAGCCCACAAATGCTTCAAAAAGTGTTATGGGGAAAATCACGAGAGACTTATCACAATAAAAGTATGCTGACATGATTTTACTGAGGGTGGTTTTGTTTTAGCAAATATTCATTCTTTGTTCCAGTATTTCAGAACTTTTTTAGGAATGTAAAGTTCTCATGTGTCCCCTCTAGCCTTTACTTTTCGCTCTTTCCAGATGTGTAATTATCAACGTTGTAAAAGCATTGGCCATGCAGAATGGAACTCAACTGCCTTTTCCACCTCTTTATATTGCAAATGACATTTCCTTCAAACTGCATCACATTTCTGACTTAGGGGGAAATAATATTACCTGGCTAATTCAGTGTATATATCACCTATGTTGGAATTCCTTCATAGATACTATAATCACTGAGTTACGTTTTGAACATGCACATGGACAACTGTCTAGTGGATAGGTTATGGACTGGGATTCAGAAGAACTGGCTTCTATTCCTGGTTCTTCCACTGGCCTACTGTGTGACTTTGGACAAGTCATTTCACCTCCTCGTACCCCAGTTTTCCTATCTAGAAAATGGGGGAAATTATACTTCCCTCCTTTGTAATGGGTTTTGAGATCTATTGACATAAAAGAAAGGTGGTGGTAACATGTTGCCCTGGTTCTTGATCAGAAATTGAAGACAGTGTTCAGATAAATTAGTTAAAGGGTTCTGAAAGTATTTTAAAAATGTAATTGTTGCCCTAATGGTCTCACATTTTGTAGCTTTCTTTTTCTACTCCAGTCTTGAATTTCTTGAGTCCTGCATCATGAGTTTAAGAGTAAAAGGAATGGTCTTTCACTGCAGCACCATGGTTAGCCACACAATTCTTATTCACATGAACAAAGATAACAAGGTTACATCTTCTCTCATAAGCACTAACCCAAATACACAGGCATTTAGCAGTGGGAGAATGTGACTGCAGGCTTCAAGGAGGTTCATGCTGGCATGAAGCAGTGATGACCAGATGAACCAATAGACCTTAAAGATCTGTGAAAGTGAACTCTTCCAGCAGGAGGATAGACCAGGAGAATCTCTCACATAATATTGTGTTATGAGAAGAGACTCCTGTTCGTTTATATTGTGTGTGTATGTGTGTGTGTGTGTGTGTATATAATATATATATAGTAAAAAACCCAAGAGTATTATGCATGTTTGTGTAATGGATCCAAAAGAGAATCAAAATTGAAACTGTTAAAAAAATTTCTTCAGCTTGTATTTAGTTTTATATAAAATGTTTTCTGAAAATCTTTTGCTTAGTCTTCTTTCCATAACACAGTATAATATGTAACAGGATTTACATAACCTTTCAAACCCCAATCCCATAGTTGGTCCCTGCATCTGTGTGGAGTCCCATTGACTTCAGTGGGGCTCTGCCCATGTGGATATCACTGCGAGATTGGGGCCAATGTCTGTAAATTTTACAAGCACAAATCTTTTAGATTGTAAGACTTTTCACCTGCTTGTTGAGTGCCATCATAATTAGCATCTAATGTACTGGTGGTCTATTGTGCACTAATTTTTTTTTCTTTATTGAAAATTTCTTTAGAGAAATTCCGGAAATGAGAAGGTTTTATTTCTAAGGCTTTACCTTCTTCAGGGAATAGGAAACTATCATAATGGCAAAGGAAAAGAGGCTGCTGAACATCTTCAGAAGGTAAGGCATTTCACTAAGCAGCACATCAAATTATAGGAATGTGGAAAAACTCATTTGGAAAAACAGCTCACATGTTTTGCCTATCTTGCATTCCTCCTCTTCTCTACCCCATCTCCTCATCCCCCAATGGACAGGGCATTTTGGAAGGGACCGTTAGTATATATGCCAGGGGTGGTGTTTATTGGATTTTTTTGTTTTTTCTACATGTTAGGCGAATTCTCTATATCAAGAGCTCTCCATAGATCCTGAAAAGATCAATGATTTGTTAAACCTGGGATTCTCTGCTCAGGAAGCTCGTCTTGGTCTACGAGCTTGTTCTGGGGACCTGGAGCATGCTGCCAGCCTTATTACCAACAGAAGAGAGGTACAGTGACGGGAAAGTATTAAATAGGCCCTTGAACAGTATTAAACAGATCGGAGTACTTATGTTCCAAGATTCACTACCTTATGTATGTACAGAGACGTAAGTCAAGTGACTCATATTGGTATTCATGGTGGAACTAAACAGTTTGCCATATGTTGCTGCATGTATGAAACAGAAATTTAAAATTCTAAGGGGCAAATTCTGTCCCACCGGGTGTAAGTGGGCAAGGCCTGAAGAAGTAGAACTGCCATAATATTGAAGAAACACATGAGGATACTGTGCATCAGTTTTTACCACTTAACTGTACTCTTTGGGAGCACAGTTGGAGAATCCAAACTACACAGATTCACCAGCCAAAACTCCCATTTCCAGCATGGCTGGTATGATGCCTGGGAGGCTGCAGTTGTGGCCACATAGTAGCAACTGAGACTGCTGCACATTTTGGCTTTGGATTGGGAATATTGGGGAGAGGAATAGTTGATTTGTGAAGGGAGGATAGGAATTTGGCACAATATGTTTCTAATTTTAGACAATTATTTAAATATTGATAACAGGAGTAATCAAGTGGAAAGTGACTGAGCCGAAGTCCTTGGCTATTTTGCTGGCTCTGACACTGATTGTCCAACATTTGGCAAGTCACTTGACTTACCTATGTACCCATCTGTAAAACTAGTAAAATACCTACTCACGGGGACCTTAGTAGATTTAATAAACTAGGGCCTGATCCTGAGAGAATCCAAAGCATAAAATGAGCACAGTATGGCTACAAAGTGATGAATTAGGTTGACAAAGTTTTCTAGAGTAGATAGAACCATATATTGGGGGAGGATGTCTTTTAAAGATCTTTGAGCAACATACATTTGTGTTTTTTGTTTTTTTTTTAAGTTTCCTTTCTCCCTGAAAAATTTGTAAAGATTAAAAAAATGTACATAAGAAACTATGTATCAAAGAAGTAATGGTCCATCTTCTAATAGAAACTGACAGTATTCTTATACAATACTTAGCTTTATAATGATACTGCTTTTACAGGAAAAGGCACAAATAAGAAGAGAGGAGAGAGCTAAGAGGAGGAGGAGACTGGACGACATAAATACCTTGAAAACTATGGGCTATTCAGAGCGAGCTGCTAAAAAAGCACTTCACCAGGCACAAGGGAACTTGGAACAAGCTTGTAAGGTAAATCACTTTCAAGAACAGTACTCTCATACAGTAGACGTTTTCCACTGGAAGCCTTAGAAATACAGCTGCCAAGCATGCATGTTTTCTAGACACCTTCTCTTTTTCTGTTTGTATTATTGACTTACTACATGATCAAACTTTCACTCTCTAAACTCGTGAATGAGGCTGTCATGCCTGCTGTGACTCATGAGCAAGAATACCACCCTCAAAGCAGTCCGTTAAGAAGCAGGGCATAAATTCCAAATTGGTTTTGAGTTCTATACTTGGATTTCACCAACCAGGTAACAAGTGTAAACTCCTCAGGAATTGTACAGCCTTAACGTGGAATTACAGACAGTCCCTTTGGGTATTCCAGTCTATCTTGCCACCCAGGTAAACTTGACTCTGTGATAGATTGTCAATTTACACGAAAGATCACAAAATATTCATGTTACGCCCAGTCCCAAAGGACCAGTCACTTACCCCAGGTCAGTTTTCACCTAAGATCTCACACTAAAGACAATTCTTGTAGCCAATCCTGTAACAAACTAAGTAAAGGTTTATTAACTAGGAAAAGAAATAAGAGAGTTATTTACAGGGTTAAAGCAGGTAAGCATGCACACACAAATAAGATGCAATCTTAAGTTCAAAAGGTAATAGAGCTTCTATAATAAGCAAACTTTTATGTCCGTTGGGGCCAACCCAAGCCAACCAACTTGGAGATCTCTTGCTTTTGTTTATCTTTGCCCCTCAGAGTCCAAAAAGAGACCCTAATGCTTTCTGGTCAGGAATTTTTATCCTCACCTCCCTAGAGTCACAACTGATGGGACAAGTGCTTCTGCACATAACCTTTTCATGGGTGGTGTGGGGAATAGAGACTTGCGTGGGACTGGTATCCCACAGGATCCACTGCCATAATAGTAGGAGGGGGACAGGAGCAGAATAAAAAATAGTCCCGTGCAAGGCTCTATTGAGGAGGAATCGACAAGGATTTTGTTCCACAATGGCCCATTTGGATTCAGTAGTCTTTCCTGATGGGCAGCAGGTAATACCTTTGTAAGAATTCAACATTTTGCATTAGGTCAAGTTTTTTCCTGTTTGGTGAGTTACATAATTTCAGAACAGGTATTTTACAGTTACAGAGCAAATACTTAAGTATTACCTTATAGCATGAGATACAGATATTATAAGTAGGATTAATACATGCAGCATCCTACAAGCATTCCATAAAGACTAAACACATTCTTATACCACTTCTATCCATTTTAACTATAGTGACTCAGACAAGCCAGACTGGTTTCCAGCTGTGCATTTGTCAGTGTTCAGTGAGGCCTGGGGCCCTAGCATGAGCTGGCACCTTTTCTGCCAATATCACTCAGGCTAATCCTTTTTTTTTTTTTTAAAGTTTCTGTATGTATATACCAAGATAAATACCTGTGCCAACTTCTAGACACTTTGACAAAACTTTTAGAACACAAGGAATACAAAAAAAAATAAATTCAGCAGGCTAGTCTCGCTCAAATATCAAAGATTAACCTGCCAAAAGACTGAAACTTACAAACACACTCCTGACCCCAACATACCATCCAACTTCCCTTCCAAGAAAGCCCTGAAAGCTAACAAATAATGGCTACTCTGGACCAAGGGGAGAATGAAAAACAAAGTCAAAGGCCCTTTAGATGGGGTTTCAGTTTGAGCGTTGCTCTGGTAGTATTATACTAGCAGAGGAAGTTCTAGGAGAGGAAATCCCAGCTAGGTAAGTCCCAAGCTGTTTAGTAAGTCACAACCAACATCTTAAACAACCTAAAAATGTATAGATGGCCAATGCAGATTCATAGATTTTAAAACTAGAAGAGACCAGTTTGATCATCTAATCTGATCACAGTAATGTCTCATCTAATCTGATCACACTAATGTGTCTCTCTAAAAAAAGGATGAATAACAGCATTTATATTTAGACAGAGGCTAATACGTAACCTCTTTTCTACATGAAAATTACTGTAGGACACTAACTTTTAGTTTATAGACATTTCCATATCAGAAAGAGTAGACAAACTTGGACAGAGGTCAGACAAAATCAACAAAAAAAGATGTCAGATTGATTTATGTGGAAAGACTTAAAGAACACAATAAAATACCAAAACTGAGCATATACTGCCCTTAATTTGTTTAGCCAATTGTCTTTTAGTATTTGAAGGGTATAAACTCAATGAGACAGGAATTTAGGGTAATATCAGCAGGCTGGTCCTAGGAATTCAGGCTGATGAGCTGCCTACATGTCTAACAGTGAAATAGATACTGAAGCAATCTTCCAAGGCAAGTGGTGAAAGACCCAAGATACAACATGAGGTATCTCAGTATAGGTAAGATAAATATACTCTAGGGAAAAATGTAGTAAGGTATTAACTACATGATTTAATGAGCCTTTCCAGGTTCTGTAATTGTGTGTGTATCTCTTTTGAGCAATACTACAACATTCTAATTTATACTTACTGCTGTCTCTGCTTTAGATTCTTCTTGATGAACCTCAGTTACTTTTGCTAACTGATGATGATGCTGATCCTATGACCATAAACCAGTTTCAAGTTCCTAAGGAAAGTATTGACCAAGTAAGTTACACGTTTTTTTCTTAAAGATGGAGTGTACATTTGATTTTTTGAAAAAATCTAACCAGTTTAATCCTGAAGGCTTTATTTCATCCCACTAGCTGTTTAAACATACTGCATTAGATCTTCCTTTGCAGAGCCACAAAAGTATTCCACTCCCCCTGCCAGCACTCATCATATCCCCATTAATCTTTATCTACCACTTGGTGCAAAGTGATGCACGCTAGTGAATAATGCTGAGGTGTGAATGCAGATTATAGCGGTTTTGTGGTCTTCTCCTCCAATATGGCATGTTTTGATGTGGAGGTAAAATTCTCTTTATATTCTAGGTTAGGGATAAGACTTGAAAAAAACAAACAAACAAAACATCTTACAGTATTTGGAGTAGTTGGGGAGGAAACACTTATCTTTCTTTTGTAGGCAGCTGCCTTGCTCTAGAGCTGCTCAGCAGTCTGTGACATGTCACCAGCTGTGAGCATGCTGGGGCATCTCAATCAGCACATGCCAGAGAGGAGGACAGCACTTCAAAGAAGAAATAAACAGGCACATTCACACTGCTGATGTGTTGCAGTACTATAGACTGTACAAACAAGTCCGTTCTCAGACTTAGGTTCTTTTGTTTTTGTTTTTTTGTCTAGTTGGTATACATGGGTTTTAATCGTGAGTCAGCGGAGGCAGCTATAAAAGTCTTTCAGGGCAACATTCAGTTAGCTTCACAAACACTTGCTCATTATGGAGGAGTTCTTCCTCCTGAGTTGCAGCTGGCATCAGGACAGACCACTCCATCAGAAGAATCCATTTCATCAAAAGATTCTCCTACAGAGTCTGCAGGTAAGACTTAGGTCTTTTCTACACTTGGGAACTTCCAGTATCGATACAGCTGTGCCGCTGTAAGAGTGCTCTTGTAGCTGCATTATGCCGATGGGAGAGAGCTCTCCCGTCCATATAATAAAACCACCTAAATGAGCGGTGGTAGCTGTGTTGGTGGGAAAGTGCATCCCGCCGACATAGTGCTGTAGACATGAGCTCTTATGCATCAAAACTTACGTTGCTCGGGGGTGGTTTATTTTGCCAACATAAGTGCTAGTGTAGAAAAGGCTTTACTGCATATGAGAAATATGGAGGGAAAAGCTGATTGCTGAATATTGAACATATTGAGTGATTACCTCAAATATCGCAAGAATCGTTCAAGCTTTTAGTAGCATAGATATCAATTAGATAGATGATATTAGGAGCATGTTTTGGGCTGTGACAGTGAGCTATCTGTCCAGCAACAATAAGGAAAATCAGGGGAAAACAACACTTACTAACCAGCTGAGTGAGAAAGAGAGAGGGATGCAGAGCATAACTGCTAGAAATGAAATGACTGCTTTAAGGCTGCAGCTGTTTAGCTCTGCCATATTAAAGAGCCAGTCTTCAGAAAGGCATGCTGGGAAAAGTTTTCCTTTAAAAGGGCCAGCCTACCCTGGAGGGGAATTAGTAAGGACTGGGAAGGTGCTGTTTGGTGTTGTACCTTTATGACTTCAGCACAGGGTATTAGCTTGCTATATGCAAAACATCTGAAAACAAGTCATAGAAATGCTTGTGTGTTTGAATCCCAGTGATAAAGAATCTCGTGCTCCCTACACTCTACCAATAATGCCAGCTTCTGCCATCCATTTGTACCTTCTATATCAAAGGGGGTGTGGAAGAACAGTCTTCCCAGATTGGTTCATAAAGCAATTATCCTTTCCTCCTTCAAATCCTTCCCTGAGACCTTTCTTCAGAGGAGCCTACAGGAAACTGCCAACTGTGAATGGCTAGGTTGATGGCCCATGGGTAGAACCCTGCACAGACACACAAATGTGGATCTGCATCTGATCCCCCAATTAGCTTACCTCTGACCATCATCCGCCGTGTAGTAATCCGCACCTCCAGCTCTGGGACCCCCAATCGGTGTTTGGAAGTCAGGCCAGCTGCAGCCTCCCCTGCTGATCAGCTGTTCGGGAGCCAGCCCCTCCAGGCAGCTGCCCAATGGCTGATCGGCAGCGGACGGGGAGCCCCGCAGAACAGCTGATTGGCGGCCAGCCCCCCACTCCCTTTTCAAAGGCAGGGAAGCAGCCTCAAACATTGAGCTGCAGACAGTTGCTTTCTGGCCTTTGAGATTCGCATCCAATCCACCATCTGCAAAAAAATCATCGACTGATATCCACATCCATATCCGCGGATATAAAGCAGATATCTGTGGATTTCCAGGGCTCTATCCATGGGACTTGCTGATGTCTAGTTATCAAGCTTTTATTTTTGTAAAAAGTCTCAGAACCATCAATCTGAACCCCTAGCTGGCCATTGTAACCCCCTGATACAAATGTTGGCTTTGTCCTCTTCCCCCCCTTCCATTGTAGTGTTTGTTACACCCACCTAATGTGTCTTGTCCTAAATTAGACTGTAAATTCTTCAGAGCAGAAACCATGTAATCTTATGTGTTTGTACAGCATCTAGCACTGTAGGGGCCTCAATCCTGAATGGGGCCTTTGGGGTGGTACTACCATCATAGAAACAATAGTATGCTGTGTACTTAATGTGCAGTTAAGGTCAGACGCATGATGAAAAATGGCACATCCTAATTAAGGACATGTCTACACTTAAAACACTGTAGCGGCACAGCTGTAGTGCTGCAACTGCACCACTGGAGTACTTCAATGTTAACACTCACTACAGCGATGGGAAAGGTTCTTTCATTGCTGTAGTAATGCACCTCCCTGAAAAGTGATAGTTAGGTTGATGGAAGAATTCTTCCAAGTACTGTCTACACTGGGGATTAGGTCAGCATAGCTACAATCTTAGGGATGTGAAAAATCCACATCCCTGAGATATGTAGCTATGCCGATGTAAATTTTCAGTGTAGACCAGCCCTAAGCTGTGCCTTGCTGAGGCCTATCTCAGGGAATACAAAGACTAGAAATGTTACCAGCTCTTGTGCAAAGGAGTGGGGAGATCTTACACCTCTTCCTCTCCTCCTGCATCCCTCTTAGGTAATCACAGTTTAGCCCCAACTTACTACTGTGCTGCCTAATGTACAATTTAGGCTCTTCTTACTGCTTTAAAAATTAATATATCTCGGACCAGACATCCTTTGATGCAAAATAATTTTAAACTAGTTCTCCAGTGAAAGGCTTCTATAAATTAGTGGTGTTGGCAAAAGATAGCTTCATGGGAAGTAGACTTTTTCAGAGAAGAGAGGATTGCCACCTTCTTTGTTTTTTCTTTTCGGTTTGTTTTTTTTTGTAGGTACTTCTAGTTCATCAACGGATGAAGACATGGAAACAGATGTAGTCAATGAAATCTTACAGGATATTCCAGAACATGAAGAAGATTATCTGGATTTAACGCTGGAAGAGGAAGAACAGGTCATTAAAGAATACTTATCCTATGTACCCCTGGAACAACCCTAAAATCTCATTACCTACAGTTCAGTTACATGGAATTACTTTGGCTACATATCACCTTCTGGATTTTTGAGTTTGGATTTAGATACCTATATCCTCAAGCTTATCTTTTGCCAAATTCCATGCATTCAGTTAAATTATGGTGAATGATTTCATTATCAATTAATTATAACAACGCTTAAAATCTGCTTTTATGGTTCATTATAATTTGTCATAATTCAGCATAATGATGAAGCAGAAACAATATTTTTCTGAAAAACACTTTTTAGGGGAGAAGTTGAATATATATTTCTATGAGTGTGAAATTAGCTCATTTAATGAGTATAGCAAATAAAAGCATCTTTACACCATTTTACATAATCAGATTTAAAACAAAATTCAAGTTTGTAAATCAGAAATCTGGCTAATACATTTATAGACCTGTCAGTTTACAAAACCAACTTCCTTCTCTTCGAAATATTGTTTTCCAAAAATCACTTACAGATAAGTTCTGTATGGATTGATGATGCCTTTTCTTGTCAGATCTTGCAACAGCAACTAATAAAAATAAAATATATGTCACATCTTGCTTTTATATACTTTATACATAAAATATTTTTTAAAAAGCAGTTGGAAGTAGCTAGGGAGGCCATGCCCCCATCCTTGCCTCATAGTGATGGTGCTGATTTAAACATTTCTCTGTAAAAGTGCCTGGGCATGATGCAGGGACACATTTGGCAATTCATATCACACAAATTCTCAACACAATCACCCTTGAGAGCCAAAATGGCCCTGGACCATAGATTTGACATTCTTGTCTTTTATCTCACTTTTCATATAAATTAAATGTAAGCAAAAGACTGACCAGCTAATAAAGATAGACATTGGGTGAAGTTCATCCCAACTCTCACTTCGTTGCCTTCAGAAATTTGGCCTATTGTTTTTTGCTAGTGCTTTTTATCTTCCTTTTTATAACACTCAGCCCTCTTGTTTTTGGTGCCTCTCCAAATGCAAGTGCTGAACAGAGATTTTCATTTTTGAGATCTGTGGCGGTGCTGCAGCCGTGTTGGTCACGTGAGATTAGAGAAACAGGGTGGGGGACATAATATCTTTTATTAGACCAGCTTTTGTTGTTGAGAGAAACGAGCTTTCAAGCTTACACAGAGTTCCTCTTCAGGTCTGGGAAACTGAAGAAGAGCTCTGTAAGCTCAAAAGCTCGTCTCTCTCACCAACAGAAGTTGGTCCAGTAAAAATATTATCTCACCCACCTTGTCTCTCCATTTTTGAGAGGCTGTTCTAGAACAGAGAACGTGGCGGCATATTTTCAATAACTTTATCCGAGCAGTAGAGGGACTCCAAGTCCCATCCGTTGTGTCAGTCCATTTGAATAGCCCTACTTCAGGGAGGAAAACAGTGATTGGGAAAGGAGAGACTATCACAGCAATGTGTGGTTTGTATTCTTTTCTGTATCTCAGCCCAGATGAAGACCCTTCAAAGTTTAGTTTACTGACTAAGCAGTACACACAAGTTATTCAGGGGTCTGCTTTTCACTTTACCCCAGTTAATTCTTTGTGCTGGAATTCCGATGAATTAGCCTTCTCTGGAAAACACAAGGACAGTGGCACCCTACGGTCCTGTTAGGGCAAGGAGGATAGATGGAGCTGTGGTTTTGGTCCACCAATCTTCAAATTCCAGTTTGAGGCATATTTACTTGATTTAGTAGAAAGATTTCTTTTAGTCCTGGCAAATATGGATCAGATATTACAGCTAACAGCAATGGTGCTGACGGTGGTATTACTTATCTGGCTTTAATATTTGATATTATTTACAGTTTTTGCACATCAAGACAACTGATAGTACAAAAGTTAAATACAGTCGTGCATCACCTATGAAAATGCTGGTAGCATCCAAAACCTAATGAGGGGTGGTTGGAATTAAACAAACCTGAAAAAGATCAGCCGAGTGACTACTCTGGAGACAAATAGAAGAAATATAATGTCCTCTTAAGGGTATGTCTGCATTGCGGAATGAAGTTGATTTATTTTAAATCGATTTTCACCTGCCAGATTTTAGAAGTTGGAGGAGCGTGATCACACCACGCTCATTGCGTCGGGGAATGCGTCCCCAGTAGCCATGGTTGGGTCGACAATCAAAGCAGTGCACCATGGGTAGCTATCCCACAGTGCAACTAGCCATAGAGGCTTTTGGGAAGGTTATCATCCTCCCATGATGCAACGTTCCCCTCCCCTTCTTGTCCCAGTCAAAACAAACAGACGATCTACTTTTTGCGTCATTTTTTCAAATCCTTCATTCTCTGCCGTGCACATGCCATTGCCTGAGAGGAATGGAGCCCACTCAGCTCTATACTATTATTGTGAGCATCACAAACACCTCACGACTCATTCTGCAGTATTTCCAGGGGCGAGACAGGAGCTGCAGCGCTGAAAATTGCCATGTTACAGAGGCTGCCTTGCCACAAGCCATTGAACAAAACAATTCCCATTTGCTGCAGGCTGTCATGCACCATCTGCAGTCAGTGGAGCACCACTTCTGGCCCCGGGAAACAAGGAGTGACTGGCAGGATCCCATGGTTATGAAGGTGTGGGATGATGAGCAGTGGCTGCAGAACTTTGGAATGCAAAAGGCCACTTTCTCTGAACTTTGCGGAGAGCTCTCCCCAGCCCTGTAATGCATGAATACTCACTTGAGATCAGGTCTGACAGTGGAGAAGAGAGTGGCCATCGCTCTGTGGAAGCTAGCAACGCCAGACTGCTACCAGTCAGTTGGGAATCAATTCGGAGTCGGTAAATCCACCATGGGAGCAGTTGTGATTCAAGTGTGCCAGGCCATTAATAGACTTCTGCTAAGAAGGGTAGTAACTTTGGGAAACGTGGAGGACATAGCAGAAGGCTTTTCCACAATGGTGTTCCCAAACTCTCGGGGGACGATAAGGATGTACATGCCATCTATCTTAGCCCCAGACCACCTTGCCGCAGAGTACATAAACCAAAATGGATATGTCTCCATGGTGCTGCAGGCCCTTGTGGATCACGGGATGCTTCACCGACATCAGTGTGGGGTGGTCTGGAAAGGTGCATGACACGCGCGTCTTTAGGAACTCGTCTGTTAAAAAAGATGCAAGCGGGCACTTTCTTCTCTGACCAGAAAATAAATGTTGGGGATGTTGAAATGCCAATAGTGATCCTGGGGAATCTGGCCTACCCCTTGCTCCCATGGCTAATGAAGCCCTACACGGGGCAACTGGACAGTGAGAAGGAGCATTTTAATAATAGGCTTAGCAAGTGCAGAGTGCTGGTGGAATGTACATTTGGACATTTAAAGGCACGCTGGCACAGTCTGCTCACTAGGTTAGACCTCAGTGAAAAAACAGCCAAAAGTTATCTCTGCCTGCTGTGTGCTCCATAATGTCTGAGACAAGGGGAGAAGTTCCTGTTGGGTTGGGTGGTGGAGGCAGATAGGCTGGCCACAAATTTTGAGCAGACAGATGTCACTGCAGCACTGAGAGCCAATCATGGAGCACTGCGCCTCAGGGAAGTATTGACAAACCCTTTTGCAATGAGAAACACCAGTAATGTGCATCACTTATCTGTGCTGTGCTTTCATTTTGCATCCTGTACCCATCCCCCATGGAGCCAGTTCCCCTCCCTTCTCCCTCACTCACCGTTCCAGTCCTCCCCCTCCTTCCCCTTCCCTTTATTCCCTTCTGATCAATAAACAAACAGTAAGGAAATGTGAAGCAGTATGGTTTCCCACCCCAACCTCCCCTCCTGCCTATCCCCCCCCCCCCCACACACACACACACACACACACACACACACACATCCCCATCCTTTTATTCCCTTGTTATCAATAAATAAAGAGCAATGAAGTGGAAAGCAGTACTTTCTTTATTGGTGATCTTTCACAGAGTGGGAAATGGAATGTTCCGAATGCATTGTGGCTGTGAACACACGAAAGAATCACACATCCCCGCTCCTTAAAGGGGCTGTCGCCTCTTTCTGCTCCCCTCAACTAGTGACGAGTGGAGCATGTACTGCACCCTGCTCAACCTTCTCTTAAATCACTTTGGGGTGGGGCTAGTAAAGAATGTGTTCACTCAGAGTTTTGCAGGGGCTGTAAAGAGGAATCTCTCTTGCCGCTGAGCTTCCTGAAGCTCAACCAGACACCTCAACACGTCTGACCGATCACGTATTATACACAGCTTCTCTTCTTGTGTTGAACGCTCATATTCCTGTGCTGCCTTCCTTTGTCCATGTCCAGCTTATCAGATAATGATATCCTCCACGCTCTTTGCTCTGTGTCAGCAGTTGCAGAGGCATTCATTAGCTCATTAAACATGTCATCCTGGGGGGTTTTTTCCACTGCCCTATCTGCAACAGGTGCTCTACAGCAGTATGAGATGGTGTGTTGAAGACCACTGTGAGGGAAGCAGAGCACAAGGTACCCATTGTTAACTCATCCCATGGACAAAAAGCAATGTTACAATGTAAAAATAAGTCCCCTGAACATTCCCAAGGGAAGGCTATGACCACATACCGTTGTCTGACTCTTGCAGGAGTCGGAGTGCCGTTCCAGCCATGGTAAGTAAGGGGCGGCAAGTGCATCTATGTTAGGGAAATCCCTGAGGCCCATGCTGCAGAAGTCCATGCTCCCTAGAGCAGCATGGATGTCAGGCACCCAAGTGATCAGGCTTTTAACAGGTAGTAGAAAGGGTGAGGGGTGGGTACAGGTAAACTGTCTCTGGAGGAAAATAATGGGAGCCCATTTGCGGATCCCCAAGGGCCATAGCAACAACGTCCTGCTTAGGGACTTGCGGTGTGCTGAACCAAGAAATGATGCCCAGCTGTGCAATGACACACATGGTTTAAAAAACTTTCTTGGTCAGGTACTGTAAATGTGTGCCATCTTTCCTAGCTAACCATGAGTGATATCAGCTGCTGAGGGTCACACAGGTGGAAAGGGAAGATTTGCTGCAAGCATCTGGCTACAGGCCTGGCTCTTACGCTGCTATACTGTGTTCGGCTATGATGCCTGCACAATTAATAACAGAGTGGTGGGGGAAGGTGTCTTATCATGGTGGAAGAAATAAGGCTGCCCTCCCAAGAAACCTTCTGCAAAGGATTGCAGAATACCTTGCATGAAACCTTCCTGGAGATATCCCTGGAGGATTCTCAGACTATCCCTGTGCATCTAAATAACCTTTTCCGGGATGAACCCAACGCTTAAGCACATCAAGTACAAAGAAGTACAGCCCTACCGCCACACACATCACGTTTTCCTTCTGGTACAAAATTCTGGACGGGATATAACCAAAGACATGCAATTTGCAGAACATACTCACAAGATGTGCCTTCCCCAGCATCCTGGTTGGTCACGGTTTCCTGTGACTCGGTGGGCTGCTCCTGTGTTGCAAACAGCTCCTGGCTTTCAGGAAGAAAGGATACCCCACTCGCCTGCCCCCTGTTCTCATCCTCCTCCTCCTCCTCCTCATCCACTGATTCATCTTCATTCAGCCTGGCCTCTGATTCCCCTGAGGTATCAATGCTGCGTGGTGGCATAGTGGTGGAGTCTCCTCTGAGAATCGCATGCAGCTCCTTGTAAAAGCAGCATGTTTTGGGTGAAGAATCAGAACAGCTGTTAGCTTCCCTAGTTTTCCAATAAACCTGCCTCAGCTCTTTAATGTTAATGCGGCACTGCTGTTGTGCCCCTTCTCCAACATGCCACGAGATATCTTCTCATAGATATCCAAATTTCTTTTGCTTGCTCGGAGCTGAGCCAGAACAGGTTCTTCGCCCCCACAGACTGATGAGATCCAAGACCTCACGTTGACTCAAGGCTGACGTGCATTTGGGGCATGCAGGCGCCATGATCAGTTGTGCTGGCAAGCTCTCGCTACGCTGACCAAACAGGAGCTATTTCCTGTTTATATGGCCACAGTGCAGCAGACAGCAAATGTGCAGAGCAGTCAGAACAGAGCATTATGGGATACCTCCCGGAGGCCAATGATGTCAATGTACATTGCGCTCTGCCTACACTGACGCTCATTTGATCCACAGAATTTGACTTCAGTGCTACACCACTTGCGGAGGTGGTTTTTATCACAATTTAGGTCAGCGGAACTGACATGCCACTGGAGACGCATACTTTATGTGGTCAAAGTAAGCCGCATTACGTCAGCCTCCATTGTCAGTGTAGACCAGGCCTAAGACAGCTGTACAAAGGAAGCCCAAAGAAGTAGTCTAGCCCTGAGGGAATTAGGCTTGGTACTACATGGGCTGAAAACCCTCAGCCCTTATTATAATACAGGCTAGCGCTTCCCACCAAAGGATATGGGGGGGAGGGGGGGTAGATGGCCGGTATGGCCTGATATAACACAGAGTGAACAGCAGAGGTGTGGTTTTTTGAGGGGGAGGGGGGGCAACAATTGAGCATGCATTCAGTATTGATTGAATTGTGCGCTGCACCTGCATTGAAGCTTTGCTTATGCAAGACAGTGCAATTTAAAATGAAATGCTGGCAATAGGGAATATGTAAGATCATTCCAACAGAAACAGTTCCACCACTTATGGAACTAATCAAAAAATAGTGACTATATGCAACTGGCAAGTGAGCTGCCGAGTAAGAATGATTGAAGCAGTTTGAGAGTAATTTCAAACATACACTCGATGCTGTGATCTGCTTACAAACGACGCAACATTCAAGTTCCTCAGTCACCCAGCTATGAGTCAAAGGATCATCTTCTCCAACATTTATCATCTATATTTCCCAGCACCATGTGCTGCTGCTGCAGCAGAGCAGCCTGTCAACTTCATATAAACATAATTTTGTTCTAAACTTTCTGTAAAGGTGTAGAGGCACTTTAACCATCAGAACAAAATAAGCCTTCACCAGTCCTCCAGCCAGAACTCCTTTAAAGTGAGCCTCAGGACTGCTGAGCAAGGAGCCTGGTAAGCACCACCATCGTGTAAATACTTCCCCCAGGACCAAGGGTTAGTACAGAGCTGCATGGCAAGACAAGGTCCAGTGCCTGATGGTGGTAGAATTGAGGGCTAGTCCTGCTTGCAGATAGGTTCCCAAACCAGCACTTCTAGATGTGTTTGCACTTCCAGCGGGAAGTATAATTTCTAGCTCATGGAGCCATGCTATCACTGACCAAACAAGCACAGGGCAGTCACCTGGAACTTATACCTCCAGCTTGAAGTGTAGACCTACACACCTACACCTACATACAAGCTTCTGGCCCAGCCAACGGTGGTGGCACAGGCTGACGATCAGAAAGAACTGGTAAACGAGCTAGCAACCACCTTCATAGAACAGCCTGACCGTGCTTGCTTAGTTGAGCAAAAAAGACTGAGGGGGCAATGATTGCTTTCTGTAAATACATTGGGGGGGGGCATGCTAATAGCAGGGAGAATGGCAAGCTGGTGCCGCTAAAGGACATTAGAAGGTTTCTAACCAGTAGAGGGATGAGCTAGTAACATAGTTTATTTCCAGAACAAGCTGGACAAAGTTATGGGACTGATTGTATGATAGGATTACTTGTGCTGGTAGGGGAGCAGGGCTCACCAGCTCTGGGGCTCACTTCCTCTTATGTTCATAAAAGATCATGCTTCAGGGGTTGAGCCAGCTGGAAAGGTCAGGAAGGGATTTCCCCCAATCCCTAAAGTACTGTGGGAGAGGTTTTTTTTTTTTTTTTTAAATCTCCTTCCTCTGAGGCATCAGGGAATCACCATGGCTGGAGATGGGCGAGTAGGGTAGGCCAGGACGTTGAGATGGCACCAAGCATTCTCCATCTCAGGTGCTTAAAGATCCTTGTTCAGGTCTCACGGATCACCGTATGTGGAGTTGGGATGGAATTTTCTTCCAGGTCAGATTGGCAGTGAGCTTGGGGGTGTTTGACTGCCACTGCAGTACATGGGTAGCCAGAATTATCTGCGTATAACTCAATCATGTCTCTGCTACTGCAGGACCTTAGTCCCTCCTGTTCTCTGCCTGTCGTACATAAGTCTCCTGTGGGTTGTGATACTTCACTCTGTCATTTGTTGGGTTGGGGGGCGGACCTGGTTGGTGGTGTTGGCCGGTGATTTACAGGGTGTCAGACTAAGTGATCTGGCAGTCCCATCTGGCCTTGAACTCTGAGTCTAGCTGTGTTGGGCATGTCATTGGGCAAGGATAGAATTTCACCACTTCCTTTGAGAGAGAGAGAGAGAGAGAGAGAGAAATATAGGGATGTGGCTATTTGTTTAAATACTTTTAGGACAACCTTCACTATTAAATTATGAGTGCGAACTACTTTTCCCTACATGGAGAGGCAGCAGGCTTTGACCCAAGACCTTCTGATGCCTTGTACCAACCTGCACTGCTTGCACTAAGGGAATAATGTAGCAGTGTAGGCTCTTATCCTTTGTGGACCAGCCACTCTGTGGGGGTGCAGTGTGGCACAGACGTTGCCCCCAGATTATACACCTATTTATTAGACAGTATTAGAATGCTAGAAGTAAGGTTGCCTTGGTTCTTTATCATGCAATGGGAGGAGAATATGCTAATAGTTAGACAGATTTGGCAGCTGCACTGTGGCTGAGATTTGGGACTGCCCTACCAAAGAGTTAGGTGTGACCCGTCCGTGCCTAGGGTAGCCACCTAAAATGCCAAAGTCAGGGCAGGCTGTAAAAGGAGAGCAGATTCTCCCAACACGGGTGGGTGACACTTAAGTCAGACTTCCCAACCAGCCACAAACAGTGCTTCTGATTCCCCACACTGGTTATCAAGAAGCCAAAACAAAAATATACACAGCCCCCTTTACTGCACTTCAGTCTCCAGCTCCCAATCAGCCACAAGGTCCAGTAAAGAGACCAGTTTTTTAAACTCTATGCTCTTTACCAAAAAGGTTTCTCCTGACCCAAAAAGTCAGCCACAGTACCAGATCAATAAAGTTTGGACCTTACCCAAAATACCACGCTGCCAGCCAACCCCTTAGTAACTAAAACTAAAGATTTATTATAAAAAGAAAGAAACAAACTATGAGAGAAATGTTAAAGGATTAAAGCAATCAGATACATACAAATGTTTTGAAAGTCCATATACATCAGGTTTCTAGAATAATTGTGGAGTTTGCAGGCTTGTATAGTCCCTCTGGTATACATCCAGTACCTGGATGGGTCTCAGTCCTTTGTTTCACAGCTTCAGGGCAGTTCAGTTGTAGATGAGTTGATCCAGAGGTAGGCTGGAGACTAAAGACAAAGACAGACTAAAGACAAAATGGATCTCAGGCAGCTGCCTTTTATGTCCTTTGGTCTTTGCCATGCTGCTTGTGGAAATTTACAGGAATAAAATGGAGTCCAGAGTCACATGAGTAAGTAAGTCCTGGTGACTCATCAGGTATATCCCTGGTTTCTCCCCCTGGGCCCATTGTACCTGTGAATTTCCTTAATGGGCCATTAGGCAGGCTAGTGCTGCAGCCATCCTGTCTGGGATGTTGCCCAGACACAGCACTATTTGAAATACAGATATATCAAACATATCCATAACTTCCCTTACATACATAACACATGAACATAAACATCATCATCTTACTTAGCACATTATAGCCTTTCTAATGGTACCTGACATGGCATATCTCACATGAATTATTATGATTTTGACATATTGCTGTTAAATAATATAATAAATGCCCTCCCACCTCCCAAAATCCAGCCAGTGTGACATTAGGTTCTGTTCCCAACTTTGTCAGCAGTTACTTTATCTATAAAATGGAGGACATAATATTTTCCAGCCTCCAGGAAGGGAAGGATATGATGCATTTCACAACCCTTATTGGTGAGCGAAGTAACAGAGCCAAGATTTGAAATCATGGTGTACTGGCTCCCAGCACAGCGTATCTTTTCCCAAGGCTGCAGTGGATTTTGTGGCTTTGTCAGTCAAACAACGAATTAAAGAGTTCAGATTTTGGTAGTCATGCAGTTGCAGCAGGCAGGATAACAGAATGTAGGGACTGTCCTACTTCTCCAGTAACCGACTTGACTCCAGCCCATCTAAGAGGGGAAAGTCAGGGCAAGTTTGCAAAGATTTTTTTCCCCGCTATGCCATGCCTCTCCCACCCCTCGGTGTCTGACTGTCATTTGTCTGCAGCCAATCCAAAGCTATCTATGCACAAGAAATTACAAATAAAGGATTTTCAATTTCATTTGTGGATGCCATGTGTTTATTACCCACTCACAAAGAGTATTACAGCATTTATCTTACCACATACAGAATAAATAAAGCCACAAAAATAAAAACACATGGTTAAGTATCTGTTTCATTGACTCTACAAAGTGTGCTATGTCTGCAAAAAAAATATAAGGACACTTGAATATTCATGGCTCAGTGGTTATCAAAGAGGGGTGAAGCCAGATGAGATTAAGACATCCCTAAATTTAGATGCTTATCCAAACCCTTTCCTTCAGGCAAACTGTCTAGCTCTTTACACACCTCCACTTCCCTTCTAACAGGTCCCCACCCTCTTCCGTGGTAACACCCTTCTACATTCCCACGCCGTATGCTCCTCATTTCAAGATTTTCTCTGGCTCCCATTTCACCTGTTATGGAATGTACAGCACCTCTGATGGGGTCATGAGATTTGAAAGGAGAAACAAGCCAGGCCCAGCAGAGAAACCAGAGATATGCTGGGTGGTTGCACCCCTCCCCCCAATTACATACTTTAGAATCAGCATCCTTATATGAAACCTGTTGACCTGCTTTCCAATTTTCACAACAAAGAAATAAGGCCTTCTCCCCCGCAGGGGAACTCACTGCCAGCCTGCTCTCCCACTCCAGCTGTGTGGGGAGAAAGAGACCTGAGGTTGCGGTGGGCAGTTTGCTGGGGTTAATTCAGAATCATCCTGCAAGGCATCTTTTGCTTGCACATTCTGCTCCACTGCAGTGTGTTTTAACAGGCAGTAAGAAGGGGAGGAAGCCTATTGGGTGATTCCTGACAAGTATCAGTGTGAGGCAGCAATGGGGTCAAATACCACTGTACAGGGAGGAACTAAAGAGTCAAAAACTATAATTACAAACAAAACCATAGGGAAAAGCACATATCATATGGTCTGCTCTCCACAATGGCTCCTGACCCCATATTGTCCCAGTGGCTGTAACTCATCATGTAAGTTTACTTCACATTACAATATACTATGAGATGCTGTGATTCATCAGTAATTGTCTGAAGAGAGTCAGTTACATGATTCACAAAGATTGAATACTTTGGGCAATTTAATTTCCCACCTCTTTTCAAGGTCTGCACCCAATGGCATAGAAGATGGCTCAGCTTTTCTCTGACAGAAAGTTTGTTCCAGGCACAATGGCGTATGGGGGCAGGAAGTGGGGGAAGGATGGGGAGGGCAAGACCCCCGGGCACCAGGCTGCGAGAGGGCACCAGGCCAGCCCTTCACCACGCGCAGGAAAAGGCCCACAGGAGGCTCTGAGGCGATGCAGTGCCCCCCTGCCCTCCGTGAGCCCACTTACCCACAGCTCCAGCCCTGCAGCCTGGCGCCGGCTCAGATGGGGCAGCCTCACCTACCCGGCCTGGGGGGGGAGGAGGCCATGCAGGCCCTTCATGGCACACGGGGGGCCGTAGGAGTGAAAGGCCCAGGCCGGTGGGGGGGAGATCGCCCCATCCAAGCCAGCACCAGGCAGGTATGTGCGGGGAGGCAGCAGAGCCAAGCCTGCATTTGCACACCCCCCCCCCCAGGTCTCACATCCCCCCTCAGGTACAGAACCCCCCCACCCTGGGGCAGCTGGGGGGTGGTGCCAGGACCCCTCCTGCCCTGCGCAAGGGGTCGTGAGCCGTGGGGGCGCAAATGAAGGCTTGGCCCCCGGCGCCGGAGACCCTCGGTACGCCACTGTCTAGGCAGTCACATTAGTTCAACAGGCTCAAGTTCCCCATTCTCCTGTTGCACTGTGCAGCCAACTCTGTTATTGAAAAGACGAGACAGGCTCCCCTTCTGAGAGCTCTTGCCCTGGATGGACCGCTCCTTCTTCAGGCGACACTTGTTTCGCTTGCAGATTCTTTGTACATCCCAGATTCTTAGCGTGCCATCATGGGAAGCTGTGTACAATAATTCATTGTGAATCTGGAACAATAGGGTCATACTTAATCCCAGACTGTACACTTCAGTCACCACAATCAAAGTGTAGCTTGGAAGTAAACGGGAGGTTTAGTCCTTCACATTTAAGGCCCAATTCCCCATTGCCTGGCACATAGTATTCCAATGTCCATGTAACTGGCCATATCATTTTTCATGGAACATATGAAAAAACCTACACTAAAGCTTGCTGCTCTGGATGTTGGGTTTTTCAAAGTAAAATCCTCTCCTCACCTGAATGCAGTTGATGATGAACTTGTGTCCTTGGAAGATCCTCTGCAGGACGCCAGTCTTTGAATTGAAAGCTCGAGCGCAGGCATCACCACTTCCTGTAAACACTAACACAAATGAGCAATGAGGCCTTTTGAGAATGCCCATGTGACCAGCCATAAAGGATGAGTTGAAAAACACTTCTGAGCCCACTTTCTTATACCAACTTGCCTTCACAGACTTCAGAAAGGTTGCTCCCAATTTAGTTCTTTGTAAATGAGACACGAATCCAGCCCTATATAGTCATTCTGGGATGTATTAGCAGGATGGTTGTAAGCAAGACACAAGAAGTAATTCTTCCACTCTACTCAGCACTGATAAGGATGGAGTAGTCAACTGGACTATTGAACTGAACTCCATCCAGCTCTGGGTACCACACTTTGGGAAAAATGTGGACAAATTGCAAGAAGTCCAGAGGAGAGCAACAAAACTGATTAAAGGTCTAGAAAATGACCAGTGAGGAAGACTGGAAAAAAATTGGGTTTGTTTAGCCTGGAGAAGAGAAGACTGAGGGGGGGACATAACAATCTTCAAGTACATAAAAGGTTGTTATAAAGAGAAGGGTGATAAATTGTTCTCCTTAACCACTGAGGACAGGACAATAAGTAATGGGCTTAAACTGTAACAAGCGAGATTTAGGTCAGATATTAGGAAACAAAAACTAAATGCTGGACTAGATGAGCTAATTCAGGTCAAAGTAAATGGAAAGGTAAAAAAATAGATCTGTGACTAGGGTCTTTGATTTCAAAAGGGCTAACTTTAAAAAAATTAAGGGAATTAGTTAGGGAAGTAGACTGAACTGAAGAACTCATGGATTTAAAGGCAGAGGAGGCTTGGAATTACTTCAAGTCAAACTTGCAGAAACTATCTGAAGCCTAAACAATGAGAGTTCTGTGGCACTTTAAAGACAAACACAGAACTCTCGTTGTTTTTGCTGTATACAGACTAATATGGCTACCCCTCTGTATCTGAAGCCTGCATCACAAGGAAGGGGGAAAAAATCATGGGCAAGAGCAGTAGACCAAGCATCTCAGACGGGTTATTAAGAGAAAGCAGAAAGCCTGCAATGAGTGGAAGATGGGAGGGATCAGCAAGGAAAGATACCTCTTGGAGGTCAGAATATGTAGGGATAAAGTGAGACATGCTAAAAGCCAAGTAGAGTTGGACCTTGCAAAGGGAATTAAAACCAATAGTAAAAGGTTCGATAGCCATATAAATAGGAAGAAAACAAAGAAAGAAGAAGTGGGACCACTAAGCACTGAGAATGGGGTGGAGGTTAAGGATAATCTAGGCATGGCCCAATATCTAAACAAATACTTTGCCTCAGTTTTCAATTCCAGAGGGGTAGCCGTGTTAGTCTGTTTTCAGCAAAAAATGAGAGTACTGTGGCACCTTCAAGACTAACAAATTTATTTGGGCATAAGCTTTCGTGGGTGGAAACCCACTTCTTTTGATGCATAATGTGGCTAATGAAAGGTTTAGGGATAATGGCAGGTTGGCTAATGAGAATGAGGATATGGAGGTAGAAATTACCATATCCGAGGTAGAAGCCAAACTCAAACAGCTTAATGGGACTAAATTGGAAGGCCCAGATAATCTCCATTCAAGAATACTAAAGGAACTGGCACATGATATTGCAAGCCCATTAGCAAGGATTTTTAATGAATCTCTAAACTCAGGGGTTGTGCTGTATGACTGGAGAACTGCTAACATAGTTCCTATTTTTAAGAAAGGGAAAAAACGTGATCCGGGTAATTACGGGCCTGTTAGTTTGACCTCAGTAGTATGCAAGATCTTGGAAAAAGTTTTGAAAGAGGAAGTAGTTAAGAACATCGAGGTTAACAGTAATTGGGACAAAATAAAACATGGTTTTACAAAAGGTGGATCATGCCAGACCAACCTGATCTTCTTTAGACGGAAACAGATTTCTTAGACAAAGGTAATGCAGTGGAGCTAATTTACCTAGATATCAGTAAGGGATTTGATACGGTTCCACATGGGGAATTATTAGTTAAATGGGAAAAGATGTGGATTAATATGAAAATTGAAAAGTAAATAAGGAACTAGTTAAAGGGGGGGACTACAATGGGTCATACTGAAAGGTGAACTGTCAGGCTGGAGGGAGGTTACTAGTGGAGTTCCTCAGGGACTGGTCTTGGGACCAATCTTATTTAATCTCTTTATTACTGACTGGGGCACAAAAAGTGGGCGTGTGCTAATAAAGTTTGTGGATGACACAAAGTTGGGAGGTATTGCTAATACAGAGAAGGATCAGGATATCATACAAGAAGATCTGGATGACCTTGAAAATTAAAGTAATAGAAATGGGATGAAATTTAATAGTGGAAAGTACAAGGGACTAATAACAAGAACTTTTGCTATTATTCTGGAGACACATCAGTTGGAAGTGACAGAGGAAGAGAGGGACCTAGGCATATTGGTTGATCACAGGATAACTATGAGCCGCCAATGTGATGTGGCCATGAAAAAAACTAATGCAGCCCTAGGATGCATCAGGCGAGGTATTTCCAGTAGAGATAAGGAGGTGTTAGTAGCATTATACAAAGTGCTGGTGAGACCTCATCTGGAATGTGTGTGCAGTTCTGGCCTCCCATGTTTAAAAAAGATGAATTCAAACTGGAACAGATGCAGAGAAGGGCTACTAGGATGATCTGAAGAGTGGATAACCTGCCTTATGAGAGGAGACTCAAAGAGCTTGGCTTGTTTAGCCTAACCAAAAGAAGGTTGAGGGGAGATATGATTGCTTTCTATAAATATATCAGAGGGATAAATACCAGGGAGGGAGAGGAATTATTTAAGTTCAGCACCAATGTGGACACAGGAACAAGTGGATATAAACTGGCGTTCAGGAAGTTTAGACTAGAAATTAGACAAAGGTTTTTACCCAGCAGGGGAGTGAAGTTCTGAAACAGCCTTCAAAGGGGAGCAGTGGGAGCGAAAAACCAAGCTGGCTTCAAGACTGAGTTTAGTAAGTTTATGGAGGGGATATGATATGATGGGACAGCCTATTTTGGCAATTAACTGATCTTTGACTACTAGTGGTAAATATGCCCAATAGCCTGTGATGGGATGTTAGCTGGGGTGGGTTCTGAGTTACTACAGAGAATTCTTTCTGGGTGACTGGCTGGTGAATCTTGCCCACATGCTCAGGGTTTAGCTGATCACCATATTTGGGGTCAGGAAGGAATTTTCTCACAGAGCAGAATGGCAGAGACCCTGGATGTTATTCGCCTTGCTCTGTGTCATGGGGTACGGGTCACTAGCCAGTGGATTTGCTGTACCTGAAGTCTTTAAGCCATTATTTGAGGACTTCAGTAACTCAGTCTTAGGTAAGAGGTCTATTACAGGAGTGGGTGGGTGAAGTTCTGTGGCCTGTGTTATGCAGGAGGTCAGACTAGATGATCATAATGTTCCCTTCTGACCTTAAAGTCTATGAAACCTCTTGAGGTCCCTTTCAGTCCGACGATTCTATGATTAGGAATAACTATCCTTATAATTAGGAAGCTTATCAGTGGAACAAAAATTGCCTAGGGAGGCTATAGAATCTCCATTATTGGAGGCTTTTAAGAACAGGTTAGACAAACTTTTGTCAGTGAGGATCTAGATAATATCTGGTTTTGGATCAGCGCAGGAGACTGCACTGGATGACCTATTAAGTTTCCTTCCAGGCTACATTTCTATGATTCTATGGTCTTTCCCACCATTGCTAAAAGCTCTGTAGCGCCAGCAGCATAGTATAGACAACACACCAGTAGCCACGAAATATAGGCTTGCCCTGAGCAGGGTTAGATGATGTGGAGACAGAATCTCAGCTGGTGAGAGTCAGCATTGCTCCATTGGACTTCAGCAGTGATACCCTGATTTACACTAGCTGAGGATCTGGTCTAGAATTCCAATGCACATAATCCATTAGGAGGAAGGAGTTACACAGTATGAAATGATGGCAAAGGATCCTGTTTTATTAACACGGGTGCCTTCCTCCATAGAGGCTTGCATACAGCTCACGCTGGTTCATTCAACCAGCTACCAGCTTTACTCTGTAACTTATCCCACTCAAAAACATTTGTTTTATTTGTAAAGCAATCAGTTGCAGCTTCTGTGATTATGTTTGCTGTTCCATGCCACACGCTAATTACACTTGTCAGAAATAAGTTCTGCCTATACTCTCTCTGGGCTTTGTCAGGCTACTTATGTAGCTCTAAATCTGTGTTCATTGCACAGATTTCGGTTTCCCTTCCCTCTTTATGTATGTTTCCCTGTCTATAGATATGCTTTGACAGTCTCTAGAGCAGACAAAGCATCTTTGGTTTCAAAGATTTCCCTGAAGCCTTCAATCTCTTTGAACACCATACGGTTCCAGGGGCCCATTCATTACTGTAGTATCTTCACTAGTTTCTCCTGTTGCATCAAGTAGGAGAGGTGAATACCCTTCTGATTTTGAAAGAGAAACTGCATCAATCAAGTATGAGTCTGACAATCTCTCATAATATATGAAGCATGGCTTTACCACTGTTAGAATAAAGCCTGGGCTTCTCCTATTTTAAATCAGAAAAGCTTACTATGTGCAGGTAGGAGTTCTCTGTGCAGCAACATCACACAATTCTTTTTCATCAGCAGTGAAATGCATCTTCAAGCAACTTCACAATTTCCTTTCGTAAGAGCAGATTTTTTTCAATTAACTCTTGTAGCTTAGGATCCTTGCAAGCAATACATCTTGTGAATGATTTAAGCCACAGCCTATAGTTGGTATTCCATTAGTATAGGAGTTTATAGAAATGCTTGAAAACGTTAGCTATAATGTATTATTGTATGCCACATCCTATATGAACTATGGGAGCTTTTTTTAAATTCAAACAGAACTTGTGATTTTGGATGCCCAACTTGAGACACTTTAAAGGGGTCTGGTTTTCAGATGGTAAAAGCTCAACATCTTTAAGGAGGTTCAGGTTGGGCGTACAAAAATTGCAAGACTTTTTTAACATTTCAGATGATGTACAAATAAATATTAATATACACAATAAGGACCATATCAACTGGTTTTAATGGTTAGGGAATACCCTCTTCTAATGGCACAAATTTTCTTAACTATCCCCAACTTGTCAACTTTTCCTACAAATGGAAATTTCTGAGCTAAGCTAGGAAATAGGTGAAAATCCTTGTTTTTCATCATAAACTGCCAGTGTGGAAAGTTTGGTGAAACAGAAGTGCATCCAAGGACTCAGATTCTGTCTCCAGCCTCCCCACTCCCCAAAACAGGTGACAAGGTATCGATTGGCTACTGAGGGGGGGGCGGGGGGGGCGGGGGGGGCAACCGTCATAGTTCAGTATTAGTTCAGTATTATTTACTGGTACACCAAGCAACCTGCCATCTTACATTTAGTGCCACAAGCTTTGCAAATCTCAGATTAAGCAAAGGCAGGCGGGTCAGCAACTTGAATGCTCTTAGCGATACATTTTAATTCTCTTTCTCTTTCAGGATTTGCTTTTTGACAAGTATCCTTTATTTCCCTGTGAACTGTCATTTTGCATTTAAAGAGCTTGCTTGTACCTCAGAGCTTCAAAAGGGCAATATCAAATCAAGCTCAGGCCAACATTTAGAATTTATATGAATAAATCTGTATCCAAACTGACCTGCAAACCCAATAGAAGCCCTTTGGAGGAAGAGGGGAAGTTCCCCAACAGTAAAAATGATACTTTGTCTGGCTTGTTTTTTTCAGCTGTAAGCTCTCTGGAGCAGGAATTGTTTCCGACTATGTACGTGTACAATGCTGAGCAATACCTAAACAAATACTTTGCCTCAGTTTTTAATGAGGCTAACAAAGAGCTTAGGGATAGTGGCAGAGGGATTAATGGGTTTGAGGTTATGGAGGTAGAAATTACCACATCCAAGGAAGAAGCCAAACTTGAACTGCTTAATGGGACTAAATCGGGGGGCCTGGATAATCTCCATCCAAGGATATTAAAGGAACTGGCACGTGAAACTGCAAGCCCATTAGCAAGGATTTTTAATGAATCTGTAAACTCAGGGGTTGTACTATATGACTGTAGAATTGCTAACATAGCTTTTATTCCTCTTCTTAAAAATAGGAACTATCCAGGTAATTACAGGCCTGTTAGTTTGACCTCAGTAGTATGCAAGGTCTTGGAAAAAATTTTGAAAGACAAAATAGTTAAGGACATCGAGGTTAACTGTAATTGGGACAAAAAACAACATGGCTTTACAAAATGTAGATTGTGCCAGACCAACCTGATCTCCTTTTTTGAGAAGATAATAGATTTTTTAGACAACGGGAATGCAGTGGATCTAATTTACCTAGATTTCAGTAAGGCATTTGATACGGTTCCACATGGGGAATTATTAGTTAAACTGGAAAAGATGGGGATTAATATGAAAATTGGAAGGTGGTTAAGGAACTGGTTAAAGGGAAGACTACAACGAGTCATACTGAAAGGTGAGCTGTCAGGCTGAAGAGAGGTTACTAGTGGAGTTCCTCAGAGATTGGTCTTGGGACCAATCGAATTTAACTTTTTATTACTGACCTTGGCACAAACAGTAATAGAAATAGGATGAAATTTAATAGCGAAAAGTGCAAGGTCATGCACTTAGGAACTAATAACAAGAAATTCTGCTATAAGCTGGGGACGCATCACTTGGAAGTGACAGAGGAAAAGAAGGACCTAGGTGTATTGGTTGATCACAGGATGACCATGAGCCACCAATGTGATGTGGCCATGGAAAAAGCTAATGCAGTCCTCAGATGCATCAGGCGAGGTATTTCCAGTAGAGATAGGGAGGTGTTAGTACCGTTATACAAGGCATTGGTCAGACCTCATCTGGAATACTGTGTGCAGTTCTGGTCTCTCATGTTTAAGAAAGATGAATTCAAACTGGAACTGGTGCAGAGAAGGGCTACTAGGATGATCTGAAGAGTGGATAACCTGCCTTATGAGAGGAGACTCAAAGAGCTTGGCTTGTTTAGCCTAACCAAAAGAAGGCTATAGGGAAATATGATTGCTCTCTATAAATACATCAGAGGGATAAATATCAGGGAGAGAGAGGAGTTATTTAAGTTTAGCACCAATGTGGACACAGGAACAAGTGGATATAAACTGGCCATCAGGAAGTTTAGACTAGAAATTAGACAAAGGTTTCTACGCAGCAGAGGAGTGAAGTTCTGGAACAGCCTTACAAGGGAAACGGCGGGGGGGGGTCGGCGCAAGAAACCTAGCTGGCTTTAAAACTGAGCTTGTTAAATTTGTGGAGGGGATGGTATGATGGCACAGCCTAATTTGGCAACTGACTTATTTTAGATTACTAGCAATAAATATGCCCAATGGCCTGTGAAGGGATGTTAGATCGGGTGGGTTCTGATTTAGTACAGAGAATCCTTTCCGGATGTCTGGCTGATGAGTCCTGCCACATGCTCAGGGTTTAACTGATCGCCATATTTGGGGTCAGGAAGGAATTTTCCTCACAGGGCAGAATGGCAGAGGCTCTGGGGTTTTTTTGCCTTCCTCTGTAGCATGGATCACTTACTGCTGGATTCTCTGTACCTTGAAGTCTTTAAATCATTATTTGAGGACTTCAATAACTCAGTCTTAGGTTAGGGGTCTATTACAGGAGTGGGTGGGTGAAGTTCTGCAGCCTGCGTTGTGCAGGAGGTCAGACTAGATGATCATAATGGTCCCTTCTGACCTTATATTCTATGAACACAATGACACTCATCTCCATTTGTGCCTCTGGGCGCTATTGTAATAAAATCACACTGTAAAAAAATTACTGGTTATAAGGGGGCAATTTCTTTTTTAAAAGGTTAAAATAGTGTGTTTATTTTTCTCACACAGTTCCCTAATATTCTTCACTGCCCACTTGATGATCTGTTTCCCAAATGGAACAAATCAGCTGTCTCTCTTCAACACCTTTTAGCTTTTATTGTTGTATTAGCTTTTAATACCCTTGTGAACACCTCTGTCACACTAACACTGTTTCTCCCCGGTCTGGCTAAATATATTAGTGCTGAGTGCTTAGTCACAGACAGAGTGTGGCATGCTCTGCAAAGACAGAAGGGGATGAAAGGAAAGACTGCAGCATGGGCAAAGGGCAAAATCTGGTAACACTGGGGGGCAGTGTAGAAAGGAAGCTTTATTTGAACTCTGTGTGTTAGCTTTCAAGTGAGCCAATGTCGATCTATTTCCCAGTTGATCTGCAGAGTGAGAATTATTTTGAGACTTTAGTCTCTCTGATTAAACAAAGAAAGATTCCCCATCCCTTCACCTCTTTTGTTCTCCTCCCCAACAGGAAGTAGGAGTTGCAATAGCGGATGAGGCCAGCAGCCTATATAGTTCAGTACCATGCCTCTGGGCTTGTCTACATGAACACATTTTAAGTGCTCAAGTATAACTATGAAGTCAAGTTAGCTTACTTGATTCTGATCATGACCAACCAGTCAGTGTGGATCAAGACAAAACCATATTCATCATGTCATCTAATCATTGTTTACCCATTATCTATGTTTGACCAATTCACATTATTCTTTCCAATGTGCATTACCTTGTATTTGTCAACAGTGGATTTCATCAGCCGTTATGCTGCCCTTTCACCTCTAAGGATGGATAGTTAATTCCAAATTACCCTACAACAATGCAGTTAAGAGTTATGTGCAGCTGTTCTAGTTGAGGTGAATGTGGAAGAGGGAGCTGAAGAGGAGAGAGCAGTGGCCTTGTGGACTGGCTCAGAAAGGGTATTTCTTCCATGTTGCCTGTATACAAGAAGGCATGGAGACATATGTTGGACAAATAGCACATCAAGGCTACATTACTGGCAGATCAGGCCAGAGGATGATACAAGAATGAGCATAAATGAGACATACTAGAATGGATAGCCAACAAAGGGATTCAGAGAAGGGAGATGAAATGGCCAGAAGTCTAGACTGTAAACTCTCTGGGGCAGGAACTATCTTTATTAGTCCAATTTCTAGCTCAACGAGGCCTTGGTGGGGTTCCTAGGCACAAGATGTTAGTTAGTTATTTGCAGGAATTAGTATGGGAGATTATGGGGGTCTGATAAGGACTTTTAGCTTTCATGACAAAGGAGACAATGTTTTGGAAGGGAAGGAGCCAAGTATCACAGATATACATTTTAGCTTTAGAACAATAAATTGTGTGTTACACAAAGCTAATTATCATCTTGTTATACCTGCATGCTCTAGTGCTAGCTGGTGCCGATGAGGACAGAACTCAGCCACATCTCCAACCCATCCAGATATACTTTGGGGATGTGCAGAAATAGCAGGATCCCGCTGCAGCCATGGAGTAGAAAAAGCTGCCTACTCCTGCACTAATATTCTGCTGGGGAGGAGGGAAGGTGCCCTCAGCAACTGCCCACCGGCATAGTTAGTGCCATAAATTGGTGCTGAATCTAGGAGCACTAGGCAGAAGGAAGAGTCAGTGAAGATTTCACAAGATCTTACTCCTTGCAACTATAATGTTATCTTTATTATTCACTTTTAATCAAAGCAAAACATTCATAAATAGCAGGGAAAATGAGCTAAAAGGTTGATGAATTTGAGGAAAGGCAACTTACAGATTCCTGCATGGTATTTCAAAGTGCTAACGCTGTGTTTGTGAGTCTTGTATGTTTGGACTTGCTCCCCAGTGTCTGCGAACCAGCACTTCACCGTCTTGTCCGCACTCCCCGAATATAAATATCGATTCACCAGCTGAGGGGGAGGGGAGAGGGAAGAGAAAAGAACATCAGCAATAGCCTCCTGGGTAAGTTCAGAGAATTGCACTCAAGTGACTCATCTTCAGTCACATCTTCCAACTGAAAAAAAAACAGAACAGCTTTTAGAGGGGGTTTTCAGCAAAACAGTTCTCAGAGCTGAAACATAAGGGCCTGATCCTGTATTATTTGCACAGCCATGTTTCTCATTGGACTTCTGGGCCCTAAAAATGGTTTCCAAATTTCAAGAGAGAGAGATTAAGAGCCAGATTCTCTTTTGGTGCAAGTGGGCACGTCTCCCTTGACGTTTGTGGAACTCATCCATTTGCAATAGTAGAAAATTTGGACTAGTTTGTCAGTTTATACAAGCACTAGACTAAAAACAACTGGTAAATATGTTATGAGATTACAAATTTCAAATTAAAAAGATCCCAAAGAACAACTCTTAAGTGACAAAAAGCAAATAAAAAGCTCTAGTCAGAGGCTAATAGGATAACAACAAACAAGGTCAGTGTTTTGAAATACTGTGTTTTCTTTGTAACTGTTTTGGATGTTTACTTCCAATATTGTTCAATGATGCAATAACATTTTTTAAAAAGCTGTTTTCAAACAGGATCCTAAAAGTATTTCATAAATTATCTTAGCAATTAAAGCGGTTTCCAATATATTATTTATATTATAGCAGTCCCACCAAGAGGCTCCAGCTGAGATCAGGATTTCATTGTGCTAGTCACATGCATACACATAGTAAGAGACAAATCCTGCCCTGAAGAGTTTAGTCTAAACAGACAAGACAGGAAGGGCAGGAAAAGTCATCTACACCAGACAGATGGGGAACTGAAGCAGAGGGAGATTAAGTGGTTTGTGCAAAATCATGTAGCGAGTCTGTGGCACAGCTGTGAATTCAACCCAGATTTCCTGAGTCACAGTCTAGTGCCTTAGCCACAAGGCTATCCTTCCTCTAATCAGCCTTCCCTAATATGGAAAAGATCTCACTGAGTTCTTCTAACATGCAGATAAGGAAAATAAACCAAGACAAAACAGGCATCATTAAAATACTGAGAGTGTAAACTCTTCAGAGCAGGGACACTGGTTGGGCGCCTTTCTGTAAAGCATTTAGCACACAGCTGGTGCTACATTAAAAAAAAAAATTCTCTTACCAAAGTTCCAATTCAGGTGCCAGGGTAATCACAGTTTCAGATATCAAGGTTTTCAAGGGCTGATAGGAACCACCATAGGATTGATTCAAACATGCAAGGAAGAGGGCAAAACAGGTGGCAATCGGAAGAAAAATAGAACTTGCACAAGGAATAATGGCTTCCTATTTTCCCCTCCAAGCACACAGGTCCAGCAGATAAACCCTTGCCTGATCAAAACTCTCTCTTGTGTCAATGGGAGTCCTGCAGAGAGACTGACTGCAAGATATGCACCAAACCAGCCTGACGGGGGCTTCACTTTCAGGCCATGAATCTACTCCTATAAAATAATTCATTCCTTCACCTTAAAGTAAGTTATTTAAAACACCTCTCCCACCCCCACCCCTACCTGGTTGTTCAGTCCTTTTGCTTTCCTCTGGCTCTTGGAGATAAATTTGATTTTCTTCCTGCCCAAAATCCCATTTAGTGTCCCAAATCAGCTCTGTACAGAAGGGGTGAATCACATCTGTAATGCCTGTGCAATGCTAGGAGAACCTCTAATGAAAGGCACTTAAAGTGTTCATGAGGGGCTGTGCTGCACTGGACAAGAGTAACGGCAAACTCACACAGAAGGACCAAGATGCCCTGGAAGATACATACACAAACCCCACTGAATTCAAGGGTAGCTGTGCATGTGCAATTCACTGCAGGCAGAACTTGGTACACAGGACCTCTGCCAAGGCCAGGTCTCAGAAGCTCATAAATTGCCCCAAAACTAGTAGTTTGAAATTTCACATCCCATTAAATTTCTGATGCATCAGCAGTGGCATTAATATTACACCTCAAGAAGGGAAGTGAGGGAGTGACCTGCTGTATAAACACAGATTTAGAGCTACACAAATAGCCTGACAGAGCTAATCTGACCTCTAACCTTAAGTGGGCATGGAAAACATTGTCACATTCCACTGCTAATTGAAGAGGTTGGCTGCAGTTGGGATCCTGCTGGATTGTTCTTGGCCGGCTAACTCATGGTATTTCTGTTCCAAACATCTTACAAGCAGCAAAATCTACTCAACAAGAACAAACACTAAGTTACAGTGTCCTACAGGTAAATGCCACTCCGCATCAATGGTACATTAGGTTATACTGCTTGAACTCTCCATTTAAGTGAGTGTGTAAATAATTAAGTCAAATAAAATAACAGCTACATGCTTTGGTTTGCTTTCTATCTTGTATTTCTAGCAGAGAAATAAATGTGTCAAATGAAGCTAGCTTAGTTACCCAATTAAAGGAACCCAGGATGTAACAGCAGTGAAAGCTTCCCCTGAATAGCCCCAGCTGTGATCTGGATGGATGAACTCTAAGAGTCTTCATGAACACTAGTTCAGTCGTTATTCAATTTGTAGCCTTTGTGCCAAGAAAGGCGCCGGTTGTACTTATTTATGCTGTTCACAACTATAGTGTATGGGCATCACACCAACATAATGAAGTTAGACCCACAATACCCATAAGATACAGGAAAATATTATAAGCCACATTTTACAGACTGGGAAACTAAAGTACCAACAGGTTAAATGATTTGTTGCTCAAGGTCATGCAGGAAGTCTGTGGATGAATCAGGATCCAGATCTCTCAAGTCCCAGTCCTTAACCACAACAGACTCCTGCCTCTCATTTTGATGGTGTTTTTGCAATAGGAACTGAACTGAAGCCACCATCAGCCATTAGTTGGTGACAGCTTTCACAAACTCCTACTGGATTTGAAGCTATAACCTAGATCTACCTATATCACTTATATGGCACCCATCCATTTACTGTCTGAGTGCCTCCCAATACCCCTGTGAGGCAGGAAATTAATAATATGCCCATTTTAGATATGGGAAATTAGGGTAGAAAAATGAAATTATTTGCCCAAGATCATACAGGAAGTTTGTGGTGGAGCAGGGAATTGGGCATGGATCTCAAGTCCAAGGATAGCACCCTAACCACTAGACCATTCTTCTTAGATGTAAAAGGCTCCATATCCCATTACCAAACCCTTGACTCATCCAATCCTGTTCCTTTATTAAAGCAAAATCTATTTTCATACAGAAACAAGCCATACAATCCAAAGAGAGTGAACTTTCTAGTTTAGTAAGGCCTCGCCCATTTGTTTTTCAGAGGAATATTTGTTTCCAGTTGTATTCTAGTTGTATTCCAACATATGGAATAAAATAACTTAATACAATCTCCCACAAAATTAATTAATGAAATGGAAAAATGACTGCAGTCTCAGGCTTACGATAGTATGCATTATATGATATAGAATAAGTACACAAAATCCTAAATTAGGTCTTCATTACAAAATGTCAAATATTCTAATTTTTAAATTTATATTTGTTTCACTACAAAGATATAGATGCCTTATGCTGACAAGAGTGCAAATTAATTTTCCATGATTTAGGAGTGGAAAAAAAAAAGAGAAACTTTATACAATAGCTTTTTTAAACATACTCAGGTCTGTCAACTCCTGGTTTATGAATGATCAGAAGATATAGTTACAAATGATAATCTGCCACTGCCTGGAGAACCAGTAATATCCTCAGAGCTGTACTTTTCTTGACTGACTGTAGAGAAGCTTTGAGCGCTTTGGCCAATTTCCCAAAGCAGCTCTGGTTGGGGAAAAGCATGGCAAACCAAAGAGACTAATAGATTAGAGCGCACAACCTGGGATTTGCAGCTCTGATACCAATGAGAAAAGTGGACCTAATTCAAAGGGGTCTAAACATTTTAAAACTAAGTAGCTAAAAAAAAGCTGATGGCAACCATGCCTGCTTTTAAAGCCTTATTTACAAATGAATTATACAATGTGGCTATCACTGCATAGCTATCCAGTATTCCAGCCCCTTCACTTGCCCCATTGCTGAGAGAGACTTCGCCTCTGCACTTTGCTAGCTGAAACACTAACTCTCACCTAGGGCAGCTGAATAAAACCAATTTGAGCATACAGGCCAGACCATCTGAGGTAGGCTATTGCATGAGAAATTTCAGGCAGACCAGTTTAGTACTAGCAAAATTATATCGATTATAATGGTAAATATAATATAATGGTAAATATAACAGATTAAAATGGTAAAATTGCTACAGCCTTAGCTATGGTGAGACCATCTTCCAGATGGCCCTGCTCTTTGCTGGGGCCTCTAAGACACTACTTTAATACAAATAACAAATGAATACGTTTTCATCCAGGTAGCTCTCAAGACTGAAATGGCAGGTAATGGCTTAATGCTCAGCAGTTTGGTGGATCTGAATATGTACAGCAGGTCACTGCATGCCAAGGGAATCTCCAGCAGAGGACTTGCAGGTGGTTTCTGCTCCCTTTTCACCACCAGAAAAGCGCAAAGGGAACAAGATAGAAAGTCAGCCCAAAAGTACTCAGTGTGACCCCTTGATCTTTCTGAAATAATATGTCTGGCCCTCAGATTGAAGAGGTCCGATATCACTGAAGTATGGTATTCTATGGCAGGGCCCATGCATGTAGTGCTGCCTATAGTTAAAACTACCTAACACTTTTCGTTACAAGTCCATTTTCATTTGCTTACAACTTTCCAAAACTTTAACCATTTGGAGTGAAATTTTCAAAGCTTGGTTTCTGCCTAAGGCCACAGATTTTTGCAAAGTTTCAGCAGAAGCAGTGTAGTTACTTTTGAGAACAAGGCTCAGAAAAAGTAAGTTTCATGAACAGCTGTAAGGTGAAAACGTGGTTCCATTGAAGTCAGTGACCTAAATTCCACTGAAAGAAATAGGGCCAGAAATTTACCTTACTGTTTAAGGGGTCCAAAGCAGGAATTAAGCATGTTACATTTTAGAATAATTTTGTTTATTCTACCCACACACACTTATTTTGTCTTCTGATTATACTTTTAAGAGCAGTAATTGACTACTAGAGCATCCTCAAAACATGCTACTATAATAGTAGCACCGAAGGAGGAGAGAAACCACCTTTAACCCTGAAAATTTATCCAAACATAAACAGAGGTTATTTGGTGGCAGCATAATTCAGCTTTAAGTTTTCCCTCTAAGAAAGGGACACTAAAATTCATGTGACAATAGGTATTTTGGCCTGTAGGAGCCAGCAGCAACTATTTTCTTTATGTAACAGTGGCAACATTTATGAAACAGCTACTAATATATTTTATCCCCTGCAAAAGAGCAGCAGTAATTTTACACACCAATAAACAAGGAGAGAGTTGACTGCATGTGTTTGCCCATGGAAGCTAACACAATACATCTATTTAAGACCATTTGGGCTTGAAATCCCTAAAGTTACAGCTACTAGAGCATGGAATTTCTAAAAATATAGACCTGCTATCTCAGTTATACACAGAAGGAGCAATTTTATTCAAGTCTCCTCACACCAAATGTCCCTCAGCTCTGCCACTGGGGGATGGGGGCGTGGCAATAACAGAGCAGGTTTCCTGCATGCCATTTCTGTATATTTTGTCTCAGAGGAACCTCTTCCGAGTATGAGAAAGCATTCAGTCCCCTTGAACTATTCAGTTCTTGGCCAAGAATGGTATGATGTGGATATCCACCTCCAGGTGGCAGTATGAAACATACTGGTTCTTACCTCTAGACAGATAACCGATCCTTGATGCTCTTTGAACACTTTTAACTGCTCACCAGTTACAATATTCCATGTTCGGATGGTATAATCTGTGCTGCCAGAAAATAGTTCCCTGTTTGGAGCATCGAGTGTAAGGCATAAAACAGCCCCAGTGTGTCCTAGCAGAGTCTGGTAACAACGCCCACTAGACACCCACCAGACCTTAACAGTGCAGTCTGTGCTTCCTGTCACCAGGAAGTCTCTGCTCAGTTTCTCCTGCTCCTCCTCCAACTCATCAAGAACATCCTTGGAGGACCAGTGAGCCAGAGTGAGAACACAGTTCCGATGGCCCCGGAATTCCTGGATTTGCTTCTCTTTGTTCACGCTCCAGCACCGTGCTGTCCTGTCATAAGAGCCACTGAATAGATAGTCTTTGGCAACCAGAATCCTGTTAAAAATAAACACAATTAGAATACACATTGTTGCTTTATGTATGGATATTTACCCTCTTAATTGCCACTCTTCCTCCGCCTGGTGACTGCATGCAAGAGTACTATACCAAGAGTGCAATGAAGTGCTAGAAGCAGCTGTCCCTCAAATAATTGCTCAAACCATCAGATGTATTAAATATATCAGTGTAAGTACCTCACTACCATGCGCAAGAACACACCACAATCATTCAGAGCCTTACCCAGTTACAAGTGAAAACAGGCACATTACAGGCCAGAAGAGTACTCCATCAGGGTTCATCAAAGCTTTGATCTTTGGTATTTGATTCTCTGCTTCTTAATACTTTCCTTCCAGTTTAGCACACCATGCTGCTAGCAGGCTGCTCCATTTCCCCATTGAACCTGCAGGGAGTTTTTAGATTTCTGATACATGGACAATGGAAGATTCCCAGGATCGTAAGAATTGCCGGACCAGATCAGAGGTTCATCTAATCTGCTATTCTATCTTCAACAGTGGCTAATACCAGTTGCTTCAGAGGAAGGTACCAAAAAAAAAAATCACATAATGGACAGTTTCATATGGAATAATTTGTCCATAGAGGAAATTTCTTCCTAAACTCAGATAATTAGGGATTATTTATACCCTGAAGAATGAGAGTTTTCTCCTCTTTCAATTTTTATTCTCATTTAATTGGTGATGTTTTCATTATCTATATGAATTACATTTTAAAATCTACATAAAAAGAACATTTAAAGTTGCAGATACAAGCATCCAGAAGTTAGGAAATGCTAGAATCAAGATTTTTGTGCAACCTTAATTTGGCCCTTGTGCATATGCATTATACATAATCACATGCTATCCTTCCCCTCCCTCTTCTTCCCTCTCCTCCAACCCCCCAAAAAACCAAAACCCTGCTTCAGCATTTTGAAGTCAGGTAACTTATTTAGGCACCTAAAATGGAGTAATTTTGGGCACTCTTTAAAAATAATCTTGACCAGCAGCGCTACCATGTGTTATTCATTAGTTATCGGTTGTTTTTTTTAAACCTGTTATTTAGCAGTTCATTTTTCATTGTGGCGGTTTAGTTGTCCAGATGCTCGCATAAGAAAATAGCCAACAACAGCAGCAATTAAACTAACTGAACATTTAGTTTCCAAGAACTTGAACCACAAATGATGGTTTCTAAGACTAATTATCATGCAATTGTTAGACAAACAGGCAGGTTAAAAACTACATTTAAATGAATACCTAGCCAAGGATCTCACAAAAAGAGAGCACCCATCATTATCCCAATTTTACAGATAGTGAAACTGAAACACAGAGAGATTAATTATGTGACTTCCTTAAAGTCTCAAACACGTCAGGGACAAATGTAGGATTAGAACGCAGCTCTTCAGACTCCTAGTCCAACACACCAACCACTGGACTACAGAAGATCTGACCAAAGAAGGGCATGCAGCCCATGAAGTTCTACGCTGCAATACATTGCACCTTTACCTTAATGAGGAAAAGCAACTGGGTCCACTTACATCAAGAAGCCAAATGTCCAAATTAGAGATAGGGAATAGAAGGACATTTTGAACTACTTTCTTTTCTGTAAATTAGATATGGCCCTTTAGAACTGTCAAGGCAGCCATCTAAAATGAACAACATTTTGGTGTCATCAAAACTGGCTGACCCGGTATTTGATCTTTCTCCTCCTATCTGTTTACAGTCTCTATTACGTTTGTGTATTTGTTTTTTCCCTTCAAAACAAATGCTTCAATTACCGTGTTCCTAAATAAGTAAATATATTCCAGGAACCATGAGAAACCCTGTGAAAACAAGCTAGGGAGTATGCAAGTTCAGTAAGAAGTCACAGTGTAGTTTTAAACTTTATTTTACCAGTAAGAAATAAATCATTCAAACAGGACTAAGTCATTTTTACTGACAAGAATGGCTGACACTCTGATTTTAAAATCTATTTATCAGAGCATCTCCTTTCAACTGAGCAATTTCTTCTAGAATTCCATTCTCAGTGGCAGATTCAATTCCCCATGCTGTGAGACTTTTGCTTTTCTCCCATCTCCAGTCTATACTGTGTCAGCACTGTTGCTAGGATAACTAATCATTACAGAAAAGAGCACTTGTAGCAAAGAATCAAAGATTTACACTACCCATTTAGTTGTATAATGTAGATTACTGGTAAAAAGACAATTTATCTGGCAGAGAGACAAGGACTTCTTCCTCTGACCTGAGGAAGAGCTCTGTGTAGCTTGAAAGCTTGTCCCTCTCACCAGCTGAAGTTGTCCAACAACAGATATTACCAACCTCACCCATCTTGTCTCTCTATTACGCTGGGACCCATACCACTACCACAGCACTGCATACAATTTATCTGGTGTCAAGTTACAGAAACACAATGGAATGATGATACTCTTAAAAGAAGAATCTGTAGTACCAACCTGTTAACAATTGATGTGTGCCCTCGGTAAATGGCCAGACATTGGCCTGTCATCACATCCCACTTCCTAATTGTGTGATCTGCACTACATGTGAATGCAACCTCATTTTCTAAGTGGCAAAAAGTGATGTAGCTTTCGTGTCCTAGGAACAATGAGGGAGATAAAAATATTCAGTACATGCAAACAGAATTGATTGGGCAGGTTCTGACATGTTCTCTTTAGCTTAATTAAAAAAAAAACAAAAAACAACACAACTTAGTTTAAAATTGGCCTGATCCAAAACACCAGAGCTTAATACTTTTGAGGCTCTAGTTTTAAAATCTACAACTAGGTTCAGCACAAGCAGGAGCTAATGGGAAACATGGCACTTTTAATTTTATAAGCATGAACTCCATCTTTGCTTTACTGCTTCACTGGTATAAGGAATAAATGAAACAGAAGTACGGTGGACCATTTCAAGGATTACTGTGAACCAGTTTAAGGCCCATCATTGAGCTTCTTCTTGTTTTAAAGGGTATTACAGAAACAATGAGCCAAATTCATCCTTGGTGTAACTCAATTGAAATCAACTGAGTTCAAAAGAGGAATGAATTTGGTTCACTATATAAATACATGTATTTTCTTTTTTTTTTTTTAATTAGGTGGAAAAAGTTTGTATTTCAGCATTACCCTCCAGTTTTTTAGATAAGCAGCAGCACTGGGCTAGTGCAGGAAACTCTGAAATACAGTTGACTGGTAACTAAATTTTCCAATTAATCGAAAATGATAGTCCAAGAGAAGCGAAATGCAAGCAACAAAAAGAATATGAATGATGAAAAGCAAATCCGCTGTATTGCTCCCCACCCCCCCATTACATCTAATAACAAGTAGAAATATTAAATATGCTTTTAATGGCAACAGTAACCTTTTAAGCAAATTAACTAGAGAGAAAGAATAAAGGCATTGTAACTGTTATTTATATAGTGCCCAAAGTGTACAAGGCTTTACAGTCATATTAAAAATAGACATGGTTCCTGCCCTAAAGGCCAGGAGGACAAGGGTAACAACATTTAGGTAGTGTTGTTACTTGATTGTACCCGTAAGTGTATTTTACTGGGACTTGTGAATTGAGGATTCAATTCCCAGCTCTGCCATAGACTTCCAAATTTTCCTTGTCACATCATCTCTTTGGGCCTCAGCTCCTCATCTGTAAAATAGGTGTATAATACTTTCTCACTTCTCCCACCTCTTTGTTTTATCTGTTGAGATTGTATGGTCTTGGGGCAGCATTCCTTACTGTGCGGCTGTACAGTGCCTAGCACAGTGGAACCACAATCTCAGCAGGGGCCTCTAGGCACAGTTATAATACAAGTGATGAATAATGTTATTCAAGATACCTTTGTGGTTTGTTTAGGTTTCAGGGTGGGGAAGGAAGAGGTAGAACATGACACAAGCAGATGATGCTGATGGAAAGAGGAAGGGAGAGAGATAGAGGGAAAGAAGTGATGGAATAGGGAGACTTATGCAGAAAAGGGAAATGGGAAAGGGTAGAGGTAAGGATCAGGAGGAGAGCAGATGCAAAACAAGGCAAGCAGACATAGTTAACTGACAGCATTAAAAACATGTGACTTAAAGCAAGTAATAAAAGATAGTCAATTAGAGCTACTGTAGCAGTCCAGAGCCCTGAGCTGTCTGAATGATGTAAAATTATTTGATTAATGAAGGGTTCTACTCTGATTTGTTCTGCTGTATTTGTCAATCCTAAATGATTAATCCATCTTTGTTCAGTCTTATTGCAAACCTCCCAAGTCTTTCAGAAAGAAAATTGATTTATATTAACAGCAATAGCACCTGGACATCCTACTTTCTGGAATCCAGTGACGTGTTCATTTGCTGTAGCTAATCTAGGCACCTAGTCAAATACTTATCTAGAAAAGGGACAGACGCAATATACTGTCAGACTAACTGTAGACCATGCCACGCACAGGAATTTGTTTATTGTTAATCTGACAGCATACTGTGCATCTTTTCAACTAAAGCATAAATTATTTGCAATAAAATGAATATGTGGCTGACTTCCAGAAAGTAAGAGACCTTCCAGATGGTATCACTAGTAAAGGTAAACTGACATGCATTTTAAGTAAATAAAAGATGGCTCTGGGGACTATTAATGAGATATAGCACTCTTCTAGCTGCTGGTTCAAATCCAGTCTAGATCACATGACCAAAAGTTGTTACCATCAACGGCCAATGAAAAGCAAGCTTGATGGCTTCAGTCCAATTACCTAGGAACAGTAATCTGCACTACACAAAATAAAAAAATAAAATAAAAAATTGGCACCTTTATAAACAAACACCACACAGGTCAAGAATCAAGCCACCTGATCTATACTCTGAACCCCTGGGCCTATATTGAGATTTTTGTGAAAACCTTCCACCAATGCTAGCAACTTTGGGAATGTTAGTGTAGACAGCATTTTATCACTGTGCTATATAATTCTGCTCTGAGCAAATCTAGACATGATGGCAGAATCACTTCACCAGTATCTACAATAGTGCTCCCACGTTGCCATTGTAGACAAGGCTTCACTGATGGCTCCTATAGGTTGGGCTGAGGCATCTTGGTTATATTGTGGGAGAAGCTTGCAGCGCTGTTTGTTCTGCAGATAGAGGGTTATCAATATGGTGACTTTCACAACACCAAATTTATGATTTTTTTCCATAAAACAAACTATTTGAATCATCAACTGACTCTTCTTGTAAAACTGAAACTAGCCAACATACTTAAGGGCAGATTATATGCGGGCAGAGCCCCAAACCCTAGCAGTAAATAGGCCAGGTTGAGAATATACCCAGCAGTTCCTGAGTGGATTAAAAAAATCATAACCCTAAATTTCTTGCATACTCCTTACCTAAAGGGCAGCTTTTTGGAAATTTAAGATTATTTTTTTTAAGTGAAGAAAGTTGTTTGTTAAAGGTTTTTAAAAGACCATTCAATTCACAATCCTCTCCTGGATTATTTCTTTCCTGCAGGGTTTCTGCATTCTTTAATCTTTTTGAGGTTGGTATAAGGATTGTGTAGAAAGATGTAAATCTCTTTAACAGGTAAAATATTTCAGCATATAAAGCCTGGCAGTTTGCATTAGACACATGGGAAAGTTTTGTTCCGCTGAAGAAAATCTTATTGGTCACTGAGGCCTGTTTCTTTACTGTAAGGTCAAGAAGTTCTAAATAAAAAAAGTCTTCTGGAAAAAATGATAATTAAAAAAACCATTATTACACTTGGTGAGAAGCTGAGGACTTCAGTGAAAAAGCAGAAGTTAAATAACTGCTGTGCTAAACCCCACAAATGAAAGGATTCCTCTCTACCATAATGTTTGTAACTTGCGTTGAGATGAAAGAGATTCTAGTTACTATTACTCTTACTGATTCTTAAACATAATATTTGGCCACTCAACCTGCTTCAGAGACTGGAGAGGATGGAACATGCTGTGTGGTTTTGTACCATATTTTAGAATAAGCTGTACTTGGACTCAGAGTCTGAAGAAAAGGGACACATACTGTACCTTGGAAGTGGCCATGGCACTGGCTATCTGCAGTGCTCCAGAGTCGTGCAGTGCCATCTTCACTGCCCGTCAGCAGGTGCTGTCCATCTGGGCTCAGACTGAGCCAGTTGATGCCTCCTTGATGATCAGTACAGACCTTCAGTGCCGAGCCACTGCTTCCCATCCTGCTGGCCACAGCACACGCCCCAGCAAAAGTGAAGGACCCAGGAAGAGGTTGACTCACTGGCTCCACGCCACTCTAGGAAAGAACTCTGGGCCTGCAGCAGGCTCCCTAAGGCCAACTTAGGCCATCACTCTGACCCTGAAAAACAGGCAGGCTAGCCTATCCCCCTGCAAAAATGCACAAGGACACAGAACAGAACACAATACTAACGGATCCCCAGCATGGATAAATTACCCATTTCCCCTCCCCCGAACAGATGTATTAAACTAACCAATCTCTGCCCCTTCAAGAGTAAAAACATGCAAAAGGCAGCAATACTCCCTACTAAAGACACAAAGCTGGTCTTTGGCCTATGTGGGGAACACACACTTTATTCTGGTTATAAGAAAGTCCATGATTTCTGCAGTGCAGAGCACAGGTAGCTCCCACTGACTGGGTGCAGTGCCAATAATCTGATATCCTGACCACCCAGAGGATTCTAATGTATCCTTGCAAGGTTTAGAGCCAGCTCTGACTAGACGCAGGGGACAAACCCCTTAAAGCAGCATGAAGCCTAGTCCTGCACAGACAACACCCCCCTCTGACAGAGGTCTGTCTGTCTCTTCTACAGGTTGGCAAAACTTGTGTAGCGTGTCATGCCAATGAAAGATCATCAGATTGAACTGACTAGACACTATGTCAGCCCAGTGACCCTGGCCTTGGCCCCACAAAACCTGCCCTTTCTAAGCAGGGCTCTCTCACACCCCAATGGGAACGAACTCCGCCTAGCCCTCAGCACTTACTCATCACCTTCCTGAACAGACACATGAGAAGAAGGGGTCCTATCCCAAGGAGAGGAGCGAGAAGGCCAACACCACCTCCCCTCCCGTCCCAGGAGTTAGAGATGAGCCACTCTGAGGGGCCAGGCCAGGGCTGTTCCCTGTGGTACACTCCCTAACATTCGCTGCCCTATAGGCACACAGGCCTCTGCCTGCCCTGCCACCCAGGGGAGAGGGGAAAGCAGGGAAGGGCTCTTCCCTTTGTAACCCCCTCACCTTCCCCTCCCCCCCAAAGCTCAACATCTGTGTACAATCAAACAGGATGATACACCCCGAATGGCTCCTCCCATCAGAGAGGAGACCCCCCAGACCACCTCCCCACCCCCAGGAGAGAGGAAATCCCCCCCCATCCCTGCCCTCATCCACTGCCACCTGCCTGGCTGTGCTCACCCCCTCCAGCCCTTCCCCCTTCAGGGAGGGGCCTCCTCTCAGTCCCCCCACGGCTGCGCTGATCCCTTCCTGCCCTTCCCCAAGGAGGAGCCCCCTCCGAGCTCCCCCCCCCCCATGGCTGTGTTCATCCCCTCCAATTTGCATGGCTGTGCTTAACCCTTCCTGCCCTTCCCCCCTCCCCCCCAGGGAGGAGCCCCCTCCCAGCTCCCCCTCAGGGAGGAGCCCCCCCATCTGAACTACTCCCCTCAAAACACCTCCCCCACCATGCCTGGGCTGCTTTTCCACTCAGGCCACCTTCTTCCCCAGAGAAGACCCCCCGCCATGTCTCCCTAGCGGCGCAGGGGTCCCTCCTCCCCCAGGCCTGTGCTATCTGCCGCGCACAGAGGCCGCCTGCGTGTTCTCCTTCCCCCCCCCCCCCACCATCCCCCCCGGCCAGCCCCCCCTCCTTTCCCAGGGAGACACCCTTCCCCCCCAGGACAGCAACGCCCCTCCCCCCACGTCTGTGCTGCTTCCCCCTGCTCCCTCCTTCCTTCCCTCCCTCCCCCACGTCTGCGCTGCTTCCTTAACACTCCTGCCCCCCTTTGTCTCTGCTGCCCCCCCCCCCACCCAGGTGCCCCCCATTAGCCAGCTCCCGCCCTCCCCTCCCCCGCATCGGGCTATTTTGCTCCTAACGCCCCCAGGCGCACGCCGGTCCCCTTCCCAAAGAGCGCAGCCCCCGCCTCCCCCCATAGGCTCCCCCGTCAGCGCTGTTTGCCTTCTGACACCCCCCATAGCTGCACTTCCTCCATGTCACCCCATCCCCTGTGCGGGGGACACGAGCCCCCCCAGCCTTCCCCCTTTCCGCATCCCCCCCCCCCAGCCCCATAAAGGACACCCGCCACCCCATGTCTGGGCTGCCTCGCCGCCTCCCCCAGAGGAACCCCCCGACTCCCCCGCACCCCCTGTGGGGTCTTACCTCGTGTCGAGCCGCCAGGGCGGGCGAGGAAGATCCGGTGTTTCCCGGAGGCTGGGGGGGGTCGAGGCACCCACTTGTTGGAGAAGAACAAAAAAAAGAAAACCAAGCGTCCCCAGGCTTGTCTGCAGGGGGCAGAGACACGTTCCCGCAGCGGCAGCAAGTTTCGTGCTTTTCAACGCGAACAACTTCCCCCCCGCACAAAGGGACGGAGGGTCCTAGGGGCACAGACTCCAGAGCAAGCGATCCGAAGCCACCGGAGCAAACCCGCTGTCAGGCAGGTCTATTTCCTTCCCCGCTGAGGGGCAAGGAGAGAGCTGGGGGTGTGTGTGTGTGGCGGGGGGGGGGGGAGTTATAAAGCTAGCCCCAGTTTAACAATCCCGTGAATGCTAAACTTGCCCAAGTGCGGGAAGATGCTCGTGTGGAAGATCTTTAGCCTGGGCTGACCGACAGTCATCGTGGTAGCTGCCGCAGCGCAGGGAACATCACTGCAAAGAGGTTGGATTAAAGGGTTTTCATGTTCAGCGAGATGCCTTTTGTCCTTGTCCTTGCCCCCTTCAGCTGCGCCTGTCTGAAGAGCTGCAGCTGAACTTCCCGCTGAGCTCCCTACAGGCATCCCAGACCCATTCTCTCCCTTAATCCCCTTCCGAAGCCTGTTCACTGTTTCTCATTAACGTGCTCGTTCAGAGCTCAGTTTGTCTGTCAATCCGCTGTGCAGGGGGGACCAAAATCACCACTCCTCAGACTTCCGCAAGGTCCTAGAGGAAGTTGGATTCATCACAGAAATTTTTTTGTACTTCTCTAGCACTTTCCATCCTAGGAATGTAGGGCATTACATGCACTAATAAAGCCCACAACACCCCTGTGACATAAGGTCTCAAAGGTCGCAACAAAGATCAGGGCCCACTGTGTTGGGCACTGTATAAATACGTAGAAAGAGACCAAACCAACCCCAAAGAGCTACAGTCTAAATATACAAAGGAGAGGAGGAGAAATAGAGATACAGAGAGGTGAAGGGACCAAAAAAAAAAAAAACCCCACACAGCAGGTCAGTAGCACAATCAGGAACAGAACCCAGTTTTTTATTAAACAAATGGGCAACTGAGATGCAGAGCACAAATTACTGCCCAAAAACTCTGTGGTAGAGGAGGGAAGAGACAGCATTTCTCCTGATTCCCAATCTTTTTTAGCCACAAAACCATTCCTCTGGTCTAGGCAAGATCTGCAAGATGTTGTCAGGGGACAGACCACTTTATTATTATTGTTATTGTATTTAGTGACAAAAATACACTAGCCATTTTACAGATACATAAGAAGATAAGGTCCCTGCCCCAAAGGGTTACTATCCGTATAACTTATTCCAATGTATACATTGAAAAGAAATGCATAAGCTATGCAGATACTTCAGAAGGAATCATATTCAGTGCAGCATATTATGGCAGACGTAAGACAGACCCAATATATCACATCCACAAAGAAGAGTATATGGTTCTGCTTGTACTCTCAGTTACATCAATGTAAATCTAGAGCAACTCATTGAAGTTAATTTTAAATTACACCAGTGAAAGCCTGATGTGAGAGCAGAATCAAGCCTAATGACTTAGCTGTAATGGCTGTTCTCTGACAACACACATTTCAACACACTCCCCTGGACCAAAACTGGGACTCAAATTTTCAAAAACGTGAGCAGTGATTCTGGATACACAACTTGAATGCTGATCACTTCCCCTCTGACAAATCAGGCCCCTTTTAACATGTCTTAATTTCAGCATCCAAAATTTGAGACACCCCAAATGACTAGTTATTTTTGAAAATGTAGGCCTGAGAATCTTTTGGGTTAGGTATAATTGCAGAAGGTACCCCACTGTCCCACAGTATATCAGTCAATTCTCCACAAATCCTTGCTTATTGCTGTTGTGCTGGGAACTGTGGGATAAGTTATGGGAAAGCTGCACAAGCACTATATTACTATACTGCAGTAGTGTAGATGCAAAGATAAATTGGAATAGACGCTTTATAAGGTGCCAGACATATACACACATTTTCATTACACCAGGTATAAATCCTCCTGCTTATACTGGGCCATAGGTGATCCCTCTGTTATATCTCGGTAGCCATGTTTTTGGGCTCTTGTGAGTCCTGGGGTATAGAAATTGTTCTGTCGCTTCCTATTTTTAAGAGGCATTTCATTTCAAAGGCGGTTTTCCCCTGTGATCATTATTAGTATTGATGGATAAAATGTTCAAAATTATCCAAGCTTTTGAATATTTTATTCTATTTTATTGCCTTCGCCCGGCCCCTTCCATCTTTTTCTATGGCTTTTATCTGTTTGAATCTTAGGATTTATTATATTTTATTGTATATTGTTTGTATACCGTACAGTGAGGAAGGAGTAAGAAAAATATCTGTTTGTTTTTGCTATTTAGGGCCCTGATCCTGCAATGAGCTCCATATAGGCAGATCCTTCCCCCTTGCTCAGAGCTCCATTGAAGTCATCAGAGATCTCAAGCAAAGAACTCACTGCAGGCACAGGGGCTAAACTGGGATGTGTTTTTAATGCAGATTAGATACATCTACAGCCTTTAGACAGGGGTTTCTTAATGTTTATTTTTTTCTGGAAATCTAATTACATGAATACAATTTTTATTCATATTTATTATTTCAATAGAATATGTTTAGGCGTACTAAGAGTGGATGTCAAGAGCAGCTAGAAGAAGCCATTTGCAGAGCAAAACAAGTTTTTTGGTCTTACAAAACCTCTTGACAATTCTACATATTCCTGAGTACCATCTACTAGCACCTGATCTGTTAACTAACTATTTACATATAAAGTGATACAAAGCACTCCTATGATGATGGGTTCGGAAATATAAATCCTTGAAAAGAGTTTTCATTTCTAAAGTTTCCATTTCTGAACTGTTTTTCCACCTTATGGCTAGCAAGAGCTGACAAAAAAGTGGGGAAAGGCGAGACAATTGTACCAGGGCCCCAAGCTCAGGGGGTCCCCCAGAATATCTGTAAGTGGGTTGTCATGGAAGTGGAATGGGAAGGGGTGGAGTAGGCCCCAAATTTCTCTCAAGGGCCTGTGATTGGCTCATTCCCCCCCTCCTAACCCGGGAGCAGGATTTAGGAGGACACCGTAATTGGCTGGGCTCCTTCTCCCACAAGAGACAATAGGATTGTAGGGGTGGAGTGGAGAGGCCTCTGGAAGTGCATTTTCTTCTGACTTTTATGAAAGCAATCTCTGCTGCCTGAGCTTGCTTCTTCTAACACACAATAGGCTTCCAGCTCCGACTGTAAGCTTCATTTGGAGTAACACTGAAGGAGACACAGAAGAATAGCATTTTACCTCTTTTGCGGTATTCTGTACAGGATGCGTACAATGTTGGACAAAATTGCTATTTTTTATTGATGTTATTCACTTTTATTCTGAGAAAGAGCAAGGGGAGGAGATTATTTCAACCCTTATTTATATGAGCCAAATCCAGACCTGGTGTAAGCAGATGGAACAACCATGGACAACAAAGGCTTTTTTGTTGTATCAAAGAAGCAGAGCCAATAATGCCCGAAAGTAGTCTGCACTCAAGGCTTCTCTTGCCCAACTAAAAACAAAAGAATAAAGTGTCCAGCAACAGAAATTAGCTTCTCTACAGGATTAACCCCTCAGCAATCCAGCTCGCTCTCCCCATATTCCAGCAGAAGTGCTTGTCTGGCTACCTGCTAAAAACATCTTTTAACTTCATCCTATCACTCTGCTTCCTAATTCAAGCTGTCAAGTCTAATCAATGTCAGAACTGCTAACAATTAAATATTACCTCCCCTCTTCCCAACCCAAAATTTCACAAGCCAAGCAAACCTCTCATAAAAGAGCTGCCAGGAACTCAGGAGACTGGTAAGGGAACACACATACTTAGGCCACCCTCTTGAGACTAGCCACATCTATTTAATGAATGAAAATAGTTACCTTCTGAGGTGTGTTAGGTGGAATCTCCACTGACATTTAGAACTGGTCTAGAAAAATTGCACCATCATAATTATATTGATTTAAAATTAATCTAGTTATGCTGGGGCAAACTCTTAATGTAATTGCACTTAAACCAGTTTATACCTTGCTTAAATTGGCTTAAACCTTGCTTAAACTGGTTTTGCTTAATTTAGTATGTTACCAAGGACTAAACTGGTTTAAGTGCATTAGGAATTTACATTGATGAAACTGATGAAACTTTTTTCATGGACCAGTCTTAGAGATGATTCTTATAGATAAGAGAAAAGGCATATCAGTGGGGCAATAAGGGAAAACCCAGCTTTGTATCTTATAAATGCCAGTTCCTTAGTTTCCTGCACCATCAATTCAGATCCTTCCACCAGCATTAAATTCACTAAAAAAAAATAAGGAAAGAAATGGAAATAACCAACCACATCAAAACTCTGACAGACACTGCTCATCCTTCAAGCCCCAATGTGGTCTGAAAATATTTGTAGGCTGTGCGTGCGGACTCACTTCAACTAATATGTGGAACAAAGGTTCGCATTTCTATGCAGTGGCATAGGAAACATAGAGGAGGAACTTCTGATCTCCCTTTCCCATAACACAAAAACAAGGAGACATGCCATGAAAATGAAAAGCAGCAAATTAAAAATGATAGACGGGAATGCTTTTTAGACAATGCATAATCAGACAGTGGAACTCATTGCCACTGGATGTTGTTGAGGCCAAGACCTTAGAACTTAGCTTCAAAGAGGCATAGATATATATATGGATAACAGGAATATCTATAGTTATTTTAGGAGATACTAAAAAATACTACTAGAAGGAATATAAAACCTCATGATTTCGGACGCAAACCAGTATCTATTAGAGGGATTAGGAGGAGACTCCCAGGGACACCATTTAAGGGCACAAGAGCCCCCCCCCTTGAGTTTCATACAGGAGGTCTGCTCGAGGCCCACATTCTAGCCTCTGGCAGAGCACTTAATTGCAGAGCAGCCTGAGTGTGGAATATGAGTTTGCTGCTCCCAGTTTATGCCTCTGGGGCAGGGAGTCAGTATTTTGTTTACAAACAGAGGTAGGGTGATTAAGGTAAGAAAGGGCTGATGATTAAATTAAGCATCTGGAAGTCTTAGATGAGCCTAAACAACGAGAGTTCTGTGGCACTTTAAAGACTAACATATTTAATTTTAGCAGGCATAAGCTTTCGTGAGGCTCCGCTCACTTCGTCAGATGCAGAGGTAGAAATGAGAAACATAGGATCATCATATACATATACAAGTGCATAGAGACCAATGGGGGAGGTGGATGAAAGCCGGGTACTTGAGGTCTAATGACAATCATTGAGTAGGAGGTGAGAATGGGTGAGCAAAGCAATTTACCTCTTGTAATGAGAGAGCCATTCCAAATCTCTGTTTAAACCCAGTTTGAATGTGTCAAGTTTGCAGATCATTTCTAACTCAGCAGTTTCTCTTTGAAGTCTGTTTTTGGAGAAGCACAGCAACTTTCAGGTCAGTGACAGTGTGCCCTGGGAGATTAAAGTGTTCTCCGAATGGTTTATGGATGTAATTTTTTTTTTATGTCTGATTTGTGTCCATTTATCCTTTTGCATAGTGATAGTCCAGTTTGGCCAATGTACATGGCAGAGGACCATTGCTGGCACATGATGGCATATATAACATTAGTGGATGTACAGGTGAATGAGCCCCTTATGGTGTGATTGATGTGGTTAGGACCAGGGATGTTGTCACTAGAGTCCATGTGTGGGCAGAGCTGACAACGGGGTTTGTTGCAGGGATAGGTTCCTGGGTTGGATTTTTTGTAGAGTATATGGTTGCTGGTGAGTATTTGCTTCAGGTTGGGGGGCTGTCTGTAAGCCAGGAAGGGTCTGGCACCCACTGCCTGAGCGAGAGACAGATCATCTGCTAGGATAAGTTGTAGATCTTTAATGATGTGTTGGAAAGATTTTAGCTGGGGACTGTAGGTGATGACCAGTTGGGTTCTGTTGTTTTCTTTGTTGGGTCTGTCTTGTACTAGGTGACTTCTGGGTACCCGTCTAGCTCTGTCAATTTGTTTCTTCACTTCTCCAGGTGGGTATTGTAGTTTAAGGAATGTTTCACAGAGATCCTGTAGGTGTTTGTCTTTGTCTGAGGGATCGGAGCAAATCCGGTTGTATCTTAAGGCTTGGCTGTGGACAATGGATCGTGTAATGTGTCCAGGGTGAAAGCTGGAGGCATGAAGATACATATTGCGGTCAGTTGGTTTTCAGTATAGGGTGATATTAATGTGACCATCCTTTATTTTTATTGTAGTGTCCAAGAAGTGGATTTCTTGTGTGGACTGGTCCAGGCTGAGGTTGATAGTGGAATGGAAATTATTAAAATCCCGGTGAAAATCTTCGAGGGAGCCTGTGAAACAGGAAGGGGGGCGGGGAGGAGGGATTTTCAGCTGTATTCAGGCCAATTCCAGAACAAAGAACAGAAATTGCATCCACATAGTCCATAAAGTCAATTATTAGTGTCATAATTTGTATTATTCACTGGGCACCATCTGTGTGCTCAGCGCTGTTCAGAATATGCCAGAAAATGTAGTCCCTGAACCAACACATATAAAATGTGTAACCCTGGATAAGAAGACTCAGATATTTAAGTATGAAGTGTATGGTCACTGAGTACATGTTAATACCTATGAGTGGAGGTGCTGATGGAAATATAAGTTTTACCTGATTAAGAACTGGAAGATTTGATCCTCCAACTTTTTTTCAAGAGGAAGAGCTACCCAGAGCTCCTGTGCCTGTTTATTTCTTTTCCTTCTTGCAGTGGCCCTGATATACCTCAGAAGACACACTTTTTTTCTCAACTTTAAAATGTGGAATTTTCTTGGTGTTTGGTTTTAAATATTCTCCTGTGAAAAGTGCAACTCAATCACTGTAGTGTTGTGTTTAAGAGCCTTCTGGAAAGTAACGCATCTTTAAACAGAAGTGTAAGCAGTGTTGTCAGCTCATAATTTTGTTATGAGTCTCATGATAATTGTTTTCCTTAAAGCCCCAACTTCTGGAGTCAAGTGGATATGTAATGATTTCATCCTTCAATCTTAAAGAAAAAGTAAATTTCTAGCCCTCATGGTGGTGGAGAAAGCTTCAAAATGTGACTCCAGTGCACCCTAAAGGTTCAAAAAGCAGAAGGCAAATAAAAACTAAATCTATTGTTTTACATAATCTCATGATTTTTAAGCCAATCTTATGATTTTTGGTGAGCTTGACCCATGATTTTTTATCATTTGGGGTTGGCAATACTGTGAAAGTGACTTGAAAGTGTCAGTTTCATTCTTGTTTAAAGTCAATTTCTAGTCTATTATTTGTAGTATGGTAACATCCCTGGAGTCCCAGGCAGGTGCAGTACAAATTCACATGGCCTTGCCATAGCCTAGTAGGATGTTTCTGAAAGTTAAATGATCTATTCCAAGTTTGGTGAACTGCAAAAAGTAAGTAGCCTAAATGATAACAAGTAATCTAGATTTTTCTACAGTTGTTTCAATTGTTGCATTCCAGAGTTAGTAGCAAAGTAAGAATGTACATTAAACATTTTTTAAAATCTAACCAGTGTCCCTTAAGTGACTTGACACATGTCAGAACATGCTAGTGTTAGAGGTGAGTGGGTCTAATATTTAATTTTCTTTCTTTATATAGGAATTAGATATGGCTAATTTCTAAGTTATCTGCAAAAAACCCTAGTTTTCAGGTGTGTAAGTAACCCCTGGAATCAGGGTTGAAGTTGGGCTGCCCCCACCTGAAATGGCACCCCTGCCCCCCCTTCCAAATCTGACATGGCACCCCCTGGAGACTCCCCCTCTGCAGGGCAAATTATCCCATATTTGCCTGCTACAGTGTTTCCTATACTTTCCTCTGAAGCACCCGATGAGAGACAGGATACTGAACTAGGTGGACCACAGGTCTGATCAAGTTCAACGATTCATATGCTTCTATAAAGCCTCTCAGTCTTGATCCTTTGCAGGCAGGCATGCCCCAGCTTCCTTGTGAGCCTTGCTTGAGTAGAATGGTTCTGCAAATTTCATGTACAATCTAGCAGGGTAAAGCTCTGTTGGAGACCATTTCAAACACTAGAATTTCCTATCAATATCCACAAAGGCCCTTCATTTTCTGATAAGCTCTAACACCGTAGTTCCCAACCAGCGGTAGTTTTTATCACTAGTATTCTAGGTTCCCTCTCCCTACTTTAATGATTAAATCTATCTGCTAAACTCCAGCACCCATTGCTACACAAGGCACATATTGACAGGATTTAAAACTGGCTAACTGATAGGTCTCAAAATGTAACTGTAAATTGGGAATCATCATCGATCAGGCTGTTTCCAGTGGGGTCCTGAAGGGATTGGTTTCTGGCCCCACACTATTTAACACTTTTATCAATAACCTAAAAGAAAACAAAATAATCACTGATAGTGTTTGCAGATGATGCAAAAATTGGAGGTGTGGTAAATGGGCTCTTCAGTCTAGCAGAGAAAGGTATAACATGATCCAGTAGCTGGAAGTTGAAGCTAAACAAATTCAGATTGGAAATAGGATTTAAATTTTGAACTATGAGGGTAATTAACTATTGAAACAATTTACCAAGGGTCGTCACGGATTCTCCATCAATAAAAACTTGAAAATCAAGTTGGATGTTTTTCTAAAAGATATGCTCTAGGAATGATTTTTTGGGGGATGTTCTAAGGCCTGTGTTATATAGGAAGGCAGACTAAATGATCATGTGAATCTACCCAGCCATGTGAGCACTATCTTTTGGCGCATGGTCTGCTCCAAATTCCAGTCTAGTAACTGTAAGAGCAGAGTCTGGAGAAGCACAGATTAGAGCTGACCTGAACAAGAGACAGTGGGTTTACTGGCTGCTACAAATGAGGTCTTAGGATCTGACCCAAAGCTCACTTAAATTGATGGGACTCTTGCCATCAACATCAATGGGTTCAGACCCTTAGTATGTTGAATAGATAGCACTGCCCCAATAGTTTAGGGACTTCTTCTGTATAGTAGTCTTCTTGCTCTGCTAACAAATCAACTATAATTGCCAAGAAACTTTCAAGATACTTTTCGTGACATGTAGCCAGTTGTGATGACAGCTGTTCTAGGAAGGGTTGTTGCAATCAGCTTCTTCCATCCTATTCTCTGCTAGGACCGGCAGCAGACATCCCTGCAATATTATTGTATTTCTGAAATGTTACAAAATAACTCAAAATTACAAAACTTTACAAAATAACCAGGAAAAAAAAACCTCATTCAACTCTGTTCTACTTTGATAGGAGCCCTTGCTTTCCTTCTGGACAGTAAACTGGCTTCTTGCCCAGACCATATATCTCTTATGACAGACTCCTTAAGGGCCAACTCTAATACAAGCCAAAAGACATGTTTCACAATGTGACAAGGGTAACTCTGTAGGCCTGATTCTGACCTTACAATGGTTTTGCAACATTGCAACTCTTCTGATTTTGGTTGAGTCACTCCTAACTTACATCAATGCAAGAAGAGAAATGGGCCTCATGACTTTGAGATCAGTAATAAACCAAATTTTTAAAATAAATAAATAAAGTCAAAGTTGGTTATTCGCATTACAAATGCTGGTCTAATACATTCACAGTATGGAAGTGGTGAACTCTGAAAGCTGCCTCAGTTACTTGCTTGATGTACTTAATAAGTAATGTGTCCTCCAAGTGACTATACTTCTTAGGTAGGGGATGTTCAATGAGCAGCCCACAGGGTCCTAATTGTAACCCACCATTGCCTTCTCCTTGTGGCTGATCATTGCTGACCTCCTATCGATTTTCATTGCTGGGGAAGTCACACAAGGAGCTGATCCAAAGCCCATTGATGACAATGGAAAGATTCCCACTGACTTTAGTGAACTTTGGATCAGGTCCAGAAGGCTGGATTGTCATTGCCCCCAGCACAACATTCCGGAGGGGAGTGAAAAATGTCCCAACAGCATTGGGATGGGTGTGCTACAATGGGAGTAGGCTGCACTATCTCAAAAGATGCCAAAGTTTGTCCACTGCTCTGCATGGCATGGAGCAGGAGGGAGGATTGTATTTCTACCAGCTCTCTACCTTGGTCAACATAATTCCCCACCATCCTTCTACTCAGGGCTAAATGCCAAAATCTGGTCCTTGGCAAGGAGATACAGCTACCAAAAGAGATGAGCTTACACCTGAACAGTCAGACAGGAATCAAAATTTGAGCCACTCCAACGCCGCAGGCCAGGATGAGCCCATATAGAAATAATTGGATTGTTAATTTTGTTACAAGCAGGCCATATGATTGTATATGCTAGTTAGATACTCCCTTCTGGCTCCTAACAAACTGATAATTTGTCCTTTAGCATCACAAAGGTCACGTGCCCCTGGTTTAAGGAAAACTCAGGCTTCCCATTTACTTAGTGAATCCAGTGATGTGTGGCCAACATTTTACAGCACATTTTAACAAAAGCACCTGCTAAAATGTTCTTCTTTAGCTGGTCTACTTGACTGGAGGAGTGTAAAATACTTGCTGACTATCCACTCTCCCACCCCATCCTAACCGGAGGTGGCTCCCCCTACTGCCTGGTGTTTTTCACAACAGCAGCAGTGATGGCAGGCATGTGACTTGCACACTCTGCCTGTGGACTGACAACTGGGTGGTTGTGTGGAGAATGGTTTGCCTTTCATACCTGGTCTGAGTGGTCAGCTAGGAGATGGGTCTTTTGGTTTCTGAGGTGGGTAAGTCTGCCCTCAACAGCCAGGGGTGATCGGAAAATCATGTGGGGTGTAAAGACCTGTTCTGGCTAACACTGTCTGGGGGCCACGGGAACACTGACTAGTGTTTCAGTGAAGTTCCCGAGTGTCTTAAAATGGGTGTTATCTGAGTAGTCAGCATTTTTCAGTTTGTCTGCTTGTGTGATTTGACAGTAGATGATGGGGCAAAATTCACCCTTTGCTGATGCATAAGGTATATAAATTATACTTCCTTGTGCTAGCCTGACTGCTGTATTCCTGAAGGGAAGAACCCCCAGTGGAGAGCAAACAGCATTTCCACATCCTCCCCCCCCCAGTCCCAGTTTTTGCCAGCTATGGACAGCTTTGTGTTGGGAGCTATGTAGGAGCCCCAGTGGTTGAGATGTCACTGAATTTGCCATTAATCTTTTCCAGCTGTTGCACCCCACATTTGGGTCTGGACTGGCTGGCTGTGCTTTGTACTTGATCCTGATGCAGGGGAAGTTGCAGCCACCTTACGCAGATGTAATCTTCCCCATTTAGAACTTCTGCCACCAAGGAGCCATTCTCCAATAGCTGGCACATAACCTAGGTGCATTTGGTTCCCTCACTCAGTAGTCTCTGTCTGTCTCTTACCACCAGAGTCATGCACCCTTCCTACATGTCTCAATAGCCCAGCCACATGCTCAATTGAGCTGAGTGTGTCTAGCCTATGCCATATACCCCTTACAGGTTCCATCATGCCATTCTCAGGCAAAACCCCCTTGAATTCAATATCTTAATAAAAAGTGGGAGAGAACACATAGGGACTGACATTCTGCATCAGAATAGAAACATATAATGGCAGCTACTTCACAGCTGCCTATGTTATAGCAGGAAAGTTCCTCTGTATTTAAAGGCAAAATTCACAGATAAGACACTTCATTTCAGCTATTGTACATGCACTACATCCCCCTTTGTCTAAATCCTTTCTCTTCCTCCCCCCATTTTCAATTGCTTTCATCTTGGTCTTTTTTTTTTTTTTTTTTTTTAAAGAAACCGAACTGGAATCCCTCTCTTGTGAGGAGAAAGTGTAATTCAGCCAAATATGGATTCTTCATCCAGAGGTTTTCCAGCTGCCCATTAAAATGATGCACTGACATTCTTTGTGGCCTTGAACTGAATCCAGTGCAGGGTGGGCCTTGGAGAGTGTTCTGTCTACTAGATATCAGAACAGATACCAAGATGACATGGTCTGAATGATGATGGTCAGGAAGCATTGCACAGATTGCATCAGCCCACAGAGAATGGCCAACAATAGAGGAACAGCAGCAACATGGCAGGATCTGATATATTGCTCCCCAGTGATCAAATGACCAGATTCCCAAACCCATATGTTCAAATATTAACAGGAAAACCAACACTCCCTGCAGCCTAATCTCAGTGCACTTTCACTGGTTTCATCAGGAGTACTTTGATTGAAGTCAATGGAGTTACATTGGCATAAAAGCTAGCATTGTTCCTTTCCTGTTTGTTTACTTTTATCAAATTCTCTCTCCTTTTTAATTCCTTATCTTTTTTATGGAGAAGAGAAAAATAGTTTGTTTGATTTTTGTTAAAAAAAGGTGACTGCACAACTTCTTAATCTATACCTTCATAGGATCTCATCCGAACTCCCTCCTTGGTTTCGAGGGAACGTTCTGCTAAAAACTGATGATCTCATGGTAGAATGACCACCACCTGTGCCTAAATTCAGCCATGATGTCAAGTGTGGTGTAAAAATCACACCCTGTGTAAATTGATCAGAAAATTGATGTAAATGGCAAATTTACGCCAACTCGACATGTAAAAGAAGATTCATAAAATAGATTGCACACCAATTTGGCATTTTCTCTGGACATAATCCATCCCCCATGGTAAGTGGATGCAGCTCCCACTGAAGTCAATGGGAATTGTTGTGCCTCCTCACCACAATCAGAGTTTGACCCCAAGAGTTCTAGAACTTAATGTAGTACAAGTTAAAGCTGATTGAGGGCCACTTTCCTGTTAGTTACTTTTCCTCGTGTTAGTTACTTTTCCTACAACACCTCTATTGTACAATATTACCAACCCCCAACATTTAAAAAGTCATGAGTGAGGCCCCCCCCCCCAAATTATGAGATTGGCTTAAAAATAATGAAGTTTTTTTTTTTTAAATAATTTGGAAAGCTTTTATTGGCCTTTTGGTTTCTCAGCCTCAACTGTGCACTCAGATCACATTTTCAAGCTTTTCTCTGCAACAATGAAGGCTAGAAACGTACTGTCTTTTTAAAATGAAAGTTGAAATTCTCACATAATCACAGGCCTCCGGGAGCTAGAACTTTTAAAAAGCCAAACAAATATTGTCTGACTCATGATAATATCTCAGGCATTGGCAACACTCCATACAGGCCCTTGTTAGCTAAGTTTTGCCCAATCACTCAATGCCAAATCACTGAAAATTAATTGGCAAAGCAGTGTATGTACATGTACACCTGTTTGCTAATCAGTTTACAGCCAATGGGCTTCATTCCCCTCCGTCCCACTCAGATGGTTGTAAATCAGGAGTGTCTCTGCAGAAATGAGAAAACTTTCACCAGTGTAAAGCAAGTGTGGGAGGAAAATCAGGTTCAGTGTTTAACATCACATTAACTACTGCCAAGTAAACAGCAAGCAACAGCTTACTTCAGGATGCATGTGTGTGAATTTATCTCCTGGCATGTAACTCCACCAAAGTGCTTTGCTTTTGAGGTTTTTGGGGATTGCTAGTTTAATAAAAACAAAGTGTAAAAAAAAAATCTCTGAGACAACCTATGTGATTAGTAATCAGAATGATCAAGCTCATCAGCATCTCAGAAATGCTCTGGAAGGCACTAGGACCTGGAAAATAACCACTCCACACACTTTGAAGACAGCTGCAGGCTCTTCCTGTTCTGCTGTGTAAGTGATCCATTTCATCTCACAGATCTGTTCATTTTGGATGCAATTGCTCAAAATATGCACTATTTATTTGTGTGACTGTAAGTAAAAAGGAGGTTTGCAGTTGTGCTATTAACCCCTTGGTTCCCTGTTTAGCTTTACCCCACTCACTGGGAAAGCAAAACATTTCAGGCCTGATTTTGCATCCCATGGACTTGGAACTATGCCAGTTTACACTAGCTGAGGATCTGACCTTTAAGGAACATATTTTCCCTCTCCTCTGTACATTTGTCTGTGGTTTATATTATCATTTACTAAATAGTAAGGGGCTGATCACTCCTGATTTACACTCCTGTGAGTGAGAGAAGAAACACTACACAAGCAATTGGGTCTGAGTCACCACTGTTATGCAGCTTGTGGAACAACTTACATCAGGCTGGCAGCATTTTGTACTCCCTTTGCACAGGTGAAAATGACCATGCAAGGTGCAAAGCAGTGGCAAATGAGCATGGACTTACAATGGTGTAAAACTGGTATAAGTGTGAAGAAAAATCAGGTCCTATGAGATGCTATTTACCATTGAGACTTTTTTGTGGTTCTCTCTCAAACATAAATTTCACAAGTAAACGACTGAAATAATAAGAACAATAGTTTTATTACCACCTTAGGGTAATTATTAAATATGTACAATCTGAGACTATAAATTGGGGTTGAAAGGACTGTATGCACTGTATGGACCAGATCCTCAGCAGGTGAAAATCATTGTAGCTCTATTAAAGTTAGTTGAGCTATGCTGGCTTACACCAATTGAGGAGCTGGCCCTGTGTGATTATGAACCATTTTTTATACCAGACTTTCTTAAACCTGGCCTATGGCTGCCCACTGTGGACTACTGAAGCCAGGGCATAGCCCTGATGCTAAACTACACCATCAGGCCAAATAGGCACTTTGTGCTTTCAGTCTTGGGAAAGCACAACCAGTTTCTCCACTATTGCTGCACCCAATGGAGACTGAAAGAAGCACAGAATTAAGCCCAAAATATCCTGAGACAGTTTCAGGCATCTATTTCCTTGCTCCCATGTGAAGTTAGAGCTAAAGTCAGCTCTAGTTTACACCAGTGTAATCCTGTTGACTTCAGTAGGGTTGCACCTCTGGAGCAGAGAGAACGATTTGGTTTATATTGCAAGATACCAGTGGCCACCCAGATATCTTAAGGAGTAAAGCAGAAGATGACAAATGTAGGAGGAGTAGAGATTGCAGAGGACCTCAAATCACTACCTCTGTAGCAAACTACCCACAATCTATAAAGGCTGAATTTGCGAGTCCAGAAACAGAACTGGATGCTAGAAAGAGCCAAACCTTAGCCCTCCTTTGGAAGCTGTGCCAAACTGTCTGAGATTTTCCAATCTGCTCTATAATTATTCATTTAAAAATATGAAGACACAGAAGAAACCTCTAGATAGAATAGAAAAGGCCAGAGTGAGAAAGGATGGTCTTGTGGTTAAAGCCCATGACTAAAGGGGTCAGTCCCTGGCTCTACCACAGACGTCCTGGGCAAGTCTGAGCCAATCACTTAAATCTCTGTGCTTCAGCTCCCCATCTGTAAAATGGGGATGATACTTCCCTTTCCTTCCAGGGGTGTGAGGATAAAGCCATTAACATGCTCAGAAATTAAGGTGACAGATATGAATGCCTAAAAAGGAGGTGTTGAAAATATTAAAGCCCTTTTCAAGATTTAATATCCATTTTTATCAGATGAAAACCCCCAGTCCAGGACAGAAGTCTTGATTTCAGCAATAACTGGATGGCATATAAATTAAGTTTAAAAAGATCAATACAGGAAGACAAATTAGAGACCATACATCAGTCCTCTGTTAGGCTAATGATGTGTGCATCTTCTTTTAAAGAGAGGATTTTGACCCAAGAGAAAATTGCTGGTTTGCCATAATATTTTTTATTCTATCCAGATGAAGACCCCACTCACTATCTATTGATCAGATCTAGAAATGATAGAAAAAGTTTTGATCAGCTTGTGGAAGGAATAAGCAGAACCTTGAACAATCTTGTAACCTAACTCCCCTAACCCTTTCCCTTCATTTTAACAGAGAGCCTGTGCTAAAGACTCAATAACTACACTAAAAAAAAGCCCCAGGAACTGGAACTGTCTGTATCTCATTCCAGCCAAAAAACTCTTTAACAACATAACCATTAGACATATCCCTGGCCAGGAGGGTGGGGGTGGGGTTGTTACAGAGAATTTTGGATTTCTACCAGAATTTTTTGTCTCCAAACCTGTAGCGTCTGAATGCAGCTAAAAAGAAGGGTCACTCAGTGCAAAAGCTTTTTCAGTATCAAGGAGTTCCATGTTTCCAGTGCAATGGGAATCGGTGATTGTCTGGAAAGTTGCCTAATGGAAAACAGCCTTTGACAAAGCCAGTGCCATATTCATTAATACATTTACAGCAAAGAACTTTGAAGCATGGATTATTTGCTTGTGAACATAAAAGCTAAATGGGATTATGAGCTCCAAACGTCAAAGCTGTATTTGCCCTTATATATAAATGGATAGTGAGTATCCCTCCAATGAAGAGGGAGATTGAAAATAATACTATGTTCACATCAGTAATAGCAGCAGACACACAAAACACACTTGGAGGCCTATTATTATTATTACAGGTTCAGATTACTCAAGTGTTATTTCTTCCTCCTTGCATTACCAGCCAAAAAACCCAGTGATGACCACATTGAGCACTGCAAGTCTCAGCAGTTTTGGTTCCCATCTACATGCTGGAACAGCGTTTGTGTTTACATAGTTTTCACAGTGAAGAAAGGACCAACCACGTCTTCACTGTGTCCCTCAAGGCTGTAACTGGATTCAGTCTGCCCTGCAAGACCGAACTGTGTCTATATCACATAACATGCTTCCCTGCTGAAACTAGGATCAGCAATGGGACACTATTTCATAGCGTAGCCTGGCCTTTGCTTCACACAGAGTGAGGGAACGACATTATTTTAGGCAGAGAGGAAGAGGAGGGGCTCAGTTTGTGCCTGCTGAGTTTTCCTTTGAGTTTCAGGCAGTGGCATACTGGGGGTGGAGGGGAGGGGTGCCAGGCCCCTGAGTGCCAGCCTGCTGGAGGGCACTGGGCTGGCCCTTCACGACGTGCAGGAAGCAGGGCTGGAGCAGTGGGTAAGCACTGGGCCGGCCCTTCACAACAGGCAGGGGCACAGGAGGCTGAGGGATGCCCCTCAGCACCTCCCCCCCACGTATCATGAATGGCTGGCTCAGGTCCCCCTCCCCAGGCCAGGGGTGAGGCCGCACTGGCCGAGCCGGTGCCCATCTGCGGGGCTGCAGCAGGAGAGGGTGCCATGGCCGGCAGCGGAGCCAAGCCTGCATTTGCACCCCCCCAAGCCTCATGCCCTCCCCCTGCGCGCGGGGGAAGGGGTGTGAGGCCTGGGAGGGGCACAAATGTAGGCTTGGCCCCCAGGCACTGGAGACCTTCAGCACGCCACTGGTTTCAGGCTCAAAGAAACCAAAAAGTGCAAAGGGAAATTTATCTGAAACCACATAAGATTGCATGTCTATCAGTCAGAATCAGAAATCCCTGCCAGTTGCTTATGGTGTGGTTAGAGCAAAGCCTGGGGCACATTCTCCCACAACATTCATAAACCTGAGTTAGGTGCTTTGTCTTGCCTAACTTTGGGTTTCATAATGAAAGGATCGCACTGCTCTGTTACCACATCATAGATCATGGGCCCAATTCTCATCTCAGTTACATCAGAGAAGTCAATGGAGCTAACCTGGTGTTAAATCAAGATAAATGAGAGGAGAATCAGGTCTCCATAGATAGAGCCTGCCCTAACGTCTACAGTGAGTGAGTAAAACACAGTCATGAGTGTCTATTCTAAGCTAAACCCTCTACTTTCAGCAAAACTACAAGGCTTGATTCTCCACAAGCCTGCAGCTTGTGTTGCCATTTATACTGGATCGAAGTGCATGTAAAATGCTTTTATTCTGATGTACAGTAACTGTTTTACTGCAGAGAATCAGGCTCATTGGGTTACATTTATGCTGGGGAAGGCAAGACTGTAATACTTAGTATCTCAACCATACCCCCTTTAAAGAAAGACCCATAAGTATTATTTTAAATAGGGTTTTAGGGCTAGTCTACACCCAGTGTGTGCATCAATTTAAACTCTAAATCAATTGAGTTAAGTTGATCCAACCCTGCTTAGTGTAGACAGTCTTAAATCAGTTCAGCTTATATCAACTACAAACCGACATAAGAAACAGTTTGAAGGGTATTCACACTACAGGGTGATGGCATAAACGGCTTGCAGACTAGTCCTGACTTCCTTTTTTGCTATCCAGTTTTTCTGATGACCTCTTAGAACCTTGAAAATCAATGGTCTCTCTGTGGCAAAGTGACTCACCACCTGCTGCACTGCCTTGTGGGTAGGTGCAGTGTTACATGGGGGCGGGGGGATTTCCTCTGTTGTCCTGCCATCTAGGTTAGTTGGTGGTTCCCTTTTGCCCTGTCACTTGGCCCCCTGGCCGTGTCGCCTTTGGTCTCACCCTTTTTGGGTAAACCAGGTTTTTCAGCCAATATAGTCCTATGACCTCACACTAGGTCAATGGCCTTGGACCAGGCCCAATAGTACAAGAGGCTAGAAGTGTTTGTGGTCTTCTCATTAGTCTTTCTAATGAGGCTGTAGGAGAACCCACTCCCTTCCTCTACCCTGAGTTCCAGGCCAGGGGCCCTTGTAGTGGTTAAGATCTGTCTGCTCAGAACTCTTACTTCTTCTCCTTCCACCCTCTCCTCATGTAGCTCATACTTTCAAGAGGGAGTTGCCCTGGGGTCAAGCCTGTAGTTCCAGTTCTCAAGACAACAAAGGAAAGGAAACTAAAACTAACAGAAATAAAGAGTGGCACCAGCTTTTCTGTCCTACCAGGATCCTCCAGCCATGTGTCCTTCTGCTCTGTGGCTCGGCTCTCTGCTGTCAGTCCAGGTGGAACAGACACACATGCATGCAGTGGGTATATAAAATACCAGTTTGGTGAAATTCCAAGTTTTACACTCCACGTAGTTTGTGATTTTTACAAAACACCTAGAGCATCTGAGTGTGCAGTTTGGGTTGATTTTAAAGCTTTTGCTTCTTTATCCTTTTGTGCTGTGCCCAGATATTGAATTGGATTCAAATAAATGACAATCCTGCTTTGAAAACAGTCCATAACTCAACTAAAATCATGTCTCTCTTCCTTAAGAACCAAATTTTGATTTAGTAACAGATTAGAAGAGGTCATAGTAGAGCACAATGAATATTAACATTTAATAGACTGCACTGAGTTCAGCAGCTGATTAAAGCCCTGATAAAATGGCAGCATTCCCCCTCCTTAAAGGACTCCTAAAACCATCTGTAAGCCATATTTAATTAAAAGAAAATGAAACACACAGAAGCTGATGCATGAGTCGTGCATTTCTGCATCCCACTCAGTAAATGAATCATTTCCCTGTTTTCCTTTCTGAAACAGAAAAACCTTGCAGTTCATAAAGATTCATAGATTTTAGGGCCAGAACAGACCATTATAATTATCTAGAGTGACCTTCTACATAACACAGGAAATACCCATTACAATAGAAGGCTATTCTGGCATTATTGTAAAGATCATTTGATATTTGACTAGATGAGGATATTCCAGAACATGTGAACACAGAGCCAATCCCAAGACGAGACCGGACAGCCCAGTTTGCCTATGAGAAAAAACCACCACCCAGACAATTATTAAGTTCACAGCATATGTTATCTATCTCAGTATCACTAGAGTAGACTGACACACACACATATATATATAAGCTATATATAAAATGGACTAAATTTCTCAGCTGGTATAAATCAACATAGTTCCATTGATTTCAAGGATTTAGCCCAGTACACTGGGAATGTCAATATGTACACATGGGGCCACATCCCTTACATATACTCAGCGCCTGATTGTCCTCTCAGATCAGTTTTACACTGATTTTAATGGAGTTATTCCTAATTTATATCATGTAAGTGAGATCAGAATCAGTCCCTGAATCCTTACTAAGGCAAAACTCAGGAAGCCCACTCAACAGAAGCAGAGCACTTGGCAACTCCCTCTGGGCCTGATCATGCAAAATGTCAAGTAGCCTCAACTTCCACTGATGTCAGGGATCATTGAAGTCAGCCTGAGCACAGGATGAAAGCCCAGTGAGTTGCAGGTGCTGAGCATCTCTCAGGAGCTGAATTCAAAGGGAGTTTTACCTGAGTAAGGACTTCAGAATTTAGCCAAGGTGGAATACCTGATGTTATGTGGGGATATGCAGGCTTTAATCAGCATGCATTTAGAAGTGGCAAATTATTCAGGAGTTGCTAGTCCAAGAGCATGTTATGCCTATAACTCCAAACAAATGCCAACTAAAGTTTTCTATCACCCCACCAGCTCTATTCCTTTTGTCACGGTTTAGAAAATGACATTTTATCAAGTTTTTGAACATTTTGTTGGTCCTATTATTCAATTTTGTCCTGCATGTACAGTTGAATTAGCAAATATAGAATGTTACAAACACACAAGAGGCACAAAACACACAAATCTACAACCACCGGGGACTTGTTGCTCTTGCTGTGTAGCATAGTGACAACCATCAAGATCTTGGCAAAAGTAGGACTAAAACTCCTATCTTCCAGTGTCAAACACACAGACCCCAACCACTAGAGCTAAAGGAAAATCTACATTCGCTATAGCAATATAAGGCCTCTGACTCAGCTGAGATACTCTGATTCCAATCAGCAGAGCATAGTTTATATATGTTCCCATATAGAAAAATCTTTGTTAACCTGGAGCTAAGGTCACTAGACTGCACATCCCATCAACACAAATCCTAAGGAAACAAACACTCCTCATTCTTCATTTCTCCTTCTCTACATGCTTCCAAGAGCTAGAACCCACATCTCTCCACCCCCATAGGGCAGCTTTACCTCTGACCATGTTTATTACTTATGGGCCTGATTTCAGAAGTGCAAGCACCCACAGCTCCAGCTGAAGTCAATGGAACCTACAGGTCAGCTGCAGCTGTGAAAACAAAGCCCTGTATGTTCCAATGATTCACACAGGATTAGTGTGGTTTCCATAAATGTGTGTGTGTGTAAGGAAGTAAGTAAGTAAAGGAGGTATGGTGTTAGGCTGCTTCTGGTAGCCTGAGATACCTATCCTGTAATTTTCGCTAGGTGATTTGTGTTAATGATTGTTCTAAATAGGGTAGTGTTAGAAATTACAGAAATGAAATCTGCATGAGTGCACATTAGGGCATTCTAATCAAATCTAGGTTTGATGACTGACCTGCTGCGTGATTTTGGGCTAACTACTTCACCTCTCTGTGCTGCTGTTTCTCCTCCTGCCCTGTGTAGATTTTAAGCTGTTCAGGGAAAGGCTATCTCTTACTATGTGGTTGTACAGTGTTTACCACGATGGCTCCCAGTCTCGGTTGTGGCCTCTGAGTGCTATTGCAGAACAAACAACAACAGCTGCTGCGGAGTCGGAGAGACAAGCTCTCAACATCTGAAAATGAAAGTAGCTGATGGATCTTAGAAGTTGTGTTATCTTGTCTTGGTGAAAATTATGTTCATTGTGTTATTCTGAATTATACTATTCATACACCAAATTCTCAGCTGGTGTAAATCAGGAGTGTATCATCAAACTCAATGGAACTGTGCTGATTTGTATCATTTGATAATCTGGTCCTTTTTATCTAATTTAAAAGTTTAAAAAGTAGTATACGTCAGAGACGTGTGAATGAGAGTTTGTGAGACAGAAAATATTCCAGACTGTGGGAGGACAGAGGTGATTCAAATAGAAGACCTTAAAGAAATTTGAGGGAAAAGGGCAACATTTCAAAAGGGAACATAATTCACTGTTTCTTCTGCAAAAATTAGTAAATACCTATCTAAATAAATTTGATAGAAAACCAAGTTGCCACATGAAGAGCTAATGTGCCAAAACTAGACATTATAAATTCAATCATTAAAGTGTAAAAACAGAGGGATTTTGCTCCTGCTTTAAGGGTAAATCTCAATGCAACCTTAACTACGGTATCACTACTAATGCCTTCATAATATAAATTATACATACATATTCATACAAATACAGGCATGGTTATTGCAGTATCATTCAAAAAATGGCCTAACTGTGTTGTTTGCACAGGACAATACTAAGCAAATAATCCTGAATTCAAAGGGTTAATGAAAAAGTTAAAAAGTACATTTTATTTATATATATATATACATATATATATATATATAAACCCCCAGAATAAAGGCAATTATGGGAACACTGACAGTGAGCAGCTCCTAAAAATTGACACACCTTAAACTATGCATTCCAAGGTCCTTCTGATTCTTTTTCAAAAACAAAACCCAGTGGATGCAATCAGATTTATTTATGAAAACAGGACTCATCAGCAACATGTCTTTGGCCTTGTATCCTTGTATGGACTCAGGCCTGGGTGCAGGTGCAAGGCAGATTGCTCTTCTTTCAAAGTGTATCCATGTGCTCTGTTATAATGTGCAGTTAACAAATGGAGACTCCGGCTTTTTTCTGAGCTCTTGTATATTTCACTCCACTGAATGCCCACAATTACAGGATAGAGAGGAACTGCAGGGCATAGCAGCCCATTGAAAGTGCACTTTTATATCACATTCAGATACACTCTGGGCCTGTCATCCCAGCTAGTGTCCCTTTGAAGAGACAGATGAAGTGGTTAGGTCAGCAGACTTGTCAGTGAATTAACGCAGAGACTTGCAGAGAGGAAGCTATGGTTCAGCATTATAGGAATTTTGCCAGTTCATGTCAGTAACCAACAGACAAATGAGCCTAAACAGCCAATTTAATGAACCAATTTATACCACAGCTGGAGTGAAAAGGAGAATAAAGTTGTCCTTTTAAAAAATGGCCAGAAACACTGCAGCTAATATTGAATGCAGTTTATGCTCCAACGGGTCACCTGACCTCTTGGGGATATGCATTGCTGACAGTGCAAAAGCAATCTCATTATGTATTTTGTAAATAATTGAAAAGACAGCTTTCGGCCTTTCAGTCCCACTCCCTTTACTTCCCTCTTGCACCCATGTGAAGCTGCAACAGAGATCAGCCAAATCTGCAGTGCAGTGTTAGGGAAGGACCAATTGAAAATACCCAAGAAATACAATGTGCTCAATGTATACTGAAACCAGTGGGAATGAAAATGGCTCAATAGCTCCTTTTATCCATTTAATCAGTGGTAGATGTCCAATTACTTCAATGGGCTTTAGACCAGATGCAACATGCCAGTTTAAAGATTGCATATGTGAATAATGTGCTGGTTTACAATTGCCATCTCTGGACCTCATCTGGAAAGCAGCAAAGCAAGCCCATGTGCTCTGCTTATGAATCAAGGTGTAGTCAAGCCATCGAATCAAGCAAAGCATAATTTGATTCATGTAATCGGGGGAAAAATACCTGAAGCCAATAGCAGCTCTTAAGAATTTATTCCACATTTGAGTGAGCAAAGGGGTAGCTTAGAGTTCAGTTTGCACAGGGACATTTTTTGTACAAGAATAACTCAGTTAAAAGTAGTTGACAACTCTTCTGATGGACTGGATGTTTGCACTCTGAGCTTGCCACGCATTAAAATTGTTGTATTCTCCCCTTTCCACCACGTACATACGGCCACGATAGTTGGGTTCCTCATACAGCACCCATCTACAACAGAAAATGAATGGATTACTCAGGGAAGCATTTATACAGTACAGTAATAAAAACTATCTTTGGTCCCTTACTGGACCCCTTTGTCAAATTTCCCCCTGGAAGTAAGGGAGCACTGCTTTTCTAAGTGCACATGACTTTCATCTCTGAGCCAAATCCCAGTCTATATACTTGTCCAGTTTCAATCTGGACACAGAATGGAAACTGCTCTCCTCTGTGGCATTAACTTCCTTGGTGCTGCTGGCTCCCTCTCCTTGACTTCCATGCTCCCTTTTGACTATTCCACAGCCATCCTGGACCACTCCATCATATTATTTATATTACAATAGCATCTAGAGGTCCCAACTAAGTTCAGACCCCCATCATGGTGAGTGCTGTACACACACAGTAAGAGGCCATCCCTGCCCCAAACAATCAAATACACCATCTTCCTGAACCATCCCTTTAGCTATAAAAGTAAACTTGATTCCTCGAACCCATATCTAATCACTCTCTCCCTTTCTCTCTGACTGGTGATAGCTGATCTTCTCAATGGCCCCTCTTCATGGAATCCCACAAGGATCAATTCTTATCTGTTTTTTTCCACTCCCTTCTCTCTCCCTGTCATTTTATCTCTACTTTAACATTAACTACCATTTTCATGTGGATGACACTCAACTGGACATATCATTTGACACCTTTCATGACATTACCCTGCACAACCCCTCTGCCTGCCTTAACCAAGTCAACTTGTTGCTTCATTTCACCCCGTCAGCTAAATGTCTCAAAGGCAGAAGCACTTTGGGCAAGAGAAATCCTCAAGCAGAACTTCATGCCGATCATCATCCTTTTCATGGACTGTCCCCTTTCCCTCCATTGTCAATAACCTTAACATTATTCTTGGCCATGAACTCACCTCCCTCTAAATCTCCTGTGTCCGTAAACCAGCTTTTTACCTCCTTTCCCATATTGCTGCTGTAAGGAGGATGTTGGCCCCTTACTGTAACTTAGTGGGGCTTTTTTTTTTGGTTGGCCCTCTCCCAATACCAAAAGAAAGGGGAAGGGTTGAAGAGAATGGATCCTGAGATTGACAGTCCACAGGGCCAATGGGGAGAGAGCAATGCTCCAAGTCAATCCAAATGACAGGACAGGCAGGCCAATGAGGGAGTCAGCAGCCTGTCCTCTGTGTCAGCTACAGCTGCCTGAGTCAGAGAAGGTCAGAGCTAAGGGGAAAGCCACAGCCTGATCTTAGCTGCAGGCAAAGCAACAACAGCCAGAACCAGAGGGGCCAGAGAAGCAGCCCAGAAAGCAGAACTGGGCTGGAGGCAGAGCAGTGGTGCTGGGCTAGAAGAACTGAGCTGGGCTGGAGCCAGAGGAGCTGAACTGGGGCAGCAGAGACCCCAGCCACACTGACACTGAGCCAAGGGCTGACCAACAGCAGGGAGCTGCGGGGCCAGAGATGGGCTAGCGGCCACTCGTTGCGCCACAGGTAACATTATAGCCAAGCATGGAGTGCAAGCGGGAGACCCTGGCAGAGCGGGCCCAATGCAGGCAGATGTTGCCAGACTAGAGGGCTTTGAGGGCTGGACTTGGAGGGAGGGATGTGACCCCAGCTGGAGAGCCAATACTGGGGAGAAGAAGGGTCCCTGCCACCTAGAGGGCATGTGGCCACCGCCAGAGCAAGTGTGTTACCTGCAGTATCAGCCAGGTCCTGGAAGGGAGGCCTGGGATGTGCGAGGAATAGACTGTGAACTTTCCTTAAGTTTCAGAGACTGCTGTTTGTGGTGTTCCCCATGCCCATCGGGTGGGATTCCTTGTTCCTTTAACCCTTTCATTTTTTTCTCCTTATTTTTCTTACAGTTTCTGTTTAATAAATTGTATTTGGTTTGAACTTGATGTAGTGAGCAGTAAGTCAGGGAAGTGGTCAGTGAGGAGAGAGTTTCCTGGAGTGGGAACACGCTAGCCCCTGTCCTAAGTGACCACGAAAAGACTGGGGCTTAAGCCTCCCAGGAATCCTGGGCCCAGCCTTGTTGGGGTTACAAGGACCCCTGTTGCACGGGAGAGTGGGAGGAGTCCTTGAGGTCAGGCAGGTACCCAAGTAAAGGGAGCTGAAGTGAGGACTCAGATCCCAATCCAATTCCACCATCATAGTGCAGAAGCCAGGAAAGTTCCCCACAATAGCAGGACCATTCCCTCACTTACACCTGTTTCACTAAAGTCTCCACTCCTCCTCTGCTGAAATCCTCATCTCTGCCTTACTATTCTCCTGTCTTGGCTATGGACAAAGCTAAAATTGACCTGGGTTCTGAAGAGTCCCAGTCCCACAGGAAAAAAAAAATTGAAACCCTTCAGTGATTGTGAGGAGAGTCAGGTGGCAAGGAGTCAGCAGCACCTGAAGAAGTGCTCTCCAGTTAAACAGAGAACACAGCATTATTCAGCCTCACCCCAAAGCATTTTCCTGCAAGTCTGATTATTTGTTACAATGCATAACACAGGGAAGATGCAAAAGGTTTTATGGACGTCTAATTAAGATTAGAGTCACGGAGCTTATTTTCAGTTTTGGGGAGCATCGGCTCAGACTCTGTTGTGTCACTGCTTCAGACTCATCCCCAGATACCTCATACAGCACCAATGCAATTGACAAACTCAGACCATTTCACCTTGGTATCCACTCTATAGCTGCTACCCACTGTTTAAAAATCACTCCCCTCAAAGAAGCAATAGCATTAAAATATATTCAATGAAGATATCAGAATTCTCAGAGTTCACTACAGACTAATGAATGTCTACTATTTGGCACTTTGTTGAGGCCAGTTTACACCCCATTGGAGATAGTTTATCTCTCCCACTTCCCCCAAGACCCTATTCTCCAGCATGTGGAGAATGCTGTGAAGCACCTTCTCACACACAAAAATAAACAAAATTGCATCACTTCCAACTCCACTGGATCCTCATTCAATTCCAGAGCAAGTTGAAAATTACCTTGTTTTTTCCTAAAACCCACCCTGATCTTGCCTCATTGTGCCTCTCTTTCTACTCCCATTCTTAACCCTTTCACCCAACTAGCACACTCTTTGTGGTTTCACAAAGTCTTGTATTTCTCTGCCTCATCAATTCATCCATCATCCGTCTTCCAAACTCCCCGAAAACAGCTCTCTCTCCTCTTTCCTACACCTTTTAATTTATCTCTTCCCCTGTCATTATTTAACTTTATAACTCATTTTTAAGCTTCTCCAATGCTTCTTTGGATAGAATAGGTTTGAGAGATGCAATAGAAAACAAGCATTGTACTGGCAGTCCAGCCTCTGTATGGGCATGTATTCCCCCACCACACAAATACCTACACATAGTTTGGGTCAGAAGAAGCCCATGACAGGAAGGCAGCATCCGGAATGAATTGTATTAGTAGAGCTGAATGATAAACCTTTCACTGGGCCTATACGGCCGACCTAACTGTCCAGCTAGTGCTGTGAGCCCTTTACTTCCAGAAACATTACTTTCACCCAGAACATTAATAACAAACAAAACCAGAAAGTAGGGAGTACTGAAAAGATGAAATCTAATCCCCTAACCACGTGTGAAATGCATGGCTGAATTGATTGAGGCACACCCACAGCATGCATGTCATTCATAAAGACTGTTGCTGAGTTTTGTTACAGCATCAACCCAAATGACTCCAAATTAGAAATTGAGATGAAGCCGGTTTAGGGCCCGTCCACCAAATTTAGTCCCCTACATACTGAAGGACTAACAAAGGAAAGTTATCTCAAGACGAGTCTCAGTCTAAATTCTAAAGCAGCTCAGGCCCAAGAATATATATATTTGTCAACAGAGGAAGATTAAGGAAGACTGATCCAGTGGAAAGTCAGATAAAGGGGGAAAATACATATGGGCCAATTTCTGCCCTAATACCTTGAGGAACCTCTGTGAAATCAGTGGGTGTTGCTAAGAGTAGAATTCAACCTGTAATTTCTAAAGGACATTGGGCCTAATTCACTGCTGATGTAAGTGGGCCCAACTCTACTGCAGCCATTGGAGAAGTACCTGTTTACATGGGAGGTTCATAGATCTATTCATCACAGGCCATGGATTTTCATCCAGTTACTCCTGTGTGGAGCTAGAAAGCCATCCAGTCTTTATCTAAAGACTTCAAGAGATGGAGAACCCACCACTTGGTGAATTTGATCTGTTAGAAAGTGTCAAACCAGCTTCCTGGTTAGGTTAAGGGAGTGTTACAGGCTGATAATTTTAATCAAAAGAGAGTCCCACAGCTTCTGAACCACATGTTCTGAGCACTGTTTGAATAAACTTATTCTCAGTGCAAATCTATTTGATCAATGCAAATCACAGTGGTCTCCATTGGAGGAAAAAATATTTATTGGGCCCCACTCTTTAACTTTATTGTTATATTTGAAATGCTTTCTAGTCTGAGTATAGGAAGTATCACAATACTTTGATCAATTCAAATACCCTGGCACAGTCACCATTGAGATTTTAGTGGGGGACTATGATGTAAATGTGAATTTAAACAACATCTTCAAAATTATTATCAATTATTAATTGCAAGGTTGTGATCTTAATTTTTTTTTTTACAAATTATTTTTGTACATTATCTCCAATTTAAAAACAAAAAACAAAAAACCCAGCTCTTGAATGCTATTCTTGCCAAACAAACAATCTCTCGCAATCACTGAACCTTGGACACTGGAACAAGACACATGTCGTATCAGATTATGCCATTTGTGATATTGGAAGAGAAACAGTGCGCGACATTGCACATGGAACAGAAAATAGCTACTTAAAGCAAAATACCAGATTACCAGGCTCCAAAAAGTAACCATCTATAATGGCCAGATTTCACTCCAAAACCGTAACATTTTCTGTTAGACAGTAGTATCTCAGAAATTACTATGAAATTAAAATCTCATCAGGAGATTATGTTTACAATAATAATTATTATTTATTTACATTGAAGTTGTACCTAGAAGCCCCAATAATGGACCAAAGCCATATAAAGTGGTGCTGTACTCACTTGCAGCAAGCTATACCATTAGTGAACAGACATTTCATTCAAATTACGTGCAATGTACTCATTTACATGTAAGATAGGAATCACCCTGTACACTAACCACTGAAGTGCAGCCACCTCTGTGACACAATGTGGCAGCTGTTCAACAGCACACAGCAACTCCGGATAAGAATTTAGGACTCAGAGACTCTCAGGTCAGAAGGGACCAATATGATCATCTGACCTCCTGCACAACACAGGACACAGAACCTCACCCATCCACTCCTGTAATAGACCCCTAACCTATGACTGAGTTATTAAAGTCCTCAAATCATGGTTTAAAGACTTTAGGGTACAGAGAATCCACCAGCAAGTGAGCTGTGCCCCAGGCTACAGAGGAAGGCAAAAAAACCCCAGAGCCTTTGCCAATCTGCTATGGGGTAAAATTCTTTCCTGACCCCAAATATGGCAATCAGTTAAATCCTGAGCATGCAGGCAAGACTCACCAGCCAAACACCCAAGAAAGAATTCTCTGTAATAACTCAGAACCCACCTCATCAAACATCCCATCACAGACCATTGACATATCTACCACTACTAGTCAAAGATCAGTCAATTGCCACTCTAGGCTGTCCCATCATACCATCCCCTCCATAAATTTATCAAGCTCAGTTTTGAAGCCAGCTAGGTTTTTTGCCCCCACTGCTCCCCTTCGAAGGCTATTCCAGAACTTCACTACTCTGATGGTTAGAAACCTGCATCTAATTTCATGTCTAAACTTCCTGGTGGCCAGTTTATATCCATTATTTCTGGTGTCCACACTGGCACTGAACTTAAATAATTCCTCTCCCTCCCCGGTATTTATCCTTCTGATGTATTTATAGAGAGCAATTATATCTCCCCTCAACCTTCTTTTGGTTAGGCTAAACAAGCCAAGCTCTTTAAGTCTCCTCTCATAAGGCAGGTTTTCCATTCCATGGATCATCCTAGTAGCCCTTCTCTGCACCTGTTCCAGTTTGAATTCATCTTTCTTAAACACAGGAGACCAGAACTGCACACAGTATTCCAGATGAGGTCTGACCAATGCCTTGTATAAAGGTACTAACACCTCCCTATCTCTAGTGGAAATACCTTGCCTGATGCATCCTAGGACTGCATTAGCTTTTTATCATGGCCACATCACATTGGTGGCTCATGGTCATCCTGTGATCAACCAATATGCCCAGGTCCTTCTCCTCCTCTGTCACTTCCAACTGATGTGTCCCCAGTTTAATAGCAAAAGTTCTTGTTATTAGTCCCTAAATGCATGACCTTGCACTTTCCACTATTAAATTTCATCCTATTTCTATTACTCCAGTTTACAAGGTCATCCAGATCTTCCTGTATGATATCCCAATCCTTCTCTGTATTGTCAATACTCCCCAACTTTGTGTCATCCGCAAACTTTATTAGCACATTCCCACTTTTTGTGCCAACGTCAGTAATAAAAAGGTTAAATAAGATTGGTTCCAAGACCGATCCCTGAGGAACTCCACTAGTAACCTCCCTCCAGCCTGACAGTTCACCTTTCAGTATGACTCGTTGTAGTCTCCCTTTAACCAGTTCCTTATCCACCTTTCAATTTTCATATTAATCCGCATCTTTTCCCATTTAACTAATAATTCCCCATGTGGAACCATATCAAATGCCTTACTGAAATCTAGGTAAATTAGATTTACTGCATTTCCTTTGTCTAAGAAATCTGTTATCTACTCTAAAATGGAAATCAGGTTGGCCTGGCACAATCTACCTTTTGTAAAGCCATGTTGTATTTTCTCCCAATTACCGTTAATCTCCATGTCCTTAACTATTCTCTCTTTCAAAATTTTTCAAGACCTTGCATACTACTGAGATCAAACTAACAGGACTGTAGTTATCCGGATCACCTTTTTCCCTTTCTTAAAAATAAGAACAATGTTAGCAATTCTCCAGTCATATGGCACAGCCCGAGTTTATAGATTCATAAAAAATCCTTGCTAATGGGCTTGCAATTTCATGTGCTAGTTCCTTTAATATTCTTGGATGGAGATTATCCAGCCCCCCGATTTAATCCCATTAAACTGTTCGAGTTTGGCTTCTACCTCAGATGTGGTAATTTCTACTTCCATATCCTCTTTCCCATTAGTCATCTTACCACTACCCGCAAGCTCATCATTAGCCTCATTAAAAATGGAGGGAAAGTATTTGTTTAGATATTTGGCCATTTCTAGATTATCCTTAACCTCCACCCCAGCCTCAGTGCTTAACAGTCCCACTTCTTCTTTCTTTGTTTTCTTTCTATTTATATGGCTAGATAACTTTTTATTATTGGTTTTAATTCCCTTTGCAAGGTCCAACTCTACTTGGCTTTTGGCCTTTCTCACTACATGTCCTGACCTCCAAGAGGTAGCTTTCCTTGCTGATCCCTCCTATCTTCTACTCCTTGTAGGCTTTCTGCTTTCTCTTAATCACCTGTCTGAGATGCTTATTCATCCAATATGGTCTACAACTCTTGCCTATTAATTTATCCCCCTTACTTGGAATGCAGGCTTCAGATAGTTCCTGCAACTTTGACTTGAAGTAATTTCAAGCCTCCTCCACATTTAGATCCATGAGTTCTTCTGTCCAGCCCATTTCCTCAATTAATTCCCTTAATTTTTTAAAGTTAGCCCTTTTGAAGTCAAAGACCCTAATCACAGTTCCATTTTTGTTTATCCTTCCATTTAGTTTGAACTAAATTAGCTCATGGTCACTCGAATCAAGGTTGTCCCCTACAATCTGTTCTTCTGTGAGGTCCTCACTACACACCAATACCAAATCTAAAATGGCACCCCCTCTTGTTGGTTCAGTAACTATTTGGTGAAGGAATCAGTCAGCTATCACATCCAGGAAAATCTGGGCCCTATTATTACTGCTAGCACTTATCCTCCAATCTACACCTAGGAAGTTAAAGTCTCCCATAATCACACAGTTCCCAGTAGTATTTACTTCATTAAAAGCCTTAAAGAGGTCTCTATCCATATCCAAATCAGATCCTGATGGTCTGTAGCACACCCCAAGCACTATCCCAGGGGAAACTCTAGTAGTTTTCTTTCCCAATGTGATTTTTACCCAGGCAGACTCTATCTTATCCATTCCATCACTTCCAATTTCTTTACAGTCTACCTCATCATTGATATACAATGCTACTCCACCACTTTTGCCTTTATATCTGTCTTTTCTAAACAGCACATATCCTTCAATACTTGTACACCAATCGTGACTACTATTCCACCATGTTTCTGTTATCCCTATTATATCTGGTTTCAGTTCCTCTACCAGTAGCTCTAGTTCCTCCATTTTGTTACCCAGGCTCCTTGCATTGGTATACAAACATCTTAATTTTTGCTGCTTGGCTTCGCTCGTATTCCTTACCTGATTTGGCTCAGTCATTCTAATATTGCCTATTATTATTTCCTATTAGGTTGGTATCTACACCACCCTTCCTCTTAATGTCCATTTTGCTCACCACTGCTTTGTCCTTTCTTACTTCATTTTCCCCCCTTAATGCTAAAATCAGGTGTGGTGATAACCTGGACATCTCCCAACCATCTCCCCCAAGTTCCTAGTTTAAAGCTCTCTTAATCAGTTGTGCAAGTCTCCATCCTAGAAGTGCATTTCCCTCCCTACTCAGGTGAAGTCCATCCCAAGAGAACAGTCCTCTGTCCAAGAATGCCTCCCAGTGACCATACATCCCAAAGCCCTCCTTATAGCACCACTGACTGAGCCATCTGTTGATCATCATAATCTTGTCACACCTTTGTTGTCCTCCTCTAGGGACAGGCAGAATCCCACTGAAGATCACCTGAGCTTCCATTTCCTTAAGAGTCTTCCCCAGCATGGCATGGTCTCCTTTGATACATTCCAGCGAGACTCTAGCTGTATCATTTGTACCCACATGAAGGACAATCAGTGGATTCTTTCCCGCTCCCGTTAGGATCCTCTTCAGCCTTAGGTCCACATCCCATATCTTAGCACCTGGTAGACAGCACACCCTTGTATTCTCCGGATCAGCTCTGGTTACAGGCCTGTCTGTTCTTCTCAGCAGCGAGTCCCCAATGACATAGACCTACCTTTTCTTGGTGACGGTGCAATTCTCCAGCCTATCCCCTGTTCTTTCTGGCTGCAAGTCATCTCCTTTTCTGTTCTCCTTTGCAATCCTCTGCAACTGTTCCTGTATCCTCCTGGGGCTCTTATTTGGTGGTATCTCCATTGGCTCATCCACTCTTTGTGTAGGACTAGCTGCTCTTCTTTTTTTCCTTGCCCTCCCACCTTCAGCAACTACCTGCTGTGCCCCTTCTTCATTTTCCAACTCCGCAAACCTGTTCCTGAGCTCTATTTCTCCTTCACTAGCCCATCTTTTCCTCTGCCTGGTTCTTGTGGTCACATGCTTCCACTGGCCACTTTCCTCACCCAGCATTCTCCCCTCAGAGTTCGTTGGTCCTGCTTCCATCTGCAGGTCTGGGTTTTTCCCTTCAGCTTCCTCATTCCTTTGCTCCATCATCTGCTCGAATCCCCTTCTAAACTCAACCAGAGTTTCCACCTGCATCTTCCAACCCTCAAATCTTCTCTTCCATCAGCTCTATGAGGCTGCATTTCATACAAACGAAGCTCTTTTGAGGTACCCCCTCCAGGATCATGTTTATCCCGCAAGGAAGTGAAGATTTCTGTATTCAAATGATTGTGCATGGGAAATTAGCAAAGGAATGAAATTATCTTCCGAAAGGCACAAGTAGGACACATCATCAGAAGGTCCCTGGGGTGCAAAAAACCTAGGGTCTCCGTGCTAGCCTGTTATGGGAGGCTACTTTGCCTACTGGAGAGGGCACTAGAGTAGGAGTTCAGGAGATCTTCATTCTCTTCTTGGCTCTGCCTTTGACTTGCTGTGGGGCCACTTCACACTTGTGCCTCATTTTCACCATCTGTAAAATGGGAATAATGTGACTTACCCTCCCTTGTAAACAGCGTTGAGATGTAGGGATGAAAATTGCCATATATAAAAAGGATGTATTACAACAAAAGCACAGCCTGTTCACAGAGTAGTGCAGGATAGAATTGAGTTTGGGGGCTTCAAATGTTTGCAGAAGGGTAGCTGAGAGGAAGAGTCTGCTGTAATCTATTGATGTTGCGCACACAGTAAAATCTACCAAGTTTCTCATCTAAACTTGTTGGCTGGAAAATGCTCTGGAAACAGCATGTTCAAGATGGTGGACGTCATCCCTCATATTGTTCTCTGTATCTTGCACTCTCAGGATGATTCTGGAGTTATGCCAGCAGGACCTGGAGAGAGTTGGTACAGAGCCCTCCTTAGCTGGAAGGACTGGCTAGCCCAGCATTGTGGCCCAGAGCTGTGTCTACAGCCCTTTGCAGCTGGAAGGGTAGACTGACCTCACACAGGGACAGGAGCTGAGTCTATAACCCTCCTCATCTGAGGGGATGGCTTTTCTTGACCTGGGGCCTTTGAGGCTGAGATAAAGGGTGGAATGGGACAATCCTCAAAGAATTCCACTCACAGCTATATATAAAGTTAAATTAATATTTTTATACCTTGAATTTTAAAAAACCAGTAAGATCATTTATTTCCAATATTCTAAGAGCCTATTCCTGGCTTTTGACCCTGAATACTATGGAGAGCTTTTTAAGGGCCAATCAACCCTCTTTAAAGAGGATTTTAACAGAAAACCTGTACCCTGAAGCTTTCCTTTTCCCAAGCAAGAGTGAGTATGCTTATTGTCCCCATTGAACACTCACAGGGGCTCTCTACCAGGTTTGGAGTCTCAGGAGAACAGATCGCTGCAGCACCAGCCAAACGGGTGATTCGGTAGCATGCCCTGTCAGATTGCATCAGTCACACGCTGGCATGTGGCATGCCTGAGGTGACCTAAATTGAAGTGACACAGACTAATACAGCCTTCCCCACACTGCATTTGAAATGCCTTTTTTATCTGGTGAAAGGGACAGTTTAGAAAGAATTTAGTCTCTAGGATCCTGGGGCAAGAGGATGGGAAGCTGTGTATTTGATCACACACGTAACTGGTAATCTGGACTGTAACTGAAGGTCATTTTCTTCAGTCAACAATTCAGAATGCTGGTTACGTATGTGATCAACCCCTGAATGGCTAGGTTGATGATATCAGTGCAACTACTGAGGGCTTATCTACACTTAAAAGGCAGTTGCGCCACAGTAGCGCTTCAGGGAAAACACTACCTATGCCAACGAGAGGGCTTCTCCTGTTGACATAGGTACTCCAACTCCCTAAGAGGTGGTAGCTATGTTGACAGGAAAAGCCCTTCCATCAACATAGCACCATCTACACTGAGAGTTTAGGTTGGTATAACTGCATCGCTCACACCATCATAAATTGCTAGCGTCGCTCACACCATCATAAATTGCTAGCGTAGACTAGGCCTAAAGCATTTGCAGGTGAGGAAGGCTTCCTCAGAGCTCTAGTGGTAAAGTTGATGCTATGGGACTCTGATTTATGTCGCAGCTGGGATGGATTCCTCAGGGGTTACATCTAACAGGAAGATGTTTATAACTCTGTGGAGGATGAAAACAGGGCTGGATTGAGGGGTAGAGGCATCAAATCCATCAGTCTCTCCTTACCTTCAAACTCCCCCAGTGTCTGATTCACCCTCTAGTATACCTCTCCTTTTTCCTTCAGTCTCTTCTCTTCAAATCCCCCTAAGTCTTTCCTCTCAATATCTTTTTCTACTCCCACCTCAAATCCCTTCAATTCCACATTCCCTCCCGCTCTCTTATCACACAGTGCTCTCTGACACCAACAGACTAGGCTTTTCTGAGCTAGCAGCACAACAGGCTTCCCCCTGCCACCTTCTCAACCAGTAGTTCCGTGGCTCCCTAAGACTAACTCTGGGGGGGAAAAACAGTCATATTTTTATCCTCAATAGGTTTCTTTTTAAAGTTAGTCTAAGCCAGATAAAGCCTCCGGGGAGAGCTCTTTATCGGTACCATAGGTGTGCAAAGAGTTCTCCCATGCACAGGGAACAGTAAGACTTCGCAGCCTTTACATCATTGGAAAAAAATCCATTTGAAATGTTTAAGAGTTTGTAAAGTCCTGGCTCGAGTTCCATTTTCCCAAGTTCCAATCCTTACTGTAGGGACACACTGAGTAAATGACAGACCCTATTGCCCCTGGAAGCAGCAGCTTGTAGGATGACTCAGTCTGTCTATCTATCTATTGTTGTTCTATCATCACTCATCACCATAGTATCTACGCACGCACCTTCCACATAAAATCAATAGCAATAACAAAGTCTCTAGTGAACTTCATGGAGTCTCTTACACTTTTTCAAGGTAAAAACTCTGCTTCAACAGGGTTTTTTATTTTTTTTAGTTGTTATTAACGATGGTATCACCTGATACAGTGCCCATTCATATACCACCATTGAATGTGGCTCAGTGTAGCTTAATTAAAAAGACCCCTGTTTGACACACAGTGTTGGAATTATACAGTATTGGAATGTTATGGAATTTCACCTGCTAAACTGCTTTGAAAAAGAAAATCATCAACACAATATGCCCAGTAAAAAATGATTTGGGCAATAATCCAGGCCAATCCCCTCCGACACAGACTACCTAATCACCTGAAGGTCATGAGGCACCTTTTCTCCAACTTCTTTCAGTAAGATTTTCCCCTCTTTTTTTGCCACTCACCCTCAGTGAAGATGCTCTCTTGGCATGGAAGCATCATGCATCACCATAGACCCAGCTGTGTCTTGCATGAGCCAAACACTTCCTGGCTCTGAGAGAATTCTGCCGCTTTCTGCCTTCCTCTCCCCACTCCCCCCATCCCACACACACACTTTCAATGAAATGTGTTTGTTTGTAAAAGGAAATGTGATACAATGAAAACAGAAAAATAACCAATGACGACATAAAAATAACAAATGTGTTTCTGAAAAAAAAAAAGGTCTTTTATTAGGCAATGTTAGTTCCCCTGAAACTGACAAAGGAAATTCTGTACAACCCCCACTTAACAAAAGGTTTCAGGGATGACTGAAAATGTAGAGGAGACAGAAACTGGGCTGATCATACTTGGCACCTCTACTTTGAAGGATCAGAAGCCAGCAATGCATGTAGCCTCACAATAGTACTGTCATACAGGGTTATTGTTATTGTTATCCTCATTTTAAACACCAGGAGAATGAAGCACAGAGAGATTATGGCCAAAATTGTCAAACTTGAGTGACAGAAGTTGGAAACCTATATTAACTAGGGAATTGCGAACTGGTTTTTCAAAGTGCTACTGAAGTCAATGGGTGTTGTGGCAGCTCAGTGCCTCTGAAAACCAGGCTTGCTTAGGCATCAAACTTTCAGCACTCAGGTTTGAAAATGTTCACCTGAGTGACTTGTCCAAGATCAAACAATGACTCTGTAGCCAAGATCAGAACCCAGGTTTCATGATTTCAGTCCCCCTATCCCTTCCTCTGGATAAGCAGGGGAGCAATGCCAGGTACATGTTGTTGGCGTGTGCAGGGGACACTGACCTTTCCCTAGAGGAGAGTTTTGACTCTTGGCTTGTCAGATTTGGGTAAGTAGTGCAGTGTATGGTACAGGGCAGGACTATGTGCGGGCTGGTCTTACAATTTGCAGTGGCCTCAATCAAAAGCAGGGTCCCAAGATGTCAGAAGGGAAGATCAGGACAAATTCTTCCTCCTCTGGTCTAGCTTCCAGAGAGGGGTGAGAGTCTGGCAATAAGCTCCTCCCACCCTTACTAGTTCCAGGGCTGGAGAGGGAGACAGGCAGGCTCATGAGATGATCAACTTACACGGGTTGTGGAGCTCCCAAAAGAACAGTGCTCCTAGGAGCTGCGTTCTTTGCTTGGTCTTAAGGCCTGCTGCAAGCATGTGCCTCTGTCTAAATGGTGGCATGAACTGGAGCCAGGGCCTTTATGATTTACAGGCCCAGGCTGCCCAGGTTGGGTGCATGGAAACAGAGCCTTGAGCTGCTTCCTTTTCTGGTCTGTCTGCTATGGGGTTGGAATCAGGCTGAGTTGGCTTCCCGGTTTTCCTCCCATTTTCACCTCAGTGAAAATGTTTCCCTAAACTCTAGTGTCTCATTGCTAGAGATGCACCCAACCTGCCACTCCGGATCTAAACATTCACATGCACACACCCCTTCTAGGTGTGTAACATCCACATTTAAATTCAGATTCAAATGCTGTAGTCTCAGCCCATCTCTCGGTACCATGAAGCCACGTTGGGGAGTCCCACAGGATTTCTAATGGAGAGTGGGAAGGCAGGAACCATCTTCATCTGACAAACTATAATTAGATAGTGACATGCTGTCCAGTAGGCTTCACCCACAAGCATAGCAAGTCACCATGTCCCATTTAAGTTTTGCAATGCATTGATTGGTCCCATCACTCTTTGACACCAGACCCAGAGGGAAAGGAAATAACTTACTTTCAGGACCCGAGCAGAATGTCAGTTCATGGGCTGACTCCTCTTGGGCAAAGGAGAGGAAAGTTTATATTTGCTCCTCTGCCCCTTAGCAATGTGCTTCCCTTTCTGAGCAGAGAGAGCTGTTTCCACATAGTTTTGGCCTTGGCCTTCTGCACTCATTTGGTTCCATTTTAGTCCATGACATTTGTTTTTATTTCAGTTTGGTCATGTTTAATGAGCATAATGTTTTGAAGGGTGCCAGACCAACAGTCTCTGGACACGGACATCCCCTCCATAGCCACAAAACAGGTACAGAGCAGAGCAAATCTTTCCCTACAATGTCCCACTGACATGGCTCTACCTTGATTTGGAGGACCATATTTAAGGGGAAGAGGATAATCCAGTCTCCTTGCTAGCTCACTTCTTGGCCTTTCTCTTGAGACTGGCCCAAAGGACTCCAGTTAGTGCCAGATATGGCACTGGCTTTGTGATGCAGGCACCTGACTACTAGGCACTGGACTGATGACACCAGCTCATTTCACGTAGGCCACCAACCAACCAGCACATGTAGACACTCCCCACTAACCTGGGCTGGATTCAAACCAGCCATCTAGGGGATCAAAAGGCTCCATATCCCAATAGCAGGCCCCAAAAGTAGCTAATCCTTCCAGTCTGTGCACTTATCCAACACTATCAGCTCTCTGGCAAACTCCTGAAACAGTAAGCCAGACAGCCATTACAGCCATTACTCAATCCACTACATTTTAACTGGTGGTGGCCATTGTCTGTCAGAGAAAAATCATTTTTAAGATAAAGACTTGGATGACTCCTAATTTTATCGGTCAGAAGGGAGGAAGTTGGCCACCTTTACAGATACTGGTAATAAGCTCTACCAGAAAGAACCTCACTTCTTATCTGAAGCATTAGCAACCCCTTGTAGACATCAAGATTACTTAACTTACATTTAAAGAACAACACATTAAATGTATAGATCAGGATGAACCAAACATCCTCCACCAGTGCAAGCACTTTCGTAAGGCTGACTCCCAGTCACACTGAAGACAATGGGGGTCTTTTCACCAATTTTAATGGGATTGTGCCACCGAGATGGCCGCCGCTGCACCCCAGCTCCAAACTTAGGCCCGGTCCCAGTCGAGGAGGTTTATTCTTTTGTGAAAAAGATTAAACAGACAACCAGAATGCAGTCTTAAGTCAGTACCTGGCCCCCATCGTTCACGGCCACCTCTCCCACAGACACTCCAGCTCCTAGCAGCTTCCTAACTTCGGCCAGCTCTGTCCCCCTTTGAGTGGCAGCCGCAGAGTTGCTTCCCTGAAATTCCTCTTGCTCCAGGCACTCACCACAAGAGGTAGCTCCACTCCAGTGTGGCCTTTTCTGCCCAGGGCTCAGCCTGCCTCAGTTCTGCTTTATAGACCCAAGTGTAGTCCAGTCTTCTTTAACTAGCCAGATTAGGCTAACCTGCTGCAGTCCAGGGGAGCTGGGCTCAGTCTATCCACAGAGACCAGCTACCCTGTGACAGAGTGGATTTTGGACTTCTCAGACTAAACATTCAGAAATGACTGGTGTTTTTTGGTGCCCAGCTTAAGACACCTTAAAAGGGTCTGATTCGTAGAAAGTGTTGAGCACTCACCCTCTGAAAATCACATCCTTTTAACCACCTCTAAAGTCTGGCACCCAAAATGTTCTGAGGCATTCAAAATCATACCTTTAAAAATATAGACCTAGTGACTGTCTTTAGGCCTCATCCAATTCCCATTGCGGTCCCCTTGACACCAATAAGAATTGGATCAAGCCCTTGGCGTGCTACATATATAATCCCCCTCCCTCTTCAGAGAACACTTCTGAGGGATCAGTCCCTTTGATGTTACCATACTGTTTACTACAAGGGTGGCTTGTGAGGAAATAGCTTCATTGTGTTTCAAGACAGAATGACATAGCAGTTGCACTCCTTTTATGTCCTTTTGTTACTTACGCTCCATCTCCATACACTTTGATGGCATTGACACAGTTCTTGTTCCAGCCCTTCCCTTGCAGGAAAGAACAATCTTCAGTGAATTCCATGCAGTCACCACTAAAATGGCTCCCATCAAATATTTCCATTCTGTAATGCGCTCCATGCTGGGGACAAAGGGATTTGAGTCAAGTAAAAAAAATGCATCAAATTCTTTCCCCTGATTGTACAAGATAAACAGAAATCAAGAAGGATAATTCATCATGGAAATGTGGAAAAGATCCCAGGAAAAATATTTCCCACCCACAAACACACTGCTCACCCTACACACAAATACCCACCCTACACACACCCCCATAAACATACAAATGTGTCTCACAAAAACACACACACACAAATTCCTAATCCCACAATATTCCTCTACAAACTTCCACACACCTGCATTCAGATACAAATTTATTGCTCACACTATACTTACCACACATACCCTCCAAACCAAACCCCTCCCCACACCAAACAAGTACCTAAATACAGTTCACAAAGGTGCACATCACACAAAACAACACTATAAATACAACCATTTCCCGCTCCACATATACACTTAACCCCCACCCCAAAATGCCACACACAAAATATTGGAAACTTGCATGAACAAAAAAAATAAGAACATAGTGCAAAAAAAATTAAATAAACCCAAAATACAAAAAGATATTAGATTATTTCCCTAATTTATACGTTCCTTCAGTTCCAATCATAGCTGTGGTTATTTACACAAGCTATTGTACCTTTCTTTAAAAAGAAAAGAAAAAAAACATTCCCAGAGTCCTAGGTATGCAAGCTTTTAAGGGTGAGTTGAGGTAAATTCCTTTGAGGGAATTTTGCTGTCTAGGTATTTGTGATGGAGTTAGTTGAAATAATATTTTTAAGCAGAATTCAGAGAATACCGAATACATTTTTTCATATAAACTGCATTATGCATGAAAAAGCTACATTATAGTGCCAAAAATCCCATAGCATTCTCCAGCAGTGGAATCTCAGACACCATTCCTGACCAAACATTGTTCAGTGTAACTGTTGCCTGAACTGTTGAAATACTGTAAAACTCTCACTCATGTAAAAGCAATAGAGCTCAGACCTGAGGGAAAGAAAAACATTTATGGCTATTGGCAGGGCCCAAGCATAATTTTTTCGGGCCCAGTACAAACTTTTAACACGGGCCCCCTCCCACACACATGCCTGGGCTGGGCCTCCCAGGGCCTCCAGGCCCCGGTAAAGTGTGCCCTTTTTCCCTCCAATATGGGGTCCCCGGCTACTGGCCCACAGAGGTTCAGTAGGTCTCCATGGATCTAGAAATAAGGCTCTGCATGGTGCCCTTCATACACGCTCATATTGCCCATCTGGATTCTGTATTGAACATTGGAAACCACCCCCACACAATAGACTTACAACTGCCATCAGGGGTCTGTGCTGGACATGCCTTAAGAGTCTCTTTGAAGTCCTAACATAAAGACTATGCTTTCCCTTGCTGAATGAAAACGCCTGGTTCCAACATCAGCCAAAAGAAAGAGCATCCACTACCCCAAAGATCTATATTTACCTCCCCTCAGGCTAGGCTAAGGGAGCAGGCACATTTCTGGACTATGCCTCTTATCCTGGCTGATGTGAGGAGTGCGCCTGCCACTCAACCAGCAAAGTTAGTAAATTAGCAAGAGGCCCGAGGGTGAGGCAACAAAGAAATAAAAAGCCATCAACACTAATGAGGAGTGACAGGGATCAACCAGCAGGAGCCCCAAGCATAGGGCTACAGCCAATCTTTGACTTGTACAACACATGTGCTTGAATATAGGGTGTCACTATATACCCTTTATTCTTCTCATGTAGTGTATCAGTTGCCTACTGGCTCCAAGCAACACATTGTTGTAAAAGTTCTAAAAGCAGCTCTGTGCAGGATCCTCCAACCACATACACCACCCAGAGCTGCATGTGACAGGCAGTGGTATTGATTTGGTACAGCTTCCACTGATAGCTTCTCACGGCAATTTAAAATGTAAGAAAAAGTCCCCTTCAGCAGCTTGGCTCATTGGCTAACAAATCCTTATGAGCTAGTGAAAGATCAGATTTATTTAATGGAGAACATGGCCTTCCGTGGACCTGTTCCAAAGAAACAACTGTTGATATACAGTCTCATTTTAGTTTCTGGGTACTGGTCAACCAGCTTTCAGAACTTCCAGTCTGAGCTGCCTGCATAGGAGTAATGTCCGGATTCCTAAATTTGAGAGGATATCCTAGAGAAGCATGTGTGATCTTACATGCATCTCTGGTGGAATTTTAGTTCAGGTGCAGTACATATCTATAAACACATGCGCGCGCGCGCACACACACACACACACACACACACACACACACACACTCTTTTAGGCTAAGTTTTACACAAAACTAAAGAAAGCTACAGCTGAATTGGACTTAGTGGCTGTATCTACCTGTAAGTGAACATAACCTGAGAGTAATTTTCTTTAATCATTCTCCCATCAGTAGCAAGTGAAGTCGGAAAGATCAAACCAGGTTCAATTTTTTTTCTCCAGCTATTAATCCTCCCAATTAAACTTCCTCCATAGAGTGTTAAAGGCTCCCCACTTTGTTTGTTTGTTTTGTGATCTTGGCCATATTTAGTATTAATTCAGAGATGCTCAGACTTTGAAACACAGGAGATAACATGGGTGACTTTGCCAGGAGCCTGAGAGCTGTTCCACAGCAGCATTCTCCTTTCTGATTTGCACAGCAGATTGTGATTCCAATGGCCTGTCGTCCCTAAATACACAGATTGCTAGTCGGTGTCATCAGGAGTTCTGCATACACAGGGAAAGCAAAATATCAGAGTGGAGCCCTGCCTTGTGCATAGAACCTTGCTCTTCATTTACATGTAAATATTCCATAATATTTAACATTACAAATAAATGCATGTGATGCTATAGTGGCATTACCGTCACACACAAAAAAATCACAGCAAAATCCTACCCCTGATTTGGGAGGTTTAGAATACAGATTTTCCCCTTGTCCCGGAAGCATGGGAAATTGTTATACTATTTTGTTACCTATTCAGTCCATTAATAGAGGATCTACTTTCTCCAGAATGCTGTTTAATTCCTAACTGTGTATTATTTCTGTAAAGCACATTTTCTCAGATATTTATTTAGATTCCAGCTAACGTGAAAGATAGAGGCACTGATGCCATCCTCCTCAACCAGCTATTCCAGCAACAAAAACAAACCTCTTCGAAACTAATTGCAAGTTGGTACTAACCATTCCAACAGGCCTGCAAGAGCCCATGTGATCATTATAGCCATTCCAGCGGTAGAAGTCAGGGTATTCCCCATGCTCCAGAACATATTGCTGTCCTCGGAAGTCTGGGTGATCAAAACAGATCCAAGCTCCACTCTGTACACAGATAGAGTTCACTCGGTTCATGAAACCTCTGTCCTGGAAGTTATCACAGCTCCCAAAGACCTCCAGCTTCCTGCCTGTGAAGTATTTGCCCTCGTAGAAAGTGATCTGAAATGAGGAGGGAGAAAGTATGGCTTGTGCAAGCACAGACTGCCTGCCTGTACTATGCATTGTTATTCTGAGCAGAGAGGTGTCTCTGGCAGAGATTTGCTGGTTCTTTAATTCGGTGTCCAACCAAAGGAGAACTAAATTGTCCCTGGAGTGTTTGTTTTAATGAGAATTGTTGCACAGCTCAAGATTACAACACTGCACGTGGCTTTCATGTCACCTCTCTCTTGCTCTTTTATAAATATAAATGTTTGAACAGGAAGCACAGCTATCAAAGTATACCCTAGTATAGTTGCTGCTTTTCCCTCCTTAACAACTTCGTTTCCACTTCTCCACATTAATTACTAACAGTATCACCACATGATCTCATACTGCCTTATCATAACCTAGGAGAATTCCTACTCTCTCAGCCTAGAGAGAGCTCTGGTTCTTTGGTCTGAACTGAAGACCACGCAGTTGTTTTTTTACTTACTTTTCCAGAATACTGAGACATTTTCTGCTGGATGCAAGCCAAAGACAAAGCAGAAGCCAAACCAAAAATGGGATCTACAGAAATGTTGGATACCCCACTATATATCAGCAAGGGGAGATGAGGCTGGTATCACGAGACATGCTTAACAATACAGCAGGAATAGAAGGCTTAAAAATTCATGCTTAGTAGGCAGAACCTCCACTATCAGGCCCTGCTGAGTCCAGAGTTTTGATTTAGTGCAGACAATTTAACAAAAGATTTGTTTGGCAGGGATTTGACCGATTCGTGTTGCACATTTAGAGCTCCTTTTAGAGGACTTTGTTTTTAGAACGGGCAATAAGGAAATTAAAAAAAGGTGGCTGTTCAGATGTGGGGCTCTTTCACTGGTGTTTTTTTCTTCTTCTTAAATGGTCCATTGTTTTTCAGCTAACTCTCATCTATTGGGGCTGGAGAGCCAAAAGTGAGTGTCCTGGGAGGACTCCTTAGCAATAATGGTCTGTACTTCATCCATCAAAGGAACTGCTTCTCAGCCATCCTCAGAACATTTTTAAACTACGTTGCTGAAAGCAAAACACCTCATCTCCTCTGGTGCACAGAGTCTGTGCTTAACAAAATGTATTCATTATTTGTCATTTTCATTAATGCTCTGGTATTTCAACACAGATACAGCTAAGCACCAAGATATACATATATAATCTGGGATTAAAATGCTTCCCAAGGATTTTAAGCAAAGGTACTATTGACTGTATAAGTAACAGATTTCACAAATACTAGTAAATATGGCTCCCTGGCATATAGCTTCACATTCTATAATCCACAAGTTTCTTAAAGGTGACCTGCAAAAGAAAAAAAAAGACTTATTACTTGTATTACAACAGCATCTAGAGGCTCTAATCATGATCAGAGACCACTGTGCAATGCTCTGTACAAACTCATAGTTAAGTCTCTGCCCCGAAGCGTGTCAAGTCTTAATAGAAAAAAACAAACAAAGGGTTGGAGGGGAAAGAGACACAAACTGACTTGCTTCTGGTCATACAGCAAGTCTGGAACAGAATAGAACCCAAGTCCCCCAGCTCCCAGTCTACTGCTCAAACCTCTAGACAACACTACCTCCTGATATAGGCACCTTTCTTTTTGTGTCACCTAATTTTGCGTCTTTCTTAATGATATATAAAGAAAGCCTGGAAAAATTGTGGAGATTTTTTACATTAGAGAAATAGAAGAATCTGTCATATGCAACTGTGACAGACAATTTCCTTGGTTATCTCTTTTTGAAGCTGAAAAGTCCCAGTCTTATTAATCTCTACTTATATGGAAGCTTTTCTATACCCCTAATCATTTTTGTTGCCATTTTCCTGTACCTTTTTCAATTCTGATGTATCTTTTTTGAGCTGGGGGAGACCAGATCTACATGCAGTATTCAAGATGTGGGCGTACCATAGATTTATGAGGCAATAGGATATTTTCTGTCTTATTATTTATTCGTTTCCTAATGATTCCTAACATTCTGTTAGCTTTTTTGACAGCCACTGCACATTGAGTGGATGTTTGGAAAGAAATATCCATAATGACTCCAAGATCTCTTTCTTGAGTGGTAACAGCTAATTTAGACCCCATCATTTTATATGTATAGTTGGGATTATGTTTTCCAATGTGCATTACTTTGCATTTATCAACATTGAATTTCATCTGCCATTTTGTTGCCCAGTCACCCAGTTTCGTAAAATCCCATTGTAACGCTTCACATCTGCTTTGGACTTAACTATTTTGAGTACTTTTGTATCATCCACAAATTTTGACACTTACCCCTTTTTACAGATAATTTATGAATATGTTGAACAGTATTAGTGCCAGTACAGACCCTGGGGGGACACCACTATTTACCTCTCTCCATTTTGAAAACTGACCATTTATTCCTACCATTTATTCTTGTTGTTCTTAAAGTCCAAGATCAGATGGAAAAGCCCTCTTGTTTGATAGTCTCTCAGATTGTATTAAAGATGGAAATAACTGTCATTCCAGTGGCATTTGGGATTCAGCTGGAGCTAGTCGAGGTGACAATGTCATCTGGGTCCTTTTCTTTCTAGTCCATTCTGATCAAGACACCACTCAGGGTCAGCATGGTGAAGGCCCAGGGTCCCAGGAAATGGGAAGAGAAGGGCGGCCATGGTGGTGAAGCTTGCTCCAATAGCCTCTGTTCTTTCCTTCTGTTTTTCTTTTAGTTCCTTTGTACTTTCCTCACAAAAATATTTCTTTTAAGGACTTAAAAAAGGAACGATGGGTGGGGAATAGCTCATCCCCTCATTATTTTGTCTACCAATTAGGTTAATATTCAACGTTCCAGTTTTGGCTCATAAACTTAGGCTTCACATCTCCTGTTTTTAACAAGCATAATTTTAACACAGCCCTTGAATCATATCAGCTTGGTCTTTTTATTTAGATTAATTCAGTTATTCTGCCTTCTTTTCATACATTTTCCATTAACATTTGTTATTATAACATTTTTATGAACTTTTCCATACTTTTTAAAGTTGAGCTCATAATTTCGGTAAATTTGTAGGCCCAATTGTCACAGCAATCTACTGTGTTAAAAATGCAGTTGTGTATGTGTTATTGTGGAATTGTATGAACCTTCTCTAGCAGGCGAGGGATGCTAATTTCACTTCTCTGTTATCAGCCCTTTGAAGCCACCCCCTTGAGAGGTACATATATATTAGTTCAAACTGGATTCTCCAGGGACCAACAGACAAAGAATTGTTGGATAAATAGCCTGGCTATAAACTGGATCAGGGCCTTCTTCCTGATCCAGATATGGACCAGGCCCTGGTCTATAGAGGGCCCCAACCTTCAGCCAAGACTGGAAGGACTTGACTTTAACTGACTCCCCATGTGTGCTTGTTCTGACCTAACGCTGTGATGAACTTGTAACTACAAGGAATTCCCTTGGGTGGGGTTTGAAGGACTGTTCCTGCCAGAGCCAATGTGAGGGTGGGAGCAAACTCTGGTAAGCTTATTAACATGTGCGTAGGTTCTTTAATTGTTTGTCATCTGTTTTCTCTGTGATGCTTTGTACCTTAAGAATAAAGTAGGCTTGCACAGGAAGTGCTGTCTGGTACTTTATAACTGCCAATTACACCTGTTAACCATCTCTGAAGAGAAAGCAAGCAGGTGTGCTCAGGCAGCCCGACTCTCCTGGGAATAACACAGTGAAGGTAGGGAACTGCACAGCCTGGAAATACCCTAGTCAGAAGGGAGTGAGGTGAGGGTCTCCACCCAAGAAAGGCAACAGCTAGGGAGCTGGAAGCTTGATAGTGGGTGCCCTTACTGGACCTGTGAGGGGAAATATAGATGCAATTGTCCTGAACCATGACAGTAACTAACAAAATTATGGCATCACCGGAGACTGAAAGCTGAGCAATTGAAAGGGAATGGAGTTTTAGTTACCCAGACTCTTTAAAACACATTTTTTGTTTGTTCATGTTAGCAACCATTTCATTTCAATAACTAATTAACATTTTGGAGAAAAGGTGAAATTATTAAATAGTAGACATTCACACATCCCCTTTAATTAAAGTTTAAAAGGTCACACAGACACACACACACATACACATTCTCTGAGATCCCTGATATTTAGCAGTCTTCCAGCAGAAACAGGAAATATCAGGCTTGACATTCCTAATATTTATTAGGTAAAAAAAGCTCCATCAGAAAAAAAATGGGCAGAAATGCTGGCCATCTTTAAATGTTCATAGGTATGCAGGAAACAGCAAAGCAAAAATCTAGTTCAGCATCTCAAAATGCTAGCATCATTTTCTAAGTGCTAAATTAGTCACCACATTGTCCTAGGAAAGTAATGAACATACGGAAATTCACATGTTAAAGTGCTATCAAGAACTCATTGCACTCACAACACCATGAAAAAAATCAGACCTGCACCGTCTGCTTAATTCCTGGATAAGCAGGACATGAAACATCTAATAATTTCCACTGCATTCTTCAGCTTTATATTGCTCCCCAGTTGCAAATGTAATTTATGATCTTTTCAGATGGTATTATGGGGAGTAGATCTCAGGATGCCTTTGCCAAATTAGAAAATACTCATCAGCTGGCACTAACAATGTTTCTTAAGTGCCATGCTGATGGAGGCACTTTGGCGGCAGCTGTCACTGGTGTTTAGGGCCTGGTGAAAAGGGGCTTTTCCCCGTCCGTCTATATGTTGCATCTACATGTTGCCTCTCACCATACACATTGGCTGTAAGCTATGTGAGGGCAGGGAACTGTCTTTTCATGAGGTGTGGGTACATAGATAAGCACAATGGGTCCCTGATCCCTGACCAAGGCCTTCTGGTACTACCACAATATAAATAAGAAATAATAATGAATTAGTGAGAGAGGAGTCACATCAGAAAATACTGCAAATAGAGAGAGACGTGTGTGAAAAATAGTAAATTGAAGAATCATAAGCACAAGCTTGAGTTTCTCATACTAAATATTTAACTTCTATTAAATAAAGAAATTATTGCCAGTGATCAAAACAGCAGTGAGCAGCTTTCAGAACAAGTGCCCTTTCCTTGAAGCTCACAAGCTGTTCTGCAAATCAAGCTCTATTTCCAGATTTAGACATGTGTGCAGGCTAGAACAATGAATTACCTTTTGGATGCTTCCGATGCTTCCAATCAGTAGAAACACAACAGAAGAAAAAAATCAAACAAACAGAAAAACACAAAAGAAAAAATAGATTCCTTTGTTGCAGTGGTCATTGCCAAGGGAGTAAAAGCTAGTGGGAGGGTGTGGACCTTAGAAGATTTGGAGTTTGGGCTCAACATGGATAAGTACTGACAGTGTCGATTTTTATCCACACTAATCAAATCTCATGGATATGAAAAGTCAGTCTTGAAATCTCACAAGATCATGCTCTCCCCTGAACTTTCCTACCCTTCCTTTGCTGATACAAGCTGTACATACAGTGGCATGAGTAGGGTATTTAGGCACTTCTGCTTCAGCTCCAGGCCAGAAATTAGAAGTGGGGGGTAAGTAAGCAAATATTTTTGAACCACAAAAGAGGTTTGGATTTAAAATGGGTGTAAAAATGGCCCCAGGTTTAGGGATGAGGGTTGTTGTTTATCACCCATCCCTAACCCAACTAGGAATTGGAATCATAGGTTCAGTGTAGGCAAAATTTTCAACAGCATCTAAGTCACATAGGAACCTAAATTCCACTGAAAATCAGTGGACTAAGGCGTCTAAAGTCAGTTAGGTGGTTTTGAAAATGGGATTTAGGTTGCTTTTGAAATTTTTATCCTGTTTCCAGTTCCCTCCCTCTCTGATACCTGGTTGGAACAGTCTATTCTATTCTGTACAGGTTCTTACACTATGCTTATCAAGTAGTATCTGAGCACCAACTGGATTTGTACTGCGCAGACACTCCACCGCTGAATAGCACCAGCCACGTTAGCAGTAACCAGAGAATGGGATGGCTGTTGCCTGCTTTTTCTCCCTCATCACTGTGCATCTTGCCCCCACTCGATAAACACTAGTGCATGTTGTTTTCATGGTGAATACTGTCATGCAGTCCACTGCAAGCTCCCCTCAACCCATGCTGTCATCCTTCACACCGTTCTTCAACAATCTGTCCAGTCAGCACTCCCTCGCCGTTGCCTTCTATACTGGCACCAAGTTTATTCGAAAGAGGACTCATGATTTCCCATGTGGCTTCACCATTGGAATCCTTCACCTTTATCATTTGCTTGTCTGTATCTCAAGTCAAATTGCCTTGGATCTTTATCTCAAATCAATGGGCTTTATTCTTCACCTCCAAAATATCATCTTTACAGCATATTTCTGGTCAGACAAATGATTTGTCAATAAAACTTGTCTCTGGGTGCGCCCTTCTTATTGACACAGAAGGGATGACATAGTGGTTTGAGACTCACCTTTGAAATCTCTAGGACAGGGGTGTCAAACATCTGGCCCCTGGGCTGGATACGGCCCACCAATCTTTTTGGTCCAGCCCCGGCAGCAGCGCATGCTGCCGTGACATCTCGCAGCATTGTACTCTCTGGCGGCGTCACACACTACCGCCAGAGAGTACAACGCCGTGAGATGTCGCAGCATTGTGCGCTGCCGCCAGAGAGTACAACACCACGAGATCACACACTACTGCCAGAGAGATGTCGCACAACGCCGCCAGAGAGTACAACACCACGAGATCACACACTACCGCCAGAGAGTACAACGCTGCGAGATCTCGCAACAGTGTGACACGCCGCCAGAGAGTACAACACCATGAGATCTTGCAACAGTGTGTGACACCGCCAGAGAGTACAACGCTGTGAGATCTCGCGGCAGCGCGCGACGCCGCCAGAGAGTACAACGCTGTGAGATCTCGCGGCAGCGCACTCTGCCACCAGAGAGTACAACGCCGCGAGATGTCACGGCGTCACGCGCTGCCACGAGATCTGTGTACTCTGGCGGCAGCGCGTGGAGCGCGGTGTGCACGAGACACAGCGCTCCAAAAGGCGGGAGAGGGACAGTGTGGTCTTGGGGCATCACGCAGTAATCATTGATCAGTTCTTTTAATCATAAAATAGTAGTAGTTGTTGAAGTGACTTTACTGCAGTTTTTATATCACTGATATCTAGCAAATAAAATATACTACTACATAAAACGGCTGTGCCTAGTATTTCGATGTATGGTATGTATGGCCCACTTGAAGTGCATTTAATTCAAATCTGGCCCGCCATAGCAAATGAGTTTGACACCCCTGCTCTAGGGTACGTAGAACTACAAGTTCCACGCAGGCCGTGTTGTGGCCAGCTGACGCCTTCTTGGAATTTGATGAGGAGCATTCTTCAGAAAAGACCTTTAAAACCAAGACTGAATGTAAATATGAAGCTCCTGTGGCACTTAGAGAAACAGTTGGGGCTTGATGGAGTCTTCATCCAAATGCATCTCATTCCATTGTCCTTGCTGGTGGCCTCCCTTCTTCCCCAGGAGTGGCTGCACTTTAGAATCCTTCTGGAGGAAGAGCGCTGTCTAACATGAGAGTGAGCTGGATTTTATTCTGGCTCCTGCATTGTCAACAAAATTGTCAGCTAAATTCCAGCTACAGCTTTTTATTAATAATACTCAGAATTCATATGGGCCTCAGTTCAACAAAGCTCTTAAACACGTGCTTATCTTAAAGCGCATGCTTAGTCCAGCCCTATTCAGCAAAACACTTAACCACAGGCTTAACTTTAAGCATGTGTTTAAGTCACATTGATGTCAGAGGGATCTAAATATGTGGTTAAGTGCGTTGCTGAATCATGGCCACAGTGCTTTTCATCTTACCAGGATGCAGTGAACATGAAAGATCACACAGTGGTAGGCCCATGCCTAAGTGTGTTGAGGACACAATGAGCCTTGGCCCCTTCCACACAGGAGCTGGCTATAGTTGCAGCACTTACTGCTCGTCATTGGCTCCTCTAGCAGCTCCAAAAAGGGGACGGAGGGAGGCAGGGTCATTGGCTTGTCCTTTTCACACCAGCGAGCAGAAAGCAGCGAGATTTGTCAGCCTTAAAGGGGACTCCGCCCACTGCCCAGCACACACACATATAAAGCTGCAGGAAGCATTTTTTCTCTCTGAGGTATAATGACTCCTAGAAGTCTTGCATAGCAGTGTGGAGCTGCACCATCCCTAGTCCAGGCTATGCTTTAATGGCACAGTCTGGGAGGAACCCTGCTTGATTCTCGGACGCCAGGATGACATTGCAGTGCTGGAAGGGGGAGGGGTAAAAACAGTTGGTCAGTTTACAAGTTCAAACAGTTGATCTGGAGGCCGTTGTGAGAGGACTCCACAATGTCACTGCTACAGCATCACATTTCTGATCTGCTTCCTGCGGGGTGAGCTGGCCTGGTGACAGGACATGGCCAGAACAGAATTCATCACACTTGAGTTTGAAAAACCCTAATAGCAACATGTTACATTTGTGGCAGTCAGAATACTGATGCCTGGGACTTGCCCACTGCCTACCACTGGCCCAAACAGCTGCTTCCTCCCTCCCCCACCCCCACACCTGCCTCCCAATGGTCCAGCTAGCTGCTTCCTCCTGCCATCTGCCTCCCAATGGCCCATCCAGCTGTGTCCTCCCTCTCCCCCTGCTCCTGCCTCCCAATGGTCCAGCCCACCTAATTCCTCCCTCCACCCTCACACCTGCCTCCCAATGGCCCAATCAGCTGCTCTCCACTCCCCTCAATGGACCAGCCCAGCAGCTGTTGCTTGCCCTCCCACACTGGCTCTGCACAGCCTGGCCCCCATGGCCTCTGGCTCAGCTTTCTGAGTGGCCCCACTCAGCACCCCCTCCTTTTCCCAGTCAAGAGTCTGACCCAGTTGCTGGACCATCTGCCCTGCCATGCCAGTTCCTGGCTGCTGCAGCACCTTCACCACCCAGCCGTTTCGTTTAATTAATTAAAATGCTTTCTCCCACATAGCTCCGGGCACATGGACTTAATGTAATACACACAAGTCTCCTGTTCAGAGGCGTGGGGGAAAGGCTAATTGTAAATGCATCTGGCCCTGCTCACTCCACCTCTCAGTCTTGTGACTGTCCCAGGTGTACCTCACCAGGGTAATCCTTATTCCCTTGGGTATAATACTCCACAGCCCTATCAGAATTTACCCCCAGCAGCAACTGCACTGCCACCTCCTCCCTCCATTTGCCATTGTGACAGTCTATACTATTATGGTCACCACTTTTACAAGACTATGCTAATATTTTGTATAAAGTGTGCCTTGTGAAATACTATTTGAAAACTCATAATCTGCTGAACATTCTGTTCCTGGTAAAATATGTGTAGCAATACTATATGTTAGGATATAAGATTCTACTGCATGATTATTACTGAAATAGGCTGTAATTCTGGGTAACACCCACAAACCAGTTTTTCAGAGACAAGGACACACTAGCACCCAGCCAGGTGTTAAAAAGCTATCACTGGCTTAAGCAGCCATTCTTCAGCAACAGGAAATGTAAACAAGATATTTACATTTCATCACGGAGACAGTTCAACATTCACATCCACAAGAGACTTCTTGTTGCCAGCACCCAAATTGGGGGTAATCCTCAAAGAAGGGAGGGCGTTATAAGAGACAGAGAGAAACAATGGCCTCCATTGCATCTCTCCTTCTTCCATCTCTCTGCTCAGGACACAGCGTCTATGTCTTAGACTCTCAAAGAACTGAATTAAAGGGGAGTGGTCTCAGGCTGGCAAGAGACCCAGCCTTTGAAATATACAGCAGTGTATGGTGAAACAAAACCTTTGCTTTTAAGGCCACTTAGCTTGTTATGTTAGGTATTAACTTGCATATTACTCTTTTATTTTATTTTTTAACCAATCCTGACTTTTACGCATCAATCCTTATAATCACTTAAAATCTATCTTTCTGTAGTTAATAAACTTATCTTATTGTTTTATCTTAACCAGTGTGTTTGGCTTAAAGTGTATGGGAAGCTGCATTTAGGATAACAGGGCTAGTGCATATATCATTTCCTTGGATGAAATGATGGACTTTGAGCTTGCATTGTTTAGCGGTGTGCTGGACAGTACAAGAGGCACATTTCTGGGGAGACAAAGGTGGGACTAGACAATTTGTGGGTGTCGCCCTGCAGTTTAACTCATGAGTGACTGGTCAGCGTGGTCATGTATTTAGCTGGGAGTGAACTTGCTTGCTGAAGACTGTGTGAACAGGCCGGGTGTGGCTGTTCTGACAGCAAAGCCATATAAAAGGCACCCCAGGCTATAGATCTCAGAGGACACTGCTGTTTAACAGTCCAGCTTGTACCCTGGGGCATGCCACAGCCGCCCACATTCCCTAACTTTATTAGCCTCTCACTGTAAATTCACTTACATTAAAAAAAATAAATCTATTCTAGAATTTAAAAAAAAAAAAACAAAAAACAGTCCTTGGTTTTTCTTATGATCAGCATTGTTGCTGCTCTTGTCCATGGGGACGGGGTGGGTGGAGTCTGTGTGGGTGCTGCAGACTTACTGAGAGTTGCCTATAGGATTGCATTGTGCAGGAATGTAGAGAGTGGGTGAGGGAGGGCTGCCTGGGAATTTATGTTTGGGCTCAGTTTGATGTTATCTAAGGCTCTTATCAATGCTGTATTATGCAAGGATTAACAGCACTGCACTAGCCATGCTCATTAGTATGTACAATGACAGGAGCTGACCTCATGGAAGCACTAGCACAAACACCATACATTAGTCTCTTCTTGTGTGTTTGCTTGCAGTGAGTGCCTGTGGAGTACGTGGGAGCGCACAGCCCGAGGTAGAGGAATTTCTGTAACATGAGCCACAGACACATATTAAAATTAAATAGCTCATCACTGAAATAAAAACTAAAACCAACTATCCAAACAAAGATTAGATCAGTGTGGTCTGAGAAGTACTCAGCAAATTGTATTTGTGTTTAAATTAGATTAGAGTTGTTTTTTTGGGGGAAGGGTGGGTTACAAGAACTCACACAAAGTTCTTGATTCTGGTCTTGTGTCCATTGATTTTACACTGATGTAATCCTGATTTACACCAGCTTGACTCCAGCCCAAATCATCTGAACCCAATAAATCTGTACTATAACCTCTTCATAATGCTCATCCTGTATTTTTTCCCTTAAACACACACACACACACACACACACACACACACACACACACACACACACACACACACACACACAGTTACAGTGTGGCAAGTTTGAACTGGGAGCTAATTTGTACAGATGAGTTATAAACTGCTAACTGATTCTTAGCTGTTGTCATTGTTAAAGAGCCTTGTTCCAGCAGGATGCCAACCACTCTCATCTTTCACTGATATCACTGGGGCTTGAGGCTATGCTGGATCTTAAAAGCTGGTGTCCCTGAAGAACAAATCTTTTTCCCACAGGTGTGGAGATGCCTCTGGCAATAGAGGAAGCAAAAGCTCCACTAGCTGAAGGGGTGGAAGAAAGATTTGGAGAGGCCGTGAATGGGGTCACAGCCTCATCTCCACAGAGGTTCTGTCCACATGATTCCTGACGGCATGGTGTCTCTCTAAGGCTCGGTTCATTCTCCCATGCTTCAGCTAGGATAGGCGAGCTATTTCCCCCCAGTTAAAGTAGTTTGGGATGTTGCAATTTGCAGGTGAGACAGCTTCCCTCACAATTGTCTGATGTCAAGCCCAACTCTCATCCACCCCCCCAGACCCCCATCCAAATGAGGCTGAACTCAGTTCTTATGAACAGTTGTCAAGCAAAGGCAGTAAAACACACGTTTTAACACACTGAAGTCAATCACTCACTAGAAGCAAATGACAGAATCACAGAAGTTGGAGATGGAAAAAACATTTTTAGATATAGTCCAAGGGTTTTCCCAAACATTTGCAGCTAGAAAAACCTCTTTAAACTAAAGATTTTTTGTGACCTCTCTCTCTCAAGAGCTCCAACCCTAACCATGACATGGTGAAATTTTGTAACTATAGTCACACAGGAATAAGTGTTTAAGAAATAAGAGAAGAAGTCAATAGAGGAGGTACAAATGTTAGATACACTCAATTCAATCTGGTGGATGTGCCTGTGTTGCAGATAGAAGATGATCCACATAATATCTATTCGGGAAATACAGCATGTTAATTCATTTCCTACTGACAGCTGATCACAGTAATTTGTTTACATGGTCACCAAAGAGAAACCCAACTCACAGAGACACGAAGTTAAGAAATGGGACGAAAGCGTCCATAGCTTTCACACCTAAAGGTGGGAACACCTCCTTTAGAGATGGCCAAAAACTGTGGAGTTCTTGGCTAGAGAGTTAGGTACAGTGTCCTGTGAGAGGAGAGATTTGATAGGTTGTTTTTTTAGTGACCTAGTCAGTGATGCCAAGCCAACAGCATCCTGGACAAAGGAAAGAACAAGCCACATCTTTCCCCTCTGCCGGTCTTCAAGTAAATAGTCCCACAGCTGGGTATGAAATGCCCTCAGATGCTGACTTGAAATCCTGATGGGCCCTGATGAGATTCTCAGTTCTCTCAAAGTCTGAACAAGAGGAAGAAACACACGGGAAGAACCACTGATGAGTTTCCTTGATTATTGCTTCAGCTCTGTCACCCAGGGATAGACCTTTCATCTCCCATCCCTGGGGGAAAGAACGCAGCTTGTCCAGGTGCTCAAAGATCTGCCAGGGCAAGGCTAAGTGTACCACCCACAATCAATCACAGAAGGCCTCGGTGAGGGGAGATTGCTTATCATTCCAGAAAAGCTGCATCTACAAGGAATTGAGTTAGTGCTTTACCTCATGAGACTCACCTGGCTTGGAGGAGCTATTGGTGAAGGGAGTTCATGTCAGCCCAGAGCAAGGCACAAAGTTGAATTCATTGAGAAGCCATTAATGAAGTTCACTGTAACAGCTTCATGAAGGAGCGGGGGCAGGTTTCCAAACATTTCATCAGCAGCAAGAGCTTGGTGGTGTATGAAACACAAAGTCACAAGGCCTCAGGTACCTCATGAACAAGGTGGCTGTCCTCAACTTCCATTGCCTTAGCACCATTGGTGCAGGCTGCAATACTCCATTCCTGCTGAAGGTGGAGGCTGTGGAATCCCCATTATTGGTTAGACAAAGACCTCTCAGGTATGATCTAGATTTACTTGGTCCTGCCTCAGCAGAGGAGGCTCAATTTGATGACTCATTTTGAGCTCCCTTCCGGCCCTACACTTCTGTGAGTCTAAGGTGGGACTCTGTCTGCGCTCTAGAATGCCTAGGCCGAACATTATCCTGCTGTGCAGCCCAGCACAACTTTACAAAGACAGGTCTTCAAATGAACCAACAGAAAGATACTGCACAAGCACGAGAAGCTGTGTAGCACTCGGCACAGCAGTAGGTGGGTCGAGTAGTTCGTTGTCCTGAGTGTTGAAAGCAGAAGCTCTTGGACATCCTCAGCTATGTCAAAGGTGTCTGTGATCAGGTGTGCACCCCACACAGGCCCCGAAGGAGTAAATGTGGGCCTGAGAGGTCAGTTATGGTCTCTGGCTGCACCTGGAGGGACAGGCAGATTTAATAGAACATGAAGCCCAGCTGGGCAGGAGCAGGCTGGTTAGTATAAAGCCAGGAAGTTGAGAGCAGAAGAAGTTGAGCGCAGAGCTGGGCTGGGTGATGGAGGATTCTCTAATCCCACATGAAATCACTCTGGAAACTAAGGGCTAGTCTACAATTAAAACTTACAGCAGCACAGCTGTATCGGTAGAGCTGTGCCACTGTAAGAGCGCTTGTGTAGCCACGTTAGGTCGACGGGAGAGAGCTTTCCTTCCAATATAATAAAACCACCTAAATGCGTGGCAGTAGCTACGTCGGTGGGAGAGCGTCTCCTGCCAACATAGCACTGTCCACACATGCGCTTATGCCAGCAAAACTTATGTCATTCAGGAGTGTGTTTTTTTCACACCTCTGAACAACAAAAGTTTTGCTGGGATAAGTGCTGGTGTGGACAGAGCCTAAAGAAGAATCTATCAGAGAGGGAGAATGGACAGAAAGTAAGAAAACAAAGAAAAGAATAGAAGCAGAAACAGATGATGATGATATCAGCAAAAAAGCAAAGCTGAGGAAGGAAATAAACCAAAATAGATTCATAGACTCTAAGGTCAGAAGGGATCATTATGATCATCTAGTCTGACCTCCTACACATTGCAGGCCACAGAACCTCACTCACCCACTCCTATAATAGACCCCTAACCTATGACTGAGTTACTGAAGTTCTCAAATAATGGTTTAAAGACTTCAAGGTACAGAGAATCCTCCAGCAAGTGACCCGTACCCCGTGCTGCAGAGGAAAGCAATAATGTTATAATGAAAATGTTATTGTTGTAAGAGCCCTAGCCAAAGAAACAAGATTAGGAGATGTTAACCCTATGAAAGTAGCTAACTGGATTAAAAAAAAAACCATAGTGGGTACTATAAGAGCTAGGAGTCTGCAAGATGGTGAACTTTTAGTTGAATGTAAAACCAAAGAGCAAGCTAAAAATGCTAAAAACTAAAATGCTAAGGAAAGTTTGCCAGCTCCCAAAGTATTTGACTGAAATAAAGGGGGGGAAATATGGAGTGCCGTTATAGCTGACCAATGATGAGACAACCAAAAGCACAGGAGAAAATAAAGGGTTAGTAAGTAAATGACTAACTAATAAACAAGGAGAAGAAAGCAAGCCATCAACAGCTGTACCGATTATAGTTAGGGGTTGTGACTCATACCTGAGAAAGTAACACTGGAGTTTCTGATATTCAGAACCATGCCATATATCCCCACTCTCTTAAGGTGTTACAAGTGCCAGCAGTAGGGGCATATAGCAGCTGTTTGTAAAGGAAAAATACAACATGGTACACAAGGAGGAGAGCACTCCTATGAAAATTGTATAGCAGGGACAGAGATCAAATGCAGTCACTGTGGTGGTAATCACAGTCAGGCATATAGCGGGTGTACTGTGGCAAGGCAAACTAAAGAGATACAAAAGACAAAAATTGTTAACAACATACCTCAGGCAGAAGCTGTCAGGCGACTTTCACAGCATCAGGTGGAGAAGGAAGAAACAGTCAGCACAGAAAAAGGGGAACTGCAGACACAGCTTCATTTTATAATGAATATATAAACACTGAGGAAGGAATAGGCAATGATATACTAGTAATAAAAAAGAAAGGTTTTTTTGTATTTATGATAGAAGTGATAAATTGTACAACAAAAACTGTGGGCAGTGGAAAAATACTTGTATATTAGCAGCTTGTCAATGGATCTTATTCATGCAATTTTGAATGAAGTCAGTGGTGAAATATGACAAATATGAGGGATCCCAATCTTTTGTTGAAATGCACACAATCTAATAGCACATGGTCAAGAACTACAATAAAATATCCTGGAAATGAAAGCTAAACCAGATGTCATGTGTGCCCAGGAAACATGGTTGGTTGAAAAGTTTGCATTTCAAATTCCAAATTGGCAAGACCAAACACTAGGAAAAGGACGAGGCAGTTGTACATTCATAAGGGAAAGATTAAACTACATAGCAACAGAGAATGAAGAAGTAAGCCTAGAATAGAATGCTGTTGAGATCCCAACGTAGAATATATTTCTTTAAGGATTTATAATATCCATAACTCATGTGGGAAATTAGAAAGTTTGGAGCTACAAGAAATAATGGAGAATGCTAGAAGACCATATATTATATGCTGTGACCTAAATAGACATAATAAATTGTGGGGAAGTAAGACAACTGATAAAAATGGTGCATGCTTAAAAAAGTTCATTGATGAAAAGTTCAATTTAGTGGTTTTAATGATAGCACCATAACTAGATTTAGTGCAGCAGATGGTAGTTGTTCCTGCTTAGATCTGGAAATTATAACAGTACATACTGCAAATAAATGCAATTGGGAAAATATATAAGGAAGACAGAATTGGAAGTGATCATTTCCCAATACTTATTACTTTTCATGGGCAAGGTAAGTTTGAAGGTAATGGATAATTACCCACCTGGAATTTTAAGAAAGCTAACTGGAAGCTATTTACAAGCAAATGTACTGAATTTGTGAATAATCATTGTGTGAGTAATGACAGAGAATTTCAATAATAATGTAACAAAGAGATTAATAGCAGCAGCAGCTACTGTAGCCATACCTAGGATACTAAAGTACCCCAAAACTAAAAAGTCACCTCCATGATGGAATAAGGAGTGCAAAATGGCAGTTAAAGAAAGGAACAAGACCTATACAAACACAAAACAATACAGTGATTAATGAAGATCTAATGAAGTGTAAAAGACATTAGGCAATAGCGCAAAGAATTATAAAAAAAAATCAAAGAGAGTTGGAGGAAATATTGTGGGAGGATAAACAAAGACACCAGAAATATACAAGCAAATTAGAAGAATGAATGGAATTCAGACTAAGAGCCACATCCCAGGTCTTACTGGGACTGACAACATAGTTAGAAGTTCTGATACTGAGAAAGCAGAAGTTTTAGCTGAAACTTTCCAAGGGGTGAGTAATGATGAAAATGAAAGTGAAGTTTTCTACCAGATTAAAAGACTTTTCATTGAAGAGAATCATGATCTACTATGTAGCTGGGATAAACATGAAGATACTATACTGAATGAATGGTTTTGTATGTGAGAACTTAAGACTCCCATTGATATCAGCAAGAATACATCCACCGGTAAAGATAATATATGTAACAATATTTAAATATCGCTCTGAAAGCAGTTTTAGGGTTATCTTGGAAATATTTAACACTATATAGTAAAAAGGAGTGATACCAGTAGGGTGGAAACATGCAGTAGTAATTCTAATACAAACACCAGGCAAACTATCCACATAAATGGAAGCCTATAAACCAATTGCCTTTGTGTCCTATAGGGGTAACAGTATGGAGGGAATGGTGAATGAAAAGTTGGCTGCCTATTTGGAAAACAATGGCATTATAGAAAAGGAGCAGAGTGGTTTTAGGAGGGAAGATACACCATTGATCACATTGCTAAATTAGAAACTGAAATACAAAAATGTATGAAGCACAAGGGTTTCAAGATAGCTATATTTCTAGATATAGAAAAGGCATATGACATGCTAAAGAGGGAAGGCTTATTGTACAAAGTAGGTGCACTAGGGATAAGGGAAAGAATGTATGTGTGGCTCAGAGACTTTTTGAGTAAAAGGACCATGAAGGTCAGAATTGGGAATGTTATGTCAAATATATATAATATTAAAAATGGTACACCACAGGGAGGTGTTATCAGCCCAACCCTATTTAATATTATGATAGATGATCACCCAAAACAAGCAAGTGCTGGAGTATGTGTCACTCTACTCACAGATGATTGTGCTCAGTGTGTTAAGAGCAGGAAAGGTGGCAGAAAAGAGAATCAATTAAACATTATGAGAGACCTCTGACTGAGGAAATGCCTGGAGTTTCAAGTTCTCCATTGCTAAAAACCAAATGATTTAACTTCACAAAAAGGAAAGTTATAAAGGAATATAAACTGTATCTGTATAGAGAACAACAGATATAGTTAAAAGGTTCAAATTCTTGGGGTAATATTTGATACTAAATTACTTTGGAAAGATCATATCAACTATTTTAAAGCTACATGTACAGGAGGGAGTAATCCACTTACAAGTCTTCCTGGGACTAACTGGGTAGCGGATAAGAAAACATTGCTGATGGCATACAGAGATTTAATCAGACCAGTTAGTGACCGTGGTTACCAAAACTTTGGGTCCACAACAAAATCAGATCTTTAAAAATTAGATTTCATATAAGTTCAAGCACTATGAATTGTGTGTGCCTTTAGTACAACACCTCCATGCGTGCTAGAGATAGCTTCTAGCAAAAGGCCAGTTACACTATGAAAGAAACTTCTGGACCTTGCTTAATGGGAAATGCAATAATGAAAGTACCAAACAAATTTATGAGGATTGTTGGGAACTTAGTAGATGAACGATAGCACACCGTGTTAGAACTCCACTTACCATTCAAGTCAAAGGGTGGCTGCAGGAGTTGAAAGACAAGGAAAAGCTGAATGAAATCAAAACGTTCAGTCATGGGAAAATTAGTTATGGATGGGAAGTTGCATGACCAACCATTGATTTAGATTTACTTTATAAACTTAAGGGTAAAAAAGTGGCAGTAGGTATTAAAAATGAAGTATATTAATATATGGTTGAAAAGTTGAGTCTGTTTTGTTAAATATATACAGATGGGTCCAAAAAAGAATAAAACAGGAAGAGTAGGGAGGACATATCGTACCCCAAAATTGCAAATTAGTACATCTAAAAGAATACCTGACTATGTAGCTGTCATGACAGCCAAACTATTAGCCACAATGCTAGCATTAAATTGGATCTGGGCTATAAGCCTAGCAGCAGCGGTCAATTTTTCAGATTCAATTGTATGGTGATTAAAAAAGGGTGTCTCAGTCTGTAGAACAGATTTAATCAATGAAGTTATATTTCTAATAACAGAGTTAGTATATATGAGGATATATGTAGCATTAGCTTGGATCCCAGACCACAATGGGATAACAGGGAATGACATTGCAGACAAAGCAGCTAAAAATACTGTAAGAAATGGCAGGATTGACATCGAAATACCCTTGAGTAAACAGGAATTCAAAAGCCTAGTATAGAAAAATGTAAAGAGGAACAGCAACAAAATTGGATTAGTGAAAAAAGAGGATGAAGACTTTTTGAATTGTGCCCTAGAGCTGAGGATTACAACAAATATCAGGGCCTGGATAGAACTAATGAAGTGCTTTTGTTTAGAGTAGTAACCGGCCATTGTGGCTTAAACAAAAATCTTTTTCAAATAAATGACACAAATATGGACTATGTCCATTCTGTTAGCTAGAAGAAACAATTGATCACCTTTCATGGGTACATCAGGGCTTTGATAAAGAAAGCGAAAAGCTTGTTGAGGCATTCAAATATTTTAAAGTAAAATAAATTATATTATGTGATTTAGGCCATGTCTACACTACAGAGTTAAGTCAACTTAAATTATGTCGACGCTCATAAATCGCTTTAATAACATCAGTTGACCATGTCCACACATTGCCCCTTTGGTCGGCTGAGCACATCTACAGTTGTTGCTCTTGCACTGGCAGCAAGTGTGTTGCATCATTGGTAGCTATGCCACTGTGCCATTGTGATGGGGCATCTGTCCCACACTGGCACTTAAAAGCAGTTCTAGGGAGGCTGCGTGGGAGGCAGCCAATCAAAGGCCAGCAGGCCCATATAAAAGGAGTTGCAGGGTTGAGAAGAGCAGTGACTGCCTGGAACTCACAGGAGGAAGACTGTGTCTCTTGCAGGCTGAGAGATCTAAAGCACCGGAGACAGTGTTACTGCTGGGAGTGGGTGCTAGCAGGCCCTGAGGATGGGCAGAGAAGGTGCTAGGGCTGAGGGAAGTGGCCCAGGGAGACAGCAGCAGGGAAAGAAGTTTGAGGCACAGCAGGAGGCTGCAATCCACAGGGCCCCTGGGCCAGGATCTGGAGTAGTGGACAGGCCTGGGTCCCTCCCACTAGCCATTGAGGAAGTGGAGGAATAAGTGACTGCAGGTGCCACCAAAGAAGTGGTGGGATTGAGAAACTGCAGTGGTCACTGGGAAAATGGCTGGACACCTGAGGAGCCAAACCTCCCCCAGAAGGGGGGAACACGGATTGTGGCTTGGCTGAGTCATGAAGAGGACGCTCCAGGTTCTAACAGCTGTGAGAAGGGCTACAGGTCAACTGCAGTGAGAGAGTGACAGTGCACAGACTGTGGACATGGGCGTCTGCTCAAGCTAATTCTCAGATAACAAGAGGAGGCGCCAGTTCGGCAGTGAGTAGTGCGAATCTGTCACAGCCACTCACCACCTTCTGTGACCCTCTGCCGCTGGGAGATGATGGGGGTGCATCGTGGGAACATGCTTGCCATCCTGTGATGCAGTTCTTTCCGTCCCGTCATTCCATGGACTTCTGACTTCATTTCGTGCCATTTTTTAACAGCCCCTGTAAATTGTGGCCTGCCATCTCTGCCTGACGCCCTGGATCCTGAGTTGCTGACCATTGTGATGGTGAGCATTATGGACACAAAGTGCCTGGTCCTGCAGTATTTCAGGAGCTGGGAGACAGAGATTGAATCGGGGATGCCTACTCTGCTGTCTGCCATGGAGCAAATAATTCAAGATTGCTGCTGGCTTTCATGGAACAGCTTGCCATAGTGGGCCGTCGGTACTGGGCTCGGAAAACAAGCTCTGACTGGAGGGATCGCATTGTAAATGCATGCATGGGATGACAAGCAGTGGCCACAGAACTTTCGGATGTGCAGATCCACATTCTTGGAACTGTGTGCAGAGCTCATCCCAGCACTGCAGCGCAAGGACACCAGAATGAGAGTGAGTGGTGATCGCTGAGTGGAAGCTGGGAACTCCTGACTGCCGGTCAATTGTGAATCAATTTGGAGTTGGAAAGTCCACCCTGGGTGTTGCCATGATACAAGTGTGGAGGGCCATTAACTGCCTCCGCTGGTGTGGAGGAGTGGGTCTTCAAGGGCACATCTGCAGAAGGCAAAGTAAAACAATAAACAGAGACAGTATTGTGAGTGCACTCACAGCCGTGAATCACAAAAGTTACACACACCTAATTCTCATTGTCCCTTGGCCAGCACTAAGGTCAGCTCAAGGCCCTCTCATTGAAATGATTTTATCTGGTCAGTGTAGCAGGGGAGCTATAGCAGCGGGAGGAGCATTTCAATGTGTGTGCCTCCAATGTTGAGTCGATGAAAGCTGACTTTTGTCAACAAATCTCTATAGTGTAGACAAGGCCTTAGTAAAAATATCGGGGAAATTAAGTATTATTAAAAAGGTACTGTGACATTACCTGAAGGACACAGGGCTGAGCAAGTGGATATAAACTGTAAGTGCTGAGGAATTAGAGTTGTTGGCAGGTATACAGTCAAAAAATAAAAACCATAATAGGCAAGGCTTGCACTGAGCAGTGACTGCACCAGCTCAGAACAATCCTCTTCTGAACATGCAACACAGTTAGCCAGCCACATAACAAAGAGCTTTCACTGGTTAATCAATCACACCTGCTAGCAGCAAAGCAAGGGATACCTGCAATAAGTGCAGTATTGCCCTGGACTGGAAGAATGCATTTCAAAAAACCCATAATTTAAATCAGAGAGGGACATGCTCTTAGGGAAGGGCGGGGGATCAAACTGGGAACAGGCACTAAGCAGTCCTGAAAGTCTAATTCCAGCTCAAACACACACTACTTTCATAGCTTCAAGCAAGTCACATATTCGCTCTTCTTCAATTTCCCCCGCTGTAAAATGGGGCAGTAAAACTTACTAGCTCACCTTGCAATTGCACCATGAGGAATAGTACTTGTAAGGTGCGTTGAACATGAGAAATACTGAGTCCACTGCAATGGGGCCCCGTTCCTGAGCAGGACTTCTGGGAGTTACTGTAAAACAAGTAATAATAAAAGTGCTAGTCTTCAAAACCTAGCTGAAAAGTCACTGTTATTCAGTTGAAGCCCTACTGGAAGAAGAAGTTTCTGTTTGCGACACCCAATTAGAATTACCATCATTTCCCAGGCCAACTAGTTCGCTCCTTAGAAAAAGGGTGAGATGGCTCATGGAGATGAAAGAATGTTTCACGGCATGTTCTTTAGAAAGGCTTTCAACACTAGTCACAGGCACATTCTCTCTGATCTCGCTGCTTTTTGACATGACTGTGGTTACACACAAGTCTCTAATGACTAACTGAACATTAGATCAGCTGGGCCTGTGCATCTCTCTGAACTTTAGAGGGCCATCATCTTTGTATTTCTAACGTGGACTGTGTTTAGGGACTGTCTAGTTTCATAAGGAGCTTTGTTTTACTATGAAAATTGATACAACAATGGACAAAGAGATATTGCTAGTATGAAAGTTGCTTGATATAATTTGAGGCCTGCCAGGGCTGGAAGGGACTCATAAAAGGATAGCTTAGATCTATGGACAAAAAGCATTCAACTTTCCCAAAGGAAGAAGGGAACCGACAGAGCTTGCAAAGTCTCTGCTCACTGTCTGTGGTGGCCATCAGGAACATAAGCAGGTACAGATCCATGCAGCCCCAATGGACACTGCTATACAGATATCCTGAGTGCACATGCATTGCCTTGGGATGGGTCCCCCGGGGTGCCACCTAGGCCTGGGGTACAGCTGAGCCCACTTAACTCTCCAGCCTGGGTTGTCTCCCACACTACTTTGCTAGTGACAAGCAGCAAACCCCTCCAGGTGCTGTTATCACTCAGCCCAACAGTAGGTGGAGCCCTACGCCCAGCTAGATTGCATGAATGCTCCCAGAGCTACTCACAAATCTCACAGAGAAAGGGCCCAGCCAGTCTGCCGCAGTTCCCTGCCCTGCACCCCCGAAGTTGCCCTGTCCTGCCCTGGTCAGAAGTCTGACCAGTAAGTTTATCACCCAATTTGCCCCTCCCTCAGCATAGAGGAGGCATACACCAACTTTTGTTAATGGAGTGGGGATTTTTCCAAACACTTCACAGAAACACACTGTTTTAGTTAAGAATATAAAACAGGTTTATTACTTACAGAAAGAGGGACTTTCGGTGGGTATAAGGGGTAGGCATAAGAAATCAGAGATAGAGACCAAAGAAAATAAAGATAAACATGCAATTTAAATCTTAAACTGTAGGCAGTAGCTAGATTAAGCAGATTTCTCATCCCACTTGGATGTTCCAGTTCTCAGCATACAGGCTTCTCTCAAGGCTGGGTCCAGTCTCTTAGTGTTCCTGTGTTCTTCTTCGAGTCGATTAAGCAGGCGTCACAAGCAACTTCTTGAACAGGAGGTGCAAGCTCTCCTGCAGGTGGGTGTAGTGGAAGAGGTTCCCGAGGACCTACAGAGTCGAGGGTTTTACTCCCGTTATTTCTTAATTCCAAAGGCAAAAGGAAGTCTGAGGACTGTCCTGGATATGACACCTCAACAAATACCTCAGAAAGTTAAAGTTCCATATGATATCCCTAGCCTCTATCATTCCCTCTCTGGATCTGGGAGACTGGTACACCGTTCTCAATTTAAAGGACGCTTACTTTCACATTGTAATTTCCCCTGGCCCCAGGAGGTTCCTACGGTTTACAGTAGAAGACAGTCATTATCAATTTGCAGTGCTCCCCTTGGCCTTTCAACTGCGCCAAGAGTCTTTACCAAGTGCAAGTGAGTAGTAGCGGCATACTTTCAAAAGAGAGGGGTGCAAGTGTTCCCTTATCTGGACGATTGGCTCACCAGGGACAGGTCAATGTCTCAGGTCCAGGCCGGCATCATGATGATCTGAAACATTTGCCAAGTGCTAGGCCTCCTACTAAACGAGCAAAAATCAACTTTAGTCCCCATACAAAGCATAAAGTTCATTGGGGCTATGCTGAACTCGTCTGAAGCCAAAGCATTCCTTCCAGAGGAAAGATTCCTGGCTATGACAGACATTATAACCCATGTTCTGTCCCACCCCCCTCACAACAGCGAGGGTTTGCCTCAGACTCCTGGGCCACATGGTGGCCTGCACCTATATAGTTCCCCATGCCAGACTGCACCTCAGACCCCTCCAGATGTGGATGGCATTGGTGTATTCTCCAACCAGGCACTGCCTGGACAGGATACTTACAATTCCTCCAGCACTACTTACCTCCCTGGGGTGGTGGACAGATCCACACCAGGTGCTCGTGGGGATGCCTTTCAAGGTGCCCCAGCCATCAGTGACACTGATTTCTGATGCTTCAGACAGGGGATGGGAAGCTTGCTTGGGTGTTCCCTAAAGACCCAGGGTGTGTGTACCTCAGAAGAACTGCAGCCACATATCAATGTCAGAGAAATCAGGGCAATTCGTTTACCTTGCACAGTCTTCCTACCAACAAATGTGGTGCAGATACTCGCGGACAATATGGCCTCCATGTACTATATCAACAGGCAAGGGGGAGCTCAATCCCTGGTCCTGTGCAAGGAGGCCATGAGTTTCTGGGACCTTTGTGTCATGCACAGCATTCACCCAATCGTGGTACATCTCCCAGGGGTCAACAACTCTTTGGAGGACCAACTCATCAGGTCCTTCTGCTCTTGCCACAAGTGGTCCCTCCATCCAGAGGTAGCAGCCTGCATCTTCCAGAGGTGGGGCTCTCTCCAAGTGGACCTCTTTGCCACCAGGGACAAGCAGTGCCCTCACTTCTGCTCCTGTCTAGGTCTCAGTGCAGGCTCCATCACAGATGCGTTTCTCCTCTCCTGGATGGAGGGTCTCTTGTACGCCTTCCCGCCTATACCTCTGATCCACTCGGTTCTTCTGAACGTGAAGAGAGATAGGGCTTGAAGTCGGGTCATCCTTGTAGCACCGGCTTGGCCCTGGCAACATTGGTTTGGGATGCTTCTGGAGTTGACAGGACCCAAGCGTTAGACCCTGTCGCTGCGGTCGGAGCTGAGTTCCCTACATCTGACGGCATAGCTGCTCCACAGCTGAGTCGGGAGGAACTGGCCTGCTCAGCCCAAATTCAGCGCATGCTCTTAGAGAGCAGGAAACCATTGACCCGATCAGCCTATAGGGCCAAGTGGAAGCGCTTTACCTGCTGGGCATCTGAACATGGCATGTCCCCGATGGAGGTGTCGATCCCGAAAATTCTGGAGTATCTACTCCACCTAAAGCAAGGGGGGTTGACCTTCTCGTCTGTTAAGGCCATGTAGTGGCCATTTCGGCTTTCCATCCCTTGGAGGAAGGTAAAACAGTTGTCTCACACGAGCTCATGGCCAGGTTCCTTAAGGGTTTAGAGAGGCTTTTTCCGTTAATAAGGGAGCCTTCTCAGTGGGACTTGAATTTGGTCCTTTGCAGACTCACTGGTCCACCTTTCGAACCCATGGCCTTGTGCTCCCTGATGCATCTGTCCTGGAAAGTCGCCTTCCTGGTGGCTACTACGTCTGTCAGGTGAGTCTTGGAGATCAGGGCACTGACATCAGAACCACCCTACATGGTGTTGTAGAAGGACAAGGTCCAGCTGCGCCTGAACCTGGACTTCTTGCCTAAGGTAGTCTCGCACTTTCACCTTAACTGGGACATCTTTCTACCTGTCTTTTGTCCCAAGCTTCACAACTTGAGTGAAGAGAAACACCTGCACTCTCTCGATGTGAGACGGGCCAAACCATTTCATCGTTGGATGCAACGCTTTGTGGCTGTTGCACACTGAAGGGGCTGCCGGTTTCTTTGCAGTGTAGCTCAAAATGGATTACGGCCTGTATCCAAACCTGTTATGAGCAGGCCGGAGTTATGCCTCCAAGACCCTTGACAGCCCACTCAATGAGAGTGCAAGCCTCATCTGCAGCCTTCCAAGCTCATGTTCCCATCCAGGACTTCTGCAGGGCCACTACCTGGTCATCGGTACATACCTTCGCGTCCCACTGTACTTTAACTCAGCAAGTTCAGGACGACACTGGCTTTGGTAGAACAGTGCTTCAAGTGTCACGTCCATGAACTCTGGCGACACTGCTGGTGAGTCACCTAATTTGGAATGGACATGCACAAGCATTTGAAGAAGAAAGAACAGTTACCTGTAACTGTTGTTCTTTGAGATGTGTTGCTCATGGCCATTCCACATCCGCCCACCTTCCCCTCAGTCTGAGTGCCAGCAAGAAGGAACTGAGAGGGATGGGGGAGCTGACAGTGCCTATATGCGGGCGCATATGCATGCTGCTGCAGGGGGGGTGCTAGAGTCAGCTCTCACAGGTACTACTAGGGGAAAAAGTTGTCTAGCATCTGTGCATGTGGGAATGGACATGAGCAATATATCTCGAAGAACAACAGTTACAGATAAGTAACGATTCTTTCCTGTTGCTTCTCAGTGCAGACAAGGGTGGAGAAAGGACAAGGCATGCAGCCTCTTTTTTATCTTTTTGACCATGTGGCCACTAGTTATTAGGCTAGGCATGTCCATGCTGAGTCACCAAGTTGCTTAATCCCTTCCGTGCAAGTGAGTGCTAGAGTTTAGCAATCTGTATTGTATAGTCTTGTGCAATGGTCATTGTATTGTAAATCCTTTGTTTACAAATCCTTTGCTGCTTGATGGCTGCTGAGCCTCCTCTGTTACTACCAAGCTTATAACATACTGTAATACCAGCAAAATCTTATAACCTGATGAATATTAGCAATATGTATATTTTGACAGCAGACTGGGTTCTAGCTGATTATGACCTTTCATTAGTTCACTTTCATGGCATGCTTAATATGAATTATTACAACCGTACAGAAATGATGACTAAGGGGTTTACAGTAGGCGGCTTTGGGGTACAGTGTGTCATAGACCCACAATGGGGATCAGGCAGGGCTCATAGCACATCAATGATGTGCGTTGTAGATGACTCTCACACCAAACTCAATAAACAAGATGTTTCCCTTGCTGAGCTCCTGGGTTTCGTGAGCACAGATATCAAAGCAGGAAAGGCATCAAAACACAGTAATTAGCCTCCATAGCATAATTCCAGGGAGAGGCTCATGTAAGGTTCACACAGACCAATTCTCCTGAGGTCCATGCAGCTCAGTTATGTTAATGCAGACATCAGCAATGGCCCAGGAGAGGCTCACATGCTCTGCACCCTCATTGCACTACATATTGCCACAAAAGACTGGACACTAAGAGGCTTGATACAGTGTGGTACTAGTAGGAAGAATGTTTGTTTATTTCGGATTTCTGCATTCAGACAAAAAACAAAGTAGTTTCTTTTCTGACGTGCAGATTTCCTCAGGAGAATAAGAAATGATTGCTGGACTTGACGCTTTAGGGATGACCTAGATAACTCTAAGAGGAATTATTTATTCATTTCATACTGACATCTTCCTGTTCATGGCAGCCTCTCACATGCTAAGCACTACTGCCTATAAATAATAAATAAAATAAGCAGCAGCAAGGGCCTGACCTCATGATTCTGGCACAGGCCAAGCTCACATTGGCTTCAAGTGGAGCTTTAAAAGTGTGTAAAGCTGGCATTGGAAGCTGTGAGCTTTGCCTCCAGATTTCACTTAGTAATCGTACTGGGCACCCACCTTAAAAATCCTGTATTGTAAACAGCATTCTTTACCTGTGTTACAAAAATAACCCTTCAGGTGATTAGAAATAAAAAAATTCTAAAATGTTATTTCACATTCAATTACTTTAAATCTTTATCTCTTTATTTTCTTTCGGCCCTTCTAGCCTTTCTGGGTAGTGAAGATTGCGGTCTGCTTCACTGCTGGTCTTACTGCCACAACAATGAGGGTTCAAACATTGCAGGGGAGTATTTAAAAATTGTTTTCATTACACTTTTTAAAATCATGTGGACACATCTCCTTTGGTCTTTGCTTTTAATAGATATGAGAATAATTTTCACTGATGCAGGATCTTTCATGATGCAAGAGGTCAGTAGCTTTTATGCCAGCTCACTAATACAACACGACACTGCTTTAAAAATTAGCAATAGTCATTGGGTGGTAGATTTGAGCAACAGACAACTCACATTCCCTGGAGAAAGAGCCGACGTCTTTAGTGATTCAAGCTGTTCTGGTTTTTTATATTAAAGCCACACATTACTTGATTAAAACCTAGTTATGTGACCATGGGCTCACACACATCACAGGCAGCAGCTATATTGCACACCATCAATGCATTGACTTCACTGTGGTAGAATTTGGCAGTGGCCAGGGGAGGGGCTAGTAGTGTCAATCAGCTGTTTGGGGGTGGCCAGATACCCCTCCCCAGCCAGCTGCTGCCGAACAGCTGTTCAGCAGCTGTTCAGTGGAGGCCTAGGGTTGGCTGCTGCTTCAGCCCTTGCTCAGAAAAAGTCCTGTAGGTGCTGGAACGTCATGGAATTGTAACTTCTGGGACCTCCATGACAGTCTCATATCCTTAATTATGGGGTTTCACATCACCGTCTTATAATCCAAAACTGGTTACCAGCTGTGTAGTCAGACCACTGGCCAATATCCAGGTTCCTACATGAGTGTAGAATTCACAGGCAGCAGGGCCCCTTAGATTTAAGAAAGCTATCAGTGAGAGTAATACCCATGTTTCAAAGTTGGCTGCATAAGCTAGATGCAGAAAGCATGCAGCAGGTCTGAGTCAGGCCCTTTCAAGGCAAGTGCTTAACTCTGGACCCGTGCAAATGCAATCTGAGCTTTCCAGACGCAGTCACATTTTCTAGCAGGCTTCTATGCAATGCTCTGACTAGGGCAAATTCTTATTCTCTCTACAATATCAGCCAATTACACCTGAAGGCAGAGTGAGTAATGGGGTCAATGGAAAGGATAAAGTAAACTACAAGGAGTGTTATTTAGAAAGGAAGAAGCCAGTTCTTAAGAGTGTTGTCCTGTCCCATCTGCATCCTTTTTTGAGCTTAGTCTCCACTGCCCCTGGAACTGCTGATTTAAGGAGTAGTGCTGTTGGGATTATGTTACAGTAGAACTTCAGCATTACAAACACCAGAGTTATGAACTGACTGGTCAACCACACACACCTCATTTCGAACCAGACATACACAATCAGGCAGCCGCACAGACAAAAAAAAAACACCAAACCAAATGCAGTACAGTACTGTGTTAAACGAAAACTACTAAAAAAATGAAACCATTTCTGTGCTTGTTTCATTTAAATTAAGATGGCTAAAAGCAGCATTTTTCTTCTGCATAGTAAAATTTCAAAGCTGTATTAAGTCAATGTACATTTGTAAACTTTTGAAAAACCAACTAACTTTTTGTTCAGTTACGAACATTTCAGAGTTATGAACAACCGCCATTCCCACGACGTATGTAATGCTGAGATTTTATGGTATTTGTTTGCAACGTGAAGCTTTACTCTTGTGCAGAGGCAAAAAACTCACCCCTTACAAAGCAGTCAAATTGAAATAAATAGAGAAAAACCAAACAACCTAACTGAAAGAGCAGCTCATTAGTAAAAAAAACCAAAAAACTGGTAAATAAGTTTGGCAAAGCTTTGAACTGTTTTAGGCCATGAAACAAGTTCTGCATGTATAACATTGACATATAAATACCAAGTAATCGGTTATAAATTAAGAGCATTGTCCTATCAAGGGAATTATAGGCATAGATTAGGGCCCAGCTAAGCAGTAAAATGCTATTTTTTTCCTTTCTTCTATACTAGGTAAAGCTGACCAATTGATTATAGATTAAATAGGTCAAGAGTAATATGCTGAAGCAATGCTAAGGGAAAAACAGAAAATGGGTTCCCGCCCTCCTGTCCCTCCAACTGTCAGCACTGCCAGTGCCTGCTGTACCAGTCCATAGTGCAACATGCAGGAACTAAGGGCTGAATTAACAACGGAGTGGACACATTTGTAATTTTGAGTCCCTGGCTTGGTGTTTGTACTAAGAGCCTTGGGACAAGACAACAGCTGCTTAACACCTTCGTTTTCATTTTGGTTTAAAAAGGAAGGACATTCACAGGGTAACATGACCCCCGAGGAGGTCTGGGCTAGAAGCCAGGTTCCTCCATCATTTATAAATGGGGACAATGCTCATTGGGCTGGGTGGGGAGCATCAGTCAGTGTTTGTAAAATCCTTTGAAGTTGAGTAAGACTAATGATTATAAAAATACTATGATGGTATTGGTAATAACCTGTAGCTTACTCCTCCTCCACCACAGGTTACACACAGCATATCAGTGTTACTCAGACTATAACCTACCAACCACTGGTGCAATGAAAGTCTCCACTACAGTGATTATCAGGGAGTGCAAGTTCTGATCGATGTGTAAGGTACATGGGATCATACTAAGAACCCTTAGTAAAATAGGCATGGTGCTAATCATTCAGCCACTCTGCAGAATGCAGGTGTATACAGTTTTGTGTCTCTGAAAAGATAAGAATTTGAAAGGGGATACTTGGCGTTTTTGCACCATGGAAGTTGTTTTTTTGGTGTTTTTTTTTTAAAAATCCTATTGGTAATAATTTTCTCCAAGTTGAAACTTGGCAAGCTACCTATCTACTGCATGGGGTAAATGAGGAATACTCTATGGAAACAAAGCCATCCTCAACAATAGGAGCATTGCCACTCTCTCATCTGTATGCTAGTCACTCATGTTACAGGCCAGATGTTTGGATGTGGGAGTTTCATTCAGAGAATGATTTAAGGAGAGCTGAAATCCAACAGCCGCCCCTCCCCCCAGCCAGCAAGAACATCCTACGCCATTCAGGCAGACTTCAGCCCATGCTGCTCTCCCCCATGGACCAGCTAGTGGAGCAGTCTAGCAGTTACAAACACGGGGCAGCAATAAGCTCATTGCTGCAGCACCCTGCTTGCCCAGAAAATGAGAGATTGGGACTCACCAACTCCCTCCTTGCCAAACCCAAAAGGAATGAGATTGTCATTGCCTCATTGTGCCTGCCTAAGAAAGGAGGCTGGGGAGGCTAGACTTGCTCCACCCTAGCCCCTTCCACCTTCTTCTCAAAGCTGTTGACTTTGCTGTGTCATAACTAGGCATCTTCTACATTGTAAGCCAGGGCTGCTCAAGGTTTTCAGGGCTTAGTGACAATAAGACAAGCAGGGACTTGTCTATTTTCCTCTCCTTCTTTCGCTACATACATATACAACATTCTCCCTGTGATCTCTACTCAGGGTTGGTGATCAGCCATGCTCACCCTTCTCTGCACCTGCTGGAGATCTACCTACTACATCAGAAGTAGAAAAGCAGCTCAGCTTTCCAAAACAAGTTGGGGAGGGCAGTTGGGGAAGTAGATTCCCTGCCATCTCCTCGGCTCTGGTGTCAGCCGAGCTATGTGGAAGTGGGAATGGCACGCCTGTCCTGCAAGTTTAACGCTGTGCCCAGTTTCCCACACTACATCTGATAGCAACAAGATTCTAATCTATTCTAGGGCAAGGTATTCTAGATGCAGGGCTGCAATCCAGGAGTTGCAGAAGGGATTGGTGGGGTTACAAGGTGTGGCACAAAACTTCTACAAGTTTTGCAAGAAATTTGAGCATGTGATAAAAGTGGAAGCACAACATAAGGCCTCAGTAAGTGTAGTCCTGCAAGTCCCTGATATGGAAGATTCTGAAAGTGGCAGGTAATGGTTTGGTGTAAAATGAGAGTGCAGTAGACTACAGAAACTTCTACTGAAGTAAAATTAAGCCTGTAGCTGATGGGCTTCTGGCTTATGAATGATTGCTAGCAAAATTTGAGTAGAACACTCTAGCACTCCTACAACTACCACAACAAAGTATCACTGTAGTGGAATGGTAGATATGTCTAAGCTGAGGCTCAAAGCAACCTCACTAGCTGTTGTGTCCAGTCAGACTTTCAAACTCATTTGTGGACATTCAGAAAAAGCAGATCTAGTGAGAATGACAAGCATTTTCAGGGAGACTCAAAACTTCAGAAAGAAAGTGACAGATAGGACATTACTGGTTTTGGCAGGTGATGTCAAAGCAGCATTCTGAAGTGTTGCTGAGGGTATGAAGTCTTGAAAGTTGCAGCTACATAACCAAAGCCAACAAAAAAATGAAACGGGGGGGAGAGAGAAGGGAGTTGTTATTCTTTTTGGAAGGAGGAGTCCAAGTCTTGTAAAACAGAGACTTCATTATTCAAGTCTGGTACTTCACCCTCTCGTTCCCCCACCCCTGCCTTTTTAGGTACTTGAAGTATACACACACAAAAAATCACACCAGAAAGCCATGTTGGAGTACCTACCAAATTGGAGACTGTCACACAGCAGGGAGCCATTGCTTTCAAAAGGCAGCTAATGAGACCACCCCAGAACTCAACTTCCCGGATACTGTAACTTCTAATGCTTGTAAGGTAGATTGACAATTATAAAAGAATTGCTTCTATGAAAGATTGTACATTTACACCAGTGGTTCTCAAATTTTTTGTAATGGCAACTCATTTCATACAGCAAGCCTGAGTGCAACCCCCTGTAAATTAAAAATACAATACTATTTTAAATGCTACATTTATAACCCTATTGTTTAAAATGAATTTACCTTCTCACTGCTTTTAAAGTAACACACACACATTTTATCTAATTGTTATAAGCAGAAAAGTAATTTTTAAAAAATGGTTACTGTTTAATACTGGGGTGCAAAGCAACTGTCAATATTACTGCCACCCTTATGTCTGCACGCTGCCTTCAGACCTGGGCAGCTCGTGACCCCCACATAATAACCTCGTTTGAGAACCCCGGATTTACACGTTTCAGGATAAAGTCAGTTTCCATATCAGTAAGATTGCAGTCTGCACCTATGGAGACAGAGCAATGACAGGTAAGAATAAAAGCTTGATCCCAATTTACCATTGCATCTAATGCATCAGAGCATCACTGTTAAATACACCAAGCTTCACAGGAAGTGCCTGAAAACAGCTTCTTGAAGGGCCTTAGTGCAAGTTCTTCATGAAATTATAATGAACTTCATTAAATGTTGCCCAATGAATTCACAGCTGTTTGAATTGCTCTGCCATCCATGGGCTCCCTTCAACAATAGCTCCTCTCACATTGAAGCAAGGCTGTGCAGAGGTAAAGTACTAACTTGATTCTGAATAAAGGAAGTGCAGGTTTTCCTGAATGATCAATCTACCCTTTAGTAATCCATATTGTATGGCAGATTTAACATACCTGGTTGAGTTAGGAGTTTAACTCCATACAAAAAATTCAAGTACATGCAGAGTTGAAGCAAAGTTCAGAAACTTGGAACTGGATCTTTTAAGTACAAAGAAACTGAGCAACTTCCTCTTGTTTCCAACTTTGAGGGAGATGAAGAGCCAGGTGAACCATTAAATTAAAGCCAGCATGAATCCAGCTACTTGACATTTAATTGATGACCTACACAGCGGGGTAGAATATCTAAAATATCCTAAGGGAAAGATGCAGTTTATTCAATAGCATGGACTGGGCCATTGCAAGAAACTGATAAGCCTCTGTGAGGAGTTCTTGCAAATGACTCTGCAGATTTTTGGCCACCTTAAGGTTGCCACCCTGTTCTAGATGCAGAAGCCTTGGAAGTTCCCATCCCATTTTTATCCTCACCTTCAAAGAGAGGCCTGATGATAGTGAAAAAATGCATTACAACTGCCCGTCATTCAAAAAACAAGATGGTTTCCCCAATTCAGCCTCCTACAAAACGTCCCCTTTGCTAGACAGGCCTCTCCATCACCACAGTCCCAAACGTATTTAAAGTTTTGTGCCTTCTTTAAAATTATAGTTTTTGAAACTTCCTGGTTATGATTTCTGATATGGCTACAATTAAAAGTTTTCACTTTCCATGGTTCAGGTCAATGATCCTGAACCTTTACAAGAATGGAAATATTTACCTTAACTGGTCATGACTGCTCTGCTATTTGACCCTCTGAAAAGCAGTAGAGATATGAAACCACTCCTTACCCAGGCCAATGGTAGTCTCAGTATGGAAAACGGATATGAAAATGCCATGAATAATGCATGCCAAAAATATTCAAGACACTAGTAATTTCTTGCAAAAGAGCCAGTTTGAGTTTATGACCCAGAATTGCTTCATTATTTAATTTTATTTTGAAAATACTGACCCTAGTGACAAGCCTGTGTAAACAGTTTATAAACAGACCCTTCATTGTAGCTATTTGAGTGGCCTCTACCAAATGAGTCATCTTAAGTGAGAAGAGCAGTGCTGGTAACCGATTATTCTATTTGCACCCTCAGTTCTTTCTCAAGTTAACAGGCAGCAGCATAGTGCATCATCCTTATCAGCTGGTACACACGTTCATCTGAGACTGTAGTCAGCCTTCCAGGAGTTCTGCCAGAGGGTATGTTTCAGATCATTGTAGCAAACAATCTCTGAAAAAGCTAAACAAGTCATTGGCTCCAACATCTCTCTCTACTTGGCCCTGGGAGGCTGGAGGCTGATCAGTTTGTAGGAAAACTGATTTTAAGTTAGTTACATTTATTATATCTTATTTAAAAAACCACCGTTAAACTGAGCCACACAATAAGGTTTGCAGCTATTTTATTTACAAGTATACATTTAACACAAAGAAACACTGATATCCAAGCCTAGTTAGGAGTAGTGTAACAATATGCATTATTTTGATGATTATTCTAACCAACAAACTACACTGAAAAAGTAATGCCAGTAAAATACTTGGTCATAATATTAAGAAATACAATATAAACTGAAAATAGGATTGCTTAAAATTTGAAAATGGAAGTGAAGCCATTTACACAGGAGTCAGAGTTTAACAATCTGAAGGGAAAAGCTCCAACCAACTGTGTATCTTTCAGGTTAACAGAAGAAAAAAAGCATAGTTTATCCTTAAAGATAACAGGCAGTTTGCTTCTTCAAGTAGAATGTATTCTCAGTGTTCAGGTTTTGCAATGGAATTACATTACTGAGCATGAAGACTTTCCTTGTGAAGCTGCCCCATCAATCTTTTCTGCCTCCAAAATTATCCTCCTAAAAACGTCGACGGCTGTCTGTAAAGAGAGGGGAGTGTAATTAGCATGAAGGCTGCAAATACTACTTACTGAGAGACAGCTAATTTGGCATAGTTTTGCTAGCTACTCTATTAGACAAATACATCAAGCCAAGCCTCACACAAATATGGTAGGACTCAGATAAGTAGAAAATGTAGGTATAATTTAAATATTTACCACAGAAAAAAGAAACTCCTTTTGAAAAATGGGCATAACCTACCCAATATACATGCTTGCCTGGAGAAACATTTTCTAAAATATTCTGCAGAGAACAAGCTTTAACTGAACTGTCAAAAACAAACAAAAAGCTAATTACTATAATTCTGCTTTGTATTGTAAGCATTTTGAATGGCAAGTAAGTGCTCAATGACAATATTGAAAGCTTAGATACTCTGCCTCTCCAAAGACAATAGGCAAGTATAAATTGATTGACATACTCCAAGCAATCCCGCTATAATTCAGACGAGAAACAAACATTATCTTTGTAAAGCACCAAGTAGTTTAACATCAAAAGGAGAGGAAAAAAAGAAGGTAATTCCAGCAAACTAAAAACGAGTTCAGTTGAAGGTTGATTTTAAGTGGCTTGGGTCCTTTAGTCATACACAGTGAATGTTCCTACATTATTAGTGCCCATATTTACATTTTACTGCAGTGACTACTACCATAAGATGCTGCCTAGTTTACAAGTAATGTCTGAGATGAGATGTCCTCTTCAGTTCTACCTGGATGGGGCAATAGTCTGATAACCTGCTGCAGGAAAATGCTCCAGAGATAACAGAAGAAAGTTGAATTTCAAGAAAATAAAGTAAGTATTTCAAACCAAACTGGTATCTAATTTTAACCAAAATCTTTTGAGGAGAGTTAATGTGAGCAGATAAACCGTAAGTATTTTGACAGGGTCAGGGCTTACATTGTACATATGAAACCTCAAACTGCAAAACAGTAAACATTAACATAGGGTGGTTGCATGCAATCATGTTATAAACTTGCTACTTCCGTATATAGTTGAGGGAAAAAAATCCAGAATCCCCTTAAAGCACAAAATCTGTTCAAATTAACTGTGTATACATCCTTGTATACACCCCTTCAGCAGATAAGAGTAACTGCTGTTCTCTGAGCAGGAATAATCTTTCAGTTATTGATTCCTTAGAACGCCTTGCTGGACCCTCCCCTTGCTAGACTGAACATGCTTAGGTACAGTAATCACTGGGTAATGTTTTTCAATCTACTTGATGCTCTACTCTCTCAGATCAAAGTTGGGAGGGACCATCCTGTTCTGTGCTTTGGCCCCACCATCCAGCTGTGGGGAGGACCCACATTGTTATTCTACCATAGGTTAGATGGAGCATTCCATTGCATCTTCTAGGGGGGGTGCACTTTGTATGGTTAGACTGCAGACTCCAGAGGGAATAGGTTGCTGTGTTTCTTACATATTTTGCAAGAGTCATCATTTCATTAAATATTCCTTTCTACATCATCATCCTAAAGCCAATTGTAATGCTGAATTCTTCATCTTGGGTTTCTGATAATAGCACTGATCAAGTTAAAGACAGACATTGTTATTTTAACTAGGGAAGCATGATCAAAAGCTAGGATAGCCTAAAATTGACACACAGGGAGATACAAGTTTCATTACCATTATAATTTCACAAGCACCAAGTTCAGTTTGTATTAAAAGGAAAAGATACATTCACTTCCATATAACATGGAGAACGAGAATTGGAAGAAGCTGGTGCAAGTCTATAATTTGTTTAAAATAAGCATGCTGAAAAGCACAGTGTGTGGCATTGTGTGTTCTGACCTCCAGGTCAGACTGATGTTATTTCTCCAGTAAGGTACAATTTTTAACTGTCTCACTTCCAAATGAGTTCCACTGGACTCAAACAGCCACACAACAATCTTAAAGTAATTATAGTAAGATCATAGTAGATTGAAGACTATGTATAGCATTTCTCATATTTAATACCCCATGTGTGGTGTATGGTCTCAGGAACCATCAAAATACTATTCATCAATACAATTTTCCATGCAATCCAAAGGCAAACTGACATAAGTGGCTGATTAGTCAAATTACACAATACATTTCCTGTGCAAATTATATTTTAGCAGAGTCCTGGACAGGATTACAGATCCCATCAACTAGCTCCTGCTGATAAGTTTTCCTCAGGTGACAACTCAAAGGAAAAATCTAGTCTGACATGCCGTACACGGAGCACTTCTATAAACAGTTGAAATTTTAATAGTTTGGCTTCTGTAGACAAGTATTCTATACACACCTAACTGGAAACAGCTTTTTTTTTTTTTAAAGCGCTTATTCTGTCAAGTGAGAAGAGGCTGTATGTCATTTCTCAGAGGGACTGTTCATCTGGGCCACTCACCAAGATGCAAGTGGCCAATTAATACATTTCACAGAAAACATGGGATTTTAAGTTTTAATTAGATACATGCATTCTTTATGGATCTACAAAAAAAGATCAAGCATCTGTTTTCAAGCTGTTAAATCCTCTCAGCAAAACAAGGTCATGAGACCAAGACAGGGGCCACTGCAGCATGATCAATACAGTCTTCATTGGGAACCACGCCACAGGGGTATTGTGATGCTGTTCAACACGTTTGGCCAGGTCTATACTACAGACTTTTGTGAGGAGCTGGATAAATTGTACTGGCAAGAGCAGAGTTCAGCTAACCAAAGCTGCATTGACACTAAGAGCACTTGCCAGTATAGTATACAGATATGGCTATACCAGCAAAGTGCTCCTAAGTATAGATCTGGCCTTTGATAGTTTGATGACTGATGTCAGTGGTGTTCAGAAATTACTGAGCTCTGGTCAGCCATTTGACTGTTTTGGCATCCTTCTAGACTTGAGTTTTTTCAAATTGAGGACAGCCCAGCAAATACTAGTAGTCAGCATTAAATCCAAACCTTGTGTATAATCAAGTCTACAGAAAAAGGTATTTCTACCTAATCTGACATAAGTACTACATTTAAGTCTGTTTGCTCTTCCTCTTTTACTAATATACTGATCATAGAACAATTGTATAGCCTAATTATGGAAATTTAAAGCTACTGAGAACACCATAAAGCATAGTTATTGGAATTCATGTTCTGCATTTAGGCTTGTGTGAAATGTTTTGGCTGGGTACGCAGTGTGAGTGTGTATGTGCAAGCGCGGCATACCACCATTTTTTAAAATATAATTTCAGTGGATAGATTTTAAATAATTTTTATCAATTTAAGTTTTCACAGTTGCATTAAATTATGGGATGGTCTGTCAATTTAATGACAGTAAACATTGAGATTGGAAAAGTTAAGGTTTTATAATTCTTAAAACCAACTGTCAACTTCACATCAAAATATACAAAGTAAATATCCTTAAATCAAATTGGTAAGTTTCCAAGCAGTTTTTTTTTGTTTTTGTTTTAAACTTTGCGTATCTGGATATTTTGATCATCAATGGAAATGTTTTTGTGGGGGTGTGTGTATGGTGAAAGATGTCTACTGACATTTACCAATACAAATCTAATCCCTCCAAGCCTTCTTATGACTACTAACAAGGTACCACACAGAGCTCACTTGACACCTCTTGCACGGTTCCATTAAAAATACCAACTTGCCTTTCCCTGGCATAGTAAGATCAAGAGATGCGGTCAGTGTGCAGGTCTGACCTCTGTACTACAAAAAATTCTCTTCAATGAGTACAGGATGCCTCACAGCACTAGAGCATGCTAGAATCTGGATTCATTTGTTACTTTGCCATATAAACTCTTAATGTGTTTCAGTACAAGGGCATTTTACATCTTCCAAAGAGGAGAAGGAAAGGAAGCACTGGAATGAGACAGAAGATAAGGAAAGGAATACAGCTGGACTTCGGACACAATGGAACATCTGTCATATTGTATTTCAAGCTTGGTGTTTAGCTACAGGGGCAGACTTCTTCAGGCTCTTGTTGGGCAGTCCTAGAAGCACTCTGACCGCAGTTGGCAACTAGAGATGTATTTCCAAGTTCTTTGATTCTAGCTCTCAGCAAGCGGAGTGCGCAGTGGTCATATGGAAGTGGGCTCAAGGAGCCACATCTAAGCTTGCCATCATGGAATCGAGTACCTATAAGCAATCCTAGATGTTGCTACCTGCAATTACAGTTGGGAATTACAACTTTAGATACTTGTTCTGCCCATGCTGTCTCGAACTGGATTCCTAAGTAGGCACAGCTGAGACTGAGATAAAACTCCAGTTTGTGATACAACTATGGCTCTCCAGAAAGCAATCTACTGCAGCAATAGTTTTCTTTGCCTGGTGTTCTCTTTCCTTTCAAGCCAATCATCCAAGGTTGCTACAAAGTTGGTCAATGTTCTTGGTGCTGTTCCTGGCGGCCCAAATGGGAGACCTTTGCCCTAATTGCGATAGCCCCAGCACTGCAAAATACTGAATAACTGATGTGAAGGCCATATTGGGGTGCAAAGATCTAGGCAACAAACTGTCCCCACTTGTCGGGGGTGGGAGGGACCAACAGGATGGCCTAGATTTTCAGCAGATGGTCCGCAGTTTTTTGGAAAAACGTTTGTGGGACTGGAGCAGCAGAACTGAATGAAGTCTAACCTTTGATATCTGATCAACTGGCCACTTCAGCCAGAGGGACCTCCTGGCTGCGATGGAGATCCTTGTTCTTGAAAAGGTCCTGATGTTAAGTAGCCTCTGCTATAAAACACAACTCTAGATGGCAGTTTTTAAACCTGCTCTGTTCTTCCCTGGTTTTGAATGACCTGGACAGGCTTTGGAGCCATCTGAGTTCTATCTTAGAGAAATATGTAATGTGTGAGACAGCTTGAGAAGAGTTGCCTGACAATTTAAATGCTCTTTTCAACACAGATTCAACATCTGCTGAGCTTCTCTTTAAAAGGAAGTGCCTCTAGCAGGTATTGTCATCTTCTTTTCCATCTGGGAGATTGCCACATTCACTTGATTTTCAATAAGTATCTCAGGATCCCTTTGCTTTGTATTACAGGAATTTGGGGTATTTCCATTCTCTGGCTACCATGCCTGATGTGCAGGTGGACAAGTAGCTGTTTCAGGACCCTGCAAGAACTCCATGGGAGGAAATCTATGGAAACTGGATCAGTTAGATCCTTCTACTGGAAAAGGAAGAGACAAGTTCCTTCTGTGCCTAAGGCTCATTTCCTTAGCTGTAGGAAGACCTTCAACTCCAGATTTATAGAATCTGGGTAGTCCTCTAAGGAGGAAGATTATCTTCCCACTTGCAGGAAAGCTAAGAGAGGATGGAACATGGTCATGGTCCAGTCCCAATAGTCAGGGTGCTGGTACTATCATGGCCAGAAAACAGCAGCTGGAGAATACCAGAAGGCAAGTGTTGGGAGACTTCCTGCTCCTCAGGACGCTCCCTTTGTCCATGCAAGAACAGCAAACTTTGCTCCTAAGCTAGAGGAAACCTCTGCCTTCTGAACTAGGCGGGGCTTAAAATCAGGGAAGAGAATCTTGGCTCCTCAGAAGGGGTCCCTATCCCAGAGGTTTCCTGGTGCCAGTGTGTGATCTCTCTCAAGAGGAGGAAGTGTCTCCAGAACCAGTAGGGTAGTCTTAGATGGTTGCAACCTTCTCTCTTACCTTTCATCTTCCTTCCCAAAGAGTGCAAATCACATCCCCAGTAGCTGCCTACACTACAAGGCGTAGCTGTCCCAGCTTTGGCTTTTGGAGTATTTGTGGGAGTCAGATCTCCTGAGCCCCTTGGCATGCTAGACAGAGTAATTCTCTGATAGCAGCCAGAGACAGCCACACAGTGTGGGTATCAGTCTTAAAAAGATTTGTGGAGTCTGATCCTTCTCTGTTCAGGCTTTACTGACTAGCAAATGTACTGACCTCTCCCCTTCTTTCAAACCTATTGGATTTACCATGCATATTGTATAGAAAGAATGACCTCACCGATATGGCTGTATACTTCCCCCATCTCATGGAAAGGAGCTATACTCAAACATCTGGACTGATAGAGGATTAGAAGAGATCAACTACATCTGATGTTTAAGGATCTTTTTATTACTGACCTTGGCACAAAAAGTGGGAATGTCCTAATAAAGTTTGCGAATTACAAAGTTGGGTAGTATTGCCAATACAGAAAAGGATCAGGATATCATACAGGAAGATCTGGATGACCTTGTAAACTGGAGTAATAGAAACAGGATGAAATTTAACAGTGGAAAGTGCAAGGTCATGCATTTAGGGACTAACAACAAGAATTTCTGCTATAAGCTGCGGATGTATCAGTTGGAAGTGACAGAAGGACCAGGGCATACTGGTTGATCACAGGACGACTAGGAGCCGCCAATGTGATGTGGCTGTGAAAAAAGCTAATGCAGTCCTTGGTTACATCAGACAAGGTATTTCCAGTAGAGACAGGGAGATGTTAGTACCATTATACAAGGCGCTGGTGAGGCCTCATGTGGAATACTCTGTGCAGTTCTGGTCCCTCATGTTTAAGAGGGGTGAATTCAAACTGGAACAGGTGAAGAAAAGGGCTATTAGGATGATCCACGGAATGGAAAACCTGCCTGAGTCGCCTCTCACAAAAGAGCGTGGCTTATTTAGCCTAACCCAAAGAAGGTTGAGGGGAGATATGATTACTCTTTATAAATACATCAGGAATAAATACCAGGGAAGGAGAGCAATTATTTATATTCATTAGTTCTTGTGTCCACACTGGCACTAAACTTAAACTGGCCATCGGGAAATTTAGACTTGAAATTAGAAGAAGAAATTTTCCCCCAGAGCAGATTGGCAAAGGCTCTGGGGTTTTTTTTACCTTCTTCTGTAGCATAGGGCACGGCTCACTTGCTAGTGGATTTTCTGTACCTTAAACCATGATTTGAGACTTTAAAGACTAACTTACTCATAGGTTAGAGGTTTATTACAGGAGTGGGTGGGTAAGGTTCTGTAGCCTGTATTGTGCAGGATGTCAGACTAGATAATCATATTGGTCCCCTTCTGACCTGAGAGTTTGAGACCTGCATTAGATTATGCCAGTATCAATGATTAAAATCAAGAAAAAGTCTCCAGTTAAGTTTACTATATTATCCTTGACATAAATCATGTCCAGTTACCTTTATATTGGCATGATCTTTTGTACCAACTTAAGTGTTAGGTACTCACTGCCGTTTGGAAGCACTAATTATAAACAGAATTTTTGCAGGATTTTGTAAGATTTGTACAATCAGTTTTCTTTAGCCCAGCAGAAATTGGATTTTCCTGACTCTTCACTGCCAGCAGCACAAGTTCTAGCAATTACAAGCATGAAAGAATAAGAGAGGTATGTTTTTAGCAGGAAACAAGCTTCTACCTTGCAGGACTGTCTGTTTGGTTGCACAGAGAACTTCAGGACAGCTACAGATTTGATTCCTAATTTTAGACAGAGGGTGCTAATGAAATTTCTGCCATCATAAGGGTCAGCCTGGAGCCTCATTCTTCATTAGAAACCCATCTGATACTTGTTCCTCTGACTCCATCATGAGCCTGGATTCCGTAAGGCAAAAGTTTCACCAGCAACATAAATATCAATTTTACTTGTTACAATTAAAGTTGAGTATGAACATGTTGGTAAACCCACAGTCAGTTAAAATGAACCAGGGAAGAGATAAAGGAATATCACAGATTAAGCACTATGTGCAGCCATGAAAATGGAACCGCCTCTTCCCCCCCCCCCACACTCAACTTGCAGGTACTCTACAAGGAAGAGCCTGCAATGGGAGGAAAATGGCATGTCACCCCCACCACTGCTAGCTCTTCCTCTGCTTGCAGCAGACAGATATCCTGACACTGAAGGCTTCCACCCAGGCATTGGTGTTGATTTGCTGTCTGCCACCAAGGGTGGCAGGGACCCCTGGCTCCAAGCCACCGCAGGCTGCGGGGACTCTGTAGTTCCCAGCTGCCACAGGCAGCCCCGCAGCCATGAGCTGGGGTGGTGGTGAGGGGACACCAGAGCCCCAAGCCGTGGTGGGGAACCCCAGTCATACTGACTCCTGTAGCTCCCAGATGCCCCAGGACCCCCCAGAACTCCTAGCCTCTACCAGGGACCCTGCAGCCCTGATCTGCCTTGCTTCAGCAGTGTACTGCAGAGACATCACCCACAGCTGAGGTTGATGGGAGCAGTGATTGCTGCACCCTTCCACTTCTGTAGTGGGGCTCTCATCCTCCCCCCCCCCCGCCGTCGGGCATTTGGTCAGCCCCTCCCCCTCATTATTTTTAGTAAAAGTCAGACAGGTCATGGACAATACACAAAAATTCATGGAAGCCATAACCTGTCTGACTTTTACTAAAAATAACCGTGACAAAATCTTAACCTTAATTATAAGGAACAGCCAGCATAGATTTTGACAAGGTTACTGGCCTGGAGGATACGGCAAAGCAATAGCCATGATATAGCATGATTTTAATAAGGCTTTAAACAGTCCCATATGATATTTTCAAATGTGGGCTACATAAAATTACTATAAGGTAGGTACACAACTGGCTGAAAAACCATACTCAAGAAGTAGTAATCAGTGGTTCCTTATCCAACTGGGAGGGCATATTTAGTGAGGTCCCCCACAGGTGTCTGCATTAATAACTTGGATAATAGAGTGGAGAGTAGGTTTATATAAAGTTGGATGACACCAAACTGGGAGAAGTTGCCAGAACTTTGGAGGACAAGATTAGAAGTCAAGGCTGTTTTGAAAAGTTAGAGAATTGGTCTGAAGTCACAGCAAGAAGAAATTCAATAAAGAGAAGTGCAAAGTAGTACATTTAGGAAGGAAAAAAAAAAATCAAATGCACAACTACAAAATGGGGGCAGTATTGCTGAAAAGGATGTAGGGATTACAGTGGATAAACAGAATCTGAATCAAGGTGATGTAGTTGCAAAAAGGAGTGATATTCTGGGATGTATTAACAGGAATGTACTATGCAAGACAAGGGGAATAATTGTCATGCTCTACTTGGCTCCGGTGAGGCCACAGCTGGGGTATTATGTCCAGTCTGGGTGCCACACTTTAAGATAGACAGACAAATTGGAGAGAGTCCAGACAAGTGATAAAATATTTAGGAAGCTTAGCCTATAAAGAAAGGTTAAAAAACTAGGTGTTTATCTTGAGAAAAGATGACTGAAGTGTGGGGGAGGGAACCTGATTAGTCTTCAAGTGTGTTAAGGACTGTTAAAGAGGACAGTGATCAACTGTTCTCCAAGTCCACTGAAGGTAGGACAAGAAATGGGCTAAATATGAAGCAAGGAATATATAGTTTATATATTAGGAAAACCTTTCTAGCTACAAGGGTAGTTAAGTTCCAAGAGAGGCTGTGGAATCCCCATTGCTGGAGGTTTTTAAAAACAGGTTGGACAAACACCTGTCAGGGATGGTCTACGATTACTTGGTCCTGCTTCAGCACAGGGGGCTGGACTTTATAATCTCTCAAAGTCCCTTCCATCCCTACATTTCTATGAAATAGTGGGATGTATTCAGGAGGTAAATAAAGAACAATACACCAACAAGGAATAGTGTTAGGTTAGAATTAAATCAAATCAGCTAATTTCTCACCACTTCAAAACAATGGTAACATTTACAATGTTTCCTGATTATATTTGGTCAGATTGTGGCCATCCATCCATTAACACAGCCCCCATCACAACATTTGAGACCCTCCTCGGTATTTATGATTGTGAGGTAGGGAAACATTACTCCTATTTCAGAGGGAATGGAAGCATGCTAGCAGAACCTGGAAATGAACCCAAATCCAAGAGCTGGCTTCTCGGTGACTTATTGGACAAGCATGCACACATGGAGTTCAAAATGCAATCATTTCACTTTCTATTGCCAATACCCAGCTATGCAGCATATTGTAGTTTTCTCCCCATTGCTGTGAGGTGCATGTACAGACATTTAAAGATTATTTGATACTGAATGCCACTATTTAAAATACAGTGTATCAAAGTGAATGCTAATGGGTTACCTGATTTTCTTTAGCAGATGATTCCAAGAAAGCTGCATTCCAGGATTCTGCTAAAGCTTTCCCTTCTTCATAGCTGATCACCCTAATCAAATAAAAGACAATATAAACCAGTGGTTCCCAACCTTTTTAGCTCGAGGGTCACAGATATAATTTTTATAACCCTGAAGGGCCACCAGTCTCTGCCAGCAGCCCCTCCTTTCCCTCCACTGTAGCCAGTGGAAAGGAGTTCAGCAAGGAGGATCTCCCATCCCCTGGCTGCAGCAGGGAACCCTGCACTCCACCTGGGTCCTTAGGCAGTGGCTCCCTCCTGCAGCCAGGGGGACGGAAGATCAGTGCTCCCCTCCCTCTGGCTCCAGCAGGGACCCAGCACTTAGTGACCCAGGCAGAGCACTTTGCCATGCTCCCTGTTACAGCCAAGGGGAGAGGAGTGCTGATCTCCCCGGCTTTTGGCTGCAGCAAGGAGCCTGCACCGTCTTTCAGCCCCACGGCAACATGCTCCGCCTGGGTTCTCAGGCAGCAGCAGCTCTCTTCTGCAGCCAGTGGGAGGGGAGCGCGGGCCACTTTTGGCCCACGGGCCAAGGGTTGGGAACCACTGATATAAACTATTATAGCAACGAGAAGAATGGCCAGTGGAGAAGTTAGAGAATTCACTGTAAAAAACTGCAGTTACTTCCCTGGAGTACTTCATGCTCTATGCAATATAAACATCTCAAAGTAAAATTTGGGTCTTGCGATACTTAACTATTTTCCATTTTTACTATATTTGTACTATATTTACTATATAGTATCGCCATTTTATATAGTGTTTTAAAGTTATCACAACATTCCTATGAAGCGGTTAAGTGACTTACCCCAAAGTGAGAGCCAGGGTTAGAATTCAGTAGTTCCTGACTCTCAGTTCTATACTCAGTCCACAGTACCTTAGTTATGACAACTTTGTTTACTTTAAAATTAGGTTAGCTTATGCTAACTTTTTAGCTATGGAAAATTATGTACCATAATTTAGTTCCCAAGAAGAAAATTGCATCGGAATGGTTACAAGTGATGTTGCAACAAAGAACTGTTATGATATCTTAAGTTTTTCAGAAAAATATTGTATTTACATACCGTTCCATATGCAGGTCTTTTTTATTTCCAACCAGCATAATAGGTATTCTGTGAAAAAAGTGAACCATTTTAGAACAGCTGTTCTAGCATACTGAACAATGTACTAGTAATATACCTGCAATGAAATGAGATGAAAGTGTTACTACTTACTGGACTTTTCCCACCATATCCAATAACTTGCCATGGATAACTTTAATCACTTCAAAACTGCAAAATAAAGGGATGAAATCACACATGCACTCTGATGTTTAGCCTCAATACCGAATACACAAGCAATTAATTCCACCTGTAGATTGTTTGTATTTAAGCTTTATTCTCTCTTTAGCTGTAAAGCAACAGAAATGCTATAAATGTGTTACTGATTTCTGTACAAAAAGATGGGGCCAGAACTCCATAAATACTATTTCATCTAACATTTTTACTTGTCTTATATACTTGGCTTCCCTTTTGTTAAAGGGCACAGCATGTGTATTAATCAAGATGGTGAAGTCATGTTTTAAGCATCATTTGGAAGTTTGAGGCATCTACTTGGATTGTAGGTACACATTAGGCAGAACATGTAGGAAGTCTGGGTAGGAAGTTTAAATTTAAAGTACAGCTTCAAAGCAAACCAGCACTAAGAGGGAAGGTGCAATAGAATTACAAAGCATGCATTGCTTTCCTGAAATTCATAGTACTTCTTTCCATTTTAAATTGAGATTGCGTTTTGTCCCAAAATTAAAATAGAATCCAAATATTTTCATTCAGAATTTATACACTTGAAAATGAAGAAAAAAGCCTGAACTGTGACTTTCCAAGTCAACAGAAGCAGAAACTGAGCTGTCAGGTGGTATGAGAAACATTACTTGTTCAGACACTACAGTTATGGGTGCTAATACAAAGTCTGTACACAAAAAGACTTGAGTGACTAAGGCCAGAAGCAATACTGTGAGATGCCAGGAAGCCTCAAACCTAGCTAACTTAATGGGTATTGGACTTTAATATGATGCAGAATAAGCAAGTTGTAAACAAATGAAGCCAATGAAGTGCAATGGCAACCATTCTTATTACATTTGGAATAATTGAGCTATTAAAGAGACTGACAGACAACTCTGATCAATAACAAACAGGGACATCATGTACAAACCTGGACTGGACCAAAATATTGCAATTAAAAAGTTATTTGTAGGATAGGTAGGGCAGGTTCTGACTTTGAAAACTGATTATTGCCATAGGCAGTGTGCTCATTTACGTGGCATTTTAATCAGAGCTCCAATTCCAAGGGCCTGATTCTTCAAGCACATCTTTGGATTGAATATATGCTACACAGACAGATTTTCTCCCTGCACATGACTGGTCTAATCTGAATGAAGAGACCAGCCTGGTGTCAAATGGGTCAAGAATCAGGGTCCACAAAAGTAGCCTAAAGCCATCTTTGCCTCTGTTCCCACACAGCTGACCCCAAGGCAGACTATAGCTCAACCTCACTATAGAGTCTGACTACAGGTATGCAATCTCAAGCCTAAATCAGTGAAGACTGTAGACAAATGGGAGGAGATTGTAAAAGTCAATGAAAATATAAAACATGGAAGTACAGAGACAGTGAACTCTGGTCCATTATAAGAATCATTAAACAATTGCCAGTAAAACCAAAATAGCATCAATGGACCAGACTGCATTACACATCATCACTTCATCTTTCCTACTTTATGAAGAGATTTCATATATTAACAAGTGGAATTAACTAAGTTTGAGCTATTCACATTTAAGACAATGTAACTGTAGGACCACAATTTATTCTCCATAGGCTGACAGTAACTGAGGATTCATTAAGGAGGTACAAACTTGGTTAGAAGGCATGTTATTGCTCACTAGAGGAAAGATAACCCAAGAATGCACAGACCACCAGCAAAAGGCAACACACAATACAAAGTAATGGAATCTACTTTGTGATACAAATTAGGAATTTAAGTAAACCAGAGCGCGAAACCTTCAATAACCTCTATTGTGAGCAAGTTTAAGACTGGTTAGAAAAGTAGGACACTGTTTAGTTCTTCAGGAGTGTTTTTATGAAGTCCCATTTGACAAAACACTGCACTTGAGTTATTCAATATAGAAGAGTTTTTTTTAAAATGGATTTTGCGCAAGGAGCTGTCACAAAAGTGGGAAAAAACAACAAGCTGGTGTCCTATCATATCAGTACTTAAATGTTCAGTTCTTAAGTCACTATATGTCCTATATGAACCACAAACAGTAACTGGCAAGCAAGCAGAAAACAAATCAAAGCCTCTTTGGTTTTCAGAATACCTAGACAATTGGGGTGTAGAGTTGCAAGATATGCTCTACTGCTATGTAGGTATAGACCCAGGGCAGTCTGAATACATTCTGCAGTTCTTTGCTAAGCCAACACTAGAATTTACACAGTGGCATCCCAACAGTTGTCATGCAGGACAAGCTTCTATTTTTCATCTGACTGCAGCACTATGTAAGAGAACAGGAGCCAGACTTAAAGAATTAAATCCTCTAATTACTACAGATCAGGTATAGGACAATCAGAAGCTTCCAGGCCACCAATGTGCCTCAACTCTGGTTGAAAGGTAGTAACTCTAGCAGCAAAGATCCAGCCTTTGTTGCTATTACAGCATTGTCCCTGGGTGAAACTACAAATAAGGGAACTTCACATCTTCAGTACACAGATGTGGCCAATTGTCCACTTCAAAGTGGACTGAGGTTGAGACCACCAACTCATTTTACTTAGGCCCATGCTACCAGCCAAGCCCAGATCTGAACTAGTGACTAAGAAGATGGAAGACTCCATGTGCCCCATAAATCCCCAGGTTTTCAAATATTGTCTTGAAATTAAGTCAGAGTACCTCCCCCAGGAGAGAATGTTATCACCAAGTATGTCTTGTTTATGATTGCTGTTCAGCACCATGAGTTCTTACATGGGGCTGCTTTATCATAATTATTTCACACTGTCATAAGACTCAATTCTTACCTTCATCATGTATTACTGTGAAAGATCCTGTAAGTAGCGACAGAAGCATCTGTCTAACCCATATGCTCCCTTTAACATTATTCCTCAATACTACAAAATGTTATATTTGTTTCATTAGGTAGATCTGAGCAAGTTACTCTGCATATACTTTATGTATTAAGATAGCAAGCAACCATAAAAGCATTTAAGCAGCCCAGTAGAGTTCAGATTAGGACAAATGTGCTCCTCACTCCAGTACCCATCAAGAATGCAAGCAACTGTTTTCTTTCCAAGTGCCCCTATGTGCTGAAGAGGAAGAGAGGCCACTCAGTACCTTCTGTTATTAAACTTGAAGGTTCTTAGATTAGTTTCTTTATGTAAGCTACTAAATAAGTATAATGTTTTTAAAGTGCTAACTCTTCCTTTTCCACTGGTATGCTCTAGATGCTGTACAAGGTAACTTTAAAAGAAATCCTGCTGCTAAAACACACCAAATTTATACAAATAAAACAATCTAGGGGTCCAAAAAAGGAAGGAAATTAATAGAATATGGTGCCAATGACGGTGTTTATGTCGATGTAACTTATATCACTCAAGTGACATAAGTTATGCCAACATAAGCTGTAGTGTAGACATGGTCTAAATTTATAAGGCTAAGAGCAAAGAGAATCAACAATATGGTTCAACAGATGATTTCTGACCCAAGGAGAAAAGTCAGCAAGCATGCATTGCTGTTACTATTCTTGGTCATGTTTCAGTTTATTTATGCCTCTTTGTATACAGATACCTCAGTGTGGAGCACTAGGAATACTTAAGCTTAATCAACTTCTTACTCAAAGCTCAGAATCCATATACAACTGCTTTGGTTATATCTTTACTTGCCTACCAATACTGTAGTTTGCAAGATGTTTAGGTACATTAAAGATTTTATTTTCAGAACGCTATTGTGAGAAGAAGTGTTACTCCCATTTTACTAAGGGGAAAATGGAGGCAGAGATTAAAGATTTGTCCAAGGGCATACAGGGAGTCGATGGCAAAGCCAAGTATTGAAACCACCTGAGTCTGAGGCCAGTAGCTAACTCAAAAACATACACACAAAGAGGAACTATTACCTTTTTATTGATGTGACTGAATAAACAAGAATGTAGCCATTAATGTCTATGGAGTATGTCTGAGGAAATATGGAGTATTCATCCTGTGGAAGGAAAATGGTATTTTAAAAAATAGTTATTGCCAAAAAAGTCAGAATCTTGGTGACAGATCACCAGCAGTTTTAAACACAGACCATATTTATAAGACATGAATTGCAAGACCACCATTTGCAGAGATTTAAAACAATGTCAATACAGGTAAATCAAACTTTTTGGCAGGCATTTTGGTGGAGGCTGCTTATTCCTTAAGGATTACATAATGGACATTCAGAAGAAGTCAAGTAAATTGGGGATAAGAAGCAGACTTAAAGCTCTACATTAAAAAATTTTTTTTAAACAGACAATATATGCTGAACAAAAACAAAGAATTTCAAAATTTCCCACAAAATGAAATTAAGATCGAAACAAAACATTCACCTGAAACAATTTTGAATTATATTTTCTTATACTGTAAAATAAATAATTAAAATATCAAAACTATTCCATTCCAAAAAGTATCAAAATGGAATTATCAAAATGCTTACTTCATGTCTCTCCCCCACCACTCAAAATTTTTTAAAAATAGACATGTTGGAAAAATTTTGATCACCTCTAAATTCTAAATAAATGTTGTTCTGATGCTAGATTTAGAGTTTAAAGTTAAGTTAAAACACTTTTAAAGTTTAGTTTAATACACTTCAGCTCTTGGCAGGTTTGTCAGTCAATCCAATTGCTCAGATTGTTCACTTTCATATGTCGTCAGCCTAGATGGCTGACAAGAACCTTCCTTCCCACTTCCCTAATGCACAAGTGGGAAAGGTCCCTTATAATCTAGTCCTCCTTCACCTTTACAACATTCTAGCAAAGTGAAGCTAGCTAGGACTTGTTTTCACTTTGTTTCTCATATTCAGCTCTAGTGGGAAGCAAAGCCCCTACCATTGCTCGAGTATCAGGTAAGTGTGTAATCTGGTTACTGACTTTCTTGCACACACTATAGAAGTGATCCAAGCCATTTATTTTACAAAGACGGTGGATGTGCAAACGAAGCATTAGACTATACTTGGAATTCCACAGCATTTCCATCACCTGGAATTGAATTATCACCTCCTCACCCCCAACCTCTAGACCTCTTAACCAAGGCTCTTGTTTTCACAGTACTCTCACCATCAGCCCTCCACTTCACCACCTCCCTACAGCTTTCAGTACCAAAACAAATCTCTGCTGTACTGAGATTTGTAATCTCAACCCTCTCTTTCTAATTCACACTTCCACAACTCTGTTTGGCTGTCTGCTTTTTAGAGATGCTTTTTGGAATTATACAGTTAACATTTAAAAAGTTTGCCAAGTAACAACATAATGTGGCCCTGGAAATGTTTAAAATCATCCACCCAGGATGGACGAAGAGGCATGATTGCTTCATCAGGAGATTGACGTTAGTCAATGAGTCTGAAGGGACCAATATGATCTAGTCTGACCTCCTGACATTGTAGGCCACAGAACCTCACCCACCCACTCCTGTAATAAACCTCTAACCTATGACTGAGTTAAGTCCTCAAATCATGGTTTAAAAACTTCAAGGTACAGAGAATCCACCAACAAGTGAGCTGTGCCCCATGGCACAGAAGGCAAAAACAAAAAAAAACAAAAAAAAACAAACAAACCACCCCCCCCCCCAAAAAAAAAAAAAAACAAACAAAAAAAATTCAGAGCCTTTGCCAATCTGCTCTGGGGGAAAAATTCCTTCCTGACGTCAAATATGGCTATCAGTTAAACCCTGAGCATGTGGGCAAGACTCACCAGCCCGACACCGAAGAAAGAATTCTCTGTAGTAACTCAGAACCCACTCCATCAAATGCCCCATCACAAGCCATTGGCATATTAACCACTACTAGTCAAAGATCAGTTAATTCCCAAACGAGGTTGTCCCATCATACCATCCCTTCCATAAAATTTATCAAGCTCAGTTTTGAAGCCAGCTAGGTTTTATATGCCCCCACTGCTCCTCTTGGAAGGCTATTCCAGAACTTCACTACACTGATGGTTAGAAACCTGCATCTAATTTCAAGTCAACTTCCTGATGGCCAGTTTATATCCATTAGTTCTTATGTACACACTGGCACTGAACTTAAATAATTCCTCTCCATCCCTGCTATTTATCCCTCTGATGTATTTAGAAAGAGCAATTATATCTCCCTATAACCTTCTTTTGGTTAGGCTAAACAAGCCAAGCTCTTTAAGTCTCCTCTTATAAGGCAGGTTTTCCATTCCACAGATCATCCTAGTAGCCCTTCTCTGCACCTGTTCCAGTTTGAATTCATCTTTCTTAAACACAGGAGACCAGAACTGCACACAGTATTCCAGATGAGGTCTCACCAGCGCCATGTATAACAGTACTAACACCTCCCTATCTCTACTGGAAATACCTCATCTGATGCATCCTGGGACCACATTAGCTTTTTTCACAGCCACATCAAATTGGAGACTCAGTCATCCTGTGATCAACTAATACGCTCAGGTCCTTCTCCTCTTTCACTTCCAACTGATGCGTCCCCAGCTTACAGCAGAAATTCTTGTTGTTAGTCCCTAAATGCATGACCTTGCACTTTCCACTATTACATTTCATCCTATTTCTATTATTCCAGTTTACAAGGTCATCCAGATCTTCCTGTATGATATCCTGATCCTTCTCTGTATTATCAACACTGTCCAACTTTGTGTCAGCCACAAACTTTATTAGCACATTCCCACTTTTTGTGCCAACGTCAGTAATAAAAAGGTTAAATAAGTTTGGTCCCAAGACCGATCCCGGAGGAACTCCACTAGTAACCTCCCTCCAGCCTGACAGTTCCACCTTTCAGTATGACTTGTAGTCTCCCTTTTAAGCAATTCCTTATCCACCTTTCAATTTTCATATTAATCCCCATCTTTTCCAATTTAATAATTTCCCATGAAGAGGAGATGCTGGCCATAGGGGAGATCCATTCATTGGCTCTTGCATCCTGTTCCTCAAAGGATTCCTCTGGAGGATCAGGTCTCCTGCTGATGTGGTTTCCTCCTGTCTATAGCAAGTGGCACCTGATACGCTGTAAAAATTGTTAGCAATAAGCTGCCTGGGGTCCCAATATGGCCAGGGAGGAGATGCATCTAGCATAGGAGGTGGCACCCAAGGGCGCACATAACAGTGAGGCATTGGTGGTAACTAAGGGCCATGAACAATTGCAGCCTCAGGGGAGGCTTCTGGGAAGGGGCCTCGGTAGGAGTGAGGAGGGCCCTAACTGACACTTGAGACCAAGGCGAGGTCTTCCTAAGTGAACTTGAGGAAGAGGATTCTGATGAACAGTGGAGCACCTGGAGAGATCTGAGATGAAACAGTATCATGTGAAGTTCAGGTGGTCTGGATGTTCAGTACCTACAGCACATCATAGCCAAGGAATGGAGAGTTGGGTGTCTCAGATACAGCCAGGTCCTGAGGAAAATGGAACTCCTGCCCTACCATGAGGGTGATCAGTAATGCGACTGAAGTCTGTGCTGAGGTAGTCATAGCTGAGGCCAAAGACAGTACGATAGGCTTTGAGCACTCAGAGGGAAGCACAGTTGCTGACAGTACCAAAAGGTCTCGTGCGCTCCAAGGGAAGTGCAGTCAGAGCCCAAGTGGACTTCAAGCTCTTTTTGCTGCTTTGATCCAATGACAGTACGGACGGTCTCTTCAGGCCCCTGCCTTTGCCACCTTGTGGTCCAGCCATGCCCCCTGGGTACCTGAGGAACTGGTAGCCTTGACGGTACCTAACTGAAGAGCCAATGATACTGGGGTAGCTGAAGAAACAGATAATCTCAGCTTATTTGGAGGTAGGCTCTCTATCTGGTGAGCCTGGGGTAGGTTCTTTCTAGAGCTTAGAGGAGTCCTGTGTCGTCTTAGATGCCATGAAACCGTGGGGCTCCAAGACAGCACACTTGGTTGGGGACTGACATGGGGGGAGGGGAGAAGGTCTCTTGGCCTGGGTCAGAGGCCGGAGGTAGAGAGCTCTCCACGAGGAGGAGTCAAAGTTTTATTTTTCTGGCTCTTGATTCCAGTGCCAGACAAAAAGTTGCATGTTGCTCACAAGTGTAATTCCCTGAGGCAACAAACTAGATCACCTTGTGAGGTTTCTAGTCCTACAATTCTATGATACAGCAGGAGTATCTGTCACTGACTGGGATTGCCTCCCAGCATGACAGACAGCACCTGAAGCCAAGAGAACTGGGCATTACCTCCCAGTAAGCAGCAGCAGCAGCAGCAGCAAGTATCTAAATACTATGTATAAAAAAAAGCTGTTTCAAAATTTACTAGCACTAATACTATTACTGATCAGTAAGACAGAGCTCAGTTTCAGGCTGAGGTGGTTGAGAAGGAACTGACGGTGGTTTGCCCATTTAACAACTTGGGGCACAAGACCAACTAAACATGCATGTGCAGGCTGAATGGACAATGCTATGAGAAATCTCAGATCCAAAGCGTACGGGGTGCTAGTGCACCGAGAGAGGAGCACCCATAGGGACGGTACTCAAAGAGAACTTAACATTTCAACATTGTGGAACACTGCTCATGCTGCTTTGGAAACTACCACATAGGAGTGACAGAACTATGAGTGAATGAGATTGTGTGGCATCTCCACTACTATGAGCACTAATAAAAAAGCAAACAGCAGATTCTCCCTTATCTTGCCCTCAATTTAAATCCTTAGAAATACAAAATAATGGACATATATGCATGGGAGGTCATGGGGTTATATAAGAATCAGGCACACATATACTCGCATATTTCTTTACGGAAGCTAAACTGTGTAATGAGTCCCTGAAGTTATCAAGCCAAATGACCATGCCACAGGCCACTTACATTAAAAACCTCCTGGAATATTTCCTATATCTGAGGCACAGTGCACAAGCAACCCACCTAATTGCTGGTATTTAACAAAATTTAGTAGTCTACTTTAGTTACAGGATCTAGCAGATTTGTCTGTGCCCACTAGTCATTTATTCATGAGCGCCACAGAAATCTGAACATTAGTGATCACCACCACAGATTACAAATATCATGCCCACCTTCATTTTGATTATGCATAACCTATGTCAGTTGGTTCCTGGGGTTTGCAATAATAGGTTCTATCAGTTTAATCCTTCTGTATTTAATGAACTCAAACAAGAATGCTACTAGGTATTATAGCATATTATATTAAAAGAGACATCTTAAATTTTACTATGATTCATTGTTGTAACCTTATTTCTTGTGTTTTGTTTGGTTATAGCCAAATTCACTTTCCAAACACACCAGTCAAAAAACTACCACACACCTTTGTTTGGGTTATGAGTACCACTTTAGCAAGGCATTTCTACTAATTCTGGGGGACTAAACTACTTGACAGTATCACTTCTGAAGTTGGAAGTTAATTCAATTACTGCTAATTTAGCAAATAATACTAGTTTAGTACTGTGAGTGAGAGTGTAAAGGCCTTCAGATCCCCTTTATTCAAATCTATCAATTGTGGTATTTTGCTTAATACAGGACAATGCTGACTTGAGTAGCAGTAACACATGTGGTCTTCATTCTGGTTCAATGGTTCAAAGATCACTTACTTGGCCAGCTGTGTCTACTAGCTGAAGATGATATTCTTGCCCATTTACTGTGATCAGTTTTGTAAAAGCTAAGGAAACAAGAGAAATGCACTTCAGAATTAAACCTTAATAGCTTTATTCTCAAGGTCTACTGATGTCAGACCAGAAATTAGTAGAGAGAACTCTAGTCAAACAATTTAAAGTTTTTAAAAACAGGAACAAAAAAGACTAAATTGCACTGCTCTGTATACAGTTAGCATATTGCATACACTGAACATTAATGTTAACTAATTTAAAACTTTGAAAATTGGAACTGCACACACCGGATGAAGATTTTCTCATGAGGGTTACGTTTAAAGTACTTTAAGAACATAGATTTTTCAAATAGATAAAAATAGTGGTCAAATTGTAGGCCGAATTGGATTTTCACATTAAGGGTTACCTGAATGCAAGTCAGCGTCAAGTTACTTACAATTTAACAAGAAGTTTTTAAGTTTCAAAACCATTCACTAAATCCAGTTTTCCTGGTCTGAATACTCACCATGAAGTGAACCACCAAAAACTTTTAGCACAAATGAATTAAAAATAGCACTGATTTTAAACAAACTGCGCGCACACAAGACCACTGAAATTCTGACTTGAGACTGTCACACCACTATTTTTAACTTACTGCAGTAATCGCAGCACATTCAGTTCTTAATCAGGAAGTACATTCAGTACTATTAGGGAAAATCAGAACACTATTTATCTTACTATATTTCAGGATATGCCAATGCACATTATGATCAGAGGATTCTCTGGAAGCTACAACTCAATTCTTTTTTGCTTTTGCGGGTGTATATTAGTATAGTAATGTTATATTAAGTAAGTGTTATATAAGCTAGTTGCCTCCAGTATTTTACTAGCATAATCCATGCTGGGAACATAAGGAGCCAATTTCAGAAATTTGTTTTGGCCCAGGTGGTTAATCTTTGTACTTCCCAAACATACACCTTAGCTTTAAACACTCTTGATATGTCTCTAGAGCTATTACAAGGTTATGGACTAAAAGTTTGTTTTATGGACGTAGGTCCTCTAGTTTATAAAGCAGCACAGATTTCCTGAAAGGATGGAAGTCACAAAAGCCAGCACCTTAACATTAACTATTTCAGTGCTAAATGTTTTAGCAAGAACATCCGGCTGATGTGCTTATCACACAGTTCCTGACTGCCTCCCAGTGCCCAAAGATTTTTGGGAATCCTTTTACCCAGCTACCAAAACTGCTAGCTTCCCCCTTGACAACCTCCACAATGTAGTGTGTTTCCCTCTTTCAATATAAACTTTTGCAGTGCATTGAAGGTGATAACTTTGAATATTAATGTTGGTGCTTTCCCTTAAACTAAACGATTAATACTGCAAAGGCTCTATTATTCATTTTCGTGTTTTCTTAGATATATGGAGGTTTATCTATCCAGAGCCACTGCAGAATTGCCTGTCAGGGTGAAGCAGATTGCCATTGCGAGTAGTGAAGATTTTAGCATTGTAATTTGGGTGCCTCCTGCTCCCGATACTTAACTCCTCCACTGCATGCTTCCCTTCTTAAATCTTGTTACTGTTGACTTAGTAGTGATGAAAATTTCTTCATTTAGTATGTACATTGAGTTTCTAGAAGAAGTCTGGAAGAGCTGCCATCAGTTTTTTACCCCTTTGAACTATGTAACAGCACACAGAGAAGTTCTAATGTTTCAAGTTTTTTTTTTTATTGGTCAGAGTTTTGATATGGTAGATGATAGTGCTATCCTCTTCCATTTTCTGGACCTCTTAAATATTTGTGTTAATGTGACTTTGTCTAACAGGGCTTGTTTTCCATCCTACTAACTTGAATCAAGAATCTTGCAAATGGTAACTATGTTCATTACCATTTGAGATAATAGTATATTTTCATCAACACCCTAGTAAATTTTCAAAGAGAGCAAGAACATATCTCCTATCATGTTTGAACTTGCAGATCTTCATTCCAGAAAAGAGCTAGAATAGTACTGGACATGGTGTAGCTTATTGAGAGAGACACCACTGACTTATCCAAACAGATACCTCCAACTATAGACATGTCAAAAGGCGGACTAGGGCCCTTTATCAGAGGCCATAGCCACTGATTGCTTCCTTCTTAGCTGGTTGAGGCTTTGCCAAGATAGCTCTCATCCATGCCCAATCTCTACAATACACACACACTGTGATGCATTTGGAGGTTACCTACTAGGATTAGTTAGCATATGACATCAATCCCTGATCATAATATCTACTTTACCTAAATTGTTCAATAGGGTGCTTGGATTCTGTGGCTGTCCAGTAACCTGACAAGCAATTCTGTAGTGGCTCTGGATAGATAAACCTCCATAGGTGTAACAACATAAAAATGAAAGTTTATATTGAAAGAGGGAAACACTACATTGTGAAGGTTGTCAAGGGGGAAGCTAGAAGTTTTGGTAGCTGGGTAACTGACTCCCAAAACCTTTGGGCAATAGGAAGCAAGTCAGGAATTGTGAGAAGCATATCAGCTGAATTTTCTTGCTGAAATAGCATGTCCATAATGCTTAGCGTTCCTTCGCTCACACACTTGTACTTAACGGTCTTGATCACAAGAGCAAAAATTGAAGATATTCACACTTAGTGTAATACAACTAACAAAGCTTTCACTTTCTACTTCCCAAACTGAAAGATTGAGGAGATAAAGATTTTTGGGTATTCAGTCTTTCAGGTTCCAGACAAATTAACCTCCAGCTCACAGGCGAGAGCACTTGAAGGCAACACAAGCAAGATTAGACTAGCAGGCAACAGAATGAATATGAGCTGCTGACACGTTAATGCGCATTTGGGGGTGATTTTAGTCCCTTTTTGTACTGCTATTGTCTGTGCCACAGGAAGAGTGCCACTGAATATGTATGTGCAAATAGATTTATAGCTCAGCAGGATTATCCTTGAGTGGAGGTATAAAAGATAATGGCAAACTGTCCCCACAAAGCTACTGGGCTGGTAGCTATTCTTAAAAAGAGAAGCTGCCTCTCAGAAGTTGAGCAATTACTTCTGCACCCACTTCCTTGAATTTTATCTGTTCTTCATTCATGCTCCCATCCCCTTTGTTTTTGCCTCTTTTTAGTCTTCTGCCAAGATACTTTCTACTACAGTCCCCGCAAAGCCAGACCAACAGAGCTATCCTTAGACAGGCACTCTGAGCTATTTGTTGCTGCTGTTTCTCATGGCTGGACAAGTCCCTGGTGACTAACATGAGGCACATTTTCTCCTCAGAGGTGCAGTGGGCTGTCTCCACCTCATTCAGTCCAGCATGCATCACAAGCAGGAAACAAATTTAGTTCTTAATTGAAGTGCTTTTGGTAAATCAAGTCGACCTATTTGTGCCTTACTTACTTGCTCCTATTTTAGAAAGCCTCTGGTTCCTCTCCCCCTTATGACATCTTCACAGAACTGAGTATGCTAGGCTCCTTCTGAACAAGCAGTCTGAATGCAATAGTCACTACCCATCTAAATAGTTTAAATCCTAGTCACTCTTTCTTCAGGGCCCAGCTGGAGCAACACAAATTTAAAGTAACGTCACTGCTTGGGAGAAGACTAGGTTAACTTTCTCTTCCAATTCCATTTCTCAAGCACCGCTGCTCTAAAATTAGTCTCATTAAGACACAAAAGAAGCTGAGAAATTTATCAGAATCACAGCCTTGGACTGTGTTTTTTACCAGCACAGTCAAGCTCAGCAGCTTAGACTTGCCTTGATAGTGTAAATATGCAAAAAAATTCAAGGCACATGAATCGGATCACTACATACCTCCCAAATCCATTCCAATTCTTATATAGATGTACTCTACCACAAGTAGAATCATGGAAGTTAGAGGCTGGAAGGAATTCGACAGATCATCAAGTTCAGCCCCCTGTGGTGAGGCAAAAGCAAGTAACCCTACATTGCCCCTCACAGATGTTTGCCCAACCTGTTTTTAAAAACCTCCAATGATGGGAATTCCACAACCTCCCTTCGAAGACTATTCCAGAATTTAGCAACTCTTACAGTTAGAAAGCTTTTCCTAATATCCAGTCCACATCTCCCTTGCTGCAGATTAAGCCCATTTCTTCTTGCTCTAACTTCAGTGGACAAGAAGAACAATTAATTGCAGTCCTCTTTATATCAGCCCCTAAAAGATTTGAAAGCTGTATAAGGTTCCCCCTCAGTCTTATTTTCTCAAGACAAAATATACCCAGTTTTATTTAACCTTTTATTTATTTATTTTTTAAAAAAGGTCAGTTTTCTAAACCTTTATCATTTTTTGTTACTCTCCTCTAGAGTCTCTCCAATTTATCTATATCTTAATGTGTGGTGCCCAGATCTGGACACAGTACTCCAGCTGAGGCCACCCTAGAGCCAACTATAGCCTGACAGTTACCTCCCATGCCTTATCTACAACACTCCTGTTAATACATTCCAGAATATCAGCCTTTGACAACTGTATCACATTGTTGACTCATTCAATTTGTGATCCACTATAACCTTTAGATCCTTTTCAATAGTACTACTATCTACCCGATTATTCCCCCCATTTTGTAGTTGTGCATTTGATTTTTTCTTAATTGTAGTACTTTGCAATTGTCATTACTGAATTTCATCTGGTACAGACCAATTCATTTGTCAAGATAGCTTTGAATTATAATCCTGTCCTCCAAAGTGCTTGCAACCTACCCTCCCCTCCCCCCCCCCGCTTGGTGACATCATCTGCAAAATTTTATAAGCATTCTCACGCCACTCCATTATCCAAGTCATTAATTAAAATACTGACTAGTACAGTACCAGACCCAGTACAGACCCCACTAGGTATGCCCTGTCTGTTGAGAGAGCAAGCCACTGATAACTACTCTGTGAATGGTCTTTCAAACTGTTATGCATCCACTTCATAGCAATTTCATCTAGACCATATTTCCCTGGTTTCAATATGAGACTGTCATGTGGGACTGTCAAAAGCCTTACTAAAACAAAAACAAACCCAAGATATCATGTCTATTGCTTCTCCTTGATCCAGTAGGCCAGTAACCCTGTCAAAGTAGGAAATTAGGTTGATTTGGCATGATTTGTTCTTGACAAATCCATGCTGGCTATTTCTTATAACCCTATTATCCTCAAGGTGTTTTAAAATTGACTGTTTAATAATTTGTTCCAGTATCTTTCCAGGTATTGATGTTAAGCTGACTGGCCTGGGCCTTCTTTGGTCTCCTTTTAAAGATAGGTGCTATGTTGGCCCTTTTCCAGTCCTTTGGGACCTCACCTATCCTCCATGAATTCTCAAAGAGAATAGCTAAAGGTTCCACAATTGCTTCAGGTAGCTTCTTAAGTACTTGAGGATGAATTTCATCAGGCCCTGCTGATTTGAATACATCTAACTTTTTCTTTTACCTGTTCCTTCCGTGTTTTGGCTTGAGTTCCTTCCACCATGTTAATATTAATTGCGTTGCGTATTTGGTTACCATTAACCCTTTCAGTGAAGGCTGATGCAAAATAAACATTAAATATCTCAGCCTTCTTGATGTAATCAGTTATTAGCTCTCCTTCTCCACTGTATAGATCTACATGTTGAAGAACTACAGCTTCCTTCATCTTTCTCCTGCTCCTAATGTATTTAAAGAACCTCTTATTGCCTTCTTTTGTCTTTCTAGGTTTTTCTGATTTTGTTCCTACCTGCTTGTCAATAAAAAGGGAAGAACTAAAGATCTATGCTTAATAAGTCAATGTGAGAATTTGATAAAATTTGCTCGTTTCCTTGCATCAATGGAGATTTTACACCCGTTTCTAGAAACAAAACGGAGGGTTCTACATTTAAAAAAAGCCAACTGGTGGAGATAAATTGTCTTGGGCCCCAAGACTGACTTTACAGTTTGTTAGGCAGTTTTATTAAGAGCTCTCACTAGTGGTTATGGGCATTTGCAAAACTGAACTACTGCTTTTGCCTAAGTAATTCAGCATTTGAATTCAAAGTAAAGTTTGGGAAAAATTGTAAAGACTAGACTCATGAGAGCACTAAGTTTGAATTACCATAAAAAAAGCTTCAGAAGTTGAATCATTTTGTATGTGGCATTTGGCAAAAGTGAATCATACCAAAGTCCTGATACAGGAACGTGTAGTACAGGAATACTTTAAATTATTTAATTTAAAGAAACTGATAACATTGTAGGGAAGTTACTGCAAACAAAGACATCTAGAGGCCAAAAAAAAAAAAAAAAAAAAAAAAAGAAAAAGAAAAAGAAAAAAGCTATGATGTTTCTTTAGCTTACATTTCATTTACTTCTGTGGCACTACAGCAGAAATTTTAGCACTAGATTCAAGTCAAAGGTTTTATAATTTGTTACTAAACATTTTGGAAAAACGCAAACCCTCCCTCAGGCACAAGATTTGAACTCACCTGCCACTTTGTCTCAAGTCTCTAGTAAATAATAGTGGCTAATGTCAGATTCTGAAGGAACAGAAAAAACAGAATTGCTTTCATGTTTCCCACTGTCTTATGCCTCTGGCATAAACAGAAGCATCGCAGTGAGATATTCAAAATAAGATTTAGTGATTAGAGATGCATATTAAAAAGAGTTTCCATTTTCAAACAAACAATTTAGATAGTAATGCAAATACACTGCCTTTTAACAAGTTTAATCTGTAACTGTAGAGACAAGAGGACAGACATTTGAGACACTAGTGTGGTCACAAAAAAAGTTTTAAAATTTGCCAGAAGGTTTTTTTGGTTTTGTTTTTTTTAAAAACTAGATCACTAACAGAAAGGCTTCCGTTTTCAATTCCAATGTGAATTGAAGGGAAAGATTCTTCCATTATTTTCCAAAGAGGTTTTCCTTATAATACACTTATTCTCTACAGCCTTAGCTCTTTAGGGCAAGGCAGAACTACTTCTCTTAAAGGTTTGGGCCTGAGGGCAACAGCAGCAGTCCACTGTATGCTATCAGAGTAAGACCACCACCTTCTCTTCAACATATTAGTCAGTTTATACTTTGAGAGCTTTGCCTCCCACACATGGCCAATTACAGATTGATACATACGATGCATATTCTTTAAAAGAGAAAAACCTCAATAAAATCTTCCTTCACACTGAAGGAGAGGGCAGAAGAGAAATTCCTGCAAAAAGTGTTTTTCTTAAGAAAAACATTTACGAGGCAAGAAATCCTGTAAAATGGCATCGTCGCAGAATTCAGTAGGTGTTAGCTTTACTGTTACAACTACAGATACGAGATGTAAAACCCCTCTTAAAAGCTCAATTAAGCAAAAAACTTTCAAACTGTAGAATGCCAGTTAAAACTGTAGGCAAAAATAGGGTCGTCACAAAAGAAAACCTTGTGGTGAAGAGGAATTTGGTATATCCTACTGTGGAAACAAGTTCTGGAACACAGATTGTATTCCCTCCTGGAGACTGAATCCAAGTGAGGCTGCTTAGTATTGGCTTAGTAATGGTGTGAAGAAGGGACAATGTAGCTGCTCTGCTGAAGTCTGATGAGAAATTTGATCCTTAACTGAAGCAGGCAACAGCAAGTGACTTGCCTCTACTAGTGGGCCTTGACAGGACCCCACATGTCATAGCATGGTGAGATTCAGACAGTCCTCTTGATAACAATGTTGTTCATCAAACTGCTGTCAAACAAAACAGTTTGCTGGACTTAAGGGATTTAGTGCGCTCCAAAAAGAACCTCAGAGACCCTTTAATACCTAGCATATAGAGAAAAGATTCAGTGAGTGAGGTTAAGAACAGGGAAAGCAATGTTGGCAGTTTGACAGACTCTAGTCTAAAGAGCATCAAATGACTCCCTAGAACCACGCCCAGTGGAAGCTTAGTATGAAGGCGGGTCATGAAAGTCAAACTCACTTGGCCCACAAGCCTCTCTCACTGCCACCAGGCTATAGACCCTCCATGTTGAGCTCACAATAACGAAACTGTTCAAAATGCTTTCAGCAGTTTTGTCAGGGCCACATCAGACAACCTGTTCCTTTAGTGGGAGACGGTTTAGAAGTGTCAAGGCTCGCGTGAACCTGAAATCAAACTGCAGAGATGGGGCTACCATTGACTAGTTCATGTTATACCATACAGCCTAACTTAGCTCAGAGGAATTAAGTTCTTTGAGTTTAACCTGAAGACTAAGTAGTCAAGCAAGTAAAGGGGGGTTCATATGCGCACCTATTTACACAATCCCAGAATTCTTTTCCCTCTTAGAATTGTAGGCCTTTCTGACATCCCTCCCCCCAAGATGCCAGAAGCACTTGAGCCATTTGTTGGAAACACTACACCTACAGATAGATCTGTTAGAAATAAAACTCCCGGGTTGGCTGGAAAGAGATGCCCTGATTAACAGACAATCTGATACTGACCTGAGCAACTCAGCCTGATGGGACTGACTTTGGCTCTGTAAAGTGGACTGTGCTACAGTGGCCATACACAGATAGGTATGGTTATGAAGTTCAAACCTCTGAGCTTTGCTATTAATTTAGCTGCTGGAGGGACTAGTGGAAAAGCATAAAAATGCCTCCCCTTCAGAGTGAAATGGAGACATCCCTTGACAGCAAAGCCTTCTCTAGAAGGTATTAGCAAAGGACAAATAGCTTCCAGGTCTGTTTAATGGTGAATACTCTCACCTGGAGAAGATCCAGCCAGCTTCTCAATCCAGAGACTACTTGTGAATTCAGTCTACAATAGTGTTCTTCTCCATTAAATACACACCAACTACGTAGGTTTTGTAGAAAAGCCCACTCCAATGCCTAGAAAGACTGCCAACAGAGTATGCTTGACAGCATTGCAATACTTATGCTTGTCCATCTGAAACCAGGACTGCATTTTGGGATAGCAGGTCTCTGAAGGTGCTTAGTGCACACAGGATTGCCACATCACCTGAAAATTAATGCTCAGTTGTTCCCCAAAAGAACCACTTCCTTATGTTGAGACCTTTTAATTAACCTCCATATCCCCCAAGCTGAATCGATCTGTGGTTGCTGCAAACTGGAGGTGTTTAGAAGTCAATTGGTACTTGAAAACTGTCTCAGTCTAGTAACAGGCCAAAGACACCTGAAGTACATCATCTTGTATTACCCAGATGTGATGCTGGAGTTCCTTTCATGTTTGTTTCCACTAGCATCTTATGGTCCTATGTAGTTTTCTCACATGGAAGAAAGCCACAGGACTTAACTGGTATTTTTCCCTCCCACCACTTTGAGACACTCAAGGGCAAGACAGACCAAAGAAAATGCAACAGGATAGTTTATCCTTTACCATATATGAAGAGACCTCCACTTGCTCTCCACTATATTCCGATGCAAAATGGGTCCTCAAGCTCTACCTCCTGAGACCCAGACTCCTGCAGCCAAGCACACACTTAAGGAGAAATGGATGTCATAAGAAGCTATTGAAAATGCCTTTTATTAGAAATGAAATTTCACAAAAAGACGTAGTGTTCTGGTTTTGGAAAAGTTGACAAACAACTTTAAATGAGTTCCTGGTCCATGAGTAGGACTACCAGGTGCTATCGTAACACAAATGAATTCTCAGGGAGGATAGGTCCATCAATTGCTATTAGCCAAGATGGTCATGGATGCAACCCTATGCCCCTGATTGCTAGAAGTTTGGACTGAACAGAGGATGGATCAGTCAATAATTGCCCTATTCTATGAATTCTTTCCAAAGCATCTGGTACCAGCCACTGTCTGAAGACAGGATATTGGCAAGACAGACCATTGGTCTGACCCAGTATGGGCATTCTTCTGTTATTAAAAAGAAGCCTACTCGGAGATTTTATTTTTCCATCTTTTATGTTACAAATTTTGATTGACCATCTTAATCATGCAGTGAGTTTTTCCAAAAAAAAGTTATTGGCAAAATGTCAATTAGCAAGGGCAAGTCTCTAAAAATGTAGGACTTGACTACTCTTGCGGTAATTATTTTGTTAAGTTTTCAAGTGCAGACAAGCCCTTTAAGCAGACAAACCCTTTAATGATTTAAGAAGATCTGACCAAAAGGAGAGATTTTTATGAAAAAAAGAGTATCTGATAGGACATCACTGGATCTCTGAAGAAAAGCCAGAGCAGAATAAGTGAAACACAGCAACAGTAAGAGGGTAGCATTTTTTATCACCAGGGGTGGAGTTCAATGGATAGTAAGGACACCGCTACTGCTGTTCTTAAAAAAAGTCAATCCTATAATAAGGAGCTAAATACACTAGAATGAGAAACTTGCATAGATGTATCTTTGGAGAAAGACCTCTTCCCCCACCCCCTTGCAGTATTAGATCTGAAAGAGAATGACTAGAAACTAGCGTTTAAACTTAATTTTTTATTATCCAAACAGAGAAGTGCAGAGAATAGACAGCATAAAGAATACCAAACTGGATGAATTTGGGGACTTTTACATACTGACATTTATCAAGATGTACCAATGAAGTTACGTTCATAAGAGTAACATGACTAACAAATACAATGTTCTTAACAGAAGACAACCACTGCGATATATTTTAAATCAGATTTTAGTATTTTTTCTGGCATTGTGTTTGAAGTCAAACCACACATACTATCCTGCTCCTTTTGCATATTACAGCGTGTAATATGTGCAAAACAGCTTTCTACCAAACAGTGTTACCCTGTTCAATGCACTTGAAGAGTCAGTGTTAATATGAAAGTCCTCATCTGGATTATCACTCCATATAAAAAGCCTTTTTGGTGATTATGCAGAGAGAAGAAAGTTTAATTTACAGGGAATTACATGGAAAGCAGCTTCAATTACCTAAAAGATACTTACTGTTTTCTATGGTTGGATCATACGAATCAACAAACTGGCCTTCCACAAACTGAATAGTCAATGAAGATTTCCCTATAAAGCAAGCAAAAAATATTCATTTAAATACAAGTTTAAATGCCACTGTATAGAAACATACTCCAATGAGTTAATGAGTCAGAGTAAAGTCTGCTACCAGCTATGAAGAAATATTACAATAATCAGAGTTTAATGTGTTTTATGAAGTAAGTGTACAAACCTGGAGTGGCTTAAGCCCTGGCTACACTTGACAACTGAATCACACAGTTACTGAGGGTATGTATACACTGCTACAGCAGCAGGCATGGGCGCAGCGGCATCAGTTGAGCGGGTCTCTATAGACCCGCTTAGTCGATGGGAGCGTGCTCTCCGGTTGACTCAATTAGTCCACGTCCCTGGAAGGAGTAAGGCAGCATTGAGGGGAGGGCGTTTCCCTTTGACGCACAGCCGTGAGGATGCTGTGGTACGTCAATGTAAGTCCTTCGACAGGAGATATGCAAGCTACGTAACATAGCTTGTGTATCTCCCACCAACCACCGCCGCTAGTGTAGACCGGCCCTGAAAGTACCGATTCGGTAACCTGTTCTCAATCAGTACTGAAAATGAAGCAGGAGCTAGCACAGACAGGTCTGACAAGCAGTATTCATCAAGGGTTCTGTTTTCTAGCATAATCAGAGTTCCCATTCCAGTTTATAGTCTAGGAAACCAATCTCTATTCCAAGTGGTGTTAGTACTTGTATCATAGGACACGTTAATCAACACCACAAGATGGGATTTCCATACTTAATTACGAAGACAAGTGATGCAAGAGAAAACAGGAACTTGAAGGAAAAAAGGAAGGGAGCAAGATGCTAAATAATGGCAGTAATGAAAATTATTGCAGTGTCAGGATTAAGGACTGAGTTTTACATGAAGGTTTCAGGGCAAAGTGAGTCACCTGACCTATGCAGGCATTCCATCACCTATATAGTATTGAGTGGTGAAGTGTTACTTTTATCAATTTGGAACATTAGAGAACGGCTGTGCCAAATCAAAATTACTACATTTTATTAAAATGCATTTATCCAATCTGTAGCAGTTGAAGGAATAAAACCACTATTATAGCTAAAACCCTCTTAATGGTTTCATTCTAAGAGGCATTTAACCCTCTACCATCATAAGAAAAAAGTTGGAGACTTTAGGATTCAGATTTGACTTTCAAGTTATACCAGTAAGAAACTCAGTGCTGCAGGAGAACGCGCCGGTTCAAAGTCCGTCTGAAGTGCAGACTCCATAAGTATGGCTTTCAAACGCGCGTCCCTCTCCTTTTGGGTGCGTGGCTTGAAGGCCTTGCAGATTTTACATCTGTCCTTCTGATGCCGCTCTCCGAGACAGCAGTCGTGAAGGTCACTCGCTGGGAAAGCCCTGCCACAAGCGGCGCAGGCTTTGAAGTCAGTTGAGCCAGGCATGGCCCAACCTTAAGCCCCTGAGGGCTGTCTGTCTATCTAAATACTTAACACTTAACTCCAACAATTATGCTACTTAACTAATTAACCGTTCTGTCAATTAACCACACGATACAAAAGGGGATGCTACTTGCAAGAGCAAGAGGCAGACGTTCCAGGATCCGTCACAGGCGGAAAGAAGGAACTGAGGGCCTGCGGGGCTGATGGTGCCTCATATACCGTGGCATGAGTGCGGCACTCCAGAGGGCGCCTGAGCGACCCTACGGGGCTTGCTAAGGGGAAAAAAGTTCCAGGAACCAGTGCACGGGGTGCGCACTCACCTACATGGGAATGGATATGAGCAATCACTCGAAGCAGAACTTAAAATTTCACATTCCAAGAACCTTGATTAAGAACATCTTGCCTCCACACCTTTCATGATTAATCCAGGGGCCTATAATTTAAGAACAGTTAAATGTCCAGCCCTTATCATTCTGAGAAATAATGTAACATTAACTGATGCAAGCATGTCCACCCAATTCTGATAACGATTTGAAAATCAGTGAGAAGCGTGGCCTGCCCTGTTCATCTCAACAATATGCCACTAAAGGTTTAAGATCCAACCCACATTTAACTGGCTTTAAACTGTAAAGCTCAGTAGCAAGTAATTCAGTTTGTGTCTACCCAGCAACTTCTGTCATCACAACCACATTTGTGCACTTACACCTCGGAAAGATAAGTACACAGAGAACAATGAGGGGCAGTCCAGTCCAGCATGTCCTACTTCACAAAGATCTGGGAAGGAGAACTGGCCAACCGATTACACAAAAATAACTGGGGTCCCAGATGCACTGCAAACACTATGCTTAATGATGTTATAGGACCAGGTTGGCCAAACTTACCGACCATCTGAAACCCCCCTCCTCACTGGCCAGAATCCTTTAGCTCCACTACCCTGCTGCAAGACAGAAGCTCCAAGCTCCCCACCCCAGTCTGGTAGGCAAAGAATGGGGGGAGGGGAAGCACACTGGGGGCTTTGCAAGCTGCACTTTGGCTCATGAGCTGCATGTGGCTCTTTTACAGGAACAGTTTGGCCACCCTTGTTATAGGAATACAAATGAGCCAACCTAGGCCTCTGGCAGTTGTGAACCACTGTTGGCCCCTACAGTAAGCTATTTGAGATTGACAAGCAATATGCAGAGAGTGTCTGAACTACAGAAGTTGGAGAATCATTTGACAATTTGTCCCAATCACTCTTTGCTTCCTGTAAGACAGTCACAAAGTTGGAATATGCAGAAGGCAGCATTCATAACTGGCAGAGACTGGCATGCAACAATTAGAGGGCCAGTTTCCTGTTCTATGCTGCTCCTACTTCCCTTAAGTGTTAAAAAAGAATTCTAGTATCACACTAAGGAGCTGAAAGAAAACTGCACCAATGAGGTTTTTAAAAAATTTCAACTTAACAGAACATATATTTGACAAGTTTATTTAAAAATATGAGCTAAAGTCTTTTCATGGGCCAAGTCTTTTCACAGGTTCAAGGGTCTGTTTTCCGTTCAACAGCTAATACTACCTAAAGCAGTGAAGGAAATATTGATTCTTACACAGTTTAAGTATTAGAACAGTCATCAATTCTTAGAGGGGACGGGGAAACCTTAAACTTAGGTCTGTGCAAATTAAAGCCTTGCAAGTCCACCATTAGATAGGGGACTTCATTTTAGTTTACTCTCTGGCATATTCTGCTTTTAAAGTTATTTGTATGGTCACAATTTTAGCTGAAACTTGAGCAGCCACTGAAAGGTTGGATTTGTTGTCTTAACTAGTGACTAAGGCAACTAGTCTAATTCTCAAGAGGGATTTTGCTAACTGCTCATATTAGCCAGGATACTCAAGTTTTTGGTATTCAGAACAATATTTTCCCTAGTATTAACTTCCATGCACTACAACATACTGCTTTTCAGAGACTATTGGATGTTGCCTGATTTGATAAGGGGTGTTTATGAAAGGCATAGCATATGTTCTCCCATCCCCATGCCCAAATTTATCACTTCAACCCTACCAGAACCATATATTTGAGCAGTGCAGTGTGCTACAATATGTAGCATTTCTTGGGCAATGTGGTCATCTGGTTACAGACTCTGTGTGATGGTGAAACAAAATATCATGGAACCTGTGTTATCTAGACAGTACTTTTAAGCATGATAGTAAAATGATGCCAGACAGTCTGAAGCAAGCACTTGGAAGCATTTCAAGTTGGAAGTTGAAGTTACAGAACCATTTCCATTTCAGTGACCCCTCTTCATGCAGGAATCTGCAAGATCCTATTTCATCATATGTTTACCAATACACTGCAACATAATCCTACAAAGTTAGATATTTTTAGACCTGGAAATTAGCTTTTCTTGTTCCTTTGTAACCCGTGTTAGTATATTGGTTTCACTAGCCAGAGTGAACACTTAGCAGCTTCTAAGTCTTCAGCTACTTTGGTACAGTCACAGGTCACCTCTTGACCTGGTGGTTAGTGCCATGAGCAACCAATTAAAACAAATGCCATGTGACTTGGTTGTATGCCATAACCGTTTTGGTGACTTGAAAGCAATGAACTGAAATGGAGGTGGATGCTCAAAGCTTATCTAAATAATAATTGCAAGACAGCTCTGAGCCCCTCGGTGCCCCTCTGAGCTAGATATCTCTACAAGGGAATATTTTGCAAGCATACATACCAGTCCTCAAATAGTTCTATATATTTCAGAGATGGGAACGCTTATGAAAGAAGCCACAGAATTGGCCTGTGTTCTAGTGGAGTTAGCGGTCAAGAACTCCAAGCAGAGGGGAGGCGGGTGGGTTGAAGAGTATCCCTAGGGACATACATCTCAAAGAACCATTGATACTGCACAAGGCGAGTAACTTCCTCTTCTTTGAGTAATGTCCCTATGGGTGCTCTGCTGTAGGTGACTCCATGGCAGTATACCCCCTGGAGGGCTGGGGCTTCAGAGTGGAGTCTGTTATTGATGATAACACTGTTGAGTCAATTATGGCATCAGAGGCTGAGTCTTGGGTAATTGCATAGCATTCTGCCAAAGCATTGGCAGAAGCCCAAATTGCTGCCCTGCAAATTTCAGAGATAGGGACATCTTTAACAAACAGAATCCAAATGGAAATGTATTTTATAGAATGGATGCAGATTCCTGACAGGGATAGCAAGTTCTGAACATGGTAACAGTGGTTAATGCAACTAGAGATTCATTTAGAGAGTTTTTGAGCGGATATTGTGGAGCCTTTAGATCTTTCCGCAAATGAAAGGAAGAGTTTGGGGGACTTCCTAAAGTCTTTAGCATTCCATATATAGCATTGACCCCCTATTGTCACAATGCCCTTTTGGCTAAACTTCAAGCTAAAGTAAATGCCACCAGAAATGCCATCTTCATGGATGTATGTAACAGGGAAGAAGTGGTCATAGCCTCAAAGGGTGGTCTGGTCAAGGTTCTTAGAACTAGACCGAGGTGCCAGACTGGAGTGGGTGGTCTGATGTGCAGAAAGAGGTTTCCCATGCCCTAAATGATTCTGTGTGTTGAGTGGGCGAACACCGAGTATCTGTCCACTGGATGGTGGAAGGCCATTATGGTCGCTAGATGTACTTTAAGTGAGCTAAGAGAGCCCAGACCTTTTGAGGTCTGGAATCAATGGGCGTAAGGAAGATGTCAGGGCCACTTGTTTGGAAGTGCACCAAACATGGAATAGTTCCTATTTTTGAAGGAAGGTACGATGAGTCTCCAATTTCATACTGTGCATTAACATGTCTTTTACCTCCTCGGAGCATTCACACTCTAGATGTTGGAGCAAAGCCTGGAGCCGGAAGATCTGCATATCAGGGCAAAGGATCCATTCATTGTTTTGAGAGATCAGGTGATGAAGAGGCCAAAGAGGAATCGGAGAACATACTGCCAGCTGCGCCAGGTACGAGTACCAAATTCGTCTCAATCAGTTTAACTTCCGCCTTTCCACTCCATATCTTTAACAGGACCTTGAACACCAGAGGAAATGGAGAAAAGGCATACAGTAGGTCCCTGCCTGGGGAAAGATGAGGGCATCCTCCAGGACTCTCCCCCACAACCCAGCTCTGGAGCAATAGCAGAAACATTTCCTGTTCCAGTAAGTGGTAAAGAGGACTGTTGACAACCACCCCTTGGGCCACAGTGGAGTCCACCCTGCTGATGAATGGTCTCTGCTAGGGGATTGTTCTTCTCCTCACATTCCTGGCCGGTCTCTGCTCTGCCCTGCCAGGACCACAGCCTCTGCCCCTTCCCCTTCTTCACCTTGCACCTGTAGGGATTGGGTATCATGAACCCTGCAGCAGCACAGGGAGCCTTCAGCAACTCCACTGTCAAACTCACTTACTGCTGCTTCACCAGCTGATAGTATGGGGGCCATCTCTGGGCAGGAGCCATTCAACAGCAGGTTGGCATCTTCTGCAGCAAGGGGCTCATACTCAACATGGTCCCGGTAGGACTAGGAGACCTTCTGGAGTGGATGACTATGCAACTGGGCCAGGATCACTCAGGGAGAGCAGATGACCATATAGCAAAAGAGTTAGTGGCCACAAAGCAGCACTGGAGCTAGAGATCTGAAGGATTAAATACAACAGGACTTTGAGGTCAACGTTCAGAAAGAAAATGAATGCAATTACATTTGTGGCAGGGAGTCAACTGCACTAGTACAGTAAGGGGGCAAGTCTATTTACAGCAGTAATAGGTTGCAAAAGAAAAACTCTGGTGAATACTCTGATATTGAATTCAAAACGATGAAAAAAAAGTCTGGAAAGGGAGAGAAAGACAGTGTGCTACAAAGCCTGCAGAACAGAATTCTCTGGAAAGACGAATCTCACTACTGAACATTTGGGGGGGGAGAGAAAGGAAGTCAAGCAAAGGTAGGCCAGGCTATAACAGAAGCCTGTCTGGGAAGAATGAGACGCAAAGGAAGAAGCTATGTATTTGCCACACAATTTGGTATGCATATGGTGCTTTAAGGTGATTCCAATGAATGCTGTCCATGGTTTGAACTCTGTTTCAGAAGCTTGTACCAGCAGCGCACACTTGCCCAAAATATCATCAGCTAGGATGGGGAAAACATGCTTGAATATTTTGTTCACTGCAAAGCTGCAATTAAGGGTCTTTTGAGTGGTGAGAAGTAGTTCTGTTTAGTAAGTGATGAAACCCCAGAGCTTTTCAGACAGCTAGCAATGAATGTCCCCGCAATATTCAACAGTGGGGAGAAAAAACAAAACCAAACCCCAAACCAATCAATAAATACTATTCTATTGAAATCCTCTGTTCTTCAGTGCAATGCAGGGGTCATTTACATTTGGATTCAAGACGTGTTCCAAGAGTACAGCCAAACATAGGAAAATGTGTCAGTCAGCACTGACTACATGATGCATATGCAATGCTTAGTAAAGGACTTGAAATAAATGTAGTCACGCCAACTGCACATTCCATGTATTGTGCATCTTTTCTATCAAAACTGATGTGTTCTATGACATCAATAAAATCTGTGGTACATTTTAACATGCCAATAGACAAAGGTGAATGATTTTTAAGTCTGGGCAAGCAACAACATGAACCCACTGGTTTTTGCATCTGCTCTCTCCCGTTGTGCCATTTTGCTGGTTTTTCTGGCTTGAGGCAGCAAAATTCATTGATTCGTATTGTGCCCGTTTAATACTCATTAAAGATGCAGTCAACCCAAAGAAGGCAATAAAATTACATAAAGCAGATGAGGAAAACGAAAATCAGCAAGAACGGAATTGCAAGTTATCTTCTCTTTGTGTATCCACCAAGTTTATTTGAAAATGGAAACAAATGTATTCTTGATACATCGCATGGATTTAACATCAATTTACAAGTTGCAGCTGATGTAGATAATGCCTTAAAAGAAGCAGAAGTCAATGGGCTCCAAAAGGCAACTCCTTCCATATGCAATGCATGTTTTTGCATCAGATTTTCAAAGCAAACCAAAGAGCAATCATATTTTACAACGTACCTGACAGATTATGGTTCAGGATCTCTTTTTGTCAACTAGTAAACGGTTTGATCTATTTGTCAAGACTTAGATGTCATGCACTTTTAGTTACTATAAGAATAGTCTGCACGTTTTCCCCTCACCAGGGAGAAGAGTTCAAGCATAGCTTTGACTTGCAGAGGATGTGTGGAGTGCCCTGTCATGACAGGGCACCAGGATTTGAGCATTACAGAAGTAAAACCCAGTCACTGCCTGTCATGTCCAGCGTAGCACTACATGTTCTGGCAGTGCCAGTAACTTCAGTGTCTGTGGAAAGATTGTTCAGTCTGTTCAGAAAAGTTCAAGAAAAACATTGCACGGGTCTCTCCAAAGACCACCTTTGGCAGTTCAACGTTTTGTATTACAATAAGGACATGCACTCCAATTTGGAGAGCTTTCAAAATCCAGAGTGGTTTGCTAGCCCTAACAACAAATTATGCATTCTAGTACCTGTAACAAGAGGCACGAGTTTGCTCAAGCCTCCTAGCTGTGGGAACTGAAAACTATGGACAAAATTCTGTGATTTAGACTTTTGAATTAAGCTAGTCACAAAAATAAAGCTTTACATTTTCAAATCTCAACATCTGCTGTAATTGTCTGACTCTGCCCCCACCCAGTTTCCCACAATATGAAAATTCAAATAGATAAAAATTACAAAATCTTAAAAACCTTAGGTTTTTCCCTTCTAAGAAAACTGAACTATATAAAAATTTTTAAAAAGTGCTTAAAACAAAAATAGACAATCAAAATTAAAAAATAAAAGCCTAATTCTGCCAACTTATTGATAAGCTAAACTAATTCAGCTTTAAGTCTCATAAGGCACAAGATATACACCACGAGCAGTTCCAACTAGCAGTCATGGGTAGTAAAGAAGGAACTAAGATGGCTGGCCCCACTGCACCCCCTTCATGCACTGCTAGCAAAAAGACCCCATAGGAAGTATGTGCACTAAGAGTAGAATACATATTGATAATCACTGGAAGAACCCATGTTTTAATTATGCTTCTGCTAACTTGGTCATAGATCCTGGATGTTGTAAGAATTTTGGGCTATCAACTGTGAGTTACTTGTGTTTTGTCAAGCAAGCTGGAAAGGACCGGGGTTGCCTTCTGCTGCAAGTTAGTGCCTGGCTATAGGAAGGCAGGGTGTCAACTTCTCTTAAACAAGCACCTAGTGGTAACTATCAACTTGCCTCTTCCGCAAGTCAACTAGGTGTCATCACCCAGACTCTGAATTTTCTTGGATCCATACTGCTCATGTGAAGTCTGGATGTATACAGTAAGGAGATAGCACTGCTCCCAATCCTATAATGGACGGATCAAGTAACAATGGTGATTCCAAGTACTAAACAAGATTTTTTTGGATTTTTTCAGACTTTGGGTGGGGAGCAATGATGGCACTTGAGTGCATCGATTTCTATTGAGATTCTAGAGGATGACAGCAGATAACTGAGTGACTGCCATGAAGATGTGCTTGTGCAGGGTTTTATTTGTTCAGAATGTAGATTTTATGCACACATGAGGATGCTGGGGACGGGATGGAATGGGAAGATGGGTGATTACACTACATGCTTCTAATTATGAAGTGGATGTTATGACATTCTCTCATGATGCAACAGTAGCAAAAGATGTATAAAGCTTTTTAGTAGGGCAGTTTCAGTACATCAGTTTTCCGGACATCACCGTCATTCAAAGAAGGGCTAGGAAGTGACTAACTTATTAAGTGTTATGCCTTATGTAATCTGCTCCTTTGCTCCGAAGGAGTTGTCACTGAGCTAGTGTTGTATGCTGAGCTAGTACCCTCTTGCACCACTTAAGATTTAGCTTCACAGCACTTGAGATCCTCAGTGACTGTGAATATTTTCCAGATCATCTACCCTTTCACATACCCTATGCATTGATATGAATTGCAAGAAGTTTATCCTCATTTATGAATAGTCCTGCTTACTTGAACAAAGATAGTGAACCACCACTAGAAATAGACTGAATCTGTCTTGTCATTTAGTCATCAGCTTCTTAGTAATTCAGCACGCCCATGGCTAACTAGTGATAAATCTCAATCTGTTAAAAACTACAAAACAGAATGGATTTCAGAAACCCAATGCTGCTCTTTCCATAAGTGTCTATCAAAAGTTTTAAAAAAACACCTTACAATTTTAAGTGCACTATTTAAATCCCGAAACAGTATTTATCATGGTATCATCCAGCTTTTACAAGTAATATTCAGACCATAAACTTGACATCTTACAAAAATTGTCTGGATTTTCATGTTCTATAAATTAATCTCTGCATATTTTGTTTCACCACATTAAGATTCAAGTAATTTTGCAAAGAAGAGCCATCACTGATGTCAAGTCATATGGAACCAACTGTTGACAAGATAACTCAAATTATGCCTCAAAATGGTGGTTAAAAAAAAACTTTTGTACAAGAAGCTTCAGCCAATAATTTCTCTTTCAGTCTGAAGATGTTGGTGTTTTACAACTGGAAACCCCAAAATTTCTATAATGCAAACTGCAGAATTAGTACTCTCAGAGCATATGTTTAATACATAGATAGAGTGATGCTAGCTTTATGTCTAATGGGACATATTAACTGGATAACATGAGGAAACATGGGGTTGGCGCCTCAGAAGCGAGCAGCTCCCTGCAAGATGCTGAGCGAGCTCAGCACCATAAAGAATTAGGTCATTAATAATGGCTTTTGGCATTGTAATCAGAAAATTGAGGCTTTTATATGTACTATGTATGATTAAACCAGAGCACTGCTATACAATTAGGTGTAGGCATTCTAATCATCACTAATAAAGTTAAATTTACAGATGGATAATCTGTATGTTTAATCTTTTTAGGGTATTACTAAGCCATAGAGCCAAGATAGTTTGGACACCCTATTTAAGGGGCATACTTTAAGACAGACAAATATTGGAAACCCAGACAATGCAAGGTTAAAGATCTGGTGGTTTTTTGTTTTTCCAAACTGAACATCTTAGAAAGATAAAATGTACCTCAAACCATGTGTGAACTTCACCAAGTTGTGTGGTAGTTTCCTTAAGGCAGTGACATTATAATAGCAGGATGAAAAACTCGAGGAACTTTCCTCCTTCTGAGATCTGGCAAAAGGAACTTCATTAACTTACACTAAGGCTTGTAGCTGCCCCACTACCTGATTTAGAAGTTTTAGGGAAAGATATGCTCCCCTGCAACTCATAAATACACAGAGACAAGGTGATCCTTGAGTCCTGTGAAGAGCCACCATAAGCTTTAAGAAGTTTGGCAAGGCCACCCCTTGTCCTAGAACTTTCTGCTTGGGAGTCCTCCAAGCTCTAGAACCTTGGGAATCAGCTTTTGATGGCGGGAGATGAGGGAATTTCAAGGCCCAAAAATGGTAGATGAGCTGAACAGCAGCTCAGCACTACAGGAGAACACGGATTCTTCCCTGGCTTCTGCAGTAGGTGATCTTTCTAGATTAAGACGACACCCCATAACAAAAATATTGATGAAGATCAATTTTGCTAGCAATTTTCCCTGCTTTCTCCTCTGGACCACTCCTCTAAATCAGTGGTGCAGGATATGGTGAAAATGGATAGGCCACAATGCTTTGGGTGCTACCAGGAGCAAGATGGCCACACAGTGAACTCCACTCATGAGCCCTTCAGGGCTGCAGTAGGAAGTAGGTTTATGCTAGCATTTATTTTCCTTTCTAGTTCCCCAAATAAAACCTCTCAGGGTTTGTCAGAGACATGGCCTACTGCTGCAAGCCAAAGATGTCCTCTGGGAGGAGGTGACTGAGTGAACTGAATTGGGGAGGAAGTCAGAAGACATTCCCCATTCTTCTGGGCTCACTAAGTCTGCAGAAGAATCTCAAATAAGCCTTAGGTTTGTTGAGTACCCCTCACATTTCTGTGGCAGCAACCCCTCACAAAACCAGACTTAGTCTCACTGATAACCCTCTTTGGATCACACCAAGCTATCCATATAAGGAAAAGGGGTAGACTTTAAAATGAGCACTCAGGTCCCTGACCACTATTTGATTCAAGCTTAGTATTGTACCAAAGCTAGCTATTGCTAGCAGTGTTCCCAATTAAACTTTAACCTCAAAGCTGACTTTTCAACAAGTGGAAAGTCGGTGGAATACACTACTTCTCTACAGCTCTGTTTGCTACTAAGTCTCAAAAATTGTCAGACTTTGGAAGTGTTAGTCTGAATTCAAAGAACCCTGTCCAATTCACGTAACATGAAAATATTTATTTCCTTCCCAAATCTAACCTGCATTTTGACACAGATGTGGAATTTCATTGGTTTCTAATCAAGAATCTAATCTAAAAATCAAGTTTCTAATGGACACTCAGTTATAATTTACCTGTGGAACAGCAGCAGACACTCCACAGTTATGATTACTAAAGGTCTAATTTAAGAGTTGCTAAATCTGATGGTTAAAGCAGTATGATACAACGCACTAGCCAACAGAAATCTATTTATGTGAAGAGTTGAGAAACAATTTACATTTCAGTTTACACTTATCAAGAGTCAGATTCTGAACTTTGTATTGATTTTATATTTCTTAAATGTAGACCTTAGTGTGCTACAGCTGTAGGGTATTTGTTTCTCCCCTGGTACTCATTTTCAGACTGTGTGTATGGCTGAATAAAGATGAACTCAATGTCCTGCTATACAGACAGCATGCAAATCTTTTAAAGTAAGATTTGCTATTACATTGCTTTTACACTTCTGATCACCTTGCACAGTATTTTTAAAATTCAAACAGTTGCAAACTAGAGTGTGTTAAAGCAAGACCTAGGTACCTGTCTTCAGTTTATGGCTGTTAGTACTATTTTAGTGGGATTTTCATATTCCATTTCATCTTTATTCTGATGTTAATCTGCTTTTTTTGGCAAAACTGTAGCTGTACAAGTTAGGACCTGAAATTGCCATTTCCTAGGAAATGGAAATGGCAATGCCAGATATTTGCAGAGTTAATACCATTTGAGCAGGGTTACATTATGTGAATACAGGACAGTAACATACAGCTACATTTATCTGTATTATGCCCAGATCCACTTACCAGTTGTCTGACAGTAATTTTCTAAACCACACAATGTATAATGTGATTAAATGGCTTTTCATGGCTACCACACAAGTTTTAACAGGGGCAGAAATGCTGCATTTCCACCTCTATTCCAGGCTGCACATAGCATTTGTCTAATAGTTCTAGCAGGAGCAGCCATGTGAAACTAAATCCGATTCAATAGCATATTTGCTGTGCCACTTGAATATGTGCTGGAGCAACAGAGGCACAGGTGTGACTGAGGCCAAAGGCATGAGGAACAGGAGGTGGGCTAGATAAAATTCCTCTCACACCAAAAGCAGAACATCACTTGTGCGTCTAAATATCTCCTGTCCCCCATTCCCTCACGTGTAGCAAAGAAATGGATATTGATTGTGACAGGGTGCTGGCTGAGCCATAGGGGTTAAGCCAGCCCGCTGCCACCAAAGCCCTAATTAAGAGGGGAGTGGAGCCAACTGGGAGAGCCTGTAGGGTTGGGGCTAGTAAGGAGCAGCTGGTAGGTTCACTCAGCCTAGCCCAATAAAGGCTCAGGGGAGCATGGCAGCAAGGGGTAGCTGCAAGGGAAGGGGCAAGTGCTCATCCTGCAAGGGCGAAGCACCATGGGAGACAAGCTGCCCTCATTGGGGCTGAGGCTGCGTGGCCCTAGCCTGCGACTACTGCTGTATATAGTGGAGAAGCCTGCAAATAAAAAGCACTGGTGGGAGCAGGAAGCTGAGAACTGTGCGTGGTTTGTGGGTGCAGACGACCTGACCAGGAGGGGGGCCTGTGTGAACCTGATACAGGATCGTCTCGTTTTCATGCTATTTAGTGCTGCTGAACAACTTGTGAATAGTAGGAGAGAAAATACCACACAAATAATCTAGTAGCAGAATGTTACTTTCAAACCACATTGTAGTTCCTTCCTGTGGTCAAGTTATGATGGTGGAGACAACAGGGAGCCTTAAGTACTGCCGTGTAGCGAAAGTATGGTTTACTTTTTATCACGTACCACCCATGCTAAATGAAGCAGTGACTGGATATAGCTCCTTGGTTTGAAAGTGGAGCTAAGAAAATTTTAGGATCCCAAATTTATGACCCCAAAATAGAGTATGAGAAAATGAGAAGCAGGAAAATGCACAGAAGTGGGAGACTGGCAAAGTAAACGACTGGGAGATGGAAGAAGAGTACCAAGAGAAAGTAGTGAACATTCCTTAACTGCAGGAGGCAGATGGCTCAGAGGTGAAACAGATAGCTAACAGCAGAAGTCACCTAAACTGGAGAAAACCTCTTACCGGAAAGTGTGGTATTATAGAAACTCCTTTCCACTAGCTGTACTCAAAGTATTCACCCTGTACCATCCCCTCCCCTGCGCCCACACTTAGAGTAACTGATAATTATTTAAACACTGAGGCAAAGCTATGTAGAACTTTAAAAAAAAAACAAAAAAAAAACCTGACATTTGAAATATGGAGTTGTATTCCTTAAAACTATGCAGTTTACTGACTGGAGAAGGAACAGGTAGAATGTTTACACACAAATTATTTTCATTCATTAGTAGACAGTGCACAAAACTCTACACCTTTAAACAAGCAGTTCAAAGAAAACAACCTGTGCATCCACCAAAATGCACTTTAAGCTATCTGTACATATTGTTTTAAGGACTTAATACTAGAAAGGTACGGCATGATTCCTTGGCCAAGTCTATCCTGATACCAAATGAATAGGACTCTTACTAGATTAAATTTAATCAGATGAAAACTACTGGCACTGGTCTATCAGGAGTGCTATTTGTAGCTTAGCAGAAATCTCTGGGTCAACCTAACTTTCATATAGAACATAGAAATATAGGACTGGAAGGGACCTCAATAGGTCATCTAGTCCAGTCCCTTACATTCAAGGCAGGATTAAATAATAACTAAACCATTTCTGACAGGAATATGTACTTAAGTTTAAATAAAAATGCTCAAGCACAAGTTTACTTGCACATTCCTTGATGGGTGAACAGATACGCTTGAGTTCAGTACCAATGAAAGCCTGTGACAAGTCAACTTTCAGGTTCAAGAAAAAAAGCTGTGTGTCAATTTTATCCTCTATTTTAAATTTAGATTGGAAGACCTTTCACATTTATGAAAAGCAGCCACTCTGGCTACAGTACATAGAGACCGCATTTGCCAGAAGTAGTGAGATTCTTGCAGTTTCTTAACTTATATTCAGCTAGCATAGCCATGTAACTCAGGTGAGCAATTATGGAAAGTACCTGTTTACACTCTAGACCAGCGGTTCTCAACCTTTTTTTCTCCTGAGTACCACTCGGGGGGGGGGGGGGGAAGGGAAGGGAAGGGACACTTGCGGCAGGGTTTCGCGGCAGCGGGGAGGGATTTGCGGTGGCGGCGGGGTTTCGCGGCAGGGAGGGACTTTCGGCAGCGGGTTACATGGGAGAAACAATGCCCTCCACCAAAACCCTTCCGCCGTTTGCCCCTTTTCGACAGCAAGGTTTCGCACAGGCTGGCGGGAGAGCACTTCCGCCGGTGGATTTGGTGGCATGGTACAGCTCGCGTACCATCCAGCCTTCTCGTAAGTACCACCGGTGGTACACCACCAGTTGAGAACCGCTGCTCTAGACAATAGCAGAAGGTCAATCCATAGTGTACTAGGCAACAGACATGAGGCAGTACAGTATGTCTGCCAGTTATATTAAGCAAAAAGTCTTGTCTATGGACAAAAAACCCCAAATCTCCATAAATGGTGTTTTGTATTAGTGGCTTCTGGTTACTATATAGCTAAACGCTACAAATTAATAGCCTCATGTCTATTTTAATTAACAGCATTTTAAGAAACTGAATACATTTACTTGGCAGCAGTGTATTTAATAGTTCTCAAAGAAACTCACCCCTTTTGACCCTACTATTAAAAATTCTAATTCATTCCTTAGTTCTCATTTTCAGTACTGCAACATCCTCTTTCACCTCTCCAGTTTGCTGGTGGGACATCTCCCACTGCTCTGAACTCATGCTGCTTAAGTCTCCTCACTGATTGCTTGGCAAGCAGAGTCTGAACTCTGCTCTTGCCTTCACAGCTAGCTTCTTCCTACATCTTTTAGGCATTGTGCTCTGCCTGCTCCTCTTGTGTTGCCCTTTGTCTCCTCACTCATGAATATATTCTTCCTCCCAACCCCCTGCCCCCATGTCCTCTATATCAGCATACCCTCCATTGTGTGCATCAGCCACCATCTGGAAGTCCCTCAAGACTCACTTTTACAGTCACTGCCAGCCTGCTCTCAGCTATTCATGAACATCAAGTTACATCTATCCAGTTTTTTCAAGAAAAACAGAAAATGACCTCCCAACAGTTCTGCTAGTCTCCCATTGTTACCCATGCCTACCATGGGATAATGGCCTTTTGGGGGCCAAATTATCTGTAAGATTCTCCTGGAAGGAAGATACTGACTTATTTGTGAAGTATTTTCTTTTCCCCTAATACCATTTTTTTTCCCCTTCTAATGGTGTACTGCAGAGTTTGTACTTACAAAACAGAGCATGATTTGACTCTAAGAAAACAGTGAAGATTTACTAGTTTAGAAATACTCACCCAAGAACATCCATCTTACAGAAAATTCACTTTATAAAAAATTAGACAAATCATTGAACAGCCTTACCCTCCTTCACTTTCCCTCTGCTCTGTATTCTCTTTTCTCTCACATGCCATGATAAATTGTGGTGGTTGATTTAAGAGATTTATTCAGAAGTTGAGACAAAAACCAAGCAGTTAAGCAGACCAGAAGTTGTGCTAAGGTACCATGATGCACAAACAACATTAATACACATTGATTCATAAACAACTGGAGAATATGATTATTTCAAGCACATGCAACAGTACAATAATGTTTGTAAAATTATGTCTCTGGACCTGACAGGCACTATGTGAAGACCCTTAAGCTGCTGGTGTGGATGGAAAAGTTGTTTGCTCAAAAGAACTACACTGGTCTGAAAATTGTTAGTTCCCTGTCAAGGTTTAAATACAAAATACATTTGACTACTGAGCTTTCCCAGACACTAATAAAGAAAAATGATCCTAATGAAGATTAAGGAGCTCAGTTATGTTCTTTCACAGGTAGCACATATTAGAGTCCCAAACTACACTCATATAGGGAAACAGCAACACATACTCGGCAACAAGGTGACATCTCCATGAAGTCCAGATTGAAGCACAGCAGCCAATTTTCTTCAAGAGACATGGCTTGTCTATAGATGGAGATATACTGGAATAGCTTCTCTGTTTTAAATTCACTCTACCTTATTCCAGAAGGACTTTCATATTCAGTGAAGTATTAGAACAGAGTGCTTGTCAGACAGTAGGATAAAGCTTCGAAGTGGATAAATATGCTCCTTTAGAAGTGCGGTAATCCAATAAGAGGTTTTTGCTAGTCTACTGCTATGCTACTAATGAAAAAAGGGTTTTGCATGTTATGTACTGCAGCTATTTCAATAGCCAGACCATTCAGACTGTGCCCAATACATCTTGAATGGTATTTCAGCAATGCAGCGTGATACTGTTGCAACTAGGCAGAGGTACTCAATGAACTGTCAGGCCAATATTGTAAATACACATTCTATAACATCTAATGTAGAAAAGAGTTCTAAAAATTCATGAACCCTTAGTCTCTTTAAAAAAATCACTCAATACTCTGTACACAGTTTAGAGGATGTTCTCTTGTATTCCCTAAAGACTGATTTTACAAAAGTTATAAAGTTTAACACATAGGCTATAAATAGAGATTTGAATAGCTCAAGCAATACATTTAGACTAAAAATCACTAAGACAGCAGAAAAAACGGTTACTAACCTTCCGTAACTTGTTCTTGGAGATCTGTTGCTCATGTCCATTTCAATGTAGGTATGTGCTCGCCCCCGAGCACTGCTGCTGGAAAGTTTTTCCCTCGGTAGTAACCATCAGGTTGGCTCTAGTGCCCCCTAGACACGCGCTCTCATAGCACCAGCGTATAGGGTCCTGCCTCCCTGCCACTTATTCAGTTCTTTCCTGCTGGCTAAGTCCGACAAAGGAAGGTGGGTGGGGGTAAAGAGGGTTGGAATGAACATGAGCAACACCTCGAAGAACAGTTATGGAAGGTTAGTAACTCTCTTTGAGCGCTTGCTCATGTCCATCCCAATGTAGGTGACCCCCAAACAATTGTGCAGATGGAGGATTCGGCGTTCACTGGCACGTTGATTGGAGCATCACTCAACTAAAGTCTGCATTGTCTCTAGCTTGGGGGTGATGGCATAGTGTAGCATGAACATGTGGACTGAGGACCACGTCACACTGCTCTACAGATGTCCTGAGTTGGAACTTGTGCCATAAATGCCACTGCCAGATGTCTTGTAGAATGGGCAGTCAACTGAGGAGCGGAGACTTTCGCTAGGTTGTAGCATGTACGGATACAGGAGGTGATTAGAATGAGATTCTCTGGGCTGAGACTAAACAGCCTTTCATCCTGTCCACGATGGCTATGAACCACTGGGTGAACTTCCTAAGGATGTAGTTCTTTCTATGTAGAAGGCTAGTGCATGCCTTCTGTTCCTCCCTGTTAGCGTGTGGCTTAAGATAGAAGACTGGCAGAAAGATATCCTGGTTACTATGAAATTGTGAGATCACCTTTGGCAGGAAGGATGGGTGTAGCTGCAGTTTTACCTGGTCCTTGAAGACGACAGCATACAGTGGTTCAGGTAAGAGCTTGGAACTCAGACCACCTTCCAAGACAGGTAGGGCAGAGAGCATGTTGCCAGTGGTTCAAATGGGGGTCCTGTTAGCCTTGCCAGCACCAAATTGAGGTCCCAAGGAGGTAGTGGCTGGAGTACCTATGGGTACAGCCACTCCAGCCCCTTAAGGAAACAGCCACAGATTGAATTTGAGAAGAACAACCAGCCGTTCACCCATGGGTGAAAGGCTGAGATGGACTCTCATGGATGACACCACTAGACCTTGCTACTTTAAGTGGAATAGGTAATCCAGAATGAAGAGCAATGATGACTCGATAGGTGAAATGCCCTTTTGTGCTACCCAGATAAAGAATCTCTTCCACTTTCCCAGGTAAGTGGCTCTAGTGGATGGCCTTCTGCTCCCTATAAGCACCTCATGAATGGGCATGGAGCAAGCCAGCTCCTCTGTGTTCAGCCATGGAGCTTCTATGCCATGAGGTGAAGAGATTCGAGGTTTGGATAACGTAGATGGCTGTAATCTTGAGAGATCAAATCCAGAAATAGTGACAGGCTGATTGGTGTTGTCCGCCGAGAAATCTAGGAGACTGGTGTACCAGTGTTGGCGTGGCCAGGCTGGGATTATCAGGATGAGATGCATCCTGTCCCTTCTGACCCTCAGCAGGACCCTGTGTGTGAGAGGGATGGGAGGAAACATGTAAAAGAGCTGTCCATCCAAGGGAGGAGAAAGGCATCTGAGAGCAAACCTAGGCTGTGGCCTAGGAAGGAGCAGAACTGAAGACACTTCACGTTGTACTTCATCACGAACAGATCTACCTGGAGAGTTCCCCACTTCTGGAAAACAGTGGGGTGGACCATTTGTGATGGTTGGAAAAGGATCTACTGAGATGATTTGCTAACTCATTCTGTGACCATGGGAGGCAGGAGGCTTCAAGGTGAATCAAATTGGGAATTTTGTATAGCCTTAGGTGAAAAGCCTCTTGGCATATGGGAGAGGCGTACGCGTCACCCTGCTTGCTTGTGTAAAATGCTGTTGTGTTGTCTGTGAGGACAAAACACAGTTAGCTTTCAGGTGGGGTTGGAACATCTGGTAGGCTAGGCACACCGCCCTTAGTTCTCTCACACTGGTGTGCATTGAGAGTTCTTCTGGGGAACCATAGGCCGGCCTTGAGTTCTGAGGACCCTCAAGTGGGTTCCCCATCCCATCACTGACATGTCTGTGACAAGAGACACTGATGGTAGGGATCTCAAGAAGGGAACTCCTGAGCATTCCATCCACAGGTCCAGCCACCAAAAGGGTGTTGGTCACTGATGGGGGAAGTGAGACCACCTTGTTCATCTGGTGTGAATCTGGTACATATACTGACGCTAGTCAAGATTGGCGAGGTCTGAGTTGCAGCCTTGCATGTTGCATCACATAGGTGTATGATGCCTTATGCCCCAAGAATTTTAAGCAGCTTCTTGCTGTGATGATAGGGTGACCGCTCAGACTCTCTGAGCATCTCTAGAACTGTGAACCAGCCTTCTGGGAGAAGGCTCAACCCAGGTTGAGTCAAGGACCATCCCTACGACCACCACCAGGGAAAGGGTGGATGTTTGAATATTTTGCAACAGCCCCAGTTCCTGGAAAGTCAACTGTATTAGCTTTACGTGTGTATCCATCTGGTCCTTGGTCCTCTGATAAGTCAATCATCTGGGTAGGGATAGTCCTGAATCCCCTGTCTCCTTAGAAAGGTTGCAATGACTGTCATGCACTTTGTGGACACAGGGGGGCTGCTGACAGGCTGAATGGGAGTATCAAACTGATGGTATCTGTAGTTTACAACAAACCGTAGGTACCTCCTGTGTCCCCAAAAGATAGCAATATGGAAGTACGCATCCTCTAAGTAGAGGGTGGCGTACTAGTTCCCTGGATCCACAGAAGGAATAATGGAGGCCAAGGAGACCATGCGGAACTTCAGTTTCTTCAGGAATTTGTTGAGGTTTTGCAGGTCCAAAATCAGTCTGAGATCACCATTGGCCTTTGGGATTAGGAAGTAACAGCAATAGAACCTCTGGCCCCTTAATTCCAGATGGACCTCTTCCACTCGTCCTGCCCTCAGGAGCGACTGCAACTCCTGAACTAGAAGTTGCATGAAAAGGATTTCTGAAGAGGGACAAAGAGGAAGGGTGGAAAGGAGGAGAACAACTGAATTGATATCATGCCTAGTACCCAGTGATCTATGGTAATGCAGGCCCACACGATAGAAGCGGGACAACTGGTCCACAAACGTAGGCGAAATCAGATCCACACAGCGTCCTGGCATGTCATACTACGTCATATTAACTGCATCAGCTTTCCCTGGCATGTCATCCCTGAGCGTCCCATCAAAAAGCCTCCTTAGATCCCTCCACGTGTCTCGGGCGGGACTAGGAAGGAGGTGCTGGGGCAGATGAGGAATGGGACAGCTTTAGGCAGACATAACTTGCATTGACCAAAGTTTGTAGTCTAGACATGGCCTTACTAAGCTTTGACTTACTACCATTTCAAACAACAATACATTAAAGTGCACTATGGAAATTTTAGGGCATAGTGTCTATACAGGACATTACTGCATGACAAGCTGGTACACTGTAGATTCTCACCCTAGCTTGCTGCACACTAACTCACTATGTAGATAAGCCCTTGATGTTTTAATTATTCAGCATATATTCCTACAATTAGATAGTGTTTAAAATAAATTCTTGCAGGATACTGCTGAGAGCTACATGAAGTTAAAGCTGACTAGTGTTTTACTTTACTCTTATACGAATGCCAAATTATAAAAAAAAAAAAGTGTTAAGGGGCTGCATTGTAGAAGCCAAATAATTATTTGGTTCTTCCATAAAACAGTACTAAACACCCAGACATCCAGTGTTTAATTGCAGCAGGTCTTTACTGTGTTCTAGACAATATATTTTCAACTTTTATACAAACAGGATCCATAGCAGGATCCATGCCTAGTTCAAAAAAGAACTCCCTTTCATACAAAGGTATTATCACTTGGTTGAGTAAGCTACCATTGAGTCAGAAAACTACAAGCATAAACATTTAAGGATTTGACAGAGAAAATATAAAGCAGGCAAATCAAGAGTTAATCCTAGCACAGTGTCCTTAAATAATCCTACTGTGTCTTGGTATTACAGCTGAACATGCTGCCTCTAGTGTCCCAGATACTGTTAACAGGTTCGCTGCAATAAATTTGACTTCTAAAGGGTAAAACCAGTCATAAAATGAAGTTTTTAATCAAAACTGGCATTTAAGTCTCATTTTAGTCCCCTGTTGATGGCAGCCATTTTGTTTATCATCTTAATATTCTAGAGCATCCCCACTGTAGAGACCATTCAAATCAGTTCCCAGTCTAAGACTTTTAATTTCAATGTTTCTAATTAAGTATTAAAATTTGCATAAATCACAAACATTAGAATTTAATGTTAAGTCATTGCATTAGAACCACCTAGAACCTTTGTGTGTTACAGGCCCCGCTAATTGTGTAGTGACATACTTTGACATGACAGCAGTAGGTTTTTGTTCTCCCTCTCAGATAAAAGAGGCAATGGCTATTTAGTATTAGATGTACGTGTTCCCTCTTATTTAATACTGAATGGATATCGCATTGTGGTGTTGTGAGTCCTGTACAGAGAGAGGTGTTATCATTCAGAATAACTTAAGAGAACAGTCCTGACTACATCTGTAATATTAGAAATACTTTTTGCCAGAATAAGGGGGTGTTTGCTCTATCTTCCTGCCAAACACATGCTTAAATCCCCCAGTTGTTTCAGATACAGTATTTGCTATCTGCATTACTATGAATGCTAGAGGGTTGTCACAGTCCACTCCAAAGCTAGCTGCACGGTTTCTTGCATTTTTTGTTTATCCTTGACAAGCATGAAGGCTTTCAGATGGCTATATCAAGGAGAGTGCGCACAGGTTCATAACACACGGTGATGGGGTTTACAGATCCCACAGAAACTTTGGCTACGGCAACACTACAGCTTAGGTCAATATAACCTATGGCACTCAGGGTTGTGAATAAGCCACCCCCCCCCCCCGAGCAACATGAGAGTTTTACTGACCTAAGCACCAGCCTGATGCTTTGTCAGTGGGAGAAGCTCTCCCATGGATGTAGCTACTGCTGCTCATTGCGGGTGGATTAATTAAAATGGGAGAGCTCTCTCCTGTCAATTTACAGAGTTTGCACTATCAGTGCGACAGCTGCATCAGTGCAGCTGCACTGCTGTAAGTGCTGTAGTGTAACCATAGCCTAAGGGAGTGAGGGAGCTGTACTGGGCCAAGAGGACCCCTCCCCTCATCATCAGCAGTGCATGCTCCAAATAGAGGATATGCTCCAAAGGGGACTCTGACAATCAAACAGGGAGGGAAGGAAGAAGAGGCTGTCTGAAAGGAGGAAGCCAGTTTGCAGTTTCTGAGGACCGAACAAGCCATAGGAGAAGGGTATGACCCCAACCAGAAGGGTAGGCCTCCCCCACTGAGGGAAAATAACTGAACATTGAGAAGAGCTGGGGGAATACTTATTTGACCAACTAAGCCACTAAGACTGATTGGGAACTCCCCCCTGGAGGGGATGGAGGCTATGACCACACTCCAAACCAAAGAGAGCAAGGCGATAGGAAGCAGCACAAAAAAAGTTTAGCCAGGTGCCCAAGGAACAGATGACCAAGACACGCCATCTCCCTCCTGCTTGGGCCCTGGGCTGGGACCCAATGGAGGAGGGGGGGAGGGCCTGGGTTCCCCCCTACCTTTACCCTCTCCCCTCATCCATCCAGAGAGCAACAGACCATAGCTTGAATGCTTAGCCTGTTGACCGTCAGGCAAGCTCAACCCAGAAATTTGGAGGTGAGAAAGACTGTTGAGCCATGGCTTGTCCACTAGGCCTGATAGTGTCTGAGTGAAGCCCACTACACATGCCAATAACAATTCTGTCACTGTGACCGTTATATAGTTTTTAAAAGTCTTGCAATGGTTTTCAGCATTTTCAATCCATCAGTCTGCCAAGAAAAGATCTCTCTTCAAACTGACAAACAGTCTTGACCAATAAGCAAACTACACAGACTGGTCTTCTCCAGCCTCTACACGCAGATACGTAAGTATGCCATATCATACAAAAAACCTGAAAAAGTCATGAGACAGTCCAGCTGAAAAACAGGAAGGTCACTAGAAGCCCAATTACACTCCCTCATGGGGCTAAAAAAGAACTAATGTAGATCACTTCTGAGGGCTGTTCTACAGAAGAAAATTGGATCGGTACAACTACATTGTTCAGGGTGTGAAAAATCCACACCCTTGAGCAACGCAGTTAAACTGACTTAACCCCCAATGTAGACAGAATTCTCCCTAGCCTCCTGGAGATGTGGATTACCTATGCTGATGGGAGAATCCCTACTGTTGGTGTAGGCAGAGCCTTCACTGAAGTGCTACAGCAGCACAGCTGCAGTGCTTTAAGTGTAGACAAGCCCTAAATCTGCACCTTCAGATAAATATCTAAGACCTGCACTCCAACTAGCAATATAAAAGTAGGAAAAATTGTCACATCCAAAAGGTCCACCATACCACAGCAGAGCTACATTGAGACAGAGTTGAGTTATACTCTACAGAAGTCAACAACCATCTTCTCATGGCTGTTCCACCAAATTACCTCATTTAAGAAATGACCACTATTCTAGTGGGAAGACAAGTGTGTCTGCGTCACACAGATAATCCATAACAAGTTGATCTAAAGGCAAACATGAGACCCATCTATGCTGCTTTTCATCAAATAGTCTACCATCCTCAGTAGACTCTGAAAGGCTTAACCACAACTCAAACAACCTCACCTTCTTATTTCATTTCACCTAATGAAAAACCCATTATTCTCACATTGAATTTTCAAGTGTTTTATTTCCTGAATTTTATCTATCAGGCTACACAAAACATGTAGATTTCTTTTAAAGTTCATAATTTTTAAAAGACTTCTAAATGCCATCTATCGGGTACAGGAGGCTGCCCCCCAGCTTGCTCAGAGCCTGGGTCCAAGAGGCTGCAGCTTCCCGAACAACTGACTAGGGCTGGAAGTAGGCAGCCCACAGGTTGCCTGGGAGCCCGTAGGCTCCCGGCTGAGAGATGGGTCTCAGTTCCCTCAACACTGCCCCTTAGGTTGGTGGAAGTGCTCCTGGTGAGGATGCACTCCACCGACGCAAGGAGAGTAGTGTGGACATGCACCACCTGGATGAAAGTCAACATAAATATGTTGACTTATTTTCTTAATGTAGACAAGGCCTATATAGTCTCCTCAACTTCCCTCTGACAGCAATAGCGTGGTCAAGTATCTTTCCAAATACCAAAAGAAGACTGGGGTATGGATGAGTGCAAGGTGGCTGAAGCTCAATCCAGACAAAATGGAAACAGTGGTTTGGAGGAAAGCAAGTGGAGTGTGTGGGAGAGACTATGTCTGATCTTCTGGATGAGGGTGTTTGTCCACTAGTTACTCATGTTTGCAATGCAGGTGCCTGTTTAAAGTCTCAATTATTGATGGATGATCAATTTTTGACAGTAGGAAAGATGGATTTCTCACTTGCACTTAATATCTGCTTGGTCATCTCAAGACTAGGTTACTGCAATACACTTGGGGCTACATCTTAAACTACACAGAAAATGAAGACTGGATGGAATGTGGAAAGCTCCATTTTTACTAGTGTCAAACATTATATCATGCTTTATGACCTGAATTGGCTGCTTGTGGTTTTCCAGGTGTTGGCTTTAACCTATAAAGCTGTGAATGGGTTAGACCCTGCCTACTAAAGAGACTGTTTCTCTCCATGCCATATAGCCACAATCAAGACTGTTGTAGGCATTATGAAGTGACTCAATCTTTATTTGAAAGAGAACTGTTGGCAGAACATTCTCTGCACGGTCCCTTCAGTTTTGGAATTAGCCCCAACCTTGGACAGAAATAGCTCTGCAGAACATGCTGCAAGGTTCAGATTTTAGGGAGCTTCCAAAAGGGACATCTTGCTTACTTGTTTTATTTAAGTAGAGTATCTCTCCTCATTTTTCTTTTACTCAAGGCTTGATCAATTATTACTTTATCTGGGGTACGTTGTCAATTTGCTTATTTTGAAGCCATTATCAGTCTCCTAGATGTTGACAGTAATTTCTTTTGTCTGTTATAAACATAAAATAAATGAAACTTATCACTTAAGTGTCTTTCATGAGTAAGCAGTTTTACAAAATGAAACAAAGCTCCAATGAACTCTTTAGTATTTGTTTCTGTGGTTTGAACTTTTTTACTTTAAAGAAGTGCCTGAAAAATATTCGAGACTATTCAGGAATGTTAGCCTAAAGGCTTCTCTCATAACTTACAGTGGTCAGAGATTGTTTGCAGTGTTGTACCCATGTTGGTCCCAGGATATTCGAGAACAAGGTGAGTGAGATAATATCTTTTATTGGACTAAGGCTAGGTCTACACTACAGCCAATGTCAGCAAAACTTATGTTGCTCAGGGGTGTGAATATTCCACCCCCTGAGCAATGTAATTTTCACCAACATAACTGCTCATGTGTTCAAGTAGCTTCTGCCACTTGCGGAGATTTTTTTTTTTTTTGCGCCAACAGGAGAAAGCTCTCATCAGCATACAGCATCTTCATCACATGCACTGCACCATAGAACATATAGACATGGCCCAAGAAAGACAAGCTTTCAAGCTACACAGAGCTCCTCTTTAGGTTGGCAGGTAGCTCAAAAGCTTGTCATTCTTGGTTCAATAAAAGACATTACCTCACCCACCTTGTTTTTCTAGTTTCTCTAGAGAGAAGAATTAAGTCTCAACTCAATTCTATTTCTAGAATAAACTCAAAGATAGAAGTATCATGGAACCTAATCTTCTACGGAAGGAGATGTTACTCACTTTTAAGCAGTTACATAACTTTATGTTAAAGAGTCTTACTTTTTTTTTTTTTTTTTTAAACATGTGACGGTTAAGAAACACCCATGCTTATGTTGTTATTCAACAAAAGATTCAACTTTGGGGGGGCATCTGCTGAGTTGGGGCTTAACTGAGCAGATGCAGACAATTACCAATTTTTAACATTTATATTGCAGTTGTTTCTGGTAGCCTGTCGTGGGCAGAAGATACAGAGATTTTATTCTCCTTGGTGTTTCCCAACCCCCTCCCAACCATCTAAATGTAGGTCCCTATTGAAGACACCATTTTCAACTTTTACTAAATCACACAAGTGACATGGGGAGTGGCTTAACTATCTTAATTTTTTTCAAAAAGTTTCTTCTGGTTCAAGATCAGAAATTGTGTTCCATTGAAACCATGAAAACCTTAAAATACACCTGGAGAAAAAGGTGATCATACAGGGCAGACAAAGAAAAACTGATTACAACTATTCATTTCAGACTGCTCCTGGATAGTTCTGGGGAATTTGTCTGCTTGGGTTAATTTGCACAGCTCAACAGCAGTAGTGCTGCATATATTCAGTGATGTGATATGGCATAAGGCACAGGCACACCACCACAATATCAACACTAACTACTACTATATAAAGCTGAAACATCTTCATAAATTTGCAATGAGAAAAACATCTAGAGACCAACCGTTAAGAAGAAGTGATGTCTGGGGAGACGGATGCTAGAGCAGTCACAAGTGGAAGAAACACATAGGGAGAACTAGACGTTTACCACACCTGGATAGTACACCTGTGGTGGTGCAAATCAATTTCAGAGGAAGAATCTAGCAGCAGGAAAGGGCTTATGCCCTCTATGCTGGGGCCTGTGGAGGGAGGAAGTTACACATGAAAGGAATCACCCCGTAGTTTCCATAAACCAATGGAACTGATTCACCCCATGTATTGTACCTAGTTGGTGTCTCAGCAAGCACATCTCAAGGACTCAATTACTAAAAAGTTTCTGGGCAAACAATCACTCCAGCACACACACAAGCAGCATGTAGGAAAACATGAGAATTCATGTAACAGTGAACTCTGCTAAAGAAAATGTTTTATATTAGATGTTTTAACTTAATAGTGAGGCAGAATGATAGCTTTACAGTGGACCATGAACTGGCATCACTCCTTTCAGTAAGTTAGCAGGCACCTGGCCATTCTAATCAAGAACACTTTTCACAAGCAGCACTTCTGGCCAGGTGACCTTTTTAGAAAACCACAGAAGAGGGCTAGGGAAGTCTCCCGTAACCCGTTAATGGCTCATTGAGCAGCACACTACCCCTCTCCTTGCCACAGAATTCCTCCTACTCCAGGACCTTGGTAGACCGGAGGGGTCACGTCAAATCCGACAGCTCTGAGGAGCCAGGCAGCGCTCTCACCTACAGGGACCGAACACGGTGCCAGCTATCAGAGCGGCGCAGAAGGCGGCTCCTTTTCGTAACCCGGGTCAGGTTCTGGCGGCACCACGCATGTTTGCGGAGTCCCGGGCTTCCCAGGCCAAGTGAGGCCACCGGAGCCCCCACTCCGACGGGCCCGTGGCAGCTCCCGGTCCGGCTACACCTCTCGGTGGGAACTCTCAGAACAAGGTGCGGAACCAACCCGCAGGCCACGCTAGAAGAGGAGGCAGCAGGAGCGAGGATTCCCCTCCCAGGGCTCGGCCAGGCTCGCAGCTCAGAGCCGCTGCCGGACTCCCTCGCACCCACCCCACTCCCCGCCTCCAGGGAGGCTCACCCACGGCAACCAGAGGGAGAGACAACCAGCCCGGCCACTTACAAGTAGCCGCCACAGGCTGGAGACGGCAAGTTTCCCCGGGCCGTAGCCCAATCCCGGGCTCTACACCACGGCAACCCCTCGCTTACCCTGCCCGAGCGCCTGCCACCACCCCGGACTCTCCTTCACTCCTGCCGGGCCCTGACAGCTTCGAGTGCCGCCCCCGCTGCGGGAGCCCCGGCCCCGCGCGCACCCCCGGCCCCGCGCTCACCCACGCTCCGGTAGCCCAGGATCGCGATCTTGCGGGACTTGGACGGCGGCATCTTCTCCCCGCCCGGCCCCGACCCACATTAAGGGCGGCGGCTTCAGCTGAGGCAGCGGCGAGGACAGGACTGGAGACCCCGATGGCGACAGGAAGAGAAGACAGCGACGCGCCACATACAGGGACCGGCGGCGGCACCTACCGCACGGAGCTCTAGTCCCTGTGCGCAGCAGCGGCGCTCTCCTCACGCGACCTCTACATCACCAGCCGTACGTACCTGAACGTCCTTACGTCACAGGCGGAGTCTGGGATTGCGCCGTTGAAAAACCGGCCGGAAACACGGCGCCGAAAACTCGCTGCGTCATCCTCAGCCTTCACACCGCCACGCAGCAAGTACGACCTCTGATTGGCCCTGAAACGTAAGGCCGGGTATCATAGCCGGCATGGGATTGGCGGCAGGTTGTGAACGCTGACTGGCCCGCGCCGACAATTGGCTGTATTTGAAGGGTGAGGCGGGGCTAAATGGCAAATAGTGGGGAGGAGGGGCAGCCAAGTCGTGATTGGCGGAGAGGGTAGAGTTGCGCATGCGTGAAGGGTGGGGCCCGGCCCTATTGGCGTTATTGAATTAATTTGAACAGACAGACTCTGGCGCTGCGCCCTGAGGGAGGGTCGAGAGTGGCGCGGGTCGCGCGCTCGGCTGTCGTGGCGGTTGAGCGCGGTTGTCTCTTAAATGCGCCGCTTCTCTACGCTGCAAAACCCGCCTGCCCGCCCAGCGCTGTGCCTGCGGGGCGGGGCGGGGCCGGGACGCTAGAGAAAGCGAAGCCGCCCCGGTGTCGATTCACGCTTTCGTCCGCCCCGCTGGAGCAGAGGCCGCGCGAGGCACGTTTCAGAGCAGCGGAGCCGAGCTGTAGATTTGGCCCCTCTGCTCCTCCTTCAGGATGACCGGAGAAGTGGCCGGGCCATACGTGAGGGGCCGTGGGAGCCCACGCGCCAGGCCCAAGGCCAGTCACTCCAGGGGGGGCCCAGCGCTGCAGGTTCGCCTCGGCTGGCAGACGCAGTTGATAAAGGATGAGTTGACCTGCTCAGCTAGCCAGCCGGAGAGTGACGGGCGTGCTCGCAGCAGGAAGCCTAGCAAACAGCTGTGCAGTGTAATACAGCGCGAGGCATGCTGGGGTCATGGAGCCCGAGGTACACTCAGGCATTGCACATCTGAACCCTACCTTGCGTAGAAGTCGGCGGATGGTCTGTAGGCACTTTGCACCCGTTTGACCCTGGGAAATGTGTTCTGCTCGCTCATTTAGAAGGGACTGTTATTTTCTGAAAAGGTTATATATACGCCATATGGCTATAATACAAAAATAAAACCCCCTCCAGCCACACACCCCTAGCTGTCACATGCCACTCCACACTGGAACCCATATGAGGTATCATTAAACAACTACAACCACTACTTGACGGGGCCCCCCTGTGAAAGAAATCTTTCTTGTCCCTGTTTTCTGGTTTCAAATAATCCCCCAAACGCTTTACTCTGTCATCAGAAGCAAGCTCCCGTCCACACAGACCAGGACACACAAACTCAAAGTGGCACCAGACTCTGTCGAAATAACATGCAAAATCTGCAGACATCTCCACTGGCATGCTGATGCGCCCCACCCAACACACCTTTCAAGATATATAGGTCCTACACATGCCTGTCATAACATATAGTGTACCTCATCCCAGGGCAGGATTAACTCAGGGGCTTTAGGGGCTGCAGCCCAGGGCCTTGACCTCAGGGGGGTGTCCGGCAAAAATAAATTGCTACCCCTTCACTTCCCTGTGACATGGGCCCAAGGCCCTGGCCAGGAGCTGCTCCCAGCCCAAGCAGCACCCTGTGGCTGCCGCTTCCCCCTCCCAGCCCTGCCTCCCATGTGCCATGGGCCCAGTGTGAGTGAGTGCTGCTCAGAATCATCATGTGCCACGTTTGGCACATGTGCCCTAGGTTTCCGACCCTTGTTCTACATGTTTTAAGACTGAAATGTAACCACAGAATGGCTTTATGTTCATTGAAAGGTAAGTTTAGCACAGCGTTAATAGCTTCAATGCCATAATTGTGATTATTTTGTTTTAAATTAGGAAAAAGACTTGTATACAAGGGCCCCACAAAATCTAATAGCCCAGGGACCACAGGAGAGTTAATCCAGCCCTGCCTCATCCAGTGTACTAAATGTTCCAATAGGAATTATATGGGTGAAACATAGGCGTGCGCACGGGATGTGCCGGGTGTGCCCAGGTACACCCTAATGCAGGGGTATCTATAGATACCTTTTGCATCCATGCTGTGAACATTTTTTATGTTGCCTGTGGCGGCATCTCAGTCTGTTTAATGCTGCCACCGAAAGTGTTTCGGGTGCGCGGTTTCTTGGAGGACGGAGCTGCGCGATCTTGCGGCGGACAGGAAGACGCCGCGATCTGCCGCCAAAATACCCTGTCTTGCGTCATTTGTCGGTGGAGACTAGTACGTTGGGAGAATTCCGCCGGTGGGTAATTCAAATGTTGCCTGCTGGCAGCGTTGAATTTGACACCCCTGATTACCTGGATGCACACCCTAATGAAATGTGCTGTGCACGCCTATGGGGTGAAACCAGACAATCAATACACTCTTGAACGAACTCAGACAGAAAAATAACAGACAAAAACATGCTATTACCTCTGGGTGAACATTTTTCACAAAGTGATCACTTTATATTGGACCGCTCAGTGCTCATCCCCAAAGGACACCTGCACAGCACCTTCAAATGACAAGCCTGGGACCTTAAATTCATAATTTTGCTAGACACTAAAAATCACAGACTGATTGGAGACTGGATTTGTGGATTATTACAATTTATGACACACCAACACTCCCCCCAGTCCTTTCCTCTGTGACTGGATGGGTGTTGACGGGTCACATTGCTTTGAATGATTCCTTGAAATACGTGTTAACTACTTATGCTAAACTATCTGTTCCATCTTGTATTTAGCTGTGGCACTCAGAGGGCAAGCCTACACTACAAAATTAAGTTGACTTAAATTATGTCAATGTACAGCCACCACAGTAATTAAATAGATTTTTCATGTCTACACTATGCTCCTTCTATTGGTGACGGTGTCCTTACCAGGAGTGCTTCCACTGATTTAGCAGACAGTGTGGGGCATTGACTCAAGGGGAAAAGAGAAAAAAAAATGTTCTTTGCTCTTAATTACAATGATCTGAGGTGTTTCTTGGAGCAATAAAAGGAAAAAACCACTTTCAGAAAAGTGATGTTTACTTTGATGATGACCTTTTAAGCACCTAATTGGTACAAAAGATCACAGATTCTGGCAGAGAGGAAGGAACCTACAATTTGTTTCCTGCTTAAGTCTGTTCTACATTAAAAAGTTTTGTCATTTAGGAGTCTGGAAAAATAAATCACACACCTAATTGACATAGCTAAGCCAGCAAAAGCCCTGGTGTAGATACAGTTTATTTTATTTGGGAAACTGGTATAAGCTATACCAACAGAAGCACTCTTGCTGGTGGTAAGCTGCATCTATCCTATGAGGGATTACTGGAATAGATGTACTGGTCTATCTATGTTAGCAAATCCTTTCTAGCATAAATAGGGCCTGACTCAATTACTTGTTTTTTCAGTTACTATTTACCTTCCCACCATCCATGAAAAAATGACAAACCTTAGATAGTGGAAGCAAAAACAATTTTATCTAAGGAAATGGCTCCCTCTGGCTTTCCCAGTACATCTTATCTGACTTTGTCTTCTAGACTGTAAATTCTTCAAGGCAGGGATAATTGTGATATCTTGTGAAAAGCAGAGTATATTGTTGGCTTTTAGTGAATAGTTATACGAATAGAAAGAAGTTCTCTCATATGAGAACATAGATTTTATGAGATACTATTTTAAGATAGTGAGATGCAAGACAGCAGGATGTGGATAGCATTCTGCTGATGATGCAGTACAGTCATTTGTCCTTGACATTTATATCTGCACTCTGTTTTCCATTCATTAGGGGATCAAGTCTATCTCCTCTTCTATGAGAGGCTGGATGTGGGGATGGGGAGAGAGGAGTGACACATAGTATATGTACCCCCATATGCCTTCTGGTGCTTACTTCACAGTAGCTTCTAATCTACAGGTTATGGAGGTAGAGGATCTGGTGCTATGAAGATAATCCTTTTCTTTCCTACCTTCAGGGGCATGTTAGAACTGCAAAGGGCTACTGTGGCCATAGTGCTGCAGTACCAGCAGGAATCTTTGCCCCTTCCCCCTCTGGGTGTAGTAGCCATTGTACAGTCCAGTGTCTGGGTCATTTGCTAGATGGCAGAACCAAAAAGAGCCAGGCTGCTTTGCTGGCATTTTATTATTTGAGTTGTGCATCTGAACTATGTTTGGAAGACCCTGTTGGTGTCTCTTGTAGCCATGGCTGTGCCTTCCAAATCTTCACGTCCCCTTATTACTAAACCTGAGACATCTGAGCACTGTTCCCTGATCCTCCCTCCCTAGAGCATGCAGAAAAAATGTGATATTTAAAAGGCAGGTCAGACCCCCTGAACACATTCTGGGCAGGGCTTGGTAAGCAGCAGTCATTCTCCCTCCAAGGGATTTCAATCTGGTTCCACTGGATACTTCTTTTTCTTCACCCCCTTTTCTTTTTTTCCCTTTCACCTCTGGGAACGTATTTATCTTTCCACTGTTTTTCTTCCCTGTTAACTTTCACTCATTGCCTCTCTCCTCTGGGTAGGAACAGGCTGAACACTAGCTAGACAGGAAAAATGTACCTGCAGCAGTCTTCCAGCCCACTGCAGTCCTCCTGCCCCGTGCAGCAGCGCCATGTACATGCTAAAAAGATAAAGGAGAACAGGGGATCAGCTGACATACAAAAGTAGGGAATTCATGTGTTTGCATTGATTTCACTGTTTTGCACTGTTCAGTGTTTGTGTTACGCACTTTATTTTATTATTGGTGTTTTGATGTTGTAATGGTAGCTGGCCTACCTGACAATGCTTTAATGTGTTTTTGTAATACAGTCGTGTTCACAAATAAAGGCTTTTATTTTATTAATGAAGCTTATTACCATCACTGCATCACATCATATAATATGTATTTAGAAGAAAAATAAGGACATAATAAGAAACAACTGGGAAACTGTATCAAAACACAATTCTCAGTTCATCTATTCAGAGAAATCCATAATGAAAATCCACAGTTCATGTCACACAAACCACCATTTCCCACAGTGCACCACGAACTAGAGTGACTATAGCTGGGGAGGATGCTAGAAAGCCTGGGATAGGTTGGTTTGACTCTCGTCTGCATATTGTAGCATAGATGTGTAACACTGGTGTGAGATCAAGGTCCAGAAATTTAAACCTAGGGTCAATATGCAGTGTGGACACTCAAGCCTGTAGGCTCGAATCCCACAGACGCTGGGCTTACATTTCAGTGTAGACATACCATAAGGACTTCAGCCATCACAACTATGTCTTAGAACCATAGGGCTAAAAGGGACGGCAAGAGACATCTAGTCTACTCCCCTGCCATGATGCAGGATTTGTTGTGTCTAAACCATTGAAGACAGATGGCTATCTAGCCTCTTTTTGAAAACCTCTGGTGAAGGAGAGTCCACCAGTTCCCTGTGCAGTTTGTTTCATTGTCCTCCAGTTTTTACAGTTAGGAGGAAGTTTTTCCTGAGATTCAATCTAATCTGCTATGCTGTAGTGTAATCCCATGGCCTCTTGTCCTGCCCTCTGTAGCAAAAGAGAACAATTTTTCTTCATCTTTTTATGGCAGCCTTTCAAAGTATTTGGCCTCTGTCATGTCCACCCTTAATCTCCTCTTTTCCAACTGAACATACCCAGTTCCTTCAGCCTTTGGTCATATGCCTTGCATTACATCCCTTTGTTCATTTTTATCGCTTGCCTATGGATCCTTCCCAGTTTCTGCACATCCTGTCTATGCAGTGGTAATCAAAATTGGATACAGTACTCCAGCTAAGGCCTAACCAGTGCTGAGTAGAGCAGTACTATCACCTCCTGGGATTTGCATGCTATACCTCTGTTAATGCAACCCAAAATTGCATTAGCTTTTTTTGCAACTGCATTGCATTGTTGATTCATGCTGAGGTTGTGATCCACCACAACTCTCAGATACTTCTCAGCAGTGCTTCTGACAAGCCAGTTATCCCCGATTCCATATTTGCGCATTATGTATTCACTTAATGGTAGTTCTATGAGCCCACATTTCTCAGGCTTACTTATGAAAATGTCTTGTGGGATTGTGTCAAAAGCCTTGCTAAAGACCAGGTACATTATGTCCACCGTATTCTCTCTATCCACCAAACCAATTACCTTGGCAAAGAAGGAAATCAAGCTGTTGTGGCATGTTTTGTTCTTGATAAATCTATTCTTACTGCTAGTAATCACCTCTTCGTCCTCCAGGCATTTGCAAATTGAATGTTTTATTCATTGCTCTAGTAGCTTCCCATGTATCGAGGTTAGGCTGACTGGTCTATAGTTCCCTGGCTCCTCCTTTTCCACTTTTTTAAAGATGAGCACTATGTTAGCCCTTCTTCAGTCTTCTGGGACTTCTGCTGTCATCAATTAGTTTGTAAATATTATTGCCAGTGGCTCTGAGATTTCTTCAGCTAATTCCTTTAGCACCCTGGGTGAATAGCATCAGGCTCTGCTCACTTGAATTTATCCATATAAGTCAGAAGATCTCTGACATGTCCTTAACTTATCCCGATCTGCATCACTTCCTCTTTATTGTCTAATAACTTCGCTAGTTGTCCGGTCGCATTATTTTTTGTGTAAACACAAAGTAGGCATTGAGCAGTTCCACCTTATCTTCCATTACCAACTCATCTTCTCTATTGAGCAGGAGACCCACACTATCTTTGATCTTTCTTTTTTGTCTGACATATTTGTAGAATCCCTTCTTGTTGCCTCTAACATTTCTTGACAGTTGTAACACATTCCTTGCCATGGCTTTCCAGATTTTTGTCCCTACATGTTTGTGCTGTTCCCATGTATACTTCCTTAGTGATATGCCCCTCCTTCTTCGAGTGCTTGCTCATGTCCATTCCCAATTAGGTGTGTGCATGCTACATGCACCAGTGCCAGAAATTTTTCTCCTAGTGGTATCTGTAGGGCCAACTTTAATGTCCCCTGCAGTGGTGCATGAATGTGCCAATATATAGAGTGCTACCTGCCCCCATCCCTCTCAGTTCCTTCTTACTGCCTCTGACAATGCTAGAACACTCTCTTGCTGGGGCAAGCTCCCCAGCAAGTGATTTTTCTTTGTTTATCTCAGTGTATATAGTTCAACATGTTGTAGTTAAGTGTTAGTTAGTTAATAGGAAGTTAGATTATAGTTCGATCTAGGGACGGGACATATCCTGGACTTTGGATTTCAAATGCTGTGCTTCATGTAAGAAACCTATGCTAATCAGCAACCTGCACCAGAGCTGCCTGAAGTGTTTGGGAGAGGCTCACGTGCAGGAAAAGTGCAAGATTTGCAAGAGCTTTAGGCACCACAACAAGAAAGAATGAGACATTAGACTGTGGGCGCTTCTAATGGAATCAGCACTTAGACTGACATCAGAGCCGACCCAGTCAGACTCAGCGCCGAACACATTGGTTTGGTGCGGAGCGCCCTGCCCAGCACCGTCATCTTCCCGGCTCTGATCACCATCTCCTGTGCCTAAGAAGAAGCAAAAGAAGGCACACGCCAAGCGGGGGTGCTCACCAGCACAGAGAAGGGATAAGATGGGCACGGGAGACCTGGTGAGATCTGCATTCGGACACCAGTCTCCACCCATCCATGAGATGCCCTCTCCCATCCGGGTCTCCAGCCTGACACTGGCCCCACCCCCACTCTGAGGAACAGCAAGGGCTTTCAGCACCTGTCGATGCCCATAACACCAGAGGCCTTTCAGGCGATAAAGGACCTTTTGGCCATCCTGGTGCCACCAACGCCCCGAAAAGGGAGGCCCTCAGCACTGCCTATGTCCGTGGAGCTCCAGGGGGAACCACCAATGAGGCCGCTGCAACTTTCCCCATCACCAAGGCGCCAATCTCTGATTTATTCTCCAGACATGCCACACCATGGATGATCCCGGCACCAGTTCCCAGTCTCTCGGCACTGGTCTCCAGAGAAGTGGTGTCGATCCCCGGGGAGCCGCTAGTCTACCAAGCCTCGGCACCGACCTCATAGAGTTCCCTCGTCTCTGTATGCCAGTCACTGAAGCCCAAAGACAAGAGCTGGTCAAGAGAGGAGTGATGCTCAGGCTCCTGGCTACGCTCCCCGGCACCGGCACACGCATGTTCTTGCCATGGTGTGGAAGGGCAAGCGGCTTTGGCACCCGCTTGGACCCCAAGAGGCACCTCAGACTCTGAGGGAGAGGAAGTGGTTGGGTCCAAAGGGAGAATTGCCACCATGGCTCTGGGTCTCCCCATGGCACCCTAGATGGGGGTATGGCCATAAGGCCAATTGGCAGTCCCCTGGCAGTTTTGGAACCCATGGGATCTTCTTCCAGCTGTGGATTTGCAACGGTACTACCTCTCTGGAGCTTTGGTGCCACAGACATCGGCGACTGTACATGCGGCACTGAACTTGGATAGGGGCTCAGACCAAGATGAGGTCCTCACAGAGGCCCCAGAAAGGGTTACACCACCCCGAGAGGATGTGCCTAGTCCTTCACCTCTACGAGCCTCATCCTGATCCTTGCCAAATGTGGGACCTTCCACATCTGTCCCATTGGACGACTTTAAGGTCCACCAGGAACTTGAAATTGGTAGTGTTGACCCTAGGTCTTAGGATTAAGGAACTGAGGGAAACCATGAATGACCTGTTTGGTGTCCTGGCAGCAGCAGCCCCATCCAGAGTGGCCCTCCCAGTCTATGAGGGAGTGGTAAAGCTAGCAAAGACCCTGTGGCAGACCTTGGCCTCCTTGCCTCCCACATCCGAAAGGGTGGAAAAGAAATATTACGTCCACAGGAAGGGGGTTTGAATATCTCTATACCCATCCCTCTCCAGGATCGTTGATGGTAAAAGCAGCCAATGAAAGGGGTAGGCAAAGACAAGCAGGTTCCACCCCAAAGAATAAGGACGCAAAGTAATTGGACCTTTTTGAGAGAAAGGTTTATTCCACAGCCAGCCTACAGCTGCATATATCTAACCAGTAAGCGTTGTTGGGTAGATGTGGTTATAACATCTGTCAGTTGTTAGGAAAGTTCTCCGACTACCTACCACAGGTCTCCAAACAGGAGTTTGAGGCCATTCTGGAAAAAGGCCAGCATATTGGGCTGCATTAGTAGGAGCTCTGCTAGCAGATCGAGGGAAGTGATTAATTCCCCTCTATTCAGCACTGGTGAGTGGGCAGCAGAGAGCAACAAAAATGATTAGGGAGCTGGAGCAAATGACTTATGAGGGGAGGCTGAGGGAACTAGGCTTGTTTAGTATGCAGAAGAGAAAAATGAGGGAGATTTGATAGCAGCCATTAACTGCCTGAAAGGGAGTTCCAGGAAGAATGGAGCTAGGCTGTTCTCAGTGGTAGTAGATGACAGAGCTAAGAGCAATGGTCTCAAGTTGCAGTGGGGGAGGTCTAGGTTGGATATTAGGAAAAACTTTTTCTGTCAATGTAGAATGCTAAAGTCCTCCTAATATCGAGTGTGGAGGCGTCTCTCCTCATTAAAATTGGGGGACTTTGGAAAGAAGACCAGAAGAAAAATATCCTGGTTTACATGGAAATGGGACACCACCTTTGGGAGGAACGCCAGGTGTGGACGCAGCTGTAACTTGTTCTTGTAGAAAACTGTGTAAGGGGTTTCAGAGGTCAAAGCCCTAATGTCCGAGGCTCTCCTTTCTAATGTGATTGCTCCCAAGAAGGCCACTTTCCATGATAGATGCAGGAGAGAGCAAGAAACCAGGGGCTCAAAAGGGGGACCGGTGAGCCTGGAGAAGACAAGATTCAGATCCCATTGGGGAATTGGGTCTCTCACCTGTGGAAAGATCCTCTCTAGATCCTTGAGAAATCTGGTTGTCATCCCATGCGAGAAATCTGTCTTAGCTTGTATGGTGGATGGAAAGCCGATATGGCCGCTTAGTGCACCTTGAGCAACGACAAGGCCAGCCCTTCTTGCCTCAGATAGAGCAGGTACTCCAAGATAGATTGGATGGAAGATTTTGAAGGCGAGATGTTGTGAAGGGCCACCCAGCAGGTGAAGCACTTCCACTTAGCCAGATAAGACACCCTAGTGAAAGGCTTCCAGCTTCCCAACCGGATATGTTGGACTTGTGCCGAGCAGGACTGCTCTTCTAGGTTCAACCATGCAGCATCTACGCTGTCAGGTGCAGTACAGCTAGGTTTGGGTGGAGCAGCCAGCCCTGTTCCTGGAAGAGAAGGTCCGGTTGTGATGGAAGTATCCAGGGGTGGACCACAGACAGCTCAAGAAGCATCCCGAACCAATGTTGTCAGTGCCATGCAGGGGCCGTCAGAATGACACGAGCCTTGTCTCTTTTAATCTTTACGAGGACTCAGTGGACCAGCAGAATCAGCAGGAAGGCATACATGAGCTTGCCTGACATGGCAGGAGAATGGCTCACTGTCGGATGCCTCTCTCTCACCCTTGCATGGAACAGAACTGTTAATACTTCCTGTTTCCCCGGTGGCAAATAGGTCCAACTGGGGAGTGCCCCTCCTTTCGAAAATGGTTGTGGCTACTTCCAGATGCAGCGACCACTCATGGTTAGAACAAAAGGATCTGCTGAGACGATCCGCTAGTGTGTTCTTGATGCCTGGGAGATGCACAGCTTCCAGGTGAATACCGTGGCCAATACAGAAGTTCCACAGACATATTACTTCCTAACAGGGTAGGGGACTGGTTCCACCTTGTCTGTTGATAAAATATCTCGAGGCCATATTGTCTGTGAGTAACTGGACCATCTTGTTGGTGAGATGATGCAGGAACACCTCGCAGGCCAGCCAGACTGCGCTAAATTCCCTGACATTGAGGGAACTTATGTGGGTTTCCTACCCTAACTCCAAGTCATCTGATACCAGTGACACCGTTGGACGGGGGTTGCGAATGGCATTCTTCTGAGTACATGTTGAGGCCTTGTCCACCATGATAAGGAGGTAGATATATGTGGGGAAACGGTAATGACTGTGTCCAGGTGATGCCTGCATGGGGATTACAAGGACGCCAACCACATCTGCAGGGAACTGAGGGTGCAGTCTGGCGTACTGGACCACACAGGACCCAGCAGACTGAGATATTCTCACCATGGCGCTGTGAACTGATAGTGCCACCTTCCGACTACGAAGCGCAGGAACCTTCTGTGGCCTGGGGAGATATGGAAATAAGCATTCTTCAAATCGAGGGCAGCGTACCAGTCACCTGGATCCAGAGAGGGGATGGAGGCCACAGAGACCATGTGGAATTTCAATTTCTTGAGATACCTGTTGAGACCTCAGGTCCAGAATTGGTCTCAGGCTTGGTCTATACTTACCTCTGTGATTTGGCGGCAGTTGACGGGAGTTACGCAAAGTACACAGAGAACTTGCGTAACTCCCGTTGACTGCTGTGCTTCTCTTCTGTGCGCCTTCTTCACTGCACTGCGCCACTTGCGTGGGTGGATTAATAACATCGACTTCTGGATCGACTGAGCAGGTCTTCACTGACCGCTCAGTCGATCCAGATATGTCGATCTGACAGCGGCGACTTTGCCACCGTCAGTGTAGACATAGCCTCAGACCCCCTTTTGCTTTTAGGATCAGAAAGTAGCAGAAATAAAACCCTCTTCCTTCCAGCTCTCGAGGAACCTTTTCCATGGTGCCCACCCTCAGGAGTGTTTGTACCTCCTGGGTGAGGAGTTGCTTGTGAGAGGGATTTCTGAAGAGGAACGAGGAAGGTGGGAGCAAAGTGAACTGAAGGGTGTACCTGGCCGCTACTGTATTTAGAACCCACATGGTCCAATGTTATAGTAGCCCATGCCAGGAGGAATGGAGTAAGGTGGCATGAAAATAGGGAGGAAACTGGATCCTCGTAAATGACTGATAGGTTGCCCTCAGACGCACCTTCAAAAGTTCTGTTTGCCCCCAGAGTGGTAGTGGCTGGGACCTACTCAGGTGGCTGAAGCCAGCAACTGGCCTTGATATCCCTTATATCCCTTGTTCTTCCTTCAGTAGGGCTCTGCTCTCTGTTGGTGCCTGAATCTCTGCTGTTGCTGAGATCTAAAGTGCCACCAATTGGATGGAGGGGTGTAAATCCCCAGTGAATGCAGTGTAGCCCTGGAATCTTTCATCCCATGCAGCCTAGAGTCTGTCTGGTCTACAAACAGGGCTGACCCATTGAAAGGGAAGTCCTGGATGGATTGTTGGACCTCCTATGAGAGACCAGATGACTGGAGCCATAATGCCTTCCTCATTGACAATGTGGACGCCATGGTTCTAGCTACAGTCAACTGCATCTGATGCAGCCTGGAGAGAGGCCCTTGATCCCACTTGATCTTAGAATCATAGAAGATAGGGTTGGAAGGGACCTCAGGCGGTCATCTAGTCCAGCCCCCTGCTTAAAGCAGAACCATCCGCAACTAAATTATCCTAGGCAGGGCTTTGTCAAGCCGCACCTTAAAAACCTCTAAGGATGGAGATTCTACCACCTCCCTAGGTATCCCATTCCAGTGCTTCACCACCCTCCTAGTGAAACCAAACATTTTCATAAATCCATGTAACTCTTCATCATGATTGCTGAACGGATGAGAGGGCTGTCAGTGTCATCTCAGAGGACCTTATCCTGGATCACTGCCTGCGTACGAGCATGCTATGAACAGGCGGGAGTTGCTCCTCCGGCCTCCTTGACAGCCCACTCAACAACAGCTCAGGCATTGTCAACGGCCTTCCTAGCTCAGATCCTAATCTAGGACGTCAGTAGAGCCGTGACTCTTCAATGGTCTTCAATGCATACTTTTGTGTCCCACTATGCCATCATGCAGCAGGCCCGGGATGACACAGGTTTTGGCAGAGCAGTGTTGCAATCAGCACATCCATAAACTCCAGCCCACCTCCAAGGGTACTGCTGGTAAGTCACCTAATTGGAAATGGACATGAGCAAGCACTCGAAGAAGAAAGAACGGTTACTTATCCTGTAACCGTTGTTCTTCGAGATGTGCTTCTCCTGTCAATTCCACAACCCACCCTCCATCCCCTCTGTCGGAATTCCGGCAAGAAGGAACTGAGAGGGAGGGGGGCCGGCAGCACCCTATATACTAGCGCATTCACGCGCCACTGGAGGGGGCACTAGACCTGGCTCTATGGATACCACTAAGGGAAAAATTTCCAGCACCAGTGCATGTGGCACACACACTTAATTGGGAATGGACATGAGCAACACATCTCAAAGAACAACAGTTACGAGGTAAGTAACCGTTCTTTCCATTTCCTGTATGTATCCCTTTTGGTTTTTAGATAGCTAAAAACCTCGTTGTGCACCTAAAAGCTCCTTGGGCAGCCACCTTGGTCTCCTGGGGCTCTTCTTATCTTTCCTCTGCATCAGAATAGCTTGAATCAAGGACTTCTTCACACCTTTGACCGATATAGCTATGCCCTCAGAAATCTGTAGTGTGGAAATAGTCCTGGAAGAATGTTACATCAAAGTCCTACTCTCCTGAGTGCACATATTGTTGGCCAGATACTCATAAAATTTTTCATTGTTGTAGATATTCATGGCTTAGACTTTGATCCTGTACTTTCACCTGATTTTACACACATGATTTAGTTCCATTGTGTTCACATACGTAACTGTTGTAGGAGCATCCATTTGCATTACAAATCAGTCTGATTCACTTTATTTTTTATTCTTCATTTACCTGGCTTATGGAGAAATGTTATATTCTCACTTTAAAGGAGCCTACTTCCTTGGGTATAGAAAGAAAGCATTACCAGATCTGACACCAGGAACAACTACAGTGAAAACACATTCAACTGGACTTAATATTCTTCAAAAAAATCACACATTACTGTGGTATCCAAGTGTTTCACAAGGTCTAAAAGACATTATGTTAAGGATTTAGGGAATTGTTGCTAAACTAATAAAGAGCTCTCTTTTCTCCAGTCCATAATTAGATCTTCAGCCCAAACAGGGTCATTCTGTCACTAAACAGCTTCCCAACCTAATCTGTGGAGCTCAGGCCAACCATTGGGTGGATATTTCCACTGGTAAAATGTTTTTTGTTCTGGCATATCTGCTAGGGATTCCTAAAGACTCTCTTCCTTGCTAGAGATAAAACAGCACTAGGCCTTTGACTCGCTGCTTGTTTACATGTGAAGTGTATCCATGGCATAACTTGATTAGGACTGTTTATTTTATTAATAAACTCCCAAGTCAATGCAGTACTGCAAAATACATGGTCTGTGTGCCCCAAAGAGCTTGTAGACAAATAGGACAGCCAGAGGATGGTGAGGACTTACAATTTTCTAAAAAATAAACTGGAATGAGGAGACAGTTATGTAGAGGTAAGTTAACATTTGTGGATAGCATGGGAACAGTGGGATTGCTCCACTTCACTGATGTAGGAAGCCCCTGAAAAACAAGGCATTTCCAACTACTTTTGATTCTAAACTGTTACTATGTAGTTTCCATTCTGATGCAGAAAATCAGCCCTGAGAATTTAACATAGTGTAACATTTTAAGCACACAGGCTGTCTGTGACAGCAATAGGACAATGGATCCCCCCCTTTGGTATTATAAGTATCAATAAATTCAACTTTAAGGAATGGCAGATGGTTGATTATTCTGGATCTAATTATTACTATTCTTAAAAACTTATATATTTCAGCTCAGATATCAGTTTTGGTGTATAACTAAAGAATGCTTTTTATGTGTGGGTTCTCATAATCATCGTTCATAGGATAGAATTCTAGATTTAGAAAATTCCAAAGGATCTTCAAGAGAGGTGTACATAGATCAAAGTACTATAGTACAAGCCAGTATTTTTAACACATACTTTCCTTCTGTACTATATAAAGGGAGCATTAAGGAGAGTGGGATTATACTATCCCTTATCATTTGTTCTTGGCTAAGAAATCATAGATGAGGTCAAACTGTTTGCATCCGCAGTTTCCTGGCTGTTCCTCTAAAGGTGAGTTTCTTGCATCATTATGATTAGGTTTTTGATTATGGTTAGCTACTTCTATTAAATATAAACCAAACGTCAAGAATAAAGCCCACAGCTGGGCCTGGGATCAGCTAACTAACTGCAGCTGAAACTTCTAATTGGCCGTATTGCCTGATTGGCTGAGTGGCATTTGCCAGGACTCCTCTTAACCCAATAGTAGCACTTAGGCAGAAGCTGTTCAATGCTTATTCCTGCAGTTGCAATTGCTCCTGCTCCTAGTCTTGCTCCCCTGCATGAGTGAGCACTAGGCCTGACTGCCCCCTGCTCCAAAATCTCTTGCTGGGGCAGGGGATGTGCAGGTAACTGAAGGTGCCCAAGGTAGCAGGCAAGCACCACAAAAGGTCCTGGTAGGCCTTGAAATCCTCAGACACCAAGGGAGAGGAGGAGCCTGGTACCATCAAATTGTCAGGACAACAACAAAGAGGTCAATTGCACTAGGGATGGGGCCTGTCCCTTAAAACAGGGTTACTTACCAGTAACTGTTGTTCTTTGAGATGTGTTGCACATATCCATTCCAATATAGGTGAGTGCGTGCCCTGTGCACTGATTTCTGGAACTTTTTTCCCCTTAGCAAGCCCCATAGGGTCAGCTTAGGCACCCCCTGGAGTGCTGCGCTCATGCCGCGGTACATAGGGCGCCGCCGACCCCGAGGGCCCTCAGTCCCTTCTTTCTGCCGACTCTGACAGTGGGGATGGAGGGTGGGTGTGGAATGGATATGAGCAACACATCTCGAAGAACAAGTTACTGGTAAGTAACTCTTTTTTTCTATTTTCGAGTGATTGCTCATATCCATTCCACTATAAGTGATTAAATAGACATACCTTGGAGGTGGGTAGGAGTCAGTGTCGAGCTGTTCTCATGAGTACGGCCCTGCCAAAGCCCGCATCCCATCTCGCCTGCTGTACAATGGCGTAGTGGGACGTGAAGGTGTGAACCAAGGACCAGGTTGCTGCTCTGCAGATGTCCTGCAGGGGCTCTCTCTCCAGGAAGGCCGCTGACGAGACCTGGGCTCTGGTTGAGTGCACTGTCACAGCTCCTGGAAGCGGCACCTTCGCCCGCTCGTAGCAGGTCCTGATGCAGGCGATGATCCAGGAGGAGATGTGCTGGGTGGAGACAGGTGAGCCCTTCATCCAGTCTGCACTGCCACGAACAGCTGCGTCGACTTCCAGAACGGCCTGTTCTGTTCGATGTGGTAGGCCAGGGCTCGTCTGACATCCAGCGAGTGCCATCTCCGCTCCTCCGCCAAACTATGTGGTTTAGGAAAGAACACGGGGAGGAAGATATCCTGGTTATAATGAAACTGGGACACCACATTGGGCAGGAAGGCCAGGTGGGGTCTCAGTTGCACCTTGTCTTTATAAAAGATAGTATGGGGGGACTCCGAAGTCAAGGCCCTTATCTCGGAGACCCTTCTAGCCGATGTAATGGCCACCAGGAAGGATACCTTCCACGAGAGGATGAGCAGCAGGCATGTAGCCGTGGGCTTGAAGGGGGGTCCTGTCAGCATGGTGAGGACCAGGTTCAGGTCCCAGGGAGGCACCGGCTCACGGACCTGTGGGTACAACCTCTCCACCCATTTAAGGAACCTGACGGACATGGGGTGTGAGAATGACCTCCCTTCCATTGGCTGGTGGAAGGCCGAGATGGCCGCCAGGTGCACCTGTAGCGAGGCCAGTGCTAGACCCTGGAGCTTTAAATGGAGCAGGTATTCCAAGATCGCCTGTATGGGCGAGCAGCTCGGTGGGATTCCCCGGGACTCCGCCAACAGGTAAACCGCTTCTACTTGGCTCGGTACACCACCTGAGTGGAAGGTTTCCTGCTGCCCAGCAGAATCTGTGGACCTGCGCCGAGCAGGCTCTCTCTCCCTCTATCAGCCAGAGAGTCTCCATGCTTTCAGGTGGAGGGAGTCCAGGTCCGGGTGCAACAGGCGCCCCTGGTCCTGGGAGAGCAGGTTGTGGCGCCTCGGGAGCGGCAGCAGCGGGGCGATGGACAGGTCCAGCAGCATACTGAACCAGTGCTGTCTTGGCCAAGCTGGGGCAATCAGTATGATGTCCGCTTTGTCTCTTGATCTTCAAGAGTACTTTGGGCAGTAGCGGAATGGGGGAAATGTGTACATGAGGGTCACCGTCCAATCTATAAGGAACACGTCGGAAATAGAGCCCAGCTTGTGACCCCGACGTGAGCAGAACCTCGGGCACTTCCTGTTCCAGGACGACGCGAACAGGTCCAGTTGGGGAACACCCTACTTGCGGAAGATGAAAACTATCACCTCCGGGTGTAGTGACCAGTCGTGCTGGGGTAGAAATGACCTGCTGAGGCGGTCCACCTTGTTGTTCCTGACCCCCGGGAGGTAAGAGGCAGATATGTGGAAGTCGTGCCACCTTGCAAAGTCCCAAAGCTGAATGGCCTCCTGGCAAAGGGCCAAGGAGTGCGCTCCCCTCTGCCTGTTCATATAGAACATGGCCGCCGTGTTGTCCGTGAGGATCTGCACCATTCTGCCCCTCAGAAATCTGAGGAAGACCCTGTAGGCCAAGCGGACTGCTCTGAGCTCCCAGACATTGATGTGCAGGCACCTCTCATCTGACGACCAGAGCCCCTGGGTGCTCAGTTCGTTGCTGATGTGGACCTCCCATCCCATGTCTGAGGCGTCCGTAATCAAAGTTATGGAGGGTGTCAAGTCTCTGTAGGGAACACCCGTCAGTACCTCCCCCGGGTCTCTCCACCAATCCAGAGAAGTCAGTACGTGCGTAGGGACCATGACTACTCTGTTCAACGAGTGCCTGGCCAGCGCATATATGGAGACCATGCCTGGAGAGGCCTGAGTTTGAGGCGAGCCAGCCTCACCACATACATACAGGCTGCCATGTGTCCCAACAGCTGGAGGCAATGTCTGGCTGTCGTCGTGGGGGACCTGTGTAGATCAGTGATTATGGCGGCCATGGTCTCGAATCGTGCACTGATTTCCGGAACTTTTTTCCCCTTAGCAAGCCCCGTAGGGTTGGCTTAGGCGCCCCCTGGAGTACTGCGCTCCTGCTGCGGTACATAGGGCGCCGCCGACCCCGTGGGCCCTCAGTTCCTTCTTTCCGCCTGTGACGAATACTGGAACGTCTGCCTCTTGCCTCAGCAAGTAGCATCCTCTTTGTTGAACTGTTGATTGTTGTTAGTATAGTGTTAAGTATAGTTGTTAAGTAGTTAGAGATTAGTTAGATAGATAGCCCTCAAGGGCTTGAGATTGGGCCATGCCTGGCTCAACCGGCTTCAAAGCCTGTACCGCGTGCGGAAAGACTTTTCCCGTGAGCGACCCTCACGATCGGTGCCTCTGCCTCGAGGAGCAGCACCAAAAAGACAGATGCAAGATCTGTAAGGCCTTCAAGCCCTGCACCCAAAAAGAAAGAGACGCACGCTTGAAGGCCATCCTTATGGAGTCCGCACTTTGGCCAGACTCAGAACCGGCGCGTTCCCCTGCGGCACCAAGCGTCTCCTTGGTGCGGAGCGCTCCACCGGCACCAATATCGATTCATCAATCAGCACCGAAATGCAAGAAGGGGAAGGACACCACATGCCGAGACTCCCCCGCATCGCTCGTCCAGCTGGCGGGGAGTCAGGAGATGCCCCAGCCACATGCCATGGAGATTACTCCGGCACCGGCATCTCCTCGCAGGGAGCTTCCCCCGACTCCTGGGGGGCAGCGCCCCTGCAAGGGCCGACCACACTGTTGTCGACGCTGGAGGCGTTTCCTGCTGGCACGCACCCTCATGGGCATTCCCACGCCTCCGTCCCCCCCTCAGCCAAGGGTGCAGGGACTGGCGTCTTGAGGTAAACAGGAGTCCAGATCTCCCCCCAGACAGTCGCGGAGGATCGAAAGTGCAAGCTCCCCTCCCAGCTCCAATGTCGAGTCGTTGAGCTCCTCGACACCGCGGCACCGAGGGCGGTCAAGAGGTCCACGCACCAGGCGATGCCGCTACAGTCCCACCTCGCGCATGGGTCATAGCTCCAGCTCTCGCACTCCAGTAGTGAGTCTTGCACGGCACCGGTCGAGATCCCCAGCGCACTGCCCGACACCGACCCCGGCATCCGAGGACGCCCATCGATCTCCTCACCGATCCAGATCTTCGGCACGCAGCCCAACGAGGATCCCGGCACCACAGACCTCGGAACTGGCAACGACGGCACCGCAGTCCTCAGCACCAGCAGCTACGGCACCGTGCAGTCAGTCACGCTCTTCGGAGTCGGCACCACCGTCACCGCTCCCAGTCCCGAGATGGGAAGCGCCGCCACAAACGGTCGACATGGAGGAGGCGGTCGTCGACCAGCTCCTACAGCAGCTCATCCCCCCACCGGCACAGACGATCATTGTCGTCTTCTCGGGGCCGCTCACCAGCCATGGGCCGCAAGCGGAGATCCAGCGGCTCTGGGTCCCAAGCCCGCCATCAAGAGGCATCCCAGTCAGCACCTGTACTGGCACCGGCATGGCCACAGGCCCATGGCAGTGGCTGTACTGGGGTCCTTGGGGGGCCCAAATGGGCCAGGGCACAGAGTCTGTAAACTTGTCCGTGGCCCAACCACCACCACCCCCCCGTCCAAGCCAGCTGGACAAGGGCCCTCCCTCTGAGCAGGAGTCAGACCCTGAGGAGGGTCCCTCCATGGGGCCCCTCCCACAATCCTCCTCTTCGTCCCTGGATGATGCAGCCGCCAGGGACCATAGGGCACCGCTGCCCGATTTTTGAGCTCACCAAGAACTGCTCAAGAGGGTGGCGAGCAATTTAAATCTAGAGCTCAAAGAGCTGTCGGAGGAGGACCCTCTCTTCGGGGTGTCGGGGGCGGCAGGGCCATCGAGGGTCGCCCTGCCCGTGCACGAGAGGGTCTTGAAGCTGGCCACGGCCCTCTGGCAAACCCCCGCCTCGGTTGCCCCTACCTCCAAGGGCGCTGAGAAAAAATATTACGTCCCCACGGACGGGTTTGAATATCTGTATGACCACCCTGCCCCGGGAACGCTCGTGGTTGAGGCCGCCAACCAGCAAGATAGACAGGGAGCCCAAGGCAACACCCCCAAGAATAAAGACTGTAAAAAATTAGACCTTTTTGGCCGCAAGGTCTAGTCAACTGCGGCCATGCAGCTGAGGATCGCGAATCACCAGGTGCTCCTCGGCCGATATAATCTTAATCTCTGGTCCTCACTGCAGAGGTTTGCACAGGCGTTACCCCAGGACCAGACAGCGGACTTTGCCACAGTGATCCAGAAGGGTGCTACCGGATCTGAGCGTTGCCCCAGGACCAGACGCAGCGGACGCAGTGACGCAGGGCCATGGCTTCGGCCATTGTGATGAGGCGATGCTCCTGGTTACAGTCCTCGGGACTGTCCCAAGAGGTCCAGCAGGCCATCCAGAATTTCTCGTTAGATGGCACTGGACTCTTTTCGGACAGGACCGATGACAAGCTGCACGCCCTCAAGGATTCGAGGGCTACACTGAGATCCCTAGTGCTCTATACACCTCAGGCCTTGAGGCGTCAGTCTCGGCCACAGACCTAGTGACAGCCTCAGCCTCCCTCGAGGTCACCTCCCAGACCCGCTCAACCTAGGAGGGGCCGGGATAGGTACAGGGTGCCTAACCGCTGCGACTGCTCGGGGTCTTTGGTGGGCCCTCAATACGTCCCAGCCAAAGGGCAAAACAATAAAAAGTTTTGACGGTGCGCACGAGGGTGGCACTTCTTCTGTTCCCCTGGATATCACCTGGCCCTTTGCCCACAGACTCCGGCCGTACTACAGTAAGTGGCGAAACATCACTTCCAACCGTTGGGTCCTTGGTGTAGTCCTCAGGGGCTATGGCCTCCAACTTACGGCCTTCCCCCCGCACTCTCCCCCTACCCTGTCCCTCTTCAGGGACTCCTCTCACGAGCAGCTCTTCATAGAGGAGGTCAACTCCCTCCTCCTGCTCGGGGCAGTTGAACAGGTTCCTCCACAGGAAAGGGGAAAGGGATTTTATTCACGCTACTTCCTCATTCCCAAGTCCAAGGGGTGCCTGAGGCCCATACTAGATCTCTGCTGCCTGAACAAATTTATCAGACGCCTCAGGTTCTGCATGGTTTCCCTAGCCTCCATCATTCCTGCCCTAGATCCAGGGGACTGGTACGCTGCCCTCGACTTGAAGGATGCTTATTTTCATATCTCTATCCTCCCCGGTCACAGAAGGTTCCTCCGGTTTCTGGTAGCTGGCTGTCACTACCAGTTCTCGGCTCTCCCTTTTGGCCTCTCATCCGTCCCCAGGGTCTTTACAAAGTGTATGGCAGTGGTAGTGGCCCACCTGCGCCATGTGAGGAACAGCCTGGCACTCACCTGTGCGACGTGCACCAGACTGGGGCACTCTCGAACCGTGAGTAAAATCCATTTCCCCTTTCCTGTGGAGGAACCTCTTCCACAGCTCCAAGCAGGAGGAGGGAGTTGACCTCCGTGTGAGGAGTTGCTCGTGAGAGGGGTCCCTGAAGAGGGACGGGATAGGGGGAGAGTCCGGAGGGAAGGCCGTAAGCTGCAGGGCATAGCCCCGCAGGACTATCCCGAGGACCCAACGGTCCGTCGTGACAGCTTTCCACTCGGCGTAGTGCGGCTGGAGCCTGTGGGCAAAAGGCCAGGAGAGATCCAGGGGGAAAGGAGGAGTGCCATCCTCGTGTGCCCCGTCAAAATTGACGTTTATTACTACTCTGGCCCTTGCCTGGGCCTTGCTGGGATCCTGCCGAGGACCCTTGGTGGTCATGGCAATTGGGTGCCCGGTACCGGTCCCAACCTCTCCTGGGTTGGGTGGGTCTGGGGGGCAGCCTGGGAGGGGGCTGAGGCTGCCTCTGGGCCTGAGGCCGAGACTGACACCTCGAGGCCTGCGGGGTATAAAGCCCTAGGGACCTCAGTGTAGCCCGGGAGTCCTTCAGGGCATGGAGCTTTCCGTCCGTTTTATCAGAAAAGAGGCCAGCGCCATCGAACGGTAAGTCTTGAATGGTTTGCTGGACCTTTTGGGATAGCCCCGATTCCTGAAGCCAGGAGCAGCGTCGCATGACGATGGCCAAAGCCAAGGCCCTGCTGGCGAAGTCCGTCCCATCACTGGCAGTCTGTAAGGCCGTTGCTGCCACCACAGCGCCCTCTTGGGTGACAGTGGCGAAATCCGCCACTTGGTCTGGGGGCAACACCGGAGCAAACCTCTGCAGCGAGGACCACAAGTTGAGGTTATACCTCCCGAGGAGTGCCTGATGGTTTGCGATCCTCAGCTGCAGAGCCGCAGTAGAATACATCTTGCGGCCAAAGAGGTCCAATTTTTTACTCTCCTTGTCTTTAGGGGTGTTGCCCTGGCCGCCCTGCCGATCCCGCTGGTTAGTGGCGTCGACCACCAAAGCCCCAGGGCAGGGTGGGTATATAAAAAGTCAAAGCCCTCCTTGGGAACATAGTACTTTCGCTCGGCGCCCTTGGAGGTGGGGGCCACCGAGGATGGGGTCTGCCAAAGGGCCTTAGCTAACTTCATGACCCTGTCATGTACCGGCAGGGCGACTCTTGATGGCCCTGTCGACCCAGACACCCCGAAGAGGGGGTCCTTCTCAGACATTTCTTTGAGCTCTATATTAAGGTTGCTTGCCACCCTTCTAAGAAGGTCCTGGTGAGCTTTGAAGTCATAAAGGGGAGCCCTGTGGTCCCTGGCCGCCGCATCGTCTGGGGACGAGGAGGAGGACTGCAGGAGGGGCCCCGTGGAGGGACCCTCTTCTGGGTCCGAACCCTCATCAGAGGAGTGGCCTTGGTCCGGTTGACTCGGGGGGGGGGGGGAGGGGGCACTGGCTGGGCCACTGAGGAATGGACAGAGGTGGTACCCTGGCCCACCTGGGTACCCCAGGGCCCCCAGTACGGCCACTACCAGGGGCCTTGGGCCCACACCAGAGCAGGCAGGGATGTCTGCTGGGTTGCCTCAGGGTGGCGGCCCCGGGACCCAGAACCACTGGATCTGCGTTTGCAGCTCTTGGGTGGTGATGAAGATGATGAGGGCCGACGCCTGCGGTGCCGATGGGGGGACAAGCTGCTGGAGGAGCTGGATGATGCTCGTCTCCTCCTCCTTGAGCTCTTGCGGCGACGCTTTCCACCTCGGGACTGGGAGCGGTGCCGCCTATGTCGCCGCGGTGCCAACCGCGAGTGTGATCGGCTCTGCGGTGCTGAAGCGGCCAGTGCCGAAGCAGTCGGTGCCGAAGCAGCCGGTGCCTGACGATGGCATGGACTGCCTGCGGCGGATCTTGATTGGTGCCGTCCACGCGTCGGACTGCGCACTGGGGTTGGAGATCGGTGCTGGGCCGGGCTCTGTAACGGGGTACGAGAGCTGGAGCTGCGACCCCTGCGCAAGGCGGAACTGGAGCGGTGTCACCTCAGCCGCCCTCGGTGCTGCGGTGTTGAGGAGCTCAGTGAGTCGGAGCTAGGAGGGGAGCCCGCACTCTCGACCCTCCTTGACCGTCTGGGAGGAGACCTCAACTCCTGTCTCCTCCACCCACCAGGGGCACCCAGCGCAGGTTTACTCCAAGACACCTGTCCCTGCACCCTCGGCCGAGGGGGAGATGGAGGCGTAGGCATGCCCATGAGGGTGCGTACTGCCGCGAATGCTTCCGGTGTTGACTGCCCTTGCAGAGGTGCTCCCCCACCCCCAGGAGTCAGGGGAGGCTCTCTGCGAAGAGATGCCGGTGGCAGAGTACTCTCCACAGCACGTGGCTGGGGCATCTCCTGGGTGACCCCCTGCTTTGCCGGTCGCAGGGGGGAGTCCATGTGGGCGGCCTCGGACCGCTTCTTCTGCTTCGGCACCGAGGACTTCGGTGCCGGTGCCGGCGGAGCGCTCCGCACCAAGGAGACGCTCGGTGCCGCCGGAGATCGGGATGGTAGAGCCCGGACTCCATCAGTATCGCCTTCAGCTGGGAGTCCCGTTCTTTCTGGGTCCGGGGCTTGAAGGCCTTACAGATCCTGCATCTGTCCTTCCTATGCTGCTCTCCGAGGCATTGGAGGCAGCGATCGAGAGGGTCACTCATGGGGAAAGCCTTAGTGCATAACGTGCAGGCTTTAAAGCCGATGGAGCCAGGCATGGCTCAACTGCAAGCCCCTAAGGGCAACTATCTACTTACTATAAATGATGATTAACACTACTTCAAGTCGAACAATGAACTACTAAATGCTAAAGGGGTGCTACTTGCAACAGCAAGAGGCAAGCGTTCCAGCAACCATCACAGGCGGAAAGAAGGAACTGAGGGGCCCGCAGGGTCTGCAGCGCCCTATGTAACGCAGCATGAGCGCGGTGCTCCAGGGGGCGCCTGAGCCGACCCTACTGGGCTTCCTAAGGGGAAAAAGGTTCCGGGAATCTGTGCACGGGGTGCACACACACCTATAATGGAATGGATATGAGCAATCACTCGAAGAGAGAACAGGCCTCCTGGCCTGCTCAAGAAGGTGCTGCTTCAGGCAATGGTCTTGAGCCACCTAAATCCTTTTAGTGAACAATTTACAAATTAAACACTGCTCCCTTGCGTAATCCTCAGCCAAGCAGAACAAGCACCTTGTCTGGGAAGCACTGATGGCTATCACTCTTTCCCACATATGATGGGCAGTGTTTGAACCCTGGTGAGGGCATCACCCAGGGCAGCTAACTATACAACTATATATATATATATATATTCCCTTTATCACTCAGCCCAAGGGATGTGGTGATTTGTGTAACCTTCAGATTAATTGTAACTCCAGATTGAAATGAGGTACCTGGGCCACTACTGTTATAGTATATACTGATACCGAGAAGTCAGAACAGATATCTGGAACAGATCCTGTTACATTAGTGGTAGGATCCTTCTTTAGGGATTTGCCCTGTGCTGTGTCCTTTACCTTTAGCCTAGGTTCCAAGTGTGTTTTCAGAACCAACACTGGGGGATCCAGAATGGTGCTCAGCTCTGCTAACAGGAGCCATATCTTGCATCATACACTTATCTGTAACTAAATGTATTTGATCCAGAGAGGTGCTCCTACTAGGATTGGCTCTATTAACAAAGGCAATTCCACTGTTCCTGGAACTAGGATTCAATGGCTTAGGATCCTTTGGTATTGAAGGTTTTGCTTCAGCAGGATCTTGGGCTGCTGTACCTTCAGTGGGACTAGGAGCCAGTGTGGACCCTTCAGTATTCCCAGACTCAGCTGTTACAGAACTGGAGGGTTTGGGCACTAGCCCTTCCTGAAGGAGTAAGACTTGAAGCTGATTTTGAGGTTCCTTGCGTGAAGGTGCTGCTGCTGATACGCATTGAAGAAGAGCATCCTTCCCCTACGCAAGCTAGATACTTCATATGCGCTTCAAAAGCAGAAATACAGCAGCATGAGAAGCGCAACTCTTAAATCCTGGCCTCTTCCCCTTCACATCTGCCATAGGATCTGTAAGACTGCATGAAGGCATAGGAGCTAAAAAAATTACTTTTATAACTAAAATGAACAAGCTAAAACTTCTTACACTAATCCTCATGAAAAAAAACTAAAGCACTGAGTCTTCAAAAAGATTGGATCAACCCAGGGACAGGTGGAGGGCACTGACATGGCCAGAGTGCCATGCCTTCTTTTAGAAGAAATGGTTACTCGTGTGCAGCAACTGTTGTTCTTAAAAATGTGTCCTCCTGTGGGTGCTCCACTGTAAGTGTACTTGCACCCCGTGTGCCTTTGATCGGAGATTTCTCATAGCAGTGTCTGTTTAGTTCGCATATGCATGTTACTCAGTCTCGTGCTCCAGGCTGTTGTTATATAACACTGCATGGGCAAACTGTCCTCAGTTCATTCTCTGCTGCAATGCTCCATAGCAGAGAACTCTAAAGCAGAGGGGAAGGAGGGCGGGTGGTGGAGCACCTCTAGGGACACACATCACAAAAAGCCATAGTTGCTGCATAGGGTGAGTAATCATTTCTTCTTCTGTGAGTAGTGTTCCTATGGGTGCTCCACTCTAGGTGGTTACTGAGCAGTTCCCCTTAAGGAGGAGAGGGTGTCAGAGTCAAGTCCAATATTGACAAAAGTATAGTTGAGTGAAATGCAGCATTGGAAACAATATATTCAGCAAAGGTCCAAGTTGGAGGAGGAGTAGGAGGTCCAAGTTGAGGCTCTACATATTTCAGCAAAGCTGTTGAAAAAGAAATAGACCTTGTTGAGTGAGTTTGTGTGTCTGAGGTATTTGGCGATTGCAAGATTGATAGCAACAACTAATATAGTCAGCTATCCATTTGGAAAGTCTTCATTTAGAGATTGCAGACACTTTTGATCTGTCAATGATCAAAACAAGGAGCTTAGAAGACTTTCTAAAGGATTTAGTCCTGTCAAGATAGAAGGTCGTGTTCTCCTGATATTGAGTGAGTGTAACTGCACTTCTTCCTTACCCAGATGAGGTTTAGGGTAAAATACTGTAAGGTGAATGGGCTAGTCAATATGGAACGCTGAAGATACTTTTTGTAAAAACTTGGGGTGCGGTCATAACTTTATCCTTGAAAAACACTGTGAAAGAGGGTATGCTATAAGTATCCGTATTTCCCCAACTTGCTGAGCCAGCGTAATGGGTACCAGAAATGCTGTTTTCATTGATAAATGGAGGAGTGAACAGGTGGCCATTGGTTTAAATGATGATCTTGTAAGGCATTTAAGAACCAGATTTATGTCCCAAATTAGATTGGGACGTCTGAATGGTGGAAAGAGATTTGAGTCTCCTGAGCAACCTCATTGTGATTGGGTGAGCAAATATGGAATTACTCTCAACTGGGGAATGGAACGCCTTAATGGCTGCCAGGTGGACCCTAATGGAGCTCAGTGACAGACCAGAGTCTTTCAGTTCTAGGATGTAATACAGTATATCTGACAATGAGGAGATTGTTGGTGGAATGTGCTTGAGATCACACCAGCAGCCAAATCTTGTCCACTTTTGCAAGTTAGTGTAGTGTGTCGACAATTTTCTGCTGTTAACAGCACTCTTTTCACTTTGCCTAAACAGGTTGTTTCTAATCCCGTGGACCATTGACCAACTATGCTTTGAGGCAAAGAACTCTGAGATTGGGGTGAAGGATCTTCTGGGAAAGAAGATGAGGGGCAACCTGGAAGGTGATCGGTGAGCAAATGGCCCTCTGTATAAGGGAAGGAAACCATGTCTATCTGGGCCAGGTTGAAACTATTAGAATAAAACAAGGTTACTTACCAGTAACTGTTGTTCTTCGAGATGTGTTGCTCATATCCATTCCAATATAGGGGTGTGCGCGCCCTGTGCACAGATTCCCAGAACGTTTTTCCCTAGCAAGCCCCGCAGGGCCAGCTCAGGCGCCCCCTGGAGTGCCGCGCTCATGTTGCGGTATAAAGGGCGCTGCTGGCCCCGTGGGTCCCCAGTCCCTTCTTTCTGCCTACTCCGATGGAGGGAGGGGCGGTTTGGAATGGATATGAGCAACACATCTCGAAGAACAACAGTTACTGGTAAGTAACCTTGTTTTCTATCTTCGAGTAATTGCTCATATGTATTCCAATATAGGTGATTAATTAGCCATACCTTGGAGGTGGGTAGGAGTTATCGGTAACCTGCTCTTGACAGCACGGCTCTGCCGAAACCCGCATCTTCTCTCGCCTGCTCCACGATGGCGCAGTGCGACATGAACGTGTGAACCGATGACCAGGTCGCTGCTCTGCAGATGTCCTGCAGGGGCACTCGTTCCAGAAAAGCCGCGGACGAGGCCTGGGCTCTGGTTGAGTGTGCCTTCACAGCATCCGGAAGGGGCACCCATGCCTGCTTGTAGTAGGCTTTGATGCAGGCGGTAATCCAGTTGGAGATTCGCTGGGTGGAGACCGGTGAGCCCTTCATCCGGTCCGCCACTGCCACAAACAGTTGTGATGATTTCCGTGTAGTAGGCCAAAGCTCGTCTGACATCCAGCGAATGCCCCCTCCGCTCCTCCTCCGAACCGTGTGGTTTAGGAAAGAACACGGGAAGGAAGATATCTTGATTACAGTGGAACTGAGACACCACCTTAGGCAGGAATGCCGGGTGGGGCCTCAGCCGAACCGTATCTTTATAGAAAACCGTGTGGGGGCTCCGAGGTCAAAGCCCTTATCTCGGAGACCCTCCTAGCCGATGTAATGGCCACCAGGAAGGCTATCTTCCAAGACAGGAGGAGTAGGGAGCATGTGGCCATGGGCTCGAAGGGGTGTCTCATTAACATGGTAAGAACCAAGTTGAGATCCCAGGGCGGTACCAGGTCCTGGACATGAGGGAAGGTCTTCTCCACCCCCTTAAGGAACCTAACTGACATAGGGTGGGAAAATAGGAACCGCCCTTCCATTGGCTGGTGGAAGGCCGAAATGGCTGCCAGGTGCACCTTCAGGGAAGCCAGAGCTAGGCCCTGAAGCTTAAGGTGTAGCAGGTATTCTAAGATTGCCTGTATAGGCGAGAAACTTGGCGGTATATCCCTAGACTCCGCTCAACAGGAAAAACGCCTCCACTTGGCTCTGTACGTAACCTGTGTGGACGATTTCCTGCTACCCAGCAGAACCTGTTGGACTTGTAAGGAGCAGACTCTCTCTCCCTCCATCAGCCACAGAGTCTCCATGCCGTCAGGTGGAGGGAGTCCAGGTCTGGGTGCAGCAGGCGCCCCTGGTCCTGGGAGATCAAGTCGTATCGCCTGGGTAGCGGAATCAGCTTGGTGATAGAGAGGTCGAGCAGCATGCTGTACCAATGCTGCCTCAGCCACGCTGGGGCGATCAGAATAATGTCTGCTCTGTCCCTCTTGCTTTTTAAAAGGACTTGGGGCAGGAGCGGGATCGGGGGAAATGCATACATCAGACCCTCCGCCCAGTCTATAAGGAACGCGTCGGACAGGGAGCCCGGCTCGCGAGCCTGGAGCGAGCAAAACCTCGGGCGTTTCCTGTTTCAGGCCAACGCGAACAGGTCTAGTTGGGGAACACCCCACTCTTGGAAAATTGAAGTCACTATGTCCTGGTGCAGTGACCAGTCGTGGCAGGGTGAAAACGGTCTGCTGAGGTGATCCGCCTCGTTGTTCCTGACCCCGGGGAGGTGAGAGGCCGATAAATGAAAATGGTGCCTCACCGCAAAGTCCCAGAGTCGAATGGCCTCCTGGCACAGGACCGAGGAGTGCGCTCCCCCCTGCCTGTTCACATAAAACATGGCCGCCGTATTGTCCGTGGGGACCTGGACTACCTTGCCCTTCAGGAATCTGAGGAAGGCCTTGCAGGCCAACCGGACTTCTCTGAGCTCGCGTACATTGATGTGCAGAGCTCTGTCCTTGGGTGACCATAGCCGTTAGGTGCCCTGGTTGCGACTGATGTGGGCTCCCCATCCCACATCGGATGCGTCTGTGATGAGAGTCACTGACGGGGCCAAGTCTCTGAACGGGACTCCCTTCATCACTTCCCTTAGGTCCCTCCACCAATTGAGGGATGACAGGACCTGTGGGAGAACCATGACCACTCTAGTCAGAGATTGTCTGTTTGGCGCATATACCGAGGCCAACCACGCCTGTAGAGGCCTAAACCTGAGGCGAGCCAGCCTCACCACATACGTGGAGGCTGCCATATGTCTCAACAGCTGCAGACCGTGTCTGGCCGTCGTCGTGGGGGACCTGTGGAGATCGGATATAATGGCCGCCATTGCCTCGAACCGAGACTGGGAGGAAGACCCTGGCCTGTACAGCATCCAATGTGGCCCCAATAAAATCTATATGCTGCCCCGGGGTAAGTGTGGATTTCTGGTCGTTGATGAGCAGCCCCAGTCTGGTGCATGTTGCGCAAGTGAGCCGTAGGCTGTTTCTTACTTGGGTCCTGGACTTGCCCCGGATCAGCCAGTCGTCCAGGTAGGGGAAAACCTGTATCCCACTGCGGCGCAGGTGGGCTACCACCACCGCCATGCATTTTGTAAAGACCCTTGGTGCTGAGGAAAGACCAAAGGGCAGGGCCCGAAACTGGTAGTGGCGCCCCGCTACCATGAATCTTAGGAATCTCCTATGGGCAGGTAATATAGAAATGTGGAAGTACACGTCCTTCAAATCCAGAGCAGCGTACCAGTCCCCGGGGTCTAAAACCGGAATGATCGTGGCGAGGGAAACCATGCGGAATTTAATGCGTCTGATATACTTATTCAGACGACGTAGGTCTAAGATGGGTCTAAGCCCCCCTTCGCCTTGGGGATCAAAAAATATCTAGAATAAAATCCCCGACCTTCCTCGGTCACTGGGACTTCTTCTACTGCCCCAAGCTCCAGGAGTGAATCAATCTCCTGCACCAAGAGCTGAACGTGGGCAGGGTCCCCGAGGGGAAATATCCTAGGGAGGGAGGCCGTAAGTTGGAGGGCATAGCCCTTGTAAATCACCTCCAGGACCCAACGGTCCGTAGTAATGGCTTCCCATTCTGCATAGAAAGGTCGAAGCCTTTCTGCAAACGGTCTGTTAAGATCCAGGGGAAAAGGAAGAATGCTACCCTCTTGCACACCATCAAAAACATTTATTTGAATTACCCCCTTTAGGAGGCCCTTGCTGGCCCCCAGCAGAGGATCCTTGCTGGCCTCCTCTGTTTGGCCCTCGGTAACGCTCCCGACCTCTCCTCGGTTGGGCAGGTCGGGGAGCCGGTCTCGGTGGGGGGGGGCGGCTGCCTCTGGGCTTGAGGCTGGGACTGCTGTCTCAAGGCCTGGGGGGTATACAGCCCTAAGGACTTCAACGTAGCCCGCAAGTCTTTTAGGGCATGGAGTGTCTCGTCTGTCTTTTCTGAGAATAAGCTGGAGCCGTCAAAGGGGAGGTCCTGTATGGCCTGCTGAACCTCCTGTGACAGGCCTGACGCTTGGAGCCAGGAGCAGCGGCTCATGACGACAGCTGAAGCCATAGACCTGCTAGCTGTGTCCGCCACGTCACTGGCTGACTGCAGGGCTGCGGTCGCCAGAGCCTCTCCTTCCTGTGTCACCGTGGCAAAATCCGCCGCTTGGTCAGGCGGTAGCATTGACACAAACCTCTGCAACGAGGCCCAGACGTTAAGGTTATACTTTCCCAATAAGGCCTGGTGATTAGCTACTCTAAACTGCAAGCTGCAATAGAGTAGATCTTCCTCCCAAAGAGGTATAGCTTCCTCCCATCCTTATCCTTGGGAGTATTCCCTTGGTTCCCCTGGCGGTCTCTTTGATTGGCTGCATCAACCACCAACAAGCCTGGCGTAGGGTGGTTGTACAGGAACTCAAAGGGCTCTTTGGGCACATAGTACTTCCTTTCTACCCCTTTAGACATAGGAGGTACTGAGGATGGGGTCTGCCAGAGGTTTCTGGCAATCTTCATGACCCTGTCATGTATGGGGAGGGTCGCTCGTGAAGGGCCCGCCGACCCTGATGGTCCAAAGAGGGATCCTCTTCCTCGGACATGAGCTTGAACTCCATGCCCAAGTTCTCAGCGGCCCTCTTTAGAAGGTCCTTATGGGCCCGGAAATCAAACAGGGGAGCCCTGTGATCCCTGGCCGCAACATCGTCCAGAGACGAGGAGGAGGATTGGGGGATGGGTCCCGTAGAGGGTCCTTCCTCAGGGTCTGAGTCACCCTCTGAATCATGCCCCTGGGTTATCTTAGGCAACAGGGGTGCTGGCGGGGCCACCGCAGAATGCAGCGATGCAGAGCCTTGAGCCACTGGAGCACTCCATGGCCCCCAATACGGCCATTGCCATGGTCCTTGATCCCATCCCGGTACCTGCACAGGTTGAGGCTGATGCGCCGTAGCATGCCGGCCACTGGAACCCCCAGAGCGTCGCTTGCCACCCTGGTATGGAGAGCGGCTCCGCGACGAGGACGGCGAAGATGACGACGAGGTCGTGGACCGGCCCCTGCACCGAGATGACTTGTGATGCTGCTTGTCCCCTCGAGAGCGGGAGTGGCGTCGGTGATGGCTACGTGGAGCAGATCCGGACCGCACTGCTGCTGATGCCCAGCCCATCGGTGCCGGGCCAGGCAGTGGGACTGCGAATGGTACCGGTGCCGGAATTTCTGGGACCAGTGTAGAGGATGGTTCCTGGATCACCGGTGCCCTCGGTGCCGATGGCAGCGGACTGCTGTCCCTAGATCGGCTGCAGGACAGGGATCTGGACCGATGCCGTAAGGGGCTCCGCACCAGAGTCTGCGAGCCCAAACTGCAGTCTTTGCCAGGGTCGGAGCTGGATCTCTGATTACTCTGGCGCCCGCCTCGCGACCGCCCACGGTGCCGTGGTGCCGAGGCACTCGACGACCTAGAGTCAGAGCTCGGAGGGGAGCCGACACTCTCCACCCTCTGTGACCGTCTGGGTGGAGACTTGGATTGTGGACGTCTCCACCCACCGGGGCCACCCAGCGCGGGTTTGCCCCAAGATGCAGGTCCCTGAGCCCTAGGCCAAGGGGGGACGGAGGCGTAGGCACGGCCATGAGGGCGCGTGCCGCAGTAAACACCTCCGGCGTCGACGGCCCTTGCAGGGGCGCTCCCCCACCCCCAGGAATCGGGGGAGGCTCCCTGTGTGGAGACACCAGTGCCAGAGTAATCTCCACGGCACGTGGCTGGGATGTCTCCTTGCTTGCTCCCTGCTGTCCCGGTAGCAGAGAGGAGTCCCTGGGTGCGGCCTGAGGCCGTATCTTTTTCTTAGGCACCTTCGTCTTCGGTGCTGGTGCCGGACGGGCGCTCCACACTGACAATACACTCAGTGCCGTCGGGGACCGCGATGGTTCAGAAGCTGGTCAGAGCGCGGACGCCATCAAGATAGCCTTCAGCCTGGCGTCTCTCTCTCTCCTTTTGCGTCTAGGGCTTGAAGGCCTTACAGATCCAGCACTTGTCTCTTTTGTGCTGCTCTCCGAGGCATCGGAGGCAGCGGTCGTGAGGATCACTCACTGGGAAGGCTTTAGCACAGAGGTCGCAGTTCTTAAAGCCTGTAGAGCCCGGCATGGCTCTTGGAAAAAGAACACCTTAGGGGTACTTACTCTAACAACTTAACAGACTATTAACAGCTACTTAATACTAGAATTTCAAAAACCAGTTGAACAACAAGCTAGGGTACAAATGCTACTTGCAGACAGCAAGAGGCAGTAGTTCCAGCAACCGTCACAGGCGGAAAGAAGGAACTGGGGACCTGCGGGGCCAGCGGCGCCCTTTATACCGCGACATGAGCGCGGCACTCCAGGGGGCACCTGAGCTGGCCCTGCGGGGCTTGCTAGGGAAAAAAGTTCCGGGAATCTGTGCACGGGGTGCGCACACACCTATATTGGAATGCATATGAGCAATCACTCGAAGATAGAACTCTGGCTTTGTCCACCTTTATTTTGAGTAGAATTTGGGATATTAGGAGTTAGAGGGAAAACATACAGAAGACCCAAAAACCACTGAAGGTGAAAAGCATTTACCAGAGATCAGGGACCCAGCCTGCTTCTTGAGCGAAACTGAGTGTATTTCTTGTTTATGGCTGTAGTGAACAGGTCTATCCAATGAATGCCCCATTGTAGAAATATGTAGTGAAGTGCAATGGAATCAATTTCCCACTCGTCCTGTGAGAAGTGCCTGCTGAATGTATCTGTAGTCACATTCTGAGCTCCCGGAGGTACGTGTTTGTAATGGGGTTGCACTCACTGCTCTTGCGCCTCCTGCTAGTTTGTCTGAGGGAATAGCTCTGCAGTATCCCCATGTGGTTGTGTCTTGCCTGCCGTTACCTCCATCTTAGGACCCATGTCTCCCCCAAGCCTGCGGTGTCTGCTTCATGACACAGCCCTCCAGCTGTGCCACAATCTGTGCTCTCCCCCTTCCGGCCGATTCTGCAGTTGCAGTCCACTGTCTGGCCCTTATGTGAGGGCTCTCAGCTGCTCCTTCGCCAGACCCAGCAACTGCTGTCGGAGGTGCTAACCTTGCTTGGTCTGCAGGGCAGCCAGCTTTCCCTCCCCAAGCTCCTGGAAGTGACTGCCCCTTCTGCTGTCTGCTTATATAAGACCTCCTCAGCCCTGCTTGGCTGTTCCTACTGCAGCCTCCCTAAGGCTTTTCAGGCTAATGTGGGGCAGCCACCCCACCATAGTGTCCATGACCCAAGCCAAAGTGATGGAGGTTGAGGGAGTTCACAGTACCATGAATCTTGAATGCTTCTATGGGAGTCCAGATGGAACCCGAGTGGGCTTCTTTGGTACCAAGTGAGAAGAGGTAGAGCTCTTCTTGCCCCCTTGTTCTGCTGATGATATCTACCTGTTGGAGCCCAACACTTCGAAGTCTTTAGGTTTAACAGTGCCCACAGTACCTGTGGAACCAGCAGCCTTGTGGGTTCCAGGTTGGAGACTGATGGGGTGCCAAAGTGGCTGGAGTAAGTGGTGACCTTGACTTCGAGGTAGACTCCCCCTTTCTGGAGATCTTAAGGCATGGTCTTTGGAAGTCTTATGAGAGGAATCTTCAGTGGTCCTTAGAGATGCCCTTAAAGAGTGCAACTCAGAGACAGTGGGCTTACTCGGAGACTGGCAGATAGGGCAGTTACCTGGGCAGAGTCAGAGGCCAAGTGCAGCGAGCTCGCCATCATGAGACCAAGTTTGATTTCCTTGTGTTTCTCTGGCTCTAGATTTTAATGCCAGACACAAAGTTGCATTTTTGGGAAAAATGAGATTCCCCAAGGCAACGGATGCTCCAGGAGTGTCCGTCACTCACCAGGATTACTTCACGGCATGAAAGACAAAGCTTGAAACAGGAGAACCAGACATGCCTTTCCAGTAATGTAAAGCTCTCAGGAGGGGACAATCTATCTCAAGGGTAACAGTAGTTAACTGTAGTTCTAAAAAAAATTGCCAAAAATATTTATATTTTTTTCGCAGTTTTTTTTAAATGACTAAGTACCAACAACTATAATAAATTAACTACCATAAGCTAGAGAGAGACAGTTGAAGTAAAACTTAACTGCTAAGGCTCCATCTCGCACCAAAGTGGTTGAAAAGGAACTAAGGGCTGTTCACCCATTCAGTGCTATATAACAGCATGGACATGAGACCGAATAACACGTATGAGCAGGTAGAACAGACACTGCTATGAGAAATTTCTGATGAAAGGTGCAGGGGGTGCAAGCACACCTACAGTGGAGCACCCAAAGGGACACTACTCAAACAATAATAGAATTTAAGGCCAGCAGGGACCAACATATCAACCTCAAAATGTTCAGAAGCTGTGAAGGGAGGGCCTGTAAGTAATGGGAGTGCTCCAACAAGCACTGCTATGAAACGTTCCACAGTTTGAGCAGCACCATTGGTGCATCATATGAGTGGGAATGTGCAACGGCCATCCAAAGGATCACCAACTCCTATATCAAGCTGGGTTAACAAGAAGGAACAAAAACCACTGAATAATGACCAGCTCTGTTCTTTGAAGGAATGCTCTATTCAATATCTAGATCCCACCCATACAATTTTGGCTACCTATGGAACAAAGACCAACTTGACCAATAATCGATAATTTTAAAATAAAAAATTCTTTATAGATAAAAATCAGAAAATTAAAATAGATAACATGGCACACAGGTGATACCACTCCAAGGAAAGGGAGGGAGTAACTTTTACATCTGCAAAGACAGAAGCACTTGCCTATTGCAGAAAAGGAGCAGAATTCCAGATGGAGAAGCACTCTTGTCATTTTGGCTGAAGGCTTCAAATGTAAGACAGGTCTGTGAGGAGGAGTTGTGCTGCATAACATAAATGATCACAGCTGCAAAGTGGATAATCTCTAGAATCCAGTAACACTAGGATAAACTTCCATGTAGACTCTTAAGGACAAAGGATGGAGAAGAGACTAGACTCCCCCATTCTCTTCCAACAGACCTTGCCCTCCCCTTTTCCTTATTATTCAAGGAATTCATTTGATTTACATTTAGAGTATATTATATAAATAAATGGTTAGCTCTAGCTACCATCATTTTGAAATCAATGTGATTTTGTTTATTTAAAATGTCAATGTAACTATTAGGAGGGTCTGCTGTGGGAGGTGAGGAAGCAGACAAAATTTGCTTAGGGTTGTGCAGGCCTTGGTTTCAAAAGTATTGTTTGCATAGTAAGTCAATACTGAAAATTAATGTGACTCTGCATGTCTAATTGGCATTTTATTTCACAAATTAAGCTATTTCAAGTTTTTGTAACAGACATTTCACTTGACTTGATTGCATTTTTTTAAACTCCTTACATTCATGGTTTTTTAAACACAAAACTGAACAATTGAATGCATTTAATTTTGTGGTGCAAGAGCAACGCTTTACATGTTTATTTTACAGCTGTTCAATTGTTCTGATGTATATTACTTAAATTTAACACTTTACCAAATGAAGTACATAGGTCATACATATTATTTACAGCATACAAAGGTAACATTTCATGTATCTTAAAATAGATAATGGTGTATTGGGAACAGTAGATACTGGGAATAGTACAGCCATCTACACACATCATCTGAATTTGCGATAAATATTTTCCCAGTGATATGCAATAGGATTGTATTCCTTTTATCAGAGAGTCCTACAATGGGTGTGCACGCTCAGCAATGCCCAAATAAAAAGTTGGAGAAAAGGGTACTGTTCTAGAGTTAGGCCCCAATTCAGCAAAGCACTAACTTTAAGTACACACTTCAGTGCTTTGCTGAATCAGGAACTAAAACCTCTGCCTTCTTTTTGGGGTCTAACTCCTTTATAAATTTAGAGCTTTTGAGTTTTAACTATTATGCAATAATTCATATAATTCTTTTTCTTAAAAGACAGACTGAAATGTGATTCTCCCTATGACTAGAGGGAGTTCAGCCAATATAATTAATTCTCAAGTGACTAAACTGCTGCTTTAATCAGTATATCTCTTACCATATCAATTGAATAGAATTTTCATCCCTTCTTCGGCAAAGACTGGGCTTACAAATACACACCACAAAATAACAGACCATATTGAACACATATATTATGCAAGTGCTCTCTAAAAAACCAAGAGCCACTACATTCAGTTTTATTTTTCTCTGTCCACCAACATTATTCCCAGAGCTCAGCCAGTGCTATCTATGATGGGGATGATGAATGCTATATGCTGAAGCTATTGTTAAACCAAAGCAACTATTTAAACTTCGGCACCATTCAAACTATATGGGAAAGTGTCAATATTTATCTAGTCGAAAGGAAAAGTTGGTAGAGAAAAACCCTGTATAACTTTTCAGAGGGGATAAGTAAGGGACAGAAAAAATTATAGAACAATTTTTTTGACAGGGTACTTACTATGTGAATGTATTCAGATTTTATATTGAAAAAGAGAGTCAATGAGACACTATTAAGTTGTCAACAGTAGATCCAAAATTCAGCTTTATAGAAAGCAAGTTTTGACAAGACAGATTTTCATTTTTTTTAAGCAAGTCATTAATGTAGTTTTCAGGTTTCATTTAAACATTTCCCATCCAATGTCTGGAATTGGATTGATTTGTCACTTTCTATTTTCATTGTCCTAGCTGGGAGAAATGGAGAAATACTCTGTAAAGGCAAGACTGAACATTCATTTAGTTTTAGTAGTGTAAGGTGTTATTCAATAACCCAGGTAAAGAAGTTTGCTTTTGAAAATATTTTAAAGTAACAATGTCCCTTCACAGTGTAAAATTAACCTGTAAAGTGGGAAGGGAAATAAGAGTGATTCAATGTCCTACATTACAACAAGATAAAATATCCAGGTGGGAAAAAAAGCATATAAGAATCATGTACAATCTGTACATACAAAGATACCTGGCATTTTCAAAAACTACTATGAACAAACTGATATATTAGGGTTTGTTTAATTTCTTCCATCTGCAGAAGAAAGTCTACAATTATATAGTGTGATCTCTAAGCTTTATGGTGCATTTACATTAACAAAAACCTTTCCTCACTCTTTGTATCTGTATGAAAACTGTATACACCATTATAATTTACAAAAAATGGTATCTGCAATCTTACAAACATGATTTTACATTTTAATACACAGGAAAATATATAGCTCTCTGGCACTTAATCTCCTCCATGGTACCTGTCTATTACAGTACAGAATAACACTTTTCAATGCATGCTTTTGAAAACCTTAGAGTGAAGTAATGTGGGCTGATCTGGAAGTCACAGCTTCTCCAGCTCCCCAGTATTAAAAAATGAGAAAAATCTGCCACTTTTTTGTATAACAATCAACAGTTTATTAATGGATATGGTGAAATTTTAGCTATCCACCAAAAATGTGTAAAAAATTACCATGAAAGAAAAATAAATAAAGCTGTTTTTAAATCAGTCTTGTTTTACATATCAGTTCAGAATGCAACATTAAAAACACAAAACTGTCATTAAAGTTTTAAAGTAATCTACTGATATTCAAATTACAACTTTTATGACAAATCTAATGAGAACTGAAACTGATTTGGTTTTAGGTTTAAAGACTTTCACATTCAAATATAGTGCCTTGTTTAGCACAATACTTCCTCTGACAGTGATGGGCAACTGATGACATATTGCTGTATTTTGACATAAGGCACTATGATATGAATATGCCATACACTTGCCTTATGTCACGTAGCTGTTGCTGACCAGTGACTTCTGTCAAATACAGAATGAAATAGTTTCAGAATACAGTACATTTTAATGAAGGACATTGTCTTTCAGCAAATGTTTTGAAGACATTTTGAAATGCAAGCCTACATTTTTAACATATAAGCTTTTTTGTCATGCTGCTTTTTTGCGACACCACTGGGGAAAAATACAGACATTACCCATCACTAAGTCTCCATACACATTCTCATAACCGTTCTTCTCGTTTCTATTGCAGTCAGTGTTCTTGAGGCAAACTTGACCCAGAAACTTTGTTCAAGTTCTCCTAGAAAGCTTTATACATTCACAGCAGTCACTCAGTTTCACTCTCCTTTTGTTTGGCACCTGTAGACAGAAAACTAATTCAGATTTTTCAAAAACATGTAGTGTTCTTGCTCATACAGAACTTCAGATTCATGGAAAACAGTTTGAAAAACACTGTTCCGGAGCATATTTGGGATATTGCAACACTGACTCACTAAGTATGAGACTCTTAACTTAACAGTTAATGCCATTCTTTAAGAAGACACTTTAATATTAGAAATTAGGCACATGAGCAAAGTCAGAGGGGCACTTGGACTACCATTGCTTACTTCTTTTTGTTTTTAGTGGCACCCATCAGCACAGCAGCCAAATGCCATAGAAGGCAAATCAACCACAGAGTCCCTGAACCAATGGTGATGATTCTTCTAGGATGAGGTCAATAGCCATGGCATAAAAGACCCTTGGTGTTTTTTTTCTTGCCCTTGACAGCAGCCAAGATCAGCATTAAAGCTCCCTCAAGATGAAGACCTATTTGAGACTGAGCCAAAGAGGACTCCCATGATAACGCTGTTATATTGGTGCATTCGTTTATTTTAGTACATCAAAAGAGCCTGATTAACGGGTGGTCCAATTGTCCTGGAAGCACAAGTGGTGACAGGGCTGAAAGACCCATTCAGTGTACTGGAATTCTTTTTGGCTCTTCACCACTCCCTCTGCTGCTGGGTTTCAGCCTCAAGCCTTTCCTCTCCTCTACAGTTCCAGACAGCCAGTGGCCATAAGCTGAATGAGGATGACGCTGCATTCAAAGTGAGCCCAATCATCCTATCCTGGAGACCAGGATTCTCTAGCCAGCAACTTTAAGCCAGGTGGTTGGAGAACATTAGGGTATATGTTGCATTTATATTATTATTTTAGTTATGAGAAAGGTAAAATGTATGCAGAAGTGAGATAAGAGATTTGAAATCTAAGAACTCTGAGGGCCCAGGAAGTTGCTAGGAGCCACCCTGGAATGTCTGTTTGAAAGTCAGCATTTGGAAGAGGACTGTTAGCATAAGCATGGAGACTTGCCAGCTGGAGGTGGTTTTGTCCGGGTTTGCTGAAGTTGCCAAGAAAAAAGTTTCTTCAGACTGGTCCATCAGGGACTAAAGAGCTCTGGGCTGCTGAGAGGATTGCAGTGAGAACAGACAGGGAGGGAGAACACTGGACTCCATGGCTTATGAAGAGGAAGCCTGAACCGGGATCTTAAATACGAGTTTCTGGGGCTTGAAAGAACAGTGGACACTTCCAGATAATCAATTCATTCATAGGTTTTCACTGTAAGCAATACACTCCAAGTTTGTTAATTCAGTCTGAAATGGAACTGTGGTAATTTCTGCAGTGGCCTTCAAAGAACATCTACTGGGGACCCCTGCTCCTGAAGACCAGAGTCCTTCTAATAAGGGAGCAGAGGAAGGGTTGCCCCAAGGTGAAAAGCTTGGTGGTGGCAGCAGGTGGTCATGGGAAAGCTGGGGTTGTGACAGCTGGATTTCAAATGTATACAATTAGGGGGAGAGATAGTGCACAATGTTAAAAACCACAAGCTCTCCCCCACCCACTTGTTTTTTTCTTTACCTACAGCAGCTGCTGTCCATCCTCTAGTCTCTTCTCCTAACAGTCACATTTCCTTTCTCCATAAACATAGGCAGACACCACGACTGATCTCAAGCTAAATTTAGCATTATCAATGCAGATGAAAGATCCCATTTGGGCTTATGGTTAGACACTTTGTTTTAAAGGGGCATTAACAGATTAAATTTAGCTCAAAATTTAGGGAAAATTTAACTTTTTGTGTTTAAACAAAAACAAAAATATTTTGATTCAAACGTTTGTGTCCCTTCACCCCACCATTAAAATAGAAAGAGGGTTTTTATTCCAAACTTTACAGTATTGTACTAATTGAAGAACCTAAAAGTGAAAACTTACTATAAAAATGTAACTGGTTATTGTTTTCCATTGCTTAAGCTGAAAGAAATACAAAACTGCCACCAGCATAAATGGTGAAGGTTTTATAATACTTTTGATTTCATTGACAGGGTACCTGTATATAGATTTAATTAAGCGTCCAACATTTTGATTCCATACTCCCTCCTCTCGAAACATAAGCACCATTTTTTTCCTAGAAAGAAGATATGTGAGCAGCAGCCTCTACAGCCAACAATAGCATTCATGGAATGCTCTGTTCCGGACTCCATAGGGAAGAAAATTTGATTCTAATGGTGAAAGCTGGTATAATACTTAGAGATAAATCATCCAGATTCATCTTTCCCTACAAAACTTGAACGTAGCCATTTAATTGTTTTTTCTGCCAAAAAAAATGGAAAGTACACTAGAAAATATGGTTTATCAGTTCTAGTATTTGACATCAAAGCAGTAAGTATAATAGCATTTTTGGACCTGGTGATTTTTGCTATAACCTGGGGACTTACCAGTTGGAAGTGACAAAAGAGGAGAAAGAACTGGATATACTGGTTAATCACAGAATGACTATGAGCTGCCAATGTGATGCGGACATGAAAAAAAGGCTAATGCAATCCTAGGATGCATCAAGCGAGGTATTTCCAGAAGACATAGGGAAGTGTTAATATTCCAGATAGATTTATAATGGTATTGTGTGCAGTTCTGGTCTCATATTTAAGAAAGATGAATTCAAACTTGAACAGGTGCAGGCAGAGAAGGGCTACTAAGATGATCAGAAGAATGGGAAACCTACCTTATGAGAAGAGACTCAAAAGAGCTTGGCTTGTTTAGCCTAACCAAATGAAGGCTGAGGAGAGATATGATTGCATTCTATAAATACATCAGAGGGATAAATGTCACAGAAGGAGAGGAATTACTGAGTTAAGCACCAGTGTGTACACAAGAACAAATGGATATAAACTGGCCATTTGACAAGTTTAGGCCTGAAATTAAACAAAGGTTTCTAACCATCAGAGAACAGAAGTTCTGGAACAGCCTTCCAAAGGGAACAGTGGGGGGTAAAAACCTAACTGGCTTCAAGACTGAGCTTGATATGGAGGGAATGGTATGATGAAACTGTCTACAATAGCATGTAGCTGATCTGTGACTGCTAGCAGCAAATATTCCCAAAAGCTGGTGATGGGACACTAGATGGGGAAGGCTCAGAGTTACAACAGAGAATTCTTTCTCAGGTGTCTGGCTGTTGGGTCTTGCTGAAATATTCAGTGTCCAACTAACTACCATATTTGGGTGTGGGAAGGAATTTTCCCCCAAGTCAGACTGGCAGAGACCTGAGGGGTTTTCACCTTCCTCTGCAGCATGGAGCACAGGGTCCACTTGCAGGTTTAAACTAGTGTAAATGATGGATTCTCTGTAACTTGAAATCTTTAAATCATGATTTGAGGACTTCAGTCATTCAGCCAAAGATTATGGATCTATTATCACAGGAGTGAGTGAGTGAAGTTCCATGGCCTGCAATGAGCAGGAGGTCAGACTAGATGATCATGATGGTTCCTTCTGACCTGAAAGTCTGTGACAGACATTAGTAACAAATCAAGCAGACTAGGAACAGTATGCTATACCCTACTGTACCTGAAGGTTTTTGAAAAGAGGTCAGAAGGCAGCATCTATACCTGCTGGCGTGAGCACCAAAGCTTGTAGAATGTCAGAGAGGGAGATGATACCCACAATGCTGTCTGCTTCATTCACTACTACCAGACGATGAACCTGCAAGCAGAGAAGATATATTTTACGGGATAGGAATTTTATTTTTCTGATTTATAAATAATAGCCACACTGAAACAAGAGTCCTAAAATAAAGTGTTGTAAGGTGGGCAAATTTCCAGAATTAGAGGGAAGAAATTGTTCAAAGTCATCAGTTTCTTGACTAACATTTTAATATGGTGGTATCACAACATGCTTAAGCTGCTATTTAAAGGAGCACACAGTTGTAATATTTATGTGACATTGCAGCAAAAGGGATCCTGTCATGTGACAGCAGCCCAGAAATAATAATAATTTATTTTTACAAAACCTAAGCCTTTAAGACTTAGTATGGTTCTGTTCTGAAAAGCAATTCTAAAGTATCATTGTGGGTTTCATATTTTTGAATATGAATTAATATATTCAATAACTTGTGAATATATTTTATATGAATTAGAGTACAATGATAAGTACTTGACTTTAAAAAGAGATTTTTCCAACTGCCAGTCCCTGCCAACTCACCCTGGCATCTTATATTCATTCACAGGCTGGATTCTTGCATGTACACCATCAGCAGGAAGAAGAGATCCTGCATGTCAAATTCTGCACTCAGATTTTTTTCAAGCTCATTGTATTTAAGTTGTGTTCAGTGACACTTCTCTGTAATGGGGTTGGACAGGTGAGACTGAGGGCCAAATCTGGTTCTAATATTGGAACTTGATTAACAATTCTGCTAATTTTGCATGAAACCTGAATAGATTTCACATCATACTCCTGGTAGCACTGCAGAGATAACACAGCTATAAGAGTGAACTAGTAAAGATTTGTCACTAGACAAAATAAATACAACTTGAAATACCAAGAGATTTGTGAATAGCAAGGTGTTATTTTTACAGTTACTTTTCAGAGTAGAATTTTAAGACCAACAAAAATGTTTCACATATATTTAGTAGAAACAGTTTTAAACAAAAAATATTCACCTTCTGAGTTTATAATCTAAACATTGCAGCGTTCATCAGGATCAGAAAAATAAACCTGATCAGAAACAAAAGTGAAGCTAACCAGTCTAGTTTTGTTACAAGCTGAGAGCAATATTATTTACTTGTTGCTTAAATACCAAAAAGTTTAATATTTAACAATTTCAGTTTGAATAATCTAATTTAACTGCAATATACAGATAACTGACGGAAATGTCAGAGTAAGAGTTGATCATCTAGTTGAGTATCAAAATGTCGATATCTAACAGCTCAATCTTGAACATTTATATTAAGGTTCAACATTTAACCATTTCTTCTTTTTTACCATCACTCTGTTTTCTGTAAGACATCAATTTTTTTCATGGGAAAGATGTCCAAATGAGTAAAAATGTAAATAGTGAGATTACTGCTTCCAGCACTGTATTTCAGTAAGAACTGGCATTATTCTCTCTTAAAAGATGATTAGGGATGACAGATACAAGTGATAACATTTCAACTCTGTTTTTTGCCCTTAACAATTAACCTATTTCTTTTATTAACACCTTGGAACCCCCTTGGTGCTAGGTAATCAAATTTCTCAAGTGCCAGTAAGTGCAAAGAAGAAACCTCATCACCCTCACCAAGGAGATAACAGCATGACAGCAGCATCTCTTGTTTGATTCAACTATTGGTATGTTAATTTAGGACTGAGGTTAACTACATACCAGTCACGATACCTTAGAGCTCCTCTTCTCTTGTATTTGAACAGTCATACCCACCTGATATAAATGGGGAACACAGGAAAGAAATAGAAAGAAAGGGGGGAAAATTCTGTTTTTATATTTTTTTCTTCTAATGAAATTGTGCTGGTGATACTTTAGACACGGATATTAGTTTTCTGTATATTACACACATTTAATCACTTGGTCATCTTTCTCACATTGTATAATGATTTTCATTATTTAAATTATTAGTATATCAATTAAACACTTAACACCAGTATTATCAAGCATTCTTGTTTAGCAAACAAAAAGATCAATTTAGTACTATACCTGGCATTTTTATAGTAAAAATAAGTGTTTTACACACGAGACACAAACTCAATAACTTCAAACTAATCCCCCCAGCCAGTGGGCAACTTGTAACATCATTGGGGAACAGAGCCAGATTTCTAGAATATTTGTGGGCCTCTACTTAAAGCAGACTCATTGAGAAATATTTTATATTTGCGTATTTATAATGTATCCATTTATATAGAAAAATTTCATTCATTATACAGTGTGCATAAAAATACATACAGTTTTTCCTATTAGATGTTAATTGAATGTTTGAAGTTGTGTGAATTGAACTATACTGCAGCTACCAAGTGGCAAGTCTCAAGAAGCAGGCTCCTCTTGTAAAAGTGATTTTCCTTCTCAGTGAGCTGTCACCTGGTGAAACAAAGGTTAATGAGGAAGGGTCAGGAAGGCAGGCCAAGATGGGCCACATCCTTGAGTGACAGACTGTCCAATCCTTTTGTATTTCTGCACTAGTGGTTGGCTTATTTTTATGAAGTGTTCTTTGGAGATGTGGACATTCTGTAAAACTTCTGAGCAAAGGTGAGTCCATTGAGGACTTACAGACTGACAGGGGGTATGTATGGCCTTACCATGTTCACTTTGCACTCCCTAGGGAGGGAATCTTTTTTGAAACTGTTGTAATGGGTTTAAGACCTCTAAAAATATTAATAGAAAGTTAGACATAATATGGGGCATTCTAGACACTGTAGTACAAACTGCAGGCGTTTGGCTTAAGGTTCTAGTAGGCACAGAAAAAGCCAGATATGGAATTGTTTGTTGATGCAGTTCTAATGGAATACTGAGGAATGGTATGGACAATCTTGGGAATTAGCTCAAATTAAATAAATGAAAGATTGGGGTCCCTGAAGATGCAAAATCTTGGCTACAGAAACTGAAGTAATATGTTTTAATGACTGACTGCAGAAAATCAAAATAACCCATTTCAATGTGCTTGATAGGTGCACACCTCTCTCTTGCTCCCTTTACTCACTCATTCATCCACATAAAGTCTATTGATACTGGAGAAGGAAGACAGAGGATAACAGCACCCAAACATTGGTAGATATAGCTACAAGTGAAACTGATTGAGACTTCATAACGTCTTCTTCACAAGTTTTATTTTTGGTACCATTTTACAGTATGTGAAAGAGTATAGATTGCATTTTAAATGACTTTATACAAAAGATGAGTTTTGGTTTATTTTTCAGACAGTGACAACCAAGCAACTTTTAATGGTCTCATGGGAGATCATTGATTAGGCCAGATTCCTTTTTTGTAGAAAGAAAGGTTCTCTGGTAAGTCAGGCAACATCACATGGCAGAATTAGTAGGAATCACATGTATATCATAACTAAACATGATTAGGTATGCATGATGCAGTAATGTTAATGTTATGTATTTGTCATTTGAATTTACACATATTTTTATGCTTTTAGCCTGCTTGAACTCTTATTTGTTGTTTTAACTGTGCCTCACTGTGAATGCATCTCATAACCAGGGCACTGGCAACCTGTGTGAAGAATTTCCATGCTAAAAAGATATTGAAGATTCAAAATATCTGCCCTAATCTTTTCCATAGCATTTAAAGATTTCATTTAGAAAGCGGTTTGTAGCCCTCCTTTCTTTTTGTGAAGATAACCTTTTAAAGGTTGTCGTTCTGAGTCTAGAGCAGTGGTTCTCAACCTGTTTATCATTGTGGGCCATATATGTTGCTCTCTGTGTGTTATGTGGGCTGCATCCACACAATATATAATATATACTATCTGTGCTTCACTGTAAGTCACTTAAAAACTAACCCAAAAGTAGCCCATCTATTTATTGAAATAAAGATTTTTTTCTGTTAACACAGGTGTGGCTGAGTGGGTGTGTATGAGAATTAGCAAGTGTGTGTAGGTGAAAGTTGTGTGAAACAGACAGGAAGTGTGTGTGGGAGAGAGCCAGTATGTGAAAGTCGTGGGAGACAGACAGTACCAGTACCTATGATATATAATACTTGTGTGTGGTGGGTGGGTGTGCGCGCGCGAATCAACCAGTTTCTGTACAATAGTCAGTATTGCCCTGCGTTGTTGACCATGGCAAGATAATTGTGAATCCCTGAGCTCAGTGCTTAAAGTGGACTGGAAAAAGCATGTGTGTGTATGTTGTGGGGGGAGGGAATGGGATGGGGAGGCCTATGACAATCCCAGTTGAAATAAATGTTCATGCACTTGGAAGGGCAGCACTTAAGGTGCACCCCAGTGATCCAACTCCATTTTTAATTTTTTTTTGCTGAGACTGACCCCTGGCGACTCTGCCCACTTTAAGTCTTGCCTGAGCTGGGCTCACAGAACAGCTGCAGTGTCGGCAGTGTGTCCTCCTCCGGGCTGCTGTGCTGTAGGGCAGAGGGCAGTGTGCTGCCATGTGGCACACAGCAGCTCTGTGCCCTGGGCACCTCTCACCTGGACCATATCTGAGATGGGGGCAGAGACTTGCTGGAGGCTACCCAGCTGCTGTCCCTGTGCGTGGCTGAGTGGGCACTGACTTCCGGATGGCAGCAGTGACTATGGAGGAGATGCAGCGGCTGGGACAGAGCAGGCTGCTCAGAGCCCTGTTCAGGGCAGAAGGCACCGGTAGCACGTATGCAGCCCCACATGGGGCTCAACACTGGGGTGCAGTCCAGTCCAGAGAGGTCCCTGCTGCAGTGGGCATTAAAGCTCTGTAGCAGAAGGTTGCATAGGATGGGGAGAGGGCTTCTCCCCACCCTGCCTGCTGGGGCTACCTGGTTGGGCACACGTCCCTCCATGTCTGCTCCCAGACAGTCAGGGGCAGAGGTGATCCCATCTACTGAGCCATGGGGGACCATAGCTGGGAAGCCACCCACAGGACAAAATTTCCACCCCACACCAGCTCTCCCCCTACAGACGGGACTTACAGGGCAGCCTCCTGCTCTGGCTGGGAGCTCTGGGTCCAGACATGGCCAGCAGGGGACAGGCAGGCGGGCACTGTCTGCTGCAAAAAGCCCAGGGCACGTTGCAGCCTGCAGCATGCTCATCCCCCCCAGAGGTGACACACAGCTGTGGCTAGTGGGGGGGACATGCCTCTCCCCCATTTCTCTAGATGTCTCTGGCACAGACGGCCAGAAGCAAGGAGACTGCGCTCTCCTTGGCAGCGGCACTCTCAGCATGTCCCTGCAGCGTGGGGATGGAGGAAGCAGCAGGCTGCTGGGTTCACTGCCAGCTGAGCTCCTTGCCCGCCACAGGGGGCTGCTTCACCTTCTGTGCTGGCAGGGAGCGCTCCAGCAGGACTCTGTGGCACTGTCTCCCCCTCAGCTGGCCCTGCTCCTGCCACGACCCATCTGGGAGTGAGGCAATCAGTGCAGCAATCATTGAATTTTTTTTAAGCTACAAGCTGCCCAGGAGTTGAGAACCCCTGGTCTAGAGACATACTGAAATAGCTGTAAGATGTACACTGCTCCATCCATCTCAATGTAGTTGTTATGCCAATAATATTCTTATTATATTTCTTCCCCATTTAATGAGCAAAGGGTGACCAATTCCCCAGTTTACCAGCAGTCTTAATTTCTAGAGGATGCCCTCTTCTGCCAACAGATTATACAGAAACTTTGGTTAAGATCCAACTACAATATGATCACTAGCTGTCTGGTCAGCCAGCTTCTCCACGGTTTTTAGTCCTTAATACCTCCAGTGCCTCCCCACATACTGTATCTTAGATTCATAGATTCGAAGGTCAGAAGGGACCACTATGATCACCTAGACCGATTTCTTGTATAACACACACCACAGAACTTCCTCAAAATAATTCCTAAAGCAGATCTATTAGAAAAACATCCAATCTTGATTTAAAAATTGCCAGTCAGTTTCATACATACAAAATGGGAAATGACTGCCTCAGAAGGAGTACTGTGCAAAGGGATCTGGGGGTCATAGTGGATCACAAGCTAAGTATGAGTCAACAGCGTAACACTGTTGCAAAGAAAGCAAACATCATTCTGGGATGCATTAGCAGGAGTGCTATAAGCAAGACAAGAAGTAATTCTTCCTCTCTACTCCACAGTGATTAGGCCTCAGCTGGAGTTTTGTGTCAAGTTTTGGGTGCACGTTTCAGGAAAGGTGAACAAATTGGAGAAAGTCCAGAGAAGAGCAACAAAAATGACTAAAGGTCTAGAAAACATGACTTATGAGGGAAGATTGAAAAAACTGGGTTTGTTTAGTCTGAAGAAGGGAAGACTGAGGGGGGACATGTAACAGTTTTCAAGTACATAAAAGGTTGTTAGAAGGAGAAGGAAGAAAATTTGTTTTCCTTCACCTCTGAAGATAGGACAAGAAGCAAAGAGCTTATACTGTAGCAAGGGGAATTTAGACTGGACATTAGGAAAAACTTCCTGACTGTCAGCACGGGAATAAATTCTCTAGGGAGGTTGTGGAATCTCCATCACCAGAGATTTTTAAGAGCAGGTTAAACAAACATCTGCCAGGGATGGTCTAGATAATACTTGGTCCTGCCAAAAGTGCAGGGGACTGGACTAGTATAACCTCTTGAGGTTCCTTCCAGTCCACGAGTCTATGATTCTAATGATGGAGAATCCATCAGAACACCCAGTAAATTGTTTCAATGGTTAATTACCCTCACTGTTAAAAACTTATGCCCTAATTGCAGTCTGAATTTGGCTTGGTTCAGCTTCCAGCCATTGGATGCGGGTTATGTCTTCCTCTGCTAAACTGAAGAGCCCATTATCAAAGGTTTGTTCCCCATGTAGATACTTATGAACTGTGATCAAGTCACTCCTTAACCTTCTCTTAAGATAAACAGGCTGAATTTCTTGACTCCATCTTTATAGAGAAATATGTTTTCTAATCCTTTAATCGTTCTCCTGGCTCTACTCTGAACCTGCTCCAATTTATCAATATCCTTCTCAAACTGTGGACACCGGAACTGGACACAGTATTCCAGCAGTGGTCACATCAGAGCCAGGATAAAGGGGTAAAATAATCTCTACTCCTACTTGCAGATTCACATTTATGCATCCTAGGATCACAGTTACAGTGGAAGCACGTTTAGTTGATTATCTCCCATGACCCTCAAATGTTTTACAGAGTCCCCCATCCTGCAAGTCTCGCCTATATTTTTTATTCCTAGCTGTATACATTTACATTTAGCCACATTAAAATGTTTATTGGTTACTTGTGCCCAGTTTATCAAGTGATCCAGATCACTATGTCATGTAACCTTCATTATTTACCACTCTCCCAATCTGTATAATCAGTAAACTTAATCAGAGATGATTTTGTTTTCTTCCAGTAATTGATAAACACACATAATTGCGTGGGGCCAAAAACTGATCCCTACGAGACCTCACTAAAAACACCCGCTTGATGATTCCCCATTTACAATTACATTTTGAGACTTATCAGCCAGTTTTAAAATCCATTTAATGTATACCATGTTAATTTTTTTGTTATTCTAATTTCTTAATCAAAATGTCACATGGTACCAAATCAAATGCCTTACAGAAATCTGAGCATATTACATCAACACTATTATCTTTATCAACCAATCTCATTAAAAAACTGTATCTAGTTAGTTTGACAGGATTTATATTCCATAAACCCATGCTGATTGGCATTAATTATTTAATTCATTATGTTACTCAGCTTCAATTATTATTATAATACATTATAGTATATATACATATATAATTATCTTACAGCTGCACAAAAAAGTATGTCATCTGTGCACAGGGCCCCATTCACTCTAATCCTGGTTTTGACCCAGAGGTTACTTCTGAAAAACATGACATGCACCCTCAAACATAGTTTATCAGCTGCAAAGTGTTAGGCATACACAATGCAATTTGCCGAAATGTACATTTGCTGTAAAGTATGTTCCAAAAGCAGCATTTCTCTTGAATAACATTATCTTTGAAGGATTCGTCCATTGTACGCTGATATCAAGTACAAAACATAGCAATGGGCCTAACTGGAGATACAAGCTACAAAAAAAATCTTGCAATTCCCCCATCGCCTGCCAACTCCTCAACAGAGTCAAGAGCCCCTGCAAATTACCATGCTCCTGCTGATAAACCTAGTAAATCAAACTTTGTTATCTACACATGCTAATGCAAGAAGCAACATCTGCAGTGAACCATCAAAGTTACTTTGTGTTATTTGTATTGGACTTAGATGAAAGGATGCATATGCACTATTTGGTACTTGTTGTCTTACTGCTTTAAAATACTAAAGTGAACAAAGTAATCTCACCTCAGCCTTCACTATTCTATCCACAATGGTCTCCAGTGTTTCCAGCTTACTGCACTTCACAACACCTTCAAAATACTGAGAACGGTGCTGGAGGGCTTGCGTTACTGTGATATCTAGGTTATTATAGGTTTTTTCAGCAGCAAGGTTCTGAAAAATAAATTACAGGAGTCATTGTCTTTACAAGAGGCAAGTGGATATTTTGTCATTAAACTATCAATGCAAATATCAAGTTACATTTTTGGTGTAAATTGATGGCTATTCCATTTCATATATTAAAGCAAACTATATTAAAGTCCTTCATCTTATAAACGCAGCCAAGTAAGCACTTCTGTTAAACACCCCAAAACAGACTCCACAACAATTAATACACAATTGTACACCAGGCCAATGAAGAACTGCTCCCTTTGCTAAATGATCTTTTGGTAGGAGGTTCAATGCTGCTCCATTCACTCTCGTACAAGGAGTAGAAAATGCGAAGGTCAGTTGAAGTTCTAGAGATTTAAGAGACATCAGCAATAAAAAGAAACTTGGCTACCTTACTTGTAGTTTTTATTTCTCATTAAGGAGCATATCCACTGCTATGGACGTTACTCATGAATCAGACTGCTCAGTATGCTCTGAAGTCCTGATCCAGACAGTAAATGTATCTATACGTAGATGTATCTACCTAGACAGTATCTATAATTCTTTTAACCCTCACACTTCAGTATTGGTAGTGGTAATGTATCTAATCTAGTTTATGTAATTTCAGTTTTGGAAGTTACCTTTTAGTGTCAGATTGCAGTGTCAGAACAGTCTTGCAGTGGGAGCCTGAGCTTAAACAGGGAAGAAGATGGTGGGCATGGGGATGAAGCTATGGGCATTAAAAAATGCACATTTTATTTCTTTTTTTAATTTTAAAGATGGCTTTGTTTAGATCTAGAGAAACACCAAAGGGTGTGAGTGAGTGTATCAGTCTTGTAGTATATGACAAAGGAACTCCAAATTGCAAATGATAATATTGCATATATTGTGCAAATCTCTACACTTTTCAGCCCAGGATGTTGAAGGAACCCCTTTACAGAATAGTGGGCAGTGGTGCTATACCAGAGGTCCCCAAACTGGGGCGCACCCTCCTAGAGGGGTGTGGAGGAACATTCGGCGGGGGTGCACTGGCGGGACCTGGGCCAACCTACCCAAGCCCTGCTCTGTCCCCATCTACAACCCTGCCTCGGGCTTCCAGCCCTGCTCCTGACCATGGCCTGCACCACTAACCCGGCTCCTGGCTGTGGCCACAGCTCCGGTCACAGGGAGCCCTGGGGATTCTGGCTGCGGCTCCCGGGGTGTGTGTGTGTGTGGATCGGGTAAGGGGGGGTGCAACTAAAAAAGTTTGGGGACCACTGTGCTGTGCACTAATGACCTTCTAAGGTGGACACCACAAAGATAGATTTGGGACAGATTTTTTTCATTCTTTGGCTCTGTGCAAACAAACACCAGTTTCACATCTAAAACATGACACTTTTTCTAACAATATTTGGATTTAAACTAAATAAAGGAGAGAAGAAACAATGCTTTTAAGTGGAATTAGTTTTTGACTGTGCGCAGAGTCAATATCTATTTTGTGTGTCTATTTAAAAAAAAACAAAAACAAAGGTTGTTTAAATTGACAGAGCTCCTAATTCACTTCCTCTCCTAGCTGAAGTATTTGCTACAAGAAAGGAGACAAAACAAGTGTGAGGCTTCCACTGGAAGCTTAGGCAGGTTTTATTTGTTTTTTGAGGGTTTGTAGAACCATATTTACCAATGAGTGCCTCTTGTGTGACATCTATGAAGACATGAGTTGGTGATGAGAGGATACAGGAAAAAGCCAATAACAAAAAACCTTTGGACTAATAACCCAGAGGACTGAAACATTCGGGTAGTTTAGGTTTAAGCCTTTATGAAGGCTATTCATGCTCAGGGATGCTGTTGTCAAGAACAAAATACTGTTTTAGTCTTGTTGATCTAATCTGTAAATTAGTCTAGATGAAAGAAAAAGCCACTTGAACAGATGATCAAAAGGTGTCCTAATTTAGCTCCCACATTTCTGTTGTCAGCTAGTAATAAGTAAGCCATTTGGGTCCAGAGGTTTGGTTTTAGGTCTAGGTGTACGTTTTCCTTAATGAATAGGATACTGGTGGCCTTGTGGTTCAGATTTGTGCTTTTTATTGCAGCTTCTTTAAATCAGAGATTCTCTTGAGTTTTCTCTCTAAGGAATCAACTTGGACTCAGACCTCTTTCTTTTCAAACATTATGATAAAAGGTATGAGAAATATGAAAGAAAATCCTATTTGTCCTCAGTGGTTGAGGAGAACTATAATAATCCTTTAAGACCAAGACTGAATCCAATGTTTTAAGGAGGTATTATTAATTAGAGACTCCCAAGGCCTTGGAGGATGAAAAACTCTTGCTTCTACAGCTTTTGCACCCCACGGTCATTCTAAAAGGACAGAAGAATGTTCTCCACAAGAGTAGAAGTGGAAAGCAAAGAAGACTAGATGAGAGAGACAGGAGAAATGGGCTTTGGGAACCTTTACTATAAAAAGCACTGTGTGCAGGTAAGGCACTTTAAAGGCATTTTAAAGCTATTTCACATTTGGGACACTTCTTTACTACTGATTTTCAGTGCAGGGTTACAGACATCTGGATTTTCCATTGGCACTGGCAAGCTGGTGGTAAGAGTTACTAGATCACTTCTGCATTCCTATGGAATAAATCCAGCAACCAGAAGGCCCCATTAGGTGGAAGGCTCTGCTAGGCCACACTGGCTCATACCGACGAACATAGACATTCAAACTTTTTCTTTTTTTGACGATTCAAGCTATTTAGAGGGTCTGTTGGTCAGGCTGGCTGGCAGCACAGGCTATACTAAACTGTTTCACTACTGAGGGAAGCCATGCTGAAAATATCAGACTGAGCTAGGCTCAGACACACACAGCAGGAAGGATTTAGCACACTGGCTCCTCAGGCTCACATAAAAGGAAGGCCATGTGGTTTCATCCACTGAAAACCCAGTTCATATGAAGCTCCCAACAACCTATGAGAGGAAATCCTCACTCTAAAACTCTCTGAAAGAGTCAGGTGCAGCAGTAATCAAGATGTCTGAACTCAGGGGAAGTGATGAAGCCTATGCTTCCTCTATTGTGGTACCATGAGTAATGTCCAGATCACTGGATGCCCATGTGTAAGAACACTAATAAAGCCAGAAAAATACTATGCAAAGTGAATTCAAGTGGTGTTTTATCCAGTTCATCAAATTAAAAGTTAAGGAATAAGTAATAGCTGAAGCAAACAATTGAAATACTGCATTTTCAAAAGATGCACTTAAAAACATTTTACAGAATTTAAAGAGATACTTACTATTACATCAAATTTGGAATAAATATCTACAACTTTTCCTAGAAATGAAAAAAAAATGTTAATAAAGTGTTTTAAAAAGAAAGAAGAGTTAATTCCCTTGCACCCTAGTTTCATTAATTACCTTCTAATTACAGGGAAAAAAATTCAGATCAAGAATGAAAAAACTGACGTTACAATGGATATCTGGCTAACTGAACAAGAGTGGTATAATGAGCTCTTGTAGGCTTGTAACCTAGATTTTTCATTTGTTTATTTCTTGTATCTCAAATTATATTCTATTCCCCTCTCACCCTAGCTGTTTGATAAACAAGTGGCAGGATGGTATAAACAGAGCCCTGCGTGAAAAGAAAATTTCTATTCACTTCCAATCTGCAAAAATGATCCGCAGATGCGGATATCTGCAGAGATAAAGTGGATATCCCTGGATTTGCAGGGCTCTAGGTATAGAGACAGGGTTTAGGGCTAGTTTTAGCATAGGTAATAGTACAAAATAAGCAAATTCAAATTTAAACATGCTACTACTCCCTCTTACTATTTTTTGTGTAGCTTAATACACACCTGACTCATCCACAACTGGTAATGCCGATATCCTTCTGTCTACGAATATGTTCAAGGCTTTAATAATAGGAGTGTCTGGATGTATGAAGGCAATGTTGTGGTATGTTCCTATCCCAAGTTCATCCAGGTTCTTCTTCATAAAGGCAGGCTTTGGCATCTCTGACACCTGGGAGAGTTAAAAATACATTCATGCACAAGTCATGATGGGTTCTCCATCACTGACAATTTTTAAATCAAGATTAGATGTTTTTCTAAAAGATACACTCTAGGAATTACTTTGGCTAAATTCTGTGCCCTGTGTTATACAGGAGCTCAGACTAGATGATCACAAGGGTCACTTCTGGCCTAGAAATTGATGAATCTGTGAGTTTACAATACAGTTTACTTTTTTGAGTGCTTGCACATGTCCATTCCAATGTAGATGTGCGCATGCCTCAAGCACAGTTGCTGGAATTTTTTCCTCAGTGGTATCTGTCAGGTTAGCTCTAGCGCCCCCTGGTGCCGCATGCTCAAAACACCAGTATAAAGGGCTCTTCAGACTCTGTGCCCCCTCAGTTCCCTCTTATTGCCCGAGACAGTTACTGGCACTGCTCTGGTTGCTTTGGCAAACTTCCTAGTGGTTTTCACTATCTTCTAGAACAGCGGTCCCCAAACTCTACCACACTGCTTACCACCAACATAAAACTCCACCACTTGTAGCACCACTGCCAATTTTTTGGAGCGGGTCCGGCACTGGAGCGGCTTCTGGCCAGCCGCTGTGAGTGTGTCCAGGGGGGAGAGGGCCAGAATGGCCAGGCCGCCGCGCTGCTGGGGGTGGGGCCGGCGCTGGAGCGGCCAGCCACTGTGAGCGTGTCTGGGGAAGAAGGGGGGGCAGAATGGCCGGGCTACCCTGGGTGCTGGGGGCCACTGCGCTCTGCCATTGCATGGCTGAGTGCCACTGGAGGCTCCACAGCCAGCCCCCCAGCAGCAGGTGGATGAATACCATTGGGAGGTGGCCTTCATATCCGCAGTGGTAGCGTACCACAGTTTGGGAACCGCTGTTCTAAATGGTTAATGAGTTGTCTGTAGTTAGTTCTTTTTTTTAGTTATGTTAGTGTTGGACCCTTTCCTGTGTAGTATGTCCATCCCCCTGTGCCGGGGCATGCCTCTGCCACTGGGCTACAAGCCCTGTGCTTCCTGCAGCAAGTCTTTGCCCTTGAGCAACCTGTACTTGAGATGTCTCAAATGCTTGGGAGAAGCACATAGAAGGACCACAGCCAGATCTGTAAGGACTTCAAAGCTCGCACAAAAAAGGACTGGGGAGTGAGATTGAAGGTCCTGCTTTCATGGAGGCAGCTCTGAGACCTGCTTCAGAGCCGAGCAGCTTGGACTCTGTGCCAAGTACCTCGGCATCACTGTAGCGCACTCCTCTCCCTGGGCAGAAGTCTCAGCACTGGTCCCCATCCCCGATGCTTAAGAAGAAAAAAAGAAGCAGCCAGAGAGAGGTAGTTCCCCAGCACCGAAGTTGATCAGACATGGGGACTGGGATAGAGTGAGACTTGTGCCGGACCACTCTTCCACCTCAGCAACGCAAAAAGCCAGTACTGGCAACTGTGGTACCTACACAGGTTCCACTAACTCTGGCTCTGGAGACACCAACCTCAGGCAGGCAACGTAGCTCCAGTATGTTTACGATGCCGTCAACTCCTGAAGTGTTTGTAACAGTCAGGAACCTCCTTTTGTTGCTGGTGCCTCTGTCTCTAGTGATGCAGGAATTAGTGTTGCTGGTTCTGTTGAGCGGCAGAAAACCATCTTCATCCAGCATCCGGTACCAGGACTATTTTCCAGGGGAACACCCTCCACGATGGCCTCATTGCAGGCTTCACCACCTCGGCACCCATCTCCAGCACCGACGGGTCCACACTACTTTGGTAGCCTCACCAGGACTAATCATCAAGAGTCAGAAGTGGGTTTGTACTCATCTCACCTTTGCAGCCGCCCGTGCTACTTCCCGAGGCACCCCTTCACTATGGCCCCAAATGCAGGGGTGCCACTGAGTGCACAGCCACCTAGTCCATGGGGGCCGGCACCCAAACAATGGCCTTTCTGGAATCTGTGGGATTTCCTCTTCCCCCAGCGCAGGGCTCTCTCTCAAGGCGCTCCTACGTGGTGGCCTCTGAGAGCAGAGCACCACCGGTATCTCGCCAGGTGACTCCTGACCCAGACTCCAGTACCAAATTTCAAGAGGAGGCCCCATGGGTCCTGGGAAAAATGGAAGGAGTGGGAGCCCCCCAGTTGATGCTAGCCTCCTCCTCCCTGTATGAGTGACTGCTGGCATGTATCTTCAGGATGACCACAAGGCTCACCAGGACTCACTAAAGCAGATGGCCTCAAGTCTGGCCAGGCAGAGGTAGCTAAGGAGTCCTTTCATAGCCTACTGGACATCCTGAGAGCCCTGCCCCCCAATGAGGCTATCACGGACCCAGTCAAGGTACTATGGCAGACCCTTGCGTCTCTTTCTACCACAGCAAAGCATATGGAGTGGAAGTATTTTGTGCCAGCCAAGGGTTACGCGTTCTTATACTCACATCCCCCTCTAGGATCCCTGGGCACTAACAAAAGAGATCGCCAACGGCAGTCGGGAGCAACGCCTAAAGCAAAGCACTCCAAAAAGCTAGACTTATTTGACAGAAAGGTCTATACTATGGGAGGGATGCAACTTTGCATGGCAAACCAGCAGGCACTACTGGGCAGCTATGACTTTAATATGCGGGATACCATGCAAAAGTTTAAAGACCTGCTCCCTCAAGAAGCCAGGCAGTTCTCCTTGCTGGTCGATGAAGGAAAAATAGTAGTGAGGGCCTCTTTACAGGCAGCCCTGGATGCAGGTGACTCTGTGGCCAGATCCACGGCCTCAGCTGTAACCATGCGCAGGAGCTCATGGTTACAGTCGTCTGGATTTCCTCAGGAGATTCAGCATACCCTACATGATCTCATCTTTGAAGGGTTCTCGCTTTTCTCAGAGCAAACTGAGCTCCAAGGTTGCCCTGGAATCCTTAAGCTCGTGAAGTCCCTGAGGTTGTATACCTCAACAGCTTCTAGGAAACATTATAGGCCCCAGCAGGCAGGCATATATTTCACTCTGCTGGCCCAGTAGGACCCACAGAGAAGAAACGGGGTTTAGGTGTAGACCTCTTTTGCCAGTTTCCACCTCAGGTCTCATGCAAGCCGCCCCAGAGCAAGCTGCCCCACTCTGGGAGTTCAAAGCACTCCTTTTGACGGGATGCTTGAGGTCAACATCCCAGTCCCCACAATATTAGATCCAGTTACCCTCTGTTTTCAGACCGCCTGTCCCATTTCTTTATTGCCTGGGCCTGCATCACTTTGAACTGCTGGGTGCAGAGCACGGTAGAAGTGGGATACACTCTTCAGTTTGTGTCTACTCCACCTTCCCTCTTCAGGGACCCTTCTCTTGATCACTTATTGGTACAAGAAGTCCAATCCCTCCTTCGGGTGGAGCTGTAGAAGAAGTTCCGCAAGATTTGAGAGGAAAGGGGTTCTATTCCCATTATTTCTTGATTCCGAAAGGATGGTCTCAGATCTATTCTAGACCTGTGCCATCTCAACCATGATTTCAAGAACTTAAAGTTCTGCATGGTCTCCATGCCCTCCATCATTCCCTCTCTGGATCTGGGGGATTGGTATGCCGCTCTCGATTTAAAAGATGGAAAATCAATATATGAAAGTATGCAAGGTCACAGACGGTTCCTCAGAATCATCATAAACCAGGTACATTACCATTTTGCGATGCTTCAATTCAGCCTGTCAACTGCTCCGCCTGTCTTCACCAAAGGCATAGAAGCAGTAACAGCCTTCCTGAGGAAACAGGAAGTACTCGTCTTCCTGTATTTCAATGACTGGCTTGTCAAAGGTCAGTCCAGTGATCAGCAGGAATCCAATGTCTGCCTCATCCAATTATTCTTCCAAGTCCTAGGCCTGCTAATAAACACACAAAAGTCCACCCACGTCCCACTACAGAGGATAGAGTTCATCAGGTTGGTTCTTGACTCCATTCAGTCTTGCTCCCGGGAAACTGGTTATAGGTGATCATGACCCTAAGGTCCCTCAAGGCCCACCCGGTTACGACAACGTGGAGTTGTCTGAGTCTTCTGGGCCACATGGCATCATGCACTTACATCATGCAACGCGCGAGGCTGCGTCTCAAACCTCTTCAAGTGTGGCTGGCCACAGTGTATTCACTTAACTAACCATCATCATCTGGACTCAGTTCTCACAGTACCTTCTGAAGTTCTCTTCTCCCTGGAGTGGTGGTTGGACCATCACGTAGTCTGTGTGGGTGTATGCTTTTCGTGGCCCCTACTTTCGATGTCTTGGTGTCAGACGCGTCATCTCAGAGCTGGAGAGCCCACCTGGGGTCCTTCAGGACTCAAGGCCTCTGGTCCCCAGAAGAGCTCTCTCTCCCCATATTAATGTTAGAGAGCTCAGGGCAGTCTGCCTAGCTTGCCAGGCGTTCCTGACTCTCACTGAGAACAAGGTAGTTTTGGTTTTCATGCATGACACAATGGCCATGTTCTACATCAACAGGCAAGGTGAATCCCTCTTCCCCGCTGCACTGGGAAGCAATTCATCTGTGAGAGTTCTGCATAGTGAATTCAATCTATCTTGAGGCTTCTCACCTCCCAGGAGTGTACAACCAATTGGCAGATCACCTCAAGGGGTCTTTCTCCTCTCACCACAAAGGTCCCTCCAGGTGGACATTGCGAGGGTCATTTTCCAATGATGGGATACTCTCCAGATAGATCTGTTCACTATCTGGATCAACAGGAAATGTCACCAGTTCTGTTCCCTGCGAGGCCACAGTCTGGGATTTCTCTCGGATGCTTTCCTGATAGCATGGCCAGATCACCTATATTATGCCTTTCCTCCCATCCCACTAAAACACAAAGTTCTGATCAAGGACCAGCGGGACTGGGTCATTTTCATAGCCCTGACATGGCCCAGGCAACATTGGTTTTACACTGTAACAGGGTGCTGGGCCGTAATCCCTTAGCCAGCCCTCTGTCACGCCAGCCCCAATTGAGAAAGGTAGATTGGAGCTGGCTGGGAACACCTACACCTGCACCTGATTGAGGCAAGGGAAACAGCTGTGTGCCTGATTAACCAGGGGCTATAAACAGGCCCACAGAAGGAAATGAGAGGAAGGAGAAGCCAGGAAGTGGAAGGGGAACAGAGGCTCTACCTGCCTGGCTGCAGAAGTTCCTAAGGCAGCCGGCCAAAGTGTGTGTAAAGAAGGTGGGGGGACTGCACACTGTAAATAAACTGCACTGGATTGCTGAACAAGACAGTCTTGGACTCCTTCGTGACAGGTGGGGGTGGCCAAAGCAGAGGGGCGGTGGTGGCGAACCCTTACAGCCATCTTGTTAGGCGTCTTGGTAGAGGCCCCACTCTTGCTTCCTTTATATCGGGATCTGATCTCCCGAAACCACAGTCGGCTGCTCCGGCCAAACCTCAGTTCCCCTCATCTGATGGCCTAGAAGCTCCATGGCTGAATCCGGAGGAACAGGTGTGCTCGGAGCAGGTCCATAAGGTCTCCTAGGCAGCAGAAAGCCCTCCACCAGGACCACTTACCTTGCAAAATGGAAGCAATTCTCCATTTTGTCTTCCCAGCATGGAGTACCACCCTTATGTTCCTCTTTGCAGCTTATTTTGGAGTACCTATTGCATTTGAAACAACAACGTTTGGCTCTTTCTTCGGTCAAGGTCCACCTCGCAGCCATTTAAGCCTTCCATCCCCTGGTCGACAATCAGTCTATCTTCTTGCATGAGATGGTTATCTATTTACTTAAAGGCCTAGAGAGATTGTACCCCATCCCCAGGTTAGGGATCTCATGCGTCTCTTGGACCTAACCTCTTCTTAACAAGGTTTACAGGTCCCTCATTTGAGCCACTAGCAATGAGATTGTTAGTTCACCAACCCCAGAAAGTAATCTTTTCAGTAGCCATCATTTCGGCCAGACAGATTTCAGAGATTCACGCCTTCACACTGAAGCCCCCATATGTGATTTTCTTCAAGGATAAGGTGCAACTGCGTCCACACCCAGCTTTCCTCCTGAAAGTGTTTTCGCAGTTTCCTGAAATCACATTTGAACAAGAAAGAGCAACGTCTATCCTCTCTAGAATGTTAGACAGGCCCTGGTATTCTATATACAAACAATTAATCCATTCCATAGATCTGCTCTACCATTCATAGTGGTAGCAAAGGGGATGAAAAGAGAATATCCAGGAGAATATCATCCTGGATCACACTGTGCATTCGCATGTTATAAGCAGGCATTCCACCTCCAGCCAACCTGACTGCTCATTCCACAAGATTGCAGGCCTCCTCACAGCTGCTTTCCTAGCGCAAGTCCCTATTCTGGCCATCTGCACGGCAGCAACCTTGTCATCGGTGCACACGTTCTCGACTCACTATGCCATTACCTAGCAGGCCAGAGACAATGCAAGCTTTGGCCGAGCAGTATTGCAGTCAGCATGTTCATGAACTATGAGCCCACCTCCTATATAGCTGCATGGGAGTCACCTACACTGGAATGGACATGTGCAAGCACTCAAAGGAGAAAAAACGATTATTAACCTTTCTGTAACTGTTGTTCTTTGAGATGTGTTGCGTATGTCAACTCCAAGATCCACCCCTCCTCCCCTCTTGTCAATAAGGAAGGAACTAAGGGGGCAGGGCATAACAGGATTGGTAGGGCCTTTTATACTTGTGCTATGAGCGCACGGCACCAGGGGGTACCAAAGCAACCTGACGGATACCACTGGGGGAAAGAATTCTGGCAACAGTGCTTGGGGCATGCACACACTTACATTGAAATGGACATATGCAATACATCTTGAAGAACAGTTACAGAAAAGTTAGTAACCGTTTTTTCCTCATATATCAAAGAGGTTCAGAATTAAGATTTGAAAGTGAACTTCAATTCTCGAGCTGTATATTTATCTAATCTTTCGTAATGACAACCCATTATATGCATTTCACCCTTATGTTTTGCAGTACTGTTATTAGAGAGAAAACAGCAAAACAATAGAATTTAGGACAGTCTGTATCAGCTACCAACTTTTTATAAATGGGGGGACGGACAGACAGACACTTTTGATCCCTCCTTCCAGCATACTTTTCGTACTATCAAAAAAAGATGCAAAACAAAAAACAAGCAAAAATGCTCAAATTAAAGTGTTTATCAAGAAAAGTTTCCAAGCCAAGGGTTTACATGATTAATTGTATTAGGTTTCTATTTAAAATCAGTTCGTCAAAGTACATTATAAACTACTTACAAAAAGCTGGAGAAACTTGAGGATTCTTTTATGGGTAAGTATATAAAGTGCATTCCCACTGACAGGATCAATAACTGGCAATCTGTGGATTTTGTTTTTGATCAATGAATATACAGCATCCAAAAGGCTGAGGAAAAAATCATTAAATCTGTTAGTGAATTCCGATCACGAAATCCCAAAACATACTTCAACATCATAACAGCATCACAAAGAATACACAGGACCAATCATTATTTACCCTAATTTTCACATAAAATCTTAGAGAACTTGCAGAATTTGTGCACACCAAAAGGTAACAGCAAGCTTTTCACTGTTGTTGAAGACAAATCACATGCACACAGACATACATCAGCAGTTAAATAAACTGTTGGTATCAGTAAACCTTGAGGGACAGTGAGCCACCGTAATAGAGAGGTTAGCATTCTCCACAATTTAAATTTCTCATGAAGACAATCACTTCAAAAATAAAGATAGCCAATTAATAGCACTCAAAATTAATACCCTCTATTTAAAAAGAAACACACACAGTGACAATGCACAGTCTCCAACTACTCTCTTGCACTGGATGTGCCTCAATCCTCAGCTGAAAGGATCACATTGGGGGAAGAGAGTTCACCTTCACTGTACACTCCTTTAAATGTTGGTTCTTTGAAACAATCAGCAATGCCAATTATTATTTATTGTTATTTAAACATTATTTACTATAAATGATTATTTATAATCAATTGCCTTTCAGGATGCATACACTTGTCCACAAGAAATGGAGCCAAGATCATAATTGATTAAACATGTGCCACGGAGGCATGATTAGGCAGGGTGAAAATGTTAAAGGGTGGTAACTTTATTTGAAATAGAGTTACCAAGAGATGAGAGGCGGTATTACATTAACAATCCCCTGAACTACCTTGTCTTACTATTCTTGAAAGCTGGAAGCACAGTAGGAATTATAAAATGTTACTTTGACTGCAAGAAAAATAACTGATTACCAATTATTACTTATCATTTGAGATATGACATTACTCATTTTTAATGAAAGGTTAACCCCTGAAGTACTAAGATTTCCCAGACTGTTGGAACAAAAGCTTAGGACATGGCTCCAAAAAGTTAATAGTTTGATTAATGCTTCCTACATCAGTATCATACATTTATCAGAGTAACACTTACAGACAAATGAATCTTCTTTGTAATTAGGAACCCTGGAGTGATATATGCAAGAATCATCTTCCCTGCAGTATTTGCTTTCTCAGCTCTGAGAGTTATAGAAGTTAGAATGCAGTCAGGTCATTGGCCCCCATTCCCTCTTTGACAAGTGCACGGAAGGGAATTATGCAAGGGATTTGTGGCAAGCTCTCAAGTTGCTCCAACATTACAAGACATCCTACATGAGTCAAACGCTGATTTTTAGAGAGTTCTTGCTTTGAGCCACTTAAATAAAAACATGCAAAGAGTTTTTCCATTTTCATTATCTTACTCTAGTTCACAAATTCAAATCCTGTTTCTCTTTAATATAGATAAAGAAATCCCCACTACTATTTCCATGATCAACACAAGTTAAAAGTAAGCAGCAGAAACTTACCTTGCATCTGGGGAGATGTTCACTAAAGGCTTAAATGTTTCTTGTAAATAAAGCTCTGTATTAAAAAGCAAATATTTTTAAAAGTCAATGTTTTAGCTACTCGGAAGTGGACAATTACTATAATGTCTATACCTCAACTCCCAATTAAATGGAAGAAAAGTTACAAAGGCTCACAATCAGACAAACATCCAGACATTTTTCTCAAGTTAAATCAATTTGCAGGGATACTTTTGACAATGAGCTCTCTATGCTGAAGTTAAAGGGATAATCAGTAAAGGGGTCTATAGGAATTCTTTAAACAAGAATTAAAGTGATGCAAAGAAGAGTATCATCAATAAGTGTCATAACAATACAAAATATACTGGAGAAAATCCATCCACTGGAAAGAATATTTAGCTTCAGTAACTGTGGTTCTTAGATGTGCTGTCCATATATATTTTACTCTTGGTGCACACATGCCCCATGTGCTTGAGATCAGAATCTTTTGGCCAGTAGGGTCTTTGGGACTGTGCTTGAGCCCTGAATTAATGCCCTCATGACATCCACCTGAGGGCCTAAAGACCACAGTAAAGCCAACCAACCCTCAGTTCTTAGTCAATATAGAGTCCATTAAAGACTGTGAAGTGCTTTGAGATCTATTGATAAAAAGCATTATATAATAAATAGGCTTCTTCATCATCATCATCATAGAACTCTGTAGCAGTGGGGGAAAGGGCAGATTGCACAATATATACTGTCAACACATCTCGAAGAACCATAGTTACAGTATGGTACATAACTCTTCTTCCTATGAGTGCTTGTCCATACACATTCCACTCTTGGGGACTCACAAGCAATAACCTGATGTACTGGAGGTGTGCATTTGGAGTCTACCTGAATAAAAATTGTATCTGATCTAGATGTCTCTACCAGTGAACAGTATTTTGTAAATGTATTAATTGATCGCCAAGTAGCTGCTCTACATATTTCTGTAAATGCAATGCTTCTGAAAGAACCAGCAGAAGTTGCTGGAGCTTGACGAGACCTGACCTGACTCCACCCAGAAAAATCTAAACTAGCTAACTGGTAACAAATCTCAATGCCTTCTGAGACCAATTTAGATTGCTTTTGAGATGAAATGGCTTGGCCCATCTTTCTGTCTGCAAAGACAACAAAAAATGTAGGTAAGTCCCTGGATGACCATTCTATACAAAAAAAATGAGAGTGCCCTTCTAACACTTAAACAGTTGAGTTTTGCTTCCCCCAGTTGAAGTGTGGCTTAGGGAATAACATTGGTAGGAGAGAGAATTATCTTGTTTAGTTGGAAGCCACTTTGGAGAGAAATTTTGGACTCTATCATGGAGAAAGGCTTGATCTAATCAGCCAGCCAGCATCCAGGCTCTGCGATGTAGAGAGGCTGGGTCTAGATGCCAGTTGTTCTGGGTATGATGGAGGGGACTAAATCTGGACTATTTGGCAATGTTAGGAAGATGGAATTTAAAATTTTACGAGGTCTGGGTATCAGAATTGTCTGGACGAAGCTGATGCTATCAGGATCATTACTGCAGACTTTTTAGTTTCCTAAAAACCCTTGGATATTAGAGGATACACACACATCAGAAAATGTCAATGTGATCCCAGGTTCAGGCCCTCCAGAGGAATAGACAGGACAGTTCCTGTTTGTCCTTGTGGTAAACAAGTCCATGTGTGAGCAACCCTCCTCATGAAAGACTGAATTATAAAGAGTCTTATTTATGGTTTTCTGAAAACTACCTGATCAGGTGATCTGCTAGTGTGTTCTGTAGTCCTGGTAGGTGAATGACTATCAGAGTGATCTGATAATGTATGCACCAATTCCACAAGCATACTAATTCCCCTTATGAGGATGACTGTACTCCTCCTAGTCTGCTCACACGTAACATTTGGTGTGGTTTTTGTCTCTCACTCTCTACCCTATCCTGCCTTGGATCAGAGGGAGAAACACTACACAAGCTAAACACATTGCCCCAAGTTCTATTATATTTCTGTGAAGAAAAGTCTCCTTTGAGAACCACAAACCCCGAGATTCATATTGTTCTAGATGTGCTCCCCAGCTGAGGATGAAGGAGTCTGTCACTATTGTTTTTGAGGACAAAGGTGGAGAAAATGGAACACTTCTGCATACCTGACTAGGATTCTTGCATTAACTTGGAAATGGACTGGGACATCAATAAGATGTTTGCTCATGACACATTTATTTTTACTGTATGCAAATATGGCTGAAGGAAAGTCTGGTATGTGGTGTGACCAATGTGCTTGAAGCCACATGACCTATCAACCTTACACAACAGTAAAAATGTGTCTGTGGTTGGTTTTATAACTGAATTGAGACCTGTCATAGCTTTGAATCTGGCCTGAGGTAAGTATGCCCTACCAGTCATGGAGTTTAATAGTGTCACAATAAGTTGTATTTTCTGGGTAGGCATCAAAGATGACTTTTCCTTATTGATCTTGAGTTACAATGTGGCAAAGAGTTGTAGGATATGATGAATGACATCTTACCTGCTGACATGAGCTCCCTCAAACATGCCACTCATTGAGGCAGAGATAAATTTTTATGTCTCATTAAATATGCCGCCATTAGATCCAGACTTTCTGTGAAAACCTTTGGGGTAATTAATAACCAAATTGGAAGGACTTTGAACTGGAAATGTGAACTCCCCACTAGGAATCTCAGGAATTTCCTGTGGGCTGAGTGGATCAAAACATGAAAATATGCATCTTGACAGTAGAGACCTGCTAAACTTTAGGAATGTGATTACTGAGACAAGGATAGCCCTTCTGAACTCGACTCAGTGAATGAATCTGAGTTTCCTTGAGTCCCAAACTGGGAAGCATCCTATTGTTCAGTTCAAGGAAAAAGGAACAGGAATAAAAACCTTTCCCCCTTTATTGAAGAGGCATTTCTACTGCTCCCAAAGTAGGGCATTTCCTGCTGTAATTCTTTTGTCAGAGGGGTCCCTGAAAAGTGATGGGTAAGTTGGCTGGAGGACAGAGAACACATGAAATGCAACTTAATATCCAAGCTCTATGATTTCCAGGACCCAGCAGTATGAGGCAATATTGGTCCAAGCTTCCCAAAAAGATAATGAACTGTGTCCAAATAAGACAGGGAAAGGGTATGTAGTTTTGAGCAGCTCTCAACTAAACATCAAACAAATACTGCTACCACTGAAGAAGAATGCAGAAAGTCATCTGTGTATTCTTTGTGTCTTTCTTGGTAGTTCTGACAGCCTTTAGTATAGAGGCTAAAAAAGGGGCAGAAGGAATAGGTCTGCTAACCTCCTTTTCTTCTGGGTTGTGGGATGTATAGAACCAAGAACCCAACTGTAGCTTGGGAGTTCTTTGATGAGCACAACACATCATCTGTCTTTCTCCTTAACAGATCACAGCCCTTAAAAAGGGAAGTCTCCAACAGCAGTCTGTACTTCTTTGAGGATCTGTGAGGATTGTGGTCATAATGCCCCCACCTCATTGTCACAGATATTACCATCAATCTTTCCACAGTGCAATCAATTGCTGCCTGCAAGGAGGTCTGAAACACTAGTTAATTTTCTGAAATTAAGGATCTGAATTCCTCTCTAGAACTCCTGTGGTAGTCTATTAGTAAAAGTCCAATATCTTATGCCTATTGATTTACTTCTACATGGCAAGGAGTGCATGGTAGTTGCCTATCCTAAAATGGAAACTGGCAATGATTTAGCTCTTCCTTCAGAAAATATAGTTTGGGCTACTTTTCCTTATGTGTTGCCTTGGAACTTTGCTGTTTTGGGCTTTCTTGGGCAGCAGTGACTATAAGAGATCTGGGTGTGGGAGGAGTGTAAAAATACTGAAAACCTGAGGACCGTGCCTGGTACCTTCTCTCTGCCTTTTTTAGTTTCAGTGGAACAGATGCAAGTGTCAGCTATAAGCACTGTGCAGCTTCTAACAGTCCTTCACTGAGTGGCATAGAGAGCATCTGGCATTCATTCAGGTGCAGAGGATGTATAAACATTTGTGGGATTTCTCTTGCACTACCTCAGTTGTAATGCCTAACATCTCTGCCATCTGACAAAGGAGGTCTTGAAAAGCCTTGTAGTTGTCGGGTGTGATGGAGCAGATGAGACCACAGCTTTGTCAGGGGATGACAATGAAATGGCAGCAGGGGCAAGTTCAGCTGACTGATGATTTTTTCATCAGAAACTTGTAATTGTTGAGGATCACAGGAAGTGACATCTGGGATTGCTAATGCTGTTGGACTTTAAGAGAGGGAGATGAGCCCTATAGGGGGCAAAAGACGGTTTCCTGGTGTGATGGAAGCCCCATGGTGCCCAGCATGGCCAGGAATGACAGCTATAAGCAAAATGAGTTGAGGGCCACAGGGAAGGTACAAGGTTCCCTCTTTATATCCCCTCTATCAGCTAGAGGTTAAATTCTGAGCCTTGGACTCTGTATTGAATGTAGAAGGGTCAGATAAGAGGTCTTGGAATACATGAATGAAGCCTCCCAAGTGCAGTCTGAAATGAATAAGGAGGAATACTTTTCTTCCAATAATGGAGCTGATTTGACAGGCACATCCCAGGACTTAATTTGGAAAAATCTTTAGCTGATACAGAAGACCTACCCAGTGCTGAGGAAATGTCAGTGGTGTGTATGATAAGGGAATATTTGTGGCCAAAGGTAACAATTATGACTTAGGGAGGGCAGACAAAAGTAGATTCCCTCCTCCCCCATACAATGAATCTCTGTCTCAAGACTATTTGTACTGTAGGCAACAATTTTGAAAGCTAGGTAGTTGCCGGTACAGGAACAGTAAGCCTTGATGTCAGTACGGAGTATCCCAAAGGTAGAGCCAAAGAGTGCATATTGGAGACTGCTTTGAGGATGCTCCTTATATCTGGTACGGGCATACAGAGCCTTTTTGGATGACAGATGGTCCCAACTCCAACTTTGTACCAGGAAGGCTGAGGTGATTTATGCCTTTTCTTTTTGACAGGTTTCTCAGATGAAGACCTGTACATAGGCTCTTTAGAAAAGTGGTGCTGTATCCTACCCAATCAGTCGATGAAGTGTACTTGGTAATCACAGCAGCAGAAGAATGCTTCAGAAGAGAAGGAATTCTAGAGTTGTTCATAATGTTTACACTCATTGGGAGTAATTCTGGTGGAAGACTGCTCAGATCTAGGTGAATCTTGTTTACCAGGATCAGAGGCAGGTCTCATTGATTTGTGCAGCAGATGAAGTTTTAGGTGAGTCTCCTACAATTTCTGAGTGTGTTTAGAAAATGACTGACAAACAGTGCATGTGTCAATAATATATCCCTCACTCAAGGATAACAGGCATCTCATATATACATCGAGAAGCATAGCCATTATCACTGAGGGTAATACGTGCACCAGAGAGATTTTTGCTCAACACTAAGGGCTGCTGCCTGGTACCAGGTAATGAAAAGCACTGCTACCCAGAACAGAAGCCGGTTGAAACCTACCTACCCTAAATATCAAAACCTACACTAAGAAGATAACTAGACACACAATTTGTTTTAAGCTCGCAAGAGAAACTGCGAACAGTGTCACTCCACCTCACAGCATTGGGTGGTAAGGAGGAACTAAGGGTCAGCTGACCTCTCTTTAATAGGACACAGCTGGCCAAAAGATTCCGATCTTAAATGCATATCCACCAAGAGCGGATTTTATATTTAGATTTATATGAAACCAACACTAAGATCTTTTAGTTGGTGATTTTTAGAAGACTAAGTTGAAGATCATACAGTTAATCAACTTATCTGATTTTCAAATTTTTGCTGAACTTCCTTAAATCAATATGAATTGATGATAAACTGTTGTATGACAATCATCCCTGCACAATGTCATTAAATATTAGCTTATAATTCTCTTTTCTAAGATGTCTTTTTTAAAGGTAACTAGCCCATGACTAAAATATATTTGAAACTGCTACCATGACAACCATAATTTGGGAAACACAAATCTGGAAAAGCAAACAACCAATGGTTACATTCTACAAAGTTTGCTTAAAACAGTAGGAGAGATTTCAAAAACCCTAGGCAGTTAGAAAGTGTTTATATTTAGGAACAGTTCCTTAAGTGGCATGAAGTTAAACAAAGTCCTTCTAAAGTTCTCCCACAACGTTTAGTTATAGCTCACAATGTGACAGTCAAGTGAACAGTTCAAAGCAAGATACTGTAATATTGATTGTGAAGCTGTTATTAGGAAAAGATACAGTATATAAACCCATAAAAGTCATCCAAACAAATAGTTTAAGATTTACTCGTCCTATAAAAGATACCTGTGTTTTAAAAAAACAACAAACTACTTCTATGAAAATCAGCCTGAAAACAGGATCTTTGTTTCACTAGTTTTTTATTACCATCACCACCACCCAATACAGACAGCATTATTATTTCAAGTTCAAAAATAAGCAGCATGAGCAAACAGACAAACTCCAAATATTTCCTGTTTTCATTCAAGTATCTTAGAGAGAGACAGATTAAGTGTATGAGTAACCAAAACTCAATTTTCTGAGATAATTTTAAATTTCATTAACAGGCATCAATGGAACTTAATAGAAGTGTTCTTACCCCTCCATGTTTCAATCTTGTGCTCCTCCAATTCATAGATCTGAACCTACAATGAAAATATGTATGTCTATAATGCTTAAAACATTGTCCAATCATGACCAAAAGAATGTTAGGGTTAAACAGTAACTTTTAGATCTGAATTATTTCCTTAAATTTTACTTCAGATTCACCACCACATAAAGTAAAGTTGGTCGTAATTCTTGAAATACACTGGCCCAGTGAAGAGCAGAACTTACTGGCACTAACACACAGGAAACAAGAGCAACACTTCTCAGCACTAGGTTTAAAGACATAAACCAAGTGATTATGGTATATTGTATCTTACAAAAAAGGGCACAAGTCCAATTTTTAAAAAAAGCCTTTGCAGGTCACTTTTAAAGGAACATTTAATACATATAAATACTGTTCATCAGTCACTGAAAAGACCAAGATTAACATTAAGATAACTTATTTTTACTAGAACAGGAGTACCACAATAATAAAATAGAGAGAGATCTTACAAATATCCCTCCCTACTCATTTTGTAAGAGACTCTGTGGTAGGCATTTAGGACCAAATTCTGCCATCTTTACTCTGATTGATTAGCCCCTTATTTATGAAATTAGCTTGATTTTAAGTCTAGTCTATGGGACTGCTTGTGGAATAAGGTGCTACACAATGTAACTAAGGGTAGCAGAATTTGGCTCTCAGCTATACTATATGCAAAGATAAACTGGTATTATCAAAAGCCGAGAATTAATATTACAACGTGAAAACTACTACTTTCCAATGTGCAGTCCTCTCTCAACTGTTTTTCTATTATACATCACCAAGAAAAATTCTAGTTATCAGTTTCTTAAAATGGTGACAGCAGCTTGTGTCAAATTTCTTGCAGCTGATACAGTAAATAAAATGCCTTGTGTTAACAGCAAAATGGAAGTGGGTTGACAGCTTTCCAAAGCCTCCTACTACAATTGTGATTTTACCCAATTATTCTGTTAATTTGTAACAAGACCAAAATATGGGAGTTTTTTTTGTTTTTTTTAAGTAAAGAAATCATTGATATGGGCAATTGGGACTCAACAGCAGCAAGAAAATGGCACATACATATGAGTGTGTACGTAAACAAGAGATTTCTTAAACTGATAGCTAATGGGAATTTTAACACAGCTAGCTCCAGTCAAACTGAATGTTTCAATTACTTTAGCTGAGTTCTACCATACACATAACATACAGCTGCACATATGTAACTCAGTGACCATGTTTACATGCTAAATACTACACAAACAGCTGTTGTAGTGAATTTTTCATTTATCTGTATCTCAGGTTCTCCTTCCCCAAGATTTTCATCTTCATCAACAGCACAGAAGCTGTGAGACTGGGAGTAGGACCACTCTACTGGGTCCCAGAAAGTCTTGTCTACGTACATCTCTGTCTCCCTTTGCTCCTCTAGTTCAGCTATTCTGGTCTCAAGAGCTCATATTCAGTTTCTGAAGGCTGCAAGAAATGACTTCACCATGTAATTTATTTTTTTTAAGTGCAGGACAAGTTTTTCAATTCATGGAACTAGTTCTTGCTTTTAGTTGATTCCCCCTATAAAAAAGTCCCCTTAGGTTTTCTTCCCAGATGGTGAGAGATGCTGGCCATGCCCATTTATCTACAGTGGGTGGTTTATGTATAAATCATAATTTTTAATCGTTGCAATGGGAACCCTACCCTTTGCAGGGCTTCTGTCTCTGCCGAAGAGGGATTAAAAGGAAAATAAATGTTCCAATGCACCCAAGGGTAACTTCTTCCTACAGCCAACTTAAAGGGGAAAAGGCCAGCAGTACCTTCTTATTTAAGTAGTTGTTTTGTAGGAGTCCTTCTGATGGGGTAGGTGAATTGAGCTCACTCTGTCAGGCTTACCCAGGCAATTCATTGCACTTTCCATGGAGTTGGGGGTGGAGGCCTCCTAAATAGAAGTTCCCCCTCCGGCTTCAGAAGTCGCTTCACCCATTTCCTGCTCAGGGTGATTTTTCTCCCTTGCTAATTGCAATTTCCTCCTCTTTAAAGCCCTCCTCCTACCATACATGACTGACAGAGCTGGAGAGTTGGGGCTAGCCCTGCACACAGAGCCTCTCTGGTGCCTTCCCTAGCAGAGTGGGTCTGTATAACTCAGTGGTTCCTAATCCATGGCCTGCAGGCCAAAAGTGGCCCACAGGGTCTTTCAAAGTGGCCCACAGCTCCCCTCCTGCTGGCTGCAGAAGGGAGCCGCTGCCTGAGGACCCAGACTAAGCACTTTGCCACGGGGCTACAAGCCTTGCATAGACTCCTTGCTGCAGCCAAGGGGATGGGAGATCAGCGCTCCTCCTCCCCCTGGCTGTAGCAGGGGGCACAGCAAAGCACTCCGCCTGGGTCTCTAGGCGCCGGGGTCCCTGCTAGAGCCAGAGAGAGGAGAGCACTGATCTCCCGTCCCCTTGGCTGCAGAAGGGAGCCACTGCCTAAGGACCCAGGTGGAGTGCATTGCTGCGGGGCTACAAGACCAGTGCAGGCACCTTGCTGCAGCAAAGGGATGGGAGATCAGTGCTCCCCTCCCCCTGGCTGTAATAGGGAGCACAGCAAAGTGCTCCGCCTGAGTCCATAGGCGTTGAGGTCCCTGCTGGAGCCAGAGGAAGGGGAGCATTCATCTCCTGTCTCCCTGGCTGCAGAAGGGAGCCACTACCTAGGGACCCAGGTGGAGCACACGGGGCTACAGGATGCATGCGGTTTCCCTGCTGCAACCAGGGGGATGGGAGATCAGCAAGGAGGCAGCCTCCTTGTTGAACTCCTTCCATCTGGCTGCAGTGGCAGGGAAGGGGTGCTACCCATCATGACTTAGCTGCCAGGCCATGTGATTCAGCATGTAGTGACAATCACTCATCTACACTAGTGCTTTGTCTGTGTGTGTGACGTACTGTGAGTCATTTGTAGGTGTACAATAGTGAATGTAAAAATGAGCACAGTAGCATCCAAATGTTTACTTTAAATATGTAGTGATAGCCAGTCCTTAATGGTGTATACGTCAATACATTTTTGATGAGTTGATAGACTGGTGGCCCTTCAGGGTTGTAAAAATGATACCTGTGGCCCTCGAGCCAAAGAGATTGGGAACCACTGGTATAACTCATCACACTCTCCCCCCAATCTTCCTTTTTCTCCACATGAATACTGTTACATGTGATTCAACATGTGCAAATCACATATTCTGAATTAAATGTACAATAAAACCCTAAACAACTATGATCAAGTATTTTTTCTAAATACTTCCCACACTAAATCCACTTTTATGTAGAATCACTATTTTACACTGGGGTTTAGCCTAGACCTTTTACTCAAACAAATTTAAAAAAAGATGTCTTCTTAGTAGCAGTATTATAATAGCATCTACAATCCAAGATCAACCAAGATTCTGTGTCTAGATCCAGCCAAGATCAAGGTCCCACTGTGCCAGGCACCAAAACACACACATAATACAAGACAAGTCCGTGCCTAGAGGAGTTTACGATATAACTAGAGAAGACAAATGGGAAAGAAATGTTATCCACCTTTACAGATGGGAAACTGAAGCTGAGAAAGGCTAAGCAACTTGCCCAAGATCACAGCAAATCTGTGGCAGAGCTGGAAATTTAACTCCAAGTCTTCAGAATCCTAGTACAGTACTTTGTCCACAAAGCCATCTTTTCCTCTCAAAAACACTAAATAAAGTATTTCTATAGCAATTTAAGCTTCTAAAGACTGTACAAATATTAATCAATTTTCAATGCTTTTGATTTGCATTTATGCATGCTATGGTTGTTAATGATACAATTAAACCCTGATATGGTACTTACCATTGGAGACTTATAGTATCTATGCAGTATATTAATGAAATCTGTAATTGTTAACATTCCTGTAAACAAGTGGAAAAATGTAACAGCATTAAGAAAAGGCATCTTAAAATTATCTTGAAAATATATATATTTTTTTTAAATATTTATTTCTAACCTGGTGTATTTCCTATTGTGGACTAATTGAATGCAACATTTTAAGAGTTTTACAAATGGCCAATCATTTTTAAAGTGTGTATACTAAATTTTCCAGATTAGCACTGACAGAATAGATTAGAACAAAGAATAGACATGATATTGGTAGGAGTCTGAGACAATCCCCTGGATCTGGATTTTGCAGCTGGTGCTTTTCTTGAACAATTTTAGCCAAACAAAACCCTGAATTAGAATGGCCCACCCCACACAACTTTTTTTTTTTTTTTTTTTTTTTTTTTTTTTTTTTTGGGGGGGGGGGAGAGGAGGGGGGAGAAGAGCATGGGGAGAGGGGGGAATTTGGTGTGGGGGAAAGAAAGGGTTTCAAAACCCAGTTATGCAAGTATGAGACTCAGGTCCAGTGCTACTCTCTTTTATGAGTCAAAAGTTCATTTAAAGAGAATACAAGCAGTCAGGCAGGTTCATAGATATTAAGACCAGAAGAGATTATGGTCATCTAGTCTGACCCCCTGCACAGACCAAAGAACCTCAATCAATAACTGCTGCAGCAAGATCACAACTTCTGTTTGAACTATAGCATATCTTCTAGAAAGATATCCAGTCATGACTTAAAGACTGTAAGTGACAGAGTCCATCATATCTCTAGGCATATAGAATAATGCAATTTCTATCAGTAATACTAGGCTATCGAAAACAATGTTTTTTAAAATTACTTGAAAGTGCAGATCATCATCCACTGAAGTCCTACAAATTGAGCAAATATAATTCCACCTAATTGATTACTATTCCTACAGATGAACTTCTGAAAGAGCTAAGAGCAAGTGTTCAGGGGAAAAATGTCAATTTCTAGAGGTCAACTTTAAATTTACCAGAAATCAGAGATATTTAGAGAAATATTAAGTTCTTTATAATTTATTTCCAAGAACCTCTCAATCTAACATTCCAGGTCACACAAAGTATTTATAAGTGTCACTATGATCCTGTTTTTCAAATGTGATGTTGACATAATGCTATGTTCCAAAATTAGAGAAGTGTTAAAGAAAGCTTCTAAGGCTTCTAATTAGCAATATAAGGAACCAAATGCATTTTCTAGCCCTCTCGGGATGAACCTAAGTTATAGCATTCCACAGTGTTCTGTGTGTAATGCTTTTTGCTCTGCAATCCACACGTAGTTTGAGATATACACGTAGTCTGAACAGCTTATTAAGATATTAAAATATGAGAGTGAAGGAAATTAATTTAAAGGGAAAAACTGGATTGTGTCTTTTTATGGTGTAGAGAGACCTTTCAGGCCTTCTTTATACTCAATAAAGCAACAAAAGAACATAAATCCAGTTTATTTCTTTACATGTGACCTTTAATACAAAAACGTGGAAGTTTTACTTTATCTATAGTAGATTCAAACTAATAAGTAGTTGAGCTCAATAATACATTGTTTCTAGGTACATCAAAACCTTGGAGGAGATTATGTCGACGTTTCTGTGCAGTCTCATATGCATATTGGAAAGTGATGACAGTGAAGAAGCCATTCTGGGGGTAGACTATATGGCTAGCCCAGCTATATGTATATTAAACAACGCTTCCAATTTGAAGAACATTTTCATTGGGCTAGTCAGCCTTTATGTATGTTAGTTAAGAGTGGAAAGGAAAATCTTAAAACACTGGAGAAACACTACTCCTTCAGAATAGACAACTAGCCTTACCCAGGCTGCATCTCTTGAGATGATTTATACACCTCACTCGCCAGCCTTATCCAGTATTGCCAAACCCAACTGCTCAAAGAAGTCATGAATCAGGCCCATCAAATCATGACATTTCAAGAAAGTGTGTGTTCTGGTTTTTGAGCCCTTGTGGTTCATGTCTTCAAGTTCTTCTCTGCAACCCTTGAGATCTGGAATTTAACTTATTTTTAAATGAAAGTGGACATTCTCATGTAGCTACCTGAGTTCAAAAGCTGAAGCTCTAAGAAAAAAAAATCAAGTTTTGAGAGACTCATGATAAAGTCACAAGAACTGGCAACACTTCAACCTTTGCTGAGGGAGTATAAAAACTCCAGGATATACAACAACACAACACAGCTAGCACTGGCACCTTTTCTACCACAGGGCTCGACAAATTAGTTTTGTATCTAGGAGCCAGCCCAAAAATTAAGGAGCCAGATGAATTTTTCAGCTTTCAGGGTTTTATGTTTTAACGACTTACCAAAAAAATGTCACATTCCACCATTGAATGGTAAACAAGTTATGGGCGAGACACACGTGTATACACCTGTACACACCATGAGACTACAAAGCGTCGTTCATCTTGCGTCTATTATGCGTTTAACACGGATGAGCACACAAGCCAATCACTGTGCTCCTTGCTTTGCAACACGTGCCAACAAAATGTCCACCAACCATACACTGTTATACACACGATCACAAATGCACTGCCAGAGATGAGCAGTAATTGGAATGCGTTATCGCTAAATTTTTGCTTAATAACTTCTATCTGAAACTCTCCATTCATATTTGTATTGTTTTGTGTCAGGGAGGAGAAAGCGTGGGTGAACTTGGCCATCGGGCAGTTTATTATACTATCTCTAATTTCATCTGCCATTTCCCTGGATTCTGAAACTCAGATATTTGAAACTTTGCATTTTCAAAATTGTCTGTCCATCTAGTTTCAAGGATAATTCTCCAGTGTTCATTCAAGGGCTGGTGGGTTGGTTGTGGCAGCCTCTTCCTTCCCCCCCCCCTCCCACCACATGGGCCCAGTGGCAGGGCGCCATGGCCAGAGCGCAGCAGCCGCAGTGCTCCCCCCTCTCGGTCCCACCACATGGACTCAGTGGCGCCCTGGCTGGAGCACGGCGGCCGCCCCCCCCCACAGGACTCAGTCCTTCACTGGAAGAAATACTAGGCGCCAGAATTAAATTCCTAGGTGCCATGGCGATCTGGCACCTGGGATTTGTTGAACCCTGCTCCACCATAACCCCGCAACCTCACATTAACTCACCACTGAAAAACAGCAGATTTCCTTACCTACAAAACTCTGTTTTTTACTCTCCCACAGTGGAGCTGCTCGAACACCATTTGCCACCAAAGCAAAGAAAGCCTTCTTTACCTGCCAGAAGAAAAAACAACCAAACAAAACCTTATTGATATTAAGCCCTCGCATTAGAAGAGGCCAACAGAATAGTATACGTAGAATCACTCGTAAAAATGCAGTTAGTCAGTGGATAGTTTGTGTTTAAAAATTAAAAACAAAAAACAAAAACAAAAACCCACACTTTAAAATGGTTAAATGATAACCAAACATAAAAATCTTTCTTGATCTTGTCTTATGCTGTTGTATGTGTATTTTACATGAGAGTCCCTGATACACAAATAATTCGGTACAGCTGGAAAAGTATGTCCACACTTTACCTCAAATTTGCTTCTTGAAACAAGTTTTATCTCACACACTTGGGTGATGCACAAGTAGACACTGCCTTTTTCCCCCCCAAAAAAAGACCAGTGATGAATGTAAGAGAGCTCTCAGACTACCAGCTCAAGCACATAGTTTGACAGAGATTGTAATGTCTTCAGAAAAACTATGCTGAGTCACCTGAAAAGTACAGTTAGTTGAATGTTCTAAGTAGAAACATTTGCATGAGAAAAGATAGAAACTGAATAGAAGTCTCATTTCCACTCCTGTTCCTGTCAGTTTTTAAGCTCCTGAATGATTATACAAAAGTTTCATTAAAAGAAACCCAAAAAACTCAGATTCAGCTGATTCTGTTGTCCAACAAGTTAGAGAGTTTTGCTCCAAGATAACTACAGGACCCACACTCTTTCTCCTACTTCAAATAATTTTTTTCTCTAAGTTTCAAAGTCACAGGTTATAATTGCTGGCTTTAAAATAAAAATAATCCTGTGAAACTTCTGGTCACAATTTAACTTTTCTAAGATATATAGCATTTTTTAAAAATGTATTGAATGTTCATGCTCATTAAAGGTTTTGTCTATCTGATAAAGTAAGACAACAGATGAGAAACCCCTCTTCCCCAACAGAGGCATTCTTCAAGGACAAGAAAAAGTCATCTTCTCAGAGAAGGACCAACATAAATCAGAAGGACAGAGTTTGATGAATATTAAAAGGTGCAAAAGTAAGTACTTGTGAAGAACACTTAGCAGATAAATTAACTCATGTAAAGATACATGAAGCTGGAAAATGGGAAAATTCTGTCTTATTTGTGAATTTTCATTCATGTCAGAGTCCTCAATGTGGGGCATTCATCCCTGTCTCCTTGGAGGCAGACTAGATCTTTGTTTTGAGTCTGGGTTCATTCTTCAGGAAGATCTCTCCAGGAGGACAGCTTCCAAAGCTGAAAAATACTGACTATATAATGCTATTTAACTCAAATAATTTACATCAGAGTCTTGACATGAAATTTAGGCTCTTCCCGAAGAAACATTCTTTTCCCTTCAAATCACTTAAGTGAGCAATACTCAGAAATACCATCATATGCAATCCCTACAAGGACCAAACTATCTGACATCGAGTCCTAGAATGAAAGTTCATAGGAAAGGTAGAATTTTCACTTTCTCAGTCCCCTCCATGCAGTGCAATGTAGAAATCAGTAGGTCATCCCCATGGAGAGAGGATTCAACCACATAGTATTGAAAAGAAATTTAAGGATTACTAAGGCACTGTTCCTTAAGGCCCATCTCTAACCAAACTGGAGAGGGATGGGAGTGGGATGTTGACTTTATAGTGTTTGAGATAGTGTGGATGGAAGGCCCTGTAGTAGCACTGCAGACCACCTCAGCTTTAGAGAGGTCTCCTGCACTTTAAAGGATCTAGAGGGGAAACTCTCTCATAATAGGTTTTAAGGCTTTGTGTTGCCTTTTTAAGAGCTGATTTGAGCAATATCCTTCACCAGTCCTGGGCCAAACCACCTGTGAGAGGGAAGAGTGATTTACCAGAGAGATTGAATAGAAAGTCTGCAGGCAGGTCTCCCTAAAGAAAATAGCCAATGTATGACCACCTATGGGATCATGGAGGCTGGAAGGGGAGAGGAGATGGACCCAATCTCCCGGGAAAGGAAATCTGACTCACTTCACCCGATGCTCCCTGATGCTGGGGGTCCAGGCTGACGGAGCCAACTGCACTGAATGAGAAATGAGCCACTGCAGACAAGTGACTCACTGGTATCCAAGAGATTGCAGCAGCTGGAACCTTTCATGGCAGTCAAGACTTTGCAGGTAAAGCAGCTTATGAAAAGGTAGATGCTTCTCAGTCATCTCAGCATGGATCTTGATTATGTGCTGTCTAGGAGTGGAAATTTCTTTTTCAGGGTTGCTTTGGGAGGTTGAAGATCTTACCTTTCTTTGACTCTCAGGAGGCTCCAACTAAACAACAATTTAAAAAAACTCCAAAACACTTTCCTGCTTGCTCTGCAAGCTGTGGGAATAGTGGTATCATGCTCATAGGAAAGGTAGGGAGTGGAGCCTTTTTTTAAAAAAGTGCCCCCGGTTTCATGCCATTGATTCTGGCCCAGCCTCAGTGAAAGGATTTTCCATTCAGTTTACTCAATCAACTTGGTGTGTAACTTGCCCATACAATGGCTGGGAGTCAGCTTTCACTGCAGCCTCATCCTCCTGCCATTTCTGAGGGAGAAAGGGAGGGGCAGGAAGCCAAAAGAATTATTAATTATTATTACTGAGTTTAGGAGGTTTTTCTCCTCAAAACTCAAAGCCAATAAACAAGCAGAAATGTTTAGTTAAAAATCTTTAAAATGCTGTGAAAGATCTCCTCCAAAGGAGACCTGGAATATGTCTCGTGTGCCATTTAGAAGCAGAAAATTCTGGAAAGTTCTTCGTGAGGAAGCAATCCTAAACATAGGTTCAGAGCAAAGATCTGATATACTCCAATTGCCATGAAGATGGGGAATGGCCCCCTGTGAAAAGTGGCTGACATGGAGGGACTGAGTGATACATTTGTCTGCTGATCAAATTCAGTTCAAGCAGCAGGACTGCAATCTCCTACATTCTTCAAACCTGTGTTTATGCTCATACAATCCATGGCCTCAGCAGAAACCGTCATAGAGGTATCAATTCTAGAGGTTTGTGATACTCCTGCCAACATACAATGAACAGGAAATAGATAAGCTCATTTGAAACTCTGAAAACCATTAAAAAGGTGCCAACAGATTGTTCTTATTCTAGGTATAGGGTGAGAACTGTGGTATCTTAGTTACTAGTGTGCAGTAACTGCAGGGAAAATCCAACTTTTTAAAATGACTTATTTTGGTCCACTAGCACCCTGGCCCATATTTCACCAAGAGATAAAGAGGTGACAGGATCCATTTAGTTAGTCATTCAAACTATCCAGAAGTTCCCTCTCCTACCCCTCCATATTCTGATGATTTTGAAAGATGGTTTTGTTTATATAATGCCAGTCACCCCAATGATTTTGATTACTTATAATAATATTGAGCACATACAAAAATTTAATTTCAAGGTCTTGAGCAAAAGTTAGGCAAAAAAGTTTAAGATAATTTTAGTAAAGCACCGATAACTTTAATGGATTAAATTGTGTCTTTTAGTCACAGTCCATAGCAAAAGGCAGTGCACACCTGTATAGCCCTATGGGACAATGCCCTTCAGAACTCCAGAGCATGCAGAAGCTGTATGTATGCTATTACATTACTTTCCGGTGTAAATTGCTGGCTGATACACTAGATATATACTTTCCCTTTCCCATCTTCTGAGGCACTGAGCATTCTGTATTCCCAAAGAGTGCTGGGGGTGTCATTCTGTCTGGTCTATATGTACGCAAGGCAGAGAAGTAAGGGGCACCTACATCAAAGGCCAGGCAAAATATGGACACACATCTTTGGGAATATTACATAGTGAAGCCTCATAACCATACACATGAAATTGAAACAAATATATTACTACAATAATGATCAGTACCTCATGAGCATACCAAAGACATCTTATATGACATACTTTGCATTAAACAATACACAATTATACTGTAAGGGTGAACATGGGGATATAGGACATCACACCACTCTGCATCGCAGGAAGCGCCTGTGGCCCTAGAAAATGGAAATAGAAAATATATGTCGTTTAGGTCGAGGGCAGCGTACCAGTCTCCTGGATCTAAGGAGGGGATGACGGAGGCTAGGGAAACCATGTGGAACCTCATTTTCTTGTGATACTTGTTGAGGTGCTACAAGTCTAGTATGGATCACAGGCCTCCTTCGGCTTTCGGATCAGAAAGTAAAGGGTGTAAAATCTTTCCTGTCAGTCGTAGAGGAAGTGGGGGAGTGGGAGGGAGGGATGGAAGCAAATTGGAGGGTTTATCCCGCTGTGATGGTGTTTAGGACCCACTGGTCCGAGGTAATGACTGACCACGAGGGAAGGAAAGAAGGAAAGGCGTTTGAAAAGAAAGGTAGGGATGGATCCTGGTCTGAAACTGCTAAGTTGCCCCCGGACGCACCCTCAAAAGTTCTGTCTGCTGTCTGATGAATAGCAGCCTGAACTTGACTGGAGTGCAGAAGAAGGTTGGCCCTGACGGCATTTAAAATTTTTGTTTCACTTTCAATGGGGCTCACTTTTAGACTGGCTCACGAACTGCTGCTGTTGTTGAGGCCTAAAGTGTTTCCTTGATGCCGAAGGAGTGCACAACCCCAAGGAGCAGAGCGTGGCCAACAAGTCCTTAAGGCCGTGAATCTGTTTGGTCAGAGAAGAGGGTTGCGCCATCGAAAGGGAGCTCCTGGATGGATTACTGGACCTCTGCCAAGAGGCAAGATGACTGCAGTCATGAGGCCCTCCTCATTGACATTGCTGATGCCATGGTTCTGGCTGCTGAGTCTGCGGCCTCAGAGGCCACCTGGAGAGAAGTCCGCTCCCCTGACCAGAGTTGAAGAATAAATTTTCCACCCAAACTAGTCCAGGTTTTTTGCCTCCTTATTTTTTAGGAGTTGACTTGACTACCCTGTCTATCCCTGTCATTGGCTACTAACACTACCAATGATCCCGCGGATGGGTGAGAATATAGGGCAGCACGTTATATAAAATTTGATGACCCTCCTCCAGGATGGCCAGGAACTTTTGCTTTACTCCTGGTGTAGGGAGTCTGCACACTTGGCTGCAGAGTGCCAGATGTTAAAATCATATCTCCACAGCAATGCTTGCTAGTTCGATATGCAGAGTTGAAGGCTTGCGGTTGAATAAATTTTCCACCCAAACTAGTCCAGGTTTTTTGCCTCCTTATTTTTTAGGAGTTGAACTTGACTGCCCTGTCTATCCCTGTCATTGGCTGCTAACACTACCAATGATCCCGCGGATGGGTGAGAATATAGATACTCAAAGCTCTTAGCAGCACGTAGTATTTTTTCTCCGTCCATTTGGATGGCGGGTACAAAGAGGAGGGGTTTTGCCATAGGGCCTTCACCAATTTGATGACCCCTTAATGCATGGGGGAGGGCCACTCTAGAGGGGGATGCCACTGTCGAAAAGCGAGTCAGCTGGCTCCTTTATCTCCTCCACCTCCAAGCTCAGATTGGCTGCTACTTGTCTGAGTAGCCCTTGGTGAGCCCTATCATCACCCAGGTGACTGAGGCATTACTGCCTCATCAGGCAATGAAGATGAGATGCCAGTAGGGGAGGAGTAGACGACTGTTCTCCCGCCCCCGGGGTCTCCTGTTCCTGGTGGGTCACCAGCATCTCATCTGCCTGGCCCGGTTCATCATCCGAATCTGGAGGTGGTTGTAATACTGTTGCTGAGCATCATTTTTATGTCCTGAGATGGACCAATGCTGAAACCCCAAGACCAAGGAAAAGCCCCACATATTCCAAAACTGATATGGCCCAGCCCATTGTGTTGGCAGCCAAGAGCCTGGTAGTAGGGCAGGGGGAAACCAGGTAGCTGTGGATGAGTATCTATGGCTTTTATGGAAGGGATCCTTATCTTCCTCTGATTCCAAACCAGAAGACCACAGCAGCACTTATCTTGCCTCTGGTTCCTTGGAGCACTGGGTGTGGTTCTCTGGTGCAGGGGAATGGCGCTAAGGTTCCAGTGATCGGTGCCAGGATTTCCTAGAGCACCGATGTTCTGGCAATCGGTAGGAGTGCCCTGTGAATGCCTCCTCGAGTCCAGGGATCAGTGCTGAGGCCCCGAAGCTCTGTACCAGGGTTCTGGTGACTGGTACTGAGGGTCCAGCATGCAGCATCTAGAGTCCGGCTGGACTCTACTGTGCCTCGGAGACCACGGAGGCATCTGTGAAGGCATTTCTGAGGGGTGGGTGGGCACCGTGGGGATGGTGAGCAGCGCAGCAATACCGGAGATCCAAATAGGCCCTCATTGTGGGCTTGCCCCTTGACCCACAATTAGCCCAACGTAGTGTCCCAGTGCGAGGACCTGTTGTTCCGAGGGGTGGGCAGTATTAGGAGTGGAAGTAAGTCTGCAGCCACCTGGAAGGCCTTGGGGTGGAACATCAGAAGTGGGTCCCAAGGTGGGCTGGGAGTTCTCTAGACGATGAGGCCATGGCTGACCCTAGTTCCAGGTGAGACAAGCAGCCCAGTGCAGGTCTCGACTCGTCCCCCTGCTCCCGACCTGCTCCGCTTAGATGGGGAATACTCTTTGTTGGCATGAGTCTTCTTATGCTGCTTCTTTGACACTGGTGATGATGATCATGGTGCCGGGACAAGATTGGTGCCAGGAGAGTGCTCTGGATCGATGTCAACATACTAGGTGCTGAATCTGATCAGCCGGGCTCAGACACCAGTCAGAGGGTCAATTCCACCAGGAGCACTTTCAACCTAATGTCATGGTCTTTCTTTGTGTGGGGTCTAAAATTCCTGCAGATCCTGCACTTGTCCTGAATATGAGCCTCACACAAGTACTTCAGACAGCTCTGGTGAGGACCTTTCATGAGCATAGGCTTTTTACAGGATGCACATGGCTTGAAGCCCAGGGACGAGGGAACAGGAACACAATCAATAGAAACTACTAAAACTACTATAACCAACTAACTGAACTTGTTGAAACTATATACAGTAATATAAGAAAAACCACTGAGAAGTGCTTGCCGAGGCAAGAACATTTCAGCACCGTCATAGGAGGTAAGAAGGAACTGAGAGGGTGGGGGGCCGGCAGCGCCCTATATACCAGCACATATGCATGCCAGTGCAAAGGGCACTAGAGCCAGCCCTATGGATTCCACTGAGGGAAAAATCTCCAGCACCAGTGCATATGGCACGTGCACACACCTAGCATGGAATGGACATGAGCAAGCACTTGAGAAGAAGGGTATATCGAATGAGGTCCCACAGAGATCTGTTCTACGTCTGGTTCTATTCAATATCTTCATAACTGATTTAGATAGCGGCACAGAAAGTACACTTATAAAGTCTGTGGACAATATCAAACTGGAAGGTGATAGGTTGAAGGTGCTTTCAAGGACAGGATTAGAATTCAAAATGATCTTGATAAATGGTCTGGAAAACAGGATGAAAGTCTATAAGGACAAATGTAAGGTACATCATTTAGGAAGGAATAATCAATTGCACAAATACAAAATGGGAAATGACTGCCTAGGAAGGAATACTGCAGAAAACGTTCTGGGGGTTATAGTAGATAAACTAAATATAAATCAACAACGTAATACTGTAGCAAAAAGATTGTAGGAAGGCGCAGTGGCCTTCCTCTGAGCCTGGGCCCGCGGGAGGGCCGCAGGCACCCAATCAGACGCTAGACTGGCCGGCAGCCCAGTCTGCCCGGCAACCAGGCTGCTGGGCCCCGATAGGCCCTGCCGAGCGGCCAACCCGACAGCAGGGGGGCGGAGCCTTAGGGAGGGCGGCAGCCATAAAGAGCAGGCCCTGCAGCTCAGAAGGAAAAAGGCTGCCGGCAGAGACAGACGCGCTGCCTCGCCGGCTGCGGCAAGGGGCTGAACCACGCCCGACTACTGCCGCAGGTAACCCCCTCCCGGCCTTGCGGCCCTGGCGACCCGCCTCTAAGGCCTGGGTTGGGCCTCCGGGCCCTCTGGACTGGCTGAGGTCTCCAGGCCCGAGGCGCCGGGCCCAGCCTCAGGCCCGCAGCGGCTGGAACGAGCCCCCTGAACCAGAGGGCTGGGAGTTCCGCCCAGAAGCTGGTCCGGACCTGGAGGAGCTGTCAGACGCCCAACCCCAGGAGGCGGGATCTGACCTGGAGGAGTTGCCGGAGGCTGAACCGTACCCCCAACCCTGCGATCTGGAGGAGCTGCCCCTCGCTGAGGAGCTTCCCAGTCTGCCCCCCGTGGACGCGGAAGGACTGACTGGACTACCCCGTGCAGTGTACCCCGATGACCCCGAGGAGCCAACGGACATAGGTACCGGGGAACCAGGGGAGGAAGGAGCCCAGGGACAGCCGGAGGCGTGGCTGTATTAGGGGCAATTCCCAGTCGGCGTGTTGCGGCAGGAGCCCCGCCGACTGAGTGGCAACACCCGTGCCACTGCTAGGGCCCTGGGCTGGGACGCAGTGGAGTTGGGTGGGCCTGCGTCCCCCTCCCCTCCCTCCTGATCCTTGCCGATCCCCAAAAGGGAAATAGCCTCTACCGCCCGCTAAACTCGAGCCACTGCTCCTTGCTCGCCCGCCCTGCCTGGGGGCCGGGGCGAAAGACTCCTTGCTCGCCCGCCCTGCCTGGGGGCCGGGGCGAAAGACTCCTTGCTCGCCCGCCCTGCCTGGGGGCCGGGGCGAAAGACTCCTTGCTCGCCCGCCCTGCCTGGGGGCCGGGGCGAAAGACTAAAAGAATAACATTCCCCTGTTGTGTAGGAAGGCGCAGTGGCCTTCCTCTGAGCCTGGGCCCGCGGAAGGGCTGCCAGGACTGGACCGGGCAAGAACCCGTCCTACAGATAAATAAATGAACATCATTCTGGGGTGTATTAGCAGCAGTGTGTAAGCAAGATATGAGAAGTACTTCTTCCACTCTACCCCGCACTGATCAGGCCTCAGCTGGAGTATTGTGTCCAGTTCTGCGCACCACATTTCAAGAAAGATGTGAACAAACTCAAGAAAGTCCTGATAAGAGTAACAAATATGATTAAAGGTCTAGAAAATGACCTATGAGGAAAGCTTTAGAAAGTTAAATTTGTTTAGTTCAGAGAGAAGATGACTGAGGGGGAACGTGATAAAACAGTCTTCATATATGTAAAAGGTTGTTATAAAGAGAAAGGTGATAAATTGCTCTCTACGTCCATTGAGGACAGGACAAGAAATAATTGGCTTAAATTACAGCAAGGAAGAGTTAGGTTTGACATTAGGAAAAAGTTCCTAACTGTAAGGGTAGCAAAGCACTGGAACAAATTATCCTCCGTTACTAGTACCTACCCCTCCAGGGTGGTATCATTGAAGGGCTGGCCAGTGAGGGTGAGTCCAGGAGAAAAGGGCAATGGTATTGGGACTGAGGGGGATGCAGGGCACAGGGGAACAGAAGGAGTAGTAGTTTCCCCCTTAGACAGGCTATCTCCAGGGATCTCTGATGTCACCGCAACCCTATTCTCTGCGGACCTCACCCGATGGGTTTTATCAGCAGCAGGGTCCCTCTGTTCAGGTGGGTGTGACAGGAGGCTGGGTGGCTAAGATTGCTGATGGTGACAGAGCCAATGTCCTCCAAAGCACTGGAGGGGCCCAGCATTCCTCTTTGCTGGATAAAGGGACAGTCCCCTCCAGGTGTGCCCTGAAGAGGAAGCACTAAGCCTCCCCAGAGAAGTAGGGCACCTGGTAGGACATTAGAAAGTACCCCTCCAGACTCCCCACACCGCACATTGCTGGTAACTTGCCAGGGGAACAAGAGGATGCTACTGAGGAGGGTGAGGGGGATGGGTCCTTAGAGCCCAGTGGGAGAGGGCAGATGCTGGAGACCAGCTTCCCCAAGCTGGTAAGGGGAAGCAGAAGATCAGCAGTGGGGAGGAAGGGTGGGACAGAAATAAGGGCCATCTGTATGCCCAGGTCCTCCTGGAGTTTGAGGGGGACAAAGGGGTCTTTCCACTGTGATGCCTTTCTCCACCATCTCCTAGGTGGCAGCCTCTGACTTCAGGAAGACAACCTTCCCATACATCTCGGAGGCCACCACAATGGCCAAGGGCCTACTACCTGTGCCAATGCCCATATATAGGTTTTGATGTGGGATGAAGCAGCCACCTGGAGGCAATGGACATCATGCCTCCTCATCAGGGTGGGGAATATTATTAACCTGTTGAAATGGGTGTACAGACATTATATGTGAATGTATGAGATTCCACTGTATGATTGTTACTGAAACGTTTCACAAGTGTGGGTAATGCCCAGAAACCAATTTTTCAGAGACGAAAACACACTGACAACCCCAGACAGATATAAAAAAAAAAAAGTCAAGCGGACTATCACTTAAGCAGCCATTCTTCAACTACGGGGAGGTGTACAATTAAAGCATTTACATTTCCTCCCAGAAATGCTTCAAATCTCACGTACATGGGAGACTGTTTATCTGTACCCTGTTGGTGGGGGTAATCCTCAAAGAGAGGAGGATATAAAAATAAGACAGTGACCTCCACCTCACCTCTTCCCCTCTATCTCTACTTATGGCAGCTAGGTCACTTGAAAGACAAAAGCAGCATCATTAAACTGGGGAAGTGGTTCTCATCTGGACTTAGCCTACACGAGGGGGAGGAGGATGCAAACAAAAACTGGAAAGGTTAATGAAATAAAGCAAGGAGGACATAGGGCACAACAGGCAGTGTTGTGTAGGCACCAGCTCCTCTGGCTGTACTGGGTGAAGGGCAGCTATGGGAGGAGATGCACTGAATATGAGATGAAACAAAATGGTGGCGGGAAATCACAAGCACTGGGAAAGCATATGGCAGGGCAGAGACAAACAGCAAAAAGGGTGCTGGAGCTGAGTAGGCAATTACCAAATAATGAGTGTGGGGGGGGGAGGGAGTGGTTGGATGGAGCAGAAATAAGAGTAGCAAGAGAAGGGGACTGGGCCCTGGGTGGGAAGTGGGAAACAGGTAACAAATCAGCAAAGGACGGAAGGGGGGAGCAAACTGGACAAGCAGAAGGAGATGGAGGAGGTCCACCAGCCCAATGCAGGGAAAGCCCAAGCTGCACATGCCCTCATATATGCTTGAGATATACTCTCTGCTGCAGCAACCCCAGGGGAGGTGGGTGGAGGCAGGCAGGCAGTTGTCAGCAGGGGCAGCAATAAGGGAGGGCTCCAGGCCACTCCCCCCAGCCCTAGCAGCAACAGAAGCTCAGCAGCATCCTCCTTCAACAGCAATGGCAAGCCCTGCCCACAGTCACAGGTGTGTAGTGGGAGGGAGGCAGGGAACTACAGGAAGGGAAAAGATGGCATCATGGATAAGGAAGATGAATGATTCCCTGGAGAACTGGATTCTATCCCTGCCTCTGCGACAGCGTTCCTGTGTGATGCTGGGCAATTCATACAAATCAAACTTTTCATAACTGGGCACTAATTGTGTGTCCTCATTTTTTGGTACCCAAATTGAAACAACTAGTGTTGAATTTGTACAAGTGGTGAGTGCTCATAGCTGCAAATGAAATCAATCGGAGCTGTGCTTTGAACATAAACTGTTGCAACGGTGGTAAGTATTGTGGGGAAAAAAATAATCAGACCTCATGTTTCTCAAATTGGGCACCCACCATTAGTTTGACAATTCTAGCCTTACTTTCTCTGATTCTGTTTCCCAGTGGTAAAGTGGGGCTGACATCACCATCTAATCTTACATAAGTGTTGTGAAGATAAATACATTAATATTTGTGAAATACTCAGATACTATGGCGACAGTATCACCCTAACACCCAGAGGAAATTAATAAATATGCATGTAAGGTTTGGATGGTATGCATTGAATAAGATCTAGAGTCATATGCTGAATGAGGTAGGGGTTCTGTGGCAAGGGGGCTGAGTTAAAGTTGTCTTAACCTTAATTCTGCCATTTCCTAAATTTTTAGTGATGGACTTTGCAACCTGCACCTTGAACCTTTTAATGAAACTTTTTAAATCTAAACACTCCCACACCCATGTGGTCACCTCTTTCTCCTGGAGATAGGGAATTCCTTGCTCTACCTGGGATACAAATCCATCAGGGACTCTGAGGGTTCTCCCACTCTCCAGTGCTGTTGTCCTAGGGGCGCTGTAAATCCTAGCAAATGTCAGGTGCAAAAGGGTAGAAAGTTCATCCGTTATGGAGCTAACAAGCAATTCAGCCTTTCCCCGCTGCCACAACCTTTCCTCACCACAATGAAAGGCTCCAGCAGGGGGGAGCTTTTGACGCCTTTCCTTGCTGTCTCCAGTTTGGAAGAGCCTTTCACTGACATGCGTAGCTACACACCAGTGTGGACACAGCCTGATTAGCTTCGTGCCACAGTGCCACCACTAGTGGTGTGTCGTGCAGACGTAGTTTAAGATCCTCCAGAATATTTGGGTACGTCTATATTTCAGTAAATCTTGTTCCTTTTGTATTTAAGAGTTTTCTTCCCCTCTACCTTTAAAGCGCTATAGTCTGTAGTGAGGCTTATCATTATGTAAAGTATACTAATTTTACTGTTAATCATGAAAACATCTGCAGTTTTCTGATGGCCTTAAAATACATGATTCATACCACCAAGTCAGAAATCTATTCATTCTCAAACCCAGTCTTGACTAAAAATATTGCCATTTCCAATCACTAGGGGGAGACAAGATATTGAGGATATAGCAGCTACTCAAAAACATTCTTACAGAGTAATTTACCAGCACAGTAAAGAACTAAAATATTAATGAAGGTCTGATTTTTATCTTCCTTATCTATTATATACCAGCATAATCCCATCTATCACTTCTGATTTATATTGGTGCAAGGGAGATAAGAATCATCTCTTATGTTTTTTATTCAGTTTAGCTACAGAACCTGTGAATTTTGCAAGCAAGTTACAAAAATATATTTGGGAGTGCCATATGTTCTGGTAATTTGTGGAAAAAGCACCAAGAAACTTGGCAAGGTACTACTTTTTATAAATCCAAAGAAATAAATTGTAAGTCAGTTTTCCATAAGGACCAGATCCAGTAAAGATGTGAAGCACACACAAATCCCACTGACTTCAATGGGAGTTGTGAAACTTTGAAACACTTAAAGGGTGGGATCCTAGGGTTAGCAGTATAGTCTAAGATTTGATCTATGATTCTCATAGATTCTAAGGTCAGAAGGGACGAATATGATCATCTAGTCTGATGTCCTGCACAACACAGGACACAGAACCTCACCCATCCATTCCTGTAATAGACCCCTGACCTATGACTGAATTATTAAAGTCCTCAAATCATAGTTTAAAGACTTTAAGATCCAGAGAATCCACCAGCAAGTGAGCCATGTCCCATGCTACAGAGGAAGGCGAAAAACCCCCAGAACCTCTGCCAATCTGCCCTGGGGGAAAATTCCTTCCCGACCCCAAATATGGCGATATGATCTTGAGGTCCTGATTAACTGTCTCAAAATTGCTGGACAGATGCACTTGTTTATTTCCTTTAATTTTATTAAAATTTTAAGTAATGTTCCAATTGTTAATTTATTTACCTGATTATATCTGTCGGGTAACCTCTCCACAAATGTTTTTAATCAAAAGTTTTCTATGAAATCTTCATGTTTTTCTTCCAATCAAATAAACTTCACTATGGCTTGACAACTGGTTAATCAGTCACTCACACTGGGCTTTTCATGCTGCTAGCATCATTAAGTAAGTTACTTTTCTTTAGCAAAATGGCTATCACCAACTTTTTTTAACTGGGCCCCCAACGGCACATTTACTGTAAAGATGGAGATCAGACAGAAGACTTACAAACGTAAGGCATTTGTGTTGAAAATACACTGTGTTCTTGGAGGCTTACTGAAACGCTTCAAGAAAGACACTAACATTAGTAGGCTCAGGCTTGGTCTACACTACAGAGTTTGTAAGCCTCTTTGCATCCACCTACATTGACCTAATTATGTCAGTGTCTATGCTACTTTGGTGAAAGCAACATTGTAAGTCCCTCGCTACACGGACATAACTCCACTTCCACAATAGCCAATATAGTTCAGTTGCTGCAATGTCTGTGTAGACACTGCATTACTTACATCACCTACTGGCTGAACACCTGAAACCCTCACCCCCACCCCCGTGCTGACAGCCGGGCACAGGTTCAGAGCTATCCCAAGCTGTCAGTACTAGGACGGAGGGTGGGGGGAAAGAGGATAGGTCCCCAGCTGTGAGCCCACACTTGGTTGACAGCTCAGGCTGTCAGCCCTGGGGCAGTGGTCAGCAACAGAGGCAGCCAGCTGTCGGGCTCCAGCTGTCAGTGTCCCACAATGCTCCACTTCAGTCAGTGGAAGTGCTCCTCGTAAGGACGCGCACCACCAACAGAAGAGCAAGTGTGGATGTGAACCACCACTATAATTACTGCAATGGCTGTACATTGACTTAAGTCTACTTAATTTTGTAATGTAGCCAAAGCCCTCAGAAATACAAATTTTAGATTGTTTTATTTCCCAATGTGCCTATCAGAATTCCCTAGGTTAATCAAATTGATACATGTATCAATCTGTGTAAGTCTCTAAAGTCTACACTTGCTAATCTACTATTACATTTTCTAAAATAAAGAGTGAAATTCCAAACAAACCTACAAAAGAACTTACACTTACAGTAAGCAATAAATTAGCTGCAGATTAATTCTGATGCAGGGAAAACACTACAGTCTGAAAGAGAGATTTTCTTAAATTTTCAAAAAACAAACAGTTAGCCACTGCTTCATTTACCATTTCAGCAGACACTAGGAGCACAGCATGTGTCATCTCAACTTAATCTTTTTAATCAGGCTGAAGTTAATAGAGCCCCCTTTTAAAAATCACTCCAAATAGAGCCAATGAAATCTAAAGAGTCTAGAAAGAGACATATTGTGTGCCCTTAATTTCAGAACGAATTGTTCTTAATGTTTCCAAAATGGACTGAACTGCTAGTACTTTCTTCCTTTGGCAACTGTATTCATCAGACATACAAAACCAAAATCCAAACTAGCTGAAATATTCAGAAGAATTGCTGGTAAAAATTAAGACCTCCAAGGAATTATACATTTATTTAACTCAGAGGATTACTGAAATCTTGAATTGTCTAGCTCATATCTTAAAAGGTAAGGCTCAAAACATTTTGATGATCTGTGTAATATCCATACTTCTGCATAATCAAAAAGAAGATAAATATTTTGGTAACTGTCTTACTTACCTATCCTCATTGGAAAGTCAGTAAAGCTCCATGTCCTTTTAAAGGCTACACTAACTATTGACTCAAAGTAAAATATAAAATAAAAGTTCCCTCCTATACAAGTGGAAGGTGTACAATTTAGCAAAAGATTTGTTACACTTTAAAAACATATTGCAGATCCTTGGACACCAAAAGCATCTAAAAAACTTATCTTCTCTTGAGAGAAATCAATCACACATCATTCGAGGAAGATATCTATGTGCATATGTTAAAAGGCAACTGAACTGCAATGAAATGTAGACAAGTACTTACTTGTAATGTAGTGTCAAAAACAACAAGCTTAGAACTTGTTGGAACTATGTCATAACACTTGTGAGACTTCATGAATCGCACATAGATGTCACTTTCCGATTCTTCAACTGCTATAAAAAAAAGGAACACTTAACAAATCTGTTTTTTTAATTGCAAAAGAAAAAGCATACCATCAAATCATTTAGGCACCATTTTAAAAGATGGACAGTCCCAAAGCAAAAACCTGAACACAAACTTCCAAGCTTCAAATCAGAGTTATGAAGTTCAGACCCAACTTTCCTATCACTCTGCATGTTACAAAATAAAAAATATTCTCTGTTCCTCCTTCGTGAGATAGGTTTTTGATAGGGATTGTGGTTAAAAATCCATTTTTCCAGCAACAATTACAAGAGTGCACTGCAAGTTCTACATAAACAAAGCACATGCATTCTGATTACACATTGAAATCACAGTTTGAGACTGACTTGATGCATTGATTTAACTGACCAGAATTCCTTTAATATGACAATAAATTTCTTCAATATCAAGTCTATTCAACATTTTGTTTGTTTAGGATACTAATTTTGTGTTATACCTGTTGTTTTCTGGACACCGCTATTTCTCTGACAGGGAACTGGATGACTAGTAGGCAAATTTGGCAAATTATAGGTGCAGCTGGTAGCACCACCTATTAATGTTGCTTGACACTTGCCATTATACCCTATTTTCAATTGCTTAAACCTTTGACAAACAAACCATTTGGGCAGGTATTTTACATGCTGGATATCTGCCTCAAGTTTTTAAGATTTCAGTCAAAACAGCTCAACCATTTCTGAGAACAAAGCAAGGGCAAAACAATGTATTTTTCTCCCCCATGTTAAATTCTTGTGACCTTTCCTTTCAATTGCTCTAGTGTCCCCCATGATTGGGAGAAGGACTGGAAATTTGGCATGAATGGACTGTGTCAGAGATGTGCCTTTTGCCATCCCCATGAAAATCTGGCTAAATTTGTCCAAGTTGTAAGCCTTTGAAAACAACTGCAATTCATGCATCGTCACTAGAGACTTGTTAGTTTGGCTGCTAAAGTCTCTAAAGAGTCAGTCCTCACTGAGCACACTCAAGTGTCACAGCTCCTAGTACTGCCCAGACTGTGAACGCACCATAACTAGAGAGCAACTGAACATATTCCATCCAGTCCAAAGCTACAGGGGCAAAGATGGATTTTCCAGGGCAATGTGGGCGGGCACTGGAACTGAGAGCATGGAATCTGTCTCTCCAGTGCGCTCAATGACACTCAACAGCTCTGCTCTCCAACCCCATTGGCACCCACACAGTGTGGAGGAAACCATCCAATTTGAATGCAGATGGGACAAAAGTTAGATCAGGGGAGGGTAAGGAGTTGATTGAGACAAGGAATCTAGTGACACTGGGAGTGGCAGGGAGGATAGGAGAGACTAGGAGTCAGGAAGAGAAACATTGAAATTGGACAAGGACCTGGGAGGGGTGGGAGATGAAAAGGAGTGGATACAGAGACTGGCTAGGCAGAGAGACTAGAACAAGGTAACTAACAGGAGCCCAGGAGCAGCCGGGAAAGAGAGACTAGGGCGAAGCCAGTCTGGGCATGTGTGCATAATACATCGGATGAGAAGCCAAAAAGGGAGAAACTGGAATTGGCTGGGCAAAGAGACAGGACACAAAGAATTGGGGGAGGATGGGTAGGAACTAGAATGCGACTCTTGAAGAGTAGAGACTAACAGCAAGGAGAATAGGACTCATAAAAGACAGGAACAGGCTGGAGGGGCAGGTCAGAAGGAGTCAAGGAGCTTTGCGGGATAGGGAGGGAAGATGGCTGAAGAGTCTGTACACACTGTCCTCCAGGGCCTGAATTGAAATCCAAGGTTCACAAATCTCTCTATTCCCTGTCAGCAAATATCTGTGAAGTCCACTGGAAAAATTAGGTCATCCCCCTCTAGTGCTAGTCCATATAGAGCATGATAATCTACTATTGCTATCAGGTACTCTGCCAGTTGAGCTAATGGTCTGTGTGGTGGATCCAATGGTTCCAACCCTGCTGATGACCATATGGATGTCCATATGATGACATCAGATTTTTTTTTTTTTTTTTTTAAAGCTAGGAAGTAACCCTCATACAAACTAATTGTTAAAAGAACGTTAAGGTAACAAAGTCAAGGACTCAAAAGTTAGCAAGTGCCAGAATTAAGGTTTCCTGTATACCCTTAATTTGGTCCCCTTATGAACATGCATTATGATGCAGTCTTTAATTACATGATCACGCTATGGACCTGCTCTGGGGGTGAATCAGGTTTATGTGGTAAAGGAGACTTATCTACAGGACCCCAGCCTCATTTCTTGCAGAAATCCCTGGGAGCTGTGCTTTGAACCAAGTGTTATGTAGATAATAAACCAGTGCTTTCCTAATGTCTAGAGCGTACAGTGTTGCCTCAACTCTGGGTGCATGAGGTTTCAGGAAAAACAACTATAGGTGTATTTGTTGGTTCATCTGAAATTCTCTCTCTGCTTTAGAACAAAATTAGAGTGTGTCTTCATGGATACATTATCCAAGTGGAATACCGGATACAGCAGATTAGCAATCAATGCCTGTATTTCCCCACCTTTTCTGGCAGAAGTTATGGCAATTAAAAATGCCACTGTCATCGAAAGGTGCAGGAGGAAAGAAGAGGCTAGGGGTTTTAAGGTTGGCCCCATGAGAGCTGAGAGTACCAGGTTCAAGTCCCATGGGGGTACAGATTCCTTTATTGGTGGGAATACTTTAACTAGGCCTTGCCAGGAAACTAATTACCAACTGATGAGAAAACACTGTATGGTACTCCACTGATGGATGGTGAGATGAGATGGCCACTAGGTGCACCTTGACAGAACTGAGGGACAGGTTTGTGTGTTTTAACCCAAGTAAAAAGTCAAATATTTGAGAAGAGATAAGGCATCACTGATTTCTGGCACCAGTGAGAAAATATTGTCCATTTTACCAGACTGAAGAGTTCTAATAAACAGCAAATAAGAATCACCAAGATGAACCTAACTGTGGAAGAACTGGCCTGTTCTATCATTGGCATCCATCTAGCCACCATGCTGTGAGATGCAGGTGTCAAACTGTCCTGCAGCGACTCAAGAACGTGAGTACAAACCTCAGGACAGACTGTTAAGAATCAGGGCACAAACTCCAAATTGGTTGCGAGTGCACTAACAGCCTCAACATGGAGTCAGACAGTCCCCTTGCGCTCTCTGATCTATCTTGCCACCCAGGTAAGCTTGATGGTTGTTCCTCCCCACTCCCTACCTCACGCAAAATCACAATACTTAGATTACTCCCAGTACCAAAGGACCAATCACTTACAAGTCAATTGTACCTTAAATCTCATACCAAAGACAACACTTGTAGCCAATCCTATAACATAAACTACTTAAAGATTATAGCAAGGAAAAGGAAATAAGACGTTTTACAAGGTTAAAACAGGTAAACACACACAAATGAGTTAGTCTTAAGTTTCAAAAGGTAACAGAAGCTTCTATAATATACAAGCTCTATATGTTCCTTGGGGGTAACTCAGGCTATACCCTGGGGATCTCTTGCTTATGCCTAGAAAACCTTGCCCTCGAGACTTAAAGCAACACAGAGATAGTTTCTCTTTGTCAGGGATTTTTATTCCCTTTTCTCTGGGCTGCCAGCTCAGCGGATGGGAGGAGCTCACTTACACATCTTCTCTTCAGGGATGTTCCACAGTAGTTCATCTGATGTTGATGGGCCTTCTCTGTCGGGCAGGCGCTAACCCTTTTGACTGGAAGCCAGCATATCACACTAATTCATGTCTCTTTCCTGCCTACTGATTTACAATTACAATGCAAATGATCAAATATTACCTTACAATATGAAATAGAGATGTTATAAGTAAGATTACTTTAATACCTATTTTAACAATATTTAAACAGAGGTGGGCCAAACTAATTCCAGCTATGCATGTCAGTATCTGAATGAAGCATGGGGACCTTGGCGTAAACTTGCATCTAGTTTACCAGTATCACAGAAGGGCAGTCGGATTTGGGTGTAGGTTTTGTCCAAGGTCCTGAGACAGGAGGTCTGAAAGCAGATGTAAGCTTTTGGTTTGCGATCCTGTTAGGTTCAGCAACTGAGAACCACAATTGCCTAGGCCATGTGGAAGCTATGAGGATTAGCTTGGCTGAATCCTGTTTGAGCTTGCGGAGCACTCTATCAATCAGAGGTGCCAGGGAGTGGGTAGAGGGACATGCATATGTCAGGTCTCCTGACCATAGTATTGGGAACACATCTGCTATGGATCCAGGGCTCATTCCTACCCTCAAGCAGAATTTGACACTTTTTGTATTAAGTGGTGAAGAAGTCCATCTTGGGCTTGTCCCAGGCCTTGAAGACGTTCTCCAGGATCTTGTCTTTGATCTCCCATTCATGATTTGGGAGAAAGTATCTGTGAGGTTGTACACAGGCATGTTCTGCAGTCTAGGTAAGCATACTGCTTTCAGGAATAACTAATGTTTGAAGCACCAATTCCAGAGCCCGATGACTTCCTGGAAGAGAGGGGAAGATCTGGCTCCATCTTGTTTGTTGAAATAAAACATGGCGCTTGTGTTGTCAGTCATGATCTGTACCAACTATCCTATTAGGTGAAGGAAGGATTTTCAGGCCTTTCATACAGCTCTGAGTTCTAAGAGATTGATGTGTGTTCTCTTCTTTCTTGGGGACTATAGTCCCTGTATCTTTAATCTATCCATATGTGCACTCCATCCTAACAAGAATGGATCAGTGACAGTCTAGGATGGCAGAGGCACCCTAAAGGGGACCCCTCCTACAGGCATTTAGGTTTTTCCACTATTTTAGTGATGATAGGACCAAAGGTGGAATGATAAGAGACATGTCCAAGTAATGTTTGCTGCGTGTGTAAGCCATCTTTAACCAACCCTATACGTATCCAAGATGAAGTCTGGTGTGTGGCATGATGATGTGCACAAAGCCATATGACCTAGAAGGGTGAGACACCATCTTACATAGATATGTCAATAGCACCTTAATTCTGATAGCATTCTTTATACTGTGGAGATTCCAAAGGGGAGTACTTGATATTGGTAGTAATCCTGGCCCACTGTAAGTACTTCACAGTGTGTGGAATGATGGATATGCTGGAGTACTCATCCTGAAGGCTGAGATACACAAACCAGTCTCTGGATGCCAGAGTCTAGATTATCAATACAAGAATGCCCATCCTGAATTTCAGCTTGCAAATTAATGTACTGGGGTTCCTCAGATCCAGGATAGGTTGTCAGCCTCCCTTTTTTTCAGAATAAGGAAATAATTGCTGTAGAACCCATTTCCCCCATATCATGAAAAGACTTCTATTACTTCAAGAAGTCCTCATGCTTTTCTCTCCAGAAGTAATAGGCCTTCTTGAAACAGGTCCCTGAAAAGGGACGGGGAAGAGGCTTTAGGTATGGTAGCCCGTAAAGCTAGCTTTACCATTTTATTTTACTTAGCAGTGATACAAAGAACCTTCCTGCCTGTATCCTGTAAGTCAAAGACTTAAACTTTGTGGCCTATGATTTTTGTCACTGATAAATGGTCCAACAGTCCCCCTAAATGTTGGGAACCTGGGAATAGCATGCTTAGGTGGGGTGGGGAAGTTTGTACAAAATGATACCAGGTAACTATAGGAACATTGAACTGATAATAGGCTTGGATATTTTAGTATAGAAAGATTGGCAGATGCTTAACCATGAACTTGCCTTGGTGACAAATTAACGTATATGGTAATAAGCTAAAATCATTAATATACTCATCTATAGGACAGGACGCCAACATTATTTAGGGTGAGGAAGTCAGATACGGATATTTGAATGAATATTTGTAATAGCTCTGAGGCCATATAATAGGCTAGACCACCCTGTAAGTGGGACATATGGACCCTCCAATTTGTTTGGCATGCCAGAGACAGAGCAGGATCTTTGTCTCTTACCCCCAGAACCCAAAGAAAGAGTGAGAGTATATGCAAGGAATGGTACAAGAGATTACATTAACTCTGTATTCTGTTATAACTTTGTGTGACTTGGTGCTTGTGGAACAGGCGATCTACTAACACCTAATCTAGCTATACCTATAAAACTGTAGCTATAACTAGTAAAGAAAGGCTGGCAGTCTCTCGGTCACTAAGGGCTCTGCCTCTAAGCCACAAGGTCGTGAGAGAAACTGAATGGCAGCTGCCATACTTGGCCTTTATATGCCCTCTCCTTGAAGCACACGGAGTGAGAGGGCATGTGTGCTGCATAGATGCTGCTGATTCAAATGTCTCCAATCTTGAGATCTTGAGCTCTTGAGTTGCAGGCACATTAACAGTGGAATGTGCATATGCACAAGTACTTAAAGGAGGAATTAATAATTTTGTCTTTAGAGCAGGATTTGAATAGTGTACAGTAAAAGCATGAAGATAGAATATATTGAATAGTTGCTCAAAAGGCAAGCATTATCCCTCTTTTGTACTGAATGAGGCAGGGGTCCTGTGGAAAAAGCATGTGATGTAATTAAGAACTATATCAAAGCATAATTCTTCTTTTTCCCAACTTCTGAGTGCTTGACTTTACAACCGTAATAATGTTCATTTTAAACATTGTGTGTAACAGAAAATTGAAATTAAGGTGCCACAAAGTTTTCTGGGTTTTTTGTTTTTTAAAAAGTCACTATCTAAAAGCTGTATAACATCTACAGGTTTTCTCAAAGATATCCAAAGTGTTTGAGTATTTTTATAGAAAAACTAACTCAAAAAGTTAGCTTATTTTAATGAAAAGCTACAACTGTACTACAGTACTTTCAACATCAAGTTTCCATAATAGTGTAACCTAATGGCTTAAAAATCTACCAAAATGTAATATAACAGAACAGTGACACTGCTATAAATTGTGACCTCAATTCCAGTTACACATAAATGCACATGAAATCCTGAAATAAAGTTTAATTTTTACTGAGGAAGAGTGTTGAAAGAAGATCCCTATGTTAAGAGGAGCCACGTTATCAGCTGGTAAACAATCATACAAGGTAAGTATTATTTATTTAAAGTTACTCAGAGCTTAACATTTTCAAATGAAATGATAATTCTGGTATGTTAATTTGCAGTCTTAAAAGGTATACAAATCTCTGCATACTTCTAATTATCATTGAAGGCACTTAACACTAGTAATCCCCAAAGAAGTAGACATTTAATTGTAATTATAGTGCATCCCACTGAATTCTTTATAAAGATATTGCATAAATACTTGTTATAGTTTGTGCAGAAGTGCCTACAACAGACCACAGTGGATCGACTTTTTGCTGTTTGAACAGTACCTAGCACAATGGGGTCCTGGCCCAGGAATAGGGCTTTTATGCTACTCCTGGGGAATTCTGTGATAAAAAAATTAAAAATTCTGCATACAATATTATAAAATTCTGCAAAATTCTGCATATTTTATTTGTTAAAATAACAATATAATCACACCTGTTTCACTTATTTGGTAATTTATTTCAAAATATCTTTCAGTAAGTATGTCTGTAACAATACAGACAAAAAATGAATCAGGAAGTGTTTTTTGACAAATAGATTCCTTACTAGACATATTAACACAGAACTCTGAGTAATTCATTTAAACTACAATACAGAAACATATTTCATGCACCCCTCAGAAGCAGTGCAAAGGCTTGGGGGAGTCAGGAATAACAAAGAAGCTGAGGGAGAGGGAAGGAGGCTGGGAGGGAATCTGGAGGGTTTTTGGGTGTGGTGGGAAAAGTATGGAAGTTTTTTTGGGGGGAGGGGATTGTTAGGGAGTTGGGAAGCCTACTTCATGCAGACCCTGGTTGACCCCTAGCCTCTCCCATTCACAGTCAAGCACATCTGCCCCCATCCCCGTATGGCCCTGCAACCCCTCTACCTCCCATACCCTTGTGACCCTGCAACCCCCTCTCCCATTCACCCCTGCTCAATGCTGCCACTCCACTAGCTCCTAAGCCCATGCCCCAGACAATTCCCAGCACAGTAGCCCTTCTGAACCCCATTCTGTGACATCCCCCCCGCCATCCAGCAGCCTCATGTGCCCCACTCTGTCCTTCCTGAAGTCCTCATCTGGCCCCACTGTGAGAAACGCAGCTTCTGGTGCCACAGCAGCCCCTGGTAGGTAAAAGGTGTAACTGCAGCGCCTCTCCAGAATTTATGTTCTGCAGAGAAAATAATCTGCGAGGGACAGGAATTCTGTGCATGCGCAGCTGCACAGAACTCCCCCCCAGGAGTAATACTATTCTACCACAGTACAAATAATAACCTCTTGCAGATACGCAATACTCTGGTTTTTTATATTTATATACTAGTATTCAGTCTCAGTTCAACTTTAGTTTGTGGTTCCAGGAAGTTATACTTCATGAGAAACATTTTCCATGTTTGATTAAAGCTTTCAAGGGTTAGTTTCATCATAAAGAGATCATTCAGTAGCTATAGGTACACATATGTTGTATCCACATCTCTGACCCTCATGAGCAGCTTGTTAAAGCTGCCAACTAATAAGAAAACATTCTCCATAAACATTTCAATGCTGTAAATAATCCTTCTAGTGGGCTTTACACAAAATATTTGTATAAAGCTGACATTTATAAACCTACTATTAACTATATCAATTATAACAATTTGGCTTCAAATCTGAAGTCAGTTTTCCACCCTCTCCTTACTGCTGTAAGCCTAAAATGCATCTATCTACTCAGTAGTTTAGAGGGATGAACAAGTTAATCGGGAGTAGGGGCAGAAGTCAGGTTAAAACATTCCCTACTTCATCAGTCTGAGAAAGTGGACAGGATTTGTAAAATATTGTAAATAGCAATAGATTTGGAATGTCATGGCTGGGCAATAGATCAAGGGGTGCAACGGGCGGAAAGGTAAATCACTGCAGGGGAGAGAGGGATGGGGCTGAGGACACCCATGGATGTAGTTTGGAAAGGATAAGGGGCATTGCCCCTCCAGAAGCAAGGTATGTGGGGATACGCGAGGTCACGTGCCACTGCCTCCCCTCTCCCCAATTTCTGAGTGCACCGAGCTGCCCAGGGCTTGCTCTGCTCCACCTGCTGGGGGTGGGGCGAGGGGAGGTTCAATCATTCCCACAGTGCATCTCCCTCCCTAGCACATTTACAGCTCGCTCACTCAACCCCTCTCCCCGCAAGCCGGGCCCAAGTGGTGAGCTTCTCTCCTTGCCAGGTGAGGGAGGATGGCTGCTCCAGCTTGCTGACTCTGCAGCTCGATGTCACCTCCTAAGTCCTAGTGCCAGTTGTCTTCCCCTTCTGTGTGTGCTGGAACCCTGGATGGCCACCATCCTGTTTTCTGTACAGTGAGTGCCCACAGAGAGGCAATGGGGGGAAAGGAAAGGGGACAGTGTGGAGGGGCTGCACCTGGACCCCCCACCCCACCAAATCCTACTCCCCCAGCTCCTGGACCCCTCCGCTGAGCCCTCCACACCCAGACCCCTTCTCACTGAATCCCAACCACCTTACTTGGACCCCTTCTTCAGAGTTCGATTGCTCCTGCACCAGGAATCTTCCAACCCCTATGCATCCAGATCGCACCTGCCCACTGAGCTGCCCACACCCAGACTGCCCCACAGAGAACTCTCCCACCCCATACCTGGATCATGCTAGGCTGAGCCTACCTGCCCACACCTGCTGCACCTGGCACAGAGGGGCAAGTCCCGGGGGTGTTTCTGGGGCAGGCCTGCCCCTGTGTCAGAGTCGAGTGTCGCCTCACTGTTGATCTCCCACCTTCATGCAGCCAGTGGCTTTTGCTCCCTGCTACCATGCTGAAGTCTCCACATTTATTTATAGACAAATACATTTGCAGAATTTTAAAATATTGTGCACAAAATTTTTAGGCATAAAACTCCCTCAGGAGTAGAGCACTTAAGTTGATGCAGCGTTGCAAAGTCACACAAAGAAATTAACCCCAAGACAGTGAGAAATGAAACGTCCTAGGGCTTTATGAATTAAAAACAACCTTCGAATTACTCTGAAACAGACTGGAAGCCAGTGCAGATGTAACATGTTTGCTGTGAGAAGCACAGTATTGCCAACCTCAAATGTTCAAAAATCATGAGATTGGTTTTCAAATCATTAAATTATGTAAAAATAACAGATTTGGTGTTCTTTTTATTTGCCTTCTGCTTTTTGAGCCTTTAGGGTGTCTCACATTTTGACATTGGCTCCACAGCCACAAGGGCTAGAAACGTCATTCTTAAAGAAGAAGTAAGGCTGAAATAATCACGTATCAACTTTACTCCAGGAGCTCGGGCTTTAAGAAAAGCAATTATCATGAGACTCATGACAAAATCATGAGAGTTGGCAACACTAGGTAATCATGTGGGCAGTTGATTTCTGCATCACAAAATAGTCTGCAATTGGCTTTGATGTGTATCCCAAGTAGAACAGATTAGAATACTTCAATGTGGAACAGTGACACGAACCCCACGCACAAAAAAAAGCAGCACAACTGACAGGGTCCAAAACCTACTGCAAAAGGTTTCAATGCATCAGATATATGCAAGAGAATACTAACAAAATATACCCCTGTATTCACACCCTCTACAGTATCGTAATAATCTTTGTACAAGGCATGTCTTGTAATGTATTTTGAAAACTCAATTTGCTGTTCAATATAGTCCTGCTAAAACCTGAGTAGCAATATTGTATGTAAAGTTAGTATCATCATAAGGGAAATCATAACACATGTTCCAAACCTCAAAGACCTGCCAGAACAGAAGTTGGCAAACAGAGTTGTCCTAAACAAAAGGAATGTGTGCTCTGCTTAATTTGCATTTAAGCTGTAAACAGAGTCATCCAGCCAGAAGGTAAGTTCAAACTGGTGAAGAAACCAGCAAGGAACATAGATCCATATAGGCTGTCTCCTAGTGCCCAGCTGGAAATGTTTTTCAAGAGGGGGGCTGAAACTATATAAAGGAGGGACAAACACCCCAAGGGTCCCCTCTCTCCCCTGCACATCACATACACTGCACCTGAAGGGACAAAGGAAGTAGTTGCTGGTCTCCGGGTGAGGGGTCCCGACCTGAGAGTTTGGTCAGTAATCTGCTGGAACATGTAGACAGAGACTTTGCTTGACTAGTACAGTTTCAGTTAGACATTACTAAATTTATCTTTAATTTTCTTGTAAACATTTCTGACTTTTATGCCTCATTATTTGTACTCATTAAAATCTCTTTGTAAGTTAATAAACTTGTTTTACTGTTTTATCTAATCCAGTGTATTTAAATGTAAGTGTCTGAGAAACTATTTGAGATAATAAACTGGCATATTATTCCCTTAAAGGAGTAATGGATTTAAAATATTTGTACTGTCTAGGAGAGCGCTGGCAGTACAGGACATACATTTCTGAGAGAAACCTGGGGCTGGAAGCATGTTGGGGGTCATCCCACAGTATAACCAAAGCTAGCGAGAGCCAGAGTGTAATCCAAGTATGGCAGGCAGGCTGCAGTTACACACAGACATTCAGGGTATGGCTTGCATGCTGGAAAGCTGTTTGTGAGACGTCCAGATGGGAGCTATTTCAGCAAGGTATTGTAAAGCACCTAAGGTTGCAGGACAGGAATGACCTAGCCCCCCACTGGTCTGGACTGTATCCTAGTACGTCACAGTCTGCTAACCAAATATTTAAAAGCAGCAGCAGAAGGCTATTCATCAGGACCTCCATTCATCTAGACCAGGGGTGGGGAACATCCGGCCCGCGGGCCGTATCATTTGTTCTGGACCTGGCGGCGGGGGGGGGGAATTCTGCGGCGGCGCGGTTTCACGGCGGCGGCGGGGTTCTGGGGGTAGGGGGCGGGATTCTGTGCCCGCCGCCGCAACCCTGCCGCCGTTTGTCCCTTTTCGGCAGCGGGGGGACTTCGGCAGCGGGCACTGCTCCCCGCCCCCCACGGAACCCCACCTCCGCTGTGAAACCGCGCTGCCGCCGAATTCTCCCCCACCGCCAGGGCCAGCATCAGGCCCTTGACATAAAAAAGGTTCCCCACCCCTGATCTAGACTTTAAGTGCTCCCCCAAAAACCAGGAAAGAAAATCAGAAAAAAGTCTCACAACTGGACAAAAGGGTGTGATCAAGCTTAAAAAGGCATGAACCCTTTAGTGGATTGTTGTAGGTGGTCGCAAGGCCAGAGATGTGACTCCATAAAGGATCTTGCAGAGGCAGTTCTATTTAGGAATACAGAATTTATCTAGAGACTCAACCCACAATCTCTCAGTGCAGTTTTGAAAAGGACAGTCAAGACTTAAGATGGATGCTGATATTATTCTGCAGTTCTAAATGGCACTTCAGTGATCCTTCTGTACCACAGCCATTTAAAGAAGTGGCTGATACCACTAAAGCATCAAATAAGAACTCCTTAGTTCAGAATTGGCTAGACAAATATAGACTGGCCAGCTTCTAAGGCCATGTCTACACTGCAATCAATGGTGTGACTTCCATCTTATATAGATGTATGCTCACACTAGCTCACTAAAACTTGTAGTGAAGATGCAGAGGTGATGTCTTAAGTGCAGGTTGTACAAGCCTTCCTGGTTGCCCTAGGTACATACTTGTGTTACTAATCTGCCCTGAAGCCCACACCACCACATCTAGACTGCTGTGGTTCACTAATAGAATAAGGCTAGTGTAGGTATGCCTTCACGAGCTGCAAATCACACTTTCGAATGCAGTGTAGCCATAGCCTAAGTCTTGAGTCTGATCAAGTTTTATAATGGAAAAAAGTTATCCCGATTTTTCCCCAACAAGACAGTGCCTGATTAAAAACATAATTACATTAAGACAGACCACATAAAGCTATACACGCTCAACCATAACCAAGAATGATAGTTTGAAACCATATTTATGGTCTGCTAAATTTTTGTTTTGTAATAAACGTAGCTATTATGAATTATTGATATATTTTAAAAATACTTTGCATAAAATAAGAGGTATTTGATCAGAAGAAAGGTCTAGTTCTCAACAGAAAGTTAAACTGTTTAAACTTCACAAGCTATGAAATTAACAATTTTATTCCTAACTCAAATGCTGAGGAGTTAATAAGTTTATAGTTTGTTGATTGTGATATTGTACTCTGTACACAAATGGAAAAGTCTGTGTCAAGAGTCTAAGCAGAAGGCGATAAACTAGGGAGGTACAGAATTAGAGAAAATATAACACTAGCCTCTTTTTAAAAGATCTTTTTGATCATCTAGTAACAATTCAGTCCTTAATAAAAATGTAATAAATTCAACAGAATAACTTTTATATAATAAAGTTTAACACTGACTGCAACCCCATGTTTTGAGAATCATAAGATGGACTTTGTAGTGACTATAGCATGAATGCAGTTGAAATATAGACATGAGGAAAAAAAAAAAAAAGGAGAGAGTTATCCTACACCTCTAGCATTTTCTGGGCTGTAAGGTAGTTTGTAACTACAGTAGCCAATATCCACCAGCCCCCCTCACTCACTCCATCCTCTAGAAATGTGTCTTCCTTAACAAGCTAATCACTTTCAATAACTAGAATCTCAGGAATTGTCAACGTACACTGGTTTAACTAACCTGTATGGACACTTGGGTTGGTTTAAGACCACCTTCTTGCTTTGATTTAAGACCGGCTTATTGCAGTTTAGCTTAAACATGTTCCCAATTAATGTAAGCTAACCTGTGTTAACCCGAAATAAGCATCCATTTGGTCTCTGGCATTAGTTTAATGTCACACCTTTAATTAAACTGGTGCATCTCTGCTTAGGCACGCCCCAAGTTAACTGGGCTTTAGCAATACTACTTCAAAACTGTCCAACATTCACAAGGGGGTTTGAACTGAGGGAGTGCTGTGTGGGGGGAAGAAAGGACACATACTTCCAAAGCTGCCCATAAATCCATTAAGTATTAAAGCTTGCTCTTTTCCAACTTTTCAATGGGGAAACAAATTGGTGAAGAGTGAGAATTTGGGAGACTGGCAGCCAAAATATGTTGTCCCACTAAGGAACAGAGCATCTGGATCTTGCAACCTTCTCCCTTGTAAGATTTTTGGTAAAAGTAGTAAGATCACTATAAGCAGCTGCAAATTGTTACAGACTGCTTTATGGAGAGACACAGATGAAATTGAAAACGCAGCACAGCACGGGTGCATCTGAAGGAATCAAAAACTTCATAATCTTAATTGGCCAGCTGATCTGGAAGCTGGTAATGAACAGTCTCCCTTCCCAGCTTTTGTCTGAAGAAAGTAATACGTATAAAGAAAAAATTTCCAGAGAGGACCTAGGAGTAATAGAGCACTTTGAGATGAGAATGAATGAAGAATTTCAGAGAACAGAAGTATAATTAGAGGGACAGCCAGATTGACTTGTAAGGAAAAAGGTAAAGCAACTACAATTTAGAATCCTGTCAATACGCACTATTAAGTGGTAGGTTTATTACAAAGTAATAGGAAAGATGGTAGGCAAACCAGTCAAAAGCCAAATATTGTCCATTTATTTTAACAAGTTTAATTTTATATTAAATCACAGTACACTAGTAAAAGAACAATTTTGTAAAACAAGTCATAACAAAACTTCACTATAGCATTCTGGTATTGAATTTTTGTCCAGTTGTAGAATTAGACCAGAGTTGGAGTTTTCTGGGCTGTTGACTGAAGGATAAATTCTACTCTCCCTGTGCCAAAGTTAGTACTTTATGTTCAACTTGTTCTAAAGATGATAAAAGCCAGGGAACTTTTGCCACTGTGGTAATGTTGGACTGTCACTTTACACTAAGAGGGTTTTCTGACATAACTATTCTGGCAAGACTTTTCTAATGGCCTAAGGGGGGAATAAAAAGGATTGGTATCTGAAGTATGTTCTGCAATACCGATAATTCCAAAGTCTTCATCTCACTGCACTCAGAAATCTGCCATTCATGGTCTTCGACAGCTTTTCAGTTGCATCTCATCTTTCTTACCTAAGTAATCAGACATACCACTCATCTTTGAGGAGTGGCTACAAATACCCTAGAGCAACAGTACTCAAATGCGTCCACTGTGGCCGCATGGGGTCACCAGGGGTTTTCTGTGCGGCCACAAGGCAGCTGGGGAGGGAGAGGATCCACCCAGCCCAGCCAGATTTCATCTGACCACAACCCGGGACTGGTTGAGAGCAGCCCCTGCAGGGTGAATAAGCCCCCGCCTTTGGCTCCCAGAAACACCTTCCACTGCCAGACTGCAGTGCCAAGGTAAGTGACCCTCCCCGGCATGTCTGCCTTGGGGTCTGCACCCCTCCCTGCCAGCCACTAGCTGTCCGCCAGCGCCTGGGGTCCCAACTCCCACTCCTTTCCCTCCCTGCCTTTCCGGCACCCCTCCCCCCCACCCCTTTCCTCCCTGCCAGCTGCTCAATTGCCTCCAGGGTCCAATTCCTTGTATCCATCCACTCACCCCCCCACCCTCCCAACTGGCCACGCCAATGCCTCTGGGTCCCGACTTCCACCCACTTCCCTCCATCCACCCCCTTTCCTCCCTCCCTGCCTGTCAGCAGCTCGATTGCCTCCAGGGTCTTTGTATTCCCTCACTCATCCCCCCTCCCTGCAACCATGCAAATGACTCCCAGCTCCCCTCTCTAAGCTGCAGTTCTTCCCCCAAAGCAGCCCCTCCCTGCCTCCTGCCAGGTGGGTCAGGGCAGTTGCTGCATATGTAGCCAGACTGGCTGCTCTGCAGGGAAGAACAACTCCCTCCAGCCACCTGGCAGGAGCTGCAGTTCTTCAAGCACCCCACTCACCTTTTTCACCTGAAAGATGAGTGGGGCAAGCGAGGCAGCCTTTCCATTCAAAGAGCTCCTGAACTTTTGCTAATATTCTGATCCACACAATTGAAGCATCAAAACCCAGAACTTATTATTTGGACATGTATATATGCATATTTATTTGATTTTCCTAACGTTAACTGAGTATATTAAGAAAAATTGTCAATGCGGCCACCAGCAAGAGTTGGTGGCCGCATTCTGAGGCCACCAAAAAAAATTGTTGTGAGAACCACTGCCCTAGAGGGCATGATTATTGAAAAGCTGTACATGTATACACACTTCTCTCTGAAATATATGTGCTGTTTCTCGGACTTCAGAAAGGTCCAAATAGTTCTGGTCATTTGTAACTACTTATTAAGTGTATTCTGATTTTAGAATATGATGGCTGCTTTTAGTTCTCTAGATGTTTCACAGAATCTTCATTTTTTATTTACTTTTTAAAAATGTCTATTTGCTCTTTTAAATAATTATTTCAAGTACTGTCTAGTCCCTCAAATTAAAAAAACAAAAAACAAAAAACTCACACCTTCTACTAAGAAGCACAATATGCTGCAAGATGGCTTTCCGGGTACAACAGGATAGGTTAAATGTACCAGCTGCTCCTAACGCAAGCTAGCAACAGAACAGATTGTGATGCTGTTTTTAAGTGCTGCCTAGAAATACAGTTTTCTATAGACCATGCCAAGATTCTTTCCCTAGACTTTTACTCCATCTATTTTTTCCTATCTCCCAATGCTGACTGTTCTTCCCTTCATCGACTGTTCTTCAAAAACTCAGTTTAATATCCATTTTGTTCTTTCCTTGCCTCACTCATTTTGCACAAACATTTGAGACAGCATGATTCAGTGGATAGGCCATCTGATTGACAGTCAGGATACTGGGGTTGTATACAAGACTGCTACTGACCGGTCATGACTTTGAACAAGGTAACGCACATCTGTGCCTCAGTTTCCCAATCTGTACATCGGTAATGATATAAAGGCAAGAGATCTGTAGATCTCCCAGAGCTAGGCAATACAAAAAAGAGACCAAACTCTACTAAATCTGTTTCAGGCAGTGCTGTGTGTGTTTGTTTTCTCTTTTCTCTCTATCCTCTCTCTTCCTCTCCCCTACCTCCTTTGAAGCTCTCAGCCCTTGTTCCCAAGTTCCCAAAGTCAAGAGACTAACCATGTATGTACACCTTTTTAGTGGTTATGCTATGGAGGGAGCAGATTTGCCCTCACAACTCTAGCAGCACTATTTGTGAAGTCAGAAAGGCTCACCTATTCTCTCACTAGCTATTTTTTCAGGATGAGTGCAAAATGATTTTTATTATATTAAACACTGATATTATAGTAGAACTTAAAGACCAGTCAAGTTGGGGGTCTCACTGAACTAGGTTATATACAAACATACAGAAGATGACAGACCCAAAGAGCTTACAATCTAAGGCCTTACCCACGCAGGCACAAAATCAACTTCTACATCTATGTTATAACACAGCAGTACCAGTTCAAGAGATCTTAAAAGGGTGATAAGAAGGTAGTGGTGGAGGGTATGTGTGTGCACGCATGCTTTTCAACAGAGTTAAGACAACTTGACCCAAGTGTACCTTCTTGCCCTCACAGACAGGCCTCCAAAAAATCCACACGAGGCCACCCACAACCCTGAAAAAATCCCCATGAACAGACAAGCAGGTCAGAGTGAGCCAGACAGTATAAGTAAAAACCAACACAGGATGTATACAATTATTTTCTAATTAGGAGCAGTAATCACAACTTGTCATCTATCTACCCATCATCAGGTTGCAGTTACTGTATGCATAAAAAGTTAAGAGTGCCACCAACAGGTCAAATTACAATACTTTTATAGTTCTGAACAGTAAAGCGAATGGAGGAAATGTTAAGAATTTAGTTCTCAATTTATTCAGTTATTTGAAGTAAAATGAAGATTGTTTCACTGGATAGAAGATATGAAAATGTGCTAATGGAGAAAGTGCTTGCAGTAAGGCAGACAGAGCTGATTATTTTTAAGATCAAATGTACCACAAGAGATATAAGAACATAAGAACCGACATACTGGCCCAAACCAGTGGTCCATCTAGCCCAGTATCCTGTCTTTGGACATTGGTCAATGCCAGGTTCTTCAAAGAAGGGACTGAACAGAATAGGTAATCAGCAGGTGTTCCGTCCCATTGCCCATTCTCAGCCTCTAGTAAACAGCAATCCCTGTCTATCAGCTATTGATAGACCTATCCTCCATGAACTTATCTAGTTTCTTTTTGAACCCCATTACACTCTTGACCTTCACAACATCCTCTAGCAAGGAGTTCCACAGGTTGACTGCGAGTTCTAGAACATTAGAGGATGGGCTTTAACTATCCAATTTCTATAAAAGCTGCATTTCTGTAGCCTATTGTACTTCTCTTGATGAAGAATTACTGATCTACATTTTGACTACTTTGAGGACATACATTTCCTCAGAGTGGCAATACTGAATTTATACCGTCAAACAACAAAATGATTTGCTAATCAGAGATTTCTTTAACCAGGAGGGGAGGAAGACCATAGAATTGCATTATATCTGTTAAGAAGCTTACCATGTAAGATTAACATTATCAAGAAATGCTTACACACCTCTAAGATAGATCTAGAATGTGCCCAAGATTTGGGGGAAAAGTACTCCCAGATTACTTCAAATCCAAAAAGCAAGAAGCAAATCTGTGTCAAAACAAGTCTCATATCCCTAAGTAGAACTACAAACTAATGCAAGATTCTGATGGAAAGGTTTATGAACAAATGGCAAGTAAAATGACTGTATGGTTCTACTAGTTCTTCAACTAAAATTAAAAACCACCACTAAGTACTTCACTAATTAGAAAGCCATTCTGCACTCATTGTAAGAAATCAGTATTTTTGGGCACTCAAAAGCATTAGTTACTTCACAGGAATGAGACATGTTCCCTCCCTCTTGAAGATCTTTTGGTCTAAATTTATACATAAAAAGTAAGCGAGGCCTAAACAAGGGTTACAATAATAGATCATGGAGTCACTTACTAAGATGTATAAACATCAAAATAAAAACTTAACAAAAAGCCATGTTAAGAAATTTAACTTAAGACTCACAATGACAGATTTTTTTTTAAAATGGATTTTACTAGTGGCAGGGAATAGTCTGGTGAACAGCTTTAGGGAAGGCACTCCCTAAAGAGGGGAAGCATGGAAGAAGGCAGGACAAAAAGGAGGTATCAAAGCTGGCATCACTGGATGGGAGAAAATATGGGAGGGAAACATGAAAAGATACAAGAGGAAAGATTATATAGTTTGAGGCTGGATACCACAGCTGAACATTTGGTAGCTCAGTTATTTGGGAACAAACATCTTTCATTCATGCAGTGCAATGTGTTTACTAGTTAAGTTCACATTGTCATCCCTTTGCAGTCTGGCAATGTGGAGATGTCCTGTAATAATTTATGAATGCTGTATGCTAGCCTGTTTATTAGAATGATGTTTACTGAATGAATATATTGGTTTAACTCAATACAAGCAGGAACTTGCACTATTTTTATCAGCAAATACTTAAGAGTTAAGGGACAATGCCAGAACAATTAGCTCTGATGATTCTGTCTCTGATCTATGACAAGCCTAGAAAACTGGTTTGACCAGAAATGGCCGAGACCCACTACACAGTAGAACAAAGAGCCAACTAAACAAACACCAGACTCAGAAACAGGAACCCACAGGGGGTGTCTGGAGAACTAGATCATCATCATGGGATAGCAGAACTCTAGATGTTTAGATCAGGGGTTATCAGACTATATAGTACATGAACCACCAAAAGGTATGAGCGCTTGATGTTCCATCCATTCATGTCACAATTTAAGGCTGTGGTACGTGACTCAAGAAAGTTCAAGAACCACTGGGGTAGGCTGTTTTTTGTATTAAAATCCCTTTTCTCTTATGCTCTCTCTCTGTCTACTTCATTTTAAAAAAGGCTCTTTGGTCACTGGCACCCAAAGGGAAGAACCACAGATGCTTGAGCCAAGTAGGATCTGTAAAATAAGCTGCTGGCTTAGACTGGTGTTGTACCCAGGTCCAGTCCTAAGAGTGGGAGCATTGTGAAACTCCACCCCGTAAGGTGCGGACATGAGACCTATTACTTGAGGAGTCAGGCCTGAAACAGGATAGATGTGCAAGCAGCTTTCTAAAAAATCATTACACAGTTTTTTGATAACTGTTGTTCTTTCAGATGTGTTGCATGTTTATTCCACTTCAGGAATGGTGCCAGCGCACCAAAAGCTAGATATCTTTTTCTAATATTAGTACCCATCAAAGAGGTCCATCCACCTACTGCATGCTTGTGCTGCTAGCCAAGGGTATAAATGTGAAGATGGCCCAACACCTCTCAGTTCCTTCACACCAGAAGCCTGTATTACCTTTGACTCTGATGTAGGGGGGAGGGAGGATGAGTTGTGGAATGGACACATGCAACACATGTCAAACAGCAACAATTACCATACAGGTATGTAATCATTTTCTCTTTGAGTGCTTGCATGTATCCATTCCACTTCAGGTGACGCACAGGCATTTCCAGATGAAGGAGGGTATCATAGTCTACCTGACCAAGGACTGCAACAGCACTTGCCAGAATTTAGCATAATCTTTTGAGGCTTGAGAGAGAGAGCTAGCATAACGAGTGGTGAAGGTATGAACAGGTGACCAAGTTGGAGCTCTGCAAATTTCACTGATGTGTATTTGACGTAAGAAAGCAGCTGGTGCTGCTTCTGGTCTTGTAGCATGTGCTAAAACTCTTGAAAATGGTGGGACCGTAACGATATAACAAAACTGTTACAGGAAGATATCCAGAAGGAGATATACTGAGAGGAGACTGGCTGCCCCCTCATCCCATCAGCAAAGGAAACAATCATGGAAACACTCTAAAAAGTTTACTTCTGTCCAGGTTGGAGGTTAACACCCTATGAATGTCCAAAGTATGATGTTTTCCCTTATCCTTCTGAAACATCGTTGTCATAAAAGAGGTTGGTAAGTGCATAGGTTGAGTCACATGGAAATATGACACCACTTTAGTGAGAAATTTAGGGTGTGGACAGAGTAGCTTTAACTTTATACAATACTGTAAGGAGGATCAGCAACTAAAGCCTAAAGCTTAGCTACCCTCATGGCTGAAATAATAGCTACCATTCCTGGTATTCACTGAGAGATTAAAAAGGGAGCACATAACTATAAGCTCAAAAAAGGGGGTTCCACTGAAGCTGACAAAACCGAATTTAGATTTTATGTTGGGGTGGGATCTTTTTATAGGTGAGATGAGTCTGTCCCATCCTTTCAAGATTCTGTCACAGGGATAGGAAAACAAAAAAACAAAAAAACAAAAAAAAAACAAAAAACCGAAACCATACGTCTTCCTTCCACGAGAGAACAGAATGCTGAGAAAGCTGCCAAATGACTGTGTAAGTCCCCTGATAGGTTCCCCCCCACCCCTTTTAGGTGAAGCAGGTAAGGCAGAATAAACTGAACATGAGCCTGTAAAGAGGAGGGGTACCTTTCTGCTCAGATCACACAGAGAACCTCCTCCATTTCTTGAGGTAATTATAGCCTTCCACCAGCTTTCTGATATTTAAGGGAACAGTTACGTTTCCTGGTTAGTTCAACACTGATCATCCAAGCAATCAGATATAGGATGAGCAGTCTGAGATGCAGTGTTTGGTCGTGGCTCTACAAAACTATGTCTGAGACTTGAGGGAGAGAGAGAGGGATCTCCAATCAAGAGACTCAAAACAGGTCCAACGACCAATGCTATTGAACCCAGGCTGGTGCTATCAAAATCAGAACGGAGTGAACCTGTCCGAGTTTGCACAAAACTTTTGGTACCAAAGCACTGGGGTGAAATTTCCCCTGCCAAGACAATATGAAGATGCCAGACTGAGATCCTAGGCTATGATCTGCCCTTGAACAAAATAGGCGACTTTCTATTCTGCCGGGTGGTGAGGTCCATTTCAAATATTCCCCAAGTCTGAAAAATATAGTTTGCTTTGTTAGGTCTGAGGAACCACTGATGACGTCTCCTGAATATTCTGCTGAGGTCATCTGCCAGACCGTTTTGAACTCCCAGGATATAATGTGTTTGAATGTAATGGCATTCTTGATGCAGAAAGTTCAAAGGCTCATTGCCTCCTGGGAAATGGGGTCAGATCTGGCACCGTCCCAATTGTTCAAATAGATTTAGAACATAGCAGCAGTTTTGTTCACAACTACCTATAAAATACACTCTGAGGTGGGGAAGAAATATCAGACAAACCAGATGCTCAATGTTCTCAAACAAGAAATCCTGATTTGACCAGATTCCCTGAGTTTGGAGGTCCCCTAAATAATCTTTCCATCCAAAAGATGAATCATCCATCGTCATGGAGGGCAGAGGGGGGAAAAGGGAAGTCCCAGACAACCGATCCAGGGATGGCAAAACACTTGCAGGTGTGTTAGCCAGAATATCCAGCAGCTAAGAAGAGTGATGGTAGACCAACTTCAACTAACTCAGCATCATTGAGGTGAAGTCTAGCATGCTGAGTCAGGTGTGTACAAGCTGCCATGTTACCTGGAAGTCTCAAGCATCCATCTGTTGTAATGTGGGTCTAAGCACCTAAGAAGCAGGATAACCTGCTGCCAAACGGAGGCAAAATCAGAGTGAGTGGTTCGCTGGCCTTGAATAAGGATTAAGCAGACTGCTTAGAAACTGTCAATTTGTTACAGATAGCTGGAGATGGAGGTCTCCTTCGATTTTTATACTGTCTCCTAGATTAGCCCAGCTGCCTTGAGTGTAACAGGGTTTCCTGGGGTGGACCTAAAGACAAAAATACTTCCTCTTGGGACTTGGAGTGTAAAGGTGTCTACACTGCAAACACCACCACCACAAAGTCAGTAGCAGCAAGTCTCAGAGCCAGGGTCAACTGACTTAGGCTCACGCTACGAGGCTAAAACTAGCAAGGCAGACATTCCCTCGTGGGTTGGAGCTCATTCAGGCTCTGAAACTGAAACCCAGTGAATGGGGAGGGTTTCAGAGCCTGAATGAGCTCCAACCCAAGAGGGAACATCTACATTGCTATTTTCAGCCCCGTAGTGGAGCTTGAGCTAACTGACCTGGGCTCATACTCACTGCTGTGGGGTTTTTCTGGAGCAGTGCAGATGTACCTGAAGGACCCAATGAATCTTTAAAAGAATGCAGAGCATTGTCAGTCTTCCAAGAGAATAAGTTTGGGCCTTCAAAGGGCAAATCCGTGACTTTGGTTTGAATGTTAGATGATTTCAGCCAAGAAGCATGATGCATAGAGACTGCTGTTGCCATCACTCAATCTTTTGACTCTACCCCTGCTAATGCAGCCTGTAAGGATAATCTTGCTTCCAAGCGCCCCTCGTTCAAGTACTCCATACTCCTCCACAGCATCATCTGGCAAACTATCCACAAATTTCAATACTGAGTCACAATTAGAGTAATCATAGTGAGCTAAGACAGTTTGATGGTTTGCAATTCTGACGACGAATAAACCTCTCCCTCAAACAAATTTAATTTATTCTGCATCTTTTTCTTTGGGATTAGATTTAGGTCACTCTTGTCTCACCTTTTTCATCAACAGCTGCTAGTACTAGAGATCCCGGGGTTGGGTGTGAATGAAAATACTCACGTCCCTGGGAGGCAATGTGGTACCTCTTCTCCATCCTTTAAGCAGTAGGCATCAGAGAGAAGGGAGTTTGACAGAGGATTTCAGCTGGCTCCAAGCCACACTAGCAGAGCTTGCAGTAGGCAATATATCCACCAATTTATTGTGGATTATTCTGGACCACTTTTATCTGTATACCCAGGGAGATAGCTACCTTTTCCATAAGATCCTGGTACATTTTATAATAGTCACTAACTGGGGAGGATGACTCAGAGAGAGTGGCTTCATGTAGTGCTGATGAGTAAGTGTTGTGTGGTAGCACTATAATGCCTTTCGGTTGTGCTTTCTGCTGAAGGTCTGTATCAGGAGGATCAGGCACCAAAGGAATAAGATCTCTTATTTGTAGGGTACCAGTCGGTTCCAGGTAGAGAATGGTGCTTTGGTGGAGACATAATAGTGCGGGGTCTAAGAGAGGAAGACCTAGAGTATGGAGGAATCCTCCCTCACCCCCAAGGATTCCAAAAATGCGGGTGTTGTACCTGATACGGTACCAGCACCCAACCCTAAGGCCCCCTATTCCTGGACCTGCTCCCATAAGAATCACAAGGCCTTGACTTGCACAAGGAAGAACAAGGAGATGCTTGAAACTTTTTATAATGGGATCTTAGATTATAAAGAGAAGCAAGCATAGTCTAAAGGCCAAGGTGGTACATTACTGGGTTGAGCAGAAGATTTGGACTTGGACTGATGAGAAATGGACAGTACCAGAGGCTTTCCTGCTGAGGGTACTGTGTGTGTGTCCTCTGCACAGTAGGGCTTCTGGACATCAATGGTACTGACAAGAGCCAACTCCAAGATGGCACTGAACATATGGGTGCCGAGGAAGATCCCAGTACTGGGGCATACATGGTGGGAATAGTTGGCAGCTGAGCCTCATCCTGCAACAATGGAGAGTCCAGGACAAGAGGCAAAGGAAGTCTCTGGCCACCACATACACATCAGTGTTGTTGGAACAAAGCATAGGATGCACCACAGACGAAGACTAATCCATAAAAGCAATGGAATCAGTCAAAGTACTGAAAGTGGTAACAGAATCAATTACTCTATATTACTAGATGACAAATGCAGTACTGGGGGGCACCTAGCCAGGGCTGGGGCCAGCTTAGTTCTCATTTAGGGACCTGCCTTCTTCCTGAGTGACTCTACCAGAGTCCTAACCCTTGAAGTTGAAAAAGGCTTTTTCTGGCTAAAAGAACTTTCGACTTCTTTTGCAGCGTATGCAGTACCAGATAAGGAGAATAGTGTCTTTTCTCTAGAGATGGGATCCTGCCAAGTCCGGTGGTGCACTCCAAGACCAGACAGAATTTAAACCCCCGTCTACCAAGAGGCTGGGTTCCCAGGTGCGACAAAGTAGCTTCCATAAAGCTGTTGAAGTTGAACTGCTCTAAGACCCAGTAGTATGAAGGCTAAACTCCCTACAAATTGGGCTTTTATGTGTCTCATGTGTCCCTCTCCCAGATGCTTTGAGCAACAGGAGTGAGGATTGCTGACTGGAATAAGCTTGCTACAGCCAGAACAACCATTAAACCCCAGGCAGACCTAGACATGCCCCAATATTGAGCTTAAAGCACAAACACTATGAAAACAAAAACAAATTTTCTAAAATGAGTACTATTAACTACAAGTAAACTAAAGAAACCCCTAATTAAACACAATGAGAAAACAGAAAAAACTCTAAAGAGAAAATGGGAAAGCGTGAGACAAGCACACACATGCTCTGACTAAAGGCTATGTGCAGTGAGAAAGAACTGAGAGAGGGTTAGAGTGGCTCTGCCCTTTATACCTTTAGCTAGAAGCATGAGGATGCTGAGGTTTCACATGCTGTCCACATGGATACCACTTTGAGAAAAAATTCTGGCTTCAGTGCACTGATGCACACACACCTGAAGCTAAATAGACTTGTGCAAGCACTTGAAGAACAGTAACAACTCTTTTGACACAAAAACACTGCAAATTTGCAAAAGCAATTTCATTAAAAGCAGCACTATTCCAGAACACTGGAGGATATCAGAAGCATATATTCAAAAAGAGCTTTAGAGGTGATCTGCGGAACTAGAGCTATAAGCCTTATGTCTGTATTTGGTTGAACTGATAAACAAGACATCTGGAAGATTATAGCAAGATAGGACCTAAGTGGCACCCTGAAAAGGAAGATAGTATCTCACTAATCTTAAATTCTTTTAAGCATGTTAAAAAAGTGGTTAAAGACCACTTGGGTTGACATAATTTAGACATGCTAAAGGCCTTTGACTAGCACAAGAGGCAGGCTACTAAAGCAACAAAATATTGTATGATCAAAAACTGGCTAGGAGATAAAAAGCAAGAGTAGGATTAAATGGTCAATCTTCATCATGAAGAAAGGTTAACAGCAGCAGACTGACTCAAGGTTCCTTATAATAAGTTCCATTTTTTAATATCAATTATCTTTAAAAAAAAAAAAAAAAAAAAAAAGGGTACGGGAGATGATCAGTGTGGTAGCAAAATTTGCTGATGAAAGTTATTGAAGTCAGTCAAAACCCGTGAGAACTGTGATGAAATTTAAGCGACAGACTTGGTGAATGGGTAATATGATGGCAAATAAAATTTGTCAATAAATGCAAAGAAATACATATTGGAGGGAAAAGTTTGAGGTACTCATATACCTTAAACGATTCAAAATTAATGGCATCAACCTAAGAAAGGGACTTGGGCACTGATGTAGTCAGCTCAATGAAACCATCTGCTCCGTGCAAAGTTGCAGTAAAAAACAAGCCACACTATGTTAGGATGCATAGGATAGAAAATACTGAAATTATAATGCCTTTAGATAAATCAATTATATGACTTCATCTTGAATACTTTGTTCAGAAATAACTATCCCATCTCAAAAAAGACGCTGCAGAATGGGGAGAAGGGGTGAAGAGGTCAGATAAAAGCATCAAAAATGGTCATAGATCTGGAAAAACACTCATACAAAGAGAGAGGATATGATAAAAGTATATAAAATAATTAATGGAATAGAGAAAGTTGATTGGGAGTTTCTGTTCTTGTCTCATAATATAGGAACATTCAATGAAATTAAAAAGTTGAGATTCTAAACCAACAAAAGGAAATACTTTTTCAATCCTACAAGTTATTAAACAGCCTACTGTAGGGTCCTTACACCTTCCTCTGAAGCATCCAGTTCTGGCCAGTGGCAGAGACAGGATACTGGACTACATGGACCCTGGTCCTGATCCAATCTGGCAATTCCTAGTTACAGAATATCATGGTTACAGAATATTTCTCACATCCAAATTGAGACAAAGCATAAGCAACCCCTAGAATCTTCCAAAGACATTAAGAACAGGATGTCTTCTCAATCTATATTGAGATAAACTCACAAGAGGAACAAGAGAAATTCTTGTACCTAGTACATGGCTAACAGAGGGTTATTTGAAGGTCCTCCATTCAAAAGATGCACCATTGAACAAATGAATGACTGCTAACCATGGAACCCGAATATTTTGAATTAGAACTCTGAAGGGGAGGCAACTAATCACTTGACAAAGGGGGCAGGAAGTTATGAGAGAGAGGGTCTCTCAACCATTTTAGAGAGAGAGCAGAAGGGCACTGATTACAGGGGGCAGAGAGAGAGAGAGATCAAGACAGACACACACAAACCATGATTTGGAGGAGAAGCCATGAGCTTCATAAGGGGAATCCAGGACACCCCAGCTGATTCAGATCTAAGACTAACAGATGCTCCAGAATGGCAAGGAAACAAACAGGAAAACCCATATAGGCATTTTATTCTCCCCCTGGCCCCGTACCTGTATACTTTAGATAGTGCAACAGATAAAAGTGAATGTGTTCAGAAGCCTTTGCAAAGCCTATGTATGTGTTGTGCTGCAACTAGCACATATCTTTGAAAAGAAACTGTGAATACAGAGCATCCACAAGCTTAGAGCACCAGGCAAGAGCATGCTTAAGCTACTGGGGAAGTCAGCATTCGTCCTGGGGGCCTATAGCAGCTGGGCTGCAAGGCCCTATTTCTGTGAAGGGGTAAGAGACAGCCTTTGCCTACGAAGTATAGCAGAGAGGCTAAGGCCTTATCTACACTGCAGAGTATTGTCGATGCAAGTTACAGCATGATCAAAAGCACTATAATTACAATGGTGCTCTAGCATTGACAGTGAGAGCTGTACACACTATGGGCATTTATCTCTCTGTTCAACTCGCCACCTTGTGCCGCTAGGTGTTGTGGGAAGGCAGTGAAGATCACAGTGCATCGTGAGTGCAGGCTCAATGTTCCATGAGGCTGTGATTTCTGTCCTGTTATTCCATAGGTTTCTGATTGCATTTCATGGCATTTTTCCAACAATGCAAACAAACAATGCCAGATTACTGTTTGCATTCATGGAGCTTCTGCACGCAGTGCACCGCTGGTTTTGGGCATGTGAAACAAACACTGAGTGGTGGGATTGCATCGTTACACAGGTAAGGGATGACAAGCAATGGCTGCAGAACTTTCAAATGCGCAAAGCCACCTTAATGGAACTCTGTGTGGAGCTCACCCTTGCTCTGCGGTGAAGGACACCAAAACGAGAGCTGCCTTCTCAGTGGAGAAGCACGTGGCGATTGTCCTGTGGAAGCCAGCAACTCCAGACTGCTACTGGTTGGTCGCTAACTAGTTTGGAGTCGATTAAGTCCACAGTTGGCACTGTGTTATCGCAAGTGCGTGGGGCTATTAATCACATTCTGCTACGAAGGACTGAGTCTTGGAAATGTTTGTGAAACAGTGGATGGCTTTGCAGGGATGGGATTCCCGAACTGTAGCGGGGCAATAGATGGCACACAACACAATTTTGGCCCTGGACCATCTTGCGATGGAGTACATCAATAGAAAGGAGTACTTCTCTATGGTACTACAGGCGCTTGTGGATCACTGTGCACGTTTTACTGACATCAACACAGGTTAGTCAGGGAAGGAGCATGATACATGCATCTGTAGGAACACTGGCCTGTACAGAAAGCTGCAAACACGGACTTTCTTTCCAGACCAAAAGATTGCAATGGGGGAAGGTTGGAATGCCCATAATGATCCTGGGAGACCCCGCTTACCCTTAACTTCCATGGCTCATGAAACCTTATACAGGAAACATGGATAGCAGCAAAGAGTGCTTCAGTAACAGGTTGAGTAGGTGCTGAATGACCACTGAATGTGTGTTTGGCAGATTAAAAGATCACTGGTGATGCCTTTATGGCAGATTACAGCTAAATGAGGAAAATAATCCCATGGTTATAGATGCCTACTGTACACTCCATAATATTTGTGAAGCCAAGGGTGAAAATTTTCCCTCTGCATAGAGCACAGAGACCAATTGCCTTGCGGGTAACTACGAACAACCAGTTGTCAGGGCTATTAGAGGGACACAATGAGGGGCTATTCAAATCAGGGAGACTGTGAGGAACCATTTTGACAAAAAGCACCAATAAGATATCTTTGTAAACAGCATTGGACCATGCTATGACTGCTAGCCAGCTTGCACCCTGTATCAATGTGAGGTGCAACCAGTGTGTGCAAGAAATAAATAAAGATTGCTTATCCTTCACAACACATACAAAAAGCTGGGCTGGAGAGGAGAAAACAGTGAGGGGCAGTGTGACCTATGATAGCTGGGTGTAAGTCCTGCTATCATTCTGGAAGCTGTCTGAAGCAGTGGAGTGAATGGTGTACCAAGATGGGCTGGGAGTTGGGTGGGAATGTGAGAGTGGAGTTTACAGAGGGCATGGAAAGCAGTTCTGGATTGGCTGCAATGGGAGGTGTGCACACATGAATTCAGTTTGCAGCTTTATGAGTGATTTAGCAGCTCCATTTGCTCCTCTATGGCTTTTATCATGCACTCATAACCTGCTATCACTTGCTCGTGGTTTTCCCTCTTTTCCTGCTTATCATTTTTCTGATTTTCAGTCACACTGTGTCTCCATGCTCTTTTTCCTCTTTTTCCCACCTCAGGGGGCTGGAAGAGTTCTTGGAACATCTCCTCTTTACTTCTCCGTGGTTGTTTTCTTATCAGTCACAGGTGCTCAGCAGGTGTGTAGGGGATTCCCCTCAAGGGCACATCTGTAGAAGCATAAAAACAGAAGAAGCATGACTGTCAGTGCACTAACAGCACTGAATCATTACTGTAAAATACATCTCTTTCTCATTGTCCCCTGGCAAGCGCACAGCTCGACCATCACCCAGGGCATGGTGAGTTCTGCCCAGGGGGAGGGGGATACACAAGCTGGGGAAAGGTTCTGGGTGATTGTTTGGGGATACTGATGCAGGTAGATAGGGACAAAAGTTGCAAATCGTGCCACCATTTTCCACAGGTGGAGGCCACAGAAGCAAATCTCACTCCTGAGAGTAAGCAGGGATGCTAGTGTCCATCTCCTCCGTTTTAAGCAGCTTGAAATCTGGTCCCTATGTTGCTCACCTGTGTGCCACTTTGGTTCCTGCACAGGAGGCTGCCAATTGGCACAAGAAAGTTTCCGACAAAGGGGGAAGAAACAAAGCAGCTCTGTCTAGGAATCTCCACCAGAGGATGGGCAAGTACCTCCAGGAAAGTTTCTTAGAGATCTCTCTGGAGGATTCCCGTGAAGTCTTGGTGTGCATTAACACACTTTTCCGCCGCACTGCCTAGCTAAACAGGGAAAGGGGAAGCACATGCAAATAGCTACTCTTGTGCTTTTCTATCCCTTCAACCACCTGTATAACGTAAAAAAGCGAAGTACCCCATGTTACTAAGCAGCATCAGCTTAAAAAAAAAAAAAAAAAAAACCCACAACAAAAAAACCACCTAAAAAACCAAAAACAACAAAACACTTACCAGGGCTCCCCTCTCCTGCATCTTGCACACCAGAGCTGAAGGGCTGGGCCTGGCTCGAATCCCTCTGGGATTGAGAGGAGGTCCTGACTCCCCACATCATCAAACGACCCAGTCCCCTGCTCTGCGTCATCCTCCAACTTGACCTCCTCATCCATGACTTCTTTGTTGGGGTTGAGTCCAGTGTCTGTCATCTCTGGGCCTGCAGAGACATCCACGGGTCTCTTGGCAGTGGAATCACCACCGAGGATGGCTTCCATCTCCTTACAGAAGTGGCAAGTCTTTGGCTCTGCACCAGAGCGACAGTTTGACTCCCTAGCCTTTTGGTACCCCTGCCGCAGCTCCTCTATTTTCACATGGCACTGCAGCATGTCCCATTCATAGTCCTTCTCCGCCATACCACAAGTAATCTGATCGTAGATATCAGAATTCCTTTGGCTGGAGTGAAGCTGGGACTGCACAACCTCCTCTCCTCAAATGCTGATCAGATCCAGAAGTTCAGATGTGTTCCAAAGGGGAGAGCATTTGGTGCGTGGAGCTGCCATGGTCAGCTGGGAAGATGAGATATGAGCTCTCCTACTAATCAGGAAGTGGAATTTTAAAAAATTCCCAAGACTTTAAAGGAGGAGCAGCAGATGGCTGCAGGGCAGTGGGGTTCAAACTGATGGCCAGAGCCATCAGGATAGGCATTGTGGGACACTTCCTAGAGGCCATTGTCTGTGACATAACCAAGCACAGTGTCTACACTGACACTTTGGTGCAAAAACTAAAAAACTAAAAGTTTGGTGCAAAAAGCTCTATGCCTCTTATCAAGGTGGTTTTATTTTATTTTGTCACACAATCAGGGGAGTTGGATTGGCAGAAGGGTGATTGCAGTGTGTACATGACCACTGTTTTGGCACAAAAAAAGGTGACTTCTGTCAACAAAAGTCTCTAGAATGGATCAGGCTTGAGGCAAATGACAGGGGAACAGGGAAGATTGGACCCTGAAGCAATAATGAGTCTCAAAGAATGCTCCATAAGGAGCAACTTGAGTCTGTCCTCCCTCAGTTTACTGGATCTGCTCTTAAAGCTGGAGCAGACCTTCCATCCCATTTTCTTGAGACAATGTAGGTAGCTAAAATGCCCATTGCTGAGGGGAAAAGACTTGTGGCACAGGTTTGGGGCATAACAAAGGAGGGAAGACCACAGATAAAAACAGTGCGGATGGCTAGGCAAAGCGAAGCTAGCACCACAGTGCACTGTCTCTAGCAGCAGGCAGTTGAGAAAGAAGTAAAGTAGCAGTGGGTCTGCCCTCCCCTGTATGCCCTCTGATGGGAGCACAAGGATGTATAGTGCGCAGGTGTGGACCTGCAGACACTGCTCTAAAAAAATCTTCAATCAAAAGTGCACAGGACTGCACACACCTAATGTTTAACACCCACAAGTTTCTTCATGTAGTTTCCCAAGCTTCTCATATATCCACTCATCTCTAGCAGTTGGGGTGTTAAGTAAAAATCAAATATGGGGGCAAGGAGGGGCAGGGAGAAAATTCAGGAGAATTAGCAACACTGAGCCAGTTTTAATGCACAGTCAGTTTCCCTCTTTAGTTTGCTACTGTGTGAAAAATTCACTCAGCAATAGGGAAAGCAATACATTGAAGAATAGGAAAATGACTGTAAAAGTATTAAAAATTGGCAAAGGGATACCAGTATCAGTTTATTACCTGTCACTTCTTAAAGTTGAGTGCCCACTTAAGTTGGGCACACATTCTAGGCATAAAATGAGTTACTCTTAATTAAGGTGGGCCGCCTTTATCTTTCTTTTGCTTAGGAGAGTTCAAGTTATGTCTCAATATTGTTTAGTATACTTTATAATTTTATATTAATATTGAGGCACACTGCAGATATTTTGTCACCATAGTCTTATGGCTGCTCAAGTTCCTCAATAACTAGCTTTTATAAAAAAAGTATTAAAATATATTTCATACTGCTGTTTGCTGATACTTGGCATCAATACTGGAATCATTAACACATTCACACTGTCTATGTGAGATAAGACACTGAAAATGGAGCAGATGAACAGCTTAAGAAATCTGCATTCCAGAGCTAAATCATCATAACTATACAATATCGTGTCCAGGTAAAAACAAAAACAAAAAACTCAACCAACCAACCAAAAGAACCTACTGCACACACCACGCTTATTTGCTCTGATGATGAGAAGGAGATAAACTGAATTTCCTGGTTTAAATTACCCTCTGGCCTGGGATACACATTCGGGGAGGAGGTGAGAGAAAGGGGAGTAGTTTTCCCATTTGTTAGTCAAGCAGAAAATGCCTAGTTGGGAGACTAAATAGCTCAGGGGATTGGTAAGGAGTACCTCACTTATCTTAACGTTTTCTACAGTGTCCATCACTATATTAGATCAGCAGCTCAAGGTCACCAGTTCAAATTCTGCATTTTTGGGAAACCTGTACTACTGTAATTTTGTGAATAGAGATTGAACTTCAATTGCCAGGGTCATCAACCTAATGTTTTCTATAAACAAATTTCACAACCACCTAATCAGGAATTCATAAATAACGAATACACCTACATTTTTCCTTACAAGGGAGCCCCAGGACTTTCCCTAAGAAGTCTAATTATCCCAAACAATGAAAAAACTAAGTTTAAAAAAGTGCCTCTCAAGGGAGTGCTCCTCAAGACTGACAGGTGAAGGTCACCAAATACAGGACTTCCAAAAACAGTGTTAAGCTTTTGTATATTAATAGTAGAAGCCACCATTCTGGCTCAGTGATTAGTTAAGATCAACGAATGCTTGTTGAAGTGTAAGAAGTTACTCCCCCCATGTCACTAACAATGTTTCTTTGAGATGTGTCCTCCACTACCTGCCCTCCTCCCGTTCCATCTACCTCAGAGTTTTTATTATGACTGCAGTAGAGAAGGAATGGAGGATGGTTAGCCTGCATGCACTGGCTAGCCTCATGGTGCAGCACAAGGAGAGACACTGAATGTGTGGGCCCAACAGACACTGTTACCAAAGTTCTCCGATCATTACTGCAGGGACGCAGACACACCTACCGTGGAGCATAGGGATACTACTCAAAAAAGAAACTAGCCTCAAAGCCTTTTCTGCATGAGACAGTTGCACTGTTTTAACTAACGATGTTATTTTGAACTGATTTATTTAAACTACTGGAAATCCCTGTGCAGACAGGCACTTATTTTGGTTTAGATTAAACTGAGGTCCACTAGAAATCCATTTACACTAATCCAAAATGAGCCATTCTAACTGAAGTGTGATTTTTAAGTGAGTTCATTAAAATGAATGCAAATCCCTGTGTAGACACTCGTATTTTAGTTTAACCAAAGTAGCTCTCTCATGTAGGCAAGCCTTCACTGAGAAAGATAAGAAGAAGTGTCCTATCCTTAATAGAACAAGTCAATTTTAAAATGTAAGCTGAAAGGGTGTTTTGTTTTGTTCCCTGCCCCTTTACATATAAAAAGTGCCTGAAAGATTTTTGTATGGTTTTAAAGAAATATTTCTAGCCTTAGTAATACTAGGAATGTTTTCCGTCATTTTACTGAAGGACTGGATTGCAAAGATGCTTCTGTTTTCTCACACCTTAACTGAAGGGACAACACTGAGTTACTAAAGACATGCTTTGTTCCCAAATTCTGATTTGGTTTTGTTAATTCTGTATGCCAGTGTTTAAGCCAGCATTTAAAGATTTTCCCCCAACTCAACTGTTCAACTTGCAATCTTAAAATACCTTAATTTCACTAGTTCTCTCCAGTAACCACAGAATCTTCCAGAATAGAAGAGTAATTAATTTCTGATGTTAAGGGGGAAGAAGGGGAAATTCTCAGGTCCTCTTTGCACATCATACAGAACAACTGGCACAAGCCCATTTCTCCCCCCTTTGCAGATTACCGGTAAACAGATGCACAAAGTTCTGTCTAGACATGGACTTTCAAAAAGGCCATGAGAAAGTATGAAGCAGAACCAAAGATATTTCTGTCTAAAAATTTACCTTCTATTACTACTTGTAACATTTAAGCTTAATCTTTCAGTTAAATTAGCATACATATTTCTACATTTCCCCCCACCCCTGACTTTGTGCATGTGACAGCATTTTCTGTTTAGTCACGAACTGTTTCTCCATGTACAGAATTTCCCTTGCAGTTTGTGGGTCTCTTTTCTGTGTGAAAAATATTTTCATGACAGTGAAGCATTGTGCAAGTTGTATATTTTTATAGGCACAACACTTAATAGGATGATCCAGAGGCCAGGTAGAACTTGAAGCTAACTAGAGTTTATTTCTAAAGTTATTTAAAAATAGCTTCAAGTGTCCCTTTAAACATAGCAAGGGAGGAGAACCTACAGTTGGTTAGTGAGATATGATCACTAAAGCTTTTATTCTGGGCATTTTTTGTGGAGTCCCAAGGATTCCATTAACCTATACTCTAGGTGACCATGTCTCCCTAGGCATTGCTAGAATACTTTCACCTTAAAGTCATATTATTCCAGCAAGAGAATTGGGGGGGCGGCAGCACAAAAGAGGATAAAAATAGAAAGAAAGTTTAAAAAATAATCTAGTGTTGAAAACTTGTTTGGAACCTCTTCTTGCTTTCTTTCTTCATCAGTGCAAATTTAGCAATGGCACAGGCTGATCAGATGTAAAACTAGAAAAGCATAGCTCAAGGAAGCAATGGTAATACTAAAATTTTGCTGTTTTGATGGGTGTTTCAACAACGTCAGGGGTAGTGAGTGCACAGAAATCAAGGTAACAAGGACCTCATTAAAATGGTACAAGTAAGGAAAGTTATTTTGTCTTTAAACAGACTTATTTACAGTTGCAAACCTGCACAATATAAAACTGCCCTTGGCCAAATTTAGAGGTGATGTTTAAAGGTAGCACAAATTAAACTCCCACAGACCTACTTAATAACTGTGTAAAGAAATCTAAGCTCATGTATCACAAAAAGAATCTCAAAAGGGACATTAATGCATTTAGTTTCTAGTATATTATTCTACTTTAAATGCCCAAAACCACATGCTAAACTTGTAGAAAAGAGACCCATGGGTCTTGTCTACACTGGGAAAGATGCCTTGTATTAGAAAGTGTTTTAACATGAGTTACAGATACCGTTTTGCTCTTAGTGTGGAGAATGGCACATTTAAAAAGGCTGGCTGTTCACCCTGCATTTCTCCCAGTGCCTACCCTCCAAAAATGCAGGTCACTTCAAGGTGGGTATTTTTTGCTGTAGGATCTTTGTTCATATTTTGTAAAATCTGAGAATTTTTAGAGCCTTTCACATAGGTTACAGATACTAATCAGATTAGCAGTTATGCTAGCACATCTAAACCAAAGAGTCCTTTCCCAACAAATATCCCTAAAAAAACCTCCCCCCTCTCACAAGTCTCAGCCTCCACATCCTTCCCCTCCAAGTGCTTAGTAAATAGATCCTCTCCCCAATAGGTTCTGAAGGTCAATGGATCTGAACTGGTTCGGACTAGTGGAAGGTGGGAAAATGAGTTTGGTATCAAAGCAGAGGGCCTCCTGCAGAGAGCTGTCAACCCCTGCAATCCCCACACCCCATCTTAAAATGAAGGGAAATTTATCTGGAAGTGTCTATGCTAATCACAACTGCAGTAGTAGGGCAGAGACACAATCCCTGTAGTAGGCGGGTCTCAAGCCATTAGAGCTTTGTAAGTCAAAAACACAACAATATCTTAAACTCAACCCAGTGACCATGGATGGCTAGTGCAAATCAAGCAGCACAGGTATGATGAGCTTCTACCAGGAAGAACTACTTACCAAAGAGGCAAGAGTTTTCTCTGCCACCTTAAGCTTCCTGATTGATTTTAAGTGAAGTCCCTCACAGAGTGCATTACAGTAATAGTCTTAAGGTGACAAAGACATAAATTGCACTAGTCTAATGCATAATTTTCCAAAAATATTTGATTGTGTTGGTCCAAAATGCATGTGAGCAATTTTAAAACTCAAGGAAGTTTGTGAGAGAGGTATAGGGGAGGCCAATAGCACTTCCCTTTATAAAGCACATTTTTCAGCTGCTTATAATGTTGCCAAACTAACCATTTGGGTTGAAGTTTTTCATGTAGGGTGCCAGGCTGATTTTTCTTTTGGAGGGGGAGAGGGGGGGATATATGATGGTTTCAGCCAAAATGGTTCAGAAATTTCCAAGAATGAGGCTAGGACAAGGGATCATATTCTCCACCCCCCATGTAAAAAAATATATATCATCTAGCAATTTCACTGGGAAGCTCTGGCACCCCCAGAGAAGGGTCTTGAAGTTTGGCAGGGTGGCTGCCTTTGTGACAGTCTGTGGAAGTCAGCCCAAACTTGGCCAAGTGGTAAACCTCTGAAAAAACTGATTTGCATATGGTCTAGGGAGATTTTACTAGAGCATTGCAGTCAGATCCCTTAAAGATTTCATCTGCATTAGGCATGCTCAAGCCTGGGGCTAAGCAGAACTTCCCATGCAATAGAAGAGGGGATAAACTGGGGTGTGGAGGCAGAGAGATTAGGACAAGGAGACAGGGGAGGGAGGGTAGGCAAGAGACAGGTCTTCTGCCTTAGTCAGAGCACAGGATGGAAGGTACTTAACAAGCATCTCTTCAATATTTTCTTTGATACTCATTGTTTGGTGGGAAGTAAAAAGAAAGCATGGCCACACACCATTCTGCTCTGAAGACAAAAAAAGTTATTCATTTCCTAATGGGCTTTTCTGTGGTGTTCATCACTACAATTTTGGAGTGCTTCATTAATCTTAGTTAATAACAACACTGTTGTGAGATGAGGGGTTGATGTTATCCCCGTATTTCAGATGGGGAGCTGAGACAGAGATTAAGTCAAAAGTATCCACTAATTTTGGGTGCCCAATCTGAAACAATTAGGACATAATTTTTCTGAGAGCATAGCATTATATAGCACTTCATACGCTCAAAGCACAGCTCTGCCTGACTTCAGCTGCTGAGAGTTCTCAGCACTTCTGCAAATCAGATCCCAGAAAATGAGGAACATCCAATTAGTGACCAACCCTGAAAAGCCTGGTTTAAGGGACTTGGCTGGCATAACATAGGAACTAACTTTCTACTGCCATAGAGAATCAAGTTCTCCAGGGCAGCACATTTGACTACCTTAACCATGAGACCTTCCTTTCCTCTTTCATAATCCCCTGCATCACTGACTCCCTATCTACCAATTTCTGCAACAAAATGAAATCAGGGGCCCTTTAGACAACATATTCCATCACTATAACTCTGATGCATCCTCAGAGCAAGTTCATCCTATGCACTGAATGAGACAGGAGTTCTGTGGGGAAAACAAAGTGTATCATAATACATATACACAAGGTGGCCAAATTAAAGATGGCACATGCAACTGTAAAAGACTTTACTAACATTCTCGTTGTTCTTTGAGATGTGTTGCTCATGTTCATTCTGTGCTAGGGGTGCCACGTGCACCGGTGCCAGAGATTTTTCCTTCAGTGATATCCGTAGAGCCAGCTCTAGTGCCCTCTGTAGCGGCACATGTAGGCGCTGGTATATAGAGTGCGGCCAACCCCTCTCTCCCTCAGTTCGTTCTTGCCAGAACTCTGACAGGGAGGAAGGGTGGGTGGGTTGCGGAAAGCACATGAGCAACACATCTTGAAGAACAATTACAGAAGGTTAGTAACCATCTTTTCTTCTCCATGTTTGCGCTAGGTGGCTGACAAAGCAGTATCTCTGGAGGTGGGCCAGGATGTGCCATTTGCAAAACCACCTGCCAAAGCCTGCATCGTCCCGGGCTTGCGGTATGATTGCATAGTGGGATGAAAAGGTATGCATCAAGGACCAAACTGCAGCCCTGCAGATGTCTTAAATCAGTACTTGGGCTAAGAGAGCCGCAGAGGAGACATGAGCTCTGTTCGAGTGGGTTGTTAAGGCCACACCCCCGGCTACCCTGCCTGCTCATAGCATGCTAGGATGCAGGAGATTATCCAAGAGGAAATTCTTTGGGATGAAACTGGTTAGCCTTTCATATGATTGGACACCACTACGAAGAGCTGTGTGGACTTCCGGAAGCCAATGCTTGCCATTCAATGTGTGTAGACGTCTTTCCTCGTTCAAGCTGTGTGTCTTGGAAAAAAACACTGGCAGGAAGATGTCCTGGTTGACATGAAAATGTGACACCCCTTTTGGTAGGAATGCAAGGTGCGGTCACATCTGGACCTTATCTTTGTAGAATACAGTATAGGGTGGCTCTGAGGTTAGGGCTCTGATTTCCAAGACACACCTCGCTGATGTAATTGTCACCCAGAAAGCGACCTTCTAGGACAAGAAGAGAAGGGAGCAAGATGCCATAGGCTCAAAGGGAGGCCCAGGTTAAGGTCCCATGGAGGCACTAGATCTCTGACGTAGGAAGATCTTCTCCAGGCCCTTTAGGAATCTAACGATTATGTTGTGGGAGAAAACTGAGCTGCCCTGGATCTGCAGATGAAAAGCTAAGATAGCCACTAGATGTACCCTGACTGATGCCAGTGCCAGACTATGCTGCTTCAGGTACAGTAAGTATTCCAGGATAGATGGCAGAGGTGCTCGAGATGGGAAAAGTTCATGCTCCCTTGCCCAGTAGAAGTGTTTCCATTTTGCCAGGTAAGTGATTCTAGTGGTGGGTTTCCTGCTCTCCAGTAAGACTCTCTGGACCTGGGCAGAGCATGCTCACTCTTCTTGGCTCAACCATGTAGCATCCATGCTGTCAGGAGCAAGGAGGCCAGGCTGGGGTGAAACTAACCTTGATCCCATCAGATCAAGTCCGGACAGGCCAGGAGTTCCAAGGGGCTGCCATCACTAGGGTCTAGCAGCATGCCAAACTCATGTATGGCTCGCAGGCCTCCTTTGGTTTTCAGGATCAGAAAGTAGCAGGAGTAAAACCTTTTCCCTCTCATTAGTAGGGGAACTTCCTCTACAGCCCCCAACCTGTATGAGGGCTCGTACCTCCTGGGTGAGAAGTTGCTTGTGAAAGGTTCCCCTGAAGAGGGACAGTGTTGGGGAGTTGGGATGGAGATAAACTGTGGTGTGTATCTCACTATGATGGTGTTTAGAACCCACTTGTCTGAAGCTGTCGTTGACCACTCAGAAAGAAAGGCAGAAAGTCAGTTTGAAAAAGAATGGACATGGATCCTGGTTTGAGACTGCTAGGGCACGCCCGGGCATGCCCTCAAAAGTTCTGTCTGTCACCTGACGAGTAAAGGCCTGAGCGTGACCAAGGTGCACAGCGAGGTTGGCCCTGATGGTGCTTAAAGCTTTTATTTTGTTTTCTATAGGGCTCACTCCTTGACTGGGGAGTGAACCAGTGTTGTTGCTGCAGCCTAAAATGTTCTCTTACCGCCGGAGTGTACAGTCTTAAGGACTGGAGGGTGGCACTTGAATCTTTAAGGCCGTGCAACCCAGCATCCATCTGCTCAGAGAAGAGAGCCATGCCATCGAATGGATGGTCCTAGATAGATTGTTGGACCTCCAGAGAGGCCAGATGACTGTAGTAATGAGCTCTCCTCACTGATACCACAGACGCCATGGTCCTGGTGGCTGAGTCCGCAGGATCGGAGGCCACCTGGAGAAAGACCCAGGCTACTGAGTCGCCTTCCTCTATTACGTCCAGGAATTCTTGTGGACTACCTGCCCCAGGAGTCCAAACAAACACAGCCATGGAACACCAGACACTGAAGTCATATCTCCCCAGCAGTGCTTGCTGATTCAATACACAAAGTTGGAAGCTGACAGTTGAATAAATTTTGCACCCAAAGAGGTCCAGTTTCTTTGCCTCCTTATTCTTAGGGGTTGAGCTCGACTGCCCCATCTGTCCCTCTCCTTGGCTGCTGACACTACCAGCAATCCCGGAAATGGGTGGGAGTAGAGATACTCGAAGTCTTTAGCAGGCACATAGTATTTTTTCCTCCACCCATTTGGATGGCGGGAGCAAGGAGGAGGGGTTCTGCCATAGGGCCTTCACCAACTTGATGATCCCTTAATGAATGGGGAGGGCCACTCTAAAGGGTGCCACAACTGCCAGGATGTTGAATAGTTAGTCAGCTGGCTTCTTTAGCTCCTCCACCTCCAAGCCCAAACTGACTGCCACTTGTTTGTGGAGCTCTTGGTGGGCCATAAAATCATCCTGGGGAACTGTGCTGGAAGGTCCCACTACCGCCTCAACAGGAGATGAGGATACTTGTCGGGAAAGAGTAGGTGACTGTTCCCTCGCTACCAGGGTCTCTTCCTCCGGATGGATTACCAGCGTTTCCTCTGCCTGGCCCAGATCCTCACTGGAATAAAGGGGCGGCTTAGACACTGTTGCAGAGTGTCTTTCTGAGGTCCCAAAGACAGATAGATGCTGGGAACCCGGAACCACTGGAAAGCCCCAGGGGCTCCAGAACTGCCAAGGTCCAGTCCATTAAGCTGGTGGCCAAGAGCCCGGTAGTAGGGCAGGGGGAAACCTGGCAGGCACAAGACCCTGCAAGAGGGACCTTCATCCTCCTCTGACTGCACAGCCTGTACTTGTCCCAAATATGAGCCTCACCCAGACACTTAAGGCAGCTCTCTGGTGAGGGTCGTTCACAGGCATAGGCTTTTTAAAGGTTGTGCATGGCTTGAAGCCCAGGGACTGGAGCCTGTCCTGTCCCCTTGCCTAGCCCATGAACAGGGAATAGTAAGTCCTTAAAACTACTAAAACACTATTTTGAACTATTAAAATTACATACAACGATGCAAGATAGAAAAAGACCACTAAGAAGTGCTTGCTGAGGTAATGACATTCCAGCACCGTCATCGGCGGTAAGAAGGAGGGAGAGGGGCCAGCAATGCCCTATATACCAGCACATACATGCATGACTGTAAAGGGTGCTAGAGTTGATCCTATGGACACCACTGAAGGAAAAAATCTCTGGCACTGGTGCATGTGGCGCACTCACACACCTAGCATGGAATGGATATGCCAGCCTGTCAGAAGATGAGTGCCCAGCACTTCCTAAGAAGACAGGCCATTCTTAAAGTGTCTCAAATTGGGTGCCAAACAAAACAAAAAAAAAAAAAACTCCACTCATTCCCTTTTGAAAATTTAAGGCACAGCAGACTCTCCTGATAAGAATCACTTTATTGTCTTAAGGTGACAATTGACAGTTAGTAATGAGTTTCTTCCATTGGCATGGCACATTTCCATTATTGTCTTCCTTTCACCATACCCTTAGAATGAGGCCTGCATAACAAAAATTTGTTCCTAAGCTTCAATCTGTGATGAGATAGCTGCAGTTATCTTTCTGGGCTTTTTGTATAGTCAATAGCTGGCGCTTTATTTTCTTTAAGTTGTACTGGTGGATAAGGTAGTAAAGAGATGGCTATGAGCCAACACTGCAGCAGAACCAGTTACCCAAGGTACAGTTACAATGCTGAACCAACCAAAATTACTTTAGCTGACAGGTATGTGGTTGATGCCTTAGAAAGTCTCGCTGTTTACATCATAGATAGCTTCTGTAGCCTACGTTTATTTGAAAGACAGGGACAAGAAGAATTCTGAACAGATCAGTGTCATGGTATAGTTTCAACCATGAATGCTAACAGTTAATTTAAAGAGAAAAAAATATCTAGATCTCAAACATTTCTACCTGTTTAACAAAATGAAGCTACCCAGTGATTCAAAATGTGGTAGTAAAAATCTCAAGTTTTTTGTTAAATACACAAAAACCAAGTTCTTTCTCCTCCCTCTTTCCCGACTCCTCCCTCCCCCTTTCGCAAAAACAAAATTAAACCCCCAAAACTTACTATAGCCTGACTCTGATTCCATACAGAAAACAATTGGAGAGCAAGGTGTTTTTTGGAGCAGTCATGCAATCCATGATCAATCCATCCTGAAGTTCAACAAGTCAACCCAAAACTATGTGAAACAAACCAAGGAATTCACTTTGATGTGACAGCACATGTGCGTGTTTATTATTAGGCACACAGTCACATCAGCTTTGGCACATTTTTGACTAAGGAGGAGCTGATGGTCCCTACTTCCCAAAAAGTAATAGAAATACGACCACTGAGATAGCATGAAAGATAAGAAAATCTATTCCCTGCTATAGGGACACTGATCCTGAATTAAAATATTTAAACTAGTCAAGGTCAGTTTTCTGAGAGATTAGCATGTCCTGAACTTTCTTGTAAATAACCCTTTTATTAATCATTACAATTTTCTGTTTTCTTATTGCTGTTCAGAAGGTTCTTTTGGGCAGACCCAAGCAAACTAAACATGCTCTGGCCCATGCTCTTTTCTTCTTCTCTTCCCTTTTATATTGCTGGCTACTGTGTTTCAGCTCTGCTGCAGCTAATAGTAGTAAACACTCTCTTGGTGAGACTGGGTAAGAGCATTCAGTACAAGAATTATGTTATCACCCTATTGCAAGAGACAGGACCTGCAACTGACCAACAAGAAGTGAAACTAACAATAAAGAGTCCAGTCAAATGTCCAGAGTGAACAAGGGGAAGGTAGCAAGGGGGTGTGTGTATGGGACGGGGACAGGACACCAACAACATTTCTCTCTCAGGGATAGTTACATGTTAATTGTAACACTCGTAGGTACAAAAAGTTCCAGAAACACAGGTGACGTTTTTGAGTCAGTATCCACTTTACTTAGAAACCATCCCTTTTGAAAGGCCAGATTCTGCAAATCAACATACCTTCTCAGTCATGAGACAAAATGCAGTTACAAGAGAGATTTGTTCTCTAAACAGCATTTAATTTTTTTCCTCCTTCAGTTTAAACAATATTAGTTTCAAATAATGTGAGTTAAATTCCTTTGAATTAAAATGTCAGTGAAATTACCTCACTTGTGTAGGCTTTCAAGAGAATTGCAAGCAAGATCCATTCTGGCATAAGACTATTTTGAAGCCTTGTTTTAGAGGGTTATTTTCTATTAAACATTCAGTTCCAAAGGAACTGCTGCATAATTTGATATACAAGACAGTTATTGACTGTTGATGGACACACTGTTGAGGAAGCTAACACAGGGCTATATTCAGCTACAATAGCAGTTACAAAACAAGTTTCTAATTAAATACATAAAATTTTAGATGTCACATTTCAAGCAGTCTCTCTCTACAATGATAAGACAGAACACCAAATACGATCAAACTGCATCCACAGTATGAAATCTAATCACATTCTTGAAGGCCTTTTGTTACTGAAGCACCTTACCAGCCAAAACGTCTCATCTACCAAAGAACCAGAACTAATTTTCCCTCATTCTGTTCTCCCTTCCCTAACACCAGCACAACTGTGATCACAGAAACAAGAACAAGATTGAGATAAATATATATATATATATATAATGCGCACTGCGAATGTTTTCATCTGCATCTCATTGTCTTTGGGCTTCTCCATGTATTGACATCACACATAAAGACATTGTGACAATGAAATATGCTTTCCCTCTAGTGTATGGGCTGTTAATTTTATCAAAATTTTCTTCACTGAAATACACTGCTCACATCCCTGCCATCAACTTAATGTGTACAGCATTTTTAATGCCCATGTTTTGCTCGCTATCCTTCCAGCCAAAGATTAGATGGCTTCCTACAAAGTCTCTGAATGTCTCTGAATGGGGCCATGTGTTTGCTATTAAGTAACCAAGGTACCCTTCAACAATGGAGGAATATGCTGCCTGTGACATATTCCAAAACCAAGATACAACAATTTAAAACAAAAACCTCAAACCTAAACACCAACTCAATACAAGAGCCACATACACCACTTCAGTTTTATGAAGGAAAAAAAAGTCCCAAGAAATACTACAATGAAACAGAAGTTTGAGAATAGCGAGAATGATTGCCAGTGATGACTGAACTTATATTTAATAATATCAGACATGTTTACTGGAAAATTATTCTATTACAGTAATTTGTACTATCTTGTGTAGATGACAATTTTTATTTAGATCAAACATCCATCAAAGCATAATATAATGAAACACTACTATTAAAGTAGATAGTAAAATGTAAAGGTGATTTGCATTTCCCCAAAATGGAATGCCTGTCTTCTTCATCAAAAAGATTTACTAGCCTTCCCTAGTTTGACTCTGCATGTCATGGTTTAACTCTCCAACTTGAAGCTAAGAGGAAGTTAATCAAGAATACACGTAAGGTGCAGATGTGGTCAGAAATTACTGACATTAAATTGGGGAAGGAAAGTACAAATTAGAGACTAAATTCCTTATATCTCAACTGTTCATGCTAAATAAGCTACACCAAAACTACAGATTTTGTTGTTCTGGTGAGGATTCACCAAGACAAAAAATGGCGCAAGTCCATTTGACTGGCCTACCTTTGCTTTAAAAATTACAGCGCAAGAAGCACTTTGAAAAGTAGTCAAATAAGTAGGACTCAAGATAAACCTTTAAAAGCCATATAGGAGTTTAAAAGGAGTTTTGTGGCTAAGTTATATTCAACAGCAGAACCAACTATAGAAAGGAATAGCTGCCAAGAAGAACATCTGATTAACATACTGGTTTATGATTTCTTTTAGTAGAATGACTCAGCCTATTATTTTCAGTTTTTTAAAGATATAATACTATACATTCTGCAAATAAAAACATACCAAGCTATTACCAACACAGTAAGATTCAGCCCATGAAGTTTTAACTACTTGAAAATATTCAAAACATGAAAATTAGATTTGTATGGCCACTCGCTACTAAAAAGGCTATCATCTCTAAAAATTACTACCTTAAGTTTTCAATACACTCCACTTTAAAACGACACAAGCTTATATATCTGTTCAAAATTATGGAGAATAAATTAATTTGCAAAACAATTTAGTGTTTGCACGATGTAAATAAATTAGTCAGAAGCTCATCTACTAGCTGAGTTAACTATTTGTTAGTCACCTAATTAAGAGGTGAATAGAAAGCAGTATCAAAGAAAAGCTGACAGAGATACGTCTGTTCTGTGAACACTGACTTTTTCTAATACATGCTCATCTAGTACAATATTCCTGATTTTGTGAACTTTCAACTTATTTATATCACGAGCTGAAGGTCTACAGTACATGTAATCAACGAAAGAATTTAAAAATAATTTTAAAAACCCCACAGGTTTCAAGGTTTTCCATCCTCCTCCCCACATACAGAACTGAGCTCAGCGATACCTGGGAAAACAGATCAAGGATCGACCCCAGGAGTGGGTGCCGAAGAATGGCATTTACCCGCCTGTGTTGTCATCTGCCACGAAGCTCCCAGCGTGTGAACGGAACACATAGGACGGGTCTGCACCGTACGCAGCGACGGTCCCACGCCCCGCTTGAGCTGGGCCGAGTCTGGGGGCTGGGTCGGCTGTAACCCAGCGAGCACCTCGCACCTTTCCAAGGGCACAGGCGGCAGGGGGAGGAGGCGTCTGTCTGTCTGTCTAGGTTTTTCTCCCCTGCCCCGCCCCCGAGGATGCTGGCTCCCTTCTCCCCACAGGGCGGCTCTGTCTGGTTCCCCAGGCAGGAGGGCCAGCAGCGAGCCCCGGAGCCTGTAGCTGGCAGCAATGCCCAGAGCGAGGGGGAGTGTCTGTCTGTCTGTCGCTGCTTCGCGGCAGGCGTCCCCAACTTACCGTCATCGTCGAGCTCTAATTTCTCCAGCATCCCTTCGAAGGCGGCTGGGGGCTGAGGAGAAGCCGGAGCCGCAGCCACTGCTGCCGCTGCCGCCGCCTGCGGAAGAGGAAAGCGGAGAAGGGGATCAGCATCCAGGCGCGCACTCACCAGACCCGCGGCGGCATCAGACGCAGCCCGGCGTGGCGGAGGCTGTGCCGGTCTGAGGGAGGGGACTGGCTCAGTGGCCGCTAGCCAGAATCGGGGGGGAGGAGATCTGCCGGCCCCTCAGCCTGACAAATGGGACTCGAATTTGCGCTGTTTTACACACACTGGGGGAGGGAGGAGACGGGAACTTCCCCTCCCCCAGGCGGCTGCTCCCAGCCCATTAACCCCTCACATCCAGCTGGGGTAGGACTCTGCCCTTTAAAGAGGCCGCAGGCCTGTGACGTGGGCGGCATCGCGTCTCCTCAGCATCCTTCAAGTCAGCAAGCGGCCGTTTACGTCCGTTAGATTCTACAGGCAACCCAAAGAACCTTTAGGTGAGAAAGTTCTATCCCTGCCCTCTCCTCCCCCCTCTCTGGGGCCTGACTGGAATTTGGAACATTCCATTTCGCGGCAATCAAGCCGGCCGCTCTGCACAGGAGGGAAGGCAACTACCATTTACCCGGAGAGCGGAGGGGCGCGGTGATTGTGTTATTGGCCCCCTCACCTCGATCAAACCACCCACCCCTTTCTCCTGTCGATCCTGCAACGCGGGGCGGACTGTTTAAAGCTGCCATTCTTCCCGGGGGCGGGGTAACCTGAGAAAAGGAAACTCCTCCCCCCTCAGTCGGTGATGGTATTGTCCAATGTATTCACCTGCCGAGGCGGCAGTGGAAACTAAGCAGCCAGCCCCATTGCTCTCTAATAGGGGAGGCTGGATCTCCCCTCCCCCTACTTCGGGTGTTGGGCCACCTGCTTTCACAAGGCACATTTCTCAGGCTGTCACGCAGATCAACCACAGCCACAGGTCCCTTCGGCAGTCCCCATCCTCCCAGGTGTGTCACAGGTCCTGCAGTGCCTGGGGCCTCCACATCCCACATGCCTCCCACACCTACTGCAGCCCCAGTCTCCCAGGACAGTGAGGGTCCCCGTCCATCCTGTGACACAGAGATGCACAAGAGCAAGACCCCAGCATTACAAGGGGGCCATAACCCTGAGCAAGTCCCAGCATTCAGTGGTCCAGCTTGATGTAAGGGGCCAGGTTGCACTGCATGTCAGACTTGTTGGCACAGGCCCCATTTTGCTGAAGTAATGATAAAGGTGAATGTCACCTGTCCTATTCTGTACTCATTAGACAGAGATACTGTAGCAGAGCTGTAAGGAGTGTGGGGACTAGATTTTGAAGAGATGTAACAAGTGGAGTAGCCTTCATGCTCCAAGTGACAGTAGTACAGGCTGTTGGGCAAAAGTTGGACATCCCCTTCTGAAGTGATCATTCCATCTCCTGCATTTTCTTGATTAGTTTCTGCTACACAGCTCCTATAGTTTGTTTAAATAGAGCAGATCTTTTCCATTTTAATGACCAGGTGTAAAATATTTTAAGAAGGTTCTTATTTTACCTCCACATTTCTAAGTCTGTTCATATAAGGTACACATTTTTTAAAAGTAAGGGTAGTTACCTACTGGAAAAATTTACCAAGGGATGGGATAGATTCTTTATCATTTGAAGTCTTTAAATCCAAATTAGATATCTTTCTAAAAGAAAAACTCTGGCTCTCAATTGAAAGTTATGGTCCTGATGCAGGAATTAAGAGGTGAAAATGTATGGTCTATATTATGCAGGAAGATAGATTAGATTATCATAATGAGTCTTTCTGGTTTACATTCTATCATTTTACAAATCAATACCCTGCAGTTGCTAGTCACTAAAGTCTGGATGCTTTAGAAATGTTCAGCATAAATCATATTGGCTGAAACAGGGTAATGTAAATAAAGTTTACATTATCAACCTCCTGAACTGGGATATACCTTTTGTGGCCCAAAATCACTGATTGCTACCAACTGGCGGGACTAGAGTCCAGTGGGATTGAGTTATTCTCTTGTGAAATTTCTCTTACTTACCTGATTACCTAACCCTTTTCTGCCTCTTCCTGGCAGTTTTCTTTTTAGTTCTTAATGATTGTCATTGTTTCATCTCTATCCTCTTATTTAACTGCCTTTTCCTTGGAGAGCTCTGAGCCATCATTTGTCTGCAGAGCTCAGAAGGAACCCAGACTTCTCTAGCCCCTCTGCCATGTACATTGGCCAAACCGGACTGTCACTACACAAAAGAATAAATGGACACAAATCAGACATAAAAAATGGTAACATCCATAAATCAATCGGAGAGCATTTCAATCTCCCAGGACACTCTGTAGCTGACTTGAAAGTTGCCATACTTCTACAAAAAAAACTTCAAAAACAGACTTCAGCAAGAAACTGCAGGGCTGGAACTCATATGCAAACTTGACACAATCAAACTGGGTCTGAATAGGGACTTGGAATGGTTATCTCATTACAAGAAGTAATTGTCACTGTTCATACATTCTCACCTTCTAATCAATGGTTGTGAATAGGCCTCATCTACTCTAACTGAATGGACTTTGCTAACACCTCCCTCCCCATTGTTGTTCCTTACCCTTGGATGTATATATATATATACCCCCTATCTGATTTCTATTTCTTGCATCTGACCAAGTGGGTTGCAGCCCACGAAAGCTTATGCCTGCAGAAATTAAATTTGTTAGTCTTTAAAGTGCTACAGGACTCTCGTTGTTTTTGCTGTATACAGACTAACACGGCTACCCCGCTGGAACTTTTCAGTAAATATTGTAGCTGATCAGCCATATAAACCAATACTACACACACTAAGTAGTAATACTTGCAATACTTCAGAACATCCACAGCATTTTAATTATACCTTTTATTTGAGCTATACTTAACTCCTATACAATTTTCCTTTTATATCAGTTGTCTTAATATTGTTCAGGGTAAAATGTACTTCTTATTAAATTTGGTTTTTTGTTTAAAAAGAACCACAAACCCATCAAGGTATCACCCCAACTGAAACAAATATAACCAGGTATCTATGGTGGCACCTGCAGTCTGTGGGGAGCCATCTCAGCTCCAGCTGGTGAGCTGTGAAAATTCTGGGAGGAGGAGCAAAGTTGGGGGGGCACTTACCCCCATACCTCATAGCAAATGATACCTGTTTGGAAGATCAAAAAGTAAACTTGTCAAAATGAAGAACACCACTGAAATGTATCTTAAAAATATTTACGATGGAGAAAAGGCCGTGAAATAAGGTTGCTTCCTTTGAGTTACAAAAAAAACCCAGAATATCTGGGATGATCCTGAGCCTATAAAACTGGACAGCTGACTGGGCATACTGAGCCCCCTTACAGACTTTCCAGGACAGCTCTCTCAAAAAAAGGGATAATCTTGGGAAAAACTGAACAGGTGGCAACCCTACTATGAAAATAAAACGTCCAATAAGAAATATATTTCAAGAGAAAAATTAATATTGATGTGATTAAAGAAGTAATAAAGCATGTATTTGCAGTATGGGAGAATTAGTTACAGAAATTTGTTTTTTTTTTTTTAAATTAAATGGGTTGGAAGTCCAAAAGGGTATTAATTGTCATAGGACTATCACAGGGTAGGTTTCTAACACGATCCCATAGGGATCGTTTCTTGGCCCTATGCTATTGTAATATTTGCATTAGTGACCCTGGAAAAAAACAAAATTATTGCTGATAAAGTTGGCAGATGATACAAAAATTAGGGATGCAGTAAATAACGAGGACAGGTTACTGACTAAGAGCAACTTGGGTTTCTTGATAAGCTGGGTGCAAGCACATGATATGCATTTTAATACAGCTAAATGTAAATGTATACATATACGAACAAAGAAATGTAGGCCATACTTACAAGATGGGGGACTCTATCCTGGAAAGCAGTGATTGAAAAAGATTTGGGGGTCATGGTGGATAATCAGCTAAATATGAGCTCCCAGTGTGACACTGTGGTCAGAGGGCTAATGCAATCCTTGGATGCATAAACAGGAGAATCCTGAGTAGGAGTTGAGAGATTATTTTATCTGTGTCTCTGGAACTGGTGTAACCATTACTGGATTACTGTGTCCAGTTCTGGTGCCAACAGTTCAAGAAGACTATTATAGATAAATTGGAGAGCATTCAGAGAAGAGCCACAAGAATGATTAAAGTATTGGAAAACATGACTTACAATGATAAACTGAAGATTTAGATAAACTAAAGATAAGCAATCTATTTAGCTCAACGAAAAGAAGGTTAAGGGGTGACTTGATTACAGTCTGTTAGTATCTACATGGGGAACAAATATTTTAAAATGGGCTTTTCAATCTATACCTTTCTTTACTAACATGATCCAATGGCTGGAAGCTGAAGCTAGAAAAATTGAGACTGAAAATAAGCCTTCAATTTTTAACAATGAGAGTAATTAACTACTGAAACAACTTAGCAAGGATCATGGTGGATTCTCCTTCACTGACATTTTTAAATCAAGATTTATGTTTTACCAAAAGATATGCTTTAGGAATTATTTTTTGGGAAGTTCTATAGCCTCTGTTATATAGGAGGTTAGATAAGATCAGTGGTTCTCAACCCAAGGGCTGCTTGCGGCCCAATAAGCACAACCTATGGCATTGACATCCTCAGGGCTATAAAGGTAATATATATGTTGTGTGGATGTGGCCCACATAGCACATAGAGGGCTGCTATGTGTGGCCTACACTGGTAAATAGTTTGAGAACCACTGTAATAGATTATCACTATAGTACCTTCTGGCCTTGGAATCAATGTTTGATTGGAAAAAAAAATTATGCCAGATTTTAAAATTGTTTCTTTTTTAACACCACACAATAAGCTACTAAATATCTGACATTTTAAAAAAACAACACACAAGTTGTTTGTAACTTAAATCTAACCCGCCCTGAAAATACACTATACATTTCACCTGCTATAGTACATAATAAGCCATAATAAGACATTTAGACCCTAATCATGCCATGAGTTCTGTGCTGGCAAACCTCACTGCATAATAAGAGAGTTAATTTTTTGGTGGGGAAAACTGTATCCAGGCTGAGAATATTAAGACAAATTCAATGTAATTTAAAGATAATTATTAACCTCTGGTAATATTTCCTAGTGTATATGTAATACTACATTGCACATGACTATTTTACAGAAACATCACTGTGCTATAATTGCCTCTATACTGCTCATAAATGCAATGGAAACTGAAAATCTCCATCCTTGCCATGGAAACTCCATCCTTCACTCACCCACTGTAGCTAGCCTAGCAATATCCTGGAATGCTAATATTCTGAGATCAATGAACTACCTCAGTAGTTCAATAGGAGGAGTCATTAAGGGCTAGGATAAAAATCTGTCCTACCCCAGATGGGCTGAAACTCCCAGTACATTGATATGATATGGTATAATGTCATAACATCTGTGTATTTAGACTATTTAATCTGCTGCCACACAAGGTTTCTAATAGCTCCCTTAGTCTATACTAAGTATAGCATATATTACTTTATACTAATATATAGTGGTATATATTAATATATTAAGACCTTGTCTAAACTAGGAGTTAAAGGTATGATGTTAGAATGTGTTAGGTAACATGTTTGAAGTCTAATGTAGATAAGGCAGTGTACATTTGAAAATGTATTAAGATCGCTGAGTTAGAGCTTAGGCCCCCCTTAGGCTTAGCGCATATCAAAGACAGTGTGTGCCTGGTGCACATAAGACTTTTCAAATGTATTAGTTAGAACATGTTAGCTAACACATTATAGTACATCTTTAATCCTAATCTAGACAAGATTTAATGCTATTACAATGTTAACACATGTTTTAAACCAACAGTGTTCAAAGTAATTTAAAACTTTAGATACTCTGAGCCAGATTCTTCATTATGCTGCAGGCAGCCCCTTTACTTTTACACAATAAAAACAGATCAAGGAACAGTGTTCTTTGCCATACATATTGGTATCTTTCTGATATACTATGATTTCATATAACATTTGTTATCCATTATTGCAAAACAAAACTTAGTAAATAGTTGATTTATTTTTGAAAATTGTCTGAGCATTTTTCTTCTGTTAGGTTACATTTTAAGAGTTATTAATGTCCTAAAAAAGGGGGTTTACAATCAGAATGCTGACACAGACAGAACCTTAATATAGCAATGCTAGCAATCTTTATAGAGACAATTTATAAAACAATCTGAAGGTTAATAGAATAGTAAGTCATAAAAAATGTGGATGTAAGCAAAATAATTTTGGGAAGGGAAGAGCTTAAATCGTAGGAGCAAATTGCTTACTTTTTATCACTGTTTTCTTTCCCTAACATTTTAACATTAAAGTTAATGGGAGTTACTCATATTCTGAAGGGGGAAATCTATCCCCTAGATTTTAGATATGTTTTAATATATTAATTATAAGTAACATTTAATACTTTAATGTCCAAAGCACTTTACACACATTAATTAATTCCCCAAGCACCTCTATGATGCATATAACTAAGTATTATCCCAACTTCTCAAATGAGGAAATTGAGGCAGGGAGGGTTTGATTTGCACAAGGCCATAGAGGAAGGTAGTGAAAGGGCTGGGATTAGAACTGGAGAGTTCCTGGCTCCCAGGCCTGTGCTCAGGACAAACATCCCTGCCTGTCTATGTATTGCCATGCTGGAAACAATATTTGCATTCCCAATTTCATGCCCAAAATTGAGAGCATCATGGAGATAGAATGTTAAGTATGGGGGAAACAGCACAGAAGGAACAAGTACCCGATGCTGCTAAAAAGTATCCCATTAACTCAATTCAAGATCACTCACTGGCTCTGAGGAAGTCCCATCCTGTCCTGTTTGGATAGCAGCTGCAACAGAGTCTGAGTTGGAGAGCAAAATAGGGGATCCTAAGATCTTTGAGACAGACATATTGAATGGTAAACCTAAAAACACCAGAAAGGCCCAAAGCTGCATTCATCATCACCCAAAATCTAACTGATTTCAGTAATGGTTTTAGTTGTGCAAAGAATGTTGGCTTAGGCCCTAAAGGTAAGAGTGACAATTTCATACTTGATATATAAAGCAATCTACCATATGTATAAAAAAAACCCTAAATGTTAAAGAGTGTGGAAATGGAAAGTTAAAGTATCTACCATATTCCTCTCTACCAGCTATCCTTCCACATTTATTACCATCTGGCCCATAGGAGCCTTCCAGATTTTCTTGGCCCTTATGCAGGTATTACCATTTTGGGGTAAGACTGAACCTTTAATTATTGGTGTGTATATACAGATATAAAAACATTAAAAGGATTTTTTAAAAGTTCAACAAGTCCAAAAATGTGAACCCAAAAATCTTCAAAAACTCTATTTTGCAAAAGGTTTAATTCTCTTTTATAACCAGATTCAGCCCGTCAAATTTCAACTGGTTTGTTTTGTTTTTTTGCCACATTAGAAGAGGTTGAACATTAGCCTTATAATGGAAGGCTTGCTTCACCTTAACTATTAAGAGATGACTCATCTCTCCATAATAATAAACTAAAACATATTAGTGCTATTTACACTCTTACATTTACAGCTCTTAATCACTTTCATAATCACATGGAAAAATAGTTGTTAAATTTAAAAACATGTAATAGACATTTCTACACAAACCCATATACACTTTCAGCCATTAGCATGTAGCCAATAAACTTAACTAAAAAGTACATCCCAATGAATTTAAAAATCAAAACTAATCCTTTTACTTAATGTAATTGCTTTTCAAGAATTGATAGATAATTTATTAAAATTAGACATCGGTTACTTTTCTCATGTGCCAAGAGACTGCTTTTGCACAGATGGAAGGATCCCAGTGTACTTATTACTAACATTTGAGAACTTGGCATAAAGAACTAGCTTCATCATCTCATCTCCCACAGGATTCTGGTTGGGTATAATGATCTGCCTATGCAGATTTGAGTTCAGAATCAGAGATTAAGTAAGCAGCTGATGACCAATATGGCCATATCGTCAACATTTATTTGCTTTTCATAGGAGATGAAAGGTGTACAACCAGGCGACAATCCAGCAAAACATTAAAACATTCTTAAATCCATCCATATTCAGGAAAGCACTTAAGCACATTCACTTTAAATGCACGCTTAAACATATGCCTAAAGGTAAGCAGGTACTTTACATGCTTTTCTGAATAGGGATGGACTGCTGAATCAGGGCCCCAATTCAGGGGAATGTATAATCACTAGAGACCAGATTTTGATATCACTTACAGAAGCGTAAAATTAGAATAACTCCATTAAAGTCTATGAATCTAGGAATATTCTTAAAATGCTGAAAACAGTTTTAGTTTGTGTCAGAATGTTGCCATAAGTAGTTTTCTTAGTATAGCTTGTTCTATTAATCTTGAACTCACTGGAGTCAGGGTCAAAAATCCCACTAGCTTTAATGGGGCTAGGATTTCACCCCATGTGATTATTCTAGTAGTTGCCAGGTCTCATAAGGCTTGTAACAGAGAATACTTGATGTTTTGTGGATTACAGTATCTATATTACAAATGTGAATTGATTAAAATAAGTACATTTACAAAATTTCATAAAATATACTCCCCAGCTTCCACATCATCCAACACATTCATATCAAACAAACAGAGACTGGATAAAATTGGGGGAGGTTTTGGCGAGAGCTCATTTATTTTGTTCTTGCCTGCAATCAACACCAGAAGTGGTGTTGGCTTTGGGCCCCATTTCCTGTAAACCCCCAAAGTTTAAGGCAATTCATATACAGTTTTGGATCATCTCTAGAAACAAATTTATTTAGGCTTAGTATGTAAATTCTAATAAAACACTGTGAATGTTTCCTATATAAGAATTAAATCACCTTCTTCTAAAAATAAACATCTTTGTTTGCCTTTTTCCCAGAGAACCAGCTTTCATTTTAAAATAAAATATTCTAAGCAAATTGTGTTGGAGAAATACAAAAGGTTACATATTAATCTGCAATGGCTGGGTAAAGACTCAGAAAAACTTTGTTGCAAAATACAAGTCTGCATGAAACAGAATTATTAAAGTATTGCAAGAAAAGTCTTAGCTGTCCTTCATTAAAAGTTGTACATTCCCAGACACGCATGAAAAGATGTTTGTCTTAAAGCATTTCCTGCAATTCTACTATTCATTTCTTCCTGAGCAGAAAAGGCAATGACATTAGAGTTACCTTTATGCTTGGGGAGCCAGTTGTACAACTGATAGTTTAACTGTAAAGTTTAATGTTCTTGCAAGTACTCCAAAGAAAAAAATCACCCTTGCTTTCTGAAACCTAATAGATGGGAATTCCTTCTTGTGGCTCTCTAATCTAAATGCAAATCAAGGCACAACCATCTTGAATGCACAAATAAGTTACAAATGGTAATTTTCCCACCATTTGCTAATGCTATGTATTACAATTATAGTCTTACACAACTGGAGTGTTTAACAGCTATTCTCTTCAGAATTTAACAATGCATATTTTAATTCTTTATAGTCATATAATAATCCCAAATATTATTATTCTGTAGCAATTTGTTTATGCAGATTTAATTTAAAACATTGTTATTCCTTGTTTCTGGTTTAATTAGTCTTGCTCCAGAAATACATAAAGACTAAAGCGGTCAGAAAAGAAAAAGGGTTAGATCTGCTCACTGAACTTTGAACAAAAGCCCCTATTTGTTTGCTAGAGTATGAACTGTGTAGAACTGATTTTCATAGTTTATTAGCAGCCTGGTGCACTGGATGTAGTGATGCTGAGGTTGGAACCACACTGTGGATCCTTACCCTTCCCCATATAAAAATAGGAACTGCATGTAACTGTAAAATGACATTTTGGGCACATACATTTCAATAACAGGGTGCAATCCGCCCTTGAGCAGAGGGCTTGACATAAGCTTCTCAGGACCACTCAAACCCTGAAATGGAGATGTCTAGGTGGTTTTGCACTGAGCAGCTGTACAAGAAGTGTGGAGTTTCCAGTAAAGGATCTCTGTGTCAGGGTCAGGTCTAATGGTTGGAGTGGGAGTCTGAGTCAGGAGTTGAGCAAAGGGTCAGAGCTAGACTCAGAAGTCAAGCCTGTAAAATGATGAGTCATTCCCAAGCTAGAGCCCGATTAAGCCACATGCATTGATTAGTCATTCTTATGGTAGGCTTCAACCAATCCACAAGCCAGGAGCTAGTCTGGTAATTCTCAGGGCAGGTATATAAGCATCATAGGAGAAAGAGCAGCTTAGTCTACTCTACGTCACTTCATGGCTTGGAACTCTCCCCTGCCTGGTAGCAGTAACAGATGCCACAAGCCTCAGCCTGCTCCAGCCCTGTTCCTAGTCCTGTTCCAGATTTGCTCTTGCTCCAGCCTTGTTTCACGTCTGTCCTTGATTCCTGATTCTGGCTCTGACTGTGAGGCTGACCATCCCCATCATGGTTTCTGACAATGCTAAGTGTCAGAGCTAGAGTTGGAGAGTCAAGCCAAGGGTCAGAAGCAGACACCAGAGGTAAGGATCAGGGACAAGGCAGGAAGGGAGGAACCAGGAATGTGTCAGGAAGCAGGACCAAGGCAGGGAAGCAGGAGTTAGGTGAGAAACTAGGGTCCACTGTAGGAGTCAGAGCCCAAATGTGCAGACAACTTCCTGTGCTTCTCTTTGAGTTTAAATAGGAAGCCCTCACCAATCAGAGGTCCCGGTGTTTCTCCAGGTTGGAGCAGGGTGGTGACTATCAACTGGAACCTCATGGACCCAGGTTTGAGACCTGCGGTATCATGACAGTACCTCTACTTGGGGTGGTGCCAGACTGAGTTTTTAGGAGTAGTTTTTGTGGAACGCTTTGAGTAGAGCAGAGGTGTGAAGATTTTCTGCTGGTTCCCCAGTACACACATCTGGACCATACCCTTCCCAGTTGATTAGGTACCAGTGTGTTTTCCCTATTTAATCTTGGAATCTAGGACCTCATGGATGATGTAGTCTTCGTGGCCTTTCATGTGCACCATCAGAGGAGGTAGTAAATCCCAATGAGGGAACGGGTTTTCAGTATATGGTTTTAGCAACAAAATATGGAAAACTGGATGGCTCCTGTGGGATCAAGGCAGGTGGAGCTCGAAGGTGACTGGGTTGATCTGTGGTTGGATTCGATAGGGATCCAGGAACTAGTGATCCAGTTTGTAGGAAGGTCTATCCATATGAAGATGTTCTGCTAAGAGCCTCACCTTATCATCCACTAAATAAGGGGGGACCAATTAACATCCCTGGTCTGCATGCTTTTTATAATCCAGTTTTGCTTTTTCAAGATGGCCACTCACTCTCTCCTGGTTTTGATGGATCTGTAGAACCTAGTCCAACGCTGCTGGGTTAGAGGAGATGCTGGTAACTGGGTGGAACCTGTAGTTTACAAAGAAAGGACTCTCACCTGTGGAAGTGTGATTTGCATTGTTGTATGCGAAATCTGCATGTGGTAATAGTGAGGAACAATCATCCTGGTGTAGCATTGTAGTACTGCTCTAAGATTTGATTACTCTCTTTGTTTGGCCATTGGTCTGAGGATGGTATGCAGAGGAGAGAAATGTGTGAACCTCCAGAATTCACAGTATCACCTGCGAGAACCAAAAGATCAATTGCAGCTGACTATCAGACATAATGTAATTTGGGAAACCATGGAGACAGACAACATGGAGTATCTATAACTGGGCTGTTTCTTCTTCGGATGAGGGTAGTAGATGAGCATAGAGAACAAAATGGGACATTTTTGTAAGGTGGTCAACAGTTGTCTGGATCATTCAAAACCCTTTGGACTCTGGCTGTTCCACTATAAAATCTAATGAGATAAGTGCCCAATGTCTAGATGGGGCTTCCAGGGGTTGAAGGAGGCTGAAGGGGTTACTGTGTGGTGTCTTGGCACAAGCGCACACATTATAAGAAGCAACAAATGACTGTTTAGAATGCATTCAGAACCACTGGAAGAAACTGAATACCAAAACTGTTTTGAAGTGCCCCAGATGTCCCATCAGTGAGAAGATGTGGCATAGTTTTACTGGGACCAGGGAAAACATAGCTACTGCCCTTCACAAACGTAATTCCTCCCAAGTGTCTCATGGCTCTTTGTTAAATACAGCTAACTCCTTAGAAGGTATTCCCAAGGCAGAGGCAGAACAGATTAAAAACAATCAATCTGTCAAATGGTGGCAGAAAATTACTGGATTTCAGTAAATGAGATGGTTCCTGGCTCTGACCCTTTTGTTTGGTGTAATATTCTTTGAAGGCTGTTTTGATGGCTAGAAGTTCTTTGTCCAGGATTTCATCATTCTGCTCTGTGGGGGTGAGTTTCCGGAAGTAATAGGCACAAGGAGGTAAAATCTGGTCAGCCCTATGTCTTCACATTAGGGTGAATAAAAATCAATGATTTTTTATTTAAATAAAAAAAAAAATTGGATTTTTTTGATAATCGGATATTTTAATTTTTTTTTAAATCAATAAAATACTAAATTTCTCTCTCATTTAAAAAACAGTTACTATTAAATCTCAACACAAACATGCTAAACCTACACTTAAAGTCTCGTAAAAGTGAATTAATGGCTCTAGTCTGAAGAAATTCTTTCCCTGCGTAAAAAAGAAAAACGTGTCAAGTGTAAGCAGTGCAAGAAGGAGATGTAGGGCCTAGTTGGAAAGAACAAAACATCATAATGAAAACTGCTTATTGGGAGAATATGACGTGGATGAAGAAGTAGATATGTCTGAAGAACAATGTGGATCAACTGGTTAGTAACTTGAATAATTCACTTTGCAATGCACCATTCTTCAAGACTCTCTCTCTATGCCTTTTAGTATAAGTGTGATTTAACAAGTAAATTCCCAAGCTGTTTGCTATGTTGGATGTTGCTAGAAAAAAAAGTTTAGCTTAGCTAATCCTTATGGTTTATTTAATTAGTTAACTAGGTTTAGAATCTATCACCCAAATATACGGTACAGGTAAGCTGCAGTAAGAGAAATCTAGAGTTGCCAGTTGCCACTGGGTGTCATTTTCTTATTTTATATTACATAATACATGCCCCTTATTTTGGAACATCATGGCCACAGATCATAATGGTGATGCCATAAGTCTGTTCCCTATTTTACTTCAGCATAACTCAGCTTTCCCAAGGGAACCCCATCCTATACTTGTTTTTCTCAAAAAACAGAAATGCCAGTGAGTTCTCTGGGGCTTACTCAAAAATTAAGTGCACTTTAAGTGCAGTCTGTCTTATCTTTTTTGGTAATTTGGAATTGGAGCTATTCAAAATCATTTTTGAATTTTGTTTCAGGATCCCATTTAAGCATAAGAGACTTTGACTGTGACTGTCTATCTGCAACAACTTCAGAGTCATCCATTGGTACTTTTAGCAGCAGTGCCGCAACTAAACGTATTTCAGACAACAAAGTATCAGTAGCAAGCAAAAGATTTCAACCATCCAGTAAAACCACCACCATGGATGGGTTTGTAGTAAGGACCAGAAATATCAACAAGACACCATAGATGAAAAGATTGCTGAGTTCATTTGTGCCACAAATTCTCCTTTTCGCATTAACAATAAACACTTAATTGATATTGTTGAGTCCTTATGACCAGGCTCCACCTGGTAGAGACATTGGTGAAAGGTTGCTAGATACAGTGTATGAGAAGGAACTTGAACAGTGTGCAAGAAATACCAAGGGGAAATTTGCCAGTTTAAGCCTTGATGAGTGGACCAATGTACACAATGATCCAATAATATGTGCCTGTGTGACAACAGAAAATGGGGTTACATATCTTTCAGAAACGACAGAGACATCGGGAAATGCCCACACGACAGAATATTTAAAAGAAGTGGCAGTGAAACCTATAATAAACTGTGAACAAAAATTGAACTGTCACGTGCGCAGTTTTGTCACAGACAGTGGCAAAGATGAGAAGATACTTATAAGAAGAAACGGAAGGATGCTCCTTAATAACATATGGATGCCGTGCCCATTTAATGTATCTTTTAGCCAAAGACTTAAGTATGTGTTCTCCAGGAATAAAAGAAAATGTTGTTGAAGTCACAAAATACTTCCATAACAACCATTTTGCTTCAGCCTCACTGAAGAGAGCAGGAGGATCCAAACTAATTCTCCCTCAAGATGTTTGATGGAATTCTGTAGTTGATTGTTTTGAACAATTTATTAAGAACTGGCCTAGTTTCATAAAACTTTGTGAAGAAAACCATGATAAAATAGATGAAAGTATCTCATCAAAAGTATCTAACATTGGATTAAAGAGAAATGTAGATGATATGCTCGGTATACTGAAGCCTATATCCATAGCCTTAAACAAACTTCAGAGAAATTGTTGCTGCATTGCTGATGCTGTCAAAATTTGGAAGGCACTTCAAGAGACATTGAAGAAAGAAATACCTCACCAGGAAGTTAAACTGCAGGCAATAAAGAAGCGAATGGATCAAGCACTAACTTCACCTCATTTTCTTGTGAACATTCTCAACCCCAGATATAAAGGTAGATGCCTAATTTCTGGAGAAGATGCTGCTGCCATGGCATGGGCATCTCAAAATCACTCCTCAGTTATGCCAGTCATAATAAATTTCAGGGCTGGAGTGGAACCGTTTAAACAGTACATGTTTACTGATGTTTTGAACAAAGTCGCTCCCCTGAATTGGTGGAAATCATTAGCCAGGCACCTTGAAACAGAGTTCCTTCAGTTGCTAAGCCAACTTTTCACAGCAGTAGCTTCTTCTGCAGGCACAGAGAGAATATTTTCATCATTTGGTATTATTCACTCAAAGCTAAGAAATCGACTGGGCGTTGAAAAAGCAGGAAAACTTGTATTTCTGTTTCAGTCTATGAATAAAAATGACAGTGGGAGTGGGGAAGATGACAGCTAGTTGTAGAAGTTTTAAGGACAGCATACATTTAGTGTTGTGATGACTTGTCTGTTACAGTTAATAAAATTTGAAAATTAAAAAAAAAAGAAAAGTTTAAAGACAGCCATCAGCCGACAACAGAGGAGACTGCTGCAACTGCAAATGTGAAACATTTATGTAACATTTAAGATTTAGTTTAATAAAATATAAGTGCTATTGTGTTTGTGTGTGTAATTTAGTTCTTACCATTCCTAATGTACTGCTACTGCATGTGCAGCTTGACACAGGTAATGAGTACTATGTACTATTTCCTTAATTAATAAAAATCAAGTTATCTAAAAAATGACAAAAAGTATAGCCTCCTAGATGTTGTAAAATGATGTATTGAATTGTAAATTAACATGTTTTAGTGATCAGATTTGCACCATTGTTTAAGAAATACGTGAAGAAGTATCAGTGGGAAACTTGGTTTAAATCAATAATTTTCTCGGTGATTTAAATCATGATTTAAATTAATGATTTAAATCGCCTTGATTTAAATCAATCCACCCTACTTCACACACACAATGTCTCCTACAACAAAAGCCTACATGGCATCTGGGTGAGCCAATATAGGAGCAGTAGTAAAAGCTAGTTTTAATTGTTCAGAAGCAGTTTGGGCCTCTGGGGCCCTTGCACAGTAAAGCTGTGAGAGGTGTGATTTGCTTTGAGAAATCCAGGATGAACTGATGATAAAAGTTGGAAAAGCCTAGAAAACATGCAGAGCATGGGTATTTTGAGGTGTGGCCCAATAGCGAACAGTCTGGAACCTTGTGTGGATCCATCTAAATTCCTTCAGGACACAGGATAAAATCTGGGAACTCTATAGTGGTTTGATCAAAAGCATATTCGTCTAATTTAGCGTAAAGACCATGATCATATCTCATTCTCATCACATTCTTATAATTTAGCATAAAGACCATATCTCTCCATGATAATCTTGATGTGAAAACCATGCTGCTCTAGATTGTTGGAAAAAATGAATTTATTGTTGAAATAAACTACATGTGGGTCTAATGTATCCCATAACACATTGTTGAGGAAATGTTGGAAAATGGCTGGGGCATTTGTAGGCCAAATGCCATTACTAAATTTTGAAAGTAGCCGTAATGGGTCCTGAATGGAGTTTTCAATTCATCAGCCACTCTAATATGCATGAGATTGTAGGCCACCTTCCCCCAAAGGTCGAGGTTTGGAAATATTTGAGCAATTCCAACACGGCTCAACAGCTCAGGAATTAGGGCTATTGATTTCTGATTTTGTTTTGATTCAAGGCTTGGTAATCTACACAGAGTTGGAGGCTGCCATCCTGCTTCTTAACAAAGAGATCCTGTGCTTTGGTTGGTTATGTAGATTTATGAAATAATCCATTAGCTAGATTTGATAATTTGGGCTCCAACATAGTATAGATTTACCCAAATGGGACCTGAGCTCCTGATTGCAACTCTACTGAGCTATCACAAACTGGGTGTCGGGGGAGGATAGCTGCATTTTTCTTTTCAAACACATTAGCGAACTCTGTGTTTACAGGGGAGTTCTGCACGAACTCTGAGAGTGTATCCACCTGGGAAGCTCCTCTTACTGAGATCCTTTTCGGTCAGAGGTTGGATCATTATTGAGTTGTTGGCAAAATTCCAAAGGAAAGCTGATTTCCTATCTTCGATAGTGGATGAGGGGATGATGGAGAGCCAGCCAGGAGATCCCAAGGAGAAGTGGGAAGTGCAGAGAGTGTATCACAACAAATTGCAATATTTCCCTGTGCTCCCACACAAAGACTTCCAAAGGGACCGTCTCCTAACATCTGGGCCCCGAGGATAGGGATGATCCATCAATAGTCTTGATGAAATCAAGGTGGCCTTTGGGCTGTAAGGAGATTTGCAGGCTGTGGGCCTCTACAACATCTATAAAATTCTTGGCTGCCCCTCAATCGTTCAAGACCCGCTGTATTGGGATTTGTCAGGCCGCTACATGGACACACCAATTTATCAATATTTGCCACTGGAATATTTTCTTGGGAAGTTGGATGCATGTGCTGGTCAGGGTTGAGGTTTAAAACTTGTGGGCTTCTTTTGACTCCATGCCCAAGCTGATCCCCTTTATGGGATTCGTATAGAACAAAGTCAATGTGGCATGACCAGATTCACCACAATAAAAAAGTAGATGGTATTTTTGGCACCATTCCTTCCAGGATAGATCTATCTGCATTGGTTCAGTAGGCAGGGTGTGCATTGATGGACTTGCATGGACACTAGACGGCTGGAGAGGACTCTTTCTTTTCCTCTCTCTTTTCTTGTAGTTAGTCATTACTTCGGATAACAAGGTTGATTAAGGTATCCAGGCCCCTGGGATTGTCTACCTGGGCCAATTCATCCTTACTTTCCTCCTGCAGGTTCCATCTGAATAGATATTGTTGCACTGCCTCATTCCATAAAGTGGTTGCGATATGCTGGCAGATGTGTGCTGCATAAGAGGCAACGGTGCCCTGTCCCTGCCAAAGCTTCCTTGAGAGAGAAAAGTTAGGTAAGGTAATATATTTTATAGGACCAACTTCTGTGGACATTAATGAACATTAAACTCTCTCTGGAACACACCCTCAATAGCATCAACTTCCTGGATACCATGATCAGCTTCAACAATGAAACCCTATAGACAACTATATACAGGAAACTCACAGATCACCACACCTACCTTCAAAGATCCAGTAACCACCCCCAAGCACACCAAGAAACCTGTTATCTATAGCCAAGCACTCAGATACCATAGAATATGCTCTGAGGAAAAAGTCCAAGCTATACATGTTCACACACTCCAAACCATCTTCACCAAACAAGGACACTCCACCAGAGAAGTAGATCGCATCATGGAATGGGCCACCCAAACACCCTGAGAATAATGGGTCTCCCAAACACACCGAGAGAACCTACTTCAATATATAAATAAAACCACCTCTGACCACACACCCCTAGTTGCCACCTACCACCTCACACTGGAACCCATACACGGTACCAAACAACTATAACTCATACTTGATAGTGACCCCCATCCTTAAATAAATCTTTTCTGAATCCCCTCTTCTGGCCTTCATACAAACCCCAACTTCCCCAGGCTCATCATCAGAAGCAGGCTCTCCACAGACCAGGATACACCAACTCAGACCAGCACCAATCCCTGCCAGAACAACAGATGCAAAACCTGCAGACATATCAACACCCCCCACAACAACACACCTTTCAAGATCCATGGGTCCTACACATACTTATCACAATGTATGTACCTCATCCAGTGCATTAGATGCCCCAACAATGACTATGTGGGTGAAACAAGACAATCCCTTTGCTCTGAAATGAACTTAGATAAAAATAATAATAAAAGACAAAAACACCATATCACCTGTGGATGAACACTTTTCACACAGCAATTACTCTATATCTGACCTCATATTCAAAGGAAACCTGCACAATTCTTTCAAAAGATGAACTTGGGAGCTTAAATTCATAACTTTGCTAGACACTAAAAATCATGATCTTAGTAAAGACACTGGATTTATGGCTTATTACAATAATCTGTAACCCACTAACTCCTTTTTTTGTCCTTTGACTTCAGAAATGTTAACAGGCCACTTGATCTTTAATGGTCCCTTAGAATGTGTGCTAACTACTTATGCTAAACTATCTGTTCGATCTTGTATTTAGCCATGACAAGGTTATGTAATTAGCTTAGTATCTTTCCCAGAGTTGAATAAAAGCTCTGTGTAGCTCGAAAGCTTGCCTCTCTCTCACCAATAGATATTGGTCCAATAAAAGATATTTCCTCACCCACCTTGTCTCTAATATCTTGGGACTAACAAGGCTACACTAACACTGCATACAACAAAGTTTCCTTAAAGCAGCTGCTGTCAAGTGGGCATGTTGAGGGCCATAATACACTGATGGGGGTCTACTTAAATTGCAGAGAAATCATACGTTTTTCATAGGTTGGTCATAGCATAAATAGCTAATTTCACAGATGTGTTCATACCACATCACCCTTACTTAGCGGTAGCACTGCCTTCAGAGCTGGGTGCCTGGCCAGCAGCTGCCATTCTCCGGCTGCCCAGCTCTGAAGGCAGTGCAGAAATAAGGGTGGCAATATCACAATCCCTCTTACACTGGGTTTGCAACCCCCTTCTTGGTCAAGACCCCAGTTTGAGAAACGCTGTGTACTTTTGTATATTTTTACCCTATAGAATACTATAGGGTAAAAGAAACAAAAGACCAGATTTCATAGTCCGTGACACGTTTTTCATGGCAAAGAATTTGATAGGGCCCTAGAAATTGATGATATTCATTGAAGAAAAGGGTCCCAGTTTGACAGTACCAGGCTGTTGCCTTCCAGCAAAGGTGAGGTCCAATCCAATGCTTCCCCCAGACAGACTAATTACCAGGCCTACCTGGGCATGGTCAGAAGTGTATGTCTGGAGACAGAGTAAGAACTGGAGGCGTCACTGACTCATAAATTCCTGGAACCACTGATAATTAACATCATACCATTCTAGCAAGGATATGAGGGATACTGCTCAGAGGTGGATTCTGTGGATTGTGTCCACAGCAGTGTATTCTCAGTGTGGTGCTGTCTCACTTGCTCCCACAACAGTTGGTTCTCAGCAATTGCACAACTTCAGCCTGTAGTGCTTGGCTGGCTGCCTGGAAGCAGACAGCCCAGTCGGGCAAGCCTGATTTTTCTTGAAGTGGAGGTTGGCCAATTGACTCCATTCTTGTTCCTCTCCTATGCCCACCTCTTGGGGTAATGGTCCACACAAACCGTTGGGGCTCGGATACAGGCACTGGGTCTAATGGTTGGAGCGGGAGTCAGAGTTGGGAGTTGAACCAAGGGTCAGAGTCGGAGTCTGAGACTGGAGGGCAAGGATCAAGAACCAGGAACAGATCAGGAAAGCAGAAACAAGAAGCAGTAACCCAGGAGTCAGAGAAGAAGATAAGGTCCAATGTAGCAGCTAGGTAGAGTCCAGATGTGTGGACAACTTCCTGTGCCTCCCTTTGAGTTTATGTAGAAAGCTCTGACCTATCAGAGGTCCTGGTGTTTCTCCAATCAGAGCCCAGGGGAGGCCTCCCTGATGTAGTTTCAGATTTCATTGTCTCTCCACTCAATTGGTTAGTAGCAAGCCACTGGGTGGGAGCCAGAGGCAACCACTGATTGGGAACCCTGTGTTCCCAGAGTAGAGACCCGTGGAATGATGACATTCTGCACCAGCCCCAAACAAACTAGTAAGGAAGGGGATGTTTCATCCAAAATACTGAATTCGCTGTTTTTCTTCTCCCACCTGGAGGGGATGTAATAAAACTTTCTCTGGTCTTAAAGGCTTTTGAACATTAGATGCTATAATTATTATTTACTGTATGTGTGTTGAAGGTGGTGGGGACCCAGACCTTCCAGTTTGTATAGAATGCAGCATCCTAACCTGTTACCAGAATAAATCACTGAGAACACTGCACACATCAGTGCTCCATGTCCTCCACAGGCTCACTTCTGGTGTTAAGAATAGAGACTTGAGTTAATCTTAAAGGTCCTCAATGGGTTGGACCTCTCCATTTCTGACCCAGTGAGACAGCTGTGCACTTCTGGAACAACACAGTTTATCATGCTGGAGGACAGTGTCTGTGAGACCTCACAATTATAAAATGACCTACCGTACCAAGAATTAAGGGCCATTAGAAACCTTACCTCTTTCTGCTCTAAGTGCAAGGAACATTTCTTTGGCCTTGCTATATCTAACAAACTCGTAGCAACAGATATATTTATTTAAAAAAAGAAACCCTACCAATACAAGACCTTTCACTGCATGTGACTATCCCTGGAGAGAGGATGAGAGAACAAACAACACGTGACAGATATGCAATCATGTTTTTTGATTCACTTAATGGAAAGCGCTCAGCTACTGTGGTGATGAGCACAATATAAGAACCTATATAAAATAGTATATAGAACAGAATACCATTTCCTAAAATGCAAGGCACATCCCCACAGGAAGGCACAAAGAACTAGCTGTGGTAAGGGCACAGAACATTTAAAAATTAAGATCTGCATGCATTTAATATGGAAGGGCTGAAGAGGCGTATGATTGGTTTCATTTTCCTGAAGGGTGAATCAGCTTTCAAAGGTTTTAGAAATGCCGGTCTTTCGGAAGAGACACGATTGAGGCCAAGCTCAACAGTCTTCAAAGCATTATGGAAAACCCACCTACTTCCATCATAACCAAACCCAAGGAAATCTTGTGCACACACACACACAAATTATAAAGCAAAGTGTCCAAGATTAGGGAACGGGGAAAAAATAAAAAAATAATTCACAGTAAAGTCTGACATGGATAACAGGATGCCAGTCTTAATTACTGTATTTGGCAATTAGATGCTATGGTTTATGGGCACATTATAAATACATTCTTTGTGAAGGAAGCCTGCCCCGAAAGAGGTTTTTTTCCCCCATCTGCCTTGCCACATCACTAGAACTTTGTATCTACCAGCAGTCCCAAATAGCATTGGTTGGGTGGGGAATATATTTTGTATTAATTATGTAATGCTTTCCCAGTTTACCTCCATTAAACAGTCTCCCAGCCGCAGCTGTTCTGCCCTCCTTATCCTTAACAATAGATATATTATTTTAAACACTTAATATACTAAAACAGTGGGCTACACTGTACTTTCAATTACACCTGTGGACCTCTACTAGCTTTAGTGGATTGCAGGGGTGTAATAAAGAATTTTGCCTGTTGTGAATAATTAAAGAAACTATTGGCATTGTACGTGGATAGCAAGCTCAGAGTCAGGAATGAGGAAACTGGATGAAATGGAGAATATATTATTCTGAAGCATTTCTAATATATTTTCACTACTGTTCTATTGTTGAGAATCTCAGAGACTTGATCCTCCTCCTGAAGTCATGGGGGCTTTTGCTGTTGACTTCAATAGAAACAGGAACTGATCCTTAACACAAGGCTTCTTAATCTAACTTCAGGACTCTTAAGCAATAATCTTACACAAAGGTAGAGTGCCCATACAGCATCATGCCATTGAGTTAACCACAAAACTTCCACTTTGGGCCAGAAAATTTTGGCAATAGGAATTTTACTATTGATTTCAATAGGAAAAGAGTTAGTTTCAAAAGTGCTCAGCACTGGTCTATCACTCCAAAGAAAGTAAAAGGCCATGATGCTGTCACAAAGCCCCATGCATGTAGGCTCCTATATGCACTAGATTAAGTTTACGTAATAACCCCACTTCTTTGCTACATTTCTAATCCCACTACCTTCATACAGCTCAGATAAGAACAGCCAGAATTTAGAACCAAGAATGTCCTAGTTTTTCAAACAGAAATTTTTCTGAATAAACCTATGTGGTTAATGAGTTTTATGGACAATATTCATTCCAAGCCCTAATTACTCACATAGACTAAAGAGGGGAGGGTGAATCATCATTATCACCACAAAAGAGAATGATTAGCCCAAGACAACTTCAAACTCTGCCTTCCTTTCACAGCGGTGACATAGAAAAAAAGTGTAATTTTGTTAACAACTTAGTATGGCTCTTCCAACCAATATGTAACAAAAATGTAACGCTTTTGGTGAACACTTCTACAATATATAAAATGGAAACCATTTATGACTGTTTTACCAGTGATAAATTAGGATACTCTAACAGATGGTGAAATTGTTTTTCAGTGCCAATTTCAAGGCTGAATTGCACAGGTTATGTCAGTGGTTCTCAGCCTGCGGCCTGCTTGCAGCTCAATCACTACACAGCTGCAGGGCCGTAACTAGGGTGGGGAGGGAGAGGCACCTGCCCTGGGTGCAGAGCCTGCGGGGGAGGGTGGGTGCAAAAATGTGGCAGTGTGGAATTGGGCCCAGCACCGTCACCCTCCCTCCCACAAGACTGGGCCTGGCAGTATGGGCAAGAGGCCAGAGTGCTCAGTGACACCCGCCCCCCCGTAGGATTGTGGATTCAGTGACCTCAGCTGGAGCAGACTCCCCAGCACTAGGACCACAGTGGCAGCTGGGCAGGGCTGCTGCAGCTCAGCTGAGGTAGGAGACCAGTGGCTGAGGGGTGCAGGGGCTAGTACTATGAGGGGCAGCCAGTGCATGGAGGACAGACAAAGTAGGAGGACTAGTGGCAGTCCTTGGATGAGGGGCTAGATACTGGGGCACAGTCTCTAGATGTGGGGGGAGTCTCTGGGGGGAGCTGGGTGCATGGGGGCAGTCCCTGGGTGGGGGGGTTGGGTGGTGGAAGGGACAATCCCTGGGGCGGTGTTTCTGCCCTGGACAGGGCACCCTGTCTCTGAAGGGTAGGCATGTGTGCCAGCCCAGTGTTGCGGGGAGGGGTCCGGATGCTGGGGTGACAATCCCAAGGGAGTTGGGTGATGAGGGGCATTCCCTGGCTGGGAGGGCACCCGCACCAGGAAGGGCTCCCGATCTTTGCAGGCAAGCTCCACAGCTATCCTCTCTGAGCGCTTAACCCAGCTGTGCCTGCCAGGAGCAGCAGCAGCAGCATGGAAGTGAGGGGGGTAATGTACCATGCCATACCACCCTTACAGTAAATTACTTAATTTTAATAGTTAATGTTTTGACTTATCTTGCTAATTTAAAATGATCTTCATAGACATTTGCCATTGTTGAAATGAAAGAAACTGCACTACGATTCAAATCGATATAGTAATATAACAAATTCTAAACTTTTTTTTTTAAGATGTACAGGTACCATATACATGTGCATATGTGGACCACATAAAACATAGAGAGCCGTATATGTGGCCCACAATGGTAAAGAAGTTGAGAGCCACTGTGTTATATACTTGTGGAGAGAGAGCTAGAGATACCTTGTTAAGATTACTGATGCTATAATACACATTACATAAGTCTACACATGTAGGACCCAAAAATGACCCAAAAATCCCTCAATGCCAACTGGCAAGCGGGTTACAAGAATATCCTGATATGTACATTCTGGTTCATTAAAGAATGTCATATGAGATCTTCAATGAAAGCCAGCGTCATTATTATCATTGTGAAAGGTATGTACAGATATTACATAAGGAGTTATATATGTATTCTGAAAATATGTTTTAAAGACTGTATCAAGGCAGAGTTGACAAACAGGTTTTCTAGAGAGACAAGGTGGGTGAGGTAATATCTTTTATTTGACCAACTTCTGTTGGTAAAAAAGACAAGCTTTTGACGTACATAGAGCTCTTCTTCAGGTCTCTTTCACCAACAGAAGTTGGTCCATTAAGAGAGATTATCTCACTCACCTTGTCTCTCTAATATCCTGGAACCAACATGACTTCACCAATACTGCAAAAAACATGTTTTTCTGTCCAGTGAAAGATGCTTATTCATTTGTGTCTATGTCAGCGTGTAAATTAAGCATTGTAACCTGACACAAGGGCTACACATCTACATATGAAATAAGCAGGGGGATATGAAATCAAAAGAGCAGCAGCACACCACCATGGGGATTATCCTGACTCAGAGTAAATACTTTGGGGATATAAGAAGGCAAAAAGATAACCCTTGATCCTCCAACTGGAAAGTAAACAGGTACTGTATTTATATTCATGAAAATGGGATCTCTGCCCACATCAGTGGAAAATGCTGCAAAAGCTTTGGGTGAGAGAAACTTCTTTAGACAAGAAAAGACTAAGTTTAGTCTCTAGAAAGCATGTTATGATTTTGTTTTATATGTAATCTTTCTGTTTCCATTATCCTTATTCACTATCTCTTGAATCTTAGATCATTAAGTTACTGTTGTATTCACTATAAATATATCTCAGTGCTGTGGTACTAAGTTAGATTCTGATCCTGAATTGAATCATACAGGCCCATGTGTACACTGTTCCCTTGGGGACAGCACACCAGGTATTTTGGTGAATGTTTGATGGATATGCAGTTGGACACTACAGGGGAATACTTCAAAGGATCTCAGGGCTGAAGTACATCTATTGTGAACTTGCCAGGCAAAGTAAGGGCTGACATAATTCAGAGGGGAGCGTTTTGGTAACCTAAGAAGCTGCTTGTGTCAGATAAACATGAGCAAGTCTCCCTCTCACTCAAAGCAGGAGGGATAACAAAGTGATTCGCACTCCTGGGTACCTCAAGAGCTGAGCCATCAGTTACCTAAGATTAAAATCTGTTTCAGATTATAAATGTCCCCTTCTTACATGTCTATACTGTGTCTCCTTAAACATGTACACTGTAGGCACACACACATGCTCAGCTCAATGCTCTTGAGTCTGAGGCATACTCCTCTTCCTCTTTCAGACCTACATAAACTGACCGAGTCTCTTATCATAGCCTGGGGACTAGGCAAACCAGCTGACAGTTAGGGAGCTGTAGAAGGAAGATGACAGGAAGAGATTAAAATTGCTATCTGCAGGGCAAGATGACACACAGGGTTGTGTAACAGACAGATTTAGATTATATTTATGGTGGCAATCAAAAAATACTGTTTTGTTCAAAATGGGCAAGAGAAGAGTGTCCTTTACCTGTGAGTCCAGGGCTACCCCTACTGCAGGGCTTCACCGTGACCCACTAAAGTCAATGGGATTATTTATATTAAAGTTAAGCACTTGCTTCAGTGCCTTGCTGGACTGAGGCCAGAGTGCTCAGTACCCTGCACAATTGAGCTCTTTGTGAATAACTCATAGGCCAGTGGTTCCCAAACTTTTTATCCCATCCGTGCCCCCTCCTCCTCCCAGCTGAGGTTGGGAGCGGGTCACGGTCAGGGCTGGGGGCTGCGGCTGGGAGCGGGGCCACGGTCAGGGGGCTGCAGTCGGGGCCGGGAGCTGAGGTCGGGTGCTAGGGCTGGGTGCTGAGGCCATGGACTCATGTACCACAAGAGAGCCTGGAACAGAGAGGCAAAGCAAATCAGTTGCTGCCTGATAAGCCTGTGGACTTGTTTGTACTGACAGTGTCGGTGCCGCAGTTGTGTGCACTGGTACCAGACTCAATGGCCATTCCACAGATGGTACTAGACTTGACTGTAAGATACTAATATGTTCTTGCTGTGGTACTGGGAATATATAGGTTAAGAGCCCAGCTCTACCACTACCAGCAGAGTCCCAGTGACGTTCTAAGCCCTTCTTTGAGGAATTGGAGAAAGAGTCTCTCCTCGATCAGGAATGGTTCTGGTTGGTTTTATGGGTCCTCATTCATGGAGGCACCAGGGAAGAAGATCAGCCTCTCTTTCTCTGAGGAGAAGAGTCTTAGTCATGAGGCCAGTCAGAAACTACCACAACCTCCACAACTTCCTGAAGGGCCAGGCAATCTGACAAATCTGATGCAGGCCTCATCACATTCTCCATGAGGTGCTGTTTAAGATTCAGATCCAACTATCTGGATTCTTTCCTTGAAAGAACGGCAGATACTGCACCTCTCTTTAATGTGTCCCTCGCCTAGACACAAAAGACAATGCATGTGCGGGTCACTATTAGAGACAGGCAGTGCTTAAAGCCTGGTGAGAATATACCACAGGTCTTCACATGAAATGAACAACTAGCTACTGGGTACTAACTGCTAATTACTAACTACTCACATAAAAAGCAGGGAGAAAACTCATTGATGAAGTAACTGCAAGGTAAACCTCACAAGGAACTTCAACTCAGGCCACAGGTAATGAGAAGGAACTGAGGAGGGTTGGGGTGGTAGTGCCCTTATGTAGCCTTGGGAGAGACCACAAGGAGATGGAGGGCGCATGTGTCGCCCTGGTGGGTACTTCTATAGAAAGCCCTCTGGCTACAGTGCACTAGGCATGTGCACAGCTGAATGGAATATATGTCTGTAACCACTCAAAGAACTCTCATATCCCAAGTTAATGCCTAACTGTTGGACAACACTACTCCACACTGAATCTTGTGTTTTCATTAACTTATTAACTGAAATGTTCTTTGTATCCAACACATTTCCACAAAACTGCAACAGCCAAATGCTGATGAGTCTGCTGAAAGGTATAAAGAGTGAGCAAAGGTGTTCCCTCTTCAAAGTATAATCTCCATATCTATAAAGCCATAACAGGTGAGGGGAACCATTAGGCTACCAGCTTGTGCTGCTCTCCTTTTGTAGCATCACAGTGGCTGAGATCCTCTTGGTTGCTCCTGCTGTCTATTTCTGAGGTTAACACTGCAAGAGGAGAGACCATGTGTTTTCAATGGAGGGTTCACACATCTAGAAATTACTCCCTCCAGAGGTCCATCAGAACCCAAATTTGGTAAGCTTCATTTCATAGTGTAAAACTTATGGGCTAGGACAAATTCTTGATTGACCCTCACCAGAATTTTTAACAGATGTTGGCAGGTAAGGGATCTGTTACTATGGTTTTTTTTCTTTTATAGGACTACTTCTTTGTAAAGGGCTGTTTCCAGTCATGTAAGGGGCCCAGGTGCTGAGGCAATGGGCATCATTAACATTTCTAAAGAAGTAACAATGCCCAGGCTTAATCAATAGTCCCCACCAACAGAAGGACACCGGGGTGGTACTTTTGCAGCCTGCTACTCTTGCTGTTCTCATGGCTGGCTGCCCAATGGTTGAGCCTGACTTCACCAATTGTTTCTAACTCATTGTGGCCAGACTATCATCTCTTTCTCTGATCCTTGTCTTCACCCTCTTTCTCCTATTCTCTTCCCTCATTCCTTATCTCCAATTTTTATGCTTTCCTTGAATCCACCACTTGTTCTTCCGCTCCACTCCTGCATCGTCATCTTCTCTTCTCACCTCCAACATCCCTCCTAATCATTTTAAAAATCTTTTAACAAATACATTTATATAGACTCTCATCCAGCAAAGCAATTAAAGCAAATGCTTAACTTTAAGCATGTGAGCAGTTCTTTTGAAGTCAACAGGACTATTCTTGTGCTTAAAAGTGAAGCATGTGCGTAAGTGCTTTCCTGGATCAGGGCCATATTCATTTTCTAAACACAACCACCAAACTACAAACCAACAAAAGAAGTACATAGCAATCCAGAGCAACCATAAAATTATATATTACTGTAACCTTCAGCCTACGTTCCCTCAATGCCTCTCCTGTGTGTCGTCATCTCTAATAGTGTTATGGCTACACACAGACTCTATCCTGCAAACACTATTGGAAGTAGTACTTACAACCATAAACAGTCCTATTGATGCTCATGGTAATAAGTACTACAGTTGGTAACATTTGCAGGATCAGGTCCTTGCACAGTAAGCTCTGCAGCACAGGTATCCTGTTTATTATTTGTGTGCACAGTGCCATGCGCACACAACTTTAAACCAGAATTCTTACATTTTTCTGTTATGGGGCACAGGGTAATAGGCATATTTCTAGATCTCCCAAATAACCCCACTTACAGCCTGTGGGTGAAAAAGCAATTTCTAACCTGAATAATAATAAAACTTTTAAAAGTAATAAGTTATTTGATTGTAATTAGATTGATTGTAACCCTCAGTACGCAAGCGATCAAGTTAAAAGCTTCTCTCTCCAGAGAATTCTGACCCTGTCCCCTTGTTGTCATGACCTCCTTCTCCCATAATACCTCCCCTCCTTATGATTTGGTGTTTTTATTGATTGTGCCAGTGTTTTGTCTTTATATTGTAAGCTCTACAGGGCAGGGACCTTGTCTTAATTTTATAATGAAAAAGAACTATGCACATCTCTGGCACTATACAAATCATTGCCATCATAAAAACACATGACCTGACCCTTAGTTCCAGTTGAAAACACTGCTGTGAATAAGCTCAAAGAATAAATATTTTGTGTTCACTGCACCAACACAATGAAAACATTTTTCCAAGCTGCTGCTGAGATGGTATCTAGTCCCATTATGAGTCAGCACCTCAATGCAGCTGACATTCCAATTGCCAACTCTGGCTGATTGCAATTAAAAAAAAAAAAAAAAAAAACCCAGACCCAGGCTCCATTTTTAAAGAGCTAAATGCTCTCTTCCTGTTTAGGGAGAAAGCTGAAACATCCAAATATCAGAGGGAGTTGAGAGAAGCAAGGTATATGCAAGGGAAAGGTGGTTGTGGTGTATCCCCCCTCCTTTATGCAACAATCTTTTTACAGCTGCTGCAATAGAACCTGTTTCACCTGGGCAAGAGGTGGGACTAAGGAAGGAGGAGGGGAGGAAAAGGCATAGGAATGGTCATTTGGTACAGCACATTTCCCTTCAAGGCCTGTCAGGACTTACATGGCTTAAAACACTGTACATGATTACAGGCGACACTGTGGAGGGGGCCAGAGATGTTGGGTGTGGGAGTACAATGTGCAGCAGTGTCACAAAGGCAGGAGACTGGGAGACCCGTGAATAATTAAGAATCTACAGTGTTCTCTCCTGTGGACCCCAGCCTGCACCCCATTTATGGTTGCCAGCTCTGTTCCACATCTGGGCGAGTAGTTAAGAGAGGTGATGCAGTGGAACAGTAGTTCACAGTTCTATGGGATCTCTCCTACCCTTTTCATGAAAAGGTTTGGCCCAGATCCCTACTCTCTTGTGAACGAACAACCTAGATGGTAAATAGTTTTCTGTATTCTTTCCTTCAATTGCACAAATATAGCTTGCAAATAATCATGAGCAGCCCTCCTTTTAGCTAGTGTTTTATGCTGAATTGGGCACTACACATTATATTACTGTCATAATTTTGCCTTCTTTCATGAGAAGAGATTGTTATTTATGATAACTGGTTCTTCGAGATGTGAGGTAGACGTGTATTCCACTTAGGTGTGTGCATGCCCAGTGCACCAGAACAGGAGAATCTGGCCTCACAGTACCCGCAGGAGGCAGGGCTTGTGCCTCTTGGTCATAGCCCTCTCCTGGCTATATGAGACAGCACCGCCTCAACCCCCACACAGTTCCTCCACACCACATGCCCAGAGATGAGACTCCAGTGCAGGTGGGACAGAGTGTGAGTTGTGGAATACACATCTACATCATATCTGGAAGAGCCACAGTTACAATAAGTAATCATTTCTTCTTCTCTGAGTAGATGCAGCCATGTATTCCACTTAGGTGACTTACAAGCCGTACCCACAGGAGGCAGAGCTCAGAGTCTCTCTAAACAAAGATTGCAGATCTGCCTTCCCAAAGTTTGCAAGAGCTTTGGATGATGCGATAATGGCATAATGGTTTGTAAACATATGCATCGATGACCACATGGCAATTCTGAAAATGTCCAGTATTGAGACCTCACTTAGGAATTCTATTGACGGAGCCTGCACTCCCTTAGAATGAACTCACACACACTGAGAAGACGTAGTCAAAGCTATTTCACATTTAGTCTTAATACAGGATGTTATCCACCTAGAGATTTGTTTGTGAAGAGACCGCTTTGCCCCATCATACAGTACACATATGACACAAACAGGCAAGGTGAAGCATGAAATGGTTTAGTCTTTTCCATGTAGAAGGTTAGACATCAGACATCTAACGTGTGGAGATGCTGCTCTTCTGGAAATGAATGTGGCTTAGTAAAGATCACAGGTACGTATACCATCTGGTTCAAATGAAACTGAGAGATCACTTGAGACAAAAACTTTGAGTGCATGCAAAGTCACTTTGTTTTTGGAGAACTGTGTATAAAGATGATCTGCCATCAGAACCTGCAAGTCATAGACCCTCTCTGTGGATGTTATCACCACAACGAGTGCATGTTTCTGACACAAAAAAGGGAAGGGAGAAGATGCCAGAAGCTGGAACAAAGGTCTCATCAAAACCGCCATGGCCATGTTAAGGTCCCACAGAGGAACCAGCTCTCAAACCGGAGGATGGAGACGAAGAATCCCTTTTAAGAATCTTGCTACATGGCACGAAAAAAACTAAATCTTCCATGAACAGGGGAATGAAATGCTGAAATAGCTCTCTGAGGGTGCATCTGGCAGCTAAGTGCAAGGTCTGATGACAGAAGATGCAGCAAGTAACTCCAATATATCCCAAAGAGGACCCAACATCGGTTGAACTCTGCAGGCCAATGACCACAGAGAGAACCACTGCCATTTAGCCAAATAGGCCATTCTGCTAGAGGGCTTTCTACTTACTATTCAGTAGAACCTATCGAATAGTTGCCGAACATTGCTCTTCCTCCTCATCTAACCATGGAGCAGCCATGCCAGGAGATGCAGCCAACTGAGTGCAGGAAGCAAGGTGTGACCGTGATTCTGATTGAGCAGGTCAGAATGGAGAGAAAGAGATATAGGAGGCTGAATTGACAGTATGGTCAGAGAACCAACACGGCCTTGGCCACACCATGGCAATGAGGCTGATCTTGGCCTGATCTGCTTTCAGCTTGAGGGTGACCTGTGGAATGATCGGAACTGGAGGAAAAGCATACAGAAGAGCTGAATGCCAGTTAAAATGAAATGCATCAGTCAAGGAGTCCAGACTGAGGGGCCCTTGAGAGCAGAACAGAAAACATTTCCTGTTGTCCCTGTAGCAAACAGGTCAATCATCAGGATGGCCCAACTTGCAAAGATGATTTGCAGAACACTCGTCTTCAGGACCACTCATGGTTCAGGGAAAAACTCGTGCTGAGATGGTATGTGAAATGATTCTGGACCCCGGGCAAGTAATCAGCTATGGGAGTGATGTTCTCCTCGATGCAGAACTGCCACAGCATGCTTGCCTTTTGGCAGAGCACCCTGGAATGTACTGCCCATGGCCTGTTCACATAATATATCGCAATGATATAGTCAGCAAGTATGTGAACCACTGAGACCCTGATGTGATCCAGAAAAGCGTGACAGGCATTGTAGATGTCCTGAAGCTCCAGCAGGTTGATATGCAGTGAAGCTTCCTGTTCCAACCAGACACCCTGAACTTTCAGCAACCCCAGGTATGCTCCCCTAGCCCATCATGGAAGCATTGGTGACAAGAATCTTGGCTGGTAAGGGTTAGATGAAGGGAATGGAATGCCTTGACATACATTCCCCTGAACCATCCACCACTGCAAGGAGTCCAGGACCAGTGGAGTAAGGTGGAAAAATCTGTCCAAAGGGTGAAGAATCAGATGGTAAACTTCCCTGAGCCACATTTGAAGAGGGCAAAGATGCAACCTTGCAAACTGGACCATCCCCATGCAAGTGGACACGTGGCCAAAGAGCTTCAGGCACATGCAAACTGTCGTGGAAAGTTAAGACTACAGACCGAGGCAAAGTCAGCAAATTGTCTGAAAACGGTTGGCAAAAACACTCAAACTCGTAGAATCTACTAGGGACACAGTGAACTCTATTTTCTGAGTGGGAACCTATGCTGACTTCATGGGATTTAGGATGAAACCCAGATGGTTGATTAAGCATAGTATAAGCTATATGTGAGAAAGAACTTCTTCTCTGGACCTGCTCTTAATAGCCAGTCATCCAGATATGGGAAGATATAGATTCCCTTCTTTCTGAGGTACACTGTCACCACAACCATACACTTGGTGAAAAACATGGGAGGCAGAAGAAAGGAAGCACTATGTATTGAAAATGGCGATTTGCCATGGTGAACCAGAGGAATTTTCTGTGGCTCGGTAAAACTGCTACATGAAAATAAGTGTTCTGAAGGTCCAGAGCAGCAAACCAGTAGTTCTGAGAAAATGCAGGGAGGATAGTTGATGGGGTGGCCATTTGAAACCTCATATATCTGATACATTTGTTGAGATTTAGGAGGTTGAGACTAGGTCTTACCCTTCTTTTGAATTTGGGAACCAGGAAGTACTATGAATAAAAGCCCTGATCTCGGTGCTTCAAAGAAACCTCCGCTACCGGTCCCAAAGCCAGTAGAAACTGGACCTGCTTGAGGAGCAATATCTCATGAGAGGACCCCTGAAAAGGGAGACGAACTGGATGACATACTCCAATCTAATGATGCTTAGGACTCAGCTTTTGGTGATAATCAAGCCTCAAGCATTGTGGAAGTGAGCTAGCCTGTCCCTGAATGGAGGGGACAGGATAATGGAAGCCATGACTGGGTCGCTGCTCTGGACAAATGAGTCAAAATGGGCTCTTGCCAGGGGAGGGTAAGTCAACTGGCTGAACCAGGATCCTAATGCCTCTTCCTCTGGGACCTATGCCCCTTTCTGGGGTAGTCCTGCTGTCTCAGGGAAGGGGAAAGTTGCTCAAAGGGATATTGCAGGGGGTACTGCTGCTGCTACTGTTGCACAGCACTGTAATGGTGCCATTGCACTGCCGGTGTATACATCCTCAAGGAATACAGGGTGGGCGCTTGAATCCTTGAAGGAGAACAGAGTCTTGTCCATAAAGAGCAGCTGGCTATCAAAGGGCAAGTCCTCTATAGTCTACTGCACACTGGAAGCAATGCCTGAATTCTGCAGCAAGAACACCCTTCTCATGGTCACAGCCGAGGCCATCACTCTGGCTGAAGTATCCAAGACATCTAGTGTCGACTGTAATGAGGTCTTGGCCACAAAACAGCATTCAATGACGAACAATCAAAATTCCTCCCTGGAGGCTTCAAGCAGCTGGTCTGGAAATTTACACATAGCCATTCCAGTTCACACAGTCATATTTGAACAATTATGGCTGCTGGTTTGTAATCTGCATTTGCAGGGAAGAGGAGGTATCGATATTTCTACCCATTAAGCCCATCCTCTTAGAGTCCTTGTCCTTAGCATTGGATTTAAATTCACCCTGCCGAGCTCTGTCGTTCACCAAGGTTATGACCAGGGAATTAAGGGCTGGGTGGGAGTAAAAGCCCTCAAATCCCTGGCACCAGTATAAAGTAGTGTTTCTCCAAATGCTTTGCAGTAGGTATATTAAAGAATTTCCAGGAGTGCATCGTTAATAGGGATGGCTACTCTTCCCAGGGCAGAAGGCTGCAGGATGTCCAACAAACTTATGGGTATTCTCCTACAGGAATTATGCCTGAGTGCCCAAGGAAGCAGCCACAAACCGCAAAAGGTCCTAATGGCCTTGAAGCTCTCAGGCTCTGAAGGAGAAAAGAGCCAAGCACTGCTGAATTGTCTGGGGACGAAGAGGAAGTGGTTAACTGCACCAGGGCTAGATCCCACTTCTAGAATGGCAGACCCGGGTGAGATGATTCCAAAGGTTCCACAAGGTGAAGGCTCACTGATGCCTGAACCTGTGGTGGGACAATGGTCCCCAGCCACCAACATGAACAGTGATCTCACCTTGGAACGTAATGAGGATTGTGACCTCTGTGACTGAGGAACAGCCCACAGATTCCATGGAGGTCACTGGGCATAAGGGTTGGGAATTGGTGGCCAGTAGGTAGCAGGCCAGAGCCCCCATCCTGACTGCAAGATGAGTGCCAATCCCGGTACCCATGATACTCCATGAATGGCCCTCAATGTGAGCCAAGTGATGGAAAGCAGGAGGAGGATTCCAACCACAACGCCCAGGAGTCCCAAGGTTCTGGGAATAAGGGTGGAGCCAATTCTAAAGGACTGAGCAACTGATCCAACTCATCCATCACCCAAAACTGGGAAGGGACTGGTCTGATGGCAGAAATGGTATCCCTGGCACTCCGCCTCCATTGGTTCCAATGCCAGGAGCAGCATCTGTCCTGTAGTCAGCGATGGTACTGATGCAGCTGACAGTACCAGAGTGGAGGGCAGAGACTGTTGCCACGATAACAATGGCGGAGCAAAAGGAAGTGAAGGGCGTTTCCCCAGTGCCAAAGAAGTTCCTTGTGCTCAGCCTGGCACCGACCCCATTTCTACAGTCTGTGGCAGGGAAACAACAGGCTGCGGTGCCAACGGACCCAAAGATTCAGCAGCCCATTCATACAGCTGGACTGTAAAGGACATAGCCCTGGTAAACACTTGGACCAAGGGAAAAGTCAGGATGAAGAGGCAGAGGAGGTCCGTTGCCACTTGATATGCCACCTGCATGGACACAGCCAGTGCCGGCATCACCCTCATTGGTATCAGACTCAGTGGATGTCCTGGGGCCAGAACTGGAGTTGATGGTATGGGGTCTCTGACCTCCCTACACAGCACCAGAGAGCAGTTGGAAGGACCTGTTCCGTTTTGCCATGCTGGTCCAAACTCTTCTTGGAGAAGGCAGAAGAAGCTCCCCAAGACCTAAAATGGCCTCAATTGGTCTTATGCAACCTTTTCCTGGTGCACCCAATGGGGAGCAGCTCCTCGGAGCGCCACTGACCCCAGAGTGTGAAATGATAGCACTCTCTAAACCCAAAGGCGAACGTCTATCCAAGATAGGCCTCGGTGCCAAAGCAGGCCTGGTGGCCAATTCAAATGGGTGCTGCTTTAGGGGGTAGATCCCTAGCTACCTGAGTCCACTTTGTGAACAATTTACAAATCAAACACCGCGCTGTGATGGGGGTCTTGCCCAAGCACAGCAAGTACCACAGGTGGGGATTGTTGTGGGGGATCGCTCCCCCAAACGACAGACAATGTTTGAACCCTAGTGAGGGTACTACTAGAGTAGTCACTAAAGAAATACACAGTGAGATTAAGAAGCACATAAGAGTTTCAACTCCAGCCATAGGCAATAAAAACGAACTGAGAGTGGTCGAGGCAGCACTGCCTCATATAGGTAGGGGAGGGGCGAAAGCCATGAGGTGTGAGTGTTGCCTCCTACGTGTACTGCTAGGCAAAATTCTCTGGCTCCAGCACGCTGGGTGCACACACAACTAAGTGGAACACATAGCTGCATCTACTTGAAGATGTAGGTCTAACTCCCTAGCAAAATAATGGAACAAATATTAAAAGAAAAAATGTCACACAATATCTAGAGGAAAACTGAGCCATGAGAAAGGAACAGCACAATCAGTGTATAAAGACAAATAAATCCAGCACATCAATCTTTATGCATCATCCTAGACACTGTTATTCATTCCAATAATAAAAATGTATTGTATTATATAGCTATTTTGGGCCAGATCCTTAGGGCCACCTTTCTGCATATGGCATAGTGCAGAAAAACAAGATGTTAAAGGTAGCTTGGCTTTAAGCCATCTCTATGACTTCCTGATTCCGGGCCAGTGAAACCGGCCCCAAAGTGCAATATGAAGTAGACTTAAAGCTGCTCTGTTCTAAATTGCCTCAGCTGTCTACAACACCAAGGGGGACATTACAGTAGATGAGGATTGGCTGGATTTAGTAACATCCTGGCTATACCCCCATTTTTCCTGGCCACGTTTCCCTAAATCTGGAGCCAAAAGGGATAAGTATTATAGGAGCTGCTATACTGGCTTTATGCCACTTGGAAAAGCCCTACATTGAGGGAATCCTCAGGTAGCTAGTTAAACTGGATTTATAACTGCAGGGGATGGAGGGAGGAGGGGAAGGGGCTGTATCTTTTGTATGCACTCTAATTTCCTCAGGGCAGAGAGTGTATCTTTATGGAATGTTATTTCACTATAGGTTCATAAGATTGATTGCTGTGGCTGTAAATACTAGTGTATAAATACCAATGTATAAATAAGAAACTAGTGTATAAATATGTCAATAAAACAATATTTATGATGATATGATTGTACATATTATTTTCTAAACCAAGTTAAGTAGTTTTTAAGAAAGAGGTATATCTGATTAAAGAGCAATGGCATGGTACAGCTCAATGTTAGCACATTCTTCCTATGTTTTTCTTATTTTCAACCCACTGCTCCTTGTTATAGCCCCCTCACCTTGTTAAATATTCCCCTCCACCAATGGGCTTGATTATCCCCTCACACAAATGTGACTATTGAATTCAGTGGAGTTATCCGTGATACACACTTATGCAAAGGAGAGAAGAATCAAGCCACTGTTATTTAATCGTTTCAGATACTTGTAGACAAATGTAATACCCCACTTAATTGTTCAATAGCTAACTTATCCTTTTTTATAAAGCTATTTATTTATTGGGTTTGGTAACCTATTCATGAAATACCAGTCATGGATTATTGTCAGACAGACATACGGATACACCAGCTTTTAACTAACTACAACTTTCATATGGACTGCAACCATTTCACTGGCAGTTCTGTTCAAACAATGATGGCCTGCTAGGGCCCACTGAGATCCATTAGATTGTGTAATAATCTCTCACAGAGAAGTAAGCGATGGTTACCACATCCTCTGAGGCATTTAAAACTAGGCTGGCTATAATTGTTTTAGGAAATGCAGGAAAGACTCTTGCACTAGCAGCTGACAGACTATATAATTATTAAATCCTTTCTATCTCTGATTTCTGTTATCAGTTGACTGCAGTATAAATCAATGCTGAGTCACAGTAATGTCTTGGCATAATAATATAATGACTTAAATCAGCTGAATGCTGAAATTCTGAATCTCTGTACAGTGAAAGAATTGACTCCCTTTCCCTTAACCAGGAAGCTTTTGTAAGACAACTTCAGATCCAAAGGTCATTTCTAGTTCTCTTCAGAAGAGTTAAATCTCTGCAATAAGGCAGCCAGATTATGGGGCTTTGATGTTTGGCACAGCTTTTAGAGAGAGCCAAATTAAGGGACCTACTGTGCATAGCTGGGTTCCCAGGCTCTTTGCCAACAGAAGAGTGTGATGTAATCATTTCTTATGCAAAACAAGTTAACAGCTATGTTTGTGCGTTTACTACAGTTTGGCTAAGAAGGAGCAACATTAAAAGCCCTAGAGAAAGTGCCACTGTTAAAGAGCCAGATAGTCACTGAAGCCCCATATTCCCCTTCATGTCTAGGTGTGGAGGATACAGTTCCATCTCTGTGGCACATTCCCCCTCACCTTCATTTCTTGGAGTGCTGTGCATTTGGAATGAGTACACCAGATGTGGACTTGGCTCCTCCAGATTCTCCCTCACCCTACACCTGCATGGTAAACCAGCACATTTTCATACAGCCCAAAGCTGCGGCTAAAGTAGAGCCCTGCATGGGACTATTTTTAATCCCCCTCCTGTCCCACTCCTGCTATTACAGCAGCAAGTCCTGTACGACTCGTGGGATCCCAGTCCCACTGCAAGACTTTAGGCTAAGGCAGTGGTTCCCAACCTATGGCCCAGAGGCCAAAAGTGGCCCGCGGCTCCCCTCCTGCTGGCTGCATAAGGGAGCCACTGCCTAAAGACCCAGGAGGAGCATGTTTCCACAGGGCTAAAAGACTGGTGCAGACTCCTTGCTGCAGCCAAGGGGATGGGAGATCAGCGCTCCCCTCCTCCTGGCTGTAGCAGGGAACACGGGAAAGTGCTCTGTCTAGGTCCATAGGTGCTAGGGTCCCTGCTGGAGCCAGAGAGAGTGGAGCACTGATCTCCCATCTCTCTGGCTGCAGAAGGGAGCCACTGCCTAGGGACCCAGGTAGAGTGCACAGGGCTACAGAACACGTGCGGTTTCCCTGCTGCAGCCAGGGAACTTCTTCCGTCTGGCTGCAGTGGAGGAGGGGCCCTGCTGGCAGAGACTGGTGGCCCTTCTAGGTTGTAAAAATGATACTTGTGGCCCTTGAGCCAAAAAGGTTGGGAACCACTGTGCTACGGCTTCCCTTTCTTGATGAGAAGTCCCCTTTAGGTGAGTGCTGGGGAATAACCACAATGTAGGAGGACGTGTGCCCAATGCATGACTCAAAAGCCATGTTTACAGAGATTTGTGGGAGGCTATAAAGGCAGAGGGGAGGCAAGGGGTATTTGTGCAGATACTCTTGTCTCCTGGAGATCCTGCAAATTGAGGGTGCAGCACTCTTGGATTCTTTTGGGAGGGGCAGGGGACACAAACCCTGTAGGAGAATACAAAGGAAGCTCCACAGGTTGAAAATCAGGGAGTTTTCTCCTTTATATACGTTATTCTGATGAAGGAGAGGACAAAGCCCTGAAATGGGCTGGCAAGTGAAGTCCTCTGCAAACATGAACTTTTTTATGACAAATGGAACACTGGCCCTTTCACCACATCGCCCCATACCACGGCAGAGGAAGGAGTGAGGAGGAAATAAAAAGGAGAACAGCAACATTATATTTAGCATATTACCTTCCACTTCAAAACAGGCAAAACAGAAAGAAGGAAAACATGTTCACTATTAAATTTACAAACGCTCTGCATTCCAATCACGGTTAATAATGTCACATTAAAGAATAAGTTATCATTCATCACTTACTGCCTGAAGGTCACATAGTTCAAACAATACGGGTCAAAGTACAAGCTGTCTCATGAACTGAACTGTACATTGAAAAATCAAGTTGCACTTGGCCCATTAAGTGTAGCGCATGCTAATCTCTGGTTACAGCTTTGATCTCTTATCAGCTAAATTCCTCATTACAACACTGTGGCCCCACTGACACAAACACCCATACATTATTGAAAGAACACTGTATGCATATTAATGAATACCTAAAATTTTAGAAGTAATGCCTGCAAGTACCACTGCAGAGATGTTTCACATAGTAATCAATCTGGACATCCATTTGGTGAGGGGCTAATTGCTTGAGTTGATGTATAATATTCTGATGATCTGAAGAGGTACACTGCTCCACTCGCTGTCAAGACCTGCCTTCTACATTTTCTTCCTCTCTCCAAAATCTAAGGCTCAACATAATATTAAAATAGAGGATGTTCGATCCTTCAAAGTGCTCTTCACAACAGGAAACTCTGGGATTACATCAGTAGGGAAATAAATAGTATTACTCTTTCCCCTCCCTTTCTCTTTTTCTCTAACAGATTTTTAACCCTTCAGTGCCACACTCCCAGGCACACCAAAGGCCAGTTCTGCATAGGGTCAGAATCAACTTGAAATCTAGTCAGTTATAAAAGGCAAGTTAAATTAGTTCTAGATACTGGTACTACACCTTCCCCAAGTTCCCCTGTTGTTGTGTGTTTGTACAGAGCCTAGCACAAAGGATCCTGGTTTGTGACCGGGGCTCCCAGGTACTACCACAATACAAATAAATAATAATAATAATAATAATAAATAAAATGGGACTACTCGTGTGCTTAAATTTAAGCATGTGCATAAATGTTTGAATGACTGGTGTCTAAGTAATTGACTACATAGGGGAAAACAGAGACTCACAAAGTAAATAAATAGAGACATTTTTCTAAACTCTTTCAGTTATAGTTCGTTTTAAGCGTTGCTTGTAAGTGTAGTAGGTAAAAAGTTTCAGGAAGAAATGCGATTTCATCTTTTAAGTGATGTTTGAGACAGATTGCCATGTCTGTACGCAAGTCTCCCTCCGATTGATGAAACTGTGCACCTAGGCGCATTCCACAGCTATTAGCATGAATCATTTATTATATTATCTATAGAGGGGATTTAAAATAATAATTAACCAGAGAAAAAACTGCTTTAATAAGCAGCAAGTCTTTTAGGGACTTGTTTATGGTATGTGCTTTATGAACACAAATGTTTTATTATCCCACAACAGAAGAGCTAAAAGTCAGGATAAATGAAGTCAACAAAGTGTATGAGTGCAATGCTCATAAATTAATGTTGTTCCTCTACTGTGGTCAGACTTGTGAGCAATGCAGATCTGCACTACAGAGAACAGTGTGAGCTATTCAGTCACTGAAAGACACACAAATCCTAAACCTATCGGTCTCATAATCATCTCCAAGCTGCTGAAGGTGAGTCACGTTCTCCTAATACTTGGCCCTCTCAGTAGATCTTATCAAGGATTTAATAGTTTTTAAAGATATCTATTGAAAATTAAACATAAAGGGTCCGATTCCCTATTGCTTTGCACATTTTGCCATCATTTCTATTGAGGCAAAGTGAAGATTATTAAATCAGAATGGCAGCATTTTACACACTCTGCACAGGCATAAATGATAACACAAGGTGCAAAGTGAAGGAGAATGAGGCCCTAAATATTTACATTCCATCTAATCTTCCATTTGTATAGACGCATCCAAAACGAAACTAAACCAATCAGTGGCCACACTTTACAATGTCATATACTAGTGGAGACCTCCATGGTGGTTCTTGCCTTTTGTATACCATTTCTTATTGTCTCAATCAGTATTTTTAATTATATTTTTCAGTGACTAATTAAAAAAAACTGTCAATCTTTCAATGAACAAAAGGATTCTAGGTTACACAGTGAGTCATTGGCAGAGCTGGGAACACAACTCAGATGCATCGGCTACCAGTCCTTTGCTCTAACCTCTAGAAAAAACTCCTTTCCTAGCTGCATCTTTGCAGCAAATCAGATTCACACACAAATAATAAAACCCAATAGATCCAAGCCTGCAGAAAATGATTTTCATGGCCACTGAACCCTAGGTTTCCTGATCTCCACAGCCAAAAAGGCTACTGTTTTCATCGAAAGCCCAGAGAACATCACATCAGCCATTCCATGGACAGTTACTGGCAATCTGGTTCTTGGCAATGACACTTGTGTAGGGGAAAAATTCTATAATTAGTATTACTGATTATATGACAATATTACTCAAGTGTGCTAGGCACTGCACAGTCATATAGGAAGACAGTCCTCAAAGAGCTTAAAATCTAAAAGACAAAAAACAGACATAGGGCGGGGAAAAGGGATAGAACATACTTAGCAAAGTGATAAATTTGAAGACAGGCACATAGCTTGCTAGTTCCATGGGACAGAAGAAGGGTGAAGGGAAATGGTAGAAGAGGAAAAGTTAATACAAGCAAAGGAAGGAAGGAAGGAAGGAAGGAAAAGGAAGAACGATGCTGAAAAGGAGAGAGTGGGTGGAGGGAGGCAGGAGAACTGATGCTGGCAGTGAAAGGGAGGAAGGAGCTAGAGCAAAAAGCCAGTCTGCAGAGAGGAAAGTGTGTCAAGAGTTTAAACTGTAATATACAGTCTGCTGACATGCTGCCAGGGAGTCTAGTCTCCGCTCCTCAGAGCTGGCCATGTCCCCTGGCAGTTGCGTCCTTCCTCTCATTTTGCTGGACTGGGGGAAGACAACCTGCTGGAGACTGATGCCATTAGAGGAGGGTTCTCCCACTCAGGTTAGGCCCTAGGAGGAGCCAAAGCTGGACCTCAAACCCTACAACTGATACTATAGAGTTTCTGCTTGAAGCGGTGGCTGGTTCTTCCCCAAATGATTGACCAACAGGAAAATGATGTAAAACTCTCCTTTTCTGCTCTTATGCATGCACAGTTCCCAGCCTCTTAGCCATTAAAAATACTTACACACACAGGCTTCTCTATTGAAAACTCTAAACAAAATAGTCCACTTACTGTTTTTGAGGTAGCACAGAGGGTTGGTGTCACCGTGGGAGGCTTGGCTGCATTTTGGGGTGGAGGCAGAGTAAACCTTTGCCCAGTGTCCGGAGGAGGAGAAGCATGAATCCGGGTTTCTAGTCTCTCGGGTTCATGTTTATAGGATTCAAGAGGAAACGGAGGCTGCTTGGTCACTTGTGTTGGGGTAGATGGAGAAGAGGAGAGGCCAGACACTGTAAACAAAGAAATCATTAATAAATGATTCAGGTCAAAACAAGAGCAGAACTGAGAAGAATCTAAACTGGAAAGTGTATCAGCACTTGCTCAGCCAATTTTTCTACCCTTCCCTCAAAAAACCAAATACACATCTCGTCCTCTAGTGTATAAAGGGGTTTTCCCCTCCCCCTACTTAAAACTATTTAAAATAATTCAAATGTACATCCTATGTGTATAATCCATTATACACGGAAGTAGCATTGTGCAGTGGTTAGAGCAGAGAACTGAGCGTCTATTCCCAGCTTTGCCACTAACTTATGTCACCTTTTCCAAAACCCTTTGCCTCTCTGTGTCTCTATTTTCCTGTCTGTAAAATGGGGATAACAGGATCTTTGAAGAGCATGGAGAGCCACAAAATGATAAAAGCTATGTAAGTATACAGCACTGTTGTTATTTTTAATATCCACACTAATCTCAGAATGACAGTATCTATGCAAAGAGCTCAATAGCTTTGTGTTCTTGTCTTTTTGCCTTCCTTTTATCATTAAACAAAAATCCAAGCCAACAATTAGAATAAAACTAGGAAGAGAGGTACAGGGGAAGGAGAGATTACTCACCTTGTGCAGTAACTGGAGTTCTTCGAGATGTGTCCCCCTGTGGGTGCTCCACTTTAGGTGCGCATGCACCCCTGTGCCTTTGACTGGAGATTTTTGGTAGCAGTGCCCATTCTGCCCGGTCATGCACCCCACACATTCTCATACCCGGTACCAAGACTATATAGGACCCTCAGTTCCTTCTCTACTACAGAGCCCACAGAGGCAGCTCTGAAGCAGAGGGGAGGATGTCTGGTAATGGAGCACCCAAGGGACATAAATTTCAAAGAACTACAGTTACTGCATAAAGTGAGTAATCTCTTCTTCCCCTTCGAGCAGCATCCCTTGTGATAGTCCTTGCTCGGGGGCCAGTTGATAGGTAGCATCATGTAGTGGTCAGGGCTTCGGCCTGTGACTTGCAGGGGGGTTATTGGTAGGGGAGCCAGGGCCTTCCCACTCCACCAGGCTCCAACCCCGGGCCCTTTGAGGGCTATTAGTGCTCTGACAGCCCGAGGGCTGCTTAAAGCTGCCGTCCCTGGGCCACTTCCTATCACCCTCTTGAGATTGTCTCAAAGTTGCTGTCTGGGTGAAGGTGGTGTGAAGGATGTCCTCTCACCACAAGGCACCTTCTGGTGGCTGTATGTAGCACCGTAGCTCTCTTCTTCTCTTGGGTGGCAACTGCCTCCTTCTGCAGTGTGGCCCACCCTCCTGGGACAACTCAGTCCTAGGCTTTCCCCTGTGGGTAGTCCAAACCAAACAAAAGGAATTACCAAAGTCCAGAGTTTGTATAAGCGGGGTACCTGAAGAGGGAAGGGGCAGGGGGTTGGAAGGTTGGAGTGGAGGTAAATTGCATAGTATAGCCAAAGTAATGGCTTCCAATATCCATTTGTCCATTATTATAATCTCCCATAGTTGATGAAACAGAGAGAGATGGTGTCCATATTGAGGAAGAGGGATTGAGTTGTGGAGCTGATATAACCTGGTTGCTGGGTGGTCTGGACTCTTAACCAAACCATCAAAACTAATGTTTGGCTGATGCTGAAGGCTGGGATGAAGCAGTTGAGGAAGGTGCAGGCTTCTTCTTTGAAAACCTCAAGCTTTTTGGTCAGTGGCTCTGATGGTTTATGAAAGGCAGAAAATTGAGCAGGTCAGGATCTTTTTGCTGACTGAACCTGCTAAACTTCCTTGTTTTTTGCAGGTGTGTATATCCCTAAAGATTTAAGTGTTGTCCTGGAGTTTTTTACAGATGAAGTGAGTTGTCAGTGGAATCTGCCAAAAGTCTCTGGCTATTGAAAGATAAATCTTTCACAGTTGATTGTATCTCCCATGGAAACCTGGACCACGGAAGCCAGGAAGCTCGCCTCATCGCTACCGTGGTGGAAACAGTGTCCAGACCATCAAGTGAAGTCTGCAGTGAATTTTTTGCCAAAAACTGACCCTCCTTTATTATGGTGCTGAACTGTTCACAATGTTCTTATAGTAAATGGTCAATAAAGGCATTACATTTCTCTTAGTTTAGTGACACATCAAAACCTGATGGTGAACTATCCTGAACGGAAGTGTTGTTGACATAGCTCTTACAATCAAACAGGTCTGACTTTTCTAGTCTTTGTAATAAAGGGTTTCTTTTTGGGTATGCTGCCTACCCTTTTCATTGGCTGTGTCCATGACCACAGAGTATGGTGCTGGATGAAAAAATAAAAATTCAGAATCCCTGGGTGGGACGTAGTACTTTTTATCATCCCTCTTCCATGTAGTGGCGAAGGTGTTGCTGGGGTTTGCCAGATGGACTTGGCTTGCTCCAGGAGGGCTTCATTAATTGTCAGTGCCACCTGTGCTGAGGAAGAGGTGTGCAATATGTCTTGGAACTTGTGATGGGAATCCTGGACTTCTTCCAGGGGAATTTGCAGGGTGTCAGTGAACCTCATCGTCATATCCTGGAATTGTCTAAAGACGTCAGCTAATAATGGCAGTGGTGGCATGACTGCCTCATCCGGTGATGATGACAAGCTGTTTGTAAGGGTGGTAACCTCCTTGTCCACTCTTGCTTCCTGCTCCTCAAATGTCTCCTCAAGCTCAGAATGGGGAGGAGGGATGGACGGTACCAGGGAACGAGGTTTTCTATGTTCCCTGTGGATGGAGTTAAGGTCTTTCAAAATTGCTGGTGGTACACATTGCCCATGGATCCCAGTAAGGCCAATGAGGGAGACCATAAGGCATGGGGGGGAGGAATCCAACCCTGGTCATCCCAAGTATTAGAAGGCAGGGATCTGGTATCCTGTTTCATCTGCAACTGCAACAAGGAATAATGTCTCTTGGAATAAATTGGAGATCCTGGGACAGTCTGGGTCAGAATGATCCTTCACATATTGCATCAGAGATGACAACCCCTCCTTATGGGGTTGAAGATGGAGAAGAGATAGGTCGCCCAGAAACATGAGCAGTCAGTGATCCAGCCAACCTTGGTAGATTTCCAGAGACGTCAAGAAGTGGACACTCAGTCTCATTTGGTACCATAAGGTCTTTCTGGAACTGGAATTCCTGCGGTACTGGAAGCACAAAAGAATTCAGTACTGCCACAGAAGGCATTGCTGAGTCTGTTGTGCAAGGCACTGACATCAATAACTAGGAGGTCAAGGATTTCACAGAAGCCGGTCTCTTAAGAGTGGAAATCTCTGGTACAGAGCCCTTTATCGCTGAGATATGAAGTCTTAACATGCTTCACAGTTCCCAAAGTACTTTGAGCTTTACTAGCACTCCTATTGGGGTCTCCAGTGACTGGATCTTCTTTGATGAAGAACCCTATGTTGTTTTGCTTCTCTTTTCCCCTTCCTTAAACTTGGAGTGGGAAGCTCTCAATACCAGTGGTGTGGTTATAAGTACCTCAGTCAAGGAGAGTGTTGGAGGCTGGAGTTTTGGTGCTATCTTCCCTTTTGAAGCTCTCCATGGCTGTGATCTCAATGATAATGGGGCGCTGACAGACCTGGAGAGTCCCTGTACAAGGAGGTTCTCTATATCCATGTCTGAAGCCAATTGTAAGGCTTGCTCAACCAATATCAGTCTATCCTTAATTTTCCTGGTTTTATGGGATCTTCCCTTAAAAGAAGAGCCAATTTTATACTTGCTGGGAATGGGAGAGTCTCCCAAGCAATGAATGCAGTGAGAATGTCCATCACTAACAGGGATTGTGTCTCAATAAGAAAGGCACCTTTTAAATCCCAGGGAGCTTGGCATCCCTGACAAAAGAAAAAGTTGTTCAAGCTCCTCAGTGGGGGGGAAACAATCTTTTTTTTTTTAAAGGGGATCAAATGTTTGAACTACAAGGTACTAAATCTACTACTACTAAGAACTATAAAGCTAAAACACTAATAAAAGGGGGAAGCAGGTACAGCACAAATAGTCAAATGCTAGATACCGTCTTTGGCCAAAGGCAGTTGAGAAGGAATTGAGGACTGAGAAGGAGCAACAGAGCCCTATATAGCCTCAATATAGGGCACAAAGAGGTATAGTGCACATGTATGGGCAGAACAGGCACTGCTACCAAACATCTCCGATGAAAGGTGCAGAGGCGCATGCTCACCTTAAGTGGAGCACCCACAGAGACATTACTCAAAGAAGATGTGGGGTACATTTTCCAAGTGAGATTGTCTCAATCCTGCTTTCTGAAATGGCGCTAACAATAGTTTTGTCCATCTACATTTAAATAGTTTTCAACATCAGTTGAGAAGGAAGGGTGGAGATACAGCTTCGCTTGCAAAGTGCATCCTGCCTCACCTGTACTTCAGATAGTAGTCTTATAGCAGTTCTGCACTGTGTTTACATAGTTAGACTGAACTACAACTACTGTATCATCTAAATCAGGAAAATGTATTCATCCCTCACGTGAAAATTTCCTTCTTTGCAGTAATGAGGTCCACAGATCCATGACATTCAATCTGTGAACCTCATTACAAATAAGGAACCAGTTAAACAGATAAAGCATATCCACCCAAAGTATGAATCCAAATAAAAAGTCTGTATGTGTGCGTTTATCAATAAACACACACGACCCAATTCTTCTCTCTCTTATGCCAGTGTAATTCAAGAGTAAGTCCCTTACCTTCAATGGAGTTACATTAGTGTAAACCATGTGCGTGAGGTGAATAGATCTACATGCTTTAAATGAGTTGAACCACTTGCACCATGTTTGAATTTGGCTCACGTACTGTACTTAAAGGGATTTGTGTGTGTAATCAGGAGAAGACTTTAGCTCATAGAATGGGAGTGAATAAATAATTTCACGTTAGCATGCAGAAAGGTTTTTTGAAACCAAAAGAGACAAATGCTTCAGAGAACCTTACAAACCCATCTTCAAATTAACTCCTGGTCAGGTACTCATTATGGGTCTAATCCTTCAGTCTTATCTCCAGTGGGGATTTTTGCACCTTAGTATAGATGCACTATGCCAGTGTAAATTAAGGCTTGCAGTGATGCTGTTTAAACTTGGTTTCAGACTGGGGAAAACTGCACCAGTAGCAAGTCACTTTTTACCCCAATGATTCTACAAGTGCCACCATTGTACACACACACCAGAAAAAAAAAAAAGGAGCTGGGGAGGGTGGGAGGTAGGCAAGGCCTAAGAGATATTTTGTATCAACTTTCACTCACCTCAAAGGGAGTCTGAGATGCTCAGTACCTGTAGGGTCAGGCCACACCTCAACCAAGCTGAATGGCAGGTTTAAAAGGGAATCTGTGTTTAATAAAACTAAATCATGAATTCAAGTAGTTGCTAAGGCGCTGATGATAGTCAGGAAATTGTTAACTAAACAGCTGAGGAAGAACTCAGTTACTCCATTGTTGTTTGTAGTGCTGGTCCCAGAATATTAGACACACAAGGTGAGTGAGGTAATATATTTTTATCCAATAAAAGACATTACCTCTCTTGCCTTCTTCTCTCTTTTATCCCAGACATTTCCAGGGGAAATGTAACGCATCTAATGATTAAAGAAATTAATCAGGGGCTTAATGATTTTTATAAAGAACTACATAAAAAGGACATTTGTTAACCCTCTCCTTATAATTTTACTATTCTCAACAAGTTAAATAAAATTGACTTCAAGATCACAAAATCCCCAGAAAAATACTGTTGATACTCTAACATTGGTTTAATTTAGTGTGGTATTTTGCTAATATTTAGTTTATTTCTCTACATTTTTAATGAAGCTCTTAACTCCTAAATGGTTTAGTTTTATTGGGATCAAAACAAGTTCCCACCCTTCCTTCATTTCTTCCCCAGACTTACAGCTACCCTTCCAAGCTTATGGAAAACTGCATCCTTGTGAATCAGACTAATTACAAGTCTGGTTCAGAGTGGGTGTTGCAGACATACAGATGATGCTTAATGCAAGTGAGATGCAAACAAAAAATCTGCAATACTTTGAATGTCCTCAACTCCTATTGATTTTAATGGGAATTGAGGTTGCTCAGCATCTGGCAGGATTATAAAGAAAGCCAACTTTCCTGTTCAGTTCTCAGTTTCTGACAGGTTTAGATAAATGATGCTTGGGAAAGTGCTTTTATCTTTGGTATCTTTTATGGATGGACAAGTGTTTGCAGAGTGTTTAGGATTTGGGGAAGCAGTAACTGATGAAACTGACAAACCACTAAAAAGAAAAAAAACCCACATTAGTTCTGAAAACCTCACTGCTGGGACACGTCCGTCCTGAGCTAATGACTCACTGAGTCAAAAGAAACCATTTTCAATGTCAATAAACTGTGTGAACAGGGTTATTACCAGACACAGAGTAGCTAGCCACAGATTCACTGTCCTGATGAGTCTGGCACTCCAGATAGAGAGCACACAGGAAGCAGTGTATCAAAGGAGACTGAGTGGCATCTTTTAGGACCTGTGGGAACTGTTCTCACTCCATTAGGAATATGCAACTGGCAGCTGAGCACCTGACTGTGAGTCAGGAGATCTGGATTCTATTACCTGCTCTGCCAGAGACTTCCTATAGACAGGTCATTATGACCTCCATTTTCAACAATGTCCACTAACTGGGGGAACTTCTGTTTTTGGAAGCCCAATTTAAGACACCAGCCACCTGATTTTCACAGGTACTGAGGACCCATGGCTCCAATGAAGTTAATGGGAGCAGCTGGTGCTCAGGACATCTGAAAATCAGACTAGTGTGTCTCAAGTTGGGCACCCAAAACTGAAGCACCCAGAATTAGAACACACTTTAAAAAATCTGGGCTTTAACCTCTCCGTGACTCAGTTTCCCCAGAGTTGTTGTGAGACCTAATTCAGTTATATTTGTAAAGCATTTTGAGATTCTCATATGCTATCTGATGATTAGTATTGAACCAAAAAGCTTGCTTGTAAATCCAACATAAGGATCTTTGTAAATGCCTAGTCATATTAAAAATGCAAGTTTCAGCATTTTTTATAAAGCCAAAATAAATTTTGGACTAACAAAACCTTGCACCAATTTAAAACTTACTGGACGGACATCTAACAGCCAAAATTTCTAAAAATACCCGAAGTCATATGTGCGTACAGCAGCTGCCCTGTTCTACCACATATAAAGCATAATGAGAGGAAAGTGAGCTATAGCTATACCACATGGTTAGAAACAGTACATCACAGGGTACTTAACAGTCATGGTTCAAATGCACTAAAGAAAGATTAAACTTCTTCACTTGAGAAGAAAGAAGCCCCTTCACACATTACTAAAGGGTCTCATAGCCAAATCAAGCAGAACAAATGATGTTATGGAGAAAGTACACTTAAAACAAGGAAGCAGTAAAAACTAGCCAGCTATTTTAGACACCTCTACAATGGAGACAAGAAAACTCAGTATTCATGTAGGCTTCTGAAGGGGGAAAAATATTTGAGAACCCCTCAGACTTTTACTGGTTTTAATAAGGAGATGAACTGATGTGCAAAGAATTCCCCATCACCTAAAGTTTCCCTCATTGGAGAAAGAAATGTGCAATAAGCCAAGGTATTTTCTATGATCAAACCTAAACCGCTCTGCGTTTTCTCCACTGAATAGATAAAGTAATAGTTTTCAGTCAACAGAATTAAAGACATTAGAGAGGGACAAGACCTATTAGGTCATCCAGTCCATCCTCTGTTGGTGCAGGATTGTGCCCTATATTTTCCAGTGATTCTTTTTGTCCAGTTTAAGGGAGAACAAAAATATTTTGCCTTGTTCCACTCCATTTGTATTTCATTTCTGGTGACAATAAAAACATGGGATACATGAATAACTGTTTGCATTGCTTCTTATTGATGATTCATAAGCCCCAAGATTTGCAAGCTGTCTTTAATTTTTAATTTGAATTAACATGAAGAAGCAGCTGTTCACATTATAGCTCATCCTCAAACACAGCAAAGATTGGAGATCAACATACTAGAACCCAGCAATGCACCAATACATTTTCTCTGTTCTTCAGAAATATTACAGGCTATCGTTTAGTAAGTATAGTGACTGATATTAAATAGTCAACTGTTAACCATACCACATACCGCAGCTTTTCCCCATTCTAGGTATAGGAGGAAAAATGTGACGTTTCAGATATTACCATTTGGCAACTGTTGATTTTATAACAGCAACCACAGTAGCTGCAAAGATGTAAAATAGTTTTTCATTCTGCTCACCTAAACCACTAGATTTTCAACACAATTCTTAGTATGAAACCACTCAAATTAATATACAGAAGGCAAAAGCAGGCATGCATCACTTTGTTTGACAGGAACACACCTGCAGCCTGCCAAGAGCCAAAAAGCCAGTCTTAATTTAAGTAAAACGGGCAAACGACAGCTGTCCTCAAAGCATGAAAATGTAGTCCACTGCATATATGGATCCCAGCATGCAATGCTCCATCTCAGTTTAAGGAGCATCAAATTAGATCTAGAAGGCCCACACATGATGGGATAAGTAGAATCCATCAGTGTATTGAAGATAACAGCAGCCGGGGCCAAATCTTTCGCCAACTCTAGAATAAAATATAGCAACTGGGATATTTAATTTGTCATAAAAATATACCAATGTTGCTAAATAACTTGTCTCTATACATGCCAATCCCTCACACAATAATTTGCTTCAAAATCCTGACTCTGAATAGATTTTATCTGCTCCTCCCACTCAGACATTCTTATCCAAACCCACCCTCCACCAGGACTTGAGAGGAAAGAATTAATAAAACAGCACACTGCTTTTTTCCCCCCCTCTTGGGGGTATTTGAAATCACAGCTGCTCTGTTAGTTTTCCTTTGCAAAGTGGGTGACACCCACAGTGGGTGCTGTCATCTGCCAGCAACATGCAGCTGTTTTTTTATGGGGAACAATGCTCCCAGCCTGCGGTCTACTGCAATGCCTCCCTTCAACTTGACAGCTCTGCTATGTATGTTTATATTAAAGGCTCAAGTCATCTCCTTGCAGAAAAAAGGACACAATCTGCGCTGCAAACACCCGGCCCCTCACGAACCACACACATACAGAGGTGGCTGCTGCAGATTTCAAAGGAATGAGGAATGCTGCTGTTTCAGAACATGATCGTCTCCTGTCACTTCTGCACACAATGGCCAATTTTGGCTGGTATTTGAATGGAGTTATGACCCTCCCTCACATGGTGAGGAACCAAATGATATGGCCTGGAGTTTGCTGTCTTTTTTTGCTTTTTGATTTATCTGCTAGCGATAATGTTGATAAGATTTGTGGGATTTACTGAAAACTTGCAGTAAATCACTTTTGAGGTTCTCATATGACTAAGAGCTGTTCAATATTCTCATAGTTTGGATTCATACATGATCAAACAGATAAAACCATCACTAACAAGTTTTCATATCTCCCAAGGTTTATGCATTTGCTGATCATTTAGACTCAAATTTCTTTTAAAAAAAAACCACACACACAAAAAAAGGTTTGATTTGCAATGGTTCAGAGTTCTGATTTTTCTCTGATTGTTTTCATTGCTAGCAGAAGAATGCAAATGAAAAGGGAGCATCGTCCTGATTAATGAAAGGAGAGGAGTAGGCAGGCTACTGCTGATGAATTGTAGTGAATAGTGAATCTGAGCGGAGCCTACTATTAGTTCATTAGCTGATTCACTCCTCAGGCATGAAACTACATCTATCTTTGCACTTAGGCAAACGGTACAAAATACGCAAGATAAAGTTTAGCACAGCTATTTAACGGCTGTAAAATTATACACTCCAGCACATGGAGAATTATTGGCTCTTTTTAATCGGGTAGCGCTTATGATATACTGTACACATGCACAGAGTTGTAAAATAACATACGGCTTTATAAAAAGTAAACTTGATAAGTAATCTGAACAGTCACTGTGCCAAAAATAACATGGATTCCTCCCTGGAAATTTGCTTGCCATTCTCATCAATTCACAGATTCAAAATATCGCAGGCTTCAGAGGAGCCATAGTCCCCATAGTTAAACTATTCTGCCTGTATTTGTTATGGAAAAGCCATCTCCCTACTGGTGGCCAAAGACTGTGGCCCTTCGTCTCAGCTTCCAATTAAGATAGGCAGCATCGATACTAGTTGCTTTAGCTAGTCAGCTTTAGTGTAATTGAAATAAATGGGGTGGGGGACCTGCATGTGGCAAGTAAAGGATTCCATGGATGCTACTTAAAACATAGCATGTTAACGTGAGAATCAGGAACCACATGAAGTCTGAGAATCTGCTGGCTGTCAACCCAGGTGTAACTGGAAGTGACACTCTTCACTGATGCATCTTATTTTTTCTTATCTGCAATTCACAAAATGCCTCTCTGAACTATCACTATTAAGCCTCAAAATACCTCTATGAGGTAAGTAAATTTTACACATGGGGAAACTGAGGCATAAGCCGGTTAAGTGAGTTGGACACAGTTATGCAATGAGGCAGTGGTAATGCTGGGAATAGAATTTAGTAGCATCCATCCCAATCCTTTAGATGAAACCATTAGACAAACCTTTCAGAAGTTTTTGCTGTGGTTTCCTTCAGCAGATCTCTGTGATAAGAGGGACCACTGCCATTTCTAAAGCAGAAAATCCTCTCCCTTGTGTACAATGCCCCAGTAAGAGGGTGTCCACGTGGGCTGGATTCTTTCACTACCCATCTGGAGATATAATTCTTGCTTCCAGTTCCCCAGAAAACAAAGAGTGTGTTCAAGATGGACCATCACTTCAGAAGGGGCAACACGTTTCCCTCCAATGGGCAGCCAGAGCAGCAGGCCAACATGGATACGATGACTCCATCCTGCACCTTTATGGGAGATTCAGCCTTTGAGGACCGCTGGAGGAGCTGCCCTCAGTGATTGCCACAGGCTGTCCTGGGGAGGCGCCTTGTACCCTCCTCTGCTCCCATGAAGAGCATGCAATGGCCAGGCCAATTCTAGAGCCAAGATTAATGTGGGTTTATGATCAATTTTCAAATATGCTATTTTAAAAGCAGCATAAGAAAAATGTCTATTTTCATCAGTAAAAAGGCATCAGGCTCCTTTTTCCCCCATATCAGCTCAAATGAAACAAAAATACCACCTTTTAGCAAACCATTACTTTATCTTAGGCCTTGTCTGCACTAGCACCTATGCCAGCAAAACTTTTGTCGCTCTGGGGTGTAAAAAAAAAAACCACTCGATAGCAACATAAGTTTTGCCGGCATAAGCACTTGTGTGACAGCGCTATGTCAGCAGGAGATGCTCTCCCGCTGCTCATTTAGGTGGTTCTATTATGTTGGTGGGAGAGCTCTCTCTCATCAACATAACGTGGCTACACAAGTGCTCATACAGTGGTGCAGCTGTGCCGATGAGTGCAAGAGTCACCCTTTCAGTAAGGTCTTTCGCCCACAAAGATTCAGATATTTGCACTTTAAAAAGTCACCATTTCAAACATCCTTTTAATTAAAATTATTCTTTCCAAGACAGATGTGGCATATCTGCAGACTTCAAGTTGTCTATCACCATCCAGATAAGTTGAGTGATGAGTATACATTAATGCATCAAGCCAGCTACTACAATCCTTGGCCCTTATCAATATCATGACAACTGCAGCAACAAAAAAAACCAAGCAAATCTCTACTGATCCTAATCTGGCATTTATGTATTAGTCAGGCATAGTACTACATCACCTGGCAAAGATTCACGTGGTCAGCTCTACTATATGCTGGTTGCAGCTGGCTGCTGTGAGAAACAATGCCTGGAGCCGCACTGCTTTATTTACTTAATACACCACCTGGTAGTTCAGCTCTCACAGGGTACTTTGCGTTCAGCAGCAGTGGCTTTAATGAAGTTACATTCATTTTGTATTCTAGTGAAGCCGATTGGGACTGTCAGCTCTAATGCTGAACTTCTCTTTCCATTGTTGACCTCAGTTTTTCAGGGGTTGTTACGGTCATTTTTTATTGCTATTTTAATTCATGTTGGGCTAGATACACCCATTAGTGCAAAGAGGTGCAAACTGCACTTCCTTGCACAAAAGAGACCAGGTTCACTCCCCAGGGGAGGCAAAAAATGACTGGCTTTCTTCCCTGGGGTTTATGTTAGGGGATGACAGCTTTAATTTCCACTGGTGGCTTAGTGTGTAGAATTTCTTCTGGCAAGACTGCAATAGGGATAGATTGAATCAGTGTCCCCTGGATGCCCTGGCCATAACCCTTTACTGGCCAGCACTGCCAAGTTTTCCAGGTTAAACTGGGCCCCTGCAGAGTGGAGGCTACCACTGATATCTGTCTCTGCAACCTTCCTCTGGCTGATTTTCAATGCATGGGGTCCTGTGTCTTGTCTTATGCAGGCAAAGCTGTCATAAACCAGAGATTATTCGTATAATTTAATATTTGTTTCTGGTGGCACCTAGTGTCCAAGGCGCTTCACAAACATAAAAGATGCCACAGTCCCTGCCCTGAAAAGTCTACATTCTGAAAGACAAAAACAAAGGGTAGGGAAAGATATATAGATATATAATACATGTAAAGGCGTTCAGGTAGTAACTGGCCTCTTCTAGTACAAAATTAAGTAACTTTGCAAATCATTATCTTAAACAGTAGGGGCTGTTTCAGCAGATATTGTATGAGATTTCAGAATAATGCATGACTTGTTACTTCTCCTGTGTGCTGTAGTACACTTTCAAAAGTGAGTAAATTAAGGATGGAGTGGAGAGAGATGTGATTTAGAAGCTCCTTGCTTTGTCACTTTAAATCAGAACTTATCTTTAACTGTGTGTGTTATTTCCACTGGACGTTCCTTTAAAGAAAACTAAAGGAAAAAAACAAACCACTTACATTACAATTGATCCATTGATACTAAGGGGCCAAATTATGTGAAAAGAACGCTCACAATCTAAATCCTAGCATACAAAGTCCTATTGAAATCACTGAGGATTTGCACAGTATACATACTATCCACATAATCCAGAGCATGGAATGTTAATGCACATAAAAACCATGATGATATCTATTTGGCACGCATGGATGTAAGCTAAAAAAGAGGCCAATGCAGACAAGGGTATACCCATTTCCTGATGCATGCAGCCATTAGCCCTAAGAACTGGGCATGTGCTTAGAATATTGCATCTTCAGAGGGCAACAGGAGGAAGACTCAAGTCCTGGGACCTATTCCTGACTCTGCCACTGGCTTGTTTTGCAAATTTGGACAAGACATTGAGCCTGTGTGTGTCAATTTCTTGACCTAAAAATGAGGATAATAATTACAGAGGTACTAGTAGTGGCTCCAATAGTTAAGGCTGAGTTGAGAGTCTGACTTAGAGCACAATTTACTTTTGTTTATTTTTTGAGATGCTCGCAAGGGTGATGTGTGATTTGAATAATTAAATGTTTGTGAAGTATCCAGAGACCCTCAAAGACAGACATTATAGGAGTACAAAGTTTTAACTAGCAATTCAGCTGTCTCTGAAATCCATATTTTTCAAAACAGCTGTTATTAAAAGAAAAAATTCTCCCTCATGCTAGCTCCTTTTAAAATTCAACAGGAATAAAGGGGCTGCATCCTGTGGCGCTCCCCACCACACATCAGCTGACCCAGACTTCTGCCTCATCATAATTCTTATGTGGCTAACCTGGGAATTAATCTTTGTTCACATTTGGTATAGCACACACTGCACAATCTTTTCCAGTGCACCCACCAAAACCCTCTTGAAGAAGTGACTCATAATTCCATGGCACCCATTTGATAGAAAATACATTGCTATGGGTCTGCTCTCGATCCCACTGAACTCAAAGGTAAAATCTCCATTGATTTAGGCTGTGCAGGATTGTGCTCCCAAATGAACGTTAGAGACGCTAAGCAGCAGCTGCGTTGGAGAGTTTCAGACTGTGTTGATCTCCAGCTGCCGGGTCGCGTATGGTTTAACCCCCCTTCTGTGCAATGATTCACTCAGCTCTAGTTTTCTTCCAGCTTTCCTTATTTAGTGCTAGGAAGCCCCCAACTGATGCCTCGCTACACTATGGCACTATATACTTGAGCAATCACACTAATCCTCCACCCCCAACAGAGAAAGCTGGAGAAAGGGAAAAGAGTCATACTAACCCCTCTGGCTGCTTCCCCTCCTGGGATTCGCCATAGTCTCTTCACAGAAACAGTTACTGTCATGTGCTCCCTTGATCCTCACCACCGACCTGACCCATCCCACATTTACAGACTATACTCTAAAGAGAGCACACTCCAACAGTTAGAGCATACGGCCAGGAATCAGGAGTACAGGCTTCTATTCTTGGCTCTGTCAGGGACCTGCTGTATGACGTTTGGGTAACTGCTTAATCTCTCTGTGGGCCAAACTAATCCCTGGTTTAACTCCAATCAAGTCAATATGATTTTACACCAGGGATTAATTTGTCCCTGCACATCGATTTCCCCAAAGTGGGGATAACACAGAGGGGCTGTGAGGCTCAGTTAATGTTTGTAAAATGTTCTGAGATCCTGGGATGAAAGGTGCCAAATATTTTTATAGATAAACTGTAGCTAGTTACCCCACTCTGGGAAACACTTCTTTAACTGACTGGCCCAATTCATCTCTCTGGCTGTGGGCTCAGCTGAACGGACACTGCCCCTCCACCATGCCCTTTTCTTGACAGCATGCCTGCTTGTGAGGCCAGTGCAAGACAAACGCCTGACAAAATGTGCCGCAAGGTGGCTTCCCTCGCTCGGCATTACTACAGGCTGCAGCTGTTGCCTCCTCTCAACACCCAGCCCCATGCTGTTGTAAAACGCTGGCAGGAGAGAGTGCAAACTGCCCTTCAGCAGTGTTTAAGTCAGTGCATACCTACATTTTCCATAGGCCTGGCCAAGTGGTTTTCCTCTCCAGGAAACCCTTCCCCTCCCATGTCATCCAGTTCCAGCCTTCTCTTTGGGCCCACACCTCATGCAGTCCCCAGCTTCACCCTACTCCCCATCCCAATTAATTATTACAAGCTTCATACACCATGTTGTATCAATCACATTCTTGGTTTGTTACACCCTTCAGCCCCCTTTCTCCTTGCCATCTTCCTGTCATATCATCTGAAAACAATGGGAGCTGAGGGTGCTCAGCCCCTTGCAGGATCCTGCACCTTTGGATTTCGGTAAATCCTCTTCTAAAGTTATGGAACTAGAGAAATATTAAATAAAAACCATCCAGTCACTGGGGTCTCTGCTCCTCCTGCCCACATCACATCCAGTTCCAGCCTTTCCCGACCCCCATTCTCACCTCCCATGCACACATTCTTGATTGACCTCCTTCAGCAGCTCTCATCACTGGAAGCATCTAATTTTTCTGTGTCATCTGCTTTACTCACTTGTTCTTCTCAAGACTAGGGCCTAAAAAAGTTACCCATACAATACAGGATAAAGTGCTAGTCCCAGGCAGAGGCAACAGCAGCAATAAGCATTTTGGGAGTTTTAAAAATATGCCTCAGATCCACTGATTGTGTTTTATTCAGGTGCACAGATCAGTAGTTCCCAATCGCTGGTAAATCTATCTGACTGACACTCCAGGCTCCACATCTCCACCTCAATGATGGATCTCTGTGAGGAGCCTGGTGAGTCTTATTCAATAGTGGGCCCTCAAATCTGCAGCTGACTGCTTCACACCGTAGTCTCTCACATACTGGAGCAAGTCAGACAGGTAAGAGCCCGCACAACTGAATGGCAAGGCAGGCCATGGTGGTACACAGAGTTCACTGGTAAGGTAGGAGGAGCTGTGGGTCATTGCAGGGGAGGAAAGATGAAGCTCCAGCTTCAGAGGAAAGGAATGGGGTGAGAAGGATGCTGCATATGGACCACTGATCTACTGTATAGTCCATTTTAAAAACCCTGTAATTTTCTGACCTAGATTTAGGGCTCCAGGTTCAGAAAACAGAAGCAAACATTTCAATTCAAAGTATTGCCTGGTGCAGATCAGGCCTTAGTCTGATAACCTAGAACAGTCACCCCAAATTATTAAATGTACAGTAGGGGACAATCCAAGATGTGGGCTCCATGATCCAGAACAGGGGAGTCAAATTCAATCTGTGGAAAGGGCTGAATCCTATTTTTCATTGTGGTCTATGAGCCAGGACTACATGCTGCCCTTATTCCACAGCAGAATTACAATGATGGCTATGGGGGACTGACACAAAGATCAAGAGTGGAATATGGCTTTTATATAGAAACTAAACGTTGTTATATAAGTGCAGTACCTCACCATTGCTTTCATCACTCATCACATGGACCTGCTTAAGAGCACTGCTATCTTCGTCCTTATTCCCCTTCTGCTTTCACCATCCTCCTATGCCTGTTCCTCTTCTCTTCCTTGTCTTGGCGAGTCTCCTCTGTTTTTGCCTTTGCATTTAATTCTCTTCAGCAGCTCCCCAGTTCCCACCCCCATGAACTTCACTCCCATTCCATCCACTAAAATGATCAGCAATTGAATAGTTATTTTTACATGCAAAGCATCGTCATGCATTAGACTTAATATCCCAAAGGGTATGCCTAGACATGAGCGTCAAACACACCTGTGATTGCAGGAGATATAACCAAGATAGCTTGGGAACCGGAGCAGCAAAGCCACAGTATCCTGGGCTTCAGAGTGGGCTAGCTGCCCAAGCAAGTACTGCAGGAGCCAGGTGGACTATTACAGCCCATGTTGAAGCCTGTGCTGCTGTGGCTTCACTGCTCCTGTACCAAGCTAGCAAAATTAAAGGTAGCTCAGATAAATCTACACAATCTGCAATCGCACCCCGTGATGGCAGTATAAACGTACTCACAGAGATTAATGGGGTAAGGGGAGTCACAACTCTTACAATCATTACTTCAGTCTGCAAACTCAGTGTAGCGAAGCAGTGTGACCTCCCTCCGAGCCTGACGCTGAGGGGCCAACCCACACCGCCTGGTGGGCAGCCTCAGGCACGGCACAACTTGCCCCCCCAGAAGCGCAGGGTCAGGACAGGAAGAGGAAGTATAAAAGCAAGGCCCTGCAGCTCAGTCAGGGGCGAGCCGCTAGAGAATAAAGACGTCTCTGGCCTGCTGTTGGAATGGGAGCCTGGCAGAGACGCTGGCTGCACTGAGGACTTGCCTGACCCGCTCGATAACCCTGACGCCGAAGAGCTACTGGGACCTGCCACTGGCGGCGTACCTCGAGGAGGCTGCTGAGAGCTCTTGGAGGCAAGTACCTTGTGAAGGGGTGGAGGAAGCTGCCCAAGGATAACCGCTCACAGTCCGGCTGTGCTCTTGCCTGAGCACCGGTTGGTGCGTTGTGGCTGGAGCCCCACTGACCCAGTGGCGGAACGTCCCACTACTGTTAGGGCCCTGGGCCAGGACATGGTGGAGCTGGGAGGACCTGCGTCCCCCTCCCACCTTGCCAACTCCCTCTGGCCTGTAAAGACTCGCTGGTGCTTGACCCCTTGTCTGCGAGCCCTAGACTGTGGTGGTGCTCGATCCCTTTTTGCCTGGAGCCCTAGACTGTGTTAGTACTTGCCCCTTGCCTGCGAGCCAGAGATTGTACTGATGCTCGCTTTTGCTGAGGGCTACAGAGCCCAGCCCCTCCCTGCCCATCCTGATCAGTGCGCAGCACAGAGAAAGCTATGAAAACTCTAAAAGAGGTCTCCAAGCTTTATAAATTCCTTGGGAACACTGGTCTTATCTTCAGTCACTTCTTTTCTACAATGCTACAATGGGCCGGGTAAGTAAAGGTATAGCAATCCTCTAGGACCAAATCCACTGGTCCAAGTAAAAGCCCTGAATGCTGCAGAATCAGTAGAGAGAGACCTCCACAACAGGCTGATTGAGTGGGACCGAAGCATGGCCAGCAGATCCATGAGTAGGTAGATCCACCAGCCAAATCCACCAAGAAAAGGAGGACAAGTGTCAAAGCAGCTGATGAGGCTGTTGTCGGATCAGTAGCAGAACAGCTGGGAGTTGAGGATTCCATTCCTAACCCTGCAAACCAGTCCTCACCATTTACTTTAGCTTTGTGCTGGAGACAGGTTTTACTGCTATAAAACAGAAAAAAATGGCACTAACATCAGCCTCTCCACACTGACCTGACAAAAGATGCAAGTCTTTCTAATCCCTAAGGCCCAGCTCTGCAAAGATTTTCAGGCACCTATTTTCCATTTATTTCCATGGGAGTTAGGCATCTAAATATATTTAAGGATCTAGGCCTTAGTCTCCTGAATGCTCATGAGAAGTGCTGGGCTTACAGCCCTGGAGACTAGAGTCCTCTTTATCCACAGGACAGGTGGTCCTGGCAGCAGTAATTATTGCAAGCTTCTCTGCTGACCTGCCTCAGCCCACCACTTTGACGATTCAGTTTTCATGCTTGTTCAATCTGACTCCCTGCCAACAATGGTGCTAATTAATGCCAACCGTGATCTGGATACCACTCAGAACAGGCCAAGGCTACCACAGACAGAGGCCACAATGAACCACAACCAGATGTCAGTGTCTATTCACTACTGACAGAGCTGGATTTATCATACAGGTGAAGGGCTCTGTATCTCATTGGCTCAGGGGAACGGGTAATCAGTTTCCTCCAACTGAAATGTTTTTGTGACTCTGGTAGACCAGGTGCTAGCTCTTGCCAAGGCTGTAGGCATCAGCTGAGTACTCACAAATTCATAGTTGGAAAACAGATCAGCTCATCTATATATTAATATTATTCAAGATAGGTTTTAGACTTGTAAAGATGTGTTTAGTCTCTATAAAATGCTTGGAAGTTGCTGCATGCATTAATTTTACCTGTAATGTCTGTATCCCATGCTACAAGGTAATATGCAAGTTTTGCATTATAATTGTAAAAATGCCTGCTCTGAACTTGTGAATCCAGGCAGACGGAGAGGTTCCCCCACCCATCAAAGACTATCAAAACTAAGTGGGCAATTGTGAAACATCATGATACATCCCTGGCAGGGATGATTTAGCTGATTTTTTGCTCCTGCTTTGAGCAGGGGGTTGAACTACATGACCTCCTGAGGTCCCTTCCATCCCTAATTTTCTATGACTCTATGAAAGACTGGGTTAATGGCCTCACATCTGTGAAGGTGTTACGTGCAAGGAAGCTCATCCCATCAGCTTGAATTCTGAAAGAAGGAAATAAAGATAGCTGACTCGACAACGCTTCATCTCTCTGCTGTTTGGATTCTCACAGGGCTGGAGCAAAGAAACAAAAGCAGAGATCCCGAAGGTCAACCTGGGTTAGCCCTAAAAGACATTCATTGCTGACAGATTACTACAATGGTGTCACCTTTTGGAGCCATAGACTGTAACTCATTTGTATATATGTGTTGCCTGCTTTAACCTGTAAATAATTCAGTTCTTTTTCCTAGTTAATAAATCCTTAGTTTACTATAGGATTGGCTGCAACTATTGTCTTTGGTGTGAGGTCTGAGGTACAAATAGACCTGGGGTAAGTGGCTGATCTCTTGGGACTGGAAGCAAACTGACTCTCTTGTGATCTTTCGTGTAACTGATCACTTATCACTTAGTCCAGCTTGCCTGGGTGTGCCCAATTGGACTGTCTCTGACTCCGTGTTAAGACTGTTACAGTGCTCCAGGAGTTCACATTTGTTACTGGGTTGGTAAAATCTAATTATAGAACACACCACCAATTTGGGGTGTCTGTTCTGCCTTTTGACAGCCTGCCAAGGTTGGCACTCAGTCGCAAACCACTCCAGACACTGTGACAGTTTTTACCTCATTTCTGAAAATAAATCATGAGCTAAACTGCTACTTTAATAAGTAGCTACTGCATTGGAAAGCCTGGTATTTATTTCCAGCATCATTAAAGTGAGGGAGTGTTGTTAACAGTCTCCTGTTCCTCGAAGCACACATTGCTCAGAACAAGATAATTACTCCCCTGACCCACTAGACTTGCATACACACCGAATAACAAGGATTTGCACTAATAAAGCCATGGTGTTTGAGTCCATATTTGTAACCTAGTTTCTTAGCTTTTGTTTCCATAAATAGACTATAAACAGTAGTCAGTCCTTTGTATGAGTATCACATTGATGTGAACAGAAAGTAGTAAGTACTATTTGGCCCCAATTTACTGAATGGTGGCTAAGTAGGATTTGATTACATCCTCCCGGGTCAGCCTCTGCCCCATAGATGAATCAGTCAGCTATCAAAAGGCCAGTTTGACATTAGAGTCCACCAGACTAGATTTCAGTGAAGAAACTGCTAATAATTCACTAGCTAGCACATACCTCTCATAGCCAGAAGGTCTGAAAAGCAGGCTGGTACTTATTCTTTATAGTCTGGTCCTGTGGGACCCAAAGTCTGGACTCCAAAGCCTGCTGGGCAGGTAGGGGAGCTCTTATGTTTTATTGAGCCTCACATTTTTCTAAATACTGATTATGACACTTTCAGAAACAGTGGATGACACTGCAGCTGCAGAATAAATGCATTTCAGAAAGCTGTGAAAGCAGGCCAGACCAAATACTCAAACTGATCTCTTCTGGACTTAACATATCCAAATCTGTACTAATAGGGCTCCCATTAGTCTTACTAGTGATGCAGCTAAATGGGAGACAGCACTGATGGGAACTATTTTTAAATGAAATATTTCCTTGTGTCCACATGGGTGCTAGAACAGCCTTTGCTGCAGGAGAAAGGATTGAAATCTCCATTACAATGCATTAACTCTGCAATAGGCACTGCAGCACACAGGTTAATTTAACAATCTCAGTGTTATAAGACAAGATCTCTGCACCAAGAAGCTTAAAATCTTAGGCCTGGTCTACACTACAGTTACATCAATGTAACGCAGCTTATGTTGACCTAATAATGTTTGTGTCTACGCTACCAGATCCCTCCCACTGATGTAACTCGCCTGCTACATCAACTTAATTACTCCACCTCTGCGAGAGGTATATCATTTAATTCCACTTAGTGAAGTTGACGTAGAGGCAGTGTAGACACTGCGTTGCTTACCTCAACTTAACTGGCCTCCAGGAGGGATCCCACAATGCTCTGCCTTGACCGCTCCGGTCACCATTCTCAACTCTGCTGCCCAACAGCTAGGTACATGGGAAACAGCCTCTCCCCTGTTAAAGGACTGGGAACTTTTGTATTTCCATTTTCTATTTGTTCAGCACGGAGACTTTGCCTATCCAGTTGAGCATGCTAGCTCCACATCCCAAACAAATTCCTGCTGGAATACATAGGAGGTGGTGAATCTCCTGGGTCTGTGGGGAGGAGCAGCTGTACAGCTCCAATCCAGCTGTAAAAACATGGACATATACGAGTAGATCACTCAGGGTATGGGGGAGAAGGGCTACACCAGGGGCAAGCAGTAGTGCCGAAAGTAAATCAAGAAGATGCAGCAGGCATACCAGAAGGCAAGGGAGGCAAAAAGTCTCTCCAGTGCAGCACCGCAGACATGCTGCTTTTGCAAGGAGCTAGTTGCATGATATTCTCTGCGGCAACCCCACCACGACCCCCAAGAGCAGTATGAATACCTCGGAGGAGTTGGAGTTCCAAGCCACCACAGCCAACACTGAGGAAGAGGAGGTCTTAGACAAGGAAGAGGAGGAGGAGAATGGGAGACAGACAGCGGGGGATTCACTGTCTTGGCGAGCCAGGACCTGTTTTTAACCCTGGAGCAGTCCAGCCACTTGCAGCTCTGGAATACTGCAGGATAAAGTGTGTGGTGTTTGTAATGCTCAATATAGTAATACACGACTGAGCAGGGTCCATGCTTCCCTAGAGATGGCATATGAAAAAAGGCACAAAATATTGTGTGTTGCAGATGAAATCAGGGGAGGGAGCAAACTGCATCATGGGACATTGAAGCCATGTTCCCAGTCACCCATGAAAGATTGTTTTGGTCCCATGAGGCACTGCAAGCAAGCCCTTCTCAAAATCCCCCGTGGCAAGTTACACTGTGGGAGAACTACCCATGGAGCACTGGTCTCAGAATCGATGCCAGTGCTGCTAGTGAGAACGTGCTCCACTGACACAAGGCGCGTGGTGGGGACATGCACAACTGACTTAATTACTGTGGAAGCTGGATGTCGACTTAACTAAAGTAGACTTATGTTTGTAGTGTAGACATGCCCTTAGACTGATAGATAATACAAAGAACTGGGAGAGCAATAAGGGGATAGTTATTGGTGGTGGAAACAGAAGATAACTAAACCTGGAGAGAGGAAGAAATGTCCTTGGCAGAGCATTTTTCAAAATATATTGAGGTTGCAGTCATTTAAATTGTCAGTAAGTCATTTTTAATTTATCTGCTTGTCATTGTGGTCAGGAGCAGAAAGGTAGTGCAGCAAACCCAAGTGGAGATTATTGCTGGATATACACCCAGCATCCAGAATTAGACTCTGCAAGCTCTCTATCTATGTGACACAGATTGTTTAACTCTATTGTCTTGAAGAATCTCTCTAGTCCACTGGACAGAGCTGTTGCCCCTAGGATAGGACGTTGAGGGTTTAAACAACATAAAGGTTGTTTCACCAGAACAAATTATTTGTATTTTTTCCTCTCTGTATGGTCTAAATTCATCATTTCATCTTTGTAAACAAAATAACTAAACTAGAAGGCACTGACAGGTAATCCAAACCATTTAATGTGTATAAACACAGCCAAGCTAGAGAGAGGAGAAAGTAGCAGCTGGCCACAGGAGACGTTAAGAGCTACAGGAACAAAAAGGACCCAGGACAGAACAGTGTTAGCCATTAAAATGACCAAATTAAACAAGGCACAACCAGAGCTAACCCCTGAGCAAATCCAGAGCTTTAAAAAGGAATCCTGATAGTAAATAATTGTGTAACCCTTTCACTGTTGGCCCTCAACTTCCATAACCCATGAACACCCCACAGCAGTGAATGAGCTGTTTGGCTGTATTTGGTACACGCAGAATGCTCTGCAGATGCATTCTACGTGCATGTATTTGCAATGTTTGGCAGCCAGTCCACTGGCTTAAAAATGGAAATTAAATGCAAATTCACAGTCATGGTTTGTGGCATTCCTTAAATCTTAACCTGTAATCAGCCAAGCACAGAAATAAATTACAAATAAAATTCAAATCTCTTGTATTCAGATAAGTTCCACCTTTTTCCTATTTCTATTCACTCTGACATGGACAATTAAAGCTTTTTAATGACACTTCACTCTAGACTTATTTTCAATGCCTCATATGGTAACTATATAGTAGCAGCTGGATGAAGCAACAGTTGCTGCAGATCCAGTGTCAGAGTGTGACTGACATGCAGACGGCTGCTTGCGCTGAGAAGACAAGGAACGTTCCTGTGGAACCTGTGATTCCTGGTCATATGTCATAATGTGACCAAGGAAAATTAGCTAATAGTTCTTCCCAATTTGTCTTCCTTGCTTTCCTTTTCTCCTATGCCTCCTGCTAAGTAGTCACCTGGTTTGCTCTCCTAATTCAGAGCTATTTGAGTTGACTGCCACAAAAAGAGTAATTTATAAATGAAATAAAGAAAGGAGAAAGGTAGATGAAAAATAAATAAAACTTCCCAACAGCAAGCGATTGTGGCCAAGAGATGTACTGGAAATGCCATCATTTAGCACATTTTCGACCACCTATGACCTCTTCATACCTTTCTTCCTCCAGCTCCTGGTTCTCAGAGACCTGGATCCCTTCATCTGATGCTGCCTCTGCAGTTGTCCTCTCTTACAGATGCCTCTCTTTCTCTCACGCTCCCTGACCTGGGATCTGACCAGGGGCAGGTGTTGGACTTCTCTCCTACTCCAGCTACTTCCAACCCCTCCTATTACCCCGTTCCCACTCCTTCTCTTCTTTTGAACAGTACTGCATCTGGCTCTTTTCTCCTCTCCCTCTCTATGAGCTTGTCTTCACTTACCTCCGAGATTCGATGGCAGTTGACTGGAGTTACGGAAGCTAGGCAAAAAACTTGCATAATTCCCGTCGACTTCTCTGCTTCTCTTCACCGCGCCGTCTTCACTCAACCGACGGGAATCGCATTCCCATCGATGCAGCGCTACACTATTTGTGGAGGTGGTCTTAATATGTTGATTTCTGGATCGACTGAGCAGGTCTTCACTGACCGCTCAGTCAATCCAGAGAAATCGATCTGACGGTGGCAAATTCACCGCCATCAGTGAAGACATAGCCTATGCTGCTGTCATCTACCATCCACCCAACTCCTCCCCATCAGCCTTCCTTGCTGGTTTCAACTCCTAGCTCTCCCTCTTCCTCTCCTCACAACCTCCAATGCTCCCCCTTGGGGACTTCAGCTTCCATATTAATGACCCAGCCAAAGCTTAGCTGCACTTTTCCCCACACCCTCACCTCTTCATTCAACCTGCAGCCCTGGTTCAACACCCCACTCACCAAAAAGGATGTTCGCTTGACATGGTCTTCACCAAGCACAGCTCTCTGTGATCTCTCTGTTGCTGAGTTCCCCCCTCCAACCATCATCAAGTCTCTTTTACATCACCTGTCACCGCCCCTCCCACCCATGCACAGTCACCTGGCCTTTCTGTGACTTCCAATCCTTCAGCATTGATGACTTCTTGTCTGCTCTCAGCCCTCTCTTCCATGCCATCTCTTTCCTTTCTTCTATTGATATGGTGGTTGTTTCTCTCCATGCTTCACTCTCCACTTCCATTGGCTCTTATGCTCTTCTCTGCCATTGTAAGGTCTGCCCTGTCAATCTCCAGGCCTGGTTCACCCCCAACATCTGTTTCCTATGATCCTCCTCTCACACTGTAGAGTGACTCTGGCAGAAATCCCGTGACCAGGCTGACTTCCTCCACTCCAATTTCGTTCTCTGCACTTTCAGGTCTGTCATCTTTCTAGCTAAACAACTCTAATTCTCCAACTTAATTTAGCCTCAGACCTGGACTCCTCGCTGCCTTTTCACCACCTTAACTCCCTTCTCTAATCCTCCCCTCCTCCTACCTCCACTTCTCTCTCCACACAGGATCTTGCCAATTTCTTTCAAAAGAAAAAATGACAAAATATGACATAGCCTTTCTTCTCCCCTCAGCTAACCTTCCTTTCCCCCCTACAATTCTCTCCTCTTTCTTGCTATCACAAACACAGCAGTTTCTCACTGTTCTCCTCCACTAACCACTCCCATTTGCTCTAGTGATTACATCCCATTTTATCGCCTGATCTACCTTGCACCCACTTTCATCCCCTCCTTTACACGTCTCTGTAAACTCTGGCGCTTCTCCCTCACACTACAAGCATGCTTTAGTCTCTCCCATCTTAAAAAGTGCATCTTTAAGACTATTTGCCTCTCAAACTATCACCCCATCAGACTTCTCCCTTTCATCTAAGCTCACTGAACATGTGGTTTACAATTATTGTCTAGAGTTCCTCTCCTTCAGTTCCACTCTACACCCTCTCCAATTTGGCTTCTGCACCTTGCCCTCTCCTGAAAAATCTCTCACCAAAATCTCCGATGACCTCCTCCTAGGTAAAGCTCAGAACAAGTATTCCATCCTCATTCTACTTGCCATGTCAGCGACCTTTGACCGCATCAACTATACTCCTCTTCTTGAAATCTTGTCTTCTCGTCTTCCATGACTTTATTCTCTCCTAGTTCTCCTCCTTGAAGTCTTGTCCTCGCTTGGCTTCCATGACTCTGTCCTCTGCTGGGTCTCCTTCTACTTGTCTAACTGCTCCTTCAGCGTGTCATCTGTCGTTGGTCCCCTTCTCTTCTCTATCTACAAATACATCTTATATGTGGGTAATCTTACCCAAATTCGACTATCATCTCTATGTTGACAACTCATAGATCTACATCTCTAATCTAAACTGGTTTCCTTCTGTCCAAATTAAAATCTCAGCCTGTTGCTCCACATCTCTGAATGTCTAGCCATCAGTTCAAACTCAACATGGCTAAAACAGAGGTCCTAATATCTCCACTCAAACCCTCCCTGCTACCTCCTTTCTAAGTCACTGTGATGACACCATCATCCAGCTGGTCACTCAGGCCCAATGATAATAAATAATAACAATTGGACTGGACACTACAGCAGTAACCATACAATGCAGCCCTTCACTAGCATTGAGAGGGATTACACTTTTTCCATTTCTAGAGATCTTTTTCCATCTCTAGAGTCGATCTAACTCAAAAATGACCAAAATTTAAAGGCTGTCTTAGGGATTGCTTCCAGTGTGGAAATGCAAGTACACAGAAGACCGGGAGGCCAACTCTCAAAGGTATCTTCAACAGGATCGCCAGACACAATATCTGGGCACTCAGACTGGCATATAAACACACAATGCCCATTCTATGTGCCCAAAGAAGAGTATTCTATTAAGTTTGAAGTTTCAGATTCCATTTCAAATAAACCTGATACACCAAAAAGGGAAAGACCAAAAAAAGTGAAAATTAAAGCAATAGGAAATTACAATGTCTCCTTTTTACTGGTATGTACAGTATTGACAATGAACTGAAGAAGAAAGAATATGATAAAAACTACAATATAGAGATGAGGGCCAAAGTCATTACAGATGCACCCATTTACACCACATGTGAATAGGGCCTCTAGTCTAGGGCTCAATTGTGTGAAGTGATGAATGCCCACAATCCCCACTGAAGATAATGGGTCACTATAATTGAAGTGAGTGAGGAGTTGAGGGTTCTCAGCACTTTGTAGAAGAAGCAAAACACCTCACAAAGCAGGGCTCCCTTTATATAGGAGCAGGTTAACTGTTACATATAACCTTTCCACACTGCAGTTAACTTCCATTCTATAGCACAAGATAACTACCAATACAATCTGCTTTGGGTATTGCAGTACTGAATGTTTTATCCTCCTTACAGGAGAGCTAATTTCTTAGTTCAAGATCACGAGGCATTTCTTAGGACAGCACTGACAGCATTTTGGCAGTGAAGTCTTTTTGAAGCCAGTGTGGAATCATGAATCAGCAATGAAGAATTCCTTCCAGATAAACACTCTGGCAATAAAAACACTTGAAAAAGTGTAAGTTTAGCACAATAAGATTTTCAATACATACGGTATATTCCACATGGATCAAAGTGCTCATTTGAGTGGGCTCCCCAGTTCCTTCAAAATGGCAGCATGGTTAATTAATAATTCGAAATAACAGCCAACATCAGAGAACCATCTTCCATACAGCGTATGGAGCATTGGAGAGATTAGCTTTCATTATTATTAACCAGAGCAGCAATTCTAATTCCCCTGTGAACACTGGTAAAATTGCATCCCTTGTGCTGTAACTCCCACTTTTTTGGAATGAAATGTATTTTGTTATTTACAACAAATACATAAAGCACAATCTGTATAATAAGATATAAAGAAAAATATTTATATAACCCAGGACATAAACTGAGTTCTGCAGATACAAGACCACAATAGATAAAAGTCTGCCGGGGGACAAGAGGGCAGAGGCATGAGCCAACACCACTCTATTTCACCAGGGGTACCAGAAGCTTCCGAGACATCCCCAAAGACAGAGAGAGAAATGCACTGATTCATCACCTTTCCTGGGCAGCCAGTGCTGGCAGAGTTCCTACTGAACTAGGTTGCAATTTAAGGCTGCCTCCTCTGGCATAATGCTGGTATCAATCTATTCCACTGGCACAGCTATTTTTGAACCTGTAACCCTCACTCCTATCCCTGTTTTATCATTAGTTGTTCCCTGTAATTACTTAAGCTCCGGGTTCAGTAGTTCCTCCCTTTGGGCTAAGAAGGGTGCCTTCAGATATGGGTGGACGCAAAACCCCATTAGCACACAGGGTGTTACTCAGGCTCCACTGATGGTGGCGGTGAATCCAGCCCATATATTTGGTCTTCCACTACAGCCAATTTATAAAAAGTACATGTAATGAGAGGTGAAGCAAAATTAAAGGGTATATTTAGCATATGTACATTACAATATCATCATACACATATACAGTGATGGGGTGCATCAACCCAGCACTAGTGAGGCGAGGGTTAAGGAGCTGCTCTGGACACAGGAAGCCCCGCCCCTTTGCTTCTGTGGGGCATGCTCCCACTGCAGGGATCATTCAAAAGAGAGCAGTGCAGCTCAGCCTGGGCTTACTGAGAAGGAGAGCAGTTACGTGCAGCAGCCTCCTGGGGAGAAGCCACTGGGACCAGGCCTTCCAGCCAAGCCACTGGAAGTCCTTTGTCCACTGGAGCTGAGGGTGATGACTCACTGCTGCCAGGAGAAGGGGCTTCGGAGACGGACCAGAGAGGAAGCCAGGAGGGATCCCAAGGCCAACCCATGCCGATAACAGAGAGACAGGAACAAGGATAGGAAGCCACCAAGAGAGCATGCGTAAGTGTACCAGACCCTAGACCACATATAGGGGCTACTGTTTCGAAAGGTCCTGGATCAGAATCTGGTGGAGAAGGGTGGGCCTGGGTTTCCCAACCCCAATGTTTTTTACTATAGCTACTAGGCAAGGCAGCCTTGGACTCTCACCATTGGGAAACACTATCCACCCAACACACACATACACACACAACTCCTCCCATATGGCTACAAGAGTCTGTCAGGCTACAAATCATATTTTGTTTTTGTTTTTGTTTTTTAAATTACCTCACTCAGATTATTAAAAGGGGTGTTTGTAAACCTGATTTATTTTTCATCTTTTATGCATTTTACTCAGCTTTGACAGTAAGACACTGAATTTTATTCCTAGTCCTTTTTTAATCAGAGTTCAGCTTTCTGATTCTCATACCCTGATAGAATTGCAATGTCCAGGTTGCACACTGTACAGGAATGTTTCAGTCCATCTGTTTTCAGTTAATTATATTTAAGTATCATGAAAGCTTTTCTCTTAACATTAGTGTCTATAAAACCTCTTTCTTAAAAAAACAAACCCTAAAACTAAAATTTGTGGCCCAAACATCCATAGTTTCCCCCTGCTCCAGTCTTACCTTCTGGTATGTCACTGACATTTCCCTCTAAAGAATTCCATCTGCCTTCTGTTTTAGAACACCTGAGTCTGCCTCTACTTCTGCAGCAAGATCTAAAATCTCTTTTTGGCTATTTAGTGGAAACTGACAGTGGAGATCTCATTTCCAGCTACTTCAACTGCTTGCTGCCTTGTCCAAGGGTTCTCTGAATAATTTCCCTCCAGAGATTTGGAAGAGAATATCTATACAATAAATGATCCAATGCTAACAAGCCAGACTGTGATGTCTAGAACATAAATATACGCCCAGCATTTCAGTAACTCTGCTATTATAAATTGTCTTGATAATGCTCACAGGATAGCTACTGGATTACACTGGATTACACACACATTTTACAAACTGATCCAATTTTAACTCATTCATTCACTGGCATCCAGTGCACTTTAGCTTCCCTTCTTGAATGCTGCATCACTATCAACAAGAACCAATATTTTCAAACTGACATGCCTAAAATTAGGAATATCAATCCAAATTAAATGCCCCTCTGAAAATTAAAAGGCTTGGTCTACACTTACCCCATCGACTGCTGTGCTTTTCTTCCGCACGCCATCTTCACTGCACTGCGCTGACGGGAACCGCGTTCCCATTGACACAGCACTACACCACTTGCGGGGGTGGATTAACAGCGTCAACTTCTGGATCGACTGAGTGGATCTTCACTGAACGCTCAGTCAATCCAGATAAGTCAATTTGATGGCGGCAACTTTGCCGCCGTCAGTGTAGACATGGCCTAAGTTATTTTTAAATGCTTAAATAAGTATTTATGTGCCTAGCATAAAAAATTTTCATCTAGGTAAGCTAGTTTTTTTTAGCAAAATTATATTATTTTTGTGTAATTATTTTGATGCATATAGTGCCTGCTGCAGCCAAACACAACACTTGTATACACACATTATATTCATCAGTATCACCAACCCCAAGCTTTAAAAACCATGAGTCAGGGACCTGAAAATTATGAGATTAAAAATAATACATTTCGGGGGTTTTATTACTTGCCTTTTGTTTTTTGACATTAACATTTGTTTTCAAGCTTTTCTCTGCAACCATGAGGACTAGAAACTTTTTTTTTTAAATGAAAGTTGAGAGTCTTATGAAATAACATGATTCAAGAAGCTGAGGCTTTAAGAAAGATCAAATATCACACGACTTGCAACAAAGTTGTGATTGGTCACATTCTGATCTCAGTTAAACAGATGTAAGTCAGGAGTAACTCCACCAATCAAATTACTCCTCATTTACACCCATTTAACAGATAAAAATCTGACCTGTTTTCTACCCAATATGCACATCAAATACACTATTAAAAACTTCATTTAAATAATGTTATAGAAAACCAAGAAATTAAAAGTTTAGGGTAATAGCAGTTCTAAATGCAGATCTTTCTGAAAAAAGAATACTGGTGTGAGTGAATCTTAGATTGGCTCCAATTTCAATCCAGGTGTTTCTTCACTGCAGAATGGGATATCATGATGGATAACAGCCATGGAGCTAGAGGAGGCAACATTAAAGCAGGATTCCCAGGTTCTACTCTCAGTTCTTCCAAACTGACAATATGTGACCTCCGGAAAGTAACTTGATCTCTGTGTCTCATTTTCTCAATTTGAAAATGGATCTGATAATTCTCACAACTCCTTTATGAACTACAATAAGTATTAATGTATGCGGAGCCTGTTGAGAGTCTCAGATGAAAGGCGCTATGGAAGTGCAAAGCACACTATTATGTCACACAAATGAAACAGAACTAAGGGCGTGTCTCTACGAACATAGTTTGTGGCAAACTGGGGTGTAAATCTACCCCATCATAGCCTGCCATGCACTAACTGTCTGTGTGGACCCTACTGCATGCACTCTGTTGCTATGCAAACAAAGTTACTCACCATGTGCAGTAAGGATGGTTCATCAAAATGTGTGTCCGTGTCACTGCGCTGCTGATCGGAGAACTTTGCTAGCGGTCCATCCTGCCTGCGCGCATTCGCTGCTCCTCGCCTGCCATGAAAATAAACCAGCATGCGCAGGCATGCCCTTCTCAGTTCCTTCTTTACCGCAGACTCAACTACTAGAACTCTGAAGTAGGGGGAGGAGGGCGGGTCATGGAGCACCCATAGGGACACACATCTCAAAGAACCATCGTTATTGTACAAGGTGAGCAACTTCTTCTTCTTCTTTGAGTAGTGTCCCTACGGGTGCTCCACCGTAGGTGACTCCTGAGTAGTACCTACCACTGGAGGCTGATACAGATGATACTGTGCCACCGAATTTGGCACCTGCAGCTGAATTCCCCAGGATGAAGTAGTGTCCTGCAAAGATAGGCACAGGTGTCCAGGTAGATGCTCTGCAGATTTCTGATATACAGATACCCTTTGAGAAGGCGACGGACGAGGAGAGCAACCTTATAGAATGCCTGCATATTGAAGATGGGGGAGCTAATCTTACGCAATTGGTAACAGAGCTTAATCTGGCCAGAGACCCACTTAAAGAGTCTCTAAAATGAGATTGCTGTACCTTTTGACCTATCTGCAATGGACAGGAAAAGTCTCAGGGATTTCCTGAAAGCCCTTGTCCTGTCCAAATAGAAGGCCAAGCCTCTTCTCACGTCAAGCGTATGGAGGATGGCTTTCCTATTGTCCTCATGAGGTTTGGGATAAAAGATTGGAAGCTGAGTAAGCTGATTCATGTGAAATGCAGAAGTCACCTTGGGAATAAATTTCGGATGTGGTCTAAGTGTGACCTTGTCTGAGAAGAACACAGTAAAAGGGGAATGGGCCATCAAAGCTGCTATTTCCCCTATCCTTCTTGGCAGAGGTGGTGATGATGAGGAACGCCATCTTCAGGGAAAGGTGAGTTAGTGAACAAGTGACCATGGATTCAAATGGCAGTCTAGTCAGTTTTTTTAACACTAGGTTGAGATCTTATTGGGGAGTGTGGCGCCTGGGTTATGGCAAGAGGTTTGTCAGCCTTTAAGAAACCTCTTCATAGTCGAGTGGGAGAAGACTGAGTATCCTTCTAGCTGCTAGTGGAAGGTTTTAATTGCTGCCAGATGAACCTTCAGTGAACTAAAGTCAACAGGTAGTTTAGGGCAACTGGTAGGGTGGCTGCAATAGGAGTGACACCCTTGGGCTGGCACCAGATCTGGAACCTCTTCCATTTCTGAAGGTAGGTATGATGAGTAGTTCCCTTTCTACGGTGTAACAGCATCTCCTGTACCTCCTCAGAGCAAGAAGTCTCTATGCACCGTAACCATTAAAGAGCCAGGCTTTGAGCCATAGAATCTGTAGGTTGGGATGGAGAGTGCATCTCTTGTTCTGTGATAGAAGGTAAGGAGTGATTGGAAGAGTCATCAGTGGACATAGTGCCAGCTGTGACAGGTAAGGGTACCATGTCTGTCCAGGTCAGGTGAGAGTAATCAGTATGACACTTGCTTTCTCTCTTCTTATTTTCAACAGCACCTTTAGTAACAGAGGGAATGGAGGGAAGGCGTAAAGAAGGCTCTTGTCCCAAGGAAGGAGGAGAGCATCTCCAATGGAGCGTTGTCCAATCCCAACTCTGGAGCAGTACTGTGGATGTTGCTTGTTCTGGTAAGTAGCAAACAGGTCTATTATCAGTGTTCCCCATTCTCAGAATATGTCGTGTAGCAAGCATCACCGACTCTATTTCCCATTCATGGTGATGCGGGAATTTGCAGCTGAGACTGTCAACCATCGTGTTGTGTATTCCTGGTAGGTAGGCCAGTAATATTAGGACACTGTGGGAAATGCACCAGTTCCATAGTTTTAGTGCCTCTATGCACAAGAAATGAGATCTGGCACCTCCCTGTTGGTTTATATAATACAAGCAGGCCATGTTGTCTGTCTTGACTCTTGTGTGTGCGTCTTTGATCAGCAGGAGAAAGTGAGCACATGCATTTCTGACTGCTCTGAATTTGAGCAGGTTGATATGAAGGCATGTTTCTGTTGGGGACCATTTACCCTATGTTGTGCGACCACTAAGATGCGCACCCAATCCTATGAGGAATGCATCCATGGTCAGGAGTAGAGATGGGGAAGACTGAGCAAACGGGATTCCCGTACGGACATTTGCCGGGTCCTTCCACCAGTCCAAGGATCGCTTGACCCTAGTAGGCATCGATAAACAAATTCTATGTTGTCTCTGTTCGGCCAGTAAACCGAACTGAACTATGCTTGGAGGTATCTCATGCGTAATCTGGCATGAGCAATAACCAATGTGCCCCAGAAGCTGGAGGCAATGTCCGGCTGAAATTTATGGGCTGGATTGTACTGTCTCTATCAATGAGGAGAGACTGAGAAATCTGTGATGTAGTAGGAGCGCCTTTGCCTGAGTGGAGTCAAGGTCAGCTCCTATGAAGTCTAGCCTCTGTGCCGATGCTAAGGTTGATTTTTGTTGATTCATCTGTAGGCCCAGATTCAGAAACGGGTCCCATGTGGCCTGAGTGACTAGTTGGGCCTCTGTGAAGTACCGTGCTCTGAAAAGCTAATTGTCCAGGTAAGGATAAATCACAATGCCTTGAGAATGTAAGTGGGTCTCCACTACTGAAAGGACCTGAGAGAATACTCTGTGGATCAATGAGAGGCCGAAAGGGAGTACTCTGTACTGGTAGTGGTCCTAGCCTAACGTGAATCTGAGGTAACGCCTATGATTTGGTATAATAGTAATGTGCATCTTGAAGGTTAATGGCTGAGAATCAATCTCCTTCCTCTAATGCTGAAATGATTGTTGATAGGGTGACCATCTTGAATTTCTGTGCTTTGACTCTGAGGTCCAGTATGGGTTTCCAGCCTCCCTTTTTCTTTGATATCAGGAAGTGGTGAGAGTAGAAGCCTTTGCCTCTGAGATGTACAGGCACAGGTTATATAGCTCCTATGCTGAAGAGATGGTTTACCTCTTAACATAGTAGACTCTTGTGAGAAGGGTCCCTGAAGAGGGACAGGGAAGGGTGTTTGGGAGGCTGAAGAAATGTATGGCATATCCATTCTGGATAATCTCTAACATCCACTGGTCGGAGGTTATCCATTCCCCAGGTGCTGTGGAATGGGGTAAGGCAGTCTCCGAAAGGACAGGCAGTGTCTTCCAGCCTGAGGCTGCAAGGAGAGTGTTCACTGGCGCCACAACCACCCCATCAAAACTGATGCTTTGAGGTGGAGGGCTGAGATGCAGTCAGTAGGGGTCCCTGATTACTTTCGCCTAGTGAACCTCAGTTTCTTCCTTTGCAGCTTGTAAGCTCTTTGTGATGAGTACTGGGAGATGTAGTGTGATGACCAAGGCTTAAACAGTGGCTGAGGGCTGTATTTCCTCTTGTAGGCCGGTATGTATATCCCTAGGGATCGAAGAGTCACCCGTGAACCCTTCAACATGTGAAGAGATGTTTCGGTCTTCTCAGTGAATATTTATCCCCTCAAAAGGGAAGCCAGATGAATGCAGCCACGAAGCCTGACTCATAATAATGGCTGTGAAAATCAAGCATGCTGCTGTGTCAGCCACGTCAAACATGAACTGAAGAGACGTTTTAGCCACCAACTGGCCCTCGTTGTTTATGGCCTTGAATTGGTCTTTATGGGAGTCTGGAAGCTGTTCAATAAAGGAAACAAAGAATATAACTCTGGTAGTCATATTTTGCTGGCAAGACCTGGTAATTTGCTACGCGGAACTAGAGGGTGGCTGATGAATATGCCTTCCTGCCAAATAGGTCCAGATGTTTCCTATCTTGGTAATAGGGGGTGGATTTAAATTGATGCAGGTGGCCACTAGAATTAACTGCATCCATAATAATGGAATTGGGAGGCAGGTGGGAAAATAGAAATTTCATGTCCTTTACCAGCACATAATACTTTTTGTCCGTCCACTTGCATGTTTGTGGGATGGATGCAAGGGTCTGTCATATGACTTTGGCAGAGACCAGGTGTGCCTCATTAATCAGGAGGACCACTCTGGAAGAGGTGGAAGAGTGTAAAATGTCCACCAATTTGTGGTGAGGCTTAGTCACTTCCTCCAACTGTAATTTGCAGGACTTCTGCCACCCTCTCAGCTAGGCCCCAGAATGATTTAAAATCATCAGCCATGGATGGCAGAGAGAGCCTCACCAACTCATCCGGTGAGGATGACAAGAAATGAGCTTGAGGAGTGTCTTCCTCCCCTGCCTCAGCCCCAACTTCCTCCTCTGGCTGTTCAGCAGGTTCTGAAGCCTTCTGAAGGAGGTGCCTCCTTGCTTGTTGATATGCCAGCCTAGAGGCATTGAAGGCTTACTGCCTCTGAACCTGCCAAGGGTCCCAGTATGGCCATGGAGGGTAGGGGGCTGGTGCCTGGTACTACTGTTGGCCAAACCATGGAAGGGTTGAGTGGACAATGTGCCTGGTGTCCATAGTGAAATTGGGTCCATAGTGACAGGTAAGAAGAGCGGTGGCAACCCAAGTCCTCTCATTCACTTTCTGACTTCAACGATGAGAAAGGAGTGCACGGCAGAAAAATGTCAGAGAGTCCAATGCTCTGGGAGAACTTGGTACTGGGGCCCCACTACTGAGTAGGGGCGAGTCCAGTGCGTCAGACACTCAGAGATCCATTGCACATCGGAAATCCAATGGAGCAGATAGCATTGGTACCGGTGGTGAAGGTCAGTACCAAGAGGCTTGCAACAATGGAGCTAGAGATGCAGACCTGGCCATACAGTCCATCAGTGCCATGCACACTGCGATTGGTGCAAGTGCCAATATCCATCCCAATGTAGCCTTCCCTGGGGCGGATCTTCTATGCCTTTCATGCCCCCACGTTACCAGTCTTTTTTGCCTGTGCCCATCAGGTCTTTGGGCAGACCGACTAGCTCTGTTGGCTCGGTACCACACATGCCAGCATTAGGTGGCTTCAATGCTGTCAGTACAGATGATATCGATGGAGCCAGAGATTGCTTCTGGCTCGATTGGGGCTCACTGCGGGGACTCACAGACCTTTCCTTAGCAGTCTTAAGTGAGGTGGGCCTCTCCCACTAGGATTGTTGGGAGGCAAACCCTTTCTTCTTTTCTTTTGGCAAAGCCAACAAAAAACACTGGGTAACAAAAGAAAAGGCTTCAAGGGAAGCTAAAATTAACAAAACTAAAGTGAGTTAATGATCCGTGAATGGACAGCTCTGAGCTCCATTTCTAGCCAGGGGCAGTTTAGAAGGAACTGAGGAGGGAATGCCCACGTGCGCCAGTTAGCCTCCTGGCTGGTGAGGAGCAGCACATGCGTGGACTGGACAGACTGCTACCAATGTTCTCCCATCAGCAGCGCAGTGGCACAGACACACCTAGAGCGGAGCTCCCATACGAACACTACTTGAAGAAAAACTAATAGTTCCCTAGTGCACTTTAATCTACTTCAGTTTCAAAGCAGTGTAGATCAAAGCACGCTGTAGCACTGTGTGTGCAGCAGCATGATTCATGCCGATTGTTAGCAGCAGGCTAACATGAGGTAGATTGACACCCCAGCTTGCCATGAACTAAGCATTCATATAGAGAAGACCTAAGCTTTCCATCTCTATAAGACAGATAGAAAGAACGAGTGGCAATAGGATACTAATTTTAGCCTCACTAATTCACATAATCCATGAGAGAAGAAATCTTTAGTGATTTATGTAGTCCCTCACTTCACTTTTGATCAAGGGCCTGATCCAGTTTCCACTGAAGTCAATAGGACTCCTCCTACTGACTTCAAAAGGCACTCAATTGGGCTCCGAATGAGGTTGGCAGCAGGGTCCCCCTGCCACCTGTTCTGTGGGTCTGCACTGACTTCAAAGGAAGTTGCTCCCATCAGGCCCAGAATGTTGTTTATTACTGAGAGTAATAGGTATTTAAACAATTCAAAGGGACTGATAAAGTTAAAATGTTACAGGATGTGGGGTTTGTTTATGACTTTTTTTCTTTCCCACTGTGTGTAACTGGTTTCTATAGCAGTGTGTGTTGTTACCTAGGATATGGTCAAGGATAGTAATTTTGTTTGGCTATGCTATTTGATTGCCAGATTTGTAGGCAGACTTCAAATTGTGTGTGCATGCATGCGTATGTATGCAACAAGGGGTAAAAGCCCTTGATAATTTAGCTTTTTGGAGCCCAGATCTGCAATTCTTGCACATGTAAAGGCTGCAGAACTGGGACTTTGAAGTTTAAAACGAATGAGGTTTTATTTCGGAAAAGATTTTAGTAAATTTTAGTATAAGGTCTTTTCCAAAGAACAGCCTGCCCGGTATTCAATGGGTTCATTAATTTAACTGGAGTACAAGGACAAGTCCAATTGCTGTCGGAAGGAGGTTTACAAAGGAATTGACTTCAATGGAAATATTGGTATACATGCAAATATACCACTGTTGAAAATGCTAACACAGAAACTGTGCTATATCTTCCAGCTACTGTGAGAGGTACGTGGTGTGTGCTACTGTAACGGCTATGGCATTCATCCCACTAAGAATAATCCCCCACAAAACATTGACAGGCATGAATCCTAGAAAAAAATTTTTTTTTAAACTCAGACAAAATAAATTCAGCTGATTGTCCTCACATGTAGTCACACTGTTTTAGATTCTTGGCTTCAGATACATTGCAGAACAGAATTAAGATAGTCAGTGCATGGAGAGTGGTGTTATAGTCCAATTTTCAAATCAACAGAGTCAATCTGGCATAGAACTAGAGAAAGTCAGTGGTGATTCAGGCCTGGAGTGTGCACCCCTCCCCCCCCAAAAAAGCATTAGTGCCACGGCTTGTGATCCTCCGCCGCAATGGGGCAGAAGTAGGATCTGCCCCTAAGAGTTCCAGAGCCTCTTTGGGTGGTAAATGAAAGTGGCTTAAGACAAGCATTTCCTAATTTGACATCAAATGTCTGAAGTCCCCATTGCACTCCCAATGCACAAGAATTATTTTACAGCTGTGACAGCAGGATGGACCCAGAAGAAAGGCTTTATTGTTTAACTCTTTAAAACATTCTGGAGTTCAGTATGCATGGTAGACTCTATGCAAAATAAGATCTGGATCCTGCAAACCATACACCTGGCAGTAATGCTTATTCCTGTGAGCAGTGCCTCTGACTTCAATCTGAGTAAGGATGACACCTGTGTGTAAAGGTGTGAAGCACCAAGCCTGTACATTTTTTAATACAAATTAAAAACTAAATCCATTTACAGTTTTAGAATCATATAAATTCAGAATAGTTCACAATAAAACACCAGAGGCCAATTCCTCAGATGGTGTAAATTGGTATAACTCCACTGACTTCAATACAGTACACTCACTGATCTCCATAACTCAACAGCACTTTATCACTTAGAACACCTATCCCTACCCTGTTTTACAGTGGCCATTTCTGGCGTGACTCTTCCAAGGTACTTCAGTCTAATCTGTCATATTAGCTGGGAATATACCCAAGAGTAAATCCCTATTAGATGTTTTTTTACAGGTCTAAAGATTGCTTTTTAGGAGAGCTACATGAGGGGCTGGCCAAAATTGCAATATAGAAAAAAAGCCACAAAGCTTAGTTGAAATTCTACAATTTTATAAAGAATAGCTTGTGCTGTTCAGGTCCCCACCTTTCAATAACTGTAAAGGTTTGATTCTTTACTCACTCTCTTTCTAGAGTTACCTACCCCCACTGACTTGAACAGAATTATTCCTTATGTTCACCATGGTAAGTGAGAGGAGACAACTTTTAAGGGCAGAGGACTGAAGCAGAGGATAGTGACACTAGCTAGTGTGTTGAAGGGACCCTTAAAGATCTCACAGATGTATTAGATGGTCAGAGCCCACATGCTTAAGTTTAGAAAAAAACACCTTCAATCATTAACATGAAATAGACAAAAATGGAAGGAAAAACAAACATCCAAGGTCTCAGCTACTCAGTCTGTTTTCTATTCCCAGCGCTTAAGCGTATTAGATTATGATAACTTCCCCATTTATTCGTCTTTCGTTTTGCAAATGTTCAGTGTCCTGGCTCTTTTTTGATACCCTGCTTTGCTCATTATGCAGATAGCACTATCCTTCCTGAAAGCTGAGCCTTCCATAGACTTTTGGACTATATGCCACCCATCTTGTCTCTTGCCCCTGGTGACAGCAGTATGATATGCAATTACAGCACTAGGAGCCTAACTACCCCCTCCTACAGAAACACAGTTGGAAGAAGACTGCACTCCTAGGATCATGCCATGAGGAGAGGCTGCCTTGATATAGAATGGGTGGCAAACCCTGCAGGATGCTTCAGGAAGCTAGAGCCATCCATACAAAGTGGAGTAGAATGTATGAGGCAATCTGTCCAGCACAGATGTTGAACTGGGCAGAATTTCATCATCATCAAAGTCTACTGCAGATGTTGTAAAGATTTACCTGATAAGGAAACATGATGATAGGACATAAAGCAGATACTGACTTTGTTTTTCCACAAATATCAGAACATATTGATTTAAAAGGTTAACACTGACCAGTGTCAATATTTACCTCAGCTCACTCAATCTTTATGTTATCATAGAATCATAGAAGATTAGGGTTGGAAGGGACCTCAAGAGGTCATCTAGTCCAACCACCTGCTCAAAGCAGGACCAACCCCAATTAAATGATCCCAGCCAGGGACTTGTCAAGCCAGGCCTTATCCACCACTTTCTGAGGTAACCCATTCCAAAGCTTCACCATCCTCCTAGTGAAAAAGTTTTTCCTAATATCCAACCTAGACTGCCCCCACTGCAACTTGAGACCATTGCTCCTAGTTCTGTCATCTACTACCATTGAGAACAGCCTAGTTCCATCCTCCCTGGAACCCCCTTTCAGGCAGTTGAAGGCTGCTATCAAACCCCCCCTCATTCTTCTCTTCTGCAGACTAACAAACCTAGTTCCCTCAGCCTCTCCTCATAAGTCATGTGCTTCAGTCCCCTAATCATTTTTGCTGCCCTCCTCTGGACTCCCTCCAATTTCTCCACATCCTTTCTGTAGTGGGGGGCCCAAAACTGGAAACAATACTCCAAGTATGGCCTCACCAGTTCAGAATAGAAGGGAATAATCACTTCCTTCGATCTGCTGGCAATGCTCTTACTAATGCAGCACAATATGCCATTAGCCTTCTTGGCAACAAGGGCACACTGTTGACTCATATCCAGCTTCTTATCTACTATAACTCCCAGGTCCTTTTCTGCAGAACTGCTGCTCAGCCAGTCGGTCCCCAGTCTGTAGCAGTGCATGGGATTCTTCTGTCCTAAGTGCAGGACTCTGCACTTGTATTTGCTGAATCTCATCAGATTATTTTTGGCCAAATACTCTAATTTGTCTAGGTTACTCTGTATCCTATCCCTACCCTCCAGGATATCATGCTGTATAAAGATGTACAACACTAATAGCTAGGGTAAATTAAATTACATGAGATTAATAAAATGTTAATATAATGAGTATTGCTGCAAAACTGATATGTTTTACAAATACATAACATCTCTGTGCTGAAGGAAGTTATTACCAGCTGAATAAACGATGCACAGAGAGGTTAAGGACAGAATTTTAAACACGGATGTCAGAGTTGGACCTGAAACCTAAATCCATACCACGCACCTAAGTAAATGACCTGAACTGCAGAGGTGCTAGAGTACCCACAGCTCCCACTGAATTCACGGAGGACTGTAGATTTTAAAATAGGAAAATGAGACTAAAAATCAGAAATTGGCAGAAGGATTTGGGGTCAGTTATAGAACCTGAAACTACTTTTAATTGTTTTTCTAAACTGACTAGACTGAACATGGATGGTGTCTTTTAGCTGTGAAGCACTATCATACTTTACTCTCTTGTGCAGCACAATGTACATCTTGATACTGGTGTAACCACAGCCCACTATGTCCTGCTGATCAAATGAGGGCTTGCCTACACAGCAGCAATGCACATTAGAAATCACACTCTTGTAAAGTGCACTAATACGTTATTCATTAATTGAGCTGTGTAGATTCTGCTGGTGTGCATTAACATTCCCTTGTGCGCTTTAACATATTGTTTCCAACAACACTATGTTAAAGCACACAAGGGAACTTTTAGTGCACACCAGCAGGGTCTACACAGACCAATTTATGTGCAACATGTTAGTGTGTGTTAGAAAACTCACGCCCCTTACTGCACATTGCTGCTCCATGTAGGGATGCCTTTAATGTCTCAAGGTTAGATCTGCTGTTTCAAGGCTAGACTTGACACCCAGCTGTCAGGGATGCTTTAGGCATAATGAAATCAATCCTACCACAACACAAGGGGATGGACTAAATGATCCACTAAACCTTCCTTTCAAGGCAAATGACTGTCAAAGACATAAAAAGGAGCAGCTCAAGTCTACAGGGAATTAGAGACTCCTTCATATCTAAACCTTAATAAATGCTGCGTTTTGTCTTACACTTGGTGATTAATCCCAATTTAAGAGAGGTTTTTTGTCTTTCAGTTTTATGCTTTTCCTGGGCCCCATCCACATTGTTACACTGCTTTAGGGAATCACAATCTGTCCTCCAAATCAATGTAATATTAGCACCTACCACTGGATTTTCTGAGAGACTGCACCAATCACGGTAGTAGTGGAGTCAGAAAGGGCTGGAGAGAGAATAGGACTGCCAGCTCCTCTTCCCTGCTCACCACACAAACAGACTAGGATCCTGGAGGAGCAGCAGTTGCGGAAACTAAAACCACAAGCAGCCTGTTAACAGGGTAACTTCCCTTTAAGGAGGGTCAGGACCCTGTCTGCCTCTGACTGCCTTCTGAAGGCCCACCTGGGTGTAACTGACTGCCCCAGGTGGCTGCTTTAGGGTTATACTTAGTAAAAAAACAGACCTAACAACAACCTGGACCTAATAAAATGTTACCCAACCTCAGCTAGGGAAGGCACTCCCAAGGAGACAAAGCTCCTGTCCTGAGGGTATGAGCTCCCAGGAGAGCTTACCAGAGCAGGGAGGCTAGAGAGTGTGCTCCTGGAGACAGGAAACCTGTTGAAGAATTCCCCCCACCCAGAGGAGGAAGCCTAGGAGCTTAGGCACCCAGAAAGGCTGGATCTCAGTAATTTCCCAAACAAGCAGGAAGTCCCATCTGTCAGGAACTATGTGCCGCCCTGGGGAAAACTTGCAGATCTCCATGCCCCTCTGGCTCTAGATTTTACCCAGGTAATGGTAAGAGACTTGGCTCCAAAGATAGAAACTCGAACTGAGAGAACCCTGCTGGTAAAGGGTCTGGACTAGTGGACTCGTTTGGGAATAGATACTCTACAATTAAGTCCATCTCCCAGCTAAAACACTGGGGTAAAGTTTTGTTGATGTTATGGGTTGGCTTTTTCTGTTAATAAATCAGACCCTTCAAAGTGGTGGGTATTTAGTACCTGAAGGCCTGCTTGGACTCTCTTATACCCAAAGTGAGGGGAAACCAAGGCAGGGCTCACCCATGGTACCATGCCTGACCGCAAGGGGGTTTGTCGGGATGGCCTGCACTGTAATACAGCCTCACCCCAATTCACCGCAGAGGCAATAGTTCCACCATCGTCTTCCCAGGAACAACCTTTCAGAGGCTTTGAATCTGTTGGGGAGACTGCAAGCAGGCAGAACAGCAGCAGCAACGGGACCATGGATAATGAAGTGGACAGTTTGCTTACAAAATATACAGGTGGCACAAAGCTGGGAGAGGTTGCTAGATCTTTGGAGAACAGGATTAGAATTAACCTTGATGAATCAGAGTATTGGTCTGAAATCAAAAAGATGACATTCAGTGAAAACAAGTGCAAAGTACTACCCCCTTGGGGCACAGGGGAATCAAATGCACAACTACAAAATGAGGAATAACTGACTAGACAGTAGTACTGCTGAAAAGGATCTGAGGGGTCATAGTGCATCACAAATTGAATGAGAGTTAATGTGATTCAGTTGCAAAAGGCTATTATTCTGGGATGCATTAACAGGGATGTCATATGTAAGACATGGGAGGTAATTGTCCTGCTTTAGTAGGTAGTGGTGAGGCCTCAGCTGGAGTACCATGTCCAGTTCTGGGTGCCACACTAAGATCTGGACAAATTGAAGAGAGTCCAGGAGAAAGCATGAAAATGATAAAAGGCTTAGAAGACCTGCCTATAGCATGGGCCACTATAGGAAAACAGGATACTGGGCCAGATGGACCACTGGTCTGACCCAGTATGGCTATTCTTAGTTATGTTCTTATGTGGAAAGGTTTTTTAAAAAAAAACAAAAAAAAAAACCCTGGCATGTTTAGTCTTGAGGAAAAAAAAGACCGAGGGAGGACCTGATAAGTCTTCAGATATGTTAAGGACTTTTACAAAGAGGATGTTGATCAATTGTTCCCCGTGTCCGCTGAAGGTAAAATATGAAGTAATGGGCTTACTCTGCACGGAGGGAGATCTAGCACAGATATTAGGAAAAACTTTCTAAATATAAGTTGACAAACTCCCACATAGATTTCCACCACAACTTCAACAACCACCACTCATCCATCAGACTCTCTCTAGAACACACCCAGCACCAGCATCAACTGCCTGGATACCACAATCAGCTTTCACAATGGAACCTTACAGACAATCATATACACAAAACCCATGAATCACCATACTTACCTTCACAGATCTAGTAACCACCCTAGACACACCACAAAATCTGTTATTTTCATCCAGGCACTCAGATACCCCAGCGTATGCTCCAAGGAGAAAGTCCAGGATACGCACTTAAAACCACCTTCACCAAACAAGAACATTCTAGAGAAGTAGATCACATCATGGAATGGGCCAAGAGAACCTGCGCCAATACAAGAAAAAAAAACAAACCAAAAACAAACAAAAAAATCCCTCCATCAACTGCACTCCTATAGTTGTCACTTAACACTTATGGGTTCCAGTGTGGGATATCATCAGACAATTACAACCCTACCAATGGGGACCACATCCTGAAAGAAATATTTCCCAAACCCCATCTTCTGACCTTCAGACCACACCCCAACCTTGCCAAGCTCATCATTGAAAGGAAGCTTCCCACAGACCAGGACATACCAACTCAAAATGGCACCAGACCCTACCAATACAACAGATACAAAACCAGCAGACATCTCTACTGCTAAAATGATCAACACCCCCCAAAGAACACCTTTCAAGATCCATGGGTCCTACAAATGCCTATCACAACATGGGGTGTACCTCATCCACTGCATCAAATGCCCCAACCATAACTATGTGGGTGAAACAAGAGATAAGACGATCACTAGGCTCCTGAATCAATCACACAGACAAATAATTGAAGAGAAAAACACCTTATCACCTGGCGATGAACACTTTTCACAAAACAATCACTTCATATCTGATTTCTCAGTTCCCGTCTTCAAAGAAAACTGCACAACACTTTCAAAAGATGAGTCTGGGAGCTTAAATTCATAACTTTGCTAGACACTAAAAATCATGGACTCCATAGACACACTGGTTTTATGTCTCATTTCAACCATTTCTAACCCACTAAACCTCCTTTATCTTATGACTGCAGAGGTGTTAATTGCCACCCACTTCATCTTCAATGATCTCTTGCAACCTGTGTTAATTACTTACGCTATAAGTTGTTCCACCTTGTATTTAACTGAGACACTCTGATTACCTTTCCCAGACCTAAAGAAGAGTTCTGAGTAGCTCAAAAGTATGTCTCTTTCACCAACAGAAGTTGGTCAAATAAAAATTCCTCACACAACTTGCCTCTCTAACTACAAGGGTAGTTAAGTACTGGAATAGACTTTAAAAGGAGGTTGTGGAATCCCCACTGAGGGAAGATTTTAAGAACAGGTTAGAAAAACACCCATCAGGAATGGTCTAGATTTACTTGGTCCTGCCTCAGCACAGGTGGCTGGATTAGATGACCTCTTGAGGTCCTTTTGAGCACAACATTTCTATAGGATGGGGAGAGAGCCAGACCCTGTCCCTTAGTGCACTGGACTGGGATGAAAACAGCAGAGGAGGCACAGGGCCTCCAACACTAAAAACATTTATCAAACAGTCTGGAGAGACCTAGAAGGTAGAATACAATGAACGATTTGGATTATAAAATATCTTTAAAAAATTAAGTCTTTTCAAAAAGAGGGGGGGAAACCTATATACTATAAGCAGACAATCCATTGGAAAAGACACAGAATATCCATTTTAAAAAAGAAGGCCCGATTATGCTGCTACTGAGGTTTTAATGGCAAAACTCCAATTGACTTAAATGGGTGCAGGAGCAGGCCAACAGACAATGCAAAGAGAATTCGAGGCCTGATTCTCCAGTCGTCTTACACTGGTAGAATGCAGCGGTGAACCAGGCCCCTCCAAACTTACAGACAATCCCACCCCAGAACTGTCAACGTCCACATCAGTTTGCTCTCTTTTCCCTGCTTTTGACAAGTCAGTCTATCTGCTAAGTAAACAGCATTGGGTTAAAATAGTCTGCTTTTTCTCAGCTGTTTATCATGGGGATTACAATCTACCATGTATCTTGCATCTGGTCAAGACTAAAAAGCTGGAGTATGAAGAACTCATTTTTGCTCACTGTATGTACATGGTTATATGATGGATTACATGTTTATATATAACTAGAGCCAGCCACAAGAATCCTAGTTTCCAAAATCATTCAAGAATTCCCAGAGAACAGTCACTGAGAGATGAAAAACATTGGGCAAATTCATCCATGGAGTATCTCCACTGAAGTCCTTGGAATTACAATGGGGGTGAATTTGGTACTGTGCACAGTTTAGATCCTGTAAGGTGCTGAGCACTTGGGCTCTATCCAGCATACGGTTAGCTTTAAGCATGTGCACAGTCACACTGCAGTTATTGGGATTATGTGCCTAAATGCTTTGCAGAATTGGGGTCACAGTGCTCAGCACCTTACAAGTTCAAATCCATATAGCACTGTTGGAGCTTGAATGAAATGTGTTATTACTGCTATTACTAGTTGTTACTTTATACAAGAGATATGCACAGTCCTTTATACAAATGAACGAAGACAAAGGAATTAATTTCAAGAATAAATAATAAAAGAAAGAACATAAATTTTATTTCAAATATTCTTAGATTTTCTGCACCACTCCTGGTGGTGGGAGTTGGTAAATTACAAAGGATGGGCCCAGTTATTACTAATATTACCAACAATAAACACATCTCCATTCAGCAAAAAGAAAACTGCAGCCCTGTGTACCACAAGTATAAACTGGCTGGGGATTCTTGTTCACAACTACTTGCATTAGAGATATGAGCAAAAACCCCTGTAAATACAATTGGCCAGGTGAAGGGGGTACTTAAAGGAGAGCTTTAGCTAGTTATGCAAGAAAGATAACTATGGATCAAACATTGTCCTTGGATGCGCAGGCAGTGGCAGACAGCTGACACTGAAAACAACAGGAGCCACTCATGCATGCATGCCAGAGGAAAATCAGACCCTGATTTACTTGTTCAGTAGCCCAGCTAGAGGATACATCTCTTCCATCTCATTCGCAAAAGCCTTCTCAGGCATGGAGTAGGCCAAATGAGCCTGTGGCAGGTTGCCATGGGCCCCCTGCTCTTCTTGGTCCTCCAGGTGGTCTCAACCCCTCCAGAACAAAAGGACTCGCAGGCGTAATCTGGTGCAATCACCCATGCTCATTTATTTACAATGTATGTGTACAATCCCCACACCCGGCCCTTCTGGCCCCGAGGCTTTGGGCTGCTTACCCTCTCCGGCCAGGAGGCAAACTGTGTATCAGAGTTCCTCCTGGCCACACCTCACTCTGGTTCCTCCCTAGCTGGTTTATGAATCCCCTCCACCTAGGGAGACAGCTGTTCCCCCTTGCCTCATTAGGCAAGGTTCTGGCTTGCTTTAATCAGCACATTCAGCTGTTGCTTTTTCCTTTGCAGCCTAGGGCCCCCGCTGGCCCACTGTGCCCCAGCCCAGGCAGCTGGGTTGGGGTGGCAGAGGCACCAATGGACTTGTCACCCTCTACTCTGCCACACAGCCGTATGATATGAACATATATAAAATGAAGCAGCGGAGCACTAAATAACAGTGTGTGTGTCACACAAACCATGCTGTCCAACATAAACCAGTCTGCAACCTCACAGACCTTTCATACAGGCATATAATTGGAGTTTGAAATGGCAGGTTTAAGGGTGACTCTACCAACAAGGAACACTGAAATTCTAATCTTGGGTCTCCTCCTACATGTTGGACATGTCAGTTTACCTCTCTGTACCTCAGGTTCCCCATCTATAAAATGGAAATATTAATATTTTCTTACTTAACATTCATGTTGAGGGACATTATGTTAACATTTGTGAAGTCCAATGAACACATACATCACTATTATTACAAGTACAGATTGGGCACTACCTGCAACCAGTGTTTGGAAGGGCCAACTTGAAAGGCGAAAGGCTCCACATCCATTTAAGGCTACATCCTGTAAGTCCTTGCACAGTAATAGTGCAGTATATAAGGCTGTGCTCTTCAAGTAAGATGGAGCCTAGGTACAGCTAAAGCTAAGCACAGAATGACTGAAACACACAACTGCTCTACCAGATCAGACCAGCGTTTCATCTAGTCCAGTATCCTGACAGTAGCCAGTACCAGATGCTATAGAGGAAGGTGCAAGAACTGTTATGGAATAACTTGCCCATAGGGGAAGTTTCTTCTTAGCCTAATCATTTAGATGTGTGTCCATCTGAAGTTTCTCAAGTCTTGACTAATCTAAGTAATTCTGAGTTATCTGAAAATTTTGTCACCTCACTGTTTCTGCCCTTTGCAGAATATAATGAATATATTAACTAGATCTAGTTGAAAATTTTCTGTCAAAGCTGTTTTTTGATGGAAAACTGGGTTTTCAATCAAACTGCTTTCCACAGAAATATTTGATTTTTTTGTTCACTATAAACATTTTGTTTTGGAAACACTGTCACGGTGCCTCATGGCAGTTGTAATTTGGTTGCCTTCTATCCCCTTTCTATTCTAGGGGTAAACCTCCCCAGCCAGACTACATTTCCTGTAATGCACCATGGCCGGGAACTCCCATAATTCAGTCTCTTCTGTTCAAGAAGACAACTATAGTGCATCATGGCACATGTAATCTGCTGTGGAGCACAGCCCATAGAGGAGAAGGGACCTCAACTATAACTCCCATGAAACACAGCAGCACCATTCCCAACAGAAATATTTCTGGTTTTAGCCAAATTTTTCAGTACTCAAATTTCTGGGGAAAAAAATCCAAGTTTTCTATGTAAATTCCCCTCCTTTTTCAAAAGGCTCTAATATTAACACCAGTCATAGGACAGATCCTTGTGACACCCACCCCACTGTTCTCTTCTTGCCATGTTGAAAATTGAGCATTTATTCCTAACTCTTTCTTCTTTCTCTTAGTCAGCTTCTGATCAGTCATAATTTTAATTTTAATTTTAAATAAGCCTTTGACAGACTCCCCCTGAAGAGGCTGTTAAGAAAACTGTCAGCCATTTTTCTTTTTTTTCAACAGGACAGCCAAAGCAGGAACTGTTGCACTGCAGTGGGGAATGGGGTCCAGACAGGGCCACTCCTTCCCCCAGACCCACAACTGTGCAAGGGACACACACACACCCTAGGGGCACTAGCACCTCTCCTAACCATACGGCCTTGGGAGAAAAGAAAGCAGAGAGCATCAGCCAGAGACTCTGGCTGGTAAGAACAGGAGCAGGCAATGTAGGGACCACTAGATATTCTTTTCAAAACTGTTGAAAAACTTAATTTCTCTATCCTGTGTTGATTGGCTGTTTGCTCTAACCCTTCCTCACAGTATCTCTGCTTAGGCTTCACTCTGTCACTTGCTGATCTACCCTCTCCTCCCCTGTTCCCCTTCACCTCCTTCCCTTTTCTTTCCATTTAGCAAATTGCTTCTTAAGTAAATTACGGAAGGTTTTGTTAGCAACTCAGCCATTTCATTCTTCTGTCCTTCAGAACTCTTGCATGCATATCATCTAGATTGGGGTTTTGTTAATCTTTAATTTATTAATTTGTTTGAGCAACTCATCTTCTGACAGCACTGCATATTTATTTCCTAAAAAGCATAGGCACCTCCTCAACATCCTCTCTGATGAAGACTGATTCACAGAACAATTGGCCCCTTTACAATCTTCGTATCCTTAACTGGTCCTTTTACCCCACTAATAATCCAAAAAACTCACTGATTTCCTTGAGGTTCCAGTTTCTGATATTCTTAATGAATATCTTGCTATTTATGTCCTTACCTATATGCACTGCAAATCCTCTCTTATGCCTCCTCCTAACTTATTAATAATGATACTTAGCTCTTCTATAGCACTTTTCAGCTGTAGCTCTCAAAGTGCTTTTCTAAGGAGATGACTTTCATTATCCCCATTTTACAGATGCGGAAACTGACACACAGGGTGGTGAGGGGATTCCCCAAGGTCACCCAGAAGCAGTGCTGGGAACAGAACCTAGATCTTCAAACTCCCTTCACTCAACTTCCATTTTGCCCTTTACCAAACAGGGCTTGTGCTCCCTTCCTATTTTCTTTTTTCTGAAAGAAACCTGCTTGGCTTGAGTAAGCTCTTGAAGCTTGCCTTTTAACTATAAGTGCTAAGCAAAGTCTTTGGTAATGAACAATATTAACTCTCAAGTCTCTTTCATGTCCACTCCCTTAACTGCAATAGCATGCCATAAGATAAAAAGGAAGTAGAATATGGGCAGAGATTGAGTGAGTGTAGCAAGATGTGAGTTTGTGTGTGATCGTTAGTATACAAATCAGGTGCTTACCTATGCTTTTCTCCTGCTACTAGGCAAGAACAGCTTGGTGGCCACGCAGCAGTACTCTGATTAATTCAGGATCAGAGTCTGTAGAACTACCTGTCCTATTCTTCACTTTTTACCTCATACTTACCTGTTCAACACTCCAAACCTTAAACTGTGCAGGATGAAACCCTTAGCCTTCAGCCTCTGGGTACATACTGCAAACTGCGATACCAATGATAAAGACAGACAAGAATCCAGTGGGAATTGGACTAAGACTACCCAAGCCGGGTTTGAGAGAGAAATAAGATGACAAGCAGAAGCTGTCAAACAATAATTGGTTAAGGCAGGGCTCGACAAATTTGTTTTGGAGCTAGGAACCAGACAATGTGGGGTCAGCAGCGGGGCGTCCTGGCCGGAGCACAGCAGCCGCTCTCCCCTCCCGGCCCCGCCCCTTCTCCCCGCCCCTCTCCCACAACATGGGCCCAGTGGCAGGGCGCCCTGGCCAGAGGACGGTGGCCACTCCCCCCAGAGAAATACTAGGTGCCAGACTTAAATTTCTAGGTGCCATGGCGACCTGGCGCCCAGGGTTTGTCGAGCCCTGGGTTAAGGCATTCATAATTTTTTGCACTTTTATAACATCTTCCATCTGAGGATCTCAAAGCACTTTGCAAACATTATTTAGCTTCCAAACATCCCTGGTGAGGTAGAGAAATATCAACACTTCACAGTGGGAAGACTGGGGAACAGGGCGATTAAGCAGAGAGTTTGTGGCAGGGATGAGACTAGAATCCAAGTGTGATGGCGTGGAAGTCACCCTGGTGCACCATGCCTCACTTCCCTTCATCAGGTTATAAACAAGCCCAGACAGACCATTTTTAATCAGAGTACCCCACTTCCAAGGGTCTCCTTTATTAAAAACAACCGTAAGCACAAGTTGCAGCTCACTGAGATGCTCAGGGACATTCAGTATCTCAGGCTTTTAGTCCAACTAGCCATCTCTGGCTCCTTCCTTCAGGAGACTCTTCTTTCCTGCACCTGAAAACAGTCTCCGGTCCAGGAACACTTCCCACTTCCTTCTCAGGGTTACCCCTTTTCAGTCCTTTCTTAAGCTCTCCTCTTCGGAACTGGGCTATACGAGTTCCACATTCTCCTTATCCAGGAATCTCCCCAGCCTCTACTCCCTGAAGCTGTGTTCTGTTAATCAGATTTTCTTGTCCTCCCTCAGCAGGAGCCCTCAGTTCTCCACTCTCGAGCGGAGTTGTGGATTAGCCGGTTGGCCCCCCTTTCCTTCATTATCCTTCAGGCTGCTCAGCAGGCCAGCCTTTCCCTGCTGGTATCTTCTGGTGTCTGCCCCATTTAGAGAGAGGAGGCAGCCTCTCTGTTGGTCCTGTTCTCATAGCTCATCCCCAATTGATTAGGTGAGAAGGGAACCTTTGCCCCACTCTCTCTGCAAGTCTCTTAGCCCCAGACTCTTAAAGAAACAGTAACAGGATTTCCTCCCAAGACCCTTTCCTCTCTCCCAATGTCTCCCACATACTTGTATATATAAGACTCTTACAGGACCATGCTACATGAAGGGTAGGGTCACCATTAGGCCCCTCTTCCCTGAAGGGACAGACTGCCCTGTCACACCAGATTTTATAATCCCAAATCTGGGGCACCCACCACAAAATAATATTTCGCTGTGGCTGGGGGACACTTTCACTGCTGGAAGAGCCCTTGGGTTTGCCAAGCCTGGAGGGTAGAGCAGCACACGCTCCAAGAGCTTGGAAGATGCACAAAAGAATGGAAGGTGGGAATGAGCATCACAGAGACCCATCACAAAGGTTTATTAGGCAGGGGGAGGAGCCTAGATTATCAGTCATCACACTACTGATGACACATATCAATGAACTCATTACAGCAATGGACAATCTTAGGGACATGTAGCTGCAGTTAGGAACCACGGCTGTGCTCCTTGGGATTTAACTATTAAGAGCCAGTGGGATCAGCCAAAAAACAATGTAACAATGTTAAGAATGTTTTTGAAAAAAAATGTAACTCATCTGCACATATAAGGTTTTTCCCTGGCTAAAGGAATGCAAGTGTATGCCATGAAGCCTTTACATTATCTCTAACAGTTCAGCACATCTCTAATTCCAGTTCACACAATGCCACACTGCACTTTCTTATTATGGATGTGCTGCTGACATGTACAAAAACTGATTAGATAGCTAGACACAGGCCTAAGGAAGTACTTAATAAATAAATGACTCCATATTTCACAGTTTTTTTTTTTTTTTACTGTACGCCTGTCTCTGTAGTTTGCTCTGTCCTCTCTCACTACAATTTTTTCTAATTATTGAGCTAAACCAACCAAAGCCACAATCCAAATATTGTTCAATTTTGTCCATCCTTCCATCCCAATGATATTCGTAGCTACCTCTACAAAACCACCCTCTTAATCCTGCTGACAGGCCTCGGAACGCTTTCTTCTCACTGCTGCCAAGTGCCTTCCTTGGGGAAGTTCTATGAACTGGGCTATACATGAGGTCAAACTAGATGATCACAATGTTCTCTTCTAGCCTTAGAATTTATGACTCTATAAATATAGGTCACAGCCATGCAAACTTACCAGTTACCTGGAATCATTTCATCAGGTAACTGCACTACAGTGCCCAGACACACATCTTTACAGAGAAAAAAAGCTAGTCTGAGTGGCCTCGAGGAGACTCATGATTACTTTGCTCTGGGAGGTTTCATTATGAGTGGAGATTCCACAAACTAGATGGACAAGAAGGTTAGGAAAGTTATCTTGCTCTTAGACCATTCTCTGCTAGTCAGTCCACAGACCAGTCACTTAGCCCAGGTCAGTTGCACTTTGGCTCTCACGCCAAAGACAACACTTGTAGCCAATCCTATAATAAACTAGCTAAAGATTTATTATATAGGAAAAGGAAATGAGAGTTGTTTACAAGGTTAAAAAAGGTAAACATATACACAAAAATGAGTTCCAGTCTTTAGTTTAAAAAAAGTAATACAAGTTTCTGTGATAATCAAGCTATATAAAGTTGTTTAGGCCTAACCCAGGCTAAGCACTGGGGATCTTTTGCTTATGCCTAGTATTCCTTGCCCCCTAGAATCCAAGCAGCATTGAGATATAGTTCCTTCTTGTTAGGGGCTTTTACTCCCTTCCTACTCCCCTGCTTTGAGCTGCAATGTTTGCCAATGAAAGGAATTCACTTGCAAGACTTATAACTTGGTGGGGTGATTGGTGTGAGACAGAAAACACAACTCCTCTGATGTTCCTTTCTAACTTTCTAGCATCGACAGGCATTCCTTGTGCAGGCAGGACATAAACACCAGGACATAAACAAAGTGTGCGGCTTTGGGAAAACACTGGCAGGAAAGTTCCAGAGGAGTAGCCGTGTTAGTATGTAAACAGCAAAAACAACGAGAGTCCTGTATCACCTTAAAGACTAACAAATTTCTGCAGGCATAAACTTTCGTGGGCTGCAGCCTACTTCATCAGGTGCATGAAATGGAAATCACAGATAGGAGGTATATATATACATCCAAGGGTAAGAAACAATTAGGCAGGAAGGCTGGCTGAGGCCTCAGCTGGACCTTATCCTTATAAAAAATCATATAGGGCGGATCTGAGGTGAGTGCCCTGATTTCAGACACCTTCCTAGCTGATGTGATAGCTACTAGGAAGGCCACCTTCCATGACATTAGCAGAAGTGGGCAAGTTGCCATAGGCTCGAATGGTGCCCCCATGAGTCTAGAGAGGACCAAATTCAGGTCCCAGGGGGGTATGGGATCCCTGACCTGCGTGTGGGTGGGTAGAGCTTTTCTATGCCCTTCAGAAATCTCACCACCATGGTGTGAGAAAAAAAACTGATCTCCCGTGAATTGGGGGATGGAAGGCTGAGATGGTAGCCAGATGCACCTTTAGCAAGGCAGTAGCTAAACTCTGAAGCTTGAGGTGCAACAGATAGTTTAGGACCTCCTGGATCAGTGCCTGATGGGGCGTAATCTGCTGCGCTGCAGCCCAGCAAATGAACCTCTTCCACTTGGCCAAATATGATGACCTCGTGGAGGGCTTCCTGCTACTCATCAGTATGGTTTGCACCTGAGACGAGCAAGCTTGTTCCTCCAAGTTCAGCCATTCAGCCTCCACGTTGTCAGGTGGAGGGACTCCAGGTCCAGATTCAGAAGGCGCCCCTGGTCCTGCGAAAGTAGGTCGAGCAACCTTGGTAGCTCCAGGGGAGGGGCGACCGACAGCTCCAGGAGCATCGTGAACCAGTGCTGCCTGGGCCACGTGGGTGCAATAAGAATGACCCTCACCTTGACTTCCTTTATTTTTAATAGGATCTTATGTATTAATGGAATGGGAGGGAAGGCGTACAGCAGCCCCCCTGACCAGGGAATGAGGAAGGCATCTGACATGGCTCCCTTGTCCCACTCTTGAAAGTATCAGAACTGACTGCACTTCTTGTTGACCTTGGAGGTGAAGAGATCCACTTGGATCCACTTGGGGAAACCTCCACTTCCAGAAAATCATATTGGTGACTGATGAGTGGAGAGACCACTCGTGAGAAGGTAAAAAGGACCTGCTGAGCCGAACCAGGGAGGTGAGAGACCGCCAGGTGAAAATCGTGGCCTATTGCCAGATTCCAGAGACTCACCTCCTCCAGACAGAGGGCTGGGGAATATGCCCCGCCCTACCTGTTGATATAATACATTGTGGCCATTAGGACTTGAATCACCTTGCCCTTCAATAAGGGAAGGAACACCGTGCATGATAGCTGGATCACTCAAAGCCCTCTGACATTTATGTGGAGCCCCTGTTCTTCTTCCAACCCGGTCCCCTGGGTACTGTGACCAGAGCTGATGTGCACCCTCCACCCCAGGTCCAAAGCATCTGTCACTAGAGTGATTGCAGGGCTCCTGTCTGCAAAGGGCATTCCCTCCATCACCATTCGGGGGTCTAACCACCACTCTAGGGAGGCCAGGACCCATGGGAGAAATGTGACAACCCTGTCCACTGGGTGCCTGCTCAGGGCGAAAGCTGAGGCTAGCCATAGCTGAAGCTGTCTGAATTTCAGGGAGGCATGGTGGAGCACATTGGTGCACGCTGCCATATGGTCCAGTAGCTGCATGCAGACTTGTGACATTTTAAGGGGAAAGGCCCAGAGGTTCCTGATCAGACCAGACATGGCCTTGAACTGGACCTGTGGCAGGAACGCTCTGGCCTGCATCAAGTCGAGGACAGCCCCAATAAACTCTATCCTTTGAACAGGCACCAGAGTAGACATCTGCTCGTTTACTAGCAGGCCCAGTCTGTGAGAGGTGGCTCATACGTGGTCCAGATTGGCTTGGGCCTGAGCCCTTGAGCTGCCTCTGATTAACCAGTCATCCAGATACGGGTAGATTTGTACCCCTCAACGCCTGAGATATGCAGCCACCACTGCCATGCACTTTGTGAACACCCCCAGGGCTGACAATAGGCCAAACAGGAGTGCTGTAAACTGGTAGTGGGAACCCCCCCACCACGAACCTGAGGAACTTTCTGTTACCTAGAAAGATTGATATGTGAAAATATGCATCCTTCAAATCAAGGGCAGCATACCAGTCTCCTGGATCCAGGGAGGGGATAATAGAAGCCAGGGAAACCATGCAGAATTTTTGCCTTCTGATGTACCTGTTTAGTCCCCGCAGGTCCAGGATAGGTCTGAATCCTCCTTTGGCCTTCGGGACGAGGAAATATCGGGAGAAGAAACCTCATCCTCTCATATCCAGTGGGACCTCCTCTACGGCTCCCAGTATGAGAATATTGTGCACCTCTTGTAAGAGGAGTTGCTTGTGAGAGGGGTCCCTGAAGAGGGCTGGGGACAGGAAGGTGCGGGGAGGAGGAGAGGAAAATTGGAGAGAGTATAGCCTGTTCCAGTGGTACCCAGGACCCAGCGGTCCAATGTTATATGGGCCCAGGCTGAGAGGAAAGGAGCGAGACGGTTTAGTAAAGGTGGGGATGTAGGGCCGGCAGCGCCTCATATACCGCGCCATGCATGTGGGACTCCGGGGGCACCGAAGCTGTCTCTACGGGATCTGCAAAGGGGAAAAGTTTTCTAGTAACCGTGCACAGGGCGCACAGGCACCTACAATGGAATGGACATGAGCAAGCACTCGAAGAACCACCTGCTATGTTTAGGCTCAGTTTGGTAGACTGAATAAACTGGTTACCTGACCCTAGGATCTACTACTAATACAAGAAAGGACACTCACCAAGTTTTAAAGGTGATATGGAAAAATGTCAGACATCAATCCAGAAAGCAAGGTAACAAGAACAAATCTGTCAGCACTAGAGCTGTCACCTGCTTTGACCCCAGAGAGCAGAAGGTTTTTATTACAGCCCAGCAAAAGAACTAGACTTTTGAGGGACAGAGCAGATTAATCTTACTAGACTTAGGCCTTGCCATCCAAGTGAGGTGGGGAAATTTGACAGCTACTAACAAATCCTTCAGGGAGAACATGGCAGATGGATTCTGTGCTACACTCAGTACCACTATAGGTTCATGGATCATATTTGTGTGTCAGTCACCTACCTAATCTGCTGCTCTAAGCAAAGGCTGAAGTTGTGGATAAAAGCAGCCATCAGAACAGTAAAATTGGTCTGAAAAGTTTTGCTGGCAGCAGCTTCCATGCTTGTGGGAATTCTTTCCTTTTGGTTTAAGGGATCAATATCAGCTGCACTAATGTAAACTAACAACTCTAGAAGATACAGCTATAAAAGCACGAGGTTTTTAACAATGGCATATGGTGGGCAAGATTCATTTGCTCTAACTTTAATTTTCTTCCCATTAGTGGCTATGTACGATAGAGCAGTTCTTCCAAGTGTACACTTTGATGTAGTTCCCTCTCCACAAATGGTCGATATACTGAGCCAAATTCATCCCAGCTGTAAATTCACTGAACTTTGTAACACAGGATCATTTCAGTGGGTAGCTGTTTTAGTTTGTCTAAGGACTGAATGCCTGTCCTGACACAGATAGGTTTGCATATTGTGCTCAGGATCTCTTGTGCTATATTTTCCTCACAATAGCACGTTAAAAAGAGCAGCCCAATAAAGAGTTAAAGATCCTCATCTGGTGTAAAACTGGTGTTGCTCCACAGAAGCCAACAAGGTTACGATGCTTGAAACCAGTGAGGATTTCCCCCCACCTCTTTTTTTTGTTTTTAATACCACCACCATGCAGTTTCAAGCTCTCCATGTCTTGAACGATTCCAAAGATGAGAACGCAGAACAGCTCTCCTCTCCCATTGTTACATTGTTAAAGCCCAGCAAGTGTGAATTCTTGGGACCAGGGTGTGTGCACATGTGTGTATTTTATTTATGTAAACGTAAGAAAAATATGCCTATCCCAGGCTCTAGGAAAGTGGACCAAACATTAACAAAAGTACAACTCATAATAATTAATTAAAAGAACCCAAAACCCATAGCAGCCACACAGATGTGACCCAGGACAGCCAGGTACCTAGACATCTAAATGATTTCAACTGTGTCTGCAAACTGCAGGTCCAAGAAAGACCATTACAAAAAAAAATCTGGCTTGTTAATAATAAGTTATATTGCCTGATATCCTGAATATACATAGTCAGTTCCTGCAGTATCCGAAAGCTAAATTAACCCTTTCATAAGTTATAAACAGTGGTGTTGTAGCTATGCTGGTCCCAGGATATTAGAGACACTTGGTAAGTGAGGTAATATCTTTTATTGGACAAACTTCTCTTGGTGATAGAGACAAGCTTTTGAGCTTACACAGATCTCTTCAGGTCTTTCATGAGTGTTTCATACACTCATAGATTCCAAATCCAGGAGAGACCACTGTGATCATCTAGTCTGACTTCATGTATAGCACAGGCCATGAAACTTCCCCAAAATAATCCCTAGAGCAGATCTTTTAGAAAACCATTCAATCCTGATTTTAAAATGGTCAGTGATGGAGAATCTACTGTAACCCTTGGTAAATTGTTCCAATGATTAATCAGTCTCACTGTTAAAAATGAACGCCTTATTTCCACTCGAATTTTGTCTACCTTCAACTTCCAGCCACTGGATCATGTTAAACCACTCTCTGCTAGACTGAGGAGCCCACTGTCAAATATTTGTTCCTATGTGGGTACTTATAGACTGGAATCAAATTATTCCTTAACCTTCTCTTTGTTAAGATAAACAGACTATCCCTCCTTGAGTCTACCACTATAAGGCATGTTTTCTAATCCTTTAATCACTCTTGTGGCTCTTCTCTGAATGCTCTCCTATTTATCTACATCCTTCTTGAACAGTTGACACCAGAACTGGACACTGTATTCTAGCAGCAGTTGCACTAATGCTAAATACAGAGGTAAAATATTCTCTCTACTCCTACTCAAGATTCCCCTTTTATGCATCCAAAGATTGCATTAGCCTTTTTGGCCACAGTGTAGCACTGGGAGGTCATGTTCAACTGATTATTCACCATTACCCACAATTTTTTTTTTAGAGTCTCTGCTTCCCAAGGATTGGACCCTCTACAGGGATCCTGTAAATATGGCCAACTTTCTTTGTTCCTAGATGTATACATTTACATTTAGCCATATTATAAACATATATTGTTTGCTTGCACCCAGCGTACCAAGTGATCCAGATTGCACTCTCTATCAATGACCAGTCCTCTTCATTATTTATTACTCCCCAAATTTTGGTGTCATCTGGAAATTTTATCCGTGATTACTTTGTTTTATTTCAGGTCATTAATGAAAATTTTAAATAGCATAGGGCCAAGAACTAATCCCCGTGGGACCCCCCTAGAAACACACCTGTTCGATGATAATTCCCCATTTATAATTACATTTTAAGACCTATCGCAGTTAGCCAGCTTTTAATCATTTAATGTGTGCCAGGTTAACTTTACTTCTCTCTAGCTTTTTAATCAAAATGTCATGCAGTATCAAGTCAAATGCCTTACAGGCATCTAAGTATATTACAGCAACACTATTACCTTTAGCAACCGAACCTGTAATCTCATTTAAAAAAAATCAAAGTCATTTTGACAAGGATCTATTTTCCATAAATCCAGGTTGATTGACATTAATTATATTACCATCCTTTAATTCTTTATTAACCGAGTCCTATATCAACCGCTCCATTAACTTGCCCAGTATCGATGTCAGATTGACAGGCCTATAATTACCTAGATCATCCCATTAACCCTTTTTCCATACTGGCATAACACTTGCTTTCTTCCAGTCGTCTGGAATTTTCCAAGTGTTCCAAGACTTTTTGAAAATCAACATTAAGGATCCTGCAACTGTTCACAATCTCTTCTCTCCCAGTCATTTCATTCATCCATTAAAAACGCTTCCGGATTATGCTGCAACCACTAAACTGTGGAATAAGGTTTATACTTTCTGTTATCTTGTCCTCACAGCAAACAATCACCAAACTTCATCATGAATATCCTCAAGCACCAGATTTATTATGCTGCGTTCAGACTCAAGCACCTAACGTAGACTGACTGGGGAGAGGGGGCCCTAGGGGGGAGCCACCAGTATCATTTGGGCTTTCCCAGTAGTAGAACGGATGTAGTCTTGCAAGGTATTGAGCACCCTCATCTTCCATTCACATGGGAGCAGATGAGACTCTGTATCTTTGATGTAGCACCTTTCAGGATCAGATCCATAATAAGCCCTTATGGATACAAGTGCCAATTCCATCCATGAGTAGAGATTTTGATAACTTACTTTACATTACACAAAAGCATACTGAGATTACCAGACCTTTGATAATGCTGCTGTCTTGAATGCTTGAGTGATAAGATCTTTACATCTCTCAACAAATCTAGTCACATTAATCAGTGTCCCCCCACATGCTCAGTAATAATTGAAAACTTTTTAATCCAATAAAAGGTGATTTATGCTCTATACTAAGTTTTCAGACACAATGCCATTGCTGGGTTTCCTACTTAAACACACTCCTTTCAGCTATTCATTTTACAGCATAGCTTATTTATAACATTTTAAATGTTAAACTGCTTTTGCTCCATTCTGATGTCAATCAGTTGACTCTACATCTTTTACATACCATGGGCCTCTTTGATTTTCCTTGATTTCTTTCCCTGGGATCTAGGTGATCTATTTTTAGCAGATAGACTGGTGTAAGTGAGGAGTTGCTATAGTGACAGTTAGTTGATACAAACCAAGTCCCACTGCAATTCTGGAAGCTAGTAAATGAATCCAAATAGTAGTCTATGTGAGACAGTGGTTCAGGAACACCCAAACTTTGCTCAGCTAAGGCTGCATTAGCCATCTTCCAGGACCCCTAGGGGCACACATAATTTGCATGAAAAGAGGCAGAATGCAACTTTTAATATGGATGCCTTTTGCAAGTTGTACAAGTCCCAGCAAGCAATGCTCTTTCTTGATTTAAGAGAGGCTGCTATCTCAGTAAATACAAATGATTCAGTGTTGCCTGTTCTTCTTCATGTTGAACATCTAAGGCCAGATCTGGGCTCCCATGATGGCGGCCTTGCATTAGTCCACTGATGCAAAGCAGCAACAAAATCAGCTTACCTAGCTGCCAGAGGATTCACCCAGTGCTGGAGAATCCCTGGGTGGCATGGGACTGGCACAGCCAGTTTTGCGCCATCCAGTCCCAGTATAGAATGAGAAAAGCAGCACAGTCAGCACACTCTCAGACTCCAGTACTTCCCGTCTACCAGAACAGCTCTCTGAGGTCCATTGCACCAAGTCATAAGTGTGTCTCTTGGACAAACAGAGCATTCTACCACACCATCCCAACTTCTCTATCACCCTCCTCATCTCAGTCTTTCCATTTCTTTCCAATGTCCATTCTTAAGCATGGCACCATCCTAGACTCAGAACTCTACTTCTCCTTTTGCTATGGGAGCAAGAACCCTCCTGACTCAGGCTTCTACCATCTTGAACAAGCTTCCTTTGTCTTTGCATCTATTTGACTTTTCATCTCATTCCAAATCTGAAAATGTATTCTCTCTCTTTTGTCTCTACTTTTTAAATTTGTCTCTCATTCTACTGTTACGTATTATTTTCTTATGTTTACTCATTCTACTGTTATGTTTTGGGTCCCCCACTACAGAAAGGATGTGGACAAATTGAAGAGAGTCCAGCGGAGTGCAACAAAAATGATTAGGGAGCTGGAGCACGTGATTTATGAGGAGAGACAGAGGGAACTAGGTTTGTTTAGCCTGCAGAAGAGAAGAATGAGGAGGAATTTGATAGCAGCCTTTAACTACTTGAAAGGGGAGGACAGAGCTAGGCTGTTCTCAGTGGTAGTAGATGGCAAAACTAGGAGCAATGGTCTCATGTTGCAGTGGGGGAGGTCTAGGTTGGATATTAGGAAAAACATTTTCACTGGGGAGGTGGTGGAATCTCCATCCTTAGATGCTTTTAAGGTGTGGCTTGACAAATCCCTGGCTGGATGATTTAGTTGGGGTTGGTCCGGCTTTGAGCAGGGGATTGGACTGGATGACCTCCTGAGGTCCCTTCCAACCCTAATCTTCTATGATGTTATGATTTATTTGTAACTGCATTACACACAATAATGCTGTATAGAATTCTGGTAAATAGTTTTTGTGGAAGATAAATCTATATAAAATCTGTAATAAAATTGAATTGTGCTGTATATCAGAGACCTACCTCCTGAGATAGCTCTTCTGTACACTAATTCTTGGTTTATATGCCATTAGTCTCCCCTTAGGTTTTACTGTTTCTCTGATTCTGCAAAGGGACTTAGCATCTACATTCCATAGACAGCAATGCATGTAGTACAGTGTCAACTCTTGCATTCCTTCCCAGCCTGTGAATGAGAGAATGCAGAGTAGAGGCCAAGTCTTGCTCTCTGATATTTGGGTGATCAGGAGTGGAGGGCACAGGAAGCTTCTTCCCTACCAGTGCACTTGCACAGCAGAAGGGCAGAATACCAACTATTACTGCACTGTCCAACACTTCAAGGCTCCAAGGGGGCATGGTCTACCATCTCTGGGATGTGCCCAAGCCCCCCGGCACTCTGGCATGTATGCCGTCATGTGCAGCACTTCACTATGCATTCTTTCCACTTTCCCTGTTACTCTTGGCCAGGATGCTGTGTTCTGGGAGAACAGCTTGGAGAAATCACACACTATTCTGCTTCTCTTCAGGTGTGTCTCCAGCACAAAAAGGCAGGATTTGCTCCAAGATTCCTGTATGTATTATTTTGTTCTGTTGCGCTACCCATACTGAAAACAGTGGGGATTGTGGGGTCTAGTAGAAAAAGATGAATGGTTCAGTTGCTGCCATTTTGAATGTCCCTACAGATTCCTCACCACCATCCAGAGAACATGGCAATGGATGGTGGTAGTTCTCTGACACTATGAAAAATCATGTATTGCCATCTTTCCTCAAGCTAACATCCCAATAGCTTCATCAAAGTAAGGACTGTAGGAAAAGGAACCATCTGAATGCAAGAATCTGTTTGAAGCTATATAATAGACTTACAAAGTTGTATGATACACTGCCTGGCTATGTCATTAAAGCCAACTAAGGTTCTGTGACCTTTGCCTGCAGTGAGAATTCAACCATACAAATCAAGAGCGCCAACGACACAGCAACATCTTATAGACCAGTATTGCATCTTTGAAGACTTAAAGATTTGTGTTTCAGCACAACTCTTTGGTGAGAATAAAATGCCCAAGACAATTAGGAGCAGTTAAATCTGGCTGCTCAGAATTTCTTATGCTTAAAGTCCTTAATCTTTTTTCAGATCTGAACAGGAATAAAGGTGAAGGCAAACTGATGAAAAGTAGCTGAATTCGAAAAATTCCTCATGTTAGTGATTCAACAAAACTAACACATTTTAACAACATGCTGTAAAATTGTTCTTTTGCACAGCTCACTAGAACCACGAACAGGGAGTTGATGGTCCAAAAACACTGATTTCTCATGTAATAAAGTACCTAATAAATAAATGCTATCTGCATGTGGGATTTTAGGCTATGGAAATGGTACAGTTTGTGAATTTTTTTAATTTGCTTTTAGTTCCTTGCAACGGCTTTTGTGATATGGATGCATGGAAAAGGTTCTATAAATAAACCATGGTTTGGTGTAGTACAGTAAAAGCAAACACAAGGTTGATTTAGATATTATAACTCCTAAAACAGCTATTAATCTGGAAGTGAGAGACCTTGAAAATTACAAATGGGACTAAAAGAGACCAACATTAAACTAGAGCAATAGGTGTGAGCCCATAAACTCAGACATTCATTAAAATCAATAATGCCACTGGTTCTTGGAGCCTGTATTGTGATCCTATGGCATTGTGTGTGAGAAAACCCCAGGCTTCATTCTTCAAACTGTAATTTCACGTTCAAGCCATCTCTGATTCACCTTTTGTACCTTTCAATATATTCATTAAAAAGGCAGCCACATATTTGGTCTATACATCAGAAAGTAAGAGGTGAGGAGGTTAGGGGAAGAAGGAAGTAGTCAGAGAGAGAAATAAATAGTGATGGCTCCTGAGTTCTATGCACAACTCTGCCTCTGACTTGGGAAAGTCACTAAACCCCACCTTACAAGACAGGCATGAACAATTTTGTGCCTGTGGATGATACTTAACAGACATTACCATAATGAAAAAACACAGCCTAATAATATTTTACTAAGTCCCTAAAAAAATAATTACTAGCCCTCAGTAAGCAAGCAAGTAGAACTTAGCAAAGCTTACTTGGCTTTATGGAATCTCAGTAGCCTCATCTGTAAAATGGGAATAATACTTCTACGTATTCTTAACTTTTGTTATATGTCTGTACAGTGTCTAGCACAATAGGGTCCCGATCCTTGACTGGGGACTCTAAGTGCTATTGCAATACAAATAATAATTCCCTGCCTCACAGGGGATGTTGGGAAGCTTCCTTCATTTACACTTCAAAAGGACCAAGTATTATTAAACAGAGGAATATACAAATCTTATCTCTTTTCAGGAAAATGTGTTTGTGCATCTGTTGTCTCTCTTGTGCATCTTCCCAGTAAATACCTCTCCTCTTTCTACGTTGTTGCTCCATGCTCCTCATCCATATCACCTTAGATCACACTCATTCTCTCTTGTCTAGACGCTTTTACTGATCTCTCTCAGTTTCACACTCTCTCTCTGGGTTTGAATACCCAAGGATCTGGTTTTGTTTCCCTCTCTTTCAGAAATAACATTCAGCCTCCATTGCCCAAAATAAGTCAAGCACACGTATGTTGGGTTTTTTTTTTAAATGATCATAGACTCATAGAAACGTGGGGCTGGTGGCCGGACCAAGTAAACCTAGACTATCCCTGACAGGTGTTTGTCTAACCTGCTCTTAAAAGACTCCAGTGACAGGGATTCCAAAACCTCCCTTGGGAACCCATTCCAGAACTTCACTACCCTTAGAGTTAGAAAGATTTCCCTAATATCTAACCTAAATCTCCCTTGCTGCTGATTAAGCCCATTACTTCTTGTCCTATCTTCAGTGGACATGGAGAACAATTGGTCACAGAACTTTTTATAACAGCCCTTAACATATTTAAAGATTTTTATGTCCCCCTCAGTCTTCTTTTCCTAAGACTAAACATACCCAGTTTTTTTAACCTTTTCTCATAGGTCACATTTTCTAAATCTTTTATCTTTTTTATTGCTCTCCTCTAGACTCTCTCCAATTTGTCCACATCTTTCCCAGAGTGTGGCGCCCACAACTGGACACAGTAATCTAGCTGAGGCCTCACCAGTGCCGAATAGAGAAGGACAATTCCTCCTATATCTTACATGCAACTCTTGTTAATACACTCCATAATAACATTAGCTTTTTTTTGCAACTGTCTTGTGTTGCTGACTAACAGATGATCATCACAGTTACACACTGAACTCTCTGGTGTTGTGCATGCCTGCTGGGGACCAAACGTTAGTACAGACTCTTACCCTGTCCTCAGAGTTCCACATCCCACAGATAGATTCAGGGGATAGGCATCCTGCAGCTAAAACTCACACTGGAACTCTGATGATCCTTAGCCAGTCAAACTCCTCCCAAAGAGAGTCTCTCCCCCTGCCAGCACGACTAGGATCTGTTCTGAGCTTGGCCCTGCTGAACTGACTCACTGCATATCTTACATACAGCACCAATTTATAGAATTTACAGATTACAGAAGCTCTGGGTCAAATCCTGCAAAATGATCTATACCCACAGACCCTAACTCCAGCATGAAGTCACAACAGGACTAAGGAGAAAAGGTCTGTGTGTGGGTCTATTTTCCAGGAGCAGGCCCTAAGTTAGTTCTTTAAATGGAAGATATTCATTTGACTGTTACATGGAAAAAACAGTTATAATCTTTTGTAACTACTGTTCTTCAAGATGTGTTGCTCATGTCCATTCCATGATAAGTGTATGCATGCCCCATGCACAGTCGCTGGAGATTTTTCCCTCAGTGGTATCTGTAGGACTGGCCCTAGCGCCCACTGGAGCCACGCACATATGCACCAGTATAAGGGGGCCACCGGCTCCATGCCCTCTCTCTTCCTTCTTGCTAGTAACTCTGACAGAGGGGTAGGAGGGTGGGTCGTGGAATGAACATGAGCAACACATCTTGAAGAACAACAGTTATGAAAGGTTAGTAACTGTTTTTTCTTCTTCGAGTGCTTGCTCATGTCTATTCCATGCTATCTGACTCACAGGCAGTACCACTGGAAGTGGGCTTGGAGTTCATGGATGTGCTGACTGCCACACTGCTCTCCCAAAACTGGCATCATCATGGGTCTGCTGGGTGATGGCATAGTGAGACGCGAAGGTCTGAACTGATGAACGTGTCGCAGCTCTGAAGATGTCCTGGATTGGTACTTGTGCAAGGAACGCTGCTGACAAATCCTGGGCTCTCATGGAATGAGCGGTCACAATGGTTGGAGGAGAAACCTTTGCCTCCTTGTATCAAGGTCGGATACAAGCGGTTATCCAGGATGAGATTCTTTAGGATGACAGGTAGCCCTTTTATCTTTTCTGCTACTGCTACAAAGAGTTGTGTGGATTTGCAGAAGGGCTTAGTCCTCTCAATATAGAAGGCAAGGGCCTGCCTAACGTCCAATGTATGGAGCAGATGTTCTTCAATGGTCGTGTGAGGTTTTGGAAAAAAGACAGGAAGAAAAATGTTCTGGTTGTGGAATTGCGACACCACCTTTGGTAGGAAGACTGGATGGGGGAGCAGCTGGATCTTGGCCTTGAAGAACACCATCTAAGGGGGTTCTGACATCAGGGCTTTGATCTTGGAGACCTTTCTGGCTGAGGTGATTGCCACTAGGCAGGTGACCTTCCAAGTAAGAAGCAGTACGGGACAAGATGCTAATGTCTTGAAGAGGGACCCCGTAAGCCTCAATAGGACCAGGATTAAGTCCCAGGGGGGAATCAGGTCACGAACCTGAGGGTAGAGTCTTTCCAGGCCCTTGAGAAACCTCATTGTCATCTTGCGGGAGAACATTGATCTGCCATGCACAGGAGGGTGGAAGGCTGATGTGGCTGCCAAGTGAACCTTAATAGATGAAACAGCCAAACCTTGATGTTTCAGGTGGAGCAGATAGTCCAGGACAGACTGTAGAGAAGACTGAGATGGAGAAATCCTCCATCCAGAGGCCCAACAAGTGAAACATATCCATTTGGCCATATAGGTAGCCTTGGTGGAAGGCTTTCTGCTACAGAGCAAAACTTGCCAGACCTGTTCCGAGTAGGCCTCCTCTTCAGGGTTCAGCCATGCAGCAATCATGCTGTCAGGTGCAGGGAGGCGAGGTTTGTATGAAGCAACCAGCAGTGGTCTTGTGAGGGGAGGGATATGAGTAAAAGTACCCAAACCTATTAGCCCGTAAAAAGTACTTTTTCTCCACCCTTTTTGAGGCAGGAGGCAGAGAAGAAGGGGTCTGCCATAGTACCTTAATAGGTCCCAACACCACCTCATTAAATGGCAGGGCCACTCCAGAGGAGGATGCTGCAGCCAGGATATCAATTAAGCTGTGAGCAGACTCCTTCAGCTCGCCAGCTTCCAGCCCAAAGTTTGTGGCAACCTGTTTCAGGAGCTCTTGATGGGCCCTGAAGTTGTCCAGCAGAAGCCAGTTACTAGGGCCTGTGACTGCCTCATCTGGGGATAACGAGGAAGAGGCCTGCACCGGAGTAGGGGGCTGCTTCTTCTTCCTCCACCTGCACCACGTCCATTGAGGCCAATTCTGGAATATCGGTATCAAGATTGGTACCGAGTCGGGGTCTGGTGCCGGATGGGAGGGGCAGCAGAACACCTCTTGGACACCACCGAATGTGACTGGTGGGAAGATGGCCCCAGTACTGGGGGAAACCCCCACAGGTTCCAATACTGCCACTGTACAGGCCAGTGGCCCATCGGGCAAGTGCCGGCTGGGGGGCTACTACTGAAGTCTGGTGCATAGGTCAGGTACTGCTATGCCTTTGGTGGGGCGAAGGATTCCCCCTCAGACACCAAAGAGGATTCCTCCCTTGGAGACCATCACAGTGCCGTACCCTCTTCTGCCTCTAGGTGGTGCCAAAAAAAGGTGATTGATGATGGGTCGCAGACTGCCACAATGGGACCATGGAGGGTTTTCTTGTGGACAGCACCATGATGGTCGGTGCCATGATGGAGCTCACCACCCCTTGATCCCCTCTATCCTTGGTCACCTTGGCTGGCAGGGGGCCTTGAGGGGTCAGCGGGATTGGGAGGGACATCAGATCCTTTGCCACCTGAAAAGCCTCCGGAGTCAAAGGGGCCCACAGATGTGAGGTCCCACCATCACTCCTAGGAGTCAGAGGTGGGTCCTGTACCGGACTCAGCACTCTACGCAGAGTCACTGGGGCTGACAGTGGCTCTGCGGAGGACGAGTGTCCCAGTGCAGGTCGCATTACACCAGCCACTCCATGCTTGTCCTTCTTTGGCACCAAAGAGTGCCCTCTCTCAGTGCGCTGTTTCTCATGCTTCTTCCTCAGCACCAGGGATGGAGAACAAAGCCGGGAAAAGCATGGTAACAGTGAAGCGCTTCACAAAGGAGCCGAAGTGCTGCACACGGATCCAGAGCGGCTTGACTCCAAGGCAGGTCTGAGGGCTGCCTCCATGAGTAAGGCCCTCAGACGAATGTCTCTATCTTTTTGAGTGCGTGGTCTGAAGCCCCTGTAGATCTGGCACTTCTCTTTAACGTGAATTTCCTTGAGGCACTTTAGGCAGCTAGAGTGCGGTTTCCTCACTTGCATGGGCTAGCCGCAGGAGGCATACGGCTTGAAGCCCAGAGACCGGGGCATGCCCAGCTCTTGGGGTGAAAGTCCCTTGATGACAGGGACAACAACTCATACTATATGCACTAAAACTAACTAAAAACTACAATAACTATACAGTATCTACAAAAGTCCAAACCACTGGCAAAGAAGACTTGCAAGTGCAAGAAGGATCGTTCCAAGCAACCATCAGGGGTGGTAAAAAAGAATTGAAAGGGTGCAGAGCCAGTGGCGCCCCTTATACTGGTGTGTACGTGCATGGCTTCAGGGGGTTACTAGGGCTGGTCCTATGCATACCACTGAGGGAAAAATCTCCAGCAACTGTGCATGCAGCGTGCACACACTAGCATGGAATGGGCATGAGCAAGCACTCAAAGAAGAACAGTCCTTTTCCTGACATTCAAGACACTCTCAAGTTAGAGCATTTATGCTTGTGGTGTGCTCCAGGCAGCAGCACAGAGGTGAATCTGTAAAACTGAATCACGGGGAGAAAAGGCTTTCATTCAATTCACTGCAATTCATCACCATTTCTTACTCCTAATGACAACCAGCCTCTCAGGAGCCTGGGTGTTGGAGTTCTCTATAATGCAAGATGAATTGGCCTTGATCAGTCACTGGTGCACATTTTCTGAAATTACCATCAGCTCAGCAGATCCTGACAATCAATAGAGAAAACTGTTAATGCACTGAAGAACGTTTCAGCTGAAGGGTTACAGTTGCCTTTATGGAGCAATGGCATTCTATACTTCTTGTCCATTTATATTCCTTTACTATGCCCAAAGGAGTATCTTACAAGAGGGATGCACAGTGCACCAACCTCTCTTTTCCCCCCCCCCCATGAATTTTGGGGGGTTGGGAGTTAAGGAGCAACTCTGAGCCCAGGCAACCCCACCAAGCCACACCTGCAAAGCCTGCACAAGCTGAAAGCAGAGCTTAAATGGGGAAGCAGAGCAGCTCAGAAGAGGGCAAGCAGTAGAAAGGAAGAGACCTCTACTCTGAGCTTTGACGAAGCAACAGCCCAGGTGCTCTTGTTGCCTGAGACCAGACGACACTGACTTGACCAACCCAGCAAAGGAGAGAGTGGTGACTGTTTAGGAAGGTCAGACACTTGATTTTGGATCACTTCTTTAGTTCATCCAAGAGGGAAAGGGGGAACTCAAGTAGGAAATGATCTGAGTGGGGAATACAGCTGGAGAAGATCCTGAATACACAAGGATCCAGATCCCAAGTCCTGAGCTAAGGAAAACCCTGGCAGGCACCAAAAGAATTTTCTTTTGGTATACCCAAGAAGAGATGGACTTGAACAGAGGACCCAGATGGAGGACTGAGCCACAAAAGAAGGGACAGACCCCACAGGACGAAGTAGTAGAGGAAAGGGGAGACATCAGGATTGTAAAACTTGCTACACCCCTGCTTAACCACTAGGCAGCACTGCTGGTGAGGATCACCTTGCACAGCTGGTGGAGAATGTGGGCAAGCTCATTCCAGCCCTCATAAAAGGAAATATTTAAAAACAAAACAAAAAAAACAACGGACTTCATCAGCCAGTCAGAGGTAACAAGACGATAAACATGAAGAAATTGTCAGAAAGAGTCTTGAAGCATTGACCTGAGACATTGGCAGAAGCCATAACTTAATGGACTGCCGAACAGGTTCCTTTTCAAGACAATGGGGAGTGGTTATATTGGGGTCAGGGGATCAGTCCACCCTGAGGCACAGCCAGATGAAGAGGCTGGTCTGACTGGGACCACGACTCAAATTTAACATTACTGACAGAAAGGACACAGCAAGGCCACAGGATCCTAGATTCATGGGCATAGTTTCGGGGAGCATTGGTGGGACACCCTCCTCTAACTGCAAGATGAGGAATCCTCTCCCCTCCCTCCCCCGCTGTACAGCTGCACTGGCATGACTGGAGCTGCCCCCTTAATTATAGAAGTCAAACTATGCCTATGCCTAGATCAACCAGAAACAGAAACCCGGAAAAGATTGATTCCCACAAAAAAGGTTGACCGCAGATGCCAAACTTCTCCCAGGAGAAGAACCAGCATTTACCACCACTGGAGGAAGCTGTTTTTCCATGTGGGCAATGAGGTCATCTCCGCTGTGACTGTCCTTGAATGGAGTGTAACTCTGGGCAAGCCTGGACAGCTGCCTCCAGGACCTGAAAATGAGGCCCAGCTCAGATAGTGGTCCTGTGCAGGTTAATGGGGTAGAGATAACTGGGCTAGTTGACTCAAGGTGGAGCCAGACAGCAGCTGGTGGGCAATGGGGACACTCCAGGAGAAACTATCTTTCTCCAGTGTGTACAGGGAGATATACAGCCCTACCCCACTAGGGAAGTCTAATTGTCAAGGGAAAACATATTGGAAGCCTCTGTGTAGGACTAGCTTCTATCCTGGCATATCCAGTAATCCTGAGCACAGACTGGAAATACTTTTGGGAAATTCTAAAAGAGTAAGGGCAATCACCCACCCTTGGGGACCAGGCCTCAGAACCTGTGAGGCCAAAGGCACTGGTGGGATTGGGCAAAACACTGTATCACAAGGAAGGGACCTCCTGTCAGGTAAGAGGCTCTTTCCCTTGCCAAACGAACTATGAGAACATACAACCTTTAGATGTAGAACTCCAAGCCAGTTAAGCAGATTTCATTAAGGAACAGGGAAACAACCAGACACTAAGCCAAGCCTACGATCAGATGGCTATGGCCAATGGTGAAGTAATGGACCTTCAGCAGTTAAAACCATGTTCCCACTTTGAACTTAGGGGAGAACGGTTCTATCAGCTGGAGCACAACCACTGAACCAAACAGATAAAAATACAACTCCTTGTGCCAAGAAGATATTAAAGAAAAGTGGTTTGGCTTGCTCACTCAATCCCATGCATGGTGCACTTGGGATGGGACAAGATCCTCGAGTGGGTGATTAATAGGTTCTGTTGGCCAGGAAGTCAAGGATACTGAAAAAGATGCTAAGGAAACTTGTTGCATCAGATCCTCGTCACTGGGATCAGTTGCTTCCACAACAGTTATTTGCCGTCAGACAGGTTCCTCAGGCATCCATGGGATTCCCCCTTGAACTGGTGTATGGGAAACACCCTCATGAGATTTTAGACCTCCTCCAAGGCGCATGGAGGAACAAAGACCAAACACAGCAAACGTGGGGGTGCAATACTTATTCCAGTTACGAGAAAGGCTTAAGGCTTATGGGGACTTTGCCAAGAGCTTGGGTGTTTCCCCTGAATCTGCTCTAAATGACAGTGGTGTAAATTAGGCGTTAACCCCATTGTAATCAATGGACCTGATTCTCCACTGCATCATGTGCTGCCAGGCAGTGAAGAATGCAGCACAGAGTAATACCCTGTGTAAGCGAGATGAGAATCATATCCCTATTTTCATATAAAAGTGCATGCAAATAAGTCTGCCAGCTCTGAGTGGCCTCCTGCAGGTCCTTGTCCCCCTCTGCTTCCCTACAGGGCAACCCTGAAGCTGTGGAGATCCCTGCAGAGCACCCTCTGTGTGAGAGTCCAGGACAGGCCCCTCTTATTTTACTTTTGCTGGTGGATTCCCTGCGCAAGCGGTTGTGTCTTCCTCCTCTGCTTCCAGTCTCCATGGGAGTGAAAAAATTCACCCATTTCACAGAGCTGTCGGCTACTACTGCGTGTTGAAGAATATGGCCCCTTTAAATTTCTCCTCTGTTCAGCCACAAAGGAACTATCTCCCTTGCCTTTTAAAGTCAGGGACTGTGAAAGGTGACCCTCATCAGCAGTGCCGCCAAGTGGTCATGAAGGGGTATAGCAGGTTGTTCTGTCCTGAAATATCCCCTTTTCTCAATGTTGCAAAATTGAAGTTCCCCTGTCACCCTCTTTCCAGATGTGGAGAACCTAGCTTATCTGTGGTAAGTTTCAGCATATGCCTCTTGAAATTTATAAAGGCAAACTTCTACGGCAACATCCCAGATAAGGAACAGACTGCAGCTGACTCTACAGCAGCCTAGCAGGCAGAAGTTTAGAGTTAGCTGATGGATTTCAAAATGAATAGTTGTGACCAATTGCCTTGGAGCAAGACAGAGCTCCCCATTTGTGAAGGTGTCTCTACCATGGTACTAAGAACAGAAATTATTCTGTGTTCAGCACTTACGAGTCTGACAGGGCAGGAAAGCTCCTATTCAACACCTATTCAATCTTTTGCATGTGTTGTTCTAACCTTCACAGAACAGATGGTGTCCTTTAAAGGGCAGGGATATTAGCGTCATCTTAGCCGAAAAATTGTCCCCTTGAGAAAAGCAACAGAGCTGATCTATTTACAACGCTGAAGGCTGTATCAAGATCTGGCAATCAGTGATATAACTGGCAGATAGTTTGTGGGGGAGGGAGTCACAGATTTCCTTAAGAGGGTGAGCCAGAAGGGTGAATGTCTTAGAGCTACATGCCTCACAGCTGCTAAAATCATCTCCCTTTCCCCCTACTCAGAGCGAATCTTTCCTGCTTCCTGAATCTCTGCACTGCCTTCCCTTCTTCTTACGCATAAAGTTCCAGTGTCTCCTCCTCACACTCACCTTTTCATTCACTCCCAATGCTCTGTCCAAGCCTCTCTCTTGTCTGCTCCCTTTATCTCTGTACTCACTCCCAGCTCTGTGGGCCATATTCTGACCCATGCTATAACCCTCTTGTGCTGCTCACTTGGCCCAAAGGGACTTTAAAGCTGCTCTAAACGGGCAACCAGGGATCTCCCGATTCCCTCTCTGCTCCCATTCACTAGACCAAGCCTCTTTCCCACAGCACGCCTCTCAGCCTGGGAGAAGAAGTCTGGCCCATGCGGGGGTTTAGTTTGAATAATGCACATAAGAAAGTTCTGTTTGGAAAAGGAAAAATAATACTAGTTGTAGGAGCCCCAAAGGTGGATTCTGTAACAAGGCAAGAAGCCACTGGTGTGCTCCAGCTTATGATGGCCAGAGGCCTCTCTACTGTCGTTAAACATTTTATGAGAGGAGGCCAAGAAATAAAAGTCAGAAACTCTGAGTTCAGTTAGTTCAGAGGAAGAGGAGTGGTGACAGAATCCAGCACAAAATGGGGCACCTGACAGCTTGCATGGAAAATAATATGTTTATAACCTCATGGCCTTTTCCCCAGTCTTTGGTTTTCCCGCTCTCCTCAGAAAAAGAGAGGACGAAAAGTAGCTGAGACCTCAGTGTCTGAACAACCACAGCATAAGGAGACATGAGTAGTCCCAGGTGGTGAGTAGGGTATGATGCCCTGCATGAACCCCATTAACACCAACAGTATTTGCATAGCTACACCCACACCAGAGTATAGGGAGGATAGATATCTAAAATTAAATTCCTGCTCCCTGACAGCAGAGAAGCTAAAGAGAATGCCTCTGTCTGCATTACTGCACCTGATGGGCCACCACAGGTGTTTGTTGCAAATGCTCTTACAAATAACACACAAGAGATCTGATTCTAAAAGCTGCTGAACGCCTTAGATTCCCATGGGAGCGGATGGTGCTCAGGGCCTCTCAGGATGAGTTTAGTACAGTTCACTGCTTTATAAATATGCAAAGCTCTTTTGATAAAGATTAAATCAGAAAATAATGCAAGCTTTTATTCTGACATTTTATTTCAATAAAATAAGCCACCCTGAGGAAAAAGCCATTTGCAAAAGTTAACTTGTTTCCAGAAAAGAATCCAGATCCCTCTAGGATCACAACAGCAGCAGCTACTCTGTGGAAGCAAGTAAAACATACATACCTGATCTTTATTTTCTACCCTGGTGATCTGAGATCAGGTTTTGGAAAGACACCTGCAGCTCATTCACGACACAAAAGTGATAGAGAACAAACCTGAGCCACGTTTTAAATATTGCTGTGGAAATTCTGCATAGTAAACATGCATCTAATTCTGCCTCTACACCAGCAGGGTGGGCTACCCAGCAAGATTAATGAAATCAATTACTGTCAGAAGCTAGTAAGGACAGCTATTGTTTTATAGCCTGCACAACTCACAGCACTAAGGAACCAAAGTACATTAGGCTCTTTCATACCCACTAAAACCTTTCAGTTCACTTCCGTTACACAGGAGGGGAATGTGTAGAAATGAGGAGGTAAATTTTTATGTATTTTTCCCTTTTGGCTGTTCATAAGAACGGCCAGACTGGGTCAGACCAATGGTCCATCTAGCACAGCATCCTGACTTCTGACAGTGGCCAGTGCCAAGTGCTTCAGAGGAAATGTACAGAACAGGCAATCATTGAGTGATCCATCCTCTGTCATCCAGTTCCAGCTTCTGGCAATCAGAGGCTAGGGACACCCAGATCATGGGGTTACATTCCTGACCATCTTGGTGAATAACCATTGATGGACCTATCCTCCATGAACTTATCTATTCTTTTTTGAACCCGCATTTCTGTAATACATTTGTGAGTCAGAAAGGTTTTTATAGCAACTGTTATTTCCTGCACAGGGGCAGATTAACGTTGGGTGCTTGGATCTGGAGCTTACATTCAGAGGGAGAGAAGATGCCACAATGTGTTTATGTATAGCAAATGGTGCTGCTGGCCAGCCAACTGTTGCTGAAACAAGAGTTCAGGTGCCCCCCAGAACCTTTCATGGACTTGAACACTCTTATGTAATAATGTCAATCAAGGGAAAATGGGGAAGCAGTGGCTTGAATTGTCATATATCAGACTTAGCCACACTGCTGCCTTTCTGGGAGCCCATTGGTTTCCTTTGGCCATTTGGGAATGGTCCAACATTTTTTGTTGATCTGGGCCCTCTATGTAGGAATAAGGGGCAACATTAGGCCCAAAAAGGGCAACATTAGCTTTCCTTTTACTAGATCACACATTGTACCCTGCTATGAAGGATCTAAGGCCTAAGTCTCCTTTACATTTACATTTACTTTTTCAAGGCCTAAGTTTCCTTTCATTTACATGGGCCTTACACTAGTGAAGTGGTGCCCAAACTTTCCCTGTCACACCTCTCTCCCTTACCAGCCATGGAATCTGTCCATGCCCCCCTGCCTTACTGCACAGTTGGCTCAGCAGAGGAGCTTGGGCTGATGGCAGAGCTGGGGCAGAACTAGGGATGGGGAGGATCTGGGGACTGGGATTAGAGGCAGAGTGGGAATGCAGCTGGGTCCAGAGTGGGGCTGCCTCTCCCACTTCCTCCCCTGTAGGGGCTGGCTCAGGCCCTGCCACCCCTCCTGCATATTCCTCATGCCCCACAATTTGGGGACCACTGCACTTGTGTAACTGCACTGACTCCAGCAGCATCACACTTGATTTACACTGATACTTTACAATACTTCAAACACTCAACACTGCAGCAGAGAAAACTAGGAGCACCAGTGGCAAGAGACGGACTTTAAAAACAGAGCAAATTAATTTAAAGCAAACTTTAAAAAAAAAACCACCTCGCAATAGTAACATTTCTGTTTAATGACAAGAGTAAAGAATGCTGAAAAGTAGTTATTAAATCTGGATGCACTCCACATCTTCTCTCACACTAGTTTTATGCCAGTGTCACTCCAGTGACTTTAATGACGTTTCTCCTGAATTATACCAGTGTGAGAGAAGAAGCAGGCAGGGTTATTAACCAGTCAACCATACTGAACTCTGGACTTATCCTATTGATCATTGTGACACTGTTTTTAAGTGCTATATTGCTAGGTCAGTATCTATTTTTTCTCTCAGCAGAATTGTGCTTTACTGGAAAATACACGAGCACAAAAATACCACCACCCAGTGATGAAGGTAATTCATTCCAGTTACTTAATTATAGCTTTCTGCTGTTCATCAGGTGGAAATCACCACGGAGCTATTCCGTTCTCAGGAACACATGTGATGCTTCGTCCCATGTCAGAATATCACATGATTCTTGACCAACTCAGCCTTACCTGAAATTTCCTTCCCGGTGCAATACCCAAACAGAATTTAGCACCTGTTCCATGGTGAACATGTTTTAAGTGACCCATTCTGGTTACCTAATGGAGGCTGATCTAACTAAAAAGTCAAATATAATTTTATTGGAAACTGCAAGGGGACATTTGAAAGATGTGATTTAAAACACTAGCTGCCTATGGGAGGTAACACTTAGTCTAGAGACTCTTACATTTTCCTTTCTTACTAGCAAATATATTAATTAAATATTTATTAACTTAGAAAATTAAATCAAGTGCTTTCTTTAAAGTAAGAGAATCCTAGTTTGAAATTTACTATCATCAACCTGTCAGGATGTATTTCACATAGTTTAATCTGAATACTAATACTAATACTAATCTGAAAGCAGCTTTGAAAAAAAAGCCATTGGGAGATTAATTCCTTAGTATACATCTAAAAATCTATAAAGGTATTAGCTTGGTTTTTCCCGTCAGGTGCAAAATATTGTATAAATATCCCCATTAACATCTACCACAGCAATTACCCAACGGAATCAACAGTATTAGGAAGCAGAAAGTTGCTCTTCAATTGTTTAATTCAGCCACAATGTTTGCTCCCAAAAATAATTCATCCTCTTGTTGAGGGGTAACACAGAAGTTCCCTACCTAAAAGGCCATGAGGTTCAGATTTGCGCCTCTCAGAGCTTCCGCTCTGGTCCTTTCGTTTCTTGCTTCCTCTAAGACTGCCAAAACGCTTCATGAGCTGCAGCAGGCACCAAAGCAATAGCAGCTGTCAATCATACCCAGTATTGGAAATGAAGAAAGAGCAGATTTGATCAAAAGCTGGAGGGGGGCAGGAAAATAAGTCAGTTAAAATGGAAACACGGGGGCAAAAAATAAGATATTCCAAAAGTTGGCTGAAACAGGTGGTTATGAAAAAGCTTCAACTGGTGAAATTCTGAAGTGAGCCCAGATCACGTCTTAACGACAATAAGATCCAAAAAGAGTAGTTGAGCTTTGCCCAAAGCAGTTCCAGTCTTAATTCTTACTGTACAGTAACTATTCTACAAATATCTGTGGATACCAGGAACATTTCAAAAGCCCATACAGCTTGCAGCAGCAGTTCTTATCCTTAAGTAGTCAGAAAGCTTCAGAGGCTGAAGTAGAATTTCACCAGTGGATCAGCTTATGCAGAAAAGGTCAGTAACTAGCTGATAAGCTCCCGCTTTTAAAAAATACTAAATGTGCAAAGGAGGCACAACCCCTCTTGAAGAGAATTGTCATGTGCAGTTCTGCATGATGTCTCTTTAAAAAGACTGTAAAAGGAAACCACTCCTGTACAGACAATTCTTGGCACCAATTGGTCAGAGCACATTCACATTATGACATGACATCACGCAACTATTTTGATTCATGTGTCCTATATCTTTACAGGGACAGAATCATATGGTGCCTATTGATGACTAAGAAAACGACTGGCTCCTTGAGGACTAACAGCTAATGGATTAGTGAGGAATGAGGCCCTGCTAATTTCATAAAAGGACCGTGGTCATCTTTTGGAAACTAGAGACAGAGCTGCATAGTAGGCATTTCTGTAGCAACATGCGCTCTCTACACACATCCTTGGACTGTACACAAGGAAATGGTTCTGATAGATTGCCCACATTCAACAAGTGCCCTGCTCTCTGCAAAGCAAAGGGAGTTTATAATAACTGTTTGCAACACAAGTTACTTTAATTGAAATCTACCTTGAAAACCTTTCATAAACAGAATTATAAAAAACACAATACAAAGCAGAAATCTCAAACCCATAAGGGCTCTTACCCAGAGTAATTACCCTACATGGGCAGGAGTTTATTAAGGTTAGGCTCTGGGATTACAGATTTAGATTTATTTTAGGAATGGACAGAACATTCTGGGCTAGGTCCTCAGCTGATGTAAATCAGCGCAGCTCCAGGATCCAGTCCAATGTTTCTACATGCCAATACCCAATGTCTTCAGGATTACAGTGAATGCTTGGTAAAAACAAAATCCGTGATGTTCAAAGGTGCTATATACCTGCAGCTCTCATGGACTTCCCTGGAATTTGTGAGTACTTAGCACTTTTGAAAAAAATCAGACTCTATGTGAATAACGAGAAATAGCCACACCTCATTCTCTTCCAGAAGGGAAAGGAGAAACGGCCACTGATGCCGCTAGAGAGTCTCCCCGACAAGTCACTGGGGGGAGAAGGGGAGAACTGCTATCACCACAGCAAGGTCACAATCTTTTCAAGCGCTGAGTCCTCTCAGCACCCACTGTCATATGAAGTCAATAGAAACAGAGCGCGCTCCTCCATACATTTCCAGCACAAGAAAGCATGGGGACCTAACAATCTTCTGCTGAGTCCCACCAAATTCCTCTTCACTCTGTGGTTTCTGACATCTAAGGGCACACTGTGTTTCAGAAACCTCAGAGTCAATTCTTACGCACTCTGGGATTTCAGAAGCATGGTGCATTTGGGTCCTCAGCACTGGAGATGTCTTAGAGTGCATGGGAGTCTATAGCTTCAATAATTCTGAAGTGGGATCCAGGAGAGGTTTCTGGGTCCTGGTGCTGCAAAATAATTGGGGATTTCCCCCCATCCATTGTAAAGGGGAGCTTGGACAAGAAAAGCCCATGGCAGGCAGCCCTGTTCTCCCTCCCACACTTCTTTAAAAGAACCAAGGATTAACTACATACAGTTTCATGAACTTCAAACTAAGCTTGCTACTAGAGTCAAATACTGAATTTAAATATTGCATTCAAGGTTGTTCACAACTCTACCCCTCTCTACTTGTCCTCTGGTCTCTTATATCAAACCCATTCTCCCATCTCTTCTGCTGTGCCAATGATGCCAGCCTTGTCAGTCTCACTCAGAATGATCTCAGGATTTTCCAGCAATGCTGCTCCTTATGCATGGTATACATCAGTGTTTCTCAACCAGGGGCACGCGCACCCCTGGGGGTACACAAAGCTCTTCCAGGGGGTACATCAACTCATCTAGATTTGCCTAGTTTTACAATAGGCTACATAAAAAACACTAGTGAAGTCAGTATAAACTAAAATTTCATAAACAATAACTTGTTTATACTGCTCTATAAGTTATACACTGGAATGTAAGTATAATATTTATATTCCAATCAATTTATTTTATAATTATATGCTAAAAATGAAAAAGTAAGCAATTTTTCAGTAACAGTGTGCTGTGACACTTGTATTTTTATGTCAGATTTTGTAAGCAAATAGTTTTTAAGTGAGGTGAAACTTGGTTACGCAAGACAAATCAGATTCCTGAAAGGGGTACAATAGTCTGGAAAGGTTGAGAGCCACTGGTATACGCTTCCTGAAATATTCTGTAAGGCTACTGCCCTCTCCTCCAAATCTTTCCCGGAGGCCCTCCTTTGCTGAAATCTGGACAAGAAATCAGCCAAGCAATGAACATTGATTGACTTTCAGTCAAGGAGATTTGGTGTTTTTTATTTTTGTAAGGAAGATTGAGCGCCTTCAGGAACCACCAAGCTCTGCACGTAGCTTCCTCTGTAATCGTGCATTCCTATCCCAGTTACTCTCATCTTCACTGCCCCATTCCCTAATTTTGTCATCCTCACGAGCCTACTCTCAAATTAGATTTGTCTCTCACTAGGAGTGTGTACAGTGGCTAGCACAATGGGGACCGGAATATTCAGGTGCTACCACAATCCCAATCATCAACAACAATAAAAGTAAAATGTGGTATTTTACCAAATACAGGTACTTATCCCATCCTTACACTGTAAGACCTCTAAACAATGTTCACGCTATACACGTGCATGTTTAAAAGAGACAAGTCAATGGGAGATGCATGTAAGTTTCGGAGGACAGACTTTGGCCCAGTAATTTTACAAGGAATGGAAGGTAAGAGAAGGAGAGAGAGAAAGCTAAGAAAACAGCCAGTAATAAGCTGCTGAAATTCCCTTGCCCCAGGTGCAAAATAAATAAGTCTCTCTACAAAACCACTGTTAACTACATCTCCACTCTTCCCTCTCCACAGAAGCATTTTCTCTTTCTTCTGCACCCCTGTGACCGTGCAGAATGACTTAATGTCATTAAAAACAAAAAAAATTAAATCCCTTTTTAATGAGCTAGAAATTGGTATCCCTTCAGTGCAGAAACAATATTCTCAAACCCACGTTTGGCAGGAGCCAAGAATAAATACACGCTGATGACCTTTTCAAGCAGGCCACAGCACCAACGGAGCTCATTTCCCCTTGTTACGAATAGCAGCACGGTTCTAATGGCTTTGCATACTGCTACTAGAAAATGAGACAATGCTGTTTAACAACAGATTTTCACAGTAATTTGTTAGAAAATAGTAAGTGCTAGGAGTGCAATCGTTTTGGCTCCTGCCCCTGATGTTCTAACAACTGATGCTGCACCTGTGCATCAGATTTCATGTCTGCATTAATCAGTCTTGTGGAAACATCTGGAAAAAAAAATAATAAAAAGCCAGGCTCATCGCAGTGGTATTAGGACTGTCAAAGTTCTGTAGGCTTGAAACTCAAATCTCTTCTAAACAGTGATGTAAATAGACTTTATCAAGTCGCTTTTAGGTCCCCAAATGTAAGCTGTACTATGTTCTGTCTCCAGAGCAATCTATAAACATTTTAAAACCTAATGGGGCTGATCCTGAGAGGCTGAGCACCCACAACTCCAACTGATTTCAAACGAAGTTGAGGCTGCTGATGAACAGGCTCAGGTCAAATATAAAAAGATATTTTTCAAGAATTCAATCAATCACAAGGGGTTTTTTTCCAGTGGGAGGGGCAGAAATGTGTGTGAAATGCTTCCCTATAATGTTGGACACCTGAACTCAAGAGCACTGTGCAAACAAAGTAGTCCCACCCAGTGAGAATGACTATGAACCAGTTTCATGTCATATGATCATTTCACCCTGTTAGTTCCTCTTACCCCCTTCTCAAAATCCCGCAGGTCTCTATCCTGGTCCCTGTCCTGTTCTGCCTCTTTACCTTACCCAGACTGGACAGTCCACTCTCATGACTTTAATGACCATCACTACAACAACTCTTCAATCTGCCTCTAAGCCCCACCTCTCTGCCTGGGCTCATTCTCAGATCTGCAGCTGGCTCTCTGACACTCTTTCTGGTTGACCTGCTGACAACTCAAACACTACATAGCTAAAATAGAACTTATCTCCCCCCTGCCCAAATTTTCCCTACCCCCACTCTCTTCTATATCCCACCAACCTCCTTGTCACCTAGACCCACAACTGCAGTATGTTCCCTGGTGCCTTTCCATCCTTCACCCCACAAACCCAGGTTGTTGCTAAATCAGTCATTTCTGCCTCTACCTCCCCCATATCAATCATTTCCCTGCTGCCAGCCTTCTCATCCATCCCTTGGTACTCGCCTATTTAGACTATTGCAACTCCTCTTCTCTGGCCCACCCGACTCCCACTTTGCTCCCCAGGCCAGTCTATCCAAAATGATGTCTCTAGGTAAACTTTTTTCTCTCTTCTGCCAATCTGACCCTGTCAGTCCCACACTCTCTGAATCCCTTCCCTGCCATCATATCTCAACTGGCACCAAATTCAAACTCCTTCCTCTAGCTTCCACAGCTCTAGCCTGTCTTCCTCCCTCCTCTTGTCACATGCCATTCCTGTGATCTCCCAGTTCCTCCCTACCTGTCTCTCTCCCATAAACAGGGCTTTGCATACAATATGACTATGCAGACATGAAGAGTAAAGTAATTGTGCACCCTTCCCCACCCCCAAATATGCTGCATATTTGTATTCCAGGTGCTAATCTTTTTTATTGAGTCTCCAGCCTTTACAGTTGCAAAAAGAACCTTTGAGAACTGAATGTAACCAACACAGGGATGTCTGACTGAAGAAGAGTTCTGTGTAAGCTCAAAAGCTTGTCTCTCTCACCAAGAGAAGTTGGTCCATATCGTGGGGCACCTGGACCCCGCCACCCCGGAAGAGGGCAAGATGGGGAGACTCAAGGCAGTGAGGTCTAGCAGTCTGAGCTCCTAACGGCCCCTAGGCTCTGAGCCGGCGGTGGCCCTGGCGTTCAGGGCTGGGCGGCCTAGCGGCCAGTGAAGCGGAATGGGGGGAAGGCTGCCACATGAGGGTGGGTGGCGGCTGGGGCTGGGGAGCCGGGACCCTCCTTGCTCTACCAGGCCCCGGCTCAGCACCCTACCAGTGACTAGGGGGTGGTCACTGCAACAGCAGGCGTCCGGCTGAAACACGCTGTCTCTTCAAGAGCCATTAAGTAGCCTTCCCCCAGGCAACTTCCTACCCTGGCTCCTGAAGCCTGCATCTCTGGGTCCCCAATGCCTGCTGCGGGTGTAGCGGCCTGCGGGCTTCGGCTGCCATAGAGTGGCTGTAGGGCCTTCTGGCTCCCAGGCTGGAGCCTCCAGCATGCGTCCTCCCTGCTCAGCATCCCACCTCGAGTGAGCTGGGCTGCTCCCGTCTACACTGCTGCAACAGTTGGAGAACGCCCAGCAGGGGCCGGGGGCGTGGCTTCTGCTGCCAGGAGTACTGGCTTAACCCCTTCAAATCCAGTGCGGGGCAAGTACACCCCGTCACAGTCCAATAAAAGATATTACCTCACCCACCTTGAGTCTCTACAGAGAGCATGAAACAATAGCACAAACTGCCCTATTCATCTCAATGCAGGGTTAGCACCGGACCCTGATGTAAATTCTTTAAACACTAATGTTAACTATTTCACAGCTGATTTTTTTTTTTGTACCAGAAACATCAAGCTGATGCACTTCTCCCTTTCAGCTAGCTGTAGTAGCAAAACATACTGGGTCAGTTACATGCTCTCAAGTTTTGCTGCAGTGACATTTTTTTCCTTTTATCCCCCTTTGCTTGTGTGCTGGCCCCTATAGGAGAGGTTTGAAGCACAATGATGGGGCAGTGGCACTGCTTCTGCTTTTGCTGTGAGTAAGCAGAGGACTTCAGTATGCAGAGCTGTCTGCCAGGCAGTAGTTTCACAAAAACTGGTTTTGAAAAATATGAAAGATAAAATGTAATACAATGTTTAAATACCAAAAAGTATTCTAACCTCCCCAGCTCACTCTGTAAATTATTGCTAAATTAAATCCTGACACTTCTGGGATGTTTCCTAAACCCACCTTTCCCAGGGATATAAGATGGAGCTGCAGGAATACCAATAACTTTCATGGGAATAGTGAATGCTGATGTAATAGTAATTTCTAGTAACACAAATAATGCATTTCTGCTTCCGTCAAAATACCCACAGGGGCCACTGAATAAGGACTGCAGCATTTGGTCCCATAACAAATCATCTTTTTTAGCATCTGGTTAGTAAACTATGCTGCATATTTCTGCAGCAATCACACATGCTTCTTTAAGCCACAAAAAAAAGATGATTAATGTCTAAACAGAGCTGTTATTACATACCGTTCAACCAGGTCACATTCAACTTCAAAACAGCATTTGATCTGATAATCACATCAAGTCTATTTTGAAATCAAAAAATCAAAAAAGTAGTTATGAGTTCTTAGGTAAGATGGAACATCCCCAGAAGAAGGTTTTACACAAATTAGCAGAGACAGAAAAGTTCTTATAGAGAAATTTTTTCTTTATCTCTTCCCTTCTTTCTCATTGCTTCCCCCACCTTGACTTGGAACAGCTAGACATATCTAGCCACTGTCCAATTCCATAAATCAGACTCACTGTGCACTGCTGAGCAGAACAAAGCATTCCCTCGATTCAAATGGCTGGAAAAGGCTTTCAGACAACACTGAACTGAGGAAATAATAAAACTTAGGGATGGCTCATAACCGAAAGGTGTGATTCATGCCCATACTCTCACAATTCCTGGTGTGACAATGGACACACCAAAATAGAGGAGACTTAACATCATTACCCCACAGTTCAGGACAGGGAATACCTTATCCAACTGATACTATCAGAGTAATATAGGAATAACTTAACTGAAATGAAATTGGATAGGACACTCGGAATGATCTTCTACTGCTGCAGTAAGTGTCTTGGGAACTTTAATCTCCAGAAAAAAGTCAATAACTTGCTATTACCATAACAGAAAAACAAAATCACCCAACACCACACATTGTCCTTAACAGCGTGCTGAGGTACTGGTTCTATATTGACTTGGAGAATCAAACACATAATGAATTTCCTACACCACTATATTAAAACAATGCCATTCTAACACCCATCTGTTCCTTGGCTATTTCCCATTAAACTATTAACCAGGCTCATATTGCTTAGCTTCCCAGCCCAAGCTAGTAAGCCACAAGGTGGTAGTAGTAGCAATATAGCTTAACACAAATTCACTATAATTTTGTAGAGTTGAAAAAGTTATCACAAAATGTAGCATTTGTTGGTGAATACACTTATTTAAAGGGATACCCTCCACTAGAAATCTAGTAATAAAAAACAGAAGTTAAAAGTAGTTTCAGATTATACACCTGCCCCTCTGTCCCCCTACTAATAATTGTGGTTTTATAACCACTTGCCCTGTTTTAAAATGATTTTTCTCCCATTTCTATGTGAAAGTCCCACATAAACAGGAGAAACTGACTATATAGGGGAAGCAGAGCAACTGACTATACACACAGTGCTGTGAAATGCACAGAGTAAGCAAACTAGAAAAAGACTTTTTCAGAGTTACTATTCTCTCATCTTTTGAGTTAAAACAATCTTCAGTGTCCATTGGAACAGTAAGTAAAAAAAAAAAAAAATCAGACACAAGTGTGATTTTTAAGTTGATGGTATCCCCTTAATATTTTATCATGAACCATCACTATGGCACACACACACACACACACACACACACACACACACACACAAATATGCCACAATGGACAGCAACAATTGCCCCATCCTATTAGTCATCCACACACACCAGAGGGGGAAAAAAAAATCTAGTGGAAGCAAATGCTTGATTGAAGGGGAGCACTGAACCATGCCCTGAAGATGTAAACACTATGGGTTTGAGATGAAGTGTGGAAAAAGTCAATTTTTTTTTTTTTTTAAATCAGATTTTCTTGATTTAAATCTGAAATCATGACAACCTATTTTTAAGGCCTAAACTTACTACAATCTATTAATATCATTTAAATTCAACAAAAAGTAATATTCAAGTAGTACTTGAGCGCTGCTGAAGTTTTAAAGAAAGTCAAAATACTGAACTGGTTAAATTCACTAGCTAAGCACCTGGAATCAGAGTTTGTTAAAGTGCTAAACCAGCTTTTGATAGCAGTAGCTTCTTCTGAAGGTGCAGACAGAGTATTTTCTTCATTTCAGTTTATTCAACTAGTTCAGTACAATGACTATCTCATTCAAAGTGGAGAAACTGATTGGGAGTTGAAAAAGCATGAAAACTTGTTTTTCTCTTCCAATATGTGGTGGGGTGCACTCATCTTTCATAAATCCCTCACGTCACCGGGGTGCGATCCCGCACTCTTATTCTCTGCTCCTGGTGCCCCTTTCAGCAGCACACAAGTACTACTTGAATATTGCGCTCATCCAGTGAATCTTCAGGGACTCAGTCCCCCGGGTAAGTCGCATAAAGTCAAAAGTGGACAAACCCCTTCCAGGGAAACAAAAGTCTAACAAGGACTATCTGTGCCTAGTTGGTATCTGTGGCCCTGTCTCTGGGATCAGTCCTCAACCCCTTCTGGGCTAGTTTTAAATCTGTCCCTGCCCTGCTATGGAGCACTGGAGATTCCATGGAGATTCTTTGTCCTCGATGGTTATCTGGTGTTCCATCTCTCCAGCCAGGTCACTCCCTATCTTCAGTCCCCTTCTGAGGGGTGGTGACCAAGAGTTCATCAAATGGTCTTATCAGAGTCTTCAGCCCCATTCCTGATTACATTCCAGATTAAATTCTCAGGGATTAGGCCACTTCCACAGTGGCCAGTAGGGGGGGACCCTGGCCCACCCACCGCTCTGGGTCCCAACCCAGGGACCCTATAAACAGCAGCCACATGTTGCTTCCATTAATAGTTGCTGCTGTTGCATTTTCTGGGTTGCTTCCCACATAGCCCTTTTCTCTTCACCCTTACCTCAGGGATGATGTCAACTCTTCTTCTTCCTCACTGAGTGCCAATGCCACCAGAACCCGTCTTCTGGTTCTCCCTTGAGCTCCAGTGACCAGCGAAGAGCACCCTTCCTTACTCTTCTCTGGTTCTGGCCCAGAACTGAGGGCTCTGGTCCTGCAGCCCCTTTTAACTGAGCCTACTGTGCTCTGATTGGCTTTTTCCCTGCAGCCTTTCTAGGCAGGCCTGGAGGACCCACTTTCACTGCTCCTTTCCTGGGGTGGGGTGTGGTAGGATCTCAAAGGGCCTGGTACACCCCATCACAAAATCTATGAATAAAAACTAAGCGTGAGGATGAAATCTACTAGTTCTAAAATACTGAAGAACACAGTGACCAGAAACAATCAGTTCAATTCACTACCTACAGATAGTATTTCCCTTGTTTAATAAATCTAAATGCAAAACATGTTTTGATAAACTTACTTTTTCCTTATGTATCAAGCACATTTAAAGTAGTTTTACTTAACTAATAAGAACTCTTTTAAATAATGTTTTTGTGCATTTTTAATTTAATTTCAATTTCCATCCAAATGGATCTTGACAGAAATAACAAGTAAAAAGTTCATCATTATCTAGTAAATAAGAATGCCAGTCACCATTTTCTAACATAATACAAAAATGTAAAAATGAAGAATCTGAGTCAATATATGTTAAGTTATACAATTACTTAATTAAATGTGTGCAGATATAGTGTATCTTCCTGGATAGCAGAAAAGAAGTACCAAATTATACCAACCAATGAAAATCAATCTTTCTCTAGGAAAATAACTAAAAGGTACAATACAGAACAACATTAAAATCGATAGTTTAAATCAAGATTTCCTACTTGTTCATTTAAATCATAAACTGGTGATTTATGTCAAGTCAACCTGTTGAGAAGCCCCTCCCTTACTCTACCGTAACAGCACTGATTTCAGTGGAGTTACTTCTGATTTTCAAATGTAGCGAGAGGAAGCTGTCTCTGTTAGACTACAAAAAGGAGCGGTTCCAGAGCAGGGAACCATCCCCTGAGAGTGCCTACCTTCCAGTCCTCAAGTGTTCCAATCTAAGGTCAGCAAGCATGCTTCATCTCATATCAATTGCTGTGATGATATATGAGACCGACTGTCTCTTACATAGCCACAGACTATATAGGGCTTAATAGATAAAAACAACATAATAGATTGCACCCTAGTGCAATATACAGAACACAGGTGTAATGCCAAAAACTCTGGAAGGCAATGAACTGTCATCTAATCAGCACCTTCCAATGCTTCACGGTCATTTCAAGTGGTATTGCTCTTGGGAGTGGTTCTATAATGGAAAAGCAGCAACTCACTGACCAGAAATAAGCTAATGATCAAGTCCAACCTACTATACCTCAGCCTTGTGTTTGGATACATCTCAACCTTGGTGAATCTACTGACCACATCATGAAATCAAACAGCACATGGGGGAGATCCCCATTTGCAATTTATAAGGGCTCTAAAAGGAGAGCTGAAAAAAAAATATGACCTACTCTTGCTCATAGTGAAATTGTTCTAGAATCATTAGATCAGAGAAATGATCAAGGAAATTAAGTTGAGGACCTTGCATAAGTTTATATCAAGAATAATTAAAAAACAAAATGTACTAGCAAACCCTGTCTATAAACTCTGTTCTCTAAGGAGCAAATGCTAACAAAATTCAGACACAGTGTTCACTTTGCTCTGAATAATTCTGTGCACCATGTGTCTGCCTCACATATAGTGTTTCCAAAGAGCTTACTAGAATTAGTTAGCCAAGTAATGAAGACCCTGCCTGAAATGAGCCTGATCAGATGGCTGCATCAAGGAGGAAGCATTCATTATTTTATGCATCAGGCCTGAAAAACCTATACAAAATCTTCCCAGCTTTTCTCTCCAGCTTTCTGAGATCTGTGGGCACAGAGGAGATAAAGTAATTTTCTTAGCAACAGAAAAGTAAAAATGTGTCCTTACTAGAATTTTTAAAGGAGTCTAACACACTGTGAAAAAGACAGAGCCTGGAGCTCACTGACTCGGAGCTGCAGTAAGGATGCCTATAAAGACCAACCTTCCAGCACAATGAAAAGAGGAAAACAGGGGCAAAGACTGGGGCAGCAGGCAGGTAGTGGGGACAGCAAATCTTTCAGTGACTTCAGATGCAAGCTATCTTATGCGATATAATCATCCAAGCTCCTGTCTTTGCTATTTCTCTACAATACTGCTGCAAGTACTCCAGTAATAGGTAGGGAACTCAGGCCTGCCAACAGGAATTCCAGATCCCAGGACAGTGCAGCCCCACCCCTACCATCTGTGTCTCCTCCCAATCTGTCCCAGGCACCGCCCCCCCTTGCTCACCGCCGTGTCCCTCCCCCACCCATTGGTCCCCATCCTCTCTTCCCATTGGTCCTCATCCTCCTCACTTCCGGTTCACCCAGGTGGCATGGGACAGCTGGAGGAGCTGAGCAGGGAGGGAGGGAGAAGGGACACAGCGAGCAGCAGTGGGCGGGTGAGCAGGGGAGAAGAGTGACACATGCAACGAGCAATGGCAGGGAGGGGCTGAGTAGGGAGGAGGAATGCGGCTGCGGGGAGACCAAGCAAGAAAAGGGGTGTGTGGAAGAGAAGAGGGGGGCTAGTGGGAAGGGATGTGGCGGTGAGCAGGGCAGGACCTGGGGCGGAGCAGGGGTGGACTGTGAGCGGGGTCCACAGGCGGGGACGTGGGACATGAAGCTAGCCTCCCTGAGAGGAAGCTTTCAGCCCACCACCCATGGCCCAGGCCCCTTTTAAAATTACCGGGCCTCCTTAAAATCGCCAAGCCCCTGGGCAATTGCCCACTTTGCCCCCCCTCCCCCACTGGCAGGCCTGAGGGAACTCAACACAGGGACATAGCATCCAATTTGCAAATTGCTGCCAGCCCACCCTCAGGGAGCTTTACTCCATATGCTATGAAGATGCAAGTGGGCGAATCAAAGGGAAATGTGGGATGACAGTCTGTCGTTTAAGGCAGAGAAGAAACTGCATGATGAGGAAAATTCCACTGCTGTTCCTCCATTACACTGCATACCTGAAAACACTGTGGATTGCGAAGTTTAGAGGAACCACATTTATGGACATTGTCATTACCTGGTGTGCTTTATTGCCTGACCAGTTCATGTGGTCTCACAATCACAAACACACATCACGTTGTCACCCTTTCACAACGTGTGTATTTATTATTTCCTTACACAGTGTATTACTGTCTGACAGTGGGAAGGCTTCCCTGAAGCCCTAACTCACCAGGCCAGACTCACCCTCTATGCTTCTCTTCTGAGCACCCTTGCTTCCTGTTCCTTCCACTTATATGCTCCCAATTACATCATCAGCCCAATGTTTACTACCCAGGTGCTCATAATCCCCCAGAAGAAAGTATTTAGTCGCTCATAACTGAGCTTGTAGCCTTCTTCATGCTGCAGCAAACATCAGGGACCAAGGTGCTACTAAGAGTACCCTGTCACAACCCTGAGAAAAACCTGACATTAACAAATCATTGGCTCTGTTGGGGTCACTGAAGACATGAAATAGGGGAGAATGCTGAATTATTCTTTCTAAACGGATTATGAAAGCGCTGGGAATGGATCATTTAGATTTTCCACTCACTGTTGCTGCAGATCATATTCCTGGAGAAGGTCAAGCAGGGGTCAGTCCAAGCCATTCTGGCAGAATGTACAGAGAGCAAATTGGCAGCAGAAATAAGACTCTGAAACCTGCACATACCAGTTAGTCTGTGACTAATGTTAAAGGGCAGAGAATGCCCAGCCTAACTACCAGACCCTGCTCTGGCTTTGAAAAGCATGCTTGGATGCTAGAAACAAAGGGGGATTTCACAAAAACAATTTCTCACCCTCTCTAAGCATTACTTGTTTGGACTTTTTTACTTACTAAAATATCATTGTGAATATAGGGCTGGTGACTGTTCCTGGAACCTGAACCCCTGTCAAGGAATAGGTTCAGCAGAAGTTATGCCAGTGCAGGCTCCCCAACATTCCCCGACCATTATGCCTCAGCTCTGACCTGAGGGACCAAGCCTAGGGCTGAAAGAATAAATCAGTCTCCATAGCCCATCCAGGCCTTGATTCAACAATGCACTTAAGCATGTGCTTAATTTTAAGCATGTGAGTAGTCCCATGAGTAATCCCATTTACTTCAAATGGACCACTCACCTGGTTAAAGTTAAGCACAGGCTTAAGTGCATTGCTGAATCGGTCTCAGTCCTTAGAACCTCTAGTGAAGCTGGCAACTAGTATGCCATTAGGGGTGTGTCTACACTGCAAGTGAAGGTAGCACAGGTAAACATACAATCTTTTGTCCAGCTAGCCTAGGTAACAACAGTAAGGTAGATGTGGTTGCACGGGCTTTAGCACAGGCTAGCTAATCAGGTGCAAACCTGCTAGATCTTTTGAGTTTCACTTTATATTTCCCCTTGCACCCAGCAACAGTCACAACAGATAATCGTGCAGCCTGCCTACTCTCAGCAAGCCAAAATACATGTACTTGTTATCCCTGCTTTTACAGCATTTAAGTGTACTTGTTTCTGGTGGCCAACCGGAGTTTGGTAAGATTTTGTACCCACTGTGTTATTTTATGGTTTGTTTATTTTTACTCTGAAAAACTAATTTTAAAATGACCAAGTCATGAAATGTAATGACTTTGCTTCAAAAATGGCCATGGAGTACTGGCAGGTTCTTTTTAAAGAAGAACCTATAGTGGTAGGACGGAAATCACTACTTTTTTTAAAAGTAACCTTCTTCCTCTATTTAAAGACATGAAGTATTAGGAACAAAAAGCAGATGCTTGCTACCTGTATTGCTGGGCACCTCATATGTCTAACAATGCAAAGCTTGGCAGATGACATTGCTGCTCACTTAAGAAAACTTACTACCTACTTAGCCCTTCAGCCACGTCGTTCATCCTTTCTGAGCTAGTATTAAGCATGTCATAGAATTAGCTGTAAAAAACAACACAAACTGGTCACTATTACTGTCTTGCAACTGGGACTTTCAGAATCAGACTTTTACAGGATGCATTAAGAAACCTTATCAGCTTTAAAGATTAAATGTTTTTGCTATTATTACCCAATGTGCATTAGCAAAGAAAACTCGATGTCATCACCTTGGCAGCTAGCAATAAAGACTTGGCAAGGCTCTGACAGTCATATTACTCACAAGCATGTGACTAGAACAGAAATATCTGTCAAAAAACCTCTATCTTAAAAGCCATGACTAGAAGTTATTGCTCCAAGCCATGTACTTCTGTAACTCCTGCAGGTTGTTTCCAGCATTAATAAAATACTGATGGGAGAGGGGAAGGTAAGGGAGGCAGTGCTGGGCCAATGGCCAGAGCACTGAATCAGGAGACCTGGGTTTTATTCTTAGCTCTGCTAATGGCTCATGGTGTGACCATGAGCAACACACTTATCCTCTTTGAGAGCCTCAGATGACGAGCTCTGGGAAAGTGCTCTAAGGGAGACTTCCCATTAACAGGTCATACATCTTATTTCTGGCCCCTTCCCTCCCCCTGTTAACCAGTAAGGCAATTAAAGATCCAAAAAGAAAAATACAGGTCTAGTTAGTTCCCTGTTGATTTTAAGGTCATTCAGAGGTCATTTCCTCCCTGTTCATACTCCTTCTGTGTCAATACCCATTACCTGCCTAACTGCTGAGAGGGCAAATGAGAAAGTCCCTGAAGAGAGTCTATCCTCTTGTCCTCAGTAAAATGCTCAGAGTGGATTAGTGCAGAGCAGTTCAGATGGCAATAGCCCCATTGGCCAGAGACGTGACAGCCCTATTGGCTGCAGTAGCACCAGACAGTCTTATGGTCAGGAAATCTTAGCCACCTAATATACGCCTAAATCGATTGTTTTTATCCTCTCCGTGTATTAACAGATGTAACACGAGCTGCTGTAACAGAATGCAGCACAGATAAGGAAAGTTCAGCTTATCTTTATTTTGAGTTACAGCATTCAGCAGTCAGTGTTCCTGCCTCCTCCTTGCACCCTCCCTGGGGGCTCCCTATTTATAGTCACCTGCTCCAAAATTAGCACTTTGTTAAACACCACATCTACTAATGGCCTGCACTTCCATAGCACCTGTATCTTAAAGCACTGTGCAGAAATTAATTAATGAATCCTCACACCAACCCCATGAGGCAGGAAAGTCTCCTTGTCCCCTTTTACAGATAGGGAAACTGCGGCTTGTGGAGGTTAAGCGTTCTGCTCAAGGTTGCATGAGTCTGGGGTACAGCCAAGAATAGAGCCCAGATCCCTCAACTCTAAGGCCTTTACTTGCACTACCAGACCATTCCCCCTTCCCACCCCCCCAGCAACAGTTTTATCATCAGGCCACTGTCCCATTACATTATGGCTGCTATGTGGCACACAGAGAGCCAAACCCTTGGGGTGGGAGTGGGGGGTAGAGGGGAGTATTACCAGAAGAAGAAATCCTCACAACAGCTTAGCTATCCCATCTGTACCTCTTCTCACCAGCCCTGATAACAAGCAGAGAGCGAAGCATCCTTGTATTTAGTAAGGAGTTTACTGGCTTTTGCTCTAATGAATTTAGTTTCATTTGAACCTTGTTGCTAGACTTTGCTCAGACCTAACTTCCCCATTGTTGTTCCTCACTCTTAGATGTATATAGATACCCCCTCTCTGATTTCTATTCCTTACATCTGACGAAGTGGGTTACAGCCCACGAAAGCTTATGCCTGCAGAAATTAAATTTGTTAGTCTTTAAAGTGCAACAGGACTCTCCTTGTTTTACAAGTCACTTAGTTTCTGTAGCAGCAATGTGTCCCATTGATTAATATTATGTTTGTTTCTGGCAACTGCCACAATGTGCTAGTCACGATCCACACATAAGGATGGCACTGTTCTTACCCCAAGAGTTTACCATTTACACTCTATCAGTAGTGTTAAATTTGCTCTGTGCTGGTGCAGTGGATTGGGCTCTGTGTTTTGAGGCTAGAGAATTGTATACTGAGATGCCGCTTTCCTTGGTCCTTGTAAACTTATCTGAGATTGTACATCACTCCCCTGTTAACTGACTCTGTACTGAGCTATCTTTTCCTGGGCAATTGCAAGGTGACTCCAAAGCTTTGTTCTAAAGCTAGGAAAAAGGCAGGTTCATTGGAGACATTTTTAACTCCTTGGTATCCAAAGGAGATTCAGATTCTCAAATATCCTCTTTGTGGAGAAGTTGCACGGAAGGAGGTTAACTCTGCTTGTAACTTCACAATCTTCTTTTCTGGAAGCTGGTTAGGTATTGGTAACAACTGCCCTCAAAGCAAACAAGAACTTGTGGGAGAAAACACTTTGTATGGTCCTCAATGAGTTTCCTTTAAGAGTAAAATGAAGCAATGTTTATATGTCATTTATCAAACAAGGTGAAGAGCTCCACTGCTTCCAAGGGAGATTTGTCAGTCTTGCCTATTTAGAATGCAAGCTCTTTGGGGTACGGACTGTCTCTTACCATGTGTATGTACAGCACCTACCATAATGGGACTCTGGTCTTGGTTGTGGCCTCTTGGCACTACTGTAACAGGAATAATGAATAATAAATTACCCTAGTTTTCCCATTCTCCCTTTCACTTCCATTGTGTGCTACATCTACCTGTGATGTCTTTTTTCAATTAGACTGTGAGTTTGTCAGAACAAGGACTGTTTTTGAATTATTTAGAGTGCCCTGCACAACAGGGCTCCAGTCCTGCATGGGGCCTTGGAGCATTTACATAATACAAGTAATAATAGAAAAAAATGTGTCCTTTCTTCACATAGCATGAAAGCCTTTCTAATTCCTGCTACTCTTGGAAGTGGCACAATATAGGATTTGCAACAGGAAAGGATAAGAAACATCTCTTTAACTTGGAATGGTGAAAAGTAAGTGGCTTGTATTTGGGGAATCAAAGACTCCACACACCTTCCCAGCCATAAGCCCATCAGAGGAAAATTTCTTGCTCTGAAATCTGACTTTCTGGACAAAGAAGAAGATTCTGAGGTGTTATTTCTGGCCAAGCTCTACATGGGCTGGAAGGATGAGAAAGTAAATTCTCAGGATTTTGATGACGTTGGGCATTTTCTTTTATATGGTATTTAAGTGGCAAAAGCTGCTGGCAGTAGTTTAACAAAAAATGTTGATATTGCCTAAATTCATTCAGTTCTGGGATTTGTTTGGTGTCTGCATTTTACATCAATGACTCCTTAGGTTTTTTTTATTTTAAGAGCCCTCCTACTATGTCTAATATGGAAAGGTTTTGAGAATCTGTTTATATTCATGATCGTTTAAAGACTTAGTCCCTCTCTGGTTTGTCTCAATGGCACCATTTTACTTTAAACAGCAAGAATAAAACTAAATAATTGAGCCTTCCCTTTGCCATCTCTGAAACAGTATACAGCAAAATTTAGTGTTGCTTATTGTGGCTTTAAAAATATATATATATTGTGCATGTAGTTACATTTTGTTAGGGGTCCAGGAGAGTTCTTAGGAAAGTGGGCGTCAGAACTACTGCAATTTTTAATTTGAATGGGTGAAATCCTGACCTGTCTGCAGTCAATGGCAAACCTCTCATTGACTTCAATGAGGCCAGGATTTCACTCAACATCTTTTCCTTTATTCTAACCCTGCCCCAAATACTGATTGTGTCTTCCTGTCCACCTGTAGAAGCAGAACTGGACCTGTTCTGTGAAGCACTGGAGTGCTTTGTTAGTTAGCCCTTATGGTAGAGGAATTGGAGGGACTTAGAAGAATGCTCCTGCAAGAGTGGAAATGGAGCTGAACCTGTTTGGGATATGTAGAATACAGCATACGCATTTCTATTAATTATAGCTAGATAGGAGAAAGTGATAAAATCTAGTACAAGCAGTATTTCCATTCAGTCCCCCACTACAAAGAATAATATGCTGCCAGGTACCTGTCAAGCAGGAGCACATTTCAGGGCCTTACACGTGGTCTCCCAGTGGAGAGGAGAATGATGCAGAGTCTGGATATTTTCTTAGTGTAACTTGTTTGATTTACACTATATAGCCCAGTCCTTGTCCACAGGTGGCCCAGCAGAACACGGGCAATCCCCTCTTTCAGCCCAAACACCAGCGCCTGATTACCAGAGAGCAACTCTGCCCCCAAAATGACTCTTGCTGGAGAAGAAGACAGTACCAACTCTCCTGCTGCAAGTTCCCCCCAAAACATCCCAAAACTAAGGAAAACACAGCATTTCTCCAAAGACAAAACTGTGCTCATTACAGGAAGAAAACTAACTTGTAAACCTATGGGTAACGGTGCCACCTGGTGACTCCCACCAGAGCCTCTGTTTTGAATATATTGCTATTTACAGTAATGTCGCCCTTCTCAATTTAGAAACAGAAGAGATCAGTCCTGGTTTTTGTACATAACTCTTGACCTTTTCTTTTCTTTTCAAGAACGCACAAGTCCACAGACAGACTCTTGAGCTGAAGTAGTATGCCGTTTATTGGCTGCTTTAGTGAGTGATCAATCCACCAAACAGGGCACAGCATAGGGATAAATGCAAGCGCACATGCACATTCAGGTGCTCGCCTTAAATACATTGTTATGAAGTTGTTATATATTTGTATAAAGACTTTTCTGCCTAACACTAAGATTAGTTTACTAACTCAGCTGTTTACCTGATTGGATTGCTGACCAAGTTGTTTACCTGATTGAACTCTTCCCAGCCAGACAGGCAGGCATCTTTTCACATGTCCCAACATCTAAAATATACATTCTACATATCACATCCTCCAATTGCACGAACCTCCAATATTTTGAGATAGACACACACATATGGGAGGGCAAGAAAGACACAGAGACGTCTCTGCATTAGCATTCCCCTCTTGCTGTCATTTCAGTAGAGCTGAACCACGGATAGCAATGGTGGGAAATTTTAAGAAAAAACATCCTAATACAGAAAATGCTAGAAAGAAGCTGAGGAAGTCTGGGCCAGATGCATGAAACTTAGCATACAGATGTGTTTTCACTGCTCCCTGCACCCACTGCTTTAGTTTACAACTAGAGCTTCCAGTGAAACTGCTGAATGCAATGTACTCAAAGAGCACATTCCCTCACCATAAACTTCCCACCTTTTGAGCCCCATACTAACCACCTATGCCCACTCCCTATCAGCACAAGAGATTGTGGCCACGTTCAGCTGTCACAACTTCCATCAACACCACCAACAGATGTTCAATCTCAGGGACCCTCTATCAGTGGTTACTCCAGTTCAAGCCAGTGTAGACCCTTGATTAACTGGTGCTGCCCCTTATGCCACACCCCCACTTGTAAACACAACCAAGAGCAGGCTGTGGGAAAGGAAATACTGCATGGGTGTATAAGTCAGTTTGTTTGCTTTGCCTCCAGCATCAAGAAGAACATCTCTTCCCTTGTTTCTTTTTCTGCTCTTTTTGAGGTGTGTGGAAGACTCGCTTTAATTTTCCACTGAAACTCATGCTAAAAAGGGGTATTCGTTTAGTAGTGACATGAACAGTCTCATTCATTTCTGACCAGATCTCATTACCAGCTTGTTTGCTTCCATTTACTCTGCACTTGATTTTCATTTCAGTGATTTGCCTTGTTAATAATAAATACCATTTAAACACTGAGCTCTTTCCCTGAGCTCCCTAGCAACCCCATGACAAATTTCACTCCTAAAACACTCCCCTTTGCACTGGGAACAGGAATTCCTTTGGGTGATACAAGAGGGTATAACCCAGAGTGATGGGATGGAAATTAGAAACAGCAAGTTTAGGCAAAACAGAGAAAAACTCTTGACAGTCAAATATATCAGAATGTAGAATAGTTTTGCAAGGGCAGAGGTGGAAGCCCCATCCTCTGAACCATGTAAAGCTAGACTAGACAAAAGCACAAGACTAAAATTTACTCTGGAGAAAGGAATCCTGCACTGGCTAGGGGAGGAAGCAGTGATGAAGGGAGAAATGGACCAGATTCTGATTTCAGTTACAACAGGATAAATCCAGAGGACGGCAGTTCCTCAAGTGGTTGCACACTTGTATTCTACTCAGGTGTGCACAAGACCAGTGCACCAAAGCTGGAGAACTATGCTTAGCAGTATCCATCAGGGTGGTGCTCACATCCTCTGGCCCCTGTAGCCCCTCCCATGGCTATATAAGGGTGGTGCCAACCTGGCCCACAGTTTCTTCTTACCACCCGTAGCTTGAACCATTCAGTGTGTTGTCTCACCTCATGTTCTCTTTCACAGTGCTTTTGTGGATTTTTTCTGTAAATTGTCACTAAGGCTACGTCTTCACTGACGGTGGCAAATTTGCCGCCGTCAGATTGATTTCTCTGTGAAGAAGATTTTTGTCAGTGAAGACCTGCTCACTCGATCCAGAAATCGACGTATTAAAACTACCTTCTCAAGTGGCTTAGCGCTGCGTCGATGGGAACGCGGTTCCCGTCGGTGCAGTGCAGTGAAGACGGTGCGCAGAACAGAAGCAGAGAAGTCAATGGGAGTTACGCAAGATTTTTGCGTAGCTTGCATAACTCCGGTTGACTGCTGCCAAATCTCGGAGGTAAGTGTAGACAAGTCCTTAGTTGAGTAGTACCTTAGGATTTAGTTTAGTTGAGTGTAGTTAGTAGATTTTTTAGCATAGTTTGACATCTTCACTGGGTTTTAAGCATTGTCCATTCATGTGAGGTAGCTCTCTCTAATAGTGGCCCCCACACTTAAAGTTTACTGTGCCTTGGGGGAGGGCACATTAAGGAAAGGTGCTCCATCTGCAAGTCATTCAAAAAGAGAATGCAGGTGGCCAGAGACTTGCACTGGGAGCACCACTTTGCAGAGGAGGTCATGAGGCCCAGTCTAGCACCAAGGATGCCTCAGCTCATCAGGGCCCTCCAGAGCGTGCCTGAGCTGGTACGGGCTAGGGCTCCATGATCAAACTCCAATTCCTCGCCTAGAAGGAGGAGAGAACATTCTCCTTCCTCTGGTACCATGAAAAAAGAGCTCATAAAACAGACTAGGACCGCTTCCCTTCTAAGAGGAGTGCAGCAAATGGGAGATCACAGCAGGGAAGATATAAATCCATACCTAAAGACAAAGAATGTAAGAGGTTGGACCTCATGGGGAGAAAAGTTTATCGAACCTCTTCATTACAAATGCACTTTTCCAACCAGCAGGCACTATTATCTAAATATGACTTTGTGAATTGGGACACAGTGTCCAAGTTTATGAATAAGTTGCCAGAATCCTCCTGGAAAGCATTTAAGGCCTTTATTGCAGACAGCTGTTTGGTAGCCAAGGCATCTCTGCAGTCAGCATTGGAAGTATGAATGCTTTGTCCAGACTCATGGCTTCAGCTGTGACAATGAGAAGGGCCTTGTGCTTACAGAACTCCAGCATAGCTCCTGAGGTCCAATAGAGCACAGACAACTTCCTTTTGATGGTTGTTTTTTGTTCTCTGAGAAAACTGATGACATTCCGCATTCTTGTAAAGATTCCTGTGCTACCGTGTGTAGTCACTGGAGGTTTATACTCAGGCCACGAAGAGACATCATCTTTGGGGTATGCAAGAACACCAGCAATATCGTCCTGGGTGACATTTCTGGCAGTCCTCCTATCCAGCGAGGCAGCAAGACCTCCCCAGAAAGAGATATAAACCACAGCCAAGAAGACCTTTTAACTAACCAACTAATTTTAACTAACCAGCCCATCCTTCTCCACCACCAAGCTGGCAGCCTTTTTGACTTGCATGCCGGTTGTGAATGAGTGTCACAAGAAGAGTCAGCAAACTGCAACCCCTAATGACAAGACCTCCATATATAAAGTTCTTCAAAGAGAAGGTGTCCTTGAGGCCATATTCCAAGTTTTTGCCAAAGCAATTTCACAATTTAACCTTAACCACTTATATTTACTAACCTGTATTCTTTCCTCAGCCACACTCAAATGCAGATGAACAGCGTCTTCATACATTAGATGTGAGGCAGTGCTTGACCTTATATCATACCAGCTTTTTGTCTCTTATGTGGATCAAATGAAAGGTCAGCTAGTCTCTGGGCAGACTATTTCCAGGTGGATAACTTCCTGCATTACAGTGGCTTACGGAATAGCTCAACCACACCTCCACAGACATTACAGGCTCATTTGACAAGGGCTCAAGAGACATCAGTCGCATTTTGTAGCAATGTTTCCAGTATTGGTCATTTGCAGGGCTACTACGTTTTCTTCCGTACGTACTATTATCAAACATTACACTGTGACTATGGCACCTAGGTCAGATGCAAACGTTGGGGAAGCAGTTCTGTAGTCACTGTTTAAGTAGCCTCCGAGTCCACTTCCAACTAATACCGCTTGTGAGTCACCTGAGTGGAATACACATCTGCAACCACTCGAAGATGAAAAGATGGTTACTTACCTGTACTGTAACTGTTGTTCTTTGAGATATAGGTGCAGACATGTATTCCACACACCCCCTGACATCCCCTCTGCATCCTAGTCTTCAATCTTAGTTTTCAGTGCAAAAGAACTAAGGGGCCTGAGGTGATGACACTCTTATATAGCCATTTTAGGGGCTACAGGGGCAGAGGGCATCAGCGCTGGGTACCCGATGGGTATTGCTAAGCAAATTTCTCCAGCTTCTGTATGCTGGGTGCATGCACATACCTGAGTGGCATATGTCTGCACCCACATCTCGAAGAACAAGTTACAGTACAGTATGTAACCATCCTTTCCTTTGGTGTCTATGGAACCATCCAGATTTATGCTGGTGTGAATGAGAGTGGAATCTACCCCAGTAAATATTCTTCATTCATAATTTCTAGGATTCTGTGCACACCGTGCACCCTGTATTGTCATAACTATGGATACTGCCTGAAAGAAACCCCATACATAAATCATATCCTCTCTCAGAGCCAAATGCTGCCCCCACAACTTCCTTCTGCAGAAAGGAAAGAGTGGGGTCATGGCTGAGATGGAGCACAGGAGTGGCCAGTGGTTCCTTCTACGCACAAATCCACATACTGCAGAGAGGTGCAGGAATAGCTGTACAGAAGCTGCTCAGCTTCTACGTGCTAAACTTCCCACAAACTCAAATGGTTCCTTTTCCACTCACCTTTTCTTAAATCCCCTGTGTAAAGCCAGTTTAGCCGTGAATTACATGGCGTGAGAGTGTGTGTCTGAGAAAGGGCGCACTCTTACTATGACAAAACTCCCGATGACTTCAGGATTCTTTTCCTATTGATTGCATTGGTAAATGTCATGTAGATTAAAGTAAAGACGTTTTGTGATACTGTTGCATAAAAGGTCTAATACAGAAATAAGCAGTGCCACATCTTTTGCATTTTCATAATCTAATGATTTTATGCATTCTTCATCTTCAGATACTATGGGCCCAATTCCCTTTTGGCCTAAAACCACTGACGTCAATGCAACCAGGCAAGCAGAAAGTTTGGCCCATCAGAGAGCGATATCAAAGAAATGTCTATAAGTAAATAAATAATTTTTTAAAAACAATTCTAGGGATCTCAGATAGTTTCCTTTCTTTCATGTAGAAAAAAAACCATGGAAAAAATAAAATGTTCTCTTCTACTGGAACAAAAACAGCATCTGTTGCCACATAGCAAAGCTTTGATCATTTATCTATCTTTGTTTGCATGGCTGAAAAGTTTACCCTGGAATATTTATTCCCAGCCTTTCCTTGCCCACTACCATCCAAGAATTTGCTAATAATTCACATGTTTTTCTGCAGGATGGACTTCTGATTCAATGAAATTCAGACAGCTGTACAAACTGCCTCATACTAATCCCCAGCACCTGTGTGAAGTCTACCCTAAGCCAGCAACTGTAGGAGATGTCAGAAGTGCAATGATCCCTATTACTAATTAATTCAATTTTTAAGGAGGAGCGGGTGGTAATTAGACTCTTCATCAACGAGGGTTTGATCTAGCTGCCACTGACTTCATAGTAAGCAGGATCTTTCCCTGGCTATGAAGCACTAAAATCATTCTAAAATTTGGTTATCTAAATGGAAACTCCTCTGTAATGCTCAGCACCTCTAATCAAACGCCACTGAAGTCAATGCAAAGTATTTCCATTGATTCCAGTGGGCTTTAGATTAGGCCCCTAATCAGACTCTTTATTTAGGTGCCTCAGCATGAATTTTTTTGTAGTTGCATAACTTTAGGCACCGAGGTTTGCAACTTTTTACCTGTATAATTAACACCAATGTGTTCAGAATTTAGTGGCCATATACTACTCTCACCTATGCCAGTGTACATCTTACCAGAGTAAATCAGCTGTAGTTTTTCACCAGATTTATATAACAAGAGAGTGGAATATGATCCAGTGGGTGTGAACCACATTTTTATTGTTTGGTCTCCCCTCAAAGTAATGATGCTTTTTTTCTGCAAAAGAGATGAAATGGTGGATTAAATGCTCATATTAAATGCCCACTATCCCAAAATGAGGTTTATTCATTTTCAGAGTTTGATTACTGCTACTGACTGACTAAGAATTGTGAATTGTGCACACAGCTAGTTTATGCCAAAACATTTCATTTTATTACCTGTTTTGCCCACATCTTGCCCACTTGTTTGTCTCTGCCACCTGACATGTCTCATGTTTTTTTTTTTTTTTTTTTTTTTTTTTTTTGTTTTTAAGAGTAAAAAGGTCTTTGGGGCAGATAATCATTTTCTAAATGTTTTACCTAAAGCAAGAAAGAATAATTCAAACTGGAACAGGGCTAGTAGGATGACTGGAGGAATGGAGATGCTACCTTACAAAAAGAGATGTAAGGAGTTTGGCTTGTTTAACCTAAGAAAACGAAGGATGAGGAGAGATATGACTGCTCTCTATAAATATGTCAGAGAGAGAGGAGTTATTTATTAAGGGTCAATGTTGGCACAAGAACAAATGGATATAAACTGGCCATCAATAAGTTTAGGCTTGAAATTAGACAAAGGTTTCTAACCACCAAAGTGTAGCTCTGGAACAGCCTTTCAAGGGGACCAATGGGGGCAAAAAAATCGAACTGGCTTCAAGACTGAGCTTGATGAATCTGTGGAGAGAATGGTACGATGAGATTGCCTACTATGCCATATGGCCCATCCGCAACAGCTATTAGTAAATATCTCCAACAACCGGAGATGAGACACTAGATAGAGAGGGCTCTGAGTTACTACAGAGAATTCTTTCCCAGGTGTCTGGCTGCTGGGTCTTGCCCACATTCTCTGGGTCTAACTGATCACTATATTTGGGGTCAAGAAGGAATTTTCCCCCAGGTTCAATTGGCAGAGACCAGGGGTAAGGGGACTGCCTTCCTCTGCAGTGTGGAGCCTGGGTCACTTGCTGTTTGAACTAGAATAAATGGTGGATTCTCTGTAATCAAGTCTTTAAATCAAGATTTGACAACTTCAGTAACTCAGCCAGAGGTTATAGGTGGTGAGGTAACTCAGCCAGAGGTTATGGGCCTATTACAGGTGCGGGTGGGGTGAGGTTCTGTGACTGTCATGAATGATGGGTCTCAAATCCAGGCCCACAAGTTTCATGGGAGGCGTCACTCTGCAACCCTGCACTGGTAGCATGCTAGTATAACTAACCTGAGACCCATGAAGCCCAGCCTCAGTGTAAGGTTCTGCCCAGAGCTCCAATTGGCGAGCTCCCAGAGTGGCTGATTGGCCTGCTGGCCCTACTTAAGCCAGAAGCAGGAAGAGGAAGCTGTCTGAACAATTGGATTCCATCCTGTTCTGTACTATGTGCTTCTTGCTGCTGCTCCCAATACCTGCTCCTATGTTCCAGCTTAATCACTTGGCATTCCAACCCAGCTTGACTCCTGGCATCTGATTAGTGGTTCCCAGCCTCCAGTTTGTCTCCTGCCTCTGGCCCCCTGGCATCTTAACCCAGCCTGACTCTGGTTCATAGAATCATAGAAGATTAGAGTTGGAAGGGACCTCAAGAGGTCATCTAGTCGAACCCTCTGCTAAAAGCAGGACCAACCGCAACTAAATCATCCCAGCCAGGGTTTTCTCAAGCCGGGTCTTAAAAACCTCTAAGGATGGAGATTCCACCACGTCCCCAGGTAACCCATTCCAGTGCGTCACCACCCTCCTAGTGAAAAAGTTTTTCTTAATATCCAATCTAGACCTCCCCTACTGGCAACTTGAAACCATTGCTCCTAGTTCTGCCACCACTGAGAACCGCCTAGCTCTATCCTCCCTGGAACCCCCCTTCACGTAGTTAAAGGCTGCTATCAAATCCCCACTCACTGTTCTCTTCTGCACAGTAAATAATCCTAGTTCCCTCAGCCTCTCCTCATAAGTCATGTGCTCCAGCCCTCTAATCATTTTTTGTTGCTCTGCTCTGGACTATCTCCAACTTCTCCACATCCTTTCTGTAGTGGGACAGAGTACTCCAAATAGTTCCCAACTCATAGTTCTGATCTCCACTTTGTCTCCTGCTTCTGACCCCCCAGTATCCCAACCTAGCCGACTCTTGACTGCTGCACTGTAACTGCGAACCCGGGCTCCAACTACCACATCTGGCTGCCCACAGACTTGGCTGTGACAGTAGCCTGCAATGTGCAGGAGGTCAGACTGGATGATCAAGACAGTACCTTTCTGGCCTCCAGGCACTACCACAATATAAATGATAACTACATATATAATAATAATGTAGGGCTATTTGTCACGGTTTAGTCAACTTTTCGTAATAAAAAAGTTCTATTTTAGGGGTGATTTCCTCCCCCCATGAAAAATCTTAATCATGACAGCTTTTAAACATAGAGGCCTAGGGACAGATCATACCCTACATTAAAGTCACTTTGGGCCACCAGAGTAGCACAAAGTGACCTTGAAGCTGCCTGAAAGGGACTGTGTTAGGGAATCCTCAGCTGCTGTAAAGCCTGCATAGCTGGCTCTTGGCCTTTTTCCATCCCAATGTGGGGCAGCAAATAATAATATAATTCTAAACAAAATACTTTTGTTAAGTTACAGTTAAGGTTGCTAAGTGCAATTCACTCACCATCAAACCGATCAGTTAAAGACCACAAACATTAAGAAATTTGGAAATTACATGTTAAGGTTAAGTGAACAATTCTGACATCAAACCTCACACTCAATTGACACACACAGACAATTCAACAGAAACACTCTCAGTGACCAGCACTTCTGGCTGTAACAGAGTCCCCTGCATTTCTTTCCCCAGATGGTCGGAGAACCTGAACACACCCAGTTATTTATACCGGTCGGCTCCAGCACAGGTCCCAGCTCCTTATTACTTGTGAGGGGGCCTGTTTTTGTGGGCCTTCTTAAGTCTCTCCAGACGTGGGATCTAAAGGAAAGTCACAAGCCCCAACACGTTCATGAGTACTCCCTTTCCAGAACCCCTCGGGCAGGGTATGAGTCCATTGTCATTGATAGAGCACCTGCGTAGTGGGTTTTGAGAAATCCTGAGTCAGGCTTAGTCTGTCTGGCTTACCCTGGGACTTTGCTGCATTCTCCATAGAGTTGGGGTGAAAGTCTCTTGGCTGGCAGTTCCCTCTGTGGCTTCAGGAGTCACTCCTGCAGTCTGCTGCTTAGGGCAGTCTTGCTCCTCCCTGCTACCTGGCTGCAATTTCCTCCCTTTTTAAGGCCTCCTCCCTCTCGTACATGATTAACAGGGTTAGAGGGGTGGGGTTAGCCCTACTGCCAGGGTCTCTCTGGCAGGGTCTCTCATGCACTATGGATCTATGCACTCCATCACAATAGCCTTTGGAATTCATGAAATGCTCAGGATCCACAAATAGTTGCAATTGTTAAAATATTCCTCAATAATGAATAACATGACACCACCGAACTCCCCTTGATTTCAAGTCATTTATTTGTGAATATAGTCACAAACCTGTCTTTACACTGAGGGTCATATTTTGATCCCACTGAATTTAATGACAAAACTGCCACTCCACCTGGGACTAGGATTTGGCAGTCTGGAAAACTCTAGAAATTACCACTGTTATATACACCGTGGGGGTTTTTTCCCCGGAGAGGGGAGGGGGGTGTTAAAGTTTTTAGCCATTTCTACTTTTGTTTAAACTTAAAAATGATCAAAGGGGGGGAGAGAGAATGTAAATAATGGTCCATTAACAGCCAATTCAAAACAAAAAATGAAGTCATTTCTAGACAATCCCACCAACCATACAGAGAACAAATCTACAGTATATGCACAGGAGAGCACCTAACCATGTTTCACAGTTTCAAGTAACACACAAAGCACTAGTTGGCATAACTTAACACAGTTAAGTACCGCACATTTCTCTCCTAGGTAAGCAAGAAGTGTCATGCTTTGAAAGCAGTGCCTAGATTTCTGTTTTGTGTGTGCTGTAAACAGCATCAGGAAAAGCTGCAATGAGCAGACTGGAAAGAAATCCTTCCTGATGATCCAGTTTGACTGCTCCATTAAGGATGTGCTTAGGGGGAAAGCAGGGACAAGGCTTAAAAAAAAAAAAAAAAAAAAAAAAAAAAAAAGTAACAGTTTTGCACGTTCTGTCTAGAAATCAAAATATTTATATGGCCCATCCCCACAGTATCCAAGTGCCCATTTCACATGTGAGATTCAAGCATTATTTAGGAGATGAAAGGGGAAAGGGCACTCGCCACAAAACACTGGTGAGATTTGACAGAAAATGGTGTAACATGGTGCCCAGAATTTTTTTTTTTTTTTTAAATAATACCATGAACGTTCTGAAAATAAATATAGGAGGCAGAAAGATCCTGCTTAGATCCTGCTAGCGCTGGAAGGGGAAGAGGAATCATTAGCCTATTGTACAAACAGAGCTCTCAGAAATGTGTGTCTTTCTAGATTCACCTAGTGGTGGGAGCAATACAAAACAGCCGGTTCTTGATAGTCTGACCTTTCCATCAAGCCTCACTAGGTGCACTGCCTTACCTGTTTAAGTAGATAATGTCAAACCCCCAAAGAGGAAAAGCGGGCTAAACGGAATGTAATCTGCAGAGAATTTCAATTGAAGATGATTACCCATAATGTAAAGGGTAAAACTGGGCTGGCTGACTCCACAGTTGAAGTTTTCCTTCCAAAACTAACCAGATTAGGCTCAAAATTTACACATAAGCAAAGGACGTTAATTAGAACTTTTGTGCTTACATGTATAATCACAGCTTTACATTACATGATACTATGTGTGACCTTTCATCTCATCGACACGAGCCCAATCCTTCCACTCTAGTAAAGAGCATTGAAAATTCTGTCCCTTGCCCCCTCAAACTTCACCATATCTTATTTTGGGGGGGGGGGGAGGGAGGAGTGGGTGTGGAACCCAACACACGTAACACACTGGCTCACAAAATATGATCTGTGCATGAGCAAAGGTTTGTAGCAGCCTTCCCGGTGGCCCACAAAATGCAATAGTTTGAGAACAGAGCAATAGGATTCAGGGTGTTGAGAAGAAAGTTGAACCCGTGAAAGCATCTCTCTCATTAAGTGTCCTGAAGAATGAAAATATTTTACAGCCACTGTTTCAAAACGTAAAACAGCTGAACGGATAGCCATCTCTTCCTTAGATTGTAAGTTTCTGAGGGCAATGATCATATCTTAGGAGTTTGTACAGCAATTAGCAAAGTGGATTCCCAATCCTAACTGGGGCATCTGGGCCATTTCGTACTATAATTTAATACATCACACACTGTGAGAGGCAAAATTAATGGGAATTTTACTCTGATCTTCAAAGCACAGAAGGTAACAGCTATTAGCTCTCAACATACATACTGGAGCATGGACACTATTAACCTATTTAGAAAATGGTAATTAAATAGGCTTCCTTAAAGAATCTGATATCTGGGAATCATTCACAGATGCAGATCCAAACAATCATGTGTCCAACCCTGCTCTTGTTGACATCATTGGGAGTTTCTCCACCACTTCAATGGCAGGAGGACTAGACCCTTCTTGTCCTGCTAGTATTTTGGACTAAGAGGAGGACTTCTGGCCTCTTTTAGTAGTTAATGATTTGATTACTGTAGGCACAATAAAACCCGAATGACTTTATTCACTGGTCTAGAAAATCCTAAACCAATTACCAGTTTTAAAAAGTGACACCTTTGTTCTCAACTTCCCTTAGAAAAAACAAACATGTGAGCTTACTTTAGCCAAATGAAGAGCAGTATGGAAGTACTTAGTTTCATTATGTAGACTCAAAAGTATAGGATTTAGTTAGATCAGACCCAATGACTCCAACAGAGTTTTAATATTACACAATTTCCACAGCCCCTTCACCTTCGAAAAATTAGAAATGCAAAAAGCCTTCACATTAGATCTCCAAATCCATTCTGATAATTATTTAACTCACAGTGCAAAAAAGTGAATTCCTAACCTGGCAACCGGGCCTTATGCCAAGTGCGTAGAGAATTTTGTACATACCTGCATCTCCTTACACCAGAAAACCCCCATTGTATTTAAACCACTCACACAAAACGTTGTCATAAGCCATAAGAAACATGGAGTATAAACAGGTCATACTATTTCCTAGAAATGTCAGGAATATCTAGCCCAACTCCCATTTAAATCAGTGGAAAGACTCTCACCGACTACTGACTTTAATGTCCACGTTGTTGTAGCCGTGTTGGTACCATGACACTAGAGAGACAAGGCGGGGGAGGTAATATCCTTTATTGGACCCACTTCTGTTGGTGAAAGAGGTCTGTGTAAACTTGAAAGCTTGTGTTTTTCACCAACAGAAGTGGGTCCAATAAAAGATACTGCCTCACCCACCTTTCCCCTCTATTGACTTTAAGGGAAGTTGGATGGGGCCCTTAATGGTTAAATGTCTCTGCTACAGTGTTTAGTTTAAATAGCCACACAGGAGGCAATAAAACAATAATGATATATCACAACCTTAGCTGTTTACAATACTCTTGAACACACTTTTACCCAACTCTTCACTATTTCAGTTTTTTTATAGTGCCCATTCACAATAGCAGCTAAGCCCTCCCCAGATAAGTTACATCTGCACCGTGAGCCCCCTTGTGGGATTTCCTGATCTTCTCCCCAATCTGTATCAACAACTCTCTGCTCAAAAAATAATATATATTCTAACAGCATAGCCCCATGGCCTGGAGTAAGCCAGCGCTGATTATAGGATAAGCCCCACCTGAGAGGAATCAGGTGATTCCATTATAAAAGGAGCAGGAAGTTGCAGTGAAGGGGGGAAGCCCAGAAACTACATCTATGTCTGTAGATAACTTGCAGGGCACATTTGAGCACAAGCAGACAGACATAATTTATAATGGAGTTAGGCTTCTATTCCAGAGTCAAGTGTAGGACTCTTCTTTTGGAAACACTTTTTGCACACTGTTGTGATTCAAGCACTGAACAGGCATTCAGAAAATTTGAGTTCAATTCCCAGCTCTGTCACAGACTCCATGTGTGACCTTGGGCAAGTCACTTAACCTCTCTGTGCCTCAGTTTCCTGCATGTAAAATAGAGATATTAATACTTATTCTCTCCCACCCTTTGTCTGCCTTGTCTATTTAGACTCTAAATTCTTTCAGGATGGAAGTGTCTCGCTATCTCTTTACTGCAACTCTTTCAAAAAGGACTACATTAACGTGAACTAGACACGTTTTAGTTGGCACCAGCCTTGTCTACACACATCAGTCACAGCACATCACTTTGGTGAGCTCTGCAGTTCACTCCCCTGTAGTCTGCACTGAGTGCCCATAAGGGCACTGTAGACCAGCCCTTGATGTGTGTACAGCACCTGACACAATGGAGTCCCAATCTCAGTTGGTGCCTCTCTACACTGCTGTAATACCAATAATGAAAGATAGATGTGAGAGAATTGTTTTGACAGAAAGAAGAGAGAAAATACAGGCCCTCCACCCCACTTTCTGCCTATACAGTAAAATAAGAATATATTATTCCATTAGTAGTCAAATGAATAAAAGGAACTGAGGTCATCAGTTACAGGATAAATGGGCATAAAAGTGATGCAGGGCAAGGAATTAATAATGGATTCAAGTGTGATGAGATTGAAAAGTGCCTTTGGAGAGTGGAGGGAATGGACACATTATTTGAAGAATGAGGAGAAATGAACTGCGGTGTCTTTAACGAGGGGAGCAAGCGCCACACCAGATGGGCCCAGGCAGAAAAAGCACAGTCAACTGGCAACCTATGGTCTGATTCTTGAAGATGGATTCTGGGTCAAGTGAGTGCAGAGTGGAGGTTCAAACGCAGCACTTAATATCTATTCATCGTCTTCTTTCTATAAGTATGTCATGCTTTTCACTATTTTTATGTTAAGCTAATAATAAGCAGCTGATTTAGAGGGGCTTTACAATAACTCTCCAACCATTTTCAGTAACCAGAGCCTTAAGATTAAGTTAGCATCACTTTCTTCCAGTTTTCCTCTTTAAAGCTTTTATTACTTTTCTCCATTCACAACGCCCTTCCCTACATGTTCTTCTGTATAGGACCCTTATTACTTCAATAGAGTACATCAGTGAGAGAAAACTGATACAACAGACTAGGTCATGAGGCCCTTCTTCCTTGCAATGTTCATAGATGACTTTTCCAAAACCCTTAGTGGGATTATCCAGGCTTCCTGTTTTCTTTTCCACACCAGCTGTAATCTGGGCCCCTTCATTTTATTACATTCCCACAGTGGTGGCAAAATCCCTAGAATCTGGGGTTATCTTCACTAATCACAGCTCATACCTGAATTATATTACAATATGGCAGCAGTTGATGTTCTTCATAGCACTGCAGTCTTGATGTAAAATACAAGATAGCACTTCCCTGAAGGAGCAGAAGGTGCTGAGGGATCTGTCAAAAAGCCTATAATTAAGTAATGACAATGAACATAAATCCTGTGAGGTACTACACACCTGCAATTTCTGTTGAACAAAATAGACATTACTGACACCCAACGTTTCTCCAGTATTAAAAGCAGATCCCAGTCACTTTAAAGTTACTGCCGCCAGCATCACTAGAGTAGTGCTACTGTGCAAGAGCACAGCTACCTTTGCACTGATAGTGAATACTGTAGGATTTTCTCATTTGTCTGAGGTCGTACGGGAGATTGAGATTCCTGCAAACCCATATGCAAATGAAAGTCCTATTTTACTCTCTCTAATTCTGTAGGCAATACGGGGCAGTGTGTGTGACCATGAGAGCTACCACAGAAAGGTGGAGCTGAAGAATTCTCCCATTCTTGCCAGTAGAATACCAAGTGTTCTGTTTAATAAGCTAAGGAGCTCTGTGGGTTCCACGTCTCTCTCCCCTACCTTCTCCCTACAGTTTGGAGCGTAGCAGCAACACAGAAATCCCAATTATCCTTAGCTATTTCTGCCCTACAGAACTTTGGAGTTCCAGAGGAAAGAAGAATATCACAAATAACTGAAACTGTAGAAAGAATGTACCTAAATAAACAGGCAAGATACTGTAGCAGTGTCCCTGTGAGATGCTACTGGAAATCATACGACTCACTCCAGCCACTGCTACCAGAATGTCAAACGCTGCAGGGTACTCGGCATCCTCAACTCCCAAAGACTTCAATCACAGTAGCTCACTTCCATACAATGTGCCTCTTTTCAGTGACAGCAGATGGTGCTCAGCACCTTGCAGAACTGGCCCCTAACTGTGTAATTAGCAGAGTTATTTTTTTTTTCTTTTTCACTTCAGTGTCAGTCAAGTCTTCACTGGGGCCAGGTCTTCACTATAAACTTACACCGGCATAACTACTTTGCTCAGAGGTATGAAAATTCCCCACCCCTGAGCGATGCAGTTATACTGACCTAACCCCCAGTGTAGACAGCGCTGTGTCGACGGGAAGGCTTCTCCTGTCAACATAGCTACAGCCTCTCATGGAGGCGGATAAAATACACCTGTGGGAGAAGCTCTCCCTTCGCCATAGTACTGTTTTCACTGAAGCGCTACAGCAGTGCAGCTGCACCACTTGAGCGTTTTAAGTATAGATCTGCCCACAGTCAAAATTCCCATCGAGTCAATGAGAGGTTTGCCTAAATAAGCACTAACGACTGCATGATTTGGCCCAGGATTAAAAGCAGTATTTATCTTATTCGCAGACTTGTTTTTGGAGTTTAAGCTAGGTCCCCTTGCTCTTTCTTCCCATATTTTCTCTATACATTAGTGCATTAGGAAAACTGGATTGGCTCCATTTCAGTTGCCTGTTCAGCCTTTTAGATGAATTTTCCAAGGATGTTTATATTAAAAAGTCTGAGAAACTGCACTGTATTTTGGAATTTTATGTCTTGGTTAATTTTTGTACTGGAAAAAAAACTGTTTAATGCTAAAACTCTGTACATAATTGAACTACACATCAAAAACATTGCTTACTGCACAGTAAAAGTGTGTAGATATGATGGTAAATTGTGCTCTAAGACCCAGATCCAGCAAAGCACTTAAGCAAGTGCTTATCTTGAAGCATACAAGCAGTCTGAAATCAAGGGGACTACTCTGCTATTTAAAGGTAAGCATTTGCTTAAGTGCTTTGCTGGACTGGGGCCTAAATATCTTACTGTGGAAACAAACAAACAAATCAATAGATCTTGTTCCCAAAGGGCTTAGCATAGTAAGACTTATTACTTCTTTAGTTTTCTCTATTGCTGTTTACAGCATGACTTGTCAGAAAAGGAAGCTGTTTGCATCTTTAAATTGTGGTTTCTCCCAAGTGAATTTAGCCCTGAAGATCACTGGTAGTCATTGAATCAATAGGGTAGGAGTAGTGAAAGCTCCACCAAGCGGAATCAATGCTATGGGAAGTTCAAATTGTTTGGTTTCTATTTCAACCCTGGCTGAGGCAAAAATTTCATTTGATGTTTTACTGACTCTCAGTCCATTGCTAAAGAAAGCTACTAAGACATCCAGGAAAGGCTAATTCTTAGTTTCTCTACAGACTCTTTACTGCTACTAAAAGAACAAACACACATACTTGCTGTGACAGGGTGGTACCCACCTCTCATGACCGCCCCTTCTGTTTGGGTGTGTCTGCAGTCTTTAAACTGTCCAGACCCTGGTATTGGGCCATATCCCCTGGAGCTTTCTTCCTGGAGGCAATAGTTTTGTCCTCTCTGAGCCCTTCTGGTCCCAGCTCAGCCACTAAGTAGTTCAATTCCCCTTTTGGAAGTTTATCGCTGTCCAGTTGTAGGCCACTTCACCAGTAGATACCGGGGGAGGACCCAGGCCCAACCACTACTCCGGGTCCCAGCCCAGGGACTCTAAGAACAGCAGCCACGTGCCACTGTGTCCCTTTAATGAAACTGCTTTCAGTTCCTTGGGCCACTTCCCCACGGCCCCAGCCTTCACCAAGCTTCACCCTTAGCTCTAGGTTCAGATCCCGCAGCCAGCCAGGAGCTCTCTTTTGCTCCCCTGGGCCCTGCACTGGACTGAGCTGTCCATGGTGCTGCATTTCTCTGTGGCCAGCCAGGAGCACCAGCTAAACTCCTCTGGCTCTAGCACGGAAGTGTCTATGGTCTGCATTGCAGTTCCTTTTATTCGAGCCTGCAATCCGCTGAGTGGCTAGCCCTTGCAGCCTCCCTCTCACTAACTGCTTTTCTGCACAGTCTCTCTAGGCTGTTTAGAGGACTTAGCTCCACTGTTCCTCTCCTGGGACAGGTGTAGCAAGCAGGACCCTGAGGCATCCAGAAGAGGGCCTCTGGGCCTAGTCCACCTCATCACACTTGGTTTCAACAAATAACTGTTGTAGAGAAGAAAAATTAGGAACGCTGACAGCATATTCATACAGGACAAGAAAAAATAAAGTCACTTAATTATTTAAGTGTATCCAGAATGAATGTCTTGGGCTGACACCAAAAGCATATTTGATGGTTTCCAGGAAGTACCCAGATTTCAATCCCATGTTGAGGAAAAGAAACAGAAGATGGGAAGGAATTGGGCATCCAATGCCTGTCCCCCTCACCTAAAGCAACAGCTGGAAATTATTCTCAGAAAGAGGTATTTCAAATTCAGAAACTCCTCCATTTTCTGAGCCATTTCCTATAAGTCTTTTGCTACAGTGCAGTGATAACTTTAAGAGACTTCAAAATATATTTTTATAATTATACATAAATGTAAAGAATTTAGGTATGTTGTAAGTACATCATCTACCCATAATTACAGGGTAATATTGGAAATGGGAGGCAAGGATGGAAAAAGGAAATTAATCAGAAGCCCTCTCCAGATGATTGGAAGGAATAATTATGCTAATAATTATGGCCTGGTCTATACTAGAAAAATGAACCATTCCTGAGAACAGACATCAATCAGTAACTGGTGCAGCAGAAACAGTGCTGGACATAACTTTCTTTGTCTGTGCTTGCAGCTAAACTATATATAGCACCTTTTCAGCTGGACCCATTGCTGATCTGTTGTCAGCAACAGATCATTTTTTTAGTGTAGACAAGCTCAATGAGCAGCACAAATCCCCTTGTGTGGAGAATACAAACAGAAAACAATGATTGGATGTTTTCACACATAAGAATTATTAAAGAAAAGGTGGCCCAAGCATCTTTCCCTGGGCTTCACAGAAGGCTGTTCAAAGGACCAAGGAGGGGGCTGGGAGTGATTGGACTGGAGAGACTGCTGGGAGGAATACATTTTGCCTTCCTTACCAACCCTACAGAGATCAGGGCTGGAAGATGATAAAGCCCAAGATGGCTTTAGCTTTCCATGTTACCCTCGCTGTGATGAGGATTTATCTTAAAAGGATGAGTCTTGGGGGAAACCATGGCAGGGGTCCAAAGACGTCACTCAGATTCCACACCAAAGTTCCTGCCCCTCCTGCTGATCTGGAATCCATGTGGATCCTGGCGGGTTTGGGGGATGCTTCTCAAGGAGAGGGTTAAATTCTGCCTGCCCCGCAACAGAATAATCAGGAAGAAAACTTCCTCAAGGTTATTTCCCAAACTTTAGCTCCCACGCTGTTAGGTTTCCCATAGCAAGGACCAATTGATCCCAGTAGTATCAGAAGAAACAGTTCTATATGCAGTATAGTAGAACAATTGGGGGGGGAAAAAAGCCCACAGTTGTAGTATTTCACAACACAACTTATAACTGATATTTATGTACAGTAGTGATCCAAAGGCTCGGAGGGTAACACACGATGGATTAACAAGGAGAGTCCTGTAGCACTTTACCCCTCTGGAACTTTACACTATGGATTGTACTTACTGACCTCATAAAGAGCTGTCTAAATTTAGAATCCATAAGCAAAAGCAGTGAATTTAGGACAGCCAATTAGCAATTTGTATCAAGTTTACAGGAATATATATTAAGGAAGCTTATTCCTTAGAATAATATATATCAGTAGTTGGAGCCTGACACTGTAAAAATACAATCTGAGTTTGCACACAGCTGCATGCATTCATCCAGAATGCCCTTTGTCAGGCTGACCTGTCTCACTGATCCTGATAATTTGCATAAGTCCTTGCACTTGTTACAGAGTAAGCAGTTTCACAGCAACTTGTTACCAAAACAAGATGCAATGCAATTCTAAAACAAATCTTGGGGGAAATCAAGTTCAGCTTAAAATTGAAGGAAGAGCTTTAGTGTACAGATCTGTCATAGTTAGGAAGCCTTCATGAGAGGAGAGCTTAAATGCTGCAACATGAAACCCTGAAACTTTTTCTATTTTATCATTGGCATATAGGAAACCAGAGCTACGTGCACCATCTTCAGGAATGAGACAGTATAGCATGCAATGTGCATACCTTTTTTGTACACAGAAAACAATCTATCCATTATTGGCTCTCCCAAAGAATAAATAGCATTATAATAAATAAGGTATGTGGCAATTTTTGTATAGTACCCCAATCATCCCTCCATTGAACAATATAATTAGTCTCCCCTGTGATTATCAGTATCTACGTCCAGAGGAAAAATATTAATAGACTGAGGGGATTTCTTCCTCAGATAAAAGTAGGACGTTTCCAGACCAAACTCCCCTCCCAACCTCATACAAAGATTTGAATACGTATCACTCAATTTCGTCATCATTAGAATATAAAGACTATTTTAAAAACAAAATGTTTGAAAGGCAAATAGTTCAGATTGAAGTTTCTGAAAATAACCTTAACTTTGATTCAGTATCTTCTCACCCTGTCTACCACAGGCCTGACTCTTTCCATTGACTTCAGAGGCCTTTGAATCAGACCTCTTAGGCAGCATATTGGTGCAGCATGAGTATTGCTGTTTTTCTAAAAAAAATAATCACTATGGGTATGAGGAAGCATGATTAGAGAAAAATCCCTGCTGCCCCTCAACTACTTCAAAGCACAAAATTAATATATCCTGTTAACTTATTAAATTCCACATAGCTAAATGTTCACCTAAAAATATTAACAGGACTGAATTTCAGCATCTCAGCTGAAAGTCTGCCCCACTTATTCCCTACTCTATAAATAATGCTGTCTTAAATTCTTCTTATACATGTTCTCTCTAAAGCGAGACTAGGATCATAAACTATTACTGTAAAGTAAGAAGAACAGAGCTTCAGATCCCAGAGTGAGTTTGCAGGCCTGGCAATTAGAAAGAGGAGTTTTACTTGCAAGCTGAGCAAATGTGAAATGGAGTCACTGTAAAAGAATTTCAAAATGTCAGTTTTAAAATCACTCTTCATAGCATAGCAATAGTTATGTTAAACCTACTTATTGTCTCTTTATTCAGATCTGAAAAACAACCTCAAATAGACTGACTCGATAATAATCCCAATTTATTCACATTCTTCCTATCTAGCCCCCTCCACTCTATTGAAAAATTTGGTTGTTCTATGCTGGACTGTTTCTTGCTTCCTCTATATTCACAGATGACTAAAACTTGCTACTGTACTCCAGATGCCAGGGCTTTAAGAAGTGACTGCAAGACATCCTTGGATTTGGCTGATATTAGAGAGGTAATTCTTAGATCTGTACCGTACGTAAGATAAGGGTTTGTGGTTACTATTGGAAATGTACATGAGGTATAACTGCAGAGAGTAAAGGCTGTTCTAGTGCATAGATAGAAGATGGATACTCATATAGTCAGTAATTTGTGGAACCGTGATCCATAACTTGAACTTCCTGGGTTCCAAACATATGCTTGTTTTTAAATCAATATTCTAAAAATTTCTTTAAAAACAAAACCATTGTCAGGGAATTTCATATTTTTAATAAAGTATTTAAAAACACATGTGAATATCTGATACAGATTGTGCTCGTTTTTGGGTTTGTTTGTTTGGGGATTTTTTTTGAGGGGTGGGGGTGGGGGGGTTACTTTCATGCTTTGTGAAACCGAGTAGTTTACTTGACCGAAGCGTATGAACTTCATCCAGAAGAAACTCAAGCTAGGCAATGAGGGGTAAAATAGTGAGTGTAGCTCCTTCACATGTTCCTTTTTACAGGAAAAGGCACTGTGACAATCACTGAGCTCTAACAATCAGTTTACAATTTCAAGGCTCTTCTTATAAAGGAAGTTGTTAGCAACCTAACAAAACTGCTACAGTCACATGCAGGAAAATATTTTCCCTCTTATGGCACAAACTTTTTTTAGACCAGAATCAATAGGTTATTACTGAGAACAACAGGAGGGTAAACCAGCAGGGAATGAGACAGAGAGGAACCTTAAGCATTTCAAGCCTCATTAATCACCAAGATGTCCAAGTGCTTTCAACTTCTACCCTTACATGGGAAAGGATCTTAGGTTTCACATCTTCAGTTCAATGTCTGTTTTATTGTAGTCTTATTCCAACCACCACTACTGATCCCATATTGCACAAGCTGAGAAACCAAAATAAATGAAGTGGGAGGGAGGGGGAAGAGATAAATGTATGGGAGAAATGGAGCACTTCAAGAACTGCATATGTACGCTTTGAAGTTAAACCCAAAACATGGGAAGGTGTCACTGCCAAGAGAAACATGGAACACATGGAGCAACATGTTTTGAACTGTGCATGGAAGGAGGAAAAGAAGATTATTATTTTCCAGGACAGTGGGAAATGATTATTTCACAGATTCTCTTGTAAAACAATAATCCAAAATGTAAAGTTTTATTTGGTTCTTTTGTCAACTGCAGACTAGATTACATGAAGATTAGACTAGATTATATGAAGATTTGCTACATGACAGACAAGGGAAAGTTACAGAATCTCATTAGCACCAATTTAGAGAGAGATCGTGATCAAAGCCCCAGTTCAATAAGCACATGCTTGGGTGCTTTACTGAACTGTGGCCCTCACAAACATAGGCCGTGCCAGGTTGCCCATCACCAGAGTAACTCAGCACTGATCTTATATGGTTGGTTTGAATACTTTTTCTAAGAAATTCCCTCATCAGACAACGAAGTTGAAGTGATAAGAGTTTAATAAATGAGATCACTGTTTCATAATCCGTAAGCCAATTCTTTATTTTACTGAGTAGGTAGCATTCACTCGATTTATTTATAAAAAGCCCGTAATATTTCCTTGCTGTTTATCAAGTGTCATAAAGTTCCTGGAGTCTTGGAGAGGCACTTTTAAAAGAAGTGACATAAAAATAAATGCAGTAAATCGTAAGCATGCAATTCCTGTGTAGATATAAAACCTACCAAAATGTGGGGGAGAATGGAGGGAGAGGCAAGTATCTATTCAAGTCTTTTTCAGAAGGGATCTTAGGGAAGGGAACATTCCCTGGAGTAAAAAATGACATTTTGTCTTGTAGCTATTGAAGGGCAAAAGTTACACGGATTTGACTCAACATCACTTACTCTCTGAGAAGCGACTATTCCTGTGTTAAAAAAATAACCAGCATGACTGCTGCAATGATCTCTCTAACAGGAAAGTCACTAATGACTTCTGTTGGCTCTAGTGTGTTCCCATATTCCTGGCTCTGCTATATAGTGACATGACCCTATCTAGGTGCTTTTGCTGAGTGCTGGAGGATCCTTTTGCTTAATATGATGATGGACAGGTCAATCTGGCTAGGATTAGACTTCAGCTTCCAGCCCTGCACAAGAACGTAATTAGGCAGCACCTAAATAATCACAATGTCACTGGAGGACTTTACTGTGCAATTCATATGAGTATTATTATTAAATAAGCTAGCAAGATGAATTTTTCCCATGTGCAATGAGCTAGCATAAAGCTTGTGCAACACTTGAGACACACTCAAACCCTCAAAATAGGGCTAAAATGGGATTTAAAGAGTGCCTGGGCTTTGTGCTGGGATGCAGAGGGTCTGAAAAAACAGACTCCTAGAAAGCCTGTTCGAACTTTAAGTTCGAAGAAGTAATGTCCCTCATTAATGTAGCTAAACTGGATATATCATCTCTAATTGGGTGTAATAGAAATTGGATTCCTTTCTCAGTCCCTGGGAAGTGGTTCAGTGTGGGGAATGAACTGGTAAAGATCTCATCTCAGTTGACTCTGCAGAAAATCTTGACAAATATAATCTCAAATCCTCTACATCTCTGTGTGTGCGTGCATGCACCCACATACATGTGAGAGTATCTCTGTATACAAAAATCACTACAAAGTTGCTTATTCTGATTAGAATAAATATTTCCCTGAAATTCTGTGCAAGTTCAGAAAAAAATTAAAAGGTCCATTATGACACCTAAGGCTCAAAGACGATTCTCGATACATTATGCAATATACATTAGCCACACATAGGTACAGGCATCACTACTACTGTGCCTTTACACCTGTATAGATTGTATTTCTTCCATTCACACAAACAAAAATATAGACAATCCAAACAGTCAGCCAAGTCCAACAATTCCTAATAATAATAAGCAAAAGAAACCTGAGCATTTTCTCTTCTGTGATTCATCTGTGTGTCTGTTTCCTAGGACATCTGAGATGTGTGAGCGCTAACTCTTCAGTTACATTATTCGATTTTAAAACATAAAAGTAAATTGTTTCCTTGATAAATAAGTTATTCAAGTGGCTCATTCAATAACAGTGCACAAACTACTGAAGAGGTACAAACTGTGCATGATAAGGAGTAGTTGTGCTGAATCAGACTGATTGATGTGTCTAGTGGTTTTAGATGGATGAGCTGAAACACCCACTCCATTGTCATCAGATCAGAAAACCATGTCGTTTTCATGTGTATGGTAAGGATAATTTTTTCCATAATAGCACAAATAACATAGGTAAAATAACTGTTGAAATCCTCTAGGTAGTTAATGAAGCAGAACCCCTCTCATGCTGAGTGAAATACACCCCGTGCAGGGGGCCAGCACTAACCCCATGTACCACTTTAGTTCCACTTAAACCCCATGGATGAAATTCCAGGCCCTCTGAAGTCAGTGGTAAAATTCCCATCAACTTCAATGGGGACAGGATTTCACCGAAAGCCTTAAATATTACTTATATGCTGCTTAGGGCTTGTGCTGGCTCTCTGCACAGGGCTAAATTTCTCCCTGTGCCTTTGGAAACCCCGTGATCATTTTTAATACGGCAGCTAGTGTACAGGAAACTGATCAACACATTACGTGAAATTGATAATAAACAGTTAGCAGGTGCCCCATCTGCACTTACTTTACTATAGCAGGGAAAGAATAAGTCAAGCCCAGAGGTACAGGGTATCTTCCTGAAATAACATGATCAATTTCTTACTTTTTCTTGATCTGGAGAAAAACTTGATGCCCCCGGGCGAGGTAGATGGGTTAGAACTGGGAGAAGATTCTTTGGAAGAGGACCTGAAGATCCCACTGAAGCTCATTCGGCGTGGGGAGCGTGGGGGAGACTCATGATATGGGAAGGGGAACACTGTTTTTGGTGAACCTGGGCTATGTTTAGATCTCACAGGGGCAGAAACAGGGCTGGAAGGTCGATTTTGGAGCCCTTTTGAGAAAAGGCCTTTCGAAGGGCTGCCCGTATGGTAGGTCTCTTCCACCTGAGGAGGAGGAAAAAGAAAAAGAAAACATTAATTCAATCCAGTTTGTTCCATTAAAAGTTTCAGAACCTCTGTGGGTATTTCTATACCACAGCTGGGAGGTGGGATTCCCAGTGCGGACAGACAGATTCTCACTAGCCCAGCTCAGGTAGTGTGCTAAAAATAGCAGCGTGGCTGTTGCGGCACAGGCAGTGGCTCAGGCTAGTCACCTGAGTCAAAGTCCGTCTGAGTCCTGGGTCCAAACTGTGGTGGCTAACGTGAGCTGCCACATGCGGTGCAATGACCACGTCTGTCTACCTGGCTGGGAATTACCCCTTCCAGCTGCAGTGTAGCCATACCCTATCTAATTACAATGACATGAATAACGCCCCCCCTCCCCCCCCCCAAACATTCTCCGTGCGGTTAAGTATGTTTCTAAGTGACCAAAAACAACAATCAGGGGTGAAATTCACCCCGTGCAGAAGGCCAGCAGAAGGCTTAGTGGGACTAATTTGGTGAATAGAACTTGTGTGGCCCTCTGCACAGAGATCTATTTCACCCCAACTGTATAAGCTCAGAGGGAAAAATAAGACCAAAAAAATACCATACAACTGTTGGGGGTGAAGAGATTTTCTTATGAATAAAATACTTTGATCGTGAAAAAAAGGGAACAACAAGATTCTTGCTCTCCACAGCATGTGCAAGCAGACACCACACATGGACAGAAGTGAGTTTAAGTGCTAGGGATAGCTGTCCAAAGTGAGTTGTACTGAGTTTTAAACCCCTTGCATGCCTGTTCCTTTATTCTCAATTGCACATGGTAAACAAAGGGTAAAGGTCAAGGCAGACAGCATGCAAATTTGCCATCTTACGCAAGAGCCTCATCATTCTAACAAGGTGTTTAGCTGTATGTTCTTTTCTAGAACTTACACCTGCTTAGTAGGCAGAAGTAACACAGCAGCCAAAGAGCAACACGCTGATTACAACAGAATTGGGCTACCCCACAGCTTGTCTTACCCATCAATTTATACTTTGTGCCAGTTAAGTCTTCTCACCTGCAGAGTGCAGGATCATACCATAAAGTTATGACCAGATCAGGGCCTATTGTGTAGGGGGCTGTACAAGCATATACATAACCACAGTCCATGGCCTCAGGAGTTTATAATAAAAAATGACAAGCAACAGATGGAGGGTGTTGGGAGAGAAATACAATCAGATTTACATAATTGTCATACATACATATTCATTTTTACATAAATACAAAAACACTTCGCTATTTCTGACTCTCCTGTCGCCTATAATTTCATGTGGGCTTTTTGGAAGAAGTGGGTCTTGAGGGAGACTCTATAGTTCTAACTGTAATATTATGTAATGAACTTGATCATTTCCTTTCTACAGAAAAGAAGGACTGTCTTATGGTAAAGGAGCTGGACTGGGACTTCCCAGCTTTGTCACAGACTCCCTGTGTGTCCTTGAGAAAAAGTCACTATCTCTAAGTGCATCAGTTCCCCACCATCTTATACTTCCTTTAGTTAGACTGTAATCTCTGTGGGGCAGAGACTGTGTTTGTTATCGGTTTGTACCGCACAAAGGACATGATCCCATATTGGGTCCTGCAGACACTACCACAATATAAATAAATAAAAACTATAATTATTATACTGTGTAAACATCTTCAAAGTAGTAACATTTTTAAAAGCTATTGCTAATTTTACAGAAATACTACAATACAATTCATATGACTAAAATGACTGAAATTACTTCCACACAGCTTTTGCTCACAGCCAATTAACATAAAAAGCTGACATTCACAGCATATCCTGAGAATACTGCAAATTTAAATGTGTTTAGGGCCAAATACATTAACTGGAAGTGAGGATAAGAGGTACAGTTCTATTAATTTGTCATAACCACAAAGCTGCAATTATTACTACAATTTGAGAACATTTGCAAGTGGATAATTTCACTAATATTTTACCTAAATGACAAGTCCACAAAGAAGGTAAAATAGTGAAGTGTCAATGATTTTTTGTCTGTCACCTTTATTACGTTGCCCTCACTTATCGCGTATCTAGCAATATCAAAACAATGATAAAAGACATAGTTTTAAGTGTTTGTTTATAATATAGGACCTCACTATGCTAATGGATCTACAGAAATTTGGGGGCAAAAAAAAAATTAAAAAAATCAAAGGTTAGGCATTTCTTAAGTAACTTATCAATGTAGCCCATTTAAATACTAGTCAGATACGAAAGAAAATTGTTCTGAAATACTATGCAGAAGCAACAGTATCTTATTCATTTTGATCACCACCATTTCTCTGGTGAATTAGGTAGCTGAGCACCAGGGGGCGAAACAGAACATTTTAAGTGCATGCTACTAAATGAAAGAAAATTACTTCAATCAGTTATTTCATAACTGTACTGCATGTTCATTACATACGGGTCACTCCATCACAGGGGACAGAAGCCTGTGTGACTTTTGGGGGGGCATTAGAATAGTACTTTCTTCTTAGAATATTTGATGCTAACAGCTTAGTAGATTTCAAAAAAGGATTAGTCATTTATATGAGTAAGGACAGCCGCAACAGTTTAGCCTTGCTAGTAGTGTAAGTCACAAGTCACTATCAATCTTCATTCTTCAAGGCACAAAAGCATCACCAGCTGGAGAGTCAGGAAGAAATTTCTCCCATGGTACAGAATTGAACAATCTGATGCATTTGTTAGTATCTTATTTCTCCCTTTGAAGCATCCAGCATTGGCTACTGTTGGAGACAGAATACAGGACTAGGTGGATAATTTTTCTTGTTCTTTATGGACTTTGACTTTCAAAGTCCCATTTGTGCCTTAGGAAAATCTGTCTGGCTGTGATGCAGATGTAGTAAAAATGTCACTCTCCAGTTTCTCTCAGTGACAACCCTCTCACAGGTGTATGTTGGTGCAGGAAAACAAGCACAGTGTGAATCAGGTAGATCTATATGTACATGGTACATGATACAATAGCTCATTCGATACAAGCTGAAGAAGCGGGTATGAAGAGATAAGTGATCAAAATAAATAATGGAAGCACAATGTAAATTAAGACACAGGTGTGGTCTAATGAAATAAAATGGAAGACTGTTTTAGCCAGTGAGCAAGTTATCAAAGATGCCAAGTCCAAACACCTTATTTTAAAAGGGAAAGCTTCCTCCAATGCTGAGGTGGGGGAGAGCACATATAACCCAGGGATTTCAAGATTCAGGTTTAACCTTGGGGTCCCTAAATCTTGGATTGTGGCTGCGAGCACTGGCAAGGATGAAGAATGGGGCTGTGTGACACATTGCTCACAATACCTTGCAGACTCTAATCTGCTTTTTGGATGACAGATAAAATGGTTGTTAAAGACTCCCTAGCACTTGTCACTGGAACTCAGTGTTACCCTGGGTGCTCTAGCCAAAATTCATCTCAGGCAGTTACCTAACAAACTCCCCCTTATAGTTTCATCTGGATACAGCATTCTTCTTCACTTCCTGTCCTCACCTGTCAGGTCGTGTTGCTATGAACTGTCAAGGAGATTTCATGTGCCATCCCAGGGAAAGCCGCACTTCAGTGGCAGTGCAATTTCTCTACTTAATATAGTTTGAAAAGTATTTTGAGTTCTTTCAGCATGAAAAACACTATACAATTATAAGATTATCTAGAAACACACAGTCATGTTCCACCAGACATCCCCTCCAATCTGGTTCCATCCTTCCATTCCACTGAAACTGCTCTCACCGAAGTCTAATGATCTCTTCCTGTACTCCATCCTCATCCCCACTGGCCTTTCTGCTGCCCTTTAAGCTACTTCTCTCCCCTTCTCCTCAATACCCAGTTCTCCCTAGGTTTGCAGAACAATGTTCTCTGTGATCCCCCTTCTCTCTGACCACTCCTTTAATGTCTCTTTTAATGGCCCCTCTTCTCCCTTGTTCCTCCTCGCTGCAGGGGTCCAACACAGCTTTGTTGCTGGTCCTCACATGATCTTCATCTACACACTATCCCTAGACAACTTCATCTAGCTACACAGATTTAGTATAATCTCTATGCTCAGGATTCAATACTTGTCCACACCTGATCTCTGAGCCAAATCCCCCATCTTGGCGCCTCTCCAAAATTTCTGACTGGATGATTCACTGACCACTCAAACTTATACAGCCAACACCAAGTTCATCCCCTCTTCTCCTAAGCCAACATCACTTCCCCATTCTCCATCATTGCTGACACTACTCAACATCCTCCTTATCACCTTCATCTTCAATCCAGCCTCTCATTCCTCCCTCACATCCACATCTAGTGGTTTTCTCTTCTCTATTTCTTACTGAAAAACTGATTCTTCCAAACTGATGTCCCAACAGCTAAGGCACTTGTCTGGACTTTGGTCTTGAAGACTGCAAAGTACTCTTCTCTGGCCTCCTGGATAGACATACCACTCCTCTAAAATCTGTCCAAAACACTGTTGCCAAAATGATCCCTCTCACCATCCGACCACAAGTTCAAAGGTACCCAGCACCTCTGAAAAATCAGTTTACTTTGATTCAACTTCTAATTAAGGATTTAGATTCTTAACTCTAGATACTCATGTTTGAAAATATTGGCTTATTCCCAGATTAGAAATGGGCTCAAAATAATACTCTGGTTTTAACACTCATGAATTTAGGGAACATTTTGATCTGAAATGTGTGTCTTTGAGCCAAGCTCCTATTAAATACTCTTGTGCTGATCTCCCCCTCTTCCCATTCAGAGGGGCTAGGATGTTTATGGAACATTTGGGTTTTGTTATCCTTCTCTTTCAGTGAGTTATTTGACCTTAATTATGCTTCTATACTGAAAAAAATGAAAGCAGATTAACAGGAAAGGAATCGCCTTCTATTCCCCTTGATGAGGAGAGTAAATGTAATTATAGAGAATACACTAGCTAGAAGTTTGCATTTATTTCCTGCCCTTCCAGTGAATCTTAATAAGAGGCTCTTTGATAAACTTAATTGGATGACTTCCTCATTCTGGTGGAACAAAAGAGCTCATAGAATCAGAAGAGCTGGCTTGATTTTCCAGAAAATAATGGAGGGTTTGCATTCCCATGCAGCATGTGGTTACGCTCTGCACTATTACTTTCCTTGATTCTGCATGAGTGACAGCAAGGAGATGCCAAAACAGCCTACAGAATCAGAGAGATGTCACTTTTCTAAAATAAAATAGGATGTGACCAAGTTGGCTGACCTGGTAGCCTAGTGAAAGTGCTCTGCACACACTTCCATGTGACTGACCTGGGTTATGTTTCTGATCTCAGGCCTGGTGCACACTGCTGTGCTGTGTTGACGTGAGATACGCTAGTTACATAATGTAATTAGTGTATCTCACATGACACTACGTTGACGGGAGACTACGTTGACGGGAGACACATACTCACGACACTACGCTGACGGGAGACACTCCCCCGTCAACACTACCTTCCGCCTTTCGGGGAGGTGGACTAATTCAAACGACGGGAGAGCGCTTCCCCATCAACTGAGTGGGTCTAAATCGATGCTGCTGCATCGACGCCTGCCACAGCGGCCGTATAGACATGCCCTCAGTTTCCAAAGCCAGCAGGGGTTGGAAGTACTCTAGAGCATGAGGCCGTGTCTATACTATGAGTGCTAGTGTGGTACACGTAGAGCCCTGCAGCTGTGTCACTGTACACACTTTCTGCACTGATGGAAGAGGTTTCTCCATGGCTGTAGTTAATCTACTGGTCCAAGTGGCAGTAGCCAGGTCGATGGAAGAAGTCTTATTGACTGAGCTGCATCTATACTGGGGGTTAGGTCGGCTTAACTAAAGAACTCATGGGTGTGAATTTTTTGCACTCCTGAGTGAAATAGCTAGGTCCATCTAAATTTTAAGTGTAGACCAGGCTACACTGAATATTCAGCACTCTCGGGGAAAAAAAGTGACCACTGTTAATATAGACCCCTTCGGGGCAGTCCTTAAATGGAGTCTGATCCATTCTTTCTCAGCTGACGGGATGGGGACTGCCACATGGGATATCACTGGGATGAGAGAAAAATGAGTAAATCCTCTAGATTCCAAAAGAGATGACAGGAGAGACAATAACTTGCAGTCACATTAATTGTCAATGACCTTCCATGCCCAGCACACAGAGAGCTGGAAAATGGAAAATTCCCCCGGGGAAGGATAGGAAGGGACAACACGTTAGAAACGGCTTTTAAAATGAGACACATTCCCTAGCATGGGAGACAATCACCAGAAAGAACTGGAAGAGTGAGGATATAGAGAGTCCAGGACTCCCTCAAGGACACTAAGACCCAAAGCGCTCTCATGAGGGCTAAGGAAACTGAGGGAGGGTCTTACATGCAGGGGTGGGAGTGAGTGAGTGAGTGAGTGAGTGCGTGCGTGCGTGCGTGCGTGCGTGCGTGCGTGCGTGCGTGCGTGCAGAAGTAAATGGTGCCAAAGTCTCAAAGAGTTAAACAGTAATCCAGAGTGCCCCATAGGTGGTGCTCTGGGAAAGACTTTCTTGAGCTATTAGGGACACCTGAGGGATCAGCACTGGTTTTGGGGCCCAGAGCAGCTGAACTGGGGGATCCCTCATCCCAATTAGGGGATACAAAAGACAAGTTCTGTTCGCCAGGAGTGTGTCAGAGAGGTCAGACTAAGACTGTGTCAAGACACTGCTCATATCCAGTGGGCTTACAGGAAATTGAGATCCAAGGGTTGGGTCCAACACAGCAGGCTTGTGTCTGACAACAAGGGGAAGCTCGTCAAGGGCCGTGACTGCAAGGTCTTCTAACTGCTATGCTCTTCCTACCAGCACCACATCACTCTTCCCCACATTCAGTTTCAGCTAACTGCTCATCTCAGGGAGATGGTGTTCACAGATTCTAAGGCCAGAAGGGACCACTGTGATCATCTAGTCTGAGCCCTGTATAACACAGGCCATAGCCCTTCCCTGAATTAATTCCTATTTGAACTAGAGCAGTGTTTCTCAACCTTTTAAGTAGCAAGTACCCCCTAACTTCTGGAAATTTTAATAAGTACCTCAACATCCAATTTTCCACTCTGAGAAATACAATCGTTCTCCCCTTTACTGCTGGACGACTGTATTTCTCGTAAAGCAGGAGAGTTCTGAGTTCTGCAGTGCTGTGTGGCTGTGGCAGATCACAAAACCCCCTGCTGTTTCTCCTCTCCTTCATCCTCCCCTTCGTCCATATAGGAGCAAAGGTCAACACCAGCCAGTCACTATGGCCTGAAGGTAGGGTCACGTGGTGTTCTCTTCACACACGCGGGAATTTGTGAGGTACGAGCAGGCAGCAGCGGCCCACCAGAGTGGATAGCAGCGCTCCCCATGGCCGTCCCTAGGGGAGTGCGGGCTTAGGGTAAATCACACTGTGTGGGCCCCTCTTAACATTTTTATACTGGTAAAATCTGGGGCTGTCATAATTGTCAATTTCACTGCTCAACTAGAGCAGTAAAACTGACAAGTAAGCCTGCGGGTAGGGCCAGGCTTCAGAACTGGGCAAGCCACTGGGCTCTCCGCCTGGCTTTCTGGGCACCGGGCTTTGAGCCGAGGAGGGGAGCTGCCACCTGGGCAAGTTGCAGGCGACTGCTGTCTGACTGCCAGCCTGGGAGGTGGGCAACTGCCATCTGCTCCAAGCTGGGGCAGAAGAGGCTTCCGCACAGGCTGGGACCCAGGGATGTGGGCAGGTGGCAGGCAGCTTCAAGCCAGGGTGTGGGAGGCTGTCTCTCGGCTCAGAGCTGGGGCGCGGGTGGCAGCCACCCAGCCGTGAGCCCAGTTCGCAGGGTGCAGGAGGCTGCCAGCGGGCTCCCACCTGGGAGCTGGGACTGGGCAGGATGCAGACGGTTGCTGCCTGGCTTCCCAAAAAGCCAGCGGCTGCTGTCCGGCATCCCAAAAACCTGGCGGCTGTCGCCCAACTTCTCAGGACTGGGGCAGCTGCCATCTACCTCCCAGCTAGAAGGTAGGACCAGGCAGGAAGCCGGGACCTGCTGCCTGCCTCCCCCAGAAGCCGGTAGCTGCCGCCTGCCTCCCAGCTGGGAGCTGGGACCGGGTGGGAAGCAGGTGGCTGCTGCCTGGCTTCCCCAGAAGTTGGCAGCTGCTGTCCACCTCCCTTCATTGGCTTTTTCACCATGTACCCCCTACTTGTGTCACACGTACCACAGGTTGAGAAACTATGAACTAGAGCATATCTTTTAGAAAAAAACTGTCTTGATTTTTAAAATTGTAATTGATGGAGAATCCACTACAGCCCTTGATAAATATGCCAATAGTTAATAAACAGTCACGTTTAAATTTTGCATCTTACTTCTAGTCTGAATTTGTCTAGCTATAACTTCCATCCTTTGGCTCTCGCTGTACTGTTGTCTGTTAAATTGAATTGCCCTATATTATCAAATTTCGATTCCCCATTTAGATACTTATAAACTGTGGTCAAGTCACCACTTATCCTTCTCTTTTGTTAAACTAAACAGATGGCGCTCCTTGAGTCTGTCACTGTAAGGAATGTTTTCCAATCCATCTCATGGCTCCTTTCTGAACCCTCTCCAATTTATTAACATCTTTCTTGAACTGTGGATACCAGCACTGGATGCAGTATTTCAGCAACAGTTGCACCAGTGCCAAATACAGAAGCACTGTAACCTCACTATTTCTCATCAAGATTGCCCTGTTTATATACCCAAGGATAGCATTAACCCTTTTGGCCACAGTGTAGCACTAGGAGCTCGTATTCAACTGACCATCCACCATGACTCAAGTCCTTTTCAGAGTCACTGCTTGCAAGAATGGAGTCCCCCATACTGTAAGTATGGCCTACATTCTTTGTTCTGAGATGGATGACCTTACATTTGGCCATATTAAAATACCTATTGTTTGCTTATACCCAGCTTTCCAAGCAATTCAGATGGCTCTGTATCAGCGACCTGTCTCTCTCTGTTATTTATCACTCCCCCCAAATGTGTGTGTCATTTTCAAATTTTATCAGCAATGATTTTATGTTTTCTTCCAGGTCATTAATACAAAATGTAAATAGCATAATGCCCAGAACTGATCCCTTTGGGACCCCACTAGAAACAAACCTGCTTTGATGATGATTCCCCATTTACAGTTACATTCCAAAACCTATTAGTTAGCCAGTTTTTAATCAGTTCAGTGTGTGACATTAATTTTGCATATTCTAGGTTCTTAATGAAAATGTCCTGCAGTACCAAGTCTAATGCCTTATGGAAGTCTGAGAATATTACCTGAACATACTCAACTTTTTCAACCATCTTTGTAATCTCAAAAAAATACCAAGTTAGTTTGACAGGATCTATTAACCTGTGCTGATTGGCATTAATTATATTACCCTTCTTTAATTCTTTTTTAATTGAGTCCCATATCAGCCTTTCCATTATTTTGCCTGGGATCAATGTTAGGCTAATAGGACTATAATTACCCAGTCATCTTGGTTACTCTTTTTAAATATTGGCACAACATTAGCTTTCCTCCACTTCTCTGGAAGTTCCCCAGTGTTCTAAGACTTATTGAATATCATCAATAATGGTTCAGCACGCTCCTTGGCCAGTTCTTTAAAAACTCTTAGATGCAATTATTCAAACCTTATTATTTTAAAATGTCTAGCTGTAGTACCTGCTATTTAACATCCTCCTTAGTTACTGTTGGAATGGAAAGTACTTCATCACCATCATATGATATAAATACACCAATTGGCTTTTTCCTAAACATTAAACAAATATTTATTAAACATTTCTGCCTTTTCTGCATTATTATTGACAATTCTACCATTTCCATCTAGTAATGGACCAATACCATTGTTAGGATTCCTTTTGTTAAATTTCCTTTTCCGATACTTAACTCTTCTGGCCATTGGTTTTTCTTTGTGTTCTCTTTTGTTTCTCATCAATTTACTTCAATTCCTAGCTTCTGAGTTATATTCATTATTATCAACTTCCCCTTTCTTCCATTTGTTTTATAGGTATTTTAAAAATGTTTATAGCTGCTTTCACTTCCCCTTCTAAGACAAGTTTTTTGTTTTGTTTTATATTTTAACAAGCAGGGTATCCTTTCTTCATTGTGGCTTTTTAGACATCTAGTAACATTTCTTAAACTGTTCAAATTATCATTCACAATTTTCTGTTCAAATTCTCTCTCTCAACTGATTTGGCTCTTAATTGTTTTCAGTTTTGTGAAATTAGCCCTTTTAAAGAACCAAGAACATACATATTACTGGTTAGGACTTCATTCTGCTTGCACATAACAAATGTAATCAAGTCTTTATGATCCCTTGTAGCTAAGGGACCATTAATTTTTAGTTCTGTGATCAAATCCTGTTTATCTGTTAGATGAGGTCTAACATAGAAGCCGCCTTTGTTGGATGCAGTACGTTGTGAGTTAGGAAATTGTTATCTATGGCTTTTCGAAATTATAAGGATATTTTAATAATGGCAGCATGAGATCATGGGTCACTCAGATTGAAGTCCCCCATGATAATATATCTTTTTTCCCCCCCTATACATTATAGACAGGTGCTTAAGAAGCTGATCATCCTGTTCTCTAGTGTGATTTGGTGGTCTATAGCAAGACACCAACTGCTATCCCACCATGTACTTTATCTGTTAGAATATTAATCCATATGCATTCAAGATCATTTGGTTCCAACTTGTCAGTGACTTGGAAATAGGTAATGCTATTTTGGACAGAATGTCACTCCCCATCACCTTCGGTACACTCAATCCTTCCTAAATAGACCATAACCACTATCAAACATTCATATCATGTGAATCTTTCCACCAGGTTTCAGTAATGCCAACTAGGTCAAATTTACTCTCATAAATGAGCAATTTCAATCGAACAGTAGTGTGTACATCAGCTGTAAAAGAGATGTATAGCTAAGTATATTGCTGAGGCTTCAGTCCATGTTTTCTCACTGTCTTACCAGCTATTTCATAGAGATGTTGAATATGTCAGAACTGAGCCCTGTGGGACTCCATAAGTAAGATCTCTGAAGGTGGGGCAACAAACTGCCTTAATGATACTCTGAGTTCTGCTTCTGGTGTGACATGCTGCAGAAGCAGCACTTGTTGATCAGGTGAATGTTCTCCCCCTGTCTGTAGATAGGGGAAGTACATCAGTATTCATGCTTTATGGAGAACTTGGTACGGTTGATTGCAAAATACTCCTGTCCAGGAGTATTCTGAAATAATGTAAGTTCTCCTTCTGATGGAACTGCAATCCCTGCCGTGAACAGGGAAAGAAGAAAACTGAGCTGAGGTTAACTCCTTGTTCACATGGCACCAGACTGTGAGGTGAGGAAGAATGGTTATGGCTTATTATTATTAATTATTATTATTAAGTTTATGTGATTAAGGCACTGGATGGGACTCAGGAAGCCTGGGTTCTGTGCCTAGCTCTGCCACAGACTTCCTGTGTGACCTTGGGCAAAGCATTTTCTGTCCTTCAGTTTACTATTTGTACAATAAGGATAATACTTCCCTGTCTGAAAGGGATATTAGGAGGATACATTCATTAATGAGTGTGAGCTGCTCAGACATTACAATGATGAGCACCACAGGAAAACCTTACAAATACATTTTCTAAAAGTGCCTTTGCACACTTTCACTAAGAACAACAGACAAATTTAAGGAAAAACTTTAAAAGCAGATGATAGTGAGATCTTGTGGACTATTCACCTTTAACTCACTCCACAGTCTAGACAGTAAAAGGAGCTAAGTATGAAAAGAAAGACACCTCTAATTTACTGCTGGTGCTGGTCTCCAAAATGATTAGGGGCATGGGAAATGCAGACTCTATATATGAAGGGGTCACCTTTTTTAGCATGTCCAAATTAGATGGGTCAGACTGTGACTTCAACCTGGGATAAGGGAGAACCACTTCACCTGAAAGTTCAATAGTACAGTAATTCAAGCTGTTTGTTTGCTTATCCCTAGCAAAGGCTGACTTATACTTTTATTTAGAATTATATAACATACTACTGACTGATGCTAGGACTAATTCACTTATGGGAGAGATCTCATGCATTATGCTCATGAAGTGCAAGGTAATAAGTAGGACGAGATGCATGTAATGGATGTTATTATATGGTCTATTCCCTATCAGAGATTGGGAACATTCAGCTGTTCTCATCCCATTTTGGAGCACAGGATTGAACACATCTTGAAGTGGAATATTAGAAAGCATTGAAGGTCCTAGATTTCAACTGAAAAAAATCACACAGTTTAAAAAAGCAATTTCATGCCTCTTCAAGACCCATCCTACAGCTGTTCCATGCATAGAATTTAAAGTCAATGGCAGTTCTACAGGCTGAGTGGCAGCAGAACAGAACTGGACACAAGTGTTTAAAAAAATATCTTTACTGGACTTGCAAAAAGAAGAGGTGGCTGCTGGGTAACGTAATTCCAGCTCTTCCCAAGATCACTGATCAGCATGACATCACAAAACTAGCAGAAAAAATTCAGGCACCTCCAAAATGTCAAAGGAGAACTTCAAAGAGGCACCATACAGCCTTGGGAATGGGTAAGGCCACAAGAGAAAATGTTATATGTTTTTTTCAGGACTGACCCTCATATAGCTTTCCCATCACCAGGTGAAAAAAGGAGACTGAAGATGGAGAAAGCAGTTTTTACAGCCTTTCATCATCATAAAAATTCAGCACAAAGATGTCACACTGTTCCTTTATGCAAATCTATGATATATATATTTCAGTGACTTTGTACATTACCCCTCTCCCTCCAGCGTCTACATGAGTTCCCTCCTATCCATCTCTGGCTCCTGCATCACAGTCTTAGGTCTGTGACATTAGGATGCTGAACTACTGATGGATTGCAGCAGCTTCTAACATGATTATCCTTTACTCGGAGGTACAAAGTAATAGAGAAAAAAGTGCTATCAAAAGCCAATTTATTTAAGTGCCACTTTTGGATGCATATTAACTTCACTGGGGCAACATTTGTCATTTCCCTGCCTTGAACCACAAAATACAGACACTTGGATAAACAGACTGTAAGAGGTCTAACTTTACCATAGAGTCTATATTCTTTGCTTAAGCATTCTCATGAGTCAGAACAGGCTGTTTTGCAGATATAAGTGGAGTTAGCACTTTTTTGGGGAGGTGTACTCTTCATTCTCCAGACTGGACAGCCTGGCCACCTCCTCCCCATCGGACCTACTGCACTCCTAGAATAGCCATTTTGGAAGGAGATCAGACCCAGTGATAGCATCTTCCAAACTCTATTGGAGCTGTGAGGCCAGGACTTTAGGAGCCAGGAGACCCCAGTCACAACCGGTGCCATTGTGAAGGATGTGGAGCTACTCTAACAAGTTTTGAATACAATCTTTCTAGGTGTTTGTCTGACTGCTGTAAGGGATGTTTACTGAATTAATATGTTCAGTTTAACAGTAGGCTTGTTACACAAGCAGGAAGGCAAGGGAATAGCTTCTGGTTAGATACCTCCAAGAGGATTAAGGGAGAATGCGTGAGCCATTAAAGAGAAAGTTCCTAGATCCTTGGCTCCAGGTACATTTTTACAACTTATTTTGCCAATCCTGGGAATAAACAGATAAGAAAGACCATAAAGAAAGAGCTAAAAGGACTCACTGGCCAGAGGTCAGGGAGCTGATCATAGGGAACAATCTGACACCCACAGACATCTGCTTGTTTAATGTATAACATCACACAGCAAAACCTCTCTGTGAATCACAGTAGCTAACCATATTCCTAGTGATAACTGTTGTAATATAGTGAGGAGTGTTACTGCATGAAGTTAAGTTTACTTTGCAGCATTTATAGCAACGGTGTGTAGAAAGGACTATTTTTCTTTTTTCAAAGGAAGTATCACATCAGTACAACAGTGGTACAGGGCAATCCAGCAGTGGCTAATTTATCCCTGGTGTAATTCCATGGGCGTGGGGAGTTACAGCAGGGAAGAATCAACCTAGGCAGCAGTGACCATGAGATGGTCGAGTTCAGGATCCTGACGAAAGGAAGAAAGGAGAACAGCAGGATACGGACCATGGACTTCAGAAAAGCGGACTTTGACTCCCTCAGGGAACTGATGGGCAGGATTCCTTGGGAGGCTAATATGAGGGGGAAAGGAACCCAAGAGAGCTGGCTGTATTTTAAAGAAACCTTATTGAGGGCACAAGAGCAAACCATCCCGATGTGCAGAAAGAATAGCAAATATGGTAGGCGTCCAGCTTGGCTTAACAAAGATGTCCTTGGCGAACTTAAACGCAAAAAAGAAGCTTACAAGAAGTGGAAGCTTGGTCAGATGACTAGGGAGGAGTATATAAACACTGCTCGAACGTGCAGGAATGAAATCAGGAAGGCCAAAGCGCAATTGGAGTTGCAGTTAGCAAGGGAAGTGAAGGGGAACAAGAAGGGTTTCTACAGGCATGTGGCCAACAAGAGGAAGGTTCGGGAAAGTGTGGGCCCCTTAGAGAATGAGGGAGGCGACCTAGTGACGGAGGATGTGGAGAAAGCTGAGGTACTCAATGCCTTTTTTGCCCCTGTCTTCACAGACAAGATCAGCTCCCAGACTGCCGTACTGGGTGGCACAGAATGGGAAGGAGGCGAACATCCCGCAGTGCTGAAGGAATGGGTTAAAGACTATTTAGAAAGACTGGACATACACAAGTCCATGGGGCCGGATGCAATGCACCCGAGGGTGCTGAGGGAGTTGGCTGAGGTGATTTCAGAGCCATTGGCTATTATCTTTGAAAGCTCGTGGCAACAGGGGGAGGTCCCTGAGGACTGGAAAAAAGCAAATATAGTGCCCATCTTCAAAAAAGGGAGGAAAGAGGATCCAGGGAACTACAGACCGGTCAGCCTCACCTCAATCCCTGGAAAAATCATGGAGCAGGTCCTTAAGGAATCCATTTTAAGGCACTTGGAAGAGAGGAAGGTGATCAGGAACAGTCAACACGGATTCACCAAGGGAAAGTCATGCCTGACCAACCTGATTGCTTTCTATGATGAGGTGACTGGCTCTGTGGATGTAGGGAAGGCGGTGGACGTGATATATCTTGACTTTAGCAAAGCTTTTGATACGGTCTCTCACGGTATTCTTATCGGCAAGTTAAAGAAGTATGGGTTGGATGAATGGACTATAAAATGGATAGAGAACTGGCTAGATCAGCGGGCTCAACGAGTAGTGATCAATGGCTCCATGTCTAGCTGGCAACCGGTCACAAGCGGAGTGCCCCAGGGGTCGGTCCTGGGGCCGGTTTTGTTCAACATCTTTATTAATGATCTGGAGGATGGGGTAGATTGCACCCTCAGCAAGTTTGCAGACGACACTAAGCTGGGGGGAGTGGTAGATACCCTGCAAGGTAGGGATAGGATACAGAGTGACCTAAACAAACTGGAGGATTGGGCCAAAAGAAATCTAATGAGGTTCAACAAAGATAAGTGCAGAGTCCTCCACTTAGGAAGGAAGAATCCCATGCACAGCTATAGACTGGGGACCGACGAACTGGGCAGCAGCTCTGCAGAAAGGGACCTGGGGGTAATGGTGGATAAAAAGCTGGATATGAGTCAGCAGTGTGCCCTGGTTGTCAAGAAGGCTAATGGCATATTGGGCTGCATTAGGAGGGGCATTGCCAGCAGGTCACGGGAAGTGATTATTCCCCTCTATTCGGCATTGGTGAGGCCGCATTTAGAATATTGTGTCCAGTTTTGGGCCCCCCACTACAAAAAGGATGTGGACAAGTTGGAGAGAGTGCAGCGGAGGGCAACCAAAATTATTAGGGGGCTGGAGCACAGGACTTATGAGGAGAGGCTGAGGGAACTGGGCTTGTTTAGTCTGCAAAAGAGAAGAGTGAGGGGGATTTGATAGCAGCCTTTAACTACCTGAAAGGGGCTTCCAGGGAGGATGGGGCTAGGCTGTTCTCGGTGGTGGCAGATGACAGAACAAGGAGCAACGGTCTCAAGTTGCAGGGCGGGAGGTCTAGGTTGGACATTAGGAAAAAGTTTTTTACTAGGAGGGTGGTGAAGCACTGGAATAGGTTACCTAGGGAGGTGGTGGAATCTCCATCCTTAGAGGTTTTTAAGCTGAGGCTTGACAAAGCCCTGGCTGGGATGAGATAGCTGAGGTTAGTCCTGCTTTGAGCAGGGGGTTGGACTAGATGACCTCCTGAGGTCCCTTCCAACTCTAATATTCTATGATTCTATGACCCCAAGACTCCCACCCTCTGCAAACCTAAGAAAAATAAAATATGTTTATGCTACCACAAGCACTAAGAAATTACCGTAAGAATGAAGCCTTTGAAACGTCCTACCTTTTGAGAAGCATTTTTGTCTGAGCTGTCCACATCTCCATCCAGAAATGGCATGGCAAATGAGCTAAGATCCTAAGAGAGGAGAGAAGGAAAAGTAATGCCTTACATTAATACCTTTCTCCTGCTTTGCTTTAGGTCTTCATATTGTTCTAGTCCACAGTTTTATTCCTGAAGTACCCATTGGCATACCATGAACTGCTTTACAAGTAAGCTTTAATAACTGCTGCAAAAGACCCTCTTCAGTACTCCCTCCCTCTGAAGTCAATGGGAGATTTGTTTGAATAAGGCAGGAGTAAGGAGTACTTAGCAGGGGTATAGACCTCATCCCTGGAGAATCAGAACCTAGCACCTTATGCTAGGACTTTCAAAGGAGAGTAATGGAGTCAGATGTCCAGATTCCAATGAAATTCATAGGAGAGGATATTTGGGATATACACACTTGTTCACCAACTCCTATATCTTGCCTCTAGCAGTGACAACGTTATTATTTTAAGCAAGCAAATTAACAAGAGAAAAAATAGATGATCTGAAAATATGCAACACATGTATAGGAGAGAGAAGACTGATACAGCATGGAGGTGGGAAAATAACCCATGTAATTTCACACATTAGAGAGAAGCATACGATTGACCAAATGAAGTGGAACAATGAGACAAGTATGCATGGTCATCCTTAGTTAATGAAAACAAACTGCAATTATATTCCACTCCCCGCTGCCTGTTCCACTTAGATCACTTTCCAGCTCATCACTTGGACCTGCACAGTTTTTTTAATTAATAATTAAATGTTTTGCATAAGACTCAGGTTTACCATCCATCTGATTTAAGAGTTGGGTATGCGCAACTCACGCTATACTTCTCAGAATGGAGTTATTCAACTTTGTGAACAGAAGTTCTGTAACAAGATACCTGACTTCACTTTGAGCATTGGATCCTGGGCTGAATAAGTATTTTTCCTGATGTAGAACCTCCCCACTTCTTGTGCATCAGTTCAAATGCAGGCCATTTTAGTAGTGGCTAAAAGTTATCAGCAAATGGCCGTTTGGTGGGTCTCAGTCCGGTTATTCATGCAAAAGTGTCTGCATCACAAAAGCCACCACCAAAATTGGCTCCCTTTTTTGGAAGTGCCATCGGAGAACCTCTGTTCAATCCCTCTTTAAAAACAGCACTTACATTTGTACCTCATCCAATAGCATTAATATCTTTTTTTGCACAGTTCATACAAACTTAACTTGTGATTAAAGAGTTCTTCATTAAAAATTAACTTTGTTCTTTTTTTGTTATCAGAGGTGTTTTTTGTTTGTTTTTTATTGGCCAAAAAAAAAAAAAAAAAAAAAAAAAAAAAAAAAAGCATTTGGCAAAATGAGCAGATGGCAGGCCAACAATTGGTCTCATCCCAGATTGCACAATCATCCTAATTCCAAAATATCCATTTTTAATCACAAAGAAACTTCAGACACTCTTAAGGTTTGTGCCTTTATAATTTTCCATTTATATAACTAAGAATAAATCTGAATATTTTGGCCTCAACCTCTCCATCTCAAAATTCTCATTCCCCTTTCCTCTGGCTGGTTTGACAGCAGAACTACCAGCTTTTCCTATAGGAAGGTTATGTAGCCTTGTGGATGAAGGGTCTGCGTTGCATTTAGAGGATTCTGCATTCAAACCCCAACTGGGACTGTATTTCTTTACACATTCAATATTTATGTAATGAAATGCAACCCCAATAGTGAATATGTATTGAAATGAAACCCCTTCAATATTATCTATTTGTTCAATGAGATACAGGTGTTCAGTTCCAACCATTAAATAATTGCCTGTACCATCCAAATACAGGCTGTAATGTAATGTCACGGTTCAGCAACTTTACACAAAATATTAATTCATATTTTCATGGAATTTTGCTAACATGTGGCTCCATGGGGAAAAGGGATTAAAAACTGATAAATCTGGGTGGGCATGCATAGCATAGGAAGAGATCCTACATCATGGCATTGTCCATCCTGTATTACCCAACTCTGTGAAAGCCTCTTTGGGGGTGCAATGAGCCATGGGGTTTTGGAGGCAGGGCTGGGGAGGTTGGGTTGAACCTCAATACCAGGCCATAGGTCTCTCAACTTTGCCATCTAAAAACTGTGGCACCTGTCTTAATGGTCATTGTTGGAAATGTTAGGCCTAAATGACTTGCCCAGACACCCAGGAAGCCTGTGGCAGAGCTGGGAAAGGAACACAAATCTCCTGAACCCCAGTCCTTTGCCTTAAGCTTAGAATACAAATTTTAAAATTGCAAAAAGGGATGGTACAGCCTTATGTGCAAGAACAGAATTTTGGTTACCAAACCAACACAGTTACAACCTCAAGCTTTAAAAATAACAAAATTCTCTTGCATTGTTATGCAGTAATGTCCAGTGCCAGCCTCTGTGTTTACTGAAAAGATCCATCACCCTTGTGATAGCCAAAGGAAAGTTTTTTTAAACAGAAGTGTGAAAAGTTGCAGTGTGCTCCAAAGGGGAATTTCACACCGTCTTAAACAGCAAACATCTTTTCACTGCGATCCCTGCAGCCACTGAATTGTGTCCACTCACCTTCCCCCTGCATACAAACTCTCTCCCCCCATTCTGAATGTGCAGTTAATGATGAATGTGATAATCAAAACCACTGGGCTTGCCAAAAACCAAACACTAAATAGTAGAGGAAAAATGCATTCTTATTTCAATTAGCAAACAAAAACTACCTTTAATGACAGATAAGGCTGCATGAGGACACACCCCATCCACCCAAAACCTAAATAGTATGAAAATAAGAAATTAAGGGGAAAGGACTAGTGCATTCCTTTCCACCTTCACATTGCCTACAATGCTGTTGATAACACACTCCAACACTCAGTGAAACTTCCAAATTTATCCTTAACAGATACCCAAACGCAATACATACCTCAGTTTCAAACTAGCAATCTAACACAAAACCCCAACCTATTTCTCATATAAAAATCACAGAAGTGTAGGACTGGAAGGGACCTCAATAAGTCATTAGTCCAAATCCTTGCACTCAGGACGGGACTACGTAATAACTAGACCATTGCTAGCAGTTTATCTAACCTGTTCTTAAAAACCTTAAAAACCAAGGAGATTCTACAACCTCCCTAGGCAATTTGTTCCACTGCTTAACTACCCTGACAGTTAGGAAGCTTTTCCTAATGTCCAACCTAAACCACCCTTGCTGCAATTTAAGCCCATTGTTTCTTGTCCTATCCTCAGAGGTTAAGGAGAACAATTTTTCTCCCTCCTCCTTGTAACAACCTTTTATGTACTTGAAAATTGTTATGTTCCCCCTCAGTCTTCTCTTCTCCAGATTAAACAAACCCAATTTTTCTTCATAGTTCATGTTTTCTAGATCTTTAATAATTTTTGTTGCTCTCCTGTGGACTTTCTCCAATTGTCCATATCTTTCCTGAAATGTGGTGCCCAGAACTGGATACAGTACTCCAGCTGAGGCCTTAACAGGGTGGAGTAAAGTGGAAGAATTAGTTCTCGTGTCTTGCTTACAACACAACACTCCTACTAATACATCCCAGAATGTTTGCTTTTTTTGCAACAGTGTTACACTAATGACTCACATTTAGCTTGTGATCCACCATAACCTCCAGATGACTTTCCACAGTATTCCTTTCTAGGAAGTCATTTCCCATTTTGTAGGTGTGCAATTGATTGTTCCTTCCTAAGTGGAGTACCCTCAGAGATATGAACACCTCAGGAATGGAGGTTGTTCGTAACTCTGAACAAATCGTTATGATTGTTATTTCAAAAGTTTACAACTGAACATTGACCTAATACAGCTTAGAAACTTAATATGCAGAAGAAAAATCCTGCTTTTAACCATCTTAATTTAAATGAAACAAGCACAGAAAGATTTCTTACCTTGTCAAATGTTTTTAAACTTTCCCTTTATTATTTTAGTAATTTACATTTAACACAGTACTTCATCATATTTGCCTTTTTTCTTTTAATATCTGCTGCTGCCTGATTGTGTACTTTTAGTTCCTAATGAGGTGTGTGGTTGACTGTTCAGTTCGTAACTCTGAAATTCTACTGTACTTTGCATTTATCCTTATTGAATTTCCTTCTATTTACTTCAGACCATTTCTCCAGTTTGTTCAAATCATTTTGAATTAAAATCTTATCCTCCAAAGCACTTTCAACCCTTCCCAGCTTGGTATCATCCACAAACTTTATATGTGTACTCTCTATGCCATTATCTAAATCATGTATATGCTTTTTAAAATCAATTACATCAAAACTGATCTGCATAATTGATTGCCACACATTTGATTAACTTAAGAAGTTATTATGCCTTAACACTGCTGTGGTCACTATTAAAGATTTACATAATTTAATTTTTTATGGCAAATTTCATATTATGGCAAAAGGCAGTCCTGCGGAAGAATGTAGGAACATTTATCTGAACTTACCTGAAATTTTCCTTTTGTCTAGTGGTAAAGACTGCAGATCCGCTATAATTGGTCTTACTCCTGCTTGCAGCTTCCTGGAGTCAGAAATGAGACCTGTCAATCATGGCAGGCTGGGAGTGGCCCGCCTTTGCCAACAGACACTTCCAAAGCTGCTTTGTAGAACTTACTTCTTTAAACATTAATTCACTTATTAATAGAAAAAGAATTTCCTATAAACACTTCCTACAGCAAAGCAACTTCAAATTTCACCCCAACTACCAGAGAAGTTGTATATAAAATTATACCCATGGAAAACATGGAGGAGTGTGATGGTTTAAGGGTCCCTCAGAACTATAATCCTTATATGCCAGGTGGGCTGGATATGAGGACTTTCCCACTAGAAGAAAGAAAAGTTCAGATAAATTTTCCTATTTTTCTTTGCAGGAAAGTCCACGGATCCATTACATTGGGATGCCCAATAGTAGTGTCTCACCAGGGAGGGAAATAAGGGATGAATGAGGCAATATATATGATTTAATAAAAAGGAAACATCTATCAACTACTGAGTGAGCATAGTATGCAGAAGCCTTACTCCAGTAGCAGGGACTGATGAAGATTGCAAATTTAACCTTTATCCAGTGTCATGAAAAAAGCTACACTTACTGTAGCTTATTGTTTTGTGGGGGACTTATTTCCCAAAATGCATTCTGAAACAAAGAAAAATTCTTTAATGTTTTAGGTGAAAAAACTTAATTTAACTAGCAAATTGAAAGAATTAGCAGGTTTAGTAATTTAGCATCAATATGGAGCACATACAATGCTCAGAGCATACAAATTCACTGCATTCTCCACACTGCTTGTGGCTCTTCCAGTCAGCTGACCTTTGGCAAATGTGGCATTGTACACTGCCAAGTTTACAAGATGCTCCAGAAGCGTCTATTTTTCTGTTAGCCAAAAGACAAGACTGCTGTTTTGATGGGAATGGTGAGATGATGGGTAGCAAGGATTCTTCTCTTTATATATGCATCTACAAGTCATTCTCCTAAATTGACAAGGAACAGGCGCCTTCTTTTTCTTGGTTGAGTGTTATGCCAAGCGGGATTGTTGCTGGCCCAAATGACAAAACTTGCAATGCCAGCAACATCAAGCACATTGAAGAAAAGAACCACTGGCAGCCTATTTATTTTGCACCTTCAGGAGCACATTCTTGCTAGATAGTCCATTTTATCGATACCACTTTTAGAATCACTGTAGTAGAGAATTATGTAGTGTTTCTTTTTGTCTCCTTCTACAACCTTGTCATGATGCATCATTGATAACATTACTATTGACTTGCCCTTCTTTGGAATATAAGAGAAACCAGGGTTATTGGCCTAGCAAACCCAAACACTGATGACAATTTTTCTCTGCTGAGATGTGGGTGCATCTCACTGGGTATACCTGGCTTGTTTCATCAGATTGTTCCAACGTAGGTCAAATTTTCATTGATCAGATCTTCAGCAAGCTGAATACGGTGAAGAAGTTATCCCCAACTACATTTTTTCCAGTCTTATACCAGGGCTGAACATAAGTTCCTCATTGTCTGAAGACGAACTTGATGAACAATCAATGAAAACATGGTCTTCCTTCTCAGAACAACTCTGAATATGACTTGGCAGAAAGTCATTATCATCTAATACACTATCATCACACGATGACTCACTTTCAGAGTTGCAAATCATTTTTATAAGGTCAGAAGCAAATTATTGTGCCCGTTTGTTCACCATCTTTAACTGTGCAACACAGAAAATCCCCATAAGAGTCTCCTGAGTCTGCAGTGTTTGGAACACACTATCTAGACCAAAAATCTTCTCAAGAGTGTTAGGTGGAGAGAGCCAACATCAGTCCACTCTGTGTTGAGGATACCAAACAAGTCTGGATTTGAAGGGACCAACTTCCCTGGAGTACCTTCTACCTTAGGGTGACTGTATGCAGCAACCACTCTCACTGCAATGCATTATCAATTAGCATATGCTAACTGTTACAAGACATGATACTTTTGTCAACCTGTCTGCAGTAGCTCACGAGTGGGAGTGCCAACCTCAGGGCAGACTGTCAAGAAGCAGGGCTCAAACCCCAACTTAGTTGAGTTCTATGATTAGATTTCACCAATCAAACAACAAATATGAACTCCTCAAGCACTATGGCAGCCCAACAATTGAGTCCCCTTGGGTACTTTGGTATCTTGACACCTAGGCAAACTTGTCTTTGGTTTAGATGATCCTCTAAGCCAAAAATTCCAACAATATTCAAGTGACTCCCAGTCCCAAAGGATCAGTCAGTCACTTACCCCAGGTCAATCGCACCTTAGACCCTCACACCAAAGACGGCAATTGTGGCCAATCCTATAATAAACTAACTAAAGATTTATTAACTAAGAAAAAGAAATAAGAGTTTTTTCTAAAGTTAAAGCGGGTAACATACACATAAATGAGTCACAGTCTTAGGTTCCAAAAGATATAGAAACGGTTGCAATATACAAGCTTTCTATGTCCTCTAGAACTAACCCAAGCCAAGCAGGTTAGGGATCCCTTCCTATTGCTTAAGAAATACTGCCCTCTGCAAATTCCAGGCAGCAGAGTGATACAGTTCTTTCTGGTCAGGGATTTTTATTCCCTTCCCCAGAATTCAAACTGATGGGACGAGTGTTTGCTCCTATCTTCTCTTCAGGAGTGTGGGGGGAGCACTCAACAAAGTCTTTGTCCTTTGATGTTTCACAATGGCTCATTTGGTTTTAATGGGCCTCCTTGTGTGCAGGACCAGCACTTTAAATTAATTAATGCTTCTTTCTTTTTGGTGAGTTACATAGTTACAGAGGTTTACAATGCAAACAGTCAATATAACTTTAAATGAGATCAATACATGCAGCATCCTACAAACATTTCATCAAGTCTAAACACTAAACATATTCTTATATACACAACAATGCTAACACAGGTGAGCCAGATTGGCTTCCAACTGTGCATTTTTGTCAGTGTTCAATGAGGCCTAGGGCCTTTGGCATGAGCTGGCTGGCATCTGGTCTGCCAGCATCACAACTCTCACGAGCAGCAAACGTGTACACAGAACTATTAAAAGTACAGGGGAACAGTGTAACACATTTGGGGTACATTTGTACCCCACATACTTTTTTTATATAGAAAAAATGTTTTTTCCCATGCCAAATTAATTTTTTCCCTGAATTGTGTACATGTGACTTGGTGACCATGTCCTAAAACATCACAGTTGGAGGGCCACTAGTTCATGAGATACTGCAAAATATATACCTCACAAATGTGGATAAGGGTTAAAGAGTAAAAACTAATGAAGATGTAAAAACATAAGGAGGTAGACACCCTACATCTCTCTTTGGATGCTGCATATGATCCTTCAGGCCAGGTGGCTTCCATACTATGAATTAATTAGCAGAAACATTCAAGGGGAAAGATGGCTTCTACATTAGAAAGCTTCTGAAATGCACCAATTTAGCCATCTAATAATTAAAGCCCTGACAGTGTTTGGCTCCCCACCCCCTTTGCTCCTTCTTATTATTTATGATTAGTGCTATAGACCAACAGAGAATAGAGATTTTCTGAATTGGGTACTGCATTCAATGTTGATTTTTAGCACTTTCTTGTCATCAAGAATATGCCAGATTTTTTAAAGTGGTTTACACAAGGCAATAAAGAGTATAAAATAATAATTTCTTCTAACTGGGTTTATTTTTGGAATAAAGGCAATGTTAATTCTTAACAAAACCTTGCCCTCATAAGAGGTGCAGCACTGCTATATATAAGACCTTAACACCCCCACACCCACCCCTCCCAAAAAAAAAGCTTCTTGTTGATGTGATTTCAACCAGGATGACAAATTTAAAATAACTTTTAAGGGCACTCCTGACAAGCAATCAAAAATGTCTAGTCAGGCCTTTTAGTGCATGATTTAAATCTCAAGAGGGAGTTATCCTCATTGGAGCAGAGTTGACAAGCGAGGTACCTTTAAGAAAGCTTAGGTCTGGATGAGAAGACAATCCTACACCTGCTTGCTTTCTCTAGTGAAAAAGTGAAAGAAATATTTCTCTAGTGAAATAGTTATCATTTGGATTTTAGAGTTTGAGGCTTTAAGCCCATATTAAGACTTTTCTGTAAGAACCCCCCAAAACAAAAAAGTATGCTTTGCTCTTGCCTTAACTGGAACCCTCCCTGTTGATAACTTAGCACGATTCCTTAACAACTGGCCAAGCTCTTAAAGATGCCATTTATGGAATATTTCCTCAAGGCTAAAAGTGTGTTATAATCACATCTGAATATCCTATTTTTATTGGTACCTCTCACATATAATGTAGATAGATTTAATTTCTCTGAGCCTGTGTGCAGAATTTTGGTCCTTGAGAGCAGATTCTTGTAGAGGAGGCATAATTAAGTGGTGGCTGCCACTTGAATTGGATATTAGAACCAGGAAAAGTGGATACTAAAACCAAACTCACCTTTTAAAATTGTGCCAGAGAACGCTGTGATCAAGAAGACAGTCATGCTTTTGTCCATGGGAGAAAGAGCATGATCATAGCTATGGAATAAGACTAGGGTACCTTCACTGGGTCCTAGATGCAAATATATCCATTGATGAGAAGGCAACCCAGCCAGCTCTCCACTTAAAGACCGTTGGCTGTAGACTCCACTCTCATGGATCTATCCTTTTCTTGCTTAACCAGTAGCTGTGATGTTTATTTCCTCTTTATGTGTAGCACTTGAGAAATTGGAATACATATATAGTCTCTCTTCTGCATCATCCAGGAACATAGACGATTAGATGCTGATAGGACAGTTGAGGATTTGGTACCTCCTTCCTTGTTGATAAAAGCCACTGCTGAAGTGTCACAAGACACTGTCAGCACTTCCTGGTCAATTACAACTGAAGTTATAGATCTCAGAACATATATGATTGTTCTGACCTTCAGCTAACAGATACTATGTTGGATAAAACTGGATAAACCTCAGATACAAATGTTTCCGGAAGGTGTTTCCCTGCTCTTGGAGCTGGCATAAATTTTCTCCACTAACACTCTGATTCTGTCATGCTGTGGCTCTCCAAGTACCCATTGGCAACAGGAGTAGGGAGAAGATAATAAACTTCTGAAGAGAAAAGAAAAAGCTTGCAGATAGGACACATGTGGAACCTCCCTCAGAGCAGTATGTTGGTGCAAGAGGCAATTGTTCTGATCTTAGTCACCAGAGCCCTGATATGAATGGAGAACATATTACATTGTATCTTGCAGCCACTGGCTTCTGAATCCTGTTCTCGGATAGAAATAAATTTCTGTGTAGGTTATTATCTATGCTGATGCCCAGAAGTAATAGTGGCGCAGTGGACAGGGCACTGACTGAGACTCAGGAGATCTGGGTTCTATTGCTGATTTTGCCACCAGTCTACCAAGTGACCTTCAGCAAGTCACTTCACCTTTGTTTCCCCATTTCTAAAACAACATTACCACTTTCTGCTCTAAGTGCAAGGTAAGTTTTTGACCTGGCCTGCTCTAATATAAAAAGTACCAAAATAAACTCCACAGAACATGCTTCTCACTCTGGGGAGAGGATGAGAGAACAAAAACACAACATGAGTATTCACATTACTTAATGCACTACTGGAAGGCACTCAGATACTTCGGTGATGAGCATGGTATAAAAATGCATAGAATAAAATAGAGAAAATGATACGTGCCTCCTTTAGAAAGCACTTTGGAAGCTACAGATGAAAAGCACTACATAAGAGACAGGTATTTTTATTATTATTAGGCTTCTGATGATGCTGGCAAATCCATGTTTCTCCAGAACAGAATCTGAGCTGTACAATGGCTGTTTTCTGAGCCTTTTCCAGGAAGGGTGGTCTGATAATCAGGTCATCTTAGAACGGGTGTACATGAACCCTTTTCTGCCTGAGGAAAACATGAATTAGTGTTTTGGAAAACCCCCTGAGAGAGGCAGATGGCTAAAAGATGAAGCAGCATACCAGTAATGTCTGTGGCATATGAAGCGGAGATATCCCCTATGAAAGGTTAATATAATAATGTGTAGATAGGGAAATATACAGGGTTTTTTCCGGAAATTACTGCAATGGTGGAACTTAGGGTCTGGATCCAGAACTGTGGTTTCCAGGGGAATCTGTTCAAGAATTTCCAAAGTTGAGTAATTCTGTGTCTTTGGAATGTTTGTTCCTTCTTTGAGAAACATCTCCTTACCAGTCGCAGTCTGGGAAGAGTGATTCAGAATCAATTTCTCCACGGAGCCTGAGATTTACTGTAAGAGTAGTAAGCAATCACTCTGTGTCACAAGCTCTGCCTGAGGCCAATCATCAGTAAAAGCAGATACTGGTTACCCTCTAAACATCTCAGAGGGCAGGCTCTTCAGTAACTACAGACAGAGCTACCATGGACACCTCTAAATATAAACAAGTAATAAATGTTGTAAGGAATCAATGGCCTTTCTCTGAGAAAAAAAATGGAGTCCTGGGTTCCCAAAGTAGGAACTCTTTGTAAGATAACCCTTAACCAAGGAGAAGTACCACAAGGCACTCTCTTGCTCTAAACTCGCTTTGTTTACGTGACTGGACAAATTCCATTATATAGTATGTACAAATACCACGCATTTTATATTAATAATCTGCATTTACATTATGCACATCTGATCTGTGATCATCTGTGGTCTACAAAACTCTTCCTACTGGTCATTCTGCAGAATAAAACACTTTGAGATCCCATGGTGGTAGGTTGTGGGAAAAGAGGATCTCTTTCTTACAAAGTAGTCTGCTGAATGAAAAAACTGAACTGCTGTACACAGTTCTTCCACAAATCCTTAAGGGTGGTGTTATAAGGCAATCTTTGGCTGTGGTACTCTCCTGAAGCAGACACTGGCACAAGTGAGCCTGTCTCAGCTTCCTGTAGGTCCAGCCATAAAGAGAGCACTATCTCTCTCACTGTTCAATTCAACGTCCCACCTCTGGACATAATACGTTCATGGTCACATACAATAAGCCATAGAACCCTCGTAGTAAAATCGGTCTCCCAAGTCCCACACTGAAACATATAATGGTACAGCAATTTTCTGTACCCCTCTCCAGCAACATCACTTCCAGGTCACCCACCTGTGAGTCCACCAGCATACAGTTCACAGGTCCTTTCTGTCCTTGTTCCAGGGCCCCATTCTTGAGCCCATCCACCTGAGAGTGATGTCTCATGACTCCTCTACCCAAAAGGGAGTCCAAGTCAGCCCTCTTCAGCCATTCGGCACTGACTCTCCAGCTCAGGAAGGTCAGCAGCCTGCCCCCTCCATTGGTCTCCTGTCTCTCAGTCCTTTTCTGCCTCCCAGCATTGGCTCAAGAACATCAGCAAGGTAGCCCCTCCACTAGTCTCTGTGCCAATTCCTCCCTATCCCCAGGGAGGACCTGAAGAGCTTTGCAGCATCCCTGTCTCTCCCAGACAACTCTTACTTGCCCTTTTCCTTGCTTCTCCTAGGCAGCTGTCAGGCTGACCCTCCAGATCTCCAACTCACCCAATCTCCTCCCCTTTAGGACCCAGGTGCCCTCTTTTAAGCCCAATCAGGAGTCAGCTGTCACCAGTCAGAGGTGCACTGGCCCCCGTTCCTTCTTCAAGGAGCCATTCATTCTGTGACAGATAGGCCAACAACCTTCTGAAAATTCAAGAGGTGCTCATGTCCTTCATTTTGTCTTTGTAGGAGTGTGGAATCCAAACCCTACCTCAAACTGAGAATCTCAAGGCATTAAAACCCTTGTGCTAGCATGTGTGCTAACTGCCTGTGTCCTGGTCTGTTCTTTGCAATGGAGCATCTTAAATAGGCTTGAGGATGAGGGGTATATTTCTCCAGATCTGACCTGATGGAGGGATTTTCTTTTCAGAAAGAACCTTTTTGGAAACCCTGCAGACCTCAGAAAACATCACTCCAATGACTACTGTTCAAGTTAAAATTCATACTTGATTGTAAATCTGTATCATTAGGAGTCTTGCACATAGGAATCATTGATTCCAGACACAAAACTATTATTTGCTTTTCATTAAGGACACAAAATGGATGATTTTGAGAATAAATATTTTTGGCAGTTTGGAGAGATGATTTAAAGGCTGCCTGTACCCAAGAGGACTGGCCGCATTTAATCCACTGCCTAAGAACATCCTGGAAACATCTGCAAAGTGAGATCCATTGTATTTTATTCTAATGGTTTGTAGATGGCTCTATCTTCAGATTAAGATATAAAGGAATTGCTACATTTACAGGCCATTTAGTAAATCAAGTTTGGGTCATTGGCAAGGAGATGAAGAAGGTATTTTTTAAGATAATGTGCCAAAACTATTAAAATATACCACTGACTGTACCTGTCTTAATAAATAAAGGCATGGGGGAGCTGAAACGGACAGAGATTTCTACTCATATTTGTTAGGCTTCCATACCGAACACAACACTGAGCCTTGCTGTATTATTCTGTTCCTTACGGGTATGGTTACTCATTCTCTTCCCGCTCCAGTTAATCTAACAGAAGTGTGTGTTCTGGAAGACAGAGTGATAAATTATACTATGAGATTTTAGGATTTTGGTTACTAAGTTTCAGTATGACTCAATGAGTGGGCAGCAACAGATGCAGAACACAGGTTTGTACTTTGCCAGGCTTGGTTGATTTAATTTCTCATTTCTCTTAACTTTTTTAGAGGATGTTCATAATAAAAGAAACACTCAAGTGGAACTGGATAGCTGAAGCTCATGGAAATGAGATATGGTGACGTTCATCTTTGTGTTGCACCCAGATCTTGGCGCCTGAAAAATCATTAACACCTATATAGTGACTATTAAAGTGTCGTTTGTGAAATTAACTTGGTGGCCTCAGTACAGTTCCCAAAGGATAAGCATTATATTAGAAAATCGTCACCACAACTGCCAGTTAAAGGCACCTCTGTGGGCATCCTCAGCAAATATGCAAAGGATTAAATGGCCATGGAGACTGAAGCTACCTATGCACTCCCACACCCGATCCTGTGCCATGCACAGCATGGGTGGCTACTGTTATACTTGGTTGGAGCCATAGAGCCTCTCCAGTCTCCTGATCTTATAGTACTTGTGGTACCTTACTGAAAAAGTAAAACCACATTAGAAAAGTAATTCCAAGATATTTTCCAGATATTGGTTGACCAAAATAGTTTGCTGAGAGTTATGGGTCTTGAATCCTGTGAGCCTTAGCACACCCCAAAGGGAAAGGATCTCTTCCAAATCGCTAACATTTTGTTCTTCCGAGACTGATCCCGACAGCTGCTGAGCACCAGCAACTTGCATTGAATTCACTGCTTGGGATCAAGCCATATGTAAACTGCATCAACAGAAACCCATAAAGAGACTTGGAGTTTTTTAATATCTCAGAGATATGGCATTCTTTACACCCATTCCTCCAGTCTTTAAGGGAACTCCCCAGCTCTATCTTCTGAGTTACCTGGTTAACCACCTTGTAAAGAATCTAGCAGCAAAAGCCACACTGAACACTTCCACGGAATGGGTTGGGAAGGAACCAGGCAATAGATTCTGAAGAATGGTCAGGTATATTCTAGAGACTGAGCTCAGGGGTGGGGGGCTGTGTGTGGCATGTTCTGCTCTGTACAGAGTGCCATGTTATTTAAATGTTTTAAGGTACCAAAAAAATGCCCAGAGGCCTTGAGACAGTATGGAAATATTATGAATAATGCTGCCCTATTCCTGAAGCCAACAGTTAATAATGGAATATTATTTGTGGCTCTTTAACAAGATACAAGTGAGAATCTCAGGCATGTGACAGCTTGTTTATTGGTTTCTTCACACTAGGAATCATACAGTGCTGTGACTGTTGACAGAATATTTATTATAATGGCAGATGGACAGCCCAGCTAATGCATCAATTTAAAAAAAAAAAAAAGAGAGAGAGAAATTCAGAGAGAGAGAGAACAAAAACTGTGGATATTTCCACCCCTTCTCCCCACACAGCTGTGATGCACACACTCATCACCCCAGATCAGACTCCTGCATTCACTCTACCGGGAGTGCAACTTGGCTGCCACTCACAAGCTGCAACTTGTACAAAACGCACTAGCCTGCTTACTGACCAGCAGAGGCAAGTACCAACACAGCACATCACTGCTGCATCGTCTACTACTTTTCTATTTCCAGCTTCAATGTAAAGTCCTAGTTCTGATCTTCAGAGTCCTTACTGGGCTAGGACTGTACTAGATTGCTTATCCATCCATAACAGAGCAATCGGCATTATTATTATTGGACCCAGGCCCGAAGGAGTGCTGGGGCCTGCGTATTACTGGATAGACAGGAGCACTCAGGCACAAAGCATTCTGAACTATAGGACACCATCTATGGATCATCATCATCATAAGAGATCAAACTAAGCCCAACCCCAACCCTGTTCAATGCAACTCCCCTTTGTGATAAGCCCCCTTTAACAGAACATCTCCCTCAAGACCCTATCCAAAATAGTAAGGCTGTGGGCGGGGAGAAGAAATGGAAGAAAAATTGAGAGCTCAAGAAAGAGAGGGGTAGTTACAAGAACAATGAGGGATTTAAAAGGAAAAACAAACAATACACATCTATAAGCAGGGAGAGATTGTGGAGATCTTGCCCTTCCAGGCATGCACAGTGCTATCAGTAATTGCTGCCTGGTACTTAGATATTTTCATGATGGGGCCTTAGAAATACCTTATGTAGATTAGACAGATAAGAGAATAAGATATTTGTAAAGGAAAACAAAACAAAATGGAGCTTCAGGAAATGGTTAAACAACAAAACTAAAGGCAACAAGAAATCATTAAAGCTGACAAAAGATAACTGCGTCCAAACATAGTGGAAACACTGAAGGATACTATAGTGACGGGTGCCAAATGAAAGAAGATAGATTCGATAGACAGGGTCACATCAGGAGTGCTTCAGAAGTATGTCAGTACTTTAGCTTCTATTTAAAGAAAATCCATTGCACTTTGATTTCCTTTTTGTTGTGGACCAAATCTTCTAGTGAAGTGTTTTCCTCAAGGAAAACACCTTCATGGATGTCAACAGGAGGTGTGTAAAAGGTAAAATTCACATCAGACAGAAAATCTCTTTCGTAAACACTTGATTGTTATGGACTTTTTCTAGCCCACAATGTTTATTCATTGCCTGCTTTTTACATTCTGTTTAGATAATAGCTATGAATAATTCTAACAATTAGGGGAGAGTTTTCCTGCTATAAACAATGATACTAAAGTCTCTAGGTAGGAGATTAGACCATTCTGATCAACTAGTCCCTTGATCTAATAGGGAAGATGCTTGGAAGTGACTTAAATAACAGAAAGGAATAAGGGAAAACTAGATGTTGACAATTACTGACCTCAAGACAGGGAAGGTAAGGCCACATATGCTGGGGAAAGATCTGAGTAAGTTTCCTAATGGAGCTACATGGGAAGAGCCCTGTGCAGAATTATCACCTAGCACCATGTCTTTGTGCTGCATTGTTTCATATCCTCCTTTTCCCATAGAACACAAACTCTTTGGGGCATGGAACTTATTACCTGTGCTCTGTGTCCACTTACAAAGAAATCTTCAGTGGGCTTAAACATAAAAAGGAAGCTTACAAGAAGTGAAAGATTGGACAGATGACTAGGGAGGAGTATAAAAATAGCTCAGGTATCCGGGGGTAAAATCAGGAAGGCCAAAGCACAACTGGAGTTGTAGCTAGCAAGGGATGTGAAGGGTAACAAGAATGGTTTCTACAGGTATGTTAGCAACAAGAAGGTGGTCAGGGAAAGTGTGGGCTCCTTACTAAATAGGGGAGGCAACCTAGTGACAGATGATGTGGAAAAAGCTGAAATACTCTATGCTTTTTTTTTTTTGCCTCTGTTTTCACACACAAGGTCAGCTCCCAGACTACCGCACCCAGCAGCACAATTTGGGAAGGAGGTGAGCAGCCCTCCGTGATGGAAGAACAGGTTCAGGACTATTTAGAAAAGCTGAACATGCACAAGCCAATGGGGCTGAATGCAATGCATCTGAGGGTGCTGAGGGAGTTGGCTGATATGATTGCAGAGTCATTGGCCATTATCTTTGAAAACTTGTGATCGGGGGAGGTCCCGGACAATTGGAAAAAAGGAAAATACAGTGCCAATCTTCAAAAAAAGGGGGGGAAGGAGGATCCGGGGAACAAAAGACCGGTCAGCCTCCCCTCAGTCCCCAGAAACATCATGGAGTAGGTCCTCAAGGAATCCATTTTGAAGCACTTGGAGGAGAGGAAGGTGTTTAGGAACAGTCCACATGGATTTACTTAAGAGCAAGTCATGCCTAACCCACCTGATTGCCTTCTATGATGAGATGACTGACTGTGGATGTGGGGAAAGCAGTGGATGTGATATACCTTGACTTTAGCAAAGCTTTTGACACAGTATTCTTGCCATCAAGTTAAGGATGTATGAGTTGGATGAATGGACTATAAAGTGGAAAGAAAGCTGGCTAGATCATCGGGCTCAACTGGTAGAGATCAATGACTCAACATCTGCTTGGCAGCCGGTAACAAGCGGAGTCCCCAAGGGTCAGTCTTGAGGCTAGTTTTGTTCTACATCTTCATTAATGATCTGGATGATGGGGGCATGGATTGCACCCTGAGCAAATTCACGGATGACATTAAGCTGGGGGGAGTGATAGATACGCTGGAGGGTAAGGCTACAATAGAGCAACCTAAACAAATTGGAGGATTGAGCCAAAAGAAATCTGATGAGGTTCAACAAGGACAAGTGCAGAGTCCTGCACTTAGGACAGAAGAATCCCATGCACTGCTACAGACTGGGGACCAACTGGCTAGGCAGCAGTTCTGCAGAAAAGGATCTGGGGGTTACAGTGGACAAGAAGCTGGATATGAGTAAACAGTAGGCGTTGTTGTCAAGAAGGCTAACAGCTGCATTAGTAGGAGCATTGCCTGAAGATTGAGGGAAGTGATCATTCACCTCCATTCGGCACTGGTGAGGCCACAGCTGGAATATTGTGTCCAGTTTTGGGACCCCCCACTACAGGAAAGATGTGGACAAATTGAAGAGAGTCCAGCAGAGGACAACAAAAATGAATAGGGGACTGGGGCACACAACTTATGAGGAGAGGCTGAGGGAATGGGGCTTATTTAGTCTGAAGAAGAGAAGAATGAGGGGGGATTTGACTAGCAGCCTTTAACTACCTGAAAGGGGGTTCCAGGGAGAACGGAGCTAGGCTGTTCTCAGTGGTAGTAGATGACAGAACAAGGAGCAATGGTCTCAAGTTGCAGTAGGGGAGGCCTAGGTTGGACATTAGGAAAAAGTTTTTCTCTAGGAGGGTGGTGAAGCACTGGAATGGATTACCTAGGGAGGTGGTGGAATCTCCATCCTTAGAGGTTTTTAAGGCCCAGCTTGATAAAGCCCTGGCTGGGATGATTTAGTTGGGGTTGGTCCTGCTTTGAGCAGGGGGTTGGACTAGATGACCTCCTGGGGTCCCTTCCAACTCTAACCATCTAGGATTCTGAGTGGTCTCTCTGACAACACTGTGCAATCTCTAACACAATCTCATGGCAATTGCTTAGAGTGGAGTCCGATTCCTATTGTGCACTGGGATCTGTTCTTTTCTTCAAGAAATCTTCAAGAGACAAACAGGTAATTAAAATATTAATCCATTCAGACAAACTTGGACCTATAAGAACAATCAGCCAAACTGAGCAAGATGACAAGTGGGGTTATTCATCATCACTGGCGATACTAATCATTATACTGGAATCCATCTAACAGGCACAGTTTGGAAATAATTAAATCAACTTGTTATGATAGAGAAGAAGGAAATAAAATGACCCAAAAGAAGTTCATGCCATCTGCTATTCAACACACTTCATAAAATGTTGCAAGAGAAATTTCCCCCTACAACCTGCAGCAGACCTTCCAAGAGTTGTAACTTTTTTTAGTATAAGCTTAGGACACGTATGTTAAATTTTCCATAAATTGTACCCAGCTTGGCTACTTCAGAGCACAACCCACATTTCCTGCAAGCCCCTCTAATCAGCAGATTTCTGACTTTACCCCAATCTTACTCATAGCATTCCCATTTTAATGTAACTATAACGGATTTGCAGTGAAGAGAGCAGCAGATGGAAATTTAAATTCAGATACATGCAGCTAAAACCTTAGCCAGACTATTATCTATATGTAGGTATTTGTGACGGCCCTATCACCACAACATCTGATTACTGTATATTGACTATGTATTACAGAGAGTCTTGTCCAGTTGAAATGGTCAAATCTGCATATGGTTTGGCTGTAAGCTTCTGGCTTTGGATCTGTTACTGGAATTTTCTCCTGCTTGGACAATATCCTGGAATAGCTTTGGTGAAGAGAGTTTGGCAGCATGCCCTGAACATGGCAACAGTAGGACATATCTTGAGCCTGCTGTTTTGTACCTAGGTCTGTTACTATAGTGTGCCATGAAATCCCAGCTCCCACAGTGGATTTCAGAGGGAGAAGCCTTGGTCTATCCTATTAGTGATTCTTTAGAACAGAGCCAGTGGCCGTAGGTTCTGTCTGACAGGGAGGTAGGTGGTAGTAGTGTTTGTCAGTCCCTTGGTACTGTGACCCACCTGTACACAGATACCTGCAAGTGGAGAGGCACTGCTTCACTGCTGCTAAAAATCTACAGAAGAAACAAATCAACAATAAAACCAAGACAAAAATAAACATGACAGGCTCCTCCCCTTCTGAATTTTCTGCCTCCCTGTTGATCAAGTCAGCACTTTGAACAGCAATGGCTTGGCCCAATGTCAATAGGGTCCATTTCATCCCATTTTCTCTACCCACAGATGCTCCTGGTCCTCAACAACCACTTTTCAGTCACTTAAGACATTTCTGATCTCCCCTGGGTGCTCTTCGTCTGTCCAACCTCCACTTTGCAGCCATTGCTGGCTTTTCACCCCATCTGGGGCTGCAGCTGCCTGAAAATGAAATCAATTCTTTAAAGGCAGATATCCTATGCTCTCATGACTTGCATGTACCTGAAAGCATGGCCTTTATCAGAAGCCAAAACACAGTAATCCATAAGCAAAACATACAGACACTGCCAAAATATCTTGCCTCCTTTTTTCAAATAGATGTCAAGTATTATACACATGCATTTTGTAACACTCAGGTATTAGACCTCTTTCTATTGTTACATTTTGTGCTGATCCTGAGAGATGACAGACCTGAGCTTTAGGAGGCAATCAATACCTAACAGGCCCATTAACCTCAATGGGAATTCTTGGGTGCTTAGCATTAAGTCTGGGGACATTAAAAAAAAAAAACAGAAGGGAAACATATGCAGCAGAAATCAGAGTTGCCTACAGTGTGAATCTTTATTAAGCCAAATTTAAGCACATTTCAAATAGGAAAAATGAATATAATTAAAATTAGATTTAAAATGAAGGAATTTTCCAACAAATCAGGATTATTGGTTTTTGTTAACTAGCAACAACCACTAGCTAGGTAGCAGTTACAGCTTCCCCTAGACAAACAGTTTGAGAAGACAGACACTGCAGGATGCAGAGACCAGATGGTTTTAAGAAGAAATTAAATACATGCACCTCACAAAGCTAATTTCTCTTTTCAAATCACTAAGAAAAGTTACGAAAAGAAAAAAACCACAAAATTGTACTAGATAAAAACATTTTGTTCAGCCTTGAAATATCTACTGTAATTAAATGCTCTAAAGAGAGAACATCAACTCTGCTAGTCAGGCATACAAGAGACAAAACACGGCAAAAAACAATACGCAAGGACCACACATTTCTCATACAGGCTTAAGAATGTCTGCTTTCAACAGTCTTGCAGTGCATTCATGCTTCCCTCTAAATGAATACAATACCCATTCCCTTTACAACAAGTCTTTTGCAAAACATAGATGAGTCATACAAATTTTGACTTACAGCGCTGAAAAATCCTGCAGCCTAGCTTGAAATGTCCATAGAAGAACTGCATTTAAAACCTCTTCTAAAAGGCAACTGAATTAAAACAGTTCAGGCTCTGCTACATATTCTGATGCTGCAACAGATGGGGACCAGGGCTGGGTATGTTCTTGATTCCCAACACAGCATAACAAGAGGATGGCAGAAACACTAGGTAACCCAGGATAATACAGGCAACGGTTTTATTACTGCTGCTGACTGCATGCCAAAAATGCTTCAGACACATTAGAAGATTCAATTACAAGAACACAGCAACCTGTCATATTAACTCTAAAGGGGTTACAGGTGAGCGAATTACACAAAAGGAAGTCTAGAACAGCCTTGATATCCAAATGTACTGGGGTCACTTGTGGGGCTTCAGGAAATTTTTAATTTGTAATTAAAACAACACACTGGGGAACAAGATCCTGTTTTTGATGCCAGGAAGTTTCAAATAATTTAGGTTGCACTACATTCTAATGTTTTTGGTTTTTTTCCCCCAAGATTCAGGTGACTTTTATTCTGATTGGCGACCTCAGAGAATACATTCCACAGCGTAATACCACAGTCAGCGCGATCAGAGCACAGGTGATGGGTATGGCCCAGCTCCAGAGCTGGGCAAGCAGCAGAACAGCTGGAGCAGCTGGGGTTAGAGCTCTCCTGGGGGAGCCAAGTGTTAAGGCACCAGGTTGAGGGTCAAGCAAAGAGTCAGCCAAGAATGCATGGGGCCCACCGCTGTGGGAGCTAGCCCCAGAGTCACAGGTGCAATGGAAGCAGGACCTGCAAGCTGAGAGGCAGAGTCACATCTCAGTGCCTGGCATGTCCTAGCTCCTCCATCCCCAGTGAAAGCACCACACAGATGCTCCTAACCCTGAAGGAGGAGAAGCAGCAGAGTCTACCGCAGATGTCTCCAAACTTTTTACCTTGCGCCCCTCCCCCCCTTACTCCTGCTCGTACCCCCCGCCCACCTCCTCCCTCCACCCCCAGCTGGGTCTGTGACTAGGAGCAGAGGCACAGTCAGGGGGCTGTGATCGGGGCCAAAGCTGGGAGTGAGGCCACAGTAGCCATGGGCCAAGGCTGGGAGTGGGGCTGCGGCCAGGGGCCCCAAGGGCCATGGGCCGAGTGCCAAGGACTGCAACCGGGGATCAAGGCTGCGTGCTGCGACTGGGGTACACAGCTGAGCCAGCAGCCACGGCCAGGGGGTGAGGCCAGGGCAGAATAGGGCTGGGTGGCACTCCCTCGCCGTCCCCCATGGGGGGTGGCCTGGGCCCTACTGCCCCCTCTTGAACATTCCTCCATGCCACCCTCAAAAATCCTCTGGTCTAGTGGATAAAGTACAAGACTGGTAGCCATGGGACATAAGTTCTATTGCCAGATTTGTCACTGGTCCACTCTATGATAAGAGAATCACAATCTCTCTGTGCCTCAGTTTCCTCAACTGTAATATGAGGATAGGGAGGTTGACTCAACTTTCCAAATTGCTTTGAAATCTCTGGCTGAAGAGTGCTGTATAAAAAAAGATACACAGAAATGTCCAGTTTGAAAACGCAGAGAATGTAATTAAAACCAAAAAAATATATGCTGGCAAAATAATGCAAACTCTCAAAGTGGGAGCTGGAAAAAAATAGGAGTTCATTAGCCCTTTCTTTCTGAATAAGAAGCCCATTGAAAAATGTTTCTTTAGGATAGTTTAAACGTTCAGCTTTGCTCAGCATCACCTGCAACCCCAGAAGGGCCCCTCTTACTAGCAAGAAACTCCAACAACATCAAGGGAAGGAAATTAAGTTTTCTGACCTTTAGGATCAAAAAAACAAACAAACAAAATTCACATTTGGGGACTGGACTGGATAGGACTGGACTACCACAGAGCAGTGCTTCCTTCCTTGGGCTCTGGCACATTTCCTGAGCACCGTTACTCTTTCATGAAAATGGAGCCCCACAGCACACCTGCCTTAGGCCCCATGACCGCTGCACACCTTCTCCCAAAACTCTACCAACAGGTGTGAGCCTTCTCAGTTACTTCTTCAAGGGGCCTCACAGTAGATGTAGCATGTAGCACACAGACCCTTTGCACAGAAGTCTAACATGCTATTGTTCTTTGTTTAAACACAAGAAATACACACAGCGTACAGATCATGTAGAAAACAATATCCTGAATGCAATGCCCCTCACTCTAGCTCACCATTCCCTTGGGTGTTCTGGGGGAACTATCTATGCTCATGTAGGCAGGGTCCCCCCAACTCATCAAATGCCTACAGCAGCTTCCATCATCTTGAGCTGGTGCAAATGGCCAAAGACCCCAAAGAGATCACTGGAGCTGCCCAGCATCCTTTTATTGCAGTGCATCACTTGTGCACTTTCAGCACTTGTGTGTGCTAAAACACAGGGTTTCTCCCCTCCCTCATTTACTTTTACCAGTCCATCCCCTTACTCCTGCTCAAACTTCCAGTCTTTCTCTGTGGGTCTTCCCCATGTGAGTCCTTTTATAACCTTTTCCTTTGGTCACCCATCTCTGTCCTGCTTTGATAACTTTGCTGCCCTCCACTTCCTCCCTTCCCTTCAGATGGTATCTTCTCCCAGCTCAAACAAACCTATTGTCCTGAACTGCTTTATACTGAACAGGTGGTCACTGAGTTCTCACAGCCCACCATTATCTCCAGTCTGGCAGGGATGTTACAGTGCCTTGCCAGCCCATGGACACAAGCTGACAGTATTATTCATGACAACAGCAATTTTCATAGCAACACTTCATAATAACTTTATAACATTAGCCAGAATTCAGAAGTTGTACAGACTGATCCCCCAGATCACATGGACATCTCAGAATGCAAATCTTGTCACTTCTACATCACCAAAAGTTGGCTTGTGAGTGATGTAGTGAAATACATTTAGTGGTATCAGTCCAGTTTCTATTGAACAAATGTTCAATGGCAAAAAAACACCAGCACAACTGGCATCTATGCTGTCAGTCTCAAAGAGGCCAAAGACCAAGGATGAAATCCTGGCTCCATTGAAGTCAATGGCAAAACTCCTGTGGAGTTCTATGGCGCCAGGATTTCACCATAAATGAGAACGGAGACAGAACTTCCCTTTCACCATCAGCAAGGTCCCTCCAAGTCAGGTCTGAGGCCCAGTAGTAAGTCTTTATTGCAGAAGTGAAGGTTACTCACCCTTTGCAGTAACTGAGGTGCTTCAAGATGGGAGTCCCTGTGGGTGCTCCACTTCAGATGATGGTGCATCCCTGCGCCTTTCACCAGCAGGGCTTGTCTAGGTTGTGCGTGTTCTGTCCCCATCTCATGCCATTGTCAGCACCTTATTGAGTGAGCATGACCCTCTCACAGTTCCTTCTCTACGTAGAGTCTGGAAACTGAACTCTGAAGTAAAGGGGAGGAGGGACACCCATCTCGAAGAACCTCAATTACTGCACAGGGTGAGTAACTTTTCTTCTTCAAGATGTGTCCCTGTGGGTGCTCCACTTCATGTGACTGTTGAGCATTGCCCCACATTGGACAGAAAGGGCTTCAGAGTTGCCTGTAAGACCTAGCAATGTGTCCGATCTTGAACTCTGGTCAATTGCAAAATGTTTTGTAAACATGTATGCGGAGGCCCAAGTGGCCGCTTCTACATATGTCCATGATCGGTGCGTTATTTAGAAAGGCTTTTGAAGTTCAAAGGAATCTGGTAGAGTGAGTTCAGATCCCCAATGGGGGTTGTAGATCCTTTTGTTGATAGCAGAGGTGGATGCACCCGGAGATCCACTGTAGTTCTGGGATGTTGCAAAGAGGTTGATGGATGGGTGACCCAGTGTTTGAATATGTTCTGTAGGACCATGTTGTTTAGTCCACCAGTGTAGAAAATCTTTGATTTTTATCGGCATTGCAAGGCATCTGTTAAGGCTGTGTTTGTGTGGTATGTAGATGGTTCTTAGCTGGCCCTGAAGGCAGTGCATGTGAAGATGCGTAAATTGTACCACAAATGTGGTTGCCACCATATGATCTAATAGTTGGAGGCAGGTTCATGCCAATATGTGTGCACTGTTCAATGCCGAAGAAATAAGGTTGGTTATAGTGATGAACCTGTTCATTGGTAATGATGCTTTGACCCCCAGAGAGTCAAGATGGGCCCCAATGAAGTCCAATGGAATTTAGGGTTGATTTTTTATATGTTTAGCTGTAATCCCAGTCTCAGGAAGAGGACAAGTGTCCTATGAGTAACATCAAGGGTATTTGCCCAAGTGTGGACTTTTAGTAGACAATCATCCAGATAGGGGAATATTATTACCCCTTGTTTGTGAAGGTGCACCGTCACCTCCAAAATTCTCACAGTAAATGCTCGGAGTGCTCTTGAGAGACTGAAAGGCAAAGCTTTGTATTGGTAATGTTCTGTTCCTAGAGTAATCTGAGAAACCTCCTGGGAGTGGGATGTATGGTTATGTGGAAATAGGCGTTTTGGAGGTTGAGAACTTGTCCCCTTGTTCCACTGTTGTTATCATTGTTGCTAATGTGATCATCCTGAATCAATGGATCCTTACCAATTTGTTGAGCTTTCTGCAATCTAGAATAGGCCTCCAACCTCTGTTCTTCTTCTGGGTTAAGAAGTAGTGGGAGTAAAAGCCCTTTCCTCTGTGTTGTGATGGTATCTATTCCACGGCGCCCAGATGTACAAGGTGGTTCACTTCTTGCCGTAGATGGTGTTCATGAGAAGGGCACCTGAAGAGGGACAGGAAGGGAGGGTGGGTAGGGGGGGAATGGAGCTAAATGGGATCAAGTAGCCTATGTGGATTATTTCTAGGACCAACTTGTCTGTGGTGATGGAAGTCTACGCTGAATAGAAAGGGGTCAAATGGTGTCCAAAAGGGGGAGTGGTCATTGGTGTCAGCACTGATGGATAGGGAAGGTTGCTCGTGCCCTCAACCAAATCCTCAAAATTGTTGTTTCACAGAAGAAGGTTGAGATGCCGATGACTGAGAAGGAGGTGGTTGACACTCAGAGATCTCTGTCTCTGCATCTTGTAGTGTCTCTGTTGTTAAACGTATGGGGCGGATCTTGTGTGCTGGGAGGGATAAGATCTACCCTATTTTATTTTGGTTGCAGGTGTGTATATCCCCAAGGTGCAGAGAGTTACCCAAAAGTCCTTCAGAGTGTCGAAAACTTCATCTGTCTTTGAGGCAAACAGTTTCTGGCCATCAAAAGGGATATCCTCCACTGTGGACTCTACCTCCCTGGGGAAGCCAGAGAGGTGAAACCACAATGCTCGTTGCATAATAACAGCGGTGGTTATGGAGTGTACCACCATGTCTGCCATATCTAGGAATGCCTGTAAGGCGGTCCAGGACAGGAGTTGACCCTCGGTAAGGATGGATTTGAATTGGTCCCTTTTCTCTTCTGGGATATCATTAATAAATTCTGTACATTTGGAATAGTTTACATGGTCATATTTAGCCATCAATGCTGTGTAGTTGGCAATTCGAAATTGAAGAGTTGCCAATGAGTAGGCCTTGCGGCCAAACAGATCTAGTTGTTTCCATTCCTTGTCATATGGAGTGAATCTATATTGATGTTGTTTATTGCAGTGGCTGACTGCATCAATGACTAAAGAGTCCAATGCGGGGTGGGAAAATAAAATGTCCCTTCAAATGGATGGACATTATACTTTTTATCGGCTCTCTTGCAGGTGGGCGGTATTGTTGCCGGGGTCTGTCATGTGTTTGGCTGGTTCCATGATTGCATCGTTTATTGGAAGCTCTATTTTTTAAGCTGATGAGGTTTGCAGAATGTCCAGCAACTTATGTTGGGCCTCTGGGATCTCTTCTAGAGGGAACTCTAGACAATCTGCAACTCTTTTGAAGAATTCCTGAAAATGTTTGAAGTCGTCCATGGCTGTGGGTAGTGGAGGCATTATGGCCTCATCTGGGGAAAAGGAGGAGATATTGGTTGGTGGTGTCACGTGCTATTCCATGACCTCCTCCTGTTCCTCAAAGCATTATCAGGGGGCTCTGACGGTGCAGCCACAGAAGGTGGTGGGGGAGATCTAATTCTTTTCTTGTAGAGACTTGGGGGCTTGCCTCCTGAATGCAGCCCAGGGGTCCCAATAAGGCCACTCTGTGGGGAACGGTATAGATGGAGGCATCCATGGGTGGCCATACCAAGTCTGGGTGTCAAGTCCGTGATAAGGTCTTGGCTGTACAGTAGTCCTAGGGTTGCAGTGGGTTGAACAGGAGAGGAGTGGTGAGATGAGGAAACACCCTCCTCCTCATTATCTTCCTCATCACTGGAAAACAGAGGGGTCAGCGGTGAAGTAGGTTGCCCTTGTACCATGCATACCGGGGATACATCGGTGCCAAAGAGCAGAGATTCCGGTTTTGATAACACAAATCCTTGTGCTTCAGGATTTGGCTCAGTGCCAATGGTTTGGCACCGAAGTGGCCGATGCTGATGACGCCGCTGCAGTTGCAGACATCGGTGCCAACATCTGGTGATCTGTGTTATCGGAGCAGGTGGTGGTGGCATTGCCTGTGGGGAGAGTCTCCGTTCCATTGGTTCCGCAATGCAGGAGATGGACTTTTTATGAGGAGAGGCTGAGGGAATTAGGCTTGTTTAGTTTGCAAAAGAGAAGAATGAGGGGGGATTTAATAGCAGCCTTTAACTACCTGAAAGGGGATTCCAGGGAGGATGGAGCTAGGCTGTTCTCAATGGTACTAAATGACAGAACAAGGAGCAATGGTCTCAAGTTGCAGTGGGGGAGGTCTAGGTTGGATATTAGGAAAACGTTTTTCACTAAGAGGGTGGTGAAGCACTGGAATGGGTTACCTAGGGAGGTGGTGGAATCTCCATCTTTAGATCTTTTAAGCTGCGGCTTGACAAAGCCCTGGCTGGGATGATTTAGCTGAGGTTAGTCCTGCTTTGAGCAGGGGTTTGGACTGGATGACCTTCTGAAGGTCCCTTCCAACTCTAATATTCTATGACTCCAAGCCTGCCCTCTTGGGGTCAGCGATTTTCACGGCGTGGGTGGTACCAGAGGATTCCAGTGTCTTGTATGTACTGAGCCACGGTGTGGTCAGAACCAAGGATACAGAGTGAGCCAGAGACCGTTTCTTTTTCATTGGCTCTTTTGAAGGAGAAGTTGCTTCTCTTTTCTTTGTTGCTTTTTTGGAGGATTGAGCCTCTCTCTGTGAAGAGGGTGAAATCTCTGGAAAATGCTGTCTAGAGGCAGTCTGCTGGCTGGGATTGGAAGCTGGGTGCAGAGACTTTTCCATAAGAATAAGTTTGAGACGCAGATCTCTGTCCTTCCTGGCACGAACCTTTAAGTTGCTGCAGGGAGAACACTTTTGTGAGATGCATGTCTCATCTAAACATCGGACACATTGAGAATGAATGTCCGATACTGGGATTGCCTCCAGAAGGACAGGCAGTGCTTGAATCCCAGTGAACCAGGCATGGCTCAAACTATGGCAGTTCAGCCCTGAGGGTGAACACAAACTATTGGAAGGTTAGGAAAACAAATGAAAACAATTTTTTTTTTTTTTTTGGAAAAAGGGAAGAAAAGGGTAAGTAAATTTAACTAGTAAACTAACAATTACTCTAAAACTATTCTACACCCTACATAAAGTTGTCAGCTTTCACACTGCTGGGAACTCCATCTCAGGCTGAGGACGGTTGAGAAGGAACTGAGAGGGGTCAGTCGCACATGTGCGCTAATGAACCGACAACAGCGTGAGACAGGAACAGTGACATGCACAACCCACACGAGCACTACTGCTGAAGTTCTCCAATCAAAGGTACAGGAACGCACCATCACCTGAAGTGAAGAACCCACAGGGACACTCCTCGAAGAAGGAGGTTGCACTGTTTCTGATCATGCTGTCCCTGTTCTGTAGATTTCAATCTCCAAAACTCCCAATCTGGCTCTAAATTCACTTAAAATAAAAATATTGTTCTAGAAGGTGTCTATAGGCTACATGCAGAGCTGAAGCTGTTCAGCCCGTCATCTGCTTCAAAAATGAGACACATCTCAGCAAAGTTTTGCATTTTTAAAAATTATCCCCTTTTTAATGCTAGAAGAGGAGCACGAAGTGCCTTAAGAGTTTACTCACTCACTGCATTCTCTAATCCAAATCTCTAACCGGCTCTCAAATTCATAGCCTGACTGAGCAGAGTAATTGAACATTTTAATTTTTTTTATTTTTAGTGAAGACAAATTAGTTCTATCTCAGTCTAGACTGAATGCCACAAAAATATCTATCAAAGTCTAAAACTGCTGCTAACTAATCTTTCAAAAGCTAAATCAATCCATGGGAGTGACATCAGGAGCAATGGCTTTCTGGAGTGCACCAACTACAGTAATTAAATGGTCCACTATATACAGCAGCATGTAACATCAGCCACGAGAGGTAAAAGCACCCGGATCTATACTGAATGATCTTTTGGGGGCTTTAAGCAGGTGGCTGTTCATACAGTGCTGCCAAGCCTGCAGCTGCAGAGGAAGTCATGGGTGTTCCACTGCAAAGAGATCAGGTTGAAATGCTAGTATGATGATTAATACTCATGCTGATGCTACATGGAGTGTGAACTTCTTCACACTGATGCAGCTCTGTGATGAGTATTACTGTCCCATTTTAGTGTCTCTGACTGAGTCACATTACAGGTACTCCTTGCCCTTCTCCTGGTTAATAGGAATCCATCCACTACTCCCTTAGCTCTCCCCTCACACAGACACACCACTGTTCCAACCACCAGTTACCTTTCCACCATCCACTGGTTTGAAACGCATCGCTACAGCTGGCATAACACAATGACATAGGAGTCAGGGCGATGCATGGAGTAGGTCAGACTGAAACTTGAGCTTTGCATCAAAGGACAGAGTGAAGAGCTTGGTAATGCAATGATTTTGCAGGATTCCACACTTTCTAGCTTGTACCTTTTGTCATGACTATTTTAAAATCTGCTAAAGACATTGATCACCTCTTGTACAACAAATTTAATATTTATGTGTAAGGTAGAAGGATCACACTTGCAACTTCCAGGGCTTAAAAAAATGCTTGTCCCTTGAATTAAGAATTAAGTAGCCAAACATTAAAATGCTTGGTGCTGACAACCCTTTCTTGGCCCTCTGTCATTTCAAAATAGCATTCATTATACTGTATTGATGTATAACTTGTTCACTGCACACAGTCTGCCTCATTTCATGGTTACCATGAAAAACACCAGCATTGGTACAGTGCTCTAGATTATGTCTATGCAAAATAATTAAAATTAATTAAAAGATATTATCTCACCTACCTTGCCTCTCTCATATTCTGCGACCAACACAGCTACAACACTGCAAACAACTATGGAAGATATCAAATTTTGCCATGTAAAATGGAAACTTCACAACATGAAGCCAGGCTCAACAGCAACATCTACTTCCTGAGTAAATGAAAGAAACACAACACCATCCCCAGAGGACTAACCATCTATAACCCTTTGACCACATTCTATTCCAAATATGCTGAACATCTCTGCAGAAAGACCTCAAAAAACTAAGGAACCATCGTGTGCACCTTACTCACTCCTGAAGAGATCACCTCAGACAAGAACTCATAACAAAATGGAAGCAAAGAAAATCAGGAAACTTACCTGAAGATCACACAGGAAACCCAAAACAACTATTAAAAAAACCTATTGAGAGCCATCCAACAAAAAAGCGGAGTCAACAACAATAGTCACCACCACCAACAGAACATCACCTCCAGGAGAAACGATGACACCATCGTACACCATATGGACTCTACACTTCTCTCAAACGTCATGAACCTGTCAAGGCTACTCTTCACCAGAACGAAGTATCTGTACTCTCCAAGGGACTGAATTTCTTCCCCAGCATAGAATGTGATACTAACATGTGGGGAACTAGAAGAATTTTTCTGATGACACACCCTCAAGGAATTATTTCATAACAAATACCACCCACAACTAAATCCCCAAAAAAGAATCATCTGACTGGACACTGCCCAGCAGATGAAACCACACACTGGATCATTACATAAATTGCAGGGAAAAAACTTACCGAGAAATCTAAAACATTACATCCACCACAATCTGTCTACCACCGGAAGCATAGCTTTACAGTCCCTGAAATCAAATCACCGAATGGTGATCCAACCAGCAGATATAGGGTGCATCATCATAGTCCTTAACCATGATGACCACAACGAGGCCAACAGACAACTTTCTGACATTACCTACTGTAAAGAACTCAAAGAAGACCCCCACACCACAACTCTCATGGGAGTTTAAAGATACCATTAAATCCTTCCCCAAACAACTCTGTTACGCGTTCGCACCACTCACCGCTGGACTGGCGTCTCTTGCCGGTTGTCTAGCGATTAGCTTCAAGTCGACGCCCACATCCCCAGTCTGAGCACCATCACTTTTCCTCCCAGTTCACCTCTGGCCCTTTCCCTCAGCTGCTAGAACCCACAGCATCTTCTTCATGACTCAGCCCTCCGGTCAAGCCACAATCCATGTTCCACCCTTTCAGGAGAAGTTTGGCTCCTCAGGAGTCCAGCCATATTCCCTAATGGTTACTGCAGTATCTAGTTCACCACTTCCTCAGTGACACCTGCAGCAACTTATTCTGCTACTTCCCCAGTGGTGACTGGGGAGGGGAGGAACCCGGGCCCAGGGATTGCAGCCTCCTGCTGTGCCTTCAATTCCTCTCCCGGCTGCTGTCTCCCTGAGCAGTAACACTGTCTAAGGTACCGCAGGCCTCAGCCTGTGAGAGAGACAGCCTTCCCTCCTTGTGCTCTAGGCAGTGACTGCTCTGCTCTGCCCTGCAGCTCCTTTTATATGGAGTTTGATTGGCTGTTCCTCTCAGACTTTCTCCTATTGGCTGTCTCCCACGCAGCCTCTCTAGGGCTGCTTTTAAACCCTTAAGTGCCAGTGTGGGGCAGACGTCCTATCACAAACGCCAAGAAAAAAACTACAACCTCATCTTCCACACAAACTCACCCCACGGACCTTCCACATCAGGGGTGGGCAAACTTTTTGGCCTGAGGGCAACTTCTGCATATAGAAGTTGTATGGCAGGCCACACAGAGGGGTGGGGGGGAAGGGGCGGAGCTGTGCAGGGGGAGCAGTCACCGCGTGGTGCTGCTTGGGGCTAGGAGCGGCTCCAGTCAGGATGCCACTGGGTCCACGTGGTGGGCGAGGGGGGGAAGGGGTGGGGCTGGGAGGGGAAGTGGCTGCCGCCTTGCTGGAGGTCCTGATTAAAAGGTTGGACGGGCCGTATGCGGCCCGCAGGCTGTAGCTTGCCCACTCCTGTTCTACATGCTTGACAAGATACACTAACAAGGGATCCCAGGCAGACACATCGTATCTGGCCACAGCACTCTTTTTGAAGGAATATCAGTACTCATAGAAACCATCCTCAAACCACTCATCACACAAAGCTTCCTCCAAGATATTACTGACTTCCTCCACAACATTAACAACTCCCCCTTGCCGCCATTGTTGTCACCTCCCAATATACCAACATCCCTCACCATGACGGCATAGCTTTCTGCCGCAAATACCGATAAGATAATGTACAACAGTCAGAAATCCATCCTAACACATTGCCAAACTCATCCATTTCATCCTCACCCACAACAGCTTCACATTTAACAACAAACACTTTGTCCAAACCATGGGTACAGCCATAAGCACTAAGATGGTTCCCCAATATACCAACCTCTTCATAGGCCATCTCAAGGAAGAATTTCTAGAAAAATGCAGTATGTAACCAACAATATACCTGAGACACATCGATGATATTTTCATCCTCTGGACAGACAGACAGACAATCTATGCTCTCTCATAGATTTCCCCCACAACTTTAACAATGACCACCCTTGCAACAGGGTGTACAAGCCCCGCACTGGTCCGGCCAGGGTTAATCCCACTCTGTGGGCCAATTAGGCCATGCCCCCTCAGTTCTACTGGGCATGCTCCACCTCCAGCCTCAATACAAAAGAGAGTATCCCAGGCCAGTTGAAGTGGCCCAACTGAAGAGAGAGGACGGAGTGGCCGGAGCCCCAGACCGCACAGGCTGAGAGCTCCACAATCCAGGCGGACGCCACGCTGCCCAAAGGATGTCCAGAGGTAACAGAGTCGCCAGGAGCTGCAGCAGCCAATGACTGCAGAGACCCAGGAGAGCTACGGACTTCATCGCTGGGGAAAGGGGTAGGATATAGCCCAGGGGAATTAAACTTTGCTACAGTGGGGGAATCAGGGAACTGGTCAGCAAGTTTTGGAAGGATCCCCGCTGACTCGGTGGCAAGCGCCCCCATCAATGCCAGGGCCCTGGTCTGGGGCTCTGAGAAGGAAGGGTCCACTCCCCGCATCCCGGGCACCACACACCTCAAGGTAGTGCTCCACTCCCCCAACGTTCTAGTAGGCCACAACACCCCACAGAGGAGGGTGACCTTATTGACTCCAGCCAGTAGGCTCTACTGCCCTGACCAAAGGGGCTGCTTTATTGACCCTGGTTGTTAGGCCCCACTGCCCTGACAGAAGGGGCTGCTTTATTGAAAACACTCCCACATACGCATCAACTTTCTGGACATCACAATTAGCATCAACAACGGAACCCAACAAATGACAATAGACAAGAAATCTGTGGATCATCATACCTACCTCCGCAGATCCAGATGCACGAAAAAAGTCTGTTATCTACAGCCAGGCACTCAGATAGCACTGAATTTGCTCCAAAGTGAAAGTCCACTGAAGCACACTTAAAACCACCTTTACGAAACAAGGACATGCCACCAGACAAGTAGTTTGCATCATGGAAAGGGTTAACCAAAATATCCCAGGAAAGCCTGCTTCAATACAGGGGAAAAAACCCACTGACACCTAGCACCCCACATTGGAACCCATAAGCGTTATCATCAAACACTAAGACCTATATTTGATGGGGACCACATTCTGAAATAAATCGTTCCCAAACCCTCTCTTCTGGCCTTCAGAAAATCCCCCAATCCTACCAAGTGCATCATCAGAGGCAAGCTCCCCACACACCAGGTCACACAAACTCAACAGCAACACAAAAAGCTGCCAGGACAACAGATGGAAAACCTGCAGACATATCTCCGCTCGTACAATGATCAATGCCCTCCACAATACACCTTTCAAGATCCATGGTTTCTGCACATGCTTATCACAACATGTGGTGTACCTCATCCAGAACATCAAATACCCCAACAACGATATGGGTGAAACCAGACAATCATGCTCTCAAATTAGCTCACACAGAAAAAGATAAAAGTCAAAAGCATAGTATCACCCATGGATGATTACTTTTCACAAAGTGATGGCTCCATATCTGACTTCTCAGTCCTCGTTCTCAAAGGAAACTTGCACAACACCTTCAAAAGATGAGCCTAGGAACTTAAATTCGTAACACTGCTAAACACTAAAAACCATGGACTCCGAGACACAGTTGTTTTATAGCTCATTACAACAATTTGTAACACGCCCCACTGCCTGCTAACTCTTAATTGCTCACTTCATTTAAAGTGGTCTCCCACCACCTCTCTCCCAACTTGTATTTGGCTCAGACTCTTTGTTGTCCATCCCCAGTCCTGAAGAAGAGCTTTGTGAAGCTCAAAAACTAGCACTTTTCACCAATAAAAGTTGGTCCAATAACAGATATTACTTCACCTACTCTGTCTCTCTAAGATCAATGAAGTAACTGGTGTTTTACTTGACCCAGTCATGCAGCACCAGATGTAAGGGCTCCCGTCTGTAAGGCACTGAGTACTTCCTGAAGAGTGCCAGGTGTCTTCAATTCCCACACGTGTTAAGTGTACAAACCAGGTTCTCTGCATGTGGAAAAGCAAAAAAAAAAAAAAAAAAAAAAAGGGGGGGGGGGGTATTCTGTTCCCTCAAAAAATGCTAGCTCTTAGTTGGGCTGTTTTAAAATGTGTATGCAATAATAGTGTTTTGTTAATGGTGACCGAAATTAGCAGATATTTAGCGTCTCCACCAGACTATGATGACTGTTTTAAAATAGGTCAAATTTTAGGGCTGTAGCAGGGTGCACAGATTCTTTGGAGATCCAATAAGAGAATCCTCACTGACTATCTCCCTTTTATAGCCACACTCCAAATACTAGGAGGAAAGGAATAAATCTGCTGCCGTCACTTGGTCACAGCATTTTCTCTCCTGTTCCGATTATGAGAAAAAAGACAGCATCTGGGTTGATCCAGCACTAGAACTAGTCAGGAAATGGAAATCCCTTCCTAAGAAAAATTTCACATTTTTTGCAAAATAATTTCATCCCAAAAGGGAGTGAAAAGTCAAACGCCATGAAGTTTTTTGTGGGAAGGGGGGAACCAAATTGAAATTTTTCATTTTCCAAGTTGCCAGCCTGGAAGGCTCTTGTCAACTTCACTTTCTGCTTGCTTCTCCAGCTTCTGGATCTCAGAAGGGGGAGGTGTGGGAGGCTGAGCATTCCTGTCCTGCCACAGAGTTGCAGGAAAGGTGGGAGAAAGAAATTCACAACAGCCTTCCAGAGGGGCAGCCATCATTTATTTTTCATGATGGAAAATATGTCTTCTCCTCCCTCACTGCTTTTTACTTAAAAAATATGAAGCAAGAAAAACATATGCATGAGTGCATCCCAAATATGCAGAATAGTTAATTGTTTAGTCACTATTTTATGATTATTTACTGAAAACACTCCTGAATTTGGCCAGCTCCTAACATTTATAAAAAGTCATTTAATAACTCCCCATTTCTTTCTCCTTCCCAAGATGATTATGGATAGGATTTTACAGTTCTTACCATCACTTAACCTCACATTTATACAGTATCTCTGATGCCAAAGGATTCCAATCCACTTTTCAAAACTACAAGTGAGGTTTTCAAAGTCATACTCATGCAATCATTTATTAATTATGGGCATATGTTTGCACACAACTATCTAATGCTTGGTGTGTGTTAAAATATTTGTGTATGCATTTTACTAGTTAGGCACCTAGTGGATATGTGATCATGCAAATATCTCATTTCTACAAACAAGTTAACTATGCACAGTTGCACAACCCTAGATTTCAAAACTTGATCCTATGTGTGTAGCAACCTCTGTGGTGGAGCGCAGCAGAAAATCAGTGCACAATATGTTGTACAACAGTGTGTGGGTAACGGAGGTTTTGTAACAGAAGAAACTGCCCAGATCACTCCATTTAATGTTACTTACAAATGTATTATATGCATAAATTCCTAAGAGGCAGTGAGAAGATGGACCCAAAATTCCAGACCTTCCCAGGCCTTTGCTAAGCAGTATTTGCAAGCCTCCAAAAATAGTTTTATATAAGCTTTACCCAGTTGCCTGCTACATTCTAATCTATAAAATCACTTACATTGAATTATAACATACATTCATCACAATCACTTGTAATAAAAATAAGTACACTAAAATTGATCTTTTAGGTTTTCTTAATTCTGTTTATATTGTTAATTCTTCATACATACATCTTATTAATCATTCCTGGTATTATAATCCAAGTCTTATAAAGAATAAGGGATATATATTCTAAAACTCTTCTCAATTCAGACTGACTAGATAACTGTCTAATTCTGTAGAGAAGTAATATAGTGAAAAAAATAATCAGTAAAATCTATTATGAATGAGTAAAATAATTATTTATAGCCCAAAAACTTTGAGGAAGCTGATTCATAACCAGTCTAATGACCCAATCCTGCCAAGATTTACATGAGTAGTCCCGTTGAGGTTAACGAGGAGATTGCTGCAGGATCAGGGCCCAATTCCTAACACTCAATATTTTAAGATTCTGTACCATATCAGTCTGATAAGATTCATTCACAGTTTTTTCCAAACCATGAGCTCTATTTCCTCCCTTTTTTGGTTTAGATATAAATTCTAATCCTATAAATTTAAAATTAGAAGTAGAGTGATATTTATTGATTTCCCAAAGGAGAAATGAAATGATTTCTTATTGATTTATGTTATTTATGTTCTAGGTCTTTAAATGTGAGAATTACAGATGTATAACTAATATGTATATAGAGCAGAAACCACAGGAGCACACAGAGCCCGATTCTGCTCTTACTCATGCTGTGTAGTGCCTTACTATGCAAGCAGCTTATTGAAATCAATGGAACTATTTGTGGCGTAAGGTACTTATCAGAAAGGTGGCAGAATAGAACCTTTAATGAGAACTATTATAAAAAAAATATCAAAGCAGAATTACAGTTGATCTGACATGGGATTTAAAAATCTTTCCTCCTTTACTCACATTTTTACAATGAACTCAGTTATCACATCAGCATGTGCCCTACAGTCCATTCCTACAAATGCTACTGAATGTAGGGACCAGGAACTGAAAGTGACAGACAGCACGTGAGAGATGTAGACTGGAGTCTGTATCTGGAGGTCAAAAAGTCTCCAGGTGAAATGAAGCCAAGAGGAGCAACTCTTGAAGTGCAGAAGAAGCAACCATTAACTCAGGGGTTCTCAAACTGGGGGTTGGGACCCCTCAAGGGGTCACAAGGCTATTTTGTGGGGGTCACGAGTTGTCAGGCCCCACACCTGCTGTGGCTGCGACTATCAGCCTCGTGCACTGCTCACAGCCAGAGCCCTTCAGAGCTGGGTGGCTGGAGAGCTGCTCTGAAGGGAGCGCCACACCCAGCAGCAGTGCAGAAGTAAGGTGGCATGACATGGGGGGTGGTCGTCACTCTTTTGGGGGGTGGGTGGTCATCATAGCCTGAAATATTTTCAAAAGGGGTCCCAGAAAAAAAGTTTGAGATGCCTTTTCGCTGGACCAGAGCAGGGATGAGAAGACCAGGGCAGCCCCACAATGGGATGGCGGCAAGGGGAAAGACCCAAGGGAACCTCTCAAGAGCTGATGCTTTGGAAACACAGGCCTATTACTGGCGGTGGAGTACATGTACACCACGCGAAACACAAAGCCTCAGAATCACAGGCAGCCATAGCAGCAGCAGCAACACCAGCAGGTGAAAAAGTGCCTGGAGCAGAGGCCCAGAGGTGCAGGGTTGGTGGTAGCTGAACAAGATCAGGGAATAGAGACTTTAGACAACAGATCTTTAGACAAAGGGAAGCAACCAGAATTCTAAAGCAAGACATCCTTCCACCGCCAAGCTCTTTAAATGGCTAGTAGCTGGAAGATCCTTACAGGGGACAGGAAATGGAAAAGGCTGACTGACCCTTGAGATGGAGCCTCTGATTTAGGGAACGTATCAGATGGTGAACAGGGTCCTAGCACAGGAGGGACATATGCAAGGCTGAGATAACACAGTCTAGGAGCAAAGGACCATCCACACAGGTGGGATTTTTTTTTTTTAAAGGAAAAGATTGAATAAATTCTATGGAATTAGTTTTAATACAACAATTGGTCCCTTTTCAAAACTCCGTTGGGGGCGAAACAGCTTTAGCATGTTTTTCAACTATCACAAATTTTTTCTTCACAATTTTTCAATCAGATCTACTGAGCAATTAGCCAGGGAGTTTTGGAATCACTGGTCTATATGCAGAGGACCCATCAAGGATTGGGCAGGAAGTACCAATGTGGTTACCACTAGGCAACACCTGGAACAGCGAAGAAAGCGCCAGGCCTGTGAGACAAAAGATGTGACACAAAGGACCACTGGTGCTTCATTAGTCTGTGTCAGGAACTCTTGTTATACCAGACATACTCACTACATCTAGCACACTGTTCTCATGATACATACCCAAAAGATGGCATGTAATGTATCACTGGGAAACCAATAACTCACTGATCATTAATATTCTTTCATGATGTGTGTAAAGAGTTATGGATATATGCTAGAATTATGTTCTTAAAATGTGATTGGCAAGCAATGTATAAGCCCAGTCTGTCCTAGACAAGAAAGTGCATTTGTTTGGCTGACCAACCTTGTCAGCAGGCAGACAATGAAGGCACATTTACATAAAAGATAAACAAAGGAACCAGCATGAAGTCTTCACCAGGCCACATGGGTTTCTTCCCAGAAAGTGAAAAGACACTTCATAGAGAATATATTTCAATGGTTTACTGGGACTATAAAGAAAGGGGGTCTGAACCTCAAATGATAAGTAGTGGCATCTCATAGATTCACAGGATATAAAGCAAGAAGGGACCATGATCATCATCTAGTCTGACCTTCTGTACATCGCAGGCAACAGAAACTCACCTGCCCACTCCTGTAATAGACCTATAACCTCTGGCTGAGTTACTGAAGTCCTCAAATGTTGATTTGAAGACTTCAAGTTACAGAGAATCCACCATTTATTCTAGTTCAAACTAGCAAGTGGCCCATGCCCCCATGCTGCAGAGGAAGGGGGAAAAAAACCCTGGGTCTCTACCAATCTGACCTGGAGGAAAAATTTCCTCCTGACCCCAACCATGGTGATCAGTTAGACCCTGAACATGTAGGTGAGAACCACCAGCCAGACACCTGTAGCAACTCAGTCATCCCTATCTAGTGTCCCATCTCCAGCCAATGGTGGTATTTTCTAATAGCTATTGAGGATGGACCATACACCACTGTAGGCAATCTCATCATACCATCCCCTCCATAAATTTACCGAGTTCATTCTTGAAACAAATTAGGTCATTTGCCCCCGTTGCTCCCCTTTTTCTAATTTCAAACCTAAATTTATGGATGGCCAGTTTATATCCATTTGTTCTTGTGCCAACATTGGTCCTTAACTTAAATCACTCCTCTCCCTCCCTAGGTGTATTTATAGAAAGCAATCGTATCTCCTCTCATCCTTTGTTTTGTTAGGCTAAACAAGCCAAGCTCCTTAAGTCTTCTCTGATAAGTTAGGTTCTCCACGCCTCAGATCATCCTAGTAGCCCTTCTCTGCACCTGTTCCAGTTTGAATTCATCTTTCTTAAACATGGGAGATCAGAACTGCACACAGTATTCTAGATGAAGTCTCATCAGTGCCTTCTATAATGGTAATAACACTTCCCTATCTCTACTGGAAATATCTGACCTGATGCATCCTCGTATTGCATTAGCCTTTTTTATAGCTGCTTCACGTTGGCAGCTTGTAGTCATCCTTTGATCTTTCTCCTCCGTCACTTCCAACTGATACATCCACAGCTTATAGCAAAAATTCTTATTCTTAGTCCCTTAGTGCATGACCTTGCACTTTGCAGTATTAAATTTCATCCCATTTCTATTAGTTCAGTTTTCAAGGCCATACAAAATCTTTGTGGATCAACTGATTGTAAACAATATTACAGTACTATAAAAGCATATCAAGTAAGGTCTTTTATATAAGCTAATGACACACTGATGATTAATGTTATTGTAAAACCTATGTATTAACACCATGTGTGGAACTATGAATATCCACTAATATTATGCTTTAAAGTCTATGACCAAAACACAAGGAGAAACAGGTTTTCTCCCCGTCAGCAGGGAAGGCAGCTATCTATCTGTCTCCAATTAAATTAAGCAAGGTGGGACCAAAAAAATGGAAGCCCTATTTACATACAAATCAGTAGAGGGATGGGAAGTCTACAAGAAGAGAATAACAGCATAAGGTCCTCCTGAGTCTGGATACAAAGCAGTGAGTTTGGGAAAATATAAGAGAAGAGAAGAAGCCATCTTGGCATTCATCTCTGTACAGACACACAAGGGGCCAGAGCTCATGCATAGAGCCCTGTGCAGATACAAAATTTGTATCCACATCCAATCCGCAAACATAGTCCGCGGATATAAGGCAGATATCCGTAGATTTGCAGAGCTCTACTCATGCAAGCTGAGAAAGATGTCCTTCATGAAGAGAGCAGAAGTCTCTGGGAATTGAATATAAGTGAAAAATCTGCTTAAGCAAAGATCTTTGACCCAGGAAGACAAGGAAACCAGCACCCTGGACTTCTGCGGAAGACCCTCACTGAGAGAATGTCAACCAGGCCTGGAAAGAAAAAAGATTAGTTAGAAATCCACCTTAAACCAAGACTGTAGCTTAAGTTAGGTCTTAGCCACTGGCAAGCATATTTTACTTTTATTTGCTCGTAACCATTTTGTCTTTATCCGTTGTACTTGAACACACTTAAAACCTCTTTCTTTTGTTAATACACTTGTTTTACTTTTATCTAAACCAACCCAATGCTGTGTTTGAACTGAAGTGATTTTTAATTCCAGTGAAAGTAATAAACTGTGCTTTTTGTCTCTTTCTAGGAACAACAAAACTTACTCATTTCTGAGAGTTCCAAGAGGGGCTGGACAATTCAAGGCAGATGGTTTTGGGGAAATTCAGGACTGGGTGTGTGTTGGGATCACTCTACAAGTAGTAACCAAGGCTGGTGGAGACGAGCGTATCAAGCTCTGGTGTAACAAGCAGGCTGCTGGAGTCAGAGGTGCTGAACCAGGGGGTTGCTCAACACAGACACAGTGTATGTTTGTATGCTAGCTGGGGGCACTCAGGCAAGGATATACGACAGCAGAGCATTTTAAGGCACTCAGGGCTACAGGACAGATGGTGACAACCTCTTAAATCAGCACAAGGAGTTGAATTCATCTCCCTTTACAAATTGATTGTAACTGAAGAAGCCCTAAAAGGTAAGAATAGTCTTGTGCCCTGCTTTTGGACTGCTCCCTAGAGATTTAATTAGGAACTATGACCCATACATGCCTAGGGTAGCCCACCTGAAAGTGCCAAGATCAGGGCAGGCTGCAAAAAGAGAACAGATTCTCCCAGAACTGCTGGCTAACACTGAAATTAGATTCACCAACCAGCCACAAACAGTGCTCCTGATTCCTCACACTGGTTATCAAGAAGCTAAAACAAGCTTTATTGCATTTCAATATTTATTGCATTTCAGTCTGTGGCTCCCAATCACCAACTAGGTCCAGGAAAGAAATCAGTTATTTAAAACTCTATTCCCTTTACCAAAATGTTCTCCTGATTCTCAAAGGGTCAGTCACATTACCAGATCAATATTGGCTTGGATCTTTCCAAAATTACCACACTGCCCAGCCAATCCTTTAGTAACTAAAACTAAAAGTTTATTATAAAAGAAAAGAAAAACAAGAAAAGAGATGTTAAATGATCAAAGCAATCAGATATATATAAATGACTTCAAAGTCCATATATATCAACTTCTTAGCAGTATTGGAGTTTGCAGGCTTGTACAGTTCCTCTAGAGTACATCCAATACCTGGATGGGTCTCAGTCCTTTGTTTTACAGCTTCAGATGCAGAATAGTTGACCCAGAGTTAGCAAGCAGGAATGTGTGCATGGAAAAGCACTTGGAGTTCCCCGTTCACAGGCATGTCTCTACATGTCGATGACTCATAAGTGTAGTCTATGGCTTCTCTGCCTGGGCGCACTGTATAGCAGATGGCCCTCAATCAGGCTGGACAGTGCTGAGGCTAATCTGTTGGGGTGCCACCCAGTAGCACAGCACAAGTTTTAGATATAGAAATATCACACATATTCATAGCTTACAATACAAAGATGATACACACCTATAGATGAGCCTATCATATTCAGTAAATCATGATACCTTACATGGCATATTTTGTATGAATTATTCCAATTTTACAAAATTGATATAAATAATATTAGAAATGGTCACTCATATAACAGACAGCGTCACAGGAACTACTTATCCTGTTTGCTCAATCCTGTACAAAACACAGAAATAAAGTCACACAAAGAGCCACAAAAGATGAGGTGCTTGTTTTTAATTATAAGGTCACGCTAAGTGAGCTTTAATGTAAGATTCCTTTATTGCTATATGTATGTGCAAGCCTCCTTACTGGAAACTACCACAGACTGGAGTGTATAAGGCCTATCTATGAAGTGCCTTCAGTGCTTGCCTTTGACTCCATGGTGGTGTCCTACTGAGTATCTGACGTGTTAGCCCCGCATTCTGAGCAACTTTATTTTAGCATTCTTTATTTTAGCTCGAGGGAGAATATGAACATTTCAGCTAAATCCCAACAATCCCCTAGACTGAACAAAATTCAAAACACCAGTAACATAGATAGCCAGGAAGTAATACTGTGTACAACCAGTAAAAAAAAAAAACAGCCTCAATCTTATTTTGTGTAAATCTGTTGCCTGGAGTCATCTATCTTGGGGCCCAGTCCCATCAACACTTACTTGGATTATTTACTTTACTCACCTAAGAAGTTCCTGTGATTTCAATGGGATAATGAAAGTAAAATTACCTACATGCCTAAGTGTTTGCAGGATCTGGCCACTTGCTTATGAACTCTTTGGATCCAAGGACTGTGTGTGTATTCTGTCTCTAAAGCACTATGTGCAGGTACCTATTATGCTATATGCAAATCTTAAATAAATAATAAATAGTAACCATTAAACCTGAACTGAAATAAAAGGCCACATGGAGATGGCTAAAGCAGCTGCCTAAGTAGAGTGGCCAACACTTACAGTATCACAGAAGGGTCAGATGCTAAAATATAAAGTTATCTGTTGGCAACAAGATGCTGCTAAAGAAACCTATTCAATTCACCTAGAATTCACCATTTTCAGGAGCCTGACAGTGTCAGCAAATAAATAATATATAGGAATAATATAATACAAGAAACAGACATTCATTCACAACCACCTTGTGGAGAATATGGGAAATTTCTGTATTATTTTTATGAAAATTGTGCGTGACTCAGTTTACCCACTCATTTTTGTTTCCAGATACATGCTGGGAGCAGGGGAGTAAGTGTGGAATAGACAGGTCTGGGTAGGTATGAATGAACCATCAAGAATAGTAAACACACAATTGAAGTTACCTTGGAGATATAGTGGAGACCAATAACCAAGACCCAACACTAGACCATTAACTTTTAACAACTGCCAGCCAGTGGGTAATAGATGTGCAATTACCTTTCTGACCTCAACCCTCCTCCTACTTATGGTGGGGAAGGGAGTACACGTGACAACAACGTGACAGGGTGTGAACAAGTGACCTCTTCCAGGGCATCCTCTCATGGCCTAGGGAAGCCCTGCAAGCAGTCTCTTGCCTCAGTTTCTCCTCTTGGTTCCTCAAATAAAGTCCACACTGTTTTTTTGGTCCAATAATGCCCCTTCCCCAGTGTCTAACTTATTTACATAAAACAGAAAAAAACCAACCCTCAGACCTGGAACTTCTCTTCTTCCCTAAGTTTGCTCTCTGCTGCTCTTCCCTGCTTTGGTAGGCCACTCTCAGCCCTACCAAGCTGGAATGTTTTTTTACGCCAGTGCAATCTGCTCTCTTTCTATCCAAAACAGTTCAAAATAAAGTCTGCTCAAGTCCATGTAAATACCCTCTGATCAGGGCTCCTTCATGGCCTTTCCTGCCTGAACTCTCAGTCCCAGGATTCTCTGGTGGAGCCTACTCACTCCTAGCAGCCTCTGATCTCCCTAAGCATTCACCGTTCAGCAGCTTCCTGTTGTTCTTTATAGGGGAATCAAGTGATCCCTGTTCAAGTGTGCCTCCTTAATAATCAGGGTGGGCTGGCCCCATGACTCTAGCTCTTAAGGGGCAAGCCACCCTGTTACACTGGAACTTGAAACAAAGGACACAGGTAGTAAGGTGCTTGGTTAAGAAACTTGCTTCCCCAATCTAGGATTGTTGGATAGGACTAGGGAGGCTTGTTGCGGGCATAAAGTCTGTCTTCCAACCGGTGAATGCAAAGAGGGATCCTGCTAACTTGGTACTGCATGGCCTGATTAAAAAACTAGAATAAAAAATTAACATGGCACATATTAAATAGATTAAGAACTGGCTAAGTAATAGGTCTCAATATGTAATTGTAAATGGGGATTCATCATAGAATGGGTATGTTTCCAGTGGGGAACCACAGGGATCGTTCTTGGTCCTACATTATATTTAAAAATTTTATCAATGACCTGAACAAAACATAAAATCTTGGGAAGCAGTGACTCTGAGAAAGATTTGGGAGTCATGATGAATAATCAGCTGAACTTGAGCTCCCAGTGCAATGCTGTAGCTAAAAGGAGAACATAATCCTGGGACGCATAAAACAGGGAAATCTCAAGTAGGAGTGGAAGGGTTATTTGACCTCTGTATTTGGCACTGGTGAGATGATTGCTGAAATACTGTGTTCAGTTCTGGTGTCCACCACAGTTCAAGAAAAATGTTGATAAACTGTAGAGGGTTCAAAGAAGAACCACGAGAACGATTAGAGAATTAGAAAGCATGCCTTAAAAGAATAGTCTCAAGGAGCTCAATCTATGTAATTTAAGAAAGAGAAGGTTAATGGGTGACTTGATCACAGTTTGTAAGTATCTATTTGGGGAACAAATACTTGATAATGGGCTCTTCACCTTCCAACCTTTGGATCTTGTTACACCTTTGTCTGCTAGATTGAAGCTAGACAAATTCAAACTGGAAGTAGGATGTACATTTTTTAAACAGTGAGCGTAACTGGAACAATTTACCAAAAATTATGGTGGTTTCTCCATCACTGGCAATTTTTAAATACATGTTGGATTTTTTTAAGATACGTTCTAATTCAAACAGGAATTATTTTGGGGATGTTCTGTGGCCTGTCTTATACAGGATGTCAGGCTAGATGATCACAGTAATTCCTTCTGGCTTGGGGATCTATGAATAACCAAGCCAGAAGAAGCTGACAGAGTGAGTGACTTACCATTTTAACCAAATGTCCCTGAACACTGTATTCCTTCAGACTAATATATAATGCCTTGTTTTGAAAGGTTGCTCTGTGCCACTACAAACATCGGCTGGTCACACAGCTGCCAAGAGGGTAAGTCTCCTATGGGGGTGGGAGGGTCAAGTTCATTTGGATCTACTGAAGGATCCACGGTGAGAAACAGAGCTGCTGAAGCAAGGGATCAGTCTTGGAGTAGAGGAGTCATGAGGCTCCCCACTGAGCAAAGTGGAGGCCCAGGATATATCATTAAGAACATTACACTCTCAGACTGACTGCAAAAGGGTCGGCACATCCTGTAACACTGTGATACTCACTAATACAGTGGAACCCTGTAATGAACAGTAAAGAACTCTAATTTAGTGAGGCTCCATTTGTGATCAAAGTTTATAAATTCTTTAATGTGTAGCAGTGTTCAACAGCAATTCTGTATATATCAAATATCCACTTAGTGTGAAGCTATTTTGGGGGGAAATGTCTGAGTTCCACTGAGGAGACTTAATTTTAAAACCCTACGCACAGTTTAGGTTTTACTTCCTATTTCTATTCTTTAAATAATAAATTAAAAAACACCACCACCCATCCACCCACACTCAGAAAGGAAAATTGCTCTCAGTGCCAGAGACCACAGGCAATGGCATTTTAAAGCAGTTCTGCTACAACCTAAAAATAGAGTTTTCCTAAAGGCAAAAGGAAATCAATCAGGTTTTTAAAAATATATATTATAAGTCAGTGTGAGGATATCAATCCATATCCCTGCCCCAAAATGGTTGTTGTAGGAGATGGGGAAGCTTACATTGCTTTATCTAGTTTTTGTTTCTTAAAGCGTGAGATGACTGAACCTGTGCAACAGCCACACAAACACGTTCACATTACATCATAAATCTTTCCAACATTTTTGAAAGGAGACGGGTCAAGAGGCAAACTGTTTTAAACTTCAGGATCTAGTATTGATACTGGAGTCACCTCTCTAAGGGCCTGATCCTGATCAATGGGACTAGTCACATGAGTAAAGCTTACTCACAAGTGTAAGGGCTGATACCTTCAGGATCAGGCCTAACAATATATATGCTGTATTCCACAGTGCAACAAAAAAGTTTATTTTAAGGGATGAAGGATGTCGCTGTGGTTAAGACAGGCACAAAGACCGAGTTCTATACCTGGTGCCACCACAGACTTCCTGTGTGACTTCCTACATGTCATTTAGGGCCTGATCCTGCAGAATGCGAACTGACTTCAATTTCCATTCATCTCCATGATCAGGTTTGTTTAAAAGGGTGTATTCAACTTAAAGAAAGAAAGAAAGAAAGAAAGAAAGAACACTTTTTTGTCTGAACAATTTGTATTACTGTCACAGTACAAATAAAAACAATCTGAAGTGTTTTGTTTTAGCTCCAGGGGCTAGGCTAGCTTCTAAACAGGAACAAATCCCATAAACAACTGAATACTAGTTTTGAAGACTGTATACAGAAATCCTTGGGCAGTGCTCAGCAATTTATAGTATATTCTTTAGAACTTCATAATACTGCTTTTCCTTCTCCAGCTTCTATTATTCTACTTAAACTTTACAAGCTGAGTGGAATCCAGCAGTTAGAGCAGAGTCAGGAGTCAGGATACATGGGTTCTAATCCCAAACTCTGCTAATGACTTGTTATGTGACCTTGGGCAAAAACCATTCAAACACTGTGCCTCAAAACACCATTTAAACCATAGTTCCCACAATCTGCTTCTAAGAGGTTTATAAACAAAAATAACTTTTCCATACCAAACTGTGCAGTCCCTTCTAGGGCACAATGCAATAGCTGTATAACAGAGCACAGCAACAACAGTTTAGGACAGGAAGTGAAGACATCAACATGTATTTGTTTTTACTTATGCTAAAAAAGGAACTAACAAGAAGGGTGTCAATCATCACTGTGACCATTCTTAATATACTGGATACTGTTCTCCCATCTTTCATTCATGTCTTTATACAGTAAGCTCTCAGAAAGGGATTGTGTCTTTCTACAGGATTTACTGAGTACCAAGCACATACTGAGTACTACTGCAAAATAAATAATGCAGTATCTAACTAAAATTAGAGGAAGAATTTTAGGTAGGCAGAATATAAAGATCCTAGCTGGAATTTGGCCAGGACACCAGGAGCAAACTTTGATAATAGTACCATGTGATCTTTAATAACCACCAGCAATTAAGGGCTGTACAAATTGCTGCACAGACTCCCAACCCTTAATAGAGCTTAGTCCCTCTGGATATTTACAAAACATCCCTGTCAAGGATGACATATCCCTGGAGCTCATAAAAATATTTCTGATAAAATAACTTTATGTCTTTGGAATGCACCAAGAATCAGGTATTTGATGGGGAGGGGGAAAATTCCCAAAAAAGCATCTCCCCTAGAAAGTTCAAGATATCTCTGGATCTTACCCTACCCCTATTTCAAATGAGACAAGCTGAATTCTGCACTATGCTATCAACATACCTGGAATACCTTTCAGCAACAGAGTATAAACATTTGTAGCAAAGTGCAGCTGAACGTATTTGTTTCCCCCATGGTGCTGCTGCCTCTTGCTATAGAGAAGTATTTTTGCTTAAATTAGAAAACAAATGAAAAAATTTCCCAGTGCTCCAGCCTCCCTCTTCGCAAACATCTGGGATAACAGAGTTTATCATACACCAAGGGGGACAATTTCTTTGGGAACCCCTTGATAAACTATTGTTAGCACATCAGTATATATGACAAACTAGTGACATCTGAGTGAAGTGGTACAGTGCTTATAACATTATTCTTTAGATGATTTTACTCTTTGGGTTGGAACCTAATTATAGTCTCTTAGGGTTGTCAGCACAGAGCAGAGGAAATAAAATATTAGCATTATAGCTCTCTGGTTTGACCATAATTATCAGTGTACTGAAATGTTATGAACATGCTCCATTTCTGGAAATAGAAAGAGAGAGACAACATTAAATTGAACCCATCAACAAAACCTTGCAATGCTATTTAGAAGTTAGAGTGAGGAGTCACATTTTAAAAGCAATGATGACATCTAAGTGTAGGGCTATTTTGGTTTATTTTTCCTCTTAGAGGGCAGGAGGCAATCTAAGCCCCTGAATTCTCCTGCCTTTTCAACCTTTATTTGTCTATATCCTTTTTCAGCAGTCAACTCTCAGAGTCTAGAATACTTCAGCAAAGGAAGAAACACTGGACTGGGACTACTCTCATGCTTTAAGTTACTAAAGTGCGTAAGTATTTATCTGATTCTGGGCCATAATTGATCATTATCCCCCCTTTCTTCAGTACTGAGGCATTCCTTATAGGTCTCCCATTCAAATATGGCCCCAGTTTCACTGGTGTGAGCTGACAGTAGCACAGGACAAGGCAATATGGTCACAAGCTAAGACATGCTGTGTGTTGGCATGTAACTGCTTGGGCTTTCTGTAATGGCATTACCAATCCATTCCCAAGTCCCCCATGAGTAGAATTTCCCTCACCAGGGCCCAATCCAACTACCATGGAAGTCCCAATGGAACATCAATTGGCAGTGAATCAGACCTAAAGCCTGGTCCCAAATGAAAGCCAGCCCAGCTAGGATTCTGACAATCCCACAGTCTTGTGATTTCATAAGCCAAGGCTGACCTAGGCGACTATTTGAATAGGAGCTCACCAAGGAAAACAGACCACAAGTAGTACTGCTGATTCAGTAGTTGGCACTCTTCCTGATGAGTCACTTTCTGGCCTCACCTCTCTTTTAACAGAAACAGGCTCATTCCCTTGCTTGTGGCCACAGTTTGAGCTACCGCTCCCAATCAGAGGATGAGTGCCATGTTCTTCAGGGAGCGTGTATGGGAGGATTCAGAGAAGAGAAGGTCATTCAGTTTCCAAATCTATTCAGTCCCTGGGCTCTCTCCCAAGACTGACAGTCCTAACTCTTGTGTTGGTTGCTGTCAGGTGGATGCTTGTTGACTGGGAATTGGACTGAGACCAGCAACTCATTTTACATAAAATAAAAAGCAGCCACGTAGCAGTTAGGAGACATATGCTCAAGTCACACATATCAAGGCAGGTGAGAAGCAACTAGATACCCTGAACACAGATCTTTTGAAAAAGCTCAAATTGTTCTAAGATGCACCTACCAGTTCAGCTTTTTTCTTGAGAAGTAACAAACAGCATTCAGCTGCTCAACCAAGTTTTCATGGCAGGCTAATCATTTTCTTTCACAAAAAGACTGAGGTGGCAGGACAACAGAGAGCAGACCACAGTGAACTTGCCTATTAGAATTCAAAGCATCCAATGCCACAGAGCATAAGTGTGACTGAAAGACTTTCCATGGGATTTATGCTTCCAACTCCTTCAGGTGTTTTTGAAAATCTCATCCTAGATTAAGTCATAATATTTAATAAAATACTGCTGTGCATACAAAATCAATACACAGCCCATTCCTTGGTGACATTTACCATGACCAATATAGGTATCCACTGTGCTTGTTTTTTCAAGCACTACACACACAGACATGGCCAAACAAACTATTTTGGAAGAACAATTGAAAGGTAAGATTTCTCATTGAAATTAGGCCAATGTTTATTCAGCCTACATTGATTTTTCTGCCTATTATTTAGATGCACTACCTGAAGCACCAAGAGGCACTACAATTAACTGCAAATCCTCTTCATTTTGTGAAGACCCAGGAGGGAGGAAGACGTGTAGCTGCCTCTGATGTGAAACAGGACAATTGTTTTTATACAATGCTCAGCAACACTAAGATGCCGTAACTCTCCTATAAGCACACTTCCAGCAGCACACTCCATTACTAATGAACTCCTATGAACTAGTGCCACATCCTTACGGAAAAACCCTGAAGCAATCCTTACTTCCTTCTCATTAATTCTTGTGGCATACAATTTCCATCCATCAGCCCCCAAAAAGCCTGCTTTGCCAGGGAGCTAGTTAAATCATAGCCTCTACTCATCTATATTCTACTCACCTGTGTATAATGTCCATATGCAACTAAACAGATGGGCTCTCTCTATAGTGTTAATTAACAAGGTAAGAAGAAATATACAGCCTCATCATAACAACCTTGTATAACAGAGAAGTGTCAGAGACTCTATGAAGTCCACCAGAGACTTGGCTACCGTTACTGATTTTACATGGAAGGCGCTCAGTACTATGGTGAAGGGTAGCAGTATGCAAATTAAGAAAAAGAGAAAGAAGAAGAAAACCAGCTACTGGCTTATTATGCACTTCAGTGCATGTTACAAACAGAAAGCAAGGAAGATAAATTATGTTATTTCAGGTAACTCTACAAGTCATCAGTTTGTAGTGGAGAGCTGATTTCAGAGGAACACAGGGAGCTGCATCTCAGTTTGGTCTACTAATTCTGCTGATTCTCATGCTGTCGTTTCGGCAATCACAAGCCTCCCACTTTAAAAGAAATATTTAAAAACCTGCTCCTGTCACTGCTTTTGCAGCTGCTCACTTCTGGCCTGATCTTCCATGGTGCTGAGTTGACAGCTGCAAGTATCCAGGGCCTCTGAAAATTAGAGCTTTTGTCAATAGGACAAAGAACAATAAAACTTAGTCCTACAAAGATGAAAAATAAGAAAATCAACTTTCATCCTCCATGAATTAAGATGCAGATGATCAATACCAATGGCACATCTGCTCCCTCTAGAATTTTAAAAGTGGGATGACGAAGTTACTCACCTTGTGCAGCAATGATGGTTCTTCGAGATGTGTCCCCCTATAGGTGCTCCACTGCAGGTGTGTGTGCTTCCCTGAGCTGCTGATCGGAGAACTTTAGTAGCAGTGTCTGTTCAGTCCACCTATGTGCTGCTCCTCGCCTGCCACCAGGCTAGCCAGCAGGCGAAACTCTCCTCAGTTCCTTCTCTGCCACAGAGTCAATGACAAGAACTCAGAAGTAGAGGAGAGAAGAATGGGTTGTGGAGCACCCATAGGGACACACATCTTGAAGAACCATCATTCCTGTACACGGTGAGTAACTTAGTCTTCTTCGAGTAGAGTCCTTATGGGTACTCCACTGTAGGTAACTTCCGAGCAGTGCCCACCACTGGAGGCTGGGCTTCCAAGTAGACCCTGTTATAGATGATAGCAAGGGAAGCTAAAATTAACAGTTCTAGAAGTTAACGATCCAGGAACAGACAGCTAAAGCTCCATCTCTAGCCAGAGGTGATTGAGAAGGAACTGACTCCCGCATGCTGGCTAGCCTCTTGGCAGGCGAGGAGCAAGTGCATGGGCGAGCTGAACAGACACTCTGACCAAAGTTCTCCGATCCACAGCACAGGGACGCAGACACACCTACAGTGGAGCACTCATAGGGACATTACTTGATGAAGAACCTCCGAGAAAGGCTAGGATGTGGAATAGGATCCTGAACATCCTGAATGCAGGAGATGGACTGGAAAGTTTAGCAGGTCTTTTTCACCTCTATCCTCTTTAAATATACTACGATTACAGTGAAGTCACTGAAAGCTGAAGATGACGTCTCTTATTATAGATGGATCTGGTAACAATGTCTACAGTTAAGGTTCACTGACCCTACCTATCATGAGACCTTGTTTTCAGTTGCTCAGAACTTTGCCAACCTTTAACCATTTGGGCTGAAGCTTTCCATCTTGTTTTGTTGTCTGCCTCTGGCTGAATTTCATTTATTTAAAATTTCAGCTAAAATGGTTAAGCCATTTCCAAGGACAAAATTAGGGAAAAATATATTGTTTTGCCCGTGTTTAAACAATTCTTACAACCATTTCATTGAGAAACCCTACAGTCTCCATACTTTGAAGCAAAGGCTTTAAAATGAGCAGAAACATCACCCGGGTGACAGATATATGCCTTTGCAATCACTCTGAAAATTCACCCAAACATAACCACAATTCACACGTGCTCAATGGATGCTTGTTACAGTTTGGCAGCTGAATTCTCCAAAGATTTTTCTCTCTATTGAGCATGCTCTATCCAGGGCTTCAAGGTCTGAGCAGAAGATTCCCTGCAATTGCACCTTCCAGCTGCCAAAGGCCACTGTGGCACCAAGCACAGGAACTGAGATCAGAAAGCCTCTATCTCCTTCACTCTCAATGCTTTCCCTGATAATGCCCAGCTAGAGAAGAGGAGGATGTAACCTGATTAGAATGCATAGAGATGAGAAATGGGGCAGAGAGCATTGCAGAAGCCAGAGAGTAGAAAGGAACAGAGAGACAGAAGCCAGAGAATGGGAAACAAGCAGAAGAAGACAGGACCCAAGGAACAGCTGGGGGAAAGGCAGGCAGTGGGAGAAGGGTGGACAGAATAGGGAAAGAAGAGGGGGGCAGGAGTCAGGATATGTAGGGGTAATAGGAGCAGAGGTGGGGGGGCGTAAGACCTGGAGGGTGGGGGGAGGATAGCTAGAAGAAGGGAAAGCAGGATAGAATCAGGGGTTGGGGAGGGGGAACAGACAGGCTGGAGACACAGAAGCAAAGGAGTCTATACCCACAACCACTAGAGCACACTCCCCTCCAGAATCTGGAGTTGAACTCAGGAGCCTGAAGGGAAACATGGGTGTCTTTGAAGGTAGCATTGCCAGAGATGAGGCCTGGTGCTAGGGAAGTTGCTGATGGAAGTGCCCCAGTATCAGAAGGGGCATCGGTATCAACATTATTACCTGTTCTAAAAAGTCTGTGCCATGCTAGTTTTGGCAGCATCAAGCAAAACCTTCACTGACTCCTGAATGTAGAGCCACATTAACTGAAGGGGACCCTGCATAAAGTCTTTCCAGAAAGATGGAGCTTTTGGTTAGGGAAGCTGAGCAGGCTCTCTGGAGCAAATCGGAGGAGGAGGAGCTTGCGTGGTTGGTTCCAGGGGGATCCCTTGCTCCTCAAGAATGTTCTGATTGATAACAGCAATGAATACTGCTGCACAGAGTCAAGCAGTGAAGGAAAAGCTAAAGGTGTGATGGGGTGTGTACCCCACACAAGGCCTACGTAAAAAGGGCCGAGTAACTCTGTGATAGGTTGCAACTGGAGGAGACTCGGGGCTGATAAAGTGTAACTGCTGATGAAGCCCAGCTGGGCAGAGGCAGGCTGAGCTGATGTAAAACCAGGAAGTGGAGAGCAAGAAGGGGGCTGCAGGAAGGAACTCTGAAGTCATTCCCTAGAGAGAAGGGGAGTTGGCAAGAGACAAGGAAGTCGTCCAGGGAGAGAGAGTAAACCCTGGGATCTTGCTTTGGACTATAGATTCTGGAAAGAGCCTGAGAAGGGTGAAATAGCCACAAGGCGCAAAGGAAGCTCCCATGGTAACCCAGAACTAGATAAGAAAAATAGGAAGCAGCTTAGGGAAACAGCAATAGAGTCTGGGATTGTGTATGCCATGGTTGTAATCAAAGTATCCCTGGGCTGGAATCCAGTGTAGATGGCAGGCCCACGTTCCCCTACCAGCCACTGGGGAAGTGGCATCATTTGGTCTGTGGAGCGGAAGCATGCCTGAGACAGTTTGTTCAGAGGGACTTTGTTACCCCAGAAGAGGAAAACTACAGTGACCTGGCCAGAGGGCCATGCGACAAAGAGAAGCACACAGTTACAAAGAGGGACCAAATGAGTCCACAGAGAGATAGAGATTGAGATGAGGCAAGCAACCAAAGAAGAGGGTATCAGACTGGTGAGAACTAATCCCCAGTGACTGTGTTGGAGGCCTGAGCACTGATGAGGTGTTCAAGTCACTTGGCACTGGAGCCAGAAGCTGAAGAGGTAGTGCATTGCAGAGGTGGTGTCGAGACTGGTAAGTAGTCTCCAAAGTGACATGCATTGGTGGAAGAGGAGGAGCAGAACAAAAATGACTCTTCTTTTTCTCCTTAGGCGTCTTTTGTGGATGGGAAAGCTTCCTCTTTTCCTTCCTTTTCCCAGAACACCGGCAAGACGAGATGCAGACGCTTGTCTCTCACAGCAGCGATTCTAATGGCAAAAGGGGAGTTTACAGAGCTGACTGCAGTGCTAAGACAGGTTGTTCTGACAGAGACTGAGGCACTAGGTGGTGGCAAGCAGGAGGCACAGCCGTGTTTGTCTTAGGCCCAATATTGAAGATGGAGCTGAGGCTGGGGCAGCGGGATGTATCTCAGGTCTGCTTACAGAAGACCTCAGCAAAGAGGCAGACCTCAAAACTCCCAAAGGAGTGCTAGCTCGAAGGCTTAAGGAAGCCAAGTGTGACTGCAGTCTTAAATGTCTTTTCTTCCTTGTCCAAGGAGTCGAGACATGGCAAACTGAACTGGGATACCATGAGAGCCTCTCCCACGCACACTAGGCTCCAAATGTATGCATTTGTGTCGAGCAAGTTGGCTGAGTGCAGGTTGCAGAACTCTTGAACTTCCTACAGGAGTTCAGGATCTGACACAGTCTCAGGAATAACCCAAGGCAACTGGCCCAACTACTCTTAACAATGAGACAACAGGCTAACTAGCTCACAGACATGAGGGAGAGTTCTGTTTAGCTCTCTGCAGTGACTGCAAAGAACTCAGATGGTTGGGAAAGGTGAAATTCCCTTGTACAAATAGAGCCAGTGATGACATCCTAGAGCAAGAAAGCTACTGAATTCCTAAATGAACATGGCTTTGTTATATTGTACCGTAGCTCAATGTCCCATAAGTGAAAATGCACAGAGACTTTCAAAGAACAAGGTTTGTTGTTATTCCACTCTGTCCTTGCAAAATGTTCTTGATATCCAAGGTATTTCAACAGAATTAGAAGGCATGTATTTTTTCTCTCCAAACCTCCCTAATTTGTAGCTTCCAATACTGACAGGTACAGCATGCTGTTACCAGGCGTTAAACCCACTGCAGAAGAACAGCTACGAGGCTTTCCTTCCTATATGCCAGCAAAGTATTTCCTTTCCAGGAAAACTATTCAAGCCCTTTTCTTCAGCTAATGCAATTGCCCTAGGATAGCCTTTGCACTCCTTCCAATCTATTTAAAGGGACACTGAAAAACCCTTTAGTTTTCTTAGTTTTCTATTGTTCAGAAAATCCTCTTGACAATTTAGAAACATTTCTTTCCCTTCTGAGCTTGTCTTTAGATAAACAAATATTTTTCCCCAAATGGAAAAAAAGCAGACTGGAAAAACAGACTTCCAAATGACCTTTTACTGGGTTTTTTTTTTTTTTTTTTTTTAAATTATGAAAGGGAACGAAAAGAAGTCAGTTGAGAGAGATTATTATAGGCAAAAAGCTGAAGAACAAAGACAATCTATAATGTTAGGAAACAAAGAATAAATACTACAGGATGAATTTACATCAACTGAGAGAGTATTAAGTAATTCAGAGCCTGCCTATACTATAAGCCTTAATATAGCAGCTACGGTGTAATCATGTGTCTTGGTCTTACCTGTGTCTGAGACACCAAACTGAGTTGGTTTAGCCATGATAAAGTACCAGGCTTTATAAACAGTGGATGTGAACATAATCAGATAAAGCTATGATGCAGTGTGGTCCTGTCAGACACAACCAAACTGTATGAATTTTTCGGAGCACTCCCTCTTACAAAAAATAATAAACATTTTCTAGGATGAATCTAGCAGGTTAATATTGGCAATGACACACAGATCTGCCTCTCTACCCCAACCCTCTCCTCCTCTGTTCACTCTCATATCTCTGTCCTTCTGACATCTCATTCTGGACAACTCAAAGCCGGCATAACAAAATCTGAACTTCTTAACTTTGCCCCTCCTCCAAAGTCTCTCTCTGATAATTAGCCTTCAGTTCCACCCTCACCTAGGCTCACAACTTCAGTATAATTTTGTCTAGGTTATTATATAGGGCTCACTGCCATGGTCACCAAGTGCCTTGTAAAATTACAGAGTACATACCTGTAAAGATACATTTCTCTGGCTGTCTCTGGTCAGCAGGGGCTACACTTCGGAGTTTGAGAGTTCTTTTGTTTTTTCTGCCTTTTTGGAGTTATGGGATGGCTAGGTTGAAGAAATGAATTTAGCATTTTAATTTCCAGGTGCGGAGGTTCATGATTATTTTGATAGCTTCAGAAATGCTAGTCATGGGAAAACTGTCTCCTGTCCCATTCCCCACAGTCACACACACACACACACACACACAGTTTCACCCGGGAAGCTGACTGTGCCAGTGGCTCATCACAGGAGATCTGAGTGAGGCAGTCACCCCAAACATCTCAGGCCAGTCCCATGAAAAGCTTTGAAGATAAGGACAAAAACCTTGAATCTGACCCAATATTTAACAGGTAGCCAGTGAAAAGATCAATGTAGTGGGGTGATGTGTTCCCTGTGGCTCATGTTACTAACCTGATGGGCAGTTGTGTTCTGAACCAAAAATAATATCCCTCTAAGAGAAAAACAGGAGAGATCAAGGTGAGCAGCCCAGAGGAATAATGACTAAGATCAAAAAGCAGCATGGACAACGGATTCAAGTTATGTCTGAGTCCACTCCAAGGACTGCTTTTTACTAGGTTCAGTGCCTAGCAAAATGTGTCTCTAGGACCTGTCTGCACAACCACAATATGAATAAACAAATAATAGCAATAATAGAGCATTGGCTCAGTACTATATATAAGGAATAAGTATTTGCTTGGACAGTACTTGTAACTTCCTTGAGAGGTGAATACAATTAGCCTGCTAGCAGAGTTTCCCAGCAGTAAAAACTTGCAGTTGATCAGGTTTGTCCGCACCCTGAGAGCCACATGTAAAGACTCCACAGGGTGTACAATGGGAGGAGTTCTGTCTAGGACTTCAGTGAGAGCAGGATTTGGCAGTCAGTAGTTATTGCACCTCCTCCCCCCCACTTGAAGTTTTTCCTTGTGTGCATTAACAGAAAACTAATCCAGCTTGTTGAATTGGTTCTGTACAAAGATATTTCCCCACACCCCTTAGTGATTTTGTAGTAAACCAGCAGATCAAATGTATTCAGAAAGGAACAAATCCAGTATTTGCTTGAATGTATGTATAGCAATAACCGTGTATTAAAAAAGTAAGACATAAGACTGAGTAAAAGAGGGCACAATTCCCTGCCTCTCAGATGCAACATAATCCAAATGTGCTAAAGAGAAAGAATGTGCTGGCAAACATCAAACACACATAAAACAAAAAGCAAGAAAACAGATCCTTCCATCTATGTTCACCAGGTCGATCCAAGCTGAAAACTATGCTTTGTGCTCCTGAATGTTTCTTATAGGTCAATCACTGGTATCATCGTGGGCCAGAGTGAAAGAGCGAATAATTTAGATAGGCACTAAGGGTAAGAAAAGACATTTTATAAGATCTATAGAATGAAGAGAGAATACAAATATTGAACTTGTTTTATTTTCCTAGGCAGAACCCCTGCAAGAATAGAGAAAATAGACTGACGACATTTCATTTTTGTGGGGGACGTACTGAGTTTCTCCTAATTAGCTGGTATAGCACCAATGAACCGGAAAATAAAAACCTTGTTGAAATACATCAGTAGCTCAATTAATGGGATTTGTAATTCAAAATGTAAAGCTGAAAGAGGAGGATAATGGAGCATGCACCACTGGAATTTTGAAAACATATTCATTTTATCTTAATAGACTGTCCACTGTTGTCAACTAAGAAGCCAGGCTGGCAGATTGAGATGCACACCTCTGAGTGGCCTTCCAGCTAACTATATTATCATATACTAATGCTGCTAGCAACTAAGGCAGAAGATCACTGGGGAGCAGTACCACAGGCTGCATCTCCATATCTGAGTGGCTCCCTTTCCTTTGAATCAGTACTGAACCAATACCCCAGACTGGAGAGAGGTCAGGGTGGCAGAACCAAGCAGGGAGCTTGTGCCCCCACAATAGAATTACTGCAGGGGTTGACCTCTGTTTCCACCCCCATGCGTTATTTCCTGTAAACTACATGCATTACTGTGCATGGCACCAATCAAGCCACTGAGGATGGACAGAGCTCCATGTCAGTGGGGGTGGAGAATAGTGGGACTGGAGGAGTTGGAGCAGCTGTCACAGCATCCAACCCTATGCCAGGGAGCAGGCAGGAACCAGAGTGATCGGGCTGGGGCCAGGAGCAGCTACCCTCAGCGAGAGGATCTCCCTGTCTTCCATTCCAGGCGAGCTTGCACCACCTCTGGGTGAGGTAGTCACATGCTTTTGAGCTGTTGTCTTTTGGATCAGATATAAAAATGGGGTCTTGACCACTTGTGACCAATCAAATACCATGACACTTGATGTGAAAATCCAGATCTCATTATCAGTGTCATGGCAAATTCTAACCCAAGTAAATACATTCTATCTACCTTCCCTAAGTCCCCCTCCAGCTTCAAATAGATATGCTGCTCCTCTTCACTGTCTGTCCTACATTGTCTGTATCAACTCTTAAAACATTGCCATGTTCAAGTCTAGAGATTTCAGAATTTCAGCCAGGTCCTGGCCACGTTCTTACCCCTCTCCCAAGAGGGCCGCGCACTCCTGTCTCATCTCTTGCGAGACAATCTTTGAATTTATTCAGGGGGTCCCATAGATTAAAATTGTATCTCCCCAGCAAAGCTTGCTGATTAGCGATACGCAGTTGGATACTACCCATAGAATAAATCTCTCTTCCAAAGAAGGTCCAGTTTCTTAGCCTGTTTTTGTTTCAGGGTACATTCAATTGGCCCTTCCTGTCCCTCTCGTTCACTGCAGACACCCGCGGGGTCCCCGAAGGGGAGTGAGAGTACAGGTAATCGAACCCGTTTGCTGGCACATAACACTTTTTCTCTGCCCTCTTTGAGGTGGGGGCCAGAGAAGAAGTTTGCCATAGAACCTTACCAGGTCCCATCACTGTCTCATTGATGGGCGGGACCGCCTTGGATAGAGTTGCTGCAGCCTGGATACCAATAAGGTTGCGCAATGTCTCTCTGAGCTCCTCTATCTCCAAGCCCAGGTTTGAAGTGACCTGCTTTAGCAGATCCTGATGGGCCCTGCAATTATCCTGGGAAAGTAGGCTGCTGGGACCCACAATGGCTTCATCTGGGGAGGATGAGAAGGAAACTTGCACCAGAAGAGGAGCTCCTTCCTCATCCTCTGCCTCGACTATGTCCACTGGAGGCAACTCCTGGACTTTGGTACCGGGAATGGTACCAGAGTCTGGGTCTGGTGTCAAACATGAAGGGGCGGTAGCCCATCACTCGGAGATCACTGAGAAGGAACGGTGTCAGGAAGGTCCTGGTACCAGGGGAAAATCCCAGGGGTTCTAGTAGGGCCACTGCATTGGCCAATGACTCGCTGGCCATGCGCCCACCAGAGGACCGGCGCTGAAGCTCAGTGGGGCACCAGCTGGGTACCAATGGTGGGCTTTTGGTGGTACACAGGATTCCCCTTTGGAATCTAAAGAGGATTCATCTCTCAGCAATCAGGGTGAAGCGGTAGCCGCTTCCGCCTCAATATGGTGCCATGATTCCAGGGACCGGTGGCATGCTGGGGATTGGGACGCTGGAACCAGGTGGGGCTTACCCCTGAATGGTACCTGGGGACCCAGTGCCGGGAAGGCACCAGACGCACCCTGTTCCTTCCTGATCCCGGACTCCAGGGGCGGCTGGTGTCCCGTTGGGGTTGGGGTACCGGGAGAGAGAGAAGGTCATTAGCTGCCTCAAAGGCCTCTAGAGACAATGGCACTGTCAGACTGCTGGTATCATGGTGGCCTTCCGATGTCAGTGGAGGGTCCCACCCCAGACTTAACAGCCTCAGCAGAGTCAACAGTGCCAATGCAGGACCAGGGGTAGCAGTGTGACCCAGCATGGGTTTCACTTCTTCTCCCCACTTGTCTCTCATCTGCACTGGTGAGCATCCTCTATCAGTGCGCTGCTTTTTATGCTTCTTCCTTGGCACCGAGGATGGGAACAGTGCCGGGAAGAGCTCAATGCTGAAAGAGCATTTTGCACCGCCGCAGTATTCAGTGCAGTATGAGAACAACTCGTCTCTGAGACAGGTCTGAGGGCAGCTACCATGAGGATAGCCTTTAGCCTGATGTCCCGGTCCTTTTTAGTGCAGGGTCTGACATCTCAGCAGATTTGGCACTTGTCCTTTACATGAGTTTCCCCCAAGTACTTTAAGCAACTGGAGTACGGGTCACTCATGGGCATAGGTTTGCCACAGGAGCCACTGGGCTGAAGCCCAGGAACCGGGGGCATGCCCAGCTCCTGAGGTGAAAAGTCCTGCAACAACAGGAACTATATACACTAATATTACTTGCAAAACTATATGCACTATGCTATTAACACTACAAATGAAGAAAAGAGCCCGAAACCACTGAGAAGAAGCCTTGCCAGAGCCAAGAAAAGGTTGTTCCAATAACTGTCACAGGTGGTAAGAAGGAACTGCGAGGATGCGGGGTCAATGGCGCCCCTTATACTGGCGCATATGCACGTGGCCCCAGAGGGCAGTGGAGCCGGCCTTACAGATACCATTAAGGGAAAAATCTCTGGCAAAAGTGCATGCAGTGCAAACACACCTGGCATGCAATGGGTATGAGCAAGCACTCCAGGAAGAATTAAAGATGTAACAGCAAAGGTTAGGGCAGGTGTAGGCCACATTTTAGGACTTTGAAGGCTGTATCTGACTCACAAATTGTTCTTTCAGCACCTTTGGGCTAGAAGATTCTTACTATATAGTTTATATTTGTTAATCACTGCAAATTTCTCTGGTTAAGCCAATAGCACCAACTCACCAGATAATGACTTTCATGGACTCAAGCTTATGATCAATGTTCAAATGGGTACTGGACTGGGTTAATATATAGTGGTATTCACAACAGCAATACTTAGAATATATAGAGAGTTTTCTTATGTTCAGTGAGATTTACAAACTGTATTTAATTAATCTCCAAAACAGCCCTGTCAGATAGGTAAGTACAAATTATTATCCTCATTTTACAAATGGAGAAATTGAGATAGGATAAGCAATACAGTCAGAGCCACTGAATTAGCTAGTGTCAGAGCTGAGATTAGAACTAATGAGTTTCTGATTTCCAATCCTGTGCTCAAATCATTTTTCCACACTGGTCTCTCTCAATTGTACCTAAGGAACACTTCTCACAGAATCAACCATAAAAGCAGCTTTAGGTTCCTTCCTGCCAGGTGCCTCCCAGTATCAGTGTTTTCAGCTATAGTTTTTTAAAGAAGACAAGGGAATATCTGCTAATAAAAAGGCACAACAATGAGATGAATTACAGGGCTGATTCTCCTTGAAAAGCTGGCAAGGGAGTCCTATTAATGTTAACAAGAGATATGGGACCTACGTGCAGAGGACAGAGATTAGAGTCCTAAATCCAATCTGTGTCATTGTTATTGCAGCCCTTGTTCCACTTCAATAACTTCTTTACAGTCTACACTGACACTGTCACCAAAAGACACATATTTATCTGTGCTTTACATGTTCTTCTTCATTGTTTTTATTTGTGAATTTTAATAAAAGGAAAAGCATCCATTTAAGTAATATCCTTTAGATACAGAACACTATCGCCAACAGAGCTACCCCTATCAGCCGTATGGCTGCATTTTTAAAAACAGAATAAACACCAGGGCTGGATAACTGTGACCATGAAGACTATATCGAGTTACAGACCCAAGGACAATAAACAGAATGATATGGAAAGCTCATAATTCAGGGTTGTCTGTTAATCACTTAACAGGATCAGGAAGTAATCACACCACTCACTTTCTTTGTTCAACATTGCCCAAGTGAACTAATGCATTATGTGAAATGTTCACTTTCCTCTGGAGCACTGGGTATTAGCCACTTGCAGAGGCTAGATATCTGGCCAATTCAATTCAAAAATATACTTCTTAGCATGGAAAGCTAAACAAGTGTTAAAAATTAACAGACAGACCTAACCTTTTGTCGCTCTCAGAGATAAATACGATCAACGCAGGATAGGGTTACACCCTGCCACTTATGGTGCAGAAGTACCGTTTGTCTGAGAGAAACCATTCCAACTTCTCCCTCATGTCTGACAAACAGAAGGGGTTGTTCCTTTCCTCCCTTCCTCTTCCCACCAGAGTCTCTGTCAGAACCTTGAGGATTACTTTCCCCATTTTTTCTTATTTTACATCTCCACCTTGGAATGCCTCAGTCATAATCAACTGCGCAGAGGTGGACAAGACCCCCCTTTTAAGACTTGCACCCTTTTTACCTAACTAGCCAGATGGATTGCTGTTCAGTCTCCTCCCCACATAGTACTTCTAGCTTTAACCAACATAGATTGCTAGGAACTTCTAAGAATCCATCCCTCTTTCATATTTCTCCACCACCCGCTTGAAAAAATCAGCTTCTTATCCTTTGAAATGCAGATAATCAAGTGCCTAAATATGAAGATATGACAGATGCAAATCAACACACACCGTAAACAATCACAGACCTACCAGTATCAAACCAGAAAAGAACATATAAGCTGGCTCAGACTGTACATGCTGAAATGTTCCTTTGCAATGAGAGAATAAATTTCTTTTCAGAACACCAGCCTGGTCCCCAGATAACTCTCCAAGCCCAGTAAAGTGTACATGTGAGCCATTTATTTGCAATCTACAGAAAAGAGAGAAAACAGAAAATAAAAGGTAGTTAAGAAAATACATGTTTAACTTACAATCCACTCTAAGACCATGTAAAATGGCAATGTGAATGTAAGTTACAGAATATCAGTAGATGCTCCCTAATGTGCTACATGGTAGAACACTTTCAGAGCAGCAATAACCCAAAGCTGCATCTTTGTTCCCACCCACAGTATAAAAACAATTCTATTTAAATGTTTTTTTCTTTGGCCTAAGTGGTCAGACACTCACCTTCCCCTTCACGTAATAACTAGGTTTTAGCCTACGTATCTACTAGGGTTTATTACACAAATAACACTGTTAAAACTTCTCCTCCCTCCTCCCCCCCTCCCCCCAATTTGTGCACAGCCAGGAAACAAATATGCAACACAGTTTGGTCACACATTGCAAACATGGTCCCCTTGTATTTTTCTTTTGCTGAAGACTGCAGCATTGTTCATAACATAATCAGTTTTGGTACATTTTGCCATGCATAAAAGCTAAATTCATGCTAATTTCAGTTGCTTTCTCCCATGTCATTAAATCATTCATAATCCCATCACTGTACTAAGTTATGGACTGTCTGAGATGCAAGACAGGAATAAAACGTATTTTTTGTGCAAATCAGAACTATTCTCCTTCACCACACGATTGCAAGTGGAAAGAGAAGCATAAGAAAAGGACTACTCAAAGCATTAAGGCCTGGATGAACAAAAGAAGTTCGGCACCAACGTCCCCGAATCAGTACCACTAAAATGCACAAAATTCCCAATGAAACTTGTTGGCGCCTAAACTCACTCGGTGCCTATATTTTTGCAGTAAAAGTTCCCTTAGCACCTATGTTTCTGCCTCTGAACGTGAGTACTGCGCTGCCTCCCTCGAGGCATCCAGACACCTATCTGTCACATAAGCCCCACAGCAAATCACAAAATAGAGGGAAAACTAGGAGTTTGGTCGCTAAAGTCATGTACGGGCCTGATCCGGTAGGCACCTATGAGCACGCTTACTGGATTGGGCCCCTCAGGTGAATTCAAACAAAACAGCCTGGAGGATAAAGGGGAGAGAGAGGCACTCCTTTGTAACTTTCAGCCCTTTGGTTAGGGTATTCACGTGGGATGTGGGAGACCCCAGTTCAGGTCCCCCCACCAGCTTCTTGCTAAAATGTCATAGGCACCTAAGTCCATGAGAAGGTTCACATCTGAGAGTCACTGCCCACTCCAGCTTAGTGATAGGTGCCTATCAGCATGAAAGGGGCACGGCTTAGCATGCACCATTCTAATCGGCAGCTCCCCCACAGCATACTAGCTTTTGTGAATCACAGTCTAAGGCACGTATCTCTCTTCATTCATTCTATAGGAGCCAGGTGCCTAACTCAAGCTTTGTGAGCTGCAGTAATTTTCTAGGCATCTAAAAATTAGGCGCTGTGACGCTCAGTGACAATGCCTAACTTTTCTTGTGCATCAAGGCCTAAATGCCTCAGCTAACCATACTGCACACACTATAGCCTTCAACATGTTCCTTTAGCCTTGCAAACGTATTTTCACTTAAAGACAGGTAACTTATGTGTTTGGTTCCTACATCAGGACAGAATTTTGCACTGAAGGCAAACCTTTTTTATGCAAAGTCCATAATGACCCCTCAAGCCAATTACAAATACCATCCACAAAACAAATCCCAAAGTGTCTCAACAAATATATTTATATGTGCCCAGTTTTCTCTCTTTCTGCCAAGGCAGTGTCTGCAAAGATCCTCTTTTTCCCAGGTGGCACCTATATCTTCAATTTAGTTTACTGAGATTGACAAAAAGGTCCTACCCACCAGCCAGGCATTCCCAAGCTGGATCCATTGGTGAAGAAGAGAACAAGGTCCTCATGCACAAGTCTGATTTTTCAAACGTCTTCTCTTTTGCACAATCCTCTTTGTTCTCGTGCCCAAGGAAAATCTTCCTAGCCACATAATTCTGCCAGTGCCTGTGCACCCAACTGCATAAGTTGGCTAAAAGGGGATGGGAGTGTCAGAGAAAGCATGAAGTGACGCTTCCAATTTACAAACAGTCCAACTTGGTTTTTAAATCAGAACTTTCTTTAAAATGTAGTTACATAATAAAACTTTCCACCCAAGTGCTTACCAAACACTTTAGCTAAGTCTCCAACACCTCTGTGGAATACATAAGCACCGTAACCATTTTACTTATGGGTAGACTTATGCACAAATGCACCCTACTGTCACACAGTGAGCCAGGGAAAGATTTGAGAATAAAACCTGGGTGTTCTGACCCATGACTCTGCTTCCCCATTAGACAAACGCTGCCAGCTGCAGATTCCAAATGAAGAGAAAGAATGGCATTAGAAAACCTGAACAAGATGTAGCTGTGTCGTTAAAACTGAAGATGGCAACGTCATTCCCCCTCCTCGTTTGCTTTACGGCTTGTGCACTGATGCTGCCAGGATGTGGCCAGCATGGGTGTTTGCCCATTAACACAGCAGGTTCAGACATTGTTTCATGCTGGTGGTAGTTTCTGCAAGATCGTTTTGAAAAAATAATAAAAAGGAGCAAAATCTATAAAAGCATATTTACAGTCCAGAAAATTTTACACAACAGATTCTAACATTTAAAAAAGTAGGCCAAATTGTGTGTGTAAATAAGTTAACAGTGCCCCTTAAAATTCTACATTCTCCCACACCCATCTGTGTAATGCCCTGCACAAATGGCTATGTCCATTGTACAAGGCAGGTTTGGGAGGGGGAAATGCTTTCCACTAAAGCATTAAATATTGACAACAGCAGGTTATCAGATTTCATGGATTAATGATCTTGCCTGCTACTGCATATATTATGTTCCTAAGTACCTTAGAGAAACCTCTTCATAAACCTTAGTCTGCCACTTGAGACAATCCCCAGGCTGAAAACTTCAACAAAGCGTATTATAAAAGTAACCCTCTCCATATAAACAAAACCTTGAAAGAAGAGTACACTGAAGTGAACTTAAGTAGAATAGAAGAAATTGAGTCAAACTTGGCTGGCTTGCCAAGGCAAGAATTTGATTTTATTTTAATCTTTTTCCACTCTGTCTTTTATAAAACAGAGAAATTAAATTCCAAAAAAAGTAAGTGTAAAGATAAAGTCACACAACTGGAACAAAAACCCAGTCAGGAAATTTGGTTAATTTTACAGTATACATTTTACAACAAGACCTGAAATATTAAACTACAATATATTAAAAAATGTATAACATAAAACAGGCAATGAGGGCAAGCTAACAGTTGGAAACTTCATTTGTGCATTTTGTAACTTCGTTATTTGAGCTGCTACATTATCTTTTTTTTTTTTTTTTTTTTTAAATATATAATAAAAATATTCAGTGATTACAATTCTTCAGGAATTTCTTAATTGTTTTCTAAAGTTCAAATGTCCTTGCCCAAATTCAACAGTTTAACAGCAACTGTACTCCGGAATTCAGATGCTTTTGTAAGAGAAAACAACATAACCCCACCTTCTAATTATACAATACATGAAAACTTCCTTACTTTAAATGACTGAAGAAGACAGTGTGGTCTAGAAGGTAAGACACAAAACTGGGAGTCGCTTCTGCCATTGACCTGCTGTCTGACTTTTGGCGAGTTACTTCACCTTTGTACTTTCATTTCCACTCCTATCCTCTATCCATCTTGTCTATTTAGATTGCAAACTCTTCAGGGTAAGGAGTCTCTCTCACTATCTGCTTGTAGTGTCTAGCAAAATGGTCAATTGGGGCTTCCAGGCATTACTTTAATGCAAATAATAATAAAGACTATAAATTCGTAGATTTGTAAGGCCAGCAGGCATGAACATGATCATCTAGTCTGTGCTCTTGTATAACAGGCCACAGAACCTCACCCAATAATTTCTTCATTAAATCCATAACTTTTTTGAGCTATAACATATATCTTTTAAAAATATATCCAGTCCTGATTTAAATGCTTCAAGTGATGGAGAAATGGCTTCAAATATATTAATAACAGACAAAACCTTTGAGGGAAAAAAACTGGACAAGTATCCAACTTCTGGATGCTCATGAGAACAGAGCTTCAGAACAATTTTAGATTCATCCATCATCACTAGCATGACCACCTACCATGTATTCTTTATTTGACAATCACTGTCTCACAATCTGTGTCCAATAAAGAGCTACTAATGCTTAACTGATTAGATAAAAAACATGTTTTCAAACAATCATGCACAGAATCACAACTAACATGATTTTGTACCATGAATAAAACAGCACGTGATACTATCCCTTCGAAATAAGCTTTGTTGTGTATTATCCCTCCAGCTCATTCTTTAAAGTGGAAGTGTTCACCAACATGCTGCCACAAAAGAGAAGGTTACTCACCCTGTGCTATAACTGAGGTTCTTCAAGATGTATCCCTCTCTGGAGGCTCCAATGTAGGTGTGGCAGTGCCCCCACGTCTGGGATCGGAGATCTTCAATAGCAGTGCCTGTCAGACCACACATGTGCACCTCTCCTATCTCGTGCTCTGTGCGGGATGTATTTATAGCGCTGTGTGGCCTGACTGCCTCCAATTCCTTCTCTGCTGCAGAGCTTATGTTTTCAGCTCCGAAGCAGAAGGGAGGAGGGCGTGTAGTGGAGCATCCATAGGGACACACATCTCGAAGAAACTCAGTTACTGCACAGGATGAGTAACTCTCTCTTCTTCTTCTTCGAGTGATGTCCCTATGGGTGCTCCACTGTAGGTGACTATAAAAGCAGTGCCCCCAGTTGAAAGGCTGAGGTTTTGGAGCAACATGTACTGATGAGGAAAGAATAGCATGCCCCAGGAGTGCCCACTGCGGCGTCACGCATAACAACATAATGCCAGGCAAACGTGTCTGTCAATGTCCATGTGGCAACTTTACAAACGTAATCAATGGGGACATTATTAAGAAATGCAATCAAGGTAGATAATGAACTTGTGGAATGTGTTCTGATTGAGGTAGGATGTTGTCTATTGTGAAGTTCATAAGATAAATTTATATACATTGTGAGATCCACTCAGAGAGGCACTGTTTAGATATGGCAGTGCCTTTGGATCTTTCAGTGGTGGAGAGGAATAATTGTGGTTATTTCTGGAAGGGTTTAGTCCTGTCCATGTAAAAGGATAATGCCTGTCTCACATCTAGGGTATGTAGGGCCACCTTATGTTGGTTGCTGTGGGGCTTCGGGACTGAGATGAAAAGATGTTGGGATCTTAAGTAAAAATCTTGGGTGTGGATGTAGTGTGACATTGTCTTTAAATGTGTATAGTGGGAATGCCATAAGGGCTGTGATTTCGCCAACCCATTGAGCAGAGATGATGGTAACAAAGAAGGCGGTTTTCATGGATAGGCGCAGGTAAGAACAGGTTACCAGTGGTTCAAACGGGGCTCTAGTCAGGGAACGTAAGACTAGGCTGGTCATATCATGCCTGCTATTCAAAAGTATCTGTTTGACTTTGTCCAAACAGATTATTTCCAAATCCTGGAACCACAGAGGTGCCAGGCTTTGAGGTGGAGCATTTGTGGATTAGAATGGAGAATGCATCCTATGTCCTGTGAAAGGAGCAATGGTGTTAAGTGGAGAGAGATCGGTCAACATACCATCATCATTCAATGTTGGGGCTGTTAGTATGACATGAGCTCAATCCTCCTGTATTTCGCGAAGTACTCGAAACAGGAAGAGAAAGGGAGGGAAGGCATAAAGGAGTGGTGCATCCCATGTTATGAGGAATGGGTCTCCCAGAGATCCGTGTCCCAGTCCCGCTTTGGAATAGAATTGAGGGCAGTCGGCGTTGTGTGGAGTGGCAAAGAGATCTATGGTGGGGTGGCCTCATCAGTTGATATGGGTTGAAATGCTTGCATATCCAGTTCCCAATCATGATCCTGCGAGAATGTCCTGCTCAATGGGTCCGCTGTGGTGTTCTGGTGTCCAGGGAAGTACACTGCTGAATGGAGATTTTGTTCTGGATACACTAGTTCCACAGTTTGAATGCCTTCAAGCATAAAGAGTGGGACCTCACTCCGCCCTTCCTGTTGACGTAATACATGCAGGTGAGATTGTCCGTCATCGCTCTTATGGTATGATATTTGAGAAGAGGTAGAAAGTGTCGGCATACGTTGTGGACTACTCATAGCTCTAGGAGATTTATGTATAAGGTGAATTTGGTGGACGACCATCTGCGAGCTCACATAGATGCACTCCCCAACTGATTAGGAAGGCATCGGTGGTTAGGATCATAGTTGGTAGTGGTTGTAGGAAAGGAACTCTGAGACAGACATTGTTGGGCTGTGTCCACCACAGCAATGAGTCCTTGACTCGCACAGACATGGATAAAAGTTTGTGGAGGCTGTGTTTGTGAGGAAGATACACCATACGGAGCAGTACTTGAAGGCATCGCATGTGGAGTCTTGCATGCCTCACCACAAAAATGGACGTGGCCATATGACCTAGAAGTTGGAAACACGTTCGGGTCAAGATTTGGGGAGAGACCCATGTGGTGGATACCAGATCTGTTAGAGCCAAGAATCTTTGAGGTGGTAGGAAGGCTCTGGCTTATATGGCATCCAAGTGATGAATTCCAGCTGTTGTTCTGACATTAGAGTAGACTTTTCTAGGATCAGAAGGAGATCTAACTTCATGAACAGGTTCACTGTTACATAGATGGCTTGGAGAGTGTCATTTTTAGATGGGGCCTTGAGGAGACATTCATCCAAGTATGGAAAATGACAATTCCTTGTTTCCTTAGGTAGGCAGTGAGTACTACGAGGACCTTGGTGAACACTTGAGGTGCTGTGGAGAGACCGAAGGGCAAAACTCTGTACTGGTGGTGTTTGGTGCCCACGATGAACCAGAGAAAGCGTCTTTGGGCAAGATGTATAGAAATATGAAAGTATGTGTCTTGGAGGTTGAGGGCCGAGAATCAGTCCCCTTGTTCCAGTGCTGGGCTAATAGTGAAGAGAGTTAATATATTGAAACGTTGCAGTTTCACAAATTTGTTTAGATTGCGAAGGTCCAAGATTGGACACCAGCCGCTGGACTTCTTCTGAATCAGAAAATAGTGAGGGTGGAAACCCTTTTCCCTGTGTTGGGAAGGGACCTGTTCTATGACTCCCAGTTGCAGAAGATGTTCAATTTCTCCTGTAGAATGAACTTGTGAGAAAGGTCCCTGAAGAGGAAGGAGGGTGGGGCGGGATAGATAGGAAGGGGATGGAGTATCCTTCCCTGATTATCTCTAGGACCTATTTGTCAGAGGTGATGAGTCTTTGAGATGGGAAAAAAGGAGCTAGGCGGTCCCCAAACTGATGGAACATACAAGATGGTGGGAAAAACTGGAAAAGGTGGAGACTTCTCAGGGCCTTCACCACACCTTCAAAATTGTTGCTTCGGTAGTGGAGCTTGAGAGGTAGACCCCTGAAGAGTGGATTATCTACATTTAGTAGGAGGTCTATGATGTTGGCCCTGGGTGTCATAGTGTTGATGAGGAGTGTATTGTTGTCTCAGGCATCGCAGGGGGAGTTAATACTTCCCCGAGTGTCTCTGTGGTGCTGGCGTGTATGTCCCAAGGGAATGAAGTATAGCTTGGGAATCTTTAAGTGAGGGCAGAGAGTTGTCCATGTGCTCCAAGAATAGTTTCTGGCCCTCGAATGATAAGTCCTCTACTGTGGTTTATACCTCCTTAGGAAAACCCAAGAGGTAGAGCCATGATGTGCACCTCATGACCACGGTAGTCGTGATGGATCAAGTGGCAGTGTCTGCAGAATCTAGCAAGGCTTGTAGGGCTATATAGGTTAGGAGGTGCCTTCCGATATTAAGGACTGAAGTTGCTCCTTCTTGGTCTCGGTAGGTCATGACAAAGTTCCTCCAATTTGTAGTAGTTTAGGTAGTTGTATTTTACCATGAAAACTTCATAGTTTGAAACCCTAAATTGGAGTGTGGCTGATGAATATGCCTTGCGTTCAAAAAGGTCTAGGCTTTCCAATCTCTGTCTGGATTGTTAGGACAGGATTGGAATTGACGGCTTCTCTCTTGCACCATATTGACCACCAGAGAATTTGGGGTGGGATGCGAAAGTAAGAATTAAGCATCTTTCACCAGGACATAATACTTTTTGTCAGCGATTTTGCAAGTCAGGGGGATGGACGCTGGGTCGAGAAGGGTCGAAAAGAGACTCACTGATCAGTGGTGCAATCTTGGAAGAAGAGAATGTGTGAAGGATATCCAGTAGTTTATGCTGCTGATCTTTAACTTCCTCCAAAGGGATCTGCAAGGATTCCGCAATCATGCAGAATAAATCTTGAAAGTGTGTGAAGTCATCGACAGACATATGGGGTGGAGGCATGATAGCCTTATCAGGTGAGGAGGATGAAAAATGCAAATACAAATACCCTGCAGTTGGTACTGACAGTGGGTCAGCCTCCTCAGGGCAAGAGACCAATGAAGAAGGAAGAAGTGTAGGTCTGTGGCTTTGTTCCCCGGGAGGATCCCCAAACTGCACCCTGTACATGGCCCAAAGGTCCCAACAGGGCCAGTCTGGTGGAAGTGGCACATGTGGTTGCAGCCACAGTGGTCCCTGCCAGGATTGAGGACCAGAGGTAGACTGAGTATAGTGAGGATGAGCAAGTGTGAGTTGCCCAAATGTCAAGGGAACTATGGAGCCCTCATCGTACTCTTCCTCTTCATCACTGGGGAAGGGAGGTGCCATTCTCGGTAGAGAGAGGGAGGAGTGTTGTGAGTCTGGAGAGGTCGCGTTGCAGAAGTGGAGAGTCAAGCGTGTCAGAGACCAACAGGTCTGCCAGGTATTTGAAGTCTTGTGAAGGGGAAGAAGCATCATCAGTGCCGGCATAAGACGTCGGTAGAGTGTGTCGGAGGTTTGGTCAGCACTGATGACTTGGTTAGGGTAAAGAAGGAACTGGGGGTGGTCGGAGCGCTCAGCACTATACACATGTCCCGCGCACAGCGCAAAAGAGGGGAGGTGCAATCCAACTGGCACTTATATCTTGCTTATGAAGATCTCCGATTCCAGGCACAGAGGGCATTGCCACATCTACAGTGGAGCACCCATCACTTAAAGAAGAAGCGTTTTGATTCCACCTTCCCTTTGTTTCTTCAGCCAACTCAGAGTGCAATCATGCTGAGATGCATATCAGCCAGTCTTAAAAACACTAGATGCTACACTTGCAGACTGAGGGTCAAATCCTGGTTCCACTGAAGTTAATGGTAGAATTCCAATGGAACCAGGATTTCACCCTGATTGTCCAAGATACGCAGTGATAGGATTTCCTGTGTACCTCTGAACAAAGCCTGTTGTTTGGAATGGCTTTTGGTAATTAAACTCATTTTACATAGGAAAGGACCCGTTCTTAGCAGCATGTCAAATGCTTATTAGTCAGGTAAGTTTAGAAGACGTTTCTAAAGGCTTTTCTAGATGAAAAGTTAAGACATAGCAAGCTGGGGAGTAAATCTATAGCACGCTAGTCTGCCAAGAGCTAAATGTCCATGTGGACCCTGCTACTGCATTCTAAAAGTTCACTAGTGCACACTGACCTACTCCTATTTCAAAGTGGAGTAGATTAAAGCACATTAGGGAACTTTTAGTGTGTAGCAGCAAAGTCCACACCGACATTAGTGTGCTGTAGATTTACATCCCAGCTTGCTGCGCACTATTAATCTACACAAGTCCTTAAACTGACAGATACGTAAACCTCTGTGTTCCAAAGAAAGCAAACGCAGCAGCTCATCCCATAAAAAAAAAAGTATTTGCCATCTTCAGTATTGGTTATAAAGGGAAAAAGAACATGTTCTGTGGTTGGTTAATTGGTTTGGCGTTATGTAACCCGATTGGTTAAAAATCAGTGTTGTCTCACAGGACAATTACAGAGCCAGGGTGAAATCCTGGCTCTATTTAAGTCAATGGCAAAACTCCCATTGATTTGAACGTGACTAGGATTTTACTTCTAATTATAATTATTAACACAATCTTAGGCAAAAATGCAATGCACATACACATAAGACATAAACTCAGTAGTCTACATCCCATGTGCCAATATATTTGTCTGTATTAAACGGACACCATCAACTTGAAATTCAGGTAACTACTCCTGCCTATGTGCCCTCTCCAACCATTTGGTTTTACACTGTGGGAGGTAGAACTGATCTGCAGTGCCCTCTTCAGGACCACGTGATACTACAGGCACTCCCTGCCTCAGTCTGCCAGGCTTAGCTGCCTGCTGGGGGCAGAGTAGCCTATGCTTATAAGCTTGGCATCAGTCTCTAAGCAAAAATAGCAACTCAGGATTTGGCTGTCTGTGCCTTTAAACAAAGAGAAAAAACCTTCAAAATACAACCGCTTATTTGCATCACTGGGAAGGGCTGAGGGTCTCCTCCTCTGTCCTAGTCTCACCTGCCTCTGCCTCTGAACAAAAAAAAGACAAGCTTCTTAACTGATCTGCTGGTTTTTGATGAGTCAGTATTTCCTCTGGCCCTTCTAGGCCTCTGGAGGACTGTTTTGTTGGTCACAGTCTGAGTGGATTTTCTTTGGGCAGTGAGTGTCAGGGCACTGATGCCTCCAGCAGGAGAAAAAGGTCTGATTGACTCCATCACACACTGGTGTGTAAAAAACTTACAAACAGGAAAAACTAGCTACACTGGCATACACACACACGAAGCAAAGCTGGTTCAGTGCATCTTATATCATCATAACGGATGGTGCAGCAGGCATTCTTCAGAGGCACATCTGTTTCTGGAGAGCACCTTTGGGTGGGGTAGTTCTGCACTACCCTCAAATCAGGATTGTGTCTATCAGACACAGTTGAGCCTCCTGACAGGAATAGAGTTCAAAAGGAGCTGCATTCAGCAGGACCTTCTAAGATAACTGCTGTAAGTCCTCCACGTTTTCCTTCTCTCTAATGTCAGGTTTTTTCCCCCACCAGGGTGCTGCCAGTGGAGCACACCACAGACACCATTAACTGAATAAAACAGATGCCTACAAGTAATAGCATTACTAAAACACAATGTAAATTCCCCTTGTGTAAATACTTCCAATAAGAGACCTGTAGTCCAGAAGCACAGTTCAAATCCCACTTCTAACAGTGAACTCCTGGTAAGTCACGTGGAGACAAATCCCACCCTGCTTTGTTAGATCATTTCATGTGCTGCAGCAGGAGGGCAAGATTTCCAGTTGTGTTTCAGATAGCAATAGGAAGAGACCTGGCTGGCTACCATACTGGCACAGCGCAATCCCAATAGGAGAAGGTCTGCAGGCTGGAATTCACAGTGAGAGCATATGCTGTAGGGTGCTGTGTGCATTATCTGGTGATGCATGCTATTGCTTCTGAACACAACTGTAAGGTATGCACTACTATACAACCATCCCCCCAACAAAACCTAAGTCATCAAGCCCTCAACTGGCAGAGAAGCAGAATCCCACCTCAATAGCCATTCCACTCCCACCCACAACATAGCTCCTAACAGCACTGAGCCCTTAACATCTCTGCCTCAGTTTCTCCATCTGTAAAATGGGGATAATACAGTGGACTCCTTTCATAAGAATCACTGATGTAAGAATCAATTGCATGTAGTGATCAAAACCAATGGGATAAAATCATTCCTATATGAACCTAAAATACTCTGATTGTAAGAATCAGTCGCTTATAAGAATCAAATCATCTGGGATGAATGTGACTCTTACAGAAGGAATGCACTGTACTTGCTTATCTACCTCATAAAGGCAATGTTTGTAAAGGGCTCTGAAGATAAAATCATTAGTACTGAATTATTAACCATGATTATTATTACTAATGGAGACCTTCAGACCGGATTTTAAATAGCAGCAGAAGCGTGAAGAACATATCACAGTTCATTTATTCTAACTGTGAAGTACTGTGAGGACTCACATATAGCTAATTCTGCTCTTCATAAAGTCATTGAGAGTAGCACACATGATCAAGAGCACAGTTTGGCTAACATCACTTGAACTCAACAAACGTCAGAGAGACTTTCTGATGAACTGGCAACCAACTCAGCTTAGCAGGATGGGGGCCCAACTGAGCCCTAGTACAGGGCAGACACATCTGTCTCACAATGGTCTACTATCCTCATTATCCTCAGTCCAACAGTCCAAGTTCACATACACGTACAATATCCCTTCCTGTACTGGGCCTGCATTTCTTTAATATGAATACAACCGGTGAGCACAAGTGTTGCTACTTTCAAAGGCTTTTTCCCCAAAACAAGAGACTAATTTATCACAAAGTGTGAAAACCTAGGATTTTCTCAGGAACTTTAAGACTAAAAACATTGTTTACCAGCACCCAGAATTAACAGCAAAATTTTAACATTTTAAAACATGAAAGTCAATTTTAAAATTTTTTAATACAAACCATTTCCTACAGCATTTGTAACCCAAACGCAACAGCACTGTGACAATTTGCAGTGCCAGGAGGAGGAGGAAACACAGTCACTTGTAGTTGTCAAAAGAGGCAAATGTATTATTAGTGAATATCCAGAAGTGATACTTAAGAGTCAGCCCTAGTTCTGGGTTTAGCGAGATCTAAACCATTCAATCTTTATGTGCCTACCAGCACAGCGTATGAGAACCCAAAAGTGAACCTTAGAAAAGTACGGACTTATTTTCAGTGGTGCTAAGCAACCACAGCTTCTTTTGAAGGCAAATGTGCCTGAAAATAATCAGATCACTGACTTATCTATTCTGGGCATCTGTACTGCAATCACTGCATTATCTCTATTCCAGTCTTCTTCATTGTCCAAACAGAGTAAAAGTAAAAAATTAAGCAAACAGCAAAGAGTAAGCCAAAATTAAAAAACAAAACAAAACATGTCAATTGGAAAATTCTAACATGTTGCTAGTAACACAGACAAAGATTTTAAAATATGATTCTTAACCTGATAGTGTCCCCCTAAACAAGTAAACGCTGTACCATTAGAAAACCTCATTCCAGAGATTATCAGAATTTAGCAGCTGACAGATTCTTCTGCAAGTGAAATTGTGGTTCTTAACTCTGACAGAAACTTTTGCCAACTATACTACCTTAGCTGACATTTTCAGAGGAGAGGGGAGAATTGTCAGTTTAGCTCTCTTTTAGACCCTTGGCTGTACACACTGTATGTACTAATCAAAACTAAGATGCTTGGTTCAGCCACCATTTTTTTATTTTGATCTAAATAGGCACACAAACAGCAGGGATGTTTTTTAATCCTGTTGCAGATGGAAGTTTCCATACTACAGTTCTGCAATGATTGTAAACAGGAGGCTGGTTTCATCATCAACCCTTAACGCTTTATATAAAAGTACAGTGACTGTGGAGAGACTAATCTCTCACTGGGGGAGGGAGCATGGGGAAATTCAGCAAAGGTTCTGTGCACAAAAGAGGAACTGAGATCTGCATTTCTGTACAGCTCCCAAGTTCTAAAACTTTAAACACACACACACACACACACACACACACACACACACACACACACACGAATTCTATTAAAACACTAAAAATAAAAGTCAGTATGTGCTAACTAGTCCAAAATTACACAGCAGCTTGGCTATGGCAGAGCAAAAATAATTTTTTTAAAAAGCAGGGTTTTCACTAATTTAAAAACAATATGTATGTTGTTGAATGTTGGATTAAACTGGTTTTAGCCCCACGATGTCCAGATATTGTCATTCAAAATCTTTTTAATTAGCTAAAGCAGCTGTTTGGGCAGAATTGAGCAGCTGGGGGGCTGGCGCTCCTGTGGATTCACTGACCCACAGGCCAAATTCTGAGCCTGTGAGCAAAGCTGGAGTAAAACTGCTATGCCCACAGGAATTATACAGGAATTAGGGAATGAATGGGGATGAAACTTCAAACACTGCCATCCACACTGCCAAGTTGCTGTGTTAGAGAAGGAACAGAGGTATGCAGTGTACTGCCTCCATAGACACTCTACCCCCCCCCCCAGGGTTTGCAGCCACCTAGATTTGTGTTAGCTACGCATTGCCCTAATAGCTATGCTCTTGCCACACTTGTAACATATCCACATTTCCCACATACACACCCTGCGGTGAGCCAGTGGGCCCCCGAGTCCCCAAAGGCAGGACATCATATGCTGCTGTCCCCATGCACAGCAGACACACAGTTTTTAAGATACCACAGGATTTTCCTCAGCTTCCAGACACAACTGAGAGGATTAAATGTTTTGAGTCCTATTATATATAACCCCTAATAATCTAGGCCTGATGTACTTCAGTTGCTGCCCCTCCCTCCTATGTCCTTCCAAGGTAACTGTGGTCAGCCAGATTGGCTTTGTTTTCTACTCCAACAAGAGTTGGGCCAATATTGGAACCTCTAATGACTCTCTTGGATGGGTGGATTTGAATCCTCAACTCCAAAGCTCCCCTTATGGTTTTGGGTCAAATGCAGTCCTGTTCCGAAATGAATATATCCAAACAGAACAGTTTTCTGAAGCTAAAGTTTGTAAAGTCCATTAACATGAGGTTTGTTTGAGCTAGCACTTCCCTCCTTTGCTATAAGGGAGTCTGGCAATAAAGCTCCACCATTCAAGAGAATGGAAATCTTGCATCTTTGCTGGACATGTGAGATTTCTGCTATTTAGCCATTTTGACATTATCAAATCAGAACTGAACCTTAGACTTGATTCAGTCTCAAGCCCAAACCCTATTTTAAACGTAATCCAGATACAAATGCTGTATCCTCAGCCCATTCACAGCCCTGCGATTCCATCTGAATTTAGCATATAGTTACCATCATTTGGTGCCTGAATTCCCATATCAAATTACTACAGGGCACATTTTGTCCCGTATTTCACCACTAATCATGATTAAAGGATCACACATTGTAACCAAATGTATTATTCTACATTGGTTCAACAACATACACACTAGTAATACTTTAGGGCATTTGCCCTTTTAAGCTTTGCCCTCTATTTCACATATGCTTGTCCTTTATTTCCATAGTGCGGTGGATGCAGAGAGAAAACTCAACTCCCTTCAGAGACCTAGTCTATTGAATTCTTGCTCTAGTTCCCTTCTGTGGCTGTCACAAGGCTCAATGGAAGGCCTCTCTCTTTGGGCCTATGTGTCTTTGATTACTTTGACATCCCTTTCGGTTTTCCCTGTTTTGTTTATGTCTGGTTTCTCTAGGCATGGAGCCCAGTTTAGTTATTTTTTGTTTGTCCTTTACAGTATCCCATATACTATTTTTGGGATTGTGTTTTACAAATATATAAATAATCATAGAGATGCATAAAAAAGGCTGCTTTTGGATGTGTGTGTGCACATGAGCGGGTGATAAAGGGGCACTGTTGACTCATCACATAGGTCAGACCTGTGAATATGTAGCTCTGAAAAAAGTATCTTTAATTATATACTGGCTATTTTGCTGGCAGAATTCCCTAGCTTGGTGCTGGTTTTATAAATAGTCCTAAGGGCAAACAAACAACCCACTATTAACAAATAGATTTTTCTGTTTTAAAAATAGCCCTACTCAGAGATGCTCAGTGCACCAGAGACTTAGATGGGTGAGATAACACAGCAAAAACAACAGCTAGATGCAGCGGTCAGATGAAGCCAGTGATCAGGGGTTATTCTTACTGGCAATTTTATTAGTACAGAATTTAAATAGAATAACCCCCTATTGTTTTTTAAAAAACCAACAAAAAAAAAGCCCACACAAGAAGAACATACAACCTGGAACAGTGCTGTCTTGGGTCCACACCTACATGATTAAGAGATACTGTGTTGGGAGATCCAGTTAAAACATGTTTTGATCTAGGTACACAGACATTATTACAACATCATGCTACAGTCCTGCAAAGTCCCAAGCTGCCCTGTGATGCAACAGACTAGTTAACACTTCAGTAAACTGGCAAGACCCAAGTGAGTTTTAACTATGTTGTAATAAATAATGCCTAGCTCTTATATAGCCCTGTGCAGTAGAGCAGTTTAGAGGTCCTGAGTCTATGTAAAGAAAGCAAAAATAGATCTAAAAGATGTGACTTATCATCTAACAAAGATGAATAAGGACAACTCTCAATCTTAATAATGACTATGTAAGTGTCCAGTTAATTATTTCACTGATCTTATTAGCACAAACATCCAGCTATCCTGTGATTCGGGGAGCAATTTTCCTCACTAATCTGATTCAGGACTACGGAAAATGGCTTGATGATCTAATGGTTGTGCTGTGCTGTGGTGCAGGCACAAGAAAGAAGCAAAGACAGCCATAAGCAGTTGCAACATTTAATAGTAGTCTCCTAGAAGTAATACAGAAAAGAGAACCGGTACTATTTCTGGCTGGATTGAGACCTGTAGCATTAACTCTCAAAGTGCTTTCCAGCACTTCTTTCATCATTCAGCTATAGAAACAGCCTCAGTGAATCACAACCACTTCTACTGTTTTATATTCTCAACATCCAGCACATCAATATCAGAAAACCTAACAAGGTCCTAACTTTATCTGCAAGACAGACTAAGCTACCTAAGACTCTGAGCATGCTGAAAGCATTATTTCATGTGGCTTCAATCAGCTGGCTCTTGAGTCAGATTGCGCTTCTTTCTTTTTTGGATATTCATTTTCTTCTAGTTTTACACCTGGTATTTAGTTTTACTTTTAAGTTTCCTTCTTCTTCTTCAGTTTGTCTTTCTTTACCTTGCTTTTCACAGAATTTAGCATTTCTTGACAGATATTGACAGATATCTTCTATGACATCAGGTCAGTCAGAAGGTTTGCCAATTGCAGCTTTAAAATTTTCTACAATTTCAGCCATGTTCCAGGTGAGATCTGCATCTGTGGGAAGAAAACTTCCTGACTTCATAACTACAGTCTGCAAGATCTCCAATGAGCTGGTCTTTATTATCAAAGTGGGAGCAAAAGCTTTTCTGGGAGACTCCAACTGTACCTACCCAATGAGCTAACAGTGTTCATCAGTGACAAGTTTGATGCCCTGAGAATTACAAATCAAATTGATTCACTCATCTTCACTGGTGTAAAAGTTATGACATTTCATTGCTAATCTACTGCATTTGCTGCTGGACCCACTACTCAGCTCTACAAATGATTATAAATTTCTGTAAACTGTTCCTCACTAGGATGTGGAGGCAAAGAAAACTGAACTACTTTCTCTGCACTCCCATGATCAGAAACAAGCAGCTATGTAAATATGTCTACTGTTAATGCATCTCGTTTCCCTCCCCCCCATTTATCATCTCTACCCACTTCAAGATCTGCATAATGTTGCAAAATGTTCCTTTTTGATCTCTACAGAATTCAGCTTCTCAAGCTGGGTAGAGCTGCCAGAAACATTGATGTGTCTCACCACCACTTCTCCCTGTAATTTTCCATTCCATACCTAAAAGTCCCCAAAGCCTGGCTGAGTTGATCTGGTTTGCACAGTTCCCCCAGTGCCTCACACACATTCTTCTAATCAGGAGTTTGGCCTGATGTTATTAACAGAGGTGACAGGTGACCTACCATGGTATGTATAATGGGATAGAACACACATCTGTTTGTAACAGTGGGTTCCTAGGGAAAGTTTTCTGGGGGAGTTAAAGACAATTAGCTCCATGGCATTGTGGGGGGAAGGGGATGAGTTCATTTGCAAACTCCATTTTCATTTTAAGTTTTATTTCCTGCTGCTTTTGTGCCTTCAAAGCAGCATGTCTCTCGCTGCTGCTACTGGGGAGATTTCCACCCTTTCTGAGTCTAGTGCATTTGGATCTCCTTGTTGCAGCTACTGTATTTTTGGCCTGCAGCACAGTTTCTCTAGAAAGCTTCCAGTTTAAGGTGTTTAATTTTCCCCTGCCTGCTTGCCCTTTGCCTCCTCTTTGGAGTTTTCCCTGCCCTCACAACCCTTCTCAGAGCCTTAGCTGCTTTCTAATCTCTTTAATTCAGTATTGGCAGCTCAGTCTGTGAGTGAAAAAAACAAGCCCTATCCCTTGATGATCAAGAGTGCCACTCTTCCCTTTCCCTTTGTTTACCCTTCCTTTTGGAGGTACCATGTAGCCAGTTTTGACACCATGTCTTTTGTGGTGCAGGCAGGAACAGGAGGTATGGAGAGGCACATGCAATTGCAACGGGTGATTTCTTAGTAATGATCCGACAATGACACAGAAGAATCAGCACTACAGCAAGATCTACAGAATTACTAATATTATTTATTATTTGTATTCATTCTGATGCTTTGTCTACACAAACATATTTCAGGAAAATGTTGCTGTTTCAACAGCAAGGTTTCTACTGAAGTCAGATGAGGTCTAGATAACAGTGGGGAAAAAATACCTGCAGCCTGCAAAAACCAGTATTCCCCCCAGGGCAATTGCACTGATGATGGTGTAGTGGTGAGAGATTTCCTGAAAATGCTAGAAGAAATATGCTCTAAACAGCATTCCAGCACAGGCTGGGCTCTCTCTCTCCAGGGGTGTCAGCCATTGAGATCTGAAAACTTTCCATGAAGTGAGGTAAATCCCATACAGCATCCTTGCAGAATGTCTTTATTAATACATTTTAAAACTATTAACCATGCATGCAATGTGTTTGGTTTCAGATGGACAGGTGTCTACATTACGAAACCACCATAACTGGAACCCTTTTAGGGCAGCCTTAGCAGAGAAGTATGACTGAATGGACCAGGAAATGGACACCTATCACCTTCTAGGGATGGTCCTTCAGTTCAGGGTTGAGGGAAGCCTGCTGCGCAGCTGTCTGTGCTGTACCTGCTTTTTGGATAAATGGAAGACTTTGGTCATCAGGGCTGTTAATCTGGAGCCTTTCCCAAAGCATGAAATCCTCAAATAGAAAAAAAAATCCTAACAAAAGCACAAGCATTACAAAATGGATTGTTTACCTATTTGAGTATATTAGTATTAAGATTAAGATATGTTCAAAGCAGTTTTCTTTGTGAACTCAAAACTTTGCTATTTCCCCAGTGGGTATCTAGAGGCACAATAACCCCTCAAAGCACCTGCTTACAAAGTGACATTCTTTTTCAGCTTTATTAAAAAGAGTCGTTTTTTGTAAATTTCTGATGCTTTGCCTCGCAACAGCTGCTCTAACCTTACTGTCAAATGTAATCTATTGTCAGTCATCAATTATCAGCGCACTATACAGCTGAAAGCACATTCAGCGGGTAGAGCTTTTGGAAAGAAAACATTATTGGTCTGGGTACAGTATTAACCTTTTATTTCACTTCAACACGACTACTGAAAAATGACATGCATACATAATGTGTTCCAAAGGGGCCAAAGAAAACAGAGACAGGAAAAAAGATTGAGGCAAGCAATAAGAGACAAGCCTACAGAATGCAGGAGAAAGAAAAGCAGCAAGCCTCTAACAACAACGCCAAACACTGACAGAGTCCCAACTCCAGATGAGTTCAGCACCTTTCAGAATCAGGCCTTTTATATGCTCTTCTCTCTCACCACGAGACAAGTGTGAAAGCCATGTTCATTACAGCATAAACAGTGAAACACCAACCTCAAAGAATTCCATAGGGGTAGCTGTGTTAGTCTGTTTTCAGCAAAACAAGAGTTTCTGCCCACGAATGCTTATGCCCAAATAAATTTGTTAGTCCTTAAGGTGCCACAGAACTCTCATTGTTCTACCCTTCAAGATGGAGGCATAAGTTCCAGCTTGAGGAGACACCACTTGCGAGAGCTCTGATCAAAACAGAGTGTAGCCATGGTGGTGCAAGCGGCAGAAGGGGCTAGCTGCCCTGAGTACATACCTAGAATCTTGGACAGGTACATACTTGGGCCGGCTAGCCTCTCCCGGTGTTCATGCCACCACCATGGCTACACTTTATTTTTAGTAGGCTAGCTTGATCAGAGCTAGCACAGGTAAGTCTCATTGAGATGGAATTGACACCTCCAGCTCAAAGCGTAGCTATAACCAAAGCATGAGTGGAGCCAACTCCAGAGATTCTGTTGTCTTACACAAATCAAACTTCTACCCTACCAGCCTGTCGTCATTCCCATTCTTACTGTATTTTTCAATGCTACCTACATATCAGAGACAGCCCTGAATGAAAGTGCTTAGCTAGAGCTTATATTTAGTGCTTCGATTAGAAAATTAGTCAGTTTTCATGAGATAAACCAGTCTCTCTTCTTTTCTACTACTACAGACAGAGCTGGTAGCACTGCCTATAGTTGAGGTTGCCCAACATTTTCCATTGTAATACCCTGTTTTTAGTTGCTTTAGCTTTATCAAACTTTAACTCTTGGAAGCTGGGGGGGCAATTGAGAGAAAAGTCCTGTTCAGACCCAGGATGGAGTATGCTCAGTATTGATGGAATCTTCAGATAATTTAGCTGCCAAACGTTAACCGTCTCTGAACATTATGAGCCTCTGAAAATCTCAGTTCATGCACATGGCCAAATTTGGGTGGATTTTTATAAGGATGGGAGAAGGCACAACCCGGACATCAGAGCAGACCCCTTGCCAAATTTCAAGTCTTTTCTCCACAGCACGGAAGCACCAGAGCTTCTCAGTGAATCAGTTGTAAGAATTTTTTATCACATGGGCAAAACAATGTATTTCTCTTTAACCTCATTCTCTGAAATGGCTGGGCAATTTTTGCCAACATATTTCCAAAAAAATTAAACCTGAGGCAGACACTAACCCTGAAAAATCTAAGCCTGAATGCTTACAATTTGAAAAAAAGTTATTAGCAACTGAAATCAGCGTCTTATATAATGTAAACTGTCGGGCAACCTTAGTTGTAGGCATCATTACCAGCTCCACCTATAACAGATTTTAAAACAATAAGCAAAACCCAACATTTTCCAGAATCACAAGTCTTATTTACTTTTTACAACAAGCAGGAAAACTGGTAATATAAATATCTTTAAATGTGGTTTCTGATAGAGACCTGCAGTGTTTCCCTGACAGAGATACAGTATTGCTAGCCTCAAGAGATCAAAAATCATGAGTAAAACCGCCCAAAATGAGATTTTTTAAAAATTAAATCATGTTTTTTAATCTATGTTTTACTTTTTAATGTCCCTCTATTCCTCTACCAATGTGTGAGAGATAATTTCAGGCTGAAAACTCAACCTTTAATAGACACAACAATGCACATCTCTTCCCTCGCTGCTCAGATGGAGACTCCACTTACTAACTTCTCATTCCAAAGGTAGGGGAATTTCCAACCATTTCTGATTATTGACTTGACACAGAAGCACCACTTCCCCACTCCTCTACCTCCTGCTGCCCCAAGACCTTCTTCCTGCTATAGGGCTATACGTGAAGATAGGACTCAATGGCAGGGAAGTCTGTATCCTCAGCCCCACGGCTCTTGCACAGAGCTCTGTCCACATGCCCACCCCCATAAATCACAGTATCGGAGGATCTTGCCACACCACCACAACAGTTCCTCATGCAAGTCACTTAACTCTCAAACCTTTCATTCACTGTATATGAAATGGGGATAAGAATGCGTCCCTTCCTCACAGGCGTAGCATGCGGAGCGATATACAAAGATTCCAGTATTGTGACTCTGAAGCCTAACATGTCTATTGAGTCAGCATCAAGTGACGGAAACAGCTAAAAAACATGGCTGAGACTACTTGGTTCATCATTGGTTGTTTGAAGACGACTGCACATGTGGTGAATTACTTGGCCCAATTGCCAAACCTGTGTCCCCAACTGCCAGGCAGACAAATCAACAGAAATCTCCCAGCTCAACCTCCCACCCCACACAGAAAGCAACATAACGACCCACACAACACCACAATCAGCACACACAGTAACTCTGAAGCTTATGTCTACTGAGTCAGTGTGAAACGATGGAAACAACTACAAGCATGGTTGAGGGCTCTTTTTGTTTATATTGTCACCAGGTTCAATCATCACTGGGACTCTCAGTCTTTTACTGCCGGGTTTTTTTTTAAAAAAAGCATGACGTTATGACAGCATGGGATTTCAACTACTAGTTAATTCACTAATGTTTGTCAAGCACTTTGAAATCTTCAGATGGAAGATGCTGTAAGTGCAATGCATTACTATTATTATTGTGTTGGATCTCTCACCAAACTCTGTTTAGGAGAGCATTAAAACAAATACAAATAACTCATCAATAAGAACCTAGATACTCTCCAGAAGTTCACTTCAATGGCAAATTCAAATAAACCAGGTCCCTCCTGGGTGTAGGGGATTAGCAAAAGCCTGAAGCAGATAGATTGCATTCAGCAATATCAACAATCAACTGATAAAAGAACATATCTATTAAAAACCAACAGAACCATAACATAGATATAACAAGATTAAACTGATTTCCAGAGGGGCAGCCATGTTAGTCTGTATACAGCAAAAAAAATGAGAGTTCTGTGGCACTTTAAATACTAACAAATTTAATTTCAGCAGGCATAAACTTTCGTGAGCATCAGATGCAGTAGGTAGAAATGATACAGCAAATGGGTAACATATAGGAGGCATCATATACATATACAAGCGCATAGAGAACAATGGGGTAGGCGGATAAAAGCCGGGTACTTGAGGTCTAATGACAACCATTGAGTAGGAGGTGAGAATGGGTGATCAAAGCAATTTACCTCTTGTTATGAGAGAGTCATTCCAAATCTCTGTTTAAACCCAATTTAAATGAGTCAAGTTTGCAAATAATTTCTAACTCAGCAGTTTCTCTTTGAAGATTAAACTGAGACATCTAGGATTCTGGTGTGCATCTGATGACCAAGAGTAAAGACATCAGTGACATATTTTATATTTCAAATTCAAGTTTTTTGAGGAAGTGATACTAGTGATTCAGTAGGGGTCATACTTTCCTACAAGTCAGTACAATCAATTCCCCAGCCTGTTGTTGGCAGATGAAGCACTACAATGACGTTTAAATGAAAGGAATTAAAAAAAAAAAAAAAAAAAAAAAAAAAAAAAAAAAGGTGCTCTTCTACAAACAAGGAGGTAAAACCAAGTTCCTGACCCCTGTGGTCATTTAAGATCCCAGCACACATTTTCCTTTAGAACATGGAGTTTGATCCCCAGTCCTCTGGACAAATTCTAAAATTTAGATTATTATGTTCTGCAAACCAAATTTCCTCTGCAATATCAGCTGGATAAAAGTACATTTGTTTAGTGCTGTTATGTACAATGAAACATCTGTTGCTCTCCACTCTGGATGTGGCAGCATCTCAGTAACAGTTGAAAAAATATCAACTTCTGGGACTCCTCGGTATGAAAAGCCTTATATCAGTCTAAGACGCCACTATTAATTAGCAGCTCTGAAATCAGTCAAGCAACTACCTCCCAAAAAAAACTGAAAATGTGAGCCACGTTGTTTGGGTTCCATGCTGGCTTTTGGGCCCATGAAAAAATTCTTAAGGCTTTTAGGACCCGGATTGTTATGTTTCCCAATGCAAGGATACCCCTTTTTCTCTCTAGTCTAGTCTTGACTTATGGAAGGAGGAGGATGGCAGGGTCCAAGATAAAGAAAGTTTGTGGTTGGGAGTCTGAACTCCTACATGGCAGTCTGGCTCAGATTTGGCTTCTGCAAGCAGATCTATATTTTTAGGACTATTGAGAAAACAGATGTTCTCCAGCTAATTCAGAGGCAGAAGCTTTGGACATAGATTCAGATGAATCTGTTAATGAATTACCAAGTGTGTGACTATGTTTACGTTGGACTGAGTTTCAATGATCAGTTTAATGAATACACACACTTCATAGACTTATCCAAGAGGAATATTCATGTTTATACAACTCTGCCATTGCAAGTAAGTACACAAACACACTCCATGATGTCGTTAAGGTAGCCCTTTACATAACTCTCCTAACACAAAACATAAAAAGGAAGGAAAAGTTAAAGCTATCCACAGAGCATACCCTACACTCCCCCACCCAAAGTCACACACCTCACCCACAGCACAACCACCACACACCAGAGAAAATGAACCACAATTTAACTCTTCCCCAATAGGGATTCCAGCCTCCCAGCACTGTAATCCCCAAATTCCACCCCCCCCATTCCCTTCCCCACACACACACCCCTTCACCGTAAATAGATTGCTTACAGCACTCCTTCTGTGTAGTTGTGTACAATTACACACACACAGATTTCTGAAAGGCAGTGCTGAAATACTGGCAAAACAGAAAAGTCGTGAGACTCTGAATGTCAACTTTTGGGGACCAGGTTTTAATTGATTACAACTCAGAAATCTAAATTATTTTCTTGAAACTTCTCAGGAAATCCAATCTTTACTCAAAGATTTTGTACTGAAAATTTGGGAAAGATACACTATGTTTTTCCTGTAAGACAAACAAGTTGAAATCCCACATTAAGTACAAAACAGAATGTAACATTCACTACGCTGTCAAAACTGTACCACCATAAGTATGTAAATATACCTGAACAGACACACACCTCCATTCCATGCACACGTATTTGAATATACATGAACAGACACACCTCCATTCCATTCACATGTGTGTGAATATACATGAACAGACACACTTAATAGGTCATGTTGCAGACACACATACAATTACATGGATCTTACACAATCCTCAGCCAATGTACTGAAGTATAATCAACTTCAATGACAATTACAAAGTCACATCAAAGACAGTATATAGTCCTATATACTTACCTTGATCTGTATAGTTGTCATAGCTTTGTTTAAACAGAATTTGGCCTTTTAGAATATTGTCTGGCCTATTTATGTGGTGGCAAAAGGGTACTGCTAATCACGTATTTATTTTGCTCTGGGCACTTTGTACCTGCATCCCCATTCAGGCCACTAGAAGCAATGGGAGCCACAGGATACCAGCTATCTCCCTATGCTACATGTGTTGCTGGAAGAAAGTGAGATCTGTCTGCTAGTCAAGCATAAAGTAAAAAGATACTAATAGTTTTGAGTTGCCTGTTTATCGATACAGCAGGATATTATGCTAAATTACAGATTTAGATATCAGCAACACTCATCTAATTTAGGTGGTTTGCCCCTCACCTGCTCCCTGGCAAAGTCCAACAGATACCTTGAAATGTAGGTCCCATGCACAAGCTGTGGCCTTGATTCTGACCACAATTACAGCAGAGTAAATCAGGAGTAACTGCAATGAAGTCAGCGGAGATACGCCACTTACAATGATGTAAGAGAGGACAGCAGAATCAGACCAGCATATCTACTTGTTAGTGACTGGTATAGTCAGGGGTCCGTTTCCAGCTGTGCCACTGACTTTGCTGTTCAACTCTAGGCAAGTCACGTAAGTAAAAATTTATTTTAAAAAAAATTAAAAAGCATCCACTAATTTTAAGCGCAAAGTCTGAGATATCAGGTGCTGCTTATCTGAGGTGCTGCAGCTCCTACTGAAATTGACTGGAGTTGTGGGTGTCTCAAATTTGGCATCCTAAATTAGTGGATAATATTTAAAATGTTGGTTTTAACACACATCTCATAAGGGTGACGAGAAGCTTAATGTTTGTTAAAAAAAGAATGAAGATGCAACATGTATTTTTTTGCACCTGAATGATTATTATATTCCTGTTTTAGGGTAGTTCTGGTGACAGCAACTTGTGCTTTGGATGGAAAGCTCTGGTCAATAGAATATTCTCTCTGTCTGTGATGCAATGGATCTGATTAATGCCATTCACAAGACTACAGAAAAAGAAAAGTTCAGTAAAAAGATTAAAAAGAAATCTGATGTGGGAACTGGATGGCTCAAGTAACCAGTAACAGGATTAGGATTCTAATATCTCTGGGCTGCTTGTCGAAATACAAACTTAGTCAGCAATAATTGAAAGCTGTTACCACCCACTGGTGGTGGTTTGGTACCAGGTCTGAAATAAGGTGGGTTCTCAGTCCTGTGCCAGGTGGGCAGGTTTCTACACCACTGCAATTCACATCTTTGCTGCCATTTTCATGGAGGCTAAACCAGCCTCTTGGAATGAAGCACTATGATGGGGAAGCTTGCATTGCTACTGCTGCTGATGAACCTAACCCTATAGTCCTCCAGTCTCCAGGGCTGTCAGCACAGCACCTTTCACCAATACTTAATTCATATTACATTTTTAAATAAAAAAGGAAAATGCTGATCCACCTCCTCCTCTCTATTCTCACTCTCCTGCACAGCTTTCAGCACTGTCAACAGCATCTTATTTCTATCAGTGAATAGTCTTCCAGTTTCCTAAACTCTACTTCCATCCTCCATTTAAGATCTATTCCAGCACATTCAGACCATTTCCACAGATCAGTTAGCTCTACTAGAAAACTAGTATCTGTCTGAGAGGGAAAGAAACTGCATTGACATAATCAACTTATTAATGATAGGTCCATTATTGAATCATCAAGTCAGTGTCTTTTGCTGGCATCTTCCTCTTTGTGTAGCCTCCATAAAAGAATATTTTCTGGTTCAGTAAGAGAGACATTTCAGATGTACTTAATAAATGGATGATTTAAGCATTTGGATTTTCACCAATTACATTGCATTGTGTTGATCATCAATTGCAGCTGACACATTCCAATCCAGAAATGGCTACATTTTAGTAGAGAGTGAAAATATCCTACAGACAGGCACTTGAATTATCAGTGTCCTGCAGATGGACTGTCTTTTTTTTTGGTTTTTTTAACATAACTGAAGAACAGCCATACTAGGTTAGACCAATGGTCCATCTCACACAGTATCCGGTCGTCTGATAATGGCCAATGCCAGATGTTTCTGAGGGAATGAATACAACAGGTAATCATCAAGTCAGCCATCCCATCAGCCATTCCCAGCTTCTGGCAAACAGCCATCCCTGCCCATCTGGCTAATAGCCATTGATGGATCTATCCTCTGTGAACTTATCTAGTTCTTTTTTTAACCTCATTATAGTCTTGGCCTTCACAACATCCTTTGGCAAGGAGTTCCATAGGTTGACTGTGCACAGGGTGAAGAAATACTTCTTTTTGTTCATTTTAAACCTGCTGCCTATTAATTTCATTTGGTGACCTCTACTTTTTGTGTTATGAGAAAGAGTAAATAACACATCCTTATTTACTTTCTCCATACCAGTCATGATTTTATAGATCTCTATCATATCCCCTCTTAGTCGTCTCTTTTCCAAACTGAAAAGTCCCAATCTCATTAATCTCTCCTCATATGGAAGCTTTTACATATCTCTAATCATTTTAGTTGCCCTTTTCTGTACCTTTTCCATTTCCAATATATCTTTTTAGAGATGGAGTGACCAGATCTGCATTCAAAATTCAAGATGTGGGTGTACCATGGATTTATAAAGAGGCAATATGATATTTTCTGTTTTATTATCTCTCTCTTTCCTAATGATTTCCAACGTTCTGTTTTGACTTTTTTGACTACTGCTGCACATTGAGTGGATGTTTTCAGAGAACTATCCATGACTCCAAGGTCTCTTTCTTAAGTGATAACTACTAATTTAGACTCCATCATTTTATATGTATAGATGAGATTATGTTTTCCAATGTTCATTACTTTGCATTTTTCAACACTGAATTTCATTGGCATTTCATCTGCTATCTGCCCAGTCACCCAGTTTTGTGAGATCCCTTTGTAACTCTTCACATTCTGCTTTGGACTTAATTATCTTAAGTAATTTTGTATCATCTGCAAATTTTGCCAGCTCACTTTTTACCCCTTTCTCCAGATCATTTATGAATATGTTGAACAATACTGGTCCCAGCACTGACCCCTGAGGGACATCAATATTTACCTCTCTCCATTCTGAAAACTGACCATTTATTCCTAACCTTTGTTTCCTATCATTTAACCAGTTATTGATCCGGAAAAAGACCTTCCATTTTATACCATGACAGCTTACTTTGCTTAAGAACCTTTGATTAAGTTAGACTTACCAGCCTGTAATTGCCAGGATCTCCTCTAGAGCCTTTTTTAAAATTGGCATCACATTAGTTATCCTCCAGTCATCTGGTACAGAAGCTGATTTAAATGATACATTATATACCACAGTTAGTAGATCTGAAAGAACTCAAATGTGATATTGAAGAACTCTTGAGTCGATACCATCTGGTCCTGGTGACTTATTACTGTTTAATTTATCAATTATTTCCAAAACCTCCTCTAATGACACCTCAATCTGGCACAGTTACTTAGATTTGTCACCTAAAAAGAATGGCTCAGGTTTGGGAATCTCTGGTTTTGCTAAACACCTACAAGATTTTGACCCCTTCATCTGACTGATTTATAACAGGACGCCACTGGTCACATTCCCTCGGTAGTTAAGGCTGAATAATATTTTCATTCTAACCCAGTCTTCAATCATTCATTATATTCTATAGCTTTTATGTTCCAGGCTAAAATTTTTCCATTCTTGGTGTCTCCCTGCAAATGGATTGTTCGCTTCCCCACTTCCCACCCCTTCTCATGTTTGAGCAAAAAAAAGTTCAGGCATTTTTAAGTGCAATGAGACTGGGATGAAAATTACATTTTCCATTATGAATCTTTTTTAAAAATCTTGCAACGTATTTTTTCCTTTTGGAAAAAACTGAGTGTTACAAGGTGAAATAGATGGAAACTGTCCTCATGGAGGAGGGGTGTTCCAGAAAAAACAGGTTTTGATTTGTCCAAGTTAGGAACATTTTAAAACCACATTCTGAGAATACACAATAGACTTTACTCAGGATGTTCAGTAAGGCCCTGAACCTGCACCACTGAAGTCAATGGGAATTTTCCTTTCATACAGTTAGGTTATCTTCACAGTCAACTGGCCAGTTGTCTATGTTGCTGAAATGGACAGGAAGACTGGGCGCTAAAGAAATGATACCTGTGTACCTTCCTTCTCACTGATGTGAGCTGTGCACCAGTTGATCCTCACCCTCTACCTTAGAGGTGGCTAAACGTTAGCTCTGCTGTACACATATACATTTGCAGAGCACTTTGGAATACTCTGGCTTAAAAGGCACTACATGAAGTACACCTGCAAATTTAAAATCCAACCCAAAGCCACAAAAAGAGTTTATTTTCAAGACATAAGAGATTCTTAGCAGCAAGGTAAATTAATAGTTAACACACTTCAAACTTCCTATTTTCAGTATTAAGGAGGCAGTACCACATAAACGGGGCCAAAAACCTCTTAGAATTGTTTTTTGAGTTAACTCAAGTGACGCACCCCATTGGCCACTACAGTTCCTTACTCTCATAGCCCAAGTCCCTTAATAACCAAGAGAAGGAAGACATGTGACTAAATAGTTTTTGCTACAAAAACTAAAACAAAAACCCACTAAAGTCCTCTGACTGGGGCTCATACACAATCAAACCAGAGGATTCCTGTCATATGAGTTATCTGGTGCAGTATGTCAGCTTTCCAATAAGCAAGCCTAAGCATATTTGTTTTTACACAGCACTTTCCACACCAAGTCACATTTCCATTCCCTCCCCTTCTCACGCTTTTGTATTCCATAGTCCCCATCAACAATTAGCGGAAGTGATTGACTGTGCCTGTTCTCACTGTTCCCAGATGTTTCTCTTCCTCTAGTGAACTCTGAAGACCGTGCAATATTTGACATGACAAGACTTGGAAGTCTTCTATAACAGTTGTATGTAGGGAGACCGAGAAAGCCAAAGAACATGGAGGTTAGTCCAATTTACAAGATGGGGCTCTGACAGCAGTAGGTACCGAAGCAGTGGGATTCATACATTGAAGTGCCCTTAATCTCTAGGGACACTGACCCAGAAGACCGGAATTTTAAACTACAGAAAATTTTTTATTTAAAAAAAGAATCAGAATAAAAGAATGTTTACAGAGTCAGCTAGCTTTTCTACTGGTTTTATGCCATTAAAGCAACAGGATTTAAAATGTAAATTAACTTTAGTGCAGTCAAAAACTAAATCCTGTTGTTTATACTTTAGAAGGAAACATGCTCATGCAAAGGAGCCGATATATGCTACAGCTCCAGAACTTATTCCAATGCTGCTCACTCTTCTCCAGCATGCACAATTTGCCATCCTCTAGCATACACAAATATGTATTCAATGTGTTATGAATAACTATGCACAGGACACAATTGTTCTCTCTCTCACACACTCATACACAAACCCAACGCATTTTTCAAGATCAATATAACTGAATGGACACAATTTTTGAGCTCTTAAAGAACCATAGAAACTGAAGATGGAAAAGAGCTCTTAGATCATCTAGTCCATTTTTCTGTCAAGATTGGATTATTCCCTGCAGCACATTTTTAGTGTTTTGTCCAGTCTTGTTTTTAAAAGTCCAGAGCAATGAGTTTTTCACAGATTCCCTATTTCACAGATTCCCATGATATTTTGCTAAAGTTTTCCCATTCCTATTGTTATACGCCATGTACCACTCTAAATAATTCCTCTTCCTCAATAGCGTTAACAGCCTTTAAAAATTAGACATTTGTGCTTCCTTCCAATCTATATACAGAAAGACTGAAAGAGCTCACTAAGTCATCCCACTAGCTCTTGATAGTTCAAGGAGAGCCCAAAAATATTAACTTCCTGCACAGGGCCCAGAAAAGCTCCAGCCTACCACAATAATTATTTGTAACATGAAGCAACCCACACACACAAAAAATACATTAGTTCCAGGAAATTCCAATAAGCCAAAATATGGTTTAAACCCCACACCTCAGTTTTATAACCTTTCTTCCAGTATCTCATTCATTAGGTTGTCTCCCATTAAGGTTATTCAATAAACCAGGGTGGATAAAAATCAATTTTAAAGCAAAAAATCAGATATTTTTAATTTAAATTGCATACAGATTAAAAACCTTTTTAAAATTAAATTTGAAATTGACAGCCTATCCTGAAACCTACACTTCTTATAATTTAAATAATTAATTTAAATCCAAAAATAATATTAAGCAGTTCATATTTGCTGTCACATTTTAAAGAAAGTCAAACCACTGAACCAGTGGAAGTCACTGGCTAAGCCCCTGGACCTTGAGTTTGCTGAAGTGCTAGGTCAACTTCTGATAGCAGTAGCCTCTTCCACAGATGCAGAGAGAATATTGTTTTTCATTTCCATGTATCCAACTAGATCAGTTCAATGACTACCACATTCAAAGTTTAAAAAACAACTGGGAATGGAAAAAGAAGGAAAGCTTGTTTTCTTCCTACAATCTATGAACAAAGACTAAGTGTGAGAGAATGAGAATTAGTAATTTTAAAATCTTGAAGGATATGGTGACCAGAAACAATCAGCTCAACTAACTACAGATATTTCCTTTGTTTATTAAATCAGTTAGTACGAAATGCAAAACATATTTTTTAGAAACTTTTTCTTATGTATCTGGGCACAAAAAGCATTTTAAATTTAAATGTGAATTTCTATTCAAATAGAGCTTGACACAAACTGCAAGCAAAAAGATGAATCATCTAATAAAGACTTCAACTATATAATTACATAAATAAAGGTGTAGTTATATGGGATCTTCCTGGTCAGCAGAAAGAAACATCACTGTTGATTTGCAAATTTACACTAAATTTGGTTTGGTAACCAATGAGAAACAATCTTTCTTCAGGAAAATAATGAAAAAGTGAGGATTTAAATCTAGGTTTCTAGCTTGCTGATTTAAATCATTATTAAAAATCAGTACTTTAAATCACTTTGATTTAAAACTATCCACCCTAAAATACTGTGTCTGAGTATATTCAATGCCCATTTACTTCTTTTAAAAGATAGCAATACATCACGTACACAAACGGGTGGAGCTGGACAAGATTTTTGCCTGATTTTTGGTCCTTTAGACAGCCTCATTCACGACACCATTCTGTTACATTCCCAGAGGATCCTGAGTGAAGCACAAGTCCTGTAGTGCAATAATGTAATTAAAGAATATCATAATGCATACATCCAAGAGAGCATGAACAGCCTTAATTCTGACATTGCCTAACTTCTGAATTCTTGACTTTTCAACCTTAACATTCTTTTAACATTGTTTTGCTTGTTTGTTTTGGATGCATTTTATATACACACACTACACGATATTATATAATCAATCTTGAGTTTCAAGATAGCTAGCCAACTTTTATGGCATATGTTCACCTTTTACCCTTTGTCACTTTTTTTTCCCCTTTGAAATACCATATTCTGTGGATAAATCAAGCTGAATGGTTTAAGCAACAAGCATTGGTTAAAATTTTCATCCCTTAACCTCTTTTCATCTCTCCAAACCTAAGATATTCCACTAAAGATACACATGCACTCAGAGAAATGGAACCACTCATATGAGTCAAGATGCTTATGCCGAAGTGTCTGCAGGATCAGTTCCTGAGACTGAACTTATTGAAAGGCAGGGACTATGACGGTTCAATTTTTGGGCTCAGTTCTACCACCTTGCTGATGTTGAATCATACTTTTTCTTCACATGTTATCCTTTTGCTTTAACTGAAACTACTTGCACACTAAAGCACTACACTCCTGTGATTACTGTGGCAGAATTAATCCCTGTATTTATACAACCCAAAGCTTCTTGCCCGAGCTTAATAATAATCTAACAAACCTAGACATCAAGCAACATAAAGCGAGTTTTCCATTTTCATGTGGCAGGACCACACAGCCTACAAAGAAAATAAGTTTATTATGAGGCAGAGTAAAGACACTAACTTTATGTTGTTAGATAAGACGTTTCCTTTTTACTCTTTTCAGTATTTCAAAGTTGAAAATCCCAATGAAAGATTTAAATTAAGAGCATTTTTTGCATGCCACACGAAGTTGGCTGCCCTGGTCTGTAGCTATTCAGGGATCTCGGACTCTAAATTCAGCCCACAATATAGATAAAAGAAGTCAAATTATTTTTTTTTTTGAATTGCTGAATTACTAGTATAACATTAAAAGGAAAAATGTGCCCTCATACCCCTGAATAACTCAAAATTGCATAAAGAGATTCTCAAAAAAAAAAAAAAAAGTGTATAATTAGATCCTATCTAAACAGACAAAACTGTTCTTAAACTAGCATTAGCTTTACCTTGTACTAGCGAACAGAAGGTGAAGGGGAATTACTGGTCACCGTTTTACCTCCCAACCCTCCTTGTATAGGAGTTTAGTGTTTGTGAAAGATGACAGCTTGACAGATCAGGAGGCTGAAATCATCTCCTCACAGAGCAGGCACGGCACAGACAACACCAATGGAAGTCTGATGAATCTCCTACCCTGGATAGTGATAGGTCAGGTGTAGTGAAGAGACTCTGTGGCAGATAGGAGGACAACTGGTAAAGAGTGGGTCACATAGGCAGGGTGCCTGAAGACAATGAGAGTAGTGTGGTGGATTGAAGGCAGTTGGAAGTGCTGACTATACACACTGAATGCAAGAGCCTATACTATAAAGGTCTAGCAGATGATCTACCTCAGAACACTTGCCTCAATTAATGATCCACTTGTTGTGCTACCAGGAACTCAGAACAAAACACTGGTGTCCCCGAGGAGACCCTGGAGACTGTGTGGAGTGTGCAGTAATCGCACAAGGTTCACCAAACTGCTTCACCAATATTCCTCAAACCTGCCCTAGTGGCATCATCTTTGGAGGGGGAGTCACCATTCAGTGCTTGGCCCCTCTGTCCAGAAATCCCATAAAAGCCCTAACTACTGTGACAGTTTGTGTTATGGACACCTATCTACAAGGAACTGAACTGAGATCACCAATTCATTTCACATATACTATCAAACATGTCAGACGGTAACAACTTTCAGTTAAGTTGTTACCAACCTAAACTGGGCTTGTATGAGAGACCCTGGGTAGAAAAGGGAAAATGGTCTTGTGGCTAAGGCTCTGGCGGGTACTCAAGAAATCTAGGTTCAATTCCCATTGCCACCCCCAGACTCTTTGTATGACATGGGGCAAGTCACTTAATCTCTCCATTCCCCATCTGTAAAACGGGAACAAACAATACTTCCTTTCTCCTACCTCTTGTCTGTAGCGTGTCTGGAGATTTTAAGCTCTTCAGGTAAAGTGTCCTACTGTGTTTATATACACCTATACATTTACATGTGCACCTAGCACACTGGAACCCCAACCTTGGTTGAGGACTGTAGGTCTCTCATAGCAGGTAGCAAAGTTTCATAGTAGCATATTGCTGCATTAAAAGGAGTTAATATTTCATTAGCTACGAAGTTAAAACAATGGAAAGTTTACATGGAACTTTTTTCCCCACTTGAGAGGTGGAGAACCTGAGCCCTCAATCATTCACCAATGCAAGGCATATACCTTCCCAATCCCAGGAAGTAACTAGAGCACAGATTCAGATAGCTAGAGTGATGATTTAAAGTTCCTAATCCACTGCCTCATCTTCTCTTTCCTTAGGCCATACCATTTAGTTCCCATTTCCATCACAGAAACTATGATTAGTACTCACTCAACAGCAGCAAATTCCACTCCTACCATCTGATGTTCCAGAAGGAATGCTAAAGCAAGATGAAAGCTGCATCCCAGAGGCCGAAACACTCTTTGAAGAAGCCAGAGTGCTGAGTTGGTTCCCACAACTACTACTTACTACACAGGAACTAAGTATTATTTTGTGTCCTCCTCCCACTTTCACACCCATGCTTCTTCCCTAAGCCCACTTTTTGATATGATCCACCATGTCTTCACTTCCTCCCTTCCCTTTGAAGTCCCCACTCAAAACACAATTCTTCCAAAAGATCCATAAACCCAAGTTCTCCCAGTTAAAACCCAGTCCACTCTCGCTTTCTCAATGGGCACCAGTCTGTTGTGATGGGATCCAACTGCTAAATCCCATGTGCTACTAACCTTCCTGGGTCTGGGTAGTGATTGTTCACTGTTCTTCACTCTGGGTCACTCAGATACAATGCCCAGGAGCAAACCCTAAATCTGATGACATGCTTCTTGAAGAGTGGGACCTCGAAATCTGACTGCCCAGACCCTAGAACCAGTCACTCAGCCCTCCCGAGTCCCCAGTTGGTTCAACATATTCCCCCTAGAGTCCACCTGATATTAGGAGCTCTGAGTTCCTAATTACACCCTTCAGGGATAACATGACAGTAAAGCAAAGCAACAAAGACTTAGCAAAAGAATTTCTTAAAAAAACCACACATTTTTCCCTTAAAAAGCAGAGAGGAGTTACAGATCTATGGAAAACAAAATGCTGAATCCAACCTCCTTAGTCTGATCTTCACTCTCATCTGTGTCCAAGGGTTTGGACCAATTCCTTTAGAGGTGGCAAAGTCCCTCCTGCTTCCACCCCTCCAGCTGTGTCTTCTGTTTCTAGTGATTAAATTGCTTCCTCTATTTAAAAAAGCACCCCTTTTAAAAAAAGACTCCATACCTCTTTGGTCAAGTGGAGCAATTGCAGCTCTCCCATCCATATGTTTAGACCATAAGGGAGGTTGTATCCAGGCCTCTTCCCTCTCCACCCTCACTTGTTTCTGGGTACACAATCCAGCCATCCTCCTATTTCATCAGGGGAGAGTCATTCAATGCAGATGGTCCTTGATTGCACTGTCACAGCTTCCCAGATATAGCTTCCCCAGTAACTGTCAAGTTCCCACTATCAAAAAAAGTGTGCAAAGCCACTTTGATTTTGACTTTGATTACAATCAAAACAGAGGCTGAATTATGACATTCACAAAACAAAAACGGAATTCATAAGCTCACTCAGATATATTCCCCCATTATGGACAAAAACTGTGGAACCAGTATGGCATGTGCTAACACCTACACTCTAACACTTGGCCTGCTGTTGTTCCCCATTCCCTGTCCTTCATCTGTATGTTGTCTATTCAGGCTTTCCAGAGCAGGGACCATAAGTACTTATAAGGTCCTCATTCATAATATTTAGCGTATTTATCCTCACACCTCCATGAGGTATGGAAATATTATTATGCCCATTTAACAGATGGGGAACTGAGACACAGAGTGACTGACCTACCCAAGGCCATACAGGAAGTCTGGGGCAGAGCAGGGAATTGACCCAAAGTCTCCCAAGTCCTAGGCTAGCAATCTAACCACTAGTTTATCCTTCCTCTCCTCCAGTTTGGAGCTGCTGGAAGATCAAGAGCAATTTTATTATTTACACAGCACCAACAGCAAGCTAGCTTGAAAAATTGCCTGTAAAGTAGCTAAAGTTTTGCTAGTGCTATATAAAGTAATTACCATGTCAGAGATTTCATAACATTGTAGGTAGTGCATATATATGTACCATCGCTCCCAAATGATAGAATGTCAAATCTGTGTTTGTATTTGTGTGTATATCTATAGCTATCTGTACTGTTGTACCTTACAAAAGATCTCACCCCTTCCAGTCCAACTATAGCTACAAACAAGTTTTGTCTTGAGCTCATGGGCTACGTTCCTGTTTTGGAACAGAAAGACCCAAGTTCTGTCTTCATTAATGACCAGAACGTCTGTTCAACCATTGTATGTGATATAGCTGACAACCATGAAATATATGCTGCAACAAATCTGTTATGCTTCCCATTATGCCAACACTACATAATGTAAACTGCCATGCTAAATTATATAATAATGTAAAAATCCCTAGACACTGTATTATAAAGCTGAAGTATAAGTGTCATAATTAAGGACAACAAAAAACGTGGATTGCATTTTGGTGTTCTACAAACAAAACAGAACTCCCAAACTATATGGAATTCATATAAAAATACTTCATGTAATTTAGACAATTCACTATTATACAAATTAGCATTAATTAAACTGGAGAATTATAATCCAGATATTGAGAACATGTAAACAGCAGCAGTTTGGGATTCTTTCCTCTAGCATCCACTTTAAGAGTAACACATTAATCAGACGGCAGCAGATATTGCCATGCCAAGATTAGGACTACACCACCATTTCCACACATTACAATTACTAGAAGTATTTCAATGGTTACACGGTATCATACAGCCAGCCACCACTATCTGTCTATATAAGACATCAGTTTCTTTCCATCATGTGCAAAATATATTCCACTCAAGGACATCAGTCCCTCTGTCCCTCCCCACCTGTCAGGCCTCGTCTCTTACCACATCACTCTCTTCCCTACCAAAAGATGTCAACCTTGATGCTCCATTTCTGCACTGTCTTTCATGGCACCCTAGATATGGGGCACATTCTTGTGTAAATGTAGTTTTATTCTGAAAAGTGACTATGTTAAATGGTACCTTTCTCAACAGATCTGCCCAGCATATGAATCCAGATTCAGAATCAGCTCTACTGACTTCCATGTCAGTGAAGCTTTGAGTACTTTTTACTTCTGTTAACCCTGTAGAGCCAGCACAGAGGACTACAAGCTGGATTGTACAAGCTGCCCAGTTGTTGTAAAATTCTATCTGCGGAGTCAAATTCTGCTCTCAGTTACAACTGTATAGCTCCCTCGAAGGTAGTCTGGAGGACATAAGTTGAAGTCCATGCGGCCACATAGATATCACTAAGGGCACAAATTAGCCCATGGAATGTTTATTACTGGAAATGATTCATGAGAAAGAAAAAACAAACAGATTGTCTCTCAGATCTCAGGGCTGGGAGGCAGAAAAAAAAAGCATCTTTGACATTGAGACAAACATAATACTCCACCATGCCAATTTTACAGTCACTTTTCCAAGTAGACCTGACCTTCAAAATTTCAGCATCACTATCTACAACTAAAAGCAAGGAGGACACATAAGAAGTCTTTCTATATCTGCAGGATATCACTTCCTTACTTGTTCATATCCTATTAAAAAAACCCAGTAAATAACCTTACATGCTGCATAGCATGCAGCATAGCACATACTCCTCTCTGGCCAATGACTACAAAGGAATGTCTAGCTGTCAGCAGAGCTATCAATTCCTGTCCTACTCCTATTCTCTCCACACGTTTTTCCCACCTCCCACATATCCAACTGATTAGCACAACACAGTCTACCCCTTCCCATAGGCCAACAGCCTCATGTTCCATGCCTCTGATCAGTTTCTGCCCCTCTCCTTGGTTCTTCCAGGCCCATGGCTCACTCTTGTGATTCAATTCACCTACTTCCTGCTGGTCTGCAAGCCCACAGGTGCTGCTGGGGACGGGGAAGGAGGGAGGGGGAGGGCAGATCAGGAATGCAAACTGGGAGACAGAGGAGGTGGTTTAAAAGAGCAACTATACTTTTCCATAAACCGAGCTGGTAATCAGCTTGTGGGATGTCAAGAAGCATAAAGATGAGAATCCCTGTCGTTATCCTAGCTACTGTAACTGCAGGCGCTAATTCTTTTTTATCTGATGCACAGGAGCTTTCAGATTTGATTGTGAAAGTTCCAGAGCTTCTCCTCACCTTGCACAACTCTTTAGTCCATTAGCCCATTAAGGGAAAGATCGGATTTCAAAATTGCAAGAAGGTAGAAATTTGGGACACATTGTTTTCTGGGTCACGTCAGGAAGAGACAGGGACAGTTCCAGATTCCATTTTAGGGAGATGTTTCCCTCTCCTCTCCCGGGTGAAAGAAATAGCATTTCCAGATAAGTTTGTGTTCCAGGGTCACACAGGTAGCAGTTTCCCTCATTAACTCCACTGGAAAAATTCACTAGCTAACACTTTCACCTGCTGCTGTCACAAATAACTCAAAGAATGATGTGTAGTCCTCTTTTTGCCCCTCCCAGCATTCATGAGGAGACACAAAGTATTTTGTACAAGACTGGAAAGGAAGAATTATTTTATAGAAATACAAGGTGGATGGGGTAACATTTTATGTTGGGCCAATTTCTGTTGGTAAAAGAGACAAACATTTGAGCAATACAGAGCTCAGAATAAGCTTACATCTGCTTATGTCAGAATGAGCTGTGTGTAACACGAAAACTTGTCTCTTTCACCAACAGAAATTGGTCCAATAAAAGATATTATTTCACCCACCCTGTCTCTCCCACATCCTGGGTCCAACATAGCTACAACGACACTGCAAACATTTATTAACTATGCAACCACTAACTGCTTTGCTATAGTGGAATCAAGAGATGGAGGGAGAGATCCTCAGTTGGTGTAAGTTGTCATAGTGTCACTGAAGTCCACAACACCATGAGAATTTAAATCACTTGATGATCCATCCTGGAGCGTCTACACCAGTGTTTCTTAAACTTTTAAGTAGCAAGTACCCCCTAACTTCTGAAAATTTTAATAAGAACCCCAACACCCAATCTTCCACGGGATTCTATATTTACCGACTAACGTGAGCCATATACTCAGCCCTTCTTCCAACATATAAGGCCATGATATGACAGATGTCAGACCTAGTGTGGGTAGGGTTACCACCTTTACACCAGGGGTGCACAACTCAAGTATGTACCCGAGCTAGAGGTGATGTTGGCCAAAACTAGGAGGCTTTGAGCGGCATGCCAATGCTGGGGAATATAAAGCGCCGCGCCAAATTTTTTGCCACAGATTTGAGAGGAGGAAGGGGTGAGAGAGAGACAGGAAAGGAGGGTGAGAGAGAGAGAGAGAGAGGAAAAGAGGGTAACTGGTAAAATCTGGGACTGTCATAGTTGTCAATTTCACTGCTCAGATACAGCAGTGACATTGACAAGTTTTCTGGGCACTGGGCTTTGAGCCAGGGAGGGGGACTGCCACCTGGCCAAGTTGCAGGCGGCTGCTGCCTGGCTGCCAGTCCAGGAGGTGGGCGACTGCCACCCAATCCAAGCTGGGGCAGAGGAGGCTTCTGCACCGGCTGGGACCCAGGGATGTGGGCAGGCGGTTGCTGTGCATCTTCAAGCCAGGGCGCTGGAGGCTGTCCCTTGGCTCGGAGCCAGGTCACGGGTGGCTGCCACCCAGCTGCGAGCCCAGCTCGCAAGATGCAGGAGGCTGACGCCAGGCTCCCACCTGGGATCTGTGACCGGACAGGAAGCGGGGGGGCTGCCGCCTGCCTTTCCCGAAAGTTGGCAGCTGCCGCCTGCCTCCCCTTCACTCTGTTTTTCTCTGGGTACCCCCTGCCTGTGTCTCACATACCCCCAGGGATACACGTACCCCAGGTTGAGAAACTATGTTATAAATCATTTGGGTAATTGCAAAGGGTAAGTTCACTGAGCACAGCCCAGTGATTTAGCAACTAGCTCCTCACTTTACAGTGCTAGAGAATCTAGTGGTATGAGGTTTATCTTGGGCTATTGCAAATCAGTTTAGCAGGAACTGGGAGCATCCAGTTTACAGGAACTCTGCAGACTTCCAACCTTCCCAAGAGCAAGATTTTGGTGTCAAAATATAAATGCTTCACTAGTGCAGAAGGAAGAGGAGAGTCAGCACAGAGAGCACCGTTTCAGAAAGAAAGCATCTGTCATACTCCTCTATTATGTCCTACAGTTCTTCCCCCAACTCTCCTTTCTTGCTTGAAATGGATAAGATCCTGAAATTCCCATCCTGGGTGGTGAGCCACAACAAAATGGGCTCGCTAAGACTCATCAATTTGTTTTCACTTTATTGGACAACCCCTAAAATAGGACAAATGAGAAAGAAGGAGAACATTTACACCTTCCATTCAGGAAAAAGTAGTCTTTGGTTTTCCCCTCACCACCTAATTTTCATGGTTTTTTAAAGGACTTTCCTCTGCTTTTCATCAAAGCTTGTCAACACTTTCTATGTCAAGTCTGCCAAGTGGCACAGATACATCCGCAATGTAGGACTAGAAAGCATCACAGTCTCCCAGCTATAGCTCGTGTATATTTCTTTCTCAATACTTTCTCTTAAAATTACTCTCTCTTTTATTTCACTTTCTGTTCACACCTTCTTAGTCTTCCCCTTGCTGCCTCTCATCTGAAGAGCCCAATGAGCAAGAATTAAATGTCTCAGCAATAAACGTGATCTCAGAACAAGACACAGAAGAGAGAAGGATGAGCAAAATAAAAATTGCTGTCTGATGAAAGCTCCCTTGACAACTAGAGTCGCACTGACAGGCACCACTGAAATAGGAGAATGATGCTCCAAAACAACAGCCAAGAAAATGTTATGAAAGAGGGGAAAAAACAGCTAAATTGATCTTTTCAAATGAAGATGACACTGTCAAATGGGTATGATAAAAGTTCCTAACACAGCTGTACTGCGACTACAACAGAAGACAGAAAACCACTGAAAAATACCACCCAACCTGAAAAAATATGACCCATTTTAGGAATACAATAGACCTCAGCTGTGCAAGAAGAGGAAAGGAATCTATTAGTTCGGGAGAAGGGGGGGGGGAGGGAGTGAAAAGAAGGTCTTTGTTAATTTTTAAGTCTTGAATTACTCCCAACTGAGTCAATGGCAAAACAGCTACTGACTTCTGTGAGAGTACGATCAGACCATAAGGGTATGTCTACATTGGGATAAAATACCTGCACTTGGCCTGGGTCAGCTGACTCGGATTCACAGGTCTCAGAATCAGGGACTGAAAAATTGCTGTGTACATATTCTGCCTTGGGCTGAAGCCCAAGCTTTGGAAACCTGTGAGGTGGCAAGTCCGAGAACGCAGGCTCTAGCCCGAGATCAAATGTCTACACAGCAATTTTTAGCACCGGAGCCCAAGCTGCACAAGCCTGAATCAGCTGATCTGGGCTAGCCACGGCTGTGCCACAGGACTTTATCCCCATGTAGACATACCCTTAGTGGCATATGTGCAAATATCTACCACTGTCCAGGTGGCAACCTACTTAGCAGGCTTAGCAAAGAGGCCAAGAAGTTAACAAACACAGACAATGAATGACTGTCTGCCCAAGAGGTGGTCCCTCTGGGACAAGATTGAAGCAACCCTGGGGAAGAAGATGCTCTTTATAGTTAACCAAGAGAACTAGAAACAGAATGTTTGGGTTCTATTCTTAGCTCTGCCAAAGACACTCTGATTTGGAAAAATCCCTTAATCCCCTCATGTCTCAATTTCTCCATGTATAAAATTAGGATAATTACAATCACCCTATGATGTTCAATGTTTATAAGGCATTTTGAGATCATCAGATGGAAGTTGTAAAGTATTACTGGTGCTGTGGCAGAGATGGATGCCGAGACACTATTGTGAGGGACACACTGGACACACCCAATTAAATTAGAGAAATCTCATTCTGCCTAATTTTGAGCACACTAACACATTGTAGGTTGAAAATTTTACTCACACTACTGGGCTCATGTTTCACTTCAGAGAGTGACAAAAGAATTCTACAGAACTAATTCTGCCCATTAAAAAGCTGTGTATTTCCCCTTTTGTTTTATACCACATATTCAGCAGGGCCTATATGTTTGCATTTGTTTGTTTTTCCATGAAAAAAAACTGAAAAAGCATAGAAATGGAATTAGCTGATAGTTTCCTTTTGGTCTGGTAGGCGCATCCTCATGTTGCCTCCTGTCGCTGAACAGCTGCAGCAAAATCTAGACCCCTCAGCAGTGGGAGCAGGAATTCTGGAAGTCATTGCCAGAGGCATGAAGGCCAAGTGTGGTGGATTCCAAAAAAGGAATGGAGATGTATATAGATAACAAGAATATTCTGAATTAATAGCAAGGATTAAAAATATCAATGAAATTTTGAAAGGGATAAATTCTCCACCTTCAGATTATAAATCAACCTCTAACTATTGGAGAAGAGGAAAAAGTGTCCCTATGAGCAAGTTATTCTATACTGCCTGCCTACTACAGAGTTTCTTTCACATTCCTCTGAATCAGCTACTGCTGGCTACTGTCAGACAAGACACTGGACTGCATGGCGCACTGGTCTAGAGCTGGTCAGGAATTTGAGAAAAGGGTGTTATGTTGGAAAATGATGATTCATCAAAAACTACTTTTTTTTTTTTTTTTTTTTTTTGCAGCAAATAGTTGATTTTGAAAAAATGTTTGGTAAAAACTAGAGTGAGCCACTGACCCCACCCCAGAACAGCTAATAACTCAGTAGTGAAAGCACTCATGTAGGGTGTGGGAGACCAGGTCTAAGTCCCTATTCTGCCTGATAATGAAGCAGGGTCTTGAACCTAGTTCTGCCACATGCCCAGTAAGTGTCCTGACCACCCAGCTATTGTGGGGTGAGGCATTTGCAGTCTCACCTGTAGGAGCTTTTTCATTTTGTATAAATAATTAAATAGTCACCAAAGGAGGGACTTGAACCTGGTCTCCTATCTCTCAGATCAGTGCCCTAATCACCAGGCTATTGAATCTGGGACTAGCTCACTCCAAAATTTAAAAAGGTCTCATGTTAGCCACCTGGCTATTCTGGGGTGGGAGTGTCAAGCTCTCTCACTACATTTTCATAAAGTCTTAGTTTCATCTCAATTTTTAAAACAGGAATAGTTTTAAAATTATGGAAATTTTCATGGGATAGGAAAACCATTTCTTGCCAATCTCTTCACCGCTCTGCTCTAGTCTGACCATTCCTCTGTACCTATCATTCCAACAATAGATTGCTTTTATTAACATCTGAGAGAGTTCTGAGCTATTGACCCCTGGGAAACAGAGTTCTGAATTAGAGTTTGAGTGCTTCAGATTAGAGGCTCCAATTCAGTCTCACCGCAGAGATATGTCCATGTGCCAAAGTTTGGGCATATTTAGTCTGGTTTACTGCTTTGAGCTCATCTCTAGTTAAAATACACTCAGACTCTCCAGCATTGTACATGAAATATCAAATCCTGATAAAGAAATGTGCCAAACAAATCACATGGCTGAGTGAGGGGAGTAGTTAGTGCAGAGTGTGCTGTTCTCTCCCTTTGCCCAGTCATACTTTGCAACCCTGGCACTCTGCATGCAGCTGGGCTGGATTTGATTAGTGCATGAAAGGGAGGAAGCTGAGTGGCCAATGGAGGGCTCCAGTCCTCCCTCCCCAGCACCAAACTGTACATCCTCTTCTCAGAGACACAAGATGGGCAAGGTTATATCTTTTACTGGACCAATTTCAGCTAGACCGGAAGAAGAGCTCTGTGTGGCTCGAATGCTTGTCTCTATCAAAAACTGAAGTTGGCCCAGTGACAGATATTACTTTACCCACCCTGTGTCTCTAATATCCTGGGACCAACATGGCTACAACACAGCAAACATCCTCTTCTCAAGCAAAGAGCCCAAGCAGGAACAGTGTGTGGGGTGCTGCCTCTTACACGGCCTACACCTCTCCCTCAACTAACTGCTACTCCTCCGCCGCATACACATGGTCACATAGACCATACACCCCCTCCCCCCCATGCACCTGAAGGCAGCTCCTCTTGTAACAAAATACTAAAATTCAATGCTAGACTTCTTCTTATCAGATGCAGACATTGCCAAGCCAATTTGCAGCAGCCTCATCAGCAAAGAGCACAGACAGCCCCCAGACCACCACCCCACCTGGTCAGAGGGCACCCATCTGATGTGTGACATTGTCTTTGGCACAGCCGCATGTGGGATCCTCTTGTTGGACCCAGGTGTGAAAGCTAGCTGCACATTGACTCGGGCCCATCTGGAATCAGTTCAGAAGGGCCCATGACTAGGCTGAGAGGCAGCTACTACAGAAACCAATTAAAGGGAAGGGGTCCCTTCTTCTGCCCCACAGCTGTACAAGGACAGAGCAGCAGCATGCAATGTACAGAGAACTCCTCCTTCCTGCCCCCAAAGTACTGATTTTATGAGGCAGGATAAACAAGCACTGCACGGAGGACACTCCTCCCCACCCACCCAACCTGTTGTTGTTGCTCGCTGACAGGCAGAGCCTGCACGGCAAGGAACACAATCTCCCAGCACTCGGGTGCTGCTGCTGCCAGTGGCAGGAGCACGCACGGCATGCAAGACAAGTCCGCACCCCTTCCCCGCAAGTGCAGTTCCTGAGCCCCAGCGGCAGGCACTGACCAGCAGCGGCTTCCCCGCATTTCCTAACAGCTGTTGCTGAATGCCAGAAGCGTGCAGGGGGCACCTCTCCTCGCGCACCCCCCAGCTGTTGCTATGTGACAGGAGAGGCAGGCATTGCACAGATTCGCAGCTGCTGCTGCTGCAGGGCAGAAGGCACATGCACCTTTCTTTAGCACGCCTCCCCCAACCCGTTGCTGCTAAATGGTAAGGGGTGTGTCCGCACTGCCCAGGAGACCCCCACACACACACACACACACACGCGCGCGCGCAATCCTAGTTGCTGCTGCTGCTGCTGACAGGAGGAGCGCGCGCTGTCCGGGCCGCAGGGCTGAGTGCGGACGGCAGTCCCTTTAGCCCTGTCATCAGCACGAGAAGGGGGAGGGGGGGCGTGGCAGGCACTTACAGGGATGTGCACTCGCAACATGCGTCTCTTCTGGCTGGAGCTTTTCCTGCTGGAAGCATCTTTCTTCTTGGTGTCCATGGCCGTGCTTCCCATCCCGCTAAAGAAGGCTTAACTCCAGGGGCTGGCTCGAAGCAAGGCTCCTCTCCTCTTCCACCTCCCTCCCACCACTGTCCACCACCAGCAGCCAATCTGGGCTTGTTTTCAAACCCGCAGGAACTGGGGAGAAAGGGGGTGGGGGAACCACAGGGGAAGGGAGGAGTTTCTCCAGCTGCGGGTTTTTTTTTAATCGGGGATGAGAGGGTTGCTAGGGGCTCCCGTCTCCTCCAGGAGCAAGAGCTTGAGACATCCTTGAAATTGCGGCTCAGTTAGTTTACAACTCTTCCTCCCGTTCAAAAATATCCCGAGACTCCTGGCGGAGGAGAAACTTTCTTCCCTTTTGCACAGCGGAGTGACATGTCCCCCATTACACGTGCCCTCCCTGGGGAGAAAGAGGAAGGTGCAAAAGTTGAGCAGCTCGACGCTGTTTGCAAAGAAACACAATCCCTGCAGTCCGGATCCTGCGGCCGGGTCCGTCCTCCTCTGTCAAGCAGGAGGCGGAGCGAGGGCAAATGCTCACACAGACACACACTGAAACGTGCCTTCCTCTGTGCTGCCTGCAACAACCAAGCCAGAGCCCCCCAGACAGCGGCAGCTCGAGCAGGGCCGGAGGCACGAGAAACTCACGCAGGCCTGCAGCAGGCGGTGGCGCAAACGCACATCGCAATGTGCCTGCGGCGGCTCCCCGTTCCCGCTGCACGCCGGAATCCCAGGCAGCGCGGACGGCAAACGGGAGACAGCCCCCAGCCCCGCCAAGGAGGAGTTGCAAACGCTCCTTGCGATCTGGCCCTGCTGCAGGCAGGAGGCTGAGCTCAACAGGAAGTGCAGCAAATCGTAAAAGACTTTCTCCCCGGGCTGACACCGCTCCCGTTTACATGCGTCTCGGGCCCACTGACGCCGAGGTCGCTCTGCACAAGCACAATGCTCCAGTCCAACCCAGCGCTCCCAGGCTTCCGGATCTTCCCTACTAATTCAGCGTCTGATCTGACGGCCACCGAGCGAGTGTTTGGGGGGCGGGGTTCGCACTTGCTGATGCGCCAGGGACCGAGTGACTGGATCTCACGCCTCCAAATAAAAAAGAAAGAACCCGCGACATTCTGCCCCGCTCCGCCCCCCAAGGCACACGGGGCCCCCCTCCCTGGGATTCCTCTTGGGCGTGCCATAAAATACAGGAGAAGGGGCTTGTGTTCTCCGGTGGCATCATCCCACCGCGTGCAAAAGGCACTGTGTACCCACCCCCTTCCTCCTTCAGCCACACTCCTCAACGTGGCTGACTGGCCGAGCCCTCGCCACACCGCCCTGCCCCTGCTTCCAGGAGCCAAACAGCTGTTGCGCAATTTGTATCGCTAATAACAACCTCATTGCTGCAGTGACCAAAGAAGGCCAGTAGGTGGCGCTGACCACAGCTGGCCGCAAACCTGCCAAACTATAGTATGACTACTATAGACCGTGAGAGACACGTCGATGCAAACTCCAGCTTCCTTTATTCCTTGTGGCTGGAGGGAAACGTGCCAAAGAGAAGAGGGCCTCAGTCATGTTTAAAAAATTACAATATTTCCCACTCTCCCTCTTACAAGCTCTCATACTCCTATGCATTTTCAATTAAGTTAAAGGACCAAGCAAAATTGCTTTATGTTACAAAAAATGAGAAACATAAAATCCATTTCACTGTCACTGTTTATGTTGTTTGCTTTTTGCATTTCTGTCAGTGCAGACAATGGAAATCAATGAAGCCAGTTCCACCTCTATTTACAGTCAGGTTCTCAGGGCTGAGATGTTTGGGTTGCAAACACTGTATGCAGGGGAAAGTTTATTTGTTTAAAAACACACATTTTTTCAATTAGAATGCACAGAAAAAAATCATTCAAAATCTCTCTTCTGACCTTGTTTTTACAAATCTACATCTTAGGTCAAAATATGAGTTGTGTGGTGGATTACTTCTTTCCCACAGACACCCTATGTTCCATGTCATAGCTTTTAGAAGTTAGCAAGTATTCAGTAGTATTAAAGTATGCCCCTACTACCAGAGGACCTAAACCTGCAAACACTCACAAGCTTAACTTTAACAGGTAAAGAGTCCCATTGAATTCAAAGTTATGCATGTGCGCATTTGCTGAAACTGGGTCAGAGTTCCCTCTATCACAATTTAGATAAGGTCAATGCATGCTACAAGGCAATGATTTGCTACCAATACTTCAAAACGGGCTTCCCCACAAAAAATCCTTTTAGCTTGTGAAAGAACTAGGATTGTGTTTGGTTGTTGTGAGGATTTTTGTTTCCCTCCTTTTGGAAAGGTCTCAGAATTTAATAGGGATTAAACCAATACAGGAAAGACTTTAAACAGGTTTCTGTAGAAATTGCTATAAAAGCTTACAGCTAAGAATAAAAAACTAGAATGTTTTCTGTAGAATGTTTAAAACCATGGTAGCTCATAGAGCTAGCTTTAGCATTTATTTTATTTTGTGATAATACAAGGAACCTACAGGCCTGTATCTTGTAAAACATTAGCTTAAGTAGTTAGCATAAGACTTGAGGCCTATGAACTTTGGCATAGATAAATGGCCATCATCCCTAAGTTTTGAGGAACTGTGAATAGAGTGTTTAAGGGGGAAGTTTGTATATAACACCAGGCAGCCACAGGAATATGAACTAACATAAGTTTTTGGGTATTTTAGAATAGGAACATCTGCAGATGTTTCACCACAAGAGTACCATGGCAATGAACTGATGAGCAGGAAAATAAGTTGAGATAATTAATATACTAACCTATAGGAGAAGCGCACTCCAACATTAACAGGGTGAGAAAATACAAATAAGAAAGAGGGGAGAAACTTCTACTGAATATGCATTAGGCAGAGTGGTGTCAGTATGACATATTATTAAAGTTGTATCCCAGCCTGTGTGCAGAAGGAGAGATGTAGGCCTTTGGAGGTGCCAGGATGATGGCCACTGGTGATGATAAGGAAGGTGCTGGTGAGGAGGAAGATAATGGCTAACATTTCAGGTTGTTCTGCAAGGGATAATGTGAGTATATGGATGTTCAGATGTACATTCTGTATTATCTCTGTCTACCTTGCTGCATTAGAGTGTTTATGACTTTGCTAAATGTATAATAAAACTATTACAAATACAGAAGAGTTCCTAAAGTATTGCAACCGTGCACATTGGGGTTCCCAGCTGAACAGTAATTTTAATAATACTGGGCCTGATCTTGGGACAAAAACCTGTTAAACCTCAGAGTGATAACTAGGAATTCTTAAGTAATTAATATACAATCCACAGATCGGTATACACCATCCCATAGAATTAAATATAAAATTATAAACCTTTTAGAGATCAGTTTGAAAGGAGAGAGATGGCAGAGAGGACTTGCACTGTGTAGCAACTTGCCATCAGTTCAGGAATAGACATTAATGACAAATGGACAGAAGGATTAACCCCTGGTAAAACAGCGTGAAGCTCTGGAGTATACTGTACCTACAGCTGTGAGAAACCAGAGGGGTCTGTATCTGTTGTAGTTTGACAACACTTGTATAACCTGTGTAGCCAAAGAAGTGGCAGTGAATTGAATATTTGGGATTCAGCAAGCCTGCCCCCACAATTAACAGCTGAGAAAGTTACCAATAATCATGTCTGAGACATCAAAACAAAAACAACAACAACAAAAATCCACAGCAGCCAACAAAACTCAGAGAAGAGCAAACTTGTAATTTCTATTATTGCTTTTGAGATAAGAAACAAAAAATGAAAACAGGATTTTTAAAAAAAGCTTTGACTTTCAATATTCCATAAATATCAAAGTTTTTGAGCAGATCTTTCAACTGTCCTTCATTAGCATCATAGATATCAGAAATTGAAGACGTCTATTAGATCATCTAAACCATTCCCCTATTAATGCAAATACTATATTATCACTGGTATTCCTCATTTTAGGCCTACATTTATCCCATACAATACTACTGCCATTTCACTTTGATTCTCATAAATTATTTATATAAAATATGCTGAATCATGCAACCAATGTTACAAAAAAATTAAGTGTAATGATAATATTGTCAGCCCCAAATGTTCAGAAATCAGGAATCATGCTCCCAATATCATGAGATTGGCTTAAAAATCATTAACATTTTTATATAGTAATACATTTGGGGTTATTTTTATCTGCTTTTAAGGTGCACTCAGGTCACATTTTCAAGCTTTTCTCTGCAACCATGAGTTAAAAACATGCTATAAAACAAAAACAAAACAAAAAAAATTAAAGGTTAGATTCTTCTGTGGACGCTTAACTCCAGGACCTGTGGCTTTCAGTAAAGCATCAAACACCACAAAATTCATGATGAAATTCAAGAGTTGGCATCACTGTACTGCTAATTAAAGAAATCGCACATCATTTCAGTTGGCCAGACTTTCTGTTTGTCCCAAAGAGTCCCAATGAGTGAATACAAAACAAAGTCAGCCCCACTGTAAGCACGCTTCATTCTCACTGAATGACAGTTGTACAGACTATTTAGTGCTTGTCCAGGGAATTGTCAAGTTGATAGCTAAATGCTTTAAGGCACAATGAAAACCTCAAGGAATGGGGAAGGAGAAGGAGGTCTCAAATGTACCCCACTTCCTCCTAATATTAAGGGAGACTGATTTGTATTTGTGACGCTATTCCATGAGTTGGAGACTAGCAATTTGTCTACCTTAGAACATTTATACTTTACACTTTATATCAAGGGACCATTTACAAATAGTTTATAAGGGTTAATAAATGATGAACTGATGTTTTTCTTAATGGTTAATCAATTGTTAAAGATGGTAACAATCCAAGAGGTTGCTTTAACCATCTATAATACTTACACATGTGCTTTAAACCATCTATAACATCTTAAACATGCCTGTAATATCTATGAATATAGATTTATTAACCCTTTATACAATATTTATAAGTGGAACATTGATACACATTTCAAATGACATGATGACAAATGACATAAGATTTTGGGTAACCAAAAATCTTATTTCTGCTGGTGCCAACTAAATGACATAACATTGAACATGACTCGTCCTCTTCTCCACTGAGCTCAAAGCAGCCGTCCTCATTGTCCCATCTAACTCAACTGCTCCCAATTGTGTTCAGATATGGTCTGAACTTCTAACATAGACAAGTCCTGGAGAGAAGGACCTCCACAAGCAAACCCCGTAACATGGCCAGCAGATCCGTTGATTCCTTTTTTCTACTGTAACTCATCCCCTGGCCTAACTATATGCACGGTACCCATATTATTGCTTTGTAAACCCAAGCATGCTCTCTAGCCAAATAATAAGATTTTTGTTCATTTGGGTGTGCATCTAAAAGCCTTTTTCCTGCTCAGTTGATCTTGATGTACCAACCCCCAGTCAAAAACTTATGATCTACAGTAGTGGCTTTGGTTTTTCAAGATATTCAGCAAGGGGATTTGTGTTAACACCTTCTTTTCAGGCCCAATTCAACATTCTGTATGTACTCAGAACTCCCATTCATTTCAACAGGAGTCTTGGGTCCACAAAAAATACAGGATCAAGCCTTTGATTTTCTTCTAAAGATGGAAGCAAAGATAATTTTATTGTCTCCTATTATTACAAGCTGAGAACAACTCTTAAAACCAGCAGAGGCAGCTAAAAAGTACAACAATAAAAGTATCCTGAGACTCTGTACAGTCTGGACACCGAAATGCAGAAATATGACTTGACATGCAAAACAACCACAAGTGGCATATGATTTTTGGATTATACCCTATCATATGACTGCATCATGGTTAGCTATCCCTTAAACATAGGTTGAGTAAATTTTTCCATTATAAACACCTATAATACATTCCCAAGTTTATAAAAAGACCATAAAAGTTTGCTTTAAGCTTTGGTTGTACTGGTTTTTGGACATTTAATGCCATAAGCAAAATAATATCTAACTAGTGAGCTCTACGCTGAAATTTTACACACATTGAGCGCAGGAATAATTTTCTTTCTGAAGACATTCATTTTTAAAGTGAAAGTTGTGTTAAAAAAAACTAAAACAAAAAAAATGTGAGCGTTTCTGGTGCTTTTTAGATCCATCTATAACAACAAATAAACAAAAACCACACAAAAAAGCACTGGTTGTTAAAGTTTGAAGCTCACAGTTAATAATATGACCAGGTGCTATTTGATGCACAATAATAAGAAATGCACCTTTCTGACAAAATCTTCCTAACCCCCCGTTTACACATACACTCATCTCACTGCGAACATTTCATACTGATTTTTATCATATGGACTTTGTGAGCTCGTGCAGCAATTGAGTTAATGTGACAGTGCATAACAGCCCCATTTATAGCATCTAAATTTTACTTTGTCAAGAGTGCCTATGTATAGATCTTACCAACTATTACAGATTGTCAGGTAAACACCATGCATTTTGATTAATATGTATAATAAGTTCTTATTTAGGGCTAGCAGAGCTCTTAAACATTTTGATCAAGAATAGTCCTTTAAGACGTCCCAGAAACATTTTTAAAAATTATTCTCATCTCTCTGCCCAATGACTGCACAGATCTGATTGGTATTTATGGGGGTTAGGAGTATAAACTCCCTGCCCAAGGATAGCATATGCTCCATATAGCTAATTTGCTCTTTATCATCCTCTTATCCCACTTTCCATCCCTCTCACTGATTCTGGTTCTCTTCCATCTGTCTCCTTTTTTTCCCTTTTCCTTTCTCTTTCCCTTGCTCTCCCTCTGCACCCCCCTCCCCCCCATTTCCATTCCTCCTTTTCTTCTCTTCCATTCGTCTCATATCTCTATTCCTCTGGTCCCTTTCCCAAGTTTGCATCTAGGCTGTTGGGATTTCATTCAGCACATTTACAAGGTTAAAATCAAGCAAACTGTATGGAACTCATTAATTATTTCAGCAGTAAAATGTAAGTAACACATTCTCACCTTCTAATCAATGGTTGTGAATAGGCCTCATCTACTCTAACTGAATGGACTTTGATAACACCTACCCTCCCCATTGTTGTTCCTTAACCTTGGATGTAATATATATATATATACACACACACCCCCTATCTGATTTCTATTTCTTGCATCTGACGAAGTGGGTTGCAGCCCACGAAAGCTTATGCCTGCAGAAATTAAATTTGTTAGTCTTTAAAGTGCTACAGGACTCTCTTTTTTTTTAAATGAAATGTCAGTATATAGTGCTACATTCACATGAATCATGGAGCAAAAAGTGCCCAGAGACAGTATGCACCAGGACACCTATCTGCCTAGAATTTACATTCTGACCTGCTACAGACAGTAAATCTTTAGACCTCCCTAAATTTTTCCAACTAAATAGATTATAGTCCACTAAAATAGATTATGGGAAGGTGTTTGTGGCAGATAAATAGAATCCCACAGTTTGTGGCAAATAGGGAGTTAAAACTCACTAGTATAGGCTGCAGAGAGATGCAACTAGCTGAGGCTGTGCCTGCGAGCAATGCAGTAGCAAGAACTAGTTGGTTAGCAGGAGCAACACAAAAGGTTAATGAACAAGAAGCTTCTGGTCCCCTGCGGGAGAATCTACAGCAGCAAGGCTGTTTTTCAGCAAATCTGAAGGCTTGAGGAGAGGGATTGTGTGTTCAGCTGATGACACTCCTACTTTGAGCTGTTGGAGGCTTTTCTTTGCGTAACTGGTTATTAAAATAAACTATGCTGCTACTGCCATTCACCTAAAACCTATCTGTACAAGATGCTATTTTATAGCTGCCACTGCTCCAGCTGATCCATCTCACGCTAAAGCTACCTGTCTCTTACTCATACTGGTTTTGCTTGCCTGTTGAATCACTGGTGCCACTGCACTGAATCAGCAACAGCACTATCACATAGGGATGGCAACATTGCAGAGAAAGTGTTAGTGAGCCAGCTTCAGACTAATTTTGCCTGGTAGAGAAACTCCTCTAACTTTGTCTGAGAATTTCTCCCGAAATACCCATTGGAGGCAGATTTTTCCTGAATAGTATCTCTTGGTTGTAACTCTCAATAGGATGTTCTGTTTCAACAGGCACAATCTGACCCTATGACTGTATCAGTAGCACTTTCTCCAGACAGTGCTAGCAGTCTCCACTTGAAATGGAATAGGCTCATGTGATCATCCTTATTAGAATAGGGCCATATGGCACCTAGATGCCATGGTGATGGGTGTAAGAGACATCTTCAGGGTACAATGAGAAGTATTAATTCCTTTCAATGTCACCTTCTAAATAGAAAGTACCTAAATTCCCAAGAAAATGCTTTTTTCTTCTGTGTCACTAAAGTTCAGAAGCCGATTCTTCAGGGTTCCCACAATCTCCTTTGGCTTTAGCAACCTGAACAGTCTTTTAATTGAATCAGGGCCACTTCCCAGATAAATTATATATATGTTTTGTTTTAAAAGGACACTGTCAAGTTAGAAAACATATTTTTAAAAGTAAATATATCTTGGAGCAGCCTTGTTTTCAAGGTATTAGCACTCTAAGTGGCTATATAAATGATAAATCCCTTTAATATGAATGGGGGATGTTCATCTTCAAAACTTGTGTTGGTGCTACAAAAAAAAAAAAAAAAAAAATCACAGAAGAGATGAACACCTCATCTGCTTCTTACTAATACAAGACTAATACAAGCATAGCTCCCTATGCTATATTTTTTAGTGTTTTTCATTTAGTCTCTCTGGCTGCAAGCCAGACACAATATTAATGCTGTGATTTACATATGCAGGCCTACAAATTACCCAGGCAATTTTTTTTTTTTTTTTTATTGCTGAAGAACACAGCAAAATTAGTGGAAAGATCTACTAATTCTGTCACCCCAGTAGGTTGATAAGAGGATTAAAAACAGACTTCAGTAAGAATCTCTTTTTCAGGTTGTTTTCCAGCAGCATACATAACCTAGTGCATAAACTAGAAGAGCATTTAAAGGAGATGAAGGCACAGCGTTAGCCAGCCGTGTGTGAGGACAAGGACAAATGTTTTCTGAAGTAAAAATGTTCTATTACTTCCATACTAACCAGTCAAGCACTGAACTGGGAAGAATTCAGAGGGTTCAAAATTTCAAGCTCACTGCAGTGTGTGTGTGTGATAAATCAGGGTTTATGAAAATTTCAGAAGTTATTATTTTGGCACAGTGCATTTGTCAGGCATCAGGCAGTACAGTAGGTGGTAAAGATCCTTTCTTCCACAAGGAACTGGGTGAAGCTGCCCCAAAACATCCATGTGTATTATTGTAATGTGATGCAGAGATGAAAGCATGTTAGTTCCAAAAATCAGCCACACAGGAACTCTATTTAGAAGTTACTGCATTGATCTCAACATGTCTGCATACGCAGGGCCAAATTCCCTTTTTCCTAGTTAATCCCGTTTGTGGATTTGTGCAACTCCTATGTGCTGCAGAAATGGCTTCCAATCTGACCTGTGTGGGGCCAAAACAGAAGGTCAACTTGAGGGCTAGCCAGGGGCTGTGAACCCCAACTCTCCCACAGAATGGGTGCAGAAGGGCTGCAGTTACTGGGATGACTGCACAGTAATGGCTGCCTTGATTGAAGAGGGGAAATTTAATCTCCCCAGCTTCCGTGCACTCAATGTACACAGCCTGATATTCTGAACCCTCAAGAACATCTTGAACATTTTGATTCTCTCTTAAAAAGTGTGGGACAATGGCAAGAACATCAGGAAAAGAAGGGTTTATGGCTGTGTAATTCCCCTGCAGGAAGAACTTTTGCCTTGAAACATCTGTTGCCTATGTCACTGAAAAGAATGCTCTTAATAAAGGGATTTTACATGCAAGATACATCATTTACAGTGATAGCAAAATTAGTCACAATCAAAATGGTTATTTCCCTCCTTCAGTTACAGCAACTCTTCCACCTTTAAATATTTATTAAAAGACTAATAACTAGAGAAGGCCCACAAAAAAGAAGGCCTGAACTCCCCAGGATTAAAACACTCCTATGGCCAGATGCTCAGCTTGTGTAAGTCCTTGTTTGGTAGCTCAAACCCAGGTTTCTGATTGTGACTTTTCACCATAATGGAATCCTCGATCTAGCAGAGGAAGTATAGCACAATCCAATGACTGGAAGTTAAAGGTAGACAAATTCAGACTAGAAATAAGGCATCCATTTTTAACGGTGAGAGTAATTAACCATTGGAACAATATACCAAGGATCATGGTGGATTCTCCATCAAGCACAATTTTTAAATCAAGATTGGATGTTTGTCTAAAAGAAGTCCTGTATCATATACTTTGGGGACATTCCCTGGCCTATGTTGAACAGTGCAGAGTCCTCCACTTAGGACAGAAGAATCTCATGCACTGCTACAGACTGGAGACTAGCTGGCTAAGCAGCATTTCTGCAGAAAAAGACCTGGGGGTTAAAGTGAACAAGAAGCTGGATATGAGTCAACAGTGTGCCCTTGTTGTCAAGAAGGCTAATGGCATATTGGACTGCATTAGTAGGAGCATTGCCAGCAGATCAAGGAAAGTGATTATTCCCCTCTATTCAGCACTGGTGAGGCCACATCTGGAGTACTGTGTCCAGTTTTGGGCATCCCACTACAAGAAGGATGTGGACAAATTGGAAAGAGTCCAGTGGAAGGCAACAAAATGATTAGGGGGCTGGGACACATGATTTATGAGAAGAGGCTGAAGGAATTGGGCTTATTTAGTCTGCGGAAGAGAAGAGTGAGGGGGGATTTGATAGCAGCCTTCAACTACCTGAAGGGGGGTTCCAAAGAGGATGGAGCTAGGCTGTTCTCAGTGGTGGCAGATGACAGAACTAGGAGCATGGTCTCAGTTTGCAGTGGGGGAGGTCTACGTTGGATATTAGGAAAAAGGTTTCCACTAGGAGGGTGGTGAAGCACTGGAATGGGTTACCTAGGGATGTGGTGGAATCTCCATCCTTAGAGGTTTTTAAGGCCTGGCTTGACAAAGCCCTGGCTGGGATGATTTAGTTGGGGTTGGTCCTGCTTTGAGCAGGGGGTTGGACTAGATGACCTCCTGAGGTCCATTCCAACCCTAATCTTCTATGATTCTATGTGGAAAAGATATTTGAACTCCTTCTAGATGTGTATGGAGACAAGGTACCTATTGGAACTCGACTAACAGAGTTCTTTGAAAGAAAACAGGAGCCCAGTGAAACTGTCCAGGCATATGTGTATGACCTCCAGGAGAGAATGAGCAAAGTGGAGAGCAAGACACTTGGTCAGTTCCAGACCCAGATATGGTTCTGAAAGAGCAGTTAGTGCTGGGAATCTAGGATGGTTCCCTCTGCCATGAAATGAAAAGGAGGTTTAAAGAGCATGGTAAGAAGTTCCAGTGGTCTGAAGAAGCGGAAGTTCCTGTGGAAGAGATAGTCAAGCCTAACCTCCATACACGAAGTGCAGGCCTAGTGAATGCAACTGTTGGAGAAAAGGCCCTGCCCCAAACACAGTTAACTTTGGAAAGTTTAAGTAAAGCTGTCCAGAAACTGATGGTCCAACAGGAGGAGATGCTGAAAGTGATGACCAAGATGATGGAAGAAATGCTCCCATTAGTATGCCAAAGTATCCAAAGGCACCGGGATCCTAAAGATCCCCACTGAAGGATGATCTGGGATGGTACATTTGTTACAATTGTGAAAGACTAAGACATACTAGCCAAGAATGTCCACTGAGAAGGAGAACAGAGTCCCAGACACTCAAAACCGAAGGGACACCAGGAGTGAGCGGCCCATCTACAGTAGAAGACCAAGCAGTGGCAGAAGGATCCTAGGTCTGTCCTTGGTGGAAAATCAGTTTGCACACAGTATTGAAAGGAATACGGACGGTGCCAGCACATCTAGCGACTTCTATGAGTGAGAATTTGGAGGTTGTCTCCCTGTTGAAGTATGTACAGCAGGGGTGAAAACCAGATGCTTGTTAGATACTGGCTCAGACGTCACCACCATTACTGAGTCACCTTTTCATATAAGTCTTCTGCCAGTCAGAGTCAGCAGCAATAAGGCCCAGGTTCCTTTCAACAATACAACACAAAACTGGCTCGAGCCCCACCCAGTAACCTGGGATAATTACACACCATCCCTTGAGCACCTCTAGGTGCTATACTTCCCCTCTCGCAAACAAAGAGATTGAGTGTAGAAAAGAGACTTTTAATAAAAGGGGAAAAATAACCTGACATTAATTTGGGAAAACACAGCAAGCAGAATTCACACGCATAAAACCATGAACAAAACACCCACCCCAGAGTACGTTGGGCAGTTTCCTTTTGCCTATAGTTCTTAAGTCCATCAACAAGAAGTTCCTTTAATGTACCCCTCCCTTCACAACACCCCATTCATAAGTATTGTCCGTAGGGCAGACCCAGAGTCTAGAGATGTAGTTGCAGAGTTCACCTCCCACGCTGGTTGGGAGTGGTGGGAAAGAAGAAGTTGGCACCTTGTTCACTCCGCTATCCAGCTGCCCTGCCGGTTGCTTCTCCAGTCGCTCTGCCAGCTGCCCTGGTGGTTGCTCGTTGCTCCGTGAACCACCCTCTAAGTGGCTCCGCTAGCCACACCGCTGGCCACCCTTCACCAGCCGCTCTGCTGCACACCATCACCTTCTGCTACTACTGCTTCTCCGCTATGACTTCTGAGGGTCGGTCTCCTGAGATTCCACCCAGCTCTCTGATTCTCAGCTCTCAGTGATGGTCAGCTTTCAGTGGGTGAACCTCAGTGGTGAAGCTGGCAGGAGCACTGTCCCACAGGAGATGAGTTCAGCTCCAGTGAGCACTTAATAAAAAAAAAAAAAAGACTCCTAATAGAACCTGAATTAGTTCTATCTTTGAACAGTAGGAGGGGAAGGTTAAACTATGCCTGGGGCTCTTAGGCAGAGCCCACACTTCCAGGCAGGAGTATGAATACCAATACCTGTCCACATTCCCTTATCCACTTTCACAAGGCTCTGGCATCTGAGCCCCTTGCTTAGCCAGTTCAGTTCAGAGGATAGTGATCTTTCAGTCAGAACAGGCTAAGCACAGTTCTGCTGTCCTTTGCTCACACAATAAGGGAAACAACATTTATTTACACCTGCATTTAACACTAAAGTGATTTGTAACCCAATACCAGCCAAAGGGATCATTTGAGGAAAGCAGTCCTATCATGCTGAGCACACAAGCAGAGTGGGTGTGCTCATGCAAATAAATCTGGCCTTGACCTGTTCCCCTCCCCAAAGCCAGCTCAGCAGGATGTACAGACCCTGCTTACATCCAAAATATTTGAAGGACAAGGAGCTGATCGTGCACACAACACACGGTTTATATGTCTAACAGTAGTTAATGGACTGGCAATCCCAGTGGTGAGATGCCTGGAAGCAGACATAAGAGTACATGGTCCAGACATTGCCAAGAAACTGCATCTTCATCCTGAAAGATAAAATCTCTGAAGGAAGTCACATGGCAGAAGGAGTCCGAGGGATTCTAGGACTGAACATCATTGATCATCTGAAAGAGCTACTGTTGCCAGGAGATGGAACCAGGATGCTGGACCGTCATGGGCACTCTAAGAAGGGTGCTGTGCTGAGTAGAGAACTGGCTCGAGTGGAGTGACAGAGTCATTCCCTGGGCCCCACTGGGCAGATTGGATATGTTAAAGTGGGTGGAAGACAGAAGACAGTTATTCCTTCCTGGAGAGGAAAGATCCTTGATGAACGCTGCTGGGTACCAGGAAATATCAATTGATATTGAGTGCTTGTAGACCCTATATCTGGGACAAGCCTACCTAATGGTTTCTGGCCCACCATGTATTGACTAATGCCATCAAAGGAAGAGTACCAGTGAGTCTTCTAACATATAAGCCAGGAAAGTTCCCAACACTAGCAGGGCCATTCCCCCATTTACACTCAGGACACATGATACCCCAGTATTGAAGCCTCCCCAGCTGATAAGAGTAAAAACAACCATTAGCGACTGGAGAACCGCCAAAGGCTTTGGGTTCAGAGGAGCATCTGTCTCGGCGCAAGCCCCCTCTTTCACCATAGAGCCCCCTCTCCCAACAATTTCCCACCTGTAACAACTGCCTTCCTGGGGGTGAGAGAGGCCCAATGTCCGTGTACACAGAGGAGGACAGCAGACCTCTTCCCAACCCTACTGGCAGCTCTGGCGGGGGGAGATCTCCCCATAGCTCCAGTGGTCCCCTGATTTTGCCCCCTCTTTATGTCCTGAGTCCCTCTCTTCCATCATCAATTTTGTATCCCACCCCTAGCTGTGCCACTTTTCACTCCACTCATAGTGTTCACTGCACCACCCACTGCTGCCTGCCCCTGAACCCGCCCCTTCAGCCCAATAGATACTGGCCAGCAGTCACCTGGATCCAGCACACCTAGTGGCAGGAGGCTGCCACTGCAATACAAAATATTTGTTCAACAATTTGAAGATGTGAAGTGCTAATAAGTATTGTTACTACTTGGATTCATATCTGGTATCCCAATGGATTTTAATTGAAAGTATTCTGTGTCTGGAAACTCAAAATAAGTAATAATCATAATTCTCTATTTTGAATAATACAAACTGTAAAATTAAACAACATTTAATTAATTGAAGATTTAAGAAGAACTAACCATATGTAAAAATCCCTATAACTATGTATTTCTAGTGCACCTGTCACTATGGGTAACTTTTGCTACAGGTAGGCCATGAATTACCAACTTTGGATCTGATCCTGAAGTCCTGACACAATGGGAGTTTTGCCTATGTCAGGACTGCAGGACCAGTCTGCAGTATAAACTGATTTTTATCTCACAGCTAAAATAATATATAGTATTTTGCACAGTTTGATTGTTCAAATACCAAAGAGTAGCTTATTAGTATATTCTAAATAACAGATATGAATATCCCAGAAAAACAAATAATTACATTATTCTGTACATGCCTACAGCTTGATTCTGATCTCATTTAATCAAGCAAGATTCTCACTGACTTCAATGGAGCAAGGTCACACATCTAATTTTAAGTTTTAGGGGAGAAAGATTGCGGGGCAACTTTCCATAATCTTATCATTAAATGTTTTGTCTCTTCAAAACTCAGAAAGTAAACTCCCAATCCCCCCAGCAGAAAGCTTAGTCTTACCAGAAAACAGACAAACAATTCAAGTAGGGCAGTTTCAACACAAAAATATTTAAAATACTTTGTTTAGCAGCAGTAAAATGTACAATACAAACACACCAACATCCAGACCAATGCTTACCATATTCATCAAAATATTTATCACAGAATCAAAGGAGAGAAAAATACAGCTTCCATGGAAATACTGTGAGTAGGACACAGTCAGTCCTCTTAGTGGTAAACGATTTTTTAGAACTACTTTGTTTCATTCTTGTCACAATAGAGTTTAATTATTTACTCCCTGAGTAGGAAAATAGCAGATAATTGATCTCCAGCCAATGAGTGTGGTTTTTCTCTTTAATTTTTACTACAGGAGACTGGAATAAATATTTCAAGTTACATCTATTTCATTAAAAATAATAAAATGATGGTGGCAGGCAGAATTGCTCAAAACAAAGAGAGATAATCTATACAGTAGCATCTCTATCACTGAAGAGGTATGGCACCATATAGTTTTGCTTCCTGCAGTAACTGGGTGGCCACAGACAGATCTCCTAATGGATCACATCAGTATGGGCCTGATCCTGTGAGTGCCCTCCACTCCAAGTAAAGTCAGTGGAGGCCACAGATGTTCACCAGCTCTCCGAATCAGGCTCAGTGTGTCTTGACTACCAAAAGAAAACTACAGACAGAATCACTGTTGCCATGAGGCCACTTTGAATAGATTTTCACCGTACAACTAACTCAAGCTCATACTCAGGTACTGCCCCTAACCTGGCTTCCATCCACACACAAAAAACTGACCTGAGTCTGGTTGTGTTTTCATCCCAAACCAGCTAGCTTATCCGGGGCATAGGCTAAAGCATGAGTGCTGCTTTCACTTGGGCTGGTAATGCACCCACATTGTCGTGTGGGCACAGACTAAACCACTTGAGTGTTAATAGTCCTCTACTGCCTTCCCATAATTCCTCCCACATACCCACATGGACAGACAAGTTTTCCCACAATTACCTGAGGAAAGAATCATAGAACAGCTCAGTTTACTGCAGTGCTAAGAACCATGGGATATGTCCCTAGAAGTCCTACCACCTCACATGGGTAAGTGCAGTCCCATTGCGGACTCAGCACCTCAAGTATGGCTTTGCAGCGTGGCCACTCACTCACACCCAAGTACCAATCCCCCATGTTAAATTTCCAGTGAAAACATACCCATTGTGATGGCACAAAGGAGCTGTAGCACAGACACAATCTCCTCGCTCCAAAATCCGTTCAGAGCACAGGGCAATCCAGGCTGAGAAGGAAGGAGGTTTAGCAAGGATGGGAGAATGCATGGCTGAAGTATTCTTATACCCCAGCAATGCTACCCATGCAAAGGTCTGTAGGAACCATTGAAAAAAGGGGTGCAAAGTTGGGCAGGCCAATGTGGGCTGCCCTAGCCTGCATTGGAAACCAAATCAGTTCCATACTGCCCCTAAATAGGATCCTCACAAGGTGCATCCCCTCTGTCCCTAGTGCCAGCACAGATATATTTTCCTGGTTATCTTTTTTCTGCCTCTAAACAATATTTTTAATTCACAGCCAATTTTTTTCCAAGGGTCAAATATCAAGCATTCAGCTTCAGTTTTAGTGCTGTTTGCAGATATAGTTGTAACAAATGTCGATCACCTTCCGGAGCCCTCAGAAATTTCCTGAAATCAAATGCCAAACATGTCTTTTATAATTAACAGAAAACCACAAGGCATTCTTCTCATGCTCTTTTATCAGAGCAGATCTTTACACCTCTTTCTGCATTCTTTCAGATGAGTCAAAGTAAATCTAGCTCACAGGCATTACCATTAACCTTGATTACCTATATTTTTCTGTCTCCTTAGCCATAATATTGGAAGCCTGTAATGATAACATACTTTCTCTTCTTACATGCATCACACTCAATCAGGTTGGTTAATTTCTTAAACTTTGTGCCATTGATCATTGTTGTTCAGTGTTTTTTAAGTGCATGTATTTAAACTGTATGTTGATTTTGTAGTTTATAGATGACAGTACTCCAAGGTGTCTGTATGATTTGTTCACAGAAGAAAAATAGAACAAATATTATGACACTATAACCTGACTATAATGGTCAATTATTAGCCTTCACGTACTCACAGCATGGCCCTTACTTCCTTAAGAACATGTATTATTATATAATTAGAGCAAAGCTGCAGTGCATTTCAGTTCCTTGTGATTTGATTCTTCAGACACATACTGTACTCAAGGAAGGTCTGCTGGGAAGTAAGGAGCCTAAGGAAGATAGATATTTCAGAGCAAGTTTCTAGTGTATAATAATCCACCAGCCACACAAGATGAAAATGAGAATGGAGGCTGAATATGCCACAGTAATGCTTATTCTGTGTCAGACCCATTCTTGCCATGAGGGTCTCCTCTGATCTCAGGTGGCATCATCTCATTGTCCAACTGGCTGAGCTCTAAATTATAGAACTTTAAACATGACCCCAAACTCCTCAAATTAGCAAACTAAAGGAAACTAAACATAATGGGCCAAATTCACACCTTGTGTAAACAGGGTCAGCTTCACTGATTTCATTGGAATTGCACCATATAATAGATATTTCAGACTTTAGCTTAGCTTTCCTTGGTGCCCCATGGAAACCCCAGCCCTCAAATACAAGACACTTGTCTCACTCATATCTAGCCAGACAGGGGCATAAGAATATTGTGGTTCTACCCCAGCAAGCAGTCCAGACCTGGTTTTCTGATTCCCATCTAGGAGTGCCTCCCTGAGATGAAGTAATTTGGGGAAACCCTAGGCTTCCTTCCTGCACATGAGAAAGTTGTGCTGGCATAATTTAAGGTGTGAATTTGAACTGATGCTAAAGGGGATGTAGACCTTTGGTGCAAGTGGTGTCTTATTTTGGTTTAGCTAAAGTCTAAGCTAGAGGAACAGGTTTAATGAAATAAGACACACATCAAAATAAGCCACTCTTTCAGTGTCCACACTGCCTTTTGCACCAATTTGAATTCACACCTGAAGTAATACTGGTGGAACTTTCTCATGTAGGGAAGTTAGTCAGGTGCAGTTTAATCTAATTAGGCTCAGAAACTTCAAAGCGAGTCTGAAAATAGCTGGAGACTGCCTAAGTAGAAGTCATGACAAAGACCAGAGGAAACACAAAATGTTGCCCTGTTTATATTGTCTTGGGTTTAAAGCCCATTCAGTTTTGGGGAGGGATTATGGCCAGATCCTTTGTTAGACTGTTTTTAGTTTGGTTGTATCAGAAAAATCTATACATAATCTGAAAGCCCAGGGATGGTTTTATTTGCTTAACCTGGCACATCTGAGTTTCCATCCAGCTGCATGGACCCTAGTCCTGCCACACAACACATGACTTTGGCCTATTATATGCACCTAATATAGGTTTTGTTCCGGTAAACTCTTTGTGCCTGGAGCTTCCATTAATGTTAAAGGGAGTTCTAGATATAGAAAGCTTGCAGTTTTGTAAATTCCTAGAGGATGACATGGTCCCTACTCTATGTTATACAACACTGAGCATACTTTTGGTGCCCAATAGATAACAAAATGATGTTTCACAGCATCTTGTATGGTAGTGAGTAGATGCTGTTTTATAAATGCCTCCTCTCTCCCCGTGAGCCAGGCTGCTCTTTCAACAGTAATTTGTCACCCTCCAGCCACTTTGAAATCTCATTATCTAGAGCTTGGATTGCACCAATACATGATGGTACAGCATGCCAGCTTCCTTCTCATGCTGCTACTTTATTCTACAGAAGCTCAGATCTTTTCATTTAAAAAAAAAGTAAGTCTCTAGCTATTATTAGTCGTGCAGAAACCTCAAAAAAAAAAAAAAAAAAAAAAAAAAAAAAAAAGTGGCCACATGTAGCCAAGGCAGAGACAATTCTGCAGAGAGCCTACAACAATAGTTCTGAAATTTGCAGAAGTACTGGGTGCTCAGTTTAAGTCAATGGGAGCTTCAGGTGCTCACTGGCTCTAAATGTTACCCCTACCTCCACGTGAACCTGATCTTGCAGTCCTTGTGCAACCACTCTCACTGACTCCAATGGGATACGATCCGAACAAGGAATACACAGAACTAGGCCCACTGGGAAGTTTGCCTAAGACAAAACTGCAGGAGTAGGCCCTATGTCACAGCTTTCCCATCGATAACATGGGGCTAATAAGACTTACTTCAGAAGCGTGGCATGGTCAATTAATGTTTGTACGCTGCTTCAAAAATGTAATGTGCTATATAAGTATTAAACATTATCCTGAGTCCTGCAACCTAACTGAGTTAGACAAAAATAAATCATCAAAATAGCAGAACAGAAACTGCATCTTCTCCATACTGCTGTGAGTCAGCTTTCATAGTGGAAGGTCATGTTGCAAAAAACACACAAAATGATTTAAAGATTTTTCTATTTTTCACAAATGAAACAATGCAGGAGCTGACCCATAAGGACACTGATCTATGTCAGAAGGACCTTAGCAGAGCCATTGGCGCACCTCTTAATTGAAGACTGGCCCTCAAGTTGAGACAAGCACCACTGACCTAGCAATGCCTATCTTGGTGAGGTGAAGTGTTGGAGACACTAATGTCCCCATGCTGGCAATCAGATCCACCTGGGCGAACCGCTGTGCCCATGCTGGACCTCACTGAAGTGAACTGAGCTCCTGGCAGGCACAAGAATATGCCTGTGTGGACCCAGTTATGGGATTAAGGTCCTGAGGCCTGATTTTCAGAACTGCTCATCAGGTAAAAACTCCAGTTGAAGCTCATAGGCTCTATGGATGTTCAACTACTGTTAAATCCAGGCCCCTGGCACCTTCTAGGATTGGGCCCTTTAACCTTACTTGATAAGGGAGGGAGTGTGTACCCCATATCCATTACTCTCAGCCCCTCCTCTTTCTGCTTTCCCAAAAAATTTGCCTTTATCTAATTAAGTCTGATGTGTAAATTGGAAAAATCGCCCTGTATTCCCCTATCACCACTCTTGGTTAAAGTGAATTTTAGTGCATGTAAAAAGTAAAATAGTGCTAAATGCACAGTACTGAATCCTGAGCACCCTCATTGTAAGGCAGTCTTGCTGCTTCGAAGCCCTCAAGCAAGACATAACAGCAACAGCCATTCACTTAATTTGTCTCCCTGAATGGAAGACTCCAAAACATCCAGAAGCCTCTCAGATCACTGGAAAGTGAGGGGCGTCCCAAAAATAAGGTCAGCTCACCAAATGCCTTGATGTTCTTGGGCCTGTAGCTTTCAGGGAAACTCACAATCCTCAGATCTGTAATTCATTTTATTCTCAGTAATATTGAAATTCTGTTTACAGGGACACTGTTAGATAATGTGAGGCTCAACATTTAGAAATTGCCATTTTATAAAAGAAGATGGAGGTTAAATAGAAGGAACATTTTTATGTTAATGGAAACATTGCTGTTTGGGTTGGAAGCCCAAACCTTACAGCCCTGTGGCTAGTATATTCAAATCAGAAAGTGAAAATGACCAACAAAAGTGCTTCATTGCCTAAACTGAGTTAAGTGCTGAGAAAACAGCATATAATGATGCAGAGTAAATGGGACAGTGAAACTTCTTTGAACTGTCAGGGAGAAATCATCAGAGAGCCAGCACATGGTGTATGCACCATTTACATGGTGCTTACGTGTGACTTAACGTGGGTTGTCCTTGTCCTGGCTTTCTGCACAAGGGTGAATTTCACCCTAATAGGAGGAGAAGACATTAATAGTACAGATATACTGATAGCATCCTGGTAAGAGCGTCTGCATTTCCTATCTGTTAACAGCAGCCACTTCTACCATTTCAGCTATCTATCTTAATAATTATTAATTATATGGCATTCATTACCATAGTGTCTGGACACATCATAATCTTTAATGTATTTAACTTCATAATACCCTCCATGAGGCAGGAATCTGGTATCTTCATTTTACACAGGGACTTGAAGCACAGCCAGTTTAACTGACTTGCCCAAGAAAGTCTGTGACAGAGCATGGAGCTGAACCCGGGTCTACAAGATTCCAGATTAGCCCCCTAACCAATGAGCCCGTCCTTCTTCCTAAAGCTAATCTGTGTACCTAAAGTTTCTCTACAGTACCCATCACCATGCTCTTTAAACTCTGAGGACAAGGAAGGCTTTGTTCTCTGCCCCAAACCTTCATACCAAATTATTTAAAAAGTTGGTCCAATATAGATAACATCCAGAATCTGTCCTAATGAAAGACAGCAGCCATCAGTTGCAGTCACCTGCAGGGATAGGGAAGACAGACAAGTGTGATGATGGCATCAATTCTTTGGCTTGAGCAGGTTTAAAGATCAAAAAGATGTCATTGTTTGAAATGTGATGGCTGTTCCTTCCACAGCATATGGGAGCAGCAATGATCCACTTCCTGGATCACATGCCAGAAGAGGCCAAACAAGATGTGAGAACCACAGAATATAAAGAGATTGCTGCTGCCTGCTATTTGCACTCAACCACAGCCCATGTGAACTCTGCTGGTTGCTCTGGCAGGAAAGCAGCTATTGAATAGGCAAGTATGACTCAAACTTGCAGAACAGGCAGCAGAATATTTAGTGGCTGTTTATTGTGCCAGTGATTGCAGGGCTGGGAAGGGCAGGCATTTGATAGTTAGACGAGATCAGTCAGGAAAAGCCCTAGAGGTAGCACTGACAGTGATGCTCCTTACCACCACATGGTTAAGAAGATTACTACTGCTTTCTCTCCTCCCGCTGTGGACAGCTGCCTGATTCTGAAATTGCTGCCATGCTATGCTCTGGAGTGCTACTGAACATTATATACATAGGCATTCTTTAAATCCTGCCACAGCCCAGGAAATCCCTCACTCCCACTTTAATCTCCCCCATCCCAACAACCCTCAAGGTTTCTACTTTGCAGCCAAAGTCCACTTGCTGCCTCTCAAACAGATGAGGAGATTCTTGGTTGTACGAAGACAGACATATATTCCTGTCCCTACATGTTCATTACAACAATACTTTGCCCTTACACAACACCTTCTATCAGAATCTGACAACTCTGTCTGGCTCATTCTATATATGACACCATCAGCTACCCTAAACATGTACACAGTCCTGAAAAGAAAACAGGGACCCGACTGAAATCAGTGGTTCTATCCCGATTTACACAATCCGATAATCTGGCCCAGGACCTTCAACTTAAAAAAACCAGAGATCTCTATTTATTTGAATTAATTCAGGACTCTCCATTATCTGCCACTAGTAGGAGGGATTGTACTTTCTGTGAACCCATCCACTAACAGGCAGTGATATACATAGTATTATAAACTGGGTGAAACCTTGTTATGGTATGGAGGTTACACCCTTCAATTAGATGTAAGCAAAAACCCCACCTAAGACAAAAGGAATGTGTGAACCTCACCAGGAGTTTTTGCTGAGTATTGTTTTGATTATTGTTTTGTGTGAGACTGGGTGAGAAAGCAGAACACAAAGAAAATGGGAAGAGACTGAGGGCTTGTCTTCATGTACAGCGCTGAAGTGGAACGGCGGCCCCACTGCTGCGCTTTAGTGAAGACGCTACTACATCAACGGGACAGCTTCTCCCATCAGCGTAGTTAATCCACCTCCCCAAGAGGTGGTAGCTCTCCCATTGACATAGCACTGTCTACACCAGGGGTTGGATCAGTATAACTACACTGCTCAGGGGTGTGGATTTTTTGCACCCCATAGCAACGTAGTGATACCAATCTAAGGTTGTAGTGTAGAGCTGTCCTGAGAGGAGACAGCCCGAAAGAGCATCTGAAAGCACAGTGGCTGACTGCAGGAAATTTGGGAGGGAGGAGGTATTTGGGTCAGGGTGCAGGCTGAAGAAAGTGATCTTGATCACGTGAGGAAAAGCAGCTGTTTTCTCCTATTTGATTCCTTCTCAGTTCAGACACCCAGGATCTTGTATATTATTTATAAGAAAACTGCTTCAAAGAAATACCTGACTATCACCAATTTCTGCTTCCAACTGGGAATACCCACAGGGCCCCAAACTTTGACTAGCCACTCGGGTTGAAAAGGGGCAATAAGAGACAGTCACCAATGCACAAGGCTTCAAATGCTATATCAACATTGAGTCTGTCAATGTCCTAATGAGGTAAGTAGGTATTAGTAGCCCCATTATACAAATGGGGAAACTAAGGCACAGAGCTTATGTCATTAAGTCCCCTGCTTTAAAGCACTAGATTAGAGTGCCCTATCCAGCTTGGCTTGGATGTCCAATGAGAACAATCACAGATATTTTAGGATATTGTTAGGATAAGGCAGCATCAAAACTGGGTTAAGTTTACAAATGTATTCTGAGAGATGCTATCACCAAGACATAGCTTGGGGGTATTTCAAACTACACTAGTGAACTGTGCCAAGTTATGTGTTCTCCTGAGGAGATAACTCCTGCATACAAACAGGCAGGTTGCTATTTGCTCTTGACTTTTTCTCCAGTGGAAACAATGGTGTCTGGCAAGTGTAAGCAGAATGACCCCACATGGCATGTCTTGCTTTGTGGTTTGAAACACTGGAACTGGAAATGACGAGTATTTCCATTTCTCCATGTGTATTTGCCCAAAGTGGCAGAGTGGTGATAAAGAATGAGAACTAACGATCATCACCACAAGTCAAAACCCCAGATCCAGACACAAGAACTTTCCAAATCAGAACCCAGATTTAGGTCTGCATTCACTAGGATCAAGTAACCACCTTTAATCTGTTTATTGACAGCATGTCCTACAACGTCTACTTTCCCCCAAATCAACTGAATGGAGACTGGACTGGTATACAGGAAACCTGGGTTCTATTCCTGACTTTGCCATTGACCTACTGTGTGACCTTGGGCAAGTCACTTTTATCTCTCTGTGCTTCTGTTTCCCTCCCATCCTTTGCTTTGTCTACTTAAACTCTAAGGTCTTTGGGGCAGGACTGTTTCTTATTATGCTTGTACAGTGTCCAGCACAATGTACAGGAATAACTAGAATACAAATTAATATTAATGTAATCCTTGTGCCAGGTGCCAATGTCTAGGGATTCCTTTTTTAAAAATGCATTAAAAAATGGCTTGAGTCCCCAACCAGAGCCATTCTTCTATTTCTAGCTCTGAGAGATTAAAATAACCATCTCTGGTCACCTTAGCAGGTGGTTCTTCCTCACTTCCAAGCACTCCAGGATCTTTTGGGAACATGGACCACAAGTACTCTTTCATCTGGGAAAAGCAATCTGAAGAAACATGAAAACTATATTTACATACAAGAAAATGGGCAACCCAGATCAGTACAGCAGGTGTTTGCTTAACCCTACACTTCCAAATACTAGTTGTCCAGCTTAATAAGGTCCAGAACTTTCAACTCAAACACAAATCTAACTGATGGGTCCAATTAGACTCAGTGGTAGCCAAGAGGCAGCTTTTCTCTGAATGTCTGTTCCAGTCCAGAGAGAACCACTCCACCAGGTCTTGCACTGATGTACAGCTACCCAGTCTAGTTTTGTGATTCAGCTCTGTTTCACTGGCCAGGTGTGCTGTGTAGTCAGGTCTGCACTGCCACCATTGTCCAGATCACCATGAAGTCAATTCTACTGTGTCCCCACTGCAGGTGCTGCTGCAGATCCTCTAGGTTGCTGCAAAATCAGCTCTGCAGTACATAAGCTACTGTGGCCAGCAGCATGCGGCACAGATTCACCAGGCAGGGAACCCAAAGCCAAACAGCACAGAATCCCTATCCCCTGGGCTAGAGCTCTTGTTCTCTAGGACAGAGCCTGTTCCCCCCTCTTGCTTAAGTATGTTACTAAACTGAAGTCCACTACCATAATCTCAGGGCAACCCACTCACTCTAGTGCATATCCTGAATGATTCCTATGCCCTTTAATGGGTAATAAATAAATAATTATTAAATAAATCATCATAGGTACACAATCAAAACCAATTCCAAATAAAGCAATACACTCAGTAGGTAGAATTATGGGTAAGCAATATTATAATATATGTAAATGAACCTGGTGAGAGCTGGCTTTTTCCTCTTTGCTCTTGTAGAGAGAATAGAGTTATATCCCTCTATGTCTTCTGGTCCTGGGATTTACAACAACAACAACTGCTACAGGAAACCTAGATCACATGAAATTAAATTTGATTCCTTGTAATTCTCCTCAATCTCGCCAGAGCAGACCTACTACATTTGTCTATGTGACCCTTCTGCAAGGCTTCAGGTTTTTCTATGTCCCATTTTAAGAAAGGAAAGTATGCCTTGAGATGCCTTAATAAGAGGGGAAAACAGAAAAAGCCAATAAAACACACAACAATTGAAATAAACAGACTAGGTTGCCCCTATATTCTTTTTTAAAATGCTAAGGTACAAGAAGAGACCATAAGAAAAGAATTCACAGGCAAAGATTATCCAAAATATCAGTAGGATATAGTGTAATAGTTATATATCATCCCTAATAGCAACCTGACACTGTTATCCTCAAAGCTCTACCAAAAATTTAAATAGTAAACATTAGCTAATGGAATACATTTCCCCCTTGCTGCTTTCAGTCAGGGCAATGTCATGGATGAATGGTTCCTCAACCAAGGCTCACAATCAGGCTCAGCAGCACTGCTCTCACACTCTGGCAAGGAAATATCACAAAAGGGCTCATGTGGTTCCACCTTTAGTTCTACTCTGTATAGGTTCTTAAATCACCCTCATCACCACGATATCTGAGTGCCTTTCAGTAGTGCACTGACGTGACTACCATCTGTCATCCTTTCTATCATCTTCCCCTTGTGAGGGGAAATTCTGTGTGCAATGTATCATCATTTTGGTCCAGTTTTGTTGTGGTGGATTTTAACAAAAAATGAATGTTCATGCTGTTCTATGTTTATATTGGAGAAGAGTTTGAGTGCCCCTTGTCCTTGGAGTAGAAGGTGCGCAGGTTTGTGTTGGTTCTAGTTAAACACCAACCACTACTAGATATTGTTTTGCTGGTCCCTTGGGTGCTCAGTTAAGAAAGATTTCACTCTAAACCAGACAAGGGAATTCCTTGGATCCTTAACTCATATGGAAAATTACAATGTACTAACAATATCCTGATTGGCTTATTTGATATTTGAAAGGGAAAACTTCTCTCCTGTGCAACTTTGACAGCTAAAGTGGCTTTGCACCATATTATAGCATGTAAAACATGACTGCATATTAGCTTTAGATTATCATATGACATGATTGACTTCTTGCTGAGCATATTTGTTTGAAACAGAAATATGAAATAATCATACAAGTTAGATATAGACTAGTCCTTAGGAAGCCATCAAATCCAACCCCTTTACAACAATTTCCATCATTCAACCAATTTTTAAAACTAACCTGTACATCAAACCATGCAGTGCTGTGGTGCTGTGATAAGTGAAGGGATGACAACTATTGGGATATGTTTGCAGTGATGTTGTAGCCATGTCGGTCCCAGAATATTAGAGAGACAAGGTGGGTGAGGTAGTATCTTTTACTGGCACAACTTCTATTGGTGAGAGAGACAAGCTTTTGAGCTGACAGAGCTCATTTTGACATAAGCAGAATGACAAACTCATTCTGAACTCTGCAAGCTCAAAAGCTTGTCTCTCTCACTAACAGAAGATGCTCCAATAAAAGACATTACCTCATCCACCTTGTCTCTCTAGTTATTGGGAGACACATTTCCCCAGTTATGTCAAAACTGTTAATCAATTTGCTTGTCCACTGTGCTATTTTGGAGTTCCATCTAGTGAAAGCATTAAGAACTACACCAGTCCAGAGAATGGAGTAAGTGAATATTCATCAGAGATTAGACAAATAGCAGGATGTGTGATTTGGAAACTAAATGGTGAAGTGTGTGGAGTGATGGAGAAAATCATAAATGCCTACCAACCTCTTTGATGACCACTTTGGTATTAGATTTGAACTCTCAGGCAATGTTGTACCATAATGTGATGGAAGTACTAGTCTGTATTTAATTAAAAGGATAAAACACTTAGGTCTAACTCAAACTGTCACATAGTAGGAAGACCTAACTATAAAACAAGCTCAGTATTGCCAAGACCATGTGTTAAAAAATTCAGAATCAGCCCCCCAAAAATCATGAAATTGGCTTAAAAAAAACCCAAACCCACACGATTTTCTAGAAAATATTACATTTGAGGTATTTTTCTTTGACTTCTGGTTTCTGAGCCTTTATGTGGCACTTGAGACATTTTCAAGGTTTTCTCTGCAATAATGTCTAGAAACTTACTTTAAACAATGAAAGCAGAGATTCTCACAGTTTCTTGCTCTAAGCAGCTGGAGCTTTACTAAAAACATCAAATACTGCAACAAAATCGTGAGAGTTAGAAGCACTGTGAACCAAATTGGCTACAGGAACTTGTTCTCAACCCATCACATTTCCCTTTGCTAGCTCATACAGAAAACCAACATCTTCCACAAACAATCCATCCCCAAGCCAGTACTATTCAAAAACAGTGAGACATGCCTTTAATATTTTTTTTTAGTCACATGCCATTTTCTCCTTCACAGATTTCCACAAGGGGTGAAGGTTTAAGATCATGAAAGCATCCAACCCAGTCTGGCAAATGGTTGGTAATATATTTCTGTCTGGTTCAAGGAACCAGCATGGTAAGTCATTCTATCTCAAGAGATAGCTAAGGAAATAGTGAATCCTAGAATTCCAGTGGTGAATAGCACTTTGTTCTAGCATTGATGATTTATGAGATCTTGCATGTTAAAAAAAACAAACACAAAACCCACACTTCTTTGATTTCCATCTCGTCTCCCCACTAGATACGTTCAGTTACAACCTGTTTTAAGCAGCTGCTGTCTCCAGAACAGCCATGGTGTTCCTACAGTACCATCTTCCAACACCCTGAACTGTCACTTAAAGTTGGTGAATATCTGCACTAATGAGGCAGCAAGTTCACTGTGGTCTGTGCTTACATAGCAGCTTAGCCTGTGACTGAGTCATTTATCTCATCCTAGTTCTTTCTTTTCTTCCTCCCTCCCTTGCCAACATCTTCAAAGGACTTTGGCTCTCTTCTAACTTTTCCTCATGCCAATGAACATAATATTGATTCTTGAACCCATTACATTGTTGCTACTTCCTTTTTTCAACAACTTAATTTTCCAGACGTTAATAACTGATATTGGGATCTAATAAGCATTATAATTTTAAATATTAACCACTTAAATGTTTGCATAGAGCTTTGAACAAATGTGGGGCATTCGTCTGTCCCACCCTGCCCGTCTAGGAGGGAGGCCATGCCCCCATGCTACAGTGCTCCTGTGTATACAAAAACTTGAAGGGGAATTAGCATTTGGAGGAGGGGTCCTGGCCCTTCCTGCAGGCAACAGGCAATTAAATAGTCTATGCCTCAAGCTCTCACGCTGGGGCAGCAATGAAACAGTCTATTGTCCTTGGCCCTCAAGCAAGGAGGGGTGGTGAGGCAGCAGTCTATTGCCCTTCGAGCCTTCATAGGCCGGAATGAGGCGACTGCTCCAGGGGTGCGGTGGCAAGGAGGGAGGGTGACGGGGGCCCTTCTGACTCCACTGCATCCGAGCCCACGGTCCTACACTCTGGGTCAGCGTGGCTCCAGCCGCAACTCACGGACGCGGCTGCAGGCCACAACACAACCAGACAATTGTCTGGTTCCACTGGGTTCCTTCCTACTCCTCTTCTCTGGAGTACCTGGGTCTCAGGGTCACCATCAGTCTCCTCGGGTTATATGGCAAGAGGTAGCCCCCACAGGCCCTCAGCGTCATGGGCGGCAGGCAGCTCTTCCAAGTCACAGGTGGCAGGCAGCTCCTCAGTTGTGCCACGGTCAGGCTGGGGCCCCAGTGCCAGTGGAGACAAGAAACATCCTTCCCTTTCAGCAGCTCCCTCCAAACTGAGCTAGAGGGCTCATCACCTTATACTTCCTGCCCCACCTCTCTGCTTCCGATGGGGAAGGCAGGGTTGGGCCGTCCCTCTCGGTCTGTCTCAAAAGGAGGCCATGCCCCCTCACCACAACAAGTAAACTTTAAATGAAAACTCGAGGCTTGATTCTCATTTACACGAAGGCCTTTTTACACTGCTAGGGCTTAGTGTAAATTAGAATCAGGACCTAGTGTTATTGTTATTAAGCATCCTCATCTCTCTAGCTCTTCTGTACATTCTAATGAATATTTATACCTTCATCTCCATTACCTGTATTTTTGGTGTACTCTCTTAGTGTATCCATATATCAGTTCATTGCACCCGTTCCCATAGTGCATTGCTATTGAACTGACTGAAACAACCAACTGAGCTTTACAGTCTTATGACCACTACGGGGATATCACAGTTTACATGGCATATTATATACTGTTCTAATGTCATTTGCAATGTCAGCGTAGCACTGGTTTTATCTTTATCTTTTATTTTCCTGATTTTCCTTGAGCTTTTTAATTTCATTCAGAGCTAGGCAGCAGTTCTGCAGAAAAGGACCTGGGGGTAACAGTGGATAAAAAGCTGGATATGAGTCAGCAGTGTGCCCTGGTTGTCAAGAAGGCTAATAGCATATTGGGCTGCATTAGGAGGGGCATTGCCAGCAAGTCACGGGAAGTGATTATTCCCCTCTATTCGGCATTGGTGAGGCTGCATTTAGAATATTGTGTCCAGTTTTGGGCCCCCCACAACAAAAAGGATGTGGACAAGTTGGAGAGAGTACAGCGGAGGGCAACAAAAATGATTAGGGGGCTGGAGCACAGGACTTATGAGGAGAGACTAAGGGAACTGGGCTTGTTTAGTCTGCAAAAGAGAAGAATGAGGGGGGATTTGATAGCGGCCTTTAACTACCTGAAAGGGGTTCCAGGAAGGATGGGGCTAGGCTGTTCTCGGTGGTGGCAGATGACAGAACAAGGAGCAACCGTGTCAAGTTACGGGGGGGAGGTCTAGGCTGGATATTAGGAAAACGTTTTTCACTAGGAGGGTGGTGAAGCACTGGAATGGGTTACCTAGGGAGGTGGTGGAATCTCCATCCTTAGAGGTTTTTAAGATGAGGCTTGACAAAGCCCTGGCTGGGATGATTTAGCTGAGATTAGTCCTGCTTTGAGCAGCGGGTTGGACTAGATGACCTCCTGAGGTCCCTTCCAACTCTAATATTCTATGATTCTATGATCTGACCTTTTAAAATAAAATTTAATGCCAACTTTCTGTAGCCATTGATTTAATTGTCTAATAATCCCGCTCTGAAACAATCAACTTTACAAAGGTCATGTTATCCATATGGTGGTTGTTTTTAATATCCACAGAAATTCTGATCCCCAGTTTTTAAATTCCTAATAAACAGTAAATAAGTTAAACAGAAGCAATTGTACCCAGACAGGTAACAGGTACAGATAATACTCTGTTCAATTCAGAACATTTATTTTATAATTCATTTTATTGTTAAATTTAATCTAATAACCATTAATAAAACTTGCTTTTAATACTACTGTTACATAGTTACATACTGTTACTGTCACATAGCTCTCTCTGATAAATCACAAGTTAGGAATGCACTATAAGCTTTGATTGTTTTTTATTTGTATTACAGTAGTGACTAGAAGCCGCAGCTGAGATTGGGGCCCCAATGTGCTAGGTGCTGTACAAACATATAGTCCTTGCCCACAGGTATTTACAATCTAAATTGATCAGACAAAAGATTGGAGAAATTAAGTATTATTATCCCCATTTTACAGAGGAGGAACTGAGGCACAGAATAACTTGCTCGTGATCACAGACGAAGCCTGTGGCTGAACCAGGAACCTAGATCTCCTACTTCCATTCCATTGCCTTAACCACTTGATTATACTTCTTCCCCAGTTTCTGACATATATGCAATAAAATGGGAAGCCACCAATCTACAGGTGAAATTATCACATCCTTCTCTGAATAAATAATGCAAAGACCTGATATATTTCAAAGGCTTGTGATATCAAATCTTTAAAAAACACTATGGAATTATTTAGTGTAACTGAAAACCAGCAGTAAATCCCAGTGAAGGATATTATGCGCTAGAATCTTGATTCCAGAAAATAAATATAATCTCTGCATTTCCTGTTTGCTTAAAAAAATGTGTTACAATTACCAAAGAGTACTCCCATTACAGGGATGTTGTGAGGCTAAATTCATTAGTGTATGTATATAAAACAGTTTGAGATCCATACAATGAAGTTGCTGTAGAAATGCAGGGCTAGATTTTTAGCTGATGTAAATCAGCATGGTTACATTAAATTAACTGTCTGTCTCATTGGGGCCTAAATGAAACAAGTGGGTCAAATCCAAAATTCATTGGTTTACTGGCTAAAGGTCTAATCTCAAGGAGGTCTATTTGTCTTGTTGCTTTTTATATACATTTTTAATGTGGATTCACTTCACTGTTTCTATTGGTGCCAGGAAAACACAAACCTCATTCCCAAAATGAAACTTTACTTTTGAGAAAATAGGAACTGAACACCTCATGATAATTGGACAATAGCAATGAATCTTGGCCTATAATGCTTTCAGACAAAAATTGTAGCTATAATACAACAGTTTTGAATAAGGCTTACCAAAATAAAAATATAAGATCACACATCTTGTTCATGAAAGATCTCCCCCTGAATTTGAATTGTATTTAGTTCATCACATTTCTAAAGCATCCTTCAGAGAGTTTCTAAGCTTTAGGACCTTTAAATGCATCTTATGGTCATGGTAAGACTATCCTATCTCACTGAGAGATTGCATGACTCCATGGATAGGCTCACAGACTAGCCCTTAGGAGTCTGGGGTTCTATTCCTGCCTTAGTCAGTGGTCTATGATCTAGAGTATGTCTGAACTTTGTCATATGTAGAAGGAGGATAATGATATTTACCTCCTCACTCTGTAAAGCCCGATGGAAGAAAAGGCTACATAAGAGCTAGCTATTATTATAATACCTAAGCTTCTGGGGGCAGAAACATAGGTGGGAAGAAGCTACTGATAGAGTTGTGCAGGTGGATAACTAAGAAGAAAGAAGCAATTTTACTTCTGATCTTTCTGACTTTTAAAAAATCTTTTTTTGTGCACAGTTTGATTGTAAAAACACAATCAGACCAAGTCAGAACAGAAAACAGCCCACGCTGGCCCAGGTTCACGAGCCTGTCAAGCAAACCAGGATTGAGCATAGTCTTAAGCAAAAGTGGGCAGAGCATCTGGCCAAATGCCTCCCTTCCCAGAGCTTCAGGAGAGATTCACTGTGTTGAGATGAAATTACAAGATACCCAGCAACTCAACCCCAAAGCTTGAGCTGCAACTCAGGGATAGGAACTTCTAGGAACCCAAAGTACAATAAGTTTGTTGACATGCCTTTGAAGTGAAGCCAGTGAGCTTTCCTCTGCTCTGTCAGAAAGGGAGGAAAAGGTTAAAGATGAAAAAAACATCAAAGGAAATGGGGGATAGTGAAGATATTGATCTTTTGGGCATGCACAGTGTTATCATTAATTGCATCCAGGCTGGGGCAATCCAGGGGAAAGATCCTGTGGTAGGGAGCAGTGTTGCTGAAGTGTTTGTTTGTTAATCAAGGGAGACATTCTGGCAATAAAGGATGTAGTCTTAGCATAAAAAGTGAACCCTGCTTTGATTCCATTTATGGATGAACTGTGTAATTTTAGGAATGGTGACAGCTCGCCATAGCTTGTTTCAAAAAAGGAGTTATATATTACTTGCAAGCTGATCCAGTACATTTCTTTATATGCCTTCACCAAACTAAAATGTGACAGCTTAAGTGCTGAACTGTTCCTCTTTCCAGCTAGAAAATGTGCACAAGGTTAAGAGCAAGAAAGAGATATTGAGGGTGGCAGTAGGGGGAGACTAGATTTCCACATGCAAGTACTCATCACTCAGTTTCTCTGTTTACATTTAACTCTAAACTATTTGAGCTAGGCATGCTATCTGTAATCAACTACTACCATTCTTGCAAGATCAGGATATGTCTGACCCTTATTAGGCTGAGTGCAGAGCTGGTCATTCAACTAAACAGCTTTGATTAACGTCTGTGAAGAACAAATGCTTTATTACTGAATATAATGGTTTATGGTGTGTTAATTTTGTTGGATTTAACAGTGGCATTTTACCCTGTTAATCCCAGGATACCTCTCCATCAGCTGTCTTCTGTGCTTGTGGTTCAGGGAGTTGTACTCAAAAGAAAGGAAGCAAAAAGTCTATCTTTCTCCCCCACCCAAAAAAAAAATTATTTGTGGCAGAGTTAGCTTGACCTTTATAGTAAACAAATATTGCAAAAATGTTGTATATAACAGAACAGTAAAGCACTGATTCTGTTTAACTTTTCAGGAGCATATTCCTAAAAGTCAATGCACTGTTTAACATATGTCACTGCACATCATTGCACCACTATACCATGTATTGTAAATCTAATCTAAACTTTCATACAGTATTATGCTGTGTCCTAGAAGACTATCTCAGCTTGTGCTCTAGCTTCCTACCTCCTTTTCCATCTTAGTCAGTTCCTGTGACTTCGCTATGGATGCGTCTCAGGTGTCTGCCTTGAGTTCATAGATACTTGGAACCATCTGATCAAATCAAAGCATCAAATCAGTGGCAGGTATCAAGAAAAACAACAGCAGCATTTATATGCACCAAGATACAGCAGAGAGAAAAATTCTGGCTGGCCAACAAAATAAAATGTTCATCCTTCTTTGAGGACTGTTAGTACAGATCCCCACACTTGGAAACTGCTCATTTACTTCATACAAACACGTAATCCTCTAGAAAACTTCTGACCAGTAGGGCTTTGCAAGACCCTGCCTTAAACTATGGCGTGCCCTATGCAAAGCAGTATGGTAAAGAGGTGAGACCTCACCAAATTCAGTTTCTTCTAGTTGCTGAAGGAGCAAGTTGCAGCTTCTTCTGGTCCTCTCCCCTTTAGAGGGTCAGTTGTTTTCCTACCCTTTACCTAGGGATTTAGGTATTCTGTAGATTAAAAAAAAATTTTTTAGTTTTCTTAGGGGATGTTTCTCCTGCTCTTTTAGGGAGGATTTGAGTCCCTGTTAACTGTTATGGAAAGTGGTGCCCACAAGACAGGCAGATTTAAGAATGCCCTTTCTGTGGTTCAAAATTCCTCATCTCTAACCTTCACTCCTGAAGCCTGAGAGGCTTGGGTGAGGGGCATATGATGGATTGATCCCCATCTCCCTGAATTTAATTATTTGGACATGTAAGGACCTCAAGTTCCACTATGATCCATACTGACAAAGGGTTGCTTTGAGAAGTTAGCTAGCTGCCATTTGTTTGTAGGGCTTCCTTTTACGCGCTGTGAAAACATGCATCCCTGCAGAAGGGAAAATGTGTGGATGGCAGCAGCTATGGAGTCTCTGGCAGAACATCTCATTTTGAAGTTGTGCTGCCAGTTCCAGTATGGGTGAAATCTATTCCCCTCATCCTCCAGCAGAAAAATGAGGCTTTGTGAAAACTCATATAGTAGAATTCAATCTTTAAGATTAATGTATTTACAGAAAGTAATAATTCTTCATATGGGAATCTTAGCTCTGCTATCATATTAAATATGGGTCTAAGTGATGCAGAGAAATTACTCAATCCACATGGATTTTTAACATTTTTGACAGTCTTTATCTAATGTATTTTATACTGGGTTCTGTTTAGATTAGATTTTATCCAGTTTTGATTTCTAATTCCCTGACACAGAGAAGATCAATTAATGAGCTACTCTGGAGTATATGAAACAATTGTTCTGAACAGAAGATAATTATCAGAAATCTTGGGAACTGAATAGTGTCTCTTAAAGACCCTTGGATGATACTAATAAAAACAAAAATTTACCAATACTATTAATGAAATGATAATCCAGGAACCATGGAAGCATTTTATATTAGTTGTTGATTAAGAAGCAGGAAAAAATTGGCCAGATTAGGAAAAACTGCACAAATAATGATTCAAAATAAAGCTATCAGAATATGAGCTGGGTATGCTTTCACCTAACAGAGTTTAACATGCACCTGGAATATTCAGACAAAATTAGTATGAATGAGAGAGCAAAACTGATTTATGAAATGGCAATTATGAAGGCGGCACCAGCCTGACTGATGAAGATGACGACTTTGCGAAAAATCTGTGTAATAACAGCACATCTGGGTTGCTTGAATCTTGAATCCTACAACGAATTTGTGTTCTCCATCCCTAATCCTTCTGGGGATTGTCATTCCAGTTCCTGCTACTGCTGCTTCTGATTATGCAAGAGATTCTCTCTCTTGCCACTCTGCTTCTCATACCATCTGAGCATCATGCCATGATCTGCTGCTCAGTCAGCAATAAGAGCTGCATTGGCTCATCCACCTTCACCTCCAGTTCCTCTGGCACATCTGCCTTGTCACTGACATTATTTTGGCTTGTTTGAGTTGCTTCCAATCATGGAGCATGTTCTGCTTCCTTCCAAGATCTTTGACCATCTCCTGAGCTCAAAGTGCCCCACCGTTTCTGGGTACAGATTGTAACCCATTAGCCATCCACTTTACCTAAGGACTTTTAAACAAGTCCTCCTGAGCTGGTCCTTAATAAGTCCTGTAACATTAATTCCTCTCATGATCCATCTCTGCTAGCTGAGCCTGTCTTAATTCTCTGGAATTCATAGCTGTACACTTGAACCTCTCTAGCCTCCTGGTGAAGAGAAGATGGTAGAAAATGAGGGAAGGGTATGCTCCTTCCCATCTGGCGAAGTACACCTTCAATCTATCCACCACTGATATATTTTGCTTCACCATTAATCCATGTTCTGGATTCCTATCTCCAGCATAGCCAAGAGAAGCAAACACAGAAGCAGTTTAAGCAAGGTCTGCTGCACTGGGTGGGGGTTTGTATAGGGGTAAATTGGGACCCTACCAGGACCACCCATCCCTCTCACTGATTCCTGAATCCAGACTTATGCAAGGACACACACCCCTTAGGGGCACACTGGGACCCATGTGGTGCCTTGTCTCCTCTCCACCGCATGGGTTTGGGGAAAGAAACTGCAGGAAGAAGCCAGCCAGAGACTGGAGTTGGTAGTTTTGACTGGACATTCTCTCCCCTGTGCTGACTAATTGTTAGTTCCCATCCTCTCCCTCACGGTCTCTTCACCTCATCTTAACTCGTCTGCCCTCTTCCCATGTAGCTGATCCCCTCCCAACTAACTCTGCCTCTCCCCCATCCCTTCTAAAAAAGTGATGGAATTAGCAGGTTGTTTGCTACCATTACGTTGATCATTCTGGTTGTGTGTTATACATCTTCCCCCATACGCTGCGTGTTTTGAATGTTTGGATTGTAATATCTTGGAGACTGTTTGCTACTCTGTGTTTGTATAGTGTCTAGCACAATGGGGACGTGTTCTTGATTGGTTCCTAGGCACAACTATAATAAGCAAAAGCAAACAAACAAACAAACAATAATAATGGAAGTGTATGCCCCTACCCAAACTGAACCAGGAAGGAGTCAGACCCCTTCATGGGGCTGAAAGCTGTTGACATCTACATTGCAGATTCAGAGCGCAGAATCTGGAGACCCAACTTCAGTTGTCAGTTCTGAAAAACTAAGTTTGTAGGCTCATGTACTTTAGTTTCTTTATCTTTAGAGGGGTAATAATAATCACCAACCTTAGAGAGGTCGTGGGAGGCTTAACTCATTAATATTTGTAAAGCAGTTTGAAATTCTTGAAAGTATTAAAGTGAAAAGCATTATCACTATTTCTATACAGCCACAGGATTTTGAGTCTGTCTGCTGAAAAGACCCACTGCTTACCTTCACTGGCAGCTAGTTTTGCTTGGTCATCTAGGCTATAGCTCCTGTAACAGGATTTAGGGGTCATTGCTTCTTTGAGCTAGGTCTCCAAAAGAAAATGTTCCATTTCCAACTTCCTCCAGCCAAGGACAGGGGAGAAAAATAAGCAGTCCTTAATCTGAAGTCTCTGGGAACTAGTATCTTCCTTGTGCTTAAACAAGGCTGTTAATCCTCCAATTTCTCTTTTCTTCCTCATCTGAGCTTGATTCAGGAGCTTTCCAAACTAAGAGAGAATAAAAGATAATTTTTGTCTTCTGTTTCCTCAGTTTACTCAAATTCTTTTTATGCTCAGGAGTTACATTTGAAAGCTCCACCTCCCAGCAACCCAATGGGCCACAGCTGCCAGCTTCCTCCTCCATGCCTGACACCTCCCCGCCGTCTCTTGTCTTGTCTTCACTGAAGAGTTAACTTGACTTATAACTCAAGCATTTCCCCTAAATCCAGTCCTGTCAACACATAAAAAACATTATCTCAAGTGTGAGGTGTTTTTATCTTGAGTTTGCTGGCCCTTCAGGGGTTATAGGCTAAAGTTCAAGTTAGCACAATTTATCAGCTGCTAATACAATCACTCTGTGCAACCTAAGTGTTATTTTGCTGTGTGGCAGTTTTCATCTGAGCCAGGCTAACTCAGGAGGAACTAACACAAGTTATTGACAACAATCATGGGAGGAAGGGGAAACTAATGGGATGAAATCCTTGTAATACCTCTCTAAATTACAATCTTAGCCCTGGTCTACGCTTACCTGGCAATTTGGCGGCAGTCAATGGGAGTTATGCAAACTACGCAGAGTTGCTTGCGTAACACCCGTCAACTGCTGTGCTTCCGTTCTGCACGGTGTCTTCACTGCACAGCGCCGACGGAAATTGCGTTGCTGTCAACACAGTGCTATGCTACTTGAGGAGGTGGTTTAACTTGGTCGATTTCTTGATCGATTGAGCGGGTCTTCACTGACTGCTCAATTGATCCAGAAAGGTCGATCTGACGGCGGTGACTTTGCTACCGTCAGTATAGACATACCCTAAATGAATGTAAATGTCATGCACTTCACTACCAATGACTGATATGCACAATTATTCTGGAAATTCATTTCACTTATTGCTTAATTATATCTCTGCCTCCATTGTATCTTTCACTGCTTGGTGTGCACCTGGTTTAAGAAATCTGTATTTGTGGACTCCCTCACAGTGCAGACTATATCTTAGTAAACACCCTGGGGCGGTTTGCAGAGCTCCATTGAATGTAATACTGTGGTTGATGAGTATTGAAAAGTACACTGAGGACATATCTTAAACACTAGATGCCTTGCAAATTATGATAGGAGCCTTGCCTATTCCATAAAGTCATTAGAAAACTTTCATTTTTATCTGGAACCCCTGGAAACAGGACAAATCTACAAAGGAGGTGGAAACTTTATAATGTGAATTAATTTTAAAAAATGGAGTAGCATCATGGAAGGGTAGGAACTGGCATAGGGAGTATCTGATGGGAAGACCATTGATGAAAAGAAGCAAAATCTAAAGCAAGTAAGATTGCTAGATGCACCATATTAGACTTGTTCTAGGTATAAGGGACTCATGAGAAAAGCAAAGAAGAGTGCAAATAACAGAATGAAGTGTACATAGAAAGGAATAGAAGATGACCAGATGTGTAAATAGGGATCACACCATGAAGACCTTTGAAGGCAAGGAGGAGTTGGAGTGAAATGAGGAAGGATCCAGCCGAATGAATCAATGAGGGGAGGATAAATTATAGGTAAATAAAACTTGGGATACATATCTAGGAAGCTCAGTAATGGGGAAAGATGAAGATGTCACTGGGGACAAGGAAAGGTCTTGAGCGGACCAGGAGGGGGAGACAAACCAGTAATTATTTACAGGCTTGTTCTTCCTTATTAGCATACTTTTGTGCTAAGGCAAGACCAGAGCTGCCTATTCCTTTCTGATTACCGTAGGGTGTTCTTATTTTCCTTTGACTGGTCTGTAAAAAGCAAAGTTATCTTCTGAGATCAGTCTCCCTAAAGCATTTTAGGAACTAATTATGTGATGGTACATGTCTGTTTCCCAGCAAGCAGTGGTGGATGAAGATTAATTTTCCCTGCTGAATAAATTGCCAAGTGTTCCCCAGAAAAATAAAGTCACAGAGGGGTGGCAATCTTACCATTTTACTTCATCGAAATAAATCTCTGAAGATCCATAGGTGGGCATATCCTTTCAAAAAATAATTTAAAAAATGTAGTCTGCTGCTGTGACAACTCTGCACTTTGTCAAAAAACTTTGAAGCCACCTTACCACCAGCAGTTTTTAGTTTAAAGAAACTGGTCACATTATTTCTCCGACTCACTCTGTGCTGGCTTTCAGCAACTCCAGATAACAAGGGTATAGGTTAAAATGATTCTCCTGTTTCCTCTCACATCAAACAAGTTGAGACTCGTCACTGCAGAACTGCAAGAACTCAGGCTCCTTCTCTTCCCTCCCCGCCCCTCTTCAGTGGAGGACAGGTCATGATAACCGAGAGAGGTTATTACACCTGCTGCTGCCTCTTCTCTTGGCCTGGGGAGAGGGCAGCGGATGCTCTTGTGGCTAAGGCACTGGACTGAGATTTGGACTCGGGAGGCCTGTGTTCAGTTCCCCGTGCTATCGCACCTTCCTGTGGGAGGCCAGGTAAGTCACGTGGTCACTCTCTGTGCCTCAGTTCCCCATCTGTGGCATGGGGCTAATCCCTGAGTGGACAGTCACTCTTCAGGGAACATCCCTCCTCCTCCTAGTCCTGTGTCTGGGCAGCACCTAGCACAAGGGGGGCTCCTCCTCTGGGGTGGGGAGGAGCCTGCACACGGTGGCTGGGTCTTGTCACAGCCTGCCCTCCCCTGAGGGAATCACCTCAGCCCTAGCTGCCGCCAGCTCCCCAAAGCCTAGGGAGAATGGGGCGTCCCAGGGCGCATAACAGGGACAAGCGCCCCCCCCCTCGCCGCCTCAAGGGCTTTGCCTCTAGTGTCATGGCGGCTAGAGGCGCAGACCTGCGTCACGTGACGGGGCTGGGCGCGCGGGGGGGGGAGCGGTCACGTGGTGCAGGCACCGCCCGCCGCAGTGCGTCGCTCGCGAGCCAGCTGGGGTCTGGCTAGGCGACACCAAGCGCCGGGGTCGGGCCGGGCAGGCAGGCAGGCGAGAGAGGGATGCCGCCGTCCGAGTGTTGCAAGCTGGCGGGCCTGGGCTGCCGGAGCCGGGGTGAGTCCTGGGCTGGCGCCGCTGGCCAGCCGGGCGGGGGATGCCGTGACGCAGAGCTGCCAGCCTGGCGGGCAGACGCAGGCAGCAGCGGGGCTCGCCCCGGGTCTCCCCGTCCCGCGGCCGCTGGCGGGGGCTGCGCAGCCGCTCTTCCTCCGCGGTGGGCAGGGCAGGGGGTGCGATTCTGTCCGGCTGCCTGCAGCGTCAGGGAGACAAGGCTGCGGGACGGGCCGGGGGCATCTCGCATGGAGGGGCGGGCGGGCGGGCTGGGGTTTGGCGCTATCCCGCCGTGACCCGTGTTACAAGGGAAGCGCAGGTTCTGCAGGGACCGGCGCGTGTCTCTCCGAGTCCTCCCGGCCTCTCGCAAGGGTTCCGTCCTGCTGGCCATCGGCGAGCGGATTTCTCAGGGTCAGCTGCCCGTTAGACCCGAGCAGCCGTGTCCGAGGAGAACGGGGAGGAGCCTGAAATGAGGGAGCTCTTCCCTCGCGAGGGACAGATGAGAAGCAGGGACTAGATAAGGTGCAATATGCAGCCTCGGTGCACGTGCCCTCCCCCACCTGAACAAATGGGTTTGTGGCTGTAATCAGCCTCCCCAGAGGGCTGAAGAGGGTGAGCTTCAGGGTACAAACTAAAGTGTGAATTCAAATAATACTGGTAAAACTTTGCTATAGAGACCAGCCCTAGTCTAGCTTGAGTGTACCAGGTGGGATGGGAGACAGTATGACCTTTTCCTTATCTCTAAATACACCTCAGTGAGCAGCAGGCATCAACCACACACTCTGTGGGTAGGGTAGGGTAGGGTAGGGTGGAAATTGTAAGACTATAGGTCTTTAAAACTAGTGATCTGTATGTTTATAGTTTTCCTCTGCTGCCTCCAGTCCCTGCATGGATTCCCTTGCAGGAAGGAGCCAGGCAATCCTTCCTTCCTATTTCTCAACCCCGCCTTCCCCCCCACCCCCCAACTGTGTCTAAACCAGCCATAACTTCCTTGTCAGGGGGTTTATTCGTAATATCTTCTCTGTGATTTTTCTGTGGCTTCCACTGTATAGCTCAGAGCACTGAGATGTCTCTCCCTTCACAAATAAGTGGTTATTTTACATGGCTGGGGTCCAGCCCTTCAACTGGCCATCATCTTGCATATTTTTTAGTTCATAAAGAGGAAGACAGCTCAAATACAAGAAGTGACTTGAGACAGTGCCCATGTGGTCTAGTGCAGTTCTTTTGTCTGCATTTGCAAGGTGGAAGGACTTATTCCCTCCATGAACTTGGGTTGACAGAACAACCAAAATCTCTGCTGCCAGCTGTTGCTTTCTGGGCAGCACAGCAGGGCTGGCTCTTGCCTGCTATGCATCTGGCACTGGAAGCAGAGACTGCATTCAATGGCTAGTGTTCCAAATATCCATTTAGTCTTCTTTCAGCTCCTGCCTAGGTTGCTAAAACTGTGGTTGAGACCATTACAAAACCAGTATAATTGCCTTAGATAGCATCTCTATGGCATCCTGACCTTCTTTACATTATCAGCTATAGTATTGTACAGAGAATAGCTCCCATTGTTCCAAAAATAATTGTATATGACTTGGTCCATTAGTTCTCTGTAAACAATCTGTGATTTGTTCACTTTCCCTTGTGTTCATGGTTTTGATTTCTGTGTTACTGTTGTGGTATCATGTTAAGAGATTTCATGAAAACTGTAATTATGCAGGTCACTTGACTTAATAGCCCTGTTCAAGTCTAGTATTTGCAATTAAACTTGTACTTCTGGAAAGTTAATTTTAGTTTAACATCTAATGAGTGGAATCCTTAGCTTCTTCAGAAATAGTCCATGCAAGTGACATATTTAATATTTCTGAATATGATCTAATCTAGGGGTTCTTTAACTTTTTCTTAATGTGGACCACATCTTAATAGAGATGCACCCACCTCCCTTTTAATCCTATTGTACAGGCAACATTTCTCTGATTTGTGATCACATAACCGCCCTCTGGCAACTACAGCAATTACTGATATAGAAACCAACATTAGGAAAGTAATGTGTTGTTTGCTGAAATTCAGATGTTGGAATGGAGAGTCAGCTCATTGCAGACTATAATTTAGAAACCTTTGCTCAGATCAGTTTGCATAAGTGAAATAGACAACAAATAGGTTAGGCTCTCTAAAGCGTATAGTAGAACAGCATCAAGGTCCTTAGAGGTTTTAATAATTAAGCTGTTGGTCTCTCCAAGTGTAACTGACTTAGAAGAACTGCATTCCTTCTTCCTAGCTTTCCTCTCAGCTGCAGATGAGCTCAACTCCTGCAGAGTTCATGAGCTCTTCAATAGCAGGGGAGGGAAAGGAACAAGACTAGATCTCTCTAATAAGCTTTTCATCTGTCTCTCTCAACGGAGGGAGCCAGGTAGCAGGCTATACGCTATGTACAAAGTACCTAGGAATCCTGACTGAAAACTCCAGTGCCTGTTGCCTGGCTTCCATTATCTAAAGTTTTGATTGGTTGTCTCTGCAAAGACAGTTCTCTTGTACATAGGAATAAAAGTCCAAAGAATTCTTGATCAGGTGTGTGCTAGTGATTATAAAATACAAGTAAAATAGTGACTTTGGTAACAAATTTCATAGTGATGTAAAATTAGAGTAGGTGAAATATCAAGCTACACAAGAGGAGACAACATGGCGGGGTGGAAATGCAAAGGTGGGTTACAAGTACCTGTACTTTAGAAATTTGTCTGAACATACTCTACAGTAGAGCAGCAAAGATCATATTAGAATGCTTACCTAATGGTGTTTAAAGATAAAGGGGCATTCTGTCTGGAACATATGCAAACAAACTGATTAACATATAGGGAATACAAAAATAAGAAGTCATTAAGCAGTATGCTGTGATGGAAAATGCTCTCTCCTCTGTGGAGGAGGGATGGGTACAGCATGGGTAAAAAGGACATGGAGAACCATTTTTCATTTTATCAGTCTGAATGCTAAAGTAATGCAACTAAAGATTGCAAAGTCTAATCCCCTGGCAGGGCTGAGTCTAGCAATGTGATAACTGATTAATGAAGAAGAAAATGTGAAGGGGAAGCCAGGAGCTGATGAAGCAGAATTGAATTCAGGAAGGTATTGCTAAAGGATCGACTGTTAACTGAGTTTGCCATCTTTCCTGAACGCACTAGAGAATAACACCTGCCTGTTTGAATAATATGAGGTTATCAAGTATCATTAAATGAATAAACTTGAGTAAGAATAAATATCGCACCATGGTCCTTGGAGAAATGCTATGTTGAAAGCATTTTTGCATGTTGTATGAGGGCAAGTAGGTAGATATATTTTGCAAATACAAGTATAAACACTTGTGTTTTACTTCCTCAATCAATTTTAATTGATGTGGTGAAGCCCATTTAAGAGCTGTGTGCAGCTGTATTCACTTGAAGATTCACCTTCTGTTGAAGGGCATTGGAGATTGACAAAGACAAACTACATTTAAACAAAAATCAGTAAGATCCTCTTTTAAACACATGATGAGCTCTTGGAGAAAAAGTATAGCAGCTGCTTCTGCAGTGACCTTTTTATCTATACACAACCCTGTTAGCAGAGAGAACTTGTGTCAATAGATGACATTTATTAACATGTGAAAAATTTGGGTGGCTCTCTTGATGTAATAGTTTAAGTACTTAGTAGATGCTGCTTGCTATAATGTCTTAGCATGCTGTTTCTCCTGACTGTCAGTGTAAATTGTGTAAATATTCTTCTTAATGTAAATACTTAATTTGTAAATTATATACAAACTATTGTTATCAGATTTGCCCGTCACCTTGGGGTATGCTCATTTATTAAGGTTGCTTTCCTTGGGGGGCAGGAGTTTGTAATTCTATTAATGTACTGCTTGTGTCACTTGTGTTTTCATATGGAGCTTTACTTCTCCCTTCTGCAAGTCCCCTCCTACTGGAGCTACCCTGCAGGACCTAAGTTTCCCAGGGCTGGGTTCCTCTAGCCCCAAACTCAAATAAACACCCCCCCTCCCCGCACGCACGCGCGCCCACACACACAGATTAACAGAGCATGTCTGAGCGGACCAGGTCTATCAGCACACTCAAGCTGACCCCTTATATATCTCGGGATTCAGCAGGCTGGGTTTAACAGCACGTCCATGCTGCCACCCTTATATGCCACTGGCACCGCACTGCAATAGAATACGTCTGAGCAGGCTGGGCAGAGCAATACTTCCAAACTTGTCACCTTATATGCCACAGGTTCAGCATGTCGCTATCCCCACTTTCACTCTACAATTGTTCTAGTAGTAACCCCCTTGATGAGCAAACCCCACAGAATTTTTGGGTGCTACAGGGATCTTTAGTTTAGGTAAGAGAAGCGTTGCTGCAGAGCAAAATGGGGAAGCTGAGAGAACGGAACAGTAAATGAAGTTCGGAGAGAGTCTGGAAACTAGCTTGATTATAAAAGTTATTTTATTGCCAGGTATATAAAACTTATGATACTAATAGTAATACTATACAAAGAGAGAAAAACAACCAAACAGTTACAGTATTACATGATTTCACTTGGGGTATTGGGGAAATCTAGCCCAAGTTTAATTATAAAAGTCACGTTTAGAAAGTTATACCTGGGCTAAGAGAAAGAGAGAGATATCAAATTAGGTCTGAGGGGAAAAAGTGGGCTTAACCAGAGGCGGGGGGAGAGAGAGTTGGGGTCTCACCACTCAGTGCAGCTTGAACCGGTTGAAGGTTCCCAGGAGATAGGCTGTTCAGCTTAGGGTCCGGAGTGCTTGAGACAGGCAGAGCCTCCAACAGGATCAGTCAGGAAAAGGTGAAGTCCCAGTGGAACTGATGCAGCTTTTGGATCCAGACATCAGAACAGAGGTTTGAACTTGGGTAGGGGTTTTTGAAGGGACAAAACAATGGTTCAAGGGAGAGCACTAGATTTGTTTAAGGGTAAACGATGATTCGAGAGTATACCAGAGTTGTTTTGTTTAGGCTGGACAATAGAAACTGATCATTCCTGGCTATTAGCAGTGTTCCTTTGGGGGGAGCTCACAATGCAATCAGGCAGATTTATTGATGTCCAAAACACTGAAGGATCTATGACTAGAATTGGTTTGATAACTGCTGAGCTGGGTGCGTGTGTAGGCGTGGGTTCGTTAACGTCTGGAGCAGAGATCTCCCATCATGCTGTGCTTCCCTTCTTCGCTGATCCCAGAACTCACTGAGGTTCCAGCTTGATTCTCCATTCGGTATGCTAATAGAGATGTTCCCTTGTTCCGTCTTTGATACAAATTAGGCTCTCTGTTTTCCATTCAGTGTGCTAATGGAGATGCCTCCTCACATCTTCAATGTAGATGAGGCTAGGAGAGTTGCCTTAATCCTGTCACCCTTGTCTGGAGGGGTTTAGGTGTGTCCCACTACCTTTTCATTGCTTTTGGTAAGTCTATCTCTGATTGGTTCTGGTTCAAGCAGAGGCTGGGGGGAGGATGGAGGGGGTTTTCAGGGGAGTCAGACAGTAGGAGTTTTGTACCCTGGTTCCCCAAGAACACAGAGCTGACAGGTAACACTTAACCAACCATAACAAAAATAAAACCCACTTTTAGAAAATAAGTGTACTTCCAGTATAAGTCTAGTACATTTTACAAAGATACAAGTTTTATTCCCTTCTAACCTGCCTCATAAAGACTTAGAGGTATAATAAACATGCAGCTAAATCCTGTGCCTAATATGTGCCTCAACTGAAATACTGATTTAAATGTTGGCATAAGAATAGTCCCACACACTGTACCTCAGTTCCCTCCTATGTGATGGGGCTTGCCCAGGTAAGGATTTTTGCAGTGGTGCAACTTCTCCAAGGTAAGCCTTCGGGCTAGATTTACACTGGTTTGAAACTGGAGTAAGGTACACTGATGTGAGCCCTGCTTTCCACCACTTTAGAATATCTACTTTGGGGGTTTGTGGTGGTATAGGTATTCTGGCTTAAAAGAATCCCGTATGTGGGCAAGATGCAGTTCTCTCTGTTTGTCCTCTTCATTACAGATAGTAGGATGAGATGTCCATAACATTTAGATACACTATGCTTGTATTAAAGTTTATCTTGCACAACACATCTGCATCACTAAATATGTATGCATCACCGTAAATAGTAAAGGCTTGAAAAACAATCATCGTGAAGCTGATAGGAAATGAGTATGAAGCCCCTACTCCCAAGATCTAAGTACTTAGCCTTGTGGGACATGAGTGGGAAAACTTCTAACTATTTTGCATTTGGTAGAGATGTTTGAGGTCAGAGCTTATGCTATGTGTGTGTGCTGTGCTGGACTGGACTGTCTTCTCCATTGTGACTAAGACCATGTCTATTTGAGAAGCTGCACTGGTGCAACAAAGTTGATTTCAAATTGATCTTGTTAAATCAGTGAAAAACCCTTAGAAATATGCTTGAGTTGACTTAGCTTGCATCAGTAAATAATTGCTGTAAGTGAAACTGGTTTAAGTATAGGTTAAAATGGTTTAAGTGCATTTACGTGGAGGTTTGCACCGGTTGAACTAGTTCAATCTGTAAACTTGACTTTGTTAAATCAGTGTACATTTTCTTATACAGACAAGGCCTAAGTCAGTTATTGCTTAAGCCTAAAAGGTGACCTAATTACTAGAAATTATACCTCCTTCCAAAAAGTGTAAAACTCTATCATTAGCTTTGCCATACAGACTTTTACGTTTGAAGTTAGAGAATAGAGAAAAAGTCTCTCCTTGGTATTTGCTTATGGCTAACTTGCCAGCTGCTAAAGCCTAATTGTGTCCAGTTCTTACGTAATCTTCCACTGTTCCTGTCCTGCTGGGCAACCAAACCTGCTTGCTTTTTTGTCAGTGAACTTGCTTTCTGTGGTGTTGTCTATGGCAGAAAGGGTTTGCGGGTATAGCTGTGAGCAAACCCTCATAGTAGGGATGCAGCTTGTACTGACGAGTTCTTTTGTTATCTGAAGAAAATAAAGCTATACTGGTAAAAGCACTTGTTTGCTGGTATAACTGAATCTATACTGTAGGAGAGTAAAGAGTTAAAAGTTGGACAAATGGTCAGGCCTAAGTTACAGGTAACAGGGTCAAGGCACAGGCAAACCTTGTCTTTGTTAATTGGTATGAATTCTAGCTAAAGTCTGTTATTTTTCTTCTTTTTCTCCCTTCCTGGCCATCTGCGCAGGGGATGAGGCTAACTATCACCACTCCTGCACAAGGCCTTTGGTGGAAAGAAAGTATTTTCCTTCCCCCCCAGCGTGCCTTTTCTTCAAAGAACGTTAGTGTAAAATTAATAGGCTTTAAGATGATGTGCCTGCCCTCTGTATGGTAATCCTGTAAACAACAAATGGGTGGGTATAATTGTATTTATTATGTAGTTGTTAATATTCATTTTATAGGTGTCAATGTAACCAAATAAGGGTCTATGGGGAGTTGCTGAAAACGTATACATTTACATACTGTTATGGATAAAAGAATTGTAAAGTAACCCCCTCATTGCTCACTCGCAGCGTCAAGGTGGAATGAGCAGGCAATAAAGGGTTCCGTCTCCCCAATATGCCCCAAGGACAACCTGTTTGGTTATTTCTAATATATGCTAGGTATTGTGTCTGCATAGCTGTGTTGGTTAGGGTGTGGTTTTTTTCTCTTTCCTCCCTTCACCACATCTAATGGCAAAACCTTTAAGCAGAGACTGGATATATGTTACTAAAGATTGCATTTGATGCAGTTCTGGAGGGGAGTTTCATTAATAGTAAATCAACAGACACCCCCCCACCCCCTTTTTGAGAGAGTTCTATAGGTACAGTTCTGGGACAGAATATCACTAATTTCAGGTGTACGGTTTGTAGTTTTTTGTATAGAGATAAGGAGTTGTCACAATTTATCACAGAGATGAATTGTCTGCATCACTGTTTACTCCAAGCCTTACAGCCTTTGGACCCAATTTCCTAGTCTTTACTTTGGCAAAACTCTAACACATTATTTCAAAGGGACTTTTGCCTGATTAAGGATTTCAGGATCATACCCCTTCCACCCAAGGTTCCTCATCTTCCATGAACTGATGACTAAATAATTATCCACAGTGGAACAGTCATTGGGCCAGAGAGAGTGAGAACTGTCTAGTCCAGTCATTAGGGAACCCGCCTAGGAGGTAGAATCCAGTCTCCCTGCTTCAACCACTGTTTCATTATTTATTAAGAACACAACAGCTTCAACAGGAGAGATTGTGGAAGTCCCACATCAAAATATCCCATAGCCTATGATTAGAGCAACCTCCTGAAAGGTGGAAGACCCCTGTTCCTCTTTCCTCCCCTGGCAGAGAGGGGGGGAACTGAGCCTCTGTCTCCCACGTTCCTAGTGAGTGCTCAACCACTGGGCTAATAGTTATAAGATGGGTGGTGACAGTGCCGCTACTACCTCCTCTGGCCAGATTTTGAGTGGAATTCCATCTGATAGGCCGCCTCTGAGCATGCCTGCTGGATCAGGGCCCGCACTCAACTTAGGTGGCTGAATGCCTGCCTTTCCCTGGTTGGTGAATCACTCTGGTTTTAGGCAGGAGATAGGCATCCAGATGCCAAAAGTGAGGCAGCAATGTGCATGCCCAGAAGCAGAAACATAGATGCCTAAGAAATTTTTACTTTGAAAACTTAGATGCGAAGTGAGTTTAGGCACATACAGGGTTTGGTAATGTTTTGTGAGTACAGTGGAGCCAAAACAGGGACTTAGGTGCCTATACCTGAGGTTAAGGCACTTATATCTGGGGTTTAGACTCATATCTTTGTGGATTCTCCCCTAAATCCCACTTGCTGATCTTCTCCTAAATGACTTGCCCAAGGTCATGCAGGAAGTCTGTGGCAGAGAAGGAAATTGAACCTGGTTCTCCCACAGTTCAAGCTGATGCTTGAATCATCCTTCCTCTATATTAGTGTGAAGAGGAAAGAACATGGAGCTGAAATAAGTCCATTTATATTCCAGTATTTTTCCACCCATGATGATGATTTGTATAGGCATATTGAGACAGTGGGAATGGTTCAAGAGAAACTTCTGTCAGTAGAAATGATTTTAAAATTTCCATCAGAGAAAACTGGCTCAAAGGAAAGAAGGGTTTAGGCTTAATTCAACAAATATTTTTAGTTTCAGCAACGAGAACAATAGTTTCTTACGTTAAAAAGTGAAAGCCACGTGTCTCAGCTGCCCTAATATCAAGAGTATCTTCTTCAGTTCTGTGGTGAAACTTTGAAATCAAAGAGATCTGTAGCTCTGGACACCAGAAATGCAGATCAGCTCCATATACATAAAGTAAAACACTTGTTTGAACTGTTTCTTAAGCTTATTTTTTGAATGGTTTATGGATCTTGTTCTAGATATTTTGGTAACAAACATTACCCCCAAAACAATTAAAGTTAAAATGTAATATATTCATGGGAATTGTAAGAATGTGCCATCTTATCAAGTGGCATTATGATAATACAAACAATAAGTAGGTAAAACAGAACAGGAGTTAAGAAAATTTACCAGTTTGGGGGCGCGCACACACACACAGCAAGCAGGTATAAAATGGCTACTCTAGGGCTGTAGCTCCTTGACGTTGCCTAATTTAAAGAGCTAGTCCCTGGAGAAACATGCTGGGAGAGAAGTTTCTATAAAAAGACAATGCTAAAGTGGAGCTACATTAATAGGAATTAGGTAGTTACCAATGAAGGTGCTGTTGTGGAGGGAGGCTGCTCCTATGTACCACTGTATCGGAATATTGTGTTCAGATCATGGTTTACCGTGTGCATTGGGTCAAATTCATACCTGCTATTCCCAGGTCCTTCTCCAGTGGAGTTGCATATGCTCGTGATAAGTCTGAACTTGAACCACTGCCTTTACTGATCACAAGCATAGGGAGTGGTGGTCTGTCAGCTTTTTCAGAGACCTTTTAAAACAAATCAGTAAAACATAAATGTATTTCCAGGTTGACCAAATTCAGCCATGGAGGCAGACTCCACAACGGTGTTGCACTAAATGGCACACTGACCAGTGTACTTAAGTCAGTGGGTGAGGTCTGGACAGAAGTTGTGTGTGCAGCCTTAGGCATTTCCTGACATTTGAGTGCTTAATTGTGCAAACTTAACACTTCTGATGTACATACTTGTATGGAATCTTACAGATATTAAAATGAAAAAAGAAAACACCTAAAAATGTAACTCTTCATGGCTGAGCTTCTGTTGGCTTGCAAAAAATAGGCCAACAGTGTGTTCTTTCCATGATCAAATCTATTAGGAAAGGTTCAGCCAGATCTCTTTAGGAGGTTTGCATGAGATAGACTGCTGTTACCTTCTGCAACTACAGTGCCTATAAGGTACATCAGAGCAGCCCTCCTTTATCTTTAACCCGTATACAAGGTGCTCCTCCCAAGTCTTTGTGTCAGCCCATGCACACTTTAAATGCATTTTCCCTGATACAACTAAGGCTCTACACCTGCAAAGAATTCCACGAGTGGACTCCTCTGCCCTCATTAAGATCATTGCAGGATTGGAACTTTAGCTGGTCACATTTGCACGGTATCTGAGCAAAATGTGTTGTGTGCGTTTAGTATTTAAATAGTTTATAACTCAGTCAAATCAAACACAATTTTCATTGGCCCACCCAAAAGTATTTCTGCTCAGTGAGGTCTGTTTTTCTGCCAAATTTCAGTACTTAACCCCCAGCTATTTTGGCAGGAGGACTGTTCAAAAGAAGTCTCAAGATATTTTTTATAACTGGAAAGTGTCTTTTCTACTTGTAGTAGAGGGAAGAAAGGTCCAAGGCATATTTGCTCAATTAAAAAAAATCAACTTCAAGCAGAAGACAAGCTGGGAAAATTTCAGCCCCAAAGGTGAAAAATGAATAAAATTACACACAATTTGAAAACTGAGGTGCAAAGGGTGGTTAGAATGCAAACTCTCATACCATTTTAACTATCCCAGTTCCTACCACTCCCATCATAATATATAGTGGATAGAGATTGTGGAGATGTATGCCTTAGTAATGCCATGCATAGCTAGTATTTACACTTCTGTAGTAATCAGCGCTGCAAGGTCTCGTGATTGCTCATACAGTACAGCCAAACATATAGTTCATACATCAATTTTTTTAAAAAGTCTAACAGTGCTCTCTGGGGCAGGATATGCTGCCAAATCAGAAATAGTTTTGCTGCATTAATTTCCTAAGATTTCATCCAATTTAGCCTGTCATAGAGACTCTTGTATTTGTTACCACAGTTTTCAGTTAGAGCTTGAGAGCAGCATGCAGCAGGAAAGTGTTAAGTTTTAGGCTCAGAGTTTTATTGTTCACTGAAAATGAAGACACCAACTGGATTTGACTGTAATTGCAGTAAATGTATTTTTTACCATGTAACCTTGCACTGCTTCTCTAGTGCAGGCTTTGCTGGGGAAAGGTGAGACTCATTTGTTCAATTTTTTATGCAGAACGTGTGTCTTAAAATCATCCAACTCTTTTGTATCTATCTAGTTTTCTTTTGTGGCTGTATTAGCAGGATTGTAGATGTAACTTGCAAAGGAACAGCTAGGTTGATTTTAAATATTTATAAGTGTATTGGACAGCTTTCTTCCATGTGGTTGACCTTGTAGTCTCTTCTGTGTATTCCGTAGTATCGTAGACAACACTAGAACTCTATAGCTGGTATTTGGATATTAAAACTTCTTTAACAGAGGAAAGAGACTGTATCAACGGCTATTATTTAAGTTTTAGTCTTACAGTACTTACAGCTGTGTATGAAGGCGGAGAGACAGGCAGTGTCAGAACTACTGTCGTGATCTGTGTTGCTTGTATTACTAAATCCCTATACCTTTCTTGGGAGTTAGCACGTGAACTTTCTGGCTTGTCCCAGAGCTGGCTCTGCTGTTTGAAAAGAAAATGCCCTTGTTGATAGGAGGAGAAATATCTATTAGCATCTGAAAGGAAGAGGAAATCATCCGGACCCCATGAATGGCATGTTGTGTAGTTATGCTCTGGATGGCTTGAAGTACCTGCCAGCAGAGTAACCCTGTGGCACAACACATTTGTTAGCAAGGAGGATAGATAAGAGAAGCCCATGTATATAGGGTGTTTGGTGCTTTGGTAAACAGTCACATTCTAGCATCGAAGGAGGACTGTGCAGCACAACTACATATGTCCTTCGAGTGAGCACCACTTTATTTGCTCAGTGTAACCATTTTAGGATTTTTATAAGCTGATAATTCCAATCCGTAAGTATTTTTCATTCTCTAATCATGACCTGCTGTGCTGTTACGTTAATCTGCTTGACACAAGGTTGTACCAATCAATGATTATACCTAAAATGGGACTAGGCTGTTCTGTTAAATATCTTATTAACATGAGACCTTGGATCTTACAAGATTTATTTTCCTTCCAAACTCTTGTAGCTGCTTTTTGCATCTAAATTCTAGTTGCTTGGACCAGTGTTAACCTGATGGGACCATGGAGTATGTAGTTTCTCATCCGAGAGCAGAGATATTTACAGGTGCTCTTTCCTAGTAAGAAAACTGCAGCATTTTTTTGGCAAAGATGTGGGATGCGTTGGGAAGAAAGAGATGAAAATTTGAGTTCTTCATTAAAGAAGTTCTTTGAAATTAGAAATTGGAAGTGGATGGAGAAAAATATTTCACAAAAAAATAGTTTGCAATTAATTTGTTTCCCCTAGTCTGAAAGTCCCTCTAATTAAAAGCTTTATTATTACTACAACTTCCTAGTGACAGTTTTGTATTTCTTCAAATTCAACATGGCATTCCTGGGGCGGCATTACAGTATAATTAAAGGTAGCTACACTGCACAGAAAGGGATTTTGAGGTTTGTTTCAAGTCCAAAGTGTAAAACACTGCAGGTTCTTTCTAAGTGAACCATTTACTACTTTAGAACAGTTTGGGAAAATGCCTTCATGGTTTAAGCAGCTGATATTTATGGTATTATTCTTGCAACACATTTATTTTAGGGTTTTAAAGTTTTGTGTGTATTGTCTGTTAGTGGGATATAGCCAGTTATTTTTAGTGGAAGGATAGTTTTGTGGTAACAGCATTAGATTGAGAGTGGGGAATCTTTTCCTGGCTCTTAGAGACATTTGTGTGACCTTAGCCAAGACACTTACGGCCTGGGTTTTTAGAGGTGCTGAGTATCTACACTCCGATTGACTTCAAGAAGGATAGTTCTTCAGAGGGAGTTACAGGTGCTCAGCATGTCTAAAAATCAGGCAACAAATCTCTCTATGCTCATTTCCCTGTCTGTAAAGTAGGGTAAATACCTGTTATATTGATATCTGTAGAGGGCTTTGAGATAATCTGATTGAAAAAAGATGCAGAGTATTCAAATCGTTGTTAATAATCTATTTCAGGTGTTGGATGATGAGTATCTGCAGCTGTCATTGGCTTCAATGGGTGCTACTGGTGCTCAGCGCCTGTGAAAATAAGGTCATAAGTGACTTGGTCACACCTTGCAAATCTGCTTTTTATAGACATATATCTAAAGGAATAGGAGTTGTGCTCAGATTCTGAATGGCCCGCTTTGAGGCACCCCTCTTGTGTGGAAGTGGGTGTCGTTATCCGTAGAGTTATTTTAGGCCCTCTTCTTTTAAACCATTCACAGCTGATTGTAAACTCCTGCACGTATTGGACATTGAGTGATTTCCAGCTCAGTTCCCCCAGCTGTAAATTGGGGACAATGATACTTGCTGTGTAAAGCACTTTGAAATCCCCTGATGAAAATCACTATAGAAGAGTTGTTATTGTATACCTACTACGTGTCACAAAACAGCCATCTAATTCACAATGTACGGTAGTCCACCTTCTCTTCTATATTGGCAGTGATTAAACTGCAGGAGGCCTTACATTTGACAAATATAAGAAAAGCTTCCTCCGTAAGTCATACTGCTGAGTGATATCATTTTGTACTATTAACAAGCCAGTGGAAATCAGGGTGGATTGATTTAAATCAAGGTGATTTGAATCATTGATTTAAATCACCAAGAGAAAATAATTGATTTAGATCAAGTTTCCCACTGATACTTCTTTACATATTTCTTAAACATTGGTGCAAATTTGATCACTAAAACATGTTAATTTACAACTCAATACAGCATTTTACAACATCTAGAAGGGTATACTTTGTGTCATTTTTAGATAACTTGATTTTTATTAATTTAGGAAATAGTACATAATACTCATTAACTGTGTCAAGCTGCAGATGCAGCAGCAGTACATTAGGAATGGTAAGAACTAAATCACACACAAACACAGTAGCACTTATATTTTATTAAGATTTTATTAAACTAAATCTTAAATGTTACATAAATGCTTCACATTTGTAATTGCAGCAGTCTCCTGAGTTGCTGGCTGACGGCTTCCCTTAAACTCCTTTTTTTTTTTTAATTTTCAAATTTTATTAACTCTGACAAGTCATCACAAAACTAAACGTACGCTGTCCTTAAAACTTCTGCAACTAGTTCTCATCTTCCCCACTCCCACTGTCATTTTTATTCATAAACTCATATTTCTGTTTCAGTCTTCCTGCTTTTTCAACTCCCAATTGATTTCTTAGCTTTGAGTGAATGATACCAAATGATGAAAAATTCTCTCTGTGCCTGCAGAGGAAGCTACTGCTGTGAAAAGTTGGTTTAGCAACTGAAGGAAATCTGTTTCAAAGTGCCTGGCTAATGATTTCCACCATTTCAGGGAAATGAATTTGTTCAAAACATCATCAGTAAACATGTACTGTTTAAATGGTTCCGCTCCAGCCCTGAAATTTATTATGATTGGCATAACTGAGGAGTGATTTTGAGATGCCCATGCCATGGCAGCAGCATCTTCTTCAGAAGTTAGGCATCTACCTTTATATCTGGGGTCGAGAATGTTCACAAGAAAATGAGGTGGAGTTAGTGCTTGTTCCATTCACTTCTTTATTGCCTTCAGTTTAAATTTCTGGTGAGGTATTTTTCTTCAATGTCTCTTGAAGTACCTTCCAAATTTCAACAGCATCAGCAATGCAGCAACAATTTCTCTGAAGTTTGTTTACGGCTATGGATATAAGTTTCAGTATACTGAGCATATCCTCTACATTCCTCTTCACTCCAATGTTAGATACTTTGGATGAGATACTTCCATCTGTTTTATCACGGTTTTCTTCATAAAGCTTTATGAGAATAGGCCAGTTCTTAATAAATTGTTCAAAACTATTAACCACAGAATTCCATCAAACATCTTGAGGGAGAATTAGTTTGGATCGCCCTGCTCTCTTCAGTGAGGCTGAAGCAAATTGGTTGTTATGGAAGTATTTTGCGACTTCAACAACATTTTCTTTTATTCCTGGAGAACACATATTTAAGTCTTTGGCTAAAAGATGCATTAAATGGGCACGGCAGCCCTATGTTATTAAGGAACATCCCTTCCGTTTCTTCTTGTAGGTATCTTCTCATCTTTGCCACTGTCTGTGACAAAGCTGCATATGTGACAGTTGAATTTTTATTCACAGTTTATTACAGCTTTCACTGCCACTTCTTTTAAATATTCTGTTGTGTGGGCATTTCTTGATGTCTCTATTGTTTCTGAAAGATAGGCAACCCCATCTTCTGTTGTCACACAGGCACATATTACTGGATCATTGTGTACGTTACTCCACTCATCAAGGCGTAAACTGGCAAATTTCCCCTCAGTATTTCTTGCACACTGTTCAAGTTCCTTCTCATACACTATATCTAGCAACCTTTCACCAATGTCTGCTCTACCAGGTGGAGTGTAGCCTGGTTGTAAGGACTGAACAATGTCAGTGAAGTGTTTATTGTTAACAATGCAAAAAGGAGAATTTGTGGCATAAATGAACCAAGCAAACTTTTCATCTATGGTGTCTTGTTGTTGGTATTTGCTGGTCCTTACTACAAACCCATCCATGGTGGTGGTTTTACTGGATGATTGAAATCTTTTGCTTGCTACTGATACTTTGTTGTCTGAAATACATTTAGTTGCGGCACTGCTGCTAAAAGTACCAACGGATGACTCTGAAGTTGTTGCAGATAGACAGTCACAGTCAAAGTCTCTTATGCTTAAATGGAATCCTGAAACAACATTCAAAAATGATTTTGAATAGTCATTCTTCTCACTCTATTATTCAGTTAATCATTTACATTTTTTTCAGCAAGGATGCAGCTCCGATTCCAAATTACCAAAAAAGATAAGACTGACTGCACTTAGAGTGCACTTAATTTTTGAGTAAGCCCCAGAGAACTCACTGGCATTTCTGTTTTTTGAGAAAACAAGTATAGGATGGGGTTCCCTTGGGAAAGCTGAGTTATGCTGAAGTAAAATAGGGAACAGACTTATGGCATCACCATTATGGTCTGTGGCCATGATGTTCCAAAAATAAGGGGCATGTATTATGTAATATAAAATAAGAAAATGTACCATATATTTGGGTGATAGATTCTAAACCTAAATAACTAATTAAATAAGCCGTAAGGATTAGCTAAGCTAAACTTTTTTTTTTTTCTAGCAACATCCAACATAGCAAACAGCTTGGGAATTTACTTGTTAAATCACACTTATACTAAAAGGCATAGAGAGTCTTGAAGAATGATGCATTGCATAGTGAATCATTTAAGTTACTAACCAGTTGATCCACATTGTTCTTCAGACATATCCACATTGTCATCCACATCATTTTCTCCCAATAAGTGGTTTTCATTATGATGTTTCATTCTTGCAAGTAGGTCCTACATCTCATTCTTGCACTGCTTACACTTGACACATTTTCCTTTTTTACCCAGGGAAGGAATTTCTTCAAAATATTCCCAGATAGGGTCTCTCTTATGCCCAGAAGCCATGACAGGTTTTTTTGTGACAAAAGTATGGGGGACTATAGGAAGCTGTGTATGTACTGAATAATGTCTTTCCTTTTTCTTTCCAGTCCACTCCACTTGTAACTTTCTACTGTGCCTCCGTCCTTTGTCTCTCTGTCTTAAGACAGTATCTTAACTAACTCCTCTGCCTTGCTTGACCCAGCTCCACCACCACATAAGCACAGAACAAAAACAATCCTATCCAGCCTGTGACTTTCTTGCACATGTGACTCTCTGCTGAGAATCAGAAACTGAAACAGAAACTGAAAGCACAGAACTTTCAAGAAGCAAGAGCTGGTAGGTAGGCTGGACAGACTAGAGCCATTAATTCACTTTTATGAGACTGTAGTTTGTGATGAGATTTTGTATTTTATTGATTTAAAAAAAATCCAATTTAAATTAAAAAATCCATTTTTTTTTTTTTAATAAAAAAAAAAAATCATCATTGATTTTTATCCCCCCTGGTGGAAATTATTGGGGAGTCAGATTGGGTGGGTTCTTGATGACCTGTTTCTTGTGCTCTAGAATCTTAAACTTTCATTTAAAATGTCTCTAGCCTTTATGTTGCAAAGAAAATCTTCAAAACCTGAACTGAATATAAACTGATGTCTGCTAGAGTCTGTAGTTTGCTGGAGTCTGCAGGCAACCTGAAACGTCGGGGTGTGAACTGTCTCCTTTTCATTTTACTATGTTAATTGTAAGGCCTAATGAGGATGATTTATACTGTCAACACTGCCAAGGATATCCTTTTGGTTTAAGCATAGAATAGAGCCATCATCATTGTGTATTTTTATGACAATCTGCTGTGAGTGACATAATTATTTTCCCCCATATGACTCCTGTTCAGTATACTGTTAATATTATTGTTTTGGTTGAAAAATTGCTGGGGATGATAAAATTGGGGGGAGGGCAGAAAGAGGAAAAACTTTTGTTTGAAAATATTTGCCTTCACCTAAATGGAAATATTAGGAGCTAGGAAATTACTAACAAATTTAGAATATATGAGGAGGAAAAGTAGATGCTTGGATAAAACCAAGAAAATAAAGTGACATTTCCTTTAAAAGTTATAGCCAGGACCCTGTAGAAGAGCTTGCAGAGATTTGTCGCATTCCTCCCACAGAGAATTACAGCATTAGTCTTGGCAACTTTTTGCTAACTTACTTATTAACAGCTGCGGATACACATTTCTGTCTTATTTTTTCTTTTAAAACAGGTACAGTACACAGGCAGCTTTACAGGAAAAGTGGTGATGATGGTTTTTTTAAGGAAAGCTCTGCTTGGAGAAACTAAAAGCTGTGTTAAGATTTTCTCAAATGATTTCTGACTGCTATTTCAAAAATTTGAGGTCAAGTTGATCTGACAGAACCTCAGGGCACAGTGATTAAACATTTAGTGATGAAGAGTGTTTACTAAATGGTTGAAGTTAATCCAAATGAATGTGGGTATTTAAGCAATGGCTAGTTAAAGATCATCTAACCATTCCTTACTATAAGCCAAAATATTGTGAAATGCAGTCTCTTTATTTATACTGTTTTGCTAAAAAGATTAAAGGCTAATGTATCAATTCAGCATTAGCTAGAGCTGCATGTGTCTACTTAGCTGTGGGGAATGGCAAATGCTCAGCTGTTTGGTGGCATGTGAAGTATCATTGTGTCAGGCTAATTATTAAATTGATTTAATGTTTCGATGATTGATTTAGATCTCATGCCGAGTAGTGGGCAGATCGTTGGGTCTCTTTCCACAGCTACGAGAGAGGGGAAATTAAAAAAAACAAACCAATATTTGATTGTAAATCCTCAAAATAGTGTTTGAAACTACTTTTAACGTTATTCCCCCTAAATGACTACATTTCAAGCAGCTACTCAATCTTTCTGTGGTGTGATTTCTCTGTTTGCAAAATTGATTGTAAGCTTGTCACAGACAGCCTTTTGTTACGTGTTTTGTACAATGCTTAGCACAGTGGGGCTCTGATCTATGACTGGGGTCCCCAGGTGCTGTAGGAATGCAAATTATATGTCCGGCCTAGGATATTGTGGGGCTTAATTCATATTTTAAGTCTTTTTAGATTCTTGACTGATAAGTGCTATAGGTACAAATTAATATTTATTATGAATTTTATGTTGTGTATATGGAGAGAAAATGCTAAATTTTTTTTGTCTTGTACATGTTGGAAGACCATCCAAGCAATATGCATCTTCTGGAAGAACATGGGGTTAATTTAAGGTCTTTTGAGCATTCATGTGTTGGCACCTATATCCTTTACTAATGATGGGGAGGAATGTTAGGGCAGCAGCATGCTCAGTCCATGGTACACTGGTACAGTCTTTAGGGCACCTTATTACAAAACAGTTCTCCCTGACCTGTTTAAAGCATGGATTTATGTATTGAAGATGGCATCTTTACGGTATTTCTGAACTGGCACTTGGTTAAGATACTGTTTACCCCAGTGATACTCAGGCTGCAGCTCATGAGCCCTAAGTGACTCTTTAATGCGTCTCCTGTGGCTCTTTGCAGCACATGATATTAAAACAGTGTGATTTAATTATTAACCAGGCAGCATGGTTTTACTATGTTATTAACCAGTTAAATAATCAATTTGTGCTAAATTATTAGCTTATTTGCTGTGAGAATAATATACATATATAAAAACTAAATATTTCCCATCATACTGTTTAAACAGAAATAGTACTGTAGTAAATGAAACTATGAATTCACACAACTGTGGCTCTTTTGGGTAATGTTGATCGCTAATGTGGTTTCTTAACCACTGAGGTCTGAGTATCATTGGTTTACACTATGAAATGGAACTATGCTTTAACCATGTCTTCATACTGGCCAACGTGGGGCGATTGGTTGCAACCTCATTGTTATGTCTCTAGCATAGATGATCCCTGGTTCTTCTCACTCAGTTACATTTATTGCCTAGTTAATGATCTTGTTCTTCTTTACATTAAGTGGTTAGGCTTTAACTATTTAAGCCTGCTAGCTGTGCCAGCATTAATATCTAGCTACCCCATCTTCTGGACTGTTAACCACTCAACTTGTGTTCAGTTGTGTGATGTGGAATTTTACTATCACTTGCTTACCAGCAGCTCTGCACTGACCTTAAATGTTCACCAGCCACGTTCTTAAAACAGCCTGCCCTGTATGCTGACAAGGCTGGTAATATCTTGGGGCAGGAACAGTAAGTAGCCTGGGAGACAAATCCTTCTTTAGGTTTTCTGGACTCACAAGCAGCTTGTTGGCTTAGAACAGCGTAATGACTGAGCTTTAATGCTTGAGCTTCAGAATCCTGTTTGGGGTGGTCCTCTGGGAGAGGAGGGATATTTCCTTGCATGCTTAAGACATCCACCACAATGCTGCGACATTGCATGTGTCGTTACATCTCAGATACAGACAGCTGAAGGGACACCTTTATCTATCTGATCAGTGAATTCTTAAAATCAGTTTCCACCCCTAACACTTTAATGTCACAGAGCTAGAGAAGTGAAGAGATACGGGAAGGGAAAAGCTTCTGCAGACAGTAACTAGATTGTGTGTAGCGAGGGAAGAAGCCAGTGCTATGCTAGATGAGCAGGGAGAGGAGTAGATAAAGACTGTGGGCCAAATGACATCTGGCATAAGTTGTGCATTTGGCCCCAAGGTCTATGAAATCAAGTGAAACAAACCCCTGGAAGATTTTAAAAACCAGTGGGCAGCTTTGAACTGGAGCCTGAAATGAATGAGGAGCTACTGGAATTTCTTGTGTATGGGTTGATGTGGTTGCACTTGGTGTGTGAGAGAAAGGTGAGGCAAAGCAGGGAGTCTGGAGAGCTAGGCCTTGGGGAGGATATCTGCCAACTCCTGAATATGTTGTCTTGGTGGTTGATCTTTAGTGTTCTTGGGTCTCAGAGGAGAGTTGACAATTCTAAGGTGTGGGACTGTTTCCAGGTGAGTCTCGTTATCTCCCTGCCTATCTGACTTCCCTGCTGGTCTGGTCTTCAGGCCAAAGCTGCTTCTAGATTCCATGCCACATTCCTGGTATGAGCCAGGTCTGGGACCTGTAGAAGAGTTGACTCATCGCTGGCACGCTCCCTTGCGGCTATGTGTGGTAGAGCAGCTCTTTTCTCACTAGTGTCTTTCCCCCTAAAGCCTTTCACAAAATCCATATCCCCTTTTATCAGGGGTAGCTTTTATACCACTTTCTCCAGTGGCTGATAGGAGAACCTAGGCCCTCCCTGTTCTCTGGATTCCAGTCCATAGACCCTGTAATGGGCAGGCAAGGTCTACTCTTTTAGACTCCTTGCTGCTGCCTGCCTGGACATTTTCCTGTCATTATCCTTTGTGTCAGGCCTTCTTCCTACCTTCTTTCTGGGCTCTAGTAATGAGTCTCTCCTCCCAGGGCTTCTCCCTGGAGGTCTGATTCCTGCCCTTGACTGAGTTCCCACTCCACTGCAACCCTTATGACAGGACTCCTACAAGCAGATTCCTTCCACAGTTCCACACCCCAGGTCCTTCTGCCTGCTAGTCCTGCCCTGCTGAGCTTCTCCAGGGTCGCTTTCCTACTCTTATGTTCAACTTCTCCCTGGCTGAGCTGGTTCTTCCCCTTTACCTCAGGGCCCCACACAAACCATATACTCAGTATGGTATCCTAGGTCTGGCGAGTTCTATCACAACCCTCTGTGTGTCCACTCCTAGTGCTCCTTCCTGTTTATAATTACTCTCTCAGTAGAGGAAGCTCTTCTTTCTCTCCCTGCAACCATCTTTTGCTCCAGCTTTCTGCCTTTATAGCACCACCCAGCTCCTCCCCAGCTGAGCGTCATCTTTAATTAGAACTAGCCCACCCCTTAGGTGCAGCCAGGTGGGTTAATAGGCCTCTCAGGCCCACATTAATCCTTTCAGAGCTGGGGTGGGGTAGACATCAAACCCCAATTAAAAGAGATGCAGGGGGAGGAGAAGAAATTAAGTGGGGCAGGTTTTGGCCAGGAGTTCCAACCTAGTGCTTCCTTCTTGTAGTCACAGACTTCACTTCTCTCTGTTAGTGTGTCCCTAGCAGCCTTCTCTTGCTTGAAGCCTGGTTAAGCTGCACTGTAGCTTTTGTAGCTGTTTATTTTATTTGCACAGGTGCAGCTACACCAGTGGCTGACTTTAAAATGTTGAGTGTAGACAACTCCTGAGTGTTCTTGCTCAAGATGCCCCACTTGCAATTAAGATTCATTAATGAGCCTGATGAGCTTTTATAGTTGTGTGTTGTTTATAAAGACAGGGTAACCCTGCCTCCCCCAAATCCCAAACAAAACATTGCTACTGAAATGGAAACTTTAGGAAAATAAATAAATAGTCCTTCTACGTTTTCTGCTAAGGGTGTCACTGAATGTCTTCAAATTATTGAAAGGATCTGGTCTTCTGGATCTTGGAAAATCCATGATTTGTTTTAAATGTAATATTTCATACTTCATATGTTTTGTACAATGTGGCAGTAACCAGTGGGACTCAGGGGGAGAGAGACAATTACATCTTAACAAGGAACGGGTGGAATATTACATATTACATTTCCATTCCTGTGATACAGTACTCGGCAGGCCTGCTCTCTCTCACCGTGCTAGCCCCTGGTCAAAGGCTTTCCAGATGAGGGGTCATGAAGTTCTCTTCACACTGGCACTAACTCATTTCCTTCCCTCCTGATTGAAGCCCTTATTCCTCTTAGATGCCTGTGAAATAAAATGCCCATTCTCTGTTAGGACACAGTGATTGATGGTTTTCTCTGCAATGGTCAGAAAGGGCACATCTATGCTGCGAAAATAAAGTAGGTCAGTTCTCAGCCAGTGTTTTGTGTGTGTGTGGGGGGGGACTGTGTTAGAATTGTGCCATTTCATTGCCAGGGTGAATAACCAAACAGCTTTAATATTTGCTGGAGAGCAGTTTTTTAGATTAGATAAAGTCTTAAAGCAGACCTCATTCTACTACCCCCATGCAGAAAAACTGTCTAGTGCACAGATCTTCCTGTAGTGTGGATGAGCTTGAATAGTCTGCAGCTCAGCCAGCAAGAAACACTGTGGTGGTGAGAGGCTGTAATTGTTCATCTAATCTTTCTGCTCCTTGGCAACCTTCCACGCTTTTCTGAGCCTAAATTCACCTTGGCAACATCCTTGACCTTCATTAACACAGCAAGTTGGAGGCTTGAAACAGGTGCTTTGAAGCCATAGTGAAGCTAAACCACTGAGCCATCTAGATTGGGTGAAGAAATGATTTGGAAATCCCAAGCTTTTGTTTAGTGTCTGGCTAGTTTCATGGTTTTAAAGTAACAGCTCCGTAGCAGCGTCCCTTTCTAGAGTATTGGAGAATGATCCTGATTGTGATGTGCAGTGCACCTGTATGCGGACAGCTATCACAAGACTTAGGCCCCCGTTAAGTCCTACTTTAGCCATTGGGGCTTAAGTGCTGCATAGGCTGGCACTTTACACAAGGATGAATTTCACTTAGTAAGACGAGCAGGTAAAATTTTTCATTACAAGAATTTTAACAAATGAAGGAGTGGCATGGTCTGACCTGAGGAACTCCTGAGTTTGATTGGCAGTGACAATTTGTGATCTTAGCCAAGTCTCTTTGGGCCCAATATTACACCTTTGAAGTTAGTAGGATTTTTGCTATAAACTTCAATGGGAGCATGATCATAGACTTAATATCTGTTAGTTTCCCACCTGTAACAAGGGAATAATTTCTACCTACCTCACGGAAATGTTGTAAGGGATAATCAGTGTTCATAAAGTGTTTGGAAGAGGGTGTAGATGCTAACTATTCTGATTTGTTCTTTGCCAGATTCAGCTAAAGACTTCTGCCAGTGGCTTCTGATACTTTGAGATGTCTTACTAGTTTAAAACCCATAGGCAGTTGAAAATAGACCAGTTCCCCCACCCACTCAAAGAACAAGTTTGTATCGTTTTAAAAAAAAAAAAAAAAAAAAAATCAAGTGAATGATATCTACATTTATAGCTGTAGAAAGAATTTGGTATCTTGGTTTACTGGTTGAGTTTCTCAGGGCCAGTTTTCCATTGTGGGTATTATGTCATTTCTTGGACATTCATTTAGACAAGAGAAACTTGAAACATTTAACTAATTCCTTGTCAACTATAAATAAAATATAATCACCAGAACCATCTATTTCAGTTCCCTCCACCATGCTCGGTGCTGTAGTGTTTAGTTGTGACAACACTTGTAGACATGTCTCAGGGAAATCATGTCTGTGGGTGAATGCTCGAAATAAAAGTCTGGGCTGGTGTGCTGCTTCCCAGTTCTGTTGTAGGGCTGTTTGCCTGCTACGGGATGGACTGTGGAATCCATCCCAAAACCTGGAAGGCTATTTGAGGATCTGCAGGAAGCCAGTGCCAATCTAGTCTCACCACTAGGGACTCCCTTGCAGATCTTGGGGCATCCTGTCACAGAGAGGGCTATGTGACGTAGGTAATAGAACTCAGGCTTTTACCTTTCCCTGGTAAACTAGATAGGGTACGGTGAACATTGCCCTCCACTGTCCCACATAACATAGGTCAGTTCCCATCCTCCAACTGGCCCTGTCCTTCCTCACCCCCTGCATGGATCCTGACATTGCAACGTGTCTTTTGGGGTTCTAGGAAATGAGAGGGTGGCGTCAGCAAGGTGCCTTTTAACTCGTTTCCCTTCCACAGAAGGGGAGTGAGTTTGGCCTCTGGATCTTGGAGGCATTTCTGAGATAATTCTTTAAAAGTTACTCCTCTGCTCCCTCTGGATCTCAGTCACTCCCTTTCCTGCTTGAGTTTTCATGTGTATATTTCTCTTTCCTTATCCTTTCTCTATCCTACACATCTCTCTTCCCTGTCTCTTTGGAGAGCAGAGTATTACTTCTTATAAGTAATGCGTGATACAGCCACGTTGCTGACTTCTGTATTGTGTACACCAGTAAAGTGCCCCACAACTTGAAACAAAATGCTGTTAATATTTTACCAAGACTGTTTGTGCTCTTACTGGTCTGTAGCCTTGTATCTGAAGATACGCAGTACTATGCAAACTAAGCAGTCTGGAGCCTTAACTATTGAAAGGTAGATACATTCTTGATATTTGGGTGGGAGAGGAGAAAAATTTAATTCTTAAACATAAAAATTAAAATATAGAGCTCAAGTTTAAAATAGCATTTTATGAAAAGTTGGTATTTAGAATTCAATTCCTAATGTACAAGTCTGCAGAAGAGCCGTAAAAGATGGAGACCTCAGTTCTGTGTTTCTCTGATTCTCTTTCAGGGCATTGAGAATGGGCCATCAACAATGCTAGGTCTACGATGGGAAGTGTCACGCTTCGCTATTTCTGCTACGGGTGCCTTTTCACATCTGTGACTTGGACACTTCTGCTGTTTGTTTATTTCAACTTTAGCGAAGAGACCCAGTCTTTCAATAATGTGCCCATCAAGGGGCTGGAACCTCAAAAGCCACTTCCTAAAAAATTCTATCCCCGTTTCACTCGGGGTCCAGTTCGCGTACCTGAACCACAACGGAAAGACAGCAGTATAGGGAATTCATTTGGAAATCATGCACAGGACCCAGTGAAGGGAGACATGGAGCTCTCCCCTGAAATGGGTAAGTGTGCTTCATCATCTTCGTTATCAATGACATCCACACCCACACACATCTTGGTTAAATCAGTAGAAGTGAGATCATAAGACTATAAATGTGTCCAAGGAAAATTTTTATACTGGAAGAGAATATTTTTTATTTGTTAAAATGTTGATCCTGGTGTTCCTCTTAGTTACAAAGTAGACTTAAAGTTTATTCTTTTACACTATGTATTTGTTTAATCCGAAATGTTAGCAGTCTAGTCTTTATTCTAAAATATTTTGACCTGTCTGTGGCACACTGAACAAGAGATGCTGCTTTGGGTTACTTGACTAACAGCAGTCATGCTGCTGCTATGAGATTTACACTGCTGGTGCCTTCTGCTCTCCCTCAGTAGTTTTCCTCTGCTCATAGACTGTGACTGCTGTATGGATGAGACTTCACCAGGTAGAATGATCCTGAGCGAGATCTTCCCAAAACTCTGGGTCAGCGTTGAAATGCTTCAAGGATAACTTGAGGGAGTCTTTGAAATGTTTCTTCTGGCCTCCCTGAGAGCACTTTCCCTCCTTTAGCTCATCTTAAAAGATCTTCTTCGTCAGTCACTCAGCTGACATTCTGCTGAAATAACCTGCCCATCTTATCTGTGATTTCATCAGCAGAGTACGGATGCTTGGAATACCTGTCCGTATGAGAGCCTCAGTATTTGGAATCTTCTCTTGCCATCTTATCCTGATCAGTTTCCTCAGACAGTCCATGTGAAAGTAATTCATCTTCATAACATGGTGTCTGTACACTGTCCAGGTTTCTCATGTATACATCAGTTTGGATGACGATAGGCCTCCTCATACTACATTTGCGCTCAGTGTATCATAGAAGTATAAAATGATCTACAAATGAGACTAGAAAAAGTTAAGATGAGGGGTTTATTTTTCTGACTGGGCCAAATCCTGCTTGGTTCATTCAGGCAAATAGGTCTGTTGACTTCATTGGGACTATTTAGAAGAGTGAGGCATTTTGAACTGAGAATTGGTCAAAGGACTGGAAGAAAGTAGCACAAGTCACTGTATTGGTATCTTAGTTATTTCCGTTATTTCATCTAGCACTGAATTTAATACTAGGAATGTTGGCTAAAACTCCCTAAACTCTTCTTCAGTAAGATCTCAAAGCAGTGTCAGCTGTTGGAGAGTTTTATGGAGTTTAAGCAAATTCTTTCCAAAATGTAAGTGCAGACTTGCTCATAGGCTTATGTGATTGATAGAAGGTGAAACACCTTCAAATGTAACTGCCAACTTGTGATGCCACAGGGCATGCAAATTCTTGCCAGTTGGTTGCAATACCAACAGGAGCAAATTGCTGCGTTGTCCAGAGGTGACCATCTCTTTCCAAGTATTCATTACTCTACAGGAAATGAATTGGAGAGTTGCAACAGAAAATTCCTTTGATCTTGAAACCCAGAAACTGGCTGAACTGTATTGTAGGACAAATCCAATATGAAAAATTCAGAAACAGCTGGGCCTCTCTTAGAATTAGACCTGGTGTTCTAGGGAAGAGTTTCCTATCTGTCCAGGCTGGAGAAGTGTTAAATATGCTAGACTGTAATTTAAAAAAAAAAAAAAAAAAAAAAAAAAGTTTGGCATATTGTAGCTGAAAACAAAATGTCATCTGGTAGGGTAATCTATATTTTTTTCTTATAAACTTATGAAACACATATAACACTGCAATAGTAAAGGGTTTATTGATGTTTCTATTGCAAACCTCATTTTCCAAGGGCTTAGAACTGCTGTTTGGACTGGAATTTGTCAAGCACTTTGCACGCACGTTGTTAGCCTGCATGCAGCTCTTCAAAACCAGTTTTAAATAATATATATGAGTTTGGCTGTGTGTCAAGAGAGGGAAAAAAAGTGAAGACATTTGCGTGAGAGCAGTCTCTAGAACAGAAACCAGTGCGATTTGGCATGACATTTTCAAGTATGTGGTCTCTAAAGCAGATGAATTGAGCAAGCTCAATGGCAGAAGAGCTTGCTGTAATCCAGAGGATGCAAGTATGACTGAGTTTAGCGCTTCTGGGCAGACAAAAGCATTGCTAAAGTCAGATGTGCAGCTACAAGGAAGGGTTTATGCCACTGCACTGATGGCTACTGCTGGACAAGGAAGGGAAGGTGACACTATTAATAGTCGCATGCCTAACCTCTGACTAATGGCTTGTCACATTGTAGTTACCCAGGTGGATAAAACCCCCAGTCCATGCAAACCCCATGGAGACAGACTTCAAAGGTGTCAACTGTGCCTTCCTCTAATGTAGTTTACCATGGTTTCAAACCCATATAAGCCGCACTGACGCATTACATCTACCCTTGGGGCGTGAGCCAGTGCTGCTACATTGGTGTAGCTTGAGGCTAAAACCCCAGTGCAGACACTGCATTCGGCGGTCACAGTGGTGCACAGCTTGTTTGAGGGAGGGCCAGGTGTGTGCCCTCTGGAGAGTCACTGTTACATGTTGTCCCTTGATGTGAATCCCATTGCCACGTCACAGTCAGCATGTTACATTTGTGCTATGAAGGGAGATAGGGACCTGTCCTTGCTGTCTTTCCCCTTCCAAAAACATTTCTACAGCTTGCATTTCTCCTTCTGTTTTGCCCCTTTCCTTTCTAATCATGCCACCTCCCTGGATGTGATGAGGCTGTCCCTGCCCTAAATCACCTGGATTTTGAATAGCTCTCCTAAGTAAGGTAATCTCTTGGGTGTGGTGCAGAAGATGATTTTAGGATTTCCTTGCTTGTTGGTTTATCAGACCCTTGACTTTATGTTGAATAAGGGAAAAAATAATTGAAGCCATTTGTTTCAGTACTTCAGGGCCTGTACCAAGAATTGAGTAAAATTTCTCAGTGAGGGCAACAGAACTCAGTGAAGTTTGGGACCAAGTAGAGTTTAAATTGTTTGGCCCCAGGCACGGAGGCCTGGTCTACACTGGCGACGGAGGTCGACCTAACGTCACTTACGTCGCTCTCCTAAAGCCTGCGTCTGTACTGGCACGGTAGTTCCGTTGATTTAAAGTACAGCAAAAGTTGACGTAATAAAACCATCTCCGCAAGTGACGTAGCGCGTAATTCGAATTTCATGGGTCGATTTTGCTTCAATGTAGACAAAGCGTAACGTAATTCAACGTTAATGGCCTCCGGGAGGTATCCCATAATGCCCCGTTGTGAGCGCTCTGCTGTTATGTGGCCACGCACACCATAAATGGCCCCTCCCCTCATGCCCTGGGAAAATCTGAATTTTCATTTCCTGTGCAGCCAGCGTGTAGAGAGCTTTGTAGCTGAACTCGTCATGGCTACTGCAAGGCTCAAACGCGCTCCAGCATGGAGTCGACCAGAGGTTTTAGATCTCATCGGTCTGTGGGGCGAGGAGTCCGTTATGGCTCAGTTCAGAGCCAGCAAAAGAAATTTGGACGTTTTTGGGAAGATATCCAAGGGCATGTTGCAGAAGGGGTACAATAGGGACGCATAGCAGTGCTACGTGAAAATCAAGGAGCTACGGCAGTCATATCAAAAAGCCAGGGAAGCTAACAGCCATTCTGGCTCCTTGCCCACAACATGCCGCTTCTATGAGGAGCAGCCTGCAATTCTCAGCGGCAACCCCATCACGGTGCCGCCTCGCAGCATCGATACCTCCGCTGCATCCCAGTCCAGGGAGAATGATGAGGACTCCATGGACGAGGAGGAGGATGAGGAGAGCAGGGTGCAGGAGAGCGGGGTGTCTGTTCTCCCAGACAGTCAGGACCTATTCCTGACCCCAGAGCAGTCCAGCAGCATACAGGACAGCACTAATGATCCCGGGGAAGGCACATCTGGTGAGTTCTTTTTTTCTTCTTCTTAGCAGTTATGTCCTTTTAACTGCGGGGGGAGGGGATTTCAGGGGTTTAGCAGACTTTACTGGGGGTTACTCCCAGAACAGATTATTTATGTGCAGAGGTATGCTCCGAGAATCATCCGTTGATATCTCAAGGAAACTTTCATGTAGGTAATCTGTTATCCTTTGCACAAGGTTTTGGGGGTGGGCAGCCTTGTTTCTTCCTCCACGGTAGGATACTTTGCCACGCCACACTGCAATCAAGTGAGTCGGAATCATGGCAGAACACAGCATAGCAGCATAAGGGCCAGGCCGGTACCCCGCTGCATGCAGCAAATCTTCTCTTTCCTGATGCGTTACCCTCAGGAAAGTGATATCGCTCATAGAATCATAGAGTTGGAAGGGACCTCAGGAGGTCATCTAGTCCAACCCCCTGCTCAAAGCAGGACTAACCTCAGTTAAATAATCCCACTGAGGGTTTTGTCGAGCTGCAGCTTAAAAACCTCTAAAGATGGAGATTCCATCACCTCCCTAGGTAACCCATTCCAGTGCTTCACCACCCTCCTAGTGAAAAACTTTTTCCTAATGTCCAACCTAGACCTCCCCCCTGCAACTTGAGACAGTTGCTCCTTGTTCTGTCATCTGCCACCACTGAGAACAGCCTAGCTCCATTCTCCCTGGAACCCCCTTTCAGGTAGTTAAAGGCTGCTATCAAATCCCCCCTCATTCTTCTCTTCTGCAGGCTAAACAAGCCTAGTTCCCTCAGCCTCTCCTTATAAGTCTTGTGCTCCAGCCCCCTAATCATTTTTGTTGCCCTCCGCTGGACTCTCTCCAACTTCTCCATGTCCTTTTTGTAGTGGGGGGCCCAAAACTGTACACAATACTCCAAATGCAGCCTCACCAAAGCCGAATAGAGGGGAATAATCACTTCCAGCGATCTGCTGGTAATGCTCCTACTATGCTATTAGCCTTCTTGACAACCAGGGCACACTGCTGACTCATATCCAGCTTTTTATCCACTGTAACCCGCAGGTCCTTTTCTGCAGAACTGCTGCCTAGCTCGTCGGTCTCCAGTCTGTAGCTGTGCATGGGATTCTTCCATCCTAAGTGCAGGACTCTGCACTTGTCCTTGTTGAACCTCATCAGATTTCTTTTGGCCCAATCCTTCAGTTTGTTTAGGTCACTCTGTATCCTATTCCTACCTTCCAGGGTATCTACCACTCCCCCCAGCTTAGTGTCGTCCGCAAACTTGCTGAGGGTGCAATCTACCCCATCCTCCAGATCATTAATAAAGATGTTGAACAAAACCAGCCCCAGGACCGATCCCTGGGGCACTCGACTTGTGACCGGCTGCCAGCTAGACATGGAGCCATTGATCACTAGCCGTTGAGCCTGCTGATCTAGCCAGTTCTCTATCCATTTTATAGTCCATTCATCCAACCCATACTTTTTTAATTTGCTGATAAGAATACTGTGAGAGACCGTATCATGGTCACCTAGGGAAGATGGCACATGTTTAAAGTACCCAAGCTAAACAGCCGATACCCTGTTCCTCTCAAATCCCCTTTTTATTGGGCTACTGAGTCACTTAAATAATTTTGCCACGGTATCCGATGAGACTATTAACCCGCCCTCGCTGTCCTCAGCTACACCTCGTCCCAAAATCATCTTACTTAAACCATGGTCATCTTACTTAAACCATGGCGCCCAGTCAGCCCTCTCATACAGGACATTTGAAATGAGCTTTTTAGAGATAATTAATCCTCTGTTTAGCAGAGGAAAGTGCTCCTGGCTTACCATCTCTGTAACGGCACAGCGAGCCGACCCTTCTGAGATGCTCATAATGGAATGCGAGTCTGGTTTAGCCTTATGCACACTAAGGGGAGTATTTTATACATTGTTGCATTTACTTCAGTTTTACGTGTCATCTGCTAACAATGGCAACATTGTGCATTTCTTTTCATTCTGTAGATACTTCGTCCTTGGCACCCCTCTCTAGAACTGCTGCAGAAAGACGATCGCAGATCAGAAAGAGGGGGGAAAAAATCAAGGGACGACATGTTTGGCGAGCTCAGGAATGCCTTCACGGCCGCTGAGACAGAGCTCCGGCTGACCTTGTCCCAGAACATGGACATGGACAGGGAGAATTGTAGAGCAGTGCAGGAGCATGAGCGCAGTACTACGCAGGAGATGCTGCGAATCATGCGCAATCAGGCAGACATGCTCAGGTGGTTTGTGGAGCTTCAGGAGGCGAGGCAGCCGAACAGAGTCCCGCTGCAGCTCCTCCAGAATGCTCCTCCACCTATGGCTTTGCTGCCGTCCTTCTCCCCCAGCCCCAAGAGGTCTCAGAGGAGAATGGCCAGGCTGCAGTACGTGGTGCACTCCACCCCGTGGAGGCAAGCAGAAAGCAGCGGCCACCACACTGACAGCTGTTCCGCAAGCAACCATGCTACCCCTTGAGACTGTGAATGAACACTCACCCCCTGCCCCCACCGACTTGAATGTTCATAAATAAAAGTTTGCATCATTTCAGTACGTCTCTTTATTAATTCATAGCTTGTTTGGGGAGGGCTTTGGAGGTACTGATATCGATGGTGGGATGGTAAGCAAAGGCACAAAACATACAGAAACAGAAATCATTACTGTGTCTCATTGCAAAACCTGGTTTTCAATGCTTCCTGAAGGCAAAGTGCTCCGCGGTTGGCTCGGAGCATATTGCTACCATCTGGTTGCTCAAAATTGGCGGCCAGTCTTTCTGCCTCCACAGCCCAACCTTGGGGGAACCTTTCCCCCTTCACTTCACACACATTATGAAGAACACAGCACGCAGATGTAACTGATGGGATGTTCTTTTCACTCATGTCCAGCCTAGTAAGGAGACTTCTCCATCTGGCCTTTAAACGCCCAAATGCACATTCCACCACCATTCTGCAAGTGCTTAGCCTGTTGTTAAAACGCTCCTTCTCGCTGTCAAGGTGCCCAGTATATGGCTTCATTAGCCAAGGGGGGAAGGGATAAGCAGGATCCCCCAGAATCACTATTGACATTTCCATACCCCCAATGTTAATTTTTTGGTCAGGGAAGAAAGTCTCCCCCTGCATGTTAGAGAACAGCCCCAAGTTCCTAGATATGCGCGTCATGCACCTTTCCAGACTACCCCACATAGACTTAGGTGAAATGACCCTTGTGATCCACAAGGGCCTGCAGCACCATGGAAAAGTACCCCTTGCGGTTTATGTACTCTGTTGCTGGGTGTGCAGGCACTAAGATAGGGATGTGTGTGCCATCAATGTCCCCCCCCACAGTTTGGGAACCCCATCACGGCAAACCCGTGCACTATGTCCTGCATGTTTCCCAAAGTCACTAGGCTTCGTAGCAGAAGTCTATTGATGGCCCTGCACACTTGAATCATGGCAACCCCCACTGTAGATTTACTGACTCCGAACTGATTCCCAACCAAGTGGTAACAGTCGGGGGTTGCCAGCTTCCACAGAGCGATGGCCACTCGCTTCTCCATCATCAGAGCTTGTCTCAAGCGAGTATTCACGTGCTTCAGGGAGGAGTACAACTCCGCACAAAGTTCAAGGAAAGTTGCCTTTCACATACAAAAGTTCTGCAGCCACTGCATCATCCCACAGCTGCATAACGATGCGGTCCCACCAGTCTGCTTGTTTCGTGGGACCAGAACCGGTGCTCCACAGACTGTAGCTGTTGCGTTACTGCCTGCAGCAATCAGGAATTGTTCTGCTCGATGGCGTGTAGCAGGGCAGTCTCGGTGACATTGCAGTTGTCTGTGCTTCAGGTTCTCACTCTCCTTTGAAAATACTCAAGGATAAGCCGAGATGTATTTGTGATGCTCACAATAATAGTGCAGAGATGAGCTGGCTCCAAGTCTCCACAGCAATGCTGAGCATGCGACATAAACAAACGGCGCAAAAATCGGTTTCCTGTTTCTTTGGGGTAAGAATGGAGGAGGAAGAAGTGTTGCATTATGGGACAGTGAAACTTGTCCCAACACTAGTCTCGTGGCTAGTTGAACTGTGGGATAGCAACCCCACAATGCACTGCTTTGAATGTCGACACAAGCGTGGCGAGTGTAGATGCATGAGCCCAGCGCAAGGAGTGTGGTGTGAACATGCTTTAGCAACTTCTAAAAATCAGCAGGTGAAAGTCAAGTCGACTTCACTCTGCAGTGTAGACATAGCCAAAGTCAGGGACAGAAAGAATGACATTGCAGGACTTTGCCGCTTATACTAGCACACTTTTTGAAACTGGATAGCTGCTTCCACCCTCCTATATCCTTCACTGCACTAAGTGAGAATTGATGCTAAGTATTTCTTCCCTATTATTTTAGCAGAAAAAACTTCCATAGCAACATAGTTATTCTTAGGCTTGAGCGAGAATGAGGGTAGATTAGGCTTCTTTGATTTTTGTCTCACTGCAGTTTCAGGAAACCTCACTAGGACCATGGTTGGAAGGATTTTCTGTGATTGCGAGGACTAGAAACTTCTTGTATTTAAATACAATCATACACTTTGCGTAACTTTAAGCTGCCATAGGTACCAGATTGATGCATCAAGTGGGCTAGATCTGACTGGTTGGTTGGGTGTTTGACACCAGTGTTTTAAACTGAGTTAAGAGTGAGATTTTTAAGGGGGAAGGAATGTGTGGGGAATAGGAAACAAGCACAAGAGGCTTTGGGGGATGTTATACTCCATTCACATACAATCTTTTTTTATTACACCCATAATGACTATTCATAGACTTCATCTATTATTGAGATAGACATTAAAATATTCACACAGAAATGTGCTTTGAAAACAGAGGTTAAAAATAGGATTTGTAAAGGCAGATTGTGGAAGCTATTCATCAGTTAAATACTTCATTTCAGTACTTGATGATTGCCAGAGGACATTTTTGACCCAATGAACTGATTTTGATACGTTTCTTTTACAGGCATGATTTTTAACGAACGCGATCAGGAGGTGAGAGACTTGGGCTATCAGAAGCATGCCTTCAATATGCTTATCAGCAACCGATTGGGATACCACAGAGATGTGCCAGATACAAGGGATGCAAAGTAAGTCTTTTATACCATTTTCTGTCCAAATATATTGTTAGGCTTTCAAGGGCTCAGTATACTAAATCATGGGACTGGAATTAAACATTTGGCAGTTACACATCTATTACATTTTGTTTTCAACATATCCATTATCACTGAAGGCAAATTTCCAGTTCTTTAATACTTGTAGCCAGATGACTTGAGGTTATTCTTTTAATTTCTAGGACTTGCTTTATCGAATACCGTTCAAAATTGGATCTCAAGAGGCAAACTGGGATAGGGTAGTAATTGTACGTAATGGGAGAATCTCTACAGAGAAAGTCAGACTAATACTACCTTAAGGCAGAATGCATATGTGTAATTTTAAGATCACCTACACAAACCATATATCTACCTACTGTACCACACAAGTCTCTTTGAATTTGGATTTTAAAATACAATATGTCCTCAAAGAAATACATGTACAGTAGAAGCTTTATAAGCTAATGATACTCAGCTGAATGGATCAAGGGGTTAAAGCAGAAATTATTTTATTTTCTGTCAGATGTTAGGTGGAGAAGCTGATCAGTTAGAAGGTATCCTGCTCAATTTAAATATGAGAAGCCATCTGGTGGTCACCTCAGAGACCTAACTTCAAATATATGGTAATGAAATGGATTAGATGATCCTTAATTGGTTATTTGCCCATTACACAGAACTAACACAGAGAGGTTCTGCATTATATCAATCTCACCTTTAGTTGATTTAATGTAGTGATCAGGGATATTTTGAGTATAGAGAAGTTTACATAGTGCCTGCATGTATTCTGTCCAGGTGTACTCTGAACTGTTAATTTTTTCCCCATAATATCCCTTTAAAATTATTTCCCCTGTGTTATTAATTACATGCTAGGTTATTTAAAAATGAAACGATTTTTACAGTTTAATTTGTTTTCCCATTTATTGTTGGAGTGAATTCCAAAAAGGTATGCGGCATGGTGAGCATAACTGCTAGTTTCACTTTTTTTAAATATTCAGTTTCACATTTTGAGTCTCATGCACCAGTACAATGCTTTTAAGGTTCTTAATTGGATTTAAACATGTTTAATTAAAAACCTAAATTGGATGTAAACTTACTAGTACAAACTTCATGAGCACTAGAATTCACAGAAAGCTATTTTATTAGATCCAAGAGGTAAAGTGGTAACTTAAATATAGGCGAAGGGGCGGAGGGGGAAAGCTTTCAGAAATAAACTGTAGGAGAGCAATCTTGCACTGATTCCAGGCAGGGCTAGATGATCTATATATGCCTTTTTCATCTCTCTCTAATTATAGACCTTATGATTCTAAGTATTGTAGAACAATTTTTAGCCTGATTTTTTTCCAGAGATACTGAGTACCCCAACTCCTGCTGAAGAGGCTGTGAATTGTGCTCAGTGCCTTGAAAATCCGACCCTTAAAGTTCAAACATTCAAGTTAATGAGTATTTTAAGGCTTGATGGAACCTAAGAATGGCAGAGTACTCTCTTATGTATACATACATGCTAACCCACATTGCTACAAGCTAATAGATGTTGGGGAGTGAGAAAAGTTATATTATATAAAACCCTTTCTTGGTGATGGGAAACTAGTGCTGTGTATCTAGTGATTCTTTCTGTTAGAAAGCACAGATTTTTCTATACTACATTACACTCAGATGGAATAAAGCAACCACCTGAATGCCCCCCACACAACCCCCACCCCCAAATCATGGTATAACTTTTGTTTTTGTTGTGGATGCTCAATTGTGTGTAAATGGACCATAGTTGTTGCCCAAAAGCACATATCCCTCCAAGAGCTGAATCCACTTGAATTCAAGTGAACCCATTTCTTGATACAACCAGAATTACATATTAGGTCCTGGGGGTTTTGCTATCACTTGATCTCCTTTCAAATGCCAGTATTGACCATTTATCCTGTATCATATCAGATTTATCTGCCTATTTCAATTTCTCTCCCTGATGTCTATAAAAGTCCTCATATTTTTGCTGCAAGACTTTCAGTGCCTTCTCTAACTATTATGTCTTAGGAATCTGACCTTATAGTATTGTATGCTCTCTAGGTAACATGTATTATATTTGTAACATGCAGCAATAAACCCTATTTATGAGGGTCTGAATTGTATGAACTGTAGATATGAGGCTAATCTATACTGTCGTGAGCCCTAATGTAAGTATTATGTTAATGAATATATCTTAGTGTAATACTGAAATGCGTAAGAACAATTTCTAATTCAATATTAGCGATGCTGTTTATGAAGCTTTGTCAGGAGGTGCATTCCTGTACAAATGTACATTGAACACAAGTGTCTTTTTGTTTGTAGGTGCAGAGAAAAATCTTACCCTTCTGATTTACCATTTGCCAGTGTTATCATCTGTTTTTATAATGAAGCACTTTCTGCATTGCTTCGGACAATACATAGCGTACTGGATCGCACTCCAGCATATCTTCTATATGAAATTATCTTGGTGGATGACAACAGTGACTTGGGTGAGTGACAATCCCAGTAAACCATGTATTGTGTAGACATGACCATTGAAAATAGTTAGGTTTTTAAACTTTGCATGGGCCATCTAGAGTTAAGTGCTGTCGTCAATAATAGTGGAGATTTAAACAGCTGGGATCAGTTGAGCTACGAATAACATATGACAATATGTAGGAAAGTTTTCTTGGCCAGCCTAGTGTTCAGAATGGCTTACACAGATGCTCCAAGAATACATTCTTCAGGCCCAAACTCTCCACAAGCATATATTTACTATTGAAAAAGAATTGCCCACACATAACCCTGTGCTGCACTCTTGTTTCCATGGCCAGATAAGTTCTGCCAGTTCATCAGTTCAGTTGTGATATAGTACCTGGGAGCAGAGTCTGGCTTTTTGGCTGGACATTACTCCTGGGCAAGCCGTTGCGGTTGTCCCAGGAGTGGTTTTCACTGTCTCTTCATGGAGCAGTGTCTAGCCCTATGGAAGTTGGAAGGGGGTCAAATCCAGTGGTGGGGCCTCTAAGTGGGTAGGTCTTTCAGAATGGAGTCAAATATTTGTCTGTGGTATAAAAATCATGCTCCAGCCCTTTCCTATAGCACGCTCTGCAAATCTAAATAAGCCACTAACTCGGAAGCATTCTGGCATTTAAATAGCTAAGCAGCAGCTGAGAAATATGTTGGTATAAACAGCAATTACAGCGGCATTGTGTGTGCTCCTTATTCTCTTGCCTTATGTATCTTTCATCTGATCCTTTTTTAAAATACATAATTAACTCCCTCTGTTTATCACCATCTGATTTGAGGCTTAAATGCTCTTGGCTGCTTTGTGAGGCTGATTACGTCTTTATGCTTTTGAATGGAATTCCCTTATTCTTATAAAGCTAATTTGTTTCTATTGAGTCAGAGCAAATGTTAGTAGGAGAGAGAACTAGGATTAAATACTCTATCCCTTGCCAATAAGCCTGCCTAATGTTTAAATGCCTGTTTTGTGGTTGTCCTCTTGAGGTCTGGAAGGAATGTGCATCCCACACCACTGAGTTTCTGGCCCAACTTATTGCTTTCAAGTTTTATAGCCTTTAAATTCAGCACTAAACTTACCTCAAAAGTGAGTTTTCAAATATTGTACTGACTAACCACAAACCTCCTTCCTTGCTACTCACGCCCTCTAACACTTCTACTATTTTGGTATGTTGCTATTTTGAAAGCCTAATTAGTCCCAAAGCCTCCATGTGGTCATGCTAATATTTCTAATTTTAAACCAGTCTAGTGTGGTTGGAGAATGGGTGGAGGTTCTTCAAATAAAAGGATTTGTGCACTCTCTCATTGATAGTGTATCAAACTAACGATGGCATTGATACCCTCTTCTGTTTGTGTTTCTGTGGTCGTGGGTGGTTGTGGTAACAAGGCTTATAATGTCAGGCTGAGGAAAACAGGGAGGCAAAGTCTCTTGTTCCTCTTGGGCTGGCTTGCAGTTCCCGGTGGGCCGTATTCATCGGCTTCTTCAGAAAGGTAATTATGCTAAGCGAGTGGGAACTGGAGCTCCTGTGTTTGTCTGTGGTGCTAGAATATCTGACTGCTGAGATTCTCGAGTTGGAAATGCTGCTTGGGATAACAAGAAAACCAGAATCATCCCCCGCCATCCACAGCTCGTCATCCGTAATGATGAGGAGCTCAACAAGCTACTTGGGAAAGACACTATTACTCAAGGGGTGTCCTGCCCAACACCCAGGCTGTACTGCTGCCTAAGAAAACCAAGAGTCATAAAGCTAAGAGCAAGTAAAACTGATCTAGAAGAAACAAAAGATCCGAATCAGTCTTTAAAATAATTTTTAAAAAAAGTTACCTTTTTCTAACTGAAGAAATTTCACAAATGAAAGAGAGCAAGGTGGTTTTGCCACCAGACAAGTCAGGGCGTTGCAATGCTTATGGTATTTATATTTTTCATTTAAAATCATTTTAACAGTTCTTTACATAAAAAAAATACAACATTGAATACAAAGCCTAAAATAGCTATTAATTCCATGTATCTGACATTTATTACTTTTGCTTTAACTGTGGATTGTATGTACTGTGCGATCATACTGTTAAACAACCCTAGATTTCACGGTTGCTAAACTGAGACTTAAAATTGTGGGAAGGGGGCACACTGCAGAGATTCTGGGCACTGCTGCTATGTATAGATATCCAGTAACAGATTGCTGTCATGTAGCCTGTTCCCCGGTACTGTCTCTGGTTTTTGTCATGGGTGCCTCTGGCTCCCAGATCAGCTCAGACACCGGAGGATACAAAATGACTTAAAGCCACCTTATCCCTTTTCCCCTGGGCTGCAAGTTTTTGTTGTGCTGCACCTCTTTAGTGCCTTGCAGTAATTGTCCTCATTCATCTCATTTAGGCCCCATCCACAACATTGTGACCACACCCCCTCCCTGCTCTCCTGCCCGAGGTAGCCCCACACCCAGCACTGTGACACCCCCTCCCCACTCTCCTGCCCCAGCAGCCCAACCATACCCAGCACTGTGACACCCCCATCTCTCCTGCCTCAGCCCTTGGCAGTGCCTCCCTCCATTCCAGGGCCACTGCCCTGAGCCAGGCACTGCAGGGTGTCGTGAGGCGCCCAGGACTCACTGCGGCAGGGAGGGCGCATGTGGGGGAGGACACAAAACGAAAGGGGAGGAGTGAGGCTGCCTGCCTGTGACCCAGCCAGGCCAGCACTGCTGCTGCCCCGAGCGAGCCGGACCTCCACCCCACATTGCCCAGTGCTCCCAGCCAGAAGTTGTTGAGCGTCTTTGCAACCCCATTTTTTATCATTTTGACCCCAAGGTTGAGAACTGCTGCTGTATAGCCAGTTGCCATTTTGTCTCTATGGGTGTCTCACACAGCAACAAGGGAAAGAAAAACACTTAATAGGATAATGTGATTGCAAAATTACAAAATTGGCCAGGGGACTTGGGATTGGGTGTAGTACCTGGAATGGCTGCACTGAAATTGAACAGAATTCATGTTGAAGTTTGTCATTTAGCATAAAGTGTATAGCTTCTAATGCAGCTTTTTTATCACTCTGCATGCTACACAGTTTTGTTGTTTTTTATTCTACGTGCAACTGCAGTGAAGCGATCCCTAAATTTGTTTCCTGTATTTGTTCTCTTGTTTGCAGTTGATTTGAAAAAAGACCTGGATGAGTATATCCAAAAAAATCTTCCAAGAAACACAAAGTTGGTAAGAAACGAAAAGCGAGAGGGGCTGATTCGAGGAAGAATGATTGGAGCATCTCATGCTACAGGTATACCCTGTTTTTCTTTCCTTTAATCCTTTTTCCATACACCTAGGCAGTGCCCTGTGTTGCAGCCATAATCTGCCAAACGAAGGAGTATTTGATGTATTCCATATGGCAATCATTAGTAGCGCTTTTTGTTTAGGTGAGAGGAATGCTGTTGAGTGATGCAATGCACTTGCTTTCCTGTAGTGGGCTGAACTTACTGCCTATGTAGCAGTCTCTTGATGGTTAGGGGACAAGGGGCAGGGAGTCAGTCAGTTTTCCTGTAAGGCAGTCCTTAGGCAGCGTCACTTTTTATTCACTATTACTGGGTGTTTTTTTTTTTTAAAGTGTGTTTGGGTTCATGTCAGTTTAGATGAAAATCACTGAGCCACCTTGGTACTCGTTCCTACAGAATTTATCAGTGTTTGTTTTGTATTTAGTTACTCCAACTTTTTTGGTGGCAGTTGATGCATTAAAACTTCCTGTGTTAAAGTGCATTTACAGGTTTAACTGTTCAAATGCTGTCATCACAGAAGATGTGGCAGCTGCTAGAAATGAAGTGTCTTCAAAAGAGTCATACTTGGTACATAATGAATGAAAGGGAAGCTCTGAGAAGATTAAGTGGCCTCCAAATGTGGCCATTTTTGCATTTAATTGAGTTTGGAGCCCTGGGGCAGGATTACGGAACATTTTTCCTATAAAACAAAAATAGATTGGGACTCTAACTTTACCTGACTGCTCAAGCAGTTGGTCATAAAAAGTGGTGTAAACAGATGGTGGTTCACAATTCTGTCTGACTAGTTTTCTTACAAGGAGTGGGGTTTTCATTAATGGGAAAATTTTCTCTATTAACAAAAAAAATTCTTTAAATTGAAGCTTTCAACTTGAGTCAGGGGAAGGAAATCCACCATCTGAGTTCCCCTTTAAGCGCTCTTCATGTGTGTGAGCTCCCCCTACAAGAAATATGAGGCACAAAGCTCAGTCTGTGCTTAGTAGTGTTGGTCAGAGCCTGCTCTCACTTGAGTGTAAATCCAGAATTAATCAGTTGATTTCAAGTGGATTTACACTGAGTAAATAAAGGCAGAATTTTGCCCATACATGTATAAAAACTTTTTATAACCTACATTTGGGGCCCAAATTGACCTTGGTGCTCCTTTAAATCCTATCAAAATTAAAACAGTGAGACAAGGAATCACTTTCTATTTACTTTTGCAGTAAATGTGTCTCTGATTTAGATTAATTTGCTCTAATTAGGAAGAGCAACAGTGGTTGATGAAATTTTTAGTAAACTTTTTTTCCCTCTTCCACCTGAGAGCCCAGCTCATTACATATTGGATAATGTGCATGCAGACTACTTTGCCTCAAATAACAGCTGTTGAAGTGTGAAGTATTTTGCCTTCTCATTAAGGCACTCTAGGAAAAACTCCCAAATAAACTACTCATTCATATGCATCACTGAACTACTTCTCACCTATGGTATTTCTGTTGTCATTACAGCAGTTCATTGGGATAGAATATATCTATGCTTTATTTACCCAGGGTACATTTTACATGGATAAATTCTTTGGCATCTGAGAAGCTGTACTACAAGATAATTTCTAAGTTATTCTGTTATTTGTTAGCATATTAATAGCATGATCCAGAAAGAAAACTACCACTGAAATTCCCAGATTGTGTTAGTACTCATTTCATTTCATAGTTAAGTTGACATTATAATTGCACTAGTCTCAGTTGTTAAAATTGCTTTCTACAAAGTCCAAAACAGTTTGTCTTGTTGATGAGTGACTTGAACATTACTTGTTACCTCTCTCTCTCTATCTGGTTTTTATACCACTCTCTTTACCATAATATGAATCAAGTCCTCTCCCATCTCTCCTCAGTTATCCCAATATCACATCATCTTTCTGTTCTAAAATAAAATTTCAGAATAATTTTACACTAAACCTGGAGATTGCTCCTTTATTCCCAATGGTCCAGAAGTTAGCATCTCTAATTGTGGTGAATAGTTCCACACAAACTAATGGCACTTACAAGAAGCATGATGCTACTTAATGTGAATAAGACTAGCAAGATCTGTCCCTAATAATATCAGCCCTGATTCTGCTCTTACACCAGGAATTACTAGGTGCAGGGCTGATGAGAGGGGGTAAAGGAGGGATAATTGTACTGGGGCCCCAAACTCAGTGGGGTCCCAAAAACATCTGTAACATCTGTGTAAATAAAGTCAAATAGGAGGGAGTGGGGCCCCAGCAAATATGAAGTACCGGGACCCCAAATTTCTCTCAAGAGGCCTGAAATTCTGTGGCCTGTGTTATGCAGGAGGTCAAGCTAGATAATTATAATGGTTCCTTCTGGCCTTAAGCTCCAAGGATCTGAGATACACCAGTGTAAAACTGGAGTGGTCAGAATCAATCAGACTCCGAGTTGAAGTGATCTCTGTGTGCATTTGTTTCATATATATAACATTTGTGTGTGTATAGAGCAACACAACTACTGTATAGGGCTAAAATACTTACCAAAATATGAAACTCTGCCAAAGGAACTATTATGAATAACTGCGCATTTGAGCAAGAAATTGCTTTAAATGTGAATAGCCAAGATTATGTTAAACTTAGTTTGTCTCTGAAGCAACTGAATGGTAGTTTCTTTTTGAGAGGTTCCTCATTTGCTTATCTGGACTTTGAGTGTTTGCCGATTACCTTCCCCTTCATTATATCTTTGGTCAGCCATGGATCCCGTGTTGCATGAGTAAGACTGCACTACCCTACTTCTGGAGCTTTTTCGGTACTGTCCCCTAATTGGCTTGTAAATGATATCTGCTCTTCAAAGTCTTCCACCCTTCTGGCTACTCATGTAGCTCTCAGACAAAGGGATGTTTTCCTTTGTTTGGCTTTTTGAGGATTGATGTGGAGGCTGTATAGTGATTGGAGAGAATCCTCTGGGTCTGGGTCTTGTCAGGGTGGTGGAGAACCTTTTTGAGCTGGGAAAAAACATCTTCAGGAATGGCGTGATCCAGGTCTCATTGAACTGAGTGAAAGGACTTGCTTGGACTTTACTGTATTTACTGTGTTCCAGGTCCCATTAATTAAAATTTTTTGGAGTGAGGGTGGAACCAAGAGTTGTCTCATTCTCACAGCTGTAGAGCCAGAAGTGCTTACCTTTATTGTTATTGCACTTTGATTCTCTCACTGTCTGTGCAGTATATAGAGAATCATATATATTACTTGGTAATCAGTATTATTGTCAATAGTAAAGTTCTCTACTCTGCTTCTTCAGGCTAGACGGTAATTGTTCTCTGCAGGAAACCCATTAGCAGCAGGAGACTTGGAGATGATTGCTGTCATCAAGGCTTTATTTGGAGATTGTATTCTCTGTTATATTTAATATATTTTGTAAAGATACCTGTAAATTACTGCTGTCTTTTTTTCCTTGGAATATATCCCAGTGGATTTTTTTAGATTGTCATCTCTTCTGGATAGGGATTGTATCTCTCTTTGTTGTGTATGCATCCAGTCCTCTGATAGATATATATATATATATATATATATATATATATATATATATATTCAGTGTTATCACAGACTTGCGTATTTTGTATGTTTTGCTCTTCTCAGGAAAAGTGCTGGTGTTTCTGGACAGTCACTGTGAAGTGAATGAGATGTGGCTACAACCTTTGCTGACTCCAATCAGAGAAGACCGCAAGACAGTCGTGTGCCCAGTGATTGACATAATCAGTGCTGACACACTTATCTACAGCTCTTCCCCAGTTGTGCGTGGAGGGTTTAACTGGGGTCTACACTTTAAATGGGATCTTGTTCCTTTGTCAGAATTAGAAGGACCGGAGGGAGCTACTGCGTCAATTAAGTAAGATTTCTGCTGTGTTGGGAAGCAAGCTGATAATTATAAGTAACCTGTGGTAAATAAAGGCCAGCTCATAACGTGCATCTTTAAAAGCAGAGACTTAAATTGACAAGGGTCTGTCTTGTTCATTTTTACTGAATTAGTTTATGAGGAAATTAAACTTTAACAGGAAAAGGCTAACCTATCCTGATTTGACTGCCTTGTAAGGGCAAGAAAAACACTATTAAAAAAAAAAAAAGATTTATATAGCACCACATTTGCCATGTTGTTCTACAGACAGATAAGATATGGTCCCATGTCCTGAAGAGTTTACAAGGTATTCTATATTAAATATGCACTATCCAGTACTTTAGTATTAGAATTATATTTTGGTGTATGTTTGGCTTAATGATGGTGGTTTTGATTATCAACTGTGCCATAGTAGTATGCTGTGTATCCATCTTGCATGAGCTCTGGAACTTTCTTGGCCAAAAGTTAATGAAATGCTAACTTTGGAAAATTCTTCTTTTTTTTGTAACAAGAAGGCAAGTGTCATGGTCAGTGATAGAAAAACTGTTACAACAGTTCTCAAAAAGCTTCCATGTCAAGATTCCATTCTTTCTGTTCAGATAGCCTTTGACTTTTTTTTCTTTTAGGTTAGCATTTGTCTTAGCATAAAGCTTTCTACTTCAGTGTGCATGGATGCAAAAACTGCCTCAAAAGTTAGCCATGGCCTCAAGCTTTGTGTCAAATGCTTTGAAATCATCCATCCTTTCTACGGTCAACCCTTCGAGTCTGGCCAAGGATCATTCTTCAAAGCAAATGACTGGGTAAAGATGAGCGCCAGGACTTGGCAGCACCTTCCTTGATGTTTCTATCTATACAAAATAAATTGACAGCATCAATCCAGTTCCTACTGGTTATGTCCATGTTACAAGATTGCTACCACCTTTAGAATCCTTATTTTAGCTGAGAGGGCAGATACTGACTAGGCACTGAGATAGAAATCTCTTATGCAGGGGGTTCCTTCCAGGAGCAATGCTGAAGTTGGCGGAGCAGTGCAGAGAAGCTGATGCTGTTTTATATATTTTCTATTTTAGAGGTCTTCAGTTTCTAGCACTGTTAATCCAACACCATTCATTGGCACCAGCTTGTCTTCATAAAAAGAAAGCTTTAATTTCCTCAAAGCAATCGAACTAATTTCTGGCAGAATGTTAGTGTTTTGTTTTATTTTATCACTGGATGGGCTGTGTGCTCTTGTCCTCCTCTGCTGTTTGAATGTAAATTAAAAATGCTTCAAGCTGACAAAAGTAGCTCCAACACTGGATTCTCTGCTGTGGTTTGAAGACTGGTGCCTCAGGTTTTCCATATATGCCCATCGCAAAGCTTGATATAAGGAAGCCAAGAAACGTCTCCAGTTATTTCTTAATAAACTGGCTCAGCAATACATCTATAAATCTTGGGAACAGGTCACCGCAGGTATTTCTGAAGTTAGAAGAAAATGACATGGGAAGAAACTGGAGGAGGATCCATTGAAGAAAATCTTAAATTAAAAACCTTGGTTAGAGATCATCTAAAATGTGCAGATGCAGTTCCTTTCTGTAGGCAAAGCTGCCACTATCTTCCATTGGAGTTTTGCTTACAGAAGGACTTTGGGATTGAGCCCAAAGAACATTTGTACTTAAATGGAGTCCCATCATCTAGGATGACTACATTTCTTGAGTTTGAGGATGACTTTCCTATTTAGAGAAGCTCTTGCGTTGCTTAAACAATATTCTAAAAGGTTCTTTAAATCTCTGAATATCACTTTCCACCTAATGGAAAGCTTTTTGTTTTGTCATCTATTTAGAAATCTTTATAATAAAATATGTTGGATTCTTCTCAACTCAGATGTTAGAGGGACAAAACCTATAGCAGAAGACGATGTCAGAACAAACAAGAGAATCCAGACCTGCCTACCATTGACATTTTTATTGTATATTTATGACTAAGATAGGAGAATGCAAATGTCTAGCCACTGCCATGTGGCATGTTTGCATTCCCCCTCCCCCTTTACACTTTGCGAGGGCAACAGCAGACCGGGACTTCCTGCTTCTATCTAAGCAGTAGTTATACAGGAGCAGTTTACGATGTAGATCATAGAATAGTAAATAGTGAACAGATGTTTATAAAATATATTGTCTCTTCTATATAGCATTTTTACTGTGTCAAAGAACTAGAAAACCTCCATAGAGAAAAATTCTTAACTGTAGAAGAGTTATAAACAATTGGGTGATAACCTGATAATTTTATTAATGATGAAACATCAGTACTCCTGATTTTAAAGTCAGTTTGTGAGACAAGATAAATAATTTGTTAATTACAGCCATTAGGTTTACTGGATTGTGTGTTTTAAGCTTGGTTCTTGTCTCACATAGAAAGGGAATTATTACTTTGTTCAAGTGATACCAGAAAGTACAGTGTACATTGGAATTTATTCTTTTTGTCCAATCAGGTCAGGCCCAGCCTATATTAGACCTTTGTTCATGAGGGGGGAATATACAATCATTTTGATTTTGTACACACATCACTGTATATTTGTACGCATAATGAACAAGTACATCCATACATTTTATATCAAGAGCAACGTCATCCATTAACCTAGAAAATGTAGGTACTGTGTCAGAGCTAAAGAGACAAAAATATAACCTGACTGGACACTAAGCAAGGTGACAATACACTTATGCTAGTGGCATCTTTGCTAAGTCATTGCAAAAGAGTAATTTGGTTTCTATGTAGCCAGTTACTTGCCTTTGAAGCAAGACTGTGGGTTTGTCTGCATGGCCTTGCAGTTTTGGACTATGGGTGTGTGGATTGCATTGTGCACTAGCATGCTGTGCTGTAACTCCCCCAATGCAGGTGATGTGGGCATAAACTAAAAGGTACCTCGTTCATGTTAACTTAATTCTATTTAAAGGTATGCATTAAATAAATATATTTTATACAATTATATGTTATGGACTAGTGAGAGATCACGGATAGTATTTATACACTTTAAAAATAAATTACAGGATCTTTGAGACCTGATCTTATTCCTTCAATTCTGCAGTCGTAGTCAATAGGGTCCAACCATCTGGATCCAGTAATAGGACTGGGAACTTGATGATTAAGCTACAGTAATTGTTTTTATTAAAATGAGTAGACAATGGGAACTCATTTTTAACTTTTTCTCTTCTAGGTCACCTACTATGGCAGGAGGCTTGTTTGCTATGGACAGAGAATACTTTAATGAACTTGGACAGTATGATAGTGGCATGGACATTTGGGGAGGAGAAAATCTGGAAATATCGTTTCGGGTAATGATTTGTTTTGTATTACAATAAGTGCTCTACTTGTTCTTTTCCCTTCCCTAAGCAGAGATTCAGTAGCACTGGAATTGCTATTTGCATAGTGAAGCTATATGGTGCCTTGATTCTACTTTCCAAGGATACTTTCAAATTACAAAGTAACACTGTCTGAAATTTCTGATCCATTATTGTTATAACTAATTTGATTGTAACTGGAAGTTTAGAGGGAAAACTGTGTTCTCCCTTTTGACTTTTATCCTGTATTTTTGACAGCACTTACCTTTAGTCAGTGTTAGTTTCCCCTTTTGTTTGTTGCGTCTTTCACACAGCATATGGGGAGAGACACACTTAAAAAAAGAAAATGTGATTTTAACATTTCTATAGGCTTATAGGGGACTTTACAAACACAATAGAATCCCATCTCTGAGGCGCTTGAAACACAGTTTAGACCGGCATGTACAAATTAAGGATCACGCATAAGATTAATCTCAGAGCTGTTGAAGAAAGATAGGCAGAAAGTTAGTATCAGCAGCTTCCACTGTAGTTGGTTCACTAGGATTCTTCTATATTTTGTCTCCTTTGTTCTCAGCATAGAGATGAGAAAAAAAATTAAACTGCTTTGAACTTTTTAAGAGCAAGTAGTTTTGGAAAATGTCACTGCCTGCACCTTTTGGTTTATAAAGAATGTTGATTCAGTCATTAGATATGAGTAAATGTGAGGCAGGAACTCATTAAGGAAGCCAGCAGTGGCAAATGTTTCTTCGCTCCTGCTGCACAAAATCTACAAAATAAAGATGCTTCAAAGACGTCTGTTTGCAAATTGAGTCATTATAGGGACAAAGAGCGTAGGTCGCATTTACAGAATGTGGGGCCATATGCTGGAAATCAGTGACTTTGAAAACAAATTTGGGGTTGTGGTGGAAAACCAACGGAATTGGGGCTCCAATTGTGCTGCTGTGTCTGCAGGCCTAATACGATCCTTCTATGTATAAGAAGGAGAATACTGGGTAGTAGGGAGGTAGAATTACCTGTGTACAGCATTGGTGAGATCATTACTGAAATACTGTGTCCTGGTACAGCAGTCACACTTTGAAAAGGATGTTGAAAAATTAGAACGAGTTCAGAATAGAGTTGCTGGAAGAGTTCAGGGCCTGGAAAATCTGCTTTCCAGTGAGACAAATAGATTGAACTTCCTAAGCATCTTATTCAAGAGGAGGGTCAGAGATGACTTGATGAGTCTGTAGGTATCTACTTGGAGAAGATTTCTGAGAGTCAACGGCTCTTTAATCTAGAAGACAAACACATAGCAAAATCCAGTGGCTGGAAGCTGACGTTAGGAAAAACTTAGAATAGAAGCAAGGTGCAAACTAAATAAAGATTGGATATCCTTTTAAAACCAATGTTCTAGCTCAAACAGAAGTTATGGGCTTAATGCAGGAATTATTAGTTGAAATTTTCTGGCCTGTTATGCAGGTCAGATTAGATCATCAGAATGATCTCTTTTGGCTTTAAAATTCTTGAATTGTACTTACCAGAAAGCAGGTCAAGTAAGGCAAACATTTTTACGTGTAATCCTATATGGGTAACTGAATTACATGCATCTACGTACGGTACATTTGGAAAACCTGTCTTAAACAACCACTTACAGGATTTAACAGTATTTGCTTAACAGTTTTATTAAGGTGGAGAAAAATGTACTTGTTAAGTTTGGAGTTACACCGAAATGGACAAGAGATTGACTAATGAGGATGGTGGCCTGTTGTACAGGTTACTGTGTTTGCAGATGTACTGTAACAGGAACAGCAGGGATGCTGGAGTTAAGGTTAAATAAGTGTCCATTCTAATGCCTGGTCTACACTTGAAAGTTATACCAGGATGACTGTCAGTTGGAGGTGTGATAATTTTTTTAAACCAATTTATAGTTATACTGGTATAAGTACTAGTGTGGACACAGTTATAATGGTCTAGACTCTAAAGGGACCTTAAACTAGTTATTCTTCTACCCGTATGGGAATAGATATGCTGATATAAAGCACCTTTATACCAGTATAATGCTCCACACTAGCGGCGTTGTACATGTATACGTAAGCCTTATCTGCAGTACTTGTCTGCAATACTGAGTTAACCTGTATTGTCACTTGTAACTTTCTAAAACTTTCACTTATGGTTTGACATGTTCTATTTGGTCTTTTGTCTGAAAACTAAATATTGAAAGCTTGAAAAACATTTTGGCTATTTCTAAAGGAAAAGAGAGTGGGAGAAAATATGTGCTATTTTTAAAAACTGCTTGCAACATTTTATTTTGAACAGCCCTATAAAGTGGCAAAGAGGTGATCTGGGCAAATTGATATGAAAATTGCCCTTTTCGAAGAGTAAAGCCCTGCCTTTTTCCACCCATAGGAAATTGGTTTTGATTTAATGGCGAGATAAGCCTTTAAAAACTGAATACTAAGCAGACACAATTCTACTATAACTATCCCCTTAGAAAAAAAAAATCCTGAACCTTTTTTGTGCTGTACGGTGAGGTGTCTTCTTCTTTCTTGTGGACAGATCTGGATGTGTGGGGGTAGACTTCTAATCATCCCTTGCTCCAGAGTAGGACACATATTCCGTAAAAGGCGCCCCTACGGCTCACCAGGGGGGCAAGATACCATGGCACATAACTCTCTGCGCCTGGCACATGTGTGGATGGATGAATATAAGGTAAAACACAATTACTGAGTTGGAAATAGGAATGTTAATTTAATTGTTCCAAAAATGACCAGTTTATGATGACACACACCTTCCTTTCTCTAACAAGATACCATCTATGCACGAGTCTCGGTCATGTGACTTGGCTTCTTAGTGTGAGATACACAGAAATTCCCAAGCTCTATAGATCTTTTTGGCCTCTAAGGCCAGCATTAGAGACTAAGGATACCAGCCAATCCCACTTCCTGTCCAAGAAGAACTTCACCTACTGATTATATGAGTATACTATCTCAGTACTGTGCTTTTTATTTCCCTTTGTATTAGCTGTGGAGTTCTTCAGCTTCTTCCATTCTCGTTCTCTGAAAATTGCCAGGGTCTTTTGTTACGGCAGATTAAAGGCGGAAGGCAGCTCTGAAGATAGTTCCATGTTTATACATTTAATAAAAATATTTAGTGCCAAAATAATATTGACTGAAGCTGTACTGGGATGAATGATACAAAGTGAGATGTAGAAAGATAGTCTGTTTTCCTCTGTTTTGTTCAGCAGAGAGCACAACAGCAGCAATTCATTTATTGTTAAGAAATAATAATTCAAAATACTATATGATAGAGAAGGAAGAGGGAAATAGTAAAAATTGCATTTTAATTTTTACATTCATGAAGAATTGTAAATTATGTATTGATGCAATATGGGATACAGTTATGTAATACAAAAAAAACAAGATACCATAGTTACGCTCCTAAGGATATGGTGATGACTACACTGAATATCACTCCTTATTAATACTTTTATTAAAAAAGGAACAGATACAATAATACACAGAATTATATATTTGATAGAGAAAAGTCTTACCTTGTTCATTCCTATGACAATGTACAATTGCCCTGAGTTCCATTTCACTGCATACATAATGTCTTGTGCTAGGCTGTATGCGTTGCGGTTCTTTGTACCTGCCACAGAAATTTCAGTGATATACTCACCTTGCGTTCATCTTCATAATCAACAAGTATCTCAGTAATGATGGGTAGATAGTCTTAATTGTGTCATACAAAAGACCAGAAAATTAAAAAGAGCATTAGAACATCATTATCACCAGCGAGTTCCAGCCATCATTTAAAGTGCACATCTACCAGCAAAGTGTCAGGGTTCCATGCTTATTGTAGCCTAAAGAATGCATATGAAATTAGCCTAGTCTACAAATAGTGTCTCTTCTATGTTACCTGCAAACTCAGTCTAGGGCATGAGAATCAATGTGGGAATTTTTCTTCTTGTACATCACCAGTGATAAAGATTCTGCATTATGCCTACTGATATTTGTGTAATCCCATTAGCTCTCATTGCATCGCTGTTGGGGTTGCCCAGGTGTAACTGAGACCATAATTTAGCCTGTAGAATCTGCATTACTAGTGATGAGGCAGGACAAGGAAAGAACCCATCTTGACTCCAGCAGCCCAGGTTAAAGTCCTGGTCCTGCACGCACATGGGGATATGAATAACTTCAATCACATGAATAGTCCTATTGAAGTCAGGGAGATTAACCACATGAATAACATCATTCAGATGCATTTGCAAGAACAAGCCCTAAACTTGCATGTTTGGCAGTTAGAAAATAAATAATTTTTTCACTTATAAACCCCACAAATTTGTTGTGGAAATCCTAGAGGCACAATAAACATTAACTCTAAAATGACATTATGGAATTCCAATTTTCAGAGAACTAGTTCTTTAAGTCAGTGGTTAAATGGAACAAGCATATGGTTTAATGCATTGGATTAATAACTGATTAAAATTGGTACTAAAAGTAATGTAAATAGTTCTGATATAATATTTTCTCCTATTTCTTTTCTATGTAGGAACAATATTTTGCCCTAAGACCTGAACTAAGGGCCAGGAATTATGGAAACATTACTGACCGTGTGGAGTTGAGAAAAAAATTGAACTGCAAATCATTTAAATGGTATTTAGATAATATCTACCCAGAGATGCAAATATCTGGGCCCAATGCCAAAGCTCAGCAACCAGTTTTTATTAACCGAGGGCAAAAACGACCAAAAATACTGCAGCGTGGAAGGGTAAGATACTGTTCAACTTTAGAAAATCCTTAGATCACCCCTTTTTAGGTAGTTTTGAGACTTTGTGAAAGGTACACACAAAATTGAGTACGATAAGTTGTTTTCACAGCAGGTGAGTTGGTGGTATATTGTAATAAAACTTAGTTTTGTCTTGAAAATAATAAATTTTGTATATTTATCCAGAAGTAAATTGGAAAAGGTTTAAGGCTCCTTTACATAAGCCAGGCCCTTTTCAGATGGTATAGTACTGAAGCAATGTCTTTCCTATGTTGTGGGCTTTGCAGTTTTAAAGTCCATATAGGATACTCTCATAGCTGACCATTGGTTCTGAGAATGGATTTGGAGTGAGAAGAACCTTCCATGAGACTTTTGCACTCTGTTTATTATGGATGTACAATAGAATTAGCTTTCCCAAGTCTGTACCTTTTATTCAACAGTTTTCTGCAGAGATGAAAATTCACATCTGAAACTGAAAATGCTTCTTTTGTCCTTTACTCATAGGATGAGGTCAAGTAAGAAATCTTACTTTTAGATGGTCAGAGAAAGTATCTGGTGTATTAATGGAACCGTAGCAATAACCATCACCAAGAAGGAAATGGTGATAGACTTTTAAAATGGTGCATATCCATCTCTTATTAAGTGTACCTTGGTTTATGGGTTTGTATGCAGGAGTCATTGGAGTTGCACCTGCTTTTGCCAGTTCTGAATTTGGCCCCATATAGTTTGTTTTTTTAAACTTCAAAAAAAGCAGGAATGACTCCAGATTCCATAGAACATATGTCAATCTTTTCTGTGTGCAAGAGAGCTGTAGGAGACTCAAGTAATTCTTCTTTTAGATCTGAACAGGTGGGAAACTTCCACTGATAATCATAAACCAATTTAATAAGCCGGCTGGTTAATAAGTAAACATGCCCCCACCCCTGCACCAGGACAACGTAGCATAGCCTGCAATATTTAGCAATACATTTAAAAAAATTGACATAACTGTTGCAATGCAGGGCCCTGATCTCACAGGCTGCTGCATGGTGATCACCTGTGTTCACATGGAGTCACTTTGAGATCACTAGGATTTCACTGTAGAAGGAGCTGCAGCTGAATCCAGCAGTGAAGCAGTTATAGAATATTTCCATATTCAGTTCAGTAGCTGCTTGGGCCTCTATATATTTCAAAATGAAATGTATAGTTTGTTCTAAATGCACCTGATGCACCTAACTAACTTAGACACTTCTCTTGTCACTCTTTTTGTCTTTGGAGGATAACGGCTTTCTGGATACTCCCAGATAAAGGCTTAGCTAAAGGAATTCTGTTGGTTTTGGATGACATTACTAAAGGCTTTTGAACATCTCAAAATAAAGTGAGGGGCCTTCTCCCTAGCCTAGGATTTCCCTCCCTTCAATTTAGAGGATAGTCTTGTGCGTCCTTTGAATGAACAGAGCAGTGTATTGACGAATCTAATTAAAGTCCTGCAGCCTGATTCTTTGGGGTTTGATAAGTGTGCTCAATATTGTGTGGGATGGTTAATCAGCTTTGGCTCTAATTCATTACATAAACTGATTCAAGAGGCCCAGGGAACAGAATAATCAGCCAATATCTCCACTGTGTGTCAGACTCTTAAGGGTTCATAATTAATTACCCCAAATCCCACCTTATTCTCTAAAACTAATTTGGATCAGCGGAGTGAGTGCTTGTTAGCCAACTGAGGAAGTATTATAAAAATTATTTGTGATTATTAACAGCATTCTCAAACATTAGTGGCCCTTGACTGATAACACACGCAAATCATTTTAAAACCATGTAAATTACATAATTTAAGGAGCTACTGGTGAGTATTAACATTCAAAATTGGATCTTCCCTAAAATCTTTGATCGAGAACGTTCCTTAGAATCCTCTCATTTTAAAATAAGTTATCTGTTTCATTTAGATGTGTGTAGTGTGATTCAGCAAAGAGATAGCAGTTATACTCTATTAATTAGTATGCCGTGGGACATAGCATCTTCTTAGGGCATCTGAAGAAGCAAATACTGCTGGGGGTAATGTTCAGAGAAAAATGGAATTTAGTTGATTTTGCTGTCTGATTATTTAGTGTCATGCTAGAGTTGCTATTGCTTTCTGGATTTTATGTACGTGTTAGAAGTGTCTAGAATGTTCATAGCAATGCCTTCTGGTTTTTATAAATCTACAGAATAATACAATATTGATATCCTCCTTGCCCCCACACTAGGAATAGCTTAGTAATAATACAAAAGCTGAGGTAACTGTATCCATTTATCAAAGGCAAAATTAGCTCTGTTTTTAGGATGGCTCACTATCCCAAGGGTGTCAAAGTGAAATCTCTTCTACATTCAGCTCCAAAAGGGAGATCAGTTTTTTTCTGTTGTTAATCATACTGAAGCCAAATAATTCTAGACCAGCATAAAAGCAGTTGAGCATGCTGAGCTACTTCATGGCTTCGCTGACCAAACGACTATCAGCAGAAGTCTGGTGGTGGGCGGGGCCACTCTTGTCAAACCAGGAGAGCAGCTGAGCAACCACTGGGAGCATCATAATTCATCTCCCTAGTAGGCTTTCTTCAGTATGCAGCCATATATTGGGTGTCTGATCCCAGTCTGGCCAAAAAAACAACCCCCGGATTATTCTAGTTCAGGTTACAGTCAATGTATTGAAACTGAGCTGGGAGCATTTCTGAAAGACATGGGAAATTTTTACACTCTAAATTGAATCCCCATTCAATTGAATTGAGTCCTAATTAAATTAACATAATTGAAACCAGGTAGATTTTCAATTCCTGAGAGGATTTTGGAAATCAGGTTGAACAAAGTCACTTGCATTAAATTAATCCAAAAGGGAAGATGGTGGGTGTTGGGGGAGAAAGCATTCTGATGTTTGTAATTGCTGTGAATCCTAGAAAGAAAACCCATTAAATATCTAGGAGTGAAAGCGTATGTGTGAGCTGTGCTGTTCAGAGAGAGGATGGAGTTGGTAGAGAATAACTGAATTACGTAAATAAAAAGGCCAGATTCTGTCATGTGCTCACACTGCTTCCAAATAGCAAGGGGAAAACTTGCCATATCTTGAAAATAAAATTAAATTGTTTTAAAGTGTTTTTATACTAACATATTAATGTAAAAAGCAGAATGTCCTGTATGTGAAAAAGGAAGAAGGCGTTTCTTTGTGAGCATATGATGAGTTTTAGGAAATACAGATATTAGAAAACTTGCCAGATGTTCCTTCTGATAACTTGCCTTTTAATGATGGCATAAATTAAGCTGTTGTCCTTTCCTTTCACAGCTGTATCACCTGCAAACCAACAAATGTTTGGTTGCCCAGGGTCACCCAAGTCAGAAAGGAGGACTAGTAGGAGTTAGGGAGTGTGACTACAATGATCGAAACCAGGTAGGTGATCAGTATTGGCTTGCTGCCATTAATTCAAGTAAGGATTTTCCAGACTTTGCAAATTGCCAGCATGTTCTGTTGAGAAGGAGGCTAGTCCAACACCTAATTTTGATGGAAAGGAGCCAGTTGCAAAGTACTCTTATCTTCAGCCTGCAACTACTGGCCATGTAGATTGCAGATCCCACCATGCCACATTCATGTGTATGTCTACACTTAAAATGCTACAGTGGCACGGCTGTGCAGTTGCAGCTGCAGCCCTTCCATGCAGACACTACCTAGGCCAACAGGAGGGATTCTCCCACCAGTGTAGGTAATCCACCTCCCTGAGAGAGTGATGGAAGAATATTTCCATCGACCTAGTGCTGTCTACACAGGGACTCAGGTCAGCTTAACAGTGCCACTCAGAGGGTGTGGATTTTTGACCGTTGTAGTTAAAGTGACCTAATTTCCTAGTGTAGACCAGGCTGTAGTCTTGTGCAGGCCAGCCTGCTCTGGTCCATCTGGAGCATCAGATGCTGGGAGCTGTTGTCTTAGTGCTTTGCATCTTTGTGTTTAATGTGAGCTGCATATGGCTCATGGGCTCCACCTTGGCTCCCCCTGGTTGAATGGCTGACATTCCTTTGATTCTAAGAGCTGCTACAGACAGTGAGTTGTTAACTGGTTCTTCTCATGGGGACTGATGCTGTGTATGTACCTCTTCTTTGTCTACTGTCCCCCTTGCACTCTGCCTCTCTTAAGTTTGTTTTTAATTAAGACAAGTATTGCCTTTTCTGGGTATCTTGTTTTGTGGCACCATTAGCACGTTGTGACTTGGGGCCTCATAAATCTAGTTCTCTGAAAATCAGGCTGCTTTAAGGAGTTTCAAGGTGATCACCCAAAAATCAAGGCATCCACAATCACTAGTCAGTTTTGAAAACTTGGTGCTATTATTTCTACATTAGCCTAGGAATGTACTGATGCCTTAAGACACTAAGGGGCCTGGTGGGTCTACTGTAGAGGCAGTGTACAACGCTACTTACTGGAGCCAATGGCTTTAAAACCGTGCTAGTAGGTGAGACTTGAGAGATGCCAGAGCTAAGGAGTGATCTGCTGCAGCTTGTATCTTCAGAGAACAAGTGTGACAGGTAAGTAATTTTTTCTTTTTTTCTCAGTAACTCCTGTGTTTCATCAAATAGTTTTAACAAAGCAAGTGTAAGTTCCTTGGGGAAGAAGTTATTATCACCAGCAGCAAAAATAGGCTTTTGTTTTATTCTGGTGTTGGAGTCAAGGTTTTTACTCTGATTTCTTTTTAGGTCTTATAAAAAGCTAGCTGTCTTACTAATTGACTATGCGAATACGGTGCTGAATCAGTTTACACAGAACCGTACAGTGGTTATCTGTGATGCAGAAGTGTGAAGCTGCATTTTAAAATTACTCAATCTGTGAAGTGGAAGTTTTGAAAAACGTGACATTTATGTGGACGTTGATCAGCGATGATAATAAATATCCATACAGTCTGATTGCTGTCTCCCTCTCTTCCTGCTATGATCTTAACATTGAGCTATTAGAATTCCACATTGGTGGGGGAAGACTGTTGCTTCCCCTCCCTAACATAAGCTCTGTTTACATCCCTTCTCCTCAAGTCACCTTATGGTATTCAGGAAGAAAGAGAAGGTGGTTAAGAAATGCAGTCACTTGTAATTGTAACTTTCCCATTTTACCCTTCTCAGGAGGTATAAACATAGCTTTTGAACGCTACCATCTGGCTCCCTTTACAATGCACCTAATTTACCTGAAGCAAACTCAGTAGTGAGTTTTAATAGAAAACTGACCCAACACCAAGTTATCTGTTTCTGAGATACTTTTGTTCTCTACTAACCTGGCATATTTTTAAACAATATAACTTTCTCCCCTTAGGCCTGTTTTGTTTTCCTAATAAATCCTGTAAAAAGGATAAGCGCATCTTTAAAATACTACCGATGCCTATTTTCTATCAGTGATCCTCTTGCTGGTGCATTTCAGATAAATTATACAAGATTTTTCAAATGTGCGCAGGGAGCATTTAATTTTAGTTTGTGTCAGTTTCTAGACTGTCTGAAAATTTTCAGGTAACTTTTTCTACCATCTTTTCTGTGTATGAAGTGCTATCATTATCTCTTCGAATACATGCCAAATACAAATCTACTTATAGCAACACAATAGGCACTTTTGATCAGCAGGTTCCAAAAATTAAAAAGCCGCTTATACCACTAACTATGAAATGTGGTAAAAAATGAGGTTTTGAATTACAATTGCCTCCCTTGAGACTCTTGCTAATGGCAGCCATTTTGCTGGATAAATGATATCACTGGTGACACTGGTAGTATCAGAACCTATGAGCTAGTTTTCAGCATGCTAAGGTTTAACTCAGAAATGCCAACCCTAAAATCAACTTAAATATCAGGAGTCAGCCTGCTAAAATCATGAAATTGGCTTAAAAATAGTGAATTTTTTAAAAGTATGGTTGAGATCTTAGAGACTGTACTTTGTTTTCAAGCGTTTTCTCTGCACACATGAGGGCTAGAAACTTATTTTTGGGAAAAAAAGAATGAAATTCTCACTTTATCCCCTGATTCTAGGATCTGAGGCTTTAAGACCAAATATTATGAGGCTCATGATAGTCAACAGAGTTGGCAGCATTGTTAACTCTTAGTTTTCTCTTTGATAATCACTAGCAAAGAACATTTTAAAAATAGTTTGAGCACTGATGTCCAGTAGTTTGAGCAATTCAGAATAGCAGGGGGAAACTCAATGATTTCCCAAGGCTTGACATGTCACGGCGATGTAGTGATGGGATGCAGTAAGGGGAAGAAAATAGTGCATCCTGGTAAGGAGTCCATGCTCTCAAGCAACCCAGAGCCAGTCAAGGAAATGCATTTCGGCAGAACTGTGCAGTGGCATGTCCCTGCTGCTCCCCAGTCCTATAAATTCCATCACTTAGATGGGGTTAGGCTGGAAAATCTGCATGGATTTGAAAAGGGGGAAAAAAGGGAGGCTCTGGAGTTTAGTTTCAAATTTTGAAAAAGCAAATGTAATTTCAGGCATTTGAGAAGAGTGAGGCCTTTCAAAGGGGAGAATTTACATAAAGCCTTACTGCTGTTCAATGCCTTTTTCCCAGAGGGGAGAAAGAGCTGCTAATGGGGTCTCCCTTTACCTCAAGAGGGGAAGCGTGGCAAAAGGAACAGAACATGCTGGAGGTGAGGCTGATGGAGGAAGAAGAGCTGAGAGTCTTCTGTCAGGTGCTGTTGCTGTTCTACTTATAGTCGGGAAGGCAGGGAGTCCTGAAAGCTCCCCATGCACGTGTCTGCTGTTGTCACTTCAGATTAAAGTGCTTGGTGAGTTCTCACTTTGCTAACCGCAGAAGAGAGGAGGCCCTGGAGTATCAGTGTTCCTTCAAACCAGATAGGAATCTGTGTTTCTCTTGCTTTCGCTCTTATTGTTGTGTCCTCAGGCTACATGTACCAGAAGTGATGGCCCTCTTTAGTGCATATTGCATAATATCTGAAAAGCCAAGTGGGTACATTACCAAAACTTTTCCTGCTTTATCCAGGGACAGATTTGAAATAAAGAGAAATTGGGAACGTAAAGGTAAAAAATCATCAAACAAAAATTCCCTAATTCTGTAAAATCCCAGGTCTTTAACAGAATATATTTGCAGCCTTCAGTGGTTGAACTAGTTTTCACAAAATAAAATCTGTTTACATAGCTGATACTGACCCACAAATGAACTCATTGGGGCAATCAGTCAGAAAGAATTAATGTTCTCAGAAGTTTCTGCCTCATTAAAAAATACGTAACCCTTTGCTGTTAAGGCTTAGTCCATATTTCAAAGGAGAAAATGGGTTGAGAGACTAAGCTGGTGTTTTGCACAGCGTCTGATGGTTAAAGCAGAAACTTGGGTATCATGTGCCTGGGCTCTGTTGCTGATTCCACAGCCTTCAGTAAGTCTCACTCTGGACCTCAGTTTTCCCCATCTGTAAAATGGAGAAAATGATGCTTGGCACCTCATAGGGGGTTTGTGAAGTTTAAAGTTTGGAAATCACATCACAATCTTCTGATGAAAAGCACTACAGAAATACAAAGCACTACTCTTTAATCACTATCTTTAGCTGACTAATATAAGAACAAGACAAAACCCAGAAATAGCAATGTGTGAATATGCTGAAACTGTATGCTGCTGTCAGCCTCTTCATTATTGGTCTCATCACATCCTCCTTTGTCATGTCTAAAATATAGAAGATGAGGTCTCTAGGGCAGGAGTCACTGTGGTCTCTTTCTCTCCTGAGAAGCACCCAGCATGCTTCTGGTCACTATAGAACAGAGAACTATTATTAATTAATTTGCCAAGACATGCACTGAAGTTATTGTCATCACAATCAATGCAGTTTTTCCGGGATAGCTCTAGGTAGGTATCAGACTCTTGCGGGAAACTCACTGAGCCTTGACTCTTAAAACCTGTTTCTCTTCTTGTATATACTATCTTATTGCCCTTATTTTCTAATGAAGTAGTTTTATTTAAAACTTTACTTTTGGGATTTCTGTTGTTGTAACCCTCCTTCCTGTTTTCTGACTGTCTGGCACCGTTTCCTTATTGGACTAATTTAGGCCTCAAGCCTGTAAAGTACTTAACTATAAGCATTACAGTCAATAGGAGTACTCAGTTGCTTGAAGTTAATCATGTGCTTTTGTGCTTTGTTTGATTGGGGTCTTAGACTGTAAACTCTTTGGGGCTGGGAACATGTATACTTCAGTAAAATGCCAGCAAACTCTTATGGTGCTGTATAAATAAGTAAACATACATATTTTATTGGGTTAAGCTCTCAAACAATTTTATAAAATGCCATATTTACTACAGCTGTGCTATCCTGCTGTAAGATTGTGTTGCTGAGATAGGGAAAACAGTACAGTTTTCTTAAATAATACCTGTGTCGAGAACTGCAGTTTTCACTATTTTTACAGTCAGAACCTTTAATTGGGTATTTATGAAGCCTCCTCCTAAAAGGACTTTCTCCCTGAGACAAAACATCAGCAAAGCAATCGCTGAAGAATACTAGATGCACATTTACACTTTGACACGCCAGACAAACCTGAAATGGACATTTTTTGATTTAATCATGATCTCAAGATGCTGTTGTCCAGGAAACACTGACTTTCCGAGGGAAAAAGTGGGCATAAAGTATTGTGGGTCTGGTGGCTCTTTCAAGGAGGGCTATTCCTATAAGGAGATGCTGTCAAAATCCCCTAAGAACAGAACTACTGAATCATAGAATTGTAGACTGGAAGAGACCTCAAGAGGTGTTTGTCTAACCTGCTCTTAAAAATCTCCAATGATGGAGATTCCACAATCTCCTAGGGAATTTATTCTGGCGCTTAACTACCCTGACTGTTAGTAAATTTTTCCTAATGTCCAGCCTAAACTGCCCTTGCTGCAATTTAGGCCCATTGCTTTTTGTCCTATGCTCAGAGGTTAGGAAGGACAATTTTTCTCCCGCCTCCTTGTAATAACCTTTTATGTACTTGGAAACTGCTATCATGTCCCATCTCAGTCTTCTCTTCTCCAGACTAAACAAACCCAATTTTTTTCAATCTTCCCTCATAGGTCATATTTTCTAGACCTTTAATCACTTTTATTGCTCTTCTCCATACTTTCTCCAGTTTGACCACATCTTTCCTGAAATGTGGCGCCCAGGGCTTAATCAGCGCAGAATAGAGGGGAAGAATAACTTCTTGTGTCTTGTTTACAACACTCCTGCTAATACATCCCAGAATGATGTTTACTTTTTTGCAAGTGTTACACGTTGACTCATAGTTAACTGGTGATCTGCTATGACCATCAGATTCCTTTCCGTAGTACTCCTTCATAGGGAGTCCCATTTTGTATGTGTGCAACTGATTGTTCCCTCTTAAATGGAGCACTTTAGTATTTGTCCTCATTGAATTTCATCTTATTTACTTGAGACCATTTCTCCAGTTTGTCCAGAACATTTTGAATTTTAATCCTATCCTCCAAAGCACTTGCAACCCTTCCCAGCTTGGTATTGTCCGCAACTTTTATAAGTGTACTCTCTATGCCATGGTCTGAAATCATTGATGTATTGAACAGATTCCGTATTCCAGAACTGATTCCTGTGGGATCCCACTCAATATGCCCTTCCAGCTTGACTGTGAACCACTGAGAGTTACTCTCTGGGAACAGTTTTCCAACCAGTTATGCACCCACCTTATAGTAGGTCCATCTGGAATGTATTTCCCTAGTTTCTTTATGGGAAGGTCATGCAAGACCATATCAAAAACCTTACTAAAGTCAAGCTATACCACATCTATCACTTTCCACCTATCCACAAGGTTTGTTACCCTGTCAAAGAAAGCTGTCAGGTTGGTTTGACATGCTTTATTCTTGACAAATCCGTGCTGACTGTTACTTATCACTTCATTGTCTTCTAGGTGTTTGCAAATTGATTGCTTAATTATTTGCTCTGTTATCTTTATGGGTACTGAAGTTAAACTGACTGGTTTGTAATTCCCTGGGTTGTCCTTATTGCCCCTTTTATAGATGGGCACTATATTTCCACTTTTCCAGTCCTCTGGAATCTCTCCCATCTTCCATGACTTTTCAAAGATAATCACTAATGGCTCAGATATCTCCTCAGTCAGCTCCTTGAATATTCTAGGATGCAGTTCGATAGGCCCTTGTGACTTGAAGACATCTAACTTGTCTAAGTAATTTTTAACTTGTTCTTTTGCTATTTTAGCTTCTGATCCTACCTGAGGAGGAGGGGACGGAAGGAAAGGCTGAAGACTGAGAGGATAGATAATATCATTATCAGGCAGCTACCAGTGAGGGATTTTTTAAATGATCTTTTCCTCACCTGTTAAACCAGATTTTTTTTGTAAACACTGGAAAATTTCTGCGTCTGTTGTAACACAGTTAATGATAGTAAGTCTCTTCCACATAATGGGCTGCTTTTCCAATGGTGACTGTCCTAAACTAAAGATTCCTCTAGATGTCACTTACTGGTTTCTAAAATTGGCGTGAAGTTTTTCAGTGGTTCTTTCCGTGGTTGGTATGAGTTGATCAATGGGTATGGCTTCATGAAAAGGCATGCTATCGCTTTGAATTACTGCCCTACGTTGGCTTTAGCAGTATATGCTATGAAGGAGTAAGAAAACACTGTAACAAACAACTATTTTTTCTTGTTGTAGTGAAGATGGTTTGACAAAGTACTTGCTTAATGGGAAAGGCAAAGTTTTAGATTCTTGTAGTTTGGGCGGCAAGCTGTATAGCAATGGAAGTCTTCATATCAACACACAACTCCAAAACCCCAAATAGCAAAATGCTGCTTACAAGCAGAAAAGTACAAATCAGTGACTCTCAGACTCTAAGGTCAGAAGGGACCAATATGATCATCTAGTCTGATCTCTTGCACAAAGCAGGCCACAGAACCTCACCCATCCACTCCTGTAAGAGACCCCTAACCTATGACTGAGTTTTTAAAGTCCTCAAATCATGGTTTAAAGACTCTCTAAAGTATAGAGAATCCACCAGCAAGTGGATCCACCAGCCCTATGCTACACACCTTTACACTTTAATAGACTTGGAGTCATGATACCTTAACTCTCCTTGAGTCATCTGTCAGAATCGGTCTTGATTTTGATTGTAGTTTAGGCCATCATTGTCCATTTACAATCATGCATGAACATATCAGGAGTATTTTTCACCTCTTTAATGAAAGGAACTAGTTCATGAGCAAGGCTCAGCATCTTTCTACCAGGACAGGACAGTGGGGAATGTGCTTTTCCTGCGAGGGAGGGAGAGAATGCTCAGTATTCAGATTTTAGAGATGGAAAACAAAATCGGAAAAGTCCAGGATAGTTTAGTGAATTACAGTAAGCCCTGAAAAATTCCAAAATCTAGCCTACAATTATTTAAAACTCTCTACAAGAAAATGACATGACATGGGAACCCTGCATCTATCTGAATTCTGTGCCCATCTGCACCAACCTAAACAGCATGTAACAAAATTAATGAAACCTTCTTAAAAATAAGCCACCTGAAGGCTGGATTACCACCTGCTTACAATCTAGGAAATAGCGAGAGTAAAGGTGCTGACAGTGACATGAAACTTCAGCCCTTTTCTACAGTCTCTTCCTGAGCAGGCCCTGATTTACCAAAGTCATCTTCAAGGGAGACAGTAAGAATTTCTGTGAAGAAAGAAAACAGTCCTACAGCATTCAGCAAATAAGACAAGCCATTAAAAACAAGTTCAATGGGGTGGGAGGAATTCTGAGAATACGAGCAATTAATTAAAGTTTAATTGCAGCCCAACTATTTTCTTTGATTTCATCCAAAATCGTCACCTGATTTGCCTGCGTTTATTATGGATACATAAAATACCCTCAGCATGGTGGAGAATGGAGCATGTGAATGATTTGCTATCACAACATAGAGCTTGGGCTGCTGATGTGCTGAATCTGTCATGCCAACTCCTTGTACTCTCTTGTCTGCCTGTGTTCAGCTGTTGCCTCTTGTCCAATGCTTAGATTGTAAGCCCTTGGGGGCAGGAACTGTCTTTTTGTTTTGTGTCTGTACAGCACCTAGCACAATGGGGTCCTGTGGCAATGTAAATAATCTCTAGAGAGCAGCAATTGTAATATTGTAAACAACATGCCCTTTTCCAACGAGAGTTGGGATGGAGCTTCACTCTTAAATGTTCCAGTGGTATCTCTCTAAAGCAGAGGTACAGTCCAATAATAGAAGTGAAGAGAAGGCAAAGTCAAGCTGCCTTGTGCAGTAAAAGTTGGAGTGGAGGGGTAGACCTAGCCTGGATACCTTGCTTGAGCATGAATCCAAACACTAGTTGTTCAAGAATTTGAGCAGAGAATTCCCCACTCTGCTTTGTCCATCTCCTCCCAGAAGCTAGCTGCCATAGAAGATTTGTTTCCTATGCAGTGCTCCTCAATGTAACCTATTAGTGAATAGCCCTGCTGAGCTGCAACAATGAGAGTTACAATCACTCAGCCAGTGCTCATGGGTTAACCTCAGTGTTCAGAGTTATTAGTTATGTGCAAAACCTTAATACAATAAGAGCAACGCTGGGGGCTTTTCATTCCCATCATTTGAACCCTGGTTGGTTGCCAATTTGCAGGTCACTATTGCTGTTCTAGCCTGAGAATGAAGAACATACTGTTTCTATTTACGTTCAGACTAATGAATTTCAGCTGATTTGCAGAGGCTCTAGTTAGAGAAGTGATGCCTTGTATATTAATCATTTTAGCATATTTTTTTCATCCTCCCCTCCCCCCCATCCTGTCTTAGTTTTTGCTCAAATTGCTGCTCCTCTCAACTCTTTTATCTGTTTGACATTTTTCGTTTTTGTCACCATTTAATAAAATACAGCCTCTGCTGCTGTTTTTCCATTCTCTCCTCATTTTTAATCTTGCCTTCCTTTCATGCTTCTGCCAGGATCTATACTAAAAATGTTAGAGAGCTGGGCCTATAAGGTCTTAGGACCTTTTTCCTGCAGATTGCAGTGGGAGTCTCTGAAATATGATGATATGCAGATTATCATACTGACTATCTATTACTCATGCTCTCCAAGTGAGACAATAGCCGGAGTTGCATCACATTCAGGGAGGCTAGAAAAAATAAAGACAGAATTAATTTAATTTGCCTGGCTTTAGTGCAGTGAATTTGATATTTTATACAGGGAGAGTGTAAAACTCATGCAGATTCACAGGAGACTCACACTCATGGCATGGTGTAGTTGTGGTGCTATGAGCTGGGTGAAGTCAAACCAATTTGAGCAGAAAGAACCCAACCTAAGAGCTTAGAACATGGAGGGGCTTGTTTCGTTTTGATATGATTACTGGTGTAAATTAGGAGTAATGGAGTAAATGTACACACTGGTGTAAATTAGGAGTAAATGTGTACCCCTGTTAACTGAGATCAGCATCAGGACGATGACCTTTACCATCTGTATGTTTTATTTAAAGTCTGAAAGGTTCAAACATCAGTAAAAATTTCACAGACATCATGTGAGAGCTACACTTTCCAACCATATATTTGGAATAAGAAATTTTATTCTAAACTGCACTTTGATTTCGAAAGACTCTCAACATTAGCATTTCTGTTATTTGCTCTTTCCCAGTTTTCGTTTACTTTTCTCCTCTTCTTTAAAAATTGCATCTGAGGGGTGAAGTTCTCTTAATGCAGCTTTAAGTTTTTATCATTCTAGCAGTCAGATGGGAATCTGGCTTTCCTAAATGGCTCTACTGGTGCCTGCTACCTTAACATCAATGGTGGCAATTCTGGACTCATCAATTTGACAAGGTTAATGACAGAAAGCGAAACAGGATGTTGAGGTGCAAGCAATTAATGTACAGGTGGTTAACAGAGCAGAACCCTGCCAAGATCAAAGCATCATCAGACCCCATTGTCATAAAATAATGATAGTTTAATAATGTAAACATATTCCCTTGAGATGTCTCTTTCATGCTTTTTCTCCTATTCAAAACCACAGTGGAAAAAATACTTTCTCGCCTTCATGACTGTTGTGTCACTGCTCCCTAGTTGCAGGAGTTGCATGAAATACTGGGTCTATGTGCACATAGACCATGGAGCCAGTGTGTGGGATCCTAAGCTATAACAGCACCACAGGCGTGATTTAAACAATCTGTGTCTTTCATAGGATCACTAACTTCATATCGCTAGCAAAAAAAGAATTTTGTAGTTTTGCTTTCAGGAGACTCTCCAGCAAAAGCAGGTGCCCTTAGAACTATCAGGGAAAGAGCTGAAATACTCATGGTGGAAGACTCTGGCCCAGATTCTCAAAGGTATTTAGGTGCCTAGCTGAGGGGAGTTAGGTGCTTAAATCCTTTTGATGTTCTGATCCAAAGTCTTCACTTATGAAGTCTTCACCTCCTTCCCAGCACTGGGAGCAGCTGAGTTTCCAGAAGGCTCAGGCTCCACCTTGGAGCTTACGTTGGTGCCTCATGAGGGGGGGGAAAAGGAAGCACAGACCGAGAGAGAGAGAGAGAGGGCATCAGTATTCCATAGCGGGTACGATGCCTGATATTGTCAGAGCCCAAAGGTACCCAGGGCAGTTGGTAAGCTGAGTTGCTGGATTCTTTGTGGGGACAGCATGGGTGGAGCTAGCATCCTTCTCAGAGCCTTGCCTTATGGACTTTTCGGCCCTGTGAAGGGAGCTTTCTGCAGAACAGATAGTCTCCTACAAGCTCTGGTTAGTCCCTGATTGGATATGATGTATTTGACAAGTAATCTTAAACGGATCCCAAGGTGAACCGCAGCAGGGCAGAGACAGCAAAAACGGGCGGCAGCACACGATGACCAAAGAGGGGCTTGTGATGAAGGTGCTGAACTGGGATCCAGCAGATCTGGGTTCATTTCCTGTCTTTGCATGGATTCCCTGTAGGGCATTGGGCAAGACTTTAGGATGGGCTCTAGGAAGGGAGATAGGTGCCTAGAAAAGTCACAGGAACTGTGCTCCACGATGCCTGAGTTTAGGAACCCAGGCTCTGCTGGAATGGATGGGGAGAGAGGTGCCTGATCTTACAAAGCCCAGCTTGCTAAAAGGGGAGCTGCCTAAACTGGCCCATGGGGGATCCTGACAAGATGGGTGTGAGCTAATTCTCCCTCTTCCCCCTCAAAAGTGCCTAAACCTGGGCTGCAAGGAGGCCCTTCTCTCTGCTAATGATTCACAAACAGAGGAAAGCTGGGTGTTTGGCTGCATTAATTGTGGGTGGGATCCACAATAAAAGGCGGAGCAGGGAGCTCCCTTATAATCTTTAGGCTCGTGGAACGAGTACTCAGCCGGAATAGGGGAGAAGGGATTTGAAGAGGGAGCTGTCACCTTTCAGTGTGTTCCCTAACCATGAGGCTGAACAATCAGTCTAACTTTTTCCTGGGCCTAATTATTGCTGAATTAAAGTCAAATCAGTCAACAGGAGAGCCTGAGAGCAAGCCATACCACAATATCTATAGCGTAGGGGACTTAGATGCCTAAGTATCAATCTTTCTGTGCCCTAGATCCCATTAATGACACTTCCCTTGTCCTATCCATTTAAAGGATCTTCCCTGTGTGCAGGTATAGTGCCTAGCACACTGGGTAAAGGATCTTAGTTGCAGACCCCGCCAACTGGTTGTGTGTTCTATAATTAGATTTCACCAAGCCAGAAACAAATGTGAACTCCTACAACAGGCTTACCATGATGTCACAGAGAGCCCTGTTAGCCTCTCCAGTCTATCTTGCCAGCCAGACAAACTGGACTTAGTGATAAATGGTCACTTACACCAACATCATTCAGGTTGTTTCCAGTCCCATGAGATCAGTCATGTATCCCAGATAAATTGGTACTGCAAATCTTACACCAAAAACAACCCCTGTAGCTAATCCTGCAGTAAACTATCTAAAGATTTATTGAGAGTTATTTTTACAAAGCAAGCAAACATACACACAAATGAATTATCTAAATCCTACGAATGAAAGTTGTAGTGCTCTGTCAATTCAAAGTGTCTGTCAGGGCAGACCTAGACGGCAGCCCCTGGGGTTTTCCGGCTTCAGTTTAGAGGCTTTGGCCCTTTGGAGTTCAAACAGCCAAAAAGATGGAAACATTTTCCTATGGCATTGTTTTCTTTCCTTCATTCAACTTCCAAGTCCACAGGATGAGCTTGCTTGCACATAGCGTGTCCCAGGTGTGAGGGGGCCATTAACCAATCCTTTGTATTGCAATGTTCCTTGATGGCCCAGCTGATTTTTATAAGCTTGGAATACAGACATTACAAGTGAGATTAATGAATGCAGCAATTTACAGGCATTTCATAGATTCTAAACACATTCTTATAAGACTAATACCTATTTTGAGCACAACTAACATATGACCGGGGGGGGGGGGTGTGTGTGTGTGTGAGAACTGGTCGTGGCTTCAGCTATGAGTTTAAGTCAGTCGTAGCGTATGCCTGGAGCCTGGGCAAAAGGAGGCATCTGGCTGGCCAGTGTCACACCACATCACTTAGAAATTTGGAAACCCAGATCGCATATTTTTAAAAGTTTTGCGCTAGCTCAAACAGGAATTAATTCAGCAAAGTCCTGTAGTCTGTGTTATACAAGAGCTCAGACTAGATGAGCAGAGTGGCCTCTTCTGGCTTTGAATCGTATAGGGCTGTCACACATACCCCTTCAGCCTTCCCACGAATGGTGGAGTCTGAATAATGGGCCCATTGCAGGGCAGAACCAACAGCCAGACAAATTAAAAGTTTAAGTTAATCGCTAACCAACCACTCACAGAGCGGACGCAGGAAAGCCCCATCTCACAACAAACTTGAGCACACATGAATGGGCTGTGCTGCCATTGCTTTTAGAGCTGTCATATAAAAGAATAAGTAGCTATGCTCAGTACTAGTGAGCCTGGGTAGTGGAATGAAATGCACTACCAGTCGGAAACAGCGGGAACTGAATCATTATGCTGTGTTAAAAGGGACGCAAGCCAGAGCAGCACGAGAGAGAACATGTTAGCCATATTGAAATATCACCACTTGGACGTGGGGGTGGGCAGGGAGTGAACTACGCCTCATACCGTGGCTTCGAAAGGGTGACACTGGGGGAATCCCTACACGCATTACTTTTCTATACCACCTGAAACAAGAAAAGTAGTTGAAGCTATGCAACATCTGATTAGTCGAGGTGAAAGTCAGGGGAGGCATGGTGGTCTTGTGGTTAATGCAGTGGTCTGGAATTAAGGAGCGCAGCATTCAATTTCCTGTGTTGCTGGAGATTGTGAGACCTCATGTACATCTTTTACTCTCTCTCTCTGCCTCATGTTCCCAGCTGTAAAACGGACGTGATAAGTCTCCCACCTTCGTCGACTGAAGGCAGGGACTGATGCTTCTGCAGCACCTAGCACAATAGCGTCCTAAGTCTTGGGTGGGGTTTCTAGGGACTGCAGTGATACTTACAAACTGCAGTATTCTGTAGGATTGAAACAAACTGCTTGTGCCATTCCCCCAGCGTACACTCTGGACTGTGGCATTTCTGTGCACACTTAAATCGCTAGCTCAGCCTAGCTCGCACACTATTCTGCTAGTGAAAAGCAGCCCCTCCAGGCTTCGCCTTCACACAGCCATTAGTATGTGAAGGCACAAAGTTACAGAAATGCTGTCCCAGCCACTCATGAACTGTATACAAGGAGACATCTGCAGATCCCCCAGCCCTAACCTTGCACCCCAGAAATGTTTCTTATCCCGCTTGAGCTCTCCTTGAACAGTGCAAGCTCATATGTCCGTCATTTTATCAAAGGAAATGAATGTGCAGCAGGCCTTGTTAACCTGCGCAGCGATTCCCCAAACACGTCAGTCAAAGCTCACTGGTTTAGCTAAAACAACTTTAGAGAACGATAGATTTTATGTGATTAAAAGTGAGACTTGGTTACAAAAAGAAATAAGATGAGACAAATTGCAATCTCATGCCTAAACTTTACCAAGCTAAGTAAACTTTGAAGCAAGCTACTGTCTCACCCCTCTGGATGTTGCAGGCAGTTCACAGTTCTTAGTATGTAGGTTAGATTCTCTTCCCAGCCTGGCACCAATCTCCCCAGCTCAAAGGCTTTCAAGCAATCTTGTTTCAGTAGCGATGGGGGAGGAGGGAGGTGATGAAGAAGCCATTATCTCTTATTTTATACCCTCCACCACCTCTTTAGGAACACCCCCCCCCCAAACATACATTGGAGTACAGACAAAGCAGTCTCCTGTCTACATGAGATGCAAAGCGGCTCTCAGGTGAATCGTACATTTCTTGCTCGCACCTTTTGTGTACATGACAATTGGGATGACATGAAAGGCCTTTGTTATGTCTGAAGAGCCGGTCTGTGGGTGTTTCTCCCACACACAACATTTCAGTAACAAACATATAGCAAAAAAAAATCTCAGCACTCCATAACAATGTTGCTACACACATTTTACAGGACAGTCATACTTAGCAGTTTATGACATTTCAGATGATAGCTCACAAGATATACTTTGTACAAAACATCACTCATAACAGTGGTGAATCTGTGGGTACAGTGTGTTCAGGGCCCCCACATTGGGGGGGGGGGGAGGGTACACTTTACAGGGGCACAGAGGCCCTGGAGGGGGGGGGGGGGCAGCTCAGGCTGCAACCCCCAGTACCATGAGGAAAAAAATGTTCTTAGCTCATGAAATTGTATGTATGGGATGAGGGATTGTGGATGTGTTTGGGGGGGGGGGGGGACTGTGTTACTGGGCCCGAAAAAATTATGCTTGAGTGTGTTATAATGGTCTTCCCCTGTTTCTCAGGCAACATCTAGCCTGAAGCAGGACTAGCAATAGCATTTGCTCTCGCTGGTAGGGAAAGTTTAGTAGGGCCCCAAAGAGTCCCTGATAATGTCAGCCCTAAATCTGTTAGCATGCAGGAGTCTCAGCACATCTGGGCCACAGAAATCCTGAAAGAGTAACATCTCTTTGCCATCAGAGACAATTTCCTGCCTTTGCTGAACGGCTGCCAGCACCTCAGCCGACTAACAGAACCAAAAGATGAGTGTTCCTGTGTGGCTGTCCACGGTCACGCGATTGGTGACCCCACTCAGATTTTATACTGCTTTATTTGGTTCCCCACCCCTGGACTTCCATGGGACTGCACCCAGTCAGAGTTAAGCATGTGTTTAAGTGCTTGGCTGGATCAGGGCCCTAGTCAGTCTCAGCAAATAAAATGGTCCTTCTGCCTTAAGTGCTGAGACAGTACTAATGGGGCATCTTTCCCAGCCTTCCACCTTGTATTCTAGACTCGTGTAACTTCAGAAGCCTCCAACTGTCCCTTCAGGGCTGATAGATCTTCCTTCACTAAGAAAATTTAGGTTTTTGCTTTTTTGTTTTCTGAATCAGTGACCTGTTGGGTCAAAGAGCCTGGAGAGGCTATAAGCTTACTACCTTGTTCGTCCCCGATGTCTTGAAGTTAAATAGAAATCTGCATGGAGATCTCAAAGGGCAAAGGCAGATTCTCAGTCAGGGGTTTCTGCCATATTATCTGAGCCCAGCTGCCTCTCTGATTTCGCACAGGCTGAGAGGACCAGAATTTGGCATCTCGAGGGGAGGATATTTAATTTAAAAAATGCTAGATTACAGCAGGCTCAGAGAAACCATCTACACAGGGCCCATGATCATAGGGGCAGACTTTTAGGAAGGGGTTAAATAGTGAAAGCTGAGAGGGAGCTGGAGTCAGAAGATGAGATGAGCAGGGGGACAGAACAGGAGCTAGGGTGTTACATTTGTAAAAGAAAAAACCAGCAGGATCTTATTCAGGGGGACAAGGCAATACGCCGCATTTATTGTGAATACAGAAGTTTCAAAAAGCAATTGCCCATGCCCACACCCACCCACAAATGGAATATAATTACCAGCCTATGAGTTGCTCGAACCAGCTTACTGGCCAGGTGGGCTGAATACAAGGAAGAAGCCAGGCTCTGTCTGTCGCGAATCTGATGCTCCTAGATGTTTGCAGAACCAAAGTCCTCATCTTTTCACCCCATCTTTATAGTAGGCAGTTCCCATTTGAGTCTATGGGTCTTGCTGTGTCAGGCTGCATCCGCATCCCAGTGTGATTATCAATCATCCACAGCGTTTCAAGCATGACATCTGTTCGTTATCTCCTCATTCGTTTCGCACTTTGTCTTGTTCCTGTCCTTGGGGTGGACTCCTCTGGACCTGGTGTTATCTTGATCCGCGTTCTTCGGCCATCTGGATCGTAAAAGTTGTTATAACGAAGTCTTGCTTTACTTCCTTTTGTTATCAGGGAGACTTAGAGTTGCTGACTTTCCACTTCATTATCACACACACACCATTCATTCCTCAGTCATGCTAACTAACTTCTACTTCAAAGAAAAACAAACTCAAAACCAAAAATTACAACTTCCAATTAAAACTACATTCCAACTAAATGATATATGTACTTTCAGAAAAAGAGGGGAGTAAAAATTATTACAATCCTAAATATGCCAAGGTGGAATCAGCCATCAATGTGGATTATTCCATTGACATAGAATAACAAAGCACATTCACAGTAAATGTTCTTAGATATGGGCCGGGCAGTTGCTTGTGTAACAAAAGGCCTCAAAATGTTTCTAAACAGCAAACTGAACTGAGAGATATTACAGGCAAAATGCAAACAGAACTACGAGATGTTATAAGCAGAATGTTCCCAAACACATGTAAACATAATTATAGCAATGGAGTCCCAGGATGTTAGGATGTTACAATTACTGCTTCCTCCTGAATACTGGTAACAAGGCAAAATAGTTGCTCTTGGCCTACAAGGGGAGGAAAGTTGAAATTAACAGTGAAGAGCCAGGAAGTGTCTTTGAAAATTCAGATCTCCCCTGCTTTACAGCTAGCCAGAGGATTTAAGCCATTCAAGGACTCTGAATTCCCCGCCGATCCTATGCACTTCATGCCAAACATTTTTTCGGTCTCCTTTTCCAGATATGGATTTATAATGAAGACCATGAGCTGATTTTAAATAATCTCCTCTGCTTGGATGTGTCAGAAACTCGCTCCTCAGACCCACCTCGTCTCATGAAATGCCACGGATCTGGAGGGTCACAGCAGTGGACATTTGGGGTGAGTGATTTGTGTGGGGAGAACTCAGACCCATGCCTGTGTTTAAGATGCAGAGCTGCCCTTAAAAGTGACTGTGAAAATGGCATCATGGGAGCCGAGGGATGTTTTTTCTATATCAAATGTGCTTAATTTAATAGGGTAAGTTGCACAGTTGCAAGTCACAATTTAAGTTGGGTGCAGCATATCCTAGAGAATCACAGCGGTGCAGTGACTCTGCTCAGATGTAGATAAGGGTTCACAATCTGGACTCTGAATCAAGTTAAGTTCTTTTCCTTTTCATACATCATCCGCTGTAATAAAGGTTTGGCAGGTCAAATTAGATTTGTTCCCATCAATGAGGCTGCACCGATGTAACTTGATTTAGAAAATAATTCTGTGATGCACAGGGAAGGCTAGTATCCAGGTCACACTGTCTCAGCTGTGTTGGCTCTGCAGGACTCAGAGGAGTAAGAAACAGTAGATACATTGTGTCCATGACATAAGCAGGTCTCACCCTACACACACATATGGAGCAGATCTGAGGAGTAAAGTGCTATTTTTACAGTCACTTCTCATTGTAGAAGTGCACTTTCAATCAGGCAAACTAAAATTGTCACCTGTGCTTGTTTCTCATGTTGCTTTTAAATGATCGACTTCACAAAGCAGCTGTTGAGCCGACTTTCACATCTGTATCAAGACTGGCTGCTCCTCGGTGTTAATGCAAAGGCTTCCCCACTGCCTAGCCTGGATGCTGTGCCAGTAGTAAATTGTCACTTTTTAATGTAAACATTAAAACAATGGCAGTAGAGCACCAGCCAAATGCCCCATTACCCAGGGAAGCAGGTAAACTCCCGTGTGGATGGATTGATAATGGTGTGCATGGGGCCTTCTTTGAGAAGGAAAGAGAGCCTCCGGGTGACCAGCTCTAGCCGGAGCTGCCCCTAGGTCTTCCCAGACAAGGGTCAGCCTGGGCCTTGGAAGATGAAGTGAAAAGCGTATTTCATGCAACAGCTTGCAGCTAACTAGCTTTGAGACTTGACCCCTTGTGATGGGATCTACCACCTGAACATTAACACCCGTGCTGGTGTATGCACACAGAATCCCCACTGAGGTCAATGGGAGGTGTGCATGGGTATCTGAGTGGAGTGCCAAATTTGGGTATTCTTTAATGCTATGTAACTATGTAAGGGTACATCACCAAGGAGGGGTGGGACCCAGTTCTGTGTATTATCCAACACGTTTAAAAACCATAGTAAAAACCTAACCAGGTCCCTGTAACTGAGCTAAAATCTTCCGTCCAGGGTTTAAACCCAGTTATTGGGACAAACTCTACACTACAACTTTTAACTAACTGCGTCAGGGGACAGGCGCATTGTCTTGGCTATAGGCTGGGTCAAAGTGAAGACCATCTGAAATGTGCCTTGGCTTAGAATGGCCCCACTCGCTTTGGCATCACTCACGTTCAGTTTAAGGCCAATTCTTTTGTATGTTTCTTTGTATTTTCTCTTTTATTTTGTGCATCTATACAAATAAATTTTGTATTTTCTCTCCAGAAAAATAATAGGCTCTACCAGGTCTCTGTGGGGCAGTGCATGAAGGTTGTTGATCCACTTAGCCCTAAAGGATATGTGACCATGGCTATTTGTGATGGCTCCCTTCCTCAGCAATGGCATCTGGAAAGCTGAATTGGTGAAAAAATGGCACAGAGGCAATTAGCAAAAATCTGTCTCCTCTTCAGCCATTGGTTTCTAAGGGCATCTCTACACTGTGGGCTTTGCAGCAATCAATGAAGCAGGATTGATTGAGTGGGTCGTGAAGACCCATTTAATCGATGGGAGATAGGCTCTCCAGTCGATGCCAGTAGTTCACCTCCTCAAAAGGAGTATGACTACGTCAATGGGAGGGCGTCTCCCATCGATGCAGCACTGTGAAGATGCTGCCTACGTGAACGTAAGTAAGTCGACGGGAGAGCTTGCATATCTCCTGTTGACCGCCGCCGCCAGTGTAGACCAGCCCTAGGTGATCCTGGAGGGCATGAAAGTAGCCTTAGCTGCTATCCCTGACATAGACTATTTTAAGGATTATATTATTTAAATATTCTGCTGTGACCACCTGTGTGTTTGGGAAAGTTTGGAAGGAAATGATTGGATTATTCAAATGCAGCAATAGCGGCAGCAGCCCAGCTGCAACACATAGACACACGTAGAAGTGCAATTTATCAACATTTCCTTGGATTATCCTGGATTATTGAATTGTTATTGTTTAAATAAGAGGAAATAATTAGAACAATGTAATTTGAATTGTAATATTTTAACTCAGTGGACCTTTTTAAATGACAAAAGACAGAAAGGAAGGAAGTTCCCCTTCCTGAGTGTTTCATTGGGAGCATCATGTTAATTTACATTTTTAGTCTATTTTAATGGCTGAATTATTTTAGCTCATCTGGAAAATATTTTAATTTCCTCTCGTCTTTCTGAATATTGTCATTTGTAATATTTAATTTTAGTTTGGTTAATTTACAATTTTAGCACATTTCACACAGTTAAATTCTCAGCTGTTATTTGTCATACAGTATTTAAAACAAAGTTACTATTACAAAATTTATTTTGATGACTCATGACAGTATCTGCATTTAAAATAAAGTATTCATGTTTTTTATTAATTATTATTGCTGCTTGGTCTGTTGTCTTTGGATTCAAAAGTACAGAATGGAAGAGGCCACTGCAAACCAATGTCTCAATAAACTGAAGTTCTGATAATTCAGATACATTTGTTACAAGTATATTTAAGCACTTTTTTTTGGTCAAGATGCTTATAAAGACAGTTTAGTGTCTGTACAGTTTGATCTTTTGCCTCAGTGACTGGTGTGGAGTTATACATCTAAAATTTAAGATTATGAAGATGGGAAAAAAGTTGCATTCTTCGAGTGGCATGCCTACGGCATGTCGGTATGGGGTGCCCCTCTGCGCTGCTGATCGGCAATTTTTGTCAGCAGTGTCTGTGAGTCCTCTACTGTACCCTGTGAAGCCTAAGCAGGAGTGATGTTTGATAGCAGACTAGCACTTCGCTGGCAGGTTAGCGAATGATGCCTGTATAAAAACTTGGCAATATCTTGGTATCCCCTGAAATGATTTGGGAAAGTTTCTCCCTCCTGATCCATTTTCCCAACTCTTGTCCATTACTAGTAACCAAATTACATATGAAAAAAAATCAGGCTCTTTCCCCTCTCTCCTCCTTCTGCGGTCGGCTGCTCTCATTCATTCCTGCTCCCCTCAGTCACACCCCCTTTTTTCTCACTCACCCCCATACCATAATTCTTGGGCCTCTCTCTTCAGCTCCTCCCTTTGCCCACTTCTCTTCCACAAGCCACTCTATGTACCCCTCACCTCTACTGGCACCAGTTGGCTGGTTGATGAATGGGGCGAAAGTCAATGCTTGGGTGATGCCCGGTACCAGCAGCTCCCACTGAAGTTAAAGGAGTTCCAAGTGCTCAGCATCTTTTAGGAACTGGCCCTAACTTTGCAATTCACAAAATCCCACGGAGCTGCGCAGCATGTGATCCCTACATAGGTCTCAGACTTATCTGCATCAGGAACCTTGGCTGGAAAAATCAGTGCTTCAAGCGTCCTATACTGAAACGGTTAAAAGGAAAAAAGTCACATCTTTGCCTCCCCAGGTGTTCATCCTCTTTAAACCCTTGCCTGTTCTGGGCTTAGTCAGTACTTGGGCGGTTAGTGACTGTTAGGATGTTGATTTTAGCCATGTAGAGAGGAATCCGTTTTTCTCTTTCCATGACTCTCATTTTTTCTCTTGTCTTGAGGCTAACTGAAATCAGGGCCCTACTGTGCAAACACATAATGAGAGAGTCCCTACCCCAAAGAGCTTACAATCTAAATAGATGAGACAGACAAAGCTGGAGAAAGGAAATGTTAACTCTATTTTACAGATGAGAAACTGAGGCAGAGAGAGGTTATTGTCCAAGGACACAAAGGGAATTTTTGACAAAAGCTCGGAATTAAATCCAGCTCTCATAAGTCCCAGTTCATCTCGTGAAACCACAAGACCATTTTTTCTGTCCCTCTTCCCCGGTCCCTCCCTCAATTGCATCATCCTTCAGCTGCTTCCCCTTCCTCTAACTTGAGCTCTGTCAGGCTAGAGCACAACACAATGCTAGTCTCCCCAATTAAGCTGATTGTGACACAAACTGGCTTGCTGTGTGCTAATTGCAACACAATAGCTGGATAGCAGGCAGAGAACCATAGCTCTCATCACTTCCCCAAATGGAGACTTCTCAGCATCTTCTCTGCTGAAGCAGAAGGCTCTAAGAGAGTCTGGGCTTCAGGGTTATATCACCATTACTGAGGGACTTTTAAACAATGCTCAGTCTTGATCCATAAGCCATGACACCATTTGTTTGTCCATATATCAGGGGTGCATAAAGACAGGGATTGTCCAGCTGTCAGGCTTGCTGGCTTCCCCTTGTCACACCTAGCTTCCAGGTGCACCATAAGGCACATTTTCAACCAACGTCAGCCTTGCTCACTCAGTAACTCCCTTGCCTCAGAATCAGAAGATTGGGGGCTCAATTTTCACATTTAGGGGATCATATTTTCCAAAGAAGCAGCTGGGTCACTCTTGCTTGCTTTGCTCTGCTCTGCTCCATCCCAATCCTTTGGAGTATTTCATGCCATTCTCCTGGAGACCTAACTCATTTTCAGTTCTCTATCCCTGTTGCTTTTCCCTTCAAGTTTCACATCATGTCTTCCTCCTCGTTTTGGATGGCAAGCATCTCATGGATGGACATCATCTTCCTTCCTGTCCTTGTGCTTGGCGCTGGGAATGCTGCTGACAAAAACAAAGTATCAGCTCCTTGTTCTCACTATTTTCTCTTCAGCCTGCTCACTCTTTGACCTCATACTGCCCAGAAAGGTTAAGAAAGGTGACTTCCCCCCCCAGCTCCCTCCCCCATTTCTTTTATTTTATTGCTGCCCATGTTCCAGCCTCCTCACTCAACCATCACAGACCCAAAGATTTCCTCAGAGCAAGGCAGCTGTTGCATAAGGAATGAGAAATTTCTTACCTGATAATTGTCTGTTAACAGCTTTTCTGGTCATTCATCATTAGTGGCTCCCACCTGTGGAATTTGGAGGCAGTCCAGTGTTAATGTTGGAGGGACTGAGCCCTTCAGCTCAGACAACCAGAAGAGTGTTTCCAAAGCAGGAGAAGTATTCCAGCAACCAATTATTAGCATTAAGACAATTTGATCTCATATAGAAATAACCTAATGTAATTAGTTGTCCAAGTCTCCCTTTAAAGAAACATTTCAGTTTGGTACAAATCATGTTCCAGTCATGCCAAGGTAGGCTGAATGAGGAGAGAAGCTGCTAACAAAAAGAAAATGGGCAAGTAAGAACAGTCTCATTCTACAGCACAGCTTCTCTCCTTCTGTGTCACCGATAGGAAGTAGCAAGCAGCAAATCACCAACGTTGGGGGGGAAAAGGATAAGCAGAGATTTAATTATCAGAGTCGACGGCAAAAATAGGTAAAGCTCTTGGTCTATACCAGGGATGAGGTAAGATGATGTGATCTAAGGAATTGTTTGGGAGCCAACCCAGTAGTGCCTTCCTACCAACAGATGTCTCTATGAGGAATGGAAACCTGCTTAGCAAATGTTCCTCGGATCATGATTTGAGGACTTCAGTAACTCAGCCAGAGGTTAGGGGTCTATGACAGGAGTGGATGGGCGAGGTTCTGTGGCCTGCAATGTGCAGGAGGTTGGACTAGATGATCATGATGGTCCCTTCTGGCCTTAAAGTCTATGAATCTATGCACTTTCTTTCACGATGCCATTAGGGACCTTGCAGAGGGAGTATTGACTCCTTTGCAAATAGTTTTCCAGATGCCTAGCATGCCAACTGGTGCAGAATTTTAACATTTTGCCTGCAGCATCTTTGAGACCTTATAGCCCTGGCATTATGGTGGCCATGTCTATATTTGTGTTCAGACAGGCCAGACAGAGCAGTCAAAGTGAACTAAAAGGATGTGTACTCTGTGCTTTTGAAATTTGCCTTCCAGGTAGGCTCCCCACCCTGCAATGAGCCACTTGTTTGCCATTTAGTTGGCTTTCCGCATTAGGTATAGGAAAAATTTTTGGTCTGAGTGACTACAGTTGAAGCTTTAAAATTTCTGTGTAGTGAGTGCTCACTATTATATGGACTATGGGATCTTTTGGAAGGAAGGCCCTTATTAGGTCCTTCACTGGGGAGCTACTGCTGCACCAGCCCTACGTTCCCAAAACTTAAGAAATTACAGTATGTTTTTATATAACATTTCATCTGTGGTGGTGGTGTTTGCAGTACTTCCCCCAGCTGTGTACAGGAGGGAGGCAGCATGCTGTCTGGTAGAAATACCTTATTTGTGGGACTAGCCTGCTAGATGTCCCTGGAAATATGAAAGAGTGCCTGCCTGCCCCCAGCAGGATGGCTAGCACTCACTTAAGTACTCTGGGAGAACCCTCGTACCACTTGGGGCTTTACTCAGAAAACCAGAATAATTTTGAATGTGGGAAGGGATTTCACTTACCTTCCGATAATCCCGTGATGGTACACCTGTGTGAGAAATGGAGTCCTCATCTGCCTCCAGCCTGGTCACAAATTACCTGAAGTGCTCCTTATGCTTTAAAGTGGAGCCAGCCTACTTGGGGGTGAAGCAGGAGGGGAAGAAAACCCCTTTCCCACCCAATCTCCAAGCACCTTTCCCCGACAGAGATAAGATCGATGGCGAAAAACCAGACAAAACCTATTCCCATTCCACTGCAGCCTGAAATTGGAGCCCCTTTTCCCTGGATCCTTGGGCTGAAAGCCAGACAGGCACAACGCCCATTACACTGCACTGCAGCCTGAGACAGAGCTTCACAGGAGTCACAAGCTTCTCTGCTCACCCAGCTAAATTGCAGGGTGGGGAAAGAGCAGGGATCCTGATGCAGAGCTCCGGTGAGGGACTCTCTGAGGAGAAAAGCCCCAGCAACCACTCCACCAAAGGTGGGAAGGGCAAAGGAGGAAGGAGTTAAACGCTGATTTTTACACTGCTTACTCATTAACACCAGTACCAGTTGCTGCTTCATGAAGGGGACACCTGATTTTGTCTTTGGGACCTGGAGTCTCTGGAGTTTGCAAGACGTACTCTTGAACGGCTCTCCATGGGAATCCTCATGTGTCTGGGCAAGCCTCCCATGGTTGAGGTTTTGGGTGGGTGATTTGAGGCCCTAAATACCTGCCTGACTCCGTGCCCTGGGAGAGAGAGGGTCAGTGTTTGCGCAGCAGGGCATACCTCACCCCCTGAGGCTCTTGAACATCTGCCTGCAGCACCTCTTGGATGCGTCTGAGTTCCACAAGTGGGAGGCATTAACTCATTAGTACTGATGGAGGAGAGAAACTGGGCCGCAGAAAGAGGCTCTTTCTTCTGCTGCTGCGTTTCAGCTTTTACCAGATATCACTTCGGAGCACCGCTGAATAGAAGAGAGGCAGCCATCACATGTCAAGAGAGCAAGGAGAAGCAGCTGGTTGTGAAGGAGGCTCAAAGCAGCATAGTGGTACTACAGCTCAAGTCCAGGTGACCACCCATCCTAGGGCTCCACAACATTGACATCTCACCAGAACCAGGCTGGACTGGTTGATTGCCATGTGTCCACCAGGACTTGGGCTCATCCCCAATGCTGATGAGACAACATGTGGAAAAATAGTTCTCTGATGTCCAGTAAGTGTGGGTGCATGGGGGAAGCACTCATTGTGTCACTTGGAAAGAGGTGTGTCGGAAGGCTTTTTTCCATTCTTTTTGTTTCTGCTTCTCAACCAATAAATCTTGGGCTCTGGAGACCTTCCCTCTGTGTAAATGAAGGTGAAGAGGTCCTGACCCTTTCTGGAGAAGGAATGCTGGAGGCCTTGATGTGAAGGAGTAGCGAGCTGGGCACTAACTGTATTAGAAGATGGCTGGGCTCCTCTCTTGGGATCTCCTGCAGATTCTTTTCTTCTGGTGGAGGCAATAGCTTACCCCATGAGCTGAAGCTTAGTGCCCCTAACTACAAGCGCCAAAATCTGGAGGGTGTTGTGGACTCAGTGCATGGCTTTGTAGTAGACAATTCAGAATGCAGCTGGGTTTAGAGGGATGCTGGATCTGTGCCTGCTAACAGAGTCATGGTGCTCAGTGGTAGAAACAGAGGAGGTAACACTGGAACAAACAGAAAATAGACACTCCAAAATGAAAACGCAGAGGCATCATTTATAGATGTAAAATATTTTTATTTGTAAATGCTGATCTTCTAAATCTGTTTTCACAAATTCCAAAACCCATAACACTCTGTATACTTCAAAAAAAATTTTTTTTCTTTTTTTTTTTTTTTGCCAACATTAGATACTATTATACAGAACAGAAAAAACTGTAGGACAAATACTGGTAGGATGTTGGAATATTGTACAAGAGAAGAAAAATATTCAAGAAACAATTTCATACAGCTATTTATCAAGAGAAAAATATATACAATTGATTTATTCTGTAAGATAAAAATACATCATGCCATATACATTACAAGTTCAGAACTGTATTACTGAATATACCAACAGTTTACAGTCCACTTTAATTGTGCACACAAAAAACTTCATTTTTTTTTTATATTTAACCTGTGAAGTGTCAGTACCAGAATTTTAAGTACAAAATAAAAAGCTAACCTGGTTCAAAATGCTGATTAAGTTTCTACAAGCAAACACAAAACAGTGTTTATTTTTTAAAGAAATGTAAACAAAAACAATCCATACAAACACATTTTTAAATTACATTTTCCAAAACCCTATTGCCAGAGTCCTGCAGCTGCAAGCACAATTACATCTAATTTTTTTCCTTGTTTTTTCTTTTAAAGAAGGCTATCATATTAGACTTAAGCTCCCACTACATGATTCTATTCTGTTTACATGATTTAGTGTAAGCTGAACAGTCACCTAGTTGTGACTACTTTTTCTGAAGAAAAAACAATGTTCAGCCTCTATTTTGGGTGGTTTTAGCAGTTATTCACAGTTATCACAAGTTGTAAGCACAAAAAAACCTGACTTAAGAAATAGGGATGCAACAATATAATACAAATAAAATAAATCAGTCTAACTTACCCAAGCAACTATAAAAGTCATAGTTGTGATATACATGCCTCCTATCAGGCTTAAAGTTTAAAAAAAAAAAAAAAAAAAGGTACTAATAGACCACAGTTGAGCCAGCTTTAAACATTTAAAAAAAATCCTCTCTTTAAATTGAGATTTTGCTTATTCCATAATAATTTTAATGGCATGTTTAGTAACACATGAGATCATATTGTAACATCCCTATCGACATTTTATAATAAGCACCCGAACTGCTGCAGAGTCTGGTAGCATTTGGTCAATAACTATTTTTTTATACTGTATTTTTTTCTCAAAATATTTACACTTTTGTACAAAGTAACAGGGTTTGTTAGTTCTGCGGGTAACAGCAGCAGCTTGGCTTTCTTCTAACTTTTTTTTTTTTTAAAAATAGCTTCATTCACTTATTCAATAATAAATACAAAAAGTTTCTCTTATTTTACAGAAATCAAAAACTACAATAAACTGACTCATGGAATCAAGTATTTTAAATGTATTTTAGTGCAAGTTATTTTTCCCTTAGCTCTATCCCTAAGGAAGTCGTTTCAGTACATTCCTTGTTCAGTGGTGTCTACTTTTATTTAAAAATTTTCTTTAATTAGAGGGCCTGCCCCTTTATCAAATAAGGCTGTGGCCAGCACTTTGGACTTCTCCCGTTCGCTGGTGATTTCAGTCTTACATTCATATATGCCCACCTGCCCTTTAGCAGGTCAGCCATCAGTTCTTTGCCCAGATTAAACAGTTTCTCCATAGTGAGCTCAAAAAAAAACAAAAGTGCTGGACCATTCTTTAATTCAGTTTAACTTCCATGCATTTGGGAAGTTAGACAGCTTCCGATTTTGTCGGCTTGCTTCTGGTGCTTGTTTTACACTTGAGTAGAAATTTAAACTCCCAGAAGTGATTCCCCTTCTCTCAGGAAAGTAAGAATTTTCTGTCGACAAAATCAAAATGTGAGTCACTTCTTCCTAGGGACAAGCAACCCTCAAAGACAGCAAGGAATGCATTCTAGTTCATCCATTTTCGGCAGTTTACAGCTCCACAGTGACAAGGGATCTTGTGCTGGTCATCTTCAAAATCAAACTTATAATCATAGCAAAGCTGGAAGAAAACAAATGTCGAGAGGCTGGTTATGAACTATGTGGTTTGTATTCTTTACTACATCTTTTCTTGTATCTTATCATTCTATACTATACACTAACCTAGCCAGTACATAACATACTTTTTGGAACTTTAGTAGTTTATATTGAGGAAGGGGATGGGAAATGTTGGACTACAGGATCCTTCCCAAGCCTGAGTAAGCAAGTTGCTGATGCTAATGATAGTACAACATACATGGTCATTCGGGGGTGGGGGGGAAGACAACAAAACAAGAGCAAATGAGTAAGCTCTACCTCCTCTCCCTTCTGGATTCTCCTGCTGGAGCTGATGATAATCTTGTGTCCTCTCTCAAAAGTCACCACCTCAGCCACGCAGTTAGGTGCACATGAATGGTTAATATACCTACAGAAATAAAAGATTTGCAAAATGTATTTTTTTTTAAATCCATGTAATTGGACTTGAATCTGAGTAAACCACAGAGTGCCTTTAGCTTCAGTGTGAACTGATTTTTGCAGCTAAAATTACATTACCCTGTACTTGTTTGTTTACCTAGAAAAATGTGAAAAAAAAGAAATCAAAAGATGAAAAAAAAAATACATTTCTTTTTCTACAGCTGAACATGTGCATTGAAACTGTTAATCAAGGCTATAGAGAGTGAAGGAGAAAGACAGCATTGCTTCAGTGTGAAGACTGAATGCACCAGCTGAGAGAATAAGGCCACTGAAAGAAAAAACCAAAAAAAAACCAAAACCCAAAATGGAATCCCTCACCAACAGCCTGCCAAGGGAACATGGCTAATTTCCAAACATGAAATCACAGCTCTCTGTAAAGCCACCCACCTTGCAGGACCGCCTGTCAATGTAGCATCAATGACATGATCACTGTCAATGCGGAACATGTACACTCCACGATTCTGAAAGAGAGTGGGGAGAAAAGGCGCTATAGATTTTACAAGAAAAGTCAATGATTAAAACAAAGCAGCAACATGAGACATCTCCAAGTGTTCTTCCGGATTCACAATTAGACATGCTCATTGGCTCACTAAGGAAGCACTGACTCATATATTTCACCTATTACGGGAAAGTGGAATACTATCATTAACTCCACTACTTATGAGGAATGGTTTGGCCATAAACACACGAGGCAACCTCCTGTGATTTAATACGTCCCTCCAGTAATATGCGAATATGATTTGTATAGCACCTTTCACATAAGCTCTCAAAGTGCTTTATCAATGCACCCTCAGAACATCCCTGCACTGCGCAAAGAAATTAAGCCTTACTTAAAAAGTGGTCCCTAAAAATTGAGGCCCTGAGCTCTCTGTGCTTGTAAATCTGTAAGTTCGGAATACTATTACCAGATCCATTGGGGTTTGTGAGGTTTAATACATTTGTTAAGCACTTTCAGATCCTTGAATGAAAGGCGCTATACAGGTCTAAGTCATCTAAGGTAATATTAGCTCAAAGTCACACAGGGAGTCTGTAGCAGAGTGGTGAACAGAATCAAAAGCAAAGTGGCACAGCAAAAGTGTGCTGAGTCTATGAGAGGCCAGTGGACTGAAACCATCCTCTGCTAGTTTCTATGGCCTGTGTTATACAGGAGGTCAGACTGGATGACCACAATGGTCCCTTCTGGCCTTGGAACCTATGAATCCAGGAGTCCCAATTCCCAGACCCCTGCTATAATCACTAGACACCACACTGCCTCCCATAATTCAAACATTCATCCACATTCACAACAGTATTTTGACTCAGCTTCCTCAGAATGGAAGTCTTAAAATGCTGGCAACACATCTCATTTTGTTGCATGAATACTTGGAAAGGAAAGGAAAGCACAGTAAGTAAATAATAATAATAATAATATACAATACCTGAGATTCATAAAGCTTCTCTTTCCTGTTTGCTACCTCATTACGGATGATAGTTCCAATATATTCAATGATCATGGTGTGCTTTTCAATGTCTCTAGCAGCATATAACCCCAGGCCCTACAAAGGGAATACTATGTGATTTAGAACTGGAGAATCAGTGCACATTTACATTTGATTCCTTTGGTGTGCCCCAAAGCCATACTTGGAGAAAACCTGTATCTACCCTTGCAGAAAGGACATTTAATGAAAGATAAAAAGTGACTCAGCTGAAAGAACACAAAAGATCAGCAAATGCAAACAACCACCTTAGCTCTAGCTGCCAGCTGCACATTCAGTATGTTTAACAATTTACAGTTTGAAATATAAACAGTGATATATTAAGTGACATATTTACCCATAAACTGGAAAAGCAAAGAGTTTATGTGCAACATGGCTGAATTAATACTTTACACTTTTAAAGTTTAAAACAGAATTATCTGAGCAATTACATTCTGTGATTTCTTCACTTCTGAATCTCTGGATTTTTTTGTGATTTTAACTATACAGCTTTAATGATGCAGTATGTTTTTTGCATTTAATTTCCTAGTTTTTTAAAGTAAGAGAACATGCTTTGTAATTATTTATCTTGCAGTCAATTGAGCTAGTAGGCATTTTACTCTAGATCTGTTTGATTTGGGCAGAGATTGTAAATTCCTTGAACAATAAAGTAGAACTTTCTAGATCCAAAGAATTCAAATATATGCTATGGTGCTTTAACTATATAAATAATTTTTCCTAGTCCAACCTAAAATATACAGAAAATACATATAAGGCAATATGTACAGATTTGGCAACATGTTCCATGGAGCTGAACACTTGGGAGGATTGCATAAATCAATAAATTAACTATTTAATTGTATTAACATGACAAAGTCTGGTATTCAACATTCTGGTCTCACATTTTTTCTGTTCTCCATCTTTTAATTAGCTAGCTTGGTCTAAAATTAACTACTAGGTTATGCAGATGATGCTCCCACTGCTGCTGGTAAAAATAAGCTGTAAATTTTAGTTTCTTTACTAAACTGCATTTTTTTTTTTTTGGACAAAAAAATTAAGAGGACCTAACCAGTAAAACAACAGAACTCAGTTTTGCAAGCTAGAGCTTCAATTAATTAAATTCAGGGGGAAAAAAGATTTAAATTAATCAACAATTTTTGTTACATACAGTAAATAGAAACTGATCACCACGTATATGACGAAAATTCCCTTCAGACTTCATGCGACTCTACAGACTGTTGGGACTTGTACTTAGGAATAAAATCTAAAAAATATAGCTATGTTGTAACTGACCTGAATCCGAGAGCGAGCCAGATACACATTGGATTTCCATTCAGTCTTCATTTTACGATACTGGGAGGACTTGGAATGGACAAACTGTTTACTGTAAGGCGCATTTAGCTCTCCTGTCACTGTGCTCTGAAATGACTTTGAGGTGCTGGTGCTATTCAAGGTGTGAGGCCTGTAGGAATTGGGCATATAATAGAAAAAATACAAGAAAAACTGAAGATTTCTCCGAATACATCCTGAAACTGAATTTTATTAGAAAATCTTTCAGACAAACATACATTTAAAGCCAGCTAGCATAGACAACAAAGCGGTTCCTTTGATTCAGGCATGCACATACACAGCCAAAGACAACAGGGTTTGTAAGCAGCAGACAAAAGCACAAAGAACCCTAAGCAGCCTATAAACCCTGGGCTGTACTATGTGAAGTTAAAACAAAAATACCTTAACACAAACCTCTTGACATGGGTACTCATTTTAGGCTCAGCACGGGCACAGCCCGTGGGGTTGATGGCAAGAGGAAGCTCCATTAAAGGGTTTCGGCCATATCGGAAAGTGTAGTTCTCACAAGCCTCAACCCCAGGAAGCTGTAAGAAACAAAGGAATCACATGTTAACACGTTAGCAAAACATCTACGCAACAGTCTACCTTTGTAAACCTGGAACAAGCAAAGTTCTCACAATTACTTAGATTTAAGACTTGATATCGTGCCTTATATGATAAATCTTCAATAGCATTTTCTTGACAAAAAGCTGTGTTTTGATGCTTATCTATATTAAATCAGACTAACTAATTTACAAATATAGAAATACAGAGAGATACACTGGGTGTTAGTAAAACTCCCCGTTCCTCCTGGCTCTAAAGAACATGTGGTGAGCGTATGATGTGGCATGCTTGCATATGAGGCAGATACTTCCACTGTAATGCACTGGTTTTTTGGGTGTGTTTTATGAATAAAGCTGGTAGAAAATCTTTGTTCAGAAAAATTTCTCGCCACACAATGAGAAAATTTCAATTCTAATGACAAATTTTGATTTTTCCATGGGTAATTTCAAAACAAAAAAAATGTTTTTATGTCAACAATGTTTTGGATTTGATTTTTGGAAACCACCACATTTTGGCTTTCAAATTTTCAGTTTTTGGATTTTCAGGTTCTTCTTCCCTGAAGAAGTGTGAGAAGGTGGAGGAAAAAAAATCTTACTTTCTCACACCTTCTGTTTTCCTTCTGCTGTGTGTGTGATTTATCCAGTAATTCTGTGTGTTGCATGCAGCACACTCATTTGCTACAACCTTTCATGTTCTCAATAGAATGAAACAACTCTAAATAAAGAGAGAGTGTGTCACTATCTCCAGAATTAAACGGAACCTCTTCTTATCAGGGAGGCATACTGTACTTCAAGAGCAATCCCTTTGGGGGAAGTGCAAGCTGGGTTTCCTCAGTTGCCCGCCTTTCCACAGTGGTTACGTTGGGAGAGAATAACTTTGGTTTCCCCCAGTGACTGCAGACCTGCTGGCTGAGATTTCACCAAATCATTCTGTCTCTGGCTCCTCTTGCTAACCCTTTCCTTGAATAGTTGCACTGGCCCCCGACAGACTCCCAGGTGGAGGGGAGATTGACAGTGCCTTGCAGAATTTCCCATCCCAGCAGATTATCCACTCTAGGAGGCCCTGTGGCCTGTTTCACAGTGGCAGAAACCAGTGTAAACTAAGAGTCAATATTTCATTATTATTATTATTTACACAAATATTTATGGGATATATGTATCATTTTCACCTGCGAAGTTCTAAATTGTAAAACTTTACTATTTAATTAGAATAAGAGTCCAGAACTGTTATGGCAATGACTCACTGATTCAGCGATTCTTGCCACTGCAGAGACTGTCAAGCCAAAGAGGTCTTCACCCTTCAAATATCCAGGAAAGAGCTGTAGCATTTCAGATTCTTTTCTAACAGAAGCAACAGGCTCCAAGATTTTATTCCACACACCTACATGACCACATGGAAAAAGATTATAATGAGCAAAAAAGAAAGCCCACAGACACTGCAGTTATAGCTAACTAAATAAGGAAATCGGAGCAGAACACCTATCATGAAAAAAGCCAGAGAGTGCCAGATTTCTCATTTTATATCTAAAGGGAACCACTTAATGAAATAAAATTTCCCACTTCCCCATAGTGTTGAAGTTTGTAATGGAGAGTCATGAGAGTGGTTATGTTCTGCTGAGTACACTCAGCGTTTGAGAAACATGACAAACACTGTGTACTGGATTAAAAATTTTAGATCACTAATTCAATATTACAAATTCCTACTCACGTTATCAAGCAGCTAAGTTTCTCCTGCTAAACAGATACATTCTTAAAAATGACCACAAAGTAAATAAAGTTTCCTAAAATAAATGGAATTTTCCACTTTCTTAAGTTGGTGATTTCTTATTGTCCCAGATGTCTCATGGTGGTACAGCCTGTTGTTATGGAGAGGATCAAAGACCTGAGTTTGGGACTCTAGCTCAATTCTTTCAGCCCTTTCTCACAATCCAAGAATTGCTGGGGATGACTATAGAGACACAGCATGCTTAGCCCAAGATTGCAACTTGGGTCAGTTTGCTAGGACCCTACAAATATGCCCCCATTCTTCTATCCAGCCAATACTGATCACCATCGTCTGAGCCCAAAGGGAATCTCTGCTGTCATTTCCGAACCTTAAAGATCCATCAATTTTCTCTGATTTTCATCACCACTCTGGGGATTCTGCACAGCAGTTGAAGAGAAGTGAATCAACCTCCTTTCATGGCTTGACAATGTCACTGCATAGTTAGTTAAATGGGTCTCTGTTAAATACCACAAGACATTCTACTTTCATCGGGGTCTGAGTGCACTGCTTCAACAGTATTTCTAGTGTCTCCATGCCCAGGAAGCGACCAAAACCAGGAAATGGATCCAAGTCTAGTACAATACTGCTGAGCTGGCTAAATATACTTTCAAGTATGGGTCTGCTCTGAAAAGTCACTATGTAAAAACACCACCTTCGTAATTTGACAGATCTGCTGTGTATGTATTCAGACTCAGTTCTTCTTCAGTGATTAAAGTATCCCTGTTAGTACTGCAAGCTAACATAGCTAAGATTAAGTGAACTGGAGTCCATTACGATTTCTAAATCATGTACAGAACAGTTTAGTAAGTTGCACCTTGTTATGTCTGCAGGCCACTGCGAGCATAATTTGACAATGGGATTGCACAGGTGTAAATAGCAGGTGTTATGTGAGAGATAGAAAGAAATTAGCTTGACTCGCAGAGCCTAGGGTGTGTTTGCATACCTAGAAGCTGGAAAAAATGACTTTTTACTTGTAGCTTGAACACATCTGATCTGGAGATCACTGAACCAGAATGAAAATGGAGCCTCAAAATGCCAAATTTAGAAAGTCACTTTTCAGAGCGGAAACAAACACTAATATTCTTTAAAATTTTGTTCAACTTTCATGTTATATCCTTTTGGCTTCTTTAGGAGTTTGTTGCAAATATCCTTTATTTCTCATTTTATTTGGAGGGGACAATATTCTTTTACCTGTCTAGGTACTTCTATGGTTCGCACCACTATTGCATCCTAGAAGTTTCATATTTGAAACGCACGGTACTGTGTAAGGCTCTCAGTGCTAGAATTACAGCCTTGTCATCTTGGTATAAAAATTACATCACACAGTAGAATTAGCAAATGATTAGGCACCAGATAAATACATTTTCAATTCTACAATGGAAGTCTAAATTGTTTTACATTACTGATCATGAAATAGAAACAAGAAACCTACCCAGGAAAACAAGTGCATGCAACATTTATCTGAAACATTTACTGTACATATGGTGTATAAGAAAACTGTATTATCATGAAAACCCTCAGCTGAGTTTACACAATTCTTGGTTACCTTTTGGTGTTGAATCTGTAAGAATCAGATCTTCATGACCTTGCTCAATGATTCTGATCACAAACACGGGAAACCCATCCTTCTCCTCAATAGAACACAAATAGCGACAGCGCCTGTTTGCATATCGCATGCTCCAATATAACCGGCTGGCCTCATATCCAATAGGGAAGAGAGCTTTTGAAGAGTGGAATGCCTGCATCTGTTGTGGCAGCAGCTGACCAATAGTGTGGAAGATCAGGCTTCCTACACGGAAAGTGTGCTCACGTTCTCCCCGCTGTACTATACTAGCAATTTGCCGTACCTCATCACGCTGAACGTAGACCCTCCTGAAAACTGCAAAGTAACTAAGTTCTTGCTCATGAGCTCCCTTTGGTTTGTGCATGGGGCAAAGCATGGTTTTGTCTTTGAAAAACATGCATTGTGCTTTAATGGCACAGGTAAAATGATAAATATTGGTGCATCTTAACCTGTGACAACTGCTGGTGGCGCCCATTTTGTGACAGAACATGCATTTCATTTGCAAGCCTCTTCGCAGTGCTAGTTCCACGTTAATTAAGGCACCAGCCTGTGTCTCATAGACCTCGGTAGACCAAAGAGCACAGTTCAAATGGACCCAAAGGTCTAAGTCAAGGTTAAGAAGCCTTGCTGGTCCATCTGTTAGTCCATCACCCTCTTCATGACAGAAGCAACATTTTCTGTAGTCTTTAGGCACTGGGTCAGGTTTAAGGGTTGTGCCCAGTTTCTTGAGAAACTCATCTATCTCCTCTTCACCAGGAGGTTTGAATGATCCTTTAGGAATCACAACCTGAATGTTCCATTTCTTCCATTTCATTCCTCTCCATTTCTTACTTAGAGGTCGACAATCATCAAGGCTACTGTGTATTGTTTTTAACCTAGGTTTTAGCTTCACTGTTACTTTAAGCTCATCTGGCTTTGCCTCTACCTTGGCTGCTTCAAATGCAGGGGGGAAAATGATAAGGGGTGATGAAGGTGGAGAAACTTTTTCCTGGAGCTGAGGGAGACAATGTACATCTAAAGCGGAGACGTTGTTGTTGTACTGATGGAATGCTTTAGGTAGCATCTCTTTCATCGGTGACTGTGGGAAAGACGGAATTGATTCCTGAGAAATAAATAAAAAAAAGCCTCTTAAAAATGTATTACAGATTGAACAACAACAAATGTCCCCTAATAATAAGAGTTGAATTTAGAGCATATAAGGCCATTTGTCAGGTTGCTGTGCCATAGGACAAAATAAGTTACCTTGATTCATTCATACCATGACTTGTGCTGGGCCACAAAGCAATATTTTAATAATTTTTCAGCTTTACTTTTGTTCCAGTAAGTCCAGAGTATGGTTCCTTTACACCTCAGAGACAGAGAGACAAGTGATCCTCTCCTCTTTTGTGATGCTTTTAAAAAATGAACTAGCAAATAGTTTAGATAGCAACACCCAATAGTTTAACAATATCTATATTTATAGGAAGCTTTGGATGAAATTGTATAAAAATCTCTAAAAATGGGTCAGGAGATAAATTATTAATGACTAAGGAACTAGTTAATTGTCAGAGAGAGAGGCTGCGAATTAAAGGAGTGTATTTTTCACAGAAGTTGGTGAGGAGTGGAGTCCTGCAGGGACAAATACACTATTTAAAAAAAAAAAAAGGCAAATTATTACACAAGATCTAAATTTGCAGATGGATTTCAAAACAGGGGCAGAGTAAAGACTCAGAGGGACTGATATGTTTTGTAGGGTCATTTTGAAAAATTAAATGAAAAGATACAGAGTCAGAATATGAAATTTAATTGTTTAAAAATAAAGTGATGCACTTGATTAGAAATAATCCCCAAGATAAGAACAATTTAACCAGTATTGAATTAGTTACTATGGTAGAGAAAAAAGGATCTGGACATACTGATAAACCCAATATTTATATTCTCCATCCAGTTTGTAGCAACAATAGAAAGGCAAATGGGGTGCTGGTTTGTATTAAGGTGGGCATATAGTTATATAGTAAATCTATGGATATTATGCAAACACATTGTAGAGCACTGATTAAATGACATTTGAAGAACAGTATTCACTTTCATCCACCTTTTTTGAAAAAAGAATAAGCATTAGGCCAACTAAAATGATAAGTGATCTGAAGGCGCTTAACCTTGAAGTGAGGGGTGACCACACGGGAACTGCTTCAGTCTTGAAAGAAGACAATTTTATCATGACGTGACTGAAGCTTTATAATGTGTTTAAACTAAAGTTATTGTAAAATTAATCTAGTTAATCCATTTGAGGGTGTTGGGGAAAAAAAGAATTTGGACATACTTTGAAAATGTATATTAAAAAGGAAACACATGACCAAAGAATTTAAGAAGATACTCTTTTAGGGAGCGTGGTAAAGACTTGAATAAACTTCTATTTGAAGTGGTGGAGTCAAACAGTATTAATGCAGTCTGCAAAACCTGGATAACTCTATGGAATTAATAAATTAAAGAATTATTTAGTCAGTTCTGTACTTGAGACTGCCTTTTTTGTGGGTCAGGAGAGAAATATTTGTTGATTATACTTTCTTCCTATCAGACTGACTACAAGGATTTATTTTTTGGGTTGGCTTTTTTTTGGTATGTGAGTGGTTTTGCCTTCCTTTCAGAGGGGGGGGAGAGGTAGGTGGAAGTAAATATTTCCAACTATCTGGTGTAGTCAAAGAAAAGTATATTGAATTTAAAGTTAAAATACACTTTTTTTTTATTGTTCACATCCAAGAGTTCAGTGTCTGATCTACCTCTGATTGAAGTCAATAGAAAAATTCCTATTTATTTCAATGGAGTTAGATCAGATCCTTCTTGTTGTAAGACTTTCCTTGCAATGCCTATTATCATTACTTTCAATTAATATTTTAAAACCCTAACAATGTTAGTATGTGATGTACTGGATATATATCTGCAGCAAGGAACCTCATCCAAAAGTATCTTGTTTTCTTCCCTTCAAACTAAACAAAATGAGACAAGACAAGGAAGACTGTCTTCTGAGATGTGCTGAGATGCTGCTATGAGTTGCTGCATATCTTTGCAAGGGTCCACAAATAGAAAATGGATTCTTTTGGCTGTTTACAACAGGGGGAGATTAAATGGATGAAATTCAATTCCAACTACATGTTCTTGTCATCCTGGAGCACACATGGACAAACTCCTGGCATAACCACATTTTCCACTGACCATGTTTCTTAAAACACTATGTAAAATGGTTACTTCAGTAATTATAAACTACTTTTTTCTTTCAATGTCTTTCACCACAGTCTTCATCAATAAATATTTTGGTAATTATTTCTTTAAAATGGCCATTGTGTCCATTGAATAAAATGAAAAGACAATGGAGATTATTATACTTACCGCCTTTTGTGACAAGAAAGTAAAGTGTTCCTGCAACCTCCCTGATCAGTTATTTTTATACAGTTGTTAATAATTTCTTATTGTGCATAAAGCAAATGAAAATGCAGAAAATAAAGGAATGCACTTAGGGCTTGATACCAACTCAACAGCAAGCCTCCCACGGATTTCAATGAGAGTCAGAGATTGGGCCTTAAAGCGCTGTCAGGAAAAGGCTTCTAATGCTCTGCAGTGCTTGCTCTTAGGTTTAATTTTCTGCAAATACGAATTTTTATTTCAATTCCTGGTCCTTTGCTGCTTCAGAATTTCAATATCCTACTTTAGCCTGGATTCACACTTAAACCTCATTAAAACAACAGTTTGTGGTATTATAAATGCTAAGTATTCTAAGAACCCTTGGTCCAAGATCTTTACTTAGAAATTTTTTCTATTTTATTAGAGAAGTAGCAGCAATAATTAGGATGCGACACAGAGCTTGGTACTTACCTTGCTCTCTGAGTTTTTTGCTTGTGCAGCTGTTGAATAAAGAACAAAGCAGTTGTTGCTACAAAAGACAACATCCTTTTCCACTCTATCAGAGATCTCTCGGGAATCCTGGGAATCAAAGCCAAAAATTATGATGCGCCCATTCAAGAGAACAGAATTTTACAAATGATCGTTTTTGTGATACCAATCTTCAACTGTTTGGGACAGGATCTACCGCTTTTTGTAAAGTACTTAACACAAAGGGTCTCCAGGCACTACTGTAAAACAAATACTAAACTATGGAAATTTAAAGTTAACACCACTACTGGCCTTATTCTTCAGCATCTTACGCCATCAACAGAAGTGCATTAGAAACAATGCAAAGGATCCCTTATTGTATGTTCATCTGATTTTTACTTAGACAGTATGCCTACAGGGCATTTTTCTTTAACTTTGAACCACAGCAGCTCTTCTTGTTTCAGGCTGGTCAAAGATAGATCATATAATTTTATCATCACATGGTGATCTGTAAAATGTCACTGTGGATTCAGGCCCAGATTTTTTAAGGGATTTCAATGTCTAAGTCACACTGAAGTCAATGTGAGTTGGGCACCTGAATTCCTTAAAAAATCTGGTCCTTGGTGTTTTGTACAGGGCTCATATGCTTTATACATAGCTTTGACTACATAGCTCTGTTACACAGCAATCAAATCATTTCATTATTTAGATAAATGGCGATGGTATTTTTGTTGCGGGCCAGACGCATGCTTTCCCAGAATTCATACTGGTGCAAATATTTTAATGAAGAGCCAGCAGGGACATTTGGGGTTTTTTCCCCTACCACAAGAAAGAAAGAAAGCAGAAAAAATACCAAAAAATAAAATTAAAAATTAAATCCCTTCTGCTTGAAAAGATAAAGTATTATTCCTCTGCATTGGTTTCGAGTCACTCTCCCAATAGCGTCAGATAACAGCCCAAAGCTAGTGTCTTGGAAAGAGCACTGCTGAATTTCTTAACCCGCCTAAAAGTGATACATCCTGGTAGCAGCATTTAAATTGTTGTCCCTGGTTATACACTGGAACCTATTTAAGGAAACTGACCAAAAAACAGTATTTCTGAAATTCTTTGCTGGTTTCATTTGCTGACTGAAAATTATGATCAAGAACCTAAATTTCAGTTTCCATTACAGTACCTGTTTAAGGAAAGACAGATCTTTGAAAGATTTCCGCACACCACTACCAAGAACTACCACTTTGCAATGAGAACACCACTGAGGTCTCAGGGCTGAGCCTTCTGCAGTATTTTGATTGTGATCTTTATAACCAGCTAGACCTAAAAAAACCAGACAAATCTGTTAGAAAATACAGTCAGACATTCCTGAATGAAGTGTGTGCTGAAGTGGCAGTATTCTTTGGCAGGTTTATAGAGGGACTCCATCCTCCCAGACAGGACGTGTTATGCAAGCTTTAAGTTAAATATAGATGGACAGTTTTTACTGAAATCAGACAAAAACCTTATGCAGTTCTAGTTTGAATAAAAAGGCAAAAAGAGATTATTCAATATGAGATGAATAAATAAATCAGAATAAAATAGGAGTATTAATGTGTTTAAATGCTTACATACAAAGTTTCTGATGAAGGATTAATCTCCCAAAGTGGTAAAAGACACATCATTAGAGTAATTTAAAATTAGACTGGACAGAAAACCTGAAAATACCATGTACTGTTGGAAACAATCCCACACTGGCAGTAAGATGGACAAGATAATATAATAGGTCTTTTCTCTCATTTCCATTAGTTTATGAGACCATCAGGAACATAGTGCACAGGTATATGTGTGCCCATCATCTAGGGGACAGTATTATTAAAAACAGGAATCAACTAGTTAATGCTAGAGTTTGAGTTTATAGGGCTGATACTTCTCCAATGCCAACATGATTAAAAATTCAAAACTAATAATTACAAGAATTAGATGTAAATTAACTCACCATTGCTATTTGGAGGAAATGGCACATTAGGTTGCTTCAGTCCATAAGACCCTACTAGTCTGGTAGGGCCCATGGATCCTGCCTGAGGACCATGAAGTAATAAGTGCTGTCTGTATTCCATAGCTGGATTCATTCTGTGACTGTTTATCACTCCTATGGCGGATGGAACATCTGGGGCATTACTAACTTCATAACTGTTGGGAATTCTGACGTGCAGAAGATTGGAAAATGCAGCCATAATGCTATTAATATTCTAAAACAACAAAAATAAACCTCAGTTTTTATCAACTACAGGAAATAAACTGCAAGGATATCAATTACCAGATTACAAGAGCTACCTTATTATAGAAACCCACATCCAAATTAAAACGAAGATTATTTATGTAATATATTATAGAAACACTGCGCTAGAGCTCACTAATAAATCATTGAAGTTTATTTCCCTTACCTCTGCAGCTGTGGGATGTAAAGTAATTGCTACAGATATAAAGCCAGATTTCGGACCATTTTGAGATGGTCCAAGCTGAGAGCCAAAGAAGCCAGAACCAGGTAAAGTTCCTGAACTAGGTTCTGATTTTACATAATTCCTTTTTGCTTCTGAACCTTAAAATGAAAAAAAAGATACATGAAGTTAAGCCACATGATTTTGAATGGACAGAAACTAGCAATAAGTACATGACTCATTTTACTCTTACCTTTTCCAGTACTGCTGGGTAGGATTGGAATGATGGGGGATGGTACAGGCTCTGGAGTCTCTTCCTTTACCAAAGACAAATCTGGATACCTGCTTACTTCCATTCCCACAACGCTTTCAGGAGAGGAAGAGGGAACAAAGCTGTCAGGAGTGTCCCGGTCATCACAGTGATCTTGAACCCTGGGAGGAAAAGACAAACTACAGCTTTTGAAACCCCCCCATATAAAAACTAAGTGAAGGAAATGGGTGGATTTTGGGTTGCTGGCAACACTTTTTGTAGCTTTTCACCTTACTTCAAGATAAAATTTGCTCTTTGGAAAAAACAGACAGCAAAACTGAGATGTTAATCAAGCCATGCCTCCTAGAACTGTCCTACCCAATAGTTCACACCACCTTAAAAAAAAAAAGGGCCTAACTAATACACTTCATCTGTGTTTGCTGGATATTCTCATTCTTATCTAATACAATTATACTTTGTCTGTAGTTACTTCATCTCATGAACACGAAAATCAGTGACAAACGGAACTAAAGTTGTCTGTTAAAACCAGACTTGTTTTTAATTATCCTCTTCCCTCCCAAACTAAAGGCAACGATGATCTACAGTCTGAGATACTTTTAACTCAGCAGAGTTGAGACAGATGTAGATGATAAAGGAACTGTTCTGCTCTTGAACTTCTAGTAGATGCTAGCTATCCCATTTTTCACAGGTGCAAAGGATTTTTCACATGCTTCATAGCCATGCACTTGGGTGCACACTGCCTGAGCTTATCATAAATTTAAACTTCTAGAATGTGTTCAAAATTCATGTCATGTTGAATGGCCCACAGCCTTCACCTACTGGATTTATAAAATCGATCCATCCATGCATCCATCATGGCTTGCATTACTATAGTACCATATAATCTTTAATCTGTATTCATCCTCAAACACTCCAGTAAGGCAGATAAGTACTATTATCCCCATTTCAAAGATGAGGATATGATGCAAAGACAGATTAAGTGATTTCTCCAAGGTCATACAGAAAGTCTGTATGGAGCAAGGAATTGAATCCAGGTCTCCCAAGTCCAAGGTTAGCGAACTAATCACTGGACCATCCTCTCTCATACATCCAATGGCTATAAGGCCTCACACTTGCTGTGCTTCCAATAAATTACAGAAGGGGAGGGAGGGAAGAGTCTTTGCAGAGAGCCCTGCTGTGGACCCTGGAGCACATCTCCACAGTGATTCAATCTGTGCTTACAACGCAGGTGAATTTTGGGGGGCAGCATGTGGAAATGAACAGTGGGATTTATGACTTGGTGGATCCATTGCCCAAAACAACCCTGTGTAGCCACTGATATTAATACAACTTCTATACCACTGCAGCAGCCATTGTGCTGTTGTGTGAACCTGATTAGTTTCTATAATTTGTTTCCATTTTTGGTACAGCAAAATAATGAGTATTTGACAGCTGAATAAGATATACAGTCTAGCAACAGCAGAAGTCTCCCTTTTAGTGGCACAGAAAACTCATATATGGAATACTGAGAGATATCTAATACAAATAATGCCATTTTTTTCTCATCCATGTGTGAGTGGGGAGGGTGCATTCCCTTCTCTAACACCCTCATGGGTCTCCAGTTTACTTTGGCTTGCACAAAGTGGAAGGATCTGGGCCAAAAGATGTAAACTTTGTATTTAGGAGAAAAAACCCTACCTTAACTCTTCCTGATTGTTATGAGGTGGTGTTGGAAGTGAAGCAGGAACGTCCACAGTTTTAGGGCCCTGAGCCATAGCTCTTGCTAACAAATCATCTTGTGGTCTGAAAGGTAACTGGAACTGTTTCGGTCCGAGAGCTTTGGTAACTAAAACAGAAAAACACAGCTCAACCAAGCATATATATGTCTATCTTTCCCTATTGATACACACTGTAACAGGGTGCTGGTTGCACTCTAATATAATTAAGGTGGTACACCAGTTTTTACTCTATTTTCACTCACTCATAACTCCAAAACATTCATTTGTCAGGTTGCAATTGTTCATGGATCGTTTTTGTATGTTGGTAAAACACTTGAAAAACTGATTCAGCTTTTTTTTACTTCAAGGAAAGAAAAATATATTTTTCCCCATTATAAAAAACCTTGAAGCCTTTTTTCTTCTTCTTTTGCAGCACCCAGTGACTGAAATTGGAAAGATGAATTTTTTTCATGGAAATAGTCTTCAAAAAGGGCAATGAAAAGTCTTATTGATAGAAAACAGGTTTTGATTTGACCAAATTATGAGCTTTAGAAAATGTTTACTGGGCATTTTTCAAAGCTTACTGAGCGCACAACTATGGAAGGCTGTTCTGTGAATGCACATGCAGCTAAGTACACTTTAAAACTAATAGTCTTGTCATCTATATTATGCATGCAACTTTGACTTTGTTTTTTCCTTACTTTTGAGTGTTTACCCGTGCACTGATAATGCTCTCAACATAGATTTTCTATGGAATATGCATGATTAAACAGTATATTGCTGCAAAATGAAGTTGGACAGAACCACTTACAAACTTCCAGACAGAGGAGTCCCATGTTCAGTTGTGTACAATAATGCCAAAACAGCATCAAATGAGGTGCAGTAGTATACATTTCATACTTCAGTACCAACACGATATATTTTTTGAAGCAGCAGCAGATTATAAGCTTACCATCATGTCCGCCCAGCATTCCAGCCTTGCCAGCCAGTTCCTCAGTAGTTGCAAATCCATTCACCATCTTTTGACAAGCCACTGGCGGTGGTGTCGGAGGGAGAGAGGCTGGGGGTGTTGGAGGATTACTCAGATTATTCTGCTGCATGAGACCAAAGGATTTTAAAATTAGCTTTTACAGGTAAATATAATAAAGATGCACACTTCTAGTAAGAGATAATGTGACCTACTTGTAGATTTTAAACATACAGAGGCAGCACCCAACACACACAAAAAATAATATTTACTTCCCAAATATACAGGAAAATAGATGAAAACATCTACAAAACTACCTAGTATACAAAGACACAACACATTTTGTAGTGTCTGGCATGAAATATATTGTTGTAGGGAAAGGGTAGATTCCTAAAGCACTTAGACAAAATTCTTAACAAGCATTTTGAGAGTTTTGTCTAAGGAAAAACTGTGCGAAGACTCCAGGATTTGGCCTTCTGGAGAGTGTCTATAGACACTAAGCTTTATTATTGGTTTCCAAGTCCACCAGCTACCCTGCTGGGTCAGATTCTTAGCTCAGTAACTCTGGTGTAAAACCGGAATATCTCCATTGGTCTTCATAGAGTTATTCCAGTTTTATGTTAGAGTAACTATATGCCAAATCTGGTCCTCTGTCTGTTGACATTTTTCCTGTTCTCTCAGTATTGCCTTTCAGCCCTCCAAGAGCCTAAGTTTTAAATTATGTGGGCTTAGACCTTCAACAAACAGATTATTTTGTTCATAGTATTTAAGTCCTTAGTTAGGGACTTGTGGACAAATGAAAGTCTATTCACCAACTAATTCTCACGAAGAAATGCTTTGCTTCTCTGAATGATTTTGTAAAGCACTGGGAATTCAGCCTTTTCTGCTCCAAAAAGCTTTAATTACAATTTTTACCAATTAGCATCAGTTTACAAATGCAGTGCTTGTATTTTTTAAATTTGTTTACAACACAGTTTCTATTATTTGCTTCCATGTTTTGTAGAGCAAAACAATGGACACTTCACAGCTGAATGTGATACACAGTCCAGCAACAGCAAACGTCTCCTTTTTAGCTGCGCAGAAAGAAGGACTCCAAAGAAATAGTTAATGCAAATAATCCCCTTTACCTTGTTTCTTACAGAAAGCAGACATGGGAAATCTAGGTAGAAAAACGTACCTTATAGATCAGTTGGGAATAGTAATCCGAAACCCCATCAAGCGTAGCACTACCAAAACTTCCCATAAGTCGATTTCCACCATTTAGTTGGCCACTGCCATAGGGGAGAAAGTGTGCAAAGCTCACTCCAATTATTGGTTCCATTAGAGGCAGCAGAGAAAGTTGCTTTAGAAAAAAATGGATAGAGATGAATACATCAAATAAAATAAAAGATGCTAACTGGACAGAAAAGTAAAGTTTCCAGAGTAATATCAGTAGAGTGGTTACCATTAAAAAGTCAAATAGTTTCTGAAATACACCAGTACTTCCCTATACTTATTAGGACAGGAAATAAGGCCGCAATTTGGCAAAGGATTTATGCACATGCTTAATTTTAAGCACAAGCTTAAAGTCCCATCGACTTCAATCAGAATTAAGTATATATAATAGCATGACTTCAACTTTAAGTTTGTACTAAAGTGCTTTGCTGAATTGGAGCAAAATCTCAGATAACACTGTGTTACATATTGACTTTTAAATGCCAACAGCTATACACAAGCAAATGAAAATGTATTTGTTAAGCGCTGTACACATTTACAATGCTCAAGTCTAGGGCAAGTGACTGCCTTTCCTGTGCCTCAAGTTTCCTCATCTGTGAGATGGGTATGATACAAATACTTTTTTGTAAAACGTTTTGTGATCTATGGATGAAATTTAAGTTCACATATTTCAAGTCAAGCTATGGAAGGTGCTAGTATCAGGTGTAATGTGATATTCACATCATGAAAGTCTTAAAATTAGAGTGGGTCAGAAATTTTCCAACGGAACGTTGTTCTGGTGGGAAAACACTGATTCATCAAAATCAAAACAATTCTCAGAAATACGTTCATTTTGATTAATTTCCAGTAGAAATCAGGAAGGCTTTTGTGGGAAAGCTGCCTGGTTTCCTGCCAGCTCAACTGTGGTGACTGCCATGGAGCTGTGACTCCCAAGAGAGACAGCTCCTGGCCTGGCAGAATTTCATTATGAAATTATTGAAAACATTTTGATTTTTTTAATCAGTTTTTTTTCAGATGTTATGGATAATGAAATGTATGGCTTTTGTTCCAAGTTGGAATAAAAACCAATTTCAAAATATTCCATGAAATGGAATTACCATTCCCTGTTGAGCTCTACTTGAAACTCAGCATAACTGTAAATTACTTTTTCCCCCCACACTGAATTCATTCTCCTAAACCTACTCTGTTTGGGTTGTACATTCTCTGAACACTCACCTGCTTTAATTGGATAAATGTATCTGTATTAGGATAAATAGCCTGTTTTTCCTCTTCCTCTTTTTTTCTTTTCTTGGACCGAGGGGCTGCCTTCTCTCCAGTCCTTTGAGTTCTTTTATTTCGTTGTTTCTTTATTTCATGTCCTACATCTGTTCTCTGCAGCTGGATGTTACCACATCCAAATGCACCTTGCATTTGATTCCCCACAGTTGGCTGATGGAAAAAGGAAAGTTAAGCAACATGGGATGCATTTGTTCAGATCCATGTTAATTTCACATTATTTTTATAACAAGTTTTGATATATATTTCTAATAAATAATGATGATAGAAGAAAATATCTGACACTTGAAAGTTTAATCCCTAAATTTCCTGTGCACTATTCTAAGTGACACAAGACATCTGACAGAATACATCAAACTGTAGTTTATATTTTGTTTACTTTGCCACCCCCCTGACAATTGTAATTGCTGTTTTTTGAATCCACAATACAATATATGAACTATCATTAGCTCCACTGATGCCTGGAAATGTCCTTAAAAATTATAGACCAGAAGTGTCTTCTAAATGTTTGCTGAAACTTGTACCCTATATTAGCGGTATCCTCTACAGCAGAATAATGGAAGAATTGGCTTCAAGAACAAGTCACAAAGGTTCACTTAATGTAAAATATGTTTTTGGTTGAGCCAAATGTGGGTTTCTGGCTAAAACTAACAATTTAGCTTTGTACTGAGAGTAAAAAAAATAGTTTCACAACAATACTTTTAATGCAATTCTTAACCTTAAGAGATAATTGTGTAAAACAATTAGCATAGGATTTAATGGATCAAGTGACAGGGTCAAGTAAAAAGATTAAAATATCCAGTATTTCAATTATCGATCTAACCCGATGTAATCATACTTTACATCAGGGAAACCGCAAATTCACTCCCTCAGTATACCTTTTAAAGGTGGATCCCTAACATCTGCTTATGCTACCAGCTTCTCATAACTTCCATTTATTTTCATCAGATTTAATTCACTCCTAGCTGACTTTATTTTGCTTCCAGGCTGCATTGAGATTTCATGGAGTCACAACACAATCTGAGAGGAAAACTAGGATAACAACAAAATAACCAGAAATACTAACAATAAAATGATCAGTTCTGAGCAGATCCAGCTTTTCCTTCCCAACAGTTTTCCAACCTCTACTTTTTTTTAATAATTAAATTATCCAACAGCCATTAACATGATGAATTACCATTTTCCCCCATGCTGGTAAAACTATTAGTTCTAGAAATGTTACGGTGAAATAGAATTGCCTCAGCCAGAGTGCAGGCATACCATATGCTTTCTGATGCATAATTGTAGATTTTCCCCAAGTTATATTTCCCCTGCATTCTGACTGAGTCTTACATGTCTGATTTCCATAACTGTATGTCAATATCTGTACTCTGATTGGCCGACAGCCAACATTAGCCAGAGTACAGGGATTTTCATATTAATTGTACAATTATTTCTCAATCATACTACAAATATGCAAATATCTCTACTCTGATTGGCTACAATAATCCTTCTTCTCTGTTTGGTTCTTGTATACAAATTTTTAAATTTGTTTTCCAATTACAAAGATGGTTGCCTCAGTTTCTGATTACCTTCAACTAACCCAGAAAAACTATAACATTTATTTAAAAAACAAAAAAAAATTACCAAAAAGCAAAGAAAATAGAGCTGGAAAACTGACGAAGGGGAATACCTCTTGATTCTTTTGTCTTTTTGTCATACATATGTTTACATATATAATTTAAAAAAATTATCAGAAGTACCCAGAAAGAAGGTGGATGACTGGAGTGGAAAAGAGGGGCCCAAAAGGATTTATATGTATTAAGACAATTAACCTTTCAGGAGAGAGAGAAAAATTATTTTTTCCCTTTACTGAAATTAAAATTTGAATATACAATACTAACAGGTTGGGGGTGCATTCTAATAATTAGATAAAATCACAATCCTGGGCTAATAAACCGTAATGCCAGCATCTTCTGCATTCACTTGCTATTAACACCTCAGCTGTCAGCCTGGCAATTCATTCAGCTCAAGATGCACTTATTATCCCACAAAAAGGGAACACTCTAAATAATAAGCATTATTATTTATAACAGAGATACCCAGAGGCCTCAAACTGGATTAGGGTCCCATTGGGCTAGGTGCTGTACAAACTTAAAGGAAAAAATAGTCCGTGCCTTGAAGGATTTGCAATGTAAGGCCCAAATCTGCAGGCTCATACATGTGAACAGGACCGCTTGTCTGTGCAGGGCCCCCCCTGAAGCAGTGTCAGGGCCTTATTTAAGGTAAGAAACAAACGGGTGTTCCAGACAAATGAAAGGAACATGTGGATACCTGTACAATTAGGAGGCTTTGAATACTTTTTTCCTCTCCTATATTTGTAGTTGCCAGCTCTTTTGAGTAATAATCTTATAAAAATGAACAAAAAAACTGAGGTAGTTGATCCTTGGAACATGGAGTACAGGAGCCACAATACAAAAGAACTATACTGATATATAGTCCCACTGTCATAAAAAAAATGCAATTTAAACCCAAGCACTATTCACGGTAAATATTAGAAATGGGGCAGTTTTAAAATAATGATGGTGTATAGAAAAAGATTAATCTTTGTACTATTTTTAGGGATATTCATTTGTGAGCAGGTTGAACTATTACGTTATATTAAAAATGAGTCCTTCTTATATGGCTGATTTACTTAGAGGCAAATTGTGGACTGTCCTGTGTGTAAGTGCAAGTGCACTGGGAGAGGGTGGGGATAAGATGCCCTTACTCCCGCGCTACCTCTGCAGAGTTAGGGACAATAAGGAGGAGTTTTTAAAGAATATTAGGAATAAAAAGAATCCTAACCATGGTACTGTGGTCCATTACTAGACAGAAACGGTAGAATTATCAATAAGACTAAGATTTTGTCATGGTTATGTTTAGTAAAAGTCATGGACAGGTCATGGGCAATACGCAGAAACTCATGGAAGCCGGTGACCTGTCTGTGACTTTAAAAAAAAATAAAAATAACGAAGGGTGGAAGCTGAGGGCATTACTGAAGCCCAAGGAGAGGGGGTGAGGGACCTAGCTCTAGTGTGGGAGGCGGAGGGTCCAGCAATCACTGCCAGCCCAGTTGCCCCAGCTCTGAGCTCCCCCTTGGTGGCTCCAGTATCCACCCTTGCGCACAGCTGAAGGCTGTGGGGTCTCCTGCCACCCGTGGCGGGTCTGAGTTGTGGGGTCCCTTGCGGCAGCTGGAGGCTTCAGGTGCCCCCTCACCCGCGGTAGCTCGGAGCTGTGGCAGGTCTGGGCTGATGGGTCCCTCGCAGCAGTTAGGGACTCCAGAGTCACCTCACTGCCCAGGGCAGCTGATGACTTTGGGGTGCCCCCCCGCCAGCAGCGACTTGGGACTGTGGGGTCCGCCGCTGCCCGTGGCAGGTCTGGACTGTGGGGGCGAACCACCTGCAGGCCTATGGGATCCCCCCACCGCCTGTGGTAGCTGATGACTGCGGGGTGCCCGTGTGACAGCTAGGGGCTGCAGGATTCCCCTACAGCGGCTGATGCCTGCAGGGCCCCCACTGCCCAGAGTGGCTCAGAGCCGGGGGGGCCCTGATGCCCCTACCGCCAATGGGCTGGGAGCCACGGGGTCTCTGCTGTCTGTGGCGGCTGGGGGATCCGGGGTGTCTCTCCACTTGCTGATGGCTTCAGGGTGCCTCCCCGCTGCTGCCTGTGGTGGCTCAGGGCTCTGGGGTACCCCAAAGCCCATGGTTGCTGGGAGGCGCAAGGATCCCCGCTGCCTGTGGTGGCTGGGAGCCTCCAAGTCTCTACCACTGCTGGGTCCCTTCTGCCCACGGCAGCTTGGAGCTGGGGTGCCCCTGCTAGCAGCTGCTCGGAGCTGGCGGCCCCCCCGCGGCCGCTGAGAGCTGCTCCTCCCCTCCCACTGAGAGCCCTTGGACCCTGGCCGCCTGTGGTGGATGAAAGCTCCTAGGTTCCCGTAGCCCCCGGACGCTGAAGAGCATAATTTCATGGAGGTCTCTGGATGCCATGGAATCTGTGACTTCCGCGACTTCTGTGACAGACTCGAAGCCTTAATTATCAATAATAATACAGAAGAGGCAGAGTGTTCAATTAATATTCTGTTCTGTATTTGGGAACTCAGGGACTATGAAAAAGGTTTGGGGGTCATGGTGGATAACCAGCTGAACATGAGCTCCCAGGGCGATAAAGTGGCCAAAAGATCTAATGCAATCTTTGGATGCATAGATAGGGGAATCTCAAGTAGGATCACAGAGGTTATTTCCTCTGTATTTGGCGCTGGTGTGACCGCTGCTGGAATACTGTGTCCAGTTCTGGTGTTCACAATTCAAGAAGGATGTTGATAAATTGGAGAGTTCAAAGAAGAGCCATGAGAATGATTAAAGGGTTAGAAAACCTGTCTTACAGTGATAGACTCAAGGAGTTTAATCAACGTATTTTAACAAAGAGAAGGTCAAGGGGTGACTTGATTACAGTCTGTAAGTACCCACATGGGAACAAATAATTAATAATGGGCTCTTCAGTCTAGTAGTGAAAGGTATAACACGATCCAATGGCTGGAAGTTTAAGATAGACAAATTCTGACTGGAAACAAGGTGTACATTTTTAACAGTGAATGTAATTAACCATAGGAACAAGTTACCAAAAGTCATGGTGGATTCTCCATCACTGACAATTTTAAAATCAAGATCAGATGTTTTTTCTAAAAGGTCTGCTCTGGAACTTATTTTGGGGAAGTTCTATGGCCTGTGCTAGACAGGAGATCAGAGTAGGTGATCACAATGGCCCCTTCTGGCCTTGCTATCTATGAGCTGCTAATGTCCTGCCCTTGCACAGCTGGATAGAGCCTGGATTCCCCAAGTGGCACAGCTGTATACTATACCGTGGCACACACATCGCAACAGGTTTACATCCAGCACAGTTTATACCCACTTCAGAGTAGCAGGGAGACTGGGATGAAGACAGTCACTTGGGGATTCTTCCTTTCTCTGCAACTGGGCTGCTCCAAAGGTGTCACAACACGCTGCCCCATGCTTGGCAGTGAATTGTAATGTCACAATCTAGTCTTTACATGTTGACATGCATTTCAAAAACAACCAAGAAAAAAACACCTTACCATTCCTTCAGCTGGGTTCTGTTTCTCTACTAGTTTGCTGTCCCCAGAACTTTCTTCTTCTGATCGGCAGTTATTCTCTGATTTCTGGTTTAGGAGAGAGGATGATTTTTTATTTTTAAGCAAGTGTTTCAGCAGTTCATTCCCTGACTCCCCTTTTGCTGCTGGGGTGCTGGTGGATTGCGTTGGACTTTGTGCTGAAGAGGCAGGATGCAGTGTGGCCTTTTCTTCTATCGTAATACCACTTTGATTCTCTGTTTTAGGCTCAGCTTGACCAGAGCACTGATCAGATTCTGCCTTTTCCAGTTTAATTTCCTGAATGTTGGCAGGAGCATCTGTTTTGCCCTTGTCAGTCTCAGGATTTACACTCGATTTCGGAGACAATTTCTTTTGGAGCAAACCACTATCGGGAAGCGTACATTCCAGCTCTGAAGAAGGCTGGTTCTCGGCAGCATTTGTTGTTGATGAGCCTGTTAGTTCCGCTGACTCTGTCTCATTCTGATGATGAGTAAGTTCACTGGGTGTGCTAACTGTTGGGGTAGAGGTAGAATCAGAAACAGCTGGAGTTGGTGGTGCAGTTATATCTGAATGTGGAGTTGATGGGGCTTTTATTGACTCAGCATCATCATCCTTTTTCTTTTTTCGTGTCCTTTTCTTTTTTCCTTTCTCTTCTGGAATTATATCAGAGTACAGCTGAATGAGAGACTGACTTGATCCAGGAAAATTTGGTGTGTGGGGTGTGTTGGTGTCTTGGCCACATGGAGGACCACTACCAGCTGCTGGAGGTGTTGCAGGTACACCAGGGGCAAATGGAGGCCTGACTTGGTTCTGCGTGAAGCTGGTCCCAGAGATACTCCCATGGGATTGTTTTACAGAATGGAAGTTAGGGGATCCACTAGGAATTGAAGGTGGTTCAGGTCCAAAAGAGGTAGGCCCCAGTGGTCTTCGCTCATTGCTTTGCATAAAAGTTATAGCAGGTGGTGAGTTCACAGGGCCTTGTTGCAAAACTTGTCCCATTTGCTGCTGTTGATGCTGTGGAGATTGCTGAAGAGGTCGTGGAGGCTGCATGAAATCACAGGGTAGGTCAGAGTTAAAGAAAGGTATCTGAGACAAGGGAGCTCTGTTATTTAATTCTGACCCCATCATGCCATGTTGTTCCATTTCCATCCTCTGCTGCAAAGCCCTCTGTCGGTCCACCTCCTGCATAAGCTGTATTCGTTGCCGTTCTTGCTGCTCTCGTAAACGCTCCTTTCGTTCCCGCTCTTGAAAGCTTTCACTAAATGGGTTATTATCATCAAATTCCACCCTTGGTGGTGGCCCTGACTGTGCATTTGCATTGGATCCTGGCACTGTAGTTGGTGTGCCAGGATTCATTGGCAACTGTGTCATTGGAGGCTGCATCCTTGGAGCTTTGAGGGGGATATGATTTGGAGGAGCAGTGGTAGGCTGCCACCCAGGTAAATTTGGCATTCTGGCTGGGTTGGATTGCCCAGGAATTACAACCGTGTGCTGCTGATGCTGGAGTTGTTGTGCTACCATGGGGAAGTTTTGCTTATTCATTGCTGGTGGTGTTCCTCCTGGAACCATAGGTGGCTGAGACTGGACTCCTGGCATTATAGCATGCGGTGCTATCCCACACTGCTGCTGCTGCTTGATTCGATATTCCTCAATGAGCTCTGTATGTTCCTTTTGCTGTTTTCGAATCTGAAATTTAAACCAGTCATTACTCATCTCTACAAAGTTGTATTTAATATATAATAAACCTCAAATATATAGCATATACTACATTGAAAGTATATTTTATTGGAAAATGAGGCTTGTTCAAGATTATCACTGGAAAACATTAAGCTTTTTTATATTCTCACTTCATGTCCAATATCCACCATGTAAACAAAAAGTGTGTAATCCTCCTCAATGACAATTTCCATACTATTAAGTGATTATACAACATCAACCATGAAGAACCAGAATAAAGGACAATATTTCAGAAGTAGTGCTGATCTCTAAACTATAGTGTCATTATGCAGCACTATTCAAAACTGCAGAGAACTTGCAATACATAGGTAAATAAGAAATAAATTATGCATATAAAATATATCTTACTGCCATTTGCCACGTAGTGACTTTTGTTTTATTTCTTGTGGTTTGTATTCATGTGAAAAAGACACTTAAAATAAAGGCTTTTAAAAAAAGCTCTAGAAGCACTTGAAGTGCATGCTGTATAGAGATATACCCTTTGTATAAATATACAATGGAAGCTTGATTGCAATGGCAATAGGTACTGTGGCTCGATCCTGGAGCCTGCTAAGCACCGTTCAACTTTCAGGCCCAGGTTCAGGAAAACACTTAAGCTCATATTTAAATTTAAGCATGTTTAAGTTCCAATTAAGCATATGTTTAAGTGTTGTCCTTAATCAGGGCCTCACTGACTTCAAAAGGAGAGGAGGAAGATTGGCACCTTCCGGCATCAAATGCAATATTGCTTTATAAAATAACAGAAAAATAAAACAACCTTAACTAATAGGCCACAATCATCTATCATTAATATCATGGTTAGCAACTGTAACAGAAGCATAAGGTTAGAATGAAGTAGAGTATGTGCAATGCATTATTACGGATATGTATAAAAAAATGTTTGTTTTATCTGTGATCTATGGTTAATAAAAAAATAAAATAAATTATATGGAGAGCCGGTTGCTTCATCTTCCCATCATATCTGTCTCCACAGAATTGCACCAACATCCTTCTAAGATAATGCTCTTCCGACAAATTGGAAAGAAAAAGCAACAAACATTCTATACTTCAAGAATGGAAATCCATTCTAAGGAGATACGATAAGACAATTGCTGAATTATGACTTGCAGAATACTGTGCCCAATACTGCTGGTCACAGATACAAGGCCTCAGTTCATGGGAGCACTTAAAAATACATGCTTAACTGTAACCCTATTGATTTCAATGGAACTTAAAAATGTGATGAAAGTTAAGCACATGCTTAAGTACTTTGATGAATCAGGGCCTAGGCCAGGTATGTCAAACAGAGTTTGTGGGCTGGATCTAGCCACGTGATGTAGTTATGTAACTTACATGATGGCCTCACACATTGCAGAATCCTTCACTGTTTTTTAAAAAAAAGTAAGTTTCTAATCCTCATTGCTGCAGAGATTACTTTTCAACCATGAGCAGAGGTAAACTGATGTCACAATGTTTGCCTCAGTCTGCAGTCAGACTGAAACAATGACTAAAAACTGTGAACGCCTCTCTCCCCATTAATCTATTAGGAGTGTCAACTCTAAAGCTCAATGGTGACACTTTAGTGGCAAAATTAACTATTTCACTGCTAATCATTTCAGCACATGAAGGGGGGGGGGGGAGGGATTGGTAGTTGTTGTAGGGAAGGAGATACTGAGGGTAGAACAGAAATGAGAAGATACCGTAAAGGGAGAGAAACAGAAAAAATATGATGAGGAAGGAAGAGAAACAAAAGGCAGAAGTAGCAGTGGTCTGAAGTGGACCATATTTTCTTAGTGAATGAGTGTGAATACTATAATAAGGTATAGTATAAATAATAAATAAAGCCTTAGTTACTTCAGAAAGAATTCACTGGCTCCTTAATCTCTGTGCAAACCTTCCAATGACTTCAGTGGGATATCTGCTGTGGATTGAGGGCAATATAAAGTCTTTAAATTATATCCCGGCTCACAGATCATAACACAAGATGGAATGTGCTCCTCTCCTCCAGATGAGTTTGATACCCAGGCTTAAATTCTAAAGAATAAGGAAGAAGCTCCTAAACTGCACTCAGCACAGTTCTGGTATCATATTTTTTCTGAACTGTATCTATTTTATATAGTGACCATATAACATGATAAGCCCTCTCTTAGTATTTACTATGAATTTCTTGTTCACAAAACAAAGATCATACAAAAATACTAAATGTAAGGAAAGAAGGCATTTAAACAGTAAAATGTAAAATAAATGACACACAACTGGCTATTACAAAGATAGAATGATATCAAGTGCACCTCGTGATATGATAAAATCTGAGAGAAAAGCCTGAGTCAATGGAAATATAGCCCTGTATTTCAAGATATTCCTATTCTTGTATAATTAACAGTGCGTCTGAATTTTGCATCCAGGTCCTTTATAGACTCTGGCTTTCCTTCACATTGCTCCCGTTCACTCTCTCTCTTCCCAAACTCCTAAGACAAGTTTTTTTCCACTGCTAGTGTAAGTGGTTTTTCCTATGGCTCCAGTAGTGTTGAGAAACTGAATCTCATAAATGACATTACTGTGTGAAACATGAGGGTTTTTGGTGTTTGTTTTTTATGTGAGTTGCACTTTGCATATCTAGTGGATTTAAAGAAAAAAGTAATCTTACATCTTAATATTAAACAGAAAAGATGTGTCCTGTTTTTGTTTTTCCAAATTGTTACCTGTTCTAGCTGCTTTTGGACCATACTTTGCTGCTCAGTAACGTGCTTAAGCTGCTCTGCATCTTCTTCTGGGAATTCGCGGCCAGCTTTTTTGGCAGTACGTTGTTTTGCTGAGAGCGCTTTTTTTGATTTTCTGTGTGCTCCAATTTGCTCTTCAAGGTATTTCTGTTGCATTTGAAGAAGTTGTTGTGTTTCTTGAAGCCATTCTTCATATTGCTTTCTTTGTGAATCATCTGGTGGGAAAAAGTAAACACAAGGAAAGTAACCACTGATACTATACTAAGGACCCTTGTTTTAAAAGGAGGAGTTATTTATTGTGGCTGTTACATTTTCTCGGTACAGCACAAAATTTAAAATAACTGTATCCACCAAAAATGCATGAAAAGAAACAGAACTTCTAAGAAGGCTTTCAAATCCAAACTGGTATCTAAGCCCTGCAAGTCCCCCCAAAACAATCTCTACACCATCATTCCATCCATCTCCCAATCGGCCCCTGACACAGGAGAAGCCTAGGAGCAAAGGCGAATCTAGTACCACGATCTGGTTGCCACCAAATTTCGGCTCTAGTGGATCCAGAAGGGAAACTGACCCCTTACTTTGCCACCAGCCCCTTCATGTTTAAACTAAGCTTAAGGACTTCAAATGCTCATAACACCTGGGGAGGAGTCTCTCAAACAGTTAGAATACAAAGGGTGTGGAGCTTTCTAGGGTAAAAACATCACCTTATTTCAACTGAAATTGGCTGGTAGCCAGCCAAAATCACAGAGCACAGGGGTAACAGTAGTAAAGGCATGGAAATATAAAGTTATATCCAGTAACAAATCACCTCACCTCTGTCCACAGATGTGTTTTAAAGCATTTAAAATTGCATTCTGTGAAAATGGAATCTCTTTATAACATTTTTAATGTAAGAGCACCAGGAAATGGAAGAAACAAGGACAAAATGCAGGGATTTGGCTCATTTCTTGGAAATCGCTGAGAAAAATTAAACTGCATGAGATATTTGTAATCTCAAGCATCTACAGAATTATTAATTAAAATACAAACTGTTTTTAAGAACTATTAAAGTCACTACAAAAAAATCAACTTAAAATGTGTGTCAGTGTTTATTTATTTATTTTTTATTTGTCCTTTGTGTACAATGCACTTTTCCCCCAGTTCACAGTCAAAGGCCTCAAGTCCCAAATGGCTTTGTATCACAGAAACTACCCTGTTTGGTAGATGTTACTCTTTTTCAGTGCTCATAAGTGTAGTTTGGTTATCAGGGTCACTACAGAGTAACCCCAGGCTCCTATGCCCATCTCCTGGGGACGTAGCACGCTACCATAGATTCTGCTTACTGGCAACGCACATATTAACATCTGGTTAATAGCAACATTTTGCTGGGAACTAATCCCGGCCCATTTACTTTAATGTTAATGGGATCTGGTTACTGGCAATGGCAGGCCTCTTAAGAACATTTTTTGGAAGAAAGGCTCCAGAACAGGCAGGTCTGCAAAGCCGCAGCCAGGGAAGGAAGTTCTGGAACCTGCCACATGAACCTGCCTGTGCCCAGAGCTCAGCACAACCCACAGCTTCCTGCACCCTGCTAAGGGGGGCTGTACCCAATGAAGGAAGAGCTGGGATGTGTTGAGCCTCAACCCCTTGGGAGCACAGGGAGAGGTATTGTGCAGCTCTGTGGACCCCCAAGGTCTCTGCTCCCTGTAGAAAGCCTTGGCATCTGGGCTGGAACCTCCCTCCCCACTGCTGCCCTGCCTGTAGACAGGTTCGTGGGGCCGCAGCCAGGGAAGGAAGCACTGGGAATGTGTCTTTCCTGGCTGCAGCCCTGCAAACCTGCCTTCTGCTTATTGACAAATGCGGTATAATGACAACTTTTTGCCAGCAACCGAAGGATTGCTAGTAAACAGAATCTACTGTACTTCTAATAATATTCTCAGCTGCTCGCAGTCTGGGATCGGAGAAAAGGAGGCCAGGTCTGGGAACAGTACCAGTTTCCTTACATGATAGCACTGAGGCAACAGACAGAGTAACCAGAAAAACAGGGACAGAACTCCTTATAAAAATGATTTGCAGATATTCTTATGATATACAATGGTTTCGGCATGTGATCCAATACCCACCATATTCGACCTTAGCTATCTATCACTGCATTACAGGCAGTTGCAGAATCCAGTGTGTCTATTGAATCAATTCTGACAGCTAGCCACACTCTCAATGGACACCTAAATATTTTCAATGCTAGATTAGATTCTGTATTTAATAATATTACCCAAGGTGACAACTGAGTGGAAATGTTACAGTATAACTTTGTGGATATGGAGAAAAGATGTTTGGCTCAGAAAAGTGACAATGAACATACTGAAACATTAACATATGCTAGTTAAGGGTAACTGCTTGTTGCAACAAAAAAACAGAGGGTGGGATTTTCAAAAGTGCTCAGTATTGGGCCCAGGTCTGGTTTATTATAGTTAAATTAATGCTGAATAGTACTGAAAATCCTTTCCAGAAAGTCTAGAAAACTTGAGTGAAGTTTCTAACTGCATTTTGTGCATTGTGCCTCCAGTATCTGGAGGGGGAATCTAGCCACTTCTGTTTTGTTATTATTAAATCACTGATAGAGATGTTTTGCAGAGATAAAAGCTTCTTAGAATATGTAAAAAAAAATGTTCAGTATTTAAATTTACAGATAAATCTCTCTCATGATAGAGTGTAACACCTAGTTTGTTCTGGGGGCAAATGAAATATTAGGTATATCAACTAAAATAGACACGTTTCCAAGTATTTTTAAAATCACCAAATCTGGATGTATAAAATTGCTCTTCCTTTAGGTAGAGGCGCCTGCTCTTCGTTTTTCTGGTTTCCTGACAATTCCAAAAAAAAATTTTTTTTTTTGGACTGATGATGCAAAAACCTTTTTGGTTCTTAAATTAAAAATGACTTGGGTTATTTTGGATAACTATTCCAATAAATATAGATCCAGCAGAGTCATCATTAGATTTTTGAAACAGCTGACTGTAGTTTAATATATAATTAATTACTATTCTTACGCCATTGGAAAATACTAATTATTCGATGTGATTAATACTATCACAGATTCATATTGTATAAATTTCCATCTTTTCTCACAATGTTTTTGAGAATTTTTTGTAGAAAAAACATTAATATGAAGTTTTGATATTGTTTTAGTGAATTAAGATTTTGTCTTTTGTTTTAATACCATGAATTAATACCATAATCATGAAAGGATAAATTTTAAATAAGCCAAAGAATTAGTGGAGCTAGGAAAATATTTGTTGGCAATCAAGTATTTCCCTTTAAAAAAGAAACTGCACTATGAAACCCTAAATTCATACACAAGAAATTATAAAATTTATACTTACTGACAAAACCAGGACCAAAATTTGGAGGATTAGGCCTAGAAATCTGAGGCGTCAAACTTCCATCCTAAAAATCAATAAAATGTATAAGCAAAGTGATGAAACCATAATTCATTTTAAGAAAAAAATAAAATATTCACCATTTAAAAAAAACACTTCTGCTGTAACTCTCATATCAAGTTATGTTACCTGTGTGATTGCTTGCTGTATAAGATTCTGGCCTTCGTTAGTCTGCGTTCCCGGCATTGGCTGACTCATAAAGGGAAACCTATTGATATACAAAGATCAGCTATAACATAAACTTTTAAAGCTGGTAAGCACTTCAGTACAGATGCATTGTTTCAAATTATTTTGACCTAAAATAAAACTTCCAAACGTTTTTGAGATATTTGTTTGAACTACTACATCCTAATTACTTGCAAAACTTTGAAAATAATATTTCTTATTTCACCCTTGTAACACTTTGTCCTCAATTCAACCTGTTGTGCCTTATAATTTATGAAGGCATGAATTAAAAATGGCTTAAGTTGTCTTACACCAGGGACGACCTGGCTTTTCCTAGTGGTGATCATACATAAGGGCAGCTGAATACATGCAGATGACTTGAGAAGTCTTGGTGCTTGATTTTTAAATGCTATGTGATGTAAAAAATAAGATTCAACGTGCTTAGATACTACAGCATAAATACCTACACAGATTAGGATAGATAGCACATTTGGGCATTATAAATCATTTTTTAAAAGGCCCTGCTGCTAAACTTGGACAATTTAACTCTAGGGAGAAACAACAAATAGAATCTCGAAGAGCTTAACCACAATGACAAGACAGAGGAGGATGGAATTTGTCATGGGACTGGGTCCTAGATCATGGGCTTTAAATATCATAATCAATTCCTTTTATTGCATTTAGAATCATAGAGGAAGCCTGTGCTCATAGTTATCCTACCCACTGAGGATGGGTGCCACTACAATCTGCACTAGCACAAGTTTCTAAGTGCTCTTCTAGGGTAGCTCCAAATGGACAAGGTTGCAGTAATGTAGCTTGGAAGTGGCAAGGGCATGGACCACCATGGTGAAATCTGAATTACTAACAGTCAGCTTTATTACAGTATAGAGTAGACTTATGAGGGAAGTGGCAGAAGCTCCACTACTTGGTCCATTTAAAATTAGTCTAGATAAAAGCACTAGGAAATTTATTGTAGCAATAATAATAAAATAACTAGATCTTAAATAGCAATTTTGATTCATAGATCTCTAAGCATTATCTATCATTATACATTTTACAGATGGGGAAACTGAGGTAGAGAGAGATGAAGTGGCTTGTCCAAAGTCTTACAATAACTCAGTGGTAGAGCTGAAAATGGAACCCTGGTCTTCTGAGTTTCAGTCCGGCGTCCTGTCCACTAGATCATGTTGTCTTTACATAGGGAGCATTACTCTATTGGCATGGAGTATGAGCTAAATGATAACACCGGCCTTTTCCACATGCTTATTTCTATGATTCACTGTGAACAGTTGTGATGGTCTAATAACTTGCTGATGCTGTGGCTGAGCATGACTTTCCAGACCCCAGAGGGACAAGGTGGGTGAAGTAATATCTTTTACTGGTGAGAGAGACAAGCTTTCCAGCCACGCACAACAGTTTTTCAGGTCTGTGTGGCTTGAAAGCCAGTCTCTCTCACCAACAGAAGTTGGTCCAATAAAAGATATTACCTCACTCACCTTGTCTCTCTAATATCCTGGGACTGATACGGCTAGAACTATACTGCATACAACAATTTTCAGAGTCCACTGGCAACAGTAATACAGGAAAGGTGTATAAACATTTTCTGTTCTAATTAATCCAGTTTTCTTTTACTTCCCTCCATGCCAATTTCAATCAGTTGCAGGTCATATTGTAAACTATGGTGACCTGCAAGAGTGATATACATAGGGAGGAGCCATCTAGTCTCCGGTCTATTGATGCTGGGAGCTAAAAGATTATAATACTTTGGGTCACTTTTACTTTTCTACTTTAAACAATAGTGTCATCTTTTGCCTACCTGTTCATAACCATTGGTGGCATCCCCATATTGCTCTGTGCCATTACTTTATTGATCCCTTTAAGAGCTACCATTTTCGCTTTCATTATGGGATCAGTGATTGCATCAAAATCTATGAAACAAAAATAGTAAAGGGTGAATTACACAGCTGAACATTCTGATTGTACACTACCAACATAATGCAGATTTCCAATATTGGAAACATTGGAAACATAAAAGCTGTACAACTGCATTACAATCATGTAACCATGAGTATTCAAATTAATTTTTCTTCTTCACTTTATAACTAGCAGTTAATATGCAGGTTTATGTATTCTATAAGAAACTTGCACTTCAGCAAATATCTCAGAAATAGGATTGGCAGTGTCCATTATAACAAGTGGAATAACTTTCATTGCCACGGTGAGCCAAGAAATGCAAAAGAAGAGAGGCTGCAACAGGACACTTGGCCAGAGGGTGAATCCATTAAATTATACACATCACCAAGTTACTGCAGGTATTTGGCAGAGCTGCAGTTGTCACCATGAACAGTGACATGAGGGAGGAACTTACTGCTATTATGAAGCAGAATTTATATATAAAAAAATCAGAAAAAGGAGTCTGACTTGTGCATTTAGTAGGCATTATTGATATTGAGACAATATCAGTGACAGTTAGTCAGGAAGCCCATTGTGTTTGGACACCTGTACCACCCATTGACTCAGTATGTTTTTAGCATTTTCATATTGCATTAATGGCTGTGGATTAAAATATGTGTTTTATACATCTAAATACTATAAATGGATATGCTGTGTTACACCAATAAGAACAGATTGCCAGCTGCTATTCTGAACTTTTCTATTCTTTTTTTAGTACATGCTGAATAATTTTTGCCTAGGTTCAATGTGGGTGAGTTAATAATTGTACTTGGTTCTTATATATAATAATTTATATACATTTTATTTATAAAGCACTGCTTCCTCTGAGGCAGCTAAAGTACTGCACAACAATGTAATTCATTCATCATAAAACAGTAAAAAGACAGATGAAAGGTCAAATAATAGAATACTTTTCATCTGAGGCTTACTTTAAAAAAAAATAAAATAAAGGGAACATTACCCCCATCTCACATATGGGACACTGAAGCATAAAGAGGTTAAGCGACTTGCCCAAGGTCAAACTGAGGCTACGTTTACACTGACGGCGGCAAAATCGCCGCCACCAGATATATCGATTGAGCCGTCAGTGAGACCCGTTCAATCGATCAGGAAGTCGACTGAGTAAGTCCACCCCCTCAAGTAGCGAAGCGCTGAGTCGACGAGAATGCTGTTCCCGTTGGCTCAGCGCAGTGTGAACAGTGCACAGAAGGGAAGCTGAGCAGTTGACGTCAGTTACGCAAACTACTCTGCGTAGTTTGCGTAACTCCCGTCGACTGCTGCTGAATCGCGCGGTCAGTGTGAACCAGCCCAGAATTTCAATAGAACTGTGTGTAAAATCCTAGCCCAGCTGAAGTGAACAGGATTTTTGCCACTGACGTTAATAGAAGCAGAATTTCACCTATATGCTTAATTTCCACTCTCCTGCTGTAACTACTAGTCAAGTTGCTCTGCTTGATGCCAGCTACAAACTCAGTTTCAAATGCCTTTACACATCTGTTAACAGCCAGTCATTTTTTTTGTATATATTCTTTTGGTGTTTAGTGAACTAACCAGCACCAAAAAAGATATCACATACATACCAATATTGGGAAAAAAGGGCTCTGAACGCTGACGAATCATGGCTTGCATCTGTCGCTGCTGCTGCTGCTCCTGCCTTTCCTGATCTAAAAGATCCTGCAGGAGAAGTGGCTGCTCCTCTAGCAAAAGAGGTCTCTCCCGATTTTGCTGCTGGGCTAAAGTTTGAGGGAGCATTATCTGCTGGGGACCAGATATGCCACTGGGACCAGGGCGGTTTGCCAAAGTCACAGCTTGATTGCCAGGTTGTCCTGTCCCAAAGCTGTGATTAGTTGACTGACCTTGGATAAATCCTGGATTTACTGTTGCCCCTTGAGAGAAGCTATGGTTTATTCGTGGAACCACGGCCAGATTAGAATTTTCCAAGATTTGTCCAGCAGGCGTCATTAGGGTTTGTGAAACACCCGACACATGATTTGTTTGTGTTGCAGGCAAAGACTGAGGTGGAGAGCCCAATGCCCTTACTTCAGAGTTATCTGAACTCTCGTTGGCCAGCAGACTTGAAAGGACTGGTGTGGATCCAGAAATACTGCAAGAACTTATAACACTCTGAGCAGGCAACTGAGCAGGGCCCTGAACAATATTTGGACTACACACGGTTGTTTCCTGATTCGTAGTAATAGTTTTGTCAGGTAATTCTGCATTACTAGGCTGCACAGGAGCATTTAACTTTGTTTCAGGAGCAAGCTGAGTGCCTGCAGATTCCACATTTCCATCACTTTTTTCATTTTCAGACTTTGTTTCCTCTAATGAGTTTGGAGAAAGCACTTCTGTTTTAATCTCACTTTCCATAGCAGATTTCTGCTGTGGAGAAAGTGCATCAGCAGGAACTGAAGTTTTATCACCTTGTTCTTTCTGTTTTGGTTCTTCTGTCTTGCTCTGGATATCTAATTTGTCGTCTATAGGAACACTAAGATCCAATTCCTCATTAAACATACTTTTTTTATCCCCCAGATCAAGTTCTGGGTCTGTGTAGGCAATTATGTCAAATTCCCCTGATCTCAGAAGGTCATCAAGGTGAGGATCATTGGTTTCCAGAGTATCTAAAGTGTCCAACTCATCTCCTTTCCCATCCTCTGGATCTAGATTTAGATTTTCAAGATCCTCATCATCTAAATCCTTGACTTCAACCCCATCAAGGTCTTTGACATCTAAATCTTTTACAGAGGGATCATCAGGATCAAGTTTCTCTTCTAATCCATCAGTTGGCTGGTTGGGAATTTGTAGATTCCCTGGTGCTTCAGTGGATGTAGATGTTGGCAAAGGAGTCCCTGAAAAAGCATCATTAACTGGGGGATGACTTAAAGAACGCATGACAAGCACAGGTGGATGCTCATGATTAATTTGATCTTGTTGAGATTGTGGCAAATGCTCCAAATTTGTAGACATCTGTAACTGGTTAGTTAGACCTTGAGGATTACGTCTCACTGGATCTGTGTGTCTTGGGCCCTGAAAGTCCTGCCGAGGTATAAATCCTGTATGCCGCTGATGCTGGGGTGCTGTATCCATAACATTAGCAGCAGAGGGATTAAAGGGGAGTCTCGGTCTCCCATCAGGGGCTCTGTGACGTAACTCAATGAATGCTTGCCCCAGTATATTGTGTTGCTGAACCTGAATACCCTGTGGTGGAAAATGCTGAGACAGTCCAGCTGTACTATTCATTTGTGTGTTGTTCAATGGTCTAGGCATATCTATAGACAAAGATCTTCTCAGCTGTGGTGGAACTCCAGCACGTTGGATTTGCTGTTGAGGCCCAAGAAAACGTTCTTGACCTGTTGGTGGACCATTGCCACCACCTGGAAACCCAAATCTGAAATAAAAGATTTATTAAAGAATTAATTCTCTTGATTCATTTGGACCACCTGATCTGGCATATTTCACAAAATGACTAATTGCCTACATGTTTTGCATACTGTGTTCTTTGGACATTTTTTTTTTTTTTGACCAGTTAATCTCAAATTTAAGTGAGCTTTATGAACAGAATAAAAAAATTACCTAAATTAACTGCATTAATAATGTTTTATTAAATAACGTTTTCTGTACCAACCCCTCAACCCAAATAACATCGGATAATAATGCTTCTTACCGCAAAAACTATCTTGATAGACATGTCATGTTTTCATTGAACTCAGTAAATGTAAATAAAATTTGGGGCCCAACCCCCAAATATTTCAGTATTGATATTTATTTCACATCTTGGCACGACTTAAAAAATAATGACGGAATACAAGTAGTTTCTTGATTGTGTATACCTTACACATGAGGACAATACTATTTCATTGATTCCATATTCAGAAATCAAAACTGAAGTTGGATTAAATAATTTTCTTTATAAATGCCTAAAAATGCAGTTTTGTGGGCCTTGTGTGCACACATGGCATAATGCAAGGAAAAAAATTCCCACGCTTCATCTCCCCCAAACTGACAAAAAAAAGTATTGCATACAGTTTTATCTAAGTTTTAATTGCTGAATAATTTCCGGTAACAGACACTATCAACTTAGTGCAAAAATATAGACTGCAATACCTCAGATGTTACATGCATACTTTTATATCTGGACTTCAATGTGATTACACATGTGCTTAAAGCTAAACAGATGCATAAGTCTTTACAGGATTGGGGCAGTGGTAGGTCAATTATATCAATGTTGAACCAGCGATTTTACTGGAAATCTCTATAATAGTTTAGAACTGTTTCTTAAACACTTTAATTTTTAAGAAATCAAAAATCATACCTAAGACCATGAGGCCTCATCCCCATGGCAGTCATATCTCCTGGAAATTGGGGTCTATTAAACTGTTCATCAGCAGGAAATGGACCGCATTGATCTTTTGGGAATACTGTGAATCTTGGACCACTAGGAGGGATGATGGATGCTCTAATATTCCCAGGATAGGGAGGAGGAGGTCGGTTAAAAATTTGATTTAGATTTTCTTGCGGCCAATGTTGATGCGGAGATGCATGGGGAGGCATAGTTGGATCCTGTAGTGCTTTTTCCTGACGGACAGCATTCTTCTTCTGCTGTTGCTGCTGCAGAATAATTTCACGCAACTTCTGGCGCTGGTTTAAAAAAATATTATGTTCACTATTGAAATAAATATACTTTCAAAATGTTATAATCTATTGGGTAAAGTCCTCCAGAGCTAAGCATTTTGTATAAAAGGAACAATCTTTCCCCCACTCATCAGGAAAAAACCCTCTACAATTCCCATTGGCAATTAACCAAAAACCAGATCATATGATTCAGGGAATTTGTAAGAGACTAGTGAAACCTTTCACCTCAAGGCCTCCTATTCACCAAGTGTCCGTTGATAAGCTGCACAGTAAATTGCTTGACCACACTGTGGTTCGTTATGAAATATATTCAAGAGCCCAAATAACCAATACCAATCAGGTTTATTGCTCAAAGTCAATAATAGCATAGTGCAGGAAGAAAGAAGCTGGTCTCATATTAAGCCTAAGAAGCCTTCTCATTCAGTGTTCTTAAATTCAATTACAAAGAAGGTGCTCCCAAAGTTACACTCCTAAAGCTATTCTTTTTATACTCGTCCTCTTTGTAAGTAAAAAGGAACTCTGTATATCATCTGAAACTAGATTTAACCAATCCACTGTCTACCTTGCTTTTCTGGTACCATGGTGCACGCCCATCTCTTTGTTCTGAATATAGGCATTCCAGGTACCAAAGGCACTTCCTAGGTTTGCACCAGGGTAGAACAATCATTTATCATGTCCTTTTCCTTTGGGACTTTCCAGTACGGATGTGAGAGAGTAACTCCCTACTTGTTATGGTAAAACACGCATACGTTTAGATCCTGACAGTCTTCCCATCTACTTAAGCCAAAGCTTACTTCAACTAAAGCAAGGTGTTATGGGATACTGGACTTGGCTGAACAGAATTGTGGGGAGAATATAATACATTCAGTTAACGTAAGAACCCGAACACTAACATTAATGCTATGCCTAATGTATATGTCTTGGCTAACAGGCAAGATTTACTAATGCTAGCACAAGAAGCTGTCATTCACACTGTTGTGCCCCAATGGTGCCCTTGTGGCATAAGGAAAGGTGCATTCTAAGGGAAGGCAGGTGATCAGCAGTCCTGCTAGGGAGAACTGCTTTTGGTTTAACAGCAGTGGCAGACATTACCTTGGCCAGGCCCCCTTCCTGGCCTGCACTGTCAGTTTTTAGGCTGCATTAGTCTCCTAGAGCTTCTTCACACAAAAGGAGATTAAGCTGCTTTCCACAACTCTAACCTCATCCCCATCCCAAGGTAGACTTTCTGCCTTCCAGTCTTTACCAGAATCTACACTACCATAAGCCCAGAAGGAATTTGATCCCAGGTCAGCAGTGATCAAGAGACCTTACTATCTAACATTTATCTGTTATTTGGCGGTTCATGTCAATGGTTCTCAACCAGGGGTACGCTTGCCCCTGGGGGTACACAGAGGTCTTCCAGGGGGTACATCAACTCATCTACGTATTTGCCTGGTTTTACAATAGGCTACATAAAAAGCACTAGCGAAATCAGTACAAACTAAAATTTCATACCAACTATGACTTGTTTATACAGTGAAATGTAAGTACATTATTTATATTCCAACTGATTTACTTTATAATTATATGGTAAAAATGAGGAAGTAAGCAATTTTTCAGTAACAGTGTGCTGTGACACCTTTGTATTTTTATGTCTGATTTTCTAAGTAAATAGTTTTTAAGTGAGGTGACACTTGGGGTACGCAAGACAAATCAGACTCCTGAGAGGGGTACAGTAGTCTGGAAAGGTTGGGAGCACCGATTTATGTGACAAGAATTAAGCAGAGCACTTTTGAGATCACAACTATTTCTGACCATTATTTAATCATTTGCATGAGTAACTGCCCAGTTTCAATGTACACTATCACACCTAAATTTTTTTGAAAATCTGGTACATAAAATGTAATAATTAAGCTTCAGATTTAACACACTTCTCAGGTAAATGGCAGCAGTTTGCATCTCACTTGGGGTCTGATCCTTCACCACTCAAGTCAATGGGAGTTGTGCCATTGACATCAATGAGTGTAGGATCAAACTCTTAGGATACGTCTACAGTGCAAATTAAGGTGTAATAATAGCATGAGTAGGCATATATATATTCTAGCTTTAAACAGTGAAGATGTGGGGGCATGGGCTAACTGCCCCAGTACAACCCTTTTAGGGCCCTAGGAATATACTTGGATTGATAGCCCACACTGAAGTCCATGTTGCCACATCTTCATTAGTACTGCTAAAAAGTCCTAGCTAGATCAAAGCTAGCATTGGAATGACTACCCACTCTACGGCATCACCTTAATTTATGGTGTATAAATACCCTAAGAGCTGCTGTTTCAGATTCTGATTTGGTCAGGTGGGCCAGAAAAACATGTCAAGTGACCTGGGGCTGTCCCATAGGCTTGGCGTTCCACACCCGACGTATAACAATATAAAGTGACATTTTAATAGCACAAACATCAACTTATATATTGAGCTCACCTGTCTTAGTTTCTCTGTGTCTGCTTGAGACATGTTCATGGTATTCTGTGTATCTGTTACTCCCGTAGTTGGTGGTGGGCCAGAAACTTGTGAGACTGTGGAAAACTGCTGTCCTTGAGAGCTCATTGGAGAATTTGCAGATGCAATAAAGTTGCCCTCAGATCCAGACCTTTGCTGATCAGCTTCGTGGGCATGTTGACTAGTTCCAAAAGTTTCTGGCTGAGGTCTTGGAGTCATTGGAGGCTGATCATAAGGATCACGTGCTGGGGTTGCTGGAGCATGGCTAAATGATTCTGTTACAGCAGGTCCTGCTGGTCTTGGAGTTTGTGAACATGGATCTGGAGGTCTTACAAAAGTGCCCTGCAGAGCAGCTCCTCTGTTATGGGATGTCTGCAGGAAAGGATCTCGATTTGGCATTAGTCCTGGTCTTACCGTGGGTCTGTTAAAATTCTCTGGAATCCCTGGCCTTGGAGTTTCTAGTGGCTGAGAATAAGGGTCATTAATAACTGGCCTGGGTGTTCCAGGAGGTTGAGCATATGGATCAGAATGTCTCTGATTTGCTGGAGACTGAATAAATAAATCTGCTGGCTGTGCTGGTCTTGGTGTGGGTGGTTGCTGCATATATGGATCAACAGTGGTGGGTCGAGGAGTTCCTGGAGCTTGGGAATAAGGGTCAGCAGCTGGCCGGGGAGTTCCTGGAGCTTGGGAATAAGGGTCAGCAACTGGCCGGGGAGTACCTGGAGGTTGGGAATAAGGGTCCTGAGAGGCTGGCCTTGAAATGGGTCCAGACTGAGAGAAAGAGTCATTCTGCTGTCGCATTGCCCGGGGTGGATGGGCAAAAGACTCCTTTATTGCAGGGTGAGGAGTCAGAGGAGGCTGGCTATATGGATCACTAGACTGATTGTGGGAAAAGCTATCCACTGGTCTTGGTGTCAAAACAGGCCTTTCATAGGGATCAACAGCAATGCGTCTTGGTGTTGGTGGCATTGATCCATAAGGATCTTGTGGGGACTGTGGTGGGCGCATTGGAGTTTTAAAGGGTCCAGGGATACCATCAACAACGGGAGTAGGAGTCAATGGTGGTCGTGCATATGGATCAGCAGGAGTTAGTCTCTGTCTTTGAAACATATCTGTTCTAGGAGCTGGTTTGGTGAATGGATCATTGCTTCCAGTTGTCAAAGGAACTTTCCCTGATTGTTCCATAATTATTGGAGATCTTGGTACCCCCAATGGTTTGGAAAACTGATCTGCTGCCATTACAGGTCTGGGTGTATCTGGTGGTTTTGCATAGGGGTCATTGCTAACTGGAGATGAAGAACATGAATCTCTGACTGGTGAAGGCCTGCTTCCTGCTGGTTCATTTACTTGAATGGGCCTGGATACAGATGAGGGTGGTGGACAGATATCCACTGGTGTAATGGTATTTCTTCTAACAAAGTTTTGGTTAACAGATGGTGGCCTAGGTGTTCCCACCATTTTAGCATATGGATCCATTGGAGAGGGTGGTCTAGAGCTTGTAGAACTTGGAGGAAACATCTGTTGTGGTGCAGGCTGAGGAGTCTGGGACTGAGCTAGAGGATCCTGTACTGGCAGTCTAGTTGGGGTAGCGGGTGGAGGTGGTGCTTGTGGTTTTAAGAACACATCATCTGAGGATACTGAAGTAGGGGTACCAGGTAGTTGTTGTTTTGTAAATAGGTCTTTGTGGAATGTCTGTTGAGCAGGAGACATACTTCCATTGCCAGTCTGAGGCGTTAAGGGACTCTGTATCCCACTGCTAGGTGTGTCTGAGCCAGACTGGTTCAGAAGCTGTTGTGAACCAAACTGTTGTTGTTGCTGCTGCTGCTGCTGCTCATTTTTCACTTGCTCAAGTTTCTGTGTGGCTTCAATTTTGGCTTGCTGCTTACTTTTCTGACGCATTTGCTGGTTTAAGATGGGAAGAGAAAATGTTACATTTATTAGTCCAGGGAACATAAGCAAGGGCATTTTGGTGACTGAACATCAACGAATTAGCATCTTTAGAGACATATGAGATCAGTTAAGAATAATTTAAAAGCTTAAGTACAGTGGGGGCAGAATGCCTGGTCATTTATGAAACTAAATTACACTGGCATGCTCCCCACTGACTGATTGGGGAAGTGTATTTCCAAGGTTCTGAAAGGAATAAAGCTGCTTGCCAGCCTGCCATACTGAAGAAGTGATGCAGCCTCATTGACAAGATGTAAAAAGGCTTTCAGAAAAGTGCCAGCCTCATTTAAAGTGAGAGTCCCCAGGATGAGGGCCTTTCCTGTGACGTATAAGAGAAAAGGGCATACACCATTGTTCTTGGCTAGCCCCCCAGAGATAAAGATAATTAATTATGTTTTCAGAACCAACCGAAGTGGTAAAAATAAGTCACAAATATTTTTATACACCTTTTCTGCTTTTGACCAAAATCTTCACTCTATAGAGAGCGTATATTATGAATTAATATTTCCTTCCTTGGATAGATTAAAATTGATTTTAATCCATTAAGCACAGCAATTACCAATTAAAAAAAAAGGTCCCACAACAATAATAAATGACCAGATATAACACACCTGTCTGAATTTCCACTCCTGCTCATGTTCTGATTCCCTCTGCTTCAATGGATCTTTAAAGAGATCTGAGTCGATTCGAGAGCTATGATCAATGCTATCCTGTTGCTGCTGCCTTTTCATGGAGTCATTTGACATCTGCACTTTATTGATGCGCAGAGCAGCTCTATTATCTCTGGCTTTTTGCTGAGAAAATATAAAAATACAAGTAGTTTTTCTTGTTTTCTTTTGATAAGTGTAAGTACTGCACCTATAACCAAATTATTTACAATTTAATCACACACAAGCATGGACAAACTAGGTTACTCTCTTGTAACCAAAACTACTAAATGCAAGTTTATAGTCTCTACAAAAGCTGCAATGTGGGATTTGTGTACGCCAAATCATGTAGGGCAAAGAAGTCATTAGCAGTAGAGACTTTAAATGTAGGTACATGCAGCACTGTGCCAAAGAAATACAAATATCTCAGTACACCCTTCACATCTTATATTTGTGTGGTCCCAAATCTGAAGACAAGATGGTGGCTGATGGGTAAGATGAATCAACAGAGGTTTATTTGGACTCATCTGGAGAACTTCAGTTACAGGAGAATAATATGCATTAGTGGACTACATTAAATAGCCTCTATGCATCCCACTCTGAATCAGGCTAGCAGTACAAGCAGAGGGTTAAGGACAAAGAAAAATTGGATTGCGCAATAACAACTCTTCAGATAAGCAATTTCAAGCAATAGTAGAGCTTTTAAACTTTTAATGGCAGCTTCAGGGAGTCGCTTCTGGCTGACATTCTGATTCTGGCTCCTTCTGAGTATCAAAACCTGACAGCTGCTTTTTCAAATTTATGTTGCAGTTCTCAAATGGATATTGCACCTAGGAGAAATGAACCTTTTAAAGATTTAAAAAAGCAGTCACCGGGATGAGAGCCGCATATCCACAATGGCAGCTGATTAATATCTGCAGCTTCTTACAAAATCCTCAAGTTTGACATTTTTTGCTCCCCTTCTAAAGTGATGGGATTGTGCATATTAAAAAGTTATAAGGTAAAGAAAGCTATAGTGAGAGTGGGAAAGCTGGCTTTTGAACTTCAGTCACTTGGTTGTTTTAACTATCCTATTCAGAATGAAAGCTCCTAGAGGCAGGGACTGTGGTATCGTCTATGTTTGTACAGTGTTAAGCACATTGGCAGTGCATAAATAACAACCATCAGCAGATATTTAGATTCTAAGCTCTTTGGGGAGGAGTCTCTCTCTTACTGTGTGTATGTGCCATAACTAGCATACTGATCTTGGCTGTGGCCTCTAGGTGGTACTGTAATATAAATAAATTAATTAATTGATGTAGGGTAAATTAAGACTGAATCGCTGAGAAAATAGCTTTAAAAACAAGTCTAAAAGTACACAGGTCCAAAACTGCGTCTTCTGGAGCCAGTGAACTTTTAGTAGCGTTAAAATCAAACACCCCACAGATTAAATGTCTCCCAAAGTGTACAAATGCTGGTTGTAGTTATCCTTACCACATATGGTGCTCTTTCCTGTGAGCTTGCTTTTCTCCACAGTTTAGCGATCTGCTTCACTCTTGTAGTCCAGTCTGCAAACAAAACCACATATTCTTTTAGTTTTAATTCAGAATATAATTCTTCAGACAATTTTTATAAGTAGAAATCCTTGGGTGGGGGGGGAGGGGAGAAGGTGCATAACAGAACTTTTACAAAAATCTGTGCCTCTATACAATAAATCACTCACTTACCTGGGAATTCTTCCTTTAGGTTGGGGAAGTTGATATTTGTGTACAGAACAGGTGCTACTGTTGCCATTTCACCTAGTGCTTCTTCTTTTTCCCACTTAAGAGTGCTTCTTTGAGCACTGGACATTGTATCCCCTTCTCCTTCCATAGGGGTAGCAGATGGTGTCCATGAACTGTTAGGATCATTTACCATTGAATTAAATGCTGGGTTCTTATCCCTGACAAATCAAAACAGATTTATTTCATTTCTTATTCTCTTCTCAATATAATTTGAAAATGTATTTTGTAAATATTATGTTCACTACTCCAGCAGTTAATATCATGTATTTTGAAAAGATTTAAAAGAGCACAAATGTTTTAAAATGTATTCAATACCTCTGTCAAACAATGTGAAACGGCAAGTATCACTGATACCACTCAAGCTAGTCTAACTCTTGAGTAATTTCACATTCTTCAGCTTGATTTACCTGGTATCATTGTATGGTGGTTGTGCCATAGGAGAGAAAGTGCCTAGTCCACCTCCAGGAGCCAAAGGTGTATGAGGGAGATGAGGGGTAAGCCCAACCAGGCCATTCATAAGAGGTACTCTTGAAAACACACTTTCCCCTGGAAGGCAGAAGTTGAAATGATCAATGCAAAGAATGGAGTGCCTGCAGACTAATTTCAGGGTATTCAAGACAATTTTGGTTAGGAACAGACCTTTAGTCTAATGAAAAACGACTTGTTTGTACATTCTGTAGTGCTTGCTATTAATACTTTTATGCTGGAAATTAGAAGGTTTCTAACCCTTGGCGGAGTGAGGTTCTGGAACAGCTTCCAATAGCAGAAGTGGGAAGAAACAACCTAACTGGTTTTAAACTGGATCTTGATAAGATTATGTGACAGGATTATCTGATGGGGCTGCCTGTGAGAGCAGGGGACTCGATGACCCATGAGGCCCCTTTCTGTCCTATGTGCTGACTGTAACCTTTTGGAGAGGATTTATCAACATATATCCTTCTCCACAACCATAAACTGGATATAATGGAAATCACTACGTATATGTTTCTTATGATTTGGCAAGTGAAAGAATTCTTTGAGGACGTCCCAATTTAACAAATTTTATACCTCATACTATCCTGTGTTACATTATTCCATCTTACATATATGTACCTCTGGGGGAAGGGGGAAATAGGAGAGCAATTTTGAGCATTTATTGTATTTAGTTAGTGATTTGAACATTTGTTAGTATTATTTGGTTATATATTATTAAATAATTGGAAATGTGTTCATGGAAAATAACCTGATGGATTATTTGATGATTATATATAATATTATAATATGATCATCATCATCATCATGGATGAAACTGGAAAATAACAGTCTCCTTTCACAATTATTAAATATTAACCATCTAAATTTAGAATCTCCTCTTCAGAGAAGGTTGGTATACCCGAGTAAAGCTTTCTAAAATATGATTTCTATACTGTTATCAATGAAACAGAAACATCTAGTCAAATGTACCTCCATATTTCAATATAATATCCAGTCTAGCAATTTTGTGCCACTATTAGGATGGAGCATTTTATTTGTATCATTAAAATATTAGTGCAGACATGACACAGGAACAAACCGGCTATGTGATCTGTTACCTCTCATTTGCTTTAAATTATCTCATTTTTAGGACTTTTTGAAGTCTTATATTTTTCTAGAAATTCATCCAGATTAAAAGCAATATGCCCCCTCCCCACCCTTAGATATCTGGTGGTTCTAGAATTACTCTCTATTGAAATCAATTTTGACATTGGAATGGTTTCTGAAGCACAAATACAACACAGTGGTCTCTCTGCTTACACCTGAGCTAGTGCCAACTCTACTAGTGATGATGGCTGGATGGGAAGAGTGCTTTTAACTATAATCCTGGATATTATGTAAACCAGGGGTTCCCAAAAACTGTGGGCTGCAACACAGTCCCAGGTGGTGTGCCAGCAGGGATGGAGATTTGGGAGGGTGGAGGACCAATGGGATCGTTGCCCTGCAAACTGTATTCGTTGGCAGAGTGATGGCTAGTGATGGTCCCTGTCCAGGGCTGTAGGAACCCCGTACCCCTGGTGGGTGGCAGACAGCAAAGAGGAACCACTGGGCAGTGGTCGGAGAGTGAGGACAAGGGACTGACTCTTAGGGCAGCTGAAGGAGGCTGGAGGGTTCATGGCCGTTCCTGCTCTGAGTCACCACATCCCGCAATCTGTAGCTGCTGGGACCCAGAAGCATTGGCCCTGCAGCCACCCCATGGATGGGGGCTTGGCAGTGCTGCTTTGCTTCCACCTGAACAACACTGTGGTTGGGACCATCATAGGTAATGGCTAGGCCTGGCCCGAGCGCCTGCCTCTGCCCAGCACTGGCAGCCCCCAAGTCCACCCCTCGTTCCCAGGCAGGAGGTGCCTGTGAGGCACGCCAGGGTCCTGGGTGGGTGACTGAAGTGCAGGGCTGCCTGGTGATGAGCTCAAGGCACTCAGTGAGCTGCTGTAGTGAAGTTTGTTGGCTGTGGCACATGCCTGGTCCCTTCGCTCTCTCTCTGGCCCTGGTCCCTGCTGAGGCGAGGGGCCATGCATACCTCACAGTGCCTCCCTCTTTGATGGACCTGTGTTAAAAGTGGGCCGCAGTACCTATTGCAGTTGCTCAGGTGGGCCTCAGGGAAAAAGTTTGGGAACCCTTGATGTAAACAACCCATGAATTACCACTGATGGCGCACTCAGAGTGAAAATGTAGAAGTCAAGGATATGTATTCCAGCATTTTCTCAGAAAACTCTATCCAAGATGGTAGAACTAAATAAAGGAAGGCTGATAACCAACCTTCTTCTGGAGTCATGGTTTGGGAAACAACATATTTGATTTGTTTTTGCAACAACAGCAAAATGCATCTGTCCCTCCTTCCCTATATGCAGACAATATGCTATAGCTCATATGAAGGACTAACAGAGAACCAAGAAAGAAAATGGAAAAGACAAAAATAATTAAAATATTGCAAATTTACCCTACTTATCTCTTCCTTGTTTGAATAGTGCTAGTCACCTTACTTAAATTAACCTTTTAATAGAAATTAGACTGAATAACACTGTCATGTTTAGACAAAAAATGTTATAATTAAGGGGCAGATTAGTCAAACTCTTTCTTTGCCTTGAGAGTGGGCTACTTAGATGTACTGACAAAGCAAAGAGATAAAATGTCATAATAGGAGGCCTGCTTTATCAGAGGCCTATAACATTACAGTATTATAACACAGTCACCTAATGTAACAGCTAGAGTATTTCACAAAAAGTCTATCTAACAAAAGAAAACCTTTCCTCTTGGATATCAAAATCCATCCACATATTATCAGACACTCAATTTTAAGATGATTTGTGAAATACAGCATGTATTTTCCCGAGCACAGTTTATTCTCCGATTTGTATTATGAAAGATACACAATAGGTTTTGTACAGGCCGTTTTTAAAAGAAACGGAAGATCATACCCTGATTGTGTAAAGGCATTAGTTGAGGTGGAGGCTGTGGCAAAGGAGTTGGCTGAGTGGTTGCAGGACTCAGTACAGCAGTGAACAAGTCTTCTACATCCTTTCCTCCCAGTTCTGTAAAAATAATATATATAACTTGGCCAATACTATTATATAAAACTAAATTTAATAAAAGACAGCCAAACTCAAGAATGCATACCTGGAATTTTGTACAGTTTACCAAGAATTGCACCTGAACAAAGTAAAAATAATACAAAATTAGCAATCATCATTTCACTCCTCTAGATAAAACATAATAAAATTAATTCTGTAATTGTAAGTGCAAAGGCTTATTTTAAAATTACATAGGCAGTAATCATAGAAAAGAGGAAGCATTTGCTTAAGTCTTCTACAAGGTCAAGACGTAAGACAAACATTTTACCATCTGTGACCATTTTGTCTAGTTCTGGACTGAGAATTCCATCTAATTGTTCTTCACTCAGGGGCCGTGAACTCTGATTGACACTTGGCTGAGGCAGAGAGGCAGGATCATCAGAGATGGGACCAATATCTAGTCCAGCTGAAGAGGTAAGAATATGAAGTCAGCCATAAACAATGAAATCTCCTGACACAGGACAAAGGGCATAAAACATTTCCAAAATGGTTTTTGGTTACAGTTCAGTTGTAAACTAAAGCCATCTGCTAAAATCTAAAAGTTGATTTTCAAGGGAAAATAGGACAAATAAAAACCAGAAAATATCTGATTTACTTACTGCATAGTTTAAGGAAGGCATCTAATTTAATGAAATGCTTAGAGTTAGAAGACTTTGAAGCAAATTCTGTTGTAATGGGACTTCTAAATTTAGGTACAGAATGTTTTCAGACATTTAATTCTCTTAAAACTTCTTATTTGATTCATTTTAAAAACCAGAATTTCCTGCAGCAGGTACATTTAAACCTGACTGAAAGTTACCATTGACCTTAAGTATCCCCCAAAACTCCCATGACTCCTGCTGTGTTAGATGAGTATCTACTAAAATACAGATCACACCAGTAAATCTCTGGCCTATATTAAAATGGCAGCGGCTTCTATTTTCAATACAGGGCTTAAATATTCTGTGTTAAATTAGAAAATACAGTTTGCGCGTGTTGAGAAAATACAACTGTTACTTATTCTGCAACATTTACAATATTCTTTTAAAAGTTAAGACGATATCTTAGAAGCAACAGACTTTTGGAAATACACAATTGACTTTAGTATTTGAAAGGTATTGCACAGCACCAAATACCAATTACGAACAACCTTTAAGATAACATAGCATGCTTCTTCTAGTTATCATAAAAAATCTGTATTTTATGTAGAAGTTCTATGCAAAAGTGATCAATCATCACCAGTGATAACAAAAAGACTGATGTCAATCTTTTTATTCATGCTTTATACATTGGCATAATTAAAATGTGTTTTTAAGTTAAAAATAAATATATCACTAATACCACTATATATAATACAGTCAAGTATGAAAGAAAGCAAGAAAATGCATAGTTTTGCATTGTGAAACACTCACAAAACAGCAAATTTATTTTAAAGAATTACAAATAAAACTATTTAGAACTCTATCAAGTGCACAGTGCAGATTTTGTAAATGGCTTGGCTTAAAACAACACAGAAAAATAGCAAAAAATGAAAGCATGGATTAGTTACACAGAGTAACAAAGCACTAACATCTATGTATGCATGCACAAACCAAACAGTTCTTTCAGCTGAAACCACTAGGAAAGATGACTACTTCTAACCACGGATCATCCATTCTTTAGTTTCTTACCAAATGGGGAGGGTGAGTTCTCAACCTGGAAAGTGCATAAATCAAGACCTACAGGACCCAAACCAGATAAAATGGATGATTATAACAAGAGAAAAAAAAAAAAAAAGAAGAGAAAAAAAAAAAAAGAAACCAAGAGCATACACTGCTGCATGCTGAAAAAGCAAAGCAGGTATGATAGACAACAGCTATTTTTATTCCCTTACAAGTAGCAAAGCATACGGCTGAGTAAAATAAAATATTGAAAAGGTTTTTTTGTTTGTTTTTTGTAAAAGCAAGAGATAAAAGTCCTTCTGAAACTGGAGTATATTAAGATAGAAGAGTTCATAAATGTCAAAGCTACATATCACATAACCTGTGAACATGAAATTTGTCTATAATCAAAAGAACAAAGAAAACAGCCACCAAGGAGGCCTTAAAAGCACATACCTGAATGATCTCCAGACTTTACTAAATCATCAGAAAGTATTCCAAGAATATCATGTGTGTTCAAGACCTCTGAAAGATCAGCCAAAGGGTCATCAGAACTACCTATGAAATATACAAAAAACTAAAAATCAATACAACCATGATCCTCACACATTTCTTCAATAATTTGTCCAGTGATTTACATGCTGAGCAATTTCCCAAATTTAGTAAATGTAATGAATGAGCATGTTGTAAAGAAGAGTGGCTGGATGATTTTAGGAAAAAACATGTAGGGAGAATTTCTTTAAAAAAAAAAAAAAAAAAAAAAAGAAAGAGAGAGAGAGAGAGAAAACACTAATCCCACGAATTTAAACAAATAAACTAACTCTAACTCATTATATCATAATACAAAGGAATGTCTTAGGGGTAACCACAATGCATATAATAAGTACAAAGAGAAAAAATTAAAAATAGGATGAAAAAGAAAAAAAAATTCTGTTTTATAAGAGTTATTTTCTTATTTTTGAGGGAACAAAACATTTTAAGTTTTCCTTTAGCTGTATTTATTATAGTTAGTAAATATCAAGAAGGAAATAACAGTATTGACAACTCCAAGTGTCCAAAAATCATGAGTTTAGCCCCAAAAAATCATGAGTGGTTTAAAATTCATGACATTTAACAAAACAAAACAAACTTTTTATTTGCCTTCTGTCTTTTAAACCCTTAGGGTACATTTGAAACACATTTTCAAGCTTTTATCTTCAACTATGAAGGTAAGAAAAACACTCTTTTTTAAAAATAAGAGCTGAAATTTCTTTCAAAATAACATGACTCCAGGATCTAGGGCTTTAAAAAGAAATACCCAATATTGCAAAACTCACAATAAAATTGCAAGAACTGGCAGCACTGAAAACATTAAAGAAAGATGAAATTTAAATTTTTCTACTGATGGGAAAGTGATGTTCACAAGTATCCTCACACCCTGCAATTTATAATCACCTGGCTACCACAGCATTTAGTTCTCCTGCAAATGTGGATGTAAGGAATTTGACTCGTGAATAAAGTTATGAACATATGTACGTGTTTGCAGGATCAGGTCCTACCCTTAGCCAGGAATGAATGTTTGGGAAGTGTCAATGCTAGTGTTTACAAATACGTGAACTATCTCAAGTTAACTGATTGATAGATAACTCTAGGTAAAAATATCTGTAGATAAATGCTTGAAAACAAATCGCTGTATATCATGAAGCATACCAATAGCATTATTTTGACAAATAAACCAAAACGTCTTAGAAAGTCTATCACGGAAAGTGAAGACTACTGTAAACCACCTAGAGAGGCATCTGAGAAGTAAAATATGAAGAGTAGCCAGTAAGATGGACAGAGGTGGGAGCAACTAAAGGTGGGTAGGAGAAAGTGGGACAACAGTAAGACAAAGACTACACAGACCAGTAGAAAAATAGACTAGAAATGGAAAAGACATCCACGTAGACAACTGTCCAACCCCTGCCAGTACAGTATTTCTAGTTTTATTCAGTCTAATTTAACCTAGTTCCAGGGGTTGTGCTTTCAGCACTACTTCTGTGAGGCTATGCCAGTCTTCTAGACCTCACATGACCTGAAGGTTTTTTCAGGTATTTAGATTAAGTTCTCCTTTCTCTAACTACATCCGACTACTCCTACAGGTGATGATTCTTCCCTGAACCATGCTAAAAGTCAGAGTGGACAAGACAAGAGACCTGACCCTCCTTGTATAATGATTTACAACTGTGCACGGTACCTGTAAAACAGTACTATCCTCATTAGGTAAGCTTTGCACTTCCTTTGCAATGTACAGGACAATGTATCAGTGGAGAAAGCTACTAGACTGAGCTACATCATTGTCCATAGAGAACAGGGACTCATTATAATGAGGGCTGTACTTTAAGTGCCTCAGAAATACATCAGTTGTGCATAGTTTTTATTTAATCAGCATATCTGGTGCTACAAAAGACCATGGAATGTAATTACAGTACTGTGAACAAAAGGTGGGTTCTGCTTTTGTGATAAAAGTTTGCCTTTTACCTATTGACTTTGGATTTTGGCTCCAGTACAATATTCATGGAAATAGTTGGGTAATTCAAACACCACAAAGGGATGCTGGTGTCATAAAATGGCTGGATGGCTTGTTAGCTGGCTAGCTGAGTCATCGCTCAGCTTTTATGAAATTCCACCCAAGTATGCATACCTGGCCTATGGCAGTTATTGAAGCAGGAAAAAAAAATCCTAATGTAGTGAACACCCAGGCAGAATTAGCAGTCTTCTGTTCTTCTTTAATATTTTTCCTGTGCGTGGCAGTTTTCCCTATAGGCTTCAATAAAGCTATCTGGGCACAGTCCTTAATATTTAACCACCTTTTAATTTAAAAAAAAAATCTAATTTTAAGTAGTTAGAAAGGGCTCAGTGTGAAAAGATGTAACTGAACAGAGTGTACCACTTAGACTGTCTCTGTGTTGGCCAGCTCTGTTCCTATTGTGTTCACTGTCACTTTTTTTTAAATAAGCTATCTTCCCATTTGTTCTTTTAGTTTTTTTTTTAAAAATTGAATGTGTGTTAAATCTCAGCTTGGAAATGGTCAAGTAGCCTTGGTCAGCTGCTTCAGATCAGAGCCAAATGCTTGACACCATTCACTTCCCTTGCCTGTTTTGGATCAGAAATGAAAACTAATACCAAACAAAAAGGAAAAATGATTTACCTGCACTTTTGGGTTCTTGAACGAACACAGTTATATTGCTACCTTGTGGACCTTGTTCCTCTGGTGTATTTATTTGTTTTTATTTATTTAAATTAAAATAATAAAGATGCCTATTCAAGGCTTCAGTCAGTCTCACATAATTAATTACACAATATAAACAATTAAATTAAACATCAGCATAATTAAAATCAGTTCCACTGGAACTAAGCCATCCACCTGCCTTTATCATCATCTGGGAAGCATACCCTCAGCCATCTCCAGAGACCAAATCAAACAGATACTAGTTCCAGCGTCCCAGAGCCCTCACAGAGAATGTCCTACCAGCTGCCCGTCTCTTTTATAACAAGGGGGATCCAGCTCAGGTGTCCCTGCTACCACAGCTGTGGCAGTATGTCCTAGGAAGAGAGGCAACCCCTCAGGAAGTCTGATCCCAGGCCATTTAGGGCTTTGTTGATCGTAATCAACACTTTAAACTCCACCAATGGGAAGCAAGTGCAGAATCTGGAGCTCTGGGGTCATGTGATCCCAGTATGATGCCCTGCCCAGTAACTAAGTTGCTGCATTCTGCACCAGTTTCAGTTCCTGCATTGTTTTAAGGTGTGATTGTGACAGTCTATACCCCTACATTCACCCCTTTATGATAAATTTTGTACAAAGTATGATTTGGGAGGTATCATTTGAAAACTCATAATTTGCTGATCATTATTGTCCTGGTAAAACGTGTGGTAGCACTGCATGTAAAGTTATAGGATTCCTCTGTATGGTATTACTAAACCATATCCCAGTCTTGGGAAAGCAGCCACAAACCAATTCCCCAGAGACAAAAAGCTAGGGAATGCTTCAGCCAAGTATCTACGAAATCAAATGGACCATCACCTGGTTAAGTGGCCATTCTTTGGCAGGAAAGAGGATGTGGGTGAAAATCTACATCTTGACAAAGAAACAGCTAGGGGCTCCCATCCACACAGACTTTATGTCTCCTGAGCCTCTTCTTCTCGAAGAAGAAAAAAAAAGAACTATAAAAGAGAGGTAGTGCCCCAAAGGTTTCCTCCCTTTCTCTTTACCCACGGCAACCACAATACCTGATGAATAAAGGAAACTGCTTTGGACTGGGAAAGGGATTCTGACTGAAAGGAATTCAGCCATTAAGACTGCTGTAACATGTCATGAGAGAGACCCTTTGCTTTGAATTCACTTAGCTTGTTAAGTTAGGTATTAGTTGTGTTTTACTTTTATTTTCTTGTCATCAATTCTGACTTTTATGCCTCATTACTGGTAATCACTTAAAATTCATCTTTTGTAGTTAACCAACTTGCTTTTGTTTTATCTAAGCCAGTATGTTTGGACTGCAGTGTTTGGGAAGCTCCATTTGGGAATAGGATTTGTGCATATCTATTAATAAAATGATGGACTTTTATGAACTTGGGTTGTCCAGGAGAGAACTGGGCAGTACAAGACATATATTTCTGGGGGAAAGTCTGGGATTGGGAATTTGCTGTTGTTGCTCTGCAGTGTAATTCATGAGCGGCTGGCTATAGCACTCAGACAATATAACTTGGAATAATTTACGTGCTGGGAGGCTGTGTATGAGGAGATCAGGAGTGGTAACTCTTACAGCGAAGCAGGTTGGAGAACTGTTCATCTGTCCAGATTACACTCTGGGTAATGTCACAGTGGCCACAGGTAGAGAGCATTGCAATAATCTGGTTTTGAGATGGCAAAAGCAAGGATAACAGTGGCAAGGTCTTCATCTGAAAGGAAAGGTCACCACTGCCTAGCCAGACGCAGATGGTAAAAAGCTGACTGGATCACTGCTGTAATATGATCCTCAAACAGCAGCTGGGAGTCTAAAGTAATTCTAAATTGTGAACACTAATAAATAATGGCAGCCATAGTCCTTGATATCACCTCCACCACCACTTCTGGCTGCTTCCCTCAACCCATCATCACCACCTCAGTCTTGTCTGAGTTGAGCTTCAGCCATCTCACTCTCATCAATGCCCCAATTTCAGCCAGACACTGGCTGAGGGACTTAACCCAAATCAGAAGAGACAGAGACTTACAGCTGGGTGTCATCAGCATACTGAAAACACTAAACTCCCTGGTTCCTTTTTAACCCTTTTAAGGGCCCTATATAGATGTTGAACAGAAAGGATGACACAGTGGTACCCCATCCTTGAGAGCTCTTCGAGAAGAGAAGCAATTGCAGACAACTACCCATTAATATCTGTTATAAGAATAGGGATCTCTGAAAGTAAAGAACAAGGCCACTGAACAAAGCCAAGTAATAGTTCTAATACCACCAGCATGGTCTTCATCCATGACAAGAAGGAGATCAGCCACCAGAGCAACCAATTCAATCTCTGTGCCATAGCCAGGTCTATAGCCATATTGACAAAGAGTCAAGGAGATCAAGTCTTCCAGGTACTGTGAGAGCTGTCTCACCAGAACCTTCTCCACAATCTTAGTCAAAAAGGGAAAGATGTGATACTGCTTGATAATTAGCAACTGTCAGTTGTCCAGTGATGACTTCTTGAGCAAAAGTGGCGCCAATGCTTCCTCCAAGAGAGGTGTTGACAACCTCCTCAAGTAAGAGACCCAGTGCTTCCTCACCAGCCTTTACCAGCCAGGAAGGACATGGATCCAAAGCAAAGGCTGAGGGACAAAATTATCCCAACATCTCTAGCACCTCAGGGAGCATTACTGGCTGAAATGCCAGGAAAGAAGACAAGGCCCTTTTTCCCCTGAAGATCTCATTCTGTCACCGCAGAAACAGATAGCCCATCCCTAATCTGATCACAAAAGAGCAAAACAATTTCCTTACAGTGGGAGGGACTGAGAAAAGCTATCGAGCTGAGATTATCTGATAAATCTGGACCATCTACCAACTGAAATAAATCTGCTGTTCAAGATTCTGCAGATGCTACAGCGGAGTAAAAGAACTGTTTCTTTGCCTCCCGCATAGCCATAGCACAAGAGTTTTTAAAAAACCTTTATACTGAAATCAATCAGCCTAGGCACAGGACTTCCATCACTAGCACTTTAGCCATCTCATGGTGTATGACAAAACGGAATATGGACAAGTCATAGTTCTGACCAATTGAAATCTCAATAGCAGGATGGATACATCTGCTGACTTGGACATTCCTATAGATATATAGTGGCTGCTGGTAATTATTGTTATACTTATGGTTATTTTGGGGATATTAAGGTTATTCATGTAACACTGCACTATACCCCTGTTAAGTGCACATGAGAGAACATATTAAATAATTAAAACACTAGGTACCTGTATCAGCGGAAGCAAAGTATGCAATTGTGTGGTTTTATATTTTTCCCCTAGCATTTCCTATTTTATTTTTCCTCTCAAGCATTAAAAATCAGGAAATTAAATACATAACATAACACTAAGGCAGCAGTAAAGCTGCACAGTTCAAAACTTCTATCACACTGGCTTAATAAGTTAGTGCTTATGGCCCTAATCCTGCAAATAGATAAACCAGCATCTATGTTTTTGTTTGCATCCATGGAGAATTTCAGTGAAAACCTCATGGGCAAAGAGGTCTGTGTGAGTGCATCTACTTGCAGGATTGGGACTTACTATACAAGTAGATCAGAAAACATATACCATGTGCAGCGGGGGCTGCGATAACATTACTCTTAGGATACAGTTACACTAAAGATTTTACAGTAATGCAGCTGCGCCGCTGTAAGCTCTCTAATATAACTGCTCTAAGCCGTTGGGAGAGAGCTTTCCCGTCAGCTTAACTACTTCAGCCTCCATGAGTGATGGTAGTTATGTCGGTGGGAGAAGCTCTCCCACTGACATAATGCTGACCACACCAGCGCTTATGTCGGTGTAACTTATGTTGCTTGGGGTGTGTGTTATTCACACACCCTCTGAGCGACAAATTATGCCGACATAAATTGTAATGTAGACATAGCCTAAGGTCTTTGCATTCCCTGATTCTTGTGATCTTAATTGTGCAATATTAAAGTTGTAGCCTTTTGAGTTTAAGTATAGTTTTCATTGGGCAGCAATACAGCTAAATAATTTTCTCTTTTCTAAATGTAAAAGTTATAACAGATGCTCATTCTGTGCACATTCAAAAACCCCAGGAATACATGGGTACAAAATTATTGGGCAACGGTAGACAAAAATTATTTACAGTAAGGATCAGACAAGCTATTAGTCACAAAGTAACCATATAACATAATACAAACTTTTAAAAATACGTAATGTAGAGGGATAACATACCTCTAAACACATAGCACATACCTATGAGACATTGAGAAAAAGAATTCCTAAAGTAGCAGGACAGATGGGAAAAAAAGATTGCTCCCTTGAGTAAAGCTGCCCTTTCAGCAGCACTTTGTGGCCCTCCAGCCATTTTCAAGACTCACTATCCAACAGGAAATTTAAAATAACATTCCCCGGTTAGCTTTTGCAGGAGAAAGTGAGAGTTGAAAGCTGCCTTTTGACTACCAACTGCACCCTGAAAGAGCATTCAGGATCATGGGGGACAATATAAAGCAAAAAGAACCCCAAAAAGTCTGAGGACTCTGGGAACCTAAAATAATCAATATTAAAAGTTAAGACAATAGTAACTTTAAAATAAATATTAATTAGTGCAAAGAACAGGTTTTTAATGTTGTCTTTCCAATTAGTCTACCTTAGCCTTCATGAAGGAATTATCTTCCTAAAACAGGGTTCGCTTTCTACCCTGTTTCTCAGTGTTTTGAAAACATCCAAATTAAAATCAAGGAGTCCTATTAGAACATCTGTAATGCAAGTCAGTTGAAGGCCTGCAGCTGTGTACTAGTGACTGCAGAATGTACACCCAATTGTGGCTTATCACCCAACATAACATTAACTAGTCTTGTAATATTAAATTAAAGAATGTAAGAAAGCATATATGTTAAAAATGAAAACACGAAAACTTGGGAAAGCTCCTATAACAATAAAACCAAACATGACTGAATTATCACTAACTTTAGTTTTGTATACCTTGAGCTCCCAGTTTTGCTTGAGCTGGAGTGGAGACTGAACTAAGCAGTGGGTCGGAAGATGGATCCAGAAAATTGGTGGTCTGATTAGTTTTACATGACAGCAGAAGCGATTCTTCGGATAAATTATCTAGGCTCAACTTACTTTGTCTACTGGTATCTAGGAGATCTTTTCCAAAGAAAGCTTCCTATAATGAAGACAAACATATATTAGAGTCAGTCTATTTAGTCTATCTATCTACATGAGAAAGTTTTACCAGTTATATGAATATATTTATATAGTATCTGAATGGACACTAATATGTTGGTATAAGAGTGTCCACACTGGAAGGGTAAGGGGTTGTGTGTGTGTGTCACTGGGGGAGGGTGGTAGTGGTTATACTGGTATAACCACATCAGTTTAAATTCACATCTTAGGTTATACAGGAAAAACAACAACAACTTTCCTTAGGTACCAACATAACCCGTTTGTACCTGAGCACCACACAATCTTTCATGTATTTATCCTCACACAAACATCACCGTGAGGCAAGAAAATACTATTGACTGACTTGACCAAGGCCACACAAGTAGTCTGTGGCAGAGTAGGGAACTGAATGTGGGTCTCTTGAGTCCCAGGATAGTGTTCTAATTACTGGACCATCCATCTTTCCTGAGTGCTTAACAATTAGCAGAAATCACCACATTGTGGAGCTGCAACAACACAAAATCTCTTTCTTCGTGGAGCATAAAGTTGTTCATTTTCCTTAGCAGACTTATTTACTTTATGTAATAGCTGTCATTCACCTGCAGCTGAGTCATGAAAAGTACAGCAGGCACTCACTGACTGGTCAACAGACCACACAATCTTCAAACCAACTTGTCAGATGCAGCATTTTTAATTTATTTATTACCACCTCCTCATTTGGCCCTAGAAACCCATATCATTTTAAGTTCTAATTGTTAGAAATGTAATTAAAATTATTTTTAAATTTCAATTATTCTCTGCTTTAATGAAGTCAGAACATATACACAAGAGCTAAAGAACTATTCTATATTTTATAAGAATCAGATAATATTAAATAAAAAAAGAAAATCCATCCCTACTAATAAGAGGAAATCTTAATTCAGGGATTTTCTTCCCTCCCACCCCAACAAATACAGAATATTTTTTCTCAGCAAATAATATTCTGTAATCTTTCTGTAAAGAAAGTGTAATAATATTGAGGAGAAATGACAAGATCTTACTAAGCCTTATGACAGTAGTCAATATATACAAGTACACAAATTGAAGGTGTAATGTTTCAGTGTATTGGGAGAACAAAAATATAGAATGTAATTGTGTGTTATAGCTCCATAGAAAGTAAAGGCCTGGAAGCTACAGAGAGAGTTGCCCAAGCTTGTGAAAGCCTTAGAGTCAATTTGACAGCATTTTTCTGTCTGCATGTAACTCAACAACTTTTAAATAGTGCATCAAATCAATTCCAAACTTTTAAGGGACTTTCTAGGCATCAATGGCCAGAATCCTTTTGATTTTGGGGAAAATCAGGAAAACAAAAGGGGGAAAACTGTTTGGGATATTTAGAACTTCCAATCATCTCTGCAACTGTCTATAGATCAATCATCTGGTTGATGGCACTCATTAATACCTTCCAGCATTATAACACCCGATCTCATCTCTATCATTCCATAGAGTTTAACATATTTACACCCTGAATGATTTATCTCTGAGACTTTGCTCTTGAATGAATTCACACAGAAAAATGGTAAAAGACAAAAAAAATCATATCACTTGTGGGTGAACACTTTTCACAAAGCTGTCACTCTACATCTGACCTCTCAGTCCTCATCCTCAAAGGAAACCTGCATAACACCTTCAACAGACAAGCCTGGGAGCTTAAATTCATAACTTTGCTAGACACTAAAAACTGTGGACTGAACAGAGACACTGACTGGATTTGTGGTTTATAATCTATAACCCATTAAGCCCATCCCCACCTCTTTCCCTCTACGACTGGAGAGGTGTTAACAGGCCACTTCACCTTGAATGGTCCCTTGAAACATGTGTTAACTTACACTAAACAATCCATTCCACCTTGTATTTAGCCGTGACACTCGGAGTACGTTTCCCAGACCTGAAGAAGAGCTCTGTGTAAGTTCAAAAGCTTGTCTCTCTCTCTCCAACAGAGAGATGGGGGAGAGAATGGTGGACTGGCATGGGGGGCAGAGGAGAACAGGAGCAGACAGAGCTGCTGACATGTGGGAGAGGAAGAGGGGACCCTGGCATGTGGCAGAGCGGGCAATGGGGGACAGAGTCCAGGCATGAGGGAGGGGTGGGGGGAGTTGCACAGAGGGAGATGGACGAGTGGCACACGGAGCTTGTGGGGGTGAATGGAGGACTGCAGGCAGTCCCTGGTATGTGCAATAAGCTCACTACAGAAGCTACAGAGAATAGTTTTTATATATTCCCTATGCAAAAGCCACTTCAACTGAGTGATACATTAGATAACAGAAAGCAAACATTCATACTTTAAATATATTAGCAATTTTTTCAACACATGCACACATTAGTTTTAAATAGCACAGAATGGATTGCACCGACTATACCTGCAAGTAGGCAGGGAATGTTTCTTCAAGTTTATTTTTCTTCTTCCTGTAACGCTTTTTTATTTTCTCAATATTTTCAGAAACAGGAGTAGACTCATCAACTGGTATATCTGGCAGCTGTTCAGTCCAACCTAAAAACAACAAACATTCATGCACAAATACATTCAAGTTCTCTGTATATCTCTGCTCCACTATACACATTTGACGTTTATTATTTAAGAGGGACGATATGTACTATGCAACCTAACTCTCTAAAGTACAGTGCTACTCTGAAAAGGGTCTCTGTAAAAATGGTATTGGGGGGTTGCATCTTTATTGTATCTCAATTTCCATAATACTGAATTTGCTGATTCAAAATGAAATGTTTTTTTAAAAAAGTTGAGAAGTGACAATTCTGTTAATGATCTCGCCTACGTATGTGGTGGCGTATATGTACATGTAGCTACATGCTGTGTCCATTCACTGCAGTGTGTAGCTACATGTGGCAGTAAAAAGCTCTGGCAGGGAGGAGGAAAGTTTCTGGCTACTTTCTTCAGTGCTCCCCCCTGCCAGAGCTTTTCCTAATTGCCAGAGTCTTACACTGCAACAGGGAAAGGCTCCAGCAGCTAGGAAGCAGCAGGATACTAAACTGCTAAAAATAGCAGCGCAGATGGGAGAGGCACTGATTGGGCATGTAGATAGCCATGCAGGCTACATACCCTAGGGTTCAGGCATGTAGGGCACTCTAGTCTACTCACCTAAGCAGTGCCTCATCATCTACACTGCTATTTATATCCATACTCTCTGCACACCATGTGCTGCCATAAGCGTAGACCTACCAAATGATGCATAAGCCAGAAAAGTATCCAACTAAGTTTTCATAGATGGGCTAGTTTGGCAAAGGTAACATAGTAAGAAATCAAGAAGTGCTGACCTGGAATACATGCAGGGAACAGATCTGTTGCATAAGGAGGTGCCATTTTTACACAGTCACTTTTCTGACCATAACTATACATTACAGTTCATAGATCTTAGAGAAGGGACTTCCTAAATCCTCTTAGAGTACGTCTACACAGCAAAGAAAAAAATCACAGCTGGCCCCTGCCAGATGACTTGGGCTGTGGGGCTGTTTCATTGCTATGGAGACTTCCAGGTTTGTGCTGGAGCCTGCGTTCTGGGTGGGACCCTTCCACCCTGCAGGGTCCTAGAGTCTGGGCTCTGGCCCAAGCTCAGACAGCTAAGCTACAATGAAACAGCCCCACAGCCCAAGTCAGCTGGCATGGGCTAGCTGCAGGTTTTTCTTTGCTATATAGATATACCCTTAGACCAGCCCCTTACAGGGGTGTGAAAAATTCCACCCTTTGATGTGTGTTTAACTCCCATTAGTGTGCTTCCACGATGTGCTGGAAATAGAGTGTACCAATGCTTCATTTCTCTGCTAACTGTTCCAGAATTTTGTGGTGAAATTTGTGGAATCAGGTCCAGATAATTTATCTGCCTATTATTCTGAAGCACTCTCTCTTTTGCCTCTTATCTTCCACTAGGGCAGGCTTTTTCCTGTAATCTATGCTACTTATTTTTTGAATACCTTCATAGCTCTGTGCTGAACGCTCTACTAAAAACACACAGAGCACCTTGAAGCATTCAAAATATTTTGTGAATAATTCAGCTATTGTATTCCAAAGTGGCAATAATTATTTTTGTAACAAAGACAAAGATTTTCCTACAAATCATCCATTGAACTGTTTATTTAGACAAAGAAGTTGAACCACTGCAAATAACTGAAACACACACACACACACACACACACACACACACACAAAAGTTTTGCACTTGTGAGGTGCCCAGCCTAATTGCAGGAAATTACTTAGGAAAATTACGAAACCAACTATGTTGTTAGATAATAAAATGTGTTGTCTCAGAGGCAGTAAGAGAATATCCTACAAGTGAGCTTGACAGTCAAAAAAGTGACCAGAAGTTATTCTGCCAATTCCCCAGGACCACTTCTCCCATTCCTATGGACTTGCCAACACCACTAGTTTCTTTATGTTATTTTTCTGAAGTTTATTTATCTAAATCCTCTGTTCTTCCCCACTCCTGTACAGCCTGAATTATTCTGCCTCTCTTCCTTCCTTGTCTTCCACTGCTGTGGATTTTTATCCTCCTCTGTCTTAATTTCCTCTCACTGAATTGTCTCTATGTCTTTGTATGGTCTCTGCCTCCTCATATTCTCTCTCTCCTTCCCTGTTCTTGTTTAACTCTCCATGCACTGTGCTGTTTAGCTGTGCTACTTACTCTAAGCAGACTGAAATTCACGAACATCTTGATCTCTGAATTGCTTGGGCGTGTGCTTTTGCTGCCAGTACACAGGAGGGAATGAAACAGGAGAGTGCACCAAATGACACTACAGGAGATCAGCACTGTACACTAAGGCAAAGTCTACACTACACACTTATATTAGTATAGCTACGTCACTCAGAGATGTGAAAAATCCACACCCCATAGCGACATAGATATACCAACTCTAACCCCCCATGTAAACAGTGCTATGTCGATGGGAGAAGGTCTCCCACTGACATACCTACAGCCTCTCACAGAGATGGAGTTGTTAAGATGACTGGAGAGAGCTTTCTCCCATCAGCTTTGAGCGGTGGTCCCCAATTTTTTTTTACCTTGCGCCCCCCTCCTTACCCCGGTCCGTGCCCCCTTTCTCCCAGCTATGATTGAGAGCTGGGCTGGGAGTGAGGCTGTGGTCAAGGCCAGGAGCCAGGGCCCATGGCCAGGGCAGCAGCTGGGGGTGGGTCTGTGGCCAGGAGCAGGAGCAGAGCCGCCGCTGGATCGGGTGTGGAGCTGTGGCCAGGTCGGCAGCCATGACCAGGTGTGGAACTGCAGTCAGGCCAGGGGCAGAGGCCACGGCCACAGCCGGGGGGTGACACTGGAAGTGGAGCCGTGGCTGGAAGTGGAGCTGGGGCTGTAGCTGGAACAGGGCTGGGTGGCGCTTCCTCTCCCTGCCCCCCCATGGGCACTGGCCTGGGCTCCACTGCACCCACCCAAACATTCCTCTGTACCCACCTATGGGGGCCTCTAGCTTAAAGCGTCTTCACCAGAAGTGCTGCAGCTGCACCAAAGCAGATTTGCAGTGTAGACCTGCCCTAAGGACCAGACTCTCAGCTGGTGTCAGTCTGCATGGCACCATTGACTTGAATTGAGTTATGCAAATTTAAACTAGCTAAGGATCTGACTCAGTATTCCAAAACTGATTTTTTTCCTAACAAATAAATGTGCACCACATACACACACTCCCAGATCTACCCATCGTTATCAGACATGTATAACTTACAATCATAGAATCAAAGGGTTAGAAGGGACCACAAGGGTCATCTCAGTCTACCTCTTGCCAAGATGCAGGATTTGTTGTGTCTAACTCTTAGATCTCCCAAGACAGATGGCTATCCAGCCTCCTTTTGTAAACCTCCATGAAGGAGCTTCCACAGCCTCCCTAGGCAGTCAGTTCCATTGTCCTACTGTTCTTATAGTTCAGAAGTTTTTCCTGAGATTTAATCTAAATCTAAATCTGCAAGAGAGAACAACTTTTCTCCATCTTTTTAATGGCAGACTTTCAAGTATTTGAAGACCGCTATCATGTCCCCCCTTAATCTCCTCTTTTCCAAACTAAACATACGCAGTTCCTTCAGCCTTTGCTCATATGGCTTGTATTCCATCCCTTTGATCATCTTTGTCATTTGCCTCTGGATCCTTTCCAGTTTCTCTACATCCTTTCCATACATCGGTGACCAAAATTGGATATAGTATTCCAGCGGAAGCCTAACCAGCGCTGAGTAGAGTGGTACTATCACCTCCTGTGACTTGCATGCCCTGCCTCTGTTAATGCAATCTAAAATTACATTTGCTTTTAACAGCATCGCATTGCTGACTCACGTTGAGGTTATGATCCACCACAACTCCCAGATCCTTCCCAGCAATGCTGCTGCCAAGCCACCATTCTGTATTTGTGCATTTGGTTTTTCTTCCCTAAGTGTAGCACTTTACATTTATCTTTTTGAATTTCATTTTGTTGTCTATAGCCCAGTTCTCCAATTTTTCAAGATTCTGCTGAATTTTAGCTCTATCCTCCAAAGTATTGGCAACCTCCTGTAGCTCTGTGTCATTTGCAGATTTGATCAGTATGCTCCCTATTCGTACATCCAGGTTGTTAATAAAAATGTTAAACAACACCGGACCCACAACAGATCCCTGTGAACCCCACGTGAGGCTTCCTTCCAATCTAACATAATTCCATTAACAGTTACTCTTTTTTTATGGTTGTCTAACCAATTATGTATCCACTTAATGGTAGTTCCACCAAGCATGCACTTCTCCAGCTTACTTATCAGAATGTCATGTGGGATTGTGTCAAAAGCCTTGCTGAAGTCCACCCTTCTTTTCCACTCCCATTCATGGTGTATCCTCATTTCATCCCCTAGGCCAGGTTTATACTAAAATGTTAGGTCAATCCAGCTATGTTGTTCAGGGATGTGAAAAATCCACACCCGAGTGGCATAGCTATGCTGACATAACCCCCGGTGTAGACAGCGCTAGGTTGATGGAAGAATTTTTCCATCAACCTAGCTATCTCTTCTTGGGGAGGTGGATTAACTACAGTGACAGGAGAACCCCTCCCACTGCTGCAGTGAGTGTCTCCGCTGAAGTGCTACAGCGGCAAGGCTGTGCTTCTAGTGAAGCCACACCTTAGGATCAGGTTCTGACACTCAGTTTGTAGACGTTTAGAACCTGTGCTCCACAAGTAGTCACACTGATATCAGTTTGAGGGCTATATTACATATGCAACATATCATTCCTCCAAATAAGGAATTTTTTTTAAAAAAGTCTTTAATTCTTAAGGGCTAGATTATAGAGCCATTAGTGAACTCTTACTCAAGTTCTACAGTCCATGTAATTTACACATTTCATATAAAAAAATCCACCCTAAGAACAGAAGGTATCCCAATCAGAGAAGGAGTCTGGAAAAGTGTTTATGACATGCAAACAGATGCAAATACCACACTTTCTTGTAAATATATCAATGACAGATGCAACTATTAAATGAATAAACACATAGGAGAATTAACCCTCTTCCACACACACTTAGGCCTTGTCTATACTAGAAAGTTTTGTTGATGCAACTCATTGCGATAATCAATAAGCACTGTAACTACAACGCTTGTGCCTGTCCACACAGCACTCATTGTGTTGCTGAAGAGTGTCCACAGTTGGTGCTCTAGCATTGACAGTGAGAGCAGTGCACCATGGGCAACTATCCCGGTGTGCAACTTGTCACCTTGCGCCGCGAGGGGTTGTGGGAAGGCGGAGAGGATTGCAGTGCATCAGGGTGCAGGCTCAACATCCCATAAACCAGTGATTTCCATCCCATCATTCCATGGGTTTCCAACTGCGTTTTGCAGCATTTTTCAAATGGCTCCAGTTTCCTGAGCACCTTGCCATCTGTATCTGAAAGGACAGATCCTGCACTGCTTTCCACTGGTGTTGTCAGTGTTCTGAACACATCGCAGCTGATCATGCAGTATGCCAATCGGAACTGGAATCCGAGGCACCTGACCTTCTGCGTGCCATGCAAACAAACAATACTGGATTACTGTTTGCATTCACAGAGTATCTGCACACGGTGCACTACCGCTGTTGGAGCGCATGAAACAAGCAACTGAGTGGTGGGATTGCATCGTTATACAGGTCTGGGATGATAAGCAGTGGCTGCTGAACTTTCAAATGTGCAAAGCCACCTTCATGGAACTCTATGCAGAGCTCGCCCCTGCCCTGTGGTGCAAGGACACTAGAATGAGAGTTGCCCTCTCGGAGGAGAAGTGCATTCTGATCACCATGTGGAAGCTGTCATCTCCAGACTGCTACTGGTCAGTCGCTAATTAGTTTGGAGTTGGGAAGTCCACCGCTGGAGCTGTGCTATCGCAAGGGTGCAGGGCCATTAATCCCATTCTGCTACAAAGGACTGAGAGTCTTGGAAATCTGCATGAAATAGTGGATGGCTTCGCTGTGATGAGATTCCCTAAATGTGGCAGAATAATAAATGGCACGCATATCCCAATTTTGGCCCCAGACCATCTTGCAACGGAGTACATCCATTATGGTACTGCAGGTGCTTGTGGATCACCGTGGGTGTTTTACTGACATCAACATGGGTTGGTCAGGGAAGATGCAAGATACACGCATCTTCAGGAATACTGGCCTATACAGAAAGCTGCAAACAGGAACTTTCTTTCTAGACCAAAAGATTCGAACAAGGGATGATGAAATGCCCATAGTGATCCTGGGAGACCCAGCCTACCCCCTTACCACCATGGCTCATGGAGCCTTATATGGGCAACCTGGACAGCAAGGAGTGCTTCAATAACAGGTTGAGCAGGTGCTGAATGACCATTGAATGTGTGTTTGGCAGATTAAAAGCTTGCTGGTGATACCTTTATGGCAGGTTAGAGCTAAATGAGGAAAATATTCTCATGGTTACAGCCGCCTGCTGTGTGTTCCATAATATTTGTGAAGCTAAGGGTGAAATGTTTCCCGCTGGGAAGAGTGCAGAGGCAGATCACCTTGCAGCTGAATATGAACAACCAGATGTCAGGGCTATTAGAGGGGCACAACGAGGGGCCATTCAAATCAGGGAGGCTTTGAGGAACCATTTTGACAATGAGCACCAATAAAATGTCTTTGTAAACAGCACTGAGCTATGCTATGACTGCTATCCAGCTTGCAGTGTGTATCAATGTGAGGTGCAACCATAGTGTGCAAGAGACAAAGACTGCTTATTCTTCACAGAGTATGTCTTTATTAAATAACAATTATTCACAACACACACGAAAAGCTGGACTGGAGAGGAGGAAGCAGTGAGGGGCAGTATAAGCTATGAGAGCTGGGTATAAGTCCAGCTATCGTTCTGGAAGCTGTCTGAAAAGGTGGAGTGAATGCGGTACTGAGATGCGCTGGGAGTTTGGTAAGAATGTATGGGTGGAGTTTGGGGATGGCATGGAAAGCAGTTCTGTATTGGCTGCAAGGGGGAGCAAGCATGCATGAATTCATTCTGCAGCATTATTAGTGACTTTAGCTGCTCTGTTTGCTCCTCTATGGCTTTTATCATGTGTTCGTGACCTGCTATCACTCACTCCTGGTTTTTACCCCTCTCCTGCCTATCCATTTTCTGATTTTCAGACACAATGTGTCTCCATGCCCTTTCTTCTTTTTTTCCACCTCAGAGGACTGGAGGAGTTTTCTCTGGAGGATTCCCATGAAATCTCAGTGTGCATTAACACACTTTTCCACTGGACTGCTTAGCTGAACAGGGGAACGGGAAGCACATGCAAACACAGCTACTCTTGTGCATTTCTATTCCTTCAACCACATGTATAATGCAACAAAGCAAAGGACAGCTGTACCTCATGTAACTAAGCAGCATCAGCTCAAAAAAATCACTTACCAGAGCTCCTCTCTACTGCATCCTGCATGTCAGAGCTGGCAGGCTGGAACTGGCTTGAAAGCTCTGGGGTCCAGAAGAGGTCCTGGCTCCCCATGTCAGCAAACAACCTGGTCCTTTGCTCCAAATCGTCCTCCAACTTGACCTCCTTGCCTACGACTTATTCGTTGGTGTTGAGTCCGGTGTCTTCTGCTTCCAGGCCCTCGGAGGTATCCACGGGTCTCTTGGCGGTGGAGATGGGGTCGCTGCTGAGGATAGCTTTCAGCTCCTTATAGAAATGGCAGATCTTTGGCTCTGCACCAGAGTGATGGTTTGACTCCCTAGTCTTTTGGTATCTCTGCTGTAGCTCCTTGATTTTCGCATGGCACTGCAGTGCATCCCGTTTATAGCCCTTCTCCTCCATTAAATGATAAATTTGCCCATAATTATCGAAGTTCCGTTGGCTGGAGCGGAGCTGGGACAGCACAGCCTCCTCTCCCCAAATGTTGATTAGATCCAGAAGCTCTCCAAGCAGGCGAGCGTTTGGTGCGTGGAGCAACTATGGTCAGCGGGGAAGATGAGATTTGAGCTCTCCACACCAACCAAGAAGGAAGTGGAATTAAAAAAATTCCCAGGACTTTAAAGATGAGGGATGGATGGCTACAAGGTACCAGCGTTCAAACTGAGGACCAGAAAGTTCAGGATGGGCATTGGGGGACACTTCCTGGAGGTCATTTACCACAATAGAACCAAGCATGGTGTCCACACTGATACTTTGTCACTAAACATTTGGCGCAAAAAGTTCTACACCTCTCGTCGAGGTGGTTTTATTTTGTCACAAAACCAGGACAGATGGGTTGGTGGTGGGTGATTGCAGTGTGTACATCACCACTGTTTTGACATGAAAAGTAGACTTTGGTTGACAAAAGTCCCTAATGTAGACCAGGCCTTATTGTTTTAGGGCCTCATTGAGTCTCATGGTATAATCAGTTTTTAATTAGCCAGGCTGTTGAGTGCCCTTTGTCAAGCACTGTGGATAAGGTGTACAAAAATGACCTTTCAAACTACAGAAGTGCCAGCTGACTGCAGTTAGCACCTTCTCAGATGTTAAAGCAATGTCTGAAAGTTATAAAACAGGCAAATGCCATATGCTACAACATGTAAGGAACCAACAGGCAAAGGAAGGTTTTCACAGCAGGCTGAGCAGACATCCTAATCCGAACTAAAAGAATATTTACAAAGAAGAGAAATTTACAGTCTAGCTATGTCATTCAGAGGTGTGAAAAATCCACATCCCTGAGTTACATAACTATACAGACTTAAACCCCGGGGCAGACAAGTGCTAAGTCGATGGAAGAATTTTTCCGTCGATGTAGCTACTGCCTCTTGGAGATGTGGAGTACCTATGTCAATGGGAGATGCCTCCCTCTTGGCTTCTCCCATTGACATAGGGAGTGGCGCAGCTGCACCATTGCAGCGTTTTCAGTGTAGACATACCCTTACATGTAATACAAATGTTATACAAACAAATGGAAGTAAGTAGGGAATCCAAGCTATATCAATAGGTCAGTCACTGGGAATAGAACCTAGATCTCCTGAGTCCCAGCACAGTGCCCATTCTGCTAGCACACTGTTTCTCATAACTATGTTTTAGTAACCTGAAACAGCGTTAGTGTTTCAGAAAATGTATAGTTTGTCTCTCTGTGAATTTTGGATACTGCTTTATATACAAATGCATGAGTATAATAGCCAAATTCACTAAATGAAATTACAACAAACATTAATATGTAACCCTTTTCAACTATAATAATCTCCTGACAGCAGATAAAAAAATAATATAATAATTTTTCTAAATTAAGTATTGGCAATAATTTACAAACATATAAATGTTAGTACATACCATCTTCTCTGCTAGGCAACTGCTCAGAAACAGAGCTCGAGGAATCTTTCCTGGAGAGAGATCTCTTAATTTTACCCTGCCCTGTACGACTTCTTTGGCGTACCATAAATCCACCAATACCTAACAAGGAAACAAAAATACAGCAAGCAGATGCAGATTATATTCCCAAACGAAAATGGAAACCAACTTTTTTTGGTTTTTTGTTTTAAAGAAAGAAAAAGCCATTAGAACTTAGACATTCTTTGGTAACCCACATACAAGAACTTGTTCAACACTGAGAAATATTTTCCTTAAGGACTGGTCTACACACACATTTTGTATTGGTATTATGTTGGTTAGGGTGTGATTTTTTACTGATATACCCTTAGTGTTGACACAGTTATATTGGTATAAAAGGTGTCTTGTACTGGTATAGGTTATTCTCTTTCCCATATGGCTACACATAAATTACACCAATATAAGCACATTTGTATTGGTATTAGTGATGATGAGTGCCTATGGTTTTTTGGTAAGCAATAGTAAGAATGGGCGAATGTGTGTTATGCTGGGAGAATTTGTGCTGATTTCCGTGAGGCTTGTCTTGTGTTGGAAGATTTGTGTTGATTTGTGTGGGTGGCAATATAAGGAGTGTGCACTGCGGTAAGGGATAATATGTATTGAGGGTTCTCGTGTTGATAGTTTTGAAGAACTGTGTCAGCTGGACAAAGTAATCCATCATCTGTGCAATGTCCCTCATACAACCATAAAATTGCTCTATGCAAATAAGCTGTAGAGTAAGAGTGGCCATTTGCTGAGTTACCACTGATATCACAATGGTCTAGGACTCTTAACATGGCATAGATATATGTCTGACCATAGCCAGAAGTCTGTGCTATCGCAAGGTTACAATTTTTAAAGTCAAAATGGCTGAGAACTTAAAAATTGGATGGTACAAAACTGCAAATCCCAGTAATGATTGAACCTGGTGATATTCTAAAGCAAAAGAGCTCTCAACATATTTGGTGCTGTTTCCATCCTGCCTGCTCCCCCGACTTCCCGCACCCTGATTTAAAACTTCAGGGCAATATTTTTGCTGCAATTGTCCAATCACTATTTGTGACTACAAAGACAATCAATAAATGCAAGGTGATTGATTCACCCAACAACTGAACTGACTACGAGTCTGAATCATCTTCAGATAGTATGAACCTTATCCTTATCACACCCTTCAGGAAATACCTACAAAAATATTATCTTTAAAGAAGCAAAAAGCCTCACACAATTACTTCATTGAACCATAGATACACATTTTTATACAATACAGCATATGCGTATGTTTACCTGCAACAAATATATCCAATTAGAAAAGCACAGTGTTTTCTTTTATCTAGTTAAATAGTCTGTACCTGGCTGCCAATCTGAATTGTAAACCAGTATTTAACAGCATAATAGCAGGACTGTTGCTGTGCAGCAACCTAGGAAAACATATCTGGATAATCAGACTGTAAATTACTTTTAACCATAATAGGAGAAACTACTACATTGTACAATGAGGAATGAAATTTCCCTCCCAAAGAAGCCTTTCCCAAACATGCTGTTTAGTCTTTCTATTTCTAAATTAATAGAATATTTATATAGTAGAAAACTTAAATGTGACAAACAAATGATGCAGAATTGTCTACATTATGTACCCTACCAGGTCGGTATGGCTTTCTCTTTCTTTTTTTGACCCCATCAGCTCCTTCTGTCACCTTAGTATCATCATCCACAGTTTCTCGTTCTGGGCTGGAATCTGATTTTCCATCACAGTCCATAACATCACCTTCTGGAGAAAAGATAGAGTTATAAACTAAACCAAAAAGGAGGAGAAAAATGCTTGAATATAGCTTATATTGGGTGAGATTTTCAAAAACCACAGATTTTCCCTTATGATAAACAGAGAATGCAAGGTGGTCTATAGTAGTAAAAGTGTTGAATCCACATGAATCTGTGATTCTGTATAGTGCTGTTCTGTTCAGTTACCTATACTTCCCCCATCACTATAGTATCTGATGGTTTTGAAGTAGCACTTTAAGTGATGTGACTAACATCTTTCACAGGCGGTTTGTTTTCTCTTTCATCCTCTCCCCAAAGGGGGAATTACGTGTGCAATGCAGTATTTTTTTTTACGGGAATTACATGTGCAATGGAGTTTCGGCAAGCTTCTGTTTTTGGTTGTTTTCTTGTTTGTTTTTTTAAATGTACACACTGCTCTCTGTTTCTGTAGCGAAAGCTGGACAAAAAAGTGAGCCTTGCACTTGGAATGAAAGGTGGTGAAGTTAGTGATGGTCCTTGGGTTTTTGAGAGTTAGTTCCATAGGCTTGGGTCTGCCCCCGAGAAAGCTCTGTCTCCTGCACAGACAAGCTTTACTCTAATGTTAGAAAGTTCCACTGTGCCAGAAGAGCAGAGTTGTCATCCAAAGTTCTCATGCTGAAGCTTCAAGCCATATTTTAGATATCTTTGGCCCAGGTCACTGAACACTTTGAAGATAAGGATATAGACCTTGAACTCGATTGGAAGTCTATGGGAAATCAGTGTAGAGAGTGTAGGACAAGTTTGATGTGCTTGCATTAGCCTGTGCTGCCGAGGACATGGGCTGCAGCTGCATTAATTCAGTATTTGTCATCTTTGTTCCTTGGCTTATGAAGATACTGGGACTGGACTGGTTCTCTCTCCTTGGGCATTTAGGTGTCTGGGAAGTTGTTGGAGAACCTATAGATGTCATTGCTCCCTAGCAGAGCATTCTTTTTAAGGTGATGGACTTTGCATTCTGATATCCTGAATGCTGGGTGTAGTCCCATTAGCAAAAGGTTTAGTGGACAAAGGGCAGTAATGTGGGACTTGGACATCAGCACCTTTTAAATCAGTATCTGGTATCAGGAAGGGCTGTGTCTTGGCCCCTGCACTCTTCTGGCGGACAATGGATTTCATAATGCAACATTTCATCAGGTCCATAGGCATTAAAATCGGTGATGTCTCGCTCCCAGACCTTGACTATGCTGATGACGTTGACCTTCTAGTAGAGCATCAACAGGTTTCACAAAGCACTCCAGCAAATGGAGAATGAGTCAGCCAAGGCTGGCCTCCATGTTTGGTGGTCAGTGACTAAGCTGCAAAACCTAGGATCAGGTCCACCCACGACTCCAATCTCTTGGAATAACAAAAGTATCCAAGCAGTCTCCAGCATGTGCTATTTGGGTTCTATACTCGCCAGTTCCTGCAACTCACACATGGATCAAATGGTGAACGATTGCTACAGCTGACCATTCAGCTAAGCATTGAAGTAGTAGTAGTAACAGTAGTAGTAGTGGTAGTAGTAGTAGTGGTAATGTGCTCAAGGGTGAATGCTAAATGTATCTCTGAACAGTGAGCTAAATGTCATTAATTTCTTAATTATCAACCATTATTGTAAAGGGTGGGGAAAGTAAATGTTGTGCATGAGCTTGTTACATTTCATGGTAATTCTGCAAGGTTGCTTTAATACATGCTTACAAAATATAGTCTTTAAATACACATACATTGAAAAAGAAATAAATAAGAAGTAAGAAATGCATCTCTGTGTAGTCTGTTTATGCTGCTGAGTAACTAAGGCATCTGAGATTCTCTCCTCATTTCTAGCAATCATATTCCTTAATCCCAAAGGCTGAACCCCTGAGCAGACCTCCTAAATGGATAAACCTGAAGTTTATCAGCCCTACTTTTGGATTACTCAGGGGAGACTCTATTGAGTAACATGCAGTGATTTCCTCTACTCTTTATGGGATGAGTAAGTCCTCTCTGCAAAACTTCCAGTCCGAACGAGGAACCAAGTTACATTTTATCATAATCAAGTAATGAAAAAAATATAGCTGAGAGGATGAGAACTAAAATTAAAAAAAATAGTTAGATCCCCTGTTCCACTGCCTCACTGTATTATGTCTATATCTATTTATCTTATCAAAAAGATTGAGAGGTGACTTGATGACAGTACCTTTACTGTAAGAAAATACTAAGTACTAAGGGTGTTTCATCTAGCGGAGAAAGACATAAGAACCAATGGCAGAAAGCTGTATTCAGACAAATTTGAATGGAAATAAGTTACACATTTTTAAAAAACAGTGAGGATGCTACTAATGGATTTTCTCTCTCTTGAAGTCTTCAAATCAAGACTGGATGTCTTTCTGGGAGATATGTTTAATCAAACACAAGTTGTTGGGCTCAATACAGGGGTAACTGAATGAATTTCTGGGCTTCTGATATACTGGAGGTCAGTCTAGATGATCTAATAGTCCCCCTTCTGGCCTTAAACTCTTAATCACAAACAAAGCAAGAGAAAAGTGACCACTCCATCATTTAAGGTCACAAACAAACAAAACAAAAACAAACAAATAATAAAAATACCCATTTATTTCAACCAACAACAGATCACAATTAAAGATATGCCAATCAAACAACTGCCATGCTACTTGTATCAACAATTTAACATGAGACAGTGGTTAAACCACTCCGCTATCTCAAGAGCTCTCTATATCTACAAAAAGCCTCTTATGACATTTAATCTGATTAACAACAATCCAATGTTGCATAAACAGAAAGCACTTTAGACTGTGATGAGGTGGGTTGTCTGAATTCCACTTGTAATGGACACCTGTGTAACTTATTTCCTGACTTTCACACCTGTCTCTTAGTAAGCCTTTTCTCAGGTTTAGGATTAACATGACATTCCACAATATCAGTATGTACAGTGGACTCCACTTAAGCCAGATACAGATTGACTATGTGATCCATTTTCCAATCCAATTTCTGTCTTGTCTGGGATAATGAAGTCAAACAAAAACTCACTTGGCCAGGGAAGTAAAAGAATGTATTGCTTCAGACTGGGGTCAACAACTTCTTCTCCGTCAGAAAAAGCAACTCCATACCCTCCCCATACCCTCTTTGTATCTAGAGAAAGATGAGTTGAGACCCCCATTAAGAAATTCAAGTATCCTCGAGTACCCTCTTCTGCCACCTCTCCCTTACTTTTGAGCATCACATTTGAAAGAGCCCAGCAGGTGTGGATGTCTCTTTGTTAAGCTCCAGTGTTACAACTTTCTAACAGAATTTGATCTGGGTCTGAGTACCAGAGTGCACAGTGTACTCCCATGGTGTGCAAAATTTTCAGTTGTAGTGCTCGTGTTCTATGGAAGGGCAGCCAGAACTTCTGTGCTGCCCGTTGTCAGCCTTAAAGAGATGGTTTCTGGATGAGATGGATGACACATGAATAAAAGAGTAATAGGAAGGTCCATCTCCTTGAAATGGACAGCTATGCACACTGTCAATTATGTTTTGCCATTAGTCCATTTTATCTATCTAGCACTATCGTGAAACAGAAGCATCTATGAGTAATAAATAATATATTTAAAATACAGCCACATGTAAAAATATATGCATCTATTGCAACAAATATTCAGCTGAAAACATGCCACATACTGACCATTACCTCTACTGTCATCAATCTCTCCATCTCTTGAATGCTCTGATTGGATATCTGGTGGTGTCTGTAGCACAGCTACACTGTTCTGGTTTATAATCTTCAATTTAAGCTTTGGTTTTGTCCGTTTTCTTCTTGGTACTGTAACGGTGAGGCTCTGTAACTGAGACATCCCCAATTCTGTCAAACAGACTCCATCTTGGGTATATGTCTTCTGTGGGTCTATAAAAATGACATGAATCATAACAGGAAAATAAAACTCTTCATACTTGAATTCACAAGTCTTGGATGAGTTATTTAAACAGTTTTCATTAAAGAGTTAACAAATCACATGTCAAAGTGCAATAAGATTCTTAGCACTAGAACTTGAAGGATATCAGTATAAATAATAACAGAGGTACCTGACACTATCTTATAAATACAGACAAAGCTTTATAATTTAAAGCATGATGTCAAATATTGCAACACAACATGAAACACTGTAAGAACTCATTAAAAAGAATGTTTGCATTAAAGCAACTGATGTCTTCAAAAGGGATCCAGAGCTGGACTCCTACCTGATATACTCATATAACTAGACAAGTCTTATACAGCTTTGGCCTCTGCTGCCTATCAAACTGTCTATCTAGATACTTATGTGGCCCTCAAGCATGGTAGTATTGGAATGTCTCATAACTGTTAACAGATTTTATCCTCACAAAACCCTTGTAATGTAGAGAAGAATTATCCCCATTTTACAGAAGGGGAGTTGAAGGACAGGGTAGATTAAGCTACTTGCCCAAGGTCACATAGGAAGTCTGTGGCTGCGGCCTGGTCTATACTAAAAAGCTAGGTCAACCCAGCCAATTGCTCAGGGGTGTGAAAAATCCACATCTCTGAGCAACGTAGTTAAGATGACCTAATCCCTGATAAAAGCAGCATTAGGTTGTTGGAAGAATTCTTCCGTCATCCTAGCTACCAATTCTTGGGGAGATGGATTACCTACGTTGATGGAAGAATCCCTCCTGTTGGTGTATGTAGCGTCTACACTGAAGTGCTACAGTGGTGCAGCTGCAGTTGTGCCACTGTAGTGTTTCAAGTGCAGACAAACTCTCAGCCAGGAACTGAACCAGGTCTCTTGAGACTGCCTCACTCCAATGGTGTGACACAGCAATTGAGGTCCAGTGATAAGCATGTGCTAACAGTCCCCAGTTCTCAGTGTAGGCAGGGAACCTTGACTCAAACTCATTTCCTCTGCGGACTAGCAGGGTTCAAGTTTGGTAACCTTCATTCAGAAACTGCACAATTAATGGTTCTCACCAGTGAGGCTAATTAAATACTGGCTGGATAACATAGCTCCTACAGATATCACAAACAGTAACATTCACTCCTTTTAAACAAATGAACAAAAATGTCTTCTGACACAATATCCCCAAAGGATACATATGCAGGTAGTTTGTGCATAAAACCATTTATTAAGGAGAGATTTCTCTCATGAAGAAATAGCTCAAATATTTACGGCAATAATATTTTTATTCATTGTATCATAAAACAATTTTATTGTGTCGTAATTGTTTTTTAGATTGCAAACTCTTTTCAAGACAGGAAATTCCTTACAACAAGAATCAACTTTTATCATACCTCAGTACAGCATCAAACACAATGGGACTAGACTGAGACCTCCGGGGCCTACTATATAGATATAACAGTAACTGCAGTGGTACACACAGCCCCCAGTCAAGATCGGGGCCACCTTGTACTAGGCTCTTTACAAACACAAGAAGCCCTTCAATCACTTATGCACATGCTTAACTTTAAAGCACATGCATAGCCCCAATGATTTAAATGAGATTACTTGTTCTCAATGGGATTATTTACTCATGCACTTAAACTAATTACATGTTCAGGGCCAAATTTAAGATAATTGTAACAAACTGGGGATGGCAAATAATAGAAGATAAAGAGAAGAGAAGACAAGGAAAACTTAACATTATACTGAGATTAAAGGATACTTAATGGTGCATCTATGGTAAAATCATAGCGAGAACAATTTTTATGATCCAAATAAAAATATCACAAAATTATTCTAGATAATCAAAAGAGTATGCATTTTTTTTAATTACCTAGCTCTTTTACTTTAGCAACAATCTGTGCTGCAACTGATGGGTCACAGCAGTCTGAAGAAGATACTGAAAAACAAAAATAAGTTAATTTAAATCAAATAAATAGCTCATTTATTGAGATAATTTAAGACTACAATGTCAACTAATTTTCTTTAACCATTTTTTGTTAAACTCTCTCTTTTATAGTATTGGCATCACTTGCTTAGAACCTTAAAAATAAAATGATTACTTTGGTTGCATTTCCAATGTCATTGAAAAGGTGGTTGCCAAGCAACTCTGGTGTCATCTAGAGCACTCAGATTTCCTAGACTCAAGTATGGTATGGAGACTACATTGAATGATAAACTCCTACCAAAGGAAAATGGGCAGCTGAACACATTGGATCTTTTAGAATGTCAAGCAGTTGATTGGTGACAGCAAGGTTTTGCCAATCTGACTGTGGATTATGGCAGGGTTGGGTGGGATCACAGCAGTGATTTCTTTCCTTCCAAAAACTCCCAGAGGACTGCACTGGGTTAATCGTTCATTATCCCCACGGGCTCCCATATGTGGGATTTCAGAGGGTTCTTTTCTGTCAGCCTTATTGTACAATGTGTACGTGCGGCTATTCTGAGAGTAAGTAACATTCTAAGGGTATCCGAATACAGAGAACATGCTACTCTAGGACTTTTGTCAAACTCAGATGGAGCAGTTAGACTGTTTTCCAAGAAAGGAACATGGATAAAAATGAATGGACAGACCCTCATTCTGGAAGTGATGCTAGTGGGTTGAGGGAAACATCTACAGAGTATGGCAGGGACGGTGTCTGCTCTTGTGATTGATTTAGACTGTCAGCAACTCAGATTGGGGATGGTAAAGCACCATGCACAACTATGGTGTTGTATAAACAACAAATAAGGAGATCCACAGAGATCCAAAGGGATACTATTTTGGTAGTTGGAAGTTCTTTTTTCCATCAGATATTAATGTAACAAATATGACTACTCCTTTCCAGTTATCTAGGTTTCTGTGACTTCCAGACTGGATTATTACCCCACTGCAGCCCCCTGATGTCTGGGAAAAAAGGTGAAGAACCCCAGGAAAAGCAGAGGTGAAACTGGGAGGCAGAATTAAGTGTGTGTGTGGGGGGAAGAGGGGTGAGCTGATGGGAGGCAGAACTGATGGGGTGGGGGCTCAACTGAGGGGGGCACAATGAATTGCTGGGTTGGGGATGGGCAGATGTGTGGGTGAGAGCTCCTTCAGCAGGGACCAAAATCACCTTTCTCAATAAATTTAGGAGAGTAAATTTTGACAACACTGTCTCATTTGCTCATATGCACAGGTGATAGGCAGGGAGGAGGGTTCAAAAATTAAATGACAGACAACCCCTGTCCCCACAATTCATTTTTTTTTTAAAGTCATGATTTTTGGAACAGTCTCATGATTTTTGGGGGTTTGACTCATGACTGTTGATCTCTTAAGGGAGTCAGACTCATGATTTTTCATCACTTCAGGGTGGGAATACCGTAACAAGGAAAAAAGCACAGCTGAAACTGATGCTGGATGTAGATGTATAAATGATGGACAGAAGAAACTAGGCTAATTTCTCAAGCATGTTGCTGAGAAAAGGAATGTTAACAAATGGGCAATAGAGTGTGTGCACATGCAGGGAGTTACTTTGTAAGTAGGTACAGTTAGTGGCAGATTCTAAGTAAAGAAATGCCAAGCATGTCATTAAAAATTCAGAAGTTAAAATAAATTTTTCACATCCAATATTATGTCAGTATTGTATATAATATAAAATACACAGAACAAAACTAAGAATGAAGAAACTTCTAATCCAGCTTCATGAACATCCTACAACATACAACAGTGTGCTGACTGTCTTACATGTTACATCCTGAGGCTATATTAAAAACAACAGAATTTAGATTACATCTTGATCAGAGGCTATTACGTTTTAAATTTTAACTTTTTTGGAGGATGTATGGGATGAGAAGTAGGCAACTGATTAAAATCTAGAAAGATAAGAAAAACAGATTTGAGACCTACTTTTTTCTGGAGAGTTTTATTATTCTTTGGCTGTGGATATCTAAACATCTCCAAGAAGCAAAAATTACTTACCCTTATTTCTGCTTCTCTGAAAAGTTGATTCACAAGATTCTCAAATTTGGCTCCCATGCTCCAACAGTGAGATAGGGCATAGCTCATTTTAGCTTAAAGTATTTTTTCCTCTCAAATAGAGGTAATGGAGTCTAGCACTCAGGCCTAACACCCTAGTAGTGAGTCACACTATTCCATCTTACGCCATCAGATGCAATCTTCTGGTCAGTTTCTGAATTGCACAAGAAGCAAGCGCCCCTCAAACAAGCCAATTAATAAAACTTTAAAAGGTTTGCAGAACATTAACACCTCTCTCATACTTCTGGTGGAAAGAGGAAGCATGCCATCACAAGAACAGGAATGCTAACTCTGAAAGAACATGGGTGGTAAGTGAATTAGGACATGTGTACACTACCACTTGCGTGGGCAAAATGTATGTCGCTCAGAAGCGTGAATATTCCACCCCCTAGCAACATAAGTTACACTGACACAAGTGCTAGTGTGCACAGTGCTATGTTGGTGGGAGAGCTTCTCCCGCTGACATAGCTTATGCTACTCAAAGGAGTGGGTTCTTTAAGTCAACAAGAGAGTTTTCTGCCATCAGCATAGAGCGTCTTCACCACATGCACTGCAGTGGCGCATCTGTGTCACTACAGCTGTGCTGCTGCAGTGCTGAACGTGTAGACATGGCCTTAAAAATTTATGAGAGGATATCACCAAAGACAGAGAAGAAAAGAGTTAAATAGCTTTCCCTTCTTTAAATTTATCATCTGCCCAGCATTCTCACCCTAGGCCAAGAAATTAAAGGAAGAGCTCAATATTTAAAAAGCAACAATAAAAGCCCTGTAACAGGCAGTGTGAAAAAGAAGACCAATGTCCGGCATTGTAAGTATATATAAAATCATAGAATCATAGAAGATTAGGTTTGGAAGGGACCTCAGGAGGTCATCTAGTACAACTCCCTCCTCAAAGCAGGACCAACCCCAACTAAATTATCCCAGCCAGGGATTTATCAAGCCAGTCTTTAAAAACCTGTAATGATGGAGATTCCACCACCTCCCCAGGTAACACATTCCAGTGCTTCATCACCCTCCTAGTGAAAGTTTTTCCTAATATCCAACCTAGGCTTCCCCACTGCAACTTGAGACCATTGCTCCTTGTTCTGTCATCTGCGAACACTGAGAACAGCCTAGCTCCATCCTCCCTGGACCCCCGCTTTAGGTAGTTGAAGGCTGCTATCAAATCTCCCCTCACTCTTCTCTTCTGCAGACTGAATAAGCAAAATTCCCTCAGCCTCACAAATCATGTGCCTCATCCGCTTAATCATTTTCATTGCCGTTCACTGGACTCTCTCCAATTTGTCCACATCTTTCCTGTAGTGGGGGAGCCCAAAACTGGACACACTATTCCAGCTATGGCCTCACCAGTGCCGAATGGAGGGGAATGATCACTTCCCACAATCTGCTGGCAATGCTCTTAGTAATGCAGCCTAATATGCCGTTAGCCTTCTTGACAACAAGGGCACACTACTGACTCATATCCAGCTTCTTGTCCACTGTAACACCCAGCTTCTTTTCTGCAGAACTGCTGCTTAGTGAGTTGGTCTACAATTTGTAGCAGTGCTTGGGATTCTTCCTTTGTAAGTGCAGGACTCTGCACTTGTCCTTCTTGAACCTCATCAGATTTCTTTTGGCCCAATCCTCCAATTTGTCTAGGTCACTCTATATTCTATCCCCATCCTCAAGCATATCTACCACCCTCCCCCCCCAGATTCCGCAAACTTGCTGAGGGTAAAAACAATGAGAGTCCTGTAGCACTTTAAAGACTAACAAATTTAATTTCTGCTGAGGGTGAAATCCATCCTATCATTCAGATCATTAATGAAGACGTTGAACAGAACCAGCCTCAGGACCGACTCCTAGGGGACGCCGTTTAATAGTGGCTGCCAACTAGACATTAAGCCATTGATCACTATCTTTGAGCCGAGGAATCTAACCAGCTTTCTATCCACCTTATATTTCACTTATCCAACCCATACTACTTTAACTTGCTGGCAAGAATACTGTGGGAGACTGTATCAAAAGCTTTGCTAAAGTCAAGGTGACTCACATCCACCGCTTTCCCCACATCCACAGAGTCAGTCATCTCATCGCAGAAGGCAATCAGGTGGATCATGCATGACTTGCCCTTGGTGAATCCTTGCTGACTATTCCTGATCCTTCTTCCTCTCCTCCAAGAGCTTCAAAATGGTTTCCTTGAGGACTTCCTCAATGATTTTTCCAGGTACTGAGGTCAGGCTGACTGTTCAGTAGCTCTCTGAATCCTTCTTCCCTTTTTTAAAAATGGGCACTATATTTGCCTTTGTCCAATCATCTGGAACCTCCCCCGATCAACAAGAATTTTCAATTTTCAAAGCCAATTGCTCTGCGATCACATCAGCCAACACCTCAGATGCATTGCATTGCACGGCAATCGGCCCCATGTACTTGTGCATGTCCAGCTTTTCTAAACACTCCTGAACCTGTTCTTTTACCACTAAAAGCTGCTCACTTCCTTCCCATACTGTGCTGCCTAGTGCAGTAGTCTGGGAGCTGACCTTGTCTGTGAAGACGGTGGCAAAGAAAGCATTGAGTACTTCAGCTTTTTCCACATCATCTGTTACTAGGTTGCCTCCCCCATTCAGTAAGGGGCCCACACTTTCCCTGATCTTCTTGTTGCTAACATACCTGTAGAAACTATTCTTGCTTCCCCTCAGATCTCTTGCCAGCTGCAACTCCAGTTGTGCTTTGGCCTTCCTGATTTCACCCCTGCATGTTTTAGCAATATTTTTATACTCCTCCCTAGTCATCTGTTCAAGCTTCCACTTCTTGTAAGCTTCCTTTTTGTGTTTAAGATCATTGAAGATTTCTCTGTTAAGCCAAGCTGGTTGCCTATAGGTATACTGTGGAGACAGACCTCATTTAGATAGACTTTGGGGAAGTGTATGATAAACACAAATGACTCTAGCCTCCACTACCAATGAAGATGGATTCTTGAATACATTCCACATTGACTGACCCCGGATACCAATCATCCATATATACACAATATGAACTCGTAGGCTACAAATGCTGCCAAGCATTCGCAAGCAGATGTAGAGCCAATGCCTGCACAAAAGGTTAACACACGTTGTAAAAACTTGTCCAGGCAGACCTCACAAACCCATGTATCACAATATTCTCAGCTTTTAGCCATCAGATGCAGCAGCAAGCTAATCTCTTTCTCCTTCTATGCCGTCAAAAGAGATGATGACATTCGAAAAGCAACAAAACAAGAAAACATTGCAATGGGCACTAAAACATGCTTCTAGAGAGGTGAAACAGTGCCAATATGGTGTTAAAGCACTGAAGACTGAAGTGGAAACCTCAAAGTACTGACATGAGAAAACACACCAGGATGCTATAATATGGGCAAGGCCTTAAAGCATCTAAACCTTGATGCACCAATGAGCAATTCAAAACAAATTTAACAAGACAGCTCCACACAGCAAGAAGCTTCATTCAGTACTGCAGCACCATGCCCCAGCTCCTAAACAACTCAGCACTACAGGATCATGTAGCCTAGGGTTTCAAAAGAAGGCAATACAGTCAATGAAAATAATTTTCATTTGTATTGAGTGGAAACACAAGGCTGACCAGGAAAGGATACTCCATTAAACTAACAGATGACAGAGAACTAAGATCCAGAGCTACAGCTATTCAGTGATTTGGATGCTACTCCTGCTGAGAGTTCTTTCCACTGACTATAATCAAGACAGAACTGTCTATAAAGTTCTGGGGGTGGAAGCAGTGGCATTTGCAATGTGTGACTGTCTAAGACAGAAGAAAGTTCATGTACACTCTGGATACCACCACTGCTACCCCAGAAGGCCCGAGAGTGTTGAGCTTAGAGAGGTTTGCCCTGTCTGGAAATGGAAGTTGAGATTCCTATGCAAATATCTTTAAGGAATCAGAATTCTTTTTTTCCCACCTAACATTAGCTAGGAAGTTGAGCTGTGTTTCATCTTCCCAACATCATGATTTGAAACAGCTCTTTGGGTCAAGTAGGATTTATGGGTATTTACCCAACCCATCTTCAATAAATTGTTTATATTCACATAATTCAATCTGTGACAATCTGCTAAATCTTTCCTGATGCTGTAATGGTGCTCTTGCAGTCAGTCACTAGGGGGTGCTAAAGAACTAGCGTCTAAAAATTGGAAACCCTCACTTTTGCAATGATCCAGGACTTTACCAACCAGAGCACAGAGCCATAAAAACATTCCCAAACCCATTGTATTGCAGTGTGCACCGCTGCCAAGTGATCCATTGGTTTCAAAAGTCCTCTTACCGTTTGTTGGTGGTATGTATGGCCTACACATAGTACAGTCAAAACCAATATCAGCTATGCTTTCCACTTCCTCTTCTGTGTTTAAATTCTGACAGATTGCATGCATCCATCTAGAAATTAAGTGGGGGGAAAATACAATTTAAAGGAAATGCCTAGCATCTTAAGAGACCCAAATATCAGTATATGTTTTTGAGGTAATAAATAAAGTGGAAATACTTATATAATTTTGATTATTTTAGGAAGAAACAATGATGATTCATGTTCTCTATATATGTTTTTCCTGTACATGTGTTTAAATACCGTATATGTTCCATCAGATTATCTATCACCCTAAATAAGAAAGAAACACTTTTCAGCATTGCTTTGCCTGTATATATGATGGTCTATTTTGTTCTTATCTATTTATATGATACTCTGCAAAGTACTTATAGATTTATCCTCATAACAACCCTGTGAGGTAAGCAAATATCACTTTTACAGATAGAGAACCAAGAGACAGAGAAATTTAGTAATTTTCCCAGACAGGAAATCTATGCCAGAACTGGCAAATGAACTAATATATTCAGAGTCCCACTCCAGCTGGCTTCACCAAAAGACCATCCTTCCTCCCATTCTTATGATGTTACATCATTGCATTTTTCCTTAAAGTATGACCCCTGGAAAATAATTTCACAAAATGTTAGAAACCCTTACCTATCACATTGCCTACACTGAAGAATGAGCTCTTCTTCCCTATAATTGCGAAAGCAGACTGGACAGGTAGATAAACTTGCACAAGGAGCACACTGCGTGTAATTGTTTTGCCATTCACATCTTAGACCAGGAGAAGTTGCTCCACAGTGTCTGCACCAAACACACCTACAACAAACAAACAAGAATGTTTTTATTATTTTGGTGCAGCGTAAGATTGTTTCTACTCACAGCATACTTGGCACGAAACCCACTATTAATAGAAGATAATTTCCTCATTAAATTGTGTATGAACAAATAAGAAATCTAGAAAGTGTTTTTGTTCAATATATGCCTGTCCTCAAACGTTATTTGAATTAAATGAGAAATTACGATTAAACTGACACTGGAAATACTTAGCTGAAATATTACAATATTGGTTTTAAATACAGTGAAATGAAAAAGGGATAACAGTAGACATTTCTGACACCAGAACCAAACACACCATTTGCACTTCCAGCCTCCTTTGGGAACTGTCTGCAGTGGGGGATCTAGGCAGTAAGTGTGGTAGCTGATGTCACAGTCATCACAAAGAAGCAGTCTTCCTGGATCTGTGGCTTTCCCACAGGCTTCACACACCGTGCACTCCAGGCACCTCCAGCCTTTACTGAGCACCACCTTAGTAATCTGCAGATAGGAAGGCAGGGAGCAAATGATTCCCAAACCACTGTACAGGCTTTAATTGTTATATACATTTATTTCAATATAGTAAACATTGAGCCTAGTGTTGATCTGGCTAGGTTGAGGTATAAAGGGATGCTGCCCCTATGCTGATTATCTGCATCATGGGTAGCAGCGCAGGAAGGGAAGCAGGCTTTGCAAAGTTGCTATATATCTCCTACTTGTGCAGGTGGGTAGGAAGTAGCAGAATGGGGAAGGGGCTGGGTGGAGTGACGGTTTTGACACCACAGTGTGCCAGCCTGCATAGCTCAGCAACATGTCAAGGAATATATGGTGCACAAGGGTCTATACCCAGTGCAGTTTACTCCCTCCTTGGAGCAACAGTGGAGTCACAAGCTCTTTCCCAGACTGCTCATGGGGAAGTGCAACAATGCGTTGTCAAGATGGAAATCATTAAAAAATCCTGTTCCATTCCAAATTCTTTGTGAGGCCTAATACTGGGGTTTTAGTGACTAGAACCAAATAATCTATTTAATATTATTGAAAATATAATTGAAGAGTATCATCTGAATGCAAAATCAAATTATATTCTCATTAAAAACGCATACAGCATTTCATAAAGCCCGTGTAAAAACAAAGTAAAACTCAGTGGTATCTTAAAAAAATACCCACATTTTACATAACTGCACTTACATAATGAGCAACAGACAGTTTATGGTTTTTATGCTGCAGTAAATAACTTATTATGTGCTTGCTAAGTCATCTCATACCATTCAAATTTAATTTTCTCACCTTCTCCCCTAGATTAAAAAATCTGAAATGTATTAACTACTCCAGTTGCTGTCAATTCTGACAACCAACAGACAAATTGAATCAACTAAACCTTATGCCCTAGCAAAGGACGTTGCACTATAATTTCTTTTTTTTTTTTAATTCTGCTTATATTAAGATTTTAAGCTTACATTTCAAAATGTTATTTTAACCAACTGCTAGATAGCAAGTGCTATTTATGGCTCTAAAATTACAAAAAAGGTTAATTTCTCTTGAGGCAGTGCATACTATAACATGACATTTAATTAAAGTATTTCACAAGTTGCATACAAATAATGGTCACATTAGCTGAATACTATTTAACAAGTTAACGACTCTCCTAATTATGACAAAACTGGAAGCAATGCAGTGCTATTCAAATGCAATATGCAAACAATGCTGTCAAATAATTTTAATTATAACTAAGCACTTACCTTAATACTGACACAGTATGGATGGTAACACTGACCACACTGAGAACAGGCAAGCAATCTGCCCTCTGCACCCTGGCCAAAACTCCCGCAAACTACACACATATCCTAGAACAACAGAAAAAGCAGTTTTCAATACACTAAAATTCAAAACTATGCAGCTGCTCTAAAGTAAAACCTCACTGCTATATTGGATAATTCAACTCATAACAAAAACATTAATTCCCTTTTCATTACAACAAACAGAGTAACTGGTATCCTGACCTGATGTAAAGTGAATTTGTCACTGCTAGAAAATAGGACAACTGTATTATGCATCGAGTTTTCTTCCTCATCTTTGTTAGATGAAACATCCATTGTTGTGACCTACAAAAAACAACATCATATGAATATATTTTCATAGCCTAAGATACGAACTTTTCACTCTCTTTACTACTATCCTCCTGGAACTGAACCAGGAGTATTTCAGAATATAAATACATACAGACTATCATAAACTGAAAACACCACCGACATTTGCTGGTTTCAAGATCTATACTTCCTGATATTAGTCAGAAACTGTGCAAATGTTTATGAATACAAAGTAACTATCAGTAAAATCCACATTTGTCATAAGTTACACACTGCTGGCCATATTGTATCATTTTTTTCATCAAGTCGAAGGTATGCTTAAGGCTCCCTCACCAAAGAAAGAGGTCACGTGTCACGCTGGCTGGCTCGTGGGGGGGGGGGGGGAAGGGGGGAGCATTTATTTATATTATTTAACATCAATATGTCAAAATCATTGTAATTCATGTGAGATATGCCATGTCAGGTACTGTTAGAAAGGCTATAATGTGCTAAGTAAGATGATAATGTTTATGTTCATGTGTTATATGTGTAATGGAAGTTATGGATATGACTGATATATCTGTATTTCAAATTGCGCTGTGTCTGGGCCACACCCCAGACAGGATGACTGCAGAACAACAGCCTGCTTAATGGCCCATTAAGAGATTCACAGGTACAAGAGGCCAGGGAGAGAAGCCAGGGATATACCTGATGAGTCACCAGGACTTACTCATGTGACTCTGGACTCCATTTTGTTCCTGTAAAAGTCCACAAGCAGCATGGCACAGATCAAAGGACATAAAAGGCAGCTGCCCAGGATCCATTTTGTCTTTAATCTGTCTTTCAGTCACCACCTACCTCTGGATCAACTCATCTACTGAAGCTGTGAAACAAAGGACTGAGACCCATCCAGGTACTGGATGTATACCAGAGGGACTATACAAGCCTGCAAACTCCACAATTCTTCTAGAAATCTGATATATATGGACTTTCAAATCATTTGTATGTATGTAATTGCTTTACTCCTTTAACATTTCTCTTATAGTTTGTTTCTTTCTTTTTATAATAAACCTTTAGTTTTAGTTACTAAAGGACTGACTGGCAGCGTGGTATTTTGGATAAGATCCAAACTTGTATTGATCTGGTACTGTGACTGACCCATTGGGGTCAGGAGAAACTTTTTTGGTAAAGAGCATAGAGTTTAAAAAACTGGTCTCTTTACTGGACCTAGTGGCTGATTGGGAGCCAGGGACTGAAATGCAGTAAAGGGGGCTGTGTATTTTTGTATTTTGGCTTCTTGATAACTAGTGTGGGGAATCAGAAGCACTGTTTGTAGCTGGTTGGGAAGCCTGACTTCAGAGTCACCCACCAGTGCTAGGAGAATCTGCTCTCCTTTCACAGCCTGCCCTGACCTTGGCATTATCAGGTGGCTACCCTAGGCACGGACGGGTCACAGCATGCTTCTGCAGCAGTCTCTCTCACCCCCTTCCTCCAAAGAGTACAGTACTCTATGCATGGGGGATTTGGGAATGCAGTGAACAGAGGTTTATTTGAATATGCTAAATTTGCTGTTTTGCTTATTAATAAAATATTAACACTAAAGTCCATTTAATAGCACATTTTAATATTAAAGGTACAGTATATACCGTAATTGAAGAAGAATGAAGCTGAAGCAACTTATTCTATATTACCTATCTCTTTTTAATACTTGATTTATATAAGTACTCTAGTTGTATTTTAGAAATGATGGATAGCTCCAGTTAAGATTGTGCAGCTGTTCCCATTCATGGGTTTCTAGGGGGTTTAATTACGTGTTTAAAACTTGGCACAGACATTTAGACCATAGCCTATAAGCAAATCTTTCTCCACAAAACATTAAGATTAAAAAAAAAAAAAATCAATTTATGCATCTAGATTATATGAAGGCAACACACATAATACCCACCCCCTGATATTAGGATTTTTAAAACGTGTTTTTGTGTTTCTGTAACTCAATGTTTTCATTTTATCTTAAACAATTTCCCCATACTTTTTGACCTTAAAACATAATTGTCATTTTATTAAAATATTTTCAAATAACCAAGCCACGCTTTAGAAAGCTGTGTTATACACATAAAATGGTTCTTCACAAAATGCAGCAAGAATTTTTAAAATGTAATATTACATTGCAATTGCACATAATTACATCGTTACATATATTTATACTAATTCAATAATTAGATACAATTAGTTACATAAAAAAACAGTCATAAATTAAGCTTCCAAAATAAACCAAGGATACTGACAAACTTCTAATCTTCATTAGAAGATTAAGTCTGGGAAACAAATCCAGAAAAGCAAGACAATTCACTGTTTTGTGATTTAAACTACAACACACAGACTTGTTATCCTCCTGTGCCATATGAGAGTGACACATAGGAGACCAAGGATCTATGAAAGACAACAAACATCTGACAAATACATAACACTATGAATGGATTTCTCAAATGCATGAACTTGAACAGTGATTTCTAACTACATTTTTCTATGCTCAATTATAACTGGTATAGTGCTAAACAGAATGCCTGAATGACCAATTTATGATATTAGAGCTTTTTAAAAAAAAATAGAGGAGTGTGCAAAAAATGGTGATGTTCCAGTTCTTTGATTTTTATTTGAATGAAGGGAGTCTACACTAAGTAGCTTCCTTTGATTAAGAGTAGCTCTATTTCTGCCTGGTATTCATGAATTAGGTATATATTTTCCCTGCCTCTTGGTTGAACAAAATAACTATCATGATTTTACAAGACTGATGTGGAAACATTATTGATCAGCGAAACTGTTTTGACTTTAGGCAAATCTTCCTATGTATGATATTCTGCTAGTTTAGATCAGTGATTCTCAATGAGGGGTACGCACAGGTCTTCCAGGGGGTACATCAACTCATCTAGATATTTGCCTAGTTTTATAACAAGCTACATAAAAAGCACTAGTGAAGTCAGTACAAACTAAAATTTCATATGACTTGTTTTACTGCTCTATATACTGAAATGTAAATATAATATTTATATTCCAATTGATTTATTTTATAATTATATGGTAAAAATTAGAAAGTAAATTATTTTTCAGAAACAGCGTGCTGTGGCACTTTTGTATTTTTAGGTCCGATTTTGTAAGCAAGTAGTTTTTTTGGTAAGGTGCAACTTGGGGCACACAAGACAAATCAGACTCCTGAAAGGGGTACATTAGTCTGGAAAGGTTGAGAACGACTGGTTTAGATGATGTGACCTGGACTCTTGCACTCTGAAACAATAGGGACTGAGAGAGTTTGGAAAATGGGGCATGTTTTGCATGACTCATTGACATCTCCTTCAGGAATAGTACTTATGGACTCTACTCCAGAAGGATTCTGTAAAACCCTTTGAGAAAAAGATATACTTTTCTTTTCCTGCCAATCTTCCTCATTCCCATTTAATTTGACAAATTTGGATTTCTTTTAAAGTGCATTCTTAATAAAGCTCAAGTTGACATCGCTGTTTCTGCTTAAATAATATTTTAAACCTATATAACATCTCACCAGTCCAAACATCATTCTGAGGCAACTGACTGATATCAGCACAGCTACAAGAAAAATTATTTTTAGTTAACTGTTGCTGGCAGGCCAGCAAGGGACCAAAGATCAGTGTTTATTGAGAACCATTTTAAAAAGAGTGCAAATTGTTCTGTTTTAAAATGTGTTTGGTTGACAAAATAACAGATATAATGAATATGTAGGATCAAATTATCACAATGTTGAGGCTAGCTGAAATTTTAGACCTAAAATCCTGCTACCTTCCCTCTTGCTGCCACTACATAGTCACCAACTTTCAGTGCAAAATCCATCTTCTCTAAGAGTCTGATCTGGTGCTCACTGAAGTAAATTGAAAGGCTGCCATTAACTTCAATGGGCATAGAATCAAGCTTCAGGCATTTATGGAAAAATTCAATACAATTTAGAAGCAAATGATCACCTTTCTAAGTTTAGATCAACCTACACAATTAGTCAAAAAGAACACATTTTTTACTAAATTTTGTAAGTTTTTAATAGTTATTTCTATAAAATCTATTTGTTGCATTGCTATTAAAATATTAGGATTTTCTGTAAGTGTAAATTAGTGCTTTGTAGCATTAAGATAGTTGTGGATATTCAAGTTGATATCCACAGATAGGCTCAAATTCAGCAAGGTAGGTAAGCACATACATAACTTTAAGCACCTGAGTAGTTCCAGGAAGCCAATGGGACAACTCACAAAACTACAGTGAGACAGGTGATTATGTTCTTTGCTGAACTGGGGTCCTAAAAAGGAGAGATTTCCATGGACAGCTCCTCATCATAGACCCCCAATACCTTTGGAGCACCATCTGGGGAATTATTATGGGGTTAAGAGAAGGTGATACAATGCAGGATAGGCCTTAATTTTCTCATGTCTACTGTCCCCAGTGAAAGCTCCCTTAATTAGTGTCACCTCCACTTGTGGAAGTGGAAAAAATGATTTGGACCTTCAACAGTATCCTTTTATAAGGGAATGTAGGGCTGGTCTACATTTACCTTGCGATTCGGCAGCAGTCGATGGGAGTTACGCAAACTACACAGAGTAGTTTGCGTAACTCACGTCGACTGCTCTGCTTCCCTTCTGCACACTGTCTACACTGCACTGCACTTCTTGAGGGGGTGGATTTACTCAGTCGACTTCCTGATCAATTGAGCGGGTCTATACTGACCGCTCAATCAATCCAGAAAGATAGATCTGGCGGCAGTGAATTTGCCGCCGTCAATATAGACATGGCCGTAGGTAGTGTAAAATTGCTCTGGATCCATCTAGCCACAGGTTAATCCCTATTTTTAACTGAAAATATATAATTACATTTAATGAAAACTAGATTATCAAACCTATTTCTCATTGCTTATTTTGTTTAAATACAAAATTCCTATAAAAATTAGAACTGGATAAATGAAGTTACACACCAAACTACATACATGATTAAAAATAAATGTTCTTACCCCTGGAGTGACAACAGCCCCAATCCCATTCTTCAATTTTGATCTACCTCTGCCACCTCTTCCTGAAAGACCTGCACCACGTGGTCTCCGCTTCCCTGGGAATCCTGATCCACGGCCCTATTTAATATAAGAGAGCAATTTAAATGCAACCCAGATCTCTTTCAGTGTAGGGACACTTCCTTGTAACTATATAAATAAAAAAACCTGTGGTTTCAAGTGGACAGAGGCAACCCAGATCATCATTACTAAATCACTGCATAAATTGTAGTAGAATACCTTTAACTTCAGACTAAAACCTTTTCCTCTGTCTGTGGTCTTCAACCATTATTAAAAGGATCACTTTTAATAAAAAACTTAAAACCTGTAACACACTAATTTTTACTACAGATACAGGTAATACATTTTCTCCATCTTGCATAGTACTCCAGCTAAATGCTACCTCTTTTTTGATGCTTTAAGAAAAAGCAGCTGAGACACAGCCATGCGTGTTCTGACTGTTGCATTGGCACTTTACTAGTTATACTTAGTTATACTTTGCCGTAAATAGCCAAGCAGACATTAGAAGTTGTTAGGGCTTGATCCTGCTCCCACAGAGCTCAGGGTCTAAACTCCCATGGATTCAATGGGAACAAGATCAAGATTTTAGTGTTTAATTTATTTAATACCCTAAAGAAAGTATTATTTATAATACTAAAATAATTTTTGTAATATTATACTTATTATTAGGTGGCTTGTTCTTTTTCCCACCCTTTTTAATCGGCAGACTTTTGGTCTGAGTGTTGGGCTGGGATCCCTTAATTGACATGGTGAATTCAAATTCTGTGAATTTGGGTGGGAATTCAATGTTAATTACCTGAAATTATTATTGTGAATTAATTTGGGTTTCATGAATAAGATTTTTTATTTCACACTGAACTGAAAAACAAAACAAGACAAAAAAACAAAACACAAAAACTCACTGATCACTTCCAAAAGAGGACAACATTATTATTGTCTATGTCTCTATAGAATTGTGGCTGATATTTTTCAGACCAGATCTGAACAGATTACATGTACCTTAGACCTTTTATTCTGTTCTTATACAATGAGAGTTAAGGTATATATTCAATATAGCAGATTTCCTATTGTGCTTTTCTATTACTAGTTACACAGTGTTTGTCCTGGTTTTAAAGAAATCTATGCTAATAGCAACTCTATTCTAACTTACTTTTGCTGTCCAGAAAATATCTATCTAAAGTCTACAATATCTATCTAAATGTTTGCTTCAAACTATTTTAAGATGCCAAAAATACCAAGACAAAACAGTTCACTCAATAAAAGGCACATACTGCCTTTGACCTATGGCACTCTCATTAATGTCAATGGAAGATGTCCTAGACTTACGTGTACAGCTTCCATTGATATTAAGAGTTTCGTGGATTGAAGGTCATATTATGGCCTCAATATGGCCAATTGTATTTTCACATATATCATCTCCTATTTTTATAGAAGGTATAGAAGTTTGCGGTAATAGTTATTGTGAGGTAGAATCCAAATATCCTACTAGTAACAATATTATTAATACTGTATATTAATGGAACTATCAATTAAACTAACTATGCACTATCAGGCAATGCAATTGTACAGCATTTGAGAAATAAGAATAAGGAAGGAGGTATTTGATGGTCAAAGTTTCTTTGTGGAGCCAAGTGAAAAGATTAATTTCTCACCTCTCTATTAGAATGTAAAGTATATACACACTACATATAAGATTATTTTCTGCAAATGTAAAATGCTCTGACAAATTCCTAACATTTTGTGTTTTAGACTGCACATCAGTATTTTTATTTTCACAAGACTAACAATGTAACAGAAATAGCACAAAACCGTATCAGTGTTAATGCTGAACATTATGCTGAAAAGTAATGTTTCAAGCAGCAATGGCTAAGCTAATATCAAATTAAAATAAATAAAATTAGCATGATAATTAAAGTGAGATGAAAATAAATCAGTTGAAATCAATAACAACCTACTTATGGTTTTATATTTTATCATTAAGCTTTCTCTCTTTCTCTTTTTAGTATCGTAATAATCCCACCTAGGACATGTCTACCCAGAGCAGCAATGCACACTTTAGGAGGGTGATCTCCGAAGCGCTAATGTGTGTGTTAACTGGTCCATGCAGATTCTGCTGGTGTGCACTAAAAGTTCTCCAGTGCACTTTAATGTAGTGCTGTTTGAAATAGTATTATATTAAAGCGCACTAGGGAACTTTTAGTACACACCAGCAGGGTCTACATGGACCAATTAATGCAAAATATGTTAGCCTGCTTTCGAAATCACCCCACTGAAGTGTGCATTGCTGCTCTGTGTGGACAAGTCCTCGGTTTCTTTACGTTTCTTTTGATGGTAGCTATCACTGAGATGGTAGTCTGGTTCCTTCTAAGACAGTCAAATAGTTGTTTTTTTCTAAGTTTAAACATATGTCACTGTGAATGCCTTTTGCAAGATGTCTCCACAGCAACACACTTTGCAACAGCCCAGAGCTCAGTCCTTTTCAGTCTGGCTCTCCTTACTGCCAGCAGTCTTCAGGACACTCTCTCTCTCGTAACTCCTTTGACAGCTATGTAAGAGCAATAACCAAACAACAGAAAGTACTAAACAGAGTTACATTAAAAATTGGTAATGCAAATTATTTTGCGATATAAAATTCAAAATTTATGCAATGCCATCAAATTCTGTGTATGCTCTGGAAAATTTGTATTTTTGTAATTTAAAAGTTCCAGACATTCAATAGTTTTCTTAAAAAGCCAAAGTTAACAGTGATAAAATGGAAGATAAATTCAGTTGAGCTATACATGATTTTCATTATTAGCCTCTATAGCAGAAAGATAGCAATGGATATATAAATATAAATACAAATTATTTACCACTTTGATGCTCCAAATGGCACTGCCAGGAAGCTGTCTGGATTTAAAAATGTCCCGACCTTCTGAAATGTCTGGGGACCAGGAAGGTGGGCTCACTGTATTATTGGTACTCCAAGCCCCCTAGGATACGGCAGGTGAGAAAATAGATGTATAAAACTCAGCAACATAAAAATAAAGAAATTAACAAAAAAAAATAAAGCAAGCAACTAAAAGTTTTTGAAAAGCAAAGCACATGCAGGCATAGGCAATTTCTCCTAAATTTATTTAACTGCCAAACTAGTTCATATGGGGAGAATTTCAACCCATCACTGAAATTTATGCAGAGAAAATTTCAACCCCTCAGTGAGGTTAAAAGGTCTGCAAAGTGACTTTAAAAAGAACACCAAGTGAAAATGTGAGAAAAGAGGTTGACTGACAATTATCATGTCATAGACAACAATCATAGCAACACAGGAAGTCTCTAAATTTTGGATCACCATTCCAAGAAGATACTATTTTGAGATCACAGAAGGGTTTTGAGAGTACATTCCCTTCTACACCTCAATCTGCATCTTTGAAGGAACAGACGGCCTTGTATCACTTTTTAAATATAAAATTATTGACAATCAAAACAACATGTAGGCTGAGAAGCATGTAAGACAAAGGGATAAAAATAAAACTAAAACATGAAAAAAAATGAAAAATAAGTGTGAGCAGTTAACAAAATACCTCTGATCTGCAAGTACACCACAAAATGTACAATTATAAAATCACATACCTCTTAATCTTAAATCCAATTTTTTTATATTATAACAAAATATAATATCAAAGAATGTCTAACATAATACAGAATATATAAAGCTGAATTAAAAAAAATCTTAATTTTATTTTAATTTTATTTTATTTATACAATGTCCAGCACAATGGGGTCCCAAGCTGATTAGGATCTTGGGATACTACCATAATGCAAAGAGTAAAACAACAAGAGTAGGATCAGCAATATGGTGCTAATTTGGAGGTGGGTGGGGAAACCTGCTGAAGTTCCTGCAGTTCTTACTCAAACAACACTGTTATTGAAGGCAACAGAAGTTTTGCTTGAACTCCGTGTAAAGACTTCAGGATTAAGCCACAAATGATTTACTAAAGTAATTTCATCCTAAATTTACAAGTTAGCATTCCTGAAGAGTAATAAATTATACTCTTTTTACTAGTCCTTTGGAATTAAGCAAAATCATTGCTATATTTAAGATTAAAACAGTATAAAGAAAAATTAGTTAATTTAAAAAAAACTAAATTCAGCTATAATTTAGGCCCCTAATCCAGTATGTGAGTAATCCCAACTATTCATATATGTAAAATACTTACACACAAAAGTGTATGCAGGATTAAGGCCTTAGAACAATAAGCATAAAGAAACATATGTTTGCTTCACACATCGTAAGTTTTAAAAATTAAATATAAAACAATGTCAAGCAAAATAAAGTGATCTGGGAAATAGTTTCTTTTGAATCCAATAATTCATTAAAATCTTTACTTGTCTCAGCATCAGTCTACATACAGAAATTGTAGCACTTTACCTTTACCAATACAGCTAAAAGTAATACAAGTCTCCTAGTGTGGAACAGCTACAATAGTATAAAAGTGCTTTATATGAGTATAATTATTTCCACACAGGATGGAGAATAAGCTATACTTGTATAACTGCTTCTACAGTAGGTGTTGCATTGGTATAACTATATTGGTTTTAAAAGGGAAAAAGCACACATTAGCTGAAATAATTATACTAGTACAAAAACTGTGTATGGACCAGGCCTCAGTAAAAATAAATCAGTCACCTTTGCATCTGTAACATCTTCCACTGAATTCAATGGAAATGGAAGGACTACCAATGAAGTCAAATCTCTCTATGTTGAAAATATTGTACTTTTACCAATCAATGATCAATTTTTGTTGAATGATAATAATTATTTTTATCAATAACATTAATGGTCAGAATAACGTTGTCAGAGATTACCTTAACAGATCAGGAGCTACACGAAATATAAGATGTCAACTCTTAGCTACTATGCAGCCTTTTCTTTAACATCAAGGTAGACAGAACACTAGCTTCCAATTCAAGAAAGAAAAAGATAATTTTCCGGAAAATTAAAATTAAAATCTTTCTGGTGTTTCAGATTTGTTTTCCCCCTTAAAAAATTATGTTAATTATTTGACAGGTACTTGTTCTTTACCCTTAACAACATAATGGAAATATTCTGCATATCAAAGTCTTTCTTCATCTTGTGTTTATAAGGGAGAGAATATATTTGAGGGTAACAATCCAAAGATCTTAAAATACATTACCCAAAGCTACTGTTTAAGACCTAAACTATTTAGAGTCCTATCTGGAATATGTTAAGTAATTTTGCTGTAGAGAGAACACACTTCTCTAGCAATTAAATATGTTTAAATTGATTTAAAATGTAATAGAAATTTAAATTTGAATGTGAAATATCTATCTTTCAAAACAAAATGCATTATATACAATTATGAACCACATTGTTATAGTTTAAATTTCCAATTGAATTCAAGTTTTATTGTAGATCAGAAACATATATGAATTCTGTGGCAGATTAATTTAATTAAAAACACACACTTCCTCAATAGTATGAACAAATGAATTACATCAAAGAGATGCTTTAATTGTATTTTGGCTTTTAATTAATGCCCATTACAGCACAACACTGGAGAAAAAATTCTATTCAGTTCACTTATATCAAAAGCATGGTAATAATTATGTACTTTGACATAAACAGGAAGTTCTCATTCTCCATCATATTCTTGAGTCCTCACAACTGAACAGCACAGCTGCAACTAAATTACAACAAAAGGAAACAGAACGTCAACAAAGGTCAGCAGAGCTTACTAAATCAGCAGTGACTGTGTTTAGCAATTGAATGCCTCCTTCAAGAAATATTCTTTAATCAGAAATAAAGATGAACAAAACATAAGCTTTCATCTCATTTCCATATTTAATAAAATACCCCATAAGATCTTTTTAGATTGCAATTGTGCCATTTCTAGTGTGAGGAAAAAAATATACATGGACACTGACATAACCTGACATTTATCAATCTAATTCTTCTTGTATTAAAAACAACCCCCCAAATAACAATAAAAAAAAATAACAGTCCTTTCCCAGCCCCACCTACCAACACAAGTCCCCTCTATCTAGGTTGTGACATTGGCAACCATGACCATAATATCTGAGCACTTCCATTGTTATTAAAAATTATTAAAAGGCCACAACACCCAATTAAAAACATATACAATGAACGCAACACTGTTTTGCTCTCTCGCTAGTATGGACAAAATAGAATCTGTTTGGGTCTAAATCATTTTGAGGAAACACTGTAAAAGAGGTTCCACAGTGATAGTGGCAGGAAACTGCGATAAACACTGGTTTGGACTCTCATATATTTAGAGCTCTCTTTAATACTATGAGAGAGAGAAACACCACTGGGAATAGTGTCATAATGGGAGACTAACTTCCCAGACAGAAAATAGAGAACAAATGCTACTAATACTGGTAGGGCCCACTTATTCCTGGATGTGACAGATGACCATTTTCATTGTCAAATCATCACTGAACCAAGAATTTCAGACTTAGTTTTGGTACAGAGTGAGGACATTATAGAAGAGCTGATTGTAAGAATAACCTTGGATCAAGTGATCAGAAGTTGATTTAGTTTAAATTAAATGGAAGGATAATCAAAATCAGGTTATCAACTATGGGTTTTTGGGTTTTTTTTGTTTCAAAAGGGCATTCTTTGGGAAATTAAAGGAATTAGTTAAAAGAAGCCATTGGACTGAACAGCTCAAGGACTTAAATGGGGAGGAGGCTTGGAATTTCTTGAAATCAACTATACAAAAACTATTACAATTTGCATCCCAAGCAATGGGAAAAAAAACTTTCAGGGAAAAGATCCAGACCCAGCTGGATGAATAACTACCTCAAAGGCTTTTCACAGTGAGCAGAGAACCTAGAGGGAATGGAAAAACAGATTGATCAGCAAAGAAAGCTACATCTTGGAGATTAGAAAATGTAGGAATAAAGTGAGAATAGCTAAAAATCAAGCCAAATGAGCTCTTCCCAAGGAAATTAAAATAAATAATAATAAGTTTTTTTTACTTATATAAATAAAAAGAGAATAAGGAATGATGAGGTTAGGCCACTATGTAGGGTAGATGGGAAGGAGTTTAAAGATAATCATAGTATGGCCCAAAAACTAAATGAGTACTTTGTGTCTTGTTTTCAGTAAGGATGATAATATGGAGCATGGGCAAGAAATCAGGATGGTTGATGAACATGAGTGTACAGAAATGGAAATTACCATATCTGAAGTCGAATTAAAATTCAAAGAATTTCATACGCTCAGATTGGGGGGACCAGATAATCTCCATCCCAGAATAATGAAAGAACTGGAACATGAGATTGCTAGTCTGGTAGCAAGGATTTTTAACAAATCTTTCTATGCAGGGGTACTACTGTATGACTGAAGAATAGCTAATGTCGTACCTATATTTAAGAAAGAGGAAATCAAGTGATCCAGGCAATAACAGACCTGTTAGTCTAACCTCAGTGGTATACAAGACTTTGGAACAAATTGTGAAGGAAAGAATAATTAAATTCATGGAGGCAAATGGAAAAAGGGATGTAATGCAACATGTGTTTAGCAAAGACCGAGTGTATCAGACTAACCTGATTTTCTTCTTTGAGAAAAGAACTGATATTTTGGATAAGGAAAGTGCGGTGGATCTAATATACTTGGACTTCAGTAAAACATTTGACATAGTACTACATGGAAAATTATTAGTTAAATTAGAGAAGATGGAGATTAGTACAAGAATTGTAAAATGGATACGGAGTTATCTTATTCAGTATTTTTATTAGCGTCCTTGACAAAAAAAGTAGGAGTGTGCTATTGAAATCTGCTGATAATAAAAAGTTGGGAGGCATAGTCAATACAGAGGAGGACTGGAATATTATATAGGAAGATCTGGATGATTTTGAAGACGGTATTAACATAAATTGGATGAAATTCAATAATACGAAGTGTAAGGTCATGCACATAGGGTCTAATAATAATAAGTTTTGCTACAAGCTGTGGGCTCATCAGTTGGAAGCAACAGAGGAAGAGAGAGACCTGGGTGTGTGGGTTGATCACAGGATGATGATGAGCCACCAATGTGATGCAGTTGCAAAAAAAGCAAAAGCAACACTAGGCTGTATCAGATGAGGCATTTCCAATAGAGATAGAGAAATACCCTTATTTGCCTAAATTCCCTGGAACAGCTGGATCTATCTGAAGAGCTATGGGGAGCTCTCTTTGTTCCTTAAAGAGTCTACAAACTGCCAGCTTCCTGGTAAAGTTCAGAGTTTCAAACATATCTTCGCAAATGTCTTTAAAATTAACCATCCAAACTTCTCCAAAATCCTCAATAGCAGTACTCCCCACTGAAGATAATTCTAGCCAAATGTGGTGTTTCTAGATAGTGTCATTCATTAGAGAGGACATTCAAAAAAGTTAGGAAACTACAAAATAGGAAAATTTATCCAGGCTTACATGAAAATGTCCTTTCTCCAGGTAATAAGGTCTACATGCCCATTACAATAGATACTTCAGCGTGCTTGCAGCATGGGGGCAGAACCAAACCTATCAGTCACTGGCAGCAGAGCAATACCCCTCCCCATCCCACCAAGTTTACCACACCTGTTGAGATAACTTCCACAGCCAATCTACTTTCTTATACTACAGCGCTGAACAGTTACATCGCCGTACCTACAAATCTCACAGGTGTGAAAAATCCACATTCCTGAGAGACGCATATAAGCCTACTTAACCCCTGGCAGAAGTCTCCTTCATGATTTAGTGCCCAGGGGAAGATGAAAGATATATATATGTAATATCTCCATCTTCCCCTGGGCATTAAAGCATGGAGAAGATTTCTACCAAAAGAAAGAAAATGGCATTGGCTACAATTTGTTGAACTGATGGCTGTCTAGCAGACCTCCGTAGAGGATATATATATATATAAGTACTCTGCCCTGATATTGTCAGTGCTTCTAAGGACTGGACTTTGATGTTTAATCAAAGGAGGAATATTTACTGATTTTACTTCAGGAATGAATGCTGTAACAATTGTGATAACTACCTGTCAGAATTCAAAGTACAATATTAGGTCTCAGAGAAAGCTCTAAACAAAACACTCATCTGACTAGAGATAGTTGCCATTGGGAAACCTACTCTAGGGGGTAGGAAGTATAAGGATACCATCTGCAGAAGTTCAATCTGGATAATGCCATAAGGAACAATATGAGGTTCTATGGTCCTGGTCTATGATCTTGTGGGGTTGGAATAAAGTTGGTGCCCTAAGGAAGCATTTTATGCTGGCATTTGTACAAAACTTCCTTTTCATGAACATGATGAGCACATTATACTATTCGAGAATACTACAGACACTTTACCTTTTTGCTTGTATACTCTTCTACACCTACAATAAAGCCTCTTTGGGCTATGGCCACTGATGGCTGTTTTACTGGTTTAACACAGTAGTTAAATTATAGATTTTACATCAGACAGTAGAATAGTTTTATTTTGTTAACTTCTCTTTTGGGGTCCATGAAAGCAATGATTGCTACATCCAAGTATTCATTTTAATCCTGTCTAGAGGATTGGTCTTACAAGGCAGAACTCCTCTGTGAGACAGATCCAAAGATCAAATGCTATGTTAATCAAGTGTGGGAGCCATAGTTTCTTCATCCATAAAAGCATAAGCAGTATAACTGATGTTCTCTCATTCGTATCTTTTGTATGGTCCAGGAGAACAGTGGAAAACATGGGAAGACTATAACAGGAACATTGCCCAAAGCACAATTGGAGTTGCAGCTAGCAAGGGATGTGAAGGGTAACAAGAAGAGTTTCTACAGGTATGTTAGGAACAAGAAGAAGGTCAGGGAATGTGTGGGCCCCTTACTGAATGGGGGAGGCAACCTAGTGACAGATGATGTGGAAAAAGCTGAAGTACTCAATGCTCTTTTTGCCTCTGTCCTCACAGACAAGGTCAGCTCCAAGACTATTACACTGGGCAGCACAGTATGGGGAGGAGGTGAGCAGCCCTTAGAGGTGAAAGAACAGGTTCAGGACTATTTAGAAAAATTGGACATGCACAAGTCCATGGGGCCGGATGTAATGCATCCGAGGTGCTGAGGGAGTTGGCTGATGTCATTGCAGAGCAATTAACCATTATCTTTGAAAATTCATGGCAACTGGGGGGGTCCCGTATGATTGGAAAAAGGCAAATATAGTGCCCATCTTTAAAAAAGGGAAGGAGGAGGAGGAGCAGGGTATTACAGACCAGTCAGCCTCACCTCAGTCCTCGGAAAAATCATGGAGCAGATCCTCAAGAAATACAGTTTGAGGCTCTTGGAGGAGAGGAAGGTGATCAGGAGCAGTCAACATGGATTCACCAAGGGCAAGTCATGCCTAATCAACCTGATTGCCTTCTGTGATGAGATGATTGACTCTGTGGATGTGGGGAAAGCGGTGGACGTGATATACCTTGACTTTAGCAAAGTTTTTGATACGGTCTCCCACAGTATTCTTGCCAGAAAGTTAAAGTAGTAAGGGTTGGATGAATGGACTATAAGGTGGATAGAAAGCTGGCTAGATCATCGGGCTCAACAGGTAGTGATCAAAGGCTTGATGTCTAGTTGGCAGCCTGAATCAAGCGGAGTGCCAACATCTTCATTAATGATCTGTATGATGGGGAGGATTGCACCCTCATCAAGTTTGCAGATGAGATTAAACTGGGGGGCGTAGTAGATATGCTGGAGGGTAGGGATAGGATACAAAGTAACCTAGAAGAATTGGGCCAAAAGAAACTTGATGAGGTTCAACAAGGACAAGTGCAGAGTCCTGCATTTAGGATGTAGGAATTCCATGCACTGCTATAGACTGGGGACTGACTGGCTAAGCAGCAGTTCTGCAAAAAAAGCACCTTGGGGTTATATTGGACAAGAAGCTGGTAATGAGTCAACAGTGTGCCCTTATTGCCAAGAAGGCTAACAGCATATTAAGATGTATTAGGAGAAGCACTGCCAGCAGATTGAGGGAAGTGATTATTCTCCGCTATTCAGCGCTGGTGAGACTACATTTGCACTACTGTGTCCAGTTTTGGGTTCCCCACTATAGGAAAGATGTGGACAAATTGGAGAGAGTCCAGTGGACGGCAATGAAAGTGATTAAGCGGATGGGGCACATGATTTATGAGGAGAGGCTGAGGGAACTGGGTTTATTCAATCTGCAGAAGAGAAGAGTGAGGGGAGATTTGATAGCAACCTTCAGGGGAGGGAGGGTCCAGGGAGGATGGAGCTAGGCTGTTCTCAGTGTTTGCGGATGACAGAACAAGGAGCAATGGTCTCAATCTGAAGTGGGAAAGGTCTAGGTTGGATATTAGGAAAATCTTTTTCACTAGGAGGATGGTGAAGCACTGGAATGTGTTACCTAGGGAGATGGCTGAATCTCCATCCTTAGAGGTTTTTTAAGGCCCATCTTGACAAAGCCCTGGCTGGGAAGACTTAGGTGGAGTTGGTCCTGCTTTGAGCAGAGGGTTGGGACTAGATGACTTCCTAAGGTCCCTTCCAACCCTAATCTTCTATGATTATCCATGCTACTACACTCCATAGAGATGAACCGGGGTACCTGGCAGTGGGGATTATTCTACTCTACTGCACACCAGATGAGGCAGGGAACTTTATGATGGGGATTATCCTCTTACTGCACTCCAGAAGGTGATCTAGGGAAACAGCACTGATTTTATTATTCATTTATTTCACCCTTTAGGAATTTGAGCCCAGTTTTACTCCCCCTCTGAAGCAGAATAATTGGGGATAGAAATTGTAAAGAAAATTTCAAGTGGCTACCAAACCCCCGGTCCTCACTGAGATTCTCCTCCCCTACATGGGTCCTTCTGAGTCTCAAGAATGGAGTCGCCAGAAGCTCCACCCTTTCTTTTAGTATGGGATCCCCATGGACAGATCTGTGTTGGAAGCAGAGGAAAGGAGCTAGGCCTGAAGGCCACTTGCTGGACTCTCTGGGGTTGACAGTGTTCATGCTGTGTCCCATGCCCTCCATCTGCAGGTTGTGAGGGTGGGGGAGAAAGCGGCTGAGCTCTGCACTGAGAGATGTGGCTGCTGGTGCGGGCTATAGGAATTCAGGGGTGATCTTCCATCTAGTGTGCTGACCCTCTGGCTTCACTACCTTTATGGAGATGGGGCTGCTTGCCCCCGGACTACTTGTTTTCCAACCCTACCTGCCCCCTTTCCTGCTGTGGGAAGGAACCAAGGCAACTTCCCCCAGCCTGGGCTTCATCTTGCCCAGCAAAGCCAGTAAATCCAGTCCTGCCTGGTTCCTTTCTTGCTCAGTGGAGAGGGGAAGAGATGCCTCAGCCAGACTGGGCTGTGAGGGAAACTGTACTCAGCCTGCAGAGCCAGCTGAACTCCCGAATGAGATACTCACTACAGGGTGAAATAGGAGACACAGGCCCTTCTGTTTGCCTCTGGCTTTCTCAGACCAGCTCCATCCCCGAAGCCTGCAGGTGCACCAACCACTGCAAAAGCCTCTGATGAGAAGGTGGAGCTGAGGAGATAATCTCCCCATAAGGCAAATGCACCCCTGAGACACAATTGGGGATTAGATGGACACATTATTGAGTCAAATTATTAGTCAGAAATTTGAAATAAGGTCTGGAATTTTCCTCCGAAAACCTCTGCAGCAGCAGGGAGACGTGGTTGAGCCACTAGGGAGGCAGAAAAAACTGGCAGGAGCTTCAAAGAGCTGGGCATTCCCCTGCTGCCAGTGACTGACAGGTCTGGTTCTGCCCCCACACGGCAAACTGACTTAAGTGCTCATTGTAACAGGTTTGTGAACCTTAGCACAAAGAAGTGAAATATTTATAATTTTTCAAATTCATTTCCAATGAACACCTGGTATAATTACTTTCAAATTTTACACAATAATTCTCCTTTGGCAGAAACAATATATGAAATTATACACAGAATACTTCTGTTTCTCTGAAGTTAGGAAAGAGACTGTATCCAAATGAGGATTGTGAAACAGAAAAACTAGTTACAATTTTAACTACGGAGTTGCTCCTGTCATTCTATAGTATGTGAATCAACTTCCAAAAACAAACTGAGTAGCTTGATTGCAGAGAAAGTAGAAGATAGTATAAATGACTCATCTACTAGAAATTAAACAAGTAGATATTTATATTCATCCTAGTATGAAAGGAAAAAGTACCTTTATATTTAATAGCCAATTTTTAAATATTGAATATAAAAAAACACAGAAGGATAAAAGTACTGTGTGTGTTCTCAGGTCCTAATGAATAATCTTCACAGGAGGTTAATCTCATCCACAGTTACTGATTTGTCACAAGTACAAGGTTTTTATAATAACATTGAGTTTTCAAGGCATATTGCATCAATGCAATTTATAGGTGCTACCCATGAGTACAAAGTTGAACACGCCAGTTACCCAAGTGATATTTTCTGTTTGCTTATATGTTACTCAAAAGGGAAACTGTTTACCAGTAATTGGACTTTTCTAAAGCTAGTATCCTCTACAGACCCACTTTCAAAAGACCTCAGTCCCTTAGCAAAGGAACAGAGTAGGAAGTTGATATTGTAAAATTCAGAACCCTCATTGGAAAAAAGTTATTGCACTGTCTCAGGGATATGCATGTATATGTACATACAATATGAACTTTAGTATATAGTAACCTATAATAATCTAACTAAGGGTATAAGAAGAATAAATGCAGAATCACTAATCAACGAGGAAGTAGAAGTGTAGTTCTAATGGTAAAACGATCTTTAGAAAACATCAATTACAGATAATCAAATTCCTTTTCTCAAAAGGTAAGTATCCTCTGTAGATATAAATGTCTCTTAATTAATACTCTCAAGTCCAATCTGTAACAACAGGAACAAAATTAAGAAACGATCAACTCAGAGCACAAAAAATATGATGATCCAGTTGCAAAAAAATTAGTATAGGAAAGGAGAAAAAAGTTGTGTTTACTTTAAATTAATATTTTAATCAAATATCCTGAAATTCTCTTACTTTTTGTTTAGTTCTTACTCAGGCAAATTTCCACGGACTTCAATGGAAGTTTGACAGAGTTAGGACTGAAAAACAAATGAGTAACAACTGAGGAGTTTAGGATTTGGACCAAAACGTTTGCACATGCTTTTCTTGTAATGCAATTTCTACTGGAATGATCCAAGTGCCAACTTAGCATGTTTGGGGTATGATTTAAAGTCCACCTGCTGTAAATGGGAGCTTTTTCATTGACTTCAATAAACCTTAGATCAGCCTTTAGTCCTCAGGTGGGAAATGAACTTTTTCCCAAAGTAAAAAATTGAGAAATAAAGAAACTCTCAATGAGTTGCATACTATCTGACCAATCTATTTTTCTTAGCAATTTAAATAGGAACCATTTAACCATTAGAAATGGTTATCCAGACAAATCCATGTTTCTGCACACTCAAAAAAGCACACTTGTACTTTTTAAATTGTTAGACATTAAAATATTAACTACATGTGTTTATTTGAACGTTTGATCCATTATGACCACTCCTCAGAGTATTAATACATCCTGATATCATGAAGAAGTGCCTCAAGATGCATATTTCAAAGAAATGTATTGGTGACTCTTTTTTCTTTTTAAAATTAACATGGAAATTAAATGCTAAAATTATGTTATGACAACATTAGGGCTGAGATTTTGTTTGTTCTAGTCATAAAATTCAACGTTATGGTTCCCACAGCAATTGTAACTTGGCCATATTACACACACAACATATATTAAGATGTTCATGTCAATAGCAGAGATGTATGCAGTATGTATAACATAATCCAGTGCTTTTTGTTGATTTTTTTTAAAGTACAATTATTTTCTTTCACCACTTATGTATATTATTACTGAATTAAAGCTGGGAAGAAATAAGAACCTTTTAATGTGATTTTAGTAGAATTCACAGAAACCCATTTCACATATTCAAATACGGCCATTTATCCAAATCTGTCCTTTGTGCTTCCCCCTACGGGCTCTCCAGCAGCTGTTAATTAACAAACATTATCACCAGAACTGTGGCTGAGCTTTCTCACAAGTCATAGGAGCAGTAGTATAAGTAATATTTAGGTTGCTGATGCACAGAACAAAGAAGTTATCACTCCCTGGCATTCTCTCCCTCCCTACCCTCCACCACACGCACACAAAAAAAGCAACCAAGGTCATTACATTAGAAAAAAAATCTCCCTGGCAAACTAAGTAAACTTTAATAGAAAATGCATTTTATTTTCAAGACATTTAAGAATTAGAAACAATGTAAGAACATTCTAAAATATGTGACAATGTTAATTTAAAGACTATAAGGAGACACTAAGAGCAGGGTCAAGTACATGGCTTCTTCTAGTAGATTAGCTACCAATTTTTGATTTACTGAATATTTCCAGCCAATTTCACTAGGTTTACATATAGTGAAAACCACTGAAAAATGCACCAAATCCCAGCTGGTTGAATTATTTTATATGCAATTTGCTGCAATTACTGTAGACGATTAAATGAATCTTGGATTCTTAACCCTTGGAGGGCACTGTTTCTTCCCTCTTAAGAAAATTAGGCTTTGTTTTGTGCTTTTGAATAGTCTTAACTAAGGGCAGTTCTACAAACTTGCATCCGCACAGCTGCACTGATGCAGCTGGTGAAGACACTCTAAGAGAGTTCTGCTGTCCGCTTAACTCCATCGCCGCAAGAGGCGGTAACTTTGTCGGCAAGAAGTTCTCCCACTGAATAGCACTGTCTACACAGCAGGTTAAAGTTGGTATAACTATATCACTCAGGAGTGGTGATTTTTTAAATCCCAAGCAACATATACCGAAGTAAGTGTGTACTGTAGACCTGGCCTACATCAGCAATATGGAAAACACCGTATATGTTTTAGAATATTTTCCTTTACAAAAAACAAAATGATGAGCCTAAGAAGTTGAGAAGCATAAAATGAAGTTTTGTGATCTCGACTAATGAAGTACTGATTTAACTTGTCACAGTAAAATATTTCTTGTGCAGAATTTTGTAATGGTAAAATAAATGAAAAAGATGTGCAAACGATTTGCTTTCAAACAAACCTTCAGTGTGTATTATAAGTGACGCAGTAAACTATTTACTTTCAAAGTCTATGATCAAATCTCACCCAAATCACAACCGCAATGAGTTGTGCCAGATCATTCCTAATAATTTAGTTACGTTGGCAAGTATCTATCAGACCATTTGCCATGATCAAGGAAAAATCTCCCAGTACAAGAACAGCAGGGCTGCTGCAGGTTCATCTATAAAAGTAGGTGAAAAAGTTTTACCATGTCTTGCCTACAAACACAATAACTAATCAAGATGGAAATATATGTAGACAGATATGAAAGAGAGATAAACTTACACAACAAAAACTACAACATTGTGGATAATATCACGTCTGGGATGTGCATTTAGTATTGCATTTGAGGATCATATAAGATTTCTAGTTTGCTCTAGTGCTGAAAGGATGATCCAAAAGTAAAAATTTCCCATTAGAGAACTTCACCATGTCTTATCTTCCTGTAATCAATCTGTAGTTACCCAGAGTTTTTCAAAGCAAATGTGTTTAAATAATGATTTGTTAACAATAAACTACATACTTTATTTATACTGTTTAATTTATACCAATTTATACTGCAGGATAAACACAGTGTATATTTTCCAGGATAGATCAAATTATTTTTCATAAACCCAAATTTGATGCTTCTCTCAAAAACATAGTGTATTGAAAGTTAACAATGATTTGTCTACCAGCTTCAATACTTAAACAATATGCTTACCTGTCTTGATCTAGGTCTCCCAGGAGAAAACTTTCGTTTGGTGATAGCTGGTTTTCCCATGCCAATTTTTGGAGTGACAGATAAGCATGTAGTTGGGAGACCATTCCCAGCAGAGGAATTCCGTGGTGGAGTCCGACTGTGCAGCAAGTCACGTGCAGAATGCAAGTCTAATGAAACTACTGATGAGGAAGACACACTTGTTTTGCTTATATCAACAGATGGTGAAAATGAAGAATACATCTGAGTTGGTGATTTTATAGGTTTCTCTCCTAATAGTGAACTGCTATTTGCGCAACTTTCATTTGCAGGAATGGTTTCCACTTTCAACAAAAGAACTGGTGTTTCAGAGTTTTCATGGGTTTCTCTCTTTTCCGCATCTTCTTGCGCTCTTATTGTCCCCAATTGTTCCTCTGTCTTAAAAGAAGTCTCCTCTTTACTCACAGACCCTAAGGTTTCTGGTGGCATAGCTGTGACCTCAGGTGCTGAAGCAGGAGGCTGAGATTCGTCTCTGGATACTTCTGATATCTCAGCATCTTGTGACAGTTGCCGCTCTTCTGCTTGTGTGTCTGACTCTTGCTGTGTTATAGCTTGAATACTTTCTGTCACTTCCATCATGTGCTCAGTTTGACTGTCATCGGATGCTCGTGTCCTTTTAGGAGAAGTTTCCATTTCAGCTGTATCAAGTTGATTACAAACTCCTGCTTCCAGTTCAACAGTCTTTTCATCCTGTGATATGTCTGGAACTAAATGAGAGCATTTTGTTAGAGACTCATACAAAAGCCTCAATAGTAAAAAAGGTTTCAACATTTTAAAAAAGAAAAATGGAAGATATTTCACTATTAAAACATACATTTATCTTTCAGGGAAACAGTACAACAGATGGAACCTAGGTTTAAATGTGAAGGTGCAAGCAAGCAGAATGTTCCTAAGTTTGGACAACACAGTATTTCCTACATCGCTATGTCAGTTAGGGGTGTGAAAATCACACACCAACAAACATATGTATGATCAGCAAAAGCCTTATTTAGACACATTATACTGGCAAAAAGAGTCTTTTTGATGGTGTAGCTTATTTCATTTTGTGAACTGGCATAAACTATACTGACAAAGAACCTCATTTGCAGGTATGAGCTATGTTCCCACCGACAAACCCTTTCTCATGTACACAAGCTGTCATAGAAGACCTTTGATTGTGAAACTTGCTCCCACCCAAAGATCAGGTTTGATCAAGCTTTGAGATTCTGGAGGAGCAGGTCCAGCAATGTGCTCCCAGATCAAACCTCCTAAATCCATAAACAAAATACTTTAAAAAAATAAAAATTAATATGTGAGATGATGGGAAGTGGATTGACTATTTCTCCTGAAAGGCTGCAGATATATATTTAAATCAGCGTATTGTAACTAGATACTACAGTGATGGACACATTACGAATGTGAATAAATACATTAAATTGCAATTACTACTAATCAGTTAAGTTAAGAGAAAAAGAGACAGTGCAAAAAAGCTAACACCATATAAAATGATCTCGCAAGGTCCCTTCCAGTTCTATGAGTCTATGAATAATATGAATATTATACTTTTCTAAGCCCCCAATAAACTGAGAAAAGAGGGCTGCTGTGGCTTCCTTAAGGGTCTCCATCCACCTTCCCCTTCACCCTCCTCATGGGAGCTCAACTTCCCTCTGAGGTTTGGGAGGAAGTAGCTGGGAAGGGAGAATATTCTAGCTGATTAGCTGATCTGAGGAGCACAGCAGAAACCCACTGAAGGGGAGGACATTCTAAATCTTTCCCCTTGGCTAGGACGCCATCATTCAGCCAGAACATGTCACCATGCTGCCAGACTGCTTCTGACATCACAAATATTGTAAGGATTATGGTAAAATGCTGAACATGATAATCCATGACATTAAACCATATCAAATATTTTATGTATCTAATCCACAAAACTCAAAATGCAACCTATACAAAGAAAAAGCTTTTGCTTACATACATACAAATAATCTAGTAATTTGCAATGATATAAAAATTAAAGATAGAAAGAGTAAATGACTGTTTAATAGACTGTTTATACACACATACATGCATGTGTGAGTGTGTGTATATATATATAGAGAGAGAGAGAGAGAGAGAGAATTTTTTTTTTTGCTTCAGCATGGCTGTGGTGCTTCAAGCTTAGAAAAGGGAACATGTAAAGGGTAAATCAGTAGTGCAGAAAGCCCATCTTCCTAAAGAACATGATGGAAGGGGAGAAACAGTTTATAAGGCAGCTAAAGTAATTTGATACCTTTGAGCTATTTTCAAAAAATTGACCACAAACTAAATTTTCCAATGACTAATTCATTAGAAATTACAGTTTTTCCTCCGAAAAACCCATTTGACAGCTTCATAACCCACAATGTTCTCCATAAAAATATTACAAAAGAAAGTATGGACAAATTAAACAAGCTCAGCTGGTGTAAACTGTCCAGCAGGACAAAAGACTCTTCCAACCGTATACACCTGACAAAGCTCCCCACAGCTCGTCACTTAGGATCAGAATTAAAGTGTTATTTCAAGTTATGGTATGCAAAAGGGGCAAGCAGAAAACTTTTCCTGTCAAGAGCATGTGTGAGCCTGAGCCATAAATGTATGAAGAATTTAAACTTATATTTTTATAGTCAGCCTAAAGAGGTTATTCATCCTATGCAGTAATTGAGGTTCTTTGAGATGTGAGTCCCTATGGATGCTCCACTACCTACGCTGAAGCACCCATAGGGATATCACTTGAATAAGAACAACATATTTTGCTTTTTTTTTTTGTTTTGCAATAGCATCACATTAAATGCTCATGTTTGTAATGTATTATCACCAGCGGGATTCCTTGTCTCAAACCAGCTTTCTCCCATGTGGCATTTGTCATCGGTTTTATCTCCATATATGTTGAATATTATCCCACTGGAATTTGCCCAATTTTCTCAATTCTCAAGGTCCTATTGCAGTTTCACTTACTCTTTTATTATGTTTGCAATCATTCTTAAATTGGTATCACCATCAAATTTGATTATTTAATCTTCCAGGTAACCTGTGAAGCTATTAAATAGCACTAATACAAAAAGACTTCTCCAGAAGCTCACTTGACACCACAACTGGTTTTGATTATGCTTTGATTGTTTCTCTCCACTTGTAGTTAATTAAACAATTTTGTGTTCATATTACCATGTCTTCATCAACATAAAAAAATCTTCCCAAATTTTATATTCAGTCATTTAGCCCAAACCACCAAAAAAACCCTTCCTTCTACATAAACCTATGAATATTACTACACATCAAAGTGTCATCTAAATATTTCCTGTATTGTTTATTTTAATAGGTTACCTAACTGTGATTTAGCCAAACAGTTCAATATATTTACATTCTGAAAACACTTTGTGCATTCCTCTCCTGCTTCCTGTAATCTTAGCTGAATATAGCAGAACAATAGCTGATAGTTTGAATTCACTGCTATTTGTTTCAGGATCTTGGATACAACTCTTCAGATCCCACTGATTTAAAAGCCAAGCAATATCCTATCAAGTCCTTTGAATCCATCATTAGAGAAGACTTATCCAAATCATCTTTACCACCTAATATTCCACGATCTGCTGTTACTATTAACATGTGAAGCAAAGTACTGCACATACTAAATAACTCAGACATCATACAGGGGCACTCCAAATGCTAGGCTATCATTACCCTGGTTTTCCTCTTTTTCTTGGTGAATTTTTAAAAATCAGTGTCTTTAACTCTCCTAGGGAAAATATATTATTTATCTTTTATTTCAGAAAGATTTGACTTTTCACTAATCTTATCCAATGACTTACATGATTTTTCCCACTTTTGTACAGAAAAAACGCTAAGTCGTTTAATTCAGATCTTTGCATGTATCATGTAATTAAATATGTCTTAATTCATTATGTATTGCACAAAGACAATTCTACTAGTCTTTACTTTAAGAAAGATTCTGGTGCTGTTACACTCAAAATTGATAGTACTGACATCTATGCTAACACTCGATCTATTTAGGCTAGCAATGTTAACAACAATAAAAGCAGAGTAGGATCAAAGATTCCTGATACTTGCAATCTACTTAAGATCACACAATAGAAGACTTAAACAACTTAACCAACTGTTTCTGAAGTGTCTGCAGAACAAGGAAGCAATGCAGTGTTAGGGTAAGAAAAACAAAAAGGATAAAATATATTTAAAAAAATGGGAAAAAAGTTATCTAGCCAATTAGATTGTTGGGATGGGATGTATGACCAATCATTCTGAGACAATCAATCTAAGCTTCTTTGCCAGGTTGACTAATGTTTCTGACCTTTGTGACACACTGTACCCTGAAGCAGCCCCCTTTAAATCCTATATTAATTATTTCTGTATGGTTATAATAGTTCATATTAAGCATGTCCGTATATTAGATATCTAATGAAAGGTCATAATCTGCTAAAATGCTTTGTGCTGTCAAAATATGTATATCGTTAGTGTGCATCAAGTTATGAAATTTTGCAGTATAGTTGTTAAAAGAAATATGCTGTAAATTTAAGAGCCTCTTTTAGAAGGGTGGTGGCTCCCACCCAGGAGAATGTTAAGGGACTATTATCCTGGAAGGGAGTTGTAACTGTAATGGAAGGATTTACAATACGACAATTGCACAAGGCTATACAATGGAGATTGCTCAACCCTATGACTCAGTTGCACAAGATTACACGGGGGGAAGGGTACTGAGCAACCTTGTGAATCAGCAGAGAACACCTGAACATGCCTGGACGAATGTCTACTAGGCACATGATCAAAAGATATAAAATAAGGAACAGGGGATTCATGCCTGGTCCTTTCTCCTCCCCCACCTACGCAGAAAGCAACAGGAATCCTGGAAGACAAACAGACTGGACCCAGTCTTGAGAGAGACACCTGTATATTGAGACTTGTAACATCTGTGAGGTAAAAAACTACTTAATCTAGATACTGCCTAGTGTTATAAGATTTAAGATTCAGATTGTGTGTTTATCTTTATTTTCTTTGGTACCTATCTCTTATCTCTTATGCCTATCACTTACTCTCACTTAAAATCTCTCTTTCTGTAGTTAGTTTCTGTTTTGTATTTTAACTAAAACAGCATATTTTGGCTGAAGTGTTAGAAAATCTCAGTTTAGTTAACAAAGGCTGGTGTATGTCTTCTCCACACTGAGGGAGGGGCGAACTGGGTAATAAACGTATACTGATTAGGCTTCTGACCAGGGCAGGATGATGTAACTTTGAGGCACAAGGCAAAGAGTTAAGGTGAACTGGCTAATGCCTTTCTCTGGGAGATTCGCGAGTGGCTCTGGGAGCATTCATGCAATCTAGCTGGGTGGGGGCTTCACACGCTGTTAGTCTGAATGATGATAGCATCTGGAGGGGTTTGCTGCTTGTCACTAGCAAAGCACTGTGAGGGACAGCCCAGGCTGGAGAGTTAAGGGGGCACAGTGGTACCCGGGTCCCAGGTTGTACCCCAGGAGAACCCATCACAACCTCTGTTGGGAGGAAGGAAAGCAGAGGGTGAATCTTCTGATAGGGATCTGAAACCTTTCTTCACTGCAGAAGGAGGATTATTTCTAGACTCCAATAAAGATAGTGCCAAAAAAGGTTGAGTTCACATAACAGTGGAGCCAGGCAAATAATGGAAAGTAAGAATTCATAGTACATTTGTGAATTTTCAGCCAGCTCTGGGAGAATAATGAAATAAAAACCATACAAACAACTTAGCAATATTCTGTTACTGTCTTTCCCCCCTACTCATTTGGGGGGGGGGGGGGTGCGCGCCGGGGGAAGACAATAACAGAAAATGTGGAAATGCTAAATTCTTTTTTTTTTTTTCCAGTTTTCACCAAAAAGGTTAGTGGTAATCGGATACCTAACACAGTGATAGCAGTGAAAATGAGGCAGGAACTGAGGCTAAAATGGAGAAAGAACAAGTTAAAAATTACTTAGACAAGTTAGATGTCTTCAAGTAGCCAGGGCCTCATGAAATACATCCTAGAATACTCAAGGAGCTGATTGAGGAGATATCTGAAATTTTAGCAATTATTTTCAAATATTCATGAAAGACAGACGAGATTCCAGAAGATTGGAAGAAGGCATGTATAGTGCTAATCTATAAAAAGGGGAATATGGACAACCTGGGGAATTATAGACCAGTCAACTTAATTTCAGTACCTGGAAAAATAATGGTGCAAATTTATCAAGCCATCAATTTGCAAACACTTAGAAGATAATAAGATGATCAGTAACAGTGAACACAGATTTGTCAGGAACAAATCATGTCAAACGAACCTAATAGCTTTCTTTGACAGGGTAACAAGCCTTTGTGGATGGGGGGGAAGTAGTAGATGTGACTTTAGTAAGGCTTTTGATATCGTCCTGCATGACCTCCTCATAAACAAACTAGGGAAACATAGCCTAGATGGAGCTACTCTAAGGTGGATGCACAGCTGTTTGGAAAACCATTCCCAGAGAATAGTTATCAGTAATTCACAGTCAAGCTGGAAGGGCATGTCGAGTGGGGTCCCACAGCGATTGGTTCTGTGTCTGGTTCTGGTCAATGTCTTCATAAATGATTTAGATAATGGCATACAGAATACACTTATACAGTTTGCAGACAATACCAAGCTGGGAAGTGTTGCAAGTGCTTTGGAAGATAGGATTAAAATTCAAAATGATCTGGACAAACTGGAGAAATGGTCTGAAGTAAATAGAATGAAATTCAATAAGGACAAATGAAAAGCACTCAATTTAAGAAGGAACAACCAACTGCACACATACAAAATGGGAAATGTATGCCTAGTAAGAAGTACAGTGAAAAAGGATCTGGGAGTCAACAGTGTAACGTTACAAAAAAATTGAACATCATTCTGGGATGTATCAGCAGGAGTGTTGTAAGCAAGACACTAGAAGTAGTTCTTCAGCTCTACTCCATGCTGAAAAGTCCTCAACTGGAGTATTATGTCCAGTCGTGGGCACCAGATTTCAGGAAAGATGTGGACAAACTGGAAAAAGTCTAAAGGAGAGCAACAAAAATGACTAAAAGTCTAGAAAATATGACTTACAAGGAAAGATTGAAAAAATTGGGTTTGTTTAGTCTGGAGAAGTGAGGGGGGACACTATAACAGTTTTCACATACATAAAAGGTTGTTACAAGGGGGAGGGTGAAAAATTGTACTTGTTAACCTCTGTGGTTAGGACAAGAAGCAATAATCTCAAATTGCAGCAAAGGAGATTTAAATTGGATATTAGGAAAAACTTCCTAACTGTCAGGGTAGTTAAGCACTGGAACAGATTGCCTAGGGAAGTTGTGGAATCTCCTTCATTGATGGGGTTTAAGAACTGGTTAGAAAAACACCTGTCAGAAATGGTCTAGTTATTACGCAAGTCCTGCCTTGAGTGTAGAGGACTGGATTAGAAGACCTACTGTGGTCCCTTTCAGTCCTATACTTCCATGATTTTTCAAATAAATAATTTCACAAGTTCATTGATTACATTACTCAATGAAGAAAATTCAGATAGTCTCCTACTCAACAGTGCTGGAACAAAATGTCACACCGAGAGAGCCTGATGGCTTAGGCTTTGAATCCTTCTGAATTAATGGATATTCAAACATTTAATATTAAAGACAACAGTCTTTTTTATTAGAAGCCATCCTACGTTTTAGCTAATGCTTTGTGAAGCCTTAAATTACTTTTTTTCCTATTTCTTAGGAAACCTTAAACAATTAACTCCATCCACTAACCAACAGTTATAGCCTTATTATAAGACAATAAAGGTGTAAGATGCTCTAAAGTCCTATTAAAATACATAAAAATGGAACCACAGAAAGGTGCATAGCTGTTGTACAACAAACTTAAGGGTATGAACTTGATACTTAATTCTTAACCTGGTCTACCGTTAAATTTAGGCTGACATAGCTATGGAGTGTGAAAAATCCACATCCATGAATGATGTAGCCATGCCAACTTAACCCCCAGTGTAGATGCAGCAAAGTCGACAGTGAATGCTTTCACTCTAGCTACTGACACTCAGGTAGATAGTGTTCGTCACCAATGGAAAAACCCCTTCTGTTGGCATGTGCTGTGTGTACACTATGGGATTATGCTGGCATAGCTATGGCATTGTGGCAATGCCAGTGTAGTCCCCTTAGTGTAGACATGTCTTTTTGTGTTAGGGCACATGCTATGAAAAATCCAAGATTTTTGTCAGTTCTCCAGTTCTGTGCAAAAACATAGGCCAATATTCAAAGAGTAGAGAGTACGTGGAAGAAATCTCATCCTGGATACATTACATATTGTATTCAGAATATGAAATGTTTTCATAAGAATTTCCCCTGCTGCCCTGTTTTCAAAGCCAACACAGTAAGGTCTTTTGTTGTTCACTCTTCCATGCAGAAAACAGATGTTGGATAAAAGATGTGTTGCCTCTTGCATTCAGGAAAAAAGTGTACAAAGCTATAGGACTTTGGGCTAGATGGCTCATTTGCTATTGCTCTATGTTGCCATATGGGGTTCTCAATTCTCTAGCTGGCAAGGGCAGGAAGCTCTGAAGGAGTTGCACATTCAGTCAACAGGAAGAAGTGTTTCACATTAATCAACAGCTCCCTTCCATGCCCTCCATCCCCACACCAAATAAATAAATACATATGTCACTTCTATAGCGCTTTTTATCTGAAGATCTCAAAGGGCTTTGAACAGGCTGGATAGCTTTCAGTAAGCAGTGAATACCCTTATAGTATAATTGTATATTATCTATTGCAAAGTATGTCATGTTAGATGTCTTTGGAATGCTCATGATGTACTGATTATTATTGTTATAGTAGTATGTTGGTTGCAATTTCATGTGTATAGTTATGAGGCTGCACTATATAATATTCCCAAAGATGTGTCCTCATGGCTTAAAACATGTCCAGGCAAAACTTTCCAGGAGCAGAAGGGTAATTCATACCTCATTAAGGTGTGTACAGGACAAACCCAGCTCAGCCTTCCAGGAACAAAGGACTGGCCTGGGGGCAGAAACGGAGGATCAATTGGACTCTCGAGTGAGCCACCTCCCTTCCCTTGGTCAATTTGGAACCCTGAGGAGATAATGCTCACTGACTCAGGACATGGATGAGTCCATACAAGGACATTGTTTGTCACCTGACCCTAGGGGTGGTGCAAAACCCAGAGGGGAGAAGGAATTTTACAAAAAGGAGAGACATTCGCCATGCTCTCTCTTCCACCTCCATCTGCTACAACCACCAAGCAACTGAAGTGCTGATAAGAGGGGAGAGCCTGGCTGAAGGGAAACCAGCAAGCCTGTGGTGAGAATCACCTAAATTTGTAAGATTGCTGAAAGTGTTAAGCTTAGTTTAGAATGTGTTTTACTTTTATTTATTTTGACCAAATCTGACTTTTTATGCTTTGATTTATAATCAACTTAAAATCCTTCTGTAGTTAATACATTTGTTTGTTTGCTCTACCTACAGCAGTGTGTTGGTTTGAAGTGTGTTGGAGACTTCACTAGGAATAACAAGGCTGGTTCATATAAATGTCTTTGTTAAACTGACAAATTTATATGAGCTTACACTGTTCAGTGACCATAACTGAACATTGTAAGATGGAGGTTCTTAGGGTTGTATCTAGGGCTGGGGGGTAGTGACTAGTGTCATTTTGTTGTATAATCCAAAGAGTGGCTGGTTAGAAGCACTTACTCACTTAGTTGGGAGCAGTTTATATGCTGGAGGCTGTGAGTGAACAGCCCAGGAGTGGGGGTTCTTACAGCAGAACAGAGTAAAACGGGCTCCAGGAGTGTGGGATTGGGGTAACACAGCAATTCACCAGTCCAGATTACACCAGAGGAACATCACAAGCGGTGTCAATGGTAATTTTTGAAGGATGGTCCATCCAGCCCCATACAAAATGGAAAGATGATTACAATAAGGAAAATAAACTGAACTGAATTCAAAGCAGGAAAAAAAATAGCGTGTATTTCTGCCATGCACTACTTTTTATAAATGTAGAACATCTATTTTAAAAATCCACTTATTTGGGGGGGAAGCATTCAGCCCTTGGATATGTGCCCCAAAACATACAAAAAAAAATTCAGCCACTCATCCTCTTGAGTGCTATTGCTAACACATGAGACTGTGAAAGTATAAGGTACCATTCCTCAGGGGTTGGAGGCCAGCAACTGGTTGGCTGGCTGGCTGATTAGGCCCACCCGCTGCACCTGGGAAAAGACCTGCAGCTTAATGGGCTGAACTCCATAAAAGAAGGAGAAGGAAATGGAGAGGGAGAGCTACAATACATGCCAGAGTCTGGAGTTACTGCTGGGAGGAACTGCTTCCAGAAACAAAATGGACAGAAAAGAGACTGTGGGAAGTCTGAGGTAAGAGCAAGGAACTTTTGGGTTGAGGAACTTACAGTGGTGAGGGACAGACTTGGGGAGGTTTTGATTTTGTTTTGTTGAGAAGACTTGAAAGAAAAGAAGCCACAACAGCTGACCCTGCAGAAAATTACCTTCCATTGGACTTTGTGAGAAGTTCCAGGCAGAATTCCCCAGGAGAAGGGTGCTAGCTTAGTAAGAGCAAGCCTCAGGCCAGCTGAAAGAGGGAACTATAAGACAGGCCCCAATCCTTTATTCGTGGCATCTGAACAGGGGCTTTTAGATCTGAGCCTCTTCCATCAAGAAGGGCCATGGAGGAGATATTCTCACTAATGGTGAATCCACAGCAGGTAGAGAATGAAATGAACTGTCAGTTCCAGGAGGCATTTTTGGCCTCCCAGAAGCACTTGCAGGAAGCCCAGCTGGCAAAACATGAGCAGAACAGACAGTTCCAAGTAGGAATGGCCCATTTGGTCTCACAGCAGCTGTTGGGAGACAGGAACAGCCATGGAGGGAAGGCCCACCCTGGAGCCTCACTCAGCCTCATCCTGACCAAGATGGGCAGCAGTTATTACTCGGAGGCCTACCTGAACAGCTTTGAGCTTGTCACCATCACGGCTGGCTGAGAGAAAAGAGTTCCTAGGCAGCATGACTGGCCCCGTACCTCACTGGAGAGGCCCAAGCAGCATATTCGGCCATGAGTCTGGATGATGCACAACCCCATGCAATGCTCAAGGCAGCCATCATGGATCATCTCTGTCTTTTGATGGAAGCTTATCTAAAGAAATTTCAGTCGGAGCCATTCTCTAATAGGGCATGGGTAGTAGCTCAATGGCTCTGGAACTTGGCTACCTGATGGCTAAACCCAAAGGCCAAGATGGTGATGCACCTCACAGGCAAAATTGTCTTAGAACAATACTTACACATTCTCCCTATACTGGTACAAACCTGGGTTTGATGGTTTCAGCCCGCATCCACTGCATAGCTAGTCGAGACAACTGAGAGGTTCTTGGAGGCTGAATTAGCTAGGAGTGGGAAGGCTAGTCTTCTGGTTGGCTGGCCATACTTAAGAGACATGGCGAGAGATGATAACCTAATAACCCAGGGACAGTCACTATATTGGTCCATCTCAAGTGACAAAGATTTTAGCGCCACCAGGGAACCCCACACCCAGAACAGGGGCCTCAAAGTCCCAGACTTCCATTACCCTCTCATGAAGGCCCAGAGTATGTCGCTGTGGGCAACTTGGGCACATCCAACAGGAATGCCCTATGATGAAATGTGACTATTTAGAATGCCTCTTTGGCCAAGCAGGGGAGAATCTAAGCCCACCCACAGAACTGACCGTGAAGTCCTTTGTAGTCCCAATACAAATAGGGCCAAACACGGTGGAAGGGTTAATAGACTCCAGGTATGGGCAAACTCTACTTTAGCAAGAATCAGTCTCACTCACAGCCTTGGATGCAGAGTAATCCATTAAGATTTCCTGCATCCATGGAGAAATTCATATGTACCCAACAGCCTCCATTGTTTTGCAGATAGCAGATCAAATACCCGCCTGAGGCTGGAAGGACTGCTGGGAGGAACTGCTTTTAGAAACAAAAACAGACAAAAGAGAGACTGTGGGAAGCCCTGTTATCACAAAGGCTCTGAGATAAGAGCCAGGAACTTTTGGGTTGAGGAATTTATGGGGGTGAGGGACAAACTTGGGGAGGTTTTGCTCTTGTTTTGTTGAGACTTGAAAGAAAAGAGACCACAACACCTGACTCTGCAGGAAATTACCTTCCCTCAGACTCTGTGAGAAGGTTCTAGTCAGAATTCTCCTGGGGCGGGAGCTAGCTTAGCAAGAGCAAGCCTGTGTCCAGCTGGAAGAGGGGCTATAAGACAGGCCCCAGTCCTTTAGAGACTCATACAGAAAGTTTTGCAACTGAATTATATGGCAATAAATAATATCATATTTTTCCCTATACTCCACAAATATACAAACATACCAGTTTGGTTAGCTTCTATTTCAGAGAATATCCACTCCCAGTAAAGAGTTAATTTGTCTTAATTAAAATAATCTTTCAAACAACAAAATAACACAACAAAACATAGTTAATACAGTCACTGAAGAGTTCTGGTGATGGAATTTACACAATTCATCTGACTGCAGAGGGCAAAGAATCTTCTTGTTAGTGTTTATGTAACTCCAAGAACACTTAGTGATCTTTAAATGGAAAAATATGTACATTGCATACATACTGTTATTTTGTCTGGTTCTGAACCTCTCATTCTTACCATCTGTGACACATCCAACTGTTGATTCTTGACCAGGACCATTGTCAGTAACTGTTTGTTCCTGAAATGCCACATCCTCTCCATCATCTCCAATTTCCATTTTATTTGTACAAGCTTAAGGAAAAGAAAAGTATTAATCAATTTTGACATGGTGTTTAATGTATTACTTTGGCATCAGTGGTTGCTGCCATTGCTTGACCTTTTGGTTTAACAAAATGGTATTTAACTATGTGATCTGAGATAAGGCAAAATCAGGATACCTAACAAAGTTAGGTAGACTATACAGCATTTCCTAAAGAGCTTGTCTACACATGGAGTTATTCAGGAATAGCTATTCCAGAATAACTGCTCCTGAAGAACTCCATGAATAGACACTCTTATTCTGGAATAAGAGTGCCATGTCTCTGTTTAACTTAATCCACCCTAATGCTACATCTGCACTACATGAATGATGTTAGCTACGTTGACAGAAGCCCTCTTCTGTTGGCATAGCTGTGGCTACACTGTGGTTTTTGTCAGCATAGCTATGTTGCTAGGGGGTGTGGTTTTTTCACACCCATGACGGACATAACTGTAATGGTATACATTTTAAGTGTAGATCAGGCCTAAATGGATTAAGCTTAACAAGGAACTCTTATTCCAAAATAATAGTGTTCACACGTGGAGGTATTCAGGAATCTATATTGCACTTTAAATTCAAACCCTACTTTAATCCAAATTAACTTTCAAGTATAGACAAGCCCTAAGAGCCTGATTCTCATTAATGCTATAGCTGCTTTACACAGTTCTGACAGTGAAAAGGGGCTTTAAAGTGAGTGCAAGTGTAAATGTTTTGTAAACATAAATTTACACTCACTTAAAGATCCTTTTACACTATCAGAGCCATATAAAAGGGCTTTGGCATAATGAGAATCAGGTCTTAAGGTCGCAAATCCTATAAATAAATTTCAGAATCATGACTGAAAATATTTATAAAAATAAATAATACAAAGGCACTGTAGATTTATGACATAGTGAAGAGGCTCTATCGTCTATCAATGTTCAGAACACTAACCTTTCAACCTACTTTCCTGACTCAGCAAATTTAGCCAGTGGAGACTAAATTTTCCACTTGAGGCATAGGCCTTCTTTTGTCTGCAAGGATTCCATTTCAGCTGAAGGAAGTTGTATGGAGAAAGTCCCACTCATTGAGTTAATATGCTACCTCTTGGGCTGAAGGCCTCATTATGGTGCATAGCTACCTGAAGCCTACTTTCTTTTCCCTTAAAAGCCTTTACACCTAATAAAATTCATTAAAATGCACTGGGCAAAGTAGGGGACAGGGAAAACGTAAAGTATATATTAATAACTCCAGCTCCTAAAGAACTGATCCTCAGAGAGCATTAGTTTAAAAAAAGTACAATGAATATTACTTCTTGCTCAAAAAAGCCTCTTTAAAGTTCAAAAAGCCAGAAATTATTAGGTGATGCTACTTTTAGCATGTAAAAATCCCTCTCAGAGACTCTGCCAACATTAAAGTGATATTTTAACTTCAATTTGAGGAAATGATCATTTAGATTGGTTCCAAATCTCGGTTTAATGTACAAAAGTGATCTCTTGGGTGTCAGATGCTAAAAGATTACACTCCTACAATAGCTTCAAATTTTCACTAGTAGCTGAGATGACAGCCCAACTCTTCGTTGGGGAAAAGAATATATTCCTCAGTGTTTCATTTAGCTAAAAACCATAACAAAATGTAGTATCTTCAACTTTAAGCATTCAAACAAAAGCTGCCATTTATGCAGCAGTGTTTCCCCTTTAAGGTTGGAAGGTTTTTAGGATTAGTTTTGTGTGTTAGCTCAGACTTCTCCCTAAATGACCTAAACATGCTATTTGAAAGTTCAATAACCGCTAGTAACCTTTCAAGATGGAAGTGACCTTTTGCTAACCTGTTGTACATGTCCATTCCAAACCTCTGCCATCCATTTATTTATATTTAACTACTGTCACTGTCCCTCTCTCTCCAAGATCAATTTGTCATTATCCCCTGCTACTCATCAAGGATGTATACACCTGAACAGACCTAGCATCAAAGATGCTTGTTTACGCAAAGCATTAGCCTGCACACATAGGATAATTATACTTGACTTTTCTGGTAGTTCAATATTTTCCCCCTCACCAATAAAGGAACAGTTGGCTTTCTGAGATATAGATATCTTGCAATTGGGCTCTCTATTTCTTCTAAAAGAAGCTCAAAATAAACCCACGGATGGCAAGAACTCACAAGATGCCAGAGTGGCTGATGCTATCAAAGCAGTGTAAGACCTCACTGGTACCCTCTCCTAATGATGAATGTGTTGTTTTTCGTAAAATTTCTAGCCTTTGCCTCCAAGCTCAAACACCAATCATATTTCTCCCATGAGACAAAACATGCATGAAAGTAAGTGCCACCCATGTGACAATGTGGTGTGAAATAACCAAGAGTAGTCAATTTTTTAAAAATTACAATTTAGCTAGGCAGTATGGTCTAATGGACAGAGCACGGGACTGTGACTTGGGTGACCTAGGTTCTATTCCCAGCTCTGTTGATGATGTGCTGTGTACAGTTGGTGACATCTCTCTGACTATTTCCTCTCTCACATCTTTGGTCTGTCTTGTCTATTTAGACTGTAAGATCTTTGAGGCAGGGACTATCTCCTACTGTGTAAATATTTTGTTTTGAATTGGACCCTTATCATGATAATATCTCTCATTAAATGTTGTTTAATGATTTAATTAAATACAGCTTTACCATAACTAATTGTTTGATGCTCTCACACTTTAAGAGAGAAAAATCTTACCGGTCACATTGCCAGATTCAGGAACAAGTCCAGAAGCCTGCATTAGATCACATGGCTGTGTCTGATCCCCTTCTACTCGTTTACAAAGAGTACAGATGTAATCTTTTAACTGAGAGTCCAATTCGTTACCTGGAGGTTTGTCACATTCTATATGAATCCACCTGGATAGATTATTAAAGTTACATATTCACATTAAGTTAAATTATAAAATGTCCAACTAAGAATCAGTCTATATATCTATCTATATATATATTTTCCAGTTTACAGAGCATGGGTGTGCGCACACATGCATACAGTGTAAACCAATGCCTAAATGGTGCAATTATAAATTATGACAATGAACTTTGCACTTTGACTTATTTAGACAGTAAGGTCTAAAGAATGTGATTCTTTCCAACTTAGAAATACTAAGGGAAGAAAAAAAATTTTAAAAAGCTGTGGGAGGGAAGAAATTTTAAAAAAAAGCTTTCAGTACATCAAGCATAGAACAAACTTAAATATCAAAGCCTAAACTTTGCTTAAAGCCAACCATGTAGCCATGATATTGTCCTAAATGCACATCTAATCAATAACAGTATTTCTATTTTCCTAAAGATTCTTCTCCCACATTACTGGGCTAACACCATGGGTATAATTGGATACAGAATTCCTATTCTGTAGGCTTTGCAAAAAAAGACAATTACAAATAATTCTGTTTCTGGTATACCACTGAAAGTTAGTGCTCCTAAAAGTTATCACACTGACAGCCCAAGTCAGCTCTAGTTTTCAGTTTACTCACAAAATAGATGCAACCTGATTCACAGTAGGGCAAGTTTCTTTGTTATGCCCCCTCTCTAGTAGGAGAGAGAGAACAGTTTACTCACCACGCCCATTTACTCATTTGTTGAAATTACAAACAAGGGTACCTGTTTATTGACAATTGTGGCAGTGTTTTAGGATGACCCTTGCCAATTAAGTGAAGCGAGATGGATGCACTAATTTCAAACAGGCCAACAAACACATTAAAATCATTTAAGTAGTTGTAGTAAATTCGGCTTCTTACCTTTTGCACATATGACAATGCAACAAGTCTTTCTGCAAGTCTGCATGGCATGATTTTTCACAAAAAGGACAAGGTAGATTGTCTTGCTGTTGGTAACAACTGTCACACACTAGACAGTTGTGATGCCACTGACAACTGGTTCGTGTCCCACACTCGGCACACACTCTGCAGTTCTGGAGACCACAGAAAACAAGGATTCAGTTTGTTAATTATGATGCTACACCATAGGACGAAACTGACGTTAACTGACACTTTCTACTCTGATTAAAGGCCTTATGTTGGTAAATTCTAGTAAAACAGCCCTGAATCTGGATGTCTTCTATCTATCCACAGAATATGTAGAGCCTGGCAACAGCAGGAAAAATGTCCTTGCACTGCACTTTCACTTGAAAAGGACACCTCTTTGGTGAGTGGATACTTCAAGCTCTAATCCCATTCAAATGTCAGCTTCTTGTTGAGTTTACCAACAAGCGTACCAATTAGTACCCCAGCTGTGGTGATGCATTTGTGATTCTGACACCTGTATAATGAGAAGTGAATTAGGACTCAACTCATTTCACAAAGGTCACCAAATAAAATCACATATTCACTATCTTCAGTCCATATTACATTTTTACATTTATAACTTCTGAACGAATGGTCATCACCTTTTAACAGCATGCATAACTATTCAATTACTGCTCATTTTCTGTGTAGCATATGATGCCTTAAAATGTATTACCAAATTATTGCCATTTATGCTACCAACAATGGGGTAAGTATAGCCCCTTCCTCCATTGTGAAAGGGCCCTGTGCAGTTGAACTGGTATTGTTTTACTGAACAAAGAGTGGCAGGATGTAGGGAGTCATACAGGGCAGGAAACACCTACTTTGTGGCACAGACCGCGACTTTGTACAAGGTGCCTCAAAAGCAATGTATGGAGGCAGACATGAGCAGTGTAAGGAATCCAGATGGATCTTTGTATGGATCATCCCCCTTCCCATCTCCTATGCAGGGGGTTGCTTAAGTGCCTATATAGGCTGATTCACGTGGAAGTAGCCTCCATGGAGTATTTATGGTGTCACACCACAACCTGGTGGCAGGATTCCTCTAGAGATTGCTAAGTTGGGATTTCTGGCCTGTGGTATATGCAGGAGGTCAGAGCTGACGATCGCTAAGGTCCCATCTCACCTTAAAAACTATGATTATTAACTTGATAGATACCAAGGGCAACATGTGATAAAGACAGAGACACAATCCCTAGGGATTGGTGCCCAGACCCATCCCTCAGCATGCAGCTCTCCTTCTCACATGAAATGGGGTGGGGAATGCATTAGGATCGGCTGCCTCCATGTCAACCTTCCTTTCTCTTCTAGAGACACTCTGAAGGACTTTTTGTAAGATCCAGGATGCGTGTGTAGAGAGGCAGACTGCAGTGAAGCTAAACTAAATTTAGGGAGCTTTGTTTGAAGAGAACCTCCACTCAGACGTTAATACAGCTTGAGCTGTTATTATTAACTTTTTCTGAGATGTTCTAGAACACCGCATGCACAATGCACACACACATTTTGTCACAGGGTGGCTGCCCCTGTAAATGAAGCAACTGCAGCACCCCTGTGCCAGAACAGGTGCTCCCAGTTTGGCCAATTAAAAGGGCAAGGCAATACCAGAGGCTATAAAGGATCAGGGAGACTCAGAGAGAGAGAGAGAGAGAGAGAGAGAGACCCCATGAGTCAAAGTGGCCTGTGTCGGTTAGAAAAAGGGGCAGATGAGAGCTTCCAGAGACCAGAAGACTGGAGGAGGTCTCTGAAGGAAACTGTACGAGGTTCCTGGGAAATGCTGAAGGCAGGAGAGTAGCAAGAGGGTTTGCTGGCAACAACACCAAGCCAGAACACCAGGGCTGGAGGGCTGAAGGCCAGAGAGCAGCAGAGTGTGTTGCCTAAACTGGACAGTCAAAGCTAAGAGCCGGAAAGGACTGAAGGCAGGGGAACAATGGAGGGGCTTACCCGCTAATGTCTCCAGCTGGAACCAGGAGGCTAGTGAGAGAGGCAGAGGAATGAGGGATGGTCCCCGAGTGAGAATGATCTCTCCAGCAAAGAAGCTGTGGGGGTTTCCTGCTGGGAAGAGTAGGGTTGCACTCTAGCTGGGAGAGCTGGGATGGTTGTCCTGGCAGAGGGACAGAAGAGGACTGACAAGGCGCCTTGGTGTGGTGGAAAACACCGGAGGTGTGGTACTTGGGGCATCAAGGGACTAGATGTACAGGGATTTTAAAGACTATATGCACTGGATGTGATAAATGGATTATGTGTTGGGATTTTTGTTGGAGATTATTTGCACAGTGTTTAAGTAATAAACCAGTTGCAAAGAGTAATATTACTGAGGCAAGTGAGCCTGGCATACAGATATCGGGAACTCAGAAGGAGGAAAACTGAGGCAGGCACAACAGCTGTGCTGTGGCCTGCTGCAGGAGGGCGCTCAAGGTAGGACCACTCATGACACCGTTTAAGGTTCTCCAGCAGCAGGAGACAACTGGGGAAACCCGTCAGAATGGCATCACTAATAGGAAGATTGGAAGAGCACCCAGAAACTTGAAGGCCATGAAGTAACACAAGACCTCACAGAAGACTGCAGATGCTTCAAGATCTGTAAGGTTTGTGCCCGAAACTCACTTACTGTTCCACATGGCATTCCCATTCTCTCTCCAAGAAGATATGATCGGAGGAAAGCTCCAAAAGGAAAGCAATGGGCTGTTTTTTTCCTCACATTCCTCCTTTTTAAAATTTTTTTTGCATCAGAGGGTTCAACTTGGCCTAGAGTAATGAACCTTTAGTATGTTTTGCAGCAGTAACATTATATAAATTGGTTTAAAAAAATATATGCTTAACACATTCATGACATTTTACACTTTCTAATAGTGTAACTGCAAGTCCACATTTGACAGTTGGATACCCAAGCTACTTTATCTCACTAGGAAATGCGATAAGTACATATCACAGATCAGGTTCCAAACTTGGTCCATAACATATTAAATCTCCTTTATATCAGGCAAGTGATTATAATCAAAGCATCAGTCTAATAGAAAGTATTTTTTTAAATGATGCCATGAAAAACAAATCAAGAGTATGAGACACTAAAATACTCTAAATGTTTTTTAATCAAAATCATTTCTTTGTGATAGGCTGTCGTCAAATGGTTTTTTCCTTAGGCATCATCTACACTACAAAGTTTGGTCAATGGAAGCCGCCTTATGTAGATCTAATAATGTATGCATCTATGCTACCAGGTCCCTTTCACTGACGTGACTTGCCTTTTACGTCACTTCTGTGAGGGGGGTAGTGCTTAATACGATGTTGATGAGTAAACAGAGAGGCAGCGTAGACCCTGCATTGTTTGAGTCGACTGACTTGGCCTCCAGGAGCTGTCCCACAATACTCCTCTGTGACCACTCTGGTGACCATTTACAATATCATTGCACAGCAGCCAGGTACACAGGAAACAGCCCCTCTCCTGTTCAAGTCCAGGGAACTTTTGAATTCCCATTTCCCGTTTGATCAGCTTAGAGAGCTTGCCAGCCCAGCTGATCATGGTGAGTCAACACCCCAAACGCACCGCTGCCTGGAGTACACAGGAGGTAATGGATCTTATTGGTCTGTACGGAGAAGAGTCTGTGCAGGCACAGCTCCAAACCAGCCAGAGAAATGTAGACATCTACAAGAACATCACGTAGGGCATGGGAGACAAGAGCTATGTTTGGGACACTCAGCAATGCCACGTGAAAAGTCAAAAAACTTCGGCAGGTGTATTAGAAGGCAAGGGAGGCAAACAGTTGTTCTGGTTCTGCACTGCAAACATGCCACTTCTACAATGAGCTGCATGCAATTCTCAGTAGCGACCCCACCATTACCCCAAAAGCAGTGTGGATACCTCACTGAAGTTGGAGTCCTGGACCACCCCAGGCAACAACAAGGAGGTGGTTTTGGACAAGGAAGAGGAGGAGGAGAATGGGAGATAGGTGAATGGAAGATTCATTCTCCTTGAGTGCCAGGAGCTATTTTTAACCCCAGAACAGTCCATCCAGTCATAGGACAGCATTGTGGCTGAGCATGATGCCAGGGAAGGCACTTCTGGTGAGTATGCTATTCCAATCAAACTGGAGGGATTACATGCACTTATATTTTATGTTTAATAAGAAGAAAAAGTGAGGTGCAGTGACTATCTGCTTCCGAGTGGCCACTCCAGCTATGCAGAGGGAACTCCTGGAAAAGACTATTTATGTGCATAGGGATGGCCCAGAAATCCTCCATGGAGATCTTCAGGAAACTTTCATGAAGGTACTCTGCAATCCATTGCAGAAGGTTTTTGGTGAGGGCTGCCTTATTTCTTCCGCCACGGTAGGACACTTTCTCATGCCACTCCAGTATTAATTATGCTGGCATCATTGCGGTATGCAGCATAAAAGCGTAAGGACCAAGTATGTACCCAGATGCTTGCAGCATCTGCTCCCTTGCCATCTCTGTTACCCTCAGGTGACTGATATCACATAGGGTCCCTTAGGGGAGACGGTGGTAGTTTTCATTACAAGTGCTGATACTGCAAACAATAGAGCATGTGATCCCCCACCCATGATTATGTCAGGGTCCCTCAACCATGGTTTCCCTAACATGCTGGCAGTTTGGATGGCAGGGATCGGTGTTGACATAAGAATCTGAAGCCCACTGCAACCACTACCAGCAGTGTTAAGGGAAGAGGGAATTCCTTTGTTCTCCCACAGCCACAATCCTTCCACCCCCCACCCTCCCGGAGCCACCTCGGACAAAGACCATTCTTTGGGAGGCTCAATGGTGGTCTCCAGTTTCCACACAATATCCATGTTACTAAGGGGAGGGAGCATTGCCCACCTGTGCTCCCAATGCAGATTGTCCACAAACTGTAGCACAAAGCCCATCGCCCATGCCCCGGGGCCATACTCATCATGGCTGAAACAGCAAACCGGTTCATTGCATAGCTAGGGATACTGATTATCTTCTGGCTTGTACTTCAGTGGAACAGAGGGCGTGATTTTTAAATAGCAACTGTGTACTTGACCCAGGATATGCACTGGCAATGGCTGCCTCGTGCTTTGCATGCCTTACAGTGGAAAGTGTGGTGTTCAGCTCATCCGCCACACCGGCAGAGAGGCTTTCCCAGATTAAAACAGACTACATGACGATGTGCTCAATAAGATAATGAACACCTCTGGGACAGCCGAAACGGAGCAAAGAGCTTGGAGGATTTCACTCTCTGAAAAACTGGACATGGAGAGCAGAGGAGCAGCCCAGAGCATGAGGGTGGCACGCAGGATGAGATGCTGCAGATGATGACGGAACAATCAGACATGTTGAGGCCTCTGGTTGAGTTTCAAGAGAAACAGCTTTAGGCTAGACTTCTTCTGCAGCCCCTGCATAACAGCCCACAAACGTCGCAATATTCCCCTTCCCCCAAACATTCCAGGAGGCAGGGGGAAAGTGCAGTATCCCGTCCACTCAACATCGGGGGTGGGTACTCAGAACAAAAGGTGGCCATTCAATGACCTTTGATGGGCAAGATACTATGCTTCCACAAACAAACTGACTCCCCTTCCAATTTTATCACACTGTTTGTCCAAGGTTAATTTTTTTTCCTGGTATTTCAGTTTCTTTAGGCTTGTACAATAAAAGTCAACATTCTGAGAATGAAATACTCTGTTTATTCAAAGCATGAAAGAGGAGGTACAGTGAAACTGATGCAACCGAGGGGATGGTATGGGAAGACACAACACAGATAAGCAGTGTATGTTACTGTGGGTCATTACTGAAACAGGTTTTCAAAGCCTCCCAGAGACACAGTGCTACTCACTGGACTCTTCTTATTGCCTTGGTATCTGGCTGCTCAAAATTAGCAGACAGCCTATCTGCCTCCAAACCCCACCTCTGTGGAAACATCTTTCCCTTTGCCTCACAGATATCATGGAGTACACAGCAGGCAGCAATAACAATGAGGATATTGCTTTCACTGACATCTAACCTAGTAAGCATATTGCACCAAAGACCCTTTAAATGTCCAAAGGCACATCCCACCACCATTCTGCACTTGCTCGGTCTAATGTTGAACTGCTCCTGACTGCAGGTGTCCGGTGTATGGCTTCATGAGTCATGGGAGCAAGGAGTAGGCTGGGTCTCCCAGTTTCATTACTGGCATTTCAATGTCATCAATGATTATTTTGCAATCCGGAAAGAAAGTCTCTGCTTGCAGTTTTCTGAACATACCTGTTTTCTTAAAGATGCGCGCATCATGCACCTTTCCTGACTATCCCACGTTGATGTCTGTGAAACACCCCCTGCAATCCACCAGCGCTTGAACCACTGAAAAGTATCCCTTTCTGGTTTTGTACTCTTTGGCAAGATGATCTGGTGCCAAAATAGGGATGTGTGTGCCATCTATCACCCCACAGCAGTGAGAAAACCCCACCGGGGCAAAACCATCCACTATGTCCTACACATTGCCAAAAGTCACTACCCTTCTTAGCAGAAGTCGATTAATGGCTCTGCACACTTGGATCACAACAGTTCCCATGATGGATTTGCAAACTCCAAATTGTTCCCCACTGACCAGTAGCAGTCTGGCATTGCAAACTTACACACAGCAATCACCACTCGCTTCTCCACTGTCAGAACAGGTCTCATTTTAGTACTGCTGCGCTTCAGGGCTGGGGAAAGCTCTGCACACAGTTCCTGGAAAGTGGCCTGCCGCATTTGAAAGTTCTGCAGCCACTGCTCGTCATCCCATAACCTCATAACAATGTGATCCCACCAGTCAATGCTTGTTTTCCAGGGCCAGAAATGGTGCTCCACCGTGTTCAGCTGCTGCACAACTGCCAACAGGAACCTGGAATTGTTTCATTCTCTGGCTTGTGAGAACATCGCAATGTTCCATGTGGCAGCTCCTGTCTCAGCTCTGGAAATATTGCGGGCTAAGGAGCAAGGTGTTTGTAATGCTCACAACAAGAGTGCACAGCTGAGCGGGGTCCATGCTTCTCAGTCTACGGTGCACGTGCGGCTAAGCCAGCCTTTTGAAAAAAGGCACGAAAAGTACAGGTTGTTTGCCGTTCAAAGCAGGGGAGGGAAGGGAGGAGAAAGGGAGGGAAGAAACTGCGTCATGGGAGGTCGAAGTCATATTTTCATTCCCCTCTGCAACAATGTTTTGGTCCCATGAGGCACTGCAAGCCCTTCCCAAAACCCACTGTGGCTGATTGCATTGTGGGATAGCTACTCACAGTGCACTGCTCTCTACATCGATGCAAGTGCTGCTAGGGAGGACGCCCTCCACCGGCATAATGAGGGTAGTGTGGACGTGTCCAACCCATTTAATTACTGTGGCAGCTGGATGTCGACTTAAATTAAGTCAACTTAACTTTGTGGTGTACACATGTCCTGAGTCTCCTTCCTCCTAAGAATGTAGCAACATTGGGGGAGCGAGGGGGAAGACTGCTATTGTTAAAGCTGAAACCACTGAACCTGTGACACTTTTCTATCACACACAAAAAATGTGTATCTACACCATTCAGTTGGTGGAATACCAAAGATTAAATATGACTGATATCGGTTCAGTGAAGTGTCTACTGCTCACTGAACTAATTAATGAATAGCAGCATTCAGTTTGGCAGCATGACCTAAAGGAAAGAGCACAAGATTGGAAACCAGAAACTCGCTAGTTCTAATCTCAGCTTTGCCAGATGTGTGGGGACTTTTATTTCAGCTTTATACCTCAATTTTCCAAACTGTAAAATGGAGGCAGATAGACATACAGTGCATATAGTACTTGCCTTACATGTGTATTATGAGCTTTAAAACTTGTGTTCAAAATGCTGTACAAACACTAAGTCCTATATAAAAAAAACTAAATATAATTAGAACAAGGATTTCTCATGAAGGTTTACATAAACTGGGAACATCTTATCCACAGAAGTTTAATTTTAAAGGTACAATATATTTTTATGAATATGCTGGTTCCTGTCTGTCATTTTATTAATTTTGAAAAAAAACAAGCAAATAAGCTTTAGGCATCAAGCAAGCTGACAGGCTGGCAGAGATACTTTCCAGTAGTACAGGCATCTGTCTCAGAGGCAACAAATTCGCCACTCAAAAGACGAATAAAAATAATAAATCATGCAAAACTGGGATAAAGAATTAAATGAAAAAAAGATTGTCAGAAGTCTCAGTGAAATGGAACTTCAAGAAAAACAAACAACATATTTTTAGTTAGCCTCCATATTTACATGCACTATAAAATATCTAAAAAATAATTCACACCATTCAGTATCAGTGTAAAGGGATCCGTGCTTCTCCCTTGCTGCTCCAGGCTTCTCCCACAAACCACATGCAGATGCAGCTTTGTGCTCCCACTACTGCTCTTTATTTACAGGCTTGTCTTCCCACCACAAACTATTTACAGCTACAGTCCCAAATCAGGGGCCACACAGTCCCCGCCACCAGATCAGGGCAGCTCACCTCCACCTGAGGTTTCTCCCTGTCAGGCTGACCTCTTGCCCCTTCCAGCTACTGCTCCTACTTCCTCCCTTCAGTGAGCCTCTGGTCAGCCCCCTGAGCTCTTTCCTGTGAGTCTTTATAGGGCCTGTCTAAGGAACCTTACAGCTACTCCTCGTTAGCCTAGTCCCTGCAGGCTCATTCAGTTAGTTCTATTTCCCATTTAGATAGGGCTCCAGTGGCAGAGGGTTGGTTTAACCCTCCGGGCTTCACCAGCACCCTGTCACACGCCTCCCCACTTATGAACTGCCAGGTTTACTTGTCCCTACCCCCTCCGTGCTCTCCCTGGAAGATTTGAGCAGGGAAAGGCCACCCACTCTATGGGGTGACTTTGCAGGAGTCATCTTTTTCTGTTTGTTCACCCCCCCAGCTGTAGAAAGTACACTGCATGGGGGCCAGGTGGCCCCACAGCTCTGTGGCTGCCTACAGGTCATCACACCAATTGTGCCCCCCATCTCTCAGAAGGGGTCCAGGTTCCATCCTGACCTCCCCCAGGACCGCCAGGAGCTCAGGCTTCTCAGGCCCACCCGGGGTGGCTTGGGCCGCCCTCTCAGGGGTTGCGCTGGTAGGGGTGCTGCTGGCCCTCTTCCCTTGTTCACAGGGCCTCGGCTAGCCATTCACCCTAACCCCTTTTCTTCTGTGCTCTGCTATCTAGGGTCTTCTACTTTTCTCCTCTCTGGGCTCAGACTCCCCTGTTGCCCTTTCCGGGCTCTGGTGTTGGGGGTCTCCACCTTCACCGGGGTTCCTTAGCTCCTGAGGCTACACCCACTCCTTCTAGCAGCCTCCCACTTTTCCCTGTCTCCAGGTGCCTTTCCCTCCGGGAAAGGTGTTACAGTGCGTGCCCAGCACTACCGGGTACAGTAGGCCTTGTACTACACTAACCCGTTTCCAATCAAATCTGCCCTGTGTCTCTAGGGGCACTTGGGCCACCACGCAGGACTTCCTGTCCCCATGGATACATTTCAGGCTTATCTTTTCCCCTGGGAGTATCCATTGTGGCTTCACCAGCCCCCCTCGGATCAGTGAGCAGGCGGAGGCTGTATCCATCAGACCCCTTCGGGACTTTCTCCCCACCTTCACGGGGATGGTGGACAACTTCAGACTCTTGCCTCACCCTCCCCACCTCAGTTCAACCACAAAATTCAACAAAGCCACAGTCCATCTGGCAGCAGTCATTTTTCTTATGGCCTAGCAGTCTGCATTGCCAGCAGACCAGCTGCCCGGCTCCACCGGCAGCTCCTCAGGGCTCCTCCCTCTTCTGCTCTGGGCCCTTCCCAAGGGTTGGGTCTCTGGGCTTCCTGCCTCGCCCTGGTCAGGCGAGCCTTCCCTCGGGGCAAGTCTGCCTCCACGTTCTCCTCTGTCAATTTGACCGCGGCATCTACTGTCCCTGGTTGATTCCACCTAACCCACGCCCACACATTTTCCGGCAGGCTATGGAAAAATTGTTCCAGGACTATCGCATCCATTATCTCCCCTTTAGTGAGAGTCTCAGGCCTCAGTCAGCGGTTGCCCCAGTTCATCTGCCTCTGGTCAAAGGCTTGGGGCCGCATACTCCTGGTCCACCAGGTCGCCCGCAACTTCTGGTGGTAACTTTCAGCCGACAGGCCGACCCTACTGAGGACGGCTGCCCTTACCGCCACGTAGTTCCTGGCCTATTCCTCATTTACGGCCATGTAGGTTGCCTGAGCTTCACCGACTAAGTACAGTGCCAGCCGGAGGGCTCAGGTGGCTCTGTCCCACCTGGCACCCAGGGTTACCTGCTTGAATGTACCCAGGAAGGCATGTGGGTCATTCACTGGGCCCATCTCACATAGTCCAGACCCACGGGGGGTGGGGAGATGGCAACTGACATCCCCACCGCAGGACTCACCATTTGCTGCAATAGCTGCTGCTGGATGCTGGCCTGCTCCCAAATAAAATCCTGCAGGCTTTTCTGCTGTTCAGCCTGCCAGGTGAGCAAGGCCTGTTTCTCCGCCTGCTGGGCTTGCTGGAAGCTTTGCATGGCCTGCTGCATCTGTTCCTACTGCTTCACCAGCCATTTCAGGGTGTCCTACATCTCTGGGCCAGCAACCCACTGGCTTCTGGTCCTGGACAAGCCCCCACGTGTAAAGGGATCCGTGCTTCTCCCTTGCTGCTCCAGGCTTTTTCTCCCACAAGCCACATGCAGATGCAGCTTTGTGCTCCCACTACTGCTCTTTATTTACAGGCTTGTCTTCCCACCACCAACTATTTACAGCTAGAGTCCCAAATCAGGGGCCACACAGTCCCCGCCACCAGATCAGGGCAGCTCACCTCCACCTGAGGTTTCTCCCTGTCAGGCTGACCTCTTGCCCCTTCCAGCTACTGCTCCTACTTCCTCCCTTCAGTGAGTCTCTGGTCACCCCCTGAGCTCCTTCCTGCAAGCTTTTATAGGGCCTGTCTAAGGAGCCTCCCAGCTGCTCCTCGTTAGCTTAACCCTCCGGGCTCAGCCAGTACCCAGACACAATCAGATATGTGAAATTCTCAGGGATTAAGAAAGTTAGACTGTTGTCTTAATGTTACACCCATATACACATCTATACTGAGTTAAAAACACCCAACAAACTATTTTCTGTAGCCAAAGGCTGAATTCTGATACTTTTACTCACTTCAAACAGAACCCTTATTCCACAAATAATCACTCTGGCTTCAATAGCAATATGGAGTAAGGCAATACTCAACATATCAAAGTTTGGCCCCACATAGGCAATGAATATTTTAAAAACATATTCAACTTACTTTGCATTTCCAGCCATTTGTTGGTACAGAGTCCATAACTGGTTGCAGACAAAAAGTATGGTACCCTTTGTCACATGTATCACACACCAGCATCTTGTTGTCTTCCCCAGAATGCCTAAGAAATATGTCAACAGCAACACTCAAAAACAAAGCCATTTAAAACAGGCCATATTGAAAAAACACTCTTTAGAAAGTATTCTAAGAACAAAGTTGGGATAGTTGGGACAGAACCCCCTTTACATTGCAACAACATATAGACAATTTTCAAACATAGGTGTCTACAGACAGGCTCTTAAATCTATATTTAAGAAACTAAAATAAAGTTGTCTTGGTTTCAAAATTGTCTAATACTTGCAAACTCCTATGACTTCTGGCAATCAACCTCTATTATTTAGATGTCTCTATATGGATTTAAGACCTAGCTTTTGGTACCTATGTTTGAAAATTCAAGGAATATTTGGCTAAAATTAACATCTTTAGAGAGAATTCCATCAAGGCGCATCAGCTCAAAATTTGAAACGGTCTGCCTTGTGTGTGTCTGGAAAGCCTATGCATTTTTTCCTTCTCCTCAAAACAAATGGTTCAATGATATTTCTTCAAAAAAGTTGCCCACAGTTCAGCCTGTCTATATGCCTATGATGCCAAACCAATATGCGTGCAAATGAGTAAAAACAATTGTTAAGGGAGAAGATTACAAACCTAATTTTTCTTAACAGATTACGGCAGATCTTCTGTTGGTGTAAATTATCATACCTCCATTGGCTTCTGTGACAATTTACAGAGTATTGTATATATATAAAAAAATAGGCATTTTCTTTCAAAAATTGCCCATTGAGAAAGGAACAAGCTCACAATCTGTCCAGTGTTTTTAAATGTCTGAAATATATTTTGAGTGTATTTTTAAGTTCTAATAATTAAATGCAGCAACTGAGTGTACCACCAAGGTTTGGTTTTGATGAAGATGCACAGTTAAACTGTAGGCTCACATTCAGAACTCATCAACAAAATGTCATGCTGTGTATTAGATGCTACTTTGTTAGTAGAGAGATATATTTTAGAGGAAGGAGTAAATGCTGCTCTGAATAGCAAAATGGATAAAACCCTGTCCTATGAAATCTGCATAATTCTGTCACCCTGTTCCCAACAAAACAATATACTATGTATAATCACAATTCCATTTGCCATTGAGGAGTGGATTTATTAACAAGTCCTGCCACAACATATTGGAACTCTTCTTGTGGGGTACTCTTTAGAATGTACTCCAATATTAACCCTTGACTGTTGATATCTGCTGTAGCCTGTGTGTGGTGAGGAAATACAGCAACTGTCTTCAAATGTGGTATTCTTGGTAAAGGGTACAGCTCTGGAGGTACATTTTGCCCTATGTATCAGGCATGTCAGGCAGCAATTAAGTCGCTCTTCATTCTCTCAGCTTGTCCTTGAGGAAGTCCATACAACTGAACAATATTCTTTTTTTTTTTCTTTCTCAATGGGCACTTTAAAAAAAAAAATCTCTCTCTCTCTCTCTCTCTCTCTATTATATACAAATAAAATTGTACAGGTGTATCCCAGTCCTCTGAGTGAACCCTTGTAACATTTATTTCATTGCTTCAAATGCCTGTCTTATCAGTGACTGCTCTTGACTTGTCATCACCTTCAGGTTACTTAGGAAAGCCACAAATCCGTTCTAGCAATAACTTATCAGTTCACTCCCTCTACAAAATATTCTGAAATAGAAGGCTCAGTCTTGCACAAAGAACACTTCCAGCCAGTGGTAAGATGCCTAATATACAGGAGTTCCACCTCAGCCCTTTTTTGAGTTAGAGTCAAATGCTTTGGGATTTGATCAGTTATTTAAGCTAGCACTAAGTGCTAAGCAGATGTACTTTGGTATGCAATCTTTATTTTTTTAGAACAGTTTAAGATAAAAAGTTTTAACAACACTTTGTGCTTAAAATCTTAGTATATGTAAAACCATGCCCCATGCCCACTTACTTGCAGTTCTGGCACACTTTGCAGTCAGGACACTGCCAACCTGCTCGTTTCAAAGGTGTAACTTGTATATCCAGGCACATCCCATGGTAATGCTGCCCACAGGTAGTACAAAAAAGTTGATCTAAGAGGTCTCCAGGGCTGTCACACACTGCACAATTTGCTTCTTCCTTAGCTATAATTTAAGAGTTTCCAATTATTCAGTGAAAAAATAAAGTTTCCCTGATTTTCTTCCTAAAGCCAAACTTTTCCATATATTTAGAAATCAAGTGGTAAACATTTTCAAAATATTAATCAAGTTCTTTTAAAAAATGATATACAGTTCAATAAAACAGAGAAAGCTTTGTAATATTTTTTTAAAGTTTTTAATCCATTCAAATTTAGTTTTCCTGATGGATATATGCTGTTTTTTTAGATCTGCAACTACTCTTTTCACACCAAAATTACATACATTTCAAAACTTTAAAAATTAAATTTTACCAGAATAAACAGATTTACTCTCCTCTCCCCCTGAGACTTAAGGCCTATTCCTGTCAGTACACATTGCAGGACCAGATACTTGATAGCTTCGGTGTTACATTTCATCCTACCTTTTGCTATTTTACAAAATCTGCACAGTATTTTTAGCTGCCACAATTATGTTTCTTTTACATGCTTTTTTAGTCATTTAAGTCTTACATAGTAGCTTACATTTGGTTAATACAGCTTCAAGATTTTGTGATTTTCCTGATATAGCTCCTGTTAGTTTTTTATCATTACTCATTTTAAATTGTTAAAGTAACAATTAAATAAATATAAACTGGGCAAAATACTGAACAAACATTATTGCTATATGTAAGGTGTAGGTATTTACTAAAGCTCTGATTTAGGAGCACCCATGCTCAGGAACGGACTTACACACTTGCATGTGTATAAGTCCCAATGAAGCCAGGAGCCCAAATGCTTCTCTGAATCAAACCCCGTTTTAAAATTGCAGAAGACTAACAATGAACTTTTATCACCTTCACTGAGAAAACAAGAAATAGTAACTGCATTTGTTGTAAGTCTATACAACTGTTATACATAATATACTTAAAGTTAGTATATGTACACACACAACCCCTATCTCACCAGGGCATATGCCAATTGCTGAGTGTAATCACAGACAAAATCATCTATATTAATGTATTTTTAAGTAACTTGACCATACCAAACATTAGTTATCACAAAAACTGTAGCTATGTTTTTGTTTCTATTTTACTAGTTTCACACAGAATAATTTTGAAATCATTTCACTGCCTATGTAATTTTTAAAAATACATGTTTAAGTGTGTATAATTATAAATGTCACAGATAATGATGCTTATAATTAAGTTTGCCTGACATTTTTCATTGTAAGACCCTGTTTTTTCACTTGCTAATAACTTTTCTCCAAACTTAAAATGGTTGGGCTGAAATTTTCTATGCCAGATGTTTACCCTCAGGTTGAATTTTTATGGAGAACTTCAGCTGTAGCACATTCAGATGCTTCTGAGAATGAGGTTAGGGGAAAGTGTTTTTACCCATGTTAAAAAAAAATAATACAACCTTTTCATTGAGAAGCACTAGCACCTCCATTTTTTGAAGCTGAGACTTGACACATTTTAGCTATGTTATTTATATACATATAGCTGCTATAGTCCCCTCTCCCTATTTTGTTTAGATAACACATTAAAACATGTACTGAGTTTCTATTCCTTCAAGTCCCTATGTTATTAGATCTGTTTGACTCCAAATTATGAAACAGCTGATTTCCATGTTATAGCTGACTCTGTTCAAGATTTGAATACTTATTCAATGCAAGTGATAACATTTAATTTGATCATATTGAATGAGAGGAAACAAAATAAAACCCTATTCTTCATTCGCCATAAATCAATCTGAATACAATAGATAAATATTCAATTTACAAATTCAATTTATTTTTGTATAGCAGCTTCACAAAATGTTTCAATCAGTTAAAAAATGCAGAATTTTTCAAATATAATATAATATAAAGGGGATACTACATGACTAGAAAAACAAATTAGACATGAGAGAAGTAAAGGCTGAAGGTGGGCAACAAAATGCAAGAGAGAAGAGGTACTTCTTTATAAAGTCTTTGAAACCACTGAAACTATAATTCAGGGCTGGCGGAGGAATTGCATCAGATAGGGTGTAAGTAATATACCTAAGAGAGAGACAGACAAAGGAAGATTCTAGCTGAAAAATACAGGAAGTGACTATGTCAGAGAGGATGGATAGATTGAGGCTGTAAAAGTAGAAAAAACTAGTAGGTAGATTTTTAATTCTGGTCTTTGAAAAAATGTACAAAGAATGTGAATAGATACTAAGGTAATGTAGACAAGCTTGAACACTGATTAAAAAAAACCAGGATTACTGTTTGTACACAGTGCAAAGAAAACGAGGTTACTTACCTGTAACTGAAGGTTCTTCGAGACATGTGGTCCCTATCTGTATTCCACTGAGGGTTATGCAAATACATCATGCACCCAGAGCAAGAGCTTTTAAAAGCAGAACTGTTTGGTGGTCTGTGTATCTGCCCTGTGGCACCTCGTGGTCTCGCCTGAGGCGATAAAGGGCAGTGTGGGCTTCCGGCATCTCCAGTTTCTTCTCTACCACTGAGCCTTTGACTCTGAAGCAGAGGGGAAGGAGGATGGGTTTGGAATACAGACAGGGACCACACATCTTGAAGAACCTTCAGTTACAGATAAGTAACCTCATTTTCTTCTTCAAGTGATGGTCCCTATTGTATTCCACTAAGGGTGATTAACAATCAGTACCTATGTGGGAATCTGGTGTGAGGAGACTGTGGAATGGAGGAATGCTGCTCCAAACGAAGCATCCGTTGCAAAATCGTGCACAAGAAAGTAGTGCGTGGAAAAGGCGTGTATCGAACACCATGTGGCTGCCTTGCATACGTCTGCGAGAGACATGTTGTGGAGCATGGCTGTGGTTGATGCTTGCACTCTCATGGAATGGGCCCAAATCCCTTCAGGTGAGGATCATCCTCATAACTGATAGCGCGTCATGCACTCTGAACCCACTTGGAGATTTTCTGGGTGGAAATGGTTTGTCCTTTCATTCTCTTCACTTTGGCAACAAAAAGCCTGAGAGATTTCCAAAAGATAAAAGACCAATGCCCTTTGAACATGTAGCAAGTGAAGCCTTCTTTTCTCATTCAAGGCGTGAGGTTTGGGAAATAAGATAGATGAATGTATGGATTGACTGAGGTGGAATTAGGAAACCACCTTGGGTAGGAACTTAGAGTGGACCCTTAGAGAGATCTTATCTTTATGGAAAGTTGTGAGGGGAGGGGGCTAGCTATCATGGCTCCCAGTTCACCAACTCTCCTAGCCAAAGTAATAACAACAAGAAAGGAGACTTTCACGGAAAGGAGAGAGAGAGAGAACATGAGGCTATAGGTTCAAAGGGGGCAGCTGTTAGTGTGGTGAGGACTAGGTAACGGCCCATTGGGAGGCGATAGGTTGAATGGGAGTGTGCTTTCACATAAGGACCTTCCAGAATCATACAGTTAGTGGGTGTGTAACAATTGAATGATCATCCAATTGTGGATGAAAGGTGCTAATGGCAGATACATGCACCTTAATGGAACTGAGGGCCAGTCAGGATTCCTTTAACTGGAGGAAGTATTCCAGGAGTAGTGGAATGCACACCACTTCAGGGACAAGGCCCTGCTGGACAGCCCAGGAACTGAAACGTGTCCACTTAGCTTGATATGAGCATCTTGTAGACTCCTTCCTACTGTTGGAGAAGACATCTCACACTGCCAGGGAGCATTCCTGCAAAACTGGAGATGTCTATCCAAAAACCTTGCTGTTGGGGAAGAATGTGTTGGTTGGGGTGTCTGAGTCTGTCGTTGTGCTGTGTTAATAGCTCTGGGAATGATCCAAGTGTGAGTGGAAGGTACTTCGACATGTAAAGGAGGAACAGAACAAAAACTGGTGAGGCCAGAAGGGGGCTATCAAGACGGTTGTTGCCCTTTCCCATCTGATCTTGTGGATCACTCGTGGTAAGAAGGGAGTGGGGGAGGGAGACATAATTGGTCCAGTCTAACTAGTCAAGTACTAGGGGGGGGCTTCTTGTGATTGGGTTCCAACTCCTCCCCTCGAACAATATTGGGTGCATTTGGTATTGTTCTGGGATGCAAAAAGATTCCTCACTGGGGTTGCCCATCAGCCAAAAATATCTGTGATTACAGTCGTACAACTCTCATTTGTGGTCAATTGCAAAGTTTCTGCTGAGAGCATCAGCAATCATGTTCTCAGTGCCTGGTAGGTAGGCAGGCTGTTAAAAGAATGTTGCGTGTGATGCATCATTTCCAAAGACGCATAGCTTCTGCACACAGCGCTCGGGATTTTGTCCCTCCTTATTTGTTTATGTAGAAGAACATGGTTGTGTTGTCTGACATGTCAAGAATGTGTTGGTTTCTGATGGTTGTCAGGAATGCCTGGCAAGATTTGCATGTTGCCCGGAGTTCCAAGATGTTTATGTGCCTCCTGGACTCTTGTGCTGTCCAGGTGCCTTGAGTCATGCAATCATCCATGTGGGCACCGCAGCCCATGAGTGATGCATCCGTCATGATCGTCACAGTGGGCGAGGATGGGAGGAAGGTCATCCTTGAGCAGATTCATAGTGGGTCCATCCACCATTGGACTGAGGAGAGAACCTCTGGTGGCACATGGAGCGGCATATGCAAGGGCTGATACAGGGGGAAGTAGAACTTTTGTAGCCAGAGTTAAAGGGAGAATAGGTGAAGGTAAGCGAAGGGTGTGATATATGTGCAAGCTACCATGTGTCCTGAGAGAGGTGCGGGTTTTGGCCAAAAATGAAGGGTTGCAAGTATTCCCAAATTGTCTGGAACCTTTCCTTTGGTAGAAAAACTCGGGCAGAGGTCACATCTATGCGTGATAAACTCCAGGGATTGTGTAGGAGTTAAAGTTGATTTTTCAATGTTTACACTGACCCCCAGTGAGAAGAAGAGAAGACGCAGTTGGGACATCAATTCCTGGGCTTCTTCTTTGGATCATGCTGCTCTGAGCCAGTCATCTAGATAGGGAAAAACCAGGACCTTTTGACACCTGAGACGGGCTGCCACCACGGAGAAGACTTTTGTGAATGCTCATGGGGCAGTGGGGAATTTGAATGGTAGAATCTTGTATTGAAGATGCCAAGGTCCCTCTGGAAACTTCTGTGCATTGGGTGTATATTGATATGGAAGTAGGCATCCTGCATATCGAGAGCCGTAAACCACATGCCTCTTTCTAAGGAGGAAATGATTGTTGCTAGCGTGACCATGCGGAATCTTGGTTTGGAGATTAAGCAATTGAGGCATTGGAGATCTAATATTGGTCCCCATCTCTGGTTTTTTCGGGGACTAGGAAATAGCTTTAGTTGAATCCTGTGCCCTGAAAAGCGTCTAGGACTAGCTCTACAGCTCCCCTCTGCAATAAGGAATCGACCTCTAGTTGGAGAATGTTGTCACGTGGATGTTCCACGTTTGTGGACCAAGGAGGTGGGTGAGACGGGAGCGTCGCCCTAAATTCTATGACATAGCCACTCTGGATGATATCTAGGACCCACTTGTCCATTGTTATGGCCTTACATGCTGGCAGAAAGAGTCTGAGGTACCCCCCCAAAGAGGGTAAATGAAATGGGAGTTGGTGTACAGAGTGGTTGATGGTTCTCTACAGACACTCAGAAATGTTGTTTGCATGACATTTGGGTGTGTTGCATTGGTGTGTGGGCAGTTGACATAGGAGGACATGATTGGTGAACCTTAGGACTTTTTTGAGAAGGCTGTTAGGAACGTTGGTGGTATGGCTGTCGGGCTGTTACAGTTGGAGCAAGCGATAGAATTTCCACTTAGGTGCTGGTGTGTAAGTATCTAGAGACCTTAGGGTGGCCCTAGGGTCCTTTAGTGAGTGTAGGGATTAGTCTGTCTTCTTACTGAAGAGATGCGATTTGTCGAATGGGATGTCTTCTATTGTGTTTTGTCCCTCCCTGGGGAAACTGGAGGAGTGTAACCAGGATTCCCTCCTCATGACAATTCCTGTTGCCAGGACGTGGGAGACCTTGTCCATGGAGTCCACTGCAGCTTGTAGCATGGATCTTGTGAGTAATTTGCCTTCCTCCAAAATTGCGTGGACTTGGTTGCGATATTGTGGGGGTAGCTTGTCTGCAAAGTCAGTTAAGCATCCACAGTTAATGAAATCATATTTGGCCATCAGGGTTAAGTAATTTGAAATACAAAACTAGAGTCCCGCTGAGGAGAAGACCTTTCTGCCCGTGAGGTCCAGTCTTTTCCCCTCTCAGATAGGGTGGAGCAGGGAGTGTTGTTGCTTAGAACATTCTAAGGTTGCCTGGATGACCAATGCGTTCGGTGGAGGATGCAAGAATAGGAACTTTGGCCCCTGGGCGGGGACATAGTATGTCCTCTCAGCCCCTTTTGGGATGGAAGCACATGTGGCTGGGGTGTGCCATACAGTGATGGAGGTTGGAGGATGGCATCATTAATTGATAGAGCCACCCTTGTCAGTACCAAAGAATGCAAGTTGTCAAGCAACTGGTGTTGACTGTCTTATACCTCCTCCAAAGCAATTCAAAGGATATTAGCTATTCTCCACAGCAATTCTTGGAACTGGCAATAGTCATAAGGTGGAGACGAAAGGATTGAAGAGGCAGCTGCATCAGGAGAAGATGAAGGATGCCTTTCTGGATCTGTTGGAGTCAGGCTAACAGGTGCGTCATCTAGTGCTATGTCGGAGCACCTACCAGATGAGGGTGTTGGTGAGGTGGTGGAGTCATCCAAAACTGAGCTGGACTGGTTGGAGGGTGAATATTGGGGCTGAGCTCCAGAAAGGCCAGCCCAGTTGACTCTGCTGTTGTGTAGCATGTGACCACGGGGCCACATACCAGCTCTGTGGGTAAGGCAACATGGGGAACTGCCATGCTGCCATCAGAACCCTCCAATAGTCATGCTTCCAGAACAGGAGTGGTAGACCATGTCGGACATCTGTATTGTCTGAGTCCAAAGAGTCAGAAATCTCACCAAATGGCAGTGCTGCCAGAACCATTGGAACAGGGGGCGACAGAGCCCGACAAATCCGCAAGCCCTGCAAAACTGACAGAGCTCTGCAAATCCGTGGACATCCGCAGACCATTTCTTGTGGATCGTGGGTTGGATTGTCATGGAGTTCTGGACTCTGTGACTTCTGGGCAGGGTTGGAGCACCTGCCAGCCAAGGGTGCAGCCAACAGCTGATCAGCTGTTAGGCTGCCAGCAGGGCTCAACAACTGTTAGGTGGGAGGGCTGGCTGATCAGCTGTTAGGTGGGAGGGCAGGGCTGATCAGTTGTTAGGTGGGAGGGCAGGGCTGATCAGTTGTTAGGTGGGAGGGCAGGGCTCAACAGCTCATCAGCTGTTAGCGGGGAGGGAGAAGCTGATCAGCTGTTAGGCAGGAGGGTGGAGCTAAACAGCTGTCAGGCTGAAGCTCTGACTCGGACCATGTGGCGGTGAGAAGGAACTGGAGATGCTGGTGGCCCGCTGCACCCTTTATCACCTTGGGTAAGACCACGAGATGCCACAGGGCGCATGCATGGACCATTGAACAGTACTACTTTCAAAAGCTCCGAGCACATGCGCATAATCCTCAATGGAACACAATAGGGGCCATCGCTCAAAGAAGAAACTACAGTTATCTAGACAAGAGAGAAGATGAGTGTGGGAAAATGGATGAAAAATGGAAAAAGCAGATAAAGTTGGTTGTCATTAAGGCTGATGAGATTGGAATAACTCATTTTAGGTAGACAGTGCTGATATTATGCAGTAAACGTAGCTTCTGGTGAAGACAGAAAAGAAATTTAGCCAGGATTACAGACAGAGTATGGGTAGTGTAGGGTGGTAACACTGAGCTGTGCATCAAGATGAGATAGTTGTGATCAGTGCATGGATTTCCCACAACTTCAGCCATGCTTGCTAAAACTTCATTTTACTCAGAGTAAAGGGCATATCTGTACAGTGACTTGAGATTTCTAAATGGTGCAGTGGACTTGGAGTGTTTTTCGAAGCACCAACTGAACTGTCTTAGAGTCAGCAAATTATCAGCATCGTGGCAAAACATGGCTCTAAAGAGAAATTCTAATTAAGTGGATCAAGATTAGCAATGTGTGAATCTCAAAAGATTTGGATAAGCACTCAAAAACTCAGATTGGCTAAAAATTCTGCTACAATGTGAGGCAGAAATACGAGAACACCTTTTTCCTTTCTGTATTTCAGTACTTCAACTTGACCTCATGACCAGAACAAAGTGAAGAAGAGTGCAAAAATGAGAGACTCTGTGTGCTTATATGATTGTGTATGAGAGATCTAAATTTTGCCAGATCTTTAAAATTTGACAAAGTTTCAGGTTAGTTCTTATTTTGGCCAAACTGGTTCACTTCAAAAATCAAGATTTTCTCAGATAATGGAAAATTTTAGTGTAGGTATCAACAGGTAGAAATTTAGCAAAAAAAGATTTCAGGGTGAAGTTCCGATTAGACAGGCAAGACATTTGACAAAGCAATTTAGAAGCAATGCATTAACCAGGGATAAACTTTCCAAGAGTGATCTTAAGTTGAATGGAAATATGATTCTTATAGTAAGATCGCAAAGAGAAAGTTGAGTTTGAGGAAGCAGTTATGAAAGAGAACTAGGGGCTTTGAAAGGAAAGTTAGACATCAGGAGATCAAGAGACCCCAAGTGTTGAGCTGGCCTACTAGTCTTTTGAAGGAAACGACACAAAAACTGGATGGACAATGTGACAGAGTGGAGTATGTCGGAGTCAAATTATGAACTTTATTTTGTTCAATGTGTGGAAAAGTTGGACATAGTGACTGCACAGGTCTGGACATGCCCAAAGACAACCTTTTGTATTGCATTCCAGACAGCTGCCCTGCCTGGGAAAGGTGTCTGATCCTTTATTAAACACTAAGAGCCGTCGAGACTGCAGTCTGGGAACAACGGATTTATTGTCTCTCAACTACTGGTCAGCCCCCACAATGGAATATAAATATATATATTTAACACCAGGGCCAGCAGTAGGGAAGGGGCAAGCTGAACTGGGTCTGCAGTTTCTCAGTCTGAGAACATGCTGAAAATGGAGGCCCTATTCAGGAACAGCATTCTGCTCTATGCAAGGGACAGACCCATTGCCACATTTACAGACTTGTAGAAGCAAGAGTCAGGAGGCACTCTGACCAGCTCAAAACTTGACAAACCTCAGACTCTCAAGGTGCATCAGAGGACTTCTATCGTTTTCAAAGATCTGTTACTCTTGAGTGCTTTAAGAGTAAAGTCACTGCAGTTAAATCGTTTCTTTGCTAAGCATCTGCACCTTGCTTTCCTGCCATGTTGTCTCTGAAGGGTTAAACTAAAAGCCCAGAGTGCTCATGGAATAGATGTAGCTTTGGGAGGAGGGGTATAAGCAAGTGGGGGGCTGGGAAGTAACAGACACTGATTTTGGGGTCTAGGCTGGCTGGGGGGCAGCACCCTATATCCCAAGGAAGGATGTCAAACAAGATCTGTAGGATCTCAAAGCTAGAAACAGTGACTAGACTCTACCCAGACCTAGCTGGCTTTGAAGCATGTAGGAGACAGCTACTTGATCCACATGCAACAGACTGGTGACCAGTCAGGGGGTATTGGGTCAGCTTGTAACGGACAATTTGAGAAAAAAGCCATTTTTCATGCCAGCTAATGAAAAGTAGCTTTTTTATTATTTCATCGGCTCATCGAAATACATATTCACACCTCAGATTTTAGTGCATTAGCCTAAGTCAAGTTGATAGTGGCAAGTGTATAATAATAGTTTGAGTAGCTATTTCTGAAAATACGCAGATGTTTACAACACTTCTTACTAGCTGGTATTGTTTCACCTGCCCATTGCTCCTGAAGATCATTTAGCTACCCCTCTCCAGCAGGTAATCTGTTTACTTACATTAGATTTGCTTATATGTAATGGTTTGCCTGCTTCCCTCTTTCAATTGTTATTTAATAGCTGAATAGGGAGGGGGTATATCTATATGGGACTCTGCTCTCTCCAACTTTTCTTCCCTCAAATTCAACTCTGACCCATGCAGAAAAATAAGCAGGATCAGGATGCATGGGATGTGCTGTCACTTATCGACATGAAAGCAGCTCAGTGGAAAGAAAAGACCGTTTGAAAACATCTGCTGGCCACATCTGAGCAGCAGCAATTCTCATACGGCCTGGCTCAGCCTCAGCCTACTGACTGAGCAGCCAAGTGGACTGGAGGGCAGAGGAGGAATTCCTGCTCACTACCTTCCCCCCCTACCTGTTCCAGCTATAGCACATGACTGAATGAGAGTGGATTAAGAAGGAAGTTTTACAAACGTATGACTAATTTGGTAAACAAAGTACACTTTGGAAGTTTGGCTAAACTTCCCTTAAAGGCAGAAGGAGCAGGGAAAGGAAATACAAACTCAGGATTTGCCATACTGGATCAGACCAGTGTTCCATGCACTCCAGTAGCCTGTCTCCAATGGAGAACGTGATTTAGGGCAAGAACCTTCAGCAGCCATGTCTGATATGGCTCATGGACAGGGAGTGCTTGGGGCTGTAGCAAATGGGAGTGCATGGTGCTGACCACCCAGGCCCAATAGTGTCACTGGCTTCAACGGGGTTACTCACATGCTTATATACAAACACGTACTTAAAAGTTTTGCTGGATTGGGCCAGAGTGCTCAGCATCTTACACAGTTGAGCCCTATAGGACCAGAGTGTGCACCGGTGATATTATAACCATATACAGTTCACTTTCTTATTTGAATGTAGCTTACTTACATCTTTCAGGAGCCTGGTCAATATGGTCTGGACAAAGGAGGGAGAAGTTACTGAAATCCTGAAAGGTGCCTGCTCCAGCAGCACAGGGGTAATGGTACATCTGGGTACATTTCTCTTCACAGCATTTGATAGTGGCTCCAAGGTGCTTACAATATGCACATCGCTGAAAAACAGACATGCAGTTTTTTTTATGATGGAACTAAATACAAAAACTACGGTTCACAGAGGAATCCCTCTGTTGCACAAATCAGAAAATCCATTCTTGTGTCAGCCACTGAGGCCTAGCCAGTGCCAAAGGTCCTAGTCACAGAAGCAATGTTACAACCATGATTTTCTATAGATTTTCACTTTGCAAAGATGGCTGACAGCTGTGAATTTGGTGCTCCCTCATGGTCACGCTGGCTAAAGATTTTTTTAGTTGGATTTTCAACAGTACACAGGGCTGCTTAATTTTGCTGCCTGTAAAATCAATAGGAGAATTCCCACTGACTTCTCTGGAAGAAGAGCTAGGACAATGCTGAGAACTGTGGAAAGTCCCAACCCTTAGCTACAATCCGTTTAATCTTCTGTGGTGCATTATGTGGCAATCCCCTAGAATGGCAAACATCAACATAGCATCAAAATCTATCCTAATTATTTACTGCTGTCTATATAAACAAACTGTCATCAGCTGCAAGAACCATTTGCTTCACATCAGTAAATCTGCCCTGGTAACTATAGACTTTTTGATGGGGGATATATTTCCTTTACTTTTTATCTATTGTCTAATTTTAGCTATTTCTTTTGTACAGAGGCCTGTAAAGTAATTCAGAATAGTGCATGCAGAGCTATGTATGTTGGTAAGGTCTGTTACGAAAAATAGTATAATTCTGATATTGTGAAATAACAGTGTACATAAGAATATGAAATTATGTGAAAGTAAACAGGCACATCAAGTTCTACTTAAAAGATCAATACATTATACATTGTATGGCGCAACCCTGTGAAGCAGGGTGATGGATTAGATGAGCTGTATCTCTTTCCCATCTCTAATTCCTGTGATTCCGAGATACGCCAGTTCACGCAACAGACATAGTTTACATGAAATCAGAACTGTGACCATTAATGATCACATTTGTATATGTGAAAAGAGAATTCTCATGAAGAGCTAACAAACAAACAATCTGTCATAGGGCCACCTCACCAGGAGTTCCTTCTGCATGACAGGTGCACCTGCCTCAGTTTCCCCTTTTAGAGTCCCTGAAACAATCCAAATAGTCTGTCTTAGTGCCAATAGCCTGGTGTGGCTAATTTGTACCAAAGAAAGTACCCCATGCATATAAGTCCCAATACCATAGTCCTCCAGACAACAAACACATCAAATGCAGCCCTGGCGCCCACACCACACCCCAGCTCTCCAGCACAGCTCTCTTATGTCTCTCTGCCAAGACAGTCACCCCAGCCCTTCCAACTGGAGTGCACCCCCACTCTTCTCAGCAGAAACCCCCACAGCCTCTCAGCTGGGAGCATCCTTGCCATGGGAGCAGGCCTCACTCCCCCTGGACCTCTCCCAGTTCTCCTGGGTCTGGAGATGTCAGGGGTAAGCGCCTCCTGCCTTCAAGCCCTCCAGCCCTGGCTCTCAAGCTGCGGGACACCAGCCAGCAAATCCCTCTTGCTGCTCTTTCCCCTTCAGCCTTCAGTATTCTCCCAGGAACCACATTCTGCTTCCTTCTGGAACTCCTCCAGTCCCTTGGTCTCTGGAAGGTCTCACGTGCTCTTCCTGACTGAACCAGTCTGCTCTGACTCACTGGAACCCCTCCCCCCATATCTCTGGGTCTCTCCCTGATCTTCTATGGCCCCCTTATGCTGTCCCGCCCTCTTAATTGGGAGCACCTGTTCTAGTACAGGGGAGATGGACCTACTTCATTCACAAAGGACAGCCACCCTGTAACCTGTGACATAACCCTTTATTTAAACAAGGGGAAAACTGCCCTCATTTATCTCACCCATGCCTTTCTGATTCAGTTCACCAGTCCTTTTACTTCTTGGATCTCATTGCAGTCCCCGAAGCATTGCAACATGCTTTTGCACTTTTTCTCCAAGGCAATAACCATTTTTGGATAACATACAGCACTATAGAAAATTTGGAATAAACTGATGAAAAACAGGTCAGTGGTTTACGGCAAGGCTGTCAAGCACCAGGTGAGCTAATCTTTCATTATAAAAATATACACTTCAGGAATACTGGCATGCTAGGAGTACAAGAGCATCAACTGACAAAAGGGAACATTTACTCCTGTATGGTATCTACTTAATCCTTAGAATGTAGAAAATGTACATTCTCCAACATTTCAAGAGCCAGATATAAGACATTAATAATGCTCTTACAAACTAATGGATGTCTAAGAGACAGCTGATTATAAGGAAAGAGTTTGCAAGGAGTTTGTCAAAGTTAATTGCTACACAGACATTCTTAAAGTCATACCAAATCCATATCCTCAGAGAAGCAGCCATCTGCACTGCCAACTGAAGGTATAGTGGCAGGAGGGGAGGGGGAATAGCTCATTCATTTGCAATATAAAAGAGAAACTGTCAGGTTTACAAAAGGAGCCAGTTGATTGGAGGTAGATATTGCCAAGTATTTTGTGCAGCAAGGCTAAATGTGTAGAGAAAGAGAATGCCAACATAATGTACAGAGGAGACAGATTTCAGAACCCTTACTGAAAACAGAGGTCTAAAGACCTCTTGTTCAGCACTCAAAATTGATATGAATAAGAGGGGCTCCTTGCAAAAAGTGTGCAGCGCTGAGCTCTAGATGCCAGAAGGCTGGCTATCAAAGATGCATCTGTACTGTTGTTGCTTTACAGCGCTGCTGTAAAAATGTATGTGCCATTGAAATATACAGCTCCACGTATGTGAAGACATGGCATACAAGGGGTTAAGAGTCCTGTAGGGGAGAATACATAGTGGATACCTACATTCAGAAAAGTAAGGTGACAGGCAATATTCTGAGCATGCGCAAATGACTGTTTTCATACCTACTAGACTTGTAATCTCTATTTATGTATGTTACTAATATCTCTGACTAGCAAGAATATAACTATTGTAAGATTTAAAACACTGTAACAACATCAGTTTTAGAGACCATACATTCACTGAATACTATCATCTAGGATGCTATGCATGGTAAATGATGGAACTGAATGTGATGTGCTGAAGCCATGTAGCCTGAAATCTCAAGCTTCACAAACTGCAGCTGCATGCTTGTGTTGTAACCACCATACAACCAGTGGCATAATTTCATAACCAACACTCAAATTGTACAGATCAAGAATGCATGCAAGAGAAGTTTGGTAGGACTAACCCTTAGTACATTTTAATTTTCCAGCCAGATTAACACTTTAAAAGATGTACATAGATATCTTTCATGTCAGAGAGTGAAAGGGTGCGTGTAATAGAGATAAGTGAATGAGATGAATGCAAACATTCAAAGATTCAAAATTTTACTCCAAACTTTGAATTATCAAGCTGAAATAAATATCAGTGTTAACAACATTTAAGGCTTCAAGTTTCTGTTTTAAAATAGCCATCCCAAAATGGTACATAATGAATGATAAAAGTAGTTTCAGAATGCACCCTTCTCCAAATTTTATGCTGATTCCTCAGATGTCAGTTAGTGGATTCCTCATCACTTTTCATAAAAAGCATGGCAAATTGGATGATCAGAGAAGAGTAAGATCTAAATAACTCTAAGAATTACTGAAAAATGCCCTAAATATGCTGATTTATGGCATCACATAAAGATGCTGAGGGAAAAGATGGAAGCCCTAATTACATTTAATTGAACCCTTCAAACCCACCTGCTAAAACTACATTGGCAATAAAAAGCATTTGGCAGCTACGCAAAACACACACTTTATAAACGAGATGGTATAGATCATCTGAATCAAATAAAAAAATGAAGAATATCAACATTTTTTGAATGTATAAGATGAAGTGATAAAGGAGTCAGAAGTAATAAATCATCACCAGGAGTTTTTGCCACAACTGTTGACTAGAAAACTTACTTTTCCAGCAACAGCAGCCAACCCTTCTTTGAAATTGGACTACAAGTTATGACCAAGCAGAACAAGTATGTAGTTATTATAACTGACTGACTTTTATGAGGGAAGTGTTCAAAACACACATGAACTAGATGTTTTTAAAGCTGTGATACATACAAACTCCCAGAACCAATGTTACTTTGGTTTTCTACTGCAAAAATATTTCATTTGGACATTAGGGGAAAAAAATCAAATGATCAAAGCAGTACAAGTGTCTTTTCCATCACCACACTGTACATTCAAAGATAATAAGAGACCAAAGGAAGGTATGGAGTTTTCAAGATGACTGACAATGGGTAGATAAAATTACATCAGTTTGTCAGGAATTGTGTGTCTTGAACCCAGGTCCACAGGGCTATTTGGAGCTAACAGGTTTTGAACTGCCACCCAGGGACCTGCTAACTGTTGTCAGAATACAAGCTGATCTCAAACATAGGACCTGGGAGCTGATTAGCAGAATGATGGATGTCCACAGCCCCTATTTAAGCCCCACACAGGAAGAGGAAGTCATCCATGCAACTGGGATCCACCTTGTTCTGGACTGTATGCCTTGTGCTTCCTGCTCCTGCTCCCCTGCCTTGACTTCCTGGTAATCCAACTTGGCCTGACTCTGGTTATTGATCCATGGTTCTGCTCTCAAGTTTGTCTCCTGCTTCTAATCTCTTGGTATCCTGACCCCTGGCTGCGTCATGACACTTGACTCTCGGTTTGCCCTCTGGCCTGTCTTGGACTCTGACCTCCTGGTATCTGACCCAGTCTGACTGATTTGGCCTGGTTTGACCACTAGGTCAGATTGCTCATGTCCTGGTCATGACACAGCTAAAGGTGGTGGCCTGGGGGGCTCCTCTCAGAACATTCAACACTTGATGCAGGGATAAAAAATGGCAAACTGTCAAACTAAGCATAACTTTGTCGTTGCTGTGGATACCAAGAAACCAGAAGTTTTACAGGCTCCTGGATTGAGAGAAAGTCCTTGCACAGTGTTATAAAACTAGCTAGAAAGTTCAGGTTTTGTTCACAGCTCATTCAAGAAATTTAGGATCATTAAAACAGGAACAAGAAGACAGGCCACTTTCCTATACAAAAGCCCTTCATTGGCTACTCACTGCATTTTGCATCAAGACCAATCTTCTAGCGGTTGCCTTCAAAGACCATCAGAACTCCAATCCTGCCTGTATTTCTGATTTTATTTCTAAATACTGTTCTCTCAGTCATTTGACTTTGCCCAAGGCTTTTGTCTAATTGCTCCCCTTCAATTTTTTCTCTCACACTCATCTTTGTGCCTTAAATCTAAACTACCCCATATGTTGGGAACAGCCTCCCTGATTATCTGAATCAAATGGCCAGCTTTTCCTTCAAATTTCGATTTGAAACTTACTTTACTCACCAGGTTCATTGGCTCTAATCTGCCACTGTAACATAACTCATCTCTCTATACTTTTTCAAAAAGTAACTAGAAATCCACCCCAGAGGCAGTTTCTCTCTTTCACTTAGTGTAGGGAAACCAATGGGCAGAATCAGCATTTTTCATTCTACCTCTGTTCTCCCCATACTCTCCTTAGGTGTAGTCGTTTTTGTTATTGTTACAACTTAGACCTGTTAGCCCTTGTGTACCACCATTAACCTAAGGGAAGAGTACTGAGCTCACAACTTCAGTGTCTTTCTATAAACAGGAAATGCAATGGGTTTAATGTTCAGAAATAAGCATCAAGAGAAACTTGGATAGAAATTATAGAATTGCCACCACAAGAGTTTATTGGGTACATTATACAAAGGTGCACTGATTGATCAGTATCGGAATATATGCAAACAAGAGGTTAGTGCCTACATACGTCTCAGTTGAGGGTGCTACAGGCTAACTTAACAATTTTCATTGTAAGCTGTAAAAAAAGAAACTTGTTGGCAGATATGTCAGCCCTAGTGTTAACCACATAAAAGTAACTCTGATAAAAGTGGATTAAGTTAAAATTATAGAACGAAAGCTTGGGATTTTTTCCATATATTATCAAAACATGAAAGAACCTGATCCTTAGAGGGACTGAGACTCACCAATGTTCATTGGCTTTATGGGAAGTTGAGGATCAGGCCCTAAAAGCTAGGGCAATAGGAGGATTTATTGTTGGCCCTGTCCAGGGGTGTGCACAGGAAGAAAATTTGTCCACTTTTGGAGAGGCACTTTCTGTCCCGCTGCATTATCCCTGCTCCTCACAGCCGGAGGAGCTAGCTCTCCCTCCTCCCACGTCGCCTGTAGAGCTGGCTCCCCCTCTGCAGTGGGGGCCGGTGGAGGTGTCATCTCCTGCCCCGGGGCAAAAGGCGATAACTCTCCCCATCCCGGCAGAGTTATATGTGCCACGCCCCTGGCTCTGTCCTCACTGTTAAAAATATTCTCAGTTCCAAAAAGTGCAATTATGAAAATATTACATCTACTATGTTAACAGATTTCCACTACTGAGGTGCTTTGGAAAAATATTCATCCAAAAACACAGAAAAAAAATTAACTGAAGCGTGTATGACAATATGGGTTCTGATCCAGCTACTACTAATAGCAAATCAAAGGATATATGTAATGCCACATTTTATAATTATTTCATAGCTTTTAGTACTTTTAATTGAAATGAACACGTATCAAGCAATCTTATTATGAAGTAATACTGTGGATTTTAGAGAAGGGGTCAAAATTATGACTTAGAATGGAAACTTGCATGTAACCTTACCAATGCAGCAGAATTCGGTAAAATATGAATTTTTACCATTCCAAAACTTATTTTGGATAAAATGACAGACTTTATAGTGTTAACAGATCCATGTATTTCATTTAACTTTTAAAATGTTAGCTGAGAAATAACAGAATGCAATGAATGATTTTCATTCATAATAATGTACTGTACCAGGTAGAAGACCCACCTGTTCTTATTTATTAACCTTGCACAATTTAATCTATAAACGGTTATCTTTCAAATGGTTCAGCTATTGAAAATTGTTGTCATGGACTCATACTAGGGAGATAAAGTGAATAATACCTTATGGTCCTGCCACTAATGAGACCTCAAAGAAACTTGAGTGTAAACAGTGGTTAATGAGATGTGCCACTGTAGTTTTGACAAACTTCATCAGTTGATCTCTGATCTGGTAAAAGCCCAGTATTGCTTATGAGCACACATCACCATCAGGATATCTAGTATCAAATCCAATGGTTTCTAAGTACTGTAGATAATTAAGAAAAATTAAACACACCAAAATGTTGACAAAGGAGAGTAAGCAATTTTCTATTATACAACTGCCTAAAAAAGATACTATGTTGCTTGCATGTCCAGCAGTACCCATTATTTTCTAATCTTTTAAATTTTGCATTAACAATGCCAGATATATGGAGATGATTCAAAGCTGATAATGAGCAGGATAACCATAGATTGCTTATTTTAAACTTGAAGATTTAATAAAAAATTAAATAGAAAAACCCAGGAAATTAAAATTCAGATTGCTCTAGCTTAGATTTTAACTGCACCATAAATGTAATTTTCTTTTACCACCATAACTTAAGAAATGAAACATTCTGAAGCACCAGCAAATTCTAATGTAATTTAAAAGCCAAGCTTGAAACCTGAAGCAACATTTCTTTCCCTCAGTTTTTAAAAAAAAACATGTGCCTATGTCAGGCTCTTGGTGCTTTGACAGAATCTTAAAAAATTCACAATATTAAACAAACTATTAAGTACAGTATACATTACATACAAAAATCTATGTGAAAAGAATGCCACTGTTGCAAAGTCAAGCATTCAGAAGTTAGGAAACACTAGAATTAAGGTTGCCTGTCCAACCTTAATTCCGCACCTTTGACAATATGCATTATGATTACATGTAATTAAATGCAGCATTTATTTAATCACATGATCACATACTATTTTTTTCCACAGGACTTCAACCTCATTCAGTGCACAGGATGGATGGTACTCAATGAATAGGTAATTACTAATTCTTTCTTTTTATCCTCATTCTATGTGCAGGCCCTACTCTATATTGAATGTACACCATCCAAACTCTGCACTGAATACAAAAGTATTAATTTCCTAATGGGCAGGTCTATAGTGCATTCACCGTAGTATCAGTTATGAATTTATTAATGCATTTCTCTTCACAACTTCTTTGTAAGGTGAAGGGGTATTAGCCCTATTTCATAGATGGGGAAGTGAGGCAGAGAGACAAAGGGTAAAATTAACAATGGTATCCACCAATTTTGGATGTGCATTTTGACACAGCTAAGGCCTGATTTTTCAGAGTAGTTAGCGTTTTTATAGCCCTTTATATTTGAAGATGTGCTTTTGAAATCACCTTCAGTTGCAACTTAGCCAAAGCAGGTCACACGTGTTTTAAGTTGGTCACCCAGAAAATGAGGCACATACAATTAATGACCAACTGTGAACATTTTGGCTTAAGTGACTTGCCAACATCACATAGGAACTCTGTGGCAGATGCAGGCATAAAATTCAGTTCTCCAGGACAGAATTCAACTTCCTTAACCATGAGACCATCCTTTCTCTTTCTGCAGTCCCCTGCCTCATTCGCTGCACACCTTCTAACTTTTGCAACAGGCCCTACAGACAACAGCCCTATTCATTATACAATCAGATTTGTTCCCAGAGCATGGTGCATGCTGTGCATGAATAAGGCGCGCGGGGGGGAGGAGGGGGGGTATCCTATGGAAAAAATACTATGTGATCATGTTAATTAAAGACTGCATCATAATGCATATGTACAAGAAGGGTGAATTAAGGCTGCTCATGTAACCTTAGTTCTGGCATATACTAATTCTTGAACACTTAAGTATATAATCTTAATGTTATTTTAACCGGGGTTTTTTGTATGAAATTTACAATTTTTTTTTTTAAACAAAGCAAAATTAAAATTATATCCCATGGAACCATACTGACCACCAAACAGGTCATCAGCAAAGTTGGGTCTTTTAGAGCCACACCACAGATTTCTATCACTTGAACTAATGTACTAGCTAGATGGCTACTGGCAGCAGCAATAGGCTGTTATTTTCTAGGTAGACCAGTGCGTGTGGATGGGAGATGAAACACACACTTACCAATAGGTTGCACAACTATTTGCGGACAACAGGTTAGTATGAATGCTCAGGGATCCTGGATTCTATCCCAGATTCTGGAGGGGAATGTGCTCTAGTAGTTCCAGAGCTTTCTGCACCTGTCTACCTCTCCTGACTCCTGCTCCTGCCTCCCTTTGATTTTTTTTTCTACCCCACATGTCTGCTCTTCATGCCTCTGCATTCCAGTCAGGCTGCTTCCTCCATCTCTATGCTACCTGGGAGCCACAGAGAACAGAAGAGATAATCTCGCTAGTTTCAGTTCTGATGCTTGGCAGTACAGCAGACCTCAGTGGCGTGGAAGTCCAATGGCAGGAAATGTCCTGCTTAACCCCTGCAGCCCTGGGCTGGAGTGTAGAAAGTCTGATGGGCATGTAGGAGCTGTGTGGAGATGGACCATGCCCAGTTCATATGGAATGTTGAGCAAATTTAGCTGCCAAACTCAATAAATCTCTATGGAGCATGTGCAAAACAAGAATTTCATAGGCTTATAACTTGGCCAATTTAGGCAAATGTTCAAAGGGAAGGCAAAGGCATATACCTCAAAATAGGACATCTCCTCTACCTAATTTAAAGTCTCCCTGTTCCAAAGCATGGTGACACTAGAGCTTCTCAACAGAACAGATACAAATTTTTTTTTAACATGAGCTAAATTAATTTTTCCTTAATTTTGTTCTTGGAAACAATTGAACTGGTTTAGCTGAAACTTTCCGAAAAAACTTCAGCCTGAAGCCGACACCTATCATAGAATATTTCAGCCTGAATGGTTAAAGTTTGGCACAGTTATGAACAACTGAAAACAAGATCTTTTAACAGAAAGTGTTGGGCAACCTTAACTTAGGTATAACTACCAGCTACACCTATAGCTAAACCACTCAGAGTATGTGCACACTGAAACAAAAAATCTGCAGCAGTGAGTCTCAGAGCACAGGGTCTACAGACTCAGGTTCATGTAATGGCACTAAAAATAGCCATGTAAACATTGCCACTTGGGCTCTGAAAACCCAGGGGGGTGGGTTCTGATTAATTTCGGAAATGGATTAAAATAATTCAGGATAAGGCAGTCTTACTCCAGAATAAGAGCATCCACACTTGGAGTGAATTAGGAATAGTTAATCTACTTTAAATTCACACTTTACCTTATTCCAGGTTAATTTTCTTGTGAAGACAAGCCCTAATACTGATGATAGCTACTGGCTAAGCAAACGCAGCAGAAGTGGATACACCTGGGTAAATCACTTCAATCATTGTCATTCCTGAATGTCTGGTAGGTTGTCCTGTTTTCTCTGCTTCCCTGTTTAACTACTTGATTTACCTTGTACATTTTTTTAAACTTAAAGCCAAGCTGTAGTGAGGTATAAAGCATTTGGATAAAAAGCTACAGGATAGTATCTTGCTTTGCTGTTTTTGCAGCTTTTGTCATTGGAGAGTGAAAGACTCTCCTATTTCCCTCTCCCCTGCAGGCCAGGATAGAGAGAACTTAAATTTCCTGCACATATTTGAACTTCCCCTTCCCAGGAGCCAGCCACCCCATTAATCTTTGTCTCAATATCAATGAATAGGCATGTTAGAATGTTTGACAAAATCCTCAGCAGAGAGATAGTTAACAGTATTTGACATTTAAATTGTTATAATTAGGTTTCAGGGTTAGTTCCCCCAAGAGATGAGTGGGGCAGATCAGCCCCTGTCAGTTATTGTTTCAGGCTGCTTGTTTGCAGGCTCAGGAAAACAACATTGCATCAGTTCTACTTGGTTCATATCTGGAAGGTTTTCTTCACATCCAGAAGGGGTAGAAACTTCAGTTAGGGATGAGGTAGAGGAGAGACAGACAGAAAACTTAGATCCTGAAACACAGTTCTGTAGTAGTGAGTGGATTGTGTGGCAAATTCTGCAGCCATAGAACTGTGGAAAATACCAGCCCTGCTTATTATAGGCGGGCTGATAGTGCTATCTATTAGGTTGCCTGACACTTCCCACTTTTAGTTCTCCTTTTTATTGGTTTACAAATTTGCCAAACTAACCATTTGAGCTGAAATTTTACATGACAGATGTCTGCTTCAGCCTGATCTTTTTAATTTCATTATTTAAAAATTTGAGCCAAAATAGTTCAGCTGTTTCTGAGAATGAGATTACAGAAAAAATGCAAGTTGGGCAGAGTATTACATTTTACTGGTAACCTCTTCGTTGACAGTTGTAACATTGCCCCCATGCTTCAAAGCAAAGACTTGAAATTTTGCATGGGGTAACCTTTGTATAAGGGGTATGGCCTCTTGCGATCTCCATGACAATCTATCCCAGTTTGGCCATATATAAACCTTTGAAACAAATTTGCTGTTTCCATATGCTTAAAAGAGACTACTTCGATTTTAGCAGCTAAAATCTCTGAACATTCGGTCTTCAATAGACATGCATGATCCTGTCTCACAGCTCCCAGAGTTGATCAGACTGCATGTGAGCTATCCCCACAGAATAATTGATCATGCTCCAGCATAGGGCTACCAGGACTGAAGCTGGACTTTCCCTGTAATGGGTGCACAAAAGCTGTTCCAGGCCAAGGATGGGGAACTGGCACTAGCAATGAGAGCAGGGGAGTCAGTATCTGCTGTGTTCTCAATGACTGCCCCCCCAACACACACACACACACACACACACACACACACACACACACACACACACACTCTCTCTCTCTCTCTCTCTCTCTCTCTCTCTCTCCCCCCCCCCCCCCCCCCCCCCCCCCCCAAGGAGAAGAAAGCAGTCTGAGTCATATGTAGAGGGGACAAAAATTGGACCAGAAGGAGGGAAAAGAATAAACTGGGACTAGAGGGAGGGAGGGGGAGAAACTGGCACTAGCTGGGCAAGGAAACTGGGAGCCAAGCGTAAGCTGGGACTGGCGGTTAGTGAGGGAAATGGGAGGGACAGAGACTGGGAATCAGTTAGCTGGAGGGGAGAGGAAGAATACTGATATCAGCTGGGTGGAGAGAGACTGGGACTGGTTTAAAAAGGAGACTGGGACTAGGGACCAGAACGTGGCCAGGGCAACAGATCTGACAAGGAGCTGGGTAGGTGAGAGGGATGGGAAACAATGCTGATAAGGAGCTGGGGGCGTTGAGAAGAGGGACTGTAAACTGAGACTGGGTAAGGAGCGCAAGGAGGGAGATAAGGACTGGTAGCTGATGGAGGTGTGGGGGAGGAGCCAGATCAGAGGAGGAGCCAGGAGAGGGGAATTGGACTGTCTAGGCAAGAAGACTGAGGAAGAGGGAGAGAAGAGAGAACTGGGACTCGCAGGGCAAGTAGACTGGGACAAGGAGCATGGGTTGGGGAAGAGACAAGACTGGGACATGGTCAGGTTGGCAGGAATGGGGCAGAAGGGGTCAAAACTGGGGGGAAATAGGCTGAAGTGTGGATGTGATAGACGAGGCTTTCTTCAGACAACTAACAGAAGTTTCCAGATCACAGGCCCTGGTTCTCATGAGGGACTTCAATCACGCTGACATCTGCTGGGAGAGCAATACAGCAGTGCACAGACAATCCAGGAAGTTTTTGGAGAGTGCTGTGAACAACATCAGGGAACTCCTGGGCAGGATCCTGTGGGATGCTAATATGAGTGGGAAAGGAGTCCAGGAGAACGGGCTGTATTTTTAAAAAAACCTTATTGAGGGTGCAGGAACAAACCATCCTGATGTGCAGAAAGAATAGCAAATATGGCAGGCGACCAGCTTGGCTTCACAGAGAAATCTTTGGTGAGCTTAAACACAAAAAGGAAGCATACAAGAAGTGGAAGCTTGGACAGATGACTAGGGAGGAATATACAAATATTGCTTGAGAATATGGGGATAAAATCAGGAAGGCCAAAGCACAACTGGAGTTGCAGCTAGCAAAGGACGTGAAGGGTAACAAGAAGGGTTTCTATAGGTATGTTAGCAACAAGAAGAAGGTCAGGGAAAGTGTGGGCCCCTTACTGAATGGGGGAGGCAATCTGGTGACAGACAATGTGGAAAAAGCTGAAGTACACAATGTTTTTTTTGCCTCTGTCTTCACAGACAACGTGAGCTCCCAAACTACTGCACTGAGCAGCACAGTATGGGGAGGAGGTAAGCAACCCTCAGTGGTGAAAGAACAAGTTCAGGACTATTTAGAAAAGCTGGACAAGCACAAGTCCATGGGGCCAGATGCAGTGCATCCAAGAGTGCTGAGGGAGTTGGCTGATGTGATTGCAGAGCCATTGGCCATTATCTTTGAAAACTTGGTGATTTGGGGAGATGCCAGACGATTGGAAAAAGGCAAATATAGTGCCCATCTTTAAAAAAGGGGAGGAGGAGGAGCCAGGGAACTGCAGACCAGTCAGCCTCACCTCAGTCCCCAGAAAAATCATGGAGCAGGTCCTCAAGGAATCTATTTTGAGACACTTGGAGGAGAGAAAGGTAATCAGGAAGAGTCAGCATGGATTCACCAAGGGCAAGTCATGCCTGACAAACCTGATTGCCTTGTATGATGAGAAGACTGGCTCTTTGAACGTGGAGAAATGGGTGGATATGTTATACCTTGACTTTAGCAAAGCTTTTGATACAGTCTCCCACAGTATTCTTGCCAACAAGTTAAAGAAGTATGGATTGGATGAATGGACTATAAGGTGGATAGAAAACTGGCTAGATCATCAGGCTCAAGGGGTAGTGATCAACGGCTCAATGTCTAGTTGGCAACCGGTATCAAGCAGAGTGCCCCAGAGGTTGGTCCTGGGGCCAGTTTTGTTCTACATCTTCATTAATGATTTGTATGATGGGGTGGATTGCACCCCAAGCTGAGGGGAGGGGTAGATATGCTGGAGAGTAAGGATAGGATACAGAGTGACCTAGCCAAATTGGAGGACTGGGCCAAAAGAAATCTGATGAGATTCAACAAGGACAAGTGCAGAGTCCTGCAATTAGGATGGATGAATCCCATGCACTGCTACAGACCAATGGACTAGGCAGCAGTTCTGAAGAAAAAGACCTGGGGGTTACAGTGGACAAGAATCTGAGTCAACAGTGTGCCCTTGCTGCCAGAAAGGCTAACAAATGGAATATTGGGCTGCATTAGTAGGAGCATTGCCAACAGATTAAGTGAAGTGATTATTTCCCTCTATTCAGCACTGGTGAGACCACATTTGGAGTACTGTGTCAAGTTTTGGGTATCCCATTACAGAAAGGATGTGGACGAATTGGACAGAGTCCAACAGAGGGCAACAAAAATGATTAGGGGGTTGGGGCACATGACTTATCAGGAGAGGCTTAGGGAACTGGGCTTATTTAGTTTGCAGAAGAGAAGAGTGGGGGGGATTTGATAGCAGCCTTCAAGTACCTGAAAGGGGTTTCCAAAGAGGATGGAGCTAGGCTGTTCTCAGTGGTGACAGATGATAGAACAATGAGCAATGGTCTCAGGTTGTAATGGATGAGGTCTAGGTTGGATATTAGGAAAATCCTTTTCACTGAGAGGGTGGTGAAGCACTGGAATGGGTTACCTAAGGAGGTGGTGGAATCTCCATCCTTAGAGGTTTTTAAGGCCTGGTTTGACAAAGCGCTGGCTGGGATGATTTAGTTGGGGTTGGTCCTGCTGTGAGCAGAGGGTTGGACTAGATGACCTCCAAAGGTCCCTCCTGAGGTCCCTCCCAACCCTAACCTTCTATGTTTCTATTGTTGAAAGAACACTATTAAGGTTGCAAAGTTAAGCTCCCAAAAGGTAGGCAATGCAAGAATTCAAGTTGCCTGTGCAACCTTAATTTGGCTCATTGTATGTATGTATTATTATACAGTCTTCAATTACATAATCTTATACTATTTTTTCCATAGGACCCTGCCTCATTTAGTGCACAGACAACTTTAATTCAGGCATTTCCTAACTTTTGAGAGATTGACTGTGCAACCTTAATAATAATTTTTTAGCATAGTTTTTATTGTATACAATTCATTTACTGTAATAGAAAGGCAATTGTCAATAAAAGCCACTGCACACATTCAGTTACAAGTATGTTTTACAGGATGATAAAGGGGATAGGCTTAAAGAGAAATTTTGGATTTTATATGCATATAAAATACAAGAAGTTCTTGCCTTTGCTACCTTCCCCACTACTGAGCATCTCCTTAGTATTCCTTCCCCACTGACTGCAATCAGTACCTCATTGTTCATAATTCTTATTTCCTTGGCAGTTCCTAAATTGTGCTCTCCAAATGGCAGAGAATCATGGTAAACAAAATCCTACATCTTCAGTTCACTAATTTTTGTAAAATGAGCCCAAATAAAGCAATTAGATGGCATACTTTAAAACTACCAGCTTGAAACATTAATATGATTTCCAACTTAATAAAAGCTTCACATGTTTAATTTGGCTACTGCTTTCAGTTTTTTGCGATTTGACTACATTAGTCAGTTAAACAATTTATTCACTCTTCCCAAAACAGTATTTCCCCAAACATCACATAACCTTCTTTTTAAAACTTACAATCTTCTGAAGAAACTAACAAACAATCTAACCTCCTTTTATCTCTTTCTGCCTCCCTCATAATTACTCATATTGAATTCCTTACACTTTTTGGGTAAATGGTTCAGAATTGATTTCTTGACCTAGAATTTGAAACGCTTGAATTACTGGTCAAGCTTTTAGCATTTATTTCAACTGGTCTTCTACAGTATACGTCAGGAGCCAGAGAAGAAAAAGCTGCTAACTTTTTGTACTGAATTCGATAGAACATTAAGTCTGATACTTAGCAGAAGCCATAACTGTTAAGTAAATGATATCCTTCTGATTAATATCCTTATTTGAAAACAACAATGATTCTTCTAATCCTTTAGCAATGTCCCAAAACAGATGTGCACAACGGCAAATTCTGTTTGCTTTCAGGTTTACGAAGTGTAATGACATTTTTACAATCATGCATGAGCCCTTTTACCCAGGAGTAAAATAAACCATAATAATTCTTCACCATACCATCTGTTTGTTAATTTTGCATTCATTTAACTTTGCATTTTAAACTAATAATCGTTTTCTTATAATATATTTTGTTCCAGTGATAGAAATTATAGCTCAATGAAAAAAAAGAATGGTTTATAATACTACACAGTATATCTAAAAATGATTCCATTGCTCTTAATTATAGAGATAATAATGCCATTGAATGGAAAAGAACTGCCAAAATATAGTGTTATGTTTCATGTGTCAGAGTTCCTTAGTAAATGTACATATTCACTGTGTCCCAATATCCATTCCCACCTGATCCCTTGTACATTTTAAATACCTCCCTCCTGCCCCGCATCTCTCTATAGCTTTACATTTAGTTATATACAGTAGACTTACTGAATGCTTGAAAGAATAAGGCATGTACAGTTAGTTAAACTCTCTTCTCTATTTCATTTGCAGCGTATAGTCAAATACAATTCAATTTCTTTACATTGTTCCAACTTGTTCATATCATGTGCTATATAGTGCAAGACCAAAAACAACTTTGTAACATTTTTATTCTTATGTGGCCACAAATAAACTAGGACTCTTGTCGGCTAAGTACTAAAGCTTTCTATTACTACATTTATAATAAAAAGAGGGTAACCCATATTTTTACAAGCCAGGTATGAATAATAGTAATAGACAATTGCTGGAGCCTTTGTAGAGGGAGAAAGCAGCTATCAGCAGGCAGCTACTCCCTCTTCCAAATGCGTGGGTAGGGAGTAGGTCGGCAGGAGCAGGGACTAAGATAGTCACTTGGCTCTGCCCCCTCAATTGTACCAGCTCACACACAGGAGCCAGCAAAGAGGGGGAAGTAACCTGTGCCAACAAAAAGGCTGGAACAAAGGGGAAGCAGGAACCAGTTGAGACCTTTAGAGTCGTACCCTAGATCCTGCCGTGCTGCTGGGGCAGCGAATCTAGACGCTACCCCTTGCCCAGGATGGACCGTAACTCAGTTACAGAGTTACAGTCCAGCTCCTGGAACTCATTGGGGCAGAGAGGTTTTTTTCTTTGTTACTTGTCTGTACAAGTATTATAACTTGTTATTACTTGTCTGTACTCAAAGGAGTCCAGTTCCTTCACTGGGGTCCCTAGGCCTTACTGTACTAGAAATAATAATAAAAATAACCACTAATCACTACTAATAATCTCTTAAAGTACCAAGATCCAAATCCAGTTTACCTTAATCAGGCAAACAGTGCCAGTGACTTCAAGGAGACTATTCATGTTAGTAAGGCAAGCAAGATTTTATCCCTATTTTCTAAAAGGTCTACCACCACTTTACAGCATGGAAATCTTAATGCCAGATTAGCACCCTAACATTTCAGCAGTGGTCAATAACTCATCAATAAAAGAACCTACACAAAACAAGAAGTGGTATACCACAAACTGGATTTATTCCAATTAAAAAAGTTAAATGAAGTGGACAGAATACCAAATTACTGCACAGGGTTTTAATAAGGTTGATATTTGTGCAGCAGGCTAAATAAATGACTTGCCAACATTACTGCACATAACAGGTCCACATAAAATTAAAAAGATTCAAAAATGACCTCTTATGATGTTTTGTGGTTCCTAGCTTCAAGTTTTACCTGCCTGGTGAGTACTTTGACCTTTTTATTTCTCAGATGAACGAGCACTGCTGCCAGATCCAACCTTTACTAGGGGACTTATCCATCATAATATTCTAGGTTTGACAGAGAACAAACATAATCAAGGTGCTCAAGGCACAATATGATGTGATTGATGCATAACTGTAACTGTCTGCCCAATAATTCACCATCTACTTCAAGTCAGAGTCTTTTAAAACAGAATCGCCTATTTAACATTCAGTTACCAAAGAGTACACTAAATTTGCTTGCATTCTGGATAAATCCTTTTTTCCCCACAAAAATCTGAAGTGTGGTGCCCCACACTCCTTTCATTTTCTACATTCATGTACCCCCATCTCTGAAACCCTTCACTCACCTTTCAAGGTTTATTATCAACTTAAAAGTCACATCTCCATAGAAATATTTTACCTGCTATTTTTACAAGTGACACCTAACATCACTGGAAATTAGAGAACAAAAATATGTTTTCAGTGTTTGCTTGTGTATTTGACAGCCCTCTGTCTATAGACAGTTTCACTGTTTACCCTGCATAGTCAGTTAGTTTTCCTAGTTGTTTGTGTAAGTCTTTCATGCAACAGAGGCAAGGAAAACATTTTTAAAATAACGGGAAATGTGTTTGTAAAACCATAAAAATTGGCTGGGGAGATTCATGGGCAGATAGGTTTAGCACCTGAAAATACTTTTAACCTATTTTTTAAAACTAGCTGAATTTCAAGTAGATAAAGACCCTTTAATCCCAAGAAATACAGTGCCACAACAAACAATTTAAACTGTATGTTTTTACATAACCAATTTCATGTGCACATTTTTCACTGAATTCTTGAGCAAAACGTTGCCATCTTTAAATGAAACACACAACAGCCAGCAAAAATGTGTTGGCAGAAAAGCTGCTCTACAATATTTTGGAAGGTGTTAATTTAAGAAACATGCCACTTCATCAGTATTTTATGGTGTTCCACAGACCACTAGACGTTAACTGCCAAGAGCTGACCTGTCATGTGCTGCTGGCTCTGCTTCTTTTTTCCAGCTTAGATTCACAGAACAGATGGAAAGAAGATGTGAAATGACGTAGGCAGTAATAACTTTTTTCATAAAAGGACAAAACTTACCACTAAAATACATTAAAATACTTTGCCAAGTAAGGGATTGCTGTAGTTGCCACAAAAATATTATGCCGTTGTGAATGGGAGGTGAGCTGGTCTACGTGACAGAAAATAGGAAGGTGATGGTCCATGACACACTCTCTCTCTAGTAGAGAGCTCCCCAAATGATGGGGTGGGCCCCCCTAAGGAGGTGCAGAGAAATATTCAGCAGGGTGCAGTGGGGCCCGGGCCAGTGCCCACAGGGGGGCAGGGAGGAAGTGCCATCCAGCCCCACTTCAGGCATGGCTCCGCTTTGCGCCTCGTCCCCAGCTGTGGCCCTGGCCTTGGCCCCAGCTCTGCACCTAGCCATGGCTGACGGCCTAGCCACAGCTCCGCAGCTGGCCCAGCTGTGGCTCGGCTCCCGCTCCTGCTCCCGCTCCCAGTCAGAGACCCACCCCCAGCTGCGGCCCTGCCTTGGCCTGGCTCCCGACCCCAACTGCGGCCTCACTCCTGGCCCCAGCTCTCAACTGCAGCTGGGGGAAAGTGGGGCACAAACAGGGATAAGAGTGGAGTGCAAGGTAAAAATCTTGGGGAGCACTGCTCTAGTATGATGTAGTCCACATTTGAGAGCCCCTGGATTAATAGAATTACTTCATACTAGAGTGCCTGATGTTGCACAAAAGAAGTCAAAGGAAGTCTTTCCACTGATTTCAGTGGAAGCAAGATCAGGGCCCTTATGTGTATACAAAAAGATTTTTTCCCTAAGGGCTTGATTCTGCAAGTTGCTGAACACTCTGGCCCCAATCCTGCAAAGCATTTAAGCATGTGCTTAAAAGCAAACTGAAGTGAATTGACTTTAGTCAAACAATTCATGAGCTTAATGTTAAACACATGTTTATGTGCTTTGCTAGTACAGGGCCAGAGTGTTCAGCACCTTGCAAGATTATGCCATGGGTGCACACCCTGAATGCCATTTAACAAAACCTATAATCTTATCAGGAAAAATAATTACTGAGACAAATAATCCTATACTCTTTACTGAGGCAAAACTCCCCTGGTAATTTTGCTTGAGTAAGGACTAAAGAATTTACAGTAATGATTTTTATGTAAAAATCTAAGTATGTTTTCATTTCTCAGTCTAAGAAAGCATGTGAACTAGAACCTTAAAATGTGAAAAAACATTTTTCATGATCAGATAAAAACAATTTAGAAAGGAAAATGGCAATAAAACAGAGTTTGTAGTCAGTTAATCTAAGAACACTACACGATTTATGGCGCAGTTCTGCAATCATACACCTAAGTAATTTTTCTTGTGTGAGTAGTCCCATTTACTCATGTGTGTCTGTCTATTATATTGTAAGATTTTCAAAGCAGGGAATGTGTCTTTATGTTCTTACACAGCACCTAGTGCAATGGGATCCCATTTCTGATTAGGACTTCTGGGAACTAAATGATAATATACGATAATTTACCTAGGTTCTTGTAATAGCACCCATCACACAAATGTTTCCAAAAACAAGACCTAAATCACTAATACTAAAAAACCCCACCACTTTATCTATGGAAAGAGTTGAGTATAAACTAAATAAACAGGAAGGAGCCATGTTATCAGCATAGTGATGTATATTAGGAAAGGAAGATGAGGGTTACATTTAGATACACAAGAGCCAACAAGAGCTTTCCATACTTCCCTTTTAAATTGCTTTTGGGAATGTTTTTATGTGTTTAATGATGAATTCTAAGTTTTACAGGTATGCAAACAGCAAACCAAAAAAAATCCAAGAAAAAAATACAGGATTTATCTAAAAGGTCTAAAAATTTTGCACTGTTTCCTGTGTCTCTTAACAGATCTCTGCTCATCCTGTACTACTAGAATTATTAAAATGGCATCCCCAGGGATTATACCGCAGCTCACTTGATTCAATGCATATTTTGAAATGTTTGAAGTATTTTTTAAATTAGTACTTTGACATTTCCTTGTTTAACTTATACATTCTAAGTGGGGGTTTTTTCCCTGTTGCTTTTAAGTGCTTTCGAGCAATTTCTAGGAGAAACATGAGGAGGGGAGGAAAGTGCAAGGATTTGCCTTTCTATGTTGTGTTGAGCAGAATCACACCAAGGTAGACCGTGCTTCCGGCTAGCACCCCAAAGGGCGCTGTCTGAAGAAAAGAAAAAGGCAACCGGTGAGATCATTCACTTGCCAGGTTCAGCGTGATGAACAAACTTCACTTTCCTTTCCTTTCAAAGCGCAGCAGTGTGCGTGTTCCCTGGGAGCCCCCAGGAAGATTTCTGTTTGAATCAGCCAGAATTCCTCCTCTCCTTGCAGCACACCTGTGGGAGCCCAGAGCAGAATCCTGACCACTAAAGACTGCTGCAGTTTTCTTTACATGCTATTTCTTCATGTGAATTTTAAAAAGCTACTCTTTAATCTGTGGCCAGGCATGAGCTATTTTTAGCCCCCAAAAGATAATTGGAGATGGGGAAGTCATAAGCCCTTGAGATCAGGTGCCTAGTATGAAAGTGCAACATCATCTTTAACTGCAATGGCACTGACTCAGTGCTATAATAACTTTACAGAAAGACTCCAAGGAAAAACCAAATGTAGAAGGTTTTACTGGGCACATTATGAAAAATGTTTCCTTCTCAATCAATGCAAAAGAATGAAAAGCTCGTTGCTGAACACATTTCATTGGTTCAGATCACATACTAACAATGTTACTTCAGAGCTATTAGTAAATCATTTCAGTGAGTGTTAACGGGATAAAGGAAACCTTCACTGGAAATTCCTTCAGGAACATAGGCCCTTTCATGTTTCTCAGATAGGCCTTTTAGCTTTTATTTTTGAGCTATTGCTGCTTCTCTCTCGGTCTCTCTCTTGGTACCTCTTGTCTATGCCGTCTGCTTCCAATGCTTTCCTTCATCGGCTCCCTAGCCTTTGTTCTTTACCTCTGGGCTATTCAACAGCAAATCCTTTTTGAAATTTCTTTGTAGCAATAACCTCTCCTCCCTCATTCTAATACCCTGATATTCAAAATCTAGAGTTCAAGAAATGAACATTTTTCAAAGCACTCTGGTTGAAGAAAATAAGGGAAAACTTCTAGGCTGCCTTCGTTTTCCTGCTTCAATGCCAAGAGTGCACTCACACAATCTACTTCCTACAGAACATTCTCTGGGCACAGTAGCAGGAAACCAGGAGCAACACTTCAGTCAGAGAAGTAGGTGAGAATGAAAAACAAAATGTTTCCCTTTAAAGGGAAGCCTCAAATATTTTTTAAGAGTGAAAGGTTTACACTGTACTAGCATATCCATACTTTAGCCTCCTGTACTCGTTACCACTTTCTACAAATAAAGATTAATGATCATAAATAAGGGTCAGTGATGTAGTTCAATAACTTTTTTTCTTCTTTCTTGAGGGATAGAAGAAAACTTATGTTTCTCCCCAAATCCGTAGTACCTGAGTTCAGGTACAGTCAGTAGGATGGTAAGCATTCAAGTCAAAGAAATCACATTAATATGCATTGAAAGAACACTAATGTTATCATGAATAGAGAAGACTGCTTATATAAGTGAAAATACAAATATTACACTATATTAGCTAACCTTTGAGCTTTTCAGCTACAGAGAGATGCTAAAAAGAGTTGCAACTCAGTTCACACACTCTATAGGCAGGAAGAAGTAATAAAGCAGGCCTCTATCACTTCCTGTAGGTTACCAAACTGCTGGCATCCTACTTGGCACACAGGCAAAAACTTCAATAAATTCTCGTATGCACTTGGACACATCATTTAACTGATCAAAGACCTCCCCTGCTCCATAGACAACATGTGGCAGAGTCAAATCAAAATTTTACAAATGGAAAAATTAAAGGAAAAAATCTGCATACTCCTTTCTCCTCTCCCTCTCAGCAGGTAAATACCAGCCTAAAGCGCCAGATTTATAGGCTAATACATCACTTCCTCTTTCCGTGCAACCCATACGCACAAGACTATAAATATGGATTACTTCTTGCTAAATTCACCTCATTACAATATACCCTTTCGCCCATCCAAAAGAATCGAATTATTGAGACAATTATTATGAAGCAAGCAGATTATGGCAAAGGACTGAAAAATCAGTCTAAATATTTATAGATGTCACTTTATGAATAAAGCTTCTCTATGTAAACATAACAATAAAAATCCTCTATAATTCATCCACTCCACCATCATTTGGTTCTCTGATCTGACACTTTATGATGTAATGTTACTGTATTACATTTTGGCATCTAATCATGACAAATTTCTTTATAACTACTCTTGTAACAGCATTTTATTATTCTCAAGATGCTGATCAGACATGGAAGACACTGAAATGAGAATGGAGAAGGCTGGCGTAACTCACATTTCCATAACACTTTCCACCCAAAAAACATCCAAAAGCACTTTACAAATGGAATCCAGCCATCTCTGCATTGAAACACAGCTGCCACTATGCATAGGTCTACGCTGCAATGTAAGACCAGGATTAGTGGGACTTGAGTCAGCTGACCCATGTTTAGGGAACCCTGAGCTTCAGCGTCTAACATTATTTTTAAACCCTATGTTGAGACTTTCTAAGCCATGCTCGAACCTAGGGCTCTGACATCCACACTGCAGCGTACCGATCCGAGACAATGTAACCATATCCCAGAGTCCCATGCACACATACACCACCCCAAAATGGGCCACTCTAGCCCTAGAACTGTGGTGAACTATGAGAAAACTTTACTACCCACCCTGCACGTTACCAGGAAACAGCTCGTTTTGCAAAAGGTTTGATCGGTTCACTCTTCATTGCAAACCCAGAAGGCTCCCTGATAGTGTGCTTTCAGAATGATGATCATAAGAGAATGGGTTAACACTGAATATTTGCAAAGGAATGGTGGCTTTCATTTTCAGTAGAATGGATTGCAGATTGTTGGGACAAAGAGAGGACTAAGAAAGTTGTCCCATGGAATTGTGGGATACTTCCACCTGACCCCCCGGGGCTTGAGTCAAGTGGGCCGTGTCTACACTGCAAAGCGATAGGGCTCAGACCCAGGAACCTGGCTTAACTCTAGATCGGACCCTAGAGCACTGGGTTAGCACAACTGCAGTGTAGAAGCAAGGGGAATTAGGCTTAAGCATAGCCTTATGTTGCAGTGTAGACATATCCTATAAGTCAGCGACACTTCACAACAGACTGTAGGAGTGCAAGTGAAGAACAACATATCCTACTAAAACTACCTAAAATTTTAGTTAGGTAGAAGGTAATTACCCCATTATCCTGGAAGCATGCTTTTCATTTAATAATTTCTGCTTGTTGGCTTGTCTTTCTTTTTAATTTTTCTTACCGACTGAAATGTGATAATTTATGAAAGGGGGAGTCAGCAAGTTATTTCTAATTTGATGTTATGAAAGGGAATAGGCAAAATTCCTTGCCAGTCAGCAAAAATGAATCCATTTAATCAATTGTGAAAGTGATAGATTACTAATCTATAAAAAAGGAGATACGAGTGAGTGCACGAACTACAGAAGAATCAACTTATTGAGTGTTCCAGGAAAAGCATTCACCAAGACATTGGCGAGGAGAAAGAAGATGTACATGGAAGCAGCACTTGCAGAGTAACAGGCAGGATTTAAATCAGGACGAAGTACAACAGATCAGGTATTTGTGACTACTAAGGCTATGGTTACACTGTTTCCATCGATTTCTCTGGATCGACTGAGCGGTCAGTGAAGACCTGCTCAATCGATCCAGAAATCAATGTACTAAGACCACCTTCACAAGTGGCGTAGCATTGTGTCGACGGGAACGCAGTTCCCATTGGCGCAGTGCAGTGAAGATGGGGTGCAGACGAGGAGCAGAGAAGTTGACGAGAGTTACACAAGTTTTGTGCGTAGCTTGCGTAACTCCTGTTGACTACTGCCGAATCTCAGAAGTAAGTGTAGACAGGGTCTAAGACAGAAATTGGAGAAGCATGCAGAACACAAACCAAACTGTTACAAAAACTTTATAGACTTCAAAGAGGCTTTTGATAGCATTTGGCAGAAAGGGTTATAACAAGTCCTGAGAATGTATGGCATCCCAAAGAAATTGATCAACTCGATAGAAAACATCTACAGCAAGCCAATGAGTGCAATGGGAGCAGAGAAAAAGCTGACAGAATTGTTCAAGACAACTGTAGAAGTGAGACACAGATGCATGCTACCACCAGATTTGTTCAACTTGGTACAGGAAGAAATAATGGCTGTAGCCCTGATAGGTGAAATGAGAAGAGTCATGTTATGTGGGAGGCCAATGAATAACCTTAGATACTCAGATGACATTGACCTGACAGCACTGACCAAGGAAGGTTTGAGAATAACTAACAGGATAGATGATAAAAGCAGAAAATGTAGACTGAAGAGCAGTATGAGGAAGACAAAAACTATGGCAAGGGGAAGACAAAGGAAGAAGTAAATATCAAAATCAGTGACAAAGAACTAGAACAAGTGGAAAGATCTGTGTATTCTGGAGGATTAATATCAAAGAACTGGAATTGTGAAGATGCAAATGCAAAGAAGAATCAGACTAGCTGCTACTGCATTTGGAAAATTCTGCAAGATCTGGAAAAACAGATGAAAATCAGCATATACAAGAGCACTGGCATGGCAAGGCTGCTGAATGGGTCTGAATGTTGCTGTATGAGGAAAGCCAACACATGAAGGATATTGACAACAGATATGAACTGGGCTGAGAAGAATACAAAGAATATTAAGATTTCAGAAAATAAAAATTAAATTATAGGAAAATGGGCAGGGCAAGTATTTATGCTGTTTATAGAAAATTCAAGAAAGATGACTGTGATGGCTTGGACACGTGTCAAGAATGAACCTGGAAAGGATACCATTCATGATGATACATACCAAAGTGTAAGGAACTACAAACAGAGGAAGACTGAAGATGTGTCGGATAGACAGTGAAGAATGATATAGTACAACAAAAAGCTTTAAAGATGAATGAAGCCATGAATCATAGAATATTAGGGTTGGAAAGGACCTCAGGAGGTCATCTAGTCCAACCCCCTGCTCGAAGCAGAACCAACCACAACTAAATCATGCCAGCCAGGGCTTTGTCAAGTCGGGCTTTAAAAACCTCTAAGGATGGAAATTTCACCACCTCCCTAGGTAACCCATTCCAGTGCTTCACCACCCTCCTAGTGAAAAAGTTTTTCCTAATATCCAACCTAGACCTCCCCCACTACTACTTGAGACCATTGCTCCCAGTTCTGTCATCTGCCACTATTGAGAACAGCCTAGTTCCATCCTCCTTGGAACCCCCCTTCAGGTAGTTGAAGGTCGCTATCAAATCCCCCCTTACTTTTCTCTTCTGCAGGCTAAACAAGCCTAGTTCCCTCAGCCTCTCCTCATAAGTCATAAGTGAAGCGGACACAAAACAGAAAATGATGGAAAAACTTCATTCGGCTCCATTATTGCTGCTGACCTGATGGGCAGGAATCAAAGAAGAATCAATCGGGATAATCAAAGAAAACAATCATCACAACTCAACTCAATTATAATACCTCACTGCATTCCTACAATGTCACCTTGCTGTTTTTTGAAATAACATACAGTTTATAGTGTACTTTATCATCCAAGTGATCAGCAATTAAATCAATAAACTCAAAAATAAGTTAAATTTAATTCCCTTTTTAAACAAACAAACAAACAAAAAACCCCATTAAAATCTATTTCAGTCCTCTTCTTCTTAATTGTACATAATCGAAGATCTGTTTTGTTTTTTGCTAACCAAGACAATGTGTTCTGCCCCTTTCCTCCAAAAAAGATGCGTTTTAATACAGATTTCAATTTGGACACAAGACACTTACTTTTGCTACACAGATAAGGTGCAAGTGGAATCTATGTAAGTCCTATTGTACCGATAGAATATATCCAAGAATAGTAACAGGAATACATGGAGGCTAAAAATCTTGCCTAGGATAAGTGACTTTTTTATTTAGCTTGGTTTTGTTTTAATATAAGTGGATTTTCATAAATATTTAAATTTAAGTACTGTTTCAGTATAAAGACAAATATGAAAATATTTTACTGTACTTGAAAATCTGTGAATTATAAGGTAAATATGGATAGTTGAAAACTGATTTCAAGTTATTAAGCCCAAAAGTCTAACATTTTAAGATAGTTCTATCCAGATTTTTCCACTTCTAAATAGCTTTGGAACCTTTATTTATTTGAAATCCATTGCTTCATTACTGACAAATTATATTAAACAAATATTCACTTGGGGGAATTGTCAAGAGTACAAAACACATTGGAGAATCTAGTTTTCTCACATTTTATTGCTATCACCATTGGAGCGTGTATGTATTTGGGGGCACTGAGTGAGAACTGGATTTGGGTGTCTCTTCTTTAATCCCAATATTTAGTTTCAAAACTGTAATTCTCTTTCCCTACCTCACATACTGGCTCTGTTTCCCTGCTTGTAACCCCAGATCTGGCTTCTCCACTCTAGTGCAGGCTTTTCAAAGAATCTGCTACTGGCTCTCTGCTCCTCCCTTGTGCCAGTTCTGAACTCCTTCTGGTACAAAGCTCTCTCCTCTCCACTGGTGCTGCCTTTTTTTCTTTTTCTTTTTTTTTTTTTTGAGCCAGCAATCACAGGGCACTGGTCAGTTGGTTTGCAAATGGCATCAGGTAATAATGGACACCAGTACTCATGTCAAATGTACACTGTCACTCTCCCCCCTTCCCCACATAGCTTCTTTTCCTCTAAAGGTAGGAATATTTTAATCACTGTTCATATGACAAACATCAATTAATCCAGATTTTAAGCACAATTCTATGGGTTAATGTCAACACATAAAACATTCAATTGGACCTGCGAAAATCCAGTGTGTTGGGCCTTACCTGCAATAATGAAACAAAAAAACAATATTACCAGAACTGTGTTAACAGCAATTATGTTGATGCACAAAGATGCTCTGGCGTAAGTACCATTCGAATTTAAGATGGGATGGCCATTTTGAAAAATTAGGGAGGTGAGTTTTGACTGAATTAACGTAGTGTGGTTGATAGCATTTAACAAGCTGCATTTATAGCATACGAAAGATATCAGATCCAAGTTTCTGGCTCTGCAGCGGATGACCTGGCTTTAGGTGGCCAAAGTAATAACATAACTGGTGCAAGCAAAATAAAGCAATTCTCCTGCTTATATTCAAAATATTCTGGGACAATCTAGTTTATGGAAGATCACATCATTATCCATGAAAATTATTTAAAACTGTAAATGGCACGACAATATCCTTACTCTGAAGTACAACAACGTGATTTCGCCAATCATCCTGAGTAGCAGGAGAATCATACCTATCCCTGGAAAAACTGGCAAATAATATATAGGGAATCCATGGAAAACTGAACTACCTAATACAGATTATTGAACTGGGTAAAAATGTTTACAATATGCTAGTAGTTGAATAGTGCTGCCTATTAAATTGACCAACATCTCATGAAGAAGCATGCATATGGCCTATATTTCATTCATCCTGCCCCATCATGTCAGATAAAGGGTTACAATTATGCTAATGGACAATAGAGTGTATAAGCAAAAAATGCTTCCCATCTGGAATAAAAATGAAAACAAATACAATTATAGAAAAATACCTAGTAAGACAGAAGTAGAAGCAAATTTCTAGCCTGTAAGCATGATATTTGGGGGAATCAATTATTTAGGAAAGTACCATATGGGAGCTCAGTGGTGCAATGGGATAACAGTGTAAAAGAGCATAACATGCCCAACAATCACATCAGAAGCGAAATCAGAAAGAGGAACATCACTGAATACATATTGTATGCCTTAAATAGTTGCTTAGGTCACAGAGAAAAATTTAGTTGACACTAAAAACAAAATAATTTCTAAGAGCTCTGCAATTCATTTGAAAAGATGAATCACCATGTAAACTAATCTACTACCACTACTGCTCAGAATACTTAGCAATTACACCACATTTTCCACATTCAAAGTACTTTATAAACATGGCCTAATTAATCCTAATCCGACTATTAAGGTTGGTATTATCCCCATTCCGCAAACGAGGAAATGAAGGCAAAAAGGTTAAGTGACTTGCTCACGACCATAGAGGAAGTACACGTCAGAGCTGGGACAAGGAGAAGTTACTCATCTTGTGCAGTGACTGGAGTTCTTTGAGATGTGTCTCATATGGGTGCACCTCTTCAGATGAGCATGAACCCCTGTGCCTTTGATCATAGATTTTTGGTAGCAGTACATATTCAGCCCATGCATGCACCCCACAAATCCTCATGCCCTGCTCTGAAGAAACAGAGGGCTGCATGAGTGAACCACCCTCACTCAGTTCCTTCTCTATTACGAAGTCCCACAAGGAAACTTCAAAGAAGAAGGAAAGGAGGGCACGCACAGGGGAACACATCTCAAAAAACTTCAGTTACTGAACAAGGTGAGTAACTTCTTTTTCTCTGAGAAGTGTCCCTATGGCGACTCTCAAGGGAACTCCCAAGCAGTATCCTCTTAAGGAAGAGGTGATTCCTAAGGTAACTTCCAGAGCACTATACCCATGAGGAGAGAGCTTCAAAACCGAGTTCAATACTGAAGACTGGAGAACTGTGCTGCCAACTGCAGCATCTGATTTAGAGACATGAACCAGAGCATATTGGCTGGAGAAAGTTTGCACAGAGGTCCAAGTTGCAGCTCTGCAGATTTCAGTAACTGGAACGTCCTTAAGTAACACCATAGACATAGACTGTGACCTTGTGGAATGAGCTGTCCCTCTAGAAGGAGGCTGAACATCAGCCAAGTCATAACAAGCAATAATAAACCCAGAAATCCATCTTGAGAGTCTCTGGGTGGAGACTGCAGATCCCTGGGATCTGTCTGCCACTGAAACAAAGAGTCTAGAAGACTTTCGGCACTGTTTGGTTCTGTCCAGACAGATGGCTAACACTCATCTGACATCCAAGGTATGGAAGGCAGCTACCTGTGTAGTATGATGCTGTTTTGGGAAAAATACTGGAAGATGAAGGGTCTGGTTAATATGAAAGTCAGAAGACAACCTAGCTAAAAACTTAGGCTGTGGCTGTAACAAGATATTTTCCTTGGAGAACATTGTAAATGGAGGGTCTGCCATCAAAGCTAACAGTTCCCTGACCCTCCAGGCAGAAGTGATGGCCATCAAGAAAGCTGTTTTAATTGATAAAGTAATGAACACATAGCTAGTGGCTCAAAAAGATACTTCATAAGGCAATTAAGGACAAGGTTTAAGTCTCACATTGGAGTAGGGTATCTAGTTTGTAGAAAAAGAGTCATCAGACCTCTTAGAAATCTTGAGTGTAGTAGGATAAGCAAAAACCGAAAAGCCTTCTAACAATAAATGAAAGGCTGATATGGCTGCCAAGTGAACCTGATAGAGCCACCGAAAGCCCTGTATTTTTTCAATCCCAACAGGTAGTCTAAAACAATGGAAAGAGAAGAGTGGGCAGAAGAAATTTGTGGATGAGTACATCTGAGGTGATAGCTCCTCCATTTTTGAAGGTAAGTCTCACACTCCTTTTTACTGCTTGCACTTGGGTTGAACAGGAAGTCTCTATCTCAGAGAACCAAGGAATCAAGGAACCATTTCTGGAGCCACAGAACTTCCAGAGTGGAGTGAAATGTCTGACTTGCATCCTGAGACAACAGATGGGAACTAATCGGAAGCCACCACAGTGGGTGAGAAGAAAGTTAGATGAGGTAAGGATATCAGATTTGTCTCAGCCAAGTTGATGCAATCAAAATGACCTCATCCTTGTCTTGACTGATCTCACTATGAACTTTCAAGAGCAATAGCATTGGTGGATATGCATAAAGGAGGTCCTTTGTCCATAAACTGAGGAAGGCATCCAGACTAACAAAATGTATTGCACTTTGCATTGGCTGTGGTGGCAAAAAGGTCCACTTCTGGAAACATTCAGGTTAGAAATATGCTGTTGAGGACTCATGAATCCAACTGCCACTCTTAACTCTGAGAGAAGTATCTGCTGAGTACTCTGTTGTCCCTAGTGCACTATATACTTGGAAGGTAAAAAACTGAGATAAGCATTTGGTTGGCTATGCACCAGGTCCAGAATTTTATTGCTTCGGCACAGAATGAAGGGGAGCGCACCTCATCCTGATAATTGATGTAGACCATGCGGGCCATGTTGTCTGTCATGCTCTTGATGGATTTGGCTTTGATCAACGGAAGAAAGTGGGAGCAAACGCTCCTGACTGCTCTCCGCCCCAGAATGTTGATATGCAGAAGACACTCTTGGGAAGAAATGGTGGATAGTATGTGGCTGAGAAGAGCTCCCCAGCCCCAAAGGATTGCATTTGATGTAATAAGGGTCAGAAGAGCTGGAAGAAGGGAACTCTTGCACAGACATTGGAGGGATTCTTCCACCTACTGAGTGAGTCTAGAACTCAATCAGGAATAGAGACCTATCTGTCAAGAGTATGTTTGTTTGGTATGAAAACTGTTCTGAGCCATCCCTAGAAACACTGGAGATGTAATCTGGCATATTGGGTTATGAAGATACAAGCTACCATATGACCTAATAGCTGCAGACAACGTCTCATCATAATTTGAGGATTTATCCAAATCCTTGCAAAAGGATTTTTTAGATTTGTGAACCTGTGCACAGATAGGTAAGCCTGGGCTGTTATGGCATCTAGAAAAGCTCCTGTAAAACATATCTGTTGAACAGGGAGTAAAAACAAACTTTGAGATTGAGCTGGACACCTAAACTGTGGAACAAAGACCTCATCATTTGTATTGTCAATAGGACCTCTTGATAAGATTGACCTGAGTAGCGAACCATCAAGATAAGGGAAGATGATTATCCCTAGTCGACATAGGTTGGTGGCTACGACTTCCATGACCTCTGAAAATATCCTTAGATCAGAAGACAGACTGAAAAGGAGCACACTGTACTAACAGTAGTCATGGTTGACTATAAAGTGAAGACACTTCTTGTGAGACATGAATCACAATATGAAAATAACGAGAGTCCTATGGCATCTTAAAGACAAATAAATGTATTTGGACATAAACTTTCGTGGGCAGAAACCCACTTCGTCCTGCCCACAAAAGCTTATGACCAAATAAATTTGTCATAAGGACTCTCGTTGTTTTGCAAAAACAGACTAACATGGCTACCCCTCTGGAACTCATCAATATGAAAATAGACATTTTGAAGGTTGAGAGGTGCAAGCCAATCTCCAATATCTATGCAGGGAATTATAAACTGCTAGAGTCACAATCCTGAATTTGTGCTATTTCATGTTATTGTTCAGACATCTAGACTCCAATACCAGTCTCCATCCCCTGTTCTTTTGTGAAACAGAAAGTACTTGGAATAGAACCCATTTTCCCTGTGTTGGACTGGAACTGGTTTTGTGGCCCCTAAACATTGAAGAGAGGCAATCTCCTGTTTCAGCAGCGGAGTGTGCAATGGGTCCCTGAACAGGGATAGGGAAGCAGGGAGGATGGGAGGGAGGTAAACCAGGTGGTGTAACCAGAAGTTATGGCTTCTAAAATCCATTTGTCAGATGTTATGCTCTCCCATGCAGGCTGAAATTGGAAGAGATAGTTTCCAAAGATGGGAAGGCGACTGGAATGTGAAGTAGCAAATCCCTATCAAGCAGGTGGTTCACACTCTTGACCAAGCCATCAAAATTGAAGTTTGCACAACGTGGATGGCTGGGATGAGGCAGCTGTGATAGTAGCTGGCTTCTTTTTATTTTCTTTCTTTTTTTTTCAAATATCTAGGCCTCTCAGCCTATGGCTTGGGTGACCTACAGAGGGTAGAAAAATGGGCTGGGTGAGATCTCTGCATAGTCAGAGGTCTGGTAAACTTTCGTTTATTTGCAGGACGTCACCTTAATTCAGTGGGTCACAGCTGAGGATACCAGATTCAGGACAAACTTCTGAGAAATGGGGCAGAACCACCTCAGTCTCGTGGTTATTCTTCTATAAGATATACCAAGCCAGCAACAAAAGTAAACTTTTGTCTCACAACAGTGGTTAACAAGAAGTCAAAAAAGCAGTCTCTTTAGATATCCCAGCCCTTGTTTCACCACCCAGATGTTAAACTTTAAGATGAGTGGTTATTTAAAACCAATTTTATCAAACAAATCCCAATAGATTAGCCATAGAGTCATACATAACTCAGATTTTACCCAATAATCATGCTACTGCCAATCCTTTAGTAGCTAATATTGAAAGGTTTATTCATAGGGAAGAGAGAGAATTAAAAAAGTCAAAGACTCACATACATACAATCATTGCAAAACTCTTAGATCAGATTGGAACAGTGATGAAATAAATTGCTAATTTGCAAAAAGTCTCAGGAAATTACCCAAACAGCGTGAGGGTCATCAGTCCTTGTTTAGAGCTTCTTTGTTAGAAATCCAGAGAAATGAAGCAGGAGATGAAGACCAAATGGAGATGTTCTCAGGGCCTTATATACCATCTTCCCATGTGGGTGGATGCTTTCAGTTTTAGCTTGTAGAATTTTACATGACAAAAATGGAGTGCAGGGTCACATGAGCAAGTCTCATGCCCTTCCATGCTTTGATGAGTCATAGGAGCAGCCATTCCCCATTATCTGACTAAAACGTCAGGAAGGCTCACCAGCTGAGGAGAGGATTCTTCTATGGTCTATCATGTGAGCCAAAGGTCCTTTAATGGGCCATTAACTTGCATAATCCATTCACAATGGCCTGTCTGGCTTCAATGTAGATTTTTACCTGGTGGGTGTTACTCAGGAATGCAGCATATATGCAGGATGCCAGTACATAGTCGATATCTATAATTTCACATTCAAAATCTATATTTCAGATACAAAATAATATATACAAATAAACAGGTTAATCATACTTAGCAAATCATAACTTTTCTATTGACACCTTTCATGATCTACTTTGCATGAGTTTTGTCACATTTGTATAACAGTGGTAGCAACAATGTTATACACGGCTATGTTTCAATCACACATCATCACAAAGGTGTATCGATCCTGAAGGATCTAACCATATCTTTCAAGTCCTTCAAGATATGAAGGGAGGTAACCATAAGTGCCAAAAACAATTTGTGGCCATCAAAAAGAAGGCCCTCAACAGGATTCTGTACTTCCCTAGCAAAGCCCAATAGCTGTAGCCAAGCCACTTGTCACATCATCATTGCAGTGGAAACGGACTGGACTGTGGTACTGGCTACATTCAAGGAGGCCTGCAACAATGTTCTTGCTAAAAGTGATCTTCCTGAATGATGGCTTTTAATTGCTCATGGTACTCTTCTGATAAACAGTCAATAAAAGTGTTAAATCTGTTATAATTCAGGTAGTCATATTTGGAAGTGAGTGCTTGATGATTCACTATCCTGAATTGTAATGTTGCAGAGGGGTAGCTCTTGGGTCCAAAAAAGATCAAGACACTTCTAGTCCTTATCATATGGGATAGCCTTGGTGTTGTGCTGCCTCCTACGTTTGTTTACTGCATCCACAACTAAGGAATTTGGTGTTGGATGTGTAACTAGAAATTCCAAATCCTTGGATGCGACACAGTACTTCTTTTCTGCATGTTTGCATGTAGGGATTGCCACGGTGGGTTTGACAGATTGTCTTCGCTGGCTCAAGAGAAGCCTCTTTAATTGGAAGTGCCACTTGTGTCAAAGCTGAGGTATGTAAAATGTCTAGAGGTCCTAAACTTCCCTGAGGAATTTGACATGTATTCAACAAATCACTTAATTGGGTCCTGATGGAAATCATCCACCATCAAGGGTTGGGGAGGCATTAAGCTTCATCAGGTGATGATGATGAGAAACTTGTATGAGGTGTCAGTCATCTCCTTGTCAGCCCTTGCCTTCTGCTCCTCAAAGGTCTCTTCTACTGGCCCTGGTCGGTGAGGAGGGAGTAAAGGCATGGAAGAATGGGACTGTCCATGTTCCCTGCAAGACGCTGGGAGCCCTTAGAAACTGTTGGTAATATAGGACCCAGGGATCCCAATCAGGCCACCGAGGAGGACCACATCCCAGCTGGTTGAAGGAGGAGGAAGTCTATCCTGCCTTCTTTCAGTATACAGAGGCGAGTAACGTCTCATTGAACAGAAAGCTGTGAGTATCAGCAAGAGTCCTCCTGGACATATTCTAAAACAGGTGATAATTGTTCTCCATGAACGATGGAAGTCAGAGAAGTAAAAGATCTCAAGGAAATATGAGTAGTAGGTGACCCAGCAGATCTTGGTACCAAGAGGTGTGCAGTATCAGGAAGCAGTGGAGAATCTGGTTCACTAGAGACAAAGAGATCTCTTAAGTACCAGAATGCTTGAGGTACAATAAGAATATTGGAGATCAGTGTTGCTACTGTGGTAGTTACCTGGTTACCCAGTTTCAAAGAATGGTACAGATTCAGATGTAGCAATCCAGGGCATCCAATTAGGTACTGAGGATACTCAAGAGTCTAATGACACTGATCTCCTGCTACTGTGGATGTGACCACTGGAAGCAGAGTAGGTTTTTGATACCTGGTCTTTTTTAGTAGAGGCATGAGACTTAAAAGTAGGCTTAAACATCTTTACACTAACAGAAGCACTTGGAGCCTCAATAGTATTCAGTTGAGGCCTGAGGTCTCAATTTTTCTTAGCAATACCCATCGACTCGGGGTGCAAAGCTCTCAGTACCATAGACACAGATCATCTCTCTAGAGGCTTTCAGTGACTGGGACCTTGAGGTGGCTTAGGTAGCTGCTGTCTTCTTCCTTATATCCCTTGGTGACCAAGACCCTCAGATAACCGGGGTATCAAAAGTCTTACCCCTTGAAGCTCTTGCTGACCTGGATCCAGAGAGAGATGGAGTATCAACAGTCTTACCCCTTGAAGCTCTGGGAGACTGAGATCCAGAGGCCTATGGGGCAGTATGTACAGGGGTTCTTGGAGCCGTGGTCTGAAACCAGTTTTAAAGCTTGCTCCCTCATGAGGAGATTTTTATGAGATCTGCTTTTAAATGAGGAGCAGGTCTTACACTATGAGAGAATAGGGTGTTCTCCAAACACTTCAGACACCAAGAACATCTGTCACTAACTGGGTTAGATTCCTGGCAGAAAAGACAATCCTTAAAGCCTGGGGATGTTGGCATGCCCCAGAAATAAATAGACTGCACAAATGGGAAAAACGAAGTAAAAAGTAACTATTTGCAATGATAACTAACCTATTAAATTCAATGGAAGCAGGCATGCTAGAGGCGCTGTCCTAGGCTGAAGGCAGCTGAGAAGGAACTGAGAATTGTTCTCCCGCCCAGCCCTATATATCCTCCAAGTGGGGCACAAGGATGCGTATGGCACATGTGCAGGATGAACAGACATTGCTACCAAAAATCTGCAATCATAGGCCCAGAGATGCATGCGCACCTGAAACGGAACACTCATATCCTGAAGAGAAGCACCCATAGGGACACTACTCAGAAAAGAACTAGGAGTTCCTGAGTCCCAGTCCAATGCATTTTCTGATGCTAGGCCAGACACTAAGTCACTCTGAACACTGATGAGTAAGGATGACCCTACTTGGGAAAAGTGTAACTTACAATAGGTGGAACATCTGATGTGTCCTTTTTAAAAATTAAAAATCAACAGTCCTTCCAGTTATGAAACAAGAAGAACAGGGACCCTTAGAACATTGAGAAACTCGGAGTTTGGTCATCTCAGCTGATTAGTTGTAAGTGAGCACTATGCAATTATCTGACCTGGTTGTTATTTGTTGTTGGTATTATGGTAGCTCCCAGATGTCGCAATGAGGGTCAGGGTCCCATTGTGGTAGATACAAATACATAGATAGATGCAGATAGATACATAGGTAATCACAGTCCCTGTCCTGAGGAGTACTTAATCTAAGGCTTTGTCTACATACAGTTTTTGGACTGATTTAACTAAAATCAGTAGAAAAAATGATTTAGCTAACGTGGTGCAACCCTCTAGTCTGGATGCAGTTATATCAGTATAATAAGCAATAGTAGCATAAACACCGGTATAAATGTATCCACACTAAAGGGTTGCACCAAATTAACTAAACCAGTTTTTTAATTGATTTAGTTAAATCAACACAAAAACATTAACTATGGACAAGGTTCAAGAAAACAAGAGCATCAAGGGTGAGAAGGATAAATTCAAATATAGACATTTATATACTATTTTAAAAAAATAAATGAAAAACATTTGAGCTGTACCAAACTTCCTCATAAGCTATCCCTTCTGGTAAGAATCACAGAAGAAGTGAGGCTTTAGCAGGGATATGAAGCAGGAAAAGGTAGTGGCTTTATACATCAATTCAGGAAGGCATGAAGACGGTTGTAAAAGCAATAGACAGGTGAGCAGACAAGGCTGCCATCACTGGTGGAGAGGATGAAGAGAGGATAGCACAGTAAACGACAAACTGGATAAACAGGGAGTGGCAGAGCTGTACATGTCCTCTGAGACCAACAAGATACAGTATTTTTGAATTTGAGACAGTGGAAAAAGGGGAGACAATGGATTGGGAGGACTCTTTCACACACCCCATTTATAGGACTTCCTACCTACTTGAATTTCAGGAGATAAAAACACATGCCCTCTTGATTTCCTCCGGTACCACTTTTCTTCAGCCTCTGTGCTCCAGATGAGCTCCCCTAGCTTTGTAGGCTGCTGTCTAAGTGCTATCAGAAGAGAAGGGTGGTTGGGAAAGTTATCACTACAGCAACTTCTTTATTGTGTGTGGTTTGCAAAGGCAGCAATTCAAATGCCATTAAGTTCTTCTAAGATCAACAAGAACAAAAAAGTGATGTTAAAAAATACACGCCCTTATTTCAATATAACTAACATACAACTCACAAAACCACTAACAAACACTATTTGCCTTTTTGGGCATACTGTGTGTCCCATTAACAGTATTAGCCTCCTAGTGTGTCTGCCCAATACTTCTCAAGACCTTGCCCAACATATTCCACTATAATTTTTGACATGTTACTTTAATCTAGAATGCAAGCTCCTCTGGATAGATTGTGTCCTTTTATTTACCTGTGAAATTCCATACACAACTACAGTATTATATAAAGAACTAGAAGAGGGGGAGTGGTCATACACAGGAGTGAAGTCTTTCCCTTTTCCAAAAGAAAGCAGAGGAGAATTGGCCATTTTTAATGGAAAAACTTGACAGCAATTCCTGACTGTGGTGACATTAGCCTGTATCTTTTTACTCTGTAACATGTCCTGATTTGAGCCATTTAATGCAAACAAGCAGCAATTTTTACTACTGCCTTAGAAGAACACAGGAAAACATACACCTGTAAATTAAACATGGAAATTACAAAGCTGTATTTAAAAATACCTGAAAACATTTAAAAATAATCTTTGTTAAAAACTCAGCAGCTGTAATCGCTGGAGGCCCCCAATTTAATTAAAATTAAAATTGGAAATGCACCCTGTATCAAGGTGCCAAGTATCAAGGCAGCATGATCAGGGCTGCAGTTAGGGATGCAAAAGACTGGAGCCGGAGGTACAGGCAAAAGCAGGATACTTCTCTCTCTCTTTTTTTAAAGCTCTGTATCTTTTTAAATAGTTTTGTTTGGTTTAGTTTAGTGCGTACAGTCATGTAATACTGTACTTGCATTTCTTACCTAAAAATTTCTTGCTATTCCCTGTGTCTCTGACTAAAGTCTGATCTTCCAGTCTTGTATCAAGTTGACAATGTGGCTACTTCTTTGCTTCATTAGTTCAGACTTAATTTTCATATAATGTATAGAGCATTTTAAGGAAATATTATTAGTGGTTTAGTCATATTTTGCATTCTATCAAATAACTGGTGCTGCTTTCCTTCAAGTCCTGAAATAAAATTGTGGGAAAATAGCTACATGAGAGAATATTAAAATTTATAGTGAAGAGAGAAACCGTTATGTCCACAGGGCACCAAGATCATTCTTTTAAGTTCAATATGGGGTGAACTCCAGAGATATACAATCCAGCTCTTACACCTCAAATGTCTTTTGAACAGGCTTTTGGCATAGAATCCAATTTTGCTTGTACATTTGGATCACCACATTTTTCTTAAGACTTTTTAACTTGAAGAGTGATCTTGAGAACTTTCTTTTGCTCAGGTGAGAAAGATGAGCAAAGGGGTAAAAAGACTCAGCTACACTACACATTAAGCACCAACACACATACATTACCACACATTTAATGATCTATTCAGTCATTTATCTGTCAGCTATGAAATAAAATAACTTGATCCATTATGTCCGTTAAGCCATGAAAAAACAAGACTTCACAGACATCATGGATATATCAATAATAATCAGAGGCAGAATGGAGACTGGGTAACAAAGTCAAAGTAACTAGCACAAAACTCGGCAAAAAAACAAAAACAAGAAATGAATTTGTCATATGTCTGAACAAATAAATTCTAATGCCTTCAAAACCAGTGAATCAAATGGGTGGATCAGAGAAGAGAAAATCTAAACAGAACACTTTGTGAAACATGCACAGACATAAAAAGCTCTAGACAGAGGTATGGACTACACTTAAAAGTTTTAACCAAGCAGAAAGCAAGGGCCAGGTGGAAATAGAAAATGAATTACACAAACATTTTGAAACAGGTCAGTAAAAATATGCTCACACAACCTGTATTAATGCAATCACAAGTTCAATGAAGCCAAATGGACATCTCAACTGGTAAACAAGAGTAATAAGAAACACTGTCAAATCCAGTTAAAAGACAATCAGAAACAACAGACAGCTCAAGCACTGAGAAACAATAATACAAATTTCAAATTAAAAAGACCCTCAAGGTAAGAAAACCTACAAGATGTTCTCAGCAAAGTAAAGAATGAAAAAAAATCTTGCTAACAAAAAACATTCTTTGCATGTCAGAACTAGTCTGCACAAGTAACATAAGGAATGGAAAACACACCTTCCCAGTTGGGCAAAGATGTTACTGCAGTAGACTACATCATAAACTCATGTAATGCCAGGGGAACTGCCAGGAAAAAAATAAGAGCAGATTTGATGTCCCGTTAAAGAAACAACCTACAAATTGTTTTATGGAAAATCATCTAAATAAACCTAACCACATACTTGCATCTGTATTGCCAGCAGCATTCAGAACGTTTACAGCATTAGAATATAAAAAACTACAGGAGCATAACACGAGAAAAAAGCAAAATCTAGAGAAAGCACAATATAACAGTTGTAAATACAAAAATATATCAAATGAACAGCTGCCAAACATATTAGATAATACTTTGCATTTATATAGAAGTATTTTGGAGAATTCCTGTATTATTGTATGTTTGTTATATAATAATATATTATTGCAGGTAGTATACACCTTTTCAGCTTGAGGGCCAAACATATTACTATCAATACTATAGGGCAAAGTCTCTGCCTTGCTCTTCCCTTTGCACAATGACAGTGAAAACCACCCACAGGTCTCCCTAGTGTGAGCACAGAGCTGACATAACCAGCTCCTACTTTTCCCTTCCTGAAGTCAGTAGTGTACAGGGATGTGCTGAAGGAGGGCAGAGGAAGTGGCTGCAGCACACTGTACTCCTGCTATAACCAACTGACACATGATACCCTGACAATCATAACCAGCTAGTACAACTCAGACTCGCCCCCACGCTACTCTAACCTGTGACTGGTGCAAAGAATCCGTGAACAAAACCACTTGGCGGTTCTCTCTGCTTCTTTTTTTCACCTCTTTGGGGCTAAGCTGGGTGGCCAAGTGAGGGAGGCAACCCATCTTTGCTCAACCATCTCTTAGACTCAGGCAGAGCCAGCTGAGCTCTCATTCTGCTCTCCCCAGGAATCTCACAACCTGGCAGGGAAGCAGTAGTTCTGGCTGCTCTGTTGTCTATCTCCTGTCCCCCCAGCAAAACAGCAGGCAGCCATGAGGGAGCAGCTCAATACCCATAGCAGAGCTGCTCTTGGGGCAGCTTGGGAAGTAGTGCTCCCTACCTCCTCCCAGAAGTGACCGTGTAAACCAAATGCTTCAGGTTAAAAGTCACAGAGCACAGCTGAGGAAAACATTTTCAGTTCTTAACCAAACACAAATCTTAATGCAGGGCCTCAGTTTAGAGCCTCAAGAGGCTTAGGGCCACATGATGGACACCACTGTATTTACTGGGGCTCCTTTCCCTATCTTCCCTCTGGGAAGGTATGCTGCTTAAGTACCCTGACTCCCAACGGTACAGGCCTCTGAGGGAGAAAAAAAGTTATTACGAATACATGTCAGAAACTTCTAAAATACGTTTTTCTACACATGAAGCCACACAAATTTAAGGTCCAACAGTCTCCTAGAGCTGGGTATTGGGTCAATGGACGCGGAAGTGATTCCTGGTTTTCAGATGGTATAATGCACTAAAATCTATCCCTAATAATTCATCAAATACAAGAACTTAAACCAATCATTGGTCTAAAATTGAATATTTCCCCATCCTGGCCCTTTCACCCTTTTAATTTTGGGATGGAATTTTTATATTTGTCATATGAAACATTTTTATGGCTGAGTTTGTTTTGGTTTTTTGTTTATTTCTGTTTTTTCCCCCTAATGGCAGCTGTCTGAATGCTGTTCGAGTTCAGTGTTAGAAATAGTCTTAGTGGAAATGACCTGATGGACAGAATACAGCTGAATTCCTAAAAGATGCATGATAAATACAATTTATCATGTGGCTATCATAGCCACACAACACACTCTAATTGCTAAACAGGACACCCTGCAAGCACTTGGAAGACACTCCTGCACCTGTCCTCTCCTACACCCAGATTATCTCAGCATAGGTCAACACCACAATTAGACACCTGTGGCTTGCCCATTCCAGGCTGTTTAATAAATGCAGTGTAGACACTCAGGCTCGGGCTGCAGCCCAAGCTCTGAGACCCACCCACCTTGCAGAGTCCCAGAGCATGGACGTCTACAAAGCAATTAAACAGCCCCACAGCCTGAGCCCGAGTCAGCCAGTACTGGCCAGCCACTGATGCCTAATTGTGGTGTAGACATACTCTCAAGTGCTTGAGTCTGACACCTTCTTTCCCCTTCTTCACATGGTGAGGCAATGCCCTGTAGCTGCTTAGTAGAAGAACTTGCAAGAATACCTTCACAGCATTTTTCAAACTCTGCTATTTGTTTGTTTGGGGTTTTTTTTTTTGGTAATCTTGTTCATCTATCATGCCCCCATGGCTCTCACGAGTGCCCTCTTCTACATCATAGCCTTTATCCACCTCCCTCTCCTTTTCCCACAATGGCTCCATTTCCCCATCCTTGTTACCTCACCCACTATAGTTTCCCACCAGTTCTAGATGCTCTTCTTTTTCTGTCCATCCTGATTTTCCCCCTCCCTCCCACCAGCACAAATCCAGAGCCCACATCTATACCCTCCTCCTCACCTCTGGTGACATTTGCCCCAATGTCCTCCCGCATTTCCATATCTGTCCCTGACACCATCTCCACCCCTTTAACTGGTGTCACCATGCCTAACCTCATGTCCATCCTCCCTCTCCTCTTCTCTTGCTATCTCTAAAAAGATCACAGGCATCCATGACCTCTTTATATCTTGGTCTCTCCAGCTCGTGGCTCTCACAGAGACCTAGATCCCTTCATCTAACACTGCTTCTGCCCCTGCATCTTATAGAGGCCTCTCCTCCCATGCTACCTGATCTAGATTTGACCACAGTGAGGGTGTTGGGCTTCACCTTTCCTATTTCTGCCACTTCCAACCCCTTCTACCTAACCTTTTCCACTCCTTCTCTTTAGAACAGCACTGCATCTGATTCTTCTCTTCCTCTCCATGCTGCGGTCACCTACCATCCACACAACTCTTCACCATCGGCCTTCCTCTCTGATTTCCACTCCTCTCCTTACAATCTCCCACACTTCTCCTCGGTGACTTCAACTTCTATGCTGATGATCCATTTGAACCTTAGCTGCATGTTTCCTCGCCCTCAGCACTTCATTCAACCTGCAGCCCTGGTTCAGTGCTACCACTCACCAAAAGGACTATTCATTTGACTTGATCTGCACCAAGCACTGATCTCTCTGAACTCTCTGTTGCTGAGTCTCCCTCTCCAACTATCACATGCTCTTCTTCATGCCCTGTCACTTGACTTTTCCGTGACTTCCAGTCCATCAGCACTGATCACTTCTTCTCTGCTCTTTGCCGTCTCCTCCCTGCCTTCCATGATATAGTTGTTCATTCTCTCCATGTTTCACTCTCTTCCACCTTTATCTCTTTTGCTTCTCTCCACCATTGCTAGGTCTGCTCTGCCAATCCCCAAATCTGGCTCACTCTAAACATCTGCTTCTGCTCTTGGACCGCAGAGCATCTGTCAGAAATCCCATGACCAGACTGACCTTCTCCACAGATATATTCTCTCCTCCTTCAGTTCTGACATCTTTCTAGCTAACCCACTCTAAACTACTACCATCTCTATGCTGACGATTTCACATCTACCTCTCTACTCCTCTCTCCTTTTGTCCAAACTAAAACCTCAACCTGGCTCTCTGATATCTCCTCATGAATGTCTAGCCATCAGCTGAAGCTAAAACAGAGCTTTTAATCTTTCCTTGTGGCCCTCCCTGCTATCCCCTTTCTTTATCACTGTGAACACCACCAACATCCTGCCTTCACTTGGTCCCATAACCTGGGGGTCATCTTCAACTCGGACCTCTCTCTAGCTGCAGGCTATGTCTAATGCTTTCTGCATAACATCTTTAAGATAAAGCTTTTCTTATCCATGCACCCAGCTAAAACTGTCATCCAGACTCTCATCTCACTGCTTGACTATGACAACATCCTTTTCTCTAGCTTGACAAGTGTAGTCTTGTCCCACTCATATTCATCCAGAATGCTGCTGCAAAGATCATCTTCCTAGCTGTCACTTTGACTATGTCACCTCTCTCTTTGCCTCCCTCCATTGGCTCCCCCTTCTCTACTGCAACAAACATAAGCTATCTGTCTTCACTTTCAAGGTTTTTCTCCACCTAACCCACCCTATTTATCATTTTTTATTCACCATTGAAATGTAGACTCCCACTCCTGATCAGCCCATGATGCCAGTCTCCATCGCCTAATAGTTAAATTTTCTAACAGCACCAACAAATTTTCCAACAAGCACCTCACACTTGGGAGGAACTCCCTGTAAACATCTGCAAAGCTACCTCATCCTCCTTCAAAACTCTCCTTTTCTGTGATGCACACAACTTGATAAATGGCTAGACTGTAGGTGTGTCAAGATCCCTGCCTATCATGCTAACCAATAGTCTCGTTGCTTTTCTGTACTCCCCAGTATATCTATAGCCATCTGTTGTCTCTTGTCTTATACTTAGATTCTAAGCTCTTTGTGGCAGGGACTATATTTTTGTTCTGTATTTGTACAGCACCTAACACAATGGAGTCCTAGGTGCTACTGAAATGAAAATAATAAAACAACATGAAATTTTATATGCATACACATACACACAAAAACCATATGGTCTTTTTTAATATGATGTATGCATGCCAGTGTACGTGGCCACGTATAATATGGTGATATTCCAGTTTGTCTCCCAAAGCTCGTAATTTCTTTTTCCTTTAATTTATATGAATCTCCATTCAATATACAGTGCAGAATATTTAAAAGTTTTCTTTTGTACATTTCATTCAAGGCCCACTCGCCTGTGACAAACTTATACATAAAACATTGTTGAATATTACAATAGTCAAGATGATATTTCCATTCTAAATGGAAATCTCCTTTAAAACACGGTTAGTTTACTGAAACCTTTCATGGCCAACAGTAACTTGAAGCCAATTTTACAGCAATTTTGTGTCTTATTTTTTTAAAAAGGAAATATTCAAAACGAAAAATCTAATTGTTTTTCAGTGTTCTGACTACAAAAAATGGCAAACTGGCAATACTATTGGCATAACATTTCTGTTATCAATACATTTAAATGTTTTAATGTCTCTAGCTAATTTAGGGCCCAGTTCTGCCACCTTTACTCACTTTGAGCAGTTTTACTCCGAGTAATCCTACTGAAAACAATGAAATTAGTCTCAGAAAAAGGTAAATATTAGACCCTTAAAAGTTGACTTGCACATTCAAGGGTGAGAAAAACTGCTAAACAGAGAGCCTTTGTCACTCACGCCCACTAGGAAGCACTTAACTGATAGTTTATGGAAAATGTAATTATTTTAATATAAGAAATGAAAACTTTTCAACATATTATTTAAAAATAAAGATAAATAAATTCTAGATATCAATGTTAGTCTTTGAAATAGCAGTAATTTTGCCAATTAGCTTGCACTATTAAGCTGATTTATGTAATGACAAACTAGGTCTCGTTTAGTTAGAGTAATAAATAGCAAATGATTAAAATAATTTACTGGAAATGAATCAATACTACAAAAAAAGATGACTGCATGTGGCAGAGACAATGCGGACTGGATCTCTTTGGCATTTGGAAATATAGTTTGAAATGTCTATTTTCAGTCAAGTAGGCAGCACCTTCTTTCTGTCACCAAGCCAAGGAAGTGTCATTACAAGGAGTCTGCCTTTTTTAAAGGCAACTGTGGTTATTTTCATATAATTTCTTCTTTAAATGAGAACAAACAAACAAACAAACACATTTTTCCTAATACTTAAAATAGCAGTATTTCCTTGCACTCACATTACTTTTGCTATTACTACACTTTTTTTGGGGGGGTGGGGTGGGGTTGTTTTTTTTTTTTTTAAGAAAAAGTGTATTTGGGTATACCAACACCATATTAACTACACTCTGATTACATAAACTTGTGAGGCTAGGATAAATGTTAGTTTTAATGAAGAAGGCATTTGCTAATTTGAACACATCTATTTTTTGCCTGCCACGCCCTTGCCAGCTTCTAATAATCACGGGACTGATTCTGCTATGCAAATTCAAGTTGAGTAGTACTTGATACTCCACCAGTTTTCCCATTGAAATCAACTATAGATTACAATCTGACTACTTGCAGAGCAAAGCACTACTGTGAATGTGAATGCAGGAGGCAGAACAAAGCTCTGGGAGTTGATATTTTCAGTAAGTGACATTTTGTACTCTTATTTGAAGATTTTTTTTTTATTATTATACAGGCTTGGGAGAGTGTTCTTTTCTTTCTACTCACTTCTGTGCTCCCTGAGACGACAGCTTTGTCCACGTTCGCTGATAGCTGCTCTTCAGTCTGGCATACTCCCAATGACCACTCTGCACAGCGGTGATGAGCCCAGCAATGACCTGATGCATTATCGTTGAGAAAGAATTGCACAATTTTACAACTTTGCCACGTATTGGCTGAGTTAGCGTTAAAAGAAAAACCTTAAAAAAGAAAAAATCGGCTCTGATTCTGCAATCCTTTCAACAGAATGCAAAGTTTAACTTCATTGGTAAGTGCTTGCAGAATCAGGACAATAGTCTTTTACTAAAACAACAGGAGGAGGAGGAGGAGAGATAGGGGAATCAACAAGTTCTCTACATACTGCAGTTTTTCTTATATACAAAAAGAACAGATGTTTTCACACACATTTTTAGAACTTTCAGCTTCTAGCTTTTGTACCCCCAAAATACAAAAACACACCTGTGACATGTCTGTGTGTACATATACACTCAAAGTTAAATAAGTGAGGGGCAAACTAAAGTTAACTATTTATCTGTATATCTATCCTTAGCTTGTGAACTCCTTGGGACAGGGCCTTTTGTCTGTTAGGAAAGCACCCAGCACATTGTGAGTTCTACCATAAACAAATAATTTTTAAAAGGTCACAATATGGCATGCACAGGATTAATACATAAATTACTTTGTAAAAACATTGAGATTACAATAGTGGACTGTCATTATATAGAGAGAGTCACAAATAAGAGCCTGCTGTACTGTACTGTACTGATATTAGGAAACCTAGACTACAAAAATAGAGCTTCTAGGACTCAAAGTTCATGTTAAAATGGCTTTCAGTTCAGCTGCTAATATTTTTCATCTCAGCTGAAGGTATATCTAAGACTCAAGGTACTGTATGTACATCTTGAAATTTGATATTGTGCATATATACTATATATTGCAACTGTTTTTCAGTATCATGAAAAAGGGCTGAAAGTAATTGGAAATAAGTAATTGTAAGCATTTTCCAATAGTATAGTGATGACTTGAAAGAATTAAAATGTATCCAACATCATGACCCCCGACTCCAATTTTCATTTAAAAGAGGTTTCTTTGCAATCAAATTTTGAACCAATTTTCAGAGAATTCTGAAAAAATGACACTACTACTAAGGTCAATACAGAGATACTATTTACAGAACAAGTTCTGAGTTCTTACAGTTTCTTCTTTTGGGGGATAAGCATATGGTGTAAATTACTGTTAGGGCAACATTTGAACTGAGATGCTCTGAGAAAATAGCCCAAAGCTACTTGATTTTTCTGACAGACACCTGAATTAAACATTTAAATTTAAAATGTATATTACAATCTTCGGACCTGATCCTGAAAGCCCTTCCTCACATGACTAATTGTTATTTGTTCAGGTAGCCCCAACGAAGCCATGTGAGGAGGCGGCTTTGTAGGACTGGGCACTTAGGAGTTATATAAAACGACAATTTAAACTATGAAGTATTATCTCTATTTCTTTCTCCTTTGCTCCTCACTTCCTCCAGAGAGGCAATCATTATACTGAACTAAAGAATTATTTAAACAAAAGTTTAGTTAGAATGCCAGTTACAACATTATGAATATGTACCACACACTATTAACAGCTGAGTGTATACCTACCTGTTGGCTCAAATAAGGCTTGGACATCAATGTCATCTGGTAAGCCAACTAAACTGAGTTCATCCCAGAATTTGACAACCTGATCATCAGAAGTAGTTTGGGTGCTTACACTTGTACACGATGCTATACTCTGTCGAGATATCTCTCTGTACAGAAGGAGAGAAAAAATGTGGCTAGGTAACTCTGCAATCAAAACAACCTCAGTGTATTACTCAATTAGCTATGTGTTTTTGAAATGATCTAAAAACCAGAATGCAGCAAATGAGTTTTCCCTAAGTGTGATAAAATACACATCAAAGAAAGGTAGGGAAAACTAGCCCAGTTTCTTGCATTTTGACACAGTATCCATATCAGCAGGAGATAATGAAGAACAATGCTTTCAGTTAAAAGTCATATGCACTAGAAAAAATGATTGTGTTTAATGGCCATGAGTCCAGCCTGACCGTCTCATTGTTCAGGACACACATACTAAAATTTTTCAAAGTGTATTTTTTTGCTTAACTTGCTTCATCTCCAGAAGTGGATTGTTAGGTAAGTACAGGCAGACATAGTTCCAAGCAAAGAAGGGATATTTCTCTGGGGAAATGAGAAAACCTGGAACAAAGAGCGGGAGGTGGTATAAGCAGAGGGTGTCAGCTGCAGCTTTCTTATGGTCTCCTCTTTGCAACCTCGACAGCTGGTCCATGGTATAGCATTGACAATATTCTCAAAGGAGACTCTGCCCTACCAGCTAGAGGTAAGCACAGCTAGTGTGTATGGGGGAAGGGTGAAAAAAGCAAGAACAGAGAAGGTAGATGGCAGCAGATGTCTTTTGTCCCACACAACCAAAATTCACAAAATAGCGAAGTGTAAGAGAAAGAGGGGAGAAAAGGAGAATTTAATTATACAAAGAGCACTAGCTATGATGAAACAGAAGCAACTATTAAACCTATTACAAATAAACACAAACAGCAACTCAGTATACTATTTGAGCACAGGGAATCATGTCTTTCTGACTTTTTAACCCAACCTACCAAACGTTATCGACTAATTATCAGACTCAGTAACCCATTAACCAGAGAAACCCGACTCCCTCCTCCCCATTTTAAAAAAGTTTCTGCCTTGGATTTCTAATACACTGCATTAAGCCTTAGTGAGATGTCTAGTCCCCTCAGCTACAGAAGTGGCTGGCAGGGAGGAAGGTGCTGACATTTCTACTAGTGTACTCTCAATCTTTTATTGGTTCCTTCTTCATTAGCATGCACCTCTGTTGCTGTTTATAGGTATCCACAGCAGCAGCATGAAACTGCAATAGTTCTTGACAGTTTCATGCTGCTCATACCCGTCTGAAAAAAAAAACAGTGAACCTAACCAAATTGGTGTTAATTTTACGTTGCTGCTTGGTAAAGCTTTGAGCTACAGTAGGCAACAGAGTTGTGTGTAGACTCAGGAATAAAAAATTACTTATTTTAACGTTTGATTCACTTTGAAAGTTACCTTCAGAAACATAAGGGCAAAGGGGGGGGATGTAAGTTAAAGGTTAAATTGTGCAAAAATTGATGGCTAAGACCCCTTCACATCTGCCAAGAAAAGCATCTCTCTCTTTATGGGTGAGTGAATGAAGTTTTCAAGCCTTGGGCCCTAAGTTATATCCTAATGCCTTATGTCAGGACAAAAAAAAAGTCCAACATCAGAAATTAAAACCTTCAAGACTAGCACCTACTGTACTACTATGAACAAAATAGTCCCCTTAAGTACTGAAGTATTAAATTAACCCGTTCTACTCAAAAAGGGTAAGTATCCTTAGGTGCAGCTAAGCCGGATATTATTAACATAGGCTCCTGTTACTGCGTTACTATCACATGGTATTTTGAATCAATCTAAAAATAATCACGCATTCATATCAGATTATATAATATGGAAATCTGAGCTCCTGTTTTTTTATTTGTGTTCACAGTTCCTTAATATCAAATGGACAAAATCACTGTCAGCTTTATATAGAGATTCAGCACTAATGCTTAATTAACGGTTACTAAATTAAAATTTATCGAAACTGAATAAACCTAATCTGAATTTAAATTTAAATATCTACAGTACTTATAATGCTTTTATAAAACTTTTAACGCTATGAATGCCTTGATAATCCAGGACTCCTTAAAATGTTCCACCTTAAATCCTTTTAAAAGGCTGCCTCTCTTTGTTATTGTTTCATTTCCTACTTCACTTCTTCATTGTACTGGCAGCAGTCCAAAGCTAGCAACCAATCAGAAAACTCCAACACAACAATGCTTTAGTACTTAAACTTGGATTTCAGCCAGCACAGCACTTGGGGATGATTACATCATCACCCTCAAGGGACAGAGCTGGTTAGCTGTTCCAAGCTAAATTAATTTTGCACTTTCCCATAGGCTACAAAAACCTCTGCTAATCAGCCAGCACAACTGAATCCACATATTAGCAAGACAACTCTGAAATGAGAACACATCTAACCATGGTGACGGCAAAAACCCAGAATTACACAATCCAAATGTATATTAAGAAAAAATCTATTCCATTATGCAATTATAAAAAAAATTTGCATTTCCAGTTATGGATGTATTTTAAACTTTATTTCCATAAATATATTCAATAACCTTTCAACATGGACCATGTGTATGTGTGAATGTAATTTCTCAGAAATAGCTATTAAAAATGCTATATTGCAAAAGGGAGCTGGGATACTACTATACTTCAGTGGATTAAAACAGAACATTGACACACACAAATGGCAAACGGAGTTCTGATTATAGCAGAAAATACTGTATTCACATAGCATGTTGCTTTTTACAGTTGCGAGAATTAATTTTTTGAAGGGGCCAGGGAAGAAAGATTACAAGATGATACACAGAAATTTCTTGCCTCTCCAATGTACACAAACTTACAACAGTTTAGAAATCAACTGGTTTATGCATAACTCCTCTTCTGTTCTTTTGCATGCTCTCTCTAAGATCTATTTCAAGAGTACAAATACACAAACTTAAAAGTCTGTCTGTTTTACTTTTGTACTCTCCATAAAAGACCACGTTCTCCCTGATAGGGAAAAAGAATAGTAAAAGAAAGAAGCGCTGTTTGCAATTTTTCAGACACAGATTAATAATATTTAGCATCAAATAGTTTTAAAATAATTTCAGTTTTTCAAATTAGTCACTTCTCACTCCACATTGTTTGCATATATGCTTTCTGGACTCTCTACCATAGATCAACAACATAACAAAATCATGACAGAAGTTTTTATGATGAAACAAACTTACTTCTTCTGTCCTCTCCGTTTGCGCTGCACTGAGTTTTGCCTTGGAGTTCTCTCACAAGCTCCATCGCTGCTGTCATTGGTTTCACTCTTACTTAAAGGCTGGTTCTTCCATGGGGTGATAAACGCTAGCGTTGGACTGAATTGTTTTAATTCTCCTTGTCCTAATGAGCTTCGTTCACCACAGTAACAAAAGGCGCAGAGTTGTTCGCTGCAAAGCAGAGGAAACTTTTTTAAACCAGGGTAATCTGGGGAAATCTCCTATTAATTGTCATCATGTTTTGTGTCAATTTGTTTTTTTCAAACATAATGCAAAGTACAATAAATAAAATATAAACAAATAAAATATATCTTTAAATGAATTTGCAATTTAACTATTAAATATATTATTCTAATTATTTAAAGTTATGCAACAGTAGTTGTGTTTTTCTTCTACAGTCAGCTAAAAATTTGGAAAACACCCAAATTAATAAAGGCTTTTTTATTTTTTCTGTGCTTAAAAAGTCTTTAGCCTATAAAGGGAAAAAAACGCTCACATGCACTACTGTGTCCAGAAGGTGGGTGCAAATCTAAATGGTGATGGTGGAAAGAAGGGGGGGTGGGAGGGATACGGGAGGAGGGGAAAGAGATTAACTACCTCACCAAAATCCCATATCCACCAAACAGGTAATAATGGAAAATTCACACTACTGACACTATATATACACACACTGTGTGTGTGTGTATATATACACATTAATACACATGCAACACAGAGTATGTACACCACAGAACCATGTGCATACAATACAAAAACATGTATCTATTGTATATAAAACTTTATGCACGCGCACACGAGCACACATACACACTGTAAAAATTAACCGGAAGATCAGAATAATGGAGCAGTCACAGCAATGTCTACATAATGGCACATTATGTCTACATATCATCTACAAATACATATATCCATTCAACACAAACAGTGTAAAAAACACAGCAGCCCAAACTTGCACTTGAGGAAATTTACATGTATATAGTATTGTGATCTGTTAAGTAAGTTATCCTTGTACCATTTGCAATTTTATATTAACACTCAAAACATAATGAGAGCTCTGGCAGCACTCCTTGTGTCACATCATATGGAGGTTACTGCACAATATTTCTAAAATAAACACATTCACAAACCTAAAATGTGAACTTTTACAATTTACCTAAAAGCTGTTTAAAGAGAAAAATAATTTAACACATTTTTACACCTAAGTGACCAACTTTGTTTTATTTGTATTTATGTCCTGTGATCCCAAAAATGTGCCTAAGGGAATCTGGCACTTGGGTGGAGGGCTGGTTTGGAAAGAGCTCCATTTAAATAGAATTTAAGCACATCTCTGAGGTGGCATATTTGGACTTTGGGAGCAGTAAGCTGAAAATAAGAAGTCCCCTGGAGGTCCAATTACAGTACAATGTTCACTATGACTTGGAAAAAATAATAGATTGTCTGCACTGCTCGTCAAGGGCTGGTCTACACTGCAAAGTTAGGTCGGCTTAACTACAATGCTCAGGGCTGCAAAATATTGCACACCCTGTGCGATGTAATTAATTCAACATGTAGACATAGGCTGATAGAAGAATTATTCTGTCGACCTAGTTACTGGCTCTTGGAGAGGTGGATTTACTACACCAATGGACAAACCCCTTCTGTTGCTTTAATAAGCGTCTACATTACAGCGCTGCACCATTTCTAGTGTAGCCATATGCAAGGTCAGGTACAAGCAGCAGCAATAGCAGAATGAAGAAAGGAGAATTAAAAACGGAAAAGTTGCAGCCTGAAACAGAGGATTATGACAATCCAGTACAGCCACTTAACCTTGACTTAATGCAATCTGAGATTGGACAAAATCTTGGCCTTACAATACAAGGCCACTGGAAAAGGGAAAATGCGGAAGAGGACTGGGTGCAGAGAAGGTCCCTCACATACCCTGCTAGCACACAGCTGGCTGTCTCCTATGGAAAGGCCATATCAGGAGGACATGGTTTTCTGGAGCACTTCTTAACAGTGGCCCAAGGAGGAGCAACCTGCGGCCAATCGTGTCATGTATGTGGCAGACTACACCCTTTTGGGGTCATGTTGCTTCAACGGGAGCCTTTGTTGGGTCCCCCTCCTCACAGTGAAGAGAGTGCTAGAGAAGACCTCATCCTGCTGCTTTGGGAAAGAACCTTTGTGTATATTTAGGCCTCCTGTTGACCCCTCTCCAGCCCCCACTGATCCTGCTTGACACAGGATAGGTGTTGGTCTATACTTATAATGCACAACCCACAAGAGAGGTCTTGCTCATAACTGAACAACAGGTGAGGGACTCATTCCAGAAATCTTTAAGAGAATCTGTCTGAAGACAAACATGTTTTGAAGCAAGAAAAATCTGCGTTGCATGAAGAGGGGCCTAAAGAGGAGAGAGAAGCAAAGTGAGTACAACTGAGTACTAGAGATCGCTCTTCCAGGCAGTAATTTTTAACATAATGTGGCAGAGCAACAAATTAGTGGCTATTTATGTATCAGTCAATATGGCCCAATCAGAGCATTAGATGAAAACATGTGATTTGCCCTCACAAGCACCGCTTGCAGATCAGTTGGCAAAATTAGGGTAGTCAAACCTAAAGAGGACTGAGAGAGACTTCACAGGCATTTAAAGTTAGGTGAAAGGGCAGCACACTGGCAGATGAAATTCACTGTTTACAGATGCAAGGTTTTCCACATTGGAAGGAATAATTTGAACTATTCATACATATGGGGTCTAAATTAATTCGAACAATTTACAAAAATTGTCGGGATCATTAGGAACAGCTAAAAAACCCAGCTTAACGTAAAATAGTCAAAATTGCAAACAAAACATTATGATGCATAAAGAATTAAATGAAGATATTTAAAGTAGGATGCCATTATATAGCCCAGTACTGGAGCGCTAGGTCCGGAGACAGCTACAGGGTCTCTGCAGCAGGCTGCAGCCTTCTGAAGCAGCAATAGGGTGAAATTAACAAAATTATTGTTGGCTGCTATTCAGAATGGTGTGGACACCTGTGAAAATGTAAACAATCATGTCAGTTTCATGCTACTGTTTGGGAAAAGCTATCAACCACAGCTGATGTGAGCACTGGTGTATTCAGAAAGGAAGAAAAAAGCAAAAAAGCAGCAGCCTTGGTTTAAGGGCCTAGTAGCAGACACACTCCCCCATTCAGGAGCCAAGAATATGGGGAGGAATCGAAAAATAGAGGTCTGTGATGGGGCTTCTGCCCCACACTGGTACTTACGGGGTTAAAGCAGCCCTAGGGAGGCTGCGTGGGAGGTGGCCAAAAGGAGAGAGGCTGGGAGGAACAGCCAATTGAAGGTCAGCAGGCCCATATAAAAGGAGCTGCAGGGCAGAGCAGAGCGGTGACTGCCTGAAGCTCACAGAGGGAAGGCACTCTGTCTCTCTCACAGGCTGAGAGGCCTGTGGCACCTGAGACAGTGTTACTGCTGGGAGTGGGTGCTAGCAGGCTCTGAGGATGGGCAGAGAAGGTGCTAGGGCTGGGGGAAGTGGCCCAGGGAGACAGCAGCAGGGAAAGAAGTTTAAGGCACAGCAGGAGGTTGCAATCCACAGGGTCTCTGGGCCGGGACCTGGAGTAGTGGGAGGGCCTGGGTCCCATTCCCCCTTCCCCCCCCCGGCCTCATTAGCCACTGGGGAAGTGGAGGAATAAGTAACAGTAGGCATCACCGAAGAACTGGTGGGATTGAGACATTACAGTGGCCACTGTGAAAGTGGCTGCACTCCTTAGGAGCCAAACCTCCCTTGGAAGGGGGGAACATGGATTGTGGAAGTCAGGGTTGAGTAGTTACATTGACACAGTGATAATTCCTAGAAGCCAGAGTCACAGGCCCCACCTGTGAACAGTGAGGAGGAGGAGTAGGTGGCAGAGGAGAAGGAGCATGGTGTACAGGCAACTGGGGGATCCAGATGCGCAGCAAGCCAGGACATGTTTTTGACTCCACCATAGTGCAGCCAGTCCCAACAGTCATGCCTGGGTGAGCCTAATGCAGGGGAAGGAATCTCTATGAAGTATGCAGTTTACTTTGAAATTACAGGTATGTAACCCACAAAGTAGCAGGACATATCTGTTAATTTATTTATTTTTTGCTTGTACTAGTAGAGGTAGTGAAACAACCAATAGAGGCAGAGTTGCTATCTGTTTGTCATTTCCCTTTAGAGTTAGGCAGAGGGGGCCACATGGACCAGTTTGTTTATGTGCACCAGAATGTCCCCTGAATCCTCCATAGAGATCTTGATGAAGCTTTCACGGAGGTACTCTGCAATCCTCTCCTGAAGGTTTCTAGGGAGGGCTGCCTTATTTCTTCCCCTGCAGTAGCACACTTTCCCACACCACTCAGCAATTACTTCAGCAGGCACCATTGCAGTACACAGGCCAGTAGCATACAGGCCCAGGCGGCATCAGGAGGCCAGCAGCAGCTGTGCTCTCTCTGCCTCTTATCCTCAGAAGTGAGATATCAGCTAAAATCACCACCGCCTGCGGAAACTGGTGCCAATATTCAGTCCCATTGCTCTATACAACTATAATCATGCCAGCAAGCTATTCCCCCCTCACCCCTTCCCCCAAGGGTCATACTCACCATGACTGGTGCTGTGATTGACACCTTGCTCTATCAACCACAAGGAGAAGTGAGAATGTAGTGCTTACAGCTTTTGGGGAGCAAGGGGAGTGACTTCAGTATCTTAAGTTTCAATTTCTGTCATGAATATACTGACAATGCTACCTCTGTGTGTTGTATCTGCACCTGCTGCCATTGAAGCCTTCAGAGTCTCCCCCTCCCTACCTGCGGAATGACTGAGACAGATGAGGAGAAAGAACAGGACATGGGATGACATGTTTCAAGAGATCTTGCAAGCCACTGCTACAGAGAACGGGACCAGGGCCGGGAGGATCACCCTTGCTAACAGCATGAAGAAGGACAGAGTGGAGAGGAGAAAGGCACAGGAAAAAGAGAGGGACATACAGCAGAAGATGCTTGTGCTTCTGACAGCAAACTGAGATGCTGCAGACTCTAGCAGACATGCAGGTTCAACAATCCTGTGCTCACCTGCCTCTGCAGGCTATAGAAAACTAATCATCAGGACCTCTCTGTACCTGTCCCTCCCTCGCCCCCCCGCAACATTCCATGTGGCAATCAAGAGTCAGTGCACTGCCCTTACCATTCCACCCAGGGGGACATTAAAGACAATCATAGCTACACATACACTGACTTGTGAAAGCCATGGTTGGTCTGTGTGTACCTGAAATGAAGTATTCTTTCCCTTTCATAAGTTCTGTTCCCTTAATTTATTAAGGGCAGGTCTACACTACAAATTTACATTGGTGCAGCTGCACGGATGCCTCACATCCCTGAGCAACACAATTATATTGAAGTATGTATGTAGCATAGACCAAGCCTAAGTTTTAAATGTTATTTTTAATTGCCTGGTGTGTGTTACAGAATAAAATTCTATTTTTGGAACAAAATTAATCTTTATTAGTTCACAACATATGCTATGTGGTGCGGAGCAGGTCTGACACCCACCAATTTCCCTATTACTTCACTGTGTCACGGAACCCATAACATCCTTCACAGACATATTAATAGGTGCACTGACATTGCTATATTCCTACATACAGAGTATCACTGAAAGATTTATAAGGGCTGCAAAAGAGCCAGGCCAGACAGAGCACACTACAGCAACTCTGGCTCACTATTAAAACAGTCTTTCAAAGCCTTTCTGAGATGTACGGCTCCGCTCTGAGCTCTGCCAATAGCCCTTGTATCTGTTTGTTCATATTCAGCAGACAGCTGCTCCACCTCAGTGGAAACTTTTCTCCCTTTGCTTCACAGATATTATGCAGGACACAGCAGGCAGCTATAACCAGTGAGATATTTTTCTCACTGAGGTCCAATCTTGTAAGTAAACAATGCCTTCAAATGACCAAAGGCACGTTCAATTGTCATTTTGAACCTGCTGAGCCTGTAGCTGAAGTGCTGTCAAGGTAGCTAGTGTACAGACATGGTAGCAAGGGGTAAACTGGGTCTCTCTCCCAGGATCACTATTGGCATTTCAACATTCCCAACGGTAATCCATTCATGGGAACAGAAAGTCCCTGTTTGCAGCTTTCTGAACAGTCCTGTGTACTTAAAGATGCGCACACCATGCACCATCCCCGACCAGCCCACGCTGATGTTGGTAAAGCATCCCTGGTGATCCACCAGCGCTTGCATACACAGAAAAGTAGCCCTTTCTGTTGATGTTCTCTGTGGCAAGGTGATCTGGTGCTAAAATAGGGATATGTATGCCATCTATCACCTCACTGCAGTTTGGGAACCTCACTATGTCCTGCACATTGCTCAGAGTCACAGTCCTGCATAGCAGGAGGCAATTAACGGCCCTGCACACTTGCATGACAAAGACCCCTGCGCTGGATTTTCCGTCTCCATATTGATTCCAGACTGACCAGTAGCAATCTGGCATTGCACGTTTCCACAGAGCGATTGCCACTTGCTTCTCAGCTATCAGTGCAGCTCTCATGTTGGTGTCCATTCACTGGAGAGCTGGAGCAAGTTCAGTGAACAGATCCAGAAATGTGACCTTACACATCTGGAAGTTTGGCAGCCACTGCTCATCATCCCATACCTGCATAACAATGTGATCCCACCAATCAGTGCTTGTTTCTCGGGCCCAGAACTGGTGCTCCACCATTTCCAGCTGCTCCATGAACGCCAACAACAATCTTGAATCGTTTCTTTCCATGTCCCACAACAATCTAGCCTCCAAGCCTCCATGTTCCCTGGGGCTCTGCAAATACTGGAGGATCATCTGTTCTGTGCTTGCAATGCTCATGACAATAGCACAGAGCTGTGCAGGCTGCGTGGTTCTGTCAGAGGTGGCCAACAGTGAGAAGAGATGCACAGGTTTACGCAGATTTTGAAAAGAAGGCATGAAATATTATGCGATTCATATGAAATTATTATGGGATGGAGAATACTGCATTATGAGAAGTTGACCCCATGCTCCCAGTCACCCCTGCAGGTTTCTTTTCGCCCCCCATCAGGCATTGTAAAAACTTTCCAAAACACCCCGCGCTGGATGGTAGTGAGTTGCATTGTGGGAAACCTACCCATAGTGCACTGCACTCTGCATTGCTATAAACAGTACTGGTGGAGGTCACGCACCACTGACACAAGGAGTAAAGTGTGCACAAACATAAGCAATATGTTAACTGTGGCAGCTGCATACCGATGTAAGTTAGATCGGCATAATTTTGTAGTGTAGACATGGCCTTTGTTATTCAAGCAGATGTGAGCTATCCTTGAAAGTTCTGTTCCCTCATGTCCATATATGCTGGATGGTAATGTTAATCCGAGTAATCCCTGTACACATTTTAACTACTAACAAAAGCACTGAACATCAATGTGTCTTCTAATATTTTTCTCCACACACATAAGCATAGATTTTAGGGTAAAGCCTTTGTCTACACTGGGGAAAAAAGTTTGTTCATACCTTGTGTTAGTTGACAGGTAATTAGCAAACATCCCCCTAACACTAGTCATTTGTATTAAAACTACAAATCGTACTGTGTTTAACAGGATTTTCTGTGGTATTGGTTATGTGTTAAGAACAAACCAGTGTCATTACTGTGGATGCATCCTTAGAGACTGCTACTTATGTGAGGCCAAACCGAGGCATTCAAGCAGTACTTTATTTTATAAATAACTTGCGAAATAAATAATGCCAATAATATGCTTCATTGTGAGTTTTAATGCGTGCAAAATATGCACTGAAAAATACAGTGGCTAAGCCTCCTGTGAAAATTGTGGGGGGAAGTGTAAACATTTGCAGATAGATCATTCATCACTCATTTTTATCTAGACACATTGCTGTTCCTGTAGATGTTTGGTAACTTTCCCGCATGCTCCCCCATTGCAGTAAACTCAGTGTAAAGCTGCCTGTGGAGAAATGTCTGTATAAGTTGTGTAAGATCTTGATATGGAAGCAGAATTCACAAGCCAATAATTCAGTCCTCTCAATGTAATTATAAAAAATACATCAAGCACAACAATGGGTAGTCTAGAAAATGGCATTAAAAACAGAAAAAGAAAGGTATTTTTGAAATGTAAAAGTTGTGTTTGAACTCATTTCTTAATGTGGCTGCTACAAATGCAAAAGATCTTTCCACTCTGACATAAAATGAATCTCAAGAGAAAAATCAATCAGCCAGGAATTTCCTGTAGTAGTTTGCTGGATGTTGCCATTGCAGACCGTCTTGTAAGAGTATACAGTATTTTAGCATGCATATTACATGTCCCTAGTAAAATTCCTTCCAACCGTTCTTTGTAAGTGGTAGGTATAGGCAACAGTTGTATTTCAAAGTTAAAAACTATTCTGTATTTTTACCACCTTCAAAATACACAAAGCAATTAAACCACATTATACACTAACTGCTTTCCAATTTTTTCAAAATCAGCACAGCTGGAGTTCAACACACACACCAACATCCTAACATCCTTCTCATTAAAAAAAAAAATTAAACAAAGCAACTCCCCCTCCCCCCCCCAACAAAAAACAATTTACTGACTTTTGTAAGAAAAAATAAATTGAAAAATATGCTCCTATTCAGAGTCATTATGTGTCAGGTTTCAACTCAAGGTAAATTTTCAAAACTCAATTACAAATGTTCAAAAAACAGAAGATGTACATAATAAAACCCTTGAGATGTTCTAAATAGAGCAGGTGCTAGAACACTGGTTCTAAATAAAGTGAATTTCAAGAAACTACTTAGTAGATCTTAAGTAGAAAAATTATCCCAAGGCCATCTGCAGTTATTCTTCAAAGTTCTGATGGAATAGTTTTTTTAACCCTTAAGCAAGAATCCCATATAGGAACTGTGAGAAATCCAGGCTGATTTAACTTATAAGTGGCCAAACGAAAAAAGTCTGAACTATTTCTAAAGATGTCACAGCTCAAAGCACATGGATCATATGTGTAAACAAAACTCCATCTCTAGGCAGATGAAATACAGTGAAACAAGAAGTGCACTGTTGAAGTATTACAGGTGGGACAAGTAATGTTGCCTATTATTAAAGTTACCTGACACTTCCCATTATAAAGACCCTATTTTCAGTTGCTTATAAAACTTTGCCAAATTTTAACTGTTTCAACTGAAATGTTCCATGCCTAGTATCTGCCTCAGTCTGAACTGGTTTTTTTAACTCAGCCAAAACAGTTCAGCCATTTTCAAGAACGAACCTAAGGAAAATATGTTGTTTTGCACCTGTTAAAAAATTCTGGTGATCTTTCCCTTGAAATGCTCTAATGCCCCCGTGCTTTGGAAAAGGGATTTGAAATTTAACAGGGGGTGTATCTTTGCTGTCCCTGTGAAAATCTGCCCAGACTTGGCCAGATTACAAATAGGCCTTTGAAAACTGCACTTTGCACATGCTTGGTAGAGACTTGCTAGAGCTTATCAGCTAAAATCTCTGAAGATTCTGTCCCCCCTTGAGCAACTTTGAGCTTCTCACAGTCCCTAGTGCTGACCAGACTGTGCATGCGCCATCCCCACAGAGTGACTGAGCATGCTCCTTCCAGCCCATGGCCATTGGGGCTCAGAAGGACTTTCTCTGCAACTGCAACTCATGGCTGCTTTGGGCTGAGGTGGTGCCAGGCACTGGAACAGAAAACAGGGACCCTATCTTTTCTGTGCCCTCAGTGACACTTCTGCTGGCATCCAGGCAATGTGGTGGAGGAAGCCATCTGATTCAAATGCAGAGGGCACAAAAGCCAGAGTGGGGGCAGGGGGAAAGGAGTAGTTTGGGACTGGTGAGACCAGGAGTTGGGGGGATGGGAATGGGGGGGTGTGATATTTAGACTGAGAGACTGGAGGAAGAAGACAGGGTAGGACTGGTTGCACAAGGAGACTGGGACTGAGAGGAGGGGCGGGGATAGGAAAGGAGGAGAGGCTGGGACTGTTTGGGTGAGGAGGCTAGGACTGATAGCCAGTGAGAAAAATGAGGGGGGTAGGTCAGTTGGCTAGGGAAAGGCAATACTGAGATCCAACAAGGACCTGGTAGAAGCGGAGAGACACTGGGACTGGCTGGACAAGGAGACTGGGACCAGCACCTAAGGAAAGAGGGGGTGAGGACAGAGTCAGTGGCTAAAGCCAGTGTGTGTGTGGGAGGAGGGGGAGAGATATCGGATGAAGAGCAGGGTAGGAGGAACGGGGACTGGCAGGGCAAGGAGCCGGGATGAGAAGGCTGAGGAGTGGAGACTGGGACTGGGTAAGGAAGGAGAATTTGACTGGAACAAGGAGCCAGAAGTGATGAAGAAACAGGACTGGGACAGGGACAGGTTGGAATGAGTGAAGCCTGGGGGCATGAGCGACAGGCAGATGAGTGTCCCCACTAAAGTATGCTTCCCTCTAGAGCCTAGAATGGATTCCTGAGCCTCACTATTCCTCTTCTCCCAGCAAATATCCACGAAACTCCCTGACAAACTGTCTCTCATCCCCCTCTGATGGTCCACATGGAGAATGACTACCTATTATTACTGTCGGTTACTGCAATAGCTCAAGTACCACAGGTCTGTGCAGTAAATCTAAAGGTCCTGATCCTCCTGATGAACCACATGGGTGTCAATATGCTGCCAAATGATGGAATTTATGTCTTTTCAGTTTACTTTTTCTAAAAACCTCAGAAATTACACACACAAAAACTAAGTTAAAAGAACTTTTGTAAGGTTGCAAAGTCAAGCACTCAAAAGTTAGGAAATGCCAGAACTAAAAATGCCTGTGCAACTATTTTTTGGCCCCTGGTAGATATGCTATCATGATACAGTCTTTAATTACATGATCACATAGTAACTTTTTAACAGGCTTCAGGCCTCATTCAGTGCATGCTTATGGATCTGTTCAGCGGATGAATCAGGATTATGTACTAAAGGCAGATGTTAAATGAAGCTGGTGTCCTACAGATGTTACAGAAATTGGAAGATGTGCAGTAAATGAGATGGGATTGCAGTAAGAGAAAGGAAGGTCTAATGGTTATAGCAGTTTAATGCTGCCCTAGATAACTGGTGTCTATCTTTGTCTCTACCACAGAGTTCCTGTGTGATGTTAGTCAAGTCACTTATGCCAAAATGTTCACAGGTGACCACAAATTGTGTGTGTTTCATTTTCTTGGTGCCCAACTTGAGAACCCGGAATCTAATTTCCAGAAGTGCTGAGCATTCACAGCTGCAACTAAAGTCAATGAGAGCTGTGCTTTACACATAAAAAGTACTATATAATGTTAAGTACTTTAAAAATCAGGTCTTAGTCATCTTAACTTGGGCCTCCAATACTAGTGGATATTTTTTACCTTAATCTCTTTGGGTCTAGTCTGCTGTCTGTAAAATGGGGTTAACAACAGCAACCCCTCATTTCACAAAGATGCAGTGAATATAAATGTATTACTCAATATTTATGAAGAACTCAGAGACTAAGTGACGTGCACCACAGAAAAGCCCATGAGGAAATTAATAATTCTGTCTTTAGAGCAGGATTTGAATAGTGTGCAGTAAATAAAGCCTAGGCCTATACATTGAAATAGTATGTGATCATGCAATTAAAGACTGTATAATAATACATCCACAGAAGGGGGCCAAATTAAGGTTGTGCAGGCATCCCTAATTCTAGTATTTCCTAATTTCTGAGTGCCTGACTTTGCAAGCATAACAATATTATTTTTAAACACAGTTTTTTGTGTGTAACATTAAATACAGCTTGCCCCCAACTGTCTGAAGATTTAGCTTCTCCTGTCAAACCCTGTGGAGGGCTATTCTGTCTAGGTAATCTAATCTCTATTCCACTTCACATTTTCTTTCTTCGTTCCTTTCTCCTTTGAGTGCTACAAGGAGTTTTGTAATGTTCTAAAGATAAAGAACTCTGCTGCTGTTTTAATCAGGCACCTTTTTGTCTCTGTCCATACATACTACATATACAACTGACATTCAGTAGCCAACCACATCTTTGTGAAATAAAACAGCGTCTAAATGTGCCCTTTCCAATTTCAGTTTCTTCATGCCTTTTGCAATATTGCTAAAACTGCAAATTCAAAAATCATGAGACAAACAAACTGCTTTTGTCACTGCCATGACTCCAACTCTGCTTGATCTTACTGCCCGGCCCTTCCAACACCACTACTCCTCATTTCTGAGCACAGATTCCTCTTTCTCTTTTCAGCCTACTTCACATCAGCATGGCTTCCGATGCTATTTTTTATTTTGGTGTCTCCAGCTCTCTATTTCTGAGTTTTAATCCTAACACTGTTACCATTCCATTGTCCATTTCTTATTCACATTTCTTATTCACTCTCTCTTGGACTCACACATGCATGTGCACATGAACATACATTTTCTGCTAGGTAATTCCACTAAGGTTACAACCTTGGCTCTGTTCTCCATTATCACCCTCAGAGACATCCCAGTTAGCCTCAAAGTTAAGAGAGATCAGAGAGAAGTACAAGAAAATAAAGCTGTGGATATCAGCTGCATAAAAGTAATACTGATATTCCCTAACTACATTGTAACTTCCTTACTACTAAATGCTTCAAAGATCAAAGTAATTTACTTGGGTGAAGTGCCTTGTCACATGTCTCTTACACTACTCTCACTCTCCTGAAATCAAGCCTTAAACTCACTCCCAAAGCCAGAAATCCTGAAAGCATCTTTTACCCCAGACTTTCTGTCTACTCTCACTTCACTCGTCAGTAAGTCTATCTCCCACCTCCAGAACAATGCCAGTGTTTCGGCATTACTTTGACATAGCCCTCACTGCTACTTTTTCACACTCTGATCGATTTCTGCCTTGTCTGTTGCAATACTTTTCCCCTGGTTTCCCTAAAACCTCAAATTTCTAAGCTTCAGGAGAAGTATAAATGTTTCATCCGGATTATTTTTTTTTTTTTACTCTAGGAAGCTTCAAAACTGCCCTCTTAATTTTCAAACGTTTCCATGAAATTCACAATCCACCTTACACTTCTGACTTTATATCCTCCTCCTCCCCTAACTCTTGGCATGTTCTCTCTCTCTCTCCATGCGAGGACACTACAGAACCGAGGATCAATTTCTAATATATTCTGCTTGATCTATCTGGAGTTCTTTCTAACAGAAAGGAGTGAAGACACTCAAAAGCTATTCCTTCGACTCCTGTCAGGATAGATGTGTCACCACCCCTCATGAACAATGATATAGAAGATACGTCAAAAAACAAAGCTGTTACTCTTAAGATATGCATGGGTTTTAGATGAGTGCAGTGTTAGATTAAGAAAAAAATTAACTGACATCTGATTTTCATCCCTGGTGACGAGGAGACCAACCAACATTGCAGTCAATGCAATGTCCATACTACATCCAGACTTAAAACCAAACTGTCTGGGATCAAGAAAACCTAAAGACCCCAGATACATGCCTCACCAGCACCTTCTTAATAAATGTCCTCCCTATAATGATCTGAGAAAGGGCAATAGTGGGATAGTTTATCAGTATCACAAGATGGTTTCTTGAGCAAGGTTATAACAATCTCTCCACACACACACATACTCCTCAGTTTACTGATATAATCAGTGTGGCTCCCACAGATATTTCCCTTCTAACAGAAGTTTTTGAACATGTAAAATCTGTAAAAGGTATATGATGCAGACAATTAAGGTCTTTCGTATCGGGGGCACAGGTTCAAACTCATACTCATGTTCAAAACATATATCCACATAATAAAGTCTCTTAAAACTGATATGATAACTTCTGCAACAAACAGAGGCCCACAACTGGGCTGACAGCTGCTTTGGAAGCTTGGCTGGAGGTGTATTGCCAGAGTTCTGTGATATTGTTCCGGTGGTGCCTGCCCACAATAGGCCTTGCTCTTGCCAGTGTCATATGATTGCTACTTTCACTGGCACTAGTAATTTACAGGTACACAAAATTTAAAAGTAAAATACAGTTAACATTTATTTGCATATTAGAGACTCTGAAAAGTAAGAAAGATTATGGCATACAAGATAAAATTAAAAACAGATTGCTCAAAAATGCAAAAAATATCATCTGAAACTTTTGACGTGCTGTTATGTTAGACCATTGTTATATAAAACACACCTTTTATTTCTTACCAGAAAGGCTTTACTAGTGGGTGTAGTGTATCCACTTGTACACAAACCCCCAAACATTTACATTTACATTGTCAACATTTTACAATTCTGAAGCTTTCCTGTGTAGTTTGATAACTGAGGAGGACACTTAAGAAATACGCTTTTCCAACCCCGGTTCCCCTGCAGGCTAATTAAACTGTCAGTCTCAAACATAGCAGCTGCCAACAAGGTGGCTTCTAAAGCTCCAAAGCACCAGCACTGTCCCACACCTATGCACCTAGCATTCTCTGCACCACTACTCAATTTTTAGCCCTTCCCCCACCACTGGCTCAGCACTCATCTGTCTCACTTACTAACCTGGTTTTGGCTTCAACACCAACAGAGGCAGTGGAGCTTGCGGACTCCTCAGATATTGAGCGCTGAAGAATTGGTGTTAGCTGCTTGTTGCTGTCCACTTCAGTTTGGGCATCCTCCTCTGCAGATTGTTCTTTGACTTCTGTTTGACAAGAAAGAAGACTGCTTAAAGATTCCATTTTTGTGACTTTAAAAACCATTATTTAAATTTTCCCCTTTAATGTAAATGTTTTTAAATAGGTTAGTCAGTGTAACAACTCTATTAGACAAGAACTACTGAAGTAGGGAAGTATCATTCCTTTTCACATCAACCTAAAGTGAGAACTTTAATACCTGCCTAAAATCTGTATAGTGGCTTAAAAATGACATAATGGGAGTCCATGATTATTGTTTCTTATTAACTTACATATCAAATTTCCTTGGTTTTTAGATAATAGTATGTTCTCTAATTGACAGCTTTTCAAATTTGAGTGTTGGTACATAAGCAATTTGTTCAAGAACAAAAAGTTTGTTTCACCTACGCAGAGAGAAGAATTGTCAAGTGTATATGTGTAAATATTTATGATATTCTTTTAACATAGATTTTTGTGTGTTATTTAAATTGCAAAGTCAAGCACTTGAAAGTTAGGAAATGCCAGATTTAGTTGCCCATACACCTTTAATTCTGCCCCCTTGTGTATACATCCTGTGCACTGAATGAGGCAGAGTTCTATGGAAAAATAGAATCATAGAAATGTGAATCTAGAAAGGACCTCAAGACATCATCAAGTCCAGCCCCCTGCACTGAGGCAGGACCAAGTAAACATAGACCATCTCTGACAGGTGTTTATCCAACCTGTTCATAAAAACCTCCAATGATGGAGATTCCACAACCTCCCTTGAAAGTGTAGAGTTTAACCACCCATATAGTTAGAAAGTTTTTCCTAATATCCAACCTAAATCTCCCTTGCTGCAGATTATCCTACCTGCAGTGGACATGGAGAATAATTGACCATCCTCTTCTTTATAACAGACTAACATATTTGAAGACCTGTCATCAGGTTCCCACTCAGTTTTCTTTTCTCAAGACTAAACATGTTCAGTTTTTAAAAAACTTTTCCTCATAGGTCAGGTTTTCTAAAGCTTTTATCATTTTTGTTCTCTCCTCTGAACTCGCTCCAGTTTGTCCACATCTCTCCTGAAGTGTGGTGACCAGAACCGGACATAGTACTTTGCTTGAAGCCTCACCATTACCAAGTAGAGAGGGACAATTACCTCCCGTTTTTCCCATACAAACGCTCCTGTGAATACACCCAGGATGGTATTAACCTTTTTGCAACTGCATCATACTGTTATACTCATCATACTCACACTGAGATTGCATGGCAATCAAAACTGGCATCTCCTAACTTTCAAGAGCTTCACTTTGGAAGCAAATTAACCCTTTTTAATAATAAATCTCTGTGTGTGTAATCTCCAAGTTTTTATTATATTAATAATTATTTTTAAAGAAAAACATAATAGAATTTTTAAAGTACAACTTGTAACATCCCTCTTCCCCCATGAATCATCAGCAGAGTCTGAACCAGAACACTTTAGCACCATTGCACAGATTGTTGCTTCTTGAGTTATGGACTGACTACTTTAGCTGGCAGTAGGAGAAGGCTACTTTCCCAGAGTGGGAGGATGGCTCTGCATTGAAATGATTTTTAACGCTAGCTCTGCCAAATCTTAATGTAATTTTAGCAGACAAAGAAAAGGCACTCTATAGCCCCAAGGAATTCCCCCTGCTGAAATCACGTCCACTAATATGGTTAGGGTTCCTGGGTGCTATTGTAATTCAAATAAAATAAATAAATAATGGCAGCAATGTCATTTTGCCTAGCACAGACAAAAGCTATGGGTTAAGTATGGAGGCAAGTCACTGCGATCAACAGGATCTACAAAATGCTTATTTGATCAGATTTAACAATTTGCAAGTTAAGGAAGTAGAAGTCACTTGAACCACCTGATTTCACAAGTTAGCTTTTCATCATATTCATTTTGTTCTCCTGAAGCGCTTGTTATTGGACTTTAGGTTGAAAAGACAGATTTTAGGTTTTACAAGATTATAAAGTTCATTAGAAAGTTTTCATGTAGGAAAAAACTTTAAGATCCATTACAAAAATATTTTAATATACCAAAGTGTTTAGAACTCTCTCCCTTCAGCAAGTTACTTTTACTCCCACCCTCTACAGCAGAACAGACTGGACACTCCTTACACAAACAAACAAAAAGTTAAGTTTTGACAGAATTTATCATACAAGATTTGTAGTTAATGTGTAATCAACAGCTCTGCTACAATGCTAGATAGCTTCCTTATTTATCTCTCTTGTTGTTTTCAAATTATGCTGAGTTTCTTCCTCCTATGCATGTTCCCCAGATGCAGAGACAGGTGCCTTGGGGGCCATGGTTTGAGCCAAGCAGACCTTCTGGGGAATTCCCACACCCAAAGGCAGTTCTCCCTGTCCTCCATGCCACATCTGGGGAGTGAGCCCCTCGGGGCCTGCACTGTGCAGCATGGAGGCGGAAATGAAGGATGGCTGCAAAGCTAACAACTGACAAAAGATATCTTTGGGCGAGGGTAGTGATGAAAATGTATCTTCTGCTCTCACACTAATAACCTCCCTTCTTCTGGATGTCAGAAAGAGAAAACAGGAGGTGCTTCTCTGGAGGCTGCCTGAGTAAGCTCCCAACAGAGTAGAGAGAAATTTTACAGGGGCAGAATCCCTTCAAAGCAGAGCTTTTAGCACTGTCCTGAGCACCACCCTTCCCTTTCACACACAAACCAACACAACCACAGCCCCACAGACGGGGGGAGGGGGGGGGGCAAAGCAGAGACAAAAGTCTGTTCGCTAAAGTTAACGTTTGACAAACGCTTTTAAATGTAGAGTTAAAGACATCCCGACTGGAGGCAGCGCAGGGGAGCACACGTCTCCAGCGGGCTGTCCGCGACCCCCCGGGGCCGTTCGCCAGGAACTCCACGCACATGAAGGCTCTGCTAATCGCACCCCCCCCCCCCGAGACGGGAACCGGCGGCAGCCGGGCGGGGAGGGCGGGCGGCGGGCGGGCACCAGCTGCGGCCGCGGGCAGGAGACGCCGGGATGCGCGGCCCGGCCCGGCCCAGCCCCACACACACACACACACACACACACACACACAGTACCGACCCGCCGCCCGTCCGGCTCATCTCTCGGCGGGTTTACACGAGGGGAGGGGCCGGGCCCGGCCCGTCGCCAGCAGCCGCCAGGATGCAAAGCAAGGAAGGGCGCGGTGGAGCTGCTGCCACAGGAACACCCCCCCCAGCGCCTGCACGGTCCCCTCCCTGCCGGACAGGAGCGGCCCTAGGGGTAAGCGAGGGGGGGACCACGGTGCACGGCGCGCCCCTCCTCCCGGGCCAAACTGCTCCAGCCCGGCAGCCCAGCTCCTGCCTGCTGCGCAGAGGGGGGGGGCCCGGAGGGGGCTGTGTCGGGGGCCCCTTCCCCCTGCCTGGGGACCCGGTCGCCGCTGACCTGAGGTCGGGGAACAGGGGAGCCTGCCTGCTGCCGGCCCAGGAGTGAGCGCTGCTGACAGCAGCTGCTGCTGTCTGAAAGAGGGTCCAGCTAGGCTCCTGCCTGCTCTGCTGAAAGAGACAGCACTGCCTCAAAACACACACACACACACACACACACCCTTCCCCCCAACACACCAAACCAACCATATTTAAACAAACGGTATTCTACTACTGTGTAACAGCGCGATTAATGCTGTGATTAATCACGATTTTCGCAATTAATCACAATTAATTTTTTTAAGTTTGACGGCCCTCATTTACAATCTGGTTAAATGATGTTTAACATCTAATAACTAATAATAATTCGAATACTAATGCAGTGTTTTAAACAAAAATGTTAACACTACAAATAAAAGTGTTAGGGCTATTTAGGTGTGTCCTGAATTATTAACCAGTAAGGGGGCAGGTGGCTGCTCTCAGGGCCACATGCAGCCAGCAGAATCCAGGTGGAAACAGCCGGACATGTGACAAGGCCAATGCTCTGAGCTGCCAGAACTGTCACTGCAGGGTAGACAGAAGCACTGGAGAGATGACACCAGGAAAACCAACTGTACTGTTGTAACTGCAGTTCTCTCACTTGCTGTCCGCAGTGGCTGTGTCTTGTTGCAGGAAGCAATTATGGCAGGACTTTCTCAAACCAGTTGCAAGAAGTTACGTTTGGGCAAGATGTTTTACAGGAATGCCAGAGGATTACAGTAGTGTAGTAATACCCATATGCTCTAGTGTAGACAAGCTGTTTGACAGCTGAAGGAACCACTGTGGTGTAGCAGCAGTAGGGATAAGAACTCCTGGTGGTGAATTTAAAATGTGACCTCTGGTGGGCAATAATGCCCTTGCCCTGTAATGTCACACACTACCACCAAAAGTCATTCACTCTGGGAAAAACAAAAAGTTTCCACTAAGCCCAGAGTTCTCACATTTTTTGTAGTGTGGGATATGTCTTAATAGAGAGAGAGTTTCATTGTCACCTTTCCTTCCCTTCACAATCAATGTTCCTATGGCAACTACAGCAATTTGTTGCATGGAGAGGTCTTTATTTTTTACCTTATTTTAATATTTAACAGCTGGAAACAGGAAGGTCAGGTGGCACCCAGTGACCAACCAATTTTCCATGGAACACAGCAAGCATTTTGGGCACCACTATTTAAAAACCACTGCACTAAACCACAGTATATTTGTGTGTGTGGTTGGGGAGGTGTTTGCCAGTAGCTACTGCTTGCTGTATTTGAGATTGCAAAATAGTTTCTAGCCACACATTCTCACACTTTTTTTTTTTTTTTTTTTTTTTTTTTTTTTTAAAAACACAGTTACTGGCATGGGGTGGAGGGTTAAAGTTCAAAACTTGGCAGGAACAATGCTTTGTGAAGATCAATTTTTGTTTAACAAAGGAATGCTTTTTTATTTCAAGGAAATTCTTGAAATTTGTGAACTTTTATTCATACACAGCAATAAACAATTAAATCCACAGGTACATTTGCAACCATTTTTCTCAAAGTACTGCAAATACTAAGTGTTCATATTTTTAAAAGCCTAAATTTCTCTCTTTTTTCCCCCCATTGGAAATACATGGCTGTCATTCATAATGTATAATAATGTACTGTTGCCCTATTAATCCAGCATGGCAGTATGAATGAATTAACATTATGTGTAAATGAGAAATTATTTCTCCATTTATGTGCACTTCAGTTTGTAAGCTTTAATATGTTGCATTAAAATATATTTTTGCATTTAATAAATACACACAATGTTATTTAGCCAGCCAATACAGGATACCTTAGTGTAAAATTTCCCACCAGTCATGAAATAAAACTTATTTTTCTGTTTCACCACACTCAACCTATAGTTTTAGCAGATCCTAAAGCATAAAATTTCATTTTATGCAAATCAGTTGATCCCAGCATGGTAAAGTTATTAGGATTCTTTTCCAAATACATATTTGCACATCTTGTAATTATAATTTTTATTTATATCTTTGCTTAAAACCGCATTAAAACAAGAAAAGGTTCCAACTGTCCATTTTCAGATTTTGTTTATACTTTGATGAATGACTATAACATCTCAACTGCATTAAAAGCACATCCATTAAAACTCATCCATTTCATCCTCACCCATAACAAGTTTACATTCAACAACAAACACTTTCTCCAAACCATGGGAACAGCCATAGGTACTAGGATGGCTCCCCAGTATGGCCATCTCTTCATAGGCCACCATGAGGAAGAATTATTGGACAAATGCACCACAAAGCCAATGATATACCTGAGATACATCAATGATATTTTCATCCTCTGCACAGATGACAAACTCCCTCACAGATTTCGAGCACAACTTCAACAACCACCACAAATCCATTAAATTCTCTCTAGAACACTCCCATGCTATCATCAACTTCCTGGATACCTCAATCAGTTTCAACAATGGAACCCTACATACAAGAAACCTATAGATCACCACACCTACCTTCATGGATCCAGTAACCACCCCAAACACACCAAAAAATCTTATCTATGGCCAGGCACTCAGATACCACACAAAATACTCTGAGGAGAAAGTCCAGGATATACATCTTAACACACTTAAAACTGCCTTCACCAAACAAGGACACTTTATCAGAGTAGTAGATTACATCATGGAATGGACCACTGAAATACCTCAAGAGAACCTGCTTCAATATGGAAATAGACCCCCCTCCAATCTCACCCTCCTAGTTGTCACCTACCATCCCAGACAGGAACCCATATAGGGTATCAAACAATTTCAACCCATACTCAGTGAGGCCCACAACTTGAAATAAATCTTTCCTGAACTCCCTCTTCTGACCTTCAAACAACCCCTCAGCCTCCCTAAACTCATCATCAGAAGCAAGCTTCCTAAAGATTAGGATGCACCAACTCAAAGCGGCACCAGATCCTGCCAGAACAACAGATGCAAAATCTGTAGACAGATTGCCACTGCTCTGATGATCAACACTCCTCACAACACATCTTTCGAGATCCACGGGTCCTAAACATGCCTATGACAACATGCAATGTCATCCAGGGCAATAAATTCCCCAATAACAACTATGTGGGTGAAACCAGACAATCCCCACAATCTCAGATGAACTCAAACAGGAAAATGATAAAAGACAAAAACTCTATCACCTGTGGGTGAACACTTTTCACAAAATGATCACTCTATACCTGACCTCTCAGTCCTCATCCTCAATGGAAACATTCACAAAACCTTCAAAAGAGAAGCCTGAGAGCTTAAATTCATAAACTTCGCTAGACACTAAAAATCACGGACTGAACAGAGACACTGGATTTATGGTTTATTACAACAATCTATAATCCATTAACAACAACCCCACAAGTTGTCTTTTTTTCCCTCCCTTCCTTCCTTCCCACCTATGACTGGAAGGGTGTTAATACACCACTTTACCTGGAATGGTCCCTTGAAATGTGTGTTAATTATTTATGCTAAACAATCTGTCCACCTTGTATTTAGCTGTGCCACTTGAGTACGCTTCCCCATCCTGAAGAAGAGCTCTGTGTAAGCCTGAAAGATTGTCTCTCTCACTAACAGAAGCTGGTCCAATAACAGAGATCACTTCACCCACCTTGTCTCTTTAAAAGCACTTTAAAACACATAATGGTAACATTAAGGCATTGTATAAGAAATGGCAACATTTGTATCAATCAGGTTTCCCCCTGTATTGTAGCATATTAGCTAATTAAATTCAAAGTCTCAGCCAAAATGAATTTGTAGAGACAAGCCTAAAATGTTTAGAATAAAGAAAAAAAAATTTAAGTCAAAATATAATAAACCACGTTGATCATCCTCAGCCAGTTTACCTGAAAAGTCAATCCCTTTTGCCGGAGGAAGCCATGCACACTGAATTCTGTTAACCTCGACCACACACTGGCCAGGGAGTGTGGAGAGAGACATTTTTGACACTAGCTGTCAAAAATGGCCATAAATAGTCTAATGAAGAAACAATTATATTGTACAGTGGCATTTTAGCAACCAGACAGGTGTCCAAACCACTGCCCAATTATTGGGATGGATCATCAATTATTCTGCTTTTAGCCATTTTCAGGCCTTTGCAGGAATTTAGCATAACATGGCAAACTAGAAGAGTGGGGATAGACAGTGAACACATGAAGGGAGCCTGGGTCTATGCACTCCCTCTCCCCCTCTCTGAATATGCTGGGGCAAATGTCTGTGAAAAACAGGAAGTCTGGATATATTTTAGAATAGTCGGTATGGGGAAATTTAGCTATCAGACTAAGGGCTTAAGACTGCTTGCTTAACAATTTTTTTTTAAGTGACATGTCTCTGTAATTCCTGCTTCTGCCCAGTGATTGATTTTTTTGGTCAGCTATGTAATGTTCTTTTGATTGATATATCTCTAACTTTTGGTGTATAAGAGGGAGGTAGAGAGTCTGAGTCAGGCGGATCGCTTCATGCACACATTTGGAAGGATCGCGAGGTGCAGATGGAAGGACCAGTCATCCAGAAATCAGACTGATTCACCCAAAGACTGCCTCAGATTTGTGGGTTTTGGGGTACTCTAACCACCTATTTGTATGTGCTTAAGACTAGTAACTGGAGACTTCAGTAAAAGCATTCTGATGGGAGCGGTTGGAGACCATTAAGTAAAGCTTAAGTTAAAAGCACTTGGTTTTGACTTGTCTGAGTCAGCCACATAGCAGGCAGAGGTACTGCATTTCCTTTGGTTTATTTCCTGATACCGACTCGCAACGTCTAAAAGTTACTGGGTCAAGGAACCCTGGGTATCACACTATGGTCTGATACAGACTATGGTAAGTCACACAAGAGGCCAGACTTCTTTTTTTATGTCATATTGTAGGAAAATGTTTGAATGCAATTAAAATTCCATATTATTAAGCTTATGCAATGCTACCGGAATGCATGACTTTTACAAAAATTAAGACAGGTCTGTGGCTCAGAAAACGTATAGTCTAAACAAAACATAAAACAGCAAAGTAAAGACAATCAGTGGTGAGGACTGAGGAGGAAAGTATTCATTCACAAGGTGCAAAAATATGGCTTGCAGACACCTCTCTATTTCACCACATCCAAGATAAGGAAATGCATCTTACAAGTTCCAACATTCAATACACTACATATACCTACACACACACACACACACACACACACACACACACACACACACACACACACACACACACACACACACACACACACACACACACACACACACACACACACACACACACACACACACACAGCCTGGTGATGTTTAAAGCACAGCTCCCCATGACCCATTACCAACACAATGCATAATACACCAAGACCAGACCTCGGTCACAGTTGACTTCAAGAAGTTTGAATTGCACAATAGGAATTTTCTGCTGTTTTCCCTTCCCTGGTCAGAAGCCCTGCTTGGGATACACAAGTATTGAGAATCATTTTGTTTTGGCTTTTTGTTCACCCAATGAGTTGACTATGGTAGGACAGCTTTTCTTAGAGAGGAGGGGATTTGCAGAGAACCCACCCTGATGCTGGTCAAATTCTAAATTGTTCTGATCTTCTCTGGAATTTTGTTCCACAGATGATTCTCTTGATTTTTGATTGAGAAGAGAGGGTTACTCACCTTGTGCAGTAACTGAGGTTCTTCGAGATACTTGTCCCTGTGGGTGAGCCACTCCAGGTGTTGGCACGTCTTCAATCAGAGATTTTTAACCAGCAGTGATTGTTCGGGTCGCACATGCGCCATCCCTGTCTCATGGCGCCACTGGCTCCCTTTTTGGCATGTGTAACCCAACCTCCTCTGTTCCTTCTCTACAATGGAGCCCTTACACTTGACTCCGAAGTAGAGGAGAGTAGGATGGGTAGTGGAGCACCCACAGGGACACATATCTCGAAGAACCTTAGTTACTGCACAAGGTGAGTAACCGTCTCTTCTTCTTCGAGTAGTGTCCCTGTGGGTGCTCCACTCCAGGTGACTCAAGAAGTACCCTCAGTTGGCAGTGGGGACTTTGGAGTCATTAGGTTGTATGGAGGAGAGTACTTAAAGTCCAATTGCCGCATCAGCTCTTGATGCTTGGTCGATGGCATAATGTTTCATGAACATATGAGCCGAGGCCCAGGTAGCTGCTTTGTATGTGTCTATGATTGGTATGTTCTGTAAGAAGGCTGTGGATGTAGAGACCAACCTGGTGTGTTCTTACCCTTTGTGGTGCTGATACACCTGTTTGTATGTAGCATGTATGGATGCAGCCTGAAATCCACTTTCACAGTCTTTATGTAGTTATGGCGTTCCCTTTGGATCATTCTGCAATTGATACAAAAAGTTTGGGGGATTTTCTGAATGGCTTTGTTCTTTCCCGGTAGAATGCAATGGCATGCCTGACATCCAGTGTATGCAGGGCTGCATCCTGTGTGTTACTGTGGGGTTTTGGATAAAATGTAGTAAATAGGTTGATTTAGATGAAATGCTGATGTGACTTCGGGGAGAAATTTCGGGTGGGGCCTAAGGGTCATTTTATCTTTGTGGAAGATTGTGTATGGTGGATGGGCCACGAGTGCTCCAAGTTCACCTACATGTGCTGACTTGATGGCCACTAGGAATGATTCTTTCATAGACATATACATTAGTGAACACGTTGCTAAGGGTTCAAATGGTGACTTAATTATGGTTCTTAGGACTAGGTTAAAGTCCCATGGTATTGTGGGGGGACGTATATCTGGGTATACATTCTGTATACCAGTCATACAATGTTTCACAATTGGATGTGCAAAGATTGTCTTATCTATGTGGATGTGGAAGGTGGTGACGGCTGCTAGATGTACCTTGAGAGAGTTAATCGCTAACCCTGATTCTTTTAGGCTCAGAAGATAGTCAAGTAGGATTGGGATCAGTGCAGTTGTGGCAGAGACCAGTTTCTGCTGGCACCATGAAGTGAACCTGCGCCACTTTTGGAGATATGTTTTTCTTGTAGTGAGTTTTCTGCTGTTTAGTAAGATGTGCTTTACTGGTTCTGAACACACTAATTCCCTGCATGCTGGGGGGGTAGGTGCCGATGTAGTTATAGATGTTATCGGTGCCGGTGCAGACAACTCAGCAGTTGTCAGTACCGTGCCGCAGTGCCATACCACTCAGTATTAGACAGTAGAAAACAAACAAAAAAAAACCCTCAAAGAAACACAGATCAACAAAGATCTGTAGGATGTATTTATTTTGTTCTTTCTTTCTTTAGATTTATACTATTATCCAAAAAGTATACACATTCCAGGCTCTATGAACCATTAATAATCTTTTAAAACATACAGTTAAATAGACTTCTCAAACTACTCCAAAAATACAATACTTTGGCAGACAGCAGCAAAATGTAGGAGTATTTTAATCCATCATTTCTTGATTCATCACAAGGTGGAATCTCACAAGTGACTGGCCATATAATTGTGAGCTGGAAAAAACTGAGATGTTTGACAGATGCGAGAGTCAGAAGGGGTTGATGACTCAGAGAGTCATAAAAGTAGCCTTAAAGTGGTGGTAGGAGGGTCAGCAAGAAGTACTAGAGAAGACTTATCAAGGGGAAGTAGTTCTTAGATGGGAGTTACAAAGAAAAACAGATCAGGAAGAGGATGGGAATGAGCAAAAGAAGACTGTACTGTGGTCAATACAGATCTGGGATAGGGAACTGGAGCGGCCAACAAGCAGCCCTGAAGTAAAACAAGGCAAGCCTGGGCAGAAACAGCAGAGCTGAGAAGCCAGAAAGAAAGGCACCATCAGTTGGTGAGAAGAGGTATTAGGAAAAGGATATCCCAAAGATGACTAAAATTTGAAACAGTCTATTGAAGCAATAAAAGCAGGTAGCATCAACTTGTTTAAGGAGAAACTGGATTTTTACTTGACATCTAATAATCCTTCCTGGTATACCAGCTCCAAGGAGACTTTCCTCAATCTTTAACAATTCTATGCATCTTTGTGACATTCTTGAACATAACACTGTCCGGAACACAGGCTTCACTTAGAAATCAATCTTGGTGACTAATATTCTAACCCATTCTAAATCACCTATTGTTATGGAACCATCACCACTTTATCCCTGCCTTTTAAAAGGTAATACATACCATTTTATTAAGAGTAACAAACAACATGTTTCAGGAAGTACAATTTGAGATGACCACAATTTGGAAATGCTATATGCGAATTCACTTAAGGATTAATTGCTGACAAATTTATTTTTGAATAGAGATTCTAGCCAAGATTTTTAAAAGCAAGTAGTGATTTTGATGCCTACATTTTTGGGTGTTCAATTTGAGACCCTTTAAAGGTGCCTGATTTTTAGATAGTGCCAGGCACCTGTCCATCGAAAAAATCACAACTCTGTAAGTTGGATACCCAAAAACTGATGTATATAAAATCGTTAAGCACTTTAGAAAATCTTGACATCTCTAAATTATTGGCTTTAGTCATCATATTAGGCAGAACCATACAACTTTTTTAAATTCACTGTATGTTTATTTACATAAGTTTGTGTCAAAAATGCATTCTCACACACACTAACTTTATTCAAAATATATTGAAGTGTTATCACTGAGAGGGTGCTGGAAGACTCAAATTCTAACAGCACTTGTAACCAGTTTCCCCATGAGCATACACAGTTGTTTGCATTACTATACATCTAAATACGTACATTCCAAGTGGCAGAGATGTGGTTGCTGTGGGAACTATAATTCTGAATTTCTTGACTTTTGTACTACCAATCTCAGCCATAAAGTATCATTAGCATAGTTTTCTGCACTGAAAAATGCAAAATGTTTGCACATCAAAGAAAAAGCACGTATGCCAAGAAATACCAGTGGGAGTTCAGAATTAAAAATATCTGAATGGGTAATGGGGGACCCTGGTATATGAGGAAAGGGGGAAATGGGAGAGCACACAAAGCCCCTGGCATATGCAGGAGAGGTGAAAGTGGGCACACAGCATCCTTGGCATGGGCAGGGGGAAGGGACAATGGGCACAAAGAACCCCTGGTCTAAGGGACTGGGTTTCAGGAAGACCCTGAAATAGAGGGCAATGGGGGGTGGAAAATGGGGAGCTTGTGGGATGCATGCAATAAGCTTGGACTACAGAAGCTGCACAGCATGCACCCCCTTGTTTAAATATAAATCAGAGAAAGTGCTGGTTGCAACATTCCTTCTTACAACATCTACATTTAAAACTCAATAGGTTTTAGCAACTTAGCTACTATCAAGAGTTCAACTCCTAATGTACCTTTCTTGGCCTCTAAGAAAGTACACATATATTCACAATTCTATCCATTGTTTGGTCACTGGTAAAGTGATTCAGAAGTATTCACTTACTAGAAGTCTAAACTGATGGATTTAGTACCTGTTTTTTCTTTGTTATAAATGTTTACTTGCTTGTTAAATATTAATACAATGGTTTTGCTACATATAAACATTGGCACATGCACACTACTGTAGGAAATACATATGCCAACATTTAAACAATTTTCCCAGAGATTAGTTATATGTCTGCTGGTGAACATTACGTTATATTTAGTACATGGAGTGGTAAGATAAGTGGGTTGTTAGCACCCCATCAGCATCATCAGACAGGCAACATTCTCCCTCTCCGGCATCTTCAGGGTGTCTCTCTCACCAGGAGATGAGATTATGTGGAGAATCTCTCTCTCTCTCTCTGGGAGATGGGGGAAAATTCCCCACTTTCCCCTTTCACAAGATTGGGGACATGTTCCCTGTGCATTCTCCACTGTGGGAATCTCCCTCCCTATGTTTCCAAGTAATAGAGCAGTGGTTTTCAAACTCCAACATTTGCGGACCCCTAAAAAATTTTGAATGGAGGTGCGGACTCCTTTGGAGATCTTTTAAAGCACAGGCTGAAAACCACTGCTCTATGGTAACAACCACCTTTCTGCACACCACAAGTTGAAAACCACTGGAATAGGGTATGTGGGGCAACCCCCACCTTCAGAGGATGGTTGGGGGGAGGGAATACCCCTTCCTCCTGTGCCTCATGTCCCTGTCTGAAAGCAGCATGGATTACTCTGAATTCAACTGCCACTAACATCATGTGATTAAAATTAATTATTATTTGTATTACAGTTGGGTCTAGAGGCGCCAATCGAGATCAAGGCACCATTGTGCTAGACTCTGTACAAACAAACCTCAAAAGGTTTACATTCTAAATAGATGAGACAGAGAAGTAAGCAGACTAGAGGTACAGAGAAACGAAGTGACTTGCCCAAGGCCACAGTGCAAGTTTATGTTTACATGAACCCATTCTGAACTCTCAAATTCAAGGGCCTATTTAAAAACCCTATTACAATACTAACTATTACCATTTTAAAATAGTTAGTTGGAAATACTGGTGAGGTTTTTCCAAAAGTCTGGTTTTTTTGTTTTTTTTAAACTGAGCAATCAGATAAAAAAGAATGCCCACCTTAGGCTTCGACAAATAAAATGAAAGACACACACACACAGGCAGCTGGAATCTCCTTCAGTTTGATTAGTAGAAAACAGTTTTACATATGACTATTAAAAGCTAACCAGTGTCACTTTTTCCTTTCCCCCCTGCTCTTTAGCCCCAAACCAGTACTTTACAAAGTTCATTGGTCCTGAAAACATTTCTGCCAAAATGATTCATGCCTTAACAAATCACAAGATAGCAAATCTTAAAAACCACTCAATTACCTGCTTGCTCTCACCCTCCCCAGCCAAGTCTAATATTGGTTTAGCAGCCAATGTCCCCCAAACTGCTTAAACCGGAAATGTTCCTTTAAGTCCAGTTTGGTCCCCCGTGTCCAGACACATTGGATGTGACTCATATACAGTAAGGCCTTTTCTTTTCTTCTTTTTTTTTTTTAAAAACACACTGCCAGAATGGTGTAAAGGGCTTCAACATAAATGAGAGTCATGCCCATAGTGATCAAGAGGGTGTATTTTACAGTAATGCATCAGTACAGTTATTGCACTGACAATTATGCTTCTGTTAATTGTTTATTGTGCTTCTACCGATGTGCCCTTCCGGGGAAACCCCTCCACACCTGCCGAGCGCCTGCGGCTGATAAGAAAATAATCACAAAGAAGCACAGAGGAGATATTCCAAGAATTCTTGCAGTTCCATAAGGTAGAAAAAAAAAGAAGGAAAGGAATGGAGACACGGTATCTGAAAATCAAAAACTTGATAGGCAGGAAAGGAGGCAAAACCAGAAGTGAGTGATAACAGGCCATGAGTTGCTAAAGTCACTAATAATGCTGCAGACTGAATTCATGCACACTCACCCTCCCCTTGCAGCCAATAAAGAACTGCTTTCCGTGCCCCAAACTCCACCCAGACATTCTTACCAAACTCCCGGCCCATCTCTGTATCCCATTCACTCCACCCCTTCAGACAGCTTCCAGAACGATAGCTGGACTTACACCCACTCTCATAGCTCACACTGCCCCTCACTGCTTTCTCCCCTCCAGCTAAGCTTTTTGCACGTGTTGTGAATAATTGTTATTTAATAAAGAAATACTCCATGAGGAATAAGCAATCTCTATTTGTCTCTTGCATGTGGTCGTTGCACCTCACATTGATACACATTGCAAGCTGGATAGCAGTCATAGCATGGCACAGTGCTGTTTACAAAGACACCTTATTGGTGTTCATTGTCAAAATGGTTCCTCAAGGCCTCCCTCATTACAATGCCCTCACGTTATACCCCTCTCATAGCCCTGACATCTGGTTGTTCATAGTCAGCTGCAAGGCAATCCGCCTCTGCACTCCACGCATGGAGAACTTTTCACCCTTAGCTTCACAAATATGGAGCACACAGAAGGCGGCTATAACCTGCCAAACACACATTCAATGGTCATTCGGCACTGGCTCAACCTGTTATTGAAGCACTCCTTGGTGCTATCCAGGTTGCCAGTATAAGACTTCATGAGCCATGGCGGTAAGGGATAGGCTGGGTCTCCCAGGATCACTATGGGCATTTCAACATCCCCCATTGGAATCTTTTGGTCTGGAAAGAAAGTCCGTTTTTGCAGCTTTCTGTACAGGTCAGTGTTCCTGAAGATGTGTGCATCATGCGCCTTCCCTGACCAACCTACATTAATGTCAGTGAAATGCCCATGGTCGTCCACAAGTGCCTGCAGTACCACAGAGAAGTACCCTTTTCTATTGATGTACTCCATTGCAAGATGGTCTGGGGCCAAAATTGGGATGTGTGCGCCATCTACTGCCCTGCCACAGTTAGGGAATCCCATCGCTGCGAAGCCATCAACTACATTTCCAAGACACTCAGTCCTTCGTAGCAGAATATGATTAATGGCCCTGCACACTTGCGATAACACAGTGCCAACAATGGTGGAATTCCCGACTAAGTGACCAACTGGTAGCAGTCTGGAGTTGCCAGCTTCCACACAGCAATCTCCATGCACTTCTCCATCAAGAGGACAGTTCTCATTCCGGTGTCTTCGCACCGCAGGGTAGGCGGTGAGCTCCGCACAGAGTTCCATGAAGGTGGCTTTGCATTCGAAATATCTGCAGCCACTGCCCTTCATCCCAGACCTGTATAATGATGCAATCCCACCACTCAGTGCGTGTTTCATGCACCCGAAACCAGCAGTGCACTGTTTGCAGATGCTCTGTGAATGCAAACTCTAATCTGGCATTGTTTGTTTGCATAGCACAGAGCAGATCAGGCGCCTCGGATTCCTGTTCCAATTGGGAGCTTATGGTATATTGCATGAGCCACCACGATGTCTTCAGAACACTGACAGCAACTGTGGAGAGCAGTGCAGGATCGCTCCTTTCAGAGAGAGATGATGGGTACACAGGAAACTGGGGCCATTGAAAAAGGCCGTGAAACGCAGTCAGAAATCCATGGAATGATGGGATGGAAATCACTGCATCATGGGACGTTGAGCCTGCACTCATGATGCACTGAGATTCTCCCCGCCTTGCCACAACTCCTAGTGGAACAAGGTAGCAAGTGCACAATGGGATTGCTGCCCACTAGTGCACTGGTCTCACTGTCGATGCTAGAGAATCAATTGTGGATGCGCTTCGGTGACACGAGTGCTGTATGGACAGACGCAAGCATTGCAATTGTTGCACTTTTTGATCATTGCTGTAACTTGTGTTGACAACACTTTCTAGTGTAGACAAGGCCTTAGTTTCTACTTTGTCACTGCTCTTACTGGTAAACACACCCTTTTGGAGGGCCTGGGGAAGAGCATGCACCTCAGTTCCCATCACACCACTGCATGATATAGGTAATGCAACTGGCTAAACAAAGTGTTGGAAGATGAACAAAATAAGTCAACTCTTGACAGTGTCCCTTTGAACCAAAAACCCTTCAGAACCGCTCTGGCGAATACCACTCATTTATCAATCAAAGCACTCCCTCAAACCTACAGCTTGAACATGAAGCCTCCTCAATACTTTGTAACTCTTAGCAAATGGGGAGCAAGAGACCAGAACACACAGCTAAACTCTCATCCACATCCTCCTAATTAATTTCATGAGCTGACTATCACAACCGTTTGTGGCCTTGACTACTATAACTTTGCACCAGCAAAATCTATTTGAAATGCTGCTGCTAAGACGGCTCCTCTATGCTTTCTCTCACTCTGTCCATTATGCATAGAAAGAGCTCCCTAATAAAATCTGTACAGTCTCTTCCTTATTCTCCTTCAAATCCCTTATTAAGGCTCACTTTTGTCATGATTCCTACAAAAACCTGCCTGCTGGTCACAGCCAAGGCAGATTTCCAAGAGCTACATACATGAAACTAACAAAGCTGTGGAAATTCTTCATCATACTCATTCATATGTTTTAACCCATCTGTTTTGGTCTTTAGACCATAAACCCTCCAGGGTAGGGATTACATTTTTCCTATGTTTGTACAGCACCCAGCACAATGGAGTCTAAATCCTGATTAAGGCCTTTGGGTGCTACCTCAATATAAATATTTACAACAAGAATAGCAAATTAACCTGTGTTTCTCAAACAGCGGCAGGAAGCACTAAAATTAGGCCATCCCTTTGGTACAATTTGCCTTAGTTAACTGCTACTATAGGGCAAAGAGCAACATTGTATTTTGGCAGATAGTATACAGATAGCAGCTACTGTATTTTATTTCTGTTACAGAGTGGCAGAATTACCAAAACAAAAAAGCCATTAGACATTTAAAATATAGAGGATTTTCCCTTCAGACTAACGGTAGAGAACATGCAATCTTTCATTTTTATAAATGTGTAAATGTCTGTTGCATGGTGTCATATTAAAGCAAGAGATTATTTTCCTGCTTATAAACAGACACATTTCCTGCATAACTACATGCACTCACTTCTGAAAGGGAAATGACAAGGTGACAGTACTGATGATACTGTATGTCTCTTTACCTGTTTCCACAGTGTTTTCTGTTTCTGCTGCCTCCAACCCATCCATGCTGTCTTCATCCTCCACTGCAGTTTTTCCTCTACTCCGAGGCCTACAAATGTAAGAAGGGCAACATTGTTCACAGACAAATCTTTTCAGTTTAAATGCACCTAGGATCAAAATCATTTTATATTGATTGAGCCATTCTCAGCACTAATTTATCTGCAATTTAAGTCAAGCAATCATTTATGAAACTAGATTAAAGTCCTACCTACCCTTTTTTGTGCTGACGAACTCAGAGTATTATACCACTAAAGGTTAACACGGTACCCCTTTACTCAGCTGCCAGCCCATAAGATTTTGCAATTACTATTAAGGGAGTCATTCAGTAATTCACATCTTTTGGCATGACAAGAGAAAAGCATTTTATTAGATCTTCACATTTTTCACTATACAGCAGGCAACTACATGGATCTTCCTTTAGAATGTGGTCCAAAACTCGTGCATTAACAAATCTTACACACTACACAGACATATATCCATAAGAAGCAGGCCAGAACATAAATTCCAGAGAGTATAACCATATAGGAAGAACCAAACTGAATAAATAATAATTTTTCTAGTGGCACAACGATGCTAAAAATGTTAGTTGATAAGTGACTTAAAAAATTAAATACTGTAGCGGGTTAGAAATTCTCAGACAGAACAATATTTTACCAACAGAAAATGCCAATTCGAAATTGAAATGTTCCGCGGAGACTGTTTCATTCTGAAAAAAGGGCTGACAGAAAGCAGAAAGGTTTCCAGTGAAAACCTATCTGGTTTCCTGCCAGCTTACCTGCCCGACTCCTCAGCAACCAGCTCAGTGGTCTGGTGGAAAGCCAACAGCCTGGAAGCCCCAGATTCCAGGCTCTTCTGCAGCTCACCTGCTGGGCTCCCACATAGTAAGGCTGCCAGGACTTCCTAGCAGGAAGGCAGACAGACTACCCCTGTGTCAGGGATCACACAGCTTCCCGAGTTTGCAGCTCTAGGGCAGCCCACCAGACAGACTGCCACTATGCCAGGGGACACAGAACTTTCCATTTCACAGTGAATTCTGAAATTTTTGGTTTTCATTTCATACTGGAATGAAACCAAATTTCACAGTATCGAAATCCTCCATGAAAAGGGCTTACCCTTCTCCACACAGCTCTATGAAATACAAAAGAATCACATTAAAATAATTTCTCAGTACTAAACCAACTGAGCCATCCAAAGGAAATGTTCCATCCTGCACCACCTCAGATGCTCAGGAACGAAGACAATGGGTGCAGAATTTGAACTGAATTATTTTGGTCTATGTACCATTCTGTCGCATGTACAGCTGAGGCAGAGTATTCCATACGAGGGCAGAAAATGTCCCAAAGAGCAGTATTGGCCATGCGGAGGAGTGGAGGGATTAAAATGGAAACCAAAACAAAAACAGTCTGAAATCGAGAGCACCCTCCATTCTCTCACACAGGGGCAATATTGCTGTGCCAGACACAACGAAAAGCAAAGAAGTTCAAAAAGCAGTCTTTACTTTTGAGTTTCTTGGCTTTCTTTTTGTTTGGGTCACAATAGGAAAGGAAAGTCTAAAAGGCACGCCTGGCAGAACCACTACTTCAATTCAAAATAAAAAAATAAATAAGTCACCCTTATTACCCAAACTGTTAGGTATCATTACAATAGTGCCCAAAAGATTGTACAAATTAACCTCCCAGGAAGCAGCATATCTGTGAAACTGCGTTGGATCAGTAATTGTATGCTCTGAGAAACTATTGACATACATTTAGGAATTTGATAAAGGCATAGATGAAAAGAAGGTTGTTTTTAATGGGCTCTCCATCAGTATAGTGAATCTTTGGATTTTTTCTGTTCCTCAAATTATCAGTCTCAAATTTAGATCATCTCTGAACAACTGTCTATGGAATGGAAGTTTTGGTCACATCTTTCATGTTATTTAAATGATTTTCCAGGGTTTGGGGTTATTTTTTAGAAAAATAAACAAGATGTAGCCTTCATACATTATTGGGAGGGGAATACAACTTTTGACGCATTCCTCATCTACACACCTGCTGCATAACATAGTTAAACTCTAAATCTGACAAAAACCACTTAACCGACTCCTGCGATGATACTAACCCAAATTATATTAATTTAAAGGGGGGAGGGAGGGCAGTTGCTTCTCTGAATTTGCATCTTTTTGGTATCTTTATAAGATCAGTTCAGGACAGTGCTGAAAAATTTTGAACAGATGGTAACCCTGGAATACAGCTAAATGCAGCTTCTCCTCCTGCCCCCAGCCAGTTTTTCCACATGGCCTAGACACTACATGGAGGGAGAAAGATAGCCTTGTGGGAGTAGAGAGAAGATTGCATCCTCTTTAGCATTTGCCCCTCGCCCCTCTGCAAGGTTCCATTACAGTTTCCTAAGGGTCTGTCTACACTTCAATTAAAACCCCCCAGCTGGCCTGTGCCTGCAGACTTGAGCCCGTGGGGATTCAGGATAAGGGGCACTTGTAAACAACTGGGCTCAGGCTGGAGCCCAGGCTCTAGGACCCTGTGAGATGGGATGATCCCAGAGCTCAGCCTGAGCCCGAGTCAGCTGGTATTTTTAATCGCAGTGTAGACATACCCTAAGTGGATTTATTCTCCTCCATGCAGCAGCGCCAGGAGGGAGCATAGTTATTTGCACAGAACACACTTGTCCAGCGTTGTCCCACACTATTCCCCCCAAAAAAGGGAAAAAAATCTAGACAACTGTTGATTAATGGGCTTCTAATAATTAGAATATTCAAGAAGTGTGGAGAAGAACATGTTTTAATGTTACCTCCTTTGCAGTTCTTTAACATGTACAGAACCTAGACAATTTGCACTCTCCATGCTCACATTCAACAGTCTAGAGGCATTCACATATACATAATATCTGATGTTTCTAGCTGAAATCACTAGATGTGATGCATAAAACAGAAGTGCTAAAAAGGCAGACATAAGCAACCACATAACAATAGTAATATCTCTAGTTACTATCCTAAATTACTATTCTACCTACCTCCCAGCAATAATACAACTTATGTCACAGCTCTGGACTGCAACAGAAAATAGTTTTTTCCAACTTTCCAAAACAACTGATTAGTTCTATATTTTCTCTGAAATACTCCACATGACTATTCTCCACAACACCACTTTGTATGGTATAGCTCATTAATTGAAAATATTCCCTATGTTTATTTCACAAGATATATAAAAACTATGAATTTTACATTACAGTTATTACATTAATATACAAAATACTGAAGAATATATCCTATACTTTTTAAAGGTTTAATTTCAGCAGCAAGGTTCACTTTTTCAACACCACCACCACCACATCTTAGCAACTTATTTAACATTAGCAAAATCACAGGTTTGGACTAATTAAACATAATTACTTCTTTTCAGTGGAAAACGTACCCACATCTGGTGTTTTCATGCAGTTGTCCCCTCTGCACATATACTACAAAAGGCCTTCCAAATATGGTTCAGGTTTAAAATAAATCCATTAGAGAGAAGAAAAAAAGTAAAATGAAGAGTCAGGGTATATTTGTATCTTATTTTAGTTAGGGGTCAGCACTTAACACTATCATAAGAAATTTTATAATATTGTATTATAATCTACAGAGATACAAAATGTCAGTGCCTGGTTCTAAAGAAAGAGCTACCAAGAAAACAAAACTAAAACTTGTATTGTACTGACTGAAACAATAATTTACTGTTTCAAAAAAGATATAAAAGAAAATCCCAGTAGTGAAGTCTATACAAACTCAGTGGTTAAACACACACACACACACACACAAACACACACACAGTCTAAAATTACTTACTTTTCATTAAGTAATTTTATACAAGGTTTGATTATCTTGTTACACTAGCTTTTGATTGGTTTACAGAATATTCATTCAAGTACTGAACCTATTATTGTAAGTCTTCTTTTTGATTATTCAGTTAAACTTTTAATAAAGTGAGTATTTCAGAACTTCAGGCACCAGTCCAGAAAAAAGAGTTTCTAACCTTTCCATAACTGTTGTTCTTTTAAATGTGTTGCTCATGTTCATTCCAATGTAGGTATGCACACGCACCGCGAGCATCATCACAGGAAGCTTTTTCCTAGTGGTACCTGTCAGTTCGGCTTTGGTTCCCCCTGGAGTAGTGCCCTCATGGCATGGTATATAGGCTGCTGCCTATATACCTATAGACCTATAAAGGGAGATAAACAGTTTCCAAAGATGGGGTAAAATCCAGATTCTGGATTGATGTATCACCCCTGATTGCACCTTCAAAAGTTCTGCCTAGGGCCTGAAGGTTGCCTCATGGCCATAGCCACAAGGAGTGATAAGGATGCATCCTCTTAAAGCCCTTGTTTCGCCACCACCCAAAATCCTGTCTTTGTTGTGGTGGTTGGAAATGGCCCAAAGACGGGGGCTTAAAAAAATGCCTTCAGGACGGGGCTGGCATGTGGAGGCCCAGAGATTTTAGGGTGGCACAAGAGTCAAAAGAGGGAGTTACCCTCGAACGGCAGGTTCTGCACTGTCAGCTGTACGTTACAGGGCAGGCCTGATGATTGGAACCAGGACCTGGGCCTCATCACTACTGGTGTGGTTATGGCGCAGACTGGCACATCTTCAGCATCCAAGGTGGCCTGGAGGGATGCCTTGGTTATGGCCCTGCCTTCCTCCACCAATGCCACAAACATCATCCTGGACTCCAGGATAGGAGTTCTTTAACTTAAACGTGGATGTCCAGGAATTGACATTAAGAGGGCCTGGTGGTTTGATATCCTCAACTGGAGGCCCCCAATGGAATACACCTTCCTTCCTAGCAGGTCCATTTCCTGGCTTCCTTAGCCTTTGGAGACAGACTTTGCAGCTCTTGCCTCTCTCCAGGGATTCTGGGGGAGGGTGTGCATACAAATATTCATAGCCTTTTGGGGGTACAAAATACTTCCTCTTGACCCACTTCATCGTGGGCTGAAAGGATGCAGGAGGAGTTTGCAACAAGGCCTTTATTGGCTTCGAAATAGCCTCATTGAGGGGCAAGGCCACCTTTGTTAATCCGCAAGATGTCAATATGTCCACCAAGACCAGGGTAAAGTGATCAATCTCCTCCACCTTCAGGCTGAGGTTTGGGCCATTCTCTTTAAGAGCTCCCGATGGGCTCTGTAATTGTCCTGCACTGAAGCCATGGACGTACCATCAATGACTTCATCTGGGGAGGACCAGATGGCCAGGACTGTCTCGGGTCCTGGATCTCCTCCACTGCGGGCGGGTCCACAGTGGGGGTACCATGGACCTCTATCAATCCTGCCCCTGGCACTGTGCCCCTCTCCAACAGGGGAGAAGGGGGCACTCTCACTTCAGAGGGCGCCAATATGAGTGACCTGTATGGGAGCCTTGAAAGGCCTGGGTTGTCCACGGTGCTCACACTGACCACTGAGGAGGCATCTGCCATTGGGTGGGAGACCATGCTGATGGGACAGGCCCGTGGGATGTCATCGTGCATCTCTCACCTGCTCAGTACGCACTCCATCATGACCCATACGATTCTGCTTGGGATACCGAGCCAGAGGAGTCGCTTTTGGGTGACCAGGGAGGTACCCTGCCCCTCAGTGCAGTGTATTGGTGCCATGATGCTGAGCAGTGCCACGGTGGCAAGCAGTGCTGAGGTGGCAAGCAGCGTCGTGACTGCGAGCGGTGCCGGGGCTCCAGCCAGTGCCAGGATTGTGACCTGCACTGTATCAGCATTTGTTGCTGTGACATCGAGGCTCACAAGATGGAGGTCGGTGCCTTGACATCATCACCGGCTTGCCCAAGGTTGGGGCCATTCTCCATGAGGCGGCCTCTTGCACTGCAGCTGTCCCTTGTGGGCCATGGTTCGAAGGAGATGGAGGTGCCGGGAGGGTTAAGAGACTCCTCGATGCCTTGTATGCCTCTGGCGTTGATGGTGCTGCCAGGGTCGAATCTCCTTCATGGTTCACCCTCAGCGGGGAGTCAATGAGCACCGGACTCAATGGTTCCCCTCTGGGACCGGAATCAACAGTGCCAGCTAGCTGACAGCCATCTGAGAGTGGTCCGTTACAGATCTCACTCTCTCCATGTTCTTTCTTGTTGGGGAGAGTCCCTGGGCAGATTTTTTCAACTTCTTCTTCAGCACCAGTGAGGGGAACGGTGCCACTCCGACAGTACTAATTTTCTGGCTGCTGAGGAAGTGCCAAGGTTCCGGGTGGTCTTAGGTGCCGGGGATACCCGACTCCTTTGTGATTCTCTTATTGAGGCAGGTGCGCTCCTAACCCAGGATGTGCTTGGTGTTGGGTCTGGGTGTTGCTCTGACGCAGGGTAAAGTGTGGCCTCCATTAGAACTTTAGTTTACTGTCTTTTTTGGTCCTGGGCCTGAAGTTCTTACAAATCCAGCACTTTGCCGGGACACGTCCCTGTCCAAGGCACTTCAGGCAGCTGGTACGTAGGTTGTTTACCAGTATTTTCTTCAGGCAAGTCACACACTGTTTGAAGCCCTGGGATCAAGGCATATCCTGGTGCCCCAGGCGGGCTAGTCCCGCAGGGCAGGGATCCTAAGTATTTAAACTAATCTATGATCAATTTATTTAACTATTTACATCTAATTACAGGCACAACCACTGAAGTATATCACTTGCACAGCAAGAGAAGAACAGAGTTTCAGCGACCGTCACTGACGGAAAGAAGGGACTGGGGGTGGCGAGGCAGCAGTTGCCCATACACCGCGCCATGAGGGCATCACTCCAGGGGACTCTGGAGCCAACCCAGCACATACCACTAGGAAAACGTTCCAGTGATGGTGCATGCGGCGTGTGCACACCTACAAGGAATAGACATGAGCAAGCACTTGAAGATGAACATTAAGAAATGCATAGTAGACAGTAAGCGCTTTGAAGGCACATAGTATTTCACTCTGCTCAGGGAATTTGTTTCTATTTTCTTAAATTTCTGACATAATGAGAACTAATACTTGTTTTGTTGAGTGTCTTTCATTCTGAATTCAGCAACAGCTTATTCAGAGCTTTGCAGATAATTAAAAGAAAAGAAAATTGAGTCTAAATGTTGTGGTTATCAGCTACTCTTTCTGAAAATTAACCATGTGATTTTTAAGTATGAGGATAACCATCAGAGTTAGAAAGAAAAAAAAAACAACCTTGGTTAACGGATTGCCTGAATAACTACACTTCTCATAATTCAGTGTCCTCTCATAACTTACTGCATTATCAGTAATGGATCTGAGACCTTCGTGCTGATGTGAAACTTTCACCCTCAACCTTCTAGCCCAAAAGTGAACAGAAGAGTTGCTAAGTGAATTCAGGCTCTTCATACCATACATATTCTCCTCAACAAGTACTTTATACCTAGAATCTCTTTTATAGAGTGTATATAAACATTTTAATATATTTTAATCCATTATCAACAAAAGGGCCTATCCTCAAAATGCTATCACACAGGAACGAGAGATGGACTAAACCTGCATAGCTTGGATCTCAACTTCCAAAACAATGTTCTAGTTCAGGTCTATCTTTACTGGAAACAATACCAGTTTAGGGGGAATTAAAATAGAATAAAAAACATGAAAGCATGAATAAATTACACCCAAAAACACTAGGCTGTATATGAGTTAAGGTTGGTCTATACATGATTAACTTAAAAAACTCAAAAAAGCAAGGAAATTAAAAGTTAACACACCTACAACTACATTCACTCTACTCATGCAGCCAAAAGGAGATACACACACCCTACAACAGCAACTCAGGCCATGTCTACACTGCAATATTTGTAGAAACAAAGAAAAAAAAGATGAACTCCACCCACAGATTTTACAATCTGGGGCCTGGTCTACACCTAAAAATTAGATCAACCTTACTACACCACTCAGGGTTGTGAAAAGTTTTGCACACTGTGTAACATAGTTAAGGATGACCAAACCCCCACTGTAGATACTGCTGGGTGGGTGGAAGAATTCTTTTGTTAACCTAGCTACTGCTTCTCAGACAGGTGGATTATCTACATGGACAGAAAACAATTTTTCCATCAATGTAGGAAGAGTCAACACTACAGCACAATAGCAACACAGCTGCAGTGCAATAGCTGCACTGCTATAGCCACTGAAGTGTAGGACCACAAACAAATGATGAATACACAGACAATATTGGTCAGCATGATAAATTGTGGTCTCAGTACACCAACAACCTAGCCATTGTCAAGTTTTTTGAGATGAGATTCCCACCTATCTTTTTTCTACACAGATCTCAGGGGTGGGGAGGAGAACTATACCACACTATTCATGTTTAAAAGAACAGATATATTCACAGAACTATAATTCATTAACCAAGAAGTGTTCCAAACACATTGAGTATTTAATTCAAAGAAACTAAACAAAGAAAAATGTATTTAATTTAATAAACAAGTTGTATTCTGGCACATAAAACATCAACTAACAAAATAAAATAAAATGAACAGTAATAATTCTACTCGTATGCACATAACACTTAATCAGTTATCAAATCCTCCCTGGCCTATTACAATTTTAAATAATTTGATCTCTTGAATATCTCCTTTCTTAAATTTGTGCATTCAAAAAAAAGGAAAAAATATTAAATAGCAGCAGTATAACCCACTGATAGGAATTCAGCATGTACACTTAATTTTTCCCTTCTATCATGTTTAATCCTAGATGTGTCTGGATTAGTGCGTAACATTATTATAATTATGAATATTTCCTCTATATTTGTAAAGAGAGCATTATCACAGTTCTATAGGGACAAATTTACAATAAATATTTTTTAAATAGAATTAGATATAAAAACTAGAGAAGGAGTTTTAGTAGTGACATTAAAAAGATTGATATCTTTGAAGGGTAATATTTCTCAACAGAAATGGAATCTAAAGTAAAAGTGTAGATTGAATAAAAAATATTTAATTAATTGATGTAAGAAAGTAGCATTCTAATATTATTAGCCTTAGGTTCCAAAGGATATTGAATTTTTTGTATTACAACTTTTTCTTTGATGTAAATACTAGTCAAAGATTTATCACTTTCTCTCTGGCTCTGTAAATAACTGAGAAAATTTTCTCCTCAAATTACTTTTACCCCTCTAAATTTGAAATTTTCAGTATAACAATGTAAATAGGAAATACATTGATCAACTATTTTCAGAGCATGAACTGCAGAAAAAATGTATTTGAATTACACTTTAAATGACCCATATAAAGATGCTGAAAAGTTGAAGAAATCAGCAAAACTCAGTGTTTCACTTATAGTTGTAGCAAAAGCCATGGAAAGCAGGGGGAAAAAACGGATAACCAAGGTTCCTTTGGACCTTGCCAAACTCTCCCCATCAGGTGTTACGGAAGATTTTACAACTCTGGATGTATCCATTGCTGCCATCTCTCTGTTATTCCATTTCCTTTCCAGAGATATTGCTAAAGGTGAGATTCACCCGACAGAGGAGAGTTATACACAAGATCCTCATTACAGCTCACATTTAGCCACAAAGTAGCAAGTAGGCCTTTGCACTGGACCTTTATAAGGGGATGAGTTTTCACTTTAAGTTTTCCCTACCTTACAGGGACTACATATATCAATCAGCACAACCATGGCACCATAGCTATGCCAAAATAACCCCGGCGCATAGCTATGCTACCACTACACTGTAGTGTAGATGCAGCCTAAACTGAGAGAAGAGGTTTTCCCATCAGTGTAGGAATATCACCTCCCTAAGCAACTGTAGCTAGGGGGACAGAAGGATTCTTTTGTCACCATAGCTGCATCCACCTGTGATTAGATCAGTAAAGCTATGTTGGCTCGGGGTGTGGATTTTTCACACCACGGAGCAATGCAAATATACCCAACCTCCATTTTAAGTGTAGGCCTAACAGAACAAGGAGCACAAGTGTATATTATTTTAATATATATATACACACACAACACCCTCCCCATCTTCCCACTTTAACTCAACCCTTTTTGCCACGTCTCATGAATTTATAAGCCTCACAACATAGCCCCAGCTTATGAGTCCAGTGACTATGTAAAAATCTCTGCTTTCATTTAATAAAAGTAGACTTTCTAGCTTCATGGCTGTAAAGACAAAGTTTGAGGCTCTGAAACCAGAAGGCAAATAAAAAATCCAAAATGTATTTTAAAAATCTTGCTATTTTTTAATAAGTTATGATTTCTGGACGCTCAGGGCAGGCAATATTGCATTAATGCAAAGATTTATTATTCAGAAAGATCAAGCCAGAGAAACTGCCAACCAACAAATAAACAAACATTCCATATGAACTGAATGAAATATCCTGTAACTGACTGGTACACATCCTTAATCAATCAACCAGATCCCCTAAAATGATCTGATCCTTTTTACCTCATAGCCCTATAGTGGGAAAAATCCTAATAAAAAAGCCCAATACAAGACAGGCTACTTAACTGCAGTTATTTGGCTTCATTACCTACATGGATCCATGCTCTTGAAAATGTACACATCCCTTGGTGTATGTGCTTACTACTGTCTGGAAAAAACAATGATGGTTAGGGGTGACACGTTATGTCACAAATCAAATGTCTGAAAGGAAGGGCACAAAGCACGATGGCCAGGTAGGAAAAAAAAAAAGATGATTCAAATCAACAATTAAAACTGTTTTTTATTTAAACTGGATTTTGTTGTTTAAATTAAATACATTATTTTAAAAATAAACCTATTTAACAAATTTTGAAACTATGACAACCTACACACCTAAACATACTATTATCTATTAATGATTTAGATTAAATAAAAAATACTACTATTAAGCAGTACTTTTTTGCTGCCCAAGTTTTAAAGAAAGTTAAAACATTGAACTAGTAGAAGTCACTGGCTGAGCACCTGGAACCACAGTTTGTTGAAGTGCCAGACCAGCTTTTGATGGCAGTAGCCTCTGCTGCAGGTGAAGTCAGAGTGTTTACTTCATTTCATCTTATCCAACTAGTTGAGTTCAATTATTCAAAGTTAAGAAACCGACTGAGAGCTAATAAAGCAGGATAAGTTGTTTTCCTCTTCTAATCTATGAATAAAAACTAGGTGTGAGAGGATCAGATCTGCTTGTTGTAAAATTTTGAAGGACATGACCAAAAACAATTTGTTCATTTCTCTAACTACTCATAATACTTCCTTTGTTTAATAAATTAGTTTTAAATGCAAAACATGTTTTGATCAACTTTTTTCTTACGTATCCAGCACACCTAAGGTAGTTTTATTTACTACTAATTACAAAAACAAATTTTAAAATGCTGCTTTTGAACATTATTGATTGAATTCCAATTTCCATCCAAATACAGCTTCACACCAATTATGAGTAAAAAGTTAGTTCTTTAGTAAATCAATCACCATTTTTAACACAAAAACAGGTAAAAATTAAGAGTCTAAATAAATGTATTAAGTTACATAATTGCTTAAATAGTGGTCACTAGATATAGTGTATCTTTCTGGTTAGCAAAAAGAAGTACGAAATTTTGTGAAGAGGACATATTTAGCTGCAAATCGACATGTTTTAGTGACCACCAATCAATGAGAATCAACTTTTTTTTAGAAATACAACTAAAGTACAAATGCAAACCAAGATTAACATTAATTATTTAAATCAAGATTACCTGCTTGCTGATTTAAATTGTGATTCAAATCAGTGAGTTAACTAACTTTGATTTAATTCAATCCACCGTGCCAGTGTGGCTTTTTAACTTTTCTTCAGTGCCTCCACTTCATCAGAACATAAGACAAAAACTCTGAAGGGGAAGAAAGGTGGGAGTAGGAATTTGTGAAGGAAATCATAGAAAAACCAGCTACTTAGTAACCAATTTCTTTTTCTTTGAGTATTGCTTGAACAGATTCCCTACTGGGAGATTACTGGTAGCAACAACTCTGTCGGAGTTGGGTCTGGAGTATTAGTTAAATAAAGACTGCAGGACTGCTCTTCCTAATTGGGCATCAAATCTGGAAGTCCAGTCAGGAGCTTAAAACTGAAAGAGAGTAGGACAAGAAGCTCCAAATCACCACACTACTGATCTGTGATGGAGACTCTTTACATATACTGTTAAAGCTGCTTTAAATTTAGTAAAACATGTTCTAAGACCTTTAGGAAATTAAACATCTGAAGTCCCATAGAAAATATCAATGAATAACCTAATTCACTTAGCCTCTGACCAGAGATTCCTTCTCCCACGTGATTTATCCTTATAAACTACAAATAACTAAGGTGATTTACAAATGGGCTGTGATCCGCAAGTGCCATTTTAAACACCTTCAAATAGTTTGGATTAAGGGGGTGTGAATAGCAGTGTGCACTGAAGTGCTGCACACGCAAACTAAAACATTTCTAGTTTGCATTATTGTAATCTTCGTCAAACAGGACTACATTAATGCAAACTAGGAACCGAATGTTAACCTATTGCTAATCTTAAAGTGTAAGACAATTTAAAAAACTAGCTTCTTTTTGTTAAGTATTTAACAAAATTTATTAATATTTTAAATAATCCTTTGTTGACATTCAACATGCTCACACCTTCATTTAAGGTGTTAAGACATCGCAGTAAATATCCTATATACCTCATAAGAATGGCCACCCTGGGTTAGACCAATGGTCCATCTAGCCCAGTATCCTGTCTTCCAACAGTGGCCAATGCCAGGTGCTTCAGAGGGAATGACCATAACAAGCAATCATACAGTGATCCATCCACTGTCGTCCTCTCCCAGCTTCTGGCAGTTAGAGGCTAGGGACACAGAGCACGTGGTTGCATCCCTCACCATCTTGGCTAATAGCTTCCAATAAAAATCAGGGAACAGCAGACTTTACATCCTTGTTAAAAACAAGCAGGAAAAAAATAGTGACTCACCCTCCCTTTCACGGTTTCTTTATAAAACAGAATAATAGAAAAGTAAGTCTAGAAGGGACCTCAAGAAGTCAAAGTCCAGCCTCCTGTGTGGCAGGACCAAGTAAACCTAAACCAATGCAACAGGTATTTGTCCAACCTGTCTTAAGACCCTCTAGTGACGGAGAGTCAACAACTTCCCTGGGAAACCCATTCCAGAGTTTCAATACCCTTATAGTCAGAAAGTTTTTCCTAATAGCTAACCTAAATTTCCCTTACTGCAGATAATGCTCATTACTCCTTGTCCAATCTTCAGTGGACATGGACAATTGATTACTGTCCTCTCTGTAACAGCCCTTAACACATTTGAAGACCTGTTATCAGATCCCACCCCGCCGCCCCAGTTTTCTTTTCTCAAGATTAAGCATGCCCAGTTTTTTTAAGCTTTCCTCACAGGTCAGGTTTTCTAGACCTTTTTATCATTTTTATTGCTCTCCTCTGCCCTCTATCCAATTTTTCCACATCTTTCCTGAAGTGTGGCACCCAGAACTGGACACAGTACTCCAGCTGAAACCTCACTAGTGCCAAGTAGAGCGGGACAATTACCTCCTATGTCTTACCCCTCAGAATGATATTGGCCTTCGCAACTGCATCACACTGTTGATGCATATTCAATTTGTGATCCACTATAACCCCCAGATCTTTTTCAGCAGTACTATTACCTAGCCAGCTACTCCCCATTTTGGAGTTATACATTTGATTTTTCCTTCCTAAGTGAAGTACTTTGCACTTGTCTTTATTAAATTTCATCTTGTTGATTTCAGACCAATTCTACAATTTCTCATTGTCATTTTGAATTCTAATCTTGTCCTCCAAGCCCTTCCAGTTTGGTGTTATTCTGCAAATTCTATAAGCATACTCTCCACTCCATTAACCAAGTCATTAATGAAAATACTGGCTAACACTGGACCCAGGACTGGCCATGTGGGACCTCACACTAGATATGTCCTCCCATTTTGACAGTGAAGCATTAATAACTACTCTTTCACTACAGTCTTGCAACCAGTTGTGCACCCACCTTATAGTCATTTCTAGATCATATTTCCCTAGTTTGCTTAGGAGAATGTCATGTGGGACTATGCCAAAAGCCTTACTAAAATCAAGATGTATCTATTTTACTGCTTCCCCACCATCCATGAGGCCAGTAACCCTGTCATAAAAAAACAAAAAAGGCACAAGCTCATTTTAAATAACCACACACACACACACACACACACACACACACACACCCCCCTTTGCAGGTCACATTTAAACAAAAATTATTTTAAAAACACTACATTATTACCTCCTCTGTAAGGGGCATAGACTAAGCCGTTCAGGGTAGGAAGTGTCTTCATGTCTATTTTGTAAGGTGCTGAGCACACTAACGACACTAAATACATAACATTATAAATATGACCCCAAGATTAGTGGTATCCAAGAGAAAGGATAAAAGAACTTTGCCTCCATTCAGGGAGGATGTCATTGATCACAAAGCACTGACTCTTGATCCACCACCTTCTGTACTCCTTTGCATCAAGGAGGCCATCTACCAGATTTCCTTTACCTCTAAAACAACAAACCTAGTAGTGAGTCTTACAGACATTGCTTGTACTGAATGCTGTATCTGCATCCTAGGTTATATGCTCAAAAATAGCCTTTTCCAAAAAGATGAACACCCCATTCCTGAAGAAGAATTGTTTCTTGACACAGAAGTTTTGAATGAGCTCCCCCATAATATCATTATGGTGTTGTCTGTCAGGATTTGTATTATGCTGTTCTAATTATGATTTAATAGCTGGATGAATCACTCTTTTTTAGTTTACTTATATCAAGCCTCCCTGAGCCTCCGTGTTTCTTGCAGTCAACTCCTCTAAATATGCTCCCCAACCTATGCCAGAGATGTCCAACACAATTACCTTCAATGGGAGACTGGGAAAAGGCAAATAGGATGTACTGCCTGCAGGCATTTTCCAAAACTGTCTACCCAAATCAGGGAGGCATAATCACTATGGGAGCAATGTCATCTCATTGCTGAAAAATGACTTGTCCCAGACATAGTTCTAATAGTCCCAACTCAATTTTTGCAAATGGAATTACGTAAGTGCAGGAAGCCATTAGACTCAGAAGCCTGAGGCAAAGCTATCTTGTGTGATGAGGCTGGGATCTGGCCAAGGTAACTACCTTCTACATTTTCTCAGCTCTTCCTTAAGGAAGGTAGGCAATTGCTAACTGGGAGTCTAGAACTGTTCCTGTAAAAGATAAGACAAGCTGATGTTAATTTGACTCTCACTGATGCTAAGTCCCAACAACTGGGTCAAGACACATACTTTTCTAAGAAACAAACGTGTACCTTAGCAAGACTGAGCGCATACCAACCAGTATTCAAGATACAGATATAAGATTACCAGAATGGCCAAGGATTTTTTTTTTTTTTTTTTTAAACATCCTTGGTGCTGAAAAAGACCAAAGAGAAGGATTTAATGTCGATAATGGTTGTTGCTCACACAAACACCTAAATGCTTTATGTGGGCTGATCAAATAGCTATATGGAAGCATGCATCCTTTAGACTGAGAACCACGGGTAGTTAGAGAGAGAAATATTGAGGTAAGTGTTACCACATTAAATCTGAACTTTCAAAAACATTTGTTTAGATCTAAGATCCAATATAATGGGTTCCCCCCTCCCCCGCTTGGAAATTATAAAGAAATACTGTTGAGGGATCTCTTTTATACTCTTATCTGAAGAGAAAATATCTTCATCCCTTAGAAGCACCCTGTGAGAGGATTACTTGAAAAGGCTGGAGAAGGATGTCTACCCTTCATTTTCATATCTGTGCTGGTGAAAGGTGATGAACAGATGTAGAAAAAGCACAGTACTGGTAGTATCAATCCATCTTTCCCACAGATTTCCACTAAAATGTCTTTAACATTAAACTAGAGGACCATCTCTAGACATGAGAGGCCAGGTTCTGTCTCCATGCCTATTCAATAGTTAGCTTATATGTTGAGACCGCCGCCAAAGATGTCAGTTTGTGCCTAATCAGATATGGTTTTCTGTGATGGGAAAACCTCTCCTAATAGTAACTGGACCAAGACCAACTCATTACATAAAAGCCAAGTAAGCTCTCAAAGCGTAACTACTTTTTCTCATTACCAATCTGAACTGGATTGAGATATACAACCTAAAGAGATGAAAGTCGTAATATCATATCATTCCACTCAGTCACCCAGTCCCACCTACACACCTTATGGAATAGATTTCTGTATATTTCAAATGATAAACTATTTTGTAAATACAAATATATGCAGGAATTATATTTCTTTTCACTGAAACTGCTAAACCTGTTAAGGGACCGAAGGGACAAAAACCACAAGGATCATAAACTAGTTAATAATCCATTAATACCTACTCAAGGTGCTGGGAACAGCCTAAAAATCTAAAATACACTTAAAAAGAAAGAGACAACAATGACTAATGAACATCAATGCAAACATGTATTAACCAATAAAAATACAACATCAGCAGTTTCTCTATTTATTTTTCAAACTAAAATTATAATCTGAAAAGCTGCATGACATCGCCTGTTCTTGTACCCTGGTAAGTAAACTCCTAAAACTCTACTGATGCAATAAATATAAAAATAGCATAACACTATCTCCAAAACATGTCAAAATAAAATCAGAACTAACACGTCCTTAATCATGTTTCATAACTTTAGCAAGTATACATATATGCATCATCTTTATGGGCTTGGCTATTTCAAAGTTTTGCAGCCTGTCACCCCATCCTGTACCTGAAGAGGATGTTTCTGACCTTCTGAGACTTGACACTACTTAGCCTTTTGAAAAATGCTGATGTGTTTATTTTTAATACTGTGAATAGCTGTTATGAAGATCTTCTGAGCTTGTGTTCAGAGGATTGTTAAATTATCTATCTCTTATTTAGGAAACTGATATATTGCTGTCAATGGGAGAATTATGAATTTTCTTCCTTTTATATTTTGGCACACCACAGCCCATCTCAGGGTGTTTTCTTTCTTCTCCTCCCCCTTCCCCTCCCCCCCCCAAATACATGGATTGAATGCACAGCATTAATCTTCATATATTATTCCTTTTCTTCATTTCTTGGAAATATCCTTAAAAATATCCTTGAAGACTAAGGAACATAAGAGATTTGAGAAATATGTGGGATCAGCACTTGGTGCCCTAGATGTTCTCTTGTTTTATCATCCTTCCCCTTCACATTCCCTGGCAGCTGTAATAAGGGTGTGACACACACGTACTGCTGGCAAGAGAATGATCTATTTCTTGGCCCAAGTCAAATGAGATGGGTAAAGATATAAACTATGTCACATGGCAGGACTCAGCATTCAGTGTATATTGTTACAGCAGCCACTACTATAGGGGCCATTCAAGATGATGATGACTTGTTATCCCCACGTCAAGTTTCTTAAAAGCCATCAGCTAAAGGCACAGTGAATACTCTGTTTACTGCTACAAACACTTTGCAGCTTCATTCTGATTCAACTGAATCAAAGACAAATTCCCTTAAGCAAAAATCCTCATTTTTGACAAATTATGGATTCTCCTTGTAAATTACAAATAATTGGAATTTAGGGCATGCCTACTCTTAAAACACTACAGCGGCACAATAGCGTTTTAAATGTAGACACTACCTACACTGGCAGGAGGGCTTCTCCCGTTGGCATAGGTAATCCACTTCCCTAAGAGGTGGCAGCTAGATCGATGGAAGAAATGCTGTCTACCATGAGGCTTAGGTCAGTATAGCTATGTCTCTCAGGGGTGTGGATTTTTCACACACCTAAGAGATGTAGCTATACCAATGTAAATTCCTAGTACAGAACGTACCTCAGTATTGTAGAATTTCAGCTGAGGAACTGGAAAAGAGTGCTAAGGCATTTAAGAATCAGATGTGAGGATTATCTGAAGATTTGGAATTGAGTTCTTCTAACAAATTACATTTTTAGAATTAATATTGCAAACTGAATTTATTCCTTCTCTCCAGATTCTTCAATATTTTAGAATCCTTTTAAAACATAAGCCACTCATTGCCATGCATAGCTATTCTATTTTAAAAAGAGCTTTGTGACTTTTCTGTCTGTCACCAGAAGAGATGGAATTGGGGAGTAATATGGAAGTGCAAAGGTATTCTAAATTAAAGAGAAAAATTAATTTCTTTCCAGATCTGTCCAGAGCCAAACTATCATGCCTGCAATCTGGTCAGTTTCTTTCAATAGTCACTGATGTGGTAACTCTTTTAAAGGATTGGCAAAAGAAGAATGATGATGAGGCTGATATTATTCTGAATATTTGGATAATGATGCTCTGATTTCATATTTCCTGAACATAAACTTTTAAGTTTCTAGACTGATAGTTGCTTGGGTATTTATACTTTAAAAAAAAGAGAGAGAGAGAGAGAGAGAGAGAGAGGCTCCTATGTAGCACTTACATTTTGGATGATTTGTGCCACTTAGGTGGTGTAAAGCAACTAGAAAGCCATCTTTACCAAGTCCCTCAAGTGAATACCAAAGTGGCATATAGCAGGCATAGCACTTTACACCAGCCACACTCCCTGCTCAGGGGACATTACCAGTGAGGCCAAGGAAAGGGTGCATAGCTAGAACACCACATATTAAAATCTAGCTCTAAATATCCAGATAACTCTGTAAAAGTCAGGACTTACAAACCTTATCCAAGATGATCAGCTATCTACATGTAAAGCTGTTTATTTGATGCAAATAACTGGAGGTAGGAGAGGTAACAGAAGTATCAATACCCCTACAGAATGTTAAAACATATTTCATTTACTTTTCAAAAACTTAAAACATCAGAGTTCCACATCTCTTGTTTTCTCATATAACGAGAGTCTTCTCATCATCAAGAGCCTGATCTGTCAAAATGTTGAGAGGCTTCCAACTCCCATCGGCTTACATGGGATTTGTGGATACTCACCACCTCAATGTACACCAAGTAACACAGTATTCCAGGAAATAGGTAACAGAATATTCTGTTGAAACTATGAAGGCTAAAACAAAGACTTTATCAATTCTTGCAACTTCTTCACTGTACAATCCAACAGCAAGGTAGTAATTGGCAGGGACAAAATTATGTAGCAATTAGGGCATGACAGCAAAAGCAAACAAAAACTGAAAATGGGTTCGACACTTCTGGTAACAAGCAGGTAATTATCACAGCAGCTTGAAAGGGGCATAATCAACCAAACTGACATCATCCCTCCCACATAACAAAACATGAAATCCCTTTATGTCCAATGTAGCTCTTACACACAGCTGGTAAATGCTGCTAGTCTAGTCTCCATGTCTGTATCGGTTTAGCAGCTGAGGTTTCATTCAGGCCATTTCAACAGTGAATTTTTTTTTAATTAAGGATAATCATCATTGTTAGCTGCTTTCATCCACTGTGAAATAGAAAGACTTAATAGATGGTAGTATTCTATGAAAACCCTTTGCTTTAATATGGAAACTTTTAAAAGAAAATTACACTGGAAGGAGGAGGCAAAGTTGTCTGGCTAGAAGTCACAATAAATCTTCACCTCCCCAGCTACCCTCCGAAAAAAACCAGAAAGAAAAATATTGTTAAGGCCTGGTCTACACTTACTGATAAATTTGGCAGCAGTCGACAAGAGTTACGCAAGCTGTTAGAGTAGCTTGCGTAACATATGCTGACTTCCTAAAGTCTGTTCTGCATGCAGTCTCCACTACACTGCGCCAACGGGAAATGCGTACCTGTCGATGCAGCGTTACTCTTTTTTCGGAGGTGGTTTTATTGAATTGACTTCCAGATCGTTTGAGTGGGTCTTCACTTCTGCTCAATCGAGCTGGATAAATCGATCTGACAGCAACGAATTTGCTGCCATCAGTGAAGACATACCCTCTGTATAAAAACTGAAAGTTGTTGCTCATGAACTGTTGAATTTTTACTATTGAATTTCATCTTCAACACATTTTTAAAACTTCAATTGCATTATGAAAAGATATTATTTTATTTAACCTTTGAAAAAAATGGCAGTACTTGAACTGAATAGAGATTTATTTATTTCATCATGGGTTTTTCTATTGTACTTATCACCACAGTATCTGACTGTATCCCAAACAATAATGCATTTATCTTCACCATAACCTTATGGAGAAAGGTAGTATTACTTTACAGGTAGGGAACTGAGACACAGCATAACCTTGTCAATACCATCCATGAATTTGCTGTCCACTATCACCCCTTGGTACCTTTCAGCACTACTGTATCATCCCAGGTTTCTCACTTTCATTATGATTTCATTTAGATTCCCCTCCAGCTCCAGACTCAGTAGTTTACACTTTCCCAAATTAAATCTCATCTAGTTATTTTCTGTACATGTTTCTAATTTGTCTAGGTTTCTTTGTATTTTTTTCTCTCTCCTGGTGTTGGCAGAACAGTTTAATGTAGTATTGTCTGTCAGTATCATTAATCTGCTGTTTTCTTCTTCTTCTTCCAATTCATTAATGAAGATGTTAAATGAAAATGAAGCAAAGATTGATCCCTGCAGTCCTGCATTAGCCATCTCCCCCAACTCAATACAGCTTTTTCTTTTAGGACGTTTTCAATTCACATTGGCTAAGAAAGGAACAATTCCAACCTCATCTGAATAATGCCTAAATTTGTAGTAATTTTTCAAGAAACATTTCATACAATTTCATCATATGCTTTAATGGGAGTCTACTGTATTCCCTTCATACCCTAAGGGTATGTCTACACGATGAACACTATACTGGCACAGCTACATTGCCTTAGCTATGCTGGTATAACCCCATAGAGTAGATGCAGCCTATGTTGAGAAAAGCATTCTTCCATCAACCTAGCTGCACCTGCGCTGGGGGTTAGGTCAACATAGCTATGTTGGTATAGGGTGTGAATTTTTCACTACTGTGACCAACATAGCTATGTCAACTCACTTTTAAGGTTGAGGCCAGGCCTTAGTTGCAAGCCCTACAAACAACATACATACATCACCAGTGGCACTATTTTCCTTAAAAGCATAGTAGGTGCCACACAACTCAGACAGAAGTACAAAGAAAATAGAGCTAGAGCTAAGAAATTTTTCAGATGAACTATTTATTCATCTGGGAGCGGGGAGATCTGGGTTCAAATCCCTGCTATAGAGCAAGGATTCGAACCTGAGTCTCCCATGTCTTATGGAATGCCCTAATCACTGGGTTATTGTGGGAGGAGCATGGCATGTCCCCCTCCTCCCCCATCTTGTTTTGTGAATGTAGCCCTTTAAAGATGCACAGAAACAACACATTTTGGGTTGAATTACATTTAACTCAACCCAAAAAAGGACTTTTTCAACTTGACAATGCTTTTCAAAATGTTCAGGTTCAGTTGAACCCAGAACTAATTTTTTTGTTGTTTTTTTTTGCAAGGGGAGTGTTGACTGAAAACATCAGTTATTCACTTAGTTATAAATGAAAAATTATTCAGACTTTCAATACATTAACAACCTATTGCAAGTTTCATTTTCCACAGACAGGACAACATTTTCAAAAATGGGAGCCAAAAATTAGGCTCCTAAAGGTAATATTTTCAAAAGCACCTAAGTGAATTAGGAGCACAACTCCCACTGCATTCAAACTGCAAACCCTGATGAAGGAGTAGAGCCTGATCAAAGCAGTTCAGCTATCTTGACTTGTAAGAGTTCAATATATTGGAAGGAGAGTTGGTTGTAAATATATCAAAGGTTATTTGCTTATCAGTTTTAGGTATGAGTTCATGTTATTTGCACAATAAGGATGTTACTAAGGCCCAGGTATTGTTCAGCACAGATGAATCATTTTAAGCATGAAATGTCTTAGTAGAAAAAAATATCTAATAAAAAATCTCAAATTCTACTAACAATTAGGAAAATGATAAACAAGCATAAAACATCTGTTTTAGCAATTTAATTCCATAAAATGGGAAGTTAAGAATTAACAAATAAATAAACTGATTTACATTTAAAAAAATCAATTTAAAAATAATTTAAGTTTGTTTTTTTTAAATTCACCTTGGTTGAGGAGACTACTTGCCTTTAGCAAGCATCAGCATAGCTGTGAAGATTTGCTATATGGTTTTGTTCTTACAGATACTTCCAAGAAGTCAGACTGGCTCCTACGACAAAAATCAAGGAGGGCCTCATGGTCAAATGACCTTGCCACACCAAAATGACTCACAAGATTTCAACACTGACCAACAAAACTTTAGTAATCAGAATACAGTCCCACTGAACTAAGGTGGTTTTCTGCTCTATGCCCACTTGGTATCTGGTCAGATGGCATTTTGTGATTGGATGAGATCAGCTCTGAGAATTTGGAGTACTCTCCCCTTCTCCCTCAACCTCCTCTCCTTCCCATACACCACACCTTTTAAACAAATTTTAATTAAAGAGACATCACTGAAAGAATGTCTCGTTTAACGTGAACTTTTTAAGGATGGCTGAAAATGGTACACCCCAGATCTCTGCTACTCCAAAAAGGGCCCCTATCCTACGACGTAGGAAAAAATAACAACAATCAATTTTGAGACAGATCCAAAAGGTTCAGGTCCAATAACTCTGGCCTATGAGCAGCAGAATAAATGGATGAGGCTTCCTCTAATACAGGACCTGGAGTTGTCTTGCTTGCTTGCTTTTGGCTCCCAGAATGAAAGTAATGTGGCTGACCTCCCTTGAAGGACACGTTTTACATACAAACATCGAGTAATGTTTTATTGTAGGTGGTACAATATTTAAACCTAAAGCACTATGAAGAGATCCAAGTAGAACACATAATTTACAGTATACTACAACTTTAAACTTAACTAAACTTTAAACTTAACTAAACACAGAGACATGCATGCGCTCACACACTCTTATATAGTTAGTAAACTAAAAATTTTATGGTCTGATTTTCAGAAGTACTGAGTATCCAAATCTGTTGTTAACTTAACTGGAAGTTGAAGGTGCCTATCTTATCTTGGAAAAAAAAAATCACTGGATTCACACCCCAGTATCTGCATACCTCAACAGTTGAACAGTTCTCAGATTGGCAAGGCACAGCATGAGAGTCCTTTGGAAGCGGGGGAGGTTATAAAAAGGAGAGGGGAAAAAGGTCAAGACAGATACAGCAGTCACCATTAAAAAGTCAAGATTTGCCCAATGACACAAATTACCTCTCTGAACGTAAGTGAAAACTGTTGGTAAACTCCAACTTTTTAACATGAACCACTGTAATAAATATGTATGTTAATTTGTCTTCCAATCAAGCAAAGGCTTATTCAAATGAGTAATCTAGGATTTAAACAATCAAGTAAACACAATAGTAAAAACCCACCAGTTTCACGGCCTGAGAGAGTGTTACCATACAAGATGTATGCAGAGAGGAACACTTAATGCCCTGCACCATTAAGATGGCTCTCTAGTGGCCTCCCTTTCTCTTCCACGCCTTCAATTTCAAGGGTTGCTCTTTGTGAGAAGTATGACAAAAAAAACCTAGAACATGAAAAATTTCAAGTCATTGTGAAGGCATTTTTTGCTAACTAAAGAAAAAGACAAATTTTGAAGTATAAAACAACTTTTAAAAAAGCAGTCCTTTGGTACTGAAATTTCTTATGCTTGATCCCAGCCAAAATGAATGACTGAGAAGATTTCAGAATTAAACGTACAACTAGATCATATCTACAGCATCACTACGTAAAACTAGTTCAAAGCCCTGAAAATGCCATTCTGTGTCTACCCAACAACTTACTTATTTTATTTTTTTAAAAACCTTGAAAGTTATTCCAGCATACTTTAAAAAAAAAAAAAAAAATGAAATAGAATTCTCATGGAAAGAATTAGGGTACTCCATAATCTTCTGAAAATTCTAAATAAAAATAGACTTATGTCTCCATATATTTCAGCAAGCACAAAATTGCAACCCCAGTATCTAGTGCCTACTTCAACATTACGTAAACTAAATTCCTTTGTTCATTTCATTAGTGGAACCACCCTGCAACATGCGTTGGTGGACTGATGCACTACTTATGGACATTTGTTATTGAAGTTCACAGATCAAATCTTCAACATTAAGTCAGTTTTCTGGATGTTTTTATCAAACAGTCGGCTTTCTGAGCAGAGGAAACTGTCACATACCTCCTAATAGTCTACTGCAAACATAAAAGTTAAATCTTTTTAAACAGCTATTTGTTGCTTAAGAGAAGCAACAGAAAATGTTGAGACTGATCAGCTCTTCAACCTAGTAACTAAATCAAAAGAAAATGCACTTAATAGGAAATGTCACTCAACTAAGGGCGGTCTACACTAGTTAGGTAAACAACGCAGCTTACGTCAAACTAATTACGTCAATGTCTATACTAAAGCTTTCCTCCCACCGATGGAAGTGCCCTAGTACACCAACATAATGACTTCACCTCCACGAGAGGCGTAAGGCTTGTGTCAGTGTAAACAGGGTGCACTGTCTGTGTAGACAGTGTGTCCCTTACATCCGCTGTTGGCTATCTTGTCAATTTCAGGGCGGTAGTGGTGACATTGACAAGAAAGTCTGGGGGCTTCTCCCGAACCCCCTGTGGGCTTTGGACCTGCTCCTGGCTGGGAGTGAAGCAGTTAGCTGTGAAATTGACATGGCTTCCCAGACAGAGGGGTGAGAAGCAGGGCAGCTGGACCCCACTCCCAGGGGCAAGAGGCCCTGGGCAGCCTCCCCTGCTGCCAGCGGAAACGGGGAGTGGGGGGGAGGGGCAGCTCGCTGGGAGCCTGTGAGCCTGTTGGGCAGCTGAGTTCCTGGCAGGGAACTGCTAGTGGAGCTAAGAGACTGGACTCTCAGCTCCCCACACTCCCATCTTAGGTTGGTGGAAGCACTCCTGGTGAGGACATGCACCACCAACCCAAGGAGGGTAGTGTGAACATGGACCACCGTGGTAGCTGTAAGTCGACCTGTATTAGTAATGTAGTAATTAGTATTAGTATTGTATTAGTAATGTAGACATACCAACTACTGACAGACACTACGGATCTAGAATACTGGTCCCTTTCAATCAAGCAAAGTTAGTTTCAGTATACTGTTAACCCTGGAACCTGAGTTCTAAAACTTGAAACTTAACACAAGTTATTGTTTTTGCAGATATATAAAAGTAATAGGAGTCTGACCCGTGAATTATTTTTATTATATATGTTTCTAAAAGCACTTGTATAATGCTTTAAAAAGTTAATGGAGAACACTGAAATTACTGGGCATGTGATTTTAGAAAGTTAAAAACTAGAATAGGGGACACTTACTGAATTTTATATTGTGGATTAGTGGGTCTATATTTGGGAAATAAATATATATAAATCATAACTTATTAATGTCCTCTGAGTGAAATGTACCTATACTATTTAATGTATTAAATTACTACATCAAAGAATACTACATTAAAATAATTTAAGTAACATTTATGCTTAAAAAAGATCATGTAAGTCAGAATTTAAAACTAAATATGACGCCATCTTTAGTAACAAGTGCATTCTAGTAATTATATTTTACAAACTGAAAAACCCAAAAATATTGACTATACTGCTACTAATATGCTCTTCAATGCAGAGATCATGAAATCTCTCTTGGGAAGATTTCAAATACACCATTCATTCAAATACTTCTGAGAATCACAATAAAAAGATTAAAAACATTCCCAAAAGCAATTTTATGAAGAGATTTAAAAACATTTTAAAAACCACCTTTCAAAAAAGTTTCAGTTACTTTTATATCTTTTTAAAAATATTTTATAAAAACAATATTTATTCTATGTAGCATAGGCGTACTACAGGCAAAAAGAGTATAAGGGCTGACAGCTTAGAGATTTTCAGGACAATCCAGTAATGACTCATCCTATTTTATATATGGAGCTTGCATGAAAAAATAGTCAACTGGCATTCTTTACAGATCTACTAAGCTTCAATCTAGTGTTATTTCTTGCACAAATGTTCTAACATATTGCAGTTAAGTATACTAATGAATTAATTTTTGAAGGAAAAAAAATACACAAAACAATCCGAATGTCATGTCTTGTACATGCAGTAAAATTATGCTCACTTCCAACAAATGCTCCAAGATGGCTGCTAATAAAATAATCTTAACTATACTATGCACAAACCTAGCTAAACTAAAAATTCCTCATACTGTTCCACACAGCACATTTCCGTGCCTGTTGCAATAATGAATTCACCATTAACTACTCTGCCAAACTGACTTCACTGAAATTGTTCAAACAACTCTTGATGGATATAAAAAAGTATTCTTTTTTTAAAGTTGCTGCTGAGAACCCTAAAAAGCATTATTTTGGATCAGCCCTTTAGAAGCATTATTCGAACACACTGAAAAATATTTTAAGTTGTTTTTTAGCTGTTCTGTTGTACTTCAACAAAATTCCAATAAACTGTAACTGCCACATAGACAAAACTAACTCTAAATGGATTGGACTGTTATAGTGAGGCATTTCTATAATAATTCAGTATTTAAAAAATGTCTTCCAGTTAAAGGAATTTACTTTAACTGCCTGATACTTTCCAAGTCACTAAAAATGATGTGGTTGATGCACTCTCAAGCAGCAATTTACTTCTTTTTATTACAATTATCTATGTATTTAAATGTTCATGAAAGATGCCAGAAACAAAATTTCAATCTCTCTCCTCTGGCTATAGAATAAGCTGCAGTAATGCAAGTTTCTCCACACTGCTCTATGAAGAGCCTCAAATCTAACCTGGAAAGACCAACTCCAGGCATGAAAGGACTGTCTAGCATTCATGCCCATTCAGCCTTTTGCCTCCATGCTAAACTACCAATATGGATACCAAATTAATATCAAATGTGGTAGTGGTTTTAGAGATGTGGACACCTGTCCTCTTGAAACCAAATTGAGACTCATTTCACACAGTGGGATACACAGCCAGTTGATGGTAGAAACCCTCATTTATTACTGACCTGGGCCAAATTCAAAATAATAATCTAGGTGAAGATGCTGTCTTCTATTTTCAATCCCTTAGCACATTCAATTCTCCAACAATTTAATTCCTAAAACTGATCTATTTCTAGATACGTCCACATATGCAAGTGAAGCCAGTTCCTGCTTTATGCCAGTTACGTGATTTCTCTTCCCCCCTGGGATATATACTTTCCAGCAACTCAGATGTTTCCAGCACAGGAATTCCCCATCCCTGCTGCATCCATAATTTTTTTCTTTTAAAAGGCACTTCCAAAGTAGCATAGCTATCACGTACCAAATTTCTAATTTGATAACATCCCAACATAAAAATCAGATATATGAAGTTCCATAGTATTCTCCATAGCCACTCATCTATAGAATACTGACTCAGAAACAGGATTCACAATTTGTCCAAATTCCAAGTATCATCTGAACTCTATGGTGCCCTCACCCTAACATAACAGCCTACCATCAGGCTTCTACAACTACAACATGGTCCCAATAGGTTTATTTTAGTAGGTAGCTCTCAATCTTCCACTGATTTTACTGATATCTTTGAACTGGATCTGAACCTTTTAGTCTACAGATTTGGGGAATACTGAACTCCGTGTTTCAGGAAAAACAATTCTGGAGACTGATCCAATCTGCTACCTCCAGACATAGCAACAATTGTAGGGCTTCTCCTAGAGAGCACAGTTAAGTCTACCTGATCATGTACTGGAGTCCTGCCTCTTCATTGTTCTGTGATTACTATTTATATAGGGGTGGTTACGGAATGTTACCAATTTAACATGACTAGGTCCCTGTCCCAAGATGCTTACTATCTAAATTAAACTAATACAACAAACTTTGGTAGATAGTGAGGAAGGTACAGGAAAAGAAGAAAGAACACAGTCAACAATGGAAACTAAATATTTATCTTCAGAGGAGAGTATTGTTTTCAATGAAAACAGACTCTATGTTGTATTTCTTCTGTCTGCAGATGAGGAATGAATAGCTCCCCCATAGCAGTCACCAATTTTACAGGGTCAGAATCAATGATCAAGATTTCCATCATGAAGTGGAGTCATTAGATAACTCATTCAGCTACTTTATGGCAGTGTTAAATCAGAGTCATCATCCAGACCTGAATCTTTCATGAAAAAGTAAAGCAAATAAACACTGTGCAATTGCTCTCTCAGCAAGCAAATCCAATACAGTAAATAAGATTGTCACTTCTTCAGACTGAGAGAAAGAAATGTATAGTACTCTGGAGACTGCAAGAAATCTTAGGAACTCTTCCTGGTATTCCAGGTTCCCTACTGCGAGAACCACTTGTTTGTTATTTGTTATGCTTTTTTGAAGAAGCTATCTGTTTTTCTGAGTAAGGGGCCTGCAGTCTCCCACCAGAAAAAAAATCTCTTGCCTTTCAGTGGGCAACTTTTTTGCCTTGACTTCTATCAACACTAGCTGCAAGGATAATTGTGAACTGCATTTATTTCTTGTTCCCTGGATAGGTGGTAGCAATTTTCTTGATGAAAAAATAACCACAAGAGCAGAAAGCTGTCCCTCACACATGCAAGCCTTTGATTTCAGTAGAATCTAAGTTTTATTTAAAAAAACCTCTCCTTCCAAACAATTTTTTTGAATTCTTCTGATAGTTCAACTAAAAATGGACTCTCCTGGTCACCAGATTACTTGATATAACCTTAGCAGATAACACAAGCATGTCTTTTGTCAGCTCATTTCAGAAAGCTAGCTGGTATCTTGCTCCTCTCTACTAACTTGCAGTAATATCCAGCTCCAGTAGATAAGACGACACTCAGTTTCTCTACACATTCTACCATTACTTTACCCTTATACAGAATCGACATTTAACTGAGATCCCAAGTAGGTGAAAACTGACTGCTGTCTAGCTATTTGTCTAATGCATCTCACAGTGAAACATTTCCTCACAGCAATAAGAAGCATGTCTAAGATGTACTATGATATCAACCTGAGGAGGACACCAAGACTATGTTCATGTACTAAAATGTCCCCTCTACCTGAGACAAATGAGAGTGGCAAAGTTTTATTTAAGTTCCTTGTAACTGCCTTTAGCTCAGAGGACTCCACAAAAGCATCAGAAGAATAGCCCTTTCTCCTTGGAGAAGTTTCTGAAGGGACTGATTTACAACCTATTACCTATTTTTCTATTACTAAGTAAGTCTCCAAATTCTTCTTCAGAGCAGGCCTCCTATTCCTTAGCTGTAAGTCCATGTGCTTTACTAGGGGACCCAGAAAAGGAGCTGCGCTCCAAACACATTTCTTGGCCTGAGCAGAAAATGATGGCAGACAAGTTGGGAGCAGTTGTGAGGTTGGACTTTGGATGGTCCTGTCTTCAAAACCATCCAACCCTGCACCATTCTGCTAAGATTTAACACAAAACAATGTGATTTTTGTCAACACACCTGTGACATCAGGAGTAAAATTAAGTATCAGAAAAAGGCTGCAAAAGAAACCAACACAAAATTCTGTGATTAATTACAGCACAGACAACCTTACTGAAGTCAATGGAAAGTCAGTGCAAATCCTAGAATACTTAAGGAGCTGACTGAGGAGATACCTGACCCATTAGCAATTATCTTCAAAAATTCATGAAAGACAGGAGAGATTCCAGAGTACTGGAAGAGAAGACTGAGGTGGGGAGATAAAAGTTTTCAAGTACATAGAAGGTTGTTTTAAGGAGGAGGGTGAAAAATTTGTCTCAACCTCTGAGGATAGAACAAGAGACAATGGGCTTAACTTGTAGTGAAGGAGGTTTGGGTTGGACATTTAGAAAAACTTCCTAACTGGCAGGGTGGTTAAGCACAGGAACAAATTGCCTAAGGAGGTTGGGGAATCTCCGTCATTGGAGGTCTTTAAGAACAGATTAGACCACCACCTGTCAGGAATGGTCTAGTTATTACACAGTCCTGCCTTGAGTGCAGGGGACTGGACTAGATAGCCTACTGAGGTCCCTTCCAGCCATACGCTTCTATGATTCTTTGAAAGTTAGCCTCACTCTTCAAGTAGCAAGAAAATGTGAGAGAACATGCTTGCAATGCACAACTATACAACCAGTCATCCAGTTCTCAGTAGTTTTTGACTGTGCAGAACAACAAGAAAATTGGCTAATATCTTCAACAGTTGCATCATTATTCAAAATACTACAAAAAATAGAGGCTGGACTGCCCAACTCTTAATGCTGTTGGAGGGCATTCACTCTCATGAGTAATCCCTTTGATTTCAATAGAATTAAGTAAATGGTCACCAGCACAAGTAAGGACTGTACACTAACCTTCAGGACCTGATCCAAAGCCCATTAAAATCAAAAGAAAGTCTCTCACTGACTTCAGTTGTCTTTGGATTAGGTCCTTAGTGCCTTATAGAATACATTATCTTGATTAGAAATTCTATTAAGCTATACAGTACATATTAAAAGACAGTTCTTTATTTGGAGGTTTAGGTGCACTACCAGTGAAAATATTTAGGTAGCACTGGAAAAGCTATGTGCACAAGATATTTTAACATGTTAAGATTATCCTGCAATGAGAAAATGAACAAAAAGAGTCTTTTATACTTGAATTCCAAAAGCAAGCTCTACCATCAATTCTTGAGAGCACCACTTCCTCATCATAATGCTAGCCATAATCAGAAACTACACATCAATAAATTAAACTAACATTGTACACAAAAGTCAAACAACACTTTAGAAAGTTTTGGATGATATTGGGGGAACAGTCAACATGGCTTCTGTAAAGGAAAATCATGTCTCACCAATCTATTAGAATTCTTTGAAGGAGTCAATGAACATGTGGACAAGAGTGATCCAGTGGACTTTGTAGTGCACTTGGATTTTCAGAAAGCCTTTGACAAGGTCCCTCATCAAAGGCTCTTAAGCAAAGTACACAGTCATGGGTTAAGAGGAAAAGTGTTTTCATGGATCAGAAACTGGTTAAAAACATAGGAAACAAAGGGGAGGCATAAATGGTCATTTTTCACAATGGAGAGAGGTAAATAGCAGGGTCTCCCAAGGAGCTGTACTGGGACCATGCTGTTCAACATATTCATAAATGATCTAGAAAAAAAAGGGGTTCATAGTGAGGTGGCAAAGTTTGTAGATGATACAAAACTACTCAAGATAGTTAAGTCCAAAGATGACTGCAAAGAGATATTAAGAGATCTCACAAAACTGAGTGACTGGGCAACAAAATGGCAGATGAAATTCAATGTTGATAAATACAAAATAATGCACATTGGAAAACATAATCCCAACTATACATATAAAATGATGGGGTCTAAATTAGCTGTTACCACTGAAGAAAGGGATCTTGAAGTCATTGTGGATAGTTCTCTGAAAACATCTGCTCAGTGTGCAATGGCAGTCCAAAATGCTTACAGAATGTTAGGAACCATTAAGAAAGGGATAGATAATAAGGCAGTAAATATCATAATACCTCTATATAAATCTATGGTACGCCCACACCTTGAATACTGCATACAGTTTTGGACACTCCATCTCAAAAAAAGGTATATTACAATTGGAAAAAGTGAAGAGAAGGGCAACAAAATTATTAGGGAAATCGAACAGCTTCCATGTGAGGAGATATTAAAAAGACTGGGATTCTTCATCTTAGAAAAGAGACAACTAAGGAGGGATATGATAGAGGTCTTTAAAATCATGACTGGTGGGGAGAAAAGGAGTTAGGAAGTGTTATTTACCTCTTCATGTAACACAAGAACCACGGGTCACCCAGTGAAAGTAATAGGCGGCAGGTTTAAAGCAGACATAAGGAAGTACTTCTTCACACAATGCATTCTCAATCTTTTAAGCTCATTGCCGAGGGATGCTGTGAAGGCCAAAAGTATAACTGGGTTCAAAAAAGAATTAGATAAGTCCATGGTCCATCAATGACTATTAGCCAAGATGGTTAGTGATTCAACTCTATGCTCTGGGTGTCCCTAAGCCTCAGACTGCCAGAATCTGGGATGGGACGACAGGATGGATCACTCAATAATTCCCCTGTTCTGTTCATTTCCTCTGAAGCATCTGGAACCAGCCACTGTTGGAAGACAGGATACTGGACTAGATTGGCCAAGGGTCTGTCCTTTAGACCTTTACCTAACCCATCTTTGTACATCCAAAATACTGCTGCCAAAACAGTCTCTCTGATCCTTCATTTAAACCATATCATGTCCCAATCTGACTCACTATATTGGCTCCCTACTGTGCTGCACATCAAGTTCAAATTTCTAGCCCTGGCTTTCAAGGCACTACATCATGCAATCCCTGGCTGCCAATATTGCTGAACTGATCTCCTTTCACATTCCCTCCATTCCATATTCTCTGCTTTGCCAATAACATTGGACTCTTTTCACACTGTCCATCAGGCTTGCAAATACCTTCAAAAATCTATTGGTCAACCTTTCACCCTTGTCTGATTCAAACCACTCCTAAAGACACTTCTCATTTTTAACTAAGGAATTATGCAGAACTCCCACAGTTACATTAGGTAGGACTTTAAGAGTTTGGAAAAAACAGAACTGCTTATGCTTCAGGTCATAATCCAATCTCTAACTGATCCCCTATGGAAATTATTATTCCATAATTGCCCACTTCAGAGTTTCTTGCACCTTTCTCCAAAGCATGTGGTATTGCTCACCAGAAGAGACAGAATACTGGATTAGATGGACTATTATTCTGAACTAGTATGGCAAGACCTTTGTTCTCACGTGAACAAAAACAGACATATATTCATGTCAATGGTATAAGTGTATAATTTAAATAACCAATTATCCATATATCCATATGCTATGTCTTTTCTTGCCCCCTCCTTCTTGGTGTATGAGATACTCTCACTTGTCTGGGAAGTCCATCTTTAGATTGCAAGTTGGCTGAGACAGAGACCTATCTGTTTTGTGAAGAATACCAGTGACAACTATAAAATGATAAGCAATAAAAATCCATACTCATCTTTCCTCACAGAGAGAACTCCACTGAAGTAATCTGAACACCCTTACAATCTGGGCATGTAGATCCTTCTGCAGAACTGGGGCATCCTTTTAGGCATGACAGTGAACAAGGGTAATAAAATCCAAGAGTGGGAAGAAAGTACACACTTTGCAATAAGACCATACAACTACTCAATCTAGGCATGTGCACTTCTCAATAGTATTTAAAACGAAACAACTCATTACTGAAAAAATATTACATCTGCAAAAACTGAGGTCTAGTTTGAAAATCCAGGGCTTCTGTTTCTATCAGTGTGCAATATTTAATTTTGATATTTAATTTTACTTTTCAATATTGTGACAATTAGAATGAAAACATAGGTTAAACTAGCCCATCACACTTTTCCCACCCAGATATAGTATTGTAAAAGCACCATTAGCACAAACCACACTAGTTCAAAACAACATTTAAGGTAAGAAGAAAATTTGTTGAGCACCATCTTACTATGACTAACTTTTAAAGCATCATTGATGGATGAGGTCAAATATCCTTAGTATACACAAAATTATCTCCCATTGAGGTTGGCATTGCATGTGCACAGCAAGAGGAAAATAAATCCTATACAATGCACTGTACAGTTTTATTACTTTGATATGTTTTCAAAAGCAGACAAAGACATTTCTTCACAAAACAGACAGGTTTCCTAGATAAAAAATTGGTCTGTTTGGTTATGTAATTAAAGCCGTCATGTTTTGCTACTTATTTTAGTACTTGTTTTTACCCTAAAAAGTCCAGCACTGAAAATACCTAAACAAAATTTAGTTAAGCATATATTTGTTTGCTAAATACTTTCCACTAACGCAGATCCCCCACAGAAATAAGGTTTAACTAACTTTATTTAAATTTACATTGGATTACCAGATAGAAACATTTAAGACACCCATTAAACTGAAAACTCTCCCTTGACCTTCCCTATGATGTGGCTCTCTCTCCACCATAATATTTTCCTTGCCATCCCCTTCCAAACTCCTAAGGACATTTCCTGGTTCACTGAAGGTATCCCGGAATGTACCACTATGACATAGCAAATACCCTGGATTGCAATGAGACATCAGATATCTGTGATATCACATTGTGGGATATTACCAGTGAACCAGTTTGTGCCAAAAAGATTTCATTGAGGAAAAATAGAATTATAAAAGACTAGCTAAAGGCACATGGTCAACTTATTTAAAAAAGCATTCTTCTCTGTGAAAATGCATTAGTCACTATTGTTACCTGTAACTCCTAAAATTACTAGAACTGAAATACAGATTGGAGAAAGAAATATTTCTATATTTTTTCAGTTTGCTTACACTGTGCATTTGACAACACTAGGATAGTCATGTTCCCCGCTTTCCTGTGTATAGCCATTTCCCTTTTTTGTTTGGCTGAATTCTTCACACTCAAGTACGGAGAGAAAGAACATTTAAAAAACTAAGAAAATGGGACCGTAAAACCATAGAAAAATTGGCAGAGCAGTAAGGGATGGAGGTGGGGGAAAAGTACTTCTCCTCCCCCCCCCCCCTTTTTTTTTTAAACCGACTAGATTTCAGGTTGGCAATGTCCCTTTAAAAAAACTGCTGTGATAAACAGCCCCTACAGTCTGGTCAGAAGATGTAATCAAAGAAGAAATTCATACATGACATTTTATTTTGGCTATGCAGTTCCCCTTTAAGAAAATTTTTCTTCAGGGAAATGTGGTGAATAATCACACACTAAGGAAGCATACATTCTGTGATCACATTCCACTGTCATGACAAAAATTGTCAAATGCCATAATGCCAAATAAACAAAACAAAAAAAAGTTAATGAACAATTTCAATGCAGAATAAGTAATATTTCATTATTCTAGGACATAAGCGAACAGAGTACGTAAGTGTGACAAAGATATTATTCTGGATTCCCAATATACTCAAAGCATATTATCAGAAGGAAAGGATGCTTGTGACGGATGTGTTAAAAGGAGCATGTATCAACTGCTTTCAAAACATTAAGAAACAAAATGTACAGTACTCTTTAATGAGACATTAATGAATGGTTAGCATGGATGCAGCTGCATCACATTAGCACTTTGTTGATAAAAGTATATCTTGTCTTCCATCTCCAATTGTCTTATAAGCACAGTGGTTAAAAATATTTGCACTAAGTAGGCAGTGAATTAGTTTTTTCTACAGGAAGTGTGCATTTTATTATGCATGAACTTAGTACACTAAGTATTTACAGTACGCTGATGTGCAATGACTATAACGATACTTAGCATTTCTGCTGTTTAATTTTATTTATTTGAGCATATATTATGTTTCTGTTCATTGAGAGCCTTCAGATGTCTGTATATTTGCTTTAGTTTTGCAATAGCAAAATTGTCCATTAGTCTTTTGTATTTTCAACAGGCATAATAAAATGTGACTACTTTAACACTGGCATAAGGCCCTAAAAGTACCCCTTCTGAACAATGCAAGAATCACACTACACTACAAAGACTGAAAAGACAAATAATAAAAATTACACATACCCTCATGAATGTGTTTCAAACATACAAGGAATCTGCTAAATTATTTAACAAATGTTTCACTTGCCAACTGTTTGATATATAGTATCTAGCATTAGTTATATGACAAAAGTCATAGTTTAAGAACAGTAGGGATACTAAATTAACTGGGCCACAAGCACAACATTAAAACATCATTCAACAGTTCTTCTTTCTTACAGTTGTATCAAATTCGCTGAACCTAACCAGTTACATAATGCATTCTTTGATTTATGACCTATTTGTTCATTGCTCATAGATTAAAATATAAAATGGTTTAAACATCCAATATGTGCTGAATTTTCAATATATTTTAAGAACAGGTCATCTTTTCATTTTTCTGATTTTTAACACTATTATGAGCAGGAAAAGAGATGGGGAAGAGAATCTAAAATTCTGTAGACATACTATATTTTAAAATTATGTGAAAATGTTTAAGCTTGCATTGTTTTACAAGAATAACTATGTGCATGTGTCGGATATTTAAGAAATATACAGAAGAAATAATCCTACTCCCTACTGTACTTTTTTTAAGTTTCAGGACACCCCTGCCCTCAAGTGAAGGAGAGAAAGAATAAATAAAACTAATTTTATTAGCCTATTTAGGCCGTGTAAAAAAACCAGGTATTTGTTTTTAAAAAAGAACATGTCCATTGTACATACATACACTTAGAAACAAATGACTGGATTATTGGTCATATAAAACTTGTCAGTCCTAAACTGTCCTGGATTTGATGGTTGAAGATGCTCTAATGAACGTGCAACTTGGACTGATGTCTGCATTTTGATTTCGGGAGATGGATTTTGACCAAAGGGTGTGAAAAATCTCTCTGTCGTGTCAGTGCCACCGCAGCACTCCTGATAAGTTTCCAACCTAGCGCCTAAGGTCCCACTTCCCCTCCTTCTGTTGACATCCCCATCTGTCTCCATAGAACTGCCACGCCGATCGCCGCTCACGGCCCCGTGCCGCCTGTCACATTCTGCCCTTTAATACAAAGAAGTTAAACGCCAGATACACTCACCCCCCGCGAACTGGTTTTGCACAACATAATCCAGCGCCGGAGAACCTCTCACAAAACCTCTCTGGAAAACGGAGCGGCTGGCATCGGTGCCCAGGCGGGTTGTCCAGAGGCAGGAGAAGTTATTTACATGTTACAATCCGAGCCCAGCGTCGTGCAGACACACACCGCTCAGCACTGCCTTGGATCAGCCATGTTCCTCCCCCGAACCCACCGCCGGCCGCGAGCGCTCCCCCGGCCGCCTGGCCGCAGACAAGGGGCGGGCGCGCTTCTAGACGCGGCCCGGCAGAGCCCCCATGGCAGCGGCCGCTCCGCGAGCCCCGAATCGCCTCGGAACTTCAGCTCTCAGGATCCTCCCGAGCCAGACTGGAGCCGCCGGAGGAGGAGGAGGAGGAGAGGGGAAGGGGAGGGAAAAAAAAAACAGGGCTAGAGAAAGTAGATCCGACGGCGTCGGGCGCCACCAATGTGCGGCCTGGATTCCCCCGGACAGGAGCCGGAGCCGCCAGTCCCGGCTGCTCTCGCTAAGCAAAGCGGGCTCCAGTTTAACTTTGAACTATCCGGCTGCAGACGTTTTCACCGGCCGGGCCCCTCAGCCCGTCCCCAGCAGCCGCCGCCTGGCTGCGGTAATGTAACACTGGCGCAGAGAAATGCAGCCGGCGCAAGGGCTTGCATTGCACAATGCACCGCCAACTCCGCCAGAGCATGAGGAACAGCACGTCTCATGCCTCGGCTACTCCCGGCAGGGCTGCGAACCCAGGCACTGTCAGATTAGCCGCAGGACCAGGGCACTCTCCTCCCCAAACCCCTTTCCGGCAAACACCTCCAAGAGCAGGGCAGGAGCCAGACCTCGACACGCTTTTCTTACTCCCCCCTGCAACCCCTCACCCCCGCCGACCGCACTTTCCCATTTCACAAAGCAGCACCACGAAAAGTTGCAACACGTACAAATGGATCCCTCCTCCTCTAGCGGACACACGTCTTGGGTATTAAGGAGCTACTCAAGGCAGGACTTCAGCTTGAAATTAATGGGGCTTCTTTAATGCGGCTTCCCTAGAGACGCTGCTACTTTTCTCCAACCTAGTTTGAAACTGACTCGCTGGAAAACCTGGCCCGAGAAATGTCCTTAAGAAACTCGCCCTTCCCATTCCCCAAATGGCCCCTGGGCTGGCCAAGTTTCCTTCTACTAGCACTGCACAGAAAGAAAAAAAAAAGCAATTATTATTCCATTTGTGCTGATCTCTTCTTAAAGGCAAACCAGTTTAAATAGTAAAGTAATGATGAGTTTCCTTAATAAAAGGAAACAACACAATTTTTGTTGGGAAACATTTTGTTTTGTGTCTGTCTTGATTGGGTTTGGGGGAAGGAGGAAGGGAGGGGTTTAATACTTGGTTCAATAATCAGAGCTCATTTCCAATCCACAGATTAAAATCCTGACAGCAACACTGAGATAGCTGGCAAACTCAAACAAGACCAGGGAATTTTATTCTCTGGCTATACTGAAATTCTAGATTCGAATTCTGTTCTCATTCAAATTCTGTAAATCCAGATTAACACCAATAAAATCAATGGGGTTACTCCAGATTACTCCTGTGTTAAAAAAAGGAATTTTGACCCTTAAGGTTTGTCCATTTACAAAAACTTTAAGGATTTAACTGAATCATTTTAGAAACTGATGTTAAATTGGTGAAAATTTATGTTGTGGACACTTAAATGGATTTAAGATTTCATAAAGTAAAATTAATTTAAATTAGTAAGAACTCTTTCTAAACTAATTTAGTTAAATCAGTAAAAATATTTTTAGGCCCAAGGCCTTCTCTAAACATAGAAGTTGCAATGTTTCTGGGCTTCTCTGCACTTGGAAATTTGCTGAAGCAGTTATTCCAGAATAGTTATTTTGGTATAGCCAAAATATCCCCAGAATAATAGTACCCTTTTACAGTTTAGCTTAATCCATCATGTGGACACTCTGTTCCAGAGTAAAATTCACTTTATTACTGAATAAAAAGCAGAAAAAAAATCCAAAATAAAGTTACCTTTACTCAGGAATAGTGTCCACAAAGGAAGCTGTTTGTGAATATTTCAGAACAGTTTATTCCACAATATCTATTCTGCTCAATATCCCCGTGTAGACAAGGCTTTAGGTTAAAAAAAAGTCTAGTGTAGACAACAGGTGTGTCTACATTGCATGGTCCCTTAGAGAAGATGCAGCCCTACACCAAGAAAAGGAATTTCTCTGTCAAAAGAAGCATCCTTCTGTCAACATAGCTGCATCTACACTGGGGGTTTTGTCAGCAAAGATTTTTTCACACTTCTGACCAAAATAGCTATGCCAAGACAATTTTTAAGTATAGACCAAGCCAGGGAAGGGCTGTTCACTCCAGTTAAGCTAACTCAGTATAGTTAGGGATTAAAAACACACCAGGATTTGCACTGGTTTAACTAAATCAATTTAAAATTATACCTTACATTAAACCAGAGCAACTTTCTGGTATAGACAAGACCTTAGATTGAAATCTAGACTTCATCTCTGCATATGTACACAGAAGTTCATGCTAAGTACTTCAATAGCTTATGGAATTAGAAAAATGGCAGATAAATACAGCATTTCAGTTTTTAAAAGAAACTACTTAAATTTTTAAACATATTTTTTAGAAATAATGTCAAAGCAATTTACTCTCCTTCAGAATTAATCACCTGCAATTTTTTTTTATTTTAAAAACAACACTATTAGAGCAATGCGAGAAGTCTATCTGAGGGAGGAAGGTGAAATTCCTATCAAACCTCTAAAAACTGATTTTTATTTTTATATTTTGTAAATCTGAAGAGAGGGAAAAGTGGATGGGGGCTTGGAACCTGGGTAACAAGTTTCTACTCAGGAGACATTTTTATAACCACAAACAATAAGTATTATAAATTCCTTTAAAAAAAAAAAAAAAAAAAAAAGATGTCGGCCCCAATCTTACAATGAGCTTCATGCACACAGACCCCCATGCCTGCACAGCATCCCGCTGATTTAAAAGGGGCTCCACACAGGTGCTGGGTGTTGGGGCAAATTTGTTACCAGATATAGGCCTTAATGCCCAGTTACTTAGTCCTTTATTCAGCCAATCTCACACGAACTACAACAGAGGATGACCAAGTAAGCAGTAAAGGAATACCATCACACTTTTATCTGAAAACAGTTTGCCTTCTGTTACAACTTACACCCCAAAATAAGATAAGAAGAAAATATTTCTTCCTTCTTACTCCCTCCTCCCCCAATTTATTTACTTTGTGCGTTTGACAGCATTTTGGGTATATCCAGTTTCCCCTATGGTTGCAATGGATCTTCCAAGGCAACAGGTGAGAGGGAAAAAAGACAGGAAAGAGTGATTGCAAGTCTACAAAAACTGGCAGAGGGACTCAGGGACAGATATAATAATTGAAACTACTTTTTTTCCCCCAATTGACTAGATTTGAGGTTGACGGGTCTTTAAAAAAATAGTATTCTGTTAAGTGGTTCCCAACCAGTGGCCCGTGGGGTCTTTCAAAGCGGCCCACCACTCCCCTCCCAGTGGCTGCAGAAGGGAGCCGCTGCCTAAGGACCCAGGTGAAGCATGTTGCCGCGGGGCTACAAGACCCGTGCAGGCTCCTCGCTGCAACCAACAGGACAGGAGATCAGCGCTCCTCTCCCCCTGGCTGTAGCAGGGAGCATGGCAAAATGCTCTGCCTAGGTCCCTAGGTGATGGGGCCCCTGCTGGAAGCGGAGGGAGGGGAGCACTGATCTCCTGTCCCTCTGGCTTCAGAAGAGAGCCACTGCCTAGGGACCCAAGTGGATCGCATGGGGCTACAGGACTCATGCAGTTTCCCTGCTGTAGTCAGGGGAACAGCAGATGAGTGAGGATGCAACAAGCTCATCCCCTCCTCGCTGAACTCCTTCCATCTGGCTGCAGTGAGAGGGGAGAGGAGGCGCTTCTGGCAGAGACTGGTGGTTCTTCAGGGCTGTAAAAATTATATCTGTGGCTCTCATGCCAAAAAGGTTGGGAACCACTGAGTTATTGTCTCTAGTGGCCTGATCCTGAAAAACTTGATTGCAATTATATGTAGTCTTACTGAAATCAGTGGAACTACTGCATAGGAGTAAGGGATCACAGGATCAGGCCCTTATTTTGCATGTGTTAATGTAAATTTTTCAAGATATAGATCATGTGTCTTGTAAAGTTTTGCATGCATTTATGAGTTAAGTAATTAATGTTACACATTACAATGAATATTTCTATTTATATCATCTTTTCTTTTAAAAAGTTCTTTTTTATAAAAAATTGAAACTGAAAATTGTTTTCCCTTCACCATTTGGCAAATACTGATTCCACCTGCATTACATTTCTATTGAAATATAACCATAGCTCACAGTGATGTGACATGAGTCTTTATACCAGCGTCTGAGATCTATAACAACGTGCTTGTTGTTAGGCCACCTTCAATTTATTTTAAGATCCCCCCTTCCTCTTGCCACCCAAACCAAAGTGACATCTTTAAAACAAGTGACATCAGCAGCTGGGTCATAAAAGTACATTCACATCCTGCACAGAAGCATTTTAACCACAGCTGTTGATTAGCTGATTTAGATCATTCAGCACAAGGGCCTGATCCTAAGGTCCTTACTCAATGAAGCCAGTAGGACAACTTATGATTAAGGGATGTGGGACTGAGTTGCTAGCCAATATTACTCAACAATAGGCTTTGTGAATAAAGTTCTCCTGGAAAGAAGTGATACTATTTTTCTTCAGCAGCTGCTAGCCTGAACCTTAAAGAAAAGAGAAGTTGAGACATATAGAAAGATAAGGGAAGTAAAAGAAAAAGAGAAAAATGAAAAGTTTGACAAATAATAAAAGAAAGAAAGGAAAAGAGAAAAAGGAACACAAAACCTAGATCTATTTTCAAATTTAATTAGGAAGTATCTCTTTTTCCCTCATCTATTTTAACTTCTTTTCTCTCTTTATTCTTATTTGAACTTTGTAACTCTTATTTAACTCTAAAGATTCTGGAATGTTATTTTATAGAACCCAGAGAGAGCATTAGACACTCCCCAGAATACAGAGAAGATATGGCCTCTGCCCCAAAATTGTTTCACATCTAAAATTTAGACTGTAATTTATCAGTGAAAATGAAAAAAAATAGAAAGGAGATGGCATTTACAGCAGTATCACTTGGTTACTGTAGTTTAGGCATGTGTACAATTTGGTGATACAGTTTATAATAAAGACAATATATTAAAAGGCACCCTGAATCTAATAGTTGTCATTCAGACAAGACTCCAATTGTTTCCAAAACTTTTGCTGACACTATTTTCCAGTTCTTTGATTTCATAGGTTCATATGGTCTAAGGTAAGAAGAGACCATTGCGATCACCTAGTCTGACTTCCAGTTTAACTCAGGCCGTAGAACTTCCCAAAAATAATTCTTAGAGCATATTTATCAGTTGGAGTTTTACTTTAATTTACACTGAACATTGAACACTACATTTGTATTGTACAAAAAGAAGAAAGGGAGGACACAGCAAAGGAGATCCAAAGAATTTTCTTCTTAAGGTTTGGTATTCTACTAAAATATAGAGATGGGTTACCATTTAGTAGCCAACTAGACTACCATGCTACTAATCCACTCCTTCCTCCTCTCTCAGTAAATGCAGCTTCTCTGTTAACTAACATACTTTTTGAAAATCTGTTGGGCCAGAATGTCCTCTTCTCTGAAGATGGATTCATTACCAAAATAAAAAGATATTTAGCATTCAAATGAAATTCACCACATAGTTACAATCCTGACATAGACCACTTTTTGAACTCAACACAGATCCATACTATCCTTAAAAGTCAAGAAGTGCATTTCATGTATTAACTACATATGCATGTTAATGTAATAATATAGGTGTGATGTAAAGCCATTACATTTAAAACCGTCTAGTGAGAACATCATTAATCAGAATCTAAAACAGTAACAAGGTGCAGGCTCACTAATGGCAATAGCTTTCTAAATACAAAAGGACCAAATTCTGCCCTATCACACAGTGACATCAATGGAGTAGCACAGAATATGTCAGGTTAAAATAAGTTTCATTATTTCAAATAAATAAAGCAGGCCCAACAAAGTAGTGAACTAGCTGTATCACATACACACCCCACTGTGGTTAAGTAGTATACTTTTCAGGGTTTTCCAAACCCTGCAAATCTTTACATTTGGTGCTACCTTGCACAAAGTTCAGTTTCCCTTATCCATCCTTAACACAAACAAACTATTTGGTACTAATTGTAAACCATCAGAGCTGGATCATGCACAGTAACGCTTTCCCATAGAACCACTGTGAAAGTGACAAGGATCTCGTGATCTGTATCAGTTTTCCACTGCTGCTAGTGCTGCTGCTGCGGGGAAGCTCCTCTGTGCAAAAGCACAGCATGCACAGTGCTAATTAAAGTTACTTGGTGCTCCAAAAGGGGGAAAATAAAACTGGGGGAGGAGAATAAATGCAAGAGGGAGTTTAAATACCAAGTGAAAGGAAGGAGCAAAAGGAGAGAAAGAGATGGAATAAAAAGGATATACCTAGGATCACATTTACAATAGGGGAATGACGCTTGCTTACAATAGCTGTCGACAGTGGGTTCCCGTCAACTGGTGTTAAATGGTTTAACTGTTAGCATAGACAGGACAAGACTATTTTCAACACTTCTACAGAAAGCATGATGGAGACCCCAATAGAACATTATGTTTGCCGCCATTTTTTCAATGCTATTGAAAACGTCATTATCCAGATTATACAAGCCGCTGAACTTTTTTCAATACCACTTGAGATGGAACAGTAAGGGGAAGCCATTTCTGACGAGCATTATCAACAACAGATCATTTTTTTAGTGTACATGGAAACCCAGAGAGACTAATGACAACTGAATTAGTTACTACGGGACATGGGGCAAGGAAAGAGTAGGAGGGAATAAGGCTTTCCCATAAAAACATTGTGAGTCTTTTTCCCATCAAAATCAATACAGAAGGTGAATCCCTTCCAAAAGAGTGAAGGTACAGTATGACATTTCATAACATGAATGTTGTAATATCTGAGAACAAAAAGAGTGTGGATTTTCAGCATTAGCTTTCTGTCCTTTGGTAGTTTAATTTAAAATGAACTTAATTTTAAATTACTTTAAAATTATTTTAAAACATTTACATTAAAGAAAGGCAAAGAAAAATCGACATGATAGAGTAATGAAGCCATTGGTAAATGCATACCACAAAGTACAGTCAAAAAGCATAGGTCTCTGTGGCCTCCCTGGGAGATGGACTGCAAGGGATGCCCAGACCCCTGGTGGGCGGAACCAGAACACGCCTGCCTGCCCCACTGGAAGCAGAGGGGGGCGGGACAGGAAATGTAAAAGGTGAGCCATCTAGCTCAGTTTGGAGAGAGCTGATGGAGGGGGAAGGACATCTCTCCACCAGTGCTGTGGCCCCAGTCTGCCTGCTGCCTAGGCCCCCGAGGATCTGCTCCCTGCTTGTGACTGGGAGGAGCTGCTTGCAACCCACAATGCTGAGGGCCTGTGGAGATGACCCCTGGCCATCTACCCTAAGGAGACTGAAGGTAACGCTGAGGCCCAGGTACTCCAGGGAAGGGGAGAAGGAAGGAGCCCAGGGGAACCAAATGACTGACCAGTTGTGTTGTGCCTGAAGCAACATCAGCAAGTTGTGCTGGAAGCCCCGCTGACCAGTGGCAGAATGCTGTGCCACTGACAGGGCCCTGGGCTGGGATGCAGTGGAGTCGGGAGGGCCTGCGTCCCCTTCCCTCTCCCTCTTTCCACACCACCCCTGGGGTGGTCGCCTCATCCCGGCCTGTGAAGCCTCGGAGACCTATAGACTATTTGCTTACCCCATCCAGCCTGAAGGTCTGGGGCTATGGACTGCTTAAGTGCTTGTGACCTGCAGGAGGGGCCAGGACCACTACCTGAATGCTAATTCCCCTTTGAGTGTCTGCAACCACAGGAGCATTGTAGTGAGGCGGTGTGGCCTCCCTCCCAGACGGACAGGGAGGACAGCCCAACACCCTACATGTGGTGGAGAATTTGGGCAACATACACTTCCTGACCCGGAGGGAGCTGCCCATGGTCTTAGCCTGCTAACAACCTGAACATCAGCAGGCGCTGGACAAACTGATGAAGTGGTGGGCCCAGCAGCTGCAGCTGGGGGCTTTGCTGCCTCACTCGCCTGACCTCAACTCTGGAGGGATGACCACCTCAGCGACCCCCGCGATGCCACTGTGCCTCACAAAGATGGGCCCGGGAGATGACCCCGAGGTTTTCTTGATCACGTTCAAGCGCATTGCCTCAGCAGCTGGATGGGCCCCAAAGCAATGGGCCACTCACCTGGTCCCATACCTATTGAGGGTCGCCCAGGAGGCGTACAAGGCCTCCCTAATGAGGAAGCCCATGATTAAACTAGTGAGGACTGCCATCTTGGACGCCCTCGACATCCATTCCTGAAACCTTCCGGTGCCAGTTTTGGGGAAAAACTTATATGGCAGGGGCCCAACCTCGGGTTGTGGCCCAAAAATTAAAAGATGCTTGCTGGAGATGGCTCCAGCTTGAGCTGCATTCTGCCACCAAACTGGCTGAACAGGTGGTGGTGGAGCAGTTTATACATATCCTCCCACCTTGAGGGAGGGCCTGGGTTCTGAGCCACCGGCCAGCCACCTTGAAGGCAGCCATGGCCTTATGGAGGACTTCCTGCTGCAGAAACTCCCGTAGCCCCACGTACTGCAACAGCCACCTGGAACTCCCCCTCGGTGAGTGGAAGACTACCCAGCCCTAAGGCCGCCCCATTCCCAACCTTGGGCCGTGCCAAGGGTCGATGCAGGTGCTGGACCACCACAACCCTCTCCAAAACCTCCTGGCCCACTGGCTAGCTGTGATGGAGGGGGGAGAGCCGCCCCACCCGGGAAACCCCCAGACCACATGGAGGACCAGAGAGCACAGAAGAAACCTGCTGAAATTGGGCCATGATCCACTTGTGGCCGCCTTGGGCACCTTCATGCCCTAATATGGACTGTTACTTCAGGCAGCTATGCATGGGCAAGACCCAAGATGGTTGCCATGCCAACACCAAGGTGACCATCCCCGTACTCCTCAACGGAGACCAACTACATGCCCTCATAGATTGGCTGCGGGCAAACCCTGGTGCGGTGGCAACATGCCCTGCCCGCATTCTTCACCATGTATAGGGTGTCGGGCTGTCCCTCCCAAACGGACAGGGAGGGATGACCCAACATCCTACAGTCTCCAAATGATTTACGATTAAATTTGTATATCTCTAAGTATACACAGTACTGAAAATTAATATCTAAAGAACCCTGTCCCAAATAACTTATTCCCTATCTCAGACAAGAACAACCAACAAAGATCAGGGCACCTATTGTTCATTTATGAATACTTACTTACATCACCATAACACAGCATCTTCACTGCGCTGCATCGACGGAGGATGCCCTTTGGTCGATGCAGCCTTACTCTTTTTGGGGAGGTGGATTTATGGCATTGACCGGAGAGAACTTCTGGGATTGATTGAGTGAGTCTTCACAGCCCGCTCAATCGATTCCCACTACATCGATACCCACGGAGCCGGCAGTGTAGACGTACCCAAACTATTCACAAAACAGTCTAGTTTCATCCTGAGACTCTGTGTCTTGACTGGCAAAAAGGGGTTATTTTTCAATGATTGAGAAGCCCTCTTAATACTTATTAAAAATGGACATTAACATGTATGAAGCTGTGTGAGTTAGCCACATTGAAGGCTAGGGAGATCCTAGGCTACAGCACACCCAGCTCACACAACTTCAAATGTCTCAGCCTGAATTCATGGTTTAGGCTAGACTATGATTTAAAGGCATGTTGTTAAATTTGTTAGCTAGCTTGATGAAACTGACAAACACCTTCTAAAACTCTAGTCAAAATAAGGCAAATTAGACTTTATCTTGCACTAGAGTGGCCCAGTTAGAGGCTTTAAACTCCACCAGTTTAGTACATGTTAAAGGCAGTGTCCTTTGCTTACAATAGACTTAACACACATCAATTAACACATACTAACATCACACCTTAAATCTTAGTCTAGACAACACTTAAAAGATGATTTAAAAAAAGCAAAAACAAAAAACCCCACAAACTTTTTCGCTCATCAAGACAGTACCCAAAGTGAGTAAAATCCAAAAGCAGAAAGCACACATGTTGAAAAGTAAATGAGATTTTAAAAATATTTTCTATTTTCTTTACATTTAATTCTCAATAAACTAAATTCTTATTAAAGATACCTGATTGATAAGCCAGGAGCTTGAAGTTCCTTACTTGGCAACACAACAGATACATAAACATAAAAGTTCTCCACACTCCTCTACCACTGTGTCCTAATCCTTATGTGGATATACAGTACTTAAATCACTGTACCAATTTTTAATAATCTAAAGGGCTATTAATAACACAGGCAAGAGCACATTTTAATAGACATGATTGTTCAGTCCGTCTTTGTGAACTGGTGCCCTGATGTGTCTCAGAACTTATGTCCCAACTAAAATAAGTCCCTTTACAATAGATGCTAATGATTTGGCCAGCACAATACCTTAGGGCCATATTGTGAGATTATGGCACAGGCCCACACTGGGAGCAGTGCAAAGTCACACCACCAGAAACCTGATCCCCAGAGGTCCTGCTTCCTTCTCCTCCTCACTTTCAGTAGCTTACACCTCAAGCTGTACTAGCTGGCAGAAGTCCCTGCGCTCCATAAGAGTGTAATGGAAAAGTGCCACTGTTCAAAGATACATGGAAGGGAAAAAGCAGCTCTAAACTCTCCTCCCAGATCATACCCAGATCAAGTGGCAGCCACAATCTGACCCTTAATGTTACCTGGAAGATTTTAGAAATATATTTTATTTTAAGAGACTTTGCTTATAGAACATTTATTTTCTGAATTTCTTTACTACAATTTTTGCACTCAATCATCTTCTACAGTTTTCCCTTTGAGACACAGTTAGAAAAAGCCTGCTGGAAATCCCCCAAGTTAAAATCCTTTTAGTTTCCTTCCCATTTTCTTCTCAACAATAAATCTCTAACTTTGCACCGGGCAATGGTTGAGACCTGGAAATTCATTGGAGTACTGAACAGGGAAGCTAGATCATAACCACGCAGTTTCTGGAGTTGTAGCGCTGAGAGCTGGAACCTTGGGTGCTTTCTGACTTGGCTACCCCACCCCCACCCTGGCACCACAGCAGTCCCTGAGGAGCTATGCTGCTCTCTCACCCACGCTTATGCCCTACAGGCTAGAGAAGCATTAACTCTTGCACAGTGTTTCCCCAGCAGAATGAAAGCAAAATTGATGAGGATCATGTCAGTTTCATTCTGCTGCTGCTGCTAGAAAACATTGTGAGCAAGCAGAATGGTACAGGTGCTGTCACAGTATTGCCAACCCCAAACATTCATACATAAGGCAGGCCACAAAAAATTATGGGGCTGGCTTAAAAATAATTAAATTTAAAAAATAACAAATGCTGGGTACTATTTATCTGCATTGTGTTTTTTTCAGCCCCTAGGATTCTTATTTTCAAGTTCTCAACCATCTTTTCTTTTCTTTTTTTAATGAAAGCTGAGATCCTCAAGCAAATCACAGCACCCCAGGAGGAATGGTTTTAAGATAAATATCAAATATTTTGAGTTGGCAACATGGCTATTTCAGGGGGTGACGCACTAGGCAGAACAAACAAAAAGGGGGATATGAAAAAAGCAAAGCATAAAAGAGAAGAAGAGTGAGGGAATTCGGAGGATACCAGCGAAAGGAGAAGCAGCTGAACTGATAGTGTAGTGGAAGTAAATATTATTAATTTTATCTATTTAAATGTTTCCATTTACTTGTATATAAATGCCATACATTTAAAAATAACTACAATCATTCAATTTTGTTAAATGTATGAAAAAAACTTCCTGAACAATAAAACTTTCCTAACAATTAATACAGCCTTCAGTGTAGTTTCCAGCATAGTTTTCATGCTGCCAGCCCTTTCTCATTTTGACTAGAGGGTCTGAAGTCTGAGCATCATGGATGATCACAGCTGCCATGGGTCTCACATGGGGAGAGCAGCTGTTGTTCCAGTAAAGCAGGTCGCAACCATTTAGTGATGTCCGGGTCAAACACAACAATAGCATTTTACCCAGAAGTCTACTAGCAGCCAGTGCAGATCATAAAGCAGAGGCATGACATGCTCTCGGCATGAAACACTGCTTAATAAATGAACCATCTCATTCTGCATTAGCTGGACCTTCCAGATGGAAGTAGTTCGAAACAAAGTTCAAACTCTGGCTTTGCTGGGAGGAGGACCACTGCAGAGGCAGTTCTCTTAGGCCATGACTTCTCTTCCAAAAAAAGATCCATTTTTTCAATGGGTAACTCCCACTTGTTCACTATACTGTTGTAAATTCCTAGCGAAGACATGGCACTATAGTTTTACTATGAGGTAGCAAGGCAAGGTCAACCATGGGCAGGGTATAGTGTTGACTTCACCTAAGTATCTTGTGGTTAAAAACTACAGTGCCTTGTCTCCACAAGGATTTTACAGCAGGATAATAAATGCATTTTAGTTATCCTGCTAAGAAAAAACCCACCTTTTTTGCAGCAAACATAGACTTAGGCTCCAATATTGTAAACACTTATGCACATGTGTAACTTTACTCATATGCGCAGCTTCATTGATTTCAATGGGTCTACTCCTGTGAGTAAATTTTTGCATGTGATTAAGGATGTGTCTGCACTAGAAACATTGCAGTGGCTCAGCTGCAGTACTGCAATTGCATCGTTATAGACACTTGCAACAGTGGTGGAAGGCTTCTTCCATCACTGTAGTAAATGCACCCTTCTGAGAAGCAGCAGTTAGGTCAACGGAAGTATTCTTCTATCAACCTAGTGGTACTACACCGGGGCTTAGTTTGACTTAATTACATAGCACAGGTTGTGAAATTTTTTACAGACCTAAGCATTGTAGTTAAGCTAACCTAACTTTGTAGTGTATATCAGCCCTAAATATTTGCACCATCAGAGGCTTAAGGGCTTGAACATGGAAGGGAATACCACATATGGATCTTTAGTCACCCCCTTAAGTCAACTGAAGGGATAGTGTAGACAGGTTATGGAGGAAGACACTTCCAAGACCTTGTAAGCAAGAAGGTGTGTCACCATGATACAGAGCCAGACAGAAAATAACAGGAAAATAAACAGTCATAGAATCATAGAAGATTTAGGGTGGAAGGGACCTAGTCAAACCGTTGCTCAAAGCAGGACCAACCCCAATTAAATCATCCCAGCCAGGACTTTTGTCAAGCCGGGCCTTAAAAATCTCTAAGGATGGAGATTCCACCACTTCCCTAGGTAAGCCATTGCAGTGCTTTACCACCCCCCTAGGGAAAAAGTTTTTCCTAATATCCAACCTAGACCATCCCCACTGCAACTTGAGACCATTGCTTCTTGTTCTGTCATTTGCCACCACTGAGAACCGCCTAGCTCCATCCTCCATGAAACCCCCCTCAGGTAGTTGAAGGCCTCTATCAAATCCACCCTCCTCTTCTCTTTTGCAGACTAAACAAGCCCAGTTCCCTCAGCCTCTCCTCCTAAGTCACATGTTCCAGCCTATGAATCATTTTTGCTGCCCTCCAATGGACTCTCTACAATTTGTCCACATCTTTCCTGTAGTGGGGGGTCCAAAACTAGACACAATACTCCAAATGTGGCCTCAAGTGCCAAATAGAGGGGAATAATCACTTCCCTCTATCGACTTGTAATGCTCCTACTAATGCAGCCTAATATTCCATTAGCTTTCTTGGTAGCAATGGCACTCTGTTGATTCATATCCAGCTTCTTGTCCACTGTAATCCCCAGATCCTTTTCTGCAGAACTGCTGCCCAGTCAGTTGGTCCCCAGCCTGTAGCAGTGCTTGGGATTCTTCTGTCCTAAGTGCAGGACTCAGCACTTGTCCTTGTTGAACCTTATCAGATTTCTTTTGGCCCAATCCTCCAATTTGTCTAGCTCACTCTGTATCCTATCCCTACCCTCCAGAATATCTACCACTCCCCCTAGCTTAGTGTCATCCACAAACTTGCTGAGGGTGCAATCCACCATATCCTCCAGATCATTAATGAATATGTTGAACAAAACCAGCACCAGGACCAATGCCTCGAGCACTCTGCTTCACACTGGCTGCCAATTAGATATTGAGCCATTGATCATTATCTGTTGAGTCCAAGGATCTAGCCAGCTTTCTATCTACTTTATAGTCCATTCATTCAACCCATCCCAACCAACAAAAATTAGAATCTTGATATGAAAAATTATATTGCATAGTAGCACTTGCTTACTGTGTAGGGTTGGACTTACAATAAGTGTGGGTTTTTAAAAAATACGTTTTGAATTAAAGAAGAGAGATAAATATGCAAAAAGCAAGAATATTTTGAACTGATACAAGTCTGCCCTTTATTCGTTTTATTATACCTAGATATTAAAGCACAAGTAGTTGATTATAAAAGAGTTCCCAAAACAATAACACTACTCACTAATATATAATGCAACATTTATACTACAGCGTTGCAATTTTTAAAAATCAAATAACTCAGCAAATACAACATGGCTCAGAATTGTAGGAACGTCTCCAAAAGTTCTTTAGGAGCTGCAATGTCAAAGTGCCATGCAACTCAGTTAAAGAACAACTCACGTGTTTCAATGTGAGTGCATTACTCATGCTCATTGTCTATTTTTTAAACTGCTAGCCTGAAATTTAAAATTATATTTCTACTGTATCCAGTTTTAATTTATTTTACAAGAAAGCCCTAGTGTTCCTAGAAACTTGTTTCCAGAGTTACCACTGCAGCAAATGCTAAAACTGATTTTTTTATTACATCATCTGATGAACTAATCAATGGCTGTACCACAGTATGAATGGTGATGTCTCGTGCCATCTCATTAGTAACTGTGCAGTAAAAACTCCAAAGCACAATGTTAGATTTCAATTGTTCAGGAGATAATTATTGAAATACAGTAGAAACCTGCTCGTTTGTACTAATGACTAGGAGGCCTCCATTGCATATTACTCACTAATTCACACAGTTCAGTAAGTGAGCAAACTATAAAAAGGCAAAGATACTATATCACAAAATGTTTTGTTAATTTATTTTGACAAATGTAGTATAGTGTTAATAATTGATATTTCATAACGTATCAGTAAATGTACCACAGTATATTTGTTAGTATCACTTGAAGAAGCCTGGCATTTTACTAAAGAATCTCCCATGTCGTAGAACACATGGTGAAATGATGGTCTTGTGGCCGAATCAAAGGACTGAAAGTCAGGAGACTGGGGCCTGCTCCACACCTAAAACTTAGGTCAACCTGGCTTACATTATTCTAGGCTGTGAAAAATGTCACGCCCTATCCAATGTAGTTAGGGTCACCTAACCCCACTACAGATGTAACTAGATCAATATACCAACTCTCAATGGGGTGGATTTACTACAGCGCTGGAAAAACCCCTTCTGTTGCTGTAGTAAGTGTCTACACTGCAGCAGCATAGCTGCAGCGTGGCAGCTGCACCGCTGTAGCACTTGAAGTGCAGACATACCCTGGGGTCTATTCCTACCTCTACCATAGTCTTCCTTGGTGACCAATGGGGATAACACATCCCTTTTTCACAGGGTGTTGGAATACCTACTCCCTTAATGTCTGTCAAACTCCTTGAGATCCTTGAGAAGAGGTGCTGTAGAAGCTCGACATATTAGTAACACACTCAAACAGTTAATGATGCTAACTACAATTTCAAAGATTTAACAACACACATCATTAAAAACAATCTAAACTTTCAAAACTATGGAAATCATAAACTACAATTACATAAATAACTCTGGCCCCAACCTTAACACCAAATTCATGGAATCACATACCAATAAAAAGGACAATTCAAACTAATAAGCATTCTAACAATTCTGCCTATGAAACAAACCATTACAAAACCATCAACATATACAATATTATGAATCATCTACTACATAAGTTCCATCATAATTGAGAATCAAAAGCTTAGTTCCTTAACTCCGATCCATGCAACAGATGTACAAAGTCTGGCCCATCCATACAAGGCCACTCTTGCCAGGCAGAAGTGCTGGCTTTCCTCATGTTGCTCTGCAATTCCTATTTCTTTAAATATATTTATAAGATACACATTTTTAAAAAATCAATGTTACAATGTAAATGCTCAAAATTAACATTTTACAAATGTAAAAAGCCCAAACAGGGCAGGGGAAACCCGGGGTATGAACAGGGCATCAAGTGGAGGGCAGAGGATGAGCCAAAGAAACATAGCTAAGCTACAAAGAGAAAATGTACAATTGCATTATGGCTCTTCTGAAACTGATGTGTATATCATTAAATGCTGGCTTATCCTGATGCAGATTGCAGTCAAACTAATGATAAAGATTCTTAAATAATTATTTCCTGGCAAACATTCTGTGTCTGAAAAACTGTCTGCATATGTGAAATCTGGGACTTATGAAAACCTACTGCTGCGAACGTGGGCCAAAATAAATAATTCAATAATTCAAATAATTTTGAATTAAATAGCATGCACAAACATTTTTAATCAAACACTTTTCAAAATCTCAGAAAAAGATCTTTTCAATTCATATTTTAAGCATACCATTTGCAAAGTAACCATTTAACCATTTGCAAAGTAAATAAATAAAAATCAGTTACTCCAATCAAAAGTTAGATCAATGTTGAAAACAGGGTTTAGAAGGAAAGTCTGAACACAAGCTTATCTATGGAGTCACAACTACCACCACAACGAATCAGACCTCACTGCAGGATTTGGCTACTAAATCTTTACTATGAAGTGGCAAGAGAAATTATTTTGTGCGAATTACAGCATGGGCAGATTAACAAAGTTCAGCTGTGTAAAACTACTTTTCAAAAGTCTTACTGCACCTATTATTCTAACAGCTTTTCATGGATATCCAGCTGCTAATTCAAGATCAACTAGGTTGAAACCGAGTTCTTGATATTTCTCCCCAAACATTTCCCCCTTTTATAGACAACAGCACCACCATCAGCACATCCCCCCGATATTCTGCCCCATAACATGGATGTCATCCTCGACTAAGACCTCTTTCCAGACCCATACATAAAGGTTATGTCTTGCCGCTTTCTTCTGCACAACCTCTCCAAGATCCAGCCTTTCCTCTGTCCACATAGCTAAAAAACTCTTTTCCAGGCCTTCATCATTTTGTCTCAGCTATTGCAACCTCCTCCTCCTACTCTTTGGTCTTAACAAATGCAATCTTGCCTCTTAAATCCATACAAAAGGATACTGGAAAAATCATCTTCCTGGCTCACTGCTTTGAATGCATCACCCCTCTCTTTGCATCCTTCCATGGGCTTCCTCTTTTCCACCACATCAAACAGAAACGTCTTGCCTTCACTTTTAAGGCCCTTCATGGACTATCCTGGCTCTGCCTATCATCTCTTATAGACTAAGGCCTTCTCTACACTACAGAATTTTGTCGACACAAGCTATGCCAACGATCAAAAAGCGCTACAATTACTTAGCTTGTGTATGTTCACACAATGCTCCTTCTGTCAACAGAGGGTGTCGACAGTTGGTGCTCTAGCATCAACAGTGAGATCAAGTGCACTGTGAGTAGCTATCCTACTGTGCAACTCCCCACCTTCTGCAGTTAGGAATTGTGGGAAGGCAGATTGGATCACAGTGCATCATGAGTGTGGGCTCAATGTCCCATGATACATTTTTCTCTGTCCCATCATTCCATGGGTTTCCAAATGCGTTTTGCAGCATTTTTCAACGCCCCTTGCTTACTGTGCACCTGCCATCTTCCAGAACACTGGCCTGTACAGAAAGCTGCATGCAGGGACTTTCTTTCCAGACCAGAAGATTCCAGTGGGGGATGTTGAAATGCCTATAATGATCCTGGGAGACGTAGCATATCCCTTAATCCCATGGCTCATGAGACCTTATAAAGGCAATCTGGACAGCAGCAAGGAACGCTTCAACAACAGGGTGAGCAGGCACCGAATGACTGTAGATGTGCGTTTGGGCAGATTAAAAGCACACTGGCGCTGCCTTTATGGCAGGTTAGATCTAAATGAGGAAAATATTCCCATGGGCATAGCAGCCTGCTGTGCGTTCCATAATATTTGTGAAGCTAAGGGTGAAAAGTTTCTCCTGAGGTAGAACAAGGAGGCAGATCGCCTGGCAGCTGATTCTGAACTGGATATCAGGACTATTAGAGGAGCACAACGGGGAGCTATTCTAATCAAGGAGGCCTTGAGGCATCATTTTGACAATGAGTACAAGTAGTGTGTCTTTCTATATAGCACTGTTCCTTGATAGTTTGCCGCCCTGCATGAAAATTTGGATGATTCCTGACCATGATTTGTACTCTGCAAATGATCCAATTGCCACTGTGTATTAATTTCAACAGCAACCACCATATGTAGGAGACAAATAACGATTGATTATCTTTCAGAGAGTATGTTTTTATTAAATACCAATTGACAACACACACAAAACACTTGGTAGGAAGGGAGATAACAGGGAAGTCCTTCATAGCTGTGTGTAAGTCTAGCTATAATTTTGGAAGCTGTCCCAATTGGTAGAGTGAACGGGCTGGAAGGGTGGAAGGAATGTGGGGAAAGGATTTGTGGAGGACATGGCAAGCAATTCTGTATCGGCTGCAGGGGCAGCCAACACACAAGAATTCTGCCTGCAGCATGATTAAAACTTAAACATCTCCGTTTGTTCCTCCATCACTTTCATCATTCGCTGCCCGCCCATTAAAATTCACTCCTGGCTCTCCTTTTTGTCCGGCTTGTCCATTTTATAATTTTCATTTAGTCTCTCTCAACGCCCTGTATTCTTAGTTTTTCAGCCTCAGAGGATTGGAGCACCTCTTCAAACATGTCCTCCTTGGTCACTTCATTATCAGGTGGAGGTGCTCCATCCCTGTGTAGGGGGTTCCTCTGAAGGCCACATCTGCAGAAGCACATGAAACAAAAAACAGAAGCATGATTGTTAATGCACTCAAAGCATCCAATCATTATAGTAAAATACACCTCTTTCTCACGGTCCCCTGGCAAGAACACAGCTTGACAAACGCCCCAAATATGGTGAATTCAGCCCGGGGTAGGGTTGGGTTCAAGATGGGGAAAAGGGTCTTGGTGGTTTTCTAAGGAGATCACTGCAGGCAAGTGGGGGCAACACTGTAAATTCTCCCACCATTTTGGATAGGTAGGGGTCATATAAGCCGATCACTCCTGAGGGTAAGCAAGGATGTAAGGGTACATCTCCTGCATGCAAGCAGCTTCAGACCAGGTCCATATGCTGTTCACCTATGTGCCACTTTGGTCACTGCACAAGTGATTGCCGACTGGCACAGGAAAGTTTCCTACAATGGGGGAAGGAACAAAGCTCTGTCAAGGAACCTTCAGCAGAGGATTGGCGAGTACCTCCAGGAAAGTCTTCTAGAGATCTCTCTGGAGACTTCCCAGGAAATCTCAGTGGGTATTAACATACTTTTCCACCACACTGCTTAGCTGCACAGTGGAATGTAAAGCACATGCAAACACAGCTAGTCTTGTACATTTGTACATTCCACCTGTGGAATATAACAAAGCAAAGGACAACGCTAACTCATATTATCAAGCAGCATCAACTCAAAAAGATCACTTACCAGTGCTCCCCTCTCCTGCATCATGTGCGCCAGAGATGGAGAGCTGTGACTGGCTCGAACCCTGCGAGGTCAAGAAGAGGTCCTGGCTCCCCATGATATGGACAACCTTGTTGCCTGTCCCATCTCGTCCTACAACTCTACCTCCTCATCCACAACTTAATCCTTGGGCTTGTCTCTGACGTCCACTGTCTTCAACTCTGGCAAAGTATCCACCGGGCTCTTGGCAGTGGAGGTTGGGTCACCACCGAGGATGGCTTCCAGCTCCTTATAGAAGCAGCAGGTCTTCGGTGCAGCACCAAAGTGATTGTTTGACTCCCTAGCCTTCTGGTATGCCTGCATCAGCTCCTTTACCTTCACACAGCACTGATGTGTGTCCTGTTCGTAGCCCTTCTTCAACATGCCTCAAGAAATCTGACCATAGGTATCCAAGTCCCTACAGCTGGAGTGGAGTTGGGACTGCACAGCCTCCTCTTCCCATATATTCAGTAGATCCAACAGCTCCGGTGTGCTCCAAGTGGGAGAGTATTTGCTGCATAGAGCCGCCATGGTCAGCTGGGAAGATGCAATGTGAGCTCTCCATGCCAAGCAAACAGGAAGTGGAATTTCAAAAATTCCCGGGCCTTTAAAAGGGGAGGGGCAAATGCCTGTGTACAATGCAAATGCAGGGCAGCGAGAGTTGGAACTACTGACCAGAGCAGTCAGAAGGGGCATCGAGGGACACCTCATGGAGGCTGTTTATAGCAACATAACCATGCGCAGTGTCTACCTTGACACTTTGTCGCTATAACTTCGCCACAAAAAGCTCGTCGCCTCTTTTCGAGGTGGTTTTATTTTGTTGGCAAAGAAGGAGAGTTTTGTTGGCAGGAGGAGCATTATAGTGTGTACACCTCCACTGTTTTGTTGATGAAAGCTGACTTTTGTCGACAGAACTCTGTAGTGTAGACCAGGCCTAACTTCTGCCTTACTCCAACAATAGTACCCTTAATTAATTGTCCATTTGTCAAATTTTCAGACAAATACCATCATAGACATGTCAGCCCATATGCATGGAAGAAGGTCTCTCTGAAAATATTCAAGGTCACTACATTATGCCTTTTAAATCTCTTTAAAACCCGCCTACGCCTTGATGTCTACAAAACACTTGACAATGGCTAGACACCACTACTTATTCCACTGTTCATAACTGCCTCACTGTTCTCTTATGCTCTCACCACCCCAATTTCCATGTCCTATCCAATTGTTCTCTTGTCTTAAAGTTAAACTGTAAAGTCACTTGGGTGGGTACAATCTTTATGTTATATGTCTGTACAGTGTCTAACACAGTGGGGTCCTGGCCTCTAGGTGCAACCATAATTATAGCAGAGCAAGAGCTCTGCTATAGTTATGGTTAAGACCAGCTTTCTGTTTAAATCTCAACTCTTCTAAGTGCTCTAAAATCTGTACAGTCAATCAGATTGCCTTGAAATTTGGTGGACCTTATAAAAGAGTAAAGCTTTGTTAGTGATCCAAATTTAATCAAAGGGTTCCCAAGATACAGCTCCCCCAGGGAAAAAACAGCTTTTCTTAAAGTTGATAGATTCTGTCAATCTTTTATTGCTCACAGAGTTCAAACCAGCGCTCAGAATCAGATCATTGCACCAAGATCTACAACACTTGAGGGTTATCCCACCAGCTCGTTGGGGGAAATCAAATTAAAATGTTATTTCAGAAAGATTTTGCTTCTCCAGTTCTGGCAACTAACTGAGTATACTGAATATGTGCAGACAGAGGAGTTAACAGGAATGTTAGCCTTAAAATTTTCACACCATTATTTCAAGAGGATAAGCGGTAGTCCTTCGAACCTGACTCAGGCAATGTCAGTTCAAGCCCCAACATGAGCAGGAACTTGGAAATGGCAGGATTGGGGGGGGGGAATGGGGTGAAGAGTTTGAAGATGCACTGATTGGAGGGGATAGATGGTAGGAGAGGTGAGAGGGGCTAGGGAAATCTAGTGAGAAGGGGACAGGGCACATGGAGGTGACTGGCAGAGGGCCATGGGGGAATAGGGGCAAAGATACCTTTTGTGGCAGGATCAGGGGGTGGTCTCTCCATGCCTGCCTCATGTGATGTAAGCTGAGATCTGGGGAAGCCCTTCCCCCTGGGACACTTAGAACAGGCGCGCTCAGAGGAGCATGCACCAAGAACACACTGAGGCTATGGCTATACAACAGAGCTTACAGCAGTACAGCTGCACCAATGCAGCTGTGCCGCTGCTAGTGCAATCTAAGACAAAGGGAGAGTGCTCTCCCATCAGCTTAGTTACTCCAGCTCCTGCAAGTGGCTGTAGTTATATCAGGGCTGTCTACACCAGCACTTGGGTCGCTGTAATTGACATCACTCAAAGGGGTGGTTTATTCACATCCCTGAGTGACATAATTTGTACTGACAGAAGCTATAGTATGTACATAGCATAAGACTGGTGTGAGGAGCTAAGAATGGGTATGCTTACCACATAGTAGAAGCTCTCCAGGGCTGGGGAGAGTGGAAGGGAACACCCACTGACATGAGCGGAGCAGTTCACATCTCAAAGCTACTGTTTCGGGCTATATTAATCTCCATTGGGTATTCTCTTTCATTTGAGAATATTTCACTGAGATTAATGGATCACTTAACACCTCTCTGGGCCTGCAACTCTGAAGTCTGAAACACATCTTCAACAGAAATCTGGGAATGAACTGTAAACATTTGGGACAAAAGCTCTCTCTGTCAAGTTGTTGGGTTGGTGAGTTATTTTGTTGTTGTGTGTTTGTGGATCATTGTTTTTCTAAAATGTAATCTAAGCACATAATATTCAGAAGGTGCTGAAATTATTTTCGAAAAAAATAAATTACAGCTGTGAATGCTCACTGGGAGCAGAGGGATAAATAGGGGTGTGAAAGAGGTGGTAATAGGGGAAGAGAAGGCTGGGTCTGGGGCTATAAGGGGGAGGGGAATAAAGGGGAATGGGTGGTAGGGGAGGGATTGGGGGCTCAGGTAAATGGAGAGGTAGGGATTAGGAGAAGAAGAGAAGACAGTAGGGGGTGAAGGATATAAGTGTTAGCAGAGGAAGTGGGGGGTTATGGGGTAGGGGTGTGCTGGGATCTCAGGGAGCCCTATCCCTCTGTAGGGGTCTGGGTCACTCTCCCCACCCATTGTGTGTTCTGGGGTCTGCGGAATCCTGCATCTCTTGGGGTGTCTCAGCCTCTCTCTCTGCCCCTCCATGTTGACTGGAATCTAAGGGGGAATGAAGGTAATGTAAATATATACATCTGAAATCCAGAAAATGAATCGCTGGGATCTGAGCTAGAGGGGCTGGCCAGAGTGTGTGGGGAGGGGCCCAGTTTGGAGGAGGGGTGGACTGGGTGGATCTGGGGCATGGCTAGGGTGGGGAAGCCTGGCTGAAACCCAGCTGGAGGTGGGTAGCAGGAATGAGGGACCCTGCTCAGCACGCAGCTTGGGCTACATAACCAAAGTAGCATGCAGCCCTCCAGTAAGCTGATGCCTGTGATATGCTACTAAGCAGTATAGGGCAGGAGAACAAGGAGCAACTTCTTACATGTTAATGGCTTCCACAATGCCAACTAATGGTTTGGTGGGATGGGGAAGAGAGGAAAGCAGGAGCTGGAAATGCTGGTGTGGGGTGGGCTACATGTTGCAAGGAATGATGGGGCAAGGTGTGAGGAAGGAGACAGACACACCAGTTTTCTCTCACATGTTTTAAATGATGTAACAACCATGTCATACAATTGTCAAGGTTTTGGGACCTAGACCATGGATGAGATTTCTCTCACCAGCTCTGCTAGCAACTGCACATTGCAAACAGCACAACCATTATCCACATTCCATTATAACAAAATGTAGAGGACGGGGGAGCAGCGCTGAGTAATCACATAGCAACTGTGTTGCCTAGTGGAAAGACCACTGGACTTGGATTCCTAGCTCTGCCACTGGTCTGCTGGGCAATCTTGGGCAAGTCACCATTTTTATGTGCCTCCATTTTCCATCTGTATAATGAGAATAATGACAAGCACTATATAAAAGCTAGGTCTTCAGATTATTACCTAGCTACAGTAGCTTATCACCTGCAAACCCATGTGACCTAAATGACCAGCTCCTACCAACAAATATTTCTCTTCCTGTTCAAAAAAAAGTAGGAAGTTAAATGGCAAAAAACTTCATTAACACAGAGCTAAGGTTGCCCAGTGAGAGCTTGTGCCCTTCAAGAACATCGAGTTCAGCAAAATTCAAATGTCTGAAAACCAGGAAATACAGAGGTAAAGTAAACAAACCCCCACACAACCTTAACTCAGCCCTCTTTGAACTATGTCCCAATATGCCCATAATACACATACTCACACTCTGCCTTTTCACTGTAATGAACAGGTGCTATCTGCACTTGCCCTACACTCAAACACTGAGCCTACTCCCCTGACAGAATACCACAGTTGTGACATTTAACAACCCTTTCACAGCTGCACATAGGATACCACTTAAACCTATGCTTTCCCCATCCATCGTTAAATCCACAGACTGCTCTCATGTGCCACCTCACTGCTGACAATAGCCATGGCAAGAAGACCCCGGTGCTCTGCTCCTGATTACAATCTACACAATTCTGTATTGAAATGATGCAAAATTGGCACCTCAACGTACACACACATCTCCTTCCTTTGATCACACACATACGAAGACTCAGACCCAGATCTCTCATATCACAAAATGCAGTTCTTCCATGCTACTCCAACTTATTCTTCCATTATTAAATACAGCTACACCTAAAAGTTCCCAGTGGCTACTGCCAACACCAGGGAGGGCAGAGTCAACGTTGAATGAGCATTTATCTTCATTCTGTATTCCCTGATTTTCAGAAGTTTGAGTTTCACTGAACTTGATGTTCTGGAAGGGTACAAGCTGTTTGTTGCCAGGCAACCTTAACTCTGCATTAATGAAGTTTTTTGCCACTTACACAGATAATAAATAGCTATTCACCTAAGATATAGTCCCCAGGCAACATCATTCACATAACTATACATCCAATTCTGCTGCTTCTGCAGATGACATCATCCAAAAAGCTGTTCTGACACACTTCTCTACAGGCAAAAACTCTCAAAGTACTGACAACTAATAAGTCCCTCTTTCAGGGTGTAAACTAATTCCTTCTACATCACCTACAGGCAACTACCTATATTTCCTATACAGAACATGGCAAAACACCGAGGTGCACTATGAGGGTTTTTAGCTTTTTTGTGACACATCAGATAGTGCTGCTGCCAGAGGCAGGATGCCAGCTCAGAAAGAACCACGTAAATCTCTACCAGTATGGCAATTTTCTGTGCTCCCATAAAAATAAGTAAAGGGTCTGCATTTGTGAAGAGTTGAGGGTTCTGAGCATCTCACGGGAGTAAACCCGGAAAATGAAAAACAGTCTCAACTCAATTATCCATTTGAAACCATGGTCAGCAAGGAGGTGAAATACACTAATCGAGTATTTTTCAAATATTGTTCTTTAGCAGGCAGCACCTTTAACTCATAAATCCTTTTACTTTGAATATGCTGTTTTAATGTAGTGCTCTTATTTAGATCATTACTTAGACTGAATATCCAATGGAACATTTTTCATAATGGGATAAAGTAGTTGAACAATCTGATTGGCTAACAGTGACTTAGATATGTGATTATGGTACAGAATGTGCTCAGACATATGCTCTATTATTTGATCTACAAGAGACATGTTAGTCCAACTGGAAAGCACAGGAGAGAGGAAGAAGACATATCTAAGCCATCAGACAAAAAACTGAAACTTTATTTTCACTCATTGTTTGTTTTGCATCTGCATAGCTAATTTTAACATGAAAAAGATATTACACTGGTTTACACATCGAAACCAGTATACTTTAAAAGAAACCTCTCTTTCAAGAAACACCAGTAATTAAAAACAGTCCAGTCTTCACCTAATCAGTGATACACTGGGGAAAAACCACTGCCAACAACAAAATCCTATTTTTAGAAATGTTGATTACTTGTGTTACTGTAACACTTTAGGTCACAACCATGAAAGCTTTCCATACGCACACTGAAATCCTCCTGCATGGACCAGCTTGTAGAATCAAGTCACATACAGTAATATTAAAACTGTGGAGGAAAACAGACAACTGGATCTGTCTGTTTACTTTCTGTATTTCACTCACACAATTCATGTGAACTACATAAAGCCAATGAAAAACAGTTTCACTTTTGTCTCTAGCTAGTTTCATTTTCTGGCTCTCGTGCACTAGTACACATTTTGTATATCATATAAATATTTATATTCATGTTAGGTTTAGAAAAATGTTTTTTAATAAAAAATAATCTAGATTTCTCCCTAAAACTGACTGGCAGTGTCCCTTTAATAGTAGAATTATAACTGAAAAAGAAATTACACTCAGACTTCACTTTTCACAAAAAGTGTATAGATGATCTTAAATTGGCATGGAAGAAATTGCCTTTTCCATGAATTATGGTATTTTTTAAATGATTAAATTAAATTAGTTCACTTTTTAAATATTCTGTAGCTATATATACATGTACACATAAGTAGGCAGCATTCAGAGTTTCACTATAAAACTATTTTTGTAAAAGTTAACTCAAGGGCTTCATATGTAACTAGATTTTATATGTACAAATAAAACTGTAAGAAGTATTCAAAACTAAGGGTACAGCAGCTGAATCAGTACTGAATGCAAGGATTGAAGTCTTTAAATCATGATTTGAGGACTTCAGTAACTAAGCCAGAGTTTATGTGTCTATGATAGGAGTGGGTGGGTGAGGTTCTGTGGCCTGCAACTGCAGGAGGTCAAACTAGATTATCATGATGGTCCCTTCTAGCCTTAAATCTATGAATCTATGATTGAACTGCAAATAAACAACAATAGCAAGACCTGCCAACCACTTTAGACTTCCACTATTGGAAAAATCTGTTATTTTAACAAAACACAAAGATTTAAGAAGGATGGGGTCATGAATTAAAAGCTACTAGAAGACATAACCACAATAAAATCAGACAGTGAATGTTAGAAAGCCTTTAAAATGAGCTGTCAACAACAGAAAAATAAACCCTCAAAACTAATCAGGCTTCTGTCTTTAAAAAATGTATTTGCTCGTTACAGGTAACATGGAAGATCAATACTGAATGATCAGATGAAAATATTTTCCTTTGTGTGTTCAGTTTATTTTATGCACTTAACAGCACTTTGCATATAGTCAGTTTCACAGTTTCCCTTGTGCAGTTACTTTCCACTGGTGTTTGGGTAAGATCTTTCATTGCAAAGCTACAAAAACTGACTGGAAGACTCAGGGAAGGTTTAGTAAACTAACTTTAACAAACATGTTTCTTTTAAATTGACTAGATGTCAAGTTGACAGTGACCCTTTAAAAATAAAAAAAAACCACACTAAAACCTTAAGGCTGCAACATAATTAAAAATAGTAAGAAAACAAACAGGTTTATTCTACTTTTGTACTACTACAGGCTCTCTCAATAACCAAAACTGAGTGCAGTTAGTACATAAGCAGCACTTTCATGACTTTTGATTCCTGCTTCACACTACCGAGAGACAAAAGTTGGTCCAAACAAAGATATTACCTCACCCACCTTCCAAATATGCCTCAGATACAACAGTATTATGAAAAATATAAGTAAAACATGCCATATTTATTTGCTATAGTTCATCTGTGATGCTCCTAACTGGTGAATCAGTATTGGTGCACTATGCATGTAATGTACCAGTTTATATAAATTGTTGTATGTCATTACCACGTTATTTGTGTGTGCTAATAACATACAATATCTGAACCACATACTCACTAGTTATTAAAGGTAAATAGTTTGTAATATCCCATGCAATTGTGTTATGTACAGACAGACTCTACTCATGAAAATGAGCACAAAGTTATGAGGTTCTCACTGACTCAGAAGTATTCGTGCATACAGAAGAACATGGATGTTAGATATAAGGCACTCCTGATCCGCACACAAAAGCGCCACAGGCTAATTATAAAAGGGACTTTCCATTTAAAATCAAACAGTGTCCACCTTCACCACATTTGGACGCAGCAGATCACTCCACCGCGCTCCCTAGGTTTGTCTGAGATGCTCTGGCGATAGTTGACGCAGCTGCAAGGGGCAGCGTGCCTTAGTTTGCTAAAAGTGTACGGTGCACATTCAGTTCCGCCTGAAGTGGGGTGAGAGCGGGGACCAGCGAAGGAAGCAAACGACAACGCAAACGCCACAATCTTCCCAGCCACCTCCCACCCTCCCCTGGCCGGGCCATCACGACCCCGTCGGAGGCTGTTTGACAGCTCCAGGGCGAAGGCAGCACACTCCGGGGCTGGTTTGGCTGCAGGAAACTGCTGCCTAAACTTCGCGTGTGTGTCTGCGTAGAGAGAGACGGTTTTAGAGCCACCCAGCTAGGGCTAGATCGGTCTTTATTTAAAAAGCCAAAAGGCGCAGCCCGCACACACCCAGGGACGAGCTGAAACAGAGGGCAAGGGACAGCCCTGGAGGAGGGGAGAGAGACCCAGGAAGGGCAGAGGCAAGGTGCAAAAGAAAGGGAAAGGGAAAGAGAAAGGGGCTCCCTGGGCAAGGTTAGCGAAGGGGGGAGGAAAGGAGGAGTGGGGTGGGGAGAGGAAAGGAAGAGAGAAGAAGGAGGCCAAAGGTGAAAAAGGAGAGAGCCGTGGGGGAGGAGGGGAGAGTGCCACGGGGAGAGGAGGAGGAGGAGGAGAAAAAGAGGTGAGAAAGGGCCCTCCCAAAATGGCACTGGGGGGAGGAGAGGGGGCGCTGAGGAGCGAGCCGCGGCTGACAGCTCTCCCCGCGCCGCCTGCCCCCTGGCCCGCCGCCTCTCGCACCCGCTCCGAACTTACTTCTTTCTGGCTCTCTGGAAAGGGGAAGCGCCATCTTTGCGAGGCCGGCCCCTAGGTCTTTTGTCTGTGGCTGCTGCTGGGGGGGGAGCTCCGGGCTCAGGGGGCTGCTGCTGCGGCGGCGGCTCCGCCACCGCCCCCACTAGACTCTTGTCCTCCGTTGACATCCTAGTCAGCAGGACGAGAGAGACACATGGATGAGGAGGAGGCTGGCGGCGAGGATCCCGATGCTCCTCCTGCTCCCGATGCGCCTCTGCGCCTCACCTCCGCCTCCTCCACCTCCGCCTCGCATCGCTGGCCTCAGCCGCCGCCGACCAGCGCAGGTAGCAGGGGGAGCGGCATCGGGAGGGCCGGGGGAAGGGAGGGGGGGAAGGGAAGGGGCTGCTCACGCACAATAACCGCCCCGCAGAGCGGGCGGGCCGGGGGGGCTGGAGGGGAGAGCGACACGGGCACTCCCGCGGCGGAGCGCCCAGCTCAGAGGCCCCGGGAACAGGCGCTGGCTCCGGCTCCGGCTGCTGCGCTGCCCGGCTGCGGCGGCCGCCGCTTCATTGTAGGCGGCGCCCTCCCCCTGGCGGCGCCCCCGGGGCGGAGGAGGAGCAGGCGGCGGCGGCAGGGGCCGAGAGGAAGTTTTGACAGCTCCAGCTGTTGTGTGCGCTGGGGGCTGAGTCCGGCCGGGCCCGGCTCCCTTCTCTTCCCGGCCGGGCCGGGTCGGGCCGGGCGCGGCGCAGGAAGTTTACTTGGGGAGGGAAGGACGGAGGTGAAGCCCGGGGCCTGCGGCTAGCGAGGGAGCCCGGGGCGGCGGCGGCTGCCCTGGTGTGTAACCCCCGCCAGTGCGACACATAGACACACACACACACAGCGCCACTCACCCTCCTCCTCCCCCCCGCGGGCCCCACACTGCGCCTGCCCGGCTCGCCCGCCCACCGACCGTCCCACAGCACGGCACAGCACAGCACAGACACCCCTGCGACGTGCCGCCGACGCTGACCTCACAGGCTCGCTGCCTCTGCCGGTGGCTGCGGGGAAAGTACGGAGCCCAGGAGCGGGAACGGGACGGGACGGGGCTCCGAGCAGGGAGCGGCGCGGAGCGGGTGACACCCCCGGTGCACTCAGCCCCGCCAGGACTGTGCGGGCGCCGCTCCCAGTCCCAGCAGGGGAGTCGGCTGTGTGTGTACACGGCCCGGGCGAAGCAAACCCCTACCTGTACGGAGCGTGCATCCGGACGCAGGGGGGGGGTCAATTCTGATCTCAGTCTGCACCCTTGTAAAACCAGATTAAACCCACGGCTGAGAGTTAATCCAGATTTACACCGGAGCAGCGGCGAGCAGAATTTAGCCCAGGATGCTATACAGAGCTGTCATCCCCCCTGACAGAGCGTGTGTGTGTGATGTTGTTTAACACACACATGGGCTCCCTGCACATCGGTGGGGCTATCCAGGCACAGCGCAGGGGCGCACACATGATACAAATACACAATCCCCAATGGCGCTTGCTCCTGCCTAGCCTTGTGCAGCAGTTGCACGGTGTGGCCCCGTTGGCGGCCCCTTTGTATGTGGTAGTCCTTCCCCCGGGTGCACGGCCCGGCCCCGGCCCCGGCGGGCCAAATGGGCTCCTTAGCATTGACTCCGGCAGGGCGGCGGCGCCCGAGGAGTGTCCCGGAGCTTAGCTCGCATCACGAGCCGGCAGGGTTTGGCCCTCTGAGACCCAGACCAAGTCTGGGCAGCGGGGAAGGTTTCCAGCAATTCTGCCTGTAGCAGCTGCGGCTGCTTTAGGGAGGCGGAGGGGAGTTGTGTTTGCGCTAAGCTCACTTACTTGCTCCCCCCCGGGCAGGGCCTAGCTGGCGGCCTGCCCGCCCGGATCCGCGGGGGTGAAGACTCCTTATTACACGGGATTGAATGCCTCCCGCTTCCCGTTGGAGTCTGGCTCCAAGGAGAGACGCGGCTTGATGCCCTAACGTCCGGACACGGGGCGAGGAAGTCGCCATGGGGCGATGCCGTCATGCCGTATGGGCGTTGGGGCTTGGTACCCGAGCCGGACGGGCCGGCTAGCTGCTTTATTTACCCCAGCGGCGGAGCGCACATCTGGACTTTCATCCCGGATCCGCCCCAAACGCGCAGCTGGGTTCGGGGAAGGAGCTGAGACTGGGAGGAGGGGAGGAGGCCACCTGCTTTGCTCCTGCCCCTGAGCCTCCCCACACCTCACTCCCGGGGGAGGCAGTTTTGCAGTGTTTAAGGCTGCCCCTCTTCCCGAGAAGGAAGGACTTTGCTGAATGTGTTTCTGTTCTGGACATAGTGACTGTCCCCCTCACTCCCTCTGACACAGCCATGTCCCCTGTGGGCTGCTCTTCAGCACACTTGCCAGAACATTTCAAAACCACAAGCCCTCAGCTGTCTGCTCTGAGGGACGGTCAGTTCCTCTCCTTTCACAATCACATTTACCTTCCACCCACGCAATCCTGGAGCTGTTTCACCTTTGTGATTGTAAATTATTCACATTACAAATGCTGAATCATGAAACTGACTTTATGTATGGTAAAGAGAAAATCCTACAGCGTTGGAGACATTGGTGACTCAAACATTTTTGTGAGTACTTGTTTAAAAACTTTGCTGAGAAGTCCAGAAATTCTGGTGCTCAGCACCGCAAAAGACCCCAAATAAATAACATCAAATAAATCCTATAAAGTCCTGCATTATTTTCATTGTGTTTATTTTTTTTTAGTTCTTTGCCTTAATTTTGGGCCCCAGTTGGTTGAGAAGAATGGTCTTAATTGTTTCAGTATCATATAGGCACAACAGGAGTGTAACTAGCATTTTGAAATGTGTCCATGCACTGACTAATGTGTTGTCTCTACCCACCCAAGTGTACACACGACTGCCTGAGGTAGGCTTGCCACTATGCACAACCTGACCACTAACAAGATGGGAGCAGATAAAACTAGCTCTGTCACCAGTGTCTTGGTAAAAGACCAGATGAAGAACAAAACTTAAAAAACCTCCTCTTCTTCTCCCTTCTCTAAAAAATTCCTGCTAGCCACCTTCAGAAATATTGCCTCTATTGTATTAAAAATTGCACACATATATAACTGCCATATATGGTTTATACTGATCTACTTCCATGCAAGAGAGTGGAAGCCTTGACTATGAACATCCTTTATTTGTATGAGTTTAAATTAGACTTTTAGGAGATTATCAAGTAGTTTCATTCTGTATATGTACGTTTCCATTTTTTAAACTAGTAATTTAGGTCCTGAAGCTGCAAAGACAATGAGAGACAGTGGGATACCTTGTGTGAGTTCTTTGGCACCATAATTGCAAATGAACTAATTTAAACCAATTTGTTTTAAAAAATATTGTCCTGTGTTAAACCATTGTATTACTAGACTCCCCCCTAGGTTACAATATAGCCAGCTAATGGTTTTGGATACGTTAACCAATGTGTTTAGTCCTTGTCCAGGCTAGGAAGAAAATGCTTTTCAAGTAAGGGTTTGTCTTTGTGTACAGCACTGCAGCGGCACTACTACGTCCCTAAGAGGAGGTAGCGATGTTGATAGGAGAAACTCTCCCATCAACATAGCCCTGTCTACACCAAGGTTTAGGTCGGTACAACTATGTTGCTCAGGGGAGTGGATTTTTCACACCCCTGAGCGACATAGTTATACCAGTATAAGTCTGTAGTGTAGACGTTAGCTCAGTCAAGTTAGCTTAACTCAATTAAAACCCACTTAATACCAATGTAGACACAATTTAACACTTTCAGCTCGATTTTAGAAGATTGATTTACAGGCTATGTCATCATTGCAAAAATAAAATAATATTGTGTTTTTTACATGGAAATAGCTATCTCAATGTAAAATGCTAGTGGAGACAAGGCACACAGGCTACCTCAATGAAGTTAGCTGAGATCAACACTATAATCCCCACATAATGTTTACCTCAACTATCTACATTGAGGTAAAAACTCTTATCACTATATTTTTTAATTTGTATTATGGTAGCACCTAGGGATCCCAGTCATAGGCCAGGACTTCATTGCGTAAGGTGCTGTACAAACACTGAACAAAAAGATGGGCCCAGCCCAACAGGTTTACAATCTAAGGCCTGGTCTACACTGGTGACTTAGGTTGACTTAAAGTCACTTAAGTCGATCTACATACACCCGTGTCTACACTGGCACCACTGTTAATTCAAATTAAGGTGCCTGGAAAATTGACTTAATAAGACCACCTCTGCAAGTGGCGTAGTGCCTAAATTGAATTTGTTAAATAGATTTAGTGTCAATGTAGACACAATATCACTTAATTCGAATGAATTGACCTCTGGAATGTATCCCACAATGCCCCGTTTTGACCGCTCTGGACAGTTGTGCTGTGCTGCTCAGTGGTCATGCTACCAGGAAAAGTCCCCTCCCCTCAAGCCCCGGGATGATTTGAATTTTCATTTCCTGTGCTCCCAAAGTGGAGAGCACTTTGTCACTGTTCTCCGCATGGCTACTGCAAAGCCCAAACACGCTCCAGCATGGAGTCAACCAGAGATCTTAGATCTCATCGGGCTATGGGGCGAGGAGTCTGTTCTGGCTCAGTTCAGAGCCAGCAAAAGGAATCTGGACATTTATGGGGAGATATCTAGGGCATGCTGGAGAAGGGACACAAGAGGGCTGCTCAGCAGTGCCACGTGAAGATCAAGGCACTGTGTCAGTCTTATCAGAAAGCCAGGGAAGCTGACAGCCATTCTGGCTCCTCGCCCAAAACATGCTGCTTCTATGATGAGGTGCATGCAATTCTCGGTGGTGATGCCACCATGGTGCCACCCTGCAGCATCGATTACCGCTACTGGGCCACAGTCCATGGTCAATGATGAGGACTCCATGGACAAGGAGGAAGAGGAGGCTGAGAAGAGTAAGGTGCAGGAGAGCAGGGTGTCCATTCTCCCAGAAAGTCAGGACATATTCCTGACCCTCGAGCAGTCCAGCAGCACACAGGACAGCACTAATGATACCGGGAAAGGCACATCTGGTGAGTTTTTTTTTCTTCTTAGCATTTCCATCCTTGTACATTGGGTTGGGGGGGGGGGGGGGGGGGGCACGAAGGGAATTTCAGGCATTTCAGTGACTGTACTGTGGGGTTACCCAAGGAACAGTTGATTTATGTGATGAGAAATGCTACGTTTATCATCAGTTGATATCTCACAGAAACTTTAATGTATGTAATCTGTTATCCTTTGCAAAACTTTTCAGGGGAGGGCTGCCTTGTTCCTCCATCCACAGTAGAATACTTCGCAGCAATCAAGGAACCCTGCATCATGGCGGAACCCTGCTGCGTCCAGCAAATCTGTGTTTTAAGCATAGACCCTCCCTCCGCCCGCCCCCCCCCGCTCTCCGCAGTTCCTCTCTGTAAGGGTTTAAAAGACCAGCAGAGTTCCCCCCACCACCACCACCACGCTGTCCTCTGATCCTCTCTGTAATGGCACAGTGAGCAGACCCTTCTGGGACGTCAGGAATGGAGTGAGACTCTGTGTTTGCCCTGTGCACTGCATTGCAATTATTGTCTACATTGTAGCATGGGGTTCTTTTTCTACATTGTATCGGGATCATTTTCTACATTGTATCAGGATCATTTTCTACATTTTCTCAGGGGATCATTGTCTACATTGTATCAGGGAATCATTATCTAAATTGTTACAGTTGTATCATTTTCTTCACTATGCTAACAGTGGCTACCTTGGTTTTTTTTTTTTATTCTGTAGCCACCTCAGCATTGAACGGACCCTCGAGAAATGCTGCGGAAAGACTAGTTTAGATTAGAAAGAGGAAAAAAAAAAAGAAGAAATGACATGTTTGGCGAGCTCATGAACGCCTCAGCTGCCACAGAGACAGAGCAAAGAGCGTGGAGGCTGACCTTATCCCAGAATATGGACATGGACAGGGAGAGTCGCCGAGAAATGATGGAGCATGATCGCAGTACCACGCAGGAAATGCTGCGAATCATGCGGGACCAAGCAAAGATGCTCTGGCGGCTTGTGGAGCTTCAGGAGGAGCGGAGGCAGGACAGAGTCCCGCTGCAGCCCCTCCATAATGCTCCTCAACCGAGGGCTTTGCTGCCCTCCCCCTCCCCCACCCCCAAGAGGTCGCAGAGGAGATTGTCCAGGCTGCAGTACGTGCTCGCCTCCAGCAGAAAGCAGCAGTGACCACGCTGACTACTGGCCAGCAAGCTACCACCCTGCCCCTTGAGACAGTGAATGGACACTCCCCACCTTCTCCCATTACTTGAATGTTCAGAAATAAAGTTTTGCATCATTTCAACATGTTTCTTTATTAAATCATATCTTGTTCAGGAGGGATTTGGTGGGCACAGATATTGTTGCGGGGAGAAGGGGGGTTCACCAAAGGCAAACAACATACAGGAACAGAAATCAGTCCTGCAGAAATCATTGCAGAACCTGGTTTTCAAAGCTTCCCTAATGCAAAGCGCTCTGCGGTTAGCTCTTAGCATAGTGCTGGCATCTGGCTGCTCATAACTGGTGGCCAGTCTTTCTGCCTCCACAGCCCAAGCCTGGTGGAACCTCTCACTCTTCGCTTCACACACGTTATGAAGAGCACAGCAAGCAGATATCACAGAAGGGAGGTACTTCTCTCTCATGTCCTTATCACAGTCAAGGTGACTGGTGTACAGCTTCATTAGCCAAAGGAGCAAGGGCTGAGCAGGATCCCCCAGGATCATTATTGGCATTTCCACACCCCCGATGTGAGTTTTTTGGTCAGGGAAGAAAGTGCCCACCTGCATCTTAGAGAACAGTCCTGAATTATGAAATACATAAGCGTCATGCACCTTCACAAACCACCCCACATAGATGTCAGTGAAATGACCCCTGTGATCCACAAGCCCCTGCAGGACCATGGAAAAGTACCCCTTGTGGTTTATGTACTCGGTTGCTAGGTGGGCAGGTGCTAAGATAGGGATGTGCGTCCCATCAATGGCCCCCCCGCCATTTAGGAATCCCATCATAGCAAACCCCTCCACTATATCCTGCACATTTCCCAAAGTCACTAGTCTTCGTAGCAGAAGTCTATTTATGGCACTGCACACATCATTCATGGCAGCGCCCACTGTAGATTTACCGACTTCGAATTGATTCTCAACTGAGCGGTAACAGTTGGGGGTTGCCAGTTTCCACAGAGCGATGGCGACTCGCTTCTCCACCATCATAGCTTGTCTCAAGCGAGTATTCATGCGCTTCAGGGACAGGGCCAGCTCTGAGCACAGTTCCAGGAAAGTGGCCTTTCACATACGAAAGATTTGCAGCCACTGATCATCATCCCACAGCTGCATAACGATGCGGTCCCACCAGTCTGTGCTTGTTTCCCTGCACCAGAACCAGTGCTCCACGGACTGCAGATGACTCATTACAGCCTGCAGCAATCGGGAATTGTTCTGCTCGATGGCTTGTAGCAGGGCAACCTCGGTGGCATTAGTGTTGTCTGTCCTTTGGCTTCTTGATCTATTTCTAAAATAATCGATGATAAGCTGCGATGTATTTGTCACGGTCACAATAATAGTGCAGAGTTGAGCTGGCTCCATGTCTCTGCAGCAATGGCAATCGTGGGGTGTAAAAAAACGGCGCGAAAATACTTTTCCTGTTTGTTTGTGGTGGGGGAAGAGGGATGGAGGAAGCAGCGTTGCATCATGGGACGATGACACTTATCCCAACAGCCACCGTGGCTAGTTGCACTGTAGGATAGCTACCCACATTGTACTGCTTTGCAATTAGAATTAAGATTGGTCAGTGTAAATGCAGGAGACCTGCGCAAACAGTGTAGTGTAGACATGCTGCTGCGATTTCTAAAAATCAGCTGCTGAAAGTCGACTTAAAGTAATTCGACTTCCCTCAGCAGTATAGACATAGCCTTAGTGTCTTGTCTCCACTAGGATTTTACATCAAGGCCAGGTTTACACCATGAACTTTTGTCAGAATAGCGGTGTTGGTCAGGTATGTGATGGGCATGATTTATGACTGACAGCTGTGCTAGCAAAAGCCCCTAATGTAGATATAGCTAGACTAGCAAAACTGCGCTTTTGCCAGTAAAACTTCTTTTATTTTGAGGGACTGGACCACATGCAAAAATGCAGTTTTGCTAGTATAAGCTGCATAGCGCTTTGCTGGAATAGTGTACTGGTATAGTTATACTGGTAAAACGTTCAAGTGTAGACATGTCCTAAGCTATCTATCTTGATGTAAAAGCATACTTTTTGTAGTGAACAGATAGGTTTAGCCAAAACAAGAGTGAGAGGAAGATGGGATCTTCTTATGGAAACCATTAAAGGAACATGAGAACTGGTATGTAAATGCTGATGTATCATTATAGCATTAAAAACAGTATTGTACAACAAAAATAATGAGGAATAAAATGACTCAAGGAGCTGGTAATGGGACATAGACACATTCTCTTTCATGTCATTGATTCAAATCCAGATCAATCTCATGATTGTTCATTAATCTATATAAAATGAGTTAGAGGTTTAATTTTGGTTCCTTTGGGACATATATCTGCGTGATTCCTAGCAAAGAATACCAAATAGTCACAATGGCCTTGCCTACACTAGGATAACTACAATATTTTAAAAGTCTCCTGAAGACAAAACATTTAACAAGTGCTAAACGGATCAAATGAAAGCCTAGTGGAGCACAGGCTAACTAACACAACACCAACCATCTTTGCCTGCATCTTAATTAGTGCTAATAGTGTTTTTCATTCATGTTAAGCTAACTCAGTTGAGCTAATGGGATTGAGAAATACACCTTTTTACCCATCAAGGGCAGGTCTACAGTTAAAATGCTGCTGTGGTGCAACTGCACCAGTGCAGCGCTTCGGTGAAGATGCTATCTATGCTTAGGGGAGGGCTTTTCCTGTCAGCATAGGTACGCCATCTCCACAAGAGGAGGTAGCTATGTCAATGAGAGAAGCCCTCCCATCGATACAGCGTTGTCTACACCAGGGATTAGGTCAGTTTAACTGGGCAACATAATTATATCAACCTAATTTCCCAGTGTAAACCTGGCCCAAGACACATAGGACTCTACTATACTCCCAGTAGGTTTTTATTTAATCAGTTTGGCATGGTTAAAGGCAGAGTACTTTGTCCACACTAGACTTTTAAAATGTGTTTAATGAGTGCTGACATCAGACTTTTACACAGTAGCCTAGACAAGACCTTAGGAATTTTAAGTTTTGTCCACACAGGAAAGTTTTTTGGTATACACTAAAGTGTGAATTTAAACCAATGGTTATACAAGTATAACCCCAATGTAGACTTTCTGTTATACAAGAGTGGGTTGTTTGGGGGGAAGGAGTTTATGTCGCTTGAGAAGGGGTTTAAGATAACTAAAAAAGGCCACCAGAATAAACGAGTCTGTATGGCCGGGGTAGGGGAGCTATATCAGTACAACAGGTAAAATTTTCCGGGGTAGATAAGGCCTTAGACAACGTTGTCTTTCAGGGGTGTTGGTTTTGCATGTGTTACCTCCTTTAAAAAACACTAAAAATATTAACAGCATGAATTGCTTACATTTAAGTCTTCCTATTTTTAACTACTAGTTGATTTTCTATATTAAAATGCAGTAAAAATGTTATTCCTTCCAAATCAAGGTCCTTATCCTACAAACGCTTAATTAGGCATGCAAGTAACTTTATATTTGTGAATAGTCCCATTGAAAGACTAAAATTAGAGAAACAACTCAACCCCCAAAATTTCTTAAAACTAGCAGTTTATATAATCTGTTCTTATAAAGAAAACATTGACAGAATCTAATGTATGCCATTAAATTCAGAGAGAAAGATAGAGAGTATATTTGAATGCTAAATATTAAAGTTAATTATGACCTTCATTCTGTTCTAGAGAAGTGGGGGAGGGGGAAGAGGAAAGACACAATTGCACAAATTAAGGATGGAGTGATGTTTTTCATTTTCCTAGCTTCTGAAAATTTGTGTCCTGGTCATAGTTTTGTTAAGACATAGTTCTTGCCCTTAATTTTCTGGGCTTTAGTTTTAAAGAATTTGTGGGGAGAATTGTGTAGCGAGAGAAAGGAATCCATTATGGAAGATTACTATTTGCATTTTCTTTTATTTTTTTAACCAAGAGACCTGGGGCTAGGACTACACTATGGACTTCTGTCAGCATAGCTATGTCAGTCAGGTACAAAGTAGTATGATCCCTGACTGACATAGCTGTGCTGGCAGAAGCCCCTACTATAGGTGCAGCTTTACTGCCAACATTGTACTTTTAACCGGTATAGATTGTTTCAGACGTGGGAGATGGTTTTATTAAACTGATACATATAGCTGCATGAACACTAGGTGTGCTTTGCTGTGCTGTAGTAGTACACCGGTATTCCTCTACTGTAAAGCACTACTAATATAAACATGGCCTAAAAAGCTAGTAGTTTGTTAAATACGTAATAAGTGTCTGAAGCAAGTACATCCTTTGAGTTAAATTCTGGCTGGATCTGCAGATATATGCATGGCAGAATATTCACGGACAGTTCAGTTGTTGGCCATTCTCTGCTTCTGCCTCCTGAGAAAAGCTGCCGAGGGATTGCACTACAGTTAGGCCTTGATCCTGCAAATATTTACACAGATGCTTGACTTTACTCACTTGAGTAGTGTGTTTGTTTGCAGGATCAATATAAGAACAGCCATACTGGGTCAGACTAATGGTTTATGTACTTTAGTACCCTGTCTTCCAACAGTGACCAGTGCCAGATGCTTCTGAGGGAATGAACAGAATAGGGTAATTACCGGTGATCCATCCCGTCACCCAGTCCCAGCTTTAGGTTGGAGGTTCAGGGACACCAGGAGCATGGCACTGCATCCATAACCATCTTGGCTAATAGCCATTGATGGACCTATCCTCTATGAACTTATCTAATTGTTTTTTGGACCCTGTTATACTTTTGGCCTTAACAACATCCCCTGGCAGTGAATTCCACAGGTTGACTATGCATTGTGTGAAGAAATACTTCCATTTGTTTGTTTTAAATCTGTTGCCCATTAATTTCATTGGGTGACGCTTAGTTCTTATGCTATTGTGAAGCGGTAAATAACACTTCCTTATTCACTTTCTCCATACCATTCATGATTTTATAGACCTTTATCATATTTCCCTTAATAGTCTCTTTTCTAAGATGAACAGTTCCAGTCATTTTAATCTCTTCTCATATGGAAGCTGTTCTATACCCATAATCATTTTCATTGGCCTTCTCTGCACCTTTTCCAATTCTAATGTACCTTTTTTGAGATGGGGAGACCAGAACTTCATGCATTATTTAAGGTGAGGGCATACCATAGATTTATACAGTGGCATTATTATCTTTTCTATTTATCAATCCCTTTCCTAATGGTTTCTAACCGTCTGTTAACTTTTCTGACTGCTGTTGCACATTGAGCACATGATGTTTTCAGGATGACTCCAAGATCTTTCTTGAGTGGTAACAGCTAATTTAGACCCCATCATTTTGTCTGTATAGTTGGGTTTATTTTTTTTAATGTGTATTACTTTGCACTTATCAGCATTGAATTTCATCAACCATTTTGTCACCCAATCACCCAATTTAGTGAGATCCCTTGGTAACTCTTTGCAGTCAGTTTTGGACTTAACTATCTCAAGTAACTTTCTAGAGTCTGCAAATTTTGCCACCTCACATTTCACCACCTTTTCCAGATCACTTGTGAATATGTTAAAAAGTACAGATCCCAGTAGAGATCCTTGTGTTTACCTCTCTCCATTGTGAAAATTGACCATTTATTCCTACCCTTTTATGGATCCGTGAGAGGACCTTCCCTCTTATGCCATGACTGGTTACTTTGCTTAAGAGCCTTTGATAAGGGACCTTGTGAAAGGTTTTCTGAAAATCTGACTACACTGCGTTGGATCACTCTTGTCCACATATTTGTTCACTCCCTCAAAACGTTCTAATAGATTGGTGAGGGATGATTTCACTTTACAAAAGCCATGTTGACTCTTCCCCAACATATTGTGTTTATCTATGTGTCTCATAATTGTTCTTTACTACAGTTTCAACCAATTTATCTGGTACTAGAGATAGGCTTACCAGCCTGTAACTTACAGAGTCATCTCTGGAGTCTTTATTTAAAAATAGCATTACATTAGCTATCCTCCAGTCATCTGGTACAGAGGCTAATTTAACTATAGGTTACATATCACAGTTAGTAGTTCTGCAATTTCATATCTGAGTTCCTTGGGTGAACACCATCTGATCCAAGTGATTTATTAGTTTAATTTATCAATTTATTCCAAAATGTCCTCTATTGACACCTTAGTCTCAGATATTTCCTCAGATTATCATCTAAAAACAATGGCTCAGTTGTGGGGATCTCCCTCACATACTCTACAGTGAAGTGAGTTGGTGGCATTACTCTCTAATTTACTTCATAGGAAGGAATAGCTTGGACATGACCACTGAGTAGGGGACATGATCTGCCTGTTAATGGGCATATGTTGTCATATATTGCCAACTTGGCCAGGCAATAGCATCTACCCACAGATCCCTGAGAAAACTGTACTTACTTGTAGAAGGACTAGAATGTGTGAGGGGGCTGGTGTCAGCCCAGAACACTGATGCAGATAAAGGGCCAAATTCTGCTTGATACTGAGTTTTCACATCAGTGGGACGCTACATCTCTGGGTAAACAGAGCAGTTTAACAGGGTAACTGGCCCCTTAAATGAAACTAGGCTCAAGATTCCTGTTCCACTCCAGGTGCTCTCAGGTTGACCAAGTAAGATAGGACAGCATCTGGGGGCTCTAAAAGGTCAGCCAGGAGTCAGACTGCAGAAAGGCAGGGGATGAGAATTGATAGAGACAGAATGGATTTTGGGGGAGGTTGATAGCAAGAGAGGAGGAAGAGGGATTTGCTGTTTAGAGTCTCTGAGCCAGGCCTGGAGAGAGCTGAAAGTAGTGGTAGCAGTAGCAGCAGAGAGAGATGCCTGCTGCTTCTAAGACAGGGAGCTGGTGCCATGGGTCAGAGAGGGCTGAAGGGGAAGGGGGAGCAACAGAGATACTTATCTGCTGATGTCTTCTTGTGAGAGAGTGTGATCCTGAGGAACAATGAGAGGGCGGGGCAGTAAAATGTGCTCACAACTGAGAGGCTGTGGGAGTTCTGCTGTAGTAGGAAGGGCTGGGGTCCTGGCAGAGGCATGGAAGACACTGAAAGAGTCTAGCTGTGAGAGAAGATACTGGGGTATGGTGAGGTCCAGGATTATGCTATGGTGATATGGGCTGTTTTGGAACTTTTGTTATAGACTATTTGCACAATGTTTTTGTAACAAATTGGCCCTCTGGAGGAGTATTCTTTAAGTAAGAGCCTGAAGTGGAGTCCTTTGGGTTACCGAGAAGGGAAACTGAGGCAAGGGGCCATGAAGGGGGAAGATGCCACGTTTTCAAGCAGGATCTTGTCCTCATTCAGCATGTACACTTATGGGCTGATGCCCATTGCTTTTTAGGGTCCAGTCAAATGTAACTTTTTATTTATTGTATTTATTTTATTTGTTAACTTTAGTGACTCAAATATGTTTCAGAACCATTTTCAACATGTACATTATGAAAGCACTCCTTACTTAAGACTGTGTTGAGATATGCAATGTTATATGTAATCTTCTGTCTGAGATCTATGTTATATTTCAGCCTCAAGCAAATATTTTCTCCAAGTCACAGACCCTTGAAAAAAACATGACCTTTAATGAAAGTCCTGACACAACCTTAATTACAGTGGAGCAAACATTACCATTATAATCTAATTTTCATCCTTAGGCCATGAAGAACTTCCCAAGTGGATGGCTTTGCTTTTGTTTACTAGTTTTATAGAAAACTGAAACTATGGCTCTTCAGATTTTGGTGGGTGGTTTTTAAGCCTGTATTCCCGTGGGGGAGATTTCAGAGGAGCTGTTAATATTTACTGAATTCAGGAACAGTAGGGGGAAGAAGAGATGGAAACCAGGGAACAAGGAGGAAAGGGTGGAGAGAGAGAGAGAGAGAGATCTGTAAAGGGTATAGAGAGAAAATCTGGAGTAGGGACTGCCAGCCTCGCAGCTCAGCGAGAGGTACCAGGAAGGGGGAGCTGAGCTAACTACCAACCTGTCAAATCCACTTTAGGCAAACTAGGTCAAGCTTCTTTCCCAGCCAGGGGCTCCCCTCCCCCACATGGCATTGGGCAGGCAAAGTCTTGGTCTAATATTTAGACAGGATTTGTGGTGTGTAAATGGCTCCCCTCTAGCTTGGGGGTCAAAACACCAAATGATTCCCAGAAAAGGAGCCTCCAGGCAGTCTTTCCCACTCCTGTGCATTTTTCTTCTGTAGTTTTCACTCCCTCGCCCGTTCCCCCTGTCGTGTGGGAGGGAGGAGAGGGTTTGAAAGGGTAGGGGAGAGAGAAACGGGACCAGACTGGACCTGTAGTTTTCCAACTCATCTCACCCACCCATCCTGCTGATCGGATCAGTTTGTTACTTTCGAATCAATGGCAACTGGGTGGGGAGCTTTGGTCTGTTACAGGAAGGGGGAAGGGTGAACAGGGCGTGGGGTGAGATCGTGGCAGCTCAGATCCCTTTATTCTCCCCCCTCCTCCGCTTCCGGTGGCTAAGCTATTTCTAGTTGGATTCGAGTTTGTGGAAGTGTTGGGGGGGGGGAGGGGGGGAGAAGATGAGGGTCATTTACTATTATCGATTCTGGCAGTTTTGTGCAGCTCACCCATTTGCAATCTGTGATCTGAGCCCTCCACAGCTAAATATGTTCGGTGTTTCCACTCCCTTGCACAGTTTTTTCGCGTTGGTTCTGTTTTGTTTGCTCTAGTTTCCATGAGGCTTTATTTGCAGAAGCTGAAAAATGACAGAGGCACTATTTTGTGTGGAAGGATCAAGGATTGGCGTGGTAGGAGGGTTGCAATACACTCTCTGTGGTAAGAGCAGCGATGGGTTTTTGCAGTGTTACAGTGGAAACCCTCCTGAGCCTTCCTGTTTCTAACCCCCCCCCCTTTTTTTTTACGGGTCTCTTGCATCTATTACTATTTTAAAAGGTAAAGCAGTTTATGGGCTATCACATGTAATCGTTCACTGTCAAGTGATGAACTGCAAGCATTGCTTTATGTTTGCTAAACCAAGGAAACAACAAAAACAATGCATATATGACGCTGACCACGTTGACAGTGTTTGACAGCTGTAGTCAGTAAGTACAATAAATACATTCACTTTGTATCATCTAACTACTTTACTAGAGACTAGTGTGTTTCCACTAGAGCCAGCAAAATGTGCATTATCTAAAATTTAAATCACAATCTATACCCTCTGCAGAATATACTTGTTCAAGTATCACCATGCAACGTTCACCCCCATCTGTTTTTAATAGCAGACTTGCTATTTAATATGTGCCAGTATGTCCATAACAAACAATTTTTCCATTTCTCAAGAATGTTAAAAATCCTTCCTCTGGAACAATACAACAATTAAAGTAACTATTTATTGGTATGACATTATGAAGCCCATATAAGAAGTGCCTTTTCAAAATAAATGGGTATCGCTGTTTATCAGTTCTATCTGGTACCTAACGATAATTTAGTTATTAAATCATCCTGGCAATATTTTCAATTTTTGAAATCATTTAGATGTGAAAGTAAAATTTAATTAGCTTTTCATTACCATTAATCATCATGGAAAAGGGAATTAAATATTTTTTTGTTTTTGCCCTGATAAATCTATATGACAAATTTGCATGGTTACTTTAAAACCATAATCATTTTCTACCAGAAAGATGGTAGTATAATGTGTGACAAGGACATACTTGCTTCCTACCTCCCCTATGCCCTCTCAAATTGGTCAAAGCAGCCAACCTAGATGATCAAAAGAGCTCGGATAAGCAATCTACCTCTACTTAATTGATCTGAGAGGCCTGATTTAAAAGAGAGAAATAAAATACAAGGATTTGTATACTCCCTAGAATGCTCTCAAGGTGAGGCTGTGTAAAGATACTATCACCTGCTTCCATTATGGAACTTCTGTAGTTCTTACATACAGTCTAAAACCAGACACTTAAAATATTTTTCTTTTTGTTTAAAGAAAAAATCTATAGCTAGTTACTGATATCTTATTCTCTTCTTTTCTATTTATGCTCTTATACTGTGTTCAGCACCCTGATATCTTACAGCTCTATAAAAATATAGATATGTGATAAATCATTAATATCTTTAAGAGTGAAAACCCTGGATAAAAATTATAAATGTTCACAACCTAACAAATCAAAAACAGGGGATATGCAGTAATGGCCCAGAAACAGCCTGAGTAAATGGGCAGTGTGCAGAAGAGCCAGCGTGAGTATGTGTAAATATAGAAGGGGGATCAGAATCCTTCCCCAGCAGATGCTCCTGCTCCCTGGTGAACATGTAGGGGAGTTTGATTGATACTGTCACTTCTTTGGCTTTTCTCCATGCTCCTGCACAATGAAGCAGAAGGAGCACCTGCAAACCACATCCTGTCCCCCTCTGCTCTGTAGAATAGTACCTGTTTCATTGTGTTCATGCCTTCCACATCCATGGGGGGAGGGGGAGAAATAGGATTTGCCCTTAAGAGCATAAGCAAAGGATTAAAATAAAAGCATAACAAAAGAAAGGGTTGTACATCCATTGGGAGGAAAGCACTGAAGTAGGCATGACTTATCACAAGATATTAATCTCACTTTTGTATTTCTTCATGGGTTTTCGTTTCCCACCTAGTTTCATCTGGCTCTATTCTCCATTTATAAAGTGACTACACAAATGACTCTCTCTGTATACCTTACTGGTAAATTCTTTTTCATGCTGGAATGGCAAAAGTAATTATATTTATAAATGAAATTACTGTTTTGCCTAAGCACCACATGTATAATTCCCTTCTGTAAGAAGGATTTTTATAATTCCTCCAAAAATGTCTTGGCAAAGACCAAGCCCACCACTTGGTAGTGTGAATCCAACTTTTGGGACAGAATCAGCACTCTTATTCCGTGGGCCAGTGGGCACTATAACCATCACAGCAATTACGCTTTCATTTGAGAGAGTGGTGAGATAGACATTGTGTATGTCTATTAAACACCCCCAGCAGCTGATCTGAGAGAGTGTTGCTTGCCCTCTTGCTCTCTGCATTAACTATTTAATACGGGGCAGTTTGAAATCTGATATATTCTCTGTTGGGGATGGAGATAGTGCTGGGGAAAGACACTAAATCCTGCTCTTGCTGTGGGATTAACTCAATGATCTAATGGTCTAAAAGAAAACAGACTGTTCCACAGTGAAAGGGTGAATGGCCTTGACCTTCTTAATCCATTCTAATTTATTTCTCAACCAATTTTCTGGGGAAAGGTGAAAGCTTCCTCACTTCACCTCAGTAGAATAGGTAAAAAGAAATTTATGCTTTCAGACCTGGGGCTTCACTGAGAAATGTTGATCCAGCTGGACCTGCCTAACTCCCTTCCTCGGTCTATCCCGCTCCCTAAATTCTTTTTCTCTGCTTCTTCCTTCAAACACGGCACTGTCTCCCTTCCTCCCAAAACTCTTTTGATTTCCCCTCCTTCTCCAACTACTGTTCCATTTCTCTTCACCTCTTTACCTTCAGATTTCTCCTGCTATTCAGTGGCGTCCTCTCCACCATCTCACTCCTTGGAGCAGATCCTCAGCTGGCACAAACTGTTATAACTTCAATGAAGTTAATGGAACTATGACAATTTACACCAGCTGAGGATCTGCTCATTTATTCCTTTTCAGTCAGACTTCTGCACTGTATACACCACTGAAGTAGCTCACAGATTTTTGGAACAAACGGATGAAACAACTCTAAGGAGGCATATATGGAAGGGATTCCTTACATAAGCATTGGGAGATATTTGTGTGTTAATGAGACTTTATTAAACAAGATCCCATGAGAGGAGGCTATGCTTTGGAAATCTAGTTATTTCCCAGAAAGGAAATGATATATGGGTTCCCCCAATTGCCAGAGAGGGAAACTACCCTTTCACAGCATACTTGACTCCTTTCTAAACTGACCCTGGCTTCTGCTGTCAAGGACAGCATGAAAGACCCAGGGTGAAATCCTGGCCCCACTGAAGTAAAAGAGAATTTTGCCATTTACTTCAATGGATCCATGATTTCACATGCCCCCGCCTTCTTTATCATGCTGATAGCAACCAGTGACAGTGTAGTGTGTTAGAAATTGGAACCTTTACACAGTGTCACTCTGCTGCTAGGCTGACATTGGCAGAGTACGAATGCTGAACAATCTATATAATAAGATTTCAGGAATGTCACTCTGAAGTCTGGAATGTCAGAGTCAGTGTAAAGCAATGGAAACAACTACAAGCGTGGTTGAGAGCCCTTTTTGTTCAGAATATCATCAGGTTCAATCATCATTGGGATTCATGATCTGTCACCATCCAGTTTAAGTTCTCAGCCAGTTTTGGCTTTACAAATTACAGCTATGTGACAGCATAGGCTTTCAGCTACTAGTATTTCATATAATTAATTTAAAGAGAATAGATTTTATTTGTTAACTCACTTTGAACCATATGAAGAGTTCTCAAAGTCCATTACTATTGATCAGTAACAAATAAAAGTGGAGGCCTCTTAAAAGTTCCTGAGTGTCTGGAATTTTTATCCCTCTCTTCCTGTGTAATCTTGTCAAAGAGCAAAGCACACAGAGCCTTAGCTCTCATTCAGATTCAACTTAAATGCTGTTTCTTTCTATTAGTAAGTCAGATGTACAATCCAGAAGTTGGTCTGTTCCCTTGGCTCTGTTATTCATCTTGTCTCACTGATCTGATGGCCTTCTCACTGTTGCTGAGTTAGACTTGTCGGAAGAGAGAGATTGATGTGAGTTTGTCACAGGTCAAGCCTAGTGCTGCAGGCACTCCCAGCCTCAGTTTTCTCCCAAGGTGAGTCCCCTTGGTCTTCCCCATATGGGTCAGTTTTGGTGACATGACTTGGCTTTCCAAGTCATTAGCGAGCTCAATATGCAGCTGGGAACAAGCCTACGAGCCCACGAAAAATAGCATCAGGGATGTTGTGGTTCTTGGGCTCTCCAGCCTACTTGACCCCCTTTGTCTGAGCTGGGGTGGTCAGCCCACATCTCCCCTGGAGCCACAATATCCATACTGCTAGTTTTAGCACTCTAGCCTGAGCTGCACTGGCATGAGTCTGTATATCCACCCCCAGCTGAAGTGTAGACATACTCTGAACAAATGTAACCCTTTCCAGGGTATCCAGATCCAGCTGTAACTGGACAAGCCCTCAGGCTGGCCTCTTCAGTGTCCCCTTACCCTGCTCTCCCTGGGCAAATAACAAAGGTCTTTCCAAATCAAACAGAATTGTGCTCTTCTTTCTAGGTAGCAGGTCCCAGGGCTTCTCTCCTGAAAGCCTCTAAAACGCAGAGCTACCGACAAAAATCAAACACCACTGAAACATCTTCTGCTCCTCTCTAGGCCTGAGCCTCTCATCCCTCTTGAGCACCTCTTCAGCTCTTATTCATCTTCAGGAACACCAGCCTTCCAAGATGGCTTCCTTGGAAGCTCTCCAATTGCTATTCAGCTCAATTGCTCCCTTCAAGCACCCCCACCTCCTCAATCATCCTTTTAAATCCAACACCCAATCCAGATGTGGCAGGGCTAATTGAACAGAACTGGCTGGCCTCCTAATCCCTAAAGGGGCAGACTCTGTTACAGGGCTGAAACAAAATTCAAAGATACCTGTGGAGTTTCTTTTCCTAGAATTTTAGATAGGCATTTATTAAGAAAACCAGACAAGATTCTGGCTCTAGATTTTTCAGGGATACCTTACCTCCTGAGATTAACAAGTCTCATTCTATTTTCAATGTTACTAACTTTTTGAGTCAAGTCACTGTGGTTAGCCAACCTTATTTTCTGTCTCTGTGGTAAGACTTTAAGTCCAGAAGGCTAACCTCAAACTCTCCCCACACCCCACAAGCAAGAAGGCAAAGATGACAATGCATTTCCTTCTTTGGCCTCTGTAATAGGGGTTTTAAAAGAAAGGGCACATTTTCATCATGATGGGCACCAAGACACCATCACTAGAATCAGGGGCTCAAATTCTGAGCCTCTAGCAATTATTGGGAGTTTTGCCATTAGGAAAACTATATTAGAAAAACAAGGTTGCTTACCAGTAACTGATGTTCTTCGAGATGTGTTGCTCATGTCCATTCCACTATAGGTGAGTGCACGCCACTGTGCACGGTTCCCGGAACTTTTTTCCCCATAGCAGATCCTGTAGGGCTGGCTCTGGTGCCCCCTGTAGTCCTGCGCACATGCCATGGTATATGAGGCACTGCTGACCCTATGCCCCCTCAATCCCTTCTTTCTGCCAACTCCAACAGTGGGGACGCGGGGTGGGTTGTGGAATGGACATGAGCAACACATCTCGAAGAACAGCAGTTATTGGTAAGTAACCTTGTTTTCTTCTTTGAGTGATTGCTTGTGTCCATTCCACTATAGGTGACTTAACAAGCAATACCTTGGAGGTGGGTAGGAGTTACCGGTGAGCTGCCCTCAGCACAGCTCTGCCAAATCCCGCGTCCTCTCTCGCCTGCTGGACGATGGCATAGTGGGATGTGAAGTTATGCACCAACGACCAGGTGGCAACTTTGCAGATGTCCTGCAGGGGCACTCGCTCCAGGAAGGCTGTAGACGAGGCTTGAGCTCTGGTTGAGTGTGCTGTGATGGTTCCCGGACGTGGCACCCTCGCCTGCTAGTAGCAGAACTTGATGCACGATGTAATCCATGAGGAGATGCGCTGGGTGGAGACAGGTGAGCCTTTCATCTGGTCCGCAACTGTGATGAAGAACTGTGTCGATTTCCGGAATGGCTTTGTACGCTCAATGTAGAAGGCCAGGGCTCATCTCACGTCCAGCTAATGCCATCTCCTCTCCTCCTCTGAACTGTGGGTTTGGGAAAAAACACGGGGAGAAAGATAACTTGGTTACAATGAAATTGGGAAACCACCTTGGGCAGGAAGGCTGGATGCAGCCTTAACTGCGCCTTATCCTTATAAAATACTGTATAAGGGGGCTCCGAGGTCAAGGCCCTAATTTCGGAGACCCTCCTACCTGAGGTAATGGCCACCAGGAAGGCTACCTTCCAGGAAAGCATGAGCAGGGGTCATGAAGCCATGGGTTCAAACGGGGGCCCCATGAGTCTTGAGAGGACCAGGTTGAGATCCCGGGGAGGCACCGGGTCACGGACCTGCGGATAAAGCCTCTCCACCCCCTTGAGGAACCTGACTGACATGGGATGGGAGAACAGGGATCTCCCCTCTAGCGGCTGATGGAAGGTCAAAATGGCTGCCAGGTGAAACCTCAATGAGGCTAGCACCAGACCCTGGAGCTTTAGCTGGAGCAGATACTCCATAATCGCCTGTATAGGCGAGAGGCTGGGCAGAATACCCCGGGACTCCACCCAACAAGTAAACCACCTCCACTTAGCTCAATACACAACCTGTGTAGAAGGTTTCCTGCTGCCAAGCAGGACTTGTTGGACCTGCACTGAGCAAGCTATCTCTCCCTCCATCAGCCAGAGAGCCTCCAGGCTGTGAGGTACAGGGAGTCCACGTCCGGGTGCAACAGGCAACCATGGTCCTGGGAGAGAAGATCATGCCGTCTCAGGAGCTCCAGGGGCGGGGCGATTGAAAGGTCCAGCAGCATGCTGAACCAATGCTGTCTTGGACAGGCCGGAGCGATGAGTATAACATCTGCCTTGTCCCTCTTTATTTTCAGCAGGACCTTGGGCAGGAGCGGAATGGGTGGAAACACGTACATGAGGGTCCCCCGTCCAGTCGATGAGGAACGTGTCAGAAATGGACCCAGTCTCGCGACCCCAGAGCGAGCAGAACCTTGGACACTTGGTGTTCCAGGTCGACGCGAATAGGTCCAGTTGGGAAACACTCCACTTCTGGAAGATCATAGTCATGACATCCGGGTGCAACGACCAGTCGAGGTTGGGGTAGAAATGACCTGCTGAGTCGATCCACCTCGTTGTTCCTCACTCCCGGGAGGTGAAAGGCAGTCAAGTGGAAATCATGCCTCATGGCAAAATCCCACAGATGGGTAGCTTCCTCGCAGAGAGCCGAGGAGTGTGCTTCCTCCTGCCTGTTTATATAAAACATAGCTGCGGTGTTGTCTGTCAGCACCTGCACCACTCTGCCTGTCAGGAATTGGAGGAACACCCTGCACGCTAGGCGAATAGCCCTCAGCTCCTTCACATTGATGTGCAGGTACCTCTCCTCCCCCGACCAGAGCCCCTGAGTGCTTAGGTTGGAACTGATGTGGGCTCCCCATCCCACATCCGAGACGTCAGAGATTAGGGTGACTGACGGGACCAGTTCCCTGATTGGAACGCCCTTCAACACTGCCCTGGGAGACCTCCACCAGTCTACGGAGGCTAGGACGGGCGGGGAAACTGTGACCACCCGATCCAGTGGGTGTCTGCTCAGCACATATACCGAGGCCAGCCATGCCTGAAGCGGTCTGAGCCTCAGGCGAGCAAGTCTCACTACATATGTGCAGGCCGCCATGTGGCCTAACAGCTGTAGGCAGTGCCTGGCTGTTGTCATGGGGCATCGGTGCAGCTGGGAGATGATAGAGACCATCGTCTCGAAATGTGGCTGAAGCAGGAAGGCTCTGGCCTGGGAGGCATCCAGGGTGGCCCCAATGAATTCTATCCATTGCAGTGGGGTTAGTGTGGACTTCTGCTCATTTATGAGCAGTCCCAGCCTGCTGCATGTGGAGCAAGTGAGGGTCACGCTCTCCTGCACTTGGGACCTGGACCTGCCCCATATCAGCCAATCGTCAAGGTAAGGGAAGATTTGCACACCCTTTCGCCTCACGTGGGCCGCCACTTACCGCCATGCATTTGGTGAACACGCTTGGAGCTGAAAATAGACCAAAGGGTAGGGCTGTAAATTGGTAGTGGGGAGCCAGCCACCGTGAAACAGAAGAAGCGACTGTGGCTGGGAAGAATGGACACATGAAAATATGCGTCCTTGAGGTCGAGGGCGGCATACCAGTCTCCTGGATCCAGGGAAAGGATTATGGAGGCTAGGGAAACCATGCGAAACCTGAGTTGTTTGACATATTTATTTAAATGACGCAGGTCTAATATGGGTCTCAGACCCCCCCTTTGCCTTGGGGATGAGGAAGTACCTCGAATAGAACCCCTTCCCCCTTCTGCCTTGAGGAACCATAACCACCGCTCCTATGTTGAGGAGGGTGTCCACCTCCTGCAAGAGGAGTTGCTCGTGAGAGGGGTCCCTGAAGAGGGACAGAGGGGAGGGTTGTTGGGGGGTGTAGAGGTAAATTGCAGGGCATAGCCCCCTGAGACTATCCCAAGGACCCAATCGGGCTAGAAGGGCCTTAACCTGTTTAGGAAGGAGCGAGGTGGATCCAGGAGAGCAGTAGGGGTGACACCCTCGGGTGCACCATCAAAACTGCCTCCTCTGATTGCCCGACCTCCTGGGGGGCCCCTGATGGGGGGCTGAGGATGAGCTGGGGGGCTGATTTCGTCTTCTAAACCCCCTATTTCTGTCCCTATTTCTGTAGGGTTGAAAGGGCCTACGTGGAGGCCTTGGTTGCTGCTGCTGCGCCTGGACCATGACTGCCGCCTGGAAGCCTGGGGCGTGTACAGGCCCAGGGAGTGAAGCGTGGCCCTGGAGTCCTTCAGACCATGCAGCTTCACCTTGGACCATCGAAGGTGAGGTCCTGGATCGATTGCTGCACCTCCTGGGACAGGCCTGAGGATTGCAGCCGTGAGCACCTGCTCATGGAAATGGCGGAGGCTATGGCCCTACCTGATGAGTCAGCAGCATCACTGGACGTCTGGAGCGCTGCTCTAGCCACCGTGATTCCTTCGTCCAGGATGGTGGTAAAGTCTGCAGCCTGTTCCTGGGGCAGGGCCTCAGCAAACAGCCTGAGGGAGTCCCACAAATTAAAATTATATCTTCCCAAGAGTGCCTGATAGTTGGCAGTCCTGAACTGCAGGGCTGCCGTAGAATAAATTTTTCTCCCAAACAAATCCAGCTTTTTGTTGTCTTTGTTTTTGGGAGTGGAACCTGGCTGACCTTGTCTGTCCCGCTGGTTGGCTGCGTCTATCACCAGGGTTCCTGGGGCCAGGTGAGTGAACAATACTCAAACCCTTCGGCCAGGACATAATACTTTTTCTCTGCCACCCTTGACGTAGGGGCGACCGAGGAAGGGGTTTGCCACAGGCCCTTTACAATTTTGAGGACCCTATCGTGGACTGGTAAGGCCACTCTTGCTGGGGCAGCCGTCACCAGCACATTGAAGAGAGTATCATCAGTCTCCTCTAACTCCTTCACCTCCAGCCCCAGGTTATAGGCCACCGTCTTGAGTAGCTCCTGGAGCACCCTAAAATCCTCCAGTGGCACTGTGTGGTCCCGGGAGTCTGCCTCATCTGGTGAGGAGGAAGAGGACTGCCGAGGTGCATCCTGCAGGTGCTCCCCCAACTGACGTGCGCCCGTACAGGGTCCTTCATAGAATCAGAGAATCATGGAGTTGGAAGGGACCTCAGGAGGTCATCTAGTCCAACCCCCTGCTCAAAGCAGGACTAACCTCAGCTATATCAAACTTCCATGGGGTCTGACTCCTCGTCCGAGGATTGGTGTCCCTGGGCCTTCTCCTGTGCCAGAGGTAGGGACTGGACCCCCAACGACAGGATGGATTGGGGCCCCAGGCCCATCTGGATGCTCCATGGGGCCCAATAAGGCATTGTTGCTGCCATTGTCCCTGGGGCCAACCTGGGACTGACTGCGCTACCTGCTGTGACACTTTGTGGGGGCGTCGGCTGTCCCGACGACTGTCCCCCTGTGAAACCCCGAGCCACTGGACCGGTGGTGCCGTGCACGTCCTTGGTCCCGGGCGCCCTTCTGAGCTGGGGACCGTCCTCTCGACACCTCTGACGTGGAGGACAATAAGGACTGCCTCCATCGCTGCAAGCCGTGCCGATGGACGGAGGCGCACTCCGAAGAGCTCTCGGTACTGGAGCGCTGTCTCAGTACCAACGATTTGTGGTGCACTTCGGTGACCGAGATCGGTGCCACTCCGAACTCTGCGGTGCCGAGCCAGACTCTGGCAATTGGTTCCACATCGTGGACTGCATGGTGCTGGGTCTTGGACGGCAACCGGGTTCTGTGCTGCCTCAGTGTGGGCGAACTCCTCAGTGCCGGGGATCTGGAGCAGGAGCTGTCCGAGCGCCTCCTGGCAGATCTCGACCGGTGCTGCCTTCTGGCCTGGGCTGCCTCCAGTGCCAGGGATCAATGTTGGTGCTGAGAGGGGGACTCCATGTCCTGAGTCGAAGCAGGCCAGCTCGACAACGCTGACCTGGAGCGAATGCTGCGGGAGCGACCTCACTCTACCTCTGGTGGCCATCCGGTGGGAGATCTTCCTCCCTGTACTGGGGATCTCCACTGCCCTTTGGGGGGACCCAACGTGGGTTGCTCTGGGACACCAGCCCCTTCTCCCTCGGTGGAGGTGGGGGGCGGAGGTGGCGTGGGCAAGGCCAATAAGGCTCTTGCCGCCTGAAAAGCCTCCGGTGTCGACAGTGTTGGCAGGGGCACTCTCCCACTCCCAGGAGTCGGGGGAGGTTCCCAGCTTGGAGATGCAGGCACTGGAGAAGACTCAACAGGCTGTGACTGGTGCATCTCCGCACTCAACCCTGCCTGTACCGATGGCGCAGGGGAGTGTCCATGCTCCATGTGCTGTTTCTTCCTTTTTGGCACTGGGGCTGCTGCTCGGTGCCGAGTGGATCCCGGTGCCGGTGGTGCACTCTGCACTGAGGTTATGCTCGGTGCCGAGGTGGAGCGGGATGTCTTGGACGCTGGGTGGAGCGCTGCCTCCATGACCAGGGCTTTTAACCCGATCTCTCAGTCCTTCTGAGTCCACAGTTTAAAAGCCCTGCATATCTTACACTTGTCTTTCCTGTGCTCTTCCCCCAAGCACTGAAGGCACTGATCCTGGGGGTTGCTGATCGGGAAGGCCTTCCCACAGGAGGCACACTGCTTAAATCCTGGTGACCAGGGTATAGCCCAGCCGCTCTAAGTCCCCCCAGGGACTTGCTTATCTAACTACATTTAACAACACTTAACAACTACTTAAAACTAATTAAACTTCTCTGAATAACAAACAGTTCAAACAAGGGGAATGGTACTTGCAGAGAGGAAGGCTAGTTCCAGCAACCGTCACGGGCAGAAAAAAGGGACTGAGGTGGTGTAGGGCTGGCAGTGCCTCATATACCGTGGCATGTGCGTGGGACTCGGGGGGCACCAGAGCCAGCCCTACAGGATCTGCTAAGGGGAAAAAAGTTCCGGGAACTGTGCACAGTGGCATGCACTCACCTACAGTAGAATGGACATGAACAACACATCTCGAAGAACTAATTTATCTTTAAAAATCAGTTTATTCTAATCTGGAACTACAAACACTAAAAAGCCTTGATCATAACTGTATATTACTGCATGGTGTTACTAAAGGGCAGAGTTAAGGTTGTTTGTGCATTTTCATACCATACCATATTTGGATTTCTTGTAAATTTAATCTTAACATTGAATTTTCTGGGTTTATAATGTTTCTGTTGGGATTATTATACTATTCTTATAATCCTCCCCCCAACTCCATTTTAACTTTTTTCATGGGGAAAATTCCTTGTTTTTTAAATAAAACAATTAAACTTTTCATACATGAACATTAAACGAGAAACCACATCAGATCCAACTGTCATGCTAATCTGCAATATCTAATGAGTTGAAGGTATGTAGTAACAGCCTGACATCATTTTTAAAATTTCTCTTGTAATGCTATATCCACTAGTATGCTCTGGCTGCTTTGTATCACTAGTGCAGCGCAAAGCAGCTGAAAGCACATTGGCCAGTAAAAGCAGGTTTACAGCTGCTTTGTATCACTGGAGTAGCCCAAAGCAGCTGGAGCATTCTGATGAATCTGGCTTCTAACACCTCGTATACAACCCTGAAGCAATGACAGTTGAGGCCAGTTCAATAACAGCTGGCAACCAAGAAATCTATCAATGAGAACTCTTCACACATAGAATCATAGTTTATATGTATACAGTCTCTTAATGCAACTGACATTCCAGCCAATAAAATTGAAGCATGCAAATTAGCTGGAGAGGAAGAACAGTAATTGGTTGAGTTACCTCTGATGCCACTATGGTACTGTTTAAGAGCAACCTGAGTTATTGACCTAGTGGAGTCCGTTAGTCTATAATCATAAATTACATACAATAATTATAGCTTAATCTCTTCAAGTGTAGTCTGTGTACAAGATTTCAATAAGGTTTAACAATATGTGATTTGAAGCTTCTGTATTCCGTATTAAGATAACGTGTGACACTAGCGATCTGATAGTAAGTGCTAAATTTCTTTAGGACCCATTTTAAAATGAACTTTAGCTCAAACTAATTATCAGATTTACTTATAAATTGTCAAAAATAATAGTTCTTCTTCACTCAATAAATGCTGTAAATTTGGGGAGGATATGTGTATTATTCATATAATACAAAGCTGAATCCCTCTTCAGTGCAGAATTCAACGTATCCTTAACTATAGAGTTGCAACCAATGCTACCATAATGGCTCTCAGCTGTGACAGTAACACTGAGGCCCACATCCACAGGCAGTATGTCTATACTGCAATAAAAATCTATAGCTGGCCTGCGTCAGATGACTTGGGCTTGGGCTAAGAGGTTGTTTAATTGCAGCATAGATGAGGTGGGAGGATCCCAGAGTTTGGGCTGCAGCCTGAGCCCAAATGTCTACAATTAAACAGCCTCATGAGCCTGAGTCAGCTGGCATGAGCCAGCCATGGGTGTTTAATTGCAGTGTAGACATACCCAAAGAGACTTAAGTACTGTAACATTCAGTGTCATGGCACCTATAAAATCACAGGATCATCTCTGAGTTAGGTACCTAAGCTCTCCATACAAAGAATGGGGAGAGACAGGTGCCTTAGAATGGGATCTACAAAAGCCAGCAATGCTAGGCAGGGAGCCACCTAAGTTAGGCCATGGGAAATGGTGGTGCAGGGGCATCCTAAATCTTGTCTCTCTTAGAGTTATGTGCCTTAATCTGGGCTGCAGGGAGGCATCTATATGTGCTTGCGAATCACAACCAGGAACCCCACTACCTAATTAGGCACCTAAGTGATTTCTTGTGGAAATGAGGTAAGTGTCTGCACCAAAACAGTTGGAGATGGAGGCAGCATTCACTTTACAAGCGTTAGCCAAGTGTTTAGAGCACTCACCCAGAATGTGGGTGTCCCACATTCAATTTGGCCTCTCTGGCAGAAAGGATATGAACAGCGCTTTCCCACCTCTTGGGAGAGTGTGCTAACCACTGGGCTAATAGTTATCTATGATTTTGTCATCTCTAAAGTGGATTATGCTCCAGTCAGGGCAAGCTATAAGGACCCTCTGGGAGCTTCTGTTGATGTGGAATGCAGAGGCCTTTTGAATAGATTTGGTCAATGCTAGCATATAACACCTGAGCTTCACCTGCTACAGTTGGTACCTCTTCAGTGCTGGGTTTTAGTTAATCTAACTATGAAGCCTTACATGGTCTGGAACCCAATTATTAAAGTCTCTGCTTCCTAAATCCTTTGGGGTATCTTGATTATTGGTGTCTGTAACCTGGCTTTCCAAAACTGACAGCAGGGCATTTTCACTTTGTCCATGACTGTCCAGCAGATCCTGAATATGGCAAGCTTCAGATCACACTGCAAGGCTTTTTAGTTCAATCAGGACTGTGATGGAGTGTACTATTTCTTTAAGCAACAGCCTGCAGGCTCCCACCTGAGGATGACCAAGGAAGGCCTGGCTTGAGGCTGAGGTATTTAAACAGGAACTTGGAAGCTGATTAGGGGAGAAGAGGCCCTGCAGGTTGTAGTGGGTGGTGGCTTGCTTTTCAAGCTACAGGCAACTAGTTTAGCCTGATTGAGACTGATTTGTGAGCTCCAAGTTTGGAAGCTTTGAACCAGGATTCTGATTAAATGTTTATTGTAATTATTATGGTCCTGAAACCTTATTAAAGGGGACATGCTATTGCTTAGTGTGTGTTGGCTTTTCCTTGCCCTGGGATGTTATGGTGAACCTATTGCTATCCGAATTGGTGCTACACCTGGCTGCAAGGGGGTATGTAGGAATGGCCTATGCCTTTATAAGAACATGGTATTTCTGTTGCTATTTTTATTATTTCAGTGTTTATCCATGGGGTGAGGGGACAGGAAAAAATGACTCTGTAGTCTTGTGATTAGAGTACCCACCTGGGAAGTGGAGACAGATGATCCAGTCTTCCTGCTCTAATAACTTTAATTATTTATCTACAGTGAAAGAGCGTCCTTAAGAGAGATTGAGGGAGCCCCACATCAGAACACCCCATACAGATTACAAAATCTGGCTTTCTTTCTAGCTAAGAAATGGGGGGAAATAGCAGGGAAATTATTGCACCCCAATAATAATAATAAAGGTTGCACAGTGGCAGATACTTTGTGTAGTTTGCAGGAAGTATTTAAAATTGAGTGATGAGAATGGGAAGGTTATGTTCTGGCCTTGGATCAGGCCAAAGCTTTTGACAAATGAACCCACTTTACTTATGGTTGGCCCTGTCTCAATATGATGGCCTGGCGTCCACAACTGAAGAAGGAAGTTGATAAGTTGGAGAAGGTTCAGAGAAAAACCAAGAGAATAATTAAAGGATTAGAAAAATATCTGTTTAGCTTAACAAAGAGAAGGCTAAAAGGTGATTTGATTAGTCTATTAGTATTTACAGGGAGAAAAATATTCAGTAATGGGCTCTTCAGTTGAAGGTATAACATGATCTAATGGCTGGAAATTTACACTGGAAATAAGGCATACAGTTTTAGCAGTGAGCGTAATTAACCATTGGAACAACTTACTAAAGGTCATGGCGGATGCTGCATCACTAACAATTTTTTAAATTGCAATTGCATGTTTTTCAAAATATATGGTCTAGGAATTATTTTTTGGGAAGTTCTACAGCCCAAGTAATACAAAATATCAGACTGTATGACTATACTGATTTCTCTGGCCTTGGAATCTATGAATCTATTAATATGGTACTCCTCCACAGTTTAACTGGTTGTGGCTCTTGTACATTCATGCACCATGAATCGCTTTAGTAAATGAGTAGAGGGGAGAAGCTATATAGATACATTCTGGGGTAAGGCAAGGTTCTTCCTTGAGTCCATTGTTGTATTTTTTTTTTTTTTTAATCCTTTATTGTGGGCTGTGGCAAAAGGGATTTCAAGATTTAAATGCACAGATAAAGGGGGAGAGGAATTTCACTGTCAGTGAAAATTTTTGCCTGTGCAGATGATGTCAGTGCTGGTGGGCAGTACAGAAGATAGATTCACCTTGTTTCAACACTTTATGTAGTTTTTGATACAGTGTCATATTTTTGACACTTTACATTGCAGTCAGAGCAGTGAAGAGCATGAAAGGCAAGCAAGGCTTTGGGGGCAGGGACTTTGGGTTGCTCTCTTTCTCTTCCAGAGGAGTTGTAAATTGTGACAAGCTCTCCCTGGGTTATAGATATTTAGGGACTCACCTTCACAGTGATTCAGTGGTAGAGTTGAACTGGGAGAAGCAGTTTGCCTCCTGCCAAGTTCAGGTGATGAGGTGAAAGAGATGGACCATGACATTGGCAGAAAGGGTGATGTTAATTAAAATATTCCTGTTACACAACATAAAAGAAAAGGATATCTGTATCCTCCTTCTGGAAAATGGTTGGTCAGATTGACCGGGTTATTTTTGTCAGATGCTCTGTGGCAATACGTGTAACCTACTGAACAGGAATATAGTCTACTGGCCCATTAAAGGAGGAGGTTTGGGGATGGCATGCCCTAAAGCTTTTTTGTTAGGTTTTTTGTTTTTTAAATTTCATAAGATTTGTGTGGCTGGGGGAAAAGGATGGCTACTCATTTTCCAGTATTACTGGGAAATACCACAAGGGAAGAAATGAAATAGCTGGTGAGGAAATGAGGATGCAGCCTCTAGAGTGAGTATGTATGTATATATTTATTTATTTTCCCCCTTTCAACAGCTCAACAGGCTCCCTCTTACATACAACTTGCTTTAAGATGCCTTTTCCATTGACAGATTCAGGTAACAGCATTCCAGCACAGTGGCTCAGTTTAGGAGAGCATTTTACCAGAGGGAGCATAAGAAATATGTTTTGGAACAGCATTTAGCAGTCCTGAATTGCTCAGAAAATTTTCTCAGTGGGGCATTGTTGTAGCTTTGAAAGAAGTGTTCTCTTCAAGTATAGGAATATACGGTGGCAGGTATTTCATGGTAAATTGTATGTTAGAGGTGACCTACAAGGGAAGCATATAGATAAAGGTTGTCCTCGAGAAGCTTGTTCTGAATCAGAGGGAGACAATGGAACACTTTATTATTCTGCTCCTTTAATGTCTGTGGTTGGGATTTGTTAACTTCAAAACAGAGAGTTTTGCTGTTGCATGATCAGACTTATGGACAACAGGCTTTTGAATCTTTTCAGGGATGAGAGGACTCAACAGCTGCCCCAATAAGGAAGGACGGATGAGTGTCTTCCTTGAGACTCTGGACGTTGTTAATACAATGGTTTTATACTACCTGAGGTAGAACTGCTGTTTGCAGTGGGGCTAGAACAATTTTAATAGTAGGTGCTGAAGTCGGAAATAGTAGTGCTGAAGTCGGAAACTGTATCTGGGTTGTTATTACTACTTCAAGCCAGGGAGTGCAGGAGCACCCCTAGTTCCAGCACCGATGGTTGTTTGATCATCTTCAGGTGCAGAACAACACACCTGAAATTCTAGTTCACACTATTTGTGCAGTTATTCAGCTGTTGGAAATCGGAGAGCAAAAACAAATGAGTTGGCCAGGATGGTGGACGGCCTGGGGACCTTGATACCAGATTGATCTCAGACACCAGATTGATCTTCTAGCTCTCAGGACAAAGAGTCTGGGGTGGGGAGAGTTTGGATGGTTTCTTTTTGTATCTGTGATTTATTCTGATTGTGACTGTAATCATTGGTTTTAGTTTTGAAGTTTTTATTTTAATAAACATGAACAGAGAGAGAAAGTTCTACATCTCTTCAGTGTTAGTTGATTTGAAACTCCCTCCCCACCTTTCTAATCCTTCCCAACCTCATGTTAGCTCTGTTTTGAATCTTCATTGCTTTAAATATCCCATAAACACATTCTTGTATTTAAAAATGCCTGTCACTATTAGCTTTTTGAGGTCTCTATTGGGCTGTTGCCTGACTCAGAAGTGAATGAAGATTACAAGATTTGGACTGCTGGGGCTTATCTTGCTTCCACTGTAATGGAAACACTCCCATTGATTTCCAGGGGAGAACATGTTCACTATGCTCACGGTCATTGATTTGATGTTGAATTCCCATAACATGTTACTGGGTGCTAGCACCATTATATTTACCTCCTCAACAGCACTAACTAATAACTGCCATGGTCATTACACATTTGTTTGGCCCCTTCTCTCTCTTACTCCCCACTCAATAACTGCTGATCACAACTGTCATTCCCAACTGCCATGGAACTCTCACCTCAACATTCCATCAGCCAAAACAGTGGTTCTTAACCTTTCCAAACTACTGTACCCCTGAAGCCTGAGTCCCACCCCCATGGGGCTGAGGCATGTAACTTAGTTTCATGGCGCCCCTGTGGCTCCAGGCAATTGCCTTTCTTGCCACCCCCAATACCAGCTCTGCACTTGCGACCCCTCTAAAACCCCAGGTTAAGAAACACTGAGCCAAAACATTCTGGGCCAAATTCATCTTGGGTATAATAGCATTGATTTGAATTAGTGCAGTCTCTCAGTTTGTGCTGAGTGAAATTACACAGGCAATGAGTTAGTCCTGTCTGCAATGTGAAAAGCAACAAAAAGAGGAAGTGCCTCAACCCTCTAGCTCAGATTTTCATAGCTGATTGCAGGACTGGGCCTTGTAGATGTAGCCCATTACAGTAGCATTTGGCAGGAAACACCTGATTATCAGATGTTTTCTATATAAATCACTGAGAAACAGAATAAAGTAATACTTTAAAATTTTATCAGTAATGGAGAAAAATGCTTCAGGCTGACACTGGTTAAAATTTGGCAGATACAATCCCAGTGATTTTTATATATGTAATGAAACCTGTACTATATATATTTCTATTGATGATAATACTTAGCACTTATGTTGGAAATAGGCAAAGTGGTCTCCAAAGGAGGGAGGGAGGGAGAGTAATGGGTGTGGCTATAAATCCAGAAACTGTTGATCAACCCATCAAAACTGTTGCTTTCAAAATGGCTGTGGAGAGCAGTTGGGCAGACCGCTTTCTCTGAAATATGTCTCCTTCTGTGTGGGTTCAGTGGATCTATGAAACCCAAAAAATTGAACAGGACACAATCTCTTGGTAGTTTGTGACTTACCAAACCTTTCCTTATTTTTAGGTATAGATGTGCCCAGGGATTGTAAAGTAGCCCTGGAGTCCTTTAGAGTGTGCAAAGACTCATCCTGTGGTTTCCAAGAACAGTGAACGATTGCTGAAGGTGAGGTCCTCCATGGTGTTCTGTAATTCTCCCGGAAACCCAAGAGCCATGATGCCCTGTGTATATCACCGCTGTGGAGATGGACCTGTCAGCAGTGTCCATAGCATCTAAGGATCTTGAAGTGCAATTCTGGCCATCAGTTGGCCCTCTGAGCTAATGGACTGGAATTGTTCCCTATGTTCTTGTGGCAGATGTTCAATAAAAACCATGAATCTGTTATAATTTGTAAAATTATATTTGGCCATGACTGCCTGATAATTCACAATCCTGTATTATGAGGTTGTCCAAAGAGATCCAGCCTTTTCTAGCTCTTTTCATATGGGGGAGATTTAGAAGTGCTGCTTACCCACTCATTTACCACATCTACCACCAGGGAGTTAGGTGGAAGGCGGGAGAAAAAGAAGTCAGAATCCTGAAGGGGACATAATACTTCTTATCTGCCCATTTACACATGGGCGGAATAGTGGCAGGTGTCTGCCACACCATTTTAGCTGGATCTAGGAGTGCCTATTGATGGATAATCCCACCCTGGAAGGTGTAGGTCACTGCAGGATGTCCAACAGTCTGTACTGTGAACCCTTGACCTCTTTGAGAGGAATTTGAAGAGTGTCAGCTACTCTCTTTAGGAGGTCTTGAAATTGCCAAAAATCATTGGTTATGGATGGTGGAGGAGGTCTAACCACCTCAGTTGGAGACAAGGATGAAATACGTGTTTGAGGGGTGACCTCTTTATCTGCCCTGGCTTCCTGCTCCTCAAACATTTCCTCCTGTGGGGAGACTGGTTGGGGAAGAAAATGCTATACAACTCTAGCCTCCCTATATGATGATACCATTGGTCTGGCAAATTGTTGTCAATAGGCAGCCCAGTGGTCCCACTATGGCTGTGGGGGTAGGGGGGAGAGGAAGTGGACCATACAGAAGTGGGGGTATCATGCAGGATTGGTTCCACCACCCTAGGTAATGAACCTGATCTTCCCTGTGACTTTCAGAGAATGGGTTCCTGAAGGGATATGTTGGAGAACTGTGAACAGAAATAGAGGAGACCACCTGGAAGTCTCCATCTCCTCTAAAGGAGAAGCACCCATAGAAAATGGTGGAGAGTCCTGTGGTACCAGAGGATGATAGGAAGATCGGGGTATCGGTACTGAGAGATGTTCAGTATCCATGAGGAGCGGGGACTCCAGATATACTAAGGACCTCTTGATAATGGATGAACTGAACAGTTGTGGTACCAAGTGGGGGATCGGTACTGACACAGTGGTCATGGCTGACAAAGCCAATGGCGTCACCGATGGTGGGTGTACTAAAATAGACACAGATGGCATCTGGTGCTGTTGCTTTCTCGGTGCCGAGGGTCATGCATGGGAACCTATAGCTGGGCTGAACTCTGCAGTGCCAGTCCCTACCGTCTATGTTGCCCTCCTTACTGGTAGAAGGTACCAAAGCCCTATAAGGAGCTGTGTCTCCTTCGTGCTCTGGGACTTTATGGCCTCACTCATACTGGAGGAGGAGTCCTTTGACTTAACAGTACCGAGTCGAGAGGTTGAGGCTTAAGAGACCATAGATCTAGCTGGGGACCTGGATTTTTTCAGAGTTGGTTCCCTAAGGTGAGAGTCCATGCTCCTCTTTTCGGAAGCCTTCACTGAAGCCTCCAAAGTCTTCCCTTTCTTAGGGGAAGCCTGCACTGAGGTAGAAAGGGCACTGGATCCATCCAGAGACAGATGTACAGTGGGAAGAGAAGGTGTCATCTGACCTGACTCAGAAGCTGGCCAGAGGAAGCCTTCCAACATTAGCAGTCAGTTTAATCTCCCTGGTTTTCCTTGTCTTGGAATTGAGGGCCAAGTAGAAGTTGCACGTCTGAGAGATTTGGGACTCCCCGAAGCAATGGGCACACTTAGAATGGCCACTGCTCATGGGTATAGCCTCTCAGAAGGAGAGAAAATGTTTGCAACCTGGCAAGGCAGGCATGCCCCGAAAGGAAAAAAATGAGAGCAGTAAAACAATCCTCTCGCTGTTTATCTAACTATAACTATAATAACAACTAACTATAAAAACTGTTAACCATTATGGACATATTAGAAAAGCCAAAGAACACTCAAGAACATCCCATTTCCATCTCCGGCTGAGGTGGTTGAGAAGGAACTGAAGGCGGTCTGCCCATGCACCCCTATGTAGCCTCAGTATCCAGCACAAAGAGGCATAGAGTGATTGTCTGGGCCAAATAGACAGTGCTAACAATCTCCAATCAAGGGCTCAAGAGGAACATGCACACCTGAAGTGGAGCACCCATAGGGTATTCAAAAAGAACTATGGCATTTCCATATCAGATTCCTATTCCTCACCAGTAATGGAAAAAAATAAGAACACAATAGCATGGACCCCTTATAAAGTCTTACCAAAAGAATATAAGTATACTCACTAGTGGTCTCAATGCAGATTTCATGCTTTCTTGAAAGGGATTAATTAAACTGGAAAAGCTGGCTTGAAACCATATAATGTCTTCCATACTTTGCTTCAAGGGACACATTTATCTCAGTCTTTTTTATAGATCTAGTGCAAGATGAAGAGATGGTTCACAGCCATAAGACTTTAATGAATAGATGTTGGTTGCTTGCCACAGCCCAAATAATTTTTCAAGCATTTCTGCACAGTACAGCCTTTTCAGTATGGATTTTCCCAAGGATATGCAATAGTATGATAGCTATAATCTCTGTAATCACAATATAATGACCAATTTTGTTTTAGGAGCTCCATCTTCAATGCTAATTCATTCAAACACAGCAAGAAAATATTCCAATACTGTACGTCTAATCTTGATCTTTCCAAGGGTTTGAGAATTTCATCTACTTTTTATTCATCTTAACTTCTCTGCAAGCTTGGATGGATGTGGATTGTTATGTGAAGAATTCTGACTAGTGAAAAGTTTTGATACGTTATCTATCAGATGGTCAGGACTCATGACACACTAATTTTTCAAAACGTGTCCTCATCTTAGATCTTCTCTATGTAATTTTACTGTAGAGAACAGTGCCTAATTCAAGTATCCCTCTTTCCCCAGTACTACTATGTAATGTAAGTAGACTAGAGGTGAGGGAAAAGACCAAGAGAAAAGGTAGGAAGTCAGGGATGGAGGTATGGTGAATGCCAGCACTGTAGCATGCTAGTTCTCTCTAACCCTCACAGAAGCGCCAATGGTTTTAGTCTTAGCAGTTTTGAAGATATCAGAAAGGGTAGAGTTGGTGTTTTTTTTGGTTTAATTAGAAAACAATATGAGAAGTTCTACAGATCAGAGACCCTTAATTGCATGAGTTCCATATTTTATTCCATATTTTATAATTGTTCATATTATGTTCTTCAGCAAAGATAATTGGTCTCTACCATCACAGTTAACAGTAGGGATGGAGGAAGAAAGGGGAAAAGATCTAAACTATAGCACCCTCTAATGGTCTCCAAAGCCTCTTTATATTAATGTAATGAGGTATACTGGCTCTTTAAGCCCACAGGGTGTCAGAAGACCCCATTCCAGGAACATTAAAACAAATGAAGGCCTAGGAAGTGGCTGAAGCTGGAACAGGAAGAGAGGAAGTGGTCCTGGCAAGTTAGCAATTGGCTAGGGGAAACCCAGGCTGGTATCTCTTTAAGGGCTCAAGATCAGGAGCCCTATAGTGCAGGGCGGGGCAGGGACTCATCTCTTCTGGCCAATCAGAACAAACTCTGGGAAGGATGGCAGTATATAGGCTTCCTGCTCCTTCATAACAGGAAGGAGCAGGAACAGGCTAACGTCTATGTGTTGACTGCTCCATGGAAAAGGGACAAGAATGAAATAGAGAACAGCTGGAGAGAAGCTGGCCAAGGCCTGCAGCTGGCAGGAATTGTGACCCAGCTCCAAGAGGAGGGCTGTAAACTCCTGACCCAAGGAGAGAGAGAGAGACTGCTTATAATTTGACCCAGCCTTAAGAGGAGGGCTAGGAAACATCGTATCCCAGGAGGGACTCCTTGTACTCCAAGCCAACCCAGCAGGAGGTCTGTAAACTCATAATTCAAGGAGAGAGTGAGAGACTGCTTACACTCCAATTCAGCCCAGGAGGAGTGCTGTGGATGCCCAATCCAAGAAGGGAAAGTTTGGTACTGGGAGAGGGCTGTGGGACTCTGATGCAAGGGGAAAGAGGTTGATATAGTTATAACCTATCAAGAAAGGCTGTCTGAACCCTCACACTGACCTCAGAGACCCGTGGATTAAAAAAATTGAAGTGAGAAACTGAGGCAGGGGCCTGCAGAACAAACTTAGGCCATGAGGGGGTGCAACACACAATATGATTACAAACATCCTGGAAGACAGACAAGCTACCTATGCAAGTTGATTGGATCCAGAGTGTGGGAAATTAAGTTAATGGATAAATTAACTTTCATCACTGAAAGACAAATTCTTGGACTATCTGGCCAGGTGGATGCTATTCCCTGAATGTACTGAGCAAAACTAGTATTCTAGAAAGCTTTGAAGCACTATGAAATAACTTGAAAAGTCACACAAACTGAAACTGTTTATCTGCTTAGTCACAGTGATGCTAATGGCAACAGTCACCTTACACTGGTGAGATTCAGTCACCAGACTGTACTTTGTCAATCGCAGGGTGACACTGGGCCTTTAAGAGGGAGCAGTGCTAGTGTACCTGGGCTGCATCAGCTGACTCAGATTAGGCTTTAAAAGAGGGTGCCTAGAGGGGAGAGAGACCTAGTGAGTCAGAGCTAGGAAGTAGCAGGACAGTCAGAGTCCAGAGTCAGAGGACAGAGAAGCAGTGAGCCAGAAAAGTAAAGGGGAAAGGGGAATCCCCTGGAGATTGTAGCCCAGGATGAGCTGAGAAACTGGTTGTTTTGTTTGTTTGGACAATAACACTTCCTAAGAAAGACAGGGGGGTGGCAGTGTCTTTGGAAGCTGTTACATGTGGTGGAGAACGCAGACAGGCAATTGGCCCCTGGAATCAAAGGGAAATTGAAGCCTCCAAACATCGATTGACCCTGCCTCATTTAGGTGACCAAGAAAGATGGAGGAGGTGATACATCTGCAGAAGCACAAGCAAACAGCTGCTTTACAGTGGCAGCAGGAACAGCAGCAACAGACCCAGGCTATGCTGTTGCAATTGCAGAGCTGGCAGAAGCAACAAGAGGCACAATTTGCCATGCAACAAAGGTGACTGGAGGCCCACCTCTAGTAACATGAGTGATGGTAGAAGCAGCTGGGCCAAGGGTCTCTGGGGAGCTCAGCTGGTACTGGAGAGGATAGCTCTGGTGAAGCTGGGGCCTAAGGATGACTGGAGGCCTTCATCCATACTTCTGAGTGAGTGGCCAGTGCAGAAGGCTGGGAAGAATCAACTTGGATGGCCCACATAGCACTGTTTCCAATGGGTGAGGCACAGGCAGCCTACCAGGCAGTAAGCAATAAGCAGGTAGGGTCCTATCCTGTGGTGAAAGCTGCCATTTTAGGTAGACTGGGACTGACTCTTGATGTGTACAGGCAGCGGTTTCAGGTTGAACCATTCTTGTGGGGGGCCATGACCATGCATCATGGCTCAAAGATTTTGGGACCTTGCTGCCAGTGGTTATGTGCAGAGATTACTTCAACAGAGAAAATCATGGACAAAGTGGTCATGGAGTGGTTCCCATGGGAGCCCAGAGCCGGGCAAAGCAATTTCAACTTGCTTCAGTGGGTGAGATAGTTGAATGCACAGAACCCTTCTTTGAGGTCGAACGAGACAAGCACCCTGAATGGCATGGCAGACTAAGAATGGCCCCCCAGGGGAGACCAGACAAGGGAAAATTGCAGGGAAGCTCCCAATGGGAGACGATCCTGAATAGTCCAAAACAGGGGGACTCCCAGGAGCTATCAGGGACATGGAAGAGACCACCCTACAGCAATTAGCAATACACAATATGACTACAACATACAGGAAGACAGATGTTACCTATACAACTGGATTGGATCCAGAAGCGTAATCCAGCAGAAGCACTTCTGGGGGCAGCTGGGGAAGTTCAGTGGCGCACTTTAGATGCAGCACACCTATGCATATTAGGCAAGAAGGTCTGATAATGGTATGTGATTACCTGGGCTGCTGTTGTAGCCAGGCTTGTGACCTGGGGTCCAGTCTGAAGGCACTGGGGCAAAGCTGTACATGCGATCAGTCAGGCCAGGAGGATGGTCAGTATATCTGAAAAAAATGGGGTGTTGTCAATGAAGATGGACCAGCACTTCTCCATACAGATCTCATGGTGAGACACGCATCTACCCCACAGCAGAGATTGGCTATGCATCAGGGCAGTCAAGAATCTTCCATGGCTGATGATCCTGGGGAGAGATTGGGTTTTCCTGGTCCTGATGCAGGGAAAAGTAGAAAAACAGCCTAAAATGGGGATGGTGAATAGTGGATTGAAAAAGGAGTGGAGGGAGCAGGAAGCTTGAGTAGAAGTGGCTGAGAGGAAACCCTCAACCTTCAGAGCTCACAGGACCAGCTATAAAAGTATCAATGAGAGCTAGACGATATAAGTACCTCCTGGCAGAAGATGATCGATTCAGTTGATAGGACTGAACAAGAACTATCACAGTCTAGGGATAGGGTGACCAGATGTCCCGATTTTATAGGGACAGTCCCGATATTCATGGACAATGGTCTTATATAGGAACCAATTCTCCCCCCCTCCCCCAACACCCTTTCCTGATTTTTCACACTTGTTATCTGGTCACCCTATCTAGGGAAAAGGCAGAGAAGGGGAAACAGCGGCGCTCTAATGCAGAGCAGGAATTGGTCTTGCTCCAAATAGAAAAAGGTGCCATCAGCTTCTGCTCCCTGGCCAAGACTGATCAGTGTATAGAGGGGCCCCAGGCAGGGGCTAAGACTGGATAAGAGGCTGTGGACACCCACATGGAAGCTCAAGCTGAGCAATATATAGTAGGGACCCAGACAATACCTCAGCAGTATGCTATGGCCCAGGTAAGAAATTGGGGGGCAAAAACAGTGCTCCAGGGGACACTTGTTTTATGGGTCCTGTCATGAAGCCTGGAGAACTGCCAGGACAACTGATGGCTGCAGAACACTAGCTATACATGATCTGGCAAGAAAAAGATCAGCTGACTGTGGAACATTGGCTCACGCAGAAAGAGAGAGTTCATCTGAACCTGAAGGTCAGTGAGCTTGAGGGACAATTAGAGACGCTGCATACAGAATTCTTGAAACCCTGGGGAAGCAGATGAGGCTTTATAGACTGTACCTAGCGGAGGTGGTATGGATGTTAAGGCTTGCCCTAAGGGTGGGCAAAGCCTTAAGTTAGGAGGTGTGCCACAGGATGACACTGGCCCTTTAAGAGAGAGCAGGGCCAGTGCACCTGTGCTGCCTCAGATGACCCAGATTAGGCTTTAAAAGAGGGCACCTTGGCCTGGGAGAGAGAGAAGCTCATAAATCAGAGCTAGGCAGCAGCAGCAGGACTGCCAGATTCCTGGGAGGGGAAGCTGTGAGACTCTGAAAGGGAAAAATCCCTTAGGGATTATAACCCAGAGTGATCTGAGAAACCATGTTTGTTTGGACAATAAAATGGCCTAAAAGAGACAGAAGGTGTGGCAATGTGTCTTTGGGAGCTGGGGGGGGGGGGGGGTTGTTGAAGCCCTGCCTTAGAGTCCCTTTTTACTGATGTGGTCTAGGAATGAACTGATCCCCCTGTCTACGGGTTTGATCTTGCATCATTCACATCAATGGGAGATTTTCTCTTGACTTGAATGGAAGCAGGATCAAACTCTATATAGGTATTTCTAGTACATTCAGCACCATGGTAACAAAATGCCTCCCCCTTGCCTCCATGTCCTTGATAGTAAAAGTAAGTGAATACATTGCTGGTGAGTGGGGGAGGAAAATTGAAACCTGCAAGAAAATAATTAAATGTGAATACGCTCGTGCATGCAGAACAGTTGGACCATTAGAATTGGATCGTACAATTTTGAGATACTGATATATGATGATTACACTGTTTGAGATACATTTATCTGGAAAGTTAAAGTACCCAAACCTTTTACTTTCAAAACAACTAGAACTTTTCTCTTATTAAATAGCTTATAATCTGGTCATATGGGTCTTGGAGATAAACCACCTTATACTTCAGTTATAACTATTTCGTTTAGTGTCATTTTACATTTTGGTAGCTGGAAGATTCATGAAGCATTTGATAAGGCAGGGCTGAGTCCCTCTGGAAATCTTCAAATTATATATGAAAAACTCTGTACTTCGTGGTCTTCATCAGACTTAGTTCATTCCAACTAATATCAATGTTTTAGTCAGGCGGAGGTTGTACCAGAAGTGCTGCTTATTTGCTTTTTCATCTTTGTGGTTACCAGACATCAGATGTTAGGTGCAAAGCCAGCTCTACCATGATGGCAGAACAGGAAATCATCTATGTGGGGTGCAAAATATTCAGGGCAGCAAAGTGTTCAGTAACTGCTTGTGCAGGTGCTTATAGTACGAGAAGGGTGAATACTGGCTGATTTGCCTAGCACATCAGAATGCCTGAACTGCCCTACTAACAGTCTTGGGTATACATTCTAGACAATTTGCCCTTAGAGTTTTTACCTAGGTAAAAGACTTTAAATTTAAACATTTTTTTATGATCAGTTTAGCACGCTGCCCATGATGCATGGGACATTCTCCCTGCACTGATCTATAAAAGCCCCTACCCTCTCCTACTTCCAATCCTTCCTCAAAGCTCACCTGTACCATAACATCTTTAAAAAAATAAACAAATTAATGGCTACCTGGGGATCGTTGTTGTTTATTTTTTCTATTTAAAATAATACAAAAAACAACTTGCAGAGGTATATAGGTTTATAAAATTGTATATATTCAACTGTATCTGTCACCTCTGTTTTCCTATGTCATTCATCTTCTTAGGCCTCAAACTTGCAGAGAGACACACATGCTTAACTTTACGTACATGAGTAGTCCCACTGAAGTCGAGATTACACACAGAAAGTGAAATGTGCATGTTACTAGCTTCAGGACCTGAGCCTTATCTTGTAAACCATTTGGGGCAGGAAAAATATAAAATATATTCAAGAATTAACACAATAGGTTCCTGATCCCGATCGGGGTCTCCAGGTGCTATCGTAATATGAATTTTATATAAGAAATAACAGTTTCCTCCCATCACTTCTATCCTATTTTCATCACCTCTTCTCTTTCATAGCCTGCTGACCAATTCTGGATAGAAGCTTTTTTTTCTTTGCTGGACCATGGCCATTCAATGGAGTGAGTAGCGGGAAGTATTGAAAGAGAGATACTGTTAGCACTGTTTCCACATACCTCAAAGGCTAATCTTTATGCAGCTGAGGCTGCAAGGGATATCCCTTAAAATAAAGGCCAGCTTATTACCCATCTTCTCCAGCTCCTGGGGAACTAAATATTCTGAAGTAGAGAGAAATTGCTGCACAATGCTTCTTTATAGCTCAGTGTGCCTTCTTTGCTGGCTCCAGCTGCCCCTACACTCTGTTTTTCCTACTCTTTTCTCCAATATTTTTTCCAGTTGACTTAGTTATTACAGTACATGGACCAGACTGAGGAAAATACACTGAAGGATGGAGTTGGCAAAGCAGTAAGTGCTATGTGAGGGAAATACTCTTGCCATGCAATGACATCATCTAGGAGTTAATTGGTCGCATTCCTGCTGATGGGAGGCACTGGCTGGAGTCCTTAGACTTACTTCCGTGATACAGAACAGAGACAGTGCCTGTCTCTTGCCAGCCTGCTTCATTGCCAGCATTCTGGCAAAGCCTTAGACACTTCCAAAAACAGTACAGTACTTTATTTAGCCTGTAGTGAGAAAAAAATCATTTCACAGCTCCAGTTTATGTGCTAAGTACTAACAAGCAGATTAAATAAAATATTACAAATTAATATACGTTTGATTTTTTTTTTCATTCCAGATTAACTCACAGATCAGGGGGCTGAATTGTTGTTCTTCTCTGTATCTTTAATATAAAGTTAAAAGGATTTTTAATGGAGTGTTTGCCATGCTATTAAGTAGGCTGTGATGTCTCTGTATCAAATCCTGAGCCTTGTTTAATGATGGACAATGTTGAAGTGGGGTGTATGGTAAATCTTTTGGCCCATGTATTCCATCTAAATTAATACAAAAGTGCATATGAAGATAGGAGGCTGTGGAAGCTCCTCCTACTAGGTGCTATTCCCCATGTGAAAGAGGACTCTGCTGATTTCAATGCCCTGAATGATTCTCTTGGTGTGGTGATATTGGTTGGTGTAGGAAGGCTTGGTTCACTTACTGTGCCCTCAGCTGGTGCTGGCCGCTTTGGGGAAGGAATTCCGAGGGTCTGGGGCTTTCCAAAGTTTGTCCCCCCCCTTCATCAGCTACTCCACAAAGGTCTCTGAACTCCTCAGGGTTTGAAATAGTTCTGCTGCTAAGTGGAGACCACCAGGTTTCCGCAGGGCATCCGGCCCACAACACAGCTCCACTGCTCAGAATTCAGATGCTGTGCGGGATGGAAAGAAATCCCTATTCATCTCCTGCCCAGCAACATTGTAAGATTTCCAAAAATTGTTATGATGTTTCTACCTCCAATGCACCAGTCCTTTGAATTCTGCCTTCATCTATCCCTCTGTGTCACAGGGTGACCTATGGAAAATATAGCATGTGTTCAAGAATCAGTGTGTAGTCAAGGACAAAAAAAGTAGTGTCCTACCAGGCTGCTAGTTATGAACTTTTTTCATACGGTAACCCTATGTTACAAGAGAAGTTAGTTTCAAAACCACTGCCTATCTAGCCATCACACTTCCCCTGAAACCAGGCTGCAACCTCCAACTTGACAGCCCATGTACTATATGTGTAATGGTCCCTCCTGCTCAGGTCCGGAGGGAGGCCACTCTGCCTCACTATAGCATGTGACAATAGCCTTGGCCCTAGCCCTCTGGGCAAGGTAGAGTGAAAAAGTCTGTAGCTCTCAGCCTCCTGGCTTGGGCATGTAACAACAATCTGGGACAGGCCTTCTGGCCTAGGGTGAGTATGCGACCAGCCCCAGCTGTGGAGTGGTGGCTGGGGAACCCAGGCCGATGCTACTTCACTGAGTCCCAGAAATGGGAGGGGTTCCCACCACTGGGTCAGCAGGAACACATAAAATCACTGCCTTGTGTCCCAACAAGACTGAAGTCTGGTTCCCTTAGGCTACTTCCTACCCAGCTCTGCTGGCATTGCTCCATCAGCACTGGGCTCTGTCTCATTGTCCTACAGTCAGGCAGCCTTCCCTCCAATAACTCCTTAGGGCCTTCCACCTCCTGGATCAGTAGGACGCTGGTCTGTTTGGCCACCGGGATCCCACAGAAGGCTCAGCTCTCTAGAAGAGATGTCCAGCCCCAGTTGAGCTAAACGGGCCTCCCTCTATACTTCCTGTCCCACTCTTCACTTCCTGTGAGTGGGGCCAGGTGGGTTTAGCTCCACCCACCAAGGGAAAGAATGGTGTGTCCCTCTCTGGTACGGAGGGAGGCCATTGTGCCTCACTACAATATGCCATTAGTAATGTTGAATGTTTGATTTATACTCTCTCCTTGTAGGAGACAATACAAAGAAGTCTATATGCCCCTGTTTGTAATGTTCAAATATTAAATATCCTACCCTAGTGATTTACATAGTTTTCGAAGAGTTGGAAGATATTCAATATTTTTTTAAAAAGTGTCTTAAATTAGACTTCAGATTTTTAACATAAATTCAAGTTAAAGATATGCAGTGACATATCCCTCCCGTATGATATATTTTTCATCAGAAATTATCCAGTTCTTCTACCATACATCACTATGCCTTTTACTTTTGCTATTTTTCTACCATGTTAAAATTAATAAATGCCATTTTAAACCCCCCATTAACCACTCAATTAGTAACAAAGTAATTTATTATATAAAAAGCTACTGAGGGCTGAATCCTGAAAATTGAGCTGTGTGGGCAGAGCCCTGCATTCATGGGGTCCACTACAGGATCTAGCCCTTGGGTTGAAAGCTCTTTGGGGGCAGAGACTGTTTTTCCTTTATATGCCTGTACAGCACCTCGCATAATGGGACTCCAAATCCCTTATTGGAGGGTCTAGATGCTGCTACAGTACAAATAAATAATAAAAGTAATTTGTATAAAACACTGTACTATACATGGTAAGCTGAGCTCGCTCTTGTGACTTCATTTTTGGCTGCACAGTATTTTTTTTCTTACATATTCATATCCTATCTCTCTAATCCCCTTTGTAGATTTACCATATGTGCACAGCCAGAGATACATCCTCTGATAGCTGTTAATCCTTTGAGTGTTTTTACAATATATAGCATATGTCCAGTGAAAGTTGTGTCATACAGCTTTAAGGATATTCACTGATTACAGAGAAACACTGCTGGAACCAGAAAATTGTACCATCGTGAAGTCCTCATGTTTCTATTTAGTGAAGTAATCAAGGAGAGATCCCACGATTTTCTTCTGCAACTGAGGGAGTCAAAAGACAATGCCAAGGTTTTCAGCCCTTCAAGTTGACAACTTGACATACCTGTAAAGTTATAGGATAGAGGAGGCTGGTATAGAGGTTAGATCAGGTAGCTGAGTGTCAGTACTTCTAGATTAAATTTGTGATTGCCTCTGAATTTATATATGATGTTGTCACACATAAAGTCACAGTCTATGCTAGGGCTAGTCAACAATTTTTTGTTGAAACTTTTTTTTTAAAACAGAAAATTGAAGTTTTGACAAAATGAAAATGTCCACAGAAAATGTCTGCTCGCCTGGGCGTTTCCTTACCATGTTCAGGTTTCTTTTAATTGTAACCTAAATTCTGGGTTTCTAATGCTTGGTTATAGATAATTACAACATTTCTGTAATGTGTTTTACCCTTAAGGTACTGATATGTACTTTCAATGGAAACTCCAACTTAACATATTTTTTTGTCCAGAATTTCCTTGTTTTTTAAAATGATCAAAAGTTTTATACATGAACTCTAAACAAGAAACCTAAAGAGAAAGCTACCCTGTGATTTTTTTTAATGATTTGAAGATATGTAGCATTAATCTTAAAACAGTTTTTCTTAGGTAAACTTTTAATGGCCTAGTCACTGCAGTACCAGAGTAATGCAAATCAACAAAAGCATAATGACCATTTAAATTAGATTTACAACTGCTTTGCCTCACCAGGGCAGCACAAAGCATATTGGTGAATCTGGTGCTTATTTTGCAATTGACTTATTTGTTTAAAACTGGTCTGCACGAGGATCAAAACTTTGTAATAGAGAAAAAATGGGATCAGTGAGGAAGATGGCTGGGCTGCCTGAAATGATGAGAGGAAAGGTCCATAAACACACTTGCACTGACCCAAAGATATCCTGATTCCCTGCCTTGGATGGTGACAGTACTCTGAGCATATGAGTTTAATTGTGGAAGGGGAGTCCATAATTGGGGCTTGGTACCAACCCCCCAACATATCACATAAAAATTCACAGCTGGATGATTAATTACAAACATGTCAGGAACATTTTACCAAATAATCATCCTGATATTCAATAGTATGATACCAGACCCCAGATTCTTATGATTATACAACAATGGCTATTAGCAATGAAGAAGAGCTGAGTTCCTCCATTCCAGACCTTCTACTATAATGTCTGCTTATACAGTCTCTACTACATATTCCTAAATGTTCTGTCAAGCCTAAGGTTGACTAACTCTAGTGATGGAGCATCTGCAGTTCATCCTGTCACAGTTTCATCATTCCCCTTTTATCCATCTCTGTTATGGTTTATAGAAATGTAAGTCTGGAAGGGACTTCAGGTGGTCATCTAGTTCAGTGGCTCTCAACCTTTCCAGACCACTGTACCCCTCTCAGGAGTCTGATTTGTCTTGCATACCCCAAGTTTCACCTTACTTAAGAACTACTTGCTTACAAAATCAGACATAAAAATACAAGTGTCACAGCACCCTATTACTGAAAAAATTGCTTACTTTATCATTTTTACCATATCATTATAAAATTAATTGGAATATAAATATTGTACTGACATTTCAGTGTATAGTATATAGAGCAGTATAAAATAAGTAATTGTCTGTATGAAATTTTAGTTTGTACTGACTTCGCTAGTACTTTTTCTGTAGCCTATTGTAAAACTAGGCAAATATCTAGATGAGTTGATGTACCCTCTGGAAGACCTCTGTGTACCCCTGGCTGAGAACCTCTGATCTAGTCCATTCCCCCTGTGCTGAAGCAGGACCATGTATACCTAGATCATCCCTGACAGGTGTTTGTTTAACATGTTCATTAGAACCTCCAAGGTTGGGGATTCCACAGCCTCCTCTGGTAACCTGTTCCAGTACTAAACTATCCTTATAGTTAGGAAGTTTTTCCAAAAAGGAGCATGTCAGGCCTCAGAGACTGCCTGAGCAGCCAGAAGAACTGTTAGCTGTGGCTTGTTAGGTTGCTGGGAGATGGAACTGACAACTGTTCCTCCTAAATGACTATAACAAGGAAGAAGAGGCTCCTAAAATGTGGGAAGTTTGGGGAACTAAGTCTGTGTTCCTGAAAAAGTAGAGGAACTGCTTTCTGGCCTGCTCCTAACCCAAAAGACTCCTGAACAAGAGCCTGGTTAGGGAAGAGAGGGAATGAATCAATTGCCTGCCTTGTACTGAAGAAGACTACACTCCCCATGGCTGTAACTACAGTAAGATCTGTTTTTGTTTGTCCTGCCCAAAAGGACAAGAGGGAAGGAAGCTGCCGTGCACATTCCAGCCCCTCCTGCCCCCGGGTTGAGACGAATGCTTTTTCCTCTTTGATTTAAAGGGGCTGTGACCCCAGCCCCCAGAGTGGCTCATGGTTCCATTGCACCAGTCTGCATTGATCTTCCTGCTGCTTGATCCTGACCCCTTTTAAATATTTAATAGGCAACTCTGATCCCTTCTTAGACCTTGCTCCTACCAATTGTTCTGTGTGAGTATAACCTCCCTGAAGGCATGGAGAGGAGAGGGATCCACCCATTGGGGATTGGGGCCTTAGTCACTTGTGAGTAAGAGAGGAGACTGTGTAAAAATAAAACATTCATGAGGTTTGAGTAAAACATGTCGGGGAGAGGTACACACTGAATTCCATCCAGGCTCCTCCTCCTCCCCACCTGCCATTCAGACAAAGTGAACCTGTCTTCGCTCAAACTTAGGCATTCAAAGATGTCAGAGCCTAGTAATGCTGGCTGCATTGCTTCTTGCTGGTTTTCCAATGACTGGGTCTTTGCATCCTCTTTAAAAGCTACACTGGATCACAAAGACTAGGAACTAGATGAGAGGTGATGACCAGAAATGCTCCTTACTGTTTTTTCACTGCTGTACAGTGGAGTGAAAACCCTGTGTCCACCTGGCTGGGATGCGGGTGAGGACGGGAGGGAGGAAAAAACACATGTCGAGAGAGCAAGAAAGGGTTTGTTATTGATGATCATGCAACACTTTGACAAGGGCCTGTGGAATCATTTAGTCCTATATATTCAAATCAAGTACCAATGCTCTAACTCTGTGCCATATAATACCATCAGTGCTTATTTTAGACAGTTGTTCTTATATGACATTTCCACCCTGCCAATGGCTCTGCCCTTTCATGTTTACTATGTTATCACTGGGCAGGCTCCCTAGAAAATGGGGTGGGAGAAAGAGCTTTTTATTGTTTCGGAGTGTCCTTCCTATTGTTAAACTTAGAAAGCAAATAAGTGACTCGTGGGATAGCTATGAACTATTACAATAATTCATGGCATTTCTCTAGCACCTTCCATCCCAGGCTCTCCTCACACTTTGCAAACAGCATAAATGGCCTATAATTATGGAAGATGGACATTTCATAAATATTAAAGCCTGATATTTTATACTTACAAAGGGTTTGTCATTTCTCTAGTGTGAAATGTCCTGGCTGTTGTTAATTGCCAGAATATTATATAGCACTCAAAGCATTTTACAAACTATGGGCCATAGTCTTGGGAAATGCTCCCTGCTAATCCACATCTCACCCTTCCCCTCTTCCCTTCCCTCCCCCCCCCCCCAAAAAGGGGTAAGAAACAGTTTCTCTAGAATGGTTCCATAGGGGTTGGAGTTTGGCTCATCACAGAGCTGGCCAGGGATTTGGCCCTCCAAAGCAGTAGATGTCTCAAGTCAATATATCTCAGGACACCTAAAGAGAGCCAGTGCCTCTAGTGAGCTGTCCTCCTGCCACTGTCTGCCTCCCCTGCAGTGATGAGGTAGCCATCCAAAAGGGACCCGGCAGAAATTATTGCTGCTTTGAACTTCATTTACACCTGATTGGATAGCAGCAGGGAGCAGCTGCTCTCCAGCTCCAACTCTGAGCCACTCTTTCCAACTTCAGGAGTGTGGAGCAGGGAATTACACTCTATTTGCTGGTACTTAAGACCCCTTGACCTTGTTGCACACCAGCAAACAGTAAACTGCATGAAGACCTAATCTCTATTTAATTGCACTTGATTTTTAAGGAGCAGGAATTCTTATAGTTTGGAAAAGCAAAATCCATGTTTCATACCTCAACTGAGCTCAATTTTACTAGCTCAAGGCCCCTTGAGAGCTCTTCCATATTTCATATGGCACTGGGCTGTCACATACTTTCACAGACTTGACCAACTCCCTAAAGCTCTGGCATTCTTTCTTTTCACACTGATCTTCTGCCTATTCCTAAGGAACTCCCATCCTTTTTCAGCACAGAAAAAGCGTGTCACATGTGGTGTCTGGGAATTGCACTGAGGCAGCCAAACCCTTTCCAGGGGCTTGGCACCTCAGGATGGAATGAGCGCATGCAGGTAGAATGTTATTTTGCTGCTCCGAGCAAGTGCTTTGCAGCTATGTCTGTTGAATCCCAAACTCAGGAGGCAAAAGCAGCTGGTTAAGATGGAATTTGAAAATCAGTCAAAAGATAACCAGGTTGCAGCTTAAACCACTATCCAGGAGAAAAGCAGAGTGCAACGTATGTTCTTACTTTGGACGTTATATAAAAAAGCCTTAATGGAGCCTTTACTGGCTTGTACTAGTGGAGCTGTTAATTAATCAAATAACTATATGTAACTGTATAAATTCACTATATCCATGGGGAAGTGCATCACGGCTTCCAGATGCTAGTTATTGGCCCCATTTTGGACCTAAAACTGTTACAGTAAATCATGATGTGCTCTGAGATGAACTGGCACATGGTTGCTGTAAGAAAGGATGGGGCTATTTTCGTTTGTGTAATTGTGTACCAGTTTTCATCTAGTGAGATTAATTGGTACTTTTAGAAGTGCAAGTAGGAGCTATCAAATAATAAAGTATATTCCATCAATAGAATGAAGACCTGCTTAAACAGGACTTTTAAAACTTTTGGGTGTTGATCGGAGCTAGGAGATTTAATGAACACCATCAGATTTCAATTTCTTCAAAAATAACAGATTTATAATTCTTGAGCATGCTGTGGATCTAATTCACGTGCCACATGAACTATCAGAGAAGAAGATTAGAGTTCATCTCCAAAGCTTAGGTGCAAGGTAAGCAAACATTTTCCCAAGCCAAAATCAATTGTTTAAGGCAGCTATTCAGAAAGCCCAAAACCAATGAAAACATTACATAGCCATCTAGCATGGGTCCCCACCATAGAGAAATGTTGAAGACTGGATGGCTACCCATTATCTATCAACAAAGGTCCAAAGGAGCATTTTCTCTCTCTTTTTTTTTTTTAATTAACAAGCTTAAAAGTTGCTCACAAAATAGCAAGTATGGATCTTATTGTTGCTCCATAATTAGATTTAGAGTTGGAGGAGACCTATAAAGTCCTCTAATCCATGCCTTACCAGGACAGGATTGTCCCTTGCAATATCTTCTTGACTGCTTTGTCTGGTCTAGTTCTAAAAAATCTGAAACTATGGGGCATCCACTACTTCCACAGTTTAATATACTTCCCATTTGGCTAATGAAAGTCAAGTACTTGTTCAGAAAGATTTTAGGATAAGTCATAAAATGAATAAGGCACAAGAAAGTTTAATATATTTCAGAAGGTGTGTGTGTGGGGGGGAGGTAAAAAGAAGATCCCAAGACTAGAAGGTTAACTCAGGCTCTTACTCGCATGTTGCCCCAACCCCCTTCTGTCCACAGATAAACCTGTCTGATTTGAGTTTAATGATGCTTTCAACATAGACTACCTAACATGGTCTTAGTTGTGGGTTAAAGCCAGGGTACTGCTTTCACTCAGGTCAGCTGCCTGCCCACATTGCACTGTGGCACAGGCTAACCCACCTGAGTGCTGATAGTCCACCACTGCCCCCTCATATGCCCCCACAGTTCCCCTCATACGTCCAGAAAGGCAGACAAATTCTCCCACGATTCACTGGGACAGCATCATAAAGTGGCTCATCTTATGGCAGCATAAAGAGCCATGGGATATGTCCCCAGAGGTCCTAGCAACACACATGGGTAAGCACAGCAACCAGTGAGGACACAATAACTCAGGTTAAGTCTTTGCAGTGGGGCTGCTCACACCCAGGCTAGGCTAATTGGATGCTCAGAGCTGGGTGCTGATCACCCAGGTTAACTCTGTAGTGAAAACATATGTAATGAGGAGACATGGCCTCCCCCAGAGGCTGATGCAGAGGGACCAATGCACGCCACCTGGTGGCAGAACTGGGTATGTCACGACCTGCCCACTGGAAGGGCGGGACAGGAAGGGGAGGTATAAAAGCCAGGCTCTGCAGCTCATTCAGGGGAGACCTGTGTAGGAGGAGGTGGTCTCTTGCCTGCTGCAGGAGTGGGAAGTCAGAATGGATTCCTATTGCACCATGGCCTGGCCTGCTGGAGTTGCCCAAAAACAGATGCCGAGGAGCTGCTGTGACTGCCACTTGCAGTGTGCCCACGGGAGATGGAGGACAACCCAAGCTACAGGTGCATCACAAAGGTGGTGTAAGAGGTAGCCCAGGGATAGCCAATTACAATCTGGCTGTGCACCTGCCTGAGCACCGGTTGGTGTGTTTCAGCTGGAACCCCACTGACCCAGTGGCAGAACACTCTGCTGCTGTTGGGGGCTCTGGGCTGAAGCCTGGTGGAGTAGGGTGAGACCAGATCCCCCTTCCACTTCTGCCACCCCATCCCTGCCTGACCTCCTTGTGCTCACCCCTATCTGAGAGCTCTGAGAAGAGCAATACAAATGTTTAAAGGTCTAGAAAACATGACCTATGAGGAAAGATTGAAAAAATTGGGTTTGTTTAGTCTGGAGAAAAGAAGCCTGAGGGGGGACATAACAGTTTTCAAGCACATAAAAGGATGTTACAAAGAGGAGGGAGAAAAACTGTTCTTGTTAACCTTTGAGGATAGGACAAGAAGGAAAAGGCTTAAATTGCAGCAAGGGGAGTTTAGATTGGACATTAGGAAAAAATTCCTAACTATCAGGGTAGTTAAGCACTGGAATAAATTGCCTAGGGAAATTGTAGAATCTCCATCATTGGAGATTTTTAAGAGCAGGTTAGACAAAAACCTGTCAGGAATGGTCTAGATAATACTTAGCTCTTCTGTAAGGGCAGGGGACTGGAGTAGAGGACCTCTCCAGGTCCCTTCCAGTTCTACGATTCTGTAACTAGGGGGAACTGACGTGCTCTGGCATCTGAGCGGGGAGTTCCTTATGTCTACTGATATCCAAGTTAAGGACACAACCTTGCAAAACCTTACTTATTTGAGTAATACATGAAGTTTAATGGTGAGTCATGTGTGAATAAGGATTATTTGTATGGATGAAGGCTTGCTTGTTTTTTGTTTTTTTTCCCCATGATTAATTTCCCATAACAATATTACAAATGTAGGCCCCCAGCCCTGCAAGTGGAACCAGATGGGTAGAAGTTTGTGTCCATACAGAGCCATTAGGGCTCCACATGGATGTAAAGGTGAGAGTAGGAGGTTCCAGTTGCAGGAGCAGGGCTACATCTGGTTTATTAGGAAAAGGAGGGGGGGGGACATTTAATCGCTGGTACTATTGAGTTGGATAGGAATTGAATTACCCTGAAGCACATGAATTGGAAAACAGACAGAAACTACTAATTTCTGACATTACTGAGCACTCTCCAGTGCTTGTTCTGAAGTGATACAGCTGACTTTTTTATCTCTAAATGCAAATCGGACACTTTTGGGGTCTTGGATATGATGAGAAAAAGCTCTCTCATATTCAGTCACCATATATCCAGCAATGAGAGATGTTCTGGCCAAGCTGGGAAGATGCCCTAGTATTTGACTCCCAGGTTCTTGCTCTAGTCACTAGACATACTTCTTGGATCATTTTTGGAACATGAGGAAATGAAATAACTGAGTGAAGATTTGTCTCTACTTGGAATTTATCATTACTATTCTTACACAGTGATTATGCAGTGCTGCAAGATAACTCTCTTCCTTAAGCAAGGTCTCCTACAGAGCCTACACTCTGTGGTGGAGTGATAATGAAACCAAGATTGTAAAGGCACAACTTAATTTCTCTGCTGCACAGCTGTTTTGAGTACCAAAAAAAATTTAAATAAGAGTCTGAGCACTATGACTGTATGTAGTAGGAAGGCTGGGAAAAGATGGTGGATGAACAGTTCAGGGGACCGGCAATGGGTTACAATGCCCTTCACCTTTAAGTCCAGAGCAGAGTGAAAGCAAATACAAGTTTGAATCCACTGATTCATTAGGTATAGGCTAGTGAACTGCTATCAATCTGATTCCTCGTATAAAAATGGCAACTATAATTTGTTTCAGCAGAAAGTGGATATGAATCTAATCACCTATAAAAATGGTTTACACAGCACTCTGTTTAACGCCACTGGCAGGGCAACAAGGGAAAGCTTGCTCTGCAATTGCGTGGATGTGACTTCACATTCTAGTGGTTGAAAAAGTACACTCACAGAGAAGGTTTCCTCCACCACATCTGCCATAGAGTTTAATATTAAGGAAAACCTTTGCTGATAGGACCATGTAACTGAAATACAAAATTCAGTCAGTTCATGTGCAGGGGCCATGAGAAACTGCAAACAAAGAATTTTTTAAAAAAAGAAATGCTAAGTCTTTCTAGGACTTCTCTATATTCAGTTGCTACCAAGAACAGTCACAGATGCAGTAGGAGAGAATGACCTAGTTTTCCTCCATATCCCAAGGGGCCAGAAAGTGTGAATGGTACAAACTACACAAGTGCCTTCCCCCACCCCCCCGAACTTGAGAAAGGAGGTCATTTACCTTGTACAATAATGGGAGTTCTTCAAGATGTTTGTCCCTATGGATGCTCTACTTCAGGTATGCATGCGCCCCATGAGCCTTTGATCACAGATTTTCAGTAGTAGTGCCTGTTCAGCTCGCACATGCACCAAAGCTATCCTTGTGCCTCATACCAAGGGTATCTATGGCAGTGCAGATGAACCACTGTCCGTTCCTCCTTTACCACAAAGCCCCAAAAGACAAGAGTCCAAAGTAGAAGGGAAGGAGAGCAGGTAGTGAAGCACCTGAAGGCACAAACATCTCAAAGAACCCCAGTTACTGTACAAGGTAAGTAACCACCCTTTCTTCTTCAAGTAATGTCTAGGGCTGTTCCACTTCAGGTCACTTCCAAGCAGTACTCCCTGATGAAGGTACTGCAGTACCAAAGGCAGCTTCTGCCCTTTAGGCATGCACTAAGGCATTGTGTTTGGAGAGGGTGAAAGGAAGCCCAAGTGGCGGTGTTGCATATTTTCACTATTGACACATTTTTAAATAGTGCCAAGGTAGTAGACTGAGATCTAGTAGAGGGTTGGACATTGACAGTACAACCCAAAACCCACTTTGGAAGTCTTTGGGTAGGAAAAAATGGAGCCATTAGTTTGGCTGAATTTCCTTGTTTGTAGTACTTAGATCCTGAGAGACCGGAGAGTGGTTCTCAAATCCTGGAGAATATGTAGGGATTAATAAATGGACTCAAGAAAGAGCTCAAATCCATCAAAAGGAATGTTCTCTAGAGTGTTCTGGATCTCCCTTGGGAATTCTGAAGATTGTAGCTAAAAACATGGTGCATGATCACTTAAGATATAGTGAGCTGTTGTGTCAGCTGCCTCAAATGAGGCTTGTAACAAGGTCCTTGCTAGGAGGTGACCTTCCACAATGGCTGCCTGAAACTGCAACGTGGTGGAGGAGTAGCTTTTGCGACTAAAAAAATCTAGGTGTTTTTGGTCTTTGTCATATGGTATTGCTTTAGAAAGATGTCTGTCACACTCATTGATGGCATCAACCACCAAAGAATTAGGTGAAGAGTGGGTAAACAAAAATTCAGAGCCATTATCTGCAACATAATACTTGGTTTCAGCTCCTTTACATGTTAAAAATATGGTGGTGAAGTCTGCCAGACAGATCTGTCAGGTTCAAGTAGAGCCTTGTTCACAACCATGGGCACTTGATCAGAGGCTGCCATGTGCAAAATATCCAATATGTTGAGTCTCGTGAACTGCCTCTAAGGGAATTTGGAGCAATTCAGCAGTCCTTCTCATAAGCTCCTGGAAATGTTTGAAATCATCTGCATAAAATGGTGTGGGTATGGCAGGCATCACAGCTTTACTTGGTGAAGATGAGATGTTAGTTTGTGTGTCACTTCATCAGTTCTTGCCTTTTGTTCCTAGAAAGACTACTCCTGGAGTCAAGGTTGGCAAGGTGGAACAGACAGCAGGAAACTCTGGTCTCTGTTGGTCCCCACTGAAGTAACTCTATGCTCTAAAATACTCTTGTAGATAAGTAGCCCAGGGGTCTAATATGGCCATTGAGGGTGACCATAAGGAAAGGGCTGGGGCATCCAGTGTTGCTCAGACCAGGATGGATGAGAGGTGACATGATACTCTCTCACAGAAGAAAAGCCAGGACTAGAGGTGTCTTGTATCAAAATCTGCAAGTCAGAAAGTGTCCTCACCATAGTCCAAGGGAGGAGCTGACATGGGGGTTAAATAAGTTTGTCTGTCTCTTTTCAACCTTACTGGGGAGCTAATGGGTACTGGAGAAGTGTAAGGTACTGGTGACCTGGAAGATTCTTGTATCAAGTCTTTTGGTACCCATTAATAAAGGGCACTCTGGCTCATCTGAGACAAACAAGTCCTTGGAGAATCTAAACTCCTGTGGTAGCAGGTGGATCTGCGCTGTAACCACATGATGATCTGCTGTGGTAGACAGTAGTACCCTCAAGGAAGGGACACCCTTGGTATCAGTCTAGCAATCTGATGTCAATTTGGTTACTGGAGATAATGCTGGAGGACCAGTGGTTAGTGCCAACCTCTTTGATGCAGAGGTCTCTGGCACTGCAATCATGCCTGCGAGATACTGAGGTTGACTTTGACAGTTTGGTATGCTGTGTACCATGAATCTTGGTGCTGAGGAAGGCTGGAGCCTCAGTGGTGTCCTTTCTGGGACAGGAGGTCTCCAAAACGGTAGTATCTAGGTTTCTTGGAAACAAGTTCTCTTTGAGGGGATCTGGAACTTTCTTTGTGGACACCTTGGTGCTACCTTCTGTGGTTTTGTCCCGTGATAGTCTAGAGGGTCAGCAGGCTGTGGGCATCAACGGAGTACTATGTTCACTCAAAGGCTGGTGTACAGCTGGGGTTTCCAGGCCCAGATCTTTGGCCTGTTGAAAGAAGAGCTCTATCATGGGGAGCCTAAGTTTAATTTTCCTATTTTTTCTTAACCTACTCTTGAACCTCAAACAGGTCTTACACTTTTAAAGGCTGTGAGTGTCTCCTAAACAGCAGATGCCAGAAGTCTGTCCTGCTTAGTGACAGTTACTCCTGTGGCAAGTGAGGCAATGTTTGAATCCTAGGGATAGAGAGACCCTGAGAAAACTACTCCTGAAGGGAGAAAAAGGGAGGGGGAGAGGTCTAATAAAATAAAAATCTCTAACAAATCAATGAAGTAAGAAACAAACTAAATCTAAGGCTAATAGCTAATAAAACAATAGGCTAAGCTATCCCTAGAAAATTTTTTAGAGCAGGCACTGCAACAAGCTTCAACTCAGGCAAAGGCAGTTGAGAAGGAACTGATGGTGGTTCATCTGTGCTGCCCTCTATACCCTGGATACAGGGCACAAGGACAGTTAAGGCACATGTGCAGACTGAATGGGCACTGCTACCAAAAACCTCCAATCAAAGGCACATGTGCACCTGAAATGGAATGCTCAAAGGGATAGTACTTGAAGAAGAAGCCTGCACATGTCTGCATGTTCAGGATGGGAGAGGGGTGGGTGGGGGGGCAATGGAAATTTTCTGCAGTATTTATTCTATTCCACCACAGTGTGGAACCTTGGTACCTAAGTCATCATGTAATCCATATTGTTTCCCTTTCAACTGTGGAAATTCACTATGTATGACGACAATGTCAGTATGTCCCTCCCTTTCCTCTCTCATCGCTTACTTTACAGCAGTGTGTGTTTGCATTTGTGTGCTTGTGTGGGGTGTGTAGAATTATCCACTACAATGGCCATGCCACACCTTCTGATCATTCCATGAAGGAAGCAGGGATGGGGAATGTAAATCTATGCCCCTTCTTCTGACCGGATGATCTTATGGGAAGCTGTGAAGTTTATTACCTGTATGGGTTTTTCCTTGTGGAAGGATGACTTGGACTGTGTAGGCTGGCAAATCTACCCAGCAGGGGCATCAGCAACCCTTCCTCGGGCAGCTCCAGCACCTTGCTCCAAGGGGGAAGTTAGTGGGTTGCAAGAGTCTGTAGTCCCCAGCCCCCCAGGGGGGACGGGGCTGGCAAGGAGCCTATAAACACAACACTTGGTATCTTCTACAACTTCAGGCCCAGAGGAGACAAGCACTCCCGGGGTGGCTAGGGAAGGAGGGAGGGGGACGCAGGCCCACCCGACTCCACTGCGTCCCAGCCCAGGGCCCTATCAGTGGCAAGGAGTTCTGCCACTGGGTCAGCGGAGCTCCAGCCGCAACGCGCTGATACTGGTGCGACGACAAGCTAATCCAAACTGTAGTCGGCTGCCTCGGGCTACTTCCTCCCACCCTGAATCCGGATACCTGGAGCCAGGGTCTTCCTCAATTCTCCAGGGTAGATGGCTAGCGGGAGTCCCACTAGTCCCTCATCATTGGCTGGCGGCAGGTCCAGGAACCCCTCAGGGCCGTCAGTGGATGGCAGCTCCTCCAGGTCACAGGGTCCTGGTGGGTCCTCCAGCACACAGGGCTCAGGCAGCTCTGGCGGGTCCCAGCTGACAGGCAGCTACTCTAAGTCGTGTCTGGCCTCGGGGGTCCCTCCCAAGTCAGCAGCCTCCGGTAGCTCTTTCCAGTCGCCAAGGCCCGGTAGCCCCAGCATGCCCTTGAGGCTCCAGTCAGTGGAGGGCTTGCACTGCATAGTCACGGGGTCTGGGTCAGGCTTAGACCACAGCCTCAGGAAAGGAGTCTACTTCTCTGGCAGCAGCTTCCCCCTCACTGAGCTGCTAGGCAGGCCTTTTCTACTTTCCCTTCCTGTCTTGGCCCCGCCCCTCTGCTCCCAGGGTCTATGGCCTGCAGCATCCTGATCCGCCCAGCATGGGTGTCATGGCCCTTCCTCGGGCCCAAGCTCTGAGGAAGGCCACAGCATCTTGCTACAGACCCATCTTAGAATTCCACTGCTGTTAATATAGATTCATTTGACATGAACATAATTAAAGAAAGGGTTCAAGTAATTAATGCAAACTATAGCCTGATCGTGCAAACATGTATGCACACGCTTAACTTCAAGCACATGAATAGTCCCAGTGATTTCATGGGGATGCTTGCATACTTAATATTAAACATGTGGATAAGCATTTGCAGAATCATGGCCTATAAATGAGAACACCCAAATTGCTAAGCCTAAATACATTCTATTCTGTGAAAAGGAGGAGTTCAGCAAACATGTGCCAGTAATCAATCAATGTACACATCTGTCTACAAGCATCTTGGGATCCCTCTTGACTAAAGGTACTAGATAAAGGTAAGTTCATACCATTAAAGGACACAGCATAACCACTCTATAGAAAAGGGAGGCCAAATATCCATAATTACTTATTAACCCCATTTGCAAAGACACTTAAGGCTTTTATGGAATTTTCTAGAATTGTCATTTTGTTCTTTAAATACTAGACCATTGTGAATGCAAGAGAAATGCAAACCACAGTATCATGCAACACAAGATTATCAGAGCCTGCTTTGGAGCAACAACTAGTCAGAAAGAGTCCAATGAAAAAACAAGATGAAACTTTAAGTCCCATGTGATGATAAAACTCTACAGAGTCTGGGATTCTATTTTTTTGATGGAGTTCTTTTAGCTGTAGGGACTTTTGCAGACCATGGACTTTGATATCCTATTTCATACAGTGATGGAAGTTGGCACTGGAACTGCAATAGAACTTATGTTCAAATTTCCATTATACTAAATGGGAGCCTCCTGGACCCATGGAGAAGTTCCCTCTAACGATTCACACTCTTAGCATTCTACTTCACAGGACAGCTGTTTGCCTAAATTAAAACCTTTTTGTTCCTATCTGTGCTTTGTTATCATTCACACCCTCCTAGAGTCTGTTAAATATGTGTTTTAGTCTTGGAATGAATTGGCACTTACTGTATCCCACCCAGTAATTAAGGTTAAATCATTGCTAGAATGAGAAACTGAAGAGTTAACTGGAGTCCAAGGATAAAGGGTTTGGCTTCAAATAAATGAAAGGGATGTGTGTTTGCATATGTGGAGACAGCAGTGACAATCGAGAAAAGGAACACTTAAGTATCAATCAGTCACCAGAATAAAAACATTGGGACTTCTGGCAAGGACACTTTAAAATTAAATCTTTGTTTTTTATCTTAAGAAAATGCATTTTAATTGGAAATAACTTAGTTTTACTATACTCAAAAACTTGTTTCCAGCTTCAACTGACTCTAAGATCATTTAAAAAGGGGGCTCTGTTCAAAGCTATGGAAAATTGGCTTTGATCTGGAACTGGATGATGTATAGGTAGTTTTCCATCTCTAATTTCTAATTCTATGGTGCTATTACTCTATACTTGACAGTGCAAACCCAGGAGAGATGATGTTCTTATCCTTGGCTTCCAGACTCCTGTCCTCTCTACATCCGTGCTCTCATTTATTTCTTTCTCTGCACCTTTTTGTATCCTTCTCCAATACAGTCCTTTGGAAGCTTTTTTCTACTTCTCACAGTCCAAGTGACTTCTGTTTAGTCCAAGGCAGAACAGCACACTGTTACTTTTACATAACTGAACAGCTGGAACTGAAGTACATAGTTAATGCAGAGAGCAGGTGTGGAGACTGACTTCCCCCCACCCCCTCTCCCCAGCTCCCACTTCTTGCCAATCTTTGGGCAGCAGGATAACATTGATATTAGTCCAGCTCCTCAAAGGTATTTAGGGGCCTAACTGCCACTTTAGGTATGTAAGTCCAAAACTGAGAACCTCAAAACCTGCATCAGCTGCTGCCTAACCTTGCAGGTGCCTGAATTCCCTAGGGGCCTAAGTTTCCATTGATAAAGTCCTCTAGACTCCCAAAAACCAGCCTAGAAGGATGTGCACAGCTAGTGATGCTTCAGACTAGGTGTTTTCCTCTTACTTGTGGGGCCCAATCCAGTAGCATACTCAGAAGCCTCCTAATAGATCAGGCCTCTCACAAAAACACAGCTAGAGGACAAGGTGGTGGCCCCTTATAGCTTTTAGCCCAGTGATTAGAGTATTCATCCACAACATGGGAGACCCAGACTCAACCCCCCTTTCCCTGCTGCCTGATGTGGAGCAGGGATTTGAACCCAGATCTCCCATGTGCATGCTCTAACCACTGGACTATAGGATGTTCTGGGTCGAGAGGCTCTTTCAATCATCACTGTTGATGCTGGTCTACTTTATACAAATAAATTAAATACTGATTGGGCCAGAGTCAGTAACAGTGATTTTATAGTCCACTGGTCAGGGCACTCTCCTGGGATATGGGAGGCCCCCGTTTCTATTCTAATGCCTATTTAATTATATTAAGTGGGCCCTACCAGTTAAATAGATAAGGGAACTCACGGGGGCTTGGGTGCGAGCTAGGGTCCTGGGCTCAGGATTTAGCAGTTGTGCACCTACTCAGATTTTTTTTTAAGGTGCCCAAGGGACTTGTCCATGGAAATTTCAGCACTTACAGAGTTAGCTAGCAGCTGAGCAGGGGTTTTTGAGGATCTAAATTTTCAACTTAGGTGCCTAAGGTGATAGTTCAGCACCTAAATCCCTTTGTTGATCTAGCCCCTGGTCTCCAATTTTGACCATGCCTCTGTCAGAGGAGTGTGCCAATACATCTCCTTGGAGGCATCAGTGCACCATTTAGCTTTGCACTTATTGCCTTAGTATCTCAGTACTGGGACCTCTTTAACTCCAGCAGTTTCTCAAATTGTTTATTCAAATTTGCATCCCATGTCCCTTTGGACATCTTTGCACAGTAGCACTTTTGGTAGTTTGAGCAGCTAATTGTGGCACAAATTTCCATGCATAGTTCACCATTCCAAGTCATAGGTATGGGGGCAGGCATGTCGGTGATGGCCTCAACGTCACTGATCCACCTCTACATCTTGCTGTGTTAACTCCTCTCCCAGGTCTATTATTTCCATTAAACAAACAAAAATGTAAATTCTGTTTAGTTTGAGCCCAGCCGCTCTAGTTCTTTCCAGAGCCACCCAGAGCCTCTGCTCATGCTGTTCTATTAGTCTTTCCTCAGATCAGAACATCTATGTAAATCTGAGAGGCCTCTAAACCATCAGAAATGTTTTGTATTTTCTGGTGAAACACTTAAGGAGCCAAACAACCCAAAAGAGGTGTTGAATGTGTACAGATGTACCCTGTTTTTCTAGGAACACTGCTGATGAATCCATAATAGAAAAATATTTGGCACAAGCCATCTCCCCAAAAAATTCACTCCAAATGAGAAAAGACAATGACAAACAGAAAGCCACCATGGCAAAACAGCAGAGTAATGGAGGCCATCAGAGGCAAAAAGGCATCCTTTAAAATTTGGAAATCAAATCCTAGTGATAATACGAAGATGCTTAAACTGTGGCATATTAAGAAAAGTATAAGACAGACCAAGAAAGAAGTTGAGAAGCAACTTGCTGAAGATGCAAAAACGAACAGTGAACTTTTTTTTTTTTTAAGGTAGATCAGAAGCAGGAAGCCTGCACTAGATGACCAAGGTGTTAAAGGAGCACTCCTGGAAGACAAGGCTATTACAGAGAAGCTAAATGAATCCTTTGCAGTGGTCTTCACTGCAGAGGATATCAGGAAGATACCCACATCAGAGCTACCCTTTTTGAGTGACAAATTTGAAGTACTATCCCACACTGATGTGTCAATAGAAGAGGTTTTAGAACAAATTGATAAATTAATCAGTGATAAGTCACTGGGACCAGATAGCATTGACTGGGGTTCTGAATATGAAATTGCAGAACTACTAACTGTAGTATGTAGCCATCCCTGAAACAAGACTCTGTACCAGATGACTGGCAGATAGCACTTTAAAAATCGGTGTCACATTAGCTCCAGAAGTGATTCTGGCAATTATAGGCCAGTAACCTTAACTTCAGTACTAGGCAAATTGGTTGAAACTATATTAAAGAACAGAATTCTCAAACACATAGATGAACACAATTTGTTGGGGAAGAGTTGACATGGCTTTTGTAAAGGGAAGTCATGCCTCACCAATCTATTAGAATTCTTTGAGGGTTTCAACAAGTAGGTGGACAAGGGTGATTGGCCATATCATGTACTTGGATTTTCAGAAAGCCTTTGACAAGGTCCCTCACCAAAGGAGCTTACGGAAACTAAGCAGTCATGGAATAACCGCGAAGGTATGCTCCTGGATCAATAACTGTTTTAAAGTTAGGAAATAAAAGGTAGGAATAAATTATTCCTTTTCACAATGCAGAGGGGTAAACAACAGGGTTCCCCAATGATCTGTACTGAGACCTGTGCTGAGCCTGAGTCAAATTCCCATAGACTCTTACAGGAACTGGATCATCCTTAGAGATGCAAACCCCCCACACCACCTCTTCTGCCTGAAGCTTTTGGATAAAAGATGGAGAGGGTTCTGGTTTGTCCTCTGAGAGCCCGGCTCTTGTTAAATAAGGCCGTTTGTGTATTTCTGGCAGGAATGAATTCCAGCAACACAGGTTTGTTACTATAGGATGCCCTGCTTCCAGCTTCATCAGGCACAAATTGGAGATGCACAGGTGGTCTGTGTGGTGACTTGGGTCTAGGCTCAGAGGCCAAGAACTTGGGCCAGAAGGTAGAACCCAGGTGATGCTCTCATGAGCCCAAAGTGAGCAGCTGCATTCTGGATTTACTGTACCTTCCAGCTAGCTTTCACAATTGGTTCTAGAGAGAGCCCTTTGCAAGGATCAAGCCAGGCACTAAAGACAGTGGTGAGAGGCATTTCTGAGAGGAAGCATCTTTCAAACTATAAATGAAAGAATGCAGTTCTGGACAAGGATGCTCTCTGAAAATCTCAGAGCAATGAATTTAATATAGTAGTTTGGAGGAAGCAATAGGACGAGAAACTTCCTAGTCAGAAAAAAATCTTTTGAACAAGCTTTGAAAAATTATTACACCCATTTATTACATTGAATTTGACTCAGACTCCTAATTAAGAATGATCTAGTTTAAGCCACCAGACTAGTTAAGATGCACCAGACACCACTGTGATGGAGGTCTTTTATATGTATGTGTGTAATAATTACACTCATATCCCACAAACCCGGAGGAGAGAAGGACTGAGGGAACCTCTGAACAAAACAGCTAAAGGTTTGGGGGTGTAGATGGGAAAAGGCAATCATGCTATGTTTAGTTACCATTTTGGACTTGATATGGTTTTTTTAATTACAAGCGTCATGCTTGGAATGAAGAGGAATAGATGCTGTATACTCAGACAGTAAACATTAATGGATATACAAGAGTGACAGGAAATAAGAAAATACAATAGCCAAGAAAACTGTACTTCAATAGTACATTATAACCATTAGCACTAAATAGAGTATGTGTGATCATGTATGATTGGTACATTAGACTACTTGTCAGAAAAACAAATCTTAGGAAGATGAGAAAGAAGAGAATTCCCTCTCCCTTACCTGGTTATCCAATTCCAACTCTGATAATCCAAGTAGGTGTATGCAGCAGTCATGGGCTTACCCCCCAAATTATTGAGTTGCAATATAGTTCTAGAAATGGCTTCCAGTCATAAGCATAGATATCCATTTGGTTAGTATGGTGGAGAATCTTCATATTTGATCACATCAAGGACAGCAGAGGTCCATGAAACTATGACTGACATAGCGGAGTTGCTCTTTCAGTTCATTAGCACAATTCACTTACCTGCCACAATACTCTGTAAGTGCCAACTTCTCCTCCCCACAATTTAGGGTATGAAGCAAATTGCTTTTTCCCAGGCTCAGTACCTCTGCATCTCTTTCAGAGTTACCTTCTAAGGTTCATCCTTCCAAAAGATGTCATTCTGACAAGAGGTCAATGATAGAGCACTCCCAGATCATTGGCTGCAGCTCCCATAGACATCAATGGGAATCGCAGCATCTCTGAAATCAGGCCACTTTGTTCAATGCCTAGTAGAGCTATAAAGAAGATAGCATTTCCATTTCATGGAGTATTTAGAGATTTTGAAATTTATCTTTGTTCCAGTTAGATACTAACCCCCAAAATGTAGAAATTCTCCTAAAAAAAATCCAAAGAAATGTTCAAATCAATTGAAACATTTTGTTTTGAAAAATCAAAATGTTTCACAGAGACTGATTTTTTTATATTATAATAAAATATTCACAATTAAAATGCTTAAAAAATTCATTCCCAAAATGTCAAAATGGGATGTTTCAACACTGCTGAGCTTTTCCCAAGGTTTTACTCCAAAACAAAATGTCTACATACTGACGTGAATTTGCAAAGCATTTTGCTTCAGACAGAACTGTATTCTCTGATGGATAATGGTTCAGTTGAAGTTTTTCTGACCAGCTCTAATACCTAGACTTAGATTTTGATGCCTCTGATCCACTCAAGTTAGAAAAGGTAGGTTTTGGGGTCTTGGGTATACCATTGTTGTCTACCTATTTGTGTTTCCAGGCATAGGTTCATGGCTGACTTAAGTAACCAAGGGGATGGTAGGGCAGTGTGTGGAGAACAGGTGTGAATGAGCTGTGATTGCTCAACACCTATAAAAAAAAATTCAGCCAGTTATTTAGGTGCCTAACTTTATACACCCCAATTTGAAAACTTTGTCCTCAGAAGTCAGATGAAAATATTAAAATGCTCACTGTAAAATTGCCTCAGTTATCTTGCAGGTGTTGTATGAGGTGTTTCTTTTTAAATATGCAATTTATTATACTGATGTTCTAAACTGTGAAACATGTTGTGCAACATGGCTGAACTAACATTGCTGCAAGAACTATAGCTTGTCCTCTTGATTTGAGTGGTTTCAGTTTGTAACTGTAATGTATGTTTTTTGCATTAAATAATGCATAGTGTATTTTTCCCTATAAAGCTTCAAAGGGCACTCTAGATTAATAAATGATATTTTGTTCCTTGCTAGAACTGCACTGAATTTCCCATATGGTGTGGAGCCTGTTTTTTTAGAATTGCAACATGCAGCATGCCAAATCCTGCACACAAATGCTCTATTTGGGCTTCATTCAGGCAGAGCTTCTTTTAGCTGCTTTATTTGTTCTGCAGTTACATGTAGGAGCTTGCAGCATTTGAAATCTCAGCACAAGCCAAAGGCTAAAATATGTAAATCCAGACTACACCAAGACAGTGCCAAATAAAAGGGTAAACATAGATGAAAGCAAACAGATTAAGTGATGGGGAGTTCTTACTGTCAGCCATGTGCTGAAGAACTTGGAGGTAACATCACCCTGGAAACCAGCAGTGGAACCACTGGAGGCATTTTTTCCCCTAGCTCAAAGGTAAAGGTTCAGATGGAAGTTTAGCTTGGAGCCATGAAGGCATACCAACCAGGCTGGGAGTCTGGCATTCAGCCAAGAGGGTGTGCTCCAACTCACTAGTAAAATGGAAAGACAGCATGTGGGAGAAACCATATTGCTTTGTAAGCTTCAGATAAAGAAGGGTGGAATTCCAGGCTGTCCAATGTAAAGGAAGTGTGATTCCTGGGATATCCAATTCATCTGTGTTAGCACACTAAAATAGCTTCACTTCAGACTTCTTGAGCAAGGTATGATCATAACGAATTTCACAGCCCTAAGCTATCATAGAAACACAATTCAGAGATTTTTTTTTTTTTAAGGGTTTAAGTGGCTAGGGAGATGAGGCATAGTAGAAAAGCAGTATGCTTTCCATGTGAGAAGGGTCCTGATAGGACTGTTTCAAGGGAAACTGAATTCAAAGGCACAGCTTCTTGGAAGGAACGGAATTTAGCATCTGTCAAAGGCCCAGTATACAGTCTCCTCAAATATAAAGATGAAGAAATGAATTTATTGGATTGCATTATATTTAGAATTTCATAATAAACATGGAAGGAGCAAGTTCAGGTTTGTTTCGTCAATTATTTCCATAATTTTAAAGGACCTATTTGAGTTTTCATATATAATACCATGTTGCTTGTTTTTTCCTGTATACATGATGTTCATTTTACTAGGAAATGCTTCTGGATTTCTTATCCTTTTTCTATATTCCTTGTTCCTTAGCATGTTAGCAGTGCATCTAAATAATCATTTTCTTCATTCACTCATCCTTGTTTAATTTTGATATGCCTTTGAAAACAAAATTTTTATAATATTGTGTAAGGGTGCATCCATTCCGCCTTAAACAGATATAAACCTACGACGGGCCGGTAGTATATTACCTTCACCATTGTAAATCTGTCTGTAGTGCCTGTGACAGGAAAATTAACAGCCATTGAAACTAAAAGCACTCTCTGGCCATCATAATGGGCCGAGTGCGCAAGCTTTTCCCACCACCAATCTTCCATTCGATATCCTGCTTCCTCTCTAAGAGTGAAAATGTGTTAGTCTCTCTTTATTGAGAATTCTGGGCATCTGAGATTAGTAATGCAACGCCTTAGTCCTAGGAACTACACTTGGAACAAAATTCATTCCACAGAGATGAAACAGCTGTATTCAGTAGTAACATTTAAAAATACTTCTAAAGATTATGCAATAAGAAACATTGTATAATTGCTAAACTGATGCACATTGCTTTGACCATAAAGTGTACCAAGAAACATATGCTGTTTAGCCATGAGTCTTCTTCTCTGCTTTTTTCAAATCACAATTTATACCTTGTCTCTATTAAAATACAGTGTGCAGGAGATAGCACGGTACAAAGAATGCTTAAATAGTGGAGGACGATATAAACTTAGATCAAAAGAAAGTAAAATGTAGAGGAGCTTTCTGATAATACATTTTGCAATTACAGTGGTCCATGCTATACCTTGGCTTCGTAGAGATGCACCTAAAAGGAGACATAGGGTTGTGGACTGGTAAGCATTTGAAAGTAAGAAATCACTAAAAGATAGTGATTTCCACAACTGGGTGAGCAGTGGCTGGGATAATAAATGAGGCTCTGAAACTAGTTACACAAACCACACTGATTGTCGTTGTGAGCAACCACATCCTTTTGGTACTTAAAACCCAGAGCTACAGCATCCCAGATTTTTTGGGGGAGAGGGGTGGGGTGGGAAGGAATGGGGGCAGTTAGAAATTTTATTTTAAAAGTTAAGTTTTTAGACCTTTTCCTTCAAATGTTAACTATTTGTTAGGTCTGTCACTAGCTCACAGGGGCCTCAGGCTACCTCCTAGGATCAGTCATCTATGGCCCTGGGTCCCTCCACTTTTGGGAGGACTGCAGCTGCTTGAAGACTGCTGGCAGAACAGTGACAGCCATAATCCCTATTCCCCCAAGCATGTGACACTCCACAAATGGTGGTGCTGGCAAAGAGGACCATGACCAACACCACATACCCTTCCCTGGAGGTGAATCCCTCCTCCTGAGTATAAATGTGCTTGCTGGCACAGGGTGTATGCAAAGGGCATAGCCCCATGCTAATGGCAGAGAATTAAGACCAATATTTACAGAGAGCTAACATTTGACTAACCACAATCACTAGCATAAATTGCTGGACGAGGAAGAGGGTTATGACAGAGCTGAAATCAGTGCATTTGGTTGTATACCCTGGAGGTTACATTACATAAATAAATTAGACGTTAAAGATGCCCTAAAATTTTAGTTTTCTTGATTTAGTCTCTTTCTGCAGCAACAACATTCAAGCAATTTCAGCATTCTCCTTTCTAAGATGATATGTGCTTTAAACTCCTCTGCCCTTTACTGAGTTTAAAAAAATGTTGGTGACAAAAGTCATGAACAATCGGCTATAACAAAATAGATTAAAAGATTTTTTTTAAAACTACTTAAAACTAAATAGACTGTGAAGTGCCAAGATTTACCACAGTTTAAGAGACGGACTGAAGTTAAAACTGAACTCCACAGTCTGCAACGCTAAATGAACATTTTATGACATGTTTTTTTTTGGTGTGACAAGAAACAATTGAAAAATTTTTGCTACTGCTAGAATTACATTGCTTAGAGAAAAATATTCTGTGGGTTACCATTTGTTGCCATGATTTACAAAGATAAGGCCTATACTCTATATCAGATTCACACTGAAGTTTTAAAGGAATGGAGTTTTCTGTAGAGTTTGAAGATTTCTGCATTATCATTTGTGTGGTTGCAAATAAGGCCAAGTGATGCTCTCTTACTAGCTTCTCAAGAAATTCAGCACATCTCTTCAGATTCATCTCCTGCATGTTAACACTCTCCCCTCCATTGCTTCTATCTATCCAATAAAAAGCTGATATACTATCTAAAATCACAAGGCAGAGAGAAGGGTGAGCACAAAACTTGTTTTCTACAGAATAAAGAGTGAGAAGCAACTGAGCGCTGCTGTTGCAGTTAACAAGGAAAAGCCTTCCAAGACACTCTTTGACCATTTCTTCTGTGCTTTGGGACAGTCTATGTTCAAGAATGGTAACTAGGCGAAGCATGTCGAAATGGTAGTCTGTATCAATGAACATGACTTCTACTTCCAGTCCTCCTCCTGATATTGGAAGGACACAGCGGGCTATCAGGTGATAAAGCATTTCTGTTTTTCCTGTACCTTCTGGACCATGGAATTCAACGACAGCTCCTGAGAATAAAAAAAGAAAACTGAGTGCATGAAATGGGAGCATGTATTGCTTACAAATTATTTCCAGAGTTTACTGACCTGATTTTTCAAAGTTGCTGAGCACCCATAACTCATTTACTTCATTGGGAGCTGTAGTGCTCATTGGGAGCCGCAAGTGCTCATTGATTCTGAAAGTCAGGCCAGAAGACTATTTTGAGCCTCCCTGATCTACATCTACTAGTTAGGCGTAAACCAGATTGCTACACCCTCATCAGAACTCCTGAAAAGAAGCCTTTTCTTCCTTGTGGCCCAGGGAGCTCTGTGGTTTATTGCTGTTTTGACAAATAGAACAAATGTAGAATGCTCCCTCCTTCCATTTCTGTCCTAGACAGGCCCCTGAAAGCAGCAGGGAACATACATCACAGATTTAACTGATGATGCACGTCAATGGTGTTCAGTATTAAAACATAGAATAAAGAGATCTCACCCTAAAACAAACAAAAACCACCTCAGGTTTGACCAAAATCCCTAACAGTACACTTGCATTATTTTGCCTAATTTTGACATCTGATTAAACCCTGAAAAATACCCTTCTTCATGCTGCTGTATCAGTATGTACATACCATGATAACTACAATGGTTAATGCAATATGGGATAAAATAGAAACTAAAAATCATATTTTACATATAAAATCCATTGTGGCTAATAGTTTAACAATATGCTACAGATGACTGCACAAGTAATCTCCTTTTTCTATTTCCCCCACCACAGACACACACGATTAAGTCTCACCTGCTGTTAATTAGGGCTTGTCTATACAGATGGGTTTAATCTACACTAAGGCCTGGTCTACACTAGAGTTTTGTTACTTTTGTCGACAAAACAATCCTGGTGTACACACTGCAATGACTCTTTTGTCGACAAAATTTGCCCTGGTTTATCAACAAAATAAAACCACCTAAACGAAAAGCATAGAGCCTTTTTCAGCAAAGTTTTTGCAAAAAAACATGTGTATACAATGCCCTTAGGAGGCTATTTTCAGTGATATAACCTGAGCATCTCAGCATGCTATCACGAGTGCTGCTCTGGTAAGCGGTTTGAGCTCGGCTGCCCTGCAGTCATCCACCTCCACCGCTCCCCTTTCAAAGCCCCAGGAAGTTTAAAATTAACTCACCAGGGAGAGCTCATTCCACAGCACAGCAAACGGCAGTCCTGCCTGCCCTAACCTACAGGGAAGGAGTGTAATTCCTGATGTGCCGTGCAGAGCCAGAGATGGAGGTGGGGGCTGTGTCCCTCTTGCCATCCCCACGGGTGTACCGGTGTACCGGCCCCATCTCTGCTGAGGAGGGTGGGGGAATGGAGGACACCAGCTATGAGCTGTCTGTGTAGCAGTTTCTGTCTTGGGATTGGTTGCTTCCAGCTGTTGAGGTCTGAACTTAAAGAGACAGTACAAGTGCAGACACACACAATGTCCCCCAACACATGCTGTCTGTCTGTCTCCGTTTGTGTGTCTCTCTCTCTCTCTCTCACACACACACACACCCACACACACACACACACACACTCTCTCTCTCTCTCTCTCTCTCTCCCTCCCCCTCTTCTGTGGGCTTCTTGTGTTTGTGTTCAGCAGTGTCAGCTTGGCTGACAGGGCAGTTTAAAAATAGCTGTCAAACTAGTACTTTGTCAACAAAAGAGCTGATAGTGTGAATGCACTCCACTGACAGAAGGAGACAGTGAAGACATGCAACAGTGCTTTAATTACAGCGGTGGCTGTATGCTGGCAAAACTTGTGTCGACAAAACTTTAATGTAGACAAGGCCTAACTCAAATTGCTCCGGTCTGAAAATGCCTTTGTACATTGTGCAATACCTTAGAGTGCACAAACTCTGGAGTCCTCTTTCAAAGTGTATTAAGTTTGATGCAAATTGAATTAGTGCCATCTATTGTTCATGTGGATGCAATGATGCGCATGCTATTGTGGCAGTCCTCCACCTGCTATCCCACACTGCTTCACAGGTGCCAATAACTGACCTGTCTGTTCACCTGTGTGCTCTCTACTGCTAACGGAGTGAAGTTGACCAGATGTCCCCTCTCCAGTGTAAAAACTGGCATAGTGCCAGGATCAGCCCATTTGCTCCTGGATTCCAGTAGTATTGGCATTAGTATTAGTATTGGCATTAGTATTACAGCATTACCTTTACAACATGCCTCAAGCACCTGCTTCAAGCTGTGTCGAGACCCTACATCTCATTGCCATCTGGGGAGCAGGACTGGTGCAATAAGCTCTTGGGGCCAACCTCTGCAATAAAGATGTGCTTGTGGACACTGCTAGTGAGATGTCCACAACTGGGACACTGATCAGTGCTGGATAAAGATTAAACAGCTCAAGAGAACTTGCATTAAAACCAAGATGCCAGGAAACAGTCCAGCCATCGAAATATAATCTGTCCATTTTTTAGGGAGCTGGACAGGATATTATGTGACTACACCACTTCTGAACCCAAGGAGGCTGTGGACCCTGCACCTCTCCCCCAAGGACAAGAAGCAAGAGTCATTGAAGGAGGCAGTGATGGGGTTTCCCTGGGGTGTCACCTGGGACTGAGGTACTGCTGTACCCCCTTAACTCCCTAGACTGGGTTGTCTCCCACACTACTTTGCTAGTGACAAGCAGCAAACCCCTCCAGGTGCTGTTATCACTCAGCCCAGCAGTAGGTGGAGCCCTACGCCCAGCTAGATTGCATTAATGATCCCAGAGCCACTCAAGAATTTCACAGAGAAAGGCCCCAGCCAGTCAATCCCAGTTCCCTGCCCTGCACCCCAAAATTGCCCTGTCCTGCCCTGGTCACAAGTTTGACCAATAAGTTTATCACTCAGTTTGCCCCTCCTTCAGCATACCGGACACACCAGTTTTTGTTAACTGAGTGGGGGATTTTTTTAAAAACACTTCACAGAAACACACTGTTTTAGTTAAGAATATAAAAAACAGGTTTATTAACTATAAAAAGGAGGAGTAAGTGGTGTAGGCATAAGAAATCAGAGAGATACCAAAGGAAATAAAGATAAACATGCAATCTAAATCTTAAACCTCTAATATTATGCAGCATCTAGATTAGGCAATTTTCTCACCCCACTTGGATGTTCCAGTTCTCAAGTATACAGGCTTCTCCCCAGCCTCTGTCCAGTCTCTTAGTGTTCCAGCGTTCCTGTTGCTTTTAGCGTAGATAAGGAAGGTGCAAGGAAAAGGCATGCAGCCTCTGTTCCTTTTATATCTGTTGACCATGTGGCCACTAGATACTAGTCAAGGCATGTCCAGCAGATCCAGAGCCACAAGGTTGCTCAATCTCTCCCATGTGAGTGAGTCACAGAGTTGAGCAATCTCTATTGCATAGTCTTGTGTAACTGTCATTGTATTGTAAATCCTTTGTTGACTGAGGACTGCTGAGCCCCTTCTGGGCAGGGGGTGCTTCCCCTGCTGTTACTAGCAAGCTTATAACATATTGTAATAACAGCAAAATTTTATAACTTGATACCTACTAACTCTATGCATATTTTGACAGCATAGTGGGTTTTAGCAGATTATGATCTTTCATTGGATATTTTCCGTGACATACTTAATATGAATTATTACAACCGTACAGAAATGATGAATAATGGGTTTATAGTATGCTGCTTTGGGGTACAGTATGTCACAGAAGGACACAAGGAGGGCAGTGAAAAACTATTCACAAAAGCCAGGATTTCTTTGGGACTCCAGACCCTGAAAGCAGCTGTGTAGAAAGCGAGCTTGATACTCAGTCAAAAACCCAGCCTGAGACTCAAGAGGCAGATTCTATTGAGGTACTTGCAGCACATAATTATGTATCTTTACAATTTATTCTTATGTTATATTGCAGTGCCAACTTCTGGTTCCAGGTGCCTGTAACGAGAAGGCGTGGTCTCCCTCATAGGCTGACATGCCACCTGGAGGGCAGAGCTGGATGTGTCAGGTGCTGTCTGCCAAAAATGGAGGGGTGGAACAGTAAGGGGAGGTATAAAAGCTAGGCCCTGCAGCTCAGTCAGGGGAGAGCCGCCAGAGGAAGACTCCTCTTACCCGCAGCTGGAGTGGGAAACCAGGACAGACTCAAGCTGCACGAAGGACTGGCCTGACTCACTGGATCAGACCGACAACACAGATGCCAAGGAGCTGCTGGGACTACCCCTAGTGGTTTACCCTGGGGAGACAGACACTGACCCCTGGACTCAAGTACTCCCTGAGGGAAGGGGAGGAAGTAGCCCAGAGGCAGCCCACTACAAGCCAGCTACATTACTGCCCGCACTTGAGTCAGCATGCTTCGGTTGTGACCCCACTGACCCAGTGGCGAAACATTCCGCCACAGTCAGGGCCCTGGGCTGGGATCTGATGGAATAGAGTGGGGCTGGGTCCCCCTAGGTTGGCAGACACCCCCTACCCCAGGCCTGGGCTTTGGTGCTCAGCCTGCGTCCCTAGACTGCTTTTGTGCTCAACCCTGCCTGGTCACAGGCTAGATCCCTAACTATTTGCTGCCCTGCCCGAGGGCCTGGGCTTATAGACTGCTTTGGCGCTACCTGGTCACAGACCAGATCTCTAGCTATTTGCGGCCTTGCCCTGCAAGAGGGCCCAGGTGCTTAAGACTGCTGCTAATTCCCCCCTTTTGTCTCTTGAGACTATTCCTACTGCTCAGATTATGAAGAGGCGTGGCCTCCTTGGAGGTAGATGCTGAGGGATGATTTTTGGAAGATGTGAGCTGGGAGCCTTCTGAGTCTCCAAGCCTTGCCTCGATCAGTCACACTGTCCCCTTTCCAAAATGGCATGTGGAACAGACAAGCAATTAGCTTCTGTCTTGTTGCTCTGCCCTTTGCTCCTTTGAATAAGGCCATTCTTTGCCTCCTAGTCATCTGTCTCAGTGTAATGCCACCCAGAGTCAGGACAACCTAATGGGGATGCAGAGGGGATTACTATCCTGTTTGCCTCCAGATGTCCCCCACTAACCCCTCCAATGCTATATAAGCAACTTCAAGTCACAGCCTAAACTGCAAAGACAGCCTGGGGACATAATTCCCAATCCCTGACAGCCTTCAAGACTCAACTGCAAACCCAAACAGCATACACTACACACCCAAATATCCTGATCTAGCCCCTAGGCATACACCACTTACTATCTTGGATGCCCACCTAAGACAGGGAAGAATCTTAGGGAAGGGAAATTAGAAATACATGTTAAAGACCATCCTAGCCTCTTTGGAATATGAACAATAACCACTCCTTCCTTTCTTTCTCCCCCCGGCTGCTTGCCATCACACCTGTAACAGGCAGACACTGAAGGACAGGGATTTATCAATCGCTGAGCAGCTGGCTAACTTTCATAGATTCCAAGGCCAGAAGGGACCATTGTGATCATCTAGTCTGACCTCCTGTATAACACAGGCCACAGACCTTCCCCAAAATAATTCCTAGAGCACATCTTAGAACATTCAATTTTGATTTAAAAATTGCCAGTGATGGAAAAGCCACTTTGAGGGGGAAAGAGAATTCAGGATGAAATGTTTGCAGACCTCGCCTCTCACTGCAGACTCTCCCTAAAAAACAGAAACCAATGGCGAGCTGGAGGTTGCATTTGAGGTCAGAGAGAGAAAATGACAAAGAGCTATCCAGAGAGAGCACTGAAGTGGCCAGAGACAGTGTTGCTATGGCAAGACACTCTAAAGAAAGACAGGGACATGCAGAGGCAACTTCTGGAGATAATACAGAAGCAGAATGCTCTTGCTGTGGCGTGTGCTGCTAGTGGACACACAGACAACCTAGTACCCTCAATCAGGATGCAGCCATGTTCTGCAGCCCCCAGACAATACAAGGTACTGGAAACACCTCCTAAGTTCCCTACTCTATCCCCACAGCCGGACTCCCAGATGCCATTTCTTTCCCTATCGCAAGCTTAGGGCAGCAAGAAAAATTGCACCTGGGAGCCCAGCTCTTTCAAGTCATCTAACACCCCAAAACTTTGAGCCCTAACACTCGACACCAGGAGGGAGAAGAACAAGCAGCAGCAGAGGCAGGACATTTACTTGCCTGTGAACTGGAACCTCTTCCTGCTCCCCCACATTATTGCATGTTGCCCTCCAGTGCACTGCCTCGTTTTATAGCTGTGTTTCATTGTTGTTTTAATTAAAAGGTTTATTTCTGGTTGTTACATACTAAATTATTTAATTTTAAAAAATGCATAAAAAGTCTAATGAATGGAACACAGAAAAACTGTAAATTTTGCATAAGACAAAATGAGTGCCATGATGTTCCACATCTACACTGCGTGCTCATAAGCCATTTCTCCCTGCTTCCCAGGATAACAGCTGAATTACATCTGCATAATTTCAGGCTTGAGACTCAAAGAGCAAGCAATAAGCATCCCCGACCACATTGCCCAGGCTGTTTCCATTTGCTAGTGGACACCCTGCTGGGTGCTCAAACTGCAGAGCAAGTCTCTGTATCTCAGCCTCCCACCCATCGTTAAGCCTTTCTCCCTTATTCTAGTAAAATTCTGTGCAAAATACAACATGCAGCTATAATCTTAGGCAAGGTTTTTTCTGCAGCTTCCAACTTATTCCACAAACAACCCCACCCTCCTTACAGATGACCAAATACACACTCCACTATCATTCTGCAACTACTACTGAGGCTATCGTTAAACAGTTCCTTTCTTCTGTCCAAGTGGCCTGTGAACAGCTTCACTAGATAAGTCAGGTCTACCAGGATAACCAGAACATCCTCCACTCTATTATTGTCCACAGTGATCCTGGGGGCAAAGTCTCCTTTATTTATTAAGGTCAATACAGCTAAGTTCTAAAAGACCCTAGCATTGTGGACCTTTCCAAACCACCCTGCATTCATGCCGTGAACCTGCAATGGTGGTCAACCAGGTCTTGGAGCACCATGGAGAAATACCCCTTCTGTTTGTAAAGACAGAGCTCTGGTGTGTGGGGGCAAACATTAGGCACATGGGTCCCATCAACTGGCACAATACAGCTTGGGAACCCCATCTGTGCATAAGAATGGCCATATCAGATCAGAGCAATGGTCCATCCAGTCCAGTATCCTGTCTTCTTACAGTGGCCAAAGCCAGGTGCTTCAGAGTGAATGAACAGAACAGGCAAACATTGAGTGATTCATCCTGTTGTGCAAAGCCATCAATCATTTCCTGAGCGTTACCACGCTTTATAACATGATGCAACAGTACCTTATGTGGTACAAAACACCTGCATGACAGGGAGATCAACTGTTGAGGCCACTATGTTGAATTCATTGGCCTTGGACTGGTAACATTCAGGAGTGGCCAGATGGTACTGGTAACCCCTCTCTCAATGGGTATTGGACACCACATGTTGGTATGCTCCCACTGCAGCTCCAGTGCTAGTTCAGCACAGATCTCAAAGAAAAGGTTGCCTTTCCCGTTCTAAAATTCTCTAGCCACTGCTGGTCACCTTAGGTCTACAAAATGATCCTTTCCCACCAATCAACACTGGGTTCCTGAGTCCAGAAATGATGCTGCACCATGTGAAACTGCTCCAGAAAGAGCTTGTGTTGTTGCAGTTGATTGTTGTCACCATCTTCTTCCTCATCCTCCACCTTTGGCCACCACTGCTGTTGCTATTGGAGATGCTACTGCTGCAGTGACATCATCTGCTCTGTGGTGCAGCAGGTAAGTCCAAAGCCGAAGCCACAAGGCTCTGAAAGCTCAAAAAAAGCCTCTGCGTATTTGTGGTTGCTGCCAAAGCAGCACAGCGCATTGTTGGTCCATGCTGGCCAACAGAAAGCAATCTGAAAATGGTGCTAGCCTACCTAAACAGAGAGGAAGCATGGGGCGGAGACAGCAGAATCATGGGATATTTTGAATTTGACCCTAAGTCCCAGTATTCCACTGGCTTCCTCTATACATCCCACAATGTGAGAAAAATCCCAGAATACACACAGCTCAGCACTGAAGCAAAGGACCATGGGATACCATCCCAGAATGCCACACACTTAGTATGCACCAAACCTCAGCCATGTATATACGACGCAAACTGAAAAAAGGCACAGCCATTCTAAGTGCTATTAGTATGGCCCACTAGTTGGTGTGTAAACTGAATGTGAACTAAACCCTCCATGGAGTCAAGGATTTAGTGTTCAAGAAATTGCTATTGATAAAAGATTTGCAACTGGATGACACTGACCGGCAGCACCTGTCATTACTGATGGATGGGACTTGAAGAGGAGGCTGCTACATAAAGGAATTTCTTAGACTGTATTGTTATTTCTGATAAATATACAAAGAAAAAATTAAAATGGAGATAAGATAGGAAAGGAAAACCTCGTTAGATGCCACAGTCATGTTTAGACAAGTCTATTTTTGTAGCATAGACAGGCCCCTGGTGTTTCAAGTCTGCAACGTTCTTGTTCACTTTCACAGGGTAGCGATGTGTGCCTATGACTGATGAGACTGTCTCAGTGCAGGGGACTGTACTAGATAACCTACTGAGGTCCCTTCCAGTCCTTCATTTCTATGAGTATGTCTACATTAGAAATGTAAGTTGACCTATGTTAGGTTGACTTACAGTCACCGGAGTAATTACTGTGGTGATTAATGTCCACACTACCCTCCTTGGGTCGGTGGTACGTGTACTCACCAGGAGCACTTCCACCAAACTGACAGGGGCAGTGTGGGAAGCTGAGAGCCTGACAGGAGCCCAGCTGCCCCACAGGTTCCCGGTGGGCTGCCGCACCCTCTGCTTCCCATTCTGCACAGGGAGCGGAGGAAGTCCCTGGGGCTTCTCCCCTCACTATTCCCCACTGGATGCTGGGGGAAGCCACCTGGGGCTTCTCGCCCCCAGGGAGCAGGGTCCAGCTGCCCTGGCCCCCCCACCACCCAGCCGCTCATCTCTCCAGGGCAGCGGGAGAAGCGGGAGGCAGCTGGGCTCTATCTACCCAGATTTCTTGACAATTTCACGGCTTCTACCAATATAAGGGACACACTGTCTACACAGACAATGCATTGCCCTACCTACACTGACATAAGCCTTATGCCTCTCGTGGAGGTGGAGTTATGATGTTGGTATAAGTAGGGCACTTACATCTGTGGGAGGAAGGCTGTATTGTAGACACTAACATAATTTAGATCGACATAAGCTGCCTTATGTTGACCAGCTGTATAGTGTAGACCAGCCCTATGATTCTATGATTTATTATATATTTTCTCAGATAGTGCTTGCAATATGAAACTCTGCATCTTTTGGGAAGATGGAATTGCAGATTCCATGGGAGCTAGGCAACTACTCTTCTGCCATCTGAGGTGGGGATTTTTCTCTTTGCAGGCAGACAACCTACTTGGAAAATTCTGCTTGATCCACAATTGGAATAAAAAAAAAAAAACCCACACACTACAGAATGCAAGTGTTAAAAAGACAAACTAGAAAGTATAACCCATTACTAAAGATGTGATTCTTTTGTCAGATACACATGCAGGACATCTAAAAATTCACAGTTTTATATCAGAGGAATACTATGTTTTTCATTTTAGAAAGTTATTTTCTCTTTATGGTGTAAGGCAAATGTCCATGTAGGACTCCACACATTATGATAAAAGCATGTGCAGTAACATTTAACTGCTCTAATCTGGATGAATTAGAATTGCACAACTGTAACTGCAAGCGTTGCATTCCATGACCTAGGCAAGTGTAAGTAGGGTAAGAGCTTTCCAGAGGAGGAAGGCAAAAGAAGAGAATTAATTGCAGCTTTGCTCCAACATGTTTGTGCCCATCTGAGTTAACAGGGTTTCTCAAGTCATTACTCAACTTTCATAGGCTATTATTGCTCACAAGTATACAGACTATCATGGAGAAGTTGAAGCATGGGAAGAAGCAGGGAACAGACTCTTGCCTCACACACTAGAAGTGTTAAAGGTAATTTACACATGACGTGTCAGTTCTATCCACTTCAGCAGTGCACAGAAATTCTCCATAATACAGACTGTGTGAAATTCAGCAATGTCCTCCCAAACTGGAATTCTGTTTTTTTCAATTTTTGATGTTTCCAAAATTATACAGAAGAGCCTGGGAGGCAGCCAGGGTTTACTTGTCTGTGTTGAATACCACTCCCCCACATTGGTAGACTAAGGGAGAGAACTATTCAGTAATCCTTACTTTACCCTCCTACTCAAAGTTCGCAATATTTAACACTGCTACTTTCAGCCAGCTGCTATTCTGTTAGGGACATTACAACAATCACAGAACCCTGTTACAATAGGAACCTGACATGAAGAAGTCCTTTTAAATATGCTGGGTGGTGTCATTTCCTCCAGCTCCTTCTCTGAGTCTTTGAAATGTTTTAGAACACATTTGTCTTCTCCCAAAAAGTGCTTTATAAAATACAGACTCTGTCCTGCCATTGGCTTCTGCACAAGACTTCCATTGCCTTCAAAGGCATTTTTTGAGTGTTGCTCAGTTACTGGATTTGCTAATTAAATATTAAGAGTTGTTTCATCCACCTCTGAAGTGAAGTTCAGCTTGTTCAAAAAGCACACAGCAATGCTACACAATGGTTTAGGAGAGGTAGTGAATAGCACTGTGTCACACTTCTCAGTGGTAGTTTAGGAAAATTATAAGTTATTCTATGACGTAAATATTTGTCAGTTTAAAAGATGTTTTCCTTGAAGAGTATGTGTGTGTATATACATATAAAGTTACCTCCTGTAAAGCCCTGCTCTGGAGGAAGAGTTCACAGCAAGCATGGGGGACCTTTATGATCTGTTTAATGCTTCCAAAAAGTTTAATTATGTAAAAATGGTAAATTACATGAAAATCTATTCTAAATGTTTCTCTGAGGGTTTATTAGTTTTAATCTAAGGACAAGACACCTTATTTAAACTCCTTCTGAAGTCGGTTGCATACAGTAAGGTACGACGTATGTTTGAGTTGGACTTTGAAGTTAACATCCATTTGCTCAAAAGAAGTGCACTATGGACTGTAAAAAAAACAAAAAAAAAACTTGAAGGAGCAGGGGACTTCTGTGCCCTTGTGATTATCAAAGAGGCAGCCCACAATAAGAGCCAGTATGTAATGGGAGCCCTTTATAGCATCATTTATAAATTTAGATTTTCATGAAGTTAGTGACTGGGCTGCTACAGTACGATAAGAGGAGGAAATTCACCCTTGTGGATCAGAGCAGGCAAACCATGACACAGCAGAGGAAGGAGAACTGGCTGACAACTGGACTTTCAAAAAGCCTTTGACAAAGTCTCTCACAAGAGAAATGTTAAGGAAACAAAGTAATAAATATTAATGCCACCTATTGCCTTGTGTTATATTTTTGTTGGTAGATCTCAAATTGCTTTAAAGGACAGGAAATAGCTACGGGGTAAGTAGTACTGTAGTGTCATAGACTAATGCTATGTGTACACTACACCTTAGGTTGGCACAATTTATGTTGCTCAGGGGTGTGAATAAACCACACCTACCGAGCGACGTAAATTACACAGACATAAGTGCTGGTGTGGACAACACTATACAACATAGCTACTGTCGCCTGGTGGGGGTGGATTAAGTAAGGCGATGGGAGAGCTCACTCCCATTGGCTTACAGTGGTTACACTACAGAGCTTACAGCGGTACAGGGGTATCAGTGCAGCTGTAAGCGCTCTAGAGTAGCCATAGCCTTAGATACAGAGTAGGAATAAATGGCCAGTTTAACATGGAAGGAGGCTAACAAAAGATTCCATATTAGGACTTTTGCTGCCTAATATTTACTAATAGTCTCAAAGTAAATGAACAGCAACATGAAAATAATGTACCAATGGCATGGCAAAATTCTCCGATGACACAAAGTTAATTAGATTAATCAAGACTAGAGACTGAGTACCTAACAGAGGTAGGTGAATGAGCAGCCTGGTATCAGATGAAATTCAGTACTGTTGAATTCAAGTTGATGCACACTGAAAGGAATACTCTGGACTAGTCACAAATACAAATTGGTTCTAATTAACTGTAAACATACAGAAAAAAAACTGGTTGTAACTGTGGACAAGTCAATGAAAATGTTTGTTCAAAGTGCAATGGCACTCAAAAAGCAAACCTCTACAAGATATATAGGAAATGGAACAGAAAATACTGATGCCACTATGGGTACGTCTACACAGCAATGTAAGCCAAGAGTTAGTGGGACTCAGGTTAGCTGATCCATGTCAGGGAATTGCATTTGAACGGTAGGTTAAGGATTTTCTGACCTGTGCTTGACCCGTACACACTGCACAGATGCGAGTCAACGTAATCCCATCACAGAGTCCGTAGTGTCCTGTCGATACACTAGCTCTACGAATATGTTGCACTGTGGGAAACCTCTACTGCCCACCCTGTTTTCTAACTCTGACAGTGTTATTGATGGGACTCAGGTGTCCATAAGAAGCTCAAGCACATAAACTACACAATTAGCTCCATTGGTGGCTGTCTCTGTAGAATGGCTGCAGTTTGAGAAGACTTTATACTGAACTACCATCTGAGAATTGGGCTCTCCACCTCTAGGTTAAGTCATATTGGCAGAAAAATGCCCCATGTGCTCCTCTTCTGAGGAGAGTTAGGACATCAGTCTCTAGGGCTGTCAAACTTTTAAAATGGGGGGGGGGAGAAGAGGGCACAGAGCAGAGTGGGGACCAAGCAGCTGCCCTGAAGGGACGGGGAGAAGTCGGGGTATTGGGCATCATTCCTCCCACAGCTGTGCTTGGTCCCACTCTCGTCTCAGGCCTTTGCTTCCGGGCTTGTCTTGCCCTCCCTGGGGCTGCATGTGTAGGGGCGCCCAAACAGTGTGCACTGTCAGGGCGGTGAGCGAAAGTCAGTGCTAAAGCCTCCCTTCAGAGAGGAGGAACCAAAGCTGGAGCGGTCACAGGGAGGGCAGGGTGGCCCGGGAGTAAGGGCCAGAAACTAGAGTGGGACCAACTGGCTGCCCTGCAGGAAGGGGGAGCAGCAGAGCTCTCAGCTCAGCACGGCCAGGGGAGAGTTGACTTCAAACATTTTGGTGGCGGGGAGCTGCTTCTTGCCTGGCAGTTTTGCTCCTTGCTCCACACAGCAGCAAGGAGGAGCTGGGGCAGGAAGAGGGAGGAGCACGCTTGGCCAGGCAGTAATGGTGCTACCAGCTGCTGTGCTGGGTGTATGCAATGTTTTTCCTTTGCTACCGGGAACTCTGGGATATATCTGGAGGGCTTCTGAGATATGAGTCAAGCTGGGGCCATGCACACACAGGAAAGCAACTGGGCTTGGACCCTAGGTCCCAGCTTAACACGGGTTTGGACCCTCCAGCCCTGCAGGGTCCTGGAACCCTAGGTTAGCCTTAGGTTATCACAATTGGTGTGTGGGAAACAAGAAGAGTTAGGCTTATGTTGCTGTGTAGACATATCCTCAAATGCTATTAAAATAGATGGGATGTCCTCACCTAGAATACTGTGCTTAGTTCTAGTCATCCTATCTCAAAAGACATACAGCAGAAATGAAGTCTTACATTTTACTAATTAGCAAATTCTGGTAAAACTATTCCATTGCACTGCAGCCCAGTTCAGACAATTCTAGTCAGGCTATTATCTTATTAGTGGGAGTGGTGGGGACATGAATTATACTATAGGCTGTTGCAGCTTTCACACAATCAGATACTTTGTTAGTCATTTAGGAAATTGGGCAGAGGCTGTCACTTCTTTCTACTTTTGTAAGTGAGAGTTGGGGGAGGAAATATTTACTTCAAATTAATTTTGGGTGTCACACTAAAACTGAAAATCAGAGCTCTACATTTACACCCACACCTAAGCATGATATTCCAAGGTGGTAAAGAGAAACTTGATTGTTAGTAGTGAAACATTATTTTTAGAGCTCATGCCATTTCTGCTTCGCTATTTATGCTATTTTGGAATACCGTAAAATACTATGTAATCGGCTCATGTATCCTTAAAGGCACAATTCCCTCATGATCAGGAACAGTGGCTGGAGTATCACAGCAGCATAGATGCAGTGAGTGTTTGGAGCTGTTGTGATAGTTTAGCCACTGGGACTTTGCATCCAAGAAGTAAACAACAGACTGAAAAATAAGTGGGGTGTTTTTGTTTGTTAGTTTGAAATAAAAGAGAAGTTATCTTTTCTGCAAACCCTGCAGAGCATTATTTAGAGTACTTACCAATTTCACTAGTTGGTTTTTATTACTCTTATTGTGGAGAAAAAACAACAGTCCTGAGCTGGAAAAAACCCCCCCACAGATACTAACCATCTGTAACTGTTGTTCTTTGAAATGTGTTGCTCAAGTCCATTCCAAGTAGGTGTGTGCATGCCATGTGCACAGTCTGCCAGGTGTTTCCCCTAGCAGTACCCATTGTGCCCCTTGGAGTCATGCCCTCATGGTGCCGTCTAAAGGGCCTGGCTAACCCTCCACCTCTTTAGTTCCTTCTTTCCGGCTGGCTCTGACAGAGCAGTAGAGTCTTGGAACGGACATAAGCAACACATCTTGAAGAACAACAGTTACAGAAGATTAGTAACCATTTTTCCTTCGAGTCCTTGCTCATGTCAATTCCAAGTAGGTGACTTCCAAGCTAGACTGTAGGAGGTGGGGTTGGAGATCAAAGCCCTGCAGATTGAAGCACTACTCTGCCGAATGCAGCATCGTCTCTAGCATGCAAGGTAATAGTGTAGTGAGCAGTGAAGGAGTGAATAGATGACCACGTTGCCACTCTACAAACGTCCTAGATCGGTACCTGGGCTAGGAATGCTGCGGAGGACACTCGCACTCTGGTGGAATGGGCCATTATCGTTGGGGCAAGCACATTTGCCAAGCCATAACAGGCTGATACATGAGGTGATCCACAAAGAAATCCTCTGGGAAGACACAGATAGCCCCTTTATTTTATCTGCCACTACTATGAAGAACTGGGTTGTTTTTCCGAACAGCTTCGTTCTTATAATATAAAAGGCCAAGGCCCGCCTGACATCCAGCAAATGTAATCCATGCTCTCAATTACCGTGTGGTTTCAGGTAGAAAACCAGGAAGAATATGTCCTGGTTCAAATGGAACTGGGAAACTACCTTTAAAAGGAAGGCTGGGTGAGGACAAAGTTGTATAGGGAGGTTTTGACGTGAGCACCTTGAGCTCGGATACCCTCCTGGCCGAAATTACAGCAACCAGGAAGGCCACCTTCCAGGAAAGATAGAGGAGCGAGCATGTTGCCAGGGGCTCAAATGGCAGTCCCATAAAGGTTAAGGTCCCATTGGAGGACTGGCTGGTGTGTATGAGGGTACAGTCTGTCTAGACCCTTCAGAAAACATCCAACTAGAGGATTAACAAAGACTGAGCAGCCAAGAGATGGAACACCGAAATGGCTGCCAAGTGGACTTTAATTGATGATGCAGATAGTCCAGGATTGTCAGAATTAATGTCAGTGTGGGCAGGATGCCCTTCTGAGCTGCTCAAACTGAAAACTTCTTCCACTTAGCTAAGTAAGTGACCCTCATGGAGGGTTTTCTGCTGCCAAGGAGGACCTCTCTAACCGATTTGAGCATGCTAGCTCCAGAGAGTTCAGCCATGGAGCTTCCATGCTGGGAAGTGAAGTGACTCTAGATTGGGATGCCAGAAGGTGCCATGCTCTTGAGTGATCAGGTCTGGGAGCAGAGAGAGAGTGATCAGAATTTCCACTGAGAGGTCAAGGAGCATGGTATACCAGTACTGATGAGGCCAGGCAGGGGTTATCAGAATAATGGTGGATTTTTCCTGCCTCCTCTTCAGCAGGACTTTGTGGATGAGTGGAATTGGGGGAAGGAGTAGAACAGTTGACCCATCCACAGGATAAGAAATGCATCTGTGATGGACCCCAGGCTGTGATTCTGGAATGACCAGAACTGCTGGCACTTCCTGTTGATCCTTGTGGCGAATATGTCCAACCAGGAGCTCCCCACCGAAGGAAAACACTGCTCTACACATCTGGGCAGATCGACCACTCATGACTGAGGAAGGATCTGCTGAGGTGGTCAGCCTGTGCATTTTGAGCCCTGGGAAGGTAGGATGCTTCTAGGTGTATTGATTGGGCAATGCAGAAGTCCCATAGTTTGAAGGCTTCCTGGCACATAGGAAAGCAGCGTGCTCCACCCTATCTGTTCATATAAAACACTGTTGTTGTATTGTCTATCAGGATCAATACTACCTTGCCTTACAGGTGACCTTGGAAGGCCTGATAGCCCAGGCATACTGCTCTCAGCTTCCTTACATTAAGGTGAAGTAGGAGTTCATGGGTTCAAAGACCTTGGGTCCTGAGCTCCCCAGCCCATTGCCAAAGCATCTGTCACTAAACACAGTGAGGTGAGGGGCAGAAAAAGATACTTCCACTCATTCCGTGCATGGGTTGCACCACCCGTCTAGGGTTTCTAACACTAAAGGGGGAAGTGAGACTATTCAGTCCATGTTAACCCAAGCTGGATGGTAAATTTATGCTAGCCATACTTGTAGCGGCCTGAGGTGTAACTTTGCATGCTGGACAACATAAGTGCCTGCTGCCATATGCCCCAGGAGTTTTAGGCGGTTTTGAACTGTGGTGGTGGGATAGTGTTTTAAGTCCTCTATAATGCCACGAAGGGCCCTAAAGCGAGCCTCTGGGAGGAATGCACTGGCATGACCTGAGTCCAGCAGCATCCTGATGAATTCTATCTTCTGGATTGGCGTGAGAGTCGAAATCTGTTCACTGACCATAAGGCCCAACTTGTCAAAGGTAGACCCTATCAGACTCACATCTACCTCCACCTGGGCCTGGTATGTCCCTTGACATACCAGTTGTTGAGGTAAGAATATACTAGTACCCTCCTCTTTCTCAGGAATGCAATGACTACTGCCATACATTTGGTGAATACACAAGGGGCCACAAACAGTTCATGGTCCTGCCCTTCGGACTGATAGTGGACCTGATTTGACTGTAAAGAGGAAGAATCTCCTGTGGCTCAGGAAGATGGCCACATGGAAGTACGCATCCCTCTAGTTGAGGGCGACGTATGAATTGCTCGGATCCAGAGAAGGGATAATGGAAGCCAAGGATACCATGTGGAATCTCAGCTTCTTCATGAATTTTGTTCAGGTTTCGCAGGTCAGAATGGGTTGGAGCCCATCCTTGGCTTTCAGAATTAGGAAATATCAGGAGTAGGAATCCTTGCCCCTTAACTCCCAAGAAACCTCTTCCACCACTCCTATTCTTAAAAAAATTTGCACTCCTGCTGCAGAAGTTGCTTGTGAGAGGGGTCCCTGAAAAGAGACAGGGAGGGTGAGGGAGCGAAGGTGGGAAGGATGAAAACTGGAGTGAGTATCCCAGTTTCACTGTGCGTAGGACTCGTTGGTCTGATGTGACCTAGGACTATACCTGGTAGAAATGGCACAATCGGTCTGAAAATAAAAGGGGGACAGATAAGAGATTCTAATTGGTGCGCTGTCTTTGGGCGCACCCTCAAAAGTTTTGCCTAGACCGAGGATTATCTTGCTTGTCCAGAATCCTTGTTAGAGGGGGGTTGTGGAGGCCTTCTGTTATTCCTGCCCTACCAACGTTGGTCTTGGGAGAACTGAGGCATAGATTGTGGCTTGAAGTAGCTCCTCTGGGGTGCCGGAGCAGAAAGGCCCAGAAACTTTAGTGTTGCCCCAGTCTTTTAAGCTATACATTTTTGAGTTGGTCTGTGCGAAAACAGGGCCGGGGCCTTCAAATGCAAGGTCTTGGACTGTCAGCTGGACTTCATGAGAGGCCTGGAGCCAGGAGCTTCTTCTCATGGCCATGCCAGATGACAGTCTGAGCTCCCATACGTGTAACACCACCTGAAGTAAAGTCGTCACCACAGCCTTACCCTCCTTTACCAGGGCAGTGAATTCAGTCTTGGAGTTCGGTGGCACTGACTCTATGCATTTTGCCATAGACTCCCAGGAATTAAATGCATACCTGTTTAGGATGGTTTGTTGGTTCGCAATACGAAGTTGGAGCCTTCTAATAGAGTATACTTTCCTACTAAACAGGTCCAACTTCTTAGCATCCTTAGCCTTTGGTGCGGGGCCCTGTTGACCTGCCTCTCACATGCATTGGTGGCCATCACCAGGAGTAACCCTGGAGGGGGGTGGGTGTAGAGGTACTCATGGTCCTTTGAGGGACAAAGTACTTTCTCTCTACCTTCTTTGCAGTGGGAGGTAGAGAGGCAGGCGTTTGCCATAAAGAGAATGGTAGGATGATTCTGAGGGACCCTCGGGGAAAGAATGTCAATCATGGGGTCTGCTCCCTCTACAATCTCCTGCACTTGGAGCCCCATATTCTGCACCACTCTGTGAAGCAGCTCCTGGTGAGCCTTGCTGTTGTCCGCTGCAGGGGCAGCCACTTCTCCTGCCACAACTTTGTCTGGCAACGAGGAGAACGATGCTCTGACTGGTACCCATGCTTCCTGTTCTTCAGCATCTGAAGGGTTGCATGATGCTGGTCCCTTGTCCTCAGTGCTGAGATAAAGGGCGGCGTCAGGCCCAGTGCCAGGATCAGAGCCTTGTCTGGCACTGTGCAATAAACTCCCGACAGGATCAGATGGTCAGGGTCTGAAGTAAGAGGTGAGAGATAGCAACTTCCCACAATGGGCCCCCCTGCACCTGATAGAACACCTAAGGGGTCCAGAATGGCCATTAGGCAGACATTTGCCATGGCAGGGGGGTAGGGCACAGCACTAAGAGAGAGTGAGCTGCCTCTACCCTCTGGTGTCTGCTAGGGCAGTGCTGGCTCCTCATATAAAACTTTGGCTCACAGTCAGAAGTGAACCGCTTGCTCCCTGGAGACCATGGAGGTGCGGTGCCAAGGAGTGGTGCTGTGGGGAGCATGATCTTGCCATCATGGCAGGTTTACCTTTAGATGGCACTGCAGCTCTTCTCAGTTCTTGGTCCCAGCTTGTTCCCGGTCACGCCTAGGCAGGAGCAATGGGGTTGTGCCTTCAATAAGCTCCCTTGCCACCTCGAACGTCTCTGGCATAGAAGAGAGCTGCAACTCCTTCTCATGCCTCTCCCTGGGCAGCAAGTCCAATGGCCTCAGACTTGAGGAGCCCCTCTGCGGGGCCAGAGTCAATGGTGTCGTGCCTGAAGGCTTGGGACTTAAGTGGCCCGGTACGGATCGCACTTTGCTTGGGCCTTTTTGCCCTGATGACTTTGGCATTGGTGAGCGTCCCCTGCTCGTTTTCTTTTGTTTCTTACACAGCACTGGGTAGTGTGAATGCTGTTGCACTTCACCACGTGCCGAGTTCTTCGGTGCTGGGTAGGTATGCCAGTGCCGGGAGTCTCTATGAATAGGAGTCCTTCCTCGGGGCCACTTCCCTCACTCACACCAGTGCATTCTGCACTGATGTCGAGGTGCATGGTGTTTGCTCCATAGGTTGGAGACCCGACTCCATAAGTAAGAACTTGAGTATCTGGCTTCTTTTCTTTAGGGTCCTAGGACAGAAGCCTCTGCAAATTTTACAACGATTCTGTTGGTGTGTCACTCCCAAATACTTGAGGCAGGAGGAGTGTAGATCATCCCTGGGCATAGGCTTCCTACAAGACCTGCAAGGCTTGAAGCCAGGCATGTCCCGTCCCAGGGATGGGGATGGAAGAAATGACCTGATAAGCAGGTGCTAACTATTTTTATCCTAAGACTAAAACTAATCATCAACTATTTACAGGTACTTCGAGAGAATAATAGGGAAGCTTGGAGAGCAAGAGAAGCGATGTTCTAGCGACCATCATGGGCAGTAAGAAGGAAATGAAGAGGTGGAGGATTGGCAAAGCCCTTTATATGGTGCAACTCCAGGGGGCACTAGAGCTAACCCTATGGGTACCAGTAAGGGAAAAACCTTCTGGCAAACTGTGCACACGGCACACACACACCTACTTGGAATCTACATGAGCAAGCACTCAAAGAACTTCACTAATATGAATACGCCTTATTGTGAAAGTGTCCAAACTTCTCAGAACCAAAAGGTACCACCAGTATGACAGTTTGCTGATGCAGAAAGCTGGAACAGGCACCTCAGAAAAGCTTCTGAATCTGTGTAATGCTTTCACACTGGAAATGATAACTGCAGAATTAAATTCTGGCACTCAATTTAATATTTGTTTTATCTTTCAACAAAAGTAAATGTTGAGACGATGGGTATCTTAGTAAAAGTCCATACACTGATACAGTACAAATGGGAGAGTTGCAAAAGCCACTGGATCATTTTTAATTTAGATTATGAATTCATACACTGAATACTGATTTAGGTGAAGGGGAATACCCATGAATACCTGGAGATAATCTGTGCCCTCCTTACCCTTACACCACCTCAAAGAAGAACTTTAAGAAATACAGTTGGTTTAAAAAGTTTTCATGAGTGCTCTCATTTAATTCTAAGCTGCCATAGCTCTCCAATTATGATCCATCCAATCTGTGTATGTGAGGCCTTAAAATACACCTACTACAACTGCTGTAAGATCATACTGAACTGTTTTTCCTACAACTGAGTCCATGCTTCTTTCCCGCCCCTTCCTCCCTCCACTATCATGGAACAGTCTTCCTGAGCTGATACTCAAGGCCATTACCCTCTTCCTCATTCAAATCCCTCATGTTGATCTCCAGTTTTTCTGCAAAGCCTAAAATAAATTAGTCAACTAAATCATCTATTTATTTTTTCATCTTTAAAAACCAACAATAAAAATCTTCTTTACTTCATCATGTTGTGTTCTACCCTTCACATAGTCTTCCTGATGTTGCCCTGTTCTCCGAACTAGTCACCACATTTGTTCCATCATGTGAAAGTTCCTTGTGGCCTGGATTGCATATTGTTAGACACCTAGTTTAAATACTATAAATATACGAACGCCCCATAATTAATCTTTTTTTAGACTATACACACTTTCTTTTTCTCAGTCATCATGATCCTTTTTATTACTATTCTGTTATTTGTTCCAGTTCTTCCTATGATCAGAGTAATTTGGAAAAACTAGAAGTGTACAGTGAGTCAGATGCAGTTGCACAAGGGCCACATAGAGTGGCACCACTGAATTTCACGTGAAATTCCCTCAGACAAACAAACATATCATCATTGACATCTCACTGCAAGATCCTTTTAGTTTCCCATATTTGCTGCTTTCCAAATGTCGGTCCCTAAATTGACACGTATGCTGTTTATTTTCATAGATTCCAAAAGAATCTAAGACCAGAAGGGACCACTGTGATCATCTAGTCTGACCTCCTGTACAACATAGGCCATAAAACCCCAAATTAATTCCTGTTTGAACTACAGCATATCTTTTAGAAGATGAGAATCTACTACAACCTTGGTAAGCTGTTCCACTGGTTTAGTACCCTCACTGTTAAAAATCTGTGACTTATTTTGAGACTCATTTTGTCTAGCTCCAACTTTCTGACCATTTGATCTGGTTATATTTTCGTCTGCTAGATTGAGCAGCCCTGTATTATCAAATTTCTGTACACCATATAGGTACTTACAGACTATAATCAAGTCACCCCAAACCTTCTTTTATAAAACTAAACAGATTGAGCTCTTTGAAGTCTTTCACTACAAGGCATATCTTCCAATCTTTTAACCATTCTTGTGCCTTTCCAGTTTACCAACATCCTTCATCAATTGGACATCAGAACAGAATACAGTAGTTCAGCAGCAGTTGCACCAGTGCCAAATATAGAGGTAATATAACTTCCCTATTCCTACTTGATGTGACTCCCTTTTTCCTACATCCAAGGATTGCATTAGCCCTTTTAGCCACAACATTGCCCTTGGAACTCATTCAGCCTTATCTCCAAGTCTTTCAGAAACACTGCTTCCCAAGACAGCATGGCCTTTGTTCCTATATGTCTGACTTTACATTTGGCCATATCATAAAACATACGATTTGCTTGCACTCAGCTTACCAATTGATCCAGATCCTCTGTATCAATGACCTGTCCTCTTCATTATTAGCCACTCCCCCATTTTTTGTTCCTCTATAAATTCTATCAGTGATGATTTTATGTTTTCCTACAGGTCATTGATAAAAATGCTAAATACTGCAGGGCCAAGAACTAATCTTTGTGGAACTCCACTATTACAACACCCACTCAATCATGATTCCCATTTACGATTACATTTTCAGACCTATCAGTTAGCCAGTTTTTAATCCATTAAATGTGTGTCATGTTGACATATCATTCTAGTCTCCTAATCAAAATGTTTTACAGTACCAGTTCCAAGTTAAATGCCTTACAGAAAGTTTAAGTATATTGTGTCAATACTTATAAAATCCTGAACCCAGGGAGAGACTATCTATTTGCATGCTGAAGGTAACCTGACCGACAAACTCACTTTGATACTGTATACAGTTTTGTAAGATACCTTCTTTTTTAATTTACCATGAATGGGAAATCCTTCATCCGCAAACAGACAAGGTTCAAGATTTTTCAGAGAACTTCTGCCCTCAAGTCGTGCAAGTAGCTTTTAAAACAAAAGATAAAAAGACATTGTGTTAACTAAATATAATTGGGTATGGGAATCAAGTTAATAAGATACAACAAAACCACAGAACTTAGTGTGTTTTCAATGATAGCGCTATTAACAGATTAATTTGTTTTTAACATGTCTTTCTGCATATATGTGCAAGCTCAGACTGGACAGTACAGTAACAGACATTGACATTCTCTCTCTCCTAGCAACAAGCACCAGGATTCCATGGCGATAAGTGCCATGTAAGAACCTGTATTTACAAAACCACAAGAGTGAGCTACTGGCAGATAAAACTGCTGCAAGAATGGATGTCTTTGAAATATGGGAATGTTGTCATTTTACAGGATGGAAGGAAAGATGATCTTTTTGTAACAGCCATCAGACGGTAACTTCATACTAGTGATCTGGAGTTGAAAGGCTGTATTCCCCATTATCAGTCTCCTGAGTCATCCAGACCCTCAGTTAATTTATAAGCAAAAGCTTCTTACATATTTCAACTTACATGTAATGTGGAACTCTGATGGCCTACAGATCCTATCACCTCACCATCACATGTTCAAAAACAGCACAGGCTGGAAGTGATCAAAAGTCATTACATGATGGCTGTTCAACAGCCTTCGTAAGGCAAGTGGGTGTTTTGGGGTCAGTTCTTAAATGGACAGGTGTCCACATAACAAATGGCTCTACAGTTAGTCTCAACACACAGGCTAACAATTCAAGAAATGAACACTTCACCCACCGTTAAAAATGTCCTTCCATACATGAATTAAAGCACATTGGCAAAAAGCTTGCACTGATGCCAAAGTACACATCCTGAAGACAGAGCACTCCAGCATCTTTCACAAACTCTAAATTAAGATTTTTAGAACAATAAAAATAATTTTTTTTTACAAGTGTATCAAATCTACCTGTAGCCACCTCATTTGGGCAGTACGCACATAACTCTAAATATGGTTTCCCAGCACACATCTCCCCCTCCTCCACTCCACATGTGTTGGACAATTTTTCCTCTGAATCTTCTTGCTATTGTCAGTTTAAATTAATTAAAAACAATTTTCTGTGTGTTTTCTTTTAATGGTAGTATAAAAACTCTTAAGTGACAATGAATTTGTTTCAAGAGGTTATGATGTGAGTCCAAGTATAACACTTCCACTGACATTGTACCATTACCTTCCATTAATGAAATGTCAATATATATGTCTTTGTAATAGTTCTGTTCAGATGTGTTGATAAGAATCTTATGAGATGACCATTAAAAATAGAATAAAAACACTAATTGACCTCATACTGGACCATGATTCATGCATTTGTTCAATGCATATTAATACATGTTAGATCCATGATTACAGCTTTGTTGACACTGCAAATTGTTACTAATATTCACTGAAAAAATTTCCTGCATAAATAGGATCAGGGAAGAGAGTGAATATAACTTGCTTATTTCCTGTGCTGCTGCTGTTCCATCATACTTATGGAATCTCTCCCTATGTTTATGTTCTCTCCATTCTCATCATCCTGCACTGTATGTTTCCCCTTTATGAATCTCCTGTCCCCTTCTGCCTTTTTTTACCTACAGTACTTTCTCTGAACCATGACTTCTACTGCTTCATTGAGTTTAATATGAAGGCAGCCAAGTGAAATTTACCAGAATATCATGATATGTAAGAACTCTACAAAAAGCTATTTTAAAACATTTCACTTTTCTGGGAGACCATATTTTCATAGCAAATGTTTCATATTTACAAATGTCACTCATTTTATATATGTCCAGAAGATAACATATCCATTACTCACTGAAAAAGTTAGATCGTTATTCTGCTATCTAGCCTCTTTCTCCTTCCATTCTTTTGCTGCTACTTACTAGACAAACACTCAAGTCTACTTTGTTCTGCAAGTCAAATTAAGTTTGCTAAAAATCCTGCATAGCAATGTGGCTGGAAACAGTAATACTGTATGGCTATATGTTTTAGAGATCCAAGTCTTGCATGATCATGGAATTCTTTATTTTGATGCTTAAGAAGTCCTCAGCCATCAGGAGTCACACGCTGTCAAACTGAGACACTATGAATATATTTAAAACTTTTTTGAACTAACAGCCTTGCCACTGGGATGATAAATGATCAGATTGGTTTTAAAATCATATGTAGATGAAAAGTTCCATCGTAAAAAAAAAGGCATAAAGAAGCAGCAGCAAATAGTTGCTTTACTGTATTGGTGTTTATTAAAACATTATTAAATGTTTAAGACTCATTTAAATCCACAACACAACGTGCGTTTAGGGCTCCCACAGCATCTTTAGCGCAACCCTGATGTGATGAATTATTGCATTACATTACAGTGCTGCGAGCTGTCATGATTTTTTTTTTTGTGAATGACAGGATTTTGGCTGGGGCTGGAGCCTGTCTGGTGGTGATGTGAGAAGCTCCACTCCTCATGCACTGCCTAGGGGAAATCCTTCTGATTGGCTGCCTGCCCGCCCCACTTGCCCGCCTTCTAGGGCAAAGCAATAAATCAGAGCTGCTATAGATAGAGCTCTCTTCCCCTCTCCCTTCCCATAGCCATTCTCATGGAGGCAGAAGGAGCCTGATAGGTCTGCTTCCTATTCCTCCACGCTTTTGAGCAAAGGGGAAGGCTGAGGCTTCTATGTTCCTCCCCCTCTCAAAGCCAGCCTGGGTGAGAAGGGACAGAAGGAGATGCTTTACAGCTCCTCTCCCCCCAGGCCTGGGAGATGGGGGTGCAGAGCCCAGGAGGAGCAGAGGTGAGGCTGTGGGGGCTGAATCGATGGGGTGTAGAGGGATGAGTTGAACTGATGTGAGGGAAGAATTGATGTGGGGACAGGATAGATTTGGACTGTGGGGTGCAGAATTATTGGGGAAGTGATGGGCAGATGTGGGAGTGAGGTCAAAAATCACCTTACCCAATAATTTTGGAAAAGTGAAAAACAAAATCCGCACCCACTGTAGATGGGCAGGAGGAGTTTAAAAAAAAAAAAAAAACAAGACAGACCAAAACCCTGCCACAATATAATCTTTTACAAAAAAGTCTCCTTTTTGGAGTCTGACTTACGATTTTTTTTTTTTATCTCTTGAGGTTGGCATTACTGCATTTATTTATTGCAGAACTGCTCATTGTGTTAGAATGTACCTAAACATGAATGAGGGAGACTTAAGTTTATTTTGAGATGTTCTTGCTTTAAAGGATATAACTCAATCTTAATGTTAAGCTGGTATGGTGTTCAAGATTTTCTTTCTTTTTACAAAAAAAGGAAATCTGGTGGTGTTCAAACTGAAATTATTCCCTATTTTTTAAACAGAACACACTTTATGAGACAAGTTAGTAGTATGGATGGTTCAACAACTCTCCTGAGACAAACTAAGACAAAATCACATTCAACTAATTTGGTGGTTTTGCATGGACAGGAAAATTTAATTTAGAAACTACGGTTGAGATTTTTCAGACCAGTGCGGATTTAGCCACGTCTTAAAATTAATGGAAGATATTTGGCTAAGTACTTTGTACTGTTCTACAAATATAAAGTACCCTGTTAAGACTGCTGAATGTAGGCGCCTCTTAGAAATCTGCTATGCCAAGGCTCAGTGCATCAAGGATTATCTTAATGTGCATTTCCTAGTTTGTATTAATTTGTATCAAAATCATGGAATTATTTAAGTCTCTGTGTATCTTTAGAACTAATGGTTCCTTGGAATGTCAAAAGAATATGAAGTATGTTGGAAACCTGCCCTCTGCTTTGCAGGTTCCTATGATTTTGCAAGGCTCTGGAGGTGCGTACATGTAGTTGCTCACTGTTAGAGTTAGTTACTGATTGCTAAGGTAATATAAGTAGTCTGACTACTGTATAGGGTATTAATTCCAAAACAGTGCCATTTCAGTTCCAGCTAAACATGCATCATTCATTTTTAAAAAAACCAAACCCATACTCTTCCCCTCCCAAATTTTCATTTTAGAATAGCAAATACGTTCTGCATAGTGCATTTCCTGGGGATTGGTTAGTAGTCCTTGACTGTTCCATGGGCTATCAGCTCCTTTCACTCGTTAGTCCTCAGAAAATATCTGGTGCATTGATCATTATAGCTTAAATCTGAACTGAATGCTTACATGTTTGATTGCAAATAACTACACGTGCTCATCTGAAGCACTGCACAGATTATTATTCACAATTCATTGATGATAATGCACCTATGTTTCTATGAAACGTATGTTTACAGCCTAGTTTTGAAGCAGAATCTCCACAGACACTTGCTTTGTTGGTATCATGCTGTGCACTGTGGGATTTCCTGGCAGAATCAACAAACAATTTTGCAACAAACTCTGCGAAAGCTCTATCCACATTACACTTAACAAGGTTGAAGCAAATCTATGTTCAGATAAGACATAAGAAAGGAGACCTACCATTTGTGGTTGTTAAAGATCTATGGAACTTCTTGTGAGAGCTGGGACTACCTAATTTCTTGGCCACATACTGGCATAGGCAGTTTTTTGTTACCTTCGTAACATTTCTACTGTATAGGGTAAAATATCTGTAGTGATAAAAGATAAGTCTGCAATGACTGAAATCAAATGCTTCTACCTTCTGTTGTGAATGGCTTAAAGTAACTGGACATGAAAAATTGGAAAAGATACAGCAATATCTGGTCACCACCGAGATTGGCATGACATAATTTAATTATGGATGCTTACTTCTTCCTTCACATAACTGATCTTTTTCCCCCTACAAAATGATTACCAGCGTTTTTCTGTATGTAGGTCTACAACTTATCTACCGTAGTAAGAGAGAGTAGCCTAAATGTATTTTGAAGACATTTCTGAATAATTGCACTTTACACCAATATTCACGTAAAAAGATCCACTGTGATGGAATGTATAGTAAATAGGGGTCCCTGCAGATAAGGACATCTGCCCATGTGTTCCAGGATAGGGGCCTTAAATTGTAAGCTTGCTGAGGCAAGAACAATGGATAAAATTTTCAAAAACGTCAATCATTTAGGAGCCTAACTCCCAATTAAAGTTAATGAGGCTTCAATGGGACTTAAGAATTGTTCTGTTCTCTGTGAAGCACTCAGCACATTTTTTGGGTGCCATTCAATAATATGCAACATTTCCAAGTACAGTAGAACCTCAGTATTACGAACAGACCAGCCAACCACATACCTAATTTGGAACCTGAAGTACACAATCAGGCAGCGCAGCAGAAAAGTCAAAAACACCAAAACAAATACTGTACAGTACAGTACTGTGTTGAACGTAAACTACTAAAAAAAGGAAAGTTTACAAAACATTTTACAAGTTAAGGAAACTGTTTCTGTCCTTGTTTCATTTAAATTAAGATGGTTAAAAGCAATATTTTTCTTCTGCATAGCAAAGTTTCAAAGCTCTATTAAGTCAATGTAAACTTTTGAAAGACCATAACTTTTTGTTTACAGTTACAAACAACCTGCATTCCTGAGATGTTTGTGACTCTGAGGTTCTACTATAATATATGCTAGGTAGGCCACCATTAAATAGTGATTTAAAAAGCATTAAGAGACACACTGGTCAAAACAAGCGAGTGAGGGACTTCTTACTTTTCATAACCTATTCGCTTAATCAAAATTCACGTACTCTCTTTTACTGTATTCACTTCTTATAGCTTCCATTGTCACTGTTTTTACAAAGCACATTTTATGAGCTTTTTAAAATAATTATTTGTTTGGCACAGAAAGTTTTTTTACTTATGAGCTACAACATTCTACAAGAAGTGTTGCAGCAAGCATTAAAGCAGATTTTCAGAGCACTGGACAGGGTCACAAGGTCAGAGAAGAGTACATGGGTGAGGGGGGAGAAAAACTGGGAGAGAACTGGGGAGAAAAATGCGGATGACACTAAGCTGGGGGGGAGTGGTAGATACCCTGGAAGGTAGGGATAGAATACAGAAGGACCTAAACAAACTGGAGGATTGGGCCAAAAGAAATCTAATGAGGTTCAGCAAAGAAAAGTGCAGAGTCCTCCACTTAGGAAGGAAGAATCCCATGCACAGCTACAGACTGGGGACCGACGAGCTAGGCAGCAGTTCTGGGGTTAACAGTGGATAAAAAGCTGGATATGAGTCAGCAGTGTGCCCTGGTTGTCAAGAAGGCTAATAGCATATTGGGCTGCATTAGGAGGAGCATTGCCAGCAGGTCACGAGAAGTGATTATTCCCCTCCATTTGGCATTGGTGAGGCCGCATTTAGAGTACTGTGTCCAGTTTTGGGCCCCCCACTACAAAAAGGATGTAGACAAGTTGGAGAGAGTACAGCGGAGGGCAACAAAAATGATTAGGGGGCTGGAGCACAGGACTTATGAGGAGAGGCTAAGGAAACTGGGCTTGTTTAGTTTGCAAAAGAGAAGAATGAGGGGGGATTTGATAGCAGCCTTTAACTACCTGAAAGGGGGTTCCAGGGAGGATGGGGCTAGGCTGTTCTCGGTGGTGGCAGATGACAGAACAAGGAGCAACGGTCTCAAGTTGCAGTTGGGGAGATCTAGGTTGGACATTAGGAAAAAGTTTTTCACTAGGAGGGTGGTGAAGCACTGGAATGGGTTACCTAGGGAGGTGGTGGAAACTCCATCTTTAGAGGTTTTTAAGATGAGGCTTGACAAATCCCTGGCTGGGATGATATAGCTGAGGTTATTCCTGCTTTGAGCAGGGGGTTGGACTAGATGACCTCTGAGGTCCCTTCCAACTCTAATCTTCTATGATTCTAAGAATTAAACAAACATAAGCCTTATTGCTAGGATCAAAACTTCATTGGACAATTTTAAATCTTCAAAGCTTTTAAAAAAAGAGTTTAAGTGGCTAAAATTCATCCTCAACCTTCACTTCCATTATGGTGAACAACCATCTCTCAAGCTTTATTGTGAGACCTTGTGTACATTAGTAAAATAGATCACTTTAATTAGGTCACTCAGAAGTGTGAAAAATCCACATCCTGAGAAATGCCATTAATCTGACCTAATCCCTCTATAGCCAGTAGGTCAAAGGAAGAATTCTTCCATCGACCCAGCTACCACCTTTTGGGAGGTGGCTCAGGTGGATTACATCCACAGGAGAACCCCTCCCACTAGGATGGGTAACGTCTACATTGACTGCAGCTCTACAAGTGTAGACAAGTCTTATGCACGGTTAATATCAGTGCCTGGGAGGGAATGCAGGCCCTGATTCGGCAGCTCATCCCTACTCAGCAAAGCACTTAAACGTTTGCTTAACTCTAGGCACCGATTTAAGTCCCATTTACTTCAACAGGATTTAAGCAGATCAACACTAGGCAGCAGGCTGCAGCGGGCCATGGCGTGCACGGGTCGGTCGGTCGGCCGCTCCAGCGTGTCTAGCTCAGGGCAGGGGATGCCGTCTGCAGGAAGGGCACAACACATGGGGGGAAAGGGGCCGCGCTAGCAGGCAGAACCCGCGACCCGGAGCTCCTGGGTTCCCACCCCAGGGCTGGCACCCCCATCTTGGACAAGACTTTCCACGTGTCCCAGTCCTCGCTGCCTGCCGGCCAGGGTGCCCCGAGGGGCGGCGCGACACCACCAGGGACAGGCTGGCCCGGCCCGGAGCCACCAGGTCAGAGCCAGTCCCGCCGGTGCCGCGTGACCCAGAGTCCCGGGGGGGGGGGAGGGCGATCGGCGCGGGGAGAGGCTGCCCCGCCCCCGTCCTAGCTCAACTGCTGCCCACGGCGGAACAGCGCGGCCCTGCCTGGCCCAGGGCGGGGGGATGGGGGAGGGTGCTCCCCACGCAGGAAAAGGGGGCACTGCCTCACCTGAGTGCCCGACTCCGCCTTCCGGAACCCGTCACCCATAGCGCTGGGGCGGCCGGGCCCAGCGCCGTCAGCAAGAAGCAACGCCACGCCCCCTCTCTCGCACACACTCGTCGCACATGCGCAGTGTGCTACGTCTCTCCTGGCCTCGGGCGCATGGGCGCTTCGTCCCCCTAGGCTGGCTAGCAGGGTCCCTCCGGCCACCTCAGCGGTTCTTCGTGGTGCACATGCGCAGTGCGGGCTGTTTCCTCGAAGTTGCACTCCTGGCGCTGATGGGGCACTAGCGCTTACGTAAATTGCGTAATTGATGAGTTCCCAGGACAGCGAGCGGAGCAGCGGGGCGGGAGGGGCCGGGCGCGTGGGCTAATTATGCACCTTGCATGGACATCGCTTTGCTTACTTATTTTCTGTGATCTCAGCGACCAGCAGTTTCAAGGAGTGAGATTTTACATTTTTTTTAAAGTATTATTTAGTGGCCGGAGTGAAATATTTATACGTGAAATATAAACCATGGGCCAAAATCAGCCCTGACAAAGTGCGTGCCACTCCCACTGAAGGCAATTACAACAGGCATGAATGTAGGCTAACACTTTAAATATGGGAATCTAGCACCGCGAGCTGACACTTCTGTGGCATGTTCCATCTGAAGATCTCAAAGCACTTTGCAAACATTACTGAATGAATCCCGACAACATCCTGGAGAAGTATGTCTGTCATTGCTCTGCAGGTGAATTCTGAGAAACGAGGGCATTGTCTAATAAAATTAATGGCACAGCTTGAAATGACTGGAAGGAAATAGTTCTCCATGTGGCATATAGCGGATGCCTGTGGAATTCACTCCTGAAACAAGTCAGAGCGGCAGCCCCATCGCCTTCAACCTAGCCATGAAGCCACTCCTTCGAGAGATCTCCTGTCCGGGCAGGTTCAAACTCTACGGCGAGAGGGTGAGCATCCTGGCCTATGCGGATGACCTTGTCCTGATTGCAGATGACCCTGAGAGCTTCCAGCACATGCTTGACGCCACCAGCCACGCTGCCGACTGGTTGGGGCTCCACTTCAATGCCAGGAAGTACAGGTCCCCCCACATTGACAACAGCAAAAGGGACTTGGTCCAGACAACGTCATTCTGGATCCAGGGCGAGCCTGTAATCTCCCTCCAAGACGGACAAGCATACCAACACCTCGGCACTCTCATGGGATTCCACGTCCAGTAGACACCCGAGGACATCCTATGGGATGCGGTCAGGATCGACGCCTCCCTGCTGGCCCCATGGCAGAAGATCAATGCCCTGAACAGCTTCCTGATCTCCCCTCATCTTGTTCATCTTGAGGGGATCCGCCATGGCGAAGGTGCCTCTCAACAAGGCAGACAACAGCATCAGGCAGCTGGTGAAGAAGTGGATGTTTCTTCCCCAGAGGGCCAGTAATGAGCTGGTGTACATCGTGCACAAGCACCAACGTCCCTCACATGGACGACCTGTGCGACGTTGCAGTGATCACCCACATGTTCTGCCTTCTGACATGCCCATATGCCATAGTGAGGAACGTGGCGGAGAGCACCAAGCGTGATGTCGTCAAGAAGCGGATTGGCAGAACCCCTTCCAACCAAAATGCCGCCACATACCTAAGCAGCTCCCTGGCTGGTGAGTTTGGATGGGATGGAGACAACTTTGCTTCACTTTGGACCTGCTCCCGCAATGCCATGCAACGCCTGGAGAAGCGCATCGGCTGCCACTGGACGTGGTGCAAGGAGCGTCAGGAACTCGGAGACCTGGTGCCACAGGTCAAAACCACCAAAAACACAATCATCAACCTGATAGCCAGGAGCATTCTGGAGAGGGCCCTGAAGGCCGCCGTCCATGCGCAGTATGTGGAAAACCTCAAGTGGAGGCCAGACCAGGGCAAGGTCTTCGAGGTGACGAGCAAGTGGGACACCATCAACCATTTCCTCCCAGGGGGCAGCTTAACCCAATTCGCCAACTGGAGGTTCATCCATTGTGCCCGGCTCAACTGCGTCCCACTGAACAGAGCCGTCCGCCACAGGAATCGGGACAAGTGGTGCAGGAGATGCAGCTACTCCAATGAGACCCTGCCCCACGTCCTGTATAGCTGCAAGCCCCACTCCAGAGCCTGGCAGCTGCTCCACAACATCATCCATGGGGAAGGTGGCGGTGAACTTCACCTCCCTGGAACCGACAGTTAGCTGCAACCGGACGTCATTATCACCGATGAGGAAGGAAAGAAAATCACCATGGTAAAAGTCACGGTCCCCTTTGCAAACAGGATCCCAGCCTTCAGCGATGCCCGAGCTCAAAAGGAGGAGAAATACGTCCCCCTGGCTGACGCTTTGAGAGCAAAGGGCTATGAAGTTCAAATGCACACCTTGATCGTTGGAACCCTGGCTGCGTGGGATCCCTGCAACAAGCAAGTGCTGCAGGCGTGTGGAATTGGTCGGCGTTATGCTCGGCTGATGCGGCGTCTCATGGTGTCGGACACCATCTGGTGGTCTAGAGACATCTACATGGAACACATCATCATGCATAGGCAATACCAGAAGGAATGAGGCAAAGTATGCTGGAAAAGCGATGCAGAAAGACCTTTGCTCTGTGGATCATATTTGCTAAAAGGACTAACTATCCTGAACTTATCATTCAGTGAGGGACAATCAGCACTCATCAATATACTTGCTTGCCACTAACCAACCTCAGTATCTTCCTTGTATGAGTGATGTACCCAAATGTTGCACTGTTTATATCTCAACTGTCTCACTAAATGAATAACCCTTAATCTGGGATAATGCAGATAATGTACTCTGTGTACTGTATGACTTCCAAACCAAACCCTGTACCTTTTAGATAATCTAGGCATTATCCCCAGATACACAGAATCTCATCCCTTCAAAAACTCTGTATTTGATAATTTTATAGTATTAGCTTTAATAAAAATTTAGTAGTGGGGTGTTTTTCTCCACTGTCCCTGTGGCGCATACATAGATTGTGCAGTCAAGGTTTCACAGGAAGCACAGACACAGCCATTTCCATTGGGGTTTGGGATGTTGGATTCATCGCCCAAGCCACAGACTGTGGTGACTGTAAAGCACTCTAAAGTGTTGCGCCCTAACTGCCCAGTGCAAATCTTGCTGGCGCACTCTAAAAAGTACCTAGTGTGCTTTAACATTCCCTAGGTACTTTTTAGAGCACACCAGCAGGGTCTGCACAGGGCAGTTAGAGTGCAACACTTTAGTTCAGAGCATGCTACAATTTACACCTCTTCAGTTCAGGTACAGACTAGAGGGGATTGTTGAAGATTAGCAGTACAGGCACTAGGACCAGCTTGGGTGGCAGGCTCTCGCTCCCCTCGCTCAGGCTCTGCTGGTTGGGGCTGTGAGGCCATGAAGTGAAGGCCATGAAGCTGCTAGAGGAAGCCTTGTGGGGCAGGGCAGGAGGAGGTGTTGGCAGAGAGAGGGAATGCAACAGAGGGAGAAGAGAAGGTGGAGGAACCTGGGAAGAAGGTAAAGGCCTCGTACTGGCAAAAAGTAATTAAGTGTTCCAGGTGGCATGGGAAAGTACCTTGCCTAGGGCCAATCCTCCCCTTCTCTAGGTTTGGGGAGAGAGTGGTGCCATGGAAGCAAGCATGATTTTTTTTCTGCTACACTCCCTTTGCTCCAAAGTTCACCATTGATCCAGAGGGCACAGGAGATACATGAATTAAAACGGATTGATCTTTACTAATAGGTGAAGGTGCTATAGGTGAGGCATAGTTGGTTTCATTTTCCTCATCTTTCCCACGTTTGGGAAACATTGTAAGGAATAGAACTTCAAGAGCTGTGATGCCTGTGTCTGGACTGTTCTGTGGCAGAGTCCAAAAGGCTTGTTAGTTGTAAGCAATTGCACTTGGAAATTGGTTGGAGGCTGAACCTACCTCAAGAATAGTGTGGACTGATTGCAACTTATAGCAAAAACCCCACCTACTCACTGCATCAACTGAATGAATGTTGTTATTATTTTGTTCTTAGATTGTTGTTGTTCTCATCTAATTAAAGTCACAGCAGTAATTTAAAAAATGTGATTGTATTATTTGGATCCAGAGACAGGTGAAAACACCACTTGTCTCAAACCCCACCTTTATCCCACCATTGAGCATACTTCACTTAGGGTTGTGTGTGAGATTTTCTCCTTTTAGGTCTGTAAACTGCCATGTCACCTATGACATTATATAAATAAGAATTATAAACAGACATAATGTTACAATATAGTGTAGACTGGATACCACAGTTGAAGGGCAGCCAGCTGTCCAAGCCCCCAAAACAGAATAAAGTGTAATGTTAAATTCACCAGCGTAGTGAACCCTATCTGCTATTCCTTGATGCAGTCAGCACAAAATGTTTAAGACTCACTGTAACAGGTCAGTCTGAAAGCCAGCTGGCCTAGTGGTCAGGCCATGGCTCCATAGTTCTTTTCAGTCTCTGTTTTGGAGCAGGAGGGCCCTGGCAGATTGTATAAAGTAAATCTGAGCCCCTCCTGTTTGTTTCCTCCTTTCCCCTTGGGACTCTGTCATGACAGAGGGGCGGGGAGAGCACTTTACCAGGCCCCAGCCCAGGGCCCTAAAGGAGTGTTGCCGTGTCCAGACCACCTGTTGGTTTATCCCCAGTTATACTGCCCCATGGATCCCTTCCTATTGGACTGCAGCTCCTCTCTTTGGGGGCATAGTCAACAGTTCTAGCAGTAGCAGTTTAGTCTGCCAGGTGGAGTACCATCCTGTTCTTTGGGGCCTCTTGTAGGTTCCCACCTCTGAAGGCAGGAGGGAATGCAGATCACTGCTTCCGTAGTGGTCTTCCCAGGGCCATAGTCACTCCTGCCCATAGCTCCATGCTTCAGCCTCATTTCCTGATGCAGCCTGTAGCTCCTTCCCGTGGCCTGCCAGTGGTCTTTTAAACTCTCCCTCCACCCAGCGCATGCTTCACAGCTGCTGAGGGGCAGGGTCTCCCTAGCCTAGTAGTGCCCTCTGCCTTGCTCTGGTTTAGCGTGAGCTTTGTAAACCTCATCACACACCTCCCCTTCAATCCAGGCAGATATATGCTGACAGTACCCCCCTCATCTCATGAAAAGTTTGCATTTTTATGATCCGTGCTGCTTGATGTAGCACTTCAAGATGGTATGGCTGCAGAGAAAAATACCACTGCATGACTCAGGAGTTGGGGACCTTCATAGACTGTAACTGTCATAGAGATGCATGGTCAGTCACTAGCCGAAAGGGGTGACCCCACAGGTAGTAGTGCAGGGCTTTACTCCTCCTTCTCAATCACCAAGTAGGTGACTTCCTTCCAGGGAAACAACTTCCTTCCTGCCAAGATAGAGAACAAGATGTTCCTCTCTTCCCATCTCTTATGACAGTGCCACTCCAAGGCGGACATCAGATGCATCCATCTGCAAAATAAAAGACTTTGACAAGGTGGGGAGAAACAAAACAGGTTCCTGGTTTCTCCTGCTTTAATAGCTGCTGTTTCCTTAGTTTATCATTGACCTGGGCAAGCTCTTCATAGGCTCACCTCAGCATCAGAGGAATTCGTTGTTCTTCAGTGAAATCAGCTTGGCTCGAGAGTAGATATATACCAGGTTGTGGGATATGTGGGTCCTTAGCTTGAGTACCCATGAGGTGTAAGCCATCAGTAGGGGTGGGGCCATTAATTGGGGACCTGGACATCACTTCTCCCAAGTATTCATCCCTCCCCAATCTGGCCATTTCCTGGGGTTCCATTATTCTGTCCACAGACTCCCTTTTTATTTTCTTCGGGGAATTCCCTTGCCCTGCCTCTATCAAGTACATAAAGAGCTTCCAGTCCCACCCAATTATCAGGGGATAGACCAGGTTCGTGGCTACTCCAACACAGGCTGTGTCCACATGGAACTGTATAGTTAACTACACACATCTCATGGGGTTGGGGTGAACATCCCTGTGGATGCATTGTAGAAATATGGTATTTGAGGGCACTCTCTCAGCCCTCGCCAAACATTCTCTGACAATCCTTTGACTACATCCTTAGTCTATTAAGCCTGAGATTCTGACACTATTAATCTGCATTGGGACCACAGGGTTTTTTTGTTGAGATCCATCTCCATGGCTCCTTTTACTCTCTCTCCCTCCCCTATTTAAAAAAAACCTAAAACCACGCCTCAGTCTATCAGGGCCATGTCATGGGCACAGAGGGAACTGCTCAGTAGCAAGGCCATAGGCCAGAGATCAATCAGGACCAGGCTAGGTCAAAACCACCAAGTCAGAGTTCATTACCAAACTGAGAGTAATAGGCCAGAATTGGGATTGCGCCAGGCCAGGATCTTTCACCAGGACAGCAATGGTCTTTATTCAAAGACAGTAAATCAGGATCAGGGTCAGGAGTTTGGAATCAGGATGAGTTGTAGTGAGGTGGAATATAACACAGAAGCACACTGGAGATCTGCATTTCTCAGTGAGTTCCCAGAAATGTCTTTCTGGTTTATATGGGGAATGCCAGCCAGCCAGGGAATCATGGATGGCTATCGCTCATGGCACTTAGGATGGGACTTCCTGCAGGCCTCAGCCTCTCAGTACCTTTTGGTGGCACCCTGCCTGGGCCACTGGTGGCACTGAGGAAGAAGTGCCTGCCGCAGACCTCAGTTCTAGGCCCATGGGTTCTTACACAGGCTCCCTTCAGTTACAAAATTGTTGCCCACATTCTCCACCAATTTATGTAGTAGGTCAGTCTGAAAGCCAGCTTACCTAGTGGTCAGGCCATGGTTCCACAGTCCTTTTCAGTTTCTCTGGTCTGGAAGTCCGGGGGGGAGGAACCTGCTGGGTTGTATACAGTGAGCTCTCAGCCCCTCCTGTGTTTCCTTTTCTCCCCTTTGGGCTCTGTCACAATAGGGAGGGGAAGCTCTCTACCTAGTCCCAACCCGGGCCCTAAAGGGCTGCTACAGTATCCAGAACACCTGTTGGTCTACCCAAAGTTATACTTCCCTTGGGTCTCTTCCTACTGGGCTGCAGCTCCTCTCTTTGGGGCATTGTGACAGTCTTAGCAGTAGCAATTTAGTCTGCCTGGGGGTGCAACATCCCACTCTTCAAGGTCTCTCGTGGGTTCCCACCTTTGAAAAGGAAGGGAATCCAGATCACTGCTTCTAGAGTGGTCTTATCTGGGCCCTAATCACTCTGCTCACAGCTTCAGAGCTCAGCTTCACTTCCTGGTGCAACCTATATCTCCTTCTTTTGGGCTGCCAATGCCCTTTTTAAACTGTCCTTCCACCTGGTGCATACCTCACAGCTTGCTGAGGGGCTTCCCTAACCCAGTATTGCTCCAAGCCTTGCTCTGGTTTAGTGTGGGGTTGGTAAACTCCATCACACTCACACACAGAAAAAAAAAATTGTTTTCTTTAAGTCAGTCTGTCTTTGACCATCTGTAGCATGTTATTTTTAATTCATGTGGAGAAGACAATGTGCTTCGTACTATACAGTTAGCAGAATTCATCATTACCTTGACATTGCATCTGCACTGGCAAAAACTTCATTCATGCTTTTATCATTTAATTATCAATATCATTATTTTTTCTTTGGGTGCAGATGTGACAGTCTGATACTGACAATGATGCAAGTATCAAGCCTTAATGCAAATACAGTTATTGTCCAAATATTTCATTATCATTCTAAATTGTTGCTCTCTGAACTTCAGCAGTCATCTTCAGTAACAACTTATCTAGTTCAACACCCTGCTGTTTTTCAAAGCTCTCCATTGACTCTTCATCCACTGACCTCTCTGATCTTGTATTTACTTGTACAATACATCTCTGCCAACTCTCTTTGCTTCCTCAGGGTGAAATCTTGGGCCGTCTGAAGTAAATAGCAAAATTTCAATTGACTTCAGTAGAGCCACGGTTTCACCCTCAGTCTTTGCCTCTTTTCTGTAGTTTTATTTGCATTCCTCCACATTTCTCAAGCCCAGAGAGATAATATGCAGCTTGAGTGCAGAACACAATTCCCACGTCTATTTCTCTCTTTTTTACAAAATAGAATCCTCCGTTAGTGCAGCAGAGCCAGAAAGTAGATTAAGGTGTCCAGGAATCTTGCGCACCAATAGTTTCATTTATAGAGGTAGGAAATTAAGGCTTCTTCTACTTGGCATGTGAGCAGCCTGAGGGTGCCCCTTAAGCCATCAGCACTGTCTGTGTAACAGCACCAGGAGTGCTTGTGTAGCAGTTACAGCTGCAAAAGATGCCAAAGCAATAGTATTTCTCTAGAAGGGAGAGCAGACACTATTGGGCATGCATCTCTTTCTTTCTGAACTTGTCTTCTGGAGATTTTCCCTCCCACTCAATGCAGCTTTTACAGGTTTGATAAACAGTGAGATGTCCTGCATGGTGAGTTTTCTGTGCACATGTTTAAGGTACTCATTGTAGGAAATGAACAGATCAGTGCTTGAGAAGAGAGTATTTAAAGTTGAATTGCAGCCTTAGGCAAAATGAGTTTGCTGGTCTCTGCTCTTTCCCTACAGAAGAGTAGATGTCAGTCACAACTAATTAGTTAGTACGTGTCATGTAATAGGTATGTATCCTGGGCAGGGAGAGGCCAGTACAGCTCCCTGAGCACCATAGAGGCATCAGAATGTACTGTTTCGTATAGTAAAAGTTCTTTTCTTAAAATAAAGCTTAAGTTTAAAATCAACAATTTGTCACTGAAGAATTATTACAGCTCTGTTCCAAAACAGAGTTTTTATTATTATTTATTATAGCTCTATTCCAAAATTTACATTTGCCTATAAATTCCTTGAACAAAGATAAAGCCTCAGTATTTAAAAGCAAGAAACAAAAGCATTAGGGAAGCAAAAATAGAGAAGAATCTAATAACATAGTATAAAGACATCTGTGAAAGGCTTGGTCTGTAAAAGACATCAACCCTCAAAAGTTAGGTAACAGCTAAGTTAGAAACTGGAATTTAAGCAAGCTAAGCAACAGCTTCCTGTATTCAGTGTTGGTTCTGCCAATGAGTTTGTTCCAACATGAGTTTCATTATGTGCATTGTCACTTAATGTCCTGTTGGTGGATCTGTGTGGGTGACATTCCTTTGGGATTGATTTGAGCTTGAATTTGGAGAAGATTCTCTCTCCATTTATATTGTTGAATTAAACCCTTTTAATAAAGTCAGTTGTTATTTTTCTAATTAACGTCTAGATTATTAAATGCATTTATTGCAAACTTGACAAATGGAAGGCCTCAAATTCATTAGGCATCAGAACTACCCTAAAATAATAGAAAAGTTTAATTTCCTCAGTCTGTATAATCTACCCATCTCTATCAGAAAACATCAGGCTTGCCAAATAAATCCTGTCTCAGAGCTGTAAGACGCAATAAGAATTAATAAATCTTCAGGCAGACACTGAATTCAGCTGTGGCAGACTGAACAGGGAACTACTACTCATTTCTACAGAATTTCTGGGTGCCCCTCTTCTGCTTCCAGTCTCATGTGGCAATTCTCTGCCCCAGTGTTCCAAACATTCTGTTGATCACTGATGTGGTCTTGTGACCCGTCTGTGCCTAGGGTAGACCACCTGAAAATGCCAAAGTCAGGGCAGGCTGCAAAAGGAGAGCAGACTCTCCCAGCACTGGTGGGCGACATTGAAGCCAGACTTCCCAACCAGCCACAAACAGTGCTTCTGATTCCCCACACTGGTTATCAAGAAGCTAAAACACAAACATTACACAGCCCCCTTTACTGCATTTCAGCCTCTGGCTCCCAATCGGCCACTGGGTCCAGTAAAGAGATCAGTTATTTAAACTCTATGCTCTTTACCAAAAAGGTTCTTCTGACCCCAAAAGGTCAGCCACATTACCAGATCAACATAAGTTTGGATTTTACCCAATATACCATGCTGCCAGCCAATCCTTTAGTAACTAAAACTAAAGGTTTATTATAAAAGGAAAGAAACAAACTATAAGAGAAATGTTAAAGGATTAAAGCAATCACATACATACAAATGACTGGAAAGGCCATATATATCAGGTTTCCAGTAGAATTGTGGAGTTTGCAGGCTTGTATAGTCCCTCTGGTGTTCATCTAGTACCTGGATGGGTCTCAGTCCTTCGTTTCACAGCTTCAGTTGTAGATGAGTTGATCCAGAGGTAGGTGAGGACTGAATAAAGACTGAAGACAAAATGGATATGGTGCATCTGCCTTTTATGTCCCATGCTGCTTGTGGAAATTTACATAAATAAAATGGAGTCTATGGTCACATGAGTAAGTCCTGGTGACTCATCAGGTGTATCCTTGGCATCTCCCTCAGGGCCCATTGTACCTGTGAGTTTCCTTAATGGGCCATTAAGCAGGCTAGTGCTGCAGCCATCCTGTCTAGGGTGTTGCCCAGAAACACAGGACAAGTTGAAATACATATACATCAAACATATCCATAACTTCCAATACCCATATAAGACATGAACATAAATAATATCATCATACTTAGCAAATTATAATCTTTCTAATGGTACTTGACATGGCATATCTCATATGAATTATTGTAATTTTGACATATTGATGTTAAATAATATCATAAATGGCCCCCCTTATCCAGCCAGCATCACAGGTCTGTCTATGGGTTTCATTAGATCTTTCCTGAGCAGGATCTTTTCAGATACTTTTCACCTGTCAGGAGAGCTGCATTCTTCCGTTACATGACAGACTGAATTATACTGATGCAACCTCCTGGATTTTAGCAATAGTATGATGAATTCGCTGTATAAAATGGAAAATATCAATTGAGAAGAAAATTTAGCTCATTGATAGCCATGCCACTTATAGTGAAAAGGATCTGAGGCCTTGGTTGAGTTCTGTCATTTGCTATGTGAAGGCTTCATAGCTGGACACTTGACACTTTTCTGTTTCATTGCTAATAATATTCTTAATACTGCAGATCATGAAGTTACATCATGATGAATCAGGCCTATGTGCCAATTCTGCTTTGAAAATATTTCCTATTCCTAAATTTTTTCTCCATTTTGCATTACTGAACTGGAATGATCCTGTTGTTATCCATGCCAGGCTGTCTCCTTTACTCCCCTGCTCTCCTCCGTTAGAGCAGTTCTGCCCCACCTCATACCTTGCCTAGTATGGGTGAATGTTGGTTTTGCGTAAATTACATAAGGTTATGTTGGGAGAATGGTTCTTGTTTCTTCCACAAAAGTTGCTTTTATCTGGGACATAATCTGGTTTAATGGACTTAGTTTAGGGTCCTTTTGTAAGGTTGTCAGCGGTCAAGAGTGAGTGAATGCTTTATCAAGGAAGCTTCTTAGCCAGTGATGACTCTCAGTCAAATTTCATTTTAGACACTGTGGGCCTGATCCAAATCCCACTGAATCCATTGGGCAGGCCCGTAACCCTTCACAGCTGCTCAGATACTCCTGACAGGCCTGATCCTGAGTCCACTGAAGTCAATGGCACAGGATCATACCTTAATTAAAGGCACTTTTGAAAGTGTCCTTCAGCCCTCTGCTATGGCTGCCACGCTATTCAGTGAAGTGGAAATGATCTTCCTAAAGTCCACTGCATGCTATATAGCACAGTTTATGCCCCTTATAAAAGGCAACTTTTGTAAATGTAACAAAAAATTCATTCATCCAACATGACCTTCCCAAGCAATTATAACAAGCTCTCCTGCAGATTTACACCCAACTGTTCCACAATGAGGATAGTCAGAGATGCATCCGTGTAGCTGAGGGCTAGTGGTGTTACACAGATGTAGCAGAACAGAATATGTTCCCGATTGTCCTTTGAAAAAACGGAGAGCTACACTCAAATAATACTGAGAAATACAGTTAAATGTTCATTTCTAACCACTGAGTGAAAACAAGGAGAATAACTGATTAATCCAGGTCATTTGCTCCCTTAAAGGGAAGAAAACTGACTAGGGAATCCCCATTTTTATCCTTTTTACACAAATTTAGCATTAAAGTTTTTCGTTTTTGTAATCCCCATAGACCTCCTGTCAGAATAAAATATACATCTATTTCTTTTCTTTTTGATCTTAACATTTGTAAGTAATAAATAATTGATTGCCAAAGGAATTCTGGGAATATATTCATCTTAAATTGAGTACTAAACTATTTGCAAATGTACTTAGGCAGCAGCCCAAAAGATACATCAAAAGAATGTCAATTGGATATTGGGATGTGGAGTGTCACCATACATTAGAATTAGGAGGCATGAAATATAATAGAAGGATAATAGCTGTCAGATCCACTACCTGTAAAAATAGGAAAAGGTGATCTACTACCAGTAAAAATAGGAAAAGCTAGACCACACTTTCAATCCAACGATAGCACTCTGGATTGCATTAAGGGAATCTGTTGCTTTATTTTTCATTAAACAACTGTTTTGCCTACCAGCTGGGGACCAGACACTACAGTAAATTTAACCAATTAACCAAGTCTCCCATCCAGTAACTGGGACTTGTTCTATGGATCAAATTTGGGCTTGGCATACTCATGGACTTGATTCCACAGCCAATGATCAAAACGTTTCTCTTTTGGTCCACAGGCAGCAGTTAGGTGAGCCACAAGGTGAATTTCATTATGGTTTAGCCAGTAGGTTAGGTTTTTCTCATCTAGACGTCTATGGCCCTGCATCTAGGGTCCAAACAGACTGCACTTGCTATAGGACTAGAAGTGTGGGACAAACGGGCTGTACCCCACCATTGCAGGACTGGACTATGAGGAACTAAACTCATCCTTGGCATAAATTACAGCAGCTCAGGGCTCCTACCTACAATAGCCCCCATGGGGCAGTTACAAAAGCTGGGGATTGCTGGAGAACAGCATGCTCTGGTCTCCTCCTTCTCTGGCACGCCTTACTGTAGTTCCTCTACATCAGCAGAGTAGAGCTGCTTGTGAATTTTTTGACAAAAAGTTGTTGTTTTTAATAGGAAAATGCTTATTTGTCAAAACTGAAACTCCTCACTCGTAAGAGTCAGTTTCAATACATTTCTCGGTTCAAAAATGTTTTTGGAAGAAAGTTTTGAAATTGTCTAACTATCCTGTTTTGACATTTTTAAAACAAAAAATTCCAGTTTTTTTGTTTGAAAGAAATTTTGCTTAGAAAGTTAAGCTAATTATAGTAAAAAAAAAAAATTAAAAATGTCAAGACCCAAACAAAACATTTTGAAAAAGTCAAACCAAAACGTATTGATTGAACCAAACCAATTTTTTATTTGTGTTGCCATTTTGCAAAATTTTGGGGGGATTTTGACTTTTTGTCCTGATTTAGGCTGGTAAATCTTGGATGGTGTGATACGGTCTACGGATTCCACACTGGACTCAGAGGGGCTAAAGGACAATACTGGGCTGATAGCTCCACCTCTCCAGACCTGCAGAGCATGCTTCAACTGGAGAGGAAACATAAAAGGGAGCAAGTTAGTTCAGAAAATGGGGCTGGGGAGGAAGACAGATCTACCTTGAGGGCTCTGGAACAAACATGCCAAAGAAGTCTCCCTGAGTGAGGAATAGGACTGCACCCTGAGCTCAGTTGGGGCTGAAGGCTCAGTTGACTTTTCTTTTTCTTTCGTTACCTTATACTGGACTTGGAACCATGGGGGAGAGAGAGATGGTAGAAAATGACCCAGGGAGGGGAATTCCAAAGGCACTCGAGAGTGCTGGACACTGTTAACCCGCACAGGGCCCTAGTTCAGAGGCCACTGGGGTGGGAGGGCCTGGGTTACCCTACCAACTGCCCTTGCTGCAGAAGCGGCATAAGGCACATTTCAATTTCACTCCCCCTCTGATAAGAAGAGGGCAAGGACATGGTAAACCTGAGGTGAAGCTAAGCGCATCCTTGGGTGAGGAACTGAAATGAAAGGCTTTCCTGCTGAGAGGCGGTACTGGGTGCATTACCCATTAGAGCATCTGGCCTTCCAAGGTCTCCATTACAGATGGAAATATTGTTTCCTGCCCTGCTTTAGCAGAGAGATGATGTAGCCCTCCAAAGATTCCATTAAGGTAGAGCAGCACAAAACACCCTTCTCAGGGATTAGTGCTTGTCTACACTTGAAATGCTACAGCAGTGCAGCTGCAGCACTTCTATCTTGACCCTCCCTACGCCAATGGAAGAAGTTCTCCCATTGATGCCAGTAATCCACCTCCCCAAGAGGTGGTAACTAGGTCAATGGAAGAATTCTTCTGTTGACCTAGCAGCTTAATGACGTCGCCCAGGGGGTGTGGATTTTTCACACCCTGAGTGATGTAGCTGAGTTGACCTAACTTTTTAGTGTAGACCAGGCTTTATGATCTGACCCTCTGTTTGCATATCCTACAGTGAAACAAAAGTCACGTCGGCCTGGTTAATCTTTTTAAATTTACCTAACAATAATAAAGAGTTTTAAAATGTACTAAAAAAGAGATTAGTTCTACGGGAAGAAAGGTATTAATAAATCTGGCAGGCCTATTCAATAGGTCCAAACCATAGCCTGAGTCTGCTCCTATTGTGATCATTATGAATTTTACCTTTGATTTCACTGAGGGCAGTTTCAGCCCCATAATGTATGAAGGAAATGCAGGAGGTATATGGACAAATTCATTCTTGGTGTAAATCCACTGAAGTCAATGGAGTTGCACCAGGAATTAGTTTGGCTTAATACATCAGCCTGTAGTAAAGCATTTGATAGAGTCCTTCACAAAGTCTTGGATATGAGCATTACCGTGGATATGTCAAACAAGGACCCTCCACCAGAGAAGTAGATAGCAGCATGGAATGGACCATGATACCCCTGAGAGAACCTGCTTCAATACACACACACACAAAAACCCTCGGACCTCACACCCCTTGTTGTCACCTACCACCCTGCATTGGAACCCCTACACACATATGGGGTCCCATACATGGGGTATCATTAAACAACCACAATCCTTACTCGATGGGCACCACAGCCTGAAATAAATCTTTGCTGAACCTCCTATTCTGACCTTTAAACAACCCCTCAACCTCACCATGCTCATCAGAAGCAAGCTCCCCACAGACCAGGACCCAGCAGCTCAAAGCAGCACCAGACGATGCCATAATAAAAGATGCAAATCCTGCAGACATATTGCTACTGCTATGATGATCAATATCCCCCACAACACACCTTTCAAGATCCAGGGATCCTACACATGCCTATCACAACATGTAGTTTACCTCATCCAGCATACTAAATGCCCCAGTAACAACTATGTGGGTGAAATGAGACAATCACTATACTCTCAAATGAACTCACACAAAAAACGATAAAAGACAAAAACACCATATAACTCGGGGGTGAACGTTTTTGACAAAACGTTTCATATCTGACCTCTCAGTCCTTGTCCACACAGGAAGGGAGCTTAAATTCTTTGTTAGGCACTAAAAAATCACGGACTCAATAAAGACACTGGATTTATGGCTTATTACTACAATATATAACCCACTAACTCTCCTTTGTCCTACAACTGCCAGGTGTTAACTGCCCTCTTCACCTTGAATTATCTCTTACAACATGTTAACTCCTTATGCTTAACAATCTGTTCCACCTTGTATTTAACTGTGGCACCCTGAGAACATGAATAAGAGCTCTGTTTAAGCTCAAAATCTTGTCTCTTTCACCAACAGAAGTTGATCCAATAAAAGATATTATCTCATCCACCTTTTCTCTCTCACATCCTGGGACCAACATGGCTACAACCACAATGTACACAACTGAAGTCAGAGGAAATTTTGCTTTATTTAAAGACAACAGAATTTTGCTCTATGTTATTTAGTGCCTACAAAATTAGGAGCTATTAAAAAAAACAAAACAAAACATTTATCTGCAAAAGGAGTTTTAAGTTTTAAATATAGCACAAAACATGAGCTTTATAATCTGAAGGATTTTCCTTATTATTTATTTATTTATTTATAGTAGCAGTCACAATATGATAAATGCTTTCCAGACTTTCAGGAAGGGTTGGTCCCTGCTCTGAGGAGCTCATATTCTAAAGACAAATCAATAAGGGGACAGAGGTTAGGTGAAGGGAAACACAAAAAGGGCAGCTTGATTTAATTGTAAGTAGTGCATCATGTGTCTTTAAGAAGGACTTAAAACTGGATAAAATAGGAGCCTTGAGGATGAGATGATAACAATTTTGAATCAGTAAACATTAATAGTATTCCTTCAAGGTAAATTTTTGTTGATTATTCAAATCTTCTGTATTTTCTTCTTTCACTCTCTCTTGGCAGCATGTAGTACTGAAGATGAACCCTAGGATTTCACATTGCACAATTTAAGTCATTCAGCCAACAATTTTATCTAAGCCATTGGTTTCAAGAATTTACTCTTGGGTGTGTGTGCATTGGCCTTTGCAAAGATTGATGAGTCCCTTGCCATGACAATCCTTCCATTATCTGATGACATGCCTCTCTTCTTTGTATATTGAGGTTTGCATGCTGCACTCTGCATGTGGGTGTTCTTCAAGGCAGGTGGCTGCTACATGCTCCCCTCTTCACAAGCAGTTATTTTACTTCATTCCTGTGGTAGGATGCACTTTCCCACTGGCATGTTGGATTCTCAGTGGCTTGGCCCAGAAAGCTTTTGCTGGGTGATTATTATAACACTGCCTTCACAGTGACAACCGCATGGTGACCACAGTATAAAAAATAGATTTCTTTGATATTTTTTCCCTAGGTTATCCAATCCTTTCCAGTTAAACAAAGAACAGGTGAATCAAGCCCAGCTAGTGTTGAGAAGATTGCTAAGATTCTCCAGCTGTGAGTTTAAAATCTTTTTTTTTTTTTTGGTAAGATGAAAGTAATGACAATGTAGATTCTAAATATATCTGAGTTGTTCTCAGGTTCTATGACTGTGCTGTAGGCTGTGTGAAATCTGTATTCTCTGATATGCCTGCCTGCAATATTGCTTTAGGTGAGAATATGTGTAATGCCCTAAGACAAAGTTGCACACACACACAAAGACCCAAAGGGAAATAGGCTATAGTAACAGGCTGGTAGTGTTTGCCTGAAACCCCTATCCTGTTATCAGATGATGAGCCTGCTGGAAAATATTTAGTGAATTGCTTGCTCATCATTACAGGGGGTTAGTTACCCACCAGAAAACAAAGTAAGTGGAGTGAGAGAGGAGAGAGAGAACACATAAAGGCATGGGGTGAGCAGTTGTCAGAGAGGATCCCTAGGAGCAGTCAAATTTGGGGAGAAGGATTGAAGTTGATTTTGTGTTTCATTTTCAGTTCCTTTTGAGAATAAAACCAACACATGCAAGGGGATAAGTTTTGACTCACTGCAGCTTATGTGGAAGCCACCTGCTCACAACTGTTATTGTTGATTCCTCAGCCTTTCAGGGGGGTCTATGAACAGTGCCTTGAAGTTGAGTTTAGAAGAAAACATGCTGCCAAAAGTATCCACATGCTAAGGAAGCAAGAATAAAAGCTCTTGGCCAGAATGTACACTCCTATTGAAGTTGTTGCACTTTAGTAAAATAATTGAATCATTAAATACTAATTGGGCCACAGAAAGAGTTAGAATGACTCCACAGTCTAGTGGTTAGGGCACTCACCTGAACAGTGGCAGAGCCCTATTCAAATCCTTTCTCCTCCTAAGTCAGACTTGAACTGGGGGTCTCCCACTTCCTGGGTGAGTACTCTAAACACCGGACTGAACGTTATAAGGGAAGGCTGCTGCCATTTCCCTCCTGATGTTTAGGCAGCCTCTGAGGACATCTACCAGATCAGGCCCCACACATGAGTTAGACAGCTGAACACCTATCTTCTCCCAGTTCATGTATCACAAGCAGAGGTAGACATTTCTCTGCACCCCAGATTTAGGGTCTGAACTCCAAGAGAGGGGCAGGGCTTAGCACACACCTCTCATTGGCATCTCCAATTGGCTAGTTTAGGCAGCTCCTCGCCTAGCATGCTGGCTTTGTGAATCCCATTCTAAGGTGCCTATTTCTCCCCATTCATTGTATAGGGAACCTGACTTAGACGTTTTGTTGTTCCTATGATTTTCTAAGCACCTAAAAGTTAGGCATTGTGATGCTGAATCCATTTTGTGAATCTAGGCCTTTAGCCTCTGTAAAATGGGGATCATGCTACTTCTTTAGTACACAGAGGTGTTGTGAGGATAAATACATTAAAGATCATGAGGCACTCAGATACCATGGTAATGGGATCCATATAAGTTCCAAAGCTAGAATGACATTTCTTACTTATTTTTATATTAAATTCCATTTATTTTATGTTGCCCCCATTTTCTGCATTTTCAATATGGGCAAATATTTATATTGACAAAGTATAACTACATCTCATGTTGTCAAGGGGAAGACAGGGATGAATGGAGTACTTCACGCCTCCTTTAGGGTTATTGTTTAGGCTCTCTGCAGATTCAGGGAGACAACACTGTTTTCAAGGTTTTCTTACACTTGTTGCCAAGGTTTCCTTCACAAACACGAGGGATAAAAACATAATCTTAAAGAAAGCTTAGATTCTGTAGCACTATTTAGTAGCAAGAGGTTAATTTTGTGACAAATTCTGTTGGTGCTGAATCACAGAGTATATGGCACAAAACTTCTTACTCCATTCTTTTATTTCTCTAATGCAGCAATGTCAAATGCATTTGAAATTTGCATTATATAACTATTAAAACATTTCTGTGTTACAGTGCAGCACAGCTAAGAGATGGAAAGGTGTGAGCATGGGAAGCATATTCATAGCTCTCTGCTGGACTGGGCCAGGTTACCTGAGGAATTGCCTCTCTCTACATGACCATGAATGTTGATGACAGCTACACTCAGCTAGAACAAGGAAAGTGTCGATCACAAGGATGAGACTCATGAGTGCAAGGGCCAGAGCTTCCTTGGTGGATGGTTCTCAACTCTGGAACTAACTCCTGGATCACATTAGACTGACTTCAGTTCTCATGGTGTTCAGGGCAACATATGAAGGGGTAGATCTTTAGCTGGTGTGAGCTGAAGTAAATGGGCCTATGATAATTTATACAGCTAAGGCTCGGCCCCAAAATTCACTTATTTGACTTAGCTTTTCCATAATAAATCAAAAGCAAACAAATACAGCCTGTTTAGGAGAAGGAAATGAGAGCAACTTAAAATATAAGCCACATGTCACCCTCCTCTCATTTTTTTTAAATTGTAAGGCATTCAGCTACCATGGTGATGAGTGTGATATAAATAGAACATAGATTAGCTAGAACTACTGAAACACATTGCTGCATTCTACATTAACAATAACCACTCAGGAAAGAGAATTAAGAAGTCATTGTGGACAGCTCAAGGAAGACATCTGCTAAATATGCAGGCAGTAGTCAAAAAAGCAAACCAAAATAATAGACTATATAAAGAATGGGAGAGGAAATAGTTCTAAGAATATTATAATGTTATTGTATTTATTGATGATATGCCACCACCTAAATACAGGATTCAGTTTTAGTCACCCCAGTTCAAAAAAGTTACAGGAAAAAATAGAAGGGATCCAGAAACGGGCAATGAAAATTAGTAGAGGCATTGAAAGATGTCCATGAGGGGAGACTAAAAGTTTTGGAGCAGGGACAGTCATTTTAATAAGTGTTTGTCAGTGTCTAGCACAATGGGGCCCTGAATTCCTGATTAGACAAATAAGAGTCATGGCAGTGGTATATAAAATTATGAAGGACACTCACAAAAAATCAATTAGATGCTTCTATTTACACTATCTCATAAAACAAGACTATCCAATACAATTGAAAGGCAACGCATTTAAAACTGATAAAAGGAAGTACTTTTTACACAGTTACACAATAGATCTTTAAGCTGTAGAATTTGCTACCAAAAGATACTGAGTCCAAGAGTTCAGTTAGACTGAAACAGTTTAAATTCCTTAGTGAAGCAGGGTATTAGACATTTATAAGGACAATGAAAACAAGACATTCATATTAGGATAAAAATAGGTATAAGGGATGTAACCCTCTTGATCCAAGGAAAGTGTATAGATTAGGAAGAAATTTCCCCATTGGTGGGTTATTCTGTAATTGCCTGTTAAGGAAATATGTGGATCTTTCTCTGAGCATTTGAGTCCTGGCCACTGTCTGAGAGAGGATATGGACTACATGGAGCATTAATCGGCTCCGCTATAGCAATTTCTATGTAGAGTGATACACATAAAGAAAGAAAATCCCCAACAAAGTTGATCTGTGCTCTACAGGTGTCTACTTGCATTGCTACGTATGCTGTCTTCCTGCTTTTTCAATCAGCAGCTCTGAGGAAGGATTAAGTTTTCCTAACAATTGCATTTTCACTGATTGGATAAAACTCTGCTCCATAACTGCAAGAGTGTTGCACTGTACTATTGACAGCCTTTCCTAAGAATTGCATGATGACAGCTGCACTATATCTGAAATTATGTCTCCAAATTGACCTCAGATTTTAGCTGATCAGGGATATAACTTTGTCTTTTGTGTACCTACTTCTTGAATTTTTATGTCTGTTATCTTTATTTTTGGATACCAAGAGAACAACATGTCCATACCAGCTGAAACTGCAATTGAATCTTTGTGAATAAGGCAAAAATATGGTGCTTTGCTGGTCAGATCTGTGAAAAGGGAGGGTATGGTCTAACTTATTTTAAGATAATTCACAGAACATGGATTTGATAACATGTCTACCAGGTTTGGATTGTCACCTGTACTTGCCAGAACAAAGTTTAAAGAAATAATGTCAAGTAGCATTTTGTCCAAAAAATTTTATTGTAGTTTTGCGCTCTGTTTTTGGTAGTACTCTGCTTTAACTATTTCGTTGGAAAGTGACAGCCAGCCAGCACACAGCCTCAGGGACAGGTGATAGTACTCTTTAGGCCTACTGCATCGAGATACTGCTGTCCTACCTGAGCGATGGCAGGGGTCCAAGGGAATGCACTAAAATGGTTTGACTCATTTCTAGAGGTATGCATCCAAATAGCAGTGATGGGAAATCACACCTTTGCCACTAGATCCCTCGCTTGAGTCCCACCAGGATCAGTTCTCTCTCTGGTCCTATTCAGCCTCTCCAGGCAGCCAAACTGGTCAGGTGACATGAATGCACAACCAGCAATATACGGATGACACATGGCTCAACCTATCTTTCACCACATCTGACCACACCACTGCCACCAAGATGACACGGTGCTTGGATAAGATCAGCTCATGGATGAAGAACAGCTGCTTGAAGCTGAATGCGAGCAAGACAGAGGTTATATTTGTGGGCACAGGAAAACATTTTGAAGAGTTTGCAGCCACTGTGCAGTCTTCTTTATTTGAAGGTACACACCCACAACTTGTCAATCCAGTCTTTAGTTAAGGAGTACTCTTGGATTGCTGGCTGCTGCTAAGCTCTCACATAAAAGCATTCATGAATAATCCTTTCCATTATCTCTGGTGACTAGGAGACTCCATCTCTTCCTGGCATATGGTGACCTGGCCTCAGTTATAAAAACCTTCATCACCTTGTCATGGGGTTACTGATATGCAGTATACTGGGGAGGAAACCATCAGCCCTTAGGAAACTCCAACTGGTACATAATGCTACAGTGCATCTCCAATGCAATGCATCAGACCTGTTCTCTGCTCTCTACACTGGCTTCCTACAGACTATTGACTCAAATTCATGGTCTTGGTCCTTTTCTTCAAGGTACTAAATGGCCTAGTCCCAGCATATCTAAAAGATCGCCTAAAGCTCCGGGATGGAGACTGTTGTTGACAACTCCCCTCCTCAGGTACAATGGAACTTTCCACTATAAGGATAAACTATGCCTGTGTAGGAGACAAAGCTTTGTTGGGGGCTGGTCTGAGATTGTGAAACAAATTCCCACAGGAACTAAAGATCATCACTAACCTTATGACTTCTGCTCCAAATGCAATGTGCACTTCTTCAACCTGCCTTCTCTAATATAAACACAGAGCAATGTGTACAAAACAAAACACTACACACATAATTCTCCCTCACAGAAGAGGATAAAAGAAAGAACAAACAATACATGACAAATGTTAGTCACGTGACTTGATAGTCTACTGGAAGGCACTCAGTTACTACTGCTACTACAGACGAGGATTGTATAAGAACCTATTTAGAATAGAATAGAATAATTCCATCCATGTGAGTCACAAATGAGACACTACATACAGTAGATTTGCAGATATTCAAAATATCATAGTTTGTTTTGCTTTGTTCCTCTTTGAAATTTGGCTCCCCCTTGATGCATTTTGAATACTAGGTAAAATTTTATGTTGTGTGTTATGGAAGAAGTCAGACTAGATGTTCATAATGGTCCCTTCTGGCCTTAAAATCTGTGTATCTATGCATATGCATATGCCCACGGGCTCTACAGTGTCCTTGATCTTGGCTCCTTGAAAGAAAACCATTGATATCTCCCAAATCCCACACACTTGGAGCACCAAAAGTAGACTTAACTCACAGTAAATTGTCCAGATCAGAGATATTCCTTCTCCATTTTTACATGAGGAATGAAATAGTTAACAATGTTGGCATTTAAATTGTTGTCACTGTGTACCTGAGTTAATACCTCATTGAGATGAATGAGGCAGTTCATACCTTTCAGAGCTCATGGGGCAGATCCTCAGCTGGTTTGAATTGTCACAGATCAGTGACACTGCTATTCCAGGCTTTCTGCTGACTTATCTCTATATTAGTTATAGTAGATTCACATTTTTGAGGTGTTTCTCCACAATCGTAACAGTTAGAGACTTACTTAAAAAAATGAAAGAATGCTGATTCTGGAAAAATATAGTATCTACACAGAGGTGCCTATGCAGTATATGGGTGCATGACAGCTGTTTCTGAGCCCTGCACAATATGTTGCACAACAGTCTGATGGAGAAAAAATTTTAGTCAAGGAAGTAAGGCAAATCCCTATTTTCATACTATTTGGTCATTAATCAGTGCCTTGGACTATCTTCAAAGGAGGTTGGATGATCCATATCAGGCTTTAAATCTGTAGTTCTGGAGCATAGATATTTCATACTGGATGCTTAGATTGCTAAAACAACCCTTCCTGCAAACTAAATTTGGCTGGCTTCCATCATGTCATGATGGATGAGCATATATTTCATATATTTGTGAGAAAAATAGCATGACCAAGCATACCAAGTGCATACTCTCAGGTCTGGTCTACATGAGGAAATTAGGTCAGTTTAACTACATCACCCAAGATGTGAAAAATGGTGCAGTTAAACCAACCTAGACCCTGGTGTAGACGTTGCCAAATTGACGGGAGAGTTCTCCTGTTGATGTAGCTATTGCCTCTCGGGGAGGTGGACTACCTACGCCGATTGGAGAACCCCTTCTGTCAGTGTAGGCAGCGTCTTCACCGAAGCTGTGCTGCTATAGCAGTTTATGTGTAGACGTACCCTCAGTCTATGTTAAGTGACTGAACAAGACACATGCATAGCATATTTTTAGTTATCAGCCTGAAAAGATGGAATTCCTACAACTTGGAGAGCAATTTTTTTTTAATTTTTAAATACAAACCCCAACTCTCTTTATATGCAAGCCTCTGCTTAAGGAGTTGGAGGTGGAAGAGAGGATAATAGAAAACCATACCCTTACTGGAAGGAAGGTTGGTTTTGTGGTTAAGCATTGGGAGTAGGCATCAGAAAAATGTGGGTTCTATTTCTAGCTCTACCACAGACTTGCAGTATGATCATGGATAAGTCATATCTTCTTTTCCTTTATGTCATTTTTCCTTTTTGAGGGTCGTGGTGGCAGCATGGAGAGTAGGGAGAACCAGACCTCCCTTTCTTCTGCAACAGGTTCCAGCTCATCCTGGGGAATTCTCAGGTATTCCCAGGCCAGTGGGATATAATCTCTCCATCATATCCTGGGTCAGCCTCAGGGCCTCTTCCCAGTGGGATGTGCCTGGTATAGCTCCAAAGGAAGCCTACCTGGGGCATCCTTATCAAGAGCCCAAACCCACATCAGCTGACTCCTCTTGATCCGGAGGAGCAGTGGTTCTACTCTGCGTCTCTCCTGTATAGCCGAGCTCCTCACCCTATCTCGGAGAGTCAGCCCAGCCACCCTGCAGAGAAACTGCATTTCTGCTGCTTGTACCTGCGATCTCATCCTTTTGGTCATTACCCAAAGTTTATGACTATAGGTGAGGATGGGGACATAGATTGACCTGTAAACTGAGAGCTTCATCTGAAAACTTAGCTCCCAGCTCCCGCTTCACCACCATCACTGCTGCTGCCACACTAATCTGCTGATCAATCTCACGCCCCCACTCACTGTCACTCATGAACAGGACTCCTAGATATTTAAATTCTTCCACTAAGGGCAACTGCTTCCCCTTCACCTGGAGAGGACACTCCACTTTTTCCGGGAAAAAACCATGACCTCTGATTTGGCTGATTTTCATCCTAGCCGTTTTGCACTCAGCAGCGAAGCATTTGAGTGCAGATCAGAGATCACAGTCTGAAGAAGCAAGGACAACATCATCTGCAATCAGCAGATATGCCACCTCCAAGTCCCCATACTGGATACACTCCCCAACACGGCTGTGCCTTGATATCCTGTCCATGAAGATCACTGTGGGTTTAGTTGGAGGGTGTATGTACTGTAGGGCATCCACCTGCATCTAAACAAACACAGGACAAGACTTTTGTGATTTAATGAATGGTTGGTGCCTATGAAAAAGGGTTGGTTCCTATGTATGAAACCGCACATGGAGTGAAAAACGCAAAATGAAGCACAGCTTATTTTGAAATGGGTCAGCACCCACAATGTTATAGGAACAGGAAACTCCACATCCCTGTTGCATCCTTTGCAGAGCTCACTGTGTGGGAAAGATGTTTTTCATCTGATCTGATGCATCTTGGGTCCTTACTGGACACGGCCCATATGTGGCGGCAGGGCATTAGGCACCAAGCTAAGGGGTGTCCTGTAAAAGTGTGGGGCGGACGGTGGCCCTGTTTCCCCCTCCCCCGGTACTTCTAGCACTGGGGGGGGGGGAGAAACGGGCCGCGATGGGGCCCCCTGGTGACGCCAGCAGTGCTGGGAGGGGCTCACGTGGCACGGACCCTCAGTGCCGCCCTGGCACCACGGGGACGAGGCTCTCAGCGGGCAGGGCAGCCAGCCAAGCAGCGGAGGGCAAAGCCCCAGCTCCGCCCCACTGCAACATGGCCAAGCTGGGGCACGTGGCGTGGGCGGGTGCGGCGCATGCGCCCTGAGGCCGGCGCTGTCAGGCGGTTGCATGGTGCTCGGGTCTTTTCCTTCGCTGATGCAGTGACGGCCGGGCCGGGGCAGCCGGCGGTGGCCGTTGGCAGCGGCCCGGATGGTTGCGTAGGATCTGTGGGGCCGCCTCCCCAGCATGGCGAGCAGCCTGCCCCCATGTGTGATAGACGGAGGCACCGGGTAAGTGCGGGCAGCTGGCAGCGCCCCCCTCCAGCCCGGGAACGGGCTCCCTGGCCCCCTTCCCTGGGAAACGGCTCTCCCCGGCCCGCCACAGCGCCCCCCGGCAACGGGCGCCTCAGCCCGCCCTTCCCCCAAAGGGGCACTATCGCCTCTCTGCCCGTGGGGAATCTCCTCTACTGTCCTGTCAGTCTCCCAGAGACCCGTCTCCCGCTGCTTCCCTTCTCTGCTGGGATCCCAGCCCTCGCACCCCGGGAGACATCGTCCCTCTGCCCTCCTAGCTGCTGTTCTCAGGGGATCCGCTCCCAGCTCGGTGTCCCATCACCTGGAGACTCTCACACACCCTCCCTGCCCCTCTTCCATGGCACCTTCCCCCTACAACTCATCTCTTCCCACTGGGGCATCCTCTGCCCCACCTGCATCCCTGGGAACGCTGTGTCCCTGTGGGGCTGGCATCTCTACCTCCTGGGCATGCTGTGCACTTGCCTGACTGAGCACATTGTGTCCTCCGTGTTTTAATTTTTGTTAAAGATCTTTAATGTTTTGAAGGGATCATGGTTAAAAATGTTAAAATGTGAATTAATTACACAAAATGGCTAAATCAGCAAAGGGATCGCAGTTGGGATAGTATTTTCTGGGTGTTGGCCGTCTCCTCCCAGTCCTTCCAAATCATTCTGGGATTTTATTTTACCTGCCGCTTGTGATGATGGGTGAGAGATAGAGGAAACCTTAGGAAAATTCTAGTCAAGCACTTTATTGGAGGGTAAATTGGACACAGCAACTTCAGAGCTCACACTCCACCACAGATTTGAAAGGAGGCATGTCGTCTTTCTGAGGAACAGATTCTACCCACTTGTCATAGAAGGTCATCTTGTGGAACCACTATCTTTCTGCTGAGATTTATTGGCCATTCCTGTTGTGTCATGGATGGACTGTACAGAAGCTAATTTAACCCTGAGGCTGGAATAGCAAACATGCAGTAGCTTCACTGCCACAGAGTGCTCTGAGGAGGGGAGGAGGTCTTGTCTTCCAAGGAACTATCAAGCGAACACCTTGGCTGCTCAAGCTGTGCCCTGAGATCAGTCTTCCAGCAGATCCAGGAAGACAACACTGTGTTATGTTTGTTTAACTTTTGGAAAATTATCTTCCCAATCATAAAAGCTAAGAAGCTTTTGTTTTGTTTTGTTTTCTTGGGGTTGGTTTTTTTTTTTTTTTTTTTTGAGTGTAGACACAGTGATAGGTGAGCTCACCAGAAAAGTTTTCCTACCTACCATTGATGTGGAGTTGCTGTGCCTTCTTCTGTAGGAGGATGCCATACATTCATGTACATCTTTAATTACGCAAAAGCTAATTAGTTAGTTCTCCAGCAAAACTTAATATAAATATCACCCAAGTGTATACCAGTTTGTCACAAATTTATTATGACTCTCTCAAGGCAAATATGGTATAGTCCGTAGTCCCCAGTTGAGGGTTCCAGTAGTCCAAGTATTCCAGTGGGGTGGAGTACTTTGGCTCTTCCATTTTGCACTTAGTTCTGCCTCTGCTTTAGATACCATTGGGCAGTTGGTGGTTCTCGCTCTGATTTATTTTAAATGAGTTGATATTATCATTTATGTATCTGTGCCCAAGAGAAGAGTTAGTATTACAGAAATATTTCCTACCAGATTGACCTAAAGAGTGTTTTCTTTTCCATGGAGCTCTGTGGAAGTATCAGAGTGGATCCATCAGAAAACTTGCAGTTAGCACCACAAAGTCCAGAAAATGCATAAAATGTAATAGCTCTCTCTGGCAGGACACAAACTTTACTTTTAGTTTGAGGAGTGATTCCAAGACCTCACCATTTCAGGCTTTAAGGGTGAGGTACAGCTGATTAGTTATTGTACAAAACAACTGGAGGCAATCCCTCTGCCAGTTATGGAAAAATGACCAAACATGGTTTGAAAGAGTGATAATTCTAGGTAAATGAAGAGATTTCTATTATTTGATTTGGTGTGTAGGAATTAAGCTGTAGGGGATTCCCGAGAAAATCTTCAATTCAACCATGTCTGAAAAAAGCAAGGCCTGTGATTTCCCATTCTTTGCCTCCACCTCACCCTAGTGCCAATAAAACAGGGCAGTGTCCAAAATTTACCAACATTTGCATCAGTTGCAGTCTGCTGACAGATGGAGATTTTTCAGCAAAGGGATTTTAAATTCAAGATGAGCAAAATTAAGTAAGGAAGGAAGGGAACAAATACTGGAACAAGCCATCCAAGGGCCAGTCATAGTGTTAATCTCAAGAAATAGTGTGTGACCCATTGGCATGGTCTCGGGAATGTTCCTATTGTCCTCAGCTGAAGCCTGTCTTATTTTGTTAAATGAATCAAGATGACTATAGACAAATGATAGAAGTAATTACGAAGGGATATGTTATTCAGCGTGGTCCATTTCCCATACAAGCTTCAAATAATTAATTCAAATTCCCAAGGAAAACTTTAAGATGGAGATATATTGGAGTACACAACAATAACTAAAGGATAAAAGTCCTTATTCGAACAATATAGTTGGTTAAAATTAAAAACAGCCTCCTCCATATCCCTCCTGGGGAGCTCAGAATCAACATTAAAGTTAGAAGGAACCCAAATATTTGGAGGTAAATTAAATTTACCAAACTACCTTTATTCTATTCTGGAGAGATGTCTTTCCTTTTTTGCGTCTGGCGTACTGAAAATGTGCACCAGAAGACTTGATTTTATATTTTTTTCTCTACATATATGTCTGACACTGTCTAATGCTTTGTCCATGCATTATCCTTTGTTCTTCTCATGTAAGTAGGCCTACTAGGACAGTGGTTCTCATATTTTTTTTGTTGGGATCCCCTTTGAAAATATTTCAGGCTATGATGAGCCTCCCACAAAAGTGATGCCCCCCCATGTCATGCCATCCTTACGGAATGCACGGAGGCTGACAGCTTGCGACCCCCCATAATAATCTCGTGACCTGCAGTTTGAGAACCCCTGTATTAGGAGGTTTGTACATAGGAGACACACAGTGTTCCTTAACTGGTGGACACATGGAATTATAAGGCCCTGTCCTACAAGATGCTGGATGCTCTGAAAAATTGAGCAATTTAAGTGTGCATGATGTGAGTATAGTGGGCTATCTGGGGAATTGTCATGGCAGCAGAACAGGGATGCATTTCTCTCCTGTCAGAAAGATGAATCTAATAAACAATTTAAATTATTTTTCCATCATCATTTGCAAACAAAGATCTGGTAGGAAGTATTTTCTATCGGCCACTGCTTTTAAAAGTGTCTTAGGTTGCAAACAGCTTGTCTGACTAACTTCACTTTTGGTGGAATAAATCTTTCTCCATGGATGAACTTAGCTAGTGATCAGTTTACATGTTCATATCAATCTCCACATGGAAAATGGCGATCTATTTTAAGACTATTAGAGTTGATGTGCCTTTCTGGCACTACTATTTAAATTGTTGTCAACTTTCCAAACTAGTTTTATTGCCTAATCTTAGTCATATGTGTCAGCCCTACCCTGCAACTTGTGTGCCTTACAATGCCTTGCTGAAGCAGCTTCCACATAGGCTGTTCATTCTCTCTCTTTGCAGCAGGGGGAGGTATGGGAGGTGGGTCCTCTCCTCCTCCCCCCCCCTTCCCCCCATTGCTTAGAGCACCTCAGCTGGGGGCCCCAGCTGCTAGTCCCGGTGGGGCTGGGGCACTCCCAGCAGCACAGGAGAGATCAGACTCACCTCCCTGCTGCCTTCAGAGCCTAGCATAGCCAGGTTTGTGCCACTCCCCTCCCCCAATCCCATTTTGAGTTGAGACCCCCATAGTTGCTACACCATGAAATTTCAGATGAAAACATCTGAAATCGTGAAATTGACCAATTTTCAAATCCTATGGCCGTGAAATTGAATAGAATGGACCATGAATTTGGTGTAGGACCCTAGTAATGAGGAAATAGCTCCAACACTGTTATGCCCATCCCTATAGTAGAAAGTTATCTGTCGTACGCTCTACTGAGAATGTAAGATTTTTAATTCGCTTTAGGAATGTGCCTATGGATTGACAGTACTTGACAATGCAGTTCCCTAGCTTTGTGTGGAAAGAGTGCAGTTTTCCTGCATCTCATTGTTCATGTGCTTTTATCCTGATCTGGGGAGAGAGCACCTCTGGGGTTAGGAATGCAATTCAGTCTTCAGGGCCATTTAGTCCTTGGCCTTTCTGAAACTATTAATAAGAATACCAGTTGTTGTGACTTTTGTAATGGGGATGCTTGTGCGTGAGGCATTGGAGCCAGTTGCTGTAGTCTCAGATGTTAACTGCTTTTGCTCACTACTGACCTGAGCTAGATTGCAACCAGTGATCTAATGCAGAAGATTTAGGCTTTCCATTGGAGCACCCATTCCCTGAGCCTTCTGTTTCTCTTCTGTTGATCTGATATAAAAGGAATTTTTCTGACTCTCTCTCAACATACTTGTAATCACATCTTCATACACTCCACTCTCAGTCTTCAGGGCAATTTATCAATTAATTGTCACTGCTGTGAAGTATGTAAATATCACTATTTCACAGATGCAGGAAATTGAGGTAAAGAAGTAGGGTGGAGTGATTTAAATCACCAAGAGGAAAGCCTTGATTTAAATAATTGATTATAATCAGCTTTTCCATTTGTACTTCAGTTAATTGCCTAAGAAAGGTGCATTCTGACTAGTTGATGTAATCATTAAAACATGTTGATATACAACTAAATAGCACATTTGCACTAGATTTGGTACATCTTTTTTCTATCTAGGAGGCTACACTTACTTATTTAAGCAAGTATACAACTTAATATTTCAGATTTTTATAAACTACATGTTTAATATGTTACAAAATGGTGAATGATGTATTGCTTATTTACTAGATAATTAACTTTTTGCTCATGATTTGTGTCAAGCTACATGAGGATGCTATTTAATTAAACACACAGAACTGCATATAAAATTTATTTTTATTAAAGAAAATGTTAAACATTTTGGATACTGTAGTTCTCTTATAAAAACATGTTTCATATTTACAACTAAATGATTTACTAAAGGAATAGAGGGATTAACTTTAGTCAGTGAATTAAACTGATTATTTCAGATCAGCCTGGGAAAATTGTCATATGTGCCTAAGGCTATGTCTACACTGACGGCGGCAAATTCGCCACCGTCAGTTCGACTTATCTGTAACGACTAAGCGGTCAGTGAAGACCCGCTCAGTCAATCCAGAAATCGACGTATTAAGACCACCTCTTCAAGTGGTGCAGTGCATTGAAGACAGAGTGCAGAACAGAAGCACAGAAGTCGATGTGAGTTACGCAAGTTTTTTGCGTAGTTTGCGTAACTCCGGTCGACTGCTGCCGAATCTCCAAGGTAAGTGTAGACAAGCCCTTAGTGAAAGTGACTGGAGCTTATATTCTCACTCATCTAAGTCTCTTGAAAAGGAGACTGTCTCCTAAGTTAGTTAGGCTGTCCTTCAGACTTTTAAAACTGGTAGACTTCATCTCCTCTTTCCTCGTTTTTATTCATAGACTGGAAGAGTGAGACAAGTTTTCCTGCTTTTTCAAATCCCATTCGATTTCTCAACTTTGAATTAATGAAGAAAATATTCTTTTTGTGCTTGCAGAAGAGGCTACTGCCTGTTTTACTCTTCAACAAACTCTGGTTCCAGGTGCTTTGCTAGTGACATCTACCAGTTGACTCATGTGACTTTCTTTACAACTTCAGCAAACGTACTCCTTGAATGGTTCATCTCCAGCCTGAAATGTATTATGGCTGTTAAGATTGGTGACTGATTATTAGATGCCCATGACATAGCAGCAGCATCCCAGTGGTTAGGCATCTACCCTGGTACTTGGGATTGATAATATTGGCAAGAAAATGAAGCGAAATAAGTGCTAGATCCATCTGCATCTTTACTGCCTGCAATTTACGTATGTTGTTGGGTATTTCTTTCTTCAGTGTCTCAAAGTTCTTTCCAAATTTCAACAGCATCAGCAATACAGCAGCAATCTTTCTCCAGTTTGTCCAAGGCCATGGAATATATTTAGCATATCTTCTACATTTCTCTTTAGTCCAGTGTTGATTGCTTTGGCTATGATAGTTTCATTTTTTTTGTTCACAATTTTCTTCACAAATTGTCATCAGAATAGGCCAGCTCTTAATAAATAGCTCAAAACAGTCAACCATCAAATTCCATCAAACATCTTGGGGGAGAGTTAGTTTGGATTCTCCTGCTCTTTTCAGTGAAGCAGAAGTAAGTGTTTGCTATGGAAGTATTTTGCAATTTCAGTAACATTTTCCTTTATTCCTGGAGTTGTACTTCAGTCTTAGGCAGAAAAGATGCATCAAATAAGCACTGCACACATATTTTAGAAGTGTCAGATTCTCTTCATTATCTTCTTCTAGATCTCTTCTTGTCTTTGCTACATTTGCAGCATTGTGTGTGACCAAAGGCATGCACTTGACACTTGAATTTTTGTTCACAGTTTGTTATAGCTTTGACTGCTACTTCTTTTAAGTGTTCTGTTGTTTGGGCATTTCCTTACATATCAGTTGTTTCGGTAAGATGTTTCTGTAAGACGAACAATGCCATTTTCTGTTGTCATACAAGCACATATTACTGAATCACTGTGTACATTTCACCACCCATGATGGCTCAGGTTAACCAATTTCCTGTCAGTGTTTTTTGCACACTGGTTAATTTCCTTCTCAGACAGCAGCCTTGTGTCCAACAACCTTAGAGCAGTGTCTGCTGTGCTGGGTTTAGTGTAGCCTGGTTGTAATGATGGAACAATGTCAATGAAATGTTTCTCCTGAACAAGACAAAAGGGAAAATTGTTTGCATAAATGAACCAAGCAATCTTTTCATCTTGGAGTCAAAATGGAGTCATGCTGGAATTTGTTGGTCCTGTTTATGAACTCATCCATGGTTTTATTAGATGATGAAGAAAGCCTCTTTTTTGATACAGGCAATTTACTGAGGTATGTTTAGTTGCAGCACTGCTGGCGGTACCAGCAGATGACTGACGTTGTATACGTTGGAGATGATGGATGTTCATAACTTCTTACGTGTAAGGCCTGATCTACATTACAAAGTTTTGTCTAGGTAATTTGCCTTGTGTCAACCTAATTGTGCACATGTCTACACTTAAAATTGTCTCCCACCAATGTAAATGGCCAATTACACTGACATAATAACACCATCTCTTCAAGTGGTATTGAGCCAAGTTCGATGCGTGCTGCATCGACCTCTGTACATGTAGACACTGCATCGCTTATGTTGACCCTAACAGTCTTCCAGCAGCTGTCCCACAATGCCTCACACTGACCGATCTGGTGAGCTTTGTGAACTCCAGTGCCCAGGGGTCATATAGATCGGAAGTGTCCCTCTCCCCTTTAAAGCTCCACAGATTTTTGACATTCCTTTTCCTGATTGCCCGGCTTGGCAAGCACACTTAGCAGCTCTTCATTGTTGAGTGTAACTTCCCAGCTGACCATGCCAGCTATGTGCTCCAGATGCACTCCGGCCAGGAGTAGACGAGATATTGGATCTCCTGGGCCTGTGGGGAGAAGAGGCTGTGCAAGCACAGCTCTGAACCAGCCGTAAATATGTGGATATCTACAAGTAGATTGCTTGGGAGATGCAAGCGAAGAGGTATGACGGGGACTAGCAGCAGTGTTGCAGTAAGGCGAAGGAGCTGCAACAGGCATACCAGAAGGCCAAGGAAGTCAACAATTGATCCAGTACCAAGCCTCAGACCTGCTGCTTTTGCAACGAGCTGCATGCTATACTCAGCAGTGACCCCCCCCAGCACAAAACCATCGATACCTCCAAGGAGCCTAATTCACAGGCCTCTGCCATGAACAACGAGGAGGAGGTGGGTGTGGAAGAGGATGGGGGACAGGAGACCTGGGGATCCAGCTGTGCAGCAAGCCAGGACCGGTTTCTGACTCCAGCACAGTCTAGCCAGTCCCGCCTGTCGAGCACAGGTGAGCCTGATTGAGGGGAAGGAACCTTGGGTGAGTGTGTACATACATTTTCCATTACAGGGTTGACCCCACAAAATAGCAGGACACATCTTCTCACTTTTCATTAATTTACTTGTGCTAGAAGAAGTAGTGGTACAACCAAGAGAGGCAGAATTGCTATCTGCTTTTCAGTCCCTTCTAGAGTTAGGCAGGGGTGGTCATGCGGAGCAGTTTATGTATATAGGGATGTTCCTTGAATCCTCCTGAGAGGTCTGAATTAAACTTTCACGGAGATACTCTACAATCATCTGCTGACGATTTCTAGGGATGGAAACCTTATTTCTTCCTCCGCGGTAGGACACTTGCCCATGCCAGTCAGCAATAACTTCAGTAGTGCTGCATTGGATATGAGCATAGGGCCTGGAGAATGAATATTGGGGACAACCTGGAGAAGGAAAGAGAGGAGAGAAAAAAGGCACAGGAAAAGGAGAGGGAGATGCACCAGCATGTAATGCGGCTTCTCAGGCAGCAAACAAAGATGCTGCAGACTCTGGTGGACCTTGGACAAGACTCTTGGCTTGTCTCCCTCTGCAGCCATTGAGAACTCAATATTGGGACCTCTGTATACCTACCCTCGACGTTTCATATGGCATCAGGGGCTGCTGCACAACCCATACCACTGCACTCCTGGGGACATTAAAGACAATCACGGTTTCACATACACTGACTTGTGAAAGCCATAGTTGGTGTTGGTGTAGCTGAAATGGACATGAATGTTCTTTCCCCTTCAGAAGTTCTGTTCCATTAATTTATTAAGTTTTAGTAAGATTTTAAAATATATTTGTTTTAAAATGTCATGGGTTTTTTTCCACTGAATTGTTACAAAATAAATATCTATTACTTAAAACATAACTTATCTTTATTAGTTTGCAACATCTGCTACCAAGTGCTTAGCAGGTCTGAAAGCAGCCAATTACTTGTTACTGGCAGTGTGACACAACTCATAGGATAAGCCACAAACACAATTAATAGATGTATTGACAGTGTTATATTGCTACATGTACAGCAGTCACCACACTATGGCTCACTGTTTAAATTGTCTTTCAAAGCCTTCCTGAGCTGTATAGCTCCGCATTGAGCTCTTCTAATAGCCCTTGTGTCTGCCTGTTCAAACTCAGCAGACAACCACTCCACCACTTCAACTTTTGCCCCTTTGCTTCACAGATACTATGCCAGACACAGAATACAGCTATAACCTTTAGGATATTTTTCTCACTGAGGTCAAATCTTGTGAATGCCAGCATCTCTTCAATCAACCAAAAGCACATTCAGCTGTCGTTCTGCACCTGCTGAGCCTATAGTTGAATCATTCCTTTGTGCTGTTGAGATGACCGGTGCACAGCTTCATAAATCAGGGGAGCAACGGGTAGGCTGGGTTGCTCAAGATCACTATTGGCAATTTCAACATTCCCAGTGATAATCTGCCAGTCAGGAAAGAGCGTGCCTGTTTGCAGCTTTTTGAAAAGTCAAGTGTTCTTAAAGATGCGGGTATCATGAACCTTTCCTGATCAGCCCACACTGATATCAGTGAAAAGCCCCTGGTGATCCTCCAATGCTTGCATAACCATAGAAAAGTAGCCCTTTCTCTTGATACACTCTGTGGCAATGTAGTCTAGTGTCAAAGTAGGGATATGTGTGCCATCTATTGCTCCAGCACAGTTCAGGAACCCCAGTTTTTTGCAGATCCATTCACTATGTCCTGCACATTGCCAAGAATCATATCGCCTCCTGCTATGTTGGATTTAGTGGTTTTGCACACTGGTATGACAGTGGCCCCCATGGTGGACTCCTGACTCTAAATTGATTTCTGACTGACCTGTAGCAATCTGGTGTTGCAAGTTTCTGCAGTGCGATTACCACTTGCTTCTCCACTGTCAGTGCAGCTCTCATTTTGGTGTCACCATGCTGGAGGTCCGGGGTGAGCTCAGCACACAGATCCAGGAATGTTTGCCTTGCACATCCGAAAGTTCTGCAGCAGCTACTTGTCATCCCAAGCCTGCCTTACAATGTGATCCCATCAATCTGTGCTCCTTTCTTGGGCCCAGAAGTGGCACTCCACCATCTGCAGCTGCTCTGTGAATGCCACCAACAACCTTGAATTGGGTCTCAATATGTCCCACAGAAACCTCTCCTCCAAGAAATCATCATGTTCCCCATCATGGTTTTTCTTACACTATTATGCACTCTCTGCTTGCAATGCTCATGACAATAGTGCAGATATGTGCAGACTCCAGGCTTCTGTCAGAGATAGTAGACAACAAGGAGAGCTGTGAGGTTTGTGGGATTTTGAAAAAAGGCACAAAAATTACAGGATACAGATGACATTATGGGATGGAGACCATCGCACACTGGGAAGTTGACCCCATGCTCCCAGTCACCCCTTCGCAACTTGTTTTGGCCCTGTGACGCTGGGTGGATTAGGGGGGCCCTTGAGGTGTATTCAGGAGCTCTGATTACTCCCTTCTACACCAATCTTGTGTTGGGGGTGTCACGTGGCTAGATTGGAAGGGGGAGGCATTCATTGTTAACATCAATATGTCAAAATCATAATAATTCATGTGAGATATGCCATGTCAGGTACTGTTAGAAAGGCTATAATGTGCTAAGTAAGATGATAATGTTTATGTTCATGTGTTATATGTGTAATGGGAGTTATGGATATGTTTGATATATCTGTATTTCAAATTGTGCTGTGTCTGGGCAACACCCCAGACAGGATGGCTGCAGCACTAGCCTGCCTAATGGCCCATTAAGGAAACTCACAGGTACAATGGGCCCAGGGGGAGAAGCCAGGGATATACCTGATAAGTCACCAAGACTTACTTATGTGATTCTGGACTCCATCTTGTTCCTGTAAAATTCCACAAGCAGCATGGCAAAGACCAAAGGATATAAAAGGCAGCTGCCCGAGATCCATTTTGTCTTTAGTCTGTCTTTAGTCTCCAGCCTACCTCTGGATCAATTTATCTACAACTGAACTGAACTGAAGCTGTGAAACAAAGGACTGAGACCTATCCAGGTACTGGATGTACACCAGAGGGACTATACAAGCTTGCAAACTCCACAATTCTTCTAGAAACCTGATATATATGGACTTTCAAATCATTTGTATGTATCTGATTGCTTTAATCCTTTAACATTTCTCTTATAGTTTGTTTCTTTCTTTTTATAATAAACCTTTAGTTTCTAAAGGATTGGCTGGCAGCATGGTATTTTGGGTAAGATCTAAACTTATATTGATCTGGTACTGTGGATGACCCTTTTGGGTCAGGAGAAACCTTTTTGGTAAAGAGCATAGAGTTTAAATAACTGATCTTTTTACTGGATCTAGTGGCTGATTGGGAGCCAGAGACAGAAATGCAGTAAAGGGGGCTGTGTATATTTTTATTTTGGCTTCTTGATAACCAGTGTGGGGAATCAGAAGCACTGTTTGTGGCTGATTGGGAAGTCTGACTTCAGTGTCACCCACTCGTGCTGGGAGAATCTGCTCTCCTTTTACAGCCTGCCCTGACCTTGGCATTTTCAGGTGGCTACCCTAGGCACGGACGGGTCACAGCCCCATCATGCATTTCCAAAACTTCCCAAAGACAGTGCCCTTGATGATGGCAGATTACACACTGGGATACTTACCTGTAGTGCACCTAACCATGCATCAATACATTCAGTCCTGGTGAGTATACACACAGCTGACACAAGGGGTCAGGTCTGCACCTACACAAATGTTGTACTAACTGTGGCAGCTTTATGCCAATGTAACATGCATTGACATACATTTGTAGGGTAGACATGGCCTAAGCTGGATCCTGAAACAAAATGGTAACAAAAATCACTCTTACTCATTGAGTATTATGTCGTGCACTGCTTTAAAAAAAATGAGATTGTAAATAAGATTCTTCCTGTTTATACTTCTCTTTAAATGATATAATTTATTTTAATTTCATTTTTTAGGGAAAATAATAATTAAATCAGAAGGATTTTCTAAATCTACTAAAACCTTTATTTCTAGCAACATATCAAACAGCTTGGAAAACCCCCACTTTTTAACATTAAAATACACAAATGCCTAATAAAACATTACTTTTAAACAGGAAATCTTCACCTATGATTCTTGATTAAACTGAGCAATAAAAAATAATTTCAAAAGTTCAGCAGTAATGGTTAAAATGTAATTGATAACTACTCCCACATCAGTCTAACGTGGCAATTATATTTTGAACATAAACATTTTGAAATTACTAAGGGTATGTCTATACTGATGGCGGCAAAGTTGCCGCCATCAGATTGATCTTTCTGGATTGATTGAGCGGTCAGTGTAAACCCACTCAATTGATCAGGAAGTCAACACAGTAGATCCACCTCCTCAAGTGGCATAGCACTATGTCGACAGGAACACAGTTCCCGTCGGTGCAGTCTAGTGAAAACGGTGTGCAGAAGGGAAGCGCAACAGTCAACGGGAGTTATGCAAGCTACTCTGCGTAGCTTGTGTAACTCCCATCGACTACCGCCGAATTTCCAGATAAGTGTAGAAGTAATCCACACCAAAACACAAATTTATGACAACTTAGATTATTATCATTTACTAGCATGGTAAGACATGGCAGGCAGTTCATAAGAATGGTACGAAAATAAGTTTTACTAACCAGTTGCTCCAGATTGTTCAGACTTGTCCACATCATCATCATCAAAGTCATTGCCTTCTGAGGAGCATTATTCATAATGTTGTTTAATTCTGACAACCAGCTCTTCGTTGCACTCTTTACCTTTGGTGCATGTTCCTTTTTTTACCCAGGGCTACAGGAATTTCTTGAAAATATTTCCAAATATAGTCTTTTTTACAAACTGCGGCCCTGGCTTTTTCTTCCAATTCCCATGTTGAACTGGAGGCTGCATTCTAAAGAATGTTGTCCCTTCTCACAATGTCCTGCTTTAACACCGGTGTTGTTGTTCCTTTCTAGCTGCTCACTCTGCTCCTTCTCCCTTGCTACATAACTCCCTCACCTCTACCCCTAGAAAAACAAAAGAACTAGCTATCCAAGGCTTTGCTAGTGTACCCCCATGCCTTTTCTACTGCAGTGTTTTATTTGCTTAGAGACAGAGAGGAGGCAGTTGAGAAATTAATGGATTTCTGTTTGTTTGTGTGTGTGTCTGTCTGTATACACATGCAAGGAGGCAGAGCAAGGCCATTTACTTGAAGTGCCCAGAATCCTTCAGAAGCAAGGGCTGGTAGTTACTGGGCAGCTGTTTTTCCCATGAGCTGGAGAGTAAGTTTCCATGGTGGGTGGAGTCATAAATATTCATAATTTTGAAAACTGAGCCAGTCAGAGCTCAGCAAGGGAGAAACTATAAAATAGGAGCATGCAACTGCTCAGGTTAGTGGATGATCCTGATGGGACATGTGATGGTGATTACTGGGTCCCAACACTTGTGATGACTTTACCAATCTCTTGCCTGGTAGTACAGTCCGAGTCTCCCACAGAAACAAGCCCTTAATACAGTCTATGACCTTTTGTGACATTTATAAAGCTTGACCTAGATGTTTTTCCCCTGTTGGTTTCTTTGTATAGAAAATTAGCCTGTAACTCAAAGTTTGTGATAGAGGCTCATGGAGTCAGCATATTTATTTTTTATTTAAACGTTTTAGGCTATTATAATAAGTTTAGGCCTTAACATATTTTGTATTACATTCAGATTTCATTTTAAACAGGTTTATTTTAAAAAAAGAAAAAACTAATTGTAATTATATAAAAAAACTGATTTAAATTTTAAAGTCATCAATTTTTATCCTTGATTTACCTTGATTTAAACAATCTATTTTAATTTTGTTTTACATTTGTATTTTTCTTTAAAAAATAATTCAAATGGATTTTCATTGGTTGGCCACCATTAAAATGTGATTTGCAAGTAAATAAAGCCTTTACACAAAATTTGGTGCTACTTTTTTTACCTAGGAGGATACGCTATATGTGTATACATTGTATGTTAAGATATGTAATTGCATATATAACTTATTCAGATTAATAATTTTTATTTTGTTACTATATAAGAAAATGATGAATGTTGCGTTTATTACACTAATTTTCTACTTGTGATATGTGTTAAGCTCTATTTGGGTGAAAATTGGAATTAAATTAAGATGCACAAAAACAACATTTTAATTTTTTATTAGTTAATTAAAACTATCTTAAGTGTGCTGGATAGACAAGAAAAGTTTATGCAAACATGTTTTGCAGTTAAAGATAACTGATTTATTAAGATAAGGAAGAACTATCTATAGTTAGTGAATTTAACTGATTTTTTTCTGGTCACCATGTCCTCCATGATTTTAGAACTAGTAGATATCCTCTCACATTTTGTTTTTTATTCATAGATGGGAAGAGATAAACAAACTTCCCTGCTGCTTCAACTCTTCTTTGGTATCTTAACTTTGAATGAACTAGTTATTGAACTGAACTAGTTGAATACATTGAAGTGAAGAAAATATTCTCTCTGCACCTGCAGAAGAGGCTAAACACACTCTGGTTCCAGGTGGTTAGCCAATGATTTTTTACCAGTGTAGTGGTTTGATTTTCTTTTAAAAACTTCAGTAGCAAACATGTACTACTTAATATTATTTTTTTGTTTTAATTTAAATGATTTAACAGATTACAGTAATCTTATGCCTTAATATAGGTTATCATAATTTCAAATAGGTTGATTTTTAAAACTGAAAATGATTTAATTGAAATAAAAATTCAGTTTAAATAAAAACAAAACAAAACACCTCTTTATTTTTTAATTGATTTTTATCCACCCTATAATGAAGTTTAGTAACTTGCTCAAGGCCACAGAGGAAATCTGTATCGGAACCAGGATTAAACTCTAATTCCTGGCTCTCAGGCTTATGTTCGAACACACCTCTTATTCTCATCTGCCTCCATCAGACGATATAAATTTAACACACAAAGAGTTTAGAGAGTCATACTATTAACGTTGTCAATGACAGTAGGGTTGCACAGATGTTAGAGAACAGAATATGTCCTGCAGAATCTTTTTTACCGGTGATGAGTGAGATGGAGAAAACCCAAGTTTGGTTGGGGAAGGAGAGAACACCTTTTCACTTGTAAACTGAGAATGTTTGATACTTCAATTATTGGATGTAAATATGGAACCTCACTATTTGACATTTAGTCATTTTTCAGAGCAAAACTGGCCTTTACCATGTAGATGATCTGTACACTTGGTTGCTTTTACACTGCAAGAAGTGTGATTGTTGTCTTTACTTTGTATTAGTCAATTTTGATCTTGAAAATGAACTGATTTTTTTATTGATGCATCTAAAGACCTATTCAACACTCTTTTAGGTACACAAAACTTGGCTATGCAGGAAATACAGAACCACAGTTCATTATTCCGTCATGTAAGTAACTTTTGCCCCAGCTTCTGATGTATAAAGTTATTCATGAAAGTGATGACTAATAAATAATTTTGCTTTCCAGTTCTTAACTCACCTTCCCAGGTCTCTTATCCATATGGGAAGGAATATTCACTATATCTGCATCTTTGGCTAAGGCATAGCTAACGGGAATTGCAGCCTTTCTGCAATTGGCTAGGATTGTTCCTCATTAAATCAGCTTCTGGTTGCTATGACTAAAATGAAGATATCTCTAGTCCCATTTCCTTTCTATCTCCATTTGTTTTTCTGCCAGGACTCTGACTTAGACAGAACACAAGCTCTTTCCTCTCTACCTGACAGCGTGATTACAACTTGGGTAATATGTAGGAGGCATCCTGAGGTACTGAAATGCAGGTACTACCTGGCAGCAGTGTGTATCCATCTTTATGCTGCCTGGAACTCTAGACAGAGTAAAAAACAAATATTAAGTAACATTGTCCATGGCTGGAAACCCTATACAGTATACGCCTGTTTATCTGAACTTCCGCTTTATACGAACCATTTCCTTGTCCCACAGCATGAGATACAGGAGATATATGCCCTCTGCAGCATCTCATGCTGGGGGACAAGGAAGGGATTCAGACAATGTGGAGGTTTGAATAATAGAGCAGAGACTCCCTGCCGGTACTGTGAGGAGAGAGAGGAGGACAAACTCCTGGCTGCAGGGGTGGGGCGAGGGGTGGCACCCAGCTGCTGAATGGCTCCTGCAGCAGCAAAGGGAGCCTACTGCAGCCTCATTGTCATGGGAGTCAGTGAGCCGGGTCATGACAGTGGAGCTGCAGAGGGCTGACTGCGCTGCTGCAGGGCTGATGATATCTGATCCCTGCAAGTGCAAGGTGTGGGGAGAGGCTGCAGTCCTGGCGGTGCAGAGCCGAGACCCCGGTCAGTACTGTGAGGAGGACTAAGAGCTCCTGGTTGCAGGGCAGGCCACCCTGTAGCTGAGTGGCTTCTGCCCTCTCAGTTATCTGAGTAAAATCCATATCCCCCATGCTATTCAGATAATCAGGTGTATACTGTATTCACTTTTTGTGATGCATCGTCTCTTAGCGTGTTATTAAATGGTCTCATTATTTGGATCTGTTACCTATTTTTTTATTGACCGATATTCACACCAAAAATATTCGTCTAAATTTAATACCTTTCTAAACTCCATTGATTTTAGTAGTTCTTTATTTCAGTAAGGTCTAGTAGACTTGTATATTATACTTAAAAACTTTAGTATGGACTACATACTACTTTAAATTTCAGGTGATAATTGTGCTTCTGCTGTTTTTGAAAAGGTTTATAGAACTTTGTTTGGTTAACAACATCTAGTTTTCTAATGTCCACAGTATTTTTTTTTTGCCTGTCTTGAATGCTGACTTTTTTGGATAGATGCTATAAGATAAGGAAATATCATATAAACCCAGAGCTCCAAGGAAGTAACTGGGGAAGCTCACTCTACCAGATGTTTTGTGGGGTTTTGAGTGTGTTTCTGAAAGAAGTTTTCAAACTCTCAAGAAGCTCTTCATCCTAATACAGTTAGAAGCACTCTTAAGTGATTGTTCTATATACAGTACTGCCTGTTCTCCACTATAAGTGGTTGAGTGTGTGATTCTGGCTCACTGAAACAAGATTGTAAATAAACAGGCTACAATTTTACAGTAGTTTATTCTGTTTTTATTTGTAGTTTGCCCTAGATTTCTTGCTGCTTAATCTTTCTGCCCACACCAACCTTCTGCTAGTGATTTTAGTGATAGTTGCCTCCTGCTAATAGCAAGCATAAATGTCTCAATAGGCTTCCCCATAGGGCTGCAAATTGATTTTTTTTCTACCAGCCAGAATAATGGCTCAGTAATTTAATGTTTCAGAATATTTTCTTCATTCTCCCACTGCCTCCCTCTTATCCTTTTTTCTTAAGTCTCCAACTTGCCTGATATACTGAGACCCAGAAAAACCTGTTATTTCCTCACTTCAAGAGTGCCTACTGGATTGGAAATCCAAAAATATACAGCTCTATTGAGCGCTGTAATTTATAATAGGGTAAATTTTTAAAGTGGGGTGGGGGATTTGGTCACAACTCTCACTGATGTTAATTGGAGATGAGTGACCAAATTCCCTGCACTGCACTGAAAATGTACCCTTAACATGTTGGTGTGTCATCTTATCACTTCCTACATTCCGATCTTTATTTTTGAGAAAAGAAGCTTTCAGTGCTTTATTTAAAGCAGGAAAGGGAAACACGTAACACCTCACATTGTTCTATGTTCAGATAAAGAGTTTCATTTTTAATATTCTTTTGTGATGGATTTTTATTTATTTATTTAGGTATTGCAATCAGAGAGTCAGCAAAAGTAGGCGACCAAGCCCAGAGGAGAGTAATGAAGGGAGTTGATGATTTAGACTTTTTCATAGGAGATGAAGCCATAGATAAACCTACCTATGCTACAAAGGTAAGAATATATAACAAAGCTTTAAGCATCCTTCAGAAATTTTTTGAAATGACTCTTTATTTTTTTCATTATTGTAGATTATTTCAAAACTTCTTGACAGCCATTTAAATAACCACTTATAGTTATCTGAAATTTGTTATCATTAAGTATACTAGTAATTGCAGTTGCAGAATGAAATGATTGAATTTAGTTGGCTTCAATTTAGCAAGTGCAAATTTTGGTTGGTTAGTCTTTTTTAAAATAGTTGTTCTACCAATACTTTACAGTCAATGACTGATCCATCTTGTGAGGGTCCAGTAATATAATGCAGTTTATTTTCCCCAGTAATGTCAGTAGCTTATAGTCTCAGACTATAAGGTCAGAAGGGACCATTATGATCATCTAGTCTGACCTCCTTCACAATGCAGGCTACAGAACTTCACACACCCATTCCTGTAATAGACCCCTAACCTAAGACTGAGTTATTGAAGTCCTCAAATAATGATTTAAAGACTTCAAGGTACAGAGACTCCACCAGTAAGTGGCCTGTGCTCCATGCTGCAGAGGAAGGCAACTCCCTCCCCCCAAGGCTTATGTCAATCTGCCCTGGGGGAAAATTCCTTCCCAACCACAAATATGATGATCAGTTAAACTCTGAGCAGGTGGCCAAGACTCACCAGCCAGACCCCAAGAAAGAATTTTCTGTAATAACTCAGAACCCACCCCATTTAACATCCCTTCACATGCCATTGGGCATATTTACCGCTAATAATCTAAGATCAGTCAATTGCCAAATTAGCCTGTCCCATTACACCATTCCTTCCATAAATTTATCAAGCTCAGTCTTGAAGTCAGCTAGGTTTCTTGCCCTCCACTGCTCCCCTTGGAAGCTGTTCCAGAACTTCACTCCCCTGATGGTTTGAAACCTTCATCTAATTTCAAGTCTGAACTTCCTGATGGCCAGTTTATATCCATTTGTTCTTGTGTCCACATTGGTGCTGAACTAAAATAGCTCCTCTCCCTTCCTAGTATTTATCCATCTGATGTATTTATAGAGAGCAATTATATCTCCCCTTAGCCTTCTTTTGATTAGGCTAAACAAGCCAAGCTCTTTGAGTTCTTCTCGAAAGGCAGGTTTTCCATTCCTTGGATCATCCTAGTAGTCCTTCTCTGCACCTGTTCCAGTTTGAATTCATCTTTCTTAAACATGGAGACCAGAACTGCACACAGTATTCCAGATGAGGTCTGGCCAATGCCTTGTATAATGGAACTAACACCTCCCTATCTCTACTGGAAATACCTCGCCTGATGCATCCTAAGACCGCATTAGCTTTTTTCACAGACCCATCACATTGGTGGTTCATAGTCATCCTGTGATCAACCAATACGCCGAGGTCCTTCTCTTCCTCTGTCACTTCCAACTAGTTTATAGCAAAAGTTCTTATTAGTCCCTAAGTGCATGACCTTGCACTTTCCACTATTAAATTTCATCCTATTTCTATTACTCCAGTATACAGGGTCAACCAGATCTTGTATGATATCCTGGTCTTTCTCTGTATTAGCAATACCTCCCAACTTTGTATCATCTGCAAACTTTATTAGCACACTCCTACTTTTTGTGCCAAGATCAGTAATAAAAAGTTTAAATAAGATTGGTCCCCAGACCGATCCCTGAGGAACTCCACTCTAGTAACCTCCCTCCAGCCTGACAGTTCACCTTTCAGTATGACTTGGTGTAGTCTCCCCTTTAACCAGTTCCTTATCCTTCCAATTTTCATATTAATCCCCATCTTTTCCAATTTAACTAATAATTCCCCATATGGAACTGTATCAAATGCCTTACTGAAATCTAGGTAAATTAGATCCATTGCATTCCCTTTGTCTAAAAAATCTGTTATCTTCTCAAAAAAGGAGATCAGGTTGGTCTGGCATGATCTACCTTTTGTAAAGCCATGTTGTATTTTATCCCAATTACTGTTAACCTCGATGTCCTTAACTATTTTCTCTTTCAGAATTGTTTCCAAGACCTTGCATACTACTAAGATCAAACTAACAGGCCTGTAATTATCCCCAGATAGTTCCTATTTTTAAGAAAGGGAAAAAAATTATGTTAGCAATTCTCCAGTCATACGGTACAACCCATGAGTTTACAGATTCATTAAAAATCCTTGCTAATGGGCTTGCAATTTCACATGACAGTTTCTTTAATATCCTTGGATGGAGATTATCCGGGCCCTCCAATTTAGTCCCATTAAATGGTTCAAGTTTGGCTTCTACCTTGGATATGGTAATTTCTACCTCCATATCCTCAAACCCATTAGCCCCTCCTCCCACTATCCCTAAGCTCTTCATTAGCCTCATTAAAAACTGAGGCAAAGTATTTGTTTAGATATTGGGCCATGCTTAGATTATCCTTAACCTCCACCCCTCCTCAGTGCTTAGTGGTCCCACTTCTTTTTTTGTTTTCTTCCTGTTTATATGGCTACAGAACCTTTTACTATTGATTTTAATTCCCTTTGCAAGGTCCACCTCTACCTGGCTTTTTGGCACTTCTCACTTTTTCTCTACATGTTCTGACTTCTAAAAGGTGGCTTTCCCTGCTGAACCCTCCCATCTTTCACTCCGTGTAGGCTTTCTGCTTTCTCTTAATCACCTATCTGAGATGCTTGCTCATCCAGCTTGGTCTACATCCTTGCCCATGAATTTTTTCCCTTCCTTGGGATGCAGGCTTCAGATAGTTCCTGCAACTTTGACTTGAAGTAATTCCAAGCCTCTTCCACCTTTAGATCCATGAGGTCTTCAGCCCAGTCCACTTCCCTACCTAATTCCCTTAATTTTTTAAAGTTAGCCCTTTTGAAATCAAGGACCCTAATCACAGATCTATTTTTGTTTATCCTTCCATTTAGTTTGAACTAAATTAGCTCATGGTTGCTCAAACCAAGGTTGTCCCCTACAACCAGTTCTTCTACGAGATCCTCACTACTCACCAATACCAAATCTAAAATGGCATCCCCTCTTGGTTCAGAAACTATTTGATGAAGGAATCTGTCAGCTATCACATCCAGGAAAATCTGGGCTCTATTATTATTACTAGCACTAATCTTCCAGACTATATCTGGGAAATTTAAATCTCCCATAATCACACAGTTCCCAGTATAATAGTATTTACTTAATTAAAAACATTAAGGAGGTCTCTCCATATCCAGATCGGATCCCGGTGGTCTGTAGCACACCCCAAGCACTATCCCGGGGAAGCTCTAGTAGCTTTCTTCCCCAATGTGATTTTTGCCCAGACAGACTCTGTCTTATCCATTGCATCACTTCTAATTTCTGTGCAGTCTACTTCATCATTGATATACAATGCTACTCCACCACCTTTGCCTTTATTTCTGTCTTTCCTAAACAGCACATATCAATACCTGTATTCAGTCATGACTACTATTCAACCATGTTTGTTATCCCTATAATATCTGGTTTCACTTCCGCTACCAGTAGCTCTAGTTCCTCCATTTTGTTACCCAGACTCCTTGCATTGGTGTACGAACATCTTCATTTTTGCTGTTTGGCTTCGCTCACATTCCTTACATGATTTGCCACAGTCATTCTACCGCCAGTATCACATATTAGACTGGTATCTACACCACCCTTCCTCTTCATGTGCATTCGCTTACCCACTGCTGTATCCTTTCCTATTTCATTTTCCTCCTTCTCAATGTTAAAATCAGGCGTGGAGATCACCCAGGCATCTCCCAACCATCTCCCCCAAATTCCTAGTTTAAAACTCTCTTAATCAGTTGTGCCAATGTCCATCCTAGAAGTCTATTGCCCTCCCTGTTCAGGTGAAGTCCATCCCAAGAGAACAGTCGTCTGCCCATGAATGCCTCCCTGTGGCCATACATCCTAAAGTCTTTCTTATAGCACCACTGCCTGAACCATCTGTTGATCATCATAATCTTGTCATGCCTTTGTTGTCCTCCCCTAGGGACACACAGAATTCCACTGAAGATCACTTGAGCTTCCATTTCCGTAAGAGTCTTCCCCAGCCTGGCAAAGTCTCCCTTGATTTGTTCCAGTGAGAATCTAGCCGTATCATTTGGTCCCACATGAAGGACAATCAGTGGATTCTTTCCCACTCCCACTAGGATCCTCTTCAGTCTGAGGTCCACATCTCATATCCTAGCACTGGGCAGACAGCACACCTTTCTGTTCTCTGGATCAACTCTGGTTAGAGACCTGTCTGTTCTTCTCGGGAGGGAGTCCCCAATCACGTAAACTGGCCTTTTCCTGGCAATGTTGTGATTCGGTGGCCTCTCCTCTGTTCTTTCTGGCTGCAAGTCCTCTCGTATTTTATTCTCCCTTTCAATTTTCTGCAACCTATCCTGGATCCCCTGGGACTCTTTTTTGGTGGTATCTCCATTGGTTCATCCACTCTTTGTGTAGGACTAGCTGCTCTTCTCTTCTTCCTTGCCCCTCTCCACCTTGTTACCACTTGCTGTGCTCCGTCTTCATTTTCCAACTCCGCAAAACTGTTCTTGAACTCTGTTTCTCCTTCACTAGCCCGTCTTTTCCTCTGCCTGCTTCTCATAGTCACGTGCTTCCACTGGCCACTTTCCTCACCCACCAGTCTCCCCTCAGAGTTCTTTGATCCTGCTACCATCTGCAGGCTTTTCCCTTCAACCTCCTCATGCCTTTGCTCCATCATCTGCTCAAATCCTCTTCTAAACTCAACCAGAGTGTCCACCTGCATCTCCAAGTCCAGATTCTTCTCTTCCATCAGCTCTATCAGACAGCACTTCATACAAACAAAGCTGATTTCTGGGACCTCCTCCAGCTGTACATCCCGCAGCTCCCACATCCAGTTATCTTCATTGTTTCTTCTACTGCTTGGGTCACTGCCACTGCTGCCTCTGTATCTGGCATAGCTTCCTCACTTATGACCTGTCAGTGAGAGACAACAACACGGACAGACACCCCACCAAAACAAACCCCCAATGAGCACCACAATACCAGAACCCTCCCCAAACTTTCCTGTTTATAGTTCTGTTTGCTGGCTCCTGTGCTGCTGCAGCTGTGTTGCTGCCTGATTGGATGGCTTCCTTTATAGGCCCCCTAATTATGGAAGTCCCATCCCCAATCAGGCTCAGCTGCTCTGAGTTCCGCCCAGTACCATTCCCTGCAAACTGGGGGGGGGGAAGGGTGGGCGGCGAGGAACCACCAAACACAAAAACCCAACCACAATAAAAGGAACAAACTTACAACTCCCACAAAACTCACTCACTACCCCTAAGGACCAGGGCTTGTAGCTGAAGTACACATAGATGCCAAATTTTTTTATTTCCTCTTGTTGAAAATTACGTTGGACCTATATTAATGATAAAATGACTGACTATTTTGGTGCTGATCAGTTTGCTATGAGAAATGTCAGAACATGTCCCCGGCCCCTTTGCACAGGGTCATTCTATAAGCCTGTTTCTCTGTGAGTCAGATTTTCTTTTTCCTGTAAAGGACCCTTTTCTGAGAGGTATTAATAAAGTAAGGTTTACATAGGTTAGGTTAGTGTTTATGGTTCTTATAGAAGATATTAGGATTTTACTTCTCATGTTCATTGTATTGTTACCTGCTGGCTTGTATGCTGACATGATTTAAAATGTTGGCATACCTATGTTCTCTTGCTTCAGTGGCCTATACGACATGGTCTTGTTGAAGACTGGGATCTCATGGAGAGATTCATGGAGCAAGTCATTTTTAAATATCTACATGCTGAACCTGAGGATCATTATTTTTTAATGGTTAGTAATGGAACTTCGTAAGAAAATGCTTCCACAAATGGGAGATTCTATAATTGTGCTGGATAACATTCCAAGCACAAGTAGGTTTTAGTATACTTCTGAAGCAGGCTTCTTGTCTTTTGGCTTTAAGCTTCGGATGGCTTGATTGAATTACAGATGCTGCTTAAAATAATTGGCTGATTTTAGTCCAACAAAATAAAGCATTACAGTGAAATAGGGGGAAATGTCACTTAGCAATATGCTGTATGTTAGCAATCATGTGCACAATTATGTATTACCTTCTGTGAAAGGTTTCTTTTGAAGAAGAAATTAGTTACCTAATGCAAAATGCTTTTTTAAATCAGTGGTTTTGCATAAGAGGATATAAATATAAAGAATACATAATTCATAGCTGGATTTATTAAAAATAAGACTGCTGTTAAGTAGCTAAGGTCTCAAATTAGATCAACCTTGAAACTTGTTCACCACTAAACAACAAGTTGTTTACATGAATTGTTTGGAAAATTTATTACACTAAGTAGTTGTATGCAAGCAGATTTCCTTGTTTACATGGAATCCTGCAAAACAATCTGATTTTAGTTTATTTTAAAATTAATGCAGATTCTTTCATCTATTTTCCGTGGTAGTCCATCCCCTTTCACTTAGAAGCTGGATGTGAAGAATCTTTAGAGGTTAAGTCTGCTCCCTATACATAATGCAGATTATTCCTTATACACCAATCCTGCAAACACACATACACTGTGTTTAACTTTATTATGGTGAGTAGTCCTGTTGAGATCAACGGGACCACTTACAGTAGGAAACTTAGGCAATTACGTGAATGCTTGCAGGATCAATGTCTTACTCTGGATATGTTTCCTCATTCTCGTACCCCTTACATGTACTTGTATGTCAAAGTCACAATACTTATGGCCACAATATGCAATTTCTCTTCACATGTCTGAAACCAAATTTTTCTAATTAATCAGTAATTTTTAATAATTGCTTTTTCAAAGAAACATTAACAACCATGTTGTGGAGGGTTGGGCATGTGTCTACCTGCCAAAGAGTAAATGGATCAGATTTGTTTACCTGGGGCTTATTTGAGACTCTTGAGTGCACTCAAAAATTGAAAAATTGGGTTACTGCTGCACCAGGAGCCAAGTTTGATAAAGGCGTGAACTGCATTAGAGATTTAATAAGGTGACTTTTCCTTACAGACAGAACCTCCACTGAACACTCCAGAAAACAGAGAGTATCTTGCAGAAATCATGTTTGAATCTTTTAACATACCAGGACTTTACATTGCTGTTCAGGTGAACAAAGTGAATCTATACTTCTAAAGTACAGTATAGCTGGAGTATGTATGGTCTTCTGTAAGCATACTCCTAAAATGTTTGAAGCAGTATCTTCTAAGATTATCTGTTAACATGTTCTATCCATATCTAAATATTGACTTTTTCTTATCTAGGCAGTGTTGGCCTTAGCTGCATCTTGGACTTCACGGCAGGTTGGCGAACGTACATTAACAGGAATAGTCATTGACAGTGGTGATGGAGTAACACATGTAATTCCTGTGGTAGGATGCAGTTTAAAATCTTAAACTATTTATAGGAGTGTGAGAGTTTCCTTTGTCTTCAGTTAAAAGACCAGTTTTATTTTTGTCTGGATTTTGTGGAGATTAATGTGGCACTGTGGAGGAGGAGAGGAGATTGGGGGAAAGCAATGTATATATAATGTGATAAGATAAAGGGACACGGTCATCTTAATTTTAGGATCAAAATATAGATAATGCAAATAGAAATTTCTGCAATAGAGGATAGAATCATGGAATCATAGGACTGGAAGGGATCTCATGAGGTCATCTATTTGAGTCTCCTGCACTTATGGCAGGACCAAGCATTATCTAAACCATCATTGACAGGTGTTTGTCTAACTTGCTCTTAAAAATCTCCAGTGATGGAGATTCCACCGTCTCCCTAGACAATTTATTTCAGAGCTTAACTACCTGTCAGGAAGCTTTTCCTATTGTCCAACCTAAACCGCCATTGCTGCAATTTAAACTCATTGCTTCTTGTCCTATCTTCAGAGGTTAAGGAGAACAAATTTACTCCCTCTTCTTTGTAACAACCTTTTTTTATATTCTTAAAAATTGTTATCATGTCCCCCCTCAGTCTTCTCTTTTCTAGATTAAACAAACCCAATTTTTCCCTCATAAGTCATGTTTTCTAGATCTTTAGTCGTTTTTATTGCTATTCTCTGGGCTTTCTCCAGTTTGTCCACATCTTTCCTGAAATGTGGCACCCAGAACTGGACACAATACTCCAGTTGAGGCCTAATCAGTGCAGAGTAGAGTGGAAGAATTACTTCTAGTGCCTTGCTTACAAGGCTCCTGCTAATACATCCTGCTAATAGAATGATGTTTGCTTTTTTTTTTTTTTTTTTTTTTGCAACAGTGTTAGACTGACTCATATTTAGCTTGTAATCCACTATGGCCTCCAGATCCCTTTCCATAGTATTCCTTCCTAGGTAGTCATTTCCCATTTTATATATGTACAACTGATTGTTCCTTCCTAAGTGTAATACTTTGCATTTGTCCTTATTGAATTTCATCCTATTTACTTCAGACCATTTCTCCAGTTTGTTCAGATCATTTTGAATTTTAATCCTATCCTCCAAATCACTTGCAACTCCCCTCCCCAGCTTGATATAATCTATAAGTGCACTCTCTATGCCATTATCAAAATAATTGATGAAGATATTGAACAGAACTGGACCCAGAACTGATCCCTGCGGGACCCCACTTGATATGCCCTTCCAACTTGATTGTGAACCATTGATAACTACTCTCTGGGAACGGTTTTGCAACTAGTTATGCAACCACCTATAGTAGCTCCATCTGGGTTGTATTTCCCTAGTTTGTTTATGAGAAGGTCATGTGAGACAGTACCAAAAGCCTTACTAAAGTCAAGATATACCACATCTACTGCTTCCCCCTCATCTGAAAGGCTTGTTACCCTGTCAAAGCTATCAGCTTGGCTTGATGTGATTTGTTCTTGACAAATCCATGCTGACTGTTACTTATCACCTTATTATTTTCTACATGTTTGCAAATTGATTGCTTAATTAGTTGCTCCATTATCTTTCCGCATACTGAAGTTAACATGACTGAAGTTAACATTCCCTGAGTTGTCTTTATTTCCCTTTTTATAGATTGGCACTATATTTGCCCTTTTCCAGTCCTCTGGAATCTCTCCCATCTTTCATAATTTTTCAAAGATAATTGCTAATGGTTCAGATATCTCCTCAGTCAGCTCCTTGAGTATTCTAGGATGTAGTTCATCTGGCCCTGGCTACTTGAAGACATCTAACTTGTCTAAATAATTTTTAATTTGTTCTTCCCCTATTTTCACCTCTGATCCTATCTCATTTTTACTGGCCATTCACTATGTTAGATATCCAATTGCTACTAACCTTTTTGATTAAAACTGAAATAAAAAAGTCATTTTGCACTTCTGCCATTTCCACATTTTCTGTTTATTGTTCCTTCCCCCCTCATTGAATAACAGGCCTACCCTGTCCTTGGTCTTCCTCTTGCTTCTAATATATTTGGAGAATGTTTTTCTTGTTACTCTTTGTCTTTAGCTAGTTTAATCTCGTTTTGTGCTTTGGCCTTTCTAATTTTGTCCCTACATACTTGTGTTATTTGTTTATATTCATCCTTTGTAATTTGATCTAGTTTCCACTTTTTGTAGGACTCTTCTTTGAGTTTCAGATCATTGAAGATCTGGTTAAGCCAATGTGGTCTCTTGCCATACTTCCTATCTTTCCTGCGCAGTGAGATAGTTTGCGCTTGTGCCCTTAAAAATGTCTATTTGAAAAACTGCCAATTCTCTTGAACTGTTTTTCTTCTTAGACTTGCTTCCCATGGGATATTAACTACCAACTCCCTAAGTTTATTAAAGTCTGGTTTTTTTAAATCCATTTATCTTTATGGTACTGTTTTCCCTCCTACCATTCCTAATCACTTTCATGAAATACAAATATATAATTTCTATGTAAATAGAAATATGTATTTATATGTCAATATAAATCAGATTTAAAAAATGTTCAACTTTAGAGTGGTGATACTGATACGAAATATCAGTGTTTTTCAAATGAGTCTTGACAAATGTGGTTATGTTAGTTGTGGAAAAAATTGAAATCCAAGTTCATTAAACACCATTACAGCTTTTTCTTTGGGATCAATAAGAACTGCCATACTGGGTCAGACCAATGGTCCATCTAGCTCGGTATCCTCTTCTTCTGACAATGGCCAATGCCAGATGCTTCAGAGAGAATGAACAGAGCAGGGCAAATATTGAATGATCCATCCCCTGTCGGCCACTCCCAGCTTCTGGCAGTCAGAGGCTTGGGGCAGAGTTCCTCAAAGTGTGGGGCACACCCGCCTGGCGGGAGGGCATGGAGGGAGTGCCACCCAGCCCCATTCTGCCCCAAGCACTGGGCCTTGCTGCGGCCTCTGCCTCAGCACCCAGCCCAGCCTCAACCCCGTACCCTGTTGTGGCCTCGGCCCATGGCTGCAGCGCCCGGCCTCAGCTCCCCCGATCCTCCCGGCTGTGGCGCCCGATCCTGGCCATGGCACCTTTCTCCTCCTCCCCTTCCTTCCCCCCTCCCTTCTAGCCTTGGCATCTTATATAGTCTCATTGCAAAATAAGAGTTAAACTTTACTGTTTCTTGTATATACAGAATTTTTTTTTTGTTGCTCATACTAATGAAGGCCATGAAAAAGGAGTTACTATGCCTATTGGAATTCCTATTCTTGTATAAATCCTGTCCACACATCCTTTTGTATCCACATTTTTCCCATGTCCAAGTGGCTCAATATTTGTTAAAGCTGCTCAAAACTGGAAAGTTGGTCAGTGTGGTGGATATCCTTACAGGATGGAGAGGTGATTTCATCTTTGCCTGGATGTGTAGCATGTTTCTATATGTTGAGTTCCATATCCAAACAGTGTTTGGTTGGACGTTTGCATAATATTCTCTTTCAAATATGGTGGTATTTCCTCATGGTACTGTCTTATTATTTAGAGTACTCTTTACTTATTGACACAAAGGCAAGCTTATATAAACAGGGAATATGCAACTAGTCAATTTCTAATTGTCTAAACCTCTGAGGATACAAAGATGTAATAATTCTTTATGCACTCTAATTTCTGTTCCAATTACGGCATCGAGTATATTTGTGAAACAGGTAATCTGAATGACATGTAAGTACTGAAATATAATCTAGTGCAGAGGGGCTCCATGAAAATTTTTAATCTTATTGCATGTTGGTAGTTATCTGCACCCTGCAGTATTTGCTATACAGTACTTAAAATGGGAAATGTTGGAAACAATAGTAGCTTGTCATACAAAGTAGTAAATGGCCATTGTTGTGGTTACTATTACTGGCTATGGCCAGTATTACCTCTGATAACCCTTTTCCCCTGTTCCTTTTCTCTTGTTTTTACTCATTGCTTTTTTCAGGATGCATTTAAAGACATCACTTTTCTTTACCGTGCTTATTGGCCACTTTTCCTTCCCTTTAATACCTCTTGTTATTTCTTCAGTATTTTTATAACCTTTTTTCCTTCTCTATCCATTTTTCAATCTCCCCTGCATGAGGACACCTGCTTTCTCTTCTCATGAGTACTTTTTGGCTTTGTAGATCATTCCTGAAAAAGACCTCATGGTTTGAATGTCTCTATCTTCAGCATTCATTTAAGATTATCCTTTTTCTCATCTTTATTTTACATCATTGCTGATGCTTGTATTAGATATCATTAAGCAGCATCAGTTCTGCAAACAGTACTTAAGGGACTTAGAAGGTAGCATCCAGCATTATAAGGGTTTACAAATTTGAGGTCATTTTGAAAGGTGCCAAAGTTTCACTTTTAGTTTAAAAAAAAATTAAACTCTGAAGTTGCTGGGTAAAATTGAACACTATATTCTGCTGTCAACTATTGGTACTTCATATATCAGCTTTTATTAAGCATTTTTTTCCTCCATAGGCAGAAGGTTATGTAATTGGAAGTTGCATCAAACACATCCCTATTGCAGGTAGAGATATTACATATTTTATTCAGCAGCTCCTAAGAGAGAGGGAGATGGGAATTCCCCCTGAACAGTCCCTTGAGACTGCAAAAGCCATAAAGGTAAAAATTTGATGTGAAATTTACCTTGCTTTTAAGAAAGGTGGATTTTTGTTCTTTTGTGTGGTTGTTTTTTTAACACATTGCTAGTGGCCCTTTTTACATATACAAATATAGAAACTGTCTATCTATACTTTCCTTTCTGTTTAAATTCTTCACAAAATGAGGGTGGTGAAGAAGCATAAGAGGAAGCAAAGAGAAATATGAATCACTATCAAACAAGGCTTTTCTTTCAAATTAATGTGTATGTGTTTTAAAAGTGAAACTGGCGTTTGATTCAGGCTTTAGAATTTGCTTCAAATTTGAATTATGCTAATTAAGAAAATTCTCCATAAAACCTCCACCTCTGAGTCTTGCATATTTTGTGTAGTATCATTGGGTTGATCACCTAATTCTGCTCCTGCAGTGCAATTCTTTCAGAGACCCAACAATTTCAGTGACATTACTTGCAAAGTAAGGAGTTTGCCAGTGTGGAGCCCCACTGAAATCAATGGGGTCTTGTGCATCTCCTTGCAGGATTGAGGCCTTACATAATAAATTGGTAATATTTTTCCTGAACAGCCTGTTCCTTAAGAATAAGGTTAGAATTGTAGGAACAGTATTTACCAAATATGAACCTTAAGTTCATAGATTTAGGTCTTGCTTTTGAGTCTCCAATTAAGTAATTTTCACTCTTTTCCTGAAATATTCCTTACAGCATTTAATAATTATGTATGATAAGTTTAGGCAACTTTTAATGCATGGTATTTCTTTACAGGAAAAATATTGTTACATTTGCCCTGACATAGTAAAAGAATTTGTAAAGTATGATGTAGATCCACAAAAATGGATCAAACAGTACACAGGCATCAATGCGATCAACAAAAAAAAGTTCATTATAGATGTTGGTTATGAGAGGTTTCTTGGACCTGAAATTTTCTTTCATCCTGAGGTAAGAATGACAGTGCCTAGCATTACATACTTTTTTTTCTGTAAAAAAAGTATAATATAATTCTTGATGCAAGAGCACCACCTTGTGGAAATTATAAATACCAGTAAGTCTTGTCTGAGAGGGCTGGATGCCTTGCAAGTTAATATATGCACAGAATAATGCTGGTGGAAAACTGCCTAATTTTTTGTTTTTCCTCTGGAACTGTATAATATCTAAACCTTTCAGTTCTTCAGAAACACAAACTAAAACAAGAAAAGATTAACTAAAATCTCAGATCTTGACTGAGGCTTTTTTCTGTTTTTTAAATACTAGTTTTAAGTAGCCAACTTCATTAATTATATACAGCATATTTGGTTGTATAGTCAACTCCTTTGAATATCACTCCTGCTTACAGCAATTTACCAGAAGTAATATTTTAATTCTTGGACACTTACATTTGAAGTACCTTTTAGATAAGGAAACTTCAGTTAACAGATCCTATTATATGACTCACCTTGTAAAACTGAAGACCAAATTGATTCCTGAATCAAATCTCTTGAAATTGGCTATCATTAAACAGGTCTGAGTATATTTAAAATTACCATCGATTGTATAAGCGTATCTCACGTCATGATGTTTCCCACCCAACAAACAAACTCACTCCCTCATCTACCCTCCCACTCACCAGCAAGTAGCTCAGTTGCAAGAGCTGCAGCGAGAAGGCAGGCTCCTGCAGGATACCCTGGGGCAGGGGAAAGAACCCAGTTTATATGACTCAGGTGGATGGCTTGTGGGGTAAGGAGTAGGAAGGAGAAGGAAGCAGAGATGCTTACCTTTCTTCCAAGGAGATAGCCTGTGCTGTGTATCCTATAGGCAGTAGATAGGCTCCTGCAGAAGACCCTGGATCAGGGAAAAGGACATGATCAGTATGTTGAACTTGTGTTAAACAGCTTAATCTGAAGAAATAACTGAACTCAGAAAGGAAAGGGATGGAAACTCTCTGGCTGGAAAGTGTTTTCTGGTGCATGGGCCAGTGAGTTAGCCCACCAGCTTAACGTCATGGACTGTACTGCAGTGACTGTAGACATTGGTAAAGATCTATCCATCCTGAAAGCAGAACACTCTTCCTGCTGGATGTATCTCATTCAGAGCTCCTATAGGGTATACAGAAGTTTTTTTTGACATCCAAACTTTAAAAACAGAAAACCCAGAATCCTTTCAGCATCTGTGCGAATGCTGCTTGTTTGGTGTAAAGTCAATCATGAACAAAATTGGAAAGATACCAAACATACAGCTCTAGAACCAAGCTGCAGCATGAACAGGAAAGAATAAAATAATGCTGGCTATTGGCAGTCATGGAGATCTGGAACTGACAGATATCTAAGGAGGGGGAAAACCACAGGTGCAAAATATGGGGGGAATGTAAGGTAACAGCTATATCCATCCCCATTAAAGAAAAGTTAGTCATCTTGTTTAATTAATATGACTCGAATGTTACTAATGTATGTCACCAAAAACTGTTGTCATTGGAAGGGAAGGTTGGCCCGTATGGGAATCTCTGAGATGTGATCCACAATATGAAAAGGTTTTGACCTACATGTGTCTTCATATGTGTTGGCACTGGTTTCAGACTGCACCTCTAAGCCCATATTCATCCTTAGCATCTGAGTGAATGGCAGTGATCCTTGAAGGTCCTAGGAACTCCGCTCACTTAACTTTTTAACTTTTTTTTTTTTTTAATTATTCTTCAGGCCCCTACATTATTGCAAAGACATGGCAGGCTGGGTATAGTTCTCTCTGTAGTTCTCTCAGATGCTGAAAGGGTTCTAGCACTGATCTTGAGATGACAGGAGGCCAAGTGCACTGCCTGCACTACTCTGGAATTCAGGAGCAAAGGACCACTGTTGAATGTCTGATCCCTGCACCAGACTGAATAGGGCTGGCACTTCAGCTGAATGTGTCAGTGTCTTTTATATTGTCAGCCCTAGGCCTGGCTCCACCTCTCTGTTTCCGGGTGGCTGGGCCTGCAGGGGCTGGTTCTGTCCACCGGGGGCAGAGCGACCCTTCCTCGGGCCCAGGCTCCGAGGAAGGCCACAGCACCTTGCTACAATGCAGTATTAGTATAATCCATGCTAACAATGTGGTTCTCTGTCCACTCTAGTGGCCAGATCATTTATATTGGCTTGAGTCTACTACTGCCTCTAAGCTAGTACACCGTATCCCATTAGCTCAGTAAACTTTGAGATCCAAAGATCCCACATTCAATCCCTGCAGACAACAGAAGAGGAGTATTGTTAAATTAGGGTTAAGATGTCTAGCACTGAAGTCAGAAAATTCCAAATCTCTCTTCTTCCCCAACGTTAATCTATCCATGCTGCATATTTGTTATATCTCCTTCTGTCCTTCTTTCTTAAATGTAAATGCTACTAAAATGTGCAATATGGCTGAGTTTAATATTGTGGAAGAGCTCATAACTAATTTCCTAAAGCATGAGTGCTTGATTTCTGAGTCTTAATTTTTTTATGATATTTCCTAAAAATATATATGCACCCACTTGAGACTTATTGTGTGTGTTTACATATCTGTAGATCCATATGACCCCCCCAATATAGCAACTCATGGCAGTAAAATACATGATTTGGAGTTAAAGCTGCTAAGACAGGGCAAATGTTAAGTTTAGTCTAAAGATTTGGAGAGTGAAATAAAGCCTATATTTCGCTACAACGCTGAAAAAATTTAACACCTTTGAGGCATTATTTCCCTTCTATTTAATAGAGAAGAGTTTATTTTGGTCACTGCATACCATATTCAATAAGTAGAAGCAACATCAGCCCCAGTGAATTTTTTACAGAAAAATGTTGCTGCAACATATTCATGGAAGTTAACTCTAGAATCCTCACAAGTCATTTTTATGTCTGTATTCTACTTCTTTTAGTTTGCTAATCCAGATTTTATGGAATCCATTTCGGATGTGGTTGATGAAGTTATACAGAACTGTCCCATTGATGTTCGTCGTCCATTATATAAGGTATGTTTTTTTTGGGGTAAGACTAACTCACTTCACCTGAAAATTAAAGGCTCATATTCTCACAATGAACTATTTAAGTATGTAAATACCATTCCCATCTGATATGGGAAGTGTAAACTCTAGGTATAAGAACTATTAGAAGAAAACTTTTTGGGGGAATCCAAATAACTTGGATTTCTCACTGAAAGGTACTAAGTATTTACTGCTTTTCATTTTCAAAGCACTTGAATTCTTATGACAGCCATGTGAAATAGGTAAGTGTTCCCCATGTTACAGATGAAGGAACCTAGGCAGAGAAGTTAAGTAACTTGCCCAAGAAACACATGGAGCCTGTAGTGGAGCTGGGATTATGACTTGAGTTCCTAGAAATGTATTAATGTACCTGGTTTGGAAACTTTTATGTTTTTGGTAATTGTAACTCTTGTATTCCCCTCCCTCCCCCAAATAGCTAAATACTGAAGCTAGATATTAAAATATGTAAATAAGAAAAAAATAGTGAAGTAGCCCAGGCTGATTAACCCTGTATAAGTTTATCAGGCCTCAGCCAAGAGGGATCTTTGTTACCTCCATTTTCATATTCCATCAAGTCAGTATCTCAAGTACAGCACCAAACTCAATCTGATTTTAAAATGTGGGTCTGCAGTGAGTTTTCTCTTTAAGTTGGAAGGGCACTCTATCTTGCTCATTGTTTTCCACCTTGCAGCTGTGATCCACTTCAGATGAGTAATGGATTCCAGGTTATTGTGCAGACATGTTCATTTACCCATATAAGTGGTGACATTTTTCTCATAAGTAGAGTAAGAAGATGGCTTGATCTCCACTGCTGATTTCAAATACATCTCTGGTTGTTGAATGTGGTGGTGTTCGTTGAGGTGTCCGAGTTACATAGTAATGTTGGAATTTCAAAGGTGGTGGATGTGGGTTTGTGCTGGAGATCATTTAGCACAGTAAAGCAGGTACGCTAAGTAAGTCAGATCTCGGGACCACTAGAAACAAGTAGATGTTTTGTGACCAAATCTGTGCGTGGCTTATTCACTTAACAGCTCAGTCTAGCCTTTCCAGGTATGACTGTGTTTTTTACTTGAAGTCTCCATTTTTTAATGCTTTCTTCCTTTTTCTTTGCTTGTTAAAAATATCTTATTTATATAGTGTCTTCTCTAGACAGAGATCTAATGAGCCCTGCACAGCAAGTCTGCACAACAGTTCAGGACAGAAAGTAAAAAAATACTGAATAAAGTTGACAAAGTAGGGACAACTTTGCAATAGATTATATTATCTGGCATTTTGATTAGGACCCCCAAGATTAGTTTTTTTCTAGGCTTGTAGAAAGCCTAATGAGATCTTCAGTGCCCACTGATACTTTGGCTGTCCATACTTCTTTTTTTCTAAAAGACCACAATTCCAACAGGGCATTCTCTGCACCCAATGCTAGGGAATTGATTAGTACTGACTTGGCAAAAGAATGCCAATTCCCTAATTGCTAGTAGCCCTCTCCTCTGCTCATAGGTGTTTCTTTTTTGGGGAGAGGGTTGTCTCCCAGTCAATTATTGATCAGTTCCATTCTGAAATAATCTGAGGTCTGTCAGGATCATAATGAGATGACATGGCTGTATGTGCTAGTGACTATCAAGGTTGCCTTTTGCTAGTTTTGAAAGCTAAGGTTGGCTATTGTTTCAACATCAAAGTCAGCCTGGCAAGTAACCTTTCCTTGACTAGGTCACCAACTGAAATATTTCTTTGCCTTCTCTCCCTGTTCAACTTCGTTACTTTTTATAGTACTGCCAGTGATTTTCTTTTAAAGCCCCTGTTACTCCCTCTTGACTTTACTCCTGGGAAGCATTGATTCCTTTGTCTCTCTTTACATGGAGTTAATAGTTCCAAAATAATTAATGGGAAGTGCTGCTCTTTCCTTAGATGGAAGAAGATGGGTAGGTCAGTAGGGTCTGGGAGCAGAGAGAAGACATAATACAGAGGCTTATTTTTATAATTTTATTTCTATATTTGCCAAAGGGGAAAGGAGAACCGAAGAAAACTGAAAGGAGAGGTTTGAGGTGAACTAACAATGCAGAAATCATAGTAGCTAGTGGAGATTTTTACTTGGTGAATAAGTAATGGGCTTTCTTCCCCTCTGATCCCTGTCTGTGTAGCTTAAGTATTTCTAGAATTCAGCAGTAACTTAAATGCTAAACATAGTAGTTTAGATTCCCATAAGATGTCCCCTGTGGACACTATTAATAGATCCCACTCTCCTGTTGCTCTCTCTCTCTCTCTTTTCCATTCTGTTCCTCTTTCCTCTCACCATTTTTCACTCATGTACAGATTTTCCATTCTAGCTGAGTGGTTTTGGGGGTTCCCTGTTGTGCTGCTCTTTCTCATTGTGCTAAACTTTCAGAAGGCGAAAATCCTGTGAGTGACTGACAAGAGGGGCTTTTTCCTCCATGGTTCAGTCATGGCAATGGGGGACAAGTGCATCCACCAGTGGAAGCCAAGTAAAAGTTGAGTTCAGAGCTCCTCGAAGGGTCCGGCTTCCCTAGTTCTACTTAAGGGTGGACTCCAGATCTGTTGCTCCACTCTTGTAATTTTTGCCTTGTTGAGTTGCTGTGATTTTCACCCTTTCCATTCCCCTGTTTTCCCTCAGTCTATCCTTTTTTTTCTGTCCCGTGTATTAATTATTTTGAAGTCAAAGTTGCTGTCTGAAAAAGTGGCTAAACGGAGAGAGCAATATCATAGAAAAAATCTTTACTTGGGCTTGGCAGAGGAAAATAATCTCTTCTGAGTCATGAGGTAAATAAGCACACTTACTATCTTCAGTATTTTACAGGGAATAATACCCACCCAATCTACATCATAGTTGAAAATCCACCTCCACTTTTTATAGCTGTCTGACTCCTTTTTGTCTGTACAGGTAATAACAAGGCTATATCAGATGTTAGTATTGGATGATCTTCACTGTTGTCCTGAGATTACCCTTTTATTTAGCTGAAGCCCACCATGTCTTTTGCACACTGACGATTCCTTAATATGATGAAATCTGAGTGTTGCTAAGAGAGCAGTAGTCAAACATTCCAGGCAGATGGTGCAATTATGGATATAATTACAGTAATTTTACAGATGCGCACAATGGTCTGGTACAATTCCTGTAAAACTTTTTGATCTTTTAAAAAGAATATGTTTGTTGGTGACAGGCAGCTATGGAAGATTCAGGGCGTGCCATCGTTCTTACTTATCTGATCTGCCTCATTTTTTATTAATTAAATTTCATCTCACATCCCTGTGTAGTACCGCCTTTCAGTTTTTTGGTGGCTTCTGTAATCTCATCTGACCAGAAGGCTGGGATTGATTGCCCCCTCCCAAGATCTGTGCCTGTCTTGGTCAGCAGGAGTGGCTTTAAATATAGTGCAGCTGGCATCTCCATCCCTTATTTCTTTCTTCCCTCCCGTTCTCTCTTATCTCCTGAGAGCAAATGTGTGGAAGAGGGGGGGAAGCGTTGAAGAAAAATGTTCAGGTTATGGGAGGCAGTTAGTACCACTTGTATCCAGAGATCCACAAAAGGTCCCAAATAAATGTGTTTTAATATGATGAATTCAGATCTGGGTTTATGTAGTAGTTCTAATAGCCATAGCATCATAAGTCTTTTTAAAACAATGCATTAAATATTGGCTGGACAGTGGTTGTGAAGTTGACTGGAGTGCAATACTCACAAGTTTGACATAGTTCACCTATAGTCATTGACAGTCTTATGGGTTTTTTTAAGGGACGAATGGTGCATATTGACCAGGATTCTGAGATTATCAGCTGCTTTTTTTTTGTTTTTGAGCTTTCCTGCCATTAACTTCCACCTAGACATGTAACTGAGATGGTGTCATGTTCCAGGGTGTAATCCAGACCAGTGAGGGCTTTTGTCATTGCCTTCCCTGCAACCTTGGGTGCCTAACAATGCTTTGCTGTTGTAGCTCCCAACCTGCACCGCTCACAAACAGCCTACTAGTGTGCAGGTCACACCCCAAATCTATGTATAGCTTCTGCCTTGGCCCAGCAACTCTGACCCCAGCAGCCTGTCAGCAACACACCAGCCAAACTCTGGCTTCTAGAAGCCTTGGTTACTACGTGCAGGGTGACCCCAATACACACTCAGTCCTGAATTTTCCCCAAAAATGTGGTCTGTGCTGTCCAGCCCACTCTGGGACAGCTCAGGTATTAGAGGTCCATTGCCGCTGTAGAATCATAGAAGATTAGGGTTGGAAGGAACCTCAGGTGGTCATCCAGTCCAACACACTACTCAAAGCAGGACCAACCCCAACTAAATCATCTCAGCCAGGGCTTTGTCAAGCTGCACCTTAAAAACCTCTAAGGATGGAAGTTCCACCACTCCCTAGGTAACCCATTCCAGTGCTTCACCACCACCCTCCTAGTGAAAAAAGCTTTTCCTAATATCCAACCTAGACCTCCCCCACTGCAACTTGAGACCATTTCTCCTAGTTCTGTCATCTACTACCGCTGAGAATAGCCTAGTTCCATCCTCCCTGGAACCCCCTTTCAGGTAGTTAAAGGCTGCTATCAATTCCCTCCTCATTCTTCTCTTCTGCAGACTAAACAAGCCTAGTCCCCTCAGCCTCTCCTCATATGTTATGTGCTCCAGCCCCCTAATCATTTTTGTTGCCCTCCACTGGACTCTTTCCAATTTGTCCACATCCTTTCTGTAGTGGGGGGCCCAAAACTGGACACAGTGCTCCAAATGATGCCTCACCAGTGCTGGATAAAGGGGAATAATCACTTTCCTCTATCTGCTGGCAATGCTCCTACTAATCCAGTCCAATGTGCCATTAGCCTTCTTGGCAATAAGGACACACTGTTGACTCATCTCCAGCTTTTTGTCCACTATAACCCCCAGGTCCTTTTCTGCTGAACTGCTGCCTAGCAAGTCAATCAGTATTATAAAGGGCCAATAATCAGCAGTTTGCTGCTTTAACTGGAGTTACCAAACAGTTCAATTTAAACACAACACTGGATTAGTTTAGATTAAAAATAAAACAAAATTATTTAAATACAAAGCGAGAGATTTTAAATTAATTCAGGCATCAGGTATTAAAGTAAAAAATGGTTGCAAGAGAAATAAAGATAAAATGCTTTCTAATAGCTAAAACTTAACAAGCTAGATTGAAGGAAGTTCATTCAAACAGTAAAGAAGGCAACATGAAGTCTGGTGGTGAAGGTGGCTCCATGCTCTTTCTTTCCCCCCTGTATATGCTGAAATGCAGATTTGCCTTGTCTTCTGCCATTTCTCTCTCTTGCTGTCTCCAGGACTCTGTTTATGCCTTATATGAGGTGAATTGAGGTAAACACACATTCCTTTGTTTAGGATAGACCTGTTTAACAACTTTTGCCTAGTTGGGGCTGTATGGGTTTGAACATGAGTTAATCACATCATACAGGGGAATTCATAACTTTGCATATAATGTTGCATTGTACATTTCACCATGATATTACTGACTAGCAAATTATTAGTTTTCAAATGATACCTCACAAGGCATATTTTGTACAAAGATTATTACAGTTGCATGTAGGTTGTGAATACAGGATTGCTTTCAGTCAGACATGGGCAGCAGTGATCTGTGCTCTCTGTTTAAGATCTCACTTGAAAAATAGAGTTTCAGGTTGCAGTATCTCCCTGCTGCTGAATTACAGGATCCACATTAAATGTGGGTCTATATTCTGTTACGAGACTTCAGTTCTAGACCTTCTAGCTCCCAACTGAACTATCCTGACAGCTAACTGAGTTTCTAATGGCACATTTTGCCTCTGAGCTAGAGTCTTGTCTCCCTCTTGCTGTTAGATACCCTTTCTACAGTATGTGGCACAGAGGAGTTCTGCTTGTGTATATCTGTTGGAGTGTGAAGGTTAAGAGCAATTATGGGTAATGTTGACAATTTTCCTCTGAAATCTTCTAACACAGGGGTGTCAAACTCATTTGCTATGGCGGGCTAAATTTGAATTAAATGTAGTTCAAGGGGGCCATTCATACCTTAAATTGAAATACTAGGCACAACCATTTTTATGTAGTATTATATTTTATTTGCTAGATATCAGCGATATAAAAATTGCAATAAATTCACTTCTGTAACTACTATTTTACGATTAAAAGAATTGATCAAGGATTAAGAATTATAGTACTGTGCGATGCTGCCTTTTGGAGTGCTGTGTCTCATGCACACAGCGCTCCATGCGCTGCCGCCAGAGTACACAGATCTTGTGGCAGCGCGCGACGCCGCAAGATCTCGCGGTGGCGTACTCTCTGACAGCGTACTCTCTGGTGGCATCTCGCGGTGGCGTACTCTCTGACAGCGTACTCTCTGGTGGCATCTCGCGGCGGCGTACTCTCTGACAGCGTACTCTCTGGTGGCATCTCGCGGTGGCGTACTCTCTGGTGGCAGCATGACGTTGCGGCGGCGTACTCTCTGGCAGCAGCACGTGATGCTGCGACATCTCGCGGCGGTGTACTCTCTGGCAGCAGCGTGTGACGCCACCAGAGAGTATAACTCCGCGAGATGTTGTGGCAGCACGCGCTGCCGCCAGGGGCCAAACCAAAAAGGTTGGTGGGCCGTATCCGGATGTTTGACATCCCTGTTCTAACATATCAAGTCATTTTAAGCCCTTTGTGAAGGTGGCCTAAAAAAGCCATGCACTGAATGATAGGTAGATGGCACTGTCTGACCGTCCTACTGTGAATGTCTGCAGGCCCAATAACAAAGAATGGTGATTTGTAAATTGCAACTGAGGATTCATTCTGCAGTAGTTCCGAGCTAAACTGTCATTGATTTTTCTTTTCCGTATTCTTGGTTCTTCATAAAGTATATGAAGCTTTGGAAATGTTTTGAAGTAGAAAACCCTGATTGAGAACCTCGCTGATCTGTGCTTCAGCAAATAGTAAATCCACAGTTGGCCGTTTAATGGGAGTGTAGCAGGTGAGGCCAGTGCTGGTGGTGATGCCATTAGGTCCATGTCATGTCATCCCTGGCCACTGAGTTTTGACCACAGAAGATAAGCATCTTATTTCTATTTTTCTTCCTGCTACTCATCATGGTGCACCCCATCCTGGTAGCACTGTTGCAATAGTGCAGCCACTGCAAGAGCATTAAGGAGGAACCCTTCTTTTCTTCTTCAGTGGCAGCTCTTAAGAGAGCCCCTGTCTCTATGGCATTCAACCCAGCTGTTGGAAGAGATTAAAGATGGCAACTGCTGTCTCCCTGTGCTGAGGAGAAAATATCTCCCCACAGCTCCAACCTCCGGTTTTTCTCATCCAGTGAGAAGTGATAGGCATTCCCCTATCGGGCAGTGAAGTGTATGACTACATCCTGCACATGGATGACTAAAAATGGTGGTGTTGGAGACTTGCTTCTAGTACAGTGCATTCAGATGCTGCATAAAGTACCTCAGACTTGACTTACCCACATAATCTTGGCCCTTTCAAGGCTTCTGCTTATGCCAAACTATGTGATGGTTTTACATTACAGACAAATGGGGACTAGGATTGAGCAATGCCCATTTTAGTTTGATATAACTGGAATTTGACCTCTACTCATTATAAAGAACTAGTACATGAACCAGTTGCATCACCTAAACCTTTGCTGTTACAAATTATAAATGATTGTATTATTTGGGGACTATACCCAAAACAAATGTTTGTCAGCTTGTACGGAATATAGTGTAAAAATTAGTTTAAACTTTACATTGTTATTTGGGATGAACTGAATTAATCTGTATGATTTTGAAATTTTCTGACAAATTGTTAAATTGATTCTCTGGTGATGTTTTAATTTATTTGGACATTTGTTCAAATATTCTACAGTCTGATTAGAGATTTACTAATGATTTACTGTGGTAACAGGCTTGACTTACTGTGCCTCTCTTAATCATAAAGAACAGATGAGGTGACTCTCTTAAGGTATGGCTACATTGGAGATGGAGGTGTAATTTCCAGTTTGGGTGGACATATCTGCACTAGCAGGCTAGTAGCAGTGAAGCTGTGGCTGCACAGGCAGTAGGACAGGCTGGCTGCTCTGAGTGCAATCCCATCTGAAACCCTAGGTGCATACTCGGGGTGGCTAGCCCATCCTGCTGTCTGCGCAACTGCTGCTACCTGGCTGTTTTTGGTGTGTTAGTATGGGTATGTCTACTCGAACTGGAAATTACACCTACCATACCCTTAGTGGAGAGAAGTGTATTCTCCCACTGCCATAAGTGATAAGTGTACTGAAAATGGCACTTTTAAGGGAAATTTTAAGTCTTGTTTATTCATGTCTAAAAGTCAAAGTTAGTTCATTAACTTTCATTAGTTCATTAATACAGTGTATATCTACCTGTACATGCAGTGTAGCGGTAATGGGATTTTAATCAAATAATTAAAAGAATAGGTCCAGAAGCTACTCAATTTATTTACCTTTACTTCTAAATAGATTGTTTTCCTGCACTGAAGTTTTGAGAGAGGAACCAGTTTGTTGCTTTTATGGATTGATTAAAAGACTAAGTAAGCAAATATGAAGCTAAAAAGAGTCACTATCTAATTTACTTCTGACTTCCCTAAACTAATGAAATATAACACAATGCAATGATCAAATTAAGGTTACAATTGAAATTCAATCAATAGATTAGTAGTTCAATTTATCTAGCTCATCAATTACTACAAAGATTATTACATTAGTTTATAAAGTTAACATAAGAATTACTTCAATACTTCACAGGGAAATTAAGGAAGAACGCCTTTCTTTTAATCTAATAAATTGGGCTAAGAGTCTGCTAAAAACAGAAGTTGTAGCTGTGCTTCTGTAATGCTGTAATGTAGACACTTCCTATGATGACAGAAGGGGCTTTTCTGTCTGTGTAGTTAATCCACCTCTCTGAAAGGTGGTAGCTAGGTTGATGGAAGAACTGTTCCATCAACATGACCACATGGACACTGGGATTAGGTCAATCTAACTATGGTGCTCAGGATGTGAAACTTTTCACAGCCCTGACCAACGTAACTAGGTCAATCTAATTTTAAAGTGTAAGCCAGGCCATAGAAGCTGTAATTCATGTGATTGGTCATAGCTGAGAACTAGTTCTGGTATTGTAAATTACTTGAGCTTGTTTCACATGCAAGGGAAGATGGTCAGTTTCTTCTCTCTCTCTCTCAGGTGCTGGTGTGAGAGAATCCCCCCCTTCTGCATGGTTAGAGTTTTAGATTGGAGTCAGTGTCCCCTTGCTCTGCCTCATGGACCATCCTTTACCATTTAGAGATTCCAGTGTGTTTGTTGGCTGTAGCTCATCATGGACCAATACTTTGGTTTCTTGATCTGAGGTCACAGTAGAAGATTTCAATTTGAGGTGGACATTTTCTTGCAAAATCTGTTGCTGACCATGAGCATTTTAAACAGGACACGAGAGGCTTGTAAGAGGAGCTTGCAAGAGACTTCTGTCTAATGGAATAAGGCACATTCTTACTATGCTAAATATAATTAAAGGTTCGTTGTCAATTATCTTTTCACACACTTCCATTGATTCCACTGAGTATGTGAAAATAAGCATGACTGGGAAAAGGGATTCTGAGAGGGGGGACCAAACCCAGGATGAGTGCATGGCCTACTCCACTGCCTTTTCACTAAAATCAAAACTGTTTTAGCATTCCTTAATACTAAACTTCATTTAGCATTTGACCAAATAAGGTTATCCAAGCCCAAACTCAAGTCTGGCCCATGTTCCCTACAACAAGGTACTGTCTAATTTTTTGTCTGAGTGTAATACTTGTGTGTGTAACTATCCCAATCATAATACTTGCTATTTGTATAGCACCCTATCTTAAAACTGCTTTACAAATACTAAACCCCATAATGTCTCTGGGAAGCTAGCAAGTATTGTCCCCATTTTAACTGAGACAAAGGAGTTAATTGATTTGCTGAAGCCACACATGGCTTCAATTAATTTTCTATTGTTGCCCAGCAATAAGTCTTATTAGTGTATCATGCACTGCTTGCATCAAATTTCTGTGGCATGTTAAACCAGTTTTATTTCAGGTAATCAATAGGAAGGAGAAACCCATTTGACAAGCTTTTGAAAGTGAGAAGTTGAAACTGGTAAATATGAAAGGCAATGAAACCTGTTCAACCTGGTACAGCAAGGACTGGGAGATGTCAGAGATGGTACAGATGATACTTCAGTATCCCAAGGCGAATTAGAGTTAATATTAAAAGCAAGGGAAACAAGTGTAAGGGAAGTCTTTCTCTTCCTGCCAGTCACTCCAGAGCGGTGGTTTTCAGCCAGTGGTCCACAGACCCTGTGGGTCCACAGACTATGTCTGCACCTCCATTCAAAATTTTTTTGGGGTAACAAATGAAAAAAGATTGAAAATCATCACTTTAGAAAGTAATGTGTTTTGTTCTTGGGGGGTGGGGTAGAGTTAATTTCCCCTATTTCTCCCTAAGATGTGAACTCACATGGGCTGTGTTGTTCAGCCCATCCCGTGTAGGTAGTCTTGCATTATATATCAGTGTGGTCAAACTGTGGCTTGTGAGCTGCATGCAGCTCTTTTACAATTAAAGTGCCGCTCGCTGAGCCCCATGTGCCCCCTCATTCTCTGCCTGTCAGACTGGGGTAGGGAGCTTGGAGCTTCTGCCCTGTGGCAGGGTGGTGGGGCTAGAAGATTCTGCCCAGTGGGGAGGGGAGTCTCGAGGAGTCAGTAAGTTTGGCCAACCCTGCTATGTACATTATCTGTCCTTTAAGGAAAAGCACTGTTAAAAAACAACTTCTCATTTAGGGCTATCTTTTTTAAAAATAAGATCTTTTAATCGGATCTGTCTGGCTTCTGAGGGATATCATGACAGTATCCACAGTGGGTCCTATGGTCTGCTTAGGTTTCTTCTAATTCTACAGATTCTCCCTGGCCAAGCACAATATTTTAAAAAATCTTGCTATCACCTGGCTGAGAACAGTTGCTTAGACTTCACTTTTCCTGATAGGCTTCCTCTAGAAGGCTGAAAATTTCCAGGGCAGATCACTGTGGAGAAATGCTGAGGTTTTCAATATGACCACTCTTATTTAACATGCTTCACAGAAGTCTTTTGCTCCAGTAGTGTTTGGAATATAATGCTGAGTTCTACCTGGTTAAAATATCCTAGACACCAGGATTTTTTTTAATGTTTAAAACATTTTTTTAGAAGTGTGTGTTGGAAATTTGCTTTGTCCTCTATTTCCAAATGGTTGGGATGCTTTGCTTGAATGAATGCAAATTTCTTTTGTCTTGTGCACAAAAACGTTTTGGCTTTTGTTCTCCTTGAAGAAAACAGACCCACTGAGTTCAGGCAACCTGTTGAAGACCAGATGTGAACACAGCTGACTTCTACCAGTGCTGTTTTCAGTTTGGCCCAGCACTGACAGTAACACATTTAACAGAAGAACTTGAGAGACTAAACTAATCATCTGTTAGCAAGTGTGATGTAATGGTTAAAAAAAATATAGTGTGATAGCAAATGTGCCATTAAAGAAATACTCATGATCCACAACCAGCCGGCCAACAGTAATTCCGGGCCCCAGGGCAGAACAGTTAGTGACTCCCCTAGAAAGGGAGGGCTGAGGTTTACAACCATGGGTGGTGGGTGAAGCTTCCCCTCGAGGAGGCTAGCTCTCCATCCTGCCTCTTCCACCTAAGGCCTCACCCACACTCCACCCCTGCTCCGCCCCAGGCCCCACCCCTGCTGTGGCCCGCTTTCTTCCACACACCCTCTTCCCCCAAGGCAGTAAGTGATGGTGGGGATGGCTGAGCTGGGAGGAGGAATGCGGAGGCGGGAAGGTCAGGTGTGGGAGAGGGAAGTGGCGAACAGCGAGCAGCAGGGCTGGGCGGGGGAGGGGATGGAGCCTGGGGTAGACTGGGGGTGGCATGTGGATGGGGCTGTGGGTGGCAGAGGCGGGATGTGGAGCTAACCTCCCCGATGGGAAGCTTCACTTGCTGCCCATGGTATCTATCCTGCCCCATCCACCCAGGTCCTTTTAAATCACTGGGCCCCTAGGCAATTGCCCCCTTTACCACCCTGTCCACCCCTGTTAGTGGGCCTGTCCACAACAAATTTGATCTGACTTGTCCAGATATCACTTGAGATGATTATCTGGCTTCCTAACATGTTTTAATGCCTCTTCTGTTCTTTTTGTACAACAGTGTTTACAGTCATTTAGAAATATTTTCTGTATTCTGTTATAGTATATCGAAGTTGGAAGCACCTTCTGAACAATGTGTAATTTGCCATCTTAAAATGTTTGCATTAATAGCAACAGTATCAGTGGAAGCATATTTAGTTTTGTAGTTGCACACTTCCTTTCTCGGAAGACCATTTTTAATCATACACTCTATAAGACTCATACAAAACTCCTCTTTTTTTTAGTGTTTGCAGTATAGCCCTCACTTCATCCAATAAATCTACAGTTTAATTTGCTTAAATCCTGAATAGAATTATCACTGTCCCTCTCTGTTATCTTCTGAGCAATACATTTCGATGGCACCTTCTTAATTGCTATTTCATCAAATAAGTTCCAACGGGGCCTTTTTTTTTTTTTTTTTTTTTTTTTTTTTTTTTTTTTTTTTTTTTTTACGTCTAACAGTTTTCCGTTTGCATATTGAATGTGCAGCCAGTAACCCATCTGGGGCACTGATAAAGAAGTCTGGACAGAGAGAAGAGCTTGCTTTATTTTGCTGCAGCTGCTCTGGTTTCGACTGCAGATTCAAGCTTTATTTTCTTTGAAACTATTAATGCATATGTTTGGTTTTTTGCAAGTACCTATTCTCCTCAGCATTCTTTTTTTACTTATGTTATTGAATATAATCTGAAGGAACCCCCAAGTCACACTTTTTCTGTCAACAAAGCTTTATGACAAATGAACAGATTATCGTAAACAAAGAAGCAAGCTGTTCTCTTGTTTTACACGACAAAACAAGGTTTTCTTGCTATCCATTATTTAAAAAACCCAAGCAGTTAGTGCTGCATCCTGCAAGATGAATGTTTATTACAGATCTGTGACTTTATTTTAAAAAAAAAATCTGCATGGGGGCTGGATGGCTCAAGGGATTGGTACAGGGAGTCTTTCACTTCTGGTTCAGTGACTGAATTCCAGTGCAGGTCTGTGGTGTCAAAAAACTGTTGCTATCTGATAGAAGTTTGGTCTGCATGAAATTGATACCTGATGCCATTTAGTTAAGTTCCTAGCAGATGTGGTCTGCACCACAAAAACTATTGTGGTAAGCACTAATTGGCACCTTGGTTTGCAATTGCAGCAGACTTAATGGACACAAACTGAGTTTCTTTCTTACCCTTATGGAGCATGTCTTCAGTCAGGGGTTAGACATGTTGTAAAGGTGCTTGCTGTGTCACTGTCTGTGCTATGTTAGATAAACAGAGGATTTAAGTTTCCAGTGTTCTGTATGTGACCTCCAAAGCACCGAAATAATTTTATTAATTCTCAGTGTTGCAGGACAGTAAGTGAATGTATATGTGATTTTTAAATGTCCTGTATTTAGGATCTTACTACAATCCATTGGAGTGCACTGGACCAGACTAGTGGGTTTTCAATAGGGCCCCCAAAAATATAGGGCAGTACAAGACAATCAGGTAGATTTGGGCACCCTCTAAACTAAGACACTTAAGGAAAAGAGTTATTTGTTAGCCAGGTATCTTTGAAATCATGAAATGGCACAAAGCTCATCCGTAGCTCTATTTGGAGGGCTGGGTCTTAAAAGGTTAATTGCTTAATGAAATATGTAACTTTTCATTGTTATCATGACTTCCCAAAACATACCATGACAAACCTAAAGCTTTGACAATGACAATAAAACTCCTTATCCGGAGCATCTCCAGTAACTTTGCTGATGATGCAGAATAGAATATATGTGCTTTTCTTTATGCAGCTTATTGCTTCTTCATGAGGGTAATAAAACTTTTAAAATGCACTAAGCAGAAGTGGTTACCACTGTGCAGGTATGTGTAATACCAACATGCCATTTTAATGGCTGTTTTTTCTTTTTAATCACATACTCTGCTTAAAACCCTGAAATGTAGCTCAAAATTGGTATTTTTAACATTTTTGTCAAGCATAAAGTGAAATGTACAAGAAATCAGTTCAATAAAACTAACTTGCCTACAACTAAGTCAAAGTTGTGGCCCTACTGTGCAAACAAGGTGGTGGGGTATTCTGTATATTTTGACAGCTTCAGAACAATTCTTGTTGTTGGGAAATTGACTTTTGTATGTAAAGGAAGAGTTTCTTGTCTTTGTCTTGTAGAATGTGGTTCTTTCAGGAGGATCCACAATGTTCAGGGATTTTGGACGTCGACTACAGAGGGACTTGAAAAGAGTAGTGGATGCAAGATTGAAATTTGGTGAAGAACTCAGTGGTGGTCGGATAAAGGTAGACAAGAATTCAAATGTATCAGTTACGTGCATGAAATGAATGTGAATACTTCAAAGCAACTATTGTGTTAATAAGAGATTTCAATTCTGCATAAGATCCTGGGGAGCATGGGACATATGAGGGTAACCAGATGTAGAGTTCAGCTTCTTCTGCACCACATAAATTAAATTATGTTGTTAGTACTATTAAAAAAGGTGGTTAACCATACACCTGGTAGTACAGTGGCAACTTGTTGTATTGCTTAATAGGAGACCCAGTTTAGCAAGCAGCATCAGGCCCTTCTCTCTACAACAAAGGAAACCAGGTGCAGAGTGATAATAGAACTTAGTCTCTAGTGGGCAAGGGTGTGTCCATTGGAATGCCCGTCAGTGTGTATGGTATAACTGGACTTGCAACTTCATTACCAAGCTCTGAGGAGGCACTGAAACTGGCTTTCCTGAAGGAAGGTATGGATTGTGCGTTCTGCAGTATGTGTGAGGACAGTGTGTATGGGTGGAGGAACACAGGGGAGCTCCAAGCCCTGGGTAATGATGTGTGCCTCTCTCATTCATAGAGGGCCCCTTGCCAGCAAAATAAGAAAATTATATGGCTGACTAAATTTGAATTATTTTACTTTCTAGCCCAAACCGGTTGAAGTTCAAGTGATAACTCACCATATGCAGCGCTATGCAGTTTGGTTTGGAGGTTCCATGCTTGCTTCAACAGTATGTCTTTATGAAAATTTTTCTGAATTTGCTTCCTGTGTATTCTTTCTGCTACTGGACATATTTGATCTGCAGACCCAATTTAAAATGCTTTGACTTTTAACATCCAAGATGGTACATGCTATACCGGAATTTAATTTATTGGGCCAAATCCTGGAATCCTTACCCAGTTTTAAATTGGATGTGAGTTGAACCTGTGAGTTCTATCTGATTAAGGACTTGAGAATTTGACCCACTTTTGAACTACCATGTATTTGACATCTGTAACATTGGGTCAACTGGATTCCAGAAATCAGTGCTTAAGAATTGCAAAGACACTTGGGATTCAAGATCCAATCCTAGTTTATTAATTAATACAAGAAAATTGAGCACAATTTATACTGTTTTTCTCTAGACTGTTCCCTGGACAGATTTACATCCATTAACCCTCATTTGATACCACAAAGAGTTCGTAGCTTGCCCTGTTCTTAAAGGGATAACACCCTATCACAGCATAGTAATCCAGAAAAATAGTTATGTAAAAGACAATCCTTTATTGGCATACAGATTTATTGACGGGTTTCTGCAGTTTTATGTTCTTGATTTATTTTTGGTTTTTCTTAGCCAGAGTTTTTCCAAGTATGTCACACCAAGAAAGACTATGAAGAATATGGCCCTAGTATTTGTCGTCATAATCCTGTCTTTGGAGTCATGTCCTAACACTTGTCTCATGGAAGTAGTGGTTCAGATATCTTGCTGGTGAAGAAACTCTTCTGATATGGAAGAAGACAGCAGTTACTGTAAATACTGAAGCAAGATGTGGATGTTCATCTCTTGGAGCATTTGGATCTCATAGTGCACTACAACACTGCATACAGCCCAGAACCATTTCAGTGAAAGCCATTTATGTGCCAAGAACCTTTAAGGCCTATCCCTCTCTTTCTTCCTAAATGTGAGCTTCTAAGTAATAGGCAAGTCTCTGTTTAGGAGAATGTGCAAGCACTACTGAAATCTGTCTAGAGGATTACAGCATTGTTTTATTGCCTCTGGAAAGGAGAAAGGATTTAAGCTTTTCCCATTTAGGCCATGATCCTGCAATCAAACCTTACTGCATGGATTGCTATGCCTGTGTGAGGCCCCATTGCCTTCAGTGGGACTCTGCATGGGTATAAATGTCCACCTGCACAGATTAGATTGCAGGATGAGGGTCTTTCTTTGTACATCAAATCTTCTAAATTTGGAATACAAATATATGTTTCACATCATTTTTGATTTTATGATATTGGTAGGGTGAAATGACCAGTTCTAAGCACGAATAGCTAACAGTGGCATGGAGTGATGTTACAAGTTTCCACTTGTGAGGCATGTATTGGAGTTGTCCTGGTGCGTCTTGTTGGCCAAAAAAAAAAAAAAATGTTGCCACTTGTGTGCTAGAACTTGGTATTTTGTTTGAGTGACATAAACTTTATTTGGATTTGTTACAGCCTATATTTGACTTTGAATTTTCTGGAGCTATTTTATAGATGATGACATTTTGTTTTGGTGTTGGTGAGTGGTGGGTGAAACGCTGCCTTGCACCAGTGAAATAAAAGCTTGTTAACATCTTTACAAATATGGTTGTAGTTTGATTTATAAATTCCTTTACCTCTTTATGTTTGCCAGTGATGTGTTTTAGTTCCCAGGGCAGCTTTCTATATATTGATCAATGTTTATGATACACCTATTGCAAACTCTAGGTGCAGGTACATAATTATTTAAATCACTTATATTAAAACACGTCTAGAATGATGACGGTGCCGACTTAGAGTCTCAAAGAACTTGGCAAGAAACTGCCATTCCACCCAGTTCAGGTCAGCTCCTTAAGCAAAAGCTTGAGTAAATGGATAAGCCTGGGAGCCAGGGCTTGAATGTCAATGAATTTGAAATGTCAAAAAATCAGAGGAAACTAATTTTGAGTCAGAATGCCCTGCTTCCAGTACCCACATGTGAAATCTTGAGGTTGGGAGCAAAGTCTTATCAGCTGGTCTCTACTGAAGGGAAAGGTGAGGACAGAGGTGGACACTTATTCTTATGTAGGTGCTCTGATACGAAGGTGATGGGACAGATTAGTGAGCCTAAACATATAGGACTTCATAGAAAAAAACCAGTGTTGCAGTTAAAGTAGATGACCACTAATTAATGCTAGACATCGGCTGTGTGATTTTACAAATCATTAGAGTCTCTGTTTTTAAATGAATACAGATGCATTGTAAGACTTCATCCTGGATTAAACTGGATATTTTTGCCTTTCAACTGTATGTAAAACCCCACAAAGTGCTCGTTAGTTTGGAACCTTGTACCCAGGGCAATGACCAACTCCAGTTGGTATTTAGACAAAAGCTACCTGGTACTCGACCTGAAGGGCAAAATAATTAGGAAATGTATCTGGTCACTTGAACAAGCTTATTCTTTACTCTGTGTGTGTGAACTTAGTGCTTATGGAAAAGAAACAATTAGTTCATCATCCTGGGGATTTAAGGTCCTTAACCACAGAAAGAAAACAGAACAGCCACGGTGCAAGCTCACAAACACTGCTCCTGCCAAATGTGTTTCAAACCTGAACTAGAGAAGAATCTCCTTTAGGAATGATAAATTGGTTCTGTTTCCAGGCTCATTCAGCTCTTTGTGTATCTGCCACTAATGGGTTGTATAGACACAAGTTGCAGTGTGGCCTAGTGGATAGAGCTCTGGTTTGGGGCTTGAGCCTTGCATTCTATATCTCACTGTGCCACTTGCCTGCTGGGTGACCTCAGGCAAGTCATTTCACTTCTCAGTGCCTCAGTTGGTGATAATGATACTGACCTCCTTTGTTAAGCACTTTGAGCCCTGCTGATGGAAAGTAGTGTACAAGAGCTAGGTATTAGTATTTAAACCAATCTAAATTGCTGTCAGGAGTTAGATCTGTGTAGGGCAGACTTAACTTCTGGTGGCAAGAGAGACCAGCTTTTGAGCTTACACAGCTCAAAAGCTTGTTTCTCTCACCAGCAGAAGTTGGTCCAATAATTGTTATTACTCACCTCTCTAATATCCTGGGACTGACACTGCTACAACAACACTGCATACTACACAGTTCAAATGGGTGCAGGTTTTGATGGTGGTTTATGATGTGATCATTTGACTATCAGTTAGGAATTGAGGGCACCAGCCTATTTCACATGAGTCACCAATTATCAGCTAATGGTTTTTAGTCATTTTGTCCTGCTCAGGCTGGATTCGAGCCAGCGCCCTAAAGGTGGAAGGCAAATCCCCTGAGCCGTCTCCTTTTCCAGTAGTAAGTGTTTAATAGCACTCAAGGTTTTTATGACCCTAATGAATATTGTGTATATGTTCACTGTGGTACTTTCAATTAAATACAATTAGTGAAGCCTTGATGTGACCCGAAGCACTGATCTTTGTAAATAATTCATTCTTTATGATTGCTGTGTTCTCTCTCATTTGGAAAAAATATGGTTGTGCCAAACATGCGTCTGAGATGGATCATGTGACAAACTCCTTTAAACCCGCCAGCAATATCAAGTAGGAATATATCATTTCCTGCTTAATTGAAGAACATTACATAATGTTAAAAATTATGTGCAGCAGTTGTCAAATAATTATGGTAAATTGAAGGTCTGAGGTAAAATTGTGTGGTACAGTTATAGCTAGTTATGTCCGTCTCATTTGGCCAGATTTTTGTAATAGCATTTTTAAAACAGGAAAGGAAAATAGTAAGGAGAAAAATTGCAACCTGAGGTATTTGCATGGTTTTAAAAGGTTTTAAGTTTCCACACTGAATACTTGTGACATTTGAGAGGTTCAGACTCTAGCACAATCCTTGTAGATTCACAACTTGTTGGTTCAGGGCCCATTTTAGTCAATGTTTCATACCTTACAATTCTGCCAATTGTTCAGGGCCTGATCCAAAGACAATGGAAAGATCTCATAAGGATCTGGTGGCTAGAATATGAGTCTGCATGCTCGGGGTGATTGGTGCTTCCATAACACCAGACAGTAGCTCTGACAGAGCTGCAATCAAAGCTCTGTAAACCCTGGGGGACTAGGCACCACAGGAAATGCTGCCCACAGAAGAGCCAACTGGCAGCATTCCCTGTGACTTCCAGTTGGTGTAGGTGCACTATTTAAGCATGGAGGGAATTCCAGGAAACTGCAACAAGTCTGATCCCTGACCTGCTGCTGAGACAGACCCTGCTTTATTCCTACTTCCTGTCCTATTCCCAGTCCCTGTATCTGCGTCTGGTTCCCGGGGCCTGTTTCTTTGCATTGTTCCAGCTCTGACCTAGCTTTAGTCTTGTTTTGGACACTGCTCTGCCCCCGCCTTCCCTGACTCCAGTTATCCTGGTTGTGACTTTTGGCTCTGATTCCTGGCTCAATCTAGTTTGACCCTTGGCTTGGGCATTTGGCCTCTGAGTCTGTTCTGATCCTCTATTCCTTTTCTGACTCCTACTCTAACTGCTAAGCCTGACTGCCTACGCCTTGATTCTTGACACTCATGGGCTTTGGATCAGGCCTGTATTGGTCTTGATCATATATCCTCTGTATGCCTCCATTTCCCTTCCACCCTTTTGTCTGGTATAACGGGGTGTGGAGTTTAATGAGTAGAAATGGATATGCATGAGATGCTTTGCCTATAAAGAGCAACAGGAAACTTCTGCGGGAGGAGAGAGACAACCAAAGTGAAGCTGGAGTGAGAGACTCCATCAGGGAACTTTGAGGCAGACAGCCCAGGGCGCACTGCAGCTTGGGGCATGCTCTTCCCCCCAGAAGCAACCCGTAACTGTGGCTAGTGGGGGGGCATGTGGCTCCCCATTTCTTCAGACACCTCTGGCATGGACGGCCAGAAGCATAGAGGCAGTGCTCTCCCTGGTGGTGGTACTCTGTTATCCCCTTCTCTTCCTCCTGCCCCATCCCTCTGTCCTCTTCCTTTCCTGGCCCCATGGTCCCCTGCCCCATCCCACTCCCCATCCCCTATTCCTTTCTCTTCCCCCTTCCTTTCCCCACTCCATCCCGTTTCCTCTCCGCACTGTCCCCTGCCCCTCTCCCCCCACCCCCATGGGCACTCACCGTTGTACAGAAACAGGGCCCAGTACACATAGAAGAGGAAGATGATGGGCACCAAGACCCAGGAGGCAACATCCCAGAGCTGCCAGCCTCAGTCAGGGAGAGGGGTGGAGTGAGCCAGCATAGTGTGGGAAGGACAGGGCCTCCCCCGACAGGCTGAGCAGAGCAAGACCTACTTGGCTCTGGCAAAAATCGGAGGTGGCAGCAGTGAGGGGCAGTGCCACCCCCAACGCCCATGATTGGAAAGGGTTGATGACCAGGTGCCTACCCCGTCCGTGGCGATCGGACTTTTAGTGTCCGGTCAGCACAGCTGATTGGACACTACTGGGTTCTCTTTTCTGGACTTTGCAGTCAAAAACTGGACACCTGGCAACCTTAGCTCAGGCAATCAGCATGGCAATCTTTGATTTAAAAAAACATTTTTTTAAAGCACCCTGTGTGTTAATTGGACCACAATTGGCCCCTGGACCGTGGGGTGAGAACCACTGGTGTAGATATACCTAGTGGCTTGTTTTGGTATTCACAACTTTATTCTAGCTCAGTGCAAATCCAGTATTTTTGGGTGACAATTTACTCTCATTTTTGTCAGTAGTTTAAAAATGACTCTTATGCAGTTTATTCTCATACAAGTAAAATGCATGTTTTGACACAGCAGATTTGACAAACTGTAGGAAATGCCAGATCCTCAAATAGCAGCCATGATATATATATTATGTTGTATTCAGGATATAACTAATTCTATGCAGTAGGACGTGAATTTTGCTAATCTGCACTGACTTCTATCATGTTGTGTGAGAGGAAAACTCTCCACCGTCCACCAATATATAGATTGTATTTTTAAAGGACAGTTGTGTCTTGCAGCATTCTCCTTCCAGTCAGTCGAATGTCTTCTAATTGAGTCTAAGAACCTACATATGTTGCCTTCAGTTATTGTAAAAGTAAAAGACAAGCTAAATCGAAACGTATGGACTCTCATACAAACAAAACCTAGCAGAGTTAGGGTGAGGAGTTGTGGTTTGTGCAGTGCTCAAATGATATTGTACGTTTTACTATTGCACTAAGTATAATGGTACAAGCGGGATTTTTGTGTTGTGCTAGGCACAGGGTTAACAATCTAACGTGTTCATAAATAAGTAAATGAAAAATCTCCCACATATTGCAAAGGTTGAAGGAAATTCTCTCTTTTCAACTGGTCTTTTCCCACAATTAGGACAAATTCAAGTGGTAATAATGTTAAATATGATCAGTGACATTCAACCCTTCCATCTGTGTAAATGGGAGGAGAGAAGGAGCTAATCTGGACCCTCAAAGCAATGTCTCAACACTTACACTGCTTTGTGGTGAGTGATGACTTATTAGTGGGATAGCCTCTTGTCACTGCAGTGTTGAGATGTCTCTGAGACTATGCTGTGCTTCTCTGCAAGTGTTTAATAAAAAATAGGCTCTCCAGCCATGAAAACTATATTTCAATAAACAAAATGATGGTGCAATTTTTAAAGCTGGAAGGTCAGATTCATCCATGGTGTAATCCATAGTGTGTCTGCTTTGCTGTGTCATTGGTTCTACTTCGAGTGATTGCTCATATCCATTCCAATATAGGTGAGTGCGCGCCCCGTGCACTGGTTCCCGGAACTTTTTTGCACTTAGCAAGCCCCATAGGGCCGGCTCCGGTGCCCCCTGGAGTGCCGCGCTCATGCGCGTTGATGGTTGTTGGAACGTCTGCCCCTTGCTGAAACAGCAAGTAGCAACCCCGTTCTCATTGTTGTATGTAGTTGATAGTGTTTAGTATAGTAGTTTAATTAAATAGTTAGACATTCCCAAAGCAAAGGGGGGCCTGAGGCCCATTTTAGACCTCTGCCGTCTGAACAGATTCATCAGACGCCTCAGGTTCCGTATGGTTTCCCTAGCTTCCATCATTCCCGCTCTAGATCCAGGGGACTGGTTCGCTGCCCTCGACTTGAAGGATGCTTATTTTCATATTACTATCCTTTGCGGTCACAGAAGGTTCCTCCGGTTTGTGGTAGCTGGCTGCCACTACCAGTTCTCGGCCCTCCCCTTCGGCCTCTCGTCCGCCCCCAGGGTATTCAAGTGTATGGCGGTGGTGGCGGCACATCTGCGCCGCAGAGAGGTCCAGATCTTCCTCTACCTGGATGACTGGCTGATGCGGGGCAAGTCCAGGGCCCACGTGAGAAACAGCCTGGTGCTCACCTGTGCGACATGCACCAGACTGGGGCTGCTCATCAACGAGCAGAAGTCTACTCTCACCCCGGTGCAGCGCATAAACCTTATCGGGGCCACCCTGGATGCCACTCAGGCCAGGGCCTTCCTCCCACAACCTCGCTTCAAGGCAATGGCCGCCATGATCGACGATCTTCAGAGGTCCCCCACGATGACAGCCAGGCACTGCCTGCAGCTGTTGGGACACATGGTGGCCTGCACGTACGTGGTGAGGCTGGCTCGCCTCAAGCTCAGGCCTCTCCAGGCGTGGTTAGCCTCGGTGTACGCACCGGCTAGACACTCCCTGAACAGGGTGGTCACGGTTCCCACACAGGTCCTGACCTCCCTAAACTGGTGGCGAACTCCCGGGCAGGTATTGCGGGGAGTCCCTTTCAGAGACTTGGCCCCTTCAGTCACCCTTATCACAGACACCTCCGATGTGGGATGGGGGGCCCACATCAGCAGTGACCTGAGCACCCAGGGGCTCTGGTCGGCGGACGAGAGGGGTCTTCACATCAATGTCCGGGAGCTCAGGGCAGTCCGCCTGGCATGCAAGGTGTTCCTCAGATTCCTGAGGGACAGGATGGTGCAGGTCCTCATGGACCACACAGCGGCCATGTTTTATATGAACAGGCAGGGGGGAGCGCGCTCCTCGGCCCTTTGCCAGGAGGCCATTCGACTGTGGGACTTTGCAGTGAGGCACGACTTCCACATATCTGCCTCTCACCTCCTGGGGGTCAGGAACGACGAGGCGGACCGCCTCATCAGGTCGTTTCTACCCCGTCACGACTGGTCATTGCACCCAGAGATGGCGACTTTTATTTTCCACAAGTGGGGTGTTCCCCAACTGGACCTGTTCGCGTCGTCCTGGAACAGGAAGTGCCCGAGTTCTGCTTGCTCCGGGGTTGCGAGTCGGACTCCATCTCCGACGCGTTCCTCATAGATTGGATGGGGACCCTCATGTATGCGTTTCCCCCATTCCGCTACTGCCCAAAGTCCTCTTGAAAATCAAGAGGGACAAAGCGGACGTGATACTGATCGCCCCGGCCTGGCTGAGGCAGCATTGGTTCAGTATGCTGCTGAACCTGTCGATTGCCCCAGAGCTGCCGCTCCCGAGGCGGTTCGATCTGCTCTCCCAGGACTGGGGTCGCCTGCTGCACCTGGACCTGGATTCCATCCACCTGACAGCATGGAGACTATGTGGCTGATGGAGGGAGAGAGGGCCTGCTCGGTGCAGGTCCAGCAGGTTCTGCTGGGCAGCAGAAAACCTTCCACTCAGGTGGTGTACTGGGCCAAGTGGAAGTGGTTTACCTGTTGGGCAGAGGCTCAGGGCATCCCGCCAAGCTGCTCGCCTATACATGTGATCCTGGAGTACCTGCTCCACCTTAAACTCCAGGGTTTACCGCTGGCCTCCCTGAAGGTGCACCTGGCGGCCATCTCGGCCTTCCACCAGCCAATGGAAGGGAGATCACTATTCTCGCACCCCATGTCAGTGAGGTTCCTCAAGGGGGTGGAGAGGTTATATCCACAGGTCCGTGATCCGGTGCCTCCTTGGGACTTGAACCTGGTCCTTGCCAGACTGACAGGACCACCCTTCGAGCCCATGGCTACATGCCTGCTGCTCATCCTGTCATGGAAGATAGCCTTCCTGGTGGCCATCACATCGGCTCGGAGGGTCTCTGAGTTAAGGGCTTTGGCCTTGGAGCCCCCCTACATTGTTTTTTTATAAAGACAAGGTGTGGCTAAGACCCCACCCGGCCTTCCTGCGTAAGGTGGTGTCCCAGTTCCATTATAACCAAGATATCTTCCTCCCCGTGTTCTTTCCCAAACTGCACGGGTTGGAGGAGGAGCGGAGATGGCACTCGCTGGACGTGAGATGAGCCCTGGCTTACTACATTGAGTGTACAAAGCCGTTCCAGAAGTCGACGCAGCTGTTCGTGGCCGTGGCAGACCGGATGAAGGGCTCACCTGTCTCCACCCAGTGTATCTCCGCCTTGATCACTGCCTGCATCAGGACCTACTATGAGCAGGCAAAGGTGCCGCTTCCAGGAGCTGTGTCAGCGCACTCAACCAGAGCCCAGGCCTCGTCGGTGGCCTTCCTGGAAAGAGTGCCCCTGCAGGACATCTGCAAAGCAGCGACCTGGGCGTCGGTCCACACCTTCATATCCCAGTACGCCATCTTGCAGCAGGTGAGAGAGGATGCGGGATTCGGCAGGGCCGTGCTGATGAGAGCCACTCGACGCTGACTCCTACCCGCCTCCAAGGTATGGCTATTTAATCACCTATATTGGAATGGATATGAGCAATCACTCAAAGTAGAAAACAGGGTTACTTACCAGTAACTGTTGTTCCTCGAGATGTGTTGCTCATATCCATTCCACATCCGCCCTCCATCCCCGCTGTCGGAGTCAGCAGAAAGAAGGGACTGGGGACCCTCAGGGCCGGCGGTGCCTGATATACTGCGGCATGAGTGCGGCACTCCAGGGGGCGCCTGAGCTGGCCCTGCGGGGCTTGCCAAGGGCAAAAAAGTTCCAGGAACCAGTGCACGGGGCGTGCACTCACCTATATTGGAATGGATATGAGCAACACATCTCGAAGAACAACAGTTACGGGTAAGTAACCCTGTTTTTTCCACTACGTTGTGGGATAACAGCAAAATGGCAGCTTCTTTTAGAAGGAGGAAAATTCCACAAAGGTGTGAACTGGTTTTTATAGGGATATGGATATTGATTTTTCTCATCCAGACCCATATGTCAGCCTAATCCCAATTCACATGCGATTTATAGTTTTGTATAAGAGATTGAGACTTTGGGTGTCTGGGTTATAATTCACACTGTGCAGAGGACCAGCACAAGGCCTATGCAGCACAGAAGCCCAACTGATAGGGCTTTAGTGGGACTGAAGTGGTGCATCATAGACTTCATTATCTTTCTGCACAGGAGCGAATGTCACCCTGTGTGAATAGTGTGCAGTAACCCTGTATAAAAGGTTCCCCAGAAAGATAGTGGACTGCACCCAAAACTTACTCTCTGTAGTACATGCTGCAATCTTTTATTTAAACAAATGACATAAGCTTTGTCAGCCTCAGTTTACCGAGCTAAAAGTGGGAGGATGTTGACAATAGTCAGCATGGTGAATCTAAATTACAGATTTGGTTGCAATCTAATCTGCAGTGGCCTCAGGGTAAATGCTTAGTTGCAATTTTATTTTGCTTTGGTATGGGTCAGCATTTACCGCAATCAAGTTAATATAACTTCCATTCAAACACGTGTCAGTCCCAAGAAATTTATTCCTGACCCTCTACTTGATGTGATTGACTGATGGCTGTTTGGCACATTTTGCTCTGCAGTTAATATTCTGTACATCCCAGGACCAGGAAACCCAATTTTTGATGTGACAAAAATACAGAATGGCATAATGGATTTTGATATTTCTTCACCATGTTTTCCATTCCTTATTAATCAGGTGTCATGTTTAAGACCTTGCTTTGCTGGCTGGACAGTTACTTTTATGTGGCTGACTTAGAGAATGTTTTAGTTCATTTGTTCATTTAGTCATACGGTATGTCTTTAATGCATTAAAGGATTATGGCCAGGATATAATGGTCCTGTGGAATAAAGGTTTCAAATGATTTTGCCGCAGTCTATAATTGTACTACGTATGCCCTGACGGCAAGGATTAATAGGGAATTACAAACTGTTTTCTGTACCATGCAGTTCATGGCTATGCCATTTACAGTTCAATGGCTTTAAGGAATTAGTGACCTCTCCTTGGAAATTTTTGGACACTTTCTACGTGGAATGTCTCCCGTATCTTATTTTACTTATGTTTCTTCATCACTTTGGATTTGAGCAGCCTCAGTAGCTGAGATCAGCTGAGGTCCTTGAGCCAAAAATCCCTAGGTTTAAATAACTGCAGACTGAAAGCAGAGTGGCTATAATGGAGGGTCCTTGACTCTCAGACTTGATCCTCTCCTTGGTCTGCTAGAGCTGGACATGGTGTAAGGTTCATCCATTGACTCAGACTTCTCCCTGAGTGGGGCCAGGGTGGAGCTGGCTGGCTGGCTGGGTGATGGATTGTCTGCTAAATATTGCACAAGCAGTAGGACTGTGTTAAATGCTTTCACTTTATAAATCAGAAAATGACTTACTGAGACAGAGGGCTTTAATTGTAGAGATTTTAAAGGGAGAATTGCAGCGATTTTATTATACTGCAGATACATGAATACTAATACCAGTCCAATTAGATAAGAATACAGTCATGTCTAAGTATCATCTTTGGAATAGCTAAGCTCCCTTGAGCCACAGGTTCAAATCCCACTATGGTTGACCTATTCATCTTCCTTCTAAATTACAGTAGTTAGAAAACTGCATGCCCCTTATTTTGTTTCTTTTCAGTGACACTTTTTTGCATAGAATTTCTTTACAATGACTGTGTAAAAATGGCACATTTTCATTCCCCAAAGCTATTCCCTGTGTGCGTGTAATGGCAGTGTTGTCAACACTTAAGTCCCGTGATATTTGGTGTGTTTCTTAAACTCAGAGTTCTTGGAGTCAAGTTAATTAATATGTTTTTTTTAAAAAAGAAAAGAAAAGTGAGTTTCTAGCTATCATGAGTGCAGCAAAAATGTGAACCTTGAAGACTGAGACACCATCAGTAAATAAAAGATCCACGATTTGTTATTTTAAAATCTTGTGATTTTTAAGCCATTCTGTGACTGACACCTTGTGTCTGAAAACAACACCCCAAAACCCCCATATTCACCAATGTCATATAATTATATGTTCTGTACAAAGTATGCCTTGTTTGGTATTATTTTAAAAGTCTTGATCTGCTAAACATTAATATCCTGTTGGATTGTATGTGCTACCACAGTATGTGAAGATATAAAATATTGTTGTAAATGGTACTAGAACATGTTGTGAGATGGGAACCACTTAAACCAGCTTTTCAGGTACAACAATGAAGTGGCCAGGTGTGCTAATGGGCCATCAAGGAAAGATTCCACTACCAGGAATTGTTTACAGGGAGGACTTCACTGTAGGATGCACATTCGTAATGGGGTTGCTTGACCAATGGGAAGCAGCCACCAAGCCACATGCAAGGACTGTTCTAGCAAGCTGAAACTGACTATAAAAAAGAGGAGTGTGACATCATCATTTGGCTCCACTTCCCTTCAGCTGAACACCTGAAGGGTCATCTGGAAGACAGAAGGACTTTGAAAGTGGGGAGGGGAGTCCCAGGAAGGGAAGGTTGCCCAGCCTGTGTTTAAGAAACTGCTTGTACCAGCTAACAGTGTGAGACATTGCTAATTCAAGAGTTTGTTAGTGTGTAGAATTTAGAGTGTGATCTAATGTTTATTTCATTTGGTAACTACTTTTAATCTCTTTACACGTGCCACTTATCATCACTTAAAATTTATTTTTTCTGTTGTTAATAAACTTGTTTAATATTTTGTCTTAACCAGGGTGTTTATTTAGACAAACCACTTAATAACAAAAGCTGGTGTACATTCCTTCCACTTTGAGGGAAGGGAGGAGTGGATAATAATCTCTGCTGTTCAGGCTTTTTGATCAGGGTTAGATAGGATCCCTGGATGCTATTGTTGGTTCATGAGTGGCTGGAAAGCATTCATTGAACTAAACTGGGTGTCTGGTGCCACCTGCTGTCAGGTGGGGTGACAGAAAGGTCTGGAGAGGCTGTCAGTGGATCACCAGCCAGAGTAAGGTGGAGGGCTCACCCCCAGCTAAATAGTTGATAAGAACCAGTGGTTCCACAACTCCTAGGGTGTATCACAGGGATTATGTGTACTGTCACACATACTAATTATTCTGACTAATTAAATTTGAGTGCACGGGGTTGACAATACTGCATAGTTGATAACGTCACTGATCTAAATAACCTTTTTTTTACTATTTTGTATTCCTGTTAGCCCTGCAGTCAAGGGAATGTGAGATACAGTGAGTGTGTGTGTGTGTGTGTGTGTGTGTGTGTGTGTGTGTGTGTGATATAATTTGCATCAGGAGCAGAATTGATTACTAAATTCTGTCAGTTACACTTATGTAACCTTACTGAGGGCTCTAGGCTTGCAGAGGTGTAACTGAAGGTCTAATTTGGCTTGCAGAATCTTATCATGTGTGAGAAAGAAAGGGGAACCAGCTTGATTCTCAGATCACAGGGTGAGTTTATAGGGCTGGTAGGCAGAGAAAATTTTTTTTGGGTATAAACTGAGCACACTTGACTTGGGAATCTCTGAAACACACATAACGTGGAACCTTAAAGTGCTCTTTTGTCATAGTTAGAACTGACTTTTTAAAATCTGTCCTGCGTGAACAGGAAAGGTCCCATGTCTTTTCTTCCCTTCAAGAGTAGTTTACCCTGGCATCAAAATTCCCTTCTGTCCACTCTAGTGTGTGTAGTATGCTTACACTCCTCTGCTTCAGCAATCTAATAATGCCATATGCTCTGATTGCCCAGTCAGTTTCAGAAGGAAAAAAAAAAATACAACCACCACCATCCAGTAAGGCATGGGTCTTTCAAACCTGTAAAATCCAAAATAAGATGGAAAGTTAATGAATAGGTAAAGCTGAATTAAAATCTGTTGCTAGATGCAGTTGCCATGGCTGTTTGTATAGAAGCTGCATAACTATGAAAGATAAATTACGATACTAGCCCAAGAAGAGTGCAGCAACATATGCTGTGGTTTTTTTGTTTGTTTTTTTTCAGAACAACTAGACCTGGATCCATTCTCTTTCAAATTCTATATTGGGATTGGATAATGCAGTAAGGCTAAATGCACAAAGTAAAACTTAAGCAAAGAAACACCAAAGGGAATAAAATGTATACTACTTAAGCCCTAAACACCTAGCTGTGCAATTCTTAACTCATAAATTATACTTCTTTAAAAACAACAATTCTGCTTTTCTTTCTTTGGGGATAGATGTCATCAGACACTGCAGCCATACTATCATTAATTATACAGTGTAAAAAATATATCCAAAAGATTACACTAAAGTTGGCTAAACAAATTGTAGCAAAACCAAATAGCTTTATCCCAGGGGGAAGCCTGAGTGTTAAAATTGTTATTGGTACTGCAGGTTTTTATAATAGGAACACAAGAACCTTATAAAAAATTGCATTAAAGTAGGATCAACCAGTCTTAAACATGTTAGGCTTCCAGCCACGAGCAAATTTATGCCACAAGCCCAATAAGTTGTGTGCAATGTTCCTAATTTCTTAAAATCTTTTCTTAATTGTATCCATTATTAAAGCTACTTGTTCCTCCTGGGTGTGTGCAGAGAGAAACAGCTTGTGAATAAATACACTTCAGGGGTGCAGGCTATAGTATTTATTGATTCATCAGCCATTGTCTTTTCAGAAGGCAAAAAAAAAAATCTATACTCTGGAAAACACATTTTAATTTTTAAAGCAGGCACATTAAACTTTTACACTCAAATAATAAATTATAAGGAAGCAGGTCTGCCCTTTGGATCTTCTCTATACCTGTTCCAGTCATCACTGGAAACTATGGGTCAGATCCAAAGCCCACTGAAGTCAATGGAAGTCTTTTCAATGCCTTCAAGCGGTTTTGGATCAGATCCTCTGAGATGGAATTCAACAGATGTTCAACTTTTGAATGCAATCTGGCCAGGCAGCCTGGCCCATACAGGAGAATAGGAGCACAAAGCACCTGAACTACAACTCCCATAAGGCTTCATTTTGAATTGAAATATTTCAGTTTTCAGCCAGTGTTTTGCTTTCAAGATTTTGCTGAAAAGTTGACATTTTCCACTGAGAACTTCAATGAAAAGTATCATTTGGGGGAACAGTTTCGGGAGAACGCTTCCCAAACCAATCTATTTTCAGATCAGCCATACTTAACTGAACCATACACCTCTGGCACACTCCCAAACCTTTGCCAATAACTCTCACCCACCGCTACTTCTCTACAGTCCAAGTCTTATCTGGAAGAAGACTCCTGGAAAGGGCAGACTAACACTCAGGGCACATATCACTAGACACCTATGGCCAATCAAATGAAGCCAGGAAGCAGCTGCTTCACACAGGCATGCAACAGGTTCAGGTAAACACCAGAATCTCAAGTGCCTACTGAACAATGCAAGATCAGTGATTAGAAGGACCCTTATGATTCACGACTTTAGCACAAATGAACCGCCCCAACCTGGCCTGTGTGATGGGAGCTGCTGACTTGATGCTAGCTCATCTCATGCTGCCAGGCAACTCACCACCTCTCAGACCTAGACCCCTGAAAACTCAAATGCAAGAGAGGTCATGGGGAAGCAAATTCCTTTGAGCACTGAATCCAGAGAGAAGTCCAACATGTGCATCCTGCCCACTTACGGAGCTGCAAAAAGCAAAAGATCTTGGAGGGAGCACATTGTAATGCTGTCTGTCATGGTGGTGAAGTTACTAAAATGTATTGTCCTGGGAGAATTCAGTATCCATGTTGACATTGTTTCTGTTGCAATGACCCAAAACTTCCTCTCCACAATAATCACCCTAAGTTTCTCCCAGTTAGTCTCTGGACCTAGGCATGCAGCTGAGCTGACCCTGAACCAGATTTTCAGATTAGATATGAATATAGGGAATGCAAGAAACACTTCCCTATCTGGGACTGGCCTTCTTCTGTGGGATGAGATCAAAATCCTCGTGGTCTTCAGGCACAAAATAAGCATAATGGACTGCTCCTGGGATTTCATGGACACAGTCAAATTCCAAAACTTCCTTGCAAGTCCCTCTACTCCACCAAAAGGCCACAGAATAGACGATCTAATGAATAAGTATGATTACTTATTTACCGCTACCACTGACTCTCTGGCAGTAAAACATCAGTTTCTGCCCCATCAGCCTCCCAGATCCCCTTTGTTTGCAGACCAATCATAGCATAGGCAGGAAGGAATAAAACTTGAGGCTCAATGGAGGAAATCATGGATAGAAGCAGGCTCCAGCACAAGGATTTTTTGACCGCTGGTTCTGGCCATGAAAGAGGTAAAGAAAATCTGCCTCTCTTTCACCATAGCAGCTGCTAAGTCATATTTTGCTGAATTATTCTGTACCACAAGTCATCTTGTTAAGCTAGAATACCTCCACTCATTGCCAGCCTTATGTGAGATGGCCTTTCCCGCACATAGGCCCTTCCTTCTCTGAGTTTTGCCTAGTCACACAACAGGAAGTCCTACAAGTGCTTAAAAAACCCTGCTTAAAAAACCCTAGGAACCTGTCATATTGGAACAGACCCAAGACCCATCTAGTCAGGATCCTCTCTCTGACAGTTGCCAATACCAGATGCTTCAGAGAAAGGTGAAAGAACCCTACAGCAACAGATTGGGGCTAACCTGCCCCCCACATTGTCATCCTGGTCTCTAACAGGTAGAATGGCCTAAACTCTGAACATCACAAGGGCACCAAACTTTGACTAGTTACTCGGGTCAAAAAGGAGCAACAATATTCTTCATATTATTTGCTATTTTTCCCATTCCTTATGCATCCTGATGTACTATTTGCTTTTTCGACCGCAGCTGCACACTGAGCAGAAGTCTTCACTGAGCTGGTCACAATGATGCTGAGCAACCAGGCCACTTTCTTGAGCAGATATAGTGAATTCAGAATACTGCAAGGTGTACGAGTAGATTAGCCCTACCGCCTGCAACTGTGTTCCGTGCCCTTCTTGGTTAGAGGAGGAGAGTTGAGAACAGTGATTGGACATACAGCGTTTTGGCTGTGGAGAAGGGTTGCCTCCTCGGATACGTATTGCTGGACATATCTGCAGTGTTTGATATCATTGTGGAATGCAGCTGTCCCATCTCAGAGACGTGATGGGGTTAGCAGTTTCACAGTGAGATGGCATTAGTTGTTTCTCTCAAACCGCAGCCAGGGAGTTATGGTGGAAACCTTTTCCTCCACTCTCTCCCCAAGCCCGTTCAACATTTATATGAAGCTATTAGGGAAGACAATGGTACAGCATCGAGTAAAATACCAGCCATGTAGAGACGATACCTCGCTCTACAACTCCTTCATTCAGATACAAGAGAACCGCTGTCCAAAGTCTAGGTAGAAATCAGCAACTCGATGAAAGGCTGATGGCTGACACTGAACAGTAGAAAAGCTGAGGAAGCACTGGTGGGAAGAGGGACGCACTGTGAATAATAGTCCCCTCCACTGAAGACATCAGCTTTCACATTGATAAGACTGTCCTCAGGTTTGGTGTTCACCTTGACTTCTCATTTCTGCTGGATACCCAAATACTTAGCATTACGTATTGAATATCCGGGATTAGAACTCTGCGGTAGTCTCCATCCGCTAGAAGGCTGAGGGACCCACATCTGCCAGAAGTCTGGCCTCATATTTTGTGGTGCAATGCCCAGTCCCTGACTTACAATAACAACAACCCTGTTGCACCCCACTCCAGAAAAGGGCAGTAGAGAGGTCCTCCAAGTTGCCTTAGAGTGGCTGTGTGGGACACAGCCGATCAGGAAAGAGGCTGCAGGGACCAGCCAATCAGGGCCCAGCAGAGTCATATAAAAAGAGCTTCAGGGGCAGAGTGAGTTCAGTCTACTAGCAGGGATTGGGGGAGTAAGAGGGACTCCTGACTGACTGCAGAAGTTGAAAGGGCTGAACCAAGACTGACCCAGCTGGAGAGCTGGGGTCAGAGGACTAACGAACAGGTAAAGAGCCTCCAAGGAGGAAGCCCTGGGAATGCTGCTCCATCAGAGAGCAGGAACCTTCGCACATAAGCTGGCCAACTAGGGTACTGAAATAGGTCCTGTTGGTCAAACTGAGGATAGAGACATTGCCAACAGAGGGGTACTGGTTGGACTGTCAAAGGACTGAGCCTGTGGAGGGTTGCAGAACATTATGGATAGCATTGAGCTAGGCCTGATTGAATCATATACCCCAGAAGGGGCTGGTTTGTTTTGCACACAGACTGCGTGTGACTTGGCCGGATGGCTGAGTCCACTGAAGACTCGCAAACCAGAGAGAAACTGCAAACACACCCAAACAGAAGGGGGCGCTGGTGAGAGGTGGGCACCACACAGTTACACAGCCCCTGGGGAAAAAACAGTGAAAACAGTCACTCTAATTACGCCCTAGAAATGCGGGGGAAAAGCCTGCATTTCTTAATAGTTTCCTGGAATATTTTTATGTGGGTTTGCATACAGAATATGCAGACATCCATTTACCAATAACCAGTTGTTTTCCTATCTTATGCCTCTCTATTCCATACAGAACATAGGGCCTTCACCACTGCCTTCCATCTTGGCTGGTCTCCTGAGGCCTTCTTAGTTTCCTCCCATGCCATTTTGATAGCTTTTGTGTTTATTGTTTGTGATATTGTAGTAGAAACTGAGTGTAATGATCACTAAAGAGAGAAACCATGGGTGTTTGTTATTTTCACACACTCCTGCCAGCAATCTGAATTTAGCTGCCCAGTGTGATTTCTCTTGGCCTATACATCATATGTTCTCAGATGGTGTGATGAGATTTTGATTGTCAATACTGAAGGGGTACATGTCACATTTATGCTGTAGGTCACATGTGAACTCACAGAACCTTGGGATTGCTTTTTATGTTTAAAATCCTCTTTTGACAATTTAAAAGCTTTCATCTAGCTCTCAGACTGCTGCTGCTTTCGGGCTTCATCTTCATTTGTATTTCAAAGTTCCACTTTTAAGGTTACCTTGCTTCCTATCTATACAGAACTGTCAACATTTCTCTCCTCTCCAGCAAACAGCTTTTCAGTTACTCCCCCTCACTGTGATCTTAACCAATAATATAGGCACAGACTAAGATGAGTTGTTTATTATTTGTATTGTGGTAACATCCAGGGGCCATCGTCATGGATCAGGGCCACACTGTTCTAGACACTGTACAAGCTCATAACAAAGATGGCCCCTGACTCAAAGATTCAATATTTGTCTTGTCAATACTTGGATTGGAGATCTCAAAGGAAAACCACTTCCTGCAGGAGTCTGGGTTTTGGTGATGGAGATGGTTGATGCTCTACCATGTGGGACAATATAGAATCAATGGGCACAGCATGTTACTAAAGATCATTGTATTACGGAGGTGTAGTCTTGGGGATGGGACATAGAAGCAAGATCCTGACTACTTTTCATTAAAGATTCCCCCCCAACACACTTTATCAGCCTGGCTTCCAGGAAAATTCCATTTTGAGTAAGTACTATTCTGCCTAAATGTCTCCTTGTATGTTTAAACTGGATAAATTATTCTTTACTTCCTGTTCTAAGCTGTCGTGTGGTGTTGTGTTACAATCACCCTGTATCCTAACGGTGGATGTACTTTAGCAGAAGCTGAAATATGGGGCCTATTCCTGCAAGTGTTGAAGTCAAAGGCTAATTCTCTTAATCAATTTTAGTAAATTGCTTTGAGATCCTTTGGGATGCACGTCTTAATCCTAGCTTGTCCAAAATGACAGTAAACCTACTGAAAAAAAGGCTGTGGAGGAAGAGGAGGACACACACACAAAAACACATACACACACACACAAAAGGGACAAAACTGAAGAAATTCAAAATACTTGTTGGAACTTTGCTTGTGTTTATTTAATTTTTGGGAGGAGCTCAGGAACACCGGGGGTGGGGGAAGGCTGACAGGCGGAGATAGATAAGGATAAGAACCTAGATAGATGGGCGCTGAAAGGTGCCATATAACTGCAACCTTATTGTTATCCCGATTGCTTCTCTGTTGTTCTCACATTAATGTTAATGGGAGTTACTGCGACCTCAAAGTCATTACCGCACCAGTGAGAGAGATGCGTTGTTTCTTTGCTGTACCCAGCATTTTCAACAACTGATCAGCTACTTTTGGTGTCTCTAATTGATGTATGCTCTAGGCCAGACAGTACCTGCCTTTGAATTTCAATATCCAACTTAAGATTCTCTTCCAGATCTATGAAAAATGCAATGTTATGCTGAAGATCATGACCTAGGCTGATTTGCTGTGCAATCCTTTAGCTTATATGTATAAGGTCTTGGCAAAAGTAGATAAGGTATTTCCCACATTTACTGTAAATGGATATACAGACCAACGCAAGGCGCATTACTTAACACTTTTTTTTTTTTTTTAATTAATGTGTGGCTCAATGCAGGGAATAGCTCATATTCAGGTTTACTTTCACCAACTAAAAAATGATGTGACTTGCATACATTTACTCTTGTCACCTATTCCTTCCACAGTAAATTACTTCCTAGCATCTCCGGTTTCAGCCATGTTTGTTTCTCACAAAGTCATCTGTCTAGTCTATCTATGTTCACATATTGGGGCATCAGAATGGTTACTGACACAGTTGTTCTCTTCTCAGCTAGTGACGGAAGTCACCTTAAGAACTTCAGTTGATGAATCTTAAGGTGCATCACAAGTTTTCTCATCATGGGAAGATATCCGAGTGATAGGGTGACCTGCTTTAATTGTGAATTTTGTGAAACCAAATGAACAAGAAAATGTGGCATACAGAGACTGTGTATGTATGCTATATTCACCTATAGATGTTTGTGCACTCTAGTGCCTGCTCAGGCAACATCTTCAAGATTGCATATTGTTTAAAAATGTGTAACGTAGCAGAAAATAATATCACCTAAATAGGTATGCAGTGAGGTGGCGTGGCCTCCCTCTGAGACTGATGGAGAGAAACCACTCTTCACCCCCTGGTGGGTGGCTCCAGGCAAGCCACAGCCCTCCCCCTGCAGAAGCAGAGGGGCAGGATAGGAAGTTTAAAAGATGGGTCCTGCAGCTCATTTGTGCGAGAACCCAGAGAAGGAAGCAGGAAGACATCTCTCACCTGCTGCTGAGCCCTGCGCTCAAGATGGAGCTCTACAGCACCGAGGACCCAGAGGAGGTGACGGGACTGCTGACTGACCAGTACCCGGAGGAGCTACTGGGACTTCCGCTAGCCGTGTACCCCAGGGAGACCGAGGAACCTCAGGAGACGGAGGTACATTTGGAAGAGGTAAATAGGAAGTAGTCCAGGGACACCAGACATTAGTCCAGTTGCGTTGCCAGAGTCTAAGTCAGATTGTTTCCATGGGATCCCCACTGACCCAGTGGTGGAACCGTTCACCACTGTTAAGGCCCTGGGCTGGGACCCGATGGAGTAGGGTGGGCCCGGGTCATCGTACCCCCTGCTGCCAACTCCACCCCAGGCTGGCAGCCTACCCACCTTCAGCCAAATGACCTGTGTTAGTCAGCTGCCTGCCTAGCCAGAGAACTGATCTATGAACCACTTGTTGCACTGGCCTGCCCAGGCGGCCTGAGAAATATGTAGAGTGGCAACATGGAGTTCTATCCATATCTTTACTTAACACTACTTCTTAGATTTAGAATCTAGATCTGAGGTAAGATTTGGCAAAGCAGTTCTTATTTAATTCGCACTCCATATTCCCACCATGCTGGTCTCAGGGTACTGCTCATTAATCTATTTTATGAGTGGCAATATGTAGAGGGTACTCAAAGGAGAAATGAAGGTTACTTACCTGTAAATGAGGTTCTTTGAGATGGACTCTGCATATTCACATTTCCCGCCTGCCTTTCCACACTATTTTGGAGCCCTACTTATCAAAGGGCTTGGGGTCGCAGGAGAAGGAACTGAGGTGGCTGGAGGGACATGTCTCTTTTATACCCTCAGCCTGGAACTTTCTTCATTCTCTGAGGGGAGGTGCAAGAGAGGCGTGGGAGCACTCCAACAGCTACTGCTAGCGAAAGCTCTACCGTTCAGCCTGCACCAGTCGGGAGCCTCCCATGAGTGTGAAAGTGCAGAGTCCCTCTTGAAGAATCTCAGTTACAGGTAAGTAACCTGCAGATACTAAGCAGAGATAATAGAAAAAGAAATGGTTATAAATAAAACAAAAGTATAACTTGCTTCTAGGAGATTATATACAACGCTAGTTGGCTCCAAGCTTTGTCTAAAGCAGTTTTCTCATCTATAGCTACTTCAGAGTGTTACTAACCCACACGGTTTGGGATCCACTGTTCATAGCTGCAAAGAGCGCTGACCTCTTTGTTTCCTCAGTGATGGAGAACAAGATGCCCTTTTGTTGCTTCTTATATTCCCCAAAAATCATTGTCTTGTCTCACGAGTCAGGATGTCCCCTGGAGGTTCAGACTGCAGTGTGTCCAGTGTGCTGACACGATGCTGTTTCCTCATCCTCTTGATAATGTGTTTACCTCAGATGCATATGAACTTCTCATTGTCTCTGACACCACCATGCTCAGTTTACATTAGAGATGCAGGCCAATCAACATTCCTTTTTCTAGGACAAACTTGTTTATCACGTCTGCCCCCAAAACATATTTTAGGAACCTATTTCCAGCACACACACACACACACACACAATTCTTTACACATCATCTGTACACACATCACTCAATGATATTAATGGCTGGCAAGTCACCAGCTTTCATTTGATACTTCACATGACACTCTTTACAGATAAATACCATGACAGCAATGTGTTAGGTGTAGTGAGTGGGACAGGCCTGATGGGAGTTACAGAATAGTGGGCCCTCTGCCAGCTGGTATTGAGGGAGTCATAGCAGCTTCTTGATGTCATTCTTAATCCTATTTAAGACAAACAGATTTGTCTTCATCTTGACCTCCATCATGCAGATTTTGAGGCCTATATTATGCAGGTAGATCAGGCAGATCAATAGTCCACGTCTGCATGGACCAGGAGTCTTACAACAGTTTTAGGGCAAGCCATCTCTCTAAGCACTAGCATTCACTGTTGGGCAAATCCTGTCTCTCCTCTATGGAAAGCCTAGGAGATAGCAGTACCCATATCATTCTAATGTGCAGGGTGAAGTTTGGTGGTGTGTTCAGGAGGCTCCTAAAGAAGGAAGGAGTTGGGGGAATAGACCATCTTTGCTGCTGCTGTGTTGGATCCATTAGCTGTTGCTTCCTGCAGAGCAGAGATGCTGGAGCAACACAGACTATATCAATACTGCAAAGTGACTGTGATATTGCTCTTTGGCCCATGGGAAGGATTTCTTCACCTTATTCTCTGCACTTGGGGTCAAGACTTAGCCCTATAAGCCATGAGTGTTATGATACGTGGGGTGTAATTTTAAGAAAGTTTCTTAGAAAGTCGAGAATAATTGAAACAGAAGTAGTATACAAGATCCAAATGGGTACTGCAGGGTGGGAATGATAAACTATGTCTCATGAACATAAAGAATTGCTGGACAAGAAAAGACTGGGTGCAGCTGTCTTTAATATTAATTGTTAAATCTGTTTCCCTTATTTGTGGTTGATTTCTTTTTGCCTTGGCTGCTCTTGAACATATTACATGTACCTGTAGAGTGAAATGTTGTACCGTACTTTCTCCAGAAATTGCCAGTTTCATCTTAGTTTTTAAATTCTGGCCTTTGGTTAAAGTGATACTTAAGATCAAAGTAATGAGCCAGATCCTCAGTGGGTGTAAAACTGGGTAGCTCCATGATACCAATGGAGCAATGCTGATGGACACTGTGTGAGGACAGGGCCCAGGCTTTTAAGAAAATTTCTTGCATGAGTAAGTTTTACCATTTAACTGGAAGTTACTAAGAGTTTCAGTACCTTTAAAAATGTGATTTACCTTGAGCAAGAAGACTTTGTGGTGTTCTCCATTAAGGAAAGTCTTAACTCCTTTACAATTTCTTAACAAATATTCTTGCCACTTGGAATCATACTAGCTACTTTCTGTTTCCTCTTCTCTATTATTCTTTTATAAAGAAAAGTAAATAAAATACCAAGTACTTTAGATGAGGTCTTGCTTTTTCTTAATACAGGTTTTGTTTGTATTCTCTTTTTGTATTCAAGGTCTCCCACTACTCCATTTGCTTTTTTTGTTGTTGCAGACCTTCACTGCGCAAGACCTCATCTAAAGTACTTGGGTTTTTATTTACTTTTCTTTATAAAAGAATAATAGACAAGAGGATTTCTCTGCAATAATCACAAACTTCTTTTTCTGGCCAGTACATTGTGTGCGTCTATTCTGAGCAAGGACATGAAACAATGAGCAAAGCATGGATTTACAGTAGCCTTGTAAATATGTAAAAGATGTAGCTAGTAGAAAAGGGTTAGTAGGATAGTAAGCAATGTGTCATAGTTTGTAGCTGTGGCCTAGCATGTAGTGCAGTGTGTGAACAGTTCATGCTCTAGATGGGGATTGGCTACAAAAATTAGTGGGCCAATCATAAAGTGCATGATACAATACATTAACCAATAGTGTTAAGTATGACTGTTGTGATGGGGTGTCCACCCCACACAAGGCCTGAAGGGGTTAAGGTGGCTAGGTGGACCAATGAACTGCCCAGGCAACTGCAATGAAACATCCCCGCAGCCTGAGCCCCGTGAGCCTGAGCCGCCTGGCATGGATCAGTCATGGGTGTCTAATTGCAGAGTAGACAGACCTGTAGTGACCTGGCAGGAGGGCCAAGTCATGAGGAGGATGTTGCATCTATCTCCTGGAGTGAGAGGGGCAGCAGAATGAGACAAGATGACGGGTGGAGAGACCTCCAGGGGAGGATGCAGCACCTGGAAGGATCTAATGCCCAAAGTGGCCAGGAGGAGGCGCCCCTAGCAGAGAGTGGACCCTGTGACAGTGTGTATATAAGTTGATTCATGATTACATGAATTGGATGTGTGGTAAACCCAGTGCCCACCTACTACACTTGAGCCTGATCAACTCGAGCATCATTTAACTTTATGCCAATAAAGTAATCTCAGAGATGAGTTCAGAATTGAGCTAAGTTCTTGGGACCTGAGTGGATAACGTTTAGGAGGTTACTGAGTGGATAAGGTCTCAGAAGCTTCCCCAACACATTGCACGACTTCAGTTTAATGAGAACCCTTAAAATAAAATAAAATCCTGTTGCTATGTTTTGCATTTGTCTATGCAGAACTGCATTTTACATGTATTACCACAGCAAGCCTGCAAGGTGCACATTCCTTTAGACGGGCTGCACCCTGTCTTTTCTCTGATTTTTGGAATGATTAAAATGCCTCTGATGTAATGCCAGCTCCCTTTTCAAGCCTCCAGCTCATAAATGCTGTATCAATAGCTGCCCTTAGTGAGCAGAGTTAAGAATTCTTAGGTGCAATAGCGGTATGTTTGACAGCTTATTTCAATTATATTTTAAAGGCTTTAAAGACTATCAAAACAATTTGCTGTTAATCTGGGTGCTTTACTAAGGATCCTGGGGGATGAAAAATGCTCATCACTGACTTCACTGCTCTTTCCTGAAATTTAACTGGCACACATGATGACAGTGTCAGCAATAATCAAAACTTAATATCTATTTGAGTGGATCATGTGCTCCACTTACTGGACAAAGAATACACTATGAGAGAATGGGAACTCCAAGGGGACATGGTCTAGTACACACCATGGAAATGATGAGTCAGTCCTAGTTCAGCAAAATGGGAATATAGTAATCTTATGTATTTCCCTTGCCTGGTTGCTCTGAGGAGTGACTGCTGTCTGTAAAGTGCTTTCAACATGTGAAGCATTGATAAGTGCTAATTACTGCAACTGCCAAGAGGTAAGTATGGGGCACAACTATGCTTTGGTCAGAATACTGCTTCAAGCCAGAAAGAATAGAAAACCAACTTCAAGGGATTTTTAAAGCTGATCGAAAAATGGAAAAACAATTTTGTGAATAAATTTCACAAGGTTTGGAACTGAGCCATTTTTTATTTTTTAATATTTTTCATGAAATATTTTTTGAAAAATATAATTTTAACATTTTGTAGTTTAGGTTTTTCCACTTTCTCCCCCGACCCCTTTTTTTCCCCTCATACCCACTGAATGAAATGAGATGAACAATGTTAGGGCTTGGGGGGGGGGCGGCTTCCTTCAGTATTTCATTTCTCTTTTAAAACATTTTTTCTTTTGTGACTTTGGAACTTTTTTTTCAAAACTTCTAACTGTTGAAAAGTTGGAGTTGCAGGGTTAAAGTTTCATTGTTACTGTTCTGTAACATTTCCAAAGTTGAGGACATTTTGAAAAATTATGAAGTAGAAATAAGAAAAAAGACTAAAGAACCACCTCCCTGCCAAACAAATCCAATGTAGCATTCATTCTATTGCAATCAGTGACAAAAAAAGAATTTCTGATGTTAGGAATTTTCATTTTTGACAGGAAAATTAGAAAAATCTGTAAGTTCTTTGTGAAAGTTTATGGTTTAGAGAAAAGGTCCTTTTCAACAAAATATTCAGTTCAGATATTTTGAGCAGCTCTAATCATTTTGTTTAAATAATAAACATAAAACAGGATCAGAGCTACGCTCTCTTCGGCCAGGCTGCCATTCCAGTGTCAAAAATGTTTCTTTTACATAGTGGTTGGTGCCAGAGTAGGCTCTGAAGTCCAGGGCATTTTCCCCATTGATTAAAATGAATTGATTAACCTTGAAAGAAGACAGATTGATTGATCTTTGAACTGAAGTAATTATTTGTTATTTGCATTGTGCTAGTACCTAGTAACCTCTCTACTGAGGAAACACAGCCGTGGCAATGTCCTTCACAATTCTGCCAAAGACCCTCAAGCCACTGGGCAAAATCCTGGCCTCATGGAAGTCAATGGGCGTTTTGCCATTAATTTCAATGAGGCCCAGAATTTCACCCTCTATCTTTAGTAGGTAGTTAATTCTTCATGACTATTAAACCCTTGGCCTCTCTGCTGATTTGGTAACAAGGGCAAGTCTACACTGCAAAATTAAGTTGACCTAAGTTACGTCAATGTACAACCACCACAGTATTTAAATTGCTTTTTGCATGTCTGCATTATGCTCCTTGTGTTGGTGGTGCCCATCCTCACTAGGAGTGCTTGCACGGCTTTAACTGTCTGTGTGGGTCATTGTGGGATGGCTTCTGAAAGGCAGCAACAGTCGATGTAAGCAACACAGTATTTACACAGACATTATGTCAACTTGCCTACATTGATCTAAGCGCTGTGCCTCTTGCAGAGGTGGAGTTATGAAGTTGGTGTGGTGGGTGAGTTATGTCGGTGGGAGCTACATTTTAGTGGAGATGCTTATAGAGTTTGGTCAGCATAAGCTGCCTTGCGTTCACCTAGCTCTGTAGTGTAGACCAGGCACAAGGCTGCCAATTGTCAATGTGATTTTACCTCAGAAATAGGTTGAGACCATCAACTCATTTTCCATAGGCCAGTAGTGCTCAAACTTTTTCAGTCGAGTCCCCCTCTTACCATTAATGGAGTCTGTCCGTGTCCCCCCACCCCCATTACTACACAGCCAAAGCTTCCTCAGCAGCAGAGCTTGGGCTGAAGGTGGAGTTGGGGATTGGGGAGGAACTGGGCCTGGAGGCAGAGCAGGAGGGGGGCTGAACAGGGTTGAGCAAGGCTGGGGACGGAGCTGGTCTGGGGGATGGAGCAGGGCTGGAAGCATGGCGTTTCCTCCCCAAACCCCGGGGTGTGGGGGTGGGGGAGCTGACCCCGGCCCCACTGTATGTCCCCCGAATGTTCCTCTGTGCCCCCCAGAGGGGCGTGCCCCACAGTTTGGGGACCACTGGCATAGCTACTAAACATCCTTTATAATGTGGAAGCTTTCAGCCATGACCCACCACCAACCTGAGCTAAGTGTGAACTAGTGATGGGCAGAGGAAAGTTTCCATATCACGTTATCAACTCCTCCAGCAACACAAACTTTACTTAAAAGCCTAGTTTTCAAATGCATTTCCTGGATTTTATGTAATAAGAAGAGAATCTGATGTGATGAGCAAAACTGAAACAAGTTTTCCTTTGAAGAAGAATGTTTACCTGCCTCACATATTGCAGAGACAAAGAATATGAAGTAATATCTTTTACTGGTGAGCAAGACCACCTTTTGAGCTTACATAGAGCTTTCTAGAGTGAAGCTGAGTCATTTAAAAGTAGGTTAAAAAAAGCTCTGAAAAATCTAAACATGAACAAACTGAATCCTGAAAGCCTTCCTGCTAACCTGAACATCTTTTAATGTCCACAGCAGCTTCAAAACATCTTTGTTGCTCTCCGCCTTCCTCTCCTTTTCTCGCCTGACTAAAATGGCCTGACGTTTTAGATTATGTTCAGTCCTGGCTTACCCTGTATAACGTAAGTCCACCTTATAGCGTTTAGACATTGCTGCCAACCTGTAATCTGCCCAATGAACCACCCATGTATTGGTAGATGCGTTTTAACATCTTTTGGAGTGTGTGAATTAAAATAAGAGGCAAACCAGTACAAAGTTCATCCTTATGGAAAGGCAATTTAGGATACTAATTGGAAAGGGGGTGCATAAATTTAACGAGCATGACTGGGAAATGCCTGAGGGAAGCTAACAGTCCATCTCCACAATCGTGTTTTTCAGAAATTTTAATTAGTGATATCAACTGGGTTCTTTTAAAAAAAAATTGTTGCATGAACTCCAAGCAACATGAAACCAATTAACTTTCTTATTGCATCTATATGTTACTTTATATACAGAGTATAGTGATAGAAGACATTTCTATTGAACTCTTCCCTCTTGGCCTTTAATAGAGAATCAATTAGTAGCAATTTATTAGACTATTGGAGAGCACATAGGCAATCAAACTTTTATCTTTTCCAGCACTAAGGGAATTCAAGATCTTCATATGCACTGTACAAAAAGTTTCTAAAACTGTGATTTTTTTCAGCAATTTTATAAATCCTGATAAGAATGCAGATGAATTAAAGCTTAGATGAAAGAATCTGCTTTGCAATTAATCTTTAAAGTCCAAGTGCAGTTCTATACATAAAGCCCTCTTTTGATATGAGTGGGCATTTAACCAGGATTTTGTTTTTAAGGAAAGAGGCATGTAAGCTTAAGTCTGAGCACTGTGTACATCTGTACAGGGAATGAGCACTGACTCAGATACGTTTTCTGATACAGCTTGGTATGAATAATAGATTTTATGTTTTGCTTCTTTGCTTTGTTCTCTCCAGCTATAACTTATTTCCCATGGAACATGGCATAATACCATAAGTTAAACCTCTATGAGGATGCAATTGTCCTGACAAAGAATAATATTGGGTTTGGTGGGTTGGAGCCGGGAGCAGGTTTGGAAAGGAACCAGTCCCACCTAGATCTCAAAGGAGAAGATTATTCTATTCAAGGTCTTAGCTCCATTTAATTTCTTCACTAGTTCCCCCTTTGTGACGCACATCTTTTGAACCACAAATTCACTGGCTTCTGAACAAAAAGTGGAGTGTGAATGGCTGGGGTTGAAATACCTGGCACTGTCTTCCCCCTGCTAACTGAGGATAACTGCCATGGAGTCATTGTGTGGCCACGGGGAAGAACTTCACCTTTTGTTCTTCAGTTTCCCTATCAGTAAAATGGGGAAAATGACACTTTCTCTTTGTGCAAAGCGCTTTGAGATTTTCCAGTGAGGATGAAAGCACTCTGCGAGAATGCTTACAGTACTTGCAAGGATTTTGAATTGGTGAGGTCTGCATTGGTCTGATGGCATTCTTAAAGTACAGCATCACCCTTTATAACTTCTAAATAGTGTGATAAAGTCAGACCAGAGGGCCTCCAAAGGGCATACCAGGGCCAGAGTGTGAGCCCTAGAAGGCCCAAAACCCTTTTTTCCTGCAAGCAGGGGAGAGATGATTGCAGGGCAATTAGAGACACCTGGACCCAATGAAGGGCTAGTCCAGGTGTACTTAAACCCTGCCTTCCCTAAAGGGAGGGGGAGAAGCACAGGAGAAGGAAGCTGCCAGAAAGCTGGTAGTAGCTGGAGGAGACAACCCTCCCGCCAGGAGACAGTGCTTCTCTGCAGCAAAAGAAGGAGAAAACCCCTGGCCCCAGCCAGCAGAAGGAAGCTGGAGCAAGGTTCCTCCAAGGGGAGACAGGGTTACTGGGGACTCCCTGGCCTGCTACAAGGGGTTGAAGCGTGAGACCCACTAGGGAGAAGCTGGCTGTTTGCCACAATAGATAAAGCAAATTAGAGACCTAAAGCCAAGGTCCCTGCTTTCATTGAATCTCATGGCATTTATTTTGCCAGAGCAGTGTTTGCCTTTGTCCACAGGCCAAGTCCCAACAGAGGGAACGAACTACATTTTGTTCATCTATGTTCTGTATATTCCAATTACGTTATTTCAATGGGATGCTAATTCTTCATTTCCCCCCTTCTAAAACCAGGAATCCTTTCTATAGTATTGCTATGTCCTGTTAAACAGCTGCTGCCTTTCACCCCAGAAATGGTTGCATTGGAGTGGTGGTTGAAAGAATCTTATATACAAGCTTAACAACTTCACAGATGTATAAAAAGAAAATTTAAGCTGAATACTCAGGATTACTGTCTGGACCATGAGATGTATTAGAAAAGGGAAGGTCAGTCCTGTAGGAGAATTACACTATTTTGGTTTAGCTGAATTCCTGCTGCTAATGAAGAATCTGCAGTGTGGCCAGCTCTTGTGAATTTCTTGCCAGATCTCTCAGTATTTGGTATTTATCTTAAAACCTCAGCTCCTGGAGTCATGTTATAACCCGAGAATCTCGCCTTTCCATTAAAAGGGGGTGGGGTAGGATACATTTCTAACTTTCATGATTGGGGAGAAGAGCTTGAAAATGGGACTATTAAAGGCTCAAAAATGAGAAGGCGAATAACCTTCCAGCCTGTATTTTTTTTTTTTAATTTCATGATTTTTAAGTCAATCCCTTCCTTTGGGCCTTAACTCATGATTTTGTAATCATGGTTAATCTAAGCAATGCTTATCAGTGAAAATTTTCCTTGCTGTGGGAATGGTTTGCTCTGTAAAGGCCCAATTCATAGCCCATTAATATCCATTGAAAGACTCCATTGACTTCTGTGGGCTTTAGATCAGGCCCTAAGTCTTGCCCTTCAAAGTTTTAGCCATCTCATACCCTGATTGTCCAGATTTCCCTTTCTAGCCATGTCTCCTTCCTGTCATTGTGTACAATTTTTGAAAAATAGTCTTAGTACTTTACATGTGTATAGATAGCACTGTCTCATGTTCTCAAAGTGTCTTATACTTATTAATTAAATGTTTCAACCCCATCTGAGTACGGAAGTACTATTATCATTTTACAGCTGGAGAAACTGAGGCACAGAGCGGTTAAGTGACATGTCTACATCTCACAGGAATTCAGTGGCAGGCCTGGGATCTGAACACAGGTTTCCTGTCCTGAGTGCTTCAGCAACAATACTGTCTTGGATTTCAGTGATTATATATTGCTAGGAATTGGTGCAGACTCTGAGTCTTATGGTTGAACCCCGTCTGTCTCCTTCACACTTCTGTTGCAGTGCTGGTTTCGAACATCAGTGCAGGCAGCATGATATTCATGAGATTTGTAATGCTGAGTGCAAAAAAAGAAACCCCAACAAGCCAGCCAGCAGCACAAAGGAAGTGTATACAATGGGTATGGTGCCTTTTCATTTCTTTGCTTTTTGAAAACAGTCTTGTAAGCTGTTCCAAATTGCACTGTTTTAAAATCAGATTCCCTTGTCAGAGCTTAGAATTCAGAGTTGCAGGATGCATTTTTGTCTTGCCTACACTAAAAAGTTAGGCTGACCTAGCTACATTGCTCAGGGGTGTGAAAAATTCACACTCTTGAGTGACATAGTTAAGCTGACCTGAAACTTGGTGTAGACAGCGCTAGGTCAATAGAAGAATTCTTCCATCAACCTAGCGACCACCTCTCAAGCAGATGGATTACCTTTGCCACCAAGAGAACCTCTCCTGTTGACATAAGTAGTGTCTACACTGAAGTGCTATAGCAGCACAACCGCAGCTGCACCGCTGCAGTGTTTCAAGTGTAGTGAAGTCCTTGAGTTCTTTCTTTGTGTGAGGACAACTAAGGTTGAATTCAGGAGTGGCCCTAGCCATTTTGCTGGCCTGGGAAGTGTATATTTTGGCACACTCCCTTCCCCCAAGCAGCCAAGCCAAGGAAAATAAATAAAAATAGTCATGGCTGGCCAAGCAGTGAAGCAAAAATTGCACCGCTGAGTGGCACAGCGATATGGTGCTCCCTTGAAGAAGGCTCTCAGGGCAACCTAGACCTGGTCCTGGCAAAGTCTAAACTATTCCTACACAAAAACAATTCTAAAAGCAATAGAACCTTGGCTACTTTTGTGCACATGTGAAATAAACAATTCCTTTTAATTGCAGCTGCCATACATCATGTCAGGGCAAATTGGGTCTCTGGAGAATAGTTAATAACATTGACAAAGATTTTCAAAGGCATAAGGATGAATTAGGCACCCAACTCCCATTCAGAGTCAATGGGAATTGGATGCCTAACTCCGGTTTTGCTATTTTGCAAACTCCACCTTTGTCTCTTTGAGATCTCTTCTCAGTAAACACCAACCTCATACCTTTTCTGGATTATTCTTACAAGTTGTGTGTTGACATCAGAACCGAACTAGGCAAGCAGTCCAAGGCATTTAATCAGCAGGTGGTCCAGATGCAGTTGGCTCTCCAAGTGGAAATGCTCCACTGCATTTGGTCACAAGAGATCTGGGGGCTGTGTGGCGAATGGGGAAGGCGTGCATAGTGCTGTACCACCCTGAATTCTGATCCCATTAGATCTCAAACTAAGCAGCACTTGCCCAGGTGACCTCAAAGGAGAACAAAAGGTTGGACAGGTCAGTCAGTAGGCGGCTGTCACTATTCTGAATTGTTATAGAGCCAAAGTGCCAGGATGTTGCTAGGAGGCCTTATGCCACAGGGGTGGCTGTAGTTTGAATGAGACATAAAACTGATGCTATTGTTCACCTGTAGTTATCAAATATCTGATGGTGCTTTTCCCAAAAAACACAAGGGAGACTGGCTTGCCCATCTCCATCTATCCATGGGGTAGTCACCCTTATGTTATTCCTGGATGACCCACTTTCTAGGTGATCTTTGAGCACGGTAATCAGTCATTTGGCCTTAAGGATTGCCATTCTAGCTTCCCAGTCAGGGATTAAAATCTTATTTCTATCTACTTTCAGAGACGCTCCAGTTGGCATATCTCAGTGAGGGCATTTCAAATCTCATTTTATGTAGATAATCTGCCAACTCAACTGTTAGGCTTATGATTTAGCAGTAAATTCTCCCCTCACTGGAGAAGCTGACAATAAATAATGCCAATGGGCCAGATCCTTAGTTGTAACCAAGGAGCACATTGGGTTGGTCAGAAGGAGAGGGTAAGAAAAGTAGCGTGAAGCTCACCTTTACACGCCTTACAATCTTAGGCCAGTGTCCTAGGGTAAGATAGCACAGTCATCCTTTGCCCATGCTTTGTCTGACTTATCTATTTAAATTGTACACACTTTGGCGGCAGGGATTGACTCTCATTATGTGTTTGTACACAGCAGGGCCCAGAGGGATGAGCCATAGAGAAGCCTTGGCAGTGTTCACCACACTGGTAACAAGGAGGACAGGGTGGTGTAGAAGCCGCAGTGCTGACTCTGGCACAGGAAGACCCCCAGCACTGGTGAGAGTCTTCTGTGGCCAATTAAGCACCCCATCCCAGGATCTGGTCTCTAGAACTCCCAGTGACTGTATCATCTGTCATTTTTAAAAATCCCTCACCTAGGATCTCCTTGCCAATTTTGTGGGCTTTTTCACCATTGTTCCTCTCTCTTGAAGATTATTCTGTTGACATTTTTTAAAATTAGGAATTTAAGTGAAAATGGTGAGGGCTGGAAGTCAAGGGATTTATTCTGGAAATCTAGGAGCTGCTCCAAAGATGGTTCAAGTGCTCATTTGAAATATTAACTCTATGGTTTCACAAGCATTTGGGGGGTCTTTAAAGATTAAAGGAGGCATTATACAAACATGATTGTGATGTGCTGTACCCCATGTACACTGTTCTGGTGAGATTGGTGTATAATTCATGTTCACCCTTACAGTGTACCTGTGTATTGTCTGATGCAAAGTATGCCATGTAAGGTGTTTTTGGAACGCTCATGGCATACTGAACATTGTTATGGTGACATGTTTCCTGTAATGTCATACATATGTACAGATATGAAACTCTGCTAGGTCATATCCCCAAATATGTATCTCACGTGGCTTGAACAGATGCAGACAAACACAAAGTTGAAAGTACACACCCGCAGAGGCATGCATACAGGAACAATGGACTGGCCTAAGCACCTTTGAGCACTTTGACTCAAAAGGGAAAAATCACGACCATTGCTGGATGCGGATGCTCACCTGACCCCAGGGGGTGTCGAGGAAACTTGTTAAAAGAAAAAGACATCTTTGTCACAGGGCTCTCCTCTAGAATCTATCTCCCAAGCGACATCAAAGACAGGCACCTACCCACAGGGAGGGGGGGCCTGGTTGCAAGAAGCATCACAACCAGCTATAGGTAAGCTGACATCACAGAAGCTACTGAAATATCAAGTCTAGTTTAGCATGCAATTTATAACTTTAATTAGTTGTGATCAACTCTCTTGATTAATGTGAATCTGATTTATAATCACTTAAAATCTTGCTGTGGTTAATCATTTTTTTTTAATCTAAAACAGTGCATGTGGATTGACTAAGAGAGGTCTCTGCTCACAGAGTGACAGAGCTGGTGCATATCAATTTGTTTGATAAATTGAAGGGCAAATGTAAATGAGCTTGCAAGGTGCAGTGTACCACACTGAACGCTGCAAGGTGGCAGTTCCTGGGGTTGCATCTGGGACTGGGGGTGTTGGCTGGGAGTCATCTCATGAGTGGCTGGCCAGAAGCGCTCTTTCGCTAGGTCAGGGACAGATTACTCTCAGGAGGCTGGGCGTCGGCTGACCCAGGAGTGGGTGATATCCCGCGTTGCTGCGTGAATGTTGGGGCCCAGGTGTGAGGAATTGTGGTGACACAGCTACACACCAGTCCAGATTGCAGGGGAGGGGAACATCACAATGATATATATGAGAAAACAGACACTTTAAGGGAAATTGTTATTTTTCATGTCTCTAGAGCCTTTTTTGGGAAATTCAAAACATGTAAAAACATTAACTGACTCTAAATACCCAGCAAGAGAGGCCAGGAGTACATCCTATACAGAGATCATTTCACCACCGAAACACATCTGAGTAACTGTGCACAAAGCACTACACAAATATCATATACATTTAGGTGGGCCGGATGCAATTACCTGCGCTGGAACTGGTGCAGAACACTAGGATTGATGGTCTTATTCTTATGAGAAGTGACATGAAATATTAAATGACCACACATGGTTAGGGCCTAAGCTTTGTAGGTCATCCAAAAACACCATCTCCAGCAGGACTGTGTCCCCTGGCACCATGCTGAGACGTTGGTCCAGTACTAATTCTAAAAAATCAAAGGCAGGTAACTCAAAGTATCACCTATGGAACCCTCCCCCGTCTCCACCATTTCATGCAGCACTTAGACTGTCTCCATTCATGTGCTGACTCAACTTGATCCTGTTTTCCTTGAGAGAGGTGCTAGAATCACAGCACAAGGTATTAGGATTTCCTAGAGCTATACAAATGTAGCTCAGCGTTCAAAGGGTTAACAATTATAAACCAAACTACAAAGTGGCTTTGAGGAGCATGTATTATTGAGATAAGTTCTATGCATGTTTCTGGTTCCACTACTCCTCTTAAAGTTAGGGGGAGTCCCATGCACCACTTTGAAAATGTAGGTCGGAGTTTTATCAAATGGAGGGTCATTCTAGTGACTATTTAATAAAACAAGCTCTGAGAAGTTGCAAGCTTCACGTACAAAGTGCATGGACACTACATTTTCCTGGCAAATATACAGAGAAATTAAATTTCAAAGGCATTTTGATGAAGTAATTTAAGCCTTGTGAACTGCTGAAGCAGCATGTTTGGTTTGGGCTATCTACTGAAGCTGTATGGATCAGGCAGTATATCACAGGCTTGTGTTATCTCTGACAAGATTAAGTACATTCCTGTCATATAGGATTTGCCAATAAAGATTTCATTCTCTCTTCCTCACGTATAAAATGATAAGTGACCCTGATATTCCTCTGTTCAATGTTATCAATAAAAATTGTTCTGGTTGGATTATTCCTGGTTGATACTTAATGAAGTGGCATTCTATGAGATGCCAGTTTGTCTCTAAACTGAGAAAGACATGAAATCTGAACAAGACACTGATGGCAGCATATATACACCACACATTGAAACAGACACTCTATATGAGGAATTTGATCTGCTTCACCCATTAAAAATAATTAGTGAGAAAGGGAAATAATTTACCTGATGAACCTGAGTCATCATCTTGAAGCAGATATATTGGCTATTGAATCAGACAGGTCATCCAATGCATAACAACTGATTTAGACCAAGTTGTTAAATTGAAATTACCACCTATGGACTGGAATATAAGGCCTGTTGGAAAAACATCCATAGAATCACACATATCCCCAGAAAAATTATATATTCCCTGCATCAGGTGAAAGGTGAATCAACAAGGCCTGAGATATACACATTAAACCTGAATTCATGGTGCCATCTGCTGCATCCAATAAGTCAGCTATTGAAACATACTCACTCACTCATGCAAACGTGGTGCGTCAATTTCCAGGGAGATCAGGGTCACCGGTGGCATTCAGTTACAGTGGTACCCCAGTTCTGCTGTGAGCCCTGTAACTGGAAAGTGGGCCCGCGATGCAGGTGTGAGGAAAGATGATCGTTTTTGTACGGGGGCTTGTGAGGTACAAGAATAGCCAAGCCAAAGAGAGGAGCACAGGAAGTTATCAGGTGACGTTTACATGGGTTGGTGAGGCTTGTGTGGGCTGAGTTTAGAGTTTCCCATGGAGCGTGGCTCTGCTACTGGTTAAGGGGATGTCAGTGGCCACAGAACTGGGAGTTAGATTGTGATAGATGGAGTGAGGTTCTAGCAACAGGGGAGTCTGAGCCTAGAGCTGAAGTGAGAGAGACGGGGTCGAGATGTCACAGAGGAGGACCTGCTAGAGGTATCCGGTGGTGATCACAGCCAGAGTTACGTTTGGACGTAGAGCTAAAGGAGCAGGTTGGGACCTCATTATAGTAGTTTTGGGAAGGACTGTAAGAGAGTCAGAGAGCTTGAAGCTTGCCTGGCATAGAATATTGAATTTACCATCTCACCTGAGCTTGTCAGTGACAGTAGGTCTGAGTGATGGGGAATTCTGCCAAGATCCAGAAGGATGACCAGTGAGCTGCAATGAGAGGACCTATGGAATTCAACAAAGGCATGACATGAATCAACATGACCCCCTCTCACCAGCTTGAAACCACAGGTTGGACTTAAGGGTCATGGATTTGGAGTACCTGAGCCATAAGAACAAAGACCTGGAAAATACATTTGGATATGTAGTAGGTAATGCATCAGGTCAATGGGAGCTTCTGCTGATGGTGCAGCTGGTTTCATAGGTGACACAGTTTTCAATGCCCATTATGAGGTGAAGTATGTTAAGTTACAATGCTGTGTGGTTATTTTAGTGTGCAATGTCTGCATTTTATCAGTGACATATAATTCAATTTTTAATGTACCCATCTCGTATTATACTACTATAGTATACTTACAATCTCTCTGAACAGATATTGAACAGCAGCTCATGGCATGTCACTAACTAAACAGATTGTGTTTTGCTGACAGTGTTGTGAACATAAACCTGTGAAAGCTTTTTCATTCATCATTGTCTTATTCCTTGGCATTTTGATTACTGTGATTTTATATCAACTAAGGCTTTATAGCAACTTAGACTGTCAGAAATTCCTGCCCGCAGCTGTCTGCTATGCTAGATGTAAGTGTAACGGGCAGGGCTGGCATTAGGGGGTAGCAAGTAGGGCAATTATCTGGGGGCCTCATGTGTCAGGGCTTGGGTGTTGGCTTCAGAAATGTTACAGAAATTCAATGTGTGAGCAGGTAAGGGAGGCAGGGATGGGGCCCACTCCTTAGTTTCTGTGCTGGGCTCCAGCGAGTCTAACGCTGGATCTGGTAATGGGATTCATAATGTTCACTCGTACTGGCTCTAGACCAGCATTTCATCCCTTCTCTTTTCTGAGCATTTTATTTGTGTCCCTCTAACAGTCCCATTTGGGCTAGAGGAGATTGGGACCTCAGGCTTTTCTTACCCTTGACTTCATACTTTAACGCTGAAGGTAAAACCATTTACTCTGATCATGAAGCAAACGCTATAAGGTGAAATTTCCAAAGTGCCTACATGACTTAGGACAACAAGTAAATCAATGGGGCTTGTGCTCTTAAATCACTTAAGTGCTTCTGAAAATCTCAGCCATACAGCATAGTGTTATCTGCACCCATACCCACCTCAAGGTGAGCCACAGATCTCAGAAGCTAAGACAAGTCAGCCCAGACCTTGAATGTGAGATCTGTAGGGAAAAGGTGTTTCAGGAAATGATACTGATTTGGGGGTTGGGGGAGGGGGGGGGGGAGCTGCGGATGCAGTGCAAATGTGGATAGACATAAAAGACAGACTCCAAGTTGTGAGTCAGATACAAGTTGATTCTGCTGGATGTGGATCGGATGCATTTTTGTATGTACACAGGGCTCTAGTAATCTTCAAACCTTTCTATAAATTTCATATACACCTTAGTATCAGCCTCTTCCATACCATTAAAAACTTGTCTTTCTTTCCCAGTTAATCTGGTTAAGATGATAGGCATCTGTTTATCCGCATCTCACATAGTCTGTCAAAAGGCAGACAGGTACTTTTCTATACAGTCAGTTTCTTTATAAATTGGTCAGGCTTTCTCTCACTCCCTTGTGTTGTGGGGGGTTGTACTCACTGGATCTTCACCTTGGCTGCCACCTTGACATGATGGAGAAGCTTGCGGTTACTGAGGACCCTAAGAGCAATGGCAGCAGGAACCTTGTTCTCTTGGTAGGGTCACCCATGGTGGTAAGGCCAAAGGTGAGGTACCAGACAAAATATAGCCCAACAAAGTCCTTAACAGCAGAGCAGACAGATGAAGCAGGATCACTTCTCAATGGCTGCGAAGGTGGATGAAGACTGCAATGGAAAAGAAATCTCCGGTCATCTCGGACTTCCTTGCCACCGGACACAGGTGCCTCTTCCACCAAGACTTGTGTGGCTACTGGTGCGCAACGGCTCCCCCACATAAAATGTCTCATGCACAGGCTTCTTTCACAGGAAGAACCTTTTCTCCACTCCCACTCATAAAAGTCCCATGAGTGAGTGGCAACAGGTACAAGTGCAGTGATCACTAGGAGTCCCTAGTCACAGACCCTCATGTAGGCCATGATGGCAAGATGGTTGTCATGTGTCTCTGGACTGGGAAAGGAGGGCACTTTTGGCAGCAGTAGTCACGACTAAGCAGGCCTTTTTAGGAACCCCTCTGCTCATCCCATATGGAGAAGGTGTTACCAGAAGATTTAGGAGAAGCCAATTTGTTAGTACAGGATTACCCCTAAAAACTACTGGTATGGTAGTTTGCTTTATGGGAATTTCCAGGGAGACAATCCTCCCTTGAAAGGACATGGATACAGCCCTCCATTCAAGATAGAACACACAAGCTGTGATACTTCGAAAACAGATACCAAGCTTATTTAGAAGTGAATGGTTACATTAAGTAGAAAGAGATAGAAATCAAGCGTGGCTTATAACCATATAACAGTATACTCAAAATATAGAAATAAAACATTTAACAGAATACAACTATTGGAAGATATACAGCACAGAAAATAATATTTAGACTACTAGAACATATACGGTAAAAGAATGTTCTGAGCAATGCTATTACTATAACTTAACACTATTAATTTAACAATAATATACTTAACATTCTATCATAAACATCTATCATTAAGCATCTATCATCCAGCAAGCGTTAGACCAAGTGGTTGCTGGATGGGATGAAAGGGAGAATCTCACTCAGACCACAAGCATCCAACTTTATTGACATGCAGACTCAGGTAACCTTTACTTACACAACCTTTGAAACATCCCTCTGTTCGTCAGGGAAGGTCCTTCTGCTGCTGACAGTTGGCTATATATATAGCTATCAGTTTCAGGTAGGGGAGGGGCCACATTAGGGGAGAGAACATCAAAATGGATAGGGGAGGGGTGAGGAGGAGGGAATCCCCCTTTAAACTGCCATTCTCAACTGTCACTTGCTGGATCTTTCTTATTGCTAATCCTTATCTAAGAATCCCATTCCTAAAACTAATCACCATTCTAAATGTTATAAAATGTCCTGATACTGATACCACTCTTTTCAATTACCCAAATATTCCATCCATCAGTCTCAGAATTTTTCTAAACCGCTTTTGAGGCTTTTCTGCAAGTCTTTATTCAGCATTCTTTTTGGCCATTTAGACGACTAAAGCAAAAATCTCTGGCTACAAAGGGCTAGAAAAGGTGCCCCACACACAGGCTATTCCATCATATCCGACTGGATAACCACATGAGGTCAAAAAACAAAAAATGTTTCTTGCAACTTGGAATGTCCGTACCCTATTAGCCGATTCAAAAAGTGAAAGACCCAAATGCAGAACAGCAATTATCGCCCGAGGACTCTCAAGGTATAACATTGACATCACCACTCTCAGCAAAACAAGATGTGCAGCCAAACGCCACTCGAGGGAAGAGGCGGAGGCTACACTTGGTTCTGGAAACCAGCAGGTGACAGGTGAATATATGGTGTTGGCTTTTGCAATCAAGAACCTTTCAGTCAACCACCTGACTGAGCTCCCCATTGGCATCAACAAGCATCTTATGACCTCCGCATCCAACTGGTCAATAAGTCATTTGCCACTATCATCAGTGCATGTGCACCAACACTTGCTGCCAAAGAGAAACACAAAGAATCCTTCTATACTGACCTTGACAGAATTCTGTCATCCATTCCAAAAACAGACAAGATAATCATCTTAGGAGACTTTAATGCAAGAGTTGGTCGAGACTCTAGTGTATGGAGTAGTACTACTGGGAAAGAAGAAGGGGCAAGACCAACTCTTACAGCATCCTTCTACTCAGAAAATGTGCAGAACACAGCCTTGTGATCACAAACACAATCTTCAGACAAAGCAACAAGTATAAAACAACTTGGTAACACCCCATTCAGAACAATGGCACCTCTTGGACTATGTCATTGGAAGAACACAGGATTTAAGAGACGTCCAAATCACCCATGTCATGAGAGAAGCCAACAATTTCTGGGCTGACCACAGCCTGATGAGGTCAGTCATGTCCATCAGGATTGCACCAAAACATAGAAAGCAATCCAAATCACTCAGATGGTGATACAACATCCAAAGACTTCAATCCTTAGCACGTCAAGAATGCTTCCAAGCACACCTCAGTGGAAAATTTACCATATGTACATCTGGAAATGACAACACAAGTCGAAGACAACTGGGAAGCCCTAAAACAGACCATTCATGAGGCTTGTGAGGAATCCATTGGACTTGCTACTCACCACCAACAGGACTGGTTTGATAATAACAACACTCTCACAGCCCTCTTGGACCAGAAGAGAAAAGCTTTCTGCAGAAAACCATCCATCATCCGCTGAGAAACAGAACTCTTTCCATAAGCTCAAAACTGAGGTTCAAAGAAGGATTCGAGAAATCAGAAACAAATGATGGGAGGACAAAGCAAAAGGAATCCAAACATTCACTTATAGACATGATATGCAGAGCTTTTTCTGTGAGACAAAGATCCTGTATGGACCAAGCTCTTGTAGCCTCACACCAATGAGATCTGAAGATGGTAGTGCCCTTCTTAAAGACAATGAATCCATCAAAAAGCACTGGAAGGAACACTACCAAAAGCCTCTAAATTGAGAATTGATTGTGACTGATGATGCCATCGACTTCATCCCTCAGCACCCAGTCTGGGAAACTCTCGCCAACCCACCAACACTTGAGGTCCATAAAGCAATAAAGAAGAACAACAAAGCATCAGGCCCTGATGGCATAACAGCTGGAGTATTGAAAGTGGGGGGAGAAACACTGACAAACAATCTCCATTTGCTATTCCCCAAAATCTGGTGCACTGAAGAAATCCCCGCTGACTTACATATAACTAACATCAGCACTATTTTCAAAAAGGTGGATAGGTCTGACTGTGGCAACTATCGAGGCATTGCCCTCCTCTCTATCGCTGGGAAAATTCTTGCTAGAATCTTACTGCATCGTCTGCTCCCTCTTGCAGAGGAAGTACTTCCAGAGTCCCAGTGAGGCTTCAGACTATCATGAGGCACCATCGATATGATTTTCACAGCTAGGCAGATCCAGAGAAAATGTCAAGAACAAGACCAGGAGCTGTATATGGCCTTTATCAAGATGACCAAAGCCTTTGACCCTGTCAGTCGTGAGGCTTTGTGGAAAATCATATCAAAGTTCAGCTGCCCAAGCAAATTTATCACCATTGTAAGACTCCACCACCACCAAATGACTGTCTCCATCTTGTGCAGTGGCTTTACCTCTGAGCCCTTTGCCATCCAAACTGGTGTAAAGCAAGGTTGTGTACTGGCACCTACTCTCTTCTCCATTTTCCTATCAGCTACGAAAACGCTAATCCAAGACCAACTGTCACAGGGCATCAGCATCCAGTATTGGATTGACAGCAATCTCTTCAACCTCTCTCACCTCCGTGCCAGAACTAAAGTAACATCAGCAACAATAACTGAACTGCAGTACGCAGATGATTGTGCTGTAGTTGCACACTCAAAGGAGGATCGACAAACTGCCCTCAACTGCTTCTCTGAAACTTACAAAAGCCTAGGAATAACCCTGAATATCGGTAAAACAAAGTTCTTCACCGGCCTGCTCCCAGTCAGTCATCAGACCCAGCAAGGAAGATCTACATTGACAGAGAGGAACTGGAAAACGTAGAACACTTTGCCTACCTTGGCAGCCATCTCTCACAGAGGGCAAACATAAATGCTGAGATTCAGCACAGAATCCACTGTGCCAGCCTTACTTTTGTCTCAACAGTTCAACAACCATGACATCAGAACACACACTAGACTTTTAGTTTACAAAGCGGTGGTAATCCCAGCTTTCCTTTACAGCTGTGAGACTTGGATGATTTACGGAAAACACCTGAAAAACCTGGAACATTAGCACCACCACTTTCTCCGGAAGATCCTCAACATAAAGTGGGAGGATTGCCATATTAACATCAGTGTCCTCATGGAGGCCAAAATATTCAATGTTGAGGCCCTGATTATCCAGCACCAGCTGAGGAGGAGTGGGCATAGTGTGCGCATGCCTGATGCATGCCTACCAAAACAATTGCTTTACGCCCAACTCACCAAAGAAGAAAGGAAATGGGGAGGCCAGAAGAAATGCTTCAGAGACATCCTCAAGATAAATATCAAGAGAAGTGACATCGACATCACACACTGGTAGACAGCAGCCCAAAGAAAGGGCTAACTGGCAAAGACTTGCCAGAGAAGGAACTGTTGAGGAAAATCTACTCGGCTTGACTGCAGAAAAACGCCTGAAGAAAAAGGACAGACAACTGTCATGCAGCAACTGTGGCCCAACCCTGCCTTCCAATACCACCTGCAACAACTGCCAACAGGTCTGTGGTTCAAGGATCAGACTCCTTAGACAGCAAAGGACCCATATAAAATGACCTGTGAAAGAGGTCATCCTCATCTATCAAGGGATCGCCAACAACTCACTGGATGGAGAAGCTCCTTTCACTGCTCCAGTATTTGAGCTGCATTTCTTGAACTTCCAACAGCCTCTGGTGGGCTCTCACTTCAGCTGCCTCAGCTACTTTGATCTCCCTGATCCGCAGTTACGCCAGCAGTGTCTGGTGCTCACATTCTTCCTGGGCTCTCTTGTGCTGCAATCAGGCCAGTTCTCCTATGGTGCTCTCCTCTGTGGCAACTGAGGCAGGAGGGTTCTCAGATTCCACCACCCCTACTTCCCCTGGTGCCTGGTCAAATTTTATGAGCAAAGCTCTCGGCTCCTGATCTGGGGATTTCCGTTTAAAGGATATTCCCCTCTGCAAGCATAAACTTTCCAGATCTTTTCTCTCAAAACCATCATATGACTGTGGTTCACTCATGTCTTTTCTTTAACCTTTAAAGCTCTCAATATCAAGTTTAAACTTTAAAAGCGCTGGGGTTATGATCTGTAACCTTAACTGACCTGTGGTATGTGAATCCTGCTGAGACTAAGACAGTGTCATGCTGTCCTGCAGTGGCTCAAGAGTGTGAGTGCAAACCTCATAGCAGACTGTTAAGAAACAGGGCACAAACCCATATAAGTTATGAGTTTTATTCTTAGAGTTTATCAACCAATTATCAAGTGTAAAATCCTCAGGCACTATAACATCCTAACAATGTAGTCACAGAAAGTCCCCTTGGACACTCTGATCTATCTTGTCAGCTAGGTTAGCTTGTCTTTGTGATAGATGGTCCCTTACACCAAAAATCACAATAATGGTCAGGTTACTTCCAGTTCCAAAGGATCAATCACTTACCCCAAGTCAGTTGCACTTTAGATCTCACACCAAAGACAACACTTGTAGCCAATCTTATAATAAACTATCCAAAGATTATTAACAAGGAAATAGAGTAATTTACAAGGTTAAAGCAAGCAAGTAAACATACATACACACAAATGAGTTAGTCAAGTTTAAAAAAGTAATAGACGCTTCTATAATAAGTAGGGCCCTACCAAATTCATGGTCTATTCTGGTCAATTTCGTGGTCATAGGATTTGAAAATTAGTCAGTTTCATGTTTTCAGATGTTTACATCTGAAATTTCAGTGTTGTAACCGTGGGGGACCTGACCCAAAAGAGGGCTATGGGATGATCCGTGGAATGGAAAACCTGCCTTATGAGAGGAGACTCAAAGAGCTTGGCTTGTTTACCCTAACCAAAAGAAGGTTGAGGGGAGATATGATTGCTCTCTATAAATACATCAGAGGGATAAATACCAGGGAGGGAGATGAATTATTTAAGTGCATTGCCAATATAGACACAAGAACAAATGGATATAAACTGGCCACCAGGAAGTTTAGACATGAAAGTAGATGAAGGTTTCTAACCATCAGAGGAGTGAAGTTCTGGAATAGCCTTCCAAGGGGAGCAGTGGGGGCATAAAACCTAAATGGCTTCAAAACTGAGCTTGATAAGTTTATGGAGGGGATGATATGATGGGACAGCCTAATTTGGCAATTAACCGATCTTTGACTACTAGTGGTTAATATGCCAATGGCTTGTGATGGGCATTTGATGGAGTGGGTTCTGAGTTACTACAGAAAATTCTTTATTGGTTGTCTGGCTGGTGAGTCTTGCCCACATGTTCAGGGTTTAGCTGATCACCATATTTGGGGTTGGGAAGGAATTTTCCCCCAGGGCAGATTGGCAGAGGCCCTGGGTGTTTTTTGCCTTCTTCTGTAGCAAGGGGCATGGATCACTTGCTGGTGGATTCTCTGTACCTTGAAGTCTTTAAACCGTGATTTGAGGACTTTGATAACTCAGTCACAGGTTAGGGGTCTATTACAGAAGTGGGTGGGTGAGGTTCTCTGTCCTGTGTTGTGCAGGAGGTCAGATTAGATGGTCATATTGCTCCCTTCTAACCTTAAAGTCTATGAGTCTAAGAAACCTGTTGTTGAGGGGGAGGGGGATCACGGAATTGACACTCACTTCTGTGCTGCCTTCAGAGATGGGCTCTGAAAGCAGCAGCCCTGGAGCTTCCTGCTGCAGGGGGAGGTATCCAAAGGTGGGTCTGATCTTCCCCCAAGAGTGGCCGTGTAAGGGAAGAACAAGTCCTGGTCCTCCCCAGCCTGGCTGGGACTAACAGCTAGGAGCCCCCAGTTGGGGCACTCCCAGCAGACCAGGGGAGATTGGACCCATCTCCCCTTCTGGAAGCCTCCTCCAGCTGCAGGAAGCTCTGGGGCTACTGCCCATCCGTGGAACTTCCTGCAGCAGGGGGAGGTACCCAGTGGTGGATCTGATCTCCCCCCAAGAGCAGCCGTGCAGGGGTAGAGTAAGTCCCATCCCTCCCCAGCCTAGGGACTAGCAGCTGGAGCCCAGGGAACAGTAGTGCTATGGGCTCATAGCAGGAGCTTAAGATTGATTTTCTGGGCATTGCAAACGATGGCACTTCCACCAGTACACTTCCTCTTGGCATGATCCTGAGCCACGGGTTCACGTCTGACTCTGAGCAACCCCAGGGCCTGTCTACATTAGAAACATTTGTAAAAATATACACAGTATTGTGTGCATCAGTGCAGAATCCTAATGTAGACATGCTTCCCCACTGTAAAGCTGCGATTAATCCAGTAAATTACTGGAGTAAACTTTATTGGTGTAAACCCCATTTTACATTAGTGCAATGCATCTCTATTATAGGTTTAAACTGGTGAAGCCCCACACCGTAATTTCTATTGTAGACAGGGAAATCTTGTCAGATTGGTGCATATTTCATGTCTGTAGTTTTCAAAAAGTTATGGGAGTTGCGTGAAGTGAGGCATATAAAGACCCTCTTCCCCCATCAGCCAGAAACCAATGGTGTGGTAGAAAGATTCAATGGGACATTGAAATCTATACTGAGTATACGTGTTACCACACGAGAGACTGATTGGGATGTGTGGTTTCCTTATTTGTTATTCGCATACAGGAGTGTTCCCCAAGAATTCATGGGGTTCACCCATTTTGATCTCCTTTCTGTAGACTAGTGAGAGGACCCCTAGATTTAATATGAGGCTCTTGGGAGGGTCATATAGAAAAGTCAGGACAGCCTGTAGGGGAGTATGTTACTCATTTTAAAGAGAACTTAAAAGCTATGATGGTTTTAGTGCATCAGAACCTTGAAAGGAGCCAGGTGTCTCACCAAGCTTGGTCTGACAGGCATGATGGAGAAAGATCTTTTGGTGTAGGTGATTTGGTGCTAGTGTTGATTCCGGTGAGGAAAAACAAGATGAAAGATTGTTGGGAGGGACCTTTCAAGATGATAGAGAGAGTGCATGAGGTCACTTGTGATGTAAGGAAGCACCATGGCAGGGGAGCTGTGCAAATAGTACATGTCAATAGATTGAAGGCTTAAGATGGGAGTGAATATGATTTGTTGGGCTGATGTGCATTTCCTGCCCCTTTAGTTGATTTGGTCAGGGAAAGTAAGGAAGAGACTCCTGTGGGGAGCATTGAGATTTGGGAGGATCTGAACCCAACCCAAAAGCAGGAGATGTTGGCCCTTTTAAAACATCCAAGGCAGGTATTTTCCAACTTGCTAAGTTTAACTAACAAAAAGTGCATTCCATTAAGATTACAGGGCCATGCCATACTGTGCTAAAGGTGAGATGCAAAGACAAATAAATCCTGGAGGAAACAGAGAGCATGCTAGACATGGGTGGGCATCGCCTATTATGATGGTACCTAAAAGAGAGAAAACTATGAGATTTTGTGTAGATTTTAGAAGGGTTAAGTGCCATCACCCAACCTGATCCTTACCCCTCACCCCTAATAGAGGACCCATTGGATCTATTGTGGGGGGTGTGAAAAATTCATAAGCACTCTGGATTTGACTCCTAGGTACTGGCAAATTCCCTTAGATGCTGATGACCAGGAAAATTCAGCTTTTATAGTGGAATCTTGCCTATATGAGTTTAAGGTTATGCCTTTTTGGATTAATTAATGCAGCGGCTACCTTTCAAAGAGGTTTGTCAGTGAAATGCGTCTGGGTTTACAGACCTTCATTAGAGCTTCATAGATGACTTGACTCTCTTTAGTGACTCTTGGCAAGACCACTTGAACCCTGTGGGAATTGCATTGCAGCATTTGGGAATGATGGGATTTTTGCCTGTTAGTGAAATTCAGCAAATTGCCAAACATTGGACCATTTTGTGGATTACCGATAAATTCCAATCTTTGCATAGGGCATGAAGAGAACATTGTGGTAATGGACAGAGCACCTGCATTGGAAGCAATTTATCATCCCACGGAAAGTCCCGTTCTGGGACTGAGTCAGTGCAGTGACGATAGCAGGGACATGTGTAGCAAGTCCATTAATGGTAATGGGAAGGGTCTAGGCACCATACTAAATGATGCCCCCTTGCACACAACCCACTGGAATAACCAAATGAGAAGTAGCCCTTCTAAACAGAAAGGGTACAATGCAGGTTCCACTAGCTGGGCTGCAGACCCAGTTTGAAAGCATGTGTGCTAATGGCAATAGTGTGAATAGTGCATTTGCACAGTGGTAGGAAACCTGTAGAACACAGTGCATAGAAAAATGCTGCAGTAACAGCAGTACCTTTGATGGCATTGACATCACTCCAGGGGACCGTAGCCAATGCAGGTACCAATCAGACTGTAGCTATAGGTGCTGTCTGAGGAATGGTCATTGCCAGCTACAAATTGCAACCATGACACTGGGGACTTAGGAATCTGCGCTATATAAATTGTATCTAGGAGGAATCCCTCAACTGATGTCTTCCTCATGGATGGGAGAGGTCCCCATCTGTTTAACTATGTATATTCCCTGTCTGACATGGTTATGAAAGTAATCTGAGCATATGAGTAGTCTAGTCCCTCCTCTATGGGCTTGCTCCTTTCCTCCTTTTCAGCCAGACCATGGCCATCTTCCACCGCCAATATGTTTTGTGTATGTAGCAGTTGTGCATCCCTGAAGCAAAAGAGAAAGTGACTAGCAATGTGTGTGCGTCACTAGCATTTTTTAGATTATTTTACCTTGCACTCCTGTCCCTGGTTGCAGGGTGTGCATTCAAGAGATGACCAGGTACCTCTGATTTAATTCCGTTCTTTTCTCATTCTACCTCATTGTCTAATTTTGCTAGTTGTAAACTTGATTTTTTTTGCATGTGCATAGACTTCGGTAATAGCTTAAGTGGACGGATTCTTGACTTTAACGTTTGTTAGGCTATTCTATTTCTTCAGGGTAGAGAGCTGTTTTGGTTAGAGTGTTTTTTTTTCCAATTGATTTCTTCTCAGGCTAAACAAGATCAATCAAATCATATGACTAATAAAATGGATAAAGAAACCATAAAAGTCCAACTATATAGTATATCATTTGGCATGCTGAAGATGAATGACAAGGATACAAAGCCACTGCTCAAATTTTTAACTTTTCTGTATTGCTTTTAAAACTCATTCACCGTTCATAATGGCCTAACATTTCATTTCAGCCAATGAGATTAATGTCAAAGAATACATAATCGCACAATATGTCTTTGTATCATTCCATTTAGATGCAGATAGTGGAGTCACAAAATAAACTACTAGATAACCCATTTGTTCTTCCCTTCACTAGCACCGTTACGGCAGTAACCAAAGTAAAGAGCTTTTTGCAATTAAACACAAGACTATGAAAAGAGCAGCAGGATGTGATTTTCAAAAGACCCTGAGTGACTGAGGCACACAAGACCCATTAAAGTCAATGGGATTTATACTCATAAATAGAACTGGCCAAAAAAATTAATTGGAATGATTTTCTGACCAAGAATACCCATTCTGCAAAATAGAAGTTTTTTGTGGGAAATTTCCATTTGAGGAAAAAAAAGTTTTTTGTCAGGAAAATCAAAATGACAGCTGCACCCTAGAAGGTTTTTATCAATTTTGCTTTTTGCCATTGAAACTGACAAAAGCTTTCCTGCTGTGCTGCTGAGACTGAGCGCCCTGACTCTGCCTCTCTCCCAGCTTGGGCTGAAGAGGCAGAGAGGCTGAGTGCTCACCCTCCCTGCCTCCCCCCCCTTGTTCTGGGGTCCGAGAGGCAAAGACCCTGGGCATGCCCAGGCCTGAAATCCCACCTGAAATCTCCAGGAAGAAAGTAATTAATGATAATAAAAGTAAAGCCTAAATTCAGACCTGATGTAAATGAGTGCAACTCCCTTGTGATCAATGGAATTGTACCTGCTTTAAAAATTTAAGCAGAGATTCTCAAACCATCTAGGAGATTCGGTTGCTTATGACCATCTAAAGCAAAATTAACCTGTCTGTCACTTGCTTATAACAGCTTTATAAATGATATAAGAATGTACCCTTAATATAAAGCATGTCTATTAAAGATGCTTGAAAACCGGGTGTTGTAATAGAAAATATTGACACACGCAGTAGTCCAATGATGTCACAAGGACGCTGCATATTTAAAACACAGGTTTCTAGGAGCACTTTAGTTATTCTTAAGCCCAGCACTACCATTCCTCTGGTGATGTATAATATCAATTCTTCATCCATTTGTTGATGTATTGTGAGTTGCTCATAAGCCATGTGATTGGTTTTGGTGATCTCTCATAGCAACTCATAATCAGAGTCCCACTGCTAATACATTGGCACTGAAACACTTGGCAGGGTCACGCATCGTCTGAATACATACATGCATACGGCTGGAACATTTTACATGTGCAGGTGTGTGCACACATCCTCCTATTGTTATTCTCTTGGATTTAAGTTAAAATGTCTTTGTAATATGTTCACACCATGGCTCAAGATGCTGAGAGGTAGAGTGAGATTAGCTTGGACACTCCCATCAGGACAAAGTAATCTCTGGTGTAACTCCACTTAAGGGTGGGATGAATTTGGACCAGTGATTTCAATGAGAATGTCACAGTAAAATTGTCATGTGAATCTGCACATATAAGCCCCATCTTGTTCATTTCCAGGTTCTGACTGGGTAATTTGGTCTCTGATGCTGTGTTCAAATTCCCTATAGAAAAACAAATAAGACTTCAGTGGCCTCATCAGATGATCTTGTCTAGATAGGGCCCGCTCCTGCAAGGTGATGAATGCCACCTGAGAGATGCTTGCACAATGACATGGTGTGAACAGTTCACATGTGCAAACCCATTTCCTAATGACTTCAGTGAGAGTTAAATGTGCTCAGTGAGCCACATTTTAAAAAGTATTTAGGCATTTAAAAGTGCAGGTAGGCACCTTGTGGTTCCTATCTGCATCAGGCTCCTAAATACCTTAACAATCTGGTCCTCACACTGGGGATTAGGGGCCAGTGAGTTTTTCAGAAGTACCTCTCTGCATCTTTAGGGGTCTCAATACCTTTAAAAATCTGGCTTTCAGATTTTTTTGCATGAGTGGGCCTATACCATCGCCCAGATACCACAGTAGTGAGTGCAGTCTGAAGGCCTGGACAGACAGAACAGATATCCTAAAAACAGCAAATGAAGAAAAGCAAATGTGGGGCAAAGGTTGTAAAATCCTTCCCCTCCCTCATTACTTTTAAATGACGTTGGAAAAGTTACCCCTGCCCTTTCATTTTATGTAATTACCTTTTCTGTATTGACTTTTTGCCAGTTTTGAATCATATGGCATTTCCGAGCTGAAGTGAATTAATTTTTCAAACAAGATGTTGTGCGCACCCATATCAAATGCCATTTAATGCCAGTCAAGATGTTTTTTTGGAAAATAGATCTCGTCAAACACATTTGGTATAATATTTTGATGAGACTACATGTTTGGTTGATAAAGATAACTATGTTGACATAATGTACTTAGGCATCTCTAAGCATTTGACTTAGACCTGCAAAATATTCTCAAAAATTAACATAATGCAAAAAATCAATGTAGCCTATATTAAATGGATTAGAAACTGACTAATAGATCTCCCGAAGTAATTATAAATGGAGAATGCAAAAGTAGGTGTTGGTTCAGTGTTATTCAACATATTTATCAGTAATCTAGAGGAAAACATAAAATTACTAGTAAAGTTTGCAATGGCACAAAAATTGGTGGAGTGGTAAGTAATCAAGAGTGAGCCAGATCAGTGGGCAAGCTGGGATCACTTGAATAATAAGTGTTTTAACACAACCAAATGCAAGGTCATACATCTAAGAACTAAAGAGGTAGGTCACACTTACAGGATGGGTGTCTGTATCTTGGAGAAAGGAAGAAATGTCCTTTGGCCCATCAAAGAATTAGGGGGCCAAATTCAGCAAACCTGCTGTAGGGAATTGTAAAATACATTTTTCTTCTAGCAAAGCAACCCTGGGAGAGTCACTCCTGCAAAGGGCTGCTAAAGATTTTCTGCCATTGCCCTTCATCGGTTTTCAATGGGTGGTGGGGATGAAGCCATTTTAATACTCCCCAGGGTTCCATGGGTGCTGGGCCAAAAGGAGATTAGCTGGACAGCTACTCGGTTAGATGGCTCAACGGCCATGCAGCCTTACAGGTCAGCGCTACTCACATTCGGCTCTATGCTGGCTCCTGGCATTTACTCTGCATGAACAAAGATTGTGGCTGCTATGTGTCACTGCCGTCCCACCCTCCCCGGTAGATGTTCTGCCACTGTGGACCTATACCAGGATTTTCAGCTGTGGAAGCACGGCTTAGACCCTTTTCAGACATGCTCAGCACCTGCAGTTGTGTTGACTTCATGGGGAGTTGTGTATGCTCTGCCCCTCTGAGAGTCAGTCCCTTAATGATTCATCATCTCTTGGACAAGCATTTCTGCAAGGAAATTCTGTCAGATCAGGGAGAAAGATTGAAAGTTGCAACCAACAAAGAGAAAGCAACAGTGACAGGAAAACAGTTGCAGTGCAACTTACTTGGTTAAGTGCCAACCAGTTATGCTTTACATCTAAGTCCTACAAGCCAGATAGATAAAAAGTAGTTTGATTGATAAGGAATAAAATGTAAAGGACAGGAACAAATGCAATTTAAACTGAAACAAGAAGTTTTATGAGGAATTATCGCCCTGAGCTAAAGAATCTGAGGCTATAAGAAACAGTCAATAAAGCAGCAAGATGATAGTTTATTATTTTAAGATGTTAAGGTTTACGAGCAACATCTGTGACATGCCTTCTAGTCTCAGCAGTCTAATCCAAGCACCATTATTCTGCCGGCTAACCTTGAAAGCCATTGTGTAGCTTCCTCAGACTCACAGTAACTCACCAGGACAAGATGGTATTCACCCAAGAGTTCTGAAGGAACTCAAATCTGAAATTGCTGAACAATTAACTGTGCTATCACAACAATCAGCCTCTGCACTAAATGATTGCAAGGTAGCTAATGTAACACCAGTGTTTAAAGAGGGCCCCAGAGGAGATCCTGGCAATTACAGGCTGGTGAGCCTAACTTCAGTACTGAGCAAATTGCTAGAAACTTTTGTTAAGGACAGAATTTTCAGACACCTAGATAAACATGATATGTTGGGGAAGAGTCAACATGGGTTTTGTAAAGGGAAGGCATACCTCACTCTTCTATTAGAATGTCAATAAGAGTGAGCCAGTCACTACAGGCTACTTGGATTTTCAGAAAGCCTTTGACAAGGTTCCTCACCAAAAGCTCTTAAGGGAACTTAGTAGCCATTGGAAAAGATGGTAGGTACTCTCATGCATCAAGAGCTGGTTGAAAGTTAGGAATAAATTATCTGTTTTCATAATGGAGTGAGGTGAACATTGAACAGTCCCCCAAAAAGCTGTACTGGGACTTGTGCTGTTGAACATATTCATTAATGATCTGGAAAAGGGTGTGAATTAGTGAAGTGGCAAAGTTTGCAGAGGATACAAAATTAGTCAAGATTGCAGTCAGTTTGGGACTTAAGAGTTATAAAAGGAGCTGTATTTTAAAGAAACTTTATTGAGGGTGTAGGAACAAACCATCCTGATGTGCAGAAAGAATAGCAAATATGGCAGGTGACCAGGTTGGCTTAACAGAGAAATCTTCGGTGAGCTTAAACACAAAAAGGAAGCTTACAAGAAGTGGAAGCTTGGACAAATGAATAGGGAGGAGTATAAAAATATTGCTTGAGCATGTGTGGGTGAAATCAGGAAGGTCAAAGCAAAACTGGAGTTGCAGCTAGCAAGGATAACAAGAAGGGTTTCCACAGGTATGTTAGGAACAAGAAGAAAGTCAGGTAAAGTGTGGATCTCTTACTGAATGGGAGAGGCAACCTAGAGACAGATGTGGAAAAAGCTGAAGTACTCAATGTTTTTTTGCCTCTGTCTTCACAGACAAGGTCAGCTCCAAGACTACTGCACTGGGCAGCACAGTATGGGGAGGAAGTGAGCAGCCCTCAGTGGTGAAAACAGGTTCAGGACTATTTAGAAAAGCTGGATGTGCACAAGTACATGGTGCTGGATGCAATTCATCCGAGGGTGCTGAGGAGTTAGATGATGTGACTGCAGAGCCATTGACCATTATCTTTGAAAACTCGTGATGATTGGGAGAGGTCCCAGGCAATTGGAAAAAGGCAAATATAATGCCTATCTTTAAAAAAGTGAAGGAGGAGGATCCAGGGAACTACAGACCAGTCAGCCTCACCTCAGTCCCCGGAAAAATCTGGAACAGGTCCTCAAGGAATCCATTTTGAAGCACTTGTAGGAGGGGAAGGTGATCAGGAACAGTCAGCATGAATTCACCAAGGGCAAGTCATGCCTGACCAACCTGCTTGCCTTCTATGATGAGATGACTGGCTCTGTTGATGTGGGGAAAGTGGTGGATGGGATATACCTTGACTTTAGCAAAGCTTTTGATACGGTCCCCCACAGTATTCTTACCAGCAAGTTGAAGAAGTATAGGTTGGATGAATGGACTGTAAGGTGGATAGAAAGCTGGCTAGATTATTGGGCTCAACAGGCAGTGATCAATGGTTTGATGTCTAATTGGCAGCCAGTATCAAGTGGAGTGCCCCAGGGGCTGGTCCTGTGGCCGGTTTTGTTCAACATCTTCATTAATGATCTGGAGGATGGGATGGATTGCATCCTCGGCAAGTTCGCAGATGACACTAAAATGGGAGGAGTGGTAGATATTCTGGAGGATAGGGTTAGGATACAGAGTGACCTAGACAAATTGGAAGATTGGGCCAAAAGAAATCTGATAAGGTTCAACAAGGACAAATGCAGAATTCTACACTTAGGATGGAAGAATTTCATGCACTGCTACAGGTGGGGGACTGACTGGCTAGGCAGCAATTCTGCAGAAAAGGACCTGTGGGTTACAGTGGACAAGAAGCTGGATATGAGTCAGAGTGCCCTTGTTGCCAAGAAGGCAAATGTAATATTGGGCTGCATTAGGAGGAGCACTGCCAGCAGATTGAGGAAAGTGATTATTCCCCTCTATTTGGCATCAGTGAGGCCACAGCTGGAGTACTGTGTCCAGTTTTGGGCCACCCACTCCAGGAAAGATGGACAAATTGAGTCCAGTGCATGGCAACAAAAATGACTAGGGGGCTGGGGCACATGACTTATGAGGAGAGGCTGAGGGAGCTAGGCTTGTTTAGTCTGCAAAAGAGAAGAGTGAGGGGGAGTTGATAGCAGCCTTCAACTACCCGAAGGGGGTTCCAAAGAGGCTGAAGCTAGGCTGTTCTCAGTGGTGGCAGATGACAGAACAAAGAGCAATGGTCTCAAGCTGCAGGCGGGGAAAAGGGAAGGTGAAGGTCTAGGTTGCAAATATTGGGAAAAGCTTTTTCACTAGGAGGGTGGTGAAGCACTGAAATGGGTTACCTAGAGAGTTGGTGGAAAGTCCATCCTTAGAGGTTTTTAAGGCCTGGCTTGACAAAGCCCTGGCTGGGATGATTTTGTTGGGTTGGTCCTGCTATGAGCGGAGGGTTGGATTAGATGACCTCCTCAAGTTCCTTCCAACCCTAATCTGCAAGGAATCTATGATATCACAAAACTCAGTGTCTGCATTTCATCTGCCATTTTGTTCCCCAGACAGACATTTATATAGTAATGAGAACATCCACAGTTATGTTAAATAAGATACCAAATGTATTATAGGCAGGGCTGTTATAGAATCATAGACCGACCAACTAGACATCGAGCCGTTGAACAATACCTGTTGACCTCAATGATCTAGCTAGCTTTCTATCCACCTTATAGTCCATTTATCGAACCAACCCATATTTCTTTAATTTGGTGGCAAGTATACTGTGGGAGACCGTATCAAAAGTTTTGCTAAAAATCAAGATATATCGTGTCCACTGCATTCCGTTCTTTTTAGTTATAGTACTTCCAATTACTAAATAGGTTGCCTGATGGTTCCCATAAGAAGATACTGTTTCCAGTTGTTTATAACTTATGGGCTGAAGTTTTCCATGATGGATGTCTGGCTCAGGGTGAATGTTTTTGGACAACCTCAGCCAAAACAGTTTAGCTGCTTCCAAGAATTGGGATTGGGAAAAACACATTGTTTTGCCCATGTTAAAAGATACAGGTGACTTTTTCTTTGAGAAGCTATAGTGCCCCCACGCTTTGGATCAGGGATTTAGAAATTTGGCAAGGTTGGGGGGAACGGGGGGGGGGGGGGGCGGGGGGAAGGGAAGGGTCTTTGTGTCACTTATGTGCTTTTTGCTGTCCCTGGGACATTTTGGCAAAATTAGAAGCCTTTGAAAAACTGCAGTTCATAGATGCTCAGTAGATATTTGCAAGAGCTTCACAGCTAGATTTCTCAGTAACTCCATCCACCCAGGCATGCTCCAGCCTGGAGCTGAAAAGGAGCTGCAATTGCAGTGTCTAAGTGGCTGCTGGCCAGGCAGGGAGTCTATCCTGTCCTCTCCGTGAGCCCCCTGCTGAGCTCAAGCACGATGGAGAAAGAAACTGCCTGATTTGAATGCAGACTGGGCAAGAGCCAGACCTTGGGGGGAATAGTGGCAATGGGAGTAGTTGAGGGGTGGAGGAGTGGAGACTGGGACAGGAGGCTGACAGGGGGAAGGGAGAGGGAAACAGGAACAGAGAGCTGGGTCAGAGGAATCTGGGATTGGCTGGGCAAGGAGGTAGGGATTTGGTCACGGGAGAGTAGGACTAGGAACCAGAGAGGGAAATGGGGGGATAGGAAGGACTGGGAACCAGTGGAAGTGGCAGGAGAATGGGATTGGCTGGGCAAGATGACTCGAAATGGGAACCAGTGGGGCAGAGAGAGGGAGATGGTGAGGTGAGGGGAGACATATCTGATGAAAGCCAGAAGTGGGAGGAACTTGGACTGGCTGGATAAGGAGACTAAGGACAAGGAACCAGAGGGAATGAGGGGCATTGGGAGTGGCTGGGCAGGGAGACTGGGACCAGAAGTCTGATATGTGGAATTGGGACTGGTTAGGTGAGGCGAGGGGTGCGGAAGATTCAGGACTAGGATAGGTTGGAGGGAATGTGAATGAAAGGGCAAAGTTTGGGGAAAACAGGAGGGAGAGTCTGTGCCCACTGCAGCACACTCCCAGGAACGGAATCCAAGATTCGTAACTTTCACCATTTCTCTCCTGTCAACATATATCTGTGAAACTCACTGGGAAGGTAGCCCATCCTCCTGTCATGCTGGTCCACGTAGCAGTTGTAAGTTGTCTTCGGCTATCAGTTACGCCACTAGCTCAAGTTGCAGAGGTTTTGCAGTAGAGCCAAAGGTTCCAAACTCTGCAGATGAACCATTGAAGTGTAAATATGATGCCAAATGATAGAATTTGTTTTTTCAGGTAGCTTTTTTTTTTTTTTTTTTAAACCTAGGAAATTGCACACAACTATTTTAAAATAACATTATTAAAATGGCAAAGTCAAACACTTCAAAGTTAAGAAAAGCCAGAATGAAATTTACTTGTGCAACCTTCGTTTCGTCCCCTTGTGCATATGCGTTATGCTGTAGTCTTTAATTACACGTCTTCCACCAGACCACTGCCTCATTCTGTCCACAGAATGGACCTATTCCAAGGATAAATTGCAGCTGTGTAGTAAGGAGACTATATTTGCAGGACCTCTTTGTTACAGAAGTTGGAAGGGGAGTCAAGGAGATGAGGATTGCAGGAATAGAAGGGAATATCTGAGAGATACAATGCTAAATACTATGAAAACTCTGGTCCTAGGCATCTCATATGGGGCACCCAAAATTAATGAGCACTTTTGATGTTAATCGCTGTGCCTTAGTTCCCTATGGGTAAACTATAGACAACAACTCCTCCTTATCTCAGTGGTGGTGTGAAAATAAATGTCTTAATATTTATGAAGCACTCAGATACTGTCTGATGAGCACCACAGAAAAGCCTATGAGGAAATTAATAAATCTGTATTCATAGCAGGCTTTGAATAGTATGCGGTGAAGATAATTAGGGGCCACACACTGAACAATGAGATAAAAATAGAAAATTTGAATAGTATGGGGATAAAAAGGAGGAACTAATGGTTAGATGCCAAGTAATTTTATTTTAAAAATTACTAAAACAATTTAGTCCAGAGAAACAAGAAATGGTAAGCCAGCTCTTACTAATTGTTTCTCTTACTGCCAACCCAGGGAAAACCAAAATTAAGTGATGGATTTATTAATACAGGCTATTCATGAGACTCCTATTTAGTCACAGGGCTTCTTTTACATACCTTAGGGGACATTGTGGTCAACACAACACAAAATAGTCAATTATTAACCATGGCTATTTTATTATTGAAGAAAGGACAAGAAAACATAAAATACAACACAGATGACAGAACACAACTGCAAGATTATTTTTGTATGTCTCTCTATGGAAAGGTTTTAACAGAGATTACAGTTTTGAGAGTGGACAGCCTCTGGGGTATTCTTTGTTTGGTAAGATAAGACCAAAGTATATTATTTCCCCAAATTATTGTGAATTCAGTTTTAATATCTTATTAGATACTTAAAACTGTTTGTGTATTGACAAATAATTTAAGTGGAAATGAAATCCATTTAGTTATTAATTACTCAATGTGAGGGAGCAGAGAAACTGCTTTCCGGGGGTTAAAGAAAACCTTTGGGTTAAACTAGCCCTGCCCCACTATACCTGTAGCCAGTGCCAGGCCTGGAGGAGGGAGAAAAGGGGGGAGCCTGGCTCAGTGAGGGGCTGACTGATGAGGAGCTCTGTCTGCTTGCCCAAAGGGATGGATCAGCAACCAGCCAGCACAGCTACTTGAGGTAAGTAAGGGCTCCCCTACAAGGGGAGGAGTAAATAAGCCCCAATACTCAGGGCAACTGGACTAGCAGGGCCATACCCCAAACTGTGGAGACTTGTAGGAAGTAGTTCAGGAAAATGGTCTTGACTCCCTGCTGGGAGGGAGACTTCATCTCCCCTTTTAAGAGGTTGATCTACGCAAGGCCTTAGGCTGGGACCAGGTACAGCGGGAAGGTCCAGGTCCCCCTACCATCTCCTCTGGCTTTACAGACTGAAAGACCAGAGATCTAGCCACTAGGCCGTCCAACAGTGGAAGACCCTATCACACCCAACTATAAACTGGTTGGCTAAGTAAGCAATCAAATAAAAAATATTGAAACTAGTTATTTAGAAGAAGCCATTTAAGGAGCAGTCTTAAGACAGACCAATTATGAAAATTAATCTTAAAATCCAATTAAAATCAGTTTCTCTGTTTACCAGTGTTTAGTCCTTGTCTCCTCTCCAGGAACACATGGTATAACTGGTGATTAAACCAGAGAAACTATTAATATTTTAAGTTACAGCAGCATTTCAATATCCCAAAAACCACCACAAGAGTTTTAAATTTAATCCCTTCACAGTGTCTGTTCACTTTCTCTTACCAAATCATGTTGAAGTCCTGAGAATGCTTTCCATTGGCTGTTTTCTTCTTGAGTCTGTTTTCTTAGTTGTTTGTGGCAGCTTGCTTGTACAGATGAACAAGATAAATTGACACATCTTTACTGTTTTAAGTAGGATAGGAGAGGGTGCGTGAGGGGGTATTTACTTCGGAGTCTTATACTCTTCTTATTTCCATGAAGTTATAGGAAAACACCTCTTTCAGGCTTGCTTAGCTTCAAACTTAGTTGCTGTAACTCTTTCACTGCTTCTTTGCCTTTATGGGTAGTTCTTAAGAGCCTTTTCATCATATTAATGTAGTTTGTTAATGCATATATGAGGGTTATAATTCCTTCTTGAAAGTTACATTTACTTTATGGTGGATGATTCTCAGAGCATCTTTAATTTTAGAGCTTTAACTCTTTTATTCAGTTCATTTTCTGATATATCCCTTTAGTTCCATCAGGGTTTATTAGGGATTGAAATTCTGTTTCAAAAGAGTCCAAACACTACTGTTCTCACTATAAAAGAGAGCTCTTTAAATAGTCTTTTTAAATTCAGTTCTTAAAGAGAATCTTTAAAGATTAAAAGGTCAAAGAAAGTATTGTCCTTTCTTTTTACCAGGCTTTGGAAAGGTGCTTCTTTGTCTTATACAAAGTTTGAGGGGCTGCTTAAGCATTGCCAGTTTTATATTCATTGGGAAATTAGTTACTTCTGGACTCAAAAGGCTCTTTTAATAGTAGTAACCAGTTATAGCATCAGATGATCTTAGTATGCAAACATCTTACTGTTCACATAACAATACTATTCGACAGTTATTACATGAAGGCGTGCATTCAAATACAAAATATTTGCAAATATACACCTTAGAGAAGCTCATGCCATCTTAAGCACCTGAGAAACAAAGTTTTTCACCTGTAAGTGGACCCTTGAGTTGGAAGTAACCAATATCTTCTGTAAAACATTTTGAACTGTTTATGTTTTCCTAAACTTTTAAAGACATAAGCAGAGACTTCCTTTGAAAAGAAAGGGGTTGGTATGGCCACTTTAGAATCTACATTTATTGCTCTGATAACTCACTCTGTAACTGGTCCCTGCTCACCACTGTGGTGCCTCCTGCTGGCCGTCCTGGGGAATCACAATGGTGGCCACTGCACCCTCTCTGCTGGTGCGTCACCCGTCCTTTCTCCGTTCCTGGACCTGCATCTCCCCGCAGTCCTAGCATCCACTTCACGGCACAGCCCTCCAGCTGTGTCTGTCTCTGCTCCTCCCCCTTCCAGGGAAGAGTGGGAGGGAATTCAATAGTCCTTAGCCATTTATATCAGTGGCCATGGCAGTCCAGAGTCAGGCCCTTACTTCAGGTCCCAGCTGCTCCCTGTCTGGAGTGAGCTCTGCTGTCTCTGTCCAGCTCTTACTCCAGGGCCCAGCAGCTGCTTCTCCCCTGGAGCCAGCCTTGCAGTCCACCCCTGCCCTTGATTCAGGGCCCACAGTTGCTCCTTCCTTGGAGCCAGCCAGGGCTCTATCCAGGGTATTGGCTTGCCTTACCCTACAGGCCAGTCAGCCTTCTCCCTCTGAGCTCCTGAGGGTGACTGCCCCCTCCGTCTGGCTGGCAGCCCTTCTTAAATGGGCTGCCTGGCCCCGATTGGCTGCTTCCCCTCTTGGCCCTGCCAATTGGCCTCTCCAGGGCTCTATTAACCCCTTCTCTGCTGGGGTGGGCTATCTGCCCCACCATACACCCTAATCTGCTTTTTTACGATTAGGTCTCTTCTTAATACATGAATGTTTTACATGGTTTGTCATCATGAGGGTTGGTTGTCCTTGGGAGATAGAAGCACAAACCTTCTGGAATCATTTTGATTAGCTTTAATATAACAGCTATACATATGTATTGCTGTATTTCCAAGCATCCTATAACATGTAGCTATATTTTACTATTCAGTAATGGTGCAACTAATTATGTAACAACTTAATAAAAGTTAAGGTATAGATAATTTTATTAAATGTAATTTTAATCAATATTGAGATTTGTCCCCAACAATAGCGGCTCATTATGAGAGCACTGTCCATTCTGTGCACTGTGCACTTTTTCTTTGGAAAAAAATAGTGCGTAATAACATAATTAAAGACTGGCTGCCTTGTGTAAATGAGTTGTTTAGAGAAGAACCACTGATCATATTTATACATCTCCTCTTGTGGCAGCTTGCTCACACAATATGAGGAAAACTCTGCAGTTCTTATACCATTTTAAAGGGCAGGGTGATAGTCTTTGCAGCATAAACTCACATGCAATACACAACCTCTTCGGGTTATATTCTGTCTAGATAAACAGAATTGAAGTCAGCATCATTGCTCTGGATTTACATTGGTGTAATAGATCAGAATCTCATCCATAGAGTCCCTGAGTACCAGGCAATTCCTCCTTCATCATCTGCAAAATACCTTTCCAGCAGCAGGAGTCATCACTGCATATGGATTCAGGGGTCTTTAGAGGTTCAAATAGATACAATTAAACAATACATAGGAATTACTGACTCACTGGGAATTGTGAGATATTGATTTGAAATTCTACAAGAATAAACTGTGTTCCTGTTTCACTTACTGGTGGTTATATTTCACTACTAATTAAAGTTCGGTGGTCTAGTACTCCCTGGAGTAGTTGTCAATGGTACCCAGTGATGTTACAGTAAACATCCAGGAACCTGTAAAATGGAATAGATTGATATATTCAAGCAAATGGAATTTTGGTCAGAGAGAGCTTGAGGTTTACTTCATCATTGATTTAAAGCAAAAAACATTTTCCCCCTCTTTTCATTAATGCCCTTAGTCATATTAAAATTGTAAATACAGTAAGACTGGCTATAAATTGTGCTGGTCATATATGGTCAGATTATTTGGGGGATTGGTTGCTACACAGACTAGAATTATATTACCTTAGGCTATTGAGTTACATATCATGGCTTAGTGAATTTTAATATTTTGTTTAAATGCAAATGCTAAAATAAATAATTGCTTTGCCTCAGGACTGTGGATTAGTTATTCAAGACAATCTTACTATTAACTGCATAGTGAAGATAAACGTGTTAAGGAAAAACTGGACCTCTTATCAATTATTTCCATACAGGAGTCTTAGCAGAAGAAACAAAACAAAACTTGTTAGACAAGTTTCCTCTTAATTCCCTATCATGTGGTAAGTAAGCCTGTGTTGAGCTTAATACAGACTTTCAAACTTTTCAGAGCTAACATGCTGAGAAATACTACTGGCTGGAGTGGTACTTTACAATCTTCTTGCAGTAAGGGGCAGGGTAGAGCTGCACGGCCACAGGAAGAGACCAGGAAAGGAATTGTGACTTGCTACCTACTTGCTTTGGGATGGGAGGAGTGGCAGATTTACAAAGGTATTTAGGCACCTAATAGAAATTATAAAAATGCCTAAACAGCTTACGTGCCTAACTCCCATTGAAGAGTAATAGAAGTTAGGAATCTAACTCACTTGGGTTCTGTTGTAAATCCCACTATCTACTTATTGAGGTGCCTAAGTACCACTGTAAATCTACTCCTAGGTTATTCCATCCATTGTCCCAGGGCAGCTTGCTCTCAGAGGGCAGGACTGGATAAGCATTTTCTGCTTTCTCCTTGTCTCAGTTCTCAGGTTACTCACAGGTGCCACCTGCCATCTGGGTGCTGTAAAACCTGTAGGGCACCGCCTGCCTGCATAAAGGGGAGTCTCATGGACACTAAATTGAGCCAAATAGTCTGACTGCACTTGAAGGGGGTGGGGCTCCTGGCTCCCACTGTCCAAGTCCTTTCAAGCCATATCTGCACTGCACAATTAAGTTGACCTAAGTTACATTGACATACGGCCGCCGCAGTAACGAAGTTGATTTTGCCTATACACGCTACACTCCTAGTGTCAGATGGGTGCGTCCTCACTAGCAGCACTTGCATCGATGCAGAGAGCAGCGCACCATGAGTTGCATCTGTGCAACTCACCACCATGTAGTGCAGGGTGTTTTGGGAAGGGTTTGCAGTGCCTCATGGGGGCAAATGAGTGGTGCAGGGGTGACTAGGAAAATGGGTTCAGTGTCCCATGATGCAATTTTCTCCATCCCATCATTCCTTGGGCATCCTATTACGTTTCATGCCCCTTTTCAAAAGCCCTGCAAACTGGCGTGTCTGCCATCTCTACGAGAAGCATGGATCCTGCACTGCTCTTTAGTGTCACGATGAGTGTTACAATGCACCTGATCCTGCAGTATTTCCAGAGCTGCAAGATAGAATATGACTATTCCTTGCAGGCTGTCTTGCTGTGTGCCATGGAAAGAAAAAATTCAGGGTTGTTGTTGGCAATCACAGAGCAGCTGCACACGATGGACCACCAGTTCTGGGCCTGAGAAACAAGCACTGACTGGTGGGATCACATTGCAATGCAGGTATGGGATGATGAGCAGTGGCTGCAGAACTTTCGGAAGCAGTAGGCCACATTCCTGGAACTGTGTGTGGAGCTCACCCCAACCCTTCAGCACTGTAACACCAAATTGAGAGCTGCACTCACAGTGGAGAAGTGAATGGCAATTGCTGTGTGGAAGCTTGAAATGCCAGATTGCTATTGATCAGTTGGGAATCAATTTGGAGTTGGAAAATTCACTGTGAGGGTTGCTGTAACGAAAGTGTGCAGGGCCATTGATCACATCCTGCTATGAAGGACTGTTACTCTGGGCAATGTGCGGGAAGTGGTGGATAGTTTTGCAGCTATGGGGTTCCCTAACTGTGGTGGGGTGATAGATGGCATATATGTCCCTATTTTGGCACCAGACCACCTTGCCACGGAGTACATCAACAGAAAGGGCTACTTTTCTATGGTAGTGCAAGAGCTTGTGGATCACTGGGGTTGTTTTACTGACATCAATGTGGGTTGGTCAGGGAAGGCGCATGACACACACACATCTCTAAGAACACAGACCTGCGCAGAGAGCTGCAAGCAGGGACTTTCTTTCCAGACCAGAAGATTACTGTTGAGATATTGAAATGCCAGTAGTGATCTAGGGGGACCCAGCCTACCACTTACTCCCATGGCTCATGAAGCCATACATTGGCCACCTCGACAGAAGCAAGTAGCACTTCACCAACAGGTTCAACCAGTGCGGAATGACAGTGGAATGTGCCTTTGGCTGATTTAAAGGGTGCTATGGCTGTCTACTCATGAAATTAGATCTCCATGAAAAAAATATCCCCATAGTCATAGCTGCCTGCTGCGCACTTCACAGTATCTGTGAAGCAAAGGTGAAGCGGTTTCCACATGAGGTGGAGGTGGAGGTGGAACAACGGTCTGCTGGTTTTGAGCAGCCAGATATCAGGGCTATAAGAAGAGCTCAGCCGCAGGCTATATGGCTCAGGGAGGCTGTGAAGGACTATTTTAACAATGAGCCACTGTAATGTGTGTTGCTGTAGTGCATAGTTTCTCAGCCTGTGGTACGTGTACCCCTGGGGGTACGTGAGACACAGGCAGGGAGTACCTGGGGAAAAATAGAGTGAAGGGGAGGCGGGCAGCAGCTGCCGACTTCTGGGGAAGCCTGGTGGCAACAGCCAACTTCCCACCCAGTCCCAGCTCCCAGCTGGGAGGTGGGCGGCAGCCGCTGGCTTTTGGGGAAGGTGCGTGGCAGCTGCCCTCTTCCTGCCCAATCGCAGCTGCAGTTGGGAAGCAAGCGGCAGCCCCCAGCTTCTGGGGAAGGCGGGCAGCAGCCCCTTGCTTCCCGCCTGGTCACAGCTCCCAGCTTGGAGGCGAGCGGCAGCCGCTACAGTCCCGGGAAGCCAGGCTGCAGCTGCCCGGTTCCTGCCTGGTCACAGCTCCTAGCTGGGAGGCAGGCGGCAGCCGTGGGCTTCTGGGGGAGGTGGGAAGCAGGCCCCTGCTTCCCGCCGGGTCCCGGCTCCCAGGTGGGAGCCCGGTGGCAGCCTCCTGTGTCTCGCGAGCTGGGCTCGCAGCTGGATGGCAGCCACCTGTGCCCTGGCTCTGAGCCGAGGGACAGCCTCCAGCACCCTGGCTTGAAGACGGGCAGCAGCCGCCTGCCCCCATCCCTGGGTCCCAGCCGATGTGAAAGTCTCCTTTGCCCCAGCTCGGATTGGATGGCAGTCGCTCACCTCCTGGGCTGACAGGCAGGCGGCAGACGCCTGCAACTTGCCTAGGTGGCAGTCCCTCTCACTGACTCAAAGCCCAGTGCCCAGAAAACTTGTCAATTTCACTGCTCTAGCTGAACTGTGAAATTGACAACTAGGACAGCCCCAGATTTTACCAGTTACCCTCTTTTCCTGTCTCTCTCTCACCCCTTCCTCCTCTCAAATCTATGACAAAAAATCTGGTGCGGCGCTTTATATTCCCCAGCATCAGCATGCCGCTCAAAGCCTCCTAGCTTTGGCCACATCACCTCTAGCCCAGGTACATACTTGAGTTGTGCACCCCTGGTGTAGAGGTGGTAACCCTACCCACACTAGACCTGACATCTGTCATATCACAGCTTTATATACTCAGCTCTTTTTCCAACATATGGCTCATACTAGTCTGTAAATATATAAAACCCGTGGAACACTGAGTGTTGGGGTACTTATTGAAATTTTCAGAAGTTAGGGGGTACTTGCTACTTAAAAATTTGAGAAACACTGCTTTAGTGTGTTGTGTCTGGCTTTTCTTTTTTTTTTTTTGTATTCTGGTATGAACCTTGTAATGAGTGCCGTGTGTGTGATAATATAACATTGCAAATGCACCTATTGCTGTTATCTGTGAATGATGTCAGACCCAGCCAACATATCTGGAGAACTAATGAAGATGAATTAAGTTTCCATAATGTGAGAGGGCCAGACCTGATGGCCATAGGGGAGTGTTGGATGGTATATATATTAGCCTCAGAACCAGCAAATCCTTGTTCCCTGGGTGAGTCAGCCAGGGTTACTCCAGGTCAATTAGGCCACCCGAGGCCAATGAAGGAGCTTGCCACAGCAGTTAAAAGCCTCCTTTTCAGGCAGAGGTGTGTGGCTGGAGCAGAGCTGTAAGGAGAACACAGTCATGTCTGGTGTGGACCACAACACCTGGAAGGTACTGGCATTGGGGAGAATAGATGCTTACAAACTTAGGTTGATGTAAAGTAGCTCACTGCAATCTAACTCTGTATTGTATACCAGGCCTCAGTATAATCCCAGATTCCCTAACCCTAGGAGAGTGAGCAGCAGTACTAACAATTTAACAGCACACCATGGGGCATGCCAAATCTATCCTGCCTAGCCAGTATCCCAGTCTGCTGTCTCCTTCTAGGATGAGTGCATGACCTTCTTGAAGGCAATTTCCCTCTTGGGAGCTGCAGAACCCCTGTCTGCTCTCTCTGAACATGACCCAGCAAGGAATTTCCTGCTTTTAAACCCTTAATTCACCCCTGTTATGACTGAAAGGGCCACAGGGGCTGTGCCAGCCCTACCCACAGCAGCTCTTTGACTTCTTTGCCACGTTGTGTGGGGTTTATACACACCATCACACTCCCCTGTGGCTGGAGCAGAAAAATTAAGGTAGGCCTTATTGCCCTTGGCTCTAATTGAGTAACGGCTGTGCCAATCAAGCCATCCAGACTTAGATAACAACAGAACATGGTGATGTCCCATTATTTGTAAAGAACAGAGCTTTCCCAATAAACTTGATTGCTGCCTTGATGTTATTATGAAATTAGCAGATGAAGTGAGTTTTGAAAAGTGGAAAACCTAGGTCAGAAAAGCATGTCTCTGAATTTCAAAATGAATACAACTTAGTTTGTGTGATGTGAATGCTCTCATGTGGACGGAAAACTGCAGAGAGGATTATATAGAAAGGGTTGTGACAAATGGCAAAGTGTGAAGTTTTGGGGAGAAGCCCAGTGGGATACTGCAAGTTTGTGTGTTAGATACAGCTATACTTCATTAACATGCTGTTCTCACTGTCCTTGATAATTAGTAAAGTCTTGCAATTCATGCGATATGAAACTTCCAAGAGAGCCAAGTAATAAAGAGGAGATCTAGAGAGATTAGGAAGATGGGCAGAAAATAATGAAATGAGAATAAATTTGGAGAAACACACACTGCTACTTTGTTAGTGGGGGAGAGAGGACTTAACCCCCAAATGAGAGTCAGTGCCAGGAATTAGGGGCAATAGCCCCTTTCTTTAAAGTGCTGGTGCACTTGGAATTTTGTAATCTCTTCTGGGTGCCTCATAACCAGAAAGACCGTGATAAGCAGGATATAGTTAAGAGACAAGCACAGAAAATAGTAGTGGACTACAGGGAATGATTTATGAGAGAAATTTAAGAGCCAAATGTGTGTAGTTTGTTTGTGACAGTCTACAGATATTAGAATTGCATAAATACTCAGAAGGAAGAGGAATTATTGAACATCATATAAAGAGGCTGTGAATAGTTGCCTTTCCCAATTTGCTCTACAAACAAATCCATACAGTATATAAAGGCCAAATTCATACCCTTCTTAGGGTTTAGTTATATTAACAAAAGAATAAACAAGCTCAGTTTATACCTTCTGCCCAGTGTTGCTGGAGTTCCTCCCTCAGGAGTGCTCAGCCCACACTTAAGATCCTCCCCTTCACAGAAAGCCACTCCCACCTCCCTTGCATCCAGATTGGCTAAGGAATCATTAGCCTCAACAGTCAGATGATCCCCTTAAAGCCTTTCAGAGGAGGATCAATGTAGCTCAATGGTCAGTGTGTTCCCCTCCCTCCCCATTGGTCTGGCTGATTCCTCCAGGATTCATCACCGGATATGTAGACGGTGCAGCCAGTGACACAATGGAAAGTGACAGGCACTGCTTAATAAACCTGTCTTCCCTTGGGAAGCCCCAATGGTGCCCAAGGATGGGGTAGTGGAAGGAAATGTCCCCAGAAAAGCAGATGAGCCAGAATCTTGTTAGCCAATGGTACCCACACTATTGGGACCCTATCCATTTAGAAAAGGTGCAGTTGCGGATGTGAAAAGTCAGGTGCTTCCTTCAACGCTGAGTGGTGTTCTGGCTAGAAGCTGCAGCAGGCCTATATCAGTCATCTTGACCTTCATCTCACAATTCAAGTTCTATTGTCCCTGCCGAGAGAGAAGATGTAGAGCCTATGGCAACCCCTTCCGTCTTTATTTTGCCTAGGGATACATATTGAAGGTCTGTTCTTGTTGGTCACTCGTCCTGGTGGGGAAGGACCCAGGCATCGGCAGTGGCTCAGATGTTCAAGCAGCCCTATTTAGGGGTGGCCTGCTTGCCCCAATTCGTAGAGGGCCCTAGAAAAGGTGGGCTAATAAAGCTCCCTTCCAACTTTTTCTTTCCTGGCTCTAAATTAAATATTGCTTGTTGGAATGTTCATACTATGTTCACCAGATTTAACTGAAAGACCATGCACTTCGGAAAACATCCATCATTGATAGAGAACTACATCAACTCGGCATTGCTACTGCAGCCCATAGTGGGACAAGAGTTTCGGAAACTGGACCACTGGATGAAGTAAACTATCACTTCTGCTGGTCTGGGAAACCTGAAAATGTACCAAGGATATACGGTGTCAGATATGCTGTCAAGAAGTTTGTCCTGAGTACATGTACCCCTCTGGTAATTATTTAATGAGAGGACCATGCAGCTGGATGTGAATATGAATTTGGGAACTCTGACTTTTCTGTCCATCTATGGACCAACTTTAAACTTTAACTACTTTAAACAGCAAAAATATGAGTTCTATTCTCACCTGGAACAAATCATTAAGAATGTACCCATAAGAAATCGACTCGTTCTCGGTGATTTCAATACCTGTGCGGGTAAGGACTGGGAGCATTGGGGAACACATCATTGGCCAACACAGCACAGGCAGCCTCAGTGAAAATGGCCAGTATGTCCTTAAGCTTTGTGCCTTTTGTGAGCTGATTGTCTTGAATACCTATTTTGCTGACAGCAGCATGGTCACATGGAGGCAGCCCTGCTACAGACAGTGGCATCAGCTTGACCTCATCCGGATCTGTTGCAGAAACATTCATGACATACTGCATGCTTGATCAATGCATAGCACTGATTGCAGCACTGGCCTTGTCATGGCCAAGTTCCAATTACATCTTAAAAAGATCCATCATGCAAAGTCAAAAGGCAAACTTCATTCGACATCATTAACATGAAGGACTCTTACACTTGTGCAAAATTTCAACCTGTGCTTGAGTATGTTTCTGAAAATGATCAACTTGATTCCCCTGATTGAGACTTGTGGGATGATTTTAAGAACAAGATACTGGCTACTGCCAGAGATGTCTTTGAAACAACAAAGAAAAACAACCTGACTGGTTCGCAATGTCTGAACATCTGTTGCTCCCACTCATAGAAAAAAAGAACCGCAAGCTTGTCTAACTTTACTTCAACAACCAATTAAGTCCAGAACTCTTAAGTTCAAAGAGGCTAAGGCTGTGGTCCAGAAAGCCACTAGAGAATGTGCCCAGAAGTACTGGCAAGACCTTTGCAAGAAAACTCAGCCCTGCTTTGAAAGAAGGGACCTTCGTGGTACCTATGATGGAATCAAAAGAGGCCCTTGGTCCAATTTGTAAAAAGACTGCAAACCTGAAAGCGAAAGATGATGCCATCCTGACTGACAGGAATTATGAAGAACTCTACTCCAGGGATGCCATTCTCTGTGATGCTGCCATTCCCTGGCTTCCAATGACGCAGGAGCTGGACCAAACACCAGTTCTTGAAGATGTAGAGAAAGCTATTGAAGAGATTGCATCTGGGAAAGCAGCAGGCAACAATCAAATGCCTCTGGAGCGCCTAAAGGCAGGAGGGAAAAAGCTTGCGAGCAACATCCACACACTTCTCTGCGCCTGCTGGGAAGAAAGCCACATACTCCAGGATCTGAAAGATGAAAACATAATTACTTTATACAAAAATAAAGGGGACAGAGCAGACTGCATCAACTACTGAGGGATATCTCTGCTCAGTGTGGTCGGCCAGGTGCTTGCAAGGATCCTGCTGAAATGACTCCAAGTCCTTGCTGAGAGTTCATCCTGAGAGCCAGTGTGGATTCAGAATTGGACACTTCACGACTGACATGTCCTTCACATTGCACTTGTTGCAGGAAAAAAGCCATGAACAATAGGCACTTCTCTATTGCAATATATAAGTTTTTGTCAATTTAACAAAGATATTGATATGCAGCAGCCTTCTTGTTTCCAGTGACGTCTCCAACACACTTCAAACCAAACACACTGCTTTAGGTAGAGCAAACAAATGTATTAACTACAGAAGGATTTTAAGTAATTATAAGTCAAAACATAAGTCGGATTTGGTCAAAAGAAATAAAAATAAAACACATTCTAAGCTGAGCTTAACACTTTCAGCAGTCTTACAAACTCAGGCGATTCTCACCACAGGCTGGCTGGTTTCCTTTCAGCCAGGCCCTCCCCTTTAGTCAGTACTTCAGTTGCTTGGTGGTGTTAGTAGATGCAGGTGGAAGAGAGAGCATGGCAAATGTCTCTCCCTTTTATAACGGTCCTTCTGTCTCTGGGGCTTTGCCCCCCCCCCCCCAGGGTCAGATGACAAATAATGTCCTTGTATGGACTCATCCATGTCCTGAGTCAGTGAGCATCACCTCCTCAGGGTTCCAAACTGGCCGAAGGAAGGTGACTCACTTGATAGTCCAACTGATCCTCTTTTGATACCCAGGCCAGTCCTTTGTTCCTGGAAGGCTGAGCTGGGTTTGTCCTATACACGCCTTGATGAAGTGTGAACTGCCCCTCTGCTCCTGGAGAGTTTTGCCTGGTCATGTTTCAAACCATGAGGATACATCTTTAGGAATATTATAGTGAAGCTTTACACCTATACACATGAAATTGCAACCAACATACTACTATAACCATAATGAGCAGTGCATCATGAGCATGCCGAAGACATCTAACCTGACATGCTTTGCACTGCACAATACACAGTTACACTATAAGGGTAAACATGGGGGTGCAAGGTGTCAGAAGGGGCTTTAACTAGATGTGGTGGCTAACACTCCTCAGTACCTGGCCCTTATCTACAGGAGCCACTCAATATATTGTAGGTCAAACATGACCCTGAACAGCATAAAAGAAGAACAGTTTCTAGAAATCTCCCCTCCCTGCATTGTGGAGCAGGGCTTTCTGCTCCATAGGTAGAGTTAAAGCTCTCTTATTTTATGCCCTCCCTAAAATCCACCAGAAAATTTGCCCCTGCAATCTGCCATGCCACATCTCAATCCGGAGATTGAGGGGACTCTTCCTGGGGAGCTTGTGGTTGCTGACTTGTTTTTTGCCATTGCATCATGCCAGAGCAGCCCAAAGCAGGTTTATACACCCACCTGAGAATTCATCAACCCCCTCAACATAGGATGGATCTGGGGTCACAGGAGTACAACGGAGCACCAGCCATGTCCCTTCTCTATCCTTTTCTCTACACAACCCATTCCTTTTCTCTTCCCCACTCCTTGTTCCACACAATCCATTTCCCTCCCTGCAAACACCCACACCAAAAATTCATTCTCTGGCCTTTCCCCTCTCACACTATCATCCCATTCTCTGGTCCACAGCCTGTCAATCTACCAAATTCTTCCACTGTCCCGACCTATTTGATTCTGAGACCCAACTTCCCACCCCCATTCATTAATTCAATTTTCAGCTTCTCTTCCCCCAGTTCTGGAGCCCCTCTCTAAACATCTCCCCTTTGCTACCCTGCTGAGATCATGCAGGGCCTGGTGACTCCTTTTTGACTTCTACCTTGAATTCTGATGCTGCTGCCCTACCAGCCCCCAAACTAGCTATCTGCATATCTTGAACAGTCTGCACCTCCTGCTGTGATATATCCAAAATAAATGGTTACAGCTGGTGGGAAATGACAGCCTGATGTCAATTAATCAACTCATTAATTGACAGTAAGTACATGGAGCTGTTTACTTGCTATATCATCAGAAATGTTGACATGATGTTTCAGACCCCTCACTCCTGTAGTTGAGATACTGATGGGTTGGGTTTTTTTTTTTATTTTACAATTGTTCCTCACCAATAGCCGAATGCTATAATCTCATTTGACCTATTACTGATCACCAGGGTTAGCCAGTGTCTCTCAAGATGGACACACAGTGCAACTGGCTACTCACTGAGGGCTCAGCTGTGAGCTTAACTACCTGCCCAGGTGGGTAAGCAAGGGAACATAAACAATCCACCTGTGCCTCAGCACCAGACCCTACATGGGGAAGAGAGGGGTGCAGCTGCTGCTGGGCTGTTACTCCTTTTCCTGTGTGGAGTAGCTGCTTGTTATCTAAGGGTGGTGGGTGTGGCTGGAACATTCACAGGCTCCCCCTACAGGTAACTACACAGGGCTCTGAAGGCTGATCTGAACAGACTGTTGTCTAGGTGCAGCCTTTGGTTGGGTCCTGCAATTGAATGCAGAGTCCTAAATAAACATAGGCGTGTGTTTAATGCAACCGACTTCTTACAGAGATGGGCAGGGCCTTAGCTCAGCCCCTCCTCTAATGCCTCACCATAACAGGGAAAGCAAGATTTGACTGGTGGGCAGCAAGTCTACATAGTACCCTTGATGCTGGGCAGGTTATAGGATTGCACTACAGCCCAGGAACTTCTCCTGGAGTTTTGGCAACGTGTGACCAAATACACCCTGTCAGCCAAAGGCAAGAAATCAGAGTCACAGCAGGAATAAATCTGCAGAAGCCAAACTGTTCACTGGCTAGAACTTGGGACTGAGTAGAGTGGCATTAAAAGTTGTGCAGAAAAGTACTTAAATGTTCTTTGCTCATATATCAGATGAAAAGCAATTGCCTTTCCATGGGATCTATTTTCCTTGCTTTATCTTCTGAGAAGAAATGTATGGCTGATAAATTTATATAATTGAACATGACCAGGTGACAAGTAGAGAGACGATATTTGCCACTGTTATGAAATCCTGTCCCTATGCACTGAAATCATGAGTTTCTTACAAAAGTTTTAAAGGGACAAACCTGACCTCATTTCATGGGAGAAAAGGCAGAACACTTGTAGTCAAATTCTCTGCAGCAACACACCTTGAGCTCTCTGCTGAAGTTGTCTTTCAATTTAATCTGAAAAGAAGACAGACGGGGATAATTAAACTTGCTAAATCCCAGAATATAAAACTGACTGATATTCAAAATGCAATATAGTAAAGTGCAGAAACAAAGTCTATGCCACAAACTAGTTTTAACCCAGGGGGTGACTGCAGTGAACACCTAAACAGCATTGACCTATTATTCCTCAGCGTCTCTCTCTTCAATGTTTAGAGTAATGTTGAGCATGGGCCCCAGCCCCTCTTTCTTTGTTTGTTGTAATGCTGTAAAGAGATGGAGACTGACACACCAACTGGCTATGGAGCAAACAAAGCATCCCTCTACAAAGCCCCTAGAGCACACGACCTCTCTCCATGTCCCAGGTCAGACTAGAGGAAGCAGGATCTTACGCTAGGGGAAAGACTGTGCTCAGGTGGCTCTGTGTTAGCATGCAAGTGGAGAAGGTTGCAATGTCTGAGCCCACCCTCCCTGCTGATGCACCTCCGCATGGCCGTGCTCAAAGTAATCCTTGCACACCCCATAGTGCAAGGACTATGTGAGGCTAGTGCTGCTGTTGCTGCTCCCCTGTCTACAGTAGGCAGGGAGTGATCTCACCAGTATAGCCACTGACCTGCAGAGCACAAGAGAGACTTAATTCTACGGGCTAGAGCAAAATCCAGAAGTGAAGCCTTGCCATCTATTCTAGACTGTATGTATGGACTCACATATTTACTGGCAAATGGCAATCTGCAGCCACAAATGGGCACTCACAGGGGTGGGATTTGCATGTGGAACTTGGTCTGTTTTGAAATCGTGGCCCTCACTACCTGCAAAGCAGAGCACTCCGTGATGCTATAATTTAGCTGCCAGTTGGGAAAATGAATGGACTTTATACTAGTCCCTAGAGAGAGAGGGGAAGAAGGAGGCTAAAAAGGACATTAGTTCAAGTACTGGAGTATTGAATTAAGCAAGTACACAGTGCATGCCTGGATACAGTCTTAGAACATGATCTAACTTTTGCGTTTTTCTACTGATTCATATATAACAAAATGGCTATTTGTAATGCATCACAGACAGTGATCTTGTTTTATGTAAGTCTATGGGCAGGTCTACACCATTGTTTAAGTCAATCTAACTTACATCATTCAGGGGTGTGAAACCCCCTCCCCCTGAGCAACGCAAGTTACAGTAACTTAAGCGCTGTCCACACTGGCTTCTGCCTCTCGCGGAGGTGGAGTAATTATGCCAATCGAAGGGCGCTCTTCACTAGACGCACTACAGCCATGTAGCTGCACTAATGTAGCACTTGTAGTGTAGAACTGTCCTATGTTAAAACAGGAGTGCATAGTGTATAAAGTGCTTAATTGAGTAACAGGGTTAATATCACTGAACTGGAAACAACCAAAATCCAGAGAAAGCATTCTGTATCATGTTCAGCACTAAGTTATCTCGCTCCTTATCCCTGTAATAGCATCGCAGTAAAATAAAATAATGCTTAATAAAACGTACACTTGAAAAACTAATTTGCTTGGGCTGTTGATTTAATTAGCCTGAATCCATTTGTTTAATCACCAACGTTCGTGTTTTAAATGCATAGCATGGAGATTGCAGAAAAACATTCCTTACTGTAGTGATGTCTACCTCCAGCAGTGGAAGGTTAAAGCCATGTTTGTCTAGGCTTCCTTGCAGTTCCCTGCTATAAACCTGCACTTGTGAAGTGTTCTAACAATGAACTGAGGCCCCAGTTCCAATCCTAGGGCTGATGCTTATTTGCTGCATGCCCTTTTTGTGCTCAGTCCACTAACCTGTATGGCTCTGGTTGGTGAGCTGGCAAGTTTTTCAAAATTCACATGTGTGGGGATTTTGACTGGCCTTCCAGGTCATCTAAAAAAAATCTTATTTAAATTTTCACTGAACCATTTAGAATTTTAGCAAAGGTGGTTTCTGTCTCTCAAAATCCTTACTTTAAAAAATGAAATAATGTATCCAGCTCTACTAAAACAATACCATAACTAAGTAACTAGTGAATCGCACATGGGAGCTGTTAGAGCGGCGTGGATACGTCTTCTGGCGTATGAGATCTGTAAGAGGTCTTGTAGTCAAGACATGTGTCTGGGAGATGTAGGTTCTGCTCTAAGGCTGTGCTACAGATATCCTGTATGACTTCAAGCTAAGTGACTTAACCACTATGTGCCTCAGTTTTTCCATATGTAATATGGAATTATTTCTTCCCTTCCTCAATGGGCATGTGAGACTCATTAATGCAGTTTGAGTTCTTTAGATGGAAGATGCCATAAAAGAGGTAAGTACCATTCTGTCTAGTGAATTCACATATATCTTGTTGGCCTGGAATTACAAAGGTATGTTAGACTGGTAAACTTAGTCTTATGTTTACTAATTTAGGATGATGAAATGTCACACTTCTCACTTGCCTTTGTCTCTCTTTTTAATAAAGGTAAAAAGGGTTAAAAGCATTGCTACTCACAGCAATTGTAATCTGTATTGTTATCATTATGTTCCTAAATATTCATTGTACTTTAATACTGTAAACTACAGCTTTTTTTGGTTCACTTGTGTGTAAATTTATTGGTGAAAATATTTATTCTTAAATAAATGTAGCAATATGATGAAAACTCCTGGGGACAGGAAAGCGGGGAAATCATAATATCTGTATCAAGACCCTAGAAGCTATTGTCCCTACACAAATAATGGGAGGAGGGAAGAGAAGGAATCAGTTTTCATCTTAAAGATAAGAAAATTGGTGTTAAGAGAATTCAATTTTTACCATGCAATATCCAAAGATTTCAGTAGATGGCACCATATTTAGGGAAGAACTCAGAAGACAGGGAAAAGTGAGAAACGAAGCTGTGGCCTATATAGAAAAGTCTTCATAAGTCCAAGTGCAAGACAACCAACACACGCCTGCTGCCTGTGTGCAGATTTGTGACTCAGGACAACCAGAGATCACTGCTCCTAACCCCACCACCATTCATTCATCACCGCAGGACTCTTAGTGGGAGATGTTAAAACCCTTGGCAAGGGCCTATGCATGAAATCTTTTAATATGGGGGAGCTGGTGTGCAGGTGGCAACCTCATGAAACTTGACAGGAAGGAGCCCTGGACCTGGTGGCTGGGAAGTCCGAGAAAACTGGATGTCTCCATCCTGCTGCAGCCCTCATCTGCCTTCACAGTTGCAGAGAACTGACATGTCCTCAGATACACCAGTGTTATTGCCCTAACTCTTTTCTCCATCTATCTTGCCGTACTCCTGATTCTTATTCGTGACCGTCTTTCCTCTAGAATAGAGACTGAGAATCGTGTGGATGGCCAGTTTTTCAATCTGTGGTGTCTCCATTCTAAAATTAAACTCACTAGGACTGTTATTACCGACCTGTGCTAGCCTCTCTCACACTGAGGCTGACTTGCAATCCACCCTAGATCTCTTCTCAGGTGCCTGTCACGGCCTAGGACTCTCCCTCAACAGTGAGAAGACTAAGGTGCTCCCCCAGCCTCCCCCAGCACAAGTTGTCCCCCTTCTCCCACAAATTGACATCAGCAGTGAACCCCTGGAAAATGCTGAGCATTTCCTTTACCTTGGTAGCCTCCTCTCCCAGACAGCCAATCTTGATGTGGAGATCGAACATAGGATCCATTGTTCCAGCGCATCCTTTGGAAAGTTGTTCTGTCATGTCTTTATTGATTGAGATCTGCAAATGGAAACTAAGATCCTGGTCTACAATGCAGTAGTCATCTCTCCTCTTTTTTATGGGTGCAGGACATGGGTGACATATCGAAGCTATCTTAAACGTCTGGAGTGGTACCAACGGTGCTGCCTTAGAAAGATTCTCCCTATGAGATGGGAAGACCGTTGCACCAATGCCAGCGTTCTCTCTGCAGCTAATGTCACCAGGGTTGAGGCGAAGATTATGAAACATCAACTTTGCTAGGCTGGTCATTGTGTGCAGATGGCTGATACTCCTCTTCCAAAGCAAGCTCTCTTTTCTCAATTTAGTCATGGTAAGAGGACCCAGGGGTGACAAAGGAAATGCTACAAGGACACCTTGAAAGTATATGAGCTGGCTGGCAATAGACTGCAATGGCATCACATCATGCACCAAGCCTCAGCCCATTTTGAAGAGAATTGCCTTGCCCAAGAGGCTGAGAAATGGCAGAGGAGGTAGGAAAGTGTACGGCATCGCAGCCAGCAGTTGTTCTCGCTCCAAGAAACCACCTGTCACATATGTGGAAAAATCTGCAGAGCACAAATTGGATTCCTCAGCCATCTTAAATCTCATCAATGACTTTCCCCCTGGCAGACATCATCCTCATATTGAGGGACAGCCACCACCAATGAGAAAAGCCCTATTGACCCTAACAGGGATTAAATCAATTGGTTCTGTAGAAGTTGCTTTGAAAACCTATAGAACTCAATAACGAATGGTACGATTTCTATAGGGTTTAACTGTCTGTTACAGAATTAACTCTAAAGTTGTAACACAATTTAATTTCTATGGGACTCTCTCAAAAATGAGTGGAGGTATAGTCTGTCTATAAAACAGAGTCCATTCCCAACAAAGCATGTGAACACGGGGCAGCATGTACATTTAAAAAAAAGTCCTGCAAAATAAAACCCTACAACTATAAAACACTACACTTCTCCCATTAGGGAAAGGGTGAGTGATGCATCCACGTGGGGAGGGGGACGAGGACATAGGCTGGGGGTTGCTCTCGGGCATCCCGGCCCCCTGGCAAGGGCAAGCAGAGGGCCTGGGGCTCCCCACAGTGGTCCGGGCTCCCTAGGCAGTGTTTGCCATGCTCTGGCTCTGGCTTCTGGCCTGGCCAGGGAGCGGGGCCTTGGGGGGAAGAGAAGGTGCAAGGGGTGGGGTCTTAGGGGAAAAAGGAGGAGCAGAGAGTGGGATCTCAGAGAGGGTGGGGCTCCTGTATGAGTCCTACATTTGACTTTTGAAAAGATAGTCACCCTAGACCAATCGGGAACCGAACCAATTGGGGCTCTTTCTAAGCAGCAGCTTGTCTGCCCTGCAAAAACCTAGGACATTTACTGTTATTTTTAACAGCTCCTCCTGGACAGAGAACGGAGACTCGGAAAAGAGGCTCTGTCTGGGAAAACCCAGACCTATGGTAACCTGACTCCTTGTAGCTCTCTCCTTGTCATGCAGTTGCTGCTTCCACCCAGAGCCCAGCCATTTTCTGTCCAGGACCATTCCCCTTACATGGTCAGGGAAAGGGAAGGGCAGTGGGGAGGGGGCTGATGGGAGTTGTAGTCCCCTGCTTCGAAGAGCCATCGCAATTCATATAAATAAGGAGTGATTAGATTTTGAAATGAAGGCCTAATCTTCCGAGGTGCTGATCAACTTCAAATCCTTTTGAGACTGTGTAGTACCAACCTGATAGTTTACAGAATCAGGTTCTTAGTGAGCCAAAAAAAAAAAAAGAGATTATCCAGTCAATAATAGAACATTTCCCATTCTTCAGAAACACAAATCTGGACTAACGTATCTTCTGTTTATCCTCCGAAAATACTTTATTTCATAGACAAGAACAGTGCTGAGATGCAGTAATAGTTATTACCTTCCTATTATCCATTTAACTTTTTCAACCTCTTGATTGTAACTTCTATTGTGGATTTTGTAATTTATTTTGATTGGTTTAACTCTGAGAATCTTGTATCTGTATTTAGATACCTCATGGCAATAATGTTTCACAGTTTATTCAATCTAATTTAAAAAATGTTATTTAGATTGCAAAGTTTCAAGCACTTAAAAGGGGGGGAATACCAGATTTAATGTTGTCTGTACCACCTTAATTCTACTAACTTGTGCATCATCCCAGTGCCCTGATTGAGACTGGGGTCCTGTGAAAAAAATAGTATGTGATCATGTAGTTAAAGATTGCATTGTAATGCATACACATGAGGGGCAGAGTGAAGGCTGCATGGGCATTTCTTGGAATCTGGCAGTTCCTAACTTTTGAGTGCTTGACTGTGACTTTACAACCTAAATAGCATTCTTCTAACATAGTTTTTAATGTAAAATTTCCTAGTTTTTTTTTTTTTAAAAAAGGTAAGCATAAACTTCACTGCGTGCAACTGTAACATCTATCGTAAGTGGGATTTGAACCCTCAATCTTCAGTAGCATCCCACAGACAACTATTACTTGAGCTTAAAGACTCACTATATTAGCTAGCACCAGAAGGCAGACTATGGCTTTTTTTTCCAGCAGTGATGGGCTCCAGAGGCGATGTGTAACTGTTGATGTTGGGAGGGGAGCACATATTTTGAACCCACTCCCTGCAAAAAAAGAAATAAAAATATAAACCCTGGCAGAAATCTGGGGTCACGTGACCCTGCGTGATACCCCACTTGTCGCCTCTGATGGCCACATATCAAGTCTTAGATCCCATGTCCTTGAATTTTGTCCAGATGCAGAACTGAATTGTATAGGCTCAGGTTTCACCAGTTAAGTTGTTTTCACAGCATGAAGCGAATGATGGGATGTAGAATCTTATAGGGCACATTCTGCTTTCTGCAGCATGTTGTTTGCTGGCTGACTCCTCTGAACAGCCTCAGAGTCCAGAAAGAAAAAATCCAAAGCTTCAAGGAGAAAGACCTTTGCATGGGTGGCCAGCAACTGAAGAGTGTGTTAAACACACCTAGCCTGAAAGGCTCCATATAACATTACAAATTCTCTGTGTAAGACAGTGCTTCTCATGAATGAAATGGTAAAAATGCTACAATAGTCTTATTTGCCAATATGGATAACCTCTTTCCTTGAAGCCACATTGGAAACGAAAGGAGAAAAAGAAGATAAAGTGTATCTGTCTGGCTCCATAGGCTCTGCGTAGGAGCCTTTCCCATTGGCAAGGGGAATGAGCATAAATTAAAGCAACAGCCAATAATATTAAAAACAATCAAGCTCTTAAGCTTGTAAAGCTTTTTAAATGTATGTATGTATTTATTTTATTTTTAAAAGCGCTTGTTGTCTAGCCAAGTGGGATTTTTACTGCCCTAATAAAAATAATGACAAAATCCATAATGTCCCCTCCTGGCCTTCTAAGATAAACTGGGCCAGCTGTTGCAGCACATTGATACTTTGAAATCTAGGCCATCCATCTTGTAATTGGTTGCAATCAGTAAGGTCAGGAAAGTGTGGCAGAGTCAGCTTTTCTTAGGATCTGTGTTTTAAAAAAAGAAACTGCCCAAACTTTTGAGCTGAAGACTTCATTCAGCAAATTCTTCCTTTAATCACAATCAAACCACATTTGTATTAACTCTCACTCAACAGTTGATTGCACATGTTATAGTAGTTGTGCCTACAATTAGGGAGAAACCACTTTTGTTTTGTTTTGTTTTGTGATGGCCCTTTAATCAGTACAATGTTCACTGAATGTCACTAACCGCAGTCCCCCTATTTAATCTTAAAATGTAATTAAAACAAAGAAGTGTGAAATGAAAGTCAATCAGACAGAAAAAGCAGATTTCTGTCAAAGAGCTTGTGTCTTGTGTTAGGGGAATTCAATTGAAATTGAAATGCTTATATAACTTGGTCTGCTCAAAGTTATTTTGGAGCCTTGAGCTAGCTCTTGAGGAAAAAACAGTATCAGATGCCATGTGAAATATATGGTACTGTACACAGGATCCCCCAGACGTCGAGATGGAGAAGACTATCCTATCACTGAGTCTTCAAGTTCAGACTATGAAGCCTGATCCAATGCTGGTTGCAGTCCATGGAAAGACTCCATCACAACTATAGCCCTCTCCAATGGAAGGCATAGAATGGCCACCATTAAAATGTCAACACAGCAGTTCTCACCACGTGTCACTGTGTGGTGCTTGTTCACTTTTTCATGGCAGCCACTGCTTTAGGTATAAATTACTTATATTTTATATTATTTATATTTTATTACTCTCAGCCAAAGGCCAAGAAACAGAAGTGATTCCCCAACTTTGGTTTGGAGTCTATTCCAGATCAAACCTTGTCCTGAATGCTCATGGGATCCATATCTGTTTTAAACTGACTGTGCTTTGCTGCCGTTAATCAAGTGGCACCATCCCCACTAAATTTAAAATTAAAACAGTGAATGGATCAGAAGGACACACACCTCTTACAAATTGACAATAATATCAATGAGGCAGAACAATTTCTTGTCCATTTGATGGGTGGAGTGTTGAGTGATGGCTGGAACTCTGGAGATCTGGGTGCAGTTTCAGAGTCTGCTACAAACTTCCTGCATGACTTCGGGCAAGTCATTTAATCTGCTGGTGCCTCAGTTCAGTTCCCCATTGGTAAAATTGGATGATACTTCCTTTGTCTGTTTGGACTCTTATACTATATGTTTGTACAGTGCCTAGCACAATAGGACCATGGTCTCATTTGGGGCCTCTTGGTGATACCATAATACACATAATAAAATACTTGTTACCATTATCCTGTGTTTGTACTGTAGGTCAGCCTACTTGACTCAAAGTTTTAAATATGAACTTCTGTACTGATGTAGATAATAATACAATCAATCGGCACATCTGAGGGTGTATTATAGAAGTGGTCTGGTCCAAAAATAATAGTCTTCAGATGAGCAGGCTATGTAATAATCAATGTTCTCTTTCCCAAAATAACACAGAACAGGGGGTCCATTTGTCCTTAAATATGTCCTTAGTGTGCACTGGCCAGAATGTAAGTTGTTCAGGCGGCAAATGATTTTTTTTTTTTTTTATCAGCAGTACTCCCACAGTGGGACAGGAGCTCATAATCTTAAATAGACATCTTTAAAACAAGCCTACAGTGTGTCCTATCAAGTATCTTTAAAATGAATGGGAGAATTTCCATCACCCTTAATGGAATTTACCTGCTCGGTAAGCTCTGTTTTTAGTGTACCTATAACAATCTTAATGATTTTGAAGTCCACAATCTCCACCCTCACTACTTTTCATATTGGACCTCTTTGCACCTTCTGGCTGTGGGTCTGTGAGTGGAAGTGCATGAGTACCCCAAGGAAAAGGCTTCTCTAAGGCTACTTTTGAGCCTACCTGAACCAGGAAGTCTCACGAGGAGGTTGTTCTTGCAAGATTTCTAGCCCAATTACTGCAACTTCAAGAAGCTTGGGGCACAGTCCTGCCTGTAGTTGATGGTGGTATGTGGGGGGCTTGGGATGAAGGGTTGTGGAGCCCCAGGTAAGGCACAAGCACCAGCTCACCTGTGCAGAGGGGCATGTTTCAGAACAAGGTGAAGGTGGGGAACGTGCTAGATAGCTTCCTGCTCCTTTGAAAAGGATCAGGGAACACAGGCCGCAGGTTACATAATACATCCCTGCAATCATGAGATGTTCTTTCCAGCCAGACCCCTTCCATGATTCAGCTAGAAAGATGGCTTCCTCTGCCAGTTTTAACGTGCTACCACCCATTTTCCTGCTACCACAAACCAGAGATGACTGAGGCTGGTTGAACAGTGTTAAACTGTGCTTGGTGCTGGTGATTTGTTGCACTTCCTAGGTCCCTGCCATCTGAGTTCATTTGAGTAATGAGGGATGAGACAGCAATAACTTGAATTTATTTATTTCTAATTCCCCTTTCTGTTTTCTTCCTTCTTTCCTTTTCTCTCTCTCATCTCACTCTTACTTTCTCTCAACCCCTGTCTGGAACCTTTCTTCTCTTAAATCCCCTAACCATTTTTCCTGTGCTGGAAGCATTTACTCCTAATATCACCTTTCTTGTGAACTCCCTTTCCTCTTACCTTGAGCTTGAATCGTTTGCCCTTTCATTTTGTTCCACCCTGGCATTTCCCCAGTGACTTGGCTGCTCATCTTTACAACCCAAATTCTTCCTCCTCAGAGGCGTGACTCACCCCAGCTCTTTGAATGCAGTGAACTGATCTTCACCCGCCAGAATGCCATGGGCACAGAACTCAGCGCACTGACTCCTTTTAATGCTTTAAAATATGTTTTAGCCACATTTCAGGATGTGCCCTTTGCAGCTTACTGAGACTTATTACCTCTGTTATCATATTCAGTTATCTCCTTTGTTCCATTGACCTGATTGTCTCGGTCCTCATCCTCTCACCTCTCCTGACTTTACGCATTTTTTTTGTATAAAGTAATTACTATCTCCAAGGCCTTTGGCCTCTTTTCCTCCCATATCTTTCCCTTCTCTTTTTTTCAACCACCGTCTAACTTTTCTTTCTTTTCTTCTCTCTCCTCCTCTGATTCCTAGTGGCTCATGGTTTATCTATTCTGGGGATTTTTGCACTGGGGTAGCTTCACTGATCTAGCTGCACTGGCAGAAGTCCCTAATATAGACCTGCTGCACCAGTGTAAAAAGTGTCTTCCGCCATCGCAACTTATCTTGGCCTGGCTTGAAACTATGGTAAGCTGCCCCAATACAAATCGCTTTTTACACCAGTAAAGCATATGCACACTAGAGGTTTCCATCACTGCAAAAACCAAACCAATGAACCAAACAAACCAAAAACCTCCCAGTAATGAAAAACCCTGAGATAACAATATGAAAGGCACCTTATAAATACCCCTGATTGTTCCTGACAAGATCTCTCATCATTGTCTAGGCACAGCCCCCTTCTCTGCCCCCTCATTCCTCTTCCCCCTTAGCTCTGTTCTCTCCTATCAGCGCTTCTCCCCTCTGTCACCGTGCTATACCCCTTTCATGTCGGGTTCTGTCTATTCAGCCTCTCAAAAGGCTACATTTTCCACATTCTTAAGCAAAGCTCTTGTGACAGTAACCACTATTCAGTTCCTGCCCTGGTTTCCTTCTCCCATTCTCATCTATAACCTGGGACTATGCTACATGTTGTCATATCTTTTCTTCTCCTCCTTATGGTTCTATTCTTGATCCTTCTCAGTCTGGTTTCTGCTTCATTTTCTTGGCTTCACTAGTATGGTCAATGACTTGCTAAGCTTCAAACTCTCACTTCTTATCCTACTTCAGTGACTATTCCTCTCTATTTTGGTTCTTATATGCTCCCCTGATAGCACTCTGTCCAAGTGCCTTAACTGTATTTGACACTGGGATAATGCTCTGCTTTCTCCTTCATCACCTTCACAAGTATGGCTTTTCAGACGCTGAAAGTTTTCTTCCTGCTGAGCTGATCTTTCACGATATTATAAATTACTATCTTTCTCCCTCTCCTGATCCACAGCCCTTTGGAGTGAATGAGAGTCTTTCCGCTGACTTCAGTGGCCTTTGGATCAGGCCCCAGGGGTGAAGTCCTGGGTCGCCTTCCTCTTCTCTTAACACTTACGTTCTTGGTGATATTCTCTCTGCCTATGGCCTATAGTATCATTTATACCCTGATATCACTCCGCTTTCCCCTTCCTCCCATATCCATATTTCCATTTGTTTGATCTCCATCTCCGCTAATACATGAAAAACAGCTACTGGAGCTACAAAGAATGAAATTCGTCCTCCCCACCTTCTTCCTTTCTTCTACTGCCCAGTTCCTTCACCATTGATAACATACCCATCCTTTTGGTTGTCACCACTTTGCATTTTATTTACCAGCAATTTCGGTCTCCACTGCTTTTCCCACACTGCTGGTAAATCACCTGACTTCCAAATTAGTGGGTTATTCAGACAAACTGTTCCAGGTTTGGTTCATCTCTGGAAATTGATTATGGGGTGGTCTTGGATTTTCATACAGTTTAAGGCCAGAAGGAACCAGCTAGACTGATCTTCTGTATATCACAGGCCATTACATTTCAGGTGTTTGTAAAACCTGATAAACGGGGATTTTGTTTTGCAAACCAAACCAATGGCAGTGCAATCCCTCTAGACCTACCCTGACCCATACATTTGATGGGGGAAGTTATGAATAAATTATTTCAGTTGTATCCTATCACTTCTAAAAAGTGGGACACAGTCTTATGGTGGAAGGACATCTCCTGAAATCAAATGCAAATTCACAAGTCCCTAATGCAAACCCAGAGGAGCAGTTTGCTGTTCTGTGACCTGTACTGTATAGTGAAGAAAATGATTCAGAAGTGGAACTTGCTCTATACCCTGAGGAACAAAATGGGGGAAGCATGAAGAGTTAGATCCCTGCTTCATGCTATATTATTATAGGATACAGTTGCTGTTTTGGCACTGTTTTCTCTCCTCCATGTCTCTCTTCTTTGTTGCTGTTTCTCCTGAATGTTGAGAAATTCCCTCTAATCCTCCACCTTTTAGTGTATTTTTCCCCCACCAAGTCACAACATGAAAAGAAATCTCACCTCCTCTTTCCATTGAACATGTTGTCATGAAACAGAGATGATTGAAAATAAACTGGCTGCAGTCTGAGTTTTGAAAATACAGTGACTCTGTGATTGTCTGGGAAAGTTATTTCTGTGTTTTCTCTTTCTGTGCACAATGCCTGCTTTTAAACTTAAGAGATTTTTCTGCTTTCAGTGTTCATAAATATACTTACTGGTGTCCACAGGTACAGACCTATAATACCCGATCAGAGCTCTGGATGTGTTCTCCAGTAGTGGAGGCTGAATAGCGAGCCATTTATTCTACAGCTTTGCATACCAGCTAAGTATTGCAAGGCCATTCAGAGAAACTCCTTCTGAGCCTCCTGGGATAGTCAGCCTGAAAACGCAATCCATTACTGGGGCACACTGAAATGGGAGCTTCAACCCAACTGCAGTTCTTAACCCAAGGCACAGGAACTGAACTGCAGAGCTTAATAGCAGTAAGCTGTATACAGCAGCATTTTTTTTTTTTTACCATTTTCCACTTTTATCTCAGGCATCTACAGTTTTGTTCTTATTTACTCTCTTTAAGCATCTGTGCTTTAGACACACATATTTTGTCTGTTTCTGCCTGACACAAGACATACATATGTGCAGCTATCCTGTTATTTCTGTATATGTATATAAATATATCCTAAGAGCCAAGTTTTCAACTAGTGGAAATTGACCCAGCTTCATTGACATGTACATAATGTTGTCTCACTGCCAAACAATTGCAGATGTCTGTGGCCTGACAGATCAGCTTCTGGTTGGAGGAGAAATCAATGAACCAGAGTATGGGTATATAATTTCTAAGTGTAACTTGTTTATTTACATATGTACTAATACCGGAACACAGGTAGTCAAATAACATGCAGGACAATTCCTTCTTTCAGGAAGCTCAGTCCAGTACAAATGCTTGGTCCTTAGGATGCAACTCTGTCTCTAACTGGAGTCAATTTTTAAGGCAAAGGCAGAGAGCAAACTCCTGCTACTCCCACAGCTCCATCTACCTAGAACATTGCATAACAAAACTGAGAACAATACAAGCATGTCTCCCCAAGACTGAACATTTACTCGCATGCTGAAAAAAAGAACCTGGAAGTCTAGGTGTAGCAGCACTAGTCATAACAATAATTATATGTTAATTATTGACAGACTGGGCAAAAATTAATTGTTTTAAAGCAGTTAGTGAAAATGTAGAAGATAATGTCACCCTTTACTTGTTTTATCACAGACATGTTGGGCGATAACAGTATCATATATATGCATTGTCACAAGTGCCATGTGACTCTAAAGAAGCTGTCATAGATGTTAACGTAATACAAATGAGACGTCTTACCTGCAAATTAACTATGTGTTGGTCTGTAGAGATCTGCACTAACTACTTGCAGATGCATCATAATTATTATTTATACTGTGGTAGCACCTGAATATCCCAAGCAGTTCCATTGTGCTCCATGCTGTACAAACATGGAGGAGGACATGGTCCCTACACCGAAGAGAATACAGTGTAAATAGACAAGACAGGCAAAAGGTGATGGAAAAAGTTAGCAGAGGTGCTGCTAGCTCTATCGGCATTTGGTGGTGGTAGGTTGTTTGCAACATATTAGAGGAGTAGAAATAAGATGAGTTAATAGAGTCAGGGAGTAGGAATAGGGAGGAAGAGCCGGGAGAAGTGAATGAGGGATATGCAGAAATGTAGTACTGGGAGGAGCAAAGAGGGCAGGAGAGTGACGGCTGGGAGTGGAGGGGGAGGTGAGAACAAACAACTAAGTATCAGAGAGGAGAGACTGTACCGCACTGTATCATATATTGCACCAAACACCCAGATATACAACGTTGTATAACAATGCTGCACCTATAAACATGTGTTCTTCTCAAGGCACAATATCACACCTAATTTCTGCATCCAGGTGTCTGCTTCTATGTTTCATATAGACATAAGACATGTCAAACACAAAGGCCCTATTCCTCTGCTGCCTGGCACTTTGGCCAGGTGTAAATGACTACACCAGCTACAAAGCAGTGAGGAACTGGGCCCAACTAGTTTTTAAAACATTGATACAGAATGAGCTGCCTGGGATAGGCCACTACAGAATGAGTATGCTGTGTTTAAAAAATGATGAAGTGTCTCAAGGCCAAAATCAATCCATCAAATGGGCTCTGTGTGTGTGTGTGTGTGTGTGTGTGTGTGTGTGTGTGTGTGTGGTTTGGGGAGGTTGGTATTTGGAAGGGATGGTCTGGCAGTTTTTCTGCAGGTTTACTGAAGAGCATAATGTATCTAAGGGAGCGTGATATAATGATTGAACCCAGGTCACCTGTTTGTGCTATTATTCCCAACTTGCCATGTGACCCTGGACACATTCTTTAATCTGTCAGTGTCCTTGGTTCCCACATTGGAATTGGGGATAATGATACTCTCCTTGTAAAGTGTGTTGAGGGCTTTGGAGAAGAGTGCAATTACTATTTTTAGCATGGCAATCCACATTGAGAGAGGCAACTTGGCAACCATGTGTGCGACCATCATATCTGTACTGATGCATGCCATGCAAAAGCAGAAGCCAATGCTATCTCATGTTCCTAAGGTGTTTATAAACATTCCTGGCAACTTCTGGTTTCCTGGGGGAACGGTTGGCCGTGAGTCTTTATGACTTACACGAATACTAAGGTACAGAGGTTTTGTGAAATCTGCTGCTTTCCTTCTCCAGCATAGCGAGTGGAGGATCTGCCTCAGTGTTATGAAAGACAATTCTGGATGTAATGCCTTTTCCCCTCCCTCTCTGCCTTCTGGCACTTTCCAGCCAAAGCAATCTCATGGCTGTAATTTGAGAAGCTAAGCTTTAAGTTTCCAATTCCTCTGCTGACTGACCTCTGTTGGAGTCTAGGTCATTCTTCTAATGCCGATTCACCTTTTTGTCATGCTGAGGAATAGGTTTCCTACTTCATGAATTTAAAGTAGGGTTAAAAGGACACTTTCTTTTCTCCTTAGCGTGTGCCTGTGATGGAAGAGCTGCATCAGTGAGATCACTCAGTGAACTGTAGCTCAGGGTCCCTCTCCTTTAAAGGAGTGTTTCATTTTTGGGGCGGGGAGGAGGGCAGAATGAAAGAGAAGTGTTCAGCGTCTTTGGGCATACCTTCAACTTCTTGAGCCTCTCCTGTCCTATAAGAGCATCACCATGCTGTACTTTGACCTTGCTGGAGTAGGAACTTGGGCAAGGAGGAAGGAAGAGGTTGGGCATGGTGTCATCCACCCCATAAATGTGCTGTCTGCTGCTAAGCTGATAGGTAGAGTAGATGGGTACAAAGAAGGGACAGGATCATGTCAGGGATAGCCTTACTTAGGAAATGGACCGTAAGCCTGGACAGAGAAGCTGTTCTCTTTGAAAGGGAAATTTTGAGGAAGCTATGGAAGCCATAGCTGGGTGGGTAAATGGAAAAGGAAATGGTTAGATCGTTGTCTTTGATATCTGTATTGAAGAGCTACATTTGCATTTGGTTTGGAAACACAGGAGGAGTGGTTCAGGCTAGCTTGGATTTGGAGGTGCAAGGCACTGACAAGCCAAGAACCCATCATTTCCACTTTCACCTTGGTGGTAGTGTGGTCCAATGAACAAGGCACTGGCGTGGGATTCAGATTTCTGTCTCTGCCATTGACGTTCTGTGTGACCTTGGGCAGGTTCCGTTCCCTGTCTGTGCCCCTGTTTCCCCTCCCAGCCTTTATTTGGCTTATGTGTTTACAGTGTAAACTCTTTGGGATAGGGATGGTCTCTTACTATGTGTCTGTAAAACAGCTGGCACAATGGAGGACCAATTTGAGTTGGGGTGTCTAGGTGCTGCTGTAATAACACTAGTAATATGGATTGCACTTTATAGTAAACGTTTCCCTGGAAATATGGGGAATTGCCAAAGAACAGTTCATTTAAGGTATGTCTACACTGCAATGTAAGCCCAGGGTGAGTGGGACTCGAGTCAGCTGACCCATGTTAGGGAACACTGGACTTGTGTGTCTACACTAACCCTACATTACATTTTTTCTAACCTGTGGCTCTGGCACCACACTGCAGTGTGCAGACCCGAGTCAAACCAACCATATCGCAGAGTCCCTAGTGCCCTCCTGAAATGCTTCCGCTCTAGCCCTATGACCATGATGCACTGTGGGAAAACTTTACTGCCTGCCCTGCATGTTACAGGAAGTCTGAATCGTCGACCCACACAGCCTGCCGAGCAATCATTTTGATCTGTGCACTCCTAGCTACTGGAGCCAGCAACATGGAGGAGGCATCTTTTGATGAACTTCTCTTGCTTGTGCTTTCACGCCTGTGTCAGAAAACTGGCAGAGCATCCGTGTAGCGCCAGCGGACATTTCGGCGGCATTTTCTGTCCCACCAAAGGTACCTGATAGATTTCCTGATGCAGCAGCACAGAAGGAGGAGGTGGCAGCGGAGGCAGAGAAGGAGAAGTACCTTGGCATCACAGACTCTCACTGGCAGATGCTGCTCAGTACAATTGGCATAGCTGTGGATGCCCCCAACATAGATCAGAGCTTCTGGTGCAGGGTCACAAGCACAGACTGCTGGGAGCATGTCGTCATGCGGACCTGGGATGACCAGAAGGGGTCCAGAACTTTCACATGAAGAAAGCCACATTTCTGGAGCTTTGTGAGCAGCTGGAGCTGGATACACCCGAGCAACAGAAGACAGGAAAGCTTTGTGTTCTCACATTATGGACTTGCATCGCTCAATGGGAAGAGGCAGAATAGTATCTGTACGAAAGTGCTTGTGGGGAGTCTAGCAAAGAGGAGTGGCCTCCCTTGGAGATAGACAGTGAGGGAGGGCCAGATGCCCCCTGGTGGGTGGAACCAGGAAAGCCATGCCTACCATATTAGAAGCAGGGGGGTGGGACAGGAAGTATAAAAGGCAGGCCCTGCAGCTCAATTGGGCTGTAGCTGCTGAGGGAGATGGATGCTTCCACACTGATGCTGGACCAGGAACCCAAAGAAGGCTTCTGCTGTCCCAAGAATGCATCAGTGCTGCCAGACATGCCCAGTGCTGAGGGACTGCTGGGGATGCCACTGGCCATGTACCCTGGGGAGAGGGAAGATGACCCCGGGATTCAGGTACCCCCTGAGAGGAGGGTAGGAAGAAGACCAGGGATAGCTGACTACAGTCTGGCTGTGCTCCTGCCTGAGCACTGGTCGGCACGTTGCGGCCAGAGCCCCACTGACCCAATGGTGAAACACTCAGCCACTGACAGGCTGGGACCTGCTGGAATAGGGTGGACCCAGGTCCCCCTACCATCTGCCACCCCACTCCTGGAGTGGGCTGAGGGCTGCCTGAGGGCTTGGGCCCCTGAACTATTCACTACTCTACCCTGCCGGAGGGTTTGAGCCCTAGAGACTGCTAACTCCCACTTTTGCAGACTGCCATTTTAGGAGTGTGTAGCAAAGAGGCGTGGCCTTTCTCAGAGATTGACAGTGAGTGAGGGCCCTGCATGCCTACAGGGGGAAAAGAACTAAATTTTTTTTACGGGAGGGAGTGTTTAGTGCTTGGGAGATATGTGGGATTGATTGCCAAGCAATGTAATTATAAATGACACGATGAATTGGGGGGGAGGCGGCATGGAGTTACGTATGGACTTTATTGAAATGTGACTTGCTGTACTGGGGTAAATGAAGAACACTGTTTGCTTACTACTGCATAATTGCTCCTGAGCATGTTTTTAGCTTTATTATCTCGAAACATGATTGTAGCATGTGATGCAGTGATAGCAATACATTTTTTTTATGACCTAAAAGGCTTGATTTGTAAACTTGTACAACAGTCACCTGGTGCCGGAGAGGCCAGTTGCCATCACAACATCTAAAAACAAGTACCAGCACAACAACATTTTCAGGAAAAAAAAAAGTGCAGGCCTGACATGACCCCCTACCACTACATGTCCCCTGGCTTTGTGTTCGCTTTTCCCTTCTTCCCCCATTTTCCATGCACATGGCCATGGGAGAGTGGGATGGAAATATTCACAGGAGAGGGCTGGAAGAAGGAAGACTGCACAGGATTTAGTTGCCCTGCCCAGCTGCCCATCTGTGACTTCACAGGGAAAATAGTCTTTAAAGTTGTTTTTTAATGTTTGAAGTTCCCGGCTGCTATTTTGAACTCCATGTGATGGGGGAGGAAGTGGGAGTGGGAACACCAAGGCCCTCTGATACAATCTGCCATTAGCAGATACACACTGGAAGCCGGGGCTTCTTAGAATGCTTGCATTGCTTCTTAGAGCAGAAATCCCTCCCATTATTGTAATAATCAATTGTAAATTGGAGTCAGAAACTTACTGAGCTCTGGGCAGCTCCTATCTCCACCAGGTTTGCTGCAGATCTGCCAGCGGGGTGTTCCTTGGTTGGGGTGAGGGCAAACAGCTCTTTTGAGTAGGGACTGAGATTTTACTGTTAATCCTGATCCACAGCCTGCTGTAGGGCTGGTTTATAAACAGAGTCTCTTCATGCTCCTCACTCAGAGTCTGCTGCTGGCTTCCATCAGTTCCCATGCTGGGTTCAAGGTTAGCAGTGCATCATCCTGGCTGACCAGGTCATCATGAACCCCGGTTGGCTCCATGCTGGGCGCAGTGCCCAGTACCCAGTAAAACGCCTCATAAAATGGGCATGATGTCGGTGAGATGCAGTTCTTGCCCCTGGTTTTCTGGTACTTGTTTTTCAGCTTCTTAATATGCTCCCTGCACTGTTCACCTGCTTGGAAAATCTGCAAAGCTGCCAGTTTTTTAACTACCTGCTCGTTTGTGTGGTCATGCTAATGCTTTTGCTGCAGTCCACAGGATTACTGGACTTGCACCAGAGATTCACCAAAATTTGGCTGAGCTCCCGAGACCATGAAGTAGCTCACTTTGCCAAAGGCTTGTTCAGTTTGGTCTCCACTGAAAACCCAGGAAGCTTGCCAATGGTGTGCTTGCAGCTCAGTGATCGAAGACATGGGTTAAGGCTGACATGCTGAGCAGTTGCTGTATGCCATGAAAGGGTGGCTTCAGTTTTCAGATGAGTTGACTGGAGATTGTTGGGATAGAAAGGACTAAGGAAGTCAACCCATGGAGTTATGCAATACTTTTGGCAGACAGTTAGGACACAATTTAAGCAGGGCTGCGTCTACACTGCAAAGCGATAGCAAACCAGGTCCCAGTTTGACTCATGCTCAGACTCTGCATGGTCATGGTACCCTGAGTCCAAGACCTGAGTTAGTGCAATTTCTTAGACACAAGGGAATTTAGGCTTGAGCCCAAGTTGAAGTCCTGGCTTATGATGCATTGTAAACATATTCTTAGTACCCAGAAATTGTGCTCTATTGTCGGGGGAAAATGATGATGCTCAGGTGACTCTAAAGGTAGAATGGGTCTACTCTCCATGTAAAGCTACTAGCACAATGGGGTCCTGGTCCATGACTAGGGCACCTACGTGCTGCACTACTAAACCTATAATTAATAATAATAATACTCCTGGAATCTTTGTAGTGAGTTTGAATGCAGACCCCTTGTCACTTCTTCATATTTGATGGCATTGTGAATTGATTCCCCACTTGAATTAATTAATATGTTGCAATTATCTTAGTCTGATTTTTTTTTTTACATATTAGGGACATAATGAAGTGTGTGTGTATATGTGTGAGAAATCTAATTAAACAGTAATTGTAGCTTTCATGAGTGCCACAACCTTGAATTATTGAATTTCTGCAAAAGAGCTTTTATAATTAAAACCCAAAGTGGCTCTGATTACATCCAAGGAGTCTGGATTCCATCTGAAATTTCACTCATTAATGTGTGGCGTGTTCTTGAAATCTTGCGTTATATTTTAAGAAATGAAATTCAAGATGGGTGTTTATGGAATCAGCATCTGTTCTGTACAGCTGATTATTCAGTTTTTAAGAGGTTGTTCATCATTTTCATGAGAACCCAAAGAGCTGTCTTTCCATGAACACAAATGTCCAAATCAGTCAGCCAAAACAGGAGGATATATCATGGCAGACAGATATTTTTTATAATCATTTTTAGTGCTGAAAGCTTGAAGCCCCACTCCACCACCACAGGAACTTTTTATATGATAAAGTGAAGGTGTCTTAACTAAATTCTAGCCTATCCCATCTGTTCAAAATTCTCCAGGAGTTACTGTGTGTTCTAGGTTTTGACAAACATGTTATAAAAGGTTTAGCCTGATATTAGCATTTTAATTGCTGGTTGATTGCTTTTATGTTGAAAAACTCAGTGCACAGCAGTATGTAAGTTGTAATTATCTTTACTGTGTGATTCATTAAATCCTATAAAGTATGTCTTACTGCAACATTTGGAAGGCAATACACTAGAAACATTAGTGTTTACATTAAAAAGAGCAGAGCATTGCCGGAAATACACTAACACTGCCCTTTACAAACACACAGCTTGCCTCTCTTGGCAGGACACATTCTCTCAGCTGTGATTTGGCTGACAGCTGCTGATAAAGCAGCATCATATTGAGGGTTTCCATTGAAACTAGCAGCTGGATCCAACAATCTGACCAGTGTGGGAGGACCCTTAAACCTATGTGAGTCCAGTGAAGTAAGTGAACTGGCATGTGTTAGGGTTCAGTTTGCATAGACATGATTGCAAAAGACTGGGGTCAGCATGAAGTCTGGTTTGAGAATATTCTCCAGAGTGGGGGAGAATATTACCATTTTACGTTTTCTCATTAATTAAGAATTACTTTTATCTGTTTGGAGGTAAAGTCTTGCTCAGAATGTTCTGGGACTAGGAGGTTGAGTCTGAATAGGATAAACAATCATAGGGCACTGTCCTTATTCAGGCAAATCTGCCACTGACTTCAGTAGGAGTCTTAACTGAGTAAAAAACTGCAGCCAATTATTGGGCCGAAATTCTTAACAACTACATCCAATGAATTTTGCCCCTTTTTTTAATTTGAGAATTGTCTGTTAGCAGATGGTGATTTGCCAGATCATTTCTGCAAATTATTCTTGTGTAGATCATCTGTAAGTTGCTCATTGCAAGTATGTGATGGTACAGCTGTTTGAAGTGGACATGTAAGTCACACGGTATGTTTTTCTTCCCTGATTGGATGAGCCTAAATTGTAGAATCAGGTTCCCCAGATGAATGCTTGAAGGTACGAATTAAAAATTCACTTTGTGAATGTAGCTGCACGACCATTAAGGTTGTGCAACAGAGTTAAGTTTTAACAGGAGCTTTAAACCTTTATTTTGTAAACATCTACTCGAAATGACAAAAACCAAAACCAATAATATAATATTTGAACACTTTGAATTTTTTCTTGTTTTGATGAGAAATGAAATGATAAAGAGAATAATAGATTAAAATCACTCTTTTTAGCAGCTTTTCACTGGATTGTCTCTCTTTTCTTTTGACCGCTTTTGCAAGTGTATCCCACGTTTGGAATGTGCTAGCTCCTGGAACTTTGGACTTGGCCTCAGTCTAGGGGACCTACCATATGGACTACAAAAGTAATGGCTACTAGAGCCCTCTGACATCATTTCCCAGCATGCTTGGAGTCAGGGGTGGGGACAGAATGGACTAGAAATGTCTGTTGAGGCCAATAGGGAGGCTTATGTATGGGGTGATATGGTCAAGCAGTGTGCTGGGTCAGTGATGAGCCCAGGCTGTTCAGTCCTCCAGTGGAAGGAGACAGCCTGACTCAGACACCAAGGGATTAGTTTTAGGTTCAATTTTGAGATTTGAGTTTGAGAGCGGAGAGAGAAGCAGAACAGTTTGGGAAGTTTCTAATTAACTCCCCTTCTCCATAAAGGGGATCTTTCAAATGCTGTGGGTTCTAGTGCATGGGTCAGGCAGTTCCAACCCTGAAGAGACCAACCCAGAGCTGGCTACCAAGAACTAGCTGAGACCTCCCCAGGACTCCAGATCAGGGAGTCAGGAGGGGACCCAGCCTCACCCAGGGGTGAACACCTTGTAAGAGGATCCATTTTTCTTTTTGCTAAGCTATTCAATGTTCACAGTGTTGCAGCACTCGTCTCTGGACTCCCCCTTAGTACATCATCTGCCTGGGAATGTGCCAGGGAAGGAGCTGGGTGTTGGGAAGAGTCGTGACTGTTAGGAGGTGGGGAAACTGGTTGATGTGTTGATCTGTTAGTTCTTATTGGTTAACCCTAACACTTTTCTTCCCCAGACCTTATTTTCTTGGTCCTAATAGAGTCCCTCTCTACCATATTGTTGTGTTTGGAGGTGTCACTTCTCTGCTGGGGTTTGTGTTGATGTACTCTGTTGTTTCTTGTGTATTAGGTTGTGTACTTGCTAGCAGTGGTACCATTATTCACTTTCCCAACCCTGTTGTCTCAGGCACAGTGAGGAGTCACCTTGGACGGAGGCACCAGGCTTCACCAAAAAGAACTCAGGACCCAACCCATATGAGGAGAAGGGAGAAGCCTCTCCAAGTAGCAAGCCCCAAGGTAGGAGTCTTGAGCCACACCTTCAGACAGGGACTACACAAGAAATCTAAAACACCCCTGTCTCAACACTGTTGCTCCTCATGATGATTCCTAGAATATCAGTTATACATTGGTAGTGTTTGTCTATAGAGCAATGTCATAGGGTGAGTGGTTCTGAGCCAGGGTCTAGCCCAGAGCAGACAAACTCTCAAATGTTGTCCAGAAAAGGAGTGGGAACAGGGTGCAGAAGGATGGCTGAAGAGAAGCCCTGAAGGCCAGAATAACCTTTTTTGTTTAATTGGGACTTTTTAGTTTAGACTTTTGCTACCCCTTAAGGACTTGTTTGTTGTTACTTGATTGCAGGTCTATGCCACATCTCCAGCACAGACTGGTGTCTGGAAAGTAGAGGAGACCAACCCAGGGAAGGGAAACTGAGGCAGGGAGTGCCAGATGTGCTATGCTTGACTAGCAAGAGATAATATGGGGGTAGCCATGCCTGCCAAAACGAATTTTTTAAACTTTTTATCCATAATGGAAAATATATGCACCAACGTGAACCTGCACATTGACAACCATTTTGGTGAGGGATGAATGCCTTTCATTTCTGGAGTAAAAAGGGGGGAACAGTTTTCCCCAAATGCCCCTCTAGCCTATGGGAAAGCTTTGTGATCTAGGAAAGAGAGGGCCAGGCATTCAAATCTCCCCTCTTCTGACAGCTGCTCAAATCCCCTTGAAATTCATCAGCCTTAATTTTGACTAAAGCCCTGAGTCCCAACCCAGAAGGCAGCGAGGGAAGAGCTGCCAAAGATTTGCTGAGACGCATCATAGCCTCTTATACTCTTCAGAAGGATCTCCATAGCCAGGAGCACCTTCAGCAGTGCAGTTTTGCCCTCTGATTCCCAGGCAGGAGCACCTCCCTTTTTCCCTGTCTCTAGGGAGCTATGCACTGAGCTACATCAGCTTGTCTACAGAACTTGTAACTTTACTATTGACCTCAGCAGGACTAAGGCAGAATAACTTCCCAAATGCAGGAATGTGTGACAGTCAGATGTACTGATACAATTGATCTAAAAGTAAATGAGGGTCACTGGTAAGGTTTTGTGTTGGAGGGCATGTCTGATGAAGCAGGGGTATTGCTTTTGGGTATCCGTTGGCAATGGAAGTGAAAGTCTAATGGAGCATTGGAGCATGTGATTGACAATGTTGTAGGCAATATGGAGGTGGAAAGAAATGCACGTCTTTCCCCTTAACTTACTTCCCTGCTTTTCCTTGCATCAGGAGTGTGTCCTGATGCAACTCGAACTGCCACGAAACATGGTTTCTATTTGCTAATTACCTTGTATCTCCAGTGCCAGCAGTGTTCATGCCAGTCACCTTGTTTGTTAGAATATTTGAGAAGTGAAGATGACAAAAGGATATGAAAACAGTTGAATTTTCATGCTTTGTCATACTTGCCTAGTTCTAGGCTGCAGGTTTTCAAGTGTAAAGTCATTCCCCTGTGCATTCCACTTCTTGCACGCTGATACTGTGAGGTAGGCTGTCAAGCCTTAGTCATGTCAGTGAGCACTTACTCATGCAAGCAGCCCCATGGACTTCAAGATTTATTATAAAGGTGAATTACTATGCAAATATTTTCAGACAGTGTCCGTAATGGTAGCTTGATCTAGCCCTTTACTAATAAACCTGGAGCAAAACCTATAACTTTTCCTTAAAGCTAAATAACATCTATTATTTTGCTTCTACATAATAGGATAATGATACTGACCTCCTTTGTAAAATGCTCTGAGGTTACTGATGAAAAGCACCATATGAGAAATAGGTGGTATTATTGGTATGATTAGTGTTTATTAATAATAAAATGATCTCTTGCTTATTAATGTTTTTTTAAAGTGCAGCAAAGTGTAAGCCAATACGTTCCTGGACATAAACAATAAGGGCAGCTATAAACTAGTGAGTTATTTGTTGCCTCACCATAAATTCAGTAGTGTATCAAACAAGGTCAGAAGAAAGCAGGAGCACGGAGTCTGGTGAACTACTGATGCACTATGGCTGTTATCACGGTTGGTAAAATAAATCAGGTTTTATAGTAGTTTACTTTGCAAAGTTACAGGGTGGAGATACATGGGCTCCAGACAGTAGAGAAGGCAGAGGAAGGGAAGATAAGTGGAGTTAAGAGGTGTTGAATGGCTTGCTTAGTGGTTATACTGGATGGACGTCCTGCAACCTACTAGAAAACTAAGGGAGTGTCCACTTGGGAGATTTCCCCAGTTATAAGGCTGTAATTATGCTGTTATCATTTCCCCTTGTGGACACACTTATTCTGGAGTCAGAATGACTTTTTTTGGCTTAATTTAAACTGCTTCTAAAGTTATATAAATTAAACTCGAAAAAGCCACGAATAGCAGAGTAAGGGCAGGTCTACACTTAAAACGCTGCATCGGCGCAGCTGCAGAACTTAAGTGAAGATGCTTTTGTCATAATTAATCCACCTCTGCAAGAAGCAGTAGCTATGTTGACAGGAGAAGCTCTCCTGCCAACACATTGCAGTCTACACCGAGGGTTAGGTTGGCATAACTACGTTGCTCAGGGATGTGGATTTTTCACACCCCTGAGCGATGTAGTTATACCAACATTAAGTCTGTAAGGCAGACCTGGCCTAAGTGTCTACATAGTATTTGTACTGTTATAGTGGTTTAAATTCTCACCCTACCTTATACTAGTATAATTTTCCCATGTAGACAAACCCTTAATGCAGAGTTAACAAAGTTTTCTGTGTGGATATTTCACAAATCTCTTAGCTTCTCTGATGTTAATTCTTTAAGAAGTGAGGAAAGTCATTTTTGTGTGCGGGCTGTGAAGTTTGCCAGGTAACAAAATGCTGATTCGTACAGTTCCACTGAAAATTTGATTTAAGAAATTAACTTAATTGATCAAACTAAAAGTCACTTTAAATTGAAGAAAGTTTTATTTTTTTCAAACCAGACCAAACAGAAGATATCCATCTACTTAATCACCCCACTACTGATCTGCAAACGAATACCATCTTCCATTAGCTGTAATGGATTCACTGTATGTGGCTTCAAATATGAAGCTGCTTTTTACAAACCAAAATTGTAAGACGTATTAACATATAAGACCTTACTTTATATCCTTTGTAAACTCCAGTATGTAATGTAATGTGATCAATTTACTTTAATTTTTCATTAAAATGTGTAGTGTTTCATTTTGGAGGTTGCAGACACCTTTGCCCATTGATGTCAAAGCAGATCTGCTAAGCCCTTATTGCATGCCTGCAGAAGAAGTGTGTGGATGAAGGTTTTGCACGTATCTTTTCTATGTATGGCAAAAAGGTTAAAAATATAGGAGGTTTCTGTATGTCATTTAAAGTGGGTGACAATACTGCTATTCAGATTTCCAGGATATAATTACGGCAGTTTTTCTCTGCAAACAGAAGAAGAGAACCTATAGTTATTACTTCCTGGAAATCTGAATATCACCAGAGGCTGTGCTGGCTTCTTATCTATATTCCCAATGCACTCAACCGTCATTTCTAACACCACACAGCATGACTTCAGCTACTCCTAACTGGAGATGACCAATGGCAAAATGGTAGTGTATGGAGGGCTATACTGAGGCAGATAATAAATTCATTTCACTTTCAACTCAAGGCAGATCCTATTGTAGCATTTCCGGTTAATGAAAACATTCAATTGTTTTCATCAGAGCTGTCTGGACATTTTTTGTCAAGTAATTTTTAGATGAAAATTGGCTTTTTGACAAAGTGGAAAATTTCATGCAAATTTTCTTTTCCATTGACATTATTTTGGGGATTTGTAATTAAAACAAAAACAAAACAACAAACAAACAAACAACAAAACGAAACAAAACAAAACAAAAATGCTCAAATCTTTAGCGTTCTTGAAAACTGAAACATTGTTTTTTTCTCCAAATAATTAGCAAAAACCTGAAAAATTATACAAAAATGTTTCTCAAAACTTCTCATGCACAGTAAACTATCTTTTGACCAGCTTTACTCTAGTGTGCTGCTGGAGGTGGTAAAGGTGGAAGGATCCTCCCACCTTCCAGTCTGTGGAGCTGCTACTACGGCTTTCACTGCGGGATTCTGGGAGGTGTATGCCAGACTTGACATGAGTAATTGGACATGGTGAGGCTTCATTTTTTTCAGGAGACAGGATAAGGATCAGCAGGCTGGAAACAGAATGTCTGCACTAGCTAAGATAAGGGGGAACACCCATGGAGCCATTTACAATGAACAAGGTAACAATGGATAAGATAAGCCTGGAATGTAAGATAAGGCAAAGAGTAACTCATGCATGGACAGTATGTGCTGTACAAGAATTGATTCCTGCAATGTGACCAAGCCAATCCCAAAACGTGTGGTGCAATATAATGTGTAAATGTATATAAAGGAAAAGGCTTGCTGTACAACTGTGGATGTGTGGTATGCCCCATACCCATCTGCTATGGTTGAGTCAGATCAACTCAGCGTAGCTTTGATGTATTCCAGAAAAAGGAACCTGACTGATGAGACTGAATTCCTGGGAAACTGAGTGGAAGAGGTCTTGGGGAAGCACAGCACGCAATCCTCCAACCCCACCCCTCTTAACAGCTCCCACTCCCCTTCCCACAAACCACCAGTGTACTGGAATTCAGGAGTTCCCACATAACTGAACTCCCAGCTGTATAAGGGATTCAGACCCTCTGTACGGCTCTGTGGAATCCTGCCCACCCCACCTCCCCTTTGGGCAGTGGATTACTCTAACCAAAGTTCTTTATAGACATTACAGCTGAGCAAATAATTCACAACCATTAATTTATTTGGAGCTTGTCTATACAAACCTTATCCACAAAGATGAATGCTTACTGATGCAATTAGCTCCTTTGAACCCAGGGTGTCTGTCCGTGCGAGTACTGCTGAGTTGGGTGAGTTAGGGCTCCACTGGAAGAACTATTTGCTTCTATTTCTGCTCATGGAATGTGCAGACAGTCTTTCTTTTCACTATTTGAAATTGTGCAATGAAACATTTTGCAAATGATGATTTCTCAGGTTTACTGTTTGACGTTTTAACTGCATTGCCTAGCTGCTGGTGGTATGTCACATGTTATTTTGTCTGGTCCCTGATTGGATAAGCATAATTTATAATCCAGTTTCTGGTGCAAATGTTTGTGGAAGGTGGATTTAAAATTTCCTGTGTGTGAACTGAAAATGTGCTTCCCACTAATATTTATGCTAGTAAATCTCTGTGGGTTAGGGTGTGGCATAGGCAGGGTTCCCAGGCAGGGGTGCAAGGGGCAGGGTCAAAGCACCCCTTACATGCATATGAGAGCTTCCTGAGCTCTGGGACCAGGCAGAAGGAGAAGGGGGGCTGTGAAATTGATGCTCCCTCATTCTGGAGTATGTGTGCTGGGAGTGGGTGGGGAGGGATTGAATTTGAGTGGCACCTCGGTTCTGCCTCCGGAATGTCAGCAGAGTGAGAATAGTAATTTTACTGCTAATATAGGCCAGCGGCAAGTTACTGCCCCTCTGGAGCAAGTGGGGAGCAGAGATAGAATTGTGTCTCCATGGATGCTGCTGACTTAGTGCAGAACTGTGTCTTCCTGGGGTGGGTCCCTGGGGTACAATCTAGGTCTGTCACATTAATAGGTTTAGGTCATGGAAAGTGAACACAAAAAGGGGCAATCACACAGCTTCAAAGACTGAGGATAAACAGTCAAACTAGCAGTCATAGAAGACATTTTGCCATAGTTAACACAAAAGGTGACTGATTTTAGATCTAGTGAATGAGTTGACACTGACAGCCTCCCGATGCTCTGAGTTGAGCTGTGTTTTATTTGTTTGTTTGCACACCTTTGAGAAGAGCAATACAATCGGAAAATCCCTAACATGTAGGAAGTGATGTGGTATAAAGGGAACTGCCTGGGATGTTGGTTAAATCCAAAAATAATTCTGTGCATTGTACACAATGTAATTCATCAGAAGTTGAACAGATTAACTGCAGTGTGACACTGAACACAATGACATCAGTAGATAAAAAATGACAAATGATATTACTCATGCTCTGTGATTCACTGGGAACAACTCAGAAGCCCTGGATATTTTTTTTATCCCAAAACAAATTATTCAGGGCAGACCAAACATTGAAAATAAAACAACAAACACTAACACTGCAATTGTGTAACATTTTATCATAGATAAAATCTAATTTATCTGGTATTAAATGTTTTTCTTGGTACTACTAGTCATCTTTGGAAAATGCTGTCTTCTAAATGGTCCATCAGACACACATCAAACATTTTTATAGTTATTCGTAAATGGAATTAGAGCACTATGTAGTAGCTTTATTACATTTTATGCAACTATAATGCATATAATGTGAGACACAGGTTGCTATAGGTAAGGCTGCATAACAACTTCTAATCTAACCCTCTATCAACATGGTGCATCTTATTCTATGTTAGTCATTTTTGCTGAATATGGCCTGCACCAAGTGTCCAGGCATTAGATCAGGCCCAGCATGAGACTAAGGAGCCATTTCGGTGGGAAACTAGGATGAAGATGCCTTTTACCAGATCCTGTGTTTCACAGAAGCATTGGAAACATGGACAGTTCACAGGAATTCAAGAGAATTGAACTGTTAGCTAGTTGCAGCTTCTTCCCCATACAGTTAGGGCTTAGAAACCTTCTCCCCTGTAGCTCTTTCTTCTGTTGTTGTGCAGACAGCTCGTGACATCCGTCTCTCTTTATTCACTTGTGTGATTCCCTACCAAGGAAAGCCTGAACAAAGGCAGCAAACGTACATGTAAGATGAGTTGCCTTGGTGGGAAGAAATGTGCTGCCCTTTACAATTGAAAATGCCTCTCTGTGTATTGGCATGTTCCTCTGTTTCTGTAGCTTAGGCAATGCTGTGTCTGAGTCTACAGGGAAATGAGGCTGCATCTGCTAATGTATTTGTAACACACTGGCAGGTTTTCCTGAGTATAACAGCCTACTACTGAAACTTGCTAATGCTTTAGTTCAAGTTGCTGGACTACTGCGATCTAGTTCACTCTTTCAGTTCAAGGGGTTGAGGCCTGTGCTGTGGTACTGGTGCAGAAACTCCAGGGTTTGTACCCTTCTGGTAACCTTGTTTAATGGGGTTAGGGGCAAGGGTATTGTAAAATGGGACCTGACCCTACCCCACCCCAAGTTCTTTTGGTGGAATGAGAAGCAACCTGTCTCTCACTAACCCTGTTGTTACCCAGAAGAACAGGCTGGGTGTGGCATTCCACCTGCGGAAAGGATGGGACACTAGTAAGTCCAGAGGACTTTCTTTCCCCTGACCTATCTAATGAATCTATACCAGCAGGGCCTTACCTACTGGCTCCCCAGAACACTATGCGCTTGGCTTTATGGCTGCAACCCAATTACCCTCCCTATTGAGGGACCTTACAGCTGCTAGTGAGACCCTGGGACTGAGTCTGAACACTGGAGACTAGGGTGAGCAAGCTTCCAAATCATCTTGCCTTCTTGCCACTCTATCTCCTCCCCAGTTGCTCGTCTTACCTGTGTCAGGTCCGTCTGTGAGGTGGAGTAATCCCAGCCAGTTACTAGATAGGGGTAAGTTACTTATTAGGAATCTAAGTGCAGTAATAGTGTTATCTTGAACAGGGCCCAAGCATAATTTGTTCAGGCCCAGTACAAACTTGTAATGGGCCCCTCCCACACACATAATGGGGATTGCAGCCTGGGCCAGGACCCCAGGGCCTCCGGGCCCTGGTAAAGTGTACCCTTCCCCCCCCATGTGGGGGCCCTGATCTTGAACTATACTATTAAAAAAGGCACACGCACAAAACACCAGATCAAGTAAAACTGATTTATCTTTCTCAGGAACAGTCTAAAAATGGGAGAAAACTTGTTAGCAGATTTCAAAATATACCAAGCAGCTGAAAGGTTTTAAAATGTACTAAAGTAATCCTCACGCCAGCGTTTCCCAACCGGTGTGCGGTGGCACACTGGTGTGCCATCATACGTGAACAGGTGTGCCATGGAATTTTGGAAAAGTCACTTGTGAGGAGAAACATTCTCATTTATTTTAATTAGTGTCATAACTGAATTGCATTTTGTGCTGTTGCTTTTTGGGTGTACACGTGTGAGACAGACATTGCACACACTATGCTCAAATGACCTTGCCATTCGCGTGGTATCTGTTTATTTGTACTGTGTTGTGGGAAACAGGATTTTGTGTACATATCTGTAAATAAACAGGACTGCACCCAAGAAATGCATATCCCATTCACCTCAATGCTTCACCTTTGTGGAAACCTTTTCCCCTTAGCTTCACAGATGTTATGCAGACCGCAGCAGGCTGCTATGAACATGGGAATATTTTCTTCACTGAGGTCTAACCTGCCAAAAAGGCAGTGCTAGCGATCCCTTAATCTGCCAAACACACGTTCAGTATTCATTCTTCACCTGCTGAGCCGGTGGTTGAAGTGCTTCTTGGTGCTGGCAGGGTTTCCAGTGTAAGGCATCATGAGCCAGTGGAGTAAGGGGTAGGCTGGGTGTCTCAGGATCACTGTGAGCATTTCCACATCCCTTACAGGAATCTTCTGGGCTGGAAAGAAAGTCCCTGCTGGTAGCTTTATACAGGCCAGTGTTCCTGAATATGTGTGTGTCATGCACCTTCCTTGACCCCCTGCGCTGATGTCAGTGAAAAGACCCTGGTGATCCACCAGTGCCTGCAGTACCATAGAGAAGTAGCCCTTTCTATTGTACTCGGTTGCAAGATGATCTGGGGCCAAAATTGGGATATGTGTGCCATCTATCGCCCCGCTGCAGTTAAGGAATCCCATTGCCGCAAAGCCATCCACTATTTCCCACACATTGCCCAGAGTCACAGTCCTTTGTAACAGGATGTGATTAATCGCCCTGCACACTTGCATTAACGCAGCCCCAACAGTGGACTTCCTGTCTCCAAACTGATTCACAACTGACGGGTAACAGTCTGGAGTTGCCAGTTTCCACAGAGTGTTTGCCACTCGCTTCTCCACCATGAGGGAAGCACTCTTTCTGGTGTCCTTGCGATGAGCCTGCCCCCCATGATGCACTGCGATCCATTCCCAGATCTTCTAGCAGCAGAAGGTGGAAAGTTGTACAGTGAGATAGCTACCCACAGTGCAATGCTCCATCTTTCGATGCTATAGCACAAATTGTGGACGTGCTCTGCCGACACAAGGAGTGATGTGTGAACATGCACAAGTGATGTAATTATAGTGATTTACAATCACTGGCATAACTTGCGTTGATTTAACTCTATAGTGTATACATGGCCTAAGTTAGGTTTTGCTCCAACCTTCCATGTGGGCAGAGCTCTGGGCTGTAGCTTCTGTTGTTTCAGCTTTCTTATTTCATAAGACAACTTAACTGTGTCTTCCATTTAGCCAGCATGAAGGATGACCATCATTCCTATCAGCATCATTGACCTCTGTGATTGCCTATATAAATCAAAAACATTCATGCTAGCAGCTATAAACACCCTCCATCATAATAATACTAAGGGATTGGACCCTTATACTAAGGAATTTGGATCATTGGTTACATTTTTAGACATTTTTAGTGCAGTTAAATGGAGAAATAGCTTTGCCATGAAGTAGGCATTATGGTCAAAACTTGACTTCATTTGTGCTACACCAGCTGCTGAGCATTTGACTTATACCAGTTGAGGATCTGGCCCATTAGTACATCTAAATTGTGTAGTCCCTCACGTTTCAGAATGGTCTCCCGAGTTACTGAAGTTGCAGCCTTATATTCTACCTTGGACTGGGTTCTAATTGGCAGCTGTTCGCCTAGAACTATGGCTACATATATAATGCTGTTTTCAGTCATTTCTCCTCCTTTATCTTAGCATCAAATATTGATGGTCTTTTTTCAAAAGCATCTTTGATGGTCAGTTGTGAGATAAGTGGGAAGGGATCAGTTTTTCACGAATGGTGCTTTGGAGTCTGGTCTTTACATGTGCTAATTCTAATGAGCAAGCTTTGGATGCTAAGCTGTTGCTTCTTGCTTTCAATACAGAGCCCACTTCTGTTAAAACTTGTGTTTATCTTTAACCGAGTGTTTTGGTTTTGATTTTATTTTAAGGGCAGAAATGTATTATGTAAGCATTATTTAATACTCCATTGACTAGTACGTTCATTCAGGTTTCATTAGAGATTTAGTTAGCTTTTTGTTGCAGCACATAAACATTCTGTGACAGATTCCTCACCCCCCTGTATGGAGCCTGGAGACCAGGGCACGACAAGGAAATGGCAGCATCTCCCTGATCTTCAGCCACCCAGACCCACTATATATAAAGCTGCAGCTTCTAAATTAAGGCACTTGCAGGGACCTTATGCCAGTGGAGAACTGGGCATAGCAGATCTCCACTTTCACCATGCCCCCACCTTCCCCAGGCCATACCTTTGGAATGCCTCTGACACACTCTGTTCCTTCCCTTGGGGGCGATTGGTGCAGGAGGCAGTGAAACCACCTTTGCCATATTTCTGCCAGCAGAGAGTTCCTTGCACAGGGGCAATTCTCCAATGACATTCTTTGGCTGCTTTAAGGCCACCGTGCACTGTGGATGAGGGAATATATGTGTTAGTGGATGAGAGAATCTGTCCTATAAGGGTCACTGCCAAAATAAATAGGTCCTAAATTCTAATGACGTTTTCTATTACCATTAGCTAAGTAAGACCACATGATTCTTGAAAATCCCAGCCCTAGTTAAAAGATCTAAGTGACCAGACTAAGCAAGATGGATTGAATAGCAAGCCACAGAGTAAATGAAATTTACAAACATGTCAAATACTGTTAATAATGAATACATTTGAGAAAATTGCAATATAAGACCTCAGGAGAAGGGGGGTTTGGCTTTCCCTTTATCAGTCATATCCACTTAAAGGGCAGATCACACGGGAAACATACCTCCTAGATAGATGCCACAGTTTGAATGTACAGAGCTGGAAATGCATTGATTTCAGTAGGACTCCATAAGGTTGTAAGGGTCTGTGTTTGCAGGATCAGAGTTGATGTCACTGGGAGTTCTAGGTCAGGAATGAGTAGAATATGGCCCCTAAACTAAAAACATCTATACCTATATGAGGCCTTAGCATCCATGCCCATAAATAAGCCAACAGTGTTCTATTGATGTAGGGACTAATATTTTACCAAGAAATTCATGCTCTGTAACTTTTCTTTTTGCATTTAGATTTATTTAATGGAATGCTGATAAGAACATGTATGGGTGTAAAGACTGATGAAGATTTATTGTGCTATTGGCACAGCGTTTATACTGTAACATGGAATTATCCTTATCCTTCTTCTGACAATTCTGTAGATGCATCAGTTCTCTCCCTTGCAGGGCTATTACCCAGAGACTATTTAAGTAAACTGGCTTCAACTCTGACTCTAATACATCTGGGAAGAACACTTGACATAACAGCAGGAGAGCTGTTGCACCAAAGGCAGAATGAAAGAAATGTTGAGTTGGATGAATTATTGCTGTGAATAATATTTCTTATGAATTTTATTCAAGAATAAAGATTTTCATTGTTTGATCAGATCTGAGATGAGCTTCAAAAGGGCTCATAAACAATCTGAGTTTAAAAATAATTAAATTATTTAAAAAAAAAATCCAAAACCAACCTCGCCTTGAGAGTGTTTCCCTTATGATACCTGTGTAAGGGAGAAAACAGACTGATCCAAAGCTCAGTGAAACCAGTGGGAGTATTTCCTTTGATTGAAATGGATCAGGCCCATAGTTGATAAGGGTCAGAAAACATGTATTAAGGGAATGATCTTATTGTCCTTGAAGGAGGACTTTTGGCCATTGATAGCATTATTGCTGCTTGGTAAACTGGAAGCATCATTGTACAGTTTGCTTTAGCGCCCGACTGCAGCATTTAGACCCTGATTTAGCACAGCATTTAAGCACATGCATAAGTTCTATTAGGGTCTGTCTATGTGGCATCTGGGAGGTGTGATTCCCTGCTTAGGTAGATGTACACATGCTAGCTTTGTTTGAGATAGCACCTAAAAATAAAATGTTGCCATGGCAGTGTGAGTGGTGGGATGGGCTGGCTACCCTAAATACTTACTCATCCGAGACCTTAGGCACATACTCTGGCCTGGTATCTTGTCCTGCTGCCATGGCTACATTCTATCTTAACGTGGTAGCTGTCATTGAGCTAGTGTGGGTATGTCACTCAAACTGTGGATCACACCCTCAACTCCAAGTGTAGACATACCTTTAGACTCAGCAAGCCATGTTAAGGATGCTGCAGAGCTGCACCGCCCTAAGGGAGCTCTAGGAGAGATTGTGCCTCAGGTTGTACAATCCCCTTGATCCTTTCAGGCCTACAAAAGAATATACTAATACCTAGCTCCTGTACAGTGTTTTTCACCGGGAGATCTCAAAGCACTTTACAAAGGACATCATAGTACACCATCCATTAGAACAGTCAGCTACCTCCAGTATGCACATTGAGATTTGTGGGCTAACCTGGGGGCTGCATGAGTAATGGCCTTGCCATCTCCCTACTCTCTTAGGCACATGGAAGGAGAAGGACAGGTGCTTAGATGCAATTTTCTCTAGTCATAGTTCAAGGAGTATAAGGAGCCTTCCCCCCTCTAATCTGCACTCCCTCACAAAGGTAGGAGCGATCTGGCCTTTCGCGTGGATTTCAGGCGAAAGATCATTTGGTTCTATCGCGGATAGACTTTCGGACTCTGTGCATGTCTACTCTGCAATTAAACATCCACAGCTGGCCCCTGGCAGCTGACTCAGACTCCTGGGGCTGAAGCTATTGGACCGTTTAATTGTGATATAGATGTTTGGACTTGGGTTGGACCCCGAATTCTGGGACCTTCTCCTCTCATGGGATCCCAGGGCCCAGGCTGCAGCCTGACATGGAGTGTCTACACTGCAATTAAACAGCCCCATAGCCTGAGACCCACATGCCTGAATCAGCTGACACAAGCCAGCGACGGGTGTTTAATTGCAGTATAGATGTACCCTCTGAGACCCTGTGATGGGGGAGGGTCCTAGAGCCTGGGCTTAAGCCTGAACCTGAACATCTACACTGAAATTTTATAGCCCCGCAGTCCGAGTCTCATGAGCCCAAGTCGGCTGACCCGCGCCAGCCACAACTGTGCCATGGGTCTTTTATCTCCGTGTAGATGTACCCATAATGTCTGCAGCGCCTCCATTCTGAGAGGCATTAGAATGACAACATCTCCTATGGAAGGGAGCCTATGGCACTATGTGTGGGCATTCAGCCCATTTATATGGCCACCGTCACAGTAGTAGCTGAACACCTTGCACTGGCTCATTCCTGTTTCAAAAGCAAGAATATGCTAAAAGATCTGCCCTAGGAAGTACTTTGGGGAAGTTCTGGGCTCTGTGTTGTACAGGCGGTCAGTCTCAATGATCACAGTGGACCCTTCTATGACCAACCTTTCCTGTGGCTCCCGGGTTTTACCGAGAGGTCTCCCAGCAAAGCACTGACTAGGCTAGACCCCAGTTTGTGTGATCTGACACGACTGTGGCCTAATTTGGTATGGCTGCAGGCAAGCTGTATTGCTACAGTAGCCTTTGGTGTGCCAGCTTGCTTCAGGAAATGTGAACGGAAGTTCAGTCAAAATTTGAGGCTCTGGATATTGTATTGCGGAAGCACATTTCAGCTCCATCCCAGCCAGAAGGACACTTCCAAATGCCTTAGTAGCCCACAAACTAATTGGGAACTATCAATTTCTGCAAATTATTGCAATTAGGACCTGGGGATTGGAGAGCACTGTTGAAGGCTGCATGGAGAGTATTTGTTTATTTATAAAGACTAGTTAGCCTGTAATTTTTCTGCTGGGTGTGCGATGAAGGGTAGGTGTTGCAAACATTTTGGTCAAAATGCCAGTTTTGCATCTTAAGCAGAACCTGGTGGGCAGGCAGAGAGGCTCTGAAAATTCACTAGTGTCACTTTATGTGGTAGTGGATTCCCCCATAACCTTTTTTGTTTCCGTATTTTTTTTAATCAAATCATTATTTCCCTTCTCTAATTTTAGTCCCAGCTTCTATTTAAAATAAATTAATTTTGTTTGTCTTTGCCATACTGTTTCTGAAGTGTTTGCACATCAGTAGAAACAACTTGCATAAAAGGAGGCTAAACATCTTCTCTTTGTTTATGAACATACTATTGACATAAATATTTTAATATCGTTAAGTGGCTGCTCTTTATGAGGGTACTAAATATTGTGCAACACTGTAATAAACGTTACATCAAGAAACTCTAGGGTGTAATGCTAGAACACGTCTTTAAAATAGCAACAGAACAGTACTTTTATGTTTATACTTAATTTCTTGGGAAACAAAATTATCCAGTCTCACAGAATAAATGTGGTGGTGCTGCCACAAGGAAAGAAATACTTTACACATCTGTGTAATCTTAAATTAAGATTTAGTATTTCTTGAACAAGGTAGAACAGCTGCTATGCCAGCCTAAAAGAAACCTTAACACATTGGGCTGTCCACTGCAATTAAACAAATTGAAAAGAGAATGTTGAATTAAGGGTAGGAATTGGAACGTAATTTTGAAATACAGTCTCCCTAGGGGAAAAATGCACCCACTTTGAAAGGTACATTTATGATATATGGAAACATACTTCTCTTAAACAAGAAGCATTTATTAAGCAAAATAGGTAAGATGTCAGACAAAAACAAGCTTTGAAACATCTCAAGAATCAGCTAAGATCCAGGATCTCAAGTTCTTTGTGTTTAGCAGGGTTTCGGCTCAGTTTGGAACTCCATGCTGAACTCATACACCTAGTGATTGAATAATATACTGCAAGTAAACATAGATTCATAGAAATGTAGGGGTGGAAGGGACCTGGAGAGGTTATCTAGTTCAGTCCCCTATGCTGATGCAGGACCAAGTAAACCTAGACCATCCTAGACAGGTGTTTGTATAAACTGTTCTTAAAAAACTCCAGTGATGAAGGTTCCATGATTTCCCTTGGAGACCTATTCTAGTGCTTAACTAGTTAGAAAGATTTTCCTAATATCTAACCTAAATCTCCCTTGCTGCAGATTCAGCTGATTACTTCTTGTTCTCTCTTCAGTAGACATGGAGAACAACTGATCACCATCGTCTTTATAAAAATCCTTAACATATTAGAAGATTATCAGCTGTCCCCCTCAATTTTCTTTTTTCAAGACTAAATATGTCAATTTTAAAAAACATTTCTTCAGGTTTTCTAAACCCTTTATCATTTTTGTTGCTCTCCTCTGATCTCCCCATTCCAGTGGGCCCATAAGAAAAGCAATGTTGTACAGCATACAGAAGTGGTTTTTAGCCTTTTTTTTTCATTTGCAGACCCCTAAAATTTTGAATGGAGGTGTGGACCCCTTTGAAAATCTTAAAAATAGTCTGTGGACCCCCAGAAATCTGTGGACCACAGGTTGAAAACCACTGTTCTGGGTTCCATGAAAGGTTGTCATTATCATAGAAGTTGAAAATCACTGGCATACAGGATTGGGAATCTTAGGTCCTTGTCAGGCCAAATGCAGACCATATTTTGCAGATGAATCTTCCATGGCTCTCTGGGACAGTCAGTGATGGCATTGATGGGAGTGCAGTTTGGAAGATGGCTGTGCAAATTGTGTAATGACAGTACTGTTGAGAATGGAGATATTTGCTGATCTATGGGGAAAATGTACATTATGGATATATTTTCATTAGAAATGGGTCTGAATTGGAACCCTGAATCTCAACAACTTGAGACTTTGTGGGTTAGGATTTGATAATTTGGTCCAAAATTCATAATTTGAATCTGTCTCTAATGAACTAACCTGGAATCCTAAGTATAAAGACCTCCAGACTTTTGAGAGTAGGGCATTATGAAATAAAGATCCCATCTTGGATCTAAATTTTGTGATTGGGAACCATAGACAGCTTGGAAACCCAAATTTGAATACTCTTGAATTATGGGAGGGTGCCAGAGGGAAAACAGAATTGTCCAAAATTGTTCTCAATTTCTCTTAAATAGTCAATTTCTCTTAAATAGTTGCAGCATTAGCCACAAAACATTAGCTGTCACCCTCCCAAGTTTTTGCTTCATTTTTGCATGAAGCTATTCAGAATGCCTGACTGTTTACAAATCATCTATGTGCACATTGTATAAGCTATGAATACAGGTTACCATACACCCACCTTTATGGGGAGTAATTATCCACCCACTTCCATGCCTGATAACTTGGATACTATCTAGTGTGGTCTGTTCCTATTATTTGCTTATCCGAACTAGCAAGAAAAGGAAATATGAGTAGAAGAAAGCTTTTCCAATAATATACAGAGAGTTCCTGTTCTTCAGACACCACTTCTTTGCTATCAATAGCCATGTGAAATTAAACTACACCAGAATATGGTGCCTGTCAAGAAAATAAATTATAATAGCTAGGAGCTGTTGAATAATAAATGCAATGCCATTTTTGGCAGCATTAAATATGAAGTAATGTTCTAAGATGTTTAACTACAAGTGACGTGCAGTGTTTCTTTACAAGCAATGAACTACATGAATGAATCAAGTCACTTACAAGGAGAAGGGCATCACCTTTGCTGGTTATGCCTTCCACATGTGACACACAGTTTTTGGTCATCTCAATTGTGCAATTAGTTCTGAGAGCAGCTAAACTACTGGTCAATTCATAACCATGGTTCAGATTCCAATCTCAGCTACATTGGTATATGTCAGGAAGGATTCCATTGAAGTGTGTGGTGCTACTCTGGTTTTATACCCATTTAAATGAGATCAGGATCGAACAGGAGTACAGCGAGTACCTAAGTTTAGTATTTGTCCAGATACCAAATGCTGTAATTGGAAGTGGTATTCAGCTGAAACCAAATTAAAAGTGGACAGGGCCACATATTATGCAGATCTATCCATCTATCCATCCATCCATCCATCCTTAATTAGCAATGCACCTAGCACCATTATTTATTGCAGCAGGATGATGGCAATAAAAACAGAACCAACTGTTAGACCATCATGTGGCCTCACAAAGTAGAACATGAGCTAGACATTATATTACCCATCATAATTTGTTAATTTGCTGTTGTCATAAAAGATGCGGCAGGTGGGGGATCTGAGTCTGCTTTCAGTTAACCCTTGTGTAAATCAGGAGTAAGTGCATGGAAGTCAATGGAGTTACAGTGTCAAATTGGTGTGAGCACAGAACTGGGCCCGAAACACCTGCTTTTGGTCAAATAGGTGCATAGGGATTTCAGCAGCAAACTGATCAGCATAATTCCAGGCTGTTATTTCCATGTTCTGTAAAGAGATGTTGACAAGTAAATCTGTTCTGAACATGAATTACTCTTTCATTTATTAATTGATTTTTTTCCTTTCTGTTCCTTACAAATAAAGTGGACTAATGGGCTCTGGGGAAAAGAAGGCCTTACCGTGAACGCTTTCTGATTACATTATAGATGTGTGTGGTTTAAGAAACTAAATCTGCATGATGATGGCAAAATTGGATGACTGGTAAAAGCTCTCATCAGACTGACATAGTTCCTGAATGGGAAGGGGAATTCAGATGCAAGGAAAGAGGCTGAGCGGGAAATGACCATGCTGTGGAGGGGGAATATATCACCAGAGAGTTGGGCAGGAAGGGAAGGGAATGGTATTAGGAGGATCACCTGGACTGGATCACAAGAAAGAGGGTACAAATCAGTATCCTGATTTTATTTTATCGGTTAATAAAACTGGGTGCGTCTTATACAGTGGTTTTAGATTTTTTTACCGTAATACATTTTTTTTCAAATTTCAGGCCCCAAAATTAAGGTGCGTCTTATACATGGGAGCATCTTATACATGGGGAAATACGGTACACTATATAAATCCATGATACGTCCATATCTTGAGTATTACGTGCAGATCTGTCACCCCATCTAAAAAACATATATTAAAATTGGAAAAGGTACTGAGAATGACAACAAAATGATTAAGAGTATGGAACAGCTTCCATATGACAAGAAATTAAAAAGGCTGGGACTGTTCAGCTTAGAAAATAAATAATGACAGATATGATTGAGGTCTAAGGAATCATGAATAGAGAAGTGTATTTACCCCTTCACATAACACAAGGGCTAGGAGTCACTCAATTAAATTAATAGGCAGAGGTTTAAAACAAGCATCAGGAAGTACTTCACACACACACACAGTCAACCTTTGGAACTCACTGCCCAGGGATGTTGTGAATACCAAAAATAAAACTGTGTTAAAAAAGAATTAAATAAATTCATGGATTTATCAAGTTATAATAATCTATCAATGGTTATTAGTCAAAATGGTCAAGCATGCAACCCGTGCACTGACTGTTCCTAAACCTCTGAGTGCTAGAAGCCGGGACTGGACAATAGGGGATGGGTCACTCGATAAATGCCCTGCTTTGTTCATTCCTTCTGAAATATCTGGCACTGGCCACTGTTGAAAGACAGGATAATGGGCTAGATGGACCACTGGGCTGACCCAGTGTGGCCATTCTTATGTTCTTGTGCCCTGGTAATGTTCTAATTAATGTAATTCAATTTTTAGGGTACATTCTACAATCTAATATGTATGTAAGCTCTAAGTACAGTAATAAAGCAGCAGTGGAAGGAATTAGAAATCCATAGCTTTATGTCTCTCCAATAATCTGATGACAGAAAGTTTGCAATTCACAAGTCTTTAATTCTTATCACTGTCTATTCCCAGTAGTCTTGTGATCCTTTATTAATTCTTTAACTATCTTTAAATGAATATTCATCCTGCTTTGTTTTCAACACACCTCTTATTAATTTTAGATGGCTGCCATTCACTTCAGTTTGGCTCCACTGATTGATATGCCTTCCTTTAACAAAATATAGGGGCTGATGTGTAACTGACTCTGTGTGAGTGTGCAAGGGTGGGGAGGCTACAAAGATCCTCTGCACTTCCTGCGCAGGGTTCAGGCGGAGCTGCGGTCCTTGTGTTCTCCAGCGAGCACCCCTCCTGGAACAAAGAGGGCAGAGCCATAGTCATTTCCCTTCTTTCCTCTGCACCATCCAGGGGGCAGGTTGCATTCTTTAAAGGGATGATACAGTAAGACCACTCCCCCCTGTGATCCCCAAAAGGTATTCCAGCCTCCTTAGGCACAATCCCTCCCTAGGACCCCCCTGGGGCTGGTGCCCTACCCCTGAACCACGCTGCTTCTACACTCAGGTGATGTACAGTGTAGGCAGACACAGAGGGCCCAGTTCTGCAGTGCAAAGCTGCCCTGAAGTTGATATATTTGCCTTACAGAATGACACAGAACTGCCAGAGCAGCTCCTCCACCATCCTCATCTCAGATACCAGTGTAGAGGCACATTCAAGGCTCCCTTATGCCTGGGTGATCCCCGAGAGCTATTCCATCCCCTTGGGGTTGATGGCAGCTAGCGTACATTTATTTGGAGTACTAGTCTGGTACCTGGACAGCCGCAGGGGAGAGGGAGGGCAAAATGGGCTTAAGGTCATTTGTGTGTCCTGCCTCCTCCTTTCCTTAAGCAGTTTAAATTTAATGTGGTATGTACGTTCTTTAGGGTCCAGAATGTTCTTGCCTTTTGTTTGTAAAACACAGTGTAAGTATGTTGTTCAGAATTAATTTGCTATTCTGTTTCTATCTGGTTATGCAACCCCACCACAGAGTTCTTTGTAAGGGTTGTGCTGGCTTTGTCAGTGGCGTACACAGAAATTTAACTTTGACCCCTTTTTTGGGGGGGCACGTTGTGTGCCCCCGCCCTAGGAGGACCTTGCTCTTTCCCCTCCCCCCCACTCCAGGAGGAATAGCAGCTTGCTCCTCCCCTACCCCCCTGGGGCCTGAGGAGTTCTGTGCCCCTGTTGATTATTGGAGGAGGCCTGTGCCCCAGCTTGCCCCCACTTGCGCATGCCCCTGGGCTTTGTGTATCTTGTATTTTGAACAGGTTACAGCTTATGAGGGAAATGCCTATATCTAGTCAATTACCCATGAAAATTAAGACCAATAAATTCTGCGTGCTGGGATGGTGGCTAAAACACTGTCCAGTTTACCACCTCACTGTCCTCCTTCAAATCACTTCTTAAAACTTTTTGTTGCAAAGCCTACAAAAACTTGACAGTAGTTAGGCAGCTGGTGAGCGCAGATGCTGACCGGTATTGGCTCATTGTTTCCTTGTGCTTCCCCATTCCTGTCTGTATAGTTACCCCCTTTTGACCTGAGTGAGTAGCCAATATTCAGGGACTTGCAGGATGTTTCCGTTAGGAGAAGAATTGCTTGTTGAGTCAGGTTTTTATTTGATGCAATCCTATCCATTTACAAAGAATATACACAAAGTCCTGTTCTCCAAGACACAGCTGGAATCAAATAAGATAAAGTTTCTTTGCTCATAATTCCAAGTCTCTTTCCAGCCAGCCCAATTTTCTTTCCTTGGTTTTCTCTTAGGGCCACCTTACCAGTGCTGTTCTTGATGTCTCCTTGGCTATTCTGCTGCCTTCTCTGCCTGCTTCTGGTTGCTTCTTTTGCTTCTGCTAACAGACACACGTCTCCACCAAACAACACCCAGCACCTATGTAACCCCGCTGCCCACCTATCTCAGCTCCTGGTTGGCCTTGCATGTGGCCTGTGGTTTGGGTGCTGTCGCCTATTGTTTCACTATGTTACTCCAAAAAGTGCTTAAATTTATCCTAAATGAAGGATGGCAATCACACACACTGGCTTCAATGAGGTTTCACCCAGCTTCCAGCATCACAATACCTACCTGTTGTCTCGTGTCTTAACTTAGAGTCTGTGGACTACGGGGCAGGAACTGTCTTTTTGTTCTGTGCTTGTACATGGCCTAGCACAATGGGGTCCTATAGTCCATGACTGGCACTCCCAGGTGCTACTGCAATACAAATAATAATAATTAATAAATTACGTTGCATTAAGACAGTGCAAAGTTACTTTGTCCTGTATTCCTATCTTGTTGGTTTAATATAGTATGAAATATCAGGGGAGAGCTGCTATGCTCTGAGATAAATGCATACATCAGGTTTGCTGCTCTATGTGTAGCTATTTAGTATAGTGGATAATATTTGCTAATGGGTGGAAACAATGTTAAAAGGACTTTATAGTATTAAGTTTTGAAATCAATTTTTTTCTTACACTAGTTTTGTTACTAAGAGCACTTTAGAAGCTGAACGTTTAATTTAATTCTGTTTGCAAATTGTATTTGTCTCTCTCCATTTATGTAACTCATTTGGCTGGTAGTTACTGAAAAATCTGAGGCCATTTGTTTGCTTCCTACTTTCTATGCTAAAGTATGGTGACATCTGCTCTGCTTGATATTGTCTGTATCACATGCAGAATGCCGAAGCAAGATTTTATGACTGTTGTCCCCTTGGGAACATCAAGAAAACGAGATACATATCTCATGAGGCTGTCTCAGTGAGCAAAATTTTAAATAAATATATTAGGTTGGAACAATGCTGATTTTTTCCTGAGGCAGATCTGGCCCAGCTGTGAATATTGCACCAGAAGAGTGTGTGTCCTGCTTACTCTCTTTGCTGACTGCAGAGATCTCCAGAATTGTAAGCCCTGAATGTTCAAGTATCATAAGTCAAGGTCCCCTAAATTGTGAGATCTGCTCTAAAGACAAATGATTTTAAGAACCAAACACTTGGAGGTTTTACCGCCTTTCTGGATTTTGAACCAGTACGGGGTCACTTTTCGAGCTCTCAGTTGATTTCTTCAAATATGAGGGCTAGAAACTTTATTTTTTAATGAAAGCTGAGATTCTAGTGTAGTCACGTGAATACAGAGATTAGGGCTTTGAGACAAACACAAAATATCATGAGACTCATGTTAAAGTCCCAAGATGCAGCAACATTGAGAACAACACCTCTGTCTTGATTTCTTTTTTAACTTTATTTTTATTGTTTTTGTATAAAATATAAACACAACAAAACCAACCAACCAAACAAAACTGAACTTGTTGAGGTTATGCAGGGCATCAATTATTAAGTGACTAAAGTGAGAACATAACCTATGATTATCGGGGACTAATATATAGTAAAGAACAAAATACACTATTGCAATAGATATGCAATAGTTTCATGTATGACCAGACATCCTCATATGTTTTCCAACACCTTCAATTGAACAGAATAATTTTTTCCATGAATGCAGTAGTAGAGAGCTCATTAAGCCAGTGTGTGTCTGAGGAGGAATGGCAGATTCCTATTTTCTCAAAATACATCTTTTGGTCAATAAAATAGTTACTGCAATCAACACCAGCTCATCCAGCACCCCAAAATACACAAGCTTGGAGAAGGAAAGATAGCAACACCGTTTTTGAGAGAGCAGTGAATATGCATTTTTGACAGATATAGAGGATGTGTGAAAGGTTGGCATGTGGCTGTTTGCATCTCCAACATTCATTGTGTGTTGCCAATTGAGCCTGACGCAAACGTTCTGGAGTCCAGTAGTACCTATTTAATATCTTGTTCTGGAAAAATTGCAATGATGAAGTATTTGAAGTACCTTTCACATTAAGCCAGATACCATCACAACAGAAATGTGGGAGATAAAGGGTAAATTTTTTTCCCCATTTTTCTTTGAGTCTAAGATTGAGCGGGTAATACAAAGCATTAAGCCACCTATTAAGTAATTCCTACAAAGTGATTTTTGTTTTCATCTTTATTATCATGTTTTTCTAAAAGTGAGAGAGTTGAAACAGACCAATTGTTTTCTATCCTTGAGCATAGCTGCTGAAAGAAAGAACTATGAGACAGCAGAAGCTGATATTTGTTACACATGTAATTGAGAGAGGCTAGTCTATTATCCTGTATTATAATCTTTACATTTTTGTTAAACACAATTTGGATAGAAAAATGCTTAAGTGTGGCGCTGACCTTGATCCTGAGGCATGGGTTATCTCCTAGTGGTATGATAAGAGAATTAGTAAGATCTGATGCTGTAATCACCTTAATGTATTGCAGGATGTCTCATGTAGATGCAAAGATTGGATTTTTCCTTAAGGGTGTAGGTACCATTTTAAGGCATATAAAAGAAAAGAGGGAACCAAATAGCATAGCTAAGTTTTTTTGAATCTCAAACCAGGCCAGTGTGTATACAGAGCTACTGGAGGGGAATCCCCTTACAAATAAATGCATTTGGAATGCTAGATAATATAGATTCAAAATCCTGGGCAACTGGAGGTTCCCATGGAGTTGTCAGATTTATAAAGGTTTTGTGTGACAAACAAGGCTGTAGATTATCCCATATAAATTGCATGATGAAACTGTGTATTTGAGCAAAGAGAAAAGGAGAGACCTTAAAAGGCAATAGACTAATGATATAAACCATTCTTGGGCAGATATTCATTTTAGCTATTTCTGTTTCCCCAGTAAGGATACAGGAGGAGATGCCGCCTCTCTACATTCTTGGAAATTTCTTTTAATATTTAGACTATATTTATATAAACAATCTTGGGAAGATTAGGACAAATTTTAACACCTAAATAAGTTATTTCCTTGTGTATTTGAAATGGAAAATGCCGAAACTGAGAAGGATCTGGTCTTTTGGATATATGCATTGCTTGTGATTTATTCCAGTTAATGCAAAAACCAGAGATCTTTCAAAAAATATCAACTACATCCAGTAATGACAGAATTAATGAGGATGGATTCTTCAATAGCGCAAAAATGTCATCAGCATATAAACGGATTTTGTATTCTTTCCTGTTTATAGTCACATCTTCAATGGCTGAATGCTGACATATGTACTTTGCCAGTGGTTCAGGAGAGACATTAAAAAGAAGGGGCAAGATGGGACAGCTCTGTCGTGTCCCTCTTTCTAGCTGAAATGTGGGAGAAAAAATTCCATTAACTGATAGTGAAGCAAGGGAAGAGTTGTATAATGCACTGATCCAATTCAGGAATATTGGTCTAAAGCCAAATATTTTTAGGATGGTCATTAGATAAGGCCATTCAACCCTATCAAGGGCTTTCTTTGCATCGAAAGATAGTCTATGAAGGGAACAACTGAGCTTGCTGGATAAAGTGAATGATTTTTCTCATATTATCAGCAGCCAGTCTTCCTTTGATGAAACCAACCTGATCTGTGTGTATAATTGTTGGGATAATGGTGTTAGTCATGTAGCTAAAATTTTTTAATGTACGTTTAATAGAGATATGAGTTGGAAGTTGCCCTGTTGCAACCACCTTTGCTTTTCTTTAATATTAAAGTAATTAAAGCTATTCTCACGTCACGAGACATGGTACATTTTGGAAATATTTGTGTGAAGACCTTTAAAAGAATAGAAGATTGCTGATTCCAAAATGATTTCTAGAAATCTGCCAGAAAGCCATACATCTGAGGGGCCTTGCCAGAATTCATATTTTTTATAGGCTGTTTGATCTTTTGTGTTGTGATAGCTTTGTCCATAAACAACACTTGTGCTGGAGCTAGGGTATTAAAAGGTAGGCATTCAATGAAACAATCAAATTTATTAGAGTCAGACTGGTTTTCTGATTTACATAAAGCATGATAGAATTGCTTAAATTGATTAATTACATCTGTTGATTCAAAAATGGCACTCCTGGCTTGTGCACTCCTCCTGTCAGCCGGGTGTGAACCTGCATTCTTTCCTTTTCTGGTGCCCCCTGTTGGCTGTTGCCCTTGTCAGATGGGTCTTCAGTGACTCAACCCTCCGGCCCCATCATACATAGTCAACATGTGAAGAAACAAACCCCTTCCAAGGTAAAAGGTCCAACAGGGCATGACCATGTGCCCTCGGTAATGTCTTTAGCCCTGTCTCTGGGCTCAGTCCTCAGCCCCTTCTGGACTAGCTTTAAGTCCCTGTCTGCCCTGGTATAGAGCAGTGCCCTCAGGGATTTTTCTGGGGAGACTCTTTAAGTCCTGCCCTTCACTCAGGCCTATAAACAAGGCTTATCCCCTTCTTAGGACTTAGGCCATCCTGCCAGTGACTGGTGGAGGGACCTGGGCCCATCCACTATTCTGAGTCCTGACCCAGGGATCCTATAAATAGCAGCCACGTGCTGTTTCCTGTAATAGTTGCTGCTGCTATTCTCTGGGTAAATTCTCAAGTAGCACCTTCCTCTTCTTGGGTTTTACGTCTGTTCTCAGTTTGAGCAGAGTTTGTCCCAGGCCTCCTTGCCTGGAAAGTTTCTCAATCTTCACAGTCTTATTCCTGCTTGAACAGGGTTTCTCCCCCAATCTCTTTACCTTTCGAGTTTCAAAGCCTTTTAGTCCTTCTTCATCCTTCTGGTCCCAGCCAGCAACTGCCAGGCCCTGCAGCTCCTTTTAACAGAGCCTGCTGATTGGCTGCTGATTGGCTGCTTCCACCCTGCAGCCTTTCTAGGCAGGAAAAAGGTAAAAATCTAAAAGGAGGACCCAGCTTCAAGCCTAAGAAATGCGTGAGAAAGAAAAGAAGGGGGGCCCGAACAGACATCAAGCGCCTGGATACAGATAAAGGGCAAACCACAAGATTGAAATCAACGCTCCTTTTCTGGGGTGGGGTGTGGTAGGACTACAAACAATCCCGTTAATTAAAGGTCAAAAAGGCTCCAAAAGCAGCATAGAAAATTGGTTCATTAGCATGAACATGGAATGACAAGGAAAAAGACAATGTATGTAGTAGGCTCAGTACACCCTGTCACTAATACTTTATGTATTCACCCCTTACTGTAGCTTTCAGAGCTTCCCAAAGGACGGTATCTGAGGTAACTGAGTGCTTATGTTCTTGTATGATGTTAGAGATGACTGAATCAACTGTGGAACAAAACTTTGCATCTTTTAATAGCAAAGTGTTTGGCTTCCACCTAGAAGATTTTATTGATGTGTAACCAGTGTCTATGGTAAACATAATTGGACCTTGATATGAAATTAATATATTTACCAATAGCTGCTTCTAGGCATGCTTGAATCAGTTCTGAAGACACAAGAAAAAAGTCAATTCTGGAGTAAGGTGAAAGTACAGTAGAGAAATATGTGTAGTCACGCTCCATGGGGTGTGCCATTCTCCGTGTATCTTTTAAATTGTGCTCTGAGAGCCGGGTCTCATGTAACTGGATTTGTCCAGATGTCTAACATAGTATTCCAGTTGTCTCTCATTAGTACAGAAATGTCTTTTTTAGTAGAAAGAATGTCTGCAATGTCTCTGAAAAATTCAGCATCACCTCCACTTGGATTGTGAATGCTTTCTAAAATTAACTATTTGGAGTTGAAACAGCATTCAGGAAGAACGTATCTGCCTTCAGGATCAGACCAAAATTGTGTACATTGAAATGTTATACTTTTATGAATTAAGATGGATGTACCTCTGCTCTTAGAATTCAATGATGAATGATAGCACCTACCAACATCTTCTTGATTCTAGGGCATCTCTTTCTGCTAGATGATTTTCCTGCAATAAAGTACCTGGCACTTTTTTGATCTGAGGTATCTCAGGATTTTATTTCTTTTGGAAGATTGAGCAAGTCTCCTCACATTCCAGAAGTGAAATGTGGAATAGGCAGGTTTAAGGGCAGGTCTACAATAGAAGTGCTACATCAGTGCAGCTGCACCCATGCAGTTGTGCCACTTTAGCGCATCTGGTAAAGACATTCTATGCTGACGGGAGAGCACTCTCCCGTCGGCATAATTACTCCACCTCCACGTGAGGTGGAAGCTATGTTGGCAGGAGATGCTCTCAGTGGACAGCACTTAGGTCGCTGTAACTTGAGTCACTCAGGGAGGTGTCTGTTTCACATCCCTGAGCGACGTAAATTAGATCAACTTAAGCGGTAGTATGGACACCCCTTAAGAAAATTCATGGCACAGTTTTAAAAGGTATATTAAGATATATAACCTTAAGATTCATATTTCCCCATTGATATTGTAAAACCACATCTCTAGGATATAGTCTGTATTTTTACATATTTAGATACTGGTTAGTTTTAAATGAATTTATGCCTTCAGCTGAGCCTCTAAGAGTGTCCGGTATATAAAATGATCTATAGTTAAATATCATGTGTCTTCCAAAGTATATTTGTAACAGAAAACAAGAAAAAGATTAACAGACTTAAAACAAGCCAGTGTGGACACATTCAGATTCCTGGTGGTTTCAGTTCCAGCTGCTCCTCCCCTCCCTGTATTATCTAACAGTTTAAACATCTCTAAATACAAATATATTTTAAGTCAAATATTACCCTGTAAATAACGTACTAGCATATGTATAATCTATTTCTATCAATAGAAGATTTTATGTATAAATACATACACACACATATGTATATACATATACTTATATACAGACTCATCCCAAGTACATTTACAATTGATTTGGTAAATCAAATATAAATTAGTACAAAATCTAAATATGAAAAATACAATATAAAAATCATATTAATGCCCTGCACAAATTGAATAACTAGTGCTAGTGAATATTTAGGTTATAGTCCACTTTATATGTCCAGAGTATTGACTGTTCAAAGGGAATTGTGGTGACCATAACAAAATCCATCAGAGGCAGAGCTAGTGAAGAGATTCTGACTAGCAGTGCAAGTTGTGATGATTAGTGCAGATAATACTTCATCATATGGTGTTATAAACCCTAGCTTAATATTAAACTGTTACTGTATGCATTGCAGTACTATATAATTGTTGTTGTTGCTCAGTTCCAAAGGAGATCAACAAAAGAGTCCAATCTAGCTGGTTATGAACAAGGATACATATGACAACAAATTGATTTTTAAGTGTGTTGAGATATCTTTTTATGATTAAAAAAACATTCTATTTTTGGTCAAATCTGCTCTAAGTCTTTGAAGTGTCTGCCAACCTCCAGAAGAGGTATTGCAAAATCTTATGGATCCCGCTAAGTTTATAGTGAAGGTGGATGGATACTTGATGCTGTGTCTGACTTTGCCCCCTCAACGTCAAATTGCTTTATGCCATTGAATGCAGCCCTCTTTTTGTTAAGGTCAATTGAGAAGTCAGGAAAAAGAGAAATTCTGTGGCTTTTGTACATAAGGTTTTCAGCTTTTCTGGCAGCATTCATTAACATTACTTTATCACTGAACTTCAGCAGCTTGAAGATGATGGGTCTGGGCTCACCAGACTCCTGCTTTCTTGTACCAGGCATTCAATGCACCTTTTCAATATCTACTAGGAGCAGTTGTGGGTCCAATTTAAGTGTGTCAGGGAGCAGCTTCAGAAGAAAACTGATAATATCCTTTTACTCTAGACCCTCAGTAATGCCCAAGAGGCAAAGGCTGTTTTCTAAGTCATCCTGTTTTTCTTCCAGTTTGTCTAGTCCAAGCTTAAGGAGGTAGTTTCTTCTTTAATTTCACTGCTTTCAGTGGAGGTCTTTTGTAGCTCGTTTTCCAAGTGAGCCATTTGGGATCTTTCATCACATAGATCAGGGGTGGCCAAACTGTGGCTCAGGAGCCATGTGTGGCTCTTTTACAGTGAAAGTGTGGGTTGCGGAACCCCCAACCCCTCTCCCCTAGATTAGGAGTGGGGAGTTCAGGGCTTCTGTCATGCAGTGGGGTGGTGGGGCTAGAGGTTTCTGCCCAGCAGTGAGGAGGAGGGTCTGAGGGCTTCAGCCCCATGGGGCACACCTGTGAGGGCTCAGAGCTTCAGCCCTATGGGTGGGGTGATGGGGCTAGGGGCTTCTGCCCTGTGGGAGGCACCTGCCATGCCCCAAGCCCCACCACCACCCCACATGCTGAGGCCTGGAGGCCCGGAAGGCACGCCCCAGCTCTCAAACTTCTGAAGATTGTTGTATGCGGCTCCGAGGGACAGTAAGTTTGGCCACCCCTGACATAGGTGTAACATTAGCGCCCTCGTGGCCAAGATGGAGTCTGTTCTGCAGGAAGTTCTGGCCAGGAAAAGACGCATGCAAGAATGCAGCAGGGAACGTCCCCTCCACCCCAGAGGTACCTGTTCTAACCCCCCTGGAGTGAACATACACACACACCAGGATAGTAGAGTGAATATAGGAAAGGGAAATATTTATTTACAGAGGAATGAATGGAGAAAAACAACAGGGGGGGGGGGGGGGAAAGGAGGAGCAGTAAAACAGGGCTACATTCAACACAAGGCCCCACAGGCCCAGTGCTACCGCAGACTGGAAGGGCAGACACTGAACAACGCGCCTGCACTCAGAGCTCAGGAGTCCTGGGCATAGTTCCAATCTGGTGGTGAGTCTTGGGTGCTCCTGGTCGTCTTCAGCGCCAGTGAACTTTCCCTAGTAAACCCCTCTGGTGTCCTCTTCTGCCGCTCTCTGCAAACCATTCAGAGCAACACCCTCCCCACTTAACTAGCTACAGCCTCCCTCCTTATTCCCAGGGCAAAGTCACAGGCCCCAGTACTAACAGCCCCATACAGCTCTGGGCAGCAGGGATACTGAGTGCAGCTCTGGTTTGTCCTTCTCAGGTGATTTGTTCCTTGCACGGTGCTTCTGCTGGCTTCAGTCCTGGACGTCGCCGGTCAGACACTCTGTCCCTCCCAGGCTGTGGGCAGGTTCTCAGCTGCTTCACTTTTGTGAGGACCTGCCTGTCTGCAGCTCGAGATACACCTTGTCGTTCTCCCCTCTCTCTCTCTGCTCACCCCTCCCCCAAACAGCACTTCTTCCTTCTGGAACAATCAGCATTTCCCCTGCAGGGCAAAGATTTAAATGGACCATGCTCTCTAAAACCCCAAAGGGTTTACGTTGGTCTTCAGAGAGGCCACAAATATCTTTTGACATTGAAGCGATACCCTGGGCTAGGTTCTGCTGTGGTCTTGAGATCTCCCCTTTCAGCTACTTAGGTGATTCAGGCTTAGATCTTTTATTGCCTCTCATTTTTTCATCAGAATCCATATTCAACAGTTTGAATTTTATTCAGGGGACAGAAACTTCTTTCCAATTTGCTAGGAAAGTAATCATTAGAGAAATTTATAGGTGGGCAGCCATCTTCTTCACTGGTACCATGTGACCCCCTACCCTCTGGCCTGATATCTTCTCTTCCTTTTCTAGCCTGATGGAACCCTATGACTACAAGAGGATTTTTTTTAAAAAGGCAAGTTAGTTTGTAAATCTTCACCGTATCTTTTTAAAGTGCACTGTATCATTTAATGTTTTTAAATATGAGCTAAATGTTGCACAGGAACAGGGGAAGACACACAGAGCCTGCCTCAAAGAGCTTACTGTCCAGATTCCCAGTCTATGAGCAGATCCTTGCACCCCTGACAAGTGGGCGTTCTGCAAAGACTGAAGGGGAGGCAAGTTTGTCTGTGTAGAAAAACTTGCAGAAACTGGGCCTAAATTTAGACAGGATCCAAGTTAAGGTAATAAACAATAAAAAGGGGCTGGGGCAAAGTAGGACAAGTATTTTCAGTGCATTGCCTGATTGCCACTGACTCAGTGAGAGAAATGCTGGGTCTGTGAGGCCTCAGCTCCCATTGGTTACATGGGAGATGCGCGGTAATGCACATCTCAGTATTTACACAGACACAGATTTCTTGCAGCAATGGAGAGATGATGTGACATCTGAAACTGGAGAGTGAAGCCTAACATGGGAATCATTTTCTCTGGACTGGTTTACTTTTGTCCATTCATTTCTGTTTTTTTCTTTTCTTTGCATGTTTGAGGCTAATATTGACCACAGAAAATGGAGTCTTTCAGAGTGCTTTGGGGAACATGTCTGTCCTCATTTACACCACTTTTAATCTGAAGTAAATGCAGGCAAGTCAGTGGAGGTACTCTGGATTTATACCAGCAATAGTGAATGCAACATTTGGCACTTTATACTTCTATGTCATAAGATTTACTCCTGTTAGTCAGCTGCTTGGAAAAGCTCATTTGACAACAGCTGCCACTTACAGCTGGTTGCAAAAGTGGGGGAGAGATTTTTTTTGGCAAAAAATTCACAAACTATAAAATTTCAGCAAAGAAACAAAAATAAATTCAGTGGAAAACTTTTTTGGCTGCAAACCAAAAATTTCAGTTCAGAAATCCTGCCACAGTGCTTCATGGGAGTTGTAATTTGGATGCATCATGCTCCTAGTGTCTTCCCAGGATGTATCACAGTCTCCCTTCTTGGTGATCTATTACCTGGGTTTTTTTTTTTTTCCAAAACAAGTATATTTACCTAGAGTGAAGAGATGGTTTTGAGGAATCAGCAGCCAGCCTTCTGAGGGACCCCATCTTCTGGCTAGCTACTGGGGAACTTAGCTATCAGATCCTTGCCCAGAGAAAGCTTCCTCAGACTGCTCCAAAGCATATTCTTTCACCTAATCTTGTCTAGCTAACTACAAACAAAGCACATAACCTATAGTGACTCCTAGTGGGTCACCAATTCTCCTAATTTAAGCAAAACTAATCATAATCTCTTATCATCAAAACATTTCTAGTCATAACAAAGTTTCAGGTGCACTTAAAACCAAGGTCGCTATTCATTCACTCTCTTCCATACTTATAATCTGTTAACTTTCTGTCCCATTCTCCTATTCTGAGAGCAAAGCTGCAAACATGCTGCTGTGCGGCCTTGCTTCTCAGGGCCTAAGATTTTCCTAGGTATGTGATGTTTGGTTTTCAGCTGGCAGTGGCTGAACATACGAAACTGCTGACTGCAGTTCTGTCAAATTCTGGGGTACACACAGGAATGTCAAATTCTGGGGTAACATCCACCACAACACTTAATGGAAGTCACTGGCTACAATGCATCATGGGAGATGTAGTCCTTCTGGGAAACCTGGTCTAGAGAGAATGGGAGTATAAGGCACCAAAATTATAACTCCTGTGAGGACCCACTGTGGCATTTCTGAATCAATTTTTTTGTTCCCAGGTGTTCAGTTAGTCAATTAAAAGTTGAAATTTTCCCACAGAAAACAAATACCCTTTGTGAAATTTCATTTAGTGAACAACCCAACTTTTTATTGCAAAACAATTTCAGTAGAAATATTTGACCAGCCCTGCTACCAATTGAGTCTTGACAGATTTTTCTTTCTTTGTGGCATACAGTGCAGTCTTTCAGGAGCAAATTTCTTTTGAAAGGACTGGGAAATGGGAGGATATTAAAAACACAAAGATGTGCTTAGCTATGAAATTGCACAGCTGTACCCTTTTAATTCTATATTAATACATGATTGTGCAATAAAGTGGTAAGTGTATAATATTTTTGCATACTACAGCTTTACCTATCCATACTTTATACTTTAAAGCTCCTTGGCTATCCCAATCACATCACACTATAACTGTTGCACTCCCGGAATATATTTTTAGGATTGAATTCTTTGTCCACTAGTAATTTAGGGTCTCATTCTGTCAGGTAGTACTGAAAGCTCCGGAAATGAGGGTGCTGATTGCTGTTCAGCACAAGGCCCGTATTAGCCAAAACTACATCCTTTGTGATGATGAGGAGATACAAAAGGTGGGATTTGTGAAAAAGATCTATTTATGACTAATCATTTTAAGCCCACAAAGCCATCATCTGGAGTTGATTCTTTGATAGTGCGTTTTTCATTTAATAGATATTCTGATTTCAGAAATATCTAATCTTTCTAAATACATACAAATCTCCAGAAGCTTTAAGAGAATTATTTACTCCAACTTATTTCAAATGCAAGTGAAACACTCTGTGTGGTTTTCTTGGCAACCCTTCCAGAGTACCTGTAGATGCAAGTCCCTTTGGGAGTTTATCTTTATTGCTAAACATTTGTCATAGAGGAATATTCTTAGCATTAACTGTGTGTAAAATAAATAAATAATCCAGCCTTTCCCGTAAACCACATTTTCACAGAAGAAGAACACCACAAATGTGATTTGCTTGAGTGTGGTATTAATGCTGCTGCTGGTGCTTTAAAGTATTCTGCACACAGACTGCTGCTTTTTGAATTGTCAAGAAAATTAAATTAAATCAATGAAAAATGGAGATGATCAAATGACATAGCAACTCTGTTTCCTGTCTCTAATGTTGGCCTTTATAAAAACTCCTCTGCTGCGTATATCGTTTCTAAAATGTAGAAGATCCACAAAACTAACTCATTATCCTCTTTCAAAATCTTACTTAAAACTCTCCTCTTCTGTGAAGCCGATTTAAAAAAAAACCCTGACAATGGTTAGGCCACTGATGTGCTGAGACTGCTGCCGATCACCCACACCAACACTGGCTCACCGTTTCCTTGTTGGATGATCTGTATCCATCTGTTGTCTCTTTGGGTAAGGGACTGTCTCTGTTCTGTGTTTGTACAGTGCCTCTCACATTGGGGTCCTGGTCCATAAATGGAGCCCCTAACAGCTATAATAATGGTAATAATGAGTTAACTTATTTTAAAGATTTTCTAGGGAAAGCGTAGGACACACATTACCTGTATTGTAAGTTCACTAATCCGGCAAATGGAGCAAATATCACATTTGGAAAGCATGAATAAATTTGATTAGTAACTGCTCTGGTTGCTTTATGTAGTTGAAAAGCTACTCCTAAGAGTGAGATTTACATTTGAAAATATACACACAGTGACACTCAATTGTCATAGGCCAACATTCTGGACCGCGTCCCAGATATGACACTGTTCTAATGATGGAAGAAGCTGGAAGCCAGTAGATGTCTCCATTGTAGAATGCAGCTGGTGTAAGGGGGATTCTTCAGAGGTGCAGTATAGGCAGAATGGCCCCAGGCCACCCCCATCAGGCCAAAATTTTGATTCAGAAGTGCCACAGTGGTTCCTCACGGGAGTTGTAATTTGGGTGCCTCATACTCCCATTCTTCTCTGAGCCAGGTTCCCCAGCTGGACTACATTACAGTGCAAGGGCAGTGAAGCACACTACATTCTGGATATTTTTGTCTGTCAGAGAGTAGTACCCAGGTAACTGCTGTGGCCAGGGCATGAGTAAAAGCAGCTCCAGGGCTCTCACTGACGGCTTGAACTAGCACCTTGCCTCTGAATATGGGAGCCATTTGAGCCAGGATTGAGTGTAGCATAGCAAGGGTGCCATAGTGAACACGAGAGAGTTAAAGGTCAACGTTTATTCTTGGAGCTTGTCACTTTCTGCAAAATTCTTCTTTGCAGCAGCAGCACTTGAGAAGTTTTTGAATAATGGGGGAATGGGAAATAGACACTGTTTCAGGGTTGTTTTTTTAATTAAAGTTGGGATTTTTGAAGGGGCCTGAAGGAATTAGGCACCCAAATCCTTTGAATTTTAGTAGGGTTTGGGCACCTCTGCCCCTTTCACATCCCAGCCAGATACCTTATTCTGCTCACCACTAACTTGAAAACGACTGGAGATGAACATGGGACTTGGCATGTTGTTCCTCTCCTATGGAGAAGCATCGCTTCTGGTGACAAAACTGAAAAATAAAGCACTTCTCTAAGCAACTGAAAAATGAGTTCTTAGCATGCGAACTGGGCATCTGCCAGTTGTTTAGTAGCCTACAGCCCACTCTGACTGTTGCTTTTAGATGACAACTGAGACCATTTATACAAGAGAGATCGTAAATGTGTTTTTGAAACACACCAAAGTCTTTTATCTCTTTGCAGGCTGCTTTTTTGTTTTGTTTTTGCATTGCTTGACTTCAGCATAGGATGAGGTCCCACACTTCAAAGGGATGCTTCCTGTTGCACTGACAGTGATGAGTATTTTATCACTGATTTCAATGACAGAAGACTAGATCCTGAGACCATTTTGTTTTTGTCATCAAGATGGCTCTAAGTTAGTGGCTAGATAATATGGGGGTGAGCGAGCTGAGCTACTGGTTTGGAAAATACTTGTTAGGACGTAGAGAAAGAGAAATCTTGGCTCTTAGGTCAGAAACGACCTTCCCTCACACCTCTGTTGTGAAGTACTTACATGGCTGCGATCTCAAGACTTAAAGTGACAGTCTAGTCTTATTCAGGAAAGTACTTACCACATGTTTACCTTTAACCATGTGCTTAAGTCCCACTGAGTTCACTGGGAATTAAGCGCACGTTTAAATGCCTTAATGAACTGGAGCCTCAGTGAGTAACTGTAATATTTTGATTTGGCTTGCAATGAAATCAATGGGTGCTACAAGATCAAGCCAAATAAATTAGCTGTAATATAATGGTGGCACATATAACACAAGCATACCTTTCTTTATAGCTTCCTCATCTGCACTGACTATTCCAAGTATAAGATTCCTCTGATAGAAACTTTTGTCCCAGTACATTTTCCTAGCTGCAGCCCTTAAATGGACATTATGTAACAGGCTACTGCTAGATTTTTCTCCCTGCTGCTAAGGAGTTACAGCTCCCACTAGGTTTTCCCTTCCTTATTCCTGTAGAGACAGCACATTCTCACACTGGTCTTCAGTTGGAGCTCAGAGTTTACAAGGTCAGAATTAAGACCCTTGTCCCTTGAATAGCATTGCGTGGGATGTTTTCTGCATTACTCAGAGCTGGGCAAAGGAAAGGATGGTAATGAGGAATATAATGAGGAATAAATGACAAATATATACACATTCCACATTCTCTTTTGGGTCAACTGAAGTTTAAATTGAATGTGAACTTCAAATCAATGAAATGCGCTTTTTAATATTAAATAACCCATTATCATATAATAGAGCAATAAATACTAATGCAAGTGTTTCCAGAGAGTAATTCTCTAAAGAATAATGACTATTTGACTACACAATGATTTGGCTTTTAATTTACACTAGCACTTAATGTGTTTCTGTGTTAAATGAATATTTTTAAAAGGGTTAACTTCAGTCCTACGAAAAGAAAATGATAAATACAGACCATAGAGTGAACTTTACTATCATTGCTACTGTATTTGACCACTATACGTTTTCAGTTGTGTGAAGGCTTCCAAATCAATATGCAGTTGAATCTGATAAAAGAAAATTGGAACAAGGTAGATATAATTTAAATGAGTCATAATAATGAATAGCAGACAGCGTGATTGGGCTATCATACTGGATATATTTAAACATGAGAACAATGCAATAAAATAGTCTAAATTTTCCCTGCATCTGCTCATGCATAAAAGAGAGAGCTACTCCTTTGGAACTGTAAATTGTAAACACGCAAGATTCAAGGGTAACTAGAACTAACTTATATTTTAAAGGGGATCTGCAAACAGGAGTAAGAAAATTTCATTAGTTTAGACTGAACACTCTAAATAATGATAAGATTGCCCTTCAGCACATGTTCTTTAGACATATTGGGGCACATCCTCAGCTGGTGTGAATCATCATCCTTATAGCTCCATTTTCTTCCATGGAATACTTACCCATTGTTTCTGTCTTTCAAATACCATGAGGTCATGTATTACCACTCCATATTCCAGTGCATTATGGTGACAGTCCATTGAACATGGAATTCCAGTTACAAGGAGTTCCAGTAAGTGTATTGGAAGTTCCAGTGCGCTCTTCCTCCTCGTGCTCTGCCTCGAGACTAATTAGTGCTGCGTGGGTGAACCACCATCAGTTCCTTCTCAACTGCCCCTGGCTAGAGACGGAGCAATTCACAGATACTTTACTTCTTTAGAAATGCGTTCTTAGCTGGTTTTTAGTGCTTTTGTTCTTTTCTTAGTCTCATAGTTTCCTTTGTTTTTTTCTTCCCCTGTTTAAAAAAAAACCACTTAAAAATAAGTTCTTTACTTTAACCTGTTTTCCTCCTACATTGGGGATTGCCCCCAGGAAAAGGCATGGCCAGTTTGCCTAGGTTTAAGAAGTGCCTCTGCCATAGGGAAGCCATTCCAGTATTGGATGGGCATTCCCACTAAGTTCATTGCCTTGGTGAGGACCACTGTGGCAGGGTGCTGGGCAAGGACTGCTAAGTCAGCCCCCTGTCATGCCAGCTCCCATTTAGGGAGGTAAATTGGAGCTGGCTGGAGAAAACCAGCACCTAATTAGAGAACCAGAGACAGCCACCAGTCCAATTAGCCCAGGGCTGCATAAAGGGCTGAGAGGAAGGAAGCCAGGGGGAGAGAGCCAGGGAATGGAAGCAGAGTAGTGGCTTTTCCCTCCTCTGCAACAGACACCGCTGGTAAGCCTAAGGACTCTGTGGGCACCGAAGCAGCGGTATTGCCTGTCAGGGACAGAATTGTATACCATACCACCTCCGGGCAGATGGTACGGTTCAGATGTCCCTGATACCTATCACTGTGAAACAACCATCATCAGACCGCTTGGCTTGGCCAAGGTCTCCGGTCGCTCTGGGATTGTCGACTCAACACCAGCAACCACTGATGGTACCAATTACTGCAACACCACAGGAGTTTAGATTCTATAAGGACCTCACGGTATCTGAGACACCAGAGTCTCCTTTACTCAGTACAGAGCACATCTCAAGCCCAGGGCTCACCACCAGCACCAAGCGGGGCACCTCTGTTTTTTGCATTGGCTCCACCATGTTCTAGTGGAGGTTCCTATAGTGACCAGGAGGAGGTTCTTTCTCATCACTCCCACGATGTTCCCTCCCACTACCAACCCTGTCATACGCTTTATCTGGACAATCCCTATGGTCTAACCAACTATGGGCTCAGCTACCCATACCTTTCCCATTACCCCAGTGGCCCTACTGGGATCTGTGGGTGGACTATAGGCATCATGCCTCCTGGGTGTCTAGTGTCACACACCAAGAGACTGTGAGGTGCTCTCTCATAGCCACCATGTCTAGAGCCTCAGACCCTCCTGAGGAGATCCTGGAGGAGCAGGAGGTCGGACTAGAAGGGGATTTTACCCCACATATGAACATCTGTCCCTTCCCTCCAGAAGAGACAGTTATGCTCCCTGCACCATCTATGGGAGATGATTTTAAGCTCCTCCATGTCCTTACGAAGAGGGTGGCAGATACCTTACAAATACCTCTGCAGGAGGTAACAGACACTCACCATAAGCTGCTGGATATCTTACATACACCCTCCTCAAGGATAGCCCTCCCTATCAACTAGGCACTTTTGGATCCAGCTAGGCTTGTATGACAAACACCAGCATTGGCCACATCAACATGCAAAAGGGCTGATTAAAAAGTACTATGTACCCCAAAATATGGAATTTCTTTTTTTCCCACCGTCCACCTAATTCCATCGTGACTGACGTGGTGAATTTCCGTGGCCGCCCACATCATTCCAAAACCATACCTTATGCTAGGAATTGGAAGCGCCTGGACTTATCTGGGAGAAAGACCTATTCTTCTGCTACGCTGCAATTCAGAATTGCAAACTACCAGGCCTTAACGGCAATGTATGACTATATGAACAGTGCCAAATTCTATACCTTCATGGTTGCATCTTTTGAGTTTCCCAAAGAAGGTTCAGACAATTGTCGAAGATCTCCCCTCTGAGTTGTTTGCTGAGAAGACTGATGTGTCACTCCACAGCTTAAGGACTCCAGAGCCACACTTTGGTCACAGGAGATCTATACGCCCAAACAAAAAATAAAATTTAGTCCTCCATCTTCTCACGAACTGCATACACACCCACCACAATACTGTTATGAACCACAGAGAAAAAGGTCCAAGTTTCAGAGGTGCAAACCATCAGACACTCAGTCCTCAACATTGCAATCTTCCACCTCAAAACATCAGTTTTGATGTCTTGGTCAAAGCCCTGAGAGACCACTCCCTTCTACAACAGCTGCCACTTTCTAATCTCTCACATCCCTTTGAATGCCACCTTGCTCTGTTCTGTCCCAACTGGGAACACATAGAATCTGACAGATGGGTTTTGGAAATTACCTCCTATGGGTATTTGATCCACTTCACCTCCCTTCCCCTCCCACATCCCTGTTCAGGGACCCTTCTTACAACTGAACTGTTATTACAGAAGATAGATCACCTCCTCCACCTAGGAGCTATAGAACCCATGTTACCAGATTTGCCTGTCACCTTGAGGTATACTCATTTATTAGGGTTACCTTCCTGGAAGGGGGGTATGATTCTAGGGGTGTGATTCTATGAATGTACTGCTTGTGTTATTGGTGTGTTCATATGGCTACAAGTCCCCTCCCAATGGAGCTATCCTGCTGGACCTAAGGTTTTCAGGGCTGGGTTCCTCCAGCTCCAGATTCAAATAAACCCCCCCCCCCCAGATACTCACACACATTCCAGATTAACCGAGTGCGTCTGAGAGGACCGGGCTATCTCAGCTGATCCCTTATATGTCCCTGCACTCAGCAGGCTGGGTGACACAGCACTTTTAGCGCCACCCTTATATGCCCCTTTGCAACGCACCAGAATAAAGCACACTCCTTGAGCAGGCTGGGTCCAAACAGCACTTTCAGCTGCACCTTATATGCCCCTGGACTTCATAGGCTAGGCAGAGCAGCACTTCTCAGCTGCCTCCCCCGTCACTCTACAATTGTTCTAGCAGTAACCCCCTTGATGAGCAAACCCCATAGGATCTTTGGGTACTCCAGGGATCTTTGACTTAGATAAAAGAAGCATTGCTGCAGAGCAAGATAGGAAGTTGAGAGAGAAAGATTTGCAACCAGCTTGATTATAACAGTTAGTTTATTGCTAGGTATATAAAACTATGATACTAATAGTAATACCATACAAGGAGAGAAAAACAATCAAACGCTTACAATACTGCACAATTACAGTTGGGGTATTGGAGAAAACTAGCCCAGGTTTGATTACAAAAGTAGGAAGTTATACCTGGACTAAGAGAGAGAGAGGGAAAGAGAGAGAAAGAGTGTTGGGAGAAGAAGGGGGGGGGGGGGTCTCACCACTCCGTGCAGCTCAAAGGTTCCCAGGAGACAGGCTGTTCAGCTTAGAGTCTGAAGCGCTTGAGACAGGTAGAGCCCCAACACGATCAGTCAGGAAGAGGGGAAGTTCCAGTGGAACTGATGCAGAATTTGGATCCAGGCATCAGAACAGGGGTTTGAACTTTGGTAGGGGTTTTTGTAGATGCCAGGTTTGTTTATGGGTAAACGTCTCAAGGAAGTATCCCAAAGTGATTTTCTTTATGCTGGACAAAAGGAGCTGATCATTCCTGGTTAGGGGCAGTGTTCCTTGAGGGAGCTCACAATGCAACCAGGATTCAGTGTTTTACATATCAATAACTAGAATGGTCTGATAACTGCGGAGCTGGATGTGTACAGGTGTGAGTTCATTTACATCAAGAGCAGAGATCTCCCATCATGCAGTGCGTCCCTGCGTTGGCAATCCCAGAGTTCAGTGCAGTCCCTGTTTTGGAGGTTGCTTCTCCATACACTATGCTAATTCTTGATCCGTCTTCGATGTAGATGAGGCTAGGGGAGCTGTATCACCCTTGGGAGGGTTTTAGGTGTGTCTTCCTCTGCCTTTTCATATTGAGATGCCTTTGGTTTCTGGTTCAAACAGGCTTTGGTTTCTGGTTCAAGCAAGGGCTGGGGGGGCGAATTCAGGTGAGCCAGAGAGAGTAGGGGTTTTGCGCCCTGGTTCCCCAAGAACACAGAGCTGCCAGGTAACACCCATCCCAGTGTATTCCAAGGCAAAGTGTTTTACTTTCAATATTTTCTGATCCCCAAGAAAAAGGGAGGTTGGAGACCCATGCTGGATTTCAGAGAACTAAACAAATACATCAAGGCTCAAAAATTCAAGAAGAAGTTTCTCACCTTGTGAAGTAATGATGGTTCTTTGAAACGTGAGTCACCTAGATCAGTTTATGGTTTTGATTAGATTTTGCTTTGAGCTTTTGGGCGAGCAAAACCAGACAAATTGAAAACAAAGGCAAGGAAATCCTGAGTCTAAACTGTTGAGCTAATCTCAATGTTTATCCCAACTGAACCTATTAGTTTATCACACCCGATAAGAGCTGTGCAAACAATTTATTTATTTTTTTAAATTTGTTGGCTGAAAAATTAAATTATTCATTTTGTGTCAGTCAGAAAAAAATTGCTTTGAATATTTTGGGGAACCACAATAATCAGAAAAAAATTCATTTTGGCGTGGAATAAAACGTTTTATTTTGTTTTTTGAGCTTTATTAAAATAAAATTGAAGTATATTTCAAAACAAGACTTTGAATAACAAAATTGAAATATTTCACTTTGAAAAGGACAAAGCAAAACGTTTTAGGATTTTTTTTTTTTTTTTTAAATACACTGAAACAATTCGACAAATTCAACACCAGTTCATGAAATATTTTGGTCAACCTACATCAGAATTTTTTGGTGAAAATAAGTTGTGGATGAAAAATTTTACCCAGCTTTAGTCACGAGTTACTATGGGCCAGATTCTGGTAACTGTACTAATTTTGAATAGTCCTTGATTTCATTGAGACTATTTGATGGGAGAGGGTGGCAATCTGACCCTATGCAAATTTCCTACTAAATTGCTCAGTACAGGGAAAGCTTTCCCTCTCCTCTGCTGCCATTGTACTCTGACAGATTGTTCAACTAAATGCTACACAGTGAAAAAGTTTGCTTCTCCTATGTATTTAAATAACTGTTTCCTGGAGTGTACTCTGATAGGCTGTTCCCCACATCCTGTTATGCAAGTAGCCGGTGTCACATTTGCTGGAAAAACTTTGAAGGGTGTATTAATATGCTTAAACCTTTGGTTCTATAGCATACTAAATATGACTGGCTTGATCTTAAACTACTGTCAAATTTTGATTTATGATTTTATTAAGCTATGATGAAGAGGTGCAGTGAGATGGAATAATAACCTGTATTAGTTAGTTCTCATCAAAATATGTAGAGCATGGATAAGAAATATATGTAATAATAGGGACAAATGCAAAACTGGCCTTAAAGGTTATAAAAATCTTTGGATAATGCTTGTGGGTGCTTTCTGCTTATGCTACAGTTGGGCCAGGTCCTATTCTCAGTTGAACCAGTGTTATTGCCGTGTAACTCAATTGACAGCAACAATTTAGTGAAGTCAACTTCACTAGGTTGACTCCAGGTATATACATGTGTAGCACAGAGCAGAATTAGGTCTAACAATGATACCATAGCGAAGCGGCGTGGCCTCCCTCCGAGGCGGACACTGAGGGGCTGATGCATGCCAGCTGGTGGGCAGGCCCAGGTACGGCACAGCCTGCAAGCTGGAAGTGCAGGGGCGGGACAGGAAGGGGAAGTATAAAAGCCAAGCCCTGCAGTTCAGTGAGGGGGAAGCTGCTGGAGGAGCAGGATGTCTCTCCCCCTGGGCAAGGACTTGAGCCAAAGGGCCACCTAAACTACCAACTAGCAGGAGCTTCGAGGACCTGCCATGGCTACCAGGCCCTAGTGACTGGTAAGGGCTACCTGGGGCCCGCCGTGGAGATGAGACCTCCTCTGCCAACGATTTGGAGGCAGTGCCTGCGACTTGCCGGAGCTGCTTACCAGCAATGACTTGGTGGAATTCCTGGACACTAGCGACCCTGAGGGCCTGCTGGGACTGCCCCTCGTGATTTACTCCAGGTACTGGGGTACAGGGGTGGAGGAAGTGGCCCAGAGATAGCCAACCTCAGTCTGGCTGTGCTCAAGCCTGGGCACTAGTCAGCGTGTTTTAGCTGGAGCCCCGCTGACCTAGTGGTGGGACACCGTGCCACTGCTAGGGCCCTGGGCTGGGACACAGTGGAGTCAGGTGGGCCTGTGTCCCCCTCCCCCTGGCCACCCACACCCTGTGGGTGACTACCCCTCAGCTTGTGGCCTCACTAGGCGATAGCCAGCCACTTTATTTGTCCTGCCCTGCCTGAAAGCCTGGGCCTTAAACTGCTTTGGCTGCCCTGCCCTGCTCGAATGGCCAGGACTATAAACTGCTTTGCAGGCCTGCCCTGCCTGAGGGCTGGGGCCATAGATGGTTTTGCTTACCCCGCCCTGACTGAGGGCCAGGGCTACTGACTCTTTGCCTGCCTATAGCGAAGCTGTGTGACTTCCCTCTGAGGCCAAAACCCTGAAACAACCCCAATCTGTTACAGATACCCTGAGCTAAATAATGTTGAAGGGCCAAATTCTTTCCTTGCTCTCTGCGATGCAGCTCCACTAAAGTCAACGGAGTTTCACTTGAGTAAATGAGAGCAGAATTCAGCCATAAAGTTGGTGTGGTTAACCAACATATGCATAATTATGTAATTAGGTTAAATACCATTTTTTTAACTGGAAGAGAAGATGAAACACTTTCAGTCCAATCCAAAATGAAATATTTCATTTTGGTTTTCCCAATGGAAAATAACATTAAATTAGCAAAATTTATATTTTCTCCTGGAAAATTTTGACTTTGGAAACTGTTTTCCATAGAAGATACACTGACAGAATTTCCAACCCGCTCTAGTCGGTAACTGCACAGCAGCTCTAGCTCTGAATATTTGCTTGAAGAATCAATTCAGCATCAGATCACTGTGTGAGATGTCACTCTGACATTAATCCACTGTTGTAAATCAATGACCACTTTAGTCCCCTTAGAATTCAAGATGAGTTCTGTGAAGAAATTGATAGAAAACAGATATCTCAGAAAAAGGAAAATAAAATTTGCCACATTCTCATATCACACGATATACATAAAGACAGAGGTAACAATGTCCCTGGTAAAGCTAATTGCACTATAATTTACTATGGCTTTCCTCACATACTATAGCACATTCGCTACCAAATGATCATTAGGAATTGCTCTCCTGGCATCTTAATCTGTTATTGCTAAAATCATTGTCTTAGTCTGCTGGTCTGACTCACCGCAGCTTCTCTGACTCCTTCTCCTAGTGAACAGTCACTAGTTTTTTTCTTGCACCAGTTTCAAGTCTCTTTGATTCCCGTTATGGCACAGCATTACTCCATGCCCATTTCTCTCTGCCGTACATTTTTTCTCATCTTCTGTTTTGCTTATTTCATCCTTTTCTCCTACTTGTGCTATCACTCTTCCTTTCATGCCACTCCTTTCATTCTGAATAGTCTTCTTGTGTGCTAATCTCCCCCCTGTCCTTCTGCAAAACTCCTTTCTTTCATAGGGCCTGATCCAAAGCCCATTGAAATCAATGGGAGTCTTTCCATGAACTTCAATGACTTTTGGACCAGGCCCACTAAGCTTTTCTTTTCTGATATCTTACTTGATTATCTCAACAGAGCTGAGAACTGCATGTGAACTGTCATCCTGTATATTGTATTTGTCTCACTTGGCCTCCAGTCCTGCAACATTTTACTTGTGTGAATAATCACAATGAAGTCCATGTATTCAAGTTAACTGAATTGGTTCTGTGAGTGAGGACTGCTCGTTAAGTAAGAAGGTTGCAGGATTGGCCTAGACTGTAGAGTCCTAGAGCCAGGGTTCTTGGGTCTGATTTTGCTCCTGCTAAAGTTATTGGGAATTTTCTCACTGACTTCACTGGGCACAGGATTTGCCCCTGATCCTTAAATGTAAAGTGCCATTTACACTAACAGCGCTCAATAAATAACAGCTATATTACTAACATTGTGTAGGTGTTCGATATCCATAGACGTATTTTTAAAACTATCTTGCTGGATCTGAAGTTGTATATATTCAACAAGAATAATCCTTTTCTCTACACTTTCATTTTAAGCAAAGAATGAAAAATAGAAATATCCAAAGAGCAATGGATAAAATAGCTACCTTTTTAAGAGCAGCTTAATTTTTAAATATAAAATGCATCCTGTAGCAATACGATGTAAAGACTACAGTTGAAAGTATAAAATAGCAGCAGTAATGTAATATGCCTCTTGGCAACACTTGATGTAACTATTTTTCCAGTAGTTTTACAATGCAGACATTTGGCCCACTTAGTGATGGATTAGCATGAGCCTTTTATTGTCTTTGTACGTACAACATATACCTGAGTGAGCACCCATAGAGCCACTTACATTTGGCGTTCTGTTTCATTTGTTATGGTGATATCAATATTATGTACCTTTGAAAGGTTTAGCTCTGCATGTATACAAGGGAAGGATGATTACTTGTGATCCTTTGTTCCAGTGGCGTACCGAGAGGGAGGGCGGGGCTGGGTTCCAGGATGACCCTCCACAATTTGCAGGAGGCGGACGCAGGAGGCTCTGAGGGGTGCCTCTCAGCGCCTCTCCCCTGTGTATTGTGAAGGGGTGGCCTGACACCCCCCCCAGGCTGGGGGGTGAGGAAGCCCCATCCAAGCTGGCACTGGGCTGTGGGGCTGCAGCAGGAGAGGTAGGTGCCAAGTGGCAGGTAAGGTGGGGAAGGGGGGGCGGTGGAGGCAAGCCTGCATTTGCGCCCCACCAAGTCTCATGCACCCCCCCTCCCCAGAGCAGCTGGTGGGTGGTGCTAGGACCTCTCCTGCCCTGTGCAGAAGGGGTGTGTGAGGCCTGGGGGGGGGCGCAAATATAGGCTTGGTCCCTGGGCGCCAGAGACCCTCGGTATGCTACTGCTATGATCTCTTTACTGGGCTGTGTTATCTATCTTTATTTTCATAGTTTAAGTCCAGAGGAGACATTGTGATAATCTAAAATGACCTTCTGCCTAATCTAACCTGACTCATGCTGCTCACCCACTCACACCACTGCCCTGTATGACCCTGAGCAGATCATCTGTGTCTACAGGGCTCGGAGAGCTTGTGTGTAGGAGTTGGGGCCCAGGTTGTGTTTTTATCCATCCTCCGAGTTCAGAGTAAGGGCCCAGGCAGGGACACCCACATCCTGGAGATGAACGCATAGGTGAGCAGGTGCTGTTGATGGGAGGGCTTTGGCTTCCTCAACCATGGGATGCTGTTCTGGGAAGAGAAGGAGTTCACCTGACCAAGAGGGAAAAAGCATCTTTGTGCACCCACTTGTCAACCTAATGAGGAGGATTTGAAACTAGGTTCAAAGGGACCAGACAGGGACAAAATCAGAAAAGCTAAGGCACAAAATGATTTACACTTAGCAAGGAACATAAAAGGCAATAAGAAGAGGGTCTTTCAATACACTAAGAGCAAGAGAAAGATGAAAGGAAGTGTAGGTCCTCTCCTTAACAGGGAAGAAAGCTAATGAAACTGATGAAATAAGGCGGCAGAGGTATATAATGCCTATTTTGCTTCAGTCTTCACTAAAAGGTTTAATGGTGACCAGATACTCAACAAAAACTAACAACAAGGGTGAAGGAACACAAGCCAAAATAGAGAAAGATATATTTAAGTTGACAGGGCCTGATGAAATTCATCCTTGGTTACTTAAGGAACTAGCTGAAGATAATTGCTAACAGTTCCAAGATTACTTCAAGAACTCATGGAGGACGAGTGAGGTCCCAGTGGACTGGAAAAAGGAAAACATAGTACCTATCTTTAAAAAGGGGGGAAAAAAAGGACCCAAGTAATTATAAACCAGTCAGCGTAATTTCTATACCTGGAAAGATACTGGAACAAATTATTAATCAATTTGTAAGCACCTAGAGACTAATAGGATCATAAGGAATAGCCAGCATGGATTTGTCAAGAACAAACCATGTCACATCAATGTCATTTCCTTCTTTGACAGGATTACTTGCCTAGTGGATGGGGGGGGGGGGAAGCAGTAGATTTGATATCTGGATTTTAGTAAGGCTTTTGACACAGTCCAACATGACTTTTTCATAAGTAAACTTCAGAAGTGTGGTCTAAATTAAGTTACCATAAGGTGGGTGCACACCTGATTGAAAGACCATACTCAAAGAGTAGTTATCAATGACTTGCTATCAGACTGGGAGGGCATATCTAGCAGGCTCCCAAGGGGTTAGTGCTGGGTCTGGTATTATTCAATATTTTCATTAATGACTTAGATAATGGTGTGGAAATTATGCTTAAAATTTGAGGATGACACCAATCAGGGAGGTGTTTCAAGCACTTTCAAAGGCAGGATTAGAATTCAAAATGACCTTGACAAATTGGAGAATTAGTCTGAAATCAACAAGATGAAATCCAATAAAGACAAGTGCAAAGTACTTCACTTAGGAAGGAAAAATTAAATCCAAAGCTACAACATGGGGAATAAATGGCTAGATACTAATGCACCTGGATTGTAGTGGATCACAAATTGAATATGAGTCAACAATGTGATGCAGTTGTGAAAAAGGCTATATGTCATTCTGGGGTGTATTAACAGAGTATTGTAGGAGATAATTGTATTGCTCGACTTGGCACTGGTGAGGCCTCAGCTGGAATACTGTGTCGAGTTCTGGGTGCCACACTTTAGGAAAGATGTGGACAAATTGGAGAGTGTCTGGTGGAGATTTAAAAATGATAAAATGTTTAGAAAACCTGACCTATCAGGAAAGGTTAAAAAAAACTGGGCATGTATAGTACTGAGAAAAAGAAGGCCAAGGGGGGATGTGATAAGTCTTCAAATATGTTAAGGAAGCAGTTCCCAAACTGTGGGTCATGACCCCACTTCATCAGCAGATGGGGTCACAGCAAACCTGAGCATGCAGAGGAGGCCATTTTACAAAATGGCCTCCTCAGCATAGCGTGATCTCACATGCACTGTATGCACGAGGTCACATCGCATGGAAGATGCTATTTTGCTCTACAAAATGGCATCCTCCATGCAGCATGACCTTGCATGCATCATGTGTGTGAGATTATGTAGTCCAGAGGATGCCATTTTGCTTTACAAAATGGCATCCTCCTTGCGGCGTGACCTTGCATGTACAGTGTGTGAGGTCACACTGCAGGGAGGACACCATTTTTAAACTGCAACTTCCATGCTGTCTGGGGTAGTGGGAAACACATCTGAAAATGGGGTTATGCAGGGAAAATGTTTTGGAACTGCTGGGAAATGTTTGGGATCTGGACTGCACCACAGAATGTGACAATGTATAATATAAAATATGACACCAGTATCTACTGGATAATGGGCATCGTAAAATAAATCTTCCATTAATGCAAGTTAAGTGTTGAACTTGTATCCACTGCAACTGAATTTAATAAAATCTCACATTCCAGGGCTCAATTAATTTACTGATGTGTTGTCCTATATTTTTTTATTGGTTCATGTCACTAAATGCAGGGCAAGTTTTAAGATGCATTCGCTCTGCAGGAATATTTTTTTCTGAGTCCCCCAAAACTTTCGTCCCTGTTCTTAAAAGGACACTGACAAGTTCTTTAAGCAATGGGTGCTCAAACCACCACTTTGGGCACTTCAGGCTTCTGTGACAAATGCCCTACACTTGGACAACTCTGGCTTAATGAACAGCATGTTTGGCTGGGAGCTGACTCACCTCTACTGCTTGTCTTCCATTCAACTGTGTGTGCCCTAAACTACAAGGCAGCCTCAGGAGCAAAAATTGGGGCTTGGATCGGACCAAGTGCATGAGTGTGAGGTGGCAGGGAGAAGCTAGGAGGGCTGAGGAGACAAATCTAAGGAACTTTCCCAGATTGAGGTATCATTAAAAAATGTTTTGGAACATATTGATAAATTAAACAGTAATCAATCACCAGGACCAGATGATATTAACCAATGAGTTCAAAAGGAACTCAAATACAAAATTGCAGAACTACTAACTGTGGTATGTAACTTATTGCTTTAATCAGCTGCTGCACCAGATGACTGGCGGATAGCTAATGCATCACTGGTTTTTAAGAAGACTCCAGAGGCAATACTGGCAATTACAGATCAGTAAGCCTAACTTCAGTATCAGGCAAATTGGTTGAAACTATAGCAAAGAACAGAATTATCAGACACATAGTTGAACATGATATGTTGGGGAAGAGACAACATGCCTTTGTAAAGGGAAATCATGTCTCACCACTCTATTAGGGTCAACAAGCATGTGGACAAGACCACACTTTCTCTGCAACTCTACAGCAACAGGGGCATCTCATTACTGACTGTTAGATCAGTGGATAGATTGTACTTGGACTTTCAGAAAGCCTTTGACAAAGGTCCTTCACCAAAGACTCTTAAGTAAGTTAAGCAGTAACGGGGTCAAATGGAAAGTCCTCTCATGGATCAGTAAGTGATTAAAAGATAGGAAACAAAGGGTAGGAATAAATGGCCAGCTTTCATAGTGGAGAAAGGTAAATAATAGGGTCCCCCAAAGATCTGTACTGCAACCAGAGTTGTTCAACATATTCATAAATTATCTAGGAAAAGGGGTAAACAGAAATATGGCAAAGTTTGCTGGCAATGCAAAATTACTCGAGAGTTAAGTCCAAATCTGATTGTGAAATGTTACAGAGGGATCTCTCACAAAACTGGATGACTTTGCAACAAAATGGCAGATGAAATTCAGTGTTGATGAATGCAAAGTAATGCATGTTGGAAAAAATAATCCCATAAAAGATGAGGAGGTCTAAATTAGCTGTTGCCACTCAAGAAAGAGATCTTAGTGTCACTGTGGATAGTTCTCTGAAAACATCTGCTCGATGTGCAGTAGCAGTGAAAAAACCTAGCAGAATATTATGAACCATTAGGAAAGGGATAGATAATAAAATAGAAAATATCATAATTCCACTGTGTAAATCCATGATATACCCACACTTTGAATATTGCGTGCACTTCTGGTCACCCCATCTCAAAAAGATTAGATATTAGAATTCAAAAAGGTACACAGAAGGACAAAAAAATTAGGGCTATGAAATAGCTTTTATATGAGGAGAGCTTAAAATGACGGACTGTTAATCTTAGAAAAAGAGACAAGTAAGGGGGATATGATAGAGGGCTACAAAATCAGGAGTGGTATGGAGAAAGTGATTAGGAAAGTGTTATTTACCTTTTCACATAACACAAGAACTAGGGATCACCCAAGGAAATTGATAGGGTGTAGGTTTAAAAACAAACAGAAGGAAGTACACCTTCACAACCTTTGGAACTCATTATCAGGGAATGTTGTGAAGGCCAAAAGTATAACTGGGTTCAAAAAAGAATTAAAAGTTCATGAGGGACAGGGCAATCAATGGCTTATAGTCACGAGGGCGAAGGATGTAACCCCATGCTCTGGGTGTCCCTATACCTTCAACTGTCAGAAGCTGGGATTGGATGACATGGGATGGATCACTCAAAATTCTCCTATTCTGTTCATTCCCTTTGAAGTATCTGGCACTGGCCACTATCCGAGACAGGATCCTGGGTTAGATGGACCATTGGTTTGACTCAGTTTGGCCACTCTTATATCCTTATCTATTGTATAATTTTTTTCTCCTGGAAAAAGTCACTTAGATTTCATTTCTGTGCTATTGCTTTTCATATTAGTCTTGACCACTTTAGAATCATCCTACCACACTACAATCCAAGAAACTACTTCAGTAACAAAAAAGTGTAAAGGAATTTATTAGCATTCTTGCTGTCTCTAGGCAATAAACACATTTACTTTCTCATTACAGAACTCCATGATTGTAACAGAAATCTGTGTCCAAAATTATCCAATCTAAATCCAGAAAAAGAACAATGAACAATAATAAGAATAATGTGATTTGCTGGAGTACAGTTGGGAAATAAGACAAAATAGCATATTCTAAACTCCTCGTTTTCTGTAATAACCCATAATATATTTCTTTTGAATAAGAAACCGTGGTCTTAGTGTGACTCTATTTCAAGAGACTGAATCATTAGGTTAGTTGCTAAAACTAATGTATCAAACCTAGAGAGACAGAGTGAATCAGACCATTTGAATTTAGCTCACTTCTGAATCTCTGTGCCAAGTTTTTAATATAAAAATTGAAGATGCATTTTAAAGAGGGAAAGTAAAGAAATGTACACAAGAACATTATGAATCTGCTCTCCACACAAAACTGATTTTTCTTGTGGTGCCTCTAAAGATGGGCTCTGTTTGAGGGGCAGATCCACACAGTAATTGTTAGTATGCAGTAAACATCAACTCTTGAGAAAGTGCACTTCCTGTCAATGCCAGGATCTACTAGCTAGAACTAATGTTACACTTTTTCAAAGAATAAAGAGTGGTGGCAGTAAAAACCAGGACACAATCTCATCATAAATGCAACATTTTCCCTTGCATCCACTGGACTCCATGTGAAATTGGGATCCATGCTTACAAAGGCTAAGTCATAGGAGCTACATTAGTTTACACCAGCTGAGGATCTTGCTCAGAATACAATAGACATTAGAATAATAACTTAGTATTTATATGGTACTTCGCATATTCAGTGCACAGTACAGACATTAAATAACTAATTTGTGTAATGTCCATATAGAGGAGGCTGAATAAGCATTATCATCTTCTTTATAAACATGGGGAAATTGAAATTGAGGAGCAGTAAAGAGTATCTTCAAAGTCTCCATAGGAGATTTTAAAGGAGACTGCTAGGTTGATGATAACCTATTAGCAACATGGAATGTCAAGTGCTGTAGTGGGTAGAGGTTTCTGCGTAGCTCTGCACTGTGGTTTCCACTCTCATTATGACTCTGGTTAGGCCTACAAGGTCAGTGGGAGCTAATTAAGCTCTGTCTGGTCTCTGAGGCAGGACAGCAGGATTCCATGGTTGGGTGGCTCGAATGTTGGGGAGAGGCCCAGCAGTGTGAGAGTGCTTGAATGGTGAGCAGTGTGAGTGCTTGAATGGTATCTGTCCTGGTCCTCAGTGGACTTCCTTGAAGCATGTGCGATTATTCATGCTTGTCCAAAATGAATGGCAAACACAAGCTCCTATGTAAGTGAATGGAGAGTTCTGGGTTGGTAGCATTTTACACCAACTTTGCATGTGTGTAAATGACTTCACAAAGGTGTGAGGTAGGGGAGAGTCAGGCCCCATACATGTCCTCCATTTTACTGGAGATTATTCCTGAAGTAGGTCACATGTTGAGTTGTGTCACTTGGTTAGCTTTGGACATAGGAAATCTATAGAGCAGTGCGGTGATATTGCTAGTTCTTTAACTGATGCTATGTGACATCAGGGTGGTCTGATTTCTATATAGTGATGCAACAAATACACCCCAGATCCATTCAGGTGCTATGAGACTGTGGAAACTATTGACTACAGGAGGGGGAGAATCTCTAGAGCTGGGGAGCTGTGACAATTGGACATTGGTCCCTAAGAGACTCACATGGGTTAGACATTACTGGATCTTACTGCAACTGACAAGTGAATTTAGGGAAACAAAATAATGCAGAATGACAGAGGGACTGGGTTTGAGGACGGACAGGAAACTGCCTTAGGTTTTGGGTGCAATGATATTATAGATCCTTAGAGGAGACAAAGAGAAGTTACTTTGACTCTGCAATAGGCATCACAAAGCATCACCTACTGTGTTTAACTGCCCAGAGTAGCAAGGAATCTGGTTCACTCAGATTCTCTCTCCCCTGAAGCAACCTTGTTTATACATTAGGGGCAACTTTCTCTCATCCCCAAGAAAATCAGTCATACTATAACCAGCCTTTCTTGAACCAGGAAGATGGTGTCATCAGGTGGGTGCTTGAACATTAGTCTGTGTGATGAATGTTTTTTGAATGAAGAATGCAAGACTGCTTTCTGTACTGACAACAGCAGATCTGTCAACTATGCTTGATACCAGCAATCATGAGGATGATGATACAGATCAGATTGTCCGGACTAGCCAGATTGGGAAAGATTATTTACAAGTAATTCCTTTAGTTTCTCTTAAGTAGTTTTTAGTTGTTGGTGATTAGTAATTACTTGTCTTCTTGGGACTGCTATAGAGGTCATTTTTATCACCATTTCTAATCCATGGCGATGTTGGGGTTTTAAAAATATATGGCTCAAATTCTGAAAAGCACATGCACACTTTCCATATGCATGGTATATGCTTGTAAATCCCTGGATGGTTAAACACTACCCCAGCCTATTTGCATGCACTGGGGGATTTATGCACTTACAGCAGTCATGTGCATGGCTGAAGTAAATTGTGTACTGTTTCTTTGTCTTTTAGCTGCCCAGGTGATTAAATGACTTATTTTTCTACTATTATGTGTGTTTTGCGTGTCATTTGCAGCCACTGAGATGAAAACATGTCTGATGATATGTTTCTAGAGAAAAATAGATCAGAACTAAGGAACATAAGTAAAGTTGCTAAAGTCTGTATTCTCTTATTAGTGAGATACCTTAGCTGCAATTCCACTGAAGCATGCAAGTAGGTGGTATCAAGTAAATGCAATGCTCCCTTGGATCTGCATGTTGTTTTAATGACAATATGATGGCACAAATCCATGTCTCCTGTTCCTCTGCAGCAACAGAGATGCTAATTTTTGATTTATTCACTTTCAATGGATATAGTGTAGAGATCTAGTTTTCAGTTTAAACTCTCCATCTGTCACAACCAGGTTTATTCCTTTGTTGGAATGTTCCTGTGTGATAAAGGCTGGTTTTGTCCTTTGCTGTATATGTTCGTGTGTATGGTCAAAGGAACACCAAAGTAATTCTTATTCAGAATGTTTGTTTGTCCACAGGCTAAAATGTATGTAGTTCAAATTCTGCCTGCAGTTATGCCTATACAATGCCACTGACTTCAGATTCCCCTGTGTGATGAGACCTCTCTCTCCTAGTGAGGTGTTGTGGGAGTAGATCTCAAGAGAGAGGTTGATGTTGTAGAACTAGACGGAAAGTACTAAACTGGGGTTCAGGAGAAGTGAGTTCAATTTTTAGCTCTGCTACAGATTTCTGATGTGATCTTGGGCAAGTCACTTTCTCTATGGGCCATAGTTTCCCTAGCTGAAAAATAGGTAAACTCTTCCTGTAACAACAATTTTGTTCAACATCTTTATTATGATCTGGAGGATAGGGTGGATTGCACCCTCAGCAAGTTTGCAGATAACACTAAGCTAGGGGTAGTGGTAGATACCCTGTAAGGTAGGGATAGATACAGAGTGACCTAGACAAATTGGAGGATTGGGTCAAAAGAAATTTGATGAGGTTCAACAAAGACAAGTGCAGAGTCCTGCCCTTAGGACGGAAGAATCCCATGCACAGCTACAGACTGGGGGCTGATGGGCTAGGCAACAGTTCTGCAGAAAAGGACCTGGGGGTTACAGTGGATAAAAAGCTGGATGAGTCAGCAGTGTGCCCTGGTTGCCAAGAATGCTAATAGCATATTGGGCTGCATTAGTAGGAGCATTGCCAGCAGATCGAGGGAAGTGATTATTCCCCTCTATTCGACATTGGTGAGGCCGCATTTGGAGTATTGTGTCCAGTTTTGGGCTCCCCACTACAAAAAGAATGTGGAGAAGTTGGAGAGAGTCCAACGGAGGGCAACAAAAATGATTAGGTGGTTGGAGCACAAGACTTATGAGGAGAGGCTGAGGGAACTAGGCTTGTTTAGTCTGCAAAAGAGAAGAATGAGGGGGATTTGATAGCAGCCTTCAACTGCCTGAAAGGGGGTTCCAGGGAGGATGGAGCTAGGCTGTTCTCAATGGTAGTAGATGACAGAACAAAGAGCAATGGTCTCAAGTTGCAGTGGGGGAGGTCTAGATTGGATATTAGGAAAAAGTTTTTCACTAGGAGGGTGGTGAAGCACTGGAATGAGTTACCTAGGGAGGTGGTAGAATCTCCATCCATAGAGGTTTTTAAGCTGTGGCTTGACAAAGCCCTGGCTGGGATGATTTAGCTGAGGTTAGTCCTGCTTTGAGCAGGGAGTTGGACTAGATGGCCTCCTGAGGTCCCTTCCAACTTTATGATTCGATGATTCTATGAACACAGGATAGTGCTGAGGATAAAATCCATTAGTTACTGTAAGGTGCTCACATGTTTTGGCTACAGGAGCCACAGAAGCACCTAGATAGACAACCAGGGAGCAATCACCCTCTGCTTGTAGATTCCACGCTCCCAGTTACTATAAACCCGAGTAATATTTTTTGGCATGAGAGAAAGACACATTCTTCGGGACTTCACATTACAAGATAAAGGATCGTCAGATCTTGACTTTGAAACTGACCTCCCAAATCCACAGGGTGAGCTACAATGATTATAACTAGCTATTATGTGTGTTTTGCGTGTCATTTGCAGCCACTGAGATGAAAACGTCTGATGATACGTTTCTAGAGAAAAATAGATCAGAACTAAGGAACATGAGTAAAGTTGCTAAAGTCTGTATTCTCTTATTAGTGAGATACCTTAGCTGCAATTCCTGAGTAAAAGACTGCACGATGTGGAGCTTAGAGTGCACTCCAAGTATTGGATCTGAGCTTATGAAAACACGTGTTCTGCCATTTTCCCCCTTTTACACTACTTTAAATAGTTAATAGCAGCTTCTTAGGGCCAGATCATGGTCTAGCTGTATGCTGTCATGCAGGGGCATTTGAGGAAATAAACCCTCCCTCCTTGTGTCCCCACATCTCTTGAAGATACAAGGAGCAAAGCAGGGGCTGTGTGCAGAGTAGTTCTCCTACCTCCTTATGTAAGTAGCTGGAGAGCAGATGGTAAGAGGTGGGAGGTGAGTCGATCCTTGGCTGTACTCCTACACTGCTCCACCCAGTGTAAGACTCAGCACTAGATATTCTAACTCCTCTGTGTTGCTCATGATGTTTTAAAGGTTGGTCATGGCTAGAAGCAAAGGAACCATCTAGAATAAGTAAATTAAAGCCTCTTATAAATCAGCACTTGAGCAGGCTTATACAGAGAAGAGTATGAGAAAACTATACAGTATCAGAAAAGCTGAAATATAAGCACAGCATAATGCTATAATTCACAGAACATATTAGGCACTGAAATTCTTATATCTCATTTTTTTTGACAAATACAACAAGAGAGAAAATGGCTAATATGAATCTTGTTTTATAACTATGGCTGCTTGCAACAGTTATAGGACATGATGTAAACTTAACCCATTCTTGTTGTAGAGTTCTGTGGAGGAAGACTCTGGTGATAGGAGCTGCGTGCAGCGAATTTAGGATTTGTTAAGAAATGGGACTTACAATTTTTATCATAAATTGTTTTCAATCTTTTTGGTTAGCAAGTATAGTGCTTGTGCAATGTTCAAGATTATAGAATATCAACTTTTCTATTTTGACGAACCATTGACAATCCTGACAGGCCACAAAGAAACAGATAAGGGTTTCAGAACAACCTGTCCTCTGTGGGAAGCTTGTGAAGGGAGAAAACTCACTCAAGTTAATTGGAAACATAGCCCTACTTTGTACAGTAAGCCTGTGAACCTTCTGAGGAACCTGACACGGTTCTGAGTGTGTAATCATGAGTGTGTAATCATAAACAGCTGGTGGGATATCATAAAAAACCCAGCTGGGCTTTGTCAGATCCTAAGGATGGAGATTCTCTTTTCCAATGCTTCACTCCTATAAAAAACTTTTTCCTAATGAACCTAGACTCCCCCTGCAACTAAAGTATCTGCCACCACCGAGAACAGCCTCACAGCCTTTAATGTATTTTAAACCCCAGTCCCTCAGCCTCTCCTCAAAGTCACAGCTGGTGGGATATCATAAAAACCCTGGGCTAGATCCTATCTCTTTTAGGTACTTATATGGCTCCCCTACTAAAGTATGTGAGCACCTCACAGCCTTTAATGTATTTTACCTCACAACACCCCTGGGAGGGAAGGCAGTGCTATTAATCCTTTTTTACAGATGGCCGAAGAGACTAAATCAATGGGAGTAAGGTGCCTAAATACTTGTGAGGATCCAGGCTTGAGTGACTTACCCAAGGTCACACAGGGAGGCTGTGGTAGAGCAGGGAATTGAACTCTAGTCTCCCACCTCCTAGGCGATTGCCCCAATGACTAGATCATTTTTCCTCTCATCAGCTGCTTGCTACTTTCAAGGCTCCATTGAAGTCAATGGAGCTACATTGGTTTATACCAGAAAAGGATCTGGCCCAGTGTGCACAAACATCCGTTGAATTTCAATAGCGTGTTCAGTGTGACAATGTTGACAAGAGCTCTATTCCCAGTTTATCATTTGTTATCCTCCCACTTAAAGTTTCAGCCATCTAATTAGAGAGAAGAAACAGTATCATGGGACTTAAGTGACCACTCATGTAGCACAAATAATGAATAGAAAATAGCTGAAGTGAAATTCACAAATAGGTCACAGACAGAAAACCGTCCATCCAAACTCTTTAGATGAATGCTTATGGATAATGACTACATTCACACCAGTCAGGGTTGGTTCATGAATGATTAATGAACAGAAAAAGGATTGAATTCCTCTGATCACCTATTTACAATGACTATTATAATCATATCTAGGAGCAACCTGCTTCTGAGTTTTACTGAAAAATTTTGTGCACCTCTATATCAGTTTGAAACTGCATGGGAATTTAGACAGGCAGAACATAATTGTTCAAGTCAGGCCAGAACAGTAACCTATCTATAATGTACTCTTATTAAAGTGACATTTTTAAATCTCATCTGAAAGGGGCTGCATCTGAAAGTATGCTCTGGTGTTGGTTCTGTATGGACTGACAGACAAGAAAGACTGCCTCCCATGGATTCATCATCCCCACCTCCTGCAGCATTTATCTTTCTCTAGAGAGGCTTCCTGCCCAAGTATTGATCTGGCCCAACCCAAATGAACTCATGGGATCTGACAAGATCACAGATTGTAGTAGCATGTTTGCTGTGATGGCTGGCGCTTGTTGGAAGAATCACCTAGTGGTTGGGGGGGTCAGTCCCTTCTTACTGTGGAGAGAGGTTGGTTGGGGAGCGTGGGCACTCCCACTCCACCAGGGTCCTGCCCATGGCTCTGTGAGGGTCTCCAAGGTCTCCCACCGAAGAGAATTTAAGGTTGCCCTCCCTGGGCCACTTCCCACTCCTAACGTTATGGTCCAAGTTCTGCAGTCTGTAGCAAAAAGGTACTAATTGCACCTTCAGGCTGTCTGGGCCCAGCAGGTAGGCTCCTGTTTTCCCAAAGAGGCGGATGCAGCATCCCTTCTCAGGCACTCCCTGTGCAAGTCCCTCTCTCTGCCTTATCAACCCCCTTCTGAGCCGACTGGCTTCCTTTTAAGCTCCACCTCCATCTGGAGCATGCTGTGCAGGTGTGGCTGGACAAGGCCATCTGAGCCCAAAGTTGCTCTCTACCCCCCTCAGTCCTGGTGCAGGGTTGCCATTTCATTTATTTTATTTGGCATACAAGTGGTGTGGAATTTTAGAAGCATCATATATTGGTGCATTTAAGGTAAATGTCACCTTAAGGTACATTTTGGTTTATTCAGGTTATGTTCTAGCATTAAAACTGTGTGTAAGGAAATTGTGTTTCAGCTAACTATACTCATTTCTCCAGTGTTTTTGGAGTGACAATCTCCCTGAAAATAAATGCTTCTATGCATTAGTTAAAATACATGATGAACCTATAGCCTTCCTTAAACGCTTTTCGGATAGCAAAAAACAATTGAGAAAATAACGAGGGGAGTGAGACTGTCACTTCCTAATAAATCTGGTTTTATGAGCAATTTCCTTTACAATGGATTCTGTCAATGTCCCCTATAGTACATTTCAACACAAAATGAATCAAATTCTGGTGTTTGATATTGTTAGAACAATACCCTGGATTCACCATCGAATTCACTCCATGTAGAAAGTAACAGTGTTGCCATTTAAGGAAAAAAGGCTTACGTGCAACATGAATATATAATAAAATGTTTTACATTAAAATATTTTTTGCTGTTGAATTTTTGCATAATGCAACAACTGAGAATCCCTTTAATTTTGCTATTTAAAAATCCATTTTCTAAACTCTATGGATAACCAGAAATAGGCAGTGGTTATTCCTTACAGTCATTATTTTGAAGATTATCCCAGGTTATTAGGTTTGATTAAAGGATTTCTCAGTTGGCTTGCTTGAGTGTTGAGGATTAAGCGCTAAGGAGCTTTCTCATGTTCTCTATCTTGGAGCTTATCATTTCAATACCACAGGGCTCTGATTATTTACAATTTTTGTAAACATACAGATTTTGTTCATTTACAGTTTTTAGATCAGTTAGAACTATTATGCCTGCTAGGTGATAGATTATCTGACAATTTTGTTATATGCTCGAGTTGTACTGTTCCTCCTTAGCCTGTGCAGTGTATTCCTTTAGTCGGTTAAAGCATCCAACTCATCTAGCTTATTATTACCTATGTTTAGCACTAAACTACAGTTCATGTGGGTAATTGGGTAATCTGACATGTCTGGTATCCATCGCCTCTTTGGGACCTAAAGTCCTTAGTGGGATGTCAGAATGTTTTGTCTCACAAGAGCATACTTTAGTTCTTATTGCAGCAATACATCCTTTTACCTTCCTGACTCAAGAGGAATAACACCCCCGAAGTGTTAAGTGTTGTCCAGCACTGAAGCATGTGCAGAGTTTCCAAGGCATGTGCAGAATGTGTGGCTATATAGGACCAGAGACTGTATTTTGGAGGCTTGCACCTGAAGACACCCATACACTTTGCAAGTGCATGGAGAAAGACAGGGTCAGATGTTTTTTCATTTTTTTGACACAGAAGGACTCTTTGTCCTCAAACTCCATCCAGCTCTAGCACTGATGCTCAGAAGGCTTGGGTGTCTGGGTGGGTTGCTTTCTTGTCCATGCCAAGGGAATCTTCCTGAAGTTGCTACATATCTGACTTTGCACAGGACCCTTCACTGTCTAGGGCCTGCCCTGTTCTATGTTGCCCTTTTGTGGAAAAATCCAGTCCCTCTCTCCACAGCAGAGCTACCATGGTCACCAGGCAGAAGAGCCAGTTTATTTCCACTAAATGGAGGGTGGAGATAGGAAAGAGGATGTGAGCATGTGTATAAGGAATGTGTACATCTTCTGTGCAGCATTGACATCTGCTCATTGAGGGCTCCCTTTGTGTCAATGCCCAGGTTCTGGCTGGGGGAGAGGATCAAGGGTGGGGTCAGAGGATCCACTATTCACCAATCATCTTCTTGCAGCGGATGTGCATTGGAGCCACCAGGGGCTACTGGAGGCATTGGGCTGAAGTATCCTCCACTGATCAGATCCATAGCTGTTCTGTGGTCTGTAGGGAGAAGATTCCTTCCCACATCCCATAACAGATTTAGATTAAATCTCAGGAGAAACTTCCTAACTGTATGAACAGTAGGACAATGGAACAGACTGCCTAGGGAGGTTGTGGAAGCTCCTGCACTGGAGGTTTTCAAAAGGAGGCTGGATTAGCCATCTGCTTGGATGGGTTAGACACAACAAATCCTGCATCTTGGCAGGGGGTTAGACTAAATGACTCTGGCTGTCCCTTCTAACCCTATGATTCTGATTCTATTCTATGATCCCCATCCCGCTGATGGAGATACCCACCTCGAAATCCACTTCCTGGGTTTTGCTGCTTTAGAAGCAGTACCTTCACTGTCACAGGGCAGAGCGCATGGCAGGTTGTGGGCAGCAGTGACTCTGTCTGGGCAGAGGGCCTGTAGAACTAGCACATGAGAGTGGGGACTCATAGGAATGACCATGCAGTCTGAGCAGGCCATGCTCTTCTCTCAGTTACACATCCGCAGACCTAATGACTTCAGTGGGGTAACAATGGAAATGGAAATCCATTATTGCCTATGAGTCTGTCTGTTTATCTTTAACTTTTGTGGCAGGCAGAAAGCCTGTGGCTGTGGGAGAAGGAGATAACATTTCACTGTAATAGAGACATACAGAAATAAGATGTCTGACCTTTTAAATGAGGAGGTTGTGTTGGTAGCTGGCTGCGGGATTGATGTATTTTATATACATTGAGGCATCATTGTGGCGGAGCACTGTGTCCATACAAAGTGACAGCAGATGCTGCAAACAGCACCATCTCTCAGCAGTCCAAGGGCTTAGCTGAGACTAGCAGCTGGATGAAGAGCAGCTGGATGAAGCTGAATCCAGAAGAGATGAAGATGACTCTGATCAGGAGAGAGAAGTACTTTGAAGAACATGTCACCTCTATAATATTGCTCTCCAAAGAGAGTCTCTGCCATCAGATCACTAGCGTCTAGATTTTGGATGTTCTCCTAGACACCTCACTGATTCTGGATACCCAAACAGCCATGGCCGTGAAAAACACCATTTCCCATTCATGGTGGGTAAGAAGGCTGCTCTCTACCCTGTTGAATTTGGTCTTATCCCCAATGATCCATGCATTTGTGAGGTCCAGGCTTTGAATATTGAAATTAATCCTTTGCATCTAAAAATCATAGAATGGTAAGACTGCAAGGGGACCTCACAATGTCATCTATTCCAGTCCCCTGTACATATGGGAGGATCAAGCATGATCTAAACCATCCCTGAGAGGTGTTTTTCTAACCTGTTCTTAAAAGTAATGGAGATTTCACAACCTCCCTAGGCAATTTATTCCAGTGCTTAACTACCCTGATAGTTAAGAAGTTTTTCATAATGTACAACCTAAACCATCCTTGCTACAATTTAAGCCCTTTGCTTCTTGTCCTATCTTCAGAGGTTAAAGAGAACACATTTTCTCCCTCCTTCTTGGAACAACCTTTTATGTATTTGAAAACTGCTATCATGTCCCCTCTGTCTTCTCTTCTCCAGACTAAACAAACCCAATTTTTTCAATCTTCCCTCATAGGTCATGTTTTCTAGACCTTTAATCATTTTTGTTGCTCTTCTCTGGGCTTTCCCCAATTTGTCCACATCTTTCTTGAAATGTGGTGTCCAGAATTAGACACAATACTCCAGTTGAGGCCTAATTACTTCTCGTGTCTTGATTATAACACTCCTGCTAAATACAGGATGCAGAATGATGTTTGCTTTTTTTGCAACAGTGTTACACTGTTGACTCATATTTAGCTTGTGATCCACTATGATGCCCAGATCCCTTTCTGCAGTAATCTTTCCAAGTAAGTCATTTTCCCATTTTGTGTGTGTACAACTGATTATTCCTTCCTAAGTGGAATACTTTGCATTTTTCCTTACTGAATATCATCCTATTTATTTCAGACCATTTCTCCATTTTGTCCAGATCATTTTGAGTTTTAATTCTATCCTCCAAAGCACTTGCAACCCTTCCCAGCATGGTATCATCCACAAACTTTATAAGTGTATTCTCTATGCCATTATCCAAATAATTAATGAAGATATTGAACAGCAGACCCAGAACTGATCTCTGTGGGACCCTACTTGATATGCCTTTCCAAATTGACTGTGAACCTCTACTAACTGTTAGAAGTTAAAGCTACAATTGGTTCAGCAGGAAAGGCTGTTGAAAGCACATCACCCCATGATCCATTCTTTTCAATGGCTCTATGTTAAACAGTAGGGTCAAAGTCAAGGTTTTGGTCTCTGTCTGCAAGTCCTAAATAGGATTGGCCCAGATTATCTGGGGGCCTCCCATGACAGCTGTATTCCAGCTGTCACCACAAGAGTGAGACTTGTGTGTACAGGACCCTTTCTCAGCAACCTGCCCAACAGTCTGGAAGGGATCAGGAAAACAGCGCCTGCAGAGCGACATGCAAACCCCACTTCTTCAACCTAACCTTTCCCCAGCATGATGACTGACCAAAACACCCCAAAAGCATCAGTGTGCTTTTTGGTATCTAACCCCTTCATGCACCCAGTGATGCAGAGGCATGCTCTTTAATTGTGTGGATGATGGTTGTTCTAAGGGTTAAACCTAGGTGTATGGAAACAGATAAATATGATGGTGGAGTCTTCATAATCACTAATTTCTTTAATTGTTACTATCCCATCTGACAGGATGTTTCCAATTTGGTCTTTTGACTTTGATATAAAAACTGGACAAACCTGGGAAAAGGAAATTAAAGATCTAAAAAATAGACCATCTGCCATCCTTTTCCTGCTATTCCCTGAGGTCAGTTCATAACTTGTACCAATTATTAATTTTGTGTTGCATCATGGTTGGCTTATCTTCTTCAAACAACTCATTTACAGTGGTTGCTGTTAAATCTTGTTACTAACTTTCTGGTGCTAGTTCTAATTTAAAAAGGCCTGAAGCCAGATTCAGCATAAAATAACCTCTGTTGCTGATAACTCATGGGAGCTCTGTATGCCTTCTGGACTGAATACCCAGAGGCTACTTATTACTCCAAAGGTGCATAAGGTGGCTGGTGCAAGAGGGGAAATAGCTTCTCTTTCTGGTGAAGGAGCAGTTTGTGAAGAAGCAGGGCACAAACTCAAAGTGGATGTGAGTTCTGTACTTAGATTCAGCAACCAAGTATCAAGTGTGAACTCCTCAAGCACATAGCCTTAACCTGGAGTCACAGAGAGTCCCTTTGGGTACTTCAGTCTACCTTGTCATCCAGGTAAGCTTGCCTTTGTGATAGATTGTCCCTTACTCCAAAAATCACAAGAATATTCAGTCCGAAAGGACCAGTCACTTAGCCTAGGTCAGTTGCACCTGAGCTGCTATACCAAATGCTTGTAGCCAATCCTATAAAAAATTAACTAAAGATTTATTAACTAAGAAAAAAAAAAAGAGTTATTTACAAGATTAAAGCAGGTAAACATACACATAAATGAATTAAAGTCTTAGGTTTCAAAAAGTAATACAAGCTTCTATGATAAGCAAGTTGTATGTGTCTTTGAGGGCTAACCCAGGCTGAACAGTTGGGGCTACCTTGCTTATGCTTAGAAATATTCACTCTTTAGAGTTCAAGCAGCACAGAGCTACAGTTCCTTCTTGTCAGGGATTTTTATTCCCTTCCCCCAGAGTTCAACCAGCATGTCTCCTTTTCATGGGTGCTGGGAGAAGCAATCAACAAAGTCTTTGTCCTTTGATGCTTTACAATGGCTCATTTGGTTTCAGTGGGCCTTCCTGGTGGGCAGGACCTAACACTTTCTGTAGGAAGCCAGTATTTTGCATTAATTATTGCTCCTTTCCTGTTTGATGACTTACACAATTACAGAGGTTTACAGTGCAAACACTTAACATAACCTTATAACATGGGTACAGATGTTATAAGTAAGATTAACACATGCTGCACCTACAAGCATTTCATAAAATCTAAACACTAAACACATTCTTATAAATCTAATACCTGTGTTAACAATACTACCACAGAGGTGAGCTGAACTGGTTTCCAACTATGCATTTGTTAGTGTTCAGTGAGGCCTAGGGGCCTTGGCATGGGCCGGCACACACACATGGCCTATTAGAACTAGTATATAAACAGACACACCAGCAAGAAGACTCACTTGTGCATGACGGTGACTCTAGTTGATAACTTTCACCCCCCATTGCCTTCTCGCCTCTTTGGCTTCCTGTGAACTGGAAGCCATTTTATTTGCAAAGGGAACCGCTAGGTTTCTGAGTGCTGTTCATCAGGGACCATTTATAGTACTTCCTTCCTCTTTGGTGCTCCTTGCAAGACCTCCCTTGCTTGCCTATACAGTAGCACAGGAATCACCACTTCAGGCCAGGGATGGGAGCATGAGCAAAATACCGGTTCTGTTTTGGGGTTGGCAGTGTAGCTGTACCTCCACATATTTGGGATGGGAGGCTCCACAATCTTACCTAGCAGAGACTGGAGGAGTGAGAAAATTACCATGGACCATAATTTCAAAGACCTTTTGGCTGAAACAACTGTTGTTTTTCTTTTGATCACCCAGGTGAATGTATTAAAATGTGAATTGTAGTCAGAGATTAAAATCCTTTCACCTGAAATAGCTTTAAAATAGAACCAGTTTATTAGCATCCGTAAAGACCAATGATGAGATATAATGATGATGAATCATTAATATATATTTTCTGCTGCTTTAAAACTTAAATCTGTGCCACAATGTGTTCTACTATTTTATAGCTATAATATGAAGCCCCTGGGGTTGTTCTCAGAAAAGGTGTTCCATAAATTTTATATAGCCTTGTGCAGCATTATATTTTATTGCAATAATCCAGCTTTTCAAAAAAGCTCCAAGGGATCATATTTTTTCTAGAGGCCACTATGGGGGGAAGACATCAGAACTTGTGTTGGCAATTTCTAGTGAATTGTTGTCTTCTCTATTCTCAGCGTTACTGAATATTATCCCTTTGAACTACGCAAGCCATCATGAAAGAGATATGAAAGGACTGTGGGGGATTTTTCCATAAATATTTTCCTTACACTGATCACATTTTATTTTGTTTTCCTTTCTCCAGCTTCCCTTTCCACAGCATCTTTTTAAACTTCCCCTCCTGTCCTTGAAGTTCTTACATAGTCCCCAAAACATAGTGTCTCCTCACATATTTAGGGATCTAACCTCAGAACACTCCTGTGAGGCAGTATCAGGACTCCAGCATTGAATTCAAGCCTGCAGACATCAGCCTTGCTCACTGCCTCATCATGGTGGTGTACTGAACTGCTACACTGATGAACAGCATTAGTGCTAAAGACCTATGGGCCCACAGAAACGATGTCGCAGGCCCCTGATTGGATGGATAAGCAGCACTTTTATTGGGTGCTTGTACTATATAAAGGCTCAACAGGAAGCAGTAGCTGTCTGAGCAATAGACTATTGTCTGCTGTCTGACTCTGCCTTGTTGCTCTGCCTGACTGTGCCTTCCCAATCTGCTGATCTGGCCCCCTTGGATTGGATCTTCTGGCTACTGACCCCTGTGAAAACTCTGACCTCTGCCCTAGACTGCCTCTGATACAGATTGACCTGCTGGCTACCCGACCACTTGTGCATCCTTGACTACTGCTCTGGACTGCCCCCTAGCTTGCTTTGCCACTGGGTATTACAGGTAGGGAAGTTCTATTACCTCTATTTTTACACTGGGAGGATTGAAGTGCAAAGGAATTTGAGGCAGGAAGTCTGAGGCAGAGCTTCCTTTTCCCCACCTTTTGTCTGTCTTGTCTATTTAAATTAGAATTTAGGAGGCCAGGGATTAATTCCCTGCTCCGCCACAGACTTCCTGTGTGACCTTAGCAAGTTGCTTGGGGTGGGATCCATGAAAGTATGTAGGTGCTACATCCCTGTTATAGGCTCTACAGGGATCCACAGAAGTCTTGCTGAACCTTTGGGCACCTAAACTCACTTGGCACCTAAGTGCCTATGTTTCAGCCTCTGGGCATGCACACTGCTGCCTCATTCTAGGTGTCAGGACACCTATCTTCTGCCTTTGCCCCAGAGAAATTCATGGAGCAGGGGAAAACAGGTGTTCATCTGCCTCAGTTGCGTGCAGGGATTGATCCGGTAGGCATGCTCTGAGGCCACCACCTGGACCAGGTCCCACGCAAACTCCGGTGGTGGTGGTGGTAGCAGCAGCAGGTAGTTTTAACTTTTAGCTCAGTGGTTAGAGCACTAACCTGGGATGTCAAAAACCCGGTTCAGTTTCCTCTTCTCTGTTACAGTGTGGAGAAATACTCAGGCTATGTCTACACTACAGACCTTACAATGAGACAGCAGTACCACTGCAGCTGTGCCACTGTTAAGGTCTCCTGTGTAGCTGTTCTATGCCAATGGGAGAGAGCTCTCTCATCGGCATAATTAAACCATCCCCAACGAGTGGTCGTAGCTATGTGTTTTTTTTCACACCCCTGACAGACCAAAGTTTCACCGACAAAAGTGCTAGTGGAGATGTAGCCTTCGATAGTCATTGGGCGAGAGACCAAGCGTGAGAGTGAGGATGACTTTATAGGCCAGTAGTTAAGGCAACCATCTGGGAGGTGGGAGGCCCCAGGTCCAGTCCCCTTGCTCCAACCACTCTTTCATTTTGTATCCAGAGTGCAACAGTTTCAATAGGAGAGACTAAGGGAACCATGCATCAGAATGTCCCATAACTCAGTGGTTAGTGCACCCTCCTGCGAAGTGGGAGACCCCTGTTCAAATTCTTTCTGCCACTAGCAGGGGGAAATTAAACCTACATGTAAGTGCTCTCCCCTCTGGGCTAAAAGTTATAAGGTGGATGGTGGCACTGGCTAACTTAAGCATCTCCCTGCCTAGCATGCTGGCATTTGTGGGTCTCAGTCTAAGGTGCTTGTCTCTCCACATTCATTGTATGGGAGCCTAGGTGCCTAACTTGGCTTTATGGATCTCATTGCTTACTTTTGTATATCATATTTTTTGATGCTTATCTTTCCCCATTCCTAGTACAGGGAGCCAAGGTGCCTAACTCAGCTTTGTGGGTCACGGCAGCATGCTTGGATTTTCTAGGCACCTAAAAGTTAGGTGGTATGATGCTCAGCATTGCAACATCTAAGTCCCTTGGTGGAGCCCACACTAAGGCTAGGTCTTCACTGATGGCAGCAAATTCACCGCCATCAGATTGACTTATCTGGATCGACTTAGCAGTCAGTGAAGTCCCGCTCAGTCGATCCAGAAATCGACACTTTAAGACCACGTCCTCAAGTGGCGCAGTGCAGCGAAGACGGAGCGCAGAACAGAAGCACAGAAGTCGACGGGAGTTACGCAAGTTTTTTGTGTAGTTTGTGTAACTCCGGTCGACTACCACCGAATCTCTGAGAGAAGTGTAGACAAGCCCTTAGTTTCTCTGACTCAGTTCCCAGTCTGTAAAATGGGGATAAGAGCATTTCTCTCATTCACTGAGGGTAATGACTGACTAGCCCTCTTGTTCATGTCTGAATGTCCTTGTCCACATGCTAGTATGGCCAGTAGGAAGAAAAGCCATTCCCCAAATATTAGTGTAAACCAAATCCCATTCACTGAAATGTTTAACAGAGATCAAAAGGGGCTACAGATATGGTCAAACTGCTATTGAAATTCAAACAAATTGAAATTCAAACAAATATTTGCACGCAGTGGGCCAGTTCTTCTTATGGACCATGTCCAGATGACTATGAGGTAGTAACTCTGAATTTTAGATCAGGTGCAAAGCAATACATTCTTCTCCATTAAAAAACTGGTTAAAACGTAGCCTAATTCAAAACATGAACACAAAACAAACAACAAATGCATTTGGAGGATGATTGTAAACAAACTAATTTGTTGCAATTCACCTTCCATGGTTTTTCACTTGAGCTGTTTTTGCTCTTGTCTTAAGTACAGCACTGTTCTAAATGCTTTAGTAAGCCTATTTATATTCATACTATCTGCAATGCTGGATTCTGTTCATCAGTATTTTCCATCCTGGTTGGCAATTTTAATCAGAGTGATGAAGCCAGATTAAAACTATTTAAATATGCTAATACTCTGACAGGCAATTGTATGGCTTCCTATAAATGATTCAAAATCAAACATAGCTTCCTGGGCCTTGAACAGCTGCACCTTGTTAGCTTTGATATTTCTGCTTGTCAAGTACATTATATTGCCATTTATTTCCTTTGCTGTCTGGCTTATCTTTCTGATTACTGTAGGTTTATTTCATATTCTTCACAAATGGTACCCCGGCCTCTCTGTCATCAGAAAGGTGGCTTTGTAAAACTGCATTGCAAATTGCACCTCATTGCATTTCTCATGCTTTACACACTGGAGATGCCTATCAGAAAAACCTGTGATTGTGTAACGGTTTGAAATTTATCAGTGAGAGCACTTAAAGTATAAATCAACCATTTCATATCCATTTTGCAGTTAGAAAGGCTGAAGATTTAAATTCAAGACGTAGGAGGTACTGAATAATTGAGCTGCAGCAATGGTAGTAGTATTATGGTAGCATCCAATCACGGACCAAGGTGCTACAGTGCTAGACACTACACCCTCAAAATGAAAAGAAAGTCCCTGCCCCAAAGAGTTTACAATCTAAGAAGAGGTGCCTTTGATGTATGATGTTTGTAATTTTGGCAAAGTGAGTAAAAGAGGAATAATGGTGGAAGGAGGGGAAGGAATATGGAAAGTACTAAACGGGGAGAGTAAAATTGATCAGATTCTGTTTTTTGCTTATTTTAAGTGTCTGCATCCAGTGCTCTGAGCACATGAACAGAATTTCTTCCTTCAATACTTTGCATATTTCTTTACTTCCATAAGACAATAACAGAAACTGCAACAATGGACATAGTGCTAAAAGCCTTTTTTGTTCCAGTTTTCACCAAAAAAAAGTTAACAGTGATAGGACAACTAACAGAGTGAACATCAGAGCAAACGGGGTAGGACCTGAGGCTCAAATACGAGAAAAACAAGCTAAAAATTACTTAAACAAGTTAGATGTCTTCAAGACAGCAAGGCCTGATGAAGTACATCCTAGAATACTTAAGGAATTGGCTGAACAAATCTCTAAGCCATTAGCAATTATCTTGGAGAACTCATGGAGGATGGGAAAGATTCAAGAGGACTGGAAAAGGGCAAATATAGTACCTATCTATAAAAAGGGGAATAGGGACAACCCAGGGAATTATAGACCAGTCACCTTAACTTTGGTACCCAGAAAGATAATGGTGTAAATAATCAAACAATCTGTAAGCACCTAGAAGAAAATAAGATGATAAATAACAGTCAACATGGATTTGTCAAGAACAAATTATGTCAACCCAACCTAATATCCTTCTTTGAAAGAGCAACAAGCCTTGTGGATGGGGGAAGCAGTAGATGTGATGTATCTCAACTTTAGTAAGGCTTTTGATACTGTCTCACATGACCTTCTCATAAACAAACTAGAGAAATATAGCCTAGATGAACCTACTATAAGGTGGGTGCACAACTAGTTAGGAAAGCATACTCAGAGAAGTTACCAATGATTCACAATCAAGCTGGCAGGGCATACTGAGTGGGGTCCTGCACAGATCTGTCTTGGTCTGGTTCTAGTCAATATCTTCATAAATGATTTGGATAATGGCATAGGGAGTACACTTATAAAGTTTGAGGATGATGCCAAACTGTAAGGGGTTGCAAGTGGTTTGGAGGACAGGATTAGAATTTTAAATGATCTGAAGAAATGATCTGAAATAGGATGAAATTCAGTAAGGACAAATACAAAGTATTACACTAAGGAAGGAATAATAAATTGCACAAATACACAATAGGAAATGGCTGCATAGGAAGAAGTACTGAAGAAAAGGATCTAGGGTTATAGTGGATCACAAACTAATTGAGTCAACAATGTAATAATGTCACAAAAAAAGTGAACATCATTCTGGGATGTATTAGGATCAATGTTGTAAGCAAGACACTAGAAGTAATTCTTCCATTCTACTCAGCACTGATAAAGCCTCAACTGGAGTATTGTGTCCAATTCTGGACCCGGCACTTTGGAAAAGATGTGGGTAAATCGGAGAAAGTCCAGAGGAGAGCTACAAAAATGATATAAGTTCTAGAAAGGACTTTTCTACAGGAAAGAATGAAAAACTAGGTTTGCTTAATCTGGAGGAGAGAAGGCTGAGAAGGGACATAACACCAGCCTTCAAATATGTAAAAGGTTATTATAAAGAGGAGCATGATAAATTATTCTCCTTGTCCACTGAGGACAGGACAAGGAGTAATTGGCATACACTGCAGCAAGTGAGACTTAGAATAAATATTAGGAAAAACTTCCTAACTGTCAGGGTAATTAAGCACTGAAGCAATTTACCTAAGGAGGATATGGAATCTCTGTCACTGGAGGCTTTTAAGAAAGGGTTAGACAAACACCTGTCAGGCATAGGAGGCATGAGCTTCTTGAATTTGGGGAGGCTGGGTCTCTGCAAAGCCCCACCCCCATTCTGTTACCTGCCTCTGTCCTGCCTCAGTCCCTACTCAGCCCGCTCCCACAAGGCCTTCTTGCCCGCACTGCTCGCCTTCTCAGCTCCCCTGTTTTCGCTCCGCTTCTTCCCACCCTGGCTTCGCCTCCTCCTCAGACTCTCCCCTCACACCCACCTCTTGCTCATGTAGGGAGAGGGAGGGAGGAGGTGGAGCCGGGATGGGAAGAGGCAGAGCGAGGGTGGGGCCTCAGGGTCAGAGGCTGAGGGGGACCTTCCATCAGCAGTGGCGGTTTGGGGAGGTTTAGCTTCTCCAAGCCTCTTATACCATGCACAGCTCTGATATTTGCACAAAGTTAATTGGCATTCTGTTAAATTAATCCTTCAGCCTTGGAAGTATGAAAAACAATTAGATAATGTTCACTGGATTTATTATGATTTTATGACATAGATCAGAAATCTGCTATATCTTAAGCACAAAAAGTGGATAATGTTTCTTTCTCCTCAGTAGAGGAGGTCCTCAGTAGAGGTCCAGTAGAGGCCTATGGTTCCTAATTCAGTTAACCTGAGCTATTGAGATTTCTCTTCACGTTATGGGGTTGGGTATTTTCTTATTATGTTTCACAGCAGTTAGTTAACATGGTTATAAACTTATCATGTGTTGTACATGGGATGGGCAAATGCTGTGGAATTAGATTTTTTTTTTGAGCTTCACTGACTTTTTCCATACTTTAAAGAGCCCTTAAGGTCAAATTCAAATGTAAAATATAGTTGGTTTTTTTAAAAATAGGTTAACTTGAGGCTATTGCCATGAATTTAACCCAGTTGAAATAGCGCTTGTAAACCAATTAACATTCCCTTGCTGTGCTCCCAACCCAGTTATTGCAACCCTGCTAATAATGTATGAAAATCTGAAAGTGAAATGAACTAAAAACTAAAGGGAAACTGACTAATCTGTTTTCATTATCCACTTTGTGAGAAATTCACACAAGAAAACAAGTGGCATAAATAGTGAAATGGGAATTTAGATTTAAAAAACTTTCAGTTTTAGTAACTTTAGAAGTTAATGGGGAAGGCCCTAGAACCTGCCCCATGGCCGTGTTCCTCAGTGGGGCAGCTGTTGGAAGGTCATAGGGATGATTGTGGTATCTGTGTACATGTGGCCATAGCTCTTCAGCTAGAATAGATGCAGCTACCTTCTCAGTGCTCTCTAAGGGAGATTCCAGCCACTAGATCTGAAAAGCCATTCTTCCAGCCCAAGCCCAACACTCCTTCCTTTCCAGCATATTCTGAGTCAGAGTTGGACCCACTTCCCTACCACAAAAGGGGTGCAAAGGTTTCGTCTCTAACCACCTGGGATCTGCATGGGGATACCAGAGGACAGTAATGATACATTTACTTTCAATATATTATTCCTCCAGTATATTACTTGATGTCTCTGTGTAGAGTACCAGGAGGATGTGGTTCTTGGAAAACAAAGAAGACAAAGTGGGAACTCAAGCTATGTGGAAGCCTGTTTGTATCTGTAGTAGTAGCTTTCTTTACTAAATGCCTCCTACTTAGGAAGAGCTGTGGTTCCATATGTGACAGCGGCCATGGCGGGGGTAGCTGTGACACATAAGGCCTTATTGTGCAGCTATCTACCAATGGATACATTTCCCATATAATGATTTAAGATCTTTAAGTTATTTCATATTTATTTTGGTAAAGGATTTCTGTTCTCATTCAATAAGCATCCAAATTTTGACACAAGCAATTCCAAAGCTATTAGAAATCAGATATGCCAAGTGCACCTGCATTCCCTTCCATTTATATTCCAGCATGTTCATTTCCATAGTATAACTGCATCTGACTGTGCTCTAGGTTTTGCTAATGGCTGCAGTTGGTTCACTAATCCAATCTGCTCCAAAATGGCACTTTCATATTTCACAGTAAATTCAGTGGCTCATGGTAGAACAGCTGGGGCATATTTCAACCTTTATATGAGCTTTTAGTCCTCCTGCTAGCAAAGTTATCAGTTTCCAGGATTTCTTCCACTTGTTCCTTCAAACCACAGAAAAGGGAGACTTACTCATGGATTATTTGTGCTTTTAATTCACAGAGTTCTTGATTTTGCAAATAGATGGCAATTAAGTGGCTTGAGGATTTTATGACAGATCTTTTCAGTACATTGTGCATTGCCCTCTGGGCTGCTCTCATTCACAGCAGCTTTACCCCTGTTACTCTGCAGCCTCTGTGCTCTTACCACTCTTCCCCCCCCCCCATGCACATACGACAGAACTGTGAGGAGGTGAGGTAGGGCTACGCATACGGATGGGCACTGTTCCAATGCTGGACACATTGAAGCACCTTTATGCTGCTGGAGTTGTGCAGTACTGGCTGAAATCCAGCACCATTTCTTTTAACGCAACAAGTTCAAACCGCTTACCTTTACTCTTAAGGCCCTGCATGGTCTTGCCTCTGGCCAGGTCTACACTTACTTGGAAATTCGACGGCAGTCAACGGGAGTAGCTTGCATAACTCCTGTCGACTTCATAATTCCTCTTCTATGCGGCATCTTCACTGAGCTGCGCCACTCGAGGGGGTGGTTTTAACGCATCTACTTCCGGATCGATTGAGCGGGTCTTCACTTACCACTCAGTCAATCCATGTAGATAGATCTGACGGCAGCGAATTTGCCGCTGTCAGTGAAGACATACCCTCTGCCTACATTCTGCTCCTATTTACTCTTACTTCTACTCTTGCGCTCAGGTTCCTCCCACCTTTCCTCCCTGTAGCTTTCTTTTCACATGCTCCATTTTGGTAAACTCTCTTTCATGTTGCCCATATGTTTGGAACAACTTGCTGCATTGTCAAGGACTCTTTCTCTCGTTTTCAAATGCCTCTTAAAATCCCATATCTTCTATAAAGCCTCCTTATACCAACATCACAATGTCTTCTTCACACCTTCCCTATCTCAGCTGCCCTGGGTTTTAGCTTTCGTATGAGTAAGATTGCAAGATTTGTTGTGGCAGGACTATGGGATAAAATTTTCAAAGTGACTCAGGAGTGTAGGCCCTATTTTCAAATGTAACTTAGGGAGTTACAAACAGTCTCACTGAAAGTCAATAGGTCTTAGGTTCTTAAGCACCGAAGTCACTTTTGAAAATTTTATCCTTTGTCTTATTTTGTAAAGCATCTTGTGCACTTATGATCCTTCATAAGAAACAGCAGTCATTATTCACAGCTACTGCATTTGGAAATACTATCCCATTTGGAATAGCTAGGGCATCCAGGCTCTTCCTTTATTCAGGGGAAGGGAAAATGCTAATAGTCTCTCACATGGCCACTCTGCCTGAATATCCTTAACCCATTATCATTTGTGCTTAATGCTTTGATTACACTGTGTTCTGGCAGCATTTTGGTTTCATTGTTGTATTTTTAAAAAATTAAGATTTTTTAAATCTGATTTTGGGTGGGGGGATGCCATGTTTTGTTTTTCTCTGAAAGAAACTCCAGACTCAATGGCTTGCTTCTCAGACTTTCACACTTCAAGACATTAATTCCCCAAATTAACTCACTGGTATAGTCAGATTAACATTTTCCAACATGGACCATATTAAGTCTGATAATGATTAATTGCAGAATGAGTTTTATTATAAAAATAGATAAATACAATACCCAGAAGTGAAAAAATAAATCAGGTTTGCTCCCCTAAAGGATTAGATGAATGCTATTAGCAGTGGAGGCAGGGAATTATACAACATGGATATTGAACGATAAATCTGAAACTGTTATAACTTTCTCCTTAACACTTTATTATTATTATGTTCTGTTATAACACCTAGGGACCACAACCAAGACTGAGGCTCCATTGTGTTAGGTGCTCTTCATACACAGAGGAAAGGACAGTCCCTGTCTCATATAGTTTAGAGTCTGAGGTCTCAATTCAGGATAGCAGTTCTATTGAGGACAACAGTTAGGAGAATGTGCTTAAGTGCTGTCCTAGATAGGGATGGAACACATACATAAGTGCATGGTTGGGTGGGGTTCCTGAATTAGGGCATTAGTAGATAAAACAGAAAAAGGGTGGGAGAAAAGAAGTAAGATTATCCCCATTTTGTGTCACTCAAATGCATGTCAGTGGATAGGAAGAACCTGACTGATGGAATGAATTCAAAAGCATGTGAGCTGAACATTTTTCAGCTTGTCAATGAAAAAAAACAATAACTTTATGGGGGGAAACAATGAAAACTAAATTTTTTCCACTTCATTTTTTTGCAGAATTTATAACACAATTGTTACTCAGCTCTAGACACAGCTACTGCTGAGCAAAACTTGTGTAAAGAAACAAATGACAAATCTAAGACCTGATCTCAAGTACTGATAATATAAAATGAAGAATTAAAAATCATTTAACTGTCCAGTGCTAATTTGTACTGACCCAAAGTTCTTTCTCTTCTGATCAATCCCTCCTAGTCATAGATCATATATGGATAAAGCACAAGAAAATGTACTCTAAGGAACAATCCTGGAACTGGGCAAGGGAGAAAAAGTAGATGACTTACTATTGCAGATCTTTGCCATCTCTCATTTAAATCTTTCCTTAACAGACTTCTTGACAAAGTTGGGTTCCAAGATAATTTGGTGTGCATGTGTCCTAAAGTATTGAATAAAATCCCTTGACATCTTGAATAAAATCGTGTGGCAGTGACCTGATCGTTTATGTATTGAAGGCTCCATGAGCTCTTTGTGTATGTGATACATTTCATTTCCCAATATCTTGGTGGTACAGTTTTTGGCAGAGGTTTTTCTATCTGTTGAACAGCTGACTGAGATGATTGCTTACGTCTCTTGCTAATCCTTAAATAAATTGATTTGCTGCCATTTACTTTTAAAACTAAGGGCCAAATTCAGTTTGCACACATGGGCCCTGATCCTGCAAGCAGTTATATATATGTTTAACTTTACATGACTAGTCTGATTGACTTCAGTGGAACAACTCACACACAATGTTAAACATGTGCATAAGTGTTTGCAAAATTGGGGCTACCTAGATCAGTGCAGAATTTGACTATTATTTTTTGCCACCTACTTGGAGATCACCTTTGGATAGAAATAATATTAGATGGTGTGACACCCTGTGTCTAACAATAATACCACAAACCCACCATATTCACCAATGTCATAATTATGATACGTTCTGTACAAAGTATACCTTGTTTGGTATTATTTTAAAAGTCCTGATCTGCTAAACATTAATATCCTGTTGGATTGTATGTTGCTACCATAGCACGTGAAGTTATAAAATATTGTTGTAAATGCTACTACAACATGTTGCAATGTGGGAAACTCCCAGAAACAACCTTTCAGGCACAACAACAGAGTAGCCAGATAGCATTAATGGCTCTCTCTCACCTATTCAAGAATAGACTACCAGGAATTGTTTATAGTGAATACTTCACTGTAGGAAGCATGTTTGCAATGGGGTTGATTGACCAATGAGAAGCAACTACCACATCACATGCATGGACTGTTCTAGCAAGCTGAAACAGACTATAAAAGGAGGGATGTGACATCATCCCTTGGCTTCTCTCTCTCTCCAACTCAACACCTGAAGGATCATCTGGAGGACAAAAGGACTTTGAAAGGAGGGAGGGGAGTCTCAGGCAGGGAAGGCTGCCCAGCCTATGTTTAACTGCTTTTACCAGCTAACAAGGGTGAGATATTGCTAATTCAAATATTGATAGCGTTATTCGAATAATCAATAATACAAGCACTTATGCCGGCAAAACTTATGTCACTCGGGAGTATTTTTTTTCCACACTCGTGAGCAACAAAAGTTTTGCCGGTATAAGTGCTAGTGTAGACAAGGCCCAGAGTGAGAGGCAACCCAGGTTGGTATTCATGTGATCTAGCTGGGTGTGGTGCTCTGCATGCCATTGGGCTGGGTGATAACAGCACCTGGAGGGGCTTGCTGCAGGTCACTAGTAAGGCATTGTGAGAGACAGCCCAGGCTGGAGGGTGAAGAGGGCATGGAGTTCCCACACTTTTCAGGTTGCACCCTGGAGGACCCCATCACAGATAGGTGCAGAGGGGAATCATATAAATGTAGGACTGGAAGGGGACCTCGATAGGTCTTCTAGTCCAGTCCCCTGCATTCAAGCCAGGATTAAGTATTAATAGACCATGCCTGACAGCCTGGGTGGTGGATATAAGAGGCTTGGGGAAGCTAAGCCTCCCCAAACAGTTGCCGGAAGCTCCTGCTTCATCTCTGTCCCCAAGGCCTGGCCTCACTCCACTTCTTCCTGCCTCTATTCTGCCTCCTCCCCCCCATCCCCACAGGAGCAAGTGGGGGTTAGGCAGAGAACTTGGGGGATGAGGCAAAGCAGGGGTGGGAAGACGCAGAGTGAGAGAGGGGGGCAGAAATGAGTGAGCAGTGAGGCGCCTCATGGGAGGAGGCCAAGCAGGGGTGGGGCTTGGAGTAGAGCAGGGGTGGAGCAGGGTGAGGTCTTGGGGGAGGAGGCAGAGCAGGGGTGGGACCTGTGCCAGAGTAGGGGTGTAGCAGCTGTCTCAGGATGGAGCCAGCCTTCTCAAATTCAAGAAGCATGTGCTTCTTATGGAGCCGTGTGATGTTTAAACGTTTTGTTGTGTGCAGGTTCATCTGAATGTTTTCTCTGAGTTTGTGTGTGTGTGTTTGCAACCCAAGTTTTGCTTTGAGTTTACAGTTCTCAGCCAAGACCGCTCAGTTTCACTTGGGTTAGATTTATAAATTTTAAGGCCAGAAGGGTAAGGTAATATTTCACTGGACCAACTTCTGTTGGTGAGAGAGACAAGCTTTTAAAGTTTTGCTTCAATTTCAGCCATTTTATGTGTTTTTTTCCCTTTTTTTGGTGGCTTTTTTAAAAAAATGGCCAGATTTAAAATTGAAATGCTATTTCCTATCAGTTGAAACACAAAGTTTGATTTTTTTTTTTTCAAAAGCAAACATTTGGAAACAGCTCAAGTGACACATTTTGAAAAGATTAAGTCAAAAATATTTTTTCCAACCAAAACTAGTCACTGAATTCAATCCAAATTTAGTGAATAGATTTGAACCCCCCAAAATGCATTTTTGTCAAAAAAAAACAAAAAACAAACACTTGCCAAAATTTTTTGCCCAGGGTAATGTGTAATCCCATTTAAATCAAGGGGTGGTTTCTTTGCCATGGGCCGCTCTTTGGTATATACAGAGGGCTATGGTATTTAATAGAAGAAGCAACTTATGGCCTTTCCATCAAGTGACAGATATGGTCTGTGAGACAGGTTCTTTTTTAGTTGTTGTGTGCATGAGAAATGCAACCCCCACTGGGTGGAAATACCCTTGAAGAACATGTTGAGAACTGAAGTGCTGAGCACTCTAGGCAGCTTTCCTTCTTTTTCCATGTTTCCAGTTTGAGCTTTTTTCACTGCTCCCTTTGCGCTGCTTACTGTAAGGAAATAATTAGAAAGGGGGAAAAAGGTAGCCTACCCAAAAATATCAAACCCATTTAAACACATAATATCATGGAAGTGAGCCATGACGTTGGGTGAGTAGAGGGATTTCATCTTTTTTCTAAAAATAATTGCTTCTGAATGGCTGGTAGCTTTGAAACTGGCAGGCCTCATATCTATCCCATTACGAATGCTCTGAGCCACCTAGGCCATCATCTCCTATTACATTTTGTTTTAAAGGGTGACTGTCAAATAATTAGGATCCTTAAGAAAAGCAGTACAATGTAGGATCCCATGCTCCATTCCCTTGGGCTTTGTATAGTTATTTACATCTGTGAGTGCAGATTGGGGGCAAAGTTTTACTCTTTTGATGTGGTAGCATTTGGGTTTCTGACTTCTGGTCCCACACTTCCCAGCCTTCATGGTCCCACAGCCTTCCAGTATACACACAACTATTGCCAGAACCACTGTTTGCTCTCACTTTGCCCTGGTGTAAACAAGGACACAAGATGCCAAGAAATGGAAAATTAGGCCCTTAAAGTGTATTGGAATGTATTAAATATAATGGTCCAGATCCTCAGCTGATGTAAATTATTGATGCGCAATCCTCAGATTGTGCAACAGGTTTAACAAAGGGGCAGGGTCACCTTTTTCATTATGGTCAGATGGAAGGGGGAATCTCCAAACTTTTTACTTGACGTAACATTCTTTGGCTGCCATCACTGCTGATGCAGGTAAGCAAACAAGGTTCTGGTTGTTTATTTCTATGTTAATTTTAACTTCAATTCGTAACAAATTGGTGAAAAAAATCAGTGGCAGACAAATGGAAAAAGATCAATTTAGTAGGAAACATAAAGCACCATTTATTCAAAAGCTCCTAAGAGGCTATTACAAACCATGAAGAGAAAAGGAAAATAAAGTTGAACTATGAAAAAGTTCTTGAGTATGTCCTTTCAAGTATTCCCCTCCCTAATTTAAAAGGCTAATGACTACATATGACTACTATAAAGAATGCTGCAAATTAGGCCTGTTTTTCTTTTGCTAGCAGAATAAGAGTCAGATTAAACCTGGCTGTTCTTTCCCTAGGGATGAGATGGGGCTAAATTACAAAGAAGGAAATTTATTGTCTATAACCTCTATGCTGGTTACATCTCCCTCCTAACAACAGTGAAAGAATCTATCTGGTCAAGTGGTTTAACTGACAGATTTACATTTTAAAAAGTTTTAATGTAATTATATTCCTCCCACAAGCCTCATATCATTCATCACCCTTACTGGGCCACGTTAGAGCTCCTGGTTAACTTTTCCTCTTCTCAGGTTTCAAGTATAGGTTTGTAGGTGATAACCTGCTTATGTGGGTCTCTGACTTCTGCTCCCCACTTCCCAGCCTTCTTGGTCCCACAGCCTTCCAGTATACACACACGTATAGCCAGAACCACTGTTTTCATAAACTGAATTGAAACTCATGGGTTGCAGAGGACAGACATTTATTTTTAAGCAGCTGTTGTCTCTCTATGAGAAAAAAAGTCTTCTCATTGACTTAGCTTTCTCTACCCTGCTCTTCCCCTTCCCTGTTCTCCATAGTCCCTCACTTGCCTCAAACTAGAATATGGCCATTCCTTATTTTTAATACAAGTCAAAGCTAGATTAAAGATGGACACTCTTTTCTTGCATAGCATCCTTGTGAGTGACTGAGAAAACCGGTCATGACCCACGGCTAGGGAACAGTTCCAATCATTGACCTTTCACTCCACACAAGTAGGAGTCATCTTGTGCCATTTAATCCTTTAGGGTGACATTCCCCAGTGTGCAGAAGGGAGTGTGTCAGGCCTATCAACCACTTGAGACCTTAAAATATCATTTAGGTAGTGTACAGGCTTCATACAGACTCTGTGCCCAGTGGGAATTTCACCTTTTGTCTTGTTGCTTTATGTTAGGTATGGGCAGGTCATCCCCCGTATTAAATATAGAAGGGCCTTGAGTTGAATACGTAAACTGACCTCTCAGAGTAGGGTTATTGTACTGTTATATTTTGATATACATCTGCAGGTCACCGTATCCCAGAACCACTGACCAAAATTTAGTAACAGTCTGTGACAGTGGTGGTATAATTTACTCGCCAAGTGGGTGTTGAGTGAGGGGGGGCATGTTATACCATGATAAAAGGTTATTTAATGGTAGACAAGATAAGAGAATTGGTGGTCAAAAAAACCCAAAACAAACCATAACAGGGATTTTATTTAAAATGAAACAAACAGAACTGGAATCCATCTCTCTACCATAACATTAAATATATGAAGAATATATATAATAAAAAAATAACAATTTGAACACACACATTAACTTATTACTAAATGTACTTTACCAAATATAATTCTCTAAATAAAAAATTATCTACCTCTGTATGTACAAGTTATTGTTATTATTAATTATTTATTATTAGTTCAAGGTTTCCCTTTCCCCAAATACCCCACTGGGTACTGTCTAACGCTCAAGTCAATCTTTGAACCTCAAGCATCTCTCGGGATGTCCTAAAGAAATGGACTCAACACCAGTATTGCTTGCTTGTGGAGATGCACATTAGACCAGAGCCACTGGCTCTGATGGACCTTTGGTTCTCCTGATCTCTGGGACAACATGAATCAGTGATAGGAGACGACTGGTTCCAATTCTTGAACATTCAGGAACATGCCAGCAAATATGGACTGACTTGACCAGCAAGCTTTAAACTGATGGGACCCTCTCTTGCATGTCTGTCTGTCCTGTCCAATCTCAACCTCTCCACTCACTCTTGGTTTCTCTCAGTCCTGGGTTCCCTCCATCCCTGTGGCTTCCCTCTCCCCTCACCCTGTTTCAGGTTACTCACAGACTTGCTGCTTCTCTCAGGCTCCCCACTGCCTGTTTCTGTCCCTTGGTCTTTCCTCTCTTCTCTTCTAAAGGGGAGGGGCCACCTCCTCTCACTTTCTCAGAGGGAGGGATACCTCTTTTCCATAGAACAACAATTCACCTGAACACCCCCTAAAACATATGTCCCCATACAAGTTCAAGTCCCTTTACCGCATTTACACAAACAATACGGTGGGGGAGGAATGGGGTGAGATTAAGTAAGGCAAGATATTGATGTTTGCTTTCTTACAATCTTTCTGGGATATATTAGCAGAACTGTTGGAAGCAAGACACGAGAAGTAATTCTTCTACTCTACTCTGATTAGGCCTCAACTGGAGTATTGTGTCCATTTCTGGGTGCCACATTTCAGGTAAAATATGGACAAATTGGAGAAAGCCCAGAGAACAAAAATGATTACAGATCTAGAAAACATGATCTATGGGGGAAGATTGAAAAAATGGGGTTTGTTTAGTCTGGAGAAGAGAAGACTGAGGGGGGACATAACAGTTTTCAAGTATATAAAAGGTTGCTACAAGGAGGAGGGATAAAATTGTCCTATCTTCAGAGGTTAAAGAGAACAAGAAGCAATGGGCTTAAATTGTAGCAAGGGAGGTTTAGGTTGGACATTAGGAAAAACTTAACTGTCAGGGTAATTAAGCACTGGAATAAATTGTCTATGGAGATCGTGGAATCTCTTTCATTGGAGATTTTTAAGAGCAAGTTAAACAAACATCTGTCAGGGATGGTATAGGTAATACTTAGGCCTGCCCTGAGTACAGGGGACTGGACTAGAAGACCTTTCGAGGTCCCTTCCAGTCCTACACGTCTATGATTGAGTATCAGAGAAAACTTCCTAAGGGTGAAATCTATTAAGAGAATAGAATAGTCTCTCAAGGGAAGAAATGATGGAAACCCAAATTGCTTGTGACATTTAAAAATAGGCTGTGCAAGATGCTAAAATATGATGATAAGGAACAATCCTGCCCTGGCAGGAAGATGAACTAGACTGTATACAGTAATAGGTTTTCCAACTCTAATTTACATTTAGCACAGGACTGTGCTATATTTGCCTTTTTATTATTTTTTTGGTCTCTACTGCTGCCTGATTGCATACTTCTGGTTCCAAATGAGGTGTGTGTTTTGGCCAGTAACTCTGGTGTTTGTAACTTTGAGGTTCTATGGTATCTACACCCCCGGCACATGTTGTCTACAATGCTTTGTGAACACAGAACAGACATCACACTCCTCTCAGCCCCATTTGCCAGCTCATCATGCCCACTTGGAAGAATGTGCAGCAAGATCGAAGTCTGTGAAATTGCTACATTTAGCTTGCAAGATACTTTACTATTTTGTACTCCTTTGGGTGACAGCAAACTGCAGAATGTGCAAACTCAGCAAAATACATCATGGGTTTGCACTGTTTACTTTTGATTTCCAAGATACCCTTGAGGGCAAACCATTGATTTGGTATTGGAGGGGAAGTATGCAAAGGTTGGCAGGAACAGGCAAAGGGTGGGGATTGCTGTGCTGCTCATGCACTCAAGTCAATAGGTCACAATTCCCAAAGAACTTCGGCCTTGAAATGTTTATCTCATCAGCACAGCACTCTGTGCAGGAAGTTCTAAAATCCTCACTGCAATTTGTGAGCCAGATGCTATTTTTAAAGCACTGCTCAACAGTTCTGATGGGCAAAGGCGTGTATAGAGTGCACTCCACAAAGTGCGTGCTTCAGTCATCCAAACCAAAAGTGGTAGGCAGGAGCTCAGCACCTTCAGACGTGACAAGGAAAACATTAGCACTTCTCCAGTCTAAAATGGCTAGCTGGTTAGTTGTAGAGCAGGGGTGTCAAACTCATTTGCTATGGCGGACCAGATTTGAATTAAATGTACTTCAAGTGGGCCATACATACCATACATCGAAATACTAGGCACTTTTGGAGCGCTGTGTCTCGTGCACACAGCGCTCCATGCGCTGCCGCCAGAATACACAGATCTCATGGCGGCGCGCGACGCCACGACATATTGCGGTGGCGTAGCCTCTGGCAGCAGTGCGCAATGCCACCAGAGAGTACGTCACAAGATCTTGCAACAGCGCACGCTGCCACCAGGGGCCAGACCACAAAGGTTGGCGGGCTGTATCTGGCCCGCAAGCTGGATGTTTGACACCCCTGTTAGAGCTAGAACGTACCATTTGTGAACAGTACAATCCCAGGAAGAGCTCTGGGAGGCCTCAGAGAACTGGCCCCTCTAAGGCACAATTTCCTCCTTGTTTCCTCCTTGCTCCCTGGGAGCTGGTGGGTGTTGTAATCTGCTTCTGCAAATTATGAAACACACTGCACCAGCTCAGCATATTGAGGGGGAGGAGCCACAGCTCTACCAGTTCCACTCCCCAGCTCAGTGCAGCAGGGGTAAGTGAGCTTGCAGCTTCTGCTTACTTCTGTGCTGTTAGTATCCTGCACAGAAATATAAGGAAGGGTCCAGTCCCCCTCTCTTCGCAGCCTGGCTGTGTAATCCAGGTCACAATGGCCTATTGTTATTACTGTTTGTGTGCAAATAGGTATTTTAAAGTGATTGTTACAGTCTTACTATACATGTAATATCAAATACATATGAAATCAAATATGAAGAGCTCAAAGGATTACCACAGTTCAAAGATATGATGGATTTGGACAATGAGCCTACATTAGAAGATTTGCAGAAACCCATTAAATCAATTCCTGGGAACAAAGCATCTGGCCCTGACTGCTTGCCTGCTGAAATTTACAAATGTGCCAACGATGAACTACTCTGAAAGCTCTATGAAGCTATACTACTCTATTGGAAAGAGTAAGCGGTACCACAAGATTTCAAAGACGCTCAGTTTGTACAATTACACAAAAATGAAGGGGATTAGAAGTGATTCTGACAACTACAGCAGTATCTCTCTGTTGAACATTTTCAGAAAAGTTATCCCTTGCATTATGCTCCCTAGGCTGCAATCTCTAGGAGAAATAAACTATCCTGAAAGTCACTGCGATTTTCATTCAGGACGCCCACCATTGATACGATATTTTCGGTCAAGCAACTACAAGAGAAGTATAGAGAAAAAACAAATATCACTGTGCCTAGCGTTCATTGATCTGACAAAGGCCTTCGATTTGGTCAACAGATAGGGTCTTTTTATTGTTCTGAAGAAACTGGGTTGTCCCCCGATATTGTTGATCATTCATTCATTACATCTAGGTATGAGGGTAACTGTATTGTATGGAAATGTAGAATCAAATGCTTTTGACATCAATAATGAGTGAAATGGGGTTGTGTCTTAGCCCCCATGCTCTTTAACATCTACTTTTCATTCCTGCTTTTTCATGCATTTAAGGACAGCAATTATAGCATTCATCTGTGAACCAGACTAGATGGACGCTTGTTCAGCAGCACAATGTTTAGAGTGAAAACTAAGGTGAAAGAACTGGTTCTGAGAGATTTCCTGTTTGAGGATGACATGGCCGTGGTTGCCCACAGTGAGTCTTCCCTACAAAATCTCTTGGTAAGAAGAGCCCTCAGGTTGACAATTAGTTTCAAGATGACTGTAATCATGTACCCTCCTGATATTACTCTGGAGGGTAAATCTCGTGGCCTCCTCAATAGCTTTTGCTACTTAGGTTCTATGATCAGCAGGAATCTTGAACTTTAGACTGAACTGATAACAGAACTGGAAAAGCAGCTAAGAATTTCGGTCTTTTATGCACCTGTGTGACACATACAGTTTGTTTTGGGAAATTAACCCTTCAGTAACCCTAGGTAATTTTAAAAGGAAGAAACCTTTTTGTGTTTTAAAATTGCTGAATAGTTTTTAGTAAAGTTAAATACTACTGAGAAATCTCTCCCTTCTCCTTCAGATTCATCCTTTTAACAGAACCCAAGCCAAACCTTTGTTACTTTCCACCAGGGAACCTACGTACCAGCTGCAGAAATAAAGGCCATTTGACGCTTTGATACAAAGCTTACTGAAGTAAATGGAGAGACTCTTATCAATTAAGGGGCTTTGGCTCAGGCCCTAATTTACAAACCCAGTCATCCCCATCATACAGCAATGTTCCATCCTTTTATCTAGTCTGCTTTCTCTAGATCTAAGAGGCCTCCTGTTCATGTCTGGTCAACACCTAAGACTTAAGTCAACCTGGCTACACTGCTCAGGGGTGTGTGAAAAATTCACCCCCCTGGCAGACCTAGTTAAGCTAACCTAAGCCCAATGTAGACCCCATTAGGTTGAGGGGAAAATTCTGTTTACCTAGCTATTACCTCTCAAGGAGTGGATTTACTAGCATGGAAAAACACTTTCTGTCGCTATAGCAAGTGCCTATGCTATAGCGGCTTAGCTGCAGCACTGCAGTGGTACAGCTCTAGGACTTGCAGGGTAGACATATCCTCAGACTGTCACATTCAGAGATGCAAATTCTCAGCCTGTTCTTCATCCACGTGCTTTCTTCACACTGAGATAGTAAGATAAGCCTTAGAAAGGCATCCCAGTTTTCTGCTGCAATATTTCCTACTGTGACCCTCTATCAATCATTCTCCCTTCTCAGCCTTTGGTACAAATAGTGTAATTGTTCTGGCATTCATGCTGATTGAAATTAAATATCAAACTGATTATTACAGATAATTATGCCCATGCTGCTCTGGCTTCATGGCTATTTTTAGCAAGCTAGCTAGTTCAAAGCTAGCTCAGGTATGTCTGCATATCATGCAGTCACACCTAATTGTTGGTCCCCTTGCTACTCTCTCTACATACATCTGTTATTGGATGCTTATCCTTCTCTTTCCTGCCCAGGATTACTAGCATAAACCTATTTCCTCTAATGGGTCTGTCCTCTTCTCCAGCTCATTTACACCCTCTTATACTCTGGCTCTAACTAACTATTACTAAACACTTTCAATGTCTCAAGCACTTAAACTTTTCCTAATTGCACAATTTTTTTGTAGCCACACTAAGATTCTTACTTTATTTCATCCTGCTTAATTCAGAGACTAAGAATGGACAATTCTATTTAAACTAAACACAGACAAAAGTGCTTTGGATTTGAAAACCCAATATTTCTGAACAGCTTGCATTAATGTATAAGGATTACTGTATCAAAATATAGATTAGTGTAGAAATTAGCATCGAACATATAGAAATTAGAGATGGCAAAGTCTTATTAGCTTCATTAGCCTTCTGGCTAACGTAGCACACTTCCCTGTGTTGTATTCTTACATACTTTCTTCAGTCTAGTTCTCAATGATTTAAGTGATGGGATTTCCACTAGTTCCCTTGGAAAAACTGATTGGATGTTTTCTTTTCCTCCTTTCTGTGGAAAGCCAGACCTGCTTCCACTTCCTCTACCACAAAAAAACCCAGCTGCTGGCACTGCTGCTTTTCCTGCAGAAATTCTACTCCACCATCCCAGCCTTCCCTCTTGACCAGAGGCTCTTCCACTGGTTCCACATTATTCATCACCTGCAGCACTGCTGCAGTTCAGTTATGTCAAACAATCTGGCTGCCAGCTCCCCTCTTGTTCTCTCACAGTTTTATAGTGCTGCTGCCAATCAGTCTAGTATCAGGAGAACATGCTGGGTTCCAACAAACAAAAGAAAATAAGCAACCCAAACAATATGAGAGGCAGATTTTGGGTTTGTGTGTGTGTGTGTGTGTGTGTGTGTGTGTGCGCGCGCGCGCACGCAAAACAGTGGTGTGTCCTGGTCTGCATTCTGTATGTTGTCTGTCTCATTTAGATAAGGTTCTCAGGGCTGGTGTCTTCCTTTGCTACCTGCTAGTTCTTGTGGTGCTTCATAGATGACGGTATTCAAACTTGATGCCATTTGGAGCTGTAGAGCGAGTGCATTGCAGGCTCCAGAACACGCAAGGTTTGAGAGCTGAGGCCTACCCAGGAGGGTGCTGGGCTCCCTGGGCTGGGTGTTCTGAATGAGTCTGCATGTGAGACAGGGAGCCTGAAAAGGTGCAGGGAGAGGAAGTGTTTGTCAGAGATGCTTGCACAGCATAGGAATGGAACCGGAGTCTTAACTGCAGACAGTCATGAGATGGCTGGGGAAGGTTGTCCGCTTAGTATAGACAGAGTAGGATGGACCAGACTTGCTGTCCCCTGCTAGTCAGTTTTAACTGGCCTTTACTTTACTCTCATTATTCTGCTGCCACATTCTCTGGATCTGTTCAGCAGGACCACTGGTTTGCTTCTAATAATACTGCTGGAACCAGCATAGTCTCAGCTGTTGGCCCATCACCCATGCCCTGCAAAGCCATTTACACCTTCAGACTATACTTTCTAACCTAGCACGTGGGGGCAAGACTCCAAACAAACAGATTCATGAGTGCAAACTATTGTCCCCTTTCTTTGCTGTGAAGTAATCCTGTTGCCTTTCTCCATGTCTCTCCTGTCATTTAGTCTCATGGGCTGGGGTGCATTTACGTGGCCTAGATAATGCTCCATCTTTTTCCTAAATACTCTTTTGTCACCGATATGGTTCTAGAGGTCAGAGACTGAAAAAACATTAGGCCTAATTTATCTCTGGTGAAACCCCAGTCAACTCCAGTAGCTTCACTGTAGTTACACCAGGGATAACTACGACCCAGTATGGTCCACACTTTCAAGAAGTACCCACTAGTTTTTGGGTAAATAATCTGAGACATCTAGGGGCTGATTTTCAGAAGTGCTGAGCATCCACAACTCTGCTTGAAGTCAGTGGGAGCTCTGGCTGCTCAGCACCTCTGAAAATCAGGCACTCAGTATGGCAGTCCAGCTCCCTTGAAGGAAGCCTCTTCCTTCCATATAGTTGCTAATATTGTTAATTCTTTGTCTAGTGCCAGCAGTGTGCTAAGTGCTTGTCTGTGCTTTGTCCAATCCAGCTTGATGCATCACAAACAAACAGGCTTACTTAGTAGTGAACACTGGTTTTACGGTTCAGTAAAACTGTCAGGCTCCTCCATCAAATCCCTCCTTAAAACTCTCCACTGCCCTCAGACCTAAAAAACCCTCCAAACCAAAGACAATCACCCAACAATGGTTAGGCCATTAGAGAGCTGCGATTGCTGCTTATCCCACTGCTCATAATCAATCGTTGCTACTTTGTGGGCCTCATTTGTTTGTTGTACACATCTGCTATCTCTCAGCTCATACTTAGATTGTAGACTTTTCAGTGCAGGGGGCATCTTGTTGGGTCTCTACAGTGCATAGCATGACAGTGCCTTGATGGGGATAAGTAGGACTGCTCAAACATTTTATACTGAAATTCTTTTTTAATTGAAAATCCAATTTTCTGTGAACTATTTTTTCTCTCCTTCTTAAAAAAGGGTCTGCTTTCTCTGTGGAAAAAAAAATGATTTATTTCATTGAAAAGCTGAACACCTGAAAACCAAAATACTTCAGTTTTGAAATGCCACCAATGCCTCATGCAAGTTATAGTTTGGGTGCCTTGCATCCCTATTCACCTCTATGGGCTGGGCTCCCAAAAGGGGAGATTGTGCATCAGAAAAGGATCATAGGAAAACCAAAAATATGGCCCATAGAGAAAAATATGAGAGTGTGAGTTGCCATGGCAGCATTTCCAAATAAATTTTGACTGACAAAAATTTTTTTGATTGGTATTCCTCCAAAAATCTGAAAGTTTCCAAGGAAAAATTAGATAATTATTTAATTCCCCCCCACCATCAAAATGTTTTGTGGGGAGGAGGGGGGGAAATCCTGATTTTTTTGGACCAGCTCTACCATCAGGCAGTACCACAGTACAAATAATGAATAATAATAAATGCTGTACTAACTTGGGTGACCATGCCATCCTTTACAATCTACATTTCCAACTCATCAACTGTTATCAATTCTGCTTCTAGACGGACTTGACACACTATCCCATAGACCCACCCTTTCCATGTTCACTCCTCCATCTTACGTTTAACGTATGATCCTTTTCTTTTCCCATATACCAGGCTATCCTGTCAGCTGACCTTCAAGATACACAACTGTTTTCGTGGACATACTCATTGACAGAGTGGTTCCCAACCTTTTTGAGTGAAAGCCCCGCTAGTTAACACTAGGTAAACCACATGCACCCCCACCTAAACACATAATGATGATAATAATAGCAACACTAAATTACATAACAATAATAATAATAAATGATCCTTACCTGAGTAAGGAGCTAAGTCTACCCTGGCGCAGCCACCACCATGTGCCCTGTGTGGCCCCATCTCTTCCCATCCCTCGTGAACTGAGGGTAATGGAGGGAGGCTCTGGCGGGTTGGTTGGGGCTGCTCCAGGCCCCCACCAGCATGGGGCTGCTCCTCTTTGGCCAGGTGCCTGGCCAGTGTGGGGCTGGGGGCAGCTGCTCCTTTGCTCCAACCAAAGTGGAGTTTGGGGCTGCTGCTCCGCTCTGGCTGGCATGGAACTCGGGGAGGGGCTGCGCCCAGCCAGTGTAGAACTTGGGGGGCTTCTGTTCTGCCCTGCCCCAGCCAGTGTGGAGCTCAAGGCTACTGCGCCTAGCATGGAGCTCAGGGGCCTAAATGACCTCACTATTTTACTGAAACTTCGTGGACCCTCTGTAATCTTTGGAGCCTCCCCAAGGGGGTCCCACCCTCCAGGTTAGGAACCATTGATCTGGAATAAATCACATAGCTCCATTGAAGTCAGTAGAGTTTTGACTAGCTGAGGACGTCATCCCAGTGCAGGAAAAAAAGCTTCCCCATCCCTCCTGTATTACTGCTAACTCCCCTCTGTCCCCCACCCAATCACACTTGCATTCGTTGATGTTTCTCTTATGTGCGGCTCAGCCCCTAATAAGAAGCTCAGTGAATGTAGAGGAAAAAAAAAGCCATTTTAAATGAATAACAGCAATCAGCAGCTGCTGTAGCAAATCAATCAGGAGGCACCGCACTCTTCCCACACAATTAGCTCCAGCTGTAGCAAGCCAGGCTAATAAGGATAATCGCCGTGGTAATAACAAAAATAAACAAACAGGTTGGAATCACAACAGCATCACTCCTCCCGAGAGCTGAACAGTGTTTAAAGTACAAATGCAGCCTTGTGCTCACCTTTCCAAACACAGCAGCACCTCCTCATTGCTCTTTCTCTGCCCTTTCCTTTCACTAGGCAGGGGTAGTTAAGGCAAGTCTTGGATCTTCTGCAAAGCTCATAATTTAGGCCTATATTTTTAAAAGTGGTCACTGATTTCGGGGGTCTCCATTTTTGCATGCCCAACTTTAGACAGGGAGCTTGATTTTAGAGGTGCTGTGGAGGCATCTGCAATCCTATGCCTTTGATCAGAGCTGTGGGTACTCAGTATGTTCTCAAAATCAAGCCTCAGGAATCTTATATTGGGCACCCAAATCAGTGGCTAGTTTTGAAAATTTGGACCTTCTTCCTCATTCTGGTTCACCCCCTACTCACACCTTCAGGCACCACTTCTTCTCACAAACCATTCACTCTTTAAATATTTTTGTCAGCAGCTTTTAGCAGGATCTAAATATAAGACCAGTCAAACAACCACCTCATCCAATAACATTAAAGATGGAGGAAAAATAGGGAAATGCCAGAAGGAGATTTTTGCTTGGGAAGTCTTATTTGGTACCACACTGGAATTACTCAAGGCCTGATTCTTCTTACACTGCCGAATCTCTGTGGAGTCCAAAGGTGTTATTCTCGATTTACACCAGTCTCAGTGAGATCAGAATTGGGCTTGTGGTTTCCAAATGATATCCAGTCTTCCCCCAAATGGATGCAGCCTTGTCGCGTCTTAGCAACATTGTGGCAAGCTATGCTTTGTGGGGTTTCTGGAGGAACCTCAAGGATCTCTCTTTCCCTCCTTTGCTCTCTCCATTACTCTCAAGTCATCCATCTCATGGTCACCTTCCCTCTAAGCACCAACCTTCACCAGGCCAGAAGAGTCATTCAACTTCAGACTGCAAAGTCCCTGAGTAGAGACCTTAGGCCATATTCATCCCTGGTGGAACCTCACTGATACCCATAGAATTACACCACGGTGAAGCTGCCCCACGGAGAGCTCCTCACTGTCTATACAATGCCATATAAAGCAGAGACACTTAAGAATAATAGCAGTAAGGCACAACCTCTCCTTAGGGGACTAGCATGCCAGTGTTTCTATAGTTGAGCTTCTGAAGCTACAGTAAGTGCTGGACAATCTGACCATGGGGTTATCCCTCCCAGAGATAAATTTGGAACATCAGGATTACTACTTGTGTCCTAATGTCACCTAGCGTTAAATAAAGCCCAGAGCCTCAAATCCATGGATTTCAGTGGAAGTTAAATACCTTTGAGAATCTGGATCTAAAAGCTGCTGCACAATGACAGGGTGTCCTGTGGTGATAATATGAGCCCTATAGTGAATCAGGAGGCCTCTGCCCTATCGTCCCTGGGAACAAGAGCTATGAGGCAGATGCACTCAAGACCATTGGGGCAGCCGGTTCAAGCTATTATGAAATAAAGCATGTTCCTAGCAATGGTCCAGATACATTTATATTGCACAACCACAGTCATTTCACAGCATAAATCAGTCCCTAATTTAGAAAATTAAATAAAATAAAATCAGTGGATAAAATTAATAGATTTTAAAAGGTGAATCTCATTAAAGTAAATTGAGTTCAATAAAGTCAAAGTGTGCTTTTCCCCCACATTAGCTCCCAAAATCTTGTTAATTCCTAGTCCTTGTCATTCACAACTGCTTCACAGACAGAGATCACTGACAAAAATTAGGCATGTGTTGCTGATGCAAAGGAAATCCCAGCAGAGATCTTATATAGCTGATGAAGAATTGCTGTGCTAGAGTTCTTGGAAATTGGCGAGAGAAAGAAAAGGGTAATTACTGAAGAAACCTCATTGTCATTAGTCAGTGATTATATAAAACTGCTCCTCTGTTAAAAGATAGCCCATTTGCTGAGAAGTATGTTTGAAATGTTTCCTTATAGAAGAAAACACTGAGTTTCTGACACAGCTCTCTATGAAGAGCTGAACTCCTGCTACAAGGAATGAAAAACATCTGGTCAGATCTTCAGCTGGTATCAATAGAGCTGTGGTGATCGGGATATAGCCCTTTTCCTTTTACATAGGAATAAATAAAGCCTAAACAGGTTGTTGATTAACAAAAACTATGAGACCCCAAACCTGCTTGTGTTTGCCAGAGTTTAGCACATCTCTCAATGACTGAGTGTGTTGTAGTTTTTCTGGAGTATGGCTCATTTTTATTTTGGGCAGGGGCTTGCATTCCTGTCTCTAGCTAGTGGGTTTAATGGTTTGTACTCAGTGCCACACATGAGGATGGACAGATTGCTCTCACTTGGTGCACTGGCCCATTCTTTAGACCCAAGAGGAAAGGGAGTGTGTATGTGGAACCATGGTCTTGTCTCCTATCTGCTCATTCTAAGTGATTTGCTCTCTAATAGCAGCAAGGATTAAGTAGGGACTACTGTTGTGTAATGAGAGGGGAGACTTTTTGCATGCTCCCCACAACTCTTGTGTATTCATGCAAGGGCCAGTCAGAATCTATCTCTCTGTGTGTACATGGCTTGAATTTTGGGAACGTCTTGCATAATGTGTGGGATAACTTTTGAATCCTGTTCTGATTCTGGTCTTGCCTGCAGCCAATGGGATACTGCCAGAGAGAAGACTACAAAATCTAACCATCTGTCAATTGCATCCACTAAATCATAGAGTGATTTGGGGGGGTTAGAATGTAGCTTGTAATTGCCACCCACATTGGAGAGGAGCATGAAGGGGTTTAATGTTCTGTGGCTGGGAAAAGGGTAGAAGAGGAAGGGCCAAGGCAGGTGGGATGTTCATCATTCGTCTCAAGTCCTGAGGAAGATTTGGTGGAGGAAGTTCTGGCAACAGTGCCTGGAGCTGCTCTTTCAAGAAGTCAGAGAGAGTCACAGAGGACCTTGGAATAGACAAAGAGACAAAGCACTGCTGAGGGGGATGGATGGACCAGGGGTTTGGGCGCTAGGTTAGGACTCGGGAGACAAAATTTCAATTCCCTACTCTGCCCCAGACTGGTGTGACCAAGTCACTGAGGGTTCAAAGGTATTTAAGCACCTAATGGGATTTTCAAAAGTAACTAGGGCCTAATTCCCATTTAAATCTATAGCAGTGAGGCACTAAGGTGCTTCTGAAAATCCCACTAGGCACCTGTCTGCACCTTTAGGCAGCTAAATATCCTTGAAAAGCTGACCCTTAGTCTCTTTGTGCCTCAGCTCCCATCAGTAAATTGGGGGTGATGGCACTTCCCTCCCTCACTGGGGTGCTGTGAGAACAAATATAGCAAAGATTGTGAGGCGCTCAGATACTGCAGTAATGGGGGTCAGATAGGTACCATAGAGATACCGGACGCTGATCTCCTTTGAATCTCTTCAGTACCACTGTCCAGTTCTTGGGGGAAGGATTCAAATCCAGGTGTGGGTTTCTGCCTGCCAAATTCCCTGTCTGCAGCAGAAGGTCACCTAGGCCAACGTAAAGATTTCTTCCTGTCCCACAAGCTCAGACTGGTATTTAAAGTGAAAGATTTCAGGCAACTCTACTTCACTGTTTCCTAATGCAGAGTTACAAATAGTAAAGCAGGTTTTGTTGAGGGTGCACTGCTGAGACACAATGCACTGAATTGGTTTGCCTGGGCTTTTGATAACATCTTCTAAGTAGGACACAGCTGGTCTACTTGCTTCATCAGGAGGCTAATAACTGGAGGATAACAGCTCTGTGGTAGGTGGGTTTTTTTATGCTCCTCTTCAAACATAAAGAAATCCTTGATGAGAACAGAGACTCAGCGCCTGTTGTTTTTACAACAGAGAGCTGATGGGCTTCGTGTTCCTGTAAGTTGTTACTACAAGGCTCTCACCTTCCTTTTTGCTCTCCTTGTGGCGAGCTCTCCAGAAGCCTTTTGGGAACCATCATTTCTCAAGCTTCCTGCAGAGCTGCCTCTGAGCATCCCTGAAAATTAGAACACAGCACAAAGTCGGAGTCTTTACGGGGACAGATCTCATGCTGCCTTCAAGCAAGTGAATTTTTCCTTTTTACACCTCTGTTCTGGTCATAGGTGGCGTGTGCCTCTGGCATATGGGGAGGCTGGCTCCTCCCCAAGGCCCTGCTTCTTTTCGGCCTCCTCCCCCCAAGGTTCTGCCCATGCTCCATCCCAGACCCAAACCCCCACTGCACCTCTTCCACCCAAAGCCCCTCCTGCCCTCATTTCTCGCCCCTTTTGGCCCCTCTTTCTCTCACTCCGCTACACTCCGCCTTCTTCTCTGAAGCCCTGCCCACACTGTTTGCTCCTCTTGGTTCCCCTCCCACACTGCTTGCTCTTTTCTGTGTTCATTCCTCCATTTTATGTTTAATCTATGCTCCTTTTCTTTTCCCATATGCCATGCAATGCTGTCAGCTTATTTTCAAGTTACGCAAATGTTTTCTTGGATATACTCATTGACAGAATTAAATGTAGTAGGTCAGAGCCTTAGCTCGAGTAAATCACATAGCTCCACTGAAATCAATAGAGTTTTGGCCAGCAGAACTGTCTGTTCTCTCCTTCCTCTCTTCTCTTTCCCCTTTTCAACTTGTTTACCCCTTATTTTGCTTTCTATTTTTATTTGTTTTTGTGTTCTCTCTCTCTCTCTCTCATTTTTTGCTCCCCCTGATTACTCTACTCACTAGTTCCCTCCACCCAGCACAGCGACCTAGAAAACCCACAAGCAAGAAAAAGCATTAGTAAAAGGAATTTTTTAAATACTGCATTTTCTTTGAGCATGTTGCAAGATCAGAATTGCATTTGTGCTATTGCAGAACATATGCAAGAAAGGACTTTGCACTTAGCTCAGCACCTCCGCTGTGCTTTGCTGTTAAATCACCACTTATTAGGTTGGCTCTACCCTCATGATTGTTATTCTTGAATTATGCAGAAATGGGATTTCTCCATGTAGCAAGGGGGAATGGCCTCCCCTCGAGACAGACAGGGAGGGAAGGCCCCTGATCCCAGGGAGGGAGGAGCCAGTGAAGCCATGCCTGCCCTGCCGGAAGCACAGGGGCGGGGCTCAGACAGGAACAGGAAGTATAAAGGATGGGACTCCCAGCCTAGGTGGGGGACAGCAGCTGAAGGACAAGGACATTGACATCTCTCCCCTGGAGCTGGGACTCAAACCAGACTGCTGCTCTGCGGAGAAGCTATCCGGGCTGCTTACCAACTGGGGCTCCGAGGCCCTGCCAGAGCTACCTGGGCCCCTACCCTGTGGAGGAGCTGCCAGGGTGGCCAACCAGCTGGAGCCCCACAGACCTGCCAGAGATACTTGGGCCCTGGGAGTTATCAGAGCTACTGGGCCCCTACCCTGCAGAGGAGCTGCCTGACCCTGAGAGCTCTAGGAACTACCTGGGCCCTGAAACCTAGGGGAGCTGCCATCCACAGGCAACCCCAAGGAGTTGCCACCGGTCAACGACGTTGAGGGGCTGAGGAGCCTCCCCTAGATGAGTACCTTGAAGAGACAAAGAGTAACTCTGAAAGCCAAGTACTCCAGGGAAAGCGGGGAAGGAAGGAGCCCAGAGAAGCCAGATGACAGTCTGGCTGTGTTGTGGCCTGCGGCTGAGCCAGGGAGTTTTGGCTGGAGCCCCACTGACTAGGACCCTGGGTTGGGACACAGTTGGGTGGGCCTGCGTCCCCCTCCCCACTTTCCACCCCAATCTCGGGGTGATGGGCCCCTTGGCCAGTGCAGCCACCAGAGCCTTAGACTGTTTTCTCACCCTACCTAGGGCTATAGACTATTTACTTTGCCTCCGCACCCTGCCTGAGGGCTGGACTTTAGACTGTGTGCTTGCCCTACCTCTGGCTAGAGACTGCTTTGCTGCCTCCCCTTGCCGGAGGCCCAGGGCATATAAACTGTTGGCTTGCCTGGACTTGGGCTATAGACTGCCTTGTCCGCCCTGCCCTGCCTGAGGGCCTGAGCCTCTAGACTGCTTGCTCACCCTGCCCTGCTTGAGGGCTGGGGCTGCAGACCATGATAAATTAATTTCCTGTATAAAGTTTGTGTACACAGGTGTGACCGCAAGGGGGCGTGGCCTCCCTCTGAGACAGACTGGGAGGGACAGGCCATAACCTTTACAGTCTATCAGAGGATAATGATGTTTCATGCTGAAAACTGTTTTCACAAATGAATGTATTTTTAAAAAATTATGGTTAAAATTTTGGTTAAAAATCATAGGAAATTTTGCAAAAAAATGGATCCATTTTGAGCCCTGCAAAACAAAAATAATTTTGATTTTTGTTTTTGGTCAAATCATTCCTTGGTTTTTGATCAGCCCTAATGACTATGCAAGGTGCAAGCAAATGTAGACTCAACCCTTATATGCCCACAGTGTGTGCATTGTATGCAAGACACAGAAGAAGACACAGTCCCTTCCTGGAGGAGTTTACATTGTAAAAGAGGCTGCCCAAAATACATTGAGGTACAGAGGAAAGTTCTATCTTAGATCAACTTTTTTTTGTAATCTGTCCTGTATATAGTGTCTCTATATATGCACACTGCAAAACTTAAACATAGATAATGTGCTGGTCAGTCTACATGCTTCTGTTATAATATATATGGAATACTTAATAAGTAATGCCATCCTGATCTCCTCTTTCACCCCAGGGCTGGCACTCTTGTTTGTTTGGCTCTTTCTTTAACTTCTCTCTTTAATTGTGTTGCTGTGTATTATTAGCAGGCACTAATGACTATGCAATAATGTGGTAGAATTTGTCAAGGGAGAATGCAATGGCTGGAAACATTTAAATGAGATGTGAGTTGTGCTAATTTACATTTCATTGTTTGTGCTGTGTGGGGCTGCAATTTTGTTAAGCAGACTTTCTGCCAGGGAATGTGTTATAGAAACTTCATCCCTGGGGGAGGAAGAGATTGCTATTTGTAAGTGCAACTAAAGGAAGAACTAGGAGTAAACAAGACTTATTTTATTTTTCCTAAGGTTGATTTTGTGTGAAATAAGAAAACCTGTACACTTTAATAAGGGCATTATGTTTTTTTTAATCAATATGACATGCTAGACTATGAATTTTTTAGGTGATAGTGCACCTCAGGTGGTTATTTATTTATTTCAGTTTCAACACACACAAAAATAATGCCTATTCTTGCCTTTGGGCATCCTGCCAGCAACTTAAAAATTCAATCAAACTAAGACAAAAACAGCCCTAACAAATGGAAAGAGGCCTTTCCAACCCCTAGAACAGCCGTCCACGATAAAAAACCTCTTCTCCTTTTCTTAGTTCCCACAGATCACCTCAACTTTTCAATGAAAACAACATAACACCCACCGGAGCCTATGCCTGAGACCCTGAATGCCTTCCCAAATACGTAGAATTTGCAGTGTGCCCTAAATATCAACAGATTCGGGCTACTTTAGAACCGAGTGCGGAGTGGATTCCAAAGCTGAGGAATTCTTTGAAAGAATGCCCTGGCAGCAGCTCCCTCCCTTACATACCAAGGGAGCTCCAGTGCCTCTGCTCATCTCAAATGGGGCAGTATGGCACAGCGCAGGGAGGGCGGATGGGGAGAGCTTTCAGTTTTGAAAGAGGTTGGATGAAGTATTCACAGTTTACAATGGTGAATTACTTTCTGTCCCAATAGTCACTAGAGAGAATGTTAAACAGCAAATGCTAAAGTTTAAACATTTTAAAATGTATAGGACTGGATATTTTGTACCAAAGAGTTTTAAAAGAATTAGCCATGGAGCTCTCTGAACCATGGATGTCAATATTTATCAAATGTTGGAACAGTGCAGTGATGCTTTCTGAGGGAGTCCAAAACTGTAGGTCGCCATGCCCCTGCCTCAGTGAAAGAGAGGTGCTAAACTAGACGACAGTTCCCTGTTCGCCACATCAGACAAACTTCTCAGGATTCTGTTAGCCCTTACTTTGACTTGCAGGTTAACACTTGCACTACCCCCGTTCCCAAACTTCCTAGAAGTGTCTCCCTGTACAGTCCAGCTTCTGTCACTGGACACGCACAGTAATTACCAAGTCTATTGCCTCCAAAGAGACAGTGTGTACACCAGCTTACTTGATTCAACTTAGAAGGCAAACTCTGCTTCATATCACAGTAGTGAGATAACAATATAGTAAAAGTTGAATAAGTTTATTAACAAAGAACAGAGATTCACAGAGTCAAGTGAGTACTGAGTAAGAATAATAGGAATAGTTACAAATAAAACTAAAGTATAACATGCATCTAAGAGACTAATCATAACTTTTAATGGGCTAAAACCTTTGTCTAAGAGAAGTTTCTCACCTAAAGCAATCTCTTAGTCTGACCAGCCCCCAGGGCCAAGATACAACTTTCATGGATGCAAAAAGTGCTGTACTTTTCTGCTCCCTGAGTGATGGATAAGAAAGGGGTTATTTCCCCTTCTTATTGTCCAGAAAACCTTTGAAATGGATCCTTTTGAAATGTACCTCGAGATAAGATTCTTCTCCCCCACTGCTTGTACCCTGGCATGCTGAAGACATGCTGCTTTCTCATCCTCTGGTTATCTTGTTCTTCCCATTTACATCACATATAAATGACCTTCTATTGTGTTTGGTTTATCCTGCTTACTTTACAGCTGAGATCTTAGCAGAGAAGTGAATGAACATTTCTTTGTCTGGGAGAAATTAGTTTAGCAACCCTACCTGGTTATAGTTTAAACATATTTTTAGTACTTGCATATAACCTCTTGAATAACAGCAGTACACACAATACTTCAGATGACCACTATGATATATGCTTTCATTCACTATCCTTCATGACATGCTTTATAACTAAATACTATGACAGCAGTGTATTAGGTGTAATGAGTTCATCAGGTCTGATGAGGGTTGCTGACGCAGAGTAATGAACCACCTGTGGGCTTCTGTGTCACAACTGCAAAAGTCACAACCTCCTAACCAGATGGGGATGACCCTCTAATAGCAGCTGGAAGTCGAGCAAGATGCCCTTCCCTTCCTTCCCCCAGAAATCACAGCTCACCTGAAATGGTGAACTATCTTTGCCATTGTGATGTTCCCCTCTGTAATCTGGACTGGTGAATCACTCTGTGACCCCAATCCCCCACTCTTGGAGCCCATCTTACTCTGCTTTGCTGTGTGAACCCTCACTCCTGGGCATCTCACACACAGCCACCAGCAAACAAGTTGCCCCCAACTCAGTGAGTGAGTGCCTCTAGCCAGTCACTCATGGGATTACGCAATGGTATGACCCCAGCTAATACCCCCAGTCCCAGATGCAACCCTAGGAACTGCCATTTTAAAATGTTCAGTGCTGCCTACTGAACACTGCATATGTTCATCAATTTATCAAAGAAATTGATATGCACCAGCCTTTTTAACTTCAAATGGAGTCTCTAACATCTTAAACCAAATGCACTGCTTTAGATAAAACAAACAAACAAATGGATTAACTACAGAAAGATTTTAAGTGATTATAAATCAGATGAAAGCAGGTCAGATTTGATCAAGAGAAAATAAAAGGCAAATCACATCCTAAACTAAGCTTAACATTTTCAGCAACCTTACAAAGTCAGATGATTCTCACCACTGGCGGGCTGGTCTGCCTCCAGCCAGACCCTCCCCCTGTGATCAGCACTTCAGTTGCTTGGTGGCATTTGTGGATGGAGATGGAAGAGAGAGAGCTTGCAAAATGTGTCTCCTTTTAAAAATGTTTCTTCTTCCCGCTGGGGATTTGCTTCCCTCCCTTCAGGGTCAGGTGAGAAACAATGTCATTGTATGGCTTCCTCCATACCTGAGTCAGTGAGCATCCCCTGATCGATGCTTAGGCTAGTCCACTGATTCTGGAAGAGCTGGTTTATTTTATGCATGCCTTAGTGAGGCGCAGACTGCCTCTCTGCTCTTGAAGGGTTTTGTCTGAATTTGTGTCAAGCTATGAAACACACATTTGGGAACATTATATAGCGAAGCCTCATAACCATACATATTACATTGCAAACAACTATTACTATAACAATCATGTTCAGTATGTCATGAGCATTCCAAAAACATCTTACATGACATACTTTGCATTAAACAATGCACAATTACACGATAAGGGTGATCATGGAGGGTGCAGTGTTTCACAGCCATATCCTCCAGTTGTTCCCCCTCAAGCTACCAACATCATCTCAGTCTTCTCAACCAGCTGCCTCCCATCCATGCCCCAATCATTGCCAGATGCTGTGAAGCATACTCCTCTGTGTCCTCTGGGTTGGGATAAAATGTAAAAATACCACTGATTATCATGCTGAAAACACTCCCCATCCTCATGGTCGCTCTTTATCCTGTCCAGTGACTCCATACACACATTAACATGGATTGAGGTGGGAGATGCTATCAGAGACAAGGCTCCTACATGTCCTGCAGCATCTGAATAAGCAAACCAGCTCCCCTCACTCTTTATGCTGGCCTGTGCAGCAATGAATCGCCATGCTGGTCAGCACCTTCTCCATTAATGTGGGCAAATCATTTCTCCTCCTTTAATAGTAATACTTATCTAGCTTCACAAGCTTGCTGTGAAGATCAGTTGGTAAATGTCTATTGAATGCTCTTAACATGCAAAGCCCAATATAAGTGATAAATATAACTTTGATAGATAAGGGAATGAAAAGGCCTTTATTATTTGCTGAAATGCTGTATCATTAAAACAAACATCCACTGCCCACTCCCCCACCCTCCTCCCTCTCACTCTTCAAATGAGACCAGAGACTCTGATTTCAATATAGAAATCTTACCAGCCATTCTAGCTTTACAGTGGGCTTTTCAAATTGGCTGTTCTCTCTAAATACATAAGAAGGGGAGGAAGGAGCATTTTCCAAGTAAATAACAAAGGACTTTTCAGGGCAATGTTCTTTTGTATTTACATTTAAAACACTGGCATTGAACTCTCCTTTTCTGTATCTTTCCGTTTCATTCTCTGTATTCTGAGTGAATTCTTTGGAGCTGGTGACATCTCTCCCTGAGTTCATGCTTTATTTGTATGACTCTGCTTTGCTTTTATTTATGTTTCTGCTGTGTGTGCTTCAGAGGAAGGATGTGCCACCTTTGTAGTAGGATGCACAATTTCCTTTTCAAAATTTTAAAATATGGTTCTCTCCTGTTTTTATTCTTTAAACATAGTCGGATACCCATATGTGGGATTTGCCAGGCAGAGATATTAGGCGCTTTTGTATTTTTTGACAGTGCTTTTGTGCTACCTGTCAGTTAACCACATTATGTTAGGGTTTTTTAAGATTGTTACAACACGAACATACATAAAATATTACAAAATAACCCAAACATAGCACGTTGTGTAGTAGGGAAATTTCAGGCATACACTGAAGATGTCATTTCTGCAAGTCCAGGGACTGCTTTTGTATGTGGAAGAAATTACATATTTCATGATGATTTTTATATAGTGTGTAAACTGTCTTGATTTATCCTGACATAGTCAGTGAAAACAAGAAGTTTCTATGCCCTAGTATGCCAAAGCCACTTAAAAAACTCTTACTTGCAACTGTAAGTATTTTAACCTTGTCTTTTTATTAGTGGATAGTAAGTGGATTAATATAAGCAGCTTCCTGAATTAAATGCTGAATTCAAGCCATCATCCTGCTCCCACTGAAGCTGATTGGAGGGTTGTTGTGTCAGTGGGGGCAGGATCATGCCCCCATTCATTACAGCCTTATTCTGTAATGTGCTGAACATTGTCCACTCCATTTGAAATTAAAAGGCCACTGTCTCTGCCGGGTGTGTAGAGGGAATGAACAAAAGACCTTTCACTACCCATCCTGCACAAGGGCTAGTTGTAGCACCTGTGCTCCCTCCATGTGCTCCCAGAGGTGCTCACTTCCTCAAAGAGTGTGGAGAGGAGGGATAGTGTTGGTCCTGCCCCATTTTACCCCAGCCTGTGGAGTGGGCTGGATGCACCAGGAAAGGAGATTGCCAAGGTTCTGCAAGATGTACAGTCCCCCTGCATCCTGGAGAGTTGCTGAGGCCCAATGCTTTCCTCTGGCACCCCCCAGCATGGAGCCAAATGGTACAGTTAAGGCAAAGGTGTTGGCAGAGCTCAGCACTTTGCAGACTCAGGCCCAACTACACTCTCTCCTTGGAGACCTGTAAAGCAGATATAGACGAGCCAAACTAAAATAAGGATCTGCAGGGCAGAAGGATTAAGTATTATTATTGTCCCAAATAATCTTCAGAACATTTTGAGGCTTAAAATTAGATACAAATACAAAGTACACCCTCCAAAGTTGAAACACCTCTTGGATAATAATGATGAACAACTTTCAGGGTGCCAGGTAGCAGGACTACAGAATATCATATGGACTGTCTCCACTAATGCAACAAAAGGTTAATAAATTCATAGATTCCAAGGACAAAAGAAACACTGTGATCATCTAGTCTGTCTCCTGTCTAGCACAGGCCATAGCGCTTCCTCAAAACAATTACTAGAGCAGATCTTTTAGAAAAACATCTAATCTTGATTTAAAAATTGTTAGTGATGGCGAATCCACCATGACCTTTGATAAGTTGTTCAATGGTTAGCTACTTTCACAGTTAAAAACGTATGCCTTATTTCCTGTCTGAATTTGTCTAGCTTCTATTGCCAGTCATTGGATTGTGCTATATCGTTCTTTGCTAGATCGAAGTGCCCACGATTAAATACTTGTTCCCCATGTAGATACATATAGACTGTGATCAAGTCACCTCTTAATCTTCTCTTTGTTAAACTAAGTAGATTGTGATCCTTGCATCGTTCAGTATAAAGCATGTTTTCTAATCCTTTAATCATTCTTATGGCTCTTCTCTGAACCTTCTCCAGTTTATCAACACCCTTCTTGAATTGTGGGCACCAAACTGGACACAGTATTCCAGCAGTAGTTGCACCAGTGCCAAGTACAAAGGAAAAATAATTGCATCATTTAAAAATAGGAGGCGAAAGGGAAATACGCAGAGAAATAAGTACAGTCAGCAGAGATTCAGGCTTACCAAATTATCCGATCGTACACAGCATGTCTCATCTGGAGAGAATTGAAGTGGAAGGTGATAACTGGATTCTATTGCACCTCAGAAATTAATGCTGAACTAAAAGAGCACTGAGACAGATCTTCACAATGTATAACTTGGCATAGCTCCACTGTCTTTTAGGCAATGTAGCTTCATTGGTTTTTACCAATTATGGATCTAGCCTGCTGATTGTTGCTGGAGAAACTATAGGCAGGGAGAACCATACATTCTGGGAATGTTCATAATCAAGTGCACAAAATGGCAACAGAAACTCAGTACCTATTGGTAGTCCGCACGCCCAAACCCATCAAATGATACCTTAGAAACTAGTTTTCTTCTGAAAAGCGACTATGCCAAATATGCCAGTATGCCTAAATATGCCTTCTCACTCAACACATCTGCTCCCTGTGGGTATGTCTATGCTGCAGTAGGAAAGTGTAACCTCCCTGCTTGGGGAGATGTATGTGCTAAAAATAGCAATGTGGCTGTGGCGGTTTGGGCTAGCTGCCCAAGTTCAATCTGATCTGAGGCCCTATATACATCCTTGTGGGACTAGGCTGAGCCACCACCTGTGCTGCCATGGCCACATTGTTATTTTTAGCATTCTAACTTGAACACAGACCGTAAGTGTACATCTATCCGAGCTCAGAATTACACTTCCCAGCTCCAGCGTAGACATACCCTGTGTGTATTTAGAGGCAGATCTGCTGACTTCAGTGATGCTCATTACACCCGGTAGTTCTGCAGAGCTAACATTGCTGAGAGAAAATTATCTGGATTCTGCTTCATTTTGTGTGCCATCAACTAGTCAGTTATACCTGTGCAGGTGTGCAGCCCCATCAAAGTCTAATAGGCTTGTACAGGTGTAATTGAGGGTCTATTTTTGACCTGCAGAAACTATATGGCTGGGGCTGGTTTTTGAGAAGAAAAGAGTCCAGCTTGTCTCTCAGATTCCATAGTTTTAGGGTATGTTGACCACTTGAATTTTTGGGCACATGTTAACTAACACAATTATAAGTTGGAAGGACCCTAGATGAGACTTTACAAGCGTGTCAATATGACTAAACATTCAAATGTAGATATATTCTTACTTGTGCTATTATCTGGAAATAATAGCTACATACCACTTATCTACATTACAGATGCCTGACCGGTATAGCTATAACAGCATAGCTATGATGGCAGAGCCCCCCACTGCAGATCGATAGAAGGAGTTTTACCGCTGGTACCAGCAGCTCCCCAGAGGATATTGTTTATGTTGACAGGAGCCCTCCTCTGTTGACATAACTGTGTCTGCACTGGGGGGTTTGCTGACATAACTATATCAGCTAGGGAGTGTGTTTTTTCTCCACGCCCCTGACCAACACAGCTATGTCCACAAGCCTTTGTAGTACAGACCTGGACATAGTAAAAACAGAGCCCCGCAATAACATTCTAATTGTCACTTTTCAGGGTAGTCTCACAGTTTAAGCCTTAGATCCGCATGATATCAAGAAAACATCTAATGTGAATCTTCATACCAGCCACACAGAAATGCATGTCCCGAGTCTGGCTCAAACCAGACCTCCCATTACTGATCCTGATGGCCAATTCTAGTTACAAAAACTGAAGGAAAGTCAAGGAGTAAAATGAATCATTATCCAAATCAGATGAATCCAAGTTTAGTTTCATACCTATCACCTCCCAGCAATTAATTGTTCATAAGATCACTGCTGCTTGACCTATCCTCTAGAAACAGAGAAAAAACGAAGACAGAAAACAAGCTGTCAATAGGACAAACGTAATCCATTCATACAGCCATATTGGATAATAATGCCAATCTAAACTCAATAGGATTGAATTATATTATACTTGAATAAATGTCCAATTCCTACCAATATGTCAAACTAAAAAGCAAAGAGATGGGCAACTCTCCAAAGATTTCCAATTTGGCTTGAAAAAGTACCTGAGAGTTCTGATGATTATCCCCAAAGCTTATCTGAACAACAATGCAGACCTGCAATATGGGCTATAAATTAGATGACAACAGCCTTTCTTGTATGATTTCTGGTACTCCCTGATTCAAGTCAGGCCACAACTATTTCACCACATCTTGGTTGGATCCCAGCAGGGCAAAGGCAAGAGAAAAATAATATTGAAATTAAAAAAAAGTTAGGCAAACTTTTTCAAACCTCCAGGTAGATTCGGGGCTGATTTGGAGTGACTTGTGGGGGAACTGTTCTATATTTTCTCTGAGCTATATTGCCTATATCAAACACATGCCTGCTCACAAACTTACCAGAGAAAATAACTTGTCTATCTTCCAGTTCTTACTGTAACTAACATCTTCCTCCAAGCTAAACCCTGCAGACCGTCCTGGAGGAAGTTGGGGAGAGGGAGGGAGGAACACACAAAAACCCCAAAACCAACCCACACTGACTGGGCTAAGGGAATAGTCCTAGGGGAGGAGTGAAGCCCAACTTGAAAGGTTGCCTACTTGTCCAGGTTGCTATTACAGGCCATGTGGAAAAGCAGTAGATGTGCTGCTATTTCCTTGCTGGAAATGTATTTTGGCCCCATGAATCTATGCAGTAAATGGACCCATTGATCATGTCCTTGATATATCCTGAGACTCATGACAGGGGAAAATTAAATGGGGCTCAATACCACAGATCAGGGGCTGCAGAAAAGTATTAATACTGCAGGCTGTATTATTTTTTCTGCCTTCCTGATGGGAGAATGATGCTTGACTGCCCCGTGATCCTACCGCTGGCCTACATGCTCTTCCCTCTGCTGAATGGAGCCCAGGGCTGTGGAGAGCTCTCTGTGCATTCGAGGGGAAGGGAGGAATGTTTCTGTGGAGATGGCTGTGACCCCTTTTCCCATGCAGTAAGGAGGGGAGAGCTACCTGTTATTTTAAAGCACATGGCCCAGTATGATTTGATGGGTTATTTCAGTTGAGATCAGGCCAGCGTCTGTTGATCTCAAAGAACATCCAGGCACCTGTGGAGAGGGTAAGTTCATTAAGCAGGAGAGAGCATGGCAATGCAATGACATGATAGGTGTAAAAAGAGCATTTTGCAATCTGTTCAATGTTTAACAAGAAACCAGTGAAGCCAATTCAAAATGAGGGCGATACTGTGAAACAGCCTCGCCTGCGTAATCATCCTGGCAGCAGTATTCTCTCTGACCTGCCAGAAGCTTTAAAACCTTGTCCAAAGGGCAGCTGGCAAAGAGCTGCAGTAATCAAGCTTAAAAATCACAATAGTTGCACAATCTTATTTCCTTCCTGTGCTGCATTATAACCTTTCAGATCTCAGGAATATTTCTTACATTTCAAAAAAGGCTGTGAGCCCTGACTAATGTTTCAGAAGTATGTGAATGTCTATTTGATATTATCATCGTCTATATTACAGGAGTGCCTAGAGGCACCAACTGTGATGCTGCACAGACATACAATAAGAGACAGTCCCTGTCCTGAAGAGAGAACACTTTAAGAAACAAGACATCGGTACTGTCATGTTCAAAAATCATGAGTCAGCCCCCCAAAATCGTATGATTGGTTTAAAAATCCTGAGATTTTAAAAAATAACATTTAAAAAAAAATTAATCTACAGGCATCGTAACCTTTACGGTTCATATTTGCGAGCTTTCCTCTTCAGCCATGAGGGATAGAAACTTAGTTTTAAAAAAATGAATACAGAGACTCTCAGCTATTCACATACCCCCAGGAGCTGGGATTTTAAGAAGAGCACCAAATGTCTCAAGATTAGTCATAACTTTGTGTGGGATGGAGACACTGAGATGAAGTGTGAGAGGAAAGCAGTATGAATATTACTCTAATTTTTAAGATGGGACAGCTTAGCCAGAGAGTTCATACAGCCGAGGAATTCTGCAAAAGTTAGAAGTGGGCCAGATGAACTGGGTACAGCACTGCTTTATTTGGAAGAGGAATGGAACTGATACATAAGGGGTAGGAAGAAGTGCCAATGGAAATGAAACATGCATGGATTTGCGGGCTATGACAGCACAAGTATTTTTCACACAGGATGCTTAGCTCAGCCCTCAGGCAAGCTGGTGAAATTTTGCTAGGCCTGCTTCTCACTTTTCTGCCACATCGTGCTCCTTCTGGGTCTCCAGGATGGCTGGGAGCAAAAAGAAGGGGCTAGAGCAGGCTCTAGTAACTGGAAGTGGATACTACAGCTCTTGCTCGCATTCCATGTAGATGATCAAGGATCCAGCTGGAGTGGGGGAATGCGTGATAGGACTGTCAAATGCGCCAGTGCCACATGAAATACATAACATTTGGCAGCCATGAAAGCATGAGAGGGAGTCTCCTACTGACTTCTTTCCAATGGACATAACAGGTAGAAAGTTCTTTTTTGTGGCCTTTCAGTTGCAAATTTACTGGCAAAAAGGGGGACTTTAACTCTCCTTTCATAATCAATCTCGTTGAAGAGACAACCACTTCTTCAAACTATCCCTTCTCCCACAGGGTGATACATATCCAGAGCTACACCTGCACTGCTAAATAGTGACCCTGTTTTGGAGAGGAAGATTGTTTTTACTTTTTACGGGGTTTCTCCAGTACTAAATATCACCTTAGGTTTGCATCATTCTTTAAGGGATGATGACACTTTAAAAATGCCTAAGAATGAGATATGGGAAATCCTTGATGGGCAGAGCCCTCTTCACATCACAAAAAACAACAAAGTTCCTTTAGCAATTTGAGCAATTTTCAAAGGGCTACTCTCCAGATTATCTGAAATCTTTAAATGGGGCAAACTTTATTGATTTGAACTCTCTGAAGGATAAGACCTGCTAACATGACGTGTTTGAAGAGAATCATTCTAACCATGGATCGCCTTTGAAGTCATAGGGAAGCAAGAATTGCTAATTACCTGGAAGGTCCCATTCAATCAGAATCTTCTCAGCTCTTCCTACTGAAGCATAGTATTTCTTTGGTTCCTTTAAAAGTATAACATAAGAATATGAAATTTTGGGCCCCAATTCAGCAAGGTAGTTAAACAGGTGCCTAATTTAAGCACATGAGTAGTCTCATTGAAGTCAGTTGGACACCTCATGTTTAGTTCCCTGCTGAATCAGGGCCTCATTCAGCAGATTCACAAATATTTAGCTTAATTACATATGTGTGCAATCATTACAAAAAAAATCTGACAGATGCAACACTGAATTTTCCATAAAGTTATTACCACCTACTCCCATCCCTGGTAGAAGCTTTTCTCTTGAGACTTGAAGTAAAGTGCGTGGGTTTGTGTAGCTTCTTTTGATAATGTTTTATTATCTATAATACAGCAGACCTAGGTGAATACAGCAGAAAAGTATTTGTTGCAAATAATTTTGCACAGAATTCCCCCACTTATTTCATTGGTATTTGGAACTTCTTTTATCTGTGGATTTGTGAGTATTCAGGGAGTGGGTTATATTCACTATAATGTTCTTGGAAAGCAGAAACACTTTGATTGGTAGTGTGCATAAATATTCACAAGAGCTGCCTCATCTGACGTGCTCCTGTGGCCTTTTTGAAGGAAAGTAGTAAAGTTAATTGCATATACTATTTATAAATAGCAATGCAATAAACTTGGGATAAGGAAGAGGCAGACATTGCCTGCTGCAAGGTCTGTTCTTTATTAATTTCTAGATGGGCTGATTCTTAACTTACATGGAGGACGTCTGGCCAAGACTGGCTGTCATAGGAAACCCAATCTTTACATACAGTCAGATGCCATAGGCACAGTTCTCTGGAAGCCATAGCAAGCCATAAAGGTTTTAGAGAATAATAAAAATAATACTTAATATCTAGGTCTTGTCTATTCTTGAAATGCTTCCGTGTAGACACTACCTATGCTGATGGGAGGGGATCTCCTATTGATGTAGGTAATCCACCTCCTGGAGAGGTGGTAGCTAGGTCGATGGAAAAATACTTCCATTCACCTAATGCTATCTACATATGTGGCACTTGCACTCACATCTGGCCCTTTCAGTTCTATAGCATAAGGATTGATAGTGCTAGTAGGGTTTTTTAAATCTTGGCTAATGCAGATGGCAGACGCTGTTCTTTTTCATATAAATGTCTAATCCTTTAATGATTCTCACTAAGCTGTGTGCTAGGTGACCCTGGATTCCCTGGCCCTTTGAGTTATCAGCAATTTTAAGTAAAATAATTAGCTTTACTGCAAGGAGCAAAATGACTTTTCTGCATTCAAGAGACTATAAATGAACCAAAGTATTAAACACACTTCATCTCAGCAGCTCCTCAGATGCAATTACAGTCTCTAAGATCTTGTAACACCTGCACCTTTTAATATGAAATCCAGTTGAAAATCAGAAAGTAATATGGCAGAGATGATCATACATTATAACAGGCATTTTAGAGTGCGCATAACCTTGGTCCAGTATACAGTACATCAACTATACTGTTCTTATTTTTTCCACTATATGAAAATTGCATTAAAAATCTCTGTTAAAAGAATGTTAAGGTTGCAAAGTCAAGTGCTCCAAGATTTGGAAATTCTAACATTAAGGTTGCCTTAATTCCCCCCCATCTCCTGGTGTATATGGATTATGGTTAGGGCTCTGAGAAAATCATGAATTTTTAATAAAAAAGAATCATGGGAGTGTCAAACAAATTTCACAGGCTATGCATGGAATACAGTCAGCCAAAGGTCACTGCTGCATTGCTTTGCATAAAACCAGCCGCTAGGTCCCCCATGAACAACTGTGATTTTTCCAACAGTGGGGAGTTGGAAATGGGCATCTGTGTGCAGCTCTCGGGTCTTGTGCATGGTGCAGCTCATAGCCCTCCGACCCCAAACTGCTGCCCCATATGATGCTGCCCACAGATTAAGGGGGACATTCACACAGTCCCAGAATCCGGCACTTCTAGGAACAGCGTGAGCCTGCCCCTGCCAGCACGACTCTCCCCCACCAACATAACCTCATACAGGGGGTGCCATTTTCAAGCGCATGCCACCCTACCCCCACTGGCCTGCCTCTCAGTGCAAAGGCTGTAAGAGTTGTTTGAGTTTTTTTTAAACATAGGCTAAACAATATATTTTTTCTCTGACCTCATTCTTCAGAACAGCTGAATCATTTTAGCTGAACCTTTAAAGGAGCAGTGAGAGGCGGAAACATCTTTGGTTTACATGCACGATTAGAGTTTTAAAAGTTAGATGACCTGTTTAGGCCCTGATTTAGCAAAGTCCTTAAACATCTGTCTAATTTACACATGTAAGTAGTCCCAATGAAACTACGTATGTGCTTAAAGTAAGACACTTGCTTAAGTATCTTGTTGATTTGCTGCCATAAAGTGGAATGTTTGATAGTTTCACATGCAATGAATTGATCCTTTGACTAACACTGGAGGTTGGTTTCACAGGTGAAAATGTGTGCCATCTGTATCTAGTTCCAGTTAGCTCCTGAATGTCATTTCAGAACCATCTTCCAAAGAGGTTTGAGTATGTCACTGGAACAACAATAATTTTATAACACAATGCACACTGTCGTGTGACTGGTCTCTGACTGATATTTCTGTTTCAAGTGTGATTAGCTATTCAAAAGCAGATGTGGTGAATACTTAAAATGTATTTTAAAAAATCTCGCCCTCATTTCTTTGCTAACAGAATGCCTGAATTCTGAAATAATGAGCGTAAGTGTATTCTTTCATATGGTAAAATAATGATTTAATGTTTATAGTTTCATTCCATCATTAATGGCAACTACCTTTTTAGTGGTTGACTCATTAGTCCCAGTGAAGCGAGATATAGGAATACAACACGCAGACCTGTCTCTTTTTGCTGTGAGCTATCTGAGTGTAAAAGCATAGAGGCAACTGGGTGTGGTGTTCTCTGTCGGGTATGCAAAGAGCAATTTCAGGCTGATACAGGCAAAGCTCAGCACAGCTCCAAGTGGGTTCATGAGAGTGGGAGTCTCTCCTTGGGCTTGCCCAGCAGAGTTGATGTCTATGGTCCACTGGAGTTCTGACTTGGGTTGCAGCTGTAGTAATATATGGGGGCTTACACTGCAAGTCCTCCTACTACCAGATGGTGATGCCAGGGATCTAGGATTATTATTTGCTTATGGTAAAGGCCTACTTCATTCGTGAAATTGCAGAAATTGAGGATCCCGCAATATTAGGCTTCCACCACAATTTTAATTTTAATTAGCTTGCTTTGAACGGTCCACAACTGTGCATACATTTTGAGTATGCAGTCAGTACTGCACTGTAGTCAGTACTGCACTGCACATTCAATGCCTGTAAAATGTAAAAGGCTAAAGTGATTGGACTCAATTTCTACAGCAGTTGTGTTAAGACTTCTGATCTTCTGAATTTTACATTGTACTGGTCACTTTTTTTTTACATAAATGTAATACAATTGCAGCAAAATGTCTGGTTACTAAAAAATTTTAGGTGGTTTAACATAATACTTGAGTGTTTATATCTTTCCAGCAATTTTTTTTTTAAACAAATAGGTCTACTCTGGCTTTTCCAAATCACCGCCATTAATAAAGAGCCATTATTACTTTTCCATGATTTTCCACATCTTGTCCACAACTCAGCTGCAATTATTTGAAGATCCCATGATCCACGTAGCGCCTTACTTATGGTAGCACCCACAGGGTGCCAGGCGCCTTTCAGACATTCAAGGAGGGATGGCCCTTGCCCAGAGGCGTTCACAATCTAAGGACAGACAGCTGCCCTAGTGCCTTAGTTCCCCGTTTGCAAGATGGAAATAGTAGCACTTCCCTGCCTCTTGTGGGGGTTCTGAGGATAAATACATTAAAGACTGTGAGGTGTTCAGGTTGTGTAAGTACCTAAGATAAATAGGTGAGTTTTGACCCCACACAGGGTGTGTAGATGAGTTTTGAATGTGGTAGGAAAGTCATCTCCTCACACCACCCCAACACATATTAAAAGTAGCCATTCTCCCTCAGCCACTTCAGCATGCAATAATCAGTGTGCAGTGACCAACGCTACCTTATTTCAAATTCATCTTGAATAACTTGCTAGCAAAGTGCTCACCTTTCAAATTCTCTCAACCATCATTACCCAAGTACCTTCTTTGTACTTAACAAGCACAAGATTCAACAAGCAGACCATGTAATTGATCACTAGTGCAACACCCTCCAGAGAATTCTTTCATGATACTCCAAGGCATTTTAAACAAACACCATTTCCTTATTCCTTTAAATGTTCTGCTAGGGCAGCAGTAGCAAGGGACTAACAGTGTAAATATCATTCTAAGGACAGTTTGCAGTGGATTAGTCAAATTCTGCTCTCAATAACACCTATGTCAACCCAAACTGAGCTAAGAGACCCTGTCTATACTTACCTCTGGGATTTGGTGGCAGTTGACGGGAGTTACACCAGCTACGCAAAAAACTTGCGTAACTCCCGTCAACTTCTCTGCTCCTCTTCTGCATGCCGTCTTCACTGCACTGCACCAATGGGAACCGCGTTCCCCTCAACGCAGTGCTACGCCACTTGTGAAGGTGGTCTTAGTATGTCGATTTCTGGATTGACTGAGAGGGTCTTCACTGACTGCTCAGTCGATCCAGATAAATCAATCTGACGGCGGCGACTTTGCTGCCGTCAGTGTAGCCGTAGCCCTACTTTGGGTGTGTGGCCAGGTAACTGAGAGTGAAATTTGGCCCAGTTACTTGTTTCCTTTTTTCAGTCTAATCCTAGTGTAGCATTGTCCTTTATGCTGCAGTATAAGCAGTTTTTATCCTCAGAGGGTCTCAAAGCATTGAACAAATTTTAGTTAAAAGCCCCACAACAGCCCTTTGAAGCAGGCAGCAGTAGTGCATCTATTTTATAGAGGGGAAAACTGAGACACAGAGACTTTAAATGATTTACCCAAAGTGCCTCAGTGGCACATTGAGGATGGGAGTGCTTTAACCAGTGGAGAGCCCTGCTTTACTGCACAAGGTGTTTTTCTCTCTCCCAGGCACTATGACATCTATGTTATTCGCATGCTAATGGGTGATGATACTGTGACACCTCACAATTGCTCCTAAGGTCCCATGTATAGGTTGAAAAGGAGAAGGGACAAATTTGATCAGTACAGGACTCTATGTACCATACAAAGGCTCTTGGGAGCTCATCACTGCACTGAGAGAGTTGGAATGAAATGATTAGAGCTAGGTTAGAGGTGGTCTGTCTACACCTGCCAACACACATAGGGTCAGGAACCTCTTTTAGTCACTATGTGAAAAGCCAAAGACAGATTGCAACTGGTAGCAAATGGGAGTTAATAACAAGGCTTATACAGGGAGATAATTTAGGGCCTGCTTCTGCTTTCATTAAAGTGAATAGCAATGTTCCCACTGATTTCATTGGTGCCTTGGTGCTAATATAATCCCCAGCATGCACTTTGCAGATGCTTGAAGGAACAAGAGAACTTTAGAGGAAGATCAGCTACAAATTAGCTGAAAGCATTCAGTTTGGAAGAGACCAAACTCTCCTTCATTTTGTTCAAAATTGACCCCTTCAAATATTGGCTCCCTCAGTTTTGCACTCACAACAACAATCACAGTGTGGCCCATAATGTGGGAGAGGTTGTTCTTTAGTATTTCCTGGCCACTCAGAAACAAGAGGTACAGGAAATCTCCTGCGAGACCCCCTTTTCCTGAGATGTGACACTTGATTTTGTACACCTGAGAATTCAGATAAGCATTTTAATATGTGGATGCTTGTTTTCAAATCAGTATTGAATCTCGAGTGGCGTAACCAGAGGAATCTTGAGTAAGAATATAGATGTTATTTTACCTCTGTATTTTGCGCGGGTGTGACCGCTGCTGGAATACTCTGTCCAGTTCTGGTACCCACAATTCAAGAAGATGTTGATAAATTGGACAGGGTTCAAAGAAAAGCTACTAGAATGATTAAAGGTCTAGAAAGCATGCCTTACAGTGATAGACTCCAGGAACTCAATCTATTTAGTTTAACGAACAGAAGGTTAAGGGGGGACTTGACTGCAATCTATTAGTATCTTCATGGGGAACAAATATTTAATAATGGGCTTGTCAATCTAACAGAGAAAGATATAACATGATCCAATGGCTGGAAGATGAAGCTAGATAAATTTAGACTGGAAATAAGGCATACATTTTTAACAGTGAGAGTAATTAACCATTGGAACATTTTACCTAGTGTTGTGGTAGATTCTTCATCACTGAAAATTTTAAATCAAGATTGGATGTTTTCCTAAAAGATTTGCTCTAGGAATTATTTTGGTGAAGTTCTATGGCCTGTGTTATATAGGAGGTCAGACTAAATGATCACAGATGATCTTCATGCACTGGAATCTATTTTTCTACAAATGTGACCAGGGCCAGATTTAGGGGCAGGCGACCCAGCGACTATCTGGGGTGCTGGGCTTGGAGGGCACCAGAATCAGGGTGCTGTTTTTGTTGTTAGCGACAAAAGGGAAAATAGAATATTTGAAGTAAAATGTTTCAGATATTCCGTATGTGGATTCATTTTTCATTAACCTCCTATGATGTTCTGGACCTTTGTAGAATCTCATGGAACCTTCCAGACTCTCTGAGAACTACCTTTTCCTGAAACCTCCTAGAATGTTGTCAGCCATGCCCTCGTGGGTATATGGGGGCGGGGTGTCGCCAGCCAGTCAGTGAGATATAAGAATGAACTGAAATGCAGCGCCATGAAAAGACCTGGGTTGTTTTTTGTTTTTTTTTGTATGACCTTAGTAAGCTTCTGGTGGACAGGAAAACACTCTTGAACAATTGTATGGATCTTCACTGGATGCTGACACATGGGAAATGTTCGGATGTCAATGATAAAGACCTCTGTGTTGAATTAGACAACATCCGTCAGATTTTGCCACACAGGAAGCATTCTCCACTCCAAGTTCTCCAATTCATTTAATGAGCTTAGGCGCATTAAAACATATCTTCAATTTACAATGGCTAATGAGAGACTGACATCGCTCACTATTTTATTGCTTGAAAATGCCAGTGGCCAGTCTTTGGATCTCTCTGATGCTGCGCTTCAGTTTGTGAGGGCAAAGGCGAGAAAAGCGACCTTTTGAACTAAAGGACTAGAGTTAATGTTCTAAGGCTGTAGTCAGAGATCCTTTGACTAGAGTGTCTCTGCATGTATGTTCTGTATCTGTCTTTATCACCCCTGTTCCTTCTGGGTGGAACGGGGTCTGTATTTGTAAGTAAATAGATAGAAGAAATGTAAATGGATTGTTTAAGTGATAAAAAAACATATATAAGTGACCTTTGCAACACCATGAAGCTGATTTATCAGACTTCCTGGTATCATGAATAAACCTCTCCAGTATTGTCTGTGCTGCCTGATTCTTGGAGAAAGAATCCTTTGTGCTTTACAACCCAATGTTGGTGCACAATTCAATTTCTTGATGTTAGTACATTTCAGTTATTCTGAAAATTTTAAAGTTTCTATAAGCTTAGAAGAAACCAATTTGTTTTATTTCCTTATATATGGCATGAATGAATACAGATTTACATATCCTAGCAGTGCAAATTTATTGTCTTGTATGACAGGGATAAATCATACATGCAAATAATGCATCAAAGTCATGAAATGGGCTACAAATGCAATAAAAAATAAGGTATTCAAAAGTTTAACAAATGAGGAGAAGGAGGCGCCATTTGTTTTAGGGCTTGCCATGAATGTGACCTCTGCTTTGGACCTGATTCTGCACTGCCATGTACGATAGCTCTTGTGAGCCACAGATTCAATAAACAAAACTTTATTTATTGAGCCAGTGGCACTCTGCATGCTGTCTGCTGGCTAAAGGTAGTTTCAAATCAGCTCACTGTAATTCTCTCTCAGGCACCAAGTCAAGCTGATCCAGAAATGCACTGTAGTCCATTGTGTGAGACGGATGATAGATGTATTATGAAGAATATGGAGATTAGCCCCTTCCTGCTGTCATTCAGAGACCATTGGAGACTCAGTGACTTTTAACAACAAAAATAAATATATATATTTTAAAAATGTAGGCATACACAATAAACTACTTAGAAGCAGGAACTGCATTTCTAGAATCCCTTTGAACTCTGTTTCACTTCTCCACATTTCAGCAACATAAGTCTTACCTAGGGCAGCTATTTGCAAATGCAGTCAGGGAATTTCAAACCTATATGAACACCCCTGCATGTCGCACTATGGATCAGTCAGTAACACAGAGGTACTATGCTGCTCTGCATCAAACATTCTGCAGATGTCTTATCAAGACCTAGTGGGGGATGAAGTAATCAAATGTTATTTTTAGTGCAAAGATTGCTCATACATTTGGAGAAGAAGGGTGTTAATCTCAGCACTGTCATAAAAATGTGGTACCCTGGAAAGAAATAATGATAACATGGGCTTGCTTTTCTTTTTATCAGATGGCTAATGAATGCAGTATTTACTTTCTTAATCCTGTTCCTGTCTTTCCCTACATATTTCTCCCCTAGAGATATAATAAGGTAACTTAATAACTGCTCACGCCATTTGGCTTCACTAAAAGGAAGTGCACAGTGAGTTGAGTTTTTTTGCATATCAGTCCGCATAGCTCTATAGTTCCATATTTCGCAAAGTGCCCTGCATTAGTTGGTTCCAGAAGCAGCATGGGAAAAAAGATGCTATAATATATTCAAACCAGTTATAGAAATTGTGGGCCTGTCTTTCCACCACCATGCAGCAGTTTATACCTGTGCAAAGCAGCCATAAAGCACTACTGCACAAGTCTGAATGGCTGCAAAATCATGCAAGGCAATAGCAAATCACACACTGTCTCTCTAAAGGGGTTATATTTTAGCCTACAGAACCTGGCTCATTCTGCCCACCATTGATGGAGAGATCATCATAATCACTTCTAGCACTCTTATTAGTCTCTTATGGTATCTACATTAATCACGGTGAACCCAGCTAACTTATGTGATTCATATAGAAATCTAGTACATACTGTATCTGTTATCACAGCTTCAGTTTGATCGGTTAATTAAGTGATAATCAAGTGATGTCCCAAGGTTCTGGGCCATAATTTACAGCAGCAGCAAGCATGATGGATTAAAGCAGTAATTCTGCCTGATAAGATAGACTCCATGCTATTTTTTCTCCTTTGAATTCAAGCAATAGAATTTTATCCTTCAGGTAAGACAGATGATGCCCTTGAAGAATATAGTGTGTTTGTGGGTGGATATAAAAGAGTGGACTGCGACAGAAAGATATATATATAGAGGGAGGGGGGGATGTCAGTGAAGCCAATGCAGTACAATGTAGACAGCACTGAGAGCTGGGCAAAATGTCAGCATCACACCTCACAATGACTTGAATTGATCTGTGGGTTGAGGATTCAATGTATTTCAGCCCATGGGCAGTCATGAAATCTCAGGGGACATGAGCTGAGATTATTCACCTCCTTCCCCCAAAACCAGCCTCACTTGCTCCTCACCCCTTGTAATTATCACCTGCCCTCCAACAAGTTCTACCGCTCTCTACGGGGCAGATGACTGAATATTGTGGGGTAGCTAGTGTAACTCAGCTTTGAAACTGATGTTAGCTGAGGATCAGGTCAATGGTCTTGCTGGATGATGTGACTCTGGATTGAATAGGTAACTTATGAACATTTGAGTTGAGTATCCTCTGGATTTATTATTTATTTATATTTATAAGAACATAGAGAGATGCCAGTTCCAGACATTAAGCATCCTGGATGTTTATTTAAAAACACAAATGGAAACATAAAGACAAACCTTTAAAGCCGTTATTTGCCAGAGATACCCAAAATTGTACATGATTTAGAGCATGAAACACACAGTCAGTTCAGAGTAAACATGAAAATAATGAATTATAAAAAAAACCCTTAAAGGTCTGAGCCAAGTTGTTTAGGATTTATATCCAGGAACACTCAAATGATGTAAAGTTAAAGTAAAATGTGCAATGCAAATTGCTATTAAAAGCTTAATACACACTTCAAAGGAATGGGTTTCCCCTGAGAGCAGAACTGAACAAAGATAGGCACACGTTCTTGATTCATCACGGTTTCCCAAAGTGGCCTCTGGAAATATCAGAACAGAAGGTTCCTTTAGTATCTGTCAGCAATCAGCAGCACCAGCTAGCTTGCATCAGCGAAAGATAAAGCATTCAGTTCTCTTGGGCCAACTCACTTTCCTGGTGTCAACCTAAATGATGCGTAGTATCAGCAAGTTCATGAAGTTATCAGTGATGTTGTCAGTGCATTATATGACCTTGCACTTGATGCTGGATGATATTAATCACTGAATGGTAATAGGGCCTCCTTTGCCATGTTACTTTTCCCTCACAGCATTCTCCGTTCACTCTTCCTTGTAGTTTAATTTTTCAGATTTCTGCTCTCAGCATGTTACACTGGCTGCACAGTGTTATGCTTCACAGTTTAATATGAGTGACTGATTACTACATTACTGCTCAGAAGCACTTTAAACAGAGCTCCTTGGAAGGATGTTGCAATAGTTAAATCATAAAGAGCAGGTTAAATCATTATTTACTGACCACACTTACTAGCTGTTCTGCTCCCTCACCATTAGGAGTAGCAGAACAATGGTGAGGGAGTAGGAATCTCCATCCTTAGAGGTTTTTAAGGCCTGGCTTGACAAAGCCCTGGATGGGATGATTTAGTTTGGGTTGGTCCATCTTTGAGCAGGGGGTTGGACTAGATGATCTCCTGAAGTCACTTCCAATTCTAATCTTCTATGATCCTATTATTCTAACACATGCTCAAGCTGCTGCTTTTCTTCACAAGGAGTAACAGTAATTATGGCTTTTGAGATAATAATGTCACTTTGTTCCTTTAAAACATCTTGAACTCAGTGAGCCTGATTTTCAGGCCTGCTTACATTGAGAGGTGTAAAATGGCTCTAGTATAAATAAAAATCTGCCCCATCACTGTGTACTATTTTTAATTTATTATAATAATTATTATTAGTGAAGTGCTGGCAATGTCCATGGTGCTATACAACCCAATTCCTGAAGACAATCCCTGCCCTGAAATGCTTACAATCTAAAGGTTAGATTCTGCCATCCGTACTCACATGGAGTACAGCCTTGAGCCCCTAGAAGTCCCATTGATTTCAGTGAGACTCCCTGGAGTGGGGTATTGATCAGTGTGATTAAGGGTGGCAGAATGTGGACCTGTAACACAACAGGGGAGGAGACAGGACACATTGGAAGCCACGAAGGAGGAATAATGGAGGACGTCATTTATATGGGTAGTTTGGTTCATTTCTTGTAGGCGTCATGGAAAAAACCCTGTGCTTACCTGGGATTTGAATGTGCAATGGGTGGTGTGACAAACTAGAATGAAAAGAGACTCCTAATAATGACTTGCATTTATGTAGAGCCATTTATCCAGCAAGATCTTAAAGTATTTGGCAGGGTTTACATGTAGGAATCACTTCACCCATCCCAAAGATACAGCCACTGGATGTGATAGCTCTTCAGTAACATACAGCAATGTTACACATGCACAACAGTTGAGGGCAGAAAGTGAATACTTCCTCCATTTGTAACTGCAGGGGGAGTTAAAGGTAGGCAGAGTAAAATTGCAGCTTTAATATTATCAGCTAGTGAGGCCCGTTTGAATACATTTGCAACAACTGCTTTAATTTTATATCTGCTATTGTGCCTCTATCATCATAACATTTTCCACTTACAAATTGTCATAAAGCATGTAAAATTTAAAGCTGTGTATGTTTGTTTGTGCTTAAATGTTCCCCCTGAGCTGATTATGGTGTTTTCCTAGGGCTAGACCTTTGCCTTTGAGTTGCAGAGGTGCATAACTTGAATCACCACAGCAGGAAAAGACACCATCTACTCTCATGGCTGATGTTTTGGGAGAAGAATCTATTCCTCTGTCCATTCCCTGCTCATCTGCTCTGGTTAAAGGTAAGTGGAGACACAGCCAAAGCCTCCTCCTATGTGCCTGGACCCAAACTTCAGTTAACCCTTGCATGCCATGAGGGGGCTGCTTCCCCCTCTGTGGAGCTGTGATCTAGTCCATATCTATCTTTGTGTTTCACCTAGGGCAGAATCCTAATTTACTCTGGCTTCTGCTGCCTTATCCTCGAGCAAAGGACCCCTATCAGTGGAAAGTCATCTGGGGACACAACCTGTCCTCTGACAGGGAAATGCATGGGGAGGTGTAACCCACAGAGTGGGCTCTACTGTCCAGAGAAGGATGTATCCATAGCAAAAGATGACCTAGTGCGTTCTGGCTACAAGGCTAAGGAACCCCTTGGTGGAGCTTAAAGCTGCTTTTACTGATGGGCAGTGGTGTCTAATGGACAGGGAATTTGCCTGATAGTCTGGAGCCTTGGGTACTCCTGACTCTGCTACGGACATGCAGTGTGACCTTTGGTTTGATATGGGGAGTTCTACATTATACTGGGGAGATAAAATCTTCCTTTCACCCCAGTGCTATAGAGTGGCGTAGAGCCTCTCCGTGGCTGATGCTATAGGGCTGTAATAGCCTCTGCTAGGGTTTGGCTGGTAAGTCTGTACACTTATGGATCCACTGTCCACAGCCTCATGCCTGTATCCTACCTTTATCAGCAAAGAAGCTCTCACGGAGAACGTCTACTTGGCACTCATGGGATCTGAAGCACCCCTTTACACAGATAATCTATGTTCTTCTGCATGGGATGTGCATCAGATAACCCATGCCCTTCTGCATCCGGTGCTGCACTGGTTCTGCGATATATTGGGTCTTCTGTGCCCACAAAACTGAGTGTGGGCAGACAATAGTTGCCCTCTAATGGATATTAGACAAGCTTCAAATGGAGGTTGTTCATTTCTCTGTAAAATGGAGGGGAATATTCTCATTAGAAAACCAAAAAGGCATTGTTCTGCTCCATATATCCTGAAGGTGATTTATGTGAAACATAAAGCATGTGAAAAGTTGCCATAAAGTTGTCTCCCTCTTGAGAGAGTAAAAATTGAAAAGCTGAGAAACCCAAGCCCACTTTACTGTTATGTATGATTCCTGCGTATAAATAGTTTGAGAGGTAATTGGTGAAACAATTGCTTATTGAAAGTGTTTATTTTTCATTGGTTTTGCTTGCAGGGCAATAATTCACCACTTGTTTGTGACTTATTAAATATGATGCCCACTCATCTTTTATGAAAAATATTTATGCCAAGTAATCTATTTGAGTTGGCATCTCAATATTTACACAATGAAAATATATCGCATATGACTAATCTTCTTATATTTTACTGCGTCAAGCATTTTAAGGAACAATATAGCCAACGTGGGCAGCTTTCATGCTGCGCAATAAAATGCAAATTAATAGAGGCATTTAACTAAGGTATTGAACTTATAGATCATAGTTGGGCTGCCAGCAGTTTCCTTGCAAACAAAATGACTTTGCACAAAGACTTTTTCTTTTTTTTAATTGAAATGAAATGTTGTGACTTGTGACTCGTGATTTAAGAATGTGATTCATAGAGTCTGATGGAGGATTCCTATTTGTTTTCATGGTTAGGTTTGGTTAGTCTCTTTTGGTTTCATTAGATATTGTTTAGACTTGAGCTGCGTGAAATATTATCAGTGAAATTATGAACACTTGACATTTTTGAGTTTTGGGGACCTTTTGTGAAAATGCTTTGTTTACTGAGATTTTTCATGTGACAGAAAATACCGTCAGAAACGGGATGTCACTGCTGATCTCACCGAAAAAATACTGTTAACCCCAACTGTTCAAATACCATGAGTCAGGTCTCACAGAATCATGAGCTTGGCTTAGAAATCACAAAAGCTTTTTTAAAAAAAGAACAATTTTGAATTCTTTATTTGCCTTATGGTTTTTGAGCTTTTAAGGTTCACGTTTTCAAGCTTTTCTCCAGAACCATAAGGGCAAGAGATTTACTCTTTTTTTTTTTTAAAATGGTAGTTGAGAGTCTTATTTAATCACCTGACTCCAGGAGTTTGGAGATTTGAGAAACTCACCAAATATTGCAAGACTAATGATAAAATAGCAAGAGCCGTCAACATAGATTTAACTGCAGCTTTGCATGGAGCATTTTTTATTTTAGAACCAGGTCAGTTGGATTTGTCATATGGTTGAAGTCACATGATGTTTCGTCAAGATCTGTTATTGAAAGAATTTAAAGAGGAAAGCAGGCTTGCTTTCATTACATGGACACTAGTCCCTACTCATCCACAATGTCAGGTGGGGAGATGGAGATCTCTTTCAAGGGCTTGTATGGGGATGGGAATTGCATGGGGAAGGGCGGCCATGGTGCCTGATGGAGGCTGTGGAGGTATGGACAGGGTTGGCCCTAGAACAAATGGCGTTCGTGGCGAGGAGCATCTTCAGCACCCGTCCCTCCATTTGTTAAACTTTTGAAAACCTTATTTTTTATTTCATTTGTAGCCCTTTTGTCTCATGGATGCATGCTTTGCATGCATGATTTATCCCTGTCATGTAAGACAATGTTTGCACACTAGGATCTGTAAATCTGTATTTATTCATGCCATATATAAGCCAAGCTTATAGAAACTATTTAATTTTAATAATAACTGATAATATCTCTGGCATCTCATTAAATATGTCCTTTATTAGTCACTACTCATGCTCTTCAAGTCTTAAAACTCAAGTACTCTTTCACAATTACATAATAAAACAAAAACAATGAAAGTCCTGTAGCACATTAAAGACTAAGAAATTTCTTAGTCTTTAAAGTGCTACAGGACTCTCGTTGTTTTTGCTGTATACAGTCTAACACGGCTACCCCACTGGAACTTTTCACCGTAATAAAACAAGGTTCACAATATTGCATCTGGGTTCTCACTTCAGTTCATTCTTATATCTCACTGACTGGTGATGCTCTTATAAAACTGCAAGGGTATGGCTGACAACATTCTCAGAGATTCGGAGAAAATGTAGTTCTTAGAAAGTCTGGAAGGTTCCACGAGACTCTACAAAGGGCCAGATCATTCTAGGTGGTTAGTGAAAAATGAGACCTTTTGAGCAACTCTGTTATGGATTTGGAACCGTTCTGTAATAATTTATTGTTTGGTTTATAGTTACTGTATAAATACATTAGTTTAGTTTAATAAGGGGTTATGAGAAAAAAACAAGTAGGAAGGGAAAGAAATGGATCAAGATAAACCCTTTCTCAGCATACATTTAAGAGTTGTTAAGAGACAATGCCAGGACAATAAAAGGCCTGGGAACATACAAGATGAAAAGATGTCTGGTAGGTTTAAAGCGTATCACTCTTTTTCAAGGTGAGGGAATGGGGGAGAATTGTTCAGGGGAATCAGACTGAGACACCGGGACCCACTGGGGATGTCTGAAGAAGTTAGGCCTGGCTAGGTTATCATCTAGAGATGGGAGGTCTTTAGGTAAGACAGACATGCGGGTAGACTGTTTATTGTTTCAAAATCCTTTTTCTCAAAATGCTTTGTTCCTACTGGTAAAACAAACAATATCTTGGTTTTAAGAGGCATGTCTGATTGCTGCATTCCACTGGTCACAAACTCCTGGAGTGAGGAACCGCATGTACCTAAACCCAGTTTGTCCTGCTGGGTGAGCACGATTGACACGCAGGTACTGTGGAATTCCATCCGCGGATAGACAGCAGTGCCCGAGCAGGGAAGAGCAGTGGCAAAATGCTGCTTCAGCCATGTCCACAAGGGCTGTGTTTAGAGCAAACACCCAACCTGCAACATTTATAGAAGTATTTGCAGGCTAATTACCATGTCATGTTTTGTTTAGTGTATCCATGTATTACAGCATCCATACGTTCATCGGACTAAACACATAGTCCACTACCCCTCATATTGATTAGATACTTACACATACCTTGAAACACACATTTGGTTTTAGCCTGTACACATTTATAAACGCAGGCATCCAAATATGCATCTAGGGTCCAGCTCATCTTTTGTTATCTTGCTGGCTGAGGAATACAGTGATCTACTATTCATGATTATATACATGCTTCTTTGCATCTCTGTTTCTGTGCTATAACTACTTCACTACCTAATGTAATCCTGCCCTTCAAATTACAAATATATTCCAGCACCCCTTATTTATGCTGCATCATATATATGCATTGCACACTCTGAAATACATTACCCATGTGAAATATTCAATTGGTTTACTCAGTTTTCTGTATGTAGAATATTTTAATGTTGTACGAGTCAGTGTCTCAGCAGCTGCATATTTATTCATCATGTAATCATTAGGGGCCTTTTTCAGTAGATAAATGCAATGCGCTATGATACCACTCGATACCATGTCTGTGAACATGATAGAGTGTACCGTGCAAAATAAGGCAGTGTCCAGAGCTTTATCATCTGTCCCTTCTCCTGTAACATGACAGCAGATTCCTTGCTTCAAATCCAAGTCATCTGGGATTTCTTATCCATAGGTTGGCCTTCTACTGCACAAAGGCTCTAGTGAATAGGGCATTGGACTGGAAGGTAGAAACCTGCTTTCTGTTCTCAGCTCTGCCCCACTGACCACTGTTTCTTTTGGCAGAGGGTGGAGTTCTGCTTGCAGTGAGGCTGTCCATGGTCCTGCTGCTCTTCTAAGGAGCCCGGCACTTAGTCCTTCCTGTTTGAACTCCAGGCAGCAACTGAATGCTTTGTCTGCTGCTTGCTTTTATATGGCCCCTCTGACTCCCAGTTGGTTGCTCCATCAACCCCTCTGATCGACTGTCTCCAAACCTAGTCCACCCCATCACACCTCTGTTAACACCAAAAACTGCACATAACTAAAATGCCCTGTGCTGCACAAACAGAAAAAAACCTAGGACCATCAGAATGTTTTACAAAATACGTTAAATGTAGTGCTGGTGAAAGGTCAGAGACTAATAATTCTGGATTTTTAATATTCACTCACAGAACAGGTACAGCATAGATCGAGCATGACCACCTAACCCCTCCACTCGTGCCTCAGCTCTAACTTTGTGCTCGCATGTCACAATTTCAGATGTGACATGAGAAACAGAGAGGGCAGAGAGACGGATGGATGTATGGATGGACAGGGACCACCTTTATGGGTGAAATAGGAGTTCATTTCCAATACCTTTTCAGGCATCAATACTCTGTTGGGATTCCCAGTAACCATGTTGAGCAGTATTAACAGTGAAGCCTTGGTTTCTTGGGTGGGGTAGGGAGGGCATTTAGCTGGATGAGGGGAATGGTAATAGGAGATGGAGATTTTCATCAGCTCAAACTTGCCCCCATTAAAAGTTTAGAGATTACCATTTCTTGTACAGCTGATCCCATTGCATCGGTGTATTACCTGCCTCCTGTACTGCATATAAGGCGTAACATAAAATACACTTCTGGGGTGACAACATTTTTTTTTGCACAAAAGCTGCATGAAATTCCCCATTCTTGTTTCGAAAATGAGTGACAGTAGAAAAAGACTTTCATATAAAATTGGCCCATGATAAAATTTTGCATTCATCACTCTCATATCCATGCGTCCACCAGAAAATCTACCTGGGGTCCTAGGCCTTGCCTGCTTGAGTTCAAGGGGACTATTCACATATGAAAAGTTACCCACAGGTGTCAGTGTTTTCAGGACCAATGGCAGAGCTGGGAATAGAATGAGAAGTTTTGGTGCCCTATGTAGCATTTACTTACCTACCTTATACTAACCACTGGCTACTTCCCTCAGTATGCTAAAGGTTACACCTGCATGACCCAGGAATATAGGGATGTTTCCATCAGATGACTGATTACCTTTCATTAGAACATCAGCACATCAAAATGATTTCTCTGCTACACCTGTTCAATGGGTCATGGTTTCCCCATGAACCAGGCACACATTCAGCAGTATTCACCTGTTTAGTCAATCTAATGTTTGCTTTTTTATTTAAACCAAAACCAAAGAAAAACTAGTCTCCTGGACTGAGTTTTGCCCACAAGAACATTTACCCAACCCTGCTCAAAATCAAGTGTTTGAAATGGAAATGCTGATATTTTATCCACGATGCCAGAAATGGAAGAACAATAAAACACGCATGGGAAACCTTCTTACTAGTTTTCAAGTAGAAACAGAGCCACATCCACAATTTCTTCCCTAATCTGCACAGGACAGAAATTTGCTTCTTCTTATCTATTGGGTACTATTTTAATGTGTTTTTAATTTCCTACTGAAGTCACCTAGCAATTAAAGCAAAATGATATCTCTTCTTCTGAAAAATGTATGAGCTTTACAATTCCAAGTAATTGTCCTCATTAATTAAAAGCACTGCTCTATTTTCTGTTGGCTGTATTTTCTGTTTTAAGGAGTGTTAATAGTCTCTGAGATCTCATTAAAAGGCAAATGGTGTCATCCTGCTTCCTTTCAGTCACAAAGGGCAAAATGCATCCCTCAACCCTAGGTCTGACCAGCATCTTAAGTCCTATTTTGAGGTCTCATGGGACTTTAGTGCTGCCTAGGCTTTATGCTGGTCCCTCTGTGCTCGGGGGTGAACATCATCCTGTACATCTCACTCACAGAAGTCCCAAATTAGTTACTTGGACTGTAAACCCTTTGGGGCAGGGGCCATCTCTGTGTTATGAGCATGTATCAGACCTGATGCAATGGGACTCTGATGATCCCTGATTGGGGTCCATAGCACTACTGTCGGAATGCTATAGAACTGTTGTCATTCTACTGCACAAAGGTGGAAGGGAAAGGATGCAATGAGCTCCCTGTGCCCCAGAATGAAGAGAGGGTTTGTTGGACAGGTGACGGCATGGTCAGTAGATCCACGACTGGATAGCTGAACTGGTCAAGCCAATCAGGACTGCAGAGGAGTGGCAATGGCTACTGCAATTAAATGTTGCAGTAGGTGTTGAGGTCTGCTGCAACTCCACACCCTGAATGGAGGGATTCTGACCTTTTCAACACATTTAACTCTGACTGTATTCAGAAACCAGAATTAAATTCCCTGTGCATGAAATTCACCCTTGTGCAGAGGGCCAGCACAAGGCCAGTGCAATATCTGAGTTCCACTTACCTCTTCCACACAGAAATTGCATCGTGTGCAGGCCCTGGTGCTGGGATGAATTTCCTCTGATATACATGCTGCTCTGTTTTTTACTGCATCAGCACTACTTTTCAAGCAAATGAAAACAGCCAGTTTTTCCAGGTCTCTCTGTGTTATCCTGTAATGCAACTTGATGCACCAGATGCATAGTGTTCTGGAAAGCAGCTCTAAAGAGAAACACGAGGCAACTGCTTCATTTAACTCCTTTTGATGAAGTGATCTTTCATGGCCACGATGCAGTATCCTGCTAACCTGTTATGAATACAACAGTGTCAATACTGAATGGCTGGCTTACTTCACTGTCTTTCAAATGTACATCTGTACCAACGTTTTTAGGCAGGGCTTTAAAATACTGCTCTGAACTCTAGGCTTATTCATATTCAGACAGTTACTGTGCAATTCCAGCTTGAATGTCTGTCAATCAAGTGGATGCTCAAAATATATTTACAGCAACATAACACTATGTTGTATAATTTATTTGCATTTTTAATTTTCCTTCAAGAAACACACTACCTCTGATTATATGATTGTTTACCTTGTTTGTTCATCCTGCCACCCTCAGATGGGTAAGCAGGGTGAAAGAATGTGTTTAAAGACTCTCATTGGAATAATATTCTTTGGACTGAGGGAGACATGTACTTTAGAAATGTGTTCATGTGTGTACTTGTTAGATTTAGATTTAACAGGACTGTGTTTTGGCTGGTGCTCCAAGGACCAGGCAAATGGTATAGCATTTTATCTGAGAATGCATTAGCTGTGGAAATGAGGGTTCATTTCTGTTCTTGAATATCCAGTGAGCCTCCTATAGTCAACTACATATGTGTAGCTATCAAAGAGAGCAATATGCCCCAGGTCCAGCCACACAATAACTGCCTGTACACGGAACAGCAATATGTATGAGGTACAATGACATTATTGCATGCATTACAGTAGCATCTATGGGCTCCAGCCAAGATCAGGAGACGACTGTTGTGTTAGGCACAAACCCAAGGGAACAGTCCCTGCTCCAAAGAGCTTACAATCCAAACAGTCAAATCAAAGGCACAGCGAGAAATGACTCATGCAAGATCACACACAGTGGGTCAGTGACAGGGTTAGGAACAGAAACCGGGTTCCTTGACTCCCACTGCATCACTGTAGCCACTCGACTACACTGCAACGTGCACCATTAGGGATGCACAGTAAGTGGCTGCACCTAACACAGCAGTATGCATTTGTTCTTTGTGATGATATTGACTTATATTTTATTTTTTCAAACTGTAGAGAGTAAATTACATGATTAAAGTAATTTATTAATGAAGCACAAATAGTATGTCTAAAAACATGGATGATATTAGCTCAACATGTGTCAAACTATTCTGGCTCACTTTGCTCTGAAGTCTGCAGTCATTGAAGTCCACCGTTACTCTGGATTTACTCTGGGGAAATTGAGAGCAGAGTTTGGCCCTCAGGCCAAATCCTAAACTGCTGTAACTTGATGTAAATCCATTAAGTCAAGTCTGATTATCTGTGTTTATGTGCCCCATTTTCATGACTTAAGCTACAGAGTTAGAGACAAATCCTAAGCATTGCTCAGCACCTGCAACATTAACTGATTTCAGCACGGACTTCAGTGAGACGCAGCATTGTCCCGTGGGCCCGGCACTGAACTAGGAGTCAGGAAAGTTTGCGTCTATTCCTAGCTCTCTTCATGAGCTTGGAGCAAGTCACTTCATTCCTCCATGCTTGCTATTTTCCATGTATATTTTAAATTTTGGGGGGGCCCAATTCTGCAAGGTTCTGAGCACCAGTGGAATACTCTCTCCCTAGTGGGCTCTTATGGAACTGAGAGTGCTCAGCTCCTTACATCAAGAAGCCCTCTATGAGGGGCTAGCTCCGTTTGTTCTAATTAATCGCCTTTCCCAAAGCTTTTTCTTAATATAATTTCACTGTGATCTGATCCCTAAAAAATAGAATCAGACGTTGCAGCAAAGTGATTACACGGGGTGGTTTTTTTCATTAAAACTTGTTAGAGCAAGAAGAGTATTTTCGGTAAACCAACCGGGTATCTGCTAACGCTGAAATGGCATCTCAAAATATATTTGCAGCAACTCAGCTCCATGTTGTACAATTCATATGAATGTTTAATTTTCCTTCGAGAAACACACTACCTCTGCTTATTCCTCCTGCCAAACACAGACTGGTAGCACAGTGCCTAGCAATTGCCATGCCACAGAGTACAATGTAATTCAGACAGCTAATTCCTTGTATACACCCCTAATTAAGTGTGTGCAGGCCCACACCCGTAATGGATTATTAGGTCAACTGTGAAAATTCTGGCTGCCATGGTCACAAAGCTGTCTGTGTGGTCCACAGTTGTTCCAGTAGAATGTAGCTGCTGTAGGAGGTTGTAGTGAAGGAGAGTCTGTTTCTGAGGTAGCCAGAATCTTTTCCATTCGGGGCACGGCATAACAGGAGGGTGACCTTGAGCTGAGCTCTGTATTCAGCAATTTGTGTTGCAGAGCAGGTGAACTGCTTCAGGGCACGGGGATTCATTCCTAGACAAAATGAATTGCAATCACCCAGCTGCAATGTTACAAAAGCACAAATCACCATGACCAGATCTCCATTTGAGAGGCTCAGGCACAATCATTTGGCCACCTGCAGATGAAAATGGGTAGCTTTTGCTACTATTTAAGTTTCCAAAGGCAGTCTGGAGTCTGAGAGGATGCCAGGGCTGTGTACCAATTTGACACTCGGCGGGCAGATGCCATCCATGGTTGGGACTGCTTTGGAGGATGGGAGTTTATCAGCGAGTTTACCTCTTTCCATTGGTATCACCTCAATCTTTTCCAGGTTCAGCTGCAATCAGCTACTGTTCATCCAGCTGTCGATCTAAGCAAGCTTGGAGATGGTGCTCTTTTCTGTTGTCATAAAGGAGATGTAGAGCTGGATGCTTACCTCATACTGCTTGACACATCACTTCATGCCGTCTCACTAGCTCCTCCAATGGCTTCGTGTAGACATTGCTCAGGATGAGGGAGGCAACAGAGCCTGTGGGTCCCCACAGGAGAGAATCCTGGAGGTGGAGGAGCAGTTGCCCCTGATGACCCTTTGATTTAAGAGGCAAGATCTGAGCCATTGTAGAGGGTCTGACGTTAATGTGGTGTCAGAATTGCAGGGCATCGTACCATTCCATCAAATGCTGCAGAGAGTTCTGGCAGGATTCATACGGACACACTTCACCCATATATTGACTGGTGGTCAGTGCTGGTTCAGTTCTGTTCCCAGGCCGGAAGCCAGATTGGGAGGGATCCAGCAGCTTGGCAGCAGGAAGCTGGGGTTGGAGACTATTTCTATCTAGCTTCAGGGTCAGAGTCACAGGTGGCAGCTCTGAATGCTGCCAGCACTCCTACCACTTCTCTTTGTGTGAATGGATTGAATTCTTAGAAAGGGATTGTTGCATCCCTAGTCCTCCGCTTGGTTTGTTGCTCCAGGAGATTAGCAAGATCATCTTGGATGTGGGTGAACGTTAAGCCACAATATAAAAAATGTGGAATCAGAGAAGTTAGAGATTAAAAAGCCTTATAGATCATAAAATCCAGCACACACATCTCTCCCTCCTTGCAGTACATTTCCCAGTGTTTTGTGCTCTTCCAGCACTTCCTTGGTTAATTCCTCTGGCTACTAGATCTCACTGGCCCACATGCCACCCTCCTGTGCACAAATGATCAGACAGTCTTATTTATTTGTTTTTTTAATGTCTTTGATTATTTGATTTTAAGTATCATAAACTGGCCCAAGGTGAGGGTGTGAAATACATTTAAGTGTTTGATGGACAGTATAGTTGATTTTGCCCTGAAACATATTTAACAATTCTTAAGACTTAAAACTTCACCATTGTTTTATAAAACATCTACATGATTCTAAAAATGCAGGTTATTAATAATTCAGTGTGTCTTAGTGTCTGACAACCCTTGCTTCCTTAGTTTGAGGTAATCCAATATACGCAGCAATGTCAGAGTAATATGTATCCTAACAATTACTTCAGTTTTCCTGCGCATCTCCCACATGGCAGGGATATCTGAGCATGTTGTAGGGCTGAATTAACATGATACTGTTTATGCTTGTGCTGCTAAGTCAGCACTTTGCTCAGACAATCCAGGCGTGATTCTTAGCGCTAGCAGCACCAGTGTAAGCTCTATAGTCAAGCCATAGCCTGAGTTTTGCAAACAATCGGTCAGTAGACCCAATCTGGCAACCCTCGCTGACATAAGTAATCCTTCGACTTCCATGGGACTCTGCATGAGGAGGGTTTACTCACATGGTTGAGAGTGGCAGAATCGGGCCCCATCTTGCAGGGAGGTGTTCGAGCCAGCTTCACACACTGTGTGCCTGCTGAAAACTCCCACACTGTTTCCATTTCTTGTACATTGCCACTCCCTGTGTTTCCTTTCCGTCCTCTTTGCTTCCTTCCTTCGATCATTTGCCACTCTCTGGATTCTTCCATCAAGGGCCTTTTCTCTTCTCTCAGAAACACCTCGTCCCTTTCTTCACCATTAGCAACTCGCAGGTCCTCCCTCTATTGCTTTATTGTTCTGCATTTTGTCTTGTGCTGTTTTGTCCTGTCTTATTTGGAGTGTGAGTTTATCAGTGCAGGGCACTTCCCTCGCCTGTGTACACAAAGTACAGTGCAAATTAAGAGTGGTGTGAAAATGTTTTGTAACAAGAACAACTATAATGTTTATATCTAAAATAATCAAAATACACCAGAATAATAATGGAGTGAAGCTGAGGGTATAAAACCGTCAGTTAGAGAGGTTTATAATTATTTTTGTTGCTATAGCAATTATTATAATTCTCTGGATGAGAATTCTGTAGCTCTTTCATATGGCATGGAAAAGAGAAGTAACCAACAGAGGTATGTCCCTAAGAGACTGATTCTGCCTGCCTAACTCAGGCTGAGTAGCACTTACTCGCACACCTAGTCCCCCAAACTTGGCAGAGAGCAATTTTTACTACCTTGTGATGTCAGAGTTGCAGGGCATTGTACCAGGAGTATATAGCTTTGTGATAGTATAGCAAGTCAGACTATTAATAACAGATGAAGACACAAGGCAATTTGTTACATGTATTAACCACACAGTAAATGGAAGCTCTGCAGATTTTATTGTGGACTTTTCTTTTTTTTCTATCTGTACATCTGCCTTGTTGTCTGAGGTAGGAATACCTCAGTGGAACACCCCTTTACCATGTCTGACTGTGGAAATGGTTGGTTGCTAATGGCTTTCCATGTACGGTCATTCCTACACCATGTTGCCACTCCTGAAAGAGCAGCTGTAACTCCAGAATAGGACTGTATTAAGTTAGCCTTCGTATGGTGTCAGTAGTCATAGTCTGAAGTGTCAATGATATCCTACAATCGCCCAGGACTATTCCACATTTTGATAAGCTTGCAGTTTTTATATTACTATCTCCACCTGTAAATATTATTCTAGAGATTTTAACTATATACCTTTAACATTAATTCAATTATTGTAACTATTTGGCCTTTGACACCAAGTCCACATGTAATTCTAGAAGGTACTTTTGAAATCACAATGTATTAGCTATAAGAATTTGTATTTTATTGCCACTTGGATATCTAAGCCAATCACTGATGTGCTTGCTTTAATAACATCTTCCAGTGCTGCGGGCAAAAATAATACCAGTTGTGTGCATGTGAAGGAAACACTATTTATACTGAGAATAATTTTATTGCACTAGTGCTTTTGAAGCTATTTTGGGCCAAATTCAGCAAGAAGGATTAGCGCTGTATGGCACATTAAGTCAGCAGGTGTTTAACAGTCCAATACAGAAGCTTTAGATCATAATATCCAACACAGTGAGAAGCTATCTACTGGAGTCTCAGGTATCTGTGATTTATTATCTTTCCATTTTAAGGTTTTTAAATGTAATAGTAAACATGATTTACTACCCTAGCAAGATATAAATTGTTTTCTGAGAAAGCCATCGGGTTTTTGCCTACACCTTTCATGCAGATGTGACTGCAGAAAAAAAGATTTTAGGAAACTGTCTCCCTCTAACTGCATCCTTATAATAAACATGTTCACTTTCATCTTTCCATTTTATGTGTTACCTACTCAGGGCCTTTTTGTGTATGTAAATTTTTTCAATTAATGTTTTTATTTTGGGTGGATCACGCAAGTAGTATTTAGAATAAAGATGATCTTTTTACACAAAATACCTTATTTGAATTATGCTCGTATCGGTGGCATTCTTAAATATCTTTTAAACCATTTTTTGTATGAGTGGTGAATGCTCTATCTCTTGTCTTCACATCAAGACTGGATGTCTTTGTGGGAGATGTGCTTTGACAAAAGTCCTTATTGTCATTTGTATGCCAGTAGGGCCCACAATGTTGCAAGGAACCGCTCACATGGAAGATACTATGAAGTGTGATTAATAATGCTGAGCTCTTATTTGCTTTTCACCATTAGGGAAACCAAGGCATAGAGATGAAGTGACTGGCCCAAGGTCTTCTGAGTCCCAATCCACTGCTCTAACCACTTGGCAACACTGCCACTATATCAGGATTTGGCACATTGTAATTATTCCTTTTCAAGTAACAATTTTTAATTTATGTAGATTCACAGAGCTTACAGTCAAAAGGGACCATTAGATCATCTGGTCTGACCTCCTGTATAACAAAGGGCCTTACATTTTACCCAGTTGCCACCATATTGAGCCCAAGAACTAGTATCTTCCACGTGAGCGGTGTCTTGCAACATTGTGGGCCCTACTGGCATGCAAATGATAATAAGGACTGAACAAAGACCCAGGATTTGGTCCAGTATCTTTTATTCCCAGTAGTTGGGATGGGGTGTGTGTGTCAAATTATGCCCTTGATTAGCCCTGTGCAACTCCTTTGATTTTAATGAGTTTGCATGAATGTGAGAGCACATTTTGGCTTTTGGCATATAACATCTCTAATGAACACATAAATTGTTTCACTTGATCCCCAACGGGACAGGCTGGGCTCATGATACCTGCCAATCAGATATGTGAATAAAACATGATCCTATATGCCACAGGGTCTCTTACAGCAAATCCTATAACAGAGAAGTGATGAAGCTCAAATGTAGGATGGACTCTCATATAAAGTAGGGTGGAGCAGTGCCAGCTTTGGGCTTCTGAGGGGTTTCCTCACTAGAAACAGAGCTTAATATTGGCATAGCCTTTACTGTCCCATGGAGAACATCCTTGAGTTTTGATGTTTGTTGGACACAACAGAATGTGTTGTGTCATTGAGGCTTAGACCTAAAATATGCCCTCAGAATTGCCCAAGGAGGGCTGGCTGAAGTCTTTGGGGGTCGACCATGTGCCTGTAGCTGATGGCAAAAATAGGCCTTTAGTTTGGGATGGTGCCAAAAGATCAAGTGCCATCCCATCTATCCAAGGAGGGGTGCATGAGTACAACATATTGTCACTGATTGCACTCACCACTAATTAAATTACTACACCCCCCTTGCCTGTTTTTAAAGCTTTTATTTTTTCCATTAACTACAAGAGACAACTTCATGTAAAAGGACCCAGCCACCATTTCCTCTCTTTGGTCACTGACATCCTGCTAGGCTTCCTCCTGTTCCCCAATTTCCAGCAAGTTCTACAGCAAACTCTCCTCAACAGCTTGTTGTTAACGGCCAAAACCCCACAAACATGAATGTATGCCTAACTGTGGTCTGTTTGTGATGCTGTTAACTCTCCCAAATTCATCCTTTCATTAATCATAACAATTGTTAGGTATGACATGTAGTTGTTTGTACTGCATCAAGTTCAACCTTACAAGTAGTAAAAAAAACATATCTACCAACTATTTATTGGTATTTGCATAAAAATGCCCCTGGATGGATCGTCTGCAGGATTCAACCCAAGAGCCTGGAGCTAAAAAAACATGAGTTGCTCCTGCTTGAGCTAATCAGGCTCTTAGCTTGGAGGCACCAGCAGACACATAAACTACTTTATCTGATCCACCCATTAATGGAGGACAATGATCCATTTAGTATTGTCACCCTTCTACTGAATGGTAGCAAATTCTGGGGCCTTGCAGGCTGGTTTCCTATCAGTGGAGAAATCAGTGATGCGGAGTCTGGGTATTTTCTTAGAGTAACTTGTTTCTTTAGACTGTGTAGCTCAGTCATTGAACAGAGGTGGTCACAAAGAGCAGAAAAGCAATCCTCTTTGCGAAATTTCAGCCCAAACCAATGCCAGGTTTTCAGGAAGAAACACTGCACCAGACTGGATTCCAGAGAGATAGATGAATGTATAAAGCAAACTGTCTTGCTGTTTGGAATGGTTTGCTCCAAAGAATCTACATCACAAACTTCTAGAAACAACAACATATCCTTTCTTCAAAGACTCACACAGTAAACTTATAAGACCATGCATAATAGCACCACCTACTGATTCCTGCCAAAATCATATTAATGTGGGTTAGCTGGACAGATAATTAATCCATACCTGACAGTCTGAGGATTAAAAGATAGTGAAATTCTTAAGGATTTTTTACAGTACTAGGTCTCAATGGTCCAAGTTCTGAATGTCCTCAAGTCCTTTGTTGGGAACTGACTGCACAGCACCTACCTGGGGTGCTCAGCATCTTGCAGGATTGGGCCTGCTTAGATATTCCACCCAGCTGACTTCTAGAAAGGACAGGTCTGATTGGAGGGGCAAGGAAGAGAAGAAAATCTTTCTGTGGTTTAACATTGCTTTGATCTTTGAAAGTAAATGAATATTTTTTTAAGCTTCAGATTTAATCCATTATATGTATGAAGAGCTCATCATTAGAAGGGCTGATCCTTTCGGGCATCATATTTTGTACCGTACATCTCCACAAACCTCTTAGGAAATGTTATAAGGAGGATCCTATTTGTGTTCCACTTCCTGGCTTTTCTTCTCCAAAATGATTCTGTGATAAGTGTGTTTAAAAATCCATTACAACTGCTGTATCAGGCTGTTTGGAAAAGGAAAGGGAAAAATGCAGCCTAAACAAATTTATATTTCAAGTGCAATTCATGCTGAAACACTCTGCTGTGGCGTAATTTAAAATGCAGACAGATTGGAACAAATAATGCAGAACCACTTTGTTTTAAAATATTGGTAGAGATCCAAATGTATTATTCAAGTATGCTCTTTCAGCTAGTTTTGAAATAGAAAATAGTTTACATGGGTAGCCTTATATAAATAAGTAACTAGGAAGCTTGAAAAGGCAGTGACACATGTGCCCCATATCTTCATCTGCTGTGAGTTCTGGAAATCTTATCAGACACTCTGCAGGGATGCCCGCCAAGATGAAAAGTCTAATATTTCCTCCCTTACTTCCAAAGGATGTGGTAAACCTTTTCCCTCCTTCTATGCTGTTCATTATCTTCTCCAGCCTCCCTGATTTTTCTTGGACAGGTGCAAGAAATGTATTTCCTGTGTTCAACCTAACATTGCCCCAGTTTGCAACATTCAAAAGGAAATGCTTCTTCACACAATTCACAGTCAATCTGTGGAACTTGTTGCTAGGGGATATTGTGAAGGCCAAAACATTAACTGGGATCAAAAAATAATTAGATACAGTGATAGAAGATAGGTCCATCAATGGCTATTAGATAAGCTGGTCAGGATGCAACCACATGCACTGGGTGTCCCTAAGCCGCTGACTGCCAGATACGGGCAGTGGACAACAGGGGGTGGATCACTTGATAATTACCCTGTTCTGTTCATTCCCTCTGAAGCATCTGGAATTGGCCAGTCTTGGAAGACAGGATACTGGGCTATATGGACCATTGATCTGCTCCAGCATGGCCATTCTTATGTTATGTTCTTATTCTCATCCCCCACCACACCTCCCTCAACTCTCCCACATTGGAACTTTCACTATCCTTTCCTCCCCTTCCCCATTTTGACTCTCTCTTCCTTGTCCCCATGAACCTGCCTGTAAAGGCCTTGGTCATTACTCACCTCAGTTACACTGTAACCGTCTCCTGTCTGGCTTCAATGCTTCTCAGCTCATCACTCTCAAGTCTGTCCAAAATGGCCATGCTGGATCCATCTTCCTTTCTTCCCACTCCAACTGTGTCCCTACCTCTTTGACTGCTGGGAAACAGACTTTCTGTGGCAACTATCCAAACCAGACAGGGCCCCCTTGGGGCATCTCTTCTAGCACCTGGGCAAGAATAGGAGGCGCAATCTACCTGGCTAATTACTCCCACCCCTGTTCTCCCTGCATGCTGGCTCAGATGACGTTGACATGGAAGTCTGCTCTGCCTCTTTCTTTGGGGGGAAAAAGGGAGAATCCTCTTGAGTGGATGCTTTGCCTGCAGCCTCCTTATACCGCCCTACTGGCAAGTGGCTTAGGCAATGCTGAGTGTCTTGTGCTTGCCTCCCAGATCCCCAAAACAGCCTTAAATAATGAGCTGTTGAGTGATGCATAGTAGGAACAGTTGGGTGTCTGCATATAAAACAGTGAGCCACAATATCAGAAAAGAGTGGTGACTTTTCATAGGCCATTTTGGTTGCTGATGCATGGGAACTCAAAGGAGTTGACATGCATTACTTTTTTTCCAGAAGTGGCCAAATCCAGTATACCATTGGTTCTTCAAAGCAAGAAACTCTGTCACTTTCCTTTGCTCTATGCAGTGTTGTAGCCATGTTGGTCCCAGGATATTAGACAGACAAGGTGAGGAAGGTAATATCTTGTATTTAGCAGTGACACTCTGACACTCTGACTGACACCCTGAAGAAGAGCTCTGTGTAAACTCAAAAGCTTGTCTCTCTCGCCAACAGAACTTGGTCTAATAAAAGATATTACCTCATCCACTTTGTCTCTCTAACTTTCCTTTGCAGCAGAGACTGCAAAGACAGTGGGAAAGGTAGTAACTAAAGTATCTGAGTGGCCCTGTTATTCAGTGCTGACTTGCACGATACTGTTGCCCCTTTTTTGACCGAAGCAGCTAGATGAAGTTCAGAGCTCTACGGGGCTGCAAGTAGAAATTGATGGAATCTGGTATTTTCTTTGGTGCAATCTTATTTATTTACAAATAATTTAAAAATTCCTACTTCTCCAAATGCAGAAGGAACCAAGAACAAAAGGAGCAGTTTCTTAGCTTACCGCCCCACGCCTCCTTAGTCAACAGACCCTAAAACTCTCTCTCTCTAGCTCTTTCCAGGATCACACTGTGTTCGCAAACTCCTGCTTGGCTTTCTTGCTTTTTTGCCTCTGCCATTCTCCATTCTTGTCTTTTTCAGTCTTTTGTCTCTTCTGCCTTCACACACACACACACACACACACACACACACACACACACACACACACACACCCGTACCCAAAACAATATTCAGACCAAAGCTCCTTGGTGGGTTCACACACTCCTTTTGTCTTGGGTGGGGTTTATGCTTACAGTTATGTTAATTGAATCATGAGTTTGTGCCTATCAATCTCAATGGGGTTTTAACTCAACCCATAGCAAAGTTTTACCCAACTCATAACAGTACTTTCATTACCCCTTTACTAGGTTGCACTATTAAAGATGAATCCCCCACATTTTTCTTTCCAATTTAAGCACTGGTGAGTTGATGGCGCATTAGGTTGAGCAACAGTAGGGGATTGATTCTGCCACTCATCCTCAGGCTGAGTAGTATCTTATTCTGTTAGTTGTTCCACTGATGTCAGTGTGACAATTTGTGGAGTAAGCTGCTACATAGCCTGAAGGTTGAGTGGCAAAATCTGGCTCTAAAGAGTTTTTGAAAATTTGACACTGGGTTAAAAACCTCTCTATTTCCATCCTTTTTGCACCAGAAGTCCTGGCCTGTTCCATTGCCAGTAATGGGATTCATGCCAGTGAGCCCAACTCCTGGTTTCAGGGATTAACGTAGCCTAGCCTGGATTTCATAGCTAGAACTTCTGACCAGGAATCTGAAATTTCTTCACACTCTTGGAGTTTAGCTGAGCTGTGCCCTCTTTCAGGTAATTCCCATAATCTTCAAAGCAGGCCTGTCATTTTGCACAGTATGATCACTCCTGTACAGTGGCTGGTGTAGTTAGATGTGTGCTGTGTCTCTGGACAGAGCTCTACTGGACAAACTAGAAAATTACAACACATGGCTAAATTATGGCACTTAGCCCTGAACTGGGAGTGGTGCAGAACACCGTGATTCTGCCTCAGGTAAAAGGTTCAAGGTATTTCTCTGCTCACCATGCTGCATAGTGGGCCAGGTCTTCTGGGCAACACACAGATGGTCATCACTGGTGGAGACTGATATCGGAACCTTTAATTCTAAAAGCACAAGCTTCTACTTACTTAGAGTGTAAACTCTTTGGTGGCAGGGACTGTCTTTTGGTTCTGTGTTTGTATAACATCCAGCTCAGTGGAACCCTCATGCATGACTAGGACTCCTAGGCGTGCTACAGTAATACAAATAACTAAGGTTCTTGAGACTCCATTTTCCCTCCCCCACTACTGCAAAGCCATGTAAAGTTGCCCACAGTGAACTTCTAGCATGCATTGCAAAATGGGCAAACAATGTGAAACCAGATTATTTGAAACGCTGAGAGCTGTTAAATAAGCACAGTTCCTGCTACAATTAGTTCTAGGGCATAAAAAGCACAGCCGCTCACTAAGCCTTAATGTTTAATAATAAACAGACTTGGCCTGACTGTTTTGAACCACCCTTAGCTGCAGGGGGATTATACCCTATTTACACTGGTGTAAGTGAAGCACTGAAAACCTGGGCATAGAGGTTGGGATTTTCAAAGCTGCCCAAGGAAAGTTACTGGGAATGGGATGTCCAAATCCCCTAGGCAGCTTCAACGATCCCACCATAAAGCCTTATCTGAGCTTGACAGTACGAATGAGATTAAACATGGATTCATCCTTATATTTGCAGGTGGCAGACTAAGCCTTTCCCTTGGTGAGTGAACGAGAGCTGCAATAGTGGTCCTTTCTGGCCTTGAAATTTATGAAAAGCAAAGACTTAAAATACTGCATCATATTTAACTTTATATCCTTCTATGGAGCTTTTCCCTTCTTTCTTTTGACCAAGGGAACTCTACGTTGGATCCCATTGTGTCTAAAAACAAAACTCAAGTTATTTATGTGGTGGCAAGGGAGCCCGGGGAAACAAATAAGTGGTGTCAGAGTGGTACTGTCTGAAGCCCTTACACAGGTGCTTGTCTTAGGGGGAGTGAGGTGGAGAGCAGGACAGCAAAGCAATGGAACCAGTCACATGCCTAAAGTTAGCCACGTGCTTAAGTACTGTGCCATTTTAGGGCCCAAGATACTACAGTGATTTGCAGTCTGTAAACATCTAGGGTAGGCATAGCACATCCTATTGATGTGTGACAGTCTTCCTTTAAGTGGTAATCTCACACTGCAGGTGTTTTAGCATGTAGAAGATATACTTCCACCTTATAAACACATCATGCTGCAGCTGCTGGAATGGCAGAAGGTTTTCAAAATGTGCTAAAATACAGACTTTGTGGAAGTAGCTAACCACTAGTGACAAATTGTTTTGGCAGTGAGCGTGAAAATCTGGAAGATACTGGTTAGCTATGTTCAAATAACAGACAGAATAACTTAGGCTTTAGTGAAAGCTGCTATCAGTGAGAGAATGGAAATATCAATTTAATGTATCAATAAATATCAGGGGCTACATGTTAAAAAGTGTCTAGTTGTTTTGAGTACCTCAGTTTTTGGTGCCCAGCCTGAGACAGTTTATAGAGACCAGATCTTGTAAACAGGTGGTGCTCAGCATTCTGAAGATCAAGCCTCCTTAAAGAAGTCATCAGCTGGGTGCCTGAAATCATTAGTCACTTATGGAAATTTAGGCCCAGATATTTTTCTATAACTATTAATTATTTATCTGTATGAGCAATGGTTAATTGAAGAAAACTAAAGTGATATTGTGTCATGAATATCTATGATAGTATGGAATGCCAAAGAAGCAAAGCTCAGTGCAGTTTGCCTTGTTAGCATGAACATAGTGGAGACACAAGTATTTTTCTAAATATCAAAATATTTGTTTTTGATCCCCTAAAAAGTTTGCAAAGGGGCCACCAGGGGGCAGATGAGCTACAAAGATGACATTAAATATTACTAAATAAAATATAGATTACAAAGAACAGGTAAACAAGCATAAAGAGTGCAGTCACTGCTCTCATCTAGTTTCTTAAGAAAAAAATCTTTCCTATCAAATAACAACGTAAACCAGGTTTGTCCTCCTACTTGTGTCAATGGATTCACGCTTTGAGTACATAATAGATTGACGCTGAATGTTATCAGAATCCACAAAGGTATGTTTCGCTTGGAGAAACACTCTTATTTATCAGCTTTATCCCAAATAATTTTCTGTGGCTGACATTTCACAATTCAGATACACTGTCCGAACTGATTAAGATTGTGTGTAGGGTAGTTTTCACCTGCTTCTCTGAACTGTAGTGAAGAACACCAATGATTTCCTTTTTTTCTGGAACTTGGCATAGATATATGCATTGCATGTTTGCAGAAAGGACTCTCACTTTCTGATTAGGATCCTTTTAAAGGTAAGTCTAGATCAAATGCAAGCAAGCTACTTAAATACATGAGAGAAGAGGGAGAATAATTCTGCTGGTTTCTGCACTTCTGGCAAATCACTAAAAATACAGAACTTGCACTTGGCACTGACATAAGCCATGAATGTTTATCCAGGCCCTGTGTGTGTAGCTGTGCTGATGTGACAGACCAACAATCATGGTCAGCCAATGGCCAGTTCGCCTAGTGTATACACATGGGTGGGTGTAATGGTGAATCTGGGACTAACTGACCTGGGTCAGCTGATCCTGTAGAACAGCACAGCATCAGTACCCGGGTGAATATTTGACAATGTGTACATGTCAGACGATCCCTGTTGTCCCTACCAAAATTAATTAGAAAAACAAGTCATAAATAATCATGATATGCTAAATAAGCACTAGCAGAACATATTTTGGGGACATGTGACTCCTTTGGCAAAAGGGTGTAAGTACTGGGGAATATCACATGTCATATAGAGTGAGATAGAAAGATATCCCAATTCACATCTGAAGAGGGACTTTAGAACCATGGTCAGAGTAGCCAACACCCTATCACAAGGGACCATTAAATGGATCAGGTTCACAAGAAGAAGAAGAACCAAAAAGCCAGGGTAGCCAAGACCCTGCTATGGGAGACTCAGAAAACAGATCAAGTATCCAAAGGAACCAAAAGAAGGAAGGAAACAGTCTCCATCTAGAATTGGTATCTATATCTGCTTTGTTTGCTAATCAGGATCCAAGAGCAGAGAGGCAGTTCGCACCTCACTATGTGAGGCCAGGATAGTTACTGAGGGTTTATACTTAGGAAATTGAGGCTTACTAAGGAGAGGCATTGTATAGTCCTTTCTATTTGTCTGTGATACCTGCTTTTCAATAAATAGCTTTGCATTGTAGAGATTGAATCCTGGTCTTCACTCTTACGTCTTTCTGAAGAGCAAATATTTTTCCTCTGAGGTGGACTGGCTTGCAGTTACTATCAGAGCTCTCAGCAAGATCTCAACTCTGCTCCACTCTTCTTCAAATTACCTAAGATAAACTGCATTCTATATCACTAGTGTAATCGAGGGGGGAAAATAAGCTTAGAAGGTGGAATTCTCCACTCTACTACAGCTGCTCTACACTTCTGCATGAAATTACAGAACTGTAGAAGCCCCACAGCTATTTGGGGGAGAATCTCTTGGAGCAGAGAATTAGGTGTTAGGGGACATGCTGTGCGTAAAGTCGACAGGAGATGTGTCAGGGCCAGGAGTGCCTATATTATAGGTTGCTGTTGGAATTCTGAGTTGCTATGAGCAGTCCCTAGATAGCTCTCAGAAGGCTGCTATGCTGGTGTGACACTCTGCACCCCCATCTACACCCTTATGGTGTGGCTGTGTGTCATTCATGTTCACCCTTATAGTGTAGCTGTGTATTATTTAATGCAAAGTATGTCATGTGAGGTGTTTTTGGAGTGCTCATGGCACACTGAACATTATTGCTATGGTAATATGTTTGTTGCAATGTCATATGTCTAGTTATGAAGCTTTGCTATGTAATGTTCCCAAAAGTGTGTTTCATAGCTTGAAGCAGATTCAGGAAAAACCTTCCAAGAGCAGAAAGGCAGTTCGCACCTCACTAAGGCAGGCATAAAACAATCCAGCACTCCAGGAACAAAGGATGGGCCCAGACGTCGACAAATGAATCCACAAAGAACCACAGTGATGCAAGGCATAGAGGGAGCCATACATAGACATTGTTTGTCACCTGACCCTGAAGGGGGGGCAAAGGAACATTTTTATAAGGAGAGACATTTTGCTGCTCTCTCTCTCTTCCAGCTCCATTTACAAACACCACCAATCAACTGAAATGCTGACCCAGGGGAGAGTCTGGCTGGGAAGGAGACCAGCCAGCCTGTGGTGAGAATCATCTAAGACTGTAAGGCTGCTGAAAGTGTTAAGCCTAGTTTAGAATGTGATTTGCCTTTTATTTAATTGTGAGCAAATCTGACGGGCTTTCCTTTGACTTATAATCACTTAAAATCTTTCTGTACTCAATAAATGTGTGTTTGTTTTACCTAAAGCAGTGCGTGTGATTTAAGGTGTAAAGACTCCATTTGAAGTAACAAGGCAAGTGCATATCAATTTCTTTGATAAATTGATGAACCAATGAGCTTGCAGTGTGCAGTATTGAACATTGTAAGATGGCAGTTCCTAAGGTTGCATCTGGGACGGGGCATGTTGGCTGGGGCCATGCCATTGCAGAATCCCATGAGAGGCTGGCTAAAGTCACTCACTCATTGAGTTAGGAGCTGCTTGCTTGCTGTAGGCTTGTGCGTGGGCTGACCCAGAAGTGAGAGTTCACACAGCACAGCAAGTGTAAGACGGGCTCCAAGAGTGAGGTATTGGGGTGACACAGCAATACATTAGTCCAGATTGCAGAGGGGAATGTCACAGCGAGGGGACAGACTGGCCTTCTGAGCAACCCAGACTCCTGGGGATGCAAAAGTGGCTAAAACCACCCTCCTTCACTCGGCTGCATCTTCACTCAGCTGCATCTTCACTCGGCTGCATCGGCTGCCAAATTCTCCATTGCCGTGCACTTGTGAAAGTAGGTGTAACACACTGCCAAATCCACCTTTGACACATGTGAATGGCTGCACAAGGAAGCAGGAAGTAGCTTGGATGCCCCATGGAACTTGTGATAACTTTGTGTTCAGATGTCTATGTCTCCTACCTGCTCTGCCAGCAGCGAATCTTCTGCCCTGACTCATTGGGATGATTCAGAGAAAACTAAGTTTTCCTCCATTGATTTTTCTCTCAGACTCTGATCTGACCTTGTGCTTGTAAATACTGTCTAGTCTGTGGAGTAACATTCAGACAATAAAAATCCCTTACTTCTAATAATTAACATAATGCAAACAAAGAAATGTTTCTGGTTAATGTAAATGTTAATGATGCTGGCATTGCATTTATCTATTTTACTAAATAAGTCATTTTACTAAATAATTAAACAGTAATTTATGTTGTGGGTTTCAAAAGCGTTTGTCCACCTTTTCTGCTTGTTTTGTTCTTGTGCGTTGATTATGTGATTCACTTGTTTAATCTTTTGTTTGTGATGATAAAGAAGTATTTTTTAAAATGTTATAGCTAAATTCATGTGCCCCTTTGGTCATAAAGAGGTGGTGCAATTATATGAGTGATTCCCTTGTCACAAATAATTCAGTCAGAGTTAATTAACATTCTTGTTTAGCATCCAGTGGGTTTCATATCTTTTGTTTAATAGACTGCAAACTTTTTTTATTACAATAGTATCTAATGCGTTATCATCATTAGCAGAACATCCTAAGAGTATTCAGAAGGTATCTTGTAGCAGTTGTATATTCTGTTCATTCAATAAATCAAAAAATATACTTGCTATGTTCATTTTTAAGGTTTATCTGGCTTCCATCCCATTCCTCAACTTTGAGCTGTCCATGGTACTTAAGCAAAGATGGGCAAAAAAACAATCTAATTTACAGCGCAAAAAGACTAATGTTCATAGTGTTCCTTGCTTTATGGACTGGAAGGTCCACCATCTTAGAACAACTTGGGGTTCTGACTCTTTCTTGGGATGCCCAGTACTGTGAGCCCCTCTGACTCCATGTTTCACTGGGATTCAACTTCCTGACACCACCAGTCTGAAAGGGCAGAGGCATGCACAGAAATTTAAATTTGTCCCCTTTTGGAAGGACACATTCTATACCCTTTTCCCCCCCTTGCCAGAGCTCATTCTTTCCACTACCACCCCCGGCCCTGGGAGGAGCTCGCTCTTTCCTCATCCTCCTCCTCTCGCCCCGGCCCTGGCACAATCTCACTCTTGCCTCCTCCCCGCCCCTAGAGTGGGCGTCACATCTAGTCTGTCATGACCTGTAAAGTTGGTATTTGATCCAGTGATTCACTGGTGATGTTCCTTTCTCATGCATGTAGCTCTGAATAACGTTCAATCCAACGAGTTAGCTGCTTGCTTTGATCTGTAATCATTTCACCACTTTGCGATTTAAGAGGGACAACCTTACTGACAGTGGGACCTAGAGCTTTCTTCAGGCCATCATACGTGACGGAGATTTCCTGTATCTGAAGCTTCCTGTATCTCTTCACAGACTTGATCCAGTAATGGTTTGCACAGAGTCTACTTGCTCGCCCTTACAAGCCCTTATTATGTGAAAAAATAGCAGGCTATTATAGTCACTGGGGTTAGCTATTGGAGGAAGATACGTTTACACACTAACCCAATGTATTATTACACTTTTCCTTCCTCTGCTGATGAAAGTGCTCTTATTCTCTCAATAAGTCTTATCCAATGCCTATTGACATCAATGTGAGTCTTTCCATTGACTTTAATAGGCTGTGGCTCATGCTCAATATGCATGTTTTGCCAATGAGAACTGTGCATGTATATGGAGAGGAGATCCATAAGTACACATGTCCCATGTACAAGCTAGTTTTTGAGACCTCCAAGACTAGGATCTGAGGGGGATAGATACAACATTTTGTGGGATCAACCTGAGTGCATTGTGTGGTGAGGGACAGCTGGAGTGATGGGGAAAGAAGAGAGTGAGGTGATTGGTGGGGTGAAGGAGGGAGATCGGTGTTCCCAAATACAATCTCAAAGAAAGGAGCCAAAATCCTAGTCATCCCTGCTCCTATGTAGTCTATGCCCTCTGCTGTTGCTTTTCATAGCGTTGCTACCACATTTCTGGTAAACACTTTCTTCTGTAGCAGTTTTCTAGTAATAATTAGCACTTACTTGTTTTAGGTTTGTCTTTGACTCTTTACTTTTTTTGTCCCTTTCCTCAGGTGCTATGTTCTCCTTTGCCCTGATTATTTTCCTAAGCTGTTTCAGTCAGTGATCTTGTTATAGTAATGGAGAGTACACACAGCATAGTAGAAGTGAAATGTAACCACACCCAGTCTTGATTTTGACTGCTGAAGGTGCAGGCAGGCCGAGGAGCTGGAGTAGCAGCCATGGTGCACCATACCCTTACAGGGAGGATTTCAGGTCACTGGGTTTGCACTGTCATGGATCCCAGGGTCCTCCCACACGTAGCAGCTCCCAGCCACCTCTTGCTCTGGTCTTTCAGAATCCAATGCTGAGCACCTCCCTGCACAGTGGCTACACATGATCCCACAGCTACACCATGGGGCTCGAACTGTGTCAAAGGCATTGCACCTGCCATGCCGTGCTGAATTTCCACATAAATGACTTAAATAAATACAGTAGATAATGTGATTGCTGCCCAGTTAGCAGTTGGTCCAGTAAAAGCTGACAATAGAAAGATTCTCTTGGACTTCAAGGATCAGGCCCTGTGAGAATAGGCAACTATTATCAATAACAAACCCATCACCCAAATACCAGACATAACAAAATATGCTCCACATTCTGAAGCTTTGTTTCATTACATCATATCTAGGGCTGGAGGCCACATGGCTTGAATGAACAAGGCTACTGCTTTTTGAGGTTAATTTTACAGTGCAGGAAAATCTCCCTGGGAAGCTCATCCTAATTGCATGTATCCCTATGGCTAAGTCTCCATTAACAATTAAATTAAACTCTAAATTAAATACACATGCTCCTGTCTATGCTGTGACTTACCCCAAATCCAGCCATTGGTGTAGCTCCACCATTGCAAACTCCTAGTGCAACCAGGCAAAGCCCACATTGCACCAGTGGAAAGGACCCCTGCTGCAAATAGCAAAGTCAAGGACAAAACAGGGTCAGAAGCCAGAGCCAAGGATCTAGAGCAATCAGGGTCTGCAGCAGAAGCTGTCAGGCAGTTTCTCAGGAAGCCCCATGATGGCTTCCTGGTTTAAATACTAGCATCAGCCAGCCAATCAGTGGGCTGTGAGGTGCCATCAATCAGGCCCTGCTAGGTGGCAGTTCCTGCAGAACCTAGCTCCACAGAGTCCTCCACTGAAAACCCAGCCTGAGCTTCCAGTGGTGATGTGGACATACTTGTGGCCCTGAATTTCCCAGGTTCTAGTCCCACAGGTTCTTACAATATCATGCCTCACACAGGAAGAGCCTATGTGAGGGCCAGGAACACTGCCATTTTCAACACATGCAACTTCCTGCAAATTATCCCATTGGATAGGGTTGGAGAGTCCTCCCCCAATCCCACACAGAATAGGTAGGTAGAGAAGGGGGCTTGGCCTACCTATCCTGTGAATTTGTGAGATCTATGGGAAAATACCATGCATTTTGGGCCATCTGCAGACAGCTGGGGTATTTCCACAGAGGTCTAGTACCCATGTACTACTCCATGATCCCTCCTTCTACACCCATGATAACAGGGGGTCCACCAGGAGACATGCTTCCAGGGCCTCTGGAAGCTGCCCCAAAGTCAACTCCTGCTCTGAGGAACACCAGTGGGCCAATGGGGAGTCAGTGTTAGATATTGGTGTCAGCATTGTGTTTCACTTCCAGTTTCCTGAGGATTGGAACAAAGAATTTATTATTATTATTTATTTATTTGTATTACAGTAGCGCTTGGGAGCCCCAGTCATGGGCCAAGATCTCATTGTGCTAGGTGCTGTACATACTGAACAAAAAGGCAGTTCCTGCATCAAAGAGCTTATAATCTAAATAGACAGGACAGATGTAGGTTAAGGGGAGGGGTAGAACATGCAAGGAGAGCGAACAATGTGATGGCAGAAAATGGCATGTTAACTCCATAATATTTTTTGCAGGTTTTTAGTTAGGAGGGGATCAGCTAAAATTGAAAGGAAGTGAATGGAAGAGGGGTAAGGGACGAGAGGAGAAGAGAGGAGAGGAGGGGCAAGTAAGAAGTGAAGCTGAGGTAAAGAGACTGTGAAGGAAAGAGAGGGGAGAGTTGGAGGAAACAGTCAATCAGCCCAAGGCAGAGAAAGTCCAGTCCCCTGGCACTGCTTCCTCCTGACTCATCACAGTGACCAAAATTGTTCCCTTCAAAACTTTGGGCCTTATACTGCTGCCTTTACTCACTGAGTACTTTGTTGTCTCAATGGGAACTACTCATGGAAGCCAGGGCTACAAGATTAGGCACTTCTCCAAAATATCTCCAGTATACGCTGTTTTTATTTTAGCTTCCTGTTTTCCTAATGGTTCAGACTAACTGTGACCTACTGTAGGAAGGCGCTGTGGCCTTTCTCGGAGCCTGGGCCCGAGGAAGCGCCGCAACGCCCAGGCTGGACAGTAACAGATCCAGCAGGCCAGTCTACCCAGCAACAGAGGGGCGGAGCTTCCGCAGGAAAAGGAAGTATAAAAGGCAGGCTCCGCAGCTCAGTCAGAGACAGGCTGCTGCTGGAGGCAGATGTGCCACCCTGCTGGTTGTGGCTTAGGCCTGACCCCAGCTGAGCAGCTGCCCCGAGCAACCGCCTCCCAGACCAGAGGCCCCAGGGACTGGGTAGGGCCTCTGGGCCCCAGTGACTGGACCGAGCCCCCTGAGGCCTGTGGGTGGGAGATACCTCCTGAGACTGGCTGGGACCTGGAGGAGTTGCCTGACACTGGAGCCTTGTGACCTGGAGGAGCTGCCTGATTTTGGGGAACCCCAGGAGCCCTGTGACCTGGTGGAGCTGCCCTCTGCAGAGGAGCTCCCCGACTTGATGCTGATTGGTGAAGAGGGACTGGTGAGCCTGCCGCATGCTGAGTACCCCAGTGAGACCGAGGACTCTCAGGTACCTAGGGACCAGGAGGAGGAAGCAGCCCAGGGACAACTAGCTAGACAGCAGCTGAATCAGGGGCTAGCCCCAATCAGCGTGTTGCGGCTGGAGCCCCGCTGATTCAGTGGCAACCTCTGTGCCACTGATAGGGCCCTGGGCTGGGATGCAGTGGAAACGGGTGGGCCTGCGTTCCCCTCCCCCTTCCCTGACCACCCTGGGAGAAAGCGCTCTCCCACGCTGCTACAGACAGCGGAGCCCCTGCTTACCTGCCTTGCCCTGCCTAAGGGCCAGAGGCTATAGACTGCTTACCTGTCTCACCCCGCCTGGGGGTTGGAGACTACAGACTGCATACCTGCCTCACCCTGCCTAAGGGCTGGAGGCTAAGACTGGTGCACAGGCACTAAAATATTCCCCTTCTAGTAAGGCGCTTGGGCTTTCCTCGGAGCCTGGGACCAAGGAAGGGCCGCAATGCCCAGGCCAGACAGTACCAGCGGCCTACACCTACATAATACCGGGGGACGTATGTTGTGGTTGTCTGAAAGTCCTGCAGTGACATGCTCCGCTCTACAGAGAACCAACAAAACAGATGCTTGTCTTGTGTTTGGAATTTGACTAATCAAAAATGCTACACTGTGCATCACCCCCTCAATAGATGTTGCAGACCGGAAATGAATATAAAAGGAAAGGAAATGTAAATGATACATACAGAATACATCATAACTATCACATTAACCACATTTTGGTGTCAAAATGACTATGGACAGGATCAGGGAAGATACTGAGAGATTGCAACGGAAAGAAAGAAAGAAAAAGAAAGAAAGAAAGAAAGACAGAAAGATCTTGGGCTAGGGACCATCCTGATCCTGTGTGTGTAGTGCTTCTCACAATGGAGCCTCAGTTCCTGAGTAATAATGTATCTATTATCCTCATCAGTGTAGTATCTGATGTCTAGACAATGAGAGCTGGGGCTGCTCAGCACCTTGCGACAGGGGACCCTTCTCTATATGCTGGTCTGATGGAATCCATTATAGAACTTGTGAATTAGATGAATCTACTAAAATTTATAATGATATTCCACTGTAATTTCACTGCTTTTTCCAGCTTACTTTATAAAAAAGGCTACCTCAGTAACTTTTAATTACCATGTGTAGAATTCGTTTTTATCAGTTTGAGAATTATGTATCTATATAAAATTTTATTGGCTACAATAATTTTATCGCCTGATCAAGTACAGTTTTTGGAGGGTTCTTTTGGTCTTGCAAAGATATTTAGTTGTCTCTCTCTCTCTCTTTCTCTTTCTCTCAGCAAATATTTGGCATAGTTAGGGCCAAATGATGTCATTTTTGGTGAGCCACCCTTGTGTATTATTTGAATCCGATGACAGCACTACCAATATCCCAACAGCATAGATCATTGGGGCAGGCTCACAATTTGAAACTCTGAAATCTTCAGTAGTGGATCAGGCTGTTTTGGCTGGCTTTGAGCATTCTCTTTTCAATTGGTCTGAGATTCATTGCCCTTTAGCTCCAGACATGGAATAAGCTGTAAGAGATTGGTTTGCTACTTTGCTGATATAGCTATCAATATAAAATGTGATGTTATCGTATTTTTTGTGCATTGTACTTTTAAACATAGATGAATCTCCCCAGCAGCTACAGGGAGCATCTGTGAAATAGCTTCCATTTTGTATTCTACTTCACATGCAGAATGTTTCTGAATGAGCCACTGTTCTCTCTCTTTCTTAGTCTGTCTTGCAGACTTTATATTTGTTCCTTCTTTTTTTGCTTTTTTCCTTAATCTGAAAATAAAAGTAACCTAGAATGGAAAAATACAGTGTTTGTTCTTTGTGTATAGGAAAATATAATATGTTCTATTGATTGTCAGGATGGAAACTAACCTAGTGCTGCATAATACAGCAATACGTAATGCAAGTATGTGCAGAAAAATTAGCCCAATGATGCAATAAATCAACAGGTATAATGTAATTAATAGACAGCAGGTTTAAAACAGAGTTTAGGGACACTTCAGAGCATGGTTTTGCATCCCTGCCCATCCTGGCTAATAGCCACTGATGGACCTATCCTCCACAAACATATCTAGTTATTTTTTAACCCCATTATAGTCTTGGCCTTCACAACATTCTCTGGCAAGGCATTGGGTAGATCACCTGATGATTACTTGTTCTGTTCACCTGGCATTGGCCACTGTCAGAAGACAGGATACAGGGCTAGATGGTCCATTGATCTGACCCAGAATGGTCATTCTTATGTTCTCATGAGTTCCACAGGTTGACTGTGAGTTGTGTGAAGAAATACTTCCTTTTAGTCATTTTAAACCTGCTGCCTATTAATTTCATTTGGTGACCCCTAGTTCTTGTGTTATGAGAAGGAGTAAATAACACTTCCTTATTTACTTTCCCCACATCAGTCATGATTTTATAGCCCTCTATCATATTCTCCCATAGTTGTCTCTTTTCCAAGATGAAAAATCCCAGTTTTATTAATCTGTCCTCATATGGAAACTTTTCCATAACCCCTTAGTTGCCCTTTTCTGTACCTTTCCCAAGATCTCTTTCTTTAGTGGTAACGACTAATTTAGACCCCATCATTTTATTTGTGTAGTTGGGATTATGTTTTCCAATGTGCATTACTTTGCATTTATCAACATTGAATTTCATCTGCCATTTTGTTACCCAGTCACCCAGTTTTGTGAGCTCCCTTTGTACCTCTTCACAGTCTGCTTTGGACTTCTGCAAATTTTGCCACCTCACTGTTTACCCCTTTTTTCAGATCATTTATGAATAAGCTGAACAATACTAGTCCCAGTACAAATCACCGTTATTTACCTCTCTCCATTCTGAAAACTGGCCGTTTCTTTCTACCCTTTGTTTCCTATCTTTTGACCATTTACTGATCTAGGAGAGGACCTTCCCTCTTATCCCATTACAGCTTACTTTTCTTAAGAGTCTTTGGTGAGGGATCTTGTCAAAGGCTTTTTGAAATTCTATGTACACTATGTCCACCAGATCAGCCTTGTCCACATGCTTCTTAACCCCTCTTAAATAATTTTAATAGATTGATAAGGCATGATTTTTACAAAAACCATATTGACTCTTCCCCAACAAATTGTGTTCATTTATGTGTCTGATCACTCTGTTCTTTACTATAGTTTCAACCAATTTATCTGGTACTGAATTTAGGCTTACTAGCCTGTAATTGCCAGGATCGCCTCTGGAGCCTTTTTTAAAAATTAGTGTCACATTAGCTATCCTCCAGTCATCTGGTACAGAAGTTGATTTAAATGATAAATTACATAGCACAGTTAGCAGTTCTGCAATTTCACAACTGAGTACCCTTCAGAACTCTTGGTTGAATACCATCTGGTACTGGTGATTTATTACTGTTTAATTATCAATTTGTTCCAAAACCTCCTCTAATGACACCTCAATCTGGGACAGTTTCTCAGATTTGTCATCTTAAAAGAATGACTCAGGTTTGGGAATCTCCCTCACCTCCTCAGCCGTGAAGACTGAAGCAAAGAATTTATTTACTTTCTCCACAATGGCCTTATCTTCCTGGAGTGCTCCTTTACGATCTCGATCGTCCAATGGCTCCACTGGTTGTTTAGCAGGCGTCCTGCTTCTGATGTACTTAACAATTTTTTGCAGTTACTTTTTGAGTCTTTGGCTAGCTGTTTTTCACTTTGTTTTTTGCTTTTCTAATTATATTTTTACATTTCACTTGCCAGAGTTTATGCTCCTTACTATTTTCCTCAATAGGATTTAATTTCCACTTTTAAAGGATGCCTTTTTGCCTCTAACTGCTTCTTTTACTTTGTTTAGCCACAGTAGCACTTTTTTATTTTCTTACCATGTTTTTTTTAATTTGGGGTATCCATTTAAATTGAGCCTCTGTTACGGTGTCTTTAAAAAGTTTCCGTGAAGCTTGCAGGGCTTTCATTTTTGGCACTGTACCTTTTAATTTCTGTTTAACTAACTTCTTCATTTTTGTGTAGTTCCCCTTTCTGAAATTAAAGGCTGCTTTGGTGTGTTCACCACCACCACCATAGGGATGTTAAATTTTATTATATTAATAAGCTATATTTACCTCTTGGACCAGATCCTGTGCTACACTTAGGATTAAATCAAGAATTGCCTCTCCTCTTGTGGGTTCCAAGGACTAGCTGCTCCAAGAAGCTGTCATTTAAGGTGTTTAAAGGATGCCTTTTTGCCTCTAACTGCTTCTTTTACTTTGTTTAGCCACAGTAGCACTTTTTTATTTTCTTACCATGTTTTTTTTAATTTGGGGTATCTATTTAAATTGAGCCTCTGTTACGGTGTCTTTAAAAAGTTTCCATGAAGCTTGCAGGGCTTTCATTTTTGGCACTGTACCTTTTAATTTCTGTTTAACTAACTTCTTCATTTTTGTGTAGTTCCCCTTTCTGAAATTAAAGGCTGCTTTGGTGTGTTCACCACCACCACAGGGATGTTAAATTTTATTATATTAATAAGCTATATTTACCTCTTGGACCAGATCCTGTGCTACACTTAGGATTAAATCAAGAATTGCCTCTCCTCTTGTGGGTTCCAAGGACTAGCTGCTCCAAGAAGCTGTCATTTAAGGTGTCAAAAAACTTTCTTGAGGTGACATGTACCCAGTCAATATGGGGATAGCTGAAAATCCCCCATTATTATTGAGTTTCTTATTTTTATAGTGTCTCTAGTCTCCCTGAGCATTTCACCGTCACTATCACCATCCTGGTCAGGTGGTCAGTAGTGTATCCCTAATGCTATATTCTTCTTATTCAAGCATGGAATTACTATCCAAAGAGATTATATGGTACAGTTTGGTTCATTTAAGATTTTTACTTCATTTGACTCTATGCTTTCTCTCACATATAGGGCCACTCCCCCACAGGACAACCTATTCTGTCATTCTGATATATTTTGTACCCTGGTATTACTGTGTGCCATTGATTATCCTCATTCCACCAAGTTTCTGTGTTGCCTAGTATATCAATATCCTCATTTAATACAAGGCACTCAAGTTCACCCATCTTTGTATTTAGACTTCTAACATTTGTATATAAGCACTTTAAAAAATTGTCACTTTTTAGCTGTCTGCCATTACGTGCTGTAGTTGAATGGGACTCTTTTTCATCAGACATTAGGAATTGACACTAATTCCTCCTTATAGTACCACAGATGTGACAAAGCTAGAACTGAGGAAAATGAGAGCAGATTCTGTAATAAAAGCAGTTATGTTAGGCTATAACAAAAAACATGCATGTGCATTGACGAAGTCTGACGTTTCCAAAAATTACCAGAGAATTAAAAGGTCAGATTCAGCTTCCATTGCTTCCAGGTTCCCGTATGTAGGGCATGATTTTAGAAGTTTCTGAGCACTTCCTGCCAGGTACTGAGGCCCTCAAATACCATTCAACCCCCAGAGATTTTAGGACTCTCAGCACCTCCCAGGATCAAGCCCATAACTCCTCAACATATAGCTGGATAGCCTAAGTTGCCTTCAAGACATAAGTGTGTCATTTGCCTCAGTCACGTGATGCAGTCACCACACATTATTGCTACATTTTAAAGGGTTTTTACAGTTTTCATTTTTCAGTGCAATAGATTCAACTTTCAGCACCTGGGAAAAAAGAATAGCAAGTGCCACAAAATACATCTAACAAATAAGCAAACAAATAACAGTCCTCCCTTCAAAGGCATTTACCCTTCCCCACCCAAGCTCTACCTTGATCTAAGCCATATGCTGACATTGTATTTGTACATGTGTATTTGCTTTTTTACAGTTCACAGGGGGAGCACGTTAAACAAAGTGTGGTGAAATAATGTGCTTTCATAAGAATCTAAATTTCAAATATAATATTATAGATCACATGAGAGCCACTTTAATAATTTTCAGATAAACTGCCCATGAAGCCAAAGGAGAGAGAATAACACAGTGATCTTCAGCAAATCATTTCCTTTCTCTCTCCTTGTGTCCCCTCCTGCCCTTTGTCTTGTCTAATTAGAGTGTAAGGTCTTACAGAAGAAACTCGCTCTTACTAAGTGTCTGTATTGCACTTACCACTATTGAGCCCTGGGATGGGGCATACAAACACCGCACCAGTAAGGAAGGGGTTCAGCAGTTGTTCCAGGCCCAGGAAACTGCACTGCTCCACACCTGCAAAGCACACATGGCTTGGAGGAGGAGCTCAACAAGAGAGCAGGTCAGCTCCCTCGAGGCAAACAGTGGGAGGGAGCAGACATGTGCTCTGAGCTCTTGAGAAGGAGCCCCACAAGAGGGCAATACTGACCTGACCAGACCTGCAACGGAGGGACTAGTGATGGCTGTGGAAGGTCAGAAACTTGTCCTAGTGTTCAGTTCTTCATTTTACCCTTTGGGAAAAAGTGGATTCTGGTAAGAAGTGATCATGGGCGCAGTTGCCTATCATCCCATAGTGCAGGACTTAGGGCACATGGACTGGCGCTCTGCGAAAGGGTAGGCTTGGAGGGAATGATAGGAGAGTATCCCTTGGTGGAAAACCTAGTTGGGGAAGGCCCTGAATGCAGAAGGATCCAGAGCCCAAGTCCTGAGCAGGCATTTGAAGTCTTTCCCCTTATTGGACTTTCTTTTGTATACTCTGAAAGTGGTGGACTGGAATGCGGGACCTAATGGGAGGGCTGAGTCACGGAAGGGTAAGATCCATGCAGGATCACAGTGGCTGTCAACAGGGCACCAGGAAAGAAGAGGACCTGCCCTGCCCTGCCTGACCACTGGGTGGCACCTGGGGTGAGTGATCCCCCTTCACTGACTCCCTTCAGCTGGAGTCTTTAGGCAGCATCATCATATAGATAATAGCTAACAATGGTAACATGCTCACAGTGGTACAATAAAAAATGTTTGCCAAAGTAATTCAATGATTACATAGAACCATAGAAGATTAGGGTTGGAAGGGACCTCAGGAGGTCATCAAGGTCAACCCCCTGCTCAGAGCAGGACTAACCTCAGCTAAATCAGCCCAGCCAGGGCTTTGTCAAGCCGCAGCTTAAAAACCTCTAAAAATGGAGATTCCACCACCTCCCTAGGTAACCCATTCCAGTGCTTCACCACCCTCCTAGTGAAAAAGGTTTTCCTAATATCTGACCTAAACCTCCCCCACTGCAACTAGAGATCATTGCTCCTTGTTCTGTCATCTGCCACCACTGAGAACAGCCTAGCTCCATCCTCTTTGGAACCCCCCTTCAGGCAGTTGAAGGCTGCTATCAAATCCCCACTCTCTCTTCTCTTCTGCAAACTAAATAAGCCCAGTTCCCTCAGTCTCTCCTCATAACTCATGTGGCCCAGCCCCTAATCATTTTTGTTGCCCTCTGCTGGATTCTCTCCAATTTGTCCACATCCTTTCTGTAGTGGGGGGCCCAAAACTGGATACAATACTCCAGAAGTGCACAGTGGTCCTGATTCTCCTCTCATGCTGGTGTAATCCCATCAATTTACATGAAAACAGAACTCACACTTGCTAAGTTGTCGTTCCACCTTCCAGCACAGATAATCTACAGGATTTCAACGCCTCACCTTTTTATTGTGTCTCTAAAAGCTAATTATAAATCCTTAGGATCACTCTCTCTGTCTCATGGACTGTATGCATAATATGCCCTTTGCAAGAAACAATCAGGTTTAAAAGGCGTGTTCATCACTGCAGTAGCTCATTGACCTTGCTGATTCTGAATCTGTATTCTCCTTGCCCTTCCATCCAGCTCATTCCCCAGCAGAAGCTTAACAAGCTGAGCAATTCTTTGATTTCAAAATTCTCTCTTGTTCAAAATGCGGTTTAACAAACTGTGAAATACTCAGTTCTACAGAAACAATATTAATAGGAGCAGATGATTAGAGCTACCAGAGCCCAACTGCTAATTGGATTGTTACAAATGAAACCCAAGAACCATTAAAAGCACATCAAACATGGTGGCTTGTATTATGGAGCAGGCTTTGGCAAGGATAAATTGTTCATTAAGACCATATGATTATAAGTAGTGGTTATTAAAACCAAATTTCTCTCTAATGGGATGCTATCAGAGGCCTGGCTAATTTCCCTTTTCAACTTCTTGTGCTGCTTGAATGAGTTTTCCTATTTTGTATTTTCTTTTGGTTTCTCATTGTCAGTGGTCTGCATTCTTCCCCAGACAGCCTCATGACAGTCATTCTCTTTACCTGTTTAACTAACTCAGTGACCTACAAAAGGAGGCACATCAATCTTTTGTAGCTTAGTGTGAATGCTCCACTACACACAATAGCCCCCTACTATTCTTTATTATCCCTTTATTTTTCCTTTCTAGTCCACTTTATTTGTTCCTGAACCTCCTACACGGACATCCTTGTTGTCAGCATGGGTACATTCCCAGAGCCTGGAAATTCCTACTATCCTGCTCCTTCTCCAACCTGCCCCAATGTAAATCAGGAGAAACCGCACAGGCATCAGTAGAATTACACCAGTGTAAAACCAGTGTAAGCAAGATTGGAATCAGGCCCATTGCAAAAAGCCTTCCATGTAGGGCAAGAGGGAATTTGAAGGCTCTGCAGTCATATTGTTTCTGGGGAGGCCTTATAGTTTGTTTCTCAGAAGCTCTGAATTTTGGGTTGGGCCTTTGAATTTCTCAGGAGCCAGTTTCTTGCTACCTTATTATCTCAGTGACAATATGAACTCAGCATTTACGCTTGGCATTAAGCAGCTAGTCATAGGTGTTTAGCAAAAGATTGATGCCAACTGTGATGGTATCTTAAAGGTCAGTGTGTGATGGGGAATAAGGGGGGATTTAGATGAAGGGTGTAACGTTGGGGTACGTTAGTGTTCTGAGTAGTTAAGGGCTACTGGGGTTACAGCCAATGTCCATTTAGCTTGACGTATCCATCTTAACTAGCTTACAGTGTATTTTAATATATGTATAATGGCGCATAAAGTAATTGGAGCACAGTGCCTGCCTGTGTGCAGTAACCTGTAGGACTGGTGCCCTAAATGCTATTGTGATAGGACAGGCCCTTTAGAAATGCCAACATGTTTGGTGGGTAGGTAGATAGGTAGGTAGATCAACTGATACCTGTCTGTTGCAGGGGGCAGACAGTTGCACAAGATGCTCTTTCTCTTGAAAAATAAATGTTGGCCTGTTTATACAAGTCCTTTATTGTACAGAAATTGTAAATATGCAGGTATGGGTTTTTTGGGTTAAGATTTCTGTCAGGCATACATTGGCCATTGGGTGGAAAGACAACACCTATCACCACATAGACTTTGATACTGCAACTGACTTTGTGTGAGCTGATCCATCAACCCCATTTGGAGCCCCACATGAAATTAAAGGGGTTCCCTGGAAGATCTGGAAATCTACCCATCCAGAGCCAGTTGTAGGGCTGGGGCCTTAGACATTATGATGACACCTGCTAGAGGGAACCTTAACTAGAAGTCAAACACTCAAATTAAGGATTTGAATGTTATGATTGCGTGACACTCCTTGTTGGGCAAACTGATATATACACTAAATGCCATCTCCCTAAACCTTCATCCAGAGTAATTGAGATAAGATATTTCTCTTTCATGCTTACAGTGCTCCTTGGTTGATCAAGAAATGACTTTTCCCAGGAGTAATTAATATCTTTTCTGCTTCAATCTTTGTAAACTCCGAAATCTAATATTTATAATTACTTCCAATTAGCACTCATAATAGGTCATTCTAACCCTGAAGTTTTTTTATATCACTTTTGCTTGTTTGCTGCTTGTTAGTCAAGTCATATTCTACAAAATCTTTTGAGCTAAATTAATTGCCCCATCTGTTATTGATCTGTTTGGTTCATGCCACTGATTTACTTTTATCGCTGATTGACTAATGGTATTTGCAGAGAGGGTTGATAGATACACCCTTTTCCAGTCCTAAAGGCCCACCAAAATCTTTTCCATTGCTATACAGTTTCTATTGCTATGGATAAATAAGCTTGGCACATGAATAAAAAGTTATGGGAATTTTAAGTTGGAAAGGCATGTTTTGTAACAGACAAAACTAATTCTTGAAATTTACAAAGCTCTTCGGTTTCTTTTGTCCAAGAAAAAAGTGTTCGCTACAGATAAAGACCGTACATATTCCCTAAGAACTCTTACACATTACACACTTCAGCATACTCAAGAGATAAGGAGCCTGTGTCCTAATATCAACCTTTCTATTGTAAATACAAACAGCCACCTGCAGTTGTTGCATTCATAATGCCAGTGATTGTCCAAGGGTTAGTAAAGGCTGTGAAATTTTTTCACTTCTGAATGAAATTAGCTGTACCTAACATTATTGTTGTCAGCCTCAGCAGAAAGACCAAGACCTGAAGATCAAGGAGATTGAAATACCCTCTTGCCTCTAGCAAAGGTTTCACCAGTTTAGGATTGGAGCATAGTGCAGGTAAACTTCTGTAACCTCCTGCTCCTGGGTGTGTTGTTGGAAGTGAGGAATCAGCTCTAGAACCTCTGCATCATCAAGCCTGAGCACCTACTGCCTGAGCTAAAAAAAACCCTTTTTTTCCTGTTAGCTGCGGCTATGGTAGGCTCATGAACACTGTATGTGGCCCAGCCACTAGAGTTCAGCCAGCCAGAGATTGAGTGGGTGTGAGTAACACTTGCACTGCCTCTGTCATACAGTTCCATGGTTAAACACAGGACTTCACCCTCTGAGGCTGCCAGTTTGGTACCCATCATTCATTGTTAGTGCCTATGAAATATTCCAGTTCTGGTTCGATAGTGTTTAACTCCCATGCTGCACTTGCTTTGCACAGGTGTAAATGTCTACACAAGGAATAAAGAATCAGGCTCTTAGTCCATAATCCTGTTTACATCGAAGTCAATAGCAAACTCCCCATTGACTTTGATATGAGCAGGATTGGAACCCGAGTAAACATCTGCATTTTTCCTTAAAGTTATGCAAGTTGGAGATGCTGAGCCAATCAGAATTTGGCTCTTTGAATGTTGCTGCTCTTCTCTTCTAACCACATAACCTGTTGCTTCCTACCATTTAATCAGAAAATGTACAATTGTTAATTCCTCTGAGGCAAACCATATGATCTTATTAAAAATACTCTGCACCTGGTTATCAGCACCTCAAGAGTTTTTCCTGCATATATTGCTCTCTTTTTCAGGCATAATGACCTTGAAACAATTTATGCAAAATGCTGAAAAATGACCAAGAGCAACATTTTAATAACTTCCATAGCACATTAAATTATAGGGGAAAAGCAACTTTATTGTGTTTAGCAGCTGGTATACATTCCAAAAGGATTTACTGATAATCTTTTGCTTCTCCCTTTAAGATGAGTCATAATTGATCCCACCAGGATAACTCAACTGATGTCTGAGCAAAACATAATTTCGGAAAGTATTTTGGAAAATTTAATAATTCTTGCCCCTGGGAATCTAAGGCCTTTAGAAGTGATCAGCTTCCTACCAGATCTATTTGGACCAATTCTGTGACTGTAAAAGGACAAATATTTAACTCTCTTCACAAAACAGACTCAGTTTGTATCCCATTAAAAAAATCACCAAAGGACAAGTTCTGCCCTTGGTTACATGTGTGTATGGCCAGAGTGTATCCTGCCACTGTTAATACCCATCCCATCACTCCATGTTACAAAAGCAAAATGTTTCCACACCTTGCACCCGTCTAGCCATAGAGAAAGGGAGGGTGAGTCAGATCTCATGGGGTCTGGTTGCAACCTTCTGGAGGTTATGATCTCCACGTTGCCAACCCCTGGACTAGACTTTTTAAAGTGTAATTGTATTCTGAAAAGTGACTATAAAATGGCACCTGGTTCCATGTTCACAGGATTTCTTGTCAACTTTGTTTCCTTCCAAGTAAATATGCAACCTTAAATCTGAAAGTTAAGCTGGACTGGTTTTTTTTTCTCATGCATCATTTCCAGTAATAAAATGTCTTTGGGTCAAACTATGCCATCAGCTTTACCTGTGCAATCCCATTTGCCTTCAGGAGGACTATAGGATTTTGATAGGTGTAACTGAGTGCATAATTGGAAGACAAGAGAGTTGCACAGTTGACTAACTTCAGTCCTCTTTCCTTGCAAGAATGTTATATACACTTCTCCATTACCTTTATTTTTACGCTACAAGATGCTGGATTTTTTCTTTTTCATCTTTTGTGAGGGTTTTGAACTGTTACCTTGCTCTTGTCATCTATCTGGGGCTCTTTATTGACACTGAAGTTGAGTTGTTGTTTAGATGAATAAATGAGTGGGTGCAGGGTTAAATATTGATTAATTGTTAGGAAGTCTGGATTCAAAGTAAAGGACTGTTCAAAGGGTTGGCATGCTTGAGGAGGAGAAATGTCAGCAAGGATTTTAGCGAAGTGATGATATCCATTTTTTCATGCACTACTATTAGCTGAAAGGATAGACTTGTCATATACCACTATGTAGTGTTTAATAATAATACTTAACACTTACATAGCACTCTTCAGCTATAGATCACACCATTGGTTATAAAGGAGGGGAAGCGTTATTTCCCATTATAGATGGGGAAACTAAAGTCCAGAGAGTGGCTTGCCCAAGGTAACGGCAGAGATGCAAATAGTATCCAGCGTCCTGTCTCCCAATCAGCTCTCCTTTCTCCAGATCACACAGTCTCACTCTGGCTATGTAGAAACGAGTCTGACCTGTAGCCCTACACTAGGACATACTTCAACTTTGGCGGTACTCAAAATCCAAACCCAGGTTCAGATTTCACACCATGTTCATTTCTTTGTATTGTCTTAAACAGAAACCTGAGACCCCAAAGTCTGTGAACTTTGGGTTGTTCAAAATGCAGATGTGTATCCAAATTTGGAGGCTCTGGATTATCTCTAATGATCATATACAGCACTATCATCCTGGGGGAGCTGCAAATTGGCATAGTTCCATTGAAATCAATCAAGCTACAGTTTTCCCCAGAAGAGGATCTACACCGGGAACCTTAAAATTCCACTTGCGCTGCAGAGATAATTTTATGAAGGACAGGAAATGTCATAGCATAGTGGATTAGTAATTACAAGAAGAAAATGCTCTTGTCAGATACTCCTTTGAAATGCTAGCCTTGTCACTGCCTGCAGAGTGGTAGCTACAGGGCTAGAGGCTGATCTCAGTTTCATCTGTGTGAATTCAGAGGAACTCCGTTGTAGAAGAAATCACAGTCTTCACTTCTGTTTGGGTGGGCAAGGAAAAGACCTTTATTACAAAGTAAATACCTGGGGCAACAGCTTCAGCTGAACTGTGCCCCTGATCTGCATCGCGTGAGGGTTTTTATACAAACTTATTAAAGTAATTGTTATACAGCAAAATGCATTAAGCATGCGTAAGACAAAGAAGAAATAACAGTGAGTTGCACAAACAGCTGCACAAGGAACTTCCCGTATTTGGTTACATTCCCGTATTTGGTTACAAAAGAAGGCATGCACATAGCTTATTGCTAAATTGGAAAAATACAACTTCCATTAAGAAGAAAGAGACAGTCAGTAGTTTTCTATCTCATTCAGCTTCCGAGAAAACTTCACCCAGCCTAGCTTATCGGACAGCACATTTCCTAATGTCCTCTCAGCCTTCAGCTACATGCTCAAACTGTCTTTGTGACAAACTTCATGTTTCCACACCACCGATTGCAGTGGAATTGTTTCAGATTTCCACAGTGTTGACTGGTTCCTACACACAGGCATAGGTAAGACTGGGATCGGGACTGCTCTGTTTATGCTTATTTTAGACCTGCATTCACTTCTTGGATTTGCTAGATCCCTCTCTGTGGTTTAGGTAGGCCAAGCAGAGCTAGATTTAATAAATAAACACCAGCAATTCTTTAAGCAGGCAGCAAAGTCAAGGATACCATTCTGCTTGCTAGCCTGTCAACAAAGTCTACTTTTCCTTCATAATAAAACTGAGGAAGTAATTTTCATCCTGGATTACATTGCATCCTTTGGAAAATGACATTGAAAGTGCTTCTTCTGAGATCTTTTCCTCCAGCCAGAAGCACCCAAAATTCCAATGGCAATAGAAGGGTTGGTGTTCTGTGTTGTCCCAACACATGAAAAGAGGATAAAATATATTAATCCTACAATACACACGCATAATCTGTTGGAGCTACCACTTTTCTCCTAAATTCAAAGAAGGGCTCTCTCTCTCTATCTCAGGGTTTTGTACTGCCACCTTTCATCGTGTGTGGGCACATTCCATGTAAAATAGATTGGCAATAGCCAAACCCTAATGGACTTCATGGAGTCTCTCTTCTCTGTTATTGGGTTACATAAAGGTTTGCATGGGGTAGGGTATTTTTGGAAGGAGGATGGTAGAGGGATCAGAGGCTGAGGTTGTGAAAGTCATGCTTATTTATGGTGGGAAAACTTAATCTAGTCAAAAGGTGTGTGGTCGTCATCTGAAAAGTACAAAGACAACATGTCTGGACATTGTGGAGACTTTGAACATTTCTTTGACTATATTGCAGGGGTGGCCAAACTGTCTGATCCCCCCCACCAGAAACCCTCCACCTCACTGGGCAGAATTCTCCTGCTCCACCATCCTGCACAGGGAAGACACTCCAAGCTCCCCACCCCAGCCTGATAGGTGGAGAATGCAGGGGTATAGGAGGCTCCATGAGCACCACTTTAACTGTAAAAGAGACACATGCGGGTCACGAGCCAGTTTGGCCACATTATAATGGGTCAACATTATAATGGCTATAATTTTAAAACTAGAATCTCTCAAGTTAGGCACCATTTATTTAGGTGCCTAAAGATGGGTTTTAGATACCTAACTTCAGCCATATTCTTGGTGTATGTTCTTGTTCTTCATATTGAAAGTGGTGGCCCAGTGGCAGTAAGCATAGTTGTCAAGAAGATAAGAAACATTGCAGAGGCAAATGCTGTAGAGATTTCTGTTTCCTAGTACTGAATAGTGAATTTCAAGGTGTTTGTGGTTTGCTTCTGTGAGGCTGGAAGGAATAGGACCATAAGGATTCACCATTCTAAAAGGCAGCAACATTTGATGGCCTGTAAGCAGCTTTGTATCAGTGACATTACAGTTGGTTGATGTGGTTGGGTGTCTATCCCCACACAGATGGTTATAGAATTAATGGAGGCCTGAGAGGCCGAATAATCCACCTGGTTTCACCTGGAGGGAAGGCCAGGCATAATTAAAGATGAAGACCTGTTGGGTAGGTGTCGTCTGCTGTTACAAAGAGAGGAAGTCTGGAGTAGGAGACAGCAGGAATAGAGGTAAGAACTCTGCAGTCATTCTCTTGGCAATAGTAGGGGGAGGAACAGGAGGGCTGTGGGGAACACAAAGGCTCCTCCAGGGTGAGGAGGAGGCCTGGGGAGGGAAGATATCTGGAAGACACAGGGTTGGATCAAGCTTCTGAGTCTGACCCTGACCCAAGGACAGGAACTGAATCTCTCAGGAAAAGCCCTGGAAGGTGCTGCTTGTTACAAAACAGTCCTAGAAGGGGCTGGTAAAAAAGCCTGAAGCAAGGCTAATGGTAGGAAGGAGTCCAGCGAGGTAATGGTGAGATATCTGATGGAGCAGAATTTTGCTGCTTATCCTAGGGCCTGCACTGGAACCCACTGTAGATGATGGGCCTGGTTTCCCCTACCAGCCACTAGAAAGGGGATGTAAAGGCCCCCTGACAAAGGATATGGATGATTTAAAACCCCGAGAGAAAGGTGTAGGGATCACTGGGCCAGAGTTAGGGGCCTGAGACCTTATACAAAGTCTTGGAATTATTTGTTGGACTTTTTGTTCATTGGCCTTTCTGTTAACTTGGAAGTGGTGGGACTAAAATGTGACCTAGCTGGAGGCCCAGTTGTAAGAAGAGGCAGACTGCCATAGGCCTGGAGTAGGGTTGCCAAAAGTTCCTTATTACAAGGGACTTACCTTGTTTTTTCATCTCAACAACTCCCGATTTTGTTGTAGAATGTTACAAAAAGTAGGAAGAAATCCCCCTGGTGAATGTTGGGAGGAGGGGTGGGGTGAGGGTGCTAAGAAAACAGTTCTTTATTTTTGAAATACAATATAATACCTATAGCGTAGAGTGATCAGCAGCAGTGGTGCTATAGAAGGAGAGCCTGCTACATCACATCCAGTCACAAGGGGGTGCACCAGTGTTCAGTTGATCCTTCTACAGTTGGCTATTTCATGGTGTGATGGGCTATACAAACCCCACATTGGCCCAGAGGGGTTAAAAGACTCTACTGGGCCAAGATAGTCATCTCCAGGCAAGCATGTGCAAGGGGTGGTGGACAGCCTGCAGGAGAAAGGAATCCTTCTCAGAAAGTCATACGGAAGGTTGTGCTTGAGAGGGTGAAGAGGGGTAGTCTGAGCAATTAGCTGGGTGTCCAAGCCACTGCCAATTATTGGAATGGACTATCAATTATTTTGCTTATTGCATTTAGTAGGCCTCTGTAGGAACTTAGCATCACTAAGGCAAAGCTGGGAAAGGGAGAAATCACAAGGAGTGGGCTTGTCTCTATTTCCTCCCTGATACGCTGGTCTATATGTCTGTGAAATACAGGAAGTCTGGATTTATTTTAGGACTATTGTTATGGGGAAATATGCTGCCTGACTAATGGCTCGAAACAGCTTAGTGACATGTCTTTGTTACACCTGCTTTTTGCCCAATGATTGATTTTCTTTGGTCAGTTATGTAACATTTTTGATTGACGTCTCTAACTTTTTGAGTATAAGAGGGGAATTGTGGGTTTGGGTTAAGCGGATCATTTTGTGGACACATTGGAAAGACCTTCAGCAGCAGACAGGAAGGCCAGTGTAGCCGGGAGGTGTGGCCTCCCTCGCATATTGACGGCGAGGGAGAGCCAAACCCCCCCTGGGGATTTGAACCCGGGAGGACACCACCTGACTGGAAGCAGGTAGGCGAGGCTAGGAATTTAAAACCCAGGCCTGCCTGCTCAGTCATAGCCCAGTGGCCGAGGGAGAAGGACGTTTCTCCCTTTGTGCCTGAGCCTAGGGCCACACCCAACCACTCCACGGAGGAGAGGCTGCCGGAGCTACCCATGGCATGGGGCCCTGAGGATCTGGAGGAACTACCTGAATCTGACGAGCCGGAGGAGACCCCCGGATCCTACGACCCAGAGGAGAGGCTGTCGGAGATGCCCACTGCCTGGGGCCCTGAGGAGCTACCCGAGCTACCAGTCCCCGGTGAGCCAGAGGGGACCCCTGGACCATGTGACCTAGAGGAGCTGTTCTCCACAGATGACTCTGAACAATTCCCGGACCTGCCATCAAGTGACGAGGCCGAGGGCTTCTGAGCGTCCCTCGGGCAGGGGACCCCGAGGAACCTGGGTACAGCTCAGGAGAGCAGGTACTCTAGGGAGAGAGTGGGAGGAAGTAGCCCAGGGGAGCCGACTACAGTCCGGCTGAGTTTGCGTTTGCTCTGAGTCAGCGTGTTTCGGCCGGAGCCCCGCTGACCCAGTGACGGGATGACAGGGCCCTGGGCTGGGACACAGTGGAGATGGATGGGCCTGCATCCCCCTTCCCCCTTCCTACCCTGACCTAAGGGTGATCGCCTGCTGAGGGCCAGAGCCTGTTCTGTGCTGCCTGCCGCGCCCTGCCCAAGGGCCGGATGTGGAATTAGCTACTTGCCCTGCTGAGGGTTAGAGTCTGCTTCCTTTCTGCTGGCCCCACCCTGCCTAAGGGCCTGGGCTTTGGACCATTTCCGCGCCCCTCTGGAGCCAGAGACTGCTTTCTCCCATTGCCAGCCTGCCTTGCCAGAGGGCTAGGCCTGAGACTATTGCCCCACCCTGCTGAGGGCTAAAGGCTGTTCCCCGCTGCCTGCCTGTCCCGCTGAGGGCCAGGCTGTAGACTGTTTACTCACCCTGTGAGGGCTGGAGACTGTCTGTGGTGACGCCTGCCCTGCCTAAGGGCCAGGGTGTCAGAACTGTCTACTTGCCCTATGCAGGGCTGGGGACTGTTCCCATTTGCTGGCCTGCCCTGCTTGAGGGTTGTGGCCCTGAACTACAGGGTAGCCCTATTAAAGGGTCAGAGACTACTATCCCTAAGGGGTGGGACCTGAAACCAAGGCTCGCCCTGCTAAGGGCCAGAGGCGACCCCTTTATTTTGAACTCCCCACAGGGCATGGGTACCAGGAGGTGTGGCCTCCCTCAGAGATTGACAGCGAGGGAGAACCACTGGCACTGCCCACTACAGGAGACCTTCTACAGCCAGCCACTGGAAATCTGGTGCTGAATCACCTGAAGACCACTCCAGACTTGTGGGGCTGGGGTGAGACTTGGTTGGGGTGCTCTATAATGTATTGTTTGTATGTGCTTGCGACTAAATAAAGCAGAGACTAAGTAAAGGCATTCTTGTGAGAGTGCTGGAGACTAATAAAGTGAAGGCTTTAAATGAAAGCACTTGATTCTCTATGATTTATGTCAACCACGTAGCAGATAGAGAAACTGCTCCCTTAGCAGTCTCCCTTAGTTTATTTCCTGATACCGCCTCACAGAGAGTAAAGTTACTGAAAGCTTTGGGTTGAGGAACCCCAGGTAACAAGAGGACCACAGAGTGGGTTAGGCCCACAGGTGATGCCTTCGCCAATCGCCACCCACTTTAAGAACCAGCAGGTCCTGCAAGGCCCTGATCCTTTGGATTGTCATGAGAATGAGACTGTTTGTTGGTACTAGAGGGGCCATGCCCTGAACTGAAAGGACCTATTGGTAGGAAGTAACCCAGGGTGGCAAACTTATACTTACTGCAGGGATGACCCTTCCAGCATTGCTTCCCACAGGGTCCTGGGCTAGGACCTGGACCATGTCCCCCTACCACACCCACTTAAAGGGTGAGGCATAGATGAGGAAGAGAATCCAAAGATCCCCAGTTTAAGGTCAGGAACAGATATTGCTACCATCCTGACAAAGCGGAAGGGGCCGGATGTCAGGTGCTCTAACCACTAGGTTACCCGGAACTCTGAGACCCTTATCACACATGGCTGCTACTATTCATTTCTTTGCAATCAACTGGCATTTTTGTGCTGTGAAAGACTTGAGTTTCTGATGATCAGCTTGCTATTACACACAGTTTAACTGCCAACATTCCCCTTTGGGATGAAGCATGCACTCAGCATGAAAACCACAGTAGATGAGAGCAGAGAGGTTACTTTTCCTCTTCTATAAATTCAGGCAGCACTATGCTGTATCATTGCTTCACATTTAGTATGCAGATTTCTCTGAATAGCTTGATCAGCAAAGATTTGAAATCATCAAAACGTAACTTAGGGCAGGAATTTAGTCCAATTTATGTCTCCAAGTTACACAGGTATAAGTCCTGAAAATATAAATGCCTAAACTGGAGCCCTTTGCTTTTCTCTTCTGTCCTGTGAGGGGTGGGTACATTTCCATTATGTGTGTGTGTGTATGTACCAGGGGATACCCACAAAGAGCTTGGATATGACCGGCGCTGTGAGCATCCGTCCTGGTGTTCCTGGGCAGGAACCAAGCACTGATTTGCACTAGCATCCTCTTGTCTGCTAAGTACCCAAAAAGAAACAGAGAAAGCAGGATAATGACACCTCTCCCTTCTGAGATAATACATACTGCCTCTGTTCGAAGGGTGGTGGAGCTGCCACTGCAGCATGCACTCTAGGAGCTCCCAGGAGGCATTCTGGCTGATTTAGCCAAAACACCTTTGGGGAGCTCCCAGTGCAGTGAAGCTCAAAAGCTACCATAAAATTCTCACTGGCTTTAATGGGAGCAGGGTTTGGCCAACACAGATTGCTGTCTAAAATCCCACCCTCCTAATTTGTGGCTCACAGTATCAATTAACCCATTGGTTCCTAGCCTCTCCGAGATCTACAGCTTGTAGAAATGGGTATTTCCAGCACTAGCTTTACAGTACTGGCAAATCAGCAATTGGCAGAATGAGGGTGAGGAGCTTAGGAAATGTACCACTTCCACCTTTTCAGGGAGGTGCAATCTGGGGTTGCGCTATAAGTAAAGCCGAATGAAGCACCTGTTGCTTTTCACTTCATGTGACGATTTTGTGGCAAGGGTGAAGCAGTGCAAGATGTGGTGAAGCAGTGTAAGAACTCTTCCAACACAAGGTACGTCGACACTGCAATAAAATTGCCACGGCGCAGCAGGGCCCCAGAGCCTGGGCTCCAGCTCAAGCCCGAACATTTACACTACAATTTTATAGGTCTGCTGCCTGAGACCCACGAGCCCATGTCACCTGAACTGGGCCAGCCGTAGGTCTTCTATTGCAGTGGAGACATACCCACAGGCTTCCATCATAATGCACCATTCTTTCACATTTCAAGCATCTCATGCAACTCAGGGTATGAGCTCTTCCAGCAATACAGTACAGTCCAAATATTGCATTTTCTTTTCATCTTATCTAGGGTCAGTAATGTTGGGGGAGGCTTCATAGGGAGAAACCCAATCTGCTTAACCTGACTGAAAATCTGGGATGAACTATAGGGGGGATTTATGGGCCTCATCCTGCATGCATACACTGAAGGTGCTGGGTGTCTTGCTTTTATCTTCAGTGGGAGTAGGATGGGTCTCAGCAGTGAGATTCATGTGTTTTGATAGACAAGCAGCTGATGAATCCATAAGAACACAAACAGAATCATCACAATGACATCATTGTTGCTTCTTGTCCTGCACTTTTAAAGCTAACTCCTAGCAGAAAACTGGCCAAGGACTTAAATGAAGCTGAGGTGATTGTAGCTTGGTGCCTGCTGAACCTCTGGAATATTTATTTAGCCTTTATAACAGGTTACAGCTGACCATCCTCAGCCTAGGTGATACCTTAGCAAGCACTCAGGATATGACTGTGCCAGGAGGTGCAGCTCATAGTAAGGGGGATGCTCCAGCACAGAGGTAGCACACCTGCTCCCACAGCTCTTTGTGAGGTGCAGTTTACTTCTTGCTATGTGTGGCCAGCTCAGCTGGCTGCTGCATGTGGGGAGCCTTGGCCCCACCCACTCCCTGGGTGGCCAGCTGCACATGGGGAGAATAAGGAGGGAGACCCATGCACTCCTCTAGGCACGCAGATTGGAATTTTGGCCTTTATACTGGCTGCGTAAAGGGGATGTGGGGGAGGGGGGAGAGTGGGGTAGTCACTGTACGCTCTCTCCTTCATTGCACACCTGCATGAGGTCCAGCAAAGAGGGCCAACGTTATGCAGTGACTTTGATGGAGTTGCAGCAGGGTTGGATATAACCCAGAATGTTTATGATCAGATTGTGCCATGAAGGCACAGCACTGGCTTGGGGAACTCAAGAAAGCATAGTGTCTCAGTGAGCGCAGTGCCTCCCAGCAGCCACTGTGCCGTGGCCACCCATTAGGAGGGATTAGAATGCACCCTTCTTCCCCCATTGGCAGCCAATGGGTCTTCTGGCCAGTGTGGTAGAGGCACACGGCACCACAGCTCTGTCTCCACCCCTGCCGAGGACATTAGTACCTCCAAGGTGCTGTGTTGGAGAAGCTCTTGCGCTGTGCAGAGTGCAAGGGCTGCACTCAGGTAGCTGGTCAACCCTGGGTAAAGCGTGGCAAGACAGTGGTGTCAGCCAAAGAGGGGGAAGAAGTCAATAAGTTGGGGTCAACACATTGGGGTGAAGAAAAGTAGAGCAGGCACATGGAGATGGAGAGTGAAGAGAGCAGCTACTCAAAATGATGATCTGGGGGGAAAGCGGGAGGAGAGAGCAGCTGCCAGTGAGTTGGGAAGGATGGTTTGAGAAGAACTGGTTGAAATTTTCCATTAACTTTTTTTTCAACAAAAAAATGCTCCTTGGACTAAAATGAAATTTTCTGTTTAAAAACAAAACCAAAAAATCATTTTGGTGGAATATATTTTGTTTTTCAACAAATTTTCAAAATGAAAAATTGCATTCATTGTGGTGGGGGAAAACCACCTTCTCTCCCTTTTTTTTTTTTTAACTTCACCCTGGAATCCACTTCCCTGCCTTCACTTCTCCAATGGAAAAAAGAGAGAGAAAATGTGTCTTCCCTCTACCAAAGCAACTTGTTTGTGGCTAAAGAAGCAAAGCAATGTAATGAACCACTTTTTAAACAAAATGAAAATGTTTCACTTCTCTATCCATTGAATAAAAATTCTGTTAACCAGCTCTAATATTGGGAAAGAGACACTGCAGATGTAGGCAGGAGCGTGGGTCCCATATTAAATTTCTTCTTGGATGCCTCTCCAAATATCATTAAGCCTCTGATTATGGGGTAGTATTACACTGCTAGAGTGATCCACTCACAACATTCATTCCACGCTTGGCTGATTCAGGAAAGGCAGATGGAGCCATAACACAGAATTCCAGCCAGTGTGCTGGATTCATACTAGTACTTGGATACAGTATGGAAATGATGGTGCAGTGCCACAATACTGGCCGGTGCCCAGGTGAATGGAAAGCCATGAAGATTTCTGATGACACACCATAATGCAGAGTTGTGTGTGCGTGTTTAGCAGCCTGTGTATTCTTAATAATTTCTCCAGATGACCGGTTCTCAGGGCTGACAGCTGAACTCATAGTCCCTGCTGGTCAACAGAACATAAAGGTGTTTCTGAGATCTGTGAAACATAAGTAAAGCACACATTAGAATTCCCAGTGTATTTCACTGAGCTGCCAGATGATAAATATTTGATCTGTCGTAGATCAATAAAGCACATATCCCACCTTCTGACGTCTTTTTTAGAAACACAGGCTTGAGTATTAAGAGCATTGCAGTGCAACTCTTTTTAAGTGTGTAGGAGCATGAGATCCTAGAGGTGGTTGCAATCTTACTTGAAGCCTCTTGTAACCTCCTTAGAATTTGATTATTCTGACAATTTTATCAGGCTTCTTTTCAGCAGCCACATGTTGGAGAAGTTGCCACTGCACTGCTGTTTTCAGTATTATGAACTCCAGATGCTACCTACGCTACCAGGAGCTTTTCCATTTGAAAGGTGAACTGCAAAGCTGAAAAAAGAAACCCAAGTTTGCTCTTTATTGCTTTTCTATTATTCATGAAGACAGCCTCAGTCTTCTCTTTTGCTCGTTTTTAAACAGAAATATCAGGCCTTGACTTCCTATTTTTTTGCTTGCAGATGCTCTAGAGGATAATAGAACTAATGGGACAATAGACAGAAGCACTCCAGAAAGCTTGGACCTGTGGCTAGGTCACTGATTTGTGCATCAGGAGACCTACGTTCTATTCTGCTATGACCATGGCCAGGTCACTTCACTTCTGTGTGTCTCTGTTCCCCCTCCTATCCTTCTCCATTTAGAATCTAAGCTCTTTGGGGCAAAGATTGTCTCCTACTCTGTTTGTACAGCTCCTAGCACGATAAGCTCAGTTAGAGCTCCTAAGCACTATTGTTATAATAATGTTGCCCCACTCCTGACTGGTAGCAGATGCCAGGTTTTACAGGTCAGCTTTCTGTTGGAGGAGAAATCATTGACTAGGATTCTGGGTATACTCTGCACTTTGTTTTCTTCACACATATATACACAAATCCTGGAATAGAGGTGATCACAAATGTCTACTTGAAGGGATCTCAGCCCAAACACCAGTGTAACCCTGCCTCAATAATTGACAGCGAACTCCCCTGCTGCTTGGCAAAGCTCCTTTAAAGCCATTACGTCAGAAAACCAACAGCAAGACAGCATTTTCTTCCAAAACCAAAAACTTGCGTGAATGCTAAGAAAATACTAAGAATGAGTAAGTCTAGGTGTAACAGCACCATCCAACGACCATAAGAAGAACAAAAGCATAAGTTGCAGTTTTCCTTGCCCACAGTAAAGGGATATTCAGTCAGACTATTTAAAATTCTCATTGTAGTTGAATCAAACAATATTTAACAACAGAAGAGGTTTAAGCCTGGTCTGATTCAATATTCCCTTTTCTTTCAGCTAAGCGTCTGAAAATCTGCCCCTTGAGTTGCAACCTATTGTGATGTCAGTCTAGGTCTCCAGTCCTCCAAAGTATCCTCCAGCAAAAACAGGTCAGTGAAAACATGATATTACTGATATTTCTATGGGGGAAGAAATCTTTTTGATAAAAGGACATCTCTGTGCATCAGAAAGGGCATGAGAAGGACTCATTTCCCCTTTGCAGGTCACCTTTGACACTTGTTGATGTCTGATATTCATGTAACCTTTAGTTAGGGATCAAGGACCCAATATGACTATAAATATGGCACGGGAAAGAGATGATCCAAAATCGGATATGTAACCAGCGCACTCTCATCCCATAAATTTCATGTTGATATGAACAGTAAATATGGTTACAGCAAGAATGACTATTTAAGGTATTTACATGGTCCCCTTTTCCATAGTATCTGAACATTCTGTAATGTATTTATCCTCACAACACCCCTTGGAAGTGGGGAAGTGCTATTATCCCTATGTACAGATGGGGAGCTGAGGGAGAGAGAGACTAAGTGACTGGCCCCAGATGACACAGGAATTCTGGCAGATATGGACTTGAATCGTATTCTCCCAGGTCCTATGCTAGTGCCGTAACCACATCCTTCCTTTCTGAGTGGTTATTATATACAAGAAAAGGCAATATGACCCAAATGTTGCAAAATCACCTTTCTCTGCTGCTTCTGGAGGTCCAGAACATAGCAGATGGTCTGTAAGCCTAGTACTAAGTTTAGTGGTGAAAGATTTTTTAATAAAGTACAGATGAGGGCATAATGATTAAAGTTGGTAACAATAGAAATGCATTCCTGAATCCCAAGAGAAATAACTAGAGCCTGTTCAATGCTATTCGTCAAATAACATATATGACAAATAATGCTGTTGTTAATTGAATCATTAGCCAAATGTTTCTGTATTTGACCATATCTATAGTTGATGAAATAATGTCCATTATCTAATTCATTTATCAAAGAATGGATTATTTGCTGAGCCATATTTTTCAACAAATAATTGTATCCAGTATTCAACTAGCTCTTCCATCGATCCACAAGAAAAAATGACAAACAGATGCACAAGAGGACAAATGTTGGGTGACTCAGATGTGAATATGTATCATGCCTAATAGTGCTATATATACAGGATCATTTCTGCTTTACCTGTGCATGCCTGCCAGCTCTGGAATGCTGTTCTTCTCATTGCTGCATGGGTTAGAGGAAACCCAATGTGTGACTGTACTGAGTCAAAAATGAAAAAATTAGTTGCATAGTCACATCAGTACAGTTGTGGCCACATTTGCCAGTAGTGAAATTGTTCTGTGCCGTGTTGTTGGCCAGGTGAGCCTCAGGAACAGAATCATGTGAAAAATCCCCAATATTTTGAAGATGGGAATGAGAAGATTGATTGGAAATAAGAGAAATTTACCTCAAAATTCAGTGTAGTTTTGAAAAGTCCATGTATGTAGCTGAGAACTGCCTGGAGTCCCATTGGCTTCTGTTTCCTGTGTTCACCTCTGGAAAATCATTGCTCATCCAACCGTGACTATCTGACAGCTGGTCAGAAACCCTTGAGGCTCCCTCAGGAACAGCCAGCTTCAGAGGATACTAGTTCATCATCAGCATACATGCGCCAAGTCACAGAGCGCTGATGAGATCTATTCCCAAATGGCAGCACACAGATCAAAACCAATATCATAGGCCAACAACTGTGGCTCCGGAAATTGCCGGGAGTTAGTTAAATGAACAGAAGGTGAAAACAAATGACCTCTAGATGCAAAGTGGTGATAGGGGACAACCTGAAGTAGCACTGTGCCTCCAAGGAAGGGAGAGACAGGCCTCCAGAGGGCCACGCAGGGATTCTAATTGAAGACAGTGTTAAAAGCAGCCCTCAGGAGAAGAACAAAAGAATGAGAGCTGTTAGATTGAAAAGTGGTCTGTACCCCGAATTAAAAACGGTCTTTGTGGAGTGCGCTTTGAAGTACATCTCTAAATAGGAGTACGGCAGGCAGCTTAGTTAGAGAGCAAACAGGCAAATGTAAAACGACAAGGTTAAGGCAAAAATTGTGAAATGAATACTGATTACTGCAGCCATTTTAAAGGAGAACAGGGAGCAGAGAGACGATGAAAACAGGGACCCCTGTAGACATCCCCATGTGGTGTGAGCCCATCCTCCTACCTTCTGTGCATGTCACTTTTGTGCTCACATGGACAAGGAGCGCAAAGGGGGTGCGTCAGCCTCAGCCTGACCCAGTTCTTTGGGCTAATTACTGCACAGGAGGGGCGAGGGCATTTCCGGCTGGTTAGATGAGACACTTCCCTTTGGTGCCTAGCATTAGACCCAGGTGGAGGCTTACTCCATTGAGCAGACAGGTGGCCCACTGCTTAAGGGCTAGTCTGGGACTCAGGATATCTGGGTCAACTCCTTGCTGTGGCACAGGCCTCTTGTGCAAGTCTTTCAGTCCCCCAGCTGTAAAATGGGGGTAATAGCACTTCCTTTCCACACAGCACGATGTGAGGGGCTAAGCCACTATAGTGATGAGAGCCAGATAGGTACTATCAGGATCTAGACGAGGGAAAGAGTTGGGATGTTTGTTGCTGATGCTTTTAACTTTATTGTAGAGCAGGCTGGAAAAATTCCAGCAAAACACTTTTTTGTTTGAATTTGGCAATTCATCAAAATGGAAATGTTTTGTGGTGACAGCTTGATTTTGCCAAAGTTCTGATGGAACCCAGGCTGGAAACCTTAGAAACGTGCCTGCTTTCTTGCCAGATCATCTGCCCAGCTTCTTGGCAGCCTGGGAAACCGGGCTTCCAGGGTCTGCAGCTTTCGGGCAGCCTGCCAGGCTGACTGCCCCAGAGTGGGGGCTTCGTTCCCTTTCCTCAGTTTCAGAACGTTGTGGTGTTATGCATAATCAGAACAAAACCAAATGATAGAATTTGTCTGTGAAATGCAATTTCCTTTTTCTGCCCAACTCTATTTTACTGTCTCTAATTGTATGATGCACCATCCTGGAATTCTGCTGTGAAGGGAAACAAAAAGTGTTTGTTTTTTTAATCTATCTTTTACTAGTTCCTTTTTTGGGGGGGGATGTATGTGTAAATATTTTGCAGCCTGTTCTCAGTTTACTTTGGCACACAGTCTCTCTGCAGTCACTCAATTCTATTTCCAATGCAGTCATTGAGCCTTGCTCAGACACATCTGTTATTTTCACTATTACCCTTTTTGTCAAAACCAGCAGAAGAAAGGTCTTGTAGTTAAGGCTCATAACTATGACAGAGCAGATCTGGGTTGTATTCCTGGTTCTATCAGAGACTTTCTGTGTGACCTCAGGCAAGTTATTTGGATCCAGATTTTCAAAAGTGCTTAAGTGACTTCGGCTCCTAAGTCCAATTTTCAAAAGTGACTTAGGCACCTAAGGCCCACATCTTCGAAGGTAGTTAGTCATCTAACTTCCATCGAGTACCTAGGTCCCTTTTGAAAATGGGTTTAAGGCTTCTCTGTCACTTAGGAGAGATTACCCTTAATCACTACATGCCTCAATTTCCTCATCTGTAAAATGGGGCCAATGATGCTTCTCTGCCATTCAGAGGTCTTGTGAGGCTGCTACATTTTAGTGAGGCCATATAAGAATCCATATAGGAAGTTGCAGGTTTCCTGTCTAATATTATTTGCTGTCAATGGGATGATCACTTGATGATTACCTATTCTGTTCATTCCCTCTAAAGCACCTGGTACTGTCGGAAGACAGGATTCCCAGCTAGATGGACCATTGGTATGACCCAGTATGGCCATTCTTATGTTCTTATTTACAAGTGTAGCAAATGGGGAATGTTGAAGGTTTTAAAAGAGGAATTATGGTGTATAGCATATGGTACATTATTTCCCTAATGCCAGTGCTCTTACTTTACATCTCTTCATGTGCTCCTAACAGAACTGCTTGTGTAGCTCGAGAGAGCTGAGAATTTGCAGTGTTTTGCACTTTAGCAGGAGTGAGTGGTCTATTGAGATATTATAGAATCTATTTAGATGAAGTAGATCAGGAATTCTGCTATCATCATGTTTCAGCTGAAAATCTAAAAGTTATTTCTGTGTGAGGAACAGCTTTGAAGGTGTTTGTGTCTGTTTGGGCACCTCTCTCACCTCTGTCTCTTTCCTAGGTGAAGTGCTGTGCTAAGGATCACACAGATAAGATTTATTTTTAAATAGGTGGCTGTAGAAAAGATGAGTAGCTGAGTACTGCTGCTGTGTGACTCCGGTGTGTACCTCTCAAGCTTAGATTTGCTATTAGTCAAGGTAGGATGGTTGTGGTTGTTACCCTCATGGCATAAAACACAGAGAAGTTGGATAAAAATATCTAATATTCTTGCTCAAGGTTGCAATGTAAAACTGCTTTTATTCTTCAAATCCAGAACAATAACACACAGTAACCAAAAACAGAGAGACAAAGCCGGCTGCTTCCTAAGGCAGAGAGACACAACTCATGCCTCCTTGTTTTAGGCTCTTTCTTTTCAGACTGATTCAGATGACCCAGATCATATAGCTTCCCTCAAAGGTCCCTAGCCTGCAAGCAGGACCAGGAAATCCCTCACATTTACAGTGATGGCTTATTGTTTTTTAACACAGGTTCCAATACACAACAGTGATTAAAATCAAATGACTAATTAACCGTGAATAATTTTCTTGACAAATGTAGCCCCTTTTTCTGCTGGTGGAATGTTTGTGAGCAGGCTGGGATGTCCTCAAAGGATTAGCTCTTCAGACTTACTCAACAAATGCTTTTGGGGAGGGTTTTGTGCTTATAACTCTGTGGACTGACTGTGACTAGTTTGAGAATATTTCAGAATCTACAGTCAAAACTCAACCAGTATCGGTACCCTCTGATTGCTGATGCCGGTCACGTACTGTTCAATGACTTGTGCATTGCCTTGTGTTGGTGATGGTGCACTACCTTAAGAAATGTGGAATTCCTCCTTGCATTCGCTGGGTCACAGGTGGAGAATCCCCTCTGCTACACTCCTTCACGGGGTGCAGCATGCACAGTGGGATGGCGAACTCCCCTGCGCTTGTTCCCCTGCTGGCACGAGCTCTAGACCTTACATCCTTTCTAGGCCTGCTGCTGCTCCAACTTCATCCCAGGCTGCGTAGTAGAGTAGCAGAGTATCAAGGAACTACAACCAACTCCCTGCAACTGCCATTCTCCCCTATGTCTGAGCACAGCCTAGACACTGTAGAGAGTTGGGGTCTTAACCTTTATTTGAAGGCGCATCCTTAGGAACAATTCCCCTGACTAACACCCAGCCTGAATAACTCAGCGAGATTCTAGGATCTCCACAGGGACAGGAATCCTGCCCTGCATCTCCGCTGTGCAGTGGAAGCACTTCTATTAATATTGGTTAACATAATATAGCACCCAGAGGCCTCCAATCTGGGATCAGGTTCCATTGTGTTAGGCACTGTACAAACTTAGTGAAAATATGTTCTCTGCTCCAAAGAGCTCAGAGGTACAATTGGGTGGGAGAGGGAGGATGGTGTAATGATAACAGGATTAAGGCTGTGTGAATAGCTGAATATTTGGTTCACTGGCCAAACCAAAACATAAACAAAAACAAAAAAAAGTTTGGATTGACTCAAAATGAAACTCTTCTGACATTTTCAGGAAATTGAAAAAGTCAGATTTTTTGTTTTTGGGGCAAAAGAAACTTTTGCTCAACCCAAAATGTAATGTTTAATTTCATTAGATTTTTTTTAATTTTTCAAACAAAATTGTAGTAAATTTCAAAACAAAGTTGATTCAAATTAAACAAGTGGGTTTTTTGGGAGAGGGAGGGAGGTCAGAATTTTTTTTTTTTTTACTGAAACAGTTCAATGAAGTCAATATAAATTCACAAAACAGTTTGGTTGACCCATATCTGTATTTTTCATCCAAAAAAAGTTTTGGCTGAATAATTTCACCTAGCTCTAAGCATGATCATGTTTTCATGCAGTCTGGCCATACACGGTGTATCATTTTAATATCTGCTCACAAGTTTTGTGCTCTATAAGTAAAACTAAATGCAAACGATGTGATACTAATAGGAAAAAAGGATAAAATTGCTAATATGAGCTGGAGTTTTTATTTTATAGGCCATTTAGAAAAAAGTCGATATAGATTTTCTGTCTTTTACTTGATCCACTTCCTTTCCCACAAGGGAACAAGTAGGAAGACAAGTTTCACACTCTTGTTTCATAACTGCTGCTGTTCTTAGACGTTTATGCTGTTGCTCTAATGGAAACACTTTGAATCATTCACTTCAGATTGCTATTACCTATTATTTTCACATCCATTTCTTATTACTCTTAGCAAAACACCCATTTGGCAATTGTTACCTGAGTCTGTGTGCAAATAATAACAAGATGTCTAGTGTCAGCAAGTAGTATTCATCAGTTATTGCATTTCCTTATGTGTAATTGCACATGAATGGGATTTGTGCATACAATTATACATTTTCAATATGCAAATACAGGGTCCGTGTGTGAGTGCTGGTAGCAGATGTGTATAGATATAATTTAGGTACCCATATTTGAAAAGGTTGTCTTGCAAAATGCATGCATATCTGTTAAATGCTCACTGTCCGTTATATATTTCTCTCTAGTGGCTGGTCCACAGAGGCTGAGTCTCCTACAACAACTATCAAAAGCAGTTACTCCTTTAGCTCAAGCAGCAGATAGATGTGATTTTAGCACTGGAGTCCTCAAGTTAATGCTGGTGATGATGCATGATAGTGGTCATTATTAGACCTGGTCAAAAACTTTCCATTGAAAGGGTTGGGTTTTTGTGTTTTGGTTTGGTTTGGTTTGGTTTGGTTTGGGGTTTTTTTTGTGCAGAATCAAAACTTTCTGTATGAATGGGTCGATTTTGATGACAATTTATTCTGAAAAAATATTCAGATGAAGCATTTTGATCATGTCAAAATATTCCATTTTGACTTTTTAAGAACAGGATGTTTTGTTTTTTTGATTTGACAACTCTTTGTGTTGAATTTTTTTAAACAGAAAGTATGATAAAATGTAGAAATCAAAATGAAGTACTTCAATTTTATCTAAGTGAAACCCCAAATGACATTTTTTCAAAAATTCCCTTTTGCAGGATACTTCAGTATATTTTGTTTTCTGCCTGTCCCCTGCAAAGGTGAACAAGAACAAGGAAAGGCTCGGCCGCCAGAAGTAATCTGTCATATGGGCCAGATCGCAAGTTGTGTAAATCAGTCTAATGTTGTTGAAATCAGTGAAATGATGCCAATTACACGCATATACACATCCCCAGAATCTCAGTGTGTGTGTGTGTGTTTATATTAGACCAGTACATGTTACTTTGTTTGACTCTGAAGTTAAAAAAAGAAATCATGTCAGTTGAATGTTATCGCTTCAAACTTGAGTAAGATCTTAAGAATTAATGCTTTGTCAAGACTGCTTTTAGTAAATAACAAAACAAAAATTAAGAGACTGTGAAAAAACATTTGCTCCAAAAGGCAAATAAATAGGATTTTATTATAAACTGTAAATCAAACCATTTGTGCGTTGCTAATTCAGATTGTCATGCCTACTATTTATTATATATCTTGTGGTTTCCCCACTAACTTGCTGTTAATTCAGTGAGAGAAACTTACTAGGTGACTGATAAAGTAGTAATGTAATTACAATCCCATAAATCATATTTCCACAGTGCTTGGCTTTCCATTGCTTTTTAATTTGTTCCTGATGCATTCGTGCATGTTTTAGTGAATATGAGAAATTAGTATTTATTTACTGTTCTTGTTTTTACAGGTCTGCTTCACAAAATAAATCCAACCACAGAGAGAGAGTTCAAGTCACATGATGGCTCTAACATAAAACCACAAAAACAAGGGATTTCAGACTTGTTATTCCTGAAATGCGGTAGTCTCGCACGATCTGTAGAGCAGGTTAGGAAACGATGCAATTGTAGTGCAGTGGCATTAGCATGTACTCCCTTTGTGGACAGTGAGGATCAAAGGCTACACTGACTTACTCTTTGCACAGCACATGGATATCACTGGGGGGAACAGAATGTAAGTCAATATGATCCTCAGGGATATACTATGGCTGTTAGGTCAGAGACTGCCTTGCAGGCATTCAGAGGATCTCCAGACACATTCCAGCTGACTCAGCCAGAATTCCTCCAGGGGCTCTGAGGAGTGCACACTGAGCAGGAGCTCCATCAACCTTCCTGAGAATGCCCTGTACACTCCTCCATGTGTCAGCTCAGGTCTACTGGCCAGAGCAGACGGGAGATGGCCTAGGGCCATATATTTCCCCACCCCTTTCTATTTGCTTTCAGGAATCTATCACCAGTGGCAGCACTCAACTATGGTCCTTGTGCTTGGAGATTGTGGCAGGGAGTATAAGTGGAATGACCCCGCACACACATAGGGCCAGGCACAAGCTGGCTATCGGAGTCCCATAACTGCTAGAGTAAATGGCACTCTTGTCATAGCATGAGCACACTTTTTTGTGCCCATTGTGCCCTCACTGGTATCTAAGGCCCTGACTTAGTTAGTCATTTAAGCAAGTGCTTAGGTCCGTCCCTATTCAGCAAAGCACATGCTTAAAATTAAGTGCTTTGCTGAATCGGGGGCCCTTGAACATCCTCCCTGCCAATCACTGGGAGAAGCCTGCATTACCTTGTTCGTTCAGATCCATGGGCTCATTTGATTGCACTGGTTTTCTGTGGTCTAATTTAATTTCTCTGTACTATTACTGTCTACTGACTGTGTAGAGTTAGGAAAAAAACTTTAAACAAGTACTTTTTATTTTAAAGACTGTAATGGCCCTTTTGGAGTGAAGCCATTATGTAGATTTTTTAAAAATATACTTTATAACATATATCAATCCTTATTAGAGCTCATGGCATAAATACAGGTATACGAGCCTGCAAACACTTGCTCACTGAGTAGTTTTTACTTGTGTGAGGAGTTCTGTTTGAGCAGGAGCTCTGTTGCTTTATAGGGGGGGAAATGGTTCCTGAGGTGTGATCCTATAAAGCAGTTTTTCTGTTACCCATGACCTGTAACAGTGTCTTTGAACATTGGTCATTGTATATATATACATATATAGTGTGTGTGTGTGTGTGTGTGTGTGTAAGTAAAAACAGGTCAGATTCACTAGATACACTATGGTGGCTTTGCACTACTCCAGCAACACAAAACAGCTGTAAAACCATCTTAACCTCCCAGTTGGTTTCATGGCTCCTTTATGTTGCCAGATCTGCATGAAACAGTCAGAGCCAGCACATGAAGCTGGACCAATAAATGAAATATGAAGTTAAAAGGCTGCAAAATACTGAAAATAACCAAGGTGTTTCAGTTACAAAAATACAATGGAAAGGGAGACAAATAAGCTTGTTTTCTTTCAGTATTTGTACAATTTAAATAACAACCTGCCCAATAGAAAGCTTTAAAAAAAACTGATCAAAATAGTCATTCCTGATTCATGTGAAGACAAATTCTATTTGATTCAACTCTGATCTTTGCAGGTAGCATTGAACGGAATTGAGAGATGATTTTTTGTTATTATTATTTATTGTGGTAGTGTCTAGGAACTCCAATCATGGACCAGAACCTCATTGTTGTAGGTGCTGTACAAACAGAACAAAAAGACAGTTCATATACCAGAGAGCTTATAATTGAGGTAATTACCCAGGGCCGTGTGTGTGTCTGCGTGCATGTGTCGATAACTCTCTTTGTAAAAACATTTTGGAATATTTTAGTGGGCTGGAACCGTAACGTTTTAAAAACAAAACTACTTTGTTGTGCTGTGATGTGTTTGTGAAATGAAATCAGACCCTTTGCCTGGAATAAGTTTTGAAAATAAGTGGAATAGATTTAGCTCATTCAAGCCCAGCTGCATTTATCTACTAGAGACCAAGTCAAAGGGTTTTATGTTATGGACAAAGAGGGTCTTAGAAATGCGTATGTCTACACTGCAATCAGAGGTATAATTTGCAGTCTATTTGGGTAGGCAAACCCATCCTAGCTTTAATCTAGCCAGTGTGGAGCATGGTTATAATAGCAGTGAACCTGCAGCAACGTGGGCTTCAGTGCATGCTAGGACCATAGGACTATGTATCCAGGGGTCCAGGCAGGATTGTACTGCTCATGCAGATACCCATGCCACAGTGGCTTCACAGCCCTTTCAAGGCATACTAAGTAGACTGATGCTCACATGGATATGTGTGCCTGAGCTGCAATCACCGCTTCAACTGCAGTGTAGACACACCCTTGGTATATGCACCTTAATGGAGCTACACTGATTTACTCCAGCTGAGGACTGTTTCCATATGCTTAGCTATGTCATTCCCTTTTCACACTCTGACACTACCCTTCCCCTTCCACACACACACCACACACACACACCTGGCTTTGTTATTTATTGTTGTTTGTTTTGCTATTTTGCCACTTGGTCTGATGTCCTGAATATGGTGCTTTGCAGTTGTGTTGTTATTGCGTCAGACTCACTGAATAGCTGAAGCAGTGCAGTCATTGGGGGAACCAGCACTTCGAGGGGGGGTACTTCAGGAAAGCTGCCATGGGCATCTGTTTGTTTGATTATTGTAACTTCCTCCTTCCTACCCCCAAAGTGCTGCAGCTAAAGGAATCTTCTTGTGTCTCTCTGGCCATATTACTGCACTGCTGAAATCCTACACTGCCGTTTGCCTCTCCAGATCAAGTTTAATATCCCAGTGCTCCCCTTCAGGGTACTGCAGAGGCTCAGCCCTCCCTATAGCTCAACTCTCATTCCATTCCGTGCCCCCTTCTCAAGCCCTACATTCCACCCAGTCTTCTCTGCTGACAGCTGCTTGTGTCTGCTCTCCCTTCCCCACACTAAGACAAAAATGTGTGTGAAATTTATATCAGGTGCACAGTAGACTGCGGCTCCTCCTCCTGTTGCAAAACTGGGTTCTTTGGAATTGAGAGTCCCAGAACAAACTGACAATGGGAACAGTCTCCATGCACACTATTGCCGGAGGCTCCCATTTTTTGAAGGAGTTGACTGAGTTCTGCACCAGCGTGGTGTTGGACCTACTGGGGGTTGGTGTTCTGGAAGACTTCGCTTTCCATACGGGATATTAACTCTACTCAGGTTGCTCAAGGGCTCATGGCCGCCACCCCGCAGTGGGATTATCCTAATGGTTTCTGGTGTAACCCATCCCGTCACACTCTGGGACAGGAGATAGGTGTGAGGTGAGTCGCGACTCTGTCATCAGTCATCGTAATGCGGAGAAAACTTACGAATGAAGTCCTTATAATAAAGCCATTTTTGGAGGGCAAATGCACAGGGAAAAGAGACAGCCTTCAAATCTCACCCCTTCTCAAGTTGCAGAGGGAACCCAACACTGCTATTAAACTAAGCACTTGGTGAAAACTTCAAAGTTTCCACACTGACCAGTTTGAAGAAGGAGGGGGAGCTTTCCTGCATCTGGCTGAGTTCTGTCTGTCTAGGTACTTATAACTTCCATCTGAGCACATCACAGACATTACTGACATGTTCTCTTCTATAGATACTCCTGGGGATGACTTTTTTTCATTGGCTCATCAAGATATTTCTGGAAGAACAATTCAGTTCCTTTGGGAATGCATTAGATTGCACTAAATGACAGATATTAAGAAACTGTCCATGGGAACAAAACTCTCAGCCCCTTTAAATCTCTCTCCCCTTACAGCAGGTGTGATGGTCAGAAAATTTGGGACCAGATTTTTAAAGGAATTTGGGCGCCTAGCTCCTATTGAAATCTTAGCAGCTCTGATATTTGTCCTCATTTAGGAGTGAGGGATTTGAGGTTAGTTGCCAGGGGCAGCCACTGAAAGCTTTTTGTGTTGCTGGCAGAGTTTGGAATTCACTGCAGTAGCACTGTGATATGGTGAATGGTGCAAAGGGACCAAATGGGGGAGAGTGAAATTTCTGCAGCAGCTGGTCTCATGACGCTTAATTCAGATGTAAGAGATTGGCTGCTCTCAGGCTGAGAAAAACAAACCAAATATCCACTAGGAAACTGGAATAAAGGTACAAAATTGAGTAATAAACTCTATTTCAAAGTATATGGACACATACTGGCAGAGCTGGTAGTACTGTGAATGCTTAAGGTTGCCCAGCACTTCCCATTATAAAACCCTCTTTTCAGTTGCTTGTAAGTTAGTTAAACTTCAACCAGCTGAGCTCAAATTTGCCATGCCAGATGTCACCTCCGAATGAAGTGTTTTGGAATGTTACAGCTAAAAGGTTCAGCCACTTCAAAGAATGAGATTAGGAAAAAATACGTTCTTTTCTCCATGTTAAAAATATTCTGACAACGGTTTAATTGAGAACCCCTCGCACTCCAATGCTTTGGAGCAAGAGCTTTAAATTTGGCAGGGAATGGTCTCTCTGTCTGGGATTGGTCTCTTTGGCTGTTCCTGTGAAAGTCTGTCCAAAATGGGCCAAGTTATAAGGCTCTGAAAAAAAATCACAGTTTGCACATGTTCAGTAGAGACTTATTAGAGATTAGCAACTGCCTGAATCAAATGCAGAGGGGACAAGGAGCTTGGAAGGGGGAGAAGAGACAAGTCTGAAATAGAGGCAGACTCATGGGGATGGGGCAGAAGGGGTCGCACAAGGGAGTAGGAGGGTAGGGTTTGTTCAAAGACCGCATGACCACCCTATGTGCCTTAGTGATGCTGTGGTGTGGTGGCTGCATAGGGAGGCCCAGGTGTTCTGTAATTTTATCAGCAGTGATTTTATATTTGTCCTGATCACTGATGAAAATATGGGATAGTTTTGGGTCTAGAGCTGATCCCTATGGAACCCCAGTAGAAACACCCCCATTCCATGATGATTCCCCTTGCCAAATACTTTTGAGATGAGTCAGTTAGACATTTCTTAATCCATTTAACATGAGCTTTATTGATATCGCATAGTGCTAGATTTTTAATCAGAATGTTGCGTGGTGATAAATCAAATGCCTTACAAAAATCTATTACCTCTATGCAGTTACCTTTATTATCCAAACTTGTAATTCCATCAAAGAATGAAATAAGGTTTGTTTAACGAGATCTGTTTTCCTTAAACCCATGTTGGCTGGCATTAATTATACTAGCATCCTTTAATTCTTTATTGATTTGAAACTCCTATCAGATTTTGCCCAGGATTGCTGTCAGGCAAACTTCCGGTCATCCCAACTGCCCTTTAGAATATTCACATATTAACATTATTCCAGCCATCTGGAATTTCTCCAGTATTCCAACATCTATTACAAATTAACATATGTGGACCAGACTTCCCCTCAGCCAATTCTTTTAGGACTCTTTAGTGCAAGTTATCTGAGCCTGATGATTTAAAAACATTTATTCCAAGTAGATGATATTTAGCATTCTCCTTATTCACTAATGGACTGGAAAACAATTTATTGTCCTCCTTCTTTCCAAATACAGAACAGAAATATTTATTGAACACAGCTGCCCTAATTCATCATTAACAATTGTATCACTTCCCATTTAATGATCATTATCAGGATTTCTTTTGTTCCTGATGTATTTAAAAAACTCCTTCTTATCATCCTTTGCTCTGCCAGCCATGGATTTTTCCCTATCTTTAATTTCTCTTATCCATTTTCTAAACTTCATAGCTTCTAATCTGCCATCTATGTCACTCGTTTCCCATTTCTTATATATATTTTTCTATTTCTAATTGCTGCCTTCACTTTCCCTCTTAACCAGGATGGGCTTCGAACCAAAGTCCTCTTTCTTGATTGTGGACAATGAATTTTTGGCCCTCTAGTAAAATCTTCTTAAAGACCTCCATGTGCATTTTTCTGTCTAACCTTTCCCTCTGAATCAGTTGCAGTCCATTTTTCTCAGCTTTGGGAAATTAGCCCTTTTGAAGCATCAAGAACATATTACTCGTTGGGACTGTGCTGTTTGCCTATATTGAATGTAATCAGGTCATGAACACTGGTTTGTAGGTAACCACCAACTTCCAGTCCAGTGATCAATTCATCACAATGAGGTGCAAAATAGAGTTACCTTATGCTGTGTGCAATACCTTCTGCATTGGAAAATTATCATCCATAACTTTTAGAAACTCCAGTGATGTTTTGCTACTGGCTGCGTAAGACTTCAGGCATACATCTCCGAAACCAAAGTCTTCACTAACTGCACAATTTTTGTTTCCACACATTACAGACAGGAGTTGAAGGAGCAACTCATCCTGTTCTGTGGTTTGATTCAGTGGTCAGGAACCAACCCTGCTGGACTTCGTTAGTCAGAGTGCTCTAGTGGTCCAGTACACCCACACAAGCAGTCTGGTGCTGAAGACACAATTCTAGCCTACAGGCTTCAGTAGTAGCTGCTGGGAGCTGTGCTAAAGGCCAGCCCCCTGTCTGTGGGTTTGAGGGTAGATTTTGCTCACCAGCCCCCCAGGCACGTAAAATTAAAAAGGTTGTAGAGCAGTTTTTAAACTAAGGGCTGGGGAAAAGCTAATAGGAGTGGAGGAACACATGGTTCGGACAGACTCCTCCCTCAGGGGAGGATCTATTAATGAAGATTCTCTATATCCTAGTAAGGTGAAGAGGATGGAAGAGGATAAAATATGGGTAGGATCTGATGAGAAACAGTCAAATGAAAAAGCGTCGCATTCATTTACATCACATAATGGCAGAAAGGTAAAAAGTGACAATATTTTAAGTGCTTATATACAAATGCTAGAAGTCTAAATACTAAGACGGGTGAACTTGAATGTCTCATATTAAAAGAGGATATTGCTATAATAGGCATCACAGAAACTTGGCGGAATAAGAATAATCAATGGCACACAGTAATTCCAGGGTATAAAATATATCGGAAGGACAGAATAGGTTGTCCTGTGGGGGAGTGGCCCTATATGTGAGAAAAAGCATAGAGTCAAATGAAATAAAAATCTTAAATGAACCAAACTGTACCATATAATCTCTTTGGATAGTAATTCCATGCTTGAATAATAAGAATATAGCATTAGGGATACACTACTGACCACCTGACCAGGCTGGTGATAGTGACTGTGAAATGCTCAGGGAGATTAGAGAGGCTATAAAAATATAAAACTCAATAATAATGGGGGATTTCAGCTATCCCCATACTGACTGGGTACATGTCACCTCAGGATGGGATGCAGAGATAAAGTTTCTTGACACCTTAAATGACAGCTTCTTGGAGCAGCTAGTCCTTGGAACCCACAAGAGGAGAGGCAATTCTTGATTTAATCTTAAGTGTAGCACAGGATCCGGTCCAAGAGGTGAATATAGCTGAATAACATAATAAAATTTAACATCCCTGTGGTGGTGGGGAACACACCAAAGCAGCCTTTAATTTCAGAAAGGGGAACTACACAAAAATGAAGAAGTTAGTTAAACAGAAATTAAAAGGTACAGTGCCAAAAGTGAAAGCCCTGCAAGCTGCATGGAAACTTTTTAAAGACACTAAAATAGAAGCTCCATTTAAATGTATACCCCAAATTAAAAAACATGGTAAGAGGACCAAAAAAGTGCCACCGTGGCTAAACAATAAAGTAAAAGAAGCAGCTGGAGGCAAAAAGGCATCTTTTAGAAAGTAGAAGCTAAATCCTATTGAGGAAAACAGAAAGGAGCATAAACTCTGGCAAGTGAAGTGTGAAAATATAATTAGGAAGGCCAAAAAAGAACTTGAAGAACAGTTAGCCAAAGACTCAAAGTAACAGCAAAAGAATGTTTAAGTACATCAGGAGCAGGAAGCTCTGCTAAACAACTAGTGGGGCTATTGGACGATCAAGATGCTAAAGGAACACTCAAGAAAATAAGGGTATTGAGGAGAAACTAAATGAATTCTTTGCATCTGTCTTCACAACTGAGGTTATGAAAGATATTCCCAAATCTGAGCCATTCTTTTTAGGTGACAAATCTGAGGAACTGTCCAGACTAAGGTGTCATTAGAGGAGGTTTTGGAACAAACTGATAAATTAAACAGTAATAAGTCACCAGGACCACATGGTATCCACTCAAGAGTTGTCAAGGAACTCAAATGTGAAATTGCAGAACAACTAAGTGTTGTATGTTACTTATCATTTAAATCAGCTTCTTTACCAGATAACTGCAGGATAGCTAATGTGATGCCAATTTTTGGAAAAGGCTCCAGAGGCGATCTTGACAAGTCTAAATTCAGTACCAAGCACTAGATTGAAACTATAGTAAAGAACAGAATTATCAGACACATAAATGAATACGACTTGTTGAAGAAGAGTCAACATGGTTTTTATAAAGGGAAATCATGCCTCATAAATCTATTATAATTCTTTGAGGGGTTCAAAAAGCATGTGGACAAGGGTGATCCAGTGGATATAGTGTACTAAGACTTTCAGAAAGCCTTTGACAAGGTCCCTCACCAAAGGCTCTTAAGCAAAGGAAGTGGTCATGGGATAAGAGGGAAAGTCCTGTCCTGGATCAGAAAGTGGTTAAAAGCTAGGAAACAAAGAGTAGAAATAAATGGTCAGTTTTTCAGAATGAAGAGAGATAAATAATGGTGTTTCCCCGGGACCTGGACTGGACCCAGTACTGTTCAAAATATTCATAAATGATCTGGAAAAACAAGTAAACAGTGAGGTGGCAAAATTTGCAAATGATACAAAACTACTCAAGATAGTTAAGTCCAAAGCAGACTGCGAAGAGGTACAAAGGGATCTCACACCAGGGCAGCCAAATGGCAGATGAAATTCAATGTTGATAAATGCAAAGTAAATAGAAAATGATGGGGTCTAAGTTAGCTGTTATCACCTAAGAAAGAGTTCTTGGTGTCATTGTGGCTAGTTTGCTGAAAATATCATCTCAATGTGCTGGGGCAGTCAAAAAAGCTAATGGAATGTTGGGAATCATTAGGAAAGGGATAGATAATAAGATATTAAGTATCATACTGTCTTTTTATAAATCCATGGTACGCCCACTTCTTGAATACTGCATGCAGATCTGGTTACCCCGTCTCAAAAAAGATATGCTGGATTTGGAAAAGGTACAGAAAAGGGCAACTATAATGATTAGGAGTATGGAAAAGTTTCCATATGAGGAGAGATTAATAAGACTGAGACTTTTCAGCTTGGAAAAGAGATGATTAAGGGGGATATGATACAGGTCTATAAAATCATGACTGTTGTGGGGAAAGTAAATAAGGAAGTGTTATTTACTCCTTCTCATAACACAAGAACTAGGGGGTCACCAAATGAAATTAATAGGCAGCAGGTTTAAAATGACTAAAAAGCAGTATTTCTTCACACAACTCACAGTCAACCTGTGGAACTCCTTGACAGAGGATGCTGTGAAGGCCAAGAACTATATAAGTGAAGGCCAAAAACTATATAAGTTCATGGAGGATAGGTCCATCAATGGCTTTTAGCCAAGATAGGCAGTGATTGCGGTTTGCCAGAGGCTGGGAATGGCTGATGGGATGGATTACTTGATGATTACCTATTCTATTCATTCCCTCTGAAGCACCCGGCATTGGCCACTGTCGGAAGACAGGATACTGGGCTAGATGGACCTGCGAGGTTCTCCAGCTGTGGCATGGTCCCTCCTCTTGTGATGCTATCTCTTGCAATCCTTCCTCCTCTGGCATGGTCCTTCCTCCTGTGACACTACCACTCCTCCTCTGGCATGGCTCTTTGTGGTCTCTTTCTCCTAATGAGCTCTCCTCTCCCCCTACGTGGTCCCTGGCAGACCCTCCTTCTGTAGTGCGGTTCCTTATCCTGCGATGTGGTCCCTTCTACTCCACTGTATTGTCTCATGGTCCCTCCTTCTCCAGGAAAGTTCCTTGTGGTCTCTCTCCTCTAGCCTTATAGATCCTCTCGGTCCCTCCTCTCCCATACAATCCTTTGCTGTCACTTATCTTCCAGAGTAGTTCTTCATGGTCCCTCATCTTCAAGTGTGAGTCCCTCCCATTCCCTCCTTCAGCACAATCCTTTGCCTTGCTTCCTGAGGCACTCAGTGAACTTCTGTCTATCCTGCTCTGTAAAGTCCTCTGTAGCATGTATCTTTATTTTCCTTTCTCCCTTCTTTCTCCACTGTCTCTCTGCTCTCCCCACACCTGCCCCTGCAGACCCCAGTGCAGTTCTTGAATGACCAACCTTCCCCAGGCCCATCTGCCTCGGCGGCTCTCTGAGTTCAGAAAGTTATGGGGCTGCCAGGCAGGCAGCAACTGGGCATGAGCTGCTGACATCACAGCATTGTTGCACCATCTCCTGTTATGACGTATGTCAGGGACACAGGAGGGGCCTTTGAATTCTGTGGTTTTTTCCACACTACCCCTGCCTCAATCAATGCCCATGGTAGACAGGGCCCAGGCAATGAAGCAGCTGTTCAATATTTCTTTTTATCCTTGTTATTTAGATACCATGATAAAAAACTAAATAGAATAGAATGTGTGGGCCCAGGCCTTATTTACTGTATGCCATCCCAAACCTGCCTTGACCGCAGAATTTTGCGAGCACTGTCCAACTCAGAGGCCTCTTTTCCTTCTCCCAGATGTGGGGCAAACATATCCTTCCCAACACAAGCACTGAGACATTGGGAGTCCAAGGCATCAAGCCTTATTTTTACCTCCCAGTGGGCTGAGTTCCTGCTGCTCAGTGGCTCCTACAAAAATTGGTACCTTCCCTTAAAGAAGTTCAGTACCATAAGTGACTTTCAGTTCAAACTTGTGGAAACAGATGTGTTCTTCTTTCACCTGGTTGGAAAGATTGATTGAAAATTATTTTAAAAACGATTTTTAAGCAAAGGTCAACTCCACCCCTTCAAATCAGGGGTCAGATTAGAAAGAAAAGGTGATGGGAGTCTGCCAAAATGAGATACCACTCACAGGAGATTGTGCAGACACTCAAATTATGATTGGGTGCTGCTATTCCCTAGGGTTTACCTTCACCTGGTAACAAGGGTTAAAATTACAACTGCTTTTTCTCCGCTAGGAATTTACCTTGGTTAGTTAACATGTATTAGTTTAAAATGCGCCTTTTACTCTAGTGAAGCCCAAGGTTAAGGGGACTGTCTACACCAAAGAGTATTTTCACTTGATTGATTGCCAGTTGACTCAAGGGAGATCACTGTGGGCTTGTAAATGGGTGGGGTGTCTTTGTAGGCCCTCCCCAAACATCTGTTGCAGGATACAGACTGACTGGTTTACCTTAGCCTGAGCCCTGTGGCCTGGAAGAGGGGATGGTAGGGGGAACAGGATGGCCTGTGACTTGGTCAGGGGGGATGGTTGGGAGGAGATGTGGGGGAAGCTGCCTTCTTAGTTTCAGGAGGGGCAGAGGAACCACGGTGGAAGTTAACAGGGAAACAGATGTGGGGGAGCAAAATGTAATGGCCAAGAAAGGGGAAAAGCCCTCATTTGTTCAGTTGGCTTGACTGAATTTCTTTGAGAGATTAGTAATAATGTTTTATTGGTGTTATCTGGTTGTAAGCCCCAACTCCACCACTGTTGTGAGTTCCCACCCCATCATGTTTCCTGATACACAATATGCAGTGTAGTAGATACTATTAAATGTACTGTATTAGGAATATTATCTACCTTCATTAATGCAGAGTTAAAGTTGCCTAGTAATGCTTTGCCCCCTTCCAGAATGTGGGCAGTGGCCAAACGTCTACCTCGTAACATCAGGGAATGAAGAGTTAAGGTAACACAAATGTAAAACATCTGAAAATCAGGAAATACAAAGTCAATGCAAACACCACACCTGCAATGCAACCTTAGCTCTGCACTGCTGGAGCTGGCAGTAGCCACTGGGAATGGTTCAGCAATGGTGATTTTCTTCCACTCTCCATTGTACTCGACAATGACTTGACAACAATTTAGCATTTGTTAGCTTTGTGAAGAGAAGCGAGTCCAGGATTAGAAATAAAGCCCCTGTGACAATTTGGGCAGGAGAAACTGGAGAGCTGCTTGATATTATACCATTGAAGATAGTGCTGCTGATACGCTGCCTCTCTGTGTGCATCAACTGCCTGAATAGAATCATACATTACAGATCTCCATTTACATCTGTCTCTGGCAACTTCTTCCCAGTTCTCTATGCTAATATTTGCTTTCTTCAAGTTCGTTTTCAAAACGTCCGTATAGTGAGCTTTTGCCCTCGTCTATCGCGTTTCCTTTCCTTGAGTTCACCATAGAGAAGAATCTTTGGGAACCGATGATCCAGCATATGGACAACATGACCTGTCCATCTCAGCTGTGCAGCTGCTATCAGGGCCTCAACACTGGGCATGCCAGCCCTTCTCAATTCCTCGATGTTTGGAACTCATTCTTGCCGTTTAATTCCTAGAAGCTGCTGCAGATGTCTCAGTTGCAGGCTTGTAAGCTTTTTGATGTGTTGCCTATATAGGGTTATTGTTTCTATAGACTACAGAAGTGTAGTCAGCACCACAGCACTATAGACCTTCGTCTTAGTTGCTGATACAAAGGTTAACAAACATCCAAGGGAAGTGGTGGCGTCTCCATCTCTTGAAGTCTGCAAATCAAGATGTGGATACCGCCTGGAAAATATGATCCAGTCAAACACAAGTTATTAGGCTCACTACAAGAGTAACTGGATGAAATTCTATGCCCTGTGTTATGCAGGAGGTCAGACTAGAGGACCGAAAGGTCCCTTCTGCCTTAAAATCTATTAATTTATAAACCCATATGAGGAAGGAGCAAGAGAGCATGTTTGTTTTGTGTTCCATAGATTTGAAATCCAGCATTTATATGCATGGATTCCATCTGCATTCACTGCATTCATTATATGTCGTATTGAATAGTGGAGGAATTAGCTGGAGCAGCTTGGCAGATCCATGACTGTAATATGAGGCGAGATGCATATGTCCTTTGATGGATCAAGTATGCTTCATTTCAGCATTGAATTCTTTAGTTTGTCTGTAGAGGTGCCCAAGAATGTCATCTTGTTATGGGGATTGTCAGCAAACTGGTGACAAACATGACAGTGGATTCTGGGGCTTAATGAGGGTAAGTGAAGGCAATGTCCCCCAAGGAATCATCAGGGCAAGGGGTGGTAATTGATGGAAGTGGAGCTATTACCGTAGCTTGTAAGCTCTTTGGGGCAGGGACCATCTTTTTGTTTGCTGTTTGTACACTGCCCAGCACAGTGGGCTCCTCGGTGCGATAGTAATACAAATAACATGTCCTAATCTAAGAATACTGAGAGAGAACAATTTTGTGAACACTGTATGTGATCTGGTCAGTGAGGGGAAGTTATTGTGTACTGGGTTATAAGGATTTCCTGTCTGACACATTGTTCTAGCATAATAAGGGCTGTGGAAAGAACAAACAGGAAGAATACAATAGCACCCCATCACCAACCATTTGCAAGTCTTGTACGGCCAATGCTGGGAACTAACAGATCTCAGGGCTACAAAGCATTTAAAAAGCGACTTATTCTTTGGGCAGCAGGATGATCAAAGGGACCAAAAAGCTTTTAAAGGGGACTCCCACTGAAATAGGAGGAGAGAAATGGTTTGGAAATTGAAGGAACAGATCTGCCACCAAACTCTAGATGTCTCAGGGAGGCTATTGGAAGCTTTGACCTTCCAGGATCCCCATGTGGAGGATAGATTCCTGGCAAGGTGCACATGTCTATTGTCTGTTTTTATTGTTTAAGACCAGTTTTCTGTGAAATGCTTTTGTTCTAAATAAATGGCTTTGCTTTACTGAGGCTGTTTGGTCACTGGCTACCACTGCCATTGTTCACGGAGGAAACAGACTTCAAGGTGCGGGATGTAAGTCAGACCTGCTGAGGTAATCACAGTTGATACACAGGGGACTGCAGCCAGGGTCCAGTCTGAGAGTGAGAGAATCACAGGATTCCTTCCTGAGGAAGGTGAGGGCCTGAGTCCTGAGAAGAGATGCAACCTAAGATATCAGGAGGGGTCAGAGATGCAGTTAACTGGGTAACTGTGACCATAACATTTGCAAGCCTGGGATAGTTTGTGTGGAGCAGGCTCAGAGTTTGAGTGAAGGTACCTCCAGTTTGCTACACCTGGCCTAAACCCAGGTTTTGTCTAAAACAAAGAAAAGGTGTTAGACTGCGTTGTACAGTGGTGATGTGTTCTGTTCCCAGTGGCTGTGGTATCTGTAATGATAGAATGCTAGTCTGGGTGTTATTGACTGGATGGAGCATCTCTCAAAGAGAACAGAGTTAAGGTTGCATTTGAGGGATGTTAAATAGCTTAACTTTGTATTTCCTGGCCTTCAGAGGTTTCATTTTAACCATTCTCTACATTCTGGAAGGGCACGAAACACTACTGGGAAACCTTTACTCTGTATTAACAAAGTTTTTGGGCAGTTAATATATATAAAGCAAAATTTTGCAAAGGTTACGTTTAATTGAAACCCTGGCAGTTTTATGGTGTGAAATTTGCAGTTTTGCCCTTATTTCTGAAGTTCAAGGTGGAAATTTAGCTAAATGTTCTGCCCTGCTCTAAGGGTCTGATCCAAAGCCCACTGAAGTCAGTGGAAAAACTCCCACTGACTTTAGTGGGCTGCGGATAAGACCGTATACCATACCTGATACTGCCTTCATTGTTAAAATAAATGTCTAAACCTACATTGCCTGCAGTGGGAGCAGAATAGAGCCATAGGAAAATAGTAAATGTTTGTATGGCTTGTATTGTTTACATGGCAGATCTCCCTGGGATTCCATGAGCAAAGATGATTTAACATAGCAATTCCACAGCTACAACTCCTGTTGTCTCCCCCCCCCTCCCCCAGACTATTATTCCTCTAGAGAGGAGACATGCTATTTTTACGACCGGCCTCTTCACGCTGTAGGTTGATCAAAGAGGTTGCTATTGTTACTTCAGCAGACACTTTCCAAAAGCTTCCCCTAGGATGCTAGCAGCATTTGTCTGAAGCACCCCACCCTGTGTGCAGGTGTGGATCCTGTTGTGAAAGGGTAAAGTGGCTTTTGCAGACTCATTCATGCAGGTTCCTCGTTCCTGCTATCTTGATATCCGTGAAGTGGGAGGCCAGTTTTCACTGCAATAGTTAGCTCAAATTAATACTCTCGAGCATCAGCATCACTTGAGCTTCAGCTCCTCCCCCCGACCATGCACCAGCCACCTAATGCTTAAAGCACCACTTAACTCAAGCTAGAGATATTTGTGTGTGGACGGGGGTCGAGTTAGGGGCAACACTGTACTTATAACTCAAGCCAACTGTGCTGTGAAGACATACCTCTAAAATAGCGGTTCGCAAGCTGTGCGTCGCAACCCCAAAGGGAATTGCGCCATCGACAGATGGGGTCACAGTGGTCCCTAGTGTGTGGAGGATGCCATTTTGTTCTACACAGCATGACCTTGCATGTACAGCATCCTCCACACAGCGTGACCTAGGGTTGCCAGCTTTCCAATTTCTCAAAACCATACACTACAGCTATGGGTCCAGGGAGTGAGGTTTAGAGGGGAGGGTTGGATGCAGGGGACTTGGTGGGGGAGTTCCAGGTGCAGGGGGCGAGACTTGGTGAAGTGGTCAGGGTGTGAAGGTGGGGTCCAGATACACGGGGTTGGGCAACTGGGGGGCAGATACCCATACAGTGACCCCTTCCCCCCGCAGTTGAGGAGTGATGGAGGTGGGAGGTGTGGAGCTTCCTCCAGCCATGGGAGGTTCCTGGCTGTGTGTCTGACCTGGCCCCAGCTGCTCCGTGCAGGGGAAGAGAAAGTACCATCCTCCCCTGCTCCGGCCCGACCCACCCAGCTATGAGTCATCAGGAGTTGCTCTCCTGCCCTGCCCTTACACAGAACAAAGCGGGGGTAAACTGCCATGCAAGCACAGAGCTAACCAGGCTTTGGGTGTCCAGTCAATAGTTCCGACTGGAGACTGTACAGGTCCCCTTAAAACCAGACTTTCTGATCAAAAACCAGACACACAGCAACTCCCCTTGCACACACCATATGTACAAGGTCACGCTGCATGGAGGACACCATTTTGTAGAGCAAAATAACATCCCACCTGAGGCGTGACCTCAAACATACTGTGTGTGCGAGGTCATGCTGTGTGGAGGATGCCATTTTGCTCTTCAAAATGGCATTCTCCATGCTGTCTGGGGTCCTGGAAAGAAATAATTCATTAAAATGGAATTGTGCCAACAACAAGTTTGGGAACCCCTGCCCTACTCACAGGATGTAGGACGTGAGCTGAGCAGTCAAGTCTAAAGAGAAAGTTTGAGGAGAACTTTGTTGCCTTATTGTTGATTTCTTTGTAAATAAAGTCAAACCTCAAGAGAGGGAGCTGAGTTTCGACTCTGCATACTGTGTTTGTAGAGCAGACTGGGAAAGGCAACTGATCACATGTCCCTTGCAAGTAACACTTTTAGCCACACATTGCAAATTACAATAGCCTTTTCATAGATAGGAAACAAAGTCATTAAGAGGTAACCATTGCACATATGTAGGGCTGTTTACGTGCAGCATTTTCTCTAATTGATCCATTCAGGAGATTTATGTTGGTGGTGTGGGTATTGCTGTCCAGTAGTAGATGATTATTTCTGTCACTGAGCTCTTCTGCAGATGCGACAGACAGAAACTTTGGCAGGGGGTTATAGGGTTTGCAGAATCTTATTAGCTTTGAGCTGTAAACATGTATGCCACTGAGATAAACATGAAATACAACATCTATAAACACTAAACCCTTGGGCCCAGAACGCCTAATGAAGGTTGACTATGTTTTTTTTTATTTATGTGGATGTGCGAAAATGCTACATATTAATTGAAAGTTAAGCCATATTCGCTAAGCATTCTTTATAAACAAAATTTGTGTTTGACATTTATCCTTAAATAATACATTATGATAACATCTGCTTATAATATTTTAGGAAATTATTGCCTCAGTGTGTTTAGATAAATAATCATTCTGTCTCTAAGTGGCAGTTTGTTGTCAACATTTGCATCTTTTGCCCACATCATGACAGCTTTGGCACCTCTACCTTTCAAGTCCATTAATATTCAGCAAAATATCAATGTCTGCGTTGGATGTGACTTACTTATTTTATCGATTCTCTATATAGAAGCCAAAAGCAAAATTAAATGAGCTTTGGCTCAGGTTACCATGCAAAGGCAGTACCTATAAAAAAAAATCAAACTGCAATGTATTGAGGCGATTAAATGAAAAATATTCTCTTGGTATCAAGCTTAACACATTAAACAGATCATTTTAGTAATCATGCCATGCATGTAATACTGCATTTATCACCATGGTGGTGAAATCCTGTTTAGCTTCATTGCCAACACTTTTTATACAGTCTGTGATTTGGAAACAATTCCCAACAGCTTAACTGTGTACTGTTTCTACCTGCCCTTGCTATCCTACCGGGACTTTATTATGTGTAAATTAAAAATGAAAATACACCAGGTGCAAAGTGTGTAGTCCGCTAGAGCACGTATCATATCAATTGCAATGTAGATTAGTCCAAGGGCTTGTTTACACAGGGCAGCAATGTGCACCACAGGGATGTGGTTTTTAAAGCGCACTATCATTAATTGGTCTGTGCAGATCCTCTTGGTGTGCACTAAAGGTTCCCCAGAGCACTTCAGCATAGTATTGTCTGAAACAGGGAACTTTTGGAGAGCACCAGCCAGCTCTGCATGGATCAATTAATGTGCAACACGTTAGTACACTTTAGAAATTACACCTCTGTAGGACACATTACCCCACCATATAGACGAGTGCCCAAAGTTGTGTTAAAGTGCACTTCTATTGTGAATGGGAACCATGTAAAAGCAGCACCTTCTCAGGCTATGTCTACACTGCCGCGGTAATTCAAATGAGTTTAATTCGACTTTCAGCAGCCAATTTTTAGAAATCGCAGCAGAGTGTACACACTACGCTGTTTGCGCTAGTCTCTTGCATTCACACTGGCCAGCCTTAATTCGAATTAGAAAGTAGTGCAATGTGGGTAGCTATCCCACAGTGCAACTAGCCACAGTGGCTGTTGGGATGAGTGTCTTCGTCCAGGATGCAACGCTGCTTCCCCCCCTTTCCTCCCGCCCCCCCCCCCCCCCCCAAACAAACAGGAAAAGGATTTTCGAGCCATTTTTTTAATCCCAGCAATCGCCATTGCTGCAGAGACATGGAGCCAGATGAACTCTGCACTATAATTCTGATCATGACAAATATATCATGGCTTATCATGGAGTACTTTAGAAATAGAGCAAGAAGGCGAAGCAGGTACTACACCTATGCCACCGTGGCTGCCCTGCTACAGGCCATCAAGCAGAACAATTCCCGATTGCTGCAGGCTGTAATGTGTCATCTGCAGTCTGTGGACCACGGTTCTGGTGCAGGGAAACAAGCACAGACTGGTGGGACCACATCATTATGCAGCTGTGGAATAATGATCAGTGGCTGCAAAACTTTCGTATGCAAAAGGCAACTTTCCTCGAACTGTGCTCGGAGCTGGCCCCATCCCTGAGGCGCGTGAACAGTCGCTTGAGACAAGCTATGACGGTGGAGAAGAGAGTCGCCATCGCTCTCTGGAAGCTGGCAACCCCCGACTGTTACCACTCAGTTGGGAGTCAATTTGGAGTCGGTAAATCTACAGTGGGCATAGCCGTGAATCAAGTGTGCAGTGCCATAAATAGACTTCTGCTATGAAGGCTAGTGACTTTGGGAAATGTGCAGGACATAGTGGAGGGGTTTGCCACGATGGGTTCCCAAACTGCAGGGGGGGGCCATTGATGGGACGCACATCCACATCTTAGCGCCTGCCCACCTGGCGACCGAGTACATAAACTACAAGGGGTACTTTTCCATGGTCCTGCAGGGGCTTGTGGATCACAGGGGTCATTTCATAGACATCAATGTGGGGTGATCTGGGAAGGTGCATGACGCTCGTATATTTCGTAACTCGGGGCTGTTCTCTAAGATGCAGGTGGGCACTTTCTTCCCTGACCAAAAAATTGACATCGGGGGTGTGGAAATGCCCATAGTGATCCTAGAGGATCCTGCTTACCTCTTGCTCCCGTGGCTAATGAAGCCGTACACCGGCCACCTTGACAATGACAAGGAATGTTTTAATAAGAGGTTAAGCAGTTGCAGAATGGTTGCAGAAATGCCTTTGGGTGTTTAAAGGGTAGATGGAGTCTCCTCACTAGGCTAGACATAAGTGAGAAGTACCTCCCTGCTGTGATATCTGCTTGCTGTGTTCTTCATAATGTGTGTGAAGCGAAGGGGGAAAGGTTCCCCCAGGGTTGGGCTGTGAGGCAGAAAGACTGGCTGCCAATTATGAGCAGCCAGGTGCCAGCAGTACGCTGAGAGCTAACCGCAGAGCACTTTGCATTAAGGAAGCTTTGAAAACCAGGTTCTACAATGAGATGCAGGAGTGATTTCTGTTCATGTATGTTGTTTGACTTTGATGATCCCCCCATCCCCCTTCGATATCTGTGCCTGACAAATCCCTCCAGAACAAGATATAATTTAATAAAGAAACGTTTTGGAATGATGCAAAACTTTATTTTTTAACATTCAAGTCATGGGGGAAGGGGAGGTGAGGGTTCATTCACTGTCTCCTGGGGTAGACTGGTAGCTTGCTGGGGTGGAGGAGAGCACGGGCTGCATCCTGGACAATCTCCTCCGAGACCTCATGGGGGTGGGGGAGGTGGAGGGTGACATAGCCCTCGGTTGAGGATCATTATGGAGGGGCTGCAGTGGGACTCTGTCCTGCCTCCACTTCTCCTGAAGCTCCACAAGACACCGGAGCATGTCTGACTGGTCCCGTAGGAGTCGCAGCATCTCTTACATGGTGCTGCGATCAGTCTCCTGCATTTGTCTGTGAGTATCCGTGACCCTGTCCATGCTCTGGGACAAGGTCAGCCTCCATGCTCTTTGCTCTGTCTCTGCGGCTGATGAGGCGTTCATGAGCTCCGCAAACATGTCATCTCTGCTTTTTTTTTTTCCTTTTTCTAATCTGAGACAGTCTGTCCACAGCATTCTTAAGGGTCCGTCCACTGCCAAGGTATCTACAGAATGAAAGAAAAATAAGAGAGGAACTGCGGATGGTGTGGTGGGAGGGGGAGAGGCTATGCTTAAAACACATGAAGCCATGATGCTGGCTACCTTGGTTGCAGAGAAGAATCCTACCGTGGAGGTAGGAACAAGGCATCCCTCCTCTGAAAAGTTTTGTGATGGATAACAGATTACATACATTACATTTTACATGAGATATCAACTGATGATAAACGTAGCATTTCTCATCACAGAAAACAACTGATCCCTGGGTAACCCCCCAGATCATTCACCGAAATGCCTGAGATCCCCTTTGTGCCCCCCCTCCACCCAATGTACAAGGACAGAAATGCTAATAAGAAAGACAAATCACCAGATGTGCCTTCAACGGGATCATTTGTGCTGTCTTGTGTGCTGGTGGACTGCTCGGGGGTCAGGAATAAGTCCTGACTTTGTGGGAGAATGGACACCCTGCTCTCATGCACCCTGCTCTCCACAGCTTCCTCCTCCTCCTCTCTTTGTCCACGGAGTCCTCCTAATTGATCATGGACTGTGAACTAGCAGAGGTATTGATGCTGTAGGGAAGCACTGTGGTGGGATCGCCCCCTAGAATTGCATGCACCTCATCATAGAACCTGCATATTTTGTGAGAGGAGCCAGAGCAGCTGTTAGCTTCCCTGGCTTTCTGATATGACTGGCGCAGCTCCTTGTTCTTCACTCGGCACTGCTGAGCCTCCCTTCTCCAGCATGCCCTGTGATATCTTCCCATAACTGTCCAGATTCCTTTTGCTGGCTCTGAGCTGAGCCAGAATGGACTCCTCGCCCCACAGCCCAATGAGGTCTAAGACCTCTGGTCGACTCCATGCTGGAGAGCATTTGGGCTTTGCAGTAGACATGTGGAGAACAGTGGCAAAGATCTCTCCATGCTGGCAGCAAGCACAGGAAATGGAAATTCAAATCCAGGTCTTGAGGGGAGGGGACTTTTCTTGCTACCGTGACCACAGAGCAGCACAGCACGACTGTCCAGAGCAGTCAAAATGGGGAATTGTGGGATACATTCCGGAGGTCAATTAATTCGAGTTAAGTTCCTTTCCGTCTACACCAGGGGTGGGGAACCTCCGGCCCACGGGCCGGATCCGGCCCGCGAAAGAATTTGATCCGGCCCGCGGGCGGGCGGGAAATGCGCGCCGCCGAAACCCTGCCGCCGTCTGCCCATTTTCGGCGGCGGTGGGAGCTCGGAGGCGGTTACTGGCCCACAGCACCCCGCGGACACTGTAAAACCGCGCCGCCGAAAAGGCAGAAACGGCGGCGGCATTTCGGCGACGAGGGGGTGGAGTCGGCGGCGGCGCGGTTCCCGCTGCCGAAACCCTGCCGCCGTTTGCCCCTTTTCGGCGGCGGCGGGGGGAATTCGGCGGCGGAATCGGCGACATGGCCCGCGAATGAAGGTAGGAATATCAAAATGGCCCTTGGCAGGGAAAAGGTTCCCCACCCCTGGTCTACACTGACACTAAGTCTACTTAACAACTTCGAATTACGCACTACGCCACTTGCAGAGGTGGTCTTAAGTCGATTTTACAGGCACCTTAATTCGAATTAAGAGTGGTGCCAGTGTAGACGCAGGTGTTATTAAGTCGACTTAAGTGACGTTAAGTCGACCTAAGTTGCCAGTGTAGACCAGGCCTTACTCACAGATTTACTGCTCCCTGTGTGTATTCATAGTCAGACCTGCTTGCTTTAGTGACAAATGCACTTCATTCCCAGGACTACTGCCCAGCAAAGAGGCAATGAACTCTAGGTTAGATTTCTTTCTGTGCATCAGCAGCATTTTGTACAAGCTTCCAATAAATTATGCCACAGAAGACAGTGGGGCTATATAGGTGTCTCTGTGGACACATTAGCCCACAGAACTTGTGGGTTTGTCCTGTGCTTTTAACTCAAGTTGGCTGGTCCCTGAGTATGTTTAGGTTACAGCTCTAATTTGCATAATTTGTCAGCTGCTAACACAGCCACTTTGTAGGATGGATGCAGGCTACCTCAAGTTGAGTGCTGCTAGTCCTCCAGTGCCTTCCCACAATTCCTGCCCTATGCCCAGAAAGGACAGAAGAATTCTCCCATGGTTCACTGGGAAAGAATTAATAGAATAGCTCAGCTTACTGCAGTCAAAGAATAATGGATATGATCCCAGAAGTCGTAGTGACACTCATGAGTGAGTGCAGCAGCACTGTGAATACAGCAGCGAGAGAGTCATTTTACAGTGTGGCTGCTCTCATTCAAGAGTAGTATCTGGAGTGTAGATAACTTGAATTAACACTGCAGTGAAGACATACCCTTGATTACTAGTGATGATGCAGAAAAGAACCCAGCTTGATTTTAAGATCCCAGAGCTGGTTTGCTGGGCTGACAGGTGGTGAAAGTCCTCAGCCTTTTCCTTTTAAACTGAGTCCATTCAATGTGGAAACTATTAAAAGACAATAAATATGGAGCCTCACATTGGCATTAGTACATAGTCACTGTTCAGGGTAGAACCATGCTTTAAAAACCAATCGATGCCTTTTAAGATTTGTTGAAAAGTGTTATCTCTATAGCCAATTCTGCCACTGTGTTGTGTATTTTTAGAAGTGGGAAACAGGGTTTATCAAGCTCTTTTGCAAAAACATAGGGTTTTTGTTTCTATAGCGTTCACTTTTGTTTCTGAAGCATTCACTATTGTGACTGCTTCATGTGAAGTAACAGAACCAACTTCTTCTCTGGTGAAACTCTGGCTCCAAAAGAGTTACACACCATCTAACAACAGATGAATCTGGTGTCTCATCCTCCATACTTGTCCAGCCATTTGTTACACTCTGAACGGACAGTATTGACTTTTTCCTAATTTTAATATATCAGTAGTTGCCTGGCATTTTGTAACTATTCCCACTGGATATTGAATTTTTTTTTTCACCTATTATAAATTGGGATGTCCAAGCTGTTTCAATATTTAAGGCATGGCTGAATAAATGTTTTCTATAACTTAAACTGGTCCCTAAAGGCTGATATGAAAATGAGTGGAAATTTGCAAATTTTCTAGATAAATTATATTGCTTCCAATATTTCTTTGTTTGTTTATTACCTTGACTGCTAAAGTGACGCAATTCTAGAAATGCTCCTATGTAAACAAATTCTTATTCCCACTTTAGACATGCTTCTGGAGAGGAGAGTCAGGCTGGGAGCTGATTTGTTTTCCTGTCCCATCTCAAGCTCAACTCCCAAACATATACACAGCTTTTGAGCGGAAGAGCTTCCTGAAATAAGGATACTACAAAAGTGTTCCAAGACTTTGCATAAACGTACAAACTGTACTGAGCAGAGTCACCAAAGGAGCTTCTAATTCAGACTAAGAACTGGTATGAAATAAGTATCTTTGATTTATCTGGAATATTTTTCTTTTTCTTGAGAGCAGCCAAGGCTATATCTACATTAACATTTCCCTTCAAATTTCCTAGCATTGCACCAGCACCAGTCTAGCTTCACCAGTGACAGAAATAGTGAGAATACTAGTGTGGCCCAGCAGCATTATAACTACTTAGGCCAAAGCTTTCAAAAGTGCTTAGTGACTTTGGGTGCCTCAATTTTTAAGAGCCCAAATAGAGACACATTACAGGGGCATGATTTTTGGAGGTCAGTATATGGCCTGATTCTACAGTGTCCTTTTAAGTTATCTCAACCTGGGCACCCAAATACTGATACACCCAATATCATCAGGCACTTCTGAACATCTTGGTCCAGGCAGATGGTGGTTAAAAATAGCTGGTCTTCACTAGCAATCCCACTATTGCAACCCATTGTGGAGCTGCATCACCGTGAGTGCAATGGTGGAAAATGGAAGGAAAAGTGTCAGAGTAGACAAGGGCTTTAAATGAAAGATTAATAAAAAAGTACGTTCAAAATGACAACACAGATTTTTTTATGTTCTTTAAAGATTCCTTTCCTTCCTCTTGGCCAAATAAAGTGACACAGTGACTCAAGAGAACAGTAGCTCCAAGCAGTAACTGTAAGTGCTGTTTCAAAACAGATTCCAGTGATTAGGACACAAGTGTGATCAGAATCACTGGAGCACAATCCTGATATCCTTTGTGCACAGAACTTCCATTGAAGTCAGTGGAATATTTACATGAACAAATATTCCTAGACTAACCTCAAAGGACCCATTCTTATTTTTTTTTTTTAGAAAAGGAAGTAATATAGTTTAAGGGCAGAAGGGATCATTTAGTCAGACCTCGTATAACATAGGCCATCAGCACCCACACAGTTACTCAACAACCGAAATCATATGAGACTGAAAACATGATGTGGAACTAGAAGTGAATCCAAAAAGCATGTACTTGGAGACGGAAGAAAGGATCAATAAACTACAATAAATGGAATATTCACATTTTATGAGCTGCAACATGCAACTTTGAGTTCGTTTTGCTCTTCATTGAGTTTTGTTGAGCCTGGAATAAACTGTGAAATTTGCATTTTTTTAATAACTAAACATTCTGAGCAAAAGAACTATGTAAAATTCATGTCACTAAAGCAAGTTAGAACATTACAGGGGTTCCTGAGTTTGCCAAGTAACAAAAGAACAATTGGTGTCAGTAAGTTCTGGGTAAAGAATGTGTAAAAAATAATTTATTTGATCTATTTTGTCTTATTTTTCCTGTGTATTGATCACATTTTTCAACTCTACCTCTGGGCTTGTTTGTAAAATGGGTCTCATATTACTTCCTTACCACACACAGTCTTGTGGGCATGACTGTGCCAACCCTGTGAACGTTTTGATACTCCAACCTAATACTGCAGGGTTACTAGCAGTTCAATTAACTCCAGTGTCCAAGAGGTCAGCTGGGATTCTCAGAGCAGGGTTGTGTAAACCATCTCAGCAAAGTCTGAAAGCGTTCCGAGAACATCAGATTCAGGTTTGTGAATATGTTCCATGCTTGAATGCAGAGCTCTGTTTGAGTCAGTTCCAGGTTCTATGCAAATATTTTGTCCCACTCCAGTTGTGAAGTTTTGTTTATTCAATTCTGTAAAGTGCTGTGAGGTCCTGCGGAAAGATGAAAGGTGCTAATAGTGTTTAATGGATTATTAATTTACAATAAACCTATACAATTTTTAAATATATTCTAAATATGACAAGACCACATCAGTTTGGGGAAAATCCATAGAGTTTCCAATATTGGTTTATGCCTAGGGACTATATACTTCTCTCAGTTCATGCAGAGAATCATTTGGCATGGTTGGCAGTTGCATGCATGTCTCAAGGGCACCATCTATGTATAACTGTCCTAATCTGAGGCCTGGTCTAATAATATTCCTGCCTAGTGTGCAATTATGATAGTGGTCCAAACACTGCATGCAGTACTTGGGGCTTGATCCTATGCCACTGACTTTAATGGTGTAGCATCTGGATCCTGTTTTTTGCAATGGGCTTCGCTAGAATCACCCACTGGGCCCTGATTCCATTTCAGGACTGGGGCCTTACCTACATAAATGTAAAGGAGTTTTGACTGTGTAGGCTTTAGCCTTATGGTTAGCAATCGGTAAATCTCTAAAGGTTGAAAAATTGAGTCAGTTTGGGAAATTATTAGAGGCACAACTGATCTTGTCCAGTCCTTCCTATTCTAGAAACTATGCTGGAAACATCACAAGAAAAGATAATTTTGGTATTTTCTGATTCTCACTTTGTCAGAAATGTTGTGACAAAAACCTGTCTGATAGTACTTCTGATTCTAGTCCCAGATTAATTGAAATCTGTGAATAGGAAAAAAAATAACTTCCAGGCAAATGAAAGTTAGCTTAATATTTGTTTTTCCAATCACTGTTAATAACTTGGTTCTGTTGTGTGTAGAGTTGGGTCTGTGGTTACTTATATCTAGCAGTTGGTCCACTATAGGATTACTGCTAATTACTCCTACCAGCTAATGGAATTATTCCATTAGTTCAAATAGTAGATATCTGTGTTGGGGTTCAAAAGTTCCAAGTTTAAACCCTTCTAACAACCCCGGCAGAGTGTCATTTTTCACTTATTAAGTTGAAGTGATTCTCCTATGATTCCCAAATGTTAAGCTGGATCTTATCTAAGCCCCTATCTCCCATAAGAAGAGCCTAAGAAAGTGCTAGCAATGTTTTTGTTGAAAAGAAAATAATTCTGCATAATATTACATTATTTATTTGGAAGAAATATGATAATAGAATGTCATAGAATCTTAGAAGATTAGGGTTGGAAGGGACCTCAAGAGGTTATCTAGTCCAACCCCCTGCTCAAAGCAGGACCATGATGGAGGTGTTGTTTTAAAATAATAAACAATAAATAGTTCAGCAAAAAAATAAAATGTGTTCTGAGTCTGGTCTTAAAATCAGAATAACTTGCATGAGGAGTATGAAGACAGAAAAAGGGCAGCATGAAAAATTGATCATAGGGATAGAAGCCTCGGCTAGAAGACATTTTTTTCAAAGTGGAACATCTTTCACACTTTCAAAGGGAGCTCTAACCATTGAAAAGTCATCAGGAAACTAGTAGAGCTACGTGAAACATTTATACTGAAACCCAAAGCCAGGAAAAACGTGATTGGTTTCAGGTTTCATTGCAAGCTCAGAACTTGAGACAAATTCACTGAAAGTTTTGATAAATTTTGTCCAAACTTTGAGCAAATTTCAGCTGATTTATATGTTTTAGTGAAAAACAGGCAATACTTCAGAGAAGAGCAGGGTCTAACCATGATATTTTGGGAGACTCAGTGGCACTGATGAGTATGGCATTGTGCAGTCTATGGAACTCTGATGTCATCTCCTAGTGAGCACCAAGATGGTCCAACTGTAATACTACAGCAGCTCCCAGTAAAGTTCGTGGGAGTTGGGGTACTGAGTACTTTGAAAAATTGGTCAGTTATTTACATGCCTATTTATGGACTTAGGAGCCTAACTTTAGAGATTTTTTTTTTATATATTGACTCATACTTTAAGACAATAGTGGGTATCTGTGAATTACTTGATGTTGCTTCTGAGGATTAGGAGTACAACCAGTACCTTTATCCTCTCTTTTTGAATATGTTAGCGCTGCTTTAGAGATGATGACTCTTAGAATTCTCTTCCTTGTGTCATAGATCAGTAACAACCACTGCATCTTCTCTTGTAACTTTCTGAAGCTGGCACCATCTGGCTCTATTTGAATGAACAGATTTCACAATGAATCTTCACATTGCTCCCGTCACTTCAGACAGAGCTGGGCTTACTTTGGGCCTGCTCCTGCAATATTATGAGGGACATATTCTGATACACTTACTCATGTTGAATAGCACCTTATTCCATGAGAAGTCACACTGTCTTCAAAGTTAGGTCATCAGTGCGACTCCTTACTGAATAAGGTGATACTGGGTGTTATCTGAGAGCATCTGGCCCAGTGCAATCAGACCTATGGATTTCAATGAGACTTCTTGTGTTATTAGGTACTACTCAACATGAAATCAGTGGGTGTGCTATGTATTAAGGTACTATTCAGCCTGAGAAAAGGTGGCAGAGCCCAGGTCTTTTGTGCTGGACATTTTATAGGACCTCATTTCATTTTGTTTGATTTTTTTATACTCCAGTTAGACTTTCCTCTTTGTCCATTTTAGCACTCATGCCAACCCAGATTACATAACTGCAAAGATTTCCTGGAACTGCTGCTAAATCTGCTGTCAGGTCTATTGGAACTGATCCCAGTTATGGGGTGTATCTATATGATATTTTAAGGACTGTTATGAATGCTGTTCTTGAGCTTGCTGCAAAACAATTTGCTTCTTGCCCTGATACATCATATTTCTTTTTCCCCATAAGTTTTGCTTAGATTGGTACTGTATATCAATAGTAATTGCATACTGGGGTTATTCATGATTTTGGGCAGCATTTTAAAGCCTGTCTGAAGGAACTGTAATCTGGGCACATTTTGTGGTATTTGTGGCTTTTTTGTCAGTTGATTACAGAAGAATCAAATCCAAGACTCTAGGGATTCACAGCTCTACTGAGCAGCAGGGAAGTGCTTCCCTGTGCCAGACTCAAAATTTTAGACAGCAAATGAAAGTGATTTTTTGCTTTGAACAGAGTTACTGATGCTACACCCAAAATATGACCTTTCACTTGTCAGTTTTTTGAAATCTGAAATGGGTAGTTTCTTGTTATTCAGTCTACATCTGGACAAATGGCTTGTTCCCAAATCCACTGAGATCAGTAGAAAGATTTCTATAAGAGCTGGGATTTTAATACATTAAAGCCCACATTTTAGAGAGTAGAGGGTTTTTTTCAGTCAGAGGAGGTGGGAGGAGTTTAAAACAGAAGTTATTTTTAGCAGAAAATGGGAACTAGTAGCTGCTGAATGTGTTAAGCTTGATAAAGATCTGTCAGTACTGCCCATAGCCACTCAGTATAGGTTGATGAGTCTGTTAGAGTCTTGACTAATAGAGGCAGGTTTTTTAAGCTCAGGCAATAGGGGCTCATGCCATTGGAATCAGAGAGAGAGGTCCCAGGTTCAATCCCCCCTGCCAAGGATCTACACAGGCATGTGACATTACAAGTGGTGGCCCAGATACCACTAGAAGGGGTGTGAGTTATATCAGCTTTTTACATTATATGGAATAAGAGTCCATGCGCCAAGTTCTGGGCAGTGGCGAACTCCCCTTCAACTGCCTAAATACATGGCAAAAGAAGTTATCATACAACAGCATGTTTTTACCTGTTTATACCAATGCACAGACCATTGTAATCTAGTCCCATTGAGAGTAGCAATAATCTGAACTAGTGATTGTGCCTGATGCCCTCTGCTGGATCCGAGGTGCATATTGACACTATTATTTGCTAAGCACCAGCACAGAAATGCACAGAAATGAAGACACTTCCTTCCACCCACTCAAAGAACATCAATTTAACACTGAATTTAACTTCCTTCTTGCCCTGCCCCCTGGTTCCTGGCTATTGACAGTGGCTTGACACTTGGCTATGGCCCTTGACTTGGGTTCAACCCGTTAGGTGTGACTGCCTATAGTTCTAACCCACTGGATCTAGCTGCCCATGGCCTAGTTCCTGACAGCCACAAGCTGCCTTTAGGATCCAGTTCCTTCCTAGAGCAAGACTCTAGGCTGAAGGGGAGATTCCTCTAATACAGGTTTCTTGAGAACTTTCTATTTCTGTGCCTTTTTAAAATTGTACTCTACCTACCAGCCTTATAGTGTTTAATGCTATGGATAAAAACATCCATACTGGGTCAGATCAATGAACCATTTAGCCCAGTATCCTGTCTTCAAACAGTGGCCCATGCCAGATGCTTCTGAGAGAATGAACACAATAGGGATATTATCAAGTGATCCATCCCCTGTTGCCCAGTCCCAACTTCTGGCAGTCAGGGGTTTAGGAATACCTAGAACATGGGGTTACATCCCTAACCATCTTGACTAATGACCATTGATGGACCTATCCTCCATGAACTTGTATAATTCTTTTTTGAACCCCGTTATACTTCTGGCCTTCAACACCCCACGGCAACACATTCCAGAGGTTGACTGTGCATTGCGTGAATTTCCTTATGTTTGCTTTAAACCTGCTGTCTATTAATTTCACTGGGTGATCCCTGTTTCTTGTGTTATGTAAAGAGGTAAACTCTTCCTTATTCACTTTCTCCATACTATTCATGATTTTATACACCTCTATCATATTCCACCTTAGTCATCTCTTTTCCAAACTGAACAGCCCTAGTCTTTTAAAATTCTCCTCGTATGAAAACTATTCCATACCCCTAATAATTTTTGTTGCTGTTTTCTGTACCTTTTCCAATTCTAATGTATCTTTTTTGAGATGGGGCAACCAAAACTGCAGGCAGTATTCACGGTGTGAGCATACTATGGATTTACATAGTGGCATTCTAATATTTACTGTCTTATTATCCACCCCTTTCCTAATGGTTCCTAACATTCTGTTAGCTTTTTTGACAGCTGCTGCACATTGAGCAGATGTTTCCAGAGAACTATCCACAATGACTCCAAGATCTCTTTCTTGAGTGGTAACAGCCAATTTAGAACTGACCATTTGTATGTATTGGGATTATTTTTTCCATTGTGGATTATGTTGTCTTTATCAAGGTTGAATTTCATCAGCCATTTTATCGCCCAGTCACCCAGTTTTATGAGATACCTTTGTAACTCTTTTCAGTCAGCTTTGGACATAACTACTTTGAGTAATTTAGTATCGTCTGCAAACTTTGACACCTCACTGTTCACTCCCTTTTCTAGATCATTTATGAATGTTGAACAGCACAGGTGCCAGTGCTGATCCTTGGGGGCCCCTCCTATTTACCCCTCTCTATTGTGAAAACTGACCATTTATTCCTACCCTTTGTTTCCTATCTTTTAGCCACTTACTGATCCAGGAGAGGACTTTCCATCTTATTCCATGATTATTTACTTTTCTTAATAGCTTTTGGTGCGGGACCTTTTCAAAGGCTTTCTGAAAGTCCAAGTACACTATATCCACTGGATCACTCTTGTCCACGTGCTTCTTGACACCCTCAAAAAATTCTGGTAGATTGGGGAGGCATCATTTCCCTTTAAAAAAGCTGTGTTTTCTCTTCCCAAACATATCGTGTTCATCTATGTGTCTGATAACGTTGTTCTTTACTATACTTTCAACCAATTTGCCTAGTACTGAAATCAGGGTTACTGGCCTGTAATTGCCAGGATCACCTCTGGAGCATTTTAAAAAATTATTGTTACATTAGCTACCTATCTGTCATCTGGTACAGAACCTGATTTAAGTCATAGGTTTATACCACCATTAGTCATTCTGCAATTTCATATTTGAGTTCCTTCAGAACTCTTGAGTGAATACCATATGGTCCTGGTGATTTATTACTGTTTAACTTATCAATTTGTTCCAAAACCTTCTCTATTGACACCTCAGTCTGGGACAGTCCCTCAGATTTGTCATCTAAGAAGAATAGTTCTGGTGTAGGAATCTCCCTCACATCCTCCGCAGTGAAGACTGATGGAAAGAATTTATTTAGCTTCTCTGCAACAGCCATATGTGCTTCCTTTTAATATTTAACAACTTTCCACTTCCATTTCCTAGCCTAGAGCAGGACTAAAGGTTTAGCTGTGGGAACAATATGGGAAGGAGTGGGGTGGAGGGAACCATAGAAGTAGCATTAAAGAGTAAGAGATTGGAAGTGTCTGGGTATCTGAAGGAAAGTCCTTCCATCAGTCGCAATGCTGCTGCTGCGCCCTTTAGATGGGAGTTAGTTACCTCCTTGGGGTCACAGTGCAGCCATACTGTTAACAAGGAGCAATCTCTCTAGCTTCCTACCAGATGTTTGCTTTGCTCCTCTTCAAACAGGTATAAATCCCTATAGCGCCAAGGAGGGAAAAAAGGTCTAGTTTCAGTCACCTTCTTCAGGGACTCCTGTCTCCAACACCTATTAAAGAAGAAGGATGATTTGCACTTATTATGGGGTGCTTTTCAAAAAGTGTTGTATATCTGGTGAAGCATCACCCCTGCCTCACAGAAGTTGAGACTGTGAGGTTACTTGCTCAAAGCTAGGTAGTAAGCTTGGTGCAGAGTCAGGATGAGAGCTCCAACCTTCTGAAGCAATACTATACTGCCACTGCTGGAATACCTACAGCAACCCACCTTTATATGAAGCGAGAACACACATTATTCTGCAAGTGAATAATCCCTTCCTCTGATGTACCCCTTATTTTAATAGCCCCACTAAGCAGATGGAATTGAACCAGTTGCACTTTGTGTTTGTTGGTAAGCACCTTTGCACACTCATCATTTGATTTTAAAGATGAACCATGAATCATCTGTCTTTAGATTTCAGTATCAGATAGGTTCCCAGGCTACTCCCAGGAGTGCTTTTTACAGTACCACTTAATCCCACCCCTCCTTTCCTATACTTATTGCCTTGCACAGATTGAATACTAAAGGTTGAACCTTAAAATCACGTTCAACACTCATTTGTTAATTCATGACCAAGGCTGTATGTAAGCCTTTGTGCCCATTCCTTGGTGCATAGCTAGAGAACAGGAACAATTGCCTGGTTAACTTGGCCTAGTATATCTCAGGCTAGCTTCTTGTGTCTGACCTTGGAAGCATTAACCAAAGTGAACAGTTAAATAACATACAGCAGGACAGGCAGGGTCATGCAGCCCTGAAAGCAACATAAACAAATTGATTTGTTGAGCTCTACAAATGCATCATTCTGTCTCCGCTAATACTTGTGCTATTTGTAGTACTTAAATGCAATGCTTTTGTGCCCCGTAGGAGTGAATGGGAAGTTACAGGTTATATTCAATCTGAAGTTTTATTGCTTTACAGCAAGAGTTGTTACATGTTCCCCATGACAGGTACAGAGTCAAGATTCACTGAGACTGACAGTTACAGGACTGGAAGATTTGTATTTGACATCATTTGAAAGGCTCTATCAAGAAATGTTATGTGCCATCCAATAAGATACCTTCTCTTGAAAAAATCATGAGCATTCTTTGTAGGCAACATTACAGATGTTACATTGGAACATAAATACAACATTCATTATGGCATATTGATTTTATACAGTTATTAAACTCATTTATCACACTACTTCTTATGGCTCTGCAAAACCAAGGTGGTGATCCTAGAGCACTAAATGACAGCAGGATCAGACCCTAATTAATGGAAAACATTTTCTAATTTGCTTTGAAAAGCAGGGGAGATAAACTCCATCATTTTCATAATGAAAAATCTGTTTTGCTAGGTGATGGTAAAATTTCACCTTGATGAAAATCTGCAAATGTTTTACTACTATGTGTGAAAGCTCCAGCTTTCTCTCTAGAACAGGGGTGTCAAACATGCAGCCCGCGGAGGGTGAGACACCATGAGCTGCCGCCAAATGTTATGAGTCAGCGAGATTTTGCCGCGGCGGGTAAGACGCGGGTATGGGCCATGTTAAGTAAATGTAATTTTAATGTGGCCCACCATTCAATTTCACTTTGACACCCCTGCTCTAGAATAATCAACATTCACACAAAGAATGTTGGGTACTTGAACCCTTCATAGAAGCGCACAACTTTTTTCTGACTCACCTTGGCAGCTAAACTATTAACATAGCACATACAAGAAGTACAAAATGGTTTGAGTGTCTGTCTTTGACACAGAGAGCACATGTGGCAGGAGCAAAGAGCTCTACAGGGAAAAATCCTAAGAAAAGCCAATCCTAGGACAAAATTTAGGTTGCGATTTGTTTCCTATTTTTTAAGATAACAAAGAAGACAAATCCCAGAAAGAGGGTTAGTTCAGTGTGTCAATACTATGTTAAGGGCAGGATAGGAAAGCCATGTTCTTAAAGGTATGTTTTCTTCCCCTTCCCTCTTCAGGCTTTCTTGTGTTTACAGTGTACAATCAGGGTTGAACATCTATCACTTTGAACAGAACCACTTGACAAGTCAAGTGCACTCTGAGCTTGACAAATTAAAACTTTCTTGTTTACTTACAGAGGTTAATTGGTGTCTATCTGACCACTTGATTCAGGATGCATTAAGAGTCTTGCTTAGACTGGGAAAAGCGATAGTACCAATTACTTAGGGTTGATCATGGCCAGCCAACATATTTCTGAACTTCCCTGTCTTTGTCCACACTAGGTGTTAAGCAGCGTTTAAAAATGTCAATTAACATGTTTTAAAGCACCAGTCTTTTCCCAGTCTAAACAGAACCACAGAGATGGTAGTATGCTGAAGCAGCCCGGTTATCAGGTATTCCTTGTTTTTGTGACTGCCTAATCTTTAGTGACCCACCCCACAGTGGGAATTCCTTTTGTAGGAATGTATCCCAGCATGCCTTTTTGGAAAAGGCCCTTTAAATTTAGCAAAAATGTGGCCTTTTTACAGCTATCATCAAGGCCAGATTTAGGGGAAGGTGACCCAGGCAACCGCCTGTGGTGCTGGGCTTGAGGGGGGGGGCGGGGGGACACGGCACCAGGCTCGGAGTGCTGTTTTTGTTGTTAGCAACAAAAGGGAAAATAGAACGTTTGAAGTAAAATGTTTCAGGTATTCTGCATGTGGATTCATTTTTCACTAACCTCCTAGAATGTTCTGGATCTTTATAGAATTTTGTGGAACCTTCCACACTTTCTGAGAACTACCTTTTCCTCAAACCTAGATTTACAGATCCTAGCATGCAAATGTATTGTCTTATATGACCGGAAAAAGTCATGCATGCAAATCATGCATCGAAGTCATGAAATAGGCTACAAATGCAATAAAAATAAGGTATTCAAAATTTTAACAAATGGAGAAGGGGTGGGGGGCTCCTCATCTGAGGCACCATTTGGTCTAGGACCAGCCCTGACTGCCAGTGGTTTTCTACATCTCCCTTTCTTCCTGCTAGTAAGAAGTATCTCTTACTATGTTTTCCCTTTTTTTACTTGTAAGGAGATAGCACATTCTCATGCAGGAGAAACATTAAATATATGGTAGTTGAAACCTTGTAAGTAGCTAAACTTCTAAATCCTGAGGGCTTCCAAATGTCGATGATGATGTAGAAGAACTCTCTAGTGAAAATGCATAAATGTGCAAATATGTTGGTCTGCAAATGTTAATTTTTATTTAACTAATTTATAAATCTCATATTAGAAATTTAGCTCTTAAATAGTAAGCCTTAACTTATCCAGTACAAATATTTGTCAACATTTATATCCTGTAATTCTCATTCATGCCCTGTTACAAAACAGAGTATATGACTTATAGGTGAACACTGTAGTCATGGGAGCTGCTGGGTGCCCAGCAGTACTTTTGAAAATCAGGCCAGTAACTTACACTCCAAAATATGGATGTAGCACCCTAACTTTAGGCACCATTTAAAAATTTTGGCCCTATATTTTTAAGTTCTGAAGAAAGGCGCTATGGCCTTCCTCAGAGCCTGGGCCTGAGGAAGGGTTGCAACGCCCCTGCTGGGCAGAACCGGGCCTTACAGGCCAGACTGCCTGGCAACAGGTGGGCGGAGTCAAAGTGGGAAGGGGAGGTACAAAAGGCCAGCCTAGCAGCTCAGTAAGGGGGAAGCTGCTGCTGGAGGTAGATGTGTCTTCCCACAGGCTGTGACTTACGCCTGACCCTGACTGAGCAGCCTATTGGAGCAGCTGCCCCACCGAGTGGAGCATCCAAAACCTTCCCAGATTGCCGGGCCCTGGTGACTGGATAGGGCCACCAGGCCCTAGTGATTGGACCGGGCCACCGAGCCCTGGTAGCTGGAATGAGCCACCTGAAACTCCGGGGTGGGAAATACCCCTTGAGGCTGGCCCTGTCCTGGAGGAGCTGCCTGATGCTGGGAAACCCCAGAAGCTGAGTAAACCCTGTGGACCGGAGGAACCACTGGGACCCTGGGACCTGGAGGAGATGCCGTCTCGGACCTGTTGTCAGTAGATGAGGAGGGACTGGGAGGGCCTGCCGTTTGCCATGTACCCCGGTGACCCAGAGGGAAATGGCGAGCACCCAGGTACCCGGGGACCAGGGGGAGGAAGTGGCCCAGGGACAGCCGGTTAGCCAGTGGCTGAGTCAGGGGCTAAACCCCATCAGTGTGTTGTGGCTGGAGTTCCGCTGACTCAGTGGCAAATGGCTTTGCCACTGGTAGGGCCCTGGGCTGGGACGCAGTGGAGACTGGTGGGCCTGTGTCCCGCTCCTCTCTTCCTTAACCACCCGGGAGGGAGTACTATCCTCTGCAGCTGCAAACAGAGGATCCCATGCTTACCCGTCCCACGCTGCCGGAGGGCCAGGGGCTGCAGACTGCGTGCCCGCCTGGCCCTGCTGGGGGCTGTAGACTTATGAACGGGCACTGATTATTCCCCCTTAATGGAGATGCTGTGGCCTTCCTTGGAGCCTGGGCCTGAGGAAGGGTCGTGACACCCCAGCCGGACGGTGCCACCGGCTTACAGGTCCATTTTTTATTTGTTTGTATTTCTGCATATGCATTACTGCTAAACTATTTGCTATAACTAGTGCCTTCTGTATTCATTATTTGTGATTTATTTGCATGAATATTTGACAATCCACCAACTTCCTTGAAGAAAAGATTCCCTCTTGATTGTTTGTAGAAGGCAAACATAAAGGATCATGAATACTGTTGAGATTTTTTTTTTTAAGAATGAATGAATCTTTGCAAGCAACTTTTGTACCCTATGACTAGACTTAATGATTATAGTGTAACTACAACTACTAACTTGTGCACAAAACAGAGAAATGTTAAAAAAGAAACATTTGCTTTAAAAGGGACACTGAATGAAGTTCAGCTTTTAGGTCATTGAATTTATTAGTGGGATATAGGATAAGGCTCCTAGATCAGTGTATTGGGACAGGAACAACATTCTTTGCAATGTCACCTTTCATCTATTAAAAATATATATTGGATGAAACCAACGGATATGGGCTGACTGCAGATCAGTAGATACAAGTCCCAGTGATGAGAATTGCTATGAGATGTTTTAGTTTTGGATTCTTTTCTGTGAAGCCAAATATTTTTTATAGTAGAAGTACAAAATGCAGATCAATTACCAAAGAGAAAAGCAACATTGATCAGACATGTATGAAAGAGGAACAAGAGATTAAAGGAGCCTTAGAGCTGGGGAAGCTTTCTCTTGGGCCAAAGGATTACCTCCCCTTCTTGTGGGTTTTCAGCCTCTTATGGTCTTCGGGCAGGGAGGCTGGGTAGAAGGGTGTAGTGGCTCCTCTGCACTAAAGGGGAGGCTAATTCTGTGCCCAGGAGCAACAGCTTTCCACCCAGTCACCCCCTCCTCCGGATCAGAGTTAGAGCAGTTTTTTGTGGGTGTCATGCTAGTTGCCTTTTGGAGGTTGGGAAGGAATTCTTCCCTCATCGTCAAATTACACTTCAGCAGCCTAGTGACCCTGTGGGTAGGTTACATCATACTGTGTTTGTGTTGTTGCATCTTGGCAGGTGCCCAATGCAGGTACTTTTTCACTAGGGGACCCATTTCGCTGATAAACCAGATTGGAATCAGGATTACGGCAGGGTATCCCATGCCTTGGACAAGGTGGGGGAAGGGGCCAAGGTTTCTAATGTCTGGTTCAGCGAAGGGTTTCCCCATATCCCCTGAACCCTGGCACAGGGAGAGAGCTGTAGGATCCCAGCGACAGTGCAGGGACCTATTTACAGTTTTGGAGTGTGGCAGGAGGCCTGCCCTCCCCCAGGTGGTATAGATTATGGAAGAAAGGATGGATGAATTATTGCTGGATTGTTTCCCAGCTGTGTTAAATTCAGAAAGTGAAATCACATCGCAGGAGTCTTGTCTGTCTTTGTGTTCAGAGGCATTGCCACATACTCAAACACATCCCAGCTCATTGTGGAATCCATCTCAAAAATCATACCACTTGAGTCTAATCCTGCAGCCCTCATTCAGCTGAGAATCTCATTGATGTCTGAGACTACTTATGTAAATAAATGGCTTAATGTCTAAATCCCTTTGGCCTGATTCTCATTTACTCCATTCCTGTGCTTGAGGCAGGATGGGTAAAGGTGGCTATATGCACCTTTATATGCCCCATATTCTTTGGCCATCCAAGAGCCTGGGAGCAGGGCTGGCAGCTGAAGTCTGAACAGAGGACATCCTCAGCATCATATTTCTACCTATTTAAGACCTCTTTGCACTGCCACTGTGTAGTGAAAGGGCCTTAGCATAAATAAGAGTCAAGTCTCTTGTTTTCAAAATTTTCCATGGAGTTTCTGCAGTCTACACTCTAAACGGCTCACCTAGCTCTGCCCTTTCTGTCCCTTCATGTACTCCCAAGATGGTTAGTGTAAGAGCCGTCTCCTTTGCAGCCCCCATCATTTGAACAATTGCCCCCCCTTTTTTTTTCAGTTAGCCATCCCTTTTGGAATCTCATCAGATAATATATACTGCCTGTGCAATACTTGCTACTGTTATGTCAAGGGAAGAATTGGCAACCAAGGGGAAAAAAGTCTTTTGGCTTAGGGATTTTTTCTCTTAAAAGTAATTGAATTTCCCAAACATACCCTCCATAATAATATTGATGGGTACTAACAAGTATCAGTATTATTACATCCCATATGCTTTGTGTTGATATCATTTAATTTTTATTATCAGGTAAAGTATTTTGCTTTTTGGTTATTCTCTAAGACACAGTTCTCTTCTCAGATCTGCAGAGTGGATCTTGACTGACATTTTCCTCTTCTTAGGTATGTGGAACTGCTATTGATGCCAGTTCATTAAGAGAACTTTCTTCTAAATTAAGCTTTTGTTAACTGGGGTATTTATAAGTAAGTTTCCAGGCTTTTGTGTTGCAATGTTTCTTCTTAGAACAAAAGGACTCTACATTTTAAAATTCTGATCAATGGAATGACTTGCTTGGGAACTGCTGTGTTAGCACTTGCTTCTCTGACAATTTCTCTAAACAGTTCTTGTACTGTGATAACATAATCTATATGAAGCCAACTGGGAAATACTAATGTAAATTTATGCTTTCCTAATTTTATGCTGAAAGGTTCACTGAATCTGTGGTCTCTTCTGTGCTGGGGAATGTCCAGTGGGTTGTTCCAAAAGATTGTAAATATTCTCCTTACAAAAGGGCTTCAGTTAAAGCCCAGGCTTTTTTAATCAGGATGCCACAGTGATACACATATAAAATAAGAACTATTCCCCAGTCTCATTCCCACAACTAGGGGCCATGTACCATTCCCACCCTCAGCACAAAGAAGTGGAAAATCCCTCTTGCACAGAAGAATGTTCAAGGAGCTTGCATGAAGGGCAAGGGCAGCCATGTTTAGCAAATTCAACCGTGTAGTACTCTTCCTCTCTGTAGATGCCTGTAGACTCTTAGGCTCTTATATGGGAGCTCAGCTCTATGCAACAAAGAGGGGAGAGGTCAAGAGAGTCACGATCCTGTCATGTTCCCATCTCAGGATAGCATTTTGCCCTGAGCAGCATTTTTTTTTTCCTTTTCTCTGGCTTTAAGAGACCACAGAGTATATGACAACCTGAGTGGTATAGGAACCATCCAAAGGCAGCCTGGCATCTTTGGGTGGCTGGTGATTGGGTGATATGGGGCAGTACAGATCTACCAGCAGACCATGTGTATGACTAAAGTCCATGGGAGGAGGCAGAGCTTGCTTCATTGGTATTTCCTGTGAATTGCAGACCTATGCAAGTTTGCCAGGCCATTCTGCCTGCCTCACTCTATGATCAAACTGGTAAATTTTAGAATTGAGATGGAGCAATAAGATTAAAATCCCACTTCTTCGTCCTCTTCCCTCTTTTGGTGCCTTCCCACATAGCAAATTTCTGAGCATATTATTGCACGGTCTCTTAACAATATAAGAGTGACCAGGAGCGAACCCTCTCCATAGGTCTATTAATGCTATATGAAGCTGTTCATAAATTATGTCTGAATTTCCTATGTTACATTATGGCAGAACTTACTCTGGTAGTGCTCAGTAAAATTAAACTAGCAAACAAGGATAGATTTATTTTTAAATTTCATAGCTACCTAAAATCTATACTAAACTCTGTTGGAAAGATGCAAATAAGTTTAATGCATGAATTTCTATTAATGCCATTGAGTACACGTTACAGTATATTTTAATGCTGAAAAATGTTAGCAGGCAGCTTAACTAAATAATTAGAGCAAACAAATAGCTGAGATCTCCTTACTTTCAAATGCCATCCAGTCATGAAGGGTAAATACATTTAATCAGCCTTTCAAAACAGTAAGGTTGCAAGCTACAGGTGATAATGTGAAGATTTATATTTCTTTTCTTCAAATTAATTCTGGAGCTGTAATGATGGAAGTAATAAGGCAAATGTTAATCAAGGATAATTTAACACTCTCAAGTGGTCTAGAAATTAATTACTTTAAATGAATGTTTAAATTGTGTAATATATTCACAAATTAATTATTTCAATTTATACCGGTCAGAGTGGTCATCTCTATGGACTGAATTAGAGGTTGTTATATACAATGGGCTCAATTCTTCCCTTACATGGCTGAAAATCATATGTAAGTCTTTGGACCCAAGGCCTTGTCTAAACATATAAGTTGCATATGTTTAATTTAAATTAATTTAATTTAATTAAACCAGTTTAGTTAAACCAATGAAAACCACTATCTGGATACTCTCATTTCAGTTTGAATGTCTTATTTCAGTTTATTTTAAACTTGTTTCTTACAGACTTAAACTAATCCAAAATAAGTCTGGTTTAAACTGAACTAAGAGTACCTGCATGGCTTTTTGTGCTGCTTTAAAATATTAACCCAGGGCAACTTTTTTGTGTAGTCATGTCCTGAGTCTCCACGGTCTTACACTTTATACAGTCATTTGCACTTTGGGTAAATTAATCAACACAAGTGCAAAAGTCTCTCATCTGATTCAGTAGTGTTCAGACTTTTTGTCAGTCGTGTGGCACAGGTGGAAATGTCTACAAAGGACATTGGAGAATCAGTCTTTTTGGGTGAAGTGGGCCCAAGCAATCTTTTATTGACTTAAATGGGAGCAAGATGAAATGCAAGGCCAATTTTCCAATGCCTTGTGCAGTCACCTGTGTGGTAATCGGTGTGTTTGTCATCGATGTTTATCAGTGTAGGCTGCGTGCGTGTGTCCCTGTGTAGATGCTGTCCCAGCACTGCGCAGGAAACTGAGACAGCTCTCACGATCAAATGAGTCGACACAACCACGGATTAGCTGAGCAACGAAGGCACCCAGGCCAGGTTTATTGCGTGCGGCACAACGAAAAGTGACTTACAGAGTATTTCTGGGTCAGTTTCACATTGGCGGCGTTACAATGGTCTCGGCCCAACGGCAGGACTTTCCGTTATCCCCTAGACCGGACACCGGTATTCCCTCTAACACCCTCTTTTATAAACTGTTGCATACACTTTCGTTCTGCCCCCTTTGACATAGGTAGTTGCCACCCTCATGACGTAGTCTAATGCCACCTTTTTCTGTTGATTGGCTGATTTGGGCACCGCCACTCCATGTATCATTTCTATCCCTAAAAGTGTCATTTCAGAGAGTTAGTATCTTGGTACCTCTTATACCTACTACATATTTTAGTAATATTTTGGCAGTCTTACAACCTTGCAGTATCAGCACTTTCCTGTACCAGTTTCAGTTAACTTGAGTGACCCTTTATACTTCTGTTCACTCGGCTTTTTCCATTTAGGCCTTAGCCTGTTTTACAGGCCTTAAGCTCTCACTTCTTACTACAACCTGTATTTAGCCAATTGGTATGAGAGTATTTAACACCCACTTCACATAGGTAAAAATAACAGCACAAGGCACTGGAGAATCAGGCCCTCAGTGTTTCTAATATCTTTGAGTGAGAGTACATGGGGCAGAAGTGTATGGCTAGTTCTGCCCTAGAAAAGATTTGCCAGTATAGATATATTGGTATATGATATAGTTATACTGGTATAGCTATACCAGCAAGCCCTCCTAGTGTAGACAAAGCTTATACAATCAAAAGAGTACTTAGTGTAGACCTGGACCTATGTATATGAGACAAAGTTTGTTGTGAGTGAGAGTCTACTGCAAAATTTAGATCTAACAAGTCTGTCTGTGTCTTTAATTTCCATTACTGAAATTCATTTTGCAGTAGGAGAACATGGTATATTTTAAAGAATTTATTACTAGTGATAATAGGGAAAGGGTGAATCAGGTAGTGTAGTGAGGGTGATGGCATCCTTAGTTGGTACAACCTGCCTGATCCTGACCCCCTGCTAGAGTTACTTTGTGCTGTTCTGGTGGCACCAAAGAACAGTCAAATAAGCAGATCCAGCCTTCTGAGAATTCCTGCCTGTGAGGAAAATCTTTTGTACTTTCTATGCCACCCGTCTCCTGGCCACTGGTATAGGGGATGTGGTTGGGGGAAAGGAGGTGCAGTCAGGGAGCTCATATGCTCTGGGGATACCCAGCTGCTGGAACAGCTCTTTGGGTCCATGCACAGCTGGGCATAAGTTAAAGTAGTACTAAGGCTGCTCTAACTTACAAAAGAGACTGGGCCAGCCCCTAGCCAGTTTCAGGAAGGAGTGAGTTTTATGGTGGTGTAAGGTCACCTTGACCCACCTCACCAAGTCTTGCACTAATCATACCTTGGGCTGACTGTGGGGTCTAGCACAATAAATAATGAATACCAGATGGTGGTAGGACACATTGAAGTAAAAGCCATTAGGCTACATTCATGCAAGGTGGAACTCCATGACTTACATCCCAAAGTGATGGGTTCCATAGAAATACAGTGGATAGCTGGATTTGACCATGGTTTCATTTGAAAACCCCAACAATAAGGAAATGTTAACAGGTTCTAAAACAACAAGTGATAATGTGATTGCCTGGCTTCATCTTAAAAACTTTCCTCCATCTCTTTGCCAAAGCTCAAAGCACATAGGACAAGGCTGTCATCTCTCTGAGAGCTTCAGTGGAAATGGGAAATCTTTGTATTTGTTTTTTTTTTAAGAGCATTTGTTTAATTAAAAAAAAATTCAGATGATTTGTGGTGAAATATTTTACAGAGAATGAAATCTCTGTAGCTCTGTGTCATTTTTATATTTGCCAATCCTCCCACACAGGCAATTTTCCTCTCATTCAGAGGTTTAGCAAAAGCCATTAAAACTGGCAAGAAGCTGTCAATTGTTAGTAATATTCATGCGTTTAATAAACAGATGTTAAATTTAATATGTTTAGTTTTAGTAAACTCTTTTCATTCTCCCTAACTCCTGCTCCTCTTTAATTAAGTGAATTACAAGCAAGTATGTGACTCACAAGTCATTTTTGTAAGATTGCTTTAATTCCTACTCATTTTTGATATTATATAAATCTATCAATTTTTCCAGAATAAACAAACAAGATTAGTATTTCCTGGATGTTCCATAATTTATATGCTTCTTATCGTGAAATCTATTTCAGTGATTTAAAGGAGCAATCATAAGAATATTTATGTTGTGCTTTCCATTTGACCACTAAAAGTGCTTTACAGGCATTAATTAACTATGCCTCTAGTAGCAAAATTCCTAGGAGGCAGGTTACTTATTGAGGCCCTGCTCCAAAATCCATTGGAGACAAGAGTTTCATTAATTTCAATAGGTACTTAATTCAGGGGTAAACGGGGGCACATATGTGCCATTATTTGGATTGTGAGCTCTTTGCAGCAGAGCAAGCCTTCTTGCCATGTGTTTTGTCCGGTGCCTGACATAGTGGGATCATTGTCCATAACTCGTAGGTGCTATCATAATACATATAATAAGTAACGTCTTTGTCCAGGTGATACAGCATGGAAGGATGAGAACCTGCGAGGCAGGTACATCTGTAGCATTAGAAATACCCAGTGCTGACAATATGCTTGGTAACCCAGGGGTAAGTAGCCTCTGCTTAAAGGAGCTTATGAGCTCATTAGACAGAACACAGTGGCAGCTCTCATGGAGAAAGTTCTATCATCGTACAGTTATTCACCATAAAACCTGTATGGTAAAACCTGTATGGAGTTTTGGTATTTTGGTGGTGGTATTTTGCGTGATGGTATTTTGTTGTTGGCGATGTGGATTTGCATTTGTAGGATTCATAGATGCAATGGGTATTGAAGGGGGATTTAGAAAGAAAAGAGGGTTGATGTTCAGTACCCTCATGTAGGAAGGGAGTTCCAGGTATAGTGGGGTAACGTAGACAATAGGAATTTGTTTGTGAGAAGAATACCAAAGGCAAGGCAGGCCTTAAAGAAGGTGAAGGGCAGTGATGAGAAAGGAGAACAAAGTGGAGGTATGTAGGGCCTTGGAGGCAGAGATGAGAAGATCAGACTTGATACAGACGCAGGGGCATGCACGAAGCGGGGGAGAGGGGGACAAGCAAGGGTAATCTTCTCCGCCACCACCCAGCTTCTGCCCTGGTTCCCTGCCCCAGGATTCCTTCCCCTGAGCCCATCTATGATTCTATTATATAAGTTGCTGAGCGCTCTGCTTGACTAAATTAATATAACAGATTCATGGAGATAAGAAATGGGAAACCTCTATTAAGTCTCCTAATCTATGCACATTTTTCTATTGCAGGATTATTCCCTATACTATTCCTTCCTGGCCCTTCCTTCTCCCTCCCTTCCTGCCCCCCCCCCCCCCCCCAAAAAAAAAAAAAAAAAAAATTATAGGAAGAAGATGGCAGGCTTAACCCTCCAATACTTGAGCTTGTTCAGTGTTACTTGAAAACTGTATTGGGAGTTTTAAAAAGCTGAGCAGGGAGCTGGTTTCAGTAACAGTTCAGTGAGAAACAGCCCAGGTGCCTCAGAAGGCCACAAGGGGCTTTCTCCTTTCGTAAACGTCCCTTACAAAGGCTGCAAGGATGCCTTTAAATGGAAAACGGCACTGCCCCTCTCAAACCTGCAGTTGGCTATTTCTAACTGAACTATTAATGGGAGCAGATCTGACTACAGTTTTCATTTAATTACAAAACTTTAAAGGTTATTTTGTAGGCATGCAAGGAGAAGAGAGAGCCTGAATCCTGGGCAGGAGAGGGAGGACTGGTACAGACTGTGGCTGCCTTTACAGCTAAAGCTTGTAGGGTTTTTCATGTATATTTAAACACAGTGATGCTTCTTCAACTATTGTCCCGGTGGGTGCTCCAGTTCAGGAACTCATGCACCCTATGTGCCTTTGATGGGAGACTTTTGGTAGCATTGCCCATTTATTCTGCACATGCAACCTAGGTATCTTCATGCCCTATACCAAGTGTTTATAGGGCAGTGTCAGACAAATGACTTCAGTTCCTTTGGAACCATCTTGGCCTGAGACAGAACAACTTGCAATGCCCACTTCTTTAACTACTCTGCTTGAAAGCTAGTGTTTTCTGTAGTTTTAGCACATTGGTTACATTTTTATATAGCTTTCTAGTGCTTAATTTGTGCCAGGGCTTGCCGGGGCTCTGGCAGTTCATAGCCCTGGCACCTCTGGGCTTGCTGCACCAGTTATTAATGAAAAAAATTGCTTGAGCCCAGTACCTCTTTCATTACAAATTAAGCACCGTAGCTTTTCTTTTGTCTTTTTGTTGGTTTGAGAGATGTTTTTGCAAGAGACCTTTGTCTCCCCCACCACCACACACACGCTGGGGGTTTATCTCCCTGCTGCCCCAAAGAATCTCCTTCTTTCAAAGGAATTTACTTTTTTTCCTTGGGGTTATGCCTAATTTTTAATTTTTTGGTGCAAAATTCCCACAGGAGCATATTAATTGAATATAACAGGCAGCACCACCCTAGATCCACCCCTCATGATAAATATAAAAAACAATTAGACTTGCTTGGCTGTAAGAATTATTCTTCTGCATTGCTACAGTTTAGAGCCGCCAGTTACCAAGCCCTCTAATGGCGAAATGTAACTCCACCAATTATGGGTTGTTCATCTGTTTCAAGAACAATGAAAGCAATTTCAGGCTGTCATTGTTTGATAGTGAGGAGTTTGCTACAGTCCTCCCTGGGTGTAGCTGACAGCACTCTATAATGACGTGTGGTGCATGTTGGCTTCAAACATCAGGGATCCCGAGAGAGGTCCAGAATGCGGTTGGGGATCTCCCCTTCAAGAGATCCAAGCTGTTTAGTAAGTCCACTTATGAGTCCTTGCACTCTCTAAAGGATTCAAGTGCTATCCTCCAATCTCTCAGTATTTACATTCCTGCAAACCAGAGTAAATTCAGCAGGCCACAAACCACAGTAGAGGTCTCACTCCATTCTGTTCCCAGTCTCCCATAGACCACTGGAGCCTCCTAAGAAGAAACACAAGTCGTGAAATTAGAGCAAAGTAACTTAGAACGAAGGTGAAGAGCACTAAAGATGTGTATATTTGTTCCCTGTGACAGATGATTAGCAAGACCAACTGTGTCACAATTCCTCCAGGACCTGGCACAAGGAAAGATAACATTAGTGTTATGCCCTATAAGTCCAGTGAAGAACTAAGAGAAGTCCTTGCTCATAGTGAGTTCTCCTCTTGCCTTCAAATGTAATTGTAGTCACAACTCACTATAAAGAATGGTAACGTGTTACTCATAATAACAGGTCCCTGTGCATGTGCACATCTTCTCTGTTGTTTTGCTGATGGAAACAAGTGTTCGCTTCAGCTTGCAGGCTGTATTGGCTCTGCATTGCAAACCATGACAGCCATGGATGAGTGAGCTGCATCTAACTCTGGATCCTGCACCATCATCAACATAATGAGGAAAGTGTCAACTGCAGAATATTAACTGCTGTTGACATTAGATGCAGGGTGGGGAGCACAATTAGGAAAATCACCATACACTAAGCACCTTTGAGAATGAGGTCACTGAGACAATATTATCATTTGCACTAGTAGATGAAAGCCCAAGATGTCACATGAGGGTGTGTGATGGGGTGTTCACTCTGCTCCTCACCTTAAAGGCTTAAAGTAGCTTAAAGGGAAGGGGATAATTAACCTGATAGGGTGCACCTGGGGGAGAATTAGTCTGGATAGGAAAGCCCTAATTGAAGATGGAGCCCAGCTGGACAGGAACAGCCTGAGGTGATGTAAAACTAGGAAGCTCAGAAAAAGTGGGTTGCAGTCACTCTTTAGCTTGAGAGAGGGAAAGGAGGAAACTATGGGAAGAATAGAAGCCCTGGGGCCCCAGCCGAGGGAAGGGTATACCCAGAGGAGGGTGGAGAAAAAGCCTGATAGAGAAAAAGTAGGAGCAGCATAGGGAGAAAGTAGCAAGGATGGAGACAGTACAGACTTGAGTGTTGGTTGTAGGGTCCTTGGGCTGGAACCCAGAGTACTGGGCAGGCCTGGGTTCATCTTCCAGCCACTGGGGAAGTAGCACAGACCAGGAAGCGGAGTAGAAGACTGCCTCGGACAGTTATCCAGTGGGACTTTGGTACCCTGGGAGGTGTAATGGGGAGACTACTCCACACTCACCCTGCAGGGTTTCATGCAGGCCAAATGGGCCAGTTAACCCATTAGGCAGCTGATTAAGGAGGCTCATTTGGGTAGGAATAGATGGGGTCTATAAAGCCCATGGGCTGAAAGAAGGGGCTGCTGGGAAAAGGCAGACACTCCCAACAGAAAGGGAGGAGTGAATAGAGACTGCAGTCATTCACTGGGAAGAGGCTTTGGGAACTGGTAGGCCCAGGAAGAAAAGGGGAACCAGTGGTAGGAAGAAGCTCAGGGATAGCGCAGTGAGGCCAGAGAGAGAAGGTCCAGACTGCTGAGCTGAGGATCCCTGGGCTGGAACCTAGAGAAGAGGTGGACCCGGGTTCCCCTACCAGCCACTGGGCAAGCGGCATCAGGGCAGTGAGCGAGAGGACTGCCTAGGACTATTGAGGAGCTAAACCTCTCCCAAAGGTGGGGAACACAGACAGGACCCAGCCGGAGTGCTGAGCCATGAAGAGGATGCTTCGGTTCCTGAGGCTGCGAGAGGGGCTGCAGGAAGACAGTAGCGACAGAGTGACAGTGTGCAAACTACAGATGAGGGGGCATCAGCCTCAAGCTAATCCCCAGAGTATCAGGAGGAGGTGCTAGTCTGGCGGTGAGTGGTGTGCTCCGTGACAGAAGGGGTGGACTATAGTGAACTGACTAGAGGGCCAAGCCATGAAAAGGGAACAGCCTGTGTCTCACAGAGAGAGAGAGAGAGATGGCAGGGTATGTGAACAAGCAGCAGAAGGGGACGTTGGACCTGTACAGGGCTAATCTCCACAGCAGCAAGGAGAAGGTGTCTTAGCTGTGAATAAAGCCCTTGACAGGATGGCAACTGGGCCAAGTAATCCACCATCTGTGCCCTGTATTAGATTGACTTTTTTCCCCCTCAGTGTTCTTTCTCTTTCAGGTTCCCTGTAGCCAGTGAGGGTAGCTTACTTTCTTGGCTTTGTGTGTGGTCAAAGCTTAGAGCAGTAATTGTGCCAGTCTATACCAGTACACATAGGAAATGTTCTTTCTTGTGCCCAGTTCTGAAGGGCTTGGAATCAGATTATTTCAGTTCTTGGGGCAACCTTTCTGACCAGTATGCCTGTATACTATTTCATGGACACCATAGCAGGAAACGCATTCACAAAACACCACAGCAGTACACACACTAACACAACACAAAGTGACATGTATTAGTGATGAGGAAATCCTATATCGCAGCAGTAAAACCATGTAGGTAGGTAGCGTTGGGGGGGCTGTCGTTGCCATGCACTGTGCTGTAGTGAGCAGTACCAGTGTGTCTATGCATTACCCAAAGCCTGGCTGGAGGCACGACGACTTCTTTGTTACCCTGTGCAGCTCTTGCTGCCACCTTCTCTGGTTAACTGTCCCCTTCCAACTGCTACAGAACCTTTGGAGTCCAACATTCCCTCAGGTTTGCACAGGGCCCCGGATGATATTCTAATCAAAAAGGGCTCTCGGCCATGCTTTCATTGCTTCACACTGACTCGACAGACACAGCGACACGCAGACAGAGTGACAATACGGAGTTGTGTTGGCTTGTGTGGGTGGCAAATGTGTGTGCGCTGTGGTAAGGGGCTATGTGCGTCTGGTGGTGTTGTGTCTGCTGATTGTGTTGTGTGAGTGGTTTTGAAGAACAGTGGCAGTTGGGCCAAGTAATCCACAGTCTCCTTCGTGCAAACAATGAAATTTGTTTCTTGCAAATTAGCTCTAGAGTAAGGGTCATGATTGGTTGAATTACCTCATGATAGGCGATTGTAACTCAACCAAGAGCTCTTGGCATGGCATAGATGCGTGCCTTACTGTAACTGTACAGTAATAGACTGGAAATACCACTGATTGAGTCTGGTGATATTCTGAACAAAAAGGGCCCTCAACCATTCTTGTAGCTGTTTCCACTGCTTCACACTCACTATAGTCATCCTATGAAACAGAGTGACACAATCCTGGAATCTTATTACATAGATTACAGTAGTTCCACTTCATGCTAGGTATTGTATGAAAATATAGCAAGAGATAAGCCCTGCCCCAATGAACATATATCTAAATAAACATGCCTGACAAAGGGTGGATGGTGGAACAGAAGCATGGGAGTTGATGGGACTTTCCCAAGGTCACATGACAGGCCAGTGGTAGAGCTGGGAGTAGAATCCAGGTCTTCTGTTTTCCAGCCCAGTAACCTAGCCACTAGACCACACTGCCATAAGGAATTATTTTGGTAAACGCTTTAATGACTATAATTGCACACAAGTCACTTTTATTGTATACTTATAACTTGATCATACAGCTTCACAGGAGCACTTGTCACGTTAATGATACATAAAATGGGAGGTGGCAGCCACGAAGAGTTCAGTCTAAATTACACTTAGTACAGTAAAGCAATAAAGGACAATAAACAAAAGGAGAGAGTTGGGAGGGCTATGAAATTGAATGAATGCATTTTGAGGTATCAAAGGACAAGTAATGAAATCCTAGGAATCTGCATTATCTTTCATCCATAAAGTGGGGGAGTTTGCAGGAAGGGGGAATTAAGCTTAAAAATGGCTCAGACCCACCAAAAGTTTGAGCACACCTTCCTTTCTGCCTCCACTACCAGCGAGGAAACTCTCCCAGACAGATTTGCTCCCATCTTTTCTCCTCTTCCTCCAATATCCACTAAGTTATGGGTTTTTGCCAGATGAGGAAGTCCAGCACACCCAGGAAATGGAAGACTAGTTACCATCCGCACTGTGATCCATTGCCTCCTCCTGCTCTTCCTTAGATTTGTTGTGGTGCCTGATTGAGGAGTGTGGATTCAGTGTTCTGAGTATCCACGATAATCCACCAATGGAAACAGGAGGTTGCCCCTAAAGATGAGCTGACCTCTTGTGTGGCCTATATGTTACCATTAAAAGGTGCATCTGAATGAGCTCTGTATCAGTTGTTAGGAAAAGGCAGTGTGTGAGATGCCTAAAGGAAGGTAGGTGTTTGTGAGAGACAGACAGGTTGTATTTTATACAATAGCACTGGGAAAGGAAGAAGTAGCATCCAAAATGCATAAATAAAGTGTGGCCCAGCACTGCTTTATGGTTGCTAAGACTTCATACTTTATCAGTTCTAAAAAGACCTCTGGTCCTCAACCAAATAGCAGATGCTTATATACAACTGGCTACCATAACACACTAAATCCTCATTGCACTATAGGTCAAATTCAGCTCTGTGGTTTGAAGTCAATAGACTAGCACCCACTTACAGCAGGACTAAATTTGGCCCACAGTCTTCACTGTTCTAGTTAATATGTAGGCTGTGCCAAAGGACACAAAGCATTTATGTCCAAAATTCAACAGACTAAAGTTATGAGTTATCTGAATTGTATAATAAGAAAGGAAAATACCATTTCATTTAGAGCACTACAGAGATAATTTAGTGTTCCCAAGAGCCTCTTGACAAGATACCTGCAAAATAATGGTTACCTCCTCACTCTGTTTAATAATCTACCTCTCCTAGAAACCTCCAAGTCAGTAAAACAAGTTGAAGCCTAATTTAGCAACTCCCTGCATGGTACTGGGATATTTATAAGCAAGTCACAGCTAAATTAGTTCAACCTTTGTTAGATCCATAAATACTTCTTTTGGAAGTGGGTACTGAGGCATCTCCTCCTCTTGAAAGCTGGAAGAACTGGGCTCCTCATCATAGTTCTCTTAGATCAGGGGTTCTCAAACTTTTCCTTTCTGAGTCCTGCCCCCAACATGCTAATGTAAGCGGGGGAATGGTTCTGCTGTTAGGGGGGATCTTTCCTGGCTTATACACTACCCCTGTGGAATTGGCTAGAGAAATGATCTCAGTCCTCACAGCCATTCTCTCTGCCTAGAGCCCTGCCTGAATTTAAGGACTCTCCTATGTGGCAGAGCCTTGTAACCCTGACAAGGCTGGGCCCAGGATTCCTCGGGGTCTCGAACCCCAATCTTGTTGTGGTCTCTTAGGACAGGGGTTGGGTGTCCCCATGGCAGGGTGCTCTCTCTGCACTGGATGTTTCCCTAACCCATTGATCATATAGTTCAAAGCAAATACAATTTATTAAACAGCAACTAATTATAAAAATACGGGAAAATGGGAAAGTTTGAAGGAAAACAAGTAACCCTGCCTGTAGGCATGGGAAACCACAAACAGCAGCTCTGGAATGTAAAGGAAGTTCACAGTCTGTTCCTCATATGCCCTAGGCTGCCTTCCCAGGCCCTCACTGTGCTGCAGCAATACCACGGGTCAGATACTTGCTTTGGTAATAGCCACACACCCTCAGGCTCAAGGTGGCGGGACCCTTCTTCCCAAATTGGCCCTATTGTTGGGGTTACAATCCCCCTCCCAGTCTGGCCTTCAATGCCTCTTGACTGGTAACATCTCCCTGTGCTGGGCCCTTTGCCAGGGTCCCTCCCTTGCTTTTCTCAGCTGCTCACTGAACTTGGCTCCACTCTGCCTCAGGGCTGCTGCTGCTCTGCCTCCAGCTCATCTCTCTGGGCTGCTGCTGTGGCTCTGCTACCAGCTCAGCTTGGGCTCCTGCTTTCACCTTAACTCAGCCCAGCTCTGGCCTAGGCAGCTCCAGTTCACGTGGAGGACAGGACCCTCAGGCTCCTGACTCCTTTATAGGGCTGCCTGCCCTGTCTGTCAGGCTGACTTGTAGCTTTGTCCTCTCACCATTGGCCCTGAGGACTGTCAATCTCAGAGTCTTGATTTCTCATCAGACCTTCCCCTTTCTTTTGGTACTGGGAGCTGGCCAAGCAAAAAAAACCCTCAACTTCAGTAAGGGGCCAACAGTTTCCTTGCATTATTAAACGCTCTTGGGCCAGCCACAGGGGGCAGGGCAGGGAAGGGCCTTGTGGCTTCTGCCCTGTGGATGCAGGGGGGCTTGGGCCACAAAACTTCTGCTCTGGACTCAGGGTGGGGGGGCCTTGGGGCTTCTGTTTTGGGTGGGGGGCCTCAGGGCTCCAAACTTTCTGCCCTGGCCCCAGCCAGTCTAACAGCCATGCTTCACAAACCCCTGAAACCAGCTTGCAGTCCCCCAGATGAGAACCACTGTCAGAGTATCCTGCCTTTATATTTCTTGCTCCACGAAGTAACACAGGGACTAATTAAAAAATGACTGATGCTAAATTATCTGATTATGATTTATGGTGGTCAGCTAAGATGGCTCAATGCATGTTTATACACGTTTCTTCAACGTCCTTCTACTTAATTGGCTTGTGAGCTCTTGGGAAAAGGACCATCTCTTTATTATGTGGATATATTGTACTTAGCAAAGTGGAGCCCTGATTCCTTTTGGTGCTACCACAGTTTAAATAATATTAATATTTCAGAGGATATATTATTAGAATTGTGCAAAAAAAAAAAAAAAAAAGGGACACTGAGGGGCTTATTTCCAATGGGCCTCCTCCGTTGTGCCCACAATATTTGCACTTGCTTTCATTTCCAGGGATGTGAGTTAGAGCTGAGCTGGAAACTGTTGTCCTGTCTTGCAAAACTTTTTGAGATTTCAAAATTTTTCCCATTTTGTATCAGGATGAAACCAGGATCTTTCTCAATTTTTGCAAAGTCCCTGCTCTGACTCAGGCAGGAACTTGGATGTGGGTTTCCCACACAAATCCCTTACCTCTCTCCCTGTGACACACCTCACCCTTTGCAATGAAAGTTTAATCAAATTTGGTACATTCCCACAAAAAACATTTATTTTAACAAATCAACCATGTAGTTGAAAAATTCTCATGCAGCTCTAATGTGAATAAGCTTGGACGATTGTCTGGGTGTAAACAGTGGTTAGGAGAATAGGGCCTCATTTGGGAGTGAGGAGGGAGGCTGGAAAGGAACAGCCATCTGAAGATACAAATGATTCTTTATCATTTAAACTCTGTCCCTGTTCACACACACAAATGTGGAAGTTTGCTTGTGCAACCGAGGGTGTGCACAAGTGTTAGAGGGCACTGAAAATGCCCTTTGACAATTTGACTCAACATAATTTTATTAAAATACAAATCCAGAAAATAATAAATGGCACTAGCACTCAACTAAAAATAAATAACTAGTACTCAAACGGAGGTGATAACCTACTGATATGTATGGTTAAATATCTTCCACACCTTCAAAGGGATCCTTTCAATAACAGTTAGGTCACTGGATTTGTTCTGTTGTTATGACTTTGCACATGTCTACTCTACAAGCTTTGCTAGCATGGCTATGTAAGTCAGGGGGGTGATTTGTGACTGATGTAGCTGTGCCAGCAAAAGCTCTTAGTGTAGGCACAGTTATACCAGCAAAACTCTGCTTTTGCCAGTATAGCTTATTTCATTGTGGGGTGCCAGAATAAGATACACTGGCAGTTTTGCCACTATAAACTGTGTCCATACTAGGAATGCTTTGCTGACATAGTATGCTGGTAAAGCACTCCTAATGTAGACCTGGCTTTAAATTTGAAGACATTGGAAGTACAGCTGGGGATTGGTACAGGAGAACGATGACAGGGCTGAACTGTGGAAGAGAGTACAGTTAAGTCCCACATCCTCACCTGATGTAAATCAGTGATGTTCTGTTCATGTCAATAGTGCTACACTGACTTGCACCACCTCAGGATCTGGCTCAGTGTGTTCAACTAAAACAAAAAGCCTCACAACAACAAATTTGTAACTAATAAAGAGACAAGGTGGGTGAGGTAATATCTTTTATTGGACCAACTTCTGCTGGTGAAAGAGAGAAGCTTACATATAGGCCATGTCTACACTAGCAAGCTTATAGCAGCATAACTGAACGGATGCAGCTGAGCCACTGTAAGACCATTCGTGTAGTCGCTCTATGGCGATATGAAAGGGTTCTCCTGTCGACATAATAAAACCACCTCAAAGAGCAGCGGTAGCTATATTGGTGGGAGAAGCTCTCTTGTCGACATAGCGCTGTGCACACTGCCATTTATACCAGCAAAATTTATGTTGCTTATGGGAGTGTTTTTTTTTTCACCAAGTTTTAAAACAAATAATACAAATCCTTTTGTTATAAGTAGACTGAGCTCCATGATTATCATTATTTACTATTCAGAGCCCCAGTCATGGACCAGGATCCCATTTTGCTAGGTGCTGTACAAACACCGAATAAAATGACAGCCTCTGCTTCAACAGGCTTCCAGTCAGGAACAATAATTTTCTGCATTCAGAAAAATGTAGATGGAAGCAGGGCATTGGGTTGTTCACATGTAATTTACTATTTACTTCAGAATTTAAGCTTCTCTGTGTTATTTTCAAATACAATTTCTTGTAGGGCTTTTGGTTCATTGTATAAACCCAGGGGGATTTGGCCAGTCCCATGAATTGCTAAGCACTTAGTTCCCATTGACAGCATTGGGTGTGCAAGGCACTAAGCACCCACTAGGATCAGACCCCCACTTCTCTGAGTCTGCAACAAGAGAGACAGAAGCAGGAGTTATTCACTGCCTGCTGCCCCCTCATTTATCTCCCAGGTGTCTAACTTTTGAAGCTTAATTATCAGCATCCGTGATCCTGAGAAAAACAAGCTAAATGCAAATTTCATGGCAATGCAAATGCAGAATTTCCATTTCATGCTTGGAGTAGGGAGATAGGAGTGTGAGATCTCATCCAATTGCAGACCCTTCCTGAACTAATACATCCAATCTGATTCAAACCTGCTCCAGCTTCTGCCCTTGAATCTATAAAATCAGTGCAACTTTCCTTGCTACTTCTGTAGCTCCTTCCTAGAATAGGATATTCTGCCCTTCCCAGTCCCCCAGAATTGATTCAGTTTCATACACGCTGCCCTCCCCCCAACTCCCCAGGATTCTAATCCATGACCCTGTGTCTTCAAACTCAGGCAGGTCCCTGGCCATTCCAAGCTCAGTAGATTTCTCTTCTAGTGAGTCTACCAATCTACTATATTAATATCCCTGTGCCCATTACCCTGTCTAAGGATTCCATTGCCCTGACTGGGAAAGATGGATTTTTAAAGTGAATGTTATTCATTCTTATCACTGTGCTGCTCCTATTGCTTTTAGTCTGCCAACCAAATTCTGTTACTGTGCTGCGCTGGCTCTCCTCTGCATTCAGCATTTCCTTGTACTAAGTACCGTGTGTGACATAAAGCAAACAGTGCTACACAGCTCCTGAGTTACAGGCTGGTTAATGTCTTCAGGGGCAGCATACTCCTATTTATTTTAGGGGTCGTCTATGCTTACAGTGCTGCAGTGGGGCACCTGCTGCTGCAGAGCTTAGTAAAGAAGCTACCAATAGTGATGGGAGAGCTTCTCCTGTTGGTGTAGGTACTCCACTTTATTAAGAGGTGGTCAATGGGAGAAGGTCTCTTGTTGACATAGTGGTGTCTACACCTGAGACTAGGTCGATATAACTGCGTCGCTCAGGGGTATGGATTTTTCACTCCCCTAAGTGACGTACTTATGCTGACATAAGTTCCTAGTATAGACCGGGCCTTACGTTCTTCTAGGGTCCTCATCTGAGCTCCTCACAATCTTTAATGTATTTATACTCACTACACCCCTCTGAAGTTGGGAAGTACTAATATCCCCTTTTTACAGATGGGGAAACTGAGGTACAAAGAGGCTAAGTGACTTTCGCAGGATCACACAGGATATCAGTGCCAGAGGAGGAAATTGAATCCAGATCTCTGAAGTCCGAGGCTAATCTCTGGACTATACTTCCTCTCTTCTTCTAGGGGCTAAAACATTATTTTAAAAACCACCTTCCCTTTTCCCTAGCTCAGGCTACTGAAAAACAGCAGGCAGAGCAAAAGGGCAAGCCTTAGAGAAAAAAGATGATATAAGGCAAATAAACTACCCCTTTCCAGTATTTTATACAGGCATTCAACTTCTCAGAATTCTGTTTCCCTATCTGCATATTAAAATCTATGAGAAATTAAAATCTCCTTCTTTTGTAAGGCTCAATTTATGGATATTTGCAAAGCACTTTGAGATCATTGGAAGATCCTATAAACATACAATTTGTGTGAAGTGCTAACAAATATGCTGGAATTCAGCAGATATAACTTTCAAAGAACTCTGTAATACCAGGGAATTCTCCAATAATTGTCTAGCAGTTCCTAACACAATCCCAGCCTCCAAATCATGAAAACAAAATGTGACCATTTTAGTCCCAGTATTTTAGCCTTTCTGAATTTGTGATATGAGAGATAGTGAAGAAAGATTCCTGTAAAATTACACCCTGGCACGTAAGCAACAGAGTAGGAATAAGTGTAGGTGGGGAAATAATTGCTTGTTCTTTGCCCTTCCCTCTCCTGCCATATTTAGATTAACTTGTGTAATGCACCATGATCTACACTTCTCCGCATTGTCTTGAGAGAGTGCATTGCATATATCCCAGAGGTTGGGATATCAGAAAACTCTAAAGGCCTGATTCTGATCTCCCTTATACCAGTGTAGCTTTAGTGCTTTAATTATATTCCTCTTGACTTATATGCTTGTGAATGAGATTAGAATTCTGCCCCGTCAAATAAGTGAAGCATACTATCAGTTTCCTTTGGTTTGCTTTATGTAGAACATTTATTAGTAATCTCTAAGAGATGTATGCAGTGCATGCAGGAGATACTGTCTGATGTCATGCTAACTGCTCCCTTTTAATAAATAATTGAGACATCAAAAACTCATTGCCAGGCTGCAAGATATAGCTAGTTCATGTACTGTTCTGCCCATAAAATGTTTAGTTCATATGATTTGAGGAGAACACACTGCTTTTCCTGATGACTTTGCACCTTTTTGAATTGCTTTCTCTTCCAGAGACACAGATGACTTGCTCATTTAATGACAGAAAAACTGTTTCACTTATCTTTTTCCATCAACTTTTTCTGCATTTTCAACTTTTTACAATCCTAGAGGTTCCATGGGGGAAGTCTACACTGACTACATGACCAGATTTGTTTAGTAACAGATTTCTGAATATTTAACTGTACTAAATCACCAGCAATTGATAACATTCACTATGCAGATGAATTAAGAAACAGAATTTAAAAAAGAATTCTGTTTTACAGTTGTAATTAATCTCTCGTGGTTTCTGCTCTGTGATCTTGATGGTAAGATGTAAATGCAATATTGCTGCTGATGGTGGATTCTTTATTAAACATGCTGTAGAAAAATATGTACTGCAAAAAGGTAACAGAAAAATGGGAATATTCAGAAGCAGGATTGGTTACACTACAGCAAAGTAACCTTTTATATTGTAGCTATGTATCATAATTTGCAACAATTATGGGTATGCTAGAAAGAACTATAATGAAACCAGTGTACTATTTCCTATATAAACAAGTATGACTCAATGGTTAAAACAGGAGATTGGCAGTCAAGATTCCTGGGTTTTATTCCAGACCCTGTCACCATCTCATTGTGTGATTTTAAGAAAATCATTTAGCTGTTCTTTACCTCAGTACACCCATCCACAATTTGGGTATAACAGCAAAATAATTATTACATGATAAATATTGTGTACTTCAGTCTCAGAAGTATTAGGTGAAATTAATAGATATTTACAAAGTCCTTTGAGATTCTCAGAAAACAATATCTGTGTAAAGTATTATTATTAGAACCACGCCCTACTACTGACAAAGGAGGAGTTGCTGTTGTGTTGGATGCCTTTCAGCAGATGATAGTGATCCCTTTATATTATTGTGTATCAGTTTGAATTTTTAATGTACTTTGGGATCTTTCAAGATGAAGGGTGCTATATAAATAAAATATATTATTATTCTTTATTAAGCTTCATGTTGCTGGGGTTGGAAGAGCCTTGTGGGATAATAGAAAAACAAAATTCTAGCACGGCTTTCCATCAATGGAGTAGAGATGATTGTTTTGAAGCAAACTACTCAGAGATGAGCTTAAGGAAAGTGACTCAGTGGCTGTTTGTCTTAATCCATCTGTCTGAAACTTAAAATTTATAAAAGATTGGGCTTGGGAAGACAGCTCCCATTGCCAAGAGTAAAAACCCTTTTTTTTCTGGGAATGACATCACCTGCTAGCAATGTGGACTCAACCTTGTCTCATTTGTGAGGTTGCTTCCAGAATGATTGTTTGCAATTAATGATTCTAAGACAGGTGTTTCATTTGCTGTGTAATAACATGAGAGGATTCCATGTTTGTAAAACTAAACTGGCTCTTTATTTAAAAAACTAATTACAGAGATGCTGCAATTAGCAGGCCAGTCATGTATGCACAGAATTACTTCCTGGTGCCTCTCAAAACTCTTCCTTTCTGCAACCTCTGCTCCTCCCTCCCTCCAAGTTCCATGCAGGTTGTTACAGGAAGGATCACCCAAGTTGGCAATAGTTACTACGCTGTGGGAGTGGAAGGGGTATGACATTTGCTGCATTGTTTCAGATAATTTCTAGTAATGGGGCCAGCTTCACTGGTACATTCTGGCTGCTCCACTGATATGTAATAGCCAAAAACCTGGCTTAGCTTAGCTATAGAAGCAGGTAGAGTGGTCTTCAAATAGCAAAGGGTAATATGTTCCACTACTGCTAGTGCCATATAATGTCCACCATCCTAAGCAAAAGAGCCAGGCTCTCAGGTTGATGGCTGTAACAGACCCATATCCTCTGGGGATTGAGGACATATTTACTAGTGGGTTACATAACATCGCCATGTTTGATTGATGGAAATAACTAAACTGGGCTGGAACAGTGGGCATTTTACAAAAGGGGAGGTAGGAGGTGTCTGCCTGTCAAATATTCTTCCAGCCTTTTCCAGAACAATCTTCCTAACTAACTGCATCTTTTCGTTGTGCCTAAACGCATTTTTAAAAATTCCAATTCACCTTTTAAGTCTGCTGTATATTTCTTTCCAACTTGAGTTTTTTGGGGTTTTTTTAAACCAGGAGCATTTTGCACTCCTAGAAGTACAGTTTTATCCCCTTGGAAAACTGCAGCTCCAAACTCCCAGATGCTGTATGGCATTAGCGTTAGCTTTAAACTTTGGGATCCCCAGATGAGGCCAATTAAAACCAGGATAGTGAAGTTGATGGTGGAGGGAGGACCGGGGAGAAGTGGCTCAGATTTGGAATAGAGTCCATCTTTAAGTCCTGATTCTGCCATCAGTTGTGTACTTTCAACAATTAATCCCATTAAATCAATGAGATTACTCATATGGTAATGTATTTAGTTTTTAAACCAGCAGTAGCTTTTATCTCTGGTCATTCATTGGATATTGTATCTTAAAATGGTCATTATTCCTTTGGACCAAGGAAAAATACAGCTATTTATCTTTCAGTACTTCCTTCCTCCTTGGCCATTCCATGGATTGGCAGATGACATAATGTATATAATTAGGCTTGGCAGAATTTGATTTTTTTTAAAATAATTTCAGCATATATTGTTTGTTTTTAAAGCTTAAAAAAAAACCACCAGACAATAATTCTTTAAAGATGAGAAATGTTGAGATACAAAAGGTTAAAACTACCTAAATGACACCTCTGCTCCAGCTCCACGAATGCCAGCATTACGTTTCCTACATATTAAGATAGGACTGTAATAAATTCTCAAGCAGCATTTTTCTTAGTTTGCCCATCTGTAAACTTCAATTAGTTTTGTTGGAAATATTTTGTCGTCAGTTTGTGTGTGTACGCCGTAATTAATGCTTACTGAGATTTACCAGTAAAAATCGAGTCCTTCTAGTCCTATTTATAATCTATCTTTATTGAACTTTTCTTCATCCAGTTACTAGTGTAGTTATTCCTAATAATATCAATCACAGAGCTATCACATAAGTAAACATCCGTGTTCTTACCTCTCACTCCCCTCCATCTCAATGGAGACAATGTAGCCTACTGGATAGTGCACTGGCTTGGGACTCAGACAATCTGGATTCTATTTCTAGCTTTGCCACTGCCTTTATGAGTGATTTTGGGAAAGTCAAGAGTCATGTTTGCCTCAGTTTCCCCATCTGTAAAATGGGAATAATGATACTGTCCTCCTTTTAAAATGCTTTGAGATCTACTGATGAAAAGTGCTGTGTAACTGCTAGGTATTTATTATCATTATTTATTATTCCAAACCTTCTGTGAATGTTTCTGACTGGATTCCTAGTTTTGAGATTTTTACATAAACTTTTAGGTAAACTCTGTCATCTTGTTTTATTTATGCCTTTCTCCAGCTCAGCTTGTGATGTATGAAATGACAGAGAAAACATTTCAGGATAACTGACCGTGGGTATCTTTAATCCACCCTCACCAAATGTTTATCTAATTTATTTAGTTTAATCCTAAATCACAATCATTTTCACGCCCCCAAAGAGAGACTAATATTTCCATCTTGAGTCTGGAGAATAAACTAGCTGGAATGCTCAGTGGCAACATGAACATAGGAAATATATGCACAGAAACATAGCCATTTGATAGCACTTGCCTTTCCCTGGGGTCAAGGTTTAAGGTTTCTCACCTTTTGAAGTGTTCAGCAGGGATTTTGAGTTTCCAGTGGTTTTATACTATATTTGGGAGCTCCTCACTTAATCTTATGCACCAATATAGTCGATTTCTATGTAACCACTTAAATATGCATGCAGTGAACAGTGATGGAAATCGAACTTTAGACAAATGCTGTTTTCTCGATATATTACAAAAATTGTTAATCATTTCTAATGACTAAAGTTTTTGGCTCCTTATCCTAGCAATAATAGGCTCATTTCTGATCATAGACATGACAGGTGAGTCTGAATGAAAGTCCCAGATCTGAACATCTCAAAGCGTACTATTTTTATCACTTATATTGCACAAAGGCAGAGAGGCCTAGTCTAGGCCGGGACCTCTTGTTCTAGGCACTATACAAGCATATAATAAATGACAGTCCTTACCCTGAAGAGCTCACAGGATAAAAAACTTAGAAGTTGGGAACTGGATCTAAACTTTGGGTAAAATTTTCAAAAATGACAGTGACAGAAACCTAAGTCCTATTGCAGGTGATAGCGATACCCTTTGTGGCTTATGCTCCTGCCTATTAGACTTGCAGTTGCTGTGCTGGATAATGGTATTTATCAAGTATGGAAAGTACCCATTGAAAGCCTCGTACCCCTCAGTACAAGGAAGTGATCAGCCTGTACAATTGTCCAGTGCAGCATATAAGCAAACTGGCTTATGGAACAATTAGTTAAACTGCTCCAATAACTTGGGCGGGGAGGGGCTGGTGATGGGGTAGTTAAAAAGCAGTGTTGCTCTGAAAAGTGGCTATGTAAAAACAATTGTTTCTTACTCATCAAATCTGCTCCCTCTCTCTATTCAGAATAAGACCTGCTGATGTCAGTAGCAAAACTAAGTTCTACTGCCTTTTGCTTTTGTTAGCGCTGCAGAGCCAACACAGCTGAGAGCTGAATTCTGTTCCTTTTTGGGCATCCACAACAGCATTTGAGTGATATGCTGATATCAAAACCTCTCATGTTGACCAATAGTGTTTCATGTTTCATTGTGCTCCCCTGTCTGCACCCACTTGTCATTTTTTGTGTGATACTTAGTCCCAGCCCCAAAGACCTTATGATCTATCTTTTTGCCCTGTGTTTGTACAGCACGTAGCAGAATGGGATCCTGATTCATGCCTAGGTCTCCTAGCTAATAATGCTGTTTAGCTAGTGCTATTAATCTCACTTTTGTGAGCACTAAAATTAATCCCAAATGTTTTTATTAAAAAAAAAATCAGTTAACTCTACCTGACAGCTTTTATTTCTGAATAGTGGGAAGAAAAACTGGGGTGAAATTAAATACCTCAAAATATTTTGTCATTTCCCCTCCCGCACCCACCCTACACCTCTTCAGACTCTGCTTTGTGCTGATAGACAAGAAGATATGTATGGAAATAAAGTCACCAATGAATAACACATTTCTTCAGGAGAACAAGTCTAGTTAGGAAGATTGTCTTTCAAAGTTATAGTTTAAAGATGAATAATTTAGCAGCTTCCTGGCACACTAAATATTTATTTGTAGCACTGGTCTGGGCAGAAATGAAACCAACAAAAACAAAACACTTAAATATCAAACTTTACATTGGCCAGGGGGATATTTACAATTGGATTCTGCTTAATAGCGATCTTGATATTAGCAACTTCCGGTTAATGGCAACATATTGCTGGGAACCAATCCTATCTCATTAATATCAATGTTTATGCTATTCAGGTATTAGCAAGGCGTGCTGCTTATTAGCAACTTTTCTGGAAGAAAGGCACCACCCATGGGCAGGCTCAGATGGGTTCAACCTCAGAAGGAAGTTCTCGTATGTGCATAGCACCCCCAGCAGGCAGGTTTGCAGGGCTGCAGCCAAGGAAGCAAGTGCTGGGACATGCCTTCTCTGGCAGCTGCCCTGCAAACTTTCCTGTGGTTGCTGCTCAGCCTCCCCCAACCCCTCCTTCTGGGTCTGCAGCCTGGTAAACCTGCCTGCACACTGGTACCACTGGGAGAGGAGGCTCTGAGCACAGCATCTGCAAGGAGTGGGGGTGCAGTCCAGATGCTGTACCTGCACGGTACCTCTCCTTGCACTCTCCAGGCTGCACCCTGCTGGGGGACTGCATGAAGGGAAGGAAGTACTGGGATATGCTGAGCCACAGCCCCTGGAGAGGCAGGGAGAACTGTGGAAGGGCAACTCTGTCCTCAGTTGCCAGCAAAAAATTGCTATTATCCAGCTGTTGCTAACAAGTGGAAGACAGGTTTCTGAAGCTGCAGCCTTACAATGAAGAAAGGGCTGGGAGGTGCCTTCCCTGCCTGAAGCCCTGTAAACCTGCCTGGGGGGAAGGCAGCAGAAGGGAGGACAGGAATGGGGCAGGGCTGCCACTGAGATGGTGGGGCTTTCTATGGGGAGTAGGGGTGCTGACTCATAAACAGAAACTACTGTACTAAAGAATAGATTTTAAAAATCACCTAAAAGATTTCATAGCACAAATCCCATTGTCAATAGAGTTTGTGTTCCTAAATCAACTCAAGAAGGATGCTGATAAACTGGAGAGGATTCAGAGAAGAATCATGAGAATGATTAAAGGATTAGAAAACTTGCTTTATAATGATAGACTGAAAGAGCTCAATTTATTTAGCTTAACAGACAGAAGGTTAAGAGGTAAGGTGATTACAGTCTATAAGTCCGTACATGGAGAACAAATATTTAATAATGGGCTCTTCAGTCTAGCAGAGAAAGGTATAACATGATCCAACGGCTGAAAATTGAAGCTTGATGTATTCGGACTGGAAATAAGGAATACATTTTTAACAGTGAGAATAATTAACTATTGGAACAATTTGCCAAGGATCATGGTGGATTCTCCATCACTGACTAATTTAAATCAAGTGTTTCGATGTTTTTCTACAAAAGATCTGTTCTAGGAATTATTTTGAGGAAGTTCTATGATCTGTGTTATACAGGACATCAAACTAGATGATCACAATGGTCCCTTCCAGCCTTGGATATGTGATATACACAGGCATGAAACCTTCTTTACATAGGATACTCCAACTAGTACATAATGCTGCTGTACATTTCCTCAGCAACAAAGGCTACCACAGGCACATTAAACCTTTCTTCCACGCTCTTTCTCCACTGGTTCCCTTCCCATAGAATATTGAATCAGATTCAAGGTCTCAGCCTTTACTTTCAAGGTGCTCCATGGCCTGGGCCCAGCACATCTAAAAGACTGCCTAGCTTCGGGTTGAAGACCAGAGCTGACAACTTTACATCTCTGGCACAATGGAACGCCCTCCAATAAGGATAAAGTTTGTCTGTGTGGGAGACATTTTCCTCAAAGGCTGGTCCAAGACTGTGACATGAACTTCCCCAGGTACTAACAACCATCACAAACCTCACCACTTTCTGCTCCAAGGACAAGGCATATTTCTTTGACCTTGCTTTCTCTAGTATAAACACACAGTAGCAGGTGCATTTATTAAAAATATAAATACCTCCCCCAAACCTTAAAACAAGACACTCCACTGCACACGCTTCTCCCCTGAGGGAGAAGATGGGAGAACAAAAAGCACATGACAGATGTGTATTCATGGTACTTAATACACTACTGGAAGGTGTTCAGATACTATGGTGATGAGCATGGTATAAGAACCTACGGAGACTAAAATAGAATGCAACCTTAATTCAACTCATTTATGCATTATGATAATTAGTTATGTAATTAAAAGGCTATGTATTTAGTTCTTATACTTTCGTTAATTATATGATCCCACAAGGGTTTTAGGGGTAGTAAAGCATTGGCAGATGGAGCCAGAACAAAGACCATTTCTTCTGAGCCTGTTTCTTCCAACTTCCATGTGGGATTGGTGGTGTTATTAGACTTCGGTGGGTGGCTGTGCTTCTTTTATGTGCTCTCTACTCCCTTTTTGCTTATAGACATCCCCTGCAGCCAGCTCATTTGCTCTGACTGACAGTTTAGGGCAGGGAACGGGCAGAAGGATTACATCTTAGTGTCACTGACATCACTATGAAGTCCAGTCTGCAATTGTATATAAGCCTTTACTTTCTGTGCGTAATAGCTCAGCTATATCACATGACATTTGCCTCCTTCAAGTCTCTCTGAACCACATCTTTGCCTTTGGGCATTGTTCCCCTAAAATCTCCTCACTGACTCATTAATTAAGTTCTAATTTTTGGAGTGAATTGTGCAAGTCTGAAGTGTTTGTGAAGGGAAAACTGGCTGCATCGGCTAAAGCCAGGCGTAGTTCATGAGTATCTATAAGTTTCTTCATAGAGTTCTGGTATAAAAAGGAAGGATGGTCTCGTGGTATGATATTAGGTTAGGCTATGGGAAACCAGTGTTCAGGTCGTTACTCTTCTACAAATGTCTTATAGGACCTTGAGCAAGGCACTTAGCCTCAGTTTCCAGCAGCAGACTGGAGATAAAAGCAGTACTCTACCTCACAGAGGCGTCCATAGGATAAATGCTTTTAGAAAATTGGAGTTGTTCAGTTAGTGCTGTGATGAAGGCCATGAAAGTGCATTACGCAGACAGAAGCCCTATATAATAAATAGCCTTCTCTAAAACACTGTATTTCTGGGGCATATTTTATGCATGCAATATGTTCTTTGTATTAGCTGCAATAAAAAATCCACATGAGCCTCTTCAGATAGAGTCAATATGGAGCTGTCTGCATACGTGTGGTTTTCAAACCCATTTCTCACAGAGGTGTTGTGAGGTGCTGAGATACTAAGTAACTTAGATACCAGCACATCTCACTCAAATCCTGTCTAATAACATCTCTCTTGAGCCTCTCCTAAGCAGAATCTGTTAATTATAACACTAAACATTGAATTCAGTGCTGGGTTTATCCAGTAAAGACTAGCTTAATTCATTTTTACTTGTTTTACATAGTTTGAACCTAAGTCTCTTGAGCCTTAACCAATGTCCTATTCAACTTCTAGTCTCACTGTTTTGGCTTGTCTTATTCTGTGGGCTCAAATCTAAGCTCAAATACACAGCTTCCAATCACTAAGTACATTGTAAAATCAGTCACTGAACATGCAAAACTTGATTGATTTATTTTTTTGCATGTTGCCCAGTGATAGATCCCCTTGATTCTGAAAGTAGAATTAAGCTCTTCGTTTACTATTTGGTGTGTTAAATTGTTCTGCTTGAACTTCCTAATGCTTAGCTTGCAGTCCCTGGATCTTTAGTTACTCAGGACCGTGCAGAGCATCTATTAGGCATTCTTTTTCCTCTCCATAATTCTGAATATCTTGACTTCTTCCTTCCCAAAATCTTAACTTCATTAGTCATTATTCACAATAACCAGCCAAAATAAAATCAGGTAGCAATTCCAAGGGTGAGAACTAACCAGAGCCTTGCATATTAACACCATCATTTCTTTACACTTGGTGCATTTTCTGTCCTTCCATTGCTGTCCTCTATCCCCACATCCCATTTAACTTCTTCCTGCATAGCCCATGTTGATTTGATGAGTTAAGGATATTTCCACAACTTATCCCTCCATCATCAGTGTTGTACATTGTATGTATGAAATGGAGCAGCAGTACATACTCATTAGCTAAATGGCCTCTCTAAATTAGTTGACATTTCCTTGCACTTTCCATATCTCTGAGCATCTAGCTTTGTTCACCATCAATTGTTGTTGTACCAGGCTTGTGGAGAGAGTGAGTGGATGATGATCCTACCTACATATACATGAGCTGCAATACTTAGGCACAACAGGATGTTTGATGGATGTCACTCTTGGGTAGGATTTTCAGAAATGTTCAGCGTTGTCCTAACTCTGTTCACACTGGAGTCAATAGGGCCATCCTTTAATGTTCTGTTACCTAAGGGTTTTTAGATCGATACTAAAAGGAGTTTGGCCAATATTTTTCAAATGATGGTGCCCATAATTAGGTCTTTAAATCCATATTGAACTATGTCACTGAAAGCTGCACTTCCAGAAATCAGGCTGCTTATTTGAGAGGCCTAAAATGTGGATTTATAAGCCTCATGCTGAGATGCCAGATTTGAATATGTTCCTCTTTGTAAAAGAGAATTTCCTCTGAGAAGGACTGCTTTACCTTGCTCCGTTTGATTAAACTGATCATTCTTGAGAGAGGAATAACCTTTACGGGTGGCTGACCTCAAACCTACACAAAGTAAATACAGCATCAAATGGGGGTCTGGTTCAAAATACTTAGAGCCACTAAGAACAGTGGAATAATTCATGACCCAAAGCTTGCCACCTCCCTTAAGAAATATACTTAGCTTTTCTTGCTGTGTGGAGAGGAAGTTTAATTACTCCTAAATTTATACAGTCAAAATCTATGTTGCTGGTGCTTTTTTTACAGCATGAGGATAATTTTTTTTTTTAGGGGAAATGGTTAATATCTAGCTTTTTATGGCTTTCTGGGAATAAAAGCTAAAACAAATGAACTGAACCTGTTAGCAAAAGATGAACCAATGACAAAGATGTAAGGGATACCCACAAGTGCCTTTCATCAGACACTGCACAATCAATATGACGTTAAATGAAATCTAGACGGCTGGGGTAAAAATAACACATTCAAGATCACTTTGGAAATTGGGCTAAAAATAAAGATTAGGTTTTGTATTAGGATTAGATGGCTTATTATTTTTTTAAACAGAGGAGGTTTGGAGACACAGTGGTTAATGTCCCTCATGGGATATGGTTTTAGATGATTAAGTGCAAAGAAAAAGAATTTTCATCTCCTTCTAAATGCCTACTTTTTTCCACACACAGATCCCAGTCCCGCAGTCCTCCCCAGTATGTGTGCATTGTAGTCTCACTGAAGGCAATAGGACCACATGTGTGAATAGGAACTGCAGTTTCAGGCCCACAGATATGCAGGTACTACTCGTTCCTTTTATGGGGGTTGCACCTGCATGCACTCATCAAAGGCAAAATTGCTCTCTTGATAATTGGCACTCAACCAAAATAGAGCTAGATCCCAAACTGCAACTGAAGGGAGCAGTTAGAACAGCTTAGCTGGAGCGGGGGTGTGGGAAGGTGGCTCAAAACCCACTTTGAACTCATAAAGTCAGTGTTTAAGACTAGAAGGGACCACCAAATCATCTAGTCTGACCCCCTGTATATCACAGGTCACCAACACTCCCCAGAACCACACACTAAACTTAACAGCTGAAATTAGAGCGAAGTATTACAGCCCATAAGAGACTAGACTATTATGTGCCACAGGCTGAGAATAGGAGGGACCAATGACCCAGGTTTCCACAATGCCAGGGAAATAATTAAGTGAGAGCGATCCAGATAATCCTGGCAAGTGACCTGCACCTACATGCTACAGACAAAGATGAAAAAATACTAAGGTCACTGCCAGTCTGACCAGGGGGAAAAAAACCCTTCCAAACCCCATCTATATCAATCAGTCACTATGTGAGCAAAAACCAGCCAACTGAGCACCTGAGAGAGAGACTGTTCAGTGCCACCTCAGAGCTCTGGCCCACCCCATCCAATGACCCATCTCCAGCTGTGGCCATTTCTGATGCTTCAGAGAAAAGAGATTAAAAAACCCAGAAGACACTGGGGTGGGAGGAATTCCTTTCTGGCTGGCTGAAGTCCTGAAGCATAAGCTTTTAGGGACATAAAACAGAAACTGGAAGTGAGCCCAAGGGCTCTTGAACCCTGCCCCCCTACCACCAGAAACAACCTAATTATACAATCACACGCATACATTTTTCCAGCTCTCTTTCAAAGTTAATTATGTTATTTGCCTGGGTCCTGTGTTGGGTTAGTCCCCCAGAACAAGTTAGAACAGGTAAGTTAGGGGTGCTCTAACGTGCACTGGTTGTGTATCACCCAACCACCTGCTGCAGTAGCTGGGGACTGCTACGGCATTAAGGAGCCACAGCCCTTTTTCCTGGCCGCACTCCAGTGATGTTGCACAAATGAGGGTGGCTTGGGAGCCTCTAACTGCTCTGGGCCATCCAAGGATCGTTCTGAATTGGAGGGATCCTTCTTAGTGTCAGTGGAGTGAGGCACAATTGCCTTAACACAGGCAAGGGCTACTCTTCTGGAGACAGGATGCAAAAGACCCCTTTAAAAACAGCAGAAACAAGCTTCCTAAAACAAGGTAGTTATTGCTATTGTAAATTACACCTGTGACAGTAAAAAGCTGGTGAGTTTATAGCGGAAAGAAAGTGAATATGAGCATGCCTGTGAACCCAACATTTTGTCTTGTTCACAGTGGGAATTCAGAGAAAAACTCATTGAATTTCCATCTATGATGCTATAATGAGAAGTGGATTTTTACTGTACAGTGCAGTAAAACAATTTGAGAGAGATCACTCTGGGGGGGGAATGTTTCATTTGGCTCGGAGTACAGGAGTGATAATTTTCCATGGGTTTTGTAGTATCTTATTCCCTCAAAAGAGCTAGTGTACGGCTAAAGAAATAGAGCATTGAGCATAGTGGGATAAACCTGTGAAGCTATATAGATTTACTTCTAGAACATTCTTTTCTAAGCATTCATCAAATACCAATATTTGGACTTGATTTTATTCTCCATTATTTCTTAGAGTAGAGGAATTGTTTAACTCTTTTTGCTATGTGTTTTTAAAAAGCAAAATATGGAAAATATTTTATACTTCATTATTACAGATAGTGGTTTTTTTCTACTTATCTTGTCATTGGGAATCAGAGAATATTAGGGATGGAACCCCCTGTTCAAAGCAGGACCAATCCCAACTAAATCATCTCAGCCAGAGCTTTATGAAGGCAGGTCTCTAATGATGGAGATTCCGCCACCTCTCTAGGTAACCCATTTCAGTACTTCACCACCCTCCTAGTGAAAAAGTTTTTCCTAATATCCAAACTAGACCTCCCCGCACTGCAACTTGAGACCATTGCTCCTAGTTCTGCCACCACTGAGAACAGCCTAGCTCCATCCTCCCTGGAACACCCCTTCAGGTAGTTGAAGGTCAATATCAAATTCCTCCTCACTCTTCTCTTCTGCAGACTAAAAAATCCTAATCCCATCAGCCTCTCCTCATAAATCTTGTGCTTCACCCCCCTAATCATTTTTGTTGCCCTCCGCTGGACTCTTTCCAACTTGTCCACATTATTTTTGTAGTGGGGGCCCAAAACTGGATACAATACTCCAAATGCGTCCTCACCAATGCTGAATATAGGGGAATAATCACTTCCTTTGATCTGCTGGTAATGTTCCTACTAATGCAGCCCAATATGCCATTAGCCTTCTTGTCAATAAGGGCACACGGTTGACTCATTTCCAGCTTCTTGTTCACTGTAACACCGAGGTCTTTTGCTGCAGAACTGCTGCCTAGACATTCGGTCCCCAGTCTGTAGTTGTGCATTGGATTCTTCCATCCTAAGTGCAGGACTCTGCACTTGTCCTTGTTGAACTTCATCAGATTTCTTTTGGACCAATCCTCTAATTTGTCTAGGTCACTCTGTATCCTATCCCTGCCCTCCAGTGTATCTCCCACTCCCCCCAGCTTAGTGTCATCTGCAAACTTGCTGAGGGTGCAATCCACTCCATCCTCCAGATCGTTAATGAAGATGTTGAACAAAACTGGCCCCAGCACTCTGCTTGCTACTGGCTGCCAACTAGACATCGAGCCTGTGATCACTACCCGTTGAGCCCAAGGATCTAGCCAGATTTCTATCCACCTTATAATTCATTCATCCAACCCATATTTATTTAACTTGCTGGCAAGAATACTGTGGGAGACTGTATCAGAAGCTTTGCTAAAATCAAGATATATCACATCCACCACTTTCCCCACATCAACAGAGTCAGTCATCTCATCACAGAAGGTAATCAGGTTGATGAGGCATGACCTGCCCTTGGTGAATCCATACTGACTGTTTCTGATCACCTTCCTCTCTTCCAAGTGCCTCAAAATGGATTCCTTGAGGATCTACTCCATGATTTTTCTGGAGACTGAGGTGAGGCTGACGGGTCTGTAGTTCCCCAGATCCTCCTACTTCCCTTTTTTGCAGATGGGTACTATATTTGCTTTTTTCCAATTGTCCGGGACCTCCCCCAGTTGCCATGAGTTTTCTAAGATAATGGCCAATGGCTCTGCAATCACATCAGCCAACTCCCTCAGCCCCCTCAGATGCATTGCATCCAGCCCAATGGTCTTGTATATGTCCAGATTTTCTAAATAACCTGAACCTGTTCTTTCACCACTGAGGGCTGCTCACCTTCTTCCCATTCTGTGCTGCACAGTGCAGTAGTTTGGAAGCTAATCTTGTCTGTGAAGACAGAGGCAAAAAAAACATTGAGTACTTCAGCTTTTGGCACACAGTCTGTCACTAGATTGCCTGCCTCATTCAGTAAGGAGCCCACACTTTCCCTGACCACCTTCTTGTTACTAACATACCTATAGAAACCTTTCTTGTTACCATTCATGTCTCTTGCTAGCTGCAACTCCAATTGTTCTTCGGCCTTTCTGATTTCACTCCTGCATGCTTGAGCAGTATTATACTCCTCCCTAGTCATTTGATCAAGCTTCCATTTCTTACAAGCTTTCTTTTTGTATTTAAGCTAACCGAAGATTTTTTTTAAGCCAAGTTGGTTGCCTGCCATATTTGCTATTTCTGCACAATGGGATGGCTTGTTCCTGCGCCCTCAATAAGGTTTCTTTAAAATACAGCCAGCTGTCTTGGACTCCTTTCCCCCTCATATTAGCCTCCCAGTGGATCCTGCCCATCAGCTCCCTGAGGGAGTCAAAGTCTGCTTTTCTGAAGTCCAGGGTCCATATTCTGCTGTTCTTCTTTCTTCCTTTTGTCAGGATCCTGAACTCAACCATCTCATAGTCACTGCTGCCCAGGTTGCAATCCACTTCTACTTCCTCTACCAATTCTTCCCTGTTTGTGAGCAGCAGGCCAAAAGGAACATGGTCTCTAGTTGATTCCTCCAGCACTTGCACCAGGAAGTTGTCCGCAACACTCTCCAAATCTTCCTGGATTGTCTGTGCACTGCTGTATTTCTCTCCCAGCAGATATCAAGGTGATTGAAATCCCCCCATGAGAACCAGGTCTTGTGATCTGGAAACTTTCACTAATTGTCTGAAGAAAGCCTTGTCTACCTCATTCTGGTCTGGTAGTCTATAACGGACGCTCACCACAGCATCACCTTTGTTGCTCTTGCCTCTAAACTGAACCCAGAGACTCTTAACTGACTTTTCTTCAGTTTCACACTAGAGCTCTGAGCAGTCACGTTGCTCTCTTACATATAGTGCAACGACTTCTCAACCTTTTCTCCCCTGCCTGTCCTTTCTGAACCATTTATACCCATGCATGACAGTGCTCCAGTCATGTGAGTTACCCCACCAAGTCCAATTACATCATAGCTCCTTGACTGTGCCAGGACTTCCAGTTCCTCCTCCTTGTTTCCCAGGCTTATTGCATTTGTGAACAGGCACCAAAGATAACTAACTGATTGCCCTACTTTCTCAGTATGAATCAGGAGGCCTTCTCTGTTGCACCCTCCTCCCTATGCTTCCTCCTGGTGTCCCACTTCCCCACTTAGCTCCGGGCTTAGGTCCCAGTCCCCTGTCAAAACTAGTTTAAAGTCCTCATCACTAGGTTAGCCAGCCTATCTGAGAAGAAGCTCTTCCCTTTCTTCATTAGGTAGATCCTATCTCTTCCTAGCAATCCTTCTTCCTGGAACAACATCCCATGGTTGAAGAATCCAAAGCACTCTCGCTGACACCACCTGTGTAATCACACATTTACTTCTGTAATTCGATGTTCCCTACCTGTGCCTTTTCCTTCCACAGGGAGGATGGACAAGAACACCATTTGCACCTCAGGCTCCTTTATCCTTCTTCCCAGAGCCATGTAGTCTGTACTGATTCACTCAAGGTCATTCTTGGCAGTGTCATTGGTGCCCACGTGAGAAGTAGGAAGGGGTAGCAGTCTGAGGGCTTGATGAGTCGTGGCAAACTCTCCATCACATCCTGAATTCTAGCTCCAAGCAAGCAGCATACTTCCCGAGTTTCCCAGTCAGGATGGCAGATGTATGACTCTAATAGTACTAACTACTAATAGTTAATTAATCTGTCTTCTGAATCAAATGGCCATATTCATTCTTAGTGTAACCCCTCTGAACTCACTGGAACTTAATGTATTTACAGCAATGATGAATTTAGCCCAAATGTTGGTCTACCTGGTTATCTCTAATGTGTCCTTCTGAGGCATGCTGGTATGTGCAAGTATGATAAGGAGTTCTGTATAGATCCTCTCTCACAACACACACACACTCTATCTCCAGAAGTTCAAATATCTTCCACCTGCTAAGACCTATATGTTTTGCTGTCTGAAGTCATGCTGGAGTATATTCAAGTCAAGTCAATTCAGTTGTGTAGATAAGTGTGTGCCTAGAGGTTTAAACTTCATGAAAACTAATGGGATATTACATGCATTGTTTTCACTTATCTCTTCCTGTCATAATCTAATAGCAAACAATTACATGGTTAATACCCTTGTAACTACATTACCCATCAAAGAAATCTTGTGAAATGCTAATGAAGGATTTAAAGACTTTTACAGAAAATGCAAATTTCAAAGCAAATGGCCATTATGTATATGGTCAGAGGTCAAAAGTCTATGAGCATTCCTCACTCTTTGCCATCAAAGAAAAAGCCCACAACGGTAAAGACACTGTCAGCTTGCTTCCTGTGTAAAGGAATTATAAATATGGATTCAAGAAATGATCCATCATCTCTGATCTGTCTTGGACTCTTACAGGGAAGTGTACCAGATGCACATAGTTATTCTGGGTACCCTGAAAAGATCATTGGGAGACCAGCAATTTAGTACATCACTGACACCATTTGGACATATGAACTGTGACTCACCTGTTAATATATTTTTCCTGCTTTAACCTCTCAGTAACTCTCATTTCCTTTTCTTAGCTAATAAATCTGTAGTTAGTTTACTATAGCGTTGACTGCCAGAGTTTTCTTTGGTGTAAGATCTGGGGTAAGTGACTGGTCTCTTGGCACTGGGAGAAACCTGATGGTGTGATTATAGGTTTGAGTAACCTTTTACCACAAAGTTCAGTTTGTCGGGTGGTAAAATAGACTGGAGAGTTTAAGGGGACTGTCTGTGACTCCATGGTAAGACTACTATAGTGATCCAGGAGTTCACATTTGTTACTGGTTTGGTGGAATCTGATATTAGAACATACCACCAGTTTGGGGCGTCTGTTCTTGTTTTCTAACAGTCTGCCCTGAGGAAGGCATTGACAGTTGTGAGCCACTCCAGACAGGGTGACATTCTTCCCCTCTTGGTCTTATGTCTTTATTTTTTCTCTTTTATTACATAGATACAAGACTGTGAGAAGGACATATGATAGTCTTCTATAGTCTTTTAAACTTAATCCCTTGCATATTCTGCTTCTGCTCATCATTTTTTTCAGGAAAACCATTATTTGCAATGGAATGGATGGATATATAGCATATAGACATATAATAGTTTCATACTAATGGGGTATACAAGAGAAAATTCTGTTCTGTGTTACCACTAAATACAAAGTAATTCTAATACAGTGAATGGCTTTGGTCTGGATTTACATCATGTAAAGAACAGCAGAATTGGCCCACCGGATGTGACCTTTCACCAGTTTACTTTGGGTAAATACATATATAAGAAAGTAAATTATTTCCTTTTCAGTTGATTCATCTTTTCTCCCTCCACTCTCCCACAAATGCTAATTATTTTTTTTCCTGTACATTGGTATAGTGTTGAAGATCGTTTCTGCCATCTACTAAGGCTTGTGATTCATATCTGTGTTTAAAGCAATTCTTTCTCATTCCAATCATAGTCTGATTCAGGAGACTTCTGTACTTGCTGTATGAAAATGGTTATCTTCATCCATCCATCATCAGCATGGAAGTCACAATGCCAGAAAGATGTCACCTATTTTAGACTTGTGTTGTCACTCTCATCACACTGTCTGTGTTAGAGCATTGCTGAGCTGCAGTAAATCATCAACCCGCCAATGAAGTGGGAGGTTCCAGAACATTAGAATTTCCTTACTTAGACCAGCAGTTCTTGAAAGAGCAAACAGCTCTGCATACATATATGAATGGGAGGGAAATATCTTACTGGCCTCTACAAATTGCCTTTTGAATAACCACTTTGATTGTCCTTCTGCTGCTCTTTGAAGCAGACATCATGCAAAAGATTGAGGGAAACTCATCTTGAAGGACCATTCCTCACATGTATGCGATTATTTAAAAATCATTTCCCTAAAGTCCTTGAATCTCTCATATTTCCCCTACATTTTTCTCCATCATTGCTGATTGCCAAGATACTTACATGTACGCTGGAATCTGTCTCTCCCTATAATCAGCTACCTGCTTCTGTTTGATTTATTTCTTCATTGATGTCATACTTAAATGTTTCTTACAGCAAAATCGCACCTTCTATGGTGGTAAATTATAATAGATGGGCTGTGACTTGGTTGTGAATACTGAAATATGACATTGCTGAGAAAGAAGAGGTGAATTATTATTAGGAAGTACATTAGTGTGCTGAATAAGCTTTCTAATCAGCAGCAATGGAAAAGGAATCACAAAATCAGTATGCCACAGTTTTGGTAAAAGGAGGGGGTAATAACTAGCGCTTCCAGCAGGAGACTATGGTAAAGCTTCCAAGATCTGTCCTCAGAGTTACTGTCTTGCTGAAGAAAGTTGCTTAGCTTCTTTGTGTCCTTTATACTTTCTTGTACAGTGGGTACAATACTTTTTTCCTATTTCAAAGGTGTTGGGAAAATTTATTAATATAGTCTGTATCTTTTTATGAAAGCCACTGTATGGATCCAATGTGATGTCATTGTTAAAATGAATTTGGCAATGGTGACAACTCTTTAATGCTGAAACACAGAGTTCAGAATTCCAGGAGCAAAGTGTTTATGCAGAGTGTCATCTGATCTAGTGCTGAGAGCTCCCTGATATGTTGATGCCAAACTGTTAAGACATAGTGTCAGGCACTGAGTCTGTGCACCGGATTGTACTGCAGTTTGGAAGCTCCATAACAGTAATTGTCTTTCAGTCCTGAGAGAGAGAGAGAGTTGAGAAATGCTTTCCCTATATAGAAAGACAAATGAAGCAGAACTGGCCTTAGTTCTAGAATGTATCCCATCTTACAGGAGAGTGGGGTTTATGTGTAGCTTAATGTGGACAGTAGTATGCTCCTGGAGTTTGCCTATGGTTAATCAGTAGTGGCCATTTCCTCTGTCCTGCTATGGCTGCATGGCACCACTTTAAACATGGCTTTAAGAGTCCCTGAAGATTCTCCGGGCATGGGGTAATGCTTGGGTGGTGCAGAGCTACTGTGGTGTCCTCTTTCCCTGCCCCCCAGGCAGGAGATGGAGCTAAGATGTCCCTATTTCCAGAGAATATCCAACTGTGAAATGGTCCTCAAGCCAGCATGGTGTAGTGCAGCCTATAAAGGGAGATCAGGGGAGCACAAAGGGGGCATGAATCTTAGATTTTAAGTTGTTATTTTAGACTGAGTTCCTTGGGGCAGGGACTGTCATTTACTGTACATGTCTATTCAATGGAGACCTGGCCTTGTTAGGCTGTAGGTGCTGCCACTCTATCAGTGTCAGATAGGAATAACATATGCCTCTGCTACAAGAGGAATAGAAAGCCCAGACTTCAGGATCTGACACTGAATGTATTAAAACGATGGGTACAGTTTCTTGTGGTTCGGGGTCCTTATCCACAGTGGGGCTTTAAACCATATTTCAAACACAACTATGCCCCAACATTGTGGGTAGAAGGCTTGTATCCATACTCAACACCATTACAAGCCATGGGGCCTGGTCCTGCCATCCTTTCTTAGTCCTTTGTCCTTGAAAAATTGAGATTAGTGGGAGGCAATCCTGGTGATTACAGGCCGGTAAGATTAACTTCACTACCAGGCAAATTGGTTTAAACTATAGTAAAGAACAGAATTATCAGAAACAGAAGAACCCGATTTGTTGGGGAAGAGTCAACATGGTTTTTGCAAAGGAAAATCATGCCTCACCAATCTACTAGAATTCTTTGAGCGGGTCAACAAGCATGTGAACAAGGATGATCCAGTGGATACAGTGTACTTAGATATTCAGAAAGCCTTTGACAATGTTCTTAATCACAGGCTCTTAAGCAAAGTAAGCTGTCATAGGATAAGAGGGAAGGTCCTCTTCTAGATCAGTAACTGGTTAAAAGATAGGAAACAAAGGGTAGGAATAAATTATCAGTTTTCAGACTGGAGAGGGGTAAATAGTGGTGTCCCCCAGTGATCTGCACTGAAACCAGTACTGTTCAACATATTTATGAATGATCTGGAAAAAAGCGTAAACAGTGAGGTGGCAAAATTTGCAGATACAAAGCTACTAAAGATAACTAAAGTCCAAAGCAGACTGCAAAGAGGTACAAAGGGATCTCAAAAACTGGGTGACTGGACAACAAAATGGCAGATGAAATTCAGTGTTGATAAATGCAAAGTAATGCACATTGGACAACATAATCCCAACTATACATATAAAATGATGGAGCCCAAATTAGCTGTTATCACTCAAGAAAGAGATCTTGGCATCATTGTGCATAATTCCCTGAAAACATCAATGTGCAGGAGCAGTCAAAAAAGCTTAACAGAATGTTAGGAATCATTAGGAAAGGGATAGATAATAAGACAGAAAATATCATATTGTCTTTTGATAAATCCATGGTGTGCCCACATCTTGAATATTGCATGCAGATCACCACATCTCAAAAAAGCTATATCGGGGTTGGAAAAGGTACAGAAAAGGGCAACTAAAATTATTAGGGGTATGGGAAAGATTCTATATGAGGAGAGATTAATAAGACTGGGACTTTTCATCTTGGAAAAGAGATGACTAAGGGGGGATATGATGGAGGTCTATAAAATCATGACTGGTGCGGAGAAAGTAAATAAGGAAGTGTTGCTTACTCTTTCTCATAACACAAAAACTAGGATGTTGTGAAGGCTAAGACTACAACGGGGTTCAAAAAAGAACTAGACGCGTTCATGGAGAATAGGTCCTTCAGTGGCTTTTAGCAAAGATAGACAGGGATTGCTGTTTGCCAGAAGCTGGGCATGGGCAATGAGATGGATCACATGATGATTACCTGTTCTGTTAATTCCTTCTGAAGCACCTGGCATTGGCCACTTGTCGGAAGACAGCATACTGGGCTAGATGGACCATTGGTCTAGCCCAGTATGGCCATTCTTATGAGTATTGACAAAGACTCCAGAATTGGGCCCCATGTTACAACCACAGGCGCTAACCGAACGGGGTGATTAGCTGTTGGTCTTCTCTGATCAGCTAATTTCCCCCAAAGGGCTGCAGCCGGCTCTGGCAGCCTGCTGCCAGTGGATCAGTTTATCAGCTGTTCGACCTTGCCTCCCTGCTCTGCAAGGGCTGAGTTTAGCCTGGGGCTGCTGCTCTGGCAGTCAGGGGGCAGAGCGGCTTTTCAGATGCTAACACCCTCCTTTGTTAGCAACAACACACAAAGCCTTAGGGATAGGGAGGGTGTGTGACACTGGCCCTGGCTGGATGGGGGGTGTTCAGCCTTCCTCCCTGTCCCTACCAGTCTGACTAGGTGAGTGAGTTCCTTCTGACTCCCAGCTACAGAGCCAGGGAGGGTGGGTGTGCTGCAATGATGGTCCCGGCCAGGCAGAAGCTCCAGGCAGGGGGAAGCCCTAGGCCATGTGGGGAGAGTCTGGACCCCAAGTGGGCAGGGAAAAAAGCCCCAACGCTGAAGAATGGCTGGGGAAGCCAGGGGGCTACATGCTTGAGCCGACCCAACCCGGCCCCCGCAGCAGCTGAGTGGGCATGGGGGCAAAAAGTCACATGGATGGGGAAACCAGGAGGGGGGATGCCAGACGGATCCAATCCCCCAAGCCCTGGTAGCAGCTGGGGTGGGGGGTGGGCATAAATCCCCCTGCCTCCTGGCTGGGGAAACCATGCGGGGGTGGGGAAAGAGTGGATGCCAGCCTCTGCTACACCCAGTCCTCCATTTATCCAGCCAACTATTCTAAACTCTTCAGTCCCCTGCTCTAGCCCATTAGACCCCACTCCTCTTCCCAGCCCAGCAACAGAACCCAGGAGTCCTGACCCGCAGCTTGGGTTTGTGGGGACTGCTTCTCTGCTGCCCGGGGCCTTGTATTGGCATTTACACGCCCCTGCCAGGGTGCGGGAGGACTCCAATACACACACCTTGCCGGAGGTAAATGATGGCCTTAGATGCAAGGCAGGGATTAATCCAGAACACAGAATAATTCTGATCTTGCTCCTGCCTGGTGTAAATAAGGAGTGATTCCACTCATGTCACTTGGGCTGATTCCCTTCTCACTCAGCCTGGTGTAAATCAGGAGCGACTCCACTAGCATCAGGGCTGTGACAACAGGGCCAAGTCCACTGGGCCATCTCTGGGGTTGCTGGGTGGTTCACACCCTGAACTTAACTTGGATTTGGAAGCAGCATTGGTCTGGGAACATGAGGCAAATGCCACTAGACGTGGGAGGGGAACCTGAGGGGGTGATTGATTTCACTCTATTCTGTGGGTCCCTCATCACTTTTGTCCTCCCACACCCCATTCCACCCTCCTCACAGCCATGTCACAGAGCTCCTGCTTGGGATTCCTTCACCACCGCCACCAGAGTCCCCAAACATCAGAAGCTCTTTCAGGTGAGATGGACCCCAGTTTGGTTCCTGGGGTTAAGAGAGGAGGGAGGGGCCAAGGTATGGAGTAAAGTAGGGGGCTGGGGTTCAGGCCTCCTGGGTTCTATTTGCTGCTCTGGGGAGTGGGATCTAGTGGTTAGAGCAGGGGACTGGGAGTCAGGACTCCTGGACTTTATTCCCAGCTCTTCCATGGATGCAGGGTATAGCCTAATGGGGAGGGAATTAAAGTACTTTCTGCTATCTGTGCCTCCGTTTCCCTGCCCATTAAATGGGCATGGTAGCTATATGATGCAGCGTTAGTGCAGAGTAGGGGTGGGGCCTCATCAGGGGCAGGACCTCAGGGGGTGGAGCGGGGCCTTGGAGGCAGGGTAGGGAACCCCCTGGCAAAACCAAAAGTCAGTACCTATGGTTACAACAGTGTTAAGGAACCATGCAGAAACACTTTTCTTGTGTCATTAGTGCACGTTCAGTTAGAGAAGAAGGATGGTCTGGTGCTTTGGGCCCTACTGTAGGCTTTGTGTGATATGGATTCAAGTCCCTTCCCTGCCACAGGCTTCCTCTGTGATCTGAGGCAAGTCACTTAGCCTTCATGTTCTGCCTATTGGTCCTAGCTGTAAAATGGGCAACAGTGATTCCTTACCTCACAAGGGGTGTTAATGCTAAATAGATTAGGTAGTGGGGCTTAGTGGATACAGCAGCTGACTGAGGTTCAGGAGATGTGGGTGCTATTCCCAGCTTTGCTACTATGTGACATTAGGCAAATCATGTCACTGTCTGGTGCCTCAGTTTCCCCATCTGTAAATTGGGGTAATGATGCTTATCTACTCTGTAAAGTTCTTTGAGAACTACTATATAAGAGCATGGTATTATTATTAAAGATAGTGAGTTGCACGTATACTATGGCAATGAGGGCCGTGTAAGTGCCTTAGCCCTCGTCTACACTTACCTGGAGACTCGGCAGCAGTCGATGGGAGTTATGCAAGCTACTCTGTGTAGTTTGCGTAACTCCCGTTGCCTGCTGTGCTTCCCTTCTGCACGCCATCTTCACTGCACTGCGCCACTTGAAGAGGTGGTTTACTAACATTGACTTCCTGTACACTAGGCTGTCCTGAAAATTGATCTCTCTGCGGTTCACTGATATCTGGTCCATGTACTGAGTCTTTAGCCTTCCCTTTGCTAATCTTCCATCCACAATCTTGCAAGTGCCATCATACTGGTATAACTCTCCAATCTTCACTAGATATGCCCGTAACAACATAGCCTAACATCCCTCAATTTGTCTTCAAATGGAGCAATCCTCATTAGGCCTCTTATGACCTGTTTCTTTTCCAGAAGGTGTCCAAGCATTTGATCATTTCAGCATCTTCATTTCCACAGTGGAATGCATATGGGTTTCCTTTCTTGTGGCCAGCCAAGTCTCTGTTTGTACATTAAGGGGGGATCATATTACAGTTTTAAATACACTACCTTTTAACTTTGTTGGCATTTCTGGGAACTACATCTATTTGCAAGCAGTTCCCATGCAGTTGGTGGACAGGGCTAAGGGCCTTGCACTGAATTCCAGAATTCTGACCTCTCTGAAACCCGGATGCTGTTTATTGGTGTTACAGAGTTCCTCTTTCACGTATGCAGTAAATGCTCTCAGAATATTTCTGAAGTGTATTGTGAGAGTTCATCCTGGAAAATCTAATTTCATAGTTAGTAAAACATTAGATGTGGTGATAAAAGACTTAATATGTGTTTGTTTTCTGTCAACAGTAATTTTTTTATTGCACTTATGTGGCTAAACATAATTAAGTCAACAGGATTTTGAGTGATTTGCTTTTGATTTTCTACACTGTTTTCCAAGTGAAATTTTAAAAGCAAATGTTTCTGCAGATCTGATAGTAACTTGTTCCGTTTTTAGACATATCAGCAATAGTAACCTCTCTGCCAGATACACCCCAGCAAAACATCCCAATCAGAGTAAATGAAGGTGATGTGACATCTGAAGAGTACAGCATGTCTCTGAATTTATTCAGGCACCTGAAAATGATCAAGTCTTCTGTTGGCACTTTTAATTATAGGGTGAATATTCAAAGTGGTGCATAGAATTTTAGCTTTCCAGCTCCTCCCAATAAAAGCAATGGACAGTAGTGCAGCTAAAACGACATATAGTGCTATGAAATGTTATACTTTGTGCATCTATGCTTAAGCATTCTTCTCACATGGAGAAGGGTAAGCTTATGAGATGAATTTTCAGATGCTTATTTTCCAAAGCATTGCTGAAGGACTCGTAAAAGCTCTATATGCAGTTGAAAGTATGTAAAATAACCAGGTATAATATCTATTGAAATGTAGTTGATCAACTTTCATGAATTTTGAGTAAAGGAATGGTCAGATGAGATAGAGAGAGAGAGCTGGGAGTTGGTCAGTTCCTGATGGACCATAGCTCCTCACCCACCTAGTAGCTTTGTTTGCACATCCAACAGGCAGACAATCACCCAGTACAACCTTCTGTGATATTTCCAAAAGAAAGGAGGAAGCCATTCCATAGGAGGGCTCCAGGGATTTGCTAGCAACCACAGATGATCAACAGCATCAAAGGCAGCTGACAGGTCTAAGAGAATGAGAATGGATACATGATCTCAGTCTACCATCCGAAAGATAGCATTAAGTAATGCAGCTGGTGCTGCTTCTTTACAATACCCTAACTTGAGAATAGACTGAGGTCTTCTGGGAGTAATAAGTTTGTGGTGCCCCCACCTATCCACCTAGCTTTCTGAAATAACAAGTGAGGTTCAAAAGCATTTAATCAATGACAATGTCCATATCAAAGACAGATTCCTGATTCAAGACATAGCAATTGCTTTCTTAAGGTAAGCCTGCTTACTGCCCTCCCTTTGTCAGTCTGCACTAAGAGGAGTCTGATTATTTCCTTATTGGCCTTGACAATCAAAGATAGACATGGGGCTAGCTCCCAGGCTATAGCCTGAAGTGCTCCTAGCAGTTCCAAAACTTCAGCCAGCAACAGTAGCTAAAACTTTATCAGAGAAATAAATTGTCCGCTCCAATCACTGTGATGAAACCAAATATTGGAAGAATAACTTCATTTTAAGAGTCCACTTTTCCACATGTCATGGTATTAGTTTTGATTTCTTGTCTGACTCCAGTCTAGATGGAAAGAAATAAAATCTTTCAGAATAGACACTGGTGGGTGTTAGAACGTGTTTTAATTATTCATTGAGTCTTTTTCTCTATTGTGCCTATAGGCATGTTACAGAAGCCTTTACAAATGCAAATGAATAGCAAAGTCTTCACGACCCTCTCAATCGATCCCGCTGCATCGATCGCCGCAGTGTTGTCAGCTCAAGCGTTTTTATTCTGAGTCTTCTCATAGCTGGTGTTTCATAGAATTTAAGACAGAAGGGACCATCACATCATCTAGTCTAACATCCTGCATATCTTAGGCCAATAAACTTCATCCAGATATCCCTACACTGAGCCCAAAGACTTCAGTTAGACCAAAATATTTCAGTCCTCCGGAAACTAAACTGTGTGCAGATAACAGGAAGACCAAGGTCCCACCAGTGTTTGAGGCCTCTGCAATGTCAAGGAGTTGATTACGTGAGAGATGCCCAAAAGAATTCCCCACTCCTTGTAAAGCCCTATTCCTAGGAGCAACTGATTGCATGGGGATCTCAGCTTTCATTTAATCAAACAAAAATTTGTCCCTCATGGCTTCAAAGAAAACCTAGAAAATATGAATCATCTGCACCCTAAATGTCTAGAAGGCAAATAAAAAGAAACCCAATGATTTCTTAAAAAAAAATCTTATGATTTCTTGAGGCCTCATTCATGATTTATGAACACTTGGCGTGGCACTACTGCAAACATTAATTAACATTATCCTCCACAACATTCCTATGAAGTAGGGGAATACTGCTACCTCCCTTTCACAGAGGGAGAACTGAGACACAGGTGAATCTGGATCTCATTGATTTGCCCAAAGTCATGCAGAAAGTCTGTGATAGAACTGCAAATTGAAGCCATAACTTCTCAATCCCATTCCACTGCCTTAACCACAAGAACATCCTTTTTCTGCATTTTTGTTTCCGTTTTCACCAAAAAAGTTAGCAGTGATCAGACAACTAACATAGAGAACATCATTGTAAATGGGGTAGGATCTGAGGCTAACATAGGAAAAGAACAAGTTAAGTCTTACTTAAACAAACTAGAGGTCTTGAAGTTGGCAGGGCCTAGAATATTTAAGGAACTGGCTGAAGAGATCTCTGAACCATTAGCAATTATCTTTGAGAACGCAGAGAAAGGGAGAGAGATCTGAGGACTGGAAAGAGCAACTATAGAACCTATCTATAGGAATGAGGACAATCCAGGGAATTATAGACCAGTCAGCTTAACTTTGGTACTGGAAAGATAATGGAGCAAATAATCAAACAATAAATTCGTGAGCACCTAGAAGAAAATAAGGTGATAAGTAACAGTCAACATGGATTTATCAAGAACAAATCATGTCAAACCAACCTAATATCTCTCTTTGCAGGGTAACAAGCCTTTTGGACGTGGGGAAGCGGTAGATGTGATTATCTCAACTTGAATAAGGCTTTTGATACTGTCTCACATGACCTTCTCATAAACAAATTAGAGGAATATAGTCTAGACGAACTGACTATAAGATGGGTGCACAACTGGTTGGAAAAACTTACTCAAAAAGTAGTTATAAATGGCTCACAATCAAGCTGGAAGGGCGTATCAAGTGGAGCCCCATAGGGATTTGTCTTGGGTTCAGTTCTATTCAATATAATCATCAATGATTTAGACAATGGCATAGAGAGTACACTTATAAAGTTTGTGGACAATACCAAGCTGGGAGGGGTTGCAAGTGCTTTGAAAGACAGGATTAAAATTCAAAATGATCTTGACAAACTGGAGAAATGGTGGTGAAGTAAATAGGATGAAATTCAGTAAGAACAAATGCAAAGTACACCAGTTAGGAAAAAAAACAATCATTGCATACATACAAAATGGGAAATGGCTTCTTAAGAAAGAGTACTGCAGAAAGGGATCTGGGGGTTCTAGTGGATCACAAACTAAATATGAGTAATGTAATGTAATACTGTTGCGAAAAAAGCAAAATCATTCTGGAATGCATTAGCAGAAGTGTTGGCAAGACACAAGAAGTAATTCTTCCACACTACTAAGCACTGATAAGGCCTCAACTCTAGTATTGCGTCCAATTCTAAGCACCACACTTCAAGAAAGATGTGGACAAATTGGAGAGAGGAGAGCAACAAAAATGACTAAAGCTCTAGAAAACATGACAAGCAGGAAGAATAAAAAATGGGTTTGTTTAGTCTGGAGAAGAGAAGAGTGAGTGGGGGACATCATGGGTAATTCAAGGGGAGAAAGCCTGAGGGAATCCCAACAGTGTGACAGAATGTGTTACTTCTCCCTCCCACTTGCCTGACAGGTCAGAGATGTAGACAAATTTTGTGGGCGAGAAAGCTAGAGTTTAAAAATAATGAAATAGTAGCTGTTGAATATCATGTTTACACTAATTGTAGCACAGATGACCCCAGATAACTCAATGTGTTCTTTTCAGTCCAGGAGGCTGTGACCGTAGGCACACCTGCATTCAAACTCTGCACTCTACTGTAATGATATTTGTACAATTTGCCTTGTGAAGTATCATATGAAAGCTAGTAACACCGTGGTTATTAATATCATTGTGAACTGCAGGTGTTAACTTTGTATGTGAAGTTATGAATTCCCACTGTATGATGTCTAAGATGAGACAGCCTAGCCTAAGTAAAGGTGATAAACAGGTCTGTCCTAAACGAAGGAATGGAGGTTTATCTCAATTTACATATTAGCACTAAACAAAGTTATCGAAAATAGACTAGTAGGGGTTATCCTGTTCCTGAACTTGAAAGAAAGAAAATTTAACATGGTGCCTGCACTCCAGAATCTGACTGAGTCTCCAGGTTTCTGACTTGTTAGACAAAGAAATCCCGTTAGGTATATTAGGAACAGAGAGACACTCCATCTTTATCCTGCACTTTAAGAAGACAAAGAAACCAAGCAATTTGATCTCTATGAGTTCTGGCCAGTAAAAAGCTGAGAAGAAGACTGGGGGGTAAAATAAACTATCTTGAACAAAGACTATATCTTTCTCGATTAAGTTTTAGACTTTTAGATGCATGTTTTCACTTCTGTTTGCTTGTAACCATCTCTATCTTTATCTCTTTTACTTGGTATCACTTAATCAGTGCTTTTTTGTTGTTAAACTTGTTTTATTCCTACTATAAACCAATTCAGTGCTGTGTTTAAAGGGAAGGATTTATTTACCCCAGTTAAATTGATAAGTTGTGATGTACTGTTTCTTTAACAGAGTAGCAAACTTAGTATCTTCTATGAAAGCACAGTGGTAGGAGCTGTGCATTTCAGAGAAACATCCTGAGGAGTTTGGGGGCTGGAGTTCACTGATTACTACCTGTAAGGTGAGGTTTGGGCCAGGATAACATTGAGGAGTTTGTTTGTGCAGCAGGGAGCTGACACACAGTCTAATCGCCAGTAAAACTCACGCTCGCTGAGGCAGAGAGGTGAGCCAGTGGTTCACAGCAATGTGTTACAGAGGAGCACGGTCCTCTGAGGGTCTCAGCTACTTGAAGTCCCTTTTTACCCGAGGGTATCAGTTGGCTCTTGGTAGCCAGGACCATGCTGAAGGTGTCACAGGGACTTTCCTTTTGAAGGGAAATTCTTGTGCCTGGGTAAGGCTCACTGCTTGCGCTTCTTACACTGTTTCTGCAGCCAAGCTGGCCTCCACCGCTCTCCTCGCTTGAAGGCTACTGATTCTCTTTCTCTCTTCTGCTCCCATCTCTTTAAGAAGACTTGCACTAGGTCCAATCAGCTGCCTCTCCTTTGTGGTTAATTCCCAAAGCCTCCTGATTGGCTCTTCTCTTCTTTCATCCTCTCCCTCCATGAGTTCCATGCACTCTTTTCACAAAGGGAGTGGGAGGCCAGATGTCATGGTTCCCATGTTTCTTTGGCTGTCCTTTTGCAGCATCTCACCTCAGCCCCATCATACCTGGGAGTTCAAGGGCCTCCAGCTGCCATCTCATTTGTAGTCTTTTCCTTGTCAGAGTCTGGGTTGTAGAGAGGATTCCCAACAGTCCCGTATTACAAGGGACATCCCTTATTTTTTCATCTCTGTACGACAAGATTGGGAGTTGCTGAGTGCTGCAAAAAGCATCAAGAAACACCCATGGTGAATGTAGATGAATACTGCTTATTATTAATACCTCTACTACTAATGATGATGATGATGATAATATCAGGAAGAGAGGTGGGTGGGAGTGCTAAGAAACCAGTCCCTTATGTCTTAAATAAATGTTGGCAAGCCTAGTGAGAGAGGAATCCAGGGGATTACATATGCAAAACCTACATACAAGCAATTGTTTTCCAGTGCAATTAGTATAACAGATTAAGATAGGCTGTTCCCTTTCTTCATTCTGCTGTATTATAGACCAGAGGTAGCCAAAATGTGGCTCGTGAGCTGCATGAAGGCTCTTTTACAGTTAGTGTGGCACATAGAGCACCCTATGCCTCCCACCCCCATTCTCTCGGGTAGGGAGCTCGGAGCTTCTGCCCTGTGGCAGGATGGTGGAGCTAGAAGATTCTGCCCAGTGAGGAAGGGAGTCTTGAGGAGTCAGTAGGTTTGGCCACTCATGTTCTAGACGGTTCTACAAAGACAGTGTATATTTTCAAGATGCTAACATGAAACCACCTAAAACATGACTGATTAACAAGAAGAAACTACACTTCCGATAACAAATGGATCAACTTCTACTAGTTGTGGTACTGAGCTGTCTCCACCATTGCTGCAAATGGATCCAAATGGCAGCTGCCTGCTACCATTAGCATTTCTGAGACACCACATCCACCACATGCTATATCTTTCCCTGTGCATAATCTTGGAAAATGAGTCTGTTCTTTCTGTTCATCTTGGTTTTCTATGGCGCCATTATTCTGAAACTAGCGACACCTACTGTCTCTCTATTGTTGTACGGCTTTTAGACACAAATGACTTTTGAGTAAGTCCACGGGTGAAGCTTTCACGCAGTCTAGATTCTCTAATTGGAAAAAAGCTCAAGACAAATTTGAGAGGCCCCAGGTTTGTTTATGTTACTACAAAGCAGTTGATATTTTTCAAAGACCACAAAAAATGTTGGTGACATGCTAAATTTTCAGCACACTGAGAAGAAACAAAAACCAGGAAGATTCTAACAAATATACGAAGTATATATTATCTTGCCAGACAAGGACTTGTCCTGCAAGGCCTTTTATAGTGATCAGGTTGAAAATACATCCTGAAGTGGAGAGGTTGACTGCAACTTTGTTCAGTTGCTTTGTTTGAAGGCAGAATATGATCCATATAGTGTATTTACTAACTATGGCATTCACAGTGTACAAATAGTTCCAGAGGGGTAGCCGTGTTAGTCGGTATACAGCAAAAACAACAAGAGTTCTGTGGCACTTTAAAGACTAACAAATTTAATATTTGTAGACATAAGCTAGAGCTGAAGTCTCTCGAAAGCTTATGTCTACAAATATTAAATTTGTTAGTCTTTAAAGTGCCACAGAACGCTCGTTGTTTTTACAGTGAACAAAGACCACAGTACCCTGCAGTGGCTCCTTACAAAGCAGAACCCAGAAGGAGACCTGTGGAGCTGGATTCACAAACTGTCTGAATATACATTCACAGTTCACTATAAACCTGGAAAGCAAAATGTGGTTTCAGATGCTCTCAGCCAGATGAAGGCAGTGAGAGTAGATTCAGGTTGGTCTTGTGAAGACATCTTGCAAGGACAGTCTAAGGACTTGAAGTTATGTTCAGTGCACTGGTAGATCTACCAAAGGAGACCCAAACTGGGGAGGTTGAAGACATTTCAGGAATGACCATCCATTGATCTAGCTATCCTCTTAATCTTGATGATCCCTGACTATCTTAAACACAGCTTCTTAGGAACTCAAAATCCTCCAGATTGACCTGAGAAAGCTCACTAGTTCAGTTATATCAGGAAGAGGTATATGTATGGTGTATGAATGTAACAGGATTGTCTTGCCAGCAAGCTTACAGAAAACAGTACTGGAATGCCTTCATGATAACAAAACAGCAGGTCACCTTGGGTGTGAGAAGACACTGAGCTGGGTGTCTGACATATTTTTTTGGCTGGACAAAGCTGCAGATGTTAAAGACGAGGAACTTTCCTGTCTTACCTGTCAAGAAATGAAAGTGCCAGCAAGGAAAGGCAGATCTTCTTTAGGGGAATACCCCAACCCGGTAAGCCCTGGGAGTTCATACATCAGCTGGAAATCGGTTGTTGGTATCTTCTCAAAATAGGTGGTGGTGCAGCCACTGAAGGATAAAAGGACTGAGACAGCTGCTGCTGCATGGATGTAACATGTAGTATTGCAGTTCAGCCAAGCTACTCTGCAATGATCAGGGAAGAAATTAGAATCACAGTTGTTACACAAAGTTTGCTGACAACTACAGATAACCAAAGTGAGAATCAGTGTTGTCCATCCTGTCAGTAATGGAGCAGAAAGAGTAAACCACACCTTTGGTTCTATGCTTAGAGTTTTAGTTAGTAAATACCAACAAGACTGATATAGTAAGAAGCCTTTTTTTGTCTTTGCATGTAACATTAGACACACTCGATTATCTACTACTCTCCTTATAAGATTATTTTTGGACTTCACAAACCGATGCTTCCCTGCAACTTGAGTTCATGCCAGCAAAAACAAACAAGGCCCTCTGCACCTACACAGGTGGGTGACGCAGAAGAGTTTTATGTCAGTGACCTGAGGACAGTAGTTCAGAAAGTGGAGGCATAGATGAACCAGAAGCAAGCATGCCAGGCACAAGATGCCAGGGAAAAGGAGATTTATGTGTCCATTGAGAAAGGAGAGAAGGTGTGCCTACATGACCAGAAAAAACAGCCTGGAAAAAATCCCAAACTTACTCCATTTTGGAGTGGACCTTACACAGTATTTAAAAACTGAACAACTTATCCTTGCTGATACAATAAGCAAGCGCTCGCCCCTATGTAGTGCATAGAAAACTAGTGCACAGAATCACTTAAAAAAGAGGGAAGGCAAACATTAAGGAAACTGAACTACCATCCAGAGGGATGCAGAAGAGGGTTGGATATATCCCACCAGATTCCTGTGGTTCATATTGGCAATCAGTTGTGGAGGAGGAATTGCCAGGGTGTCTCAGGTCGTCAACACACTGCAGTTTTCAACAGAGAGTCTGTGCACAATGGGTAGGTCTAACCCTATACATGAACCCTTCACTCAACAATAATTTAGATATAATTGAGTGGTGTCACCATGTCTGACTATAGGATTTAAGTGGCCAGAGTAACGTGAAAACCTATGTGGAAGGTGTTTTATTTCAGTTGATTGATACTGAAAGGGGGGGAAGTTGTAATGATTAGTGTAGAGAGCACCTCTGTCCAACAGATGGTCTGGGTCTGTGTCTTTATCTTAGTGTTACATTGTTGTGTCTGATCTGAGGGAGTGTGGGGGGAGGGAAGGCAGATTTAGCAAGCATTTCAGTCCTGTCTCTGTCTGTTGGAATTGTTACTAGCAGGGTTCCAATAAATCCCTGTGATTCTGTAAGCGGATATTACACTATTTCAAAGTGGCTGAAAAAGAGTCAAGACAAGACCAGTTATTCAAAACGAAAAATGGAAATTATGGCTCTTAAAATCATGGGGGTTATTTCTGAGAAATGTCTGGGAAGTGATATGCAATTATGGTAGATGAAACAGACTTCTCCAACAAAGAGTAAGTGGTTTTATGCTTGTGATATGTGGATGATAACAAATATTCATGAAGAGTATATTGGATTGCAGAATGTAGCCTGCACATCAGGAGAGGTAATCACATCTGTAATTACAGATATATTATTGAATCTAAATCCGAGGATCAACAATCGGTGTGGCCAATGCTATGACACTGCTGCTAATATGGCAGTCTTAGCATCAGGTGTAGCAACCAGACTACAACAAAAGGAACCATGAGCTACATATACTTATTGCTGTGGGTATGTCTTGAATTTTGAATATGTCAGGACAGCTATGAAAAATAATATAGTCCTAAGAGATACTCACAAAACTGTTTACAAAATTAATTAAAAATCACCCAAATGGACTGCTATATTTCAGGACATAATATATATATGAAATATTAAGTGCATCACCTGGCATCTGTGTATCAAGAATTCACTCTTTGTGCAGAAGCTTTGGCTTCAGTTTTTGAGCCCTATCTTGCACTGTGTGCAACTTGGGTGGATGTGAAGGATACAACAAAAGATCGGAGCTTGAATTGGTGGTATTGTGGCTCAAATGGAAAAGTTTAACTTCCTCTTTGGTGCTGATCTAGGTCCAAAGGCCTAAACATGGTAGACAGTCTGTCTTAAACTCGGAAAAGGCTGGACCTTTCAGCAAAAGAAGGCCAATCTCTTATGAAAATAACACTTCAGTCCCTCTCATCAGATAAAAGCTATAACTTATTCTGGGAGCAAATCCATCAAAAAAGTTTGAAGTTGGAGATTTTTGGAATGCCTGAGCTTCCAAGAAAAATAAAAGTTCCCAAGAAAAATGCAGATGGGGACAAATGTATCCAGCTACTTAAATTCAGCAAAGGAATTTTGTATGTACATCTACTTTGAAGTAATTGATTTTATAACGTCCAGAATTCAATCATGATTTCAACACACAAGCTACAACATTATGCAAAACCTTGAAACTCTTATAACAACTCCAAACGTAATAGAAATGCAAGTTCAAGATGAGGTTCAGCTGTATAGCTCCAATTTCAATCAAGATCAACTAATTATTGAGTTTCATCTGTTGCAAGCCAGCCAACTGTCATTTTACAGGAAGATAATTGAAGTCAGTTCAGAAATATCTCCGATTGCTCAGCCAAACCATACATCAGCTGTTTTTTCAGAGTGGTGAAGTTGATAAAAATTATTTTGATGGCATCAGCCATAGTGAGTATAGTTTCAGTGCGCTGTGCCTTGTTAAAACATGGCTTCGATCCACAATGGGACAAACACAGCTCAACTGGTATATGATTTTACATGTACATAAGGATAAAACTGATGACTTTCGGCCTACAGATGTTGCAGAAGATTTCATTTCAAGAAACCCATTGTTTGGAACTATTTTCAAATTTATATGTTGTTCTTTTTAATCATGTTTTTAAAAGTAATGCTTTAATGAATATTTTTATTCCACTTCTAAATTTGTCCACTTGTGATACAGTGAGAGAAATGAGCTTCTGTTCCAAAGTATGTTTCCATTATTAACGCATTCCTAATTTTTTTGGAGGGTACACTAAAGCCCACCGAGCCCCCAGTTGTCTCTGCACCATGCAATATAAGTTATCATAAGTACAAGGCACTGAAATAGGTGAGAAGAGTTTTCTGCTTGGGATTACAGTAGCTCCTAATGCTGTAACAGGAAAATGGGAATGAGTAGAAATTGGAACAGACCCCATTCTTTCTCTTTCTTGAGGAGGGAATATAGAGGGCTGTTTTTAGTAGCAGGTACTAACCCCCGCCCCCCCCCCCGCCAGCCCACACAGAAGCTCCTTTAAATAGCTGCTCATCAGTGGTCTCCCTCACACACTATTTCACACACACCTGACTTTCCTAACAATGGTAGCTTTATTGCCGCTCTTATGCTAACAAATACCCATGTGTTCCATTATATGAAATGGAGGGGAGGTAATTTCATATCAAAAGGGGAAGAAGAGGCAATAAGCTACCAGCCAAGCTGCAATCGATCCCAGTCACACATTCTCCTTTGTGCAAACAGACCTTGAAGAAAATAATAGGGTGGCCAGGAAACAAGGGTAGTGTGGTTATTGCCAGGTGAGCTTGTATTCAACAAATTATTCTTTTACTTTAACATTGCATTATGATAACATGCAGCTGTCCACCTGCCCAGCATCGCAGGCCTTGCATTGCAATATGAAGGGGTGACCCTTTGCATTCTCCACCCACCTCCCACATCCTCACATAACAATAGCAGCTATTCCACACAGGTAGAAGTCACAGAAACGCAGTCTAAAACAAGCTTAAATAACCCATTAACCTTTGACCTGAGCAGGTCAGGAGGACAAAAAGTCCTGCGCTGTATTTTTCACTGTAGGTGACAACTTCTGCATGATTCTACTAGGAATCATTTGCATCTTGGCAGACTCAAATGACTTAAGGGAGGCATCTGGACTAGACAGATACCAGTTGTAGCTAATACTGTTACAGTTCGTGTCTGATTATTGCATTTAAATGTGTCCTTTCATCCACGAATGGCCACTTGCAAAAGTTATTTCCTTCAACATCTTGTCCTTAAAGTCATCACACCAACTGGGTTCCAGGATCTTGTAAGAGACACTTCACTAAATAAGGGCTTAAGGCACATCAGAAAGTCAGTTTCAAATAAACAAACACAAAATTAATTGTTTGCCTGCTGTGACCATTAAGATTTTAAAACTGATAGGGCCTAATGCAAATTATGCTTTCATTAAAGATGAAAACCCTGTTATACAATCAGAATAAAAATTCAAGCGCCATGCAAATTAAACTGTTAATTATAAAGCTAATAGACCATACCATCTCTTCTGATTGACAGAAAAATTAGTCATTAAGTGCTGATAGATGGCACAGATTTTTTTTACCGTGTATATTTTCTAAATTTGCAGCATGCTGCTCAGCCATACTAGTTGGAGAATCATAAAAATTGAATCCTGTTATTTCCAGTTTGTAATAATCCCTTCCATTCCAAGCATTCCTGTAAATAATAGAAAAATATATAGCACCCAATGAACTATGCTTTCTAAATAGAATACTAAGAAAACGCTGTATTTTGGCATATAGATTATTTTTCTGCCTCTAATTCCCAGCGGACATTTGATTACTTGATACAGGATCCAAACTAGATTAGTTTATTTTTTTTTAACTGTCTTGTGCAAGTGTCTAATTACCCACATTTTCAGATTCAGTTACATGATTTACATGCACAATTATGCTACTTGCATGTGCAAATTAGGCACAATTGCATTTCTAAAGTGTGTACACAGTTGTGCACTTAACATGTTTGAAAATCCATCCTTTAGTCTTTATTTTTGAATAATACATTTTTAATATTGGTCTGAAGAGAGAATCTAGCTACTTTTTTACTTAGGACCTGATGCAATGCCTATGGAAGTCACTGGGAATCTTTGCAATGATTTCACTGAGTACTGGTTCATAGAGTCATAGAAATGAAGGGCTGGAAGGGACCTTGAGAGGTCATCTAGTCTAATCTCCTGTGCTGAGGCAGGACTGAGGGAGTTGGCTGATGTGATTGCAGAGCCATTGGCCATTATCTTTGAAAACTCATTATGATTGAGGGAGGTTCTGGATGATTGGAAAAAGGCAAATATAATGCCCATCTTCAAAAAATGGAAGGAGGAGGATCTGGGGAACTACAGACCAGTCAGCCTCACCACAATCCCTAGAAAAATCATACAGCAGGTCCTCAAAGAATCCATTTTGAGGCACTTGGAAGAGAGGAAGGCGATCGGGAACAGGCTACATAGATTCATTAAGGGCAAGTCACGTCTGACCAACTGATTGCCTTCTATGATGAGATGACTGGCTCTGTGGATGTGGGGAAAGCGGTGGACGGGATATACCTTGACTTTAGCAAAGCTTTTGGTGTAGTGTCCCACAGTATTCTTATCAGAAAGTTAAAGAAGTATAGGTTGGATGAATGGACTATAAGATGGATAGAAAGCTGGCTAGATTATGGGACTCAATGGGTAGTGATCAATGGCTTGATCTCTAGTTGGCAGCCGGTAACAAGCGGAATGCCCCAAGGGGCGGTGCATGGGCTAGTTTTGTTCAACATTTTCATTAATGATCTGGAGGATGGGGTAGATTGCACCCTCCAGTCTAAGCTGGGGGGTGTGGTAGATACACTGAAGGCCAGTGATAGGATACAGAATGACCTAGACAAATTAGAGGATTGGTCCAAAAGAAATCTGATGCGGTTCAACAAGGACAAGTATAGAATCCTGCACTTAGGACGGAAGAATCCCATGCACAGCTACAGACTGGGGACCAACTGGCTAGGCAGCAGTTCTGCAGAAAAGGACTTGGGAATTACAGGGGACAAGAAGCTGGATATGAGTCAACAGTGTGCACTTATTGCCAAGAAGGCTAATGGCATATTGGGCTGCATTAGTAGGAGCATTGCCAGCAGATTGAGGGAGGTGATTATTCCTCTCTATTTGGCACTGGTGAGGCCTCATTTAGAGTACTGTGTCCAGTTTTGGGCCCACAACTACAGAAAGGATGTGGACAAACTGGAAAAAGTCCAGTAGAGGGCAACAAAAATGATTAGGGGGCTGGAGCACATGATTTATGAGGAGAGGCTGAGGGAACTAGGTTAGTTTAGCCTGCAGAAGAGAAGAGTGAGGGGGAATTTTATAGCAGCCATTAACTACCTGAAAGGAGATTCCAGGGAGGATGGAACTAGGCTCTTTTCAGTGGTAGTAGATGGCAGAATTAGGAGATATGGTCTAAGTTGCAGTGGGGGAGGTCTAGGTTAGATATTAGAAAAAACTTTTTCACTAGGAGGGTGGTGAAGCACTGGAATGGGTTACCTAGGGAGGTGGTGGAGTCTCCATCATTAGAGGTTTTTAAAGTGTGGCTTGACAAAGCCCTGGCTGGGATGGTTTAGTTGGGGTTGATCCTGCTTTGAGAAGGTGTTGGACTAGCTGACTTCCTGAGGTGCCTTCCAATCCTAATCTTCTATGATTCTATGACTTACCTAGACCATCCCTGTTATGTGCTTTTCTAAACTGTTCTTAAAAACTTCTAATGACAGGCATTCCACAATCTCCGTTGGAAGGATATTCCAATGCTTAACTATCTTTATAGTTAGGAAGTTTTTCCTAATATCTAACCTACATCTCCCTTGTTACAGATTAAGCCCAGTGGACATGGAGAACAATTAATCATCATTTTCACTATTGATCACAGGCTGTCTGGGAGCGCACCACTCACTGATAGAATGGCATCTCCTCCTGGTACTCTGGGGATTAGCTAGAGGCTAACATCCCCCTTTCCGCAGTTTGCACACTATCACTCTTTCTGCTGTCCTCTTGTAGCCTCAGGAACCGCAGCGTCCTCTTCATGGCTCTGTCCTCCGACCGTGTCACTGTCTGTGTTCCCCACCTTCTGGGGAGGTTTAGCTCCTCAATGGTCCTCGGCAGTCTTCTGACTCTCTGCCTTTTTGCCACTCATCCAATAGGAAAACCCAGGTCCCTCTTCTTTAGGTTCCAGCCCAGGGACCCTAAGCTCAACAGTCTGAGCCTTCTCTCTCTGGCCTCACTGCTGTAATCCTGGGCTGCTTCCTACCACTGGTTCCTCTTTTCTTCTTGGCCCTACCAGTTCCCAAAGCCTTCTCTCTTTTCCCAGGGAGTGACTGCAGTCTGCAATCTCCACTCACTCAGGAAACCCCTGGTAAACTCTTGCAAATCCTCTAGGGCAAGCCACCTCCTGTTACTCGCTTATAGAGACAAGACTTGTGATTGATTTGTTAGTATATCTAAGCCACTATAGGGTCTAAATTTTGGGATAACAATGGCATATTTCACTGGATACACTAGAACAGGGGTGTCAAACCTCCAGACAGCGGGCTGGATACAGTCCACCAACATTTTTGGTCCAGCCAGAGAGTACAACGCCATGAGATGTCACGGCAGCGCGCACCACCGCCAGAGGGTACAACGCCACGAGATGTCACGGCGTCACGCGCTGCCACGAGATCTGTGTACTCTGGCGGCAGCGCGTGGAGTTCTGTGTGCACAAGACACAGCACTCCAAAAGGTAGAAGAGGGACAGTGTGGTCTTGGGGTATTGTGCAGAACTAGAATTCTTAATCATTGATCGATTCTTTTAATCGTAAAATAGTAGTAGTTGTAGAAGTGAATTTACTGCAGTTTTTATATCGCTGATATCTAGCAAATCAAATATAATACTACATAAAAATGGTTGTGCCTAGTATTTCGATTTATGGTATGTATGGCCCACTTGAAGTACATTTAATTCAAATCTGGCCCGCCATAGCAAATGAGTTTGACACCCCTGCACTAGAATGTGTCTATCATTTAATCAGAAAAAGTATGGGGCTAGGTGGAACTTGCAATTTTTTTGAGAAAACTGAAAAATAGCCTTTGGGTGTGCTGTCAAGAAAAAGGTAAGACTCCAGACATTACATATAAAAACATTTTGCCATTGGATTCAAGCAGTTCCAGGGAACCATCAGCAATGAACGCCTTCCCTGCCCCTCACACACTTTGTTTGCATTACATGTTTATTACTACTTTGGGGAGCTCAGCATCTGCCGCATCTAGATCTGACTTGTTTCTCAAAGTTTAAATGCAGTTTCTGGAATATATTCTGAAAAGTCGGGGACTGGATTAATACTGTTTCTACTGTGCAGCATGTGTTTTGCACTTCTTTTAGTTCCTGGTGGCCAAAATCTTCAGAACAGGGTGCTCGAAGGTCGGATCCTAACCCCATATTTAGGCACCTAAATGTAAGTGGCCTGGTTTCAGAACAGTTGAGTGCCCACAAAGCCTATTGATTTCAACTGAGTGAGTTAGAACACTATAACAATAGCAATTTGTACTTCTATAATATCTTCCATCAGAACTCCAAGGCCTTCACACACCTTAAAGAATTGAGCTTCGTGACATTGCTGTGAAATAGCTAAATTAGTTTATTGATGGATGAACTGAAACACAGAGAAAGTAGGTGACTTGTGCAAATTCACACTCAGTCAGCCCAAGAGCTGGGAGTAGAAGCTAGGAATTGTAATTTCCACTTTCCTGCACTAACCATTTGGTACACTTCCCTCACTAATGCTAATATGCATTCAGCTCTGCAGAGTATTTCAGATCCACTATTCTGCTTTCCTCACATTTGTAGAAACTTCCTCTATGGTCATAACTACCATAATATTTTTCTATACCAATTGTTAATTATGACCCTACCACTTGTTTAAACCTATCAGACTTTGCAAGTCCTTTCTGTCTGCTCCTTGCATCTGTGTCTGTTAAATTAAATTAGGACACATGTTTCTCACTGGTACTATCATGTTTAATACAGGAGGGTTACTGATCTAATATTGCGAACACTTACAACTGGTAGAAAGGGAGATGAAGGACTATGCAGCTGAAATTGCAATTTACACTACATTTTATATTAAGTTGAATCATGCTTCCCCTTATCACTGATATTCCCTTAGCAGTATAACAATGTTTTTGTCATTGTTTCAATGTATCATGAGGGATTTTTTTGCAATTTTGTATGGAGGAATAAGGATATATCCCCAGCTATAGATTATGAATTGACAACTTCACTATATATTAGTAGACTCATAGATTTTAAGGTCAGAAGGGAACTTCATGATCATCTAGTCACCCACCCATGCCTATAATAAGCCCATAACCTCTGGCTAAATTAATGAAATCCTCAAATTACGATTTAAAGACTTGAAATTACAGAGAATCCACCATGTACACTACTTTAAATCAGCAAGTGACCTGTGCCTCATGCTGCAAAGGAAGGCAAACCCACCACCCCCAAACCCAGGGTCTCTGTCAATCAGACACAGGGGAAAATTCCTTCCTGATCCCAAATATAGTGATCAGTTAGACTCTGAGCATGTCAGCAAGACCCACCAGCCATTCATTGTAGAATTCACTGTAGTAACTCAGAGCCCTCCCAATCTAGTGTCCCATCTCTGGCCACTGGGGATGTTTGATACTAGCAGTCACAGATGTGCCATATACCATTGTAGACAATCTCATCATGCCATCCCCTTCATAAATTTATCAAACTCAGTCTTGAAACCATTTAGGATTTTGCCACCCACTGCTCCCCTTTGAAGGATCTTCTAGAACTTCACTCCTCTGTTGGTTAGAAATGTTTATCTAATTTCAAGCCTAACTTGTTAATGGACAGTTTATATCCATTTGTTCTTGTGCCAGCAATGGTGCTTAACTTAAATAACTCCTCTCCCTCTGATGTATTTATAGAAAGAAATCATATCTCCCTTCAGCCTTTTTTTTGTTAGTCTAAACAAGCCAAGCTCCTTGAGTCTCCTCTCATAAGGTAGGTTTTCCATTCCTCTGATCATCCTAGTAACCCTTCTTTGCATTTGTTCCAGTTTGCATTCATCTTTCTTAAATATGGGAGACCAGAACTGCACAGTATTCCAGATAAGGTCTCACCAGTGCCTTGTATAATGGTACTAATACTTCCCTGTCTCTATTGGAAAAACCTTGTTTGATGCAACCTAGGATTGCATTAACCTTTTTCATGGATGTGTTCCATTGGTGGCTCATAGTCATCCTGTGAGCTATAATATATCCAACTCTTTCTTCTCTTCTGTCACTTCCATATGATATGTTCCCAGCTTATAGCAAAAATTCTTGTTGTTAGTCCCTAAGTGCATGGCCTTGAACTTTGCACTGTTACATTCCATCCCATTTATATTAATCAAGCTTTCAAAGTCAACCAGATCTTCTTGTATGATATTCCGGTCTTCCAAACTTTGTGTCATCTGCAAATTTTATTCGCACACTCCCACTTTTGTACCCAGGTCATTAATGAAAATGTTAAATAAGATTGGTCCCAAAACCAGTTCCTGAGGAACTCCACTGAGAACCTCTTTCCAGCCTGACAATTCAGCTTTCAGCATAATTCATTGTAGTCTGTTCTTTACCTAACTCTTTATCTATTGCCTTTTTATTTGTCTAAAATATCAGTTATCTTCTCAAAGAAAGAAATCAGGTTGGTCTGGTACAATCTACCTCCAAGCCCATCCCTATTTAAAAAATCCTTCTTTAGAATTTAACAGAACATACTGACATTTTTAACTTCTCCATAGAATTTAATAGAGAATTAAGCCTGCTATAGAATTCTGTAGGATGATTTAAAATATTTACAGGAAGAATATCTTTCTCTGTCAAATTCTCCAGGTTTTTAATTAATTTAGAATTCTGTAGATTTCATCCCTATTGCATTCAATAGGAGTTTCCCCATTAAGGATATCTCTTTCTACTTTGGTGTTATCTTTAGGAGGCTGGTCCAGAACTCACTGAGGGTTTGTAGCGACATCCTCTTTTACTACTCCTACTTCTTCCAGTTAGGCTGGGTGAACTCCCAGTTAATTCCTTTTATTTTTAATTGGGTCATAGGATTTGAAACTGGAAAATAACTTTCAGCTCAAGTCCACTACCCCCCTTGTGCTTGCAGGACACAGTCTCCCCATCTGAAGCTATATTGGCTATTAAATTTATGGTGCACTTCATCTTAGCTGAGATGCTGAGCAATAAATCACTGTAAAGCAGTAGAAAGGGTTAGGCTGTAGCTGAAACGTTGGTGCTACTACTGCAATCTGGAGGTCATACTTAGTTAAGCAAACTGCAAGCTTCCACTCTGACTGAGCACGAGGTCAAGAGAAGTTCAACATAATTAACAGTTAAGAGATACATGGGATGGAAAAGTACTAGGCAGCATTTATTTAAGGAACTATAAAACTAGGAAGAAATAGTTTGCCTGCAAGAGAGGGAACTTATTAGATTTAGTCTTGGTTGGGAAAGTTTCCGTAATACTGTGTTGAGTCCATAAATGTGTGTGAAACTGTCTGAATAAAACCACATGAAGATGATTTCAGGAGCCACAAGAGTACCAACTAAACAAATACTCATAGCTCATTCTGTCTTGTGTATGAGTGTGTTTGGGATGCTGCTGACTCTTAAATGGCCAGCATGCCATGATATACTAATAATAATTTCTATCTCTTATAGCACTTTTCAGCAGTAGGTCTCAAAGAGCTTTACAAAGGAGTTAAGTATCATTATCCTCAGTTTACAGATGGGGAAACTGAGACAGGTGAAGTGATTGCCCAAGGTCTTCTAGCAGGCCAGTGGATGAGCTGCAAATCGAACCCAGGTCTCCTGAGTTCCTGTCCAGGGCTCTATCCATAGGCCACACTGCCTAAGATATTTCTAAGGGGCCTGCTACTGTAGTATCAAAGTACTGCCCAAGGGAGGAACCACCACTGTGCCACAGTCACTTGACATTGGCACTGTCAGTGTAAAATGGCCTCAAAGTAGTCACAGTCCCCCCCACCCTCATGGCAGGTACAGAGCCAACCACATGGGCTTTGTAATGCTTCTGCAGCAGCCCCCTGCTCAAGGGTGTTCCCATAGGAGAGGGATGGGCACAGATATAGCTAGGATATTCCTATGTCCTGCTGATTAGTTGCTGGCACAAGCCCCACTGGGGCTATGGCAGAATGGAGTACAGTTTAGGGCAGCACCCATGCTTCCCTAGCTTGTGTCAGAGTCCAAACTGGGCCACATACCAGCTGAACAAGGTTGGCACAAGCCACCTGCCTTTAGTCCCTGCACTGATCTTTGTGCTGCCACAAGGATGAATTGGGCCAAGGAAGGGTCATCTCCCATTGCTGCTGCCATTCCATTTAATTGAAGGGAGAAGGCTTTCCATCCTTTCTGATGCGGGCATGCTGATGGGATCAGCTCAGCAAAGGGAAGTGAGAGGTGAAAGCCACAAAATTCAGATCTGCATGTGAAATGCCACCACATGTCAGTGGTGTGGAGAGCTGCGGTGGAGGAGGGTTAGTTCATTCCATTATAAAGTCAAAGGATGTTTTGAGAATATTGGCATGTGCTTTCCAAGTTTCCAAATGCGGCTGTGCCAATGAGATTCCATTCTGATGGGCTGCCACGCTCCATTCCTGGGATCCCTCCCATTTATTGCTCAAATCTAATTGAATTTTATAGTTAATAGTGACCATCAAATACACTTGACCTTAACTGGGAACTAAACCAAGATATCTAGAGGGGAAAGTCTAGTACACAGAACCACTTAACTATTACTGTGTCATTAATGTGAAGGCTCTGCTTGTCTAATCTTGATGTTGTTTGTCTATCTTCTAATGCAAAGCCATAAAACAAAAATTACAACGTTTGAGCTAAGAGCTTTGCAGAAGAATGCTCTTAAACACCTATAATGTCCTTGATAAATACCCCTGAAAGCTGCTGGCATTCATTTGTAAAAAGAGTTCTATTATCCTTGCTGGAAGTTAGTTTAATATTTAATTTGATAGGTCTTGCCTTAAAATTGTTTTTCTTTCTTCCCTACATTATAAATCACCTGATAAGGTATCCATGGGACTATAAAGCATCAGAAATAAACAAAGATACTGTATTAAAATTATGATTCATATTTCAAAAATAACAAAGAGTTGACAAATGAGCTGCCATTATTTAATATGGACATTAACTCATATTGATAGATCAAATGCTCCTTTTAGTGTGAATTTATCACTTGGTTAAATTCATGCTGTCCTTACTCTATTACAGGCACCCAGCAAGCTTTGGGTGCTATAAAAATAATGACACTCATTAAATTTTGTCACATGTATAAAGTAGAAGTTTTGCCTGAGTGAGAATAGTGTGTAAAAAAATGACAAGGTTTGGCTCACTGTATTTTCCATTTTGTACTTTTATATAAGTTTTTGCATTTGCAGGATGAAAATAGAGCCTAGGATAGAAAAAACTGATGTATGAAATTTCACATGTAGTGCATTACTATAATTAATGGGGGGTATTTTTATTACTAGTATAAACTTACACAACGCTTTACAAACCTAACAACATGTTTTCTATGCCCCAAATACCTTATGGTCTTAGAGAGACATGAGAAATGATGGATAAATCATTCATGTTCCCCGCATCTGAAATCATTCTCTGCAACATTTGCATTTGAAAAGAATTTCATAATCCTTTTTTTTATAACTACATGATTGGCAGTACAGACCCTTGTGGCCTAAAATGGTACACCCCCATCCCAGCTTTTCCAATAAAGTGAGGTGGCATTCCTTTAGGTATTCAGTCAGTATGATTTCACATGGTGAAAAGTTCCAGAGGGGTAGTCATGTTAGTCCGTATACTGCAAAAACAATGAGAGTCCTGTAGCACTTTAAAGACTAACAACTTTCTGCAGGCATAAGCTTTCGTGGGCTGCAACCCACTTCATCAGATACATGAAATAGAATCAGATAGTAGGTGTGTGTGTGTGTATATATATATATATATATATATATATATATATATATACATACATCTAAGGGTAAGAAACAACAATGGGGAGGGTAGGTGTAAACAAAGTCCATTCAGTTAGAGTAGATGAGGCCTATTCATGTGCCAGCAATGCCCCTCTGCCATGTACATTGGCCAAACCGGACTGTCACTACGCAAAAGAATAAATGGACACAAAACAGACATAAAAAATGGTAACATCCATAAACCAGTCGGAGAGCACTTCAATCTCCCAGAACACTCTGTAACTGACTTGAAAGTTGCCATACTTCTACAAAAAAACTTCAAAAACAGACTTCAGCGAGAAACTGCAGAGCTGGAACTCATCTGCAAACTTGACACAATCAGAGTGGGTCTGAATAGGGACTTGGAATGGTTATCTCATTACAAGAAGTAATTGTCACTGTTCACACATTCTCACCTTCTAATCAATGGTTGTGAATAGGCCTCATCTACTCAAACTGAATGGACTTTGTTTACACCTACCCTCCCCATTGTTGTTTCTTACCTTTGGATGTGTATATATATACCTCCTATCTGATTTCTATTTCATGCATCTGACGAAGTGGGTTGCAGCCCACAAAAGCTTATGCCTGCAGAAATTTGTTGGTCTTTAAGGTGCTACAGGACTCTACTTGTTGTGACTTCACAGGAATTTCTTGCATGGCCCAGAGAATATCACCTGTATCCCTTTGGGAGTCAGGCTGTGTATTTGTGTTGCGTTTCTAACACACTAAAAATGTTCTAATGGAGCTTGTAAAGGCAGAGCTGACTTCCAGAGGAAACCTGTTCCCATTTACCCGGATGGTTTAAGGAATTCAGTTGGCAGAAATAAAAGCCTACACTGAAGGTTCTATAGAGTTAGCCCATTGGACAGATCATTTAGATCTTGATGCTATAAGATGCTAAGCATTCTAGACCTGATCTGTCAAAGCATTTAAGCACATGCTTAACTTTTAGCATGGGACAGGACAATTTACATGCTTAAAATTACACAATGCTTAAGTGCTTTGCGGTTGGGGGCCAGAACGCTAGCACTTTGCTGGATCGAGCCCTGGAATCAGACTACCTTTGTGTGTTACATGTTTCCAAACTTAATAAATGAGGGCTCGTAAGACATAATTTGCTTTCTTTCCTTTAAGTGGAAGAGCCTGTGAGTTTTTGTAGTGGGGAACCAGAACTCCCTGTTTGTAGGTGTTTGCCTTGTTTCTTCTTCAGAAAAAAATAGGATTTGACTGTAACAACAAAATCTGAAAGCTGCCACCGAAAGCTTGTCACTCCCTTTGTGGTACCATCTGAGAAGCTGTCAAGCAAACATTTAAAAGACTTGATACAGCGTGAAAGAATGATGGGAATTGCTATAAAGGAAGGATTACTTTATGACTTTCTCTATTTTCTTTTCCTGTGGTTTGAGGCTGAACAGCAAGCAAAACTGACTCCCTGTCAAGAGACTGCTAAATCCAAATTATTGGTCACATTGCTGCAGTAAGAAAAACAACAGCTGGGCCAATTTTAAAAACAGAGCTGTTTGGTAAAGGGGATTTCTGTCCCGTGCAAAGTCCCAGTGTTTCAACATTTGTTTTCTTCATGATGAGACGAAACATTTTGGAATGAAAAATTCTGAAAAATTTTGATTCAGAAGTATCAAAATGAAAATCTCTGACTTTTTTATCAAAAGAAACATGTTTTAAAAGACCAAGGTTTTGAAAATGTTGATTCAAAAGAAGACATTTCACTTAAAATTTTCCCATTGAAAAATTGGAGCACATTGACATTTCCCATGAAAAGTTTTTATTCCAGCTAAACTCCATATATCATTGGGGAGAACATGGTCCAAAATTTTCAACTATATTTCTATTTAAAATGGTCACATCCTAACAACCTCTATCAGAACCTCAGCACAGAACCACAGTGCAGGGACTGTAACTGCACCTGACTCTGGAGAAAGTGGTGCTCGGGGCCAAAGAGCTCCTTGCTCCATCCAGCCACCGCTGCCCACATGCACAGAGCACTTATGTTTTCTGTTGGGAGCATGTCCACCACAATACCCATGACAAGAGATTGCTGAGTAATGGTTATACTCTAGTTCTTGCCTGCTGTTGTGTTTGCTCCAGGTTCAGTACAGCGTCCATCATCGAGTCAGTGGGAGTCTAGTCTGCAACTGACTTAAATCGAAATGAGTTGGGGACCTATAGCAGGATTATGTGTGCAATCTTCTCCTCGGTCTTTCCTTGTTCTCCAGTCTATATGCATGTGTTGTCTTTTGTCTTTTACTTAGGCTACATCTACACTACGAGCAAGGGGTATGATTTCCCCTGCTCAGGTACACATATCTACAGTAGCTCAATGAGAGCTAGCTCAAGTATTAATAGCAGCGTAGCTACAATAGCACAGGCAGTGGCTGCAGAGGCACAGCGGAGTCATGCCAAAGTACAAACGAGCCTAGAAACAACATGTATGTACTCAGCATGGCTCAGCCATGTCTCCGCTGCTGCTGCTGCTGCTCATGCTACCACACCTACACTACTATTTATAATCACACTGGCTCTCAATGAGCTAATGTGAGTAGACGTACATAAGCAGAGGAATCACATCCTTAGCTGGTAGTGTAGGCATAGCCTTACACTGTAAGCTCTTTGGGCCATGGACCATGTTTTTGGTCTGTGTTTGTACTGCACCTAGCACAATGGACTGGGGCTGTTAGATGCTGTGATAATACAAATAATTAATAGTATTAACAACAATCTCCTCAGTGTGAACATAGTGAATTTTAATAGTTTGCTGCAAATTATTCTTTGTTAATCACTGTAATAATCATCAGGGGGCACAGAATTCTTTCGGCCACGCGGGAGAGGGGAGAAATGATCTCCTGCTAGGTTGTGAGCTCCTTCCGGGGGGCGGGTGGAGGAGGGGAAGAGAAGAGCGAGCTTCAGCAGAGGGGGTACACACAGAACGTGCCCCTCCAAAACCGGTCAAATATAAATTTCTGAGACGTCCCTGATCCTAAGTGTCTTATCCAAGATTGTGCAGGAAGTCTGTCAGAGATGGGAAATAAACCCAGATCTCCTGAAAACTAGTTTAACTGCAACATCATCCTTCCTCTCTCAACTTCCACCTGCAGCATTCTGTGAAACATTACAAGCTTCCTCTTAATTCTATCCAGCTACAAGTAAAGTTCTCATCATTCTTCTGCTAAAAAATTTTCTCGTCTGTCAGATTTCTCTTTATACAGATCAAACCGAAGAACAAAATCTCCTAAGTTCCCCAATGTAACATCTGCTTTTGCATGATTTGTCATCCAACATTTTTGTGTGAGGTAAATTCATTTCTTCAAGTCCCCAAATTTTGCCAGTCCTTCCCATTTCTCTCCCAGGGCAATTAAATACATGAATTACTTCGACTTCTATAGTTCATCAAAGGTCATATAAGCTGACTTATCAAAATGATTCAATTTTTCTTCCTTTTAGTGATGACATGATGATGTCATGGGAAGAACTTGCCAAAAATGCTTTCTGACGGGTAATAAATTCATGTAGTAAACATCAGTTCAAGTAATATTGAAGGTAGACTGCACTATTGGAAATTAGGCACAAATAGCTATGTTTTAGTACTAGCAGATGTTTTGCTTCTATAGCTATCATATTTCATAGCCACCGCGTTATAATTGGAATTATTTTGAGACAATAAAAACAATCACACTAGCTGTTTCCAATTTGTTTATAAATTGTTCAATCTATTTGGACAATTCCCTGGAAAATCAGCTCTGTATCCTTTTTCTATGGCTATGATGAGCACCAAGGCAACCATTTGGAAAGGTTCTTGTATGTTGCAATGTTCCACACTAATATCACAAATACATTCTTTCCAGAGAATACTGCATCCCCATGCAGCCTTCTAGTACTATATACGCAAACACTTTAGCAATCAAACAAATAGATTTATTGATATTTTGAGAGAGAGGCATTGTGACAGCAAAACATGGCCAAGTAAACTGAAGTTTATTACCATCAATACAAGAAACTATGGAATCAACATTTTTAAGATGTAAAAGAACACTGTCAAGTACTGTACCTTTAACTTGATTGTAGTATGTTGTATCTGGCAATTTCCATCAGTATGTTTAAAGGAAGACCTGGTTCCTGCCCCTAAGAAATTGTCTTCTAAATTAGCCAGATGACACAGTTTGATATATGTTCAAATGAGGAGCCAGTATCAAAGCAACATTGGTGACCTTTTTTTAAAAACAAGAATCTTCAACAGATTATAATTTGAAGTCTTTGTAGGGGGGTGAGAGGTTGAATGATAGGGGTGGTCATTGTGTATAATACTTATTTAGAAGTTCCAGAGGGGTAGCCGTGTTAGTCTGTATACAGTAAAAACAGCAAGAGTTCTGTGGCACTTTAAAGACTAACAAATTTAATTTTTGTAGGCATAAGCTTTCGTGAGACTCAGCTCACTTCATCAGATGCAGAGGTAGAATGATACAGTAAATAGGAAACATAGATATACAAGTGCATAGAGAACAATTGGGGAGGTGGATGAAAGCTGGGTACTTGAGGGCTAATGACAGTCATTGAGTAGGAGGTGAAAATGGGTGAGCAAAGCAATTACCTCTTGTAATGAGAGAGCCATTCCAAATCTCTGTTTAAACCCAGTTTGAATGTGTTAAGTTTGCAGATCATTTCTAACTCAGCAGTTTCTCTTTGAAGTCTGTTTTTGGAGTTGTTTTGGAGAAGTACAGCGACTTTCAGGTCAGTGACAGTGTGCCCTGGGAGATTAAAGTGTTCTCCCACTGGTTTATGGATGTTATTAATTTTTATGTCTTATTTGTGTCCATTTATCCTTTTGTGTAGTGATAGTCCAGTTTGGCAAATGTACATTGCAGAGGGGCATTGCTGGCACATGATGGCATATATAACATTAGTGGATGTACAGGTGAATGAGCCCCTTATGGTGTGATTGATGTGGTTAGGACCAGTGATGTTGTCACTAGAGTCGATGTGTGGACAGAGCTGACAACGGGGTTTGTTGCAGGGATAGGTTCTTGGGTTGGACTTTTTATAGGATGTATGGTTGCTGGTGAGTATTTGCTTCAGGTTGGAGGGCTGTCTGTAAGCCAGGATGGGTCTGTAGATCTTTAATGATATGTACAATACCCACCTGGAGAAGTAAAGAAACAAACTGACAAAGCCAGACAGGTACCCAGAAGTCACCTACTACAGGACAGACCCAACAAAGAAAACAACAAAACCCCACTGGTCATCACCTACAGTCCCCAACTAAAATCTCTCCAACACATCATTAAAGATCTACAATCTATCCTAGCAGATGATCCGTCTCTCGCTCAGGCAGTGGGCGACAGACCCATCTTGGCTTACAGACAACCCTCCAACCTGAAGCAAATACTCACCAGCAAGCAGTGCTGGTTCTAGGCCCGGGAAACAAGCACTGACTGGTGGGAACACATTGTCATGAAGGTGTGGGTGATGAGCAGTGACTGCAGAACTTTCAGAGGGATCTATGTGCCGAACTCGCCCCAGCTTTCCAGCACAGCGACACCCAAATGAGATCTGCACTGACAGTGGAGAAGCGAGTGGCAATCGCTCTGTGGAAACTTGCAATGCCAGATTGCTACCAATCAATCAGGAATCAATTTAGAATGGGGAGATCCACTGGGGGAGGGGAGCTTTGTGATGCAAGTGTGCAGGGCCATTAATTTTGAATCTCCTGCTTCAAAAGCCTGTGACTCTGGGCAACGTGCAGGACCTAGTGAATGGTTTTGCAGGAATGGGGTTCCCAAAATGGGGCAATAGATTGGACCTCAATGAAAAAAATATTCCAATGGTTATAGCTGCCTGCTGTGTCCTGCATAATATCTGTGAAGCAAAGGGAAGAAAAGTTTCCACTGGGATGGCTGTCTGCTGATTTTGAGCAGCTAAATACAAAGGCTATAAGAAGAGCTCACTGGTGAGCTGTAGAGGTCGGGGAGGCTTTGAAGAACCATTTAAATAGTGAGCCAGAGTAGTATGTGTTGCTGTAGTTGCTCATTTGCAGCCCCGTATGACTCTGTCGGTTGGTGTTGTGTGTGCAGTAATATAACAGTGGCAATGCACCTATTAATGCTCTCTCTGAATGATGTCATCACCATCCATCATATGCTGTGAACTAATAAAGACAAATTATGTTTCCAAAAACAGACTGTTATGCCATACAATGCAAATAGAAAAACATTTATAACTTAATAAAACTTAATAAATTAAGGGCAAAGAACTGTGAAGGGGAGAGAACAGACATTTCCTTTTCAGATACACATACACTAACCGTGTTGTTCACAGGTCAGTGTATGTGTGGCTGTGAATGTCTTTAACGTCCCCAGGGGTGGAATGGTAGAGGTAGTTCAGTTTCTCCTGATGCCACGCAGAAGGTTGAGCAGGGGTGTAAGAGGTCTCGATATGCAGTTTTCTATGGGCTGCAGCAGGAGGCAAGCATAGGATTGTTCAACCTGCAGGTCCACTAGAGTCTGCTTATGTCTGGTTCCTGCCTGAGAAGTGCAAGCATCTCCTACTGCACATCCCTCTCCTTTTCCTGCGCCTTTTTCTTCTCTATTCTACCCTTCTCCATGTTGTCAGCAAGGATGATCTCCAAGTCCTGTGCTCATTATCTTAAGCAGCAGAGGTCTGCAGGATCTCTTGGAACACGTCATTCCAAGTCCTCTTGGAAGCCATAGCACCAGCCGTGGTGCATATGGCCCTGAGGTAGAGGGTGAATTGGGGAAATGAGAGGGGGTCACTCATGAGCATGAGTGTATGTGTAGAGGGCAATTGAACTGAATACTGGCACTGTTTTGCACAGGCCTGGTTGATTTTAGCTGATATCTCACTCCTGAGGGAACAGAGGTTGAAAGGGAACAGCTCCTGCAGGCATCTGGCTGCCACCTGGGACCATATGCTGCTAGCCTGTGTGCTGCAATGATTCCCACTGAAGTAGCCATGGAGTGGCATGGGAAAGTGTCCTACCATGGTGGAAGAAATAAGGCAGCTCTCCTCAGAAACCTTTGGCAGAGGATTAGAGACTACCTGCAGGAAAGCTTCTTTGAGATCTCTATGGAGGATTCATGGGACATAAACAGTGTTCCATGGGGCCTCCTCTGCCTAACTCAAGAGGGGGCTGAGAAGCAGATAGCAACTCTCCATCTACTAGTTGTTTCACTACTCTCCTAGCACAAATAAAAAGAAGTAAATCAAGAGATGTATCCTGCTACTTTGAGGGTTCCATCCCTGTAATTTCAAATCAAACAGCCAATACTTACCAAAGGTTCCTTCCCCTGCATCAGGCTCACCTGTGCTGAACTGCAGGGACTGTGCTGGAGTCAAAACATGTCCTGGCTCACTGTGCAGCTGGATCTCCAAGTCACCTATCCCCCATACTCCTCCTTCTCCTCTTCCTCGTCCAACACCTCCGCTGCGCTGTTCATAGCAGAGGCCTCTGACTCGGGCTCCTGAGGGTGGTGGTTGAGTCTTGTCCAAGGATGGGTATGCAGCTCTTTGTAAAAGAGGCAGTTCTGCAGCTCCCCACCAAAGCAATTGTTTGCCTCCTTTGCCTTCTGGTATGCCTGCTGCAGCTCCTTGGCTTTCACGCAGCAATGCTGCTGGTCGCTCTTGTAGCCTTTCTCCCTCATGTCCTGAGTGATCTGCTCATAGATGTCAATGTTTCTATGGCTGGATCGGAACTGTGCCTGCACAGTCTCTTCTCCCCACAGACCCAAGAGATCCAACCTCTCCTGTGTATTCCAGGCAGGAGCGTGTCTGCAGCATGTAGCCAGCACGGTCAGCTGGGCAGTTGCTAGGCAGTTGCTAGAGTTACTAGATGTGCTCTCCAAGCTGGGCAAACAGGAAATGGAATTCAAAAATTCATGGGGCTTTTAAGGAGAGGGGTGATTCCCTGGTCAGCTGGATGCTGGGCATTGGAGTTCACAAGGGTGGCCAGAGCAGTAAGCGTGGGGCATTGTGGGACACCTCCTGGAGGCCACTAGCAGTCAATGTAAGTAACACAGTGTCTACGTTGACACTGAGTTGACCTAACTACATAAACCTTGACTCTATGCCTCTCATGGAGGTGGAGTTCTTAAGTCGACGTAGCGGAGCAGTTACATTGGCAGAAGCAAAATTTAAGTGAAGACACCTCCAGAAACTGCTTTGCATCAACCTAACTGTGTAGTGTAGACCAAGCCTTACACTGCTACAGTGTCACAGCTGCACAGCTGGGGCACTTCAGTGTAGACCCTGCCAGCACTTCAGTGTAGGGGGTCTCCCATCGGTGTAGGTATTCCACCTCTCCAAGAAGCAGTAGCTAGGTTGATAGAAGACTTCTTCCATCAACTTAGCACTGTCTACACTAGGGGTTAGGTTGGCACAGCTACATCTCTCACAGGGGGTAGATTTTTCACACCCCTGAGAGACACAGCTATGCCGATGTAAGCTCCCAGTATAGACCAGTCCTTAGGTGCTTTTGAAAGTGTTACACATACTGATTCACCACTGTATTACTCCTGTTTTATGTCACTGTAGCTTCTCTGATTTCACAATAAAGCCCCTCACCATTGAAATCCTTCCCCCCTTCCCCTACCAAATACATACCTTCCAAGAGGCTTTCACTCAAGAATGACGTATTGATTTTTAATGTAATCAGAATTGCTTTGTTTGCCTTTTGATTTCAGTGGAGGGTAGAACTGGGCTAACACAGTGATGAATCAGGTCCATAGATTTAATTAAATACTATCATCATAACGGGGTGGTCTGCTTGTTTTAGGGCCAAGGAGCTCAGGGCCAAGCAGCCAGTCTTGTTCTGAGACAGAGCCCCTTTAAAAACATGTATTCAAGACTGGTAGAGGAATTTATCAGAGCCAGATAGAAATGGGTCAGGTTGTTGCCTGGTTATCATTTAATTCCTATAAGGCTGATAGAGCTCAGTTGAGGTGGAAAGTTATAGGAAGCAGGAGATTATTGCATCAGGGCATGCCCAGATAGATGGCCTATAAGAGGACTGTGGAAGAGGGCCAATGAACAGGGAGGCTCTGGCAGGAAGCCTGTGGGTCAGGGAACAGTAGCTGTTGGATTTATGTTGAACTTTTTTATTTCAGGGTTTGCTGGAGATTGTTGGTGCAACCAGTAAATTGTGCCCTGAAGGATGGGCCTGAACTGACTCTGGGTGTGGTGCTATTGTGTCCTGGGCTGGGGAAACTGTCCAGCAGCCTATAATAACAAACAGCAGAGACCTTACACACTTCACTCTGTCCCTAGTGTGAAGTGTGAGGTCTCAGTCTGAAGACTATGACGCTCATGGAGGCTGTAAACAGGTCATGAGATTGCAACCATTCCTCCCTTTTGGCTAGGTGAGGCTGGAAGATCTATTTTCCGTGGTAACATTAGTTCACAGTGCAGAAAAAGTACCTGAAATGTCAATATAACAGCAGAGACAGAACTCAGCTGGGTAGGGCCTAGGTCATATAGTTGAGCATCTCTGTTTCTACCCAGCACAGGGCAGTGGTAAGCATGCATAATGTACATGTCTTTCCAGTCATCCTTGTTCGCATACTATATCCTATATGTGGCCATTGTGACAGATGTGTATAACTTGTCCTCCCTCTTCTCTCTGGCAGACTGCCTCAGCATTGCAGTACGAAGAAAAGGAAAGCAATGTTTTTCAGTGGTTCGGGCCAGGGGGTTAGGAGTCACAAGTACCTACATTCTATTTCCATTTCTGCCAGTGACACATGTAACTTGGTCCAGTAGACCAATGTGCTCAGACATGGTTCCCTAAAAGCCTGGCACCTAAATAAAAGAGGCCCGGTTTTCAGAGGTGCTGAATACCTGCCACTCCCATTGACTTCAGTGAGACTTCATTAGACTGAACCATTTACAAAGAAGCAACATTTTGGGTTATCTGCTTGCTACTCTTTAACATTAAGGTTACTTTTTAAATTGGATGTAGATTTTCGGACCAAAAAGGAATGATTCCCATTATAAATAGATAGTAAACTTCCTAGAAATTAAGACAATCTACCATGTATTTCTGATAAGGAAGAGTACTCTCTCTAAAACTGAGGGAGGAGAGAACTCCTGAGTGTGGTGTTTTAAACTCATGTAAAAAGGTAGCATTTTACTAGATCTTCATAAGTATCACACTTCCAGTGCATACACAACTACTTTTTGATACAGGGAATGTATTTTACAGCAATATGTAATAGTTGTGGAAATGAAAAGCCTGGGGAGGGAGTCTAATTAGAATGTTTCCTTGGTTTGTTTGTTTTTTTAAAGTCAGCTTTAACAATTATCTTGTTTCTTTTAATTTGCATTAGCTAATTGCTTTTCTAATGAGGATACCTAGAAGTGGAACTCCTTTGAGATTTTGATGGAATGCTTGGTGCACGTCATGTTATAGCTGCTCCTGACACTTTGCACTGTCGTGCACTTTGAAATGTAAGGCTGTTGCCCTGCCACATGCAGTAAGACACATTTGTATCTGAACACTCCATATCTAGGGCCCTTTAAAAAGACTCCTCTTAAATTTAAGTATCAACATTTTTGGATGGATGAACTATCTGTGATGGTACTGTTACTTACATCTTCCATTTCACACATTTATATATTGTTTCCTGATCCAAATCTATTGACGTCAGTGGTCTTTGGATCAGGCCTTATAAGAATCTATTCATATAGATTGCAGGATTGCAGATTCCCAAGCACTAGTTAAAGAGACAATATAAATTAACTCTGTTGAATGTTGTCCAGTATTATGTTTAGTATGGTAGTGCCTAAGACCAATCAAGAATGGGGCTTTATTGTGCTAGGGGCTGTACAAATACTTAGTAGCAGACAGTCCCTGCCCCAAAGACAGACCAGACAGGCACAGGGTGCGGGAAGGTGTAAAACTCACAAGCAGAGTGAACCATGTAATGGAAGTAAAAGTAAAATGTTGGTTCTATGGTTTTATTGATGTATTTATTTTGAGGGGATGCATTTAGTTAAGAGGGGATTAACTAAATGGAAAGAAAAGTGAAGGGAGAGGGCAGATTGGGGGAATAGGGGTAAGAGGGACAGGGTAGGAAATAAGAAGGGCAGGTGTGGTGTGAAGCTGAGGTTAAGAGACTGTGAGGGAGACGGCTGGAGCAAATAGCCAATCAGCACAGGACAGAGAAAGTCCAGTCAAAACTATAGTAAGTTCTTTGAAAGTCCCTGGTTTAGCTGCTTCTGCAGCTTCTCCTTCTGGCTGGTTCCTCCCAGGTATTGTTCCTCAAGACCATAAAGGGGGAGGGGGAGAGAGGAGGTGGCACCTAGGTCCTAGTGACCCTACAGTGTGTATGTTTGGGTCTACTAATACAGTTCTAGATGGGGGTTGGGGTGAAATGGGGAACCTCTTCCTTCAGCACACACCCCAAACATCTCAGATGTTTCTGTTTTCTGAAGATCTGACATAAAACAAATTGCAGCTTGAAAAAACTTTCAGAAATGTTAATGAATTGTGTTAAGAAGGTGAAAACAGTCCCTGGATCACTCAAGTTTAGGAACAATGTTGATTCTGCATGTGTAGTTCTCTGTGATGTACTCTTTCAAAATTACAAGAAAGATGCCGAATAGAAAGCAGACCACAGCATACTTCCATTCACCCTGGTGACCTTATTAAAAAAAATGCATTACACTGTACTTGGGTAACGGATTGCACCTGGAATCTATGCAGAGGACCAAATTCTTGCTATCAGCGACATTAATTTAAATCTGGAGTAGGTCAGTGGAGTTAGGCTAATGGAAGTGAGTGGAGAATTTGACCCAGAATCTCTTCTTGAAACTTGTTATATAGATTGATTGAAACATTATTTCAGAAATATAGTATAGTCAATACCATGACTTCAAGGCTCAATGTCATCTCAGCTCTGCTGGCATAAATACATGACATTTATTAAAAGAGGTACAGAAGGACTAGCATATTTAAATCCAGTTGATGTCATCAGCCAAATTACTTCTCCATTACCTATTGATTAAATATGTGCTTGGCATAGAATATGTGCTTTCTTTTTCTATCAGTGGGAAATAGCAAAACACAATAGCCAACCACTCAGGTAGTTATTCAGTTCCTGACATGCCTTATCCAAGGCCAACTAGAAACTCCAGCTTATTCAACATGCCGCAATCCACCTCCTAAATGGGAGGAATCATCGACAAAATATCACACTGGTGCTCCTCATGCTTCACTGGCTCTTTCCCATCTGACACTGGGCTGAATTCAAACTCCTGGTCCTATTCTACATAACTCTGAGCAGATTATGTCAAGGGCCCCTTCATCAGGTGTGATCCTCAAGTTAAGGGGGAGTCATCAGTAGAGCTGGTCAAAAAATGTTGACCAAACTGTTTTCCTCAAAAAACACAGTTTTATTGAAATCAAAATATTTTGTGGGAACATACTGGTTAAATTTTCAATGGGAAAAAGTCAAAATGAATTGTTTTGACTTTATTGTTTTGTTTCAATAAGATAAAAACATTTCATTTCAATTCATTTCATTTAGACTTTAGTGTTCTACTAAAATGTTAAGTTTAATAGATTGTGAAGGTTCTATCTAGGAGCTAGATATTAATTGATATTATTATTATAGTGTTTCAAAGTTCTCAAAATTTTGAAATTTAAATGTTTCATTCTGGTTTTGGATGAAAACAAATGTCAAAATGTCAGAATTACACACGGATCAAAAATTCTATTTTCTGGAGAGCTCCAGTCATCAACAACTTTATTTGGAGGATGACTCTTTGGAGCTGAGGACAAGCCATTGTTAGCGCTAGGTCGAAGGCTTTGGAACACTCTATCAGATGAGGGTAGGATAATAATACTTGGCTCTTTTTATGCGTCTAGTCTGACCACCTTTCAGAGCTCAAGGCAAAACCCACTTTCTGAGAAAATGCCTAGAATATTATTATGAAGTATTATTTTGTATTCTGGCAGCAACCACAATACAAAATGTTTTCTAAACACATATGAGAACATAGCTATAAGGACCAAGTAGGTTCTTATTGTTTTCAAGCCAACTCACCCCTCCCTCCAGTAAAATCCATAAAAGGTGCATAGCTATTATTCCTTCTAAATAAATCTTGTTGTGTCTCTCTCACTCCAAGGTGGTGCCTGACCATAATCTTTATCATCTGATGATTTACATTCTGCCTGCTTTCAAGCCTTTCCTAAGGAGAATGTACACTGTAGCTGCTGCTCTCCTGTTGGAACCAGCAGCCGCTGGTTTAGAATGCATTATATATAACTGCTACCCCCAGCAGAAGTACAGTCAACTGCTGAGATGTATTTTTCATATTCGTGCAGAGAAGGCTGTTGATTTAGGGTATTTAGGAATTACTTTGAGGGTTTCTGGGTTGAACTCTGCTCTGATTTATATCCTGTGCAGTTCCAAAGACTTCAACGGACTTGTGTAGGGAGTAAATCAGGACAGAATTTGTCCCGCCGTTTATGCTCATTGAATATGTGACTGAATGAAAGCTCTTTGGATCTGGCAAGCAACAGCTGTGGGGCTTCATGAGCAATTTTGACAATCTGCAAAGTATAATGCAATAAAAAAAAATCTGTGTTTTTCAAACAAAAAATCTATGTTCCTAGGGACAGAGCTGTCTGAATCTTTGGAAAAAAATGCTAAATGAATTGAGCTTCTTAGATTGAAAGAGAAGTGTGCACAAGATGACTTACTTTATTTTGAAGGCTCCTATTAACAATATCCTGGCTGTGATCTAGTCAAGGCCCTGAAACAAGCCTCTCAATATATTTGTTTTTAATAACAATACAGAAACATTGCTTAATATAAATTTTAAAGGGAGAACTGCAGCCTTTCCTATAGTATATAGACAATGATCATTCTAAAGCATTCACAATCTTCTAACAGCCATAACTCCACTGCCATCCCTCGATCCACCAGCTTTCCTGAACAGAAGAGGTAAAATATTATAAGCAGGGGGACTCGTTAGATGCAATTTTGTCCAAGAGTGACCTGTAGTGAGTGAATGACAAAGTTATCTGTAGCTACTGGTGTGTTCATAAATGCTTTGTCCTCATGATGCCTGGCCAGCTGTTTACTATGGATGTTAGTTAACATCATGAATGGTTAGAAACAACATTTTATAAAGATCTATCTGAGTCAGTGCCTAGCAACCAGCATTAGGCAAGTAAAATTAGTTGACTGGTAACTTTAGTTATCACTAATGAGTCCAGTCCTGCAAGTGCTCCACATGTAGGATGGCCTTTGGTGTCGATGGAAGTTCAGCATGTGGAAGGCTTGCAAAACTGGGCCCTTAACAGACTCAGACGTGGCTGCTGGATAACCAGTCACTTGTCAGGTGAACTGGTTGCTTGTTGCATCTGTGGGTGTAATCCACTGGCATGTAGGCATTAGTTGCTCTGCACTGTCTATCCTGTTCCATCAGGGGATATTTCCACACGGACAGTTAAGGAGGTGACTGCTGCTCTCTCTTGCAATGCCCCCACAGCTGTCACTCTGTTCCCTGGGCTGGCTTGCTGAGATCCACTGCCCAAAGCCCCCTGCCTTTGGATTCTGGACGTTCCAACTCCAAGATGTATTCTGCAGTAGGAGGGACAAGGACCTTGAAGGTATAATATCCGTATAGGAGCACGGCTTCATGACAGCACCTCCCTATTCAAAATGAGAGTTGCTGTAATCTGTGTCATTTGTGTGAACTGGGTGTAGTGACCATGCCTCTGGTAATATGCCAATTCAACCCTTGGCTGGGAAAAGCTTGGGCATCTTGCCTTATCAGGTACATTATTAGCCAGGTGCAAAAGGAGTTACACAGCCATGTGCCATTATTTTTAACAAGCAATAATGTATGTAATAATTTGTGCCCCATACTGAAGATTTAACTGCACATCCCAAACCTCAGTGAACTGATAGTTAGGAGCTATCTTTCATACCTGAAAGACAGATAAATGAAGAGCTGTTAACTTTTTATTACATCTGCAGTATCTGTAAATATAGCCAGTAGATGCCTACCTTAGTGTTAACAACTGCAAGTTAAGAAGGTCTGGAAATGTAATACAGTGTTTTGCTCACCAAAATAGAAAGGATAACTTTTCTGGTGTGATGGGGAAGTTTGAATGCTATTACTAGCCCTGTGAGCATCTAGGTTTTAAGATTACAATTCCAGAAACTGAACCAATTGAGTGATACATCAGAGACTTTCATCTGAAACATAAGTCATGTGTGTGGATGTGATCAGAGGTCAGACCTGTGAAGGGCATGTAAAACAGCACCCAAAAATGTTTACACAGCTCCTTAAAGCAACAGTCTTTAGCAAAAGTCGTGTCAATTATTAGGGTTTCCAAAGATTTCTCCTCTGAGAAAAATTGAGTGCAAGAAAACTGAAGCAATAAGGTGAGGTTTTAATGGTCACGCACATCCATCATACTTTCCTATCCCCCTAACATAGGCAATAGACAGAACGGGTGACAACAGGGTCCTATTGAAGTCAATGGCAAAACTCCCATTGACCAAAATGGGGTCAGGATTTTACCCATAACTATACATTTCCAGATTATAGAAAAAACATGACGATCCAGTGTTTGGATGCCTTGTTTGAAATGCAGTAGAAGGGGCAGCGCTTTACAAAAGAAGATCCCATGTAGAACGGTGTCATCTTATAGTGGCTTGTTTCTCACAGAAAAACTTCACTGCAGGTGGAGTTTCAGTATATCAGGTGAGGCAAAAATGATATCAGAGAGGTATATGAGATGGCAAGAGAGCCTCTGTTGCACTCTTCTACATGTGACGTGCACACTGGAATCTGTGAGGATGGGGGATGGTGTCTCTCCTAGAGGTCATAGCTTCATTCCCAGTAGGGGGCAGCTCCCCTTCTCAGCCCACTGCCACCAGTTGCTGCAGAATGGGGAACCAGATATTATTCATTCCCTTTTAGCCATTTTTCTTTTCTTCCTCCTTCCCCTCAGGTTGAGGAGGAGGATCTTGCTGGAGTGTGTGGCCTTCACACCTACCAAAGGGCTGCATTTCATTGACATTAGCACAGTGGAACCTGTTTACAGGGCCTGACCCAAAACCCTTTGAAGTCAATGGAAAGATTCCCACTGACTTCATTGAGCTTTGTATCAGGCCCTTCGTGAGGTGGGGCTATAAGCAGGGTGAAACTTTGCTACATAAGAGGAGTGAAAGTGGATTGAAACAAGTCAGGAGTTACCCTGTGTTCAGGTTTGTAGGGACAGGTTCTGCTTGTATTTGATCAAATTCCCTTTTATTGTTGAGACGCTGACATGGGTAGAACATAAAACAAATGTATGCAAATCTACTTAATAAATGGATAAAACAGGTGCATTATTAGTTCCCCAAGTACAGTTTGCTCCATCAATGTAGTGACAGCAGCTGCCTCTGATGTTTCTCAGGCTTTTACCCTAATTGCTTTGATAGAGGCAAAACAATACAGATAGTCTAGCTCTTCTTCAGCAATGCCTTCCTCGTGAGCATTTGGCCCGCATTCAGCCTTCAAACATACTTCACATAAGTACAAAATAGAGCTGAGGCAAGTAATAACACCACCAAGAGTCTAAACTTTGTCAGCATTTCACTGCACAGGAAACAAATGGGGAAGAGATAAAAGGATTAATACAGCAAGTGCTGGAAAGGTCATTTTAAAACAAAAAATGCAGAGGGATAAATATCAGCCCAAGGATCAAAAGTTTATGAAGTTTGGAGACAGGTTGTCGACAAACAGAACATAGCCTCCCCATAGAGTAGAATATAAGCAATTAGAAAATGTCCAGCCTGAGAAACCTAAGTCATCTTTAAAGGGTGCCAAGAACTGATACATAATGGATTTGATTCTTCATTCCTTCTGCAGCCAGTGCTCTCACTGGGGTTAGAAGGAATTTTTGTCATGCGGGGAGAGTGAAATTAACCCTCATGCAGAAGTCCTGCATAAGATCTAAGCACCACTTAAATTCCACTTACCCCTTATCAGTCCAGGGGTGACCATAGCATGTCTCCAGGGGGTGAATCTCTGTCTATTTTAGGCTTTTATACTGATGCCCGTCACCCTAGCATCTGAGCTCCTATCTCAGCCAGAGTACAGGCCAGGGACCTATCTAAATAAGTTGCATTTGATTTTTGCTTCATTTGAAGAGAAGCACTAACTTTTGCAATTGAAACGTATCATGGGTTTTAGTGTGTGCAACAAGTAAACAGCAGGAGAAAAAGATTCATGGAATAAATAGATAGAGAGGATTAAGACCTTGGTTCAGGAAAGTAATTAGGTATGTGTTTAAATCCATCCCTAATCAGGACGGCACTTAAGCATATGCTCAATTTTAAGCATACTGTACTATTTGTAACCTGGGAAGTGCTAAAGGCCCCTCCCCCAGCCTAAGGGGAGGAGTCACTGAGCCCAGGATACAACTGATTACTGGGGACAACTAATGAAAAAAACCAGGAAGTGATGTGGGGGTCCAGGTTTAAATGAAGAGAACTAGAAAGGGACACCGAGCAGAGAACCCCGGACAGCGCCCACAGCCCCCGGAAGGTATCAAGGGAGCCAGCGGACACTGCCCAGAGGAACTCTGCCTGGAGGCGTGAGTGCACAAGGGAATGGAAGTAGGCCCCACAGTCGCAGAGCACCCCCCTGCCAACCTCCTCTCCCTGGTCATGTAGATGGCCATTTTGGCCAGGGTGAGGAGGAGGTTGACGAGGAGGTCCCATGACTTTGTGGGGCCATGGAAGGGGTGTGCGTAGATGAACAGGTGCGGTGAGAAGTGCAGTCAGAACCTCAGCAGGAGATTCTGGAGGAGCCAGAAGAGGGGCTGCAACCTGGCGCACTTGAGATAAATGTGCGCCAGCGTCTCACTCGTGCCGCAATAGGGAAAGGTGTCAGGGTGAGGGGTGAACCGCGCCAAGTACACTGCCCGTGCTCACAGCCCTGTGAAGGAGCCACCAACTGATGTCTCCGGTGGGCCGTGGTTGTCAGGGTGGAGTACAGACTGGCCCACCGGGGGTCCTCGCCCTCCGCAAGTGGCAACAGGTCCCACCATTTGGTGTCAGGGCGGGACACAAGGGTGACGAAGTGAAGGGTGTGCAGCACGAGCATGTAGAGATGGTCCCTTGGCCCAGTTCGAAAGAGGACCAGCTGCAGGTCATGCAACCGGTTCAGTGCGTGGGGAGAGGGAGGCCGGGGGGGCTTGCGGGGCCGGGGCCCAATGGAAAGCGCTGGAGGGCTGGGACTGAGAGTGGGGCGGGGGGCACCCTCTCGCAAGACCTGCTCGAGGTAAGCCCGAGCAGCGGGGGACAAGGCTGCCTTCACCTTCTGGAGTACGCATTGGAGTGTTCCAAGAGTGGAGAGCCCCGTGTGCCGAGCCAGCGCTTGGGGATCCACCCAGTCCCCCCGGTCGTAGTCCAGGAGATCTCCGACCCTGGTGACTCCCACCAGGACCAACCTCTGGTGCACTTAGGGTGCCTCCGCCACCTGCACGCAGAGTTGGGGGTTGTGTAGCAGGGGCTCCGCGAGGAGATCTCCCTCCTCGGTGGCCGCAAGGGGCCTGGAGGCCGAGACCAGCCTCCAGGCCCGGAGGAGGTCCTGGTAGAAGACGGGTAGCTCAGAGAGGTCTCACGGAAGACCCTTCGGATGGAGATAAAGGAGCTGCCGGTCGTATCGGAGCCCTCGAAGGTGGCGAAGGAAGGCATGTGCCAAGTGGCTCCACGCCGGACTACCTGCACTATATAAAGGAGTCTCTGCAGGGCCTGGAGGCGGAAGGTGTGGACCTGGCTGTGGAGGCAGCACAGGCCCTGCCCTCCTTCCACCAGGGGGAGACTCAGGATCCCTGCAGAGACCCAGTGCAGGCCTGGCCAAAAGAACTCCAGTATCAACTGCTGGAGGTGGGCCAGGAGTTGCGGGGGTGGGACCAGGGTGTTGAGCTGATGCCAAAGCATGGACAGGACTAGCTAGTTGAGCACCAGTGCCCTCCCCTGAAGGGAGAGGCACCGGAGCAGTCCTGTCCATCTCTGCAGCCACTCAGACACCCTGCCCACCAAATCTTGCCAGTTCTCCGGCGGAAAGAGATGGGTGGCGGAGAGATAAACGCCCAGATAGAGCGCTCCACCAGATGGCTTGAAGCGCGGGTGGGAGGGAGCTCGCCCGCCACCCAGCCCCTACTATCAGGCCAGAGCTCTTGACCCAGTTGACCTGGGTGGAGGAGGCTGCCGAGTAGATGGCCAGGCAGGCTTCCAACCGCACTTGTCGCCTGGGTCCTGGACCGCGAGGAATACATCGTCAGCGTATGCTGACAGGACCAGCTTCAGCTCTGGCTCACGGAGCACCAACGCCGTCAGCCTCTGGCGGAGGAGACAGAGGAAGGGCTTGATGGCCAGAGTGTACAGCTGGCCCGACAGCAGACAGCTTTGACACATTCCTCGCCCGAAGCTGACCGGTTCGGTCAGGGTCCAGGAGAGCTTGACCAGGCACTACGCGGAGGTGTACAGCATCTGGAGAAAACCCATGAAACGGGCCTCAAATCTGAATGTCTGCAGGGTGCCCAGGAGATACCCGTGGTCCATCCTGTCGAACGCCTTCTCCTGGTCCAGGGATTGGAGGGCAAACGACAGACTGTCCCTACACGTGAGCTCCAAGAGGTCCTAGATCAGGTAGAGATTATCGAAGATGGTATGGCCCAAGACGGTGTAGGTCTGGTTGGGGTGGACCACTAGCAAGGTGCTGTGGCCTTCCGAGGAAGGGTCGCTCTGCCCCCACTGGACAGAACCAGGCCCTGCAGACCAAGCCACCCAGAAGCAGATGGGTGGAGCCAGGGCCAAGGTAGGAAGTATAAAAGGCAGGTCCAGCACCTCAGTAAGGGGAAAGCTGCTGCTGGAGGTAGACGTGTCTTCCCAGAGGCTGCGGCCTAGGCCTAGGCCTGACCCAGGCCCTGCTGCTGTTTAGCGCAGCTGCCCCGCCGACCGGAGCCTCCAAAGTCTGCCAAAATCGCCAGGCCCGAGTGACTGGAGAGGGCCGCTGGGCCCAAGTGACTGGGAGTAGCTACCCGAGCCTGCTGGGTGGGAGAAACCCCCTGAGGCCAGCCCTGACCTGGAGGAGCTGCCTGGTGTGGAGGATCCACCGCCATGGATTGTACCTTGTGGACCAGAGGAACCCCTCGGGCCCTGTGACCTGGAGGAGCTACCTTCCACAGACGACCCTGAGGAGTTTCCGGACCTGCCGCCGGTCCATGGTGAGGGGACTTGCCGGACGCCTGCTCACCGCCTCCCCCAGCGACCCGGAGGGAGCTATGTGGCTGCAGGTACTTGGGGATTGGGTGGGAGGAAGTGGCCCAGGGTCATCCATAGCAAGTGGCTGAGTCAGGGGCAAAACCCACGTCAGCGTGTTGCAGCTGGATTCTCGCTGACTCAGTGGCAAACAGCCTTGCCACTGATAGGGCCCTGGGCTGGGATGCAGTGGAGTCAGGTGGGCCTGCGTCTCCTTCCCCCCTTCCCTAATCACCCCGGGAGTGCTTGGCGTCCTCTACACTGCTGGCCAGAGGACCCCAAGCTTTGCCAGCTCCGTCTGACTGTAAGGCCAGGGGCTATAGACCACTAGACATGCCCCGCCCACTGGAGGATGGAGGCTATTGGTTGCCGCATCAGCCCTGCCCAGCTTGAGGGCCAGGGGCTGCAACCCGAATGTGCCCCACCCAATCGAGGGCTGGGGGCTATGGACTCCTTCGCCAGCCCTGCCCGGCTTGAGGGCTGGGGGCTGTAGACTGTAGACTGTACCTACTTGAGGACTGGGGGCAATAAACTGCTTGTCTGCCCCGCCTCGCTCGGCGGCCGGGGGCACCAGACTACTCATCACCACCATCCCGCCCAGTTTGAGGGCCAGGGGTCATAGAACCTTGGTACGTTCCAGCCTCTCTTGTGGTCCAGGGGCTAAAGACTCCGTTGCCTGCCCTGCCCTGTCTGAGGGCCGGGGGCAATAGACTACTGGCCCACCCCGCCTGTTGGAAGGCCGGGGGGCCACAGACTCCTGACCAGCCCTGCCCTAAGTGAGGGCCAGGGGGCTATAGACTGCCAGGGAAGCCCGCCCCACTTGGGGGACAGGGCTACAGACTCATAAACAGGGAGTTTATTCCCCTTGATAAAGGCGCTGGGCCCAAGGAAGGGTTGTGACGACATGGGCTGGGCCGTGCCACCAGCCTGCATATACATTTAAGTCCCATTGAGCACTAGAATCCATTAAAGTGAAGTATGTGCTTAAGCATCCTTCCTGAATAGGGATATTGGGGGAAAAATTTAAAAGCACCTAAGTGATTTAAGATCCTGAATTCCATTGAAAATTGATGGCATTTAGGTTCCCAAGGCAGTTAAGCACTTCTGAAAATTGATCCTATTTTCCTGAATAAGGGCCTAACAGAAAGTGGGGAAGAATAAGGATTAATAGACAGAACAGTTACCTTTTTCTAACTAATAATATCTCTTTCCTCTCTCACACTTTAGAGTTGTACATTGGGGTGGATAATACTCTACTTCTTGTAGACAAGGTCCAGAAGAAAATATTATCTGTCCCTGCCCCCAAACACATACAGTGTTTATTTACAGTGCCAGACTATTGTTTTAGGAGCTCTCCAGCAGAACCTTTATCACTTGTTCAGTCAAAAGCTCGCCATCATCAGTGACAGGAAGGAAGCCTGACAGCTGAGTGGACAGAGACATATTTCATCTGAGTGCCGGAGTCAGACAACCCCTTCAATTTTCCCTCGTCATTTATTTTCTGGTGGCGGTTTTATTTGTCAGGCACTGTAGTGCTTTTTGGTAACGAACTGAAGAAAGGGAAATCAGGTCACCTAATTCCCATGACTGGGAGCATTCCTCAATCTTTGCGTCTCCTGCTGTTTAGAGTTAACGGTAGGGGTTATGGTCCTGACCACAAAGGCATATGTTACATGTGAACATCTGCCTTGTGTATAGCAGTTGATGGATCTTGTATATTTAATAATAATATTTTTATCTTATATTAGCACTTTCCAGCTGAAGACCTCCAGGTGCTTTTCAAAATTGGGTGATTATTATTGTCCCCATTTTACAAACCAGGAAACTGAGGCACAGTGTCTGTGATGTGCCCATGGTGACAGATTTGTCAATGGAAGAATAAGATATAAAACTTTTGTGTCCTTATTCTCAGCTATGACTATACTCCATCCACTAGGTCACGGCTGCCTCTGTGTGCTCAGTAAATCACAGGGTAAGCTTATGGGCTCTATAATAAATAATCTCTATATTTATTATTTGATAATTTAAGTTTGTGAACTGGAGCATGGAATTGTTGGAGTAGCCTTCAGGCTTCTCTGAGAGAGAAAGGAGAGCAAAGTGAATGCCTGGTGCAATTGTTAGAATATGAGAAAAGTTATAGATGCTGATCTGTATTTTAAAAGAAATTTTCAATGACAATCAATACACACGTCTCCTGGCCTCAAATGAAGGTTAGACGCAAGAAGGTGAGCTTTGATTCCTTTCAGGCAGGTTTCACTGACACCTGGGCATATCTGATACCTGGGCTTACCTCACCTAATCAATTCCCTTCCACTGCCAGGGTCGTCATGTGCATAGTGAAACCTTTGTCTCTCCTATTCTCTGCCTGTGGCATACAAGAGTTTAGTCTTCTGGGGGGACTGAAATGTTGTAGTCATTGGGTTCAATGTAGAGAAGTTTAACAACCTGTGATATGCAGGTCAGTCAGACTAGATGATCTACTGATCCCTTCTGGCCATTAAACTACCACACAAAGAGAGGACTAAACAAGTGTTTGGACAGGAACAGGATCAGGGCTTAATGTGCAAAATGGCTTAAAGACACTTCTGCAATCCTGCTATACCAAGTGGTCCTTGGTCACATCTCAGCATCTGGGCAATAGCCTCTTTTCAAAAACCTAACCAATCACAGTATGGAAAGATATTGGACTCTGGATCTAGTAATCTAAATTCTTATATCTATAACATTTCTTGTCATCAAGCACCTTAACTCTATCACATAGCAGTACTTCAACTCCATCACAAACAGCACTTGTATGTTACATAAAGTATCCATTATGCCAGTAACTTTTGACTTCATGGCTTGAATCCCAGAATGGCAGGTGACCAGAGAAGTAGACTTCTGAAGGATTTATTAGGAATCGGTAGCATTCATTTCCATTAACAAAGCTTGGAGTGATATGTAGAAGGTTATACCGATGTATGGTGCTTCTGACTGCCTGATGATGGGACTGGATGATGGGATGGATCACTCAATAATTCCCCTGTTCTGTTTATTCCCTCTGAAGCACCTGGCATTGGCCATTGTCAGAAGATAAGATACTGGGCTGGATGGACCATTGGTCTGACCTGTATGGCCATTTTGATGTTGTTAAAAGGAAACCACCAGCTAATGTTAGAAAAAGCCCTACTTATTCTGATACAAGAAATCATGGGCCAGATTTTTTAAAGATATTTAGGTGCCTAAAGATGCAGACAAGCACCTAGTGGGATTTTCAAAAGTTCCTGTCTGGATCTTTAGGTGCCTAAATACATTTAAAATCTGCTCTTGCATAACCAGAGTAAGATCAGGCAAGGTGACTATACATTGGACATTACACAAAGGGTAAAAAAACCCACATCGATCTGTTTGGGTTTTCTCCCAACAGTTGTTCACACCACCACCACTATCAGCAGAAGGACAAGATTTTTAGATTGATAGAAGAGATATAACTAGAAGTAATGGAATGAAACTGGGGAGAAAAGGATGGTATAGTTTGAATATCAGTAAGTATTTCATAGCAATGTACTAGTAATGGTCCCTCAAGTAATGGAAGCTTCATCAGTAGAGTCGCTTAAAACTTGACTTAAAAAAGTACTAAATATATAAACTGAGATTTTTCAAAGCTGCCAAGGTAATTTTGACACCCAGTTGCCAGGTGTTCAAATCCTCCAGGAGGCTTTGAAAATCTCAGCCATATTGTGGTGAAAAATCCTGCATAGGCAGAATGGTGAAAGCAAGGAGAATAGGTCTCTTCTACCGCAAATGAAAGAGAAATCTATATGTTAATTAAGTTCTACAAGAAGGGGTTTTTTCTCAAAGACACAAATGGCAGCTGGGTGACCTAACTCACTTTGTAAATCGTTGGGAATTGGGCACCTAACGTGCAGCTTGTGCCTTTGAAAATCTCCTCTGCATTCTCCAGGTTTGGATGGCATTGTCTTTTATTCCCATGTGCTCTGGTAATAGGCATAGTGAAGTATTCTCAGCTCAGCTCATGAAGCTTTAAGTGTGAATTTCTATTCATAAGTAAATATGCCCTTAAACAGGGAAACCTGTCCAATTTAACCTCCTTCACTCTTCTGTCCTTCAAACTACACGAGACAGTAGCTAGTGCCAATGGGCATGCCAGGATATTGTTTTCTATGACTGTGTTAACATTAACATGGCCTGGCTGAGGAAGAGCTTTCTGTGTTTTGTAATACTGATTTTTCCTCTTTGATGGTCTTGCTGGTACAACCAATGGAAGGGAAAAGGAGGCTGGAGACACAATACACGCACTCTGGCAGAGAGTAAAGGTTGCTTTTCTTTTGAATTCCCTTCTGGCAGTCTGCTATTATCAGAAGCAATAATGCAGCAACCTAAATGCTATAGTACAACACAAGTTAATAAGTGCAGGTGTTTTACTTCTACATGTTCTTTTTTACATTTCCAACTCATGAGCTTTGTTTGATCTTTGAGCCCTTCAGCATGAATTTTTATTGTCTCTTTAGTGTACTTGTGTGGGAAAAAATCTATTAAAAAACCTTTTGCAAGAATCTCACTGCAGCTTCCACTTGGAGATACACCAAGCACCATAGACCAGTATAACTGTCCACACATCACTCCAAGCTTTATTAATAGAAATGCCACTAAATTCAGAGTCCATTACCCTTCCATACAGTGATGGGTTAGGTTTTTAAAAGAGGCTTTTGCCCAAATACTGAGATGTGACCAAGAACCATTTGGCATAGCAGGGTTGCAGAAGTGTCTTTAAGCCACATTTGAGCATCCCGATTCTACTCCTATCCAAACACTGGTTCAGTTTCCATCCAGGGGTGTTGGAAATAGCCTATCAGAAGTAGTCCAAATAGCCTATCAGAAGTAGTCCCGTTTGCCTAGCCATTCCACATCTTTAGGGAACAATCCATTACTGGTCAGTGAATAAACTACATGATGTAATTGCTCTATCTCATCTGTAAGTTAATCATTCTATGGGACTTTAAAAATATGAACTTGGTTATGAGAAGGTGTTGACTTTTCCCAACAGCAATGTTGCCAGTGGGTTATTTTCATTCAAGAAAACATTCCCTTTTCTTAAACAGGTGTTCTTGTTTGCTTCTTTGCTATACACGTTGTCAGTATACTTGACAGTTCCAAGGGGGAGGTTATTTTAAGGCATAGAGAGTAGTTAGGCACCCAACTCCTACTGAATAGCAAAGGGAATTGGATATCTCATTTCTCTTTGTGCAAAGGAAAATCTGTCTCCTTTTTTGTATTTTCTCGCATGGATGTGTCTGAATGTACTTGTGCAACGATCTCAGTACACCAGGACTCTTATCTGAGCACTATGATAAAATATTATACAATAAACCCCTAAGTAATTATTGATGCTCCATTTCCCTTAGAAAATCCCATTACATCTGACTTCAAACGATAAGTCTTTATCAGATATACTACGACAGCTAGGTGCTGCCAGTATATTTCATGTCTAATACTACCCCTCTTTTTTACTGACATGTACATTATTATTTTGTTTTATTAGTTGGTATTTTTTCACCTAAATATGTTCCATAAACATATATCATTCAGTACCCAAACACTGCAAAAGCATAAAAGCTAAACTGTGCACTGTTACTTGCAAAAAACAGACACTTACTGGTCCTCTTCCACAGAATTTAACTGCAAAAGCCCAAATTCTATTCTCAGTTACACCAGTGTAAGAAGGAGTAACTTCACTGATGAGTATTATAAATTATTTTGTATTCCAGTCACCCCCAGACAGTTGGTCTCTAGAACATATGGGTGCCTCAAGGATAGTGCAGAGCTGTGTGGATAGGCTGGAAGCATTAATCCAGAGTTTCATACTGCATGCCTCCACACTGTCTCTAGGTTTTCCTATCTTCCCCTTATCTCCTTCCAACTCCTTTGGAATCATGCTGGCACAGACTCTCTGTCCACTTCTGCCTCTGGAAGACACCTCAAGGGGCTTTGACAGCAATGCATTGGCTTAGCTTCTGTTTGCATTAATTTATTATGTGGTTTACAATAATGCCTGGAGCTCCAGTCAGGCATCAATGGCAGGGATTCTTATATGCAGTTTGTGAAATCCCTGGACAAAGAGATGTATCGTGGGAAGTTTGGGATCACAGGTGCATTGAGTGGGAAACCAAGAGACCACAACTGAGAACAACTTGTTTCCCAGCTTCTGTGCTTGGGACAGACAGTTGTAAGCATCCCTCCTGCAACTGCCAAAATGAACACAAATTAAAGCCTTCCAATTGTAATGATGGGGCTTAGGAGAAGAGACGGGATCATTAAGACCCAGGCCACTTACGACTTTATAGATAGCACCCAGTGCATTATATTTTTAACTGGAAGTGGATGGGCACCCAGTACAGACGTGATGTGCTCTGGACAGTGTGCTCTACTCAAGCGATGGCCAGCCAATATGGCGAAAGAGCAAACTTGCCAAAATGATATTACTATCAACTCCAGAAGCTGATGTCTTTCTATTGCTTTACCACAGAGGTACTGCTGTGGCATGTTTTCTATTATCTAAATTGGTAACGTCTATATCTATTTAACGTTAAACTAAACTTTAATATAGTTTGGGATTCTTTAAGTAACAGCATCCACAAATCAATACGTATTGTTAGCCAGCCACAAATGCGATAGTTAGTCCTTGTATGCCAGTGCATTGTGTGCTATCTGCATAAGCTATGCATGGCATACCTAGTTTTCAGTACTGAAGCACAGAAATATTGGCGCTAATGACCACTTCTAATAAGTGAACTGTAACATAAGTGAGTTAAATGACATCTATTCATTTCAATCTAGGGCTCATTCTAAATGAAACAACCAACGTGACTTCTTCAAATGAATTGATTGGCTAAAATTTCCAAGTGTCTAATGTTTTTGGATGTCTTAAATTTTGTGTGGGCAACTTGAGACGCATTAAGTGGTAAGAGTGCTACCACCTGAGTTATACTGACACTTAGGTCACTTTTTTACTTTTGAAGTGATTTGTTCTTGGAAACATCTATCATTCTCAAGTTAGATCGAGTGGTCTTCCCTACAGGAAAGACAGGCTGATGGATGGATTGTTGGCAAAGGAATACACTGGTAGAAAGCCATCTGGACAGTACTTTATAACATGTAGTTATTCCAATATTTGATCTAACTTAACTAGCCTTAAGAGAGTGTGACAGGGTAGCTGGCCCCTTAAATGAAACTGCATTCAGCTCTCCTGTTCAAGTCCAGTTGCCCTAGTTTGGTGTAGTGAGTAGGGTGGGGCTACCTCTGGGAGTTATAAATGATAGTCCTGACTCCTGAGAGAGTGTGTGTAGAGAGATATTTCAGAATACAAGAGTTTAGAAAGGGAGGGGAGTCCTGAGAGCTCAGAAGACAAACAAAGCTGGGGATGAGGGGATGCCCATGAAGGAGGGAGCAGTGAAAGTTCCCTGTTGAGCAGTGGCACCAGATCAGGCTGGCGAAAGTGGAAGGCAGTCAGGGGGTCACTTACAAATTTCCCCAGGTCAGAGAGGGCTGTGAAGCCTGAGAACAACAGAAGGAGATGCCTGCTGGCTCTCTGAGCCAGAGAACTGAAGCCAGGGGCCCATAGAAGGCTGATGGCTGGGGAATGACGGCAGCTGAGTCCACTGATATCTCCAGGCAAGATTGGGAATCCTACCTTGGAAGGAAACAGGGCTGAGAGGCATGATGAGAGAGGCCAGACCTGAATCTGGGATGTGGGGTGAGAGACACCAGAGCCATACCTGGGAACAGCGGTGAGATGTGATGAGAGACTCTGGAGCTGTAGCTGGTGTTGGACTGTTGGGATGAATGTATTGTCTGGACTGTGCTGGGGGGATTCTGGATTGTGGTAGTGGGACTGTTGCTGATAAATTAACCCTGCCAAAAGGGCTATTTATATACTCTGAAGGCTGTACTCAGTTTTGCTGCGGAATCAAGAGGTAAACTGAGGCGAGGAGCCACTTGCAGGGCTGCCCTGATGCCACGGGGGGTGCCACAGACAGCCATTAGAGATGTACAGTGTTGCAGCTCTCGTGATTTTTATCACAAACCTGGTAAAGTCAATGTTTTATTTAAAACCCTGGCTTTGGAAGTCAGGTGATTCTCAGAAACTCAGCTTTTTTTTTTTTTTTTAAGTAAGTTTCTAGCCTTCCTGGTTAAGGAGAAATGCTTGGCAACATGAGCTGAATGCCCCCCCCCCCCTAGCTTTTGTTATCAAATTAAGGCAACACTGTTGCTGATGCTTTTCTCTGCTGCTTTGTAGCATGGCTCAGGTTAAGGAATACCAGAAACTTGCAGCTGATTGTCTTTCTGTGTTCCCGTAAAACGGCTTTCTGTCTTTTCACAATCATTAGAGTGGCTATTAGTGTGCTGCTTACAGGACTTCGCATCTGTCCCTTAGGAGGTATTCCTCAGTGGTGTTCCAAGTACATTTTTGGTCCTCCTGGAGGCCAGAGTCTAACAGAAGAGATATTTTACATTCTACCAACTCCACTATTTCCTGAAGAGAGAGAAGAGGAATGGACTGAGGACAGGGCCTTGGAAAACCCCCACAAAGAAAAGGATGAGTACTTACCAAAAGAGATGCTGAGGCAAATGTTTCAGGGAGAGAGGGTGTTCTATTGACTAGAGTACAGGAGCGGGGGACAGGGTACTTGGGTTCTGGTCCCAGCATTACTACTCTCTTGCAGTGGTCTTGAGCAAATCTCATAATGACCCTGCCTGTTCTCCCATTTGTAATCTGAGGATAATAATGTCCACCAAAGAGGGTGCTTTGAGGCTTGACTAGTTATTGTTTGTGAAGTGCTTTGAATGTGCAAAGATCTGTATAAATGCTAGGTTTAAATATTAAATATTCCTGTTATACAGGATTATGTGAACTGGAAATAATCTTAGAATTCAGACCTTTTTCAAACAGAAGTTTCTCAGTTCCCTTTATTGCCGGCAGAAAGTAGAGCATGACAAGCAGAAACTATTTGAAAAGCTTTCTCTTTCTTTACTTTGGATCTGATATCTCCCTTAATCCCATAGTTTTAACAAGTGGCAATGAAATTCAGTTTACAGAGACTAACAAACTCAATGGTTTAACATTTCAGATGTGTGCCATTTCCTGGCTGCATTATCCTCTTTGCCTACAAATGAGTGGAGTTTTGTAATTAAACCTGAGAAGTTTCATGTGAGATTATAAAACTTCTGCTTTGAGATTCTGCCTCCCCCTCCTTCTCTCTCAGGTGGGTCATATCAACCCCCTGTATCCATCTGGATGCTGTTTTCTCTTAAAAGTAATTCTCTCTGAGTTTGGAAACAGATAGGATTGTGCCTTTTGGCTTAAAATGATAAGGACTCCCCTGCTGTGCCTTTTTCACTCTTGTTTTATGGCACATTCACTTCCAATAGAACTTTGTCTCCCCTGGCCCTGTTTTTATATACCCATTGTTCTGTCATTTGCTACTGCCTGATGTGTATATACTTGAAGAGCCAGATTCTGATTTCACTTACTCCAGTGTGATTTGGGAGTGACTTCATTGAAACCAGTGTTTACATCAATGTAAAACCTGTGGGATGAGAATCCGGCCCTGAATCTTTGTCTGGACTGCTAAGGTCAACGTTACCATTTTGTCTTCTAGAAATTCCTGACGTGCCCTTTACCATGCCTGGATCTCGTATCATTCTGAAGAATCCCTGTGCTTCTATTACTGACACTGCTTCTATTTCTTTCCCTGTAGTCAGTAGCAGATATCAACAGTCTTCATCAGTCAGCAGGCTCAATTTTCAGGATTTTCTGTTCCCCATCTACCTGTCAGACTATGCTATCCTATCCCATAGTTTGCTTTATTATAGAATTATTTAATTTAATGTTCTGCCAGTGAGCTTTCCATTGAGTCATATTTAAAGGCAAGATGTTTCCTGTGCGTGTGTTCTTCCTTCTCTATCCCTTTTTCCTTCACTCCTTTATTAGTTTCCATTAAATGCCTATCTTGCTGTATCTTTCTCCTTCCTCTGTCTTCCCACTGATCCAAAGCCCAGTAAAGTCAATGGGAATCTTTCTACTGAGTGCAGCAGACTTTGGATCAGGCCCTTATTTTCCTCTTGGCTATAATGTTTCTGTAGCCCAGAGGTGTGGCCTGCCTTGGAAATTTACAACAAGGGAGAGCCAAACTCTCCCTGGAGCTTGGAACCCTGGAGTACAACACCTGACAGGAAACAGGTAGGAGGGGTCTATAAAAGCCAGGCCTGCCTGCTTAATCAGGGCCTAGCCGCTGAGGAAGAAGGATGCCTCTCCCTTGGTGCCTGAGCCTTTGGATGCACCTGACCTCTAGCTGGAGGGAGAGGCTGCTGGAGCTACCCATGATGTGGGGGCCCTGAGGATCTGCCTGAACCAGATGAGAGGCTGCCAGAGCTGCCTGAGGGCCTGGAGGAGCTACCAACCCCCGGTGAGCCAGAGGGGACACACGGATCCTGGGACTTACAGGAACCACTCTCCGCAGATGACCCCAAACAATTCCCAGACCTGCTGTCAAGCAACAAGGAACCGGGGTACGGCTCAGGAGACCAGGCCCTCAAGGGAGAGGGTGGGAGGAAGTAGCCCAGGAAAGCCGACTACAGTCTGGCTGAGCTTGCGCTTGCTTTGAGTCAGCGTGTTTTGGCTGGAACCCTGCTAACCCAGTGACAGGATATCCCATCACTGACAGGGCCCTGGGCTGGGCCTGCATCCCCCTGCATCCCTTCCTGCCCCAACCTAGGGGTGAATGCCCTTTGAGGGCCAGAGCCTGTCCCTTGCTGCCTGCCACACCCTGCCGAAAGGCCGAGTGTGGACTAGCTACTCACCCTGCTCAGTGCTCAGACTGCTTCCTTTCTGCCTGCCTTGCCCTGCCTAAGGGCCAGGCTTTGGACCATTTCCTTGCCCCTCTGGGGCTAGAGACTGCTTTTTCCCCCTTGCCGGCCTGCCCTGCCAGAGGGCTAGGCCCGAGACTATTGCCTCGCCCTGCTGAAGGCTGTTTCCTGCTGTCGTCCCATCCCTGCTGAGGGCTGAGTCATAGACAGTTTGCTCGCCCTATTAAAGGGCTAGAGACTCTTACCTCTGAGGAGCGACCCGAACCCAAGGTTCACCCTGCTAAGAGCCGGAGGCAGCCCCTTTAATTTGGACTCCCCGAAGGGTGTAGGCACTGGGAGGTGTGACCTCCGTCAGAGATTGACAACGAGGGAGAGCCACCGGCACCGCCCACTACAGGGGATCCTCTGCAGTTTCCTTCTTTCTTTTCTCTCCATTAGCCCACTTCCTTCTATCTAGGTTCTTTTTTGTTTTCATTCTCCCTCTCCCAACGTCCTCATTACTTACACTTACCAATATGAGACCAGCCAACAGACCTGGGTTTCACAAGACGGTCGCGCTTTGACCCAAAGCCACCCTGGTTTAAGGAGAACATTTCCTTCATTCAGGGCCACCCATAGGGAACAGGGCATGTGTGAAAGGGTGGTGTTAGCTACTACAAATAAAGCCCTTTGGAGGTCAGCATCCTGGTCACCTAGACCACCCAGCGCTCCCGGTGTGGTGAGAGTAGAAGGGAGTTAAGTAGCTTGATTGGGGTTGGAAGAGTAGAAGATCACTTACCTCTGTAAGGAGTCTGATGAGCTAATTAGCTCACCAGTTGGAGAATGCAGGGACAAAAGCATAAGTATAAAAGGCTGAGCTGGGGACAGGAAGAGCCCTCCATTCACCTCCGGCTATACTGTGTTTGTATCTGGAGCTTAATAATAAACATATTTGGTGAAGGTACCCCAGTAGATTGTGTGTGCTGTATAATTCACCAGGAGGGCTTAGCCTGGGTTTTGTAGGAGCTGCAGAGGGGACCCATTCACAGGGGGGGAAAAAGAGTTGTTTTTCCTATGCCCCCTACTGGAGAGGGGCCCGAAACTGTGAGGCACTGCAACCTTGTGCACAGAGTCAGTGTCACTAAGGTTTGACCTGGCTTCCCCTCCATCTATGGAGGGGCAGATGGACCAAACCTGAGCAGTGCTGCATCCTGCTTTAGCCACTTGAAATGGTGGAAGGTATGCAGTATACCAGGGCCAGAGAAGGTTCACAGTCCCTGAATGGCTCTACTGTGATCTCAGCTTCAAATTCCTTCCACCAATGAAGAGGTGAGCCCTTGCATTTGTAATCCATTACAGGGCATATCAAAACTTCAGTCAAAGGCAGCTTCTGCTTTGCACCATCTGCAGGGTTTGAACCCAGCACCTTGACCTTCTACTGCTTGAGCTAAAGCGCTAGTTCATAGTTGTTTTTCTCCCCCTCTCATGGCTGCTCTGTGTAAGAAGTTAAGAGTCTCCTACAATCAGCCAGCATGGGTTACATAAGCCAAGCAAGCGGAAAGTCAAAATGTAATTGCACAACATAGATGAGAAGTTATGGATATCGATAAGATGTTGATATTGCTCTAGAAAGAAATGTTCTCTCCTTTCCACCACATACAATATAAAAACTCACATGCTCTCTCAGATCAGGATTAGTGTGTATGTAAGTCAGGCACATACAAAAGCACCTGCTCACTTCTGCATGTGCCCTTTGAAACAAATGTCTGTTGTTATGCTGTCATATCTTCTCAGGGAACATAACTGCTGAAGGGTCAGTGCTGCAAAGTGCTGAGCACGTAGGAGATTTATTCTAACTGCTCTGTGCTGTAACAATAGTGTTCTTCTCTTTCACTATGGGCTTGAGACCTTAGAATGAAACATTGAAACTGAGTCACAAGTAGAAAATGATAGTTTTCATCTAAGCAAAAAGAGCTTTCTCCCCCAAAACAAAGGCTTTTGCTCTTCCTTAAAAAGGATGTACTTGCTCCTATAAATCAATTGACATGAAAGAAGAATTCTCATTAGAGAATTCTCCTGGAGATCTTCCAGGGAAATATCTCAGGACTGAGACAGTGAGAGACAATCTTCATCAGCTACACTTGACTGTCCAGGGAATTGTTTGCCATAAGAACGATAACAAATGCATTTTCTGTCAGTAGGAAGTTCACTGTACAGACATCTTGAAATTTATATCAAGATTTGCTTTATCCCATGGAGGATGCTGTTAATGTTTCCTTACTGAGTTTGGTATTCTTGGATTTCCTGCAGGGCCACCACACAGCTCTCTGCTTCTCAGAGTGGAAGGCAGTGTGATCAAGTGGCTAAAGCTCAGGAAACCTGGGTTCTGTTCCTGACTACATTGCTAACCTGCTGTATAATGCAGGGCAAGTCATTTCTCTGGTGGTTTCCCAAACCGTCCTCTGTCTTCTCTTCTTAGAGAGATGCAAAGGGATTATCTCATACAATGTGTATATGAAGTGCCTTGCATAATCTGGGCCCAATTCCATTATGTGTGTTGTGGCAGGATTTAGGTGCTTCAGTCATGGACTAGGATCCCATTGTACTAGGTGCTGTACAAACCCACAACAAAAAGACAGTCCTTGCCCCAAGGAGTTTACAATGATCAGGGCCTCTGGTTGTTACTGTAATACAGATGATACTGTGTAGACATATGTATTTACCATTAGATTGATTTGCCTCTTGTTCTTATGTAATGTTGTGTTCCTTTTGCTGTCAGCCTTGTGGGCCGCCTCCTTTGGGTTCTGTACTCAATGGTCACGTCTCATCTGTGCTTAGGGTCTGATCCAAAGCCACTGATGATCAGTAGAAAGACTCCTCTTGTTTCAAAGGTCTTTGGATTGGGGTCTTAGATTGTAAACTTTCTGGGGCTGGGATTCTAATTTTGTCTGCATAATGTCCAGTCTAATGAGCCCTGATCCTGACTGTGATGTCCAGAGTTGAGGGAAACCAAAGGAGGAGGGTACAGAAGGGAACAGAGACTTGGGTTGGGGAGGAGGAACCTCTGGAACTCAAAGCAGAAGGGGTAGATTAGGTGGAAGGGCCCTCCGCAGGGCTAGAGGAGGATGAGGCTTCCAGACTCAAGGAGGGGGTACCTCAGTCGTCACAGGATGGGCAGAGGAGGAAGGAAATCTGGGATACAATAGGAGGAAGGGAGGGGGGCTTCCCTCAGGGCTTGAAGAGGTTGGATAAGGTGAGGGGGGCCTCCTAGGTTTCAAGGTGGCCCAGGGATCAGAGAATGGGCAAGAAGGAGCAGGAATGTGGATGTTTTTGGAAGAGCACTGTTGGGGCTCTGTGTGGCTGGGAGTGTTTGGGTTTTGGAGCAGAGAGGCTGCATGTTGGGATGCAGGTTTCCTTTGGGCAGCACCTGTGAGCAGGGGTTGAGCTGTACTAAGGCAGAGCTTCACTAGCAAGTGGGAGAGCCATTGGGGCAATGGAGGAGTAGACCCCTTATGATGTCCTTACAGCCTCTGAGAAGCACATGCTGAGGGAGAAAACATTATTTGGCTCCTCTCAGAGCTTTGTGGTTATCCACTTGCTAGGGGCCAGAGGCTGTTATCCTTATTTAGTCCCACTTCCCGTTTCCTTCAGTGGGACTACCTGCCAGAATTAGCACAACTTGCGGTGAGTGAGGGCTGTGGGATCTGACCGCTGGTGAATAGCAAGGTTCCTGCACCATCTACAGTCAGGGCCTCCACATGGGGGGGAGGAGGAAGAAGGATACATTTTACCAGGGCCTGGGGGGCCCGACCCAGGCTGCAACCCCCATTGCCATGAGGAAAAAATGTCATGGCTCATGAGATTGTATGTATGGGATGACAGAGTGTGGTATGTGTGGGGGAGGGAGCCTGTGTTACAAGTTTGTACTGGGCCCGAAAAAATTATGCTTGGGCCCTGTCTACAGTAAGTGAATAAACAAGCTGTGCGCAGATCAACTCATTAGCAAGCCCAAAGAGGGCAGCTGGAAACGATTTCCATGTGGATGACATTTCCCATGAGCCTTTGCAGTGATGTTTGTTTTCTCCATCACTGCTATGTGGGTCACATACAGACTTCTGCTCCTGAACTGTCAAGATGTTTTTCTATCTGCCAGTCAGACTGCCTCAGTTCTACCTGCTCTGCGCTTCCCTGCCTTGCTTTTGCTCGTGACTGTTAACTCTTCGAGCACATGAGATATGTCACAAGCTGCATTTTTCTCCAAAACCATGTTCACACTATAAGGAGTAAAAGGTTCCTGGATTAGTCTGGAAACTACACATAGGTGAGAGCAAGGAGTGGAACAGAGAAGATCTCTCCTCTTCTACACTAATAGCTTGCCCAACCTCCCTTGTGTGCAGGGGAAGGGAACACACTGCTACATGCCCCTTCAGCAGGTGCAGCATGCACCCCACTGTGCATTTCCCCTGCTGCAGCGGCCAATGCAAGGAGAGGAGGTACAGCTGCACCTGACCTCTTGGGGGCAGAGTGCACCCCAGGGGCACAAAGATGAAGCAGTTCCTTTCCACCAGCATGCACCCTTCTTCCCCTCCCCCGTTGTGCAACTGCTGTTTTTGCTGGTAAAATCTTCAGGAGAAGGGCTATCTCTTATGACTTGTCTAAACAAACACTTAGTTCACAGCAAGCTGGGGTGTAAACCTACTCCTGCCATACAACCAGTGTCCACGTGTACCCTACTGCTCCACACTAGAAGTTCCTCAGTGCACTTTAATATACTCCCATTTTGAGGAGGGTAGATTAAAGTGCACTAGAGAACTGTAGTACACGTCAGCAGGGTCCAGACAGTTGCTTAATGTGTGGCAGGTTAGTATGGAGTAAATTTACACCCCAGCTCACTGCATTACTTTGTGTGCACACACAACACCTAACACAAATGGACCTCAGTCCTGATTGGGGCCTCTAGCCATGCTGTAATGGAAAGGATAATCATCTGTCCTTCACTGTTTAAAGCATCTTAGCCAGCGTGCAGAGGTGGAAGGTGTTTGATCTGTGCTTTAGTTAGAACACTGAATTAGGCTGTTACTTATTTAGATGTATTTACATTGTTCCATCTACTGCTCTAAACCCATTTCTTTTCCATAACACATAAACACAGGGCAGATGGCTGTGCATAATAGGTAGCGCCAGGGATTCAGGAGCCTTCCCCTTCCTGCCCTTTACAGAGGTCAGCCAAGGTCCTAGTCCTTGAGCTCTCTGGTCCAATTCACCCCATGGGGCAGAGTAGGGGCAGCACTAGGTAAATGCCCTGCTCAGGTCTCGGACGTGAATGGAGCATTGCTTTGGAGCTGGCCCTCTGCACTGCTCTGGGCTTGCCCCAATGGGGAGGCATGAGCAAGCCCGGCAAGGTAAGGAGATGATGATGCAGCCTGTCATTTGGCCTGTGCTTATCAAGAGCTTGTCAAGGATCCTGAGCATCTGGTTCCGCTTGTCACTAATAACACAGGTGCTGCAGTCAATCAGGGAAAGGCAGCAGCTCATTTGTTTGTCCTTCCCCTCATCAACCTTGGGAAAAGAACCAGAACAAAAATGAGCAAGCAACAAAACACCCCCTTCAGTTTATCACCAGTCTGTATAACTAGGCCCCGGATAGTACTCACGGGCTAGCCCTGAGCTGAGGTTTCCTCTCTTTCCATACACTGTCCTGTTAATTTTCTGCAGATGGGGACTCAGACCCTAATAACCACTGGTAACCAGCTCCTAGTTCCTAGGTGCATACAATTGGCTATGACCATCCAGACCCGTACATGAAAAACAAACAAAACCCAGACAGTCTCTTAAAGCACCTACTTCTGCCCTGTTGTAGACCTCTAAGAATTCTGGCTGACTCAGCTAAATTCCCACACTGGCGTCTTCCACTGATCCTCAGACTCTTCCTTCTCCCATTTGCTCAGTGAGTGCACCTGTTCAATGAACCCAGAGGAGCAGAAACCTGGCAATGGCTTCTGAAGAGGCACAACATTACTATAAAGTTTGCCCTGAACTTTTATTTTTGTGGTGCTATTTTTTTTTTAAAGCATTCTGACCAGAATATAGATCTTGGCGGTGAGAGAATGGATGCTTAGGTATGAAAATGTAGCATTTTTTCCTGTAATTCATCTTTATTGTAGGAAAAGAGAGAAAATGAGCACTTTGGTTCTGATATGTAATGTAATGTTTAAATTATTGATATCCAGGAGATAGAGCTACTGTTGGGATGACAGTGCAGCTTTCCCTTTTATTCTTCAATTTGCTTATGCCTGTGGCAGATTGTATTGTGAAGATAAAGGACTTGGGGATGAATAAGGCAAACAGTGGGCAGGCAACCAACAGAAGCAATGGCCCCCTTTGGTTCAGGATTGCTGTCTCGCTTTCACTCAGCCTGGGGTGTATAATGAAGTAATCCTACAGGGATAGAAAAAGGACCCTCCCTTCCTAATCTATACACTGTCTTGTCATGTGGGGTATGTCTACACTGCAATTAAAAACCCATGGCTGGACTATGCCAGCTGACTCGGGCTTGTGGGACTCCAGCTAAGGGGCTGTTTAATTGCAGTGTAGATGTTATTTCATGCTCGACCTGAGAAACCTTTCCAATGGAAACTTTGTTGCAACCAGCATGTTCCTATGAAAAATGTCTTGTGCAAATTTCCTTTGACCAGCTCCATCCCTGAAGGAAGAGGGTGTGGCTGGAGTGTCCTTGCAAACCGGCGCTACTGGAATGGCCTCCGAAGGCTACTGGCAGTTGTTGTAGTGTAGAGCAGCAGTTGGACTGCTCTAATTTGCACCTGGAGACCAGCCCGGCAGTGGCTGAGGCCTGAAGGGTTGATTAAAGCCATCTTTTCCTCTCCTTCTTCTCAGATACTAACTGTCAGACCTGGCCCTTTGCTTTCCCTGTTTAGCAGTCATTCAAAGTCCAGTCATCTCCTCCTTCCCAATCCCTTTCAGTAGCAAAGTAGGAATCAGATTGGACTGGACTCTGGAGGTGGCTCTGAAGTTTCCCTATTTCTTCCCAGCCCAGCGAGGGGGGAGGGAGAGTGGAGGTGCTGGGGGAAGGATCTGCATCTTGTGAGTCCCTAACTGCTATAGGAATTTCCTCCTCCCTTCTCCCTCCATAATGGTGACCAAATCAGCACCATCTCACCAGTTCCTGCTTTGATTAATGTGACACCACTGAGGTGGCATAGAGGGGGAGGCAGCAGCCAGAGGGAACTCTTTGCCAGCACAGCTCCTTCAGTTTTGCCATGTGGACTGGGAATGGCACCAGGAAGCCATGCAGAGGCCTTGACCTCTCTGAATCACCTGAGAACCCAGTGACATTATGCAGCTGTTATCTGTTACAGCTTGTTTTCTGGGTACAGTATTGCACCTGTTAGCGGAGAGAAGTCCCTCACCTTACCCTAGATGCAGCTGCCATTTTGTTTTCAGGGGCAACCTACAACAAAGGGAAGAAACATTCTGTGCTTTCTCATAGAGACCTTGCTTTTGGTTGGTTAATTCTTTTCTCAATATAAAGCAAATGGTATCCTGACTGAAAGTATATGGTTGCTCTTTGTTTGTGGAAAAAACCATGAAATCCCTCCCATTCCCTGCTGTGGAGTAGGAGTTAAATGGCAGCTGTCAGGGAGGGAGACAAAAGCTTTCTGTTGTGAGGATAGTAAATTAGCTACAGCTATTTCAGAAAAGGTGCTGAAAAATCAGGTTGGAATGCAGGTGTGGGTGTATACATAAAAGAGGTTGAGAGAGTGTCAATATTCTATTAGTTATTTAACATTTTAGAGTGTAGTTTACCTTTCAGCATCATCAGATGACTGAAACCTTAGGAGTCAAATATATGATGGGTTCAACAGATTACCTTACTGTAACAAAATACTGTTGGGATTGTTAGACTATAAGTGAAACCACAACTAAACATGACAGCTGCTCCATTGTTATACTGTCTAGTTTTAGACTTTCTTATACTATCATTAAAAGGTTACAATTGATCTGCAGCAGTGAGTAATTGCTATGATCCCATCATCTTAACAGCAAACAATGGGGTAGTCAAAATCCAGGACCTCCACAGTACACTGCCTATTGTGCATTTCTTCATGTATATTTCCATGTGCTAATGCATATAAAGGCTCTGTCATGAGGTGCTAGCGCACCAAATCACAGCAAGTGGAGGCATGCTCACGGCAATATTCATGCAGCTATGTGAGCAGTCCAGTCACACATCCCATATACCAGTTCCCCCTTTAAAGTGCTGCCTGTGTCTTCCTGCACTTTTGCCAGTTGTTGCAGTCAGCTCTGTTCCACTGCATCTGGCATGTAATGGACAAAGAAGCCTGCCTTGAAACTGTAACTTCTTGTTTCTGACACCAATATGAGGACTCCCAAAAACTGAATGATTCTAGAAGACATAAACAAAATGAGTAGTAACTTCTTTCCAGTTTATAACATCCAGTACTTCAGTCTGGTTAAACATTTATTTGATCCTCGGTAAATAAGTTGCATTATCAAACACAAAATTGTTTGTGTGGGCAAAGGTAAAATATGTGCCTAAAATGAAGGATGTTTGTTGTAATGAGAGACAGTTAAGAGGTACAGGTTTTTTACCTATTTTGCTGCTCTTTTTCTGGTGAGAACTATCTGTATTTTGCCAAGAAAACCAGATGCTAACTGGGAAATCTAGCCACAGGCAGCAGGTGCAATTAATCACCAGTGTCCATGACTAGTGACTCAAAACACAAGGCTTTTAGTGATTAGTGCATTTTTATGTAATGTTCCTTTTTTTTCCCCACTTTTTTTGATGACAAAGTCGGACAATTGTTGGACTGAAAACTATTGCGTTTAGATTTCTCTTATGTTAAATGTGTCACTGAAGCAGCAAAGTGCTTTTTATGTCCCTCCATTGCCCAAGGCATTTCTTAAAACCTCTCTTCATGAGCTAGTTTTCCCCATGTATGAGCACAGCTACTGGTTTTTAACAACATTTTGATGTTTTTTTTCTCTTAGATGAAAGAGACCTAGGCTGTGAATATTATTGGTTCTAAAAATCCTCATTCATATTAACTCATATAATCATTGAGATCAGAAACAGAAAAGACTTTGTGGATCACTTAGTTCATCCTCTTGCCATTACTGGACTGTCTAGTGCGTATACAGTGCTTTGCCCAGTTTAAAATGACTGGAATGATGTCGTTTCAAACAGTTCTCTTAAAATAATTCCATGCTCTCATTTTGACCTGAATAATAGGAAAAAATGTTCTAAACTTCTTAACTAATTATTATGATCTCTAGCTGTACTGTTTGTCGCACTTTAAGCCATTATCAGCACTTATACTTTTTCAAATTCACCTAACAGTACCACCCAGATAAGTAACTGCTACAATTTTTGCTTTTGTTGTGCTGCACCTTTATCTTTACGAACTCTCCCTAGGGGCAGAGTTCAGCAGTCATTTTGCTCTCATGGACTGCAGGATGGGAGATGTACAATGGGGATAGTCTCAAAAGAACTTAAGCACCTAACTACCAGAATCAGCCCCCAGCCCCACTCAGCGGCTACTGAACCCTATAGGCACCTAACCCCAATCGGCACCTACATTTTTGCAGTAAAAGTTCCGTAGGTCCCTGTGTTTCTGCTTCTGAGCATAAGCATTGCAGCTCCTCGGTGATGCATAACCAGGTGAATACAGATGTTCCTCCATCTAACTGACCTGCAGGGTCCATCTGGTAAGTGTACTCACAGCTTGCCTACTGGATCAGGCCCCTGTAGGCAAACTTACAAAAAATGGCTGGGGGGCCTGGAACTGGAGGTCTCCTGCATCCCATGTGTGTACCTTAACCACTAGGTTAAAAGTTGAGGAAGGTCTTCATCATCCTCCATGTCTTGCAAAAATGGCATAGGTGTCTAACTCCAAGAAAGGGTTTGTTTGCAGCTGAGAATCACAAGCAGGAATGAGGTGCCTCCCTGTAGCCCGGACTGAGGCACCAAACTCCCTTAGAGGGGCAGGACTTAGGACACAGACTTCTCCTCAACACGTCCCATTGGCTAGCTTAGGAGAAGGGTGGCCTAGAAAGCTGGCTTTTGTGAATCCCATTCTGAGGCACCATGTCTCCCCATTGATTGTATAGGGCACCTAGGTACCTATCTCAGTCACTGCGAATCCCAGTGGTTTTTAGAGATTCCTAAAAGTTAGGTGTGTTGATGCCACACCTAAACGTCTTTGTGAATCTAGCCTTGATTGCTTTCTCCAGACTTCACTTCTGGTTTTGTTCTCTTGGAACAAGACAGGCTAATTAAAAGCATCTAGTTTTGTTCTTTTTATGTAATTGACTACAAGTTAGGATATGTCTGAACTGCAAAAAATCCCACAGCAGTTAGTCACAGAGCCTGGGTCAACTGACCTGGGTACACACTAGGCGCTAAAAATAGCAGTGTAGATATTTGGGCTCAGACCCGGGCCGGAGCCCAAGCTTTGAAACCTGGGGATGGGGGAAGGGTCTCGAAGCCCAAGCTCCAAGACCATGCCCACTTGCCAGGTTGTAGCCCAACCATCTACACTGCTGCTTTTAGCTCCCTAGCACAAGTCTGAGTCAGTTAACCTGGGCTCTAAGACTCTGCTGTGGTTCTTTCTTGCAGTGTAGTGGTACTTTTAGTGTTTGTCCTGCTCTCTGCCCCCTACAGATATCCCTTTAGCTGTCATTTGGCCATATATTTAGATCTCTTGAACCTCCCAATTCTACTCCTCCAGATCTATAGTCAAATCAGTTGAGTCTTTAAGTTCCTTTCACTTTGCTGGTATCTTGGTGCCACAGGAAAGTGACTCTTGCCTCTCTGCAACAAGATGTGGAGCCTCTGCATGTACATCCCGAAGTCACAGTGTATTTTGTCTGCACCATTTTGAATTACAAACTCATGGCTGTCTGATAGTCAGATGACTCGGATCTCTCAAGTCAGTGGGGTAGTGGGGGGGGGAGAGTCAGTGCACAATCTGGCTCTAAGCACCTCCTATTAAATATGTCTTTGGAACTTTCATAGAATTTTTTTTTAAATCAGAACTGAAATTTTGACTCGGGTATGGCATTGACTGTAGTGTCTTGTAGGGCCAGAATATAAACAATTTAATTAGTCATCTGGTACTCAATCCTCATGAAAATGTTTTGTTTTTGATGGGAAAATATCATACTACTCAAGCTTAGGTCAGCACAATCTTTACTCTTCGTATATTTTCCAGCTTCCATAAAACAGCAAAATTCCTATGGACAGTCAGCACCTCTACTGTCCCGTTATATGGATTAGGGCCAGTTTAACTGGTAAAACTGTTCACCTGGCTCAATTCTCATTCTGCAAACTGATGGAGCTCAGGTGTATTACAGAAGTCCCTTCATGGACTGGTGCAGGGAGAGGGTTTGCTTGATACAGTGTGTTCCTGGCTGACCAATGCATGGAACAGTACGTGCATCAGGCTTGCAACAGATGAGGCCATTGGTTCAAAATTTCAACCAATTGATAAAATGTTGTGATTGCAACAGCTGGTGATGGGAGTGGGGAAGGAAGAGTTTGCAAGGTTTTATCCCATTACAAGAGGCATCTCTATCTTCATCTGATCAACATGCAAAATCATGCTCTGAAGTGTCCCTAAACTCTGTTTGCAAGAAGCTGGGAATGGGCGACAGGATGGATCACTTGATGATTACCTGTTCTGTTAATTCCCTCTGAAACACCTGGCATTGGCCACTGTCAGAAGACGGGATGCTGGGCTAGATGGACCATTGGTCTGACCCAGTATGGCCACTCTTATGTTCTTAATACAGATCCGGGCTGAGAACAGTGATAGATGGAGAATCCAGTTGGAGAATCCAGTTTCTGAAGGAAAACAAAATATTAGATATGGTAATGTTGGAAAACTCTACCTCAGAGCAACATATTGCTAAGAAGAAGTGATCCGTCACTGAGAGTAAAATATTTTTCAGGGGTGTGTGTGTCTCACCTCCCATGGCTCAGCTGCAATAGACAGGAGACTGTTGAAGTGGTCACGTAGTGGTCTAAGTATTCCCAGTGTTTACAGAACAATATCGTTCAACAATTAAATACTGTCTTTGTTAGGTACCTGATATTGCTCTTGGGTGTTCACTTGAGACAGGCATCAGTGTGGCTTATTTATGGGACTGAAGGGATAATTTTCAAACTTGGGTCTCTAAACCCATATTTAGATGCCTAAATAAGTAGCCTGGTTTCTCAGGTGTGAGCACCCAGCATCTCCCACTGACAGAAGTGGCAGCAGTGGGTGCTTAGTGCCTCAAATCAGGCTATTTAGGTGTGTAATTTTACATATAAGTTTGAAAATTTTGGCCTAGCACGATCAATCGCTTCTAGCCCCCACATCCTCTAAAGCCTGGAAAAATAAAAAATAGACAGACCTTGCATTGTACCCCCAAGTCAACAGCCTTAGGTCTCTACATTTCCTTTGATACTAACTGGCACTGCTGTTAGGCTGGAAGCATTATTGGAGGAGTGCTTTCTGCCACTACCTCATGTGAAGAAGGACTCTTTCAGTGAGGTAAAGCTGGTTTTCATCCTGATCTCTACTGGAGGGGAGTTTCACAGTCTAGGACCTCCCAATGAGTAGGTGCCTTCTGTGGGTTTCACCTTGGGGTTGTCAAATGGTATCCTGTTTGACTATAGCCCCTGCAGTGGTAAACAGAGGGACAGGCAATCCGAGATGGCTTGGGCCCAGTCCAGTGGGGTTTCTAAAGATCAGGATCTGATCCTACAATGGATACGGTGCCAGTCAGGAGTGTTTCACTAGCAGTAAGTGATCAGGCACAGTTGTAGGAAATAAATCTTTATTTGCTATGGTTTAGTTGGGGTTGGTCCTGCTTTGAGCAGGGGGTTGGACTAGATGACCTCCTGAGGTCCCTTCCAACCCTAACCATCTATGATTCTATGAACTATGGCCCATAGCCACATTATACACTGAGGTCCTGGAGTTCTGTGTGCCAGCAGCATGGGACTAGCTTACATTCCTGAGCCTCCTGGTGCCATGACAAACTTAGTCCCTTCAGAAACCTGACCTTGTTTCTCCATTTCCACTCATCATACTACAGGGGAGCATGAGCTATGCACTTTCTTCCGTCTCTCACTTAGGAGGTGGGCTGCTGCAAAATGAGGCAGTAATCATTTCCATGTGGCTTTCACTGTCAGTCCCAAGTAGAGTGCATCTGGAGACACCCAGGCTGGTAGTGACAATTGCATGGAGCACAGTGACAATGTGTTCTTTCCTCTTCGAAGAGCGCCGCCTCCTTTTATGGGGTCCATATCATCCCTTGGCATCCCTTGAGAGATGATTGAATCCTGCAGCACTCCAGAAATGGAGCTCTCAGAGCAGGGAAAAAGCTATTTATTATGGCCATCTTCCGGAGGTTTGTTCCTTATATACATTCTCCATTGGTTTGTCCTGCACAATTTTAAATAACAAAAGCAATGAGGATTCTACCTTTTCCCTTAGACTCTCCCATTAGACTGTAAGCTCCTTGAGACATAGACTGTGTCTTTGTGCTGCCGTTGTACAGTGCCTTCCACAATGGCATCCTGGACCATGACTGGGGCTCCTAGGTTGTTAATTATTTGTATTACTTAGTGCCTAACCGATTTCACTATTGGAAACTTTTCCTGATACTCAGGTTACTTTCCTCTATGTTTTAGTTTCATCCCATTACTCCCCTTCACCTCCTACACTGCAGTGTGTTTTGCAGCACCTATTCCGTGAAGAGACATACGTCTCAGCAATCTGTTTGTGAGTTTCTTAGAAGGTTGGTGTTGAGAAGAGAAGCCACTAAAAAGGCTCACAGCTATTGAGCTGACCATTCCCCTCATGTAGCAGGGGTGTGGAGGAGGAGCAGTTGGTTTAGGCCAGTGGCACCTGCAGCCCTATGCAGGTTTCACATGGTATGTACCATTGGCAGGGCCACCCAGAAGGGGGGAAAAAGGGGCAATATGCCTCAGGAACCCTGTTTTAAGAGGGCCCCCAAACTGAATGGCCTTGTGACTTGGCACTCCAAGTCACAACACCACTCACTGAAATTTGACAGCTCTTCTGTCATGATGGGGGGGGTAGCCAGGCCAAACCGGAGGGGTGCCATGCTAAAAGTAAGAGCGTTTCAGTTGTGCATTCCATGTGAGAAATTTCTGCGGTGCTCTGACTTAAGCAGTTCCATTCAGGGACCCAAGCTTGAGGAGCAGCTGAAGAATGGAGAGAGAGAGAGGGGAGTCCTTTAAAAAGAAGACTGAGAATAACAATTCAGCTCTTTCTTGTGAGTAACTTTAGCTGTGACGTGTAGGTGGGGAGGTTGATTGGCTGTTTTTAGGATGAAATTTGATAGAAGATTTGTGCAGAACTGGAGAGATTTCATCAAAACTTTGCTCTACTGAGGTTTGGGAGTGTTTTTTGGTAACTTTCACATCACAAAAGATTATGAAATGCACCATGATAGAGACCAAAGGGAAAAGATCAAGGCAGAAAAAAGCCAGTTTTCTAATTTAAACTGATGCTTCTAGTAATTGTTTGAAATGAAAAGTTGCTGGATTGCCCTGCATAGGCTGGAGGTTATAGAAAAATTCTAGTTGCGAAAGTGATGTACAGGATGTAAATCCTTCTAGTGCATTTTTATAGACTTTCTGGGCTTTTACACCAGTGTTACCAACTAACTCCATTACTTTCCATGGAGCGTCTTCTGATTTCCGTTAGTATAAGGGAGATGAGGATCAGGTCCTCAGGGTATGTCTACACTGCAACTAAGCCCAGGGTTAGTAAAACTTGATTTAGCAGACCCTGGGTTTGCTGAGCATCTACTCATTCGTAACCCCAGGCTAGGAATTGTTCAACACTGGGTCCCAGCTGAGGCTCTAGTGTCTACACTGCATTATGCAGGCCCAATTCCAACCACTCATATCCCAGGCTTCCCAAACTGTGGCCACTCTACCCCTTTGGTGGTGATGCAGTGTGGGAAAACTTGACTGTCCAGCGGACAAAGAAATTCGGCCTGGGGGATTGAGGACTACTTTTGCTGACTCCCAGAGCATGAGTCTAGTGGGACTGCTATTTACACTGCTAAGCAATAGGGCTTGAACCCTGGGTCCCGGCTTGACTCAGGCTCAGACCCTCTACTCCCATAGATCCAGGGACCCTGGGTCCAAGACTTAGGGTAGGGCTATCTGTGTGTAAAAGGAAGAGTGGATAGGCTTGAGCCGGAGTTGGAACTCGGGGCTTACACTGCAGTGTATCCTCCAACACCCATAGCTGATTCAGGCTCATGAGGCTTGGGTTGTGGAGCTATAAAATTGTAGTGTAGACATTTGGGCTTGGGCTGGAGCCTGGGCTCTGAGACTCCTGTGGAGGGGAGGGTCCCAGGGCTGAATAATATACTGCAAACAAACATATTAGTTTCTCATCAGCTTCCTTTCACTGTCCCCTCCTCAAGCTAGGATGTGAACTTTGTTTTGCTTGTGATCTTTCAGGTATCATGAGTCTTACTGAAGGAAAATGTATTTGCCTTTGGACCACTGTGGTTCTAAATCTGCTATTGTGACAGTTTGGGAAATCGGTCTATGTAAAACTTGTGAATTCTGATTGATTTTACAAACTGTATCATTATGCTTCAATGTATATTGAATCAGCCAGTCATTTGCTAACGGACTGTGGCGTGTACTGCACAGACCCAACATAGAAAGCTGTTACAGGAACATCAAGACTCATTATGAGCATAAATTTGATCTTGTTAATATTACTGAAACCTGGCAGGATGATTCGCACAATTGGAATGTTAAAATCAATGGTTATTACCTGTATAGGAAGGATCAAAGTAGAGTGGCACGCTATGTCAAAAATGGCATTACTTGTTTCCGAGTCACTGATCTTGAATGCTGATGGATCAAAGTCCTAACAGATAAAGCACAAGATGGGTATTAGCTGGTATCTGATAAAGACCAGCACATCACACTAGAGAACAGGATGATCATCTCCTTATGCATCTATCTATATATAATGTATAGGAAAAAAGACTGCATGCTCATGGGGGTCTTCAACTGGAGTGACATGCTGGAGGTCTCATGCTGCCAATACTAAAACATCCTTGGAATTTCTAAACATTATAGATGCTTATTTCCTATCTCAAAAAATGTTGTAGCCAGCACTGGGGAATTCTTTATTATACTTTGTTTTAACAGATAAAGAGGAATTGCTCACAGAACTAAACATTAATGGTAGCTTAGGTAGAAGTGATCATGGCTTGATCACATTTATAATCAATTTTGAATGAAGTCCAAACCAGTAATATATTTACTTGGTGCTTTTAATAGAACCAGTTTTGTAAAGCTGTAAACAATTATGAGCCAAATCAGCTGGGAGGAAGAATTTAATCAAAATATGTGAACGTTAATTGGGAATCATTTAAGAACACCTTACTAGATGCCCAAAAAGCCACAATTGAGGAATAAGGCCATACTAGTTTTTAAAAAGATCTGGTTTAGAGAAGAAGTGAAGGGAACTATAAAATAATATATAACAAATGCAATGAAGGGGCAGTTGATAGTAATGAATGTAAATCCAAAGTTATCAATTTTAGAAAATTGATAAGGGAAGCAAAGTGACACAAGGAGAAATCTATAGTCAACAGAGTTAAGGAGAATAGGGAGGTTTTTGTTTTTGTTTTTTAAATATTAGGAACAAAAAGAATCCTGACTAGATGATTTTACCATTTCCATCTAGAAATGGATGAGTATCAGTAATAATCCAGAAAACACCAACGTATTCAATAAATATTTCTGTTCTGTGTTGGGGTGAAGGGAACAGAAGATATACTCTCATATATGGTGATAACACTCTCTTTCCCATTCCACTAGTAACTCCGGAGGATGTTAAACAGAAGCTACTAAAGTTAGACAGCTGGACCTACTGATTTAAAAATAACTTGAATCCAAGAGTTTTATAAAAGCTGGCTGAGGAGCTTGCTGTACTGTTAATGTTGTTTTTCAATAGGTCTTGGAGGACTGGGAAGTTCCAGAAGACTGAAAGAAAGATTGTTGTGCAAGTTTTTTGAAAGGGTATATGGATGAACCAGCTTGATATAGGCTGTCAACCTGACATCGATCCTGGGCAAGATAATCAAGTGAATAATATGTGATTTGATTAATCATCAAGTATTGAAGCAGGTCAGTGGAATTAATGCAAATCAAAGTGGGTTTATGGAAAATAGATCATGTCAAACCAACTTGATACCTCTTTGGTGAGATTACAAATCTGGTTGATTAAAAATAAGATGTCATCTGTCAAACTCAATGGGTGATTCCCTTAGGTCACTTATTGTGAGTCCTGAGAAGAGGTAATAGTGTTACTTAGACTTGTGTAAAGTGTTTGACTTGGCACCGCACAACATTTTGATTAAAAAACTAGAATGACATAACATTAACATGGCACACATTAAATGGATAAAAAACTGGCTAATAGATATCAAAATGTAATTGTAAATTGGGAATCCTCATTAAGCATATGTATTTCTAGAGGGATCCCACAGGGATTGGTGCTTGGTCCTATGTTTAACATTTTTATCAGTGATCTGGAAAAAAACATTAAATCATCACTGACAAAATTTGCAGATGACATGAAAGTTGGGGGAGTGGTAAAATAATGAAGAGGACCGGTCACTGATTCAGACCAATCTGGACTGGTTGGTAAACAAGGCACAAATAAACACTACACATTTTAATATGGCTAAATGTATCCATCTAGGAACAAAAAATGTAGGCCATACTTACATGATGGGGAAACTCTCTCCTGTTAATCAGCTGAATGTGAATTTCCACTGTCACACTGTGGCCAAAAGAGCCAACGTGATCCCAGGATGCATAAACGGGAATCTTGAGGGAATAAAGAGTTTATTCTATCTCTGTAGTTCTCACTAGTGGCAACCACTGCTACTGTGTCCAGTTCTGGTACCCACAATTCAAGAAGGATGTTGATAAATTGGAGAGGGTTTAAAGAAAAGCCACAAGGATTAGAAAACCTGTCTTATAGTGATAGATTCAAAGAGCTCAGTCTATTTAGCTTAACAAAGAGAAGGTTAAGGAGTAACTTGATTAGAGTCTGTAAATACTTACTTCAGGAACAAATATTTAATAATGGGATCTTCAGTCTAGAAGAGAAAGGTGTAACATGATTCAATGGCTGGAAGCTGAGGTAGATAAATTCAGATTGAAAATAATGTGTACATTTTTAACAGTGAGTAAATAACCATTGGAACAATTTACCAAGGGTTGTGTTGGAGTTTTCATCACTGACAATTTTAAAATAAAGATTGGATTTTTTTTTCCCTAAAAGATCTGCTCATGCAATTGTTTTGAGGAAGTTCTATTGGCTGTGTTTATACAGGAAACCAGAATGGTCTTTTCAGGGCTTGGAATCTATTAATCATTTGACTAGGTCTATCTTGGCTATACAATGAATTGGCTACAGTTTTTGTTTCCCCCATTTGAACTTTAGGTGAGCAGTAACCAATCAGCAAATCAGTTGTTGGGGGAGAACTTCATCACTGAGGTAGGCTTTGAGGTTGACCATGTGGGTCAGATGACAGGGAACTGGAAAGTTATAAAAAGACAAGGTCTGCTGTCAGAGGCACTCTCTTACAAAACAGACCAAGAAAGCAGGAGTGTGCAGGAGGAAGGAAGGCAGGTGGAAAGGTGGGTCTTCGGACCCTGAAAGGAATGACCAGCTTCCTCGCCACTTCTCACCCTTGGGGTTTTGGAGTGAGGTTCTTTGCATCCGCTTGTGTTATTTTTACAAGGAACTTTAATTCCCTTCTGCCTTCCCTGTGAGTAAAGTGCATGTGCATTTAGAAATTCCTTTGCAGAATCAGTGTGTCTGACTTATGGTGGTGGTCAGTCCCTGAAGTAGGAAACAGAAAAACAGAGGGTCCATAGTTTCTGTGTTTTTCCCTAATAATATGCAACAGCTACTGGACAGTCTTGGGAGAACTGGCAGGTAGGTTCAGGTCCTAGGCAATTGGATCAGGGGGTCTCCACTGCCAAGAGGGGTATCAGACATGGAGTCTGCACTTGGAGTGTGTTTCTAGAGGCCTGGAGCTCTGTTCAGCCCCACCAAGCCAAGTGTACACGGGACTCAAGATTTGGATCCAGTACAACAACCTGGTGAGTATCCAGCAGTAGGAGCTATGATGCCCTACACCCCATGTTCACTCTTATAGTATAATTATGTATTGTTTAATGCAAAGTATGTCATAATATGTTTCTGTAATGCTCATGACGTACTGAGCATTATTGTTATAGTAATATGTTTGTTGCAATGTCATGTGTATAGTGAAGAGGCTTCGCTATGTAATATTCCCAAAGATGTGTCCTCATGGCTTGAAACATATCCAGGCAAAACTCTCCAGGAGCAGAGGGGCAGTTCATACCTCATCAAAGCTTGTATAGGACAAACCCAGCTCAGCTTTCCAGGAACAAAGGATTGGCCTAGGCATCAACAAAGAACCAGTTGGACTCTCCCTTCCCTTGGCCAGCTTGGAACCACAATGAGGTAATGTTCACTGACTCAGGACATGGATGAGTCCATGCAAGAACATTATTTATCACCTGACCATGAGGGGTGGAGGGGCAAAGATCCAGAAGGGAGAAGGAATATTTTAAAAAGGGGAAACATTTGCCATGCACTCTCTCTCACCTCTATCTACAAATACCATCAAGCAACTGAAATGGTGACCAAAGGGGAGAGCTTGGTGAAGGGAAACCAGCCATCCTTTGGTGAGAATCACTTAAGTTTGTAAAGTTACTGAAAGTGTTAAGCTTAGTTTAGAATGTGTTTTGCTTTTGTTTTCTCTTGACCAAATCTGACTTGCTATGCTGTGACTTATAATCACTTAAAATCCTTCTGTAGTTAATAAATGTGTGTGTTTTATCTACAGCAGTGCTTTTAGTTTGAAGTGGTGTGGGAGATTTCAAGACTGGTGCATATCAATTTTTTTGTTAAATTGATGATATTATATGAGCTTACTTGTTCAGTGGGTAGCACTGAATATTGTAAAACAGCAGTTCCTAGTGTGGTATCTGGGACTGGGGGTATTGCCTGGGGTCATTCTGCTGCATAATCCAAAACATGGCTGGCTAGAAGCACTCACTCGCTCAGTTAGGAGCAACTTACTTGTTGGAGGCTGTGCATGAACAGTCTAGGAGTGGGGCTTCTCACAGCAGAGCAGAGTAAGTTGGACTCCAGGAGCCGGGGGATTGGGATGACACAGCAGTGCACCAGTCCAGATTGCACCAAAGGAATGTCACGGGAGCTCATCAGGATTGCAGCAGCCATGTTTAACTTCACCCTGCATGTATCACTTTAAAATGTAATGTCTTTCTAACCTTGCACAGTTTGATTAAAATGCCATGCCTGGCATACAGGAAATTCGCACGTGGAAGCATAATGTTAGCTGATTAAAGTACAGAGTATTAATTTAAAGAGTAGCCAGCAATGTGTAATCTGGAGACAAAACAAAAACCATCATTCAGCATGGAATAAAATACTAAAAGGACATAAAAAGGCAACAGCAGTGAGTACAGTACAGATCTCCCTCTGACTATGTAATGTACAGTAGTTACACAACCTAGGCTCTGCAGCTGCTTCTCTTATGGCCATAACAGGAGAGTTGAACTTTTTTCTTGGAATCTGGAACAGTATGTGGTCCTCAGTAGAGTCAAATGGAAGCTGCACAACTTCTACCGAAAGCCAGTGTGTGACAGAGACAAATAGGGCCACTCTCCCTGCCCCCACCCCCCAAGAGATATCAAAGTCAAATAAGTAATATCTTGAATTATCAGAGGTCTGTTGAGAAACATCTGCAGAGTGAGACAGAAACAAAATAGCCTAGTATTAAACAAAGGTTCAGAGTTAATCATCAGGCAAATTAAGCCTCTGTATTCAGCAAGACCTGAGTTAGATGACTGAGATACTGACTTGGAGTTGAAGTACTGCAAGAAAAGAATAAAACTGGGTCTTGAAGTGAACTTAGAGTGCGATTTAAAGATGGTGGAAGCAGTTGGGGTTATCACAAACAAGTCTGAAGAGAGAGCTTTGGATGGGGATAGGTGGTCACACTTAGCACAAGCCCCACTAGGGAGAATGATTGGGTGCTTAGAACCAATGGGGAGAGGCCTTTTTCTTCTAGTGGAAAAACATGATTATCTTGAATAGTTGGGAATGTGGTCTAGTGTTCAGAATCAGGAAAGGAAGCTTACGTGCCTCAAGCTGGAATTCAGCTATAATGTCTCTATCTAAGAAAACTGGACCTCTTTGGCCATGCTCACACCCTCTCATGGAGTTGAATCTTCATTGTGAAGCTCTCTGACAGGCTGCAGCCACAACTGTCTTCTGTTTATTTCTGAAGTTGTAAAATACCGGCAGATGATTCAAATGGTTTGTGTGGATGCGGTTTAGGATTACCCATGAGCTTTGTGGGAGATCAATGCCAGGGATCTTCTGTGTCGGGCCTTTTATGATGTAACTTTTCATAAACTCCATTCAGCTTTCCAAGCTTCATCAGGGTTGAAGTTTCATTGTTGAAGGTTAAATGCATGGGTCCAGAAGCGCTTATGCGATTTCAAGCAATGGTGAGGGACGTTTTTAAGGTCCTGGTGGATGAAAAGACATTCGTTTTCCACAAGCCTCTTGAATTCCCAAAGGGATGCAGCATCGTGGCGAATGGATGGGGTAGCAATGTGTGATAGCATCAACAGCCAAGGTGTTGGGGTTGATTTGAGGGTTCCAGTGATGCGATGCATTGCTGATATTCAGCTGAACACTACAAGTCGAATATGGCTACTTCTGGTGCACAGTGCTCGGCTACGGAGTACATGGGGGTCATCACTGATGTCCATAACACTGATACTGATGTCCCCCAGCTTGTGCTTGGTAGTTTCTGGACCAGGTTGACCCTTGTCTTTATCTTGGCAGCTACCTTCCTCAGATTGTCATGGAAGGTTAGCATGCAATCCAGCTTCCCTCCAAGATAGGTCGGAGTGAGGTCATGTCGCATAGTGTTGCTACAGAAGGTCACTTTCAGGGTGAGCTTATAGTGCACAGGCCCCCGCAGAGTGCTATTTAAGCATCATTATAAAAAAGCTGAACTTGGATATCTAATCATGTGGATGGATGCCTTGCTTCACATTTCACCCTTTTTCTCAGTACTGTATTTGCAGCTGAACTACTGTTTTATTTTATAACACCATAACCTCTCTTTACCACAGGAATGTGTTTTTTTCAGTGTAGCTTTTTATAAACAATTCTGAGTTTAAAAAAAAATGGATCAAAACGTGAATTCAAATAGCTTATTCTCTTGTAGTGAGACTTTTTTCAGGATGCTTAAATGGTATGTAAAAACCTGATTAAACAAATCCCAGAGGGCTTTTAGTCTTTGCATGCCAGTCTCTCTGGAAACTAATTATAGAAATGTAGGGCTGGAAGGGACCTCAAGAGTGTACTGTAGTTAAAAACTGGAAAAGTTGCAAGCTGTGGCTTTAATCCTGGTCCTGCTTGCAGGGTAGGGGACTTTGTAGGACAGTGTGTGATGTGAGCCTAGCAGTCAGTTTACAGCCAGCTAGCATAAGGTGGAGTGGGTGGTACCTCCTCTGTTTTAGGGAACCTCTTCTGCGGTTTCCTAGGTGTTCTGAATTCTAAGAAATAAAGTTACTTTGCAACCTTCCAGGAAGAGTATTTTGTTTTTATCTAATCTCTCTGTTTGTGTGCTGTGAAACATAACAGAAGTCATCTAGTCCATCCCCGGCCCGGAGGCAGGATTAAGTATACAGTATAATTTTTACTAAGACACAACTTCCATTAACATCTGAGGCAATTTTGCTTGAATAAGAGCTGGAGAAATGAGCCCCAGGAATGAGACAATAAAATCCTTCAGTGGCAATATGGCTACTTTACCCAATAACACACCCAAAGTAGACTGCATGGATTGCTTCAACTTCTTCTGCAGAGTGCTGAAACATTTATAGAGGGGATTTCATCTTCTAGTCACATAACATCAAACAACTTTCTCCATCAATAGTGTAAATGCAAAGTTTTAACAGCACAGCAAGCTTAGGGACTCTGGCTGTAATAACAGGTTATTATATTTCTGACAGTCAATGCATTGTCTAGGAATGCAAGAAAGCCCAGTCTTCAGTCACTTATGTAGACAGCACCTGCAATATGGAGAAGGCTATCAGGGAACATCGTTGAGACTAAATGCACTGTTAAAATAACAACCAATAATTTCAGGCCCTGTCAGCCCCATCATTATGTGGGACATCTTCTCTCATACTTCATTTTTGCCAAAGTGCTACAATTTCCTGACACCAGGAATTACTTGATGAGAAACACAGTGGAGACTTGGTCACCAATGCAGTCATAAAAGCTATTGGGTGCAATGTATGAGCCTAAGCTTGTAATGAACTGAGCACCATCTAAAAATTGCTGAGTGCCTTCCACTGTCTTCAATGGAATATGAAGGCTCTCAGCCGAACTGCCACGAGGAGAATCTGCCCACAGCAGTGATATGTGCCTTTGCTTTTTGAATGCACTCACGGGCCAGACTGACTATTGTCTCAGAATTGTAGGCCCTGTGGGATAACAATAATGGCTGCAAGAGTTTTTCAAATCACAGCAAATGACAATGTGGTTTGACATACTTTTCTACAATTTATGTGTGTTGTATTAGCACCCCAAAGTCTGTAACTGGGGCTGGTGGTGCCAGGTACCATCCACACACACAAGGAGAGACAGGCCCTGTTCTGAACACCATGCAATTTAAATAGACACAGAATGGGAGAGGAAACAGGTGAAGTGATTTGCCCAGGTCACACACTGTCAGTAGCAGAATCAGTGATAAGACCCAGGTTTCTTCTTTGAGCAGTGTCCCTACGGCTGCTCCATTCCCGGTGTGCTAGCACGCTCTGTGCCTTTGATTGCAGATTTCTCATCAGTCTCCGTTCCACCTACACATGCTGCTAATCAGTCTCGTGCCCCATGTTGATATATAGCACTGTGCAGGCAAACAGCCCTCAATTCCATCTCAATCGCCTCAGCCTGAGATAAAACTCTGGCAGTTGCCCTGTTGAGATTTCTTAAACTTTATCCTCTTATCCTTGTAGCCCTTCTGCCAGTCGCAGTCGGCAGCAACAAGGGCTGGGTTCAATATCTAGGCGTTCCTTTTCGACACAAAACCAGCTCAAGCCTCCACCCAGTAACCAGGGACAATTACACACCACCCCTTGGGTGCCTCTAGAAGCAATACTTCCCCTCTTGCAAGCACAGTGACTGAATGTAGACAAGAAACTTGTAATGAAAGAGGGAAAGTAACCCGGCATTGCCTTGGGAAAACATCACAAGCAGTATTCACACACACAAAACCAGGAGCAAAACACCCACCCCAGAGCATATTGGGCAGTCTCCATTCGCCTCGGGTTCTTAAGTCCAGCAACCAGAAGTTCCTTTAAGGTGCCTCTCCCCACAGAGCACCCTGCTCACAGTTGTCCTTAGTCAGTGCGGACCCAGAGGTGCAGCTGCAGAGTTCACCTCATACCCTGCTTGGGGAGGGATGGGTGAAAGAAGGCCCTTTGCTTGCTCCACTCTCCGGCCGCCCTGCCAGCTGCTTCCTGCTCCGCTGGCCACCCTGCCAGGCATCACCGATGCACACCATCACCTTCTTCTGCCACGTGCTTCACTACTGTGACTTCAGCTGGTCTGTCCCTTGATGTTCCACCCAGTTCACCGGGATTGCCAGCTCTCAGTGATTTTCAGCTCTTAGTGGGGAACTTCATTGCTGAAGCAGGCTGGGCAGAAAATGCTGTCCTACAAGTGATTTCAGCTCTAGTGATCACTTAACAAAACAAAAGATACCCAATGGAGCCTTAATTAGCTCTATCTTTGAATAGTAGGGAGATGCTGATTAAACCATACTTAGGACTCTTGCAACACCTCCTGGCAGAGACCCCTGTCCCCACCCCCTCTACCTTTCACAGGGTCTGGCCTCCAAGCCCCTTCCTTAGTGAGTTTAGTTCAGTTGAGGGAGCCCCTCAATCAGGATGGGCTGAGCATAGTTCTGCTGCCCTTCACTCAGATAACAAGGATGATTTACATTTCATAACTCCTGAATTCAAGTGAAGCGAATTTGTAAAACAATTTGTAACCTAGCACCAGCCAAAGTTGATTAGTTTGGCAACACAGCTCTGTCTGCTGGGTACCTGCACAGAATGAGTGTGCTCATGTAAATAAAGTTTGGTCCTGATCCCTTTTCCCCTCCCCAGCTAGCTTGGCAGGGAAGAGTTCATTCAGAAGCTGCTTCCACCCTAATAGTTAGTCATAGTGGACCTTAGTTTAATTAGTTAGTAAGTAGTAATAGTAGTGTAGCTTCTTGGTTTAAAAAAAAATTTGTTTATTCATCTCTTATTTTATTTAGATAAATACTAGTTAGTTAGTTCTGACTGGGAGCTTATGCCTGGTTCTCCCAGCTTCAATTGTTGTCGTGCCAGTAGGCGATCCCAGTAAGTGATGGGCACTCCTGCTACATCGTCGCCTGAGGGAATCGCATGTTGCCCAGAAGTGCAGTTTTTTTTCTGGCACTGAAATCAAGAGCCACCTCATAATGGAGAGTTCTCCATAGCTGGCTTCTGACCCAGGCCAAGAGAGACTCTTCATCCCGCCTGCATGCACTGGTCTCTGAGCAAATCTGCTGCCTCCATATTGGAGCTCCCCACCTCTGGGGCACCTAAAAAGAAGACACGGGATTCCTCTCATAAGTCCTCAAAGGAATGTGCCTCTCGCTCACCAATATACCTCTAAAAAGCCAATGTCATTGATGTCTTCAGCCACCATTTGCTCTCCAGTCAGGTACCCACAAGGCTTCTGGTTTCTCAGTTGTCTAGGGCATGCCTAGACTGAAAGATGACAAAGCCTCAAGCCTAGAGAGGTCATTGATATTGTTAGTGGACAGAGGCAGCCGGAAGAGCTCTTCCTCTGAACCAAATAAATTCACTCGGGTGCCAATCGCACTTCCCGCAGAGAGCCCAAGACCTACGGTGCAGTCAGTGCCCTCGGCTATGATCATAAAGGTGCAGAATACAGGCTCTGTCCCGATGACACTCAGTACTGCAGGAGTTGTTTTCCCCAGGACCTGGCTGTATCTGAGACTCCTGATTCTCTGCTGCTTGGCTCCAACATGCTGTCAGTACCAAAAACATCAAGGTCACCTGAAGTTCACTCAGTACTGATGGTGTCACATCAGATCTCTCCCGGCGGAGACTGACTAACACACGTCTGTGGGCCAAACAGACACTGCTATGAGAAATCTCCAATCAAAGCTACAGCAGGAACTAGTGCACCTGGAGTGGCACTCCTGTAGAGACACATCTTGAAGACCCACAGGTACTGCATGGGGTGAGTAACCAATTCTTGTGTCCCAGTCCATTATCCTCTCCACTAGATCACACTGCTGCCCCTAATTTAGCTGCCAAAGCACTAAGACTAAGCAATGATTAGACATCTGGTGTGCTGTGACTATTGCTTATCATGCTAAACTGTTCCATCTCCTTGTTAATTTGTACGCCCCTCTGTCTGTTGTAACTACATGCTGTCTCATGACTTGTCCCCAGATTTTAATCTGTTCTGGGCAGGGACTATTTTCTTGTTACATGTATGTACAGCACCTAGCACAATGGAGTCCTGATCCATGACTGGGACCCTTGAGCATGCCACACTACAAATAATAATAAAGATTTGATTCTTTTAAATTATTATCTTTCCAGTGGAGGGAGGAAGGAGGTCAGCTGTTCATGACTTCTTTGTGCTCTATGCAGTTTTATTGAAAAAGCCCTGTCTGTAACTTCATTTCTCTCTGTATCATTCCTACCTCGAATATTTTATTTTCAGTTGTTTTTCATTCCATTTTGTTGTTTTGGCTTTGGTTCTACACCCATCTTCTCCACATAAGTTGTGTGTTTGTGTGTTCATTGTTTTGTCTCCATATTGTCTGCCCATCTTCTTTACTTTCTTCTTTATTTCCTGGAATTATGCCCTTCGCCTGTAATTTTTTTCCCCTCCCCCTGCCTTAAGCTTACTACAAAGCCTATTGTCTTTGCCTGTAATGTTTGCTCCAGCATTGCTCTTATCTGTGTGTTTCAGTCTTTATTTCACATTATCCCTTTTCTCTAATTTGTGTTTTTTTTACAATATTTTGTGTGGGTTTTTCCCCATACATTGAGGAATGTTTCAGTCCTGTGCTTGTCACTCTCCATTTTCCCTTCATTCTATTCCATTCAGTGTTTGTCTATTCTTTTTTTCCTGTTTCCAGTATCTTATTACCTGAGGGTTACCTCTTTTCTTATTATAATTAATTCTTTCCATAGGATTTTATTTCATAGTGGTTCCTTTCTGTCCTTTTATGTTGTACTATGTTTCTGAATTTAAGCTTCCATTCCCTTTTCAGTAGCATATTTTTGTTGTCTGTATATTCTCTCACCCACCCACTGCCAGCCTAGCTGCATTTCTTCTCTGTGTCTGATAATATGACTCATGGCTCCTACTTCTTTCTGAAGTTGGGTGTGGGCGGCTTGTTTGTTTTGCTTTTTGCTTCCCATCTGAATTGTTTGCACAGTGATTGTGACAGCTCTTGAGGTGGATTCCTTTGATTATGTATTCACAGCAGTGTAGGCCACGCTCCACAACAGCACTAGGGAGCTGCTCCTGCACCCACCAGAGTCAATGGGAGACTTGCCATTGTTATCAACAGGAGCAGAACTGGGCTTTTAATGCTGTGTCCATTTACTTGTTTCAGCCTGACTGTCACAGAGCTTTGATGAGTGGTAACCACATGGGGTCCCTCACCACTAAGCAAAGCCTAGGTATAAAAAGGCTTTCTTTGCCTGCAAGCAAAATAGTGAAAAAACAGCAGGGCTGATTCTCACCTGGTAAAGTCAATGAAGCTGTGTTGGTTTACATGTGCTGAGGATCTGACGCAGGAGATCTGCTAAGTGATGGTCTCATTCCCCTCTACGTGCTTGAGGGCATTCGCGTGGCTGATCCACTGTAGATAAGTAGAAGTGGCAGATGTCTCTGCTGCTCCTTCACCAGCAGGGGTCCTGCCAGTGTGGATTTTCACTGTGTGACCAATGGTTCCCACACATCCCAATTTGCAGTTCACCCCAGGACTTCTGTATGGGAGTAATGTGTACTTGAAGCCTCCATGCCTTGGTCCAACCCCCCCAGTCCAACTCCCCCCACACAGCAGATACACATCATTTTCATTGCATTAAGCTTTTATGGGCCTGCCTAAGCATTTTCAGTACTGGGATCTAAATCATTATTTTGAAGTCAGAATGTTCCATTTTCTTTCCCTTCCCCAGTATATCATTCTTTTGTGAATGGTGACTGCATAGTTAATCAGCAATTAACTTTCAAAAATCCGAGCCTGGGCTCCTCTTTATATATTTAGTCAGTGTCCTTGTCTTATGTACAGTAATGTGTGGTATTTTCTTAGATTAAACTAATGTTGGTTTTTAACACGTTATACATCTAAAATGTAGTAATTGCAGGACCTTGGAGACACCTGTATGAATAGAAACGGATGGGATGAGCAGCAGAAAGAACACAAGCCGTGGTGAATGAACAGGGAAGCTAAGTAAACTGAGCTCTTGCCACTTAATGTCCTTCAGCTCCTACTGCACTACCATCTAATGGATGTTCTGTGCTTTTTGTGAAAGGTTTGCCAGTTTCAACCCAGTTATGCTGTGGAAAGAGGTGAGAGAAGCAGGAGACACCTCATGGAGGAATGAGAATAAAGAAACTGATGCCCCTGAGCAAGTCTCAACTTCCTTTTAAAAAGAAGTAAGACTGGCACTGAAGCTATAATGATAGAGTATCCCAAAACCATCTCTTTACACACACAGCATTAAGAGACCTCAGCCTGGCAAATGAGGTACAGATAGATCATAGAATCATGGAGTTGGAAGGGAACTCAGGAGGTCATCTAGTCCAACCCCCTGCTCAAAGCAGGACTAACCTCAGCTAAATAATCCCAGCGAGGGTTTTGTCAAGCCACAGCTTAAAATCCTCTAAAGATGGAGATTCCACCACCTCCCTAGGTAACCCATTCCAGTGCTTCACCACCCTCCTAGTGAAAAACTTTTTCCTAATGTCCAACCTAGATCTCCCCCCCCACTGCAACTTGAGACCGTTGCTCCTTGTTCTGTCATCTGCCACCACTGAGAACAGCCTAGCTCCATCCTCCCTGGAACCCCCTTTCAGGTAGTTAAAGGCTGCTATCAAATCTCCCCTCATTCTTCTCTTCTGCAGACTAAACGAGCCTAGTTCCCACAACCTCTCCTCATAAGTCTTGTGCTCCAGCCCCCTAATCATTTTTGTTGCCCTCCGCTGGACTCTCTCCAACTTGTCCACATCCTTTTTGTAGTCGGGGGCCCAAAACTGGACACAATACTCCAAATGCGGCCTCACCAATGCCAAATAGAGGGGAATAATCACTTCCCACGATCTGCAGGCAATGCTCCTACTAATGCAGCCCAATATTCTATTAGCCTTCTTGGCAACCAGGGCACACTGCTGACTCATATCCAGCTTCTTATCCACTGTTACCCCCAGGTCCTTTTCTGCAGAGCTGCTGCCTAGCTCATTGGTCCCCAGTCTGTAGCTGTATATGGGATTCTTCCATCCAAAGTGCAGGACTCTGCACTTGTCCTTGTTGAACCTCATCAGATTTCTTTTGGTCCAATCCTCCAGTTTGTTTAGGTCCTTCTGTGTCCTCTCCCTACCTTCCAGGGTATCTACCACTCCCCCTAGCTTAGTGTCATCTGCAAACTTGCTGAGGGTGCAATCTACCCCATCCTCTAGATCATTAATGAAGATGTTGAACAAAACCGGCCCCAGGACCGACCCCTGGGGAACTCCGCTTGTGACCAGCTGCCAGCTAGACATGGAGTCGTTGATCACTACTCGTTGAGCCCTATGCTCTAGCCAGTTCTCTATCCATTTTATAGTACATTCATCCAACCCATACTTCTTTAACTTGCTGATAAGAATACTGTGAAAGACCATATCAAAAGCTTTGCTAAAGTCAAGGTATATCACGTCCACCGCTTTCCCCACATCCACAGAGCCAGTCACCTCTTCATAGAAAGCAATCAGGTTGGTCAGGCATGACTTTCCCTTGGTGATTCCATGTTGACTGTTCCTGATCACCTTCCTCTCTTCCAAGTGCCTTAAAATGGATTCCTTGAGGACCTGCTCCATGATTTTTCCAGGGATTGAGGTGAGGTGAGGCTGACCGGATCACACAATTCCATCTTTCACGTTTAGATAATTTTGTCCTAGGATTATCTTGGTTGGGTGGATCCTCTAGTGTGGGCCTAATCTAGCTGCATTGTTAAGAATTAATTGCATTAGGTTGCTTAATTCAAAAAGATATACAAACCTGGACTGTTCATAAGTCACTACAGCAATTCTCCTTCTCATTCCAGTTAAGTGTATCACTGAGTTAAAGGCAGTGTAAATCAGTCTGCACCCTAATGCAAAATGTCAGCACACTAAACCAAAATCCCCCTTCTTAGCTATTCCGTGTTTGCCTAGCACCTAGCACAATGAGCTCCTGGTCCATGACTGGGGCTCCTAGGCATTACCGCAATACAAATAATGAGTCAGAGTCTTCTCGTATAGGACCCAATTCCACCATCATTACTCATGTTGAGGGTACATTGCCCTTAAAATCAATGGAACTCCTCATGGAATGATACACGGCTCTGTCTGAGGAAAGGAAGCAGAATCAGACAAAGGGTCTTTCCCAGATGAGAAGCCATGGACCAGAGGAGCAATGGTCTCAATTCAATCATTTGTGTTGGGTGACTAAAACCTGCTGATTCCAGATTAGAAGCGTACACAAGTAATTGCAACATAATTTGACATGGGATGGTGAACTACAGCAAGCCAAGTAAGAGCAGCTTTGATGCAAAGGAGCTTTTGCCCTCTCTCTGTCCTGGTGAGAGCAGTGTGTGATATGAATCATAGAAGGCACTGGGCTGCTATTAAAACAGGTTAAATGGTTTGATAGTAAAGCTTCTGATAGATGAGAACTTTCAAAGCCAGAAGCCTCATTTATGCTACCACTAAAACTTTAAAATGACCAAGCAACTGTCTAAATTACTGTTATAATGCAACAAAATGTATATTTATCTCTTTTTGGAAAGATTTGTTTCTTTTCAGCTGGTAAAAGCTCATCAGCCTATAAATCACTTCTGTACCTATAGTTACCTCTAATAATTTTAATCTGTCTGCTTAGGAATGTAGTACAGAAACTCTACGTGAGATAATAGAAATCCACACATGTCCTGAAATGCAGGTGTCTGTCTTTGGAGGCAGAGGCAGATAGTATAGCAGCGCTTACCACACTATCTAACTAAAACAAAACATCAGTTGTTTCTGGATTATAGACACTCTAGTCTCCATGTGCTTAGCGTGGAAGCTATCTGTCCATTGCAAGCCTGACTTTGATAAACATGCTCATGCCTGACTTTGCCAAAACTAAAATAATCCACCTGAGATTTCACCTGAGTGACCCAGTGACAGATTTAAACTCTTCTGCAAAGTTTAAGACAGAGAATTAAAGGCCTTGGGGAAAGAGAGGTTAAAAAATGGAGATCATTTTGAGATTTGGAAATTTTCCTAATGTCCTTCTGGCTTCCAATATCTCCCTTACCCCCTCCTCCTCCCCAAAACCCAGCTTGGTCTAGAAACTCCAAATATATCTTTGTCTGTTGGTTATGATGTGGATTTGTGCCTTTAGCTTGGTATGGGGAGTCGGCTGGAGGAGTAGTGTGGCTGTTAAATACACTGGGTATGAATGGAAACCCAGTGTATTTAATGCAAGATTTAAGAAGCTTGCAGCCACTGACTGCAGGCCTCATAGAGCACAGCTGTGTGCTACAGCATGTGAACCTCAATAACGCCATCATTAGTGGATGTCAGGTTCCTCCAGCAGCAGCCAATACGGATGTGTTGTTCACTCATTGGCAGCATGGTCTAGGGGAATGAGTATAGAACTATAGCTGTCCTGAAATCTAGTCTCACTTCTGCAATCTGGTCTTCATAATATTGACACATACTCCTATCACTGCTCCGAAGTAGCACACCTGTGAGACAAGGACCATCACTGGCTCAGTTTTAATGGCTATACATTTTCCCAAAGCATCATCTGCTTTTTGGTGCTTCACTCCTTCGGTGTGTCAGCTTCACAGGCTTGCGTGTTGTTAAATTGGGCACCCAATATCAGCTGTCACTTTGGAAAACATGACCCACATTGTCTCAATAGGAGTCTAACTTTTTTGCTTTTACTCAGAGGCTCTCTCTATTACTTTCCTCCATAGTGTCTTTTGGTGCCACTGTCAAGTCATGTACCGTAAAGGCTGCTCTTACTCCGTCTGCTGATCATATCATCTCCTCAGCCCTCCCAGTCTCTGACTGGTGTGAGAATCAAACCCAGGTCGACTGAATGACACTCTAATATAATCACTAGACAACTGGGCTGACATTCTATCAGCCTGAGATCAAAGTATGCATACCACAAATCTCACTACGGTACTAAGAGGGCCCCCATAACAATAGCGTCTGAGCGCTTCAATCTTGAAGGTAGTTATCCTCACAACACCCCCTGAGAGTAAGAAAGTGCTGCTATCCCCACTTTCTGGATGAGAACCTGAGGCAGGCAGAGACCAAGGGAATTAGGCATCTAAAACTGCAGATGGGGGCTTTGAAAAATCCACAAGGCAAATACAGTCTAACAAAGCACACCTGTAGCCCTTCTAATGTTTCCTGAAGAACAAATAGTGCCTGTAAAATTTTGGATTTTCTTTTTAATACATCTGAGACTTGATGAATATGGTAATCAGTTCATTATTATTCTTTTAGAGGGGTTACAGCTCACCCAATTTGCTGACCGACTCCTTTCCTCACCCAGTTTTGACATTGGTTTGGTTTGTTTGCAGTGTGGGGTATCGTTTTTGGGGGGAGAGGGTGTAGAAGGAGGAGGATCTCCCTTCTCACATACTCACAATGAGCCTGGTTCTTTAAGGTGCTGAGCACCTCCTGCAAGGTGCCAAACTCCCTGAGTGCCATTGCACTCAGCTGGAGTGGAAGGAACTCGATACCTTGCAGGATTAGATCTGCAGACTGGAGGAATAATTCAGCAGGAAAAGATGATCCAGTAGCAGCCAGCGAGGCCTTTCACTTGAGGATTAATATTTATTATAAGGAAGCAAAAGTAGTTAACCTTAGCAGGAAAGGAAACAGACCATTCTGCAGCATGGAGTCCAGCTGAAGTCTCTGATTTGAGTGCAGAGTCCCACCTAGCCACTGCCAAACTCTCTGCTCTTTCTCTCAAACAGGGTTTCTTTGATTAACCATTCTCCATGAATCAGGCATTCACATCTGTATTGTATTTTTACAGTGTTGAAGTTTCCCCATGAAGGGTGCTATAGCTCTGCAATTGGTGTGTATGGCAGGTGGCCCTCTGTGCATGTGTACACCCTCTGAAGAACAATGTACACAGCAAATTAAAGGCTCATCCAAGCAGATCTCCCTTCCTCTGCACAGTAGGCTGATGTGCAAGGTGAATATTTAGGCAGTGTAGACTATAATATTTCTATATTAAACAGAAATATGGCACTTGACCTGTTCCTTCTCTTGATAATAGTGCCACCTGCAGCTTCCAGTGTGCACTCTAACTAAAGACACAGGCCCTGATTCTGATATTGCTTGTGCCACGTTTCCTCAGAGTTAGTCTGTTGACTTTGGTGGAGTTGCTCTTGACTTTCACTAGTGTGCAGCCAGAATTGGGCCCTCCAACCTGGGTGCAGGAGGGCAAGATATAAAATAGATGTCCATAGGTGCTTTTTTATTTCTCACTTCATTAATTCATCACTTCCCTGTGCAGCTCCACAATCCCTCACACGTCTACTGTTAATCAAAGTAGATAGACTGTGTCTGAATGATCTAGCTCTGCACAGTATAGATACCAAATACCTTTAATTGCCATCATTCCCACTGTGACTGCTTCTGCTGTAGCATTTAAGGAACTGCTACAAATTAGAATCAGTAGACTGATTGTCTCTGCATTACCTAAGCAGCGGGTTTGCTGTCACCACTGCTTATTATACTTATCATCTCACTGTTACCTTGTGAATACAATACAGAGGAAGGCATCTGTTATCTCTCATAACTAGTTTTTAAGATCTTTGGGGCAGGGACAGCCTTTTTATTATGAACTGGAAAGCAGTAAGTACCCTGGGGTCCCAGTCCTTTGCTTGGGGCCTCTCAGCTCTACCATAAAAACAAATAAGCAGTGCTAATTGAAATACTAGGGATACTCGCTTGCTTAAGAACAGAGGGGAGGAAAATGAGACTGCAGTTTGTATTATGATGAAGGAATCCCAACCTAAGTGAAGGTAGAACCATATATCTGAGTTTAGTGATGGTCTTTGCATTGATAAAACAGTGATCTGCTTTACAGTACCGCTTCCTTCCTAGCTGGATATACCCACTGGATATGAAATTGTGACGTTGTTTTGAACAAAAACTACTTAGCTCAAGTAATGCTGTCATCTAAACCTCTGTAAGTAATTAAAGTTCTCAGCTAAGTCTTTATCTCATGGACTTCTGTCTCAGTTAAATGTAAATGGTTTGAAGAACATTTTTCAGAAAGAGATTGTTGGTTTTGATGCACCTTAAAGACTAATGAATTTATTTGGGCATAAGCTTTTGTGGGCAGAAACCCACTTCATCAGACGCATGAAGTGGAAACTACAGTTAGGTAGGTATATATACACATGCAAGGATGTGTAGCATTACCTAAGGATGCAATGAATGCTTAAAAGTAGCTAGGTAAACATCAAGCTCTGGATGAATGATTATTTAATCTGTTTACCAATGGCAATATATTATCAGCAATTTTTGATAAATTCATTTTATCCACATCTGCATCTCCATAAGAATGAGGATATTTAGCTTGATTAAAATGTCATGGTCTGAAGGAGCCTTTAATACCAATCATGCCAATAATCTATGACTATAAATAGTTGAAAGTACTGGAGAGATGTGCAAAAAATGTTATTTACCATATGAAACTGGGTGAGTGAGAGTGGAGAGAGACAAAGGTCTTTCTGTCTCCTCTGTAGTTGCAAAAGGGCAGAATCTTAATGAGTTTTAAGCTAATACCAACCCATCTCTCTCTCCATTTGGGGTTCTTTGGCTACAGTCAATCTCTGAATGGGACAGGAACTATATGTCTCTATTCTTCTGTAAAGTGCAGCTTGCACATAAGATGCTATATAAATAATATAATAGCAGCAACTGCTAATATCCTCTCTAGAATGCCATAAGGATTTAGCTTACTCTTGATGTGTACCCATGGTTGTTATAAAAACTGTGTTCTAAGCTTTGTAGCGTGGTCTCCCTTGGTCCACAGCCAACAAAAGGGCTAGAGTATTCAGTTGATGCAAAGCCATGCACAGGGTGCTTTGCAGAATCACAGCACCCCAGGAAGAGCATAAAGTGATGCTTGGGGGCACATGGGGAGTATGAATTCTTTGCCATCCCTAGGGATCATGTAGCTTGCTTCCTCTGATGCACTGGCATTCTTCTGTGGGCCAAGATAGGGAGAGAGTAGAGGCATGGCCCTAATTTCTCTCTGCCCCTTTCTGATTGGTTTGCTCTCTAGAGGGAGTAAGGACCATACAGTCTCTGTGCAGATGAACTGCCAGTGTTCTCTATTCTTACATTGGCCGCATGTGCAAGAGCTGATCACATCTCCCATTGGAGGCTCCCAGCTCTCTGAACTAGTAGAATTTTCTGTATGAGCATTCCAGCTGCTCAGGATGGTGTTGAAATATATGCAGCCACCACTTCTGTCTGCACCCTCAACTATCTATCGGGATTTGAATAATGTACTGGTTTTGGTTCCATTCGGTCTCAGATAGACCATTGTCCAACTAGGGAAGTGAAGCCATCCAAGACTGAACCCAAGAGCTGGTAGAATGCCGCACTGGGGAAGGGGGCAGGTCGTAAAAACAACTGCTTTCAAGCCGGTTCTACAGCCCTCCTCTAACTTCTCTATTGGCTCAGGGAGAGAGTTATTTAGTCCATAAAGTTGCTTTTCAGCATAGCAAATGGTTTAGCATGAAAGCAAGATATACTAATACACATGGGTTTCGTAAGTAGTGAGGTCATGACTTCTTGTATCAGATGTGCGAATTTCTCTCCCACCCTGCCCTGTAGTCTACTTATAATCTCTCCCCTTCAAGGAGAGACAGACTGCACTGGTCTCAGAAGTGGGAACATTTATTCAACTAGTGGAAGGCCAGCTGGGCTGGAGGGAATAGCATCAAGGACAAGAGTGATGTCCTTGTATCCTCCATTCAATCTGTTTATAGAGGTTGGATACCAGCACATTATTCAAATCCCTTTAGACTGTATATGCAGGTGAGAGATGGTATTCAGACAGATCCTGCAAACTCAAGGCCCTGTTTTTGTTTCTTAATACAGTTAACCAAACACATTTCACCTTGCTCCATACAGAGCAAACTCTCTAAATAACCACTGAGGAAATGTGACTTAATAGGAAAGTTAGAACTTTGTTGAAACATTTTCTATCGATGTTGTTGTTAACCTACAATAGTGATAGGTTGGAACATGTGCATTGCAACACCTATAATGCAATAATAAAATAAAGGAAAATATTTCTCACCACTTATTATACAGAAAAGGGCAGTTCCTAGATTTAATTTTAAGTTGCTGTGTACTTGTCAGTAATTTAGTTTGTTGGTTGATGGCTGAAAATTACCAGTTTATAAACTGAGAAGTGTTAGAAAGTTGTAGAAATCTTGGCTAGATACCATGGTGTAGAATAGCCTATTCTTTCCAGTGGTCTTGATCCTACAATTGCCCCTCTCCCTGCTCCCCTCCCCACATCACTCCTCTAGCTTTGGTGGGACTTCTCATGGGTGCAGGGCTCCTCCACATGGATCCAGTTCCAGGCTCCAATTCATGCTAATAAAATCAAACTCGTGCTAGACGTTGCAGGAATCTGGGTGGAGACACTCATGTATCCATTTCAGAGCATTAAAAAAACTATTTAGTTGTAAAAGTTCATACGTGAGTCTAGAAAACGTCTGAGTATATGCTGATTGATGAGAAGTTGAGACTGAATTGACCATCTAGAATGGCTACATACAAGAACTGATCAATTGTAGTATTCTCTGATCTCTACTCATCTCAACCAGCAATTAATTCCCCTTGGCTCTGCTGTAATTCCTGTGTAGCAAGTAACTCAATCACAACTTTACAACCACATATGGTATTTACAACTATTACATCAGAACTTCCCGGTCTCTCCCGGATTTCTGCTGCTGCCAAAATAAGGCTATTTTGCACTAAACTTGAAAACTTTGATTTAAATCAGCCTTGCTATGGCAGTCTGACTTGATTAAAAAGCATTGGGTCAGTCAACAACTAGCATATTAATTCACTTGAAATAATGCAAAAGGAAAAACAAGCTGAATGTTTCAGTCACCACCAGTAAAAAGGTGAAAATAATCAAACAAAAGTTTGTATCGTAAATGCACCTGCTGGTACAGAGCAAGTAATTTAATTAGAATAGAAGCCAAGCAACCATGACAGTGGCTTTAGAATAATATAACCTCCTCATCTTGGCCTTTGAGGTTCTATGTTAGTCTCTTCTGGATAGTCTTTTTGCTTCATCTTTCCACTTTGCACCTTCTGTTTGTTCCGGGTAGAGAGAACAGACTCCAACTTCATTTATGCCATTCCCCCCAGCTTCAAATCGCTTCTGTAAACCAACTTTCTCAAAGCCATTCTGCACTGCACTACATTAAATGGGGAAATTGTCATTCGGATAAGTTCTGAGAAATCAGTTTGAAAATCTAAGAGTAAATCTTAAATTGTAAGCTCTTTGAGGCAGACCACTTTGTTGTTTTTGTACAGTACCTAGCACAATGGCGTCCTCATCTATGACGGGTTCCGAAGTGCTTCTACAATACAAGTAATAAATATTCTCCCTTCAAGCTGCTAGCTTAGACAATTGTAACAACTTAACCCAAACTGATTGAAAGTGTCTTCTAATTTCTGATAGCAGAGAAGGAGGTAAAATCTTTGGCAAAATCAGCAAAGCCATCTTAAGCAGGAAGGCAATGTGCTTTGTGTCTATAATATGACCCTTCTTACTTGAGGAAAACTTCCAGTGAGAATGAAGTATGGTTATATCACATCATACCCTTTAAATTTCATGTGATTAAATTTGGCTTAATATCATCAAATGGGATCATCTTAACAAAATGGATAGAGAAGTCAGCATGATGTATGGAAATTCTTTATTGCACATTATGTGTACATGAAGCCATGGACCAAAACTTTCAAAAGTAACTAGTGATTCTGGGTTCCCAACATGAGAAATCACACAGGGATTTGATTTTCAGAGTGTAATTTCTGAGCATCAAATCCCTTTAGGGTGTCTGGAGTTGGGCACCTAAAATCACTAGTCTTTTGAAAAAATCTTGGATATGTTACTTGGAAATAATGGGGGAATTTTCAAGGCACAAATGGTAGTTAGGATCCCAATTCTCAGTCCAACTCAATGGAACTTGGATACCTACCTCCCCTTTATGCCTCTGGAAATATTTCCTAGTATCTAAAAAACTATATAACGAAAATGATAAATCAGTTCCCAATAGTCTGCCTGTGCTTGGTGATGCTGTTTCACTGCCCAGCTAAAGGCAGTTAGATGAGTGAGCATAACCATACACACACACACAAAAAAAAGCAGTCCATTTAATAGAGACAAAAATGAATTGCATTAGAATAAACATATTTCCTGCCCTTGAAGGGTGATTAAACTTCTTTTACTGGTTAAAAAAAGGGAGCTTAATAAAATTATGGGTGTTTTAAAACTCAAAAGAAATTTTTACATTCCCCCTTCACAGATGAGCTATCATCAGTCGTGTTTGCAAGATTATTACCTTTCACCAAGCAGAGACTGGCAGGACAGTTAGAATGCTTTGTGTTTACTTTCTTTCCTTTCCATGCTTCTCACCATGGGTTCATGAGTGCTTTTGCTTCCTTTCAGGGAATTCTAGCCATTTGCAATCCTGTGTTAAAAGAGGACAAATAATGTATTCAGGAGCTCGATCTTTCATTATTCATCCAGCTTTATATTTGCCAATTATCTGGCCCTCTAAACGCTGGTGGGTTTTCTTCTGTCAATTGATGAAAACTATAGGTGAATATGTTACTCAGACTGTAAGCTCTGCGAGCCAGGGACTCTCTTCTTGTTTTATGTTGTACAGTCCCTAGCACAATGGGGTCCTGGTCCATGACTGGAGATTACCTAAGGATTCCACAGTACAAATACTATATGTTTTCATGTTTTGACCAGCTATGTCAGATTCCTATGTTTCCTAACGCTTGGAACAGGAAGTAAATGAAGTATCTGAGACAGTAGGGTGTAGATGCATTACTTTTTGTTTTAATGGTGACTATTGTAGCTATATAACTCAGAATTTAAAAGAAATATTTAAGCAAAACCATAACGACTAGAGCTTCAGTGCTGTGGCTACATTTTCATTTCTGAAGTGACTCAATTCAGTCGAAAGATGGACTCTATCAGCTGAAACGTCAGAGAACTAGGGCTCCAACACCAGCGAGAAGTAGCACAAGCACAGCTGGAATTTTCGGAAGGGATTAGCGTGCACACATCCAGAACAAGATTGTGAAGGCCTCAGCTCCCATTGAACCATCTTGGTAAGTACCCAGCTCTTCAATGTTCGCTCAATGTGCTGAGAGCTTTAGAACGTAAACTTTTTTTGAAAATTTGCCCAGCCCCATCCACGAGTGAAGCGCTGAAGCTTTTAAGAACTATTTACCAACACAGTAGCAGGGTGGGAGAAACACATGGCCAAGAAAACACCCTCACAATAGTCTGAAAGATTCTTCCAACAAGTTCTGGAGACATTTATTTTAAACACACTTTAGTCGACAGGAATCATAAGCTTCTCCAGAAGTGTTGGGACAGTTGTGCCCAAGTTTTTCTAGTTGATGAGTCTGCATCATTCATCACAGGTGTATACATCATTAATTTTCTCCCTTTCTATACTTTAATCAACACTGCCTACACATCACAGCTCGACGTGCTCAAATACATACTTTAGGGCGAATTCATCTTCAAAGTGTTCAGATACCACTGTATGGAATGCAGTATATATACACACCTGCATACATCTATCATCCATTATGTCTTGCTACATATACCAGAGTTCAGTTCAATAAACCTGCTAGAGAAATAAACCAGGTTTTTTTTAAATCTTGATACTGAAAACTATTTCTGAAGCAGTAGAAACAATCTTATGTCAATGTTCTTTTACAGGCTTAGCTCTGCCACAAGAATAAAATATTGTGCAAATATTTTCAACCCTGACATACAGCCTCAGAAAACTTCAATAGACTTGAATGGGGTACAAATCCCAGAACTTGGCCCTATAATATGATAAGATCAACATGATAATGCCTTGAAAAATTTCACTTTCTAGACACGTCAACAACCCAGATTGCTAGGCTAGAGCCTAGCACATGTAGGTAAAACAAACTTCTGAGAAGAATTTATTATTTGAGTTCATACAGGCTGTGTATTTAACAAATATCTCCATCAGTCACAAATTCAATAAGCTCTCAGCATTCTGTATGGAGCCCAAGTATAGCAGTTACTTGATGCCCACCAATTTACTGCTCTCTACTATAACAAATCTCTAGTATGAAATACTGTTAATTGATCAGTATGAAATACTGATCATTTTAGTGCCACTGTAAATAAAAAATTATTTTGTACTTGAGTTGCAGTGAGGGTATTATTAACTCTTACAACATGGGCAGGATTTGGGAGACCCTTTGACTGGTCAATACTAACTTCTAGCCCTGTGTGTAAATCTCTGACTCAACAGGTCATTCATTTATTAATCCGCATACCAAGTTGCCAATAAACAGGCAAGGAAAAAAGAACTGGAGAAAAATCTTTAACTCTATTCCTCTTTGTTGTATTGTGGTGTTTTTGTTTCAGGGGAGTATAAATACACTATGGGCTTTAGGTATGGTTATAGCTTGATGCTGTAGCATCTTCAAAAGATCTGTCTATTACAGCCACAGGTTAGCTGACTCATCGGTGGGCTAGCTCCTTGAAGTTGCTGCAGCCTAGAGGAGATGTCAATGTGTTCACAAGAGACTGTTCCATAAAAAGACAACTGTGTTGCTCAGCTCCAAGTTCTGAACACTTCGCACTTCATGGAAATGCAGTTTTTCTTCCAGACACCCGTGCAGTGTTAGTCATAGCAACCACAAATCACCCACTGTGATGGGTTACCCCAGGGTGCAATCTGGACTGTGGGACCGCCAAACCCTCTGTCTCACCAATCTGGGCTCCCTCTCACACTGTGGTGCTAGGTCAAGCCACAAACCTCTGGCATGTTCTTTACTTACACAGACATCCACAGGCAGGAAGACACCCAGCTGAGTTACATGAATGCTTTCCCCAGCCACTCATGAGCCCACAATAGAGAGGCTTCAGCCAATTTCCCATTGCTCTCCTGCGTTGCACCCCAGAAATGTATCATCTTGCACTGGTCAGAAGCCTGACCAGGTATGTTCATTACCCAGTCTGTTACTCAGGGTTCCTCAACCCAGTAACTTTTAGTCTCTGCAAGTCAGCATCAGGAAATAAACCAAGGAAATGCAGTACCTCTGCCCACTCTATGGCTGGCACTGACAGCTCAAAACCAAGAGCTCTTAACTTAAAGCTTTACTTTATTGGTCTCCAGCAATTCTCACTGGTATTCTCTTTACCAGAAGTCTCCACTTATTAGTCTTAAGCACATACAAATACAATAGGTGATTAAAGTATCCCAAAATTCAATAGTTACCCCACAAGTCTGAGGCAATCTTCGGGTGAATCAGTCACAAATTTCTGGAGGGCCAGTCCTTCCATCTGTGCCTGGAGATCTTTTCAATGTGTCCATGAAGTGATCTACCTGACTCAGACTCGCTACCTTCCTTTTATACCCCAAAAGTTACAGAGACATGTCAATCAAAATAATGTTATATAGCTGACCAAACAAATCAATCACTGGGCAGAAGGAGGAGTTACAGAGACGTGGCACTAAAAAAAAATATCGTTAAGCAAGCAGTCTTAAGCCGCTAGTCTGAGAGCTAAATGTCCCCATACCGACAGTTGTGAAATATTATCCTGACTTCCTGTTTTTCATAGACATCTGCCCCAGAATATTGAGAGAGAGAGAATGCATAGATCCAGGGTCACTTCACGTGTTTACTGTCTACATACAGGACACCCCCTCCCCCCCCCCCCGTTTGCATAATTATATTAAGTGTCTGAAAATGACAAAGCAGCAAGTAGAATATGTGATAGTCCATCTCAATAATCGGCAGTGGCTTGGACACCTGGCTGGTTGCTAAAATGTCTCTGTACAAGTCCACCCTTCCCTCAGTGTGCAGAGGACATGCACTAGCCTTTGTAAACTGCATTGACATTTCCCAAGCACTTCAATCAAAACACTGTTTTAGGTAAAACAGAAAACAGATTTATTTAGTACAGAAAGTTTTAAGTGATTATAAGTAGCAGACAGAGAGATCAGAGTTGATTACTTAAGAAACAAAAGTAAATTCACAGTCTAAGTTCTACAAACTAAACAGGATTTGAATCAAGCAATGTTTCCCCTGACAAGCAGGTTACCAGTCCTCAATACACAGGCTGGGACTTGTTTCCAGCCTGGGACCCCCCTTCCCCAGGTGAAAGTCTTTGTCCTCCAGACATTTCTTCTAGGTGTTGAATTGGGGATGGGGGAGAGGCTAAGTGATGATGTCACTTCCCCTCTTATAGTTTTTCCCAGCTTGCTGGAAAGATCTTTTGCTTGTTTCGTGGGGGTCTGCTCCCATTGGTCAAGCAGCCTTCATCATATACGTGCTCTCTATGAGACGTCTCCATTGTATACAGTTTCTGAGAGAGTGGATTATTTCCTTGATGGATGTTGGTTAGCCATTAACACTGTCTGGCTATTCCATTGTTATACCTGAAAGGCTGGTTGTGGGTATTCCCAACCTCACAACGTGTTTCAGTGACACACAGTGCAAAAATTCATAACTTCACATGTAATGATAGCACATACAATCCAACAAGATATTAATGTTCAACAGATCGACTTTTAAAAGGATACCTCACAAGGCGTACTTTGTACAGAACATATCACAATCGTATCACAGTGGTGAATATGGGGGTTCCAGAATGGTGCTTTGTGGAAGAGAGTCCCATACCTACTGCCAACGTAGAGGCTGGCTGAGAAGAAACATAGCATGGTCTAGTGCTTTGACCACCAGTGAGGCAACAAAGAACTTCCTGGTTCTAATCTTGGCTCTTGGATATAATTTACTTTGTGGCCTGAGGAAAGTCATGAGCCAGCATTTTCAAATCCAGTAGCCTAAATTTAAGTATATGGCCTTCTCCTCCACTCCCACAGTGCTGAATATGCATAGCTGCCATGAAAGTACCAATGTTCAGCATGATGATGATCACTGTTCTGTCTCACACTACCTCTCTAGACAGATAGATTTGAAATGTCTCCTATTTAGCTGCAGCATTCTCTCCTGGAGCCTCTTGCATGAATTTCCTATTTAAATAATACACTAAGAAGCCAAATATCCCAGGGATTTGTTGCCTTGCATTTCTAAAAGGTTTCCTGAAGTTTACACTTAAAGCATCCATTCAGAATTTGCAATGGGTTTGGAGAACCCTATTAGTGATGAGTCCTGCATTTGTGTCTGCTCCAGGACACGTTTGGCCTTAATCTGACTCTCTCATCCACTGAAATAGTTGGCACATAGCTTCAGTATTGTTGAACTGAGCAAAGACAATTTGAAGAGCATTGTTTGTGGCTGAGACACAATGCTCTGATCACTCTCACCCCTCACTCATTCAGGATAGGTATTGCTGTTGAATTGCACAACTAGCTGGCGTGACTGGTTCCAAAAGCTAGGGGCTGCATCACTCACTCACATAGCAAAACCCTTGGGAAGGGACCAAGGAGAAAGAAAACTCCCTAAGCATCTCCATGCAGCTTTCTGTTAGGGGGCTAGAAGGCTGTGTTTGGTCTGAGGCCTGATTCTTGCTCTCAACTGTGCAGAGCCTCTGGGGTCACTGGAAGGGCTATGCTCAGGACTCCCCTCCCTCCGGGCGGTTTCATTGCACATAGGTGCTGGAACTGGGGTGCTGCCACACCCTCTTGCTTGAAGTGGTTTCCATCATATTCAGGGTTTACAGTTTGGTTTAATGGCTCTCAGCACCCCCACTATATAAATTGTTCCAGGATCCCTGCCACTGCTTGGTAATGCAGCTCCAGTGAACACTCTCCAAAGCGAGGGGGAGGGCCGTGTCGGTGCTGATGAGCATATGCCTTGTGCTCCACTACTTGCATGAAAAGATGAGCAGGTGAGCCAGATGCTGGAGTCTGGCAGTTTGATTTTCCCCACTGCCCATTAGGGAATATTAATATTTTGTTTTTTGGCAGCTGAGGCACCCAGCATGCAAACCTCTTGCTAAAACAAATCCAAACACAAATTAAAGTTGAAAGAACACTGACACAGCAGTGATTTTTTTCCCTTAACTGGTCACAAACATGCAGTGGGCCAAGTGTTACAGAGAGAATGGGAGCTGGCCTGCTGCCACTGTTTTTCCAGCATTGCTGGCTTCTTATTGTATTTTATCCAAGCAAAGCAACATAAGAATTTGTTCCAGACTAGATCAGCGCCCACTGGTCCACCTAGTTCAGTATCCCCTCACCTACATTAGGTTCAAAGGAAAGTGCCCACACCTATCTGTTGTGGCTGAGTACCTCACACCACTGTGAGGAAAGGAAATGCTATTATCTCCAGTTTATACAAGGGGAATGGAGGCAAAGAGAGACAAGGTGCCAGATTTTTAAATATATTAGGCACCTCTCTATGCTTGAAAATCTGGCCTTAAGTGAGTTGGCCAACGTCACACAGAAAATCTGTGCCAGCAGGGAATCAGGTCCCCCAAATCCCTGGCTAGCACCTTAACTGCTAGATTATCCTTTCGCTCTGTGGATAAATATGTAATAGCTTCTGTATAGGGGAAGTGTATCCCTACACCCAGGCACGTAGTGGTTGGCTTTTGCCTTCTGTCATGGGGTTCCCTCACCACTCATGGCACCTCCTCCTGGCTGCCCGGGGGATTAGCTCTGCCAGGCAGTGCACCCTCCTCAGTGGTGCCTCTACCCATCTTCTCTCACTCTGCAACCTCTCTCACCAGGGCTGGCCCGAGACCAAATGGCACCCCAGGCAAGGATTAAAAAGTTTAACAAATGGAAGGGGTGGGAGGACACCAAAGATACCCCAGGCAAGGAGTGTCTTTGGTGCCCTCCCACCCCTTCCATTTGTTAAACTTTTTAATTTTAAGAATGACTAAAATGTGCTACCATCCAAAAATTGAACTGTGCACCGATATTTGTTCTTATATCTCATGGACTGATTGGCTGCCCCCCACCCCTTATATACCTGCAAGGGGAGGGCTGACAACATTGTAGGAGGTTGGGGGAACATTTGAGGAAAATGTAGTTCTCAGAAAATCTGGAAGGTTCCACAAGATTCTACAAAGGTCCAGCACACTCTAGCAGGTTAGTACATGTGGAATACCTGAAACATTTTACTTCAAACGTTTTATTTGCCCTTTTGTCACTAACAACAAAAATAGCACCCTGAGCCCAGCACCCCCCAAGCCCAGCACCCCCAGCGGTCACCTGCCCCTAAATCCAGCCCTGTGTCTCACTTTTGGAGCAGCAGCTTCCAGTCCCTGGCTTAGCCCTCCAGCCAGGTCACTGAGGTCCTCCTCTTGCAGGGAAATCATAATCCTGCCAGATCAGCTGACATCTCCAATGCCCTGTGTTACTACCCTGAGGCTGGTACGGGAATTTAGGTCTGCTCTCTACACTGGGCTCTAGCCCTAGACCCCCATTACATTCAACCAAGGCCTGTACTGTCCTAGCACTTGCTACTGATTCTCTGGGCTTCTTCTGGCTCGGCTCGGCTCGGCTCGGCTCGGCTCGGCTCGGCTCGGCTCCATTGGGTTTGCCAGCCCATACTTCCCCCCTCCTAGAGAGTGATTGCAGACTCCATCCTTGCTACTAGCAGCTCCTGGGCTTTATAGAGGCCCCTCTGTTCCTGCCCAGCTGAGCCTGCTTCTAATTAGTGGCCTTTTTGTAGCCTGCATCTCTCCCCTACTTGCTGCTTAACTGGTTAATTAGGCTTGCCAGGCCTAATTTACCCTCTCAGGGCCAGTGTGGGGAATACATCCCGTCACGCCTTCTTGTATGAAAGTTTATGTTGTTTATAAATGTATCATTCCTATAATGTCTAATCCTTTTTTAATCCTACTAAACTGTTGCCATGAGTTCCACAGGCTAATATTGTTCATAATATGATCAAAAGAATAATAAAAAAAAATGGTCCCCTGCTTTTATATGTGAATCAGGTTTTTTATTATGGAAACTGTTTTGAGACATTAGTTATATCAATTGTTACCTGTGCCCCTTGAAATTAAACAAAAAAAAAAAAATGCACATATATGTGCGCCTTGTAAGTACAGGTTTTAAATATGCCCTTTTTAAAAAATAAAGCTAAGGAGACAGCAGTTTTAGAAAAAGTAATAACACTGATTATGCTTTTGTTTTTCTTGGAGCAATCGGGCATGACTAGTTCAGAGGTGGGATTAGAGTAACAGAAGAACCTGTGTTAAATGGAAAATAGCTCTGTTTGCTCAACGTAAACTTAAAGAAATTGTCTGATCTTCTTAATTCATTGTTTAGAAAATTAGGCCAAAAGCTGAAGAGATGATGTCAATGTAAGAACTATTAAATACGTAGGAGTCATTTCTCCTGTCGGTGCTCAGGGGATCCCATTAACGTCTATAGATTAAGCACCCTTTGCAGTAGGTTTCTGCACCCTGCTGATCCAGTAGCTATGAAACATGGCTGAGCAGTGGAAATTTGCTTTAGTTCATTATTTACCAAAGACTTGTTGCTTCTTGACTCTAGAAGAAGTGAATTAATAGCAATATTAATCAGCGGGAGTGGGATCCAAGACATTCAGTCCGCTGGGCTTCTGCACGTATGCCTACACTACATTGACCCAGCTACAGAACTTCAGCCATGTCGCTGTAGCCCTGTGGGGTAGACACATCCTGTATTGATGGAAGGGGTTTTTCTGTCAATGTAGGTAATCCAGCTCTCTGAGAGGTGGTAGGTAGGTCAGTGAAAGAATTCTACAGGGCAGGTTAGAGCAACCAAATTATGTTACACAGGGCATGAAATTTTTTACAGCACTGTGTCCTGTAGCTAGGGATCAACCTAAGTTTTACATGTAGACAGGGCTGCAGTGAATCTTCTTGTGTACGGTGTAAACCCTTCAGGGGATGGCTCTTTATTTTGTACGGGGCCGAGCACACGAGCAGCAGTTACATAACTTCACGGTGGCGTCCAGCTGGAAATCAAATCTCATTATGCATTTTATTTGAACTGACTTTTTTTTAAAAAAAAGCAACAACAACAACAAAAAAGGCCCCAGGCAGAAGCAAAATGATTCCTTTATAACCTGCTCTTTGGGCCGAGGACTGTCTTTTCTTTGTGTTATACAGAAGCTAGTGCAGTGGGGCCTTAGTCCTTAATTGAGGCCCCTCACAGCTACCATAATGCATAAAAGGTGACTATCAATGATGTTACCTCTATAGAGCATCTCTCTCCTCCTTTAACACAGATGGGTGAGCTCAGGATGGACAGGCATTTAAATGTTCTTGAGGAACTTGTGCCCTCGACATTCACATCTGATACATCTACATAGCCTCTTGATTGGTCCCACAACCATCTGTTCAGATGGCCCACTGCCCACTCAGAAATTGGTCATGCCCTTGCCTGTGGATACATGGTTGCAGCCGATACAGACCTTAGAAAAGGACAGCTTGCATAATACTGCCAGAGACTTTTCCAGCAGGGATTCCCTTCCCTGTGGCTTATGGATGAGTGTATGTAGGAGCTCTTCCTCTTTCCCCTCCTAGCTTTTTCTAAGTCACTTTTGGTGATGTGAGAAGGCACAGGAAGTGCCTTTTCATTTCCTCCTGAGAACATGGAGGTCCCTGACCATTCTCTTAGGGGCATGATCTCAAAATTAACCCGTTTCTAGGAAGAGCTTGTTCCTGCCCTCCTTGAATCCAATAGCAAAGATTACATCGCTTTCCATGGCAGCAAGACAGGGACCATAGTGAGGTGAGCATGGGGGTGATGTACTCACAATGGCTGGAGTTGCTTAGAAAGACAGCTGCTGCGTTTGGGGCTGACTGCTACCTTTTTTTTCTTTACGGCTAGTGCCACTATGTGAGTGCTCTGGTATGTATCTTAGAGGTGCAAACTGTATCTGTGAGAAGGAGGCTGCCTTTACAGATTTACCCCAAATTAAACAAGAAATGACACACAATATCATGATTATTTTCTTTCATGTTTTCATGCAGGTCATTTTTCACTATGTTGTATGTGACCAGGAGTAGCGAGCCCCAGTCCTTCTTTTTTAAGAAGAGTTAGAACATAGAGACTTATTTGAAGGGAGTAGACATCCTCAGGGGAAAGCAGGTGGCAGGTGCAATTCAACACAACATTAATTAAACTAGCGATTTTGGTAGCCAACTTGTCATTCATATATAAGTGTGTATGTGTATGTATATATATATATATATATATATATATATATATATATATATATATATATTAAAAATGAATTGTGATTTCTGTTCCTTGGGTAGCTTGTTGTAACGTTTTGTATGGATTTATTTCAGAGAACTTTTATTGCAACTTTTTATTACAGCTAACAAAAGCTGGTCAAATACCTCGATAAATCTTTACTTCTGACGATGATCATAAACTCTCCGTGAACAGATAGTAATTTACTCTCATGGAATCCTCACTTCTATAAATAGTTCTTGGTCAGTAGTTTTCCAGAAGTCATTCATTGCAAGTATCCTGGCTGGGATATTCCAAAGCACTGAGCACTGACCTCCCTCTGCTCCCATTCAAGTCAGTGGCAGTTTTACCAGTGACATCTGTGAGAGCAGAATTATGCCAGAGTGACCGCTGCCATCTTGGCTGACACACCAAAGATTGAATTAGAACCTCCAGAGCAAAAAGCATACGTCTCTACAGCTTGAACTTGAAGAGTTTGTCAATGCTGTATCTACTCCTTTTAACATGGGTGTTACAGATTCTCCCCTAGATTCAGTGAATTGTGTCCCACTGGTATTTATGGTGACCATAGTTTTATACAGATCATTTTGGGCTCTTATTATTCAGAAGCAGCAGGCACTTTTACTGACATTCAGTACCCAATCTAATTAGCGCAGCACTTTGATTAGTTAATTAATTAAGGGTAAGTGGCTGAGCATTAGGGTAATTGAACTGTCACTCACTGCAGTCCTGCTCACCTGACTTATGTGAGTAATCCCAGGGAAGGTAACAGAACTACTTGTATGTAGGATTTGGCCCTGAGGGCATACTGGTTTGATGGGTTATTTAGGTTCTAACTTTTACTGGGGGTCATATTAGCTGGGTTTTTTCTCTGTTTAATATTAATATTCAGTTACAGTGTCATGTAAGTTTCAGGGTCACACAATATCACTGTAAACCATGATTGTGTGCTCCATGCTCAGGCAAAGCTCTCATCAAAATGCATCCATAAGGAGTGTAGCATCAGCTTCTTGATATAACTTGTTTGTCTTTAGGATCTAGCTGAGCCCTGCTTAGTTGAATGATATCTCAGCTCCACTTCACCATTCCTGTTCCTGAATCTTTCCAAGAATCATATTAAGACTGAAGCCAAACAAACATAAAAGAACAGATTCAAGGCTTATCTGGGTTTCTCCTCACACTGGCTGAAATGCAGTTCACGGTCTTCAAGAAAGCAAAATTAGCTTTTATAGCAGTCATGAGTGTAGGGTCTGGGTGCAGTTTATCCCTCCTTGCACCAGCCTTGCTTCTGGAGTGGGGATATTCCCCAGGGACGACAGGGAGTTTCTATTAACTAGGGCTGGCTTTAAAAGATACCATGGAGCTTGAGGAAAGGATAATCCACACAACCCCTATTTACTCTGCCCATGCCCCTTCACTAACCAGTGTTGCCTGCTTCCGGTTTGCAGCCCTTTTGCATTGCCACAACTGCTTCTTGTCCTCATCACAGATCAAGGGCTGCATCTGTAAGTTTTGCTTAAATGCATAGCCTGATAGATTCATAGATTTATTTTTAAAGGCTAAGTGCAACCATTCTAATCATGTAGTCTAGTGGTTCTCAACATCTTTCATAGTCTGACCCCATAGTTCGACAGAAAAAAGTTAGGGACTGCTCCCCCCATCCCATCTAGCTATAATGTCAGGAGGGGTGGTTCTAACATCTAGGTTGAAAACCCCCAATATCTAGCCTGAGCTCCTGGCTAATGCAGGATGCCTGATCACCAGGCCTTGTTGCTCCAAAAGCCACAATCGATGAAGACAACCATACTGATTAAAAAATCCATCTGGTTTAGAGGGAAAGTGAAGGCAGCAATAAAAAATAATATATCATAAATGGAAGAAAGAGGAAGTTGATAGTAATGACTAAAAATCAGAAATGAGGAATTATAGAAAATTGATAAGGGAAGCAAAGAGACACAAGGAGAAATTTATGGCCAGAAGAGTTAACAATTAAAAAGAGTTTTTAAAAAATATATTAGGAACAAAAAGAATCCATAAAATGGTACTGGTCCATTACATTGACCATTGGTCAATTATTTGTCTACCTCTACTCCTAGCTCCCAGTCCTGTACATTGAAGAAAGTAGGATGACTCTGCCCAAATGAGGGTGTCAGAATCGCTCAGACCTATGATGTTTGGCAGGCAATTAAAGATGGAAGGGACCTAGATCCCTTAGCCCATCCACTAAGCACTGTGCAGGCTAAATTTCATACTGTGCATTTGTCCAGTCTAGTTTTATAGGAAGTGTTCTTATCCTTGGGGTTTCCATAAGTTAGCAGCATAACTTCCCTTGGAAGGCTATGGCTAATGAACTCAGTCCTCAGAAAATGAACCTCAGGAGCAAAGAGAAGCTGGAGAGATGTATACACTTTAGCGTTCAGATCTTGGGAGGGGAAATACCCTTGATGGAATAGAGAAAAAAATAAACTGTACAGCAGCAGAACAATAATAAAGGTGTGAAAAGATGGAGATGGAAACAGTTTTCTACCAAAAAAAACAACTATGGTAAAAAAGTAATACGTATCCAGTTAACAGCAATCAAATCAAATCTCTGAAAACAAGAGAAACAAATGGGAGTGGTGCAGTCATGCAAAAATTAGTGCAAACTATAAAGAATATTAATTATTCCAAAAATATATCCTGTAAGATTTGGGAATATTAATTATGACCTCAGTCTGAGAATTGCTGAGTGCTCATCACTCTTCTTGCTTTCATCAGGCACTGAGAGTACTTTGCACCTGTCAAGGGGAGCTCAGCACCTCGCAGGATCCGGGACAAAACTAATGAGCAGTTAAGTTATTAGTAAAACAGCGGAACAAAACTGACAAGGGAACGTTTATCTGAAATCATTCCTTACGTATGTCTTATATGGGTAAAGTGTCCAGGCATACATGGATGACCAAATATAACATAGCCCAAGTTAACTGCTGTACTTATCTAGCATATGAAACAAAACACCTCAGAACTGGGGCTGGGAAAGCAGTACTGTTACATCCAGCCAAAATAATATTAACCACATAAGGCAAGATTTTCAGAAGTGTTGAGCACCTAAAACCTCCACCAGAAGCCATTGGGGCTGCAGGTTCTAAATGCCACTGAAAATCAGTCCCATGGTATTTCCATGTTCTAAGTGACTTACAAATGTTTAATTAACGCTCCTGAATCTTTGTTAGGCAAGTAAATATTATCCCCATTTTTACAGTAGGAAAACAAAGGCAGAAAGCTTCAGGTGCCTAAAAAGGCCTTTAAGAGCCTAAATTAGACTCCATTTAAAAGTAAAATCTCCACCCTATTTGTTCAAAAATGATCCAAGTCCCAGGACTGAATCATGTAATTGCTGTATACACAAACTTCCTTTCAGAGCCATAGGATGGCAATTCTGTGCCACCTACCATCAGAGGAGCTAATTTTCACAAATACCAATGAATTACACTTTCACAACACGTCACAAGGAAACAGAGCCATAGAGAGGTCATGTCGCTTACCGAGGTCATACAGGAAGCCTTGAGACAGATCTGAGAATAGAAGCGAGTTATACCAGACCTCCTAGCTCTCAATCCTATGCCTTAGCCAAAAAACTGTTCTTTCTACCCTCTTATAAAAATCAGTGGCAGGATGTAGCCCATAGAAACATATTTCAACCCCTTTGTATGATAAATCACTCTTCACTTGACAGGGTAGAGAATTGATACCTGTGCTCCTATATTTCAGATATTTCCTTAGAAAGAAAATTATTTCCGTCTGTTTTGAGTTGTTTGTTTTAAGGTATGGGAAAAGATAGATCTCTTTACATGGAAGTAAATTTCCTTTTTATTCCTGGCTGCATCCATAATCCTGTCGTCTACTACGGTTGAAGCAAAGTTCACATGACGTGCTGCCAGAGACAGGTTTATGATTATTTCCTTAGAATGACCTATTTATTTATGGGCTAGATTATCCCATCTTAAATAATGTACTTGATAGTCCTCGTTGTTTGTCAGGAATATATGATGCCATCACAGTTTGAAAGATTCATTCTGAATTAATACTCAAACCTTTAGAAATAGTTTTCAGTGTAGTACTTATTAGTGTTCCTCTCAAACTTCATTCATAATCCTGACTGGAATAGCTTTCTAAGGGAAGTTATGGGAACCTCTAGGATGAGAACATTTCCTGTAAAATTAGACTGGGAAATACACAGTACGGAATTAGCCTGCCCCGGTGCCTGGGGGATAGACTAAGTGAGCTCGGTCCCTTCAGTCTCTGATTGTCTGCCTAACATCAGAGGCTGTCACTCTGACTCAGGGCCTCCCACATTCTTCAGGGAATAGAAGGGGGGGCTAAGAGTGAAGTTGGACAAATAATTGACCATTTGTTTCAGTTAGCAACTGGAGAAAGCAGGAAAATATTTTGTTCAATTCTGAAAATGTTCAGAATTTGTCAGCAAATCAGAAAGGTCCACATCAGGCCAGCAGCATCTGTGTGTGCACATCTGCCTTTGTAACGTCTAGCCCAGGGGTCAGGGTGCTTGCCTGGGGTGTGAAAGACCCAGCCTTAAATCTCTCCTCTGGAACAAGGACTTGAAGTCAGATTTCTTCCCTGCTAGGTGAGCATTCTCTAGCCTGCAGACTACTCTGGGGTGAGTTGCTTTCATTTGCTCCTGTTGATGAAGCTGTTCCACTTTGTATAAACATGTAAATATTCACTGAGCCAAATAGAGCATGAGAGTGAATTACTTTATAGCCTGATGATTAAGGCACTCACCTGAGAGGGAGTCAATGGAGGTTCAAATCTTCCCTCGGCCTGATCCAGAGGAGGGATTTCAATCCATAGCTCTATTCCCCCGGGGTAATGCCTTAGTTGCCAGAGCCATGTTCTCTCTTTGGCCCAATGAATATTTAAGTGTATACAGCTTCAATAGGAGCGAGTGAGAGCAGCCCACTCTAGAACAGCCAATAACCTGGTGGCTAGGATGCTCAGCTGGTAGGGAGATGATCTGAGTTCAATTGTTGCTCTAGGGTGAGGATCACTTAGGACAGAAGAATCCCATACACAGCTATAGACTGGGGACCGACTGGCTAGGCAGCAGCTCTGCAAAAAAGGACCTGGTGGTTACAGTGGATAAGAAGCTGGATATGAGTCAACAGTGTGCCCTGGTTGCCAAGAAGGCTAATGGCATATTGGGCTGCATTAGTAAGAGCATTGCCAGCAGATCGAGGGAAGTGATTATTCCCCTCTATTCGGCATTGGTGAGGCCGCATTTGGAGTATTGTGTCCAGTTTTGGGCCCCCCACTACAGAAAGGATGTGGTCAAGTTGGAGAGAGTCCAGCGGAGGGCAACAAAAATGATTAGGGGCTGGAGCACAAGACTTATGAGGAGAGGCTGAGGGAACTAGGCTTGTTTAGTCTGCAGAAGAGAAGAATGAGGCAGGATTTGATAGCAGCCTTCAACTGCCTGAAAGGGGATCCCAGGGAGGATGGAGCTAGGCTGTTCTCAATGGTAGTAGATGACAGAATAAAGAGCAATGGTCTCAAGTTGCAGGGGGGGGAGATCTAGGTTGGACATTAGGGAAAAGTTTTTCACTAGGAGGGTGGTGAAGCAATGGAATGGATTACCTAGGGAGGTGGTGGAATCTCCATCCATAGAGGTTTTTAAGGTGAGGCTTGACAAATCCCTGGCTGAGGTGGTTTAGTTGGGGTTGATCCTGCTTTGAGCAGGGGGTTGGACTAGATGACCTCCTGAGGTTCCTTCCAACCCTAATCTATGATTCTATGATTGCCAGCAAGTGTCTTAACCTGTGGGCTAAAGGTTATAGAGGAGCTCACACAAAGAGTCTGCTGGCCCTGAAAAAGTTTTCCCCAGCTAAAACTATCAGGTCAAATTCACATATAGTTTGGGTCAACCAAAACTGTATTTTTCAGCAAGTAAACTATTTTGTTTGAAGAATTTTGCCCAGCTCTAGCTAGGAGCTCTGCCTCAGGCTCCATGTATGACCTGGGAAAGAGTCCTGTAGCATCTCTATGCCTGCAAAATAGACCGTTGTAAGATTTAATTCTTTAATAGCATTCCTCACAGAGTGAGGGGCTACTAAAGGTGAGCAGGCAAGTAGGGGGAGAATCTAACACTGTGGTGGCTTCTTGTCTCCAGATTTCCTGCTCCGGTCAAGGAAACCACCTCACATCATCAGGGTTTCACAAAGAAGCTGCTGGAGTTTCCACTTTATAGAGAAGTGTAATGTTTTTCGATGTGGTCAATTGCTGTTCTGTTACTCCCAGCTTCTCTTCTACAGTGGTTAGCCTTGGGCATTAAGAATCAATTCTCATCTTCAGAGACATTAAAGCAGGTAATAAGGTTGTCAAGGTCATCAGATAAAGCTGGCCAACTTTTGGGCATCTGGCCCTACAGCAATAGCCACCCCTTCCACTCAACATATAAATACATCAATACATCAGTAAATTGATAAAAAGCTGAAAAATATTGTCCCAGGCCCCAATCCCATAGTTCTTTGCAACCACAAAGAATTGTGGGATACGATTGGTCACAGAACAGTTGGTTGGCCATTTTATGGGTTGAAGTCCACAGGTTTAAACTATTGAAAACGAAACTCTGGGCATCTAGTTATCTGTTGGCTCGGAGTGTAGCTAGCCCATGTATCTTTCTGAATATCTAGGCATTTATAGCAATGTCTTATCTTCATTGTGTTTAGGCCCAATCCTGCCAGCCCTCCATGGATGGAGCTCCCACTCATCACCACTGGAGTTTTGGCTGTACAGGGAATGGAGGGTTGGGCCCTCTGTTTAGAACAAAAATTGGCAATAACTAAGGGGCATGCACAGCCTTCTCATTATCGGTGGGAGAATGAAGGGAGGCAGAACCTCTGTGCTTCCTCTGCACAAGGGAGGCAATATTTGGAGTGGCTAGTATAGGAGGGTTGAGCACAGAGGTTTGCTCTGCAGACTTAGTGCAGAGGAGCTGGCCAGGAGTGGGGCACAGATGGGATGGGGATGTGGCTCCAGCTACTATGTGGATCTTTCAATCCTCCCCAGTCAACAGAATATTGTAGCCTCCATGAAACAGCTCTGTGGCCTTGGGGAACAATTCTTCCCCTTGCACATTTCCTGAACACCCAGAATGGAGAAGAACTTTATCTTGACCTTGAAATTGCAGGACATGCACATTACGCACACCCCCAAATTATTTTAAAAGAACGTTATTAGGGTTGCAAAGGCATGTATTAAAAAGTCCGGAAATGGCAGAATTAAGGTTGCCTGTGAAAATTAGCTCTCGGTGTCTTAGGTGATGTACCCAGAAAATGAGGAACACCCAAGTAGTGACCACTTGTGAAAAGTTTGGCTCAAAGGATGTGCCCAGCACCACATAGGATCTTCAGGACAGACGTAGGGATAGAATCCAGTTCTCCAGGAATTCCACTGCTTTAACCATGAGACCGTCCTTTTTCTTGCTGCAATCTCCTATGTCATCAACTACATGTCTTCCAATTTGCTCAATCAATGAGGCTGGGGTCCTTGAGAAAACATTCCTTTACTACACAACCCTGATTCTTTCCCAAAGCAGGGCCATCCTGTACACTGAATGAGACAGGGATCTTGTGGAAAAAATAGTATGTAATCATCAGGGATCCTAAAAATCCATTTGTCATGGAACAACGCAGAATTTGCATTTTTACAGAAAATCTTTAGTTTTTATATTTTGTGAAAAAATAAAAACATATATTAACTAAATTTTACTGAAAATACCAGTATATACCAGTACGCAATGCACACAACTTCCCCCTCTTGTGGTTGATTTTTGAATGCACTTTAAATTTACATAGCTAAACATACTCCAATAAACTGCTTCCGGCATATAGAGGTTACTCAATGGCATATAGGGCTCTGTGTGTTAATGCAGCTCAAATTTTACTTCAGCATCCAGATGTGAGTAATTAAAGTTATGAAAAGATGCCAAAAACTTTAAAAATCACTCCTAAACACCATGTCACTGAGTTTGCCACAGACAAATTTCACATTGAGGACAGGCTTCAAATTTGTTTAAAAATTGTAAATATATCAATAAAACACTGTGTTCAACTGATACTCATATATACTGTGGCTAGGGAAACTAAAATTCAGCATTTCATTTTAATTGTGGAAAAATGTGGGGGTTTTTATGGTTTTTTATCAGAGAATTTTGGTATTTTATCACAGAAAACAAAGAACCCTGGTGATCACGTAATTAAAGACTCTATCGTAACGTGTGTGTACAAGGGAGCCAAATTAAGGCTGCACAAGCAACCTTCATTTTGGTATTTTCCTAGCTTTTGAGTACTTGATGTCGCAACCCCAATGTTCTTTTAAGATTGTGTGTGTGTGTGTGTGTGATTTGCTTGGTTTAAAAAAACCCAAAACTAAAATAGTAGAGTCAATCATGTAGCATTGTTGACACCCAGATGGTTCATCAGCAGGGCTGGAATCCTTTACAGCCCTCTGCCCCTTGAGCTAAAGGAGTAATTGATAGCTATACGAGGCTGCCGGCTGCTGTGTGGACCAGTATGATAAGGGGATGGGACACTTTGCCAGTGGGTTTCACAGATATTTGCTGACAGTAGAGGAACGGTGAGACTCCGGAAACCTGGGTTCCCTTCCAGGTTCCGGAGGGGAGTGTGTTCTAGTGGGCACAGACTCTTCTGCCCATTTACCCCCAAGTTCATCCCATTTTAAAGTGTTCCCTCCAAAATATCTTGGTTCTACCCCTGGCTCCATGTCCCCAGTCTCCTTGCTCAGCTAGTCCCAGGTCCCCCTCCATGATTCTTATCCAGTCTCTCGCTTCTCCACCTCCCTGGACTCCTCATCTAATCTCAGTCTCCGACAGCCCTCTGCCGGATACCTCGTCCAGCCAGGCCCAGTCTCTGGCTACTCCCAGCTTCTTGTGCAAACTCAGTGTTCCCACCCAGCTTCCAGTCATCCATTCATCCCCACACATACACCATTTCTCTTACTGTCTCTCAGTTCCAGACCCAGTCTTCCTCCCCACTTCTCTCCTGTCTGGATCTTGCCCTTCTGCATTTGAATCATGTGGCTTCCTCCTTCATTCTCCCTCGGTGCCAGCAGGGGGGTCATTGAGAATATAGTTGAGACAGACTCCCTCCTCTCAGTTCCAGTGCCTGGCCCAGAGTAGCTGGAAGCAGCCAGTATAGGGAAGGTAAGGCCTAGCCCCTGTAATCTTGGGCTGAAGGGCACATGGTTAGTCGCTCTGTGGAGATGGCACACGCACAATCTGGACAATACGCGGAGCTGGGAGAGGCTTGAGCACGCTCAATATGGACAGAATATTTGGAGATTTTAGCTAAGCCCTAGCTAGTCTCTACTGAGCATGAGCAAACTGTGATTCTCTCTCCTTCCTCTCCCCCCCTCCCCCCCCACCCCAGAGTTATGACTTGGCCAAATTTTGGTGGGTTTTCATGGGGATGGTTGACATAAGGTCAACCCAACTCAAAGTTCAAATCCCTGTTCCACAGCATATGCAAGGGTAATGTTGTCAGAATTTTTTAATATGGGCAAAACAGTGTATTTTCCCCCCGGCTTTGTTCTCAGCATGGCTGAACTATTTCGGCTGAAATTTTCCCAAAAATTTCTGGTTGGAGCAGACATCTGACATGTCAGCCAACATGGTTAGAAGCAACTGAAAATGGGTCTTATAATCATAGAATCATAGAATAATAGAAGATTAGGGTTGGAAGGGATGCAGGAGATCATCTAGTCCAACCCTCTTTCAGGTAGTTAAAGGTTGCTATCAAATCCCCGCTCATTCTTCTCTTCTGCAGACTAAACAAGCATTATTATAAAGGGAAGGATCAGGTAGCTTTAATAACAGGCAGCGCTATCAGCCCCACCTATAGTGTTTATGTAATATCACATCAGGGAGGGAGGTGATTCCCATCAGGTAATCATTTAAAATAGCCAAGTTGAACCCCTCTGTACAGAATCAAAAGCCACCCAAAAGGCAAGACATACAACCCCACCTGAGCTGACTTGCCTCCAGCCCTGTTTGAACAAAAATAGCTGCACTGGTTAATTTAAAAAGTCATACTAATCAAACCAGGGAAGGCATCTGCACACACACACACTCTGACAGGTTACCGGGCAAATTCAGAAAATGGCGTTTCCTTACAGACGAAAGCAGTGAAATCAGGTCCTGACCCTGCAAACTCTTGTTTACATGAGTCGTTCTGCTGATCTGCAGGCTTCGACTAATAAAAAGAAAAAAATAATGACCCCAGAGGAAATGCAGGGGGTGTGGCATGTGGGGTCATGTGCTCCCCGCTCCCCCAGATTTGCTGCTTGGCTTGTACTGAGCATGTTCACACGGACTGAGCATGCTCAGTAACGCTGATGAAGCTGGCTCCCCTCTTTTTGTCCTTCTCCCCCTCCCCCCACTAACATCAGGCATGGGTTGTCTTTGCCCCACACTAATTCCTCTAGTATGGGCCATAATACACTCTTCATCTTTGGACAGAATCCCACCAATCTCACGTTACTTGGTGCAAGTGTAGGAATGCATGGCATGGTAGCTTTTTCAAATGAAAACGGTAGGTATTTATCCAAATCATGAATCAGATTTTAAAGCACAGAGAATGTGCAGTATGGAGTCCATTTAGGGAAACCCATGTGACTTCATGAAAATGAGGTTATACTTCACTAGCTTGTTAAAATTCATTGCGTTTTATTGTCAGTGTAAAGGTTGCTGTGATGAAATTGAACGGGACACAGTGCTAAGATATTCATAAAGCTTTTAACACAATTCCTCAGTTTCCAATTAAAAGAACATCTAAGGGGCAGAGCCATGGAGCCGTAAGATGTTAGTGCAGTGCTTTAAATTAGACTAATGCTAGAAACAATAGATTTTTTTTCTATAAGATTGTCAGAAAAACTCCACAGAAAGCGGCGTTGGGACATGAGCTTTGTTACTGTTTCTATTAACACTGTGCATAATAACACGGAAATCAAGGTTTTCAGGTTTGTAAATTATGCTAAAGACCAACAAATGATAATGAGCTTTGAAATTGGACTCCAAAGTAACATCTAAGTGGCAAATGTGATTAAATATAGATAAACAGAGAACAATCGGTCATGGAAGAAAGAACCAAAAGAGGGATTGCAAAATGGAACTGTATTGCTGCAGACTGCCAAGACAGAAGCTTTGGGAGTACTTGTGAGAGGGGGAGAAAATAAAATCCAGGATGTCCTGAGCTCAGGCTGTGGTTTTTCTGAAGAAAGCAAACAGAGTTGTGGGTTCTATTGCTAGAGAAATATAATTATACAGTAAATCAAAGGAAGTGGTAATACAGTGTTGCTATATAAGGTACTAGTTACAGGTCACCTAAAGTGTCTGTCAGTATACCTTTGCAAGAATATAACTCCTTTTAATGGGACACAGCATGGAAGAAGTGAAATGTTACACATCTCACAGCTTTGAGTTACAAGGAAAGAGAATGAAAATTAAGCTTATTCCTCACTACCTGAGATTAAAGACCACAAGGCAACAGGGATGTTAAAATTTTCAAATGAAATTGATGAAACTGCTCAGAACAAACACTTCCTCTGCACTTCATGCCACAGGTGTGATAACTAAGAGGGAAATGCATTCGGCACAGAAAACTATCATCCAAACGGAGTCCAGCATCACACTGAGAGTGCAGCAGTACAAATTAGGGAAAATGGACATACAATGTTCAGCAGTCAGCTACAGTTGTGACATGCTTCCCTGGAGGAAGGGTGTTCTTTGGATTATTATCGTTATTGACTATTTGTATTTCAGTAGTATCTTGAGGCCCCAACATGTTAGGGCCTAGGAAGAAACTGTCTCTACCCCCCAAGGATTTACAAACTGACTGAACAAGAGGGCAGGAGGGGAAATAGAAGCCCATGAAGGTGGATTTGCCCATTGTCAATGGTGGAGCCAGAAATAAAACTCAGCTCTCCTGAATTCTAATTTGATGTGTCCGAGGCTAGGGTCCTCTCCAAAGGACAACAGAGCCCTTTTAAGTCATACACTTGGCTGAACCGTGACCCTGGGTTCTAGTCCCACCTTTTCCACAGCTTCCTGAGTAACCATGGTCAAGTCACTTAACTTCTGTATGTCCATTTCTCCCTCTGTCAAATGATGGTGATGGTATTTCTCTGCCTCCCAATGGTACAGTGAAGCTTAATTCAGAGTATGTAGAGTGCTTAGAGATCCTCAGAGGGCAGGTGCTCTATAAATGCAGAGTATTATGTGTGGATGTCTTGACCTTCCCTAGATCCCATGTCACTACTGTAAATGGGTCTTACACACAACTTGGATAAGGAACATAATACAAAGGACAGGGAATTAGAAATGAATAGAACCAAAATTCCAGGTATGGTACTGTGTAATGAATGGTGACTTTCTGCTTTGTGAAACATCTTTCTGCTTTAAGTTCATATCAAATCAATTCATTTATTGCCCTGTTTCAAAGAGAAATGCCGATTCTGCCCTCTGGATCCTAATTGCTTTTCAGATTGTGTATATCATTAGTACTGTATATCTTCATTTTCTAGCCCATGTAGTAATTGAAAGTTCAATCATTGTTATAGTTGCCACTGTGCCAACGTTTATTAAAATGGAGCAATTAACTATTGTCTTAAATGGAGTTTAGAGGTAAGGCTCATTAGGTTTAGACTCATTATAATTAACTGGGATGATAAATGTAAAAGTATTTTATTGCAACTTTGTACAGAAAAGTTGTTTGAACTGATTATCTAGTGTAAATGTTCATTCTGCACAGTGTGCTTAAAATAATGTTTCTTCTGGATCTGTTTAATAATAAAACTCCATATCTATAAAATGGACACTGTGAAAAACAGTAAATCACACAACGGCTCTTGTACATTTTAGCATTTGAAATACCTTGTACCTTGCCGGCTGCAAACCATTGTCAGGCAATGAGGATTAGCTCTCCTACTTTTCAAAAGCATTCAGACTTTTCAATCCCAGCATCCATTCTTAACCCTGGCTCCTTTTGCATTTGATTTTCCATCAAACTAGTTGTGAACACCGTAGTTCAAAATGGTGAGTGCAATAGCACAGAAAGGCTATTATTTTTCTATTCCCTTGGCAAGTGCTTTCTGTGTTACTGTAAATGCTGTTCTGTCAGGGTTAATTAGTTCCAACATACAATGTTCTATCAGGAGGCCAATGAATTTTCAAATTCCACAGCCCTACAACGCATTGTGCAGAAGATTCTCCCTCAACCCCATACCTAATAGTCAGGAATCTGTTATTTTTCTTTCTGTGGACAGTAAACAACAGCTAGTCAAACTTATGGCTAGGATTTTCAAACCTGCATGCCTGATGGTACGCACCTAAATCTATCCAGGTCATGCAGAATGGCCTGACTTTGAGGCTGAATGCCCACCATTTTCATTTAATTCACTGGGAGTTGTGAAAGCTCTGAATCCCTGAAATGAAGGCCATTTTTAATTAAAGTCTCTACCCTGGGTGTAGGCCGTGATTCAGCAACATGCTTAAGACCATGCCCAATTTCAAAGATCTGAGCAGTCCTATTGAAGTCCAATAGGACTATACATATGCTGAAAATGCAGGCATAGGATTAAGTACCTTGCTCAATCGGGGTCTCAAGTGCTAACTTTTAAAAGGTTGGCCAGAGCTCTTACAGTGTGTTACATCTATGGTAATGAAGTTGTTGCCAGCTCTGGATCAATGCTCCCATGGTTCATTCAATCAGCGCTGAAGACCTTGATTTGCCTCACTCTTTGAAAGTTTCTTGTCTTTCACATAACTTCCAGAACTTTACTTAATTACATTCCCTCATTTTAGGTAGCCCTTTCCCTATTAAAACAGGATGGGGGGGAAGAGAAAAGTGGGGATATTACTAATAGATAAGAAGCCAGAGACTGGAGAAAAATAAAACGACGATCAAACTCAATAAATGCTGCTCGTATGGTCAGACGCAGTCTCTCTGTCTCTGTCCTTTCACAGGCTTCATAAGTGCTTTGGAGGTCTGTGAGAGATCCAGACAGTATGCATTCTTGGATTCATCTTGGGAGAGCATATTGCTGCAGCTCAGATGTCGTTGGACAGGTAGAGTCCAGCAGCAAACTTTCTAATTCTCCTTTAGGGCAGAGCTGAAAAGCAATGGGAGTGGGGAAAGTCTCTGGATCTGTCCCCTCAACATACACCCACATTCACCCCACCACCAACACACACACTGCAAACATACTGATGTGGCTGCAGGTGAAGGTTGAGTGGCACCTTGAAAGCTGCCTGTCTTCCCCCTCCCCTGCCAATAAGTCTTGAGGACCCCCAGAATGCTGTCCAAAAATTCGGCTAGTGCAGTGCTCGCTCCTGCCTGTCCAAGGCACTGATCCTGCACCAATGAAATCAATAGGAGTTTTATCACTGTCTTCAGTGAGATCTGGATCAAGGCCAAAAGTTCATAAGTAAGTTAGAGAATGATCTTGTTCATCATAGAAATATCATTGACAAGCAAGAAAAGTTTCCTCTTCTCTCACAAATCCTGTAGCACGTGTTCGATATGTAAAAGATTTGTGTCTCTGCCAGGTACATTTCTGATGCTGAGCAAATGTTCAGTCTTGGGGAGACATGCTGTGTGGCAGTGATAGTTTTGTTATGCAAGATTGTGCGGAGCTGGGTGGGAAGCAGGAGAGTTGACTTTCAGCTTTGGTCTCTGACAGGAGTCAATTCTTGATGCTTAGCTCCTCCCTAAGAACTGGGCACTGGTGGACAAAAAGATTGTCCTGCATGCTGTTTGACCATCTCTGCTCCAGGACTAGAGTAAATAAAACAAGTTACACTTGGCAGCATTCCCAGACTCTGCATCACCAATTTCTCCTCCCATGGAAAATAGACCTGCAAGGTCCTGGACATCTGCTACCACTCAACAGCGGGGCAACAATAATAACATCCGATGCAATTTTTTAAATCAAATTGTCTGCTCCTTAAAAGGCTTTGGTGCAATTAGAGTATAGACAGAATTTTAGGGTCTTTAGGAAGATTAATCTTCTGTGTGACCCAACCACCAATTGCATGTCAAGTTAATGAATAACGATCAGTCTAGCTAAGATACTTATATGGTCCCGACCACTGCAGTAGCTGAGCCCTTCACCATCTTTAATACATTTATTCTCACATCACCCCCATGATATAGGGCAGTGATAACCCCATTTTACAGAGGGGACCTGAGGCACAGAGAGGCTAAGAGATCTGCCCAAAGTCTCACAGGATGTCTGTGACAGAGAAGGAACTGAACCCAGATCTCTGGCTATCACTCTAACCACTAGGCAGTCCTTTCTCTAATGTTGCATTACTCTGTCGTGACACAGCAACAGCATCATAAGGCTCAAGAATTCAGGATTCTCTCAGTAGCCATCAGGTATAGTTTACAGGATGTGGGACATGTCTATGAAAAGTCAGGACCACAGAGCCAATTTAGAGATGGGTGACACTAATTAGTAAAGACTCTTCCAGTGGCAGCGACAGGGCCGGATTAACTCTCTTGTGGACCCGAGGCTATTAGATTTTGTGGGGCCCCTGCATACAAGTCTTTTTCCTAATTTAAAACAAATGATCCCAACTATGGCATCAAGGCTATTAACGCTATACTAAACTTGCCTTTTAATTAGCATAAAGCTGTTCTGTGGTTACATTTCAGTCTTAAAACATGTAGAACCGGGGTTGGCAATCTATGGCATGCCTGCCAAACGTGAGTGGCACTCACACTCATGCTGGACCCCCGTCATGTGGGAGAAGGGGGGGGAGGCCACTGCTTGGGGCTGGGAGTGGCTCCTGGCCAGGGCACTGGGCCCACGTCATGTGGTAGAGGGGCGTGGCGGGGCGGGGGGGGGGGGGGATTTATTTTTGTGGGGCTCCCTTAGCCCGAGGCCCTGGGCTGCAGCCCCTAAAGCCTCATACGTTAATCTGGCCCTGGGCAGTGAGCACTGTGGGTGCCAGAGCTGGTGCTGTACTGCATATCCATTGGGACTTGCTTAAGTTCACTGATCGACTCTCTTACTGAACAATAATTAATAAAAAACTTAATTACTTCAAAATAATAGGCTAAGCTTTATGTCTTGGTGCAGCATCAAGAGAAAAGATATTTTCATCTGTTTAATGGACAGGAACTTGAGCTAAAGATTTCATTCTCCTCAAGCCAATTATGGGCAATACCACTCTTCCATTATTTTAGAAACAAAAAGGAGTAGTGTACAAAACAGAGAGATGATAACAGTGTAGCGAAGACAAAGATGTGTTTGTTAGAAGTGGGGGAAAAGAGGTAGAAAAAAGGCTGAGTAAAATCTTGGCTCCCTTGAAGTTAATAGAAACTGTGCTATTGACTTCAGTGGGGTCAGGATTTCACCGTATGTGCATACACATATTGTAAGGGGGAGACTTTTCAAAGGCAAAAACAATGAGTTAGGTCCCCAACTCCTATTGAAAGCCAATGAGAGTTAAGTACCAAACTTCCATTTGTTCCTTCAAAATTTTTCCCTAAATTACAAACCCTGCTAAACAGGGAGCAGGAACTGACTTTTAAAGTGTTCATACAGCACTGAGCACAATCCAATCTTAACTGGAGCCTCTGGACTTTGATACTAAGTACTGTGTAGTATAGCTGAGAATGAACTATACTTGAAGTGTCACTGCAGAGGTTATATTATGTTACGTGTAGAGCTGGTCAAAATGTCTCCTATGGAACAGTTTTCCATTGAAAAATGCTAATTCAACTAAATTGAAATGTTTTGGAGGAACATACCAACTTCATTGAAAATTTCAATGGGAAATTATCAAAATATTTCTGTAAACTCAAAATGTTTCATTTCAACTTGTACATTATAATTTATAACAGAAGTTGAAATGATAAAATCAAAACAAACCATACCAACCTTATCAAAACAAAACATAAACAAGATTAAAGCAAAATATTGCAGAATATTTTGTTTTGTGAAAAATTCTGATTTTAGCTTTTCATCTGATTCTGGATTAAACCAAATCTTGGAATCTTGGAATTTCCCACGGGATGGAAATTCCCATTTTTGGACCAGCTCTAGTGACTGGTGTGCTGAGAGAGCTAGGTGAGTTAAGGAATTATCAAAGCAGACCTTAGAATATTTACAGAATATTTCCTGCTCAGAAAACGGATTTTCAGAAACCCTGTAAACCTTTAGGTGAAAAATATTTTCGGTTCCGTTTTTAATGTTTTTGGCCAAATGCCACTGCATTGCAAGAGAAGAATTTAGGCCTTTCCAGGAATCATTCTCAACACCAGTTGCCTTTGTCCTACAGTACCAAACTCACTGGAGCCAGCAGATTTATATTTTTAGCAGAGCTACTGACTTCAGCACTAAACTTCCATCCAGCATGTCTCATTCCTCTTGTTTGGAAGGGGAATTTAAATAAAACCCAAAGAATCAGACTTGCCCTCTCAGGCTGTGAATGCCTTATAATTCCTGTAAATTATTCCCTTTCTCCAGCCTTCACACAGGCATATCATAGACTGTCTGTGCTTGACACTTAGCCTTGTGTTAAAGAAATGTTAGAAGCAGGTGTGGGCAGCCTCAATTGTCTGTTATAACCCATGCATTCTGTATTTATAATACAGAGCTGGAGGATTCACTGATTTACTAGATTAAATATTTCATATCCAGCTCAGAATAGAGTGACCGAAAATCATTATTAGTTGTTATCTGTGAAATGTCAAAAGTGAATTGAGACTTTGTGGTCTCATCTAAATCCCTAATGGACTATAATCCCTAAACATAGGGGTTGAGATGCATTGATATGACGTAATATCATTTGTAATTAGGTAGCTTGGAATAGCAAAGCGATTTCAGCCTGCAGTGTAAATCCTGCATTCATCAGGCAATGTTTTTACATAGAGTAAAGAGAGAGCAACAAAGAAACCACAAGATTTAAAAAAAGAAATCGAACCAAATACTTCTGCAGCTCCATATTCCCCCCTCCCCCCGCTCCTAGCTGTTTGTTTCCTGCTTGAAGTTGAATGATAATGTATAACATTGGCTTTTATTTCAAGAAATAGTGCCTCTTTCTCATTATAGGTGATTTGAATATCTCAGTTAAGCATGTAAAGAAAAGGCAAGCAGTACCACATTAATTTAGATCCCCATTTCTCGCACATTTAGATCATTGCTGACTTTGGTATCCCTGGAATGAATACATTCCTATTGGTAGCAACTTACATGATTGGGCATTTTTCCATTTTAAGCCACAGACTTTAGTATCACTTCCAATGTCTTTAACAGGAGTCTAGTATTCTTTGTGAATTGATTATGCAAGACTTTTTTTTCCAGTCTTTCGTGCTATTTTTTTACTACCAGCTTGATCTTGTGCTCTTGACTTTCATGGGAATGTTGGCTGAGTAAAAGGGGAAATTTGCATGAGTTAAGATTTCAGGCTCCGGCCCGGAATGCTGTTTCATATTGCCTGTTGACATTTCAGTCACTCTGTTGCATTTTCACTGGTCAGTATCCGATCCAAGATTATCTGTGCCCATCTGCTATCTATCCTGCTGCTTATGTGACCTGTGCATCACCCTGCATTTCTTTTCAAATCTAGTTCAGTTTTGTATCCATTCATTAATTGAGGTCTGTTACCTCTCTGTCCAAAAACAAACAGCACATACTTTCCTCTAACGTGTATTTTAAACAAGAGTAACCTGCAGAACACTATTATAATGGAGGTATGTGTGTATATGTATTTAAACCATGTTACGTGTTTTGCACTGGGTTTACATCACCTCCCTCTGGGTTTATATTACCCCTGTGCTAAAGGGGCAATGGAGTCATAAGAGCCCAATGATTGCAGGTTGCAATGCCTGAGGAAAGCCAGATGGCCATCATATTAGGCTCGTGATATCGTGATATTGTAATACAGCCCCATATGCATTAAGTCCTTAATTACATCATCACATACTATATTTTCCACAGGACACATGCCTCATTCAGTGCACAGAAGGGGCTTGCTTTGGGGATGGAGCAGGAGGGTGCAGTGAAGGAGGCATCTGTAGACTTATCTCCTCTGCATTCAATTTGGGAAGCTTCCTCCTCCATGCTTCATGGGTACAAACATAGGGTCCCTGCTCACTTTTTGGGTGCCCAGCCCAGCCTGCAGCAGCCCAAACCTGCAATGGCAAGAAAAGTACTTCTCAGCCTCTGTGCAGAATCTTCTGGGCATTGAGCTGTGAAATTCTAGCAAGTACCTACTGAAGAAGTGCAAACTCTGACTTTTCAAAGGTATGAAGTTGGCCAAATATGGATGGAGTTTCCTGGGGACAACAAAAGGCACATCCCTGACACAAAGATAACCCCTTTGCTAACTTTCTTGTCCCTGCTCTGAAGCATGTGTGCTTAAAAACGTCTCAAAAAAAAGGTTGCCAGAATTTTTCGAACATGGGCAAAACAATGTATTTTTCCCTAGCCTTTTTCTCAGACATGGCTGAACCAAAAAATTCAGCCTGGGACAGACATCCAGCAGGGGAAAACTTCTACCCAAACACTTTACAGTTTGGCAAACTTACAAGCAACTGAAAAGGTGGGTCTTATAATAGGAAGTGTCAAGCAGCCTTAATAATAGGCAAGCAGTACCTGCCCCGCAGATGTTAATGGTTGCTATTGCTAATCCATTTAAAGAGGGCACTGCATTTTCTTCCCCACATCAACTTCTACTTGATACCGAATAAGGTCCATGGCTACACCCCGATAGTACCACACCCCCATCTGTCCCCAGTGCCTGTGTTCATGCTTCCCTGAACATTATGCTCAGGGTGCAAGACCCAGAATTCTGACTGCTACTTATAGAAGTGAGGAAAGGCTCCCTGGGCCCTTTCCTTTCCCATCCCACCCCAGTTTGTGCACCTGTGCACAAGCAGCTGGAGTCTTGCCCAGCATGCAAAAATGTCTCTGCATTTCTGGAAGACAAATTGCATCTCCACAATACCACACTAAATGCAACATTTGTTTTCTCCCCAAGCAGAATTTACAAACCATTACCCATCACAGCCAGAGTGTTGCTGGAGCTGTCAAGAGAAAAGAATCCATGTAGAAACATCACTCTTCCGGGAAATGTAAAATGGCAACAAGTCGGTCCCTCTTCAGCATGTCCAACGCTTAATATAAAATAATGTACAGCTAACCTGCAATGAATCCAGTGCAGCAGCTCTCTCTTCTAGGAGGCCTCATTGTGGATTTCTTGGTTGTTCTGAGAAATAGTTTGGGGTTTTTTTAATGGTGAATGAAAAAACAACCTGGCATTTCAGTTGTGAATGTGATCATGGTAGAGAATTTTTTTTCATTCTAATTATTTCATCATAGCTATAACTCTCCACCTACCTTAACATGTGGCTTCAAACTAGGGATGTTAAAATCCCTTTAATTAATAATCCGTTTAAACGCTCTAGAAATAGAATGTTTAAATGGTTAAATGCACTGGGGGGCGGAAGGTGGAACTGCACTGGGCTCGGTGACTCCCCGCCGAGCAAGAGCTGCCCAGCTGTGGCTCTGCATGCTTGGGGGGGAAGATGCACTGGCAGATCTCGCTCACGGGGAGACGCCAAGCCCAGCGCGGCTCCCCGCCCGCCTTCCCCCCCACACATGCAGAGCTGCAGCTCTCACTTGTGGGGAACTGCGCTGGACATCTCCCAGTTCCCCTCTCCCCCAGGGAAATGTTTAAACTAATTAGTAAACAGTAAGACAGCTGCTTACCATTTAAATGTTTAGCGACTTACATCCCTTGCTTCAAACCAATCAGTTCTCTTGACAATTAAATCTGCCAAGTCGGTGGTCGAGTCCCTTCTGCTTCATTCTCTCCTCTTCCCTCGAAACTTTTGCCTCTCTCTCTTCCAATGCATAGTCTGTTTCTCCAACCCCATCTTACATCCAATATCCAATTCATCTGCTCTTGCTCTTGAGTCACCTCTAGTGAAAGTTCCCAGTGACTTTACAGACACCTCCCACACTGAGTTTGTCTTGTGCTCTTTCATCTCTACTATTTTATTTTGTCAAACAACACTGTCTTTCCACCCATATTAATTTCCACATCAACAAACCAGATTGTCACTTGCAAACCTTACTTAACTCCTTTTTATAAACAAAAAGAAACGAAGGTCTTGTCAACGTCTTCAAAGGAAGATTGACAACATCCAGCAAAATGTTCCCTTCCATCCCCTCTTCTTTTTCTCTCTGACTCTAAGGTCTTTCGCTTGCTGTCTTCCTCCACCCTATAGACTTCATCCTGTCCTGGCTACTGAACTCCATTCCCCTTATTCTCTCTCTCTCTCTCTCTCTCACCCTCTCTCTTCTGGTTCCCCCCTTTAGAGTTCAAGCATGGTCTGGTATTCCATTCCCATTTGCTTCTCCAACTACCGCCACATGTCCCTTGTTTCCTTTATCTCTAAACTCATTGAACATGCCAGTTAGAACAATCACTTTGAGTTCTTTGTCAGTCCTGAGTCGCCACCCCCTTCACCGAGACTGCTTTCAGCACTGTTGTGAACAATCTCTTCCTGGCCAACTCACAGGACCTCTGATCCCCATACTCTTTAACACCTGCTGCTTTAGACACTGCTTGATGCTCTTTCTTAGCAACTTGTGCCCTGTGGACTTCCACAATATTGGCTTCTCCTGGTTCTCCACATCTCTGTAGCCATTTCTTCAGTGCTTGTTCAGTGGGTCCCTCCTGCCCTCTTCTGATTTCTGAGGGGATCCCCTGGACCACCTCCACTTATCCCTTCACATTTTTATCTCTGTGTGATCTCATCAGCTGACATGGCTTCAGTGACTCTTTATCCTGAAGACTCACAAACGCACCTCTGTACTCCTGGCTTGTCTCCTGCCATTCAGTCTTGCCTCACTGGATGCATCATGGTCAACTTAAACATAAGATGACCCTAACTGGACTCTATTTTTCCTCCAAAGCCTTCTCCTCTTTCACTGTTCTCTGTCATAGTTGAACACACCACCAATCTCTCTATTGCCCAGGGCCACGACCTTTTACTCCTTCCTTTCCCTCAACCCTCGCATCCAAGCCGTGTCTGAATTCTGCTGTTTTTTTCCTCCAAAGCAGTCATTATCATCGTGGCAAAACCCAAAGGACATAGCTTCTTTGCAGATGAAACTTCATCCAAACTGATCTCCAACCAGGTCCTTAAGATGCTCTGGCTGGATATTCAGTCTAAGTCTATATAAATCCTTGAACGCTGTCCAGATCTGGCTGCCCCACCTCAAAAAGGATATAGTAAAACTGGGAGAAGTTCAGAGAAGGGCAACAAAGATGATCAAGGGTATGAAATGGCTTCCATATGAGAAGAAACTAAAAAGGTTAGGACTATTCAGCTTAGAAAAGAGATGACTAAGGGGGGATCTGCTAAACATCTATACAATCATGAATGGTGTGGAAAAGTGAATAGAGAAGTGTTATTTATCCTTTCTTACAATATAAAAATCTGGGGTCACCTGATGCAACTAATTGACAGCAGGTTTAATACTAACAAGAGGAAGTATATTTCACACAATGAACAATTAACTTGTGGAACTCATAGCCATGGGATGTTATTACAGCCTGAAGTATAACTAGGTTGAAAAAGGAACCAGATACGTTCATGGAGGATAAGTCTCATAGATTTCTAGTTTTTAAGGCCAGAAGGGACCATCATGATCATGTAGTCTGACCTTCTGCACATCGCAGGCTACAGAATCTCACCCACCCACACCTGTAATAGACCCCTAACCTCTGGCTGAGTTACTGACATCCTCATATCATGATTTAAAGACTTCAGGTTAGAGAACCCATCATGTACACTAATTTAAACCTGCAAGTGACCCATGCCCCATCCTGCAAAGGAAGGCAAAAAACCTCCAGGGTCTCTGCCAATCTGACACGGGAAAATTCCTTCCTGACCCCAAATATGGCAATCAGTTAGACCTTGAGTACGTGGGCAAGATCCACCATCCAGTCACCTGGGAAAGAATTCTCTGTAGTAACTCAGAGCCCTCTCCATTTAGTGTCCCATCACCGGCCGTTGGGGAAATTTGCTGCTAGCAGGCACAGATTGGCTACGTGCCATTGCAGGCAGTCATCCTACATACCATCCCCTCCATAAACTTACCAAGCTCAGTCTTGAAGCCAGTTAGGTTTTTTGCCCCCACTGCTCTCCTTGGAAGGCTGTTCCAGAACTTCACTGCTCTGATGGTTAGAAACCTTGTCTAATTTCAAGCCTAAACTTGTTGATTGCCAATTTATGTCCATTTGTTCTTGTGTGCACATTGGCACTTAACTTAAATAACTCCTCTCCCTCCCTGGTATTTATCCCTCTGATATATTTACAGAAAGCAATCACACCTTCCCTCAGCCTTCATTTGATTAGGCTAAACAAGCCAAGCTCTTTGAGTCTCATCTCAAAAGGTAGGTTTTCCATTCCTCAGATCATCCTAGTAGCCTTTCTCTGCCCCCGTTCCAGTTTGAATTCATCTTTCTTAAACATAGGAGACCAGAATTGCACACCATATTCCAAATGAGGTCTCACCAGTGCTTTGTATAATGGTATTAACACTTCCCTATCTCTAGTGATAATACCTCACCTGACGTATCCTAGGACTGCATTAGCTTTTTCACAGCTGCATCATAATCATCCTGTGATCAACCAACACACCTACATCTTTCTTCTCCTCTGTCACTTCCAACTGATATGTCCCCAGCTTATAGCAAAAATTATTGTAGTTAGTCCCTAACTGCATGACCTTGCACTTTCCACTATGAAATTTCATTCCATTTTTATTTTTCCAGTTTTCAAGGTCATCCAGTTCTTGTGTGATATTTTGGTCCTCCTCTGTATTGGCAATACCTCCCAACTTTGCGTCATCTGCAAATTTTATTAGCACACTCCCACTTTTTGTGTCAAGGTTATTCAAAAAAAGGTTAAATAAGGTTGGTCCCAAGACCAATCCCTGAGGAACTCTGCTAGTAACCTCCTTCCAGCCTGCCAGTTCACCTTTCAGTATGACCTGTTGTAGTCTCCCCTTTAACCAGTTCCTTATCCACCTTTTAACTGTCACATTAATCCCTATCTTCTCCAATTTAACTAACGATTTGCCATGTGGAATTGTATCAAATGCCTTACTGAAATCCAGATAGATTAGATCTTGGCATTTCCTTTGTCTAAAAAAGTCAGTTTTCCTCTCAAAGAAGGAGATCAGGTTTTTTTTGTAAAACCATGTATTTTATCCCAATTACCATTTACCTCTATGTCCTTAACTACTCTCTCTTTCAAAATTTGTTCCAAGATCTTGCATACAATTGAAATCAATCTAACAGGACTATAGTTTCCCAGATCACCTTTTTTTCCCTTTCTTAAAAATAGGAACTATATTAGCGGTCATAGAGTCCGACCCCCGAGTTTACAGATTTGTTAAAAATACTTGCTATTGGACTTGCAATTTCATGTGCCAATTTCTTTAATATTCTTGCATGGAGATTATTTGTCTCCTCTCCCTCAGTTTAGTCCCATTAAATTGTTTGAATTTGACTTCCTCCTCGGATGTGGTAATTTCTACTTCCATATCTTCATTCCCATTAAACAGCCTACCACTACCCCTAAGCTCTTCATTAGCTTCATTAAAAACTGAGACCAAGTATTTGTTTAGGTGTTGGGCCATGCCTAGACTATCTTTAATCTCCACCCTATCCTCAATGGTTAGTGGTCCCACTTCTTCTTTCCTTATTTTCTTTTTCTTTTTATAGCTATAGAACCTTTCATTATTGGTTTTGCAAAATTCAACTCTGCTTGGCTTTTGCCAGTTCTCACTTTATCTGTACACTTTCTGGCCTCCATTTTGTTACCCAGGCTCCTGGCATTGGTGTACAAATATCTTAGTTGTTTCTGCTTGCCTTTGCCTACATTCCTCATCGATTGGTTACAGTCATTCCACTATCAGTATCACCTATCTGACTGTTAGCTTCATTGGTATCAGCACTATCTTTCCTCTTAATGACCATTCTCCTACCCACTACTGTTCCTTTTTTCCATTGCTATATCCTTTCTTGCTTGATTTTCCTCCCGCTCAGTGTTAGAATCAAGTGTGGAGATTACATGAGCATCTCCCAACCATCTCCCCCAAGTTCCTAGTTTAAAGCTTTTTTAATCAGTTGTGCCAACATCCATCCCAGAAGTCCATTTCCCTACTCAGGTGGAGTCCAACCCATGAGAACATTCCTGTGTCCATTAATGCCTCCCAGTGTCAAACATCCCAAAGCCGTCCTTATAGCACCATTGCCTTAGCCATCTGTTGATCATCATAGTCTTGTCTCGCCTTTATTTTCCTCCTCTAGGGACAGGCAGAATCCCACTGAAGACCACCTGAGTCTCCATTTCCTTAAGCATCTTCCCCAGCCTGGCAAAGTCTCCCTTGATACATTCCAATGAGAATCTAGCTGTATCATTTGTTCCTATGTGAAGGGCAGTCAGTGGATTCTTTCCTGCTCCCATTAGGATCCTCTTCAGCCTCAGTGCCACCCTTCTGTTCTTGGGCCATCTCTTGTGACAGGCCTGTCTGTTCTTCTTAGCAGTGAGTCACCAATCACATAGACCTGCCTTTTCCTGGTGATGGTGTGATTCTTTGGCCTTCCTCCTGTTCTTTCTGACTGCAAGTCCTCTTTGTCTTTTATCTCCCTTGCAATCTTCTGCAAGTCATCCTGTATCCCCCTGGTGCTCTGAACTCTGAGTATCTACAGCGTCTCTTCTATTCCTCTTATAGGACTAGCCACTATTCTCTTCTACCTTGCCCTCTTACCTTCAGTTACTGCCTGCTGTGCCCCTTCTTCACTTTCCAACTCAGCAAACCTATTCCTGAGCTCTATTGCTTCTTCACTAGCCAGTCTTTTCCTCTGCCTGGTTCTCGTAGTCACATGCTTCCACTGGCCACTTTCCTCGCCCACTCACAGTTCTTCAGTCCAGCTTGCATATGAGACTCTTGACCTTTCCCTTCAGCTTCCTCTCCCCTTCCCTCCATCGTCTGCTCAAACCCCCTTTGAAACTCAACCATAGTTTCCACCAGCGTCTCCAAACCTCGGATCTTCTCTTCCACCAGCTCTATCAGGCGGCACTTCATGCAAACAAAGTTCTTTTCAGGTATTCACTACAGGATCATGTACATCCCGCAGCTTCCACATCTGGTCATCTTCATGGTCTCTTCCTTGGGTCCTTGGGTCACTACCTCTGCTGCCTCTGTATCTGTCATAGCTTTCCCCCTAAAGTCCTGTCAAGGAAACAACACCACCAACAACAAACAAACAAAACCAAAGTACCAAACAAAACAAAACAAAGCCAGACCACCATAAACACACCTTTCCCCCAATTCCCCTTCCAAACCTGTTTACAGCTTTGTTTGCTGGCTCTGGTGCCGCTGCTCTTGTGCTGCTGGCTGACTGTTTCCATCAATGTCCATTAACCAAGATGATCAGGAATGCACCGCCGTGTTCGGGGGCGACCCTAAACTTCTGAGTGCCAGAAGCCAGGAGGGGAAGATAGGGATGGATCACTCCAATTGCCCTATTCTATATATTCCCTTGGAATCTCTGGTACTGGACAGTCAGAAAACAGAATATTGGACTACATGGACCATTGGTCTGACCCAGTATAGCAGTTCTTAGACCTATCACTAGTGGTTTATCACACCACTGAAGCTTTTGGCAATCATTTGATAGCCAATCATGTAGTAGCATCCCTTGGTAAATGTGCTTTATGATTTGTTGATTTTCCACCCTAATAACATGTCTGTATGAAGAAAGCTGCCAAAACCGAGGCAGTTGCTGGGTTCAGCTATGAATATTCTTGTGCCTGATCTTGTGTTGCCATGTAATATGGAGCAGCTGATGAAGATGACAGGAATCAAAAACATCAAACTGGTGAGATAAAATGAGGGTGATAGCAATAAGGCAGGCTGTCTCTCTTGCAGTGGGCATCTTCTCTTCTTGAGTTGTACACGGAGTCTCCATAGAATTATTGCTGAGAAAGCACTTTGCCCAGGAAACCTGCAATTGAAACTGACTCTCTGTGTTTTGAAAATTCAGCAGAGTTATCTGAATTTAACTGTTGCAGGAAATGCATTTTGTGTGGTCCAAACATTTGTAAAAGCTAGATCAGCATCTAACAATTCATAATAGTGTGATAGAAGTCCTAAGGCAGGAATTTTCCAGTTCCTAGTAGATATTATTGACTATTAAGATGATCTGTTGTAACCGCTGTACCTCTCTTAGAAAGCAGTAGAGAGCAACTGTTATAAATGATATGAGTTGAGCTCTAGGCTGAGTAAATATATATGATAGTCCTGAAAGTATCATTTTAAACCTCACTCGTCTTGTTTTAATCATGGTTGCAATACACTTTTTTTGTAGGGGATTTCCATCATCTGATCTTTGCAGTTAGTAGCAGATCTCAAAATGTAGTGCATGCATTTGACGGGGAGATACAGAGAAAATTGAAATGGAACCAATTTAAAAAAAGAAATAAACCAAGGTTTTTGTTACCCAGAAGAAGACCCAGCTGTATATTGTTCAGCAACATCACTGCTGCTTAAACTGTCTGTGTTTCAAAGTCAGCTACAGAGGAAGGTGCAAAATCCCTCTGGGCTTTCTGCCATTACATTATTTTAATCATGCTGTAACTCCATGATCATTGAGAATACAAAGGGATTTTCAGTTATACTAAGGCCCCTTTACACCACCCTGTAAAGGGTGTTATAGTGAGTAGGCCTGTCACAGGGCAGGACTGGCCCTTTAAGGGGAGTTGGGTTTAGCCCCACCTGTGCCTAGTCATCTTCTTTTTGGGTGACTGGGGTTGGGACAGGTGGCCAACCATCGCTGGGGGTGGGGCGTCTTATAAAAGGCAGTTGGATCAGCTGGGAAAGACCAACAGCCCAGGCAAGGTGGCTAGAGAAGCTCAGGAAAGGGTTCTCCACCCCAGCCACAGAGAAAAGCTTGCCTACACTTCCCTGTAATGAGGGGCAGGAGCAAAAGTTCTTCCTAGGGGATTGAAGGCCCTGAGGGAGAGTCTGGTTTTTCCAGAAGGAAGTAGCCTGGATTGGATAGAGCAGGTGGGTATTGACGGGAGTAGACACACTTGTTTAGGAATCCAGGCTGGGACATAGCGTGGGAGGAAGTCCTCCCTTCTCGTGCACTGGGCTGCTGAGCCCTGTGAGGGCACATAGATCAAACAGGGCAAGACCCAGCATGAGGGTGCTGGGTGTCGGTCCAGTTTGTGTTGAACTGTGTTGTGTTAATGATAAAGTAGAGCCTGGAAAGGGTGGTCACTTGACTTGCATGGTGTCTGGATCAGTTCTGAAAACCCCAAGAATGGGGAAACTGAGGCGGCAGCAGCAGGGTCTGTTGCTGGATGAAGTGAAACCCTCTTATACTACCAGAGCGGTGTAAAGAGGTGATAGTGTAGCTGTCCCTCTGGACTAGATAGTAACCATACAATCTGTCCTCAGTGAGGGGTAGCCAGGTAGCTTCACTGCCCTAGGAGCAGAGACCAGACTGTGATTTAGTCATAAAACCTCCCCTGCTTCCCCCCTTGCTGTAGGAGGGTAGCAAGTGTACTTCACCCCTTTTCAAATAATTGTTTGCCCACTCCATGCACCCGCCAGCTTATCTGGCTGGCTAGTCTGGGTATAGAGGAGTGATTCCCAACCTTTTTGGTTTGAGGGCCACAGATATCATTTTTACAACCTGAAGGGCCACCTGTCTCCACCAGCAGGTCCCCATTCCTCCCTCCCCCGCCACTGCAGCCAGATGGAAGTAGTTCAGCGAGGATGCTACCTCCTCGCTGATCTCCCAGCTCCCTGGCTGCAGCAGGGAAACCGCATGCATCCTGTAGCCCTATGCACTCCCCCTGGGTCCCTAGGCAGTGGCTCCCTTCTGCAGCCAGGGGGACAGAAGATCAGTGCTCTCCTTCCTCTGGCTCCAGCATGGACCCCAGCAACTAGGGACCCAGGCAGAGCGCTTTGCTCTCTGCTGTAGCTGGGGGAGGGGAGCTCTGATTTCTCCTCCCTCTGCTCCAGAAGGGACCCCAGCGCCTATGAACCCAGGAGGAACGCTTTGCCTGCTACCTGCTACAGCCAGGGGGAGAGGAGTGCTGATCTCCCATCCCCTGGGCTGCAGCAAGGAGGTGCACCTGTCTTTTAGCCCCATGGAAATGCACGCTGCCTAGGTCCTTAGGCACCGGCTCCCTTCTCCAGCAAATGGGAGGGGAGCCACAAGTCACTTTGAAAGACCCCGTGGGCCACTTTTGGCCCCTGGGCCACAGGTTGGGAACCACTGGTATAGAAGGTGCTGTGCACTCCCCACCCACTTCCTCATAGAGGGGACTATGGGGCAGCTAGTCCTCCTTCCTCTACCCCTCACTTCTCCCCCAGCTAAAGTAGCCGTCTGAGCAGGGCTAAGCATGTGAGGCCTATTCCCCTACCTGGCTGATTTTGAAAGGAAGAATAGTCTGGTGGTTAGCGCATGAGGGTGGGATTGTACAGAGGTAGGTTCAACTTCCCACTCTGCCCCAGACATCCTTTGTGCGAGTCATTTAATCTTTTTGTGCATCAGTTCCTCGTCCGTAAAATAGGGACAGTCGTCCCTAGCTAGCAGGGGTGTTGTTTGAGGACAAATGCATTCAGCATTGGGAGGTACTCAGATACAGTGGTAACAAGGGTCATAGAAGTATCATGGATAAGGCTGTGACAGTGTAGCCTTTTACTTTTAAATAAAATACAGAACCTTTTTTCTGACTGTCTCTTTTGCTGCTGCAAAAAGTCCATGCATATGTGCACACACTGTGCAGTGTGATTTGATTAGGGAGACCAAGACAGTAACAGTTAAATTGGCAAAGCCACACATTTATTCTGTCAGTCTGGCTTGCTCACACTTCAGCTGACACTGTTTGAAGGTTCCATCCTTGAGATAAAATCCTGTAGCTGGAACGCATGAGATGGGGTGAGGAATACCTATACGAGATTTTGGTTTGTAGGAACAGAAACTCCATTCTTGGAACTTTCAGTTGGGATAACGAGATCCAAGGTCAATATCTTAATGTGCCATAATTGATTGATTGCTTAGTTTATAGGATAGTGCTGTTCGGTTGATTCATGAAACCATTGAGAACAAATCTAAGCCTGCATAAATTTGAGCTTTCTTATTTGAACAGGAAAAAAGTGTGCTTAGGCTTGGATCATCTGTATCTGAACACAGGTATTAATTTGAGGGATCATGTCCAAAGGTGCTATGGCAGGAATTTCTGTAGTTTATACGTTTAACTTTTCACATCTGGAGAGCTAGTTTCACATGTGTCTCTTGGTTCATGTGCAATATGTTGGGTTATAGGATTCTGTCTTTAAAGGATATCTATTCATCCCACCTTACCATCATACAGTTAAACTCAATTTGGCTGTCTGCTCTCAAGAGGTCCATGCCAGGGATATCAAGGAGGCTGCATGTCAGAAATGAGATGTACTGGCACAGGAGGAGGGAGGAATCGTATAATATCAAACCAATGTAACTCTTCTTTGACTTATTTGACAATTCCTTCTCTGAACCATAGAATCCAGAATCCATTTGGCAGAAAATAAGATCTTGGAAATGGACAGGTAATGTAATGTTGAAATACAAACCTACTGAGGCTTAAACATAACAGATATGCCCCACTAACATAATGCATTTTAAGCATAGGCATAACAAAAAAATAAAAGCATTCTCAGAAATGTACGGTATTTGTTTAGTAATTCCTCAAAAGCTGTAGAAAATCAATAAGTAATATTTCACTTAAATGAATAAATAAGTGATAGCAAAACTTGTATGATCTGATTGTATATACACATGCTGCTTGTCAGGTGATGCTGCAAAGCACTGAGTGCCTAATTCTCATTAAAGTTAGCCATGAGTGCATTAGTTGAGGAAAGATAGTATTCCCCAGTGGCTAGAGCATTGAACTATGACTCATAATACCTGGGTTCTAGTCCCATCTTTGCTGCTAGCTTGCTGCGTGACTTTGGGCAAGTCACTTCACTGCTCTGTGCTTCCCAGCTATAAAATGGGGATAATTATACTTTTCCAAAGTGCTTGGAAAGCTCCTGATGACAGGTGCTTTATAAGAGCTGGGTATTATCCTATTGCACCTTGCAGAATTGAGCCATTTATTGTTCATTATTTAACATTTACATTGTGGTAGTACCTAGGAGTCTTCATCAGGTCCGGTTCCCATTGTACTTGGGTCTGCAAACATATAATTTCATCAGTAGAAAACAATTTACATGGATGCATTTCTTTACTTTTCATAGAAGTAAAGTAAACATATGAATACATCAGCCACTTGGGTTGAAATTCACCCCCTTTCCAGGTCTATAGAGATATTAATTGATTTTTAAGTTCAGAAGGAACCATTAGATCATCTAGTCTGACCTCCTACATAACACAGAATCATAGGACTGGAAGGGACCTTGAGAGATCATCTAATCCAGTCTCCTGTATTCAGGGTAGGAACAAACATTATGTAGACCATTCCTGACAGGTGTCTGTCCAACCTACTCTGAAAAATCTCCCATGACGGAGATTCCACAACCTCCCTAGGCAATTTATTCCAGTACTTAACTACCCTGACACTTAGGAAGCTTTTCCTAATATCCAACATAAATCGCCCTTGCTGCAATTTAAGCCCATTGCTTCTTACCCTATTCTCAGAGGTTAACGAGAACAGTTTTTCTCCCTCTTCCTTGTAACAACCTTTTATTTACTTGAAAACTGTTATCATGTGTGTGTCCCTCGCCCCAGTTGAGGCCTAATCAGCGCAGAGAAGAGTAAAAGAATTACTTCTCATGTCCTGCTTACAACATTCCTGCTAATACATCCCAAAATGATGTTTGCTTTTTTTGCAGCAGTTTTACACTGTTGACTTATATTTAGCTTTTGATCCACTATGACCCCCAGGTTCCTTTCTGCAGTACTCTTTCCTGGGAGTCATTTCCCATTTTGTATTTGTCCTTACTGAAGTTCATCCTATTTATTTCGGATCATTTCTACAGTTTGTCCAGATCATTTGAATTTTAATCCTATTCTCCAAAGCATTTGCAACCTGTAGCAAGGCGCTGTGGCCTTCCTCGGAGCCTGGGCCTGAGGAAGGATCGCTCTGCCCCTGCTGGACAGAACCAGGCCCTGCAGACCAAGCCACCCAGAAGCAGAGGGGTGGAGCCAGGGCCAAGGTAGGAAGTTTAAAAGGCAGGTCCAGCAGCTCAGTAAGGGGGAAACTGCTGCTGGAGGTAGACGTGTCTTCCCAGAGGCTGTGGCCTAGGCCTGACCCAGGCCCTGCGGCTGTTTAGCGCAGCCGCCCCGCCGACCAGAGCCTCCAAAGTCTGCCAAAATCGCCAGGCGCGAGTGACTGGAGAGGGCTGCTGGGCTCGAGTGACTGGGAGAAGCTACCCAAGCCTGCTGGGTGGGAGAAACCCCCTGAGGCCGGCCCTGACCGGGAGGAGCTGCCTGGCGTGGAGGACCCACTGGTGTGGACTGAACCTTGTGGACCGGAGGAACCCCTGGGGCCCTGTGACCTGGAGGAGCTACCTTCCGCAGACGACCCTGAGGAGCTTCCAGACCTGCCACCGGTCAATGGTGAGGGACTCGCCGGACGTCTGCTCACCGCCTCCCCCAGCGACCCGGAGGGAGCTATGTGGCTGCAGGTACTTGGGGATTCGGTGGGAGGAAGTGGCCCAGGAACAGCCAACTAGCAAGTGGCTGAGTCAGGGGCGAAACCCCCGTCTGCGTGTTGCAGCTGGATTCCCGCTGACTCAGTGGCAAATGGCTTTGCCACTGATAGCGCCATGGGCTGTGATGCAGTGGAGTCAGAGGGGCCTGCGTCCCCCTCCCCCCTTCCCTAACCACCCCGGGAGTGCTTGGCATCCTCTACACTGCTGGCCAGAGGACCCCAAGCTTTGCCAGCTCCGCCTGACTGTAAGGCCGGGGGCTATAGACCACTAGACCTGTCCTGCCTGCTTGACGACCGGGGGCTATTGGTTACCGCATCAGCCCTGCCCGGCTTGAGGGCCGGGGGCTGTAGACTGTACCTACCCCACCTACTTGAGGACCGGGGGCAACAGACTGCTCGTCTGCCCCACACTGCCTGGGGGCTGGGGGTACTAGACTAATCATCCCCCACAGGAGGGCTGGGGGTCATAGGACCTTGGTACTGTCTAGCTCTGCTTGCGAGCCGGGGGCTAAAGACTCCATTGCCTGCCCTGCCCTGTCTGAGGGCCGGGGGCAATAGGCTACTGGCCCACCCTGCCTGTTGGAAGGCCAGGGGGCCACAGACCCCTTACCAGCCCTGCCCTAAGTGAGGGCCAGGGTACTATAGACTGCCGGAGGAGTCCACCCCGCCTAGGGGCTGGGGCTATGGACTCATGAACAGGGAGCTTATTTCCCTTGGCAAAGGCGCTGTGGCCTTCCTCAGAGCCTGGGCCCGAGGAAGGGTTGCGACGCCGCGGGCTGGACCATGACACCAGCCTACACAACCCCTCCTAGGTTGGTATCATCCGCAAACTTTATAAGTATATTCTCTATGCCATTATCTAAATCGCTGATGAAGATATTGAACAAAATATCAGAACTGATCTCTGTGGGACCCCATTCAATATGCCCTTCCAGCTTGACTGTGAACCACAGATAATACTCTCTGGGAATGGTTTTTACAACCAGTTATGCACCCACCTTATAGTAATTCCATCTAGGTTATATTTCCCTAGTTCATTTATGAGAAGGTCATGTGAGGCAGTATTAAAAGCCAAGTCAAGATATACCATATCTACTGCTTCCCCCCATCCACATGGCTTGTTACTCTGTCAAAGAAAGCTATTAGGTTGGTTTGACATCATTTGTTCTTGACAAATCCATGCTGACTGTTATTTATCATCTTATCATCTTCTAGGTGTTTGCAGATTGAATGCTTAATTATTTGCTCCATTATCTTTCCAGGTACTGAAGTTAACACCTGCTATAGAGTTTAATTCATCACTCCTATACTGAGCCCATTTTGAGTGTGTATGTGGTTCACATGCCTCTTGTGAGTACATTTTCAGGAGGAGTGAATTTCACCCTTTCTGATGTTGCTAACAATTTTAAGAGTGTAATACTCTCTGGGCCACAAACTTACAAGTATCAAATTCCCATCTCCTCCTTTCCCCTTTTAGCATATGAATGCCTTGCCTTCCCAAAGTGAAGATCCTATGGCACCATCTTTTGAATTTTCAAACTTCTGAGATTGAAGGATGTGGGTATAGTTTTCTTCCAATAGTGTATAAACTTGGCAATACGCAAGGATGGAAGATGGCTCATCTAAACTGCAATGGGACAAGTGGCATTTTGTAGCACTTGTCACGCTTACTACTGAGCTGCATCTCCGTAGCAGCATGCCACATGCAAGCAGTGCTATGCACAACTTGGTGGACTGACCATGATTTGACTGAGAGCACATGAGTTACATGATATTTTCCTGTGGCAATGCAACATTTTTTATACATGTTGTTTGAGAGAACTCATTTAGAGCACTTCTTTGGATCATCATTTGAGGATTTTCTCTTTCAGCCCTAATATGCATGTTTCAGACTACAACCATGCAGTTGACTTCTAGGACTTCCTGTGGGTGCAAGGACACATCTGCATGGACCAGGTTGTAGGATCAGGGCCTGTATATTCACAGATAGGAAAGTGATCATTATAATTTCAGATGATAAATGTTAGGCAACCAGTTCTAGACTTGGCAGATCAAACATTACCTTGAACAGATAAAGCATAGTCAAGTACAGCCACATATATTTGGCTAGCTATTGGTTGAACAATAACCATGCGTTTCTGGAATATGGCACTTCATACTCTTTCCCCATTCCTCAGGAGAGATTAGATCAAAGCTGTGCAGCCGCTGATATGCCCGGAAACTAAGTGAAAATCTCTCTGGAAGATTTTCATCCTGAGTTTGAATCAATATTAACTGAAACCATTTCTGACATGCCTGTCTTCTCTTAAAATAAATATAGTTAAAGATGGGCTGAAACACAATATAAAGGCCAAAGTGTGGAACTTTTAACTCACGTTTAATAGTACTTTGCTTCACAAACAGTTCCATTGATTTCAATGGGACCTCATCTTGGAGTAAGATACAGATACAGTGCAAGTAAGGATATTGCAATCTAGCCCTTCAAAATCATTTATATTTTAGAAAGCATTTCCCTAATTCTTAAATATCAAAGACTCTTATATCTATTGGGAATCTAACAGAAGAGATGAATAGCTTCTCTGTCCATATTTACATTTTTTGGGCTCTGTTAGAATATCAAAGGGTATGGACATAAAAAAATTCTCAGATATTTTAAAATGGTTATAAAACAAAAAAAGCTTCCTTACTTTCTCTTCCTTTCTGGCATTATAGGAAACATGCTACACTATAGCATTAGACTAACTTCGATACTTGGAAAGATACTGGAATAAATTATTAAACAATCAATTTGTAACCACATGGAAGATAATGGGATTATAAGGAATAGCCAGCATGGATTTGTCAAGAACAAATCAAGCTAAACCAACTGAATTTCCTTTTTTGACAAGGTTACTGGACTAGTGGGTAGGGGAAAGCTGTAGTTGTGATATATCTTGATTTTTAGAAAGGCTTGACACAGCCCCACATGACATTCGCATAAGCTAACTAGGGAAAAATGGTCTAGATGAAATTCTAGAAGGTGGGTGCACAATTGGTTGAAAAACCATATTCAGAAAATAGTTATCAATGGTTCGTTGTCAAACTGGGAGGATGTAGCTAGTAGGGTCCCACAGGGCTCAGTCCTGGGTCTGGTACTGTTCAATGTTTTCATAAACGACTCCGATAATGGAGTAGAGCATATGCAGGGAGGGGCTACAAATATTTTGGAGGGCAGGACTAGAATTCAAAATGACCTTGATAAATTGGAGAATTGGTATAAAATCAACAAGATGAAATTCTGTAAAGCCAAGTGCAAAGTACTTCACTTAAAAAGAAAAAATCAAATTCACAACTACAAAATGGGGCATAACCGGCTAGGTGGTAATACTGCTAAAGAGGATCTGGGGATTGTAGTGGATACAAACTGAATATGAATCAACAATGTGATGCGACTGCAAAAAAGGCTAACATTCGGGGATGCATTAACAGAAATGTTTATGTAAGACACAGGAGGTAATTTTCCCACTCCACTTGGCACTGGTGAGGCCTCAGCTGGAGTATTGTGTCTAATTCTGGGTGGACAGATTGGAGAGAATCCAGAAGAGAGCAACAAAAATGATAAAAGGTTCAGTAAAAAACATGATCTATGAGGCAAGGTTACAAAAATTGGGCATGTTTAGTATTGAGAAAACAAGACTGAGGGGGAACCTGATAACGTCCAAATAAGTTAAGTGCTGTTACAAAGAGGATGGTGATTAATTGTTCTCCATGTCCACTGAAGTTTGGACAAGAATTAATGGGCTTAATCTGCAGCAAGGAAGATTTAGGTTAGATAGTAGGAAAACTTTCTAACTATAAGGGTAGTTAAGTTCTTGAATATGCTTCCAAGGGAGGTTGTGGAAACCCCCTCACTTAAGGTTTTTAAAAACCAGTTGGACAAACACCTGTCAGAGATGGTCTACATTTGCTTGGTCCTTTTCAGCCCTACATTTCTATGATTCTATTTCTGTGATTCTATGGTCAGGAAGCAATTTTGGGGAAATTATGGCTCCTATTCAGCAAAGTGTTTAAACTTATGTTTAAATCATACTGACTGCAAAGTTAAGCATGTGCTTAAGTGCTCTGTTGAACTGGGGTCTACTACACTTCTTACTACACCAAATTAGATAGTATTAAATACATAGGTCTAGATGATAACCAAGACTGTGCACTCAAGCAGGGACATAAGGGCGTGTAAGATAATACCCCTGGAGCAAGGGGAAATAAGGGGAAAATCATGGCTCTCGGAGCCACATTTCTTTCCCTGTTATGGTGCAGTAATGCACTGCTCCTTCCTATGAGCTGTGTCCTAGGGACACAATCTAGCCCAGAGTGATCAGTTATGATTCTGTGTTTTTAAAGTGTTTGGTATCTTGACTGTTTTTTAATGTGGAAGTTGTGTGATTATAAAGGCAAGGTTTCCATTGATGTATCTCTCTGTCTGGCTTTGCCAGTGAAACTAAGGTACACAAGCTTAGCGCCAGGAGATGAAAATTATTTAAATTAATTTCTCCAGCTGATCTGATCTCTTTTTCTCTTTCTCTTTCTGTGTTCTTTTTCCATGCTTATTCTTGAGAGTGACGCTATATCAACGATCAGGCATCAACACTATTAGAGAGAAATTGTTGAGGTATGTCTGTCTGCAGTCTTCCTCATGTTGTTTGTTCTCTCCTGTCCCTGTGCCAACCAGTGGAATGTTTTGTTCTTGTCGGTCACTGTCTCATTTTCTTTCACCCTCGTGGTAATGAATGTGCTTTACAGGAGTTTGAAAGCTACTCTGGATTCTCTGGGAGCCACACCTAGAAAACAGTGGGCTCTCTCTCTAAAGAGAGGTTAACGAAAGGCACTATAGCGGGAAAAGGTAACAAGATCTGACTCTTACAACTGGAAGCTTTGCTCATGCTGTGGGACAAACATATTATATTTCAACACTTTACAAAGAATGTTTCATGCTTAAAATAGTCCTACTGCTCTTTCTTTCTCTGTACAAAATATAGATTGACCATTTCACTTACGTTGCCTTTACCGTAGCTATAGGTAATGTCACTTCATTTCTCTTTGTTTTATTTCTGTCTGCATAAATTGTGGTCCTAATTCTGACACTCTTACTCACGGTACTATTTGTAACCTGGGAAGTGGTGGGCACGAGCCAGCCCACTGCTAAAGGCCCCTCTCCCTGAAGGGGAGGAGTCACTGGACCCAGGACACAACTAATGAAAAAAGGAGTGGGCGTGAGGGTCACAGATTTAAACAAAGGGAACCAGAAGGGGGCACCGAGCAGAGAACTCGGACAGCGCCCACTGCTCCCGGAAGGTGTCAAGGGAGCCAGCGGACACCACCCAGAGGAACTCTGCCCGGATGCATGAACAGACAGAGGAATGGAAGCAGGTCCCACAGTCGCAGAGTGCCCCTCCAGCCAACCTCCTCTCCCTGGTCTTGTAGATGGCCACTTTGCCTAGGGCTAGGAGGAGGTTGAGGAGGAGGTCCTGCGACTTTGTGGGGCCACGGATGGGGTGTGCGTAGATGAACAGGTGCGGGAGAAGTGCAGCTAGAACCTCAGCAGGAGGTTCTGGAGGAGCCGGAACAGGGGCTGCAACCTGGCGCACTCCAGGTACACATGCGCCAGCATCTCCCTCATGCTGCAGAAGGGGCAGGTGTCAGGGAGAGGGGTGAACTTCACCAAGTACACACCTGTGCTCATGGCTCCATGAAGGAGACACCAACTGATGTCCCCGGCGGGCCGTGGGGTCAAGGTGGAGTAAAGATTGGCCCACCGGGGGTCCTTGCCCTCCGCAGGTGGTAGCAGGTCCCGCCATTTGGTGTAAGGGCAGAAGGTGAGGGCGAGGAAATGGAGGGTGTGGAGCACGAGCATGTACAGATGGTCACTCGGCGCAGTTCGGAAAAGGACTGGCTGCAAGTCATGCAGCTTGCCCAGTGCATGGGGAGAGGGTGGCTGGGGGGGCTCGCGGGGCCGGCGCCCGATGCAAAGCGCCAGAGGGCTGGGACTGAGGGGGGGGACAGGGAGCGCCCTCTTGCAAGACCCGCCTGAGGTAGGCCTGAGCAGCGGGGGGCAAGGCTGCCCTCACCTCCTGGATTACGTGCTGAGGGGTTCGAAAGGTGGAGAGCCCTGTGCGCTGAGCCAGTGCGTGGATATCCACCCAGTCCCCCTGGTTGTAGTCCAGGAGATCTCCAACCCTGATGATTCCTGCCAGGACAGAAAGAGCGGGTTGTGTAGTAGGGGCTTCATGAGGAGGTCCTCCGCCTCGGTGGCAGCAAGGAGCTGAAGCCGAATGCCCGCGGAGTGCCCAGGAGATACCCGTAGTCCATCCTGTCAAACGCCTTTTCCTGGTCCAGGGACAGGAGGGTGAACGACAGACCATCCCTGCACCCAAGCTCCAAGAGGTCCCGGACCAGGTAGAGATTGTCAAAGATGGTATGGCCCGGGATGGTGTAGGACTGGTCAGGGTGGACCACTAGCAAGGCACTGTGGCCTTCCTCGGAGCCTGGGCCAGAGGAAGGGTTGCGATGCCCCTGTTGGACAGATCAGGACACTGCAGGCCACAGACCCTGGGAGCCGAGGTGCGGGGCCAGGACAGGAAGGGGAAGAACAAAAGGCTGGCCTAGCAGTCAGGGGGAAGCTGCTGCCAGAGAAGGACGGGCCTTCCCTGAGGCTGCAGGCTGGGCCTGACCCAGGCCCCGTGGCTATGCAGTGCGAGCTGACCGGAACCTCAACGGCCTGCCAGGGCTAATGGGCCTTGGCAACTGGGAAGAGCTACCAGAAGCTGCTGACTGGGAGGGACCCCTGAGGCCAGCCACAACCTAGAGGAGCTGCCCATCGCTGGGGACCTGCCGGAGCTGCCTGAGCCCTGTGTGCTGGAGGACCCACCAGGACCTGTGACCTGGAGGAGCTGCCATCCACTGACAGCCCTGAGGGGTTCCTGGCCCTGCTGCTGAGTGACGGCGAGGGACTAGTGGGACTCCCGCTAGCTGTCTACCCTGGGAATCTGAGGAAGACCTTGGCTCCAGGTACCCGGGTTCAGGGTGGGAGGAAGTAGCCCGGGGGCAGCTGACTAAAGTGTGGATTAGCTTGTCGTCGCACCCGTGTCAGCGCGTTGAGGCTGGATCCCCGCTGACCCAGTGGCAGAACCCCTTGCCACTGATAGGGCCCTGGGCTGGGACGCAGTGGAGTCGGGTGGGCCTGCGTCCTGCTCTCCCCTTCCTTAGCCACCCCGGGAGTGCTTGTCTCCTCTGGGCCTGCCACTGCAGAGGATACTGAGCATTGTGCCTATAGACTCTCTGCCAGCCCTGTCCCACCTGAGGACTGGAGGCTACAGACTTTTGCCAGCTCCGCCCTGCCTGGGGGCCAGGGGCTAAAGACTCGTGAAACCTGCTAACTTTCTCCTTGGAGCCAGTCGTTGCGGCCTTCCTCGGAGCCTGGGCCCGAGGAAGGGATGTGATGCCCCTGCTGTGCTCAGTTATCAGCCTACACTCACATTGAGCTCTATCTTCTTCTACAAGCAATCCCAATAAAAGCCCTCTGATCCTGCAACATGCACATGCAAGTTTTACTCATGTGAGTAGTAGCATTGACTTCAATGAGTAAAGTTGCACACATGCCCATGGGGCTGCAGAATTGAGGCTCTAAATTAGCGGAGTTACTTATGGAGTAAGGTACTACTCGGTGAGAGTAAGGGTGAAAGATCTGGGCCTTATCTATACTTTAAAAAAAACCTACCATCCAGAAGATAAGGAAAGTGAACAGTGTTACACCAGGGCCAAATTGAAGAGTGGGGTGGAATAACCTAAGAAATGTACTTGTGAAAGATTTCTATCACCTGTATGCAGTGTGGCTGTAGCCGTAACGGTCCCAGGATATTAGAGAGAGAGGGTGGGTGAAGTAATATCTTTTATTGAATCAGCTTCTGCTGGTGAAAGAGACAAGCTATGACCTGTATAATATGAGTAGAAGGAGAATAAAGCATGACATGAACATAGCCACACTGCATACAAAAGCACAGAGCAAACCATCTTCACTGTAACAGAATTTCTAGAATGGATATAAAACAGAAAACCTGGCTAACGTTGCCACTGTAACATGGAAAAGCAGGCCATAAATCAGTTTCTTCATCATAGTCATAGCACAACTTCGTGGAAAAGCAAACTCTAAAGCAGCTTCACCATAAGAAAGTTACATATAAGTCCAATGATAGGAACTGTAAATTCATATGAAAATTAGATGAACAATTGCATGCTATTTTTGCATGCTTAACTTTTTCTCCAAAATAAGGGAATTACCTACTTCAATAATTGGCCTCCAATAAATCCATGGTTTTTTTTGTTTTTTTAAATGTTGACATCAATGGAGCTATGCCAGTTTACACTAGCCCTGTAAAATATTGCTATTCTGCAAGTAAGGGCCTGATCCTGCAGTCCTTTCACATGCAAAACTCACACTAACTGTGTGATACTTCTATTCATTTTATTTTGCTATGCACTTTAATGCACTAAAATGGCATTGACAAAATCCAGGGAAGACTATACTGAAGAATGAAATAAGTATAATGTACATGGCAAGTATATATGGAATCACACATATATGCACACTTCCCTAAAATATCTTCATTTAATTCAGAAGATTTCAAATGTAAGATACACACACTATTAATTTCTTTTTTGGCTTTAATTTTGTGTTGGAAAGCAAATTACTAAACTGCTGTCAGACTTACTTGTAGCCTTCCCTAATGGTTATCTAGCTAATGAACTGGTAGGTGTGGCTATGAAGAAATGACTACAGGCTGTAAGCAGGGTCTGAATGAGTTCTCCCCTGACATCTAGTGATGAGCTGAGGGTGAAGACTTCAGGAACTGAGCTTTTTTGCATAGACACACCCACTCTACCTAGGCTCTGCCTATTGCTCAGCCCAGTCTACCATTAACTGCAGGGATTTGTGTGCTTGCAGTTAATAAGTCTCTTTAACTACTGTGTCAGTATAGAGCTATGCTGCCTTTGGAGTTTACAGTATTGGGCATTAATTTTGCAGTATAAAAAGGGTGAAAATCAAGCTAAATCTTAGCGCTATAGAAATTATTTGATAGAGATATTTTAAAATGTATTGCTTTTAGTATTGCTTTGATGTCAGTTAAGTAACTTGTTAGTCTCTGGGAAAGCAAATGAAGTAGTTTAAAAAATATGAGACCATCATGTCAAACCTTAAACTGTAATGTTTTCCCTAGTAATACAGACACATAATAGGCACAGTCCTTCAGTCGCCCACATGCATAACTCCAGTGGACTTCAGTAGGAGTTGTGTTTGCATAAGGACAGCAGGACTGAACCTGTAGTGATCTAAGGCACAGCATTAGAGGAGCAAAGGGCAATGCAGAAATCAACTACTATATTTCAAAGTCCTCTATAATTTTAAACTGTCGCAATAAGACACTATAACTACATCTACATTTATGGCGCTGTATAGAGTACAGACACTGCACGCCCAACTAGCACAGAGCAGGCAATTGAACCTTGGTCTCCTACATCCTAGGTTAGTGTCCTAACCACTGGATCTCAAATAATTGGCTTGATGGATGTTCTAAGAGAGGTGTATCCCTGAAGTGCACGAAATCTAGTGTAGATGTAAATCGAATGTCATTTAATAAGACAGCATTGACAGATTTAGCATGTTGTGAAATCTGAGATACTGCAGTTATACCCTGTGATGGGATGTACTAAATCTACACTAGCAGCAAGGGGTAAAGGAATTGCTCTGGGCTCAGCCAGCCCCGCCCTACCACACCTGTAGGAAATGCACCAACTGGAAGAAGAGTTAAAAGGCAGGGAGGCAGCTCCCTTGATGGCAGACCAAGGAAGACAGCAGACATGCAACCTGCAGCTCCAGCAGAGAAGGGCTGAGAGAAAGACAGACTCCATCCCCATGACACCCGCCCAGAGGTCCCTCCCTGACCGAAGAGAGGGCTTGCTACAGAGACAGACTGAGAGGGAAGCATTCCCCTCTCCCTCTCATACAAACTCTGGACTTTGGTAATTCCCTTTGTTTGGTTTGGACTACCCCTGCAGGGGAAAGCCCTAGGACTGAGCTGGCCCAAGAGAGTGGGACACACCACAGAAGGAGGCAGTTGGCACCCAAAGAGAAGAAGAGAGCCACCACACTACACTCAGCTGCCAGAAGGTGCCTTGTGGTGATCAAGCAACCTTCACACCACCTTAACACAGACATCGACTTTGGGACAATTGTGGAGGGGCGGGGATAATAGGAAGTGGACCAGGGCAGCCCCCTGGCTGTCAGAGCACTGATAGCCCTCAAAGGGCCCTGGGTTGGAGCTGAGTGGAGTGAGAGAGCCAGTACCCCTACCAACAACCCCCCTGCACATCACAGGCCTAAGCCCTGACAGCTATGTGATGCTACCTACCAACTGACCTCCAAACAAGGACCATCACATACCCCTATATTTTGAATAGGAAATAAAGCCCCAGTTCAACAAGATACATGTGTATATGCCAAACTTGAAGTAGTGAGAAGTCTCATTAAAGTCAGTGGGGCAACTCACATACTTTGCTAGGCATGTGCTCAAGTATCTTGCTGAATTCGGGTCTAACTGCAGAATCTCAGTTACTGATGTGATATGTAATACCTGTGTGTAAGTGTTGACACCTCAGGGGTTACCATGGTCAGCAGGTAAATTTTTTTGCTTCACTGATGTAAGCAGGTCTGTATGAGCTCTCCTTTGTCATCTAGTGGTGAGCTGGGGGGTGAAGACTTTAGGAACCGATTTTGTTTGCATAGACACACCCACTCTGCCTAGGTGCGCAGCATGATGGAACTGCTTTGCCCATATGATCACTTTGGCTGGGGTTGGATTGAAAGTCACTTTGCTATTGGGTGCAGGGGTAATAAAGTGTTATCCTTGTTGTGTGAATCAAGGGGAGCAGAACTGTCCTTGGCATACCCTCAACTGAACAGTGCTTGCTCAGCAGGGGGTAGGGGTGCAAAGCTCAGTGGAGAGAAGAGAGGGTGGGGACAGGTGTTTCTAGCTGGTGGTGTGAGCTCTGCCTAAGGGTCCCAGACACCATTAGACCCTCTCTCTCTCTCCACTGTGTAATGAAAGCTGATTAAGGCTCAGTTGAGAGACTTTTGTATTGTGTATCACTAGAGCTAAAGTCACTGATAACCAGGCCTAAGCATTAGACCTATTATGGGACAGTGTCTCTGGTGAAAGAGACTGCCCATCCTGAGGGTCCCCCACTAAACACCTGAAATCACTAAGAGCTGTGTTAAGTGGTGGGACCTCCAGACACCCCAGAGGCAGCAAGTGGCTGGCAGAGCAGGCAGGCAATGGCAGAGTAGCTGAGTGACAGTGGAGCAAGTGGCAGCTGAGGCATTTCTTGGTGCCTTTCTTCCCCTGCCCAGTGGGTGGGAGGTGAACTCATGCATATGCACCTCTGAATCTGGGTCTTCACTGATCAAGGACAACAACGCTGAGTTGGGTGTAGTGGAGGGAGAGGGGAGTGGCACGTTGAAGGAACTTTTGTTTGTTAAATTTTCTCAACACAAGATGAGAACTTGAAGCAAACAATGCTACCCAACATACTCTGGGGCAAGTGTTTTGCTCATCATTATCATATGCTTCTGAATTATGCTTGTGGCATTTTTCCAAAATTAATGCTGGGATACTTTCCCCTTTTTATTAAAAGTTTCTTTTCTACATAGACTCAATGCTTCCGAGAGGGGAAGTATTGCCTCTTAGAGGTGCCTAGGGGCTGTGTGTAATTGTCCCAGGTTAGTGGGTGGGGGCTTGAGCTGGTTCTGTTTTATATTGTTAAAAGGAACCCCTAGATACTGAACCCGGATCTTGTAACTGCCAACTCCACCTGGCAGAAGGGTTACACTTTGTTAAGCAGTTGAACTACTGCTAATGTGTTCATCTTATATTTTGGTAAGTAATAGTTGAGTATTTTGGCAATATAAATTGATTTAATCTCTCCCTTTATCCCTGTACATAGTGTGGCTTCAACAGCAAATTAAAGCTGACTGCCTCTTTTTTAGCCATCAGCTCTGCTGGGAGAGTGGAGTGGTTTCTACACTTTAGAAAGAATACTGAATGTACTACATGTCTAGACCGATTCAAGGGTCCTGTCATCCACCTTTCTAGTGATGGACATGAATGAAATCTTTTTAGATTTCTACAGAGAGTAAGAGAGAGAGCTGCCTTGTTCTCTCTGTATGAGTGTAATCAGGATCTTTTCCTACTTAAATTAAGCAGTAAATCTAGTGTCAACTTCAAGGTTAGTATCATCCTGGGGGTTTCCAATAAAAATCCAGGTTTGCTGTAATGAAACATTTTGACTTACTGTTGTTGAGCTACTCTTGATATAGTTCTTCAGCCTTATGAGCTGTTACCTCTGGGGTAGCTTTCCATCTCTACATCCTTCAGAAGATTTGGGGGGGAAGGTCATTGTGCACAAAGGATGACTTTACAGAGAGAGAGAGAGCGCGCAGGGGGAGCATGGAAGGTCTGAGACCAAGGTATAGGCTGCAGTGTCCCACAGCAATTTCTCCCATTCCTGGGCCAGGGCTCCACAGTTCTTTTAAGCAAAAGGCTGCAGCCCCTTTGGGCCGTTTTCATGGGACTGCTTCATCTGTGTAAACTTGGATCCTGGAGCCTCCTCCTTGGGTCTGTCCCTGTCCTCCCCTCTGGCCAGTGGGACACCATATTGGGCACCCTCTCTCTAGCATGCACCAGGTGCAGAGGTCTCACTGCACAGCTACAATCCATAGCTCCCTCCCTCTACACGCTGCCAGTGTGGGGCACAAGTGGTACACAGAGCTATGGCCAGGTTCACAGGACCTGGCATGGCTGCCTTCCTCCAGCCCATCTCTCTTTGCTCTGCCGTCTCCCTTGGACAGAGTGTTCCTCTCCTTCTCACACTGCTCCGGGTTCCTTGGGAGTGAGGAGGGGACTGGGAGCACAGATGCTTATGCTCTGTATCTTCAAAGATTGTCCCCATCTAACCCTTCTGTTGTCCATAATTCTTAGAGGAGAGGTAGGAGTACAGGGCCCCAATTTTCCTCTCTTCTAGCCTTCCTCTTTGTTTTTTTTGGCAGGTAAAAGTATTGGAGTCTCCTGAACCTCCCAAACACACACACCCAGGCTGGGATTGGCCTCTTGCTCACGCTCACCTTCCTTCAGCTTTGTGAACAGTGAGCGTCAGGAATAAGAATGAGCGTGGCCACACTTTACACTAGGGCTTCCTCTAAGGTGGGCGGTAGGGGGAAGCTACCACATCTAAGTACCTAGATCATCCAGAGGTGGTTCAGCAAGCTCCGCTGAGCCACCATTGCTTTCCTTTATCTACACCTTCTCCAGCCTCCTTGCACTCAAGGCTGGGAACTAGCTTTCTTAGCTCACTGCTTCACTGAATGAGCCCTACAATTGCCTGCAGCATGGCTCCTAAAGAGGCTTTCATGGTTCTGCTGCAGGGCCTGAATCAGCAAAGCACTTGCACACATCCTTAACTGTAAGAAGTAGGAATGGACTTGCCCCTTTTTGACCTGAGTGGCTAGTCAAGGTTTGGGCCCAGGGAGCGGTCCAATTTGCAGTAGAAATCGGTGATGGTCAGGTATTTCTTTGGTGCAGTTTTGTTTATTTACAAATAATGTACAAAGTCCTGTGTCTCTAAATGCAGATGGGATCAAATAGCAGGAAGCAGCTTCTTTTGCTCATAGCACCCAGAACACTTGATAACAAAGTTTCACTCAGCTCATAACAATATGCTGAAGTGTTTTGCTGAATGCAGGCTATGTAGCTGAAGGAGTTGGTTCTCTCTAATGCTGCCTTACCTCCAATTAGATTTGAAAGGTGTCAGGGCAGCAAAACCTCTCCAAAAGAAGCCAGAAAGGTTTCTCCAGCACTCTCACTTTGAAAGGCTGTCTCCACTCTCTTATTACTTGGCTTATAAGTGGCCCCAGGGCTTCCCGGATCATAGCTCTCCTACTGAGATGCAAATCTAGTGAAACAGAGATTTCTGCCCCACGGGATGATATGGGCAGGAGCCTCATATTTATCATAATAAAGAACTGGTGAGAGTGTAACTACAAATTAGAAACTGAGCCATAGATTCTGCGTGGGTGTAATTACTGAAACCAAATTATACATGTTGGCTGCCGTTCCAGAGCAGCAGGCTTTAAATGTGGAGGGTCAAAACACAATCCTCAACAAATAAATTAACATGAAGCCAGTGAGGGCATTTAACTAATGCAGTTGCAAGAGACAGTGAGAACAGTGAAAGATAATCTCAGCCACTTGGATTATTGAATATACTTCTACTATGCATACAGTGATCAAGCCCTCATTACTGGAGCACAGCACAAAAGTTAAAGAATTTACCCCCACAGTACCCCTGTGAGATAGGGAATTGAAGCACACAGAGGTTAAGTGACATGCCCCAGGTCATGCAAGAAGTCTGGGCCAAAGTCAAGGACTGAAGCTAGAACTCCTACGTGCCACACTTTCTCCCCAGCTGATATCAGAGAGCCACCAATGAGGTTGTTAGAATAATCCTACCAGAAAAAGGACTATTCTGGCATCTTGTTTGCAGTGTTGATGTAGCCATGTTGGTCCCAGGATGTTAGAGAGACAAAGACAAGCATTCAAGTTACACCGAGCTCTTCAGTGTTTCCCTCTTCACTACAATGCTTTATTCCCTCCTAACTCATTAAGATATGCTTGTAAAAATATTGAAAGTCCTGTTTTATGGCTTGTGGCTAGAGCCTGGTTTTTTTTCTATTGCCATGCAGCAACCCAAACATCAGTAAAGAGAATTTTCAATAGTTTTTCTTTTCTTTTCTTTAGTCAAGAAAGTACTTGCATAAATCCCATTATCTGTCTTATAAATCTGTCCCTGTCCTATATTGCATGAATTTTTCCCTGATTAAGGCCATGTCTACACTACCACTTATGTCGGTAAAACTTATGTTGCTCAGGAAAACACACCCCTGAGAGACATAAGTTTCGCTAGCATAAGTAGCAGTGGGTACAGCGCTATGTCAGTGGGAGAGCTCCTCCCGTTGGCATACAGTAGCTACACAAGCGATCTCACAGTGACGCAGCTGCACTGCTACAGCTGTGCCGCTGTAAGCTCGCTAGTGTAGACATGGCCTTAGTGTTACATGGACTTTTTTCAAGCTTGACTAACTGCATTATGGCAAAATGCTCATGGAGGTAACTGAAAGGATCTCATGTTCTGAATTATGTAAAATGCTTAGAGTAAGCTACTGCAGGTATTTCTTCTAATATGATTGAAGTCACAGTAACTCCCAAACAAATTCTGTTCTCATTTTACACCTGTGCAACCCCAGTCAGAATTTCAGCCATGCTATTTCAAAGCCACATTTGAATAACAAAGGTTTTTAATTTTGCAGAGTTCAATAAAACATTGAGGGTCAGATTTTCATAATCCCAGGCCTAATGCCCATGCATATTTTTTCACATGCACACCTACTTTTATGTGTGCAAGTATCAGAGTTGCATAGGCAAATCAGGCTTTTGCTCATGCAAATGGGTGCTTAGATGCCTGATTTGAACACATATGGCTGTAATGGCACTTGCAGAAAATAGACATGCAAATGTACAAGCAGTAATGCACGTAGACCTCAGGCTTCATTTTATGAAGCTCCAGCCTGTGGTTTATTAGCAAACAAGGGTGAGAAGCAGAGTTAAGCAAAGATCTTTGCCCTGTTGTTCTTACAATATATGCCTGAGGTCTTCCATTGATTTCAGTGAGAGTTGCTGGCTCTCTGCACCTCTCAAGATTTGGTCTATTAGCATCACTCTATCTAATCTAATGTTTCTACCTCCTGGGAAATGGGCTGAAGCATGGGCAGAGTGGGTTTCACTTTACTTTCCTAAATAGAATTTATATATCATAATCCAAAATAATATGCCTATCTGTGGTTGCTGTAGGAACTGGATACTATTTTCTCCCCAAGTAGCTCTCTGGCATGATAACTTTATTTGGTGATATCTCATAGCATGACTGACAAGTTCATATCTCCTTGTAGAATCTGGATAATGAGGCTATCTACAAACAACATTACCATGACTTAATTAGAGATAAAATACAGTGTGCGCTATCTGGGAACACATGGACCAAGTTGATATTTGCAATATAACATGTTTCCTTCTTTCTTCCTAACGTTGTTTTTAGTAGACAACCTAATAATCTGCAACATACCATTGTAATTTCTTATAACTAATAGGCATGAATACTATCAAATCCAATCACAGCTGCACTGAAACATGAAGGACACAGAAAAATAATCAAGCTGTGATCCTAACTCTTATGATGAATCAGAATTCTGCAAATGCTTTTTATGAATAAATACCTCATCATGCTTAGTGGCTCAAAAAGACAGTATTAAACTCAATATTTAGGAAATCAGAATAATTCCCAGTAAAGTGCTGTGTATTATTATTATTATTATTAGGCTTGGCAGAATTTGATTTTTATTTTTTTATAATTTTGATGGATAATTATGTTAATTTTAAGCTTTTTTCCCAGTTTTTATCCATGAAAATTTTCACAGTTATCCAAAATTATAGAGTTTAAGTATTTTTTTCTATTTTTATCTATTTAAATTATCACAGTTGCGAGAAAGCATGGGGATATATGATTATTTAATGAGAGTAGACATTGAGATTCCAAAAAGTTAAATCTTTATAATCATTAAAACACAAATTGTCAACATCAGATGTCGCAATATACAAAGTAAATATCCTTAAAACAAATAAAGTTTTCAAGCAGCATTTTTCTTACTTTGCCTACTGTACATTTTGATTATTATTGATGGAAATATTTTTTCATCAGTTTGTGTTATGTGGTAAGATTGACATTTACTGACAAAAATCTAAGCCTTCCGAGCCACTTTATTAATCACCATTTGTATGATACACTATGTAAAAACATCCCTATTCAGGAAAGCACTTAAATACATGCTTAACTTCCATTGACTTTAGTGGGACTGGTGAACATGCTTAGTGCTTTGCTGAATCAAAGCCTTACTCTGAAAGTAAGCCCAATGGAATCCAAAGGATATGAGTACTACTCAGGATGAGTAAATGTAGCAGAATCAGAGCAGAAGGATGCTCCAGTGATTAGGGTGCTAGACTGGGATTTAGGAGAGCCAGCTTTAATTCCGTTTGCCCCCACAGACTTCCAGTGTGACCTTGGGCAAGTCAGGGCTAGATTCACAAAGGGATTTAGGTCTGGTAAGTCCAACATTGATGTACCATTGGATTTCACAAAAACCCTGCTCACCTACCACCTAAGGCTATGTCTACACTACTGCCCATCTCGGCAAAATTTATGTTGCTCGGGAGTGTGAATATTCTACCCCCCTGTGCAACATAAGTTACACCAACCTTCGTGTGCACAGTGCTATGTTGGCAGGAGCCCTTATGCCACTCGTGGAGGTGGGTTGTTGACAGCATAGAGTGTCTTCACCAGATGCACTGCAGTGGCTGTATTGGTACAGCTGCGCCACTGCAGTGCTGTACATATAGACATGGCCAGCCTGTGTAGATGTTTAAGTCTCCACCATTAATGTTCCCAAGGTGCCTATACTCTGGTAGCTGGGCATCCATAGAGTTGCCTTGGTCTTGTCACTGCCCCACAGTTTGGCCCTAACTCACAGCTAAGCCCCGAGGAGGGCTGGAAATTGAGTGTTGCATTACCTAAGTCTCCGTTTGAATTTGTGCCTGTTTTCTGTCTGTAAAATGGGGATAATAGCACCATCCTACCTCACAGAATCCTACCTCACAGAATCAGACACTAAGGAAATGAATTTGCCTGAGAAGATCCACCTGAAGGGAAAACCAGATCAAAGCCAAGAAGAAGATACAAATGGTGGTGGGGAGGGAAGACCACCACCACCCCTCAAAAAAAAAAAAAAAAAAAAAAAAAAAAAAAAAAAAAAGATTTCTAGATTAACACCCAACTGGCCTTGCAAAAAGAATAACCTAATAAACAAACCTCCATGAAAACAGCATTGCTGCTTTATCCCACAGTTTAGCTAAACTCTGAAACAGAACCTAAACCCAGCATTTGTATAAACATGCAAATTGTATTTATAGTTATAGTTTTTGGAAAAGATTACAAATCCAGCAAGAAAAATCTGTCTAATTTCAGTGTTCTGCAGATAGGAAAACAGGCTCAACAAGTTCCTTATCATCTCACAAGTCATGTTTTCTTTCTTCTATCCAGAGACCCCTCAAAGTCATGATTTATGACTACATGATTTAACCTAAAATCACATTGTCCAGGGAAGGTTACCTTTCCTTTTCTGTCCAATAATAGGCATTTAAAGTGCATAGACCTTTCAATTCAATTGCAAGCTTCAGCCCCATTCAGTCAAATTTATGGGTTCGCAGCAATCCCGGACATCATGCTTTAAGTTTCCTGGCCACTTCATAATTTTGAATGGCAGAATCAGAATAAAGGCTTTGATAGATGCCTGGATGACAAAGTCGATTGGAGTTGTCCTTCTTTATGCAGCACATTGATGAAGTTCTATAACTGCAGAAATGCAGCTAACTAGAGTGGAACTTAGGCCCCAGTTCTGCAAGAAGTTCCACATGGGCAGACTGAAATCAATAGGGTGCCATGTGGATGCAAGGGATTGCCTATATGGGGCTCACTGCAGCGTGAGAACTTGTGTGTGCGCTGCCTTCATCCACCAGTTTGGTGATTCTGTTAAGAACCAACCCCCAAAGGCTATGACATAGATAATGGCAAGTCTGCAGATAATTATTCAGATGCGCTTTTCTATGCTATTGTTCCACTGGAAACATTTCTGTGCTCTTGTTCCTGGCATATAAATTCAGAACACCTTCTACCATCTGTAATAGCCCAGGTGCCTTCAGGGCATGATGCAAGGCCTACCCTTTCTCTCGGGCCCAATGGCAACTGAGAGAGGGCTGTGATTGGAGGTGGGTTCTGATGATGATTTTCTTAGAGACTTATTGCATTTTTTCCAAATGTCTATGTCTATGGATTATTGCAGGAGTTCCTTTATTTTAAAATATGCATTTTTAAGAGTTTGCTGAGGGCTTGGGAGGTGCACACTTTTATTTACTGCAACATACCTATTTAAATACATATTCCTATAAGAAACTTTGGTAAATCTACATACTGAGGCCACATTTACTTGCTAGAATTCTTATTAACATTGTATAATTGTAACTGGAATTCAAGCTCTTTGGGGTCGGTCTCCTATCTGCTTTTTCTGCTGGCTGCTGTACAAATACAATGCTCCTCAAACAGTGAGGTCTGGCACCCCCACAATGTAAATAATTAACAGTTGGCCCATCCCATGGTTTACCCAAAACTTCCAGTGAAATCAAAGACTGCAGGTCCTGCTGTTCTTAAAATAACTTTTTGTATGGAACATGGTTCCTTTTGCAATAAAAGGCCTGATTCTGAATGTTGCATGTGTGTGTAACTTCCGTTTAAATAAATGGGAGTTTTATGTGTAATGTTTCTTCAGGCCTCCTTGCATTGATTAATTCAAAATGTAACATGTCAAAGAGGACACTCAAATGGCTTTATTTGTGGAATCAGGAGTATGTGTGTTTTGATTGTTGATTGCCAGAATGTACTGCTAGGGTCTTGAAGTTGATTGTTTTTCATTTTGAATAATTCATCACTAGAGGATCAATTTAATTTCACCCCTCTCCCTTTTCAGATAGACTGTCATTAACAAAGACCATGTTTCTTATGAGAATTTACAACTTTAACTATATGAAAAATATGTTAAACTTTTGGACTAAAAGACTGGAGTGTGCTCCTTTAATGTTAATTAGAATAAGACCACATCTGCTTGTACTGAAAGCCCTTTTATACCATTATTATGATGAATTCCTTAGAGTTCGTTATAACATCACAATGCAAATTAGTCTTTATTGATCTCTGATATGGTGGGGAAAAAATCTAGATGAGTTTTTGTTTCAAAGTGGCAGCTATAGGCCTGATCCATCGATTTCAATGAGAGACTTTTCACTGAGCTTTGGGAAAGGTCCTGTATGATCTCTGTCTTTTATTCAATAGAGGGTGTGTGACAGGGTGCTGGGAGCAGCCAGGCTCATTCATCCCCCTGCCACTAGTGTCCTAATCTCCTTCTGAGGTTCTGGCTCCTCCTGAGGTTCTGGCTGCACTTTTCCCCACACCTCCTGATCTACACACACCCCATCCACGGCCCCACAAAGTCGCGGGACCTCCTTGTCAACCTCCTCCTCGCCTTGGCCAAGGTGGCCATCTACAACACCAGGGAGAGGAGGTTGGCTGAGGAGGTGCTCTGCGACTGTGGGGCCTACTTCCGTTCCTCCGTCCAATCACGTCTTTGGGCAGAGTTCCTCTGGGCCACGTCCGCTGATTCCTTGGCTACCTTCGAGAAGCAGTGGGCACTGTTTGGGGTTCTCTGCTTGGTGTCCCCTTTGGACTCCCTCCATTTAACCCTTTGACCTTCACGCCTGTCCCTGTTTTTTTCATTTGTTGTCCCCGGTAATTAATGGAGTCCAGGTTCAGTGGCTCCTCCCCTCAGGCTGCAGGAGGGGCTTTTATCTGTGGCAGGCTTGCGCCCACCCACATAGTACCCAAATAGTACTGGTGCCCTAATTAGAGGGAATGGGAAGAGCCTGAGTAAACCCTGCACAGGGATGGGTTAACGAGGAGCAGCTGCTGGGCTTGTTAGGCCAGGCTCCATAAAGGCTCCCAGGAAGGAAGTGCGGGGGGACAGACAAACAGCCAGCAAAGGGAGAAGCTGCAGCAGAGGGTGAGTTTCCCTTGACCCATGGCTGGAGCAGAGAGGCCGCTGGGGCTGATAGGCCGGACTTTATATTAGTAGCTGGTGATGGGTCACAGCCTGTAAATGAAGAGAACTGATGGGAGCACGAAGCTAATGTCCATGAGTGATTTGTGGGCACAGAGAACCTGACCAACAGGGAGGCCTGTGCGGACCTGCTACATGTGGGGGCTTGTCCGGGACCAAGAGCCAGTGACCGAGGTTGGTGGCCCAGGGATGGAGGAGACCCTACAACGGAACGTGAAGCAACAGGAGCAGATGCAGGGGGCAATGCAGAGCTTCCAGCAAGCCCATCAGGCAGAGAGACAGGCCCTGCTCGCCTGGCAGGCAGAACAGCAGAAAAGCCTCCAGTACTTTATCAAGAGCAGGCCAGCACACAGCTGCAGACCCTGCAACGTATGATGAGCCCTGTGGTGGGGGAGGGCAGTTGATCGCCGGGTCTAGGACTGTGCAAAATGGACCCTGCGGATGACCCGGATGCCTTCCTCTGCACGTTCGAGCGGGTAGCCATGGGTGCTGGCTGGGATAAGGCAACCTGGGCCCTACAGCTAGCACCATACTTGGCCGGTGAAGCCCAGGAGGCCTATATGGCCCTAAGCGAGGAGCAGGCCAGGGACTACGACGCAGTAAGGGTGGTTGTCCTCGACAAGGTGGGTTTGTCAGCGGAGAAATACTGGCAGAAGTTCTGGGCGGCTCAGTGGACGGGGAGTATGCGGCCCTGGGTGTTTGTCCAGAGACTAATGGACTGGGGTACCCGCTGGCTGAGATGAGAGCACGAAGCTGATGTCTGCAAGTTGTTTGTGGGCACGGAGGACCTGACCAGCAGGGGGGCCTGTGCAAACCTGCTACAGGATGTTTTCCTTTTAATAAACAGTTTTGGAAAGACAAAAGAAGCCACATATGTATGACTTGGTTTTTTCTTTGTAACTGTTCTAATACCTGCACTCCATCACATGCTTCTTTCCACTGATAAATAATACAATGACAATTGCTCTATTTGCTGGGCTCAATGCAATGAGAATTTGTCTCCCAAAAAGCCATGGTGGTCCCTTCTGACTCTGTGCAAATTCCAGAGAAGCTGAACATTTCTTTCATGCACTGTGGGTTTATTTATCCTCTCACAATTCACTTCTCAGGCCACTAAAATCTCTCTGTAATGACTCACTCAAATTAGTTAGGTATTGAGAGAGAATATGCCCTGCTTTTTAAAAGGATTCAGCTAAATCATTATAGATTTTAGTGCTAAACTGGGTGTGTTATTATGTGCATTTTAAGCATTCACACTATAATACGACATTTACATATCAATTCATTTATGCATCTCTAATCATCAGTAACTTTTAAAGTTAGCAGCAGATTCTATAAAGATAATACTACACAAGACGCTGTCAGGGACACCCAAAGATGTGATTTGATTTTAGTGTAATGAGTGACTATGTTTAATTTAAAGGGCTAAAACAGGCTTATGAGGTAACACACCATGCTATGGCCCAATCCTGTAACCTGAGTTCCACACAAGGGCATTTACACTCTGTGGTGGTGGAGTCCATCTGCCCCCACCCCATTGAATCAGAGCCATTTTGTGGATGCTGCTGCACCATCAGAGCTGCAAGAAGCCCTGTGGGGGTTGCATCTTCCAGCTGGGGGAGGATTTGGCCAGTAGAGACAACCAGAACCTGCTTAATCCCCACCCATCTCACAGGGTCCTTCTCAAAGGTCACATGTATCAGCCCCCTGGTGCAGTTGTTCTAGGGGGAAGAAGTCCGTTTATATCAGTTTGCCTGGACTTTTATATATGAAGCTTATGCAAATAATTTCTTTCTGATTGCACCATCCATTAGATTTTAGCAACCTCCACTATTCTTCTGAAGATGGTCTCAGTTTGCACACCAAAACACTGGTCGTGGGGCTATTTTTAGTTTTTAGTTACAGTTGGTGATGTAAATGTCTTGTTTTTCATCATTTTTTAAAGCCTCAGTGGTAGACCACAAAGTTTTGTAACTTATACACTATGGGGAATAACTCTATAAGATCTCTTGCTATAATTATAAGGTAACTTATGTACAGCCAAAATAATTTGTACAGAAAGTGCAAGGTAAAATCTTTAAGACATACTACATGGAAGGCATTGTATTTATGAGCAATTATTGCATACATTATGTGGCATTTATAAGACATAAGGGTGAACACCATAGGACTTCATGTGAGCAGTATCCAGAAATACAACATCTAGAGTTTCTTATTCCTGACAAAGTATGTTTGTGTGTGTCTATTTTAAAGTACTTATGCTAGTGATCGCTGTATTTAAGGATGTAACAAAACTTCCATTTTAAACATATTTGTTCAGTTGCTCATAACTTATGCAAACAAATTTAGTAGCGTGGAGGTCGCTGAAATTTGCCATGCTTGGTCTTTTCCCAGATGTAATTTTTATTTTTATTTTAATTTCCCTGATATCAAAAACAAACAAAAAGGAACAACACACAGGTATACACACTCACTCGTGACCTAGATTCAGATCCTAAGTGAGTTTTGCTCAAAGTTGACATGTTTTGTAAATCTCACTGAGACCAAGCAAATTTTTAAAGAAATTGGCTGCGTGGTTCAGATTTTTCAAAGCCACAGTAGGAAACTCTATTGAGTTCCTTTGTTAAATCTACTGTTCAGAACATTAGGGGCACACATGCAACGGACAAGGCCGGATTTCCAATTAGACACAGTAGGCATGTGCCTAGGGCACCAGCGTTCTTGGGGCACCTAAACAGTGGTGGATTACCACAAGTGCGAACGGGGCCCATGCCCAGAGGCCCTGGCCAATTTGGGGGCCCCACACGCGTGCCAGAGATCTAGCCCCGCCCCATACTCCTTCTCTCCCCTGAGGCCCCACCCCCTGGCCAAGCTGGAACGAGGAGCCTAGGGATGAGTATATTCTCCCCAACCAGAGTTGGCCAGGCCAGTCATCCCAGCCCCTCGCCCCCCCATCTCCCTCAGGCACAGCTGTCCCAGCTAGCCCCTCTCTTCCCTGGTGCCCCCCACATGCAGAATACACAAAGTTCAGATGAAGGCAGGGGAGGTACTGAAGCTACTGTGCCTAGGGTGCGGAAGGTGTAAATCCGGCCCTGGCAATGGAATCTTTTGCTGCATATGCTTAGCCTGTCTGAAAGCTGTAACCTAATTTGGAAGAACTTTAAAAGTGTCTGGAAAATCTTACAAACATCTAAGGAGGTCGGGAAATGTAAATCTTGAAGAGGATGAAACTCTTTGGAGGGAACATGACCTACATGAATAAGTCTAGGCTGTGAGACCAGCACTTCTGAGTATGGTTTCCACTTCTAGCCCTTGCTAGTGCAGTACATTAGTTATATACAGCACTTCACAGTAAGGCCTGACAGCACCACTCTGAAGGAGGTAAATACCTTGAGCTCAGCTTTGCAGATGGTAAAATTGAGGCTGAGAGACAGTAAAATGTATTGTGCCTATTTCCCCATTTGAAAAATTGGGCTGAAAATATTTACCTTTGTCAGAACCCTCTTCCCTAATGTAAATGGACCTCACTTTACTGACATTTCATTTGTTTACTTGGGAGTTGTGTGGGGAAAACAGTTCAGCACACAGCAAATAAGAGGACAGGCCAGTGGCAATAAACAGTTGTTAACCTGCTAACACTATGAGTCTGATTTGCAAAAGGTGTTGAGCACCCACAATCCTTCTGATTCTAATGGGTGCTCAGCATTTCTTACAATCAGGCCAGGTGTGTTAGCACATTCAGTTGGTCTGTTTCTAGGGACAAAATCTGATCATAAAAAAAAGGGGGAACATTACACATTGGGCATCTGGCTCCCAATAAATAAATAACATTCTACCCATAGTCTGCACAAGATGAGGCAGCTAATGAATGCATGTACTGCCTTTCTCTCTCCCCCTCCTCAAGTTAGTAGCCTAGCACTCTGGAGCCAATGGAAACTGTATGAGGTTTGTAGTAAAGTGATGAACAACGTGGTTAAATGGGTTACTCAGCATATTATGGGTTGGAGCATGTTCGACCTCCTCCCTTACTTCTAGTTAGCTAGTGGGAGACCCCCTTTACCTCCATCCCACTGTTTATCATGGAATTGAATAAAGCTGCAGGTTCACAGTCTGCAATCCAGAGAGTAGGGTATGTTTCTTGTGCACTCAGCAGGCCCTTCACAAGAACTTTGTGGGGAACAACTAGAGACTGATACATGATTTGGTTTGGGGGACTGTTGTGTGAGGCATATGGTCTAGTGCAGTGTTTCTCAACTTCTTTGATACTCGGAATTGGCTTGCTGCATTCCTAAACTGTGTCAGGGAGATCTCAGGGACCAGCATCGGTCCACACACTGAAAACCACAGGTCGAATGGGCATGGCCTGTGATGGGGACTTACAAAACTAGGGTTCTGTTCCCGGCTGTGCCACTGAACTGCTGTGCAACCATGAGCTAGTCACTTCACCTCTGTTTCTCTGGCCAGCCTTTGCCTCATTCATTTAAACTGCATGCTGTTAGGGGTAGGGACTGTCTCTTCCTATGTGTCTGTACGCTGCCTAGCTCAATGGGGCCCATAGGTGCTACTATTAGACAAACAATAAATAATCCTAACAACATCAGTGATCTGGTGGATGCACATGGGTCTGAGAATCCTGGTTCTGACTGTCAGGCTAAAGCTACATTTGTGTACAGTGTCCTTTGATCAATTTGCAAATTGTCTTATTAATTATATAGCTGCAAAATGTCTCTTATTCCTTCAGTGCTGCTTTTTCCTCATTAAAGCTCACATACAATTTTTCATACAAAATCACCAAATTATGCACAGTGAGATCACAACCCAGAAGATAAGGAAGAGATATCTGACAAACAGGCCTTGTCATGACCTTATTTCACTTCTTGAGTAGAATTTTAGGGCAGCATGAGCTGTCTTCAAAGAGAGGAAGTTTTCACTGTTGTACTTATTCAAGACTGGTTTTACCTGGGGAGGGGAAAAGGCAACAAGACCAGACTATATTTACATGAACACACCCACTCTGCACAGGTACGCAGCAGACAGAACTGTGTTGCCAAACTTATCAGCTTGTTCCTCTCTTTGATATTGTATTGTTGGCAGAAATTACTCTGAATATGTCTTGATGGAGGAAAAGGGTATTTTTCAATTGAGTTAGCTTAAAATGGAGGCAAACACATTTGAAGTGTAGGTTTAACAGGACTTTTCAAAGGTTTTGAGCTAGTTTGAGTGCAATAACATGAATTGAAAAATACTCATTTTTTGCCTGTCAGGGCAGAGACGAAGGCGATCTGGAATTATTGTCTAAGAATGGATTCATTGTAAAACGTTTTCTGTTTTCGTCACACTTAGTGCAATAATGAAAAGTGAGGGCCAAAGCCCTTTTGAAGATTCCACAGCTTCAACCCATGCAACCCTACTGGGACAGATTCTGCACTATCATACTGCTGTAAACTTGGAGTAATTCTATTAACTTCATTGGATTTACACCAAGATAACTCAAAGCAGAATTTCCCCCATTCATTTTCTGTATATGTATGTCACAATGCTTATCTAATTGTTCTGTGTTTCATGGAAGGAAAATTTGGCTTTCAAACACGTTGGATGAAATTTTGGACCCATTCAAGTCAAAATCAGTGGGACCATGATTTCACTCCTTGTGCTTCACTTAAAACCAAATGTACAATATGGGCTTGATCCTGCAAGATGCTGAGCATTCTGGTACCACTCCAGCAAAGCACTTAAGCATGGTATTGACTGTAAATGCTGTAATGGGAATACTTACATGCTTAAAGTTAAGCAGGTACTTACGTACTTTGCAGGATCAGGGCAAACAGAGAACTGGGCCCATGGAATTTTTGTAAAGATTTATAAGGTTGGTTCTATGAGTTAGCTGGACTCTGCTGAAACACAAGCTAGTATGTATATATTATCTACTATTGTTAGTGAATTTAGACAGACTGGCCAGTAGAAGTATAAATGAAGAAGTGGAGAGATGCAAAATGGGTAAACTACTTGCTAGGTGAGAATAGCCTAAAACTGAAGAAGGATGAAAGTCTTTAGGTGGTATTTCTCCATCAATGGATATAACAATAATAATATTGAACTACTACAATATCTTTCGTCTGATTATCTCAAAGTGCTTTATAATCACTTATTACTTAGGAGTAATCCAATTGATTGAAATGGAATTGCTCACACTAGTAAAATTAAATATGTGAATTACTACATGCAGAAATCTGCACGTGTTAAACACAGTGATAATCTTTAAGCCACTCCCATGTGTAAACGAGAAGAATTTTTCCAGTACCATATAGCTACTAGGTACCATTAGTCTATCAAAGTCTATTTCTGGTCTTACTGAAGTCACTAGAAACACTTATATTAATTTAAATGGGAGCAGGACACCTGAAGAAGGTTAAATCAAAAGACTCAAAAACAGACCGAAGCATCATAATGATGAAATTGGTTGAAACTATAATAAAGAACAGAATTGTCAGACACACAGATGAACACCATTTGTTGAGGAAGAGTCAACATGGCTTTTGTAAAGGGAAATCATACCTCACCAATCTACTAGAATTCTTTGAGGGGGATCAACAAGCATGTGGACAAGGATGATCCAGTGGATATAGTGTATTTAGATTTTCAGAAAGCCTTTTTAAAAGGTACTTCACCAAAGACTCTTAAGCAAAGTAAGCTGTCATGGAATAAGAGGTAAGGTCCTCTCCTGGATCAGTAACTGTTTAAAGATAGGAAACAAAGGTTAGGAATAAATGGTCCATTTTCAGAATGGAGAGAGGTAAATAGTGATGTCCCCTAGGAATCTATACTGGGACCTATTCAACATATTCATAAATGATCCTGGTAAAGGAGTAAACAGGGAGTTGGCAAAATTTGCAGATGATACAAAACTACTCAAGACAGTTAAGTCCAGAGCAGACTGTGAAGAGTTACAAAGGGATCTCACAAAATTGTGTGACTGGGCAACAAAATGGCAGATGAAATTCAATGTCGATAAATGCAAAGTAATGCATATTGGAAAACATAATCCCAACTATACATATAAAATGATGTGGTCTAAATAGGCTGTTACCACTCAAGAAAGAGATTTTGGAGTCATAATGGATAGTTCTCTGAAAACATCCACTCAATGTGCAGTGGCAGTCAAAAAGGCTAACAGCATGTTAGGAATCATTAGGAAACGGATAGATAGTAAGACAGAAAATATCATTTTGTCTCTTTATAAATCCATGGTACACCCACATCTTGAATACTGCATGCAGATCTGGTCAACCCATCTCAAAAAAAGATATATTAAAATTGGAAATGATACAGAAAAGGGCAACAAAAATGATTAGGGGTCTGGAAAAGCTTCCATATGAGAAGAGATTAATAAGACCAGGACATTTCAGTTTGGAAAAGAGACAGCTGAGGGGGGATATGATAGAGGTCTATAAAATCATGATTGGTGGGGAGAAAGTAAATAAGGAAGTGTTATTTACTCCTTCTCCTACCACAAGAACTAGGAGTCACCATATGAAATTAATAGACAGCAGGTTTGAAATGAACAAAAGGAAATATTTCTTCACATAATACTCAGTCAACCTGTGGAACTCCTTGCTACTGGATGTTGTGAAGGCCAAGACTATAACAGGGTTAAAAAAAGACTATATAAGTTCATGGAGGATAGGTCCATCAATGGCTATTAGCCAGGATGGGCAGGGATGCAAAACCATGCTCTTAAGTGTCCCTCACCTCTGTTTGCCAGAAGCTGTGAATGGGCGAAGGGGGATGGATCACTTGATGATTACTTGTTCTGTCCATTCCCTCTGAAGCACTTGGCATTGGTCACTGTCAGAAGACAGGATACTGGGCTAGATGAACCATTAGCCTGACCCATTATAGCTGTTCTTATGTTCTTATTATACGTCTTGTAAATTGCATTCATATTTTTAAAAAGTATTTGATTTCATAGTTAACAAACACAATATGGTTTATATATGTATATGACCCCTCACATCAATTACCATGTGTATGTTTCTGTATTTATTTATATTTTATCTATATATAAATAAATACAGGAACATACATGTGCTCATTGTCACACAACTGTAGGCAAAGCTACTGTTAAACTGTGTTCTTAATGAGCTATAAAATAATGGGGTTTTTAATGAAAAACATATTTATTTATTTATTTTAATTGGCAAGGTCACCAGGTGTAGACAAACTTTTTAAAGTTGTGTATGAATGACAGTAGAGGTAGAGGGATCAGGTTGTATCAGAGAGGACTAGTGCAGCCAGAGCGATGCAATCTGAGATCCAGATCAGTTGGAGTCGTGGGGTGGGGTATAGACTGTGGCAGGCTGTTAAGCAGAAGCACTTGCTCGTGGTCTGTGGCAAACTGGTTGGTCACACGATGCTGACTCTCCACCTTGGTTCCAGCTGCTAAGTTGCATTCAGAGAAGCTAAAAATACATTAAGGCCAAGATTTTCAAAGTGACTTGATTTTTTTGGGAGCCCACCTTGAGGTTTTTTAAAGGGGCTTGGTTTTCAGTAAGTGGGTGATCACTTCTCAATAATTCCTGAGAGCCAGGCCCATTTAAGTTGTTTCAGGTTGGTCACCCAGTAACTGAATTACACAAAATCACTGGTCCATTTGAAAATCTTGGCTTAAATCTTTTCCTGCTATTACTTCCTCATGTAAGCAATTGTAGTTACCTCTATGCGTCTATGACATACTCTCTTCATTATTAAAATACATTTCACACAGACCATGTATGAGAGCTAAAGTTGGTCACAAATTTTTCATCAAAACTGTTTTTGATAGAAGATTGGGTTTTTGATGCAACAATCTTTTTTCACAAGAAATTTCTGCTTTCTGTGAAAACTTTTGGGGTGTTTTTTAATTGAAAACCCGAAATATTTTGGCTGGAAAACTGAAATGTTTTAATTTGGAAATACTGCCATGGCGCTTAATGGGAGCTGTAGTTCAGTTGCCTCCTGTTCCCATTCTCCTCTATAGGCCTGATCAGGCTACAGTTCCTGTGATGCACCATAGCTAAGGACTCTCAAGATGCTCTCCAAGAGGGGAGACTCTGATGCATCATGGGAAATGTAGTCTGATGAGGGAGCCTGGCTAATAGAGGATAAGAGCACCTGAATTACTACTGCTGTGGGGCACTATGGCAGCATTTCCAAATTGAAATTTTTCACTTTTCAGCTAGAATCTTTATTTCTGCTGAAAAACTGAAAAATTCCATGGAAAACTTAAGTAAAAATTATGTTTTTGTCCTTCCTTCTGAAAAAAAAAAAAAAACTATGTTAAGCGGCTCTAATGAGGAGGTCTGGCTAAGAGAAACGTGCTTGACAGAGCAAGCTTTTCCCTGTTTTATGATTTTTCCATCTGATTTGAAAGATGTGAACAATGGGAATTTGAAAATTGACTAAGAGATTAGGAGCACAAATCCTTTGCATTTGTGTGTGTATGTGTGTATGTGACACTTGTGCTGCTAAATCACCTAGGTACTTCTGAAAATCCCACCCAACTTGTGCAGTGCCAAAACGCTGCACTATCCCATGGATGGCAGGATTAATAGCATCATACCATAAATCCTCCTCTCCTCCTATTATCATACATGTGGCATACGCTCAGCTCATACATACTCAGCTGGTGTAAACAGCTTCACTGACTTCTGTGCAGGTATGCACTGACTTGCACCAGCTGAGGGTAAGAGTTATGCTCTTAAACGGCACACTCTTGCAGAAGTGGGATCTAAGTAAAATTACTTCTTAGGTACTGTTAGAGTAAAAGGCAATTAGTGTATTCTCAATCTAGTCTCAGAAATATTCAAAGGAAATGTACAGTGGGTGACTTTTCTGATGCTTATAATCAATAGAGATTATGCAACATTTTTGTAAAATGCCATATATCATTATGTGGTTTAATATCCCTTAGGCAGACTTTCAGACACAAGTAATGTGGAGATTGAAGAGTATGAAATGCCATTAAGTATCAATAAATTAGAGTGAGATCTGGACTTATACTGAATGAATAACTATCCTTGATAACCTTATGGTCTAGGTGTGAGTGAATTATCACTAAAAGCATGCTAAGTCTTTTACTAACAAAGAGACAAGGTCCCTGCCCCAAGGGTTTTACAATCTAAGGCTCCAGCCTGTGGGCTACCCTGCACAGGCTGACTCTTGCATCTGCATGGAGCCCCACTGAACTTAATGGGGATTTAAATGGATGCAAGGATCTGTTTGTGTGCACTGTAGGTCAGACTGCAAAAGACAACAAGCAGACAAGGGAGAGAGTGAGCAGTACCATCCACAAGTATGCTATAGTTCAATGTTTGCTTTTCTTTTCTTTGTGGTTGTTCTGAATCTCTCCTTCTCCCATTCTCAGCAGTATCTCCTGGGGTTTGTAGGCCTTGTAGAAGAAGTAAGTTTGAAGGGGGTGACAGGGAGGCTTGGCTAGGAATGGGGGCTGTAGGTGTAGGGGCACATGGAGGAAGGCAATACAGGTTAAACACAGAGTAGTGTGTGTGCTTTATGCACTTCATGGGTTGTCAAAGCTTTTGGAAAGATCAGTTCAGATACTCTTCCAAGTATAAGTGCCTGTTCTAGGTCAAAGTTTTAGGTGAGTTTGAATAACTCACATTAGTTGTTTGTGTCTCTATTAATAAAGATGGGCAGCCAAAGCAGAAGGACTCTTTCAGTGCTAACATCACAGAGGCTGTTGTTACACTGGCATTTTCCCATCATTGCATTAGCACTGATTCAGCTCCACAGCTGGTCGCAACAACAGGAGTTCTAGTTTAGACCACATTAGCATTTTACCACTGTCATCTAACTTTGTTTAGAGCAGGCTTAGAAAACAGTGAGACTGTCAACATTTTAACCAATTTACACTTGTGCTCCCCACTGTTGCACTTACAGGGGTGGAAATGTTGAAATAAAATGCTAGCTGAGATGAAGCAAGAGGGTAGGGAGCATATACTCAGGGGGGACATCCTGATTAATCATTTTTTTCATATCGGCCATAACTGAGATCACGAATGATAATGTGACCCTCATCTATGCAATCTTTATGAGAAGGCTTGATTGTTACAATTCTTCTTGTGCCAGACTCTCTGCATTAGCTGTGTCCACTTCAGTGGACTCAAAAAGCTCAGCCTGGCTCCCGGCTATGACTAAATCATCTAATTATAGCATTTCTATGCTGTGCTTTTTGCATTCATTCCAAATCCATCAACATATTGATTTTTGGAATAGCATTCTGTACAACTCTATAGTCTTTTTCTCAAGACCTCCTTGTTTCCTGTGCTCCTTTCACTTGTCCAGGTTCTCCACCTACAGGCTTCCTTTTCTTCAAGCCTTGTCTTTATTTTACTTGCCATCAGGTATTTGCCCACAATTCTCCTCCTAGATGGAGCATCCTACCCAGTGTAAATAGATTCAATCCATGTGGATTCACACACTCTCTGTCTGATTCTCCATTTCCTCTATTTTTTGCATAGTCACTTACACCTGTGCAAAATAGGTGTATACCATTACCATTCTGATATGATTAACCCACTGGGCATCAATGTGATTGACTACACATGGTACAGAACAAGGGAGAATCCGACCATCCGTGCATTTTGTTCTCAGTTTGCAGTGAAGAGAAATGGAAAATCTCAGGTCAAAATTACATCAAATCTGCAGTATTTCCTGTGGTGTTATGTTGAAAACCTGCAAAACCATGAACTGCATATAACAGTGAAGCAAAACCCTAAGGCAGCCCAGCTCTATGTGACAGTGAGCTCCCTTGGAAGGCTCATAAACATTAGCAAATTTTTCAAGGGTCCTGGTCTAAGTCTGGAGCTTGTGATGAAACTAGGTTCAGGGTTGTCAATTCTTGCTGTTGTATCTCAAATCTAACAATATATGGGGTTTTTCTTAAAGCTCTGACTCCTGGTTTGAGGCTGTCAGCTTTTTTTTTTTTTTTTTTTTTTAATGTTTCTAGTCCCTCATGGTCATAAAGAAATGGTGGGACATGTGTAATCTATAGGCTCAAACCAGAAGGCAAATAAAAACCTAACATATCATTTTTAAACAAGAATCTAATTATTTTAAAGCCAATGTCATGAAATTTCCTTTTCACAATAATACGTTTGATTCTTTTTATTTTGGGGGATCTAACTCATGACTCGAGTGCTTGCAGTTGGCAAAATTATTTTGCATAATTTTGAGTTTGGTTGTGAATGTTTTGCACCCCTATACCTCTGTTCACAAACAAAATTACTAAAAAATGTTATTAAAAGTAGGACTAAGACCTCTCCTTTTTAATAATGTTCTCAGCTGAGTTTATATATAATCCTTTTCAAAGTGTAAAATGTCCTAGGATGTTTCTATAGCAAGTTAAAAAAGGAATGGGTTGGATGAATGGACTATAAGGTGGATCGAGAGCTGGCTAGATCATTGGGCTCAGTGGGTAGTGATCAACAGCTCAATGTTTAGTTGGCATCCAGTAACAAGCAGAGTACCCCAAGGGTTGGTCCTGGGGCCAGTTTTGTTCAACATCTTCATTAATGATTTGGAGGATGGAGTGGATTGCATTCTCAGCAAGTTTGCAGATGACACTAAACTGGGGGGAGTGGTAGATATGCTGGGGGGTAGGAATAGGATACAGAGTGACCTAGACAAATTGGAGGATTGGGCCAAAAGAAATCTGATAAGGTTCAACAAGGACAAGTGCAGAGTTCTGCACTTAGGACTGAAGAATCCTTTGCACTGCTACAGACTGGGACCAACTGGCTAGGCAACAGTTCTGCAGAAAAGTACCTGGAGGTTACATTAGAAAAGAAGCTGGATTTGAGTCAACAGTGGCCCTTATTGCCAAGAAGGCTAATGACATATTGGGCTGCATTAGTAGGAGCACTGCCAGCAGGTTGAGGGAAGTGATTATTCCCCTCTATTCGGCATTGGTGAGGCCACTGGAGTACTGTGCCCAGTTTTGGGCCCCCCACTACAGAAAGGATGTGGACAAATTGGAGAGAGTCCAGTGGAGGGCAAAGAAAATGATTAGGGGGCTGGAGCACATAACTTATGAGGAGAGGCTGAGGGAACTAGGCTGAGGGGGGATTTGATAGCAGCCTTTAACTTCCTGAAAGGAGGTTCCAGGGAGGATGGAGCTAGCCTGTTCTCAGTAGTGACAGATGACAGAACTAGGAGCAATGGTCTCAAGTTGCAGTCGGTGAGGTCTAAATTGGATATTAGGGAAAAAGATTTCACTAGAAGGGTGGTGAAGCACTGGAATGGGTTACCTAGGCAGGTAGTGGAAACTCCATCCATAGAGGTTTTTAAGGCCCAGCTTGACAAAGCACTGGCTGGGATGATTTAGCTGGAGTTGGTCCTGATTTGAGCAGGGGGTTGGACTAGATGACCTCCTGAGGTCCCTTCGAACGGTAAATAGTCTATGATTCTATTATTATTGTTAAATGATAGAGTATGGTTGTTCTTTTGGATGTCACTGAACAGTCTGTGTATGTTAATCTATACACTACTTTTAGTCATACACATTTTAAAATTAGTATTTGAATTTGTGCCACTTACGGCATTTGTCTATTCTGCTTGTATAGTTTGCAAAGTAAGACGTGATATAATTTAACATAAAAAGCAATATACTGTTATTATTTTATTTGTATTATGATAGCGCCTTGAGACCCCCAACTGAGATAAGAGCTGAATTATGCAAAGCACTCTATAGATACATAGCAAGAGCCAATCTCTGTCCCAAATAGCTTAAAGTGTAGACATGACAGACAGGCTGGGAGAAAAGAAGCCCCAAATCATTCCCATTTTGCAGATGAGGAACTGAAGCACAAAAAGATTGTCACTTCCCTCAGGTCATACAGGAAGTCTGTGACAAAGCTGGGAACATAAGAATGACCATATTGGGTCAGACCAATACTGGTCCATCTAGCCCAATATTCTGTCTTCTGACAGTGGCTGATGCCAGGTGCTTCAGGGAGAATGAAGAGAATAGATAATCATCAAGTGACCCATCCCCTGTTGTCCACTCCCAGCAGCTGGCAGTCAGAGGCTAGGGACACCCAGAGCATGAAGTTGCGTCCCTGACCATCTTGGCTAATAGCCATTGATGGACCTATCCTCCATTCACTTATCTAATTCTTTTTTGAACCCCATTATAGTTTTGGCCTTCATAACGTCCCCTGGCAATGAGTTCCACAGGTTGTGTGTTGTGTGAAGTACTTCCTTGTGTTTGTTTTTAAACCTGCTGCCTATTAATTTCATTGGGTGACCCCTGGTTCTTGCGTTATGTGGAGGAGTAAATAATACCTCTATGTTCACTTTCTCACATCATTCATGATTTTATAGACCTCTATCATATCCCTACCTTAATTGTCTCTTTTCAAAGCTGAACAGTCCCAGTCTTTTTAATCTCTCCTCATATGGAAGCTGTTCCATACCCCTAACCATTTTATTGCCCTTCTCTGTACCTTTTCCAATTCTAATATTATTTTTGAGATGGGCAACCAGAACTGCATGCAGTATTCATAGTGTGGGCATACCATGGAATTGAATACAAATCTTCCAAAACCCACTCAGTGCTTTAACCACAGGCTCCACCCTCCTCTTTACTATTTTGATGTTCATTAGGCCTTTGAAACAATTAGACAAAACCAAAATAATCAAAGATTCTTTAAAGATTCCTCCTCTTGTGAATGCTGCACTCTACGCTAATTGGGGGTGCCAATTTTCATGGCAGTTTGGTCCAAAGCTGCATTGTGTCTTCAGAATTTTTTTCAAGGGAACAGATGAAATCCAAGATAAAAGTGACCACCAGTGGGCAGGACACCTAACACTGGGTAGTCCTTTGTCTTGGTGAAAGAGAGGGTGCAAGAAGACTTCCCTTCCCTGCTCGTGGTCTGCTAGCCATCCCACTAGGATGGCACAAAGAGAAGGCAGAGTCATAGCCCTGTGTCTATCCTCCCTCCGCCAGGCCCTCCATGCACCAGCTAGTGGAGCTGGACGGATGCAGCACTGAAGTGGTTCTCTGTGCAGCCAGTCTTTTAGGCCTGGTCTATGCTAGGAAATTAGATTGGTATGACTATGTCACTCAGGAGTGTGAAAAATCCACACCCCTGAGCAACATAGTTAAACCAACCTAACCCCTGGTATAGACAGCGCTAGGTTGCTCTAGCTGCCACTTCTTGAGGAGGTGGATTACTCTGCAGCATTTTAATTGTAGACAAGCCCTTAAAGACTCAATCTCATCCTCTTGTACCTGCTGTATCCTGCCAGTAGTCTTCAAGTGGTAACTCCTTTTAAGAAACAAAGTTTAAATACAAAAACCGTTCTGAAAGGAGAAGACCTGCCAAGTATTCAGTCTGTGTAACAAGGGTGTATGAGAGAGACTGGGGAGGAATATCGCTTTTAACACACTTCTTTTTGTGGCACTTACTTTTTACAGGCCTAAAAGGTAAGAGGGGAGCAAAATAATAGTACTTTCTCCTATCCCAAATAGTGGGCAACAAGGTTGGAGGCATTTAAAATCTCTTTTGGCAGTTTTGCCCTCCTCTATTTCGTAACTGCAACTGCAAATTGTTCCATCAAGGGGGCACGCTGCATTTCCCAGAGCAGCAAACTCTGCTAAAAGAATAACATGCAGCAATACCAATAAAGTATGCAACTCACAAATTATATCATTTGATTTATTAGACAGCATCTTGTTCAGTAAAGTATGAAAACTGAGCCAGTAAACCATCCAGCCAGAGCTGTAAACTTTAAATCTTAATCAATATGAAAAGGAAGAGCTACCAGAGATGTGAACCAAAAAAAGAAAAAAGCATCCCTGAGGGTACGGTAGAGCTGGCCAGTCTATGATGCCTGATCAGTGACTGTAATGCTCAAAGTGAACAGGAGCTGAATGACATCCCTGGAAATTAAGAATTGTTGTACTAATGCAAGGGAAAACCTACTGAAAAATTACAAGAACAGAATATGGGCAATAAAATAGGAAAGTGTATTGGGGAGCAAGGGCAGACCCCTGAGAAGATGGTTTCTTGCCTAGGGAACCTATTTCCACTATCGCATGTCTCTGATTTGGTGTATGACACTGCTGACTCTCTTAAAGCCCAGACCACCACACTAATAGGGAGGAAGAGAAGCTATTACATTCTGGGTCAGGAATCAGGTCTCCATACTCTCTGATGGTTCAGAAGTTAGAGGCGTTGCTCCGACTGCGTTTACCTGCCAGCCAAGCTGTTTTATGAGTTAACTGGGTGTGTGTGGGAGGAGGGTGAGGGTCATATGAACAAAGGCTACAATGGGACCTGTGTGGGCAAAACTTTTCACAGGCCTAAGGATGTAATCCACTGATGTCCCCTGTGTGTCACATCATACTCTTCAGTGAATCTCCATTAAAGTGCATTCTTTGTTGTCACAGGAGAAAATGGCGGCCCAACAGACATGGGAGGGGGGAGTAATTTTGGTGACTGCAACATTCAGGTTGAGAAATTAAGCACTCAGAAGTCAGGAAATCGAAGTCAGGGGAGTAAGATATTATGGGTCGTAAAGCAGCATTAACTCAGCCACATGAGCTACACACACCCAGTGTATTCAGGCCTCCCTCCTTATGTTTTATCTTATGGGCTAAACTAACCGTGGGGCAACCCCTGTGAAGTCAGTGGAGTTACAGGTAGGATTAATTGTAAACTTTTACCATACAATGTCTGGGCAGTGCAGCATTGCTAAACCCAATCATTCAAAAATCATCACTGGTGTGTCCAAAATCAGGAGACTGGCTTTAAAAGGATGATATTAAAAAGAGTAAGTGTTGGGTTCTTTTTCTTTGCCCTCAGTTTCTGAGCTTGCAGGTGCCCTTGGGTCACATTTTCAAGCTTTTCTCTGCAAGCATGAGGGCTAGCAATGTATTTTCATTAAAAAATGAAAGTTTACATTTCTGCTTAATCAATTAAATCCCAGAGCTGAGACTTCAAGAAAAAGACCAAATATGGCGAGACTTGCAATCACAGCGTGAGTGTTGGCGATGCTAAGGGTATGTCTACACTGCAGGTAAGAGCCTGTTTCCCTGTGCAGCTCCACCCCACCTCATCCAGCTCTTCTTGGCTCTTGGTCCCAAACCCCAAATAGAAAACGAGTGGAGCGGTTCTCACTCCACTGCAAACAAACAGCGGGACCCTGATGCATCCAGCCCAAGAGCAGCGGGCCACACACTTCTCTGGTTCCTGCCATTTCTTAACCCGACTCCCCCGGTTCTGCTCGCTACCTAGGAATCCAAACAGGACGGCTCCTTGCACCCGCTCTGGTTGCCAAGGCAGTAGAAGTTGGGGCTCAAATGGGGCAGGACTCAGATTTTGATGGCCCAGAAGCAGCTGCCAGTGGGCGCCGCGCTGAGAAAGTGGCCGCTGCCCTTCCTTGCAGGAGCGGGGCCCAGGCAAGGCGAGTGGGGGGTCGGGCGCCGGCCCTGCCCGGGAGCAGGCAGGCGGGAGGGGCTCCTGGGTGCATCTTCGCCAGCGCGTGCCGCCGGTGCTCTGTGCTCCGCACTGGAGGGGGCCGGCGCCTGGCCCGGCAGAGCCTCGCGTGCCACCTCCTGACGGTCCCGGGAAGGGCTGGAGCCGGGGGAGGGGAGGCGGCGGGAGCTTGGCGCGCTCGTTAACCCTTGCGCCTCCCTCTGCCCGCTCTGCAGGTGTCGGTGCGCTGGGAGCAGCGCCGGAGGCTGGGCCCGGCGCCGCCGCGCGGGGCTGAGCGAATGAGCAGGGGCACCGTCTCCGCTGGGCTCAGCCCTGGCCACGCCGGGAAGCGCGGCTCGGCCGGGGTCCCTACCGCCCAAACGCGAATGACTCGGGGCCTCAGAGCGGCAGCACGTGGGGACCCAGGCGACGCGGCCCCGCCGAGCCTCCCAGCTGGTTGCCTCCTCCCGCTCCCCGCCCTCTCCTCCGCCAAGGACTCCTCTCACCTCCTGCCCGACCCGGCCTTGTCAGCAGCAGCCGGCGGCGGAGCGGAGACCGGCAGAACTTGAAGGGACTAGAGCGCAGGGGCTCTGCAGGACCCGGGGTCCCCCCCAGGGCGGGAATCCCCGGGAAAGTGCCACGCGCTCCTGAGCGGCCGGAGCCGAGCCGCGCCGCGCGCCTTCCTCCCCCTGCTGCCACTCTGCAAAGTCCGCCCGCGCCATCGCCGCCGACTGGCGCTCGCCGGGGACGAGGAGGAGGCGCTCGGCTTTCTGCTAGGGGGGTGGGGAGCGGGCGCACGCCAGAGAGCGGGCCCTTCCCTTCCCTTCCCAGCAGCGACTCGCTCCGAAGATGAACCAAACAGCCGGTGTGTCCAACAGTATCCGCTGCCCTAGCGGGAAGGGGCCAAAGGTAAGGGGGCAGCCCCACTGTGCGCGCCACGATTGCAGGGGAAGGGGTTTCAAAGCAGCCCATTGGGAAAGTTGGTGGTTTTTTTTGGGTGCAAAGCAGCGGGGAGGGAGCGATGGTAAAATCGGCTTGTGGTTCAGTGCCCGGGATGTTACAGTTACAGCAACACACAAAGTACAGTTCGCCTGGCGTTTGTGCAGTGCCGGTGTACCCCGGCTGGGCTGGTGTGTGCTTTGGAGAGCTGGCGGCTTTATCGCGGGGTTGTTTGTTTGCACCCCGAAGAGATGCGTTGGGGGGACTGGGGCGTGGGGGAAAGGGGACAGCAGCTGCTAAGTCCTTTACTCAGCCAGTCCGCTAAGTGTGTTAAGAGGCGATGCTCCGATTGCTCCCATCGGATCACTCCAGTGCAGTGTGCGTGCGGTGTTCTGCTGATAAACAGCAGCGTCAGTGTTTCCATACCGGAGAGCCTTGATGGAGGGATGAAACTGTGATTTAGCGGAGGAAAGGGTGGGGGAGAGAAAAGCTGGGGGAGTGGATGGGCAAAATTGAAAGCTACTGAAAAAGCTAGAGTATTGCCTTTTCCATTCGTCCCTTGTTTCTGTAGCGCACGCTCTTGTCATGAACATGTGTGCGTGCAGCAACTGAATGGGCCACCGACGCCGAAGGGAAACCTTCTCCGTCGAGGAATTAGTGCAACCCAGGCAAGGCGAGGTACAGCGAGAGGAGGAAATACACAAGCGCATGGAGCTGTAATGTGTGGGAACGAGAGGAAGCCCCAGGAAAAGATCTAGAGTTTACCTACTGTGTGATCTTATACTTTGCTCGCGGATATTCACTGCCCAGCCATGAAAACCAAACTCCTCTGTTTTTAGTTTAGCCGTTTATGCAGGGAACTCTGGCATGAGCATCCCTGACTGTAGCAGGTAGGCACTTCACGTAAGAAAGCACCATTTATCTTAAACTTTCCTTAGAAGAGAGAGACATTGATAATCCATGTGCTGTACTCTGGCTTATCTGTATAAGACGTTTTAAAAGTTTTTCCTTAACAAAGACAAACGCTGCTAACCATATGCTGTGCGATTTAACCAGGGACAGAGACTTTGATTGCAGCATTGTGTGCTCTCTTCAGGATAACCTTTCTGATATTTCTACTGCAAGTTTTCCAGTTTTGTAAAGAATTTCAAATACCTGGCTGGAGCTGGAGTTTTGTATTGGATGTTATGTGATAATGAAAGGAACACATTTTAAAGAAACCTGGACTCACAATTTTTTCCAGAAATGTTATACACAATTATTTTTCCTTTTATTTTTCAACACTGAAATCATGTTATCTCTTCTGGGTTTTCTTTCATGTAGTTTGATTGTCAGTGCCAATGCTTGCATGTTCTACAATTTTGCTTTTTAAGCAGCGGAGCTCTGACCCTGCAAGCACTTGTTCATGTTAATCTGTCCTTTGTCTTAGTTTCCCAGCTGTAAAAATGGAGATAATTATACTTCCCTTTCTCACAGAAGTGTTGTGAGGATAAACTCCATTAACGATTGAGTTCATGTGAGTATTACCAGATACTGTAGTGAGGAAAGACCTATAAGTGTCTAGAAAGATTAGATGAGCGCACTGAAATCAGTGGGCTCATCTTTATGACTAGTCATGTGCTTACAGTTAAGCATGTGTATATGTATGCAAGACAGGTGCCTAAATCATCAGAAATGGATCTTGCAAATATTTTCAAGGGGAGGCCTCCTTTGACACCCCCTGTTTTTATTTGAGTGGAGGTTATTACTTATTAATCAATTAATTTTAATAGATCATATCAAATGCTGTTCTTTCATAGTGGAGGGGGAAGAGAGGAGCCCTCTTTTTGTTCTGTATTGATACAGTGCCTAGTATAGTGGAGTCCTGGTCCTTGACTGGCACTCCAAGGTGTAATGATAATACAAATTAATAATGCTGGGGTTTGACCTACTGGGTCAAACTGTTGTATACCTACCAGATAATTGATATAGTTTTAATTTAATTTGAAGACTCCTGCAGCATATTTTCAAATATTGTAAGCTGCAGCCATAGCTTCCTTTGGAAATGTATTTCTTTTTCAAGACAGATGACTGATGATTTAAGCTTTTTAATTAAAACATACAAATCTCAATGCATGACTAATTCTGTTGCAAGGAAGCCTTCCAGAATTCAAACATAATATTACACAGGAAAGGGCTGAAAACAAATAACTAATTTGAAAGAGACAAGAAGCAGAACAGCTAACTTGTCTGGGATGCTAGGTATTGGAGAACATAGAAGCTTTCAAGAAGTTTATTTTTTTCCCCGAAACATGTTGGCAGAAAATATAGATTCAGAGTCTTAAAAGAGTCGTGATTGCCAACTTGTTGGGGAAGGTCAGTCTGATTCCTGGCTTAGCTGTGTTTTTCTCTCTCTAAGGAGTAAATCAGTCAGACAATAACTTTCTCTTTCGGGATTTACGGCTTTGCATGATTGCGATGAGTAATGGAGCTAAAATTTTAAAGACCGAGATGCTATTTAAATGAATTATAAAAGTGAATAGATAGACTGAAATTTTGAACTATAGCAATATGTAAGCATCCACCATTTTCATCTTATTGGAGAAACCATTTAACTTCTTTAGTGACTTAACAAACATCTGATCCCATGTTGCTCATAGTTCCCACTGAAAGACTGTAACTGCTTAGCACTAACTATTTTTGAGCAAATATTTTGTATATGCGTAAAGGGCCTAACTCTACTTGCTTTATGCCATGTGAGTAACTCCGTTGCCTTCACCTGGACATCTTGTGTGAATAAGATGAGAAGGATTTGGTCCACAGTAGTACTCGTTGGGAAACAACCTTTATTTAAAGCTTCCTACATTTGCAGACGTTGTGGGTATGGGGTCCACCTCTATTTACAGTGAAGTCATTGGGGACATTTCCCATTGATTTCAATGGAAGCAGGATTGGACCCAAGCTAGTAAAGTCTATATTAAAAAAAGGATGGTCCGGTAGTTAGGGGTTTAACTTAGGACTTGGGAGACCTGAATTCAATTCCCCGCCCTACCAAACTTTCTGTGTGACCTTGGGAAAGTCATGTAGTCTCTGTGGGTATGTCTACACAGTGAGGGGCAGCCTGTGGCATTGAGTCTCAGAGCCCTGGTTGATGGACTTGCCCTGTGGTGCCAGAAATAGCTATGTAAACGTGGTGGCTTGGGCTCTCAAGTGCTGTTCCCTTCCTGAGTTTCAGAGCCTGAGCTGTAATGTCTGCCCAGCTATTTTTAGATCCATCATGCAAGCTTGAGTCTGTCACTCCACCTTCAGAGACTCATTGCCACATGCTGTGTAGATGTCCCATCTGTGCCTTAGTTCCCCATCTGTAAAATGGGATAATATCACTGCCCTGCTACACAGGGTGTTGGGAGGTTAAATACAATAAAGACTGAAAGCCCTCAGATACTGTGGTGGTGGGACCCATGTAAGCAGAGCTAGGCAGGAAACAGTTTTCTTGTCCTGTGGATATTTTGTAGAATTTGAAATTTTTTCTAGCAAGCTAGAAAATAGAAAGGGATTCTGGAAACTTCCAACAGGAAAGCATTGTACCTGCCATAGATACAAGTAACACCTCTGATCATTATCACTGAAAGATGTTAGTGGAGAAAGTATATTTTTGTCTTGTTTTCATTGTGCCTTTGATAGAACCTTGTGCATAGCCAGCTTCACTGCTTTGCTGATGGGCAGTGTCACTTCCTGTCTCATGAACTCACATGATGATGGCATTCTCACTCTTGCGCTGCCCTGAGGGTTGCTCAGGTGCACACTCTTCCACAGATCTTGCAAGAGGGTGTATGGGGTCAGGAGGCTGACTCCTTTTTCCCATGCTCCCTGCATGGAGCTGGGGTCGGGGAGGGCTATAGGGGAACATCCTCCTTCACTCAGTCCCCTAGATAGAGCTTGGGAGGTAACAGGGGCTGAAAGGATAAGGGGAAACCAGGGGCAAACAAACTTCACGCCCCAGTTCCCTGCATATGACTGGAGGGTGGGGCCAGGATCACCTTGACTCAGAGCTAGGGTGCAATGGAAGCCTAATGGAGAGCAGCTGGGGACAGGGTCCTTCTTTCCCAGGCACTTTCCTGCAGTTCCCAGAGAGGAGTTTAGAACTGGGAGTGGAGCTTATCTGAATGCGGCTGTGGAAAAGCCTGGTAGGCAGCAGGCATGGGCACAGAGGTGGTGGTGGTATGGAGAAATGGGTATGAGGAGGGGAGTGCTGTTTGACTTGTCCTTTTCACTTGGTGAAGGGCACAAGTACCTTCTAAACATCATCAGGGAGACGGGGAAAAAGCGGGCGTGTGTGTGCGTGTGTATGTGTATATAAAGATAAATTTGGGACATATTGAGGATATTCTTTCAAAAACTTCAATTTTTACAGACATTAGTCCATTCAAAAAGCTTAACTGAACAGTATCCCATTAAGGCCCAATCCTATGCCTTTTGAAATCACTGGGAGACTTTCCATTATCTTGCCAGCACACAGGGTCAGATCTTGTAAATGGCCGGAATATAAATCAAAAGACTGAAAAGGTTTGAAATCACTCAGAAATATAGCAAGCATGAATGCTGATGCATTTTGGTCAAACTTAATAATACAGCATTAAAGTTGAGCAAATGGGAACTCAGTAGATGAAAATAGTCACTAAATGCTGCTAGTGGGACACTTTTTGGGGTATTATGGATATTAGCTAAGCATGAGCCATATCTTGACATTAAAATATAAGTAACAGGAAAAGTAGGTGCATTGAGGAATTGTGTTTTTGGACAGCTGTCTAAATTATTGTAACCAAATCACTCTTTAGCAGCAAAAAAAGAATGCCTATGGGTAGCAAAGAACAATTTATGCAGACTTTGTTTTAAGAAAAAACAACTGTACTAATTAGCAATACCAACTTCTAAAAATGGGGCTGGGGAAGATAATTATATGGCTTTTTAAATTGCTTGTTGCCCCTATGTGATGTCCTTGCTCCCTTAAGCTTAGACTGAATAAGAAGTTCAGGACTGATTGCACCTTTGGTAGCTTCCCTATTACTGTGAAAAGAATAAATTTCATATATGAGAATATATAAAATAGCAGTTTGTCAGAGTGGGATCCGCAAAGATATTTGGGTGCCTAAACACCAGATTTAGGCACCTAAATCTGGGGTTTAGACACCTAAGTCCCATTTTTGGCTTTGCTGAGATCCTCAAAACTCCCATCAAACCCTTTAGGCACCTAAACGAACTTGGTGCTTAACTTTTTCAAGTTCTGGACAGACATACTGCTGCTCTGCTCTAGGCATCCGTTCACCTATTTCCCTACTTAAGCTTCAGTGATTCTTGAACCAGAGGAAGATAAGTGGCCAAATGCCAAAGTGATGTGTGGTGACCAATCCCATAGGCAGCCTCCGAGCACATATACCAAATGGGGCCCAGTTCAAAAATCCAATGGGGAGGCTTTCTTTTAATTTTTATCTCACTAGTTAGAGCACTTGCCTGGAATGTAGGACTTGCAGGTTCCATTCCCTCCTTTATGGTAGAGGGGGAAGAGAGGATTTGAACAGGTGGGATATCTCCCACCTTTTAGGAAAGTGCTCTAACCACTGAGCTATGGGGTATTTTGATGTCAGGCTCTCTGCATCTTTCCTGTTGAAGCTGTTCCAGGGAGTCTAAATAGTGAAAAAGTGAGGGGGTGTCCCACTTGTCTGATGGGTGCCTTAACCACTGGTACAGAGTCAGTATCTCTCACTGTCCCTTCCACCTCCTCCACCCCCGACAATTGTTGCCCTGTGGATAAATACTTAAATACACCTTGCAGTGTCTACATTGGGGTTTTGAAATATGTTAGCTGGGACATTTTAAATATATATCTCCCATCCTAGTCTAGACAATCCCTTAGCAATCACGTTTCTGTCTGAACATTTTTACCTATTAATGTTGCATTACCACAACACACGGAGATTAGGGTCCCATTGTGCTAGATTCTGTAGCGTACACACACATAATAAGAAACAGTCCCTGCCCTAACCAGCTTACAATGTAAACAGACAGTCGGTAGGAGAAATAACAATTGATGTTCGTGTTTTACAGACCATGAGCTGAGTTAAGTAACTTGCCCAAAGTCAAGAAGAGGTCTGTGAGAATTGTTTGTTAAAAGTAACACTTAAGGCTACTATAATGACACACTAGAAACAAAAGTTTCTAGTATGTGTTTCATTTGACTTATTTATGTAGAATCACTTTAACTCTTCTGTATAGTCAGCCAGTTTTCCCCTTTATTTGTGTGGATCTTTCACACTGCAACAGAGGCAGAGAAAAACATGTCAAAAATAGAAAAAATGTCTGTAAAACTGAAAAAAAAATTGGCAGGGGGACTCTGGAGGGTCTGATGAGTCCTTGGCATTGCTTTTATCTCTTTCTCTCTCTTTTTTTAAACTGACAGGATTTCAAGTTGATGTTGTCTCTTTAACGAGTAAAAGTAGTAGGAAATGTATTTTGCAGCTGTTGATGTAAATTAAAAGAAGTTGTTTTTGTAAGCCTCTTAGTCAGACTTTAATTAACACTACAGTGAGAAATCTAGTACTAATGACTCCTTGTGAGGTTCTTGGCTGGAGCTTCGATCTCATTTTATTTCAGACTTCAGCGTTTCTGCCCTCTTCATATTTTTCCTTGTAAGCCTAGTGTTTATGTTCAGTGAACTTCATCTATGTTCCAGTGGGGACTCATTTGGGTCAGTTCTACTGTCAGCCTCCCTAAAAGCTCCCATTACCATTAATGGGAACATGTGGAACAATGGCAGATTCAGCCCCAGAAATTGCAAAGAAAGTCTCAAGTCTTCCTTTTTTTTAAAAAAATGACCCCCTAATATATTTTCTCTTCAAGAGAAGAAGGTGACACCATAAAATTTACTGTCAATATAAATATCTGTTAGACACGAAATAACTTTGGAAAGTTAAATGCAATGAATAGCCCATCGATTTATCTTCCTTTAGGGCTCAGTCTTGCAAAGCTTCGAACTCTCCAGCAAGGGGAGGCAGCATGAGCTAGTGGACGCAGTACTAGACTGGGAGTCATGCATAGCCACACTCCTCTCCTTGGCGTTTCCTATTGGATAGTGTAGGCGGTTCCCTGCTCAGTCTGCTGGCTTCTGTGAATCCCATTATTGGGCTCCTAACTCCCCCCATGCCTTGCCTAGGGAGACCGGGTGCCTAATCTGCAGTTGTGAATTCCATTAGGTGGCAGGGTGTCTGAACTTTGTGCACATCAGTGCTCAGTGTTGCAGCACCTAATGGTGCTAGTTAGCACACTAAAAATATCAGTGTAGATGTAGTGGCCTGGTTAGCCGCCCAAGGAAGTAATTACAGTCCCGGGCAGGATGGTATTTGGGCAGCTGGCTCATCCCACTGCCTGTGACACTGCAGCTACATTGCTCTTTTTAGTGCTCTAGCTTGATAAAGCTAGCATGTGTAAGTCTGGGAATGACCGCTCTAGCTCAAGTATAGATATACCCTCTGTGAACCTAGCCCTGTGTGTGTGTACAGGGTCTAGCATAATGGGGCCCTGATCTCATTTGGGGGCCACAGGTACTACTATAATACAAATAATAAAAGATGCTGATTGCTTAGTCCGCTTGACTCCAGCTGTAAGAGCTGAGAGTGCTCATGACGTGAGCCCTTTAGATCTCCGCTTCCCCAAGTAATCTTTCAGGAATACATTAGTGAGCGAATATAACAACGAATGGGAAAGAAACGTGGAATGAGTCTGTCTCCAGCCTGATGCAAGGGTCCATGCACTGTGGGGCTTAGAGCTGGGGACGGGTTGGAAGCACTGAACAAAAGCTTTCTTTGAGTTTCTTTCCCAGACAGGTTTATAACTTCCTGTTTTTTCATCAGTGCCGTTTTGTTTTGTAAATATTTTGGGTGGTGCAGTATAAATGGAGTGAGGTTCCTTGAACCCAGCCTGTATTCCTCAGTGTGAGACCTACCCAGGGCTTGGGCTGCCATTATCTCCACGCTCTGCCAGGTGGGTTGTAATGAGGAGGGAGATGGTGATTCCCACCGCTCCAGGAGTTACTGTATTGTGCCTCCTCCTTCAAGCACACGCCAGCTCTTGGGTTGGTGTGTCATTGCACTGCCTTCCAACACACAGGGGTGAGAGAGCCTTCAATGTATATATCATTGAAGTTATATCTCATGTCAGCATTGTGCAGATTGCAGTGCTATTCTGATCTGAATATATTTGTGGGTGCTGATCTCTGCTGCTGTTTTTCATCATTAATGAAAGCTAAACACATCATAACATTTTATTGGGTGTTTATGCTAACAGTTGGTGCTTTAAAAACTCAGGCAGAGCACTGAGCACCATCGCTAGAATATCCAATGGCTTTTTAACTGTAGGGTAGAGATATCTGCAAATGTCTGAGAACCTAATATGATTTAACAGTTTTATATTAATATTTATCTTATTAGTTAAAACAGGTCAATGGAAATTCATGAAAAATCTTACTACATATGCACAAATTAAGCAGCTATTAGCAGATTAAAAACTCCTTAAAGGAGCTCAGTCATTAAATAACTATGAGCTGTATTAAAGTCGTGATGTTTATTTGTAATATTGAAGCCAGTGGACTACTCAAGTCAATATAAACTAACCTTCCAACTTCAGTACTCAAACACTCAATTCAAATGACATGAAGAAGATGTATTTTAGCATTCAAATGATTATATGTCCCCAGAAGCCTAAAATGATATGCTGAAAATATAGTATATATCATGTAGGGCCATTGCCATTGACTTCATTAGGAGTCATACTAGTCCCTTAGGCTATGGGGGTGGGGGAAAGGTGACTTCATTTCAGATTCAATTCCTTGTTCACTGGAATCTGGTTGGGTCATTTTGATATTGATGTTATATCAAGAGCAGAAAGATTTATTGATTGATTTACTGAAACTTCACCAATGCTGTGCCCTTTTATTCTCAATGAATTCACTGTCTAGATAGAGTGTGATTTTCAATCTCTAAATTGTGAAGAGTCCTTAAAACAGCAGGTGAAGTTGACCCACCTGTGTGGGGTTTTTTTCCTGTAGGATCAAGTTAGACTGAGTATTGGTTAGATTTCACTGAGTAATGTCCGGTTGGGTGTGTCTGTCTCTCTGTGGGTCTGGGTACTTGTATAGCTGTCATCTCAATAGGGTCAGACAGGAAGGATGGTCTTGTGGCTAAGGCATTGGGCTGGGTAAGTCACTTAGAGTCTAAAACTGCACCATTGAATCAGTGGGAATTTTTCCATTCTAGGTTTGGGGAACTTTCCCATTCTGGGATTGGGGCCATTATCTGTGCTTCATTTTCTCACCTGTTAAAAAAAATCGGGATGATAATCTTTACTTTGTTTTCATTGTAAGATATTGGGACAAGGAATATCTCTTACAGTGCCTAGGTTAATGGAGCCCTGATCCCAGCTGTCCCTGGGTGGTGCTACTGTAATATAAAATAATACAAATCTGAGCCCTTCACACACATTAATGTAATTAATTAAGGGCATATATTCCCTTTTTTCAAGAAAAAAAAAACCTAGAAGGGACAGAAATGCATAAAAGTGTGCACAGTGTATGCATAGGAAGATTCCATGTGTCATGCCATCACATATACAGAAAGAAATAAGTTGTAGCAAACCAAAGCTATGTCCCCTGTGAAAACCCCAGAGAGCTGAAACCTACACATTATGGGCTGGGGAAGATTTTAAACACTGTGATCCTTAAAGTGTACCTGCAAATTGAAAAGGAGGCAGGGGATCAATGTTTTTGAGCCCCTTACTGTGTGAAGTCAGGTCAACAAAATCTCACATATTTGCAGATGGCCTTTCTGTGCTTGCATTCCAGAGACAGATGGAATTATGCTAGACTGAGGGGCAGATGTAATTTAGTGCTACCCAAGGCAGCAGTAACTTGCAGTGTATTTTTTCTTTTAGTGAGTTAGGCTGTGCTTGCAGGTTGCTAAATCATGTATTTTGGCTTTTCTCTGACTTCTCCCTAGATATCACAGACATCCTCATGTTTTCAAATTTTGGTCAGGGTATCTTATTAAAGCAGGAACTCGTTCAGTGTGGGATCATACCAAATCTGAGATTTTAAGAGTCTCATCAGCTTTTGTGACCGAGTATCCACCCTGCTCATCTAATCCTATGGAAACATATGGCTTTATACAAAAAAACAGTATAGTAAACATTCAATAACTGCTACTTCACTCTAACACTACGATTTGTATGGAACTAACACCTAGGAACCCCAGTCATGTGCCTGGACCCCATTGTGCGGCTGTATAAACACAGAAGAAAAGATGGTCCTTGCCCCCAAAGAGTTTAGACTCAAAGCTAGCTTTGATTTGTTTGCTGATTTGTTTTTTCATGTGCTTATACATTAGGATCACCTATATTAAGCAGCATCAAGGTAAATACTACCAAACTGTATATGTATGCATAGCACATTGGCATAGCATTGGAACCTTTCATTCCCTCACCTAGTGTTCATTGCAGCTTCTTCCCTCACTCTGCTCTATCTCTGCTGTATTTTTCATTGCAGGGGTGGATACTGCATATACTACTTCTAATGTAGTATTCTAAAAGAGAATTTAGCCCTTGGGAATATAGTGAAATTGACATCAGTGGAAACTGAAGTATTGCTTCTCCACAGACCAGGTACTCTTCCCCAGCTATCCTGCTGATACCCCTCAATTCTGATCTTGAGATGCTGTTGGGGCCCTGTGATGGGGCATCTGTCCCACACTGGCATGGAACAGGTTAAAAGAGTCATAGGGAGGCTGCACGAGGAAGCAGCCAATAGGAGAGAGGCTGTGAGGACCAGCCAATCCGAGCCCAGTAGGCCCATATAAGAGGAGCTCCAGGGCAGAGTAGGATCAGTAGCTGCCTAGAACTCGAGAGACTTTTGTGCTCCTAGCAAGAGGAAAGAACTTCAGTACCTTGGACAGAGCAGTGTCTGAAGGCCCTGAAGTGAGGACAAAGCAGGTGCTGGGGGTCAGGGGAAGTGGCCCAAGGAAGCATAGCAGTCGTAAGGGGAGGTAAGGAGATGCAGAACGTGGCTGCCACCAACAGGGTTCCTAGGCTAGGAGCTGGAATAGTGCGTGGGCCTGAGACCCCACCCACTCAGGAAGCAGTTGGACAGCTGGACCAATCCCCAGAAGGGGGAAGCACAAATGGTGACATGGTCCTCTGTGAAGAGGACACCACGGTCCCTGGAGTGACGCAGGTCAGAGAGCAGATATGAGAGTGGGCAAAGCACCTTTGGGAGAGGGTTTACCAACCTGTGGAACCCAAGACCACCATCAGGAGGTGCCAGCATGGTGAGTGGAGCCCCATCACATTCCCCTGTAGGGCTAAGAGGTGTAGTTCAGTATCTATTCCATTTTAGTCCTTGTGTCCTGTACTGAGAGGGTTTTATTTGTCTGATCAATGTGTGTGTGATTTACTGTTCACAAAAAGACCCTAGACTGACAGCCTCAGAGAGAATATTCTCTTTTCTTACATAGAAACAGCACAGCCAGCAACTGTTATAGCTACTCCATGCTGCCCTGCCAATATATCTAACTCTTGGCCTGGAAGGATCATTAATATACATGTCCACCAGGCACTGGATCAACATCACCAAATTTCTTCTCACATTGGATACTGATAGGCCTCACAACTCTTGGTCACTGCTTACCTGGGCCCTTTAAGATGCCTCCAGTTGGGCACTCAGAAAAGCAATGCACCTAAAATTACTAGTTGCTTTTGAAAATCTTGGGCCTGTTACAGCCAGTGATCTAGGTGAAAGACTCCATATGCCGCCATTACTAGCTCCTTCAAAGTTTATATTTCTGACAATACTTTGAGTGGGGTTTTTCTGCAGATGAATGAAATGCTACAGTGCATTACTAAGACTTTAATGCAGTATAATAAATGTTATGTGAGATCAGCTTATTATGATAAAAATATCTTGTCTGAAATTATGCCTTTGACACAAGAAGGCTAGAAGTAACCTTCAATTATTAACCTTCCTCAGTCAAATATTTTCCTGTTGTTTTCCTGTTTCAGTGTATCTTACAATATATTGTACCCTGAGAAGTTCTGATTGTTGACTGACATTGACACACAAAGACATTAAGGAGAATTCTCCTTTTTAGGCATGGGAGATTTACTTATCTAACTCTCATTAATATTAATGGGAGCAACACACCTAAATCTGATGTGCACTGATGGAAGAGAATAGCCACTAAAGCTTTTTCAGAGTATAAAGCATAATGTTTATTAAAGAACCCGGTAATGAAAACTGTGCTTCTTGGCACTTAAATTTTAGTGATTGTACAAAAATGAGGCTTCCAGCACCTTAAATTGTAGTTTGCAGTGACATTACCACAAATCACTTAATCTGTTTCAACACTCATCTATTACAAGGAAGTTAGAGGCATTTATTTGGATGATTTCCATATCAGAATCTATATCTGAGAACAAAAATCAATGTTTTAGCCATGAGCTGTCACTTGCAAGTTGTTAACTTATGTACTTTGACTTTTCTCTGACTTCTTCCTAGACATCACAAAGACATCCTCATGTTTGCAGATTTGGGCAGGGTGTCTTAATAAGGTAGGAACTCATTCAGTATGGCCTCATACCAAATCTGAGGTTTTAAGAATCACATGAGCTTTTGTGACATAGTTGTTTTGGGTCTTATCTCTAGCAAGGTAATTTGGTGTGGTTTTTTGAGCTTGTAAACAGCACAACACTTACTGTGTGCAGCTGAGAAATGGCTACTTCTTGCAAAAGCCAAACTGGTAGATGCATCGAGATACTAAGCTAAAAAGAGAAGCTGTAGATGTAATCAAAGCACAGTCCTATGCACAAGCCAGAGTATATGAGTCCTAACCCCTGTTCCACTCCAGATGTAGGAAAACCAATAATTTTCAATAACACAACGAAGTTCAAGCGCCCATCAATGTATGCCTAAAAAGAGAACAGTATCATAATGCAACTGGGAAGAGGATTGGTGTATCTATGAAATTAGCTGGTGGTTTGTTTGTGGTGGTGGTTTTTTCAAAAAAAAATCCAAAAAACCATGAGGGTGGATGGTCAATTAGCCAGCTGTTTCAATATTTTAGACACACAGCTGGGAAAGCGTTTCCCAAAATGTGATCCCCAAAGGACTATCTGAGAGGGGGAGGCATGAACAGACCTCTCAGGTGTTCTCCAGAGTCTGGTTTCATTTAAAGCAATAAGTAATAAGTCTCCAGCTGCTATCGTTGTAGGGAAAAACCATCAAAACATGACGCAAGTGTAACTGATGCAGAGATGTCTGCCTGTGTCTTCAGAGAGACTGAAACAGTAGTTTCTTGTGACTTGGCTAAAATATTTCAATTGGTGTTAGTTCAGATGGCAGAGATGATAGTTTAAATGGTAGCATTGTTAACTATTTCATTGCTTATCGATACATGGAAAAAAGGAAAAGAGGGATCATATTATAAAGAGCTACTCCAACATTTCCCAAATTGTGGGGCATGCCTCCTGGGTGAGGTGGCACAAAGCACCTGCTGGTGCGACACAGACAATATAAAAACTAAGGCCTTCTCCACACTACAGAGTTTTGTCGACGCAAGTTACACTGACTATCAAAATGCATTATATTTACATCGCTTGTGCATGTTCACACTATGCTGCTTCTGTAGGCAGAGCATGTCCACAGTTGGTGCTCTAGCATCGACAGTGAGAGCAGTGCACTATGGGTAGCTATCCCACTGTGCAACTTGCTACCTTCTGCAGCTAGGAGTTGTGGGAAGGTGAAGTGAATTGTAGTGCATCATGGATGCGAGCTCAATGATGCAGTTTTTTCTGTCTCATCATTCCATGGGCTTCTGACTGCATTTCAATGGCCCCTGTTTACTGTCCACCTGACATCTGTCTGAAAGGATGGATCCTGCACTGCTCTCCACTTTTGTCATTGTTGTGAACATATTGTGGATGGTCATGCAGTACATCATGAACTCCCACTCTGAAAAGGAATCAGAGAGGCCTGACCTGCTGCGTGGCATGGAAAGAAACAACACCAGATTACGTTGGCATTCATGGAGCAGCTGCACATGATGGACCATTGCTTTTGGGTGCAGGAAACAAACACTGAGTGGTGGAATTGCATCATTATGCAGGTCTGGGATGAAGAGTAGTGGCTGCAGAATTTTTGGATGCGAAAAGCCACCTTCCTGGAACTGTGTATGGAGCTCACCCCCATACTGCAGTGCAAGAACACCAAAAGGAGAGCTAGCCTCTTGGTGGAGAAGCACGTGGAGATTGCCATGTGGAAGCTGGCAACTCCAAACTACTGCTGGTTGGTCGCGAGTCAGTTTGGAGTCAGGAAGTCCACCATTGGGGCTGCACTAACACATTAACCACATTCTGCTACGAAGGACTGTGACTGTTGGAAATGTGCGTGAAATAGTGGCTGGCTTTGCAGCAATGGGATTCTCTAACTATGGCAGGGCACGCATATAGCAATATTGGCCCCGGACCATCTTGCAATAGAGTACATCAATAGAAAGGGGTACTTCTCTGTGGTATTGCAGGCACTTATGGATCACTCTGGGCATTTCTCGGACAGCAACACAGGGTGGTCAGGGAAGGTGCATGACGCACGTATCTTCAGGAATGCTGGCTTGTACAGAAAGCCACAAGCAGGGACTTTCTTTCCAGACCAGAAGATTCCAAAGGGGGGTGTTGAAATGTGCATAATCTTGGGAGACCAAGCATACTCCTTACGCCCATAGCTCATGAAGCCTTATACATGAAACTTGGACAGTAGCAAAGAGTGCTCCAGCAGTAGTCTGAGCAGGTGCAAAATGACCATAGAATGTGCATTTGGCAGATTGAAAGCTTGCTGGTGCTTCCTTAATGGCAGGTTAGACCTAAATGATGAAAATATTCCCATGGTCATAGTAGCCTGCTGTGTGGTCCATAATATTTGTGGCTAAGGGTGAAAGGTTTCCCCTGAGGTGGAGGACGGAGGCGGATCACCTGATGGCTGATTTTGAGCAGCTAGATACCAGGGCTATTAGAGGATCACAATGGGAGGTATTCAAATCAGGGAGGCCTTGAGGCACCATCTGACAATGAGCACCAGTAATGTGTCTTTCTATGCAGAACATTGCCATGCTTTGTTAACTTTCTGTCTTGCATGAAAATGATTCCTCGCCATGATTGGTAGTTTGCAAATGATCCAGTTGCCACTGTATATTAATTTCCACAGCAACCACCGTGTGTAGGAGACAAATAAAGATGATCTTTCAGAGGGTATGTTTTTATTAAATACTAATTAACAACACACAAAAAGTGCTTGATGAGAAGGGAGATAACAGTGATGGGCAGGCAGGCTCTTATGGCTGTGTGTAAGTCCAGCTATCATTTTGGAAGCTGTCTGAAGGGGTAGAGTGAACGGGGTACCTAGATGAGCCAGGCGATTGGAAGGAATGTGTGGGAGGAATTTAGAGAGGGAATGGTAAGCAGTTTTGTATCAGCTGCAGGGGAGGACAAGCACTCATGAATTCTGCCTGCAGTGTCATTAGGGACTTCAACATCTCCATCTGGTCCTCCATCACTTTTATCATCTGCTCCTGACCCATTAAAATTTGCTCCCGGCTCTCCTTTCTCCCCTGCCTCTCTATTCTATAATTTTCATTTAAAGTCTCTCTCAGAATCCTGCATTCTTGTCTTTCAGCCTTGGGTTTGGAGCATCTCTTGAAACATGTCTTCCTTGCTCCTCCTTGGTCACTTCCTTATCTGGCGGAGGCGTTCCACCGCTATGTAGGGAGTTCTCCTGAAAGCCACATCTGCAGAAGCACAAGAAACAATAAACAGAAGCATGATTATTAGTACACTCACAAAATCAAATCATTATAGTAAAATACAACCCTTTTTAAATATGAATCGGTATCTCACTGTCCCTTGGCGAGCACACAGCTCGGTGAATGCCCTAAACATAGTGAATTTGGCCTGGGAGAGGAGGACACTCAAGATGGGGCAAAGGGTCTAGCTGGTTTTGTGAGGGGATCACTGCAGGCTACTAGGGACAAAATTGCAAAATCTGCCACCATTTTCCCTAGCTGGGGGTCATAGAAGCCGATATTTCACTCCTGAGAGTAAGCAAGAATGCAAGGGTGCATCTCCTGCATGCAAGTGGCTTCAGACTAGGGCCATATGCTGCTCGCCTGTGTGCCGCTTTGGTCACTGCACAAGTGATTGCCGAATGGCACAGGAAAGTTTCTTACAGTGGGGGAAGGAACAAAGCATCTCTGCCAAGGAACCTTCGGCAGGGGATTGGCGAGTACCTCCAGGAAAGTTTCCTAGAGATCTCTCTGGAGGATTCCTGTGAAATCTTGGTGTGCATTAACACACTTTTCCATCACCCTGCTTAGCTGCACAGGGGAATGTGAAGTACATGCAAACACAGCTAGTCTTGTAGATTTCTAATCTTTTCATCCACTTCTAGACTATAACAAAGCAAAGGACAGCTCTACCTCATGTAACTGAGCAGCATCAACTCAAAAAGATCACTTACCATAGTTCCTCTCTCCTGCATCATACGCACCAGAGACAGAGTGCTGGGACAAGCTCGAACCCTCCTGGGTTGAGAAGGGGTCCTGTTGTCTGTCCTATCTCGTCCTCCAACTCGACCTCCTCGTCCATGACTTTGTCCTTGGGATTGAGTCTGCTTGAGTCTTTGTCCTTGGGATTGAGTCCATTGTCTTCAGCCCCGCCAAAGCATCCTTGGTCTTCTTGGGGGTGAAGGTGGGGTTGCCGCCGAGGATGGTGTCCGGCTCCTTATAGAAGCGCCAGGTCTTTGGCACAGCACAAGAGCGACGATTTGACTCCTTTTGCCTTCTGGCACACCTGCCTCAACTTCTTTATCTTCACACGGCATTGATGCGTGTCTTGTTCATAGCCCTTCTCCAACATGCCCCAAGAAATCTGACCATAGGTATCGAAGTTCCTATGGCTGGACTGGAGCTGAGACTGCACTGCCTCCTCTCCCCATGTACTCAGCAGCTCCAGAGTGCTCCAAGCGGGAGAGCGTTTGCTGCATGGAGCCGCTATGGTCAGCTAGGAAGACACAATGTGAGCTCTCCATACCGAGCAAACAGGAAGTGGAATTTCAAAAATTCCTGGCATGGGCGCTGGGTGTGTAAGGCCTGGGAAGGCTTAGCCTTCCCTGACAGCCAGGGGTGGCTCCACACACTCTCTCCTCCCCCCCCCCTCCCCCCGCATCCCACTCACAGGGTGCTGTCAGCAGCAGAGGTGTCAGTCTGTCTCAGCCGACTGCCTCTCTGCTGAAGTGAGCGGCTGGGTGGGAACTGGGGTGCAGGTGGCCGGCACTTTGGCAGTGGGGACGGGCCAGCCACTGGCCAGCCAGGGGACAGAGTAGGTGGGGGTGTGGTGCAGTACAGGCCGGTGTGGCGGCGCTGAGGGGCCCAGGGCCGGGTGGGCCAGGGTTGGGTGAGCCGAGACTGCACAGTGGGGGCTGGGGCTTGGGCATGTGCCTGGGGGCGCTCCGGGGGCTGGGGCGGGCTGGCTGGCCAGCCCTGTGTCGGGTTGTTGCTGGTGCTGACTGGACGACGGCACTCTGCTAGTGGGTGGGAGGATGGAATGGCGCTTGGACAGGGTGGCAATGGGGCACGGGCCGGCCAGACTGGGGCCAGGGTGGGTTGGGGCAGTGCTGGGGCACAGGCTCCGGGTGCGCTCAAGCTGTCCGGTACTGACTGGCCCCATCCAGCCAGCCTGGCACTCGGACTGCCCAGGACAGGGGTGGGACTCTGATGGGAGAAGGGGTGGAAGGTGTAAGGCTTTGCATGGAAGGGGTGTGGCAGGAGGCTAGCCTCCCTGAATGGGTGACTCATGAACCACCCGTGATTCCCTGGCCTTTAAAGAGGGAGGGGCAGATGTCTGTGTACCTGGGCGCAGGGCAGCGGAGTTCAAACTGCTGACCAGGGAGGTCGGGATGGGTATTAAGGGACACCCCCTGCAGGCCATTTACAGCGATGTAACCAAGCACACTGACACTTTGTCAATATAACTTTGCCACAAAAAGCTCAACGCCTCTTGTCGCAGTGGTTTGGTTTTGTTGGCAAAACAGGATAATTTTGTCGGTGGAAGGAGTATTGTAGTGCATACACCTCCACTGTTTTGTTGATAACTTTTGTAAACAAAACTCTGTAGTGTAGACAAGGCCTAAGATAGGGAGACCCTTAACACCTGACAGGGTTGCCAGAGGTAGTGGGGAATGATTAGTTATGATTAGTTATGATTAGTTTCATTTTCCTGAAGTTTTCAAAAGTTTGGGTAATGGTGAACTAAGCAGTTATCAACAACATATAAACTTAGGTGTATGTACGAGCCTACAGTCGTGATGAACTCTAGAAGTAATATGTTGTTCTGATGCTGGACCAAGCCAGAAAGGACACAGAGATGAATCAGGAGATATCTTTTCTGAGGATTGACCAGACCAGCCAATCCTGAAGCTCACAAGTGACATGGAGCCGCAAAGATATTGATGTCAGTGCAGAGAAGATTTATGAATCTCTGTATAGAATTGAATGGAGATTTAGATAAAGCCAGGCAAGGCTAAGCCATGCTTTGCCTGAAATTGTCAATGTATGTCAATATGTCATTGTTAATAGTTTGTTTGGCTGCAGGGTCCTTTTGAGAGTGTGGTGGGGCACAGTACAAGCATTAGCTGGTCAGCCACAGCCATGCCATGGCTCATTTTATAAATTGTCCTAGATAAATTTTAATTGGTAAATTAGATTTCTTACAGATATGTACACTGCTTGTTACAGCTGATTTTAACTTTAGTCCCAAGAGCTATAGATTGTGTATTTGTGAGTGCACGCAAAATAAATACCCATTTAACACCAGCTTTGTGCCAGTGTAATGATGTTTACGTCACTGGAGTTAGCAACAGTTTTAAGCTGGGGTAACTAAGGGAGCAGAGAGCCAGGCTGTATAGGCACTTCTAGCAACTCCTGGTGTAGTGAAATTCCCAGCATTGTGTCCAGATTCATTCATTCAGCCTTAAATTAGTCAAATCTTTGAGACTAGCCAAATCACTGGAAGACTCATAGTAGAGAAATGTAATTGTTTTATGACTTCTTGTCTGTTACTTAGTTTTTAAACTATTATGAAGCTGCTTTTGTGTGCATGTGTGCAGACCTATTTTCAGTCTCTAAGCAGCTGCACAATTAAATGACCGTGAAATTCATAAATGTCACTGGGGCCAAGATAATCCCCTTCCAGGCGAAAATGTAGAAAGGGGGAAAGTGACTCACAGAACTCTGCCATGGTTGAATACACATGGTTGCTAAGTCATTACCACCTGGAGGGGAGAGTTATGTGCTATGTGGAGGAGACAGCTGTCTAAGGTATTGATATGGCCCCATTATCATAGTATCTGAGAACTTCACAGTCTCTACTATATTTATCCTAACCATACCCCATTAGGTAGAGAAATGTTTATCCCTGTTTTGCAGATGGGGAACTGAGGCACAATACTTAGGAACCTGATTCCTGTTGGAATCAATTGGAATTAGGCACCTAGGCATTTTTGAAAATCCCTCTGCATCTTTAGGTGCCTAAATACCTTTCAAAATCTGGCCCTAAGTAACTTTCTCACAGTCACATAAGATGTCTGTTGTAGCCTGATTTTATGGTTATTAATTTATTGAATAGGGTAATAGGTTTGCCAATTAATCTGATTAAAGGATTATGAGGTTCGTATCCTTAATCAGGCTTCAGGTGAATTTTATAAGGACACCGGGTACAACACAGGAAAAATTCCAGTGATAACCAATATTTGTATAATTTATAAATTTATTAAGATAACATAAAATAATAAACAAATGACTGATATAGAGAAAATAAAATGAATAATCAAATGGATAATGGATTAATACAATCTTAAAATTTAAAGATTTATTTGATATATATATCTATAATATGCTTTAAACTAATATACTCACACCCTTCCTGGACTTGGTTGAAAGAGATGTCTAATTTCTCAAGTTGGAGTTGAGTGGAATAAGCACTGCTTCAAAGCTAAGAGCTATAAGCTAAGACTAACATTACAACATGACAACTTTAAGAATATAAAATAAAAGAATGAATCTTAACACTAAATAAAACTTCAGGCAGGGGTAGCTGACAGTCGACTGCCCCGATGAGCTGTATTTGATCTATCTTATACCCCAAGAATATGGATCCTCCTTCCAAGCCCATACTTGGCCTTTCCACCTCCAAACTTTTGGGGTATATATAATCTATTGGCTACTAGGTTCGTACGTATTATTGACGTATCCACATCCTTTTCCAGGTGGTCTTTTATCTCACCTTTGTTATTTCTAGCTTATTGTGGGTTCTGTGGTGTTCTTTTAAAGTTTCTTGGGCGTAACCGGGGACAGCCCCTTCCCCTTTTAATGTCCCTTGACTTGTCTAGGGTAAAGGTTATGACCATATATGTCTTATCCTGTTCTACATTGATACTTATCTATATATATATATAAAGATATATATATATATATATATATATATATATATATATATATATATATATACTAACGGTAGCTGTCATCCAGGATGTGGCCTGGAAGGTACTTTGCATTACAGCTGAATAAAATATATAATTTTATTATTTAATCACACAATCATATCAAAATATATATGAAAAATATCTCTAATAATAATGCAAGCAAGCAGGCTAGTTCTATAGGCTACACTGTGGAAGAGCAGGAAATTAAATCTGGGTATCCAGAGCTGCAGGCTCACACCCAAACCACTTGATCATTCTTCCTTAAGCTAGGCCAGGGAAGATTTTTGCATGCTGAGGGTTTGGATCAGGGGTGGCCAAATTACAGCTCATGAACCGCATGTGGCTCTTTTACAGTTAAAGTGCGGCTCACAGAGTCCCCTATGCCTCCCCTCCCCCTATTCTCCGCCTACCGGTGGGAAGGGGTGGTTCGGGGGGTTCAGTAAATTTAGTCACCCCTGGTTTAGAGTAACATTGGAGTCAGTGGACACTGACCCATCCTACATGACTTGGCACCAAGACCTTGCATTATAACCTCTGCTGAGGGTCAGTATCCATTGACTCTAGCAGTTACATTTACACATGCAGCTCTCTGCATCCATGGCCAATCCCAATATGGTAGTGGTTGTGTAAATTACACCATACTGCTAAGTGAGTGTATCAGCCTCAAACCATTGTTTGTCACCTCTGAAGTTGGCCTTTGAAATTTTAATAATACAGCTTAAAGATCTGGATAGATTTGGTGGCACATTCCTGCCGTATAGTCTTCCAAAAGGCTAAGATTTTCCTGGCATGACTATAGCAATTAAATGTATAATATCCTTCCATTTGGCACAGAAGAGTAATTGATCAGATCCTACTGAAGTTGCTGAAGCTACTTCTAGACCTCTTGACAAATGAAGAGGAGAGAGCAGGACAGTGGTCTTGTTGCACTACCTGTTGATGTAGTGTGTCCTACTAGATAGTGCACTGGACTGGAATTCGGGAAACTTCGGTACTACTCCCAGTTCTGCCACTTACCTTCTGGGTGACCTTGAGCAAGTCATGATACTGCTCTGTGCCTCCATTTCCCCATCCGTAAAATGGAGATAATGATACTGATCTTCTTTGTACAGGGCTTTGAGATCTACTGATGAAAAGTGCTGTATAAGATCTGGGTCTTGTTACTATTACTCTTCCCATCTCTTTATTATTGAGCATACAGTGTAAGAGAACACATCCAAAATGGACCACTCTTGGAGGCAATGCCACTCAGAATTTGTCATTAAGATTTCAGGTTATGCAGAAAACCCCAGAACCAAACAAACCTGGAGATTTATCCTTTGCTTATCAGTTTTAATGAGTAGTCTGCAAATCTGTTCTTGGGAACAGATTTATTTTCTGGTCTGAGTTATTAAACTGCAACAATAAGGAGTTGGATGCACACTTGCTCCATCATCACCCAGTTTAGCAGGTAAAGAACTTGACTCCAAAGCATTTAACTCCTTACTAGCCCTCTTTGCTTGAATTTTCAAAATGAGTGGTGATTTTGTTTTTTGTTTTTTTGTGTCAATCAATTTTTTGGTTCCCAACTTTAGTCATCTTTAAAGGGTCCTGATTTTTCAGAGAGTAGATGCTCAGCTCCTTCTAGAAATCAGGCCTCTTTTGTTGTTTCAAGTTGGGCACCCAAAAATGGAAAATTTGGGCTCCTATATTTTGGCTCCTCTGACATCAAGATTATGTCTAAAAAATAAAAATCTAAACAAATGTTATTTCTTAGAAAACAAATAAGCAAAGGACACAATTTCCTATTGAGATAAAATGAGCATTCCAAATCCTCATTTAATTTGGCATGCTACTGTAAAGTTGATGGAGCTCGGCCAATACCTCTCAGCTGAGGATAATGACCCATTATCCCCATATACATCAATGGAATTTTGCTTGAGTAAGGACTACAGGATTGGCCCCAGTATCGTTTTTTTTCTCTCTGACACTAGACTATTCTTAACTTATGTTCTATCAACAACGAAACTACAGTGGATTAGTTTCACCCAACATGGCATGGGGAGGTGTAGATTACATCTCTCTGTGGTAGCCTGGCCTTCTACTTCAGAGAAAGAAATTCAACCACCCTCTGCCAACCACCCTCTGGGCTTTTATTGGGTATAGTAGTCTGCTCTGTATAGGAGCTCTGCTGATGGATATTGAGTTTCTCTTTCACTGGTCAGGGCCATTCTCTTAGCTATATTGTAGCTGCAACCTTCCCCAGTCTGGAGTTTCTGTTGTTAGGGACCCCTGCCAGAGACTATGTTAGTGATGAGGTGACTACATCTACTGTCTCCAACATAGAGCTGGTCACAAACTGAAGGAGGGGGGCTCCCGAGGAAAATGCTACGATTTTTTTTCTTCAAAACCTGAACATTTTCAACCAAAAACTTTCAGTTTAAACTGAAATTCTTGATCTGGAAACGCCACTGCATTGCCTTGTGAAAGTTGTAGTTAGAGTATCCCTCAATGTACCAGTCTCCCTGGCAGAATACCTCTCCCACAGTCCCCTCTCTTGCTAAGCCACTGCAGTGCATTATGGGAGTCCCTAGCTGAATTCTGAGTCTGAATTTCCAAATCAAAATTCTTGGTTTTTGGCTTAAAAACTCAATGAAAAGTCACAATCCTGTATGGCAAGCAGATGCTTTTCTTTTTTTTTTTTTTGGAAAAATTTTTCTGAACATTTTTGAAAGATGTTTTTACCAGTCCACCTGAACTGTTCGCTGGCTTCATAAAGTTATCATTAAGATTTAAAGCATATACGTTGCAGAACAGTTTCCCAATTGGAGTAGAATCAGTCAAGGAAAAGATCACCAGGGGCCTTATCCTTCTCCCATTTAAGTCAATGGGAGTCCCACTGATGGCATTGTGAGCTGGATCCAGACCCATAATGCATTCCTTTTAGAGTCCACAGAGGATGATCTACTCTACATGGAAACCCCTGAGATACAGGGACAAATTCCCTGTTGGTGTGAGCTGGAGGAGATGCCACTGAAATCAGTGGATTTGCCTTGCGTTAGGCCTGAGATGAATTTTGCTCACCATCTATGTTTGGGCCTTCCCAATGTTCTGTTTGTTTATAGATTTCCCTGCTGACTTTTCATGAAGAAGAAATTGTGTTCCAGTGCTTACTTCATGTAGAAAAATGTCCAAATCACACATTCCTAGCATACAAGAAACAGTGAGACTTGTAATGAAAAAACTACAGACTGTCCATAAGGCCCTGATCGAGCAAAGAGTCTTCGGTGGAGCTCCATGCAGGGTTCTGGGTCGCCACTTGCAGAAGCTTTCGTAAGATCAAGATCTAAGGCTGTATGTTTGCCATGAACATGATGCATACAAAGGCATGCTCTTTGTCACCCCACCCAGCCTGCAACTGAGCAAAAATCCTCTGATTTTTTTTGCTCCATATGGTGCTGATCACAAGATCAATGCAGTCAATGGGAACATTTCCATCAACTTCTAAGGACTCTTGGTCATGCCCTGCATGTCCAGTGTAGTGGAGTGTGGAAGAAAGACCTAGGTATTTTAATTTATTTTAAATGGTTTGGAAAATAATAGTGAATGGGTTCAAATCATATTTATAGCTCTCATACAACACTTTTCATCAGTAGATCTCAAAGAGTTTTACAAAGAAGGTCAAATCAGGATTGTTCCATTTTACAGATGGGAAACTGAGACCACAGAGAAGTGATGTGGTCCAAGGTTACCCAGTAGGCCATTGTCAGAGTCAGGAATAGGACCTGAGTCTTGAGTTCCAGTCCAGTGCGAGGCAACAGTGCTTTCCTATATGTTGCTTAAAATGTGACTCATGACTTTCAGTAATTTTATCCTATGAATTTGTGACTTCTGTGTCTGTCCATCTCGCCACCACATACACTTTATCCACCTTGCATTTGAACAGGATCGTCACCATGCATCAGCACAGGATCAGGGCCTCTCTGTGTATCTTTATGTATTTGGCTACCATTATGTTTTAAACTGTTAGTTGCTGCTATTGGGTGCTTTTCTAATGAAAGATGACTGTACTAAAAATTAATATGCTGAGCATCATAGCTTTCCTTTTTTAAACTAGCATTATGATTTAGCTTTATTTTTCTTTACGTGTTTGCTGTGATAAAGCCATACCTTCCCCCCCCCCTTTTCGCCCTTCGTGATAAATAACCAGCCTTGATCATAGCTGATCACAGAGCTGTCCTTTTTTTTGTCAGATACTTGACTTAAAGGCTGTAGTGTTTTTGCAGTTCTGTTTACTTGTGATGCTATATTTAGCAACTCTTTTTTGATATTTTCCAAGAAGAGGTTCTTCGTCTGGCTAATTTCTTTCCTCAGTTCCTCAACATATATCTAGCCATTTTCTGCATAATTACTCAGAACGGCCAAAATTTACAAAACTAACTCTGATTTTTAGATTCTTTGGTATTTTGGGTCCCCAAACCAAGCCTTTATAGAGGAGGCAGGTAGGTGAGGTAATATATTTTATTGGACCAAATTCTGTTGGGCGAGGGATACAAGTTTTCAGCAGCTACAGGTCCCTTCCAACTCAATATTCTATGATTCTATGATTCTATGATTCTGTTGGGCTCTTCTTCAGATCTGGGAAAGGAAATCAGAGTCTAAAGAGGGTCTGATTTCCAAAAAGTGCAGAGCCTCCCACTCTCTGAAAATCAGGGCCCTTTTAAATGAGTTGGGCAGCCAAGATGTGAGGAGTTAAACACCTTTAAAAATCTGGGCCTTATCTCTCTTGAAAAATCTTGGCCAATGTGTGTGGATTATTGTTGACCATAGGATTTATTTATTTAAAAGAATTTGTAATGTCTCTTTTATAAAAGGAAAAGTGTTGCATCTGTTTTAACAAAAAGCAAGCATTCATCCTTTGGCTTTGCCTCCTGAGAAAAGTTCAGTTTTCGAGTGTTTTGTGTATTGCTTACATGTGAAATTTATCTGTCAAAGCTGTTTTCATTATGCATTTTCCCTTTCCCCCTTGCAAAAAGAAAAAGAAAGTGTTCATATGTTAACAAAGGCCATTTTAGATCAAGGCAGCTAAATAGTTGTGTAAAATGCATGTAGGAAAGCTAAGGAATTTAAATAGACGATTGCTCCTTTAAATGTATTTGTTTTAATAGCACGTGGCTTGGAAGAGTATATACACAATTCAGTTAGCTAGATGCACAATTACCTGGGCTAGAAGCAGCTTCCTCGTTACAAATTGAGATTACGATTCCTGTCCCCTAAAGTCCAAATCTTTTTGCTCAGAGCAGCACTGCTCAGGATGCAACAGAAGTGGGGCTGTTCTGCTATGTGCTGGGAGAAAGCCGGATGTGAGATGTTTACCCTCAGGGAGCTGCACCCCTCTCATGCTAGAGATGATGTTGCTAAGTGGTGAATATCCATCTGCCCACGTTACTCAGTCACACCTGTGCAAAGTGGGTGAAAAATGTAACTGAGTCTGAATCTGTTGCTCATTCACACCGCGGGGGAGCATTTGGCACAAATGTAAATGACTCCACAAGGTGCAAGGCAGTGGAGAGTCAGGCTCACTGTCCTGATGCTCAAGAATTTACACTTGCCTTCAGAACACAGTACAGCCCAAACACACACACAATTGTACCTATGCATCCAAACCCATTTTTATTTCCTTTCACATAAAGAAAACTTTGTATAATTATAAGATTCTAGGGCCAAATTCATTGCTGGTATAAATGTGCACATTTCTGCTGATGTCAATAGAACTGTGCCTATTTACACCAACAAATAATTTGTGTCACTATTCAAAGTATAGTACCATTCAGGACAAAAGCAGCCATATCAAACTATGGACTCACTTTTGATTCCTGATCTGCAAACAGAGAGCATCAGAATGTGGAACAACTTAGGTATGGGAGGGGTTAACTACACCTGCTCCAAACTCTAGTTGTCCTACAAATGGCATGTGAGGACAGAGATGGCACATGGTGATCCAGTGAAACTCTGATAGCCATCAATGAGGAAAAGAGAGCTAAGTGGCAGTTCATCCATCCAATCACCGAGAGAGAAAGAGAGTGGGGTTTCCCTTCCTTTCCTTAATGGGTGCTGACTATGGTGCTGACATCTATAAAACTCCTTAGCTTCTAGTTTGGAGTCAGAGCTGCAGGAGGAAAGCTCACCTGAAGGAACCAGGGCCTGTGGGAATTACGTTATGGAAGGTATTCCTTGTCGGTATTCTCTCTCTATTTGTTTATTTAAAAAATACCATGATTTATTTTCAAACCTCTCTGAGCTGGGTCGTTGGTTTCATGGACAAAAACTGCTGCATTCTGCCAAAGACATCTAATACACCTCTCGTTGAAGATCCTGGAAATGGGTCCCTGTCTGACCAAACCAGGAGGCTTTAGCCTTACATAACAGCCTTTCTGTAGTCCTCTTCAAACACTGCATTTCTGGGGGATATTTTATGCATGCAAAATATTCCTTGAACCAGATGCAATAAAAATTTTACATGAGCCTACTCAGATACCAAGTCAATAGGGAGCTGTCTGCCTACTTGTGATTTTGTTTCAAACATCTTTCTGCTAATTTGGAAGTCCAAATACAAAATCCAGAGCTCAGATATATGTAGATTTGTGACAGTTTTTAGGGAACTGCCTAAGCTCTATAAAGTAATGAATGAATGACTTTCTTTCATCAGTGTAGTTTTTTACTGTGATAGGTGTAACAGGGATTCTTTGTTTAATAAATAATCTAAAGTGATATTTCAGTATGTGACTAATACATTAGAAATTAGAGCTGGGCTTGAGCTGAAAAGTTCAGCTCTGGGTGTCAGAGGTGTTCAAGGTGGGGATTGTGGTTTGGCCAGTGATAGTCATGGGGCCAGACACACAGTTCAGGTACCGATTAGGAATCCTAGCATTAAACTCAAGGTTTTGGTGCAGGTCCATCTCACTTAGGATTGTATAGATGAGGAAAAGCATTCAAGTCAAGTTTAGAATGGACTTATCCAGCTGCCTTTCCTGCTGTGACACTACATAAGACTGACCAAAACTCAACCACTGCCCCAGATAAAGCCAAAAAACAGTGTCCTGCTTGGTCTTCTCTGATTCAGTTCAGTGCTGTTTTACAGTGTTCTTTGAAGTGCCAAAACAGGCTCTGTGACAGCTGGGTTTCAAACCAGACCAGTAAGAGGTTGTGTCACCCCCAGCCCTGCAGTTCTGGGTGGCTTACATGCTGTGGTGCTGTGGCTCACACTCTTACAAGCATGCAGGTGACCACCACCCAGTTACTTTTTGCAGAGTGATCCCAACACCTTCCCAATCCTGAGTTTCCCCAAAACCGTCTCCCTGCAACATCCAGCCCTCTCACCGAACACTTATAGGGGTTAAGTTAGTTAAAGAGACAACACCCTGCAGCTCCTTAATTTAACTGGGGTTTGACAAACACTTCCATTTCAATCACAGCAGTGAATTGGTTTATTGTAAAGGTAAAACAAGTTTATTAAAGAAAAAGTCGTAGATTTAAGTGATAGCAAGTATAAGGAGCAAAGACAGAAAGTCGTTACAAGCAAACAACTCTAAAACGTACTTCTGAGACTAAAGTTTGCTCTAACAAATTAGTCTCTTGTTCAAATAATTGTTTCTCAACAAGTCTCTTTTCCAGGATGACTGCCCAGTCCCTCTGGTGCTGGGCTTCTTTGACTCCTCTGGTGAAGGATAACTTAGGGGTTCACTCCCATTCTCTTTATAGTCCAGTAAATTTTTTAAAATGTATTCTTCTGAAATGTATTCCCAGGTAAAGTTCCTTTTCCTGCGGGGTGGGGATGCCTTGCTGTCTGGTGCAGACTCCATGGTGTCTTCTCCCCCACTGGTGATTTTTACAAAGTAAATTATCTTTTCCTGCATCCTCCAATACAAATGAATAGCTCCTTGAATTTGGCTATCCCTGGTTTGAGGTGCTGGCCTCTTTCCTTGGTCTGGAGAAAACCTGTTTATCAGCTCCTCCTGACATGCCTGATTTAAACACATTTTAGTCACACATTCCTACCATATGACTATGAAGTACTTTGTGGGTTTACTGCACATACATCATACAAGAATATTAATGTTCAGTGAGTTATTAGTTTTCCAGTGATCTAGTATGTGTCACCTTTTGAGTATGTATCATGACAAGTGTGTTAGGTGTAGTGATATGTCAGGCCTGACAGGATTTGCTGACACAGCATAGTGAACCACCAATGAACCTCTGTCAGAGTTGTACCACACTGTCTTTGTAGAGGGAAGTATTACAGTCTGCCCCTTTGGTCATGCCTAATTGTATGTTTTCCAAAGCCATTTCCTATTGCAATCACAGCCTGTGGGTAAACGAGTCTAGGCTCCTGATTCTTCTGTACCATTTTTACATGTTATCTCCAAATAAACACCCTTCAATCCAAAGGCTCTATGCTCTTCTTTCTATACTATTTAATATGCTTCTGCAGGTCAAGATGTAATTGTCCATGCTAGAGCTGTCAATCTGGAACCAGCTCTGTCTGACTTTCAAGAAAGCTGGGCTTTCATTTTTATTATAAATCCCTCTTAACTTTATTTGTACTGTATATCAAATATGTATTATTGACAGGCCAAGGTCTATCATTCTCAGGGTCCTACTGCTAGTGTTAGCTAAGGATGCTGACCTTTGGAGCTAAGGACCAGAGTTCTAGTTCCAGCTTTTGTCTGCAGGGGTTCGTATATCTGTTACGTGTGAGAGAGCTAACTTGGAAAAGGCAGACTTCAGCAGTTTCTGGAGACGATTTTAACATCAGAGTGTGATCATCTATTAACATTTGATGCAATGCTTCAGCTTGTCTCAGTGGTGAATGTGCTATCGCTCTATCTTGCTGGAAACTCTTGAGGATGGAGTTCTGTTGGACAACCCTGAAGTTTCTCTCCAGCATGTACAGTTACTTCATTTCTCATTTAACTCAGCTGTGATGTTCCTAATACCACACTAGACCATCTCTTACTATTGCTCTTAACACAACAGTATGAAAAGATAGACACACACAGATCTAACAAAGCAATGGCAGATATTCATTGTGTTGCCCTTAAATACACTAAGTGGGCTGACTTATCTACAATCAATGGGTATAAAACATCTGAATGGTGTTATGGTGCCTTGTGAATATTGCTTCTTGTGTATCTACTGACTGTGCATTCAGTGGCACGATCTAAGACCTTGCTTCCAAGGTGAAACTATATCTCTCTATTATACTTCTACAATTTTCCACCACAGGCAATAAAAGGTTTTATTTCTCTTACTTTTATGGCACCTAGTTTTGTGGTGTTCTGTTTTCTTTGCCCCAGAGAAAGGTGTGCATGACTGTACTGTATGCTGCAATTGTTTTCTCGTAAAAGAAAGCTGGTGCACAGAGTTAATGCTCAGTTTACCTACATTTAGGATGGATGGAGAGATGCTAAGGCCCCAATCCTGCAGTTTCTTAAACATCAAAAGACTGCTGTGCCATCGCTGAGACCCACTGATTTCAGGCTCAGCCTGGTTCCACCAATCTCTCCCCCTCTCCCACACACAAGAAGTTCCAGGATTGGAGCTGCATATTTACAGGATTTTTGCAGTTATGTCTTGATTCTGTCCTTTGCATGAAAAAAGTGAATGACTGGAAAAGGTGGTCCTGATCTTACTCCCATTGTCAATGGACTTTAGCCATTTGCTTCTATGACAGCTGGACTTTGCATCCCTTGGCTTCTACGGGATAAACCCTAGCACAAGTCACCAGCAACAGAAAGTCTGCTAGGGACAAGGGAGTTGCAGCCTCCTTTCTGCAGGGTAAGTGGGGATAGAGAGGATGTCATCCCTTTCTTGTCACATCTCTGTGGGAGTGGTCTTGTATTAACATAGGACCAAATGATGGCATTTAGTTACTGGCCTGAGGTAGGAGTGAGCCTCAGCAGGAGCTCAGCAATAGACTGAAGAACAGAGACAGGCACACAACTGGTCCCTGCATGGTACAGTTTATGTGGTACCACCCAAGTTCATGGTGGAATCTGCGGTGCCAGGCTTACACTGAAGGCTGGTGTAGAGAAGGGCAGCTTCCCTGATCACCCCTCCTCACCTCCTTTGAGTCATTGACCTCCTCTGGAGATGCATGGGGGAAAGGGCTACAACTGAAACCAGCCCCACTCATGCTCCCGATCCATTGGTGGGCCTCTCTATAAGTAATTAATGGTTATAAAAGCAATGCCCAAAAAGTGGGAGGGGATGGCGCTGGCTGGGAAGAATGGGCTTGGTTGGGGAGTGCACTGATTTCGTGCCTTGATTCAGTGGCTTCTGCCAATGGAGTGCCTATAGAGCCCAAGCTGGTGATTTGAAAATGCTCACTTTCCGGTGAAAGGGTAAGGTGGTATTTACCATGCCTGTCCTTTCCCAAATGACTACCCCATAGGATGTAAGGGGGCTTGCTGGCTCAGGGAGTTGTAAATTACACCTCCCTGCATGAGATATGGTGAATCCAGCCTATAGTGAAATATGCAGTGTCATCTGAATGCAAATCCATTCCATGGCACGGGTTTCCCAGAGAAATTGAATTTCTCCTCTTTGTCTTCACTATTATTTTTTCATTGGCCCATTTTAAACCCATCTACATCTGCCTTAACCACAGGGGGCCAGCAGCCAGACTTTGGAAAATATGTTAGCACATATAAAATGTGCTCTTGCAGCAAAAGAACCTTTTTACATTTCTGGCTGTTAATTATTAGCAGCTACTTTGATAGCAGTGAAAATAAAGTAACTGTTCTCTTACCTTTCAACACATGGCAATGAATTTGTCATTGTATATGAATGCATGCCTTAATCCAGTTTGATCATGAACTGGAATGAATAGGCTGTTGTGAATGAGCCTTTGAAGCTTGAAGACAATTCTTTTAATATTTGGAACTCAGTTTCTGTTGGAGTTAATGAGCACGGTGCTATAAATATCTAATTCCCATGAATCTGAGTTAATATGAGAAATGAAGTATTTAGGTGTGTCAGTATTTTGAAATTGTCATATTTATTCATGTTGCTGTTGCTGCTGATTGCATGATGTTAGCGCCTTGAGACCCTACTCAAAATTAAGGCCTCAATGTACTTTAGATGCTTTTTAAACACACAACAGGAGACAGTCCTTGATTTCAAGAGTATACAATCCAAATAGCGAAGATAAAGGATGGGAAAGAGAGATATGAAGTGACTTGCCCAAGGTCCCACAATAAATCAGTGGCAGAAGTAGAAAAAGGAACCCAACTCTCCTTCCCAGCCCACTGCTCTAGCCATTAGACCATGCTGACTGACTTCAATAACTACGGTGAAGCTTGGGACATTGGTACCCCAACTGTTGTTCTTGGACCATTTGTGGTCCATAGAGCTTTACTGGTAGATCATGAACATCTGGCAAGTCACATGTGCTGCCAGATGCTTCTATAAGGCAGCAGTGCAGAGCCTATCGATGGCCTATAAATGTAGCTAGAAGCAAGGAGGAGAGGGGAGTAGTTATGTATTCAACACCTTGAATGGCAGCTGGACATGAATCTCCTACCCCTTTACGTTTCTGAATGCGTTATAGATTTGAAAAGGAAACTACAGTTCTTCTCAATAGGAACATTGAATGTGTCATTCTGGAACATTATTCCATCATATCCATTATCCTTGCTGTGGCAGCGACCACTATCTGACCCTCCAGAGGAGGGCAGCATCTCCCATGTCATGCGTTTGGTTAATGGTGCAGTGGCCCTCAAGGGGAAAAAAAAATGCCCCCTTCCACTTCCTGCAGCAATGAGCAAACAACTGGACATGGAAGACCTGATTACAGTGGCTTTGACATGCATACCTACTCGAAGTAATAGACATAAATTAACCAGTGCCCACATGAACCTACCAGCAATATTAATGAGACTCTGATCCTGCACACAGGGGAGAATATACATCTCATACAGTCTGCTTGACAGTTTAAAATACACTTTGTTCTGAGCCTGTAGGTTTGCTTGTACCAGGGTAACCCACTGGCGAGGTGTGTTACAGGGTCCTTTCTGTACTTGAACCAGGAGGAGGTGAATCTCTGAAATTACTGACCCAGCCAGAGAGCATTGGCTCTTTAACTCAAGATATAGCAGCTCATAGAATCATAGACTTTAAGGTCAGAAGGGACCATCGTGATCATCTAGTCTGACCTCCTGCACAACACAGGCCACAGACCCTCGCCCACCCACTCCTGTAATAGACCCACAACTTCTGCCTGAGTTACTGAAGTCCTCAGATCATGATTTAAAAAAAGAGAGCAGAATAATGGAGGCTATATTATTTGTTCAAACATTTGTAGCTTCCCAATTTCACTTCAGGGGATCCAAACTAGGTCTGAAATCCAATGCAAAGCCTCCCTCCTCAAGTGTTTTGGCTAGAACTACCAGCCTGACTAACGAGGTGACTTCTGCAGAGCAGGACATGGTGGCAGACATACTGAAGATGAAGAAGATCCCTGAAAGCATCTGGGATTGGTTTCAACAACTTTTCTATGCAGCAGCTGTTTCCTGTTTTATCCTGTGGTATATTTATAACTGTTACAATAGTACACTGAGAGAGACAAGGTAGGTGAGGTAATATCTTTTATTGGTCCAACTTCCGTTGGTGGAAGGTACTAGCTTTCGAGCCACTCAGTGATCTTCTGAGGAAGGAAACCAGACAATCACTACGCTCTCAAATGAGTTCACACAGAAGAATGATGAAAGATAAAAACACCTTATCACCTGTAGGTGAATACTTTTCACAAAGTGAGCACTCCATATCTGATCTTTCAATAGTTGTCCTGAAAGGATACCTGCACAACACCTTCACAAGGTGAGCCTGGGTACCATAGGTGGCACATGCCTCTTGAATTTGGGGAGGCTGGCTCCTCCCCAAAGCCCTGCCCCCACTCTGCCTCCTCCCCCAGAAGCGCCACTCATGCTCTGCCCTAGGCCCTGTCCCTGCTCAGCCCCCTCCCACAAGGCCCTCCCACCTGCACTGCTCGCTCCTTTCAGCCCCCCTGATCTCGCTCTGCTTCTTCCCACCCCCGCTCTGTTGGCAGGGGGAGCCCAGAGGAGAAGGCAGGCCTTGGGAGGAGGGAAGGGCGGGATTGGAAAGAGGTGGAGTGAGGGTGGGGCCTTGGAGACAGAGGCCGAGTGGTAGCTTCTGGTGGTGGTTGCTGTTTGAGGAGGCTTAGCATCCCCAAGCCATTTATACCCACCAGCCATGCTGGGAACTTAAATTCATAACAGTGCAAGACACTACAAATCATGAACTCCACAGGGCACTGGTGTCAGGGCTCATTACCACAATTTGGCTACTAACACGTCTGGCTGCTAACCTAGTTGTTGCTGATTGTGATGCTAAGGCTAATTGTTTTGCATAACAATCTAACCCTTATTGTCCAACTTGTATTTAGCTCAGACACACTGATTACTCTCCCCGACCTGAAGAAGAACTCTGTGTAGCTTCCATCAACAGAAGTTGGATCAATAAAAGACATTATCTCACCTACCTTTTCTTTCTCATATTCTGGGGCTAGCATCCCTGCAACAATGCTACAAACCAACTGTAGGCTATCACTTAAAATTTCAGTAGATTTTCTTGGTCCTGCTTTCAAAGTAGGGTGCTCTTTATGGAAACATGTAATCTGGAGTCAGCAGTAGTACGTTTGTGCCAGCCAGCCTGGAGTAAGATGGGGTGAGTTGTGTCTCTCTTTTAAAAAAAAACACTTGTTTTTCTCTCTCTCTGTTTTTGGGTTGTTGTTGTCACAGTTTCATGGTAACTACACTTTTGCTTTCTTTCCAAACACTATGACTAGTGTATTGCCTGCAGTTGTAAGTTACCACACAGCAAGCACATTTATTCATAAGGTAAAAGCATTGCAGAAAAAACATAAAAACAAACAAAGAACCTACCTGCATGTGAAAAAGCTTACCAGAGGTCATTCATCAGTCTTATGGGACCCTAGTGAGTCAAGTCCTTCCAACCCTTCTGCAAGAAATGAGGCCCCTCCTTGAACAGAAAGTCCTGTCCATTTGCTGGATCAGAAAGTAAGTCCTGTGTCACTTTAAATTCAGATTATTTATCCAGAAGTCCTTTCTCTGCCTGTCTGAAGAAGCCAGTTTGAACTAGTATAGGCAAGCCTCCTCAGAAGGTGATATCTCTCTGGGGGTTTACAACCTGGTTGATTTGCTTTATTCACTGTGGTGCTTCCCAAGGGTATCCAAGGTTGTGAGGCACCTCACTACCACAGGCTCTTAGTGTGAGGAAGCCTCATATATGTCTCCATGTGTCAGTTCCCAACCTCCACCGGCAACAAAAATAGACAAGTAGTCCCGTCTCAGCCTGCGCAGCCCCTCCCTACCCCCCGCAAGTTAGCAACAAGCACACACCAACCTCCAAGTGTCTCGCTGGAGCACCCAGCTTCTGCTCCCCTGGACACTCACAGATTCAGTGCTCCTAAAGAAACAATCTTTCCAGCTTACCAGTTACACACAGCTTAACACACAGCACTTACATAACTCTGTTAAATAAACTTTTACTTGTTTTCACTATAAAGTAGAGAGACTTGGGTGACAGCAAATAGAAATATTGGAAACAAATGGTTACATAAAAAATAAAATCCTAACACGCTTTCTAAAGCCTAGACTTAATTAACAAGATACTCACACGTCTAATAAAGTATTGCTCACCAGCATTTTCCAGACTTGCACACTGGGATCTCTTTTTTATGAGGTAAGCCATGCTGTGAGCTTATCGCATTGGTGAAGGATGCTGGGTGTGTCTTCGTACCTGTAGATATGTTAGCTCAGTTCTTTGTTCTTTTTCATAAACAGGACACCCCTGCTGATTGTTTTTTCCTGTGGCCTCCCTCTCTTGTGGACTTTACAATCTTTCAATCGGCATCTGGCTTTGTATAAAATAGGCTTTCATTGTGAGAGACACAATACACAATGACAGACAGGGAGATAAGCATCTGTTACCTCCTGCTTGAAAGGATCGTGCTGAGGACATGTTATCTTTTGTTTACCTGCCTGAACTCGAAGGCTTTGAGAACATAACATATATAGATATATAACTTCTTAAGTATTATCCATACATATGTTTCAAATTGATTATGATGGCCAATGGCTACTGGCTCTTGATAGAGAGATCACCTTTGGTGCACTTAATATGCATGTATCTGACCTAGTGGACCCCTGTAAAACTCCATGCATCCCCCATGCCCTCTGCCAGTTGGCATTAAGAGGTTTCTGGGTCACAACTACCACCTACTGTTTTTAGTTCACAGAAGAGCTGTGGTAGCCCTCTCCCATGGAGCCGAACACAATCATACATAAACCATTCACTTAAAACAATGGACCCCAAAGATATTGCATGGCATTGCAGTATTGGTCACATCTTCCCTGAAGAGAAGTTACATTCAATCCCAGCCCACAATAATACATAACCCTAATAGCAGAAGGTCTTTCAAGGAGATTGCAGGAAATTGCCATATCTGTCACGCATGTGTATTAATTGTTCTGAATTCTTAGAAATAAAATAGTCATTTTGCAACCTTCCAGCAAGAGTATTTGGTGTTTTTATCTAACTTTGCTGTGTGTGTGCTGTGAACATCATAATCCTGAGAAACAGGGTCACTCAGTTGCTTGTATGTTGCATGTACTTGGGCAAAAACTTTGCTCTAAAAACCTGTAACTGGATGGTCTCTTGTGTTGAAATACAATTTTTTTTAAAAACGAACATGATAAAAACAATGTGATTCCATAGCTCTCTGTATCGTTAAACCATTCAGCAAGGGATGCCCCCCCCCCAAAAAAAGATAGTTTTTGAGAGGAACAGAGCTTGCTAAATTACTTTGCTGCTTCCAAATGTCTAGAGACAAGAACAAAACACACTTATCCATGCTCAAACTGCTAAATTGAAACTGTAGGCAGGACTGGATCTTTGTACTATTGGTTTGCATTTTAATTCTGTGATCAGGACTGGTAGATTCTGCACTGACTGTACATAATTATCACTGAACAGATTTTGAGGATGTGCGTGATGGTATAGTCTGAATAATTTGATACTTGTGGAAGTGTTAATTCAGTGACATGTACCCACAGCTAGATTATTTTTCCTATGGTCAACAAACCAGCAAAATCAGGCAATGTCACATGCTTAGGTTCAGCAGCAAATAAAGAAAATGTGGCATCCATAACATAAAACAGATCTGGAAATTAGCCAAGCACAGAAATAACTACCGCCAGCCGGCACCGTCTAGAATATCGTGCCTTCTTCAGGGCACTCCTAGTTAATGGAGGCTTCCACTCTCCAGAGCATCTCCCTCTACTCATAGCTGTGTGGATTCCCAGTGTAAGTTAGGGCTGGTCGCAGCATGAGGCTGGATGAGGGTCAGAATCAACTGCAGAGGCACAGGACTATTGTGTGGCATGTCTTCACCATGACAGGGATCTTAATCCTTTGTAACCCTGACCTATGTCATGCGTCTGGGGCCCGGCCGATACACCTGTGTTTTTGTTGCACCTGGGTTTGCCCATTTGGGGGATAAGCAGGTGCCAGTGCGGTCTGGTGGACAAAGTACTTTACTGGGCATCAGGAGACCTGGACTCTAATCCCTACTTTGCCACTGACCTGCTGTGTGACTTTGTGCAAATCACTTCACCTCTCTCCCATCTGTCTGGTTTCTATAGCTTGACAACTCTTCAGGACTCTCACACACGGATGTGTCAGTGGTGATGAGCTATAACTCCCTAGTGCTTCCTGCCGTGGCATTACATCCAGGAGCACTGAAAGAGAAAACTGTTGCTCAGTACGACAGTTTGTCTAAGTAAATCTGAGGCTGGGCTCCGCATCTTCGGTGGTTTCCAGTGATGCTGTTGAAGTGCACGGGATTTAAAAAAGGAAAAATAACATAAATGAAAATCGCTAATGAGGGTGAGCTGTAGTTCCCTGGCCTACCCCTTCAGCACTGTCTTAAATATGTGGGGAATAACAAGAAGGAAATTACCCAACTGTAAACAGCTTATTAGAGTAAGTCTGCACCTGGAGAGAGCATTTGCCCTCCAATAACACCAATAACACAGAAGGCAAAAAAATCTTGCAAATATAAGCATCTTATGAGGGGGAGCCATGGCACTGTTGTGCTAATGAAAGCTCTCTTTAGAGGGCCACTTCAACAATCTTAATAAATCACAATAAAATAATTAGCAAGCTGGGCTCATTGCTGTAGCGTAGTATTATAAGGATGAGTAGCACTAACATGTTTAGTAGCCCGATTTATGTCACTGGAACTGCTCCTGGGTGTAAATATAATCAGTGGCAGTTGAGGATACAGAACCGAGCCCATCTATTTTTTTTCTTCCTCCCACTGCATCGTTGACACTTTCAAAAATACTTTAGGAGCCAGGATAAGCTGGTTACAGGCACTCTCAACACCGATAGTTTAGGAGCAAACCCTCAACTGCTGTAAGTCCGCATGTTTCACTGAGTTTGGTGGTGCTGCACCAACTGAGGATCTCGCCTTAAACAGTCTTACTTTCCACATATGCTACTGGAGGGAAATGACTCCTTTCTTGAAAATCAAAGGCTACAAATTAATTCTGTGCCATTATGACATGGTGGGTCATTTTTAATGGCGTCTAGGTGGGGGTTTCTATCTGTCCTACAACAAGGGACCTTTTTCTTGAATCTGTGCAGTATTTCTAACGTCCCTGAATAAGGAGTGGGCTTGGATTTTTCTCCAGTTCTGTTCAATGCCCTTGTCCTACCTATTTTCAGGAGCATTTTTTGGAATCTTCCTTAGAGCTTCTATGTTTATAGGTCAGCTACTATACCCGATTCAGAGAGGTTATGAGTCTCTCTCACTCCTAGGGGGAGAGCCCTGAGTCTGTAGCTCAACGTGTAGCAGCTCATGCTCTTAGTGGAGATCCCCCAGTTTGATCTCCAGTTAGTGGAGGTCCCCAATTAGATCCCTGCTATGGCAACAGTTTACAACACTTAATTTGGATAACAACACTACTTGCCAGCATGAAGCTCACCATTCTTTACCACAGAAAAGATAAGTATCCTGATTCCTGTTTTACATATGGGGAAACTAAGAGCTAGCAGTGGATGAAATTTTTCAACCAAAAAATGCTATTTTGGCAATACCAAAATGTTTTTCAAGTTCATATCCATTTCACCAAATTGTTCATTTTGAAGAAAACCCGTCACTCCAAACAAATCATTTCCTTTCTACATTTTGAACATTGAAAATTTTCCATTAATCTTGTTTAAAAAAATCAAAAATATTTAAAAAAATACTCAAGATTAAAATGAAACTTTTGTTGGGGGGGGGAGGAGGGGGTGAACAAAATTTGATTTGAAATGAATTTTTTTACTTTTTGATTTCCTGAAAACTTAGAAAGTAGTTGGGGTGGTGGGTTTTTTTTGGTTGGTTGGTTGGTTGGGTTTTTTTTTTTTTTTTTTGGTCCAACCCAAAATTAATTTTATTTCAACTTTTTCAAAATTGCCAGCAAACCAAAAAGTCAGTTATTCTCCCAGTTCATGAGAGGCAGAGATGTTGAGTGACTTGCCAAGATCTATCTGTCTTAGGTGCTTATATAGCTGCCCTTGCTGTAGTTTATGAGCACCTCACCATCTGTAATGTATTTATCCTAACAACAGTAATAACAGGAAAGTGTTATTATCTCCATGTTCCAGAGGGACAGCTGAGGCACAGAGAGGCTTCGTGACTAGCTCACACATCTGTGGTAGACCAGGAAACTGAATCCAGGACTCTCAAATTCTAGGGTAGGAGCCTAACCACTGGACCATGTACAATTCTCTGCAGCCACAGATTGAAACTCAGCTGTCCCTACAAGGGTTTTCTCTGTCTAGAATGAGATCTAGCTCAAAGGTTCTCAGCTACAGGTTGTGACTTGGTCTGGAGTTTTGTAAGCATTCTCCCTATCTCTATGGTTAAAAAGGAGGAGTGGGTCCTGAAATGCTTTCTGGTGTAAAGTGGGAGTCATGTGTAAGGGAAAGGTTCAGACCCACTGATGTGACTCATGGCACAAACAGAGGCAAGAACTGGGGGGGCAAAAAAAACCCTAAAATGTTGGATCAACAATTCTTGACAGAATTCCTTGAAAGATGATAGATACTCTCTTCTTAAACTCATGTCTGTCTTGCTCTCTCTTTTTAACAATTGTAAGCTTCTCATCCTGAACTGTTTTTGTAGTTAATAATTTAAATACTGCAGCCTCTGTATTCACCTTGTTTTGCTCTGTACTGAATTCTTTCAAAAAGCATTGGAGCCTTTCCTAGGTACAATAACCAAGACTAGGTAGAGTACGCTAGGGAAGGTCTTATCAGTTCCTTACAGTATATAGCAATTATAGCAGTGCTTTTGATTTATGTTATATTCCCGTAGCAACCAAGAATTCTGTATGCCTTCTTCATTTCAGTTACATATTGGGCTAACGGCTTTAGGGATTTTTTTCCAAATAAAAACCCTTAATCTTCCAAACAGCTCCAAATCTCTTTCCTGGTCAGCATGCTAGAGCCTTTTTTTTTTAAATCAGGTTTTTTCTTTTATTGCTGTTGCTTTTCCAGAGCATGTTATTTTTTCTCTTTATTTGATATCTTGGACTTTATTGATCAAAAGTTCTGGCTGCAGGTTTTTTTTGTTTCCCTTTTGTTTATTCCAAGCTGGTATTTGCAAATTTGCCAATTTTATCCAAGTCTTATGTGCAAATGTTGAATATCTGGCAACCCAAAGCTTATCTTTGCAGCTCTCGCTCCACCAGCAACTTTTTCATTGCTTCTGCAGCTGTTTAATATCTGCTGTGAATGCTCTAGGGGAGGGGAAGGAAATAGTATCCCTCCAAACCCCCACTGTACATGGAAAGAAAGTAAACACAGGGAAGACAGAGCAAGTCTGCTGTTGTGATGTTAATTTATTATGAATTTCTAAATTTATGTATAACAAAATGTTAATTTGAGAGCAGGCAGCTTTTATAGTGATAGAACCATCTGTAAGAGGCTGAACTCGAATTTAATTTCTATATTTATAAAACAGCTATCACTCACAACTCTGGACTGGTACACCATAAAAAAAGACACCAGACTTCTCTCTATATATTGTTTTGACAGCATCAGGCTGGGGCGAGTATAACTTGGCACTCTTCGTATGATATAGTGAGCAAATGGGAACCTCTGTGACAACAGTATGAGCCTATTCTGGCTTTTAGTGCTTTGAGTCAGAACAAAACTTGACCTGCTTGTGTATTACTGTTATTTTTGTTTGTTTGTTTATTATGTATTACATTTATTCAATTATTATTTATTATTTGTGTAGAGCCAACCTTATGCTGCTCTGTGCTTTACATTGATCAGTGAAGACAAACCCTGCCTTAAAGAACACTGAAAATTTTTTTCCCCACAATATTATGCAGACTCATGAAACATGGAAGCTGATCTCCCTTCTGCACTATCGTAGTTCCAGTTCTTCTGTTCCATGCAACGAAGGGCCAATCCTGCGGCTTAACTGTATGCACATGCATGGTCCATTGACTTCAATGAGACTACGTGTGTATATTAGCTGGATTGGGCCCTTATCTCCCAGTCCTGCACCCACTACCAAGTTTTGAGTTTTCTATCGTGTATAGTCCCCATGACTTCAGTGGGATCATTCAAAGCACCGTGCATGGCAGGGAGTGTTAGCAGGATCATACCCCAATGCTTTTTCTTTCACGAGTAGTCCTTAACCCTCCTGAAGTCATTAGGGCTACTTATATAAGTAAGCACCATTGAGTGAGTTAGTGTTGCAGTTGCAGGCCCTAGGATGGTGACTTCCATGAACAATTATGACTGCACTTCAGGCCCCTTCTTGCTTTCATTTAAATCAATAGGAGTTGGACTCTTTGGTGTAAACAGTGACTTCGGTCGCGGTATCTAACGTGTGCCTTGAGCTTCTGTACAGTTTACTTACTCTTGGAGTATGTCTACATTGCAGTCACACCTCTGACTCAGAGGTGTGACTGCAGCACTCCTAGACATACCTAAGCTGGCTTTGATCTAACTGACTTAATCCTAAATTCCATATCCATTTCAAACATATTAGCGGAGAACGTATCTGTTGAAGAAGGAATGGTATGTGAGGGGTTTCACCAGGGTCACTGATAGTGCTAAGAGCTCATACATGGAAATCAACTTTAAAAATAAATATCGAAAGATTCTTTTGGAGCACATTTGGAAATGTTTCAAGTGCTGCCATGCCGGCTAAGTTTTGGAATCTTCTTATAGTACAACAATGCAGTGGCTAAGAATGTGAAATAAACATAAGTAGAAAGATCTTTAAGGCCATATGATACAACCCACAGGACTGAGATGGATGGCCCAGGAAATCCCATGAGCATCACTTCAAAGAGAGTTTTCATGACAAAGTACTTCCTCAGGAGGAGAGGCAGTCGGGAGAGGAAATTGCAAACCCAAAGCATGCTTACCCCTTTATAGTGATAGCTGGTTTCTTCCCACCCAGCTCAATGCTGATATAGGAAAAGAATAAGGCTTAATGCTGCTTGAAGGAGAATTAAGTCTTGTATGAATATCCACCATGCTCAGTGAGGAGCATTCTGCGGTGTGGCTGCACTTCGGGACCTACCCTTGCTCCCCTCTGATATGCTTTCTTCTTACCTGGAGATCCAGAACTCCATGGACTTGGGGCAGAGGGGCTTCCATTGAACCAGGAGTGAGTGGAAGAAGGAGCATGTACAGAGCTGCTACGCCACCTTTCACACCCTCCAGTCCCAGTTTTTGCTCCCCTCTCCTCATGCTAGTGGAAGGGAACATAGAGGAAAAAGCATTAACTGCCTGAATGCATCTCCACATGCAATGTGTGCCCTCCAAAGCAACAGCATAGGGTCATTTGGCTCTTTTGACTTGCATCTCTGCCATGGCTGAGCTGAAGACTATAGTAATTGTGAGTGGGGTTTTCAAAAGCACTTGGTCAATTCTGCTCCCAATGAAGTCAGTTTGGGTTGTATTACAAATGCTTTTCAAATATCTTTATATCCACAGCTTTGTGTCTTGCTATCAGAGATGTAGGTATATTTAGACATCTATGGGATAATATTCCTCAGCAGTCTTTAATAGTTACACATTAAAAATGTTATTACATCTTGGACTTTAAAATTTTTGATAGTATCCCTTTTTTAAAGTTTGCCTTAAACGAGTAGAAAGTTGGACATGCAGAGTAAAAGCTAAAATTCTAGCTGTGCCTTGTTCCATTCTCCCTGTTATTGACATAGTTTTAAAGGACCAATTTGTCAAAAAGAATTAACCCTTTCTCGGGTTGAGATATCTCATAAAAGGCCCTAAGAGCTTCTATGGAGGCATTACTGTCCCTTGTGCACAAGAGATCTGTAATATACTGACCCAGGGCTATGCTTAATGGACTGAACTCTGTTAGCATGATTCGGGAATCGGCTTGTTTTCCAGTGGAACTGGGATCCTTTTCCCAATCACACATACACACTAAGTCCCACCACAGTGTAGTCTGTTGTTACTTCTTTGCTATGGAACTGTTTGTGTTATGTGGGAGCCAACTGTTTAAAAAAAAAAAAAGAAGAGTGCACTTTGCACTTGATAATATAGCTAGCTAGTATGAGGTGAGGTTAAGGAAAATTAAATTTTATATTCAGATTAAAAGAGGTATGTGAGAGGAGACTTGAATAGGAGATCTATAAGATATGAGGCCTCCAGAAAACAGTGGATGGCACAGAACTGTCTGACACTCAAAAACAAGGGACAGGAACTTAAGCTGAACCAAGAAAGCTTTTAAATAAAAGCAGCTGCAGCAAGTTATAGATGAGAGGGCAGTTCTTTCTGGACAAATTCAGTGCAGCTCCTAATTTTGTGTTTGGTTGCTACATACAAGGGCAAGGAATGCACTGAAATGTATTGGACAGAAAAGAAAAGAAGAAGTTGTAGTGAGAGTCAGGAGAAATGTATTCTTTAAATGTCCAATTTTATCACTGAAGATTCAGGATTTCTAACAGGATCTGATAGTATTCTTTGTTTGTTTGTTTTCTTTGTCAAACAATGCACAATGAGCTTGTGTAGCTTATTGCCACAAGATAGCATCAGAATGAAACTCAACACTGATGCCTCCCTTCTATCCAATAAACCTCTACCAAAACAAAAATAAAAGTCAAACATCAAAACCACTCCCCCCAGTCCCCAGCAGAGCTTTTTACCCTGTAAATTTTACCCTCTAAATTGCTGAGACACCATGAAGCCACTTGGGACTTTGATATTGTTAATGATTTTACATAGAGGGGACTTAGATCCTAAGGTGATGGATGGCAGTATAAAACCTTAAGAGCATGTGTACATGAACAATTAGACCATGGGGTGTGAATCTACCCCATATTAGCCTGTCCTGGTCTAACCGTCCATGTTCACCCTGCTGATGCGTGCTAGCAGTTCGTTAATGTGCTTTGAGATAGTTCTATTTCAAGAGGATTAGATCAAAGCGTTGTAACAAACTGTTAACAGGTGCCAGCAGGGTGCACATGGACAATTAGATCCTGACAGGCTATTGTGGGGTAGACCTTAGCTTGCTGTGGTCTAATTGTTCATGTATATAAGCCATGAGATAGCTAGATATAATTGAGGTCAAGAACTCAGAAAGACTTAAACGAGGACTGGATATGTATATGGATAGCTAGAACATCCAGAGTTATATCTGTGACAGGCTGACAATATCCTGAACAAACCTTATTGAATTAAGTTAAACCTTATTGAATTAGGGCTCACACCTTCGGGGAACATTGTATTAAAAATGTAAGTGTGTATGTGTTGTTGTGGCATTGTATGTACCTTCTCTAGTAGGGCGTTGGGGTGCTAATGTTCTCCCTTCTTTATCAACCCTTTAAATCCACTCGCCCCCCCCCCCCTTACCCCATCAAGTATGCATGTATTACTTCAAACTGGATTGCCCAGGGACCAACTGGCAAATAAATTGCTTTTGGATAAATAGCCTGGTTTTAAACTGGCTCAGGGCCTTCTTCCTGACCCAGGAAATGGACAAGACCCCTGGTCCTTGGAGCGCCCCAGCCCTTAGGGTATGGTTGGAAGGAATGGGTCTACTGAGGCCTAATAAGACTGAGTGATTGTTCAGAGCTGGAGCTGTGATGAACTTGTAACCACCAGGAATCCCCTTGGGTGGGGTTTGAAGGACTGCTCCTGCCAGAGCCCATGGTAGAGTTGGGGATGAACTTAGGTAAACTTATTAGCATGCAACTTCTTTTATTATTTTTAATATGTTTTGTCTGTAATGCTTTTTACCTTAAGAATAAAATAGGCTTGCATAGAAATTGCTGTATGGTACTGTGATGGGGTTTACAGACCCCACCCGAAATCAGGACAAGGCATAGAGCAGTACTGGGGGGAGGGTGCACCCCTCAGCAGATGCAAGGCATACTCTAGGTGGAAAGATAGTTTAAAGGGGCATTGGCAGCCCAGGGGATGCAGACAGTAGGAGGTGCTAGTATGAAAGAACCCCTGCAAACCTGTGTCCTGACTCAGGGGAATGCTCTGATGATGAGTTCCCCTCCATCCCCGCTCCCATCTCTTATCTAAAGTTTACTATTACCACATTAGCTTTTGGTGCCTTTCCTCTTCTGAGACTGTTGAAGTTAATGATATCATGGTCTTTATTATTTAATGTCTATTTTTGACTTATTTAATAGTTTCTCCTCTTCTGTGCTCTGAACCTAGCTGTTCCAATAAGCAATCATTTAAGGTACCAAGAAACTGCTTCTTTATCTGTCCCAGTGTGATATTTGATCAGTTTATATATGGGTAATTGAAGTCTCCCATTATTACTGGACTTTGTTGTCTCTCTGATCTCTCTCAAAGATGTGTCCTCAGTGTCCTTTTCTTGGTCTGGAGTTGAAAGCATAAACCTATCAATATCTTTGTTTGTTTATGATTGGGGATTTTACAGTGTGGTTTTCTTGACCAGAATCCTGCTGACGCTAGATTCCGTGGAATTTTTAAGATATAGTACTACTCCCTGCTCTTTCACCTAATCTGTTTTTCCTATATATTTTATAGCCAGCTATTACATTATCCCATTGCTGTTCTTTGTCATTCTGCTGCGTTTAATACTTATTATGTTAAGGGACTTTTCCATTGCCAGCATGCTAATTCACCTGGTTTTGCTTTCAGAGTTCTTGCATTGGCAAACAGATATATTGGGCCAGATCCTGAGCTGATGTAAATCGGCATTGCTCCATTGAAGCCAATGGAGCTTCAGCAGCTTACACCAGCTCAGGATCTGGCCCTCATAGTTTATATTTTTCACATGTGCTTATTTTTATTTAACTCCTTTGTCCGACATCTTGTTAATTTATCAGAATCAATCATCTGTATAATTAGGTCAAATTATACCTTATACAAGCATTACTTTTCACTTGCCAACACTGAAATTAATTTGCTATCATATTGCCAATTCACCTAGCTTAGTCAGGCCTATCTAAAATTTCTCATATTATGTTCTAGTCTTGGCTAATCTAAATAACATTGTGTCACCTGCAGGTTTTGCCACCTCATAGAACATACCCATGACCCAAAACACTGATAAATATATTGGATAACAGAGGTCCTAGTATAAAACTTGGAGGGTGACACTAGTACCCACTTTGCCATGTTGAAAAATGACAATTTATTCCTACTCTTTTTTCTGTTTTAGCCAGTTTCTCATCCATGACAGTACTTTATCTCTCAGCTCATGACTGTTCAGGCTTGATCCCAAACCCACTGAAGACAATGGGAGTCTTTCCATTGACTTCTGTGGGCTTTGAATTAGGCCCTAGGTTTTCTTAATATCTCCTTTTTGAGGGATTTCATCAAAGGTGTTTTGAAGGTCCTAATATTATGTCCCTCTTTTCTTCTTTACCCACTATCTTGTTGATATGCCCAAAGAATTCTTGTAGAATAGGGAGGTATGATCTTTTACTCCATGGAACTCTGAGCTCTATAGGAACTCTCAGCTAATGAGGTGGTCCCAAGGTTCGCATTCTGCATGGCTTTGTGGCAGACACAAGTTTTGATTCTCAGTGCTGGACTCTCTCTCTCCAGACCGTTTACTGCCCTGTAGGTATATAGATCTGGATGTCTAAAAATGTAATCTTCACAATGTTTCAATGTTTAATAATTGCCTTTTCAAAAATTAAATAGTGCCTTTTCAGTTACTCAAACATTGCACATAGGCAACTGGCCAAGAGCAAGACAACATCAATTATATTTACTTACCAGCATAAGAGTCAACTGTTTTTGCATTCCAGCCAGACCAGGAAAAATACTAGTCCGCTGCCACTAGACTCTCAGGGAAATTGTGTCTCAAAACTTTAAACAAAGCGCACACAGCATTGTGGGGTTCTCCTTTTACAGGATTTTTACCTTTGAGGCACAAAATTAAATAATACAGTAGAACAAGTCCCATAGACCAACCATGCGTTCTCAGCAGCCCCACAGTATCCCTGTGTTTACTTAGTGCAATTCTGCTCCTCCTCTGGATACCACTTCTGTTGCAATCAATATCTGATGGCCCCTGCCTTCACTAGTCACTGAAAGCAGGTTTTCCTATACTGTCAAGGAAATGAACCCCTTTTTTAATTTATTTAAAAACTCATTAACAAATAACTATTGACAACATCAAGAAGTACAGTGAGAGTGAATGCAGATCATGTTGGTGGGAATTTATAGTATCTATATTATCTAAATCAGATGAAAGTTTTGTGAGGGGGCTTCTACAACAGCCATACCTGACTCAGCTAAAATAATTTGGATTAGAAAATGGACTAGAAAGCTAATCACGCTTTTCTGTTTATATTTCTATAGCCAGGAAGCAGCTTCACTGGTCAAAGGGTGTTTCCCTGCCAATAGGTAGTAGCGGGAGGCACATAGACAAGAAACGAGAGAAACTATAGTTATGCAGAATGTGAAGCACAGGAAGTAGATGGAATCATGCTTCTCTGCAAATGCTCCCACAATGCACCAGAACGGGTCCAGGCAGAGTCCATCCAGTGCTGCACATGATGCACAAGCTAGGTACGATGGTCTGGTGCCACTGAATTAGGACCAGGACGAAAGCTGCTTCATTGGCTAGCTGGACCAGGATGCTTAGCTGGAAGCAGCATGGCAATGTGCTATCTCCACAGCAGCTGATAGTAGAGCCCTCAATAAACAGGTCACACTCTCTGACCCCACTGATGAGGAATCCAGCAAGGGAGGGGGGATGCACAGTAGCAGGGAAAGGACAATGTGCCTGCTCTCTGTTCCCCCCTCCTCCTACATGCTATGTAATCTCAATCTAATTCAAATCCCTCCACAAATTCCCTTCCTTCACAAGCTTTGCACCACTAATCTTATCTCTGCCACAATCTGCTTCCACTGTGATACCTGACCACTAACAAACAGATATATTATGCTAAGAATTATATAAAACACAAACATTTTATGATTTTCTTTCCTGGAAAACCCCCAGACTCTTCCCATTGTCTGCTGTTATCTTTCGCCCCCATTTTCTACCCTCTGTGCACCAGGGCCTCTTTTATTTGTTCACTCTGTTATCTGTTGAATTTAGAATATTGTTACAGGGTTGATTGGAGAGAGAGAGAGATTGAGCCGGGTGGAGTGATAAGGAGCATTTATTCCATTACAGCCTCTAGTCCACTTGTTCCCTTCGCCTCACAACCAACCAACGAAGTGAGCCCCGAGTTAACTACTTCACAACTTTTTATCTAAAATAATATGTAAATGCACATGTGACCCTTCCATGCCTAGGGTAGCCACCTGAAAATACCAAGGTCAGGGCAGGCTGTGAAAGGAGAGCAGATTCTCCCAACGCTGGTGGGTGACACTGAAGTCAGACTTCCCAACCAGCCACAAACAGTGCTTCTGATTCCCTACACTGGTTATCAAGTAGCCAAAATAAAAATATACACAGCCCCCTTTACTGCATTTCAGTCCCTGGCTCCCAATCAGCCTCTAGGTCCAGTAAAGAGACCAGTTATTTAAAACTCTATGCTCTTTACCAAAAAGGTTCCTCCTGATCCCAAAGGGTCAGTCACAGTACCAGATCAATATAAGTTTGGGTCTTACCCAAAATACCACGCTGCCAGCCAGTCCTTTAGTAACTAAAACTAAAGGCTTATTATAAAAGGAAAGAAACAAACTATAAGAGAAATGTTAAAGGATTAAAGCAATCAGATACATACAAATGATTTGAAAGTCCATATATATCAGGTTTCTAGAAGAATTGTGGGGTTTGCAGGCTTGTATAATCCCTCTGGTATACATCTAGTACCTGGATGGGTCTCAGTCCTTTGTTTCACAGCTTCAGTTCAGTTGTAGATGAATTGGTCCAGAGGCAGACTGAAAGACAGACTGAAGACAAAATGGATCCTGGGCCTCTGCCTTTTATGTTCTCTGGCCCTTGCCATGCTGCTTGTGGAATTTCACAGGAACCAAAATGGAGTCCAAAGTCACATGAGCAAGTCCTGGTGACTCATCAGGTATATCCCTGGCTTCTCTCCCTGGGCCCCTTGCACCTGTGAATGTCTTAATGGGCCATTAAGCAGGCTATTGTTCTGCAGCCATCCTGTCTGAGGTGTTACACAAATAGTTCCAGGTTCAGTGGGACTGCTCACATGCATGAAGTTAAGCAAATGCATAAGTCTCTGCACTACTGCAAATAACCACAGGATAAGACAAGATACATTGGGAGGTGCAGAGGAAGGTATTAAATTAGATGTATTGATTTAGTTATCTCTCTCTCTCACTTCTATAACAGGTGGAGAAGGCATATGACTGACATAAGTGAGTGTGTATGGGCCTTGCAGAAGAAAAACTTCAGGAGGGATTTGAATGAGTGAAGAGCGAGGGCCTGATAGTTTGGGACTGGGAAATCATTCTGAGTATAGGGACCAGCAGAGAAGGATTTCACTGACATTTATGTAGGGGGTCTATATTGTTCCTGTACACATGGCTTAAAAATCCTCTCATCATATAGCCGTTTTACAAACCTAATATCTGTTCTGGCCCATGTCTTCTGTTAAAATGTTTCCTACTGTTTTGAGCAGTGGGTTAGACTGTACCAAGGCTCCCACTTGAAGCTGATTGAAACTTATGCGATGGAACAGTTTTGTCAAAATTGAAACATTTAGTGGGAGTGTGTCAATTTCGATGAAATTTTAGATTGGAAGGGAGAAATGGCAACAGTCATTTTGACTTTCTAATTTCATTTAGGTTGAAGCGTTTTGTATTGACTTTATCATTTTGATTTTGTTTTGACTTTGATATTAAAATATTAATTGTAATATTGTGTATACTGTATGTCTTTATATATAAAAATGTATTTTGAAATTAAAACAAAAAAAAAAAGTCAGAAACATTTTGTATCAATAGTTCCAAATTAAAATTTTCTGAGTTTGGTTGGTTGCTCTGTTTTTTATTTTGCAAAAAAATTCAAAATTTCAGCTCTTTGTTCCAATCTGAATTGCAAACAAATTTCACAATGTCAGAATTTCTTGTGGAATGGAAATTCTGGTTTCCAATTAGCTCTGCTCCCAGTGAGCCTCCTTTCCATAAATATGCAGGATACAGGTTCCCCAGATTTCCTCTCCAGTAAGAAAGTGAGTCAAATAGTTTTCACTCATACAGCCTTTGACATCAGTGGAGTCTCACAGATGTCAATAAGAACAGAAACTGGCTCGGTGGATATTGATGTTCCTTTATCCAGAAGGTGATATATAGGACAGAGAGGCAGCAAAACAGGCTGCAGCTGTGCATGTATTTATAAAAGAATAAGATCAGCTTTGGGAAAGAAAAGTACAAAGATTAGGTGGGTTGGTATGGTAGACGACCCTATGAGGTCCACATGCCCTCAAACGTCACTGCCTTAAAAACAAATCACTGTAGCTTGTGAGTTTTGAGGTTATCACAATCTAGGAGAATGGATAGTACTGTGTAAGTTCCAAGCCAGAGTTCAGTGTAATAATTGTCTTATTTATCTGGTGCTGGCTTCTTGCTGAAAATACTTTAAAGTGTGATAGAGCTCTGAGAAGTGATTGTAAAAAGGGTGTGGTGGGGTTCCATGTCTCTTGTCTCTTAATGATTGCCTATTGTGTTTCATGATCTTCCTTGTCCTATTTACAATTTAAATTATAATTGTTGTTGGTTTGTCTGTTTTTTTAATTATTAGCTCAGCACACTCAACCTGAGATCTGTAAGCCAAGCTGGGCTCTTCTTCACTTACGTATCATCAGCAGTAATGTGTCATTTTTGTATAATCCCTTTCCAGAGTAGAACCGTGCTTTGGGGCAGATTCTCAGCACAGGGGCCCTTTGTGCCCCTGTATCCCAGATCCAGTTGAGCACTGGGCTTGCCCACTCCATAGGTCAGATCTGTCTGTGGGTTGCTCTATATCCTGTTGGCTGTTAGTGGTCCCAAGGCTTGTTTTGACATATGGGGATTGCCAAGAAGCATGGACATCCCATTCACTCTCTTTTCTGGACATGTCTCTGGTACCAGGGCCCTGAATGTCCAGGAGCTGCTGTGGCATTTCTACATCATTGGACTCCTCCATCAGCCAGATCCACAGGACTTAATTCTTTCTGGTCTCAACAGCCCAGCACAAGACAGACTTGACTTAAACCCTGGAATCATCATCATCATAATCACCATGTTCTTTTTCCCATACAAAAGTTGTGTAGGGCCACTGTTTTGAGCAGATTCCATCCATGTCTCTTTTGAGCTGCCAGTTGGGCTTATTGGGGTGTTACCTGGATGATTTTATATACTGCATTATACCACTGTCTCCTGGGATGTCCACAGCCTCTCTCCCCAGGTACTCTTCAGTCAATATGGGGTCATTCTGGCAACATGACTAAACCATTATAGTTGGTGCCTTTGGTTATTGTAGTCATACACTGCACTTTCAGTCTTCTGTGGATGTTGTCATTTCATAGTCTATTCAAACCCCTAATGGTTTTAAATGTACATAAAACCAACGTAGGGCCAGATTTTTAAAGATATTTAGGCACCTAACTTCCATTGAAATTAATGGCACTTAGACACCTAAAAACCTTAAAAAATCTGGGCTTTTGATATTTTGGGAGGAGTGAGTGCAAAATTATAAATAACTTGAAAATGGAACTCTTCTGTGCTAGCTAATGTACAGGAATGGAAAGAGGAACATACACAAATTATGGAAAAGAAGCCTCAATTCAATTTTTAATGGGAATTTTGTGCTTGTGAAAGGTGTGGGGCTGAAAGTTTCCTAGATACAGAATGCATATGGCTTGACAGCAGCAACAAAAGCTAATCATACTGCCCCACCAATGTGCTTTAATCTTGATTTGGAGGAATCCCTTCTACCAATAATAGGCCAGTTCAATTTCCATACCCATTCAGTCTCTGGCCTTTCTGCTGAGACTGTCAGAAAAAGCCACCATTTATTGCAAACTGTGGTGGTTTATGTGATGACTGAGGCTGTCCACTGAGAAGCGGAATGAGATCACTAGGTACTTTCACAATCTGCTGAGCTAACTGTAACAGTATGAAAGTGCTCAATATACTGTTTGCTGGGGCGAACTGTTTGGAAGCAACACCGCCTGAGGAACTGTCTTAGAAGCCATGAGACTGAAGCAGCCACAATAAAGCTGAAGTTTGTTAATTAACCTTGTGTCAGAGTGAGGGCTTATATGGCAGATGGTGCCGACACAACGAAGCATAAAACACTAACCCGTCCTTTCACAAAAACTAAACAGTGAATGGAGGACTGTGTGTCTGAAAGAACATAGCAGAAATAGAAAAAGCTCAGAGGTGGATGACTAGGATGATTAGAGGCATGGAAAGACGGGAAGCAGATTCAGTTAAAAATAAATAAATATGACTTCCATGCTTGAGAAACTCTACAAACCCCACCAAAAATATTTTTTCAAGGCATCTGTGGTGTGAATGTTGACATACAGATTGATTTTGTTGACGAGTACTCAGCCAGTATCATTTAAATGTAACTCATTTTTCTGAATGCACATTACTATAGAAATTTGGTATTCTTCACAAAGAACAGAGTGGTTGCCATACTGGATAAGATCATTAATCCCTCAACCTGGTCTCCTGCATTCAGCAGGAGTACCTAATGCTTCAGCAGAATATGACCCCCACAACCACATGCCTTTCTTCAATCCACCTACACACTATGAAACATAGAGGGGAAATTGCTTCCTGATGCATATAGATGTAAAGTTTATGGCCTGAAGTATGTGTTTTGATGGGCCTTATTCTAGGGAGAAATTCTGTCCAGCAGCAAAGGAGGCATGGGAAACCCATAACGGAGGGGAAGCTTCCATGCTTGTAAGATGGCAGGAGACAGAAGGGTTGATCAGAGGGGCTCTGAGGCTTTACATAGAGAAGGTGGATTTCAGCTTTAGCTTGCCTAGCAACCAGTGTTACTAAAGATACTAGATGAAACAAAGGCAATGGGGCCTTGACCCCAACCTGATCAACCCCTGCTGCCTGATCTACTACCCCCCTCTGAAGCAGTATGTGTCTTGCTATGAAGGGTTAAGTCTATTTCAGAAAGCATCCAATAAGCGTTGTGTATTTTTCTGAACTCATCCTCAAATGACGAAATGCATACGATAGCTATCAGGCCACTTCTGCTTCTATCAACTTTCTGAGAAGTTCCTCCTGCCACTTCAACTTCAGATTAGTAAAGGTGTTAAAGAACCCTAGGCCTAATGCTGATTCCTGTAGCACCCTCTTATTTTTATAACAGGGGCAAAATTAACACGGATCACAACTGTGTATCTGCTGCTTCTTTTCCTTTGTGATTTTTTCCCAGTGGCCAACTTTTCTTCTAGTAAGCCTTCCCCTCAGTCCTCTCATTTAATAAGATTAAGGGCCGATATTTTGTGATAAGCACAGTGAGAAGTATTGAATGTAAACTCTTCTGATGGCTGTGTGTAAGTAAGAGAATGTTTGTTACTTATAGTGTTGTCACTTTAAGGCACTGATGGATCGGGTAGCAGATTCAGAGAGACAGGTTGATGTCTCCAGAAAGAGAGATGATATGAGAGGTTAATTAATGACAGATGGCTAATTTTAGATATAGGAGGGGCACCAATTGTACAAGCTACAAGACAGGCTTGTTAGAAGAGCAACACAACTGAAACTAAATGAGCCAGATACCCTCTTGCTGGACCAGGCTGGCATATTGCACTTCCCTGTACCAGCCTAGTTACTGTGCTTTGGGGGTATTCGCCCGAGAGGAAGTGATGTGTGGGTTCCATTCTTGGCCTTTTATCTTTAAAAACAAGTATAGGAGCCAAAGCACTCCTAAGACCAGACTGATATTCATGGTTCCTAAATGGCCAAGGAAAAGTTGATTCCTTGAGAGAAGGCTCCATTCTACAAGGTGCTGAGCATTTTGTCCCAATCCAGGAAAAAACTTAACCGCATGCTTGAATTTTGGTATGGAGATAGTTCCAGTGAAGTCGAAGCACATGCTTAAGTGCTTTGCTGGATTGGGGCCAGGATGCTCAGCACTTTGCAGGATGGAGCCCACAGTGAGCAAGTATTAACAGTAATAACAACTAATACGTCATACTCAGCTCTTATCTAGTGCTTTTCATCAGTAGATCTCAAAGCACCTGACAAAGTAGATCAGTGCTATTCTCTCCATTTTGTAAGTGGAGAGACATCAGCACAGAGGTGAAGTGCCTTGCCAAGGACACCAGGCAGGCCAGTGGCAGAGCTGGGAATGGAACTGAGCTCTCCTGAGCCATGTGTATATTCATGGAGCGTGTACTGGTGTCCTGCTGGGTGGATCTACTTCGTCAAGTTTGTTCAGTGGGACCCTGTTCCCTGATTGGGATTCTTAGAGGCTACCAAAGTAGAAATAATTGAGAAATTGATTATGAATTCCTGTTCTCTATCCCATATTGAAACACTGTAAAGTGTGATGGGCTGGATCACCTGGGTGGATCCCGGAAGTGGGATTCCTCCATGTGTGGATCCCCCTTTCAGAAGTGAAGTAGAGGGAAATGAGAGAAGTGCCTCATTTGTGACTGCGTTGTCCCGTGAGGACTGAGCTCCATGGATTACAGAAGATGGAGCCAGGTCAGGAGCGAGACAAGGAAGGTGAATGGAGCAGGAGAGGTGCTGCTGACCCAGGATCTTTGCATGGTAATCCAGACAGGAGTTAATATTCCCTGCTTCTGGGTCTTTTCCTGGCTGCTGTTGCATAATCGTTGGAACTCTTGGCCTTGATGGAATTAAACTATTCCAGGAAAAGAGGCCCAGCTGAGACAGGGGCTGTGCATATGGATGGCTCCTATCAGCCTCTTGTTCTTACTGTGTTCCTGCTGCTCTGGAATTTAGTAAATTGAAGCAGACAGGAGCCTGGTTTGACTTTTGTTTTGATTTGTCTCCACCTGCTGGTTGCAGAGGTTATTCCATTAGCTTTGTGCTAGTACGGAGAAACACCCAGGGAATCTATTTTTCAAACAGAAAAGGATTTCCACCTATTAAATTCATCCAGGCATGATTCTTTTCAGCTAAAACCATTCCTTGTAAAAGTCCTGTTGGTTTTGCATAGTCAGAAATTAAGAGGTAATTTTAAAATTTGTATCAGAGGCAACAGGTACTTTCAAAAAATGTTCTCAGAGAGTCTCAAAGGATTGGATGTATCTTGGTGTGCCATTCTTGGAATAAATGTTGCTGCTTTAGACAGGAGCCAAGAGTTAAGAAAAACAGCTTGCTGAATTGCTAAATAAACTGTCATTTACTCAATAACAGAGCAGGAAAGTGAGGTCCTTGATTCTCTGTTATGTACACAGGAAACCTCCAGAAAATATGTATGCAATTGTAATGAATTCAGGGGAGAATTAATGGAATAAAACAGGAGTTTACTTGTATTTAATGTATTGTTTCTTGTCAGTTTGCTGATTTTGTAAAATGTTAACTGACTTAACTGAAAAGCCATTGACTGACAGGTGTGATTTATGCTGATGCATTTTTAAGCTCTGGGGCTACATGTTGCCACATATCTTTATAGGTTGTCAGATGAAAGATAAACATGTGAAAATAACAGCTTCCTCTTACTGCGTTATGAACATTGAGAATATATTGACTAAGTTTGCCCTCTGCTGGATTGCAAAATTACATCACTGACATTATGACCAGTGAGAGAACTTACATTCTTCTAAGGGACAAGAGTTTAGAATACACAGGCATTCTTCCAAAGGATTTGCTCACCTTTAGCTCACTTGTGCAGCCAACAGAGTGAACTGGTCCTTGGATTAAAAAAAAACACGGTGTTCATCTGAAAAATGTCTTCCTGGATTGGGACCAAAGTTAGTTTCATACACTATCCTTTTGTATAGATCGAGGCCAGTCGATATGCCAACACTCAGCATTTTGGCACAGTTAGGCGCATTCATATTCAAACACGGGTTTTTTTTAGGAAGTGTAGTGGGGCAAAATGGTTATAGAATCATGACAAGGAATTGTGTTGCAACCTCCCAAAAATTCTGTAACCATTTTGTCACTTCCTCATTGCCAGCAAAAGGTATTTTTTAGGACATGGATGGCCTTAACAGTGCCAGGAAACCATACACTAGCAAGGTCAGATTTACAGGGCCAGATGGGCCCTGAAATAAAATCTAAGCATCTTTTAAACTATTTTTAACCATGTTATAGCTTTCATTCCTGTGTGGAAATGGTGTGGTATACGTTATTTTAACATTCTGTTAGGGGTTTGAATGGGGGAAATTATTACAAAAGAAGTAAATGTGGGGAAACATCCAGCTGCTTCACATTATTCCTATTAAAGATATACTTTCGTGGTGGAGAGACCTAAACACTGACTTACTCTGACTTGGATCCTACTTAACAGTTTCATTGTAATAAAAGACTGGAAACAGCAGCACATGTGGGGAAAATACAACCACCCAAGAAAATAGCTGACTTCCTATGCCATTCACTGCCTGAATTTGTCTGTGGGGAGAGAGGAGAGGAATCAGGAAAATGGAGAAGATTAGGGAATTTTGCCATGCTCTGGGTCTGCAATGTATATCTGTGATCTTGTTTAGATCTCAACAGCATAGGAAGAAGCAGGGTTTGTGTTTGATTCAGCCAGCTGATGCAGGAATTTTTAGGGTGTTGCATTTCTCCTAATGATGTAAGCAGGACCAAAGTCAATTAAATGCAACAACTGCAGCTGATTGAATAATGTTTGTGAACAATTTATTTGACAAATCATTGTTCAGGAATAAAATTGGTCATTACTCAGCCCACTCTAAAAATGATTTTCCAATTCTATTTTTTTTAATGCATGCCAAAAAACTATAAAGAGGAACAAAGTTTGCCCTCAGTCACTCATGTCACCTCAGGTTTATGAGGTCACACAGATGTAACCAAGGGAGAATTTTGCCTTGTAATGTAATGAATAGTTAGTTGTGTGGAGCCAGATCCTCAGTTGGTGTAAATTAGTGCTGCTCTAATGACTTCAGTGAAGTTATGCTGATTTACACCAGTGGAGGACCTGCATTATTTTCCATATCAGTTTTGATTTATAGGGAAAACTTTTCCACCTTGGGATTGAAAAAGGGACTTGTAATGGACATTTACTGGCCTCATCTTGTCATTTCAAACATAATCATCACTGTTGAATTCACAGGGTGCTGTTTTACTACAGGTATATACATTATTTCAGAATTTTATATTTTATCTCAAATAATACTGGCTGGGAAAAAAAGGCATTTACATTCCATCTATGGCTTGGAAAAATCAGAAAGCAGTGAGCTCTTAGGGCAAGGACCCTTAGATCTTTACTTTGTGTTTGTACAGCTCCTAGCACAATGGCATCCCAGGCTATGACAGCGGCTTCTAGGCGCTATTGCAATATGAATAGTCAGTGATGTTGATGATAATTAAAGAGCCAGGTTCCTATCATTTTATTCATGGAGTCATTTCTGCAGTCTTGCTTGGAAGCATCTACAAAGGAAAAACATGGACCCTTAATTTCCCTGGGCTGGTAGCCACACTGAGAGGACTCTGGTGTCTTTACCTGTATGTCATGTAATCCCAGTCCAGTGGAGAACTGTGTGTCTGAATTCTCAAAGTGCAGACAAGTCTATTCAGGCAAAACTCCTATTGCCCTGGGACAAAAGAATGCCAGCGGGATGTGGGGGAGGGCTCTGGAGTCCAGAACCACTGCTTAGGCACAAGTTGGATGGTGCTGGTTTTCTACAGGTCATCTGGCTATATCTTACTACATAATTTCCCTGATGTTGCACGGGCCTTGAGCATTCCAGTTAAAGCACTGGAATTAATTATCCAGGGAGGTTGTGGAATCTCTGTCACTGAAGGTTTTTAAGAACAGGTTAGACAAACACCTTTCAGGGATGGTCTAGATAATACTTAGTCCTGCCTCAGTGCAGGGGACAGGACTAGATGACCTATTGGGGTCCCTTGCAGTCCTACATGTCTATGATTCTGTGATTGGTGGCACCTCAGTACCACCTGTTCTCTGCCTGTGGAACACAATATTTGGTTTTCTGAGGGCTGTAGTGCTTTAGTTTAATTTTGGTTGTTGGGCTTCACCTGGAGGTGACTGGGTAGTGTTGAGTAGCCTGTGATATACAGGAGGTCAGACTTGAGGATGTAGTGGTCCCTTCTGGCCTTAAACTCTGAGATCCCCAAGGATCTGGGGAAGCCTTGTCTGTGAGGTGAGAAGAGCAGAACCTGCTGTGACTGGTCCATGCCTAGGGTAGCCCACCTGAAAATGCCATGGTCAGAGCAGGCTGCAAAAGGAGAGCAGATTTTCCCAGCACTGGTGGGTAACACTGAAGTTAGATTCCCACAAACAGTCACAAACAGTGCTCCTGATTTCCCACACTGGTTTCAAGAAGCTACAACAAGAAATACACAGCCCCTTTTGTTGCATTTCAGTCTCTGGCTCCCAATCAGCAACTGGCTGAAAGAGTAAAGAGATAAGGGCAGTAAAGAGATAAGTTATTTAAACTCTAGTCCCTTTTCCAAAATGCTCTCCTGATCCCTCAAGGGTCAACCACATTGCCAGATTAATATCTGAGGCTATGAGAAAACCAGCTTTAACGCCATGACATTTTCATGTATATAAAACCTGATACGGCCCCAGGACTGAATACTGTCCCTTCTGGGCCTCAGTCTGGGGTAAATTTGGAGGTGGGGTGGAGACTAGGGAATTCAACATTTTGTGCTAAGAAAACAAATATTCCTCTGTCAAGATGACTTTTTCTATGGCGGCTTTTTGTAACTACTCAGTGTTTTGGAAGTTAGAGTAAATTCCAGGGAAGATGAATTAGAGAGCAGAGGGCAGGTGAGATGGTCAAAGGCACATGATAAATAAAACGTACTATATGACTCCACAGTTTATCACAGCTAGAGGATAATATGGCTGCTTGTTATATAGCAAAAGTCCTGCTTCTTCAGGTAGGGCTTGGATTCTTAACCAATGAAAGGTGGGCCCTGTACCAACGTCATCTGGACTTCCCCACTGTGCAAACACACATGTGCTTCATCCGTTTATAACACTCAGGATAGTAAAGCCTGATTGATATTCAGTTTGAGTATATGTACATCTCCGCTTTTGTTTCTGTAACTCATAGTTCTCAGTTCCTGCTCTCTCCCTGGGGTTCCTGGGAGACTAAGTGATTATTGGTGGCTTCTTAGGCTGGATAAACTCTGACTCCTGGGGGAATTGGATATATAACCATGGATGCACGTTGGTTCAGAGCCCTAAAATCAGCAGGTGTATATGCTGGGGGTTGAGCTATTGAATAAGGGGGTTTTAATTTTAACAAAAAAACGAAAAATGTTCCACGTAGTTTCTGCATATCAGAGCTGCACCATGGGTCAGATTAAGGTCATTCCACCTTTGATTTCCTGAAACCCCAGATTTCAGCTCCCTCTTCTAGGATGACCAAGGGTCTCTTGGCAGTGGAACAGATGCAGTTGTTCTGCATACGCACAGTTGGATGTGGAGTACCATCTGATGTGGATCCCTGCTCAGTACAAATTCTCTGTGTGGCAGTGTGAATAGTCCATATGGGAGCAGGGCACAAAGAGAACAGGGGATGGCTTGGGACTGCTGGTGCATGAATTCTCTCATCCTCTCTCCCAAAGGGGAGCAGCATGTAAGGCCAGGCAGAGATCGGACTGAAATAATCTCTGTGACCAGAGAAAGACCATCCCCTACTTCGCCAGTCACCTGCCAAGTGCCTGGTCCAGCTACTTTTTGGCCATACACAGGGCTTTGGATTAGACCTTCCATGTATACAGGTCTGTTAACATTGCTACAGGTATATTCTCCTATAATCTTGGCTTCCTTTGGCCAGTTCTGCCCTTGATCTTTACACAAATTTCCCTTTAACATCACTGGGAATTCAGGTGCATACTATGTAGTTGCCATTAGGAGGTCAGTAGCATAGATCCAAGAGCAGGATTCTGACCATAGTAAAGTAATTTTTGGTACAAAATATATTGATTATGGTGCATGTCCTGAACATTAATAACCTGCTCCACAAGTGTGCACAGCCTGAAAGGCAACAGAACCCGTGTGGTTTCACTGCAGGCGGAGGAGAAGGCAGGATAAGGAGAGTTCACATAGGGGTCTGTAACTACCTGGACCTCCACCTGTGAAATTTTTTTGTAGCTACTGTACAGCCTGTAACAGACCTGAAACTGGAGTAGTATGCACTGAGGAATTCAGCAGGCATTCTGCATCCTGGAGGAGAGGAGATTATAAGGAAAGCTGGCATTCTTCCATCTGTAAAGCCAGGTTGCCCTAGCACCACAAGTCCTCCAAGCACTGGATCGTCCTTCCTGTGTGCTACATCCATCTCCTATTGTAATATATTTTAAAACCTGTGTAAATTACCTAATAACTTTCCTACGCATAAACATTTCACAGTATCTTGGTTCCCTTTTAAGGATAGAAGCAAATTCTGTGTGTCCCATCAGCAAGCTGTTCATATCCCCCTTCTCATGGCACAATGATGGAGAGCTGAGATATAACGGACCTTAAACCTCTCACTGGCCCAGGACTGAATTCCGCCTCCTCTGGGCCACTTTATGGTGGGAGCGGGAATTAGACATTTGGGAGAAAGAAGGAAAAAATTAATTGTGGTGGTTTGATTGTTTTAAACAGATGTTTGAAGCTATTCAAAGGTTTTAAAATGCAAATATAGCAGGGAAGCTGAAGTAATGGGTTGAGTGCAGGCAAAGTTGCTGAAGGGTCGTAATTTATCACAAGACTGCCATTAATCACAATGCTTTGCAATTTATCACATTGATCTATAGTATATCATAGTGATATATCTAATCTCAAGAGAGGATGGTTCAATTAAAGGTGGTGTATTGTGGGTCGGGATTATTCATATGTTCTTTGGCTAGTCCTTTGTGTATAATGATTACACAACCCTGTGGAGGAGAGACTGCGTTTTGCCATGTTTGTACTGTGTACAATGCCCAACCCAACAGGGCACAGCAGGATCCCGATGGGGGTCTCTGAGCACTACTATAATACCAGTAATTCTGTAAATAGTAATACAATTCATGGAGGCTAGGTCCATCAATGGCTGTTAGCCAGATGGGCAGGGATTGCTGTTTGCCAGAATCTGGGAATGGGTGACTGGATGGATCACTTGATGCTTACCTGTTCTGTTCATACCCTCTGAACACCTGGCATTGGCCACTGTTGGAAGACAGGATGCTGGGCTAGATGGACCATGGCCGTTCTTATGTTCATAATCACTTTTAAGTATTTAAAGTTAAGCTCTGGCCTCCCATGCATCTGAGGGGATCAGCCAAGAGTGGAAAGGAGTCCCAAAGCCTTTTCCATGGGGAGCAAACACCCCTTGATGAGGCAATGAGGGAAGATTTCCACAAAAGGGATCCTCTCAAATTCCTTTCCTGTTGAGACACTTGTCATGTTGTGTTTCCTGGCACTCTCCCCCATCTCCTGGAGGGGATGATCAGGGTCAGTGTCTATAAGTAGGAGTGGTAGTATTCAGTGGTGTGTACATTTCTCCATCCACCCCTGAAAATACACCGAATTCATGACTTAGAACCCCTCCTCTGTTCCATGATGTGGACAAAAGTCCACTAGGGGCAAGTCTGAGGCACTCAAATTCATTTCACTTGCGCATAAGTCTGGCTTTGAATTCAGTTCCTGAGATATCACAGGCTATAATGTACTACCCTACTCTGCTAGTAGTCCTCTGTTTTTACTTTTAGAAAAACAGTAACTGTAGTATTGAAATTAGTTCACAGGCATTACACAGAGAGGAGAATGAATTTCTCCTGCATTCCATCATGTTTGCTCTCATCTAATGTATTCACCACACATATGCATAAATCCACAAAGAAGCTGTAGTCAGCTGAAAACAGAATAGTCTAAGTATTTGTTGTATATGCAAGATATAAAAGCATTCTAAGAAAGAAGGGGGGGAAGTGCAGAAGTGGGTAGCAGTAACCTCTACTGTAATAAGCTGCTTTGATTTCACACTGTCCTGCACAGGGGCAGCGTAGGGGGCAAGGAGGGAAGAATTGTTATAATGTCTGAGCAATTGCTTTGCATTACAGCTGAGTAAAGAACATCCCTCTTACAAAAAGAAATGCCCCCATAAAATCATATTAGGTTCAATTTTCTATTTTTGTAGACATTTAAGAGGAAATATGTAATGACTATAATTCCAAATCCTGCTCTCAGATTGGAGCAGCATGAATGGAAGTCCAAACCAGATTTGGTCCAGTATTATATGATTTCTGAAATTATTTCACTTTTTTCTCTTAAAACATTTAAACAATTTAAGTTCATGGGGGAAGAGGTGTCAGGCAGGAGGAGAAAAGTTTGCATTTGTGTGGAATTGAATGGGAGATGAGCAAACAAAATCTTGTGGTTTACTCAGATTATTTTTTAAAAAATAATTTACCTGTAAGAACAAAAAAAGTGTATTTTTCCAGTTCCATTTTTATTAGTTTTTTCATGCAAATATCCCCCTTAGCTAAATGTTGCCATGTGTTGATGTGATGGGTATCTGCCCCACACTGGCACTTAAGGGGTTAAAAACAGTCCAAGGGAGGCTGTGTGGGAGGCAGCCAATAGTAGAGAGGCTGGGAAGAACAACCAATCGATGGCCAGCAGGCCCATATGAAAGGAACTGCAGGGTAGAGCGGTCTCTGTTTGGAGTGTAAGGAGGGAAGGCTGAGTCTCTTGCAGGCTGAGAGGCCTGTGGCATCTGAGACAGTGTTACTGCTGGGAGTGAGTAGTAGCAGGCCTTGAGGATGGGCAGAGACAGTGCTAGGGCTGAGGGAAGTGGCTCAGGGAGACAACAGCAGGGAAAGAAGTTTAAGGTGCAGCAGGAGACTGTGATCCACAGGGTCCCTGAGCCGGAACCTGGAGTAGTGGGTGGGCCTGGGTCCCTTCCTCTCTCCCCCTCACTAGCCACCGGGGAAGTGGTGGAATAGGGGACTGCAGGTGCCACTGAAGAAGTGGTGGGATTGAGAAACTGCAGTGGCCGCTGGGAAAGTGGCTGGACTCCTGAGGAGCCAAACCTTCCCCAGAAGGGGGGAACACAGATTGTGGCTTAGCCAGAGGTCTAAGTCACGAAGAAGATGCTGTGGGTCCAAACAGCTATGGGAAGGGCCACAGGCAAACTGGGAGGAAAAGTGATGGTGTGCAAACTGTGGATGTGGGCATCCTCTTGAAGCTATTCCCCAGCAGCCAGCAGGAGGCACCATTCCAGTGGTGCAAATCCATCACAAGTGGTGGAAAATGCGGGCATTCGGTCGCCCCTGAGGGAAGGGGACTGAATGAGAGACTCAGAGACTGTTAAACCATTGCCCTGGATACAAGGGGAGTGGGAAAGGCTATAGAAGAGATACTGGTGCCCAAGGGGATAATGGAGAGACCATTGGCAGAGGTCTTTTTGGCAGAAGGTAGATGTACCTTCCCAGGCCTCAGAGTTGCCACCCCCTCTGAAAGGAGTTGATGAGCAACCAAGGGGGATCCAGGCCCTAATGAGGCAGATCCTGGAAAACCAGTGGCAACAGTGCAAGGCAGAGAGATACCTGCAGGAATATCTGGGGCAGTTGGCTGAAGATCGGCACCATTTTCTCAAGATCCTCCAGGCGGTGAGCAGAGGCCAGATGGCCTGGGATAAGAAGTGAGCCCCAGGGTCAAGAGGCCAGAAGCCTGGGAAGGGCAGTGTTATACCTGTGGGCTGAGAGGATGCTTTGAGAGAGAGTGCTCCTCTTGGGAAGAGAGGAAGTGTAGCCCCAAGGGAAAGAGGGCAGAAAATCTCCAAGGTCCCCACCCTGTGAAGAGAACAGGAAGTGGGGATGCTTGTTTCGCCTGCGAGGAACCAGGGCATGTGAAGAGGCAGTGCCCTCAGAGGCAGAATAGGAGCCCAGGGCAGGGCAGGATCCTGACTGGGGATGAGAAAAGGGATCTGACTCAGGAAAAGGACAAGGGATCTAGAAAAGACCGGAGGGAGGTGTTAGATATCCAGAGGGGGTGCACCAAGGTTGTGGAGAAAGCAAAAGGGGCTGAGGGGGTGAGAGATGAGAAAAGAGAGAGAAGGAAGAGACCCTTAGACATCGAGCTGAAGGATGTGAGAACTTATACAGACACCAAGTGAAGGGAGCTGGGAACTCAGACCCATGGAGAAGGGGTTCTGGGTGAACTGGCAGAGCAAGGTTCAGAGCTATGGGACAAAGTGAAAGCCATTGAGCTGGCCTTCTGAAGAGTGCAAGATGAGCCCGAGACAGAGAGAAATACAGGGACATGCGGGAGGAAAAGGTGGGTGACTTGAGGCAGGACAGAGATTCCCTGTGACTCAGCTGCGAAGGAAGCAGGGGAGGTAATACTCCTTCCCTGGGCAGTCGGTCTTGAGGGGGAGGATGTGTGATGGGGCATCTGCCCCACACTGGCGCTTAAGGGGTTAAAATCTTAGGGAGGCTGCATGGAAGGCAGCCAATAGGAGAGAGGCTGGGAGGAACAGCCAATCGAAGGCCAGCAGGCCCATATAAAAGGAGTTGCAGGAAAGATCAGAGCAGTCTCTGCCTGGAGCACAAGGAGGGAAGGCTGTGTCTCTCCCAGACTGAGAGGCTTGCAGCATCTTAGACAGTGTTACAGGTGGGAGTGGGGAGTAGCTGGCCTTGAGGATGGGCAGAGAAGTGGCCTAGGAAGACAGCAGCGTGGAAAGAAGTACAAGGAGTAGCAGAAGGCTGCTATCCACAGGATACCTGGTCTGGGACCCGGAGTAGTGGGCAGGCCTGGGTCCCTCTCCCCACCCTACTAGCCCCTAGGGAATAAGTGACTGCAGGCACCACCAAAGAAGTGGTGGGATTGAGAAACTGCAGTGGCCGCTGGGAAAGTGGCGGGACTCCTGAGAGACCAAAACTTCCCTGGAAGGGGGAACACTTATTGTGGCTTGGCCGGAGAGCTGAGTCATGAAGAAGACATTGTGGGTCTCAACAGCTGTGGGAAGGGCCACAGGTGGACTGGGAGGAAAAGGGTGTGCAAACAGCAAATGTCAGCTTGAAGCTAATCCTCAGACAACCAGCAGGAGGCGCCAGTCCAGTGGTGAGTGCTGCAAATCCATCACAATTGATAAACCAGATATAATCTGATTCACAAAAGAAAATACCTTAAATCTAACTAGCAAAATGTAGAGGGGTTTGCTGCTCCCTGCGGGAGGCCCCGCTGCCTTGGTGCACTGCTCTAAGAAGGTGCCCTGTTGGAAGGGAAGAACGGCAAGTCTGGACCTCCAGGGTTTGCCTAGAGAGGCCTCCCATGATGAGCCATAGGCAGAACTGGCATGAGTTGCTCCTCTGGCACCTAGAAGGGCCAGGGACAGGCACCAGTCAGAGCCCATCATGCCAAATAGAAAGGGCTGGCTGCTTCTAGTAGGGGCCACTTTTGGGTGAAGCCAGAACAATGAAGGATGATTGTCCCTGCCCTAACTATGTAACCTGCCCCAGTCAGTGTTTGCCTTGGACCTCTGTGCAGACGAATGTTTTTGTTCTGCACTTTGACACCCAGGTGGCTATTTCGAGTGCAGCATTAATTTGTGTTCTCTAAAACCTGAGGTGAGCCTGCTCCATGGGGTACTTGACATGTCCTCGTTCTCATTTACACTCAGTTACATTTATATTCACTTTCAGGCCCCTTTCCACTGCTAGAGCAGGGTATTGTGTAAATGAGAATCAGGCCCATGTAGTACAATGCAGTTCTTAGTGAAGAATATATGAATAGCATGAATTGAATTCTAAATTCAAGTAGCGTTTGAGGGTAACAGTATTGCCAACCTCAAAAAATAAAAAATCAGTAGTGAGACTCCTGTCAAGAGATCAAAAATAATCAATCAGACCCTAAAACCCCGTGATTGTCCCCCAAAATAAGATTACAAAAATCAAATCATGTTTTGTAGTCTGTTTTGGCTTTTTAACCAGGCTCTGTTCCTCGGCCAATGTGTGAGAGAGAATTTGAGGTTGAAAAGTCAACCTTTAATCCACACACAATACTTACCTCTCCTTGGCTGCTTAGATGGAGACTCTGCTTATCCTCTCCTTCACCCCTATGACAGGGGAAACTATGATCCATTTTCTGTTACTGTCTTGACCCAGTAACACCTTTCTGCCCCCTGTTGCTACCTGGGACCCAGAATCACCACTTCCTCAACTCCCCATTCCCCTGCCTCTTGCTGCCCTGGCACCTCCTCTCTGCTGCAGGGCTCAGGGGCAGGCCAGGTCTGTGTCCTCAGCCCTGAGGCTCTCCCCAGCCCTGAAAATCCTGGGATTGGAGGAGCTTTTCATGTCATCACAACAGCCCCTCCTGCAGACATCAAAATCCTGTGACTCGCGATCAGTTTGCGAGAATCGGCAACACTGTTCCCTAGATGCTCAGACAGGCGTCCCCTGACCTACCATCACCCCCATCAACCCTCCATCATCTTCTACCCCATCGCTATCCTCCTGCTCTCTGCAGCCCATTTCATTGCACTCCCTAAATCTATCTCCTGTCCCCCAAGGGTCCTGCTCACTCTCCTTCTCTCCATCAACCTTACACTGTGTCAGTGCTTCTCCTCAGTCTCTGTCCTCTCACCCCCTGAACCATAGAAGGCAGCCTGTGGGCATGAACTTCAATTCCACTGAGAACAGCGGGAGGTGACAAGCCAGCTTTATTAAGGGCAGCCTCACATCCACATGCAGACCGACTATAGGGAGGTGGCAGCTATCTTGTTGGCCTCAGCTCCGTTGACAGTACTAGGAGATGGTGGCCATTTTGAATAAGTGAATTCCTGAGTTGGCACCTCTCATCATGTTTGCATGAGACAGGTTTAAAAAAAAACACTCCAAAGTCATGATGAATCTCACTAGTTGGCAATATGGGGTTAATGTTCGCTATCAGCATGCCACTTGCATAGGGGAGGTATTAAAATCTTTAGCAGTTTTCAAAAGTTACATGGATTTAGGCAAGTTACATTAATAATTGTTGCTTTAATATTTGTATTGGGATAGCGCCTAGGGGCCTTTGTCAGAAATCAAGGCCCACTGTGCTGTAAACCCTGTACAATTCTCCCTCTCTCTCAAAAGACAATCCCTTGCTCCAAAGAGCTTATGGTCTTACGCATAGATCCTGTAAATGGATCCATGCCTATGCAAACCCCAATGGACTTCAGCCCTAAGTATTTGACAGGAGACAATGGGTGGATACAACATACACATGGGGGGAGCACAAGATACCAATGAGCTAAGCGTGATCAGTGTAATAAGCAGGTGTCATTCTTCAGCTACAGTGTATTTTCAAATGTTTAGCCTTCCTTTCACATTCCATCCTTATACAGCCTAATTAATGATTAAATCTTGAACAACAAAATGATTACACTTCTGTTCTGCATTTCTTCATCAAGAACTTACTACTTATTGACTTCTGGTGGTCAGTCTCAGAATCATAGCCTAGTTCCTTTGATGTAGCCTATTTCCATCAGAACCGTTGAGGCTATCTTTCCCTTTCTATGACTTTTGTGATGTTTGATCTCTCTTACAGCAAGGATTTAGCGATTGTTTGCATTTTGTATCTGTTGCTAATTCATTCTAGAAACCAGCTATTCTTCAACATTTTGTATGACTTTTTTAAAAAAATGATGATTTAGGTTCATTCACTTTGTACAGCATAACTGCAGATAGTTATTCTTAGGAGCAAATAGCTTTCTTGGTGTAAATATGCATTTGACTTTGGCCTCTGGAGGGGCCACACTGAGATTGCTTAATTAGGGTAAACTGGAAAGAATTGGGCAGGCAAACCCCCAAAACTGGTGGTTATTTCTAAAATTAGATTCACCAAGCCAGCAACAAATCAGCTTCTAATTACATCACTGGTTATCCAGAAGCCAGAAACACAGTTTCCCTTAAAGCCATCCAGCCCTCTGGCTTCCACCCAGACAGCCAAGTCAAAAATGATGAAGATTACTGAAAATCTTATAAATCCATATAAAAAAGTTCTACCAGTCCCAAAGGATCGGACATATTACCAATCAGGTCAATTAATATTTCAGATCTTACCCAAATACATGCTTACAGGTAATTCTTATTAACTGAACTAATATTTATTTTTTTAAAAAGAGAACGTATTGGTAAAAAGATCATTATACATACAGATGAGAGTAAAGTCCATAGGCCAGTTTCATAGTAGAGATGTTAAGCTGAGTTGCAAAAGTTCTTTCAAGATCAGTTTCACAGGTTATAGTCAAACAGTCCATGCGTAGAGTTTGCTCAAATTTTCCCATGAGAATTAGCAGTGTGTTCCTGGAGATCTTAATCTTGTGACTTGAACCCCCGCTGATGAAATCCAAGCATATCTAAGATAACAGAATCAGGATCCTAGAGTCTTTTTATAGATCCCTGGCAGGTTATTGATATCATCTTAACAGCAGGTGTTTCCTGGAGAGGATAATAAGTGATTACTCGTGGCATTGAAATATCACCTCCTATTTCCTATGCACATTGGTAACTAGCCATATTAGCATAAGGTAATTGGCTATCTCCAGCCATTTACAGATAGTTTAAAGAAAAATAAAAGACAGCAATATTACTACATTCAAGCTTCATCTAAGTGTCAATATTCCCTTTTGATCTCTGAATTAACAGAATATGGTGACAGACAGGAATTATTTGGTTACATCAATAAACACTAACAAGATTATAGGTAAATACAGACAGACATAGCCATTATTTACTCCCAATCTCTTAACAATATAAATCTAAACTTCAAAGTTCTAGTCTATATAACATGGCTTTGAGAGCTATTTACATTGAATGGCCCTAATTACCATTTATGTATCCTTTTTAATATGTCTCTAAAGGTTGATTGTCTGGTTTAGTGTCACAATGCCACTCCTACTTAAAGAAGTCATTTTTAGTTGGGTTTGTGGGGAATGAGGACCTGATATTTCAGTGGTCTGTGCACTCAGAACTCCAACTGAAGTCAACTGGAGCTGAAAGTGCTCAGCACTCAGGAAATCAGACCCTTAGTGTAGGATTGGTTTAAAAAAAATCTGTTCAAACTCCTTTTCAATGAAAAATTGGGGGGCTGACTTAATTACATTTTTCATTAAATGTGTGTGCTTTCCACAGAAATTTTTTTTAATGGAAAGAACAAAATGTTTTTGGTGAAAACTGAAATAGTTCAATTTAGAAATGTAACCAAGATGCCTCATGGCAGTAACAACTAACTTGCTTTATGTTCCCAGTGTCTTCTATAGTCCAGGCTCTCCTGTTACACTACATCTCCCATAATGCACCCTAGCCACAGACTCTTATGATGAGTCACTTCCCCTCTCTTACGGGAAAGACTGGTACATCATGGGAGATGTAATCCAACCCAGGAGAGGCGAATGCAAACTTGAGGTACCCAAACTATGACTCCCAGGAGGCAAAGTGGCTATATTTCCAAATTAAAATATTTCTATGGAAGAATTTTATATGAAAATTAATGTTTTATTTTTGTTGACATTTTCTGTAGGAAAAAAATCAGTTCTTGACCAGCTCTACCTTCATACCTTATTCTAAATACTTAATACAAGTCTACCAATTTTGCATGCTGGTATTTAATAAATGTGGGTTTGTTTCTCAGATATGATAAGAGAAAATGAAGGTCATTTTGCTGTGTCTGAGTTAATGAAGATGCACTGTGTAACTAGAATTATGAGCCACAGGAGGCTGTGTCGTGACTGTTTATTGTTAATGAAATAATGAAGTTGTTATATTTACACATTTGTGGCTACATTGCCATACACAAATTTTCACAAGCAACAAATGTTCAAAACATCCTATGAGTCCTACTCTTCTCAGCAAAACAACTTGAACAACTTAGTCTGAAAATCCAAAATAAAATAATGCAGACAAAACCCACCGAACTAACAAAACACATTGAAACCCCCCACCATTCAATCATTACATCTCAGTCCCTGTTCCTCACTTGTCCATTGTTTGTATAATTTGAATGCTCTTTATGCTAGTGACCTTGGCCCTGATTCTGAGATTGGGCAGTTTGGGGTACAGGGGCCTATGCAACAACTTTGTTGTCTGCTGGATTCCAGGACCCGCTGAGGGACATTTTGGTCCTTGGCATAAGTTACAGCAGCTCAAAGGCTGCTCTAGGCTGTGCTCACCTGCCCACAGCCCCAGGGGGCTGTAATGTCAGCTGAGACGAATCAGAGCACAGCCATGCCCCTTTTTCCTCAATTGAGCCCTGACATGCTCCTGTCTGAAAAGTACAGAATTCCTGTCTGTAAAACACCTCACACATGGGAGTACTGTCACTGAATTTTCCAAATACCATTGCAATCAATGGAATTTCTCATATGAGTAAGGCAAGCAGGATTTGTTCATAGTTTGGAATCCATATCTCTAACATATCCATCCATACCTCTTTATGAGATAATAGCATTTCCCTCCCTTACAGGGATCTCTGTGGGGGTAAATACATTAAAGACCATGGGGTATGTGGACACTACAGTGATCGGGGCCATATAAATACTTGGATATATAGAAAGAGGGTCACAATATCCCACATTTTGTCTGATGGCACCACCTAGATGGTTGGAAACCTTTTCTAACATTCTCTCCTTGCTGCAGTCATGTCATTTGTTTCAATTACTTTTTTCTTTTTTTTTTTTAACTTAACTCTTTACCCATATTTAAATGATTTGGTCCCAGATGTCTCTTCCACAGCATTTAGAAAGTAAAGGGAGAAAATGTAATTATTTATCAGTCCAAAAGACAGAACTTAATGAAGACCCAATCCTGTGGAGAATTAACCCTCATTCTCTGAGCCCAAAACTGGCTAGCACAGTGCCTAATCCTTCATCCAATTAAGTTTGTTAAAACTTCCATTGATTTCTCTGGGAGCAGCACTGGGCCCATAATTATCAAACTGCATAGACTATTTAGTTAAAGTAAAGGCAAATACGTTGGTGTAAAAATTAACATTCTGCAATAGAAATATATTGGCATTAGAGCTGAATCTGACCAAGGAGATCAGATCCTGATCCATACCTCCCAAAAGTATGTGGGTGTTTAGATCCAGGAATTTAAGTTTGGGTCCAACTGTTTGTATTATAGTACAGAGGTTAGGGCCCTATAGGCACTGTAAAAACACATCGTAAAAGATAGTCCCTGACTCAGAGTTAGCAGTCTACTAGACATGAAGGATCTTGAGATGGAGAGGATGCAGAGAGAGTGATTTGCCCAAGGTCTGCTAGCAGGTTAATATTAAAGCAGGGAATAGAACCTATGTGTCATGAGTCCTAGGCCAGGACACTAGCTACTGGACCATGCTAGTGCTGAACTTCTCCCATTGGAGTCAGTGGAAGTTTTGCCATTTAATTCTAGGGGACAGAAGTAGGCACTACGTACATGTAGAGAGACCCCACCTCTTGTGTTCCTAAGATTACCTTGTAAAGTTTGGAATTCCATTGATTTCAATAGAATGTCCATTTAAAATTGCAGCCAAAAAAAATCTGCAGATAAGGTGGAAACAAGACACAGTTCAGCAGCAAGAGGATTTAGCACTGTGCACAAAGGTGTAAAAAGAATTCAAACTGCATTAATTAGCTTTACAACAGCCTGGAATAGGTATAAAAATGTAATGCAATTACATTTAGTCTAATTTTGTAGAAATATTTTTGTCAGGTTCAGGGTGTTTATGATTCAGATAATTAACAGTGAGGATTTAATTATCCATATCACAGAAAAAAAAGAAATCTAGAATTTTTTATCAAAATACAAGCCCTACCTGATTTGAAATTAGAATGTTCTAAATGTAAGGAAGGCACTAGGTCTTCTAGGATAGAGAGTGTGGCTAATAACAGGAATTGGCAAGTGTTAAATTATCTTTCTGAAAAAGACTATATAATTTCACCAATTAAATAGTTTTATTTTTGTGGTTCTCAGTATATTCATATGTCTAAGGCTAGTGTTCAGATGGTCATCTTTTTTAGCTTATACCAAAATCAACACATCAGATGTGCCACAAGCCATGTAACAAGCAAATGTATCAAAATAAGTCATCATGCACGGGGCCAAATGTCTACTGGTATAAGCTCAGCTCCACATCTCCATTTTACACAGTGGAGTGGTGCCACTTCATATCAGCAGTGAATTTGTTCCACACTGTTACTATATATTCAAAGTAAAGTTTTAGGGCTAGATTTGTACCATATAATTAAATGGCAAAACACTTCAGCAGAGCCAGGGTATTTGGCTCTTAATGTTTGGCATGGTCATGGCAGTATGTTAGATTCCTTAAGTTTTGTCAAGCTAGTAATGGTGGTAGTGATTTGTTTCCAGCTTGGAAGGAATCACTACCGTGATTGAACATTTGAGTGAAAGGGCCTTTAATATGTTTTGCCTTTCCAACATAGTTGTCATCAAATAATTTCAACTGTCAGACCAGTACTGGAATTTAAATGTTTTAACATGGGACATTTACTATAACAAGCTTTCAGATGTTTAAAATAAAAGATTTTAATATTTTATTTCAATTACTAATAAAAAAATTCCTAAATTTATTTTTAGCATTTTATATTTTGAATATAATGAATGTATTCATGTTATTCAATATGTATTTAATAATTTTGATTTTTGAAGGCCTCTATCTACACAAGGAAAAGACATCTGATAATACAGGGCTCTTTAATTTAGCAGACAAAGGCATAACAAGATCCGTTGGCTGGAAGTTGAAATTAGCTAAGTTAAAACTGGAAATAAAATGCACATTTTAACAATAAGGATAATTAACTGTTGGAACAGATTACCAAATGATATGGCTAATTTCCATTATTTGGAGTCGTTAAAGTCAAGACTCTCTTTCTAAAGAATATACTCTAGATCAACCACAAATTGTTGGATTAGATGTAGGAATCACTGGCTGAAATGCTATGGTCTGTGTTACGCAGGAGGTCAGACTAGATGATCATAAGGGCCCCTTCTGCTTTTTAAAAGCTATTAATTATCAGCAAAAATTGTAAGTGATCTTCCATATGTCAAGGAAACTCTGATCTGGCTTCCACAGCAGAGCCAGAGGAAAATGCTAACTAAGGACTGATCTACACTAGAAATTTGTCAGCTTAACTAGGGGCTTGTTCACACTTACCCAGAAATTCAGCAGCAGTCGACAGGAGTTATGCAAACTACGCAGTCTCATTTGCGTAACTCCTGTCGACTGCTTCTTCGCGCTGTTCAATTTGTGCTGAGCCAATGGGAAAAGCATTCCCGTCGGCTCAACGCTACGCTGGTTGAGGAGATGGACTTATTAAGTTGATTCCCTCATCAATTGAGCGGGTCTCATTGACCGCTCAATCCATCATAAAAGATCGATCTAGCGGCGGTGGCGCCGCCAGTGTAAACATAGCCTATGTTGCTCAGGGATATGAAAAATCCACACCCCTGCATGGTGTGGTTAAACCAACCTAACCCCCAGTGGAGACAGGGCTAGACTGACAGAAGAATTCTTTGGTAGACCAAGCTACTACTTCTTGGGTAGATGGATTACCTACATCGATGGGAGAATCTCTCCTGTCAGAGTAGATAGCATTTACATTGAAGCACTACAGCAGCACAGCTGCAACGATCCCTAAAATCAACAAGTGCTTTCAACAGCAAGCTACTCAAAGGTGGTGATTTTAGATCAGTGTTTTCCTGTATCTCTTCTAATCCTCCTCGCGCCCCACAATGGATGCTGATTCACAAGAGTACTAGAAACGTCCTAGGGTTCTCAACTTTTTACATAAAGTGCACCACATTTTCATATAGAAATGATTTCCCATTCATGGTCACATCATGGGTCTGTGGCATCTTCAGCAATTCCATTCATGGAAAAGTAACATTTGGAAAATATTCCATATTTTTTAGCTTTTCATGAAGTTTAGTGGCTGGAAACATGGAGGAGAAATCAGCACTATGTGAGCATAACCTGCATGTTTGTACTACAACACTTGATATTGTTTTCTTTGAGTCTAAAGAGGTTAGAAAAGCAGGGGGGTGGGGGAGGAAACATGGATCTTTGTTGAATTCTCTTTGTTTCTGCGTGTGTAGAGAGCAAGGCAGGGCACTTAGTTAGAAGGGCCCAGAGACTTCTAGAGGAGGGGATGTATAGTAGTTGCTGGTTATGCTCAATCTCTATCTCTGAAGCTGTGCAGAGGGTTTCCATTAAGGGCAAAGCATATAGCAGGTTCCAGACGTCCGCCATCTGAGAGCTGGGTCACATGGGGAACTCAGTGGGGGAAAGGTTACAAATAAGGAGAGGGTTTTTTTAGCATATTGTTTCTTTTATTGAGAATAAAAGTCCAACTAGGGGAAGCTCTAACCCAGCCTGCCCCACCCATCCATCCACCTGAGTGGCATGGCAGCTCATCAGGGGTCCTGGCCTCTGCAGTCCAGCCCCCCTCCCTGCCATGTTACACAAGACATATTACATATTTATATAAATATAGCCCCCCTCTACAATCCAGCATGGGGCCCCCACACCGCTGGGGGTGGAGAGGAGGCTGGCACCCTTGGGAGGCTAACGAGGGAGTGGGGGCTGTGCCCTGGCAGAGAATGCTGCAGACGGGGAGGTAGCCCCAGCTGGTGCAGTTGGAGACAGCCCTGTGGACTCCATGTTTGAACAACATAGGATCAAGATGTGTTTGCTGTGAGAGCAGCATCCCAGAGTCTGTGCCATTTTGGATCCAGACTGCAGATTTCCTATTTTGCTAGAAGCTGAGGAGATGCCAACTATTGATTCCAGGCCTGGAATTTCTGCTGGCTGAGGATCTTTGGGCTGCTTTTGCTGATGAGATTGAGGGCTACCATTCTTCTCTCTGAGGAATGCAGGTGACACACACACACTGCATTTTTGATGCCACATTGCAGAACCGAGAAGTCATCCTTGTAAGAAGATTGGAGTGGGGGGAGAGTACTTATGTAACGGCAACAACGTGTGGAAATTTGTGTGAGGAACACCAAGGGAATTAGCGGGTAATAGTTATTTAAGAAAAAGTTTTCAAATGCTGGGCAGAGACAGAGGGTGTGGGTGTGTGACCTTAAGAAGTTGTGTTTCTCTCTCTGTTTGTGTTTAACTCTGTGTAATACTTTTCTTTTAAAGTCTTAAAAGACTGAGCTCTGGACTGTGCTTTAGCACAGAAGTAGGCTGAGGTGCAGGAAAGGTGGAGTGTGTTAGCATTGTACATAATGTTACCTCAGTAACCCCCAACCCATTGCAAGAGCAGACCACCAGCAAGTGCTTCATGGGCCACAGTATGGGACTCTCTACCGTAACCTATTTTTATGGGAATATCTGTTATTTACTAACTTCAATCAGATTTGAACTGCATTCACCACCGTTCCAGTTTCAGAAGCTATGCATAAAATGCCTTTGCAACCTTCCTTGTACCCACTCCTGCAAATCAAAACTGATGTGAGGGCAAAGATTTATATTTCATACAGGTGCTAACCAAGAGATGTGAGTGAAGTCTCAAACAATTTCAGATCACATTGAGCAATTCCTGTGTTGTCTAAAAGCCAGACATCAAAGCAAAAGTATGTATATTTAGTGTCGATAAGTGAAATAGAAAGGCAATATTTCAGGTTCCCCACAGATTTTCAAGCAGAACTTTGAAGAATGAGATATACACTGTCTAGTTACTCCCTTAAGGAATACTTCCTCAAAAAGACCATCCGTGTTAACATCAGTAACTTTTTTCCAGTGCAGTAGCTTTTCAGCTCTTCTACAGTAAATTTTCGTAGAATTTTAGGAATCTAAGTTATGCCTCCCCTTGAATGAAATAGCTCCTGCATTTTATGTGAAGCACATTTTAATAAAGCTGGAATGATGGGAAATAAAGGGAGAGGCTAAAAAAAGGAAACAAGTGGTGAATGAGGGGAATGAGTCATTGAACGCTAACAATATTGCAGCTAATATCACACCAAGTTTTAGGCACAGGGTACAATAAGATGAAATCAGCATTCAGAAGATCAGTCCTTCTAAGATATGGTGATTTCCATTAAAAAGTCAAAATTTTTGACAGAGTGGTATTTGAGATCACACAGGCTGTTTTCTATTCTAACTACGAGGGATAAACCACTGTGCAGTAACTGCTGGCAAATGTTGACGACTTAATAGCAACCACTGTGCTATCGGCTCTAGTATCCTTGAGGCAGCAGGGAGTCCCAGATGTCAATGAAATGCTTTTACTTAACAATTACATCAGCATAACAAATTAAACCAGATTCACGGTCTGACTCAGAAAGCATTTAAACCTAGTCTCTCTGCATGCCTCCTTCTACTCTACTCCTTACCTCTGAACTTCCTGTTCCAAGTTCTTCTTGCCCTCTAATTTCCTGTTAGATACATGTGGTGTCCACAAGATGGCACTGTGCCACATCAGCCAACACTGTGAAGCATCAGTTGCTGGTCCAGAAGCACAGTAATGTAGCAACTGCATGTCAATCATCGCCCAACATGATAAACCACCTGTGAGCAGCAGTTGAAAAGATTTCCAGAATTCCAGTCCTTCAGGTCACCTGAGTTTTCACTTTTAATGGTAGTTTAATTAGAGCCCAGTCATTAGAACCTCTGGCCCCTTTTCACACAAAGAACAATGCTATCCCTCTTTTCCTTCTTTCATATAAAATCTTAAAGCATTGAAATGAAAGATGTGAGGTGCCGTTCTTCATTTAGATCCTGATTTCAGTACTTAAGCACAGACTTGCGTGCTTTGCTGAATAGCGATAAACTTATGCACATGCTTAAAGGCTTTGTAGAACTGTGCCCTTAGTCATTGGTGGATCATAGTATCCAATGAATGGATCCAGTAAGCTTTCTGTTGGTGGATACTTCCTTTACTGTGACCAAACATTTCTCTCAAGATATGGGTGTATGTTTGCTTCCCATACATTTCATGGTGGCTGTGGCTTGATGCTCTGCTTCATATTGCTTGGTTATTCAGGAATTAATATCCCTCTGCATAATGGCATTTTTCCTCTTTGTTGTTGTTGTCTGGTAAGGTACAGAAATAGGTCCCAGTGTGGCCTTTTATTATACATTTTTGATATGGGTTTATGCTGCAAAATTTGGACCCAAATCCTGAACCCTCAAAAATGAGGGGCGTTTGGATCTAGGATTGCTTTGTGTTTTCATATGGCCTGTTACAAAAATAAGGGCAAGCTGCAAAATTCACAATTGGATTCAGTCTTGGATTCCAAAACCTTCCAAACCGTCAGGGTGTTCTATTGCACGGCTTTGCTTTATGCACAGTTCTAATACATACCCAGTGGATTCTACTTATGTGATGACTCTTCCATTGTTTGCCTAAACAGGGTGCTCTAGTCTATCACTTCTAATACGGTTATTTCCCTTCAGGCCTCTAATGCATTATGATCCCTTATCTAAACTCTGTCTGTTGGATTTCTTTTATGTATCAGTCTTGCTATCTACTAGCCAGTTCCTAAGGGATCTTACCAGCCTACAAATGGGGCCTCTGCAACTTGCAAATTAATTAGCTAATTTTAGGTCACTATTAAGTATTTTCTGTAGCTCAGTTAATCCTATCAATGTTTGTGTTATACATCAGTTTGCAGGAGAGGGAAGTTCTACTTGTTTCGCCAAGGGTCCCCTTCTCAAATGTCCTTATTGGATGGTATCCAGAATCATGATCGTAGCTACAATTGTGTTGAAATGCAGCTGACAGGGTTCTAGAGCATGGTGGATAAGAAATTTTTTCCCCTCTCTAAACTGTGTGTGAATATTGTGGTGTAGTTCCCCTAAGATACCAATCCCACACCCATTGAAGTCAATGGCAAAACTCCCTTTGATTTCAACAGAAGCTGGTTGGTGTAATAGGTGAGTGGTCTGAGAACCAAGCCAAGCAACAAACTTAACCACAGTGGTGAAGGAAAGTATACTAGTTACAATAGTGTTTATACATGGTTGTACCTATTAGCTACCCATTGTGGCCAAGGTCCAATACTAATGCCCTGTTCAAGGTCTCCATTATTTCCTTGCAGGGTGGAATGATTTAAATCACCAGTTGGAAAGCCTTGATTAAAATCACCAACTTCAGTCAACTTTTCTATTTGTACTTCAGTTATTTTCCAAAGAAAGGTGCATTTTTCATTGGTTGATGTATCCATTAAAACATGTAAAGGCTCTGTATATTTGTAAATCAACACTAGATTTGGTACATCTTTTTGCTAGCTGGCAGGGTACACTGTAACTATATACATTTATATAAACAATTATAATGCATATTTTCAAATTCTTATTAATTGTACATTTTAGTATGTTAGAAAATGGTGAGTGATATATTGCTTATTTATTAGATAGGTTAACCTTTTGCTCATGATTTGTGTCTAGCTGCATTATGATGGTAACTGGAATTTAATTAAACACAATGCAGCATATTAAATTAATTTTTATTAAACAAAACAACCTTAAATATTTTGGACACACAAACCTCTAATCGTAAAGTTTCACATTTACAATTAAATTTTAGTAAGTTTAGGCCTTAACATATTTTGTATTAAATTCCGATTTCATTTTAAACAGGTTTATTTTTAAAAGAAAAATTTGTAATAAATGACAAAATAAAAATCTTTTTTTTTTTTTTTTTTTTCCCAAAAGTATCATTGGGTGTTTATCCACCCTGCCTTGCAGTATTACTCCCAACTATTTCCAACATCTGACATTTGTACGTTATAGTATTGATCACAATTCTCCTGAATCTGATAAACCAATTGTAGGGCAGATCCTACTGACAACCTGAAGCAGGCAAGCTCTTCGTGTTGTGTCCCCTTCACCCCCGCCAGTGTATTTCTATTGTCAAAATACTACCATGTTTCCACATGGTGGTCACAGCCAAATAATAGTTGTTAATAGAATCACCATTTGGGATGGGAAAACTTGGTGGTGATTTGGATTTCACAAAACTTCTATAACTGTTTTTTAAGCTTTCAGTTTTTGTTAAATGTTTGCAAATTATGGTCCCCTTTATCGCAGGGCCCTTGGGGGGGGGCGGGGCTGGGGCTCAACAGCTGCATCTTGTGGCATGTTCAGACCGCCTTCCCAGATGAAAGGGTTAAGTTTTGGAGATCATGTGGTAGAACACTGTGACCCAGAGCCAGGCCTGCTGGAATATAAAGGGCAGGCTGAAGTCAGGGAAGGAAAGGGAGCGAAGAACCTTTAGCCTCTCCTTGACACCGAGGCAGAGAGCTTAGGGAGTGCAGCCCTGCAGGGAGCAGGGTAGAAGCAAGTCTTCTGGAGGCAAGCCTCAGCAGAAAGGAGCAGAAAGATTCTCCTTAACTTGCTGACAGAGGGCCTGTGGAGTGAGACCTGCAGGTAGTAGATAGGCTCCTGCAGGAGATATAATTTATATGTAACACTTAGGTGAAGCTGTTTTGTTTGGGGGGAAAAAATAAAGGGTTATCTTAAAGAAAGGGACTGAAATCCTGATGTTCTTGGGATTGGTTTTTAAATACACTGGCTGGGGAGTTGGCCCACTGCCTTATATCCTTAATTTTTTTTTAAACCCTGAATAAATGAGTATCTGCTATGCAAACAATAAATATTGTGTTTGAAATTGTCTTGCCCTGCATTTAGAACTAGCATGTCCTGTAAATACAGTATGAACATTCCAACACTTGTTTGGGCTAGAGACAGAGCACCAGCCTCCGATGTATTTGAAGAGTTTATATTTGATAAAACAAGTTCTCCCGTCCCTATTCGTCACATGCTTAAATAGAATATTGTGAATAGGATATAGATCTTGTAAGCTCTGTTGCTTTTCAGATAGAATCCTCCTCAGCATAGCAAAGCCCACACTGAGCTGAATTTTTATGGTACAAGTGAGAAGTACTGTTCCTCAAACTGACCCATAAAAATGACGACATATAAGGGTGCTCTATTTGTTTCCATCATAGTAGCTGAAGTTTGGAGAAATAGTCTTGTTGAGGTTTATAGATCAATCCTTTTGAGCGTAGGATTCTCCATGGAGAAGTGCTTTCACCTCTAATGGATAGATCTTCCCAAGTGCTCAGCAACCAGTGGCTCCCACTGAAATCTGGCCACTAGGCTTGATTCTAATAACACTTTCACCTATGTAAAGGAGGAGTAAGTCCACAGAAGTACATAGTTATGTTAGACCTGAAAGCAGTTTTCAGCCCAACTGAAATCCACAATAATTAACAGGTGTGCATAACAAAACCTCAAGGACAATGGCTAGTGTAAATGCCTGATAACTCGAAGACCAGATGCTCACTTAGTGATTCTGCCTTTCCATGAGAACAGCACATTCCATACACCCCTGCCCACCCCCCATGTGGTATACCCTCTTATCTGCAAAGATTCCACCTATTTCCCCCCCACCCCAAGGATAGTCAGAAATCCTGTTCTGTCTCTGTCTTTATCACCCCTGTTCTTACTGAGAAGAACAAGGTCTGTATTTGTAAGTAAATAGATTTAAAAAAAAAAGTAAATGAATTGTTTAAGTGAGGAAAAAAACCATATATAAGTGATCTTTGTAACACCAGGAAGTTGAAGCTGATTTGTCAGACTTCCCGATATCGTGAATAAACCTCTTCAGTCCCATCTGTGATGCCTGATTCTTAAGAAATAATCCTTTGTGCTTTACAGTTAACACCAGTGAAAGTGAAATTGCATTTGTCTCCTACATGAGGAACCATAAGAGCCGTATGTGTTCTGAAAGCTTATCTCTGACCATATATCTAGTGGTTTATATAGCATTGGAGTTAACTGTGTAGTTTGGAAGTGCCAAAAGTTGCTATGTTGAAGGCATTTTTTATGCACACATTTTAACTTTCTCTGTTAAAGTCTTCTGGCTCCCACCATTTGGTCCTAAACCCAAAACAGCCACTGCTGCCAATGGCCACTGTAGCAAATGTTCCACCCATATAAATCATGTCATATATCTTACTGACTTCTTGGATGTCTGACAATCCTTCCAACCTATTACAAGTGTGTAATAACAGAACAGACTTAACAAAATTGGAAGAAGTGAAAAATAGCAGGCCATTTTCGTGCAGCTCCCAGCTACTTACCTTGTCATGCACGAGTCAAGAAAAGTCAATTCCTGCTCCAATGGAGCTAAGTATCTCTTTGAGCTATATAAAATTTGCCTTACAATGACATTTGAAAAGATCAATGCATGACCGATATCCTTAGCCAATGTCAGGAAAGGTAGTAGCCTGAATCTTGGCAATCTCTTGGAACAAAATGGATACAGGTCAAGGCATAAGAAAGTGTTCATCAATAAAGAGTATTTTCAAATTGTCTTGGAAGATGATACAGGTGGTCATCTCTCATGTCAACAGTTATACCTATTTCTTCAAATTCACTGAGTAGCCTCCTGGCTCTGTGATGGCCAATTAAAAAAAATTGCTCATGCATTTCTGTGGGGGAAGTAGACAGTGTTTTGCAATCTTAGGAATCATAAACCTTTGGTGACAGGCTGTTGTCTCATTTCTGAAACCTTCCAACCCAACCTGCAAGAGGGTTGGGGGGAAGCCATGGAGCAGAACTTGTCACAAAGACAGGAATTTCAGTTTTGTAAAGGAATTTTTTCTTGTCCCAACATTCCCACTCCCATTATTCTGTACAGCATTGGAAAACATATATACTGTAATGATAAAAGAGTGTGTAGGATCTGCTGCTGCATCGATTGGAGTAGGATCCATGCCCAAAGTGGAAAAGCAGCAGTGTAGTAATGCTAGCCAAATGGACCAGGAATATCTGTGCTGAAGGTGAGGGAGAAACCTGAGTGGTATCGGAACTGAAACCAAGCATTTTGCCAACAATCTAAATTTCAAACTAAACTCTTTTAATCAAAGTAATTGCTATATCAATGCCAAAGACACATAAATTAGACATTAAATAACAGTAAGCAGACAAAACCAATAAGCTGCATTATGAAAGATTGGGAGTGGGAGAAAGAGTGCTGCCAGACTTAAATACACAGTAAGTGATTCTGTTGGTGTATAAAATAATTCAGGAGTACCTACCATGAAGCACATAACAAATTCTCTGTCTTCATGCATAATTAAAACATCTGAGGGTAAAATACTCAGATGCAATAGACCAAGCCTGATAAAAATAAAAAATGAAGTAAAGAAAGCAGGAGGCAAGATTTTGGGGAGCGCAAAAAAGAATTTTCAGTCAAGATGAACAACATACTTCAGCTATAAGCACTACCACATAAAGGCAACTGAACAGACAAAATCAACAAATCAGGGATGAGATGTTTGTAGAACTTCCTGTATGATCAGAGCAGACAGGCAGGGTTAAGTTCTAGCACCATGTGCTGTTCCCAACCATAAGAAACTTACCCAGGTTCCACCATGCTCTCTCTCTCTCTCTATTTTTTTTTTTTTTTTTGGTAGGGTTATTCACTACAGTGGGTAGGCTTCTGTCACTGTTACAGAATAATTTGATTTTTTGCGTGTCTGTTTCTGTGGGCACTCTGAAATGTGAATATCCCAAATCTTAGGAATGAAGCTTCTCTCTGAGTGTCTTTCAACCAACAATCCAGTTGGGTGGATAGTCACTTGTTAACTGGCTTGGTAGCTGAAAGAAACAAAATAGTTTGTAACCTGCCCTATGAGATTGTGGGTCTAGCTCTCCCTGCTCTTAGCTGGTCCACATTAGTAGTTACAAACAGAGGCTAAATCAAGGGGCAAATATAGATACATGCAGTTCCTCCTTCTCTGCTAAAAGAAGGAGCTTTGCCTCCTGTGCCTGACTTGAATAGCAGTGTTTCCCCCTCCTCCTCGGCTTCCCCTTTCCAGTTGCAATCTACTTTAACCACTGGTTACAATTCTCTCTTTTTCTCAGAGTCTCTTCCTTCCCTGTGGATTTCATGCATTCTGTTATTCCTGCAATCAGTATTTATCTGTCAGCACCAGAAGGAGCAGCAGAGCCCTGCACAGTGAAATTGATGGGATCCTAGTCAGTTCCATTTTGCTTCTCCTAGGCAGACTACTTCCCTGAGTAGGTTGTACCAGCTTCATCCTGCTGCTGTTCCTGACAGGGTCGCTTAGCAAATTACACAGGTAGGGGTGGAGGGAGCGAGAGCAGGAGCTGTTCTTCAACAGGGAATTTTAAAAATGTCAGGGGGTCTCTCAGGAACGTGCAGATCCCGCTCCAAATTCAACCCCGTGGTCACTGGTGATTGTTGGTGGATGAAGAGTTGATGCCTGTTTCAGAAGCAGGACACTGTACCTTTAAAAAGTGTGACTTTTACGGGACGCCCGTAGTTTACATTTGAGCAGGTCAGTCAGCCTGCTAATGAGGACCCAGCTGGATTGTAGCGATTTCCTCTAGTCTAGTGAGGAGCAGGGATGGCTAGCTCCGGCAGGAGTCTCCTGCAGCCGTCCTCCAGAGGAAAGCGGTTATAGCATGAGGGTCCCCTGGCCAAGAAAAGAAAACGGGAGGGGGAAGGGGGGTCAATGAAAAAAGCGAGGAGAGATTGGTAGGTGGACCAAGGAGTAGGAGCAAGGAGCATGGCCGATGTTTGGATTTATGAAATAGAGACAGTATCTGCCCCTCTCCTTGTATTCCCCAAATTGTACCCCCCTCCACCCCCGTGGGTGTGTTACTCTAAGTGCCGCTCTTGCTGCCTGTATCAGGCTTGAACCTCCCACAGTATATTGCTCTCGAGCCTTGACATTTCTGGGAAGCCCTTTAGATGATCACCCAACGTTCATCCGACGCGGCGTTCACCAGCCTCATGCTGCTACGCTCAGCTGCTGCTGCTGAGTTTTCTGCTCTTGCACAACCTCCAAAGGGCCTGTCTGCAGGAGCGTTGGAGGAGATTAATTTGCTTAGTAAAGGCGGCATCAAAACACAACGCCTCTACGCCCCGTGAGGAGTCCCTCGCCCCTCTCTGCCAGCGACTCCTTTGCCCTGCCACTAGCACCTGGAAGAGAGCTGCCGGGGGAGGGCCTCGCAGCTCTCTGGACTGCAGATGAACCCTGCCCGTCTCGCTCCGCCTGTGCCTCAGCCCGGGAACAAAGCGGGTTTCTGGGGGACGGGGGGCAGCCGGAGGAGGCAGGCACGAGAGCGGGGTGGGTGTGTCCCGGCAGGCGGGGGCAGCGGGGCCGAGCAGAGGCAGAGCCGCCGCAGGCAGAGGGCGGGGAGGGGTGTGGCTGAAGAGGCCCCGGCGGGAGGCTGGGTGCGTGCAGGCGGCCGGGGCTGCCGGCTCCCGGCGGGGAGGGGGACACGCTGGGAATGCAGCAGCCGGGAGCCCTGCAGGAGAGACAGGGCGGGAGGTGGCTGCAGGCAGCGGGGCTGGAGCAGCAGCCGGGAGCCTCGGGGGAGGGCTCGGTCGGAGGAGGGGCCGGGGTGGCCCCGCAGCCGCCGCCGAGCGGAGTCTAGGCAGGAAGGGGGTTTGCGGGCGGGCGGCCGCGGCAGGCCAGCGCAGCGCCGCCATGGCAACGCGCCGCGCGTCCCCCGGCGGCGTCAGGCTGTGCCGTCCCCACCCTGGCCGCGGCCGCCGGGCCCCGCCATTGCCTGCCTGCCTGGCCGCGGCCGCGGAAGAGTTAACGCTGGGGAGGGGCGGCTCCGGCTCGCGAGCCAGACGGCGCGGTTCCTGTTTGCGCTGAAGCCGCGCGCGCGCGCCCCCCCCGCCCCGGGAGGGGAGCCGAGGGGGGGGGGGCGGTGATGCTCCGCCCCCCCCACGTATCTGTGCCCCCCCCACCGCAGCTGGGTCTGAATGCGCTGGACCTTGAAGCAAGTGGCACTTCCCCGGTGTGGGCAGCCCGGCCTCGCCGCCCCCCCCCCCTCCTCGCCCCGCCACCTTCCCTCCCCTCCCCGGCACGACCGAGTATCGTTCAGCGCCCGCTCCTGAGACAAATCACACAGGCGCCTCCCGCCAGCAGCCCGCTGTGTGCGTGCGTGTGTGAGCGAGAGAGCGGGCGAGCGAGCGAGCGAGAGCGGGGATGGCTGGGGCCGGTGCGTGGCTCTGTTTACCCGGCCGGCAGCGCTGGCAGGACGGGAGCTGAAGCTGGGTGTTGACGGAGGATCCCCTCCCCGCCCCGCCCGGCTCCTTCTGCAGAAGGTCCCTCGTTTGCTTGTACAGCAGGGGGAGGGGGACTGTCAATAGGAGTCGACAGCGGTGGAAAGACACCAGCCCCCCTCCACACCCCCCTCCCCAAAAAAAAGCCACCGCAAGGGCAAGGCAGCGCTTCGCCCAAGTGCCGGCGCCGCTGGATGAAGTAACTCCAGGGGAGCCGCGCGCGCGCGCACCCCCCGTGCAAACATGAAGGAAAAGGCAATGATAAAAACGGCTAAAATGCAAGGAAACATGATGGTAAGTGGCCGCCGCCGCCGCCTCCTCCAGCGACCGTAAGTAACGGCGGGGCTCCTTCCTCGGGGGTGCGGTCAGGCTCCCCCCACCCCACCCCCTGCAGTGGGAGCATGCCGGGCGCCCCCCCCTTCGCTTTGCCGGGAGATCGCTCCTCGCCGGCCGGGTTTTGCTGAGGCAGCGGCTGCCCGGTGTGTCCGGCTCCTTTGTCGTGTCCTTGTTACGCTGTGTGTGTGTGTAAGTGTGTGTGTGGGGTGGGGGGGGGATCGACTCGAACCGGGGGGTTTGGCGGGAGTCTCGCCCACCCCGCACGCAGGCAGGCGGTGGCTCTGCACTTGGCCGGGAGCTGCTGCCCGGACCCTTGCGGGAGAGGCCAGGCTCCGGCCGGCTGCTCGCCAGAAGCCAGCGGTGCCCCCCCGCCCCCGGATTACAAAATGTCTGGAGAAGGCGGCGTGGGGGGTGAGGCGATTCTGGGGCGGGTAGCTGGCGAGCCGGAGCGGATCGCAGCGCTGCCAACTTTGGTAACTTGAGGACCGTGGCGGGGGGGGGTTTCCTCCTCCCGCTCGGCCTCCTGCACGGAACCGTGGGCCGCGGGGGTCTCGCTGGACGTTTCCGTCTCCCATCCCGGGCTGCCGCCCGGTCCAGCCAAAGGAGCAGGGGGGAAACCCCCCAGCAAAGGCTGATGATCTCCCGGAGGACGCGCCGGTTGCCATCTTGTGCTGCTGCTGGAGGGATGTTTGGTCTGCTGCCTTGAGGTGTTTGGGTTTTTGCTTGGATGGGGTCGTTCCCCCTGCACCCCCCCCCCCCCACACCGCCCTTGGCTTGCACGAGCTGGGGGTGCTGGCTGAGCTCGCGGGGATGCCGGGGGCAGTGCGAGTGGATCGCAGCTGTGTCGTGGCGGGCTCTGTGCTGAGCGAGGGATGCCGTGGGACGTGATGTCTTTATCGAGGACTTGGCTTTCAAAGACAACTTCGTGTAAATAACCCTGGCGCCTTTGAAAGACACTTGTTGATGGGTTTTTTAAAGCAATGAAAGCATGTGAGATTTGTATTCTGCCTGCCCGCTTCTTAGGGAAAGGCTGGCGTTGAAGGTAACCGAGGCAGCCCGCATTTCCCCCATCCCGAAATGAGTACGGGGCGGCTCGGGTCTTCTAAATTCCGTGGTAAAATCATTCACTTTCCGTACTTTTAGGACAATCCCATTTCTGTTTTCTGGCATTAGTTTTAACGGGAAGGTGCAGTGCTATGTGACCTGTGAATTCAACTAAGGGAACTGAACAGGAACTTCTACAAACATTTCCCCACCAGGATACTACATGAAATGTGATTGCAGCGTGTTCTTTTTTATTATGCCTGTAAAAATACTTCGTGCTGGGTGGGGTTCTCCAGCATGGGGGAATCTGATTTTTAAACTACTGTTGTAAAGGTCATTATAGCCCTTGACTACACTGATATCTACCACTAAAAGAATAATTAACCCCCTAAGATGATGCTTTCTATTAAAGGACGGCGTTAACTTAATTTACATACACAGTGTCACAGAATTAATAAAAACCTATAACATATTATCCTTTGATGGTCTCTGAAGCCAGGAAATAATTGGAGGGAAGGGATCCCATTACTATCACTTATTCAAACTGCTGTATCTTCTAGTGTTGTGTCTCTGTGTGACAAAATGGATCCATAAGCCCTTCTGTGCTATACATGCAAGGGCTAGAGTGCCTGCTTTAAAAACAAAATAATACCGTAGAAGCTGTCCGCCCAGCCAGATCCGGCTGCGATAGAAATCAACGGAAGTTTGGCCATTGATTTACCGGTTAGCAAGATTAGCCCGTTTTGCTAATTCGCAGCCATAACATCCTATCGGCCACTCATCGATCTGTCCCTCAAACCGAGAGTCAAGTTTTATCTTGGTTTTGAAACATCATATTTTCAAAGTGAATTTTGACGCGTACTCTGAGAGCGTAAATGTTAAACTGATATGTTCCATTTTCCCTAACTTTGGAGGTTGATTTAGTTGGGGAGAGCTTGCTTCTGTGATCATTTGGCCATAGGAACCTATCATTTGGATTGTGGTAATTGAGCATGCAGTTCATATTTAAAGTCAAGAAAATACTGAACAGCTCTTACCTTTCCTCACAGTAATAATTACTGGACCCAGCTGAAGTCTAGGGCAAAACTCCCACTGACTTTAATGGAAACTCCAGCAACTTCAAACTGGTGCATTTCTTACCTGAACACACTTTCTAAAAAACCGTTATTTGTCATTTTTTTTCATTTGACCCATTTTAGTCTTTGGTCATTCATATTAAAGCCAAGTATTTTAAATGTCCTTGCTTAGATAATGTACGTGGCAATATACTTTCTTTAAAAAAAACCTGCATGTCTTGCGTGTGTGTGTTGTATGAAGTGACTGATTGTATGACAGTATGCATTATTTTAATTACCTGGCACAATTTGAAAGGTTACTAAAAATTCAAAGCTCACCATGGTTTGTACTTTTTTTTTTTTTGACAGTTTTACTGTTGCTCAGGATCTTGACAAGCAACTAAGTACATATTGATTTTCTTCTCTTTAAAAATCTCTTAAAATGAGACATTTTCTTCTTAAAATGATGTGACTGTGTGAGAATTTTGGCCTCTTGCCTCACAATGCACCCTAGAAGTGTGGTGATAGCTCATGGAGTCATTACACTCTGTCTTTATTACTTAATTAGACCAGTCAAAAGAGAAGTCATTCTTGTGAGAGTAAGATAAATTTTTGTATCCCTGTGGCAGTCTTTCACTATATCTTTTTTTTTTTTTTTAAAGTAACCTGAACAAGTGTCTATTTTTATTTTACTGAATCCTTTCCAATACATCATTTGAGCTGAGGGACTATCCTATATGGAAGCACAGTTCACAGCTTTTATAATGGACCGTCTCTTCTTTTCATGGAAATGCTTTGGCAAATGGTCAGTGGTTTCCTTTTATAAACTAAGTCAGGTTCCACGAACTTGTATGAATGTTTTTTCAAATTATTATGTGGTAATAGGACTTGAATGATATATATTGGGCAAACTCTTTGCTCCTGTCCATACCTTATATACAATTATTACTTAATTTTAATTAGAACTTTATTCCCCTCCATCCCCCTTCAATTTGAGCCAAGTCCAGCAAATGAGTAAGATTCCCTCAAGAATGTGCGCTTTATAAATCAATGGCTTCCTGGCTTTGCAGCGGCTGTCTCCTCACACATGCTGGTTTTCTTATATATTTAGAACAAAAACAATACATAACTGTGTATTTTAGAAAAGGATCTTCAAGGCAGTGAGACCATTGGACCAAAGTCCCCCTTTTACACCTGTGCAAACTCATTGGGCTAAATGCATGGCAGGCACAGTTGCGCTGAAGTCAGTGGAGTTGCATCCACATTTGTCAGCTGTGAACCTGACACTTGAGTTCAGTGAGAGAATGGCTTTCATAAAGTTGTGCATGAGTAACAGAGAGCAGAACTATATGTAGTAGACAGTTTTATGACTGTGTTTTGTCTATACAATTTATTATTCAAAGGAGCAGTGAGAGGAACATGCACATCAATAGAGCCAATTGTGTCTCTGTTAGCAACAGAGTGGTGCTGCTCTCCATGGCTTGTTCTGAATTTCAGCATCTGGCTACAGCACTGTCTGTATTTAGACAGTATCTAGACATATCTTAGGCTGATGGATCACTTTTCCATTTTACAATTATGAAAACTGTGTGTGTATATATATGTATACACACACACACACACATATATATGTATGTATATAGGGACTTGTGTATGTAGTATGCTAATAATTTGTTGGATGGCTACGGAGGTTAGGAGAGGGACATATGGAGCCTTTCACATCTAGACTGAGTTAAAATCCAGGCCACATTATCCAGGCCAAAAATTGTTGCTAGTAGGAGGTGAATGTCGAATAAGATTAGTGGCAAGTGTTCATAACACAAGAACTCAGTTGGCATCCTTGAACAGATGCCTCAGAGAGCCCAAGGATTGGAAGGATATTGAGATTGAGCTACTGTCTCATCATCACCAGAGGACCATCTGTGTCAGAGTGGAGACATGTTGGTACAACAAAATTGAGAAGCTTGTTTTGCCACTGCCCTTTCTGTTGTTCCATCTCTGGTCTTGTCAGTCTGCTGGCTGTCATCATGAGTGGTAAATTCATATTAAAAAATAAATAAAAGACATCAATGCTCTGTTGTAATTTCCCTTATTCACTATATTTTATTCACAGGTTTATTGCTTGGAGATATAAATCACATCAGGCTGAAACTTGCCAAAATGAGTCTCAGCCAGAGTACCAGTTGTTTTTGCACTGATTCGATGTAATCAGCCCAGGTGTCAACTGAGTTATCTGGAAATCCACACATTCAAATACATTGTGAAGTCACCCCCTCTTGACTTTCCCCGCACCCTGGCTTCCTCTTCCTTGAGCCCCATATGGCCCATTTCTTTACAGCATGCAATACTTAGATCACACATCCAATTCATAGTTTGTATGCTATTGGGAGGACTGCTCTCTTGGCTGACACACCAGTGATTGAAGCTGGGATCTCTACAGCAGAAAGTATGAGTCTCTACAGCTCGAGTAATAGAGCCATGCTCCATGTCTGGGGGCTGTACCACACTCACATCGTCTGTGGATCAGAGATAGAGAAGAATATGTAACACACCCTGACCAGTGGATTACACTATGATGTTGTCTGCCCCAGACTCTGCAGGGCCCTAGGAAGGCCAAAATATTGAAATTTCTGGCACCAAGGCCTAGCAGAAAAGCCCCAAGACCTGCTGGGTCTGTTCTGTTACCATCTTACATGTAAGTGGAAATCAGCATCTTGATACACCTAAGATAGGATAGGAGAGGAAATCTCCATGAGGACCGCTAATGGAAATTACCCACATCATTCTGCAGTGGGACAGGTTCTGCTTCCCTGAAGAGCACATGGGCCTTTCCCATAAACTCTGCAGATCCTCCAGCCCTCTGCTTCTCTAACCCCCAGTCCCAATCCAGTCACCCCTTCAGGCCCCTTCAGCTCTCCACCTGCCCCACAATCTGCCTGCCCCAACCCTGTTTCAAGCCCCCACAAGCCCTCCCTCAGCATCCTCCACCTCCAGTTCCCTCTAGCTCCACTCCGACCCTCCCACATTCCCCTTATCCCCCCAGCTCTGCTCCAGCCCCACCCCCCTCCCGAGCTCTGGTCCAACGTCCTTCCCCCACCTTCATCAGTTCAGCTCCAGCCCTCTAGATTCCCCCCAGTTCTGCTCCAACCTCCTTCCCCCAACCTTCCCCAGTTTCCCCATTCCTCTGCCCATCCAAAGTTACTAGTACTTTTTCTTTGTGCTCCATCTATGGGGGAGCTGCATTTCCTGTCTGTGCCCCTCTGCATTTCCTGGTGCTGCAATTCCTACTTGCTTTCTCCAAGTGTCCTTGCCAGCTGCACATGCTCTGGGCCTGGGGTTGCCTTGGGTGTTCCTCTTTCTAGCCACCTCTTACTTCATGGGCCCAGCAGGCCACACTCTACACTGGAGGCCCATCTGGTTGGGCCTTGATAACCTTGAGGGCCCTGGTGAGATTGCACCACTTGCACAATGGTAATTATTCCACTGGACAGAGGGATAGGAATTTATATCATGGTACTTTCTATCAGAACCCGGCTCCAGGCTCCTTCTGTCATATTAACCTTATGTTTGCAAGTGTCTAATAAACCAGAGCACTTCTCTATCCTGCTAGCTAGAAAGAAGAAGCATTTTCTCTGCTCATTTCCCCCTCATCCTTTGAGTCTGCTGATTGTTCGGGGTTGCCTGCCCCTCCCCGAGTCTCCCTCTTTGGGGGGTCTTCCTTTTCTGAAAATAGCTCCAATGCCTGCCTCTGCTCCACAAAGATTTCCTAAGCAGCATCAGAAGGGAAAAATCACATGATTCCTATTGATTTTTACTACTAAGCACAGATTTCTGAGTAGAGCTGTGACAGTGACCAGATCTTGTCAATTTCACTCTGCTTTTGCTCCTTAAATCTCTGAACAGCAGAGGCCCTGGAACTGTGTGTCTGCCTCAAGAGTCAGGCAGACAACACCACAATGCTCTACATTTGGAAGGTTACTGTCACTAATAAAAGTCTAGAGATTTTATTTAAAAAAAATCTAAAGCCTAATTTGTGCAGAAAGTGACAGCTTAGCCCTTCTCTCCCTGTACTTTGGCCTGGGAAAGTTCCCTAGTCTCACTGATGAATTAATTTTTCAAGTCCTTTGATGATATGGCATGTTGTTCTTTGTTGCCTTGCACCCTGTGTTGTCACTCACATCTGTGCAAAATGAGGCTCCAATGGTATTGTTCTGACTGGTTAGACTTTTACGCTCACTTTGTACTGGTATAAGTCACTACACAGGATGGGAATGGAGAATCAGGTGCATGGTAGCCACAGAGCAAACATCAAGTTGGGAGAAAATTTCTAATAGTAAAGAGCTCCTTAATCTAGCAGAGAAAGGCATAGCAAGTTCCAATGGCTGGAAGCTGAAACTAGGCAAATTCAAACTAGAAATATGGCACACAAATTTTAACCATGAGGGTAGTTAGCTATTGGAACAGCTTACCTAAGAACATGATGGATTCTCCATCGTCTGAAGTCCTTAAAACAAAGTTGGATTTTTTTGTAAAAGATATGCTCTAGCACAGCCAGAAGTTTTGGTCTTGATGCAAGATTCACTTGGGGAAATTCTATTGCCTGTATATACAGGAAGGCAGACTTGTTGATTGTAATGGTCTCTTCTGGCTTTAAAATCTATTAATGTAAGTGGTTTGATACCGTCCGCAGCACAGTACATATGTAAATACGTTCAGTTTTCTGGGATTCTGGTGTGTGTGCTTGTCTGTGTATTATCTATATATTAGGCAGCTACGCTGTGGCTCACATGAGATTAACAAGGAAATCCCATTTATTAAATTGTTTTATGTATGGTAAAACTTGTATAATCCACTAATACACAGCTCTGTCATTTAGAAAGTGAGGCCTTCCTCACTATGGAGTGCCAGATATAAGACTCACATGGTGTTCTCTCCAAAAGGAAGGTGATGTCTGGAAGTGAAATTTTAAACTCTATCAAGCTTGCAGAACAGGGGCACTGATGCTGATATTGTTTCTGCAGCAACGATCTTGGGTGGTTTTATGGAATACCATTTTGGGTGTATCTACACTACTTTGAGGAAAGCTTGCAGGGACAGTCATTGCATGAAATGTCTGGATGTCTTGCTTGCCCTGGCAATGGTTTAGCAAGTCCCCACTGAAACACTACTTTTGGGAGAACTATTTTGGTGCATCCCTGGTTGTATCAGTGCAGTTCTGGGAATTTCTGGAGCAACTATTTCATTAATGCTGTTGTGTGGGATCTACAGACAAATTCCAAATGCTAGGCACTGCATTGTGGGAACTGCATATACGCTTAGAGGGTTAGGGTGACCAGATAGCAAGTGTGAAAAATCAGGATGGGGGTGGAAGATAATAGATGACTATATAAAACAAAGCCCCGACTAGCAGGACTGTTCCTATAAATCATGGTATCTAGTCACCTTATATAGGGTCCTCACTGCTGTACTATTTGAGGGTGGGGTGGAGTTAAAAGAACTGAATGAGCTGGCAAATTTGCAGCATTTGTGCCTTTTTGGCCAGTGGGAGAAACCACTGCAGATGGCATGAGCTCAGCTGGATCTGAGTTACAACCAATGGTTGTAAAACACTTAGGATTGCTGTTGTGTATGTCTGCAAGGCATTGTACAGGAACTGAAAACCCAAAGCTTTCCCACTAAAGTATAGAGGATATCAGTTTGGTTTTTTACCTAGTGTAGATAAGGCCTCCTCGGTGATGTGGCCTATTGTTTTCAGGGTGGTTTGGTTTTTTTCCAGATGAAAATATCCTCCTAAACCTGTTACAGAACAGGTGAATGTGAAGTGCACCCTAGTGTTTGATCAAATCTCTGTGAGTGAGTCTGTAATGCGAGAAGTAAGCAGTGTGTGTATTTTCAGTGGGTGCAGATGGTGCAGAAATGGAAAACAGAAGGCTTACCTTCAGATGCAGTAAAATCATCTGCACTCATGGCTGCTGTATGCCCAAGGTGCAACAGACTGCATGTGTGGTAAGCAAAGTGGTCAGCTCTAGTGTGAGACATCCATTAGGTTGAGTTAGAATCTTTTGCCTGGCAAGGCCTTCTATCAGCTCAGGCGTGCATACAGACACTATGTAAGTTTATTGTGCATGAATTCTGGTAACCCATTAGCGGACCTAATTCTGAAATTGTTATTAAGCCTTTATTCAGACAAAACTTCCACCAAACTTAATAGGATTACTTCCCCCCATGAACTCAATGAGAATTTAACCTGAGTAACTGACTTCAGGATTGAATGTAGAGACAACCTATAACATTACAGTAAGGATTTTTCATTATTTTTTAAAGATATAAAATGGTGAAATATAGTGGATTTTCCCAAAAGAGGGGAGGACAAGGAAAGAAAAAAGAAAAAGAGAGCAAGACATTTAAAATTCAAGCGGTTACAATTTCAGGCCCTGATCCTGCAATTGACTGTGTACAGTCATGTACATATTGGAGAGAATGGGGCCTCTTTCTGCAAGTTTTCTACATGCAGAATCTCATCAGCCCCTCAGATTGTTCACAGGATTTGCGGACTCCAGCACCTTTGTTCAGCTGTGACTTTATTGATGTTGCAGATATTGCTAGAGATATGGCAATATCTAGCATGTTTTGTTTGGTTACCCATTTGGACTGATGTTATTAAAAACACAGATGGAAAATGGAATTATGTTTTAGCATGTTTCCTCTACTATAAATACTGAATGTTCTTTCTGTAATATATAGCACAACCAGAACGTCCCAGAAATGAGTTTATATTGCTTTTTTCTTATGTCTAATTATGAGGATGTGAATAACATATTTGTACTAATGTCTTCTTATCAGGTTTTAAGAGGGCTGAAAGTACCTTTCATGAAAATCTAGTTTGTAAAGCAAATTACTGTAATGCAAGAATGTTACTCTTCATGAACTCTGATTTATTGATCCAGTTCAAAACCAGATCTGTGGTCCATAGGAAGGATATGTGAAATTCTGGTGAATAGAGCAGTAATTGAGAAATTATAGCATGTCTTCATTTTAATAAGGCCCAATCCTGCCAAATCTTCCCACACATTGGGAGTTTTGCCAATGTAGGAAATTCAGGATCTGTCCCATGCTATTCTTGTACTGTATTGTTTCTGCACACTGTATTGCAACTTAATATTTTAAATTTGTTAAAATCCCTTTTTAAATAAAGATGCTTTTCTAGATGATCTGGACATCTTCTTTGCATTCAAACACGTAAAAGGATCTAACAATGAGCTACATTAAAAGTATTACATTTTACTGTTACAATACTGTTTATCTTGTATTCATTTCTTTGAGCTGTAGAAAGTTGTTTATAGCAGCATTTTGCCTTTATAAAGGGACTGATTCTTCCTGTGTGTTTGTACAGCACCTAGCACAACAGGGACCATGGTTGACAGGGTGTTTTTGGATGCTATCTAAGGTAAACAAATAAATATATGATAAATAAATGGTATTTATAAGCAATAATGGTTAAAACAGAAATCATATACACCAGTGATATGTTCCCTGTTACGGCCTCAATTCTGCAAAATATGTGATTATGTGTTTAATTTTAAAGGGAAGCATATGCTCTGGGGCTTTACAGAATCAGGACCTATGAGAAGATTATAACACAGACAACAGTCTAACACCTGTCCAGCCAGCAGTCTTATAGTTTTGTACTGGTATCCAGCATTGTGCTGGCTGCGCATTTTCCAGGTTTATTAGATTAGCATACCAAGTTCCTTAGTGGACTTCCTGGGATCTTCAGCTCCTCTGTGTTTTAGGATTATGTGATGCTCTGTCTTGGGGTAGTGTAATTTTTGCTTTTTCATTTAGTAATTGAAAACTGGTGCACTGTTGTACCAGCCAACATATCCCAAGGGAGACTGCCAATACACAAGTATCAATCCATATTGCCAACATGAAATATATAGTGTCCATTCAGGAGTACTTAGCCATTACTGATAGCCCTGTAGGGTATGTTTTCATGAATTATGTATTTGTTAGCCCCTAAACCTTACCTATCCATGGTTTGAAATATTTAAGATATGAAACTGGCTCTGAGTATGCATGGTGGCTACTTCTCATAAAGTTTAAAGTCCTCACAAGTTTCTGTGCAATGTTAGTCAAAGTTCATTGTGGCAATGGCTACAGTAAAAAGTCAAAGGAATTCTGAGGCTATGTAGGAAACTCAGGGCTGGTGTTCTGAGGAGAAGTGAAGCAAGGCAAAGATATGTCAAGTCAAAGGAGATCCAGCCTTGATGTAAGGAAAATGAGACTGATCGTTAGCGCTTTATCAGACAAAGAAAGGCAAGTGACACCAAAGTAAGCCTATTGGCAATTAACTGCACTGGAGACAAAGTAGAAGCCATGGCAATGGGAATTAGGTTATAAGGCCAGGAACAGCCAAGTATCAATTCAAATTTTTTGACGTGTAAAAATGTAGAGAAAAGAAAACTCAAATCTAGAGAGATTAAATTATGATGCAAGGAAAGACACCATGAGGTCAGCAGAAGTATTCAGTGATGCCAGAACGTGCATTTAACTTATTCTGTATTTTGGGTGGGAGGCGATTTGGTTTCTTCACAAGGTTCCCTCTTTTGCCTGCTTACTTATGTCTATCAAGTTCGGGACTTACAGCTTTTAACTACGTAGAAAGCATTTTGTTTTAGTACAGGCTTTGTTTTACCTGTATTCTTTAGGTTTTTAGGGATTTGTTATGTCCACTGTGACACTGGAACATAACACTGACATAACCAAATACAACACTGAGGGCTGCTCTACACTACAGAGTTTTGTTGACAACGTCAGCTTTTGTCGACAAAACAGTGGAGGTGTACACACTGAAATGCTCCTCCTGCCAGTGTAACGCCCCTGCTATGCCAACATAACTAGAGGTCAACTAGAGGTGTAGGGCTTATGTCGTTGTAGTTAGGGGGATGCAGAGTAGTGTAGACACTGCATTCCTTACATTGGCTGTTGGCTTTCATTCTCATCAGTTTCACAGTTTTGTTGGAGCCAGTTCCTCTGGAGAGCTGAGTGGCTGGACCCCACTCCTGACTGGGAGCAGGGGTGAGACGCCCTGGATGGCTTCCCCTGGCTCCCGGTGGGGAGGGGAGAAACCTTGGGTGGCTTCCCCACAGCTTCCAGTGGGGAACAGGGAGTGGGAGGACAACCCATCAGAAGCCCAGTAACCTGTGGGGCAGCCAGGCTCCTGGCAGGGAGCTGCTAGTGGAGCTGAGAGATCAGGCTCTCAGCTCCCCACACTGCCCCTCTTCGGTCTGTGGAAATGCTCCTGTGAGGACTTACACCACCAACCCAAGGAGGGTAGTGTGGACATTAGCCACTGCAGTAATCAATGCAGTGGCTGTAAGTCGACCTAACATAGGTAGATTTATCTTGGTAGTGTAGACAAGGCCTGAGACAGAATATCTTAACTGTGCGTAGTTGACAAATGCAGACACTGGTGCTGAGACCTCTGCTTTTTGCTATCTTAAAGAACGCTTGTTGGGTTTAGCTGTGATTGAGGAAAGATAAATGCTTACCAATATTAAGCAAGGTTTGGGGGACCAAGTGTCCCGATTTTATAGGGACAGTTCTGATATTCAGAGCCTTTTCTTATATAGGCACCTATTACCCTCCATCATCGTCCTGATTTTTCACCCTTGCTATCTGGTCACCCTAAGCAAGGTGGAAGGGATTGGAGGCCTTGGGAGTAATGATAGTGTGTGGAAACCTTATATTTTTAGGTCAGTTTGAATCCAGCCCTGGTTAGTAGCCTCTGAAAGTTGCTAATATCCATTGATTGCTGAATGGTCTTAGTCCAGCTGTGGATTAGTGTTCCCACTACAAAGAGCACCACCACAGCTGGGACCCATAGACACAAGAGGACCTGACTGGGCAAAGGAAACGAATAATTTTCCCACTCCTAGAACTGGTCCCTTTAGAGCAGGGTTGAAACACATTGGGAAGTGTGAGGGACTTGCAGCACTCACTGCTGGACTGGTGCCTCCTGCTGGTGATCTGGGGAATAGCTCAGGCAGAGACACATCCACGGGCCATCCCCCTTCCTCAAGGTTGACCAGTATTCCTTCTCATCACCATCAGGACACACCACGTCCTCTTCCTCACCCGGCCCTCTGGCCAAGCCACAATCTGTAGTTCCCCCCCTTTCAGGGGATTCTGCAGTCCTGGTTCTGCCACTTACTTCAGTGGCTGCTGCAGTCTACCACGACTCCAATGGCGGTCTGAGGGAGGTGGGGAGAGACCCGGGCCTGCCCATTACTCCAGGTCCCAGCCCAGGGACCGTATGTGCAGCCATCTTTCACCACCTCTCCCCCAACTCCTCGACAGACTTCCCTGGGCCACTTCCCTGCAGTCCCAGTACCTCTTCCACTCTTGTATCAGGGCATCTGCTCTGCTGAGCTCCAGCAGTCAGCCACTGCTCTGTCCTGGGTGCTGAGCCCCTTCCACCTGCAAGGCAGCCAGCCTAGCCTTCCCCCCCCCCCCAAGCTTCTGGGATTGACTGCCTCTGTTCTGCTTGGCAGCTCCTTTTTATTCTGGACTCCTGGGCTCTGACTGGCAGCTCCTTCCCATTGGCTGCTTCTCTAAAAGCCCTCTTAACCCCTTCCTGGCCAGTGTGGGGCAGACACCCCACCACAGGAAGGTGGTTTGGGAGGAAGTTGCATGGCCATTTTCCATGCTGTATCGTTTCTGTGAATAAATAGGACATTAATCACTAAAACGCTGGCATAAACACTATAATGTAAAACAAAAACTACATCAAAATTCCAATCAGTGGGGGTGACAAGAAAACATAGATGAAAGTCTGGGGGGAATGGCTCTTATAAAATGAGGGAAGAGAAAACAACATCAGTCAGAGAGCCTGGTCAGAATTCTATGATGTAAAATGATACAGCTTGTGTATCCATACCAGTATGGAAAGAGTTTGGGAGTGTGAGGAATAGCAATTGATGGCAGTGGAAATTCTAAAGTGGCATTAACAACGAGTGTCCTGTAGCACTTTAAAAACTAACAAATTTAATTTCTACAGGCATAAGCTTTTGTGGGCTGTAACCCACTTTGTTACAGCCCACGAAAGCTTATGCCTGTAGAAATTAAATTTGTTACTCTTTAAAGTTCTACAGGACTCTCGTTGTTTTTGCTGTATACAGACTAACACGGCTACCCCCCTGGAACTTTTCACTAAAGTGGCATTGTTTACTATACACTTATTATTTGCAAGCAGAAAGAATGTCATCTTATGGTGTGAGGAAAGGCAAAAATGCTTTTGATGGTATTGTACAGAAACAACTTTATGATGTGAAGAAAGGCAATAACAATTCCCAGCTATTAAGAAGACATGCTGATATAAAAAGCAAAAAAAATATTAATGCAGCTGTATTGATGCAAAACTATGGTGTGAGACAATATCATTGAAAGTGAGATGCCACATTTCTACAATACAGAGACACTTAAGAAGTTGTTAATGCAAATTCTTCCTGCTCTGGTCAGAAAGGCAAGTCTAGAGACATAACTATAAGCATGAGGAAGGACAAAGCTATGGTAATGAAGTGCTAAAAGTCTAATCAAAATGCAGATGTTCACCTGAATAGTACATCTTTTTTATGAATTTGTCACTCAACTCCCATAGTCCACAAGATTCTCCTCTTACAGCATAAGCTGCCCTTGATATCCATTTTTATTGCAGTATCCAGTAAAATTTCCTTGTTACCACTCTGTTTGCTTGCACAACTGCATGAAGTCAAATTGCTTTGTCGGGTGGTTTCGTGACTGTTGCAGGATGCAGTCCATGTAAGACAACTGTGACTTGTCTAAAATGGAAAGTTTGGGGCATTTGCTTACAGTTAGGCCCATTTGTAAAATGTCAGTTTTTCATTTCTTTCTACAGTGTATCCAGTCATAAAGAGAGGAAATGTAAAACAAAAACGACATCAAAATGCCACTAAAGCTAATACACAAAAGAAAAGAAACTAAGCTGTAGATGTCATGGTATCCTCAGTTTACCTCCTTTATACAGGCATTGATGTAACATTGTATAGTTCCTGAGAGGAGACACTGTCCTATGGCAAGATTTCCTGTGTGACTATGGGCAAGTGTTTTAGGCTTTGTCTAGACTTACGGCAGTATGTAGATACAGGCACTACATGTGCAGCTACACGCTGCAGTGAAAGGCTCTAGTAGCTGGAGAAAGGCTCTGGCAGTGGGAAGTTGCTGGAGCCTTTACCTGCTGCCTCCCTGCTGCCATTTCTCACTGGCAGAGGGATGTGGGGATGCACTGCTTGGCCATGTAGTCTTGTAGGGTATATGCCCTGGGGATTCAGGCATGTAGAGCACTCTAATATACTCACCTAAAGTGTGCCTCCCCAGCTACGCTGCCATTTATACCCATGCTAGCTGGGCATGTAGTGTCTGTGCACTATACTCTGTTGTAAGCGTAGATGTACCCTTAAACTCTGTGCCTCAGTTCCCATCTGTAAAATGGGGATAATGCGTCCTCTGACTCTATCTGTCTTGTCTATTTAGACTGTAAGCTTCTTGGGATAAGGACTGTCTCACACTGTGTATGAGAGTGTGTGTTACCTAAAACAGGATCCCATTGTGCTAGTTTGGTGTGTTTGAATGCTACTGTGTTATAATAAATTAATAATAAATATTTGATTGAGTATGAAAACATAGTATATATAAAAATAATGGACAATTAGTTATACAAACATTGCTCTATGTGAGTCAAAATGCACCTACAGTATCTGTTTTATTTTCATTTACAAAGAAAAGTAAGGAAAATGTTGTGGAAGTTCCATTTTTGCATGTGATCTATGTGTGTTTGTGGCTGTTTAGTGTGTTTTGTTTTTTTTTTAACCAAGAACCCGAGCAGAGCTTTTCATATTTGGTGGACAGGAATTTACTCTTATTACTGGACCAGACATTATCCTATATGTAAATAAATTATGAAATATTTTTAAATAGCTATGACAGTCTTTGGATGACTATTAGAATTAGTCAAAAATTTTCCATAAGAATGTTTTTCTGTTGGAAAATGCTGTTTCATCAAAACCAAAACTTCCTATGGGAACATGTCAATTTTGATGAAATTTTGTTTTGAAAAAAGATTGAAACTCTCAATTTTGTATGCAGTGTTGTTGTAGCCTTTTGGTCCTAAGATATTAGAGACACAAGGTGGGTGAGGTAATAGCTTCTTTGGACAAACTTCTGTTGGTGAGAGAGAAAAGCTTTTGAGATACACAGATCTCTTCTTCGGGTCTATATAAGCTCAAAAGCTTGTCTCTCTCACCAGCAGAAGTTTGTCCAATAAAAGATACTGCCTCATCCACCTTGTCTCTCTAACATTCTGTTTTGACATTTTTCAAATTTTTTATTTTTTTCCAAAATGACTTTTGGCTGTCTTATTACAAAACAATGAGAATGTTTGAAATTTTTAATGAAACATTTTGATTGACCTGAACTGAAGTTGTTTCATTTGAAATTTCTAAATTTTGTGTTTCGATCAATTTGGACCAAAATCAAATTTTGAAATTGCATTTTTTTTCCTGGAAAATGAAAATTCCAGTTTCTGCACACCTCTAGTGATTATACATATTAACAGACAATTTTAAGCGTGCATCGACTTCCACTGAGTATTTGCATTAATAAAGTGAGCAGAATTTGGTCCAGAGTGGTTTAAATTACTGTAATGATGCTTTCATATAGCTGGGGGATTTCATTTTGTTTTCCTTCTTTTATTAAAAAGAAAATAAATCTGTCATTTGAGATTGTAGTGGGTTTGATAAATGCCTCTGTGTTGCTCTCCTTTTGGATCTGATCTGATTCCAAAGGAATCATTATGACCTGCCCAGTAAAAAATGCAATGTCTGTTTTGTGACTGTTAGGATCCCTATAAAAATTTCCTGTGTAAGTCATTACCCAGGGTTCACAGAGGTGAACTGAAGTAATCCTCAGTGTCTTCTTAGAATCATAGAGTTGGAAGGGACCTCAGGAGGTCATCTAGTCTAACCCCTTGCTCAGAGCAGGACTAACCTCAGCTAAATAATCCCAGCGAGGGTTTTGTCAAGCCGCAGCTTAAAAACCTCTAAAGATGGAGTTTCCACCACCTTCCTAGGTAGCCCATTCCAGTGCTTCACCACCCTCCTAGTGAAAAACTTTTTCCTAATGTCCAACCTAGATCTCCCCTCCTGCAACTTGAGACCGTTGCTTCTAGTTCTGTCATCTGCCACCACTGAGAACAGCCTAGCTCCATCCTCCCTGGAACCCCCTTTCAGGTAGTTAAAGGCTGCTATCAAATCCCCCCTCATTCTTTTCTTCTGCAGACTGAACAAGCCTAGTTCCTTCAGCCTCTCCTCATAAGTCTTGTGCTCCATCCCCCTAATAATTTTTGTTGCCCTCCGCTGGACTCTCTCTAACTTCTCCACATCCTTGTTGTAGTGGGGGGCCCAAAACTGGACACACTACTCCAAATGCGGCCTCACCAAGGCCAAATAGAGGGGAATGATCACTTCCCGTGATCTGTTGGCAATGCTCCTACTAATGCAGCCCACTTTAAACACTATGGTGTAGTTTACAATGTACTGTTCCCAGATCTCCTTATGGACTGAACCTTCAAACATGACTCCCTGAACAAAGTCTGCAAATCCCATCCTGGATAGCAAAATCCCTAGTGAGGCTCAAGTGCTACTGCAGGCATAGTCTGAACCTTTAGACTTATCCCTGCAGAAGGGGCAGAGTCTAGCTGCATCTCCCCAGGAGGAACAGAGTGACGAGAATGTGACTCAGTCATAATTCCTCCCCTGTTTTGCCCTTGCTCTGGGGAGCAGTTTTCTCCCCCCGCTTTTCAGGGTGTAGCATACTTCCTCTGCTTGCCAGCCAGTTTTGGTTTGAATGTTTGGAGGATATGTCTACACTGACGGTGGCAAAGTCGCCACCGTCAGATCGATCTTTCTGGATTGATTAAGCAGTCAATGAAGACCTGCTCAATCGATCAGGAAGTCGACCTAGTAAAACCACCTCCTCAAGTGGTGCAGTGCAGTGAAGACACCGTGCAGAACGGAAGTACAGCAGTTGACGGGAGTTACACAAGCTACTCTGTGTAGCTTGCATAACTCCCGTCGACTGCCATCGAATTTCCAGGTAAGTGTAGACCAGGCTGGAGAGGGAGGACCCAAGGCCCTACCCTTTCCCTGCTCATTTGCCTACAGCTGGGAGTACTAGATGCACAATGGGGATGAAAGATCTTATGCCCCTTACACTCCTCTGTGACTGCCATGGTGTTGATTTGTGTTATAAAGTGATGAGCACTGGTGCACAGAACAATTTGAACTTCTCAGTGAGGGATTTGGATGTTGCATTGAGGTGTCCCCATTTGATCTATGTTTCTTTTTATCCTTGTATCACTGACGTGACATATGGAGATATGGTGGTGTATTGTTGCAAAACAAACCTTGTAAACATTTAGTCCAAAGAGCTGAATTTTGCATGCCAAGTAACCACATGCTGCTGTAGACAAAGGAGGCACTGAACACATACAGTGGGTGCTACAGTGAGTGACGTAACTTGGCCTTTTAAAAAGCAAAACAATGCTTTGTCTTAAGGCCACTGTGCACATAAGAGCCCTCTACAGGAAATGATACCTTCAGCCTTCTGTGTTGTATAGGTGGAAGACCACAGACACTGGCTGCACAGCAAGCTGCCTTGACCTAGTCAGAAAGTCGGATGGCCTATTTCATAGAGCCATTTTCCTCCGAAGGAGTTCCAGCTCTGCACAGCAGGGACTTGTGGAGCACTCCTGTAAATGACCCTGATTATCACTTTCATAAATGACTCTGCATTTTCCAGCCTAATGGGCAATGATGTGAAAGACATTGAACAAGATTTTTAATTATAGCAAATGGAATCCATGCTCTCTAATCAGATCTCTGGATAGGTGGCTATTATTCACTGCTAAAGGTTAGAACATTAAACTTCAGGCTGTCATCAGGCAGACTTTTCATAAAACACAGGCTAGTTGTTTGTTGTTTTTAAATTACCACCTCTTGCGGAAGCTTATAGTAGAACAGTTTTCCAATTTTCTGAATGTATCAAGTCAATAAGGGCCAAGAGGATAGCAGCATAAGGCCTTGTCTACACTAGAAAAATTGTTGATGTACGTTATGTCGACTTCCAGCCATCGCTATAATTATAGCGGTGGCTGATATCCACGCTGCTCTACTTAGGTTGGTGGAGTGTGTCCTCACCAGAAGTGCTTCCACCGACCTAAGGGGCAGTGTGGGAGGAGCTGAGAGCCCCATCCCTGTGGGCTGCCCTCCTCCCCACCCTGGACCCAGCTGGGAGTGCAGCTGCAGCCACCACATCCCGCCCAGTCCTGGCTTGCAGCCGGAAGTTGGCTGGCAGCTGCTCACATACGGGCTCGCAGCCGGGAGCCGTGCAGCTGCCACCCACATCCCACCTGGTTCTGGCTCACAGTGGGCGGCAGCCACCTGCCGCTGTGTCCCAACCAGTCCTGGCTCACAGCTGGGAGTCAGGTGACAGCTGCCCCAGTCCTGGCTCGCAGCTGGGACCCGGGCTCCAGCCGCCTGCGTCACGGCTCGCAGTGGGTGGCAGCTGCCCACCGCTGCATCCCACTCGATCCTGGCTCACAGTTAGGACCTGTGCTCCAGCCGCCTGTGGTTTGCCTTGTCCTGCCTTGCAGCCGGGAGCTGGGAATGAGTCAGTAGCAGGCCCCGGCTTTCTTGTCAATTTCTCCACTCCAGCAGAGCAGTGAAATTGACAAGAATGACAGGCCCTTCACCTCTATAAGGGGACGCAGTGTCTATACTGACACTGCGTCGCCCTGGTTCTGCCGACAAAAGACAAAAGCCTCTCATCAAGGTGGTTTTATTTTATCAAAGAAACAGGGCAGTTTTGTCATTGGGGGGTGGGGGTGTGTGACTGTAGTGTGTACACCAGAACTGTTTTGTTGACAAAAGAGCTAATTTTGTTGACAAAACTCTCTAGTGTAGACCAGGCCTAGGCACAAATATCCATCAGCTAATGTGAATAAATCCAGGGTCAGTCATTTCAGGAGCAAACAAATTGATTGGAGCTTGTTGGTCCATTGTGCTTTCAAAAAGGCAAACCTTAGTAGCACACAGCAGACTGGGTGTGAAATTCTGTGAGAGATCAGAGTTAGGGGTGATGCTTTGGAACCACCATTTGATATTTCTCTCCTATTCCTGATGTGTCTCTCTTTCCCATCATCATTTTCTCTCTCTGGTCTGACTTGGGGATTTAATCGCCCGCCTACTCTTCACATCCACACCTTAAACTCACTGACTGTGCTTAGGCAAACCAGGTAGGACTTGTCTATAAATGCATTTTTGAAAGGGTGGTGCATTAGTACAAACTCCTATTGTAGAAGTTCTGGCGCAGCATACCTAGTTTTTAGGGCAAGCCACACTTCTGCAAATCACCATTTAGTCTGGTGTCCCACATCTACACCAGGGATTTGCATTGGTGCAAAAATCCCCATTATCGACGAGCCCCAATTAACCTCTCTATGTGTTTACCTATTTGTAAAATGAGCAGCTTAATACTTACCTATCTCACAGGGGTGTTGTGAGGCTTAATTAATTGAGACTTATAAAGTGCATGGAGATCTTTGGATGAAAGACATTGTATAAATGCTAATAACCCTTTGCTCCACTCCATTGTTACTTCTTTTTTTCTTTGTTAGAATCAGTGTTAGCTACAGAGAAACTAGCACTCTGCTCTTGCACAAAAGCAACTTTGCTCACAGTTCTTGTTGTAGAATGAAATTTATATTAATCAGAAACGGCTCACACACAGCCTTGGAAATTAGAATAAAGGCACATAATCGCTAGTCAATTTAACTCACAGCATGTGCCACAGGTGAAGTGCATTAATACAGGAGCAAAGTTTTGCCAGCTGCTGGCAACATTTGTTAGAGGAAGTTAGTTGCTGAGGTAAAAATTAGTCCATGTTTCTTTAAAGATGAATCTCTGATGTGGGAGGAGCTACTGTTCTGGTCAGTTCTGATCATGTGGTATAATAGAAGCACCTAGGTACTTATATGGACCCACCATAGTGTCTGAGCATCCTTGTTAAGGGATCAGAGTTGCCTGTTACTACAATATGGCTGAGATTTTTCGAAAGTCCTTGATGGGATTTGGATGCCTGTTCCAATATATTTAAATTATCCCCTAGGCAGCTTTGATGATGTCAGCCTGAATGTTGTGCCTTCGGAATGACCATTATTTTCTCTAAAACATTTTCTGTATAAACCCTTTGTGTTTCAGTTAGAATGTTTGCTGGTCTTTGAGGTTTTAGGATAAGGAAAAGGCAAGAGGCTTGTTCATTTCAAGTTGAGGCTAACCATGTCAGATCGAAAGCACTGAAAACCAAAATCCATCCACACAATTGGGACAGTATGAGTGGGAACATTGCCTGTCAACATACTGCCCAGTCCAAAAGCCTCAGCTCTGTTCCAGAGGCTATTGCTTACAGGGTACTTCATTTTTTTCATGCCCTTTCTGTGCTTGGCCATTCTGTTGAGATCGCCAGAAACCATTTGAAATGTGGTGTGGAAACTGTCCACTAGGAACTGCACTGAGATCCATTTCACATATGCCACCAGGTGGTGATCACTTTGCAATATGGCCCAGGATGGCCATGACTGAAACACTGATAGAGATAAACACTGACAGAGATAAAGCAAATCTCCTAAGCCCTGACAGTCCTCAATAAGCATCTGATCCTGTTGAAGTCAATGAGCATTTTCCCATTGACTTCATAGATTCATAGAATTTCAGTGGAAGCAGAATTGGAACCTAAGACATCCTTAGCTTTAAGCATGGCAATAGTCCCACTGATTAAGTGCTTTGAATCAAGAGCAAAGTACCTAGAATTTTCCATGACACACATGTTGCTGCCAGAGACCATTATTCAGTGAAAACTCCAATGACAATCTCTTTTTGTAACTCAAAAAATTCTTTTTTTTTCCCTTAAAAGTTTACATCCATCTGGACAATTCAGTATTTTTGCTGATTTGGCTCCTATGTTCCTTAGGGAGCCTGTCTTGCAGAAAGTGACTTACAGATTACAGCTTTATTACAGGTGGAAAGAGGTTTTGGCTGTAACTTTTTTTTTTTTTTTTTTTTTTTTAAAGTTGCTTATTACTGATTTAGTAAGGATATTTTTAAACTGGTCTGGGATTGCATAGGAAAGTAGAGGCGTTCTCTCCAAGAACTCCAATTCTGCTTAAAGTTAGATGTGTGCAACTATCGCTAGAGTGATGGTGCAACTATCGCCTCCATCATCTGGTCGTGATGGGCTTGATTAGTGACGTTATCCTCAAGTAACACAAGGCTATTAGCATATTTCACTGCCATCACCAGAGGTTATTTCCTATGGAAATAATGACTCAAATAGATCAATGGGGAATCCTGTGGGGAATCATTCAATATTTCAGAGTTCCTATGAAATTCACCGATAACTGCAGCAGGTGAAACCTTCCATGAAATATGGTAAATAAGATTTGGGATTTTTTTAAGGTCCCATTTTTAAGGGACTCTGATTTTTCCACGGTCATTGGACTGACAGAAGAACGGATGTTTTAGTTAGATTGCTCTTTGAAGGCTGCAAAATTCTATGAAGCAATCTGAGTAATAGTTTTATAACTTCTACTGATGCCTCGGTCATGAACGAACTATCTATGGGGTTTCTGCAAATATGGGATATACTCTCAAGAATGCACAGTTGTAACTCATGATGAATATGTGTTGTTTACCAGTGAGATGTATGCATTATTTTTCCCCCAAGTGTCCGGACTTTTATTGTAGGTAACACTATTTTTGAATGTACTGACAAATAGAAAAAAATGAGTAAATTAAAATATATTCATTAGAACAAACCCTTGCTAAAAACATAAGAAATCTTCCATAGTGTTTAAAAAAAAGGAAAATGCTTCCTTTTAAGAATCACAGCTCTGCTCTTCTGCTGCTAATTTGCAATGGGTTTGCACAGCTATAAAGGAGTATATCTATTCAATAAGGATTCATTTACCTACAGAAAAGTTATATTTGTAATAAAACATAAACTGCAGTTTGGCACAGTTTAGGTACAGCAAAAACAATGAGAGTCCTGTAGCACTTTAAAGACTAACAATTTTAATTTTAGGTACAGTTTTCCTTATCCAGGGTGTAGGGTTGCATGGCCATCCCTCCCTGTCTGTCTCAGAGGGAGGCCACGTCCCCCTTGTTGTCACATACCTGCAAAGGCAATCCGAATGGAGGAAGTTAGCAGCCTATGGGCTCTGGCCCTCAGACCAGACAAAGCCAACAATCAGGCCTCCTGGCCTACAGTGGAGTAGCTGGCACATGGAGAGGCAGCAGAGGGAGGGGAACATGGGCACACCCAACTCCACCACGTCCCAGCCCAGTGCCCTAACTGTGGCAGAAGGTTCCGCCACTGGGTCAGCGGTGTCCCATCTGAACCACGCTGATCTAGTATCAGGCCACGACAAAGTCAGGCTCTTGTCTGCTTTCTCTGAGCTACTTCCTATCACCTCACCATAGGGTACCTGGCTTTTGGGGTCATCGTTGGTCTCCCCAGGATAGATGGCTAGCAGCAGCCCCAGCAGTTCATGGGTGTCCCAGGCAGCTCCTGCTGGTTCTTCATGCTGTAGCCCTCGGGCTCCCTCTCCAGTGGTGGCAGAGAGGAATCTTTCTCCTCCAGCAGCTCCAGCCCAGCTGAGCTGCTAGGCTTTCCCTTTATACTTCCTGTCCTGCCACTCTGCTTCCAGTGGGGTGGGCGTGGCTGGTCTGGCTCTGCTTACGGGGAGCGAGTAGGGTGTTCTCCCTGTCCATCTTGCTACCTAAGGCCTGATCCAAAGCCCACTGAGTTTAATGCAAAGATCATCCTTGACTTCAATGGGCTTTGGATCAGGCCCTCTATCTCCTCCTATCCTGCCAGCACTTGTGCATGTGAGTAACTTTACATATGACAATGGTACAAAAGTATAGCTGGGATCAAAAAAGAACTAAATGAGTTCAGGAAATAGATCCATCAACGGCTATTAGCCAAGATGATCAGGGATGCAAACCCGTGCTCTGGATGTCCCTAAGCCTCTGACTGTGAGAAGCTGGGAGGGAAAGATTGGATGGATCTCTCCATCTGCTCTGTTCTGTACGTTTCCCTTAAAGCTGTGATACTGGCCACTGTCAGACACAGGATGCTGGGCTAGATGGACTGTTGGTCTGACCTCGTATGGCAGTTTTTATGTTCTTGCGTGCTATTGAACTCATTGGGGTTACTTGTGTGAGTAAAGTTACTCAACTGGGTATGTATCTGCAGGATCAGCCCATTAGTAAGTTTCACCATTATGGCAAGTAAACTGATACAGCTTTTATTTTATATCCTTCAAGTCTTGGCACTGGGGCAAAGATGAGTTCCCTTTGGCTACTTGATTCTGTATTTTAGTAGAGGACTGTTTAAACTAACTGTCCTGTCATTTGTAGTTGAGGCACTCTGCAGCTGTCAGGGACAGCACTTCCATGGTTCAGTTAATATTATGGTACCCAATGCACACAATTACTTCACAAATGCATTTTTCTCCATTATAAATTGGGTTTTAATAGGTTAGCCTTGAACATTTATTATGGCTTTAAGCAGTGCATTTCAATTGCCTTTAAAACATTTTTATATAGAAATCTGAAGAGCAATGTGTAAACAATTGGTGTGAGGATTTTAGTATCTCAGCTATTTTCTTCTGTATACCCAATATTCAATGGGAAACACATAAAATATATCTGCATTTAATTATTAAAGTTCAAAGAAATTTATGGACTGGAATAAAGCTGAATCCGTTTTCGTACTAGTGTTTGAATATTGGGGATTTTCTAATGGTGCCAATCAGAATCCCAGTACAGGCCCAACTGATCAGATTAAAGACCATTTTTTATCAGCCATTCAACTGGAGAAAGAGAGGTACAAATAAAGAAATGAGGAATTTTTTTTTTTAGCCTGACTGTTTAACAATTTTGTGGATGAGTTACATACTAAAAAGATCTATGGGATTCACACGTGACTAGTGATTTTTGGGCTGCCTCAGTTTTTGAGTGTGAACTTACTATGCTTAAAAGAGGGCATGTTTTCAGGGGTAGATGCTCAACACTTCTGGAAAATCAAGCTCCTTTAAGATGTAATAAGATGGCCCAAAATTGCTAATCACCTTTGAAAATCTTGGCCTATGGAGTAGAGAGCTTATTTTACCTTTGTATTTGGTACCGGTGCAACTGCTGCTGGAATACTGTGTCCAGTTCTGTTGCCTACAATTCAAGAAGGATGTTAATAAGTTGGAGAGGGTTCAGAGAGGAGCCACAAGAATGATTAAAGGACTAGACAACATGCCTCACGGTGATAGATTCAAAGAGCTTAGTCTATTTAGCTTGACAAAGAGAAGATTCAGAGGGGACTTGATTACAGTCTATACGTATCTACATATTTGATAATGGGCTCTTCAATCTAGTAGAGAAAGTATAACACGATCCAATGGCTGGAAGTTGAGGTAGATAAATTCAGACTGGAAATAAGTTGTACATTTTTAACAGTGAGACTAATCAACCATTGGAACAATTTACCAAGAGTCGTGGTGGATTCTCCATCACTGACAATTTTTAAATCAAGATTGGATGTTCTCCTAAAAGATCTGCTCTAAGCATTATTTTGGGGAAGTTCTATTGCTCATGTTATACAAAAGGTCAGACTAGATGATCACAATGGTCACTTCTAGGCTTGGAATCTATGAATCTATAAAAATCTTCTACCCCCATCCATTGTACAAACACTCTAATATATTTTTCTGTCACTGAAAAAGGACTGGGTGACCAGTCACAGGATAAAAGCTGTTTGTTCTTTTTCATACACTTATACTTTTCTGTGTTGTTAGTATAGGTTTTTGTTATTTGTTTTTTAAAGAAAGCAAACACACAAATGAAAGCCATTGGGTGGATGTAAAAAAGGCCTTACATTTTGAAAGGTCTCTACCTGTCCAGACATTTTTCCTGTCCCTCTCTTGTGTGTCTCCATCATTTGTACTATAATGCATTATAGGAAGTTTGCAGGTACATCTAATATCCTTTCCAACTGTGGTCTCTTCTTTTTGGGACACAGAGACTGTTTGCCTGTGCTTAGAATCAAAATAGCACTGGCTTTTCTCAGTGTCTTTCAGATCTGGGAGTCCTACAAAGTACTGAGAGAGAAACTGGGAATGCTGGGATTGTGTGGGATGGGCCAATACACACTCAGCCACAGCTTCTGGATCTCTGTTCGCCAGTTACATGATGGCAGTCCCCTACACTGGTCAAGGGGAACAGTTCCAACTGAGGGGGGAGCAGAGGGCCCTAGAAGGCATTTTTGCAAAGGGGGAAATCCTGCCTTTTTCTCTCTGCATGTAGAGTTCTCCCTGGAAGCAGAATTGTTATGATTCCAGTGCAGGAATGTGTGTGTGTGGGGGGGGAGATTAAATGGGGTGTGGAGGGGATACCCACCCCCATGCAATGTAGAAATCGGCTCTGCAGGGGCTCTCTAGGCACTGGCATATGGGGTGGAGGTGGAGCTGCCAGATCTACTCCTTGAGGGATCCCAGTCAGTCAGATACTGTGGTGAGTACCTGGATGGATGGATCCTCCCCTCAAGGAGCTACTGCAGCATGGTGGTAGCCCCCCAAAGCAGCTTCCTTGCCACTTCATGAAGTTGGGGGAAGATTCCTTTGCCTTCATCCACCTGCAGCTGATAGACCCATTGCATAGAACTCACTAGTGCTGCAGTATCCAAATCCATGGTATGATACCATTACCTCCAGTGGGGTTGCACCAGGGATGAGTTTGGCCCACCGACCCTTGTATCCTGCCAGGAAAACTGGCCTTCTGTTTATCTTTTCCTCTGTCTTGTAACAGCAGCTATCCACTCTGCAAACCTCAGTCTTCACCAGCACAATCAGCACCTACCACAGCCTAATTAAATTCTGCCATTGACAAGAGACTAAACAAGCCTGATTAGCCAAGCAAATCCTCTTAATTAAAAACTCTCAGGACTTGAACACAAAAGCACACTTCTGTTAAAGATTGTTGGAGAAGACATTATCAGGTTCCCTACTTTTAATTTTAGAATTGACCCCACTACACTTAATACCCCCCACCACAGTTTCATTAGAGAAGGCAGAGTGGGAAGTGGGCAGAGCTATCCATCCCCTGCTAAAGGGAGGAAGACAGGGCTCCCCTTCTCTCCCTGGCTTGTTTAAGCAGTGCTCTGACACAGCTTCCCCTCATCCTTGGCTGTTTCAGGCTGCTTTAACCGCCAAAAAGGGAAGCAGATGCTGGGCCAGGAGAGCTTCAGGAAAGAATGAGAGGGGAAACTTGGACCCCAGTGTCTACAGTCAGAGGGCTGGAAGCGTCCTTTCCAAAGAGCAAAAAAGACAGTGTGCTATTGGGGTCTGGCTTCCTCCCAGTGGAATAGCTCATCATGGACTCACTGGAATTTGGGGCTGTGTACCTGGGCAAGGCACCCAGGGAGTCGAGCCTCTTTACAGGGTTTATTTAGGGTTGTTTGATTATCTAACCCACGCGCTCAGTATTCAGGTGGCTAACAGTTGTTGCTATTTTGGTTCTTTTGTTGAGCCCTGAACATTATAGTGAAATCCTCCAAGAGGGGCTTTCTTTGTTTTTTTTTCCCCCCCAGTAAAACTCTGCTGTAATTTGTAGGGACTTGGAACCACAGCCACTTACATTTTGTGTATTTAAAAGCACTTTCAAAAGAGGCTAAAAATGAGGAAAATCTAACACAATTCTTGCATGTGAGAAGGAATTCCATGCGTACATGAGCAGTGCCCTTGAACTTTCATTCTGATCCCAGAATTCTGGCACCAAATAGATGTGAGCTGTGGAGTGGCTGTGAGATGGGAAAATCATCTGGGGATTAGCATGCAAAATAAGGGCACACATGGAAGTGTAGCACTTTGTTTTCAAATTTCCCTATTCAGTACAGCTACAGCAAGTGTCTCTTAAACTGGAGCAGAGTTTGCCCACAAGGCAGATTTACAGGAGCACCTTAAATAGCTGTTTAACACTGTTAGAACTCATCACTAATCTGTGACCAGTCCGGAATTCCCTTCCAGTGTGCTGCATTTTCACAACTATTTAATGTCAGAGCTCTGGGGACAAAGTGTGAGGTTTGGCCCAGACAGTGTGGACCAAAGTTGTTGGTGCAGCACATGAATATAGAAGTTCATTAAAAATGTTGATGAATTTAGTGCTGGTTAAAAGTACCAGCTTGGCAGGTCTAGAGATTCAAGTCCTCTGTTCTGTCACAGTGCAGGCACATTATGCACATTGCAAGTTTCCACACTTTGCCTTATTAATATGCCTTAGCCTGACCTGGAGGGATCAGAAGTGAATGTTCTTGATGATTATCCATTGCTTGGTCTGCGCTAAGAGGGCATTTGATAATATGGACACTTGTCCACTAGAACTGGTGTGAGAGCATAAATCTGTACAGCATTTAGTGCAATAAGGCCCAGTCCTGAGTGGGGCCTCTGGATAACACAGCAATACAAAATGAATAGCAACCTTCTGCCTCCTGGGCTAGTGTTTTGAGAAGTCAGGGAGAGGGGCTATGGTGAAATAATCATAAACCACTAATTCATTTCATCGCTTCTGTTTTTAAAGAGTAATAAGTAAAAACTTGTTCAATGTGAAGATCAGACAAAATGTTACAATGGTGCTGAATTTTAAGGCCTTTTCTTAGGGCTCTTTACATACAAAAACTAAACTTAAAAGGAAAGGACATGTCACTAGCTACATTTACATTGGGCTACAATTCCCTAAACTAGGGAGAGGAATTAAGGGATTAGAAGGGGATAGATATGGCTAAGAATAAAGAGATGAAATCAAGTAAAGATATAAATTAGGGTGAATGTCAGGAAAGGTTCCTTTTGGATTAACGTATTTGGTCTGATTGATCCAAAGGACAGAGCCCCAGCTGTAGTCAAGTAGTGAGGTGCTATTTGGGAAAGGGGGTGGTAATGACTGATGCAGATGAACTTCCCTCTTTCCCTTTAGTAATCCAGCATAGATCCTGACCCTTCCACCCCCACTCCTTTGCCAGGCTCCTGTAGTTACTCCAACCCAAGAGCTCTGATCTGCCCATTCTGTCGTCATGGATAAGGCTTTTAGTCCACATGACCCCTCTCCGCTCCATAGCTGAGTGCTCAATTTCAGAGCTGTCAGGAGGGATCTATGTTTGTCTATCCAGCTCGTTCAGTCTTTCTCCAATTATCAGTCAAGCATAGGTCCCCACCAGCTAAAGGGATGCTAGTGAAGCACGACTCGTGCCTAGGGACTACCTTAGCAATGTCCTCGAGGGCCTGATTGCTATGTGACCCTCAGATGTGGTTGGTGGGTTGAGTGGAGGCACTTCACAGCTACCTCTGATGGTTGCCCTCACCCCACGAGACCTACATAAAGGAAGTAGTGGCTGTGGAGCTCTGTAAACCAGCATAAAACCGACCCTGTTGTAGATAATTATTGTTTATTATTTGTATTGCAGTAGCACCTAGGAGCCCCAGTCACAGACCAGGACACCATTGTGCTAGGCACTGTGCAAACACAGAACAAAATAATGGTCCTGCCCCAAAGCGCTTACAATCTAAGTAGTAAAAACTAATTACAATCAGGAGTTAGACACCAGCACAACTTATGGATATGAAATACGGTTTTGAAAAAGTCATTAACAATGAGACAGGAAGTCACCATATTAAAGGCTGGTTAGACTGTGGAAACTTGAGGTCCCACTAAAAATCTGATAGTTTCAAGGTAAATTCTATTTTCTGAATATTTTTAGTTCATTTAATAGTTGATTAAATGTTCTGTGGAGCTTATCAATATTTGAACAAGAAGAATTTTCATTGAAAAGGGACCTTTTTCCAGAAAGGAATTTTTTTGAGGAAAATAATTTGCTTTATTTTTTTTTCCATTGTTTTTGCAAATGTTATCAAAATGTTTGTCAGCATTTTCCATTTACTGAAATATATCCACAACCTTAGTATCTTGGTTTATGTTTAGCAAATGAAAAATTCTGATAACCATTTTGATAACATTTTATATAAAACTTTGGAGAAAAAAATTCTCACAAAAAAGCAAAAAATGGGTTCATTACAAACACTTCCAAACAAACAAGCCCCTGACTGCCAGATGCTGGGACTGTATGACACTTGATAATTGCCCTGTTCTGGTCATTCCCTTTGAAGCATCTGGCATTAGCCGCTGTCAGAAGATGGTATACTGGGCAAGATGGACCATTCATCTTATGTTCACGTCAACATTTAAAAAATAGGTTTTCATTTTTCAATCAGTTGATCGATTAGCTTAACTAAGATTTTGTGAACATATATCTTTTTTTTTTAAATAGAATTTACCTTAAAACAGCTTCACAGTTGTCGACTTTTCAGCAATTTCTTGTGAGAGCTGAATATTTTTCATTTCTATTGTGTCTCCATGGAGTTTGACCACCTGCTGGGAAATAGAGGGCTATAACATTAAAGGTGAACAGCAAAGCAAAGTGCCTTTTTTTTTTTGCTTCTTGATTAGGAATAAGACAACCTTAAAGGCTTTGTTTCCACTGGGGAAATCTAAACATTTTGTCTGGTTCATCTATATTGGGAGCAGCCACTGGTTGCTGGTTCTCTTTTAAGTTGTGTGTCAGGTAACCCTGCTGAGAGCAGATCTAATGTACACAGCAGTGGTGGCCCATACATGCTAACAGTGATGGGAAATCCCAAGTGTAGATGAAGCTGAATGTATTTCTTTAAATCTTGTTTTTTATATTAGGAATATCAGGTCTTGATTTTCCTCTTTGGGCTGGAGGGCTTTTCTTACTGCTCAGGTAATCATGTGGTGCTGTAATCGAGATCCTCCAAAGATCTTGCAGAGGTCTTTAGCCAAAAGAGGGAAATTAGGACCACCTGGTATTTCTCAAGTACTAAACCGATGAGAAGAAAATTGAAACAAACAGCACTTCTTTTGAGGACATCTGTGATGAACTGGGAAATATAAATATTACTTTTTCTGACTGTGGTGAATGTCTGTGTGTTTATGATGGGTTACTTGTTATGGAGTTAGATCCAAAAGGATTATTAGGGGAACCAAGCAGGGAAGGTAAAACAATGGTCTAGATAAGGAGCATGCCAACAAACCCTGAAACAGAAAATCCAGCTTTATAGCTGGGAAAAGGTGACTCCTTCTGTCTCAACCCTGGTGATATAGCTGTTTTGCCACAGCTGAGAAGAGAGCAAATAAAAGAAATGCTATATCATGACAGGACACCTACGCCTAGAAAAGGAAGGGGAGCTGGGTGAACTAAGAGGGCACATCTGCACAGCAGCTGTGAGCATGCTTTCCAGCGTTGGCAGACAGACACGCTCTAGCTCTGCTCAAGTTAGTGCATTAAAAATAGCACTGTGGCTGTAGCAGAACGGGTAGTGGCTCAGGGTAGCCACCTGAGTACGTCACCAAGGGATCAGGCAGGTTTGGGCTTGGGTGGCTAGCCCAAGCCATCACCCATGCCACTGCAGTCACACTGCTATTTTTAGCATTCTACCTCTAGTAGAGCTAGCACGTGTCTGTCTACCCATGCAGGGAAGCACACTCCAATCGGCTGTGCAGACATACCCAGAGAAGCTGCCCAGGCTGGCAAGGAAATGCACAGAGACAACTGCGAGCAGGACAGTCTGTTTCGCTCAGCCAGAGATGGGGGTTAGCTGGGCTGAGGGGCACTAACAAAAGCTGGCAAGGAAAGATGAAGGTGTCAGACAGACCCATGCATATATGCCTTTGGTTGGTTTTTTTACCCGTCGTTCCATATGCTTTGTACCAATGGGGAAGGAATAAGTATGGCTTCGTCTGGAAGAAGCAGCTTTTGAGTCACTTTAATCAACTCGCTGATCATAGGTCCCTGGAGGGAAAGGGCTGACAGGTGCCAAACACAGCTGGGCCTGTTGCATTAACATGGGTAGGAAATGGGCCTGCAGCCCAGAGACCCTGTCCCAGAGCGGTTGGATTATGTGGTTCGCCCAGAGTGAGGTGCAGAAAGCCAGGCCTGTCACTTAAGAAGTGCACTCGAGAGGGCCCGAAAGGAGCATAAGGTGCAGTTTGTCGGGTAACCGTGACAGCATCTTTATCTAGTAAAATACAGAGGCTGTGGTGGGGTGACTGACCATTCATTTCTATCTTTTCATTGAGCTAGAATCTCAAAACTTTGTAGTCTTATTCATTATAAGCTGCAGAATGTTGTGGGTGGAACCTACATCTGAATTTTGCCCTTTCCAGAAGAGGTCAGCAAACTTTCTTATGGGATTTCAATTGTTCAGGTGTCCTTTTGTGTTAGTCTTGGGGTAGTCCTTTCTTATAGGATGCTGCTTACTGGTTAGAAACAGCACATTCCTAATTTTTTTAATCATCTTAGGTCATCAGTCTAACAATTAACAGAAATTATATGAGTTTCTTGTATGCGGAGATCAGTTTGGGTCTGAGGCTGCCAGTATGGATAAAGGAATATCCCCTTAGGTCACCTATTATATTTATCAGATATTAGCCAAGGAAATAATTTCATAATGATAGTACTTTGCTGTTATAGTACTTTTCATTCATAAAGATCCAATTGCTTGGATAAATATCTCAGTTATTTGGGTGGGGAAACTGAGGCACAGAGGTGTGATGACTTGCTCAAGGACACAAAGCAGATTACTGGCAGAGCTGGTACTGGAATCCAGGTATCCTGGCTCCTAGTCCAGTGCATGATCCATTCGACTGCACTTTGTGGCCCTGATCTTGCAAAGACTTACGCACGTGTAACTTTAAGAACGTGAATAGTGTCAAATGAGTACAATGGGACTACTTGTGCTTAAAGTTAAGCACATGTGCCAGTCTTCAGGCACTGAGCCAAACAGGCGCATCCACCTGAAGGATGAACTGCATACTGGAATATCATCAATGAACTGTAAAAAGTACAACGAAAGCAGCTGTGAGCGTGCACCCCTGTATTCACACCCCACACACCATTGTAATAATCTTTGTACAAAATATGCCTTGCAAGGTATCATTTGAAAACTAACAGCTCACTGGTCAATAATATCATGATGAAATGTGTGTAGCAACATTGTATGTAAAGTTATGAATTCCTCCTGAATGATGTTGGTGGCACATGCTGAAAGCCACAAAGCCCCGATGAGGCAGGACTGGCTAAGCAGGCCCTAAACAAAGGAATGTGTGTTTACCTCACTTTACATATAACTAGCAAACAAGGTCCTTGAAACAGCAAGAGGGAGACAAGGCAGATCTGCATTTTTGCTGTTGCCTGATTTTAGGTTCTGAATAATTTTAATAAAGACGTTTATAAAATGGGATTATAGGTTCACCAGTTAATCTGATCAGAAGATAATAAGGTTCTTGTCCCAGAATCAGCTACACAGAGTTTTGCAAGGAATCTCAGGATATATGACAAGGACACTCACACTAAGAACCAAAATATAGCCTTAAAGACTTTTATTGAGATGAAAATTGATTATTATCCATTTGATTATTATTCTATCAGAATTACAAAGGCAATAATGTTATTTTAGACACACATGTGGTATGATATACTATAATGCTTTTAGATTAATATACTCACACCCTTCCTTGATAACCTGGTGGTAATAGACAAAGGACCAGCCTCGCCCCTGTATGCTGATGTCCAGGTTCCTCAATTCTCTAGTGGGAGGTAGAGATCTTAGGAACTGCTTAAGAGCTATAGAAAGGCTATAACACTAGAACTAAGATAATACTAAACATAAGACACTTTTTGACCTAAGACATGGTGGGTTGCCCATCATATAACCTGAACATTATGTGCCCTTTTTCCATGTCCAAACTTAGCTTCCTCACCCATAAAATATTAGAGTACACTTATTCTGTAGGCTGGCAGGTTCATGCGTATTAATGACATATCCATATCCTTTCCAGACAGTTCACTTATTCTCACCTCTGTTATTTCTGACCTAACCATGTTTTCGTGATGTACAAGTTAAGTCTACTGAGGGCTTGAGCTGAGATAGCCTCTATATCTTAAGGCCTTCTGACTTATCTAGGGTAAAGGTTATAACCATATATATACTTTATCCTTTAGCTTATCATCGCTTATCTAGGCTAAAGGTCTTGAACATATGTATGCTAATTTGCCTTAGCTCATCATACAGGATGTGGTCTGTAGGTATCTTGTGTTACAGCCAATACTTTTATAAAGTATTTTATAAATTATAAGCTATTATAATTATTATATTATAACAATATTATAAGATTTTTATAAATCTATTATAATAAAACAAGCAATTAAATTCATAAGAAACAATAACTTCACAAGAAAAGATATACATGCAAGCAAACAGACTAGTCCTCTGGGCTACATTTTAAACATAGCATGATGCCTCTTTCACGACAAGACTCCTTGTCTCTGTCCTCACAGTGGGAATGTCCTTTAACTAGGGGAAATCCTCAGGACAATGCATTTCAAAGGGGAATTGTGAGGGATTGCCTGCTCCTCACTAGCCAGGAAAGGGTTAAGAGGGCCCTTGAAAAGGCTGCAGGAGAAGTAGCCAATAGGAAGGGGCTGCATGGCAGCCAATCAGGGCCTAGGAGGCCAGCATAAAAGGGAGTTGCAGAGCAGAGCAAGCGGAGTGACTCCTAGGAGTTTGAAGAGGGAGGACTGTCAGCATCCTGGACAGAGCAGTGGCTGGCTGCCTGGCTTCAGCAGCCCTGAAGCAAGGGTGGGAGAAGGTAGTGGGGTTGTGGGGAAGTGACTCGGGGGAATCTATGGAAGAGTTGTGGGGGAGATTCCATGAAAGGCTGCCACACAAAGGGTCCCTGGCCTGGGACGTGGAGTAGTGGGTGGGCCTGCGTCCCGCCCCTACCCCGATCGCCAGAGGAGTGGTGGCAGGACTGCAATGGCCCCAAGGGAAGTGGTAAGGATGGACTGCAGAATCCCACGAAAGGGGAGGAGACATGGATTGTGACTCAGTTGGAGGACTGAGTCATGAGAGGGAGGGTCCAGCAGAGACAGGACAATGAGCTAGAGACTGCAGAGAAGGGTGTCTGCCTAGCTGAGTGCTGATTCCCAAGATAGCCAGCAGGAGGCCCCAAGGTAGTGAGTTGAACTTCGTCACAGGAATGAACTATAAAAGTGAGGTGTAGAAACACCCCAAGTTCTCTCCCTATCCATTTCTTTTTTCTACCTAAGAAGACAAAAGAAACAGCACATGGGCTTTGGGAGCAGATCCTGACCTGAAATTTGGTCAGCCTTGTTGCGGAAGCATGTGGTAGGAACTTCACCTTGAACCAAGTCTAGCTTAAGTTTAGAAAGCACTTATCCTTGTGCTCACTTAGAACCTATATCTTTGTAGTTAAACTTGTTTTATTCTTTATTTACAACTAATCCAGTGTTGTGAATTGTTTGGGTAACTTCATTTAAGGTAGCAGACTGTATGTTGACTCTCCTTAGAAGGGCAATGGACTTAATATACCTGGACTGTCCAGGAGAGGGCTGGATGGTGCAAAACACATGTTTTGCGGGGAAATCTAGGACTTGGAGTATGTTGGGATCACCTTGCAAGTAGTCAATGCTATTGGAAGCCAGAGTGTGGCTGGTGTGTGCTAACAGGCTGCTGGGGTCACAGTTGCTGGACCAGGGCTGTGTCTATACACAGACACTCAGGATGTGACCTGTAGGCTGTTTGCGAGGCGCCCAGGTTGGGAGCTACAGATGCAAAGCATTGTGAGGCATCCCATCTTGCAAGGCAAGTGGTGACACAACCCCTCACTGGTTTGGATTGCCCCCTGGAATATCCTAGCAGCCTCTGGGTGTGGCTTCACAATTCACATTTAATCTGTCAGCCTCACTCGTGACAGCCAAGTGTCTCTTTCTGTGAATGGAGAGAATGAAATAGTGACAAGTAGTTCTAAAAAATCTTATGAAGATTCATATGTCTGTGTGTAATACAAGAAAATAGGAAATATAAAACAGACATTTAATAAGTGTTTCATTTTGTGCAGTGATTTGTTTACAGTACCTCTGGCTTTGTCTATACTACAAAATCGGGTTGACTTAATTTAGGTCGACCCACAGCTACCGCAGTAATTCAATTGCCTGTTGTAGTCCACACTACCTTTCTTCTCCCAGTGGAGCACGTCCTTACTAGGAACTCTTGCACCGACTGACGTGGGGCATTGTGGGGCACTAACAGCCAAATGTGGGGCATTGACAACTGCGTGGGGCTCACAGCTGGAGCCCCCCACCTGCCCCAGGTGACAGGCCCAGCTGTGAGCTCAGGCAGGCTCAATTTCACAGCATAGAGCCTACCAGCAATGAAACTGACATTCTTGTCAATTTCACGGCTGCTACTGCCTCCCACTCAAGACAGTGGCACTCTGGGAGCCCAGGCTCTCAGTGCTGGGCAGCTGGGCTCCCAGCTGGGCACCTTGATGACAATATCAATTTCATTGCTGGTAGACCCTGTGCTGTGAAATTGAGCCCCCACCAGGCTTCACAGCTTGAGCTGTCACTGGGGAAGGAGGGCAGCTGTGAGCTCTGCACCAGGCTGACAGCTGGTGAGGGCAACTGTGAGCCTTGGGCCTAGTAGGGAGCCTATCAGTAATTCTTGACTCCTGCTGTGAGGGCCCCTTCCCAGCTGCTGACAGAATGACAGCCAGCAGCTGATGTAAGTAAGGTAGTATCTACATGGACACTGCGTTGCCCTAACTACACTGACATAAGCACTATGCCTCTTGTGCAGATGGAGTTATGATGTCGGTGTAGCAAGCCGCTTATTTGGTGGAAGTAGCATTCGTGTAGACACTGACATAATTAGGTTGATGTAAGGTAACTCTGTAGTGTAGATTGAGCCTTAGTTTCCCTTCAAGTGACTGTGGGCACTTACCCGATGATCACTGAAATCAAAGTAATCTTGTATGGGAAAAGTATAAAAGTAAAGTGTGTTGTGTAGATCTGTTGATTTTTCTTTAGGCCAGTGATGGATTCACTTACTTTTTTCCAGTCAGGAGAAATATCTTTGAACTTGTTAAGACCCAAATGTGAGGCAGAAATATAGAATGAGGGACACACAACCTACTCATTAAGGAAACTCAGTTGTGCAGGATTCATTCATTCATTTAGTGTTAACAATGCTTTTCTGTAAACCACACTTTCATGATTCTTTATTTCTGAAATAATGTTCAACAGGTGAAGTGGGGGGGATGCTAAATTTGTGAGCAGTGCATGCAACTTTGGGACTGAAGTCTGTCTTACCTATCTAGTTTTAAGGGTAAATCAGGGGTGTGAGGTTTTTTCTCCACCCCTATTGACACAGCTATACTGACAAAAACCCTAGTGTAGATGCAGTCATACCAGTGAGGGAAAGTTCTTTTCCTGGTATGTCTTGTTTCTTTTAGGTAACTGGTGTGAGCTATACCAGAAAAAGCACTCTTTAGCCAGTATATGCTGCACCTGTGCTGGGGGTTTACCAGTTAACATTTGTAGTGTAGACAAGGCCTAAATCCAGGGATGGTTGCGAGGTATGTCAGGAGTTTTCCCTCCATGGTTGGTTAATACAGCAATGCAGTGGAAAAAGCAAGTGCTACAGGGGCTTTTACTTTGTCTGGCAATCTAAGATCTGGTCTAAATCTAAAACTTTGTTTGACCTAGTTATGTCACTCAGGGAGGTCAAAAATTCACATCTCTGCTGACCTAAGTCTTGATTCTTCTGTCAACCTAACTACTACCTTTCAAAAGGGTAAGTTTACTACAGCAACGTAGTGTCGATGTAACCGGAGAGTTTGTCTACACAGGGAAATTGACCGGCATAGTTGTAGTATATAATTGTTCTACTGTAGCTATGCCAGTCAATTTCCCAATGTAGAAAAGCTCTAAAAGTAACTTGCTTTGAAGCCTAACTGCAGCATAATAAGTGAGATTGAGTGTGAAAATTAATCAGAACACCACAGTCAGGAATATAAAGGACGCAGCTATCTGTTAGCACCTCTCCTCCACACCACTCCAGGCGTGCATGAGTAATCACTGTGTGAATTACCCAGAGTAGAGCATCATTTGAAACGATTTGTTGAAAATCAGTTCTCTCAGGTAGATGTTCCAGTTAAGCAAGAGCTTCATTTAAACTACATGCCAATTCACAGGGTTCCACTGTACATCCTTTTACAGGGAAGGAGGTTTCCAAGGTGGCTTATTTATCTCCAGTAGCCTCAGAGGAGTCAGAGGGTGTTTTGCCATTTAAAAATAAAACTCATTTGCCTCAGCAACCCTTTGCTCATATCATGCTGTTATAATATTTCTGCTTTTACTGATTCTATTGTGTGTTGCTGTTGGTTTGACCCTTCTGTAGGGGTATTTTGTTCCCATGGCTCAATCAAGCAGCCTGTATATTATCTTGTGATAAATCTTTTGTTCCAGAACTGTCAGTTCACTAGACAGTGATATTTTTTTTTAGAGATGCCAAATGAAGGGTTTCATAATATTGGTTCAGTGAATTATGGTGCACAGCCTTCTATAATAGAGTAGCAGACAAAAGGAGGAAATCTTAAAGGTTTTTCACTGAAATCAAGTGGATTTCTGAGATACATTGCAATGATAGGTGACTTTTTTTTATTCAGTCTGAAACAATCCAATACATGCTACCAATTCACATCTGTCCCACAAGACCTACGGAGACATGAAGGTGTTCTGAGCAAAAGATCAGGAGGCAGGTTATGGTGATTTGAATTCCAGCCCTGATAGTGACTCCCTCTGTAGATTTTTAGGGCAAGTCACTTAAGGACAACATCCTGATTTGTTCCTAACATCTGTGCCTCAGTTTCTTTGAGTGCTATAGGGATAAAAATGAAGATCAGTTACTAGACTGGTCCGTAGTAATTTTAATTATTGCTGCAAGAATTCACATCAATGAGAGATTAAAATGCGTGTAGATATTGGGCCATATGTGGTTGGGGTATAAGGAAGCACAGTTCTTGGGGTGGGAGTGCTCTTTGCTATTTGTCTGGACAGTGCCTAACACAATGGAAGCCTGATCACTCTTGCATTATCCATGATACAACTAATAACAATGAAGGCATTTGTGCAGAGGTTAATTTGGCCTTACAAATTGTAAAGTTGTTTTATGCCTATGTCAGCCAGCACAACTGATCAACCAGGTGGTTTTGGGACTTTCTATTGAATCTAGGTGCCTTAATAATGAGAATACCTAGCACTTGACTTCTTCAAAGCATGTGACAGACATTAAGTAACATGAGTTTTCTCTCTTTTTATTGCAACCAAGGGTCAAGTTTCTATGATTTTGATAATACTGCTACTAAAATGTTACACTCCTATTAAAAACAGCTGGTTAGATAACTAAGCATACAAAATATAGAATGATTAGATACCCAACAGAAGCTGCTTTGCTGTGGGTAGCATGTGATATAGAACAGATGTCAAATTTTATACAGGTGTTTTCATGGTGTTGTGTGTTTATGTACTTTTGAATGCATCATCACTTCCATATCAAAAAGGATGTTTGCAGAAGTACAGTGGTCATGTATTTACAGTATTAAAATGTATAAATCAGGGATAAATTACTTCACAATGGTAAAGGGTATCGCTTTTCAAAGGGATAGCAAGAGGGAAACAGATACTTACATGCTGAAGAAATATAAATGTTCTCATCCTTCCTTAATCAGCAGAGCAAGTTGCTCTCTAGTGCAGGGCTCTCAGTTTCCATCAGAAGCCAATATCGATCTATACAGCTTAATATTTCAAATATTAAAATTACAGACAAGTTTCCTTATTCATCTGAAAGCAAGAACACCATTACTGCTATTTTATTACCATTACACACTGGTACTACTTATTCTTCTAAATCTGCTTGGAGTATTAGTCAATACTTCTGAGAATAATGCTAAGTGTAGTGAGGAACATGTCTCCAGTGTTGAGTTGGGTAGCAAGATATGCTGTCTTCTCTTTAGTTAGATGCTAGTTCAATTATTTGTACTGCGGTAATTCCTAGTTGCCCCGGTTAGGAATGAAGACCCTTTGAGCTAGACTCTGTACCAAAATATGGTCTGGTGCATCCTCTGTTTCTTCCTGGCTTTCTTTCTGTCCAAGGCAAGTGTTAACCTCTTCAAAGAAAGTTTTTGTAGGATTCCAGATTCTTCACATGACTAATTTTCATCTAGCAGCAGAATTTTATCATTTTGAAACAAAATATTCTATTCTCCCAAGAATCAGGACTCTCATTTAAAAAGAAAAGATACTGGGGTGTCAGGCTATAGAACCCTGCATGGAGATGCAGGGCTATTCTGTTGACTCATCCAGGCAGCCAGATCAGATGGGTCTCATTAGCTCCTACACTACACAATAAGATTAAAATATCTGAGGCCAGATTCACATCAGTCTGAGATTAAACTCAAACCCTGTGTGTGTGACTGTGGAAAGAGACAAAGTGAGCAGTAGAAGGAAGGGGGGGAAAGTCTTGCAGGCAAGAGCCCTGCCTATAGCTAACTCAGGAGGACACTAGGGTCTAATTCTTCTATTGAATGGTTTGTAAGTATAGCCTGTTTTAAGGTTAAGTCACTAATGTAGCTGAATAAAAATCAGTCAGCTGCAGGGCAAGCTGGAAAAACCTACCTCTTTACAAGACTGGCTCAGTCCACCTCCAGCAGAAGTTAAAACAGCTGAAATAAAGGCAATTTACTGATCTTTGACTACTGGTGGTAGATATGCCAATGGCCTATGATGGGATGTTAGATGGGGTGGGTTCTGAGTTACTACAGATAATTCTTTCTTGGGTGTCTGGCTGGTGAGTCTTGCCCGCATGCTCAGGGTTTCACTGATTGCCATACTTGGGGTCAGGAAGGAATTTTCTCTCAGAGCAGATTGGCAAAGGCTCTGGGGGTTTTTCATCTTTCTCTGTAGCATGGGGCATGGCTCACTTGCTGGTGGATTCACTGTACCTTGAAGTCTTTTAAACCATGATCTGAAGACTTTTTAACTCAGTCAAAAGTCAGGGGTTTATTACAGGAGTAGATGGGTGAGGTTATGTGGCCTGTGTTGTGCAGGAGGTCAGATTAGATGATCATAGTGGTCCCTTCTGACCTTAGAGTCTATGAGTAAAGAGTTGCTTATGCACCTGCATCAGGACATAAGTAAGTCACCACTTGGGGACACAATGGACAGAATTCTAGATAAAAAAATCATGTATCAGAACCAAACACCCATATGCACAAGGATGCAGAGCAACAGATCCTCTGGTGCGTAGGAGAAAGATATCCGAAAACTGGCTTATGTTATCTCCTATTGAGGGTATCCTTAGGTGGCGGAGAGTATCTGTAGGAAGAAAAGACTATGCCATTGTCATTCATATGACTGGCATAGAGGAGAAGGCTATGACTCCCTGGCGATGCTTTGATGCCATAAGAGTCCCTTGGTACAAAATTCCACTAGAGTAGATGAATCTAAGATCTCTAGTAACTTACATTTAAAAAAAAAAAAACAAAGTTTGAAGGAGATTTTAACATGCCCCATTTCTTGATACCCATAATAAGGGAGAAATCTGAGCCCATATCACAGATATTGATTACTGAATAAATTACCAAACTTGGTATTGTCTTGTAATTGGGCTGAACCAATTTCACAAGGGAATATAAAACCCATACATGAAAACAAACCCCAACAATTACAAATGAAGATGAGCAGAGAACACAGAAATTCCAGTAGAAGCATACAAATAAGGTGTTTGTCTGCTCATAAACGTCTCATAATAGAAATTTTCCACTGACTTCAATGAAAGTGTCAGTCTCAGAGGGAAACATTGTCAAAAGATCTTGTTTAATCTATCAAGCTATTTCTTGTGATCCCATTGTGATGCTGGCAAACCTCATGCGAAGGTCCGTAGAGCTCAACTCAGCACTGACCAATACATAGCTACAAACAAGTCTGGCTCACCAGTGTGTGAGTATTGTTAAAATAGATGTTACGTTTATAAGAATGTGTTTAGTGTTTAGACTTTATGAAACACTTGTAGGATGCTGCATGTATTAATCTTATTTATAACATCTGTATCCCATGCTATAAGGTGATATTAAGTGTTTGTATTGCCAGCCTCTAATCGCGTATATCGTCAAACTGAAAAGAAGCATTAAATAATGTAAAATGCCGGCTTCCTACAGAAAGTGTTAGGTCCTGCCCACCAGGAAGGCCCACTGAAACCAAAAAAGCCATTGTGAAACATCAAAGAACAAAGACTTTGTTAATTGCATACCCACATCCCAAGAGGATACATTCACGTGACCTCATCCCATCAGCTTGAACTCTGGAGGGAAGGGAATAAAAATTCCCAAGAAGAAAAAACATCTCTCTTTGCTGCTTGGACTTTGAGAGAGCAAGATTTCTGAGCGTAAACAAGGGATCCCCAACAGTTTAGCCTGATTTAGCCCTAAAGAACATATAGAGCTTACATATTACAGCAGCTTGTCACCTTTTGGAACCTAAGACAGTAACTCATTTGTGTGTGTTTACCTGCTTTAACCTTGTAAAAAACCCCTCTGATTTCCTAGTTAATAAATCTTTAGATAGTTTATTATAGGATTGGCTATAAGCATTGTCTTTAGTGTGAGATCTAAGGTGCAATTGAACTGTGGTAAGTGACTGGTCCTTTGGGACTGGGAGTAACCTAAATATTATGATTTTTGGTGTAAGGGACCATCTGTCACAAAGGCAAGCTTGCCTGAGAGGCAAGATAAATTGGAGTACTCAAGGGGGTTGTATTAGACTCCATGGTTAACCTGGTATAGTGCCTGAGGAATTTACACTTGATACTTGGTTGGTGAAATCTAAATATAGAACTCACAACAAGTTTAGGATTTGTGCTGTGCTTCTTAACTGTCTGTCCTGAGGCTGGTCCTCATACACTTGAGCCACTCCAGATAACTTGACACCCATCACCATGGTGTTTAGGTGTCTAATTTAGCATGTGACATACTCTCACTAGTGCCGTAAAGTTGAACAAATTTATTCACGACAAGTAAATCGGCCTGTAAAAATGTTTACTGAGTGTTCATTCAACAATGTGTACTCTTGTTACAAACCTCAGACACCCACTCTCTGAAAATTTTAACACATTTGGGCAGTAAATGACCTTATTCAGTCATAACCATAAAAACATCCTGTTAAGTATCTCTAAACAGCGTTATCAGTCATTGGTGATTCTCCAAAGATTTGGTGTTTGGGTTCATTTTGGGTGAGCATTCTTGATACTTACCAGGCCTGGCTATATCTGTTTCCTGAAAGGTTCTTGAAACTAATTTATCTTGTGCACAATATGTTGCTGCTGAGATTTTGTGAGTTACACATTTTGCAAAAGGCTAAGGAACATTCTACTCTGTACTGTGAGAATTGTATGTTATTGAGACACTTTCTCAGGACACCCGGAACTATGAGTAACCTTGTTACCCCTTTGCCATAGCAAAAGAGAGACTTGTGGAGCTAAACTGGATGACGGCTCCCTGTCACCACAGTCTCTTTGCCACCCAAACAATCTCCTTCAGAGCTCTCCCAGCCCTTGTTACCTGCAAAGCAAACCTTGGTGCACCCTAGTTCCTGAGCCTCCTGGAAGAGCATTCCCTTGCCATATCCAGCCCCTATCACTGGACAGTAACAGAAATTACTGAATTTACTATCTCCAAAGAGACAGTGTACAAACCACCTCATTTGATTCAACTAAGAGTTCATACTTCGCTTACTATTCATGCACTGAGATCTACTTCTAATAAAATAGAAGTTTATTAACAAAGTTAGAGATGTAAGTGATACTGAGTGAGGGTAGTGGAAACAGAATTGGTTACAAATAAAACAAAAGCATAATACAACTAAACCTAATCTTAGCAAGCTAAAATCTTTTGGCTAAAGCAATTTTTTCATCTTCTAAGTCCTTTTGCAGAAGTTGCTGATTTTCAGTCAAACAAGGTTCCAGATCTTTCCTGAATCATTCCCTGCTGCCAGGAGGGTTCCTCAGTGAAATGGATAACAAAGTGTCTTTTTACTTCTCCTTATATCTCCCCAAAACTCATTGTTTTGACCCCACAGACAAGACAAGTCCCCATTTGTAATTTGTCTCCAGTGTTATCCTATACTAATTTCACATCTTCCTCCCCCACACCTCCCAGGTCAACCTGGCTTTTCCTGATGACTTACATGCAAATGCAGCTTCCTTTATGTTGATTTTTCCAATGCTTAATTTACATTAGAGGCAGAGAGAGAACTGGCCTTCCCTCCTGTCTGGAAGAAAACGTGTGTCTAGTTTCAGACTTTCATGGTATCTGTAAGTATCCATAATTCCTTTTATGGTGTTAATGTGTATGTTTCACAAACATATTAGTAATTAGTGTGTCCCTGGCTTTCATTTGATATATTATAAGACTCTTTTTGGCTAAACACTGACAGTGATATGTTAGGTTTAATGAATTTGCCAGACCTGACAAGAGTTGCTGACATGGAGTAGTGTATCACCAATATGTCTCTGTGTCACAGTGATCTATCCTGCTCCTACTTGAAGTCCATGGAAAAACTCCCAGTGGCTTCAATAGTGCAGGTTCAGGCCCCGTATATGGTTGTTATATTGCAGTAGGGTCCTATCCTACCATCTTTATTCAGTCAAAAACTTTCATTCACTTGAAGGGCTGTTTGCCTGAAAAAAGATTTGAGACCTAATTTTATAACCCTTACTTGGTGGAGAATGAAATCCTGGCTCCATTGAAGTCAATGGCAAAATTGCTCTTGATTACAGTGGGGTCAGGTGTTTATCCGCTGAATAGTACAGTACCTTCATTCTGGAAGCAGTTTCACAGATTGCAGTGGGACTACTCAAGAAGTAAGGTTCATTGCAAGGGTGTCATTGGACTCTGAATAAAGACTTGAGGATTGGGTCCACTGTATACTTTTTCAATGTGATACAATAGACACCCAAGATGTGCTGTAGTAGCACAGAGCATTTCCCAGACTATCAAAGCTTAATAACTGGTTTGGTCTGACTTGGTTAGCCTGGTTCAGTTTGTTTAGTTATGCCTACATAAGGCAGTTCAGTCATGTTACCCTTTTTGAACCTAGAATAGGACCCAGGAATAGTGAAGACAAATATTCCCAGCTCTGTTTGTGTCTTTAATAGCACTCATTTTTTGAAAGTATGAAAGCTTTCTTTTTATTACACTAATTGTATTAAAATGTTTCTTCAATATCCGTTCTTCTTAGGTGATCTTTCTTTGAAACATTCCATTCTTCTTGGACAAGGTGTCTGTAGTGGGTTTGTGCCTTGGGAAGTGTCAGACAGAAAATGTGGTTTTTGTTTTTTTTCTAATTTTGTAGTGCTTTGGGGAGGTATAAAAAGACATTAAAGACAAGAACAGGTTTAGAGAGACAGGCTTTCGATGTGTCAGCCTCATCAACAGGAGAAGCAAATCATAAAAGGACAGCAAGACTATACTGTTTTAGACAATCATTTAATATTGACAAGTGGTGGTGCTTTCAATTTGTTTTATTTACATTATTAAACACGCAAATGAAATGGGCCTAATCCTGCAGAGCTCATTGAGCCAAAACTCCAATTACAATCAAGGGTGACTGAAGGATTTGGCTCCCAAGTGCTATTGCTTTTGCATGACCCATGGTGATCTCTGGTCTTAATAGCTAAACCATTATTTCATTGTACAGTGTTTATTGGAATTTCAATCCGATCTGGTGAGAAAAATAATTTTAAAAAAATGGAAAATGCCATCAGATAACTCAGACACTCATTCTTGCAATCTAACCTTCAGGTAATTAGAAATCATGTTAATTTACTGCAGATTTAATTTTGTTCAGGGAGGGGGACCCAGTTGAACTAAACTTTTTAATCCCAAATCTTTTAAATACATTCAAACTCAAGCAAATATCATCTACTTAATACCCTCCTTTCTTCTTGAGCACGTTTATTTTAATGCATACTAAGAACAATTGAATCTGAAGGTGATTATTTTCCAAGATAAGGGTGGCATGCTGTTTGCTAGGATGAGCTTATTCCACCTCATCAGCAATTTTTTTGTCCTCCTTCATAGCATTGTGTTTTGGGAGGAAAGCTAAAAACGTTCTGGGTTTTTTTTCCCTCCCCCCATGTGGCATTGATGTGTTGTCTTATTTAAATACAGAGTTCAATATTCAGGTGTGTAAGTGCAACATAAATAAAATGGCATCCTCGGCGGAGCAACAGGGGCTATTTCTTCCTGGGAGCTGATATAACTTACGATAGGCTAGGAAACCGCATAAATATTGTGTTGCTTTATCACACCAAACAGTAAAGCACACTGGGCTGCTGGAAGACAGCTGGGCTTGGGAAAAGGAGAGAGGAAAACACATGCTAGGAGATTTTTGCAGCCCCAACTTGGGGTGAAGGCTTCTAGCCAGATTTGCCTTGGTGTGACTCTAAGTAATTGGAATTGCGCTGCCCGCTGCAACACACGAGATCACCCGGTGAAACGAGGACGGTTTTCTCGAATGGGAAAACCGGAGATTTTATTTTGAGGATCCATCAAACTCTGAGCAGCGTGGGTGACCAGATGCTCGCTGTCCTGGGCTTGATTTCCTGATGAGCAGAGGAGGAAGGATCTGAGGCTGGGCTGGGGAGGGAGGCATGGAAGAGACGGACTGTTGATCTGACTGGGAAGGGGATCTCTCTCCTGCTTTGCCACAATGTCCGTGATGATTTCAGCTCACCACAAGGTGACCACCACCACCACCACCTCCTTCTCAACAGCAGTCACAGCCGTCAGCCAGCTGGTAGGTGTCTTCCATCTAATGCTCCCTGCAACCACAAACCTTGTACGCTTACTTCCCAAGTGTACCTGAACCAATAGCTGAACGGAGGGTGTGTTGTGCAGTTGCTGCCTTCTGATCCAGGCTGTGCAGAGGGGCAGAGCCGTTAGTGCATGGTGCAGGGAGAAACTTTTCTTTGAGCTCTTGGCTCCTTGCTTTGTTTCGCTGATTAGAAGCAGGCAGCTCGGCTGCATTGTGCCTGGGAAGGGAACTTTGCTAAGGGGCGAACGTTATGCGAACTTGATTCGGTCTTAAACACAGGACCAGGCGCTCACACAGAATCAGAAAATGGAAGAATAAATGACTCTCCAGGATGCAGTTTCCCTGTTTCAGCGAGCCGCAAATTACTATGGAAATTGCGTTTTGTTTGTCCCTCCTCCCCAAGCGTAAAAAAGGACGAGTCAGCTTAAAGCTGTGGGTGGTGTGGAGGTGTGCTGGGGAAATGGTGGGTGGTGAATTGCTCCCTGCATTTAAAACAGCCACGACAGCATTTCTTCCTGTGCTAAATCTCCAGCTCAGCATTTCCCCCCGGAATGGTGGGTGTCTTTCTACATAGGTGGTGATCAGGATCAAAACAGTGTGTGAGGAGGGAGGGTGGGGTGGAGGATCCAGGGAACCCCTTCAAGGCATCAGAGCGGGGTGTAATGTTCAGTGCTGTCTTCCCCCCTCCTTCCCCCCCCGAGCATGGCATGGGTAAGAGGTGGATGGCGCGTGAGACTCCTGCTGCTGCCTTGTCCGTGTGCGGTCCATCGCGCCGCCCTGCACCGGGAATTAGCGATCGCGCCTCTTCTCACGAGCCCCGGACAGCAGCTGAACAGCCGGGCCCGGGCCGGGAAGCTACAGCGCGAGCTGGGGAGCCGGTCCAGCCTGTCCGACACCCCCGCCCCAGCGGCGCCTTGACACCCTGGGCCGGCGCCCCGGGCTCGCTGCACCGCGGCTCGCTTGCCCCAGGTGGGTGGCTATTTGGCTCTTAGCAAGGGGTCAGGCTCTGGGCCGGCCGGTGAATGCGATCGCCCCCGCCCGCACGCCGGGACCCTGGAGTCCAGTTCAGCGCGCCCTCTGGAGGAACTGGCGCCTGCCGTGCGGCCGGCAGGCTGTAGCGGTGCCACTCCTCCCCCAGCTCTGTGCCTGCCCCTGCCGGCTGAGAGCCGCGGCTCCGGGCCGGCTGGGAGAGGCTCCCCCAGGCGCTGCAATTCGCAGCTGTTAATTTGGGGTTGCAGGTAGGCTGGAGCCGGGCGATTTGAAACTGGCGGGTTATTTGCTCGACTGCGACACTGCAGCCGGGATTTTTCCCCCTCTCACCCGAGCGATTTCTGCTCCCTGCAGACGTGGGGTTAAATGCCTTGCAATTATTGCGATGGCTGTTACAGGGAAGTGCTCACACGCCTCTTGTTCGGAGCACATGCTGCTTGGCTGATGCCCTGAAGTGGGAGCGGCGAAGGCTGCTAAACTCCGGGGTATTTCTGAGGTTACACTTGTCACCTGCAGCTCTGAGCATCTCACATACGTGCAGAAAAGCTTTTTTAGAAACCTGAGCCGTAATTTTCTGGCAGGAGCCGATGGAGGGGAAGGCACTCTGCAGTCCAGGGCACGACTAGCATTTCCATCACACCGTAGCACTTACATGCAGCGTTTCATCTTCCAAGCACTTGCCTAACAGCAGCTGATAAATGGGTTGGTAACCATGTTTGGCTTATTGTATTTTGCCTCCTACTAAGAGAAATGGATTTGTTGTTTTTTAAACAGTTTTTCCTGTTATGATTTGAAAACAGATCCAAATGAATCTTAGGGCTTTTTCTTATTTAGTTATTTACGGTAACACCATAACCAAGCTTAATTTGCATCCCATCTCTCATATAAACTTCATGCTTTGAGAGTTGAATAACAGTCAGAGCATTAAATTGTAAGTAATGGCAGAGGCAGAGACAAATTAAGAGCTTCAGGCAAGAGAAGAATAATGCTTTCTGCTGAGATTTGAAAAATAGACGGTTTATGCAACTGTTTAATATTATTTATATTCCATTAGTTCCTAGTTACTCCAGGCTGGGACCATGGCCCCACTGTGCTAGACAGGCCTAGCTCCAGCCCCAAAGAGTTTACAATCTTGATTGAAGACAAGATGCTACAGGTGGATGAACCGGGCAAAGGAATAGGGAATGGAAAGGGAGAGGATGATGTAACAATAAAATGATCAATCACCTTGGCTAGCTGTGTGGACAGTGTAGCTCTCCAGCTGTCATAGATTGGCAGCAGCATAGGGTTTAAGGAGAAGAAGGTGATAGTGGGGTTGCCCTGGATTTTTTTTTCCCCGAGGGAGCTTGTTACACCCGTGGAAAAAAGCTGTGAGAGGGAGAGCTACAGGAAGGCTGTTCCAGAGAGCAGGAGATGCAGAGAAGTTTTTATCACTCCAGCAGTGCCTAAATTGTGTGAAGAGACAGAAATTAGTCTTGTGGTAGGTAGATGGAGGGGATCAGTAACAAAAGATTTGTGTATTAGGCAGGAGCAAACAAGGAGGGCATCCTGGCTGTGGCAATGATGGGGGAGCCAGTGGAGTCACACTTCCAATGTCCTTTTGTAAGCCTTCCCTAAATATTTAATCATCTCTGATATGAGAGATGGGTGAGAATGTGCTCATACATATATCTGTGCAAGTGGTCATTCCTAATTTTAACAAACACCATATGTGCATGTCGATATCAGACATTTTCATGCCCCGTTACTTAATGCAATTGGCATGTATGCATGCATATAGGGTATTTGTGTACAAAAGTTAATCATGGATAAATGTATACAGTCACTTGCTCATGCTTCACTGTGGTAATTGGTCACAGTATCTATTACATTTAGACACTGTGGGCAAGAAGCACATTTGTACTCATCAGTAAGTCACATCGCTTTTTATATTGGAGTCTGATGGAATATAGATTTAGGATATTGCAATCCTCCATTCCTTTTTTTAAATTGCAATTCGGATTGCTACTAAAGGCATGACTGAGGGACCCTGGCATGACATCTGACCTGAAGTGTTTTATTACCTGTACCTTTCAATAGTAGATTCTCCTTAGAATAGCATTGCATTAGGTATAATCCCAAATCCTTGTGTGGGACTTGGACTCCCATTATCCAGTCGAAAGAGGAGAGTGCTGCTAGCTGAACCATGCTGATGTTTTCAGATATTAGACAACAAATGGACAATGAACTGATAATATTAATGTGTAATTATAGTTAATTTTGTACACTAATAACAAAAGGTTGATCCAGTGCAGTTAAATAATGTTGGCATTTAATACATTACTCTGATCACTTCGCAAACATTTCAAGCCTAGCTCTTCACTGCTTTGTGCCTTAGGTGGTCATTAACACCCGCGCAAAGCGGTGTGATATGCTACCACATCACAATGGTTGTGATTTTACACTCACTTTGCACAAGTGCAAATTTTTCCATTTACTGCTTGCTGGGTAATAAAATGAGGGGACTCCATGTTTCTTGAACTAAACTGGCTCTTCAATAAGAGAACTATTTACAGAGATGCCAGCCATGTGCAAACAGACTGACTTCCCAGTGCCTCTCCAATCTCTTCCCTCCTGCAACCTGTGCTCCTCCCACCAAGTTCCATGCAGTTTTCTACACAAATGACTCCGCAAGGTGCAAGGCAGCAGAGAACTAGGCCCTTAATCTTAATGCATTAGTTTCCATCCAAGAAATAAGGTTATCTGCCTGCAACTCTGTGAATGTCTGTCTCATGTTCACGGCATAAACACCGTTGGAAACGAAACAAATACTCTTCCTGAAGGGTTGCAACATAACACTATTTCTTAGAATCTAGACATCTACTGCACAATGACCAAATACAGAGAGTCATAGCAGGCTGTTACCTAAAGCAGAGAAGCACAGCTCAACCTTGTTTCTTCCAGACTGGCTCTTTTGCAGACTGACTACTGAGGATAGATCCGGTGCTACCCTCACAACCGCCTAGCCTGCAATAAGGACTAGGACACCCTGTAGAATTTAAAGTGATAGGTTGTAATTTTAACACTTTTTTCAATACACCACATCTTCCACTGTGCAGGTCTGTCTATCCATCTCTTGATATTGGTGATCTCCACAATTATCCCTTTTTGCATAGGATTATTGGGAAAGTGAGACAACTTTGGTGCAATCTGGACCTTAGATTTCCTCAGTCCTTCTCAGTCTGTTTTTTAGTGAGAAGACTGCACAAATTTGGTTGTGTGTGTCTTTGTGTTGACTTCAATGGGCTTTAGATCACGTCCCCAATGATAGACAAATGTCAAGTATTCATGCTTTCCTATTATGACCTTTTGATATCATTGAGCATAACATTTTGTTGACTCTTGCACAGATCCTTGTGATAGGGTTGTGGAATAAGCATGTTTATTCTAGGGAGTGAGTCCTTAAAACTGACTGCTCACATGCTCAGGGTCTAATTGATGGACATGTGGGGGTCAGGAAGGACTTTCCCCCTAGGTCAGATTGACTGACTTGGAGAGGTTTTGTCTTCCTCTGCAGCATGTGGATGCAAGTCATTTGCTAGGATTCAGATGTAGCTCACTTCATCAATTCCCTGCCATTGCAGGACCTGGATCATTGGTGCACTTCAGTGCCTCCTATTTCCTGCCTGTGTCATGTAACAATTTATCTCCTATAGGCAGTAATACTTTGGTCTTATTTCAGTTGTTGGCTTTAATGTGTGGGCGGTGGGGAGAGTTGGTGGCTTCTGATACACAGGAGGTCAAACAAGATGATCTAATGTTTCTTTCTGGCCATAAACTCTGACATTGGCCAAATGTACGAATTCAGGATTGAGTAAGTGGGGAGAATGGCCTGTGGAGAACATATTTGCATAAACACAAATGTATTTTATACTTACATCATAACTGTTTATCAAATCATAATTGTCTTGTCATTGCCTTGCGTTCCCAGCCCCCCTTTGTTGAATCCTTCCACCATTTGTTGAATCTTGCTTTAACTCAGATTGTCAGCCCTGCAGGACAGGGACTGTCTTAGTCAGTGGTTCCCAACCTTTTTGGCTTGAGGGCCACAAATATCATTTTTACAACCCTGAATGGCCACCAGTCTATCAACTCTAAAAAAAATTGTATTGACGTAGACACCAGTAAGGACTACAAATCACTACATATTTAAAGTAAACATTTTGATGCTACTGTGCTCATTTTTACATTCACTATTGTACACCTACACATTACTCACAGTATGTCACGCACTCACAGACAAAGCACTGTGTAGATGAGTGACTGACTGTCACTACTCACTGAAGCACATGACCTGGCAGCTAAGTCACAGTGGGTGGCCTGCTAAGTGCAAGCCAAAACTGAGGGCATGGATTTTTAGAGTCCTGCTCCTCTCCTCCACCATGGTGGGTCCTGGCTGCTCTGCCAGCAGCCCTTTCCCTCCTCTGTTTCCCCTCCACTCCCCCTCTCCCCCCACACACACTGCAGCCAGGTGGAAGGAGTTCAGCAAGGAGGCTGCCTCCTCACTGATTTCCCATCCACCTGGCTGCAAAAGGGAAACCTCATGTGTCCTGTAGCCCCATGCACTCCACCTGGGTCCCTAGGCAGTGGCTCCCTTCTGCAGCCAGGGGGTCAGGAGATCTCTGTTCCTCTTCCTCTGGCCCTAGCAGGGACCCCAGCACTTAGGGAGCCAGGTGGAGCTCTTTGCCATGCTAACTACTGGAGCCAGGGGAGGAGAGTGCTGATCTCCCATCCTCTTGGGTGCAGTAAGTAGCCTGCGCCGGTCTTGTAACCCCACGGCAACGCGCTCTGCCTGGGTCCTTATGCAGCAGCTCCCTTCTGCAGCCAGTGGGAGGGGAATGGTGGACCACTTTGGAAGACCCCACGGGCTACTTTTGGCCCCCAGGCCACAGGTTGGCAACCACTGATCTTAGTGTTGCCAGTCTTGTGATTTTATTGCAAGTCTCCTGATGTTTCATGGTGAGGTTTTTTGTTTGTTTGTTTGTTTGTTTTTTCCCTCTTCTCCTCAAAGTCCCTGCTCCTGGAGTCATGTGAGAATCTCAGATTTAATTATTTCTTTTAAAGGAAGTTCCTAGCCCACATGATGACTGTGGAGGAAAGCTTGCAATCTGAAAGGTTCAAAAGCCAGAAAGCAAATAACTCCAAATAGAAGCTTTTTTAAAAATTATAGTTTTTAAGACAATCTCATTTTTTGAGAGAGGGAGCTTTCTTTTTTACTTTTGAAAACTTGGAGTGGGCAATGCAGCTCTCTTTCTGTTAGTATTCATATGGTGCCAAGCTTAGTAGGCCTGGGTCCTCTAGGTGTTACTACAATACAAATAATAAATAATAATAACTTAGTAAAACCGGCAGGGAAAAGGATGGAGAAAACACATGTACACAAGACCCAGAGGGAAACTCTGTTTTATCAGTGTAATATAATTTTTAAAGTTTTTCTTCAGTATGACCGTCTAATTTTACAGCAAGGAAATACATCTCTGCCAGAGCTTTACAAGTTTAATTGCAGCAAGTGATATCAAAGAGATGACAAATCATTAAATCTTCTCATTAATTTCAAGTTATAACACATTGTTCCAGATGCAGGGTGTACCAATGGCCAAATTCAAAAAGGACAGGGAGACATAAAGTGAACATTTCTGTATTCTTTATTTGCAGGGAAATCTTCCACTGGCTTAAGTTGACATTTATATTATTGAGATTGAGTAATTCCTAGGACCCCAGTCATGGACCAGGACTTACCTGTGCTAGATGCTGTACAAACACAAAATAAAAAGACAGCCTCTGCCCCAAAGATCTTACAATTTAAGTAGGTGAATCAGATCATATCCCACTCCCCTAGTGGAACCCCCGGGGAAGGGGTCAGAAATGCAAAGAATTCCACCCAGCAAATCATGCAGTTTTCCCCAAATCATTACATCTTGGATGCTTTTTGCTCCGCTTCCATGCTAGGCCCCAGTGCAGCTGCCAAACACTACAGATCTTGAGGGATATGCTATAGGGCAAGGCCATCCTCATTGGAGAGTCTCTGGCTCTGCTTTGGGGCCCTGTGTTCCCCCAGACTCCCTGATAGTGTGACACCAACTGCATAGAACAGAATACTGTGTTTGAAATCCCTTGGAAAATTTGGCCCAGATTGTAGTTAACTTTTAAAACAAAATAATTAGGACCCAGATCTTGCAGGCTCTTCCACATGGGTAGACCCACATGGCACTTGGTTGTCTTCAGAGGGCTGTACCATGGGTGCAAATGCCCACCCACTTGCAGGATTTGGGCCCAGTTTTGTTTTTATTTACCTGGCAGGACCCAAGTGTTATGGGGGCCGTTTTTCCTGTAAAGGTTAATGATATCACAAACCCCTCAACAGAATAAGTAGTTACTGTATTAGGAAGTCTTCTTCTGTTGCAGGAGAAGTAGCACCCTGCTCAAGTCTTGGCAGATTAAAATGTTTTCAGCTAAAACATATTGGACCACATTGGGCCCTGTGATATTTTAAAGTTCAAGTTTGCGTGTGTCTTCTGTTAAGGACTGGGGTTATTAAACAGTTTCATATTTTTATGGTATGTCAGCAATGTTTGCTATCCAGAGACCAATACTATCTTAGGTCCAGAGATTTAGCTTATCAAGTCCACTCCCCAACTGCCCCGATCTAGGCTGCTGCCTCCACTTTCCAAACCAGTTTTCTCCAGTTACCTACACATACAGTAAGATTTGTTCTCTCTGCTTTCTCTAGGAGATGGATCATTGAGGATACTAAAATCCTTTGATGATAAATACATTATAAAGGCTTAATAACCCAGCTTGGTTACTACCTTTCACTGAGCATTTTGCCTAATTTCAATCAAACCTTTTGCTAAAATCCCATAAGCAATTTTTCTTTTGCTAGTAAACAGAATTAGGAGCTGGTTCCCAGACTCTCCAATATTGGTTTCCAGTGTGGTGTCTTATCTGAGGTGACCCATAACTGCAAACTTGGTTGATTGATTGTTTGCACATCACTGCTTTTTGGTCTATCTCTATTGCACCGCCTCTGACTGACCTCAGCAGAGTGAGAGAAGGGCATGAATTGCCTCCACCCAGGTCATTGCTTAATCCAGCGATAGTGAGAAAGTTTCCTTACAGCACATCAAGCCTGCCAGACTCCCCATAGGACTTGTCTCAGACATCAGTTAAATCTTCCCCCATCAGTAAGTCACATGGTTAGAGGCAAGAGCAGGCCAGTTATGTCACAGGGAACAACAAAAGGAAACATTGCCAGACTTAAGGTCTCCCATTGTAATGTATGAGGCCTCACTTTCAGTGCCCTCAAAAGGTTGCTGCTCTTGGGTTTTCAAAGAAGCATGCCCAAATCCAGCTGAGATTTGGGCCTCTAACTGCCTTAGGCGCCTTTGAAAATCCCAGCCTCAGTTTAAAAGAGGAGAGGATTTAATCAAGTGTTCCTGATCCATTTCCCACACTACCTCCTAACAAACTGGGGCAGAGAACTCTCCTCCATGCCCCCCTAGATTCTTGGTCATCTCCGAGGAAGACTAATCCAATGAAGCTGACCCTGGAAGAATTCACCAGGAGATAGGGGAAGGAATGGCTAAAAGGGCAGAGTACAGACCTCTTTTTCTCTTGCTCACTCACCTCCATTGAAGAAGCCCTTTAAATACCCCTTTAGGAGCTAGAGCAGCAGTTCCCAAACATTTTTCCCTGCATGATCCCATTTTCAGAAGTGTTGTTTCTCACTGCCCCAGACAATATGGAAGTCGCAGTTTAAAAATGGTGTCCTCCCTGCAGTGTGACCTCACACACTGTACAAGGTCACGCCACAAGGAGGATGCCATTTTGCTTTACCAAACGGCATCCTCTAGACTGTATAATCTCACACGTGATGCGGGCGAGGTCATGCTGCATGGAGGGTGCCATTTTGTAGCGCAAAATAGCATCCTCTGTGCAATGTGATCTTGTGCATATGGTGCGTGTGAGGTCATGCTGTGTGGAGGAGGCCACTTTGTAAAATGGCATCCACTGCACACTTGGGATGGCCGTGACCCCCTCTGCTGATGATGTGACCCCATTTGGGGTCACGATCCACAGTTTGGGAACTGTTGACCTAGAGGGTAAAGAAACTAGTCTCCTCTGGAAAATTTGCCTCTTTTATATATTACTGTTTTCCTAATCATGTCTCCTTTTCCAACCTCACCTTAAATATTTATGGGAGAATTAGCTCCAATTGCTGAGAGAAGAAAAGACCATACAGCAGGCATTTCCCAGTCCTCCAGCAATCAAAGCATTATTGACCAACATGGGATCAGTTCCAGGTTCTGAATTTTCCCTTCCTACTGAGATAGAAACCATTTACTCTCTGCCATCTGGGAAAAAAGAAGTGTGGGTGAAGGAGCTGGCAAACATTGGGAGATGGAGGGTCAGTTCTGTGCTCTGGAATTCTAAAAATAAAGACTTCTGTATGGAGAGAGACTGGCAATGCTGATAGAGATTAGCAGCCACAGCACCTACTGATGAGAACGGAAGGCTTCAGAATGTAAGGACAAACCAGATGATTCATTACTCCAAAATCATATACTACTCTGTGTATTGGAACAGCTCACCTAAGTCAGTTGCACACACTCGTATCCTAGTTTTATGCTTTGACATGAGTTATCAATGGAAAAACAGAACCAACAGATTTTTGTAATATAAAGAGTTTTTATTTTATTTTAAGGTATAAACAATAGAAGTGTATTTAAAAGAAATAAAAGCTATGGGGTCAGTCCCTCAAAACATATTACTTCTTATCCTAGCCAGACCTCACTCTTCTTAGAAGGCACTTGTTTGATGACACTGCTTCCCCAAATTACCCCTCAGATGAAAGAGCGGATGGGAATATAGGAGACCTTGCATGTTTCAGTAGTTCACCTTTCCTGTGATCTTCAGTAAGTCAAAGGGAGCCAGAGCAACACTCACATAATAAACCTGTTAAATAATAAGTTCCTAAGGGCCAACCAAGAGTGAGGCCCCATCATGTCACACTGTACCAACAGAGTAGTAGATTAAACACTTCAGGGCAGGAACACAGACTGAAGAGATCAGATGGACACAAGGTGCCGGAGGGCTATAAGACAAGGAGAGCGGTCAGTGTTATGGTAGAAAACGGCATGTCAATTCCACAATTTTTAAAAATTATTTATTTATTGGGTGGGTTAGTGAGAAGGGAGCCAGCTAAATGGAAAGAAAAAAGGAGGAGAAAGGGAGTGTGGCTAGGGCAGGGGAGAACAGGGTACGAGGGGCAGGTGTGGAGTTAAACTGAAGTGAAGACACTAAGGAAGGGGAGGAGTGGGAGGGAGAGGACTTAAGCAAACAGCCAATGAATGCAGGGCAGACAAAGCCCAGTCAAAAGTCTAGAAACACACACTGTTTTCAAAACATGAGAATCATGTGTGCGATCCCTAGTCTCCCAGCCCTATGACCTGGCCATGCAGACTGGAGATACCTCTGATTCCATTCCTCCATGGCCAAGATTCCCCACACCTGTTCACGTTGAAGATTCAGAAAATGGAGCTTTTTATGCTAATAAGCCATGTTCTATGTTGCATATTGATGAACATTCATTACTTTATTTGCGTAAATGGCAGCCAGTGTCCTGTTTCTCAGAACTCAGACCTGACAAGGCTGTCTCATAAAGGTAGCTTTAGGAACACAGGAATTGCTATGCCCCTGGCTAATTCTAGTATCTCACTGGCATGATGTCCAGGAAAACTGGTGGTTTGTTGAGGCCCTGCCCTGGGTATATCCTTGTCCTGGAGTAGGAGGAGGGCTGTGGTTGGGTTGCTAACCCTTAACATTGCTGCTCACTCTCAGCTATGCAGGAATACCAACACTGTGAATGCCCTACCTGGGTGCCCAGCTTTTGCTGCTCATTGCTTCCTGGGGGCTCTGGTCCTGCCTGCTGTCCGCTCCCTGACTGATGACTCTAGTTCTGCCCTTGCCTGTGGCTTCCTGGCTGGGGGCTCTGGTCTTACCTGCTGTTCCTTCCTCTCAGGCAACTGTGGCATGGAAGATATGGATAGAATACTTCCCACTGTCACCCTTATTGCAGCTCCCAGTCCTTAGCCATAGATGGATTAAAAGACTTTGCTCTAAAATAAGTTTCCATGGTTAGAGTCCTCTTACCCGGATCTCTGTGCTTAGAGTCCTGGAGAACTAACACATCATAGGGATCCTGCCTATAAGCAGAGAGACACTGCATAGGGTATCTCCAGAGACTAGCTGAAAACAGGAGCCTGCCAGCCAAAGCACATGACCTGCCAACTCTGATGCCCATATAGCTGGTGATGTCTTTCCAAAAAGAGGTGGCCTAGGTTAGGCTCTGAAGGCTATTGAAAAATCTGCAAGCAGGAGATGGTTAAGGGCAGGTATCCAGTATGTCCTGACAACATTTCCTTTTAATAAGGTTTTTAGACATAATTCTTAACTAATTTTAATATCCTCCCCACCCCCAACCAGATTTCTCAGGGATTCAGAGGATTCCTTGTTGGTTACAGAAATGTATATGAGCATTTTCCTTAATTTCCCAAATATTATAATCTGTCACTGATGGAGAGGAAAGGAATGCACATAGGGTATTCTTAGAACTTTATATTAACTTTCAAGGTACTGATCTAACAATAATCTGAGACTCTGAAACATTGACATCAAATGAACAAATTATCCTAATGTTTCCCTACTTTATAATCTGGAAAGAGTAATAGCTTCTAAGGCCAAAAGGGATCACTATAACCATCTGATCTGACTATCTGTTTAACATGGGCCATAAGAGACTGTGATTACTTCTTCTGTTAATTTAACTGCAAGTTCTTGAATGCAAGATGTGAAGAATGTGAGAGATATCTGTAATAATTTTTATGACTATTTGTGACCTTCTTGTCTGTCTGCTGTTTATAGTGTTGCTTGATAAAGGATAACTAAGGGTTACGTAAGTTTTAGGTGGTTTTCACTGCCTGGAAAAACCAAAGTCAGTGGCTTTAGATGGCTCAGTCACTGGTGCTTAATTGATAGCACAGGTGTCAAGGCCTCTGAAGTTCTCTCTCTGTCCTAGCTGGGGCCCTTCAAGTGGGAAACCTTAAACAAGAACTCGGAAACTGTGAAAAGAGCGGGGAGAGGCAGGGTCTGCAGAAATGCAGATGGAACACAAGGTCCTTGGTATTAGGGGTACCTGGGATAAATTGGGCATTTTGAGAGAAGTGCTATGCTTTAGGTAAGGGCTTGTCTACACAGGACGTTAGCCCATGGCAAGCTAGTGTGTGAATCTGCAGCAGACCAGCTTGCTATGCGGTAATGTGTAATGCAGACACGGCTCTAATGCCCTAAAAGTGCCATAGTGTCATTTGACACACTCCTGTTTCAAACAGCAGTATGTCAAAGGGCATTACAACACTTCTAGGGCACTGTAGTGGTGTCTGCATGGGCTGTTACTGTGCAGCAAGTAGGTATGCTGTAGATTCACATCCTGGCTTGCTACACACCAATGTCCCATATAGAATCATAGAAGATTAGGGTTGGAAGGGACCTCAGGAGGTCATCTAGTCCAACCCCAGTTAAAACATCCCAGCCAGGGCTTTGGCAAGCCGGGCCTTAAAAACCTCTAAGGATGGAGATTCCACCACCTCCCTAGGTAACCCATTCCAGTGCTTCACCACCCTCCTAGTGAAAAACTTTTTCCTAATGTCCAACCTAGACCTCCCCCACTGCAACCTGTTCTGTCATCTGCCACCACTGAGAACAGCTTAGTTCCATGCTCCCTGGAACCCACCCCCCCTTCAGTTAGTTGAAGGCCACTATCAAATCCCCCTTCACTCTTCTCTTCTGCAGACTCATAAGTCTTGTGCTCCAACCCTCTAATCATTTTCGTTGCCCTCCACTGGACTCTCCAGTTTGTCCACATCCTTCCTGTAGTGGGGGACCCAAAACTGGACACAATACTCCAAATGTGGCCTCACCAGTGCCGAATAGAGGGGAATAATCACTTCCCTCCCACTAATGCAGCCCAATATGTCATTAGCCTTCTTGTCAATAAGGGCACACAGACAAGGTCTAAGACAGTGTTTCTCAAATGTGTCCACCCTGGCCGCATACGTCCACCAGCAGCTTTTCTTGTGGCCATGACAGTCTCCTGGGCAGTGAGTGGGGGGGGGGGAGATTGGTGGCCCCTCCCCCTCTCTGTTGCTCCTGTATGCGCTACCTTGGTGTTGGTTGCTGGCTTTGGCCACGAGGCTCTGACTTTGGGGCTCCAGCCCCACCCCTTTCCTCATCCCTGTCCTCCAGCCATGTGGTGAGTGGCTCCAGTCCCGTCCCTGTCTCCCAGTCACACGGCAGTGGGCTTTGGCCCCATCCCTGTCCCCCCGTTGCGCAGTAGCAGGTTCCAGCTCCATCCCTCTCCCCTGGCTGTGGGGTGGTGGACTATGGCCCCGTCCTTGTCCCCTGGCTGCGTTCCTGTCCCCTGGCTGCATGGGGGCAGGCTTCAGCTCTGGCCCTTAGCCACTGGCCCCATCCCTGTCTCCCAGCTGTGTCCCTGTCCCCTGGCTGTACAGCAGCGGGCTTCAGCCCCGTCCCCGTTCTCCGGCCACATAGCAACAGGCTTCAGCCCTGTTCCCCGGCTGCATGTGGTGAGCTTCGAGTTTCAGTCCCCCGATTCCGGCCACAGGGCTTCAGCCATGGGGCTCACCACTCTTCCCCCATCACCTCTGGCCCCTGCTACCTCCCCACCCACCCCAGTGTTTGATGAGACTGAATAAGTCTGCTGCGAAAAGTGATACTTGTATATTTGTTAATACCACATTTCACAGCAGACTTATTTTAGGAAAAAGTGTCAGAACAGCCACCAGCAACATTCGGTGGCTGCACTCTGAGGCCACCAAAAGATTTGTTGTGCAAACCCCTGGTCTAAGACACTATGAGTGTAGTAGGCCTTCTGTTGTTTTGAACCCTTTTCTCTCTGGTTACTCTGTTTCTGTGGTTTAATAAATAATGCTTTATTTGAAGACAATCTCCAGACTCACCACATTTTCATACTGATCACAACTCTCAAAGGAAAGTCTCTGGCAGGTGCCAAATTCTGTTGGAACTGCTAAGGAAATACAGCTGATAACTAGAGGTTCTGTAACCTGGAGACCCAGTATAAAGGTGGAGTGAATCATGGTATCCCACCTTGAGAGAAGTGCAGATGCTGGGTTTGTCATTTCGAATGGGTGCCCATGAAGTGATTGAGAGAAAGGTCAAAGGTATAGCTAGCTAATCCTGTAACCATGACATGCCAATCTGCTCCTATATATATATATATATATAAAGAGAGAGAGTGCGAGCTCTAATTATCTATTTTTCAATTTCACCAAGGCCATCCCCCACATTTTCAGCTGTTTGTAGCTTATGCCAGTTATCCATGCACACAAAGGTTAGCAGATCAGCTTGTGAAGGATGACTCCAGACTGGTCTTTACTTTTCAGAATAAAATGTGCTAATTATAACTTTCAAACAGTGTTATAGATGTAGCTTTGCTATATACATAGACACCCTTATAACTAGATACAAAAAAAAAACCGTACAGTTCTTTCCTACTCACAACTTTACCCAACTCTTATTTGACAATAGCACTTTTCTAGCTACAGGCTGTTTTATGTAGAATCTGTCATTCAAGCACAGGTGATTCTAGCTATGTAATTTTGTGACTATATTTAGTCCCATATGCACATTCACACCTCCTTGTTAATTAGGTACTTAATCCTGAAAGAGGATTAACAAATCCATTTGGTCTGCCAATTGCTGAGGATCTGATGCTTGATCTACAGAATTATCATTAGACCTGTGGAAGGGAAATGACCGTGATTTCTTCAGTGGCTGGCTGAGTAGGGGGTCTTCCAAAATTAACAGTCCTCATGGTCCAGGGAACTCTTTTGATAAAGCCTTATTGGTGGATTGTGCGAAAAGCACCTTGAAGCCATCCAAGGTTTTTCTAGAAGAAAAGAGGCAAAGCATTCCCTTCAAAATACAGATCAAGATTGATGAATCACAGCAGCATTCATAGGGTCCTCAGTTAACCTCAGCTTTGGAGGTGACTGGTATCCATCCCCTGCGTTGTATGGACCTACCTCCACTTCAGGCACTTGCACTTACTCCTTCTTTTTCTCATATACCCATTGCCTGGGCTTTCTTGATCTTCCCTTGTATAGAAGTGCGGTATTCGCTATTGTAATGGCTGGAAAAAGGTAGGTGTCCTTTTTCAGGTATGGCGGGTAGAGGTGCACTTGAGCAGCTACATGAGTCTGAGCAGGTAGTATTCCGCTGCAGAGAGATTATACATAAATGCTTTTGAGAATTTGGTTAATTTGAAAAACCCTCCTGTTATTTCCAGTTCTAGCTGCAAGAAAAGGCACTTTTGGTGAGACCCAACAAGAGTGGTTGCCCCCACCTCAACAAGCAGGAAAGAACTCAGCAGCCAGAGGAGGATCAGAATCTCCGTTTTACTCAGTGGTGAAAATCTACTGTGTCTCACTGCCTGCCATCTTCTAGTGGAAGAGGATATTCTGGCAGAGGACCTACATTGATGTTGACTGATGCAGAGAGATGTAGGCCCGTCACCCTTGCTGGTACTGTTTTCTAAAAGACAAGTAAGGAAAATGGCTTATAGAACTGTTTGAAGAAGGACAGTGATTCAGAAACTACAGTGGACCAGATGCTGTTTTCCTGAAGCCTGTTATCTGCTGAATATCTGCTTGCATTTCATAACTATTCTCTTCATTCCTTGACCACTTCCAGGGCAGAGAGACAGGCTTCAGCAAAGATCTTCAAGGTAGCTTCTAGGGCATCTTGGGTACTGAGTAGACATACATCTGCCTTGGCAGGTGTGCCACCTTTAAGTGCAGGGTTCTCCAGACTGTTCTGGAGAATTTGTAGTGTCCATGTCTACACTGTTCTCTCTGCTGGATTTGCCAGTCAAATCCAGTCCATCCCAGACTAGTGTTCTGAAGCTCTAGAATGTAAGATTTGTATCTGTAAAGGTGACATCTGCATATCAGAGGTGTGAGCTTTGGTACTGATGCTTCTGGGAGTCTTTCGTTTTCTGTGATGGAACAGAGTGCTTTTAGAATATTTTTCCCACAGTTTACTTTTGCTAGGGGGTTGTTCGTTACCTGTGATGTAAGTGTGCATCCAAATGCATTTGTTTAGAGCCACCTGCGTATACTTCTTTGCATGTTTGCACTATTCATGCTTACAAAGGCTTTGTCTAGGGGTCAGGGATCTGGGTCCAAAAAGGGCTCAAAATTCTTGGTATTATCACAGCTTCCTATCATGCATGGGATTTCAAAGTGCACCTCATTAGATCTTGGGAAGCAAAATCCAGGTAAAATTTGCATTCTGGAATTGCTGCTGCATGCTGATCTTGTTCTGTAGACATTTTTGTGGATACTTTTTTGTACAGTGAGATTAATATACTCAGTTGTTTTTTCTTTTAGCAGTCTGCTGTATTCAGCAGTTTGTTGAAGAGATTTTCAATTTACCTGTATTTAAAAGCTGCTGGAGTGAGTTACAAATCAATCTACCTCCAGCTGCAGGGCTCTACAGTGGATCATCTGTCTTTTTGTTACAGCGTAGGCAAGAGTGTCTTCAACAAGCACATTTATGCCATGTTCATCAAAAGGGATCACAAAGGCAATTTATAGACACATGCCTGAAACCTAGTGGACACCCAAAAAATAAATAAATAAAAAGGACTGAAAAGCTTGCAGTCCCATGTCCTTGTTACATATTTAGGGCAGTTCCTGCTCTCATTTTGCCTGGCGTAAATCAGTAGTAACACCACTGAAATCACTGGAAATACACCCATGTGAACCCAATGTGAGTGAGAGTGGAAGCAGGCCTGTAGTGTACTATAATGGAGGCTGTCTTAAAATTTGGTAACTTGAAGTGCCAGGGGGACTCTGCATGTGGTAGTCTGAAGGCTATTGTAGTGCTCTTTGTCACTGATTCCATATCAGAGGTACTCAGTTCACAGGAAAAAAATATATTTTTCTAGATGCCAGTGTTGCAAACTCCCCCTGGGATCTGAAAGCCAGGCTAGGTGCTTCTCTTCTTGAACATCATCACCAATAATAATAATTAATAAATAATAACAATACCTAGCTCTTTTACAGCACTTTACAGTTGTAGATCTCAAAGTGCTTCACAAAGGAGGTCAGTGTCATTATCTCCATTTTATGGATAAGAAACTGAAGCAGATGGCGAGGTGACGTGCCAAAGTCACTCCACAGGCTACTGTCAGGGCCAGGAATAGAATCCAGGTCTCCTGAGTCTTTGTCCAGAGCTCTAGCTTTTAAGTTCTACAGGTCAGATTATGCCTCCCTCAGTTACACCTGTGAAAATCCTCCTCCACTCAGTGGTGTTTGTGCCAGGTGTAACTGACTGGGACTTAGGGTACAGTTCTACTGATGATGTACCAGAAGGAAAAGAATCAAGCTCACATCCTCTCAGCTATGTTGACTCTGCAGCATTTAATAAGCGTAAAAATATCTCTCTGTCACCAACATCAGCAAGATCTGACTCTAAGTACACATAGGGAGCAGATCTCCCGTGGAAGAGGGTGACATGTTTACATCACATTTTGAAGTAAAGCCACACATTGAAGGCTCAGTCCTGGAAGTTGCTGAGTAACTCCTGTAATCTGCCAAGCACCTGATATTCCCCGTGATTCTACTAGCGGTTGAGGGTGCTCAGCACCTTGCCAAATCAGGCACTTCTGTTTTGTATATAATGAGCTACAAAAGCATTTTTCAAAACATCTTATTAATAACCAGGAGGTGTATATGACAGTGATAAAAATCACTACGGCATTACCTAGCTCTTCACAGAGAGAATTTTTCTATTGCTTCTCAAGCTGAAGGCATAGTAGAAAAATGTATTTTTTTTCTGCAATGCTTTTATCCTCTGAAGAAATCAAGGTGAACTCAAACCCATCAAAGCTGTGCTGAAAAAAAATTTGCATGATGAGAATATGAATGTAGCCAGGTAAACTCTATTCTCTGCCACTGCAAAATACACTGAAAACACAAACCAGATGACTGAATTCTGCATCCTGGTTGTAGGTGCTCTGTGTGTGTATGTTGTTCCTGGGTTCACAAGCACTTGTTTTTTTACATTTGTACACAGAGTACTATTGTATACATTTGGGGAGAGATTTTGAAAGGGCAAAAACGGCAAGTCAGAGGGAGTGAGGTATCTGACTGACGTGTGCCTTTGGAAAATCTCCTCTATTGGATAAAATGTTCTAAAGCTCCTAAGTGACTTAGGTTCCTACATGCTGTTTCCAAACGTGACATAGGCATTGAAAGTCAGTGGCACTTAGGATCTTAAGTCCCAGCTTCAAAAGTGACTTTGGGACATAAATCACTTAAGTATTTTAGAAAATTTTACCCTTGAAGTAGTTGGTGAGATGATGATCTGATGTGCCTGAGATGTCTTTTTTATTTAAAGTATACTGTACAAACACCAATACGTACTAATAAGAAACCATATTTGGTTTGCTGTGATTTTTTTATATGTCTGGGATTGGTTTAACACTCATAGAAGTGAGGAGGGATAATGCTGGTTAGAACCAGGTGGCGCAAGATTCAAAGTAGACTCTATATTTAATGGTTGCAGTGTCTCTTTCCTCTACTTTTCATTATTAATGCAGGGATTCTCCCTTTATTTGCTTAAATTCTCAGTTTCCCCCTGACTTGGCAACCAATTCTCCCCTACTCGGGAATAACACACGTAAGGGACTGGAAACTCCACAGATGTCTCAAAGTTGACATGGGTCTCCCAAAAATGTATTGAAGGCTAGGACTATCCAGACAGAGGCACTCTGGCTCCATCTCCATTCTAACTTATGTATTTATGTCCCTCATCACCGTACTATCTGAGAGCCTCACAATCTTTCAGGTATTTATTTCCACAACGCCGCTGTGAGGTAAGGCAATGCTATTATCCCCATTGTATTATTCTCCATCTGTACAATGGGGAACACAGCGAGACTGAGTAACTTGCCTGAAGTCACATGGGAAGTCTGTGGGAAGCAGGGAAATGTGCCCCAGTGTGACACAGAGGCCCACTGTTGGCAAGTGGAAAAGGGTTCACCGCTGTGTGAATGTAACTCCCAACAGGCCTGACAAACTTACTGCACCTGGCATACCACTTTTCTGGTATTTAGCCATAAATGATGTCATGTGAGGTCTTAAATGAAAGCCAGGAGCTCGCTGATCATTAATATTGTTGTGAAATGTATGTACAGATATTAAGTAAAAATTATGTTTGTATAATAAAAATATGTCCCTAAAGTCTGCATCAACACAGGGTTGACAAACAGGTGTCTGATGGACAAAAGATGTGCATTCACCTGTCGTTCTCAGTTCACATGTAAATTAAGCACTGCAAACCAACACAATGAAAGCTCCATTTACATACTTACATCAACAGGGCGATGGGAAGTCAATAGGCAGGCAAGACACCCGAGACTGAATCATAGGATGTTATTCTCTGGGGGCAGACAATGAACTTTGGGGATATAAGTAGAAGGCAGACACCCCTTTATCGTGCACCTAGCAAGTAAACAGACAATGCATTTACATTCATAACAATGGGATCCCAACCAGGCTTGCCTGGAAACTCTTCAAAATAAATTTGGGGTGAGGTAAACGTCCTTAGACAGAAGATTAACCTGTTACGTTTAATCTTTAGAAAGTGTGTTATGATTTTGTTTTAAATGTAACCCTTCTGTTTCCATCATCCTTACTCACTTGAATCTTTGATTCTCTGTTCTTTGTTAATAAACTTACTGTTGTTTTCACTATAAGCATATCCCAGCTCTGTGATACCAAACAAGAAGCTGATTCTGAATTGAATCAGACAGGTGAGTGTGTATACTACTCCCTTGGAGACAGCAGATCTGGTATTTCTGTGTGTTTTCAGTGGATGAGGGGCTGGACGCTACAGGGGAATACTTCAAAGGGGCTCAGGGACTGGAATGCACCTATTGTTATCCTGCAAGGCAAAGTAAGGGCTGGCACAGCCCAGAGGAGAGTGTTTGGGTGGCTCACAGGCTGGTGGTTTCAGGGAGCTGACACTCAGTTAGGCACAAGCAAGTCTCCCTCTCACTGGAGGCCAAGGTTAACAAGGTGACTCCGAATCCTAGGCACCCTAAGAACCATCAGACCAAGTCCTAGGCTAATGCCCTAACCAGTCATGGGCCCTTTGGCAGCATGGGTGCAATAGAGTTATGTTGCCATGCATTCTTCCCTGTACCACAGAAGGGGGATGCACAGTGAGTTGATGATGACTTAGGCACCAGCAGTTTGCACTGGCCTGTCTGAAGGGCAAGTAGAATGCAGTGGAGTTTGGCTGGCTCCCTGCATCTCCTTCCCAAGACTGTTGACAATTTGAGAAGGGGAGCATTTGTGCTGTAGGATCAGAATAACATGCGTAAACACCAGTCCACTGTCTTCTGCTGAATGTTTTAATATATGTTCTTAGCTATCAAGGAGTTGGATGAAGAGGAAAGACTTATTGTGTGACTGCCTGGAAACTCCAAGGCTGTTGCTCTGTATTGATTTAGTCATTGTTGACAAAGAATGCTAAAAAATTAGACCTGCTCTTCTTGTTATATCTTGCATCATAAAACCTTTATTGAGCAGCGTGGGCCAATACTAATTTATGGAACTCTATTTAACCCAATGGTCCTGCAGGTCAAATAAAGTCTTCCCAAACAGCTTGTAAAGGTTCTGCATCGCCTTCATTTGCATATGTTTTTGCCATGCAGTTCTATTAGGTAGATAGAATGCTTTGCCCTTACTGCTTTGCTCTGTTCCAACCACTGGGTTGTAAAATAGTGCTGGTGTTTCAGGTAAGGTGACTCTAACAAGGGTCTGGTCCTTTGGGTATGTGCATAACCCAACTTGGCTGCGACATAGGTGTAGCCCTTTTAAGTCCAGAGGCTAGGGAATTGTAGCCGTCAGAAGGAGCATGTGTCTGATGGGTGAAGTGACTGGGGACCATCTGAATGTCTTGGGACTACATAGGTCAAATCTCTTGGTTTAGTTTGGGAGAGATCAGATTTGGGAAAAGATGTGGGAAATGTCTCCTCCTTGGTAGCTAGACAAGAGGCTTGGACTGGTGAAGTTCTTGAAGCAGTGGGATGCTGGGGCAGATTAACAGGAGGTATCGCTAGGGAAACAAGGCAAAATGATGATACATGATTGACAGCTGAAGTTTGGGATGAGTGACTATTATGGGGCAGGTCTTCTGCCTCATCTACCCTCACTCAACTGCTTTGCACCTCTCCTAATGAACATGGACACCTGTGAATTGCCCTGGCATAGATGAGGTACTTGGGAAATTCCTCTGGTGTAGTGGAATTCCTGGGTGGCATAGAGCAGATAGAGGTGGATTTATATCATCACAGGAGAGAGGATGTGACTGGCTCAAAGAGGATGTGATGAGAGTGTCACTGTGCTCTGGTGATTTCAAGCTGCTTGAATGGCCCCAGGGAATGGGCATTGTGGTTGGGAACAAATGAAAGTAGCCCTGAGGGTGTTCTAACTTATGTCTGGGGCATGTAGCAACTTGTGTGCTCCTTCCCCTCCGACCCTTCACTAGGCAGAACTCAGTTGGATCTAAGGACCAATCCCAGTGTCAACGGAGCAACAAAGAGAGACATGTTTTTGGCTGACTCAGCAGAGACTCTTTGAAATGAAGAAAGTAAGAAAAAAAATATGAGCCTGATCCTGGAGTCCTTGCTCAGGGAAAACTCCCCTTGATTTTAATGGGAACATTGCCAAGGACTTCAGGATCAGGCCTAATCTTTGGGTTCAGCTACATACCTCCTGGGCAGTCCAGGAAATGCATGCACATTTAATGGAGGCTTGTCAGAAATGCTGGTACTGTGGCCATAGTTGATGTCAACTGTTCAGATATGGAACAGGAAAACAATAATGGATCAGTTAGTGAAGCAAGCCTGTATCACCTCGAGGAATGGGATTATCCCATTATGCAAATGACTTCATTTTCAAATAGATGGCCTTGTTTTCCCACAATTGTATTTACACTCTGACATCAACAGGTGGCTTTGAAGAAGTTAGAGGTTATTGTACATCCAAATGAGATCTCCAAATCCTCAGGGCACTGAGCTCACTGGAAGGGATGGTAGATGTACCCAGCTATGATTGTGTGTGCATGAAATGCTTATTCAGGGTCCAGTCCAACTGGTGGCAATGGATGTTTTGCCTTTGGCTTCAATGGGAGTAGCTATCAGTGTAGGTAAATGCCTAACTGGCCTCCTAAACCTAATGGCTGTATTTTCACATGAAAGTCATTGTGATTTGTTTAAAAGTACTCTCATTGGGATGCTTTGTTCTCCACTGGCTTCAAATCAAATTATGGTGGAACTGATAAAAACTGAATCTCAGCAAATAATGTTCTTGTGTATTTCAAATGGTTGGCCACTTCCCCAAAATGAAGTGGATTGACAGCTGTGGGTTGGTGCTATATGCTCTTGTGGTGATGGTGAGATAGTTAGATTCTAGCAATGGTTAAGTTTTACTTTGTGGGAGTAGCTAGACTTTGAAGGCAGGTTTAAATTCTGGATCAGTAAATCTTGACCATGTTTCTCTGCAAGATTTTAACTCCTGATGCTTCTTCTCTTCTACCTTCCCAACAAAATCCTCCTCCCGTTCCCTCAAAATCATATTTCTTGCTAGCCTACTGAGAATGCCTCTGCTGCTTTAAGACAAGTTAAAAAACCAGACTTGTTAGGCTAATTTCTTAAGGGCATGAATTATGAAAATCTGTTGGTATAAGGATTTTACACAGTAGACTGAAGCAAAATGATCCATTTATAAATGTCTACTTGTGAATGGGAGTCCTTCTTTATGACTCTGTATTTATTGCACACTGGGTGTGGGTGTATGCATGTGTCATATATAAAAGCACACACACGTGTGGGCGTGTGCACACACTCATTCATGCAGTACATTCGTAAGTGACCTTGGAATTAAAGCGCCATCACCTAATTGTTGATGTAGTAACCAAATGCTTTTCCTTCATGTGCCAAATGCTATACAAACAATTTTAATGCAAGCACTGCTCTGCCAGCTCTTTCAATCTCGCCATCTCTAAGGTAGAGACACCTCCTGAGAAGAACTGTCAGCTGTGAATAATGTGACTTTTTGGCAATATCAGCTGGGACCAATGAAATCATCACGAAGGGAAATTGGTGAAACTAATATAAAATAAGGTTCCTAAAAATAGATGCTTATACTTCTGCTGTCAAGTAGGCATGTGAGGCAGGTGGAGTGGGGGTTAATTTTTGTTGCCTTTGCTTGGTGTTTTTTGTTTTTTCCTGAAATGACTGATTAAAGTGTAATTAAATTTAAAATGAAGACATGAATTATGCATAGGGGCATGGTAAGGGATTAGCAAAGTGCAGCCCATTATGTTTATAAATTATAAATGTATTATAAATTAGAACATAAAAGTAGTGGGGATGTCAAAGAGCGACAGAAAATATTATTTATTTTCTGTAAGGTATAGAATCCTGAAGTTTGCAAACAAAACTAGGTTCAAACCACTCACCATCTTGTGACCAGGCTCAAATGTCTTAAGAGATGATTTAATGCCAAAAATCTTTGCCTCCTTTCTTTAGGGCTCACATTGTGTTTGTTTGAGAGATGCTGCAGAAGAGAAACAAAAACATTTGTCTATTTTTAGAACACGCCAATGAACCTTGCAGTTGTCCCCATACCTCTTTCAGTGGAGAGGATCATGCACATGACGGGGAATAAATCTGTTTTATGTTTTCATAGGGTTATGGCTTCATGCTGCAGGAGAAGAAGACGTGAACTACTTTTTCTTTTTTCTTTTCCTTTTTCTTTTTTTTTTTAAAGGAGAATAAAAGAGAAGTAGAGGACAAAGGAGCAATAAAATACTCTAGATTCCTGAAGAACTATAGTTGAATAAGCTCGCTGTTTCTGTTTCTTTAAGTGTGATTCAGCTGCCTTTCTTGGTACACTCACTCATAGCTTAGATAGTAGTGACTGTGGCTCCATAGTGACTTTAACACTGAAGGTGTTAAAGTATCTGAGTTTATATTTTTGTACTGTAATTATTTTAACTGATAGACTGTGTGGTCTAGTGGATAGAGGCTGGCAGTGGGACTTAGGAGGATCTGAATTCTGATCCTGGTTCTGCCAGTGAATTGACTGTTGACAAATTAGTTCATCTTTCTGTGCCTGTTTCCCTTCCCTTCTTTACCTGTCTTGTCTCTGTTGTAAGCAATTTCCTAAAATGTCCATCCCTTGTTCTGCAAACTCATGTTTTACAATAAGGGAAATATCAAGAGATGTAGAGTTAGGGCTAGTGAAAGAAAAAACAAGATAATTTTTGTATTTCAGTAGCATCTGAAAGCCCCAACCAAGGTGAGGGCCTCACTGGTGCCAGACAGGGTACAATCTTGTTATTTCCCTTGTTGTAAAACATTATTTTGCAGAACAGGTGACAGGTCTTTTTAGGAAATAACATTTTTGCTACTCAGGCAACAGTTGAAGTCAAAATCCCTTTGATTCCAGAGGGGAATTTACCAGAACAAGGAATACAAGATTGGACCCACATACCCTTCTGAGGGTAGCAATGACAAGGACAGTGATTATTTTACTGCACGTGACAGTCTGCAATTTTCATGCATGCTGTGACTGATGGAAGAAGGTTCATTCTGGCCAATGCAGGGTTTGCACCTTTCTGAAATAGCTGGGAAATAGCTGGGATTTCTGAAATAGCTGGGATACACAAGGTTTTTCTCCCCAGGATTGTTTGTTTTCCATGCTTGTTTTCTCCCTCTTTTGTTTGTTTTTGGCCAGTTGCTCCTTATTGTACTAGCAAAGCCAAGCACTGCAGTCTGGAAGCAGCAGTGCAAAATACCATGTGCTGATAAAATTTAACGTTGACATATATCAATCTAAGAAATATGTCTGGGGAAATGGAAAGTGTCACATAACAAAACCATAACTAAAGTCAAATCCTGCCCCCTATAATCCAATTGGATTGTGTGAAGCTTAAATCAGTAGAAATTTGATTTATATTCATTAAGATTAGACAACGAGAGACAACCTATTTCCATAGATCATGATGATACATATTGGATGTAAAATGTTTGCATTTTTAAAAAAGTAAAGGTTGATTTTTTTGATATGAGACAAGATCAGTTTATTAGCAATATTGAGATGAACCAAGTGAGTGCTGTCAAAGATTGGTTTCATTCAATCCTTTTTGTGCTGCATCAGTTCTCTGCATTATTTCAGTAAAAAGAAACCAGAATCTTTCAGTTGGAAAAATTGGTGTATGAATGATACAGGCCTGTGGCGTTGATGAAATGTGAATAGGTCATATAATATAAGAAATATGTAGCATTTTCTCTTCTTATGTCTATGGAAAACTATTGCTCTTCCTGTACATATTTGGTTTGCAAATAGCAGGAAGAAAATAGCCCAGTGCAAATGTTCAATTCACTTAGACTCATATCATTTCACAACCTGCAATGCTGATTTTTTAAACTACATTGCATCCCCATCTTATACCATTTATGCATCATCAATGAGAGCCAGGTTTCTGAAATAATTTAGATGTACAACATATTGTAGCACAATAATACATCATACTGCAGTAAAACAAACTAGTAAAATGGCTAAAAATACTTTTCCCAAAGAAACTTTCAGGTATTAAACATCTGCTTTCAGTAGACAAAGTAATTGTTTCCATTTGTGCCATTTCAACTTAAAATATCATGGAAAGCTTACATGGAAGATGGCATGATGGATGAAGTTCAAAGTGCATAAAGAGAGTAAAATATTGCTCCATAATATACAACAAAAAAGCATACTGAAAATATCAAAAGACTCCCTGTTCATTTAGGCTGTGTGTTCCGACTGTCTTTTGCTTCTCATACAAATACACCAAGAGCCTGATTCTTCGCTTTATAATAACTTCTGGGCTCATTTCAGTGCAGAGCAAATGTCCAACTCCCTTATGCAGTACTTATCTGGCTATATAAAGTTGCCTGGGAGGACTTAGCCAACACTGGGAGATATTCATATCTCCTTCACACATTGCAGAGGACGCTTAATCAAATACCTCTGAAGTCAATGGAAAGACACCCATTGACATCAATGTTTCTTGGATCAGGCAACTTTCATCGACGGCCAGCCTCAGATCCATAGACTTTAATGCCAGAAGAGACCTTTGTGATCATCTATTTTATGACCTCCTGGATAACACAGGCCATAGAACTTACCTGAGTAGAGCAGATCTCTCAGGAAAACATCCAGTCTTGATTTTAAAATGGTTAGTGATGGAGAATCCAGTCCTGGTAGGAAGGGGTAGGACTCTTAGTATAGGGTTCTTTTTTTTCTTTATTACAGTGTGTGTTTGGGGATTTTGGATCTGTAGCATTTTGTAAAGTAGCTTTTACTCAAAATTATAAGGTGCAATGTGATACATTTTAAGGCAAAACTTATTAAAAACAGGCACATGTAAAAATGTAATGAAAATTCCTCTGATCTGGGATCTTGCATACTCTGGGCCAATTCTAGGGGCAAGTGACCAGGGTGCAGGGGTCACCCTGGGTGCCAACTTCCAGTGGGCATCATATTGTTGGGCTACTTGATGCTTTTTTTTTTTTTCGCTTGGCCACTTGGGGGGACCCTGAAAATGTTTTCCGCACTGGCCAGTAAAACATATAGAGCCATTCCTGTGTGTGCCTGTTGTCCATGTTGAGGTTCCAAATCCTGACATGTAATATGCATATTAATACTTATATTTTAAAAATATTATAAAAATGTAAAAAGGGTCAAGATTTTCAACAGTGAAATTTGGATTCAGGACTCAAATCCTCTGAAAATTTGATCCCTTTTAAGGGTCTCCTGTTGGGCATCCAGAAATAGAAAGTCCCCAAAATATTAGCCACTTTCAAAAATCTTGGCCATCATGCATGTACATATAACACATGTACTGTGGCATTTGGAACATTATCATAACCATTATACAGGCAAGGATACACTTACTTTAAACCTTCCATGTGCACCCATATCAGGAGTGATTGCTAAGGGCACTGACATTTTTATGACAAAACATTTCTGCTCAAAGCATGTGTGTAAGTGGGTAGTGGTTTTTTGGTTTGTTTGTGTTTTAACTCTTATGTTGTGGCTGTGCAGGAGGCAGAGAAAAAGTTCTTTTCCTCCACTGTAGCATCCTCAAAAATCTCCGACAGCAGATTTATTTCATGTGGTAGACAGTCTGGTAAATCTGGACTGTCTCTGCTGTCTGAGTCTGTCCTGGTGTGAGGAAATGGCTTGTTGTTTTGCAGCTTGATCAAATTAGGGATGGGCTGTCTGTTTCTGTGGTGGCAGAGCACGGTTGTGCGGGCACAGGGCCTCCTCTTCTCTGGTGAGTTTCAGTCAGTAATGCTGCCTGAGGTACTGGAAGTGTGGGGAGAATTTCATCCCAAAGCCTTTGCTTTGGATCTACATCCTTCCTGGCTGGTGAAGGTTAATGGGGGAAGTACTGGGTCCCTTAATTGTGGAGGTTGTCAACACCTCACTTGGAAGTGGCACACTGCCTATGGCTTTGAAGGCAGCATTAGCATGGCCTTCGCTCAAGAAGTCATCACTGGATGCTGAAAAGCTTGCTAATTATCAACCAGTATTGCATCTTCCCTTTTGGACTAAGGTCCTGGAGAAGGTTGTGGTTAGATAACTCTCATGGTATCTGAATGATTTTGATCTCCTTGACCCTTGTCAGCATGGGTATAGACCTGACACAGAGACTGCATTGGTTGATGATGAATAAAGACCAAGTGTCCATGCTGATGATAGTAGACCTATCAGCTACATTTGATATCATTGGTCACGAGGTGTTGCTGACTCACCTGCAGATCCTGGGTGGAATGGAAGGGGCAGCTCTGTTCTTTTCCCTCAGAGATCTCAGTGTGTAGTTGTGGGCAGTTCTCTTCTTCCCAAAGACCTCTCAAGAATGGGGTGCTGCAGGTTGCCATTCCATCACTCTTTCTGTTTAACATTTATATGGGGCCCTTAAAAGGGTTAATAAGGATCCATGGGGTTTGGTGATTTCAGTATGATGACGACGTCCAACTATAAGTCTCTGTCTTGTCTGAGTTGGATGATCCAGTTCCACACCTCAGCCAGTGTCTGGTTGAGATTGAGGCATGGATGAAAGCGAGCTGACTGAAACTCTACTCAGACAAGATGAGGTGGTGATGATGGGTTGAGGAAAGCAGCCAGAAAAGATGGTGGAGGTGATATCAGGGAATATGGCTGCCATTATTTAGTAGTGTTCACAATTTAGGGTTATTTTAGACTCCCAGCTGCTCTTTAAGGATCATTTTACAGCAGTGGTCCCTGTCAACTTTTTACTGTCTGCATCTGGCTAGCCAGTTTTGACCTTTTCTTTTGACCTTCTCTTTTTGACCTTTCTTTTCTCATCTCAGGACCAGACTGTGTGCTACATGGGGCCGTGTGCTCAATAAGGTTTATGGAGAGGACTGAGGGTTTGCTTCCCACAATGGTGAAGGGATGGAAAGGCATCTCTGTAGGTGGTTTTCTGGTTGTGTGCCTGTTACATTGAGTACTTCAGTGCTGCTGGAATTATATTGTTGTTAGGGCATTGAGAGCCTTTCAGAGGTGACTTTTTAAAAACGATTTTAAATCTAAATAAATAAATCACTGCCACATTTCAAGTGTCTCCATTTGCTGTTGACAATGACCTCCAGCCACCTCCAGAACTCCCCCCCCCCCCCTTGTACTGTTCTGCAATCGTTCAAGCAAAGGTAATGGGTGTACAGGGGCTGATCCATAGTTGCAATGTGATGCAGAGGGGCTACAAATCACTGGAATAGCCAGGGCATAGAAACCCCACCCCTATGTTCCTTTCCTTCCTCCAACACACCCCCTCCTATACTAGCCTACCCTGTCTTGCAGTCAGTTCCTGTGCTAAGTACTATTTAAGGAAGGGCATTCCAGATTAGGTCAGGGGTAGGAGGGGTGTGCTGCGGCAGGAAGAGGCATGGGTCTGTGGTGTCCCATTAGCGAACCATAGTCCCAGGCAGGCCCAGAATAGGAAGAGGCAGTGCCTTCCCTCTGTCCCTGCACTGACCCCGGGATGAGTTGTGGCTGCAGAGTGTAAAACAGCATAAAACATGGAGCTCCCACTGCTATGCCATGTGATCTGAGAAGCAGTGGAGGTGAGACTTGAGCAGGTTATGATGGATGTTGCTCTTTATTTACACACTGCATCAGTCCTTGCAGGACAGAGGCTTGAGAAATGACAACCTCTTGAAAACCAGAAACAAAATCAAAAGAAAAATGAAGTAAATGCCTCAGAAAGTAGCATGAATAAATACCTGCTTCTAATGGTATGTGTTGTGTCATATTAATCTTTACTCAACTAAAGTGTGGCATTAGCTGCTAGCACTTTCCCTCCCTCTATATCATACAGTGGCTCTTGGAGCCTGTGCTGCCCTTAGCTTAGCTACTCTTTCTCTTTGTATCACTTGATTGCTTTGGTTATTATGCATATTGCAGATATTAATGCAAAATAATTATAATGCATCCAGTAGCTATAATCATAGTAACCAGAATAATCAAATGATACTAAAGCCCACCATTCTTCTCTGTTACACTAGTGTAAATATGGAACTAACTCTGCTTAAATAAGGACAAACTCCATTGACCTCTGTGGAGTTGCTCTGTTTTCATGCCAATGTAATTGAGAGCAGAATTTGTCCCCTAGTAAAAACTAACTAAACCAAGGTAAGTCCCATGACATATCCTATAGGGATTAAGCATGTTAGTTACAATGTTCAGAGCAGATCTCTTTAACTGAGATCAACTGCCTTTATTAACTGTATAAATTTTAGGTTGAATTAATACAAGTAGGAAGCTGTTATTCACATGATTATGCCCATTGCTGTCAGTGGAACTACTTGTGTGAGCAACTGATCACTAATATGGGGGAGTTCACATGCTGGCCCTTGATTTTAAATTTTGGTGTGGAAAAGGTCCAAATAGTCTAAACTACTTACAAATAATTGTGATTAAAAAAACATTTCTCTTTCCAATTCTTTTCTGATGCTGGAGGAAAAATTGAAAACTGTTTGGGGGGGCGGGTCACTATTTTTATATATTGGCAAAGAGAAGACTTACAGGGAAGATTTTCAAAGGCAGAAAATGCAGTGAAGTGTCTGAAAGCCATTGGGACTTAATCTTCCTTTAAATATATAGTTAGGCTACGATTTCCAAAACTGCTTGACACTTAGTTTGACAGCTCATCAAAAAAAATTAATGGAACAGTTTTGTCAATTAACTTTGATAATGTCAAAACAATTTTCTATTGTGTTGTTAATTTTATTATATGTGTATGTATTATAGTTCATATTTTAATATAATAGACAAATCAAAACAAAATTAATCAAAATGATAAAGTCAAAACAACATGTTTCAAGGGTCCTGAATCATTTTTTTTCCAGAATTTTTGTTCTGTGGGAAATTAAAAAATTTTGGCTTTTTGTTCAATTTGGAGTGAATAATAAATTAGAAATGTCAGTTTCCACTGGAATAAAAATGCTGGTACCTGACCAGTTTTTTCCAGTTCCCTTCAAAATTAATGGGAACTGGGCAATCCCCTAGGCATTTTGAAAAATCTCAGCCTTAGGAGTCTAACCAATTTCAAAGGAGATGTATAGAATTTTATCAGTTAAGTTCAAGATTAAGGTCCAGATCCGGCACAGAAAGATCGCTGCACTCGTGCAGACCTTTCTGCAGGATTGGGGCATGTGACTGTACTTTTAATATTACACAATTAAAAGTTTCCAACTTGAGGACCAATACTGTTCTCAATGGCAGTAGTTGCACTGACTGTAATGGTGCCAATTGGGACTCTTGGTGTGGAGTGCATTCTGTGTGTTTGCAAAATATTGTAAAATCTAGCAACAACTGCACTGAGCTCTGTAATTCTGGAGTAATTTCCCAGTTCCCAAGCTTTTAATTTTTCTTCTGTTCTAGCTTTTAAGGCTTTTAAAATTTATTTTTTATTATAAGTGTTTCAGTAAAACATTTACAATCTCTCTCTCTTATACAAATTGTTTCAGAGGTAACACTGCCTGTGTTCTCCCAATCGAGCCTTGGGGAAAGAATATAGGCCAGATTCACCACTGTGTTACTCCAGTTTTACACAAGCATTACACAGCATAAAACTGGAGTACAACAGACTGGGTAATAAATCGGATCTTATATGTGCCAAAAACAGAACTGCTCAGTACTTCACAGCTTGGAGTGAGAATTGAATCCATTTCATACTGAAGTTATTAGAATTTTTCCCCTAATGGAAAGTTCATTTTATGACACTTTGACATAACTTAATAATATTTAAATAACTCTCTCTCACGCATGCATACACACACACACAAATCCCAACCATGCATTGCTTGGCATGAAAATTTTCAGCCCAAAGACCAGCATTCTTCAGAAACTTCAGAGCATCTGAAACTAGAATGTTTAATGGAAACTGTGTGGCAACCTCAGTTATAATGGGTGCTTACAGGCATCTGCTAGGATACCAATATTTACACAGAAAGAAAAATCAGAAAATTAGAAATTGCGATATAATTAAACTGAATGAACTGTAAAATAAGCACTCAATACATGCAAATGTTTATTTGAAAATTATGTACCCTTACCGTAATTCTAATACCGGGGAACCCAGAATGCCAGACAGAATAATAAATGCACATTTTCTGCAATTCTCAAAGAGTTTTCTACAAAACCTAAATCCTTTCTGTTAAATAAGGCACTGCAATAAAGCAAGTCAGAGTGGAAATAAATAACTTATGCAAATTAGACTGTACAAGTTGTCTTAATGTAAGAGGATGTCACACGTTTGTTACACTGACCTTTACATAATCAACTGTATTTACAATGTTGCATGTCATCTGTTGTTAATTATGTCAATTTATTCAGGTCTTTAATTCTTACCTAGATACCACGTATTAAAGCTGAACTAACTGTAACCATCTGCTAGGAGACTAAACAGTCTGATTATTTATCATTTATAGACATAAATAGAACAAACACCTGTAACAATACTTTACAAGACCATACCTCTCTTCTACCTAGTGTTCCTTTTGTATGGGCCAAATCCTAGTCCCACTGAAGTCAATGAGAGTTTTACTCTTCTTTTAATGTGGCCAAGAATTGGTTCTATTCTTTTTACAAAGTCATCAGAGTAGAACTTCATTATAGTGGTTGCCATTAAAGTCTTAACTATTTTCCCTTTGCACACTGGAAATGTTTCCAGTGGTATTTGTGGTCTTAGTATAGAGAAGTTGGTGAATATTCTGATAACATTAAATACTTGTAAAGCCATTTATAAAGCTATCTAATGATGACTTCAGGGGCACACTTTGTGAATTATTGTGATTTACTAAAAGTGAATAAGTGAGTAACCAAAATTTACTAGGAAATGTGCTATACTAAAAATCACCCTGGTGTCAGCACTGTCTCCATGTTGGGTGGATACTTCTTTTTTTTTTTTAGGTGGACTTCGAGGGGGTTGTTCTAATTTCAGCTACCCGGATGGGTTAGCGAAGCTCTCTATAACTATAGATTCAGTTGTTTAGTGTTCCGCTTTGTGTGTGTGTGGTCAGAGGAGTGAGCGGAGAGAGCTTAATTTTGTTGCATTTTGAGTTTGTGTTCTAATTTGGGGGGTAGGGAGGCATGTGGGTCACCAATGTGTGTTCCTGTTTGATTTTGATTTTTGTTCTGTGTTGTTTGATGTTGGCATCTAGGGAAAGAGGCTCTGGTTGGGGAGGTTTATGAGGTGGATAAATGTGGTGGAGGGGAGCTGAACTAGGGGGCTTACCATTGCTTGTCATCATGGCTCTTCTAAGGGAAAGCAAGCTTTAGATTTGGAAGAAATTGCCTCAACCAAGCCAAAACCCCTTGGTATGCACTGATGAATTCATGAATGGCCTGGCAGGAATAGGTTGATCAAATTGCATCTACTTGAACTTATAATTGTGATGAAGACTAACTCTGTCCATGATTCTGCCAGAGTTGGCATGAATCTCTGACCAGGTGTCAACATGGTTGTTGGAGACCACCATAGACGGTTGCTGCTGGAGTCTTTAATCCATGTGTGGATATTAGTCTAGATGGACCAGGATGTCTCTTCTTGGAATTGAAGGATTCTCTGAGCTTTAGCCAGAAGATTCAGGGATGTTCCCAATGGAAACTTCTTGATTTTTGCATTTGAGTATTTCAAGCATTAATTAGATCACCCTTGTTGGGTGTGTATTATCCTGTGTATTTCAGGACAGGGGTTTCTCCTCCCCCAGATCAGCACCAAATTCAGTCTGTTCCTATTCACATAAGACTCTGGTGGATTTCTGCAGTCTCCTCCCTGGTGCTGAGTTAATGACATTACTGCTGGCTGGCTGCCAAATTGCTCCTGCCTATTAGCAGGAAAAAGGCCAAAGAGGGGAACATGTAGCTAATCACCCTATTTGCATGCTAAGGATCTGACTCATGTATTCAGACATGCCCATTCTTAGCTCATACTCCTTCCTTTTGTCCTCATTTACTGTAGAGAATATGGGAAGTGGCATACAAGGGGCTCGGGGTTTGAGACTTTCTACTGCTTGGTGCAGAGAACAGCTGTTAGCATTTACCACATCTGTAGCCTCCACTCACATGTCTGCTGGAACACCAGAATCTTACTCTCTCTGCTAGTACCATGTCAGGAGTTGCAGGATCAAGGTCCAAATCGTCATTGTCATCATCCTGAGTGCATCTGGTTTACACATACAAATAGTCACATGCTAGTGAGAATTAGAGCTGGGTGGAAAATGGCTTTCCCATCTCACATGGGAATGAAACATTGAAATCTTGAAAATGTTTACAAACCGACAATCTGAAAAAAAAATGTGGTCAATTGAGAAATTTTATTTTGATTTTTGACCTTTTTATTTTCAATATTTTTTGCTTCAGTTAGCTTACATTTTTAATCAAAAAGATGTTTTAAATTGAAAGGATAGAATTTTTCATTTTGAACATGTCTAATGGGGCCACTTAGGCTATTTCACAAACTTTTTCCAAAAATCTTTTAAAACAAGACATTTGCTGAAACTGACCCTTTCTTGCGAACAAATTCAGGTTCAACCAATCATCATTTCTGATGAAATATCATTTCATCAAAAAATCCCAGTCAGTTTTAGTGAGTGTACCTATAAGGGCCAATAAGATAATGGAGCTACTATCAGGTATAGTTTCAGCTTGTATCAGATAAGGGAGCTGGTATCAGGTGCTAGCATGCCAAGCACCCCAAAACCTTAAAAATCTCCATTGAATTAGCATCATGATATTCTTGTATAACAGGAAACTTGTCTCCTTTTTTTACATCATTCCCTCTCTTCTTTTCACACAGATTGTCTCACACACCTGCATGTACATAATCGCCTTTATAGGAAAAGGAAGATATAAACAAAATAGGAAGATCCGTGACAGGGGGGTTGACTCATCATCATAGGCTGTTGTGGTCCTTTGGAATTTGTTGTGTCTGTGGTTTGTTTTTTGTTGTATTGACTATTCGATATGTCTCCCTCAGGAACTGGTCCTATATATTTCCTTTAGCAGAGACTATTCATATGTCCAATAATCCTATCTAGTTTATAGCAAAATCAATGCATTGGAAATACTCTCTTTTATAGCATTCAAAGGAATGTTTTCCCCTAGCCGTAGAATTTATATTTATGATGAATTTCTGAAGCATGGAATTGTGAATGTGCATTATTAATGTTGCCTTTTTCTTCTGTTTGATCCCCTTAAAAAAAGCGAGAGAGAGAGAGAGAGAGAGAGAGAGAGAATCCTATTTGTTCTTTCTGGTCATCCAGAAATGCTTTTTGAATTAAAATTCTTATTTAAAATGAAAATCTCTCTTGTTCAAGCCTAGTCTTTGCTGTGAAACTGGTTCTAAAAGTTAAGTGCATAAATTGAAATAATTAGATGAATTACTGCGGTGTAGCTCTGTATATAAGTACTAGTCTCACAGCATATCTTTGAGCTAATATTTAAGAACTACTGTAGCACCCCCAAGTGGTGATGCTGATCTTTATGTATAGCTTTTTCTAATATTTATTTCTATGCCTTAAACGATTCAGTTTCATGCAGCGGGTTGAACCGTTTAGATACTAAGTCTGATCTTGAACTTTTTGATTAGATAAAATGGCCTTTGATTATAATTAGTCACACCAGAATCTGAAATGGAGGCTTGGGAAAGTTTTTCTTGCAGTGCCCAATGATTCTTTGTGGCACATAAGATGTTTCCTGTACTGCCGGGAACTGGCGCTGCTGCTTTTTGTGCTGGCAAAAACTAATGTGCTGATCTGTAGGACACCCCACAGAAAAGAGAAACAAAAGCTAGTACTTGCCATGGCAAAGGACAAAGATGGAGGGTAGAGCAGAAATACGAAAAGGCAAGAGCACGTCTGGAGCTTGCTGAATTAGCTTCACCCTTTCAGTGAAGTTTACTGCAGTTACTTATGAAGTGTACTGTGTCTCAGTGAAGTTTTCTAGGTTTGCCTATGTAGCACTGTGACTTCAGCTTTTCTCTTGTGATTGCCTGTTTAAGCAGGCTTCCATCCTCTGACCCTCTGATTTACCACTTGTAGATATCAAGTGGACAAATTCTTGCCTAAAAAAATAACAAGTAATATCCTATATTCATGATGGCCTCCCTTGGGACTTCACTTCTTTCCCAATACCCAAAGAAGGAAGAATCAGTAGAACATGAGACTGTGAGAGATCTGGGTTCTGTTCTGTGCTCCAATGCAGATTTGAGAGACCCTGGACTTAACTTAACCCTTTTGTGCCTCAGTTTCTTATTTGTAAAATGAGGATAATGATGTCTACTTGCCACAAGTGTTGTGAGGTTTAGTTCATGTTTGCAAACAACTTTGAGGTCCTTGGTTGAAAATAGCTATAGGCATGCCTGTTGTCAAACAAATATTTTACAAAGTCCATTTTATTCAGATAGAGATCATCTCTAGGCCAAACTGGTGTCTTAGATGAAGGGCTGTGTATAGTTTTGTGACTTGTGTACGTTTTTACTAGATTTATGCCCAGTATATTTACAATTTGCAATTAAACACTCATATCAAATATTCTATACAAAGCACAGATCACAACTAATACTTATATGCATCTTTCAAAACATAGTATAAAAGAATATAGCAGAGAATGTTAAAGCAAAATAGCTGTTATAAACCTATATTCCAGAATCTGTGCAAACACATCTGAAGGTTTTATCGCTCAGAAGGTGTTATCTTCTTTGACACTTTTGGTGTGTTCCTGGTTGACAGAAAGTACAGCTCTCCTAGGAATTTCCTTAATTAGCCTGAAGATTCCATATAATTAAATAAGCAACTAAAATACGAGCATGTGAACTACTGTGTTCTCCCTTAAAAATCCAGTAAAGATACAGGCAACTTCGTAATAACCTGACATTATCAGAATAAATTATTATAATTTTATTAATAAACATTTTTGCATCAGTGGTGTGGTGTTTTGTGGTTGGAGATATTTTTTAATGTTAATTGACATCTATTCCATTGCTATATGCACAGGAATTCAATTATGTTTTTAACTATGTGTCCCAGTCAGTCAATAAACCCAGGGCACACCCAACTGAGAACAGAATTTGATTCATAAGGTTTTGAGAGTTATTTTTTTTATAAGAAGTCATATTGCTTAGTTAAGACTGTAAGATTTACATGGGCATGGTTAATAGGCAAAAGCAAAGCCTCCTTGCTTTAGGCATATAGGGCCAGACTTTTAATTGATATTTGGGTGCCTGAAGATGCAAATAGGCACCTAAGTGAGATTTTCATAATTGCCTTCATGACTAACTCCTATTGATTTCAAAAGCATACATCCATTTCAAAATCCCACTACTCACTTGTCTGGATCTTTAGAAATCTGGCCCATAATCCCTTCAATTGACCCACTCTGAGGGAGCAGAGTAAATTTTTAAAAGAAACCTTTTATCCTGATACAATAAGTGCAGGAAGATTCAGATGAGGTGTTTGAAATGAAATCTCTTCTTGTGTGACTAACAGGTTTATTAAGTCTGATATACTGCTACCTGTGCTGTTAGCTTCTGTAAAACCATTAAGGACATGCCCATATAATCTTCAATCAGTATTTCACTCTCATCACCATGTCTTGTGTTCCATGAGAAATTAATGCATTTGACTGGACACCTAATAATAAGCCAATTTATTTGCTGATACTTAAAAACAATTGACCAAAAATCTTAACAAACCCTTCAGCTAGCTTCAAAAGTCCTAAATTGTTTCTGGCCTCGTATGACCAGGAGTTGAATAAATGGGCCAATTTGTATTTAGAAATGTATTTATAAATGGATTAATTAATTTGTTTTATCTTTTTATGGGGATGAATGGGCAGGAAAAAACATACACCAGTACTAAACTTACTTCTCTTTCAAATGAATAATAATGTCAGTCTGATCTTCTGTTGTATATCCATGGATTCAGTTTAGTTCCTTTCACTCCAATCAGAAAGCTGTCTGTCAGCCAGAGATTTGGTAACAATAAGTCTCAAGAAGCACAGTGCTGTTTAAAGGGAATCTTTTTATAATGGGGAAGAAGTCTTCAAACCAAACTTATCTGTTTCTTTTTAAAGCTCTGATACTTCTTTGAAATATTGCCTGGCTAAATCCATTTCATTTCACTAGAATTTTACTTTGTCTGCAAGTTCCTTTTGGCAGGTAGCAAATTCAGAATTTCTCTAAAGTCCACTTTTGCTGCCAATGTAATATTGACTATATATTAAATATAAAGGGTGGCATTAGACCATTCCAGAATGGGGAGTCAAAGAGGTACAGACATATTTCAGGTGCCAAGACAGAAAGAGAGCCCTGAAAACCTGCATCACATAGGATCATAGGACTGGAAGGGACCTTGAGAAGTCATCTAGTGCAGTCACCTACATTTTTGGCAGGACTAAGTATTATCTAGATCATCCCTTATAGATATTTGTCTAACTGCTCTTAAAAATCTCCAATGATGAAGATTCCACAACCTCAGTAGGCAATTTATTCCAGTGCTTAACTACCCTGATAATTAGAAATTTTTTCTTAATGTCCAACCTAAACTGTTTTTGCTGCAATTTAAGCCCATTGCTTCTTGGTCTATCCTCAGAGGTAAAGGAGAACAATTTGTCGTCCTCCTCCTTGTAACAACCTTTTATGTGCTTGAAACTGTTATCATGTTCCCTCTCAGTCTTCTCTTCTCCAGACTAAGCAAACCCAATTTTTTCAATCATCTCTCACAGGTCATGTTTTCTAGACCTTTAATCATTTTTGTTGCACTCCTCTGGACTTTCTTCAATTTGTCCACATATTTCCTGAAATGTGGCTCCCAGAACTGGATACAATACTCCAGTTGAGGCCTAATCAGCGTGGAGTAAAGCAGAAGAATTATTTCTCATGTCATGCTTACAACACTCCTGCTAATACATCAGAATGATGTTTGCTTTTTTTGCAATGTTATTACACTGTTTGACTCGTATTTAGCTTGTGATTCACTATGACCCCCAGATCCCTTTCCACAGTTCTCTTTTTTTAGGATTCATTTCCCATTTTGTATGTGCGTAACTGATTGTTCCTTCCTAAGTAGAATACTTTGCATTTGTCTTTATGGAGTTTCATCCTATTTACTTCAGACCATTTCTCCAGTTTGTCCAGATCATTTTGATTTTTAATCCTATCCTCCAAAGCACTTGCAACCCCTCCCAGTTTGGTATCGTCCACAGACTTTATAAGTGTACTGTCTATGCCACTATCCAAATAATTGATTTATGATGAAGGTATTGAACAGAACTGGACCCAGAACTGATCCCTGTGGGACCCCACTCAATATGTCCTTCCAGTTTGACTGTGAACCACTGTGAACAACTATCTGGGAACAGTTTTTCAACCAGTTTTGCATCCACCTTATAGTAGCTCCATCAAGGTTGTATTTCCCTAGTTTGTTTATGAGATGGTCATGTGAGACAGTATCAAAAGCCTTACTAACTTCAAGATATACTACACCTACCACTTCCCCCCATCCACCAGGCTTGTTACCCTTTCAAAGAAGGCTATCAGGTTGGTTTGACACAATTTGTTCTTGACAAATCCATGTTGATCTTATCACCTTATTATCTTCTAGGTTTTTGCAAATTGGTTGTTAAAATATTTGCTCCTTTATCTTTCCAGGTACTGAAGTCAAATTGACTGGTCTGTATTTCCCCGGGTTGTCCTTATTTCCTTCTTTATAGATTGGCACTATATTTGCCCTTTTCCAGTACTCTGGAATCTCTCCCATCTTCCATGACTTTTCAAAGATAATTGCTAATGGCTCACATATTTCTTCAGTCAGCAACTTGAGTATTCTAGGAATTATTTCATCAGGCCCTGGTGACTAGAAGACATCTAACTTATCTAAGTCATTTTTAACTTGTTCTTTCCCTATTTTAGCCTCCGATCCTACCTCATTTTCACTGGCATTCACTATGTCACTATGCCTCTGGCTTTTAAGGCCTTCTCTCATGGATTGGCCCTACCCCCTCATTAATCACACACAGGGGGATGGTGATCACAAGGCTGATTAAGGCTGATCAAGATGATCAAGGCTGATCCAGGGAACAAAGGCTCAAACAGTCCCCAAACACACACAACCTTTATCAACCTTTAACTCCAAACACACAATCCCAGTGGATCCTGTAACTTTAGGTAACCTGAAAGAGAAAGAAAACCACAAATAGCCAAAAACCAAACCGCCAAACAAACCTCAGTAACCCCACGATTACATGTACAGCAACATCATGCCTCATGCTTCTAGTCAGCAATTTAGAACATAAGAATGGGAAGAATAGGGTCAGTGGTGTTCCTGTAATAGGGATGGAAGTGGTCCAGGTTATACAATAAGTAGGGACTTTTCAAACATGACAATGTGTAGCTGCACAGACAACTTACATAGATAACAGTCATTGAGGATAAGATGGAATTTTTCCATCCATTCTTTATAAGGCTTCAGAGATAAAGCTCACATTCCTGTAACAGCCACCTCAATCTTTAGAGCTTCTTTATGAAGCAACATCTGCTCATTTTTCCCCTGATAATCTCCCCCAAAAGTCCCCTTAATCAGGCAGCCGAGTTGGCACCTCTCTGTGTACCCAACTTTACTATCAAATATTGGCAAAACTTTGCTGCACAGTGAATTAGTGAAGAATTGTACGTTAGATACCAGATTCCAACATTTGCCACATCCTACAAGAAAGACTGTCAGATATTTTTATACTCTGAGGACAGCTGTATCTCTCCACATCTGTAATCATAGAATCATAAACATGTAGGACTGGAAGGGATCTCAACAGGTCAGTTAGTCCAGTTCCTGCACTCAAGGCAGGAATGTTTAGTCTCTCTGCCTGTCTTGCTGACATAGTTTTGTGGTTACATCATGACTTAATTCCGATAAAGGTTTTAAAGAGGGAAGTGCTTTTTTGAGTGAGAGGAACAACGTCAAGCACAAATCATTATTATTTACTAATTTTATTTATTTGTATTGCAGTAGGAGTACAAGGCATGGCCCCATTATGCTAGGTGCTGTACAAACATACATGCAGCCAGTCTCCTCGATCTCCCTTTGCTAGTCAGGACTCCCAGCTGCCTCCACTGGTGGTAAGCCTGACTCCATCGTTGCTCCTGTACTGTCCCTTTCCTACGTGTCATTTGTCTGCATTTCATCACCTCTTCACCATTTGCAGAACTGTAGAAACTAGAACTGAAAAAGACCTGTCTGGTCTAGTCCATCCTCTTGCCAACTGGTAGGATTATGCCTTACAGTATATTTTCTAATGCTTTGTTTGGGACATTGAAAAATAGATTGAAGAATGGGATTTCCATCCCTTACCTATGGAGAGTATCCTGTTCTTGGGAGATCTCACTTTGGGAATAATTAGTTGATATTCAGCCTACATCGTCTGTCTCTTGATTTCATCCAGTTACTCCTAGTTGTGACCTCTTCTATTTAATGTATTTATCTATCTCAGGTATTTCCAGGATACCTATCACTATAAAGTTCAGCACCCCATGTAGCATCCTAAGGTAACGAATGCATTTTCATCGTTGGTGTTTGCAACATTGACATTGCATGTGTTGCTATGGCACTGCCTTTACTCTACCTCTGCTCAGCTGTTGCTTTATCTACTCACCTTAATGGCTGAAACTCATTTCTCTTTGGACCCGCTGAGTTTCATCACTTCAGACAACCATGTCTGTACAAGCAGCATGATTGTGTCACTCCCAGCCTCAGACAACTCCTCTAGCTCCCACTTCATTTCAGGGTCTAGTTTAAAATTTCTTTCCTTTGTTTATAAAATCTTCTGTGGTGTGAATCCACTTAGTCTCACTGGGTTGTCTCTCTGTTCCCCACCCTGTTCCTCTACTGATCTCACATTAGCCTCCTCACTGTCCACCCACATACATTCTAATTACTGCATGTGAGCCTTCTCCTTTGCAACATTTGCCATTTGGATCCACTGTTTTGTTTCTTTCTGCCTCATCAACTCTCAATGTCATTTAACATCACTTTTGAAAACCAGTTTTTTCCCCCTAGCCTGTACCGCTTCCTTTTTTTCTGAGTTTTGTAGATTAGGATTTTATAATGTTGGTTGCTAGAGGAAGTAGACCCAGACTCCAAATGAGATGCCGCTTTCAGAAAGCCTGCAATTCATTGTCTATTTCAAGTGTCACACAAGCAACAAACTTTTAAGATCTTGGCTGAAGAGGTCAATTGTGTTTTCTATTGGTTGTTAGTGTCTTGGGTCAACACTTCATGAGTGCGTGTCATTTAGTCCATTCAAATGGCCCTGGGCCACTGTAGTATAGCTGGAGCTTTTCAGGGGAGCAAAAGTTGAAAGAGGCCATTCCCTAGAAGCTGTAGCCCAGGCAGAGTAGCAGTTATTCTTAGTATACGATGACTGTAGGGTCCAAACAGATTAGGGTCTGGAGAGGAGCTAGTTACCACTGCTCCTGCTTTGCCTTCTACTCTCCTACAATTCCTGTGTGCTTTTCCACTTCCTTTCCCCCACTGTCACCCATGGTCCTTGTCACCTTCTGCCTTTGGGTCTGTTTCCTCCTTGGCCCTTTGTCCTCACCTGCCCCCAACCCCTTCTCCTCTTGTATGTTTTCTACCCTACTTCTCCCAGAACTCATTTCCCCACCCTCATCCAGAGTCCTGGAGTCTATTGTTCCAACACATCCTGAATTCCCCACATCTGGATACCTTTCCCTTCCCTCCCCCATCAGCAGTGTTCCCCACTCCTGGAGCACTGAAGCATTCAGCTCGCAGAGCCCTAGAGAATTATTATTTCCCAACTGTACCCTCTCCATTCAGGCTTAGTAGCTTTTCTTTGCAACCATAAAGGCTGGACTATTTGTTGTCTGGTTAACCTTGGGGTCCTGGGACAAATACTTCCTGTGTCCTTTCCACTTGTCTCCCAGAATAAGCACTATCTTCAGCTGCTTGTCTGTATAAAAATCATTTAATTCTGACATTGTTTTGAGATGCAGTTTGCACAAAAAATGCTATACAAAGTGAAGCTGAATAGTATTGTTTGCTAATCTCAAACAACGCATTTCTCCCAGTCTTCAGCAGAATCCACATGGTCAGTGTGAGTTTTGTGCATTGATTCAGGGTCACATGTTTCCCTAAACTTCATAGACAGGGTTTAAGTGGCATTGATACTGTCAGCCAAGAGCTCCCTGTTTGCTCTTCCCAGCACAGCTATTAGATAAAATCTGGACCAAGTATGTCCCTGGAGATTAACCTGCTGCGGGGTCAACACAGAAAAGAGAAATTTGCTCTTCTATTTTTTAGATGGCACAAAATCACAAATAAATAGATGGCATAAGCCTGAGGCCATTAAAGTTTCGTGAATGGAAAGTTTTATCTGAGCAAAACAAATTCTTATAGGAGTGGAAAAAATCTGTTTAGTTTGTTTAGTGCTTGGCAAGTTGGTATTAACATTTCTGGCAAGTATTTTTTTATCTCTAGATTTGAGATCCTGTGTTAAGAACGGCTACGAATTTTGTGGTGTTCCATGACACTAGAAGACAATCCTCTACTGATCAAGTGAACTATTGACATTTGCAGAGCAGCTAGCCTCATGCCATAAAACTAGTACTATAGCCTGGGCTAAAGCTAATGTCAGTCTAGTTAATGGACAAGGCTAGATTTTAATGGACATTCGGGCTCCAAGAGAAAAAAATGTGGTGACAAATATCTTCTCTTCTTCCAGGGAAGAAAGAAAACGTATTCACACAATCCATTCACAGTCAGCATAATACTAAGTAAACTATGACTAGGCAGTATGTACTAGCCATAGCTTAACCTCCAATACTTTGTTTGTATTCAGACTAAGAAATTTTTTAAATTGACTAGTTAAGAGATATTTTCCTGTTCTGAAATATCAAAGTGGTCCCAAATTGAAAGTCACTTTAGCTGATGTTTCCCCTTAAAAATAGTGTCTTACTACTTGTAACTATGAACATATGAAAATAATAGGAAGCGTTGTTGTATAGCTTTCCCCATTTTCATACAACAAATGCTGTAGTATTTGGATTCCAAGTTCAAAAGTAAATAGAGGAATACATTTTCCAACAAAGGATATGAAAGTGGAACAAGAAGAACTCTTCAATCCTTAATCTTAGACACCAAGATGTTTTCAGAGGACTATCTACAATGACTCCACAATCTCTTTCTTGAGTGATAACAGCTAATTTAGACTCCATCTTTTTGTATGTATAGTTGGGATTATATTTTCCAATGTGCATTACTTTGCATTTACCAGCATTGAATTTCATCTGCCATTATGTTGCCCAGGCACGCAGTTTTGCGAGAGCCCTTTGTAATTCTTTACAGTTAGCTTTGGATTTAACTATCTTAAGTAATTTTGTATCGACTGCAAACTTTGCCATCTCACTGTTTACCCCCTTCTCCAGATAATGTATGAATATGTTGAATAGCACAGGCCCTGGTACATATCCTTTGGGGGAACCCATTACCTCTCTCCACTATGAAAACTGACCATTTATTCCTACCCTTCATTTTCTGGCTTTTAATCAGTTATTGATCCATGAGAGGACCTTCCCTCTTATTCCATAACTGCTTAAAAGTCTTTGGGGTGAGATTTTGTCAAAGGCTTTCTGACAGTAAAAGTACACTATGTGAACTGGATCACTCTTGTCCACATGTTTTTTGACTCCCTCAAAGAATTCTAATAGATTGGTGAGGCATGATTTCCCATTTCACAAAGCCATGTTGACTCTTCCCCAACAAATCGTGTTCAACTATGTGTTTGATCATTCTGTTCTTTATTATAGTTTCAACCAATATGCCTGGTACCGAAGTTAGGCTTACTGGCCTGTAATTGTCAGGATCACCTCTGAAACCTTTCTTAAAAAATTGGCATTATGTTAGCTACCTTTCAGTCATCTGGTACAGAGGCTGATTTAAGTGATAGGTTACACTTCACAGTTAGTAGTTCTGCAATTTCATATTTGAGTTCTTTGGAATGCTTGAGTGGATATCATCTGGTCCTGGTGGCTTATTACTGTTTCATTTATCAATTTGTTCCAAAACCTTCTCTAATGACACCTCAATCTGGGATAGTTCCCCAGATTTGTCACCTATAAAGAATGGCTCAGAATGTTGGAATCTCTCTCACATCCTCTGCAGTGAAGACTGATGCAAAGAATTCATTTAGTTTCTCCACAATGGCCTTGTCTTCCTTGAGTGCTCCTTTAGCACATTTTTCATCCAGTGGCTCCACTGGTTGTTTGGCAGGCTTCCTGCTACTGATGTACTTAAAAAAAAATTGCTGTTCAATATTTGTTTATTTTGATATTTGCTCTCGAAATTCTTTTTTGCTCTGCCTAATTATATTTTTATACTTGACTTGCCAGAGTTTATTCTCCTTTCTATTTTCCTCACTAGGATTTGACTTCCAATTTTTAAAGGATATCTTTTTGCCTCTAACCTCCTATTTTATTCTGTTGTTTAGCCATAGTGACATTTTTTGACCATCTTACTGTTTTATACTGGTATTATGATGTTTTTAAATAGTTTCCATGCAGCTTGCAGACATTTCACACTTGTGACTGTCCTTTTAATTTCCATTTAACTATCTTCCTCATTTTTGTGTAGTTCCCCTTTTTGACGTTAAATGCTACTGTGGTGGGTTTCTTTGGTATTTTCCCTCATACAACTATGTTAAATTTAGTTACATTATGATCACTATTACTGAGAAGTTCAGCTATATCACCTCTTAGATTAGATCGTTTGCTCAATTTATGACTAAATCAAGAATTGCCTGTCCCCTGGTACTTTTTAAAATGTCATTAAAACATAATAGAACTGCTGCTTCAGAGAAAATATATTTGTTAAAATAATATATTTATATGGAAGGAAATGTTACTAGTTAGGAACTTATATTCTGTGTACAATATTGTATCCTGGACTAGATGACTTGACTACGTGTTTGGGAGGAATCATATTTGTTTTTAAGGTTCTTATTCTTGTCTTTAGTTTTGTTTCCAGGATTTTGATGAAGGGTAGAGTTTTTTAAGAAGGAGATTAATTTAATTATGTATATAAAGACCTCAGGTTTCAGTATTTGTATTTTGGAAGCTTTTATGTTTTACTTCTAAGTTTCTTTCACAATACAAATTACTTTCTTTACCAAAAATAACATCCAAAGCTGACTTGCTCTTTTTTCTGTAATGAAATCACATTTGTGCAATGTCTGGACAGACGTTATTTATTGCCACTTGGACGTTGTATTTCAAATGCTGGTGCTTTTTCGGGGTGGGGGTGTCTATCCTGCTTTCTATGCCACCATGGTGCATATGCATTATGATACACTGTTTCATTACATAGTCACATACACAGACCCATGTTGTTCAGTGCACAAATGGACAGAGTGAATGAGGAACAGAACTGATAGAAGAAAAAGGGAGCATTCTATTTTGGGCATTGAACTGGGACTTGTGAGTGCTGGGTTCTATCCCTGGCTTTGCAAAATGGACAAGATATCATAATTAGACTTGGAAGAATTTGAATTTTAGGGTTTTTTTATAATCATGTTGGATAATAGTGGTTTATTTTTAAGCTTTTACAATTTTTTGTCTGTTTAAATTTTCACAGTGGGTAAACTTTTGGAGGTGGGTCAGACAATAAGGGAGGTAACAATTTTTTAATGAAAGTAGATATTGAGATTCAAAAAGTTAAAGCTTTATAACCATTAAACACTAATGGTCAACATCACATACACAAAGTAAATATCCATAAATTAACTCTAATAAGATCACAAGTCGCATTTTTCTTACTCTGCCTAACTTTACATTTCAATTAGTATTTTTGTCGGTTTGTGTGTATACAGTGAAATCAATGTTTACTGACATTTACTGATAAAAATCTAATTGTTCCAAGCCTAATCATAACATATATGCACAAAGGGTCTTAAATTAGGTTGCATGGACCCCAATCCTGAGACTTCTTGTGCATGGGCAGACTTCCTTGCCCTCATGGAACTCTTGCCCTCATGCCCTCTTCAAGAAATTGCAGGATCAGGGCCTTAATTCTGGTATTTCCTAACTTTTGAGTATTTGACTTTGCAACCTGAATTTTTTAATGTAGTATTTGGTATGTAAACATATATACATTACCATGTGTGGTGCGTGTAGTCCAAAATTGAATATATGAAATCTCACTTGCCAAGAATTTAAAAAAATTACTTGAAAGCTATTGGAATTATATGGGCTGCTCAGGGGGTCTTAATCTTTCCCTTTTGAACTGTGCATTAGACCAGATATGTTTTATTCTTTCTTTATCATCAGTGGTTTTTCTCATTTTTGTGCAATCATTCATGGTTTCTCTGCTATTTTTGCCTTTTTGTTGATGCTTCCTTTATACCCATCTTGTTTGATTTTTAAGGAAAAAAAAACCCTATTTTTTCCTTTTAATTTGTTTGTTACCCTTTATCTTTCCTGTTTGTTGCAAATAGTTCCAATTAGTCATTAGATTACAGGAGAGTTCACTGACTTGTTCATGCAATTTCCCATTGATCATAATGAGATTTAAATGAGGAAGTTGACAAGGATTCTGGAGGAATGTTCAGTTCACTGGTGTCAGAACCATGAATCAATCATGTGGACCACTGACCTATGGAAGTTTCATTGGTTACATTTAACTAACTATGGTAGAATGCATACCGAGACCTTTACTTCTAAGAGTCATGAGTTCACTTTCTAGTTCTAATTAAATGTCAGGATCTAAGTTCTGAAGATCAAAATGATTATTTCTTTCTTTCAAGTGCTGTCAGGAAGGAAGCACTGCATGTATTTTTTCCCCTCCCGATGAGATAAGGGTTCCTTTTCATCTCAATGCTATGACTTTCCATTCCTGACTTGGAAGACATAAAAATAATATAGTGCATGAAAATTGTTTGGGTGTAAAGTGTTTTATGATCAGACTGATGTTTTAACAGAGGAAAAACAGGTTAATTGCAAAACCGCTTAATTTTTTTCTTCACACCATACACTTTGTTATTTTAAAAGATATATGGATAGTGGGATTATTTTTGTAATCAAACTAAAAGTTTAAGTGAGATCCAAGGGTTTAAAAAGTAAATTATTTCTCCATCAGATCCATTCCCTTAAACTATAACTGAGGGGAAAAGAGGATTTTCAAAAGAAAATGAGTGATCTGTCTGTAGGCACGTACAGGTGTGGACTAGGTTGGGTCTAAAAGAGGGTAATGCCATGTTGCTGGCTAACTTGGGTAGGAGAAGACTTCCGCTAGCAGAGGAAGGGGAGATTGCAACGCTGGCTCCTTGTCTTTCTCCTTGGCCCCGACTTTAAAACCTAAGCATCTGTTGCTATGGAAACCCAGTAGCCGGATGCTCAGCGAAGATGAATTGAAACCCTCTCTGCTGAAGCAATCCCACTGGCAACACGTAGGACACCTATTGCACAATCCCCCGTGCCCACTTGAATCGTGTGCACATTTTCTCCTCCATCAGCTGTAGAAGTGCATCAATTAGTGGCCCCATTTCGCCTTGACACTGACACAGCACAGAGCCTGGCTCGGATTGTTTTGCTGGCTAACGGGAGGGGGGCGGAGAGGGAGACCGAGAGAGAGAGAGAGCGCCCCTCTCGCAGTCTGCGCCCCTCACGCCCACCGCAAACCGCTTTGCGTCCCGCCGTCCGGGTTTGTTTATGGCAGGCTCCTCCAGCCCGGAGCACAGTTTGGGCGGATTTCCACAGAGGGGCGCTGAAGCACGTTTTAATGCAGCAAAACGAATTAAGACAGGAATAGCCCGGGGCACCCCCGTTCCTGGATTTAATACAATAAAATAAATCGGGCGGAGGGCTGCAAAGTCCCTTCCCCCCCCCCCCCCGCAGCCCCGCCCGGCGGGTTGGGGAGGGATCGCTGCCAGTCGCCTGGAGCCGGAGATCAAAGCGCAAAGAAGCAGCTTTGCCCGGCGGCTCGGTACCAGCCCGCGGCGTCAGGCGACGCGTCCCTCCTGTCCCCGGCTGGGAGTTTGCCGCGAGCCCCGCCGCCTCCCGCCCGCCGGCCGCTGGGGCTGGCTCCTTGTGTAAGTTCGTCCCCGCCAAGCCAACCGGAGCCGGCTGGAGCCGGAGGAGCCCCCGCCCGGAAAAGCAACGTGCTCTGCATTCCCGGCTGGCAGCCGGCTCCTCCGTGGCCGGCCGGCACTGTTGGCACATGCCACCTCGCAGGCGGCTGCCCAGCCCGGGCGGGCGCTGACAGCAGCCGACTCATCCCCCCCCCCCCCCCCCCCGCCAGGCTGCCCTTGCTCCCCCTCCTCCCCCCCCGGACCACATTTAAAACCGATCCTCTCCGGCGCCATTAGCTGGGGTCCGCCTTCTCGGGGAGGCTCGGTTGCAACCTTGGCTGGTGCCTGCACCATTCCTGGGGCCTGTTGTGATTTTTTTTTTAATCTACTCCCCCCTCCGCCCCCCCCCCCCCCGCGCCCCACGCCGTGGTAGAGGAAAGGGCGAGGAATAAACATGCTGCCTCCCGCGCTCCCCCCCGCAGCCCAGCTGCACTGAGCCGAGCTCCGGTGCGCCGCCGAGCATGCTGTGACCTCTCTCCCCTGCCCACCCGCTCCCCCCTCCGGGCTGCCTCCATGGCTTCGCTGTACCAGCGGTTCAGCGGGAAGATCAACACCTCCCGGTCCTTCCCCACGCCGCCCGAGGCGAGTCACCTGCTGGGGGCTCAGGGCACCGAGGAAGACGGCAGCGCCGCGGCCAAGACCGCGCGTCCATTGCAACAGGAGAGCGGAGTCAGCTTCCAGTACCAGCCGCGGAGTGACTGCGAGGAGGAGGATGTAAGCCCCTGCCCGCGTTGGGTGTCTGTCTGTCTGTCTGTCTGTGTCGGGCGGGTTCTGTCCGGAGGTCGCGGGGTTGCCTGCTTTTGCCTGTCTTTAGCTGCACCCGCAAAACGCCGGGGATGGGGCTTTATTCATGGCCATCGACAGACACCCCCCCGGCTCTGCTGGCTGGGTGGCCGGGAATTAGCCGGGGTGCAAGTGGCCGGCTGGCTGGGCTTCTCTCCTCTCCCTCCGGCCGGCCGGCCGCGGCGGGTGTGAAATGTGGCTGCTGGGGCTCGGTGCCGTGGGAAACCGCCCGTGTGAACTGCCTGGGCTCCCTCCCATCCGGCGTGAGGCCAGAAGTTTGTGCCCCCGAACAGTTCCCCTGGGGCAGAAGGCTTCACTTCGCCGCCTCTTTTCCTTCCTGCCCGTCCCCAGAGCCCGGCCGGGGAGAACTTAGTACCCTCTCTGCGGCCATTTTTGGGTTGGTTTTGCCCGAAACTCCTGTTTAATGACACAGCCTGAAACCCTGGGACGGGAGCCCCTGGCCCGTGTTGGAGACGGAGCGCAAACTTCGCTCCAGGCACCTTCCTCCTGCCGCGGCTGGGCCTGCCCTGGGTCCCCTGCGGTTTCCAAGGCTGGTATTTGCATATTGCTTTAGCAACACATGACTCAGCCAGGCCACTGGCTGGTTGCTGGGACTCAGGGCTGGAAAGAGTTAAATCAGCTTCGTTTGGATCGATTGTTCCTAGTTATTTTCTTGGGAGAGACGTAGAAGGGAGAAGAGGGGAGGGAAGTCCGGGCAATACAGAAAACAGATAGTTCCCCATCACTAGTTCAGCCCGGCGTGGTAGGTATTCCAGCTGTACAAGGATCTGAGGGTATTCTCTCTCTCTGGGTGTGTGTGTGTGTGTAAACTGTAGGGGGAAAAGTCGCTGCCATTCGGAATAATATTGCTGTCTATTCAAATTCTTATTTTCCCGGTAGGTAGGTTTGCAGCTGCGATCCGTTTTCATGGTAGAAATCACTGATAATTGATGATCCCTTATAAGTAGCTACAGAAGAACGAAGGTGGAACAATAGTTTCATGTCTGCATCCCCGACACCCCTGTTGAGAGAGGAAGAGAGCGGTGGGATTTGGGGATTTGCCCTGGGGTTGGGGTTTCTCCCCCCCATAAAAACTTTGTGTGGCAGGTAAAGCGGATTAAGTTTGTCTAGCGGAGAGGAAAGTTGGTCTAAAACCTTCGGGAAGAATTTCCATTCCGTTCATGTCCGAGGGCCAGTAGTAGTTAGCTGGAGGTGAGTTTACTGGTGGACCCCTCAGTAACATCCCAAACACGACACGCAGTTACCAGGGCTGGAGGGACGCCCACATTCAGGTAACTCGCACACAACTAAAAACACCGGGGACATTTTTTTAAAAGTGTAGATTTAAAAACCTTTAGTTCTGAAACTCTCTCTGGAGAGCTCTTGTTAGTGTGATCCCGTAGCTGAAATCGAAACATCATCTTATTGGCCTCTAGGTGTCGCTACGAGAAAGCGAAGTTGCTGCTTCCTGTTATTGGTCTCTGGAATATTTTTCTCCTCTGGCTTTTTTTTTTTTTTTTAATTTAGCTTGGAGCGTATCTTTTTTTGGTTTTCAATACGACAGATGTCTGGAACTGCTTATCTGATAATCAAAAGCGTCGAGCCGAGAAACAAAGGGAATGTAACATGCAGATGATTTCTGCTGACGCTGCTCTGAAAAAATCAAACAGACCCTCTTTTCCAAAGTTAGGCGCCTTAGTGGAGTGATCTGTATATCACACATCTGCATTGCAAAGGCTTTTTTTCCCTTTAAACGAGGGCAAATAAAGATTGTGTGTCCAGAAACAGTTCAGATTAATTCCAAAACCACGTTGCTAGACCATAAGGGTGAGGTTTTAAAATTCTGTAAATGTTTTTAGAAAAAGAACTGTGCCTTTAACTGTAAGAGTTGTGTACCCATGTCAGGCAGTTAAAGCATGTGAACTGCAATTCAAATGTGATTGATTCATAAGCTTCACATACATTTCCCTAGAGAATCATTTAGGGAGTTAAGATTAAGATGTAACCAAAAAGGAAGTAATGAAATTTGCCTTTGGAATGACTATTGTAGAAATATACAATGAACATTTCTGACTCAGGTTGGACTAGGTCCGGAATTCCAAATAGTTACAATATTTGGGTAATAACCCTTGGTTTGTTTAGGTCTGTACCGTAAATCAGAATTAAATTGTGGAAACCAGTTGTGCTGTGGGATGGAATAATGAGACACCTTTAATGTGTTAAACATTTGATTTTGAAAATATAAGAGGCAGAGGCACAAATTATGCTGTATTTCCCCCACATTTCCTCATTAGCTCTGGAGAGCTCGGACTTTGGGAGCTGTCCCAGGTACTGAAGTGATCCAACTCTGCCAGGGAATAAGCTTTGCACTGGGCAATTCAAACAGAAGCTGGGGGCTTTATTGCTCTGTTGTGCTTTGTTGTCTGGCAGTGAAGTGTATTGGGATATACACCAGGCAGATGTCTGACCTTGGCCATTGAACACTCGGGGTAAACAGAACGAGTTTCTTTCTTTTGCAATCGTGCTGGCTGCTGACTATCTGGGTGACAGCGACAGTAAGGCTGTCGCAGGACAAATTAATGCAGCTTTTGGCATAAAATCCCGAAGGGGAAAACAAAATGTGAGGCAGGCACAAGGACAAAAGTGGGTGAATGAAGTGCAAAGGTTGTGTGATTTGGTGATATATATGTGCAGAATCCACTTACATTGAAGAGAGAGAATACTGACTGCTGGCAGTTCTATTGAATTGTAGTGGCATATGCTATTGCTGTTTGTAATTACGGGGAGCCTGCCAGTCAGTGGTTGCACGCAAAACCCCTTTTGAGAGAATTTAACCTCTGATGTAAATTTCACACTGAAGCTGAAATTGAACATTCAAGCTCTTTTTTCCCAGTGGAGGATTTTTCTTTTCTTTTTCAAATTTCAAATTAATCAGTCCAACAGTTTCTAAGTCAGAGGTAGGAAATACAAAAAGGGCTTTTGGGGAATGTGGAAGAGGATAATGCTTCAACTAGAAATAAAGCTCAGATTTCTTTTAAAAAATAAGTGTTGTTTTATAATGTGATTAATAATCAGCCAGACTGAGAGTTTTTGTAAAGGCTAATGATCATGAGCGCTTTTATACGTTAAAAATATTTATTCTGCATTCAGTATCATGGATTGATTATTATGGATCAATTATTATCAATCATTTCTTAAGTATCAATACATTCCCCATTGCTGTACAAAACAGAGATAAAGACAGGGGCCTGGCCTTTCCAATCCATGTTATTGTTTATATGCAATATTTCCTCTTTCCCATGTATTTCTTTCAATACCAGAGGAAACTTATAAGTAACTAAAATAAAAAACATAAACCTGTATTAAAGCAGTGCAAAGCATCTGATTTGTAGCCACAAAATTAAAAATGAGGACATTTCAGAGTTAAGGTAGAAACTGCCCATCCCACCATGAAGTAGCTGACTAGAGTGAATTGAAGCTATAGTTTTATCATCAAATCTGAACTTTTGTAAATGAGAGAACACCGTTGTCTGAATGCAATTGGTATTTTGGCATCTAAATTCACAGTATTTAAGTCTGGTAGCTGGTTCTGCACACCAAAAAGAAACAAACATGTGCAATGATTTGGGGTATCAAGGGAACTTGTGTAAAATATTGATAAGTTTATGACATTTTTTCTTCTTTTTATTATACTTCTGTATCATCCTAAACTATGCCCTAATTTAGTTCTCTTTGCACAAGTGAATCTCCCATTGGTTTCAAGGGCAAGTTATTAAAATTGTAAAAATCAGCGGCCATGTAAACATAACCCAAATGACATAATTGTTTTGCTATAAATGTATGTGCCTTTTCAAATTAATTTCTTTGGATATGGTACAGTACATGTGAAGAATATAAGGAAAGTCCAGAATGTTGTAATAGCAGAGTATTAATTTATAATTGTGGCAGCATAATCACCCTTTTTTCCTCAATGAGATTCATGTTTTCCATATTATCATGCAAACAGGAGATCTTTCTAGATGCTGGCTTTAGACATTTTCCCTTCATAAAATAAAGCGTTTTCATTTTTCCTAAGCTTACTTTTCTTTGGAGTCAGAGTGATTAATGAGTTTAATTTTTGCAGGCAACTGCCAGGAGGTGCTGAATAAGATATACATGCTGATTGTGTATAACCCTGTTCCTTTTAATTACTGTAATGATAACAATGCATTAATCAAGTGCATAAGAAATTGAGCACTTCTCTGTAATACAGAATATTGATCTATTTCATAAGGCATTGACTATTAAAATGATAACCACAGTAATCCTTTTAAAATTAAATTTCTGTTGATAAATTATGTGTTAAAGCATTCTACTGAAGTGTCATATAGATTTTCTGTATAAAGAGCCAAATGCTGCATTCCTTTTTCATTCATTCTTCAGGTAAAACTCCCATTGACTGACTGGGTTTTTTTTTGCCTGAGTAAAGATTTTAGGATCGGACCAAAATAAAGTGGCTCTCATTTTTACTTTGAGATCTGGAATACTTTTCATTCAGTTGTATTTTGAATATTTGCCTAAATGTATAAATTGATGCTATTTTTTTTAAAAAAAAGAAGCTTAGCTATATTGTAGTTTTATAATTTTCAATATTGATAATTCAGACAGAATATTTTACAGAAGTGATCATTTCAGTTGTGATCATTCTAAAAGATAAAAAGAGCTGAGATTGCTGTTTTGAAAAGTAAATCAAAGGTTACATGTTTTATTATTGTTTAGCTTGTTTGAACAATATTACAAATATTACAGCCCTGAAAATATTTGACATTTAATATGTAAGATTTGCTAATGCATGCAGTGAAAGTATTAATTTTCAATCCATTATTTTACTGTTGGAAAAGCTTTTGCTTCCCCAAAGAGAGTGTCAAGGTCAGTCTCGTCTAAAGGGTTACGCAAGAGCTGCAGAACAACTTAAATGTCAGAAATAGCTCAATCCTTTCCCAAACAGATGAATTCTTTGATTTTATATATAGGGGTGTTGTAAATCAGTATATAGTGAAGTAGTCTATATGGCTACCAAAAATCTGTGTATAGATCAGATCAACACTTTTCTTTCTGCAGTATTTGATGCCTTATAATGGTCTCACCTGCAGCCTATTCTTGGTAGGATCCAGGATGTTGGGCGCAGTTATCTTGCTGCCATTGAAAACAATGGGACTGAGGCCACTAACTTCAGTGGAAGCAGGATTAGGTCCCTATTGATTTGTTCAACCCATCTCTTGAAATTAATAAAAATGCAGTTTAGTTCTATGAAGAGGAATAATTATACATTCATAAAGTTAATCTTCTCTCTGTTTGTCTGAATGTGAGTTAATTATATATTTCACTGTGTAACTGAACACTGGATAATTTAAAATTACAGCAATAGGAGTTTTTCATGCATTGATTTACAATGTTGGATATGGAATTCAGTGGCCTCATGATTTTTGTTGTTGGTTTAAAATTAACTCCCAGTTCTGCAAGCCTTACTAATGGTGATCAGGCCCTTAATGCATTATGCACACATTAAAAATCTGCTAGGTAGAATATATTTTTAGCACACAAGGATACCTGTGCAAAGAGGTTGACTCAGGGGTCTGGTAGTAGTGAAATGCACAGTAACTTGAATCTATCCGAGTTAGAGTACTTAGCTCAGGTCCTTCCTCCTGAGGGACTGGGAGGAGTGTGAAGAGAAGGCACAGAGTTCCAGGAGGGAGTAATTTGTATTGCTTTTAAACGAGTCTTCCAGCAGGCTGAAAAAAGATGCTGTTGGGCTCCAGATGAAGTTGTATACAGCTCTCCATTGTCAGGGATTCAGTGAAAGGCAAGAAACTGGGGAGGGAAGGGTGGATTCTCAGAGCTTCAAGAAAGGCTTGGAAAACTCCCCTGGAGCATTAAAGAAATACAATCTGCAGGAGCTGAATCATTTGTATAAATGTTCTTTAAGGGTTTGATTCTACAGTCTGCATTCTAGCAAAGATCCCCTTCAAGCCCAATGATTTCAAGTTGCTTTTACAGGGAGCTTTTGCCTAAGTAAGGCTTACAGGATGTGACTGGGCAGAGTGCAGTTAGACGTATGGATTTTCACACTATGACCAAGGGGTGGCAGCATCTCTTATTTAGTATTTTGCCATAGATCACTTAACATAGCAATTTTTTTGTAGTAAGGCATGAACTATTTGTTCATATAGCCACTCTTATGTTTAGGTTACCTATGTATTTCTGTTTATTAAGGGTTAGTTTCCCAGCTCTGAAGAAGAGCTCAGTTTAATTTCAGAAACTTGTCTCTTCACCAACAGAAGTTGGCCCAATAAAATATATTACCTCACCCACCTTGTCTATTTATTAAGGGTTATTTTTGTTACCTTATGACTTTCTCAAAGTTTTATAATTTTGCTTGAAATTTGGCATGCTGTCTCTGTCAGAGTGTAATGGTGTTTTCAAAGTTTCTTTGTAAATGGTTGAGGCACTTTCAAGCACAAAAGGAGTGAAGAAGAAATTCATGCTCTCTGCTAAGAAAGACTGTTTGCTAGTTTTTAAAAAACATCCCACACTCCAGAGGAGAGGGAGGAAACCTTTTATTTGGTAGGGATGTAGGGTAAATTTTCAAAAGTGCCTAAGCGATATAAGAGACTAAATTCTGTTTTCAAAAATGACTTTTAAGCACTTGCACATAGGCTCCTAAATGATGCAGGCAATACAAAATGTTACCCATTGTCCTTAGGTTGTAGATGTGCTAGTTATTGGTATAGTGAAAATTGGACTTAATTTGGCTGAATTACATGGGTTAAAAATGCATTTTGCTTATGTGCACTAGATTATGCTAATAAATCTAACATTGTCCTAGTGGTCTATTGGCAATGTACATGTGTGTATAAAATGAATAGAGAAATCCACAGAATAGACAGGTTCTCAGGATCCCGCTGGAAGTGCACATGTGTGTGCCATGAAATAGAATGGAATGAAAGTGTTAATAGGGGGAGAGCTGTATAGTATGATCTGGCAATGCACTCTGGGGGATGAACGGATTACACTTTTTCTGTGTTTATTGTGCAGAGGGGATGTCTGTGTGCTCCCCCACTTTGATATCCATGGAACAGCTGAGCACATTCTGTCCCCCATCCTTCCAGTGTTTAACTTTTGTCTGTTAGCTTGGAAGCACTTTGGGACAAGGACTTTTTATTATTATTATTTATTTATTTGTATAACAGTAGCACCTAGAGACGCCAGCTGAGATTCGGGCACTGTTGTGCTGTGCCACAAAGATTTTACAATCTAAATAGAAAAGGCTGATAAAGGATAGTAGAAAGAAAGTATCATTATCCCTACTTTACAAATAGAGAAATTGAGATACAAAGGGATTAAGTGATTTGCCCATGGACACATAGGAAGTCTGTGGCAGAATTAGGCACTGAACCCAAATCTCCTGAAAACCCAATCCAGTGCTGTAACTGCCCAACCTTCCTTCCGCTATGATTATTTCTTATCTCTTTCTTTCTTTTGTGAGGCTTAGATATTTCAGAATCCTGCAGAATGAAGAAAAACAAACACACATACACACTACTGAGAAACCTAATATCACTGGCTTTGGAATATTCTTTTGTCCCTGGAGCTATTTTATTTGTTGGAGGCTTTTCCTGTGGGTGTGTCAGGAGGATGTTTAAAAACTCTCTCATGTAACTTGTCCTATTAGTAGCCCTAGACCACTTGCTTTTTGTTCTTGCTCAGGCTAAGCAAACAGAAAGTTCAAGATGACACAAAGAGGATGGGTACTCATGAATATCTGCTGTATTCTTAGCAGATTTCTATAGGGCATGCTCAGAAGTGTTTTAATTGCTTATAGCATCTATATTTTAAAATTATTTTTCTCCAAACAAAGCAAAGACACTAAATTACTAGTACTCACAGGTCTATATAATTTTTCAACCAGTTATCTCAAAGCCCTTTAGAAATGCAAGTAAGCATCATTATCTCCATTATACAGATGGAGAGCCTAAGACAGAGAAAGGGTAAATGACTTAGGAAGTCAGAGCATGAATAGGCCCATTTCTCCCAACTCAGTTTGGTACCCCATCTAGTCAACTACAGTGCATTATTTGTCATGGCTCAATCAAGCAAGGTGCTGAGTATGCTGGACCTGATCCTGCAAAGGGCTTAAGCACATCAGTAGCCCCATTGACTCACTGAAACTATGCATGTCCTTAAATTTGAGTTACAAACTTAACTGTTTTGCTGAACTTACTCCAGCATGCTCAGTGCCTTCCAGGATGAGCCCTCATTATTGACAATATCCATGTTACATTTCAAACATCAGGTGTTTTCCTGTGGCTGCTTTTTAAGAAAAAAATGTGATTAGAATGTTTTTGCAAGGAGAAAATGTTTAGACTTTTTCTTGTTTGTCAATAGGAACTGAAAGCATTTTGCTCCAACTTTCCAAGAAAGTTCAGCCCCAAACAGACACCAGGTCATGAACATTACTTCTCAAAAGCTGAATGTTTTGGAAATGCAGAAGGAGACAGTGAGAAAATGCTTTGCAATCCTGTTATGCTGCAGACATTCGTTCTGGGGAGTTTAATACATACATACATTTGTTATTACTTATTTATTATTAAAATGAGTTCTAACCCATGACGAACAACCCCCTGAGTTTTGCCCATCTTAATTTGATTGTTATTTATTGCTAAATCTCTCCTAATGTTCCTGTAGCTACAAATTCCATAATAAAATTACTTGCTTTTCTCCTACTTCCATTAGGTACTGAATAGAAAGAGGACACTTAAAAGACCAGACATCTATTAAAGTGCAGATAGGAATGCTGTAGAAAGCCACAACGCTGTTTCTATAGAACTATAAATGGCCTATGGTGAACCATGTCTCTCTAGTTCTCCTTGTATTGCTGTTAGCAATAGTGAGTACAAAAGTATTATTGATATAGTCCCTCATTGTCTCTCTGTTTTATATTAGGTAACACAATATCTATCGCTCAGGCATTTGTAATCCTAGGTATAAGAGGGGCACCTGAAGAGAATTCTAAAGGGTACTATAATGCTTCACAATTATATCTCTAATAATACAGTCTCTGCTGAAACAGCTGTTTCATTCGCCTGCAAACCACAGGGTAAACAATACTTGTCAAAACACATACAGTGATTCATTGCAAACCAGGGGAATTAATGAAGACTGACATAGCCATGCTTTAAGGCCACAATAACCTGATCCATTTCAGTTACCTTGTTAAATGCTTCTTTGCCAGGGCTGCTTTACGTCTATAAACTAATTTTACTCAAAATACAGATTTCATTTTAAATGTTATAAATTGTCACTGTTCAGGAAGGCAGCACGGGACATAACACTGGGCTGGAAGCTCTAAGACCTGGGTTCTATTCCTGGTTTTTTGACCGACCTGCTGCGTCACTTTGGGCAGATTACTCCCTCTCCTCTTTCTCTGCCACATCTATCTAGAATGTAAATTCTTTGGGGCTTACTGTCCATCTGTATGAGAGAGACAAGGTGGGTGAGGTAATACCTTTTATTGGACCAACTTCTGGTGGTGAGAGACAAACTTTTGAGCCACACAGAACTCTTCTTCAGGACTGGGAAAGGTAATCCAAGCCTCAGAGCAGATCCCACCACAGGGCCCTGATTTCAGCTGAGGCCTCTAGGTGGTGCTGCACAATTAGAGAACTGCTGCCTTTTTTGACCCAATCGTGTCTGCACTTCAGTGGCATGGTGAAATAACTCACGTGTCTGTATAATTAATTATAAAGTGCTTTGGTATCCTTTGGGATGACAAGGATCCATGGAAATGGAAGATATTGCTCCACTGATACTGTGGTCCAGTCACCCGTTCTGTACGAAGCAACACTTGTCAGAGCATCACTAATTCCTAAAATATCTGATTGTGCTCTGCTTGCAGTAGGTTAAGGGTCTCTCAGACACTGCAGTATGTCACATGCAGTGCCATGAGCGGATAATCACTATAATGCACACGTTCTTCTAGCTAAGAAGTGCTAATAAGCATCTGGAGCTTTGAAAATGTCAGACTGAGCCAAAGTGCATGCAATTAGATAAGGATAATGTAACAGATAATAAGAATATACATGATGCTGGGTGAGTAGTTATCAGACTGTTGTACTTTGGCTGTTGAAGTGCTTTGTGTCATAAAAGCAAGTGGCTTGTTGGCTGTGGATAACATGCTGTTGCAAGATGTCAGAGACGGAAACATGAGTTAATGTGGTGTAGTGACAAGGTTAATCCTGGCGTGTGTAAACATACATTTCAGGCTGTTGATAGATGGAGGTGTTGCCTGGGTTAAAAGCCATGTACTTATAAAATTAGAAAAGGTCAAGGAGGAAAGAAATGGGAGCAAATATGGAAGAGATGGCTGGCATGGTGGGGTCCTTTTTTCAAAAGGTGTTTCAGGAGATTCTGGTTTTCAGTTTCTATTGTGATTGTTTCCAGTGTTCATTTTTTGGGCTATATTAGTGCCTCTATAGCATTCTAAAAAACATTTTTCTTTGAACAGTCTCTTTGGTTGTTCATATTCTACATACGCACTATGGGTGTGACCATGGCAAAAAACCAGCCACTTACCCTGAGGTCCTCCTCTTGGACACACACATGTTTGGTATGTCTATACTGTAGTAAAACAGCCGTGGCTAGCCTGTGTCAACTGACTTGAGCTGGGGCAGTGGGCTATAAAATTGCAGTGTAGATGTTCAGGCTCAGGGGCCTTCCCCACCCTCACAGGGCCCCAGAGCCCAGGCTCCAGCCCAACCCCAAATGTCTACACTGCAGTTTTATAGCCCCGCCGTCTGAACCCTGCGAGCCCAAGTCAGCTGACATGTTTCATTGCCTTGTAGACATAGCCAGAGGGTGAAATCTTGGCCATATGAGCTTTATATGCAGGTTGCATGAGGGAGGAGAAGGGAAGGTGGAATCCACCCTGCCGAGCCAGAGCCAGTTTGCAGTGCTGTAACACCTTCCCTCCCCACCTATTCCAACTTCAGTGCCAGGTGAATGGCATGATGGGGCAGCTGGTGCCATGTTAAATGCAGATTTAGTGACCCTCTCCCTTGGCCAATCCATACTGCACCCTTCAGCACTAGCCTTGGGCGCTCTGATAGCGTGGTGAAGGTGGCCATATAAGTACATCTGTCTATGTCCTGAGGCCCTCCTTACTATAGACAGGCCCACTCCACAGCATGCAGGGTCTCTTGCTTGGCTGCTGTGCCTATGAGCCATGCCTATGCAACGTAATTCAAGACTTGCAGTAAGAGCTGCAGAAAGCCTTGCTCCAGGCTCCTTCTGTCTTGATGAATTTCACCGGAGGAGGGGAGGGAAGGCAGAGGGAGAGAGCGAGAGAGTGATTGTGATGCTGGATGTGAACTTTCAAATCGCACCCTCTGTTTAAATTGTCAGTAGGCGAAGGAAAGACGCAGAGAATCCCAAAGAGGAGGAAAGCAGCAGGTGAAAGAGAATCACAGAAAAGCAACCGAGGGAGAGAAGAAATAGACGATGGGTTAGGAGAGAAAAAGAGAAGCTCTGGCATGCAGGGCTAGGTTCCAGCACTTACAGCCAGCGACACAGTGGAGGGAATGCAGGAGAGCTGTGATGTAAGCAGATTCCCAAGGGCAAAATTCCTCCTGGAGTCTGGTAGGCAGCCCCTGCTACAGCCCTACTGCCTATCCCTCTCCCCCAGGCTTAACCCAATCTCTTGACGGTGTGTGAGGGATGGGCAGATCTCCCAGGCCACTCCCCTTTTGGGTAGCTTACGTCTGTACGAATAGAGAGCTGTGCTTATGTTCCTCAACAGCATTATGCAGGAATATAGGAAGGAAGAGTCTCCTTGGACACTCAACACTTACTCATAGGCATTTGTGTATGTTCACTCCAAACGAGCCCCAGGGAGTTCAGAGGAGTGACCTGCATGTTGTTTACACATCTTCTTCTTGCATCTCCCTGGCAGACTTCATTCCCTACAAATCTGTTAATTTGGGGTGCAAGGAGGGAGCTGACAGCACTAGCTCAGATCAGGTCTCTGGCATAAATGCACGCAGAAAGCTATTTAAACATTCCCTGCATGTGATTATTTGAGCGTGCGGATTTAAATTCACATTTCCTGAACATTCATAGAATCATAGAAATGTAGGGCTGGAAGGAACTAGTCCAGCCCCCTGCACTGAGACAGGACCCAGTGTACCTAAACCATCCCTGCCAGGTGTTTGTATAACCTGTTCTTAAAAGCCTCCAGTGACTGGGATTTCTCAATCTGCCTTGGTAACCTATTCCAGTATGTAACAATCCTCATAGTTGGAAAGTTTTTCCTAACATCAAACCTAAATCTCCCTTGCTGCAATTAAGATGATTACTTCTTGTCCTCAAGCAGCACTCAGTTGCTCTGAATGTTCCCAGAAAGCAAATTCAAAAGCAGTGCAAGCACAGTCAAAATGATTAATTTCATAATTTGAACAAGTACTTGTGGAAGAGTTAGGAGTGGTTGATTTTTTTGCAGTTCAATCAATAGCAAATTACATACCCCAAAATAAGTTGTTAAAATCTCTCCAGTGAATACAGTGCTATATAACTCTTTTCCTACATCCTCGCACATTGTGGGAGACCTGCTTGCACCAACATGAGGTTCTGAAGAACTGTGTTTTCAGAAAGATGGCAGAATACTGGGGGATTGGGAAGATATAAAAGAAGGCTGCTGTCAGACGGCTGTTGAATATGCAATTTAATATAAAATGTAGGGAGCTGCAGTGTGAATTAGCAGGCTGAGTTTCCCCTAAAATTTCCACAAAAAGGCTCTTCTTTTGTTGAAGACAGATTGTGCCACTCCAACCTTAAAAAGTATAATTTAATTTGAAAGTATTTCTCTCACCTGATCTCAATTGGTGACGAGCCATAAAATTTCTCCTTGGTCTGCTGGAGTTCAATAGATGAGAATTTCCTAACATGGAAAATGATTAAAAGCACTCCAAATGTATATTTTCAGTGAGGCTTTTGAGAAAGAACTCATCCAGTGGTCTTTAGGAACCTATGTAAGAGGCTTTGTGAACATTGATTGAATGGGAGATTGCCAAAGTAATAGTAGGGAAGGTTAATAAAATGCAAAGCTTTATGATAAAATTAAATTAAAGAACAAATAATGGCATATGTGTAAGAGAGAGCTTTTACAGCTTGTTGCAATGTATTTACATTTTACAAGGCTTAATGCTTTTCGCAATGGTGAGGTGTATATGGAAAGCTTTCCTGGACTTTCTCACTTCAAACAATATTTGAAATCAAGGCAGACTGAGAAGGAGATCAGTTTTGGTTTATTTTGTTTTTTAAATGCTCAATGTCTCAGCTAAGAAACCCACCTTCAGCAGCAAGCCATAGGGTAAACCAAACCGATTACAATTTTTTTACATCAGCTATTCTTGAGCGAGGAATCATTTAAGGAAAATCACACTCTGTTCATGGATATTCCAGGTACAGCAACAAAAAAAGGTGAAATTGCAAAACAATTCCTCAGTTCTAGTGTCTTTAGAGGCATCTCCCTGCTTCCCTTTTTCCACATGTTGTCCAAGATTTTCAAAAGTGACTAATGACTCTGGGTGCCTCAATTTTTAGGCGAGACACATTAAAAGTCTCATTTTCCAGGGGGTGGGTGCTCAGCACTTTCTGAAAATATTTTAGGTGGTTCAAGTTGGGCACCCAAAGTCACTAGTTACTGTTGAAAACCCTGGTTGGTGCTTTCAGTGGAATGGATTACTAAAGCCACTGAAGTGAGTGGGAGTCTTTCCATTGACGTCAGTGAGCTTTGGATCAGGCCCTCAAATATATCTAGCACACTTAGCACTTACAAAGTGCTTTTCATCGGTATATCTCGAAGCACTTCAGAAAGCTGAATCCATTCTCAAGAGCCTATTTTAATCTCTATATATACATAATCTCCAAGGATGCTCGATGGAATTATGCATGTCTTCTGAGAGGCAAATAAACTTTCTATACTTAGAGTAGGGATCCTCTTATAAAAGCAGGATAATATAATTCTCTGCGACACAGATTCTTCCCTTGTCTGGAAACGGTGAGAATGAAGAAAATCTATCTCGAGTTAGGCACCAGAACATTGTCCAGTCCAGGTGGTCTCAGTCTTTTTCCCGTGGTGACTCCACATTCAGCTTTCGACAATCATTGCTCCAAACATGCACATGGTGGCAGTTCCTTCAGTATTTAATAGTTGGTGGTGGGACCCTGCCTTCCACCAGGAAGTGTGGGAGGGGCTTCGTAATGGGGGAATTCGATCTTTAATTAAGCAGGCCAAATATCTTTTAAAAGAAACTCCAGTTATTATTAGATAGGCTTTAAAATTTAGAAAAGTTTTAGTGGGGTAAAAAATGGCAGCTGAGGCCAAACTCAACTGGGCACCAATCTTTGGCTCTTCAAGGCTATTTGGCCATATTTGTTCTTGATGCTCTCTCTGGATTGCTATTTCTGAAGACTACAGGTATAAAATCCATAATATTAAGCAAAATTTCTTCTGTGAGTAGATGCGGCCATGTATTCTGCTTAGATGCATGCATGCCCCTTGCACCAGAGCTGGAGAACTTTGCCTCGCAGTGCCCGTAGGGGTAGCAGTCATGCCATGCGGCCCTAGCCATATAAAGGTGGTGCCGCCCGACCCCCTCAGTTCCTTCTCACCACCTGTGGCTAGAGTCAGAATGCCGTGTGGTGTGTTTTCACCTTGCACTTTTGGTCTTGGTTTCTGAGAAAATTGTCTTGGATGTAGGCGTTAGTAGTACCTTTGGTTAAGTTTAGTATTAGAGTAGTTGATTGATCTTTGTGACTCCCTCACCAGGGTTCAAACATTGTTGTGTGGTGGAGGGGCATCCCCAACAGGATCCTCACAAGAGGTGCTTGTTGTGTCTCAGGCCTGGTCTAAACTGCCGCCGGCGGCCATTGGGAGATACACACGCTACATAACGTTGCTTGCGTATCTCCTGTCGACTTACTTATGTTGCCGTAGCGCAGCGTCTCCACTGAGCTGCATCAACCAGCGACACCCTCTGGTCGACACAGCCTTACTCCTTTCGGTGGATTAATGGCATCGATCAGAGAGCACTTCCGGGATCGATTGAGTGGGTCTGCACAGCCTGCTCAATCGATCTCGCTGCCTTGATCCGTGCTGCCACGGTAGTGTAGACGTACCCTTGGTGAACGAAATACTAAAGAGCAGTGCTCCATCTGCAAGTCATTCACAAAGGATATGTCTACACAGCAGTGTAAGCCCAGGCTCAAGCCAGCCCCCCTATTGCTTTCCTGTGTGTACATGACCCCTGCTTGACTCGAGTCCTGGAAGTCCTCCCAATATATCCCAGAGTTCCTAGCGGTAGGGAAGCAGCGCTGCAGGCAGCCAGTGCAGCGGGCGGAAGCACCATTACTGCCTGGCTTCAGCATGCCCCCGCTTCCTGCTGCAGTTCCTCTTTCCTGCTGCATGGAGCTTGCCTGGAGCAGGGAGCAAAGCTGACAGGTAGGAGGCAGCTCCCAGATGCTGGGATGTTGGGGGTCATCCCTCCTCCAGCTGTGCTGAGCTGAGAGCTCAGCCTCTCACCCTCCCTGCAGGGCAACCACTTGGTCCCGCTCTGGTCTCTGGCTTTTGCTGTCAGGCCCCTCTGCCCTCCCTGGGGCTGTGTGTGCAGGGACTCCCGGGCAATGTGCACTGTGAGGGCGGCGAGTGGCAACCAGCCTCAAAACTACCTTGCAGCCTCCTGGGGATCTCTTGTTACTTATCCGGGCCTTCCCCCGTGTGGCAGAGGCAGGGATAAGGAATCCTCAGGACATGTTGCCTGTGACTGAAGCAAAAAAGGAGCCCAGCTTAAATGAGAAAAAGGAATTAAAAAGACATTGATGGCATTTTGCCCGCTGGTAGCAACATCTGGTTTATGTCAAACTTCAGAACAAATAGATAAAAATAAACAAACAGAAACATCTTCGCTGAACATCCCATTTTAAAAACTAAGAACTGCAAAGTTTCATTTTAATAGTTTGACAGCCCTGGAGACTGATGTATCCTCAGAATAGCATCCTCAGGACAGGGGCACATGGCCATTTTCCTGCCTATGTGACTCAGCCTAGAGGTGGAGAGCCCAATTCTCAGATTAGATGGTAGTTCAATATAAAGTCTTCTCAAACTGCAGCCACTCTACTGAGACAGCCACCAAAGGAGCTAATTATACAATGTATGTACTCATGCTCCTTATGGGCACCTGAGTCTCATCAATAGCACTGCCACAGTTACAAAACAGGGCGGGCAGTAGAGATTTCCCACAGTGCACCACATTCCTAGGCTTGAGTGTCAACATTGGGGAGGAGGGCCCTAGGCACTCTTGGATAGACTTGTTTTGACTTGGGTCTGTACACTGCAGTGTGGATGCCAGAGCCCTAGGTTCAAGCATGGGTCAGAAAATCCTTAACCTGCACTTAAAATGCAATATAAACGCTCAAGCCCAGGGTTCCCTGACATGAGTCAACTGACTCAAGTTCCACTTATCCTAGGCTTACATTGCTGTGCAGACATACCCGAAGAAGACTCTGGTGGCCAGATTCTTGTGGCTGAAGCAGCACCTGTTGGAGAAGGCAGGGAGGCCTGCTTCAGCACCGAAGCCCTCATCTGATCTGTGGTCACCTTCGAATATGGCAAGTGATGCTGCTCCACGCTCGGGCTCTGCTGTTTCCCCCAGGAGGAAGAGTGGTTGTTCCCCCTCGTCTGGTACAGTGAGAAAGAGGTCCCATAAAACTAATCACAACCATTCCAGGACTTGGGGAGATTCCTCATCATCATTTAAGAGGACAGCTGACCAGCACCATACTCCCTCCGGCTCGCAGGGATGGAGCAGCTCTGTCTAACTGCTTCCCGGTACCACACCGAGAGCAGCAAGGCCCTGTACTGTTGACTCCAGTTCTGGCCATGGGGCATCTGCTGAGTCCAATACTAATGATACTGGCACCAGCGCCAACTGTCTCCACGCTGGTGGCATCAGACCTTCTTTGTCTCTCACTCCTGGACTCCCCACTGGTTCAAGCGTTTGCTGGCTTCTACTACTTCATCCTCCAATGTGCCAGGGGCACCTTCTGGCCCTATCCCAGAGCTCGCACCCCCCAGGCCTCAGCCTGGCACTGAAGGCCCCTTTGAGGTTGGTGCATCCTTTGGCACCGTCATTGTCTTGGTGGCAGATCCCTTCATCGAGCTCAGTACCACCCTTAGCCTTGATACTGGTACCTCTGCTGGTTCTGGATATGTGTCTCATTCGGTACTGTCTGTGTTGATCCCCCATTCCTCTTTAGTACTGATGTTGCCCCCATATTGCGTTTCAAATGAGTCTAGCAGTTTGTTTGCCCCATGAGGATTGGCTCCCCCATTATCACCAGAGAACCTCCGAGACTCAAGATCCAGGTTGGGGTTGTCCTTTTCTCCATCATCAGATAAGTGCCAGAGATTGTTCTTGCATCACCATCAGTACCAAGATCAGCATCTATCTCTCAATCAGGACTGGGCTCTTGACCTGGTGCCTACTGGCCACCAGTACCTTATCCATATATCCAGTGACCTCCTTGGAATGCCCCTCAGTCCCTTAGGTTCCATTCCTCAACCCATTCCACAGTGAGATCACCGGTCTGGACAATGGCTTCTGCTCTCAAACCTTTTCTGCCACAAGCGACTGCAGAATCTATTCCCCCTGGACCTCTGGGGCTATTCTGACTGGATCATATGGTGCAAGAACAGGACCCATTGTTGGCACAGCAAACCACCTCTTTGTCCTCCCTGGATGACTCTACTGTGCCAGAATCTTCCTCTTCCTCGGTGCCCGAGGACTTTAAGGTGTATCAGGACTTCCTGAGGCATATGACCACTACTTTGGGTATCCAGGTGAAATTCCTGCAGGAGGTTATGCATAAACTGCTGGATATTTTCCAATCATCAGCTCCAGGGAGAGTAGCCCTCCCCATAAATGAGGCTTTCCAGCTTCATTGCCTCCCATGGTGGAGCATTTAGAGAAGTGGTACTTCATCCCTATGCAGGGATTTGATGGTTTTTACTTCCACTCAGCCCCTAATTTGCTAGTGGCAACTGCAGCAAATGACGGGGCACAGCAGGAGAGGTATAAGTCAACCACTAAGGACAAAGAGTCCAAGAAAGTGGACTTAATGAGGAGGAAGATTTATACCTCTTCTTCCCTGCAAATGCACATCATGAACCAGCAGGAGCTGCTCTCTAAATATGACTTTGTCAATTGGGTGGCCATGTCTAATTTTCAGACAAATCGCCGGAACCCTCCAAAGGAAGAGTTTATGGCATTCATTGCAGAAGGCCACATGTTGGCCAAGACCTCATTGCAGTCAGTTCTGTATGTGGCAGATACTGCAGCCATAATTATGGTGTTGGCTCTGACCATTAGGAGGGCCTCATAACTGCAGAATTCGGGCCTTGCACCCAATTCACAGCAGTCCATTGATGACTTACCGTTTGAAGGCCAGGTTTTGTTTCAGGGGGAAAAAAGACATAAGCCCACACTCTTTTAAAGACTCCTGAGCCATTTTACCTTCTTTGAGAGTGTGTACTCCAGCCACGAAGAGATACCACTATAGCAGTCAGCAGCAACAGCAGCAATATTACTCGCAACATTTTTTCAGGCAGTTCTCTCTTCCTGTAAGGCAGTGGGACTACTCCCGGAAGAGCCACAGATCCCAAAGGGGGAAGGTCCTCAGGTTCTGGGATTAACCAGCTGGTTCATCCCCCCTCAGCATCCAGCAAGCACCCATTGGGACTTGCATGTTCAGGACAGCGATCCAGTAGTAACTTCTCCTTCTCCATCCTCCCGTTTAGGAACAAGCTGAATATTTGGGACTTAATTACCACAGACAACTGGGTCCTAAGCTTTGTCAGATTGGGTTATGTCATATAGGTCTTCTCCATTCCTTCTCCCCACCACCTACCCCATCCCTCTTCAGGGACCCTCTCATGAGACACTGCTCCTCAAGCAGCTTCAATCTCTGCTGGCTTTGGGGGCTGTGGAGAAAGCTCCCTGGCAGTATCAGGGAAAGGGATTCTACTCCAGGTATTCGCTGGTTTCCAAGCCCCTGGGAGGGATGAGACCTGTCCTTGACCTCTGCGATCTCCATAGATACATTAGATACGTGAGATTCTTTATGGTCACCCTAGCAAATATCCTCTCCACCTTAAATCATGACTGGTTTGCTGCCCTGGACCGTCAGGACACTTTTTCTCAATGTTCCCAAGCCACAGGAGGCTTCTCTAGTTGTCGTGGCAGACAGGCACTGCCTGTACACCGTGCTGTCTTTCGACCTGTCTTCCACTCCCCCAGTCTTTACAACATACCTCAGGAAGAGGGGAATTCATATCTTCCTGTATCTGGACAATCGGTTGCTGAGAAGAAAGTCCAGAAAAGATGTCCTCTCTCATGTCCACTTCATACTATACCTACTCGATTGTCTAGGTCTCATACTAAATGGTGGGAAGTCAACATTTGTTCGAGCTTAAAGAATTGAGTTCATTGGGGCCCTGATAGACTTTATGAGTTCAAAACCATTTTTGCTGACCGAGTGATTCCAGGCGATGCACTGCCTATGTCTGGAGCTGCAGTCTCAACCTTCACCCACAGCCTGAGCATATCTGAGGTAGATAGGTCATATGGCTCCATGCACACAAGTAGCCTGTGTAGTTCTGGCAACTTTCTCCTTCTCTTTTCTGTGTCAGAAAACCACCTTCCTTGGGGCAATAACATCTGCAAGGAGAGTGAGTGAGTTACAGGCTTTGATAGCGGAGCCCCCTTATATGCAGGTCTCTAAAGACCCAGTAACCCTGCCACCACACCCTAAGCTTTTATCCAAAGTGGTTTCTTAGTTTCACTTCAACCAAGCGATATACTTACCATTGTTCTTCCCTAAGCTGCATTCAACCCTGGAGGAACAACGTCTTCACACATTGGATGTCAGGTGATTTTTAGTTTTTTATTTGGATAAGACCAAACCTTTCCAGTCCGCATCTCATTTATTTGTTTCATATGCAGACTGAATGAAGGGTCAAGGGGTCTCTTCATAGATGATCTTCAGTGGATAACTTCCTGTATCATCACAGCATATGAAGTAGTCCAGGCGATGCCACCACAAAGAGTGTGAGCCCATTCCAGAAGAGCTCAGGCAACTTTGACGGCATTTTTAAGTGACATTCCTACATTGGACATTTGCAGGGCTGCCCCTTGGTCCTCAGTGCATACTTTTACAAACCACTATGCCACCACACTTGCATCCAGATCAGATGCAAACTTTGGGAAGGCAATCCAGTAGTTCTTCTTTAAATACACTTTGAGCCCCACTGCCTACGGATACTGCTTGCAAGTCACCCACATGAAATACATGGCTACATCTATTCGAAAAAGAACAAACAGTTACTTATCTGTAGGGTGACCCTATGTCCCATTTTGGCTGGGACGGTCCCTTTTTTAAGCCCTCGACTGTTTAAGTTGGCAAGAGCAAATGGGACAAATGCCCACTTTTGTCAAAAAAGTGGGGTGCAGAGGAATATGGGGAGGTGAGCAGGAGTGGGCAAGCTGCAATGCCAGCCCAGTGCAGGGGGGAAGCAAGGCTTGGGTGAGCAGCTTAGGCCAGCCCTGAGCAGGGAGGGGGCTTGGGCGAGTGTCTTGGGCCAGCCCCACGCAGTGTCCTGTTTTCCATTTGGGAAATACGGTCACCCTACCAATCTGTAATTGTTCTTTGAGGTGTGGTGCAGACGTATATTCCATGACATGCCCTCTGTCCCTTCTTCATCGGAGTCTGTGATTCTGACGTTTGGTGTGAAGGATCTGAGAGGGTCAGTGCAGCATTGCCCATGGAGGGGCTGGGGCCATGGCCACAGGGGGTGAGCATTAGCGCTATGGTACTGCAAGGCAAAGATCTCCAATTCCAGTGTGCAGGGTGCACATACACCTAAGCAGAACACACATCTGCATCACATCTCGAAGGACAACTGTTATGGGTAGCTAACCACTTTTTTTGTCCGATTTACCAGTAGTCTGATGATCTATTTCTTAGAGAACCCTACCCTTCTTGTGGGCCAGATACTGCCCTTTGCAGGAGAGAGACACATGGTGAAACGTTAATGGATCTCTGCTCATCATAAAGGCAGTATAGTATTCACATCCCTTTTCCTTTCAGCTGTTCTATGCTGGCAAATAATGGCTCTGAGCATTTTTCTCTTTTACCTTTCAGTAGTTATGCACTTCTTTTGTGATTTTGTTCCTCCAAAGTGATTTGTTCTGCCTTTTCTACATAGAACAGGCTTCCTAAATATTTCTTTATTTTAAGTAACTTTGACTATCTCATAAATACAAATGGAGGATCCTGGTTAATAGAAAAAAACAGGGCAAATGTCATGTAAGCATTTCTTTCATCCAGCAGGATGGTGTATGAGTTGCTGATACGGGCCCTGAGGTTTCACTTGAACATAGCGTATCCAAGTCACACTTATTAAAATAGTCAGGATTACTGCAGGTAAATATTTTGTCCTGTCTTAATAACACACAGCCTGGTTTTCAAATGTACTCCACAATCGCCGAACTCTGATCTCACTGAAGTCAGCCAGCAAAATCCCACCTGTGGCACAGGAAACGTGCAGAGTTTTCTAGACTAATACAGCTACGTCTTCAGATACCGTGATGAGTGTTCTATGATGACGTGTGTATACACATACAAACATATATATATTCTTAAATTGTATTTATCTATACAAATAAAATGTAGTGAGCTCAATGTAGAGCGACGGTTTCTTTTGCTTAGCCACCTCGCCAATTATTCCAGCTCTATGGTAGTGGGAAGGGCTAATGTAGATAAGAAACCTATCCTTTTGTTGAGAGTGGGGGAGGAACGGGGGAAGTTGGATGGGGCAGGATGAGTACTTTACAGGAGTGACATACCTGTAGGGTGGGGCGAGAAAAATTGTTAACCTTTTCTATGACAATCAGAGCCCCACATAAAGCAAGCTGGGGTGGGGTGGGGTGAGATGCGCTGTGCATGCTCGTTTTTGGTGAGTGTGTTCAGTGTGTGCATTTAAGTGGTGGGGATCAGAAAGCTCATCACCAATTATCTCACCTCAGTGCCGAGGGAAGGGACTGGCCCTTTACAGCATGTGATGTGTGAGTAACAGTATGTTAGCCAAGAGTACAGTGGATAGTGCTCATGACTGAGACTCAAGCCATCTGGCTTTCACTTCATTTAGGTCAAAGCTTTGAAAACACTATGCAACATTGGACAGATTTTTCTGAAGGTTTTGGCATATACAGAGAAAGCTCTCTTTGATAATGTGTCTATTCTGCATTGAGGATAAAGTGTTCTTGCTATATCCTATAATCTTACTGGGCTTTCTATTCTTGACGGTTTTCATAATCCCTGGACTAAAAGATATTGCGATAGAAACGCTTCAGCCAACAAAGAAGTCAAAATTCTTAAGCACCAAGAATCGTACCAGGTCTTTTCTGTATTTCTGTAGACATTAGACAACAAAGACCACGCAGTCCAATTTATACTCTATACAAGTGAAATGCACATGTAACACTCAGCATTTCATGGTTATTTGGGCTGGAGTTACAAATGCCACCAAAAATATTGCTGGTTTGAGTCAATGGGACTCCATGCAGGCTCAGGAGTCTGCCTGCCTGCATGGAACTCCCCCTTGCTGCACCCAGTGTTTCTCCCCTTCTCCAGACCTGGCAGCACCACATCCCCAGCTTCCTCCTTCCTCTGCCTCACTGCCTTCTGGGTCTTCTCCTCTTCCCTGATCCTAGGGCCATGTCTACAGCAGAGAGAGAGCTTACAGCAGCACAGCTGTCTCGATGCAGGTGCGCCACTATAAAATCTCTAGTTTAGTCACTCTAACCGACAGGAGAGAGCTCTCCCATTGACATAATTAATCTCCCTCCCTTTCCCCCCTCCTCCCCAATGAGCAGCGGTAACTATATCAGCAAGAGAAACTTTCCCGCCGACGTAGTAATATACATAGTAATGTAGACATAGCCTAAGTAGGGGAGAAGTCCCAAGCAGTGGGAGGCTGTTAATAGATGTTGACCATTTTGAATAAGGGAAAATTCATAAGTTGGCAGCCTTCATCATGTTGTCATGTGACGAAAATCACTAGAGGTGTGATGAAATCACAAGAGTTGGCAATACTGATTTCCATTTCTTGAGTAACTTACAGCCTGTAAATATTCCTTAGATTACTGCCACAAGTAAGAACTTGTGGAATCTGCTATTACAATGGAACTGGATGGAGGATTGGAGATGTGGCAGACTGCCAGCTTCCAGAGAAGTTTTCTTTGCATTAGAACTGCAGTTCTGGACCCTGTGATTCTTGATAAATAAACAAGAACTGCTTCTTCAGAAGTGCAGAACAATAGTCCGCATTCTGGAAATATTGTGGAGTTCCCTCAGACAAAGGGAGCAGACGTCTTCTGCCTGGGCTGAAATAAATATTTGTTCATGAAATGTAGAGTGAAAAGTAACTTGCATGCCTGATGCTCGCAACAAGCTCATTCATGCCTGATGCAGAAGAAATAACTCAGAAACAGTTCACCCATGCAGGGACAGTCTTTCTTTGTACATCACCTAGCACAGTGGAGCCCTGGTCTATTACTGTGTCTCCTAGGCACTACTACAATATAAATAATAATAATAATAGATTGCCCTATGAGCAGTGTGTGTCTGAGTTATTTGCTATGTAACTTCCAGCCTCAGAGATGAAGCTGCCTTAACTTGCGACCTCCCCCTGAGTTTTCTGCAGCTTTTCAGTGCATAAATCAGTATTTATGATGCCCATCTTTCTCCTTTTACTCACGCAATGCTTCCTGCCTCTTGCCTGGTATCGCTTTCCCAGGCCACTAATTGTTGATCCTTCTTTTTTTTTTTGTTTTCCCTGACACTTACAACAGTCTTTCTCTTCCCTTGCACCAAATGACCTTCCCTTACTCCTTCAAATACCTTCTCAAAACACATTACTTCTGCAATCCCTTCCATTGATTGCTTTAAGCTCATACTGACACCCGATGTCTGTGTGTCTGACTGGTTAGGTCTGTACAGGATTGTAATAAGCTTTCTGGGGTATAAAGGTCTGGTCTCTTAATGCTTGTATTTTATGGATTTCACAGATTTTAAAGCCAGAACGGAGCTTTGTGATAATCTAGTCTGACCTCCTGTATAATACAGGTCATAGGGCTTCTCTGAATTAATTTATGCTTCAAATCCAGTAGCTGTGGTTGAACTAGAACATATCTCTTAGAAAAATATACAGTGTTGATTAAAAAATTCCAGTGGTTGAGACTCCACCACAGCCCTTAGTGAGTTGTTCTAATGATTAATTACCTTCACTGTTTAACAACTTATTTCTAGTCTAAATTTGTCTAGCTTCCACTTCCAGCCATTGGATCTTGTAGCTTAGTCTACTAAATTGAATTATCACATTTCTGATCCCCATGCAGGTACTTATAGATATTGGTATGACACCAGTCCCATGGCTGGTGCTTGATAAATACATAGTTCATGCCACTGCCACCTTCTCTTCCTCATTTTTCCACATTCCTTATCTACTGTCTTGTTAGTGTGATGAGAAACCTGTCTTGATTCTGCATAGATTCATTATGGAGTCATATTACTCTAATTTATTTCCTTCTTCTCCCCATAATCTACAGCTGTTGTCATGATATCCAAATGAGGATTAATTCACACCACTTAGGACTCAGCAAGGAAAGTGAACTCTCATCTCCATCTAACTCTTGGCCTTTGGGAATGATTAGAATTGAAATTATTCTGAAGGATATTAATCCATTTTGACTAAACTGCCCCTTCTGCTAGAATATGTGTCTTCCTTAGCTTTACCAAAAATTTAACTGTATTGCCAGACTATGGAGTTGTTTAGTTATTATTTTGCCTTTGAAAATCAAAAATTGAGAAAAGAGAGCAACTCTTTCTGAAGTATCGGCTGATCTTTCACACTGTCTTGCAGCATAAATTGCTGGGTCCAGATTAGAAAATGTATATTTTATTGATATAAAATGATATAATTTATAACAAAGATTGGTTATTCCTCATATAATGCTGCTCTTCTCACTGAATATTGTGGCCTAATTTCACTGTTGGTTTAAACAGACATAAATCCGTTGATTTCACCCCTTTACACCAGTAGTGAATTTGCCCTGTGCTTTTATTAACGGTATGAACATACATACTGATATATAGCACCTTCTGTCTGAGGATCTGAAAGTACTTTTGAAACCATTGAATCTCAAAATAGTCTAGTTAATACGTTGGCTGATGCAGGAAATGTTAAAGATGTGCCTGCAAAACCCATTTTGAATTGGACAATGTGTCTAAAGCACATTATGTCAGGAAAAGGAGGAGTGCAGAAATTGTTGGAAATTATTGAACCGTTCAGAGACTGGATTTGCTGCCTCAGTGGCTTTCATGTCACCAGTATGTGCCAAAACTTAGAGAGAAACCACTGGTGTCCCAGGACAGCTTGACATTGGCATAACTTTGGTAGGCAGCTCGCAGGTGAGAATCATTTTAAAATCTTGTCAGTTTCAAGCAGCCCCAAAGGTAGCATTTGCAGAATGTGCTTGAGATATTCCGAGGAATAGAAAAGGTAAGGATAAAAGACAGGAGACAGACCGATGAAGGTACAGAGAGGGGAGAGACACAGAAGTGGGCGTGTATCATTGCCTTGTACCCTAGGAACAGTGCTGGCATCTGTGTGAATCATGATTTATCAAACTATATGATGATTTGCAGCCATGTACAGAATCTGAGATTAGAGTAAAATAGGAAAGCTGTCAGCCACATGGCCTGAAATCCATTCCTCTGCCCTGGCTTTAAGACACCAAAATGCAATTAAAGCAGCATGAATAGCATAAACAGTATAACTCCCCAAAACAAAGATTGCAGGGCTTCCCAGGCTTCCAGATGTGTCTTCAGGCGGGCTCACCAGAGAAGGCAAATCCCCCAAGTATTTGTACATCCCCCAGGGGTAGGTTTAAAAGTCAAAGGACCTATAAGAACAGCCCGTAATGAATGGCACAAGCAGATATGTGAAAAGAAGGCCATGGGGGAGTTAAAAAAGGGGAGTGACGGAAATAGAGACAAAAGATAACAAATAAAATAGAGCCCCATTATTCCTCCCTCCTTTCCCAAAACCTGTAGCACAAAGAGCAGAGCCACTAAGGCTCTGCCTGCATTAGAGAAATTTGCACCACATCCCTTAATGGAGTCTTGTTGGGCAGCAGTTTACCAAATGTAAATTGCACTAGTGTAAAGCCCTGTGTTACATTCTTGCAACTTTCCTGATACAGACAAGACCTAACTATCTTGTTGGACCGATCGTTCTAGTACTGTACTGCCTGCCATCATGTTGCAAACTCCAAAAGCTAAAATAATTGCAACTCAGAATCCCCAAAATCACGAGACTGACCCAAAACACACAAGATTTTACAACTATATATAAATGAAATCATGTTTATTGGTTTATCTGCTGATCTCTGGTCTTCTCTCATCAGCGTGTGACGGACAATTATAGCGTTCCCTCTCTTGCAAACGTACAGTGAGCCAGGCGATTTTGGCTCCCCCTGCGTGAGCTGTCTCCAGAAGTCTGAACTGAGATCAAGTTATGCAGATTTGTACAAAATGCTGCCCGATGCTGCAGAGCTTCCACCTTCTCCCAAAACCCCAACTGACCATTGATTGGGTGCCCACCATCTGCCCGTCCCCCAGCCCTATGTCTGCCTGTCCTTCAGTACCAGACCAATTAGTTCTCCACCTCCCCAGCCTCACATCAGTTCTATGGCCCCGCAGGCCTCCACCAGTTACTTTTGGGCCTTCAGTCCCTGGCATTCATCAATGCTGCACACACACACTGACCCACCTCTGCCCCCGGCTCCACTCCTTCTGCAGCTGTGGGATGTCCTTCACACTCACCACCCCCCGGCCTGGGGGCAGCAACTCCAGCCGGGGTTGTCTTCCTCCCTTTCTCAGGCCTTGTGCTGTAGGGCTGGAGAGGATATGGGAGGGGGAGGAGCATAGCGGAGCCAAGACGATTGCCACAAAGGACGGAGCAGAGCAGACCTGACTTGCTGGGCTTATTCTGCTCCCTCCTCTCATCCTCCCCTCTTGAGAGAATGGTATCACTGCTCCCTCTCTAGCCCCAAAACATCTGCGTCCTGAGGGGAGGGTGGGAGAGCTCTGCCTGCCTCTCACAGCAGTTATGATTGGCTGCTCTTTCCTAGAAGGTGGGAAAACAAGGAAGGCAGCCACTCAGAGGGGGGCTTTTCCCTTGACAGCTCTGAAAATTGGTAAATGGCGCCACTGGGAGTCAGCTTGCAGCAGAGGCCGAATCCCATTATTTACAGGAGCTAGTGATGCTGATTTGCCAGTAGCCCTGGTTCAGCAAAGCAGGAACACCCAGGTGTAAATGTAAGTATGTGCTATGGAAAGCACTTAGTCAGATGCTTATGCCCCATTGACTTAAGCACATGATTAAGCACTGTGCTGAAGCTGGGTAAGTGGGAGCAAACTGGTGTTCTATGAATAGAAGGTGGGAGAAAGGAAAATCTGTTTTACAGACACCATGAACTTGAAATTCACACACTGTATGAAAATTGTCTGGGCTTTAATTAGCAGTAACACCTAGGATCCCTGTGATGGGGAGAAGTTAGTGGGGTAGCAAATGTTTCTCTTTTCTCAGCTTGTTTTCTGTGCTCTCCTGTCTTCACTGCTTGGTGGCTGGCCAGTTGTGTTTCCTGCCTCACACTCCAGCGTGGTGACCTTGCTCCCTTTACGCTGCTCTGAAGGGAACTCCCATTCACACGCTGCCCCAGTGTCCTGCTGCTCTCCCTGAGTTTGGGGCTGGGAGGGGCATCTCCTTTCCCCAGGGACCACTGTAATGGAACCTGGGAGCAACGAGGGTGGTGTGGTGGCAATGAGACCTCCTTTCTCACTGCCCAGGCTCCTGGGTGTGTCTATGGAGACTGGGGAGACAAGGAGTCCCCTCTACTGTGCAAGGCTGGGGATTTACTGAGACATAGACTGCCCTATTATTCCCTACCTGGCCCCAAGCATTAGGCTGGGGAGCAGTGGGGCAGGGGGTTTACTGCCCTTTTCACTCCTTGGTTGCCGGCTGGGGTGCAACCAAAACTAGGGGAACCATATTCACCCCCACCCCAAGACCGCTGTGTAGGGTTGGGGGGCAGTGGGAGCCTCGTGGGATGGGGTGAGGAGTCAGGCAAGCCCTTCCTTCCCCAGAGGAGTAATGGGAGTTTATCTCAAACGTGGTACCTCTGAAGAGACTAACAGACAGGCACATGCACAGCAAGAGGAGAAGGGAGACAGACAGGCCTAATGGAACTGGGACTCAGATACCTGGCTCAGCCAGTAGTTTCTCTGTGCCTCAGTTTCCCCATCTGTAAAATGGGGATAATGATACTGCCCTCCTTTGTAAGCACTTTGAGATCTGCTAATGAAAAGCACTAGATAAGAGTTCGGTATTATTATAACAGCCCATTTGGTGGTGGTGCTCTCTGACCTGACCCCTTCCATAAGAGACATCATCAGGGGAGCAGGAAATCCTGGGTAAAATAAATATAAAGGAAAATTTAAAAAATAAAAGGACAGGCTGTACTATATCCAGGCTGCTCTGTCAGGAAATTGAGCTTTGCAGAAGTTAGCACACTTAAAATGCAAGCTGTCAGTGTCGTGTTCCCTGAGGATCTGATGAAGGAGTCAGAAGCCAGTGTATGAGAAAGATGTTTCTTTATGGAAGTTAACACCCAGCCTGTAACAAGCACGTCTAACTGGGAGCTAGAGCTGCTCCAACTTAACTGAACTCCTCAGGGTAAATGTATCGACTTCTTAGAGCTGGGAAGGGGAAATAGAGCTGAGGCACAGCTAGCTCTTAAAGAGACCTGGTTCTCACAGTCAGTGTCCCTTTAAATCCATGGGTCACTTGGAAGTCAAAACCCTCGTCAATTTCGAGCAGTTTTGGAGACACTTTTGCTTTGTTTCACCTCTAGCACATACTATTATATCACAGCCTCTAAAGCAGCACTCCCAGGCTTGCAGTCCTTTCCCCAAGTAAGAGCTGAAATAAATTTTCAGCCACGTACTTCATACCTGGTGTCCAGTCCAGAATGAGCTTTCTGCAACTTCTTTCCCCACAGCAGCTCTCAGACTTTACAACCCAGAATGCTGTTTGTGTAACTCAAAACTTGTGTAACTGGCATGTTCCACCTCCATGATGTTAATCAGTGTAGGTAGAATGGGTTCTCATTGTGATGATATGCTTCAAACCAACCTGTGTGCCCCTGAGTGTGGACAAGGGGCCACCATTGGCACACCTACTAACATTTGAGAGAGCAGCTGTTCTCAGACATTGAAATAAGAAGCGTGTTAACTTGGCAGTTAATGAATGGTTTCCAAGGAGCTGTAGGATCCTAATATGAAAGTGCTTTATATGTCCAAGCTATTACTAAAAATAAAACCTCATCAGTAATAAACAAGAGAGAGATCCTAAGAGACTGTGGAAGAGAGGATAATGGTGCTGAGAGGACAAATAAGGCTAAGTTTGCAGAGACTGTTACAGGCCCAGAGAACCTTCCTATCAGCCTCCACTGAGGTGCCAAATCCTCCATCGAGAAGCTACCGTGCGTGGTAAACTGCTTTATCAGTCCCAAGTGCCTAGCCCTCAACAGAGCCAAGTACTGTGAAGAACTGTTTCACTGAAAAGATTGTGGATGTTCGGGAAGCCTTCTCAGTCAGCATGGACCTGCTCCGCCCATGCTAGCCAACACACATTTGCCTGCATTCCCAGAATTCAGGACATTTGTTCCTCCAGAAGTACTGTGCACTTGAGTCTCAACCCCCAAAACCTTTAAGTCCTTCTTGGGTGAGGAAAGAGTCATGTGCAACTGACAGAAATAGCTGATGTCTTGGTGGGGGAAGGACTCTTCCTTATCTCCTTCAAATTCCTTCCCAATGTCAAAGCTTCCATACCCGAACAAGCTGAAAGAAGCTAGCCAAAGGCCAGCGACAAGTTCATCTAATTGAATCTAATACATTTTATTCAAGGTAATGTTTAAAAGTACAAACAATTCACAGAGTTTACACAGAGTTGCTGGACATCTGGGTATAGTGTACAGATTATTGACGAGAGCAGAGTTTGGTTAGAAGTTTTAACAAGTGCAAGGAATACATAATCTGCAGTAACCTGGTTACGGGAGTCGAGGGTTTGGTGGGGGAGGGGAGGAAGCGATCAGTAATTTGGGAACATCACTTATTGCAAGGGTTATGTAGGATGCAATTAACGGGGAGTAGATATGTCCATAATAGTGGATTGTCCCTCATTGAGTCATTGATGTGGTGTAGATAGTCCTTTAATCTATAAATTCCTGTCGGTGGAGAGGAAGGTCTTTGAGTCTTCCTGATGCCGATTCACAGTGGTGCACCGGCTTACTCAACCCGGTACTGTCTGTGCCCGGTGATGTGTTCGATGTAAATATCTCTCGACCACCTGATGGTGTCGGACACCATGAGGCGCCGGATCAGCCGGGCGTAGCGCCACCAACACCACAGGCCCACAGCACACACTCATTGCAGGGATCCCAAGCATCCAGGTCTCCGATGATCTAAGACCCAGCACAGTCTGGATTCAGGTCAGGACATGGGACAGAAACAGCTTTAGTAGCACTAATGGATGATCTCCTCTCAATGGATGGAGGACAAATATCCATTCTCATTCTCCTGGACCTCTCTGCAGCATTCAACACTGTCGACCCATAAGATGCTGCTGTGTTACCTTAGAAAGATGGCAGGGGAGTGCTAATAATGGTTTGAGTACTACCTAGAGGGAAAAGTAGTGATGGAAACTGCACTTCTACCACCCCCACATGTGGAATCCCAAAAGGGTCAATTCTCTCTCTAGTCCTATTCAATGTCTACATGGAACCCTGGATGAACTGATCAGATTACATGGACTTGTGCCAGCACTGGACAGATGAAACAAAGCTCTACTTATCCTTCACACCACTACCACCATGATAGCCCAGTGTTTGAATGAGCTCAGCTCATGGATGAAATATAGCAGGTTGAGTTTGAACCTGATTAAACAGAGGAGATGCTTGTGGTCAAAGGGAAGCATTTTGAAGCATTTAGTATGGTGCAGGACCCTTTGGTTGAAGGCATGTACCCACAATTAATTGGTCAATTCAATCCATAGTTTAGAAATGCTCCTGGATTTCTCACTAAGGCTACATTCTCAGATAGTTGCATCCATCAGTAATGCTTTCTACTCTCTCTGGTTAGCTAGGAGACTGCATCCTTTCCTGGGAGATGATAACCTAACCTCAGTTATTCACTCACGCTTTCAGTTCCTCTCAGCTGGACCACAGCAATGCAGCAGAGCTGGGCATGATGCCCATAGCTTTTAGGAAATGCCAGATGTTACAGAATGCTGCAGCACATCTCCTCAGCCACACAGGCTACTGGGAACCCATCAAATCTGTCCACTGCTCCCTATGCTGGGTCCCCACAGACTGCTGAATCAAGTTCAAAGTCTTGGTCATTTTCTTCAAGGCACTCAATAGCATGGGCCCCACATATCTAAAAGACTGACTGCTACTCTGGGATGAAGGCCCTAGCCGATAACTTTGCTCCTTGGCACAATGTAACTTTCTACGCTAAGGATAAATCTCACCTGTGTGGGAGACAGAGCTTTCTCAGGGGCCGGCCTGAAACTGTGGTACAAACTCCCCCAGGATCTAAGGACTATTGCAAACCTCACCGCCTTCCACTCCAAGGACGAAGCACTCTTCATCAACCTGCCTTCTCTACCACAAACACAGAGCAGTGTGTGCATTTCAAACCGAAACCCTACCAATCAAAAGACTTCATTGCACACCCAGTTCTCCCCCTGGGGAGATGTTAGTCCTGTCACTTGCAGCACTAGTGGAAGTTGTGCAGAAAATGTGGGGATGAGGGCCATAGAAGACCCTATATAGAATAAAATAGTCTGTCCTCTTAAATTTTCCAAGTGGTGTCCAAAGTATGGGCCATGCAACTCCTGATGGTGTTAACAACGCAACAGTAAACGCTGGGTGGCTTCCCGGAAATGTAGTGACCTACTAATCCCTGCCCTTGAATTTTATGGGCCTGATCCTGCGGTCATTGAAGTAAATGACAAAGCTCCCATTAACATCAGTGTTGTATGACTGTGCCTATATATTCACAGTATGACCCTTACTGAATAAAGTCCTAAATTTACTTAATATATGCAGTAGGCTAGTTATAAATCTTTGTCTACAATTGCAGTTCAAGAATATTATTTGTTTTTATAAACATTCCATTGTGTTGGGGGTTTTACTAAAGATTTAGAACTCTCTTCTGTTTTTATGACCCATGATTAGGTGATCTTATACACAAAGAAGGGCCTACATTTGATGAATGATTCAGATAGAAAAATAGTCATTTTGCATTAGTCTGATATCTACGTGGGAATAGAATTTAGACAAGAGTGGATTTACATATGAAGATTGACTCCCTCAGGGAGCTGATGAGCAGGATCCCCTGGAAGGCTAATATAAGGGGGAAAGGAATCTAAGAGAGCTGGCTGTATTTTAAAGAAAGCTTACTGAGGGCGCAGGAACAAACCATCCTGATGTGCAGAAAGAATAGTAAATATGATAGGTGCCCAGCTTGACTTAACAAAGAAGTCTTTGGTGAGCTTAAACACAAAAAGGAAGCTTACAAGAAATGGAAGCTTGGTCAGATGACTAGGGAGGATTATAAAAATACTGCTCAAACATGCAGGAATGAAACCAGGAAAGCCAAAGTGCAATTGGAGTTGCAGCTAGCAAGGGACGTGAAAGGGAACAAGAAAGGTTTCTACAGGTATGTTACCAGCAAGAGGAAGATTAGGGAAAGTGTGGGCCCCTTACAAAATGGGGGAGGCAACCTACTGACAGAGGATGTGAAGAAAGCTGAGGTACTCAATGCCTTTTTTGCCTCTGTCTTCACAGACAAGGTCAGCTCCCAGACTACTGCACTGGGCAGCACAGAATGGGGAGGAGGTGAACATCCCGCAGTGCTGAAGGAACAGGTCCAAGACTATTTAGAAAGATTGGACAGACACAAGTCCATGGGGTCAGATGCAAGGCATCCAAGGGTGCTGAGGGAGTTGGCTGATGTGACTGCAGAGCCATTGGCTATTATCTTTGAAAGCTCGTAGCAATTGGGGGAGGTCCCTGATGTTTGGGAAAAGGGAAATATAGTGCCCATCTTCAAGAAAGGGCAGAAAGAGGATCCAGGGAACTACAGACCAGTCAGCCTCACCTCAATCCCTGGAAAAATCATGGAGCAGGTCCTCAAGGAATCCATTTTAAGGCACTTGGAAGAGAGGAAGGTTATCAGGGACAGTAAACATGGATTCACCAAGGGCAAGTCATGCCTGACCAACCTGATTGCCTTCTATGAAGAGGTGACTGGCTTTGTGGATGTGGGGAAAGTGGTGGACTTGAAATACCTTGACTTTAGCAAAGCTTTTGATACAGTCTCCCACCGTATTTTTCTCAGCAAGTTAAAGAAGTATGGTTTGGATGAATGGACTATAAAATGGATAGAGAGCTGGCTAGATCATCGGGCTCAACGGGTAGTGATCAATGGCTCCATGTCTAGCGGGCAGCCGGTCACAAGAGGAGTGCCCCAGGGGTTGGTCCTGGGGCCAGTTTTGTTCAACATCTTCATTAATGATCTGGAGGATGGGGTGGATTGCACCTTCAGCAAGTTTTCAGATGACACTAAGCTAGGGGGAGTGGTAGATACCCTGGAAGGTAGGGATAGAATACAGAGTAACCTAGACAAATTGGAGGATTGAGCCAAAAGAAATCTGATGAGGTTCAACAAGGACAAGTGCAGAGTCCTCCACTTAGGACGGAAGAATGGGACCGACGAGCTAGGCAGTAGTCCTGCAAAAAAGGACCTGGGGGTTACTGTGGATAAGAAGCTGGATATGAGTCAGCAGTGTGCCCTGGTTGCCAAGAAGGCTAATAGCATACTCGGCTGCATTAGGAGCATTGCCAGTAGATCGAGGGAAGTGATTATTCCCCTCTATTCGGCATTGGTGAGGCCGCATTTGGAGTATTGTGTCCAGTTTTGGGCTCCCCACTACAAAAAGAATGTGGTCAAGTTGGAGAGAGTCCAGCGGAGGGCAACAAAAATGATTAGGGGGCTGGAGCACAAGACTTATGAGGAGAGGCTGAGGGAAATAGTCTTGTTTAGTCTGCAAAAGAGAAGAATGAGGGGGGATTTGATAGCAGCCTTTAACTGCCTGAAAGGGGGCTCCAGGGAGGATGAAGCTAGGCTGTTCTCAATGGTAGTAGATGACAGAACAAGGAGCAATGGTCTCAAGTTGCAGTGGGGAGGTTTAGGTTGGATATTAGGAAAACGTTTTTCACTAGGAGGCTGGCGAAGCACTGGAATGGTTTACCTAGGGAGGTGGTGGACTCTCCATCTTTAGAGGTTTTTAAGCTGAGGCTTGACAAAGCCCTGGCTGGGATGATATAGCTGAGGTTAGTCCTGTCTTGAGCAGAGGATGGACTAGATGACCTCATGAAGTCCTTTCCAACTCTATTATTCTATGATTCTATGAACTTTGTAAAATGTCTTTTGTACATGATAATGTGAATTGCTGCAATTCACAAATATCTTCATTTCAGCAGAAAAGCTAGTAGCATTCTCCCACAACAGGAACAATAGCGTGGCACAAAACAAATCAACATCATACAAGCTTTTATTTGTTAAAAAAGAGAAGAAAACTCAAATATATTTAAAAAACTTCTCAAATGATAACTTCAATATTTTGTTTTTTTTAAAGGCTACCGAATCTAGTTTTCTAATTTAAATACTCTCCCACTATCTTATTTCTCTAACCTTAAAAGTTGTTTAGTTTTGTAAAACTGAGATTCCTGATTAGCCAGATGTGATTAGTTTAAGTCCCTGATCCTACTCAACATTTACATACGTGCTTAACTTTTGCTTTATGAGCAGTTCCATTGCATTCAGTGGGATCACCCTTAGTGCACAGATTGAAGCATGTACATAAGACTTTGCGGGATTGGGGTCTAGTAAAAATGGTTACTCTGCAGTGATCTTTAAATGTCTGCTCTGTTCCAGTGAAGTCATTGGGACTTTGCTATTTCAATTGATGGAAGATCAAATCCTTAAGAGAATTTAGTGGGATTCTGTGACCTTGTGTGAGTCAGGGAGAGAGGATCACTTCAGTGAAAAACAAAAGGGATGAATCGGAAACATAGTTTATGCATATAATGCTCAGTGCTATGCATCTCTTTTGTGGAAGAAATGTGAAAACATGCCTGGAACAGAACACTCTTCTGTTTTTAATGATTACTGATGAAAGCCCTTAAGCTGGAGTATGAAAAACCCAAACAGCTCTTTATTTCATTGCAATCCAATTGCCAATAATCAAAGCAGAAAATCAATGAGCAGAGACTGCACTATTGTCATTTCGTCACTAGAGGGCAGAATTTGCTGACTAGAAACTGTTGCTGGTAAGAAAAATAAGGCTTAGAAAGGAACTCAGAAATGAATGAAGGAGGAATATTGCTTATTTAAAAGAATCCTTTCAAATTTCCTGGGGTTCAACTTTGGCCTTGCTTCTTTTTACATTTGTTTGTAGAGTTTATGCAATTCTCTGTGAGTTTGCCTCCACAACATAGCCTTTGGACCCCAGTTATTTAAGCATGTGCTGGATCAGGGGTTATCTGCCAATTTTCATAAATATTTATAAAAACAAATCACTGAAGTCACCCCCACACTCTTGAGAAGCCTTAGAATGACAATATAGTGCTACAGTACAGTGCAACACAATAAAATTGCAATGCAATAAAATGCAGGGTGAAATTTATCTCCGTGCAGAGGGTCAGGAAAAAACCCGTCTCTGACAGGGGTGAATTTCACCCACGGTGAACAAAAATCAATTCCAGGTTTCTTTGTCCAAGCATGGTTATTAACAGCAGGTGTGCGTGGGGGGCAGAAATGAGAAGTTTACTGACTGTGTCCGTTTACTATATGGGGATATGTCTACACTGCAGTCAGAGGCAAGACTGCAGTGTGTGTAGAAGTATTGGAGCTAGTGTTGATCTTGCTAGCTCCAAGAACAATAGCAGTGAAGCCATGGCAACAGGAGCAGCAGCATGGGCTAGCAACTCCAGTAAGTCCACAGGGCCCTGGGTAGGACAGTACATCCCATGCTGCTCTAGTTTCATTACTATTGGTATTTGAACTAGCTTGTTTAAAGCTAGCTCTGGTATGTCTACGCAGGCTGCCGTTATTCCTCTGACTGCAGCGCAGACACGTCCTGGGTGATCGGTCCATGAGGTTATATTCGATACTCTCAAAATACTTTTTGATCTCAAGTGTCAAGTGGTCAGAGTTATTTCCAGAGCCAGTTTGCTTCTAGGATTTGTTTATCTGTTAGTAGATTTTAGCCAAGAGCTGTGTACTAGTAAATACATTTATTGATCCATCTTGGCATAATAAAACAATAGTTCTCTCTTCTCTTCCTATGGTCATAGGATGCCTCTGTCTAGAATCTGGGATTTAAAATCTTGGGGGAGAGAGGGTTTCTCTTTTGAGAACTGATTTCCTTTAAAACTGCCAGAAGGAAATCTTATGTATGAGGAGGAAGAGTCACTTTGGGCCTTTCAACATTGACAATGTCCCTTTAACCTACCGCTTATATTTAATTCAGGAATTAACTTCATTTAGATCTTAGATAAGGTTACAATCACATAATGTAAGCAGAATTATTCAGTAGGGAGAAAGAAACTTAATGGTACAGTGTAAAGAAATAAGTACTATCCATATTCTCTAAAATATACCTGAGATGGTTGGATTTTATATTGGGCCCATTTCTGCTCTCATTAAGCTCAAATAGAGTTTTGTATTGTTTGATGTTTATTATTTGATGAGTTTTGTCATTGACGTCAGTAACAGCAATTAGATTCTGTGGTAATGGATGCTATAGAGATGCCTATAACAGCAAAATAGAGAGCTGGATTGGGGGGATTGGACATTGCAAACTAGAAGCTAATCCTTCCATGCTTTCTTAAAAAGTGCTACCTAGACTTGTATTTACCTGAATTACTCTGCTTAGAATAAATAGAAAGAAACTCAGTGACTGTTTGATGTTCAGAGAAAAACTATTTTGAATAGAGGGGGATAATTCTCAATAGGAGTTTGTTCAGGTACCAATTGACATTCTGATGTAGGCATCTGCACTTCCATCCTTGTTATCCTAGGGATCTTCTGATGAGCCTTATCTCACATACAAGAGGGGTTTCTTTGTATTGGCTGCACTAGTCTTGGCTGCAGGAGCAACAGATGCTGTAGTCACTTTGTAAAAAGACAGCAGCAGCTCTATGTAGAATGCCAAGCAGGACAGCTGTACGGCACACGAGTACATGCTGGAGGAAGCAGCTGGGGAGTTGCAGCCAGGTGTTATGAATGTCACAGGATGCTGCTACAATATTTTGAAAAGCTCCATAACTATCAACTTCTCTTACATACTTATATGGCCCCATTTCTGTAGTATCTGAGTGCCTCACAATCTATTTACCCTTACAACACCCAGGGATATAGGACAGCACTATTATCCTCATTTTACAGATGGGGAACTGAGGCACACAGAGGCCAAGTGACTTGCCCAAGATCACACACAAAGTCTGTGGCAGAGTAGGGAATTGAACCCCTCTCTCTCAGCCTAGCATCTTAACCAGCACACTATCCTTCCTCTTTCTGTAATACAAGTAGTAACATTAATCGTCTCTCTCTCACATATTTCTAAATACTGAGATATTTGCACAGCTCTGCTCTTAACTGATCTGTTCATAGCTGCAGATTCACAAAGAAATATAAGAATGGCAAAATGGGTTCAGATGAAAAATAGTTTCAGAACCAAATTGTGCCTGAAACTTCATTTCCAAACTAAGCTGTAGATTTGTTGGAGGTGTTAGCGTTACAGTGCACTGCAGTACATTGAATATTTAAGGAACTGTCAGGAAGGAAAGTCTGTGTACAGTATAAATTAGGACTCTCTAGAGACTAAAAAGATATGTGGGATTTTTTAAAAAGTCTACTATTGAAAAATAATGAGTAGTTGCTATAGCAACCCCACTTTCTCATGGTGCACACATACCATACCGACATAAAAAAGAACAGTATAAAAGAAGGAATCACACCTAAGATTTGTGCATTTGAATTTTAAAACTATTCTCCCATCCCAAACGATCCATTTCCAAAGCAAAAATATTTTTCACGTTAAATAATTGTTATAATTTGCATCTGGTATTTGAAATGGGGTGGAAACTTAGAAATATTGCAGATAAAGGAATGACTAAGGAAGTAAAGCCTCTATCCTTTCATAATTTGCAGGTTGAATGAAGGGAGAGCACTTCAAACTGTCAGCTTTTCCTGCCTGTTTCTATTTCTGAATCAAGTCCAGAATATACATGAAGACTCACATCATTTATTTCGTCAGCACTGTGACCCAATGTGCCTAGGGTAGACCACCTGAAAATGCCAAGATTAGGGCAGGCTGCCAAATGGATAGCAGATTCTCCCAAAACTGGTGGTTAACACTGACGTTAGATTCACCAAACAGTCACAAACAGTGCTCCTGATTCCACACCCTGGTTATCAAGAAGCAAAACAAGAAGTTACACAGCCCTTTTATTGCATTTTAGTCTCTGGCTCCCAATCAGAAACTAGGTCCAGTAAAAAGATAAGTTATTTAAAACCCTACTCCCTTTACAAAATGTTCTTCTGATCCCCAGAGAATCAGCCACATTACCAGATCAATATTAGTTTGGATCTTACCCAAAATACCACGCCACCAGCCAATCCTTTAGTATCTAAAACTAAAGGTTTATTATATAAGAAAAGAAATAAACAAGAAGAGAGCTGTTAAATGAGCAAAGCAGTCAGATACATACATATGACTTCAAAGTCCATATATATCAGATTCTTAGCAGTATTGAAGAGTTTGCTGGCTTGTAAAGTCTCTCTGGAACACATCCAGTATCAGGATGGGTCTGTCACATGCACAGCTACAGACGGGGGACCGACGGACTAGGCAGCAGTTCTGCAGAAAAGGACTTGGGGGTTACCGTGGATAAGAAGCTGGATATGAGTCAGCAGTGTGCCCTGGTTGCCAAGAAGGCTAATAGCATACTCGGCTGCATTAGGAGCATTGCCAGCAGATCGAGGGAAGTGATTATTCCCTTCTATTTGGCACTGGTGAGGCCTCATTTGGAGTATTGTGTCTAGTTTTGGGCCCCCCACTACAAAAAGGATGTGGTCAAGTTGGAGAGAGTCCAGCGGAGGGCAACAAAAATGATTAGGGGGCTGGAGCACAAGACTTATGAGGAGAGGCTGAGAGAACTAGTCTTGTTTAGTCTGCAAAAGAGAAGAATGAGAGGGGATTTGATAGCAGCCTTTAACTACCTGAAAGGGGGTTCCAGGGAGGATGGAGCTAGGCTGTTTTCAATGGTAGTAGATGACAGAACAAGGAGCAATGGTCTCAAGTTGCAGTGGGGAGGTTTAGGTTGAATATTATGAAAACGTTTTTCACTAGGAGGCTGGCGAAGCACTGGAATGGTTTACCTAGGGAGGTGGTGGACTCTCCATCTTCAGAGGTTTTTAAGCTACGGCTTAACAAAGCCCTGGCTGGGATGATTTAGCTGAGGTTAGCCCTGCTTTGAGCAGGGGGTTGGACTAGATGACCTCCTGAGGTCCCTTCCAACTCTAATCTTCTATGATTCTTCTATGATTCTATGTCACTCCTTTGTTCAAAGCTTCGGCTTGTAGAAAAGTTAATCCAGAGGTAAGAAGCAGGAGTGAAGACAAGATGGAGATGGTGCAGTTGCCTTTTATATCCTTTGCCACGTGGCTTGTCCTAAAGAGAAGTTTACAACACATGGGCATTGAAAAGCACTTGGAGTCCCCATCCACAGGCATGTCCCTACGTGTTCTGCTGACTCATAGATGCTTCTCTCCCTGGGTGCATTGTATAGATGATTTCCCTTGATGGGCCACTAAGCAGGCTGGATGGTGTTGATGCTAATCTGTATGGGGGTGTCACCCAGTAACACAGCACAAGTTTGAGATACAGATATATCACACACATTCATAACTTACAATACAAAGATGATACATACATATAGATAAGCTTATCATATTTAGCAAATCATAACTTTTCCATTGATACCTTACATGGCATATCTTGTAAGATTAATTGCAATTTTGTCATATTGGTATTAATATTATAAATGGTTACTCATATTTCATACAGCATCACAAGCATCTCTTAAGGTATTAGGCAACATGACACATGTTGCTTACAACTTGAGCTGTGTAAATCATTTATGACAAAGCCCAAAAGCAAGCCAACTTCTTTTGGTCACAAATTCTCAAAACCCAGCCTAGATTTGTTGAAAGGATTGCCAAGTGTTGTGACTTTATGCAAACCTGGGTTGATTTGTAGTTACACAAAGAAACCTAGTGAAACCTACATGGTTTCAACAAAAATCCAGGTGACAACGATTATTTTTACTGAGTTTTGCTTTGGTATTTTGTCAGTTTGAATCCAGAACTCTAAACAACAGTTAGGGGGTCATGAATGCATGAATTGAAGCTGAAAAAAACTTATGCAAGAACTAATCCAAAGTGAAACTGCTAGATTTGTTTGACCCTATCTTCTTAACAGACATGCTGATTTCTCACTATATAAGTCTTATTCTCTTTAAAAATCATTTACTAAATACCCAGAAATCCACAATCAAGAAAGACAACTACTGAAGTTTTAAAAAACAACCTTGCATAGAGGAGAAGTGAAAGCAGCTATAGGGGAAGTTGATAGAAATGAATATAAATTAGAAGCTAGGAGTTGTAGAAAATTGATAATGGAAGCAAAAGGACACAAGGAGAAATCAATGGCCAGTAGAGTTAAGGACAATAAGATATTTTATCAGTACATTAGGAACAAAAGGAATCCTAACAATGGTGTTGGTCCATTACTAGACGGAAATGGTAGAATTATCAATAGTAATGTAGAAAAGGCAGAAGTATTCAGTACATATTTATGTTCTGTATTTGGGGAAAAGCCTGATGATGTATTCATATCATATGATGATGATATACTTTTCATTCCAACAATAAATTTGGTATCAGCTATTTAACATCATCCAAAGTTAGACATTTTAAAATATCAGGTCTGAATAACTTGCATCTTTGATTATAAAAGAGTTGGCCAAGAAGCTCTCTGGACTGTAAATGTTGATTTTCAATAAGTCTTGGAACACTGCAGAAGTTCCAGAAGATGAAGAAAGTTAATGTGCCAATATTTCAAAAGGGTAAATGGGTAATTATTGACCTGTCAGCCTAACACTGATCTCAGCCAAAATAAGGGAATGAACGATACAGGACGCAATTAATAAAGAATTAAAGGAGGGTAATATAATTAATGCCAGTCAACATAGGTTTATGGAAAATAGATTTTATCAATTTGGTTTGACATCCTTTTTAATGACATTACAGGTATGGTTGATAAAGGTTATAGTACTGACGTAATCTGTTCAGACTTTTATAAGGCATATGACCTAGTACCACATGACATTTTGACTAAAAAACTGCAAATTCATCATGGCACACATTACATGGATTAAAAACTGGCTAACTGATAAGTTTCAACATGTAATTGTAAATGGGGAAATATCATTGAGTGGGCGTGTTTCTAGTGGGGTCCTGTGGAATTGGTTCTAGGCATTATCTATTTAACATTTTTATCAATGACTGGAAAGAAAATATAAAAAAATCACTGATAAAGTTTGTAGATGACACAAAGATTGGGGGAGCGGTAAATAATGAAGAGGACAGGCCACTGATACAGTCCAATCTGGATTGCGTGGCAAACTGGGTGCAAGCAAACAATATGTGTTTTGTTATGGCCAAATATAAAATCCTACATCTAGGAACAAAAAATGCAGGCCATTCTTACAGGATAGGGGACTGTATCCTGGGAAGCAGTGACTCTGAAAAAGACTTGGGGGTTTTGGTGGATAATCAGCTAAACATGAGCTCCCAGTGCGACAATGTGCTAATATGATCTTTGGATGTATAATCAGGGGAATATCGAGTATAAGTAGAAAAATTATATTACCTCTGTATTTGGCACTGATGCCACCACTATTGGAAGGCTGTACCCAGCTCTAGGTGGCCACAGCTCAAGAAAGATGATGAACCATGGTACAGTGTTCAAAGAAGAGCCAAGAGAATGGTTAAAGAACTAGAAAACATGCCCTATAATGAAAGACTTAGGGTGCTCAGTATCTGTAGCTTATCAAAGAGGTTAAGGAGTTACTTGATCACAGTCTAAATACCTTCATGTTGAACAGAAATTTGGGAATAGAGGACTTTTCAATCTAGCAGACAAAGGTCTGACAAGATCCAATTGCTGGAAGTTGAAGTTAGTCCAGTTCAGACTCAAAATAAGAGGTAACATTTGAACAGTGAAAGTAATTAACCATTGGAACAATTTACCGGGGTTGCGGTAGACTGTCCATTGCTGGAAACTTTTAAAGCAAGATTTGACGGTTTTTCTAAAAGATCTACTCTAGTTCAAACAGGAATTAATTCAGAGAAGTCCTATGACCCGTGGTAGGCAGGAAGTCAAACTAGATGATCACAGTGATCCCTTCTGGCTTTATGATCTAAGAATCTGTGTATCTATGCCATATTCTAATCCTCATGGTATCTGAGCCTCTAACAAATTATGTAGAAGGTCCACTGTAGACATTCTTTCTTCTTTCCCAATTTTCAGAAATGGGAGGGTGGTGTTTATTATTTTTAAATAAAAATTGGCACTAGTTCCAATTTATCTGAGAGAGCTGTTAAAATAAATTTTCTACAATATTAATGAAAATGTTTCACAGCAAAAAATTAAAAGGTTATTAAAATAATGAATTAGATTTTACTTTTGAAATAAAAATCCTCTTTGTTTATTACCATATTTGGCACATTCATTAGCTATGACTTGGTATCTTTCACAATCATGTGTGCTAAATTTTACACTTTTAGGTCCCAATTCAGAAAAGCATTTAAGCATGTGAGTAACATGCTAAGAACACAAGAATTTCCTTGCTAGATCAGACCCAAGATTAGCTAGTCCAGTATCTTATCTCTGAAAGTAGCCAGAAACAGTTGCTTAAGAGAAAGGTGTAAGGACCCCACAATAGGCAGATGTGGAATAATCTGCTCCTCTACAGGAAAGTGGTTTAAGTCCTGAAGCACAAGGTATAATATCCCTTGCAAAATTTTATCATTATCTTTAAGGATAGATGTAAGCATAATATTAAAGTAAAGCATATGCTTCAGTGCTTTGCTGAATTGGGGCCAGGCTTTTACAGGGGAAAGTTCCTTTTTCCAAACCAGATTGACAAAAGTGGTTGTTTTCCATGCTGGATTTATTTTCCCCACCTTATTTTTCACACTGAAAATTCTGAATTCACCTTATTCGTTGTGTGCACAGAACATTTCATCCAGGTTTAGTCCTGTCAAATATTAAAGTGCAAAGCACCGCCCATAAGCATCTGATTTAAAATCCACAAAAGCAAATTAATAGGTAAGTCCCAAACTTTCCCTAGCCTCTTATTAAAACTGTTTTAGATGCGCTATCTAGAGCCACAGCAGCCTTCTTGATAAATCACTGCTTAATGCCAAATGCTAATTATTAGTGGGAATGTGCTTTTTTATAGCCCCAGGTTGTTGCAGGAAATGACAGTTCTTGATGTTAACAAATAAAGTAATATGCTATTTCTCCCGTGGCAATTCTGTGCAAACTACACATATTGAAAAGTGGATTTTTAAGGTCATTTCATTACTAATGACCCCATTGGATTCCTTTTTGTGCCTGATAATACAGTAATATATTTATTTAAAACATAAGAACATAACAAAAGAACAGCCATACTGAGTCAGGCCAATAGTCCGTCTAGCCCGCTTTCTTGTCTTCTGACAGTGGCCAATGCTAGATGCTTCAGAGGGAATGAATTGAACAGGGCAGTTATCAAGTCATCCACTCCCAGTGTCTGGCAGTCAAACAAACAAACTTACAAGTGATTTTTTTTCTGCAATGTGTACACTACAGTGTCTTGAACGTTTCAGTTCTAACTATTTTTCTTTACATATATCTGAGCAAATATCTTATGTCTATGGCTTAGTTGAAAGCTGATCTGATTGGCTGAAAAAGATTCCAGTCCATATTGTTACCCAGGGTTCCTTGACCCAGTAACTTTTAATTTCTGTGAGTCGGTATCAGGCAATAAAACCAAAGGAAATGTGGTTCATCTGCCTGCTGTATGGCTAACACAGACACAAATCAAAACCAAGTGCTTTTAACTTTAAAGGTTTACTTATGATCCCCAGCAATTTAAGCTTTCACCACAGTCTTTACTTATTAGTCTTAAGCACATACAATACAATAGATTATTAGAGTTCCCCAAAACTTAATATTACCCCCACATGTCTGAGGCAGTCTTCGGGTGAATCAGTCACAGATTTCCGGATGGCCGGTCCTTCTGTCTGTGCCTGGGGATCTTTCAATGTGTTCCCGAAGTGATCCACCTGACTCAGGCTTGCTACCTCCCTCTTATACCCCAAAAGTTACAGTAACGTGTCAATCAAGAAGCATTGCATAGCTGATCAAAATGGAAGTAATTGTCAAGCAAAGTAAAGGTTATAAGGAATGTGAAAACAGGATGCGGTTATGTGGTTTCGAGCAGTTGGTCTGGCAGGTGTGCCAATTGCCTGCTTTTCACCCTGCACATAAAAGGGCATCGAAAGTCAGGTTCAAAAGGACACAGAGTCATGTTCACCCCTCCTCCCTTCTGGCTTTGCCTTGGCTGAACTCAATACTTAATGACTGCTCCTAGAAAAAAGCAAATAAGCAATAAGCAAAAATAATGGATCATCTCAGTAGTTGACAGTGGCCTAGGCACCTGGTGATTTGCTAAAATGCCCCCCGACAATATTTGTGTCTACAAGTCAGAACTGTATTTCCACTTCACCAGTCATATTGTTTGCTTTCCCACTCAATTTATTTTTCAAATAATCTTTTTTTTTTCTTCTGCACTTTTTTGTATCCTATTTTTAACCATTTCAGGAATCATCTGTTGCTTTCCAAGGCACTTAGATCTGTTTCAGATCATCCCCATGTGAGTTAAGAATGGCTCCAGCTGCTACTGCTGCGCCTGGAGCTCACTGAGGACTTGTCAACCACAAAAGTGCTGTATAGAGAGCTGATCCTGCTCCCAAACGAGTCAATGGGGAGTTTTGCCATTTACTTAACTGGGAGCAGATTGGACTGTAATATACCAGATATGTAGCACAAAATTAGATACAGATTTAAGGATGATGACAAAATGGCAAATGAACTGGGGGGTCCCAACGGTTCAGAATCTCTCAAAACCCCTCCCCCTGTAATAGCTCAAAGTAGAGAGGGCCAGGTCAGCATTTGTGACACTTGTCCCCCTTAAATCTGTTCCTGCAACATGTTCCTGAGCTACTTCCTCATGCACTTGGTTTTACCCTTTGGTACTAGTGTTCCAATGAGACTTTTTTGTTTCACTAAAGAGGCTGCTAAAGCCTCCTGCAGCATAGAAGTGGTTAAATGATTCCCTCAGGCTGCTGTCTGCTCCAGGTGACCTCTGCTGCTGGTTAGAACCCCTGGGACCAATTGAGTCTCCTCACAAACTACTTAGCTGACCCATGCTGGTGTATCTTCTTCAAAGGATCACTGCTGAACTGCCGTTCACTTCTGTGCAGAGAGCAAAAAGCCTTTGAACCTGTTGCAACCCCTCGACCTCTTCAGAATAATGAGCATTAAAAAAAATAAAAAAATCAGCTCACTTGTTTTGTATTTTGCTGGATTCCATGTAAATCATTTAAATTACGATTATGTATCTCTGTATATTGAAACATTCCCCGGCAATCTCGCTGGCTCAGTTGTGCCACTTTCTAAGATCCCCCTGGTTCTTGCACAGACCTGGGCAGCTGGAATGATAGAAGAATTCTTTGTAGAGGAAATGTCTGGTGGAACAGGTAGGTAGGTAGGCTGGGGTGGGCTCAGATCGCCCCATGCACTTGGGAACCACAAGCAAATGATCTCTAAAGCAAGCAGGCCCAGGTTCTGACCACTTAGAAGAGCTCCCTCACTTGACAAACAGCAGTGTTTGAAGACTGGATCATTCAGAGATCAAATGGGATGTGGCTCAAAGCATCCTATAATGGGGTGTAAAGACATGCAAAGTCTGTCAGGGAGGAGATTAAAAATGTCCCCAGCCAGGCAATAACCGTTGTACTCTGCAAACAGGTTCTGCTGGAAGAAGGCATCTTATTCTTTGATGGGAGGATGTAAACTAGCAGGAATTAAGTTGGGAGAGGGAAAGGGCTGGAATGTGGAGGGGAACAGGAATGGTGAGAGAGTGGGGATTTTGGCCCTCTCTTGGCCTGTATGAAGGCCGAGAGAGTCTTACCGTTTCTTGTTCACCTTGGCCATGGCTGAGGCCTAGCTGTCTCTCTTTCTGGGATACTTAGTCTGTTACTTGAGTAGCACGTGTGAGGAAATTATTTTCAACACAGTTACACTAGGGCTGAATTTGACCCCTCTCCTTTAGTGTGTCCCTTTTAAAAGGACAGGATATTTTTCCTATCTTTCTTTTAAAATTATTCATACCCTCTGCTAAGTCTTATGCCTTAGCACACCATGCCTATGGGTATATTAAATGATGAATGCCTGTCACTGAATGACTAACTGTCTATCGCCTGGGGTTGCGTTAGACATGTTCCATTCTGCATAGTGTAGTAGAGTTTGATCAAAGCAATCCCAGGTGACACACTAACACTGGGATTTTTCAGAAAAGAGCTTGATTTGAAAGAATCCCATCTGCCTTCTAGCTTTCCCAGTTGAGCCACTAAGCAAGTGTCTCATGTTATGAACTTGTGTTATCACTCAAAAAAAAAATCTTAAGAACATAGAATGACCATACTGGGTCAGACCAATGGTCCATCTAGCCCAGTATCCTGTCTTCCGAAAGTGACCAATGCCAGGTGCTTCAGAGGGAATGAACAGAACAGATAATCATCAAGTGATCCATCCTGTCTCCCATTCCCAGCTTCTGGCAAACAGCAATCCCTGCCCACCTGACTAATAGCCTTCTTGAACTTATCTAGTTCTTTTTTGAACCATGTTATAGTCTTGGCCTTCACAACATTCTCAGCAAGGAGTTCACACTGTGCATTGTGTGAAGAAATACTTCCTTTTGTTCGTTTTAAACCTGCTGCCTATTAATTTCATTTGGTGACCCCTAGTTTTTGTGTTATGAGAAAGAGTAAATAACACTTCCTTATTTACTTTCTCCACACCAGTCATGATTTTATAGCCCTCTATCATATCCTCCCATAGTGATCTCTTTTCCAAGCTGAAAAGTCCCAGTCTTATTGATCTCTTTTCATAGGGAAGCTTTTCCATACCCCTAATCATTTTAGTTGCCCTTTTCTGTATCTTTTCCAATTCCAATATATCTTTTTTGAGATGGGGCGACCAGATCTGCACGCAGTATTAAAGATGTGGGCACACCATGTATTTATAGAGAGGCAATATGATATTTTCTGTCTTATTATCTATCCCTTTCCTAATGATTCCTAACATACTGTTAAGCTTTTTTTACTGCCACTGCATATTGAGTGGATGTTTTCAGAGAACTAGCCACAGAGACTCCAAGATCTCTTTCTTGAGTGGTAACAGCTAATTTAGACCCCATCATTTTATATGTATAGTTGGGATTATGTTTTCCAATGTGCATTACTTTGCACTTATCAACAATGAATATCTTGGAGTCATCAAGGATAGTTCTCTGAAAACATCTGCTCAATGTGCAGCAGCAGTCAAAAGAGCTAACAGAATGTTAGGAACCACTAGGAAGGGGATAGATAATAAGACAGAAAATAGCATAATGACTGTTATGCTGGCTGGATTGGGAGGGTATTTATTATATTTTTTAACATCAATACGTCAGAATCATAGTAATTCATGTGAGATATGCCATGTCAGGTACCATTAGAAAGGCTATAATGTGCTAAGTAAGATGATAATGCTTATGTTCATGTGTTATGTGTGCAATGGAAGTTATGTGTATTTTTTTATCTGTATTTCATATTGTACTGTGTTTCTGGGTGACACCCCAGACAGGATGGCTGCATCACTAGCCTGCTTAATGGCCCATTAAGGAAATTCACAGGTACAATGGGCCCAGGGGAAGAAGCCAGGGATATACCTGATGAGTCACCAGTCACTCATGTGACCCTGGACGCCATCTTATGTCTGTAAATTTCCACAAGCAGCATGGCAAAGGCCAAAGGATATAAAAGGCAGCTGCACCCCATCCATTCATCTTCAGTCACCAGTCTTCGGTCTTTCAGTCTTCAGCCTGTCTCTGGATCAACTCATCTACAACTGAACTGAAACTGCGAAGCAAAGGACTGAGACCCATCCAGGTATTGGATGTACACCAGAGGGACTATACAAGCCTGCAAACTCCACAATTCTATTAGAAACCTGATATATATGGACTTTCAAATCAATTATATGTGTCTGATTGCTTTAATCCTTTAACATTTCTCTTATAGTTTGTTTCTTTCTTTTTATAATAAACCTTTAATTTTATTTACTGAAGGATTGGCTGGCAGCGTGGTATTTTGGGTAAGATTTAAACTTATATTGATCTGGTACTGTGGCTGACCCTTTGGGGTCAGGAGAAACCTTTTTTGGTAAAGAGCATAGAGTTTTAAATTACTGATCTCTTTACTGGACCTAGTGGCCGACTGGGAGCCAGAGACTGAAATGCAGTAAAGGGGGCTGTGTATATTTTTATTTTGGCTTCTTGATAACCAGTGTGGGGAATCAAAAGCACTGTTTGTGGCTGGTGGGGTGTCTGACTTCAGTGTCCCCCACCAGTGTTGGGAAAATCTGCTCTCCTTTTACAGCCTGCCCTGACCTTAGCATTTTCAGGTGAATACCCTAGGCACGGACAGATCACAATGACACTATATACACCAATGCCTTGAATACTGTTTGCTGTTCCAGCCACCCCATTTCAAAAAAAGATTTATTAGAACAGGAAAAGCTGCACAGAAGGGCAACAAAAATGATTAGGGGTATGGAACAGCTTCCATATCCGGACAGATTAAAAAGACTGGAACTGTTCAGATTAGAAAAGAGACGACTGTGGGTGATATGACAGAGGTCTATAAAATCATTAATGGTGTGTTTAAAATGAATAGGGAATTGTTATTTACTCCTTCACATAATACAAGGGCCAAGAGTTACCCAATGAAATTAATAGGCAGCAGGTTTAAAACAAACTAAGAAAATTACTTCTTTACACAACACACAGTCAACCTGTGGAATTTGCTGCCATGAACTGTTGTGAAGGCCAAAACTATAACTGGACACACACAAAAAAATTAGATAAGTTCATGGAGGATAGGTCCATCAGTGGCTATTGGCCAAGATTGTCTCATGCTCAGGGTCTCCCTAAACCTCTGACTGCCAGAAGCTGAGACTGGATGAGAGGGGATGGATGGATCACTGTATGATTGCCTGTTCTGTTCATTCCCTCTGAAGCACCTGGCTTCAGCCACAGTCAGAAGACAGAATGCTGGGCCGGATGGACCTCATCCAGGATGGCTGTTCTTATGAAGAATCAGAATTTCAGTCAAATTGTTTCATACATCTCTGTCCTTAAGCCATGTTACGCAGTAATGCTTGGAGCGTAGTTAGCAATATTGTGTGTGTGGAATGCCCCTGAGAGATAACTTCTAACAGTATTGACATTTCCAAAACTCATATTTGGAAAATAATGGAAAAGTATTAATAATTCATATTCATTTTTTGAATAATGGATACATTTTAAAAATACCATTAGAGATACTTTTCTGCTGTGTCTGTAATATGGACCGAGTCTTATTGGTACTTGAATAGCTGCTGAAAGTACTGGCTCCATTAGCTCCAAAATTTCTTCAGTGATCCTCATCCATAAATGCCATGTAGACTATAACAGCTCATGATGTCCTGGTGTCTTAAGCCTGATTTGTTAGCTGCATCCTTTTAAACAAACCCTGGGTTTGTCTGTGATAGAAATTTATATTGGGAATGGGAGAGGCTGAGCCAAATGTTCCCAGAGGCAGGAGGGGAAGTCAAAAGAAGTGTTGAGACCACTGAAGAAATTTAAAATCTATAGGTTTGATTTTCCTCTCATTTACACTCATAAGCCATCAATAGATTTAGTTCTGATTTACGTTTGCGTGGGGTGAGATTCATATCCAATGTCTTCTGCCTCCACCTCTGTGGCACCTTACCAATGAATGGAAATTTCTCTGTTCTAATTACATATTTTCTTAATTTAAATCTTCGTTTAGCTACCATTTGTTTATTCTAATTGGTTGATTTTTTAGGCCATGTCTATTTTAGGAGTGCTTGGCCAGTATAGGAATACCAGTATTTTGTACCGCCAAAGTGTTCCCAGTGTGGACACAGCTGTGCTGGCAAAACTGTGCTTTTGCCAGTTTGGCTTATTCCAGCTCCTCCCGAAGTGAAATAAGCTTTACCAGCAAAAGCGCAGTTTTGATGGCATAAGTGCCTCTATGGGATGGTCTTTTGCCAGCACAGCTAGGGTGGTCAAGGGTCATCACATGACATAGCGATGGTGGCAAAAATCTGATATTGACCTGGCCATAGCCATTTCTGAGCTATTCATCCTTTTGGGCCAGATCATGAAGTTCTTGATCAGTTTTTACACCCGGTCATTACTCAGGCAAAATTCCTGTGGACTTGTGATTACCAGGTATTCGTCTCAACCCACTGGTACGAGCAAGTACCATTGAGTGCTTCGTATGAGAAATCCATAGGAATGGCAAGGATTGAGGTCACATTACTTAGAGTGTAAGAGTTAGATTCACAAAGAAACATAGGCATGGCGCTACTGAGCATTACCACATGTTACTTTTAGGTGCCTAGAAAAGCACTGGAATACCGAAATCCTAGTCTGAAGCCTAGGCTCCCTGTACAATGAATGCGGGGAGGTAGGCCCTTCAGAAAGGGACTCACAAAAGCTAGCACACTAGGAGGCGCCTTACCTAAACTAGCCAATGGAGGTGCCCAAGCTGAGACCTGTGTGCTAAGCCTCACCCTTCTCTTGGAGATAGATACCTAAGTCCAGGCTTCGGGGGGGGGGGATCTCTCTGCACTTGGGATTCTCAGCTGCAAACCCCCTTTTAGCATGAGATATCTATTCCATTTTAGCAAGAAAACAGGTGGGGTGCAGAACCTCCCTCATAACTTTTAGCCTGGTGATTAGAGTACACACCTGGCATGTGGGAGACCCCTTATACAAGTCCCCTTTCCACCGGAAGGGGAGAAGGGATTTGCTACCTCTCATTTGAGGGCTCTGATCATTGGGCTATGGGATAGTCTGATGTGGGCTCTCTCAGTCTCTCCCGGGGAAGCTGTTCCACTGTGAATATGTAAGGTTAGAATCATTGGGCCAGAGACACAGTAACAAGAGAACCACGCTGCAGCCTGGGAGTCAGTGCACTCTTCTGGGAGGTGGGAGATCCAGGATCCAGTCCCCCTGCACCAATGACTTTTGCATTATTTATGTACAGTGGAACAGCTTCAACAGGAGAGACTGTGGGAGCTCCCTCTCCCCCCCCCCCGCCATTGGAATATCCCATAGGCCCGTAGTTAGAGCTCTCACCTGGGGAGTGGCAGATCCCTGTTCAAATCCCTTCTCCCCCTACGACAGAGCGGGGACTTGAACTGGAGATTTCTCACATCCCAGCTGAGTACCCCACCCACTGGGCTAAAATACATGAGGGAGGTCATCTTCCTCAAGGCCTGTGTTTTGTGTGAGCCCCACTATAGGGGCCCGAGCCAACAGCTGAACTCAGAGCCTGCTTACCAGATTGGACCTCGCGGGTGCATTAGGTGGAGGAATGTCTATCTTGCCCCGGTTCATGCATCGTGCTGGGGCTTTGGCATCCAGACCCCTGACGTGGGGCCAGAGTGCACATGGCCAGAAGCAGAAAAACAGGCAGATAGGGAACTTCTGCGGTAAAAATGGAGGCATGAACAGGGTTTGTGGGCCACTGAGCGAGGACTTTGTGAATCCCAGTGGGGCCTGTTTCTGGGATTTAAACATCTAAAATGGCAGTGAGGCACCGAAATCCTTTTGTGAATTGGCCTTAAGCTCTTTGGGGCAGGACCATCTTTTTGTTCTGTGTTTGTACAGTGCCTAGTACAGTGGGGACCTGGTCCAGGACTGGGGCTCCTAGGGGCTATGGTAATACAGTTAAATAAATATTAGTGTCGATGATTAGGAGAGCAGGAAATGTAAGGGTGTACACATGGGTATGCGCTGTATACTGTGTAGCACCCTGGCTAGTAGCTAGTTCAATGTATCAGTCATGTTAAAGCTCGTTTACTATGTTTTAAAGACTCACATAAACCATGTTAGAAGGGAAGTCACAAAAACCTGGTTGTTTGAACATTCTGGTTTGGATCTTTCATGAAGCATTTTCTGCTACTTCCTGAATTTCATAAAATGAAACTCATATTGTTCCTGTCTTTACATAACGGTATTGTACTCGCTTTAAATGGGAGTGTTAAGCAGAGGAGGAGATGGATTCTTCTCCCAGAAGGGGGAATAGATGCATCTGGCCCCATGACTGTTAATGGGAGTTGTACTAATTTGTTGTTCTGGCAAGAGCTGAGAGAAAGGATGGTACAGTTATTAGGGTGCTAGGCTAAGATTTGGGAGACCTGCATTCAAGTTCCTGCTTTCTCAGAGGCGTCTCGTGTGACCTTGGACACTTAACCTCTCTGTGTTTCATTTCCATCTGTACAATAGAGATAATGGTGCTTCCCTATCTCTTAGGGGTGTTGTCAGGCTAAACACATTGTAGTTGATAGGCTCTAAGATACAGGTGACAGGGGCCACATAAGTACCTTAGATAGAGAGATTGTGCTCACTTCATGCTTGAAATGAAATTTTGCAACTGATGGAGAGGTTTGGGGTTCTGATTAGGATAGTCTAAGGACTGAAAAAAGAAGAATTTTTGACTCTTTGGTGGTTCTGCCAAGAAGTGCTTCCAGATGTAGCACAGATGATGACATTTTGATGTGAAAGCTGAATGTTTCACAAAATCATGTCTTGTGTCTTGACCCTTCCTTGAAGGGAAAGTTCATAGTGTGTTAACTGCTTTGACAACTAATGCACATTCAGCACTGCAGTTTTTCTCTGTGGATGGCTGGTAGTAACTGAGAGGAGAGTAAATAGCTACGCTCCTATGTTAAATAACAGATTAGACAAATCAGTAATAGGCTACCACATCTTTAAGCAGATCGGAGTGATTTTTAGATCTGAGCTCATAACTGACACTAAGTGCAATCCTTCTGTGCTGTGTGGCTGATTTTCAGATGCTTCTATACAGATGTTTAGCTGCCAACAGGATAAGACTTCAGTTTAATGATAGCATATATCTGAAGTTTTGGATTTTGAAGTAGTCTTGAATAACTGCATACTTATTCTGGAAGTTGTAGGCTGCCTATGACAGGAGCACAGTCCAGAGCCTGGTGAACAAGGAGTACACTTGAGCTGGACTTATTTACCCCCTTTCCTTGCACAAGTGCTCAGGGGAAGGATTATGGGGAGGCTGAGCTGGGAAGAATGGCTTTAGGAAGGCCAATCCAGGGAGGATGGAGCTAGGCTGTTCTCAGTGGTGGCAGATGACAGAACAAGGAGCAATGATCTCAGGTTGCAGTGGGGGAGCTCTAGGTTGGATATTAGGAAAATCTTTTTCAGTAGGATGGCGGTGAAGCACTGGGCTGGGTTATCTAGGGAGGTGGTGGAAGCTCCATCCTTAGAGGCCTGGCTTGACAAAGCCCTGGCTGGGATGATTTATTTGGGGTTGGTCCTGCTTTGAGTTGGGTTTGGACTAGATGATCTCCTGAAGTACCTTCCAACCCTGATGTTCTACGATTCTATGAATCTTCATGCCCATATACACAGGGGACTTAGTTGAACCCTAAGCGAGGGAATTTTCTGTTTCTTCTCATCTTGAGAAAAAGACCTTGCTGACTGTGACTGTCTGCTTCTCCAGAGTCATTCCACCAGCCTGCACTCATCTTACAAAGCCACTTTTTAATTTGAAGAGAAAACAATTTGCACTCTATGTTTATGAGAAAGACTACCAAATGTGTGTGGCATGCAGTGAAAACAGTACTATGGTGCATGCTTAAGAGGTGCACTGCAGAAAGATGGAAGAGCTGTGCAAAACGTTAGTATCAAAACCCAAATGCCAGCTCTGCCAACAAGCTCCCATCGAGTCTCTCATGCTTCTCATGTGTAGAGTGTTGCTGCTACAGCAGAGGTCCCCAAACTGTGGAGCATGGAGCAACGTTCGGCGGAGGTGTGGAGGGGGCCCGGGCCAGCCCACAAGAGGGGCAGACAGGAAGCACCACCTAGCCCCACTCTGCCCCATCTCGACTCCTGCCCTACCCTGCCCTCAGCTTCAGTCCTGGCCCTGGCTCCTGGTCCTGCTCCTGGCTGCAGCCCAAGTCCTGGCCCCAACTCCAGCTCCAGCTCAGCCCTGCCCCACTCCTGGCCGTGGCCTGAGCCACAGCCCCAGCTCCGGCCCTGGCCCCACTCCTGGCCATGGCCCAGGCTGCAGCTCTGGATCCAGCTGGGACTTCAGCCGTGGCCCTGGCCGTGGCTACATTCCTGGCTGCAGTCTCAGCCGCATCTCTGGCTGTACTCTTGGCCAGCTCTGCTCCTGGCCGCAGCTTTGCTCCCACCATGGCCCCAACTTACACTGCAGCCTGCAGCTCTGGCCCGGCTCCTGGCCCCGTTCCCGGCCTCCACTGCAGCCCCATCCCTGACTGTGGCTCCCTATCATGGCCCTCGACCGTGTCTCTTGCCCTGGCTCCCTACTGAGGCTCTGGGGTGGGGGAGGGTAGAGGGGCACAGACCAGGTAAGGGTGGGGCGTGATCGAAAAAGTTTGGGGACCACTGTGCTATTGTATTAATTTAGGCCAGTGCCAATGGAATATTTGCATAACCTCTGCAGATCAGCAACATACTAATGGTGCCTAGGCTAGTAAATATCCGTGTCAGAACACCATTGCTTCTGTGAATAAGACAGCCAACCAACTACATCTTGCTCAGCAAACCCTGTCATTGTAAAGTAATGGGAAAAACCAAAACCTGCTATTACAGACAGAAATTCCCTACGTGTAGGCCTGTTTGTGGAGATCATCATTCTCCAGGTGCTTGCTGTCATTTAACTGAGAGCAGAATAAGTCATGAGATTTATGGTGGGATCAGTGGCGTACCACAGAGGTTTGAAGTCAAGCGAAAGCTTCAGGTGTGGATGTAGTGACTGTCTTTCAGGGAAAGACTGCTTTCCTTTCAAGCTAGCTGAAAAGTAAAGTAAATAAAAGTTGTCTTCCTTCCTGGTTCAGGTAAACATAGTGAATGAGCCCAGATTATTGTCTGCTTGACCTGTTCTAGAACAGCAACAATAATATATTAGAAAAAGGATATTTCCAGTGACACAGAATCTGAGCAAGTTCTTAGACTCAAAGCAAATAAAACAGGAGATTTTTGGTTGGTTTTCAGCCTCTAGTTTCTTTAAGTCAGTGATGTTTGCAGCAGTTATATTACAAAACAGGAAGAGCTGACAATTTTCTTACTCAGCAGAGTGAAATGTAATAGGCTGAACATCTTTATACTGGGCTATGGGGCATTAAAAGGAGCACCCATGATGGGTCATGCATGTTTATAATTATTTGGTGGTGTTTGTGTGTGTGATGTGTTGTTAGGGCAACAAGTCAAAGCTGAGGGGATTAGAAAAATAAATCATAACCCATAAAAGAGATTTAGGCCTTTAGAACAGATCTAAAACAACGACACGCTGTTTGAAAAATGGTGCCTTTGCCTATAAATAAAATAATGTATCAGCAACCAGCTAATTAAAATAGCTCTTCTGGCTGCTTTGGGTTTCCAAAGTAAAATATCAGTGAGCTGGGAAAATTGTGTTACTATATTGTTGTTAGATCAGCTTTAATTATTCTTTGAAAATAATTTGTCTAGCGAATTTGGTGCTTTTACTTGTTTTCAAATTGTTTGCAAACCAATACTGATTTCTTTGAATATATTTATTTGTTTTCACTGTTCATATCATTGTTTATACATGTAGGTTGTGTGCGAACTTTGACCTTTTGCTGAGCATGAGTGGTCACTTAAATCAGGTGCCATTGTTTCTGTTCACTGATTGGATGGCTGAACATTTTTAAAAGAGGCTATTAAAGTATTAATAACAATGCATTTCTAGCAGGAATGTTCAGACAGCTAATCATGCTAAAATCCATTCAGGTTTTGGGATTCACAGACATGCTCATTAATAAACTGGTGGCCATCTGAATACTTATGAAGAACAGACACAGATGATAGTAGCAGGATGAAATCCTGTTCCTGCTGAAGTTACTGGAAAAACTCCTGTTGATTTCAGTGGGCCAGGATTTCATCCATGGAATTTATGAGCAAAAATATCTGCCAATTACTCGACCAGCTTTCCCTGTTATTACTCAGCTATCCCATTTACCTGACATGATTCACTGGCTATCTCAATTTTCTTTCACCAACATCAGTCACTATAGATCTGATCTTGCTCTCATTGAAGTCTATGGAAGCATTTCTGTTAGAACTGTATGACTAATGGATTTTTCAGTTCACCAACAATTTCAAAAAGTTGAAAAAAAATCATTTTAGGTTGGACCAAAACCCAAATGTTTTGAAACTTTCAGCAACTCAAGAAATCAAAAAAGGTTTTGTTTCAGGTTGAACATAATGTTTTGTTTGATAAAGTTTAAATGTTTCATTCTGATGCTGACAATTTTAAACAGTTTTGATTATTTTGAACATAAAATGAAAGGAAATTGTGAGTGTGGACTTTAGTGGCAGCTGGATTGTGTCCTATACTTCCCATGTTATGTTCCTTTTCCCTCAGATTGCCACGCTCCAGACTCCACCTGGCTACCCACAGTATTCAATTTCCTCCTGGAAGCATATTAGGCTGAGCCCACAAACCACTATTGAAAGACAGTCATTCTGGTCAGGAAGATAATAATTTAGTTAAAAGTTCCATAGTAAATTATGAAATAACTGGCACTTTGGGGTTCTTGTTATGATTTTTGCTGTTTTAGTGTGAGACCTTGGGAGATTTTACCATCTGAAAATTTTAGTCATTTTTATGAAGATAATTTGTCAGTGGTTTGAAAATTGGACATCCTATATTTATGGGGCTGGCAAACTAATGATCTCTTTCTTCAGTGCTCTGTCAAAGTCTGGTACATTGCCCATGAGCTAGTCCCTGCATCAGTTGCTTCTTTGGGATGTGGTCTGGTGATTGATGTGGCTCAGTTTTGATCTTAGAGTTAATGCAGTGACTCCTTAAGAATTCTTTTGATTCAAATATGCTGTAATTAGGGATGTAAAAATTCGTTTAATTAACAGTCCATTTGAACTTCTAAAAATAGAACATTTAAACAGTTAAACAGGCACCAGGGGCGGGAGCTGCACTAGTCTCGGCATCTCCCCACCTCCGCATGTGTGGGGAGGGCAGGGGGATCCACACTGGAAACTCTCACTAGGTGGGGAGGAGCCAAGCCCAGTTCAGCGTTTCTCCCCTTCCCCAAGGGCAACGTTTAAACCATCCCGCATGGGCGGTGGGTAATGAAGGCTGCGGGGCTGGGCCACGGTGGGGCTCAGAGCTCCTTTGGCTGGCCAGAGCTCAGGCCTCGGCCGGTCAGGACTTGGGGCTCATCCAGACTGCTTTGGGTACCAGCGGTCCATGCGGGGCTGCTCCAGGCAATGGGAAGCTGGGCAGGGTTCAGGGTTGCTCTGGGCGCTAGTGGGCCAGCCAGGGTTTGGGGCTGCTCTGGGTGCTAACTGGAGTTCAGGGTTGGGCCAGGTGCTGGTGGGCTGGCTGGGGTTCAGGGCTGCTTTGGGCACCAGCCGGGGTTTGAGGCTGCGCCAGCAGGTTGGCCAGTGAGAGCGGGGAGTGGAGGGCGGAATGGAGTGAGGGGGCGGGGCCTTGGGCGGAAGGGGTGGAAGGAACATTGGGAGGAAGGGGCAGGGCAGGGGGCTATCCTCCCCAAAGAGGGGGTGCACACACTGCCCGTGGCTGATTGACTCATTTTAGGTTAAGTTGATGGAATGGGCTAATTTGAGATCAATAGAAGGAAAGTAGTTAGGAGAAAGCTGGAATCTTCAGAGAGACAGCCCCAAGAGCCGTTGACTCGTGTTTATACCTCTTTGTGATCTGTATATAATATCATCGATCCCATTGTGATAAGAAAAGCCTTCCGAAAGGTTGTGTTTGAATGGATGTTATTTCCACTGGTGGAAAAGTGAATTATTATATCATCTAAAATACTGGTGCTTTTCAATGTTCTGAGAAAATCTTGAATTGCATCCTTCAGCCATCTGATAAATTCCCTGGGTCAAGTACAGTTGAATGAGTTTACCTTGATGAGTCAAAATGAAGATGTGTTAGCGACTGAGTTAGTGTGTTGAAGTTGCAAGGTGAAAGGAGTATGAAAATTAATGGCTTTTGAGACTGAAATGAAGGAAGGTGGATGAGTGCGCACACATCTGAACTCTGGAGCTCTTCACTCTTTTGCAGGCTGCAACACTGGGGTGATAATTTCTGAGACAGAGAATTTGTTTGTCCCCTTCTCTCTGTATTTTTCTGTGATTTGCATTAACAATGTTATTCACTAAATCTGATGTAAGCAGGAGCTGAACGAGCTCTCCCCGCCAAGTTGGCTAGGGGAAGGGGAACAGGCTGCAGGACCAGACTCTTATTTGTATGAACACACCCACCCTGCCTAGGTGCTCAGCATGGTGGAACTGGTTTGCTCAAATGATCACTTTGGCTGGCGCTGGGTTACAAATCACTTCACGCTTGAATGCAGGGGTAATGAGATGTTGTCCTCCTTATTGTATTAGTAAAGGGCAGCAGAAATGTGCTTAGCCTGTCCTGACTGAAGATCCCCCTCATCTGAACTGAACTTGGCAAGCAGGGGGCTCAGATGATGCAGAGCCCCATGAAAGGGAGAGGGGACAGCAGTCCCTGCCAGGATGTGTGGGCTTTGCATAAGAGCCCTCGGCACAGTTTGACCTGCCCCTCCCCACTGTCCAGAGATAGAGCTCATTAAGGCTCCATTCGCAGTCTTTTTGCCTTGTTAAATGATCACTAGAGTTGAAATCACTTGATGTGGGACAATGTTTTCTGCCCAGCCTGCCTCAGCAATGATGTTCTGCCACTAAGAGCTGAAAATCATTGAGAGCTGGGAGAAACCTCAGGAGACTGACCTGCAGAGGAACAGGTGGCAGCAGAAGGGGATGGTATGCTTTGAAGCAGCTGTCGGAGCAGCCAGCAGAGCAGAGTGGCCAGCAAGGCAAGTGGCTGGGAGCGTGGCAAGTAGGGCGGCAAGCAGCATGCTCCACGTACTCTGGGGTGGGTGCTTTGCCAAGGGTTCTTTGCATAGGATTCTGTGAATCCTGCTTGTGGCGTTTTCCCAAGTTAATGCCTGGTTACTTTTCCCCATTTTTAATGAAAAGTTCTTTTCTACACTCAGTCTCTGTGCTTGTGAGAGAGGAAGTGTTGCTTCTAGAGGCACCTCAGGGGTGGTGTGCAATTGTCCCAGGTTACTGGGTGGGGGCTCGAGCCGGTTTTGTGATGTATTGTTGAAATGAATCCCTTAGATACCAAACCCGGCCCTGGTTGCTGCTGACTCCAACTGGCAGAAGGGTTACACTCATTATTAGACACCATAACTCTGCACAGCCCTTTATGAAGTTTTAAAAAGACATAGGAGGAGATTTTTAAAGGCACAAGTGGTGGTTAGGTGCCTAACTATATTTGAAAGTCAATGAGAGGTGGGCACATAACTGCCATTTGTGGCTTTGATACTCTCTCTCCTGGTCCCTGTGCCACAGAACTAACATCAGAGTGTCTGATTCTAAGAGAGACAAGGTGGGTGAGGTAATATCTTTTACTGGACCAACTTCTGGTGGTGAGAGAGACAAGCTTTTGCACCACAGAGAGCTCTTCTTCAGGTCTGGGAAAGGTACTTCCAGTATCACAGAAAAATGCAAGGTGGAACAGATTGTTTAGCACAAGTAATTATCACATATTGTAAGGAACCATTCAAAGTAGAGTGGCCTGTTAACACCTCTGCAGTCATAGGCAAAAAGAGAGGGTTAGGGCTAGTCTGCACTTAAAACTTAAGAGCGCTTGTGTAGCTGCATTATGTCGACAGGAGAGAGCTGTCCCATCAATGCAATGAAATCACTTAAACGAGTGGCAGGAGTACACTCTCCTGCCAACATAGCGCTGTTCACACAAGCGCTTATGCCGGCAAAGCTTAAGTTGCTCAGGGCTTCTTTTTTTTTTTTCATACTCCTGAGCGACAAAAGATTTGCTGGCATAAGTGCTAGTGTAGACAATGCCTTAATCACTTGTGTTACAGATTGTTGTAAGAAGCCATAAATCCAGGATCTCTGTTCAGTCCATGTTTTTTAGTGTCTAGAAGAGTAATGAATGTAAGATCCCAGGCTTGTCTTTGGAAAGTGTTGTGCAGGTTTTCTTTGGGGATGAGGACTGATAGATCAGCTATAGAGTGATCACTTCGTGAAAAGTGTTTATCCACAGGTGATAGGGTGTTTGTCTTTTATCATTCTCCTGTGTGAGTTCATTCGAGAGTGTCGGGATTGTCTGGTTTCACCCACATAGTTGTTACTGGGGGATTTAGTGCACTGAATGAGGCATACCACATGTGATAGCCATGTATAGGATCCACAGATCTCGAAAGTGTGTTGTGGGTGGTGTTGATCATTGTAGCAATGGAGATATGTGTGCAGGTTCTAAGATACTCAGCTCTGGGTATGAGATCTATCACATATCTTACCACTTTCTGCTCTAAGTGACAGATGCACCTTTCCAGCTAACATAAACAAAGAGCACAGTGTACATATCATTTTTAACAACCAAAACAAAACACTACACTACAGGCACAACTTTTCCCCCGGGGAAAGAATGAAAGAAAGAATGAACCATGTGACTGATGTTATCATGGCACTTAATGCACTTCTGGAAGGTGCTCAGATACTACAGTGATAATGAGGGAGGTATAAGAACCTGTTTAGAATAGAACAGAATCAGAAGTGGGCCTAAATTAGATAAACACACAACATGAAGAGAGGTAAAGAGAAGGGATTAGGGTTTAAATAATGTGAGTGAAAGCACAGAGTGAGCAAATCACAATAGGTCTGATATTTTTTTAGACTTTGGGCCCAATTCTGCCCCCTTATTCATGGTGAGTTGTTCTTTACTCTGAAAGCTCAAGCTGTCCCACTTAAATTAGGCCTCGAGATAGGGGAGGGTTTGGTGGAGGAACCAATTGCTAAAAATTGCAATAAAAATATTTTCCAAAGTTCTAAAACTTATGCTTTAAAATATTTTCAAAAGTGCACTTTCTGCATATAATATACCATCTCTAGTAAACTGCTGCAAGGTAGCTTTTTAAAAAAATACTAAACGACACCTACATTTGTGGTGATTTAATCTGATCAAGCGATCTGGAAGATAAACATGTTTTCCCGTGATTTGTTGATGCACCTAGTTATTTTGTTGCAAATATATTTCTAGCCTTCTGTATTTCCGTTTATTTTCAGGTTATAGGTTTCTTAGCTTTTAAATAACATTGCAGTATCCCTCTATTATTCAGGGTAAGATACCTGGCTGCTGTGATAGCATCATTCCCTTTTCCCCTAGTCCTTTAGAGTAAGTAAGAATAGAGCAAGATTGCATGGGTAAAAAAAGACAGAGCTTTGTCTCCTGCTTCTTAGGCCTTGTCTACACTAGAAAGTTTTGTCGACAGTAGGTTTTTCGGTGATAAAAAAGCACGATAAATACAGCGCTCATGCCCCCATCCACACACCACTCATTTTGTCTCAAAAATGCATCCACACTTGCTCGTGTTGACCAGGCCTGAGACTGTATTAGAGCTTGGTGGTTGATATGGAAGACATGAATGTAATTGTGTAGCTGGATGCTCCTGGAGACTAATTTATTTTAAGCTTTTTTTCCTGTTCATTACAATATTTTCTGTAATCATTAGGAGTTTCAAGGCTGAAAACAGATTCCTATATGGAGGAAACCTTCAAAAGGGTGTGTGTGTGTGTGTGTGTTTGTGTGTGTGTGTGTTGTAACACAAGCTAGATAACGAGTGTGAATTTTCCATACTATTTCAGATTGTTCCTGTAGTGATCTCTTCCTTTCAAGGCCTCAGCAGCATCCTTGCGATTGATGCTCTTTAAAGCTCCTCAATTCAAAGTAGTTTTTTGTAGACGGGGAGAGATGGAAGAAGCCTAAAACCAATGCTTAATTTGTGCCTGGGTTTGCTGAGACTGAGCCCCCTAGCATCTCTAGGCTCGGCAGTTCATGGCCCTGGCACCTCTGGGCTTCGCCGTGCCAATTATAAAAGTAAAACTATTGCTTGAGCCCTGGCATTTCTTTCATTACAAATTTAAGCACTGCCTAAAAACTAGCATCTCCTTCATGAGGAATATTTCAAATTCTCCTTCGTCCAGCAGCCCCTCCTGCACTGGCAGCTTTCCATCGACAGAAAGACCTGAGGTCCTTTCTCAACTGTGTGCATGCTCCATGGTGTATTGACTGACTGTCAGATTTGAACTCCACAGCATTTGTATGCAAGCAGAGAAGTTGCTGGAGGTACTGGTACCTGGAACAGTGACCACTGACGTAGATTCAGAAATCTCAGGAAGAGGGGTCTGAGTGATGTGAGGGGAGAAGGGGTGGTGGTACATACCACGTAGGTTTTGCAAAGGGGCTTGTACCAGAGGATCATGGAGAATGATGGGAGGGAGGTAAGTAGGAGCTCTGTTTTATTCATACAGCAGATACTGTAATGATATATATACCGGCAGTATTATTCAACCATTAGATGTCTCTAGGACCCCTGCAGATTTCAAGATCGTGTCTGGTCCCTATTAAACAACAGGGAAAAAGCAGGAACTCAAGCTGTGTAGAAGCCTGTTTGCTTCTGTAGTTCATAGCTGTTGTCTATATAGTGCTTTCTGTTTGAGAAGGGCTGTGATTTTATATATCATGACAGATACCGTGAGTAGTTGTTGAAACACGACTAAACCTATTTATTCATTCAGCTTTGCAAAACTGCCATGGAAATTTACCAGCCTAGGCACCAAGTCTAATCTTCTAGCCTTAGCAGGCTGGAAAAACTAATGACATTTTACTTGTCCATCAAAAATAATTACATGTCCCAGTTGAGTGGACAAGTAGAATTTGCAAGACTTGATTAAATGCCTACGTTTGGGGGATTCTATATGATCTTGTTGTAAAGCACTGATATTGTGATCAGTGATGTATGAACTAACTATTTCAGGGCTGCCGAAGGTACCAGGTACATGGACAAAACTGAGATTCATTGGTGCCTTATGTAGCTGGTACAGGATGTTTCTACTGAAAGCCAGTGTTGGAAGAAGGCAGCTGCGAAATTGTAGCCGAATGTGGCTGTGATAAATAAACACTAATAAATGACTGCTAAGGCAGCATTGTGCTGGAAGACCAATATTTTCTGAGTTTTGTATGAGATTTTGGTGCACCATGTAATCAGTGAGTAACAACAATTCAGTAAGAGATTAAATATGGTGCTTCCAAGGTACAGCCCAGCACTGGGAGCAGTGTTGAGCCAACCTGCCTTAGGGGAACTTGGGAAAGGAGTTGTGTCTCAGTGAGATACGACGTCTCTCTGATCTCCCAGGAGTGTGCCAGAGGTGTGCGTTCTCCCCAGCTTGGTCTGCAGGCCATTCTTGATCAGATGAATCATAGCCCTGTTTCTTCTTTCCCCATGCATTGTATGTCCCTGAGGGAGAGCTGAAGAGGAAGGCTTATGCTCCCATAAGTGCAGGGACTCTGCAATTGTAACTGGCCCTTAAACAGATTCTGCTGAGAGTGAAACATTGCTTTCGCTCCCTTGCCTACCTACAGCCAGGTACAATCTGGCCATTTATGTGCTATGTTCTTGATAAGGAAAGGCTTTGAAGACAGAAAGCTAATATTTGTGATGAATGCATCACATACAGCACTGAGTAAAGAGATTATCCACTTGCCACAATCCTTAATTTTAGACACTGAGTCAGATAACGAAAGTTTTAGAGTAATAATGGTCCAATATCAGCATCCTTCAATGGCTTTGAATCAGCCACATTTGCCCTTCCCCCTGCCTCCTCCACAGGTTCTGTTCTAGCACCCTCAGCCTCTTCTAGCAGCTCAATCAAAGACAGGTTCTGCTGTTGCTAAGCCAAATCTTCCTCAAGTAGGTGCTTGCAAGTCTAATTTCTGACAAATAGGAGCTTAGTGGAGGATTTATGCAACAAAATCTTATATGTAGGATAAATTAAATCGCTCCGATCATTTCCTGACATAAGTCACAGAGCGCCTGAAGTCTGAATGACTGTGCCTTAAATGTCACAGGGACATTGATTATTCTGGAAACATTACAGGGCCGCATCATATTACTAAATAGAATCATAGAAACTGGAAATCAAAGAGAGCTGTTAGCACACCAAGACCATCTCCTTGCCGATGATGCTGGTTCCCTATTACCCATCAAGCATGATGTCCAATAACTAGAGTTATACTCTCCTCTCAGATTGCAGTTACTGCACCATCTAGCTTGAAAGGTAGCAAGTAAATATTAAGCTGTTTTATAGGAGAAGGCTCTGATCACACCAATGCATTTAAGATTTTAAAGAAACATTTTTTTTTAAAAAGCACCTCATCCCAGGGAACCCAGGGTGCCGTGAATGATTCAGAACACTATAAAATAATAGAATTAATAATGATATAATAAAAGCATTCTGGTAACACTTCAGAACAAAGGAGACAATTAGAGGAAGATCTGAGTGTGTGGAATGAGAAGTTTGATATCACGTAGTGAGACAATATGCAGAAAATCTGTAAGTAGTAAACTATTTTGGCCTGAGATGTAAACAACCCAAAAAACCTCACCCATATAAAAATCACTAGGCCACCTAACAATTAATTGAGTTTACAATACAATGACCACCCAGCAGCATAAACTACTCATAGTTAGGTAACAGATTAGCTCAGCCAGCCAGCAGCATTAAATAGTCATTCAGACATAGGTAACCCCAGCTGGCCAATACATCAAAACAACTGAAAAGCCCTTTCCCCCACCACCTTCCCCCAAACCCTGCCAAACACAAAGCTTCTGTACAGTGCCTGGGAGGTCATCAAGTTTTGGCTATTTTGGACCGGGAGGGGGAGCCAGTCCTAGAGTCAAACACTCTCATAAACAACACCCTGCTGGGCCTTCGCTCCCTAGATCAAGAGCTGTCCGCTTCAAGCACCTCTGCTTGTTGCAGCTGTGTCACTGTGTTGTGAGCCCTCAGGGAGGCACTTGTGAAGGGAAAAGAAGGATGGTCCAGTGATTAGAGCACTAGCCTGGACTGAGGGAAATCTGGCTTCAATTCCTGCCCTGCTACAAACATCCTGGGTGACCGGGGGCAAGTTACTTAAGCTCTGTGCCTCAGTTCCCGATCTATTAAGCAGTGATAATAGAACTTCTCTCCCTCACAGTGAGGATAAAGACATTAAAGATTGTGTGGGGCTCAGATGCAACCCTAATGGGGCTATGTAAGTACCTTCCATAGACTGATTGGTCACTGGTCATTTTGGATTTCTAGATCATGATTAATACCTTAAACTCCAGCCAGAGACCAACAGGTGGCCAGTGTAGATCGCAGAGCACTGGTGTCAGGTGCTACAGGTGAGAAGTCCCGCTTAATCAGCAAACTGCCATATGCGCTACCAGCTTTAGTCTCTGAATGGCTTTAAGGTGTGACCTCATGAAGAGCACATTGCAATAGGCTAATCGTAAAGTGACTAAGGCATGGATAACAGTAACAAGTTCCACATCCAAAAGCCTACAAGCAGGTCTTTGTGGCAGGACCTGTGCCCTTTTGGAGCCCTTGTGGCTCCGCACAGCTATAAGGGTCTGCCTGCGTGGATCAGCTTGCAGGACTGGGGCCTCTGTTGCCCAACTGTAGGAAAGTCTACTTCTGGTTTCTAACCAGCTAGCCACTGTGACGGTCTAATGATCATTTTAGATTTAATAGATAAAAGCAGTCCACAAGCAGATCTGTACATCGGTTAACAATGGAAGGCAAATGCTTCAGGAAAATGCACTTCAAAAATATGACTGTTAGCAATGTTTTGAGGAGTTTAAAACTTGTCACTTTCTGAATTTGGTCTGCTCCTCATGAGTATAGGGGAAGGGGGAAGGGTAGAGACTCTGAAGTAACAAAGGGATGAGTTACAGATTGCTAAGAGTCCCCATAAGAAGAAACAAAAGTTGAAGATTATGAGATAAAACCCCCAAAATAGTTAATAGCCCAGTGGCTAGGATGTTCCATTGGCAGGTGGCAGCCCCAACTTCAAGTCCCTGCTTCAAATCAGACACTTGAACCTGGAGGTAATGGTCCTAGCCACTGGGCAATTGAGTCCTATGCCTCTCTTCTTCATGAAAATTTTTGAAAGACCTTGGTTTAGTTCCACATCAGGACAATATTGAAATGTCAAAATTTTTCGTGAAATGGAATTCTTGTTTGCCAGCCAGTCCTATTGACAACACACAAACACAGATGTGTTAGAAATATTGGTAAGAACATTCTTGAGTCATTTTTGTTTGGGAAGAAGGGTGAAATAGAAGCAGAAACCTGTGAAAAATTGAAAGATACACAATGATCTGTCTTCCTGAATGTCAGGAGGGCTAAAAGGAAATGGAGGAGTGTGTATATTGATAAAACAAAGTCTTCTTTAAGAGCATTCTTTCTTACTATTATTTATGGTGCCACAATGTGCTGGATGTTTTCTGTTGTCTCTTGTTTTATACTTACAATGTAAGCTCTTTGGGGCAGGGACAGACTTTTTGTTCTATGTTTGTACAGCACCTAGCACAAGGGGGTCCTGATCCATAATTAAGGCTCCTAGACATTATGGCAGTATAAATCGTAATAAATACATTTTAAAAAGCCCTAGCCCAAGAAACTCAGCCTATAAAGTGACAAGTCTAGGGTTGAGGGAAGGGTTATAATATGTATATGGTTGTGTTAAACATTTCCTGTTAGGATTAGTACACTATTCCCTAATGACTCCTCAACTTTGTCGTCATTAGCCAGCAACAAACCATCTTTGGTATTAAAAAAACATTGTATTTCATGAGGAAGTGTCTGAGTGCAGAATTAAAACTCTTTAATATAAAAGAATCAAAAAAGCCAGAATTAAAAACCTCACATAACAATACCAGCCTATTAGGCACAGTGTAACAGTTCCAAAGCACCAGTCTATCAACTTGAACAAAACATGCATCATTCACGTCAGCTCCAATTTTAGCACTGGTGAGGTGTCTCCTGCAGATTTATCCAGACAGGAAAGATGTGAACAAAGAACTAACTGATCAGCTATGCAGAACAAACCCAAACTGAGTTTGTCAAGCGTTTAAACTCCCAGATATGTCGTTGGAAAATTCTTGGGAAATAAAATGGCAGAAGAAGTTTAGATTACAATTGACTTCTATTTGTGAACAACCCTACATTACTGTACGACTCGATATGCAAGCAAGCACGCTCCAGTGTGGTTTGAGGAGGTGGGATTACATAGTGAGTAGAGTGCTGGACTGGGAGGAGGAGACCTGAGTTATATTCCTGGTGCCACTTGAACTAGTCATTTCACTTCTGTGCCTCTCTTTGCGTTGTCCACCTTGCCTATTAAGGTTCCTGTCCTACAACTGATAGCACATGCATGGAAATCAATTGGGTTCCATGTAGGCTTACAGTCTGTCTACATGGTATCAGTTGCAGGATTGGAGCCTTAGACTCTTTAGGATAGTTCCTCTCTCTTACTATGTGTTTATACAATGCCTAGCAGAATGGGATCCTGATCTCAGCTGGGGTCTCAGCACACTACTGTAACAAAATATATAAACTCAATGAGTTCTGTGCCCCAAGTGCTGGCGGGATTGGGCCCGTGAATTGTAGGGGCAAAGGTGATGATGGTTCTGTCTGACAATATGTCTGCAACATAGTGTATTGCCCTACTGGGAATTAGCCATTGACTTATTCCCTGGTTCATTCAGAAGATCATCGTTTGCCAATTTATCCTTTAGAAGAAATTAGTACATGGACACAGAGAGAGTGGTTCCTCTTGGGGTATTAAAAGATTCAATACTGTTTTCTGATTATAATTTATAATTCAATAAGCAAGCCAAAGAAAATGCTAACCAACCAGAAAAGATAAGTGTGACACAGCTACTTCTTCATGAGGTGTATTTACTCAGAAAGAATTTACAAAAATGACAGAAATGTATGAAAGTTGCATATTTTTTTCAATTTATGAGAAGATACATCACACAACCTGGCCTGGGCAACCTTTGAAAAGGACTAAAGCTATTAGGAAAAATAAAGGACTTGGGAAATACATATAATGACTCTGGGGATGACAGGACACTGAACTATATTGTAGCATCAAGGATATGCACATAAAGGAGGAGCAACAGCACTGTCTTGTAAGCTAACAGTTCTTTAACATAGCCGGCACCCTTACACAGTAGCACCTGTCTTCTCCAGAGCGGGGTGCAGACAACACCATGACAAAATATTTTCTTTTCCCCTTTCCCTTTATTGTTATTATTATTTAACATTTATATTGTTCCAGCACCTAAAAGCTGTAGTCAGTTTGGACCGCACTGTGCTAGGTGCTGTACAAAACTATCAAAACTGACAGCCGCTGCCCCAAAGACTGCACAGTCTAAACGGACAAGACAGACCAAAGGCGTGAGAAAAGCAATTGCATTATCCCAGTGGTCCTCAAACTTTTGATCCCTGCACCCCCCCCCAGCTGGGGCTGAGAGCGAGGCCACGGTCGGGCTGGAGCTGCGGCTGGGAGCTGGGCCACGGTTGGGAAGCTGTGGTTGGAGCCGAGGGCCGAGGCTGGTCCTGGGGACTGCAGGGACTGCAGTGCTGAGGCCATGGCCCAAGGTGGGACTGGGCACTGAGACTGGGGCTGGGCTCCACATCTGGGGGGCAGGGGGAGGGCTGGGCTCTGCGGCCAAGGGTGGGGTGAGGCTGATCACTGCGGCTGGTGGGAGGGGGACCTGAGCTCAGGCTCTGCAGCTAGGCACCAGGGGCTGACACCACGGCCAGGCCCAGAGCAGCAGAGCTCGGGGCAGAGCAGGGATGGGATGGGATGGGATGGGTGGCGCTCCCTCACCACTCCCATGGGGGTGGGCCCGGGCCCAGCCTCACCCCCCCCGAATGTTACTCCGTGCCCCCCAGGGGTTCGCGACCCCCCTGATTGAAGACCTCTGTATTATCCTCATTTTTAAGTTGGGAAAATTCACAGCAGAGGAGCCCTACAAATAGGTAGGAGGGGTTGAAATGAATTGGGTACAGAACTGATCTGTTTGGGGCATAGGGGGGATTTGATTTATTTGGGGGAATGAAGATGTTCCAATGGAAATCAAATATTCAAGGATTTGGAGGCTAGGGCAGCAAAGGGATTCATGCATTCAGGCTACGCAGCTCAGCTCTATTTCCCATTGTCCCAGCCTCTCTCTCAGCACATCCACCTGCAGCCCAGTGACTGGGGAAGGGGAAACCCATTGCACTGTATTTCCTTTAAAACACAAATTCCAGTCAATTCTTAATGAAAGATCAGGAAAATCTTTATTGTACGTATCAACCAAATACTGTACAGAAATGAATTAACATTGCTTCATAAAGGATCAGAAGAAATGTTTTCACTTTTGGGCGCTCACTTATTACAAAAGTCAGCCACTACTGATTTCGGCTCTGTCTTAGCCCTTTTTGGAACTGCATCCTGTTGACTTGCTAGGGGAGGAAAAGGGGAGCTAAAGATATAGGGCATGATTTTGGGAGCTATTGCATTCCTCCTACAATGCACTAAGCTTCCTCACCTCCCAATGTCTTGAGAGCAAAAGATACTGAACGTCTTGAAGGATCAGGCCCTTCATGAGCACTATAGTATGTCACCCATAACTTGACACAGTAAGTGGGGTGAAGCCTGTCAGATGGCAGCAGAAAGGCTGACAAAGATAACCATTCCAGCCAGCTGTCAGAGAACGATTTCCATTAAAACAATCAAATGGGATGCAATCGCTGATGGCTCTGTTATTGAGACACAGACTCTAGAGCAGGGGTGTCAAACATACGGGGTTAATTTTTTTGGGCCGCACACCCTGGTGCCCCAGTGCCAGCCCGCCCCAGCGCCGAACGCCGGTCCGCCCCTCCCCCAGAGCGCTGCCAGCCCAAGCGCTGCCAGCCCCCGCAGTATTAAGTGGGTATGGAAAGTGAGTAAGTGAAAGCCGCGCCATTGTGCTGCCCCTTTAATATTTTTGGGGGTTTTTTTACAGTGCGGCCCGCCAAGTGAACAATTTTGTCTTAAATGGCCCTTGTGGCCAGAGAACGTTGACACCCCTGCTCTAGAGTTCTGAGTAACACAATTAGATGGACTCTCAGGGGAGAGGGAGTGCTACATGGGAAATGAACGCTAGTCGGCTGCATTTCCTTTAATAATCTCCCCCAAGTCTATTATGTTTGCACTACATCGAATAATTGTATGTTTAAAAATAACTTGTTCCCCTCTCTGTTTTGATCTATTTGTTACCTAGGGCTGTGTTCTGTCTGAAAAATCTAGTTAAATACTTTATTCTTTTAATACTGTTGGGCCCGGCTTCTCTACCACCCTGTGCCTTGTGCAGTTACTTGTATCTGGGCAAAGTAAAGAGAAAGCCTCAGAACAGATGTGTAAATGACTGAGCAAGGTGTGAGGCAATGGAGACAGAAGCCATTGTTTCTCGTAGTGTTTAGGGTCCATTGAATGTACCAATTATCTGGGTATGCCGTTTAAAAAAATAGTCCCGGCAAGTAGTTTTTATGCTGATCTTTCATTTTGCATTAGAGTAAGGCGGGAAAATGTATCTATAACTTTGTATTTAGCAAGAATGGAGAATTTTGTGTCTGTTTATTTGTAGTGATAGAACATTTTTGTCTCCCTAAATATGGCCCCAAATTTGCAAAGTGCTGAGCACCATCCACTTGGGAGTCAGTGGATGATGAGGGTGCTAAGCAACATGTGGGATTGGGCTCTACATAAACTCCCTAAAGTTAAGTTCTCTGGTTAGTTTCTGTAAGGGGGACAGTGGAGACTTTTTGTTGGCTGCTCAGGCAGAATGCTTTGGGCCAAAGTACTCTGGTGTGAGCAGGTTAAGCCCCTACTAATTTCAACAGGCACTAGACTCGTTTATACTAGGGCTGAAGGTGGTTCTTTGTCTCTCGTAGGGTGACTTAGTCCAAAAGCCATGCTTGTCTTTGGAATAATTTGGTGGATTTTTTTTTTATCAGTTTGCAAAGCTGTGGTAGACAGTGCATTTATGCTGCTTTGGAAGGTCCAAATTTCCCCACAATTTGAATAGCACTTCTCAGCCTTTGGCAATGAACAGATGATTGGCAATTAACAGATAACTAGTTACAGGGATCGCTGGCGGCACTTTTAAAACGCAAACATTTAAAGGAGACAGAAAGGGCCAGATCCTCCTCTGGTGGGTCCATTGGGAGAGGGGAATAAGGCGAAGAAGCTCTGTCCACTTTCGGGGAGGGACTAGAGAGTCTTTGAAAGAGGCAGGTGGCCTCCCAAACCAATGGGTTCTCAGAGTGAGAAATCTCCAGTCCCACTGAGGGTCAACACCCACTTTACTGTTCCTCAGACTTCCCATTGGCCTGATGGCCAGGTACCCAACTCCCCTCTTTGTGAGTGAGCTCCAGACACAGAGCATGGTTTAATTCTGCTTCAGGAGGGAATGAGGGAATGCCTCTGGTCCCACTCTCTAAAACCCAATGGAGCCTAATTTCCACAGAGTTTTGAGAGGTTGGGAGGAAGAAGATGCACCTCCCCCTGCCAAGTCCAAGTCCCCTCTACTTGAAGCAGCGGAGGGAAGGATCTGACCCACAGCCGATCATGACACCCAGGTACACAGTGCATTAAATATTTCAGGAGTATACAAAGAAAAACTCAACATTTCCATCCCTGAAAATTGGCTCTAGGCAACAGCTTCGTTTAAGTGGTGGATGGCAAATTCTGCACTGACTTACAATCCACTGAGGTCAATTGCCCTGTTACCAAAGTGTCTGGCAGTGCTGGGGTGCAAGCACAGAATTTCCCCTGGGAAACACAAATGGGCGCTCATTGGCTTTGGTTTTAATTTGTGTTTGCAGATCACTGAAGCACTCAGCTGGAGGGGTGAATTTTGTACAGGTGCGTTCCTGTTCCAGAATGGCTTTGCACAGCAGTGCAATAACGTGTGTGATAACATGAAAGCAAACCCCACATAGAGGTCACAATAAATTATTTGTATGATGAATGGCAGCCATCACCATTTACAGATTACATCCCAACTGCATGTGCATGCCAAATATCAGCACCCTCTTACTTAAGCTGTGCCACACTAGCCATAAATCTCCCCTCTACGGGGAGCTGTTTTTCAGCACTGCACCCTGTGGACTGCAGTCATTCTGCAGGTGTGCTGCAGTAAGCCACGAAATGCAGCTGCTATAAAAGTATCTGGAAGAACAGGGCCCCAATTACTCCAGCTGCATTATGTTGATTTGACTGAAAGGGTTGACAAATGAGTTGAAAAAATACATAACAAAATTGACAGACAGCCTTTGTAACAGCTGTAGAAACTAGGCAGGAGAAGACTTCAGTCAAGAGCCTAACAATTAGATTTCTGTTTTATATCTTCACTAAATGCTATGAGACGTGACATTTGTGTGTGTTCACTGATTATAATTTTAAATGGTATTATTGCAATAAGAGTGCTATGTGAAAGCCACAAGTGATAGCTTATTTAGTGCTTTCCTTGTGGCTTTGGCTCCTGGCATTTCTGACTTCTGAAAGACTTGACAATTGTGAAAATGGGCACACACAGCAAGTTTTTTGAAACAGAAGGCAGACATCACAGGCTTAATTTTAAATGAATTGAATCTTCTCTGCAATATATGTGCTGCACTCTGCTAATCAGAGGACTAGAGTGCAAGGTAGGCAGTTCCTTTGGTCTTAATTCTGTGTACAGTAGACACAGATTGTCAGTGTCATGCTTTTGGGGGAATCAAGTGCAATGATGGTTCGCTAATGCTTGCTAGAGGTGTCTCCAAGCGCTGTCTAAATTTATCTCTAAGGACGGCATAATGCAAAAACAAACAGAGAAAGGTAGGACATGATGAGAGACTTGGAATGGTAGGGTTGGAATGAGGATTTTGGATAGATGGAAACATAGAGTGACTTCAGGAAGTGGAATGAAGGAATTACTGAGGACAGTAAGAGAGAAAAATTTGATGAGGCATTTGAAATGACAGAGAAGTTGCTGGGGAGTACAAAGAGAGGCGATGGTCATAGGACGTAATAGTGTTTCAGGACAGTAATGTACTAGGATGCGATAAGAGCTTTTGTATGGTAAATTCAGAGAAGAATTCCAAATGATGAGACTGCAAAGAGAAAATGGAAAGAGTGGAATGTGAAGAGAAATGAAGTGACCAATAGACAGCATGGGGTGATTTGAAAACAGGTGTTATACCCAAATCAGCGATGCATTTCACTACTACCACAGAACCTCATGAAGTCTCACATCACTAGTGTGCCACACAGTCATTCTGACAGCCATAGGCAGTGTGGTCTAGTGACAGGGCTCTGGGCTAGGTGTCCGGAGATGTGGAATCTGGTTGTGGCCCTGCTGCTGATCTGCTGTGTGATTTTGGTCAAGGCCACTTCTCTTTGACTCTGGTTCCCATCCACCCTTTGTTTGCTTCGTCTGTCTAGTGTGAGACTGTAACTTACCCAGTAAGGGTAGGGGGGGAAAGATGCAGCTGTTTTAAAGCTCAGCAGTGATGATAAACCACTACATAGGTTTAGGGGACTACAAGTTGTCATCAAAGAAAAAACACCATTGCAAAATATTCATGAGCTCCTTCTGCAAGATGGGCTGCTTACACAAAATTGCTTTGAATACTAGATTCAAAACTCTTTTATCTGATCAGTAATGCAACAGTAAGGAAGTCAGTTCTGTTCTTAATCTTCAATTGATTATAGCTACAGGAATTAATATTGCTGAAGTTTGGGAGAAATTAAGGATTTTTTCAGATTTAAACAGAGGACATTTTTAAGGAAGAAACTAATTTACATCTATGGAAATGCCCTCTTTTCACATTCCTGTTTATGTTAAAACAAATGCATAATGCAACATGAAATGAGATCAGTGTACTGTGTAAATTCTGATTGCAACTGAAATAAATTCCATGTAATAGACTGTATGCTGTTCTGAAAAGTTAAATATGAGCTTGAAAATGTGAAGATAAATTGGGTCTTTTCATTCTCTCACTAGCAAACTTTAACAAATAAAACTTAATATCCCTGGAGGACAAATGATTCAGAGCACTGAAAGCAGAAAGCCTCTATGGATTAGGGTCATGTACTCAATCATTTCTTCCAAACTTAAACATAGGTTTGAGAAACACTCTTAGTTCTTTATACATTAAATCCTGGGTCTTAACTCCATACTTTTGTCACAATTTGTTATTGGATATACATCACTAAACAGAAATCTCCATAAAGCCTCATTATAGAAAGGACTTCTGCTAGTGCCATTGATTGATTTGCTGATTTCCTGCTTGCTTATCGTTGATCTGATCAAGTCATCCTCTCAGCTTGTTAAATATATTTCATCCACATGCATCAAGTTAAATGTTTAATGTTTCAAAGCAAATAAGTTGAGAGTCAGACAAACATTCATTTTCCAGTACCCAAACCTAGCTCTGGCCTAACCAATCATTGCATTACAGTACTCCTCCAGAATTAGGGCCCTGATTCAGGAAATTACTTAAGGACATGCTTAACTTTAAGAATGCGCTTTGTGTCCCATTGAAATCTATGGGATCTAAGCATATGCTTAATACTTCCCTCAATCATGGCTCCTAGCCAATATTTTCCTAAATCTATATCTAGGTGCCTAAGAGAGGAATGTTCAAAAGTGCATAAGTGACATTGGAGCATAAATCCCAAAATGGTCCTTTTGAACATCGGACCCTTAGGTGACTAAATATGGATTTAAGAATCTAGCTTTATACTCTTATTTTTCAAACATTTGGACCGATGTGCTCCATGTTTGATTTAATCTAACAACAATTTCATTTAAAAAAAATCAGTTTTGTGCTTTTAGAAGTATTTAGACATTTACTGCTGGGCTTACTGGAGGACAACTCCATCCCTGGAAGTCAGATACAGGCTGACGTGCCAGTAGCATGCATATAATATCCAGCTCTACGTCTCCTTTACCGCAAGTGTACAGTGAACAGTAACCATTTCACAGCTTTCTCAGTGTGGAAATGAGAGCCTTGGTAAAGAGCAGTTGATTAATGATCAGCCCAGGCAAAACACATAAAATACTGATTGAAAGAAGAAGTGCTTTGAGGAAATTGTCTCCTCTCCAACATGTTCCACTATGGAGGAGACACACGCTCAGATCCTTTAGGGCTCCTCAATGCTCCTCAAGATGGCAAAAAAAGCCCACACCTGCTTCCATCTGCAAATGCCCAGAAGAATATACCTTATTGAATCAGACATAGACTGGCCACAGTGATGTACATGTCCATGATTGAGTCATGGAGGTTAAGGCCAGATCGTCTTCTAGTTGGACCTCCTGTATATCACAGCCCACTAACACCACCCAGCGCCCGCCTGCCAAACCCAACAATGGAAATGAAACCAAAGTAAATGAGACCCACAGGAGACTAGACTATAATGTGCTACAGGCAGAGAATAGGAGGGACCCAGGTGCACTAGTGCCAAAGGCCCCTGCAGTGACTGTGAAGATTAAGTGAGATATACCCAGATAATCCTGGCAAGTAAGTCACACCCATAGAGGAAGGTGAAAACCCCGAGGAACACTGCCAGTCTGCCCTGGGAGAAAATTCTTTCCCAACCCCACATATTGCACTCAGTTAGACCCTAAGTATGTGAGCAAGAACCAAGCAGCCAAACACCTAAGAGAGAGAATGCCACTCAGAGCCCTGGCCCATCCTGCCCCGTGTCCCATTTCCAGTCACTCTAATCCCTGATGCTTCAGGGGATGGCGATTAAAAAATCACTCCCAGAATACATTGGGGAAGGAAATACCTTCCTGACCCCTGCAGGTGACTGGCGGAAACACTGAAGCATGAGCTTTTGGAATGTGACATAAACCACAAGTGAGCCCCAAAGTCGTTGAGCCCTGCCCCCCATCACTGTAAGCAACCCCATCATACAATCGCACTCATACATTTGCCTCCCTCACTCTTAAAATAATTACATTTTTTGCCTCCACAACTCCTATAGGGAGGCTGTTCCAGAACCTCACCCTTCTGATGATTAAAAACCTTCTTCTAACTTCCCGCCCGACTGTTCCTGGCCAGTTTATATCCATTCGTTCTTTTGCCAACATTGTCCTTTAGCCTAAATAGCTCTGCATCCTCCCCAGTATTAACCTCCCTAATGTATTAAGAGAGAGCAGTCATATCCCATCTCAAATTCTTTCTACAAGCCTAAAGGAGCCAAGCTCTTCCAGTCTGCTCTGGGGCTGTCCATAAATTATGTAACTCATTATGAGGTGGGTGGGTCCTTAGTTTTATGTTTGTTTCAGTATTACAAAGTGTTACAAGGGGTGGGTGGGTCTTGAAAATCACCAAAAAAAAATGTGTTCTGTAATTTATGGACAGCCTTTCTCATAAGATAGGCCCTCCAGCCCCTGATCATCCTACTAGCCCTTCGCTGAAGCTATTCCAGTTTAAATTTGTTTTCTGGTCACCCATGTTCAAGAAACTGTACACAGTATTCCAGATGAGGTCGTACCACTCCCCATTACAATGGTATTAATACTCACTTCCCTATCTCTACCGGAAATATCTCACCTGATACGTTCTAGGAAACACTTCAGCATTTTCTGTCAACATATTTTAGCCAACCACACACACAAAAGCAAAACTATTAGGGGGGCACTAAAGTTTTTCAGTTGAATTGTGTAACCATTATGTTGTTACTGGTGTCTTGACTCTTGTAACTCATATTTAGCAATGGAAACACATCATGAAAAAGCTCCAGATAGTAAAGATTGAATAATGGCCTCATGATAAAGGCACAGCGCTCGGACTCAGTTAATTTGGGTTGAAATATCAGCTTTGCCACAGACTTTATGTGTCACTTCATCTCTCTGCACCTGCATCTGTCAAATGGGGATAATAATACTTCCTTCTCCATCTCTTTGTCTGTTCTGTCCATTTAGATTGTAAGCTCCTCATTTCAGGGACCACCCTAACTCTATGCTTATATATCATGCAGTGGTCAAACAGCAGAAATAATTGCAGCATTAGTATAAACGGTTTGCCTGCTTTTCTGTGGTTTGGATTTATTGTATGTGATAAATAGGCACAGAAGTAGTTGCCCACACATACTGTACTGCGAACACTATGTACCCTATGTGATTATCAATTATTTTTTGGCTGATATTTTAACTTGAAAATACTCCCTTTCGAAGAACACCACCAGTGGTGAAATTGAGAAACCAACACACACACACACACACACAAATCACAGTCTGTACTGATGGTGGGAAGTACATGAGAGAACAGGTGGATGATGTCCTCCTCTCCATGCACTCATCACCAGTTCAGTTGACATCTCTCTGCCTGTTTGACATGATCACTTAAGATATGGAATATATAAGTTTAAGCCAAGTGCTGAAGCTGCGGAGATTCTATTTCCACTACTTCATCTTAAAACAAAAATGTACAGAGCATCTGAAGCCAAAGGAAGCAAAACTGCAACGCCATAGGCAAAGTGTCCGACTTTCAGATTTCCTTCGACAGCACAATTAGAATGTTTGAAGAACAAGAATAAATGGCATAGCCTGGGGGCAAAAACTGAAAACCTGCTTTCATCCTGTGCAGAAAGATCATTTGAAGAACAGTATGTTTTCTTCCCAGAGTTCCAAAGGAACTTGGGCTGTCCTTGGACAGCTGTGCAGAAAAAGGCCAGACCTCTCCTGCTACATAGCTGTGCTCTTAATGGGTGCTCCTAGAGCACTGGGCTTTTCAGCCTTTGTGACTGCTTCACCGTGGCCTGACTTTTCTCATGCAGCATGACATCTACAACATTGCAATATGTCAAAAGACAACCAGGCAGGGTCACAACTCAAGCATATTAAGAAGTGAAATGTCTACTGTACTGCACTTGCTTGCTTTGGGTTGGATTTAGTTGGATTTCTTTCAGACTTGAATTTCTCTGAAACTGTTCATCCATCACTTAAATTAAAGCTCCATTAGATAGCACACAATTTTTTCAACTGAATATTGCTATTATTAATTCTTTTGTTTATTACAAACATTGCCACTACACATCATTCACACATGAATCTACCCTTAAATATACCCTCTATTCTAGGTACACTATAATCATGTTAAATTGGGGATCATGATAATTAATCAATACATTTTCCACCTTGTAATTAATACAAGCTTTGGAGAGTTTACAGACAAAAACAAACCAGAACACTTATATTAAATGTACATTAAAGCATTCAACTGTATCCAATACAATATCAGCTTTACTATAGCATTTGGGTGTTTTAATATAATATGTTACTTGGGTTCTAATACTTCACCCATCACCAGGGTAACTGAATGCCTTCTGCAAATGCAGGAAGCGACATGACTAATATCTGCCACATGTGATTCTTTCCGTTTTTCTCTCTTCCTTTCACCAGGGAGAAAACTGAGTGTGGAGTCCTGAAATATTATTATTTCCTTTCACATGTGGCATGGTCGGTGGTTTGATTAGTGAAGAGACAGTCAAGGAAATGTGCCTGGTATTTGAAATGGATGCTAATGGAATTTGTGGTGCATCTCAGATCCTGCCAGGAGTTCGTTTCACGGTCTTGCACCAGCCCCCTGAGAATGCTCAGTCTCCTGTACCCGTGAGCTTTACTCTTGTGGGAGGCGTAGTCCCATTGTGCCTGAGGAGTGGAGTTGTTGACTTGGGTCCCTGACAGGGCAACATCCTGCTCCTGTCTCCTGCTCTGTCTACACAGACTCGGAGACCTTCAGTTGTTAGATACCCCAGTGCAATTTATTTATAGTTTCCTCTTTCCACCACCTAACTGATCTGTACACCAGGATTATTTACCCTTTCCCTGTCTCCTCATTTCTCTGCGAAGGAGAGGAGAGAAAAAAGATCTCTCTACCCAGAGATCAGTCCTGGTCCTGGTTCTGGTTCTGCTAGCCTGCCTCTCTCACCCCATGCACTTGCCTCCTGTGCCTTCTCATACCACCTGTGTTAATGGGCCAAATTTGCTTGTTAGTCCTCTCCTAGCCAATTCTAAGCCACTAATTACATCCCATCAGGTCCACCTGGGGGGGATTAATTGGTGTTTCAGTGACCAGGGTGCTGGCTCAGCTGTTGATTCCTAGCACTTTGTCACAGGGTCCATGCCCCAGAGGTTTCAGTTATTATTTTTAGGCTATCTGAAGCCCAGATCATTAAGTATGCGGAAAGTAAGGACACAGACCTTCACTTAGATGCAATAGTCCTGCGAGGGAGGCAGGGTAGTGTGAGTGGAGGCCAGGTCTGATGTGATGTCTCATGTTGGCCCTTGCTGTCGTGGTGCAGTTGAGCTGAAACCTACACTTCTATTTCCTTCTGTGCTTTTACATCCTTTAATTAGATCCCTAGAAATAACAAAACTAAGGAGACAAAATGGTGTGTGTCTTTCTGGGTCACCTAACCCGCAGCAGTCAGTGTCTGAGGCCTTTGCATCAAGCTGGCATACAAAGAAAAGGTTGTGCAAGGGTCAAAATGGGGAGGAGGGAAAGGGAATGAGTTTCCCCTCTCCTGTGAATTCTACACCTAATTCTACACCTCTCCCTCTTTTCCCAGCCTCACCCTGTCAGTGGGGCTGTGTTGGTCACAGCACTTACTGCAATTGTAGCGTTCTTATGGGTTCACCAGGCAAAAAAGAGAGCTGAGGCTTGGGCTGGGTTTGAGTTGTGACAGTGGGAATTTGTATGTCCACTCCTGTTGAGGGGGTCTCTTGCCCTGAGTTACCAGACGTGGTAGGTGAGCTCCTGCTTTTTGATTCATGGTGGAGAAAGGGCTGTCCTAAGTGAAGGAGATTCCCCCATTATTGCTGTTTGAGAAGGGAAATCTTCAACTTACAGGTGCCTCTCAATTCTTTGAGCATTAATGGAGCTGTTGGCCAGGGAGAAGCATTTCTCTCTACAGACCTCCTTGATGTTTTCTGCTGTGATCTGAGATCAGGTCTCATCCTCCAGATGTTTTTTTTTTTTTTAATGAGCCTGACTGTCTTATGTTGCAACAACAGGGGAGTGTGGAATCTGTGACTCCCTATGGGTAAGCAGGCTGCTTAGGCAATGGCAGCATTTCTGGTGTAGCTGCCTACAAATGATAATACAGTTATGTTCGTGATCATTGGTTCCATGCCAAGATGGTTCTGTTTAGAGTATTCAAAAATATCACTTACCAGAATGCCAGTCCTTCCAGCTTGTTTAAATACAGACCATTTTCAAAGCAGAGAGAATGTGTGCTTTGTATGTAGGAGTTGTTATTCTACAGAACCTTAACTCTAGGAGGGCAGAAAGTCACCAATTGTCTGTTTCCCTGCCCACAACATAGAGGGTGACTAGCCTCTGAATTTCCTTCTCCAAAAATCCCGCCATTCCGTGTTAAAATGCTTTGTTCTTCGGGCCCAGGTTTGGTCACAGTTCTGTTTGAATACAGAGTAACTCCTCTGACTTCAGTCTAGTCAATTCATGGTTTACACTGAGATTGTCTATTATTTGCATTGCACTGGCACCTAGGAGCCCTAATCCTGGATCAGGACCCCATTGCACTGTACAAACACAGAACAAAAAGATAGTCTATGCCCCAAAGAATTTATTGATTCTGGCCCCTTTTTGACTTTTACCCTACAGTTGTAAATAAATGCTGTCAAGATAGAGCCACATGTTAACTTCCCCCTGATGACCTCTTATTTTCAAATATGTTGCTTTCAGCTGAGATTTGCATTTCTTTTGTCTATTATGATCCCATACAGCTTTTAAAAATCTTTCAGACTCTAAATGGTGTAGTCCAACTCAATCCAGTCCAGCCTCATTATTGATACCCCCTAAAAGCCATATCAATCTGGCAATTGTCTGTAGAATTACTCCTTGTCTACAAGCGCACTGGCATTTTGTATGGAAGTAGAAACATTTAATATATAATTCACTAGAGGAAATGACTCTTTGCTGCAGAGTAGTTATGAGAATTACAGCCCAATGTTAATAAAGTGCAGACACAGTATAAGGAGAATTGTTAGCTATTACTGAGCAAAAGAAACCAAACCCACAACAAAGTCCTATTCTTGTCTCCAAAGTGAGCAAGAGCTTGTTGTGGGAGAAAACAACATTTAAGGATCCAGCTTGCAAACTTCTCTTCTGGCTTATTGCATACCCATTACTGGGGAGAAGATTGAGAGCTCTCTCTCTCTCTCTCTCTCTGGTTTTTCTTTCTTCAGCTATTAATTTTTTTGCTTGAAATTTTGAAAAAGAATTGTTTTTCAAAATTTCCCTCCATTTCCCTCCCCCTTTTGACAATCCACCAAATGGTTTTGGTTTGTTGTTTTCCCTGCTTTCTGGCCCTTTTTCTCCCTTTTACAGTAGGGGGAAACAAAGCAAGAAAGTGAGGGAAAAAGGGGATGGGGAATGAAAAAAATTAATCCACCTACATTTTAGGTGTTGGTTTTGTCATTGAAAAACTGAAGAATTTGGTAAGAAATGAAAATTTTCTACAAAAATTGTTTGTGTTTGGGGGGAAAAAAGGTTTTTTCAGTGGAAAATTTTTCAACCAGCTCTATTGTTGACTTTCCCTTTGTGTTTTTCCTTGTTTCTCCTTTCTTTTCCTTCTACCAGTTGATCTGTCCTTTTATGTCCAGTCTTGTTTTTCTCCTTTCTTCTACTGTCTGTGTCCTAATCCCCTTCTTTCCTTTCTTATTTTATATGTGCCAAATTATAGAGCTCTGTATAGCTTGAAAGCTTCTCTCTTTCACCAACAGAAGTTGGTCCACTAAATAATATTACCTCATCCACCTTGTCCCTTCAAATTGCACTAGGCATTTTCCTGATAACAATCAAACCCACTTTTCTGTCTTAAATGTCTTTCGGATAGGGGATGAGTCATCTTATATGTTTTTACAGCACCCAGTGCAATGCTCTATTTGGAGTCTCTATGTGATATTGTAATACAAATAAATAATAAGACAAGGTCCGTACCTGGAAGTCCTTTTCCTGTCCATTTCTTTTCTTTCTCTCTACCCCATCTCTTTCCTTCCATTGGTACTACCCATCTCTCTCTCTGGTTGCTCAGGCTTTGTACCCTCTATCATTCTCCTCTTGTTCTCTTCCTTCCATGTTTCATCCTACCCAGCAGGTTCCTTCCCTACTTTCCCCTTACTTCCACCTTTCCATCTCCTCCTCTCTCCTTTTCCAAATCAAATATTTCTGCCATCCCAGCTGATCTATCACTTGGCAATGATGAGAAATGTGTTACACCTATTTCCAGTGTTTAAGTTATCAGCACTTATTTACAGTGATGATTCAGGGGTTAGCATGATAATGCAGTGCAAGTCTAAATTACATCAGATTAAAGATTATATAATCCATTACATTAAAATTTGCTGCAAAATTTAGGGGAGTCACTGGTTCAGGGCCTCATCACAACTGGCAATTATTTTGCCAACCTATTAGTCAAACCCACTTTATAACAAACAGATGCACATAGTTCTTTTTCGAGCACGTGTCCCTATGGGTTTGCCACCATAGGATATGTGTGAGCCTATGCACTTTTGATTGAAGACTTGTAAAAGCAGTGTCCACACCCCCAAACCTGCACAGAGCAGCACCACATGCTCCCGTACAAGGGCATATAAGGACAGGCGGACTGCCATCAGTCAGTGCCTTCTCAATTGCCTGTGGATCCAGATGGAGCATTCTTGGTGTCCGCTGTTCTCAGCGTCCGGCCTTTTATCAGAGATAGTGAACCATTTATTTTTTATTTTCTTAACTTTTTATTTCATTATTTGTCACTTTTCCTCATTTTCAGCAATTTGTGCTTTGACATGGAGGGGTTCCCCCTTGCCCCATCTGACTTCTTATTTATTGCTTTGGCACTTCCCTGGGTTATGCCGAAAACCCCAAGGTTCCAGACCTGCCAGCCCTGCCACAGGTCTTTCCCCCCTAGCGATAGGCACGCTAGCTGTTTGTGGTATCTCTGAGACATCCACGTCCCATCAAAGGGTAAAGTCTACACGGGGTTCAAAAGTGGGCCTTGACAGGACAGCGAGACAAGGCCGAAGCTGCTCTTAATGGAACGTTCCCTACTCCAGCATGATCCACTTCCCTCCTCACTGCTACACTGGCCTCAACATCTCAGAATGCTCCGGCGGTTGCTGGAGCCCCAGCAGCAGTTCCAAAGACAAAGACGTTGAAGAAAAAGAAGCCTCTTTCTCCTACAGTGAGTCGAAGGAAAAAGTAGGTGACCCAATAAATCTAGCTCCCCAGAGACCTCACGTCCACAAAGGGCACTCTTGAGGCTCCACCTGAAACCAGTAGCAAAGCATCAGCACTGCCTAAGAAGCCTCGATCTGGGAAGCCTCTTGCTAGGCAACACAGAGAAACACCTAACTCAGTATCATCCAACACATCTTGGCACCAAGACTTGGTCCTTAGCCACTGTAGTAGTTATGTGGCAGACATCTTGGCTCCAGTCTCCTGGACTGCCAAGAGAGGTACAGTGGTACTAGGCCCAAGCTCTTCAGTGCTGACATGGACTTTTCACTCCACTCCCTTAAAGATTCAAGGGTGACATTAGACTTACTGTTACTGTACCATACAGCATTGCCTCAGTTGCTTTCAGTGGGGAGGAGTTAACTAGGACAGTTACCAGACAGGACAGTTAACCCATGTAGGAAAAAGTTCTATCATTATTTAAACTTCCTGCTTGTAATGACTATATTTTGGTTTTGGATTCTTCTGATCTGGTTACTTCTTGGCTTATGCTGTTCTCATGTGAAGTGAGCTTTCTGTGTATAGAAGAAGCGCAGACTACTAATATTTAACATATACTAGAGATGTTCATTAAAAACCCACATAGCTGAAACATAACTCTTTATGAGATACAACCCAAGATATTTAATATAATACATAGTGTCAGTAAATGTACTTCTCCAGCAGGAACTATTCTCAATGATGCTAGACAGGCATTTAATTAAATTGAATGGGAAGAATAGATTTATATAACATTCTGGTTATAGTTCTTCTATCTCCTGTATTTTATTAAGTATAAAATTATTTGAGGGCTCCAAAGCTACTGAAAAAATCTTGTGAATCTCCAGACCTTTGGATGACTTCAAATTTAATGCATTTCATCTTGGTGGTCTCCATCATTTCTTTTTCTGTATTCCTAAGAAGTACTGCTCCCAGACAAGTAGGCAGAAACTGAGGCACCCAAAATCAGAAGCCCATTATTTTTAAAAAAAGTTGTTTGCTGCTGAATTAAACTACATTGTGTTTTGGGAAGCTTTGTAAAATGACTGCATGTATTATTGTAAGAGAAATGCTGCAGTACACCATGATTTATTTCAGTCACATATTATAGAAACTGGCATGGTGACATTTCTTGGGTAACTCTCCAGACAAAGGAAAACAATAGAGTGCAGAAATGTCACTTCAACCAGATAAGATATATTTCATCTACAAATGTTTCAAGAATACCCCTGGCAGCCATTGCTATTGTCCAAAGAAACCAATCAGAACAAGAAGATAAAGCTTGCAATCACCCCTCGTATACAGGTTGATATTCTTCTTGGCTACCCCTATTTGTCTTTTACTAGATAAACATCCAACAGCCTTGTATTGTATGGACTTTCTTAGCTCCTTCATTTCTAAAACCCCAAATCTTTAAGAAAGCCCAGCTCCTTTTCCAAATCTGCAGGACACACCCACCACAAAGAAAAATCTTGAACTGAATTTTATTCCTTATAGAATTTCTTTTGCTGTGTAGGATTGAGCCAAAGTTCTAATTCAACACACATAATACCGCTAAAATACATCTGTACACCTTTCTCTCTTTTGAGCGTAAGCCTACTTTCTACTGACCTCTGTAGAAGCGGGCTTGTGCTCCATGGCAAATTAGACTTAAGTTCTGAGGCAAGAGTTCTTGGTTTCTGTATGTAGGAAGGCGCAGTGGCCTTCCTCTGAGCCTGGGCCCGCGGAAGGGCTGCAGGCGCCCAATCAGACTCTAGACTTGCCGGCAGCCCAGTCTGCCCGGCAACCAGACTACTGGGCCCCGATAGGTCCTGCCGGGCGGCCAACCCGACAGCAGGGGGGCGGAGCCTTAGGGAGGGCTGCAGCTATAAAAAGTAGGCCCTGCAGCTCAGAAGGGAGAAGGCTGTCGGCGGAGACAGACGCGCTGCCTCGCCGGCTGCAGCAAGGGGCTGAACCTCGCCAGGCTACTGCCGCAGGTAACCCCCTTGCGGCCCCGACGACCCGCCTCTAAGGCCTGGGTTGGGCCTCCGGGCCCTCTGGACTGGCCGAGGTCTCCAGGCCCAAGGCACAGGGCCCAGCCTCAGGCCCGCAGCGGCTGGGACGAGCCAGCTGAACCAGAGAGCTGGGAGTTCCGTCCAGAAGCTGGTCCGGACCTGGAAGAGCTGCCAGACGCCCAACCCCTGGAGACAGGATCCGACCTGGAGGAGTTGCCGGAGGCTGGACCATACCCCCAGCCCAGCGACCTGGAGGAGCTGCCCCTCGCTGAGGAGCTTCCAAACCTACCCCCCGTGGACGCCGAAGGACTGACTAGCCTACCCCGTGCGGTGTACCCCGACGACACAGAGGACCCGACGGACATAGGTACCGGGGAAACAGGGGAGGAAGGAGCCCAGGGACAGCCAGAGGCGTGGCTGTACGAGGGGTAACGCCCAGTCGGCGTGTTGCGGCAGGAGCCCCGCCGACTGAGCGGCAACCCCGTGCCACTGCTAGGGCCCTGGGCTGGGACGCAGTGGAGTTGGGTGGGCCTGCGTCCCCCTCCCCTCCCCCCAGATCCTTGCCAATCCCCAAAAGGGAATTAGCCTCTGCCGCCCGCTAAACTTGAGCCACTGCTCCTCGCTCGCCCGCCCTGCCTGAGGGCCGGGGCGAAAGACTCCTCGCTCGCCCGCCCTGCCTGAGGGCCGGGGCGAAAGACTCCTCGCTCGCCCGCCCTGCCTGAGGGCCGGGGCGAAAGACTCCTCGCTCGCCCGCCCTGCCTGAGGGCCGGGGCGAAAGACTCCTCGCTCGCCCGCCCTGCCTGAGGGCCGGGGCGAAAGACTAAAAGCCTAACGATCCCCTGTTGTGTAGGAAGGCGCAGTGGCCTTCCTCTGAGCCTGGGCCCGCGGAAGGGCCGCCAGGACTGGACCGGGCAAGAGCCCGTCCTACACTGTAGCACATTAATATAGAAGATGGTAAATTATGCACCAGCTCCAGAAACATTCAAAAAGATTTTTTTTTCTTGAATTAAATATGCAAAGGAAGTCTACAATTAATTCAGGACTTTGATATAAAATAATATCTAGTGTCCCTTATCCATTCTGTTTTCAGCGTAGCACAGATTTTTGCATTTGCAATTCATGAATGCCTTCCTGAAGTTGGCAGAGTGAAAGATGGAGATTTTGGTAGACACAGTTGGGGTTTTGGGCACCAAAAAGTCATGGGAGGCATTTTGGGATTGTAAGATAAGTACATTTGTTGGATTTTTCTGCTAAAGTGATTGCCAGTGAAGTAGTTAACAAAGTTGACATTTCCAGTGTTATTTTTACGTTTCAGGGTTAACAACCTATTGGGATGAATGGAGTAGTTCAAACCCCCCAGAGCTGTTGTTTCAAAACTATCCACAGATTCAGGAAGACCTTGCTGCATTCACTCAGTTCACAGGTTTAAGGTTTTCATTGCAACCATTAGGGCTAAAAATTGTGTTTCTAAATAATAATAATAATAATAATAATAATAATACCTAGCACTTAGAAGGTGTTTTTCATTAGTATGTTTCAAAGTGCTTTATAAAGGAAGGTATCATTATCCCCATTTTACACATGGGGAACCTGAGGCATAGGGAGGTGAAGTGACTTGCCCAAAGTCACCCAGTAGGCTAGTGGAAGAACCAGGAATAGGACACACGTGTCCCGAGTCCCAGTGATATTTCATTTTAATTTGCATGAAAGAATGCGACAGCAGCCTGGAAACTGGGCCAGTCACATTTCTGCCCATAGAGACATAAGAAAGAAATGTTCCCACCCTAGGTGGTAGATTATTAATCACTGAATACTCTTCACTAGGGCTAACAGGTGCAAGAGTGGGAACGTGCCCTCCATGTCTTAAGTAATGTTTAGTTTTGTAATAGTAAGTTGATTAGGTTATTAAAAATCTGAAATGTGTCTAGCTATAAAAATGTCCAAGGATGATATAAAATTGTAGACACCATAGAGGGAGTTACAGCTTTTGGATCACTTATGATCACTGCTCTCAGCTCTGCTCTTCTGTGCTCACCATATTTATATTGTTTTTTTCCTTTTATGTTTGAGTTGCTATGAGGCAGTGTCACTTCATGACTCAACCTAATACCATTGTTGCTGTCTCCCAACATTGTTATCATTACTACATTGCTGCTGACAAAACAGCTGCACTGTTAATCTTGCATGGTATTTGTGGAACTACAGTACCCCTCAGCTTCTCCCTAAAATTACAGCTGTTTACTAAGGCTTCGTCTACACTTACCTCGGCGATTTGGCAGCAGTCGACGGGAGTTATGCAAAGTACGCAAAGAACTTCCGTAACTCCCGTCGACTTCTGTGCTTTTCTTCTGCGCGTCGTCTTCACTGCACTGCGCTGATGGGAACCGCATTCCCGTTGACGCAGCACTATGCTACTTGAGGAGGTGGTTTTAGTACGTCGACTTCTGGATCGACTGAGCGGGTCTTCACTGACCGCTCAGTTGATTCAGATAAGTAGATCTGATGGCAGCGACTTTGCTGCTGTCAGTGTAGACATAGCCTAATGAACTGCCTTCTGCAAGTGACAGCACTGTATGCTTAAAACTTACACAGCCTCTCTCTGGTGGTATCAGGCTGGTATTAGTCAGAATAATGAGTGATTGAGAAATCTAATGGACTAATGCAAGGTGCTGCTCAATACGCATTTAATTTAATCAACTAAAAGCAGGCAGAGAGAACCCCTTTCTCTCTCTCACCCTTTGTGGGAGCTCTAAAATAAAATTTCATTCTTCCTCCTTACTCCAAACTCTTTCATTCCCTACCTTTAATTGTAATGTAAGAAGTTTTTAAAGAATCATTTAAGATTGGATTCTGGATTTTGGAAATTGGAGAGATTTCCTTGGGAGGAGAAATGGGCCCTACATTTATAGCAATTGCCAGAAATGGTATTGGGAAGAATCACACTCGAAATCAAGTGTGATAACATTATATCAGAGAGGTAGTGTAGGCTAATGGTAGGACACTGCAATAGGATTCTGTAGACCTGGCTTCTACCACTGACCTTGGGCTAATCATTTCTCTTCTCTGGGTCTCTGTTTCCTTCCCATCTTTTGTCTATCTTGTCTGTTTAGATTGTAAGCTCTTCAGGGCAAGGACAATCTCATACTAGGTATTTGTACAGCACCTACCACAATGGGTTCCGATCTCAATTAGGGGCTTTAGGTGCTACCATTATATAAATAGTGATGATTATTATTCTTTTTCAAATGATTCCTTTTTATTTTTAATAGGATTGTTCCTTCCAATATCACCAGGTTGACAAAACATATATTAAAATACAGGAAACAGGGAGGTCTTACTCTCCTCTTGGATGTCTGAAGGATACAGCAACTGTTGCACGTTCTTGAGTCTTTTTTTAGACATGGCTGACTCAGGTGAAAACAAAACAGCATGTCCTGAACTCAATTCAATAGCAGATTTCAATACAATACTCAATGGGATGCCAAGTCTCCTTGTCCCATATTGCATAGGGATCAATCCTGTAAGGTGATGCATATGGACTTCAACGAGAGATGAGGATCTCTCAGGAGACACCGGGCACCTTTCAGGGGTGGCCCTTTAGTGAAGTTGGGGCCCTAGAAATCTCATGGCCAAGCTGTTTGAGTGAAGTGAAGTATTGTTATGAAAATCATTGAGGTTGTATTGGTGAGTAACCATTACAGAAGAGAGTTTGTTTTTCTTCTCTCCTGGCTCTTTGTTGAGTTTCTTAGGGCTGTTTCCAGTTACATACGTGTTTCCATCTGGCTCTGAGTTTTGAGGTGAGCCCGGGGACAAGTTGGTTCTAGCTGTCTTTGTGGTGCAGGCAGGAGGAGGTTACACAGTGTGACATTGTCATGCTCCTTTCTCTGGAATCTATGGAAGGTGGATTCTATGGAAGGTGGCAGAATGTACAGTGAATAAGTACACAGATTATTTCAAAGGTTTTTTTTTCCCTTTGAGTTGGGCAGGTGGATTTCTACAGTCTCTGAAGCTTTGAGTGCAGGATGTGACCCTAAGCAGCTATTTGTCACACGAGAATGCAGTGCTTATGTAAACTGCCTTTTGAATGACTAAAATGCTCATGGATGCTAGAAATGTACTTTTAGGGTGCAGAAACTATTTCCACGTATTGCTGTTTAAATACTGAATTCCTGTCTCAGGCAAAATAGCCATTGTTTTCAGTGGGGGTTTTGTTTGCATTGGGAGTTGAGGCATGTGTTCCATATAGGCATGTGTGGGCTGGAGAAAAATTCTCTTTGATTACCAAGACAATATTACTAACCTAGGCCTCAGTCCTGCAAATGCTGAAACCTTGAAATCAATGGGATTGTTCATCTGAACAACAGTACCCTTATGTGTGTTTGCAGCTTCAGCATGTATCACTTTTATAAATTATACAAGGACTCAGACTTGACTGATTTTAGCATCAGCCTATTGTGAAAGTATAATTAGTCCTTCATAAAATGGACCAAACCTTTCCTACTTTACTCTGATAGTACGAAATGGGAGCTAACATTAAATGCAGGTTATTCTTTAGCAACTGGAATAAGAACCCTTTGCTTATAGTTTGGAGTGCTGTCTCTTGGCAGGGAGAGATGGTGAAGTTTGCGGATAAAAGAGAACAGACAGATTTTTAGTGAAGGCTTTTGAATTGACAAGATCACAGTCACTGCACAGAGTCTTTGTTATTCAAATACAATGTGGTGTCTGAGGCGTTGGGGGGAAGAAAATAAAGTAGATAAAGCCTCCGCAAAAGTTCAGCTTCTAAGTAAACTGCTGAAAATTGGAGCGAATAAAAGCAGAGAGTTCTGTTCTTGTACCTTGTGGATACAAAAGAGGAGAGAGCTGAAGTAGCATTGTTTGCAAATGTAGCAGAAGTGGCATATCCTCTTCTGTTTGACAAGAGAGAGCTAATGAAAAATTAGAAATACATATGAAGAAGTATGAAAAACGTGCTTCCAGGAAAATGTGACCCAGAAAATGTACATTTCCCAGGAAGAAGGTCACATAGATCAGCATGTGACAGACTAGAACTGGCTTTGAAATGGTTGGAATATGGAGATCATTGAGGCTTATTAATAAATAACTAAATCATGCAGCGTTTCCAGCTTCAAAAAATAAACAGTTCCAATTTGTCTCCTGCACAATAATTTTCAGGAGCCAAATTTAGGCTCTGATGGTGCAACTGAAAATGGGTTGAATAAATCAGGCACCACAAAGTGATTGATTGCTTTATCTGGTTGATTGACTGACTAAAGGGTTTTAAGTCCCCTGACCTGGAAATCATGTTGTGGTGTCTGTTGCATATCATTGCAGTATAATTAGTCTTAGTCACATACTAAATGTAAAGACATGGCAACAAGCATGGCCACCAGGATTTTTTAAAAATTTGGATGTGTATCCATAACTTTTTTTTTAAGATTAACTTTAGTAGAGATGGGCAAGTTTTGCTGTGTGGTATGGGTGTCTAAAGTGTTAATAGATTTTAAAGTAAAAAAAGAACTATTAAATCATGTAGTCTGACCTCCTGTATATCACAGGCTATTAAATTTTATCCAATTACTTCTGTGTTGAGCTCAGTAACTTGTGCTTGACTAAAGCATACCTTCCAGAAGGGCATCCAGTTTTGTTACGAAGACATCAAGAGATGAAGAATCCACCACTTCCCTTGGTGGTTTATTCTAATAGCTAATCACCTTTGTTGTCAAAAATGTCTATTTTAAATGACTGTGTATCCTGATCCATAATGCAATGAACAAGCTTTAGCAGGTACTGTGGGAGCATGGAAGAAGAACAGGTACTCAAGGGGTGTAGAGCTGCTTGGAAATCAGAATTTTTGTCCCAAGAGAAAGCCTCACATTTGTAAATTTGTCTAAATCTGAAATTGGGGCAATATATCAACATTTTTCACAGAATAGAAAGATCAGAATAATTTTCGTTCATAAATGTCAAAAAATTTGACATCCTACTGTAAAGAAATAGTTCAACGTTCCCAAATGAGTTTCATTCCAGGTCCTTTAATGGAATCAAAACAGTTAATTTTGGTTTGGGTCACCATTAATCTGTGTTTCCTTGAGCAGTGCCTCATGGAAGCTGTAGTTCCAACACTTCATGCCCCCATTCTCCTTTGGCTGGACTACATTTCCCATGGTGCACACTGGTCATGTGACTCATACAGTGTACTGCATCCAGAAGGGCAACTATTGTACATTATAGGAAATGTACTCCATTCAAGGAGACATAGAGAAGAATAGGGGAATGAGGCACTTGAATAGGGGAAAGAGGCACTTTACAGCTCCCATGAAGCTTTGTAGCAGCTCAGGTGGACACAGATGAATGTCAAAGTACAAATCAAGATGTTTCATTTCATATTTCCTGATGGAAAATAGAAACATTTTGGCAAAAATGAAATTTTCCCATGGAAAATTTAGATTTTGGAGAAACGGTATTTGTCATTTAAAAAAAAAAATTCAGCAGAAAATTCTCAACCATTGCTAGTGTTCAGCTTGCATGAATTAAAGCATCACCATCTGGCATGCAGTTAGAGAAGCGCAATAACATGTATTTCCCTTACGTTACTGTTTGATACTTACAAGTAAGACAACATGGTAATATATTGTATTTGGGAATTCATGGGAACCATGTTGTGAAACTTGAATAGCTTTGCAGAACCGAGATGGAGAGGAAGATGTTTTCAGTCTGAAAATAAAGAACAAACCTGAATCGGGTACTGTAGGTTTTGGAATCCTGAAAGATGCTAAGCATCTCCTGCAAGGCATTGAACATCCGCAGTTTCTACTGAAATCAATGGGAGTGGAGGGCACTCAGCACCCGAAGAAATAAAAATGGTTCAGTGTAGTTATAGCTGTAAAAACTACTGTTTAAAAATGCCACAATTGTATTCATATCGAATCAAAATGGTCAAAATACTGGGTTTTATTGTTAAAAATTTTTGATTTTTTCCAGAATAAATTTGAATACTGAAAACTTGGGCCAAAACCCAAAGTATTTTGATTTGGAAATACTGCCATGGTGCCGCTTGGGAGTTGTCATTCAGGTACTTCATGCTTCCATTCTCCTCTGTGGGCCAGGCTTCCTGGTCAGACTACATCTTCCATGGTGTACCACAGTCTCTCCTTTTGAAGATGCAAGGCAGTGCATCATGGGAGATCTTGTCCATTGTGTCTTATCAGAGATGTAGCCCGGCCCCTAAAGTAGAATGAGGACATATGACAACTGAACTGCAGCTCCCATGAGGCACTATAGCGACATTTCCATATTGTTTCCAGAATAGACACTTTGTGGAAAAAATTATTCAATCCAATTAATTCAATTCAATAAATGAACCCGATTTTTTGTCAAAAAAGTTTCATTGGAAAATTTTCAACTAGCCCTAGTAACTGCTCTTTGTATCTCCTATCTGCAGACTTTAGTGACAAAGAAAAAGTCTACACTACCCTTAACTCTGCAGAGCCAATATAGCCATAGAAGACGAAGCTGCATTATGTTATAACTCATGTAGAACTCACAAAATTGTTGTTTGAATTCTAATGTATGCTATTATTTACTGATTGAAATGTCTTTATTACTGGCAGTGATTTCAGAGGCAGGTAGAACATAGCCTGATTTTCAGATATCAGACTTAGTTTGCAGTGGTGAGAAAATCATATTCTGACATGTAAACTAAATAAGTTTGATATGAAACTCATTGAAGGCCTGATCCAAAACCCATTAATCTTTATGGAAAGACTCCCATGGATTTCAGTGAGCTTTGGATCAGGCCCAGAGGGACAGAGTGAAACTCCACAATGCTATTTTAAGAGATCCACTTTTTAGAATACAGGATAATTTAGAAGATTAAATTGCACAGCAAAGAAGGTACTATTTTTAGACAGAAGTACAGAATTTAAAGGTATCTTTGGAAGAATGTGTGCAAAAAAATGAGATAAAACAAATGGGAAAGTATTTATGATAGAAGATGGCAGGCAATCTCAATAATGTTTTTATTGGCATGCTGACTAATGATCCTTCTAAAGAAAGAAGGCTGTGCAAATCGGCTATTATAAAGGATAATAAAGTGATGAGAGCCATGGGGTCAGTCAAATTTAATATTTTCTACATTATGCAAGAATTTGAATGCTAAATCACTCCAAAATCCTATGTCAGATTAATAACCTTTTCTGAAGAACTGCAGGTACTTGGTAAACGCAATTTGAAATGCAGATACAGTGTAAGTACAGAGGAGAGACATTAGAATTTCAAGTTGTGAAACTTAAACTCTTGACCTATACTGGGTCTTGCAGCAGTAATTTATTTAAATCTGGTGCAAAGGGTGAATGCTGAAAGGTAGGGGAGGCATCTGACACAGTCATTCCCTTGCAACTCTCCCGAGTTCATGGATTCTTTGAATATCCAGGCAGTTAAGCAGGAAAATATTAATGTTGAGCAGACTTCAAAGGGTTCAGTTGAGTTGAGACAAGTATTTGAAAATGTGGATACTTTTCTGAAGCTTGGAATAATTATAACAATAATATGTTTCACGTGTGTAACTAGTTAGTATTTGTTCAGCATAGTCCAGATGGACATTGCCATATGAGTACTAAGAATTCTGTATTTTAGCATCTGAGATGCTTGGGTCAAAAGCACCATAAAGTGCTGTTCATGCATCATCTAAACCCTCACTGAACCCTTGTGAGATTGGGAAGGATTCTTTATTATTTTCTCCCTTTCACAAATGGGGAAGCTGTGGTTAAGTACATTATCTAGGGTCACGAGGACAGTCTATGGCAGAGCTAGGATTGTAACCCACGTCACTTAACTCCCAGAACACAAGATCGCACTGTTTCCTATCCAAATTGTCCATATGTTTGAGTCTCCTTCTACTATTTTCCTAACATCCTCTTTCTCCTTATCCTGTATGTCTCTGACAATCCTGGCTTCCTTCCTACATAAACTGTCCTGGCTCCTTCTATCCTTGCAAACAGGATTTTGCAAACAGGATCACTTGCAAACAGGATCACTTAAGTATCTGGCCTTTCAGCCTCTCTAGGTGGGCTGAATTAAATTTTTGAATACCCAGGAGTTACAAATCCAAAATGCCTGAGAGCACTTAAACAATACCATTGAATAGTGCAGTTGCAATGAGAGAAAAGTAGTTAATGGGCTTGATTGCCATCCTTTCATTTGCAAGAGATGATGGAAATCGCAGCCTATGATGTAAATGTTTTGCAATGTCTCATGTGACTACATAATCCAATCTGCAATTTGCATAATCTTTGGCAGTTATTGCAAATATATGTGTCTTGGTTGGGAACTGCTTGCTTCCTACAAGCTCTTTTTCCTTCAAGCTGTAGGAGCCAACTCCTGTCATGGACCTGGGTGCCCTGATGGAGTCGATGGTGCCACTTGTTACGATCACTTGCCAAGGTTTCCCATTGGTCAGGATCAATCCCAAATTCCTTCATACCTCACTTACCTGTATCTTTATAGCTGAACTTTTGGACTACTTCTAGCCGGTTTGTATTTAAGGTGATTAAAGGAGCTTAGGAATCCCCTATCCTAAGACAACCATTTTCTTAATGCTGATGGTGAGAGCAAATGCCTGACAAGCATTTGTCCATGAGTTCATGTAGGAGATCTTCATCGTGGGCTATAAGGGCAGCATTATCAGTAAATAGAAGCTCCCCGATTAGCACCTGTTTGATTTTAGTCTTTGCCTTAAGTCATGAGAGATCAAAGAGTTTCCCATCTGATCTTCTGTGGAGGTACACTCCATCTTCACATCCTTAAATGCACAGTTCAAGAGTACTGAGAAAAAAGATCCCAAAGAGTGTAGGGGCAAGAACACATCCTTGCTTCATTTTGCTTTACTCAAATCTAGCCCTGAGCAGAAGGATACATTTTGCAACTCTTTGTATCATGTCATCAAAAGAATACTATTAACTGAGCAACTTTTCCTCCTTGGTGACTTCAATGCAAGAGTCAGCACAGATAACATCTCTTGACCAGATTGCTTAGGACATTTTGGCATTGATAAGATGAATGAGAATGGCCAACGACTTCTTGAATTCTGCGCCCAAAACCAAATATGTATTGCCAACCCATATTTTGCAGGAAAAGATTGCCACAAAATGTCATGGTGACATTCATTCACAATCACCACAATCAGGCCACTGGCACCAATTAGACCTTGTCATCACCAGGAGGAAAGACCTACCCTTGGTGCAGAACACTCACACATTTCACAGTGCTGATTGTGACACCGACTACTCTTTGATCATTAGCAAAGTGAAGATTACATCTAAGAAACTGTATAGAGCAAAATTTGCAAGCAAGCCCAAAATCAACACTACTAACATCAAAACACAGAGAAAATGCCAGGAGTTTGTGAAGGCTTTTGAACACAGCAAGCATGGGAAGTCACTACCAGAGAAGGCAGAGGGATTTTAAAAACAACAATCCATAAAACAGCTTCAGCTATATTTGGTGGAAAGAGATCATCAAAAAAGGATTGGTTTGAAGAAAATTAAATGGAACTATTACCTTTTACTAATCCTAGGAACACAGCCTATCTGGAACACAATAAGCAGCCAAGAGAGAGCACCAAAGTGAGACTTCAACATACAAAAGTCGAGGTACAGTGAGCAAGTAAACACTGTGCAAATCATTATTGGACCAAGCTCTGTGAAGAGATACAGATATAGGAAATCTCAAAGTCACGTATGATGGCCTGAAGAAAGCTCTAGGCCCCATTGTCAGTAAGGTTGCCCCTCTTAAATCGCAAAGTGGTGAAATGATTACAGATAAAAGTAAGCAGCTGTCTTGTTGAGTTGAACATTATTCAGCACTACACGCACAAGAAAGGAACATCACCACTGGATGTGATACCACAATCACTGGATCAAATACCAACTCTAGAGGTCATGCCAGAGCTTGACGTAGACCCCACCACATAAGAGTTAAGCAAAGCCATTGACTTGTTATCGAGTGGCAAGGCTCCTGGAAAAGATGGCATCCCAGTGGAAATTCTTAAGTGAGGGAAAGAAAGCCTATTACCATATCTCTATCAGTTGCTACTTAAATGCTGGGAAGAGAGTGAGGTGCCACAAAAGGTGCGTGATGCAAACATCATCACTCTGTATAAAAACAAAGACAAAAAGGGTGACTATAACAACTACAGGAGTATCTCGCTACTAAGTGTAGCAGGTAGAGCTTTCACAAAAGTCATCTTAGTGCGCCTACAACATCTGGCAAATCGTGTCGACCCTGAATCACAGTGCGGATTCAGGGCTGGAAGATCAACAATCAACATGATGTTTTATCTGCGTCAACTTCAAGAAAAGTGCAGAGAGCAAAACCAACCATTGCACATTGCCTTTGCGGACCTAACTAAAGCATTAGACACAGTCAGCAGAGCAGGTCTGTTTGCAATACTAGAAAAGATAGAATGTCCATCAACCTTGTTAAGTCTTATATGTTCATTGCAGGACAACATGAGAGCAAGTGTCCAGTCTGACGGATCTACTTCAGACAGCTTTGTGACGAAAAGCTGATTCCTGGGAAAAGGCCACAGGGCTACATTGTGATCAGTGGGATAACACAGGTGTGTAATTCTGGGGGAGGAGCTCACAGACAGCCTGATCCAGAGCCTGTTGAAGTGAATGGGACTCTTTCCACCGATGTCTGTGAGCTTTGGATCTCATGACTAACCGTGACTGTAAATAAGCCTCGTAGGGCAGAGGTTCCCAATCTTTTTATTGCTGTGTCCCCCTTTGGTGATTCATGTCCCTTGTGCACCCCCCAGCTTTCTAAGAACCAGTATTTTTGCATAGAATGAGAGTATTTGCTCCAAAGCCGCAGCCTTGAGAAACCAGCCAGGAGTCTGTGTGCGGGTGTGGACGTTTTGACACAGGTGATAGCATGGGTTAGCCACCTAAGCTCAGACCCAGGGGGTCGGTGACTAGTCTGAGCCATGGCTGTGCTGCAACATTCACATTGCTATTTTTAGCACGCGAGCTCAAGAACAGCCAGCGTGAATCTGTGTACCCATTCTGGGAAACACATCTCCTCGTTGCAGTGTAGACTATACCCTAGAGCAGTGGTTCTCAAATGGTGTTCCACGGAACCCTAGGGTTCCGTGGGCTGAGCATAAGGGTTCCGCGAAGAAAGTGTCCCGCGCCGCCAAATGTGAGAAAAATCTGGTGCCGCCGAACATCTGATGGGGCTGCCGAGCAGCTGTTCACGCGCTGCCGAACGGCTGATGGGGCCTCCGAAAAGGGCTCTGAAAGCACGCCGCCAAATCAATCAAACACCGCGCCGCCGAAAAGAGGAAGATTTCCTTGACTTTTCGGCAGACAGTATGGCATGGGTGGTCAAGGGTTCCGAGGTATGGCATGGGTGCACAAGGGTTCCGTGGGTGGAAAGAAATTGAGAAACACTGCCCTAGAGGCAAACTGAGGTTTAGAGACACGAATGACGCTCCTGAAAGAGCAGCAAAAACTTGACCGGTAGAAGAAATAGCTAACCAGCCAGTGCAGCAATGTCTGCACTTTTGGACATTGCTAATGCTTGGTGACAAAGCTAAATGGGAAACATTCTGAGCTGCATCGTTCAGACAAGAGACGCTCAGATTAGGGGGATTATTGTTGTGATTGCGTGCTCCACTTGCAACAATATAAGAGATTCAGCAACAGTACATGACCATTTTAGGGGGCCTGGGCTAGCAAACACATGTTAAGCGGGACCGAAGGATTCAGGGTGAAATCTGAAAAAACTGAAAATGAATAAATAGAATTAGAAATATTACTGAATTTTTAACTGTGAGGATGTGAGGAAGAAAATAATACGATAATATTATATACTGTATTTGTGGACATATGCAAATCTGAAAGTTCATTTGATCAAAAAAGGCTGCTAACAAATCTCCAGCATTAAAGTATATGAATGTAAAAAAGTAAATGAATTATGGGTGGAAGTTGGCTCAATTTGATTAGAAGCTGACCTACTAGAAAATGAGGCACCAGCAATAAAATAAACAATGTAGCATAATTATAGTCGTGACCTCTAGTGATTAACGAATTACTGCTTGAGATCTTAGTAGATTTATTGTACATTCTTGTAGCAATCATTTATCTCCTTCCCCAGAAACATCAAGCATTCAGAGGCTCGGAGAGAACTAGAGATGGAAAATACCATTTAGATCCTCTAGCCCATAGATCCCACTGCCATGCAGCCGTGTTCAGTACTTTGTCCAGTTGTGCTGTGGATTGTCACTTGTGTCACTTTCACGCAAAGATTGTTCTGCAGCCTAACTGATCTTCCCTTTATTAACATTTTTGCTTCTATTCAGTTTCTATTTTTATTTGCTCAATTTCATCCCATTAATACTTTTTATACCTTCTTGTACCACTCAAATTGAATATTCTCCCTCCTTTAAATACCTCGACTTGATCAGTCACTTCCTCTTTGTCATTGTTTTCCTAAGTTCTATAGCTGAGTAGGGTTTGATTCTGCTGCCCTGGTTCATGCAGAGATAGAGTGGGTGAGGTATTATCTTATATTGGACCAACTTCTCTTGGTGAGAGAGATGAGCTTTTGAGTTTACACAGAGCTCTTCTGCAGGTCTCACTGTGAGTTAATTTCCCAAACCTGAAGAAGTTGGTCCAATAAAAAATATTACCTCACCCACTTTGTCTCTCTAATATCCTGGAACTGACATGGCTACAACAACACTTGTTCATGTAAGGAGTTATACTTTAGTCAGTATGACTGCTTTTCTGATTTTGGTGCAAATATGGATGATTTGCAGTTTTGCTCACAAACCATGCAAAATCCATGCAGTTACTTCTGCATAATAAAATGAAACTTGACTGTTTTGCCTGGGATTCACTGTGAAATTATGGGTTCACTGGAATCCCAAACTCAGAGAAACTCTTGTGTGCCATAGTAACAGTGGAAGCAATTTATAGCCTAAAAGAGGCTAGTTTCAGAAAACCTCCTACCACACATATGGGCCCCACATGGAATCTAGAGAAGGCTGTTAACAACTGCAGTGACAGGGAGGAAAATAGAAACAGCTACTGTATCTAATACCTAACTGAGATCACACTTGTAGCCAATAAATGACTCATAGATACATGAAGGTGATACTTCTGCTTGTCTATTGAGCTCTCATTTTCTTTTTTCAGATCAGAAGTTTAAACAATTTTCAGAAATCTGCCATTAATGATATATGGCTTTTAAAAAGTCATTTAAAAATCACTGTTAAAGAGTAGTCAGAAGAAAAAATCAACAGAGTGACCAATTATCAGCTATACCGATAAATCAGCTGAAATAAAATCATTATATGTGTGTATGTATTCTATAAATAAGCACATGATGATGATATATATAATGCACACACAACACATACAAGAAACCAACTGATAGAACTGAGATGCAAACAGCCAAACTGATATAAGTAACAACCACATAACCATCTGATAAAATAATTGTTAATTTTAAGGATGAATTAGATATACAAAAGGATTAGCACTCAAATGTGGTAATTCCAGGGACTCTGAAGAGATTATGAACATTGTAACTACAGGAAATATAGTTAAGAAAAGTAGAAAAAGAAAAAGTTAATGGTCGATCTTAATGGCTCAGATAGTAGAGCTGACTATTAATATACTGAGAAACAGTATAGAGTAATCAGGATAAAACAAGAATGAGAAATACATGTAAGAACACTGGCCTATAAACGACCAGACAAGTAATATAAAATAAATGCACTGAAGTTTCATGAAAGTGATTATTAACTACTTTGAAACATTCTCTCACAAGAGAATTTAACATTCATTGTAAATTGAAGATTTCCAGACATCTCATACTTAAAGGGATAATAAATGATAAGGGGCCTTGCTTAGTATGAAGAAGTGATGTATTTAAAACACCAGATTAGGTGTCAGGAGACCTGGGTTCTATCCCCAACTCTGCCACAGACTTCCAGTGTAACCCTAGGGGGAGTCATTTGATTTGTGCCTCAGTACCCCGTCTGCCTAGTCTTTTCATTGCCTCTTTTTGGGACAACTTGCACCCCTGAGGGTTCAGAGAGGCAGTGGTCCCTGGACCTTGGATGTGGAAGGCAAATCACATTAGAGCCAGAAGCCAAATAAAATGTAAAAGACTCTGCTTGGAATTAAATATTTTACCCACATGAATAAAACATTGAACATCTATATGGGGAAGCATCCTGATCTTCTGACAGATCAAGTAATTTTTCAGCTAATCTCATGGCTGGTCCTCCAGTGCTCAGGGCTATCTCCTGTCCTAAGGAATGCAGAAGGTAATATCAAGCATGATAATAGTATGATTTTTAAAGGAATTGCTACTTTTTATGCAAACACATCCCTCTGAGGGCCTCAGTCTCATTTTCAAATGCAGTCCTCCTTAGATAAACTACCTAGGCCAAACTTTCAAAAACTCATTCAGAAGATTTAATTGAACCTCTCTCTCTTGTGAGAAGGTTCTACGCGTACATAAATACTTCTGTAAAAAAAGTCCCCTGGTCTGGATAGGTCCCCCTCTGATTGCTACAAAAATTAGGCCCCTTACTATCTGCATGACAGGATGCACTACTTAACCATATTTTCCCTTCTTTTAATTTATTTGAAACTGGGACACTAGCACATAACTCTGTGGTTCTGAAGAAAAATAAAGACCTGTTTGCCTGATCTTCAGAGCAAGGTCTATATTATCAAGTGTCTAATTTCCCCCCCTCTCATAGTAGGCAAGATATACAACTCTGTTGTGACAAATGTAAAGGAGATCCTTTCTTGGAGCTGCTTGATACAGACATACCCTGTAGTTCTTGCTGACCCTCTGGCTCCCAAACTAAGAACTTATGCTGCCATATACCAAAGTACAGAGTCTCCCTAAGTCCTGACCTAAACCCGGCAATCATGGAAGGGACTGCCAACTAGACGAAGGGTTCCCAAACTGTGGTATGCGTACCCTAGGGATATGTGAGAAAGGGGACGCGGGAGAAATTATGTAATGATGGATTTTATTTATTAATGATTTTATTTATTGCATTTTCATAATAGCCTACTCAGATGAAGCTTTAAAAATTGGTGGGAATTTGTTATATTAAATACAGTAGTTAATTTACTTCAAGATGTACTAATGAAAATGCAGATACACAGAGTCACTGAGGTACAGAGCCCTCACCTCCAATCACTGTACAACGTGGTTTCAGTTGCCCAGCAACTGTTCAGAACTTAGTCAGGGTTGGGTTTTTTTTGGTTGTATATGCCACACTATAATTATATCTATACATAACAATGAAATATGGACAGATGGCTAAAGACAGGTAGTGTTAAGAAGAACACACACAGTATCAGTGATAACAAGGGTAGGGGTAGATCTGGAAGGGGGTACGTGGGCAGCTGGTAGATCTAGAAGGGAGTTCTCAATAAGAAAAGTTTGGGAACCTCTGAACTAGACTATAGGTCCTAATAGCAAAATGTATCTCTCTCTTCGGAGATTTAGAGTTCCAGTTCAGGCCTATGTCTATTTAATATTAACATGATGGACTTTCCAAAGCTGTCAATAAGGCACCCTACCATTATATATCATAATATTAGAGTAGATGTGCACAGAGAGTCAAAGAAACAAGCTGGTGAATAGTAACTCTTTTAAATCATCCTGCTTCTATATTAAATAGATTGCATTCTTTTGAGATGATTGTAAAAATCAACAGAAATTGGCATATAATAGTTCTGATTTTATCTTTAAGAAAAAGAATCAATAACTTTTCAGAGGACTTAGCAGAGATTACCTTCTCTTTGCTCCCCCACCATTCATTGCATTCGGAAGGGAATTAATGCTTTTCTTAAAGGCTTATTCCCTACAGAAATGAATTTAGAAAAATCATCTGCCCTGGCAAAACACCTCGAATTTCTCTAAAACAAGCCTTGTATTTTTTCTGACTAATGAGCTGATCCTTGAACTTAGGTGACCTCCTCAAGTGCTTCAGCTTGAAGGGTAGTTGTCACCACTCCGAAATTTCAGTGTGAGCTTTCCAGCTATGCACACAAGGACATTTTTATGAATGTGCATAGCACCACAGATGAATGATGAATTGTCCCATATGAGCTTTATTATAATCTTTAACTTGCTGAATGTGACTTGTAACTATAGTTGAAGAGGGATGAGGTTTTTGATAGAGACAACAGGGGAAAAGAGAAGAAAAGAAAAAAAAGGTGGCTGATATATAACATGCCACAATGTTATCTCCTGCTCTAAGCAGTGTAGAAGATTGCAGTATCTCAGATACCTGTGTGGTGACTGATAGTAGAAGCTGACCTTTCAATGGGGACTACTGGGCATTTATTTGACTGGCCACTCACATTTTTTCACATTCAAATCTCTGAATAACATCTACATGGAATTTTAGCCATCTTTTCAATAAGTGATCGCTTGTAAGCTGAGAGGTTTCAGTCCAAACGGAAATTTGTTCAGCAAGTTAAAGTCCTAGAAAATGAGTTTATAATGAAAGTGCACAGCTGTAATTATAACATCACGATGCTGGGCTTTGAACTCCATGGGACACAGAACACAGTAAATGGCTAAATAAAAAACTGTTCTTTTGCTCTCCTTACCTATATTGGTTCACATTTTGCTGCATTCACTGTGAAGCTGGGAGTGGAACTGTGTGAATCTGTCATAATGAAAGTCAGAGATTTGCCTCCTTTTCGGCTTTGCAACCAGATCCAAACTGGGCCCAGTTGCACCAAAACCTCTTCTGAAAAGTTCATCTGAAACTGGGTATCTCCTGGGCTATGGAATGCCCTTTCCTTCCACAAGAGACTTTGGGCACCTCTTTCTCTTTGCTGTCTTTCAGCCAAGAGGCTCAGTCACCTGTAATGTCATCCTCTTCTGAAAAGCTTCTCTTGGCCAGCTCCCCTTTTCTGGACTCTGAAGGGATGATCAGTAGGCCTGCAACCCCTCTTAAATTACCTCTTATCTTCTGGTTAGCTGGGAAGTATGACCATTGGCCCCTCGCCCAGCCATCATTTAGAAGCAGCAGGACTATGAGATGCCGGTCTGTTCCAGCGGACTCTCAGCTGCTTATGCTTGGGGTGCAGACTCCCCATATTGCCCCATAGGACTATGGAGCTCCGGTTCTCTGTTTCAGATCACTGGCTTGGGAGATTATTATATCCTTTTTGTTTAAATCGTAAGAGCTCACTGTGCCTTTCAGATCTGCCAGATCCAAGCTGATCTCTAAAAGTCACATGTGGAGGCTTTGGGAACATCTACGCAGCAAAGAAAAACCCACCACTGGCCTGTGCCAGCCAACTTGGGCTTGCAGGGCTTGGGCTGCAGGGATGTTTCATTGCTGTCTAGTTTTCTGGGCTCAGCTGGAGCCTGGCCTTTAGGAGCCTGCTGTGGATTTGTCTTTGCGGTGCAGACGTACCCTTTGAGACCCTGTCATTCATTGCAGCCACTGGAGAACCAAGAGCTTCCTTCATCCTCAGCAGCTACTCAGTGCCACCAAGCCAGGACCCTATTAGCAATTGCCAATCTGAGCTCCTCAGAGAACAGGAGAGGCAGATATAACCTGTGATGTCACCTCCTGTCCGCATGTCCAGTCGCCTCTTCCCTTTATTACCCGGCCCCCTTTCTCAGCTGCCTCATCTTTCCCCCACTTTCCCTCCACCTGCTGTGTTCTGTTTATGTGGTATAAGCCCTCTCTCAACTAGCAATATCAGTCCGCCTGTCTCTCCTCTCTTGGTCAGGACCGGGTATCTTGCTGGCCAAAGTTTCTCTTCCCTCTTCTATAACTTTCTCCTCTCCATAACCTTCTCCCCTCCAGGCCTCCATTCACTCAAGGTGCCGTCTCGCTTTCTGCCCCAGTCTTCTATAACTCCTCACCATCTGCTCTAACAGGGTTTCTTTTCCCATATATTTCAGCTCCTGGCTTCCCTCTCTTTGTACGCTTATAAACAGATGCTTTCCTTTTCTTTCCTCCCGCCCCCTAAATTGCCCAGGTAGTGGCAGTCTTAAGTCTATGCTCCCTGTGCAGTTGCATAGAACACAGCACATCCTGGAGCCTCTTGCCCCCCCCCACCAAAAGGTGATTGCTCGGGTAACAGCGCTACTGATGGGCCATCTACTCTCTCAGAGCTCAGGAACCACTTGCCCCTGCTTAGCCTCCCCCTTCCCTGTCCATTGGCAGTTGGAGGCTGCTGCACACTCCCAGGGCAAGACTCTTCCAAAGATCATTGTTTGTCTTGTCATGCTAGTCACTTGCCGACTGGCTCATATACACCACAGCATCCCTTGTGGTTGCTTGGCATGGTGGGCATGGGGTAGTGATATGCGTATTTGGAATCAGGGAACAGGCCAGACATAGGTAGGGGTGGAGGAAGATTGCAACCTGCATGTAATAGAGTGCTTCACTCAAAGCCCTATAAATCCTAGGGCTAGACAAGGCCATAAACATTGCTTTTTCCTCTACGTAGGTTACTCTCTGCCATGCATGTATTGTGTATCTATCTACTTATATGGCTCCCTTCACTGTAACATTTGAACACCTCACAAATACGAATGCATTTATCCTCACAGCACCCCGGTGAGGTAGATCAATATTATTATCCACATTGTGCAGATGGCAAATGGAGGCCAACGAGGGTTGTGGGACTTGCACAAGGTCATCAAGACATTTGTGGCAGAGACAAGAATTGAGCCCATGTCTCCTGAATTTCACAAGACTATCCTTTCTCTCTCTATTTGCTAGCTCTCTGGCTCCCAAACATCTCTTGCTTCCAGCCTTTCCTTTACAGGTCTGCTTGTTCTCACAGGCCAAAAGCATACATTTGAGAAGCTCTCCATATACCTCTGCTGTTGGTTCCTCACTACCCTTTCCTCTTCTCCCATGTGTCAACTTACTTTCAACATGAGAACAGCCATTAGAGATGGAAGGATTAAATGGAACATGAAATTCCAACTATTTGGCTCCATATGGAGATTGTGAACCTACTGTAAAAAAGTGGCGTATGTCTGGAAAGTGCTGCTCCCTTTATCTCATTTGAATTTGTATCCATTTGTATGGATCATCTACAACAGTTTAGTCAAAATATTCAATTCAGTGCAGAGTACAGACACTTGACAGTCAGGTAAGATTAAACGGGAAAGATCTACACGTTCACAACAAAGAGATAAAAGTCTCCTGGGTGCTATTCCCGTGCTCAGTGATGCCCTTTCGCATGCTCCCTCACAAGACTGGGTACAATCCAGTCACCTTCCTTTGTGAAGCAGAAGAAGAATTCTGGCAAACACTTGTACATTTGTTATGTAAGAGAGACGGGACGGCAAGAGAACAAGGTGAACTCTAATCTGAGCAAGACACTATCTAGCTCTGCTCCAGCTGTCCCAGCATTGGGCCATATTGGTCCTGGCATTCACATGGATGCGCAGGAGGGGTGGAGCTGAAAGGGCCTTCCTCCCATCCCTATACTCTGAGCTCCTTGCCCAAGGTGTCAGGGAGAATTGCAGACCCTGCTCTTGCTGGAGTGCAGAGACTACTTCCTGCGTGTGCAGTCTACCCACTCTCCTGACATGGCAGGGAGCACAGAGAGGGTTTGCGACTCTCTAGCCCCAGTCCTTCTCCTATCTCTGTCTGGGGTGGTGCAGCTTTGTACCACACTCTAATCAGGGCTGTCAAGCCCATTGCAGTTTAAGAATATCACAAACTGCATTTAATAAATAAAATATAAGTAATCAATTCCATCACCCAGCCCTTCAAGTTCAGGGGGACCAAACATGACCAAAAATGGGCCTAGAAGCTGCCCCGTCTGATTCTGAAAGCAATCGTGGCATTTATTTTAAAGGGCTGAAAAGCATTTCAATTTCCAAGCCAAGATGATCATAATGATTTTATGTAATATTTTTCTGCAAAGGTTACAGGGATTCTCATTTGCCCTTCAGTGATCTTAGTTGCCAGAACAACAAATCTACTTTTTATGCTGTTTTCAGGGCTTGTTCAACTGATGGTAATCAATGGGGTGAAATTATGTTCTTCCCTGTTTTGGGTTGTTGGTTTTTTTTGTTTTTTTTTTTTAACAGTTCATACAATTTCTTGACTTGTAGCAGGGTTGCTCTTCCAGAAACTGAGGCAATTTGCCAAAGACTAATGATCCAGTTTTATGATCTAGTTTCCTTAGCCAGATCTTGAGCTTTAAAGGAACTAATAATTTATTACATCACTAATCTCTAAAATGCTTACAAAGCCTCCCATCTAACCGCGTGAGAACTTTAATCATGATATTCTTTTGTTCATGTTTCTGTTCCATTTTGTTTAGAATCGATACATTAATGTAAGTACTGAATAACTACCAGATTATATGACCCAGATAATTTTGCACAGCTTGCTACCACAAGGATTTATAAACAGAACTACATAATGGAGAGGCAGATAGGAAACGGCAGGTTTTATTAGCGGAGAATGCTGGGGATGTGAAATTATCTTCCTCTTGTATCATATATCATTGGCCCTGATGTTCAATCAAAATGTTTTAAAATGCAGATGGGGCCTAACATTCAGGTGTTTTTCTGCTGCTCAAAGCAGACTCAGATACTACAGCCTAAATTTTCAAAAGTGACTTGTGATTTTGGGTGCCTCAATTTTTAGGTCCCAAGGTAGAACATGGTTTATTGAGACAGTGGAAAGGAGCCCCGTATTCAGGCAGGTGCCCAGTCTGCATAGACCTCCTACACCATTTTTTATGACGTGCCTTTCTCTGTCCACACACCCCACCTCCAAGCATCAGCAACCAAAGTTTTGATTGGGGCTTACCAGAGAACCTCTCAACACCTTATAAGGTGCTGAATATAATAATATCACATTGCATTTAAATGGCATCTCATTTGAGGATCTTAAAATGAGCAAAGGAAATTTAGTCTCATGGCAGGTATGTTATTTTACAGGTGAGGAAACAGGGGCATAGAGATTTTGAGTGATTTGGCCAATGATACACAAAGTCAGTGGGAGCTGCAGGTGCTCAGCAGCTGTGAAAATCAGCCCCCTTTTAGTTGGGTGTCTAAAGTTGGCTGCAGAAGTCTAACTTTAAACCCTCCAAGTTTTAAATATTTTCATAGAATCATAGAAGATATGGGTTGGAAGGGACCTCAGGTGGTCATCTAGTCCAATCCCCTGCTCAAAGCAGGACCGACCCCAACTAAATTATCCCAGCCAGGGCTTTCTCAAGTCGCACCTTAAAAACCTCTAAGGATGCAGATTCTACCACCTCCCTGGGTAACCCATTCCAGTGCTTCACCACCCGCTTAGTGAAAAAGATTTCCCTAATATCCAATCTAGACCTCCCCCACTGCAACTTGAGACCATTGCTCCTAGTTCTGCTATCTATTACCACTGAGAACAGCCTAGCTCCATCCTCCCGGGAACCCCCTTTCAGGTAGTTAAAGGCTACTATCAAATCCTCCCTCATTCTTCTCTTCTGCAGACTAAAAAAGCCTAGCTCCTTCAGCCTCTACTCATAAGTCATGTGCTCCAGCCCCATAATCGTTTTTGTTGCCTTCCGTTGGACTCTTTCCAATTTGTCCACATTCTTTCTGTAGTGGGGGGGGGAAGGGAGGGGGGGGGGCTCAAGGTTGTTTCCCTAAATGCAGTGCTGTGAAACCCACCAAACAACTTTTCCCACAGAAAAAAAATCCTTTTAACAAAACTGTCTTTGTTGGGGTTTGTGATCCATGCCTGTCTAAATTGTTGTAAAAATTAACATAGGAATCACCAGATTGGAATGGGGACCAATGTTGTTTACAACAATGACTCACACTAAGTGCTTCAGGGGAGGAGGACGGAGCTTCCTAACTAAGTACCCATCCACCAACTTGATCATTGGGCAGCAGCTATGAAATCTAGTAATAGAGGAAGCCCACCAGCACTTCTGCTTCTCTATTAAGCAGCGCCAAGAAATATATTTCCCTGGGAAACATCTAAATATCTACTGCATCCACTTGTATGCACAGGTATCTTCCCTCCTCTCACCTCATGCGCACACATCCCATGCACGTACACCCACATGCAATTCTTGTTCCCTAAATGCAAGCAGTCCAGGATGGTAGCAGTGCGCGAGACACCACCAGAGCTGAGAACTTGCTGTGGAGACTAGGGTCTGTCTACACTGCAATTAGACACCCGCAGCTGGCCTATGCCAGCTGACTCAGGCTCATGGGGCTCATTGCAGTGTAGACATTCCAGCTCTTGCTACCAGCTGAGCTCTGGAGCCCTCCCACCTAGAAGGGTGCAGAGTATTTTGACCTGGCAAGCAGAAACCTGCAGCAGCCAGTCCCAGAGCCTGGATCTACAGACTCGCTGCTAACAATTGCTGTGTAGACATTCGGCCTCAGGCTCTGAAGCCCAGGAATGTGGGTGGGAAATGACTCCACAGCTATTTTTAGCACCGAACCGCAAGCCTGAGCCTGTAGAAGACCTGAACTCTGTGGCTGCGTCTCTACTTCACACCTTGTGCCGCGGCATGTAAGATACGGGTAGCTACATGCCACAGTGAAAAGCTGTGGGGTGTAGCTACACGTCAGTCAGAGGCTCTGAGAGGGTGGAGGCAGCATGGAAAGACTCCAGCAGCAGGATGCTACGCTGCTAAAAATAGCATGGTGGATGGTGGAGGAGGCACTGCTTGGATTTATAGAGAGCTGTGTAGGGTATGTACCACAGGGTTCAGGTGTATCTTGACTCTACTTGGCTAAGCAGCGCCTCTGGGTATGTACACACTGACGGTGGCAAATTCGCCCCCGTCAGTTTGATCTATCCGGATTGATTGAGCGGTTAGTGAAGACCTGCTCAATCGATCTGGAAGTTGATTCAATTAAACCACCTCCTCAAAAGGTGTAGTGCTGCGTCGACGGGAACGCATTTCAACTAAAATGCAAGGTTATTTTCCTCACCAAAAAAAAGGTAGTTTGCTGTGTGTTCTCTTAAAATCTGTCCTGTTGATACTTATTTAATAAATCCATGGTTGCTGTGGTAGAGGGCTAATTTACTCCTAGGTGGCCTAAAAATTACTCAAAGTTTAAGCAATTGCGAACTGTGATGTAAATAATTCCATGGGTTGAAGCCCATTAACATTCCTAACAATCCATGCCTACAAAGAACATAAACACAAGTGGAAAACGGCAAGGCATCACATCAGGTGCAAAATGTTCTACCACTGATTAAAGTCAGACAACAAGATAGATTAAAAAAACCTACTGTAAAAATTTTTTACAAATAGCAAAAAAGAGTCCACAAAAAGACTTGAGAATTCCTAGGTAGAACAACTTAAACGATTTTGCTAAAACCAAAATGTTTCCAGATATGAGACCTAGAAATGTTGTATGCATGGAAAATCAGTCTGTGAACTATAGGCTCAAGTTCAAACCTGGTATAAATGAGTATGACTTCACTGACATCAGAGGAGTGGGACTTTCTTGCATGAGGGATGAATTTGGTCTATTATATATTATGTATTCAGACCTCATATCCATTTTTGTGGCTCTGCTGAGCTCAGTTGAGCCAAACTGATTTATACCAGCTGGTCTTAAAAGTGACTAATAGTTTGGGGATCCTCAGTTTTTGGATGCTTAGCTTTAAACACCTGACGGGGGCTTGCGGATGAGAGGGCATGCCTTCCTGTCCGCAGGATCAAGTACAGCCTGTCACAGTTCAGGACAGCTGCACCTGTATTTCCCCTCAGCGTTCAACAAGGGCACCCACTCTTAGCTTCCAGCTCCCCAGCCGTTGCCTTGCTGGGTGGAGACCTGCATCTCGCTGCTTTCTGAGCATGATATGTCCAGACTGAACAGTCCTCTGCCTTCACTGTATATTTCCAACCAAACACAGTCCGCCTAAACACACTGGCTTGCTTTCTCCTCCGAGACTGGTAATGGGTGTAATGGCTGTTTCTATGCAGCTCTTTCACAGCTCTTTCCATGCAAGCCTGTTTTTTTCTTAAGGTACAAAGCATTACAGACAAGCATATTAAAAACAATAAAAGAACCTGAACACATAAGCTTACATAAGTGTTCATCCCAACTCTAATATGGGCTTTGGCAGGAAAAGTCTTTCACAACCTTGCTGGTCTTGTTTTGGACTGGAGGGTCTGTCTGCTGGATCAGGAAGAAGGTCTTGAGTTAGCTTAAATTGAGGTTATTTAGCCAAAAAGTCTTTTCTTTGTTGGTGTCTGGAGAATCCAGTTAGAATTAGTATATGCGTATCTCGGGGGCGGGAGGGGGAAGGAAATGGCTTCAAAGGCTGAGCATAAAGAAGTTCATTTGCATCCCCCCCACTCCCACTAGAGAAGATACATGCAATGCCACAAACACATACGCAGCCGCATTTTTAATACAATGTACCCCACAGGTATTAAGCCTAATTCAGCATGGTTTAACTTAATTCTGTGAAGTTTATCTTAATTCCAGAGGGTTTATTCGGGACATTACAAGATATTGGCAGCCTGTCACACAGCCCATTTGGTTGTTGTGTTGGCTGCCTGAGAGTTTGGTGTAAGGTGAAAATTGCTGGTCTCATTGCCAAACTGATTTGGGGAATGACACTTAGTCGTAGTTGAATGCGTCAGGTGCACAAAAAGTACTAGAGCTTTCAACATTTGTAATGTACCAGGAAGATTTGTGAGATTAAGTAGGTAAAACTTTTGAAAAGTTGGTTAGTAAATACATCACTATCAGCTGGTAAATTGAACTGGTATAGGGAAAAAGCTGGAATATCTGTAAAGGGGAAGTTTTACAGATGTGATTGTAATGGAAGGGTCAGATAAGTACGGTCCTGTGCCCCTTCCTTGGGTGAATAAGGACTGGGTTCTCTGTTTGACCAACCATGTGTAAATAGAAGAGGATTTATGATCCAAAGATCCACATGGCTTATAAAAATCAGACTAATACTAATTTTCAAGATACAGTCAGCTTGTGCATTCATTTTGGACTCCTAATTTTTCTATTTTATTCTATTTTATTAATGCCCCAGTTTTGTAAAGGTCAAACAGAGCTTTAAAAAAACAAAAACAGCCCTCAGGATACAGCAGGGTTTATTTGTTGAAGTTCATGGGTCAGATGTCTGGTTGCTTCTGACCTCTTTACATCACCTGAGGGGCTAGGCTAGAAAACAGCTTGCTCTGGACAGATGAGAATTCCCATGTCATGGGGGAGCTCTGAACTTGACCATGGCAAATATAGCTGATGCCTCACACTGGGGGTCTGACCAAAGCTCAACGTACGCTGGTTTTACTTAGCTGGCATATGGTCCCTTATGGGCCATAGTCAGATAATGGAAGTTAGAGCAGCCCCTAAGTCAATGCTTGGGGCAGAACATATCTGCCCTGGAAGGGTTGTAAGCAGCTCCCTGGCAATGCCCTCTGTACAGCTGAGTGTCTGGGTCAATGTGTAAAGCAGAACTCTGTTTAACTTTATCTCCCATAAGTAATACAGTCAAGATAAATTCGTGTCTCCTCAGCTAATATTTTGGGAAAAGTCATGCTATTGTTTGAAATTTAAATTCTACAGTTCTGTCACTGTGGCATTGCATACAGAGGTAGCTACAGTAGATAGTGTAAGGCACCACAGCAGCTCATTTACAAACACTGGGCACCACACAGAGCATTGCAGTCTAATGTGTAAATAGATATTTCTGTACATCTTTCACCACTGTTTGGTACCCGCTGCACCAGAGGTGCTCTCCTCCCAACAATTACTCTCTGCATTTCCACTGTTGTCAACTCCTGGATGGAGTAGGAAATCCTTAGCAAGTTACTTATGGCGGTATGTTAATTCTGATATATTTGTTTTCTTTTTACTATTGTTTGGTTTGAAATTTATTCTGCAGTAGAACATAGTCCAGGAGTATTACAGAGAGAGAGAGAGAGAGATTTATGGTATCGATTCTGCCAGTTTGCCTTCACTGCGGCAGAAGAGTGTTTCCTTGATGGCAGGTCCCTATGTCCCAAAGAAAAGAGTACACCATACTGGCAGGTGTGAAGCAATCTGTCAGCATAAGCAAAAGTGCTATCCTGTGGCTGACTTTCCCCACATTAAAGTAAGCATGGAGAATAATCTTAGGTCTGCTGTAAACAATGGGCTAAATTCTGCTTTCAGTTAGACACATGGAGCCCCACAGCTTTCAGCAAGGTTGCAGGCGTGTAACAGAAGACGAAATGTATGGAGTGTAAATGCACTAGGATGACTTTGACTCATTGTATTTAACTGAAGCACTATACTAATCCATAAAGGGTTGAGCATCTCAACGTACTGGAAACGAAGCAGCAAAACAGCTTCTTGTCCTCAACTCCCTGTGGTGAACCTTTCATTAAGCAAATAAGTTGACACTTGCAGCTCTGTGTATACATTTGGCAAAACAAGTATTCCTATTGCCAAATTTCTTATCCTGTGGCTGTGGAGTGTGCTACGCCAACCACCAGAATGAGTTTTTACAATATCACTAAGAACCGTGTTGCCAACTCTTGAGATTTTATTATAAGTCTTGTGATTGTTGGTGTATTTCTGAAAACCCCAGATGCTGGAATGGAGAAATTGCATGGAAATTTGAAAAAAGTAAGTTTCTAACCTTCCTGATACTCAAGAAAACTTGCAAACATGAAGCAAGTGAAACCGAAAGGCTCTGAAACCAGAGGGCAAATAAAAATGACCAACATTTATATTAAACCCTGCCCCCCCCCCCCCCATTTTTATAAGACAATCTCATGATTTTTGAGCCTGACTCATGATTTTTGAATGCTTGACGTGGCCAGTCTGTAAGAACCTGACAAAGACCATGTTTGGTTTTGGTCTTAGATTCTGACACTGGACACCGGACACAAAGTGTATTAGAGCATGTAACTAGAATCAGCACCTCAAGGAACTAGTGACTGGGCGCTTGGTGTGGACAGTGGAGAATATTAATTGCCTAGATGTGTCTTTCCACATAGTTCACTGAGAGTTAACGACATGATTCCCATTCACAAGTCATGTGGCTGACGTCCTGAACACTGGGTTGAAAATGTAGTTACAGCCTAATCATGTGCTGATTACAGGACAGATTGTGGCCCATCCTGCATGCTGGCATAAGGCAATAGAGGGGACATAATTCACACATGCCCAACTTACTTTCCTGCCCTTGTGCACCAGACTCCCACTACCAGTGAATGGCTGGGTGGGAGGGAAGCAGGCTCTTGTGGGTGGGTGCAGTTTTGACTCCGCCCCCCCACGCTTCCCCCAAAGACACATCTAGCAGGATAGCTGCACCAGTGTGTTGGGGAGAGTACACCATGACAGGTATATATCCTGAACGGTTTACTCTCTCTCTGGAGCAATGGGGAAGGAGATTGAGATTTCCAAAATCACAGTCTTCCTCCTCAGCTGCTCCAAAGTCAGTGCAGCAATGTGCCATCCCTTACTATGTACTAGATTGCAAACTAACAACCCAGCACTACATGATTTTATTGGGCAAAGCTGCTTTATGAACTGATAAAGTATCTTACCAGCGTCATATGTTTTCACTAGCGGGATGGTATCAGGTCACCTGCACTTAGACATCAAGGTAAAAGGCATCTTAGAAATATCAAAGGTGGATTGTATAATACAGTGACATAAGTGGAGCCTCTTCAATGGTAAAATGGTCAAAATATTTTGAAAATCCCAGCCATAATCTATATCTATATATAATATAATTATGTTTATTGTATACAGTACAATTGTGAGTTGTGTATATACAAGACAGACAGTGAGGCTTAGTCTGCAAAGAACTGGACAGGGATTCAGAATACTTGGGTTCTAGTCCCAGCTCTGCTAGCCTGCTGGGTCACACTGCCTGTCTGTGCCTCAGTTTCCCATATGTAAAATGGGGATAATGTCACTGACCTCCTTTGTAAAGCACTTTGAGATCTACTGATGAAAAAGCATTATATTAGAGCTAAGTGTTATTAATTATTATTATATATATAAGGGAAAGAAGACAGGATAAAAGTGTCCTGAAATGGATAATGAAACAGATATTGTATGAAATACAGGAGGGAGGAAATTAAAGCCAAATATAAAATTAAGAAAGAAAAAAAAAAGATGCTTAGTTGGGAAAAAAGACAATGGGAAAAAAATAAAAAATAAAATAAATAAATTAAAAAAGGTAGAAATTGCTTAACAGGAAATAGGTGGCCAAAAATGCCTATAAGGAAAGGAGAATCTGTTAGCAACCCTGCCTGTATGATATTGAATTATAAATATATTTTTAAAATGTTTGACAATTATGGCTTTCTAGAGAAAAATGGACACAGCTTTAGAGCTGTTGAGACATGTAGGACTGTTTCTTACTGAGAGCTGACAGTGGGTTCTGCACTGCTCAGTAATTACATATGAGACACTGCTCCTGTTCCCGCCCCAGGAGCTTACAAGCTGAACAAACAGTGTAGTAGGCTTATTTATATACTTGGGCATCGTACAGGCTTTCAGCATGAGTGATGTCTAAGAGAGGTTATTGGGGAAGGGATTGAAGAAAGGGAAACAAGATGACTGGTACACGAGAAGAGGGCGATGCAAATGTATCAAAAGAAATTTGGGGGAAGGTAGAAAGGGGAAGGTAAGAATGGATGGAGCAAAGGGAGCCAGTGGGAGGCAGATGATAATGAGAGAGGGCAGCAAGAGGAGTTTGATCAGTGTGGAAACCAAAGGGTTTTGAATAAGAGAGCCATGTTGACAGAACCGAGGCAGAGGATGGGGCTATGAGAATTCTGGGGGAAAGTATTTTGTTATGCAAAATGGTCTTTGTTCCATTTTAGCATTTTCTAGCAAATATCAGTTTCCTTTTGTAGAACCCAAAGTCTGGAGTAGTGTTCTTCAGCTCTCCCTATTTGGCCTACCATACTTTTCTTACAAAGTGTAGTTCGTCTGGTAAATGATCGATGGGTTAATAAAAGGAGTGAAGCTATTGATTTGAAGATGAAAACCACTAGACTGTTGGCACTTTGTTTTTACAGAATGGAGCCTCAGTTTCAGGTGAGGGTGTACAGAAGGAAGGGATGGACTTAATACTAATACTAGCTGGGTAATGGTACCGCACCTTTTCAGGTCCCTTATCTTAATTGGGATATCTACCGAATGTCATTGCTTTGACATTTGTGGGCTTCAGCTTTTGAATATGGTGAAAAGTGATTTTTCTGAAGCACATGCTTCAGGTAAAAGAGTTTGGCGAATTAACTCTTCTAGATTATTTGCAAACTAGGCCTTTATCCTGAAATCTACACCTAGGGAAAAAGACATTTTTCAGCTGATTGAAACATTGGAAGCCAAAAAGCTTTCAAAGCATTTTGCATGATTCCAAACTGGATTTAATTCAGATGTCTCCATAGTTTCTCTTGTCTCTAATCATATTACCCAAACCACAAAGAAGAAAGCCACAAGATTGAACAGCATTCACTTGACCTTGACCCAGGCATACAATGCTATTTATAAGCATTGATCAATGCACGTGAAAGGATTGCACTGAACAATTTTCAGCCTGTGCACTCATTATAGTAAGTAAGGGTCAGAAGTGCAGATTATGCTTCTGAAGGCAAGGAATTGCAAGGTGGATTCTTTTTTCTGCTTAAAGAGACTGGTTCAAATATGATTAATAGATTTCATTTTGGATAGCCACTGGAATTTAGATGAATTGCATACAGTACTTCCTGTGGCTGTAGCCTATACCAGGAACACAAACAGGAGAGAGGGTGGGCAGCACTAAGATGAGAACAGAATGGGCCAGGTTCTGGCCTCTGCTTCAACAGTTTAATTGAAGCAATTTAAAACTGGCTACCTGAGGAGGGGAATCCACTTCCCTGTGTAGGGGAATCCCCAACTGGCATAGGGCCAGCACGGCATCTCTTATACCACTGCTCTCCCTGTACTGAGAATAGAAGAAATTGCTGGGCATGGCCTGCAAAGCATCTATGTCTGTCTGATTCTTGCCTGGAGCAGAAAACTTGGTCCATTGTCTTCTTCATTCATAGCAAAACCAACCTAGTTCCAGATATATTGATGACCTTCATCCAGTATCTATTTGTTTCCCATTTCTCATGTCCAGATCTTCCTTCTCCATCCCCTTTCAGGCCTTGGAGTTAGTACAGGACTTCTGTCACAAAGACCTGTGAGCTACAAGAAGGCTGGAATGATAGGAGGCCTGGAAGTATAGCCCTCATGTTCATCGGTAATTATTGTTTTTGGGGACTGGCTGGGAGATCACGACTCAAACAAAAGTGAAAATTTGACCATTGAGATAAGAACATCTTTCACAGATCAGGGACTGTCTGTTCAGACCCAACATACTCCACTTCCTTGAAGACCACACTCATTCTACAATATATATAATATATATATATATATATATACACATATAATCTGACACTGAATCCTAAATAAAATAATCACACATCTCTGATGACAACACTAACAGAAGAAACAATGTGTCCTGTATAAGATTTTTTGCACCATGTGATAAAATGGCAGAATGAAGTTTCCTGCAATCATTTTTAAGACATTGATTTGTAAAGGTGCAAGAGTCCCAGCCTGGTCCTGTTGATGCAACTCATACTGGACAGCCATGATTTTAGTGACATAGAGCAGTTGTCAGTTCAATTCTTATTGTCAGTTCAGTTCTTATGGCTTTGTTGAAGGCAATAAAGTTATCTGCAGATTCTCTTTGCTTAAGTTACTACTCCTTTTTTGAGGGGAGAGGGGTTATATGACTGCTCCACTCTTCAGTATTAATGTATTTTTGTCCCCATCTCATCACTGCTCTACAAATAGCTTAGCTGAACCTACTACATTCTTAAGTACAAATACCACATAACTTCAAGGGTACTTGCTAGAGATTCTTCTATCTTCTAAGTCCCTAGGCGCCTATGAATATGAAATTGTTTTTTCTGTCTTTTCAATATTAATTAGATTAATAACGAATTATGAGCATGATTGAAAATAGAGTTTGGTTTCTATCCTGAAACAATGTGATTAGAGAATTTCTGAAACTCATTATTAAACTGAGGCAAAGTACTTTTAAAGCATCGAATTACATGTAATAAGTTTCTGTATCCGACACAAGGGGCTTTTATTCTATATTCTTTATCATGCTCCCATTAAGGCAAATAGTAAAACTCTCTGGCTTCACCTGAAGTAGGATCAGGCCTTTATCAGCAAACATTAGAACAAACTTACCAAGAACTATGTAAATCCACAAAACCAGTCTGTCGCTTCTAAAACTAATACATTTTTCCTCTTATATGTAAACCAAGCTTGATAGCCATTTTAGAAATAAAATCTTACATATAATATCAAATTTCTTTACAGTTTCAAACTATGGACCAAGTCCTGAACTTACTCGGGGTTTTTTATTTCCGTAATAATTTTGCCTTCATAAGTGCCCTGGTGACACACTGCAACCATTAGCAGCAGGATTTCAGTCCTATAACTACAGATCCATAGCACAGATCTATAGATCTTTGCCTCTTGAACTGAAGGAGAGCTGGTAGCAGTAATAGGCTGTTAATCCCCTCGTGGACAGGACAGTAGAGGGGGGCATGACACACACTTTACTAGTGCGTTCCAGTGGATATAATGTACTTAGATTTTCAGAAAGCCTTTGACAAGGTCCCTCACCAAAGGCTCTTAAGCAAAGTAAGTTATCATGGGATAAGAGGGAAGGTCCTCTCCTGGATCAGTAACTGGTTAAAAGATAGGAAACAAAGAGTAGGAATAAATGGTCAGTTTTCAGAATGGAGAGAGATAAATACTGCTGTCCCCCAGTGGTCTGTCCTGGGACCAGTACTGTTCAACATATTCATTAATGGTCTGGAAAAAGGGGTAAACAAATAGGTGGCAAAATTTGCAGATGGTACAAAACTACTCAAGTCCAGAGTACACCATGAAGAGTTACAAAGGGATCTTACAAAACAAGGTGACTAGGCAACAAAATGGCAGATGAAATCCAATGTTGATAAATGTAAAGTTATGCACACTGGAAAACATAATCCCAACTCTACATGTAAAATTATGGGGTCTAAATTAGCTGTTACCACTCAAGAAAGAGATCTTGGAGTCACTAGTTCTCTGAAAACATCCACTCAATAAGCAGCAGAAGTCAAAAAAGCTTAACAGAATGTTAGGAATCATTAGGAAAGGGATAGATAATAAAACAGAAAATATCATATTGCCTCTTTATAAATCCATGGTATGCCCACATCTTGAATACTGCGTGCAGATCTGGTCGCCCCATCTCAAAAAAAGATATATTGGAATTGGAAAAGGTACAGAAAAGGGCAACAAAAATGATTAGGGGTATGGAAAAGCTTCCATATAAGGAGAGATTAATAAAACTGGGACTATTTAGCTTGGAAAAGAGAAGCTAAGGGGGGATATAATAGGTCTATAAAATCATGACTGGTGCGGAGAAAGTAAATAAGGAAGTGTTGTTTACTCCTTCTCTTACCACAAAAACTAGGGCTCACCAAATGAAATCAATAGGCAGCAGGTTTAAAACAAACAAAAGAAAGTATTTCTTCACACAACGCACAGTCAACCTGTGGAACTCCTTGCCAAAATATGTTGTAAAAGCCAAGACTATAATGGGGTTCAAAAAAAAACTAAATAAGTTCATGGAGGAAAGTTTCATCAATGTCTATTAGCCAGATGGGCAGGGATTGCAGTTTGCCAGAAGCTGAGAATTGGAGACGGGATGGATCATTTGATGATTACCTTGATTCTGTTCATTTCCTCTGAAGCACCTGGCATTGGCCACTGTTGGAAGAGAGGCTACTGGGCTAGATGGACCATTAGTCTGTTTCATTATGGTCATGTTTATGTTCTTGTGTTCCTAAGAATGTTGAGATTTGGTCCTATGTACACTGGAATCACAGTACCTGACAACAGTATGCAATATTTCTGTATCCAGTTAAAACTAGAGGTGAAGTTTAGGCAGGTTAAAGCAAATCATGAAGAATGAACTAGAAGGACACTGGGGATGTCATTTCTGCTTTTTTGAAAAGAGCCATGTAATGTTTAATGTCCATTAGAAGTGAAAACCTGTTTTTGTGTCTCGTTTGAAAGACTGATTTCCAGAACCACAGTGCTCCATTGCTCCATGATTTGGATTACTGTTGGCTCAGAAGGAAAGATGCAACCTACTCAGTCACAAAGGGCATTTCCTGGAGCATTCTGTGGTTTTCCTTTTGAGGTCCATCTATTAGCGTCCTGACCATGGCTGGTGTTGTTTATCTGGTGAGATGTGACTAGACTGCATGCTGAAGTGATATGATTGCAGTTATTTTTGTGATAGTCACTCGAACATTCAGCTGATATAAAGATCTGCCTCACAGTCAATACTTGTTCATAAGAAATAAGAATGTTCTGTAAACAAATGTATTTTCTCATTCCAGAAACGGATGGTGAAATAATGAGTTATATTTTACTGAAATTGAGTTTCTAATGCTCTTAATCCTTCGTTTTCCATTTGCTGAATTTATGCCAAGGAACATAATTAAACAAAATCGAAGCTACTGCATGAGAAAACTCTCAGCATTATTCCACTGCAGATTATTTCAGACATTTTTTAATGTCTGTTCATTTCCATATATTTTGAAGCAGCTTTGGGTTTTATTAATATAGGATTAAAGCAATCCCTAAGTAAGTTAAAACTAAACATGACAGTGTCTCGAACCACCACCATTTTCTGTTCATGTGTCTTCTTAAGGTTGGATGTCTGACAGTAATATTTTTTTCCCCTGACCTAAATCAAGCGTTGGATGGATCAAGTCTGCTCCGTCTATGATCTCCATAGAGGGTGTTTTTTTTTTTTTTAATGTCATGTTCAGCTATTGGTTACTTTATGCTGAGCTGTGAACTGTGTGGTTATTGGAAGCAGCATTAAAAGCTAGGGAGTGCCTCTGTTTTCAAGAATAACTAGCATTCTACTGTTTTGGACACCAGGCTGATGTAGAACATACTTGCAGCTACACAGGATACATTTCTGGCCTGCAGACATCAGGAATGAATAAATCAAAATTGTCCAGAGTGAAGAGATTTAAAAAATTGTGGAGGGTGAGTGAAAAATATACATTAGCCTACTCAAAAAAATGTAATGGTTAAAATAAATTATAGGCAGGTGATCTATTTCAGGACAAATGACCAGCTGCATGTGTATTATCTGTTCAAATTTAACAATGCAGAATTTGATTATATATGTTTTGTTCCTTTGCAAATTAATTTAGTTATAACCCATTTTTGGTAGGCACATTTATCATCAATTTGATTTGAATGGTATGAGAAAAGCTTTAGAGAGTTTGAAACAGAAGCAGCATTTGTATGTAGAAAAAACTTGTGAATACCAACCTGATTTCTTCCTTGTCCTTTAAAAAATAGATTTATTGTACCTTGTGTATAGGATAGCACTTTTTCACTCTCTTCCCCCTGAAGCTATATTTTAGAGCTCAGGGTAAGGCTGGTAAGAAAATAAAACACAGTGTGAAGCAATCTTCTTAGTTTTACCTTCTTGGAAATTGGAACAAAATAGAACTTTCAGATTGAGGGGGGAGAAGTTTGAAAAAGCTTATTTTTTCTTGCCGTTGATAATGAAGTATTTTTGAGATTATCAAGGAATAAATAATCTGCATTACCCAGACTGATATGATAAACATTTCACATTTACATTGTTATCCTCTGTAATAGTCCAATGAACTAAAGTCGAATATCATAGCATGTTAATCCTAATAGCTCGTGCATGGTTTGTGGGTTTGTGATAAAATCACAGAGAAATCATACAGATTATTCTTTGGAATAAGTAAACTTAATTTGGTGCAACAAGTGACATGGTTACATCTGTCATATCTCCTAAACTATTTTCTTCAGTTTTGATGGAACAGATCTGGGGTAATTTTTTATTGTGAATATATATGACATAAAAAGGGATTGCTTCAAGAAAGTTTTGAGCTAAATCATCTGTACGTGTTAAGAATACGGGAATTGATATCACTTGAAACTACATGAAGTGGCTTAGATACAGTTATTAAATAACATATATTTTCAGTGACCTGAAATCATGTTGATTTGCTTCACAGTAATGTTAATTTGGCTATTTAACATTAGCTATGATATGAAGTTCTATCAATGTTGGGAGATTGCTGCTTTTCCTGATTACGCAGCTATTTTTAATCAAGAGTAGAGTAATATGGGATTTACCCATTTTAACCATCTATCTTGCAATGACAATGATGTGCTTATTTAGGTTTTAGTTTATAGGAAAATATGCATTACTGCTTGAGTGAAAATTACATTTTAATCACCATATCATGTTTCAGTTGTGCAAAACAGAAACTGTTTCCTCAAAAATGAAAGCCTACCCATTACACATCAGTTGACATTATATCATATTAAGTGACACGAGATAATTACTACTGTCAAAGCATAGCACTTAAACGGGCTTAGGGAGCGGTTTAATTTTAAGAAGGCAAGATGTCCTCCTTGAATAGAAATATTTTATTCACATATAACTTTTTATAGTGTTCTGCTGCTCTGCACTTCATCTTTTAGCAGGGGAAAGGCCAGAAACTGTTTGTGTGAGCTATTCAGTTGTAAGACAGTAAGCTGCCTTTATTTAGCGCACCTACTGCCTGCCTACCTAATTCTTGTACCATTTCCATCACCAAGGTGTGTGGTGTTTTAAAGCTACATAGTTCAAAGTTAACTTCTGGAAAGGAAAGTTTCAGTTTTCAGTTTTATTGTTTGTGTTTTTTCCTACTTTGAACTATTCCAAATAGAAATACATCCAAGCCGTGCAGAGAGTTATTATGGCTGGAATTTGAATATAACAGGTGGACATTTTACCATGAAGCCTGTACAGTTATAACAGACCATAATATACTTATGCAGGAGATTATTTATCTGTATAGTGGGGCACACACTCTCTTCACCCATGTAACTTTGACCCTTAACTTGCTCAGAATCTATGTCTATATCAAAGTTGTATTTTACATAATACTGATCATTAACATGCCTAACAGTAGATCTCCAGAGTTTTTCCCACCCCATGGAATACAGTGGTAAACTGAATCCAATACCAGATAAACTAAATCCTTAATTGTTTTGTGAATGTGATGATTGCAGAAAGGTTTAGAGAGTCTTTTCCTTAGCTGGTATAAATCATGTAGCTACTTTGAAACCAATGGGTTATGCTGTTTTATGCCAGCTGAGGATCTGGCTTCTATTGTTAATGATCAACTCCCCTTTTAAAATGTATTATTAATAATCATAATTGAATGTAGGAACTCTTTATTAAAATCAGTTTCAGAGATAATTCTGAGGTACTATCTCAAATTAATTAAATGAAAACAATGCTTGAATATTATCAATCATATTCATATCCAAAAAGAAAATTGTATATTACTGAATAAACTTCTAATTTAAATCAGCAAAAGCCAGTGAAACTTTGTCTTTATTCTTTCCTTCAATGTCCATTGAAGTCAATGGAAAGCCTCCCATTTTCCTCAGCTGACTCTGAAATCAGGCCCCTGGGCATGCTCTGATCTCCAAAAAGTGGATGATTTATAGGATGGCCAGATTTTCCAAAGAGCTCAGCACGCAGCCGCTCCCACTGGGGACAATAGGAGTGGCTGGATGCTGTGAATTTAAAAATCTGGCCATATTTGTGCTGCAAAACCAGGGCACAACTAGACTAATTAAGGATAGAGGACCAAATTTACCACTGGTGGAAATCTGGAGAAACATTTACTAAAGGATACATTTGTCCCAAAGTTGGGGGTGGGAAAAAACCCTACTGTGTTTGATTTTGAGTGTGTTTGCTTTAAAAAAAAATCTGTTTGTAGTCATTTAAAAGATTGAAGATTATAATTAATTTACATACAGGAGTGTCTTGAGGATTCATTAGTAACGTTTGTTAATGTGAGAGAAGTATTTAGTTATCATTTGTTCCATTCTTTGAAGAGACCCAGTGCTAAGTGTTATTAGTTATAAAAAAGAAAAAGAATTGTCATGGAATTGTATGAAAATTGATACGAAAGGATATAATGGCTTCTTTAAAGCCACTGCTGTCTCTTCTATATGCCTTTAATTAGAAAATGATTAAAGCATGCATTATTTACTCAGAAGAACACCCCACTGTGATCATATACATAAGCATTTAAACACTATTTTTAAATAGATTTTTGACCCAATATAACATAACACCTATAAAAAAAAGCTATTTTGGTCTTTCATGCCAAGTTTTTGAAGGAGATGTGTACAGAGGAAACATGCATTACAACCCCTATAAAAAACTCTATAATTTATTTTGAAAAATACTAATGGTTCTGGGTTGAGGCAATAGCCACTCTACAACATCTAGCTTAAGGAACCATCAAGGTTTCCATCATAAACCTGTATTTTCCCAGGTTTATAATTTGTTCATAGAATTGTTTGAAGTTGAAAATTGGTGTAAAAAGCATCAGCCCTGAAGCAATTTCTCTGTCTTTCTTTCTGTCCCCACCTTCAAAAAACAGCCCACAATAAACATTGAATTAGCTGCTTTTCAGTAATATGTACAGAGAAGGAAGTAATGATGCATATGTGCCTAAATCCTCAAAACCCCTCTCATTGAAATAGGTTTTAAAAATCTTGCACCACTTTTAAAAATACAGCCCAATCCTTCACTCCCGAAACCCCAAAAAGTTAAAAATTTCAACTCCCTAATACCATATAGGCCCAACCCTGTAGTCCTTATTTAGTAAATACATTGTGACTACAATGAGAGACATAAAATGGGTGAGATAAAGTCCTTTATTGGACCAACTTCTGTTGGTGAAAGAGACAAGCTTTCAAGCTACACAGCGCTCATCTTTAGCTGACTTTTAACTAGCTGCCTTTCTGTTTGAGTGATGTTGCCCTCTGTTGTCTCTCTCACAGATTAAATGAACTGCTCCTGATTACTTACTCAAGGAGATCTCCTCTAGTTCACATACCCAAGCCCCGTGTTTTTGGTGCTGAAGGAGCAGGGTTCTAATACACATTTCCCTCGGGGCATGTCTACCAGTGACTCTCAGGAAAGTTAAGGCTGAAGAGCTGAAATGAATTAAACCCTTGTAACTTTATCCTCAGTTACACTGAATTCAAGCCACATTACTTCTGAGTAAAAGCATCCATGGGGGTGAGGAGAGGGTTTACACAGCTTAATTTGTGCACCTTGATTTCACACCTGTAGTAAATTCACCTTAGCTTTCCTGAGTGCCCCCATGTAGCTTATGTCCCATGAATATGGCTTTATATAGTAGTTGTGTCTATTTGTTTGTAGCTTATAAATTAATTAGCAATAGGCTGCAACTGCAACACTGCTGAGAATCCTGTTGCTTTCATGCAGTGTTCAGGCTGCCTCTGTCTTCCTTTTCCACAATAACATGACTTCTGCGGGAGCCGTAACCCCCCTATCCAAAGGAGATGTAAGCGCATAAGGTAAGCTTATCGTGCAAGTCTTACGCATGGACATGCAATGGTTTTGAAAGGAGCGTGTTGCATAGAGCAGTGGTTCTCATCCAGGGGTACATGTACCTCTGGGGGCACGCAGATGTCTTCCAGGGGCTAAATCAACTCATATAGGTACTAGTCTAGTTTCATAACAGCCTACATAAAGAGCACTAGCAAACTAAAATTTCATGCAGACAAAATGAGGAAGTAAGCAATTTTCCAGTAATAGTGCGCTGTGATACTTTTGTATTTTTAGGGCTGATTTTGTAAGCCGGCAGTTTTTAAGTGAGGTGGAACCTGTGGTACACAAGGCAAATCAGGCTCCCGAAAGGGATACAGTCGTCTGGAACGGCACAGAGCGTCAGCTCCTTGGTTCCTCTTCCCTCTCTCCCAGTGGTGGCTGTTAAGGAGGGGCGCATGGGACTAAGCTCCACCGAGTAAATCCCCTCGCCTCGATTATGGAGGTGCCTTTCTTTTCTCGCCTTTATCCAGCAGCACCACGGAGAAAGCGACAATGGGTGGGAGAGAGAGGAGATGAAAGGAGGGATTGGAGGGTTCTCACTCTTCAGTTCAGTGCAGCACCATAGAGGACAGGCTGGGAGGAGCTGGCAGCCTCCAGGAGACCTCCTCCCTCCTTTGGCAGCACGCAGCAGCGCTGAGATCGCACAGGTTCCCTTGCAGTCTTCTTTGGGGCAGAATCAGAGCAGCCGCCCCCAGAGTCCGAGCTCAGGCACAGATCCCTGGCAAGCATCAGGAGCACACCAGGGGACGAGAGTGCTGAGCCTGAACAGAGGGAGCGAGGAGACAGCCGGTAGGGTTTGTGGTCAGGGTGTGGAAGAGGCTCTGAGGGTGTGTGTGTGACCTGGCTGGGGAGATGGGCAAAGCAGAGGGAAGGGCAGGGGGAGCAGAGCAGGGAAGCTACTGGCGGTGCTATTAGAATTCCTTTGGGGAGAAGCAAAGGAAATAGTCCCCCCACTAGGCTGGTGCGTGTTGGTTGATTGATTTTTATCTGGGAGATCGGAAATATTTTAGGGGGAGGGCAGAAATGTATTTGGGGGGGTGGGGCAATATCCAATTCCCTCCCTCCCGCACCACAGGAAAACCCTTATTTTGGGCACCAGTCCCCACCTCTCGAAATCCCACCTGTGGTGTGTATACAGTGCAGGCCAGAATTTGAGAGCCCCCCGCCCAGTGACATTAAGCAGCACAATCTGTGTTCCATTAATGTAGGAGCAAGCAAACCAGAGAGAGATACAGGGCATATCTGTATGTCCAGGGGCTTCCGCGTTGTTTGGGGGAGCGTAGGCCCTGGGTAAGGACTACAGGATGAGACTCTATGCACACACCCTTAATGTCACATCTTATTTTTACCTACCAATACATGAGAGAGTCAGGTGTCTGTATTTCTCCTCTTCAAAAGCCCATGTTTTCAGGCAGTGCAAAGCAAAGGAACCAGAGCTCTGCCCCATTAAAATGGTGCCCCAGGGTTTGTTCAAATACCCTTGGAAGTGAACCAATAAAACTGTGAAGTATGAAACAGCTTCAAATAAATGGCAAATAGGCTGTTTATTACTTTCCTTTTATGATAGTGAAAATTTCAAATAATGTATCTAAAAGGGAGGCTGGTTGGCACCACTACTTGAGTGCAGTACATTTTACTGCAGAGAATGCCTGAAAATAAAACATGCTTTGCTATAAAACATTAGTGCAAAATGTTTTTAATTGTTTTGGCTGCTAATTAGTTCTAGAGATGACACTAAATGCTTCCTAAGAAGATCAGCGTTGCGTTTCATAAAGATTACTTTTGTTCTGCGGGGCCTATTTCCTACATGTTCTGAAAATACTGGAACGCACCTTAAATAAACCAGTTCAGTAATAGTTTCAGATGCCCTTGTTCAGTGCACATTCTAGATCCTTTGTAACGTTACTACTACATTTCATACTTTAACATCTGGTTCTTAGGGCCAGCTGTGTTATCTCACATGTGTTAGCAATGGGACTCTTCATGTAAGTAACTGCTCACCATTGTGAGTAAAGAGTTCATAATCTAGTCCTCAAAGTTCAGTAACGATATTCAGTGTAAAATAAATTGAGCAAACTTCTGGAAGAATTAGTGAGTCTTGAAAGAATTAGTGAATTCGGATCAGGGTGGAGTGACTTAAATCACTTGGTTTCTTTTTAAATCAGAATTTGTAAAGCTCATTTGAAAACATATCCTTCAGTGTTAGCTAGCAATGAAAAGTTATTTACACTTGCAATACATTGCAACGTTATTGTGAATTTTTTTATACATATGAGCCAAACATTTTTAAAAGAAGAGTCTGAAGGTAGGCTTCAAAGGGTGGTATTTTCAAAAAGCACCCAAATGACTTCAGAGCACATGGAGGGTGAGGTACTATATTTTATTATTGTATTTATTATTTACAGAAGTTGATCCAATAAAAATATTGCTTTACCCACTTTATCTCTCTCAGGAGCACAAATCCTATAGAATTCAAACTGCAAAGCAACCCCGATGGAGGAGTATAGCCTGGTCAAAGTATTTCAGCTTTCTTGATTTGTGGAAGTTCAGTATATTAGAAGGTGAGATTGGTTGCAAATACAGCAGGGACTGCTTGATTATCAAATCTGTATTTAAATTTGTTTTGTTCCCAGCAGAATGATATTAATGAGGTCCTAGACTTGTCACTTTTAGCATAGGGTGAGCATTTTGTATTAGAAATAATCTGTGTGAAATTTGAAACTCTGCTAACTAGGAAACTAACAAAAGAAACAAACACAAAACATTCACGTTAGCAATTTAACACTACTAAACGGGAAGAAAGTAAAGAACTAGCAACATGTAAATAAAAAATAATGGTTTAAATATTAAATATTTTTTTGGGGGGAGAGGGGGGGGAAATCATGGCTCTTATCCACTCTGATTCTCGTTGTGACAGAAGATACTAAAAAACCCCAAATCTAAAACTCATCCATTTTTAATTCTTTATTGCTGAGGCAGTACTAATGTGTGTTTATAACCACCATTGTTAGCAGTGAAAGCACACTGGATAACAATAACACTGGCATTTCTATTTAGCATTATTTTTGTGAATGAAGAGACTCTCTGGGTTTCTGAGGTGAAACCCTGACCCCACTGAAGTCAATGGCAGAGCTCCCAGTGACCTCAATAGGATCAGAATTTCACCTATAGTTTTTCCACTAAGTGCACCCAGTTGAAAAAGTTTTGCTGCGATGCATCAGTTGCACAATCAGGCAGTTCCAGAGATTTTATTCTTATTCAAATGAGATGCATCATGTTCCTAAATGGTTTAATTTATTTTTTAACTGGCAGCACTGGAAGCTCAAATCCTGTGCTTAGCCACCAAACAGGAACAAGTGAGCTGCTGCATTTGGAATTCCTTTGCTCTGCTTCATCACCCCTCCGTTGCAGAGACCATTTTCAAGCCTAGGACAATCTTCTTGGCCTCTCTACTGAGACTGTGAGCATGGGATATGCTGTTTTGTGTGGTTTGGGCGTCTCTCCACAAAGACACTGACAGAGGGAATGCCACTAGTCCATTTCACATAGGCCTCTGGCTCATTTCAAATAGGCCATCAGACAGTCATGATGATTTTCCAGTCATTAGCATCCTGGTTCAGAACTATAGCTGTATCCCATTATCAGACATTGGAATGGAACTAATACACAGAACTCAATGGCCAACCCCCCCCCCCCCCAAAAAAAAAAAAAAAAAAAACCAAACAAAAAAAAGTCCCTCTAAGCAGATATTTCATACAGTCCAAGAGGAAGGGGCTACCTAGCAAAAGATTCCCACCAATCCCTCCTGTGAGTGTTTCCACCTGTTTCCACCCCTGCAGTTGTGGATTTGCAGTGGAAGCTGTGGGAGTGGGTTAGGAAAGGGAGGACCCATGAAGTCAGTATCTTCATGCTCAGCAAGAAGTAGTTGTAGCAGAACCAATTCTTCTCTGCTTCTCAATCAGTTGCAGCCATGAATTTCTCTTGACCCGCACCTTACATGGTAATGATGATGACTTCTCCCATACTCAGCAAGAGCAGAGGAGGATGGGAAAGTGAACATCCCCCAAACAGCAGTACTGAATATCTGCTCAGTAGACAATAACTGCTGCATTCTAAGAGTAAACAAAAGCAATGGTATAAATACAATAAAGAGTAAATGCTAGTAGCTTTTATATTCTCCACAGACATCTTTATAGTTGTAAGGTAGTAGACGTTTACAAATATGAATGTGATACATAAATGCACAAATATAGTAAATATTACCAAAAAACACATAAGCTATAATCATCAGATAGATAGGAATGAACACAACTGCAACTCCTTCAGCTTGTAAAGGGTTTATTTAATATCCTTATTTAGTCATCTCTAGGTTAAGGACCTCATCCTGCTTGCTTTAAAGTTAATAAGAGTTTTTTTGCTGACTTAACTGGGAAGAGGATATGGCTTTACATCTGATTTTTTTTACTAGTTTCCATGCAGAATGACCTGATCTCTCTCCCTACCCTGTACCACAAGGTACCATAGTCCTCATCAGGTTAGATTCATTGGGATACTGAGTTACTCTGGAAGGCTGTACTCTCCTCCTCCAATCTCCAGTGGTTCAATTTGCCTCCAGCATCCCCACAAGCATTCTCCGACCAAGGAGTGAGAATTCTTTTCCTTTTTACTGCAGAATTAAACTGAGCTATGACTTCGTCATGTCTGGGAGAAGGACCAAGAATGTCTTCCTTATCATGATTTTCTTCAGTTACAATTCCTTGTTAGTGCCATTGACCTCTCAGGCTGGAAACGTCTCTTCATGTTTGTAGAGACCCCTGCACAATGGGACTGGGGCCAATAGGTGCTATTGCAGCACAAGTAATAAATAGCAGTAATAAGGTGGAGATTTTCAAAAGCCGCCAAATTCCTAAAGGATTTAGCAGCACGAGATCAAAGGGCTATGTGAGCAAAATTCTATCACTGGTGTCAAATAGGAGATCAGAGTAAATGATCTAATGGTCCCTTAGTTTTATATATGTACCTAGGTAGGTAAACAGGATGTACAAGTCCTCATCATCCTGCGTCTAGGTGCAATAGACCTCATCATCGTAGCATTGAAACACTTTTTATAGTCTGATTGTGAATACCCCATATTTCTGTTTTAACTCTATAAAATTTCATATGAATTGAGGGAGACTTCAGAACTAAATTCTCTAAAAGAGAAAATAAGAGGCAATTTCTGCAGCTGTGTTTTGTATCTTTGCACACCATGCTTCAGAGAGGCACTGCTAAGAAATGTGACAAACAGAATTCTTGGTTTCAATTTCAGTCATATTTCCTGTCAGCTCTGCCCATATCAGTTGCTTGCACAGAAAATGTGGTGTTAATGCTGAGGATTATTTAGAATAAATTTAGTTATTTTTGCAACAAAATAAAGATTTTTTTTTATAATGTCACTTCAGTGTCATTGAACTTGTGGTAACTCATACATTTATAGTTTAGATTCTTCTTTGGCAGCTTTTTACCTGTTAGATATGATCTAGATTTTGGCGTTGGTTTCTAATTTTCCTAATTAGCTACCATTTCTTAGATATTGCACACGCCGGTATGTGAAATAGTCATTGAAGTTAGGGATGGAAGAAACTTGTTAAATAATCCAGTCCAGCTCTGTATCAATAGATGGTTGCTTTCTACTGTGCATTTTATAGTGTCTTGTATAATGTGGTTTTAAATGTTGCAAACTATAGCTGTGATCTTGCAAAGACTTAAGCACCTGCTGAACCTGGTGCACTGTAATTCCGTTTATTTCAATGGAGCTATGCACAGTGCATAAAGTAAGCACATATGTAAATCTTCATAGGGTCAAGTCCTATGTAGCTTACTCCCGCTGCCGTGAGATGCCTCTGTAGCCTAGTACTCTACTTCTCAAGGATGCAGTTTTCCTTATCAGTTTCATCCCTTTACACTTTGTAAATATAGAAACATTAATTATATTCGTAGAATAAATACCTGCTCTCCATTCTGGGTTCTATCTTGGGTGGCATATCCAATATCTGACTTGGCTGATGTGGAGTCTGTGGGTGGAGACATCTGTGACTGGTGCTAAAACGCTGAGGCTCTCTCCTACTCTCCCTGCCCTATTATGATTTGCATAATGATGGATCTGCCTTGTCTCAGGCAATGCTCAGTTGCTGAAGGATGTGCGGGAATCCCCTGCAGAGCTGAGCTTCAAATCCTTCTCCTTTAACCCTGGGCTGCAGAACTGCACTGATTTCCCTGCATTCAGGGCTCTTCTCAGCTGGAGTGAGAAGGCAGGATTAACCCACTGGGGTCTACGCCCTTCAAATATTTGTAGACTGTTACCATTTTTCCCCTTTGGTCTTCTCTTACCAAAGCTCCTGTCTGGATATTTAACTATTTTTCATTTTTCATTGTAAATCAATACCTTCAACCCTGGATTGCTTTTGTCAATCTTTTGTGGTCTCCCACCAGTTTGTCAGTCTTGAAACAGGGTACCCAGAACTGAATGCAATACTCCGGGGGTGAAATCCTGGCCCCATTGAAGTCAGTGGCAAAATTCTCATTGATTTCAGTGGGCCAAGGATTTCACCTTTGCTATGTTAATGCCGGTGCCACATCGAGGCCGATTGCCTCCCTGCTTCGTGACATCATTTCTCTAAGTGTTTAGTTCCAAATTCCATTGGCCTTTCTTCGTGCCATATCATATTACAGATTCTTGTTTACTTTAATCTCAGCTGTGAACTCTTATGTCTCCTGCCTGCTAGTGTTTCCTAGGTTTCTCCTTCCTATTATGTGTACAGCAACAAAAGCGATCAGGGCGTTGGAGTGATTAGTTTCTCTTGAAAGATTAAAAGAGCTAAATATGCATATAGTGGCTTGGCTAAGTGATGATTAAGAGAGATTATGACAGTCTGCCACTATCTGAAGGCTGTAAACACCAAGGAGGGTGAGGAAATATTTAGTGTGGTATATTGAAGTAATGTAGAATAATAGATGAAATTTTAAAAGAGAAGAGCTGCCTGGGAGATCTAGTCAGCTATGGAATAGTCTCTCAAGGGAAGTGGCAAAATCCCTATTCCTATATTTAGGACTTCTAAAATCAGACTGGAGGAAACACTAGAATACTGATTTTAAGGGAACAATCCTGAATTAGCAGGGTTCTGGACTGGATGATCTAATAATACTTTTCCATCACTAGCTTCAAGAATCCGATGGTTCTCTGAATTCGCCAATATCTACTGAGGGTAAACAAAATGTAAGAAATGTGCGTTAGTTTGCTCTATGATGCACTGGGAATCTTCTGAATTTGGGGCATAAACTGTAGCTGCTGAAATTAATTCTGGCCTTCATAATCAATGATTACATCTAATCATATCCTCAGCAAAGTAATTAGATATTGTTCCTCTTAATGCTCAGAAAAAAAGTTGCTTCCTTTTTATAACAGAAGTTTTTATTCCAAAGTGCTGTAATAATTCTAGTATAAATAGTACCAGTGCAGCATAACCAATATAAACACCATGGAAATGCGCTTTCAGATTACCTGTAGGAAGGACTAATATTTAGCCCCTTCCACAGTGTTTTAAATCTTCCGAGTGCAATATAAACATTAACTAATCCTTATGGCAGCCCTCTAAGATAGGTATCAGTCTCCTCATTCTACAGACTGGAAGAGTAGGAGAGAGATTAAGGACAAAACTTTCAAAGCTGGATGCCTAAAGTTAGGCAGGTAATCTACATGGAAGTCAGTGGATGCTGCAGGTGCTCAGCACCTCTCAAAACCAAGTCATCTTGATTTGGGTGTAGGTACCGTGTTTTAGACCTTCAGATTGTAAAATTTTGTCCTTAGACACTGGTCCAAATCTACAGGAGTCTGTATCAAAACCTAGAAGTTCTGACTCCGGCCTGTGTTCAGTCCCATGGAAAGGGATCCCCATCCCACTAGTGATGACAATTTCTTCAAAGTTTCCCTAGGGAGTACCCATGTACAAAAACAATTGCTAAGGATATGATTTGGTCACGCAGATCATGGATTCCATGACTTTCCAGGACTTCTGGGGCGAGGCTGTAGCAGCTCTCAGCCCCGGAGCAGCCACCGAACAGCTGATCAGCCGACTGGAGCAGCAGGCTGAAGCTGCTGCAATCCCCAGCAGCTCTGTTTTCCTCTGTTCCCCAGAGTATTTTTATTAAAAGTCAGGGACAGGTCATGGCTTCTATGAGTTTTTGTTTTTTGCTCGTGACCTGACCCTAAAAATACCCATGACAGACTCCTCACCTTAACAATTCTCAAGGGAGAGAACATACATCACTGCAGTGAGAGAGGGGTGTTTTGAAGGAACTCCTGATGCTATAAACATTGCTAGAATGGGTTTCTCTTGCAGTGTGAATGTGAGGAAGATGAACGCTTCTTAAGTGATACGAACTCTCTGTAGGTTGAAAATCTCCCTCAGCAGTGCCAGATCTTTGAAGTGGAAACCTTCACAGTGTGAGGGAATGTTTGAAGTGTGAACTCCGCTCTGCTCAGGACACCCACCCAGCACTAATCGTCGGTTTGACTGTATAATGCATGCTAATACCTACACCACTGCTTTTCTTTATTCTGTACATTTATCCAGTCCAAATGTCTCTCTGTGGCTGCTGGTCTCCCAAGCGATATAGCAGCAATATGGGGCCACCAAAGATCTCCCACTTACTAGATGCAATGTTGCAAGCCATTCCTATGGCAGCATTCAACGCCTTCCCCCCCCTACACACAACTCCTCAGCATATCTTGGGGGCACTCTCTCCTCTGGCTGGCTGACACTTGTAGCGTAAAAGTGTAAAGGGGCCTCACTACCCAGAGCAAGAGCCAGATCCTGAGTTGGTGTAAATCATTGTATCTCTGCTGACTGAATGGAGCTATGCTGGGTTACACCACCTCAGGGTCTGGCCCACTGTCTCCCTGCCTGATGGTATCATTAGGGAGTTTATCTGGAAAGATACAAAGGCTTCACTGGGCTGAAGAGTCCACCTATTGGCAATAGTGGGACAGAGCACTCCCTTCTGTTTGGGAAAGCCACCTGCAAAAGGGCTGGGCAATTGCCACCTCCTGTGATCAAGGACAGGAGCCCCACCACTCACCTGCCTGCATCAATAGGATGTGCTCTTGCATGAACATGAGGTCAGTGATCCAGCCTATGACAGTCGTAATTCCCATTGGATGCACAGGCCCGGCAGTGTCATGCTACAGAGGTTGTGGTGGGCAGGCATCACTTAGGTGATCTGGCTATCTTCTGAGCAGGCTGTTTTTGAGTGAGAGACAGCATATAAAAGGCCACAGATAACTAAAGCACTTCCTGTGTTGGGTAAGTCCAAGTGGACTGCAAGGCAATTAGGAGTTGCTCTATAATACTTTAGCAGGGAGTGATATGATGTTTGAGAACAGGCATTATAAAGTACTCATGGTGGATAGACATTTTTTTATATGGGAAAAATAACCCCTTAATCTATTTTTCTTAAAGTATCCTCCTTTCTCACCAGTAACCGTAACACAATTGTTCTATTAAAAAAATAGAGACAGTGATGACGACTCTTCAGTCAATTGGACGATCTGATTGGCTGAACATCTATGAATGCTCTAATTGAAGTAGAATATTTATTGTAAATGTTCTGCTTCAATTAGAGCCTTCCTGCAATCCATATTTAGACTTTCGTTTTCTGCCACTCGCAATTCTTTCTGCTTCTTCTGTCATAAAACTGGATCCAGAAAATGGGTCGCAGATGTTTTGATCTTTCTTGCAAAGTTCTTTGCTTTTGTAGGCTCCTGTCACAACCATCATATGTTTTCACAGTCCTGAGGAAGATTTCTCAGGGGGCCAGACAAGGGTGTTTTAACTTGTCATATTGCAAAGAAAAAGATTGGGCTCCAGTTAAAAGATGGGTAATGTAAAAAGAGCTCCGAATATTTTCAAGGGTACCCTGAAGAGGAGGGCATTATTAGTCATGTCAGACATTGCTTTTTCTATAGCATATCTGAACAAACAGAGTTCCAGGAATGAGTAGATGTCTTGAAACAGCCCATTGTTTTCTAAGAAAGGATACTATTGGTCAGATCTCTTACACCAGAGAGAAAGTATAATGTCAGCTTATGGATATGGTTTCTGCATTTTACATACACTGGCTGAAAATGTCCTCCAGGTAGCTTAGTATGTTTGGAGGTTATTGGTAATTTTCTAGCATATGCAATTTTCCTTTGGATGAATGACAGCATTTGAGCTACTCTACGCAAATGGTAAGCGAGATCAGAATCAGGTCCCAGCAACTTCCATAAGAGTTTTGGGTTTACAAGAAACGCAGTAGCAACCACTTTGCTATTACCATAAGGGCCACTAAGGCTGATGCACAAATATAAGTTATCCCCGACCCAGGCATAATGGTTCCCTTATGTTCAATAATGGAAAGTGTAATGAAGGGAACAGAGATATAGGTTTGAAGAAAGTTATGCCCCAGGGCTCCAGACAATTTTCTGGTTGGCCTACATACTATGTTTATATCTACCAATTATCCATAAATATTCAGGTGGAAAGCTCCTAGCCTGACCAGAGAGTCTTAAGATATAATTTATTATGAGTGCATATTCTGCATATATAACTCTTTTTTCACTTTTGCATAACCATAGCTTCCTTGTGATGTTCCAAGCCCTGCACTTTTCAGAGACCCCAGGCTGATTTAGCCTATCAGGATACATTATGGATAGTTTCTCTAGTCATGTCTCACTTCTGCGCTCTATAATAAGTACTAAGCAATTGCTCTGTGCTTATATAATTTGTAAAATTGATCTGCTAACTAAAAGTCTGACTCACTGACAAAAGAAAAGGAAAGACAAATTAAATGTCTTATGCAACGGTTAACTGCACAGCTTTATTTGTAATTGGGTATTAGAGATCTACCTAGCAGACTCAGGGAGCATCTGAAGCTAGCAGACTTATGAAACTGCAATCTCTTTATTTGTCATCACACATACATATTGGATACAAAATATTTTAAGTGAGGGGGAACTTATGTGGGTATAACTTCCCCTGCCCACATAGAAGTGCTGGATTTAGCCGACCCTTCTCCCATGATCCCCAGCCGTTTACATTACTGAAAACCCTAACTCCTGGGGAATCCTCTTTGTGACTGCTATTGAGCAGCCACAATGTCCTAAAGTCAGGATCGCAGAATGATGTTGCTAAGGGATGTTCGATGAAACCCAGCCAAAGTATGGTTTTTTGTAAAGCACCATAACGATCCTTTCTTTCCAAAGGAAATTGTTCAGTAGTATATTTCATTGCAAGGTAGGCTATTCCTGGGGGGTGGGAATCACTTAATAGATTGGAGATTTAGAGTATTTTGTTAATGTGTAGCTGCATCTCCTAAATGGTAGGTGTAGTGAGGTGGTGTGGCCTCCCTCTGAACCAGAGGAGGAGGGGCCACTCTCTGTGTTTGTGTGGATGGAGTCAGTCTAGGCCCACCCTCCCACTGGAAATTGAGGGGTAGGATAGGAACTATAAAAGGCGGGTCCTCCACCTCAATTGTGGGGGAGACAGAGAAGAAGACAGATGTGCCTCCGGCTCTGCTATTGAGCTGAGGGGTGCCTACCCCAACGACGCAGAGGACCCCTGGATGACGGAGCCCCTCCCTGGATCGTGGTAGGAAGTCGCCCAGGGAAACCAAACCTTTAGTCCAGTTCTTGCTGTGGGCATTTGTGTCAGTGTGTTTTGGTGGGATCCCTGCTGACCCAATGGCAGAGCCCTCCGCCACTGTTAGGGTGCCGGGCGGGGACCCAGACTGCTTATTTGCTCTGCCTGGGACCAAGGGTCAGAGCTACCTAGTCTGCTTTGCTGCTCAGCCTCACTGGAAGGGGTGATGCCTTGATGCTTGATTGACAATTCCCCTGCCAACAGACTGTGATCCGGGCGATGTAGTGACGCAGTGCGGACTCCCTCCGAGCCAAAGGGAGGGGACGACCGCCATCGCATTACAATAGGGTAGTGCAGATGAAGGCCTTTTTAATTAAAAGGCAAGGTATAATGTTAGATGGCGTAAAGGGGTGACTACATGTGGTCACCCCCATGGCATCAGCAGTGACTCCTGCCCATAAAAGAGAACCACCTTGACCCTTGCCTTTAGTTATCTTTTCTGTCTTGATGTCAGTCCTTTTTCTCCAAAGTCCATTGATTTTTAAGAAACCACAAAAAACTCCCAAGGTTCTATATTCTTCCCTCAGTGGCTATGTCTGGTCTGGAAAAATGCTTAGTGTTAGAAAACTTCTTAAGATACATGGTCTAAACTATACTGTTTAAAGGTAAGTTTGCTCTTAATGTGAACAGGGACAACTTAGCAAAGCAAACAGTTTCCCCAGATTTCTGTGATGGGTTAACCACAACCAGCCAACACATTTTAAAACATGGCTTTTCCTTGCCTAAGAGAGGTGCTAAATCCTGTTTAATGTTGTGTTTGTTCTTGTGCCTATACTGGGAAAACTCATCATGATGCGAACTAGGTCCGTGTGTGCAAATAACTCCTGTTGATGATATTTAACAGGAGCTACATGCCGGTGAGCCACTCTCCATGGCTCAGTACCTTAGCACTGGGATGCAGAGCCTCTCCCATGTGGTCCAATAGTTTACCTCCAGATGCATAGTAACTTTCCAATGGCTGTTTGTTGTGCAATGGGAAGTGTTCCAGGTTGGCCAGTGACTATGCCACAAATACCAGCATCCTGACTGGCCCTAATCAGCAGATTTAGCAGCTTGGAAGTTCATGAAATCTGAACTTAATTTAGAAATTGGCCCTCCAAAATAAGGTGGAGGCTCATTGGTTGGCGAGAGTGGTCAAGCTTGTACTGCCATTGTTTTGTTGTATTGTTGATAACTGGAGGATTTCAGCCTCCACAGCTGTCAGTCTGGCACTTTACATGGGCACTGCATTCACCTATAAAATTGCAGCATAAAATAAGAAAACCACAAGAGTCCCAGGCAGGTGCTGATGGAGTACTAGCCCAGCACAGTCTCAGTACATTTTGCTTTGAAGGGGCAGATCAAAAATTGTCCAGTGTCTCATACAGTATATCCTCTTTCTGGGCTGTAGATGGAGAATGTGGCAAAGAATAAAGTTGAGCAGAGATTCTTGTATATGAGGATGAAGAGTGACTGAAACAATATAGAAAAAACTAAATGCAGTTAGTTCTGTGTCTTTGTAGTCTATTTACTTTGTTGTCAGCATGTGTGAGAGCTGAGTTTTTTGAGTGTTTGCTTTTGAAAGTAATAGGGTATTTTCACTAAATCACAAATCTGCTGGCTGTCTCTTCTTTGAGGCTGTGGAGACAAATGGGGTAGATTCAGTTTATATTGTGCTTTCTTCAGTGAAGCACAGCAAATTAGTAATCTGAAAAAAAACCTGCTTCAGAAGCATTGCTTATACCAAATGCTATCCAATTATTTAGTGTGAAAATAATCTTTGTAGTTTCTCCGTCTGACGTCTAGAATGCAGTTCACCATATCTTTTCCAGAGGCCAAGTACCTTTCCTAACCCCATTCCCCCATGAAAAAAAATTCATAACTGTCTTCACTTTGTAGCCATTAGAAAATGTCTCCCACATAATGTGAGGGTCTGTGGTTTGCTGGATAGAGCACTGGACTGGAAGCTGGGAAACCTGCATTTAAGTTTTAAGTGGGCTTCCCATCCTATGACCCTCTGAAACCTTGTAGCACCAAATTGAGCAGAATGGATCCTCTTTTGCAGCAAGATGAAATGGTGATTAAGCATCCTGCCAATTAATTTGTGACTAACTTCAGCCTTTGCTCACTATTCTGTCAAGGAATCTGCTTGTCATTTGATTGAAAGCGAAGGGAAATGGCTTAATTGATCCTAAATTATTTTGCAATGATTAACCAGGCACAGCCTAGAGAAGAGAATAAATCTGGGACAATGACAATCCTTCCTGAATACAAGCATTGCCACACTTACAGTGATTATCTAAGAGCATGGCAATTCTTTGGTTTAAAGCAATGCAATAAATTCTGCGTGAGAACGTACACTTACATTGTGTGGTTGAATTTCCACTGCCTTGTACCTTGTGGGATCACTTACAAAGTGGGTACAAGATGCTACCAAATCAAAGTTCTCCACTCAGTCACACCACTGGCTGCTTTTGATGCCCATTTTGCACAGGTAGAGAAGACTATGACTATGTAGAGAAGAAGAGGGACAAGGTGGGTGAGGTAATATCTTTTGTGGAACTAACTTCTGTTGGTGAGAGAGAAAAGCTGTCAAGCTTACACAGAGCTCTTCTTCAGGTCTGGGGAATGTATGCAGAGTCACAGCTAAATACAAGGTGGAACAAATTGTTTAGAGTGGTTAACACATATTTCAAGAGACTATTCAATGGTCTGTACAGGTGAAGTGTCAGGCTGTAGATAATCAGGCCTTGAATGTCTTTCCGGCATTCAAAACCATGTGACTACAGTCATCCAACCCCATGCCCTGTGCTCATATGGATGACTGATATTTTTGTAGCCTGAATCGTGCTTGAAGGTTTCTTAGCAAAACTGAAGAACGCACAGAAAAAATGTTTCATGAACTGTGGCCTCTACTTCTTAGCTTATTTAATGGTAACATGGTGCTGGATTTTAACCTAGATTTCAAAACTGTTTTTAAAATTGGTACATATGACTAATACTGTACATATATGAAGCTTGCTTCTTTGTGTTCTATTTATTGATTCTTTGGTACACAGTTTGCCAATCTAGATGTCACTTCATTAAGGAAAATGGAGCAAAATTAGTAAAGGGCAGAAATGAATGGATGAATTGGAATTCTGACTATGCGGTAACTTATATGCTTCAGATTCATATATATAGAGAGAGAGAGAGACTACAGCTGAAATTATAGGATAGTGTAAAAATTCTACATTTTAATCTATTAATATATGATTAGTTTATCATCAATATAAAATAAATTATTGTGAGCTAGAATGTCATTTTTTCTGAGTGCAATTAATAGTGAAAACAATCTTTTGTTCTGGTCAGGTAATTGAAAAGCTGGCACTATTCCTGTCACTGAGTACAAAAGAGACGCCACCAAAAAGCAGCATAGCAGCTTCTCTCCTGTAGTTGTAATTTGAAACAGTGCATCCTGTTTTTTTCCCCCATCTAAATCAGACAGCTGTACAGCAATTGCTGTCAGCATAAATTGAGCAAGCTTGCAAATTGCCTTCAAAGTCATCCAAGAAAACAACTTTATCTTTCAAAGTAACTGAAATATTATTTTGATATTATGTACAATTATTCAGATAATTTATCAGTTTTCTTCAGGACAAGTTAAGTGCACTGTGTGTGGTTTTATTTGGATGACTCCTAATGCATGGAAACTTGAATTATTCATAAATTATCTTCGGTTGCAGGAATCTTTATATAGATTTTGTTTGCTAATGCATTTGATAGGCTATTTTGTGTACTAACACATCTATGTAATGCTAGCAGTAAAATAAATGCTAAATTATATGTTCCATAGTTCTGCATTAAGAGGTGGTATAATACGATTCATCATTTTTTCTGTCTTCCTGTTCACAGATAATTCATACTATGAAATTGTCTCCCAGTTCATCTAAAATACACCATCATTGTATAACTATAGTATTGTGTATTGATGCAGAACTGGCACTGTTGACCATTCATTGTTAAAACAAAGGCAACACTGAAAGCCCAAATTCCAAAGCTGGGAACCTCAGTAAAACATCCAGATTCCATATTTAGACTATAAAACTTGCATGTAGACAAATACAATTGGAGTTTATATATGTAAGTGAGTGTTTGATCATCATCCAAATGCAGAAACTGAACATCAAGTAAAAATGCTCATGTGTGAATCTGAGGTTATGAAGGCACTAATGGACAAAAAAAGATCAGCTCCTAGACTACGGCACTGGGCAGCACAGTATGGGGAGAAGGTGAGCAGCCCTTGGTGGTGAAAGAACAGGTTCAGGACTATTTAGAAAAGCTGGAGATGCACAAGTCCATGAGGTCGGATGCAGTGCACTCGAGGATGCTGAGGGAGTTGGCTGATGTGACTGCAGAGCCATTGCCATTATCTTTGAAAACTTATGGCAATTGGGGGAGGTCCCAGATAACTGGAAAAAGGCAAATATAGTGCCCATCTTTAAAAAGGGGAAGAAGGAGGATCCGGGGAATTATAGACTGGTCAGCCTCACCTCAGTCCCTGGAAAAATCGTGGAGCAGGTCCTCAAGGAATCTATTTTGAAGCACTTGGAAGAGAGGAAGGTGATCAGGAATTGTCATCCTGAATCCACCAAGGGCAAGTCATGCCTGACCAACCTGATTGCCTTCTGTGATGAGATGACTGGCTCTGTGGATGTGGGGAAAGTGGTGGACATGATATACCTTGACTTCAGCAAAGCTTTTGCTACGGTCTCCCACAGTATTCTTGCCAGCAAGTTAAAGAAGTATGAGTTAGATGAATGGACTATAAGAGGGATAGAAAGCTGATTAGATCATTGGGCTCAACAAATAGTGATCAATGGCTCAATGTCCAGTTGGCAGCTGTTATCAAGTGGAGTGCAAACATCTTCATTAATGATCTGGAGGCAGGCAAGTTTACAGGTGACACTAAGCTGGGGGGAGGGTAGATATGCTGGAAGGTAGGGATAGGATACAGCATGACCTAGATAAATTGGAGGATTGAGCCAAAATAAATCTGATGAGGTTCAACAAGGACAAGTGCAGAGATGCACTTAGGATGGACAAATACAATTGGAGTTTATATATGTAAGTGAGTGTTTGATCATCATCCAAATGCAGAAACTGAACATCAAGTAAAAATGCTCATGTGTGAATCTGAGGTTATGAAGGCACTAATGGACAAAAAAAGATCAGCTCCTAGACTACGGCACTGGGCAGCACAGTATGGGGAGAAGGTGAGCAGCCCTTGGTGGTGAAAGAACAGGTTCAGGACTATTTAGAAAAGCTGGAGATGCACAAGTCCATGAGGTCGGATGCAGTGCACTTAGGATGGAAGAATCTCATGCACTGCTACAGACTGGGGACTGACTGGCTAAGCAGCAGTTCTGCGGAAAAGGACCTGGGGGTTACAGTGGACAAGAAGCTGGTTATGAGTCAACAGTGTGCCCTTGTTGCCAAGAAGGCTAATGGCATATTGGGCTGCATTGTAGGAGCATTGCTAGCAGATTGAGGGAAGTGATTATTTCTCTCTATTCGGCACTGGTGAAGCCACATTTGGAGTATTATGTCCAGTTTTGGGCCCCCCACTACAGGAAGGACATGGACAAATTGGAGAGACTCCAGCAGAGGGCAACAAAAATGATTAGGGGGCTGGGGTACATGACTTATGAGGAGAGGCTGAGGGAACTGGGCTTGTTTAGTCTGCAGAAGAGAAGAGTGAGGGGGGATTTGATAGCGGCCTTCAACTACCTGAAGAGGACTTCCAGGGAGGATGGAGCTAGACTGTTCTCAGTGGTGGCAGATGGCAGAACAAGGAGCAATGGTCTCAAGTTGCAGTGGAGGAGGCCTAGGTTAGATATAAGGAAACACTTTTTCACTAGGAGGGTGATGAAGCACTGGAATGAGTTACTTAGGGAGATGGTGGAATCTCCATCCTTAGAGATTTTTAACACCTGACTTGACAAAGCCCTGGCTACGATGATTTAGTTGGGGTTGGTCCTGCTTTGAGCAGGAGGTTGAATTAGATGATGTCCTGTGGTCCCTTCCAACCCTAATCTTCTATATTCTATTATAACTGCCCATATATGCATGTCATAGTGAATCCAGCTAGCAAGATAATTTTATGTCTGGCATCACCTTAGCATATAATCATCTTGTAGTCAGCATTGGATTTTAACTTCACAATACACCTGTGAGGTAGGGAAGAATTATTCTCATTTTACAGATTGGGAACTGAGACATAAGGCAGACAGAGTGACTTCCCCGAGGTCATGTAAGATGTGTGTGGTTGAGCCAGCAATTGAACCCTGGTCTCCTGAACCCTAGTTTAGTGCCCTATCTGCTAGTCATTGTGAAGAAGACCATTTGTCTCCTTCACAGAATATAGAGAAAAAGGTCAATACTTAATGTATCAGGAGAAGACATCCCCCACCAACCATAATGCACCTACCCAGTTGTGCAACACTGTTAATAATTCATTGTTGAAACCCTTAGTCTACATCCTCCAACGAGAGGTCTGATTACCCTTTCCTTGTCCTACATAAATACAAATTGCATTCTTGGTCAAAAAATTATTTGGCACTTAGACTTAAGCTAACAATCCTTAACTCAACCATAGATGCTTCTGTTTATTTTAGTAAAGCGGGAACTCTTTTATTTATGATGTCTGACATTTCAGTAGAGGGCAGTGCAGCACATTTACACAAGTTCATACAAAACACCAGTGTTTCTTTCAACTTTGCAATAGTTCATTTTTCAGTCCTGAGCATTTCCTATTCCCTGCTTTCACTCTGGACTCCCTCCTTCGTTATAATGTAGCTGAAAATGGTTTTGGAGATATGTACTCTGTTCTACGACTTGCAGTGTACCATTCTTGAGAATACCTGCTAAATATATAAATTGTCCATAGACTGTTCTGTGTAAATGATGGAGGTAGGAAGAAAGGAAGCAGAAAGAAGATCAGAACAGAAACACTAAAGAGCTAAGGATTAACAACTGGTGTGCATGCTAGGAATGGTCATCACAACCTCTCAAACATGAATTGTGTCTTCTAGTCATTTAAGTAGCTGAAGAATGCATTTAATGCACTAACCATCCATGGGTTGCATGAACATTTATAACAATCCATCATTGGTGTTTTTAATCTGTTAATGGTTTCTCAGTGATGTTGCAGAATCACTTGTTACTTTTCTTTTGTGTTCTTACCCTTCATTTTATTACTTCTGATGAACTTATGTGAGGGTCATGTAGGTGTAATGGTTATGGGGCTACACTTTGTAGAGTAAATTGCAAAAGGAAGATTTTACTGTTTGAAAAGAATATATAAAAATGGTGATTATTTTTTAAAATGGCTTCATTTATTGTTTTAGAATTTCAGTCTTCTAAATTTCCAGAGGAGCATGTGGTTAAAAGTAATCGGAGAATTGTTATTAACCTGTCTTTAATTAAGAGGATGGATGGATGAACATCCTTGGAGGGATTCCAAATCTTCATAAACTTTGTCAGTTAGGATATAATAGACTTGTTAAAACATATCATGTTTCAATTAATCCTTAGTATAAAGATTATTCTTTTTTTCTACTATTCATAGTAGTGTTTTTGATGCCAGTGAGCCAGAGATCAGCAGGATATATTTAAATAACGGCTTTAACTGAATCTTATGGACCTGATTCCCCATTGCGTTGCAAATTGTCAGTCATTTACAGCTGGGTAAGGTGGGCGTGAAATGCCACTAGATCAGAATTCTACATTCACATCAGTGATTGTGTTTTATACCTACTTTGCGCTTGCTTTGCACAGAACAAATGCTAAGGACTCATGAGTTGGTGGGTGTGTCATTCCAACAGAAATACTGGGAGGCACTGTGTTTTGAGACAGGAGATTGGGGAAGTGCAACCACTACCCTACCCTTAATGAGAGTGCACCATACATTCCCAATGCTTTGCCCCTTCCTGTCCCTTTTTGGACCCTTCCAAGTGGCAAGTGCTTGCTTTTGAGGATACCAGCTACAAACAGTTCTCAAGTTCTCTGAGCTTACCCCTGAGTATAAAACCTGTAATTGCCAAGCCCTTCCATCTTTGGGACAGGGACCATCTTTGTGTTCTGTGATTGTTGGTAGAGTACCTAACACAATGGGATCCTGGTCCATGGGGCTCCTAGGCACTACAGTAATAGAAATGATGACATAAGAAGGAAAGATCCTCCTCCTTCTCCCCCCCGCTTCCACCCCACCCCAAGCTCCTTTATGGCTATGCAAGGACCAGTCCAGTTTAGTCCTGAACATACAGTGTGTTTGGAAGGTCATTTTCTTTCAGGAGGAGGGTTAGTTTTTCCAAACTAACTACAGTACTAAACTCTCAAAGGCAGAATCTTTCTGGGGGTATGATGGAACTCTGTGATGGCAAAGTGTGGCCCCAAGAAAATGCTGCATTAGGCTAAGTGTTAGAGTCAGACATTCCCTTCAAAACTCTCATGAGTACGAAAGCGCCCTCACGCTGTTCAGTCGCGTGGAAGCCCCTCTATGTGAACACTATGGGGTTCTGGTTCTGCACGTGTTGAGGGGCTATAACTACTAGGGTGTGATGGAGCCAGGCAGCAGTTACTTTGTACTGGGTAAGCTCCCCTCCCAAACAAGTGGATATGCTGTAGGGAATCTTTCTTGAAAATGGCATTGCCTTCAGCTCAGTGCTTCCTAGTCCCCTTTGGAGTGAGTTAGGGGTGTGTGCTGCAAAAAAGGGCTTTAGGCTTTTTCTGCATGACAAAGTTGCATCAGTTTAACTCAGATCAACTAAGTTGGTTTAAAAAGTGCGAACCTCTGTGTGGACAGGCTTATTTTGGTTTAGCTCGAACCCATTCCTAGTTGCCATAGTTAAACTAAGATAAACTGAAATCAGGGCGTCTACTCAACCTTTTGCACTGTTTTAACTAAATTGGTTTAAAATCACAACTTTAGCTAAAGAAGTGCAGACAGGCCGATAGAGACTAATGTAGAATGACTCTTGAGTGAGCTGTGATGCTTGGGAGACTCAGGGCTAGTGAGCAGGGCAAGATCAGGGATGGATTTTCCTAGAGATCCTTTTGCTCTGCATTGCTAGTCAGCAGTGTCCCTAACCACTTCCACATGGCCACCAATCCCTCATACTGGACAGCAGAATCTATTGATCACTTTTTTCATGTGGTCACCTGCCCAGAGTTGTGTGTGTGTAATTTCCCCCTCCTTTAAAAAGAAAGAAAGAAAGAAAACAACTGTGTGGCAGGGAAGAATATAAACCCAAATTCTTAGAACCTTTTTCTATGTATTATTGAATTATTATAACCTTGAATTCTGAGAGCAATTCTAATGGCATAAAAGTCTATTCCTTTCAAAATGGAAAGTGCAATATCTCCCTAATATAGCAGTATGGATTGGTTGTTAACTACATTGGCCCAGTTTAGATAATCAGATCTAGAATCCCTTAACTTCATCAATCATGAAGTTGGTGTGGTCATGCTGAGAAGAGAGAATATTAATAAGACAACTGTAAGATTTGATCTCCCCAAAATATTATTTGATTAGTTTTTATTTTAAAAAGCTAATTAGAAAAGTGACTCATATTTCACCTCTTATAATCTCTATATGGATGTGAAAATTATTTATAAAATACCTGTGTGGAATACTAATTTCAATATTTTTTTCTGCAAGTCCTACCTGAACTTTGTATTTACTTATTCTTTGTATGATGTAGTGCTTTACAGCTGAGATTTTAAAAGACACATAGGGGATTTAGACACACATTTCCCCCTGAAATTAACAGAGTGATGCATCAAAATCCACCAGGTGACTTTGAAAATCTCAGCCTCTATCTTCAAAGTGCTGTGGAAACATTAGTTAGTTAATCTTTGCAACCCCCACTTGAGAGAGGAAAATACCCATTAAATATTGTATTTGTATAAACTTGTACATCTAACATATGTGCTGGAATCAAATTATGTGTAAAAAAGGGATGAAAGATCTAATGGGCCTGATCTCATGTCTATCAAAGTCAATGGATAAACACCCATTGATTTCATTTGACACTAGTAGGTATCATGAGCCTGACCCATTATACAGCTATCGGTCCAATTTGTCTGGCAGTGCTCCTTTTCCTAGCATTAATTAGAGTTAATCAGGGAATGTTTTTTCCCTGTGGAGAATTTGTGTGTGTGTTTGAAAATTAGAATACTGAAACATTTCAGACGCAAACCAAAATTATTTTGAAATGCTGTCAGAAGGCCTCCATAGAAATAGTTCAGGTGCCTCATGCTCCCCTTCTTCTCTAACTCTCATGGTGCTGTAGGGCAGCGTACCCCCTAACTTCTGGAAATTTTAATAAGTACCCCAACACTCAATTTTCCACTCCGAGAAATACAATATTTTTCCCCTTTACCACTGGACAACTGTATTTCTTGTAAAGCAAGAGAGTTCTGAGTTCTGCAGTGCTGTGTGGCTCTGGAAGATCACAAAACCCCCTGCTGTCTCTCCCTTCCTTCCTCCTCCCCTTCCTCCAGATAGCAGCAAAGGTCAGCGCCAGCCAATCACTATGGCCTGACAGTGGGGTCATGTGGTGTTCTCCTCACACAGGCGGGAACTTGTGAGGTAGGAGCAGGCAGTAGAGGCCCAGCAGAGTGGATAGCAGTGCTCCCCATGGCCGTCCCTAGGGGGGGTGCGAGCCTGGGGCAAATCACACTGTGTGGGCCCCTCTTAACATTTTTATACTGGTAAAATCTGGGGCTGTCATAGTTGTCAATTTCACTGCTCAGCTAGAGCAGTAAAATTGACAAGTAAGCCTGTGCATAGAGCTGGGCTCCAGGACTGGGCAAGTCTCTGGGCTCTCCGCCTGGCTTGCTGGGCACCGGGCTTTGAGCCGGGGAGGGGAGCTGCCACCTGGGCAAGTTGCAGGCGACTGCTGTCTGACTCCCAGCCCGGGAAGTGGGTGGCTGCTACCCAATCTGAGCTAGGTCGCAGGAGGCTTCCATGCAGGCTGGGACCCGGGGATGTGGCAGGCAGCAAGGAGCTGCTGCCAGTCTTCAAGCCAGGGCGTGGGAGGATATCTCGGCTCAGAGACAGGGTGCGGGTGTCAGCCACCCAGCTGCGAGCCCAGATCGCAGGGCTCAGGAGGCTGCGGCTGGGATCCCACCTGGGAGCTGGGACCAGACTGGACACCAGCGGCTGCCACCCGGCTTCCCAGGACTGGGGAAGCTGCTGTCTACCTCCCAACTAGGAGGTGGGACCCGGCTGGAAGCCGGCGGCTGCTGCCCGCCTCCTCCAGAAGCCGATGGCTGCTGCCCGCCTCCCTTCACTGGGTTTTTTGGTACATGTACCACAGGTTGAGAAACTATGCAGTAGGGTGTCCGTCTGTGGAAGCAGGTGTTCATCTTGGTATATGTATCTGGCCAGGCGGCCTGGTCCATAGAGAAGAAGGGGGACATGAGGCAACCAAGCTATGTCTCCAATGAGGCAAACTAAAATATTTCAGTTTTTGGGTGTTTCTCGATCAAAAAAACAACACAAAATTGTGTGCAACAAGCAGATGCTTCTTGTGAAAAATGTCATTAAGTTTGCATCAAAAAAAGGTTTGCACAGAAAAGCCCTACTGTTAACCTAATAAGCTCTTATGCCATTACATTTTTTTTTTACTTTTAATTCTTCCCTCCCTCCCCAAAGTAGTAAAGATAAAAGAGACTCCAGACCCATCCTATTGTCGTCAGGAGGGAGAACCTCCCTTCCAGTTACATTTAAAGGACTTTTTTTTTTTTTTTAAATTGGATCACAAGCAAGAGAGAGCGTTAGAGCCAGGATTAGAATTCTGGATCTCCTGGCTCGCAGCCCTGTATATAATATCTACAAATGTTTTTCTATTCTCTGTAAGTTGTGATTCTAGTTATCGCTTGTGTCTGGGTGGTCTTTGGTACAGACTTCAGGTGTCCTCGCTGTTCTAATACACCCTTTGTCTCAGTTTCCCCAATAAGGGGAAGCAGCATTGCTAGATAGGGCACCAGGGGAAGCTCAAAGCCAGAAGAGTTGTTCTTTCAACTCTGGCGAGTTGAGAATACCTGGATCTTTCTGGAGCCTGATTCATTGAAGGCAAATGATGTCTGGGGAGACAGTATCCACTTTCCCCTGGACTTCAGCAGCCCATACCTCGTAGCAGTTACTGGGAGGTAAGACCAGCCAGTGTATGCTATTTTGTAAATACTTGGATTTAATTTCGCCACCAGTGTGCAAGTTCTGAGGGGAGGGACTCCACATTAGTTCCCTTTGTGTGTTGCTATCCAAATAAAAAAATGAGCCTCTCTAAGGCCTCTTCAAAACTTAAAGGACTTGCTAGTATAGGTTTACTGGCAAACCCTCCTAGTGTAAATGCTAGTTTTGCAAACTTTTTCATTTTTTGCTGGTATGACTGTGTCTACACTAGAGCTTTTTCTGGCGTAGCTATGCCAGCAAATCTTTTCAGTGTAGACCTGGCCATAGAAGGCAATTCTAAGTCTCTCGCCCTCTGCCAGCGGTGTTCTAATGGGAGGGGAGGCGGGAGCAAAGAATCCAGCAGCCTGCTCCGTCCTCCCCCTCCCTTCCTGTGAGAAACATGGACAGGATGGCACCTCTGCTCCTTTCCCCACTCCACTCAGTGGTACCAGACCTGGAAGCAGGGCCACCACATGTGGGGGGGGGGGAAAGGGTACACTTTATTAGGGCCCGGAGGCCCTGGGGGCCTGGCCCAGGCTGCAACCCCCATTACCATGAGGAAAAAAAATTTTCATGGCTCATGAGATTGTATGTATGGGATGAGGGATTGTGATATGTGTGTGGGAGGTGGCCCGTGTTACAAGTTTGTACTGGACCTGAAAAAATTATGCTTGGGCCCTGCCTGGGAAGGGGTAGGAGGGGGGTGAAGAACCCCTGAAGCCAATCCTCCTAGCTTGGGACAGGGGAAATAAAAGGAGACCTTGCTGCAGCCCCACTCCAGGCCTGAGAGATTGAGGGTGAAGAACCCTAGGAGGAGCAGAGATGAGGCTGGGATGCTGCAACTGGTGAAGGACCAGCTGAACTGATCATGGGTGAGGTAAAAAGGAGAGTAGCTGTGGTAAGGAAGAATAAAATTATTTATTTTTAGCTATTTGGATAACTCATTATGATTTTTTAAACCCTAAATTTAATTGTAATTACTGGATAATGTCTGCATGTAGTTATCAAAATTATACAAAGAAAGAAGAAGAATTTTAAATTATTTTCAAAATACTTTGAATGTGACTGAATGGATTATTTTAAAATAATATTTAGGGATTTATGAATATAAATACTGCACTGAAATATAGAAAGTTTGTTTTCATTTTGTTCATTTTCCAGATCCGTTTTATAGGCCTTGTACAATATATTTCTAAATATGACCCTGAGTGAAATTCATCATATTTTAACTTTATCACGCAATAGAGCTGCCCACTGAGGACTTAACATAAGTATGCTCCAATTTTTCCCACCAGCATGGATGCCTTTCCTCCAGCCCATCTCTTCATTTTTGAAGGGATACTTTTGAGGGGACATCCATCCTAATGAGATACTATTAACAGAAGCATTTGAGTGACATTGATATGAGTATTTTGCTACCTAAGACTAGACCAAATAAAACAAAATTTTAACTGTTTTGCATCTTCTCCAGTCTCATTTTCCTTAAATATGTTTGTGTACCTCCAGCATACACAGAGTCTCCATTCAAGCAGCCATATATGCACTAAAGGTTTACTTCTCAACCTGAACTTATCTCACGCATGTTGTCAGAAGAGTAGAAGGGAGTTAAAAAGTCAAAAGATGAACTAAAAAACATGTCTTGATGTTTGTTTGTCAAATTTCATGATTTGTGAGGCCAGTCTAATGGTTTTTTAAGGATCTGACTCATGATTTTTGATCTCTTGAGGTTGGCAATACTGTTATCAAATACTACCATTTTGAATAAAAGTGAAAAGAACTGATTCCAATCCTGACTAACACAGAGTGTTCTAATTCTCAGTACTGGGAATAAGGTTAAAGCAAAAACTAAGCAATATTTATATAGAATGGCCAAACTGTCGTCATAGCGCTATAGCTATACTAGTCAGACTGGTATATTGAGAAAAGAATGTAGCTTCCAGTTGAAGAGAGATCAGTGCTGCTCTTGTCATCATGCTCTGATATATTGTGGTTTAGAATGTTAAAAGTTTAGCCACAGCAAAAATATCCTGGTCAGGAACTCACCTTGAACCTGCCCCTAAGGCCAGACACTTTCTTCTTCATTATGCACACACATCAGTTGTGAAGAATTTTCCCCACCCGACTGCAGCCCTGAAATCTTGTTCTCCAAAAGATTCCTCCTACTTTATTGCACAAATTGAACTTAATTTGTTCTTTATGTTAAAATGCTAGGCATTTCAGTGTTTAATTCATGAGCGTTTTACCATATTAACTTTTTATCTCCACCTGTGGTGCTCACGTGTTGGGAGATAGATCTGTTATGCATTAGTCTAGGAGGCAGAGGATTGCCTTTCTCTTTCAGAGGGTACTTTTGTGAGCCATTCTGAGGAGACCAAGAGAATCTCAAGGTGAAATGCAACTGAGGGGTTGACCCTGTGAGGAGATGCGTGCCCCCAAGTTCATTTAGCTTTAACGAGAGTTAAGAGTGCTCAGTACCTCCTGTAATTGGGCCTTGAGAGTTCATAGAGTTTAAGAAGGGACAATTAGAAGGGACCTTTAGATTATCTAGTCTCATCTCCTGTGTATCACAGGCAACTACATTTCACCCAGTTACCCCTGTATTGAACCCAATAATTTGTGTTTGACCAAAGCACATCTTTCAGAAAGGTATCCAATTTTGATTTGAAGACTTCAAGAGATGGAGAACCCACCACTTCCCAGCACAGTTTGTTTCCAGTGGTGATTAACCATTAATCACCCTGGCTGTTAAAAATGTGTGCCTTATTTCTAATTTACATTTGTCTGGCTTCATCTTCCAGCCATGGGTTCTTATTATGCCTTTTTCCACTAGATCAAAAGAGCCCTTTTGTACCCAATATTTTTCCTTTCAAAGTTATTTATATACTGTGTAATTAAGTTGCCTCTCAATCTTCTTTTTGATAGGGTAAACAGACTGATCATTTGAAGTCTCTCAAAAGATCTTTAAAGCTTTTTCTCTAGTGCCTGAATCATTTTTGTGTCTCTTTTCTGCACCCTCTCCTGTTTTTCAAAACCTTTTTTAAAATGTGGACCCCAGAATTGGATGCAGTATTCCAGTATCTGTCTTGCCAATGTTGTATACAGAGGTAAAACCACTTCCCTACTCGTATTCACCAATGCCCTGTTTATAAATCCAAGAATCACATTAGCCCTTTTTGCCACACCATTGGACTGGAAGGTAATATTCAGTTGCTTTGCATTTGGCTGTATTAAAACTCATTTTGTTTGAATGGGCCCAGCTTACCAAATCGTTGTGTCTGACAGCCCTTTCCTCATCATTCATTACCACTCTGCCAATCTATGTCATCTGTAAATTTGATCCAGCAGTAATTTTTGTAATATCTACTTCTAAATCATTGATGAAAATGTTAAATAGCACTAGACCTGGTTCCAACCCCTGTGGAACTCTACTAGGAACACCCCTATTCAACCACTTACAACTACTTTTTTTATATCAGTCAGTTCTTAATCCATTTAACAGGTGCTTTATGGATATTTTATAGTGCTGATTTTGTAATCAGAATGTCATGTGGTATTAATCCAAATGCCTTACAAAAGTCTAAATATATTACATCTACTCAGTTACTTTTTAATCAATCAAACTTGTAATCTCAAGGAATGAAATCAGATTTGTTTGACAAGGCCAACTTTGCCTAATACCATATTGAATGGCAATTATTAATTATATTCTTACTCTTTATTTCTTCTTCAGTTGAATCCTGTATCAGCTTTTCTATTGTCTTCCTTGGAATTGCTGTCAGGCTCCCTGGGGTCATCCCACTTGCCCTTTTTGAATATTGGGACAACACTAGCACATCTCTAGTCTTCTAGAATTTCTTTGGAATACCAAAGGAAAAAAAAATAAGATCAGTGAGCCAATGATCTCCTTAGCCAACTTTTTCAGGACTCTTGGGAGCAAGTTATGCAGCCCTGATGATTTTAAAAAACGTTTATCCTTAGTAGATGTTATTTAACACCCTCCTTAGTTACTAATGGACTGAAACGTACTTTGTCAGCCTCATGTGTTATGAGTACATCATCCTGCTTGTTTCCAAATACAGAACAGAAATATTTATTGAACCCTTTTTCATTTTCTGCATCCTCATTAACTATTTCACCATCTCCACCTCATATTGGAGCTGTATCCTTGCTAAGATTTCTTTTGTTCCTAATATACTTAAAAGTGCAAACCAAATAAACAAAAAAACACCTTCCTTCTTGTTGTCCTTAGCCTTGCCAGACATGGATTTGTCATTGATGTCTCTAACTTATCAGTTTGGTACATTTCATAGCATTCTAATTTATATTGATTGTTATCTATTTCCACTTTTTTCCATGTGTTACATATTGCTTTTTTATTTCTAATTGCCATCTTCACCACTCAGCCAGGATGGGTTTATAGCCAAAGTTATCCTCCTCCTTGATTGCAGAATTGGGGGGGAGGTTGGCCATCTAATGAACTACTAAGAAGAATGAATTGCTGTGTTCTGTAAAGTACCATTTTAAACATTGTGTAATACATTTTCAAACAGGGTGTAATAACTTAAGATAGTATCACCTCGAGGACCTACCCAAAAGCAGTGATGCTAGGTGATACACAAATACATAGTAAAATAGGTGGGACTGAGCACTGGACTGAGATTCAGGGATTGTCTAGCAGACAATACACTAGACCAGACCATCATTATCCAGAGCCACTGGGACTCAGTAATGGACTTATAATGGATAGTGCATTAGACTGGTTTCTAATTTCTGGCTTAGTCACAGACTTCTTGTGTGACCTTGGGCAAGTCACTTAATCTACTCAGTGCATCTGTTCTCCATCTGCAAAATGGGAATAATATTACTGTGCCTCACAGGGGTTTTATGGTACAATCCATTAATGATTGTAAGGTGCTAGTGTACTATAATGATGAGGACCATATTAAAAATATAATAAGAGAATTGTCCTTGTCCTGAATTGTTTACAATCTAACTGGACAAGATATATAAAGTGTGAGAAACGAAATCTTATCCTCATTGTATAGATGGGGAAACAGAGCCACAGACAGAATAAATGATTTATCCAGGGTCACATGGGAAGTTTGTGGCAGAACTGGGAATTGAACTCAGATCTTCTGAGTCCTGACCAGTGCCTAAACACAAGACCAGTCACTTTTCCTCATTCCGTATATGAATTCACAACAAATATTATTGTAACTTATTTTAAAATACAAAGCTCCCCCCTGGCAGTTCAGTGTTCCATAGCAGGAGTTGGTATTTATGGTATTGTCACTAGAAGTGGTCAAACACGCAGCCAGTGGATTAGCTTTTATGATTTCATCATGATGGATATGTCAGAATTAATGGGGCACTGCTTCTTTCCCTTTCACTATGTCCAGGCCTTCTTCCACATTGGCCAGGACCATGGAATGCCTTCCCTTTTCTAGTTTACCAAGCTACAACCCTCCCCACATTAAAGTCTTTCCAAAAGACTTGCTACTTCCGAGCTGCCCAAATAATTTAAAAAAATCCCCCCCATGTTATTCTCTTATCATGGCTTCCCAGTGTGGTCCTGTCATGCTTATGTCTTCTAGACTGTAGGCTTTCTGCAACAAGAATTGTCTACGTTTTAGTTTTGTACAGAGCCAAGTATCCTATTCGATACAATGCCCATTCAGTCAGTAAGCACCTGTCATGGCTTAAATAACTATGATAATTACAGGTCTGTTGTTTCATAGCATTTGTTGAGGCCAGAGGCAAATTAGACAAAATAACTGATTTATTAATAGGATTAATTCAACTGAGGGAACAAATAAAAATGTAGTAACTACAAAAGAGAGCAGTTTGTCATCAGTCAAAGCTCTCTTACTAGTGCTGAGTGACAATACACTCAACCAATGACTGCACCTTTGGAACAAACTGTCACTGGATGATCCAAGATGCCACTGGCAAGACAGTTACCTAGCAACTGCTGAGAGGTGCTGTCTTTACAATTAACCCTTCAAAATGACAACATATGCCAGGATGCCTCAAAGACCAGTTTATATAGATGCTTCTGCTACAATTAAATCAATATTCTTATTTCCATGCTCTTTGAACAATATCGAGGGCAGGCTAGAGGTCTCTTGCAAACTAACTTGGTTGAATAAGACAGGTCAGTGGAAACTTTCTGCCCCGCTCTCATCTCTTTTTTGTATTAATCCATGAAATGTGGACAAGTCTCCATCAGGAGTCTGTCTCAGTTGGACTCTCTGAACAGAGCTCACAGTGTGAAGCAGGAGTACCGAAGACCCAGAGATCCAACCTAAAGAGGCAGTGAAGCCATGTGGCTTACCCTGGAGGAAGAATGAGAACCATAAGGGGTCTGGCACACTGGATGGGTTCTGTTCCAGATATGGGGGCCATAGCACTGATATTATGGATTTGTGACAGCATGCAAACACTTTTTTTGAAAAAAATCTGTGCAAAATCTTTCCCTCATTCATATGACATGTTTTTCATAGATTCCAAAGCCAGAAGAGACTATTGTGATCATCTAGTCTGACCTTCTGTATTACACAGACTATAGAGCTTCCCCCAAGTAATTCCTAGAGTGGATGTTTTCCAAAAGATACGATCTTGATTAAAAATTTTCAGTGATGGAGGATCCACAAGAACCCGTGGTAAATTGTGATTTTCATCAGGAGCCATATGAAAAGGTGAAACCCCCCTGCAATTTCATTTAAAATTTTGACCAGAAGGAATACTTCTTTTTGAGAAGAACTGAGGGTAGGAGTTTGTATCTCTATTTGTAAAATGGGGATAAGAATTCTTATATTTCTTCCATACACAAAGTGCAAAATGACACCTTCAGTCAGAAGAACCTTTATTTTTAGATTAAAAGAACAATAAAAGAGCTGCTCTTGTATGGTCATTATTCTCTCTCAGCTTGTAAACTTTACCATAGCAAAGCCTTGAATTTTTGATTATTTAAAGTTCCTAAAAACGTCGAAGAACTGTCATTCTTCAGATTTACTTGCTGATCGGAGGAGGGTGCATGTTCTACCAAACACTGCATAAGTGGTAAAACAGTGCAGTAAAGTAGAACTGATTTAATTGCAGCAAGTTAAACTAATGAGAGTACATCTGACTTACAGATTTATAAAAGATAGTGTTCATTGTCTATGTAGTTAGTTGACAAGAAAAGTCATATATAAAATCAATAACAGTGAAAGGATGATTAATGCACTAACCACAGGGATACTGTATGGACCTGTGATGGGGTGGACTGGATCTGAAGGCCCCCTACTGGAGACCTTGAGGCCCTGCCACAACCTGTCCCTGAAAAGAGCAGTTGAGAGGTCCTCCAAGCTGCCTAGAGTGGCTGTGTGGGAAGCAGCCAATCAGCGAGGCTGCAGGGAGCAGCTAATCAGAGCCCAGCAGGCTAGTATAAGAAGAGCTGGAGGGGCAGACTTAAGTGAGATCAGTTTCTTGTTGGAGCTGGAAGACTGTGGTTGGCTGAGGGAGCTACAGGCCCTCAGACCGAGCAGTGCTGGCAGAGACTGGTGGGAGCGAGAAGGAGTGGGTGGCTTGGACTCAATCAGGACAAGGCCCTGAGATAAGGATGAAAAATGTGCTAGGGCTGTAGGGAAGTGTCTCAGGGAATCATAGTAGCAACACAGCTTAGTTAAAGGGACATGGCAGGGTCCATGAGCTGGGACCTGAATAGGGGGTGGGCCCCCTACTGGGAAAGTGGCCTGGACATTGAGGCACCCCTGGAAGGGGAACTGAACTGTAGTGAACCAGCTGGAGAGCTGGAGCCAGAAAGTCCCTGAGCGGGTGAAGACATTGCTTCCAGGAGCCCTGAGGCACTGCTCTATACCAGAGCAGGGACAATTTGAGAGAGCCCAGAAGAGGCTGAGAGACTGTTCAAATCAGGGTACTGCAATAGGCCCTGCTGGACTGATTATCTGTAGCCCTGTCTCTGGGCTTGCTCCTCAAAGAGACGTTACAGAGGGCACTGAGAGAGGCCCCTGTTGGACTTGTTCCCCGGAAGGGATTTTATTTCACAGACAGACTGTGTGTGTCTTGGCTAGAGGACTGAGTCACCGAAGACCCATTGCAGATTGAGAGAGAGCGTGCAGGCACACATACTTGGCCAGGGGCTGCTTGCAAGAGGTGAGTGTGACCCCATTACAGGACCCTAGTTTAAATTTGATGTGGAGTTACAACTGAAATTAATGTGACTCTTTTTTTTGTCCTCATCCTTAATGTACGTAAATGTGGGTATTCATGTACACATTCACATTGCAAAACCAGCACTCAGTCCTTTGCTTCTAGATCATTGGCTTCAACCCAGACCACGGTCACTTTGACAGAATTAAGAAACTTGTCCCACTCTGGATGATTGTTCTGTAGTCTGTGAGAAATGTGTTGTTCATATCAGTCCAGTGACTGGTGTCCAATTAGATACAAAACCATCATCGTGTTTGGCACTGTTCTAGCATCCTTGTTGGGAACCTGATCCTGAAAGGCACAAGACTGAATAGACTCTAGGAGATATGCAGTGTAGTTGTAGCCGTGTCGGTTCCAGTATATTAGAGACACAAGGTGGATGAGACAATATCTTTTATTGGACCAACTTCTGTTGGTGAGAGGGACAAGCTTTCAAGCTCTGTGCAGCTCACCCACCTTGTCTCTTCAGACTTTAAGAGAGATTTTTCAAAGGCACACATGGTAGTTGGACATCTCTTTCCTACTGAAAAGTCAATGGGAGCTAGACAGCTATCTGCCATTTCTGTGTCTGAAAATCTCCACTGTGGAGACTGAGCCTCCATTCTCATCCCTCTAGCATGTCACTCCATCTCTTGATTGAGTTGCAATTGGTAGGGAAAGGTAGCAGGTACATGGGCAGGGCACTGTTGCTGTCTGCCCTGTGTGTATTCTGAAGATAAATGAAGGAGTTCACACTCCAGGGGTCTCATTGTATCACCTTTCACCAGCTCTAAAACCCCAATAGCAACATACTTTATTTACATGCATAAAGTTAAGCATGTACTTGTCCCATTGCAGTAGCACTATTCACAAGCTGAAGGATTTTGCTGGAGTGGAATCTATGTTCTGTAAAGGAAAAAAGGTTACAAACCCTCCACAAATTGATGTTATGTGGCAGATCTTGCTATACCTATTAAGCAGAAGCTCAGAGCTCAAATGATAATGGTGCAACAATTTAAGAATGAGGTGATCTGGCACAGTTGCCTAAGGAAGTTTTCATACACTAATATCTCTGCCTCTTGCCAGTGAAAATAATCTCTCATGAGAACTAAACTTTGCCTAACTCATTTAGAAATGTCAAGGAGAAAACAGAAAATCAATAATAATGAACAATATCACATAAAGAAGATCTAACGGGGAATTATTTCCCCTTATTGCACTGATAATGGTAAGTTTTAAGAATGACATCATTACAGAAGTCAATAATTTAAGTATAAGAGAATGAATTTAAAGAAAAAACAACCAAAAAACAAATGACCCAGATCAATGTCTTCACGCTCCACAAGATTAGATTGTACAAAAACTCCCAATAAACACTAAAAGCTGAAATGTGATGCTCAGTTTTAAAATAAATTATAGGAAACTTCATGCTTGTGAAAGTTGATGCCTTGACATTTCTGTAGATTGAGAACTGCTCTTTCTTCCCATCACAAGCACAGAATGGGCAGTGGGAATAGAAGCTTCTCTACTTGGACCTGCCTCAGAGTCTAAATTCAGACATGAAAGGAAGATCTTCCGGTAACCATCCAACAAACAAATCTTCTCAGAAAACCTGGTACTCTGATCGTGTGGTTGGCTGGTTTGTTGCTGTGGTCTTTGGTTTCCTTCCCCTGCCCCCAAGGTTGGGAACTAGAAAAACTCAAACTCTTCTTCATCACTGCAACATTCTCCTTTAAATAACTTCCCTAATTTCTCCTAAAAACCAACATAAAAACACCTTAAATGATATTTTAGTAAGTGGAGTTTGGCCTGACTGTAACCTTTGACCAAGCCCCTCTCTCTACTCCACATGATCAAAGCAGCTATACTTTTGCAAAAGTAAAACCCAAGCAATGACTTTTTGCAAATCCAAAGCATGGCTCCCTAGGTCTAATGCTTAGGAAAATCCAGCAAGGTATGGATTGAGTGAAGCACGTACTGAAGTTATAATAATGTGCACAGTATCTCTTCTATCCCATGGTCCGAGATATAATTTGCCAATAGCAATTTAAAAAAAAATCTACATAGCTAATCTTGACTCTGTTTTCCCTCCTTGCTTGCACAAAGTTCCTATAGGGAAAGTTGGATATCTAATGTGTAACCTCTCTAATGAACCTATTGTTATGGTTTCCAAATAGAGTTCCACCAGCTATAGTTTTTTTTCCCTATATTCTCATTAGGAAACATCTTAGAAGGAGCAGTTGTTTGGCAAGTTTAATGTTAGATATATTTATGTATAACAAAAATAGAAAAAAGATCATACTTTAACAGATGAAACCTACTATATAAAGATGAAAATTAGAAAATTATTTTAAATAGAAAAAAGCAGTACAGTATTGCAGCATATACAAAAAGCTAAGCTAAAGGATGAAAGGTTACACCACGATGAAATTTTCATAGTCGAGGACATGCAGAGAAAAGATAAGAAACAACATACTGCATATCATATTTTTAACCAAAATTCAAATGAAAAGAGCCTCGGTTATTGGAAATGGAGATGAGTGCTGTAACGCACAGCTCTACAAAAGGAGTTCATCACCAGTAACAGAATTTGAATTACTCTTTACTAGATTTCCTGCATACGTCAAAAATAAATAATTGCCAATTGCCCTGCTCAGAAGTGCTGATGAGATACAATCATTTCACCTGAGTGCATAAGTACAAAGCCAGAGACCACTTGGAAAGGATGTGTGCAGAGAGATTGAAACTTCAAGAAATAGGTACTGAGAAATCAAGATGAGTTGAACAAAAGGAAAGGTCAGAACTAGCATAGATCTGGAATTGAGATGCTCAGCTGATACTATAGGCTCTGAAAAAAGACTAAGGTATAGAACCTCCCAGTCTGATCTGTTTAGCCTAACAATATCTTAACAGTACATCTAGGAACAAAGATATACGCCATACTTACAGGATGGGGGGGTGACTCTATCCTGGGAAGCAGTGACTCTGAAAAAGATTTGGGGATTGTGGTGGCTAAGCAAATGAACATGAGCTCCCAGTGCGACATGTAACCTGATCCATGAATGCATAAATAGGAGTAGGAGTAAATAGGTTCTTCTACCTCTGTATCTGGCGTTGGTGCGACTGCTGCTGGAATAACATGCCCAGTTCTGGCGTCAGCAATTCAAGAAGGATGTAGATAAATTGGAGAGGGTTCAGAGAAGAGCCATGAGAATGATAAATAGATTAGAAAACCTGCCTTATAGTGACAGATTCAAAGAGCTTGATCTATTTAACTTAACAAAGAGAAGGCTAAGGGGTGGCTTGACTGCAGTCTATAAGTATCTACATGGGGATAAAAACTTGATGATGGGCTCATCAGTCTAGCAGAGAAATTCATTACCCTATCCAGTGGCTGGAAGGAAGCTGAAGCTAGACAAATGCAGACTGGAAATAAGGTGTACATTTTTAACAGTGAGGTTAACTAATCATTGGAACAGTTTGCTAAACGTTGTGGATTCTTCATCACTGGCAACTTTCAAATCAGGATTGGATCTTTTTCTAAAAGAGTTGTTCTAGGGAATTATTTTGGAGAAGCCCTGTAACCTATGTTGTACAGGAGATCAGACTAGATGATTACAATGGTCCCTTCTGGTCTTGGAATCTATGAAAACACTGTGAGGTAGGGCAGTATCATTATCTCTATTGTACAGGTGGGGAAACTGAGGCACAAACAGATTACGTGTCTTGCTTGAGATCACACCAGAAGTCGGTGGTAGAGCAGGGAATTGAACCTGTGACTCAAGCTAGCTCTCTAAGCACTGGACTATTCTTCCTCTCTGGAAGACTAGAAGGGAGTTAGTTAAAACATTTAATTACTGTTGGATAAAAACAGTCTATGGAAGGCTTATAAAATTAATATGGGAGCCAGTATGGTTAAAGCAGAGGTCAGAATCAGGGCTCCTGGGTTCTATTCCTGGTGCAGATGCTGATTTGACTGAAGCAAATGACTTGTCTTTACTGTACCTCCATTTTTCCCAATGATTAAAATGGGAATAATACTAAACTTGTAGAAGTGCCGTGAGACTTGGCTGGTGTTTGAAGTGCTTTGAGATCCTCAGATGAAAGGCACTATCGTAATGCTAGGTGTTGGAGCATGACAGCCTTTGTGATATGTGGAACAGTGCACATAAGATCTAAATGTGTCCCCCAATAAAAACACAACTCCATTTCAAATGGTACATTCCTTTCATGCTTATAGAAACTTGCTCATTGATGTAGCTATCCACGAGACGCATTGCTTAGTCCAATAGCAAAACACCCATTGGCACCAGTGGGGCCAGGATTGGGCCTGTAACTCTAATAGCTGTAGCTTTTAAGAAAATTATTTAATTAGGAATAGATTTTGTAAATTGATTTGTACGAGTCAGAGTTGATTGCAGTTAAGCAGTGTTGAGCACTCTAGCATGTATCATCCTGATCCTTGCTTGCATAAATTAAATTCTTAAGAGTAGAGTATTGCCAGCAGAGCTTCCAGAAAGTGTGCGCAGGACAGGCTGGATAATTCCCCAAAGGCACTGGTAACAGGAGAGAAGGGGCAGGACTCTCTCCTATTGAGTATAGAGAAGATTCTTTATGAGACAGACAGATACAGACAGACCCTGCAGCTCTCAGACTGGCTAAAATTGCTAGTGTCACCACACAGGACAAGATCTGGCCAGGGGAGATTCATCCCTGCATTGGAGGATCCTGGGGTGGCACCTTTCATCTCTGAAGCTGGTACAGAGGCTCTGGAGAGGGCATCCCTGTGCCTCAACAATACTTGGGTGCTGTAATAGCTGCGTGTGGGGGCTTGTCAGTACTCTAATGTGTGGCGGGGGTTGAATCTAATGCAGTATGCCCTCCCCATCTAGGCTGGGGGGGGTGGAGAGTATACACCCGTGCAGGGGTTCTCAGGGCTCTTGGCTTCAGCCACCAGGTGTGATGGGGTGGGATGCAGGACTTTAGCCAGCGGAGGGAGTGGGGGGGGGGGGGGTTGGTTGGGGCTCCAGATGTTGTCCACCGGGCAGGAGGGAGGGGGCTCAGGCCTTCAGCTGCAGACCAGGGGGCTCCAGTTGGGGAGGGGGCTCAGAGCTTCAGCCCTGGGGGAGTGCGGTGGTTCAGGGCTCCCTGCAGCTCTACTCCCAGCTTCAGCCCCTCTGGGGCTCTGGGACTTGGGGCTTTAGCCCCGTGGGGGGTGCCAGAGCTCAGAGAGCCAGGCTTTCAGTTCCCTGAAACTGGGTGGGGGGGGCTGCGGCCCCCTGGTTGAGAACCACTATACAAGTGGACTAAAGCTCTTTTTGCATCAGTTCTCAGTTGCCCACAGACAAGCATCTGGGCCAGTCTTGTAAATCCTGACCTGGAATTTAAAGTAGTGGAATGGACAACTAAAAACTATGTTGCAGGTGGGGAAATTCACTCCTGGAGTTAGATCTGTTCTAGATTACAATTAAAATTATGAGTTTTAGTCCAGCCCTTTTAAAATATCCAGATGATATGACAAATCTGTCAGCCACCACATAAGGGAGCGCAAGAAAAGCAGCTGTTTGGAGGTGCAGGTGCGAAGCTGTGCGATACAGTCAGTACCTTCTTGGAACCTGCTTGTTTCCAAAAAATTTGCTGGCTCCTTAGCTTTGGACATTGTTTCATGGGGGAAAATAAAACATCATAAAATGAAAGCCCTGGAAATGAAAGCTTGTTGTGAGAAGAGAGTTGCTGTGATCGTTTTGGGGTTTCACAGAGCTATGGGTACCTTCTTGATTTTCAATGTGATCAATCCTCTTCCTGCACTTGAAGACATTTTCTTGCCCTCTGTCAGCTTAAAACCAATGTAAATTGCAATAATCACATAATTTACAGTGAGGATACAGCAGCATCAATTAAAGAATAATCTAATGTAGTGTCTGGCAGTGGTATTTTTCCTCCCCTACGCAAATAGTCAGAAGAATGTGATCATTCGGATTTTATTTTTTGTTTTTGCTTTCACCCAAGAAAACCTTTGGCCAGTTGCATAATACTATATATACAATGAGTAGGGCCACATCAAATTCATGGTCCAGCCTAGTCATTTCACAATAATAGGATTTGAAAACTAGTCAATTTCACATATTCAGATGTTTACATCTGAAATTTCACAGTGTTGTAACTGAGAGGTCCCCACCCAAAAGGGAGCTACGTGTGGGGGGGAGAGGTGGGTGGTGTAAAGCTGTCCTGGGGGGGGTCATGGGTTTGCCACCCTCACTTCTGAGCTGGGCCCTGAAGGCGGCAGCACACAAGTGAGGGTGGCGAACGCAGAGCTCAGCTCTGAAGGCAGCAGCCATGGAGCATCCAGCCGCCAGAGGAGGTTCCCACAGGGAAGGTGACTCTGATCTCTCCCATGCTGACAGATTAATGCCTGGGGACAAGGGACCTGGCCAATTTGCTCCCCCCCCCCCCCCCCCCCGGAAAAATGAGCACTCCAATCCACGGCAGAAGCCATGAGCCCAGGCACCCGAAGCCATGGTGAAATCCCTGGGCGCCCTGCCAGAAAGTGCAGGGGCTGGAGTCTCGATCCCACATGCCCTGAGCCCCAGCAGAAGGTTTGGTGGCCAGAGCCCGGGCATCCTGGAGCCCGGCAGAAAGTGTGGGGGTGTGAGCCCCGAGCCCAACTCCTGGCCAGTCTGGGGAGAGACAGGACTTGCTCTTCTTCTGCACGGCGGCTCTCGGGGGAGATCAGATCCACCTCCAGGTAATTCCCAGCAGCACAGGGGAGATCATATCCATCCATCTCCACCTCTGGGAACCTCCTGTGGCTGCAGGAAGCTCTGCGGCTTCTGCCTAACCGTGGAGCTTCCTGCAGCCAGGGGAGGTACCTGGAGGTAGGTATGATTCCCCCCCCCCCCCCTGAGAGTGGCTGTGCAGGGGAAGAGTAAGTCACGTCCCTCTCCAGCCTTGCCTGAACTATCAGCTGGAGCCTGGGGCATTGTAGGATCCCCCGGCTGGAACGCACCCAGTCTGCCCCTCACTCTGTCCTCCAATAGCTAGATTTCATGGGGGATGTCTGATTTCACAGCCAATGACACGTTTTTCACGGCCGTGAATCGTTAGCGCCCTAGCAATGAGGGAAGACAACTTCTTGAACATAGCTGATGATCAGTATATCTTTGGAAACATGAGACTTGATAGTTCTTGGACCAGACTTACTTCTGCAAAGGAATCCATTTCCCTGCACCTGCCTGAGACATTGTGCCCATGGGAGAATTCAGCTCTGGGTTAAGGCATGCAGTGTTTACAGCACTGCCTTCCACAGGGAGATAGCTGCATTATGGGGGCAGTATTTTAATTTGACTGAAGAGGACAATGGGATGGAATAGTGATTTACCTCTGGAGTTTCAACTATTCCTGAGCCAATGATCATCATTTCAGGAAAAGAGCTTCATGGCTCTGGCCTCCCTGCAAAATCTTCCCTCGTGCGGAGAATGATCCATACAGGCAGAAAGGAAAGGAGATTGCTGGGCTCAGTGCACTTGGCAGGTGACTCTTGGTCTAGGAGAGTGGGGAGCCTGGGAAAATTCATATCTTCACTTTGGTATTAAGCTTTGTCTAAACACAAACACACTTGTGCTGAAATAACAGAGTCAGTGCAAGTCTGTGTGTATATGAGCTCCTCAGTCTCTAGTGCTCTTTACTATCATCCTCCTTCTGTGCTGAAAATTTGTCCACATTTAACTCTGTTTTGCTTCCTACCTTTTTAATCCATGATAGAGCTTTACCTTTTCCCACCCTTGGTTACCAAGTTCCCTTAATAGCTTCTTTCTGAGGGTTTTATCAAAGGCCTTTTTGAAAATCCTCCACTTCTTCTTGATCTGCTTTTTTTGTTAACTCGTCCTAAGAATTACATCAGGTTAGAGTAACATGACCTACCCTTGCAGAAATCATGCTGATTGGCATGACCCTAATTTCCTCTTTTCATCTGATTGGCTCAGTTTGCTTTTGCAAATATCATGCTGGTTTGTGGTTTTGCCCGCATCGTCTTGTTCTTTATAACAGTACCTTGAATGACTTTCACATCTCTCTCTCCCCCCTACATTATTGAGGTAAGACTCATCACTCCATAATTCCTAGTATCATTGTAAGATCCTTTTTAAAAAATGGACACCACTTAGCCATCTGCTATCCCCTTGATACTATACTGCAGATCTTTTTGATGCTAACTTGTACATTTGTTAGTAGCTCACCTACTTCATTTCTTCTAAACCTTTGGAGCAATACCAACCAACCTAGGAGATTTATTGCATTTTAATTTATTGAGCTGATCTGTCACTTCTTTCCTTGAATCATCTGCCTTGCTGGAGCCTTGGTTTCATTACTTGTACAAAGTGTAATCTTGGAATGAATATTTTCCCTTCACCCTCTGAAGTTAAATGGGTTTCTTTTAATCTTTTTCATCTCTGCTCTTTGACTGAATCATTTAGTTTCTTGTTCTCTTTGGTTGTCCCTTTTCGACCATAATAATTTAGTGGCCCCACTAACTTTTCTGTGGGCAATCTGCTTCTGGTGGACTCAGGAAAGTTATTCAGCTTCATAAATTTGCTTACTTTTTTTTACATTTCAACTTAACCCTCTCAATGGCAGGTCTGATGTAAAATGAATAAAATGTATATTTTATTATTAACATCCCTTTGTCTGGATATGTTTTTGACCCAACTCTCATGTACCTTGTTGGTTGATCATACTAGAGTTTTGTTTCTTTCTTTTTTAAAATTCCTTCTGATGTGCTCCAAGCTGTTCTTTACTACCCTGTATACTGGGCTAATAGCTTTTGAAGAGAGCTCTGGGAAGAAGGGGATTTTATATCAGTAAGGAAGTCGCAGTACATAATTTAGAAACAGCCTAAAAGGAAAACTGAAGACAATAAAAATCTATCAAATCAGCATGATAGTTGGTAAAAAGAACACCTTTGGATGGCTCCTGGTGGGTAGATGACCCTATAAATAAAAGTAATAGACACTGTGAATGTGAAAATGATCCATGCCCTGAAGCTTGTGGCTAAGGCTACCCAGGAGACACTGTGACACAGACACTCCTTTGAGCCATAGTTCCTCCCCTGCTTGCTGGCCTGTAGTAGCAGGTAAATACCACACCCACTGCATGGGCTCAGCTGTGCTGACCAATGAGTGGAGAGTTGCGCCTGTTCTCCACTCACTTGGCCCTGGGCCTGCTTTCTTCTTTTCATCTGGACCCACAGCCTGGGTACGGTAGCGTGTGTAAAGATACAAAGGAGCGTTCGTACTCCTTGCCAAGTCATGTAGTCCATCACAATCTAGCTTTAGGAATTCCCCTGCTTAATCCACTTAATTAAATTGTGGTCAGTTACTTAGTGGCTCACTCACCCTTAATTACTAAATCAACATCTATATATTACTTAGGATCATCTAATCCTTTCCCCTGCCTCTGACCTAGACTCTTGTTGTATAGCCAACAACATTGGGATTTTTCTCATCGTACTATTATTATTAAGGCTTACTGTCAGTATCAAACATTCTGGTTTACTACTTTTTTTTTTTTTTTTTTGGATGGAGACTTTTATGCTTGAATCTGTAGTTGCTGGGACTGAATTTTACTTCAGTTACACCAAGTTTACTCCGGATTCACAATGGTGTAAAAGATCTGAATCTTGTCTTTTATTTTTAATAGCATAGTGGTTATTTTTATTAACCTCTTCTTCCAGACACGTTGGGATTATCCTTTACTGGATTGCTTTTCCTTTTTCCTGCCTGCCATCCTCAAAGTCCAAATAACTATTCTCCTATCCCCTACATTAGATATGTAGATTAACTTGTACCTCCACTTTCTCAGAATGGCCTGACCTAATTCTTTCAAAACATCTGTTGGCTTTCTCCCAACTCCTAGTTTAAACAATCCCCCAAACATTATTAATTTTCATTGCCGGCAGTCTGCTTCTCTTTCTCTTTAAAGTGAATATAATTTCTTCTTTTATAGGCTCTTCCTTGAAAGGTTCCCTATTGACTATTAAAGTGAAACCCCTTCTTTCCACCCCATTCTCTTATTCATGTATGGAGAAAAAGCAATTAAAACAGACATAGTGAGCTGAAAAGACTTAAACCTTTGTAAAATGCAACAGTTGACAATTTAACATGTTGTTGCCGCTATTGGAATAAAGTGTTGTATTCGGTTCTGAAAGAAGTAAGCGTCTTGATTCAAACATCAGCTCAAAGGCACATACAATAATGCCAGGTGTTTCATATTTTGCGGTCAGCAGAACTTGCCTCTATGGACTGGCAGTGATTTGTGTCTTTTTTGAAAAAGTTCATTTCTAGAATTGTCTAGATAAGTCCACTGACTTTTTTTAACCTTCTGACCCAATTTATGGATTCAGATCATACTTCTCGTATGATGTACTAGGCAGATTCAAAACAGTCTGAGACCAACTTACTTAATGCTTTATATGGTGCCAACATGCTTTAAAAATACCTATAAAATCAATAGCTTCCACTATACTAAAAATGTTCCTTAAACAAGGTACTTCTTTAGCCTTCTCCCTCTTGGGGGTTGCCCCTTCTCCCAAACTCAACAACCCATATACCAAAATGTCTGGGGCATTTACAGGAGGACCAAGAGATAGCTCAAGCATCCACTGCTCCTATTCTCAGAAATGTCTGGGCCTCAAGCTGGAAATCAGCTTTTCCACCAAGTTCCTACTGTGGGAAGCCACCAATGTCACCAAAAGAAGTTTATGAAGCTTCCCCTGGTTCGAGTTGTTTGGGAAAGATTTGATTGTATTTTTAAATTCCTGTGTTAATTCTGGTGTACAGGGTCTTCGAATTCTGTATAATAGGTCATGTTAGAGAGTTGTCTGTTGGCCTTGTTGACATAGTCATTATGATTAAGGACTACGATGGCACCCCTCTTTATCTGGTGGTTTGATCAATATATGGGGGTTGGATTTCAGGGACTGTCATAACTATCCTCTCTGTGGTAGAGAGATTGTGGTGGATGTAATGTTCAAGGATTTCAATCTTTTTTTTTTTCCTGAAGCAATTGATGTAATGATCCACTGTATGGTTTCATTTGCTGATTCTTATGACAGTTGGCAGGGATGTGGTTGTTGTGGGCAGTGTCATCTTTGTGGTGAAATAATTCCATGAGGGAATCAATGGAAGAATTCTTCTAGTTCTCCATATGGTATATTGTATCAGTTTCTGTGGTGGGGCAGAAGTCCAGTCCGTTGGTGAGTGCAGATACTTCAGTTCCTTTTAGGGGTAGTCCTGATAGGTTGATAATGCTGGTGTGTCATGTAATGCCCAAGTATTGGGACGTGGTTTCTCCCAGAGGTGGTGTACTGTTGGTTATGGAGGAGTTGTAGTTGGTTCCACCAATTAGTAATCTCAGTAGTTGTCAGTGACGGTCTCATCTGACATTAGTTGGACCAATAAACTCCAAAAGCACAATGAGATCTGTAAGAGTGTATCCCCATTAAGTACCCAAATAGATGGCCATTTAAAATAACTAGTGTGTCAGAAAACAACTGAACCATTATCACCATCCTCTTCAAGTGTATTTTGTAGAAAGTTCTCAACAGACAGAAACAGATATTCACAAGGAGATCAGTAATCTTCCCAACCTCATCAACTGTTTCACAGATTTTTATAAAACAAGAAATGAATGAAAGACTTAGTGAAATTAATGGAAAATAGGGTGAAGGAAGAAACCACTCGAAACATAATGAAAACTCTATTTGAACAATCTGAGAACACAGCAAATAACCAAAACTACTTTTTTCCAAAATGAGAGTGATAATAGCCCACTTCATTGCTTTGTTACTTTTTGAAAGAGAAATACGTTAACATTTTCTGCATTATCTTTCTCTGGTAGTTGCCTGAAATGCAAAAGTGATGAGGACAACATGAAATGTCTATAGCATTTTTTTCGCGGAAGTGATGTGTTCTGTATTTTTAATAGTACCATCTGTCACAGCGGCAAGTGCCAACCTGCAATATTGATCTTGTCACTTTGGGGAACAGTCTGATATTTAGGATTATAAAAAAAACATTTTTTCTCTTCTCTGTTCATGTGCTTAGTTTATATGTGGAAACTGAGCTCCAAAACACCCCCTACCTTTATCCCCTAATCAGACATTCAAGTGTAGACAAGCTCTGGAATAGGCTTTCAAGGGAGGCGGTGAAATCGTCATCATTGAAGATTTTTTAAAATAGGTTGGACAAACACTTGTCAGGGATGGTCTGGGTTTACTTAGTCCTGCTTTAGCACAAGGGATTGGACTTGATGACTTCTCAAGGTCTCTTCCAGCCTACCATCCCTATGATTCTATGCACCTTTTCAGAATCTACAACAGAAATATTACTGGATCCTGAAAAACACTGATATTATTAGCTCACAGTCATCACCGCTGGGAATAACTTAGTCTGTGGTATTTTATACACTGTCAATCATGGTAGCAGCATAGGCAAAGATGATGGCTAATAGTTGTCATAAGGTCATCACTGGACAGTAACTTTTTCTGTTTAAAATAGGGATCACTATACTGGTGAGATTTTACATTAGGAGCTCTCAGATTCAGACTATAAAGGAGGCAAATACTGCATTGCTATCATCTCCTTCTGTCTTAGGTATTGAGCAACAGGCCCTCAGGTATTTACAAGGCCCTTATCTTGGTATCAAAGTGCCAATCATCAACTGGATTTTGTTTTAAATCTTCATTTGGAAAAGAAAAGATGTCACAGGCAGCTGACTTTTGTTCCAGCTACGTTCTCTAGAGAGAACAGGGCGTTGGAATCAGGTTGAGGTTATCAGGGAATTGGAAAGGTTAAAGCATATTGCTCTGCTTCATTCAAAATAGTGATTCTTTTCTAAATGAAACACTATCTAAAATCTTCTTTGTGTGAAAAATTCTGCCTTTCTTTCTCAATTTGGGATTTGATGAGTTAGATACTTTTCTAAATCCATTGAGCTAAATTCTGCTTATAGTTATTTGGTTGAAGGCAGAGGGTCTCATAAAGGACAAATGCAAATTGAATTTGGCACAATATTTTACACGAGATGAAGGGTTTGTGAACTTTTGTCTATAGTCCTTTCTTTAACATTTTACAGTGGAAAAATTATTGAGATTTTAATGAGGCAACAATATTTTTTCCATTCTACAGTGTCTTCCTTTTTTTTTTTTTTTAAATTACATGATGTGTTTTTGCTAAACATAGGGTTTCATTTGAGATTTGTAGAGTTAAAGTATTAGAATGGAAATATTTTATTAGCATCTTTTCTATTAGGATTTTTCCTGCTGCTAAATGTATATTTATCCTCCACAGAGCAATTTCACTCAACTTCAAGGCATCACTCACTCATCGGTCCATAAGTACTGTATTTAATAGTCAATTGTCATTAAACAACTCTTAAAATAGCACTGATACAAAACATCAAATGTTGGTGCTAAAATAATCCATTATGAACCCATTCTTCATTCTTGATGGGGTGAGCAATGCTCAGATGAAATCAATGTGCACAACTACGTACAAAGGAGTGGTTTGGTGCTCTTTTAATTTAAAGACATTTACTCTTACAAAGTACAATATTTTTTACTGGAAAAAATTTAAATCTTGTAAATGGGTTTCTAGATATAGATATAAAATATGGTGTATTCAGCAAGGTCATTATTTGTGGACTTACATGCAATATTTAGTAGAAATCAACTAACCACCAGAGAAAATTATACATACACAGTACAGGGTAAGGGTAGTATGTCAAAGCTTGACAGAGATTCCAGAGATGTCTTAAATCCCAAATATTTTTCTTCATTGCAGTAAAGCCACAGAGCGCAGGCTGAGAGAGGTTGCATGGAGAGGAAAGGTGGCTACATGAGAGCCTCTAGCCATTAGACAGCATAGAGTGGGAGCTCAGTTCGAACATTACTGGAGGTGCCTGATCAGCTGCAGGAAGAAAATAGTAATCTGCCATTCACGGAGCATGTCACCCTTATGTACAATTGTAATTTACAGTGCATTTTAAGCTACTGCTACTGTGAGTGATTGTGACGCTCCCTCTTCAGCTTTTATGTGTTGTGGATGGCTGGCTGCAGACTGCATAGCAGCTAAGTGCTGCAAGAGTCCTGCAGAAAGCAAGCAACCTGACATCCATGGGAACTGGCTTTGTTATTCCCACAGATGTCAGCCTTCCAGAGGAACTGACAGCAAATGTCCCTGGCAGTTAAACTTAATTCCCACGGCACCACTGGGGTCTCAAGCAGGGGAGGCGAAGTCTAAAAAACTTACCGAATGTTTCCTGAAATTTTTACTGAATAGTATCAGGGTATGACTAAAATCGGGGGCTGGTATGGAGGCCGCTGGGGACGGGTGGGAGATGGAGTTTAAGCGCTGGGGCTGGGGAGTGAGACCAAGAGATGGGAGGAGGGAGATTGGGGTAGTCACCTGGGGGTGGGGAGGGTCTAGGGGTTGGAGTGTGTGGGTCAATGGGAGTGGGGGATGGGCTTATCAGATCTGATACTGATCCAAGAAGTTAAATTTCTGGGCAGGGTTGGTGCTATTGTGCACCACCCCCCCACTCTGCACTGGTGCCCCATAGTGGCCAGTCTGGGCCCTTTGCTCCAGTCAGATGCCTGGGACCAAACCAGCCTGACCCTGCACTGCCTCAGGTGATGCTGGGAGACAGTAGCAGAGTTTGGGCTCCTGGATGTGGACTGTGCAGTAAAAAAGGCTTGGCAGTGGCAACACCCTTCCCAATCCACCACATCCCGTCTCCAGAACCAGCACTCCCAGAGCCAGTTCCTTGGCACCCTCCTTCCCCATGGCACCCCTAGAGCCAACTCTGAGTCCCAGGCATCCCCCCTCTCTTCGGGCATCAGTACTGCCAGCTGGAGGATAAAACTGTACCAAATGTGGTGAGGTAGGGCACGGCTTCCCCTTTCTGCCCCCCTTTGTGGAACTCCTGTGGCAGCACCTCCAGCAGGGGCTACTGCAGGGGAAAAAAAGGTGGATTTGCTTTTGGTATCCACTGATGCAGAGTTCTCTTCTTCTATCCCCTGTTACACACAAAGGAAAATCCTTCTTGCTGTTTGGCAAAACTTTAGTGCAGACTATTATGTGCAAATGTGAGGCACGTTCCTGCACCATACAGAGAAGCACCTGTGAGCTTCCAGAGGAGTAGGAATACCATCATGTCATGCACTAAATGTTCCTTAGTTCATGTTAACATAGCACTGCATGAGACAGCTTGGAGGGAAAGAGGAAGGGGCATCTTGGGGAGAGGGAGAACAAGGACAGAGTCCTCTTTGTTGGGGAGGGGAACAGGGACAGGGGAGTTTCTGTGACTTTCTGGGACCAAATAAACCTGTTATCAGTGCTGGATTCAATCAGAAGTACATCTCCAGCTCATGGTGAGACACTCATCTGGGCTGGGTTATGCTAGCTGAATGCTCTTGAGTGTGGATTTCAAATGCAGAGAAAGGGATTTCTTCCCTTTTTTATGATCAGACATGGGAGCTGTATAAAAGTGAGTGTATCTGTCTGATTAGAACAAAATACCAAAGGAGGCTAAGGCCTTGTCTACACTACAGAGTATCGACATGTTACGACATGTTACAGCAATGATCAAAAAGCGCTGTAATTGCAATGTTTGTGGCTGTCCACACAGCACTCATTATGTTGCCGAAGCACGTCCACAGTTGGTGTTCTAGCATCAATAGTAAGAGCAGTGCATTGTGGGCAGCTATCCCATTTTGAACTTGCCACCTTGTGCTGCTAGGAGGGTGGGAAGGCAGAGAGGATTGCAGTGTATGATAGGTGCGGGCTCAACATCCCATGATGCAGTGATTTCTGTCCTGTCATTCCAGGGATTTCTGTCGGCATTTTGTGGCATTTTTCAATGACCCAAGTTTCCTGAATGCCCACCATCTCTATCTGCACTTTCCTTTATTGTTGTTGTCAGTGTTCTGAACACAACGCGGCTGGTCATGCAGTATATCATGAGCTCCCAATTGGAACTGGAATCCAAGACACCTGACCTGCTGTGTGCCATGCAAACAAACACCAGATTACTGTTTGCATTCACTGTTTGCAGAGTACTGTTTGCAGTTTGCAGAGTTTGCAGAACACTGTTGCATCCACATCTGCATATAGTGCACTACCCCTCTTGATCACGTGAAGCAAGCACTGAGTAGTGGGATCGCATCGTTGTGTAGGTCTAGGTTTATGAGTAGTGGCTACAGAACTTTCGAATGTGGAAAGGCACCTTCATGGAACTCTGTGCGGAGCTCACCCTTGCCCTGTGGTGCACAGACAACAGATTGAGAGCTGCCCTCTTGGTGGAGAAGCTCATGGCAATCGCCATGGGGAAGCTGGCAACTCCAGACTGCTACTGGTCAGTTGCTAATCAGTTTGCACTCGGGAAGTCCACTTTTGGAGCTGTGTTATTGCAAGTGTGCAGGGCCATTAATAGTATTCTGTTATGAAGTACTGTGAGTCTTAAAATGTGCATGAAATAGTGAATGGCTTCACAGCGATAGGTTTCCCTAACTGTGGCAGGGCGATAGATGGCATGCATATCCCAATTTTGGCCCTTGTGATGGAGTACATCAATAGAAAGGGGGTATTTCTCTATGGTACTGCAGGCGCTTGAAGATAACAGTGGGCATTTCACTGACATCAATGCAGGTTGTCAAGGAAGGTGCATGATGCACACATCTTCAGGAGCACTGGCCTGTACAGAAAGCTACAAGCAGGGACTTTCTTTCCAGACCAAAAGATTCCAATGGTGGATGTTGAAATGCCTATGGTGATCCTGGGAGACAGTCTACTCCTTACGGCCATGGCTCATGAAGCATTATATGGGCAACCTGGATAGCAGTAAGGAGGGCTTTAATAACAGGCTGAGTAGGTGCCAAATGACAGTTGAACGTGTGTTTGGCAGATTAAAAGCTTGCTGGTGATGCCTTTATGGCAGTTTAGACCTAAATGAGGAAAATATTCCCATGGTTATAGCCAGTGTGTGCGTGCGTGCGTGTGTGCGCGCGCGCTCACGCTTCATAATATTTGTGAAGCTAAGGGTGAAAAGTTCCCCCTAGGTGGAGCAAAGGGGTGGATCGCTTTGTGGCTGAATATGAACAATCAGATGTCAGAGCTATTAAAGGGGCACAACGGTGGAGCCATTCAAATCAGGGAGGCCTTGAGAAACTATTTTGACAATGTGCACCAATAAGGTTTCTTTGTAAACAGCACTGTGCCATGCTATGACTGCTATCAAGCTTGTGCTGTGTATCAGTGTGAAGTGCAACCACCGTTTGCAAGAGATGAATAAAGATTGCTTATTCTTCAAAGAGTATGTTCTTATTAAATAACAATTGTTCACAATACACATAAAAATCTGGGCTGGAGGGGAGAAAGCCGTGTGAGCTAAGACAGCTGGGTGTAAGTCCAATTATCATTCTGGAAGCTGTCTGAAGGGGTAGAGTGAATGGGGTACCAAAATGGGCCGGGAGTTTGGTAGGAATGTGTGGATGGAGTTTCAGGAGGGCATGGAAAGCAATTCTGTATTGGCTGCAAGTGGGGGGGTGAGCACACATGAATTCAGTCTGCAGTGTTGTGAGTGACTTTAGCAGCTCAGTTTGCTCCTCCATAGCTTTTATCATGCACTCGTGGCTTGCTATTACTTGCTCCTGGTTTTCTCTCCTCTCCTGCCTATCAATGTTATGATTTTTGAACAGTGTGTCTCCATGCCCTTTTTTCCCACTTTGGAGGACTGGAGGAGTTCTTGGAACATCTCCTCTTTGCTTCTCCATGGTTGTTTTCTTATCAGCTGCAGGCGATTGGCAGGAATGGAGGGGTTTCCCTCAAGAGCACATCTGTAGAATGAACAGAATGAACAGAAGCACAATGAACAGAAGCATGATTGTGAGTGCAATAACAGCATTGATGCATTAATGTAAAATACAACTCTTTCTCACTGTCTCCTGGAAAGTGCACAGCTTGATGATCAACCAGGGCATGGTGAATTTTGCCCTGGTGGGTGGCATTCAGCTCAGAACCTTTTCCCCAGCTTATCTGGGGTATCAATGCAGGTAGATGCAGATAGGGACAAAATTCCAAATTGTGCCAACATTTTCCACAGGTGGGTGCCATAAAAGTATATATCTCACTCCTCAGAGTAAGCAGGGATACTAGGGTGCATCTGCTCCATGCCAGCAGCTTCAAATCGGGTCCCTGTGCTGCTTGCCTGTGTGCTGCTTTGGTCCCTGCACAAATGATTGCAAGTTGGTGCAGGAAAGTTTCCTACAGCCAGGGAAGAAACAAAGCAGCTCTGTCAAGAAATCTCCAGCAGAGGATTGGTGAGTACCTCCAGGAAAGTTTCCTAGAGATCTCTCTGGAGGATTCTCGTGACATCTCAGTGTACATTAACATGTTTTTCTGCTGCACTGCCTAGCTGAACCAGGGAACAGGAAACACATACAAACACAGCTACTCTTGTGCATTTCTGTCCCTTCAACCACCTGTATAATGCAACAAAGCAAAGGACAACCGTACCTCATGTGACTGAGCAGCGTCAGCTCAAAGAAATCATTTACCTGAGCTCCCCTCTTCTGGATCCTGCACACCAGAGCTGGAAATCTGGGACTGGCTGGAACCTTCCTGAGTTGCGAAGAGGTCCTGGCTTTCCATGTCAGCAAACAACCCGGTTCCCTGCTCCACATCGTTCTCCCACTAGATCTTCTTGTCCATGACTTCTTCATTGGGGTTTAGTCCGGTGTTTGCTACCTCTGGGACCACAGAGGTATCCAAGGGTCTCTTGTGGTGGAGGTGGGGTGGCCGCTGAGTATGGCTTCCAGCTCCTTAGAAGCAGCAAGTCTTTGGCTCTGCATCAGAGCTACAGTTTGACTCCCTAGCCTTTTGGTACTGCTGCTGCAGGTCCTTGATTTTCACATAGCACTGCAGCGTGTCCTGTTCATACCCCTTCATCATTAAACGAGAAACTTGACCATACCTGTCCAAGTTCCTTCAGCTGAAGTGGAGCTGGGACTGCACAGCCTCCTCTCCCCAAATGCTGATTAGATCCAGAAGCTCCAGTGTGCTGCAAGCCGGGAGAGCATTTGGCGTGTGGAGCCGCCACGGTCAGCTGGGAAGATGCGATGTGAGCTCTCCACGCCGACCAAGCAGGAATTGGAATTTCAAAAATTCCTGGGACTTTAAAGGGGAAGGGACTGCAAGGCAGTGGAGTTCAGAGTGGTCAGGATGGGCATTGTGGGTCACTTCCTGGAGGCCATTTACCATGACAGAACCAAGGGCGGTGTCTACACTGACACTTTGTTGCTAAAAGTTTGGTTCCAAAAGCTCTCTGCCTCTCGTTGAGGTGGTTTTATTTTGTCACAAAATCAGGGGAGTTTGATCGACGGGGGGATTCCCATGTATTCACCACCACTGTTTTGGTGCAAAAAGCTGACTTTGTTTGACAAACATCTCTAGTGTAGCCCAGGCCTAATTGTGTCATCCTTAAACAGGTGAAGCGTTGTATGGTTGTACATGCAACCCACGTAGATGGGCTATACGTGGGAGAAATGAGCCCTTAATATTGTCAAAGAAATAAGCAGAGCTATGCAGAAAAGCTGAGGTGGAAAGGGCAACTCTATCATAAAGAGGATATAGAAAAGAGCAGAAGCATTGTTAAGAGGAAAGACAAAGAAAAACATGCCCTTTGAGTGGAAATTAATTAAGCAGCAGATTTAATATGGAGTTTACTGGCATTAATATGAAAGGAAATTATCTCCAAAACATATTACTGTGTAAGTCCTCCTGTATCCAAATATATTGTGCAAATGCACAAATCCCAGGAAGCAACAAAAAGCAGCTGATCTGGAAATATATGAATAAATGTGGCATTCTAGCTATTTCTTAGCCAATATGATGAAATTGGCTAGGAGAATAACAGCTTGGTGACGAAAATTAAAAGTCACAGTTAAGAAGAGATTGGTGTTAATTGTAAGAATGAAGCACAACTTTATTTGCAAAGGAAAATTTTGTAATCTTTAAAGACAACATAACCTTTTTGGGGCAGGGATTATCTCTTCTTAATTGTCCATGCTGCACATCACATATTTTGGGTGCTATTGTAATATAAGTAGCAGTAAGCTGGCAGAAATTTAGGAGAGAATCAGATGGCATGAGGACAGGTCTTCTGGACTGTAATGTCCTCTTAATGTTATAGGCCTCTTAATTAGAAAGAGCAATAGGACAATGAATAATTGCAGATATAAAAGCATGTTAAGGGATATTTTGCTTTAGCTTAATATAGTGTGAATTACAAAATGGGTTAAGTGTGATTTTTTTTCCAATCACTTTTCAAAGTTTTCAGAAGGGGCCGTTGACTGAGCACCTGTGGTGCGCCAAATACATGTCTCCACATGGGCCTCCATATTATATGCCTGTAACTGAGTCATCCAAAACTATTGGGAAGTCTTGAAAACTTGGGTCCAAAGATACTGAGGTACAGCAGTTGCCATTCAATATGCAGTACTTGCCTTTCCTATGGTGCTTGAAGCATTTCCAGTGCTTGTAACAGGAAGTTCATAGATGCATGAGAAGAGACCAGTGCTGCAGTGCAGTAAAGACCAAGGAATCTGTGTCAGGAATTATGGAGAGAAACCCAGGCCAATGTGCAGCTGACACTGCAGGCTTTGGGCAATAGTAGTATTTGCTGCAGCCACACCCCACTCATACATGTAGCCAGTGGATCTATATAAGTGGTGTCGGCAATTTCCAGCATCTATTAAAACCCTGTGCCCTGGAGTGACAGGAGACTGCACAGAGCACAACTCAGTGGTATGAAGGGTGTATGGATGACTTATGAGTTCCTTTCATGATGTGCAAAGTGCGCCAGTGTGGAGTAGATGGGGCAAAATTAGTCCCTTGCAAATCAACCCATCTGGGATGATATGCATCTTAGAAAATCATGGGACTCTGCAAAAATTATCACCAGTACAGCACATTATTTGCTAATGGGGGAGTAATTAGAAGACCAGAAATAAGCGGAAAATCCTACATTGTCAGAATGGACTGAATGATTGATAGGGTGTTTCTCTGTGGACCTTGTTTTCGATGATACTAATTCTGCATCACTGTACACTGCCAGGGTAGTGTAACAGGGACGTTAGTGTAAATGAGAATCTGGTCCTATGACTCTCTTCTCTAGGAGCAGGCTTCCTCGCAGTGTTTTTGCACTTCAGTTTCCTGCCCTATATGAATTCAGAAATGAAAATAATTAACCAGGCATTTCAGAAACTCAAAAGTTTGGGTCGAATTCCTATCTAAAAATAGGTGAAGATTTGCACAAGTTCATATCTTGCTTCATCTGATTTGCCTGTTCTATCATGTGTCCCCAAATGTGCGATACCTTATGGAAGAATGTTTTGGGGAATGTTTGGTACCTCAACCTAATACTTCAAAAATTGATTCCTAAAATGAATGGAGCTGGTATGAGTGTGTGTTGCTATTGCTAACCTTTCATAATGTTTTTAGGCCTCTTACCAGGTAAAGTGCTCGCTGCATTTATTTTGCACTATGCCTCATCACTCTTGTCATGCCATGCTGAGAGAGAAAAAAATAATTGCCTTTTTAATATACCAACAGGGAGAACATACCAACTTGAAAAAGCATGAGAAGAAAAAAAATGTATCTGAAAACTTAAACTGGACCAGCAAGCCAAGTAATAAATAAAGTTATGCATAAATAGCAACAATGTCCTTAAATGGCATACAAGCAACCTGGCAGCCGAGGGGTCAGTGAGAGCATTAAAAGACACGAGGAGGAAGTGACAGATGAGGTTGATATTGTGGAAACCCTCTGTGAATTCTTTGCCAGTATTAACAGAAAAACCTGAAGGTCACATCAGAGAGAGTAAAATACATTTTCCTAGGGGCAATGTGAAATGTTAAAAGGTTTTATGATTATGCCAGAGAAGATAGTTAGGCAATTAGAACTGTTCAAAGTTGACAAGGCACCAGGTCCAGATGAATTACATCCCAGAATCAAGAAGGAAACAGCAAGTAAAGCTTTGGCAGAGATTTTTGATAGCTCTCCAAGGACAGGATGGTTCAAGAGGACTGAAGGGAAAGAAGGGCTAATGCAGTTCCTATATTTAAACAGTGATCAAGAGGAGATCCAGGAAATTGCAGCCTGTCTACAGTCTGTAGGTAGGAGTATAACGATATTGATAACGGAGAAACATATTCTGCTTATGCAACTGTGTGAGAATGGATTGTTTTCATGGATTCGGGGAAAGGAGCTCCTGGCTGATGAATGTGCTTGAATTTCTGAACCACATTATTGCACCAGTAGACAAAAGTCAAACAATGCCTATAATCTATCTGGATTTTCTGAGAGCCTGGCATGCAGAATATTGATCTATTTAATAAGCATGTGTTAGCTACTAAAAATGATTCAACATTAACTTAGGTCAAAAGAACAAATAGTGTCAGTAACTAGGAGTGGGTGTTGCCTCTTGGGTGCACTATACTAAATTCTTCTTGGACATGATGAGTTGCAGTCAAGGGGGGCACTGACTGCCCACAGCAGTGCCCTCTGCTTGGCACTGCAAAAGGGTGGTGGGGAAAGCTGAAGAGCAAGTCCAACCCACACTCAGCCCACAGAAGTGGCTCCTGTCCCGCAGGCATGAGCCTGGCTCCCCAGTCCGGGCAGTGTCACCTGGTTGCATAGGTGTAGTTACATTGCTATATTTGGGGGTGCAAAGTGCACGCATGCACGTGCACACAGATGCACACTGAAGCCAGTTTCCTTGGCTCACTGGCTTCCCTCCCCCTCTCCCCGCCCACCCACCTGGAGTGGCACCTGGACTGCCGGTATGGGAGGCGATAGGCTGGCTTGAAAGGGAAGCCCCAGCTGCTGCTGTGGTGACCTGAGCGTCGGAGCTGTGGCACTGGCTGTTGCAGTGATGTTGCTGCTTTGGTGCCTCCTGTTAGTACTGCAGCTGCCTCCCTGCTGGGGCTGCAGCTGCCAAGGGGATGCCCCATGCTGGGTTCCTGCTTCCCTGTCCCCCAATTCCCATATCCCCTTCTCTGCCCCATCCCCCTGCCCTATCCCCCTCATCCCCAATTCCCCATCCCCTTTTCTTCCCCCTGCCCTATCCCATCCCTCCTTCCCCACTGTCTCTTCCCCCCAGCCCTCCCCCATTGCCCTGCGCCCCTGCAGGCACTTGCCATTCTACAGGAAATGGGTGCAGGCTGAGCAGAGCAAGCCCTGCAGGGCAGCTTGGCACTCACAGAAATGAGGAGGGAAAAGGGTGTTGCACGTGACCCTGCATGCTCCTCTTCGCCTCTGTTTGGGGGGGCGGCAATGCCCCCCCTGCACCGTTCCAAACTACGCCCAGGGGTGCATGGGGATCACATCACCACTCAGGTGTGGCACCCTTGGCTTTGTGATCTGTGGGTGTAACAACCAATGCACCCACACTAAAGCCGCCGCTATTAGTAACATAGTTGAGGTTAAAGAGACAGCAGGAGCGTGACCACACATTCGATATATGCTAGTATTAGACTTCCTTTCTAAGGGCCTGATCCTGCATTTCTTACACAAAGTTCTGGTGTCTTGACATAGCATTCCATACCATGGAGAAAAGGGGCAAATAATGTCCTTCTTCGTAGATGCTGAGGTGCCATTCAGCTGCGCACATGGGCAGGACTTGTGCACGGGGTGTGCAGGCCAGGCACGATAGCTAGGGAGTGACTGGGGCTGTGCAAATCTACTTCCAAAATAGCCTCAGTTGAGCAGCTCCTCATTCCGAGTAGGTCAACTCTGTGAGCAAGGCTGAAAATGGATCCCCTATGTATTAATGATATTTCAAACACTGTTAAATTTGATGCCTCAAAAAATGAATGGGTGGTAAGATAGAATGGCTGAAACTATTTGAATAAATAATCCTTCCTGAGCAAGTATTCCCTATACTTGTATAATGGGGAATGCCATTAGAACGAGTAACATTTTATTACGGAAAAGTTAAAGGAAGCAATCTCTTTTAACTGCACTCTTTGTGTGGTGTTCTGCTTTCCTTTGATGTTACTAAGTATAGAAATGGAGAATTCAAATTGGTAGGCCTAATAGCTTGTCGAGTGGCTGATGTGACAGTGTTCTGGTCAGAGGACAAAAATAATATTAGGAAATACAGTCTAATTGTGAGCGTGATATGGAATATGAAACAGAGGGACCTAGATCGTGAATAAAACACACACACACACACAGTCTGCAAAATGCTTAGCATTGGTTTTTGGTGGGTTTTTTAAAGACAAACAACGTATATGTTTGATGTAAAAGAGTCAAGATTATTCTGGCACTATCAACAGCATTAATGAGATTGCACTTGGAATATTGTCTGTATTTCTAGGCACCATATTCAAACAAAGATACTGAAGACATTGAAAACTGTAGCAGAAGCCAGTGACAATGATTCAAGGTTTAGAAAGTAAAAGTTAGGGGAGGATGGGTTAGATAAACCTGGTGTGAATGGAAGAATTGAGTTACTGTTTGTGTTGTAACAAAAAAGAGGAACTGAGGAAAAGCTAATGCTCAGATTCTGCCACCTTGACACATTGGGGTTACTTGCAGAGTAAGGTTCTCCTTAGTCCCATAAGAAATCCTTTTTGTGTTATAATGTGCTATGAAAGGAAAATGGTGGTATTAATAAAGTAATGTTGCAATAATTGGTTTAAAGCAGGAGATTGTGGGTCGGGGTTAAGGAAGAGAGAAGCCGCTATATAGAGACCTATTTATGAAACTGCAGAGATGAGTAAAATTGGTCCAGTTATAGGTAATCCTTCTGAATTTGGTAAGAATTGTCCTCTTTCCCTTTTCATTCGTGTCTTCTGAGTTACATTGCACCTGAGTAGCTGCTGTGAATGGCTCCTAAACGTTAGAGTACTGGGCATTTTAAAAGAATTACCATTTGATTAATTATTTTGATTAGTTTCACATTGTGAGGGTCACAACCTTGCTCACATATCTGTGGTTCTGTTGTTTGTATCAAATGGCATAGGGTAGGAATCACTGAAGTTCTATGGCCTCTGACATGCTGGAGGGGTCTGACTGGGTAATTATAATGGTCTCTTCCTGATCTTCACAGCCGGTCTCTGTCTAACTGTATGAGAATAGAAAACTTGAGCATGGAACTGGACTTTTCCACTCCCAGGGCTGAAAAAGATGAGGCATGCCAAAGGTGTCTGAATCTATGAATACAGCTCTCCTGACTTCATCAAGCCTCCCTTGCCAAATCTAGTAGCTCCTAAAAAAGGGATCCCATCTTCCATTGAGCTCACTACAGAGAAGGAAAGGTTAGGAAATAAACAGGACATGTTCTGAGGATGAATGGGAGATAGAAAACCTCCATGTCCTTCCACCCTGTACCCCAGGAGAAGAGTAAGCAGAAGAAAAGCCCACCATGGAGGGAAAATCGCCAAGCAGAGGGAGAGATGATATTTGGTAATGGTGCATAATCTCTGACTGTGTGTTTCTTAGATTACTATTAGTGTTGCTTAATAATGTTCACATTTAAATGGGACTCTGGCCCTGACCCTGCAACTGCATCCGTGCAGGCTGATTTCAGTGGGGCTTTGCAGAGGATTGGAGGCCTGAAGTGGTAAAGGTGAATATGGATTGGAGTGGAGAATCTAGTTCACATCTACTTTGCTGCTGGGGAAATTTTCCTGCATGGAGATTTTGAAAGCATTCTTCACAATGGAAAAAGCTACCAAATGTATCTTGCAAATGAAAGCTTCACCACTACAGGAAATAGCAGAGGCTATGGTCAGACTTTAACACAGTAGAATCAGCCCCTTGATGTAGGGAACATGTCGTTTTTTCTGGCTTGCCTTCGTTGTAGTTCTCTCTGCAGTTCTCTATTGTGTGCCTTTATTTATAACCCCAAATAGAAGTTGTAGGTACTCAGCATCTTTGGGGATCAGGCACTGTGATAGTCTTGTAATCCAGAACAATCTTCATAGCTGAACTGTTGCTAATTTGTTTATGATTCAGCTGTCTCGGCGTGTAGACAGTGGTAATGACATGTCTTTGTAGTGCCATAAGATTATCTTGAGTTTTGCTACAAACAATGGAAATCAGCTGATAAATGCCAATAGTAATTATGTGAAAATGTGCCTGTGGAACTCATTGCCGTAATATATGAGCCAGGCCGAGAGTGTAGCGGGAAAGGAAAAAGAAGGGACAAAATGTAAATAAGAGGGTCGGGTACATAAGGAAGGAGATGGAGAATTTTATGTTGTTATGAAAATCTGTGTGGAGCAACATCTGGAATACTATGCAGTACTGGTTACCCCAACTCAAAAAAGATATTGCAGAATTAAAAGGATTCAAATACAGGTGACAATAATTATTAGGACTTTGAAAAATTTACACAAAGAATGATTGAAGAGATTGGGATTGTTTACCTTAGAAAAGAAATTGAGGGGTCATGATAAAATAATATAAACTAAGGACTGGTTCAGAGAAGACAGATCAGGAGCTTGTCCTTCCCTCGTAACCCAAGAACAAGAGACAGTCCTTTAAATTGAAAGGTGGAAAATTCAATAAAAGGAAATGTATTTTGACACAACACATCATTAGACTGTGGAACCAATTGCCCCAGGAAGACATTGAGACACGGAATTTGTCAAGCTCCAAAAAGAGAGTGACACTTAGGCTATGTCTTCACTGACGGCGGCAAATTTGCTGCCGTCAGATCGACTTATCTGGATCAACTGAGCAGTCAGTGAAGATCCGCTTAGTCGATCCAGAAATCGACATATTAAGACCACCTCCTCAAGTGGCGCAGCGCATTGAAGACAGAGCGCAGAACAGAAGCACAGAAGTCGACGGGAGTTACGCAAGTTTTTTGCGTAGTTTGCGTTACTCTGGTCGATTGTCGCTGAATCTCCGAGGTAAACGTAGACAAGCCCTTATATGGATAGTAGAATATCAAGAGTTGTTACTGTTAATGAGAACACATTATGGAAGAGATAGTAAAGCTCATGTTTCAGGGCTTAACCCAATCCTCTATCAGAGACTAGGATGAGACCTGATTAGAGGTTTGTTTAGCGTGTGTGGGGGATGGATTCTTACACCTGCTTCTGAAACATTTGGTGCTGGACAGGATACTAGATCATATAGATCACTGGTTTAATCCAGTCTGGGACTCTGGGTTCCTACATTGTATAAGGATAAGAAGAACATTCAGGGTTATAACTGTAAAGATTAGAAAAATAAAGTAGAGTTTCAGAAGGGTTATAAATTTTCCTTCCCTGGGGATATTTAAGCCCTGAATCATGTTTCCTATAACTTCCTATTACAGATTCTCTTGCATCGTCCTCTGAAGCTGGTGCTGTCTGCTGTCAGAGACAGCGCACTGGACTAGATGGACCATTGGCTTGATCCAATATTGCAATTCCTATTTTCTTACGGTTCGGTAGAACTGTAGCAGTTGCTCAGGATGTCTTCATCCAGTAGGTATACTTGCATGGTCTCCAACTCAGGCAATTGCATGACAACATTTGGCAGATTTACACCCTTATACCATTTGGTACTACTATGTCACAGATAGTATTAGCAGAGCTATATAAAAAAAACCTTTACATTGTAAAATATTCTTCATAGTGAATATTAGCATAACTTTGTTATTTTGGCCAGAGGGCCTTCTACAAGCTGTAGGAAGATATGTTTAATTTTATTACAGTAGATTAAATTATGTTCTGTTTCTTTATTTGGTTTTTCCCACTAACAAAGCATCATGTCTAAAATCTTGTTCTTTTTTATTTAAAAAAAAAAAAAGAAAAAGGAAGCATTTGTGTGTGTCGCAACAACTAAACAAAGCTGTACACAGGTGTTGTTTTGCATGCAGGTGACAATGGAAATGTCTGAGTGTATTACTGTTTTAAATAGTTCTGTTACATGAAGTGGTGATGTACCCATACTGCCTTGAGCTCTTATGTCATCAGATCACAGAAACTAAACTTGGTCAGTTCTTGAATGGGAGACCTGCATGGTTGCCAGCCATAAGTGTTCAAAAATAATGATCCTCAAATCATTAAGAATCACAACATTTGGTGCTGGACAGGATATTAGTACATTTTGGGCTCTCTTTGCCTTCTAGTTCTGAGCCTTTAGAGTTAATGCTTTCACGCTTCTCTCCAAAACCATGAAGGCTAGGGACTTACGTTTTTTAAATTAAATCTGAGGTTGTCACACAATCACATGACTCCAAGAACTGGGGCTTTAAAGAAAAGAATAAAAATTGTGACTCTGCACTGGTTCCTGCAGGGAAAGGAAGAGGAAGGACCTGCAATTCAGTAGGAAGTGGTGCTCTTCTTTAAGTCACATCTGATGGAACCAATGCCCAGCATGATGGAAAGACACTGCTCTTTCAAAAGATGCACTGACTCGCAGAGAGCCCTGGAAGGCATTATGCTAGAGCACCTCGGTCCATGGGAGTGGCATGCACTGTGCTTCCTGCCTCCATAGTCCCTGTCCCTTGGCCTACATGTGGGGAAGGTGAAGCCATGGGTCTGCCTTCTCATTCTGCCCTTCCCTGATCCCTTTGGAGTGCTCTGTACCCTAAAGGAAGTGAATAGTCTATGTGCTCCTTTGACCCCTGGCACTGGGGTTCAGCCTGCTCCTTTCACAGGCCCCACAAAGATGGGGGCGTGTCCTTACTCCCACTCCACTCTGCTTATGCATATAGGGGTCTGACCTATAGATTGGGAGCTTTGAGGGGCAGGGAACATGTCTGTTAAGTATCATGCACATTTAGAAGATTAGGGTTGGGAGGGACTTCAGGAAGTCATCTAGTCCAAGATTTCTGTTGCTATGCTAATAATAAATAACTAGACGTGAGTTGGAGAAGTCATTTGATTTTTGTGCTCCATCTCCCTCCCTACACCCCCAAAAATGGGCACAGTATCGCTTACGCACCTAAACAGTGGGGACTCTGCCACTACCCTCCTTTATAAAACCCATTGAGATGCATGAATACAATTTGCTAACCAAATGCTAAGTATTTATAATAATTCAAACTCCCATGACACTTATTGCAAGTGTAGGGGAGGGTGTTAGTCCACAGCCTGTTTAAATTCCAGTGTGAGTAATTACTCCCTGCTTGTCTACGTTTTCCTGTGAGGTTTAATTGGGTATGGCAGTGCTTCTCAACCTCTGGGCCGTGACTCCTCAGGTCGGGCAGGGAAGTCCCAAAAGACATTCAGTGGGGTTGCAAGGTATTGAAGATTTTATTGTAATCTAAAGCAAAGAAAATTTTGCTCCCCCCTATTTCCTGCACACCCTTATCCTTCAAAGTCATGTATTCTCTGTCAAGCTCATGGAACGAACATCCACAATATACAGGTTTATTAGTGACACATGGTTTTACTCCTACCTTTATAATAAATGTAAGAAGGTTGTGAAAATATTTTACTTTAAGTAAGGGGTCGTGAACTTGGATAGTTTGGGAAACTCTGGGCTATGGTATTCTTCACTTGCTGGCTGAAATAGTTGTCAAATGTTGACATGCAGTTGAGCAGTTGTTTAGTGTCACTCCAAGGGTGGCGGCACTTTTCTGCAGTTGGTGAAGCAGTTACTGTAGACCAGACTTAGAAAAACACCTTTCAGAATTTACAAGATGAATGATGACTTGGAAATGGAGGCTAGTAATAAAAATAATTATAAAAGAAGGCTTCTGGAAAGAATCCTGATTTGGAAGGAAAAAGTGACATTTTAAAAGAGCTATGTTAAAAGTCTGATCAGAATAGGTGGTACCCTTTTAAAACCTCTTTACCTTTTCAAGCTGACACCAGTGCCTCTGATCAAGTCATCTCAGTTATGTGGAATTATATTATGTTAAACTACTGCTACCTGAAAACGTACATTATGACACAATGCAATAGCTGACAATTTTTTTCCCTAGATGCAGCTTTCAGAAAGGAGTGATTTTACGGGGAGGGCCATTTGAGTTATTTCCTGAGTACCTAGGAGCTTGGGTTTGTAAATTCCAGTTTGCCATTAGGGAATCTCACTACTGCAGAAAACTAGGGAAAATATGAGCCCCTGTGATTATTGCTAGGCACCTAGCCTGACGTGGCTGTCAGTATGCTCTTACAGACAAAACAGTCAGAAGTAGAAAATGATAGGAATACGTGAATTATCTCGTGAAATTCAAGTTTCTCAGGGGCTTGTACGCTGGATGTAGCAAGTAATAGGTTCATATGGAGTGTACTCAATTTCTGGTGCACTATTACCACACACAGTGAGTTAAAGAGGCACAGCTTAGTGCCAGTGGTCAAATAGTACAGCTAGAAGAGGCTTTTAATCATTGTTATGAAATTAACAAATTGTTTGAGAGTTGAAATCCAGTTTTTATACAGCATGATAATGCTGTTGGTAACGATAACTTTGGCTGAGTCAAGTATGTTGAATCGTTTTTCATTTAACATTTCCTGAATCAATGTAATATTCAGTGATCCTTAATTGAATAAAACACAAAAAGGTTCAGTTGGAATAAATGCAGATGTGAAATACTGAATTTCTCAAAGGAAGAATGTTTTCACTTTTGTTTAAACCAAAGCATCAGCTTATTGAAAAATGTAATTGATACTGGCTTGAATAGTATTCCTAGAGTACATTAAGTGGGATTGCACATCAAAATAATATTGGATTTGGGACAGACCAATTTAAATAGTGCACAATTAACCATAATGGATATCTGAACTGAAAATGTACTGGCACATCCCTATTTGTGTAGATCAGACGTTCTTCAGGAACGGCACTTGAGCCAGATTCTGCACTTTTACCGCTAAAAACAAAGCTTCGCTTTGAAATGTCCCCTAACGTTAACTTGTGATGCAGCTGCTATTACTTCTGTGGCATCACCATGCTAGGCCCTCTGCCGGCAAGTGTGAAGACTAAGGCCTTGTCCCCAAAGAGTTTACAATCTCATGGCCTACGTCCAATGCTCATTGAAGTAAATGGAAGCAGTGCCATTGACTTCAATGGACTTCGTGTCAAGCCCAAAAAGACAACTTCTGGGATGCAACCAGAAGCCAAACCCCTGGGGTGGTGATTGATTTTAGGGATTTTTAGTTGTTTTTTGATACCAGATTATCCATACGTTTTTGAAGTGGGATCTGAAAGGAGGAAAGGGATAAGACACAGAAAACTAGCTCAGGCAGGATGTTTAAACTGTAGGGTGCCTAAGAAGCAAGCGTGGAAGAGAGAACCTTCTGCCCTGGATGCTTTAATCAGACAGCTTGCCATCAGTAAAAAAAATCTACTCTGAGACAGAGCCAAATGTTTGCAGATGATAGCCATAATATTCTTACTTGGATTGTAAACTCTTTGGGGCCTGGGCCATCTTTTTGTTCTGTTTATATATCAACTAGCAATGTGGAGTCCTCGTCCATGGCTGGGGCTCCTAGCTGTGAACACAATACAAATAATAAATAACATCATCAGTTCATCTAGTGATGCTTTAGCTTCACTCCAGAATTTTGGCCAATACCTAGGTTTCTAACACACTAACTACAATACACAATAGAAATTTTCTGGCTAGATGCCTTTTTTCTGGTCATTTTGGATAGACCAGATTCTCATTTACATGAAGGTCCCTTTATATCACATAAGGCAGTGGAAAGTGACCTTAGTGTAAACGAGAACAAAGCCAGTAGTATTTTGTCAGGTTAGATTCAATATGTTTATTTACTTAACCTTTTAATGCATCAGATGCCCCGAATGATAAAATCTCAAGGCTTATCTACAGTACAAAATCTGAAAGGAAAACATAGTTTCTACATCTCTAAAATTAAGCTGATTTTCCACAAACACAAATTCACTAACAACTTTACCTTCAGTCAGGCAAAGCCTCAAGAGGGATGGGTCTTGCACTGTGCCCTAAAAGTCTGCAGACTGGGGCTCTGTTGCATCAGCAGAAGTCTAAATATATTTAAGGGGTCTACTCTCCCATTATGATCTGTGATTAACTTCTGTTAGCTTTCATAACTCACACTCACATCAAATGGAGAACAGAAGCTTTACAAGAAGCTATTCAGCATCCTATTATAACGATCATAGATAAAGAATGTATCTGTAGTGAGTGATATGATATATACTACAGAGAATTTATTTAGTAAAAAAGTACAGAAGAATTCATTTTTATTGTAAGTCATTTCATCTGAATGGAGCAGTCTATAGGAAAACAACCTTTACATGAAATGTAATTTTACATGGATGTGCTTACTATGAATGCACTCAATTTACCTTATATCACTAAGCACAAAGGTAAACCAGTAATCTTCGTAGGCTTGTACATAACCTGTAACACACATACCTTAACCACAAACATTCAGCTATGTAATTCCACCTTTGATACCATCCTGTATGAAATCACACTGCAGAAAAGCATATCCTTAGAACTACAACAGGCCCCTCAGATGTTTATGTAACACAGCTCCTTTCAAAGGGAAAACACGTACAACTTCTGTCTGTGACATCTTGGGGGGAAGGAGAGACCTTGTTGCAAATAAGGACATCTAGTATAGAAATCTTGTCTTTCGATTTAACTCTTAAGCAGTGATTAAAGACCTTATTTTGTTCCACTGAAGTCAGTGGAGTTTTGCAGTGGATGTCAATGATCTGGCATTTGTTCAGAGAGGACACGTTTCCAACTTTAGGAAGGGTCATAGCCTCAAGAGAAAGGCCCAGGGTATAATTTGGACATTCTGCATGATTCCCTGGTACTTGACCACTACATCTTTTTGCAACAACTTCCTTTCCTTGAGAGGATTATATTCACTGGGAAACTGGAATATTTCCACCACCTCAAATCCTTCCCCCTTGTGTTAGCCCTTTTAGGATGTCATTAGCATTTTTAAAACCATCTTGACAATTAATACAGAAATGCAGTTTGAGGTAAATCAGTGGTTTACCAACTATTTAATTCAGTGCAGTGCTTTGTGAAACAAAAGATCTTCGTGGGCCGGATTCCTTTCCCAGCATTCCAATCTCCCATTTGATTCACAAAATGTTTCATTCTGCAGGTGTCACTCCCCTACATCAAGTTTTGGCCCATGAAAGTCGTTTGGTTGGGATCAGGAGGGGAACAGAGCAAAGAAAGAGGTTCTATTCCCTGTCTAAATTATATATACAATGCCTATCTTTAGGAAATATGACCAGAAGACCATCTCTGTGTAATATTTGAAATAAAATTATAAAAGTATTTTAACGTATGGTAAAATCCTATCTCTGCAGTATCTGAGTGGCAGATCTATTTTGCAAGAGCAGCACACTGCAGTGGTGCACATTGCAACTTGTTTTTCTAGTGTCAGTGTGTGAATAAAGACAAATCCTCATAAGCTTTCCTAACATAATCCATTACAGCTGCAGATATTTCCACATGTGGATATTAACACATCAGGTGGAGCTAGGCATAAATCTTGGACTTTCCAAAAGAACACGCGTACAAAGCAGGCTGACTCAAGCTCATGATGATTCAAATACTGATTTGGTATTGACTCCTGTTCTTGACAGCAACGCTAAAATTGTATATTCCTCCTCCTCCTCCTCTCCTCCATCTGTCCCTCCATAGTCCCCCAAGCAGATATGCCACAGGCTGTGCTAGTGAGAGGCATCAGTGTAACTCTAGAAGCCAAACTGTGCACGTTTGTCCCATATGAACATATTGTTATATTGTAAAACAGTGTCCACTGTTTGTACCTGCTGCTGGCCTTTTAGCATATTCTAGCTGCTTTTAGGAAAGTTGGAGTTTCATACTTCCTTGACTTCCTGTTGGATGCCCATTTGTAAAGACTTGTATATTTATATTTTCCATCCATCCATCCAATATATTCTTGTATATTTGTATTTTACATATGAGACAGGTAGGGAATACTGTAGAACTTGCTGTCAGTTTCCAAAGCATCTCAAACTTTCACCCTCATGCTAATTTATAAACTAAAGGAAAATAAAAAGTGCCCTTGCGTCAAATGCATTTCAGAGATGTGCTCATAGCTCATTTTATTTGGTCATAAACTACCTTGACACAATGATCATGCCATTACTTCTTCCTTGCTGCGCTTACAATATGGCAGAAAATACAGAACAATAGTATGATCAGAGAGCTTTACTGTGCACAAATCCATTTGTGAGTATTATAGCATGGCGGTGTACTAGTTGTCAATTCAGAGTTATATGGAGGAAGATCCTGTTAAATATGTCATGGCAGACAGTCACATTCTCAGTGTTTCAGAAATGCTGCAGTGCGTTTTATTCATATGAACACATTCTGGACCATATTGTGAGGTCCTTCCCCAGACAAACTCCAATGGGCCAATCCCTGAGCCAGATTGGGCCATCTCTTTTTAAGCAGTGCTTCCCCAATGATTTCCTGATATGATGCTGCTGAGCACATTCAATGCCTGCTGAAGTCAATGGAAGTTTTAGATGTTTCATGCTTTACTGGAGATGAAATTCATTTGACGCAGAGAATTTATAAACTGCTCATACCGCACCTATTTCTGCAAAATTAGGTTTATGTTATGCATGGGGCTCATGTGGCCCCTCTGCACAAGGTCAAATATTTCACCCATGATTTAGCCCAGTGCAACTTCATCTGAATTAGGAGTGAAAAAAATAAAACTAAGTATTGTGGGATTTGGCCCATTTGTACACCCCTTTATGCAGCTAATGCCATTGGTCAGTGTATTCAGCAATTCTATATAGTAAAAATTTGCACAGCATATGGTAAGGCAGCCACTTCTACAATGTGGTTCCCAACCTGTGGCCCGTGTGGTCTTCCAAAGTGTCCCGCCATTCTCCTCCCACTGGCTGCCGGAGGGAGCTGCTGCCTAAGGACCCAGGTGGAGCACATTGCCGCAGGGTTGCAAGAGCTGTGTAGGCTCCTTGCTGTACTCAAGGGGACAGGAGATCAGCACTCTCCTCCCCAGGCTCCAGCAGGTAGCGTGGCAATGTGCTCCACTTGGGTCCCTAGGTGCTGGGGTCCCTGCTGGAGCCAGAGGGAGGGGAGCACTGATCTCCTGTCCCCCTGGCTGCAGAAGGGAGCCACTGCCTAGGGACTCAGGTGAGCGCACGGGGCTACAGGACACATGTGGTTTCCCTGTTGCAGCCAGGGGGATGGGAGATTAGCGAGGAGGCAGCCTCCTCGCTGAACTCCTTCCGTCTGGCTGCAGTGAGGGGATGGGGGCTGCTGGCAGAGCAGCCAGGACCCACCATGCTTGAGGAGAGGGGCAGGACTCTCAAAATCAGTGCCTTCCGGTTTGGCCTGCACTTAGCAGGCCACCCACCATGACTTAGCTGCCAGGTCATGTGCTTAAGTGTGTAGTGACAGTCAGTCAGCCATCTACACTAGTGCTTTGTCTGTGAGTGTGTGACATATTGCGAGTAATTTGTAGGTGTACAATAGTGAATGTAAAAATGAGCACAGTCGCATCAAAATGTTTACTTTAAATATGTAGTGATTTGTAGTTCTTAATGGTGTCTGTGTCAATACAATTTTTTTATGAGCTGATAGACTGGTGGCCCTTCAGGGTTGTAAAAATGATATTTGTGGCCCTCGAGCCAAAAATGATGGGAACCACTGTTCTGCATGGTGTCAGTGGGTTGCAGCGGGGAGTGGGTTTGGTTTGATGCAGGATCCCAGCAGTGATCATGGAAATGAATGCTATAACACTTTCCGAAAGCACTCAGCGCCTTTCCTGGGCACCCAGAATCATGAGGCCCTTTGGAAAATCTAGGGAAAGCGACTTAGAGACTTATTTCATCGTAAGAAGTGAGGGAAATCTTGCCAGTAACAAGCCAACATCCTTCTTTCCCCTCCCCCCACTCTTCAAACACAGACACACCCACCTTTCTGTTAAGAATTCTGGGTAGAGTCCAACAGGCCTTTCTTGTTCCATAGTTAGCATTTCCACTAGAGGGCATTCAAAACACTGAAGATACTACAGCCATCCTATGCTTTTAAGATATAGTCTAAAAAGATACATAGGCCAGAAATTTGAGTGGAGTAACAGCAGTGTGTATCAAGGGTGCACAGAGATATACAGTACTTAGCACTTTCTCCTTCTTGTGTGCAGCTGCTAAGGTGAGATTCACTAAAATCTTGTTCTGCCCCACCCCACTTGCACTTCAGAATGCATTGTTCTTATATAGGTGATATTTCTGTGATGTCTTAAAAAAAAAAGGGGGGGGGGAGGAGAGGAGGAGCAGGGAGGCTCACCAGGGGGAAGCATTGTGGCTTTTTGTGTGCCTGTGATCAGAGAGAAAGTGAGTCTTCTGCAGTATGTTTGTTGTTTGTACTCTTGAAAATGCTGCCTTTGGGGGAATAAATTGTCATGGGATCAGAGAAATAATATAAATGTAATAACATACGTTTACACGTAACAACTTTCAATTCCACGGGATTGCCAAATGCTTTAAAAAATGGCACCAGTATACAAGTGGCTGTCTCCCTCACAACACACACTGATAGTTCAGAGCAGGAAGCGTGGGAGAATGCCACACGCCCTTACACTCCAGTTGGTGTTTAGGTGGACAGTATTCAAATACCCAAGTAGGAACTTTAACCAGGATACCTGGAGTGACCCCTCTGTGCCCCTGGCATTACGTGAAATCTTTCACAAGCAGGTGTCATTTCTGCAGCTGTACATCTCATCCAATGCTGGGGTATTGGTTCAGAAGTGACCTACAGGAAAGTGTGTCACCTCCTTTCCTGCATCACTCCACTTCCTCTAATACCTGGGGGAGATCTCTCAGCCACTTGAGATCTGGCTTGAGCTCTATGCTGAGCTTGTGAGATTTGACACCTTGATCCTACTGGGTGCTGAGACTCCTTGGAGTTGCTGAGTGCCCTCAGATGCCATTAACTTCAATAGATGTTGAAGGCATTCAGCCTGTTTCTGGATCAAATGTGACTGAGCCCATCTCTGCTACTTGTATGACCTAGGTATGAGCTGCAGCTTTATATGTCACTATTAGGGTGGGGATACATATTAGACTTACCAGGTTCTCTTTAATTACCTATCATGTATCCTTGTTTTGCAATGGTTCCACCACTGAAACCATAGTAATCTTATTGTGAAGTCAAGTATTTTTATCCTATTTCTTGTTTTTAAGACCAATATAAAAATAAATTAAAAGCAATAATCATTGCAATGAAAAATATACTTCATAAAACGAATGCTTAAATAGCCACTCACTCCAGCTGTGTCTTATTTACAAGGATCTCTGAGGCAATGGTATGTGCTTACATAAGATCTTCCATAACATTTACACTAAAACCACTCATCTTACATGCAGATAATTTACTCAGCCTATAAATCTGTATAATTATAGATAAAATGAAGATGAAGTTCTCCCCTTTCCAAGCATTAAAGAGGACTACATCGTCAAACCTAATATGTTTGCAGCTGCTTAAGAGATGTGGATTCTCTGTTTTGAGTGGAGTAGGTTTTTTATCTCTCTTTCTTTCATTAGTGGAGATCTTACATTTCTTGCTGTGTGTATTTGAATCTTGGAATATTTGAATGGTACTTTCATGGATCTCACATTTTAATAATAAATTTAAAAATTTATAGTAAATAAACCTCCAAACCAGAAACAAAAAACCTAACTCAAGCAACTAGTTCAGAACCTATCCAGAAATGAACAGGGAGGATTTTTTTTTCCCGTCAGTGAAGACTGATTTATAAGAGTGGAGGGAGCAGAAGGGCAAGCCAGGCCATGAGGAGCCTGTTTCACAGCTGGCATTGAGGTCGGTACCTCAGAACTCTGTTCCCTACAGATAAACAAGCTAGAACTAGGCATCTGTTGCATTACAGCTGCCAAGGTCATTCCTGCAGGGACAGAGAAGGAGGGGGAAAATGGTAGTAAAGTCCATATTATAATGAAATAGCAGTAATGAAATGCCAAGTGTCTATGCTGATGTAGTGAAAAGTATTCAGTGATTCAAAGAATAACCCCAGTAAATAATCACAAAAAACTTTTTTGCAAAACATAATCCTTTTAAATGGTGAATCCTGCATATTAACACATATGATTAATCTTTGTTTACAAGGAGCCAGATTCTCACACCAGCCAAATTGCACATATCCAAATGGGGGTGTGGCAGAGATGCCTGTCTTGATACATGGAATCACAGTCTATTTTAGACAGGAGACATTTATTACACAAAAGAGCTACAAGCTGCAGACAAACTAGCAGGCTTCTTCACAGGTTGAGTTCCAGCATTGTCTCCTTTGCTTACCAGGAACCACAGCCTGTCTGGAACTCTGTATAGCACCCAGAAACATCTAGTGGGCAGCAAGTAAACATTGCTTTTATTATTCAGTGCGTAAACCTATTACAGTGGTGTTACACTGCTTTTCCACACCCACCCTCTCAATTCTGGGGTCACAACTTAGAGCAATTTCTAAATTGTGCCAACAATAAGAGCCCCCAGGGCCATTCTACAGGCCCAGGATTACTCTGGCCACACCCGATAGTCAGTGAATGAGGCCAATTCTACCAGTATCCTCCATTCAACCTATAGGAAGGATCTCAAACTAGTTAAAACTTTGACTGGTAGAAACATTTTTAAGTGTTGCCTCCATAGCAACAAATATTTATCTAAATACACAATTAACTGAGATCCATTAAATAAGCTAGCTGAAGCTACTGACCAAAAATATTGCATTAAACAGGTTTCTTCCTAAGGCAGTTCATGGCCAGGTCATGGATAATGGAAGCCTTTTGTATTTTCATCTGTAACTTCATCTTTGAACTGCTAATGTCTCTAACACAGTGACTAGATCATCCTTTAGGTCCCATATTTGGAGAGCAATCCATCTGGGCAGGTCTTGTGCTCATAGAGAGTCCCATTGAAGCTGGTGGGAGTCCACAATGTGGAGGCTTCTCCAGGGGTATCTCTTTGCAGGACCAGGGCCTTACAGAGATGACAAGAGTTGGATACCAAGGGCCAGGCTACTGCAAGGTGAAGCTCATTAGTTCACATCATTGAACGATGGTGGCTTTTTTTTCTTTCCAACAAAATATCTCTTGTGATGCAACTGGTCCTTTTAAAACTATCAATTCTTCTTAAGAGAGGGTGTTACTTTTGTGAGCAAGGTTATATGTTTGATAGCTGTTCCACTCTCAGTAAGACATATAGTAGGGCAAGTAGCATGGAAGGTGGGAGGGAGGTAATGACTGTAAATTCTTCTACCCTTCATAGGAGAGGAGGTGTGTCTGCTAAGCACATTGAATGTTTCAATGGAGTGTTTCTCCATTATGACTGTGGCCGTTACTGTAATGTTCCTCTTAGTAAGGTTAGCACATTCCTAGAGAGGGGCAGGGCACAAATTGCATTTTCTGAACAAAACAACAAATTCTCCCCATCAGACGAAAACCCATAAAACAAATAAAAAGCTAAAAGGAATAAATGGCCAAACTACACTTGTCCCCACAAACAGAAATCCTTTTAAAGAGGCTTTTTACTTGAAGGAGTACAAAGCTCTAGATTATATAATCACATTCTAGACCTCTAGGACCTGATTCTCTGTGTGTTGGTAGTTCTTTGACTTTCATAGGTAAGGGCCCCTGCTGTATATATCTGGGCACAGCGATGAGTCTCCTAACATCCACCCACCAGCAAGCAAAGGAAAGCTACCGAGTGGTGGCGGTGTCATGTCAAAATGTGCCCTTTTGGCTACTGAGTATGTACAGACTTCTCCAAACGTACGGCGTCAGCATACATAGGGCAAACCATACATTACACTGCCAGAAGCTCCGACATATTTTGATGGAGGGGGTGCATTTTAACATAACAGCGGCCTTGCTAATGGGCTGCTGTGTACAAATCCAGCTGGCCTGTTTTCCTGCTCCTGCCAATGGAGCCACATCCATCTGGCACTTAGGGGTAAGTTAAGCTCCCTCCTCTGCAAGAGAGCTGTGAGGCGGCAGGAGTGAGATGGCTGCAGCCCTGCTCTGTTAGTCCTGGAGGACGAGTGGAACTCCCTCGCCCGGAGGCCTCCACTGCTGAGTTTAGGAGCACAGAGCACATTTTGGCCACACAGATAGCTTAGCTACTCAGCAGAACCACTGGGAGCTCCCAGCAGCTCACTGCTACTGCAAGAACTGCCAAGCTTGTGTCCTGCTCTCCTGTCTCCTCTACTGAAAGCAGCCGCATTACATATTGAACACTCTCCCCTCTGCCTCCTGTGGGTCTGTTTTTGATTCAAGTTTAATCAGTCTCCTTCCTGATAACGTTAATAGATGCACAAAATAGAAATTCCACAGGCTAAATCATTTGACAAGCTCCTCTCCCTGCCGCACTGTGGACTTGACCACTCTCAGGTTGTTTCTTGCTGGTTCTTACTTATTTCCCTTGATAACGCTTCTCAGGTCCACACCTCATTCTAAAAACTTCGCCTGAAGGGTTTTTGCTGTACAATCTGCATGTGAGCGACCACGGGAAGAAGGATTATTGCCAGAGCAAGTGCTCCGTTAGGTCACGTGCCATTCTTGAAGCGAGAGGAGACCAGGCACAGCAACAGTGATTGTTACTTATTAATATCAAGGAGGAAAGACAGAGGGCTTGGTTTGCACAAAAGCAGATTAAACGGAGTGTGAGACTCAGAACTTCCACCACAGATGTGAATGACGGTATCCTCGGGACTAAAGGCTTGGAGTCAGTGGAGTTGCAGGTGCTCAGCACAACACAGGAGCTGGCCCTTATGGGGAGAAATGGAAAGAGGGAGGATGGCAGCAGACTGTGCAAGGATGTAATCAAGTTGCATTTAGTTCCACCTGTGCATGCCATGGACTTCATCTTTCTCAATGTATTAATGACAGATGAGCAGCCTGATTTGGTCCAGCCAGGGTTCCCTGTGGCCAGGAGGTACAAGGGCCATTGTGCAGCTGCTATTGTTGCAGGACAAAGGAAAAGCTTTAATAATAATAATAATAATTAATAATTAATTAATAAAAAGGCCAGCCAAATACCTCTGAAGCTGCTCAACCCCCATTGTTCACCCCCCCCAGCCAAGTGCAGGCTACAGTCGCCTCATTTGGGTCATGCCCTCTTGCTTATCTGTGGGGCGGATGGGTTCCCTGCATGCAAGGGATGCCCTTGGAGCTGGCCCCTGGAACATGAAGTGCAGTTGGGTGATATTTTTCACCTGCAACTGCTTATCCCAAAATTGTAGATTCAGGCTGATCAAGACATCTCGTGGGTCTGGGTTAGGTTGTTACGGTCGAAAAAAAACATGCTGAAAACTCCAAATATTTCATTTTCACAACGAAATGTTTCTGTTTTTTATTCTAAATGATGTTTTGTTTCAAAACTCATTTTATTTAAAAAAAATGAAAACTAAAGATTTAGAAAGAAAAAAATAACCACCCCCAAACCACCTCAAATGAAACATTTTGTTTGACCCCAAATAATTTTATTTTTACTTCATAGTTCACTAAAAAATTTGATTTCGGGTCGAACCCCCCAACAGTTTTTTTTTTGTTTTTTTTTTTACAGTTTTTCTATATGGCCAGCAAAGCAAAAAATCAGTTATTCGCAGAGCACTAGTGTGCAGGAGATATGGACTCCCTGCACAGAAACCTGAAGTCCTACTTCCACCCTGTGTAGTGGGAGAGAGACTTCCATAGATATGGAGGGAACGGTCAGAACGTAGTCCTCTGTAAACAGATTTCCTTAGGAATTCATTTAAGCAGGAAATAGTGAAAAAGGGTCGCAGTTCCTTCCAGACCATTCTTATCACCTTGTTGTGATGGGTGGTCATACAAAATAGCTACTCTACCGCAGCCATTAAGAGATGCATAGGGATTCATGGCAATACCTGTCTTTTTAAGACTTCAATCTCTCTCTTGCAGACCCTTGTAATGTTATCTTTCTTTGGTACTGAAGCAGTTTTCATCATCTAGGAAAAGTGTCCATTAAAAAGATCAACACTGCACCAAAGGAGAGCTAAAATGCTGGGTAATTGCCATCCCTGAATTAGGCTAGCTACCGTCTTGGTCAGACAGGATTAGGAAGGTCCCACTGGCATCTTTTTCGATTAGCTTCTTCCCATTCTACACCAGCTGCATCAGTTAGTGTAAACTCCTTTGCATCAACAGCCACTGGACTCTGCAGATAAAGACTTTTGTCAAGTTACAGGAGTTTATTTAACCTTTTCTAACTAGTGACTCAGGGACAACAATGAAGTCCAGTCTCTAACCTAGCATGGAGGTCAAGATAGATGACCTGAATACCATCCATGCGTGAGGATTATTCTGCCTTTGTCATTCAGTGCTGTTTCTGAATGGCAATGGCATTTGGTGCACATGGCCGCTGCCTGCTCTCTTAGCAGTTCCTTCTGCAACCACCTGTTTGTTTGACTATCTGAATCCCTCTGACAGGCAGGGAACTTGTTAGAGAACTGGAGGATGTGATTGCTTTGCTGCTTCCGTGTTTTCCTAGAAGAAAGTGGTACTGCACAGAAATCTGAGAGGATGAAATCCTGCATGCGTCTAAGTGTGGCATTTCCAGAGGCAATGGAGACCTACAGTGCATTCTAGCGGGGGCACTGCAAATTGCTAGACAGTCATCAGAACATGTCAGGAATGCTGGGATCCAGGTAAAAATGTCACCAGCAAATAGCACAAGACACTGGCTGCAAGGTGAGAGCACTGTACATGAAGTTGTGGATCTAGAAAACAAAGCTAAATGTGAATTTGGACAGATAACTGATGGACTAATTAGGACAGTGAACATGTTGTGTATCTGAGGCCAAGCTTCCTGGCTTCACATTAACTTCACATTGCCAGCGAGGGTGAATATCTGCAAAGCTGGTGAAAACTGTGCTTCTTAAATTTAAAATATTAACAGTGAGAGAATATATAAATTGAAAAATACATGCCAAGGGATGGAGGCAGAAGGAAAGGGTCAACAAACAGTACAAACCATGTTAATTTGCAATAAATGTGGAGGCAGTCACATCACAACACACGCCAACACAAAGGGTGTGGTGTCATGCATGCAATAGAAGCAACTGTTTTTGCAAAAGGTTGTTTTTCTTGGCACAAATTGCGAAGAAAAATAAAAGCAAAATGTATTTTAAGGCCTCCTATAAAGAGTCAATGTCAGAAGTAAATATGATTCAAGTGCTACCCATATCTGAAGGAAAAATAGACAAAGTCAAGAATGAAACACAAGATGACCAAAAGTTTGCTAGACCTGGAGCATAATTCTTGTTGGGTAGGTGGCAAAAAAACCCAAAACAAAAAGAAACCAAACAACCTAACTATTGGGACCATAGAACTGAAATTGGTGCATGTGATGGGATAGTGATGAAAAGGTTTTGTTATATTACACAGCACGAGATCAGAAATGTTAAGCATGATCCATAGTGCACATATGGCTACTGAGAAGTGTGAGAACAGAATCCAAGATATCCTATTCTGGCTAGGCATGAATGCTGCTGCTGGAGATAAATATCTGAGTGTGAAATCTGTAGTGAATACGGGAAACAGAATGCAAAGAATCCCTGGAACCATATGAGATTCCTGATCACCCTGGCTCCAAGTTTGGCCCAGCTGTTAGTATTAAATGTGAACCTCTTGTTAGGGGGTTACTACTTTCATTTTTCTTTAGGAATTAGCCACTCAACAGCCTCAAGTGCCTGGAGGCAGGAGATAATATCCTGTTTCTTACTATCTTTCCTGGGTTTCACACCTCTTTCATGTCCTACTTACTCTGCAGTTCAGTTTGGTAGTGGTAATGCATAAATGCTTAGAAGGTCTTTGGAGGATTAGTGGAGAGACTCTTAGGAAAAATCACCTTGATTTTTGTCCCATCTGTGCATTTAAAATCAAATTCACCCTGGGTCTAAAAGGACTCAATCTCCATCCACTTCAAATGGGTTGCACCCATGGTGAATTTGACCCCAGGTGATTAATTGCTGAAACAAAAATTTGACACTAGTCGCCTGCCTGCCTGCCTCGGAAATAGTCTGATATTCCATGTTCTTGGTCAGTTATCTGCAAATTTAACAGGGACCTATGTACTGTCCCCTGAGGCGGGGTTGTAGCCTTTCCAAAAGGCTAGAACAACATGTAATCTTATTCTAAACTACAATGGAGAATCCAATCCCTGGCTGTGGCTCAACTGGTAGTGAAATGGTGGCAAGGGTGGCTTTATGGCACCTTCATGCCAGTCGGTCCAAGATTGGAGCTGATTGGAGACTGGCTCTGTCACCAGCATAATTTAGAGCATCCTCAGAGCTGTTCTAAATTATGCCCAACTCTGCCTACGGCCTCAAAAGGGCCATTTGGGCTTTCTAGATATAGCAACCAATCATATGCCCCCTTTCTCCCAGGCATGCTCCTTGCTGAGGGGCTAGGTAGGAGAGAGGTGGCGTCTAAGTCTGAGGCCCGGTCCATGTAGCTTCAAGATTCCCTTTCTGTGAGGGAATCCACAGGGACCCGGCCAGGCTGGAATGGAATAAAGCAGCCAGAGGAGACTTGAGAGCCAGAGTGAGTGCTGTGTGTTCTGACATCCAGAGACCGCTGCAAGTTAGCGTAAGACAGCAACAATAATACAAAAATGTCAAGTAGCCCCCTGCAGATGAGGGATGCAGACAGCAGGTGCCTGTGTAGGGGCAGGAGCTGAGAGGTATGCTGCTATACCCTTCTGAAAGTGCCGCACTCTGGCCAGCGAGGCAAAGAGCTGTGTGTGGAACAGTTTCTCATGTGTGGATGATAGCTGTTGAAATTTGCCCCCGAAAGATGTTATATTCCCTATGGTTTGCCCCTTCTGCATTGGAGGGGGGGGAGAGTTCAGTGTCTGGAGTGCATTACAACCCTTGGAATCCGTTTCCCTTATATATAGGGGGTGCAAACAGATGGGGGATGGGGCACTTCCATATAAGCTGATACTGGTGGAGGCAGCAGTTTGTGTGTGGTATGCCACCCTCATCAGAATCTGCCCTCTCTGGACAGAGGAAAATACTCAGGGGGTGTGTGAGATGAGGGCAGCTTATTTGCACACCTAGCTCCTTTATCCCAAATGCTGGGAGTGCAAGTGGCTGCTGAGCTACATTGTGAGAGGGAGGCACATTCTGCTACAACACCAGCTGGTGCATGCGCAGCTCCAGCGCTGACTGTGTGGAGGTGGGGGAGTGAGGACCACATCGCTGTCTTCCAGCGCTGAGCTGCCAGTTGCTGGTTGCCAAGCAGATATCATTGCTTCTGTGACGATTGCAGAGGCTGTTGCTAATTGAAGAAGCCCCCACAGCATCCTTCTTTTCCTCCTTTTCCTGATTTTATTTTAGAAGCACAGAGAGAAAGAGAGACTGAGGTTTTTTTACTTTACATTTTTATTTCATTGTTTAGGGGGAGGGAGGAATTTCTCTCTGACTCTCTGCTAGTGATTAAGTGATGGACTAGTTACACATCCTTATCCCTTTAGCTTTTGTGTGTGTCCCTGAAAACACACACACACACTCTGTAAAACCCTGTTTGCCACTGCAGTGGGCACAAATAGGTGAGCATGACTACAGCCAAGGAACAAAATGCTTCAGGAAAACAAGCCCAACAACAAGAACAGGTAATGCTGTTTATTTTCCTCAACTGGAAACAAATATCGAGATGAATTATATGGCTATAAATTTCCTGTACGTTTTTTGTTTTTGTTGTTCTCTTTGGTGGGTGTTACTAAAATTGCCACCTGAATCACCAGTCAGTGGAGGGTGGAAAGTGCTGTGTAACAGGGTGTGTAGTTTGCCTGTTTGGGGCTTTTTTTTGTTTTTTGTTTTTTTGTTTTTTGTTTAACAGATTGCACCCTGTAATCAATAATGTACAGGTGAAGAACATTCTACTCTGTAACTTGCTTCATCTGCTGCGTGGGGGTGATGTCTGTTACAGTGGGCTGGGACAGGGGCTCCTTGGAATAATCCATCTTTGCATTTGGAACTTCTAAGGCTTTTTACAACTACTTTGTAGTTGGACTCAAAATTGCAAAAGTAGATTTCAGCTGCTTAATCTGCCTCCTACTTACTTTGAAATTATGATCTGCTGTTTTCTCTGAGGCATTTAACAATATGCAACGTATGTATCTACATATTCAGTATGTATATGCCAAATGTAGCCATAGTATAAAGTAGGCACAGCTCCCATTGACTTAAATGGAAATAACAGCTGCTTACACACATCTGAATTTGATTTGCTATATCTATGAGTTTCTCTTTGCAGGTGTGTGTGTTTTTTTATATACATGCAGACAGTTAAAGACTTAATTTTCTTTCTGTTTCATTGTCTCTCTTGTGTTTTTTAATATGTATTTCTGCTCATCTTCCTTCTGTGCTGATAGGCAAGGTGGAAACTTTTTCTAACAGAAAAAGCAGGAGCCACATCATTAGCTCTAAGTGATATGTAAGATAAGAAGTGGTGACATAAGGGGAAGTCTGGCTGAGATACAGCTAAAGATGGAAAAGATTTCAGAGATTTTTATATGGCAGCAAAGCAGCAGTTCCATCTTCCCCACAACCCTGCTTCCCAGTACACATTGTCAGAATCTACAGGGAAATAAAGATGAATCTATCTGCACCAGTTCTTGAGTTCTTATATTTTTGTTGTGTCCTTAAAAGATTGGAAGTTCACAGCTTTAACCATTGGTTAGGACAGCATGTGAGGATAATTTAAATAGTTCTCTTAGGACACAAATTAATTCTTAAAATAGTTTCTTCCTAGCTAGATATATTGAGAGCACCAAGCATTGTTACATTTTAAAGAGAGGTGGGGAAGGGAGAGGGTGAAATCTCATTGGGTGTCCTGCCACCACAGGTAGCACAATCTGATATTTATTTTCAGGGTGACATTTTACTAATGGCCAGAGCTTTATCAGCTGTTCTGTTAAAATTTGAAGAAAACAACTTTGATCCTGCAGAGCAGAGAGACTCTCTTTAACTAAACCTGCCATCTACAGCATACACTCTCTCTTTTCATCGTTTGTTTTTGGGACATACCTATTGTCATTGCTTGCTGCAGATAAAAATGAACAAAGCTGTATTTCCAGGAGGAAGGAAAATAAAAACTGCTTCCTGTGAATAAAGGGAGCTATAGGGATTATTCTCTCCAAGCTTAGTAGAAGTGTTGATTTTAGTTGGGGTCTGTGGGTTCAGAAAGTGTAAGTCGGTTGCCTTTTATAAAGAAGTCCTGCTTTTTTTAAAGTAATATTGCCTTCCTAATACCATTTTGTTATTGACTTGTCCCTTCGCGACCTCTCTCTTCCCATTTTTAGTGCAAAATGTCCACCCTTTTCCATGATGCAAACAAAGGTTCTTGATTGTTTTCAGTCAGCTATGGAACTAAGTAGCAATTCAGTCCATATGGTACATTTAATAATTATAAAAGCGTGCTGTGCCTCAGCACAGCCCCAATGTGGGTATGAAATAGAAATATCCGGCATATATAAATGTCAATGGATATTAACCTTTGAATCAGTATGAAAGTTTGCCAGCTGCTATAAAATATTTGTTTGTTTTTCCCAAATGGATCAGTTATTAAAATTACGTGACACCCTGGGCCAGATCCTAAGTTGCTGTAAATGGGAACAGCTCTACTGACTTCAGTGCAGTTGCACTCATTTACACCAGATGAGGAACTGGACCTCGTCCGACTTAAGTAAGTAGTTCATAATTATAAAGAAATACAGAGTTGTCCAAACATTTCCCATTGGATATTGGTTTTGTGGATGTGGAAAATCACTGTTCTTCTCTTGCTTGAAACTGATCAAGGTGCTGAAGATTTTACCTGGGATAAAATTGAAGGCAAAAGTGCTACTCTGATTGTGTAGAGGATTGAATGTTCTATGGAAGCAGCTGCTACTGTCATATAAGATTGTGACTGTTCCTTTTCTGCATTTCTCATTGTCACATCTTCTTGTTCCAGAGGCATTCAAGTTGCACTGTTTGCAGAGGTATATTCTCTTTATAATACTAAGCTAAACAGAAAATGGTCAATAGGCGACATTGCAGGAGGGGGTGAAGAAAGTTTTTTAAGAAAAACACAAGCCAACATTTTATATGTAAATCTAAATCTTTATAGTGATCCGTATGCCTGTATGAAAAATGAGGTTTTATTGAGATGAAGGTATGATTGCATCTGAAATTTGGAAAAAAGAATGGATCAGGATTTAAGATGTGCTATGGAGAGATTCAGCTGCCTGAAAAAATGAATGAACACTCCCCATTTCTTGTTAATTAAAAATGTTTATTACATTTTTTTTCTGATTGACCACCTAATTTCCCTTCATTTTGTTTAAATTCTCCAGAATTTTAATAGACCTTCTACTACCTTGCTTGCTGTATATTTCACTGACTTAAAACGTTAAACCTCATAAGTACAGGAAAGATGCCGTCAAGTGATCTGTGATGCTATCTAAAACACACAGTTTGTGATGGCTTTACCAAGGTGGGAGTTGGATGTAGTTTTCTATTTATCCTTCATTATCTCTGCCTCAATAAAGATTCCTTCCCACCTCCCCTCCAAATGGTTGGAGAGCACTGCATACTGGTAACTGTACATGTTGGCATAGAACATTGTCCAAAGCCCACTCAAGTCAGTGGAAAGACCCCAGTGGGTTCTAGCTCAGGCCGAGAGAGATTACCAAAGCTTTGTCTGTGCTTTAGGGGATTGTTAGCGGGACATGTGAATGAATGAGCTCTGAAAGCTATTTTGGCATGTTAAAAGATTTACACAAATGAATATGAAGAAGAAACAAGATCTTTGGCTAATGGAAATCCACATAACTCTACTGAAGTCAGTGGAACTACAGTGACTTACAGGAGCTAAGGATCTGGCTCAGGGACTCTAATGGTAGCCTGAAAAAATGTGTTGCATGTAACAGACTGTGTATTTTATATATGGTTTAGTTTCATTTTCTGGCTACTGTTACAGGGTATTTTGTGATGTGATAGGCACGGGATTGCAAATAGCTCTGTATTCCCAAATAAAATAATTAGGCCAGTTTTCATCAAAATTTGGTACTTGGCATAATGCTAAAAGGATATTTTTAGATATTTTAAAAGTCATGCATAGCAAGAATAAAGAGAGAGAGACCCTATAATTTAAAAGGTTTCTGCGTTAGCCTCAAACTTGAACATGCAAAATTGATTAAGAGGCTGATCTGGCTTCCATTATAGTTAATGAGAGTTTTGCCAATGATTTCAGTGAGAGCAGGATTTTGCTCTGACACATAGACATTTCTTAGACACGCTTCAGTTAGTGATGACCATTTACGCCCAGTGTGTTGTTGCATGTGCTGACCAAACATTAGATAAAAAGGCAAGAAAGAGGAGGGCTGCTTTGGATTGAAATATATTCCCACAAGGAAAGGAAATGAAGCCAGATCGATAGAATAGCTCTCTCTAATAGTCATTAAGTTAATAATTTTTTTAAAATTTATTTTCAAATGTGCCATTCTAATTTCAAATGATATGAGTTTGAAAAGGGGACGAGGGGGGAAGATAGTTAATTTAGGAAACCTAATCTAGGCGCAGTGAGGAGTGAAAGGATGGAAAGATTAATATTTAATGCTCCCAATCTACCACAGCACATTGTACTTCACTGGCAGAACCTGTAGTATGTTGTCAAAGAAGTACATTTATAGTGTCTTGTACAGTGTACTAAAATCTGCCTCCGCTTCTGCAAGTTTGCTAGAAGAGCACCAAGGGGCACCAGGCATAATGTGGTGGCTACAGAAGGGACCTTTCTGGGTATGTTCTATGGCCCCATCTCCTGTATGCCAGGAGGGAAATCTGGATAATCCTGTTTTACAGCTGTAGCAAGGGGTGTCCATCCCCACACTCCCCTTTGGCCCCTTTCAGGTCACATCTATGTCCAGCCAATGCCAGCTGGGTTGCGTGCTGCTGCAGCTCTCCAGTGTCACTCAGACCAGTAAGAGCGGTGACCAAGCCCTACATGTGTCTTTAGCAGGTGTGGGGGACTATGTTTCAGCACACTTAGAACTGTGCATATTCATATGATGGGAAATATACTCCTTGAACTGAAAAATGTGAAAGGTTCAGTATTCCCTGTAATGCTACTTTAAATTGTTCTAGGCTCTGCAAACCTGATTGCTGATCCCAAAAGTCCTCACTAATGTGTGCTGAATATGCTGGGCTATACAATATGCCCTTCAACCCTGTACTCAAGGGGATACAATAAACCCAAGTCACAGTTACCCTAAAGCCTCCTCATGCCAACCTGGCAATATAAAACGGTCTTAAAGGGTGCTAGGCTGCTTTACAAAGGCCATAGTGCAGCTGAGAATCAAGCACAGTATATCTTGTTCACACCACTTTGTAATGGAGATTGTGAAGAGTCTCTCCTGTCTATTGGGCCCCCATCACTGTGGTATTGGTGTGTCTTATGGGAGTTTTCCAGTTGGGCTCAAGGGGGATGGATTAGGGCCTAAATGTTTCTTACAACAAGAAAGCCCTGATTCACTACCCGGGTTCCACCTGCTTGTGCTGTCAGAATCCTGTTCAAGGCCCTGGGAGCACAAAATCCACCTGGAATGGAATTGAGGAACACAGTGGCACAAACCGTCTGTCTGCTACCCAACCTCCAGGGGGGCTCAGAGTAGGCTTGGGTACGCTAGGTGGGGTTAGGACAAGTGAGCTAGTTCAGCACATCCCCTCAGGAGGCTGGGATAGCAATGCTCCCACACAGCCTTGGCTAGAGCTGGAAGCTGTCCTTTCCCAAAGGTGAATCCCCACGTGCGTGTACCAATCTCTCTAGCCAACTCTACATAATATCTTGGCTCTGCTTACTGTAGTTATGCAGAAGGCAGAGGGGAGTGTCCTTCTCTGGATGCTGACATTCAAGAGTAGGAAAAGAGGAAGACTGCAACCAGCACTGACTTAGACCGAAAACAGAGCTCGACTTTTTTTAGTGAAAAATGAGTGATAAATGCACATTTTACTTTTTTTAAAAGAGAAAACTGTTGACATCAGACAATAATTTTCTCATTTGATAAGTATTCTATAAACAACATATCATACTGTAGGTCCAAAACTGATGTTCTCCAGGAAGTCGTGGCGAACAGTTGTTTCATTCCATATATGGCATCTGATCTATTTCTCAAGAGATTACATTTCCATAATAGGGCTCCTGAGAACATTGCTGCAATTTCATGTTCTTGAATACAAACTGTGGCAGTTCTTTCAGTTGCTAAGTTGCTGTATAGAGCACAGGCCACTGAAAGGCGGTGGAGAAAAGAGATGGAAAGGAATAAATTTGGCCCATAAGCATTTACAATTATTAGTATTTAACATGTGTATTGAAGTAGAACCCAGAGGCCTCAACCTGGTCAGGACCCTGCTGCCTTAACCACTGTGCAAATACATACTAAATTATAGTCTTTGTCCCAAAGCATTTAAAATACATTGGGTTTGACTCATCCTTGCTTCATCCCCCATTGAGTCACCCCCCCCACACAGAGTTGGCACATCCCTACCGTTGCTTGGTTGCAGCACTTGGATGGTTCTTCCCTTCCTTGGGGATTCCACTGGAGGGGAGTGCAAGTATTATGTTGTGGGCCTGACTCCATAGGAGGCCTGCAAGAAGAGATTGCATGTAGGATGTTCAAATCTCTTAGGTGCTCTAGGAATTCTCCCTGCTTAGCCAGCACCACATTCTCTTGGGACAGCTTTGGTTGGCTCAGGCTGTTGTTCCCTGCATCAAGGCTGGAGACGAGTTTGCGTATAGCATGTGTTGCAACTTCCCCCCAGCTGCCTTTTCTGTACTGAGTTTGCTGCTAGAAACCAGAGGAACCCAATTCTGTAGTTAGCCAGTGAACTAGCATTTGCAAGACAATGGCTTTAAACTGCAAAAGAAAAATGGCTTTATCAAGGAAAAGGAATATATAATAGCAAAAAACCCCATTGTATTAAATGTTTTTCTTTAGTGTATTATCTGAAACATATCTTGCAACCAAATTCTTTGAAGGAGTAGGCTAAATAAAAAAGGAGGTTCTAAAATGGGATTTAAATAAGGAACAGCAGGGTATCAAACTTGAGGGAAGAAGCCCCATCTGTGAAGTGTGTCTGGGAGGGGACAGACTGGAGGAGTGAAATGAGTGGATTAAGTGAATCCGCAAAGTGTTTTGTAAATTTGGAGGGCACTTTGGGGATGGAAATGGATAAAAAGCCAGTGAAGGTACCGGAGGAGGGGGGTGACTTGGCACCACTCTCTAACTCAAGAAGAAAGTTTAGCTGTGGCATAATGGACTACTTGACATTTTAGACAATAGAAATGTAGAAAGACATTAAAAGACAGCATTGAAATAACTAGTGTACAAAGTTAAGGCATGAATAAGTATTTCAGCAGAAGAGGGTCAATGTAAGGACAAATACTGGCAGGATTCCAGTGGTGGCAATAAGCAGACTTGCAGACAGGAGAGATGGGGGAGGCAAATGAAACCTTAGGTTTACATACAACGCTTCGGTTTCTGGAATTGGAAGCAAATGAAGTTTGAGTTAAGGTGCAAGAACAGAGGCATGCATCACTTTACATAGGGCAAAAGGACATTTTACGTACAAGGGAAACTTCAGCAGTAGCAGTGTACAGTGCAGCTGGAAGTCTGCACAGGGAAGACACATAGGTGGATGGGAGAAGTCAGGGATGGTGGTAGAACTGGGTGGCATCCTCAGAACAGGGACATTTAAGGCTGAAGTGAAAATGTGCAGAAGCAGAAGACGTGGTGTAGAGAAGAGGGCTAAAGTGAGGAGCCCAGACCCTCAGCAGTTGGGCTATGGAGTAATGGACCTAGGACCACTGAAGTCAATAGAGCAGTGCAGATTTACATGGGCTGAGGTTCAAGCCCAGGGGCTTGTGGCACTGCATAGTGAAAGGTAAAGGCTCTACCAAAAGCAAGGAGAGAAAAGTCCTTTAAAAGATAAGATGGAAACTGAGAGAAGGAAGTGCGGGGTCCTGGGGGCATCTCCTTGTCTGAAGCACTCGGGGCAGGAGGATAAATGAAAACCATTCAGAGACCAAGCAAAATGAAGGGAAAGAGGATCCAGTCTATAGAGAGGTGCCAGGTGGAGAAGGGCAGCCTCAGTCCAGTGAAAGGAGCCCGAGCAGAATGCAATTCAGTTTGGTGAGATGGTAAAAGAGGGCCAACTTCTCCAGAAGCTTGCTGAGGAGCGGGAGGCTGATGGTTAGTAGCCAAGCAAGGAGCAAATGGGTCCAACCCTTTTCTGTCCCTCAGGGGGTGATAGCAGTAGCGGTGAGACAGGGACAGGTGAGAAAAAGTGATTAATGGTTAGAGCCCCATGGTTTTTCATAAATACAAAATAACATGAAAGAAAATGAAAAAGACATAGAATGACATCATACCAAAAATCACTTGTTATAGTGGCTGCAATTTTCAGCACCACCACCCCTTGGACACTGCTGCCTGCTGCAGAGACTACCCAGCCTCTCCATGCACATCTGCTCTCTGCTGACAAGAAGAACAGTTTGGCTTGAAATGGTGCCCCTGTGGTGTGACCCTGTGCTCCAGGTTGCAATACCACTCACTCAGGTTTGGCCCGGACACCACAGAGAGGCTGGTCCCTGCCACAGCATCCAAGGGTTGGTGGTGCTGAAATGAGCCCCTGGAAGCCTGGCCTGTTAGGGAGCTGTGCCGTGGGAGAAGGGGGAGCCTGTACCACTACTGCTGCTAGACCACGGATGACCCATCCGTGTGCTCCTGTCCCATGTTGCTATGGCAACTCCCTCCCGGGGAACCCTTTGGGGGAAAGGGAGAGCAGGACTGGATGTGGGGATTTATATATGGTCATTTGAGATACTATATTAATGTAAACGGAATAAAAGGAAATAAAACGTTTTAATGGATAAAATGATATAACATGAAATTCCTGAAAAATAAAGTGAAGAATTATAAAAATGAAAAGGGTTTCAGAGGGCTCTTTTAATGATGGCTGAAACACAAGCTCTCATTGTCCTGCACCTTGTGTAGCCATTTACCCCTGTACAACGTGCAATTTAAGTATTACCAGCTTAGAATGGTAAAGCTTTGTTCCCACGTTGCACACACTTTTCTCAGGTGTCTGTGACTGCACAAGGTGTGAGGTAGTGGAGAATCAGGCCCTGGGTGTTTCAGGCAGCAATACAAGAATGAGACAGGTGAGGTACTTACTTAAAAAGAGTTAAGCTGAACTTGAGGAGGAAATTATCATAGAAGGCACATTACAGAGAAGATAAAGAGTTTATGATGATTAGAATAGTAATAAAAACAACAACCTGAGACCTAAGTGCTTCCTTAATATACTTCTGAGGTTCCCCCCGCCCCAGGTTGGCCAGTAGGGCAACGAAAATTTGTGGATTTTACTGTTTATAAAAATTAGCTCAGAAGAAAATAAAGGTAAATTGTATAAAAATTTTCACAATTGCATGGCTAGAGTAGTTTATATTACTTCTTAACTGCTGCTGTGCTTGAAATTGGAGCAATAATAAGCCTTCAGCTGAAGCAATTAGTCTGCAGTTTTTGACTCCATTACTTTCAGTTACGTCTGTCGCTAAATAGTTACTCTAAGATACTTAAAGCTTAGTTGCAGTATATTACTTGTCAAAAGTGAATTTGCAACTTAGAAGTTGATTTATTGTTAACTAAGCTCAGCAGAGATACCATTATAAACATGGGAGTTGACTGGTGGTGAATCTATATAGTTTCATATTATGCAGAATGCAGTTTGCATCTTTAATTTAGCATAATCATATACTATGACCAGCCTCTCAACTCTTCTTGTGTAGAGCCTACAGGGACCAAATACTTAATCTCCATATGGTTGTAAGAATTGATTAGCATACATTAAGCCACATAACTAGGCTTGGGTATGTTGACAACCTTAAACTTTTACTTTTCCATTTTTATGGCCAAGAGCAAATAGATTATCCCATACATAGCATTTTCTAGCTACTAATGGAAAGAAGCTGAAGGCTATGTAAGGAAAAAATATTGAAACTTAGCTCTTATTAAAATGAAAGGTGGGGAAGGGACACAAAGCCATTGTTTGTTAGCTCTGCAAAATAGGCTACTGCAAACCAGAGCTAATTCTGTAGTTAGAAGGCAGAAACGTCAGGTGCTTATTCTTAATAGGGACCAGAGTCATGCTTAAGATTTAGATTTAGAAACCCAGGGAAACTTTCTTTGGTGTTCTGTAAATTTCAGTTTCTGTAGATGTCCTTGCATTGCTCATCATTACAGGAAATTTATATATTTCTTTCACTTAGGAAGTTCTGGCATTCACAGTATTTTCCAGTTCAGGAAAACCTAATAGTATTCAAAGCCTCTCTGTTTTATTTATTTTTTCTTTTTAGTGTTGCAGTGTGGTTGACACAAAAGCTCAGCACACAAGCATTTCTTTGAATGTTGCTCCACTGAATGGAAAGTCTTTCACAGATTAATCTTCGTGAAACTTAATCAGCACAGGATTCAGTTGTATTAAATCAGATTCTTTTTCTGTGGTCTTTTCCTCTTAAGGTGTAATACATGGCTTTACATGGATTATATTGATGCTTGACTTTACTGTTGCAGTCTCACTATAATTAGAAGTTTTATTACCCCATGTTCAGAGTTAACCCACCCAGATAAAATACAGAACAGTTGTGAATATACAGGATAGCAAAAACCAAGGAGAAATTGATTGAAATAGCTGTGTAAAGTACTTAGCACATAAGGCTTGTCCATTAGTAAAATGTGTATTGATTAGTGAACCTTTTGACTTTCCTTGTTGGGAAGGTTGAAGATTTTTCAGTTCTTTATTGTTTAAATACTCAGCTATCTCTCACATGGACTGGCCGCTATTAGTTTTTAACCGTCAGCTGTTGGTAAATGTCTTTCTTACTGCAGCACCCTGCGTATTTTTATACTGATATCCCGTGCTGCTCTCACCAATATCCCTCCATCCCGATCTCCCCTAGCCCAGCTGTTAGTGAAGAGAGCTGTTTATTGCTGATGCATTCCTCTCCCACAATCACTGCAAATGGCAGTGCTGCTTGCTCTACCTGATGTACATGGCCAAAGAGGGGAGCTGGCCGAAAGAAGAGCAACCTGTATTAAGCAGACTTATTCCCGGGGCAATATGTGGCTCCCCAGTCTGGCCAGATGTTTCAGGCAGAGAAGGCAGTACATATGACTACAATAACTGAAAGAGAGAAGAATGGTGGTGGGGTAGCCCAGTACTCCCCAGATCTTCCAGCATGTTGGGACAATTTGTCCTTGGTGAGTGTGCTAAAATATTAGAATCTGTTCTTGCAGTCTCTTACCCTGGGAACATGAGCATCATGATTTCATTCTAAGACTGTGGTCCATGAACCCCTGGGGGTCTGCACACTATGCCTAAGATTTCCAAAGGGGCACGCACCTCCATTTGAAATGTTTTAGGGGTCCAGAAATGGAAAAAAGGTTGAAAAACCACTGCTCTAGGATAAAGGAAGAGACAGTGGACTGTAAGGGAGTACAGCCTACCCTTATTTAAAACAGAGATGGCTTTAGTAAATAGCAACACAAACTTGGAAAACTTCTGAAAGGGAAATAGATTTAAGGCATGATGAGAAGTCTTTTGAAGCAATGGAAGGACTCCCACTGACTTTGGAGGGTATTGGATCAGGACCCTAAGCAAGTTATTTACCAGTGTAAAAGTCCCTCTGAAATAAATTGGTGAACAGAAGAGCTTATTGCCAGCAACTCTTCTGCCATCTGCCCATACTACTTTCATCTGGATTCTGGGATTCAATACAGAGTGTTTTGAATATTGGAAATTTATTCTCTATATATCTGTCTGATTAAATGGTTTCCTGGCCAAATAGTGAAACAATTTCTACTTCCTCCTTCCCCTCCATTTCCAAAAATATATCCCACCATTAACAAACAAGGAGCCCCTTTTCAGTTTGATCACGCACAGTATCGCCCTCCATCCAGCATTCTGTTTTTTTCCTTTGCAAAAGGGTTTAAATCAGGTTTATTTTATTTTCCTAAGGGTCAATGAAAGAAGTGAAATTAGGGAAGGGTAAAGACCAGCACCCTCCTTTGCTGTCTTTCAACCACTACAGAAAGGAATAAACCCATTGGGAAATTCTATTACTACGACAAATGCTACTTTAAGCATCTGACCAATTTCTCTTTAATCTTCCACTACGTAAACTTGGTTGGTATTTTGGCTGAGTAAGGACTGAAGGATCAGGACCATGGTGTAAATTACTTTACTGTATATCTGAGCATCTGTTCAGTCATTTGTAACACACCTGTCACCAGAGTACCTTGGTATCATATGCAAAGAAATCAGCATCACGGTATTTCCTTCCAGGAAGACAAAAACCTTCTAACTTGCTAAGACAGTGGTGAGAACTACTGAAAATATGATCCTGCAGCTGCTTTGCATTGTTAGTGTCTATCTGAGCCAGTTGTATGATTTAGTCCAGTGTCACAGGATTGGGGCCAGATCTGGACTCCCCAAAATTCACATTGTTAGGGCAGATTAGATACGACTGGGAATGTTTCAATAAACCATTTTTTGCCAAAAAATGCCAATCATTAAAACTGAAACTTCTGGAAAACAGGGTTAGTTTTAACAACCCTCCTGACTCAAAACATTTTTGGAAAAAATAGTTTTAAAATTGTTGCAAAATCCCATTTTGACATTTTAAAAATGGAAAGTTTCAGTTTCTCAAGTTGAAACAACTTTTCGTTTTGAAAATTTAGTAATTTGCACTTAAAAAAAGCTAAAAATATAATGTCAAAATCAAAATAAAATGTCTTGAAATTATTGAAACTAAATGTTTTCATTGACCTGAACCAAAAAATGTTTTCAATTTTTGGTTTGTGAAAATTTTGGAGATTTTGCTTTTTGTCACAATTCTTGATGGGGAAATTTTTCAATATCTTGAATTTTCATGAAACAGAAAAAACATTTCCTGCCCAACTCTAGATAAGATGTGGAGTTTTGTTTTGGCTCATTATAGGAGAGGGAGCAATTTGAAAAATTTGTTTTTGGATCCAAACATAGGGAGTGCAACTTTCTAAAGAGGTAATGTTTAAATCATGAAAGAAAACTAGATTATCAAAATGAGAAAATAAAATAAACATAAAAACAAACTCCAGTTTGGAATTTAGTCCAATCCTTTTTCCCTTTGGTGCGAAGCTAAGGCCTGGTCTACACAAGAGAGTTTTGTCCACTGAAGTCAGCTTTTTGCATCAAAACAGTGGTAGTGTACACACTGCAATCCCTCCCCTCTTTCACCGACCCAACTACCTGATTTTATGACAAAATAAAACCACCTTGATGAGAGACTAGAACATTTTGCACCCAACTTTTAGCAATAAAGCATCAGTGTAGACACCGTGCTTGGTTCTGTCATGGTAAATGGCCTTCAGAAAGTGTCCTACATTGCCCATTCTGACTGCTCAGGCCATCATTTTGAACTCTGCTGCCCTGCTGCCATCCACTTCTCTCCGTGGGTACAAGTCCCGGGAATTTTTGATATTCATTTCCTGCTTTGTCAGCGTGGAGAGCTTACGTCTCATCTTCCCAGCTGGCGATGGCATCTCCACACAACAAACACTCTCCTGCTTGGAGCACACCAGAGCTTTTGGATCTGATTGTCATTTGGAGAGAGGAGGTTGTGCAGTCACAGTTCCGCTCCAGTCTAAGGAACTATGATATGTACAGTAAAATTTCTCATTTAATGGTGGAGAAGGGCTATGAATGGGACATGCTGCTGTGCCATGCGAAAATCAAGGAGCTGCAGCAGGGGTACCAAAAGGCTAAGGAGTCAAACCGTCGCTCTGGTGCACAGCCAAAGACCTGCCACTTCTATAAGGAGCTGGAAGCCATCCTCAGTGATGACCCCACCTCCACCGTCAAAAGACCTGTGGATACCTCCTCAGGCCTGGGGACAGCAGACACTGGACTCAACCCTGACAAAGAAGTTGTGACAAAGAGGTCGAGTTGGATGACGATGTGGAGCAGGGAACGAGGTCATTTGCTGACATGGGAAGCCAGGACCTCATGTCTACTCCAGAGGGTTCAAGCCAGCCCCATCTCTGGCAGAATGCAGGAGAGAGGAGCTTGGGTAAGTGATTTTTTTGAGCTGATGCTGCCTGGTTACATGAGGTACAGCTGTACTTTGCTTTGTTGTGTTATACAGCTGGTTGAAGGGATAGAAATACACAAGAGTAGCTGTGTTTGCTTCCCAATTCACTGTTCAGTTAGGCAGTGCATTGGAAAAGTGTGTTAATGGATACCGAGATTTCATGGGAATCCTCCAGAGAGATCTCTAGGAAACTTTCCTGGAGGTACTCGCCAATCCTCTGCTGGAGATTCCTCAGTAGAGCTGCTTTGTTTCTTCTGATAAGAAAACGATCATGGGGAAGCAAAGAAGAGATGTTCCAAGAACACCTCCAATCCTCCGAGGTGGGAAAAAAAGAAAAAAGGGCATGGACACTCTCTGACCTAAAATAATAAAATTGATAGGCAGGAGAGGAGGAAAAACAGGACCTAGTAGGTCATGAGCTCATGATAAAAGCCATGGAGGAGCAAATGGAGCTGCTAAAGTCACTATAACGCTGCAGAATTCATATGTTCACGCCCCCCCCCCCCCAATGCAGCCAATACACAACTTGTTTCCATGCCCTCTCAAAACTCCACACACACATTCCTACCAAATTCCCGGCCCGTCTTGGTACCCCGTTCACTCCATCCCTTCAGACAGCTTCCAGAATGATAGCTGGACTTACATCCAGCTGTCATAGCTCACACTGCCCCTCACTGCTTTCTTCCCTCCAGCCCAGCTTTTTGTGTGTGTTGTGAGTAATTGTTATTTAATAAAGACATACTCTTTGAGGATAAGCTATCTTTATTTGTCTTTTGCACACGGTGGTTGCACCTCACATTGATACACAGTGCAAGCTTGTTAGCAGTCATATAATGGCACAGTGCTGTTTACAAAGATATCTTATTGGTGCTCATTGTCAAATAGCAGGCAGCTATAACCATGGGAATATTTTCCTCATTTAGGTCTAAACTGCCAAAAAGGCATCACCAGCGAGCTTTTAATCTACCAAACTCACATTCAAGGATCATTCAGCACATGTTCAACCTGTTATTGAAAAGCACTCTTTGCTGCTATCCAGGTTGCCCATATAAGGCTTCATGAGTCATAGCAGTAAGGAGTAGGTTGGGTCTCCCAGGATCACCATGCGCATTTCAACAATCCCTATTGGAATCTTTTGGTCTGGAAAGAAAGTCCCAGCTTGCAGCTTTCTGAACAGGCCAGTGTTTCTGAAGATGCATCCATCATACACTTTCCCTGACAAATCTGTGTTGATGTCAGTAAAACACGCACGGTGATCCACTAGTGTCTGCAGTAACATAGAGAAGTACCACTTTTTATTGATGCACTCCATCGCAAGATGATTCAGGGCCAAAATTGGGATATACATGGCATCTGTCACCCCGCCACAGTTAGGGAATCCCTTCACTGCGAAGCCATCCACTGTTTCACACACATTTCCAAGACTCACAGTCCTTTTTAGCAGAATGTGATTAATGGCCCTGCACACTTGCTAAAACAGAACTGCAACGGTGAACTTCCTGACTCCAAACAAATTAGCGACTGATGAGTAGCAGTCTGGAGTTGCCAGCTTCCACACTACGATTGCCACGTGTTTCCCCACTGACAGGAGAGCTCTCATTCTGGTGTCCTTGCACTGCAGGGCAGGGGCGAGCACTGCACAGAGTTCTATGAAGGTGGCTTTGCACATTTGAAAGTTCTGCAGCCACTCCTTGGCATGACAGACCTACATAAAAAAAAGTGGTGGTGCACTGTTTGCAGATGCTCCATGAATGCAAACAGTAATCCGTCATTGATGGTTTGCATGGCAGTGAGACGTTCAGAACACTGACAACAATGTAAGAGCAGTGCAGGATGCATCCTTTCAGATAGAGATGGCAGGCACTCAGGAAATTGGAATTGTTGAGAAATGCTGTGAAACACAGTTGGAAACCCATGGAATGATGGGATGGAAATCACTGCATCATGGGACCTTGAGCCCACACCCATGATGCTCTGCTCATGATGATCTTCTCCACCCTCCCACAACTCCTAGCGGCATAAGATAGCGAGTTGCAAAGTGGGATAGCTACTACAGTGCACTGCTCTGTGTCAAATGCTAGAGCACCAAGTATAAATGCGCTTTGGCGACACAACGAGTACTGTGTGGACAGGCACAAGTGTTGTAATTACAGCACTTTTATTATTGCTGTAACTTGCGTCAACAAAACGTTCTAGTGTAGACAAGGCCTAAGACTTATCAAAGGTATTATCTTCGCTCTGTCTCCCAAACATTTGCTGTTACAGCCATTTCACCAGTCCCTGCATAAGGAGAGGAGGAATCTGAGCTGGAATTAGTTTGTTCATTTGTATTGTACTCCTGCATCCTGAGAGAGAGAATATGGGTGTGATCTAATATTATATGGAGTGTTTTATTTAACAAAGTAGACAAGAAAATATATGTGCTGGAAACATATTATGTAAATAAGTATTGAATGAACATATGAGCGTTCCATTGCTCCTGCACTTTCATAGTGTGGGTGAACCAGAGTCTACGTACTTCATCCACTCAATGTAAACAGTTAATTGTTCTATTCCGTTCATTCTATTCAGCTTCTTCTACCGTGCTCATAACAAGTGCCCACAGGTTGCCAGAAACCCCACCTCCAATATCCAGCAAAGTCATGTTTGGCCTTTTTTCCCCTTTCTTGAATAAATGCTTTGTGTCAGTTAAGGAGAAACCATTCTTGTGGAGGAAAGGAATTAATTTGTTTCAAGCCTCATATTAAATACTGTTTGTTTTTACATTTTGTCTGTTGTCCATTGGAGTAATACATAATTCTTTTATTTCTTTTTACTGCTGAAACAGTTGATAAAACAGGAGATGACAGATGCTCTTCGGAGACTGAATGTAGGTGATACTACTATGTATTATACTTCATTACTTTTCACTGACTTGACAGCTTCCATAGAGTTTCTTTCCATCCTACAACCCTTCAATAACCACATGAAGATTGGTACATGGCCCCAAGCCAGGAGACTATTGAATAGGAGTTTTTAATATTCTTCAGTCACATGGACTATACAATTGACTCAGAGGGAGATCAGCCTCAATTAGATTTTCTTGAAGAATAATTGTCTTGGTACAGTGAAAAAGTGCGGCCTGAGGTTGGCATGCAAAAATGGGTGAGTGCTCACTTGCTGCATGTATGTATCCATGTGCAGTAATTGCATGCACAAAGAGTGGCAAGTAATTGCCCATGCATTTTTTCATGCAGATATAGAGCAGGAGAGGGAGCGGGAATAGTTAGCCTCAATAATGCCAGCTCCAAGTATTCAGAAAATCATGAATGAGGCCTTAAAAAATCATGAGATTGTTAGTTGGGTTCTTTTTATTTACCTTTATTTACCTACCTGAACCATTGGGCTGCACTTGGGTCACATTTTTAGGCTTTTCTCTGCAACCACAAAGGCTAGATAGTTGTATTTATTTTTAAATGAATGCTGAGATTCTTGACTTGTGAGACTTGTGAGAGTGAGCAACACTGCAGCCCACATCTCTCACCTTCCTCTCTTCCTCAGGAGGTAGCGCTACCAAGTCTCCTTGGCAGCCTAATATTCAAATGTTAAAAATGTGACCTATTCCCTGGCTAGTGTCATTCCCTTGCTTTCTAATCTGTTGCCTGACACTTCAGGAGAGAGGAGAGTAGCTGAGCCAAGGATGGGTTAGGACTGAAGTAGCACAGGTGCCTTCCGATACCTTCTCTCAGAACAAAAAGCCATTCTCCCTGTCATCATCTTACTCGGCTGGGGCTCAGGATTTTGGCTGAGGCTGTAAACATCCAGGAGTGGAGTTTACAAATGGGGAATAGCCTCAGATTTTTAAGAAACTACATCTGGGGCAAATCCTGCCTTCCATTATTCCTGTGCAACTCAGCTGAAGTCTGTAGCCATGTTTGTTTAGAAATGGAGTTGCAGATATGAACACCCTTCTTGGCATTCTACATATATATAAACCTGCAGATCCTTATTTAGACAGCTGGGATTTGGTATGAGCTGACCAATTAACTCAAAAAGCCAGGAAAAAAATCAAATAGCTGTGGGAAGTGTTGAAGGTAACAGATGAGAGAATGTTGCCTGCAGAATCTTGATTCTACATAATAAATTATTGCAGTCAAATTGAACTCCTGCCCACTTTTCAGTGGTATTAGAGAGCTGGAAATTATGCATATTTTGGCCAGGAGATCATCTACTATCTCTTATTGACAGGCGAGTAAAATTGGAACAGGGAAAAGCACTAATTAATCATTACTGTATGTAACCTTTACTAGTGTGTTATAGTCCTGACATTTGAATTCCACTTTGCAATGTTCGTTTAAATACAGTGTGTTTTTATGCAATATCGTCTATGGAAAAACATGCACAAGTACTCGGAGTGGGTTTTTCAAAGGTGCCTATCAGAATTAGAAGATCAGTTCCCACTGAAAATCACAGTCTCGAATCATATTTACTCATCAGACAGTACACAGTAAACTTGTTTAGTTTAGTGTATACCACATACCCATGGGAAAAGTTGTTGAACCATGTGATAAATTGTTGGGCTCCCAGCAGCTCTTGTTGAACTCTGTTGGAGGCTTCTGCATGTTCAGCATTCTTGAAACTCAAACCATTTATTTAGGAGCTTCGGTATGGACTTGGTAGCCTAGCTATTTTGCCTCTGAAGAGGGATGGCTTTTTAATAGCATTCTGGTGACTTGGCCTTTATTTCCTAAATAGTTAAATTTTTTAAAAAACTAACAGCTAGCAAGCTTATAATAAATTAAATGAACTGCTAATTCAGAGAACCCAGGGTATAGTCAAATTCCATAATTTAAATTTGGGAAAGGATGGATAACCTTATGGCCGATGAAAATAAAGATGACAAGGGTAACCAAATCCAGAGTTTCAATAAGACAATATTTCTGGAGATTTGGTTTTTTTTTTCTTTGCATCAACAGGTAATTGTGGAGCTGCATTGCCACTCTAGTGGCAGCATGTGCATATAATTATTTAAAAATTACAATAGGAGGCCTTATGAGAGGGGATGCTCTAAAATAACTATTTGTATTACTAATAATAATACTTGACTATAAGTATATGGCTATATTGATGTAATATATCCCATTGCAGAAAGGTGTGTTATTAAACTCCCAGAAGGATGTAAGTAGTCTGATAATAACACTTAACATTTACTACATGGAGTGCTTTGTCTTCAGATCACTTTAAAAAATTAAAATATTCCTCATGACATCCCACAGAAGTAGGTAAATCGTAATATCCCCGCTCGACAGAGGAGAGAACTGAGAGTCTAAGGTGAAGTGAATTGCTCCAAGTCACATAGCAAGGCCGTGGCAGCGTTGGGAGGAGACCATGGGAGTTTCTTTCTCCCACTTTCACACACAGTCTATGCAATCATGTTGTTTTTTTACTCCTCAAGTAACTCCCCATGTGGATAAAGGATATACAGTAACCTCAAAAGATCATGAATGGAAAAAGAGGTTTGTGCTCCTAAGACACTTAGACACTTTTGAAATTTTTAACCATGATATTAATTTATTTATTCAGATTTCTGAGACTCTAAATAAGATAAGATTCCAAGCTCTGGGCACCTTTTGGGCACCTCTAGGGGTCTTGACAATCTTTTAAAATATACTTTGTAAAATAGACTCCAGCAGTTACCCCGAGATCACAATACCACAACAGCAACACAAATGATAAAGCCTTCCATGTGAATGCCCACGAGAGTTCCCCTACTGCTACAGCCTTTACCAGTGTGAAAACAGGCCTTGTATCATGCCCTGAAAGTTAACAAAGTCAGATTGTTATATACGAAGGAGACTGAAATTAGTGTGGAGTATTAATTATTGTAGTGTCCACAAGCCCCCCAAAAGATCAGGCTTATATTCTGCTAGGCCTAGACTAAGAGACAGTCCCTGCCCCAAAGATCTTACTGCAAATGTAATAATTTTACTGTATGTCCACAGTGTTGTGTTTGTGAAGTTCCTAAAGTGAAAGAACCTAAAATCTCAGTTGTAGTGTCAGGGTGAATTCTAGAACAGTGCATGGGTGTGTGTGGTGGTGGCAACAGAGAGCTGGGCTCCCGTTCGATCTCTCAGAAGTACTTACATGGCTCCAGTTACCATACTATCTGAGCACCTCACAATCTTTATTATAGTTAACCATGCAACATGCCTGTGAGGTAGGGAAGTAGATTAATAGTTTATAAGGGACCGTTGTGATCATCTGGTCTGAGTTTGTGTATAGCACAGGTCATAGGACTTCCTTGAATTAATTCCTGTTTTTCCCATTTTACAGCTTGGAAACTGAGGCACAGAGAGTCTAAGGAAATTGTCCAAGGTCACACATGTCTGTGTCAGAATAGAGAACTGAATGTACCTTCAAGTCTGGGCAGTGCCCTAGGCACTGGACCTTCCTTCCTCATTCTGAATTCAGTTTCTCACTTCCTTGCTTGATAGGGCCCAGAGCACTCTAGAATCTATGTATATGCTCAGCCTCCTTGGAGAATGAGTTAGATTGCATCACTCTGCTGTAGTACCCGCTGCTAGATAGTCCAGTCAAGTGTTGCATTAGTGAGCACTGAAGAGAACTCCTTTTAACTCTTCTGGTGGGTGGATGATTTTGTTGATGTGAGTCATTTTTTGGGGAAGAAGGAAGATTATAGGGCTTTCAGAAAGGCCCAGGTTTGATCTCCTCCCGGTTTTTATAGCCTAGTGAGATGCTCCCTTTTGTGCGAGTCTCAACTTGGGAGGAAATTTTAGGCCAAGAGTGTGTGTAGAAGCTGATGGGGAAGGATTTTAGCATTAACAGTAGATGGGGGAGAAAAAAAGAGTATTTAAAAAAAAAATAGATGGAGCATAAATCCCATAATTTCACCAGAAAGCCATAGTCTCACTCTCCATTTACTTGCGTTGTCTTTGGCAAAACTGCAAATAAAGCTGCAGACAATGTCTGCGATGAAATATTCTGAATAGGATTTTTTCCCCTCTGGCTCTATAAGCAAAAGCAGTTGTAAGGCTGGCTAGACACAACCTGTTTGGCTTCAGAGCAGCCACTCTATTTTCAAGAAGAGAAGTGTTCTGGCACTGGGAGGACTATGATAAATGTTGTTTTCAGGAAATACTTTCCAATTAAGGAAGATAACTCTTTGCCTCTAACTAATGATTGCAAATTACTCCCTTCCCTGGGCTTAATAGTTCAGTTTTAAACATACTTACAATACCTGCTCTCCTGGTTGTTTGAAGAACTTGTACTCTTCGCAAATGGTTCTTGGGTTGAACAACATTTTTTTTTTCTTGTTTCCTAATTAGACTAATCCTCAGTAATAACAGTCTTTCCCCCACAAATAAAACTTACCCTATTTTAATACATAGTTCAGATTATGAACACATATTGATTAGTAATGGGGAGAAGTGTAACTGTAGTTATAAATGAACAAACAACTGTTTGAAATCTAGAAATTCTAATTTAAGGATAAATTTTTAAACATTACAGTTCTGGAAAGTTAGGGTGACCACTTCTGGGAATGAATCAAGGTTGTTAAGTAAAGAGAGGCTTTTGTCTGTAGGACCACTGCCTCATTTCTTGCAGAAGTTTGAAGATTAGTGTAGTGCAGTGAATGAGTCAGGGGATTGCAGCACAAGAAGGAAGATTCTTACGGTTAAGGTTAACTGAATGTTAATTCAACTGAATGTTGCCGTGTAGTTCCTGTGTGATGCTGGGTAAGTCATTTAACCTGAACTTTTCACAAGTGGTCACAAACTGTCTTAATTTTCTGGGTGCCCAACTGTACATCTGGGTGTCTGAAGTGCTGAGCTCTTATAGTCAATGGGACCTGTGCCCTGAGCAAATGAAGTGCTATACAATACTAAGTACTCTGAAGAATCAGGACCTAGGAATTTTAAATCGGGGACCCAAAATCAGTGGATGTTCTTGACCTTAATCTCTCTTTGTGCTTCATTTCCCCATCTGTAAAATGGAGATAGTACCAACCCCTCAACTTATACAGGTGTTATGGAAATAAATTATTACCGTTTGTGAAGAACTCAGATAGAATAGTGATGTGCAGCATAGAAATGCCAATGAGAAAATTAATAATGCATAGAGTTTAAGGCTAGAAATCTCATGGACCTGGACTTCGGCAGTCAGGCTTAGCGGTTGGAGCCATAGTGGTCAGGCCTACCGGCTGGAGCATGGTGGTCAAGAATCAGAAGTTACGCAAGAGGGCAGGAGCAAGGTTGGGAACAAGGTAGGCACTGGAGTGATCGCAGTTGTGGGTGTAGCGTTGAGTAGCCCCTGCCAAGAGCTACTGCTGAGCTTAAGAGCAGGCATGCCTGTGCCCCTCAGCCAATCCCGCAAACTGACCAGTTAGAGATTTCAGATGCTGTTAGCTAGTTAATCCCAGGCCCAGCTGCTGGCCCTCACTCCTGACAAGAAGGGGCCACCAGATCATCTCGTCTGACCTTCTGTATATCACAGGCCATCAACAGCATCCAGCACCTGCACACGAAACCCAACAACCAAAATTAGACCAAAGTATTAGAGACTAGATTATTATGTGCTACAGCATGAGAATAGGCGGGACTGAGGTGTACTGGTGCTCAAGGGCCCCACAATGGCAAGAAAATAATTAAGTGAGATTGTAATGCAGAAGCCCATCTCCAAAATCACATGGACAGTTTTTGCAAAGCCTGCCAAGACTTTGGGCTTACTATAATCTTAATAAAGACTAACATAATGTGTCAAGGAGTTGAAGACGCACCCGCTCTGACTTCCACCCACCTTGGTTACAACCAGCATGGTGACCGCAGCACACTTCCACTCCCAGATTTTCCCCAAACCTTGTGCTCTGCAATATCCAGCCTTCTGCTGGACAATTCAGAGAAATAATAAGGTTCATTTGTTCCTTGTAAAGAGATGAAAACACATCACAGCTTCTTAACTTTACTGGGGTAAAGGCACCCTTCCCTGCAAACACAGCACTGAGTTGGTTTATAGTAAAAATAAAATACATTTATTAACAGGACCTAGGTTAAATGATGCCGAATAAAAGAAATAATGTTAGAAAGGGTTACAAGCAAATAAAAGTGAAAACACTCATCTAAAAGTCTAAAACTTAATCTAGAAAGGTGCATGATTTGTTCAGGGTGGTTTCGCTTCTCAATCATTTTTCTTCCCAGCCATAGCTGACTTTCCCTCAGATAGGACTTTCCACAGAAGTACCAGATCTGTGTTTTCCTAGGTCAAAGATCTTTTCCTAAGCAGGTTTCAATACCTCTTTGGTTGAAGGAACCATCTTTCTCAGCTTGCAAGAGCTCTGGCCTCTTGTGTTTGTCTAGTGATAGATAACTTAGGGGTTCTCTGCCCCTCCCTTTTTACAGTCCAGTAAACATTTTGAGAAGCATCTCTTTCAAAGTTCATTGACCTTGCTTTCAGAGGCAGGATGACCTCATGCTTTTCCTCCCTTTCTGTGGTTTTCCCAGCCTCCTACTGATTTCTGTGTAAATGGGGCATCCATTGTTTTTTTGGGTCACACCTTGCTTAGTTTATTTGGAGAGAAGTAGATAGCTGTGACATTCCCTCCTGTCTGGGAAAGACCATTTTCTCCCTTTGTTTGGGTCACAGACTGGAAAGCATAATATTAATGAGTGTTCATAATTCCTTATGCACTGTTAATACATGCAATCAACAATGATGTTAATCAACGGTGTGTCATCATGCTTTCATAAAAGACTTTGTTAATACAGTAATATTGTATACACTCAGTTGATTCATTTGCTTATCACTTGAGGTTCAGCTCCCCTCCCCCCGTTTTTATAGACCAATAAACCCCTGCAATGTATTATCTGAAAAATGAAACCCACACCGAGCTTCTCTCTCCTGGTTGGTGTAGACACCATGCTGCCTCTTCCTCCACTTATTAGTTTAATAGCTTTGTTTGCCTACTGTGTACATAGAACTTTTATTGTCCTTGCCTGATGACGCTGACCAGAGAAGCAAATAATTCCCTTTGTGTAGGACAGACCTGTTTACCAACTCCCCCTGACATGCCTGGTTTGAACACATTTTAATTGTAATTCTAGCAAATATCCATAACTTTTAGTACACACGGCATACATACATCATGCGAGAACATTAATGAGCAGTGAGTTAGTTTTCCAATGATATATTACATGACACCTTTTAGATACAAATTACAACTAGAGTGAGTTGGGGTAGATTGAATTGGTCAGGCCAACTGAAACTCATTACCCGATACTAGTGAGTCCCTTGCTCTCTGGCACTGGGATGCTCTTAGGGTGACACCATCAGAGCACATGGTTTTGGGAAAATATGGGAGTGGGAGTGTGTTGGAGTCACCTTGCTGGTTGTAACCAAGTCTGGTGGAAGCCAGAGTGGGACTGTAGACAGGCTGCTGGGGCCAGAGCTGCTGAACCAGGGCACACAGACACTTAGGGTGTGACCTACATGCTTGTAGGCTGGCTGTGAGTGTCCCAGACTGGGAGATACAGCAGCCGGACATTTCAGGCACCCAGGGTTACAGAGGAGTTGGTAACACCCTCTCCCTCTCATGGTCTGGATTTCACCCCATGACAGAGAGAGACCCAATTAATCTAGGCAAGTGACCTGTCCTCAATGCTGCAGAGGAAAGTGAAAACCCCGCTAAATCACTCTCATTCTGCCCTGGTGGAAAATTCCTTGCTGACGCCACATATGGCAATCAGTGAGGCCCTGAGCGTGTGAGCAAGAACCAACCAGCCAAGCACCTGAGCGAGTGACTGCATTGGCCCATCCCAATCTAGTCTCCCATCTCCAGCTGTAGCCATCCTGGATGCTTCAGAGGAAGGAGACCAAACCCTGCTCCTAAAATACATGGTGGAATGGGAATCCCTTCTTGGCCCCTGCAGGTGGATGGCTGAAGCTCACAAGCATGAGCTTTTAGAAACATAAGACATATACCAGAAGGGACCTCCAGGGCTGCTGAGATCTACCATCTGAAGCAACCCCATTATGCAATCACACTAATACATTTGCCCAACTCTCTTAAACCTATTCAATTGTTTGCTCTCACAGCTCCTTTTGGGAGATGTTCCAGAACATTATTCCTCGGATGGTTGGAAACCTTTTAATTTCCAGCCTGAATTTGTTCATGGCCATTTTATATCATTTGTTCTTGTGCCAACATTATCCTTTAGCTTAAATAGTTCTCCACCCTCCCTGATGTTCAACCCCCCACCCCCAATATATTTATGGAGAACAATCATATTCCCTCTCAGCCTTTGGTTTGCTAGGCTAAACAAGCCAAGCTCTTCCAGTCTCTTGTCATAAGCTAGACCCTTATTTCTCCTAATCATCCTAATAGCTCTTCTCTGTACCTGTTTCAATTTGAATTAATCTTACTTGAACAGGGATGACCAGAATTGTACACAGTATTCCAAATGCGGTCTTTCCACTGCCTTGTACAATGGCATTGATTCTTCTCTGTCTCTGCAAGGAATGCCTCACCAGGGACATCCTAGGATCACATTTGCCTTTTTCACAGCTGCATCACATTGGTGACTCCTTGTATTCCTGTGATTGATTCACACACCAAGGTCTCTCTTCAACTCTGTCAATTCCAACAGATGAGCTCCCTGCTTGCAACAGAAATTCTTCTCATTAGATCCTAAACGCATGACCTTGCACCTTGTACTATTGAATTTCATCCCGTTTCTGTCACTCCAGTCTTCAAGGTCATCTAGATCTTCTTATATGATATTGTGATCTTCCTCTATATTGACAATGCCTCCCAAATTTGTATCATCAGCTAATTCTGCCTCCAGAGCGAGGTTTGAATAGTGTGTAGTAAATAAGGTCTAGGGCCACATATTGAACAATGATGATAAAACAAAATATTGAATATATTAGTGAGTACCATACATCCTGTGCACTGAATGAGGCAGGGGTCCTGTGGAAAAAATAGTATGTGATCATGTTCTTAAAGACTATCAAAATGCATATACACAGTAGGTCTGAATTAAGCTTGCACAGGCAACCTTTCTGAACTTTTGAGTGCTTGACTTTGCAACTTTAACCTTCTTTTTAATGTGGTTTGTGGGCAATATTGAATAAGGGTGAGATTTTTCAAAAGCACTCAGTGTTAGCCACACTCTTTTGCCGTTAAAGTCAATGGGCGTTTTACCATTGACAGCAGTGGAAGCAGAGTTAGGCCAGTGTTGAGTGCTTTTAAGATCCTGCACAATGACTGTAATATTGCTGAACCAGAGGTGCTCTGAGAAATACACGGATTGAAAATATCGTTCTTTACTTCAACGTGTGAACTCCGCAGAGGACTTGTTACTCCTAAGGGCTGCTTGCTTTCTCTGTGAAAAAACAACCTCATATGGGATATGCTAAAATTAGTTGTTGGCTGTGTTTACTGGTGTTTGCTACTGCATAACATGAGTGTACACAGCTTCTCATATTAACCTTGAATGCAGACTTTCAATAACCTGACTCTGAGTTTTGGCCTCCTTGAAGTAACATAGAGTATTTTATTTGGCATGCATAGGTTTAAAGGACCTAGGGCAAAGTTTTATTATGTTATATTAGCACTGCAAGCCCCAGGCTAGTCCAGAGCCCCATTGTGCTAAATATTGTACCTACACTACCCTGAACAGCTTACAATCTAGAGAGACACAAAATGGGAGAAGTATTTCTCATTCCTATTTTACTCTTGGGGAACTAAGGTACAGAAAGATTAAGTGACTTGCCCAAAGTCATACTGGGAGCCTGTGGTAGAGCCAGTAACTGAGCCCAGATCTCTTGAGTCCCATGCCTGTGCCTTAGCCTCAAGACCCTAGTTTGTCTCACTTTTCCTTTAAGGACATCATATTCAAGGTTGATGTATATGCTAAGATATCTGTGTATCCTTATTAGGTTTTCCCCCGCACCCTTTCAGTGTGGAATAGCTGTGAGAATAGTAAAATAGTGGTAAATGATTGCCTCTCTCTACCAACAAAACATACTATTATTATTATTTTTCCCATCCCACCAGCCCTATCCCTCTTAGTACTCTTAAACAATTGTAAATCAGAAGGTAGTCACCTGATGCTATAACAAATGACTGACTGCACAAGAAGGAAAAAGTAACAGCAACATATAATTTCATACACTGAATTTTTTTTGATGTTGTCATGCAAATGTTTTCAACGCTAAGAAACAAACTATCAATTATAACTATTTTGTTATGATTTATTGTGCAATGCAAGAAAATCTTACTTTTCTTAAATATGTAAGTAGAACTATTCGTTACAGTGAGGCACCACAATTTTATAATCTAGCACCTAGGTATAAGAAGCTAGCCACTGGAAACTGTCCAATTTGGCAGTCTAAAAATATACTTTAAGAAAATACCTGTTAGCTGTTTCCTCCCATAGAAGCAGCATTGCTCTGCTATATATTTTTTCTCCATTGGTTCACTGCTTCATGTCTACCATGTAGAGTTTGGATGTCCAAAGCTAACAATAATACCTAGCATTTCTGTAGCACTTCTCTCCTGCAAAGCACTTTACAAACATCATTATCTTAATTGATCTTCACAAACCCCTGTAGTAATGTGGTTCCCACTTGCCAGATGGACAAATTGAGATGCAGAGAGGTTAAGTGACTTGCCCAAGGCCAAGGTGGGAGGAGTCAATGTCAGAGATGGATTAGAATTCAAGGAAAATGTGTAACTTCCCTTGACATCAATCAGTTGATCTCACTTACTTCAAACGGAATTATATATGTCCTGTAGGAAATATATTAAATTCTCACATCATTAGACTACATCTCTCCCTGTTTGTATCTCTCATTAGCCAGTGAGTAGAAGTTCTATTTCTGTTATTATTTTATATTTTATTATTTTATTTATTTGTATTGTGGTTGCACCTAGGAGTCCCAATTATGGACTAGGTTCCCGTTGTACTAGGTGCTGTGTAAACATGGGAGAAAATACTTATAATCTAGCTATGAAACAAGAGACAGCAGGTGGCTGTTGACAGACGGGAGCACAAGGAAATAATAAGACAATAGAAGAGCCCTGTTTTCCTCCCAGAAGTGGGAACAGGGTAGCAGATGCACGACAATTGTGTTACAGTGAGCTACCAAAGAAGGTGATCCAGAGCTGGCAGCCTTGAAGAAAGACCACGGTAATACAGATGAGTGAATAGAAACAAACAAATGGGCCTCCCATGTGAAACTGAGCGCTATTTTGGAACACAATACTGTCTTCAAATGGATTTCAAGTGGATCCTTTCCCCTTTCTTGGATTCAGGAGGAAAATCTAGAGTGCAGCTCAAAAAGGTCTATAATAGGTCTGCTGGATAAGCCAGATAATAGAGGCCCTAGGATGCTTAATGCATTCAATGGCTATGGAATCATAATTCAAAGGTAAGTCAAACACTCTGCTGTAATTATTCCTCCTCTCCAGATATTTAACCCCTTTCTCTGTTGTATGGGTTTCAGAAACTTTCATTTCTGGAGCACAGAATGTCCTATTTTAACTTGCTCTGAAAGTCCTAATCAGATAGTGACAATCCACAAGATCTTGAGATTTGAAATGCTATGTGCAGAGTGAGTTCAAACAAAGCGTTCAGCAAGCTGAGAGTCTGATCCTGCCCCCACATGGGCAGGTACACGTCACTGTGCATCTTATAAAATTGGCCACTAGCCAGGCATAAGAAAGAACAGTAGCTGATTTCACCTAATGTGCATTGATGCATGCCCATGTCTGAGAGGTGGGCCAAGCCCTATATATTCAGCAGGGTGAAATCTCCGTCCTTTATCAGCCACACCTTAACATCAAGGGTTATTTCTGCAAGAGGCGACATTTCCATTGCCAGAATGTGTTGCAATTATGTGGCTGAATTCTGTGCTTTAGTGCACATCTGTGGTTCTTGTAGGCATCCTTGGGGATGCTACGCATACATCTGAAGGGAGACTTCAGCCCATCATCGCTAAGTGCCTTTTTCAAACAGCTGATTTAATGAGCTGCAGATTGGAAATTCTGATTTTTATTCATCTCACAACAGATTTTTGTTAAAGGGAGACTCCCACTGCAAACTGAATTATTGTCATGCGCTACAAGGATCTGTTTAGTAATAAAGGAAATGATTACAGGATTTGAATAAGCTGCATGGCTATAACTTTATCAGTTTCTTCTGAAACGTTAGTTATTTCTTTAAGGCTTGATTGATAGTTTACTCCCTGGGATGCTGACAAAGAGGCAATGTATAGCAGCACCCTCCAGGCAGGGCCCCCACGTGGGGGGGAAAAGGGTACACTTTACTGGGGCCCGGAGGCCCTGGGCGGTCCGGCCCACACTGCAACCCCCATGGGTATGTGTGTGTGGGAGGGGGCCCGTGTTACAAGTTTGTACTGGGCCCGAAAAAATTATGCTTAGGCCCTGCCTCCAGGAGGATCACAGGGGAGGGGGAGAAATAACTTATTGTAGCCCTGAAAAGGATTCAGCTTTATCTTTTTTTTTTTTTTTTTTTTGATGCCATCCCACCTCTCTGCTAGCTGGTGAGTACAAGGATCTGGGGTGGCCCAAAGTTCTGCCCACTATCCATCTCTCTTCACCTCCCCCTCTCCCAGTTCAGTCAGGGAGTTTACAGAGAGTTGATTTTGCTCCTTTGCACAGCTGAATAAGACGAGGTCACTATCTAGCCCATAATGGATTAAAAATTGGGCCATCAATGGGAGTATTTAGTAAAGTGAGCAGGATTTGGCCCGTTAGCTGCAGTAATTGGTATAAACTCTCCAGTAATTGGTTTAATACCCTCTCTGAACATCTTCAACAAACCACCTAACTAAGCCACTATAAATACAGAACAAGTGTTAATCTTGGGAACTTGGATTACGATGCATTTAATGAGAGAGAGAGAATTCAGTTTAACCAGTAATTGCATGTCAGCTCCGTCAAATGTCTGGATTATTTAAAATGCATCTACTATAGCAAGTGATATCTGGAGCCATTAAATACTGCTATTTGAAACACTGTTATCTCTTTTAGTTACTTTGATTTCTTCACTGACTCTTAGTTTCTTTCCCATCTACTTACATTTCTCACTAAAACAGCATGTTATTTATCTTCCATGAGATCTTACACATCCATATTATTTCAGCAAAATTCCATCTCTTAGCAGGCTGCTAGAGATGGCATTTTTGCGATTTTTAGCCAACATCTAAATTGTTTCATTTTACTGAAATCCAAATTGTTCTAAGATGTGGGAGTCTTATGAATCCCTGTTTGGGTGGACTACATGAGGGTACTACAGAATTGCACTGGTCTGGGTGACAGCACTGGGATGCATTCTTAGCAGACAGGAAAGGCAAGCCTATTCTCATTTCTCTGTGGGATGGTTCAGTGTGCTTCCTTCTCTGCACTGGTTCTGCCCTGCTGGCCAGTGCTTAAATTTGTGTGGAACTTCCTCCCTGCACTCTTTGGGATGATTTGTGCACCTGAGAGCACTAAAATGGACCGCAATTGTGATTGACCTCTGGGGGGAATATAAAGGCATGGGTGAGTTCTTGCAGCATTTTCCCATGGGGCCATTCCCAATCAAGCCCCAAGGAATTATTTCGTAGGGTCCAACTCTGAGCTCAGAGACACAGTGATGGTATCCATGTATCTTGAAAAAGTAGATTTGTCTGTTCTGGTTTATGTTATAAACTACATTCCTCACCTACATGATATCAGAACTGGAAGCTTAGTGCGATGCAGTAAGGATTGTTCAGTTTTCTTAATATTGCCAGGGAACTTTTGCTAAGTTTTATTTTAAAATGTTTTTAATTTGATTTTTGAAACACAAATCCCTTCCCCATGTAGATTCATCGACTACATCCAATTTACTGTTGTACAATAGAAGCCCATGTCAAATAAAGGATCAGCTTGGCTACAATAAAAAAAAATGCTGTATGAAACATGAAGGTTACTCTAGAATGTCAGTATGTATGTACCCTCCTAAATCTTCTATTACAAACAGTGTTATATTTCTGACTTAGTAGTAGGTTGCTTTTAATTTTATTACTCTTGAAAGTGATATGAAACAAAAATTCACTATTCCAGCCCCTTTTGGCCAAGTGACCTGAAAATGCTTGCATTCATTTAAACATTCCCAACCTACTGAGCCAAGGCTAATTGTTTTCTGAATTTACAATGCCAATTATAGCCAATGGTATCATTAATCATTGGTGTTATTAACTTAAATGAAACTTCTGGTGAACTTACAGTATATTTAAATAGCGTAAAAAGCAGTTAGACTTTTTTTTCCTAAATAAAGAGGCTGCAAACATCTAAAAAATTATGTAATTGGAAGAGGCTGTCTGGCCCTGGTGATTAGTAATGGGATACAAGGTTTCTCATTTTTAAGGGCCAAATCTTGGTCCTACTGAATTCAAAGGGAATGTTAGTATTCATGTCAGTGGATTCCCAGTTTAGCCCTACATGACTGCCTTGAAGTTAAGCCTGAATAGCCTTGAACGTAAGTCATCATTATTCTGTAATTATTCATTGGCTTTGTGAAATGAGTTGGTGTTTTCAGTTCAGTTCCTACTAGAATCATAATTACATTTTCTTTCAGTCTTCTATAGAGATCAACCATTGTTAGTTAAAATGATAATTAGCAGTGATCAGTCAGTTGAAATCTTTCCATTGATCCCAATGGACATCGGATCAAGTGGTGTATGAGCCAATATATAAAGTGCCTAGGAGTCTTCTTACCGGGACATTTGGTGTTCTACGTGTTAATCCTATAGAGTGCCGAACACCCATTGGAGTGGTTAAGCATTCTTAATTCTATCTATAATGGATACTGAAGGTGCTTGGCAACTTGCGGGAATGGCTCGGATTGCCAATACCCGTGGAGTAGACTGTTTGTATTAATGATGATCAGGTTCTCAGCAGTGTGCCCTCCATGTTACCCAACAGCAGTTCCAAGATGGTGCTAGTTTCAAGAAACAGAAGAAATATAGAATGCCAGGAAATGAATCATGGGAGTTGTTTAGTTTGACCCAAATCCCAGAATTCCAGTAGGTTCTGGTAGGCATCCCACACTGCATCATGAGAAAAAACCCAGAGTGCATAGAGCTTAGTGTCAGAAAATTCCACCATGGGATATCTGCCCAGAGTGCTGTGAGGTAATTTTGAAAAAGTCCAGGGCTATGTAGACACATTTATTCACAAGGGAAGTCACATAAGACAGCATAAACAAAGCATTTGGATGTACTCTTTCATTATAGTTATTCCATATTAGTTATAGAGGGAAAAAATTATTTAAAAAAAGCTTTTCTGTGCAAATGAGGCTTTGGATGCTCTGTAAAACACGGCTTGAAGGAATGAAATTTGCTTAAAGACCTTAAAAGAACATATTGTCCTCTAGTTGGAGTGGTCTGTGTATGATGGAAACGTTACATAAATGTCTATTATGATTTTGGTTTCTATAGGCTCAAATATGTAAACAGTTCGAAAACTTGAGAAACCCCAAAACAGGGAGTGGCCACTTGAGCATGATGACTGCTGAAATTAGTTTTCCTCAGTGTAATTTGCCTCACTTCATCCTCATTGCCTCATCCATTGCCACGCGCTGTTACAGCAGACGCACATCTGGTTCTCTTGGCTTAAATTCATTGACGCTCTTTGGTTCCCTGACTGTTCTGAAAAAATTATTCCTTTGAGTTTTGTATGAATTTTGTTTTTATTCATGTACTCCTAATTAGAGTTCTGCTCTGCTTTGATTGTCCACGTGACAGTTACATCCTGACACACCATCTGTTTGCTACCACAATTAGAGATTTCCTTCATCTATCCATGAGTGAGAAGGCATAAACATCACGCAGATTACGCCTTAAGAGTTATTTCTAGTGTGATGTCCACAGGAAGTAAATCAATAATCACTGCTCCAGAGAGTTTACAGTCCTGGGCTCTGATCCTGCAATTGACGCCATGTGGCTGGACCCTTGTGCCCATCCCAAGCCCTGTTTGACTTCCTTGGAGCTCCACACAGTGAATTGCGCAGAGACCACTGCAAGATCAGGGCATAAGACCTTAGATTATTAACATGTATGTTTCAGTACACCTAAAGACCACAACCAGGTTGGGCCCTGTTGTGTAGGCTTTAATATAAACATATGGTAAGTGACAGTTCCTACCCCAAAGATTTATAATCTGAAAGATAAGACGGGACAGGTGGATGATCAAACAAAGACAGAGGTAGAGTGGAGGAAGATGGTGCACATCCAATTAGTATTTATTTGTTACCCTATGAGCTCAAAGATAATAAATATTAATGATAGATGAAATACTTCTAACTTAGTGGAGCAATTAAAATTAAATTGCTAATTGTCTTCAGTAACTTCAACGACAGACTGATATTTCTATCAGGAATTCGCTTTAGTGGGACAAACTTGGTGCATTGGGGATACCTGTTATCGCCTGCATTGTTATGATTCTCTGTGCATGTTGATGCTTCCGATTTCCATTGCTTGCAGTTGAGACAACAGATTTCCAGATAATACATGTCACCAGTTTATTACATACATGTCACTGTTTAGTTTAAGTTTTCACAATCTGTTAATAATACACATGGTTCAACTTCTGAACTAATTTACATATTTATTAAAGATAAGATGCATTGTGTGGCATTCCTCACCCACCACTGTTGGCTTCCTTCCCATTTCTAGTTACATAAACATATTAATTATACATTGTGTAATGAATAAATTATAAGATGTTATCACAGTTGCTTCTTTCTCAAGCCTTTACATTATGCTTTATTCATGTGAGTGGTCCCCTTAACTTCAATGGGGTAACTTTCATGGTTAAGAATTATTTAAATATGGATGACAGGATCAGGTCCATATTTTTAGTGGCATTCAAACAGACCATTTTACTTCACTGTCCACCCAGTATCTGCAGACAGAAAACGTTAGTTATCCATGAAAGATAGGACAACAGATCCTGTTCTGTTTTAATTTGGTCTTTCATGTAGAAAATACAGACTACTGGAGCTTTAAAGTACCATCTGTCCTCCAGGAAGGAAGTGTGTGTATTTTCTTAGGGGAACTCAATATTATCCATACTGTAAATTCAGCAATCCACTGCAAGACAAGCAAAGAATTTTTAAAAAAGAATTGTGCCCTTTTTTAGCTTCCATATGATGCATAATGTAGACAGGAAAGGTTGGTTGATTTATTTTCTTTGCACATAGATAGTTTATAGATACATTTTCTGCTTGTCTTTTTAGATTAGAAATATCAGGACTTCCCGTGTTTTGTTGGAGCACATGGAGGAGGTCTCAGGTAGAGTTACCAGAGAGCAAGCGTGAAAAATCAGGACAGGGTGGGGAGTAAAAGGTATCTATATAAGAAAAAGCCCCAAATACTGAAACTAGTCTCAGGGGTGTTTATTATGAGCTCTCAGACTTTAATTGGAAGGATCCAGACTTTGCTCTCTAACAAAGACTTCCTGTCCTGAAAGTATTAGTCATTGAAAGGCATTTTTATAAATATGAAGAACTCATAAAACAAAATAATTAATTTAATTTGTTCGCTGCTCATCATAGTTACCATGCACTAGAGGAACCTACATTTCTAATTTGAAAAACCAAATAGGCAAGAGGAAAACAAACAGTCCCCCTTTCCCTACAGCTTTTCAGGCCTTCATATATAAAGAAGCATTAGAAAAGGGTAAAAGTCTGATTTAATTTTTCTTCTGTAGGTCACCTGTAAACCTCCAGAAATGAGTGTGTATGTATTATATATGCACACCTGGCTTTACATTCATATTAGATCTAATAACCAGCTCCCAATTTATATATATGAAACAGAACTTCTTTATGCTTTGAGTATTTTCCATCTTACAAGGTGGATTATTTTTAACCTTGTCTTCAATACTTTGCTGTTTGTTCTGGATGTTTTGGACATTTATTTCAAGTATTTTTCAGCTTATTTACTGAATTTTTAGTATGTTTTCCCAGGTTTAAGGATCCTTTAACAAGCTGCCACTGTAATTTGAATTCAGAGAATGAGGCTGTTAATATGATAGTGTGGTTTTCTTTCACTGAGACAGCAGGTGTTAGCCTCAGGGTTCTAGTTGAACTGGCAGTGGAGAAGAGGCTGTGATTAGGTGCGAGTTTGAGTGCTGGTTTGCGTCTCCTTTATTTGGAGACTGTTTTTTTCTCCCAGTACATTTCAGACTGGAGAGCTTCATTCTTTTCTCTGCAGTGACGCTCTCAGTTATAACTGCTGGCATTTCATTCTCCCCTTCTGCAAAACAGTTATGGCTGCTTATCCTATAGCTTCTCTTAATCATAGACTATTATTTACCTTAGGTTTCAGTTATGGTGTTTGTCTCTTAATGGAACAACTAAGAAATATGAAGTACTTAATCTTAACCTGGTTCATTAGATGCAAACAAAGGGACACCTGATGGCGTTGAATGACAGTATATTTAAGATCAATGCAGTGAATATAGAAATTCTCTGCAACATCAACAATCTCCCTCAGAACACCATCCTTGCCCCCATGGATGTCACTTCGCTATACACTAACATCCCCTCACAACGATGGCATAGGTTTCTGCCTCAAATATTTGCAAGACACTGGACAACACTCAGATATCCACCCCAAACACACAATCAAACTCATCCATTTCATCCTCACCCACAACAATTTTACATTCAACAAAAAACACTTGTCCAAACTATGGGAACAGCCCTGGGTGTACTGTGTTGGCTCCTCAATATGCCAACCTATTCATGGGCTGCCTTGAAGAAGAATTTCTGGACAAATGTACTATGAAACCAATGACATATGTGAGATATATCGATGATATTTTCTTCCTCTGGTCTGATGACTAAAACTCACTCATAGATTTCCATCACAACTTCAGCAAACACTACCTGTCCTTTAAACTCTCTCTAGAACACTCCCACCCTAGCATCAGCTTCCTGGACACCACGATCAGCTTCAAAAAAACCCATGGATCACCATATTTACCTTCATAGATCCAGTAACCACCCTAAATACATCAAGAAATCTGTTGTCTACAACTAGGCACTCAGATATCACGGAATATGCTCTGAGGAGAAAGTCCAGGATATACGTCTTCACACACTCAAAACTGTCTTCACCAAACCAGGACACTCCACCAGAGAAGTAGATCACATCATGGAACAAGTCACCCAAATACTCCAGAGAACCTGCTTCAATACAGAAATACACCCCCTTCTAACTGCACACCCCTGGTTGTCACTTACCACCCCACACTGGAACCCATATGGGTATGATCAAACAACTGCAACACCCACTCAGTGGGGAACCTGAAAGAAAACTTTTCTGCAGCCCCACTTTGGGCTTCAAACAACCCCACAACCTCTCCAGACTGATCATCAGAAGCAAGCTCCACACAGAGCAGGACACACCTACTCAAAGTGGCATCAGACCCTGCCAGAATAACAAATCAGATGCAGAACCTGCAGCCATATCTCCACTGCTACAGTGATGAAAAATACCCCCCACAACACAACTTTCAACATCCCTGGAGCCTGCACGTGCCCATCACAACATGTGGTATACCTCATGCAATGCACTGAATTCCCAATAACAACGGTGCGGGTGAAACCAGACAATCACTACGCTCTCGAATGAACTCACACAGGGAAATAATAAAAGAGAAAAACACCCTATCAATGTGGGTGAACGCTTCACAAAGCGCTCACTCTATGTCTGACCTATTAGTCTTCATCCTCAAAGGAAACCTGCACAACACTTTCAAAAGATGAGCCTGAGAGCTTAAATTCATAATTCTGCTAGACATTAAAAATCATGGATTGAACAGAAATACCAGATTTGTGGCTCGTTACAACAATCTGCAACCCATTAACCCTCCCCCTTTTTTTAACACTGTGGAGGTGTTAACAAGCCACTCCACCTTGAATGGTCCCTAGAATACATGCCTACTACCTATGCTAAACTATCTATTCCATCTTGTATGTAGCTGTGAAGCTCAGAGTGCCTTTTCTGGATCTGAAGAAGAGCTCTGTGTCACTCAAAAACTTGTCACTCTCACCAACAGAAGTTGGTCCAATAAAAGATTGCCTGACCCACTTTGTCTCTTTAATCCAAAAAAATAAATAAATAAATAAATTCACACAATCTTCTTCCCAAGAGAGAGAATGGGGAGGAAACCCCACTTAACAGACATTAGTCTCTTTCTTTAATTTTAACTCAGATGCCACAATGAAGAGCATGGTATAAGATCCTGAATACTACTGGGGAGAAATCCTGCCTATATTAAAGTATATGGGAATTGCCTGGAGCCTTAAAATCCATATTGCCCTGTAGGAAGGAAGTCCTTTGTGGTATTCAGTGGCATTTACTTTGCAGAGCAATGGAAATGTAATACTATAGGACTGTGGTTTTTTTTATATGCAATTATACTTAACCAACTTGTGGAGTTTAATGCCATGAGAGATCTGTTAGAAGAATACTGTGGTTGGAATTTTATTATATTATGACTCAGCCTTTGTTCTGGTAAATATAGAAGATAAAGCTTATCTAAAAGGAAGTACCTCTCTTCACTGGAAACCACAGCAGTTTGATCAGCCAAACACCCTGAAGCTTGGAGTCTGCAGATTTAAATAAGAGGGAGGTGAATACAAAATGAATGCCTAGATTTCTGAGATTCAGATGAAAGTCTGTGGGATTAGGATGTATTGTTCTTCCACTATGTGAAATATGGAGCAGGTGTCCCTAGGTGCATTATGAGGGGCATGTTTGCAGTCCTCTGAAGCTATAGGTATTGGCTACTTCTGAAGATAGAGTACCAAGCTAGGTGGAGCAATGCTCTGGTCCAGCATAAGAATTCTCGTGTTCCGTAGCTGCTTCAGTCACTGTGCTTGTGGTGTGTCAGTGATTTTCCTTGGTTAGGGTTTGAAGGTGCTAAGGCTATTGTGTCAGTTTCCCCGTTCGAGTGAATCTCATTAATTCCTTTTGTTCGTATTGTATATAGCTCCATAAGTAAATTCCAGACTGTTGTTTCTGTCAATGATTGAGAAAGTGTTGAAATTACACATTGAAGGAATCCAAAATGTTGACCTTACAGCAGACTTTTCTGAAGGCTTTTCATAAGGTGGATCACTTTTTAAGAGAGAGGTTGTCTCATGGAACCTGCTATCCCATTAAAAATCACGTAACAGCCGAGTGTCAACTGCGAGTCAGATACGGCAACCACATTCAGTATCTTTGTATTTTATGTTTAAAGCATGAAAATCTTGAAGAACAATATACTGTGATGGGCCAACCAATAAAAGCTGTGGAGTAGTCATAGCTTTTTGTACCAATATATGTGACAACAATGATAGCAATTTCTTACGTGGAAAAAGTAGCATTAAGCAAGTATTTTATATATATATTTAACTGTCTTTTAATGTAATTGCCCACTTTGAAAAATAACATCAGACAGGTGTTCAATGTATTATTTTTAGATTTTTTAGTGCAATTTAGCAGCTGGAAACAAAGAGGGAGAACAAGCACTATATGATCAGCCAGCTCCATGCTACACCGACAAACATTTTGCTGATTGTCAGTGATCCATCTACCACATTTTGGGAATCTGTGATTACTAAAATACCATCTCACTACTTAAAATGTGAGCCATTTGTTCTAACACTTTTAATCCCACCATCTTGGAATTTGAAGGGAAAAGAGAAAACAGATAATTTTGTACTTGTTTTTCAAAGCTAGATTCACACTGTTGCCAGCAAATATTTGTACATTCCTAACTTGCTTACCCAAATATCCAGTGTGCATGCACAGATCAGGATTTTGCACATGTGCATTAACAGTTGTGCATTTGCAAATACCTGTGCCTGTTGGATATATGCACAAATGGATAAATGTGCTTGTTGATATATATACATACACAAGCTAACATTAAAATCTAGGGGGAATTTTCAAAAGCACCTACATGAGTGAGTAGTGCAAATTTCAAATTCCATTATTTTTACATAATATCCTTAATATACAGTTCAATACTATGTTTTACAGTGAGTCAGAACAGAGCAAAGTGACTCAGAATTTAGGGATGAGTGACACAGTTAGGGGCAGTCAAAACAAAAGCATCTCTGCCTTGCTGGAAGGCCTCATGGGCAGAGGGGAAGTGAAGATTGGAGTAGGGAGATGTACATTAAATCAGAGGAGTAAAGTAGGGCATGACGGTGGGGGGGGTTTGAATCCTTGAAGGCAGTCTGTATTTGGTGAATGATAGGAGTCAGTGACTGACGTATGGGATGGAATGCTCCCATATTCAGGTTTGAGAGACCATAACATTCTGGCCCCATTGATTTTAAACAATAATATTTAGGGGGCAATAGATGGTGGGGGAATATAGGAAAGAAAAAATATAAATGTCCCTAAAAATAAATGAAATGTGCTTTCCTTGATATAAAGGGTTTTGTCTATGAACACATGTATTGTATTGCATATTAAGGAGTTGGTTTCTGTAAAATAAGTTCAGTATCTCATTCTCTGCATTTAAAATAATGTCTGACCTGCAACAATACTTGTAAGTAATTTATCATATATAAGTAAAATAAACTCACTTTGGTATCCTGTTGATAAATGATTTATTTAGCTTGTTGAAGCAGAATGCTTTATTGAATTCCACCATATATATAAGATCTCACTTAATTGATCCTTTCATCTTTGCATTGCATGCTGTATACACTTTGTTTCCTGAATAAGTTTAGTGTTATATAATATATGAACTTGCCATTTGAAAGGTACAATGCTATTAATAATGGAGGTGTGCTCAATGGCCCCCATTAGGATAGGGGCTCTGTTGTGCAAGGTGCTATAACCATGCATATGAATATACAGTCATTGCCTCCAAGAGTTTGCAGTCTGTGGGCCCAGATTTCCTGCTGTTACTCACCTTCACTTTACTGTCTTGAGTAATGCCTTACTCCCTGAGTATTTCTTTTAAAATTATGCCCTCTTGTAGGACTGTGCAGAGACTAAGATGCTACTTAGCAGCATTGGGAAGAATGGCAGAATCTGGCTTGTAGCGTTTGGAGTAGGTATAGGAAACTGGGATCAATATGAGATTAAATAACCTTCTGTCATTTTAAACACTAAATTGGAGAACACTGACTGTGTCCTCATGGGGATTAGGTGGGAGTAAGGGCTATGGGCCCTTTCCTTCAGCACTTGGTCTCGTGAATGGGCCTGGAATTCATCAGCACTGCTTGCCTGAGTAAGGGCTGCAAGATGGGGCTGCACGTCAAGAGTTGAGGGTTTGGCCCCATGTCATTAACTATAATGTCTAATTCACTCAAAGAATTGAGTGACTGGATCACAGTTAACCTCGTTTGGGTTTGTAAAACAGCTGGTGACTGGCTATCCTGGTGAAGGCTGGCAGGAAAAAATATGTTTCTAATCTCAGAGTAGGTGCTATGGGCTGCCTGGGGTCTTTAGGCTCAGTCTTGAGAAAGGGGCAGTGTGACGTGGAAGCGCACAGGGAAGGAACTGCAACTTTGGGTCACTGTTCCTTCCTGGGGTCTCTTCGTGTGTCAGAGAAGGAGTAATTTAGCACATGCCTTTTCAGGCTGAAGCATACACCCCTCTATGCACCTTCGTGCATTGGGGAGATCAAGCCAGGGACCCGCCTATTTGCTCATGTTGTGTGGGGGAGAATTGGGCACACAGGCTTGATATCTTTTCTCAGCACTTGGAGTCAGGATCTGAGCTGGTCTTACTCAGCTGTGCAGGAGGGTGGGGCCGTACTGTCCTCACTCCCCTGTATGACAGTGAAGGACCCAGGCACAATCTAGCCTTGTAGAACTACTGTGAATGCAGAGTCTCTGTTGGATTGTAAGGCAGGTTTAATACCACCTTTACTACTGTTCTGATTCCAAATCCTAGATTTGATTATACCCTTTATTTACACATTGTAGATTACAGTTGTTTAACCATGGAGTTTGCAGTACACACTTAGGGAAATATGGAAATTGAGTGCTGTGTGGGTAGAATTAATATGCTTCTATTAAGAGATCTAACAGGTACCTCTGTGGTTTTTGAGATAATTTGAACATAGCGTTCAGTACGTAATAGCAGGGGCTGTTCTGAGGTTACTGTATGGGAACTGGAATTCCTGTGGTGTATTCCCAATTCTTCCACTTGTAACCTTGGGCAAATCACTTAAACACGCTATGCCTCAGTTTCCTTATCTGAAAGCTGCATACTGTGACACCTACTTCACAGGGATGCCATGAGGCTTAATTAAATATTGTAAAACGCTTTGAAATTCCTAGATGAAAGGCACTTCATCAATCCAGAGTACTATACCGTTTCACCCCAAACCTGCTCATTTTGAGGGTAGATTAACAGCAGCTTTCCTTCCAGACCTGTTACCTGATTCAGAGATAGACCATTTCACAGGTCTGGGCATCTCACCGGCCACCTGTCCCTGCTTTATGAAGGATTTGATAATCATTTTATTTGCTCTGTTGGTCTGTGGCTGTTGAGAATAGGTGTTTGTGTCTGATGCAAGAAGCAAGGAGACATTTACAAGCGGCTTTCTGTTAGGAGGAATTGGAGCCTGACAGGTGTGTTACAGCCCCTGCAATTCCTTAAGCTACATATATTTGTGATTTTCTTGCAGTCTTGTTACCTCCTAATTGCAGCTAGAAAATGTGACGTTTACCTATCAGTTTCCCTGCCATTGTTTCAAATATGTGGGTCTGAAGAAAAGCTACCAATTACTCACCTCTCATCAGTTTCATTTACTTGCAAGAAATGGGCAATTTTAAGAGTCTCCACAGTTTAAAGTGTTTAGCAGTAGTAGTGTATCTTTAGCACCTTTCTACTTTTTGGCTTGTGCATGCTTTTTAAATAGAAAGAGAGATGATCCTGCGGAAACAATAGCTACAAAAGATATTGCTGGTCCAACATTTTATTTTTTTTTTGCACTGATTCAGTGATGTTTTCAAAGAGTCTAGATTAGTGTTGTATTTGAGCCATTTCAGCTTACAGAGGAACATAAAACATAGCAGGAAAAGCAGTGAGTGCTGTATATTTTTTCTTTGTTATGAGCACAATGCTCCCATTAAACTTAATAGGAGCTACACATCGACCCCTCTCTGGCCAATTGGTGACAGAGTGACATTATATAGATGCAGCCTCCCTCAGGAACATCTTTCTGTGTGACTGCTTGGTCTCTACCTTACCACAGGGTTGCCCTTTTCCAGGGGCTTTTGTCTGAGCATGCTTTTCTGTGGGCTGCCCCTTTAAATCAGGCAGAGACAGCCATTGCAGTCCTGGGTAGTGTTTGCTGCATCTCTGAACTGGTAAGTATTCTTAGCTTCTCTCATGTATTTCCTCTAGTTTTTTCCCTTCATCATTCCTAAGTAGATGACACAAATATATTTTTTCAAATGTGATGGTCCCAGGAAGAAGGATGTTTGCAGTTACGGCCAAATACCACTGGGTCTCAGGAACCATGAATCTTACCTGTGTGACCTTGGCAATTCACATTATGATCTCATTTTCAGAAGCAGTGAGCACCCCTAGCTCCAGATGTCTTCAAAAGAGGCTCAGTTTGGTGAGAATTTCTGAAAACCAGGCATTAAAATCTTTGTGACTCAATTTCCCCATCTGTAAAATTAGGGATAATATTTCCAACATCTGTGATAAGGTTTTGCAAGCCTACCTTCAGTAACGCTTGTAATATGAGATCAAGTATTTGATGAGGTAGATGATAAAATCAGACATGACTTCTATGTTGCATGGGGGAGGCAAAGAGAGACCCCAATAGCTTATTTAGAAGTAGACTTTAATAAAAGGGTGTGGCTTTCTCAAAGTTCTACCCCCCCACCCCCATTTCTGCAAAGTGAGTAGGTTTCTAGCTTCCTGTGTTCCCTCTTGGAGCCCAACCTGGTCTTAAATCCCCAACTCTGGATTGTTCCTCCACCCTATCTGCTTCTGTAAGGTCTAAGGCGGAGGTCTTCAATCTGTGGGGCATGCCAAACAGGGAGGGGGGAGAGAGCACCAGCCTTGGCCACCCCAAGCCACCGCGATCCCTGAGGTCCCCAGGGCCAGCCTCGGCCCCTGGCCCCAACCACAGCCCCCCCAACCGTGGCCCAGCTCCCAGCTGCAGCCCCTGCCCGACCATGGCCCCACTCCCCACCCCAGTTGGGCGGGGGGCATGGACAGGGGTGAGAGAGGGCGTGGGGGTCAAAAGTTTTTGGACCACTGGTCTGAGGCCTGGCTCATGAAAATTGCTTCCTGTGAGTGGATCTATGCTGGCATGGGAGTGGGGCCTATAGACAGCAATATGGTTACATACACATGGCCAGGGACTGGAGGAGTCTCCCATTGACAATGGGGTTGGACTCGCTAACCCTACACAGGGCTCTTATGTAAAAATTACTTTTCTAAGGGAAATTGGGACTTGTGTGAGGAACTAAAAAACAATTTTCACAGCTTTGGTGTGTGCATGTAAGAATTAGCTGCTAAATCTGGCCATTGAAATATTCTATAAACTTTCTGTGACCAAAATACGACATTAACACCAAATGAATTGTAATTAATCTTAGCTGACTGCTAATTACCTGTAAAATCTGATTAAAGGGAAAACAGAATTTTCTTACAGTAATTAGTATTTTATTACTAAAGCTGTGTCTGTGTATATATGCCTAATTTATTACCAGTGATGTTTATGAGCATTTTATTTTTTTCCTTGTTCAAAAGTTACAAAGACTGAAGGACAAAATTAGAATAATGAATTTTTGTTTATTAATACAGCAGCAGAACAAATATTGTACAGACGTTTGTAGACTCCAACATTATGATACTGTCAGAGGAATATAGCTTTTCAAACCTATTAGCATAGAAATAGGTTTTTTCCAGTTACTTCAAATAGTTTTTACTTGAGCTGGTTTGTCATTTAGCTGTCAGTAGTAGCAAGGCAACAAACCTTCTGTGTGAATTGATCCCCAAGAAGGGTCCTGACAAATGGATCCTGAAATATTCATATAATTAAATCTCCTGAGCAAACGGACTTTAATAGCTAATGGGGTTTCATAAGACAGCATAAAATCACTTTATATTACTACAGCTGGACATTCTGTGGTGAATTTTTAAGGGAGTATTCAGAAGTCTATACCATACACTTAAGTGGTTAAGAAAAGGATCATGCATAACTCCCCACTCCCTACAGATGCATACAATCCCACCGAGTCGCTGTAGAAATTGTTCTCCAGTGAGAGTGGCATGGTCAAATGAAAGCTCTTCCCTGTTGTGGAGAAAGAACCATGCTACAGTCCTTTCTCAGGCTTTGTGTGGAGCAAGAGTAGGCATAGGGTCTGTTGTATAGGGAATGGGAGGATAACAGCAGCTTCTTGGATGTGATTCCATTTTGCCACACCTCACTAGGATATGAGGAAATAGATGCCCTCCTATTAGCTCTGTGCCATCAGGATATCCTTGTAGCAAATTAAATAGAAAAAATGATATTATCGTTTTCAGACAATGCTCCAAAAGAAATGTAATTGGGAGTTCAGCCCTTAACTCTGCCCTAATATGCCTAAAGATTACAGCACAAATAGTCAATTAACATATGGTCTGATAACAAAAGCTATTGTATCTATTGTGTGTGCTGCTTTAAAAATCTGTGCTGTAGGGTAAGGCATAGCGGAGCAGAGTTTGTTCTCATAAAGGGTGAATGATAACATATTTAATAATACGCATGGTAAACCAGATTCTGCCCCTAGTAATATGTGTGCATCCACAGAGTAACTTGAGGCAGAATTTAGCCCCAAATGCAAAACTTTTTATTGTGAACCAGAGTTATTATGTTAATTAAAGTGTCCTGCTCAGGGTATATTTAATGTGATATGGAACATTTCATTTATATGTCATTGATATGACTCCAATCCAGCTCTATAGTGATCCAAAGCAGGTACCCCTCTGATGACTCTTCAGTGGCTTGTGTGAAGTGAGTTGGTGGACTCATTCCAGGCCCAAATGAAGGCTGTGCACATCACGAAAACAACCCTCACAACTGGCACCTTGGTTGACAGTTTCAGCAGAGGCCAAAGATATCATGACCATGGAGACTCAAGTACTCTCTTGATCTTTGAAGTGGTCCCTCCCAAGTTCAGGGCTGAGCAGAATGGCAGGTGGGTGTGGATCCGTGCTTTCATCTGCTGTCCATCCTTTGCCTGTTCTGTGGATAAATGGAAAATGTCAGTCTTCAGGGCACTTTTCATGAACATTAATGTAACTAAAAAGAAGTACTACTATATTTCAAGCTAGCAGCTTGCCTGTTCAATTCCATAATAAAGTTAACACTGAATTTGCAACGATTGGGAACCATCAAGTTGTATAACAACTACCTATGTAACTGTGTGATCGTATTTTTATTACTGTGGCTTTCCCTTCAGTCCTTGTTTGTCATACTCACTTGATTCATATTGTTCAAATTAGATTGTAAACTCCTTGAAGCAGGGACTGAGTCTCTCAGGTATGGCGCCTAACACAATGGAGCTTCAATCCTGATTGGGGACTATCGCAATACAAATAGTAATGCAATGGTAGACAGGGTAAAGCATAGAGAACAATGAGAATGCATTATATTTCATCCCTCAGGGGCATATTTCCAGTTTACAGTGTCTATTCTTATTTTGAGATAGACAAGTTGCTCCCATTAATTTTAGCATGCATACATACCGAGAGGTGAATTAATGTCCTAACATTTCAAAAGATTTGTGGGGGGTGGGGCGGAGGCATTGTCAATCAAATCTCTATTGGCTAATGTATTCAATGGGAGGTGCCATACTTAAAAATCCACTCACTTTGCTGTCTTTGATCCATCCGTTTGGAATGCTAGGGTCAGTTGCTCGTGTCTGAGAACTAGCAGCCAGAAGCACCAAATATCTTGGTGCAGAATGTATCAAGCTATCTCTTATTACTTATCTGTCTAGTTTTCCATACTGTTCACTTGTGCCTCACTCAAAAATCATGTTCTGTTCCATCTGTTCCACAGAAAATAATTGGAACAAATTCTGCAAAGTTGGCAAGGAGGGAGTTGTGAAATGCTACCCTATGATGGACTCTGTGCCACGATAGACCATGACCCCAATAAGAGATTCACCCATTTGGAGGGCAGTTTCTGCTACTAGGGATTTTTGTCACAGATTACCCTGGTAAAATGAGTGCAAACCCTGCTGCTAGCTCGAAATAAATTAGAAATCTAGCACTAAGAAAAAGAGACAAGAAGTGTCTCACTTGTGGAATACCCCTTCCAGCCCATTGGTGCAGGGCCTGTTAGTCTCTGTTGCCCTCCAAGACTCCCAACCACAAAGTGAAATCATCTCAAGGGCAATTGTTAAGGATTCAAGGATATCTCAAAAGAGCTGGTGTCAGAAGCCCACAAACCTCTGGAAGAGGCAGGAATTCTGTCCTTAATTCCTCCATTGTCTAGTTGGATTAGTGGATTGCTGCAGTCTTCTAAGCCTGACCTTGCTTGCTTGTAGTTAAACCCTTGCTGCAGCTGGAGCTCAGGCTGGTTCCCCCATGCAGCCTTCCACTCCTAAGACACTACAGTGATTGGGTGTGTTGAAAATGCTTAGGAAAGACAGGAGATAACAGATTTGCTTCACCTCTGAGGAACTCTACCATTTCTTTGCCAGACAAGGCCATGCTTTGCACTTCCGGTTAGAGGTTGCGATGATAATAACGTTATTTTTAACTAGCAGTAAGAGCTGTCACATGTTTCACTATAATGCTCCTGTGTAATATTCCTTTCTCTTGCTGAGTACTCTGGGCCATGGAAAATTAGGCCTTCCCTGTAGTGGCGATTAGCCTTAAATTTCAGTAATTCGTGGTACAGCCATTCTAGTGCAAGCCTCTCATGTAGACAAGGAGAGACACGACTGAAGTGGATGGAGCTCACCCAGGCTTCAAGTAGGAGTAAGCTCTACTGGTACAATGTGCAGTATGCACTGGTGCAGCTATCAATTACTGAAAACAGAGCTAACGCCCAGATGAAGTTTCAGATACTAATTAGACACAGAAATTCCATAGACAGATAAGATCAGGCTCAACCAACTGCTGTAGCGCCAAACTCTTAGGTGCAAATTGATTGGCACTCCTGCCTGTCACTTGTAACCCTCACATCCCAGGCTGATGTACCATGGACCATGTCCATGCTACAGCAAGACAGCTATGGCGCTGCAGCTGTAGTGCTGAAGTGTAGACACCTCCTATATTGACAGAAGGGTTTTTTTTATTGATGTAGGTAACCCACCTTTCTAAGAGGTGGTAGCTAGGTTTATGGAAGAATCCTTCCGTCGACCGAGCTGCATCTACAGTGGGGGCTAGGTTGGCCTAATTATGTCACACAGGGCATGACATTTTTCACAGCCCTGAGGAATATAGCTAGATTGATTTAATTTTTAGGTGTAGACAACGCATAAGATGCAGCAAAACTATGATTTACAGGTAAAACTCTTCAGTCCTTTAGCATTAAATATTCTGAGAATTGGATAAGCCTGCATCTTGTTAACATCTTCAACAGCTGTAAAAACGACTGGATAGCTTTAGATGTAAAAACTGTTTTGTCTCCAAGTCAAACATGTAGATTGATGGCTTAGGCAGTAAAAGATGCAAAATGGAAATTGACTGGAACTGCCAAGTGAACTGTTACTATGTAACTATGGACAATTTAGGGACAATTCCATGGTAATTTAATAGGGTGAAGGACACATTTGTGTTGATGACTGGTATGAAAGAGCTGGTACAATATCTAACCATATTAAAAAATCCTTGGTTATTAAGGGCTGACTAACGGGATTTTAACAGTGCTCTCTTTATGCAATGGGCATTTGTTTTTGTTGGCACATGGAGGAGTTTGTTCTTGGTGTTGAGACACAGCTCTGATTACAGAGGCTGTGATTCTTCTTGTGTACAAAAGACAAAAACAGCCAATGATTCAGTCTATTAAAGTCGAACTGCATCTAAATGAGTGGTGATTCTTTTTTGGAAATCAGCACAATAGGCCACTGCTAGCATTAGAATAGAAGACATCCCTGATAACATAATTGGTTCAGGAGCATCAAGTCTGCATCTTTTAAAATTCACAAGAAAACAAAAGGAGTGAACTGCTGAATTAATCAGATACTTAAAACACAAACTGAATCTCCCTCCAGTGATAGAGATTCTCTCTTTCTCTCTCAACAAAACAAAACAGGGGGGGGAAAAGAGAGAGAGAGAGAGAAATTAAGCAAGCAGATACATATATATTTGAAGAGAACTATAAAAGGAAGGAACTAATGGCAAACAGATTGTAAGTGAGCTCTATCTATTTCTGAGGCAGGAGTCCAGGTAGGATTAAGCCACTTGGTTTCAAGTAGAGCAATCTCTTCCTGGCTGTGAAAAGAGAATTAACAGGAGTGAGCATTCCAGCATAGCTACGCAAATGCCCCTTCTTGCTAGTGTTCTATCTGTGCCTGTACTGCTCCTCCTTATATGACCCAAAGTACCTTGGGAGTTAGCATTGTGCTTGAAATTTCAGATAAACAGTAAAGTGCAGGGCTAGAATATGCAGCTAGATGAGTTTGCTGAAAGTCAGGTGTATTATTGAAGATCTTTACAAATTCTAGGAGAAGATGAGTGAAAATGAGCATGTTCTTTAATCTACTGTGTCAGCACTTTCTCCTCCTCCTTCCCCTTCCAAAAGGAGACAGTACTTAAAGAATACTATCTTTCACTACTTGAGATTTCTGGAAATCTATTCAGCATAAGCTTCCCCTTCCCCTCTGTTATTTTAAGTCTCTAAAGGAGGTGTGATCAATGACTAGTCAGGGTGAAAGACGGGATTCTTAATTCAAATCATGTCCCATCACATAATCTAGCATCGAACTACTGCATACAAAGTCTGTGTGTCTTTGCTGGTTTTCTTCTGTTTGAAAGGGATGTTGCCAAGGTAAAAAACTGAACTTATACTGACACAAAACCAAAACAACCCAGAAGAGAGCAAGAAATTCCCATACTTTTCACAAATAAAATTTTAAATGATTCAGATAAAAAGAATATGAATATAGGGCCAGATTCTCAGCTGGCGTAAATTGGCATAGCTCCACTGACTTCAGTGGAGCTGTAGAATCATAGAAGATTAGGGTTGGAAGGGACCTCAGGAGATCATCTAGTCCAACCCCCTGCTCAAAACAGGACCAACCCCAATGAAATCATCCCAGGCAGGGCTTTCTCAAGCTGGGACTCCATCTAAGGATGGAGATTCCACCACAACCCATTCCAGTGCTTCACCACCCTCCTAGTGAAAAAGTTTTTCCTAATATCCAACCTAGACCTCACCCACTGCAACTTGAGTTCATTGCTCCTTGTTCTGTCATCTGCTACCACTGAGAACAGACTAGCTCCATCCTCCCTGGAAGCCCCTTCAGGGAGTTGAAAGCCGCTATCAAATCCCCCCTCACTCTTCTGTTCTGCAGACTAAACAAGCCTAGCTCCCTCAGCCTCTCCTCATAAGTCATGTGCTACAGCCTCCTAATCATTTTCACTGCCCTCCTCTGGACTCTCTCCAATTTGTCCACATCCTTCCTGTAGTGGGAGGCAGAAAACTGGACATAATACTCCAAATGCAGCCTCACCAATGCTGAATAGAGGGGAATAATCCTTCCCTCGATCTGTTGGCAATGCCCCTACTAATGCAGCCCAATATTCCAATTAGCCTTCTTGGCAATAAGAACTCTCTGTTTACTCATATCAGCTTCTTGTCCACTGTAACCCTCAGATCCTTTTCTGCAGAACTGCTGCCTAGCCATTCAGTCCCCAGTCTGTAGCCATGCATGGGATGCTTCTGTCCTAAGTGCAGGACTCTGCACTTGTCCTTGTTGAACCTCATCAGATTTCTTTTGGCTCAATCCTCCAATTTGTCTAGGTCACTCTGTATCCTATCCTTACCCTCCAGCGTATTCCCCACTCCACCCCAGCTTAGTGTCATCTGCAAACTTGCTGAAGATATTGAACAAAACTGGTCCCAGGACTAACCCCTGGGGCACTTCGCTTGTTACTGGCTGCCAACATCGAGCCATTGATCACTACCCGTTGAGTCTGATGATCTAGCCAGCTCTCTATCCACCTTATAGTCCATTCACCCAACCCATACTTCTTTAACTTGCTGGGAAGAATACTGTGGGAGACTGTATCAAAAGCTTTGCTAAAGTGAAGATATGTCATGTCCACCACTTTACCCACATCCACAGAGCCAGTCATCTCATCATAGAAGGCAATCAGGTTGGTCAGGCATGACTTGCCCTTGGTGAATCCAGGATGACTGTTTCTGATCACCTTCCTCTCTTCCAAGTTCCTCAAAATTGATTCCTTGAGTATCTGCTCCATGATTTTTCCAGGGACTGAGGTGAGGCTGACTGGTCTGTAGTTCCCTGGATCCTCCTTCTTCTCTTTTTTTGAAGATGGGCACTGTATTTGCCTTTTTCCAATCCCCAGGATACCCACACCCAGTTGGTCTTTGCGTGGCAAGGTGGCAGGACCACAGCTCTGCCCCGGGCATTTCACACTTCCTTTGTAGTGTCACTGTGCCTGTCAGTTCAAGACACTCTTGTCCTCTTGTACATCAGGGGTAAAATTCTGGCCTCATTGAAGTCAATGGCAAAGCTCCCATTGACTTCAGTAGGGTCAGAATTTCACTCCTGAGCATAAAGAATGATTCTATGCCTGCCCTTTATACAAGCGTACTAGGCAAGGCTCTTTGTTGCTTCATCTCCACCAATGTGTCCCTGAATATACTCAGGTTTCTTATGCAAGATTAAAGCTAAAACAGTGTTTGAATTAATTGATCCTAATTGATTAATTGATAATTGCATCTACCTATCTAAAACTTAATGCTTGAATCAATAGAGTGAAGAACAAGGAGATGTATTTGAAATAAACATATCGAGAAAAGTTACTAATTCTCTTTGATCTTGAACCAATACATTTGTAGTTTCATTATTGCATTATCTTCCAAAAGTAACTGGGTTTGTCAGAGTTGAAATAAGATTAAATGAATCAGCTATTGTAGTTCATCTGTTAAATCACAGCACTTTGCTCTCGGTTTGTAAAATGATCTTCAGACTAATGAAGTAGGGTCAATCACATGCATTTTTGCAGGAACCAAATTGCCATTAATTGTATCATAGCTTTGGTAAGGTCAATAAACGTTGCCTTTGTACACGGAGTATTACAATGGTAGAAAATAAAACCATTTTTCACTGTCATGGGTACAGATTTAGGATAGTGCACAGATTAACAGACTAATTTATACCATATAACAGGCTTCTTGAACAACTTACATTGTTCACACAAACATCAACATCCAATGTGCTTGAAAGCATACTATTGCCAAAATGTGTGCTGTGGAAGAAAGAGCAGGGATTTTGCAGAGTGCAAAGCTTTAAGTCCATTGGAAGCAGTGGGCAGCTGGAGTAATTCATAATATTCAGCAACAGGCCAGATCCAGAGCCATTCCACTTGTACAATTCCCATTGGGACTTTAGTTGGAGTTTTGTGTGTTAGAGCAACTTGGGGAAAAAAAGTCCACAGCCATCCTGTTTTGATCTGACTTTCACTAGTGTATGTGTGGGACAGGGGGATGATCTTTAATGATTTATAAATAAAGTATCTTGAGCAGGTATTGTGCTGCTTAAACATTACTGTAGGCATATACTGAACTTAATTTGATAGCAAGGTTGTCAGCAAATGCACACAGAGAGGGAGGAAATGTTGGAGCCTGATATTCATACCTCCTGGCTAACACTTGAAGATATAAGAGACAAGGCAGAGCCATCCAATGTGAAGTGCACCTCTGACACCCTATGGAGCTGTTGGATTAACCAGGCTCAGGAGGATAAGTCTGACTCCCCCAATCCCCAGAGGTCAGGTGTATGGGGTAAGACGGGTCTCTAGGTATGATAGACATGCATGTAGATTTTTTGCTGTGTTAAGATTCTTTGCTGTTATCCTGAACAGTCTTTGCCAAAGCTGTCATGTCCCCTCTATTAACCGTTGGGCACGGCTCCCGAAGGGAAGACCTGCAGGCACTGAACCAAGTCAGGCCTGCTGGGTAACTGTGCTGTATCCTGGGGACTCTAAGAGTGAGAGAAACTTGACATTCCACTCTGGGAGAGGTAGAGGGACGAGGCCTGAGGCCTGGGGGTGCAATCAGAGAGACTAGCAAGAAAGTGCAACTAGCCCTGTAATTGTGACAATACTAAATATCACATAGCGTGGAGCTCTTCATCCAGATTCTGATGCAGTCTCTTCATAAGGTTAATAATCTGTTTACACAGGCACACAGATAGGGCAAACTTGCCTCTGGTTCAAATAGTGTGTCTTGGTTTCAGCATTCCGCTTCCCTTATGTGCAGAGGACTCCAACTGGTATCCAAGGGACGTCTTTGCAAGGTGTGTAGTAGTGACTAGAGAGTAGTGTTCTGGAGCCGAGGCATGTCTGCTTACATGTCTGCTCAGTCAAATCCCACTAAAATAGAAGCCCCCAGGCCACCGATTTTGCTTGTTTTATTGTTATTTGCTAGACGTTGTCCAAGCATGTAGTGTGACATAGCCTGCCTTTTTATTCGGGTCCTGATATGGCTTTCATAAGTATTGTCTGGGCACCTATTTTACCTGCCCCCAAAAGCTCACAGTCTCATCTTAATTTGTTGTTAATATACTTTGTGCAGAACAACCAAATAGAGGAATCTGGAAAAAATGAAAAATACCTAATTAAAATATAGAAGAATAGAGGCTAAATACTGGGCCAAGGTGTGTTCTCACTTGACTCTCATGAGTTTTGTAGAGGTATATACCAGGAAGGAATTGGGACTCATGTTTGTATTTTAGGTGTAGGAATTGAACGTACACCCGATCAATGTGTTGAAAAGAGAGCACCAAACTCTGGACAGGTTAGTACACTTCAGTGAGCCAAGCTGTGTTCCCAGATATACACAAGAGATGTGTATTTGTTCTCTGCATTCTCAGCTGAGTGAAAACTGAAGGAGGAATCTGGCACAGAAAGCGGATTAGTTCTCATCCCTATCTTCTAGTTGTCTATAACTTTTACATTTGTTATATATCCACATCGTACAACTGTTGGATCTCAGGGAGGTTAACAATCAAATGGACTCAATCTGGGACTCAGCTCTGCCTTCAGTTTCCTGGCAGCTGCTGCCATTAAAGTCAATGGGAGGTACTCACTTGTAATTGAGGGCGGAACTTATCCCATTGGGTAAGATTTGGCAATAATGTTCTGTACTGAGGTGTTTTGTTTTTGAAAATTGTGTTCTCTAGTACACACTTATGCATCCCTATTGAAGTTAGTGAAGGTGGAGTGAGCTCAACTGAGAGCAATATTTGATTACTGCTTATATCGCCTGCTTAGTTATCTGGAATTAAAACCAGGCAAAGCAAAGAGAATATTATATTTGAGTTCTTAACTATAAAAAGGACTCATGATTCTGAACTATTCTACTAGAGGGGCATGGTTTTTTACCCTTTAATAAAAAGAATACACCACGTTTGTCAGTGCTGCAGCAGTCTAGGCATGCTGTTAAATTCATCTGGCAGCAGTGCTTACCAAAAACTGGTGTCCAATGAAACAAGTAAACAAAGAGAGAGGTCTCTTTTTTATTATTTTGATTAAAAGCAAAGCTACATGTGTTTGTCTTTATGCTCCTTCAGTCAGTCCCCTGTAGGGACAAATGTATAATAGCTATTATTTGAGGAGGGGAAAGAATATGTGAAAAGAGGATCTGACTCAGTGCCATGTGAATCATCATTTCACCAGGAGGAGGATTTTGTTTCTAAATGCCTCCTAACTGCAGTTTCTTTCCACAAAGCCAGCACCCCATTCAGTGATTGTTGCTGGAGACACAGGATCTCCCTGATCTGTATGGGAGAGTGACTGTGCTAGCTCCACAGCAGTCAGCATGGAGGATTCAGCATGTACCAGCCTTTGTAATGTATTTGTTGTCTACTCTCCTTCCTCTTGGGCGTACGGTAGGAGAAGACAAGTAACTCATTACGACCTGCAGAGGGCTCCTGGAAAGTCCATTTGCTGGGTGAACTATAAGAGTGGGTAGCCGAGAATAATACTTCATGGTGAAATAATTTAACATCCTTTTTTGCACTATATTCAGCACAGCACTAGATTGCAGTAGCTGTGGCTTCATTACAATTGCAAGCTGACATTGTTCCATGTGGCTCTGTATCTTTAGGATCCCACATGCAGAGCCCTAATTGCAGCATGTTACTCTGCCAGGCCGAGCACTCATTCCTTCCTTCGTGCAGGATGACTTCAAATGCTAAAATGAGGAAAATATGTTTCACTGGCCCAGTGACTGCAGGCACAAAAGATCCCAAAACATTAACAGTTCTTCCTTGGCCTTAACAAGAGCCTCTGTGCCCCACCCGTCCTGCCACAGACTGAAGCATTGCCAAAATATAGATTAACGCACACCATAAAAGTATAATATTAACAATGCTTTGCATTTCCATTGCACCTTCCATCTGAGGATCTGAAAGTGCTTTGTAAAAGTGAAAATGCTGCCAGCCTCAGGTGTTCAAAAATCAGGAGTCAGGCCCCCCCAAAAACAGAAAACAGGATAACAAATCATGAAATTTAAGAAAAGTGATACATTTATGTTCTTTTTAGTTGCCTTCTGGTTTTTGAGCTTTTAAAAGTGCACTTTGGGTCAAACTTTCAAATGTCTGCACAACCATGAGAGAAAGAAAAAAAAAAAAGCCAAGATTCTCACATAACCACATAACTCCAGGAGCAGAGTTTTAAGGAAATGACTAAAGATTTTGAGGTTTGGCACCACTGAAATGAGCCTGATTTTCAGAAAGGCTGAACGCCCCACAGCTCCCACTGCATTCAATAAGAGCAGCTGTTGGAGCTCTGAAAAGGAGACCTGAATCATGAAACCTTTAACAACCTCACAGGGATGTTGAAAGCATAACACCATTTTACAGGCTGAAACCTGCCTTTCATATCATTATTGGCCATTCATCACCTATCTCCGGACCAAAGCAGAGGCTGATCCAAAGGCACAAGGACACTGTGTAGGCCTGGTGGTCGGGACCTGAGGAGTTGCTCTGTGAGCAGGAATTCAAAGCAGCCCCTAAGAGGCTGGGTCCTCATTTTCATCACACAGGCCCTGAAAAGTTTACTGAGGAATGGAGGAGCTGCTGCTGCGGAGTGAGAAAGGAGCACTAGAATGGTTCTCCAACAAGAATTAAAATAATGATCTGTACCTTGGTGGAGAGGTGTAATTCAGTCTGGAGAATTGAGGGGCTGCTAGATCAGTTTTCCTGCCTTGCTCTCTAAGCAGGAGGAGGAGCCTTTGCCCCAATAGGTGTCGCCCTCTCCTTGGGTGGGGCAACTGCCACCCATGGCAATTCTCTTTACTCACACAGTTGTTCTGGCTGATTGACAGCTGGAAGAATCCCTTGAGTCAGCACGTAACTTATCAATATCCTCCAGCACCCAGGTGATGTGGGAGTTAGGGGCCAGTGGCAGGATTTGGGGGCTGCATGCTTATTATATGTTTACTGTCCCCGCTTGTATGTCAAATGTGAACCATCATAAAGTGGATAGAAAATGCATCAAATGACTATCTGTGTGGGAGACGAGGAGGATGGTTCAGTGGTTAGGGCTTTGGCCTGGGACACGGGTTCAATTTCCTGTTCTGCCACAGAATGCCTGCATGACCTCGGGCAAGTCATTTAGGTTGAAATCCTTGCCCCATTTAAGTTGATGGGAGCTTGGCCATTTCACCCTGAGCATCTGTGTACCTCAGTCCCTCTTCAGGGAAATAGGGATAGTAGTACTTTCACGACCTCACCGGGATGTTGTGAGGATAAATATATTAAAGACTGTGAGGTATTCGGGCATTGTGTGGTAATGGGGGGGGGGGGGGGGACATATAAAAGTATTTAAGCTATTATAATAAATGCCATTTATGAAATCCTTATACAGGACTCTCACTGAATGAGTTTTGTCTGATTACTGCCTGAAAGATCAGTCCCGAAGTCAGAGGAATGAAGCTATGAAAGGTGGTAGCTTATTACAGATCTGACTTGCTTCCGCCACGTATTCCTGAATGTGAGGATCTCCCTCCAGCAGTCAATCTTATTTTAACAAGATGAAGCAGGAAAAAATCTCTGTTTTATACATTATCCCATAGGACACAGCTGAAGCAAGCAATTCTACTCTGCAATTTCAAGAAATAGAGGAATTAAGGAACTGATCACACTACATTATTGATTGTAGATTAACTGCATTAAATTAAATGGTTCGGTCAATATAAGGTGATTTTCAAAATTTACCAAACTATGCATTATTTTAAACATGTCTAAATAGGTAAAGCCCAACAAACATTTTAAATGGCTAAAAGAGTTAGAGTCAGAAAAATAACTTTCCAATCAAAATAAATAGCTAGGGTCAACTTCCAGTCTCTGTTGTTCCATTACTGAAGTTGGTAGAGTTACCACAGAGTTATATCCATGAAGTAAAGATTAGGATTTGGCCCATAGGGTTCTACAAAAAAAAAATATCACTTAAGGCCCACCCCTCTAGAATAAACTGAAAAAAGATAATGAAATATGGGACATACATATGAGGATATACATATTTTTAAAATGAACCAGAATCTAATCAAAACCAAGAGTGTGGAGGTATTTATGGGATATAAATCACACATCAGAATTACAAAGATGAATTATACAGTAGTTTGCTTCTTTGAGTCCAGTGATTTCTCCAGGATTCAAGATTTAGATATAAAGTGGTTCTGACTGATGGAGCTGTCCATGCTGTCTCCCTGCCTCACTGATGTTCTCCCCAAACTGATACATTTAAATTTTGTCCTAGGTGGATGACCTTGGTGATGGCCTGTGGCCCTATCATTTCAGACTGACAGATCGCTAAAACTAAATAAAATGAGATTTCATCAGTGCCCAGAAAACCCCAGTTGTTGCTAGAAGCAGGATTTATGATTTAGTTCATTTAAAATTTTGAAAGGTGTAGGACAGAAATGGCAGAGTTGTCATCACATTATTCCAGATGTCAAGAGCCTCTTATCTGCCTCTGGTCCCTCATTGTGTCCTCTGATTCTCTGTTGAGTCAGTGGGCCAGCATAGTGCTAGTTCGCATATGCTGATGGATGTGCTGTTTTTTAGATGATGTAAAACCCTTGTTCCTGCCCACTGGTAGTTTTGAAAGATTCATGGATTTCCTTCTCAACCCTTCTCCCCTCTCCCTCCACAAATAAGGGTAACATAGAACTCCAGTATTTTTGCTAAATTTCAGCTGAGGTCCAATGTGTGTTCTAACTGCTGTCACATTACACCCTGGAGGTGGCTGGCCAATTCAGTGACTGGTGAGTTACTTCTTATCTGGCGAGGCAGATAGGGCCATATGCTCCCCCAACTACAAAGAGTGGTCGTTAGTGGTGGTGTAAACCCTTGTGATTTTATCAGGAGTCTGGTGATAATTGGTATTTGCTTAAAGCCACAGTTCTCGGATGTGAATGACTATATGAAAACCTCAGCTTCCGTTAAAAAAATTTGAACCGAGTCCACTCTAACGGCCCCCAAACCAGAAGGCAAATATTATAATTCATTATTTCACTTCATTTCTCAACTCCTTTTCCTATTTACATGGGGTTGGAGGTGCTCATGGTCCTTTGCTACTCCTCCATGGCACAGGTTCATAGGTCCTGTGTTTCAATCCTTTTGTCTTCTAACTTCTCTTGACAGAATCTTTCCATCGTATCCTCAGTCTTCCACATACTTTTTGCTGTCCTCTTCCTCCCTTGCTTTCTTTGCAGTTCATTCTTCTCCCATGTCCAGCCCACCATAAACATGCACTCTCCAGCCTATCATTGAGAATCCCAAGTTTATCTTCTCCTTAATTTCCTTCATGCACACTGTCTTCCTGCCGTTTTCTTGCCATTCTTCTCAATATATTATTTTCTACTACTTGTATCTTCTTTTCTTCCATGTCCCACCATTTCCAAACCATAGCACAGGCAGGGACAAAAACATGCAGTATAGACTCTTCTTTTTTAGTTTATTACTTAATTGCCAGGCCCATAGTACTCCTGCCACCTTGTTCACGACTGCCCATGCACATTGGGTTCTTCTTTTTAATTCTCCACATCTCTCTCCAGTGGCATTAAGTGCACTTCCCAAGTACACAAGTTCTTGCTTCTGTTTCAGCTTCTTTCCTGAAAATTATATCAATAGCTTGTCTTTCACTTTCCCTGCTTCCATAACTTCAATTTTCTTTGTGTTTACTTTCAAACCATGGTCTGATACAGATGCCCACTCTGATATCATGTTTACCAATTTCTCTTTGCTGTCAGCCAAAAGGACCAGATCATCAGTATACATTCAGTTTTCTCTGTGTCTCCACAAGCATGGCTCTCCTACTAATGTACTTCATAACTAGGATGAAGTAGACTCAGTGCACTGCCTTGTCTCAAGTCTACCACCACCTCAAAACTCTCTGAAATTCCACGTATTGTTACTACCTTATCTCTTGGCCCTCAACAGAGGTCTTCTTTCAACTCCACTTCTTGAAGTCCCCCCATCCCATCTATCTCAAAACTAGAAACACCAGTTCTGGTGGAACCAAGTCATATGCTTTGTCAAGATCAATAAATGTTACATAGCAGTTATGGCCTCCATTTATCTTTCTTTCAAACTTCTCTCATTGCAAATATTGCATCTATAGTACTCCTTCCCTTCCTGCTTCCCTGTCCTATATTTTCCTCCATCTTGCCTCCAAAACTCTCTCAAAGACTTTGAGAGGCTGACATAACATGGTGGTGTCCTGATAAGTATTTGGATCATTTACATCACCTTTACCTTTCTAAAGAGGCACTGTTCCCCACTCATCTGGTATTCTAGCATGAGCCCAGCAAACACATAGTAAACTATGAAGCCACTTTACTCCAATATCTCCAGCTGCTTTAATCATATCAACGGTTATCTCATCTTCACCAGCTGCTTTACTGTCTTCATCTTATTCAGTGCTCGGTATAACCTTTACATCTTTCACCATTTTCATATGTTCTCTTTTTATCAAGATATAGTCCACCTGGACTTTAATTTTTTTATTGTAATATGTCAGCTTGTGAGAGTCTCTTTTATCAAATCATGTGTTCACCACTGAAAACCTATTAAAGAAACACTCCTCAACTCACTTCTCTCCTGCATTTATTTTATCAAAGCAATATTTACCCACCACTCCTTCTGCTGGACTCCCTTTACCAACATGACAGTTTAAATCACAACCAACCACTAGTAAGATGCTACTCTCAACCACAACTACCAACTCTGTCAGCTCATGTCTAATGTTCTCCTTGTCTTCCATAGGTCTATCTTATATTCTCATCACATGTATAACCCTACTGTCTATCATCAACCATACTGCTATCAATCAGTCTCCTCTTCTTTTTACCAGCATGACACCCTCAGCCATCTCTGGGCTCAAGACAATAGCTAGCCCATTCATTTTCTTTTTTCTTCCAGACCAAAATATTTTCATTCCATCTTTCAATATTTTACCTTTGCCTCCACATCACCTAGTTTCCTGCAGACATATATATATATGGATTTTCTTTTTAGCCATTGCCTCAGCTATCGTCTCCTGACCTGCCCGTAAGTGAACCTATGTTCCAGGTTGCAATTCCCAGATCCTTGCCAATTTGTCTCTGTTGCCCAGAGAACAGCACTATGGTTACCCTGAATGCAGTAGCATGTTTTAAATGACTCAAATGTGAAGAAAACATGATGCACAAATAACCTAGGAGATAAATAGTCTGCCGGCGCTGCCCCACTTTGCTGTCCCTGCAGCAGTGTTCATTCGGAGTTTACCTTCTCCTAGTTCACCTGCCATCTAAAGCTTCCGAGCCCGATCCACCTGAATTTGAGAGCCATTTCCTACTCTCGGGGCAAAAACTGCACGTAACAGGGCATAGTCTGCTTCTGCCTTCTTGTACTACACAAACCTGCTCAGACTCCACTGGTTGGCTCTCCGCACCATACTATTTATGTTCCCTCCATGAACACCTTTACAGTTTTGTGCAGCAATACTCTTTACAATGTCCTTTGTATCCTCCACCCTCTTCCCAGGGCTCAAGAGGAGAAGAGGTCTCCCTTGCTGGAGATGTTGCTGACTCTGGACTCAGCTAGCCCACATCCTTCCTCTGTCTTTCTTATCAGTCTTAAGCTGATGGACTGATTGGCTTTTTAGCTCATCCAGTCTGCTATCCTGAGAAGCTAATTACATTTCCTTCCCCAATCAGACCTCTCTGGGGGAGCCATGTAGTGCCAGAGTGATCAGAGTGCAGGCTCGCCTGTTAACTCCCTGCATTCTGTCACACGGCCCTACTTGAAATGCTCTGCTGCCCAGTTAGCCATTGGCACTCTTTAGAGTTGATAGATTATTCCGGAAAATGTTCAGTCCCTAGAGCTGTACTTGCCACTCATTGATTGTTACCACCCTCTACCACATTAGGATTTTCCCTTTGTGGGAGTGGCACCATAGTGGCATTACTCAAACTCCACCAGTAATTTTAGGGGGGGGGGGGGATTCATTATTTATATTAGAAAAATGAAAAAGAAACAAACAAAACCCTCATGGTTTTTAAGCCAGTCTCATGATTTTGGAGGGCCTGACTCATGATTTTTTCTCAATTTAGGTGATACTGGACTAGCAAGTAGGGGGGAGAACAGTGGTTTTCCTGCATTGTTGTGTTGGCATCTGGACCTTCTTGAGGCCCCTCGGTAGGGTAGAGGCTGTTTGTGGAAGTGAGGGTAGGAATGGGAAGGCACTTCAGGATACAGCAAGTTCCTCTTAGGTGTGGAAGGATTTCCCAGTGGAAGTCTGCTTGCAAGTTACCACCATCACACTAACAGTTACCTCTGCCACAGGACTCTGAACCCTTCTGTGGAGAGGGTTTTGGTGCAGCCACTGATAAAGGAGGGAAGCTGCATGACTACTGTGTGGTAGCAGTGCCAGGATGGAAGAGTGGAACCAATGGGCATTGTGAATGCCTTATCCCCGGGGCTATCCGGAGCTTCTTCTTCCCTCTTTCCTGGGTGACTTCCCTGCCATTTCCCTGGAGATGAATTGGGGAAGACAGGGCGTATCCAGCATGTACTCCAGCATGTATTTTGCAGGAAAAAGAGTGTAAGGTAGCACGGTTGGGCTTGCAGCTTGCAAAGCACTTTAGGCTCCTTTTGGTGAAATATGAGTTGGTTTGGTAATTACACTAAAAGTGTCCATCCATGGCATATTATTTTCTTGTTGGATTTAATTGCTGTCTGATGCTTAGCTGCGTGGTGCTTCAAATGTGTTTTCTTTCTTCCAGCATATGTTTTCCCACATGGGCAATACAACGTGCTACAGAAAATGTTAAGTAATTAATAAAACTGTACACTTTACCTCCCTTTCTAGGGAAAGAATGATGGACTTCTTGTCTGTTGCAGTGACAGTTACTCCCACTGTATTACTCACAACTTGTTTTGTCAGGGCTAGATCTGCAGTGTTGTGGCAAGGTTCTTAATAGTTACTTGAACTAGAACATCTTTTACATTCAGTGCTAATTTAACAGGAATTTTTGGTGTTTCATTACTCAAAACTGACAGCAAATGATTCTTAGATCAACTTTTCTGGTGCCTCTTTATAGTGTTAGAAATGCAGAAGGTGGTCTAGTGGCTAGGGAAATGGACTGGGACCCAGGAGATGTCCTGTATGCTCTTGGATAGGTCCTGTTTGTAACAGAAAAAGCCCTCCACTGATTGAGACTATCAGAATTATTCAGACTGGCTGCTGGGTAGTCATCAACTGGTAACAGTTCTCAGGGCCAGATTTTCAGTGTATGCATGCAACAAACTTTGATGCACTGTGTTCAGAATGCGCGTGCGCGCGCACACACACACACACACACACACACACCTGCATGCATGTTTGAAAACCTAGCTCCCAGTCTTTAATGAAATAGGATGCGTTCCTCTGCATAGAACCCCATTAAAGTCAGTGGGTCTCTCTAAACATGCATGACTTCACCGGTAGTGAAGTACAGAGGAACTTGCAGGGTTGAGTCTATAGCTGGGATTCAAAACAATGACTGACAGTTGAAATGCTCAGTATCCCATTACCTATATCATCTCCTATCCATTATCTCCCTTAGACAATATATTAATAATTAATAACAGTAAGCAGACACTGTATATTGTATTCTACAGTTGAAATAGCCTTCATTTCCACTGATAGGAGTAGAGGTAGTTTTTGCATCTAATTAGGAAAAATGTATTCAAAGAGCGTGTGTCATTTTCATTTATATGACACCTAAAAATGTGCCAAACATTTGAAAACGGCAATTTATGTGCAGCTACCATTTGTTATTAGTAATCTTATTTAGTGTCAAATAAAGTGTTTTAAGCAGAATTTCTGTGAAACTAATTATATCTTCAGAACAATTAGATTAATCTCATTTGCATAATCCCTGTGCTTATCTCAATACATATATGGCATCCCGGGCCCACTTGTTCTATATAAGGATGACAATTCAAATCCAGGAAGGTATTCAGCAATGAGGAAACAATTACTTTTCTTACTTCAGATGAAATACTGGAGCCACATAACTTCACTTTATTTATTACAGGAATATTTCATTTGCCTGTGCAACCTCCAGTCATCACTAATTCTGAGCAGGGAGAATGGGTCATCTTTATCCTGTATGATGGAGGATATTGTCTAATCCTGTAGCTTTCCTCCTATTAAAATAAACGGCTCTACTTACAAGAGGAAGGGCTTGAAGGCTCAGGCTCTAACACTGACCAGAATTGGATTGTGTCATGAAAAACATGAAAGTAATTTAACATGCCCATGCATGGGATGAACTTAATTCTTATTTCCTAATAATTAATATGTACTTCAAGAAAGACGTCTCCTGCCTCATTCTACCCACCTGTAAAATGAGTCTAATACCTAGTTACTGATCTGAAGGAGTATCCGGGTCCTTTGACACAAGAGGTATATAGTGTTAATTTAGTAAACGTTTATTTGTGGAGTGCTGTGGAAATGTCAATCATTTCTGTATCTGTAACCCCCTGTTTGCTTGAAGTGGTGCTCTGTCCCCCTCTAGTGATGGTTAGGCCCCCTAGAGATTGATGAGCCTGCTACAGCATTAGCTAACAGACATGTGTCTTCTTGAATTCATGCATTTAGCGCCAGCTGTCCCAGATTTCATCCCCGCTGCCAATGCTCCTGTGTGGGTTGGTGTTACATATATAAGTGATAAGTATGATTCTTAATACATAATTGACCGAGGTGCTTGTGAGATCAATGTGTACCTAGTGGTGTAATAGAGGTCTTGCAGTTCAGCAAAATTGTGATTGTGTAAAGCAGGACACATGGACCATCTACCCCAGCTTGATACACTCTCCTGTTGCCTAGACAAGCTCTGTGTGTGTTTACTTACATACACACATGCACATTGATATCAAGATCAGCCCATAATAGATACAGATTATAGACAGATAGTCTGGGTTTACATTCCTTACCGTGGAATAAGATGGTCATGACTTCAGCAATAACAAGTACATCCTTTCACTTAAACTTACTTTCTAAAGTGGAAAGGATTTTAAAGAACTAGTCCTAAGAGTTTTAGGAGTCTCCTAAATCCTAGGAGGTGTGAGTAATAATTTTCACTAAACTCAGCCAAGCAGAAGGATTCATTTGCAGATGCAACCTGATTGACTGGTAGTTCTTTAGTGCCCTGTATTGTTTACCTCTAAGAAGACACTCATGTGCTGTCCTTAGCCAGTCATTACACTGTCTGTCTCTCAGGAATATTGTGACGTTTAAATCATTAATGTTAGTAAAGCTCTTTGAACTCCTCAGATGGAAGGCTCTATAGAAAGAAAGGTACAATATCATTAGTAGTTTCACACTTGGTAGTTCATGCCTAAGGTAACTCCTTTGACTTCCATGAAGTTGCATCAGAACTGCGTTTAGCCCATTATTATTTTTGATAATGAGGATCTCATTGCTAAGGGTCAAATTGTGGCACTTACTTAGCCACTGGTCTGTGCTGGAGGTGGTGCTAAGCTGCAGCAGCCATGCATGGGGAGGCCTGAGAAAGACTGTGCATAAGCTGCCTGTTACACATGGAGATGGTGGTGGAATCTCTTCTCCACAGAATGAAGCAAGGTGGAGTCATGCCCCCACTTCATTCCACCTCTTTTGGGAATATAGCCCCCCCACGCAGAGTGCAGTGAGGGAGCAGTCTCTGTGCTTCCCTGAGCACAATATGCAGCTCCTTGGGACACTCCCATTGTACACCTACAGACGGGTGTGTTACAGGGTGGAATAGTCAGTGGCAAGGGAGAGGTTTCCAGTCAGCAGTGATGCTCATTTAGGAGTTGTCTGTAGACAGATCAGCACAGAGCTCCCCATATCTAATGATTTAGGCCCACGTTTTTCAAAGGCAGGTGCCAGAGTCAGGGATCTGGCTGCACAGAGTTTTGCATGAGCACAGTCCTGACAGCAATGCATGTGGCGGGTCTTTTAAACTTTTGCATGTACATTTTTTTAAAATGTGTGCTGTAAATATTCAAATCTGTGCAGCATCTTAACATTGGAGCTTTGGTGGTGGCTCTCTCCCTCTCCATCCCAAGGTTCTGGCACACAGGGCCTATCTGTCCTTTTGGATGTATAGAGCTGTATATCCAGAACTCACCTGTAACCTTCTGGGTAGGTCAGAGTCCAAAAGACTGAATATACAAGCACTGTGTTGTCACCAGATCAGCACAAAGGCTTGGTTAATTTGGGGAAACTCATGGGGAAACTAAAAGAATTTCCTTAACTTGCTGTTTTCCGATTCCAACAACTAGGAAGTCAAGTGATTTGAAGATGGTTTTTAAAATGTAGCTTTTACAAAAGCAAATTACCATGGCACTAGTGAAGTAGGCGGGAGACTCTGTAATATAGTACCTAAATATGCATAATTTAGCTATTCTCCAGCTGAACATTTGTTTAAACATCTGAGTAGTTTTGAGGAGAAAACACATTTTTCTTTAAGCAGGTTTATTCTCCCTACTAATACTGAGGAAATTTTACTCCCCTAACGGAGCTATTGTTCTATGTTATAGGTGGCACAGGTATCAATGCCTATAATTAAAGTTGCCCAAACACTTTCCATTATAAGACCCTGTTTTCAGTAGCTTATAACTTTGCCACATTTCATTGATTTGGGCTGAAATTGTCCATGCTGGGTATCTGCCTCAGCCTAAGGGCTTTTGAAAAGTTTCAGACAAAACAGTTTAGCCATTTCTCAGAACAATTTAGGGGGTGGGGAAATCTGTTGTTTTGCCCATGTTAAAAACCTGCTTACAACCACTTTCTTGAGAAGCCCTGACACCTCCATGCTTTGGAGCAGTCATTTGAAATTTGTCAAGGGCATGGACAAATCGGTACTCTCAGTGATGGGGATGTGCCTTTTGCCATCCCTGTGAAAATTCACAGGCGAAGTTATAAACCTCTGAAAAATCTCCAGTTGCACTTGTTCGGGGGATACTTCTCAGTTTAGCCTCTAAATTCTTTGAAGATTCCACCTGTCACCTCACAACTTCTACATGTCACCGCACGGTGCAGGCACCATCTCACAGAGTGACTGAGCACGCTCCACTGGGTGGGATGCCGGGGCTGAGCAGGACTTTCCCTGTAGTTGCTGCTCCCAGGGGCCACTGTGGCACAAGGCACAAAAACTGAGAGGAAGGGAGACTCTGTCCCCTGTGCTCTCAGTGCTTCCCTTGCTGGTGTCCAGGCAGCATGGAGGTAGAAGCAGCTGGCGTGGAATGCAGAGGTGAGGAACTGGGCCTGAGGGGCTTGGCAAGGTTGGGAGACTGGGATATGGTGTGAAGGAGAAACCGGGAAGAGAAGCTGAGGAAGGATGGTGGTGGAGGACTGGGATGTGAAGCTGTGTGGTGGGGAGTGGAGACGAGGAGCCAAAGGAGGGCTGTGGGAAGGATAGACTGGGACTGTGAAGAGCTGTGTGCGAGGGACTGGGATGAGGAGCTGAGGGTGGCAGTGGGTAGGGGGATACTGGGACTGGAACAAGAGAGGAAGGATTGTCCAGTGTTTAGAGCTCTAGTCTGGGACTTGGGAGACTTGGGTTTAATCCTCTGTGCTGCCTGAGGCCTCCTATGTGGCCTTGGGCTAATCACAGAGGGTATGTCTGCACTTCCAGCTGGAGGTAGGATTCCCAGCTGGTGGAGACATACCCGTGCTAGCACTGATTGCCTTAGTGCGCTACAAATACAGCGTAGCTGCTGCAGCGTGAGTGGTAGGAATTGCTAGCTGCCCGAAGTACGATCCCATCCAAGATGCTAGCCACATCCTCAGCACAACTAGCCCCTCCTGCCATTTGCGCCACTGCAGCTACTCTCTGTTTTTAGCATGCTAGCTGGATCAGAGCTAGCGTGGGTGTGTCTGTCGAGTTGAGAATTATACCCACAGCTTGATGTGTAGACATACCCTTAGTCTCTCTCCGTGCCTCAGTTCCGCATCAGTAAAACAGGGGTAATACCGACTTCACAGGGGTGTTGATGGGAGAAATGCATTAAAGATTGTGTGGCATCGTAAGCTGCTATGGTGATGCGAGGTGCTGTGAGTATGAAAAATAGATAGACAGGTAACAAAGACAGGCTGGAGAGCCAGACACAGTGGGGTCAGGCTTGGGACAGACTGGAGCAGAACAGTCTAAGAATCCTAGAGCACACTCCCCACAGATCCTGGACCAGAAGCTGGGATTCCCGAGTCTCCACATTCCTCTGTAATTAGCAAATATCTCTGAAACCCACTGGCAAGATGTGTGTCTCCTCTCCCTCTAGCATAGAGGATGACAGCTTCGATTGCTGTCACTTCCCTTAGCTCAAGTGCAGTGGTCTGAGCTGGGTGTCTGTAGATCCAAAATCTACTGATGAACCATACGGAAACAGTATAGTTCCACATAATGGTATTCCTCTTTTTCAGTTTGCTTTTTTTAAAAAATCTAGGAAGTTACACACACATACTCCAGTACAAGAATGTCATGATAGCAAAGCTGAGTACTCACAGTTAGGAAATGCCAGAATTAAGGTTACCTATCTAACCTTAATTCCACTGCCTTGTCTGTATGCCTTATGATAACCTTTAGTTTCATGATCACATGTTGCTTGTTCCACAGGACCCCATTGCGCTCTCATTCAGTGTACAGTTCAAAGACAGTGCTCGGGGAATGAATTGGGTTGTGTAGTGAATGAGACTGTTGTCAGTAGGATCCTTGCTTCAGGTGTTGCAGAAGTCGGAAGGTATGCAGTGAATGAGGCAGGGAATTGCAGAAAGGGAGGGATGATCTCATGGTTAAGGCAGTTGAATGCTTTCCTGAAGAAGTAGATTCTATCTCTGCCTCTGCTACAGAGTTCCTTTGTGATGTTGGGCAAGACTTTTAAACCAAAGTTTTCACTAACTGTTCTCTGGCCATTAACAGAGTTCCTTGTTTTCTGGGTGTCCACGTAGATCTGGTTTGTGCTCAGCACTTCTGCAAATAACTGCAGCTGACATCAGTAGGAGGTATGCTCTGAACATAGCAAGTTCTATAAAATGCTAAGTTTTGTGAAAAATCAGGCTGTAGGCATCTTAAATTGCATACCCCTAATTTGACATTAATGTCTCTGTGCCTGCGTTCCCTATCGTTACAATGGGGATAATAATACCAAATTACCTTACAAAGGTGTTGTGAAGATAAACTTCTGAATGTTTGTGAAGCACCGAGATGCTAAGGTGATGAGCACCGCTCAAAAGTCTGTGAGGAAATGAATGATTCTGTGTTCAGAACAGGGTTTGAATGGTGTGCAGTAAATATGGCAGAGGGGCACAAAGAGAATAAAACTAACTATTGAATAGTAACTCATTCTGTGAGCTTCATCCACCCTGTGGACTGAATGAGGCCAGGGCCCTGTGGAAGAAAATACTATGTAATCATGTAATTAAAGACATAATCTTGTATCTTAATGCATATGCCCATGTGTTGAATGGGCAACCTTAACTCTGGCATTTTCTAACTTTAGAGGGCTTGACTTTGCAATCTTAAAGTTTTTTTTAATATCTTTGGTTGTATGTAATTTATATATATATTGAAATATCTTAAAATGTGTAACATTTTTAGGGACCATATGCATTAGCACTCATCTGTAGCAAACGTTGGATATTCAGATTATTCATATGGTGCTTTTGAGAATCCGCTGGTAATGGGTAATTTGCTGGAGATTTGTGATTTGGGGCGAAGGACGGACTGGCCATGTATTTGAGCAGATGGTGGTCATTACTTTTGCCAGTATGTGACTCTGTTTAATTATAATGGAACTGTTGAGATGGATCATTTTGCAGGGCTCTTTATTTTACATATACCTTCATAGAAAAAGGAATTAAGTATTAAAGAATGCATGGAAAATAAAATGTCAGAGTTGCAATAAATTCATTTTAATCACATCCATATTTAAAAAACAATTTCCAATGTTTAGAAAATCAGTCTCACATTTATTTTCATGTAGATACTTGGCTCAAGAGTAAGAGAACTTATTCTTCCTAATTTTAAAATAGCCAGGAATTGTGGTTCAGCACAATGAAAATTGCCTTTAACTGCAAATCCATCAGGCAGTACAGAGAACAGTGTACTTTGCACAACTATAACAATAAAGGTGGCTGTGCACACCTTAGAATACAAATACAACTTGCTGTTTTAAACCGCATTATATAGAATTAGCTTTAAGGCAATAGGATTTCATCTTGGATCCCATGCTTTTTAATATGTATATGCTCCCTTTTGATCATATTTTCAATTTTTATGGATTATTTATTATCATTTTGCTGATGACACTCAAATCTACTCTCTTCCTAAAAATCATAGAATCATAGAGTTGGAAGGGACCTCAGGAGGTCATCTAGTCCAACCCCCTGCTCAAAGCAGGACTAACCTCAGCTAAATAATCCCAACAAGGGTTTTGTCAAGCCACATCTTAAAAACCTCTAAAGATGGAGATTCCACCACCTCTCTAGGTAACCCATTCCAGTGCTTCACCACCCTCCTAGTGAAAAAGTTTTTCCTAATGTCCAACCTAGATCTCCCCCACTGCAATTTGAGACCGTTGCTCCTTGTTCTGTCATCTGCCACCACTGAGAACAGCCTAGCTCCATCCTGCCTGGAACCCCCTTTCAGGTAGTTAAAGGCTGCTATCAAATCTCCTCTCATTCTTCTCTTCTGCAAACTAAACAAGCCCAGTTCCCTCAGCCTCGCCTCATAAGTCCTGTGCTCCAGCCCCCTAATCATTTTTGTTGCCCTCCGCTGGACTCTCTCCAACTTGTCCACATCCTTTTTGTAGTGGGGGGCCCAAAACTGGACACAATACTCCAAATGCCGGCCTCACCAATGCCGAATAGAGGGGAATAATCACTTCCCGCGATCTGCTGGCAATGCTCCTACTAATGCAGCCCAATATGCTATTAGCCTTCTTGGCAACCAGGGCACACTGCTGACTCATATCCAGCTTCTTATCCACTGTTACCCCCAGGTCCTTTTCTGCAGAACTGCTGCCTAACTCATCGGTCCCCAGTCTGTAGCTGTGTATGGGATTCTTCCGTCCAAAGTGCAAGACTCTGCACTTGTCCTTGTTGAACCTCATTAGATTTCTTTTGGCCCAATCCTCCAGTTTGTTTAGATCCTTCTGTATCCTATCCCTACCTTCCAGGGTATCTACCACTCCCCCTACCTTAGTATCATCTGCAAACTTGCTGAGGGTGCAATCTACCCCATCCTCTAGATCATTAATGAAGATGTTGAACAAAACCGGCCCCAGTACCGACCTCTGGGGCACTCCGCTTGTGACTGGCTGCCAGCTAGACATGGAGCCATTGATCACTACTCGTTGAGCCCTATGCTCTAGCCAGTTCTTTATCCATTTTATAGTCCATTCATCCAACCCATACTTCTTTAACTTGCTGATAAGAATACTGTGAGAGACCGTACCAAAAGCTTTGCTAAAGTCAAGGTATATAACATCCACCGCTTTCCCCACATCCACAGAGCCAGTCACCTCTTCATAAAAAGCAATCGGGTTGGTCAGGCATGACTTACCCTTGGTGAATCCATGTTGACTGTTCCTGATCACCTTCCTCTCTTCCAAGTGCCTTAAAATGGATTCCTTGAGGACCTGCTTCATGATTTTTCCAGGGATTGAGGTGAGGCTGACCGGTCTGTAGTTCCCTGGATCCTCTTTCCTCCCTTTCTTGAAGATGGGCACTATATTGGCTTTTTTCCAGTCATCAGGGACCTCCCCCAATTGCCACGAGCTTTCAAAGATAATAGCCAATGGCTCTGAAATCACATCAGCCAACTCCCTCAGCACCCTCGGGCACATTGCATCTGGCCCCATGGACCTGTGTATTTCCAGTCTTTTTAAATAGTCTTGGACCTGTTCCTTCAGCGCTGCGGGATGTTCACCTCCTTCCCATTCTGTGCCGCCCGGTGCAGTAGTCTGGGAGCTGACCTTGTCTGTAAAGACAGAGGCAAAAAAGACATTGAGTATCTCAGCTTTCTCCACATCCTCTGTCACTAGGTTGCCTCCCCCATTCTGTAAGGGGCCCACACTTTCCCTAATCTTCCTCTTGTTGATAACATACCTGTAGAAACCCTTCTTGTTCCCCTTCACGTCCCTTGCTAGCTGCAACTCCAATTGTGCTTTGGCCTTCCTGATTTCATTCCTGCATGTTCGAGCTGCGAATGCATCTTTGGAGACAGGGAATGTGGTATCTTTGGCTATACATCTGTTGTTATGGAATAATTTTTAACAGTTAAATACAGTACTGACTAAATTGCTTCTGCTCCATAGCTGCATGGTATATAGAGGAGAAAAACATTGCGGAAACAGTTGCAGTGGGGTAATGTGCAGGGAAAGGTGGGATATGGATAACGTTTCCTTTGCACACTCCAACTATTTCAGGTACCTTTTTACAACTTCACCAACATCCTCTGACCAACAACCCATGTGGAAATGTTCCAAGTGGAAACTTTACCGTACTCAAAAGCTAGGACATCAGATGAATGCAGTTTAGAGTAACTATGATAATGGCTACAAGCTTTGAGATCCATATTGGAGGAGTCTCAAAGTTCCAGCCATGGGCCTAGCAGTTAGTGGCATTATGGTAACTAGCCTGACTGTACTTCCATGACTTGGGAAGGTGTGCATGGATAGGATCATGGCTGGCATTCAATGCCAGCCTTGTGCATCCAAGAAATAGTCACTCTGGCTTTTCACAAACTACTCTGCCTAGCTCTACACTGCAACGTGGACCTGATGGTGTGAATTCAGCTGAACTACAGCTCATGTAGAGCCATTGTCTTCGCTGTGCTTTTATGCGGGAAGAGTTTGATTTGGCAGCATGGCAGTCTAAGGGAGTTTTGTCGCTGATTTCAGGGTTGGGCGTCAGGGCCCTAGCACCACTTTGGGCACAGTAAAAATAACAGTGCACCTTTATGATTCCTTGGTATGTCCGTCACGTTGCTCCTTTATAATGGTCATATTGTGACTGTCTCCTCAGCCAGGAATTTGCTTTTAATTTAGATGCCAGGCTAATTATGATTGAAGCTATTGAAAGTGTCACTAAATGTTTCTCTTCACAATAAAGTAGCTAGAATGAAGTTCTTTTCCCACTAATAATTGTCTGAATATCTCAGTTAATGCTCTTGTTGCCTTGTAGCTCATTTTGTTACCTCTGTTTGCTGGACTAGCTGCTAAATCAATGGGAAGACTTAAGCTTATCCAGGTCTTAGAAGCTAGGATTTTGACCAGGGCTCGACTAACCCAATCTATCATCTTCAATCTATCATCAATCTATCATCTTATCCTGAAGAGTATGGGCAGGTTTTGGCTATCATTACATGTTTTTGTTACGAGCTTGGTTGTATCCCTCAAGACATTTCTGGAGCTTAGTCATTCTGATCTTATGGGTATATTAACCCATATTTTCCACCCCATTTTTGTATACTTATTAGAGATTATTTAATGTGATCGCCTTTTGAGGTTATGAGGCTACTTCTAACTGCATTGTACCCTGGAGCTTGGCAAGTGTGAAACTCTTATTATAGCTACAGCAGATCTCGAGTGAAGGATTTCAGCTTGGTGTACATTGAAAATTCTTCCCTTGTTTAGAGTTAGGGCCATTTAGCTGCGGGAAGTGGAGCAGACCAGTCTTGAAGTGGATTCTTGAAGCCATTCTGCCACCACAGAAGATAATAGCTAAGGCAGAATGGGAGAGGCACAGTGCCAGCTCATAGCACTCAAGGAGTCCTCAAGGGGAATCATATTCTTTTCCTGAAGACATGCACTGGAGGCCTGAGGGAGAGCCTTCTTGCACCCTCTACCCATTTTGATCACAATCACATCTCAGGGCAGGACCTTACCCTTAATATTTATGTATTTGATGGTATTTTAAATTTATTTGAATATGAAATTCTGAGACTTCTTTTGCTAATAGTGCTAAACAATTTTTATTGCAATGCATGTTGGTAAAGGAGGCTTCTGAACAATGTACATGCATAATTTTGCTGGTGTGATGTAGCGAGGGGGCGTGGTTTCCCTCAGAGACAGACAGGGAGGAATCCACACCTTTCCCCTGGTGGGTGGAGTCAGGACATTCGCACCCCTCATGCCAGAAGCAGAGCGGTGGGACTGGAAGAGCAAGGATAAAAAGCGGGCCCTTTAGCCCAGCTGGGCTGGAGCTGCTGAAAGAGAAGGACATCTCTTCCCCTTGAGTCCAAGCTGCCTGGGATGCTGAGGAGCTGCTGGAGCTGCCTGTTGCTTGGGACGCAAGGAACTGCTGGGGTTGCTGCTGGCTGTTTACTTTGGGGAGACTGGTGACCCTGAACCCCAGGTACCCCATGGAGGGAAGAATGGGAAGTAGCCCAGGGACACCAGACTCTGGTCTCGTTTTATTGTGGCCTGATACTAGGTGTTTCCACTAGGACCTCACTGACCTAGTGGCAGAACCCTACACCATTGTTAGAACCCTGGGCTAGGACCCAGTGGAGTAGGGCAGGCCCAGGTTCCCCTGTGCCCTGCTGCTAACTCCACCCCTGCAGTGGCGGTCACCCCCACTTTAGGCCAGGAGGCCTGATTGCTGGCTCTGTCCTACCACAAGGCCAGAGCCTCTTAGACTGCTTGCTGCCTCGCCCTGACTGAGAGCCAGGGCTCCCGAGCCTATTTGGTGCTCTGCCCTACCTGAGGGCCTGAGCCCCTAGACTGTCTATGGCTCTGCCCTGCCCAAGGCTCCTAGACTGCTTACTGTTTGAGGGCCAGAGCCCCGAGACAGATAATCCCCCATTTTCTAGCCTGTCTCTTTAGGTGGAACAGCAAGGGAGCATGGCTTCCTTCCCAGACAGACAGGGCAGGGTGGCCCTGACATCCTACATGTGTTAAATCAGCTGTTACTGTGGTATGTTTATTTTCGTTTGCGTAGATTGCAGGTGTGATGTACTGCATTCTGTTGAGCCTTATCAGATCCTACAACTCTTTTTCATTATGTTAAAATGACAAAAATTAGTTAGGCCCTACAGGAGGCAGTTTTACTCTTTGAAGTCTTGTCTACTACTGACCTTCATTTAAGCATCTTGTACCTATATAAATATTTAAAGTGAGCCATGAATCAAGATTAATGCATCAGTGGCTACCAAATCATTAAGATGCAATAAAGTTGACACGAGGGGTTTTATTAAACAGGGTGTGTCAGTCATTAAGGATAAAGGGAAAGCATTGTGTGTGAGAGCAGCACCCCACATTCCCCTAGGCATCCAGTCCTGTGTAGCTCGTAAATCTTGGTGCCGTAGGTAATAACTATAGGGCTCTTTATCTAACTTCGTTGAAATCACTACTGTGACTGAATTCTGATTAGCTGATTTACTCCATCTCTTCCCAGAATAATGATGATGATGATGACAATTTACCTTATTTCCCCTCATCCTCAAAACCATTATCTGAATAGTGCTGAGAGGATGGAGGATTTGTCAGAGAATCAGAAACAAAACATTGAAAAGAACAAAGTGCTAGAGTGCAATACAAAACTCACAGATTATAGCAGGTATTAAAAGTCTAATCCTTTCTTTGTTTTTTTAGCAGGGATTGAAACAATAATGGACAATAAATCATTATTAATCCATTCTCATGATAGACAATTCAAAAAATAAAAGGAGAAACCCAGATTCCTAATTTTGTTTACACTTTGAATTTCCTTAGCTCTTGAATGTAATTCGTTTACTTTATTCATTTTGTCAAGCATTCTTTTGAATAATAACTGCAAATTCACTTTGGTTGCATTTTCTTTGCTTTTCATGAACAGTTTTTATGAGTGAATTTTTGTTTGCAAGGACAAATACCAGTGTGAATATGTACTCAAGTGAATGATGTGCATTTTGCATGTGTATTCACACTGGAAATGTTTGGCACTCATCTTGAAAGCCCTTTCTGATTTTTTGGAGTTACCTAGTCAGGGAGCAGAATGACAGGACTCTAGGTGACTGGTCCTTAGTCTGGAATATGAGTTCCTTATCTTCCTTTCCAAACTTTCTCCAGTTTTCTCCTTTCTCTGTTACTGTTGACAATGTTGCCGTCCTAGTGCTGCCAGTGCTTTGCATTTTACTGCTGGTCTCGCAGTATTTGGTGTCTTTCTGAAAGTCCTAGCTCCTGGAATCCTGTGACTATATAAGAATATTAGCTTTCATTTTTAAAATGTAAGTTTCTAGCTTCATGGATGCAGAGAAAAGTTTGAAAACGTGAGCCAAGTGCACCCTTTGGGATCAAGACCCAGAAGGCAAATAAAAAGAACTCAACGTTTATTATTTGTTAAAAATCTTGAGATTTGTAAGTCAGTCTGCTGATTTTTTTTTTTTTTTTTTTTGGAGGTCTGACTCATGATTTTTGAACACTTGGGGTAGCAATGTTACCATCCTGCCTGCCATTGTGGTCAGTGCTTTGGGGATTTTCTTTCTCTCCTTCCTCTCCCCTGCTTCACACTCTCAGGCCATATCCAAATCCTGGTGCTACTTTCTCTTCAGCTGCTCCCAGCTCTGTACTTTTTCATTCCATGCCCACAGCCAAATCTCATATTCAGGTTGTTGCTATAACCTGCCTCAAAAGTGTGATGTACCTTCTTATCCCACACATTTAAAAATGCAATATCAGTCAGTTGAATGTAAATTCACTAATCCAGTAACTCCATATAACTTTCAAGGGCAGGGCCCTGAAGTCCTCACTACTTCAGCTGCCTTACTCAAGGGCTGAATTCTGCATTCAATGTACATGCATGATTCCTATTGACTTCCTGAGGACACAATGCAGTGGATAATTAGCACTTCTCAGCCTCAGGCCTCAACGAAAGCCAGAAGTTCAGGATTTGGCCATTGGCGAGGAAAGAGAACAGCCTGTTCCTGGACATTTTGTTCATCTCCTTGCCGCTAATATCTTTTGTCCACAGCGCGAAGTCCTCACATCCTCTGCCTTCTTCCTGAAATATCATGTTCCCCTGAGATCAGTTTTCTTTCCACTAAGGTACAGATGCATCTTTACAAATATATCAGCAAGAAGGAGAATGCCAGTATTTTGAATGGTCAGATTTCCTGGAGCATCCTGGACTCCACTCTTCTTTTTTGAGTGGTTACAGGCACTACCATGATTTAGGATACTGATAAAGGCCGTGCTTAATTTGTGCTAGGGCTTGCCTAAACTGAGTCCCGGCACCTCTAGGCTTGGGAATTCATTGTCCTGGCATCTCTGGGCTTGCCACGTCAGTTTTGAAAGTAAAAAAAAATTCTTGAGCCCCAGCATCTCTTTCATTACAAATTAAGCCCTGGATAAAGAGCTCTATCCTGCTCTTATTGACATCAGTAGCAGAACTTGCATTGACTTCAATAGGATTAGGCTAAAAGAGAGGCAAATTCCAGCAAGTTATTGTTATTAAATATCATGAGCTTTACGTTGATTTGTGTTATAGTCATGGTTTGGTAGTGTAAAATTTTGCTACCTTTTATAATACATTTTCCAGAGCTGAAGTTAGCATTTTTCCATAGCTTATTTTTCATAAGCAATAACTAATGTGTGATTTAAAAGATCAATTTATATTTATCCTAGATTTATGTCTTATTTCATGGTGATTTATTTTTGTTTGGAGTGTGGTTTTACTATAAGTGACATTCTGGTAGCATATTGCAGTCTCTGGAGTCCTTGAACTATTTCCAAGCAGTAAACCTGCTGGGGTTTAAGCCAGTTTGGAAATCTGTCTGTTGAGTTGATGGATTATAGCCCATGTAGTGAGCACTCAGCCTCCACAAGGTTCATGGCATCTTCACCTTTAAGTATCTAATTTATGTAGAAATACCAATAAATTATTTAGAACGACATTCTTGTTGATATCAGCAGTTCTGGAGCAAGTAAAAGAGAATGGTATGACTTTGAAAGTCATTGGAAATGTTGGCAGATCTTCAGCAATTCTTCAGAGGTTCATACTATTAAATATTTGGGAATTGGAAAGCATATTTTTCCCCCAGGATTTTCTGGGCATTTGTTTAGAACTCTGTTATCATGTTGTTTTTGAAGTTATATCAGCATTGCAACAATAGGAATAAATTAGAAAAAACAAAATGAAAAATGATTATTTAACCTTTGTAAAATATAAAAGCTCTTTCTTTGCCCTGGTTTATTAAGTATTCAGACCTGACTTTGCTTAGTGATTAGCCAGGGAGTCAGTTTACTTCACAGCTGAAAAATATGTTTGGCCACCAGAAATCCTAGATGAATTCTGACCAAAATTTTCTAACTTAAGTACTTATAATGAGGCTCCCAAATCCATATTTAGACATCTAAAATAAACGGCCTGACTTTTCACAAGAGCTGCGCAGTCACACTCTTTGTTGAAGTCAACAAAATTTGAAAGCATTGGCCCTGTGGATAGAACTGAGTGAAATTTGAGGATCAGAATACTTAACCACCTATTGTAAAAGTCTTGGATAAAAAGTGCAAACTATTATTATAATTTAATCATCATAATACCATTCAAAGTTGGCCTTAAATTCTATATCTATGTATACATGATATACCAATCGGTGCTGTAAAATATATTTTAAAGGAATGTGACACAGTGCATTGATTTTCTTGCATGCTGAAATTCATTGAAACAATAATTCAGTTCTATTTTTAACTCAGATCCATTTATATAAAACATTTATGATTACTTTTTGTCAAGCCTAATTGAATTTTCTAAACAAGATTAAATCTTTAAACTTTGAAGTGTAACATGGTAACGATTATGACAGGCTAGATTAATGTAATTTGCCCTAATTCTTGACAACAGAATAGCAAACTGTTCTCTAATGGTATCATTGTGCATACATCACCATTCTGTGGTCATGTGGCTACTGGCTCATGGCTTTGGGAATACTCTAATGATCTGGAAATGTCTATACCTTTTCACTCAAGGCAGCAACTGCAAACCACAAGGGTATGATTTGTGTATATGTGCACCACAGAACAGCTGTCAACTAGCAACTTTCAGTCCCTATTAACGTGGGCAGAATTTGAACCAGCTACTTGCAGTTTTAACCCTTTGTACCCTGTTACCACTCCCATGAGTCATCATGTTCCCCGTTGCTATTTTTAAAGTTCTTGTTTTATTCATTTATGCGTTTGTTAGGCTATTGTTTGATTGGAAGGAGATGTCTATTAGCTGCAAGCAATACTCTGTCTGTCACCAGTCAGCACATACAGTATACATAGCTGTTTCTTCTCATCCTTTTGGAGTAGGCCGTAAGACTGTAATTTGAGTGTGTGATCTGCTCTAGGATACTGTCTTGAAACATCAGTCACTGGATGAAGATAAAAGATTTTCTAGCGCTGCCTAATTCCCATAAATTGGACTGATCAACATGAACTCTCTGATCTTAACCTTCAGGATCTGATGAGAGATGGGGAGAATCCCTCAAAGCACTTAATTATAGAGGAGTTTGGAAAATATGCTTAAACTGCTTTAAAGTATTTCACAACTTCTTGCTGTTCTCAGCCTTGGAGATACGTTGGTGATGCAGGGGAGTTTCAGGTTGTCAGCATCAAACTCCTGAGTTGCTGGACTCAAGACAACAAAGTTCCTTCAGTGAGGATTAGTAATTAAGTTCTTTTTTGTTCTGCATTTGTAAAGGAGGGAGATTACTAGTGGAGTTCCTCAGGGATCGATCTTGGGACCAATCTTATTTAACCTTTTTATTACTGACCTTGGCACAAATAGTGGGAATGTGCTAATAAAGTTTGAGGATGACACAAAGTTGGGAGGTATTGCCAATACAGAGAAGGATCGGGATATCATGCAGGAAGATCTGGATGACCTTGTAAACTGGAATAATAGAAATAGGATGAAATTTAATAGTGGAAAGTGCAAAGTCTTGCATTTAGGGACTAATAACAAGAATTTCTGCTATAAGCTGGAGACGCATCAGTTGGAATTCAAACTGGAAGAGGTGCAGAGAAGGGCTACTAGGATGATCCAAGGAATGGAAAACCTGCCTTATGAGAGGAGACTCAAAGAGCTTGGCTTGTTTAGCCTAACCAAAAGAAGGCTGAAGGGAGATATAATTGCTTTATAAATACATCAGAGGGATAAATATCAGGGAAGGAGAGGAATTATTTAAGTTCAGCGCTAGTGTGGACACAAGAACTAATACATATAAACTGGCCATCAGGAAGTTTAGACTTGAAATTAGACACAGGTTTCTAACCATCAGAGGAGTGAAGTTCTGGAATAGCCTTCTAAGGGGAGCAGCGGGAGCAAAAAACCTAGCTGGTTTCAAAACTGAGCTTGATAAATTTATGGAGGGGATGGTATGATTGGACAGCCTAATTTGGCAATAGACTGATCTTTGACTACTGGTGGTAGATATGCCAATGGCCTGTGAAGGGATGTTAGTTGAGGTGGGTTCTGAGTTACTACAGAGAATTCTTTCTTGGGTGTCTTTCTGTTGAGTCTTACCCACATTCTCAGGGTTTAATTGATCACCATATTTGGCGTCGGGAAGAAATTCTCCCCCAGGGCAGACTGGCATAGACCCTGGCTGTTTTCACCTTCCTCTGTAGCATGGGGCATGGCTCACTTGCTGGTGGATTCTCTGTACCTTTAAGTCTTTAAACTATGATTTGAGGACTTTAATAATTCAGTCATAGGTTAGAGGTTTATTACAGGCATGGGTGGGTGAGGTTCCATGGGCTGCATCGTGCTGGAGATCAGACTTGATGATCATAATGGTCCTTTCTGACCTGAGAGTCTGTGAGGAACTAGCACAATGGGGTCCTGATCCATGACTCAGGCTCCTTAGTGCTATTGCATTACAAAGAATAATAACTAATAATTATAATAATCGAGGCCTAGGTTTTCACAATAACTCAACTTCCCCTTCGGCACTGAAATAAAAGGCCAGATTTTCAGAAGCGACGAGCACATCAGATGCTGACTTCATTTGAAAATATGGCCAATAAGCATCACAATGGGAGATGCTGGATTTCGAGTACAGTACTTCTGAAAATCTGGCCCTTCGTTAGGTGCCTGAATGGGAATGGAGCAATTCTGAAAATCGGACTGCGGTTGTGGGTGCTGAGCACTTAAAAATCTGGTCTCTGAGGGCATCTTCAGTGGTCCGGCCAGCACTAGTACCATCTGTTTTGATGGTCTCTGATATGTCAGGCTCTGATTGCTGCCCCAGTCTAGACCTTTGACCTATGGTGAAGTGGAGGCGATCTAAATGTCTCAGTGATACATTAGTGTGGTTCACTAACAACACCACAGCATTTCTTCTGCTAGTGTCAAATCCAGCCAGCTCTCCTGCTACCTGACCTGTTAACAGGAGGGTTATGGGGACTTCTGATAATGAAAGGACTGGAAGAGGGGCAGGAACCCATAGATGGCTGATTAATCTAAGGGAGAAGAGTGGCTGGGATTGGTGAAAATGGCTGATGTTCATACACTAGTTCTATTTTTGCGTAGCCATATTGATTTTAGCAGTGAGATTTTTCTTGATGGAGGGAGAGTCTCTTTGAGTTTGTTTCTGTGCATTCTTTTACAATTATTTGGTCTATATTAGGATCTTCCTTTGAGAGACATCTGCATCCTGTCCTGTAGAAATATCTCTCTAATTCTGTGATAAATAAAGATGTGTCTGAAGATCGCAGGAACTGTTTTCCTGATGGCCATTTTGATCAATAAATATCCACCTGTTGTTCAACAGGAGCTGAAATGTTTATGGTTGGCAAGAATGTTTAGAGCTTTAAACCAAAAACTGGCAGTTGTAGCTTATGGTACATTAATATATGGTCCAAACAAGTCTTGGCTCTTAGACAATGGAATATTTCTAGAGATGTTTAAATCTCTCTGAGCTCTCCTAGTCCAGGTAGTGAGAACTACACGGGATATTATCATCCCAGAATGAGAACATGGTAAAGTAAAGGGGAAGATATGTAATTTACCTTTTGGTTTATGAAGATGCAGTACAGCAGGAAATAAGTAATGAAAAAGGCGGTTAGTATGAGGACGGAAGCACAAGATTTATATTTCTGTTTTAATTTTTAATCACTAGCAAATCCAGTAGGGGAGAGGAAATATCATATCATCAATTGATATAAAATGATATTTTTCCAAAAATGCTAATGTCTGTACTATGAAGTAGCACCTGTTACTGCATAGAAAGTTATTAGACTGTATGTGCATGATGTAATTCCTGTAGAAGAAATTAGATGAATAACCCATAATAAATCATATGCCACAAGGGTATGCAGTTAATATCAAGATTAATTATGTGCTGATTTGTGAGTCATTATAGCATAGATTATAATGTTGAGGTTTAATTTTTCTGTAAAAATTGATGAATTCTGATATCGCTGTTTAACTATTTATAAACACCCTGGAGATGCAGGCTAAAGCAAGACATGAAAACATATGACTAATTCTTTGGTTTGCCGGGCACAGTGGAATGGTTGAATCTACAATATCAATCATAATAAAAGCTTTTAATTAGAGTTTTTGGTTTCTGACTCTACCTTGTTATCACCTCTTTGTTGTTGTATTTTGAATTTTACATTTTTTTCAGAAAGATGCTAGTAAATTGCAGTTACTCTTTTAATCTACTAGATAATTTTCTGTTGAATTGTACCATGGTGTTACCATTTATATCTGATTTATTCAGCTGATGAAAATCAGGAAGAACAATATAAATTCTGGCATCTTGATAAGGTTTTATGACTTGTTAATACGCAGTTTATGTCAAATGTAATTTGTATTCTTAAATAAGTGTCATGTTAAAACTACATAGTCTTTTAAGGTGTGGTTAAAGACTCAGGCCCTAACTTAGCAAAGCATCCCTATTCAGGAAAGTACTTAAACAGAGCTATAAATCCCATTGAAGTCCATGGGATTTGAGAACAAGCTTAAGTGCTGTCTGTGTACAGATGAATTTAAGGATGTGCTTAATGCTTTCCTGACTCACTGACATCTCTGGACTCTAGGGGAGTCTAGGACAAAAGGAAGCTATTACTTTCCCCCAACACTATATCACATCATTGTTCACCCCTATTTTATTAGAAAGGGAAGAGCATCCTATCAAAGAGATAGGGGGAAGAATAACCATAGTACAGTAGCATTCCTTATTGATTAATTCCTATATTGACAGTACTGGTTTCTAATCTATACTGAAAGGAATTTAATGGAGTATTAACTCTCATTATAAACTCTCCATAATATGCAGTTGTTAAATAGAGATAGAGAAATCAGTCATACCATAAGGCACAGTGCAGTTACAGTTAAACAAAAAATGAAACAAGCAAAATCAAAAAACATAAAACCGCCACAATACAGGACATGCTTTAAGTGCATCACGAGTTATTGTAATGTGTTTCCTTTGTCTGACCATCCTATGTTCCCCTCAAAACAAGCAAACGAAAAACCACACAGAGGGTGAAATTTACAATGCAGAAGGACCACCCGCATCATCCCTGTACATCAGAGAAACTCTAAGTTAATTGAATGAACGAACACAGTTGGTGGGAATTCTTTCCCTGGGAGCTGACACGCAGCATGAGCCCACCTGCGTGAGGTGCTGGGCACGTGCTACAAGGTGCTGAACACCTTCAACTCCCATTGACGCCTGTGTCCGCCCCACTGTGCCAGTTCACGTCGAAGATGTTTGCAGGATCAGACCCCATGAAAGAAATTATAAAACGTTCCACTGTGACCTCTCTACCAGTTAAAGCTCCGGTACATGGAAGAAGGATTCTTCACTGCAGCCAATATTTTAATAATTGATAATGAAGGTATTAATGTGAAACTAAACACAATATTCATTCATGCAGCATAATAGGAGCTAATAAAATATACAGAGATTGGATCTACCTGTGTGAGATAATGGAAGACGAATAGTATACCCAATGGTATTCTTCAAGCAGAGTTGAAATGTTCCTCTCTTGACAAGGTAATGAGAAGAGCTCTGATTGTCTGCGGTAATGACAGTTGATTAACAGTAGCTGCCTGCTTGCATTACTCAAAATGATGCCCTTTCTTCCCCCACACTGCTCAAACCACAGCTGTGAGGCTGGTGGATATGGACGTAAGACTAGCTGTAGTGCTGAAACGTGGGCATTATATTTATGTTCTCTGTTTTCAAAGATGCATCCATTTGCATTAGAACTCTGTTGATTTTGATGGAGTTGGGCCCGCATGTGCCAGGAGTAGGCTTTGGCCCCTTGTGTTTCAAAGCAAACCAATGAAACTGTACCTTTCCTCCGTACCACAGCCAGCATCCTACTCTTGAGACTTTTCTGTTCTGCAGTCATTCCTATCTCTTTTTATGTTTACACAGGCAGATGCTTTAGAACTGCACAGGCAGACTGGAGACTGAGAAAACGTGAAAATATTTCTACTTAGACCAAACTGTAACATCCTAGGTGTAAAATCAGTTCATTCTCACACTAATGCAGACCCTTGAAGGCTCCCTCCATGCTCTCAAAATCCCTGGGCAGATGGTTTTGTTCAAGATGTGAGCAGGGACCCAGTGGAGACATGGTTTCTAAAGGGAGTTGTTTCATCACAGCTGATAAAGGACCTAGGGATTGGGCCTTAATGTAAATTTCCAATCCCCTCTGACAGCTCCAGTATTTTTCCACAGGTCCCAGGACAAACCTTAGGGCGAGAATGTGCCGTCTCCTCAGGCTATGATGAGGGAAATGAGAGGAAATACATGGTAGTAGCTAAGAATACCTACCTTCTAGTAGAGAAGGAAATGCAGAATGGCTACATTAAAGCAGCTGCTGCTTGTAAAGTGTCAGTTCTCAGAGAGGCATGCAGGGAGAGTTCCTATAAGAGGGTGACACTCTAGCAAGGAGGGTCAGTATTGATCACAATGATACTTCTGGTCAAGGGGCTGATTTTGTGTCCATTTCACCTTTCTCTCCTCCCCAAGTGGGATGATTTGGGGGTCATTACCCCAGTGGGTCCTCGTTTCAACTAGCCCTGGCAGACAGAGCTCAGAAACCAGAAAATCAAATCACTACAGTACACAGAAGATACTATTCAAAATAAACATTCTCAGTAGTTTCTCTCAGTTGGGGTCTTCCACTCAGATGTTTCTGAAGCTGGAGCCTTTTGCTGCTTCTCAATCCAGAGATGGAATGGGAAGGCATTTGGGTTCCACTGTTAGAAGGTAGTTGGGTTATTCAGGATATAGACCGACTTAGAAGTGTGTTTGGTAATCCTCTCCATGTGTGAGCCAAGTTGTCGCTGCTTGTGGCTTGGTCTTTCAGAGCCACTGCATTCAGAAGTGGCTTTGGCTTCAATGGGAGTTGATGACGTGGGTAGGTCTGTAGGATTCAGTCCTTCCCACAGAGAATAATGCCATCCTGAATAATTTCCTTGATGGCAAACGTGTGTCTTTCTTATGAAGAGTTATTAGTCAATGGTTAAATATCTCTAAAAAATTCTAAAAGGATTCAAAAGGATTCGATTCAAGCCTATGGATACCTTTCTGTCTGTTATGCGGTTTTTTTTATTTTGCTAGAACTCGGCCTTGTGCAATCAGTAACACAGAGGTTTGCTAAGACCTTGGAAGGTTGATTATTTTCCACTTCATATCTTCAGTTTGGAAAGGGGTTTTGCTGTGTGACTGAGTAATCCCTTCAGAATGTGTGTACTGTGTGGAATTTGCATCGGGACTCATAGCATCTCTGGAATTTTGTTCCTGGACCCCCAAAAAAAACACACAACAGTGCTTATTACTACAAGGGAGCCGTTGGGGTTTTTTTTCTAAAGCATAAAGGGAGGTACAGGAAAGAGACAAATCTGGACTCCTTTTTCCCCCTTCAGTATTTTTCTGCCAGGAGGAAGACAAAGCATTGCAAGCGCAAGTACATAATGAAGCAGCAATTAAAGATAAATTAAGGTGAGGTTTTGAAAGATATTTGAAAACTGTGGAAGGGATGTAGGATTGTCTGAACAGAGTGGAAGGCTCTTTCCCATCTGACATATTTTTAATTAATTACTCAATATGGTCAGAATCCCTCACTACACTGGGAGGAGATTAACTGAATGACTTGTTTCTGTTGCACCTTATCACCAGGGATCCTAGAAACCTGTTTCCCATGGAAAAATGAGGGAATTGTGTTTTTACAGAGAATCTTTAGTTTTTACATTTTGTGGAGAAAAAACAACATATATTCGCTATTAATTCAATTTTACTGAAAGTACCAGTGTCACTTATTCAATGCATGCAACCGCATCCTCTTGTGGTGGATTTTTTACATTTTTTAATACAGTTTAAGTTTACAGAGCTTTCTATCCCTTATTTTAAGATGGGAGGGAGGTTCAGGTGGTCACCCCCTCATGCTGCTGACAGCTGGAGCCCCACCCACCTGGGACTGACCACCCGAGCCATGCCACAGGCAGCCCCGGGTGGCTGGTAGTTCAATTAATATGGAGAGCTGGATAATGGAGGCTCGAATAAATGGGGTTTGTTGTATATCTATAAAACGTGTTCAACTGATACCTATGTATATTGTGGCTAGGGAAACTACAACTCCAGCATTTCATTTTAATCATGCAAAAACGTGGATTTTTATATTTTTAAGCAGAGAATTTTGGGGTGGTTTTTTATCATGGAAAACTAGTATTCCTGCTTATCACTGTTGGTGCTGCGTGATCACACTGGGTGAAGCATGGGGCAAATGGCTCCAGCTATTGACTTGCTGAATATTTGTTGAGAGAAGCCAAGATCCAGCTCCATCCAGCTAAGGAGGAACAATTCACTTGTACCTCACCTTCACCTTGCAGAATGTGCAGGGAACTAAGAACAGGTAGAAGACATGAGCTGGATTTGTTGTCATGTCGATTGGAAGTCGGGGAAAGAGAGCACCTGCTAAGCAGTGGTCAGAAAGCAGAGCCAGCCTTTTTCTATTTGTCAGTTTACCATAGCAATATAGTGTAGCAGGTTCACTTGCAAAAGGCCAGTTGCTTTTTTTTGACCCCAACACCACAAGCACCAGTGGTCCAAAGGAATGTGAGATGAATGCTTGCAAATATTTCAGTATTGTGGATTTTCAGTTTCCAGGCCAGATAATGGGTTCTGCCATTTTATTTTATCATGGTAACAGAAGACTGGCCCACTCCCAGACTCTCTGAATCGATCCTGAGGCTAAACTCTAGGTGGAAGGAGTAAATGATTCACAGTGATCACTTCAGTGGCAGAAGACTGTAGACAAATAGGATGGATGCACACGTCCACACACAGATAAGCTAAGGTTAAGGCCACACATGTTAGCAATTCAGAACATCCAGTTGGTTGTAGACCCATTTGCAGAAGATGGTGTTTCTGGATGCCACACAATTTTGTCGGTAGCTTATGAAGGATATAGCTTCCATATCTCATGTATAACCACAGCGAATTACACTCATGTTGTTATGCATTATCGGCATTATGTTATAATATAATAAGCGTATGCACTGCCAGTCCCCAAAAGCTCATAATTTGCGAAGAAATAAAAGGCAATGGGGGTGAAGTGTGGGAAGGGACACATCATACAAACAAGTGTGTAGTTTTTCAAAGTATTAAAGTACTCATTTTTTCATATGTGATGCTGTAGAAGTAGGTTTTTAGGTGTGATTTGAATGAGATAAGGGTGGAGAATGCACAGTCAACCAGTGGAACTCCTTGCCAGAGGATGTTGTGGAGGCCAAGACTATAACTGGGTTCAGAAAAGAACTAGATAAGTTCATGGAGGATAGGTCCACCAATGGCTATTAGCCAGGATGGGCAGGGATTGCTGTTTGCTAGAAGCTGGGAATGGGTGACAGGATGGATCACTTGATGATTACCTGTTCTGTTCATTCCCTCTGAAGCACCTGGCATTGGCCACTGTCAGAAGACAGAATACTGGGCTAAGTGGACTATAGATCTTACCCTGTATGGCTGTTCTTATGAGAACACACACAAATATAAAAAAGGGTATTCGGAGCATAAGAGGCAGCAGGCAGAAAGGCACAAAGACAATTTTGTGTGTGAGAGAAAGAAATCAAGGGTACTGAGGTTGGCATCTTTGTCTCAGCAGAGAGTGCTGAGTGGTGGGAGATATGAATAGGGAGCAGGGAAGAAATGCTGGCAGTTCCTTTCTTATGATGAGTCTTGAAATCAGCGGTGAGGTGTTTAAAATTGATGTACAGCACAGTGAGGAGACAATGGTGTGACTTAAGAGCAGAGTGGCATGAAATGACGATTGAGATAATTTTGTCAGCAGCCTTTTGAATGGACTGGAGAAAGGTGAGATTAGTCTCAAGAAGACCTGAGAGGAGATTATAGTAGTGGAGGCCAGAGAAGATCAGGGCTTGGACAAGTGATCTGGCCATTGGAAAGGAGAGGAAGGGTAGAATTTTAGAGATCTTGCTTTTTCTTTCGCAAGTCTAGGTTATGGCTTGGATATGGGGGGTGGGGATTGCATGGCAGGAAGAAAAAAAGAGAAGGAGAGGGTCAAAGATTATCTCCTCTACCCTGTCCTCTCCCCTGTTGTGGTCTTGAATTACAGGAACAGAGGTTTTGTCAACAGCAATGGAGAAAGGATGAAGCAAGGGAGAGGAAATATAGGAGCTTTTTTTGGTCTTGTTGAGTTTGAACAGCTATCAAAACGAAAATGAAATATAGTGATCATTGAGAGGCCAGAGACCAGACAGACGGAAGTGGGTCTGGACTGCAGAGTAGACTCGAAAATCACTAGCACAGAGATGATAGTTGATAGATGATAGCAAGTGGATACAGTCACCAATGACAAGGTGTAAATGAAGGAAAGGAGAGGGCCTGTGAGAGATCATGGGGAGAATCTCTCATTGAGAGAGGAGTGGAGTAGAGGAAGATTTGCTGACAGAAACAATGGGGGGAAAGTGTGAAGGAAAAAAACCAGAGAAGAAGATATTATCAAAGGCAAGAGAGGACAGAATATAGTGGATGAGAGTGTGAGTAGCAGTTTCAAAGGCAGCAGGGAGGTCAAGGAGGTTGATGATAAGGACAGATTCTGACATTTGGTTGGTGTGCCTCAAAACGTCATTTAGCAATGACTAAAGTCTCACTTCATGCTGAAAGATAACTCAGTCTCATTGTGCCATTCTATATCAACATCCCTTTTCAATGCAGATTTAATGGATGGACCAGATGAGAACCAGGGGCTGCTAGCTGTGTATGAGAGGCAAATTAGCTATTTGTAACCGTGAAGTAAAAAGAACGTGACAGCTGATTTATCTCGACTCATCCATGCTACTTTTACTTTTGCCACGGCACAGCTATTTTGTGGCACACTGCAGGAAGACCAGTATATCAAACACACATTCATTGCTATACTCTTTTTTTCCCCACTTCATTGGTAAGCATGTAAAATGTCACAAAATGTTGCCATCTTTAATATTATTAACTGAGAACCTAACTCCTTGATGCAGTGAACAAAACTTGACAGAGAAACCAGCAGAAGGGTTATGGGTGAATCATGATACTTTGTGACTTATTGTATGGATCAGCGTAATCTTGAACAGTCTTTCACGTTATGTGTTTTTACTTGGGTCTTGCAGTGCCAACAGGGCTTATCGGATAATGTTAGTTCAGTAGATTCACCCCAGTGGTGCAGTTGGGAAAAATCCGTATGCAGGTCTATTCACATCTTCAGTAAAAGCTTTGAATGCATAAGGACTACAGGATTAGATGCTTAGTGATTAGGAACCAAATTCTGCCTTTACTGGACCTACAGGCATAGGTAAAGTAGGGCTGAATTTGGTGCATGTTGTGACAACTGACAAATGTGATTTGTATCCAAAATGACTTTATATTGCGCTAGATAAAATTCTGGGCTCTTCAGGCTGGCAGAAGAGAGAATGCTGCTTCCAATTATGACTGCACATTTTTTCACTTATAATAGTAGTCAAAGAATGTAAAAAATGAAATGGATATTGCTGATTTTTGAGTGCACCGATGAGCATTACAATCACAATGTAGTTTCAAATGAAATGTTTTGGTCCCTTTGTTAATGTGTTTGGTTTTCCCCTGTGCCACAGCCTAATTTACAAAAGAGAAAATTCCCTTTAATTGATTTTTAAAAGTGCACTCACCCCTTCTGCATTAACCTTTTCATTCCCTTATGGTATGTGTCAAAGGAAAAAGTGATTCTTCAGCTCTGGTTAGTATAGACACAAATATATATGAAATATATTAATTTGATGGAGTTCCTACTCTGCTCTGAACAGAAGCTATACACACGGGAGAAATCCTAGTCCTGTTGAAGTTGGTCTGTCTTCGATACTTATGTCCCTCAATCAGCACTTCACAGCACCCTGCTGAGATAGGGAAGTACTGAAGCACTAAGTGACTTGCCCAAGATCACACAAAAAGCTTGTGGTGGAGCAGGGAATTGAACTCACATCTTCTAAGTCCTAGATTAGTATCTAAATGACTAAACTATCCTTCCTTTTTTTGGACAAAAATCTGATTGACTTCAGTAGGGATAAGATTTCACCTCTTTGTTTAAACTAAGTTTCCCCCCTTCTGTGACTTGGCTTCAATGGTAACTCAAATAATAGCCCCCAAATGTAAATCTCATGCTGAGCCTTCTCCTAAGATAGACTCTTCCTAGGACTTACTTTTCAGATAACTCCCTATGGAAGTACCCAGTTACCTCTGCTCCAGGGGGCACTCCTGCTTCCCTTCTGTTCCTGGTGGAGTTAGAGCCACAGCTGCTACAGTGAGCTAGCAGGAATCAGCTAGTCCTTTTCAGCAGGGATTTGAGACATATGTTAAAAGCAAGTCAGCAGAAGAGCACAGTTGGGTCTGCACCCTCTGATGTAATGTGTGTGGATGGTTGGATGTGGTAGAAGAATTTTAGCAGCGTAGCAAGTGTTGAGATGGCCTTATTGCTCATGAATACCAAAGGATGGTGAATGGGAACATACACTGTCTGCCTCCCCCCCCTCCCGTGGGCAACCGGAAGGGGAGTTAGCAGAGCCGTAGGAAAGGCTCCAGGGGGAACTGAGGCTGTGGAATCCCTGACAGCAGTGCAGCTGCACTGTAGAGATAGCAGGAATCTTTGGAGCTGGTATGGCTTTTGTGTAGATGGACCTCTTCTTCTGGTGGATCTCCCTAGATCCATACAGCTTAGGTGTGGAAGACCCCCTCGTTGTCTATTCTGGGGCTTGAGATGGGCTGTTGTGCGAAACAGTGAATTGGAGGAAACTCCACAAGCACTACCCTGTGCCTCTTTCATGAGTTTTCCATGGGTGGGGAGAACTGGATCATGGGACCCAACACATCTTCACCATCTTCACTGGGCTGTTTTTTCTCTTTTCAGATTAGTATAAAACCTTTGCATTTGGCCTCTGTCCCAGTGTGGAGGGTCCTTGTTAGATAGTCTTGCAGTCATTGATCCATTCTCTTGCCTTTAAATCCCTAAACTTGGGTGCGACAAGACACCCACACAGTTCAAAGAAAATATTTTGATAATGGAGGAAACCTCTCGTCTGAGACTAGTGGAAGGAATGTAGGCCAACAAACAGCCTCTTCCAGTAACAAAAGGATTTCTTTCTGGTCCAGTGGTGACATTTTTGTCACCGCTAAGAGGTTTAAATGAATTGCCATGCTGCAGGAGAGGGGATTCAAATCACCATTATGATGCACTAGCTTTGCTGTTGTGCTGTAACTGAATAGCACAGTGTCCTTAATGAAATGGGTTCTTTTATTTTCTAGGAGGAAAATGTGATTTGTGTGTGGTTTTTAATTTATATACCCTGAACCCATTTTCAGGGTTTTATTTCATTTAATTAAGGATATTTCTTTTAGATTAATAGTGACCAAGAACAGTGTTTCTCAGATATAAGAAAACATGTTCCTATATTACTGTGCTCCTGATAAGAGAACCTGTTATGTGAGAGAGAATTAGCCTATTCCTTTCCTAAGGAGAAAAATGACTTGCTCTCTGTTTGCTACTGTCCAACAAGTTCCTTTTTGAAAATGAAAATGAATGAGTTCTTCACAAAGCTCTTTGCAATATGCTGTAGGAGCCCTAGTAAAAATAGAAATCAATTAAAATAAACCGAGCATAAGACTTGTAAAGCTTTGAAGACCTTGGAGCCCTGTGTCTGATAGTAGCATTCAGTCTTGAGCCAAAATGAGCTGGCATTTCATAACAAAGGCTCTAAAATCTTCCAAAGGGTTATAATTCTTCAGATTGCATTTTTACCGAGCTAGAACTGGACGAAGACCTCCAGGAATCAAGACTTGTTTAAACTTTGAGACAGTCAGTCCAGAACATGCACATGATGATGATGGAATCTCCTGTTGATGACAGTGAATGAGTTATATCAGCCACCCTTTGTGACTAAGTTTATTTGTGTATTGTGCGAAATAAGGCCAATCCTTGATCTGCAGATGCAGCCAATGGTACTGGGAGTTACTGGGATGGCATTTCTCTCTTTTCCTCCCTTATATTTGCTTGTTTGATTTCAAAGTTTTTGATGACTAAATGACAGTGCTACCTCCAACTGGCCCTCTTGAGGGTCAAGTCCTCCCAGCTGTTGGTATCGATGTTGCAGGCAATAAGGTTTTGTTTCAGGGTGTCCTTGTATCTCAAATGTGTCCTTTCCTGTGATCTTTATCCTTTTTTAAAATTGGCTGTAAAACACAGCTTTAGGAATTCTGGTGTCCTCCATCTTCCTGACATGTCTAGCCCACCGAAACTGAGCTCTCAGCCCCGTGCCTTCCATACTAGAAATTTGGCACCTTTCAAGGGGCTGGGGATTCTGTCATGCCATCGAATGTTACAGCTGTATCTCAGGGAGCACTGATGGAACTGCTCAAGTTGCTTGAGGTGTCCAGGATAAAGCATCCATGATTTGCATCCGTACATCAGTGCGGACAGCACTGCTAGTTGGTACACCATGATCTTTGTGAGCATTCTCTCTCATTCCACAGATGATGACGAAGTCTCCCAAAGGAGGAGCTTGCCTTAGCGATGTGCTGAATGACCTCAGCATCAACGCTGGCAGTATTGGAGAGTACGTTTCCAAGGTAGCAGAACTGATGGACTGCTCTAAGTTGCGTGCCTTCAATAGCAGCAACAGGCTCGACGTAATCCTTAGTTGAGGATGGCTGGTACATGACCTCTGTTTTTTTCAAGCTGATAAGTCCAAAGCGGTAATAAGTTGGATGTCCTCTAGTGAGTGAGCTACACTGTTCAAGGATATCTGGAGAAACTATAACAAGATGCCACTAGGAAAAAAACTAAGATGGTACATGTGGCTCATGGCCATTTTCAATAAAGCCATTAATTCCAGACTGTGTTCTTCCACCTCAGATTACAAGCACCTCCCACTGAAGTCAGTGGGGGTTACTGATAAGCTGCAGAAGGAAAATCAGATGTCATTTGATTGTCTTGAGACCCAGTTCTGCAGTTCTTTACTTGAGTATCACTTACTCAAGAAGTGCCATTGAAGAAACACTGTTTAGAGTGATGAAGGGTTAAAGAAGAAAGCAGAATTAGTAACTATGAGCCAATCCTGCCAAAACTTCAGACTCCCCTTCTTTTCAATAGAAGCTACACAGGTGGGGTCAAACTCCATTTCTCACCAGGATCAAGTTAACTGATCACAAGAAAAGGTTCAAATTGTCTCGCCCAGGTTGTTTGACGTGATGTAATTGTTTTGAGCTGAATAATAGTGACAACATGCAATCACATGATAGCTTTTGGTTTTTTGGATTCTCACCTTGATGATCGTGGGTCTTTTATTTGTTTTTAAGAAAGTTATTTTGATGATTTTTTTTATAAATGTTACTTTATAATACTTGAGGATGGTGGAACAACCTCATGTCCTACAGACTTTTTCCCAAGGACTAAATACCAACAGTAAGGGGCCAGTTGCAGTCAATCTTACTCAGCAAGTAGTTCAATGAAAATAAAGTGGGCCATTCAAGGAGTAAGATATGATACAGTATAAGAAACTGGTCTAAAATATCCCTGATTGAAATTAAGTGTTTGCCTTTTTCTTTTGGTATGATGCACCCTTCTTCATTGTATCTCACCTGACCTAGACTTGAGTGGTGTTTTCCCAATGCCAGCACCTTGAGAATATATAAAAGCAAATAAATTCAAGCAAATTCCTTCCATAAATTATCATGAAAACCTCAGTTATATTCTGCAGATCTGAACGCAAAATTAGAGGTTTTTAAGGCCCGGGTTGACAAAGCCCTGGCTGGGATGATTTAGATGGGGTTGGTCCAGCTTTGAGCAGGGGGTTGGACTAGATGACCTCCTGAGGTCCCTTCCAACTCTAATCTTATATGATTCTATATCCCTCCTGAAAGCGCATGTCTACCCTGTTGCCTACAAGAAGTGACAGTGGAGGAAGTGTGTTAAAAACAAAAAGCAACTGAGTAATTTCAGCCAATAGTTCTAGGGCTTATTTGGCATTGCAGTAACATCCTCCTTATTATGCATTTCTCACTTATTTAAAAGTTTATTTTGTGCCAGGCAAGGCTTTGTGAAGATTTACATCAAGTTACCATCCTGCTATTGAAAACGCATAGAGGTTAATAGTTTCTGTTCCATGTGTGCACTGAAGTCCAATGCTTATCAACTGGAGAGTGAGTCCCTCACTATTTTAATCCATCTATACATTAGTATAATAATAATTACTTCATCATCTATTTGCTTTGAAGTAAGCTGCCAAGATAACATTTACTTTCTTCACAGCCAGTATAATTTTTGCATCCGGAGTTTGATGTACATCCTACAAGTACTCAAAATGAAACTGATAAAACCATTTTCTTCCTTCCTGCAGTCCTTACCATTTACCTAGACAAAACCACTTCTGGACGCCACTGCAGCTCTGTTATTCCAAAATTCTGTTCTCTTCGTGTCTATTTCTCAGGTTGTTTAGAAGCTACTCTGTTAGCTTCACTCTAGCTAACTCTGAAGAGTTAACTCAGGATCTCAAGCCTGGATTCTCAGCTAGTGTAAATCAGCCCAGCTACTTTGACTTCAATGAGGCTACGTCAGTTTGCATCAATTAAGGTTCTGGCTCTATGTTCCTTATGAACGAGTATTAAAGTATGACTACAGTCAGGAAACAATTCTCAAAAATGCTGTCACTGTGTGCTGTATTTCTTCTCTCAGTGACTTTTGGGGTTCATGTGGATGTGGGCTGGGTGGTGGTTAGTGGCCTGGGAGGTTAAATTAGATTGAATTTGCTTAAAATTCTTCACTGTAGAGTTAAATAATTAGATTGCTTTGCCTCAGTATTTGCAGCATTCTCTGTGCTTCTCTGTACCCACTAAGGGCCAGATTTTTAAAGATATCTAAGCACCTACATATGCATGTGCACGTAGGCTCTGAGTGGAATTTTCAAAAGTGCCCAGATGCCTCACGCCCATGGCATTAATTCCCCAGTTATTTTCAGCACTTTTAAAGGTATTTAAGCTCCTAAAAATGTAGATAGGTGCCTCGTGGGACCTGTGGGAGTTAGATGACTCGGTGCTTTTGAAAATCCCACTAGCTGCTTATTTCCATTTTTAGGCACCTAGATCTGTTTAAAATGGCCTGTAGTGCTGGGGATAGCTGCAAATACTGAAATACTGTTATATATTTATCAACAGTTTAAGGCAAAGGGTACATTAAGTGGTTAAGTGCCACCATTGTATTTCTACGAACAGTAATGAGATACATACTATAAAAATTACTCATCATTTCTCAATTTTTATTAACAGCATGTGCTGAAAGTCTTTTATTATTAGCTAGATCTGGAGAGGGTTCCACAACCTTTCTCATGATAATGCTCCTTAAATCATAGAATTATGTACATTTCTCAAGTATCCATTTCTGCACTACCCCTTCACTTGCTTCATATGTTGTCAGAGCTTTCAGTTAATGCTATATCCAAATTTGTGTTTTAGAAGCATTTCCACTTAATGGTAACATTGGGTCTGATCCTCAACTGGTGTAAATTGGTGTTGCTCCATTGTGCTCTAAAATCTTCAGAAGAATTGTCACCTGTTAAAACTAATCATTAGCCTGTATGTGTAAGATGCAGATGGCATTTGTTTTCTACTTTTGGCTCTGTAATAACTACTTGAAAGATTGGAGGCTTGATCTCAAGACATAAAACATGCAAGGATTATGTTTATTATAGGCTGAAAACGACAGCTGTATCCTTTATCTGTATTATTCTCAAATATTCCCTTAACATCAGACTTCAAAGCGTTTTGAATGTATATTTTATTCAAAATGATCAGAAGAGACAAAAACCAGTGGTTTACTGATATGAACCAAAGGGCTCCTAAGATGAGCTCTGAGGGTAAGATAGCATGTTGCAGTTAAGCAGGACACAAGGTTCTGTCCCACAGTTTCAAGCACTGGGCAACAGTGAAGTTAAATATAAAACTAAACCATTGCTCATTGCTAGGAAATATATCTTTTAGCCAGAGAGTGGAAGATAAGCATAACCTGGTTGCCTTTTACCACTTCAGCTTTTCAGTTTCACTCAGCACAGAATGTGAGGCGACTGTTAGCATTGTCACCTCTGGAATCTGAAGCATAAGGTTTGAAGAAACCTTTCCCCCATGGAAGAGGTTTGTTCTTTAGCATCACTCTTCAGATGGAATAAAAAAAAAAAAAAATCAGAAATGCACAGTGAGTCTGCAGAAGAAAGACTACTAGAAAGGGAGTGTGGGAGAGATGAAAAAGTCACTCCCCTAATAAAAAAGCAATCTTAAAAACCCCCTCCTGAAAGCAGAGAGAAAAGATGCATTGATACTTTGTTATTGTTATTGATAGTGGTGTTGTTTATTTGTATTACTGTAGCGCCCTAGTCATGCACCAGGAACCCATTGCACTAGGTGCTGTACAGACACACAATAAAAAATAATCGCTGCCCCCAAAAGCTTCCAGTCTACGTATAAGACAAGAAATAAAAGGCAGATACAGACAGACAGGAGAGCACAAGAAAACAATGAGCCGGTAATGGTCAGCATGATAGGTGGTGGTCTCAGCATTCTAGCATTCTGTTTTCAGGTTTTAAGTATACTACCATTATCCCCATAACAAACATTTTCTTATTGCTACTACAATATTTTCTTATTACTACTACAGTTAGTACTGTATCAGTCCATGCTGTACCTCATTTGTAGTAATGTTTAGCAGCTGATAGTAATTTACAACAAGTTTTAGTGATAAAATACTAATTAGTGGCTGATTCCCACTGAACTCCCATTGGACTTTTGCAGTGACTTCAGTATTCATAGGAGTAGACCCTAGTTTCTGAGGAATATATTTACTTTGGGCCCAATTCTAAAATCAGTCAATGAGATGACTTACCAAGTAAGATACTATGAATAACCCTTTATTTGTTGTATTTATGGGTTCATGCTTCATTATCAGACTTCAGTCACTGAAAGTTTATGAGCAGGTCCTTCACAGGCCAAAAAAAAAGATGCATGCCTGAGCAAGTGGCAGCCCTAATCCTCATCCTTCTCCCCACCCACAGCCCCAGGTGTGTGTCTTCAGGACTTCCATGTGCCTGCAGGAGTGGTCTTTTATTAATGGCTACACCTACTTTCTGCCTACATCACAACCCCTTGTCCTGTTTCCATGCACACCTGGGGAGCAAAGTCTGTATCTGTCACTCTTGCAGTGAGTATTCATAATTATATATAATACTTAGCCATGGTCTATACTGACCTGGAAATTCAGCGGCAGTCGATGGGAGTTACGCAAGCTACTCTGTGTAGCTTGTGTAACTCTTGTCGACTGCTGTGCTTCCCTTCTGCTCGCTGTCTTCACTGCACTGCGCCAACGGGAACCACGTTCCCATCAACACAGCGCTACGCCACTTGAGAGGGTGGATTTACTGCGTTGACATCCTAATCGATTGAGCCGTCTACACTGACCGCTCAATCGATCCAGAAAGATCCATCTGATGGCAGCGACTTTGCCACCATCAGTATAGACATACCTTTAGTAAACAGATGTAAAGAGCAGGCATTTAATTTTATGCCAGTAATTACTTAGACTGCACATGTGTTTCTCTAAAACATTAATACTCTTCCAAAACTTGTAACATACATTATTCTGAGTACCGTAAGTACATAGCATATACCTTAAATTGAAAAAATCATGTCATTTTTAACTCTGTTTTCTTTTCCACCAGCAGTTTAATTATAGGCATGAAGCAAGTTCTATTGTTTCTGGCTGTATATACTTACATTTGGGATGTGTTTGTTTTCTTTTGGTTGTAAAATATTATAGCCTCTCACTGCGATCTGTGTCTGGTGGGCTGTATAAATGAATTCATCATACTCCATTGTTGCTATTACTTAAAGGGATCCTCAAAGTGAGGCAGATTAATAATTATTATTCAACGAATAAAAACAAATACATGGATCCTACCCAAAGGGTTTGCAATTTAAGGCCCCAATTCTACAAACACAGGAGGTAAATTATTCAGCCCTGTGGTCGTATATACTTCTGTGGCACTATTCAAGTGACGTTTGTAGGCTCAGCCCCCAATTTTAGGTGTGACTCAATGAGTGAGATTTGCAAAGAAGAGGAAGGTTGGAATGAGGTGTGATATAGGTATGTTTTCCCACACTTTGCATAGTTATGAGGGCAATTTCTCATTAAAGAATGAACACTGCTGCTTTTACAAACTCTTCAAACCAGAGACCGTCTTCTGTAGTGTTTGCACAACACTCAGCATGATCTTGATTGGGGCTTCTGGGTGCTTGTGTAATACAAATAATGTATAATAATAAACTGATGGAAAGAAAGAAATAAAATAAGGCTGTGTTTGCTATGTAATTCTCACTTGTCTGAATTACACTGCTTTTCCTAGGGAATTGTATATGACAAAGTTTTGAGCGGCTTGTTAAGCTTACATTTTGAATAACAGCATCCATTAGTTGCACACACCCGTGGGTGAACTCTTGGCCCCATGGAAGCCAATGGGAATTTTGCCATTGACTTCAGTGGGATCAGGATTTCACCCCATGCCTTTATACATTTGTTAAAGCACATACTGGAGAGCTAAACATTTTCTTAATCTTGGAATCATACAAATTGGAAACAGAATACACCTATTGTAGTAGATCATCTTTTCCATCAATGTGTCCTACTAAGATACAATTATTCCCTTAACTATATTCCTGATTGCTTTGTGCAATCCAGTCTTAAAAGACCTAAGCAGTGGGGCTTCCTCTGGCTTCAAATTAAACTCACTATAAGGAATTTAAAAAAACCAAAATCTCAGCCTAAATTGCACTGTGCTTACTTTTATCTTATTACTTACTCTCAGTTATAAACTCCAGGACCATCCTAAACCATTTCTTTACTTCCTTGGGGTTGTCTTTCGTACACAGTTTTAAATACTATGGACTACATCCTCCGCTGCTGCAAAAATGCAGAGCTACATTGTGAAGTCAATGGAGTTGTACCAGTGTATACCAGTTCAGTATCTGGCCCAATAAAAGGGCCTGAATCTGTTCTTGCTTAACCTGATCCATTATATCATATATGTAATTTCCATATATGTAAACTCCATTAACCTGATCATGTATATCATATATGTCATTTCATTTCAATAGAATTACTTCTGAAATACACTGATGAAACTCTGAGAAGAGCCAGGCCCTGAATGTATGTGCTTATATGTTTATATGTTTGTGTGTGTACTTGTTTACACACACACTGGGCTAGATCCTCAGCAATGTAGATTAGTGTAAAGTGTTCTTCATTGACATCAGTGGAGCTACACCAGTTAAAACACGTGCTCGTCCCAGGCACCACCCTTTCACTGAATTCTGCCCTGTCTGTGGACAGAGGCTGGAAGGGACATTGCTGTAAAACCTCTTCCTTTTGGGAGACACAGAGTGAAATTAGTGCTGGCAGAAGGGACTGGCTGGGTCAACCAGCCTGGAAGCCGAAGACCTCACACCAGAGGGCCACAGAGAGCAAGGATGGCCTGATGGTTAGGCTGCAAGCTGGCAACCTGGGTTCAAGTCCCTGTTCTGCCATAGACTCCCTGTGTGACTGTGAGCAAGTCTAGACTGCAGGGTATGTCTGGATTGCAGTTGCTGGGGTCAAGCGGATGTACCAGAGCTGGCTTGGGTCCTGGAGCGGTGAGGCCATGGCAGTGTGGGCTGTACAGCCTGGGTAATTACTCATGAGGCTGGTCCGTGCTGCTGTGGCTTCTCTGTTCTTGTACTTGAGCTAGTAAGATTAAAGCTAGTTCAGATATGTCTGTTCAGGCTGCTGTCGCCCTGTGAGGGCAGTCTGGATGTCTCCTGTGCCTCACTTCCCCATCTGTGCCATGGGGATAACAGCACTGCCTTATGTCACAAGGGTGTTGTGAGTGCAAATTGGGATTGAAGTCCTCACACCGACAACCAAGCTGTGCCGGTGCGAGCCTCTCTCGACCGGGGAGCCTCCCACACTGTGTACTAGAGTCACTGCACAGTCAGCGGGCAGAGCTCACACCGTGGCTGGAGTGGGAGTACACAACATTGCTAGATTTTCTGTGGGTCCTGAGAAAAAGGGTAACTCCTTCTCCGGGAGAATGTCTAAAAGACCCCAAATGACCAGCCTAGCTTGAATGGTTGCCAACTGCAGAAAGTTGGGACTGAGGATCCGGTTTGCTATGCACAGTATTACTATGTAGTACTGACAGGTAACATCAATATTTGTCCTTTGTTTAAGTGGCCATATCAATATTGCTAAATTAAAGGCCAACAGAAGCTGTTCTCCATGAGCTTTTGTTTTAAGAGAGTTAGGCTTCTGTATTATTATTCTAATATGGCCACCTAGCAGATTCTTGGCAGGTTTGAAATAAACATGCCAGAAATTATTTTGCTGACGGCCTCCCATATTGGAGCATTTCCAGCATTCATCCGGTGCATGCCAGTGCAATGATTCTTTTACATTCAGGAAAATATCCCATCACAGATCCATATTCTAGAGTCTTAAAATACTGTAGGTACAAGGGATTTATGGCTTTAAAGTCAACCTGGCAGGTGGGCAACATTATGGTACAATCATAAAGGGAGATGAAAGCGGTAGCATTTATCAGGTTTAATACGCAGCATCAGTGAAGTGTGCTTATTTTAAAACCTACAGTAACATCTGTTTTACTTTTCTAATCCAGAAACAATTACGCTTTTATATAAGCAGCCAGGGGCAGGAGGAACAAACAGCAAAGAAAAAGGAAGGGGGAGGGGAATAGACTTAAGGATTTTGGTTTGTTTGCAAAGGTTGTTTGAGTTTTGCATTAATTCTTCACCATTAGTAGCATTAAGCAAGTGAGTTCTTCAAATGATTGACATTGTTTTAATGTTTCCTTTGTTCTGATGTTGGTATTATTGGTGCTCTGCTGGAGCGGAAATTTTGCACACTTGCTTTGTTTTCATTTGAGTAATAACCACTCAGACTCAAATGACATCAATATTAAAAATAAAGAAGCATTTTTAGGATTAACAGCCTGAGATGATTTATGAGTGGTGTCTGGTTAGTTTATTTTTTATCTGCATGCTGCCATCTTTCAGTAAAGGGCATATTCTGCTGCTTCTCCTCATGGTGGAATCAAAAGGCAGCTCCAATTCTGAAAAGCACTTAAGCTCCTGTTTCACTCCATCCTTGCTCAGGAAATAAATTAGGCATTGCTTAAATGGAGATGCTTTCTTGAATTAGGACCACAGTAGAGTGGAACCAGTGCTGTTCCTCTGTGTAGGGGTGTTGTGGGGAGGGAGAAGGGAAGGAAATGCGGGGTGAGGGGGAGAGAAGGGGACATGCATCTTTGCTGTGGAAGCAGGGGAAGTAGTACTGGGCAGGACTCCTGCCACTGAAAATGACTGTAAAGTCACTGGCCGATCTCCCCATTTCCAGTGGGGGCTGCAGTAGGATACATAAAGCTTTGAGGGAAGGAATCTTTCCATCTTCACGTGACAGAAGTGGCCCATGTAATAAGGGACAGATTCGGCCCCAGCTGAAGTTCAGGTAAACTGAAAATCTCACTTAGTCAATGGGGAATTTCACCTTCCCTAGAAGTGAAATCATGACCCATTAAAGTCAAAGGGAATTTTTGCTATTGATTGCAACAGAGTCAGGATTTCATTCTAGTTAGATTATCTCAGTATGAGTGTCATCCAAAGTCCACTGAAGTCTGTTAAAGCCTCTGCACTGAATTCAATGGATTTTGGATCAGGTTTCCTGTAAATGCTGCAGGGTTTAGCCCACAGTGCTGGTGTCTTTAAGAAATGGTTAGTTTCTAGCTTTCATTTATTAATGTGCTCCATTACATCACTTTATCTTCAGATTAAATTAGTTACTCAGGGGGCTTTAAAGTACACAATTTTTGTGGTTGCACTATTACACACAATCAGAATGAAATCCAAAGTTAATTATAAGTTTGGTACTTGGAATGTAAAACATATTAATACTGTCAGGCCAAGAAGTAATGAATTAATCAGTGGTAATAATAAAATTGGGGTAGGCAGCATAGATCTGGTTCTGAATTCTGTATGCTATGTAAGTATCTTAGTATCTCAATGTTTTCCCTTTTCCAATATCATCCTACAAGAAACAGAAATGATTAGAAACCTGTTTCATGCGCCTGAGATGTATGCACCATTGGTTTTGTAATTTGTTGTTACCCTCTCTACCCGTGGTAAATGGCCCATGAAACATAAAAGAAATTTATAGCATATCTTTTCAGCATCAACAAATATTAGGAAGAAGTATATTTGAACTATACAATGAAATAACTCAATGAAATATTTCTTAGCCCAGGTTCTCCCCATCCCCAGGACTTTGTTTAGATTCTCTGTTGAACTGCAGTTGATTTGGTATCTGAATCCACTGTTTGTCATATAAATCATACAGTAGCTTGTATGATTACCCCTCAAAACTTCAGGGGAAGGTATGGATAAGGCAACAAACAGGCGCAATGTATGCCCCAAAAGTGGTAAATTTGCATACTTTAAAAATCATTTTTAATAACTTGAAATTAAGCTAAAGGTAGTAGAGGAAGGCTTCCTAGGAACAGGCTTGGGCCTTCAGAGAACTGGGTTGAGTTCCTGCCTCTCTACTGCAAACTTCCTGAGTGACCCCGAGCACATTGCTTAGTCTCTCTCTCTACCTCTGTAAAATGGGGATAAAAGAATGTCCTTTGTCTGTCTTGTGTATTTAAATGGTAAGCTCTTTGGGGCAGGAACAGTCTCTTATTACGTGTTTGCACAGTGCCTAGTACCTCGGGAACCTGATCTTGGTTGGGGCCTCCCGCCGCTATCATAATACAAACCATTAACAACAAAAATTAAATACGGGGGTGAAAAAAGTATGTGTGGTTGGACCTCATAGTCCCGTAAAGCCACATAAGATCATATCTGTAGGATTAGTTGATAGAACTAATCTCTAGAACTACTTTAACCCTTTGCAGAGCCTTGACCCACCCTCTGTCAGTCTGTGTCATGGTCACCTCCGTGAGCAGACTGTAAATCCTGAAATTGGAAGAGGCTTTCTATGGGGATGGAGCTCCCACCCCATCCATCATCCACAGTGCTATGCAGACTGGCCCTGCCCCCAGGGCCCCGATTGGTTAAAGAATGGGGAGAAAGTAGGCGTGGTCTCTCCATCCCCGAGCTCTGGTTGGCTAGAGACCTGGCAGTAAATCCCTTCCTGCTGCCAGTTCTCCTCCCTTTGAAAATGAAGAAGCCATTCAAGAAGAGACCACAGGGTTGCATGTGCTTCAGTAGTGCATCAGGCCCGGAGTATAAGCATAGGGATGGGATATAGGCAGAGGGAGCCAACTTTGTGCGTGGCTGGTTCTGCATGCAAGTCTCTGCCATTTCTCAAAGGAAAGAGAATGCCCTAATGGCTGACTGAGCCCAGAGGGGCTCTTTGGTCCTTCATGGAGTTTGAGTTCCTTAGTGAAACCATGAATTTATTCACATGAATTGGCCTTGTTGTGGTTCTGTGATACAGGTTTGGTAATAGAGCTGTACCTTGGATTGATTCCTGGCTGAATTCCTGCCTTCCTAAAAACTGGTGGGAAGAATTTTTTACCCCAACACAAAAAGTGGGAGTTGGGGACAACCTACGAGAAAGAAGAGCCTCTATTGCAGTAGGAAATGGCAAGTCACTGAGAAGTCACAGCTGGTTGTCGTGACCCAGTATTGCTTCTTTGAAAGTGACAAAAGTATTAGAAAACACAGATAGAAAAGACATGTGGCCAGAGTCCTATGGTCCTAATCTAGCTCCTTCCTCATTACAGCATGTTCTCTGCAAGATACACTGAGAATTCAAAAAGCAGAAGTAACCCAAGCTTTGTTGACTAAGGCTACTTACCTATTTTTGTATCGTCTGTTGTTTATCTTGCACTCCTTGTTTCAAGAACTCTTTATAAGAGACCTTAAAGGTCACTTGCAAATGAAAAAAAATGTGTTGCCTATTTGCTGTTCTGTAATGTATAAAAGCCTGAAGTTTTTACCAATTCCCCCTCCCCAGCCCCCACCCCTCATACACACACACTTTTTTATGACAGAAGCATCAGGTCTCATCTACTGTAATTTTGTTGGAGGATGTTTATGGATGACTAGGCAGTTAGTGGGATTATGATACACGTGTTCAATGGGATTGCACAAGTACATAGAGTTAAGCATGTGCATAAACCTTTGCCACATTCGGATCTAAAGATGGGCAAGCCTAACTGAATTCAAAGTTTTATTAACCCGTGGAACTATATCAGTGTTTTTAAAACTAATTCAAGTTTGAAAATCTTTGGTTTTCCTCCTATAATTTTAAATCCTTTGGGTTTTTTGTTAGTTTGTTTTCAGGAATTAATGAATTTATTAAAAAGTGACAACATTTTTCTGGCTAGAGCAAAGTCTCTTCTATTTAGGGAACATTCCCCAAAGACCTAGCAGTTTTGTACACAGTATGTACTGTATCTATTTTTATCCATTTTTTTCTTTCCCTTTCTCTGCTCAACCTTTTCAGTCTCTATTTGTTTTCACTTTGATGGCTCTCTGCTCTATAATTCGCCGCATTCTCTCATGTTTGCTCTCTTCTCTGTGTTCCTGCTGTCATCCTCTCCTAGGTACAGGGCAAACCCAGGAACACTGGAAGTTACATCAGACTTTCAAGTCATAATATTCAAGTAGATTCAATTTTAGGCAAACTGAGTTCCGCCTTCCCTAGGAGAAACCAGCTGCTTTGATTTCCTTTTTTCTCTATCAATGCTACATGATTTGTGCCAGTTTGTTCTTACAACACTGTCGGGCTTAAGATATTTGAAACCTCAGGAACTGCATATTCCCTGAAATCGGTGTACCGAGGGGGCCATGCCCCGAGGTGCTGGCTTGGGGGGTGAGGGCATGGGCTGGGCCCTCCTTGGAGGAACCGCCTCCCCGCTCACATCCCAAGCGGCCGCATCAACCAGGTGTAGTGCCAAAAATTCTGACAGGCAGAGTTTGTGAGAGGCCCCTCTGCCCCCGTGCTGGGTGCAATGAGGGAGCTGCGGGCTGGGTTGGTACGGTTGCCCAAGATGTCAGCGAGGGGCAGCTTGGCTGGCACCCCTACCCCAAGCCAGCACCCAGGTGCATGGCCCCTTCGGTAAGCCACTGCCGCCACACCCGCTGCCCTCACAGCGGGGGTGATGGAGATCAGGAAACAGGCCTGCAGATCCGCCCCCCCCACAGGACGCTGCCACCAACAGTTGGGGGGACGCAAATACATGTAGTGGCTCCTGGGTGCTGGAGACTCATGATATGCTACTGCCTGAAATGACCTTTTGACCACTGTCTACAACTATTGTCTGTAATGTTTTTCTTGGCACAGAGGTTTACCATGCTTCAGTTCCTTCAGTCATGCAGAGAGCTGTAAGACAATAACAATTGATTGTGACTGCATTAGTATGTTGATAGGATTACAAAATTCCAGCCAAATGCTTCCTCGAAGTGTAAGAGCTCAAATAAAATTCAATAAGTGTAGAATAAAATAAATCTTTGAAAAGTATATTGGTCTGTGTAGCAGCATCTGGAATCATCATCTAATGTATTCCATGTCCTGTATCCAATATGAATGTTTAATATTTAGGAAGGCAGAAAAGCTACATTTTGATTTTGCAGCTGGAACAAACACTTAAACGATCACGTTTTCCAATATAGAATCATGCAAAAAATATGTTTGGATTTGTTGCATCCCAGTGGTCCTCCACTTGTTCAAATGGAGCATTAGATTAGCAGCTATTTAGAGCTTGTCTACACAGCGAGTAACTGTACAAGCAAGCCAGGATGTGAATCGTACCATACACCAGCCTGCTGCACAGTAAGTCACTATGTGGGAAAACCTTTAGTCTGTGCAAGCAAATCCCCAGGAGAATGCAGAAAGGTTGGGTTTCATGGGCAAATCTAAGCCCTGGAAGAACAAGTGCTGACACGTTAACACTCCCTTTTTATCTACAGTTTCTCCAAGGACCTGATCTGACTCTCACCGAAGTTTTTTTCTGGGATTTCACTGGGAGTTGGGATCGGTTCTAAGGGATATAAAATTCAAACATTTGCCTCAAAAGGTTTCCACTTTTCACCCATAACCAGGCCCCCCGACAGCAATTCCGGGCCCCAGGGCAGAACAGTCAATGGCTCCCCCTAGAAAGGGATGGCTGAGGTCCGAGTGGGCTTCCGCCAGAAGTTTTTACTTATTTATTATAAATTCCTGGGTCCCTTGGACTCCCCAGGGAGATTACCAAGGAACTCGGGAAGCTGAGTAGCGGATACCATCTCCTCAGCTGCCTGGGAACCTGCATGGTGCATAATAAATAAGCTTGGCTCAGGGAGGGGCAGAGAACGTGAGTGGCAGGGGGCCTCAGGGAAAGGGAGTGTGAGGGAGAGGAGGAGGATACATATCTATTCTCCCTTCTACCTGGGCTCTTTTAAATCACTGAGCCTCTGGGCAATTGCCCCCTTGGCCTGTCGGCGAGGCTGCCCATAACAATGCTTTGAATTAAGACAACAGAGTGCAATACAGCTTGCTCATTTGTTGACATATTTTCCCAGGTAACTCTGGCAAACAAAATTCTACAGCTGCCTTCTATAATTATACCAAGAGCCCTAAATCCTGGTACCACAAATGTGAGTCGCATATTTCCATGGGAAAGAAGGCCACAGTCACTACCAAGTGTTTCCTTTTTCCTTGGAATGAATTTAACATTATGGACTGTGGGGGTACCGCATGCCTCATTCTAGAGTGGCTTGGTGTGTGTGCTTCATGGGGTACTTTTTCTAAAGCTAGAAGAATTCAGGATTTCAGAAATAAGGAGCTCCACTTTCTAGCGCTCCAAAGTTCTTTACCAACGAACTCCTCTTCTGTCGGACAGTCCCAGTTTTCATGAAACAAGGCCATGTTCTGTGAGGTAAATTGCAGTTGGGGTTGCAGAATGTTGAAGTGTCAGAAGCGGCACATCATCCACAGTGTGGTTATCATGAACATCACCACAGAGGCCTTGATGGTCACAGCCCTTACTTGGCCGCATAAGGGAGTAAAAAGTCGCTGCTGTCAGATCGACTTATCTGGATCAATTGAGTGATCAGTGGAGACCCGCTCAATTGATCCAGAAGTTGACGCTGTTAATCCACCCCCTCAAGTAGCGTAGCGCTGCGTCGACGGGAACACAGTTCCCATCGGCGCAGTGCAGTGAAGACGGTGTGCAGAAGAGAAGCACAGCGGTCAATGGGAATTATACAAGCTACTCTGCGTAGCTTGCGTAACTCCCATTGACTGCCACCGAATCGCTGGGTAAGTGTAGACCAAGCCTCAGAGATCAAAGGGAGTGAGATTTGCACAAATGCCCCACTTTACTTACCATTGGGGTGACATTCTTTGTACAAAAATCCCCACATCACAGCAAGTGGAATTAATCCTTTGAATTCCACACGCACTTAATTTGTACAAAGCAGTTTTGCTGGCAAAAAACAAACAAACAAACAAAAAAAAAACCCAAGAAACAAACAAGAACCAGGGAAAATTGACTTCTAGCCACCATCATCCGTAATTCTTCAAACTAGGTAAAGCCCCAGATTAGTAGAATGGCTAGATGTGAAGGTTTTAGTGCTGCTGTAGCTGTGAACCCTGATTTGCTGAGTGATTATTCAGCCTGGCTGGAAAGCAGAGTCCATTGCTACTTCTCACAGTTCCTCTGGATGTTTCAGTGCATGCATGAAATCAGGTGTAATGTAAAGTGCTAAGGGAAATCCAGTGGAAGTTAGGAAATCCAGTGGAAACTAAGGCAGGGGATGAAGTACAATAAATATTTAAGATCTTGTGAATGTGTATGCAGTACTTCCTAAAACCCTCAGTCATAAATGCAGAGGTGCCAGAGAGATAGGATACAGAAGTGCATGGTAAAACCTCAGTAATGTCAGGCTTATCGGTAAACAGTGATGTGGCTTTTTGAATGTTTGGGGCCAGGCTCAGAGCTGATGTGTAAGACTCTCTTCCAATGTGTAAGTGAATGGAAGAAGGTCTAAGTTGATGCAATACATTTTGAGGAGTGAGAAAAAGGTGTAAGTCAAGAAAGGGGGTGGCCTAGTTTTTCTTATATCTACTTACACCCTCCTGTAAGTTGCTTTTCTTTCTAAACTCCTCTCTCTGGTGTCTTGGTGTGAGACTTCCTGAGAGTCATGTTAAACCTCCTTACACTCAGACTCATTGAGGGGAGGGGAATGAGTTGTTACATGGTGGCAAGCGGGCATGAGTCTAAGCGAGTCTTGGTCTACATGAGGCTAAGTTGGTGCAATGTGCATGTTATGTGCGTTGGAAGAAGGTATCGTTCACATGGCTGTAGGCTCCCTCTGAACTTCATGGACTCATTCAGACCCACCTGTAACTCTGGCTCTTGGCCGTTTTAAAGGAATGTGCATCTCACAGTCCTTTTGATCTCACTTTTTTCCATTTTAGATATGCTGAGTGCACATAATTAAAGTCCTGCACAGGGAATGCCAAATGATGGTTGCTCCAATACATGTGTCCTGGAGGAAGGGGCACCCCCACCAAATAATCCAACAAAGGAGGAAGCCCTGATATGACCTACTTCACTCTCTGAGCATAGGGGATCAGGGAGAGGACATTAGCATGGCTGCAAGCACTGACCAGCCCTGAGGAGGTATACCTGGGCACTGCTGTCTCTGCCGCCATCCCTGCATAGCAGACAGCTGTGCTGGTAAGGCAGGGTGAGGAGTGTGCCCTTTTCCACAAGTGTAGCAAGGATGACTGTACAAAGGACGCCCTTTCCAGTCACCTGTCGAAGCATTATGGCTGCCCCTGCCTTAGATATGCACAGTTACTCAAGATGAATCATCTCAGATATAAATTTGGCCCATCATATTTATTGGTCATATTCTTTGATCGAGAGTGAATCAATAAACACCAGAACATAGGGCTATGAAATAAACTGTATTCTGAGTGGCTGGTTCTTCAGTAATACATGGTGAATATACGGGAAAAAGTGCACTGCTGGTTGGATTTTGTTGTTTGTTTCCTTGTTCTGGTGCCTTTACTTAATGTTCCCTGTCCTTTATTATTTCTAGGAGCTGGTGGGGAGTAATCCTCCACAAAGAAACTGGAAAGGAATTGCAATTGCTTTACTTGTTATTCTGGTTATCTGCTCCCTGATTGTCACCTCTGTTATACTCCTGACACCAGGTATTTATAATCTTTAACTCACTCTCATTCTATTGTTCTCTTGTAATTTTGCACTTCCAAAGGCAGAGACATGATAAAATGAATGCAAAGTAGAGATCAAATAGATTCCTATTCTTTAGCTTCCTTTAATATTGAGTTCAGAACACTATCCAGTTTGTTATTTTAGATCAGGACTCTCTAGAATCCTGATCCAAAGCCTATTTCAGCTGATGGAAGGACTTCATTTTACTTCAGTGGGGTTTGGATCAGGCCCTAGTACTTTATTTTTCTAAGAATTTAGAAGACAACTGTGTACTACACAGCTTTTTAGTGGAGTAAATAATTTATACTTCCCAATAGGTGATCTTTAAACTTCATCTTTCAGCTGCATTCTGTACACACAGCCTTTGTAAATTACTTCTCTTACAATAACTGCCAAGTACCAGGCAGAGGCCATAGGCTTGAATTTTAATGTGATATCATTATGTTTATTGATTATTACATATTTCAATGGCCTCGTAAATTTCCATGGCTATTTACAGAATAGAGGTAAAATGCTTTCCCTGCCCTGAAGAGCTTGCAATCTAAACAAGGCAAGAGAAACAAATGTAAGACAAGACATAGGACAAAGGATCAGTAGCAGGAAGGGTTGCTGACTACTAAAGATGAAGGGTGGAAGGCTTCCCTCAAGAGATGGATTTGAAAGAGGAAAAGAGAGGGTTCCCCATGGACGAGAACAGATGGGTGGTTCCAGGCATAGCAAGCGGCATTAGAAGTCCAGAGCCAAAGGGGGGAAAGGAGACAGAGGGAAGCAACAGGAATTAGAAGAACATAAGGCACGGCAGGTGGACATGAGAACCCAAATGCAAGCTGTGGGAGAAAGATTGCACCGAAGTCTGTGTAAGTACCAGCACCCCATGTATGCCTCAGTAAGTTTGACCTGTCTTCTGGGGCAAGATGGCTGGAGTCTACAATCCGGGAGATTCTGTGTCAGTCCCAGATAAATCAAGAAATGCCGTTTTCCATTAAACTAAATATGAAAATGAATTAGACAACCACTACATTACCCCTTCTTTTATTTAAGTTGATCCACATTCAGTTTATTTTATTCTGCCCTGTACATTTTCAGTGTGCTGCAGAATTTTGAGCTGGTGTAAATGGACATGGCATTATTGACTTAAGTGCAGCTATGCCCAAATCAATAGGGTTGATCCTGCTTTGAGCAGGGGATTGGAGTAGATGACCTCCTGAGGTCCCTTCCAACCCTAATCTTCTATGAGTCTATTGAAAACACACCACTATATTGTAGGATTTATCATACGGAAGCTGGAGGTTCAGCAAGCTGAGGTAGGAGGCAGTTGCAGCTTTTGATACCTGGAAAGGCATAGCTGTCATTTTGGGATTGTGGGATAAGCGCATTAGCTGGATGTTTGTGCTAAAATGATCCACAGTGAAGTAGTTAAGGTTCTGTTTAAACTATCATCATTAGGTTTCAAAGTTAACACCCCATTGAGGTGACTCTGTCTGTTCAGGGCATATTGAGCTATTATTTTCAGGTTTTCTGCTCACTTGGCTTACATCAACTTCCAGATAGATATTCTCCTAAATTGAATCCAGCTAATGGTTGGTGAACAACTTTTCACTGAAGTGATCTGCATTGACTCAAAAGACAGGAAGGGAACAGATCTGATGAACAAGCTATCATTTTCACATAGTATTGCATGTACGTGTGTATATAAGCACACATATAGATGTTCTGTCTCTTGGGATGTACATATATGCATGTACATATTCATATAACTACATACACACACAGAGCAAACAATACATAGGGTAAAATTCCCCTTAATAATAGTGTCCCAGGCCCAATCCTACAAATGCCACACCTATAATACCAATAGTCCTGTTCCTGTTGGCCTGCTGTTGAAAACCTCTGCCTTTTTTTGTCCAGTTACCCTTCTCATTGCTGAATTCTTCCCTCATACCTACTGTATTGGGGTCTACAAACCCCATACTGCAATTAGGCAGTAGGGGGCGCAAAACCTCTCCTGTCTGCAGACAAACAGTTCAACCACACCAACAGGCATCTGCCAGAGCTGCCAATCATAAGGCAGATGCTCACAGCTGAGCCCAATAGAGGAAACAAGGCCTACTATAAAAGAGAGAGTGCAAAGAAGGAGGAGGAGGCAGAAAGGTCCAGAACAAGAAAGGGCAATACACCTGCTCCAGGTTGCCTCCCTGACCACAGCTAAGAATCTGAGGCATGCTTCTAGCCTCAGTCAAAGAGCCAACCTGACTAGGGGCAACCTAAGGGGGCCCTGGCGGGAGCAGCAGTAACCTTCCAAAGGAGCACGCTGGGAGTTAGTGACACCTACCTGTAATAGAACTCTCACTCATCTGCCACCAGCTCTCACTTTAGTCCATTGCTTTGAGCCACTGCTCTGATGGCCCTCTCTGCAGTGCTTCCATGACACTTGTGCGGCTTAGATCTCCAGGAATCCATGAGCATGATGCAAATGCTTCACTAGGTAGATTCTGAGCTACTTTGGGAACACACAGCAGCATGCAGGATTATAATATGGCTTTAAGCAAAGCATCAGTGATGAATTGTATCTATGCCTAGCACTGCGATGGTGGAGTTTTCATGCAAGGTCAGAGTCAGGAAAGAAGGGTGAGTGGAGAAGGGGGATGAATTGCTTAGTGGGACTGATGCAGATCAGATTAGGTGGCTGGAGCCAAGTAATTGAGGAAGAGGGTTTTATATATCTCTTTAAGGTTTTCTTTGAAATTGATTCAAACCTTTAAAAAAGGTTTTAACTCGGGGTTCAATTTCCGGTTAGGCTGAGATTCATGCTGGTTCAGGTTTTTAAGAAACAGGTCACTCACCCTGTTTTAAGATTAGCCCATAAATTATGAGCAGAGTTCATTACATGCAGTAGAAATTCTAATTAGTAACGGCAGTGCTTTATTGTTAACTGATTTTTTTCTTATTTTACAAAATCCTGAGATTTCAGTGATTTATATTCCTTTAGATTTGCAGGGGCAGCATTTTCAAATCCCATATTTGCTCATCTTAGCAACTATGTGCTAGTGAGTATCTGCTTACACAAAATTGCCCACAACACCCATAGTAGTTTATGGCTTCAAATACAGGTTTGTGTAAGTGCAGCCATTCTTCCCTGCTTTGAAATGTAGAGCACAATCCCACTTCTCATTCACATCAATGACTAAATGTTGTAGGATCGATACTTTCCCAAACAATATTTGGCCCCCTTCTCACAAAAGGTGATATAAACTATTGTGTAAAGCAAAACAAAGTAGAAGAGGCTTGCTATCAGTTGGCCCAGTCCTGCAGAGCTTTCACGAGCAAAATTCCCATTGTTAATTTTTAACGCTTTCTGGAGAGACACTTCAGGATTGTTCCCTTCAAGTCTGACCTTTCACTGCATAAGTAAGTGCATCCAATTCCATATTAAATTTTTAGCAGCTGTCACAGGCACCTGCTTGTACAGAGATAGCACGAAAAGTAGTTACTGTAAAGCATTAGCTTACTGAACATTACCAGCAGCTGCACTGTCGGTGAGTGTGCCTAGCATCATGCATGCTGTTCTGAAATAGTGGGAAAAATCCCTGCAAAGTGAAAGCAAAAATAAAACATGTTTTCCATTTTATTTTCTGAATGTCTATTCTTGAATTTCCTGTTGTTGTAATCGCCCATAGGAGACCTGAGCATAAGTTAGAGCAGCTGTGAGACTGCTCTAACTTACACTAGGGACTGGATGGGCACCCCAGCCTTTCCAGCAAATGGGGTATGCAAAGGTGGCTGAAAACCTCTGTCTCCATATGGGATATAGACTTCTCCGTACCAGCAAGACACCAGAAATCATGTTTTTCTAGCTACACAAATCTGAGTTTTGCCGATTTGGCCGTGAGAAGGTGTAACAGAGTGGCCTGCCTCTATAAGTGCCAAAGAGCCTGGGGCCAGCCTGCCCTGTTTGATAATCAGACCCAGCTGAGAAAGGGATCACATGTTTCCTATGAAGGGCTGAGAGAACTCAGTTGAAGGAGGAGCTGTGGGAAGCAGGTGGTTCCTGTGGTTGGCTGTAGAGCAGGGTAGGGAGCTGCAAAGGGAAAGACCTCTGGGCCGCTGCTTGTTCAGGGGAAGCTTTCTTTGTGATCTCATGGTGTTGGCTCAAGGCACCTTATTCCATCTGCCCAAAAACACAGAACGGGCTCCTTAGTTACTCTGCAACCTGAATATACACAAGCTATTACGAGCTGAGGTTAATGATCTCCACAACACGTTGTGGGCTATGCTGTACCCATTAGCCCAGCTCTGTGAGAGAGAGAGGGAGAGACCATGCCTTAGCTAGGTTGCTCTGAGTGTGTGATGGGAACAATAGCTCTGCCTAATCCTCTGTTCGGTAGGAGCGTCAGGATTGTCCAGGGGCTATGGAGAGAGTAGGCCGGTGCTTGTCTGAGTGAAATTGTCCCCGGCCTGTGTAGATAGGGAAGGCTCGTGCCCTTTACCCCACTCCATCCCCCGGTTCTAATGTTGAAACAAGGGAGTATTTGTCTTTATGATTGTGCTGGAAGACTAGGGACCCAACATAAAATCCAAATGTTTGTTCCGTAGTTTCCACATCAGCTGGGGGCATGCCTTGCTATTTAGGCTCTGGCAGCCCTATCATCTCTGATTACACTGTTTGCTGCCACCAGGTACTAAGTATTAGCACCTGCTGTTGATCACTAATTGAAGAGATCTGTTTCCTTGAATTCCTCAGAACTTAGATTGTTGGTTTAATAAAAGTAAAAAAATGTGTAAAACCTGGAAAAATAGTATTGCATAGAGGGGTTTGACAGGGGATTTGTGTGAGGCTGTTTGGTTTCTGTAGTGAGTGAGGCCAAATCAAGTAAAAAATGAAAGACTCAATCACAGTTTGAAAACAGGAAAGCTGAAGAACATGTTATAACTGATACAGGTGGCACAGGACATTTGAGCACCTGCTAGTGAAACAAAACATGTTTCACAGTTAATACTAAGTGATTCTGGGTAGCTCAGAAGCTTCAGATTAGTGAAGTAAAAAGCTATTTTCTCCTCCCTTAGTTGGCTTTAAGGAGTTTGTTTCCATTGTATCTAAACGCATAACAAGTTAATACTAAACAGTAGTAAAAATACTTAGGACCACATGATACCAACACACTTCAGGTAATCAGATCCTACAGCAATGGGAGCCGTAAAAGTAGACAGACTTTCACTGGCGACCTCCAAAACGTGGCTTTATTTGTGCATTTGAGGAATAGACATGCCCATTGAGGGCTGATTTGAAATTTTTCACCCAAACTTTTTTCAGCAGAGAATTGGATCTTTAACAAAACAAAATGTTTGTGGAAAGTGTCTGCTTTCCTTAAAAAAAAAATCAGTTTTTTTTCTGCTCCAAACCTGCAGGACAAAAAGGGGGTTTTCCAGCCAAAAAATTGTTGGTATTGGTTTTTCTATGAAAAGGCATAATTTTCCATAAGGAAAATAAAAACTCATTTTCCAACCAGCTATGTACCTAATCTAGGATCCATTGATATTGCAGATGATCTTCCTCCATTGGGCTAGACTGCTTTATCTGTACCAGTTTCATGCTATTCAAACCATTTCCGAGCAAATTTTAAAGATGGGAAAGAGTCTCAGAATCCAGAAGGAGAGTCATGAAAATACTATGGTTCTTTCTCAAGACTGTTGAGAAGGTAGCTGCTTAATACCATTGAGAAGTTCTGCCTCTTCAGTAGAATGCCCCAATAGTTCTGTTTTCTAATAGCTGGTACAAAATCCCGCTGTTGTATAATGCAAAGTTACTTTAATTTCACTGCATAAAGCACCTTCAGTACATGATCAACACTACATTACAAGAGTGGGGATGGGACTCCACAGGAGAATAAATAGTACAGGAAAACAGCTTTCTTTTTGCTTCTGCTTTGCTCCTCTTTGTCTCCTGCTCCACAGCAATAAGGCAAGCTGCTGAAAAGACAGTGTTGGCCCAACCCCAGCCAGTTGTGTTCAGGCAATTAGCTGGGGTCCCAAACACCTGACCCGAACAATTACACATCAAAAGCAATCTTTGTTTTAAAAAGTGAAGTTAGTTCATGTCTGTGGATTCATGAAGTTTTGACTCTGCATTGTGTGAAATTAGTGCCAAAATAATCAGAGACTTGCTCACATTTTTGTTTGAATTCTCATGTCCCTATTATTGTATCTCAGTGGACCACTGGAAGAGTTCCAGACTCAAAGGATTCTTTTTAAGTCCATAAAGCAGTTGCTAGTGTTTTGTGGTCTTTTATACCAACAGTTCCACCCTTTTGATGCTGAAATTGATTCTGCTCTTAATTATGTGAAGATATATAGTGGGAGCCATGTCCTGTTGCATGAGAGTTTGTGACGACCAAGTTGTGTAGGAAGCACTTTCGAGGAGAAGGGATGACAATAGAAGTATCATCATTAGGAGACTCAGTATGGGCGAATTATGTTGGGCCTGTCCCTCTGCCATCTACTAAGAAATCTTCCAGAGCCTCAAAATTCTGTGCGTGCAATCCAGAGCGTGGTTCAGTTTTCACTGCTCTGCAGATGAAGTTACTTGTCCTTTTATTATAAATGTACCTGAGTATGGGGAAGACTTATAAAGGATAATAAATATGTAGTGAGTCAGCTGGTAGGATTTTCAAAAGTTCGTAAACGGGTTTGGTACCTAATTCCCACTGAAATAATTTGCAAATCCCAGCAAGAACCAATCTGTATCTTTAGGTGCCTACCTACCTTTGTCAATCTGGATCTGAGTTGGTTTGTTTTTCTTTTCCAACTATGTGAATGTTTAATTTATGGCATAATTTAATCCATGGGGTTAACACAATCTCTACAATAATTTCTGTTGCTATAACTAATACATTAAAAAAACCCAGGTTTTGTCCAGAAGAAACACATACTTTGGATCAGATGTTGGTCCTTTTGTAGTCACTGGGACCAGGCATTGGCTTCTAATACACAGTTTATGAATTTCAGAATATTGGCCCTGATTTGATTTTACATTGAGGTCCCATTATGCCTCTCAGGCCATGTAAAGTGGCTTTAACATAACTGAGAATTCAGGCCATGGTGTTCTCCCATCTCTTCTGAAATGTGGAAGAGCTCAGAATAGGGAGTTATACGCCATTCACAGCTGTTACATTTGCAGATAAATTTCAAATTAGGAATAATGCCTATTTGCTTCTGAATGTTTTTCAGTTGAAGATAACAGCCTGTCTCAAAAGAAAAAGATAACAGTGGAAGATCTATTCAGTGCTGATTTCAAAATTCATGACCCAGAGGCTAAATGGATAAGTGGTAAGTCTTTTATGCACATGTAACAATAACAATACTCTCACTTATTCTGTCCCTTCTTGTCTTTTTCTTTCCCTCTTTCTTTGTCTCCTTTTCTCGTTCTTTCCCTGATTTGTGTCTCTAATACCAAAATTCTTACCCCAGCTTTCCTCTGGGTAAATGTGTACATGATATTGCTCCATTATATACAGCATCATATACATGTCACTAACACCTAGGGGCCCCAGTCAGGGCTGTTGGTAGGTGCCAATCAGATATGCAGTGAAAAAGCCAGGCCCTATCCCAAACAACTTATAATCATGGTAGTTGACAAGGTGCAACAGGTGGTCCAAACAAATGGCTACAACACTATCATGGTCAATCTTTATTTTACCATAAACAAATCATCTGATTTTTATTTTCATAACATATTCCCTCACCAAAATATTTTTTCAGGCAGAGAGGTGAAGCGTTGCTAGGCAACTAGCGACACAGTGGTCCAGCAACAGCTGGTCTGCTCCTTGTATATGAGCCAGGTATTCTTTTTACCCTGTCTTGCGATCTATATTTTCCAGTACCCTGGGGAAGAGACAGAATAATACCAGAATTAATGCACACCATATTTGCAGCAGTGGAAATTGTTCTACATATGCAAATTCCAGCCCCCACTGGAAACTTCTACAATCTAAATGAGCTCTTGCTGGAATGAAACAACAGTGTGCTGTGCAGCTCTTTTAGGGACCAACCCAACTCTCACTAAAATGAATGGGAATCTTTCAATTGACTTGAATGGGAGCTGGGTAAGGTCCTCACTGCTGCAGTCTGCCTTTTTTTTAAGGGGTTCTACCTGGTGCAAGCAATTGTGATCCCTGAAGAGGGGTGGGGAGAGAGAGAGCCAAGGGAATATGCTGGATCAGTGCATTCCCCCCGGTCACCCTAAGCACATCCATCTCTGGCCAGCCCCACCCACTTTTTTCTGCTGCATTAGCCGCTGGTGGAGAGGCCATTGCAGGCTGTGTACGGCACAACAATCAACCGAACGCTTGCCAGAGGACTTATGGCTGGGGAGTGCCCTTTTTCTGTTTCTGCACCCCTGTTGGGATGTGGCTGCCAGTACAGTAATCTATGGGGAGAAAATAAAGGTAGAAATACTTCTTGCATTTACAAGTTCGGGAATCTTTCTTTAGCATTATTGTTTAACCTTTCAGTGCCTAAAGATCCCAGGCCGGATGGGCCACCACGGCACTGAACACTGTACAGACGCCTGTTATGAAACATTCCACGTCCTGGGTGAATTTCTCTGATTTTCCTGCTCAGAATATCCTGTTCCTATGAACAATTTTGCCCCTAAACTCTTCCCCTAGAATATTTGTGGGATGATGATGCAATATATGTTTTTTTATTTGAACAAACATCAGGAGAATTCTCCAGCTCCACTTAGAGCTTAGCTCCAGCAATTTCTTACGTGTTTAAAATGTGGTTTTTTTGCACAGTAGCTTTCTTTTTTTCTGTGCAAATACAAGCTTCCCAAATTGTGTTTGCATGATTCTAGTAGCTGCATATTTTTATTAGCCTCTAATTCTTGGTGGGCATTATAACTCCCACACTGAATTTTTTATAGAGGTCTGGATCCGGTGCCCACTGAAATCAGCAGACTCTCTTGGACGTCTGTGGGCTTTGGATCAGACTCTAATAATCTAAGGTTTATATAAAAGTAAAAACAAACAAACAAACAAAGATAGTATGCTGTCATGGTCAAGCCATTATACGTATTTCTGATTAAATGATTTTCCCTTTGGTGGCTGTTATAATAATATTGCTCTAGATTCTGATTTCAGTTACACCAGTGTAAATCTGGAGGAACTCCTTGAAACTAGTGATATTCCTTTAGATTCACACCAGTGCAGGCCTGCAGACAGCAATTCCAGGTCCCTGGGTAGAACAGTCAATGCCAACCCCCCCAGAAAGGGATGGCTGAGGTTTATGACAGCGGGCGGTGGGTGAAGCTTCCCCTCTGGGAGGTTAGCTCCCTGTCCCACCTCTTCCGCCCGAAGCCCCACCCTCGCTCCACCCCAGGCCCCGCCCCTTCCCTCACTCAGCCTGCTTTCTTCCACACACACTCTTTCTCCAGGCAGCAAGCGATGGGGAGGGGGGCTGATTGGGGAGGGGGAAGGATGGATGTGGCAAGCAGTGCGTGGGGGGGGGAGGCCAAGCGGGAGGAGAGGAGGGCTGCACGTGGCAAGCAACGGCGGGAAGGCTGAGTGGGGATAGGGGGAAGGAAGGACACAGCGAGCGGCAGGACTGAGCAGGGCCGGGGGTGGAAGAGGCAGGATGGGGAGCTAGCCTCCTTGAGGAGAAGCTTCACCTGCCACCCATGGCCCAGGCCCTTTTAAGTTGCCAGCCTCTGGGCAGTTGCCCCCTTCTCTCCTCTCCTTCCCCCCCACCCAGTCGGTGGGCCTGCATCAGTGTAACTGGGAGCAGAGCCTTGCACTAAAACACTATACTGCCCTCAAAGCATTTTACAAACATTAATTCATTCTTAAAACACCCCTTTGGATAGGAAAATATTACACTCTTTGGACAGCAGAGTAAGTGGTAAATCAGGCTTACGGTGACTAGCAACTCAGTGGAAGAGCTTGAAATAGAGACCAATTGTCCAAACTTCTGTTCCATGCTTTGGCCACTACCCCATACACCCTGTGTTCTGTTGTACCACTGTTCTTGAGTCCCAAAATGCAAGTTCTTCTTCTGATTCTTCCCTTCACTGAAGAATCCTATTTCAAAGTAACATAGCTTAGCAGAAAATGGTTCTGAAAGATGTGTGTAAAAGTGAGAATTAATGGGTGGAATGAACCCTGGTTGTTTTGGGATTCCAACAAAATAATTGAAACCGTAACAGCGTCATATATCCTTGTCCCCATTCTTCTCCTGTTGTTAACAGCACGACATAAACCACTCTAATGTAAAGAGATCTGAAAGCTAGATTGCAAAAAATCGATGCTCTTGGGTCTTTTCATGTCTACCAAATTTGCTTTAAAGGCTGTTACTCTCTTTTTATTCTTTGTGTTGTTATAAAAGACAAGAGTTTGGTAGCCTAGCCAATGATAAGCACGTTGTATGGTTAGGAGTATCCAAATGGTCACAGTGATTTACTTTCAAAGTAGTTCAGCCAATGAAATCTCTCAATTCTGATCCATTTGTTCCAATGGGTTTGGTGACTCTTTTCATTGATGTCAGTGGGCATTGGATCAGGTTCTAAAGCCTCAACACAGGAAGGCATCTCTGTTCAGGACAAACATCCCACTGAAGTAAATGGGACATGCTTCAGCACTTTCCTGAATTGGGGCCTGAATATAGATAGTACGTGCTTCTGACCTACACCTCTGTAATCCCATTGATTTCATAGGAGTTAAGAGAGATGAGAGTTGACCTCAGAGTGTGACATAGCCACACTCCATATGCTAAGAGTGCAGGTCTTCCTCAGACTTTGCATCTCTCTTTTAAGTTGGTTTGTGTGTGTTTGTGCAGTAATGGCAGGGAGTTGCAGGTTAGATGATTTTCATAAATTCAAGGAGAGGAGCCAGAACCGGTGCTTTGACTCTGAACCCTTAGAATTTTTGAGGAATTGGGGTGGTTTTGAATTCATAGATGCAAACCCTAAAAGTTTTGGTTCCTGAATTCAGAGCAGCATAAGAATCTTCATGTCTCCGTGGCCCATCTTTAATAATTCCCCATGGTTTCCAGATCGCTGTCTACAGGCAAAAAAGATCTAAGTCAGTCCCATGAGGTTTCTTCTGGGGGGACAGGATCACAGCTCCAACTATCAATGGGAGTAGGCACAGCCTTAAAGAAAAAAAACAACTGGCAGTTGTAGCATATGTAGCGATGTAAATGTAGGGGAGGAATATTGTGGGCCAGGTTCTGAGCTGATGTAAATTGCCACAGCGTCATTAAATGCCAGGGAGTTGTGCTGATTTATACCAGTTAAGAAACTGTCTGTTTTCTGTATGCTGCAAAATCAGCTCTCAGGAGCATGCCTCGATTTTCACTGGGAGACAGTGTTGTGAGTCATGTCAAGGTGGCTATTAACGAATGAATCACATATTGTACTCTGGGTCACTGAAACTTATATTTGTTCTTTCTTTGTTGTTTTTCCTTAACGTAAAGTATGTTTCACACCACACCACAAGTCCGCATCTTCATTGTTAATGGAAACATAACAGCAGCCTCAAGTAGTATCCTCCTCATTGGTTACTGCAATTGACTGGATGTAGTGTGCCACCAGTGCCTGCTACTTACAGGATGTTTTTCCAGCCCCAGCTGAATTAATGTTTGCTGTGACATATGGCATCACGTTGTTATTTATTTTTTGTATTATAATAATAACTAGAGGTTCCAACTGAAAACAGGGCCCAATTGTGCTAGACACTGTACAAACACATATTGAGAGAGTCTTTGATCCAAAGAGTTTACAACCTAAACAAAAAAGAAAAAGGATGGAAGTCAGAGAGTACTGTTATCCCCATTTTACAGATGAGCCCAGAAGCACCAAGACATTGAGTAATGGCACTGAGCCTTGTTCTCTTGAGTCCCAGTCCAATAGCTTAACCACAAGATTAGTCTTTCTCACTGACATAATATTCCTCATCCTCCATGAAGAGGCACAAGGGGTATAATTTACAAAAGGACCTGAGTCCCATTTTCAAAAGTAACTAGGAACCTAAATCTCATTGCAAGTCAAAGACTTTTGAAAATGAGACACAGTGTTCTAAGTCACACGAGCGCTTTTGAAAGTGCTACCTAATAACTGATATCTAAACAAAGCAAAATCATCTTTTTTTGTAAAGCTGAACATCACGTTAGTTTTATTGCATATTTTACTAATAAAATTATTTTAAAAATCTCTAGGCTCTTTTAAGGTTTGATATTGAATTTAATGATCTAGAACTAATATGTTTTATTTACAATGCTGAAAAATGTTGTCTTGTAGTAGAGCGGTAATTTATTTCAGTTTACCTTTAGTAATAATGTTCAGATCAACAGCACCCTGGGAGCCGTGATGTCCCCAAGCCTACTCCACATAATGTAAATTCATTGCACTATATATTGATAAAACCAGTGATGCATTTCAAATGATGTAGACGCATGTGGAGTAAATGAATTATTTATGGTTCACTCTGCATAAGGATTAGAACTTTTTACCTGCTAACATTTTTCACTTTTTAAACAAGGATGAGTTAAGGTGCCACATTGACAGTCCTGGGGTTAAAGTCACAGCGGTGTAGCATAGTTAGCTGAGATTGCAAGCTTCCACAAACTGCTCCTGTAGTGAGTTTACAAGATAACTAGCGGAGCAACTGAGCATGAGACCCATCCAACTCTTGTCACAGTCAATGGGAGTCCTTCCATTGACTTCAGTGGGTGTTGGACCAGTACCTACAGCATGTACAGGAGTGGGAGAATAGTTCCTCTTCCTGGCCTGGTCAAACTCTGCCCCTTCTGCCACCAATGGATCCAAATGGTCCTAGTTCACATAGTCTTGTTTCTAATCTCTTTCCTCTTAATTACCTCTCACTGATCTACTTTTGAAACTAAGTACATCTTAGTGTTCTCAAAAGCAAATGCTGGTAGATTAGGGCAACATACTTGTTATTATTGTGATTATTACTCCCATCACTGGCGTTAATGCTGGTGTGAATTTGGGGGAAGTGGGAAGAGTATCGGGCCTGTTCTGTTTTCATTTTTGCTCGGCTATTCTGACATCTGAACTCACAATTAATCAAGTTTGATTTCTTTGCATTCTCAAATTTGTTTCACTTAGCTGACTGAAAAGAGACCTTCTCCCACTCCTGACCCCGCTATGGCCAACGCTGGAATTGTTGTTCATGGCAGCCTATTCTTGTTCTACTCCCGTGTGCCTTTTGCCCTTTCACATGCAACTAAAGTGTTTTCTGATGGATGTATACTGTTCCTCATGACAAAAACCACAGGCCCATGATCGCATGAGGGTGAAATCATCACTATCGAGCCCATTGTCATAGTGACTAAGCGCTTCCACCCTCAAGTGCAGAGGGCACTGAGGGCCCCTGCAATGTAGCAGATCCACAGCAGTTTCAATGTGTTCACGGCGTCTATGGCTTGAAGAGGAAAAAGAGACAGGTGGGGGAAGAGCCTGGGAGAGGCCACAGGTTCCTCCAGTGTGCTGCTACATTAGCCACTGCCTCCCTGCATGGGGGACGTGCTCGGGTTGCAGACAGTTTTTGAACCATGGGAAAGATGCCAAGCTGCCTTGCCCAGGGATTGAGCATTGGGTTCCTTCTATCCCAGGCCTCATGTCATTCCTTTCATGAGGCCCAATTACTGGGGTTTATAAGTTTGTGTGTATGTTTCACTTCAAGGGCAACCAAAGGAGAACATTATGGCACCAGTTAATCAAGGTTCAGAATATGAGTAGTCTTGTGGAAGTCAGTGGGACTCCTTAATGTGCTTAAAGAGCCTTAATGTTCATGTGCTTAAGTGCCCTGCTGAACTGAGGCCTGTGTGCCAGAATTAACACCGGCTCATGGTCTGTCCAGCCTAAGTCTGCCCTCAAAGCCATGGAGCTCATTCATGCTCAGTGCAGGACGTTACAGAGGGAATCCAAGGAGACACACAGTCACATGGGCCGCAACCCCTGATTCTAGACCCTAGCCTGGAATGTCTCCTCCGTGACATTCTGTCTGCAGATTGTGAAGTCCTGAGGGCACCAGAAATGAGCCGCATTGTTTCCCTGCTGGCCTCAGCTTTCTGAGATTTGCCTCTGCACAGCCAGGGACCTGAATTTGGCCCCTAAACTGGAGAGACAAAAGCCTGCATTTAGTTGTTTTTGAATGTTCGTTCTCCCCTGATGATAAAATGTGAAAGGAAACATTTCTAGCATGCAGCTGTTTTGTTTCCTTGATGTTAAAGAGAAGGAAACAGGAAATCAATCTGGCCCTCCTGAAAATTAATTGAGTCTGCAGAAGCATACTGGTGTGAGGCTACCATCTCTCCCTGAAATCCAGCCGAGTGCATTGCAGGGGAAGGGTGCACTCCTCTGCACTGCTAGAAATGCTGTGATGCTACATGTCGCTGTTCAATGGGAAGGCTTTTGGCATTCTTTGGCCAGCCACAATTCTGCTTAGTACTTAGATATTTTGACAGTCCTCTTAGCGGGTTCCTCCTCCTGGACCATCTGCTCCTCGGCATCATTGCCTTTACGGGCACGCACTGGAGTTTAAATTTGACCCCATTTGGAGGGGCCCATTTTATGCCCTCCCTCCCCTGCCCCACCGGAGGAGCCGGCTCTTCTTCCCTCCTCCCCCTCCGGCCCTGAGCGGAGCTTGCTCTTCCCTCCCCACCTCGCCCTAGCGGCAGCTCACTCTCTCCCTGCAGCCCCCAAACTGTAGGAGTTCTGTGCTTCCACAGATTATTGGGGAGGCTTGTGCCCCTGCCCGCCACCCATTGTGCACGCCCCTGCCTTTAATATTATATTATACGATACTGTTATTGTTTACAGCTACCGTGTAATAGTGTGCAATGCACGTCACAAAAAAGGGCAGGTCCCTGCTCCACAGAGCTTATCATCTAAATTAGAATGCAGCGAGGGATGGCAGTGAGCACAGGGTGAGAAGGGAGGCTATGGGGAACATTTGGACGGCAATGGTAAAAGAAACCGACATTCTTTTTTGTGTACACAGGCCAAGACTTTCAGGCATGGATGCCTAAAATCGGCAGCTCACTTTATATTTCAGTACCTCGCTGTTTGGCCTGGCTTTCTGAAGTATGCTGAACACCCATAACCCCTACTGACCTCAGTGGCTGCTGTGGAGTCTCAGCACCGCTGAAAGCCGGATCACTGACTGAGATACCCGTGCATGGAGTTAGGTGCTTAACTTTAAGCACCCCCATTTGAAGATGTTGGCCTCAGTGTTTTACATTTCGTTATGTCATTGCTTTGTACCAGGCTGAATGAGCCACGCTTTGAAGGGCTGGATGAAAGGAGTGACTGATGAGGAGGGATTTGGAGGAGAGCAATGTTGCATGGTGTGAGAAGAAGTTGCAGTCATTTGTGGGAGAGGACCAGGGAAGTGTGAAGATGCTCTGAATTGACAAAGCCCAAGGGTGTGAATAGAAAACTAGGGACAGATGTAGGAAGAGCCAGAGCTTTGCAAACACTCGATGGTGAGGAAGAGGAGTGAATAGGTGAGATACTGAAGGAGATTAGAAGGCAGTGCAGGGGGTTAATCTGAGGGTTGGCAGAGCAGTGGGGCAGAAAAGATGTTTTAGGCATCAGCAGATTAGATGGTGTAATGAGGCGGTGTGGCCTCCCTCTGAGCCAGAGGGGGAGAGCCACCCTTCCTACACAAGTGAGTGGCACTAGACCAACCTCACCTCTCCCACCAGACGAGAGTGGGCGGGACACGAAGTAGAAAAGACGGGGATTGTCCACCTATCCCTCCTGCCATCTCCCCTGGGGTGGCAGCATTCCCATACTTGAGCCTAAGCCTGCAGAGATGCTCAAACCCCTGCCATGGCCTATAGACTGTTTGTCTGCCCTGTCCTGCCTGAGGGCCATGGGCTATAGACTGCTTCCTTGCTGCCCTGTCTGAGGGTCAGGAGCTCTAGACTGGGCACCCTGCCCTGCCTGAGTGCTAGCGCCCAACCCACTTAACTACCAGTTGGCTCACCCCCATCAGTAGGCAGTGAATGAGTGAGGTGGTGTGGCCTCCCTCCGACCCAGAGAGGGAGGAGCGCCCGACACCCCTCTACAACGGGTTAATGGGGAGCAATGTGAGGTTCAAAGCCAGGAAAGGGAGGTTGTCTAACGTATTACCCAGAAAGCTTTGTGAACCTCTGCCTGGCCTTCCATCCTGCACACTGTTAATACCCACTTTCCCTAGCAATGGCCTGGGATTCCTCCCACTGAAATCACTGGCAGGATTTCTGCTGATTTCAATGGGAGCAGGATCTGAATGTGTACATTTCCTTCACACAGGAAAACAAGTTGGATGTATTAATACCTTTCACTGGGCCAACTTCCGTTGGTGAAAGAGACACGCTTTCGAGCTCTTTCTCCTACAGAAGTTATTGCACCTATCTTGTCTCTCTCATATCCTGGGGGACACATGGCTACAAGAGCACTGCATTCAGCACAAGGAGAGGTGATGCCTTCTTGGGGCAAAGCTACAGGTGGGGTCAGCAAGCAGGATTTCTATACTTGTTACTGCTATCCGCCATGCAAAAGTAATTACCCCATTTCCCCTTATTCAGCAAAATTAGTGCTCTCCTCTCAAACTAAGACTCATGATCCCTCCTGCTGTGATCGTGCCTCTGAGTGAGCAATGGTTATCTGGGTTAACAGGAGAAGAGTTTGGAATGGTAGCAGGTGTGGACTGCAGGGGGGCTGCTTTTGCATTGTAAGTAGCTCACAGGTTTGAGGTAGAGAGTCAGGAAAATTAAATGCGTGCTGTCCCTTTTCATTCCTCCTCCTCATCTTTCAGCTTCTGCCTTGTCACACAAACTACATTTCCATCCTTTTTATTATGTGGTGTGTGGCAGCACAGAATGGTTCCAGACAACGTCAAGATTATGGACTGCTGGTGTTAGTGGCTAACTCACAGCTGTTGAGTAGAGTGCTCTATCTCTTTCTGGTGACAGACAGACAGAATTATTGCTATTGCACCCCATTTGCCAAGAGAGCCTCTTAATAAACAGGATAACAGTGGAAGTAGGAATGGCGGAGTGCTGTGCTGAGCTACTCCATTTGTGAGGGATTTTTAAAGGTGCAGCTCCCATGCATCTGTTTCCCTGCTATGACACCACAAATTCAGCATATGTGCTTAAGAATCTGAATCCAGTTAAAAGACAGGTGCCATTTAATAACAACTTGTGAACAGGTTGGTATCAGAGTGGAGAACAAGAACAACGACAAAGTCTTAGGACTTAGAAGTGCTCTTGTAAGTCAGCGTGTCAATTCACCAGCCAGTGTATCAAAAAACATTCCCTAAAGCATCAGAATTTCAGTGCCTCTCTTCAGGGTTGCATTTCATTTCTTCACAATCAAACAGCTCAACATAAGATCCATGTACAAACCATATCCTTCCCTTTTCTCAGAGGCACCTGCAGGAGCCAACCAGCTCTGGGCAGGTTTCTCTGATCTCTTGGCCTTCCAGACCACTATCACTCAGGCTCTTATGCCAGAAGAGCCTCCTTTTAGGTCCCTTCTGTTTCCAGGCTTCTCTTTGACTGAGCTGGGAGCACTCCTTCATACTCCCAGCTGGCAGTCACATGACACAGTCACTGGGCCCCCATTCCCAGCTGGGTCTGGTGGTTCCTCCCTCCAAACTAACAGTCACAAATACCTCTTCTTAAAAGGGCCATACCTGAGAATGGGACAGGCTGGCCCCAAACTCCCTGCTGCCCTTAAAGGGGCAGACTACCCAGTTACTGGCCTTAATTATTCAAACATTATTGGGAAACAAGAACTTCAAACGACGTGCCACCAAGGGAGTTAATACAATGCAATCAAGACAGGTTGTTGCCAATAAAGAAAGAAACGACAAATCAGGAAGGTTACTAGGGTAATTTGGAAGTGTATGCTCAGAGTTTATGCCATTGCAGCCATTATGCCCAGCATGAATCCACAAGCCGGAAGCCAGGTTGTCACTGGTCCTTGTGCAGGTGCATGTGCAGGGTGATGTGTGTAGGACACGAGGGGCCTCTCCCCTCCTTTGAGCACAAATCCCAAGGGATGGTGACAGTTGTAGCCTCTGTACCGGGAGCGGTCATAGAATCATAGAGTTGGAAGGGACCTCAGGAGGTCATCTAGTCCAACCCCCTGCTCAAAGCAGGACTAACCTTAGCTAACCCAGCCCTGCCAGGGCTTTGTCAAGCCACAGCTTAAAAACCTCTAAAGATGGAGATTCCACCACCTCCCTAGGTAACCCATTCCAGTGCTTCACCACCCTCCTAGTGAAAAACTTTTTCCTAATATCCAACCTAGACCTCCCCCCACTGCAACTTGAGACTATTGCTCCTTGTTCTGTCATCTGCCACAACCGAGAACAGCCTAGCTCCATCCTCCCTGGAACCCCCTTTGAGGTAGTTAAAGGCTCCTATCAAATTCCCCCTCATTCTTCTCTTTTGCAGACTAAACACGCCTAGTTCCCTCAGCCTCTCCTCATAAGTCTTGTGCTCCAGCCCCCTAATCATTTTTGTTCATTTTGGTCATTGCACACACATTCCCATGTGCATCTCCAAGGATGCATATCATGCTGTAAGGGGAGGGAATGAGGCAGGGGTGCATTGTCTGATAGAGGAGACTGGGCACACCAAGAGGAGCAAAGGATGGTGCAGCTTGTGCAACCCCTATTTGTATCTGGGCTCGGCCCCATGTGGTCAGCTCCATGTGAGTGCCTCAGTGACATCAGTACAACTGTGGGAATAGGATTTGTTACTGGATGGCGTGTGAAGCACAGCATTAGTTCAACCTAGTGATGGTGGGGAATCAACAGAGCGCACGCTAGATGGGTGAGAAAGATCAACGCAGGGATGGGGAGCACAGCCCTCTGGGGCCCTAAATCGGATTTAGTGTGTGCCTAGCAAGTAGCGGAACGAGTTTGGGCAGGGGTACAGAATGGGAGCATGATGCTGGGGAAGTGGGAGGCTGAGAGAAACAGAGGGAAGGAGTTGGGTACTGAACGATGGGATGTGAGGGGGAAAGCAGAGATTAGAGGGAGAGCCACAGAAGGATGGTGGGCAGCAAGCAATAGTAGTGGGGAAGGAAGCATTATTTATTCCTTTTGCTAAGCTCCCAGTCCTGCTTCACTGATGTCCAACAAGACATTTGCAATTGATTTAAAAGGGAACAGGACTTGGCCCTTATTATATTTTGTTTCTTTGGTATGGACACGTTTTGGTGACAGTTACACTGAGTAGTACTTACCCAGCCAATCCCATTGAGTTCAGTATAGTCCCAATGGGTTACTCATGAGAACAACTCAGAATGGGCAAAGGTTATAGAACTGGGCCCACAACACTGTACCCACCCTGTCTCCTCACTAACCCCATTGGCCCATGGCTATGACCTTGAGCGGACCTTTCCAGAAATATCTGTCTACAGCAGCCCAAAAACGACCTTTTAGGGAACATTAGTTAGTAACTTACCCATGTTGCCCTAAAGAAGCACCAAACTCTGCACCCCTCCCCACTTCACAACCACAACTCTTGATTCACTGCTGTAATTCAGATTTGGACTAAATCAGTGGTTCCCAACCTTTTTGGCTCGAGGGCCACAAATATCATTTTTACAACCCTGAATGGCCACCAGTCTATCAACTCTAAAAAATATGTTGACGTAGACACCATTAAGAACTACAAATCACTACATATTTAAAGTAAACATTTGGATGCTACTGTGCTCATTTTTACATTCACTATTGTACACCTACACATTACTCGCAATATGTCACGCACTCACAGACAAAGCACTAGTGTAGATGGGTGACTGACTGTCACTACACACTGAAGCACATGGCCTGGCAGCTAAGTCACAGTGGGCACGTGAAGGCACGGATTTTTAGAGTCCTGCCCCTCTCCTCAAGCATGGTGGGTCCTGACTGCTCTGCCAGCAGCCTCTCTCCCCCCCACTGCAGCCAGACGGAAGGAGTTCAGTGAGGAGGCTGCCTCCTTGCTGATCTCCCATCTCCCTGGCTGCAGCAGGGAAACTCCTGGTGTCCTGTAGCCCTGTGTGCTCACCTGGGTCCCTAGGCAGTGGCTCCTTTCTGCAGCCAGGGGGACAGGAGATCAGTGCTCCCTTCCCTCTGACTCCAGCAGGGACCCCAGCACCTTGGGACCCAGGTGGAGCACTTTGCCATGCTACCTGCTGGAACCAGAGAAGGTTGATCTCCCGTCCTCTTGGTTGCAGCAAGGAGTCTGCACCAGTCTTGTAACCCTGCGGCAACGCGCTCTGCCTGTGTCCTTAGGCTGCTACTCCCTTCTGCAGCCAGTGGGGAATGGCAGGCCACTTGGGAAGACCCCATGAGCCACTTTTGGCCCCTGGGCCACAGGTTGGAAACCACTGGACTAAATAATACTTTCGAGGCCCCATTGCATTTACTGAGCTAGCAGTACTAGTTGCAAATGCTTGTTCCATGCAGAGCATTTAGCAGAGATAACTGTTAGAGTGCAGTACATATTCCTCCACTTGCCCTGTATGTAATATAATAATTCAGCAATGGGGTACCACACTCCTGGTAATTAAACATTATATCAGATATTTGTAATTGAAAATGTACTGGGTGAACACTTATTCATCTAGCAAAGAAAGTCTCTTGTGACTTTCAGATCTCTTGATTGTAACGGTGTTCAATAGCTTAATGCTATAAACCAGAATGTAACTATTTTTCCCCCATGAGATACTATGTTGGATTTACATCATTCATTTCAGGAAACTGAAGAATTTAGACTCAAAAGAACATCACAGGCTAATTAAATGTAATCCTGCCTCTGAAAATGTGAGCCCACAGATCTCTCATATCTGTGAAGAATAAATTAAGAGTTGAAAAGAAGCACTAAGATGTCATGATGATTAGAGGCAAGTGAGTTCCCTTAATATAGTTAGCTTGACCCAGAAGAAAAGCCAAAAGATTTCCTGGTTGCATTATATCAGAATTCCATACCATATGTCTCCAGACCTACTGTTTACATGGTGTCATATAAAAATAGGCATAATACCACACAGTATCATACGATCCGGTACATTGTTCTGCTAGGGTGCCAGTTAGTTTCTGATTAGTGATCAAGGTGTTGTTTTTAACCTGGATTGTCCTAAACTACTTAGGAACTGGTAACCTAAATGTAACGGGGAGTCCCAGCTAGATGATGATAAAATCTTGTGGTGGCCCAAGAATGGAAAAGGGGATCACTGAAGCAGGGAGAAATGCTGATTTAGTGTAATATGTCTCCTACGAAAATGTCTTCTGTTACATTTCATGCAGTATCCATACATTTTAAATAGCCCTATAATTCTTGCATTCCATTTATGTTAAATATTCTCATTATTTTATAATGAATGTTTTAGTGTTGGACACTCATTCAGATTATCTGAAGCAAAATGTGTAGAGGAACTTAGAATAAAAGTTAAGGTGCTCTTTGTGGGACATTAAGGATGAAGTAAAACTTGGCATTCATTGCCTGTTTAAGAAAACCAAAAAACTAAACTACCACTGTCCTTTTAAGGGATGGGGGGAGTGAAACGGAGTGAAATAAAATGCAGAGAGAGGCTACTGCCCAAAGCCTTTGACAGGCTGAGAGAAAGAGACCTGAACTTTAAAAACAAAACTCTGAGGTGTCTCAGCATGGCCAGAAAGAGAGCTGGCATGTTGCACAGTGTTGTCAACTCTCATGATTTTATTCTGAACCTCTTGATATTTCATGTTTCGCTTAAAACCCTGCTCTTGGAGTCAAGGGACAATTTGAGAATCTTGGTTTTCATTTAAAAAAATGTAAGTTAGTAGCCCTCATGGTTGTAGAGAAAAGCTTGAAAATGTGACCAGAGGGCACTATAATGGCTAAAAAATTATAACACAAATGAAAAGAACCTGATATTTTATTATTTTTAAATCTTGTGATTTTTAAGCCAATCTCATGATTTTGTGGGGCCTGGTTCATGACTCGTGACTTGTTGGGGCTGGCAGTATTGTGGGCAGTCAGCCCCAAAGCACGTTTGGTTTCTAGACAAGGCAGACCACATAAGATACACAATAACAGTGAAGAAAATCTAGGAGAAAGGCAATGGGAGTGTTGAGGACTCAAGCAAAACATAGTAATGTTCCAGACTTGCCATGGGGCTTAAGTCACACTGAAGGTCTTTTCAGACTCTCAGTTACCCTTGGTTGCTGTATAGGAGACTGTTACATTTTCTATCCATTCCATAAACATTACAAAACATTCTTTCTCCTCTCTCCAAGTCCTACAGCTGTTTTTTCTGTGCTCTCACTGTTTTATATCATATTGAATTGATGATCTTCATCCAATTCCTATCAGACTGGTGCCTATACAGAAAACTCACTGCCACAACTGGCACTAATGGGCAACCCTGTTGGCTGTGTCAGCAGAGACTGGAAACCATGGAGACTGAACTGTCATCTCATTGATAGCATAGCTAGGGTTGAAGCAGATTAGCCGGGCAGAATGTTGAAACCTTCACTGCTGTTGATGCTTATTGCACAATTTGATTGATTGATTTTAATAAATTTAACATTTCCTGGAAGATTTATACTTAAACCAAGACCCTTATAATTAATTTGGAAGACTCTTTCCTTTCTTCACCTTCCTTCCAGAGGGCAGGATTGATTGTTATCAAATACTGTTTCTTACATTCAAAATACATTTTCTGTAAATGCAGGGTGTGTGTGTGGGGGGGGGGGGGATTTTCAGTACTACTTCCAGCTTTTATTCCAAGGGAGACTTGCATGCAAACAGGGCCTGTGCCTTATTCTGCAATCCTTACTCACGCAAAATTCCAACTGAAACTGGCATTGAACTAAATGGAGAATACAGGATATTGCTATGAAAACACTAATCACTTAGACTTTATTCTTTCTGTGTTTTCATCCAGAAAGAGATGTCAATGTCTTGTAGAAAAAAATGCAAGAAGTCTAATTTATGCAGGAATCAGCCACCAAGATATTAACTAGTCTTTTTTTTCCTTCCGTACCTCCCATTTTTCCTGATGGGAGCATTCTCATGAAAATGTCCAGTCAGTGTAGATCTGGGCGTAAAAAAAGGAGAGATGTGGTGTTTGAATTCCATGGTCCCACTTTCAGTTTTCTTCCCTTTTGGGTAGACAATTAAAAATATCTGATCAATGTGCAGTGCCAGTCTAAAAAGCAAGCAAGATGATAGGCTGTATTAAGAAAACAGAGAGAGAGAATAATACTGAGAATATAATGCTATAATCTAAACTAGACTGGGTTTGGGTCAGCCATCTGAAAAAGATAAGTTGTAGTAGAAATAGAAAAGGTAAAGAGAAGGGTAAAGAAAATGATACAGGCATCGAAAGACATCCATATATGAAGAGATTTAAAAGATTATGCCAAAGAAGTTTGGAATGGAGATGAATAAGAGGTGATATAATAGAGACATTGAAAATAAGGAATTGTATAGAGAAGGTCAGTTCTTATCATAATACAGCCATTCACTAATTATAATGCAGCCCATTTACAATAAATCAAAGGAGATTTTTTTTTTACACAGTAATTACACATATTTAACCCATGGAACTCATTGCCACAAGGTATTATTGAGACCAAGAGCTTAGACCAAGAGACTCAAAAATGGATTGAGCATTTTTTTAACATACTATTATCCATCACATTTAAATGACCTGTGATCAGAAGTATAAACAATATTAGCCCTCATGCTTCAGTACATTCAGATTGCCTGTGGTTAGGAAGGAACATCCACTGTAAGTGTGTTATTGCACAGTAGTCCATTATTGGGCTTTATGCTTTCTTCTGAAGTAAGTACCTGCCACTGCAGGATATCACATTTGATTGATCACTGATCTGATCAGGTAGAGCATTTCCTACGCGAGAGGAGGGAGTTTGTGCTATAGAGAAATTTAAGGGGTCAAGGGAGAGGAAAACATTTTAGTCGATGTCATTTTTTCCCTCTGTAGTTTCTGTTCAATTGAAAATTCATTAGTGTGTATGTATAATCCCAAACTACTTCTCCAAATGTGCATTACCTTGCACTTGTTTATGTTTATTCTCAGTTGCCATCCTGCTGTCCACTTGCCTTTCTCTGCTAGGTCCTCTGCCCCGCGTTATATTCAATTCTTGATCATCATTTCTGTGCATTTCTCCAGATGGTCCTATTGGCTCTGTAGAACAGTGCCCTCTTGTGGCCAATCCAACACCAATCCATTTCCACTGGTGGTTTAACTAAAATGTGTAGTTGCTGGATGACATGCCTGCCTTGCATTTCAAAGGCATGAAGTTCACATCTTTTGACAGCTGAGTTTAAAAAACAAACAAACCTTATTTATAAACAGACTCAGATGCTGTGGTGATCAGAATGATAGACATACCTTAAAGTAAAGGGATCATCCAGTACTGCACTCAGAATAATGAAAATGTTACTGCGGCGCTATAGGCACAATCTAATTTGCTTGTTAATATTCACACATTTCCTTCAATCTGTACTGCAGCCACAGCACCCTGCCTACTTGAACAGGAACAAAAAGAGAAAAACTTCTTTTAACTGGCTTTGTGCTCTATCAGGACCGCTAACATCTGTAATACGGTTGGGAGCAGAGGCAAAGAGATAAGGAAACACACAGAGGGATTAAGAGAGCCAGCCATGGGGTGACATTTTAATGAAAATTTATTCATAGATTCTTTTTCTTCTCGGTGTCAAATGGATTATTACATTTATGTGTAACACTTTGGGTCACATGCTCCCCTGTGTGACGCCAGGCTAAATGAGGCAGATAAGCCCCCATGTATTCGGAAGAGAAGAGCAGTGTCCTAAGCAATGCTCCCCCTGGCCTTAGCTGTTGGAGTCTCTCTGCCTGAGAACTGTGTAGGACTGGGGAGGTGGAGAAGGGAGCAGCCCTTATAGGGTGTCCTCCCCTTGGTGTTCAGCCAGGGCATTTTCCAGACAGGTTCTTCGGCTCTGGAACTTCCTGTCTGCTCGTGCTGTGCCAGCGTTGGTTCGCCACAAAGATCGCCTCCCTCGCCCTGCCCTCCTCCAAGGTGTTTTGTGAAGGTTGTGGATGGTTAGAGGTGGGAGGGTTTTGCTGTTATTAGTTTGGGGACATTTTATATTGACCTGGATGGCTTGGGTTGGGTTGGGCAGTTCATGGTTGCTCTTGTGCGGGATTTTTGTTTGTGTATTTTTTGTCTAGTTTAAATATTTTGTATGTGCTGCCATATTGTAAAAGCATCTAGAACCAGGGTGGAGGCACTTCAGTGAAATGAAATCAATTCCCCGTTCTTCCCCTGGATCTTTAGAGGCCACAGCTTTACCAAAGATGGACATGCCTGAGCTACAAAGCTGGTATCCCCATCCAATCCAGGGCTGTTCTGACCTGGGGGTTTGGTTCAGACCCGCAGAGCCAGTCTCAGAATCTGGCTCTTAACCCGGAACTCCACCTCATCAAATTTTGGGAGGTCTGAGTTTAAGATCTGGGTTTGGGTCCAGTTCTGCTCCTTATCTGGATTTTCTAACTTGGATTTTCAAGGGTTTGGGATCAGACGAAAAATACAAATAGAACTTTGTTACTGATTTATATATTTAAATTTTCTAGGAGGTCTCAGCCTTTGACAGGTAAATTGAAAAGGCTGCTAGATGCATGTAGATGGGGGAATCTTTCCACTTTTAATTTGCCTGGGATATAATTGTATTTTATTTGAATGCTACCACTGAAAAAGCACCAGACTGGTGCAGTTGGTACATGCTGCGTTGAAGTGACGAATGATTAACACTATTTCCTGCATAATAAAGCACACTCTGTCATGTTGTGCTTACTTAATGTACCAGTGCAATGTGATATTCAGCAGTTAGCTAAATTACAGTAAATCACCTATTTAGAAAAGTTTTAGTCTTCGCCCTTCATGCAAAAAGTGCTAAAGGCAGTAAAATGATAATGACCCATAATACCAGAAAGATAAAAATGAGTTTCCTCCTGGAATTAAGGGCTATACTCACATTGTTACAGGCAAGCTGTTCCCTGTTGCTAGCTGCTTCCTTAGAGCAGTCTGGGAGTATAATAAACTGTAGCTTATTTCTCCCCTGCTTATAGACTACATAGACTACAAGGTCAGAAGGGACCATTATGATAATCTAGTCTGACCTTCTGCACAACACAGGCCACAGAACTTCACCCACCCACTCCTGTAATAGACCCCTAACCTAAGACTGAGTTATTGAAGTTCTCAAAGAATGATTTAAAGACTTCAAGGTACAGAGAATCCACCTCCAAGTGAGGCATGTCCCATGCTACAGACGAAGGTGAAAACCCCCCAGGGCCTTTGCCAATCTGCCCTGCGGGAGAAAAAATTCTCTGTAGTAACTCAGAACCCACCCCAACTAACATCCTTTCACAGGCCATTGGGTATATTTACTCCTAGTAATCTAAGATCAGTCAATTGCCAAATTAGGCTATCCCATCATACCATCCTTTCTATAAACTTATCAAGCTCAGTCTTGAAGCCAGCCAGGTGTCTTGCCCCCACTGCTTCCCTTGGAAGACTGTTCCAGAACTTCATTCCCCTGATGGTTAGAAACCTATATTTCCTGATGGCCAGTTTATATCAATTTGTTCTTGTGTGCACATTGGTGCTGAACTTAAATAACTCCTCTCCCTTCCTAATATTTATCCATCTGATGTATTTATAGAGAGCAATCATATCTCCCCTCAGCCTCCTTTTGGTTAGGCTAAACAAGTCAAGCTCTTTGAGTCTCCTCTCATAAGGCAGTTTTTCCATTCCTTGGATCATCCTAGTAGCCCTTCTCTGCACCTGTTCCAGTTTGAATTAATCTTTCTTAAACATGGGAGACCAGAACTGCACACAGTATTCTAGATGAGGTCTGACCAATGCCTCGTATAACAGTGCTAACACCTCCCTATCTCTACTGGAAATACCTTGCCTGATGCATCCTAGGACTGCATTAACTTTTTTCACGGCCACATCACATTGGTGGCTCATAGTCATCCTGTGATCAACCAATAGACCCAGGTCCTTCTCCTCCTGTCACTTCCAACTGATGCATCCCCAGCTTATAGCAAAAGTTCTTGTTATTAGTCCCTAAGTGCATGACTTTGCATGTTCCACTATTAAATTTCATCCTATTTCTATTCCTCCTGTTTACAAGGTCATCCAGATCTTGTTGTATGATATCCTGGTCTTTCTTTGTATTAGCAATACCACCCAACTTTGTATCATCCGCAAACTTTATTAGCACACTGCTACTTTTTGTGCCAAGGTCAGTAATAAAAAGTTTAAATAAGATTGTCCCAAGACTGATCCCTGAGGAACTCCACTAGTAACCTCCCTCCAGCCTGACAGTTCACCTTTCAGCTTGACTTGTTGTAGTCTCCCCTTTAACCAGTTCCTTATCCACCTACCAATTTTCATATTAATCCCCATCTTTTCCAATTTAACTAATAATTCCCCATATGGAACCGTATCAAATGCCTTATTGAAATCTAGGTAAATTAGATCCACTGCATTTCCTTTGTCTAAAAATTCTGTTATCTTCTCAAAAAAGGAGATCAGGTTGATGTGGCATGATCTACCTTTTGTAAAGCCATGTTGTATTTTGTCCCAATTATCATTAACCTCGATGTCCTTAACTACTTTCTTTTTCAAAATTTTCCAACACCTTGCATACTACTGAGGTCAAACAAACAGGCCTGTAAATTACCCAGATCACTTTTTTTCCCTTTCTTAAAAATAGGAACTATGTTAGCAATTCTCCAGTCATATGGTACAAACCTTGAGTTTACAGATTCATTAAAAATCCTTGCTAATGGGCTTGCAATTTCACATGCCAGTTCCTTTAATATTTTTGGATGAAGATTATCTGGGCCCCCTGATTTAGTTTCATTAAGCAGTTCGAGTTTCGCTTCTACCTTGGATGTGGTAATTCCTACCTCCATCTCCTCAAACCCATGAGCCCCTTCCGCCCCCCCACACTCCGTGCCACTATCCCTAAGCTCTTCATTAGTCTCATTAGAAATTGAGGCAAAGTATTTGTGTAGATATTGGGCCATGCTTAGATTATTTTTAACCTTCACCCCATCCTCAGTGCTTAGCGGTCCCACTTCTTCTTTCTTTGTTTTCTTCCTATTTATATGGCTGTAGAACCTTTTACTATTGATTTTAATTCCCTTTGCAAGGTCCACCTCTACTTGGCTTTTGGCATTTCTCACTTTGTCTCTACATGTTCTGACCTCCAAGAGAGATCTTTCCTTGCTGATTCCTCCCATCTTCCACTCCTTGTAGGCTTTCTGCTTTCTCTTAATCTTCTGTCTGAGATGCTTGCTCATCCAGCTTGGTCTACAACATTTGCTTATGATTTTTTTCTGATTCCTTGGGATGCAGGGTTCAGATAGTTCCTGCAACTTTGACTTGAAGTAATTCCAAGCCTCCTCTGCCTTTAGATCCATGAGTTCTTCAGTCCAGTCCACTTCCCTAACTAATTCCCTTAATTTTTTAAAGTTAGCCCTTTTGAAATAAAAAACCCTTGTCACAAATCTATTTTTGTTTATCCTTCCATTTAGTTTGAACTGAATTAGCTCATGGTCGCTCAAACCAAGATTGTCCCCTACAACCAGTTCTTCTACAAGATCTTCACTACTCACCCATACCAAATCTAAAATGGCATCCCCTCTTGTTGGTTCAGCAACTATTTGATGAAGGAATCTGTCGGCTATCACATCCAGGAAAATCTGGGCCCTATTATTATTACTAGCACTAATCTTCTAGCCTATATCTGGGAAATTAAAATCTCCCATAATCACACAGTTCCCATTTACTTCATTAAAAACGTTAAGGAGGTCTCTATCCATATCTAAATCGGATCCCGGTGGTCTGTAGCACACCTAGAGCACTATCCCAGGGGAAGCTCTTGCAGTTTTCTTCCCCAGTGTGATTTTTTCCCAGACAGACTCTGTCTTACCCATTACATCACTTCTAATTTCTTTACAGTCTACTTCATCATTGATATACAATACTACTCCACCACTTTTGCCTTTATTTCTGTCTTTCCTACAGCACATACCCTTCAATACCTGCACCAGTAGCTCTAGTTCCTCCATTTTGTTACCCAGGCTCCTTGCATTGGTGTGCAAACATCTTAATTTTTGCTGTTTGGCTTCACTCCCATTTCTTACATGATTCACCACAGTCATTCTACCGCCAGTATCACATATTAGACTGGTATCTACACCACCCTTCCTCTTCATGTCCATTCTCTTACCCACTGCTGTATCCTTTCCTATTTCATTTTCCTTCTTCTCAATGTTAAAATTAGGCGTGGGGATCACCCAGGCATCTCCCAACCATCTCCCCCAAATTCCTAGTTTCATCAGTTGTGCCAACCTCCATCCTAGAAGTCTATTTCCCTCCCTATTCAGATGAAGTCCATCCCAAGAGAACAGTCCTCTGCTCATGAATGCCTCCCAGTGGCCAGACATCCCAAAGCAGTCCTATAGCACCACTGCCTGAGCCATCTGTCATCCAGATCATCCAGTCATCTTCATGGTCTCTTCCACTGCTTTCGTCACTGTAACTGCTGCCTCTGTATCTGGCATAGCTTCCTCACTTATGTTCTGTCAGTGAGAGAAAAACACACACACACAGACACACACACAGAAAAAACACCCCACCAAAACAAACCTGCAACAAAAGCAGAACCCTACACACTCCCTCCTCAAACTCCACTTGCACACTCCCACTCAAATTCTCCTGTTTACAGTTCTGTTTGCTTGGCTCCTGTGCCGCTGCAGGTGTGCTTCCGCCTGATTGGGTGGCTCCCTGTATAGGCCCCCCAATTAGGGAAGTCCCGCCCGCGAATCAGGCTCAGCCCTCAAATAAAAGTGCTGGTTGGTGGCGAGTGGAACTGAGTTGAGGCTGGAGAACAGTATTACTGTAGTGCTGCATTAGGGGGCACACGTCTATGTGACATGGAGGCCAGCTCCATTGGCGATCATTCTGTAGCAATACTCACAGGTCAGGGTGGTGGGAAGTAGAACTGTGGGTGACTCGAGGGTTAGAAGATACACTGCTACATAGGTTCTCTTATTTCTCGCTCCCCCACTGCAGGGTAGCTTTGGTGCCACCCCAAAGACTTGGGAGGATTTCTCTCCCTTTCCTCCTTGTGGTTTGCCCAGTTCCTTTCCAAGGTGCTTAGGGTGTGCACTGAGTTGTGGAGTCACCCCTGATTTGGAGGTTTAATTGTAAGTGTTTGTGAGTACACGTCTTAGAAGATTGATAGACACACTGCATTATGGCTGGTAAAGGCGATCTTCATTTTATAAGGCTTCATTGCAACATTGCTGTTCTAGTTTTGCCCACGTTTGGGGGTGAGCTGCAGTTTTTGATTATGTGGATTGCAAAGCCAACATTTCAGCAGTGCAAGGCTTAGTGAGCTTGTTGGGTGTCATCTGTATCATTAGCGCTATACAGAGGAACACAGAATCCCTGCCCTTCAGAGAAACTCTGAGCAGTCAGCTCTGGCTCCTTTGTTCTGAGTTACTATACGAAGTTATCCCATTGATTGCCGTAAGAGAGGTACTACCCAAAGTGAGTGAGAAAGAGAAAACCAGACCTACAGTCTAATAAATAAAATACAGCTTCTCCTGTCATGAATGCAGAATAAAATCAATATTACTTTCTAAACTTGGCTATGCTAGTGCTTCTCCACCACCTGCTCCTGGCCTTTCTTGTCTCACTCATTGCATTTCTATTCATCTTCTCTGTTGTGTATGTCTCCTGCCAGGCTTTCCCCAGGTCCTTTTTCTAGTGCTTTACATTTCCTCTTTTTTTCCCCACTTTGCCTCGTTCTGTCCTTGTTTTCTCACAATCTAATTCCCCTGGTCTTGAAATCAATCAGTGGAGGCTGTGGTCGCTCAGCACCTGCAGGATTGGGCCCTTTTGTATGGCAGTATTGTGTGTGCTGGTCACAGACAGAGCAGCCTCTTCACCTCAGCCTGTTGTGCTTGCTATTTCCCATCACTCACAAAACATTTTTTTGGACTGGAACTCCCAAGCCCTTCACAATTTCCATTCCATACATGTGTGTTTGGATATCCAGGTGAATTGTTTGGCTGGATGGTGGGCTATTTTTAATCTGTAAACCTATTGCAAACTCAGTGCTTTCAGGCTGCTTTAGCACATCAGTGGTTTGTTGAGCGAGGGCATGGTTACCTAGTGTGAATACTAATCGGTATTCTATGCAGGCACCCTACGGGCCACTGCCATGCCACATGCAGCATTTCTAGGTACGACATTTGCAGGTTCTATTGCTATTGTGACAATATAATGTTATTCTTCAGGATAAGAGCAGAAATGCAATTCATCATTCTTTGTTAGGATAACTCTAACAGAGCTTTAAATTCTCTGCCACAATGCTCAGAGGCTACAGTGATCCCTTGGAGAGTTGCATCCCCCACTGCAGTGTGAATGGCTACTGGATCTGTGTAGCCTTGTGCTTACTGTCCCCATACTGTCCCTTTTCTTCATCCTGTCCCCAAGCTTCCTGCGCATTGAGGTGCAAGGACCTTTGTACCCCGTGCATGAGATTTCTGAATCACCCTCCCTCAGAGGATGGTAACCACACTGATTCTGGGGTCCCCAGGTCTGCTAAGGCAGTGCGGCAGGATCTGAGTCTGAAAATAATATAAATAGAAACCTAAAGGGGGAAGTAAAATATTTTTATCTCAGCCTCATTCAATTCCATTGTGTGGCATTTATCAATGAATATGAATACAGTCTTCGTTGTTGCCTGTTTTCTCTGTGTTTCAAACACTATCCTACTGCCCTACATCCTGTCTGTTTGCTTGTTTGACTGTAAATGCTAACAAGTTAGGCCTGATCAAAACCTGATCAGGACAACACCAGGGAAGTCCCAAGTAGGTGCAGGAATTGGCAGTGCTGATTCAGCAGATGGAACCTTCCCGCTGCCACAGTGCTGAGGCCCGCCCCCCCTCCCCCTCCCCCTCCAATGGCTTGGTTTTGGTGGCCATTGCGCTGCAGGAAGTGTTGTTTTTTAGATGCAATATAAAATCAAGGTCCTCATTGCTTGTTATCATTCAAGGTATTGTGGCACTTTTCTGGAAGAGAAGGGATATTAATATTGGTGTCTTGGCTCAGTACCAACTGAAGTAATTACATTCTTCCTATCTGAAAAGTTTGTTTCCAGTTAGAATTGGGTACAGTATTTTCACTTCCTGTGAAGCTCAGAGGATTTTTTGAGAGGTTCTTATCCCATTCTGTAAGTCTATCAGATGTTAACTACCAGCTAGTCAGTGTGGCTAACATTAGTGGAAACGGGATCTGTTGCAGATGTGCTCCTTCATGTGTGTTGCAATAGTGGGAGATAACTCAACAGAAGATACTTTACTCTCTTCCGATGGTCCAACAACATTAGGTATGCCACAGTGTACAACTAAATCACAGCAGTTTACATTGCATACTACAGAATAACTTCAGCCCTGAAAAAGCTCAGTCAAACTGCTCCCATAGGGCAGTCTGCAGCTATTCTGTTGACATTGTCGAATTGTCATTGTCTTCAGACATCATCTTTTTCTTTGCATGATTCTTGATTACACCCTAATTAGGGCAGTCTCTGTCACAGACTGAATCTGTCCTGACGGTTAGTGTGACCTTCTGTTTTTGACTGATGTCTGAAAAGTGCTGCATAACAATTTTAGAATTTCTATTTAATGCCTTTCAATCATTTGTTGTGTTTGCTGATGTTTGAAAAGAGAGAACATAAGGCTACATTATTTTTTATTTGTCAGGATGAAATTCTTATTGCTCTGTATCATTGAACAAGTGGTTATGCTCTCTAGAGACAAATAATGCAATAGGAAAATTCTTCTCAAAAGCTTATCAGTCTATCATGCATCTTGTGTTACTATCTCTGCACTGTAATATTGGATGTTATTACTGTACCAGTTTAATATTGTTAGAATGGTTGTACAACCATCATTTCTTTCTGTTCTTTGACATTGATGTAAATATTTTTCCTTAGTCTAGATTGTAATTCTTTAGGACTTCTCATGTCCAGCTGGGGTCAACTTTATTTTTACCATGGGGAATCTAGACGGGTCATCGGCACACTATTACAACAGAGGTCAGTTATTTGGGTGCCAGGCTTGAGACACCATAAAGAGACCTGATTCTCAGCCACCCAATGCTCAGCACTTCCTGAAAATAAGGCCCCTTTAGGATGTGTCAAGCTGGACATCTGAAAAATGGAAGCACCCAAAATCACTAGTCCCGTATGAAAATTTGGGCCACAGTACCATGTACTACCCTTTCAGAGGGAGCTCTGTGTTTCCTCTTGGTTCACACTAATGGAGAGGGAGCAGGATGTGCTGTAAGAGAGCAGAGAGCTGCCAGAGTCCTGGGTAGCCAAATCTAACAGACATATACACACAAGAAAGGAAACTGTCGGTGACAAATGATGTCATGTATGATTACCCAGAACTCTTTCAGGTTTGAAGTTAAAATCTGCTTAATTTCAAGGAAATATTGATAGCCATTTAGTATGGTTGCAATAAAAAGTAAATGTAATCAGAGAGTGTAGTAGTTTAGATTGCTTGTGACCCCTGAGGTGTGCTTGGATATGTCCAAAGGGTATTTGGAAGCACAAATGTCCTTTTAACTATTGCCTTGTAAAACATACATTAAATTGTGTTGGCATAATGATTTCTTTCATTAGCTTCTCTGCATCTCTCGTTGTGTTCTTCTGTAGAATTGTTCTGGCTAGTGACTAAAAAGGGCAGAGAATATTAGGCCTTTTAAGCTGGCAGAAGTCCATAATAAACTGTGTAATGAGTTAAAAGGTGTTAAAAGTTTCTCAGTGGACACTCTCTTCGCTGACAAGATCTTTTGGCAAATGATTTGAGGGGTGGCTCTGGAAGAATAAATCATTAAACTGATATAAATCCACGTAGTCAATTGGTATTTCTATAAACGATTCACTTATGTGCACTCAGTCCCTAAAATTATATTAATTTAAGCCTTTGTTGTTGCAGGTTGTTGGTCAAGAAAATATACATTGCTCTCCATTTGTATACAGCTCACTCTGTGGTGTTTTTTTTTTTTAAATCAAGGGCCAAATCTTGGGCCTGGTCTACACTTAAAAGTTCTACCAATGCAGCCATGTCAGTTAGGGGTCTGATTTTTTTAATTTATTTTTTAACCAAGAAAGCTATATCAGTACAAGCCCCAGTGTAGATGCAGTTTTACCAGTATAACTGTGCTTATATCAGTATAGTTTAAGCTGGTCAGCGGAACCAGTTTAAGCTATACTAGTATAAGCACTTGTGTACCAATATAACTTCATCCCCACTAGCGGGTCTTGCTAGGTTTATTATACTGGTATAACTATACCAGCAACACCTTCACATTGTATGCAAGGCCTGGCTCTCTTTATTCATGTGAGAACTTCCACGGGTTTCACTGGGACTACTTGCATGTGTAAGGTTAGCAGGATTTGACCTATGTGTTTGTTCAAATTTAGGAGAGAGAATGATGGTGCATTAGAGGCTCGCTTGTTCTCTTATGCATAGTTAAGCAAGTCTATATAGAATCCTTTGATTTAGGACAATGAATGGGAAGGTTTAATCATTTTACAGCATCAGTAGCTTAGAAAAAAATCCTGTCTATGCATATAAAAAGCCTTCAGAAGAGGAGAGGGGTTGCAGAGAAGTTACCCTTTAAAGAAATGAATCCAATTTAGGTGTGCCGTGTTGTATTTCAATAAAGGAAAGTTCTGCATTATAGACATTGAGCCTTCAGTGGTAAAATTTTCAAAAGCAGCTAAATCCCATTTTCGAAAGGGACATAGGCACTTAGGAGCCAAAGTCTCCTTGACTTTCAGTGGGATTGAATGCAATGGTTTGAGACAGTCAGTTGATTTCAGTGGGAGTTAGGTGTCTAAGCAGTTTAGACACCCAAGTCCTCTTGAAATAAATTGAATTCAGCAGGGTAGGTGCTTTTGAAAATCCCAGTAGGGGCCTATCTGTTTCTGTAGGCCTCTAAATACCTTTGATAATCTGACCTACGGCCCTTTTGAAAATTTTACTCCAAGTCCTTGCATAGGACCCAATTTTGCTCCATTGAAATCAATGGGAGTTTGACTATTGATTCTACTGCAGCAGGATCTGGCCCTTTTTGTGTCCAACAAGTAGAAGCTTCTTGCAAGGTTATGCACAATCCTTCTGCACTGGGCAGCAGAAAGTCTCAAGTCCCAGGTGTTCCTTTTCCCTTATTTTCAAGTGTAGAGGGTGAATAAAAGAGGCAGGGTGTGAGCAGAGGATGGTCATGTCTGAAGGGGCAGGGACTTCACAAGGATACTCGGCCTGCTGCTAAGACACTCCCCTGTGCAGTCTAATTCCTGCTTCCCAGCACACTCACTAATGCAGAACTGGGTTCCGTGGCGTTGCCTGGTTTGCATGTGGTTTTTTGGGTTTTTTTTTTAAACCTTGTGCCAATACTCTCAGTGCTCCACACCTGTACTGTGTAGGTTTCAACCCATAAGGTTATTTCTGGAGATAAGCACTTTTGTCATCATCAGTAAGGGAGAAATGTGAATTTTTTGTAGAAATTCTTTCAAACTCTCAATTTCCTGAAAGTTGGAAGATGGGGAAGAATAATCTAGTGAACTAAACCTCTGACTGCCAGAAGCTGAGCCTGGATGACATCACTTGAAATTGCCTGTTGTGTTGTGTTCTGTTCTGTTCTGTTCTGTTCATTCTCTCTGAAGCATTGAGCACTGGCCACTGTCAGAAGACAGGATACTGGGCTAGATTGATCATTGGTCTGACCCAGTGTGGTGGTTCTTATGTTCTGACTCTGCTAGTCAAGAAATCCATTATATAATGGAATAAACAGCATTATGCCTAAAAATTACAATTTTCAGCATAATTATTACTGAACACCAGCCCCACCAAAAGGCAGATATAAACAATGAGATTCAGTGATAACCTTTATCAACTGTAATGACGGCTATTAATCAGACTGCAAATTCTCATCAGCTTGCTGGACAGAATTCATTAGAGACAAAGATTGCTGTGTTGCTTTTGTCTTTGATTGAGGTATGTCCCATTAAAATAAATACTCTTTCACTGGAACAAATCATATATTTCAAAACAGAAGCCTGGGAATATTATTCATTGATTCTCTTGTTGACTAAGATAACATGACTAGAAGCCTAGCTAAACCTTATTGTGTTTTGCCTGAAATGCAATGCGGATCAATTTGTTCTTCCTTTAAGCAAGCCAATTTTCTGTTCATTAAATCGGACCCTTTATTGATGGCTTGTATTGAATATAATAGCAAGATATAGAGCCTTGACAAATCAATGCTGGTTTTCTCTTTTTAAAAAAATGTGTTTTATTAGTGCTAGAAATACATACAAGAGATTAGCACAAGGTTTTAAGCTTGTTAAACTTTAAGGAAACAAAGTTTTTCATCACTTACTTCCACTTATGGAATAGCATTTACATAGTCACCCAGAAGATTTCCAGTTCATTAAAGCATTGTGTTTTCATTAGGTAAATGTAACCAGGGAAATAAGGAGTAATAAAAGTTTAGTAGGGTTTTCATTAGGGGGAGCAATATAACTTTTGTCATTTTGTGTTATGGTCTGAGAAATAAGTACCAATTATTAAGAAGCCCACAGATCCATTTGATTAATAACATACTTCACCTGTGTGCTGAGCTTTCAGTTGGGGTTAGGCTTTAATAACCAGTTTACCTAATTAGAAAAATCCTAACACTTTGAATGTTGTATGTGGCCACACTTAAAGTTGGCCTTTTCTGTATTGAATATAAGATTTCTCATGTTGCACACGTAACACATTGGCTGATTTCTACATGATTAAATACCCAATCTGTCTGAATAGTGGCCACTGGTTCCCAAATGCCTGTAACAATGAAACTTGTGACTGTTTTTTTTTAAAATAATTATCAGGAATTTGAGAAGAATTGTACTGGTAAATGTTCATTTATTATCAGTTTTATCCATTTGAAGAAGCTCAGCCCATGGGTACACACATAGCTGTCACTGATTCCATACAAGGCAGACTTTGACCCATCTGTCTTTCATAGGTTTTACTGTAGCACCTGTCACTGTGGTATCTTAGGGGGAAGTCCAAGTTCCGGTGAAGTCAGTGGAAGGAATCCCATTGATTTAAGTGGAGCCCTAAGAGCTGCATGTGTCCATTACTTAGGCATTTACCAAACTGGAAGTGCTATGAATAATAGACGTTCTGTAGCCTTTTATTTTTCAGCCAAAACAAGAAAAATACTTTTCAAGCATGCACTACAGAGATTTGTACAAATTACACTTGACAATGCAAATTGAGTAAACTAAGACAATATAAAGCAAAGCATGCAAGCCTATAAATAACATGTCTCAGCTCTAGTTATCTATTGTGAATCTTGAAGCTTTTAAATTCTTTATTATTGTGGTATTGACGATGAAAATGGCTGGGGTACATGTTTTTCTGTCAGCAGCTGATGCGGATACATGCACTGTTAAGAGATTAAATTTTTCTACTTTATTATCTGTAAATGGTTCATAAGATTTCTTATCTTCTACATTATGCCAATTAAATTGCAACGATATTTATTCAAATGGCGGTGTTAGGCTGCAGGCAGATATATAAATATGTTAAGCATCATTACTTGTACTAATAATGTTGTACACTTAAACAATACCTTCTATCATGAAAACAGGTGCATAGGGCAGGTGTCTTTTGGATTTGGATTATATTTAGGCTAGAATTTGAGGCCAAAATAAGACTAGGGCTTGGTCTACACTTACCTCGGCGATTCGGCGGCAGTCGACGGGAGTTATGCAAAGTATGTAAAGAACTTGCGTAACTCCTGTCGACTTCTGTGCTTCTCTTTTGTGCGCTGTCTTCACTGCACTGCGCTGACGGGAACTGTGTTCCTGTCGACGCAGCGCTATGCCACTTGAGGTGGTTTTAGTACATCGACTTCTGGATCGACTGAGTGGGTCTTCACTGACTTCTCAGTCAATCCAGATAAGTCGATCTGACAGTGGTGACTTTGCCGCCATCAGTGTAGACATAGCCTAGAGTTCAAATTCAGGTTTGGATTTGAAAGTCTTGAAATCTTGTGAGCTGTTTTCATAAGACTTTGCCCCAAGATGGTAGAATTCTCATGAGACTACCTGATCTCATTGGATTGAAATCACATAAATGAAGTTGCATCCAAAACAAAAAGAGGCTCCACATGGCCCAGGCTCGGGTTTCTGTAAGATAAGCATATAGCGCTCTCCTTCTCACTCTGGATGTGTGTGTGCATAATTAAAAAATCTGAACAAAACCACTCCCCCGTGCACACTTCTCCCCCCAAAAAAGGGAGGATGAGAGAACAAAATCATCACAGATGTTAGTCATGTTGCTAAATGCACTTCTGGAAGGTGCTCAGAGACAACAGTGATGAGCGTGTTTGAGTACCTATACAAAATAGATTAAAATGAGTGCGGTATAAGAACACTAAATAGAACAGAAACCAGCAGTTCTTTTTGGCACAAATCCATAGTTAATTCAACATAAATAAGCAACTTTGCTAGCTCAAAATCTGTCCAATTTCCTTAATGTTCCTTTTTCTTTTTCCTGCAGATAAAGAGTTCATTTATAGAAACCAGAATGGCACTGTGAGCCTGTGGAATGTTGAGACAAACAATTCAACAGTATTAATAGAAAACAAAAAAATTGTAAGTATCTTCTTTAATGAGCAGGATAATTTCACAGTTTTCTTGCATTCAGGTCAATAAAGTAGAAAATGACATTTAATTTTCAACTTCATGTATTGCCAATCAGAATACTATGGGGCTAAGCAACTGCAGATAATGTGAAATGGAATCTGTGCTGTCTTTATTAAGCTAGAAGCTCAGTTTTCTTCAGTGTGCAAAAAATTCTTTACAGGTATTTGAAGCAAGCCTTGCATATTATATGTCATTGAAAGAGAACTACCATAGGCTTTTACACAGTTACTGTACAGAACATTGCAATTATGTATTTATAATTTGCTTTACACTGCTAGGACTTATTCTCCCGCTTGCCACACAGAGTGCAAATATTTTTTTAAATACTTGGGAGATGCTGATTTTGTTTGCACAATGTTTGAACTGTAAAGAAATTATAAAAAGAAATTTTGTATTAAGACATCTGGAGCAATGTAATGGGTTTACTGCAAGCAGGGTTACAGGGGAAAAAAAGAATAGGTTATTGGAATAAGGTGTCAGTGGGTCCTGAAGTAAGATAAGAGAGAACAAATTCACACGTAAGACAGAATAGTATCTGTGCAGAAGATAATGAAAATGTTTTGTTATGTTAAATCATATACCAGGTGAACATAGAGTGATGACAGAAGTTAACATGTTAAATAGCAGAATATTATCACCGTGTTTTAAAAATGAATAGATCAAGTTAGCAAAAGCTGATTACCTGACATAAAAAGTCCTCTTGCATTTACAGTAGTAATGAAAGATGAACCCCATTGTCTTTCTAAAATTAGTGCTCATGCCTTTGAGCTGAAGACATTCTAGAATAGAAACTAATACTGCAAATTAATACCATACACCACTATAGACCAGAGATCCCTATTACTTTGGATGACTTGTCCAGCCTATGTCATATCTACAGTGTGCTCTGGTTCAGATCATTCCCACTAATTTTATTCATCAAGGAGACTGCAGAGGCACTTAAACATCTCAGTCATAAACATGATATAAATACCTAGCTAGACTGGGGTGAAAGGTGCAGAAGACCTCAGACTCCAAAATGGTATTGGAGGGAGCAGAGCTGAATATCAATGGCATTGTTCCTCCTTCTCTGATGCTGTGAAAGTCGTTTTGGAGATATGTCCCCAACAGGATTAACTCCTCCAGTCATTCAACTCTTTCTGCTGAGTTTTTGGGGCCAGGCAAGGATGAGGAGACACAGCAGCAATGCTCTAGATGAAGTCGCCTTGGAACTCTTGGGGGGATATTGTTGAGTGTCTGATTCTTAGTGCAGATGCCCTAGTCCTCTGCTGATGCACCCAGATATGTGGAATTTCTCCTTTTTACTACACCCGAATCCTTTGAGAGAAGACTATTTAGCTGAAAACCTACAGCCTCATACCTACACTGTTTATTGCCTAACTTTGGCCCTCCCATCCAGGAGGATTTGAGCCTTCTCTTATCCATATGCACCATCCTCCCAATGCTAAGCCATTTTGCCAGCCAAGAATCACATTCCCATATGCAGGGGAATCCCCACCTGGCTGGTAAAGCTGCTTTTCTGCCTGTTTTGCAAGATTGGCATGGTGCAAAGCACCATCAAAGAATCCACTGCCCTCTGGCATGAAACTTTTATTCCTCTAGGTTTCGATGCAGTCAAAGGTTATTCTCCTTCCAAGATCCCAGAAATATGTCTGGTTGCAAAAGCAGTACACATCTAAGCTAGGTTTAACATAATTGCCTAACAGCTGTAGAAAAGAGCTCCGGGAACTGTAGACACAGTTCCCCCACCAAACTCCCCCTCCTGCCCCCACAAAAAACAAACCCAAAAAGACACAAGAAAGCCTTGTACAGAAACCTGTTTTGCGTCAAGAAAATACTAAAACCACATTCCATGTTAACTTCACACTGCTTTAATCTCATTTTGCTCAGACATCGTTCTAATACAGTGTCAATGTTTCAAATATGCCTGAAAGATCTGCCTACAAGCATTACTGAGCTGCTGATCTTCAAGTCTTTTTTTATTGTTGTGCTATATCTAGCTTTAAAGACCATATGTTTTCATTTAACCTTCACATCCTGATACGTCTCCAAGGCTGTATTGTTTTACCATAACATAAGCCCCTTACAAGCACTTTGTCCACAGGCAGCCTCTGCACATCTAATTACATCGATGACTTATTCCCTGGCACCTTTACAAAGTGAGACTCTCACATTCAGTTAAACCACAGAAATTCATGTCAGGGAGCTAAAAGGGGACAGCGTTAACAGCATCTGCCTGCAAGCACATATCGCCAGTGTCCTGAGGTGTATTTTAGACCTGTGGAATAAGGGTCCTAGTCCTGGTTTCCATGTTCCTGCTCTCAAGAAAGCCCATTGTCATGCAGCTCTTTCTTTGTTTAGTAGTGGAGCCCTACAATACACCAAATATTTTATGCTTTCCCTCTAGAAATCCCCTCACGTTTTTTCCTGATTAATTTCCCACCAGCTTCAAAGGCCCCATGCTGAAGTGCCTCTCTTCTCTGGCAGTGAATGTTGAATGGAAGTTTCTCCAGAACCTATCCGTTAGGCCTTGGGGGTCAGTGCAGAGCACTGTCCCACAGTATAAGCGCCTTTTAATACAGCGTAAGGGCACCACCAGTCCATGAACAGATTGAGGCTCATTTTCATCCATTCTCTGCATGACAGCACCACGTGCTGGATCTAGACCAGCCGCCTGTCTCTGTTGAAAGCTTTCTGCCGACTATACATAATGATTGTTCCTATAATCACTTGTGACAGTGTAGACTAGGTCTGGAGGCCCCCTGCAGAAGGCCTCATGGCCCTGCCTCACCCCACCCCAGAAAAGAGCAGAGGAGAAGTTCTCAAGGCAGCCTGGAGTGGCTGCAGGGAAGCAGCCAATCATGGTCCAGAAGGGCCATATAAAAGGAAGCAGCCTAGGCAGAGCAGTCAGTTTCTGCCTGGAGCTTGAAGAGGGACTGAGAGTCTGGCTGGCTGGAAGAGCAGCAGCACCATAGGCAGCTCACTGCAGGTATTATTGAGCCCAGGCTGGCTGGAAGAGTGGCGGGACCAAGGACAGGTCAGTGCGGGCACGCTGAGCCCAGGAGACTAAGCCCAGAACTTAGCCAGACCAGGTGAGGGTACCATGATGGGCCCTGCTTGTCTGGTTGAATATCGAGTCCAGGGAGGGCTGCTGAAAGGACACCAACCAAGGGCACTGAGATGGGCCCTGGTTAGGCTGTTGAAGAAGGCAGTGCCTCCGGGGAGGAAGCCTTGGCGCTATGGCCCCTTGCCAGGGCTGTGAGTAAGAACTAGAAACTATACCCCAGAAGGAGGGACAGTGTGTGTGACTTGGCTGGAGGCTGAGTCACTGAAGACCCACCGAAGGAACCATTTGTCGGGGGGCAGGGAGTACCCGCACAAGACGGGTGTTGCTCTGCTCAAAACTGACTGATCAAAGGCACTATCGGGGGGGGGGGGGTGTCCACTCACGTGGGGTGGGTGCCAATGCCATTGCACTGCTCTATGCTGTTTTTCCCACAGAGAGTATCAATTGTGCTCTGTGTAGAGGAATTGACTAGATTCCTTTAATATCTGACTCTTCTTAGCTGAATTCATTCTAGCCTTCACTGTGTGCTCTTTACTTCACTGGTTCTTAGTTTTTGGCCATACCATAAAAGAAAGATAGTCTTCAGCGTAACCCTCCTTCAATTCCCCAGCCCTCTACTACTTTGTCTTCCCCGCAAAAATATTTCATTCTGCAGATCACCAATGAGGGTTCCCCAGGCCAATTGATGGCAGTCCATGGTCCCCAGGATGAGAATCATAACTCTGCCTTATTCAGCTGTTACAATAAAGCTATGCCCTCTTCATAGTAAAGTATGTAGGACCTAACCACAATATTATGAATGTGGCCTTCTTTGTTTGAACTAGAAGACCTTCCTCTGGATTCCACTGGGCCTTTGTCTCTAAACACTGGAGAGCTGTATTCACTTTCTCTTTCCTGCTCCTATTGCCCTGGGCTGGAGGTTTTAGATCTGTTCTTTATGAAAGAGCCTTTTCCCAAATGCTGTTTTATCATATAGCCACTAAAGGAATATCGACTTTTTGGTTGTTTTCTCCTTGTCTCACTCCCTTAAACTGTATTGTATAAGCATCATATCAGCCTATGCGTCTAGCCTGCCTCACTCGTCATGGATTTTATTATCTATCTTATTTACATTGACTTCTTTCTTCTATCCCGTCCACCCCCTTCTTTCATCCTAGTCTTGTCAGAATAACTTTCACTGTCGTGGCACAGATTCCTTCCTTTGCATTATTAATACATCAGCAAACAAAATCTGTCTTCATGCTGACACTGCTGGCTGGCACACTCCTCCAGCACTCCTCCATTCCAAACCTCTTTCAGTGCCCTCTCCCTTTGGATATCTCATCTGATTCTTTATGCACTCATGCAGCTCCAGCCCAGTCACTCACCTTGTGAAGGACCTTTTTGTGTGATACCGTCTGCTTGCACTGCACCCGAGATCCATTGTGCTTCTTAATAATCTCTCAAAGAGTTCTGTCCAATTTGTTAGGTGGGAGAAAAGGATTTAAAAGCAAGAGGATGAAAGGCATATTAGAGTGACCTCTCTTTGGCCTTGGCAATGTCTGAGCTGGAAGTGCATATTAAAATAGGAAAAGGGAAGGGACATCTGCACTACACAAATTAGAAGCAGAGGAGGGAAAAGACATCACCAGACAAATATCAGGTGCTGCTGTATATTAATGATAATGCTAGGGCTAATTTTAGGCATGGCCCTCAGGAAAGGGTGGTGCGTACACTACATCACCCCCAAACCAACACTGGGAGACATGGTGACCCAGAGACGCTCCTGTGAGGAACAATTCCTATCCTAATTCCATCTTGCTTTGACTAGGGATGGACGGTGGTAGTGCTTTATGGATGTTTTGTACCAGCTGTGATTTGCTGCCCTCCACCCTTATTTGGTGGCTCAAATACTCTGGCCAGTGACTGGGGAGAATTGGGTAGAACCAAGGTTTCATGTTCCACTGTTTCCTATTCGTTCCTGCCCTACAGCTGCCGGGAGGAAGTAAACAAACAAATAGGCCTCTTTACTCCTGTGCTGTTAGACCCAAGATAGCCTGCATAGGCGTATAAGGGGGGTTCTTACTCCATGAGGAAGGCACATAGCCCAAGTCACAATGTAACTTTTATACAGCACCACCAGTGATATAGATACAGATATAAAAGATGGCAGGAGTCCCTGCCTCAGGAGCTTACAAACTAAATAGGAGACAACAATACAGCTTCAGCCTCTGTGGGGATGAGAGGGACACAGTTTTTACTACCCTGCGTTTTCTATACCCATCCTGTCCTGCATTCACACTTAGTTCCCACCCCATCAGCTTTTTGCATGGGACTACACGTATGTGGCACTGTAGATGTACGTTAGCGTGAGGGAAGGAAATAAGCAGGGGAACAAAATGAGTAAGTGAGAAATGATGCTGAGTCTGTCTTCTGAAAATAATGAAGTCGGGCAATATTTCCCTCCCTTCCTCCATGATGAGCATGAAAATCAGCACTTCTGAAAAGTCAGGTCCATGGTACCCTTCAGTCCTAGTGATCCCCAATAGGATTTGTGGGCGGTGAGCCAGCTCCCAAGCGAGTCACCGACTGACTTCCTGCCGACATTATACAGGAGCAGATCCTGTATCTAGGGAGAGATTCACCCACCACCTCCAAAGACTAACAGATTTCTGTTTAACAGCACACACAGTACAGCAGCAGGGGGTGGGAAGGGTTAAAATTGCAAGGGGATTCAGGCAAGTATAATGACTTACACTAGAATTGCCCAGATGATTGGGCTAAATCACGTGTCTATTTTAACATCTGATTATTTTTTAGGTCTCCTTAAAGGCCATTCGCTATGATGTGTCACCTGATCGGGAGTATGCACTTTATGCGTTTGACGTTGAACCAGTAAGTACATGGATTTCATTGACAATACGTAATTAACCACTTTTCCCCCTTTGATTCTGATACACTATTTAACTTCATGCATCATTATAAAACAAAGAAAGAAAGAAAGAAAAGCTCCTCCCTGCCATAGAATATATTCTTCAGGCATGTGTCTCTGCCATCTAACACAGGGGAAGGGTATAAATAACACCATGGGAGTAACAATGTCAATACCAGAGTTTTATAAGGTTTGGGATGGAGAGTGTAAGGACATGTCTTTGCTACAAGGATTTCTGTTCCCCTTTAGCATAATTCTTCTCCATGACTCTTTCCTCAGTGACACTATAAATTTCTTCCTAAGACCAAAAAGCAACTGTCAGTGTCTCCCACAACTGAAATAATACATTAATTATAGTGTCACTGTTCCCAGTGCTGCAGTTAAGGCTGAGCTATCACTTTCATTATAAAGTCCTTTTTTCAGAGGTTTATACATAAATCATCCATAAAAATTCACCCTAGGCTGCTACTAAGATTTAGATTAGGGCTATTTTAAAAAAAATATTCAAGTTAAAAAGAAAGAACTGTAGTTTGGTCACTTTAAGATGATCATTAAATAAGAGGAAGTGAGACATTGCCTGGCTCAGGATTCTCGCTTTGGGCTTCCATAATGTTTTATTTTCCTTTTAAATCTTGCATGTATAAAATCTGAAAGTTTTGAATGATGGATGTCTGGTACTATCTGGGGATGCCATAAACCACACAAGTTTTGCTTTCAGAGTTAACAGTAACACCAGAAACTCACAGTGGAAATAATTCACTCAGTGCCCTTTGTGGTGGATTGTTGGGGGGTTTTTTGTTTTATTTTTCCCTGTATAAAGGACCAGCAAATTTCTGCTGCTTTAGTAGAGGTTGTGGTCCCAGTTCTCATTTCACTTACTCCGTTGTCTTCACTGGAGTTATTCCTATTCCTCACTAGTGTAAGGGACAGAAGAGTCATGTCCGGTGTTGTTTAGATAAATGTCAAGTAAAACTGCTTTGGAATCTTTGAGGGTGATTTTAAAGGCTGCTTGATGTGGGAGGCTGCCTGCTGGAAAATGGTCCTTAGTGCATGGTCAAGGTATGGTACTTTAAAACCTTTCTTAATGTACTTTTCCCCAGAAGGTTAGTACAGTTCAGACTTGACTTTGGAAGGGAATAGAACTTTCTTAAATTAAAAAATACTGACACAGTGAAAACTACCTAATGCTATGCTTACCCAAGCGAGCAGAATCTGTCTCTGAGAACCCCCTCTGGCTCATGTCTATGATAAATATGACAGCACTCCTACACTGTAGTGTATGAACAGAGTGAATTAGATATTGCCAGGAAGAAATATTGGTCTCACATTGTCCCCTTCTGGAGTTAAACAACACAAGAAGGCTCCAGGGGAGAAAAATGCCCAAGATGCCTCTCAGTTTTCTCCAAATGCTTCTGACAGTGAAGGTGGAGTTTGCATCCCTGCACAACAAACAGCAAAGCCAACAGATCCCCATTTCCCTGAAATCTGCACAGACCTCAGAAGATCTGCAAGAGGCCAGGATCCTTTTCACAGTAGCTCAGTGACTCTATAGCAGTTCCAGCAGCCCTTGCAGATCAGGTTCCCTGTTTTCAGCAGAATTCCTGTTGCAATGGCGAAGCAAGGTGCATCCCTTCCTCTGGCCCTGCCCCCCTCCATATTTGCAACCTAGATCCATGAAGAATTCTCAACGGGCTCCAACGCAGGTGTTTGACAGTGGTGTGGAGGTGGAGAACCCTGCCCAGGGATGGATGGATGGATGTAGGATTCTGTGGACATGCAAAAGTAGGGAGCATCATCCCTTCATGGTTTGCGCTCCTTCCTCATGCCATTAGAAAGAAAAACACTCGATTTAAGGATGCAGAGTCACCCTTTGCAAAGATGTCTGAATGTTTCACACTTGTTTTTTATAGCCATTCGTATGTAATCTGTATCTCTGGTTTTACTATACATGAGGAACCATGGTCCCTGTTTACAAATCTGGACATTTAAGTTAGGGCATTCCTTTCTGAACCTGAATGTTCAAATGAGCTTTTAGGCATCACAAGCAGTTATTTGGGCATATAAGTGCTGATCTGCATACCCAGTTGTGACATTTTGGCCCCCACCTTGTACATTGTTCTCAAGGCAGTCACATATGAGATTATTATAGCAATAGTTTCCTATTCAAGAGTATTTGTACATACAGTAGACACCTTGGTTCCTTATTTTGCATCCTGGAAGATTATTGAATTTTGCTCTTGAGTAATGTACCCAAAAACTATGCTTGTGACTCCTTGATTAGCAAAATGAAGCTAACTATTAATTACTTATCCAGATTTATTGTCATTTTATATACAGACTGCAATTGTAAATTACTGCACGTATTAATAAACTTTTCTCATTTAGTGTATTTCAAATTGCACGTCTTAGAATCAGATGAAATTAAAACTGCTGGTTTCTATGGTGCAAAAGCTCCAACTAATTGATTGCTGAGGTGTTTGGTGGTGGTTTCTGATGGGAAAGTAAAAAAGGAGCTTTCAGTGAAACTGTTAGAAACATTTTCATCATATTTCAGTTTAAAGCTACAAGTCTTTTCAAAACAATTTTATTGATACATTTATAATCCTTTAGTATTTGAAAATTACTAGGTTATTCTATATATTTTGGTCATTAATGTACGATACAGTACATTTTAGATATGGTGTGTTGTGTATATATATATCAACCTTTTTACAGTATTTTTATATCTATATCCTAATATAGTTCAAATAATATATCAACTAAAACTGTATGATTTTAATATTAAGTTTATTTTATTAAATATTATTTTAATACTAAATTACAGAACAAAAGCCAAAATAGAAAAACACAGTATATTATTAAAGAGTGGTAAAATGTATATTCATATGTAAGAAGATGGTGCAAATAAAATCAGTCACTGTAAAAAGTGCTGATAATCGAGATTATTGGGTAGAATCCAATATGATGATGCTAGGGTTAGAGGAATCTTAAAAGAAAAGCTATTTTTTCTGGTCCAAACAAGAATTTCTCCCCAGTCTCCGTTCTGGTCAGTGCTGCACTGATGACGGTGTTGCTATACTGTAGCCCTGAATCGGCAGATAAATACTGTGCTAAGAAAATAGAAGTAGCCAATGTGTACATTTCATGCTGTATTGCACCTCATCTCAGTGCAGTAAAAACCAAAGAGGAATACTTGCGATGTAAATATGCAAAGTAAATATCCTTAAATCAAACTAAGAAGTTCTCAAGTGGCACTTATTTTCATTGTTATTCGTGGAAATATTTTTTCATCAATTTGTTTATTGACATTTATGGATAAAAATTGAATCTTTCCATGCTTGCTTAGTAACATTGGAAAAGAGTTCTGAGCATGCTCAGCAGATGTTGTTTTGTTTGCTCACTAAGTGCTCAGCTAAGGAAAGGCACACAGCTAAGTTCACTTTATATTTAGGGTTCTCACCAGATACCATGGCTGAGGCAAGGCACCCAACAGACATTGGCAGGTGCACAGAACAGAACCATGACCTCATCCCCAGCACAACACATGAGGTTGTAAATAAGCAGGGGATAAAATCAGGGCAGTGGCAAACCTTGTGAGATGCACAGAGGCTGAGTTAAAGGTACACTGCACCAGATCCTCAACCCTGGTTAAGTCCTCTTTGCACTGATCCAGTTTAAAGCAGCCTTAATCAGATAGGCTGTATTGTACTGTAACACAACGGAGCTGAATTATGTCACCAAAATACTAATTTTCTGACTCTTGAGCACTTAACTTTGCAAGCTCAGTGCAGCTTTTTGTATAGGGTAGAGATAATACATTTGCTAGAGATGGGAGGAGCAGGTGGTATTTGTATCCTGGATTAAATTTAGATTAGAGTTTGGATGTGATGGCACCAACATTTTAAAACACCACTACGTGAAACTTTGGCAACATTTAAACCAGGAAATAAGCCAGTTTGGGTCTGACCTGGAACTAAAACTGTATGATGTCAGTCTGGTGATCAGATATGAATGCCTGAGCCCCCTGGAATTCAAAAGGATTTGGACAGAAGGAGATATATTCATTAGCACACAGGCTTTTCTCTGGGGTTACATTTTCTTAAAATGTGTCTGGGTTCTAGCCAGAGAGCTCAGTGCCTCTAAAATGCAGACACATGATGTTTGTGCCATAGCACTTCAATGTTAAATGCATCAAATCTGAAGGCCAGCTCAGCAGATTTATGCTCTGGCAGGAGACCATACCTGGAGCATGGGTGTGAGGTAAGGTCCAACTGTGGTCCGCCCCCACTTGCCACCTGTGCTCCTGGAACAAGCTCGTCAAGAGCTGACACTGCAGTCTCTTGAACTGACCCTGCACCATTCAGGTTGGGCATGTGCCACTCAGGCAAGTTTATAATGATTTGAACTTCTGCAACACCTGTCATCAGAGAATCTGAAAGGGTCCTGCTGGGTTCGAATTTCCACAAAAGTTGCATGCCCAGAATATTTATGGATAATATAGAATCATAGAAGATTAGGGTTGGAAGGGACCTCAGGAGGTCATCTAGTCCAACCTCCTGCTCAAAGCAGGACCAATCCCAACTAACTCATCCCAGCCAGGGCTTCATCAAGATGCACTTTAAAAATCTCTAAGGATGGAGATTCCACCACCTCCCTAGGTAACCCATTCCAGTGCTTCACCACCCTCCTAGTGAATATAGCTTTTAGTGACTGAATTTTAAAGTATCCAGATGAACAGACAGCTTTTTTTAACATTGTATACTGCATACATGGCTTAAAATGGTTGGATTTTAATAATAATAATTTTTTTAAAAAAGGAAACCCTAGACTTGTACAGGTTCTTCTGGTAATCTGAATTACCAGTAGAGTTTGTGTAATTGGTAATAAAAGAAATAGAGAAAAGTAAATGAGGAGAAAAGTAGTTTTGCTGAGTGACACAGTGAGATATTAAAGAGAGAATACTTAATTGCTTTTGTTATGAATGTCTATTGTAATGTGGTGGTAAGTGAAAAAAATTGCCCAGATCCTTTTAAAAACTATTTGTTCTTCATTTCCAATTTAGCAGTCCATTACTGAGTGAGCTAGTTAAGTGCAATTATATCCAGGAAATTCAAGCTGATTAATATGGAACAAACTATTAGAGTTTTCTGCACAACAGTTAGGACTTAGGGACTTTTATGGCTGGTACAACAGACACTATTATCTATTTTTCAGCTAAAGTATTTCATTTTTATATTTCTGAAAACTATAAAGAATTAATCATTGTTGTAATTAGAGTTGGTCCAACTGTTGAGAATAGTTTACTTGGTGAATTCAGTCCTTTATTCTGTTTTCAAGTTGCCGTGGAGCCCACGATCATTTACAAAGATTTTGTTTGTTTGTTTGCATGACAAAAAGTTTGTGAACAAATGCCAGCCACTACAGGCTACTCACAAACTATTGCCCTTAGTCAACTGCAAACAGTAAATAACTATGTGAATGGTTTTACTGGTCATGTAGTATTTCTTCTGTTCCCTTGGGGGGAGCCGTGATTGACCAAAGCACTTAAGCACATGATGAACTTCAAGCACAAGCAAACTTCAGCATGTGCTTAAGTGCTTTGCTCTTTCTGGGCCTAAATGACTTATTTTATAAACTACTTCTGTGTCCACCCAGAAAAAAAAAACTAGCTAGTTTTGCTATTAAATGGATTTTGGTTCTTGATTAAATAAATCTCAGCTTTGGGTCTAGAACTTGTGAAAACTTGTGGCAAAAAAACTTCACTCACATGAATATATTACAGGCCTAGATTTGTGCTTTTGGCTCCAATCACACACTTATCCTACTTTAATTAAACATTAAAAAATTGAAGGCAATCATATTATTGTATTAAAGCACTAATGTTTCTTCTTCAAGTGCTGGTCCCTATGTAGATTCCAGATGTGGGTGCGAATCCGCACCATGCACCGGAGCCAGAACTGTTTAGTATCCATCGACCTGTAAGTGTGTCAGCCATGTGATCTGCCTGAGGTCTCATGAGGCTGTGCAAGTCAATGCCCCTCCAGTTCCCTCTTACCGCCACATGGCCAACGTCAGAACCCCCTCTTCCTTCTTGTTATTCCATGTTACGTAGCCAATTCCCCCTCTTCCTTCTTGTTATTCCATGTTACGTAGCCAATTCCCCCTCTTCCTTCTTGTTATTCCATGTTACGTAGCCAGTTATCCAGATAAGGCTGTTTAATTCTTTTTATATAGTTGTTAATAGTTTAATATTAGTAATTAGCTAGCTCCCTGCTTCTTATCCCATGTAGGGCATCCTACTGGGCACGGGGGATTATGCCCTGACAAGCCAGTTTCAAAGGCTGCACTTTGTGCCCATGCTTCTTCTCTGTTAGCGATAAGCACCAATGCTGCGTTTACGTCTTGGCAAAGCCAACATGGAGCTCCATTTGCCGTTCCTTTCCACCATGGACCTGCTCCGGTTCCAAAAACAACTCATGGAGAAGGTAATGCACCCAGGTGTGCACTCAAGTGTGGCACCAGCGGATCTATCGGAACACTCAGCCTCACCATCCACAAGTGCTCCCCCAGCCCCTCCCAGAGCACCAGTGGCACCGATGGCACTGGCAGCACCGAAGAAACCCCACTGTGCTCATAAGAAGCACACTCATGGGCATAAGGGCAGCTCCCTGAGAGGGGCCACCTCTAACCACAATATTACCTTCCCTAGCCAGGCCGGATCGGGTGAGAAGTCACACGTTGACCTGGCTGCTCCCCCTCCCAAGAAGCCTCAGACGGAGCACAAAACAAAACATCATTGGGCATTGTCATCTTTGGCCTTGGTGCCCGGGCCACTGCCTTCGCCCTCAGCTTCATCCACAGTGCCAGGACCGTTCAGCCTTGCGCAACTGGTTCCATGCACACCTGACTAACTATCTCCACTTACACCCACAGCAGAATTGCTGCTCCCTTATGTGGGCTCCCCAGTGCATCCCAGATCGCCGGAGATGTTACAACCTCCATCACCAGCAGATGAACTGTTACTGCTCAGTCAGCATCCAACTCTCTCTCACGTGTACTGTCGATACCACAAGTGGGAACCTCATTACAAAACTACCACACATTGCCAGCTCCACCCATTCCAATGACACCATCTTTCCCGGACAAGCCCTCTGATTCTGATTGGTCATCTGAATAGGATCCTGCCTTTTCCCCAGTGCGTTCCTACAGTCTGAGTTGACTAACCTACGCAATGGCATATGGACCCCAAGCTGAACCATAGCTCCCATACCCCCATGGTCCACTGGTACCAACACATCCATATGCATGGTCCTATTGGCACCCTTGAGATTCTTACTGTGGCCATGGAGCACTACCACCACCTTCTCGCCAACCTTCTCCCCACTACACCACTCAGCCCTCAGTCTACGCGGAACCCAGAGATACATCTTCTACACAGTCAGCACCATCAGCACCACCGGACCCACCAATTCCAACAGGGGCTTCCCCAGATGAGATGCTCATCCTGCCTTCCCTTTCACCTCCAGATGACCATGGGCAATAACAGGACCTTCTTTGCCATATGGCAGGAGCCCTTAATCTTACAGCTGAGGACATCAAGGACCTCTAGGATGAGTTCCTGGAAATTTTACAGCCAGCTGGCCCATCACGTACCACCCTCCCCATCCATTGCATGCTACTTCAACCAGCTCAAACTGTCTGGCATGCCCCAGCATCCTGTACTCCTACGCCTAAATGGGCAAAGCTATAATATTTCATCCTGGTCAAGGACACAGACTTTTATTTACACCCTCACCACTGAATTCTCTCATGGTCCAAGTGACAACTGAGTGCGCCCGACAACAAAACTTTAAGATCACGCCTCCAGATGGAGTGGCCAAGAAACTCAATCTCATCAGCCAAAAAGTCTATTAATCAGCAGGAGTGCAGTTCCGCATTACCAGTTACCAGGCCATACTGGCAAAGTACGACTTCCTATCATACTCAAAGCTGCTGGATTTCCAGGCCTCCCTTCCGGAAGACAAACAGGCCAAATTCAAGACTCTTACAGAGAAGGGTAAGCTAGTGGCCAAAGTGAACCTCCAAGCTGTACTTCCTTATACCAAAGAAAGGTGGTGTCCTCCACCCTTCTATTTTAGACCTGTAAGCCTTAAACCACTTTATCTGCAAGTTTCGCTTCCAGGTGGTCACTCTTCCCCAGATTATTCTCTCCCTCCCCTCTGGAGTTTGGTTCGAGGCTCTTTATTCAAAGGATGCATACTTTCATGTGGACATCCATCCTGCTCATCGCAAATTCCTCCTCTTCAGAATGGGATAGTCACACTATCAGATCCGACTCCTCCCCTTTGGAATAGCTATAGTTCCCTTAGTCTTCATAAAGGTCTTCACAGTAGTGACAGCCTACATGAGACACCTTGGCCACTCCCAATTTTTGTACCTGGACGACTGGCTCCTGGTGGCTTCATCCCAAGAATGCCTCCTTGTCACCATTCGTACCCTACACGACCTCCTTGACAGCCTGGGGATCTGTGTCAATGAAGACAAGTCAACCCTCATGCCTATCCGCAAGCTCATTTTCATAGGAGCTTGATTGGTGGTCTTTGTAGGCCGAACATTTCTACCAGCAGACCACTTTGCCAGCCTCACTTCCCTCATTGCACAACTATGTCAACATCCTTGCACATGCCTCCTTCACTACCTCCTCCTTCTGGGACATATGGCGGCATGCACCTCTATCACACAGCATGCATGATTACACATGAGATGCCTCCAATTGTGGCTCCTCACTGTCTACAACACACAGAAGGATCACCTCAAAATGGATCCTTCTCTCCTCCTTGGTCATGTCTTCCCTCTTGTGGTGGTGCAACCCATCCAGAGTTCTGACCGGCATTTCCTTCAACTCTCCCACACCACTCTCATCACAGATGCTTCACTTGTGGGGTGGGGTGCCCACCTGGAGGGCCACATGTCCTATGGCATTTAGTCTCCCAGGGAAGTAAGAACGTACATCAACATCCTGGAGCTCTGAGCTGTTCACCTCACGTCAGGTATTTCTGCCTCTCATCCACTCCTGGCATGTACAACTCCTCTCAGACAATAGGACAGCAGTTGTCAAACAAACAAGGTGGAGCCAGACCTCTGACCCTCTTTATGGAGGCAATTTGCCTGTGGAACTGGAGCCTCAGGCACAGAATTACACTCCATGCCATCCAGCTTCTGGGTGCCAATAACACCCTTGCAGCTGATCTTTTCACAACAGCCATGAGTGGGAGCCCCACAACCCCACTCCTCACTATATCTTTCACCAGTGGGGAATCTCCCGCTGGGACCTTTTCGCAACTGTGGACAATCACAAGCTTCCCCTCTTCTGCTCCAGACATGCTCTGGGTCAGGACTCTCAAGATGATGTGCTTCTTCTTCTCCCATGGACACCCAAACTCCACTACGCCTTCCCAGCCATACTACTCCTCCCACTAGTCCTTTGCGAGGTGAGACCAGGCAGTCCTCATCCTCATTGCCCCCTTTTGGCCTCACCAATACTGGTTCACGGACCTCCTCTACCTCTTGGTTCACCCTCCAGTACATCTTCTCCTCGCCTGCACACCTCCTCATGCATGCATGCAGTCAGATCCAACACCCCAATCCTGAACCACTTCACCTAATGGCATGGTATTTGAATGGGACTCTTGCATAGACAATGCATGTTCATCACCTGTATGCAACGTCCTGTCACATAGTATATGACCATTCACTAGAATGTGCTATCAGGCTAAATGGAGAAGCTTCACAGCATGGATATCCTGCCAGCACATTCCACTGGACTCTATTTCCAATCCTATAGTCCTAGATTACTTTTTCCACCTGCGACTCTTGGGCCTCGCTCACTCCTCCATTCGAGTCCACCTGGCAGCACTCAGTGCTTTCCTTCCTATGGATGGCTTCTCAGCTTTCAGCCACCCAACCACCATATGCTTCCTTCATAGCCTTCTCAATGCCTTTTCCTCAGTCCATAAACCCTCCTTGGGACCTTAACCTCATCCTATCTACCCTCACCAAACCACCTTTGAGGTCCTGGCCACTTTTTAACAAAATAAACATGCCCCTCAGATTTCTGCCGGGGTTTGTGGCCAGCAGCAGCCTTTTGGCACTGGATGGGCAGGAAGGGACAGGAGCTGTTTCCAGCCGCAGGGGGAAAGGGTGAACTGGCCTGTGTCTTTGCAGAGCTCATCCCCTGCCCTCTCTCCTATCCCCTCTGCTGGAAGCAGCTCATGTCCCTTCTTGCCCGCACAGTGCTGATAGGCAGCTAACACCTCCAGGATGCTACGGGCCACCGGAACTCTGCTTAACCTTTGCCCCGTTCATCTTCCCCCTTCCTGCCCTGATCTGGCAACTCCTGCTTGTCCTCCGCCTGTCCCTCCCTTCTCAGCTGGCCCGGCAGCCCATAGGCCGCCCCCATCACAGGGTGAGCTGGGCCGGTTCAGTCGGCAGGTGCCTGGGCCATGCCCAGCCGCCACCTGTCTGTGGGGGATGTTGCACTGCAAGGAAGGGCTGGCAAGCGCCACTGTCGTCCTCGCTGTGCAGCTGATGGGGGTGGACATGGGCAGCATGGCGCGGCACAGCCCCATTTACAAGGCGGCTGCAGTCAGAGGCTCCAGCAGGAAGAAGGTGAATGGAGGGAAGTGGGGGGGAGGTTGATGTAGGTAGGGAGGAAGCTCTGCCTCACCCACTACTACATGCTGGGGGGGCCTTTCTCTCCCCCACCCCCCAACTGTCCCATCTGTACAGAGTGTAACCCACACAGAACCCCGTCTGTTTCTCGGAGATGGGTCTTTGCCCTCACCCCCTCCCCTAGCCCTGCCATGCGTTGGCCAGCCCCAGCTCCTGCCCCTCTGAAGGCAGACTCTGGCTCCCCTCCCCACCCTCCACCCCCAGAGAGGGGTTCTCACTTTCCTGTGGTAGTGGCTCAGACCCTGCCTCTCTCCGCAAGATTAATTCCTAGGGTGCAGAGGCTTTGTCCCAGCAAACCCTAGCTTCTCCTAGTACAGGCTGCTCCTCTTCCCAGGCCCACCAATGGCACTGGAACCAGGCCCCCCCCTTCTACAAAGCTTCTGGTGCCCTTGCTGCATATATAATGTAGGTTGCCCTTATATTGTCATCACAAAGCATATGCTTGATTGCCCTTCTCTCTGTTGACACTAATATGTTCTTCTGTGTTGTCTGCCAATAAAGCTTTTGTCGTAACCCTGACAGGAAGGTTTTGGGGTTCCTCACACTTATCCAAGGTGTGAACTCAAGACTCGTGGAGTGTGGGAACGTCTCACTCTTCCAGTACAGAGCTGTCAGATCTGCCTGCTCTAACTGTTTATAAATATTAATAAGTCTTCACAACATCCCTTGGAGTTAGTTAAGGACTGTTATTTTGATAAACATGCCTCCTAAAAAGTAAACATTTTCACCAGTAATATTGCTAATTTTGTAGCTATGATATTGAATACAAATTGAAATAGATTTAACAGTTCAGTTGCATACTGGGACCTGGTCCGTAGACATAATTATTCCCTTTTATTGTATATGAATGTGGAAACTGAAGTTTTGGTACTTGCTCATGGAGACTAGATCCCTTGTGTACTTTGCAGTTGCAAAAATTAAGGGGAATGCTAATTGCATTAGAATCTAATGCTAATTGCTAAAACTAAGGCCAAAAAATGAGCATTTAGCAAGTTCTGCCTCTAAACAATCTTTTCCCAAATTATTGCCATTTTCATATCCAGAACATTTTAGCACCATTAAATGTGAAAAATATGTCCTTGCTTCCTACCATAATTACTCACATATTAGCTGGATAAATGACTGCAGCTTTAGCTCATATCTACGAAAATTCAGCCTTGAGAAAATAAAACTTTTCATCAGCTGAATTGTTTTGCAAGGAATATGTCCAGGTACATGTGTGCACAAATCTCTGACAATAATAATTCTGTTTTCCTGTCTCAGTGAAGGACAATAATCATTGTGATTTTTTCCCCCCTCATTCTTTGGTTTGTTGCCATCAGACTCTCTGCAATTTCATGGAAACCCTTGGGCCCAGCACTAATCCACTTTTCCTATCTGTAACACTGAATCAAGATCCTAATTGTTGGATCCCTTTCTTGGATATAGCAACTTCAGTCACTTCTTTTAGAATCAACAACTATACTTAGGTCTTACATAATTTTTTTCATCCCCTGAGCACAAAGCACTTTGCAGAGGGTAGTCATTTTACAGATGAGGAAACTGAGGCAAGTGGCCATTGATTTTGTGTATATTTGGATGTCCAGCTTGGGACAAATAAGTCCTAATGAGCAGAGCTGCTGAGAACTAGCTGCAAGCATTCAGTTCTTCTGAAAATCAGGGAACTTTCATTTAGATGCCTAAATTAGGCACCTAAGTTTGAAAATGTTGGCCTTCGTTTCTTGGACCCGCTAATACTTTAACCACCCTATATGCCTTTTTGGATTCATAATACTCCATTTCCGAAGACCAATAAAGTAGCATCTTTTTTCTTTTAATCATGTTCTTTGGTACCCTATTTATAGTGATAAGAATTAACAGAAATGCTCAAACTCCATTTACATAACAAAAGCTGTCTTATGCACGGAACTATTGTATTAATAAGAGAGCATTGGAAACACAAATGAGGTTAATTTTGTGCGTGATAGCTTACTTTAAATTCAAAGTTGTGGAAGTAGCTATTATTTGAGAAAATTAGAGGCCAGTCAATTGTTAAGACACTAGTTTAAAAGTATGTTGCTTAATATTTTAAAATTATTAATCTGATCTATTTAAAAATTTGTTGCAAAATACGCCCCTCCCAGGCCTTTTCTAATCTGAAAATCACAATGAAAAAATTCCCTAATCCTCTTTTTGCAATGCTGGGTGCACAGCAGCAACAAAATAGACAATGGTGATTTTAAAAAGCATCCAACAAAAGTAATTTGAAAAGCATCTGACTGCTTCCAGTCACCTTCCTGACTTGCCAAAATAAAAGCATGCAACTTGTGTAGGAAACCAGCACTTCCCAGTCACACTGAATTAAATAAGCTTTATTGCCAATGGGGCATGAGGCACAATCGAAGGAAGTGACAGATGTTACATCTACTACAAATTAATCACTGTCCATACATGAATACCAATATTTCTGTCAGACATAACAGCATATGGAGTTTTACTTACTGCATTGGTAGCATACAGTAATTGGTTCAATCTAATTAAAGCTTGATTTATGTTATGACACAGGGAAGAAAACACAAATACACAAGTCTTGAGGGATTGATGTTGCCTTTCGGGCTGAATTTTTTCAGCCTTCTTCAAATTTTCTGCAAATAACAGCTTTCCAAATGTCATATTTTGCAAGTTCTACAGTGAAGAATATTCAGTCAAGAATGTTCACTGCCTTTTCTTTGCCTTCTTTCAGTCGCATATATATTTATAACATTAAAATATTTAATTTGAGCCATCCTGAGATACACAGGTTTCATCCTAGTAATCCTATTATCAAATTGTGGTTACCCTTGTTCCCTCCTGTCATCTGCCTCCTGTCGGTCACTCCCACTAGTGTCACATCTTACAGTTCAAATGGAAACTTTCATTTGGCTACCAGCACAGGATAGTGGGGGAAGAACTGAAGGCAGGTTGGACACCTATAAGTTCTTCTGAAGGAGAAACTGCAGAGTGAATGTATTGACAAGCATTCAGGGCTGGTTTTGGACTACCTTTATTAATGACAAACAGGAAGAAAAGTGCACAAGCATACCCTGTAACTTATTATGCCTGATGGAGCACCATCAGGGGGAGCTGATTCCAATTTCTGACAAAGAAAATGTGTCTTTTTATGTTCTCTTCATATATCTTTGCTCTTAAAAATGACCCTCTTGCATTGACACAGTTCAGATTGAAGGTGGGGATTTTCAAAGGAGCTCCAGGGGGGTTAAGCACTCAAATTCCATTGTATTTCAGTGGGAGTTGGGTGCCCAACTCCTTAGATTCTTCTGAAAAAATTCATGATTAAATCTAGAGCTTGTCCCTTTCAAATTTACCTGCGGGAGATGGAAATAATGAATCCCAAATTTGGTTCTTGTTTCTTTTTTTTTTCTTCTTCTTTTTTTTTTTTTTTTAATAAAACAAGTACATAATAGGTGGTTAAAACAGCTAACTGGGAGGAATTCCAGGCGACCTTTAAAGAACAGCGGCCTTCCATTGGCTCTCATATCCATTTCTACTGGTTGCTAAAACAGTGCTTTTCAAAATGCTAAAGGCCAGATTCTGAATGTTGTAACAGGGTGAAAAAAGACCATAGAAGTGTAGGACTGGAAGGAACCTCAATAGGGCATCTAATTCAGTCCGCTGCACTGAAGACAGGACTAAGTAATAACTACGGATAGTTTACCCAGCGAAGTGAAGTTGATTTAATTTCAGTCGACATTCACCTGCCAAACCAATGAAGTTGGTTCAGCGTGATCACACCACACTCATTGCATTGGGGGAGTGTGTCCCCACCAGCCACATTTGTATCGATAGGCGGAGCAGTGCACCATGGGTATCTATCCCACAGTGCAACTAGCCACAGGGGCTTTCAGGAAGGTCTTCGGCCTCTTACGATGCAATGTCCTCCCTTCCCCGCTCCCTCCCTCTCCTGATGTCAACAACAAACAGACAAACACTTTTTTCACTCCATTTTTCGAAACACTGGCTCTGCCGTGTGTACGCCATTGACGGAGGAGCATGGAGCCCGCTTAGCTCTGCACTATCATGAGCATCACAAACACCTTGCGACTTATCCTGCAGTATTTCTGAGGCTGAGAGAAGAGCCGCAATGTGGAAAATTGTGACATTACTCAAGCCACCCTGCTACAAGCAATAGAACGAAACAATTCCCGGTTGCTGCTGGCTGTCGCACAGCAGCTGAACTCGGTTGAGCGCCATTGGTTTCAGGTCCTGGGAAACCAGCACTGACTGGTGGGATCGTATCGTTATGAAGGTATGGGATGACGAGCAGTGGCTGCAGAAGTTTCGGATGCGTAAGGCCACTTTCATGGAACTTTGAGCAAAGCTGTCCCTGGCCCTGAAGCACAGGAATACTCACTTGAGACCTGCTTTGACAGTGGAGAAGCAAGTGGCCATCGCTCTGTGGAAGCTAGCAATGCCAGACTGCTACCGGTCAGTTGGGAATCAATTTGAAGTTAGTAAATCCACCATGGGAGCAGCTGTGATACAAGTGTGTAGGGCCATTAATAGACTTCTGCTAAGGGCAGTGAGTTTGGGAAACGTGCAGGACATAGTGGGTGGGTTTTGTTGTGGTGGGGTTCCCTAACTGTGCTGCAGCGATAGATGGCCCACATATCCCTATCTTAGCATCAGACCACCTTGCCACAGAGTACATAAACTGAAAGGAATACTTTTCCATGGTGTTGTAGGCATTGGTGGATTACAGGGGACGCTTCACCAACATCAACGTGGAGTGGTCTGGAAAGGTGATGATGCGCGCATCTTTAGGAACTCAATTCTGTTCAGAAAGATGCAAGTACGGACTTCCTTTCCAGACCAAAAAATAACTATTGTTGAAATGCCAGTACTGATCGTGGGAGACCCAGCCTACCCCTTGCTGCTATGGCTCATGAAGCCGTACACCAGACACCTGGACAGCGATAAGGAGCAGTTCAATAATAGGCTGAGCAAGTGCAGAATGGCGGTGGAATGTGCCTTTGGATGTTTAAAGGTCGCTGGCGCAGTTTGGTGATTAGGTTAGACCTCAGTGAAACCAATATCTCTATAATTATCTCTGCCTGCTGTGTGCTTCATAATGTGTGCAAGACAAAGGGGGAGAAGTTTCCATTGGGTTGGGTCATGGAAGCAGATAGACTGGCTGCAAACTTTGAGCAGCCAGATACCAATATAACACTGAGAGCCCAGCAAGGAGCTCTGAGCCTCGGGGAAGCATTGAAAACCTGTTCTTGTAATGAGCAACAGTAATGTGCATCACTTCCCTGTGCTGTGCCTTCCCATTCAACTCCCCCTTTCAGCAGTGTCCTAGCACCTCCTGGCTTGACCAGGGGAGGGGCTGTTTCCTGTGTACATGGCCCCAGTGCAGCGGAGTTAAAAACAATGTCCAGAGCTTTCACAGTGGAGCATTGTGAGACACCTCCCGGAAGCCAATGATGTTGATTTATGCAACGCTCCACTTACACTGCCACTTGTTCGACCCCTCCACATCGGTTTTAGCACTACGCCTCTTGCGGAGATTGTTTTATTAAGTCAATGTTTCCAGCGAGTTAGGTCGGAGGAGCGGACCTGGCAGTGGAGACGCATACATTACGTGGTCGCCACCTTCTCTCGTCCTAACTTTGCAGTGTAGACCAGGCCTAGGTCATTCCTGACGTTCGAACCTGTTCAAAAAACCTCCAATGACACAGATTACACAACCTCCCCAGGCAATTTATTCCAGCTCTTGCTGCAATTTAAGATCGTTGCTTCTTGTCCTTGACTCAGAGATTAAGGAGAACAATTTTTCACCCTCCTCCTTGTAACAAACTTTTTTGTACTTGAAAACTATTATCGTGTCCCCCTCTGCCCCTCAGTCTTCTCTTCTCCAGACTAAACAACCCCTTTTTTTTTCAATCTTTCTTCATAGGGCATGTTTTCTAAACTTTTAATTGTTTTTGTTGCTGTCCTCTGGACTTTCTCCAATTTGTCCACATCTTTCCTGAAATGTGGTGCCCAGGACTGAATACAGTACTCCAGCTGAGGCCTTATCAGGGCAGAGTACAGTGAAAAAAGTACTTCCCTTGCCTTGCTTACAACACTCCTATTGATACATCGCAGAATGATGTCCCTGGTTTTTGCAACAGTGTTACACTATGGGTGGAGGTAGGGAGGCTTTGAAAAGAGGGACAGATTTTCTTTAGCGTCTATGTGCCCCATGAAGGGACAATCAAAAAGAAAGTGTTTGTGCTCCCCAAGTGAAAACGTTGAAGGGTGGCCAAAGCATGCCACACTTCCACAGGATCATGGCTCAGCATGTGAGAATGGGGCCATCTTGCAGCTGGAGGCATTGGCTGGGGGAACTCATGCTGCACCTTTACTTAGATCACAGGCTCTTCAGGGCATGGGCTGTCTTTTGGTTCTGTGTTTTGTACAATATCCCACACAGCGGGACCAAATCTGTGCATGGGGCCCTTAGGCATAACTGCATTGTAAATCATAATCTCTAAAGGATATGTAGGATCTGCTTCTAAGTGGGCTTCCAGACTCAGGTTTGCATGTTGTAGCCCTGCGTGGACAGTTTCCTTCTGGCTCTGGTTGCTGGAATGGTGCACCTCTACTCACACTTCTGGCATGGCTCTAGATGTAAAACCACGCTGGAATCCAATTCATTTAGCTGTGTTGCTCCATGTGACTCATTTTATTTTCAGTAGTAGGTGAAATTTACAACAGGAGGAATAAAGATAGGAACACACACCCTCTGTATGAACATAACATAAGAATGGCCATACCGGTTCAGAGCAGTGGTCCATCTAACCCAGCATCCTCTCTTACAACAGTGGCTATTGCCAGATGCTTCGGAGTGAATGAACAGAACAAGGCAATTATCAAGTGATCCATCATGTCTCGTCCCTTCCTCAGTCCAGCGGTTTAGAGACACCCAGAGCATGGGGCTGTGTCCCTGACCATCTTGACTAATAGCTATTGATGGACCTGTCCTCCATGAATTTATCTAATTCTTTTCTGAATCCAGTTATATTTCTGGCCTTAACAATATCTTGTTGGCAATGTACTTATGTTTGTTTTAAACCTGCTGCCTATTAATTTCATTGGATGACTGCTGGTTCTTGAATTATGTGAGTGGGTAAATAGCACTTCCTAATTCACTTTCTCCACATCAGTCATGGTTTTATAGACCTTTATCATATCCCCCCATAGTTGTCTCTTTTCCAAGCTCAACAGTGCCAGTCTTTTAAATCTCTACTTGTATGGAAGCTGTTCCATACCCCTAATCATTTGTGTTGCCCTTCTCTGTACCTTTTCATATTCTAATGTATCTTTTTTGAGATACAGCAAGCAGAACTCCATGCAGTATTCAAGATGTGGGCATACCATGGATTTATACAGTGGTTTTATGATCTTTTCTGTCTTACTATCTACCCCTTTCCTAATGGTTCCTAACATTCTGTTCGCTTTTTTGATTGTTGCTGCACATTGAGCATATGTTTTCAGAGAACTATCCACAATAATTCTAAGATGTCTTTCTTGAATAATAACAGCTGATTTAGACCCCATCATGTTGTATGCGTAATTGGGATGATATTTTTCAGTGTGCATTACTTTGCACTTCTTCACATTGAATTGCATCTGCTATTTTGTTGCCTACTCACCCAGTTTTGTGAGATCCCTTTGTAACTCTTCACAGTCAGCTTTGGACTTAACTATCTTGAGTAATTTAATATTATCTGCAAACTTTGCCACCTCACTGTATACCCCTTTTTCCCAGATCTTTTATGAAATGCAGAACAGTGCAGGTCCCAGTACAGATCCGTGGCATACCCTGCTATTTACCTCTTGCCATTTTGAAAACGGACCATTCATTCCTACCCTTTGTTTCCTGGCCTTTAACCAGTTACTGATCCACGAGAGTGCCTTCCCCATTATTGCACGACTGCTTCGTTTCCTTGAGAGCCTTTCAAAGGATTGCTGAAAGTCCAAATACCCTGTATCAACTAGATCACCACTGGCCACATGCTTGTTGACACCCCAAAACATTCCAGTAGATTGCTGAGGCATGATTTCCCTTTACAAAAGCCATGTTGACTGTTCCCCGGCATATCATGTTCATCTGTGTGTCTGATTATTTTGTTCTTTAGTGTATTTTCAAACAATTTGCCTGATACTGAAGACAAGAATTACCAGCCTATAATTGTCAGTAAGGATGTTTTAGGTGCAGATTTACCATAGCTCAGTTTCTGACTGTCAGCTCCATTTTAGGAAATGCACTGTTTGTATTATTGACTGGATGTGTGAAATTAACAGCCTTATAAACATATATTAACAGCAACTGTTACATAGGTACATGTCCTGCTGTAAGTGCAGGGGACTGGACTAGATGACCTTGCAAAGTCCCTTCCAGTCCTATGATTCTACGTAGTTTCTTAAAGCATTAAACTTGTCCACTTTATAAATTAAGGGCAGGATTCTGTCTGGCCCCTTCTCCAACAGGTCAAAAAAAACCAGCCAGGGACAAAGATTAAGCCCTCTGATTTGAGAAGGGTGTCTTCAGCAGGTTTGCACACAGATAACTGAGGACAAAATTTAGCAGTAATTTTTTTTTCAGTGGAAGCAGGGCAATCTTGTTCACATACCAGATGCCAAAAACTCTCTTACCCATTTATTCACAGTCACAGATATACATCAGTAAACTCAACATCAAATCCACACTGCTGGGAACAGGAAAGCAATATCAAGAAGACAGGAATAATTAGCCTGTCATGCAAGACTACAGAGAAATGCTTTGTATCAATATCAGCAATCAGCAATCTCCGTCTGTAAATATTTTGGTTAGCAAATTAGATTTACATCAAACAGAAAAGGGGGAATTAAAAAGAATAATGACAAAAGTCTATGATACAAAGCTATGCTTGCTTTGTTTGGGTAATATAACTTCATTTTGGTTTTCTTTAACTGAAATATATTTAAAAAAAAACAAACAAAAACTTCCCTAAACTAAACAGACACGTAGAGATTACTGTCCAGACAAAAATTACCAGACACCTTCAATTTTCAAAAACATGAACAGTGCATGTTCCCCCGAATGGTTGATGGCAGAGGGGTATTCAGCAGAGAACTGATTGGAAATATACTTTTCTTACATTTGTCTAAGAAGAGAGTTGAGTGAAACCCTTATGGAAGAGTTTTCTAGAATGTAATAGGGATGAAAGAAATAGTTCTATAGAAATGACTCAAAAAGCCTATAGAACTTAATAGAAAATTATATCCCTTCTATTATGGCATGGTTAAGGCTTCATAGTTGCAATTGAGTTTATATTTTAAGCCCGATTTTGCTTCCTCCCCCCCCTCCAGGCTTCTAAAATACATGCATGTTAACTGGGCTTGAAAATTGGTAGGTAGAAGTGTTTGGAAGACATTGAGAATGAAACTCAAAACAGAAAACATAAGACCATGCAAAAGGTATTAGAAAAGCAAAGTTTGACAGCTGTGAAGTGAAAAATGAAATGAATTCTTTTTGTTGGGCACTGCACAGATACATAGGGGATTTCTACACTGCTGCTGGGAGCAAGCCTTCTAGTCCGGGGAGACACTCCTGCTAGTTCCACCGCTAGCATGCTAAAAATAGCCGTGGAGATTAAACATTGCTGCTCGGGTGGTGACATAGGCTAGTCATCTGAGTCTATGCCTGCCCAAACCCCAGATCCAAGCTCCAGCGGCTTCATCCATACCATCACAATATTCGCTTTGCTATTTTTAGCGCGGTAGCTCGAAGCATGCTGCCAGCTGCAGTGTAGACATACCGATAGGAACAGGGTCCCTACCTACAACAGTTTAAAACCTATTTTTTCTGATCCCTGCCATCTTTTTCCCCATACCTGAAATCAGAGGGAATATATTTAATACCGTCCTCTAGAACACCAAATTTGGCTATCTAAAAAAATCCTCTTTTAAATTCATGTGCTCAGAAACTCCAGTCTTAATGACCCAAGTGCGCTCCATTTTATTTGAGTTATGTGACTAATTCCAGGGAAAGTGTTGCTTTGTGTTTACCTTGAATAAAGCTCTTTAATCTCAGTAGCTGCCTGCAGAACTTTGTCTTTATCAGAGAATGTGTTAAAACCAGTAATTAATGCTCCTCCTTGGGCAGCTAATGACCCAGTTTTGGAAATAGGATCGCTTTCTATTTTCTTCTCCCGTTCTCTCATCGCAAAGGGACCCTATCCTGAAAAAGGCAGACAATCAAAGGGTTTCCTCATATAAAAATGTGCTATAACACAGTGGAGCCTGAGTCCTCAGCCCTAATGTGTTTAATGTGGAAGAACTCCTGCCTAGTCTGCTGATGGTACTGCTGCTATGGGGGAGTAAGCAATGCAAGGAGTATTATTATTATGTATTATTTCTATTATCATAGCTCTTAAGAATCTTAGTCATTGACCAGGATACAATTGTACTAGATGTTGTACAAGCACAGCACAGAATGACAGTCCCCGGCCACTTACAGTCTAAGAGACAAGCGATAACAGATGGATACAGACAGGTGGTGGAATATGCAGAAACAATATTGCATTATAGGCAGTGGTCTCAGCACACCAGCAGCATAACTGTGGTGAATGCTGCTTCTCTCCTAATCCCATTCACCATGCCTCAGCCATCAGACATGTTTCTCTAAGAAGACACACTGTTATGTCACAAGCATGACACACAAAAGGTGCAGCGTGCCCATGGTCTAGGGTACCATGTGCAAATTTTCACCCGCTTTCTCCTGATCTTGCAATAGAAATGCATTGCTTCATCTATATTGGACCCATCCACGTCAGTGTCCCTCAGGCTATACCCCAGAGGCGGCTGGTCTCTTTTGTAATTGAAATGCTGTCTCAAGTACTCTCTGAAGGATTGAGTCCCAGGCCAAGGGTCGCCTGTCATACATCTGCTTGCCCTTCTCTTTAGTCTCCCTCCATGTCCACCACAAAACTCTCATTTACCTTTGCTGCAATATTTTTTTAAAATGTGTGAGTATGAGTTTTTCTTCACTGATTTTTTTAAACTATAACAAATCTGATTTTAACAGGCTGAAGCCAAAAATCTTAGAAGAATTATGCAACTTATCCAGGCTTACTTGACCTTTTTTGGGTATGCCTGGAAATATTTTAGAAGTTTATTGGACCAAATTCTTTCCTAGTGTAACTCCACTGGAGTAAATGAAGTTACACCAGATGTGAATTTGACCTGATATGTGTGGCTCTGCTAGGAACTCATTAGAGCAGAAGGGCTATAAAATTTCTCATACAGAATAGAATTAGCCTACAGAATTAGGTAAGAAACTATGTAGTCATAAAAGAACTATTGACTCCATAATTAAGGTTGAATTCTGTTTTGCACTTAAAGAGATTCAACCACTTTTTTTCATGAAAAATACAGTGTGTTCTCCGCAAACTTGCAGAACCTGCTCTTTGAGGACACAATTCATTTTCTTAAAATTTTACAAGTAAATAATTTAATTAGTTAAAATTAATTAAAAACTGCATGAAGTCATGAAAGAAAAAAAGGATTAAAAAGTAACATCTTTGAAAGTCATTTAAATTTAATGTGGGACCACAAATGCTAAAATGCCTTCATCATAATGGTGTGTTCATTGCATGACACTACTGCAGGGCAGAAGATTGTTTGGGAGCTTTAAATGTGCATTTCTTACTTTGAAATGTTTGCATTTCTTTTACATGTGCCTGTAACTTTGACTTTCCTGGGTTTGTAAAGCTGTGGTTTGGGATAATTACAAAATCCCTATAATGTTTTTTACCCTTAACTTTCTGTGAGATACTCTCAATCTTAACTGCATTTAACGTAGATTTTGTGTGTAGAAATATTGAATAACCTGATAGAATAATAAGATTAAGCTAGAGTTATGTAATGTCTTATCCTTTGTAAGTTCCTGTCCAGCACTTTATATCAGGCAGAGACGCTGCGCCTGGAGACTCCATGCCTGGTGGTACGTGGAGCCTGCTGTATACTGGGACAGGGCTTTGAGAGTTTAGTCAGTGCCTTGTGAATGCTTAAACATGTATAAAAAGAATATGAACAATAAATGCTCATTGCTTATGCACTTCAGTGTTAGTTCTCAGTACCTTGATCACAGACACTCCTCAGTAACCTGGAATATAGCAAGTACAAAGCACAAATATAGGCAGGAAATGTTAAGAGTATTTTGAAGTTACCATTATTTATTTACTAATAAAAAAATTAAGCAGTACTTCTTCTTTAAGTCACACAGTTGCTCCTAGCCCCTGCTATTTCCAGTGGTGACACTTCAGTGCTGTGAAGGACAGGTGCCTCCGAAGCAAAAAAAGATTTTTGTACTGCTTGGCAGGTCACCTCTGTATTAGAGTAGAGAAGCATTTGGCAGATTGGATTAACATTCTCCTCGGGCTGGATCTGGCACATGAGCTGTATGTTTCATACCTGTAGCCCATATTGATTCCATCCATGCATTTATAAAGAAGAGCACCCACTTTATCTCAGCTGTGTCACAATGGGCTCAATCCTGAAACCAGTGGAAAGCACCCATTCAGTACAGCATCTGCAGGATCGGATGGTGGGATATGAAAACAAATGTTTAATAAAAAAGTATAATTAATAAATAACTGAGCGTGACAGTAGCTAGTTATGCTCTAGATAGTCAGTTCAGTTTGTAGAACATTAACTAACATCATTATTTTATAGTACTAGAGTCTATCCACATTAGTGTGGCTGAAACACTTTATTTTACTGGTTAGCACCTTACGTAATAGAGATGGGGTTGTCAAGCTAATGGAATGTTCTTTTGATTTAGCTGGTTAAGAGACATTTGGTTTTGGAGCTGAGGACCTGGGGTCCTAGTCCCAGCATCCTCTGGGTGTGGTTGTGTGTGAGGTTTGCATAGTGATTTTGTCAGTTGCCTGCAGCCTGTAGATTTATTACCACAGGTTTGAGTTCTAGCCACAACAGTCTAAAATGTACCTGGACTAAGTGACCCTACGGCACACATGTTTTCACTTTGTGATGCCACATCACCCTAGAAGTGTTTGTGCTCCAAGGAACCATTCCCAGAGTGTGGATAGCAGAGGAGAGCTGGCCATTTCTGGAATTGGCTAGTTGAATAGCTTCAGGAGCCCATACCTGTTGTTTGACGAAGAGCAGCCGCCAGTCTGTACTCTCCTTGCTCTGGGGATGGGCTCATAAAGTGAGGACTGTTTTAGGCTGAAGTGGCAGTGTTCCAGTGCCATGTCGTACAAACCCAGAATGTTCAGTCTAAGACTAAATGGGTCCCACCATACCAAAAAAAAAAAAAAAAAAATTAAAAATCAGCCCCTTGCACAGACTATTCCTGCTATTCCACTTCTCCTTCCTCTTCCTCCCAGGCTCCATCCTCTACACAGATCATTCCTTTCTGTTCCACTTCCTCCAAAAATCACCCATATCTGTTCTTCCCAGTAGATGGTAGACTCCCCAGTCAATCTTTGATCTCCAGTAAACCTGGAGTCACTCCAGTGATGTCATTGGTGTTGCTCCATGTTTACACTAGTGTAACTGAGATCAGAATCTAACCCTTCCAGACACTAGGATTCACCCTTAGTCTATTGCTGAGGGTAGTGTCTGGTTTTGCAGTCTGGTTTTGAGTGGGCTTGGATAGGCTTTCTTCTTTCAACCCCAGTACAAACAGTTGTTAAGTATCATTTTCTGCCCTCCTTCTCCATGTGTATGGAAAGTGACCTAGAAGCCCCTCAGGGGCTGCTGTCCCAACTTCACTGCTACCTAAGATATGGGTAGCTGGTGCAAGGGAATAAGGATAAAGGAAGGGACTTTCTGCTTCTTTGTGTGGGCGCACAGGACAGGCCACAATTTGGCCCTACACCTGCATGTAGATGTAAATGTCACTGGCACTAATATATATGGTCCCAAATTATGTCAAATCCATTTCCTCGGAATATGGAGAGAATAGCAAAGACCCTCAGTCCCAAAATGCCTTGTCCATCCATCAGTTCTAGAGAGACGGCCTCCAACTGTAGCTATGTACCAAGCCCACTTCCACCATTCCTGCTCTGTCAGAGGCTCTGCTCACCTCCGTATCCAGGTGTAGGATGTTCACGGTAGGCTTTCTTTGTAGCAGTGGGTACATTACATGTGTTTCTTCTCTTTAGCCATGTGAGTACTGTGCAGTGGGGCATGGCGAGATGACAATAGCACCTGTTTATTTGACTTGTCAAATGAGCTGAGACCCAAGAGATGCCTGACCTTCCTTACAAGCTTCCTAATTTAGGATAGGTGCAAAGACAAATGTGCAATGTTGCCTGAGGAATGTGATGACAGGCAGACACACACAGTACATAGCACAGTAGTTAGGGATATACTATTTGGGAAGCAAATAGCATGCTGTGACGTCCCTCGCTCAGGGTTGGTTGGTAGGGGAGCGCTGTGGAGCAGTCAGGGTTTAGTCCTGTGATGTGCAGGGGGGTTGTTGGTAGGGGAACCCAGGCCCTCCCACTCCACAGGGCTCCAACCCAGGGCCCTTTGAGGGCTATCAATGCTCTGACAGCCAGGGATGCTTACAGCGGCCCTCCCTGGGCTACTTCCTATTATCTCCCTGCTGTTGTCCAGGTCGCCCTCTGGAGTAAGGCAGTGTGGGAGTTGTCTGCTCACCCTAAGGCACCTTCTGGTGGCTGCATGTAGCGAGGTCCTTCACTTTTCCTCTCGGGTGACAACTGCCTCCTCTTGTGGTATGACCCAACCTCCCAGGGCCAGCTTAGTCCAAGGGCTTTTCCCTACTCGGGTAGTCCAAACAGAAAATAAAGGGCTTCTCTCTCAGGTTGTCTCTACAACAGGCCCTCCTTTCCCTCAGGGAGGGGCCTTTGGGCAGTTGTTTAGGGAGAGATTCTGCCTTTCCCTCAGCTCATCTCTTCTGGAGTTGGCGGTAGCAGGTCTGCTGTCCTCCCTGGTCTGCCCCCAAATGAGCTGCTCCCCTGACTTTTAGCTCCTTCTCCAGATGGTGCATTTGCTGCTGGTGAGCCCAGAGTATTTCCTTAACCCCTTGTTGCTCAGTTTGAGGTTTGTACACTCCATCACAGATGCAGAGAAAAAACAGAATCCTCCGCCACAGAAGGAAAAGTGACACATCAGAGAAGCACTGTGATAAATGAGAGAGGTTAGAGAGGTGGAAGTAAAGCCTCCAATTACATGAAATGATCATGACTCTCTCCTTGCAAATAGCAGAGCTTCACTGAGCTTAGGACACAAATATAACTGGATGGATTCCATTTTTTTGGATTGCAGTGATTGTAGAAGTCATAGAGATTTACATAGCTGAATTGGGTTCTGCAAGGAACACGGTTCTTATGGAACTCTTGTTAGCAATAAAATACTGATGGTGTTTTGATCCAATAATAATGATAGGTGGGGAGAGCATTACCTCACAATCTGTCATCATCTAGAGTAGAAGCTGAGAGCCATCTACAAAGCAGCAGGAAATGCCTCAACCGGAGGTTGCTCTTAGTGTTAAAAGTCATTAATATATAAAAGCATGAAGAAAAAATGCAATTGCATTTTATGTGTTTCGGAAGGTTAAAAGTTTACAAGAACATTGCCATAGTTACAGAGTTCAGTTTACAGAACTGGACCTTTCCTACCTCTGAAATACCATACAGTAACCAGCAGGAAAATAGGACTTCATTAACAATATTTGATTAGTAAATGGAAAGAATGATCCAAATTCTGAACTACCTAGTCTCAGCCCATACAGTCCCATCAAAATCAATGTGATCATAGGGTGGTTTAGACTATAATTAATCATATCGTGAAAATTTAGTCTTTTATGTTATCCTTGTATAAAAATACGGAAAAATTACCCAGAAGGTTGCATTGATTTGTTCTAATTCTTTAAAGAATTTAATGAACATGAATTGCTGTGATTTTTTTTAATTTGACAATTAGTCTTTTCAGTGCAGGAAGATTTAAACCATCAGGAAGTAATAGCCCAGTATTACTTCTTAGTGATTGATTGATTCAAGAATGGATGTGACAATAGAAAAGTGAATTCATCATTACTCTGGGTCATCTATTTTAGCATGCATAATGCACACTATATAGAAGCAGTCTTAATGTGAAACACAGAGAAATACAGCTTATCTTATTTCCTCTCTGAACACAGTTTTCCTGTTGATCTCTTTAGCAGATAACAAAACAGGACCCTTGCACCCCTTCTTGTCCCTGAGTACAGCAGAGAAATATGCTATCATTTTGTTCTACTCATCATCTTGTTTCTCTCCCTCTTGGAATCCTTAGTTTGTCAGCTTCAGAGTCCAGCTACATTCCACAGGCCAAAAGAGCAAAATGTCCCAAGTCATCTTTTATGACTTGGTCTCCTGCATCACAGTGTGGGTTATTGTTGCCAGGCTATCAGGTCCACTCTGAAGTGGTATTAATAGTTAACTCTTTTTTAAAGTGCCACAGCCTCATGTCTTTGGTCTGACTAGCTTGGTCTGACGCTGATATATTCATTTCTGCGTGTATACAACTGCAGAGAAGATAGGAAAAATGGGCTATATAAACTTTCTGCTGACAAACCACTTTGTTAGAGGTATTAATGGAGAACTTTGCTGGCAAATCTCGCAGCTCCAGTTTCACAGGCCATCTGAGCTTTATTTGCACTGCTTGTCTCATTGGCGAGGAAAAGGGACAGATGATTATAAGAATAATTTGGATCCAGTGAGGTTTCAGGTGAATCTATTATTTAGGGATACTCTTCATTATTGCTGATAGAAATTTGGTGCCTTTCACACAGAAAAGCATTGAGTGGTTCATGGTTAGTCATTTAAAAAATGTTAAAGCCCTAATTTCCTATTGACACCACGTTGTTCCTGCTGAGTATTTAGAATGTTTACAGTAAGTATCTAACTTGGGTCTTTCCAGAAACTGGCTGACTTTTTATGTTGTGATGATCTCCCTGGCATTCTCTCCCAAACTCCAGTTTTGCTGGTTTAAAAATCCACCACTTTATCTGTAAGGGCCAAATTACGTCCTTCCAAAGAACCAGATTAACAGCGGGAGGGGAAGCAGATGATTGACCTCTAAGGCCCTGATCCTGTAACGAATTCTACACAGGTGCATAGATCTGCTCACATGTATTCAGCTTCGAATGAAGCACACAAAAGAAGGTTTTATTCCTGCATGTGAAAAACAAAACAGTTAAATACAGTGCTAATTATGAGACTGTGCCAGGGCACAGAAAGACCAGCTCAGCCATCCTTCTTCATCCACTTGGGGTTAGGGTTCATATGGGCCATTTGAGAAACTATCTGTGGGAAGATGGGGACTGGGCTGAATCCTGAGCTTGAGGAAGTTCTCTGTTAAATTTTTTTGATGTTTGCTTATGGACATCCTTGGAAGATCCTTTGCTGACCACATCTGTGTCTCGTTTGTGCTGAGCCAGCCCACCAGTTGACAGGTATATGAAAGGAAACTCCTCAGATAAATGTTGGTTACTGCTGATGCTAGCAAGAAGACTGTTTACAAAACATGATAGAAATCAGCATAACAGGTGGAGGTCTATAATATAAAATAGTCTCTTTCCTGAAGCAAGTGATAGATCATTGCTAGATAACATTTCTTTATGTTGTTCCAGCCAAGATGTGCTAGAAATGAAAGATTTCCCCTCACTTCCCCAACTTCCTTCTAAAATGTTTTTCCTCTTGTGAGCTGCCAATAAATTGGACTTCTGAGTTCAATGACCAGAGGTGTAAGTGTAAGATAATTGATTGCCTTTGGAGGACCCTAGTGAGCTTCATTTTTTAGCAAGCTTTGGTGAGTTCCCACCCCTTTGATTTTCCCCCTTTTAAACTGGCCTGATGACCTTCTTAATAAGTAATATTTCAGTTTATGAGGTGATCATTGTGTTTTCGGCTTTGAGTCTCAAGCCCTTCAGTTTGTGCTCAGTGTTTTCCTTGTGGGCAGATATCTGACATACCCTGAAGCCCTCTAAGACACTTTCTGGTCCTCAGCAACTCTGATTCATTTTTGTTGCTGAATCTTTCTAATTAGTGATTCATTTTTCGCTGAAATTTGATTACACTTTCCATCTGTAAAAGCAAATCACTAGCATGGCAGTAGAGATATTGGAAAATAGATCAGTCTTCTGTCCTTCTCTTCTGGCCATTTCCCTTCTGGGGGTGGTCTGAGCTCTTAATTCGTTTTTCTTTCTCTTTATGTTCCTCTTTGAGAGATAATTGTATGGTCCCAAATCTAAAACGTTCTAGTAAAATTTTTAAAGGTCAGGAAACCTTTAAAATCAGTGACAATAGGAAAGGAAATGACCGTTTTATGGCCAGATTCTGGCTGGCTGTGTGTGGCTGTACTAGACGGTAGGAAGAGTGGAAACACACCCATGTTAGGGGCAGCTATAATTCGAATGACTGTGAAGCAGAGGAGCAGGGGGAGATCATCTCTCTGTGCCAGAGTCTGGGTGGGACATCAGCAGGGAGGAAAAGAGAGTCATGCCCTCCTTTTGACCCTTGGAGCACTATCTGATGCTGCTGGGGCTCTGATGAGTTTTGGAGCAGGAGCAAGAGCTATGGGCCCCCCAGTCCAACACCTCACTTAAACAAGCACTTAACTTTAAGCACTCCCAGTGAATAAGTGGGGTCAAATCCATGGAACTACTCATGCGCTTAAGCAGAGCATACTTACGTGCTTTGCTGGCCCAGGGCTTCTATGGAGACATTACAGACACAATACCTCATTCCTCAGTGCTAGAGGATGGAAGGTGCTTCCCCACACCTTGTGTTCCCTGGGATCTCCCCACTTACTCCTTATCATGGGAGTTTAGGAAAGTGACTATTCTGCTTCTATATTCTCTTGTGTTTTGCATTCCCAGTATCCGGACCCAGTTCTATTCTTGGGTGGATGTATGTATGAAATGAAGTCAATCGTTGCAGGGCAGAGTGTAGTCAGATCTGTAGAAAATAACTATTAAGAGCTGGACAGCCCCAAAGCCCGACTCTTTGATTCCGGGTCACTCTGTCCTGTGTTCTTCCCTGTGGGGGACATTTTGGCAGGTAAATAAAAAAATTGCTCCAAATTCCATCAGAAGTCGGCAAAAATTTCCATGAAGATATTGGATAGCTGTAGCCATTCTCCCAGGATTTTGGAATGATTTACTTCTGAGTCTCATACAAAGAAAGATTCAGCTATTTCATGTTGCACCCAAGGTATTATATTCTGTTTCTTTTGCATCCTTTTCTATTTTAGGTACATGCCTACCAAGGTGTTATCTAAGCATGTTTGGGACAGTGGGAGGAACCAGAGCCATTGGGACCCAGGGTCTGTTAAGGATAAGAGGTGATATAGCACAATAAGGACCTACTCCTGCAAATTTTACTCACATAATTTGTCTCATTGATATTAAGGCTTCAATGAGATGGCTCACGAGAGCAACAGTTGCTGTTGTGAATGAGCTTTGTAGGCAAGGTCCCCTTAGCAGACAGCATACCACAGGTAAAGCCAATCTGACATGATAGAGTCATAAGACAGAGCGAGAGAGAGGTCTCTCTCTCTAATGAACGATGACCCTGTGTGCATCTGTAAGGGCTGGTCTCAGACCTGAGTGGCGGTGTGTTGATGATCAGATGATAAAGCAGTCCTCACAGGAGGAGCAAGCTTCCCCATTTGTCCCTCTGTGAGGGGCAGGCTCTTCCCTCTCTGCTGCTCCCATATGAACTCCCTTCCACTCCCATTTTTCCCACCCCATCCACTTTACTTTCTCAGGGTCTGTGTCTCTCTGCACTTAAAAACCTCTTTACCTTGGACACTGCTAATTGCTGTAGCCTTGCTCCCTCTAACACTACTCTCTTGTTAGTAACCCCAGGAAGAAGCACTAGCCGATGCCTTTCCCAGCAGTGGCCCTAGCTGTTTCCCTCCCTGCTCCATTTGTCAGCTCCTCTCCTTCATGTGAGCATGCCAGTGCTCATACTGGTCCTTCAGGTGGGGTCTGCTTTGCCCTTTCTCTTCAGATACAGGGGATGGGCCTCGTGCAGAGCAAGAAAGCACGTGTTTGAAAACCTGCCTATATTAATAAGCAGGAGAGTCCTGTGCTGGTCCTGAACGTAACCCGGCTGCCTCATTTTCCCCTTCATAGAGGCTTTGGAGGAGTATGTAGTGTTTCCAAAGCATTTTGAAGATAATATTTATGGGCCTTTGAGGTTTTATATACAGGTATGAAGGGAATTATTTCGAGGACAGTTTGGTCTGACTTCACATACAAAAAATCTTGCAGGACATTTCAGAAAAGCTTTCTAGCTGAGCTGTGCCAGGATTTTACTGCATGGCTCCATGCAGCATTTCTCCTTTGTATTCAGGATTTGCTATTCCCGTTCCTGCTCTTTGGGGAATCATAACAGCTTTATAACTTCAGTAACACTAAAATAAAACCTAGGGACCTATTCTACCTTCACATTCACACTGCAGCTCTCCAACTTTAAACTTTATGATCTCTGAGGAGACCTCAGCAAATTTAATGGAATTAAGGGATGAGGGAAATACAACACTAATTAGTGTGAGATCATTTCAGACAGGTGGGCCTGGAAGGGTCATGTTGAGCATACATAAATGCCAACCTGCGGTGAAATCACTTGCATTCCTGAGCCTTCTCAGGTGTGTGGTCACAAGGTAGTAGTCTGAGCTGCAAGTTATTTTACACATCTACCAAGTAAATCAGAGGCACAGAATCCTAACACACATTAATAGGATGTGATTGTGTGATGCTCCCTCTGTCTGTAAAGGAATGAATTAATGGAGACCGAAGGTGCAGATTGCCATCTGTAACAGATAGGATATTGGTCCAGTGTCATAACTCCAGCTTTTGGGAGAGAGATCCACCTATAGCCTATTGGCTGCTCCCCCTTTTTATTCACTGGCTCTCATGCACTAGCACAAGGCTGCAATGTTTGGGTTGCAATTGCTACAAAGGAATGTCCATGTTGGTAATCCACTAGTCAGTGTGTATTAGGCTTACCTCTCTCTGCACGATCCACAGAAGAGGTGGGTCTGTTAAAGCCTTGTGCAACAGGCTTGCACAACCTGCAGCAAAACCTGCTATCAGCTGTGGAAGTCTCCAGTTCCATCCCTGGTGGGTTAAGCAAGATGTTGGCCCTCACACTTTCATTTTTAAGAATTTCACAAAGCTTTTCTATCGTTTATTTTGTAATTTATATAATGAAACCTACGCTTTTGCCTTTACCTACCTGACTTTGTCCCATTAATCAGTGTCTACAACACGAACAAAACAAGGAGCAGGATAAAGAAGAAAAGGAAGAGAAGCAGTTAGGTACTGCTGCCAGTTTTTAAACTGATTTCTGCAGCTGCTTCTCTTCCATTCTATGGCTTGTATTCCCTGGTTTGTATTCTGAGGCATCACAATCAAACAGATTTAAATTAGTGTGTAATGATAGCAATAGGACTGCATGGTCGCCTCAAGGCTTATATCACCCTTTAGGTGAACTGTGGGAATAGTCAGAAAATTTTGTACAAGATAATAGGTAACTCCTGGAAACAATACAGTGATGTTGTGTATGTATACAGGGCTACTGTTCAAGAAGTCCCTCTTCCTCAACCTACAATAGAGCTCAAGTGCTTTGCAACCAATGGTGAAGGCCAGACAAACTAGAAATTGAAATGAGTGGTATTCCAGATGTCATAGGGTGATATATGTGGATAAACGTTGATGTTTTGATTTGAAAGCGTGGATGCCTGCAATCAGGCACCTAAATCTATATTTACATACCCAAATTAGCACCCTGACTTTCACAGGTGCTGAGCACACAGTTGCTCCCATTGAGCAATCAGGAATCCCCCGGACAAAACAATTCATGCTGAAAATCAGTCCACCAAGTTAAACCATTAAAATGAGTAATACATTTTCCCTTCTCAAAGGGCCTAATCCTGTGAGGTGAGGAGTGCCCTGAGCTCCCAGGAAAGTCAATGAAAGTTGAAGATGTTATTCCGTATCTCTCAGGGTCAAACAGACCTTAAGTAATTGCTGAGCCCAAAGTCAATCAGCTTCCCTCTGATGGCTACGGAAGGATTTTGCAGCATTCACTGACATTAGTGTTATTCCTGCCTTTATTTATGGAGGAATAAAACAGGGACTATATACTATGCTAGTTATAACCATGAGGCCTGTTTCCAACTGACCAAGGTGTTCTCATTAATGATTGTTCTATATTTAGCCATTGTGGGGAGCATGTGCCCCTACTTTAATCAAAGACCTGGTAGCCATGACAACGACACACAGCATCTGGATGGATACAGTTTGCCAAACATTTTTAACAAGGTGTGAGATGAAAATAGCTCACCACCATTAGGTGAATTAATTTATTGTTCCTTTCCAGTACAGATTAGAAAGTGTTCATAACCGCTCCCTTGCCATAAATGCTAGATTTTGCATAGATAAGAGCCCCATTAACATATATTACATTACTAATCTTGTTTTCTTTTAAATTTCATTTTGCAGGTGTATCAGCATTCGTATACGGCATATTATGTCCTCAGCAAAATACCTTTTGGGTAAGCGATAATTCAACGTCTTCATTTTAAAACACAGCCGTTTAGAATTCTACAAAGTAATATAAAATACATCAAATGGTTTGCTTATAACAATCTTGTGCAGTGATCTAGCATTCAGTTGCAGCATCCACTGTACTGTGTGTTGTACAACAGAACACACAACCTGAAAGAAACAAGAGTAGTCCACTTCCTGGTGAATGTACAATGTGAGGGCACAGTTCAGGGCACAGTTTTCATGTCATTGACTGGAAAGTAGCATATACAGCTAAAAACTTGGAAGTGAACATAAATTTGTGTGCTCTGAATATCACACTGACTACTAGTCACATGTGCACGTTTTCACCAGCAAAAATGAGGAGAAACTGCAATATAGCTGTGCTTTGCTGTTGTTACTAGAATGTTATAAGTGCAATTTTCAAACTAAAGCTCTATTTTACTATTCATTGTATTCATTCACTGGTTTATTATTCCTATACAGAGTGTTCAAACTGGTGATAAATATTTTCCATACCTATAAGTCAGCTCCTGCAAAGATTTACAACTGTGCCTACTTTACGCCCCTGAATAGTTTCATTGAAGTCAATGACACTAGTCATGGCCCTTAACTAGCAAATCACTTAAGCATGTGCTTAAGTCCCACGGACTTCAATGGAATTTTTTACTTCAATTGAGTTTAAGCATGTGCATGAAATTAAGTATGTGCTTAAGTGCTTTGTTGGATCAGGACCCTGTGAACAATTAAGCATGTGCATAAATCTTTGCAGGATAAGGCCTAAGTAGACAAAATGGGAAGAGGAGAAGAGATGTTACATGACTTCCTTTTACAGTGCTGGATTGTGATATTCTATAGTACCTTTCTTGACGTGAAGTCAGTGAGTATACAATGAGTAAGTTACTACGAACCACGAGGAAGGGGGCATCACAATTTGGCCCAAAAATTGGTTTTACATTTTTCAATATGTTTATCGTACCATATTTTTATATGTAACAGGAAAGTAGAAATACCAAATATTTATAATTATCTCTTGGAAAGCAATTACTAATATCCTACTTTATATAAAAATTCAAGCACAAAAGAATTAGGTCACTTAGGCCCAGATTTTTAATGGTATTTGGGTGTTGATATGCTCAGCATTGCAATGCCTAACTGATTTAGGAGCTGAAACCTCATTTTCAAAAGGGATCCAGGCTCTCAGCAGTCTAAATCCCATTGACTGCCAATGCAGTTTAGACTCTGAAATGCCTAAATCCCTTTTGAAAATGAGAGTTAGGCTAGTAAATCAGTTAGGCGTTATGACTGAGTGCAGCGATGCCTAAATACCTTTAAAAAGTTGGGCCTTAGTTTTCCTGTTAAAAGCTTCTCTGATTTTAGATTTGAAAAGAAAGACCCTGACTTAAGAGCAAGATTTAGACCTCAGTCTGACAGACAGACATAATATTTGGTCTCTTTAGAACATTGATAATGTGCAGATGTTGTGTCAAGGCGATATCTCAGTATACTCCCCCTCTTAGTTAAAAAAGAGCTAAAATTGAGAATTTCTTTCAGTGCTGTTCAATTGACATCCAAGAAACAGTATTATGCTTTCCTTACAAAATACTGTATTCTGCACATATATATTTTAAAAAATCCCAAAATGTTAAAAACTCTCTAAATTAACAATTTAGGTTCATCATCCTCTGGCATCCCACCAAATTTATATTGCATATTGAATTTTAATTTTTTCCCTTTATTTTGTTCTGTAATGGAACCATGCTGTTGGATGAATACCTTTTGATTTCATGTATTCATTCAATGTGACATGAAGATTCTGAAAGGAATACAGTGCCAGGAGACATTGAGCTATGTCAGAGTTCTGTCGGTTTTCTTATAGGATGATGTGTTGGTGGACCAGGAAAATACTTTAATGGAGTGAATTGGTATGATTGCTCTGTTTGGCATTATGAAATGTGTTGATTACATAGTGTGTGGTCAGGTTGTGTAAATATATGTAGATCTTGCAAGCTTATATGCTTACCTGTGTTGTGGAGCAACTAGCAAGTTATTGGGTTTTTTCACCCCTGTGGGTGAAGTTGCATGATATGATAGTGGAATAAGAACATTGTAAACGCATCTCTTGAATAGGGCTACTGAATGGGAATTTATAATCTTCTAGTAATTTACTTGGAATTTTGCATATATTTTAGGAAATCCTAGTGGATATAGTTAAGAGAGTGACATAAGGCGATAGTGGGCAAGGAAAGATGATGCACAACCCAAAAGCAGTGCTTGCCTTTAGAGAACAGAACTCCCAAATCACTGCATAGTTTGCATTTCATCCAAAGGGGGTGAAGTTCTGCCCACGCTTGGTAGGGGTGGGGAGGGGAGGGCTGGCTGTTGGTCTAGCAGGGATGAACAGACATGTGTTCGTGCATGTGCACACAATAGCCTGCCTCAGAGCAGAGTATTTATTTTATTTAGATTTGATATTAATGAACAAAGCTTTTCAAACACTTTGAGTGCCTTGAGAGCAATTAAACTTACAATAGCCACCCAGCAGCTTTAGTACCAACATGAAAACAAATTAGCGCCACCAGCCAACAGCCTTAAATAATCAAATGGAGGTAACCATTTACCTCACTTGCAGACAGTAAAAATGACATTTCCAGAAAAGCTGCTCAGCCCCAAATCCTGCCCAGCAACATCCTCGTGTCCTTTCTCCCAAGCCCTGTCAGGTGTAGTGCACCCTACTTCTGCTGCCAAAAGGGGCAGTCTCTGTACCCTGTTAGTGTGTGCTGCCAGCTGGGGATCTTGGGGCCTGATCATGCTTCCAAGCCAGTGGCCACAGCTCTGAGCACAGGTGGCCACATTAGCTGACCCTAGGCAGCTCACTCCTTCTGTTTCTAAATGTGAATTCCACAGAATGTGTACCCCAGGGGCCATGCCAGTGTCAGCTTCCCTGAACTGTCTCACCCACGTTCCTCGTCCGTCCTCAGCTCTGACCTTTCATAATGAGAGGAGAAGGTAGTTCAGCCTTCATGCTCATTCAGCCTTTGCCACCTCTGCTGGGACTTACTAATAAGGGAGCCAATTAATGCCACCACTTTTGAAGAACATGACATTAATTTAATTCAATTCTCTCCATAAATTGTATTTTTTAAGGGAAATACTGATTATTTTTGCTGGTTTCCTGGTTATGTTTGCAATAGAGATGGAGCCAAGCCGCCACGGTTTGGCTTTAGATTAAGTTAAGGGGTTTTCCGGTTTGGAGTTTGACTTGGGTCCATCTGTAGTTTACAATGTATGGTTCAAGTGAAGACATTGACAAATAGTGTGTTAAATGTTCTGGTCTGGAACTCTTACTTCTATCAGTTCTTAGGGGAAGTAAATCAAACTGATTGCATGTATAAGAGAAGCAGGTTTGGACCCTTGTCAGCTGAGTGATAAATGATAGCAGAGATAAGCCACATAGTATCTTATTAAAAACAAAAATTAAGGCTAAAGTAGAAGGGAAAATAATCCCTGCAGAGTTCTAAGCCCTTCCTTTTCCTTCGTTTCCCATTATCTCAACTTCCCACAGATTTTGGACTGATTTATGGTTTATAAATACTTCATATTTTCAAGAATGAAGGGGGAATTTTTGTTTTATTTTTTTAAAGACTGCTCAACAGAGCTGGAAATATGGCACCCACCACCTGTATCCCTGTTTTCTTTCTACCAAGTGTCAGAAAGCAATGAAGCTCATATTGCTTGGGTGCCATCTAGTGGATAATTCAGTTTTATAAAATGTACCAGCTTTGTATCCCACGTTTGTTTTTTCTTTTATTGGTGCTGTCAAGATACCTGCTGGAAATTGCTTGTTTTGAACAGTTATCTTCATTTTAAAATATTTTTGCAAAGCTCCTAGTCCAATATTATGGCTTCACTTGCCAAGCTGTCATTGGCCACCTGTTGTTATTATTTCTGGACCAGGACCCTATTGTGGTAGGCGCTAAACAAACACAGAACATAAAGACAATCCTACATGTTAACTTCTGATTATTGTTCTTTTGTTTACTCATGAATTCTGCTCACTAGAGTTCCTCAGTGTGATTGATCCTTGCTAGGCCCCTACTGCCCAGTCCAGCAGACAAATCTCCCACAAAGATGGGAGAAATGTGTGATTTGCTTAAGGCCTCCAGGATGAGTGCTATATTCTTTAGGTGGATTGAAAAAATACCTACCTGCTTGACTCTTCCTCTTGAAACCACTCACCAAAGTTTTCATATTGAACTATATCGGAGAACTCCCTATTTCTTGTTAGGTTGTACTACATAGTATTATCACTCTTGCTGCGTGGTGCCGGTTACTGATTTTACATTATTTAATAAACCAACACAATGTTTAATGCACTGTATGGTTTTTCATCTTTTCCATTGGGGCTCTGCCCTGGAATCTTGCACTGAGTAATAACAACAATCTCTTATCTAATGCTTTTCATCCATAGCTCTCAAAGCACTTTACAAATGAGGTAAGTATCATTATCCCCATTTTACAGATGATGTAACTGAGAAGGAAGTGACTTGTCTAAGGTCACCCAGCAAGTCAGTAGCAGAGCTGGGAATAGAACCCAGGTCTCCTGAGTGCTCCAGAAGGCAGGTTATTCTATAAGTGCCTACAACACTGACCTCCAGGGCACTGAGTACTGGCCACTGTTGAAAACAGCATGCTGCCCTAGATGGACCACAGTTCTGTTCTGGTACAGCAACACCTGTGGAAAAGGTAGCATTTGATTGCTTTTTTGCCAAGTACCCTTTTCTGTTGCCTTCACCATGGCCTAAAAAAGACACCATTTTTAGTTCTGCATTTTTTTTTAAATGCCCGAAGTAAAACCTAGCATAAAAAATACAATCTGTCAAGCTTCCTAGTGTTCATTTCTTTCTCAGTTGATTGTTATCCTTTAGCACCACTGATAGGAAAAGATTGTTACTGACCTCCAAACAATGAACACTTACCCCAGTACTACCATGTAAGAGTTAAAAAAAAAAAAAAAAAAAAAACCCAAACAGAATTCCCATATGTGCTTGTAAGGCTCACATAGGTGATTTGGTCATGTTTGCATTGTGTGTGGAGAGGAGGGAATTGTACACTACAACTTCCATGCAGGACTTTTGCTTCTTGCCAGATTTATACTACGTAGCAAGAGGAAGCTGGCAGATGTAGCCAAAGAGCAATCTTAGAGCACAGTTGTATACTTCATATCCGTGCTGAAGAGTTCTATTAAATATTCCACACTTGTTCCCCACACAGAACTCTGATTAACATCAAGAGAATTTCTGTGTGTGTGGACTAAGTGCAAAATCTGCAATAGAGATCATACAATGGATAAGAAATAGGAGAATTTTGCTCTTTGTGCATCAGGGATAAATTTTCAAAGCAGTGCTTTTAGTCTTCATTATACAACTCCCACTAATGTTCAGATTCACCCTGTGTCTCTTACACCAGCTATTCATAGTAAACAGAATAAAATAAATTAAAGAAACCCAAATAAGACTTTGTATAGAAAGATGGTTGTCACAAATGCACAAGAATCTCATTGCAAAGCACTAAGGGCTAAAATCTTTCTTGTTGAAGGACAGTGAGATTTTATCATAACACCTAGTGTTTGCAACAGGAGGAAGAAATAATTTAATATTTAGTCTCATGGTTAAAAGAAATAAAAGTAGTGGGAGTAAAGTGAACTGGGTTCATTTCCTGGCTGTGCCACAGGCTATGTCTACACTGCATCGCTAATTTGAATTAGCTTAATTCGACTTTCAGAAACCGATTTATAGAAATTGCAGCAGACTGTCCACATTACGGTGTTTGTGCTGGTTTCTTGCATCCACACTGGCCAGCTTTAATTTGAATTACAAAGCAGTGCAATGTGGGTAGCTATCCCACAGTGCAACTAGCCATGGTGGCTGTTTGGAAGAGTGTCTTCGTCCCAGGATGCAACGCTGCTTCCCCTACCCTTCCCACCTCCCCCCCAAAGAAACAGGAAAAGGATTTTCGTGCTGTTTTTTTACTTCCCCCGATCACCATTGCTGCAGAGACATGGAGACAGTTGAACTCTGCACTATAATTCTGATTGTGACAAATACAACGCGACTTATCATGGAGTACATTAGAAATAGAGCAAGAAGGCGAAGCAGGTACTACACCTATGCCACCGAGGCTGCCCTGCTACAGGCCATTGAGCAGAACAATTCCCGATTGCTGCAGGCTGTAACGTTTCATCTGCAGTCCGTGGAGCGCAGGTTCTGTTGCAGGGAAACAAGCACAGACTGGTGGGACTGCATCATTATGCAGCTGTGGGATGATGATCAAAGGCTGCAAAACTTTCGTATGCAAAAGGCAACTTTCCTCGAACTGTGCTCGGAGCTGGCCCCGTCCCTGAAGCGCATGAACATTCTCTTGAGACAAGCCAGGATGGTGGAGAAGAGAGTCGCCATCGCTCTTGGAAGCTGGCAACCCCCGACTGTTACCGCTCGGTTGGGAATCAATTTGGAGTCAGTAAATCTACAGTGGGAGCTGCCGTAATTCAAGCCTTCAGTGCCATCAATAGACTTCTGCTATGAAGGCTAGTGACTTTGGGAAGTGTGCAGGACATAGTGGAGGGGTTTGCCACGATGGGCTTTCCAAACTGCGGGGGGGCCATTGATGGGACTCACATCTCCATCTTAACGCCTGCCCACCTGGTGACCAAGTACATAAACTGCAAGGGGTACTTTTTCATGGTCCTGCAGGGACTTGTGAATCACAGGGCTCGTTTCACGGACATCTGTGTGGGATGGTCTATTTCGTAACTCAGGGCTGTTCTCTAAGATGCATGCGGGCACTTTCTTCCCTGACCAAACACTTGACATCGGGGGTGTGGAAATGCCCATAGTGATCCTGGGAGATCCTGCTCACTCCTTGCTCCTTTGGCTAATGAAGCCGTACACTGGACACCTTGACAGTGACAAGGAGTGTTTTAATAAGAGGTTAAGCAGTTGCAGAATGGTTGTAGAATGTGCCTTTGGGCATTTAAAGGGTAGATGGAGGAGTCCCCTCACTAGGCTGGACATGAATAAGAAGTACCTCCTTTCAGTGATATCTGCTTGCTGTGTTCTTCATAATGTGTGTGAAGCGAAGGGTGAAAGGTTCCCCCAGGGTTGGGCTGTGAGGCAGAAAGACTGGCCACCAATTATGAGCAGCCAGATGCCAGCACTACGCGGAGAGCTAACCGTGGAGCGCTTTGCATTAGGGAAGCTTTGAAAACCAGGTTCTGCAATGAGATGCAGGAGTGATTTCTGTTCCTGTCTGTTATTTGCCTTTGGTGAGCCCCCCCCCCCCCCAATGATATCTGTGCCCACCAAATCCCTCCTGAACAAGATAATATTTAATTTAAAAACGTTTTTGAATGCTGCAAAACTTTATTTTTTTACATTCAAGTCATGGGGGAATGGGGTGGTGGTGGTGAGGGTTCATTCACTGTCTCCTGGGGTAGGGTGGTAGCTTGCTGGGGTGGAGGAGAGCATGGGCTGCATCCTGGACAATCTCCTCCGAGACCTCATGGGGGTGGGGGTGGGGGAGGTGGAGGGCGGCATAGCCCTCGGTTCAGGAGCGTTGTGAAGGGGCTGCAGCGGGACTGTGTCCTGCCTCCACTCATGAAGGTCCACAAGACGCCCGAGCATGTCTGACTGGTACCGCAGGAGTTTCAGCATCTCATGCATGGTGCTGCGATCAGTCTCCTGCATTTGTCTATGAGTGTCCGTGACCCTGTCCATGCTCTGGGACAAGGTCAGCCTCCATGCTCTTTGCTCTGTCTCTGTTGAGGCGGTCATGAGCTCAGAAAACGTCATTTGGGGTTTTTTGGGGTTTTTTTTCCCTTTTGCTAATCTGAGACAGTCTGTCCGCTGCATTTCTTAAGGGTCGGTCCAGTGCAGAGGTGTCTACAGAATGAAAGGAAAATAACAGGGGACACATAGTTAGCATAGTGAATACAGTGATACTGAAGGAAAATATTTGTTTGCTTGACCACAGTTACTCCATTTTAGTTTTCTTTAGTGTTCTGCTCTCTGCTGAGATCGCCCGCCCCCTCCTCTTCTGTTCTTACGGTGCTTATCTTGTGCCAGGGTCAGAGAAAGGTTTCCCAGAAGAAGCAAGGAGATAGCCCCAACTAGTTCCTGCTAGTTCTATAGCCTTGAGAGATAGACCAGGCAACCCTTTATAATTCTAAGAAGTAGAAAGTGTAAGGCAATAGCAGTAATAATTTTGAATGTACCTATGAGCATTAAGAATTTATGCATATGTAATTCCTTTGTCTATGTTTGTATAAATATGCAAAAGAGCATGCCTTCGGGGTCTCACACTGAGCACTTGCTGTGAAGTGTCTGACCTCTGCAGAAATAAAGTTTGGAGACTGCCCAACTACCTGCTTGGATCTCTTTTCGGTGCAGGGTAAATGAACCTCAATTGGAATCTTTTTCCAACAATACAAATGTTAAGTATTTCTAAAAGGAGTCAATGAAACAATGTAGCAACAAGTAGCATAGTGAATTAAGTGATCCAAATGTTACAATTTAAATAAGTAGCCAACGAAACAATGTATCTATCAAATGATTTCTAGTAGACTATGAAACAATGTATCTAGCAAATAATTTCCTCTCTCTCAGCTTGTATTTCAAACCCCTACCAAGATCAGCTGCGGGCGAGTTGTTGGGGGGGGAGGGAGGGAGGAGGAAATCAAGGCTCGGATTTCAAACCCTTACAGAGAGCAAGCACTGACGGCTTCTTGTGGATGGTGGGGGAGAAATCAAGGCTTGGATTTCAAACCCTTGTGGAGACCAACTGAGGACAGCGTGTTGGTGTGGGGGAGCAATGCTTAAAACGCAGGAAGTCTTGATACTGGCTTCCTTGATTACAGAGAAAAATCCTACCATGGAGGGATGAACAAGGCAGCCCTCCACTCCAGCCGAGGGAGGGCTAACAAATTACATACATTAAATTTCCCATGTTATAACAAGTGATGATAAACGTAGTGTTTCTCAACACATAAAATAACTGAGACCTGGGTTACCACCCAGTACAGGCAACGAAATGCCTGAGATTCCCCTTGTGCCCCCCACACACAATGCACAAGGACAGAAATGCTAATAAGAAAGAAAACTCACCAGACGTGCCTTCCACGGGATCATTTGTGCTGTCCTGTGTGCTAGTGGACTGCTCGGGGGGTCAAGAATAACTCCTGTGTTTCTGGAAGAACGGACACTCTTCTCTCATGCTCCCCGCTTTCCACAGTTTCCTCCTCCTCGTCCAGGGATTCCCCACAGCCCGATGAGGTCTAAGACCTTTGGTCCACTCCATGCTGGAGTGCGTTTGGACTTTGCAGTAGCCATGCTGAGAACAATGGGAAAGCTCTCTCAACGCTGGCAGCAAAGCACAGGAAATGAAGATTAAAATCTTCCCGGGGCTGCTTGGGGGAGGGTACTTTAAAATGGGGCATTATGGGATACATTCCAGAGGCCAATTAATTCGAATTAAGTCCTATTGCATCTACACTGACACTAATTTGAATTAACAAATTCGAATTAGGCGCTATGCCACTTGCAGAGGTGGTCTTATTAAATCGATTTTACAGGCAGCTTAATTCAAATTAACAGTGCACCAGTGTAGACGCGGGAGTAATTAATTCGTATTAAGGGACTTTAAATTGATCTAAGCCGCCAGTGTAGACCAGGCAAGAGACTTCACCTTTTCTGTACAGATTGCTACACAATGGCCCATCACTATGGTATTTGAACACTGTGGCAAGTCAAAGAAGTCCCTGTGGCTTGGTTTCCCCAACTCTTAAAACAGGGATGATAATGCTATTTATCTACCATACAGAGGTGTTATAAGATTTTAATCATTAATGTTGATAAAATGCTTTGAGATCCTTGGATGACAAATGCTACAGAAGTGCAAAGTATTATTATTGTATCTATTTTCAGCCAGTCAGATTTTGACTAGCGGAAATAAGTGATTTTTTTTTCTCTCTCTCTCATTTACTCATTGAAGCTATATAGCTCCTCATACAACTATATGTAAAAATGTAGCAACGTGTGAAGTATGTTAAGCAAATATGGAATAAATACCATTCATTCACTTAGAAAAATCTATGCTCTCCTATCACTGTTACTTTCCTCTTCTTCTCTTCCTCCCGTTTATTGTTGCCCTCATTTTTGTAGTGTTGTTGTAGCCTGACCTGAAGAAGAGCTCTGTGTAAGCTTGAAAGCTTCTCTCGCCAGCAGAAGTTGGTCAAATAAAATATATCATTTTTGTTGTCTTTTGAATCTAATTTACACTGTGAACTCAGGGACCATTGCCTGCAAAGTTCCATGCACCTCTGTCTCTCTCTATAAATAATAACATCTTCACGTTGCAACAGGCTTATTTTTTATTTTGCTCTTGGGAACAGAAGAATTACCAGTGATCTCACTCTTTCAAAGGGCAAATACAATGTGATGAGAGTCTGACCCAGAGCCCTCTGAAGTCAGTGTGAATTTTTCAGTTCATTTCAGTGGGCTTTGGACCAGGCCCTGATGGAGATGGTGTTGGGCCAATGGACTTGTTGCTGTTTTAAATTGATCTGAACCTCAGACTCTGCACACTGGCTAAATTATTACAAAGGCATTTATGGTTGTTTTAAAAGCCCATTTTATTTCCTTTAATAAGAAAGCACCAGCCTTTTTAACCAACAGAGCCCATGATTAGGCAACATCCCCCATCAAGTGAGGGCTCTGCAAAACAGATTCAGATTTGAAATGCCAGTCTAGCTAGGTCTCTGGTGTGCACAGTTAGAGGGAAATCCCCTTCAGCAGATCAGCCTGGCATCATCTCCTCAGGGGGATTCCCTGTTCATTTCTATAAGTTGATTGTTTTTTGCCATTTGGGTGTTAAATGGAAACATTTTTTCCATCCCTATGCAGAGCAAATCTTGACTCACCTCTGGGGTCTTTTATAACACTGGCAGGCACCTTAGAAATATGTATAATAATAATAAAAACAGGAACTGAATGAGGAATTTGATATTTAGGACTGCAGTAATGACTGCTACAGCCAAAAAAAATAACATTCAGTAATTAATAGTTAGGAGAAGAATTTAATGGATAAGTGGGGAGCAGCCCAGCAAATCACCTGAATGCTTTGTCACAAAAAGGTTAATAGCTTATTGCTTGTCAGCAAACTGAGGCTGTTTTTTCTAAGAGGCTAAACAAAAAATTCTCCAATGCTATGGGCCTGACCCAGTGCCCACTGATGTCCCTGGAAGAACTCCCATTAAATTCCATTCTAGAATGAAGTATGCAAAGCTTTAGCATTTCAGACCTAACAAAATTGGAAACTTGACCCAGCTTTTCCGAGGTTCCTGTGACTTTTTGGTGAATCTCCTCCATCTTCCCCTAAACTAGATTTAACCCCCAACCCATACATGACTTTGCAGCATGTATACCCTTCTCCAGACTGGCCAGCACCATATCTCAGCAGGTTGGTCTGAGTTTCACTCCTTGTTTATGCCCAACATTTTAAACATGGTACCAGGGCCACAGAAACAGAACAAAACTCATGGTGACTGAGGGAGGTCCCGGGTGATTGGAAAAAGGCAAATATAGTGCCCATCTTCAAAAAAGGGAAGAAGGACGATTCGGGGAACTACAGACTGATCAGCCTCACCTCAGTCCCCAGAAAAATCCTGGAGCAGGCCCTCAAGGAATCCATTTTGAGACATTTGGAAGAGAGGAAGGTGATCATGAATATTCAGCATGGATTCACCAAGGGCAAGTCATGCCTGGTGAACCTGATTGTCTTCTATGATTAAATGACTGGCTCTGGGAATGTGGGGAAAGCAGTGGACATGATATACCTTGACTTTAGCAAAGCTTTTGGTACGGTCTCCCACAGTATTCTTGCCAACAAGTTAAGGAAGTATGGGTTGAATGAATTGACTATAAGGTGGATAGACAGTTGGCTAGATCATCGGGCTCAATGGGTAATGATCAATGTCTCAGTATCTAGTTGGCAGCCGGTCACAAGTGGAGTGCCCCAGGGATCGATCCTGGGGCCAGTTTTGTTTAACATTTTCATTAATGATCTGGAGGATGCGGTGGATTGCACCTTCAGCAAGTTTGCAGATGACACTAAGCTGGGTGGAGTGGTAGATACGCTGGAGGGTATGGATAGAATACAGAGTGACCTAGACAAATTGGAGGATTGGGCCAAAAGAAATCTGATGAGGTTCAACAAGGACAAGTGCAGAGTCCTGCACTTAGGACGAAAGAATCCCATGCACAGCTACAGACTGGGGATTGACTGGCTAGGCAGGAGTCTGCAGAAAAGGACCTGGGGGTTACAGTGGACAAGAAGCTAGATAAGAGGAATCAACAGTGTGCCCTTATTGTCAAGAAGGCTAACGGTATATTGGGATGCATTAGTAGGAGCACTGCCAGCAGATTGAGGGAAGTGATGATTCCCCTCTATCTGGCACAAGTGAGGCCATATCTGGAGTACTGTATCCAGTTTTGGGCCGCCCACTACAGAAAGGGTGTGGAGAAATTGGAGTGAGTCCAGTGAAAGACAACAAAAATGATTAGGGGGCTGGAGCACATGACTTATGAGGAGAAGCTGAGAGAACTAGGCTTGTTTAGCCTGCAGAAGAGAAGAGTAAGGGGCGATTTGATAGCAGCCTTCCACTATCTGAATGGGGTTTCCAGGGAGGAGAGCTAGGCTGTTGTCAGTGGTGGCAGATGACAGAACAAGGAGCAATGGTCTCAAGTTGAGTGGGGGCGGTCTAGGTTGGATATTAGGAAAAAACTTTTTCACTAGGAGGGTGGTGAAGCACTAGAATGGGTTACCTAGAGAGGTGGTGGAATCTCCATCCTTAGAGGTTTTTAAGGCCCAGCTTGACAAAGCCCTGGCTGGGATGATTTAGTTGGGGTTGGTCCTGCTTTGACAGGGGGTTGGATTGGATGACCTTCTGAGATCCCTTCCTACTCTAATATTCTATGATTCTATTCTATGACAGAGGCAAGTGAGAAAACGTTAGATTACTATCCAATCATTCATCACAAAACAGGCCATCTAAGCTTTCAATTGTGCTGCTTTTCTGTATTCTGCACATCCTGAAATAGAATAGAAGAGAATGTACGGGGGAGGAGGGTGTTTTGTTTTCAGCATTTTTTTGGAGGTTGAAGGAGCTTCTTTTTTGTTTTGTTTCTTGTTTTTGTTTTGTTTTTACTGATGTTACACAGAAATAAACCAGATGCATTTCCCCATGTGGGCCATTTATGTGCTGGCCCTTACCACACAGTAGATAGACCCTAAAAACATGAGCTTTGATTAACATTTGCAGCTATACACACTGTAGGCTCATAAAGTTGCTCAGCCCACTTAAATTCTGGGTACATTATTTTTTAATTATGTAGCATGCTAATTTGTGCATAGTGCATTGGAAAGTACAAACAGAGACATGGTGCTCCTTAGAAAAAAATTGCAAACTCAGGGCCCAGTCCTGCAAGGTGCTGAGCACCTCCCCACTCCCATGGCTTTCAGTGGAAGCTAAGGATGCTAAGCACCTCTCCAAGCTGTGCCCTAATGCATGCATTAATATTAGTGTGTCTCATGGGCTGTGATTCCCTGCACTCACCTTCTCCTGGCTGCATGGTTCCATTAACACCATGATACTAGGGACTCTTCTGGCTTCTGCTGACCCTGAGAGTGGATTCTCTGAAGAAAACATAATATGGTCCCCGGCTGATGAGGCATTTTGAAACTGGAAGTGGGGAGTGATACATATCCACTCAAGCTCTTCCTTCTCCTGTCGCACCTCTTGGCCTCACAGAACACCCACCATGGAATATGGAAGAGGAGAAGGAGCAGTGGGGCATAGAGGTGACTGATCTTTTCCCATATCACATATGTGAGCGGGAGATCAATGCACAAAGATCATTTGCAGAGGTGGGGGTAAGCACACACAGGTGAGGGTGAGAGTCCTCACCATGATATTTCAGATGTGAGAACTTCCCCTTATACATGTAGTTCCGGTGCGGCAGAATTATAGGGATGGCATAGCATGTTGTTCCTTCTACATAAGGAGTGCATTTTATAAATACTGTTTTAAAATGTATCTAAAATCAAGTTAATTGTAGCATTGCCGACCGGTGATCATGTCCTCAGTGACAAAGAGTCTAGTAATAATGGCTCTTCTAAATGTACATCTGGGTTTTTTGTCTGACAGAGAAAACCCAACGTGAGCAGAGAGCATTTAACAGAAAGGTGTGTTCCACCATTCTTAAAACGCACACGCACACAACCCTCCCAGATTGCCTCTTGTCCTGTTGACTTGACATGAAAATGAAATCTGAAGAAAGAGTCTTAGCTTTCAAAAGATATGGAAAATACAAGTCACACTTCTTTATCTGAAACCCACTAAAACAAGGTGATAGATTAACTCAGATAACAAGCCAAAGAATCAATCTCTTGCCAGAATTAAGGGCCTGATCCTGATTCCAATGAATTCAAAGTGTGAGTGAGGGAACACTCATTGACTTCAATGCAAGCAAGATTAGGCCCTTACTGATTTATCTCAACCATATCTCCTCTGAGATCTTGATACCCAGAATGGCTCTCTGAAGGCATTGCCTCCATATGCTGTAATCCCATTAGATTTTACAAATCAGTCAAGGGCAGTTGGATGGGACTTTCTAAGGCAGTAGTTCTTAAACAACCTTTTTTGGTGGTAAGCAGAATTAATCATTTCTAAGAACCATGTAGTGGAGGGAAGGAGGTGGGATGGCAAGCAGTCCTGGGGGGAGGGAAGAGGGACCAAACCTTTCTCAGTAGAGTTGCTGTGCTAAGGAATACTTAGGTGCTGCAGGAAAGTGTTGGGGATTCAATAAGTGGTGCTTTTCTGTCTGAATCAATGACCCGGCTGATTTTTCAGAGATGCAATGCTGAGGTGTAAATGCAAGGTTTGTTGTTCCTAGGATCTTCCAGGGATCACATCTGAAGGATATAGATTTTACATTAGATTCTCCCCAGTCTGTCATTCCCTCCCCATTTTCTTATTTTGCAGGGCTGATCTTCACATTATTATTTATTGTTTGTATTGCGGCAGCACCCAGGAGCCCATCATAGACCCCGTTGTGTGAGGCTCTGTGTAAACACAGAACACAAAGATGGTCCCTGCACTAAGGAGACAATACTGGTTGGTGTGACAGGCAGTGGTCTCAGCACACCAGCAGCCTAGTCAGGATCAAGATTTTTTCAGGCATCACGGCAGAGGAGCTTTTTGAGAAGGAATTTGAAGGTGGATAATGAAGTAATGTTGTGGATCTGTATGGGGAGCTCCTTGCAAGCATCTGGGGCAGCCTGGGAGAAAGCACAAAGGAGGCTGGCATCATGGGTCAGTCAGAGGCACACAGCTGCTGTAAATGTATGGTGTCCCATGTAATCCTATTCTCTTTAACATTCCTAGTCTCTCTCTCAGAGGTATCATTTCAAGGTCTGGGTTTTATTGCTACATCTCTGCTGTTGTTCCCTAAGCTGACTTATCTGGCTTCTTGTCCCATGGAGCTCCAAGACTACGTATCTGCAAAAACTTAATGGAGTTAAACAGCAGTCAGAGAAAATTGCTTGTAAGTGGCTCATTTTGTCCCTTGGAGGCTGTCACCTCTTCACCATCCCTTTGAGTGGACTAGATGTGACTGCAGCAGTGGAAGCAAAAGTTTAAAAAAAAAAAAAAAAGATCTCTGTGTTATCTATACTTTAGAGGTGTTACATGAGGAGCATGATAATGTCATTATTTAAAATAAAAATCCTCTCACTGTCTAAAGACCATTTCCAGCATCTGCAGATGCTTAGAGATTCCAGTCAATGCCTCCATGTCCTCCAGACTGGATTACTGTAACTCCTTACTGTTGCCCAGTCTCTGCTGGATTTTTAAATCACCTCCAGTGTTTGCAGAATTTCACAACAAAGACAAGCCTGTGCCATGAATTTTACATCATTCCCAATTGACGTCCATGGCTCCTGCTGTGACAGATGATTGAATTTAATGTTGTATTAGTATTTTGCCAGGTTTTCACTGGCCTGCTGCCAAATATTACATCGTTGTATGCTTTAGAAACACAGGCAGACTGTAGTCAGCTAGCCTGATTAGCTCCTTACATTTGTGGTTGAATTTGACTGGGTTGCTGACTGTGTCTGGCAGACTTATTTTTATATCTGGTGCTTTTGTGTTTTCTGCTCCACGTCTGTGGAATTCACTGCCCTGTGGGTAAAATTTGTGGGATCCCTGGTTGTTTTTAAGACCAAAACACAGCTTTGCTGTATATCTGTGATTGAACATACAATGAGTTTGATTTGCTTTCCTTGCCTGCATCTTCCTTTGACCATTGAAAATCACTGTGAGGGGCTTACATTAAAGGGACTGTAAAATAAAGTGCTTGATTATTTCTCAAGACATTTTAAATATGTTTGGGTGTATGTGCTTGCATATGTATATGCGTGTGTGCGTGCGTACACACACACACAGACAAACACTCTTAAAAGAGAAAGAACCCAAAATATCTCAGGAGAGGTTTCCCAATCTATTTAAGCATTTACGTTAAAATTCGGGGGCATTCCTGGTGTTACGGTTTCAATCTCAGTTCTTGATTAACTGTTCCAGCCAGTCTTTGATTCCCTTCAGTATTTTGTTTTCCTCTCTATCTCTGTGGGCCTCTCTGTAGATCTGTGTGTCTCCTGGAAAGTGTTTCTCTTTCTGACATCTGTCTCTTCTCCTCCTTTGTGTATGCTGAAGTAAACAAGTCATTTCATTGTTTAATAATGTCTTTTTTCTTCTGTCAGAAATAACCTTTCCGTCTCTTGGAAGATTTGCTCTCTCCCTCAAAGACACTACCTTTGGTTCTTTCTGTAGTTGGACACATTTTTATTTACCTTAATCTCTTCTACAAAGTTCTTTGTGCTCATAAGAATATAAGAATGGCCAAACTGGGTCAGACCAATGGTCCCTCTAACCCAGTATCCTGTCTTTCGACAGTGGTCAATGCCAGATGCTTCAGGGGGGAATGAACAGAACAGGTAATCATCCAGTGATCCATCCCGTCACCTATTCCCAGCTTCTGACAAACAACAATCACTGCCCATCTGGCTAATAGCCATTGATGGATCTATTCTCTATGAACATATCTAGTTCTTTTTTGAACCCCATTATAGTCTTGGCCTTCACAACATTTTTTGGCAAGGAGTTCCACGGGTTGACTGTGCATTGTGTGGAGAAATACCTTCTTTTGTTCGTTTTAAACCTGCTGCCTATTAATTTGATTTGGTGACCCCTAGTTCTTGTGATATGAGAAGGAGTAAATAGCACTTCCTTATTTAGTTTCTCCACACCAGCCATGATTTTATAGACCACTATCATATCTCCCCTTAGTCATCTCTTTTCCAAGTTGAAAAGTCCCAGTCTTATTAATCTCTCCTCATATGGAAGCTTTTCCATAAAACCCCTAATTCAAAGGTCCCCAAACTGTGGGATGCTCCTCCCTAGGAGGTGCAGAGGAGCATTGGGTGGGGATGGAGCAGGGCCCAGGCCATCCCCTATGAGAAGTAGGGAAGAAGTGCCATCCAGCCCTGTTTTGCCCTGAGTTCTACTCTGGCTCTGCCCTGTAGCCATGGCCCCTGGCCCTGACTGCAGCTCCCAACTGTGGCCCCACTCCCAGCCATGGCCCCCGGCTCCTACTGTGGCCCCACTCCCAGACACCGCCTCTAGCCACGACTGTGGCCCCACTCCCAGCCCCAGCTGGGAAGGAGTGGGGAGGCATGGATAGAAGTAAGAGGCGGATATGGGATAAAAAGTTTGGGGACCACTGTCCTAACCATTTTTGTTGCCCTTTTCTGTACCTTTTCTAATTCCAATATATCTTTTTTGAGATGGGGTGACCAGATCTGCACACAGTATTCAAGATGTGGGCATACCATGGTTTTATAAAGAGGCAATATGATATTTTCTGTTATATTATTTATCCCTTTCCTAATGATTCACAACATTCTGTTAGCTTTTTTGACTGCCACTGCACAGTGAGTGGATGTTTTCAGAGAACTACCCACAATGACTCCGAGATCTCTTTTTTGAATGGTAACAGCTAATGTAGATTCCATCACTTTATATGTATAGTTAGGATTATGTTTTCCACTGTATATTACTTTGCATTTATCAACATTGAATTTCGTCTGCCCTTTTGTTGCCCAGGCACCCAGTTTTGTGAGATCCCTTTGTAATTCTTCGCAGTCTGCTTTGGACTTAACTATTTTGAGTAGTTTTGTATCATCTTTAAATTTATTCTTTTTCAAGATCATTAATGAATATGTTGAACAGTACTGGTCCTAGTACAGACCCCTGGGGGACACCACTATTTACCTCTCTCCATTCTGAAAACTGACCATTTATTCCTACCCATCGTTTCCTATCTTTTAACCATTTACTGATTCAGAAGAGGACCTTCCCTCTTATCCCATGACAGCTTACTTTGCTTAAGAGCCTTTAATGAGGACCGTTTCAAAGACTTTCTGAAAATCTAAATATATTATATCCACTGGAATTCTAGTAGATTTGTGAGGCATGATTTCCCGTTACAAAAACCGTGTTGACTTTTCCCCAACAAGTCTTGTCTGTCTACGTGTCTGATAATTATGTTCTTTACTGTAGTTTCAACCAATTTGCTTGGTGCTGAAATTAGGCTTACCGGCCAGTAATTGCTGGGATTGCCTCTGGAGCCTTTTTAAAAAATTGGTGTCACATTAGCTATCTTCCAGTCATCTGGTATAGAAGCTGATTTAAATGATAAGTTACATACCACACTTAGTAGTTCTGCAATTTCACATTTGAGTTCCTTCAGAACTCTCAGTTGAATACCATCTGGTTGTGGTGACTTATTACTGTTTACTTTATCAATTTGTTACAAAACCTCCTCTAATGCCACCTCAATCTGGGACAGTTCCTTAGATTTGTCATCTAAAAAAATGGCTCAGGTTTGGGAATCTCCCTCACATCCTCAGCCATGAAGACCGATGCAAAGAATTCATTCAGTTTCTATGTAATAGCCTTATCTTCCTTGAGTGCTCCTTTATCATCTCAATTGTCCAGTGGTCCACTGGTTGGTTAGCAGGCTTCCTGCTTCTGATGTACTTAAAAAATATTTTGCTGTTACTTTTTGAGTCTTTGGCTAGCTGTTCTTCAAATTTATTGTGGTCTTCCTGATTATATTTTTACACTTCACTTGCCAGAGTTTATGCTCCATCTTGCTTTTTTTTATCATACTTCACACATGCTTAACTTTATAGCCTTCACAGTTGTTTAGTGTCCTTCTGGGTCTCCTCTTTATATGATGGTTTCTATCTTGTATCTTTCTCTATTTTTTACCACTGTTTGATTTTTTTTGCTACTAATTAGAGATGGATTTGAAGCAACTGAGCTTGAATACTGATGTGGATCTGAACTATCCAAGAGTTTTAAAGGTTGTGGATCTTATATGCTTAGATACGGCCATTTCCTTTCAATGGATTTATTCCTAGTGGCATAAATAACCATTGGGGACAGATCTGCCTTTCTGGCTCACTCACCTCTGTTTCCTCAATTTCCTCCACTCATTTGTATATGTTGTTGCAATCAATTTTATCACGTGCTTACCATGTTTTCCAGAATCACAGCATAATTTAACCAGGGATTCCAGAGACCACCCCAAGAGCTTGTTTCAGCACATTCCTAACTTAGCTCCAGCCACTCATTTGACTCTTATGTAGTCTCTGAAATACCAACAGGTTAGAAATTTCCATGCAGTCACCACCATTCTGTTCGACTGCATGATGAAACAGTCTTAAGGCGGACCTGTCCTTTAAAAGTTCTGCCAAAACTCAGGGTTTGGCTGCTTGATACTTAGAATATGTTTACTTTGCAGCTGGGAATATGTACAGACATGCTAGATCTGCTCAAGCGAGCATGCTAAAAATAGCAGTGTAGCTGGGGTAGCATGGGTGATGCCCAAGTACATATCTGCTGGGTGGGTTTGTACTCAGGTGGTTATACTCAGCCACTGCCCATGTGTCCCCTGGCTACACAACTATTTTTAACCTACTAGCTCGAGCAGAACTAGTGTGTGTCTGCCCAGCTGTGTTGGGAAGCATATTCTCAGCTGCAGTTTAAACATGCCCCTACTTTAGATGCAGCCAAACTGTAATTTAGTTTGCCTGACATCCCAAAATATTGTTTCTTTTTTGTTTGTTTCTTTGTTAAGACAAAGAACTTCTCCCTCTCTTAGAGTGGCAAAACTCCTTGTTGTATATTCAAGCTGCACTTGGAGTATCAAGATGGAACATTCTGTCATGTTTGTGTTTTAACAGGAGCTCCAGTGTCCTGGAAATCTCTGCAATAAATTTGTCTTCATTAATTAAAAAAAAATATCAAAGAGGGAGGTAACATAGTGATGCAGATATTTCCAGAAGAAGAAATATTACCTGTGATATAAAGTCTTTAAAAATAGTTCTCAGGTAATCATGTAATACGTTTTTAAGGTTAAAAAAAATGGGAGGCTTGGCATGAAGGCTTTTCATCCCTTGAGTTCTAGGTTTAACTCCTGATCTAAATTCCTAGTGAGAATGATTTGATAGAATATCAGGGCAAAATAAGTTATGTAACATTCACAACCTTGGAATTTTCTCATCTCAGAAATTTTGAGAGGAGACTTTCTTTTGCATGAAATTTCATCCACATATTTAATTTTTTTCTAGTGTGATAAACTTTTGTGAACTTGAAAATAGGAAAATTGACAAGCCAGAAGTATTTCCCTGATAAATATGCTCATTTCTGTTTGGTAAACTCAGCCACAGTCCCTGCTTCTACACCCGCTAGCCTGGTTAGAACAATTCAGCAGTCTCTCATCTAAAGACACTTAGACCTAGCATAGCACGGTTGAAACAAGTCAAGTTTGAGGTATATTGGGGAGGTTTGCACAGCTGTTTCATTTTATGTCTGGTTCAAAACAGTGAGTATTGTTACCTCATTTTCCAAGCACTAATATCAATCCCAAATTTAAGGGACAAAATAATAGACAGTAAATGTTTAGTAGGACTGTCCTCACTGATTTCCAGGGTTGGAAATGAAGGCAAATGTACAGTGAAAAGGATAGTGTACAATGAAAATAGCATAAACGTAATGGAAACGGGTCATTAATAAACATTGTATAAACTAACTAATAGACAGGGGCATGGAGACTGTATCCAAATCACACATTTTAAAGCCAACATCCTGTACAAATGAGATCACAAGGGAAGGTTCAGAAAAAACTGCAAGGCCTAGGTACGGGTAGCTGTAAGAAGCATAAGATCTTCTGAAATGCTTGCTGGATGATCATTATAAATGATATTTCTACACTCCTGGAGGAATTGTGCACCACTGCACATGCACAGAATTCATGTCCCCTGAAGATTCCCCCCCCCCCGGCAGAAAATAGATTCTACTAGGGAGGTGCTGCAATTACACATTTTGCCCACCTGGGGCTGCTTGTGGCACCAGAAGAGAGGGCAGTCGGCTCAGGGCTGGAGTGGCCAGCTGCAGAGAGAGAGAAGGAGAGGCTGCTTTTCTCACAGAGTCCTGTCTGCAGGGCCACATGAGGAGGACGAGGATATGGGGGGGATGGACAGAGAAGGGTACACAGGGCTGCTGGGGGGTCACATAGACTGGAGTTCAAAGGGGCTAGTGAGGGAGATAGACTGTGGCAGGGGCACAGCAGCTAGTGGGAAGGCAACATTGAGTCAGGGGCTGAATGGGAGTGGGGGTGCAGGACCACATGTGGACAGGGAGCATGGTGGTGCAGGGCCACATGGAGGCTGGAGGGAGGGGAATGGCTTAGTGTGGGTTCAGGGATACATGGGGATGGGGGAGGAGGGGTGGCTGAGAGGGTGCAGAGACACATGGGGGCAAATGTGCCTGACTGAATGGGAGAGGCTATGGGTCAGCCACAGTCTGCATGGGGAAGGCTCCCCAGCTCCCTCACAATCCTTCCCTCCACCTCTGCAAAAAAGCTGTTCCCTACTTCTGCCACCCACAACCCTCCTGGTTCACTCCCAGGCTCCTTCCCAGCAATTACTTATCTGTCCCTCAGCTCCTTCATTACCCCTGACTCCTCCAAGCCTTTGCACTGCTTCTGCCGGGTACGGGAAACACATTTCTGTATTATAAGTTTAAATGAATTCTTACTCAAAGTTCTGTATTTATTTGCCTAATAAGGAAACTATTTGTCAAAAAATATTTCCTGAATCTTTTTTGTTGTCTGTATTATTACAGACATACTTGATTTCAGGTATTTTAAAATAAATTACCAAAATAATTGAAACTGGTGTGATTATATTATTTTGACAAATAAAATATGCAGAATATTAAAATATTGTGCGCAGAATTTTAAAATTTTCGGTGCAGAATTCCCCCAGGAGTAAGTTCTAGGAGAAGATACACAAGGGATTGGACAAAGGAAGTATCAGAGAGAGCCTGGGGTTATCAAAGAGTGGCTCCCAAGAAGGTTTGAATGGCCAGGCCTTCGCACAAGTATCTAAAAATTAGGGAATGCCACTAAAGTTTCGGGTGAAAGTTAACCCCAGCTGAGGGCATTCGGACCTCTATAAGGCAATCATGACCAAAGGGAGCTGGTACAACAGTCAGAAAATCCAGGAGAAAATTAGAAAGGGCTGGGTGAGTCTAAGGAGTGGTTTATTTTAGAGGGATTCAAATAGGGAAACAAAGAGGTGAAAATACTTTGATAACTAACTAACTAACTAACAGCTTTTCCAGTGAAGTAACAATGGAGAATTGTAGCCAGTTCCACCTGCAAATGTCATGAGTAGAGTTTCATCTTTTTCCTGAAGACTCTTTTAACATTGGACTTCAACACACATGGACTGCCACACACTTCTTCTCACAGCCATCCGCCCTTGCACTCTACGACCCAGCATGGGGGGACTTGCAAGTGTTCCTGAAAGGGAGCATGAGAGAAGAACCCAGGATTTTTCGTGCTTCTTTCGGAGGGCAGCTGCTGCAGGCGAGGGGGGTGGGTGAGGAATGGACTCATTGGCAGGTGCAGTTGGAGTCCCTATGCTCCTCAAAACCTGATTTTCAGAAGAGTGTATCCCCCATAACTCCCCTTGAAGTCAGTGGGAGCTGAAGGTGCTCAGCACTCCTGAAAATCAGGCCCAGCAGAGTGCAGCAGCTGCTCCCTTCTAGCCCCTCTCAGGCAGGAGTTACCTCAGAGAAGATAGGGAGAAGTTGGAGCCAGGCCTCTGCCTCCCCTCCACGCTGCCCAGCATAGCTGGACAGTTACGCAATGGGGGGTAATATGTTGTATCCCTATAGGGTGATGTAGTACTGGGTGGTCCCCTCTGCACACCTACCTGAGGCAGTATCCCCCCTTCCCAGAGTTCCCACTGGCCTGGGGTCATGTACCTTCACATCACAGGTAGTGCAGAGCAGCTCCTGACTGCTGACTGAACCCTTCAGTTTGAAGCTGGCTAAGATAGCAGTGGCATTATGATGGATGCTTGGGCCTTAATCAGACAGTACCTTCCCTTCTTGTCCTTCTCTTTTGTTCCACACTGAAGCATGCCACACAGGTGTTTATAGGTCCATCCCATGTTTTCCTTGACCAAACCCTGAGCAGTATCACTTCTCACAGCACAAGAGGGGTGGTCCATATCTCTGAGAGAGAGCAGCATTAAAACCGAGAGCAGAATTCTCATCAGTTCACAGAAAAGAGACCAGGAGAAACTCAACCTGCCAGAGGAAAATGTTTAGAGATGGATATTTATCAGACTCTCCCAGTTCACCTGTAAGTCCCATCCTAGCAAAGAGAGATCCATGCACTCCTGGAAGGCCGAAAAATAGGGCCAGCTTAAGGTAGGTGTACATTCACAGCAGCATGTATAGTACAGACACTGCACGCCCAGCTGGCATGGGTATAAACAGAAGTGTAGATGGTCAGGTGCAGGTTAGGTGAGCAGAGTAAAGTGCCCTAGACCACTTGATCCCTACGGTTTTTTCTCTGCACAGCTCTCTACACATCCAAGCCGTGCCTCCCCCATCTAAACAGCTATTTTTAGCAATGTGATGTCCCACTGCCTCCCCATCGCCAGAGCCTTTCTCTGCCACTGTGAGAGGCTCCAGCTGTGGGGAAAGGCTCTGGCAGGAGGAGGCAGTACACTACAGTAAGTGTGGACACTGCATGCCTTTCACTGCTGCATGTACCCTACTCACACCACCTTAAATGTAGACAGGCTTTTAGCTAGGAGAGGAAGGATGATTAGAATGCTAGTCTGGGACTGAGGAGCCTGCCACTTCACCAAAGCTTCCTGTATAACTTTGGGCAAGTCACTTTGTGCCTTAGTTTCCCATCTGTAAAATGGGATATTAGCCTTTCCCTATCTCACAGGTGTGGTGTGAAGCACTCAGGCACTACAGTAATGGGGGCCAACTACCTAAGAGAGATTTTTCAGGTGAGCTCAAGACCAGATTTCCAGGTGCTAGTCACCCACAGTTGGGGCTGGATTTTCAAAGAGGCTCAGGACCCCTTGTGGTGCTGAGCTCTTCTAAAGATGTGGCCCATGTTGTGCTCCTCCAGGCTCCATGCCACACTGACGCACTGCACTGAGCATGCTGTTGCTCTCTGGTTTGAAATCATTGGCTGGCACTGAAAACAGTTACTTTGAATGCATGGCTTATTAAATCCTGCAGCCGCACAGCACAATATTCTAGCAGTTATCTTTGTTGCTGGTAGCGAAAGGTTTAGAAGCAAATAAGCACAACTGCAGTAATGTTTTTGCTGCTTTTTAAACTCCACAAACATCAGACAGTCACAGCCCATCTAAACAATTTAGGAGTTACTTCAGTGGATAAAATTGTCTTTAAAAATAGGTGAGAGAGAGAGAGACTCTTCCTGCTTTGTCACCAGCAGAGTTTCTTTCTGGTAGAGTGAATGGTGGTCTTGTCCTTCTGTATTGTATTACCCCTGATCAGCTACCAAAGCTGGTTTATGCTGCAGTTCTCACTGCAATAAAATGTAGCTCTCCTGAAAGATGATGCAGTGAGCAGAACTGACACGTCTTGGCTTTTATCCATCTGAATTATTGGCAATAATTGGTATGCATGTCCCTCAATTCTACGTCTTCTCTGATGTGTTGCTGGTTTGAATTCCTGTAGCTTGCCCAGTCTGTTCATTTGAGGGGAATATTATAATATTTTACTCATCTTATTGGCACAGGTGAAAAATTGGCCTAAATAATTTGTGTAACAAGTAGGTGAAGTGTGTTTTTCCTCTCAGTAAATCACAGTGAGATTTCTCATGATTTATCAGCTTGTTGCATTTTCTGACACATCAATGGGCTGCTCTTTGCTGAGGTAACGAGAATGGCTAACCATCTTGCCGGAATCTTGACAGAAGTGGCCAGTTTGTGAGTTAGGCATAAAGTGCATGTAACCCTAGAAAAAATCATAACCTGCTTTGGAGCTGTTCCACTGGGAGCTTTGTGACTGATTTTAATGGGAACAGAAAACACTCAAGGTAGAGTGAGTCATTTACTTGCTCCCCAGCTCATATCTTGCGAAAGCGATGAAGGACTACAATAAATCCTTTATAACCACGCCTTGCAGGAGGAAAGCAGAATTTGCACTGTTCCTGCAGCAGCTCCAAGAGACATTCTGCCTATGAAGGAGAAAGGCCATATGAATGGCATGGAGGGGGGCATGTGCTATGCTGAGCAGCAAATGTTATTCAGCTTTTAAAAATGAGGGCAGCATGTGCTTCCTCAAGCAGTAGGTCCCCGGCTGGTGTGGCAAGAGACACGACCTTGGTTACACCCACACTATATCATGCTCCATTAGGTGGCCTTGCCTTTCTTGTGCAGTGTAAGCCCCGCGGTTCTAGCTGTCCTCTGAACTAGTGCACAAGGGAAGGGCTCCTTCTACTCCCATTTGTGCACCCATGCAAGAACAGGCAGAACGTGGCTCTTCTGCAAACCTTCACCACACACACAACACTGCAAACCTTCCACACACACAACACCCAGTGAAGAAAGGAAGTTTTGGCTAATTAAGGAGAGCAGGATCAGGACCCTTTTACATAGTATCAGCCCAAAACATAATGCATGTGAACTTACTGTGTTTTCCAGTGTAAAAGGGAAAAGGTTCCTCTTTTTAGAAATAATTGGATTTAACTGGTAGTATCTAATTATTGCCTGTCACTTCATTGTATTTTAAAAGAGGGGAGAAGAAAACAATGTGTTTAAGGAAGAAATAAAAAATTGTACAAGTGAAAGAAGAGAGGCAGTGTGATCTAGAGGTACAGCACTATATTGAGACTCAGGACACATGTCTTCTATTCCCATCTCTACCACTGGCTTGCTGTGTGACCTTAGGCAAGTCACCGTGCTTCTTTGTGCCTCAGTTTCCCCATCTACAAAATGGCAGTAATGATACTGCCCTCCTTTGAAAAGCTCTTTGAGATCTACTGATGAATAACACTATATAAGAGCTTTATTAGTATTTTTATGTATAGAGTTGTTATAATATAAATAAAAAGGGTTGTAAGAGCTACTTCAAATATCAAAAATAATTATTTACATTGAATACAACTGCCATCAAAACAATGGGAGACAGCATGATGCCTGTGATGTGACAAGATGACATTATGCAGCAGTGATATTTACAGAAACACACTATTTTTTATCAAATTTGCCATGCCTGGTGGTGTTCTTCTCTAAAACAAAGGTAATGGATGAGGGAACAGGAAAAGCATTTCAATTTTATTTTTAACAGATTGAGATTCAGTATTATTAATAACAGCTTTTCCCCTGAAAGCCAGGCTGCATATCAGTTTATGAGATAGTAATAGAGATGCCAAAGTTCTGTGCCATCATGTTCAAAAGGAAATTATCAGGCAGAAAAGCCATGGGGTGAAGAAGATGAAATTATATTATCTCATGGCAATATGTTTCAGAGCTGTAATTATTGTTTGTCCTTTGCGAATATCACAAGAATTGATAAATACAATTATTTTGTTTGCCTTCCCTTGACTAAAACTTAAGGCTTAGGCTAGTCAGTGGTAGAACTAATGTATTTATGTCTTGTATTAGTGAGAGGAGGTATTTGTCAGCTGATCCTACCCACAGTTGTTACCAGAGTATTGCTGACTACATGAAATCCAGTAGTAAGTGCTGGCAGGTTTTTAACCAAAGAAGCGGACATTGTAAGTGGATGTGATGGAACTTCAAAGCAGGAACTGCACAAGTTTAAAGGATGAAACTCTGGAGGCTGAAATCTTTGTTTGTCTTTTTGCAGGGATCCCCAGAGTTTGTATCCACCCGAAGTTAGTAACGCAAAGCTTCAGTACGCTGGATGGGGTCCAAAGGGGCAGCAACTGGTAAGACAGCACAAGTGTGCAAATGAGTTTGTACAAACACATACAGTAGTGATTTTGAAAAATAATTATCAATAGAGATTGTGCCAACTAGTTCCATTTCTCTTAGAGCCATCCTTAACTGGCTGATTTCTTACAACCAACATGGCAGATGTTTGTCTTGAGCATTTATAGTATGTTGTCCCCATAGTATTAAAATCCTCATCTCTGAATGCTGCGGCCCCAAATTTTCAAAAGTGGGCATGCTTGGGTGTGCCTGTCTGTCAGCACACAACCGACTTACTCACGCAGAACACTCAGTGCATGGGGATGTGTTGGCATTTTGTGCCTTCGCATACCGTTGCTCATGCATAATATCAAAACATATGTTTGTACAGCACAGTGCGGTGAAGCCATGATCCCCTCAGCACTACTGCAATGTAAATATTTAATAATTTAAAGTATTCTCTAGGCCAGTGGTTCCCAACCTGTGGCCCATGGGGGCATTGAAAGTGGCCCACGGCTCCCTTCCCGCTGGCTGCAGAAGGGAGCTGCTGCCTAAGGACCCAGGCAGAGCACGTTTCCACAGAGCTAAAAGACCGGTGAAAGATCCTTGCTGCAGCCAAGGGGATGGGAGATCAGCGCTTCTCTCCCCCTGGCTGTAGCAGGGAACATGGCAAAGCGCTGTGCCTCGGTCCCTAGGCACTGGGGTCCTTTCTGGAACCAGAGGGAGAGGAGCACTGATCTCCCGTCCCCCTGGCTGCAGAAGGGAGCCACTGCCTAGGGACCCAGGGGCAGTGCACAGGGCTACAGCGAGGCAGCTCCTTCCATCTGGCTTCAGTGGGGCGGGGGCTGGAAACTGATGGCCTTCTGGGTTGTAAAAATGATATCTATGGCCCTCGAGCCAAAAAGGTTGGGAACCACTGCTCTAGGCAATGTCATCAAAGCTCAGTATCCCTCTTATCTAGTATAATTTGTCTCCTTTCATGCTGGCTCTGCCCTGCTCCACTCCAACCCTTCCTCAAGTCCCTTCTTTTGTTCAGTTCTGCGTGTTTCAGAAAGGGAAAGGGAGCTGATTTAGCAATAGCTCCTGTAGCACCTGCAAATGTTTTTTTTTTAATATTCACAAATATATGTTATTTATTAATATTCTACAATAGGAAAATAAATAGATTTAATGCAAACTGTTGATTATTTGAAATACAGAAAACTAACACTTTGTCAATAGCGACTTGAGATCCTCGATTTGATTCTCCTGGTGTCAGATGTAGAGCAAGTGTCTCTACACTCGTCTGCCAATATACCTGAGGTGAAACATCCCTGCTTCACAAGAGATTACTGCTTCCAGGGAATGTCTCCAGATTTGCAACACAGTAGTTATTTTGGCGGAATAAGAAGGGGACATCATCCTCTGGGGGAGCAGGGACATAGCAGTTTAAGACATTATGGGCCAGAATTTGGACAAATGTAAACAAGAACCCAAGTCTGCAGGAGTGAAAAGAAATATTACCTGTGATATTAAGTCTTTAAAGTAGTTCTCAGGTAATCATGTGATACATTTTTAAGGTTAAAAAAAATGGGAGACTTGGCATGAAGGATTTTCATCCCTTGAGTTCCATGGGAGTGCTTTGTTTAAAAAATTGTCATGGTCTCTTCGTGGCTCATGCAGGTTTCCACACCATGAGAGTTGTTCAGTCTCAGCTATGTCAGCTCACAGCTCCTGCTGCCTTGGGATTGTCCTTTCTTAGAGTAAGAATACTCTGGCCTCATTTCCTGGTGCAAATCCAGTATCTAAGCTTTTAAAGTACCAAGTGTCACCTTCTCTTGGAAGGAACAATTAAGAGGTAGCAACCACAAGTTCTGTTAATCAGGCAGTTAAGCAGTGATGGTTTTGCTTTTATAAAAAGCCTGTTTTAACAGCGATAGGCTTTCCTTGTGGCACAGCAGGAGGGCAAAGCCATGAATGTTTCTGACAGAGTTGTCTAGAGAACGTAATACCTCTCATGTCGAAGTCGTACCTTCCTGAAGAAAATGCTTCTAGCCAGTTCTGAGGATTTCTTATCTACTAGAGCCATTTGTGCTACTGTATGTTCAAAGGGGCTTTTACACAGAAAATTAATCTTGAAAAGTGGCTGGGGAACCACACTTGTTTTCCCCTCAGGGAAATATTCTTGCAGGCTAGCTGTCAAAATGTTCAGTTTGTGGCATTACTGTGGGATGGTTTCCAAAACACTGAAGGACCCTTCAATACGCTGCTGTGGTTCTTGACAAAGAAATGGTAGGAGCTGCCACTGTTGGTGTCTAAGTCGTGTCTTTGGCATTTGGGTTTGTAGGAGACACAGGAATGACACTTGTCTTCTGCTTCACCAGAAAAGTCAGCTTTGATGCAGCTGCAGACCTAGTAGTTCCTGCACAAAGAACCTAGCAATACTGATGCAAGGGTTTTCCCGCATGTGAAAAATGATTTGAAAAAGATTCCTCTTCTCGCGGCACACACTCACACGCCCTTCCCTCACTCCGTCTCTATTGTGTGCCATTTGATGCCTTCAATAGGTTGACCTTGTGGTCACTGTGGTGTGGGTTGTACTGGCGCACGTGAGGTTTGGGTTTGAGAGCAAGCTTTGCACTCCTCACTAGTGGAAATATGGGGAGTTCACACTGATGTCATTCCATTGACTTCAGTGGAATTGCTCCTGATTTCTACTGGGGTGGGTGGAAGGAGAATCCTGCCCTAGTTTTCCCAAGCTGTGAAGAGTCTGCTATCAGTCTTCTAGAGAACATCTTACTGTCTTATAAGAACAAACATTGTTTGGTGACCTGAGTCAAATGACTTGGTGGGCCTCATTCTATTAGCTTCCTGTGCTGTACGTACCTTTTCTGTTGCTGAATAGCAGATGACTGTTTCCAGAGGTAAAAATCTGGCAGTTTTTGTGAGCTATAAACAATAAGCTACTGGTGGGGATTTTTAACACAAGAATGAGAACACTGAAAGAGGAAAGCTTGTAAAGAGTTCAGTCATTTTATAGCAAAAGCAAACACAGTTTAAGAAATGTTACTGCTTTTATTTTCTGTTGGAAAAAGAAAAGATTATGCCATGATAGGACTCTTTCTAGAATAAAAAGATAACACAGACTGAATAGTTCCTGCTGGTAAGTTTGCTTGAGGATGATTTCTGATGCTGGCAGAATTGTTTACAGGATATTAACTTTGGCTGTGTATATTTCATTGGGCTTCCTATCGGTACATACAGTGTCATATGTGTAAAGACATTTTCATTAACAAGGAATTGCCCAAAGAAAACTGAAGAAGGGAACAGAAGAGGGTTTTCTCCTTGTTACTTAACTCTAGCTTTTATTTTAGTTCAAAGTGAGCTGTTCAAAATGAAACCAAAACTGCACTCTTCTAATCTGAAAGACAGGCAATCTGAATTGTGCTTGGGCCATTTCCTATTTCATGAGCATACCTTCCTTTCTTCAACAGATTTTCTGCTGGGGTAGATCATTGTAGTTACCTGCCATTCGCTCCTTTAATCATAGTGTAATATCACCAATTACTATAGATTTATTTGCTGGTCATCAAGGCCAACCCTCCTGTACTGAGACAGGAATCCAGGACCCTGTAAACCTAGACCATCCCTGAGAGGTATTTGTCCAAACTAGTCTTAAAAACTTCCAACAATGGGCATTCCACAATGGGCAATTAATTAGAAAAAGGAACATAGCCGTAGCAAAACCCAGACTGACCCTCTATTTAGTTCAATATCCTGTCTCTAGCAACAACCTATAATGAATTATTTATGGAGAAATGAACAAATTCCATATCATACCTTCCCAATTGCTTAAGACACACTATGAGGCAAAATCTCTTCCTCATTTCACTGGTGATCATTTAGGGCCTGATCCTGCACACTGATGCCAATGGGTTTTTTTCCCCATTGACTTCAGTAAGAGCGAAATCAGGGGTTTGATGCATTGGAATTGGTAGCCTTTGTCCTGACTAGTGTAACTGCAGATATTCTTACACATATAAGTGTCTAATCCCTCTATGAATCTTGCAAAGATATCAATAACCTCCTGCAACAGTGGGCTAATTATGTGTTGCATTAAAACAGAATTTTGTTTTGTCCCTTTTAAATATGTTGTCTTCTAATTTAGTTGCATTTTTTGTCCTTGTATTCTGGGGTGAGTTAAGTAGAAGCTTTAATATATAATATTCATTTTATATACCTCTAGTTTATTGCTATTTTTGCTCTTTTCCTTGCCAAACTAAGTAATTTTAGATTTTTAAACATAATATTGTTGGGTTTTTAAAAAAATACAAGTACATAGGCTTTGAGATGCACTAATGTAGACTCTCCATCCAGTATAGAGAAAACAATAACATAACATGGCATAGATGCCCATAAAAAAAGGGCAGCATAAAGAAGATGGAAAAAACATTTTGTGCTCGTTATTCAATATTCCAAAACTACTCAAACTGCCCCAGTATGTAATGGTCATCCGCTTCCCACTGTACTTAATGTCTCCTCATAAGGAAGCCATCCAGACTCCAAAACCAAAGAATCTGTTTTTTCCTCTTTGAAAAGGTCAGTAAGGTTCTAGGGCTACACCCCAGTCTCTGTCTCTCATATGAAGAGGAGAACAGACTTTCTGATTGTGCAAACTCAAGTGAAATAAACAATCTTCATAAATTCCATAGGCTCAGTCTTCAGCTGTGTTGCACTTATACTTGGTGCAGCTGAGAGCCATGAAGGAACGGGGGAAGGTGGCTGTGAGCCTCATTTCAGCTCTCCAAATCCTGGCTTGGTCAAAGGCCAAAATGCCTCTTGGAGTGACTTAGATCTGCTCTAAGCTGTGTCAGCTGTAGGGCCGCCATTAGGTGTTTTGTCACCCAAGGTGGAAAATGTTTGTGACTCTACACACCCAGTCGCTCACCCAAGGTGCATGTAAAAACTGCAACAAATAACGGCAGATTTCGCAAACCTGATTGCGATGATTTGGTGCCTAGGGCGGCTGGCCTCATCACCAGCCCTGATCAGCAGGGTGCCTATTTTTATGCAGGCTAGGGATTTGTCAGATCACTGTCCACTTCTGCCCACCTCCTTCCTTCTCCTCCCTATATGGGTTGGAAGAATCAGGTGACATGAAGCCAGCTAAACTGGCTTTGCATCACTTGAGGATTCCCGGGTTGAGGTGAAAACTGTCTCCCCCTTTTGGACAACTCTCCAGCTGATTTGTGCTGCTTCAGCATAATAGGAGTTGTTTATGCTTTTTGTGGCTATTTTTTAAAAATCCCTTCCTTCACATCCCTCCTGGAGGAGCTTTCCGTCACTAATGTCTGCTCCAGTGCTGTCAGCTCTTACTCTGACTTGTGTGCCTAATTATATTTGAGAGAGAGAGAGAGAGACCTGAAAGAGAAACAAACTAAATGATCTGCATTCTTTGTAAAAAATCCCCTCCCAGGAGCAATTTCCCTTTGCCCATGTTTTCTTTTGTCTTTTCCTCTAAGTTATCTGCCTGTTTTAGATTAAAAACTCCTTAGGACATGGTCCTTGGCTTCTTATTCATCTGCAAAGTGCCACACGCACCAGTGGAACTATCTAGAGAACAACAAATACCATACTCGAGAAAATCTACTTGAGTTACAAAACCAAAGTACAAATATATTTCACTTCTGAACCATTGAAATAAATGCTTTGCAACAACTCTTTCTCCAGTCTTTGAAAATGAAAAATCCACTAAAGTATAAAAAAATCTCAGTGTGTGCTACCAGACTGGCGTAAAATTCAGGCCCTAGTCCAATACCCAGGGAAAGACTCTCATTAACTTCATTGGATGCTGGAATATGTCTCAGCTCAGAAGACTAGCGACTCAACGGGCCTGATTCTTTCTCATCCTGCACCCTGTGTGATCATCTCTGCCAGGGCAAAGTGAATGCAAAGCAGTGCTGACAAAGGCTATGTCTACACTGATGGCGGCAAAGTCGCCGCTGTGAGATTGACTTATCTGGATTGACTGAGCGGTCAGTGAAGACCCACTCAGTCGATCCAGTAGTCGACGTTATTAATCCACCCCCGCAAGTGGCGTAGTGCTGCGTTGACGGGAACGCGGTTCCTGTCAGCACAGTGCAGTGTAGACGGCGTGCAGAAGAGAAGCACAGCAGGTGACAGGAGTTACACAAGTTCTTTGCATACTTTGTGTAACTCCTGTCGACTGCCACCGAATCACGGAGGTAAGTGTAGACCAAGCCTCAAAATGGTAATGCGTTATGTTCACGTTCCACAGGTGTCAATGACTGCACAAGGTGCAGAGCAATAGAAAATCAATCCCTATCATCACTCACCCTTTAGCCTTCACCCTTTCTCAGATGTCACACCACGATCTTTCCACTAGTAACAATATGTTGTTTGATGAGTTTACATTGATAAACTGTATTTCCCTTGAACTACTGAGATGTGATTTTCTAGAGCTGTGGGGAGGTTGGTGGTAGGTAGCACTACAAGTATCATGGGACAATGTTAATTTGTGGCATTTTTGCCTTATTTCATTTATTCCTGTCTTTCAGAAATTCTTCCCTTCATCCCACAGATTTTGGTATCCATGACCCATCACTCTCCACCTTCCTTCTCTCTAGATTCAAGTGCTATTCTGTCTGGCACAAAAGCCCCTATAAATTGATCCTAGTGAATCATTCTACTACTCTCTCTCTTGGTTTGTAGCTTTAAGTTTTCAGAGTGAAATTCAGCCTTCTTCAGAGGTCCCACACAAGGCTTCGATGGTGCATAGTCCCCGCAGCAATCATCTGCACAAGTGTAAATTTCCCCCTTGGTGAATTCAGGGATCTTGAAAGATGTGAGACTGACAAGCCTAAAGCTTTCTGTTTATCCACAGGACAGGTGTAGGATGAGTGGTAATAGGCCATGCTTCCCTGCCAATGTGATTCAGTTCTGACCTAGTGGAACCAACTTTAGGATTGAGAGAGTCAGCATGGCTGAAATCCACATTTAGGCACTTGAAGAAAAGTGCCCAAAGAAAACAGAGCACCTCTGGAAGTTGGCCATTTTTATCTGGGTACTTAGGGATTTAGGTGACTAAGGTCATATGTGCACACTTTGAAATGTTTGCCCTAAGGTATTACTAAGGATGTGTATGGCTACTGCTGTTCTGAGTAAGGCACAAGCAATAAGGCTACTGTAATAGAGCCCACAAAATGTGCCTCAACAAGATGAAAGCACCTTTCCCAAGAGTTGTTCAACTCTCATTTTGAAATCAGGTGAATTTCTGATAGCTACTATTTTCAGAGTTCTTCTGTGAGAATTCATAACTTCTCTATCCAAATAGATAGATATTCATCATACAGTAACATATCAGATGCAGGGGGAGCAATTCTGTGGAGCTCTGTGGCCAGGAGTTATTATCCAAATGTTCTCTCTTTCTCTGATTATACTACTTGTTCTAGACTGAAGAGAAATGATTTATGCTGGTGTTCCCAGTCCCATCTGTTCTTTGCTGTTTCCACTGTCTTTTTAATTTGCATGAAAGATGTGGAAGGGGATTACATCTGTCCCTAGCAGCCAAACACTTTTTTTTTCCTCTGGAGTTTATTACAAATCCACAGGATGGTCAAAATTCATCCCTCCTGCATTTCCACGGAAGTCAATGGATCTTTTCAAATGTAAGCTCCTTCGAGAAGGGACGGTCTTTATTTTTGTGTCTTGTACAGCACTGAGCACGTAGTCAGTGCTAAACAAATAAATGGTGCTGATGGAAGTTATGTTTTGAGACAGGGTGTAGTAATTCCAAGAAGAAATCTCAAATTCACTGAAATTCTTATGCCAGGGAAAAAAACAACATACATCAGCCAGTGGCAGGTTAAGATTTTGTAGAAGCCCTCAAGCCATGCACATTAATGCTGGGGAACAGCTCCCTGTGATTGATAGCACTGTATAGAAAGTACAAAGTGGATAAGAGTAAAACAGGAGTTCATACATATATTGAAGAGTTGAATCACAGAAGCTACTGCACAGGACTAGGACATGCCTGTTTCATTTCTCCATATGCTAGTATTGAATTAGTTCAACACTGTGGTACGTGTCCCAGCTAGCTGGGTTTTTCAATTGCAGAATGCTGGTTAAGTGATAACACCTGGAACTAAACTGGACTGACTCCTCTAATTAGCTTTTTTTTTTTTTGCTTGCCTGAATTCATGCCTGTCAGTCTAGCTTAGTTCCAGGCGGAAGTGCTGAGCAGATATCAAGTGAGAAAGACCTCTTTCACAGGAGCAAATGAATCATCTGTTGTTGCTTCTAATCCAACAGGGCCTTTGATCTTCAATGAGAATTTAAATCCCGTAGGTGTGTTTGTTTCCAGCATTATATCATAGATTCTGCATCATTAATTTTTCATGCTGCTCTTCTCTTATATTTTCCATTGCGATGACATCTGAATCAATACTAAGCTGCAGTCTGCCATATGTAAAGAGTCTGGTTTGGTTTGCTTGTTAGGAACGAGGAGAAAAAGGTCGCCCTTCCCAAATGGTTAAATCTGTTCTGTTTGAATGAAACATAAAGGGGCAAATCCTGAGCTTAGCAGACAGCTGATGTAGACAGGCAGGGACTTGGGCACATGAGCAGGGGTGGAGGAAAAGATTCTCAGAATAGGCTTCTGCAGTCAAGTGATTGGAGCAGTGTACACAGTTCCTCACCCAGTTCTTCCATCAAAGGAAGGCAAGAGGATAGGTGTTAACAGTGGATCATCCAGCCTATCTCCTATCTCTCTTCCCCCACCATGCCCTGAACTCGTTGTACTTCCTGATCTGCAAGTTCAAGGAAGGGCTGAGACCTGTCCTCAATCTCTGTAGTCTCAACAAGTACATCAAATACATGAGGTTCCACATGGTTACTCTAGCACCTATTCCCTCTGCACTGAATGACAACAACTGGTTTGCAGCCCTCGTTCTTCAGGACAGTTAGTTCCATGTGATGATTTTTCCAAATCACAGGAGGATTCTGACATTTGTAGTGGCAGGTCAGCATTGTCAGTACAATGTGCTTCCTTTTGGCCTGTCCTCTGATCTATGGGTATTTACCAAATGCATGTCTGTGTACAGCGTGTCTCAGAAAAAGAGGAATTCATGTCTTTCCATACATGGACAATTGGTTAGTGAGAGGAAAATCCAGAGAACAAATCCTTGGCCTTGTCCAAGTCATACTACAATTGTCTGAGCCTGATTTTGAACAAAGGAAAGTTGACATTCATGACAGCTCAAAAAATCAAGGTCATTGGGGCCCTATTAGACCCTAGGAGTTCAAGAGCATTTCTGCTGAATAAATGATTTCAAACAATTAGTCATCTGTGTGTGGCATTCTGATTTCAACCTTCAACTACGGTCCGCACATGCCTGAAGTTACTAGGTTATATTGCTGCATGCACATACGTAGTCCAGCATATGAGATTGTGCCTTCATCCTCTTCAAGTGTTGTTGAAGTTCGTCTGTCATCTGAGTTGTCAATCATTGGACAGGCTTGTCTGAATACCTTCAGCAATCCTGGATTTTCTGCAGTAGAGGGCAATTCTGAGCAATGTGTGCCAGCGTGTTCCCTTTGCTTGTCCTCCACCGACCAGAACTATAATCACTGTGCCCCTGCAATAAGTTGGGGAGCACATATAGCGACACTGAAAATTCAGGGCTTGCAGTTGGAATAGGAAGCTTCCTTTCATATCAGCATCCTGGAGTTTGAGCTTGCCAAGTGTTTTAGAATCACGTAAGTGTCGCAGTGGTTCGTATAGTCACTGACAATGCCACTGCAATGTATTCTGTGAACAAGCAAGGAGTAGCCTGCTCCAACCAGCTTTGTCAAGAGGCAATAAGATTTTGGCAGTTTTGCATCCAGCAGAGCATCTTTCCCACAGCCCCTCACTGGGGATCCAGAATCATTTAGCTGATCACTTCAGCAGAAATTTCTCTCAGAATCAGGAGTTGTCTCTGAAGACCAGTCTGTTCAGATCCATCTTCACAGAATGGGGCATCTAGATTATCGACCTGTTTTCAATGAAAGGCAACTAGAAGTGCCATCAGTTTGGCTCTTGAGTGGGTCTCAGTCCAGGCTCCTTAACTGCCACGTTCCACCTGACTAGGGGATCAGCTCTGATGTATGCCTTTCCCCCATATTACTCATTCCTCAGCTTATTCTCAAACTGAAGTTGAATCATGCCAAACAAATTCCCACTGCATCCGCTGGGCCTAGACAATGTAGGTTCTCTGACCTACTCAGTTTATCGGTTCAATCTCCCATATCTCTTCCTTTTTTTTCCTCATCTACTGATTCAGCATCATGGTCTAGTTTTTGCATCCAGCGCTAAGCAGACTGCATCTCCTGGTGTGGATGCTGCATGGCTGGATAAGAAGGATGCATGCAGTTTGGAAGCTGTTAGACAAATGCTACTCAAAATAGAAGAAAATCTTCCACTAGAGCTACCTATTCTGCCAAGAGGATTCGGTTCTTGATTTGGTCTCTAGCCTGGGGGATTCAACCAAGGCTAGCCCACATTCAGGAAATTTTGGAGTATCTGCTATACCTTCAATCCTGTAGTCTGTCTCTCAGCTCCTGGAGGGTCCACTTAGCGGTGATCTCAGAAGTTCATCTTCTGATCTAAGGGAAGTTAATTTTCTCAAACTCCATGGCAGCGAGATTTCTCAGAGGAAATTACTCATCTTCACCTGCTGGTGAAAGAGCCAGTTACCTAATGGGACCTTAATACTGTGTTAGCTGCCCTTATGAGGCTTCCATTTGAGCCCCTGGTGACTTATTCTCCATCAACTCCTGTGCCAGAAGACAGCCTTCCTTGTTGCCTTAACATCTGCAAGAAGAATAAATGAGCTGCAGCTCTTAATGGCAAGGCCCCCTATCTGCAGAAAAGAGGACCTATAGCCACATCAAAATTTTTTGTTGAAAGTGGTTTCCCAATTGCACCTTAACCAAGTAACATACTTACCAATATTCTTTCTGAAACCATACTCAAGGGCAGATAAACAGCAACTTCATATATTGGATGTGAGATAATGCTTGGCATTTTATCTGGAGAAGACTATGCCTTTTTGTTCGTCACCCTGTGTTGTTGTCTCCTACATGGATTGAATGAAGAGTCAGGCAGTCTTTACACAGCTGATTTCTGAGTGGATAGTTTCCTGCATTACAACAGCATATGAAGTAGTTCAGACCATGCCTCCGGAGAGATTGTGGGCTCAGTTGACAAGGGCCCCAGCATTCCTCAGTGATGTTTCAACATTGGACGTTTTTCGGGCTGCTCTCTGTCTTCTGTACATGCTATTAACAAGCACTATGCTATTACCATTGCATATAAGTCACATGCAAACTTTCATTGTTTAAATAGACTCCAAGCCCCACCTGCTATGAATACTGCTTATGAGTCACCCGAGGTGGGTTGTGGAATACACATTTGCAACCACTCAAAGAAAAAATGGTTCTTCTTCAAGTGCTTGCTCATGTCAGTTCCAAGTAGGTGTGTGCGTGCTGTGCGCACAGTTTGCTGGAAAGTTTTCCCTCAGAAGTACCCATAGAGTTGTCACTGGAGACCCCTGGAGTCGCGCCTTCATGGCGCTCTATATAGGGCCGTGCCGACGCTCCACCTCCACAGTTCCTTCTTATCTCCCATGACGGTGACTGAAATGCTGTTCTCTTGCTTAACAAGCTTCCCCAGAGGGGAGGGGAGGTTAACAACCCAATAAGCAGGAATACTTAACTATACCACAGAAACAACAAAAAACTACTAACCCAACTATTTACAGAACTTTTGAAGATGCTTCCGAAGACGGCATAGCATTCAATTCCCCAGATCCATCCCCTTATTTTTGCACCGTTTATCCCATTTTTACACGGCGTAGTCCCAGGTTACCTCAGACTGGTGGGTTCTTCGCACTGTAAAACTGGGATACTCCCTCCAGTTCTCCTCATGTCCACCCTCCGAACCCTCTTCCCTCTCCCTGTCCTTCTTCTGGGAACCCTCTCACAAGCAGGGGGTGCAGGCACTCTTAGAAGTGGGAGCAGTAGAGGAAGTTCCTCGGGATCTCCGGGGAAGGGGTTTTTATTCTTGTTGCTTCCTAATCCCGAAGGCAAAAGGGGGACTCCGCCCTATCCTCAACCTGCAAAATCTCAACAGATACATGAAGAAGTTGAAGTTTCGTATGGTCACCCTGGCCTCAATTATCTCATCTCTGGATCTGGGCGATTGGTACACCTTCTTCGATTTGAAAGACGCATATTTCCATGTGGCTATCTTCCCAGCCCACAGGAGATTTCTCCATTTTATTGTCAACCAAGTATATTATCTGTACTTGTACCTGTCAATCTGTACATTACCTGTATGAAGGGTCCTGCCCTTCAACCTGTCAGCTGCTTCGTGTGTTTTCACCAAATGTTTGGCGGTGGTAGCAGCATTCCTGAGGAAGAAGGGAGTCCAAGTGTTTCCCTACCTCAACAATTGGCTGGTCACTGGTCATACCAGAGACCAAGTGGAACAGGACATGAGGTTTATAAGGGCCACATTCGACAAGTTGGGCCTTATCCTCAATGTGCAGAAGTCGACCATCACCCACACCAGACAAATAGATTTCATTGGGGCGGTACTGGATGTAGATCAAGCCAGAGCGTACCTTCCGGAGGCTTGTTTCCATACCATTCAGGGCATCATAGAGAACCTGTGTCTCTATCCGCACACTACTTCCCAGAGCTGCCTAAGGCTACTGGGACACATGGCGTCATGCACATATGTGGTGCAACACGCCAGACTGCACCTCAGGAGCCTTTAAGTTTGGTTAGCTTCGGTGTACCACCCAGTATGCCACAGCATAGACAGGAGAGTTTCCCTCCCCCCTCCTCAGTGCTAAAATCCCTGAGTTGGTGGTGAATGCAGACAATGTTTGCGTAGGAGTTCCCTTCTCGGCCCCCCCAGCCATCTGTATGTCTAGTGACAGATGCCTCAGCAACAGGGTGGGGAGCACACTTGGGGGATATGAGGACACAGGGGCTTTGGTCCCAATCAGAACTCCTGTTTCATATCAATGTGAGAGCTGAGAGCAGTGCGTCTAGCCTGTCAGACTATCCAAGATCATCTGGAGGGCAAGGTGGTATCAGTTCTCATAGACAATACAACAGCAATGTTTCATATAAACAGACAGGATGGAGCTCACTCTTCTCCCCTGTTTCAAGAAGCCCTCAGGCTTTGGGACTTCTGCATCGCTCGATCGATACACCTGGAGGCATCATACCTGCCCAGGGCTCAGAACGCGCTGGCAGATAGCCTCAGCCTCACTTATAAATGGTCCATCTGTCTGGACGTGTTGAACACTGTCATAACACTGTTCCCCAAGTGGACCTATTCGCCACATGCTCCAACAGGAAGTGCATTCAATTCTGTTCCTTTCAGAAGCACAGTCTTGGATCGATTGCGTCATTCCATGGACAGGGCAGTTGTTTTACGCTTTCCCACCTACCCTGCTCATCCATAGGGTCTTGCAAAAATTCAAGCGGGACAGGGTGTCAGTGATTCTAATAGCTCAAGCCTGGCCTTGGCAGCACTGGTTCACCACGCTGCTCAATCTTTTGGTAGACTGCCCAATTACCCCTCCGCTGCTACCAGACCTCATTACCCAGGATCACGGGGCCGTACTCCACCCCAACCTAGGATCTCTTCACCTCACAGCGTGGAAGCTCCATGGCTGAACCCCATGGAGATGACATGCTCTGAGCCAGTGAGAGAAGTAATCTTAGGTAGTAGGAAATCCTCCACAAGCGCCATTTACCTGGCCAAGTGGAAAAGATGCTCATCTTGGACTAGCCAAAGGGATTTTTGGGCTGAGTTGGCTTCAGTCCCTGCGATCCTGGACTATCTGTTGCACTTGAAACAGCAGGGCCTGGCACGATCTTCAATCAGGGTACACCTGGCAGCAATCTCAGCCTTCCACCCTGGGGAAGTAGGGCACTTAGTGTTTGCCAATTCCTTGGTGTCTTGGTTCCTGAAGGGCCTAGACAGACTGTACCCTCCCACTCATCAACCACTTCCCCAGTGGGACCTCAATCTTGTCCTCTCATGGCTGACAGGCCCCCCTTTGATCCTCTAGCGACATGCTCCTTATTATACTTATCCTGGAAGGTGGCATTTCTAGTGACCATCAATTCAGCCAGAAGGGTCTCCGAACTCAGGGCACTGATGTCGGAGCTGCCTTACGCTGTTTTCTTTAAGGATAAGGTTCAACTCCATCCTCACACTGCATTCCTACCTCAGGTGTTGTCCCAGTTCCACATGAACCCAGGATATCTTCCTACTGGTTTTCTACCCGAAACTGCATACCAACAGTCGAGAATGCAGGTTGGATGTTAGACAGGCCTTGGCCTTTTATATAAAAAGAACAAAGCCATTCAGGAAGAGTTCTCAGATCTTTGTAACACTGGCAGAGGGGATGAAAGGTCTTCCAGTTTCATCTCAGAGGATTTCTTCATGGATTACCTCATGCATTAGGGCCTGTTATGAATTGGCGTAAGTGCTGGCTCCAAAGCTTACGGCACATTCAACTAGAGCACAGGCCTCTTCCTCAGCCTATCTGTCCCAGGTACTGATACAAAACATCTGTAGAGCCGCAACGTGGTCCACCATCCATACTTTCACTGCTCACTACGCTATTACCCAGAAGGCCAGAGACGATACTGCGTTTGGCAGAGCAGTGCTCCAGTCTGTAGTTCTCTAAGCTCCGACCCCACCTCCATCAGTTTGGCTGGGGAGTCACCTACTTGGAATCAACATGAGCAAGCACTCGAAGAAGAAAAAAAAGTTACCTACCTTCTGTAACTGTTGTTCTTCGAGATGTGTTGCTCATGTCCATTGCAAGACCAACCCGCCTACTCCTCTGTTGGAGCCAACTGGCAAGAAGGAACTGAGGAGGCAGAGGGTTGGCAGGGCCCTATGTAGAGCACATGAATGCATAAATCCAGGGGACTCCAGTGCAAACCCTACAGGTAACTTCTGAGGGAAAACTTTCCGGCAAACTGTGCGTGCGGCACACACACATCTACTTGAAATGGACATGAGCAAAACATCTCGAAGAATAACAGGTAGGTAAGTGATTTTTACTAGCTGTTGTTCTTTGAGATGTGGGCGCAGATGTGTATTCCATGATCCACCCTCCATCTCTTCTGCTTCAGAATTTCTACTCTTGACATTTGGTGTGAAGAAACTAAGCCAGGGTGGGGTTGGGGCAGCACTGCCTTAAATATTCAAGGGAGGGACTACAACCCTGAGGGCACAAGCACCATCCCTACAAGTACTGCTAGGCAAAGTTCTCTGGCTTTGGTGTGCAGGGCATGCGCACACCTAAGTGGAATACATGTCTGAACCCACATCTCAAAGAACAACAGTTAAAGTACAGGTAGGTAACTGTTTTCTCCAACAGACTAGAAACATAATGCAAATTCTTTCTTTGGGTCTGTGCAGAAGTATTTCTAGCACCTTAGGAAGAAGCAGTTTGTTGAAGCTGGCCATTAAAATAGGTTTTTATGAAACTCAGTGTTGCCCCTTGAAAGCTAATATTTTGCACCATGAAAATTGTCCCTTTTTACCAAGATGGGTAAAATGCAGGCTTAACTGTAACCAAAAGAGAATTGACTTAGTGTGTTATCATGACAGCTATTGTTGACAGAGTAGCCCAAACTGGACAAAAGAGTGAAATCTAATGGATCATTGAATAATCTCTCAAGGGCAGCAGTGGAAGCTTCGCCTTCATTAAGTGCAATCAACACCAAACAGGACAAAGCCATAGAAAGCCAAGGAAATAACCCAGTACTAGCTGCTGAATGAAATAAACAAGCTGACCTAACAGGCATAGGTGATTTCCATTTCTAATTACTTTTTTTTTGCACAAAATGTCAATATATTTTTTGCTGACTTTTTAACAATCAAGTGAATTGTTCAAGATCATTTAGGAGGTCGCTGGAGGAGCCTTGAATCCCAGCTCTCAGTTCTTTATGCTAACCACTAGAAAATGCTCTCTTCTTAGTCAGACATTATAATGTAATCAAATGTTTTCAGTGAAACAGTGTATCATCCCACATGAAGAAATGTAATTTACAGTGGTGGCCTACATAGCCAGCATTCGTATTAGGTTATAGAACACAAGATAATCCATCATGCAGAACTTAAAAGCACAATCAGAGTTCCATACTAACCGGTACACATACAGATTCACACTTCAAATAATGTAACAAGGCAGTTATAAATTAAAATAACCATATTGGAAACTGGGAAAAGGAATTTCAGCCAGCCCTGGTTCTATTAAGAGACATAGTATAAAACCCTTTTTTCAGTTCTGCAGGGAACAGAACAGCCTACTTTTTAAGAAATTTCCAAAACTATTCTATCTGTTTATTTGGATGGACACCTCAAATTATAGGGCTGATTAGAATTCATACAGCTTATGAAGAAGCTTGCCCACAGAATATAAATGTGAAATGTACTGCAGTCTGTAATGATGAAATATTGAAAATTAAAAGAAACTTGCAAAGGCGTGTGGAGAACATTAAAATAATATATACAGACAAGCCTGGGAGTGCCAGGGTAAAAACCCTGCCTCTTCAGTGTGCATGATCTGAGAGGGAGAATTTTTGGATGATCATGCCAGATCATAGAGGTCCTTGAAATTGTTCCTACTGAATCTGATATGTGACTATGTATCATGCATATCAGTTTTGGCAGTTATGGATTCTCACAGCAGAACTTTGAAAACTGCAGCACATTACCAATCCTTCTAATTCAAAAAGAAGTCTTAACAGCTCTTGTGAAAAGTGCTTTCAAGCTGTCAGTGCAGCCAAATGCCATGGACACAATATTAAAATGGACTTCCAGGATCTGTCGCTTAGTAGGAATAAGAGCAGACATATGTCCTTAGAAATACCTTAGCATCGCAGGTGTTGAAGTATAGTACATGAGGTTTTACAGAACCTGCTTCATAGATTAATAGTGTTACCTATAGGCAATTTGTTTACATATGTTCTTTTTCTAAAATCAAGTTATTTTTACAAAAGAAAAAAAAATCAGAAAAGAAACTATCCTATCCTCCTGCAAATCCCTCATTAAAACTTACTTTGCCATATAGCCTACAACTATGGCTGCTACTGTTGGTCTGTTTATTTGGCCCAATTACCTTACAACCCAACAAAAAATACACTATATTCATAAATTTAGCATAAGGTTAGCCTATTAAAAAATGCTCATATTACTGTTACCCTAATCTCCCTTTCCACCTGTCCCCAGGTTGATTGCTTCTACCTACCTGCTCTGTCTTGTCTTAAACTAAAATTATAACCTCTTAGGAAGAGTGACAGTCTTTTACTATATGTTAGTACTTCACTTAGCATAATGGTGCTGTGAACGGATTGGAGCCTCTCCGCACTACTGTAATACAAACATAAATAATTATTTACTTTTATATTGAAGAATTGATTGAATTATTTTTCACCCACTTCTAAATTCTAGGTCAGAATTCTTCCCTTGGTTGCTCTTGTGCATTTGAGAGCAAAATTTGGCCTTTAAATGTCTATTATAAGAGACACTGGAAAATTCAAAGATATTGAGCTAAATTGTGCACCATATGGATCTGCCATTTCTGTACTAACAGATGTTTAAACAAACAGTCTGTGCAGTAGTGCTTCCATTTGTTTTTTATAGTAACTGTGACTGGAGCCGTTTCAAGCATGTATCGCTGCTCTTAGTGTTGTATTGACCCCCAAGCATTTAATCTCTTGAACTACTGATATTAAACACATGCAAACCTTTAAGCTCAAATGAGGAGACGTGCATGATACTTTTGATGTGTTTGCGGATCACTCAGTGGGGTTCATGCACTGATCCATTTCTAATGCTGTCTTCTGGGTTTTGAAGCAACTGGGGTAGATTCCCACTACCTTGCACTTAGAACCTGTCCTGTCCTTACCATTCACTATTAAAAGCCTTAGGGAAGGGTGAAGTAATCTTTCTCCATCCCTGAAAATTTTCTTTGTACCAGCTGACCAGCCTCTACCACCACTGGTACTTTCCACCTTCAGGGTGGCTGCCAGGGCCAGTCACCTGTCCTTCTCCCCCCCCACCCTGCCGCCTCCTTTTTTTCCCTATTTGGTTATCTGAGGGGAAGATCCCCCTCCCCTCCTCATTGCCATAGGGTAGGCGCTTCTCACAAATATTGCTTCTGGGGCCTTGGAACTTAATTGGGAATTCTACAGTTAAGAAGATCCTGGGAGACTACAACTCCCATGATGCCTTGGGGAAAAAGGAGAGCTTCTTCCTCTTCCAGAGAGCTCAGAAAAAAGCATGTGGGGGACTCCATCTTGGTGCTGGGGTGGAGTGCAGCCCAGGCTGGAAGCTGTTGCATAGAGTTTGCTGGAGTTTTGATCGAGCAGGGAGCTTCGGAGGTTGGTGGCATTGCCCAAGCCAGGGCAGGGACTGAGCCTGGAGCTGACTGAGGTGGGCCTGCAGTGAAGGTGGTGTGAGTGTCCCTCCCCCTCCCCCGCACCCCCCCCTTGTTTGGGGCAGGGCTTGTAAAGGAAGGGGCACAGTAGAGAGACTTTAACTGGGCCTGAGATGAGGCAGAGAGGGAGTCCCTTCAACCAGGATTGCAGACATTTGGTTGGGCCAACTCCAAATCTCCAGCTTGATACCTGGGCTGAACTGGTACACTGAACCAACAGAGTGCTGTCTCCTCCTTCAGATCTGCAAGAGCACCCACGCAAGCAAGGGGTTAGGGCTCTGAACTCTAGGGGAGTGCACACTCTGGAGGTGGGGTAAATAATAGCAGTGTAAATGCCAGCTAGACAAGTTGCATTTATTACTGTATACTATTTTTATTAATTGATTTATTCAACTGTCCCTGTGGATTTAAAACAATAGTGATGTTTAATTTCAGTCTGTTATGCCATTTTTATTAATTTGTTAAGTAAAGGTGTGTTAACTCTAATTTAAGTATATTGGATGTTTAGTTTGCATAATTGCACTTGTTGAGTTAGACCTATGTCTCAGATTATTCTTATTAGACTAGGTTTAGTCCTGGAAGCTCCCAAGGCCCGCTATTGAGCGTGTGCAGGGGCCAGCCAGATGGAGGCACTGCCAATTTTAAAATCCTTTAGAAGTAAAGGGACTGCAGCAGAGGGGTGGATAGAGGATTCCCACCTACCCTACCTCATCACTGGGATACTCAGGATCTCCCTTGTTGTTAATAACCTTAGGCACCCTTGCATACTGGTGAGTGTTGCCTGCTCCCAAGTAACTCAGAAAAAGAAGGGGGTTACATTACTTAACATATTTTCTCACCTATCCCTATAGATAAGGAGCTGAGGCAGAGAGAAATTAAATAATTTGCCTGAGGTTACACAAAAAGTCGGTGTCAGAGCTGGGAATTCAGCCCAGGTTTCATGTGACACACTTGCTCTCCTTCCTTCCTGCCAGCATGGGCTGCACCATAGATTCCAGAAATCCTTGTGTGGTTCTGACCTAATTTTACAGCTCTCCCACCTGCTTTGGTGGGAGGTAGAGGGGAAGGAACTAGCCAGTGCTCCTGAAATCTCAGAGAATAGTTGGAGGCCTGAGGGTCCCCCAACCTCCAAGATTTTATAGATTCATAGATTCCAAGGCCAGAAGGGACCATTGTGATCATCTAGTCTGACCTCATATGCAACAGAGGCCATACAACTTCCCTAAAATCATTCCTAGAGCTGATCTTTTAGAGAAGCATCCAAGCTTGATTTAAAAATTGTCAATGATGGAGAATCCACCACGACCCTTGGTAAATTGTTCCAATGGATAAATTATTCACACCATTAAAAATTTACACCTTATTTCCAGTCTGAATTTGTCCAACTTTCTAATTGTGGATGCCTGGGTGAAGAGAAGTGAGAAGTGCTTTTTGGAGCTGTGGCAGGGTCAGTGAGGGGCCGGGGAGGAGAGTAGGAAATTTTGCATGAAGATCTGTTCTGCTGTTTCAGCCATCTTGATGGCTTGGGCTTTGGCTAACATGCCAAAACCTCATTTTCATACTGGCACTTTCCAGATACCAATGTAAACACCACCTTTCTAGGCAGAATATGGCTCCAGGGGGACTAAAGTAAGCTATGCAACAGCAGGCTGTTCCCTCAGAAACAACTGCATTGCTCTGTATTCTCTACTTGCTAAGGAGCAATTTAGCTACCAACTTTCAGTTAACGTAAATGGGGGTTTCAGAACTAAATCTGCGTGTGAAGAGTTGTAACTTTGGTCTCAGTGAAATTATCAATAGGCGATTGATCACATGGATGATTTGGATGGGACCACCAGTGAAGATGCTGATTGAAAGCTTGATTATATAGTTTATAAGGAAACATAAATCCCATGGAAAATCCCTTCCATTGCACACCTCCAGCTTAATCTGGTATATTTCTCTTTTCTACCATGCAAAAAATTGATCATTTCATAAAAATAGATAATTTCTGGAGCTGTGATGTCTTAACTCCATTTTCAAAACTTTTTTTTCCCTCTCCTGTCAAAATATATTTAAACAACAACCTTGAAAAGCTAATTGGAAATGAAAGTTGCCAGCAAAAGTCATGCTCATTAGTATTCAAGTTTGTCAGTGAAAACCAATGTTACAGTTTTGTTGTAATCTATTTGAAGAAATGATAAGATCTGGCATGATTGTGTCAAATGCATAAAGAACACCACCACCAGCAGAATGTATTAATAGAAACCATCTGAACATCAAAAGTCGGATTATTTTGTATATTCGAAAGAAAAGATCCATAAGAGAAGTACTCATTAAATAATGCATACGCAATCAGCAATAGGCTTTAGAACTGATTGTTAGTTGATCATATAGGTTTATACTGCTATCTTTGATGGAAGACTAGTTAAAGGCAAAGTAATGACATTTTCTGTACAATGTTTGTTAGGTTTCTTTTGTACCTCAAAGCAAAAGCATTCATGATTCTCTGATGTACCTCTAAGTGCCTCATGGGCAATGATGGGCAAGGTAGTTCCAGTCAACAGCAGCTCTAAATCTGTCACCGAAACAGAACAGCAAGGAACTTTTTCTCTTCATTTTTTTAAATTTTCATGGGCCTCTGTGGGTATGTCTACACTGCATTTAGACACCTGCAGGCTGGCCTGTGCAGCTGACTCGGGCTTGTGGGGCTTGGGCTAAGAGAGGCTGTTTAATTGTGGCATAGATGTTCAGGCTCAAGCTGTAGCCAAAGTCTAGGACCCTCCTGCCTCGCAGCATCCTAGAGCCCGGGCTTCAGCTCAAGCCCGAACATCTACACTACAATTAAACTGTCTATTAGCCCACGCCCAGATCAGCTGGCACCAGCCAGCCACGGGTCTTTAAGTGCTATGTAGATGCACCCTTTGTTGACAGGTTTCATTCAGGAGTGGAAGAGCCAAAGTACACAAGAGAGACTATCATCAAAGTGTTTGACTGGAAGTGGGAAGTACTAGAAATCTCGAGACAGCTTGTTCTTCGTTTGAGATTTGCGGCCATGGGATCCAACCTTGCTTCAGCTGAACTCAGTGGCAAAACATCCATGGAGTTAAGTGCAAGCAGGTTCAGGCCCCAGCTTTGCACAAAGAAGAAGTCAGATTAAGTGTCTATGGGGATAAGGACCTGGCCCAAGACTTGCAACATCTGTTTAATTCTTGACTCTGCCATAGATTTCCTGAGTCACCTCAGGCAAGTCACTTAGTGTATGTAAAGGAGATCTCCCTCCAGGAGAGGGATATGTGAGGATATATCTGTTAATACTTGAGTGGCTTTCAGATGCTACAGTGAGAGAGACCAAGAAAATAAGTACATAATGGTTACACGATTCAACTAAAAAACCTTAGAAGCCCTAACATTTTTGCTAACATATCTCTTAAAATATGTTCACAGAAGATGCAGAAGTGTTTCCTACATTAGGTAAGGTATTTCCAGTAGAGATAGGGAAGTATTAATACAGTTGTACAAGGCACTGGTAAGACGTCATCTGGAATACTGTGTATAGTTCTGGTCACCCATGTTTAAGAAAGATGAATTCAAACTAAAACAGGTGCAAGAAGGGCTACGATGATGATCAGGGGAATGGAGAGCCTATTTTATGAAAGGTGATTAAAAGAGCTTGGCTTATTCAGTCTGGCAAAATGAAGGCTGAAAGGAGATCTGATTGCTCCCTATAAGTACATCGGGGGACGGGGGGAGTAAACACAAGGGAGTGAGAAGAGCTATTTAAGATAATGGACAACGTTGGCATAAAAACAGATGGGCCCTGAATGAATTTAGGCTGGACATTGTAAGACTATTTCCATCAGAGGAATGAGGTTCTTGAACAGAAGTAGTGGGGGCAAACAACTAGTTTTTGTATGACAGGGTTGCCTGCGATAACTGGTACTGGACTTGATAACCCAGGAGGTCCCTTCCAATACTGTGTTCCTGTGATTTTTTTTGATGAAACCATGTTAAATATCACTGATCTCATTGTGGGATTGCTCATGTGTGTAACTGACAAAACAAACAGTGAAAGTAAAATGCCGTCAAATGTGTGGAACAAAGAAACTTTAAAAAATATTTTTCTCTAATTTTTTAGCTACAATGATTTTATGGAAGCTGGTGTTTGTGACAGTAGTAGGTAAAATATTTTCAGGCAGAAGTGTAATTTAGAAGTTGACTGTGGCCCTTTAAGGCATTTGCCCAAGGTCATACTGGTAGCTCATGGCAGAGTAGGGTTTTAGCATTTGGATCTCCTGACTTCCAATCTTCTGCGATAGCCAGAGGACCAGTAGTTGTTTCATCATTGTGAAATAATAACTAGAGGGAGACTGGTCTTGTGATTAAGGCATTGGACTGGGACTCCGGAGATGCAGGTGTAATTACTACCTCTGCCAAGAATTCCTGTGTGACCTTGGGCAAATTGCTTAAACTCTCTGTGCCTGAATTCCTCTTTGGTAAAATGAGGATAATAGTACTTCCTTCCCTCTCCCTTTTGTCTGTCTGTTTAGAGCGTAAGCTCTTTGAGGCAGGGGCTGTCTCTTTCTCTGTGTTTGTACAGCAATGAGCACTGGGGAGCCCCGATCTTGGCTGGGGTCTCGAGGTGCTACTATAATGCAAGTAATTAATGATAATGATAACACAGACTGTATGTGTGAAGCTTTCACTGTGTCTGTGGAATTTGTGTGAGCCTTTTCCTGGGAACTATAGAGTCCTCAGAACAATCTGCTGTTTATTCTGCCAGAAGACTCCCTCATGCAAACTAGTTTGCCAGTTTAAAAAAAAAGAGTTCTTTAGGGGGAAAAGTGAGTCATTAGATCTAAAAACAAGAGAGAGTGCAATGGAGCTAATTGTAGGGCAGAATGCTGACTTACTTGTACATTTTCTCTGACTACCACTGGGACCTTTTAATTCAATGTCTTTTCAGTTTATTGGAAGTGTGGGGCTGAATTGAGATGGTTTTCAATTTTAAAATATCAGCAACACCAAGAAGTTAGGTCTATATGGTGCTACCGAGTTCATGTAAACAGCTCTCAATAATGCCAAAGCCCAAACATGAGATCAGGACCATGATCCTGAGCCTTCAATTAGATCTGTGTGGGCAGGTGCTTAAACTAGACAGAAACTTATTGAAGTTAGTGGGCCCCTGTGTGGGTGTGAAGATTCTCCTCCAAATGCAGGATCAGAGCACAAATATGAGGCACATGTAGGGAAATAAAAATAAAAAAGAACAAGAAGCTTAAAATTCCATAGGGCAGTGTTTCTCAATTAGATTTCGCTGCGGAACCCTTGCGTGGCCATGCCATACCCTCCGCTGAAAAGTCCAGGAAATCTTCCCCTTTTTGGCGGCGCGGTGTAGGATGGTTTCGGCGGCGCGCTAACAGCTGTTCGGCGGCGCGCTAACAGCTGTTCGGCGACGCAATATTTCTTTTAATTTCGGCGGCGCGGTTCTACTTTTTCGTGGAACCCTTCAACACTGGGGTTCCGCGGAACACTATTTGAGAAACACTGCCATAGGGGGTACCCTCTAACTTGTATGAAAAGGTCCTGGTAACAATGTCAATAATGTAATGCAATAAACAGCTCAAACACCAGGCTTGTGCTTGGTGGCAATAAATTTGGGTGATGTTGCTCATTCAGTTGACAGGTATACATGTTGGAAATTATAGTGGAAACAGAACATCAACTTAGAATCCTGCCCTCAAATTGGAAAATAAATAGAAGCAGTAAAAAATACATAGGAGTAAATCGATTTTTCTGTCGTCCAGTGAGGAAATTGGAAATGCACTCACCTGTGTTGGGGTTTTGACAAGGACTAGGGATTGTAGTGCTATAGAAAGAGGCAGGATATGAAACTGCACTGCTTAGCACCGGCTGGTAGTTGATATTAGTCTTAAAGAGATTTGTAACAATAGATTCATAGAATGTCAAATACTCAAAAAGTTCTAATTATTCCACTATTTTCATTACTGAACCTTTATATTTTTAATACCATGCTAAGTCCAATTCAGCAAGAAAAAGTGCACTCAGAAGCCTGAGAACAACTGCAGAAATATTACAAAACCTGCATTTTCCATAGCCATGTTCACGAAGAAGCCCTTACTTATTTTAAATGAATCAGGCTATTTTGTTGCATTTGATTTAAACAGTAATACTTTTTAAAAGGGTAACATCTGAGAGTCTAGAGTCCTCATAGCATTTTCCCTCATGTGGACTTCTGCTATTTTTTGGCATCCTTCTTCCTGAGGTGAGGAGGAAAAGATGGCCTAATTTTATCTCATTAGAAAACTACCAGAAGTTTCATACTGGATCAGATTGGTCATCCATCTAGCCCATTGGTTTTCAACCTTTTTTCATTTGTGGACCCCTAAAAAATTTCGAATGGACCACTTTGGAAATCTTAGACATAGTCTGCAGATCCCTAGGGGTCCGCGGAACACAAGTTGAAAACCACTGTTCTAGCCCAATGTTTTGTTTCCAACAGATGCCTCAGAGGAAAGTGCAAGAAATCCTGCAACAGGCAGTTCTGGAAAAAATTGCCCATAGGGAAAGTTTCTCTCAATCCGTATCAGTTAGTGGTTTGCTGATGCCTAGAGGCATGAAGGGTTATATTCTTTCCAAAACCCTTGGGGGTAAATCCTGTTCCCATTGAACGCAGTGGCAAAAATTCCATTGACTGCAGTGGAGCCAGGATTCCACCCTTGGTATTTAAAAAAAAAAAATCCTTACTATAGTATCTGTGAATGTTTTTGTTATCGATATAAATAGATGCTCAATCCTTTGAACCCTGGCATAAGAGAGGGGTTTCATATCCTTGATGCTACCCTGTGCCAGTGAGTTCCACAAGTTAATGATACATTCTGGGATTCGTGGGGGAGGGGGGACGACGACTCATTTTATCCATTTTAAATGTTCTGACTTTCAGTTTCATTCAATGTCCCCTTGTTCTTGAAAAGGGGTGACTAGCAGTGCCCTGTCTACCAACTCTGCACCATTTGTTAGTTTGTGGATCTTTATTATGTCCCATCCCCTTGTTCTTCTCCACGCTACAGTAGACAGTCCCAGTCTTTACAGTCTGTCATTGTATGGAAGTTTTTAATTGCCTCTATTCATGCTACCTGTCTCTAAACCCCCTCCATTTCTGCTATTTTGGGGGGGATAAATTGACCAGAGTGGAACGCAGTATTCCACGTGCAAGCAGCATTGGCCATGCTAATATAATATTTTCTGCTTTTTTTCCCCTTCCATTAATTATGCATCTTAACATTTTCCCTGATTTTTTTTGACCACTGAAGCTGTTTACACAGAAAAAGAAAAGGGCACTAGTAAATTTCGTGCCTGATTCTTTTTCCATTGAACTCAGTAGGAGCAAGATCAAACCATCTAATTGCCATGCCATGTGTTAGAGTTGAAATGTACTACTTTATAAAGTAAGCATAAAATAGTGTAGAATTGATGTCCATAACATGGTTTTATAAATAATTCTTATCATGTACTGATGAATTCAAAGGAATTTCATTATTTTAGACCTATTTTTCTTCTAATGTAAAAAAAATTGAAAAAATAGTAGTAGTATTTCATAAAATCATCCAATATATCTGTAACCTGGGATATGGAGTAAGGTAAAGACATTTCTTTTTGATGGATAACAAAAGTTCAAAAGCTTTTTCTTAATTTAGAAGTTACAGTATACTGAAGTCTTCCATGTGCTGTTTCAGTTTTGTTTTATCTTGATTATGGTTGACATTTTCAGGGTACAAGGCACTGTAGTTAAGAGAATAATTTTAAATTCTCTATGAGGTACTGCAGTTTGGCTCTGAATTATATGGAAGTTACTTTAAAGTCAAAATACTGCATTAATTTTCCATTGCAGCTATCTGATGTAATGTGCACACCGATAAGTGCAGCATTGCTCTGAAAGTTGCAAAAAGTGAAGAAATATAAGCATCACTGTACAAAAGTGCAAAAAGATTGTTACTCAGCTTTGTTTACTTTTCCTTAGATTTGTTTAAAAGTAAATAACATACAAAGAATGGCAAGCCTTTTGTTTCAATTACTGTGAAATTCTGAACATGGAACATATTTCATCACTTCAATAATTCCTTTTGATCTGGATGCTTGATTGGGTGAGCTTTGCAGAAAAGAGGAATAAATCTCAGATACAGAGGACTAAAATGGAGTCCTCTTTTACAATGACCGAGCCCCTCAGAATATACTGTGTTCATTACTATTCTTCATACCTTAGATATTGCCTGGGAAAGGAGCATTGTAAATCTGCAAGTGCCTGGTCCATCTCCCTTTGATGTGACTGGAAAAACTCCCATTAACTTCAGTGAGAATTCGGGTGGACCTAATGGTCAAGATAAAAGGCCAACATTTTCAAATGTGGGTGTCTAACGTTAAACCAATAGCTCCACCTGAATGTATAAGAGCAGTGAGTCTGAGGACCTCATCCTCTCCTGTCACTAGGAGAGAAGGTGTTGGCAAAATGTCCAGAGGCCAACTGTAATATGTCCTTTTCCCTTTTGGGGGACTCTTCTGTTCAGAAGATGTCTTCATCTGGATTTGGAAATAACCTAGTGCAATGTGCGTATCCACAATCTAATAAATAGCAATAAGTACTAACTAATAATGGTGCACAGCTTTAGTTAGGTCGTTGGTACTTACAACATCACCGAAATCCTAGACAGCTATAAACGTGGCTGTCTATCTTAGGTAGTTATGTGAACCCTATTACCTTAGTATCTGAGCACCTCACAGTCTTTAATGCATTTATCTTCACAACACTCCTGTGAGATGGGAAAGTGCTGTCATCCCCATGTTATAAACAGGGAACAGAGGCACAAAATGAGAGACTTCCCTGAGTTCACGCAGGAAGTCTGTGGTGGAGCAGGGAACTGAATCCATGTGCCTCAAGTCCTAGATTAGAAGCATAACTCTTGGACTATCCTGCCTCTATCACCAAAGAGATGGGGAGTTGCTAGAGGCTGACCTATCCTGGAGAGAGCTAGGCCTGCTGTGGAGAACAAAATAATTTTTTAAAGAACCACTCCTACACAGAAGGGAATTGTAGAGCAGATTGAGAAGGAAAGGAATTTGTATAGTACCCACAATGTACCCTGCCCTGGACCTGCTACCTCTGCCATTGGACTGCAGAATCCAAAGAGTTCCTGCAGCCCTAAGGCTGATATAAATGCTGTGTAGCAGTGTTTTTCATTATTAATATCCCATAGATTTCACTAGTACCCATGATATCTTAGTTATTTGCCAGACAGATGAAGACACAGTCCTCCAAATTGTCCTTTGTGCTCCTTGCTAGTTTACAATGTGTCTAAGCAAAGTTTGGACACATCTGGGCCTGATTCTGAAAGTCAAGAGTAGCTCCACTGAAGTCAGTAAGTGGATTTATACCAATGGCAGTGTGATCATAATCAGGTACCCTGGTTCTATGTGGCGTAGTTCGATTTGTTTTCATGGCTAAAGAATGGCTTTGATTTTTTTTCCATCGGAGAGGGAGAGTGCTGATTTTAGAAGTGTAAAAGAAAAATCCAGCATTCTTCTGACAGTATGTTTTTCTGCTTAGTCCTGACTTTTTATGTGCATCTAAACTTCAGCGGGATGCAAAATTGTTAGTTAGTATAACAGTCTATGCTCAGCACCTCTCATTTGGTTTATCTGCATGCTAAAAATAAAGGCAGGAGAGAGAGAAGAATTTAGTATTTGTCACAGCATATTTTTACTTTCAGAATATATTAATTGGATGCAGGCAGCTCTTTGTAGCTCAAAAACTCATGTAGGCTGGAAAAGAATAAAACAAGTTACAGTTTTAATTCTACTTTTTACCCCAGGCAAACTCACCATAACAGCTGCTGAAATTAAACTAGGATCTATACTTGCTTCTGGCAGCTTTCCAACTCATCTCTGGTTGAAACATATACTGTAATAGGATGTGAAACATGAACTGAAAGCAAATTTTTTTTCCAGTTCTACCTTTTCATAAGCACAATGTAGGAAATTGCATTCTAGTATCATTGGAAAGATATTTAACATTTGTTCCAATATCATTAAATGTATAAAAATCCCACCCTTAAATGTCTATTAAATGTCATTAACAATTTGTCTTTCCTACTAAATGGCTTTCTGCTACTTTTATTCCTTACATCTCTGTAGCCTGATGGAATTAAGTTTAAAAATATTTTCCAAAGCAGGAGTGTTATTTTGCTACAGAGAAAACAAAAAGCATCTCTTCATTGCACATGACAGTAATACAGGAAACAGAGCATTTAGCCAGAGGTAAGGATAAAGATTGAGGCCAAGGACCAAGATTTTAAAAATTGGTGCCTACAGTTTTGCTCTTAACTTCATATTTAAACACCTAAATAAATGGCCTGGTTTTCAGAAGGGCCCAGCATCCACCAGGTCCTGTTGACTTAAGTAGAAGCTGCGGGTGCTTGGCACTTTGAAAACCAGGACACTTAGGGCTTGTCTACACTTAGAATTTACAGCGGCACAGCTGTACCGATACAGCTGTGCCACTGTAAAAACACTTGTGTAGCAGCATTATGCCAACAGGAGAGAGCTCTCCCATCAACATAATAAAACCACCTAAACGAGCTGTGGTAGCTATGTCGGTGGGAGAACGTGCGCGTATGCTGGCAAAACTTACGTTGCTTGGGAGAGTGGTTTTTTCACGCTCCTGAGCAACAAAATTTTGCTGGCATAAGTGCTAGTGTAGGCAAGACAGCCTAATTGCAGGCACCATTTTTGACAATTCTGGCCTGAATTCTTGACTGTTCATAAACCCTAGCGGGTTGACGCTGCAAACCTTAACTCATCCCAGGAGTGTCTATGCTAGTAGTACTCATGCAGATAGTCCCACTGGCCGAGTAGAGCTAATTGTGTGAGTAAAGGTTTCCAGAGCAGGCCCCTTGGTCCTGACCAGTCATTGTCATTGCAGGAGGACAGACTAGATGATCACAGTGGTTCCGTCTGGCCTTGGAATCTATGAATTAAGGATCCCCTGGCACTTTTCTCAAGAGTATGTGTATTGATGTTTGTGTTTGGCCAAATTTCAGTCTGGGTAATTACCTTCCAGCAACTAAAATTACCCTGTCATTTCAATAGGATGTGGCAGGAGATTTCACAGCTCTTTCAATGTGGACCACATGTTAATAGAGAATTTTTCTTGTGGCCCATCTTCCAAGCCATTGGTAATCACACAGCCCACTTCCCTTTCTATGCATGAGCACATGTCGTTCTTGTAGCATCTACAGCCAGTGCTTGCATTGAAATCACAATTTAAAAAGGTATTTAATACGTTGTCAGCTATCTTTTAAGGAAACACTATCATCTGGAAACAAGGAGAACCAGCCTTCTGTGACCAGCCAGGTCTCCACACAGTACTAGCAAGTGTCCGGCAGACCACCAATGGTCTGTGCACCAGGGTTTGGGAACTACTGGGCGGATATGGTATTCTTCACTTCTTGCCCTTAAGCTGCAGATCATTGCTGTTTAACTGCTATATTTCAATACCTGAAGTGATGGCGATAATTTAGTAGTCAGTGAAGTAATACTTGCTTGTTAGGCCAGATCTTCAGCAGATTCTGTTAAAGTCAATGGAACTGTGCCAACTTACATCAGCTGAGGAGCTAGCCACATAGCTGAAAAGGCTTTGAGATCCTTTTAGTTAAAAGTTGCTGTAGAAATGTGATCTATCACCACAGACTACTGATTGTTGTAAAAGTAATGCGCTATTTTATAATGGACTTAACAGTGTTCTCTTTTCTTTTTCCCTTCAAATTAGATATTTATCTTTGAGAATAACATCTATTACTGTGCGCATGTGGGGAAACAAGCCATCCGAGTGGTCTCCACTGGAAAGGAAGGTGTTATTTTCAATGGCCTCAGTGACTGGTTGTATGAAGGTAGGAAACAATATTTAAGGCTGCAATTAGTTATGAGTTTAAGCTTTAGATTTGCAGATCTGGGTAAAATTAGAAGTGAAGCATTTGACCTTTCAGAACTATGGCCCATTAGTTGGAAATTCACTTATCTGAAGTGCTGAACTGGGAATAATGTGAAAGAATGTAAGAACTGTATTTTCCAGGGCTTTTCCCCCTTCTCTTTCAAAGGAGATGAATCACAGAGTATTAATGAACAGAACTGTTTCATTATGTAACGGCACCTGCAGTCACTCAAGGTTTCCATCAGACGTGCTTATTTTCTAATCACAGTAAGTGGCGAAGGTGTGTGGGGTCGGGCTTAAGGGTGAGAAACTAAGGAAAAAAACTCCTCTGATTTAGACTTCTACAACCAGGTGCTCTGTCCCTTTTGCACCAGACCAGGAAGCACAAAGAAGTTGGGAGCTGTGCAGAGCTGGCTAGCTGAGAATTTCCCTGCCGTGGGCAAGTCCTCAGCTGGCACAAAGCCAATGCAGTTGGCTCCTACTCAGAGTGGTCCTGTAAGGTCAGGAGGGTCATAGCTAATACACTGTTGCAATTCTGCTGTTCTCAGTTGGCAGATGATGTCCCCTTGTATGCCACTACTAGCTGGCATAGTGTAGAACAGCCCCTAGACTAAGCTAAGGCTGTTGCAGAACTGGTATCAAGAATCAGAAAACCAAAATCAGACCTATTGCACTAATCCCTCCCAAAGAATCAGGGTCCTAACGTATACGCACACACCAGTGGAGATGTTTGCTCCCAGTCTGTAATTGTTTATGTTATACACTGAAGCTGAAATACTTACGCATCACTTAATAGTTAACATTTTCCCTGTAATGAGACAAGGTGGGTGACATAATATCTTTTGTTGGCCCAAATTCTGTTGATGAGAGAGACAAGCTTTCGAGCTTACACAGAGCTCTGTGTCTCCTTAATATCCGGGGACAAACATGGCTACAACAATACTGCATACAACATTTTCCCTGTGAAGGATTTTGCAGTTAGTCAGAGTGGCTGAGGGGATGTTGCAAAATACTAATTTAATCTAATTTTTGCTAAAGAGATGAGGTTTCCTTTTTTCAACTCTGTGGGTCAAGTGTACATATCACTGTTTTGTTGATAAACAGCATCTAGTACATAAGGTCTTCTCAGAATGCACTGTGTACAACGCATAATGCTGACAGAAGGAGTTTATCATGTCGTTGAACTCCAAGTGAGCAAGCTAGTACACAGTGATGCTGAAGTTATGCTGACACACATTTTTATTCAATTACTGGATTGCTCAGGTTATTTCTTGGATGACATTGACTTTCAGTTTTATCCTTTATAATAAATGATCTTTTTTAAAGCTATGTTAATTTACCGAGATAAGAAGTGATTCTGTGATCAAATACAGTATAAATATACAGGACCTGGTTCTGCAACCTTGATACTGAATAGCACTTCCAAAATAACCCCATTGAAAGTACTAGTCAGTGTGAGTAAGGGTTGAAGAATCAGGTCCACAGTATCCGTTTATTTCTTGGTAATTTCACTGTTATACGAAGATCAGACTTAAGCCTTTTGTCTGTGATGCTATCAGTCTCACACACTGTGTGGTTGAAAACAATTTACATTTGAATAGTAGAGTGACGAGTCCCCACGAGAAGGGTAGAGAAGGGTCCAAAGCAAAATCCCAAATGAAAACACCTCCGGAATTCAGAATCTGAATTTTGAAGACTGGACCTGTCTTTCTTGCCTTTCCCATAGGCCCCACACTCCTCAGGGAATTGTGAGCAGGAGAACTAGGGAGCAGAGAACTCTGTGGATCTTAGGAGCTCTGTTTGGTTTCTGGTTCCCAGTTAGTCTCCATAAGTCAGCTCTCTTCCACATCCCAGCATCCCCCAGACTTCCAAACTTAATACCAGTCTCCCATCCTAGCTTTGCCTCCCTGCAGTCTTTAAGGGACCTGCTGCAGTCCTTCATAGGTCAACAGCAGCCACGAGCCTGATGTGGTCTCCACTGGGTTGTACAGATTTAAAAAGCCTGTAGGAGACAATGCTGGGACTGGCAGTAGGAATCAAGATATTGATTTCTGGGGAGCAGAGAACTGATGACTGGGTGATACCAAATAGACAGTGAGCGAGCAGGATCTGCTAGGGCCAGGGCAAACCTGTGGAGTTCAGGAATCCTGTAGGCACTCTGAATTTTTGGGGATTGGGAAGTCCAGAGGAACTTAGGAGCTCAGCAGTGCTAAAGGAATCACAGGACCAGTGGAAGTTGGAGACCAGGCATGAAATCCTGGCCCTGTTGAACTCTATGGGAGTTTTGACATCAGTTTCAGTGGAGCCAGGATTTACCTTCGCTCCCTACGTTGTGCTGTGCTGGCATATCCCTGCCGATTGGAGCCACCTTCCCACCACTAATCTGTGCTCTGTGCTACTGACTCACATAATGAGCCAAACAAAACCTTGAATCCAAACATGCCTGAATGGAAAACTAATTAAAATCTGGACAAAGAACTAAATTTTGCATCTCAGGATCATTTCTTAATGCTCTGCCTTTTTCACAGGTTCCTATAGAAATGTCTCCTCCCCCTCACCTGTGTAAACAGGGCAGATATTCAGTACCATATTTGTAACTGTTTGTGCTGCTAACATCTCAGCAAGTTTTGGGGTGGATTCTGAACATATACAAAGATCTCGCTCCATCTATGCATTTAGTCAGAGAATGAGCTATGATGAAGGCTGCAGCATTGACATAAAGAATCAGTGTTCTCTTTTTCTCTTTTGTGTCAGGATATTGAGAGTCCTTTCAACCTCAGAATACTTCAATTCGTAGTGAACCAAAGTAGTTCTAAGTGTCCTAAGTGAAATGTGTCTTATTCCAGTTCCCAGTTGATGAATTTCAGCAGCACAAACAACCTCACAAATTGCCATTAGCTGGCACTTTTGTTGGAAGACTCAGTGGAGAGACAAAGCATTAAATGACCAAGGAGAGAGAATTAATGGTTGAAAATTAATTTATTGTTTCTGAATTGCTGAGATACTATGGTGCTAGGTACCATAGAAAGGCATATGAATAAATATATGCCTACACACACACTACAGCAGTACCTATAATGACCAGTTTGTGGGTGTGTAAGTACTGTAGTTCAGGCCCAATTTACACAGCACCAGAGAAGTTACACTGCACAAAAAGGAGCTTTCCTGTGGTGCTACATTATGATAAAATCACTACCTGACCTTCTTTAGTCACTCTATAACCACAGTGTTCTCTAGAAGTTGGAGTCACTTTATGCTGCTACATGTGTTGCCTCCTACTGCTTGGAGAATGTGAGGAGATTTAAAAGAGACAAAGTAGTATACTTCCATTGGTTGTTGTCACTGATGTTCATGACCTCTTATAATGTTAGCAGCTGAGGTTCCTTTAAGCAGTCATTTGGGTTACTGTTACAATTTATGACCTACTTAGTACCTTCTCCAAATGCAATACAAAAAACTACCCAAATTTCCGATTTAAAGAATAGTATTATAAACCCTTTTACAGGTAGTCAGTAACTATGTCAAGCAAAATTCCTACTGCCCTTTCTCAGAGCTGTTTTGCATGTTAGGCTATGCAAATTGCAGCCCCAGCAATGCCATCTATTGGTGTGACACAGTTACTGGTTAATACAAATGACAGGCCCCAGAGGGACCATTTTTCTTCATAACATGATTGCTTTTGTCACGATAAAGTAGGTACCCTCTAGTATTAATCAGTTGGTTTTGGTAAATCTGGAAGCAGAAGCAGCTTTAGAGTGGATTTGAAGGGGGTTTTTTCCTTGTAAAAAATGCAGAAATTCATTGTGATTCACGTTAAGCATTTGCTTTTGTAAATCTGCCAAAGGGGAAAAACTTTTTTCAAGGTTCTTATGCTGAATTGTTGACTCCTGATAATATAGTGCAAAACACTCCAAATCAATCAGAGTTGATGTAGCAGCTTAATCTATTTAGTGCATTTAGCTGGAAGGTTGTAGGCTGATACTTAGATTACTATAACATGAAAGGCTAGATTCAGCATGGTTTTTATGAAGCTAACATAAACATTTCCAGTGCTTTCGTATAGTCTGATGTAACTTTTTTGCAGCCATGCTGCTTACATGTCTAATGTAAAAATGATGTGATAACACATAAGAAAGACAGATCCACAGAGTCATTCCAGATATCTTTGTTGGATGCCTATTTAAAGTCCGGAGGCAGTAAACAAGCTGTGTATATGAATGAGTAACCACTATAGAACAGTGTAATCTGTTCTTCATGACCACTGTCAATTTGTGTGTGTGTGTGTGTGTTGGTGTGTGTGTGTGTTAGAAACAATGGAATTTAAAGAATAACTTTTATAATAAATGGAGGCATGATTGAAAGTATTTTCTGTGACATGGAATGCTATTTTGACAAAAGTATTGTACACTTCCATAAAAAATGCAGTGAATTTTAGAATGCATTGCACTCTCACACACTTTGTTATAACACACTCTGACTGCATGTTAACTACAGAGTACCTAATAATGTCATCCACATTGCTATTAATGTTTCTTCAGAACTGTCAACATTCTTAACACCTGAAGATATTGTCCAGGGGCCTTGTTAAGTCAGAGGATGGGGGTTCATGGGATTTAGATGCTTTTCTTGGCTCAGACTACCTGTGTGACCTTGGAAAAGTTGCAACCTCCTTGAACCCTGTTTCCTCACTTGAAAACAAAGTGGTAACAATATTTCCCAACCTCACATTTTGTGAGGCTAAAAAAACGCTTTATTGTTTCTGAAGTGCTGAGATGCTATGGGGCTAGATACCATAGAAAGGCATACATGCCTACACACTGCTGCAGTACTTATAATGACCAGTTTGTGGTGTGTAAGTACTGTAGTTCAGGCCCATTTTATAAAGCACGAGAGAAGTCACACTGCACAAAAAAGGAGCTTTCCCATGGTGCTTCATTATGATAAAATCTCTACCTGACCTTCTGTAGCCACTCTATAACCACAGTGTTCTCTAAACGTCGTCGGAGTCATTGTATGCTGCTAGATGTGTTGCCTCCTATTGCTTGGAGAATGTGAGGAGATTTAAAAGAGACAAGGTAGTGTACTTCTGTTGGTGGAAGGGACGAGATTTCAAGCTTCACAGAGCTCTTCCTGAGGCCACTTTACAACATGAGCTTCATTCATTTGTTGGGCTTGCTCTGCAAGAGTGGAGGCAGAGACTTTATTTAGGCTCTTATCTAGGTCCACCTTCTTTAATATATGCCATCAAACGGAACCCTTCCTGTGTGTTGTATGTATACATTTCCTTGGCTATAAAAAGTAGCCTCTCACAAAGTGACAGAAGCTGCTTTGTGAGTTGCTATATAGGGCAGTGTGACAGGATGTACCTGGCCAACAGATCTCGAGGGGCAACCAGAATGATTCTGACTGCATTTCCTTAAGCTGGGTTTGCGGGGAGAGAGGACCGAAGAACCTTAACCAGGAGATCAGGGTAAAGATAAATGGGGCCAAGTAGAAGGAGGCCCATGGAAGAAGCAGCAGCGAACTGAAATCAAGCAGTGCATAGCTGCTACTTATATGGTACCTGGGTTGGAAACCAGAATCGTGGGCAGGCCAGGCACAGGTAAAGTGGCATACACCCCAAGTAGGAGACAGGCCTTAGTTTGGAGCCTGAACAAAGGGCCTAATTTAAAGGGCCTAGCGGCAGGGCACAAGACCCTGGTGAGGGCAAATAGCCTGTTATTTATTGGCCTCTTTAATATCCTAAAAGGGGTTCATTCGGACTTCGTGACTCAGCCAGTGGCACAAGCCCTGGAAGACCCACTCAGGTCAGCTGGCAGCCTGCAGGGGGCACCAGGGTGGAGAAGAGGACTGCAGTACCAGATGCAGCCACTGGGAAGTGCTTCGGAGATGAGTGCTGCCTTTTACAGGCAGACTTTGTGATTTTTAGGGACCTTGTTTTCCAGATGGAAAAATCAGATGTTGAGTTTCTTCCCACCTGGTGTTGCTGCCAAAGAGGATTATCAAGCAGCAAGTTGACCTGTGAGTCTGTCATCCAGAAATTGACATCCTCAAATAGACAGATTTGTGTTAGCTCAACTTTGAAGCTAGCCCTGATTCTCTGGTTACAACACCATGATATTGCTGTTTGTCCTAATTGTGAGAAAGGAGCCCCATATCTGTGTCACTGGGCAGCAACAGCATCTTAAATGTCAATGTCTTACAGACTTTTCTGCAATAAAAGGTATTTGTACCCACAGTTTACAACTGAGCCTCTGTTCTTTTGTTGAGCTTCACACAAAGCAAGTGTTGTTATATTTTATTTTTGGCTAGCAGGATAGAGAGCAAAAAGAAAAAAAAAAAGAAAAAAAAAGAGATTATTTTACTCAGCAGTGACCTTTATATAGCCTCATAATCCTCAGTTTGTCTGCATCAAATGTTATCATTGCTAGATACTGTAATGTGACTTTGCAGTGACACCTGGTGGGAGAAGCCAGGATATCATCCTCATTAAGATTAAATCACTTATAACCATACAGAAATTTGCTGCAAAATATTGTAATATAATCCCAATTTCTGTCCTCAAATACTTCTATGCAATTCCCACTGAATTTATGGCAACTGCATATACACAGCTGCTGGCAGAATCTTGCCCATATAATTATGCACCCTTTCCTGACTTTAAAAAGAGAATGCAGGATGTAATAATGAAGTCTTCTGCCACAATTTAATCAATGTCTTGCAAAAATTAGAGAATATATTTAATCATGGATAGTTGTCTCAGAGATGCAGTGCTTCACGGTATCTGCCAAGTCAAATAGTGTTTATTTTTAGCAGCATCTTTTATGCTTTTAGTATTTTATGTACCTGAAGTAGGTATTTTTGCCATCTTCATTTAGGTTGGTGTCATATGAAGTATTAATACAGGAGTCTGGTAAGATCTTGACATTGACAGCATGATAGATACTGGGAAATTATCGAGTTTGCTGAAAATATTACCTTAATTTGTCTGTATGTATGATTTTTAACTTTATAATATTAGAACTGTGAGTCCCACTTATCTGCAACTGAGGACTTTCACAGTCCGTTTATGCATGAAGTTGAAGAAAAGCCACGCACAATGACAGCTGTAACTGAATTACTCTTAAAAAACTTGAGTTCTGTAGCACTTTAAAGACTAACAATTTTAATTTCAGTAAGCATAAGTTTTCGTGAGCCTCAGCTCACTTCCTCAGATGCAGTTGGGAGGAAGTGAGCTGAGGCTCACGAAAGCTTATGCCTACTGAAATTAAAATTCTTAGTCTTTAAAGTGTTACAGAACTCAAGTTGTTTTTGCTGTATACAGACTAACCCGGCTACCCCTCTGGAACTGAATTACTCTTAAAATTCTGCTAGGCATCACCAGAAAGAGAGAATGGACATTGTAATATTTCACACAAAAAGGTAAACCATAGCCAGTAAATAGTAACCACACAGTGTGATGGGGCAGGTGAAGGAAAAAGAATTAGCCTGAGTCATCTCTGATGAATTATTCTCCAAAGGAATGTCTGTTAAAAGTGTGAGAGCCACTATAGCCAGAGCTCCAGAGACCAGGAGAACACAGCCCCTATGATGGAGCAAGATAATCTATTCTGAGGATGCATGCTAAGAGGCATTGGTTCGACAAGGGCAATGAATGGCAAGATTTTTTAATATCTTAATTTCTTTACTCATCCAGAGCACTCTTCACCGTGGGAGACGTAAAAGTTCCACAGATCTTCCTTTAGCATAAGGAGGCAACCGTGACACTGGGCCCTTTGACTTTGTGCTTGGAGGTACCCCCAGTTATAATGCCTAGAATATGCTTCACACCTGGAAATCACCAGATTGCAAGACTTTTGATACTTAATGAACAGGGACGTTTCGTCATATTGTCTTAATGATGTCAGTTTAGTTCAAGGGGAGTTGCAAAGAATTCAGCCCATACTGTTTTATAACTGTTTATTCAGTGGCTGACTGTTGGGCCATGGCTGGGGGCCAACATTTACCATCTTTCCCCAAGGCAGCAAAAACATAGCACTGCTTGAATGATATTCTCAGAATATTTAAATGCAAAGTTTCCCCGGGTTGTATGGTGTACATTATTCAGGTATTGTCAAATACACACCCCTTATTAGGCTTATGTCACTGCAGCAGCAATTTAGCAGTTGGGGCAGATTACTCACATTTACTAGGACCTTACTCATCAGTTGCATTACTTGCAGGGTAAGGTACTAGTGGATGTGAAGACAGTTTCAGAATCTGGTCCTTGCTGTAACAACAAAGTGAGAATGGCAGATTAGCTCTTAACTCAAGCACAGGATCGAGGTGGGTTCCTGGGAAGACTGATCAGATTTGAGACAATCTTTCCGAAGCATTGTGAATAGTACTGTTACTGGAGGGAAAAGGCAACTCAGTCTTCACAAATCAAATTTCATCCAGTCGCACAATCAAAGGTTCTTGATGCATCGGAAGTTCCTTGTTCAACTTGATGCATTGGGTAAACTTCAGTTGTCAAGGAGAGTTATACATTATAGATTGCGTCAGATAGATGGATGGGCTCCTTGCCTTTCTCAGCTGGTTAAAGCCAGTGAAGTCTTTCTGGGCCATTTACCAATGCAGATTGTGAATGCCTGCCTGGAAAACGGAAAGCTCCTGAAGAATTTTAAGCATGCTATTACAAGGCCCTTCCTCAAAAATAGCACTGGGCAGCAACAGCTTTACCAATTTCAGCCCACTCTCTAACCTTCCTTTTCTGGGAAGGTCATTTGGAAAATGGTTCCTGGTCAACTCAAGCTATAACTTTCATCCTCTTGGATTCCCATCATTTGGGCTTCAAGAGTGACTTTTGGAATGAAAACAGCATTATTTGCCATTCATTCCTGGCATTAAAATAGGACGTGTCACGTCAAATACAAAAAACTGAATTCTTCCTAGTAACATCAGATTAAATCTAGAGTAACTCCATTGATTTCAGTAGATTTACTGGAGATTTACATGGTATAATTGAGCACAGAATTTAATCCCAAAACCCCGATCAAGTCTCTTCTCCTTTCCAGTAGTACTATATTGTAACTTTAGTCCAGTTAGCTCTTGATTTACTCTGGGGTGACAGGAGAATCAAACATACTGTTTGCGCAAATACATAACCCAAGTAGTTAACCATTGTGATGCTTAAGTGAATTAAAAATATTCCCCAATATATTGTATTTAGATTAATCTCTAAAGGGTGAAAAATAAACCTACAGATAGGCATTTGAAATTAGTTGACATCTCATACAGTCAAAGAACTTTTCTGAAAAATGTAATGTTTAATGTTGCACAATATGACTATTTTGGTTTCAGTGTGGTTTTAATCTCTCTGCACTGATGTCACTTCTATGATCCCCAAGTTAAATATAGTACTCAATATTTCTGATGATGCTTTTATTTTTTATTAATAAAATAATATACTAGCACACTTGAATACTGCCAGCTAGATTCTGCTGTCTGTCATACAGGTCTAAGTATAGAGTAAGTTCTCTCTTCGAGTGATTGCTCATATGCATTCCAATGTAGGTGTGTGCACGCCCAGTGCACAGATTCCCGAAACCTTTTTCCTTAGCAAGCCCCACAGGGCCAGCTCAGGCGCCCCCTGGAGTGCCGCGCTCATATCGCGGTATAAAGGGCGCTGCTGGCCCCGCGGGCCCCCAGTTCCTTCTTTCCGCCTGTGACGGTTGCTGGAACTATCGCCTCTTGCTGTGTGCAGGTAGCTCATTCCCTAGCTTTGTTACTGTTCTTTAGAGTTTTCCTGTTGTATAGTTGTTTTAGAGTATAGTTAGTAGTTAGTGATAAGTAAAACCCCGGACAGGGTTTTTTTCTTTGGAAGTCATGCCGGGCTCTTCAGGCTTTAAGAACTGTGACTTGAGCGCTAAAGCCTTCCCGGTCAGTGACCCGCATGATCGTTGTCTCCGGTGCCTGGGTGAACAGCACCGACGAGACAAGTGCCGCATCTGCAAGTCCTTTAAGCCTCGGACCCAAAAGGAATGGAGTCAAAATGGAGTCGGCGCTTCGACCAGCGTCCGAGCCTTCCTAGTCTCCGTCGGCACCGAGTGTGTCATCGGTACGGAGTGCCCCCCCACCGGCACCGTCCTCGGCACCGGGACAGGTTTCTAAGGGGCCGAAGAAGACGGCACGGCCTCTGGCCGCACCTAAAGACTCCCCCCGGCCGCCGCAGAGCGGGGGGAGTAAGGAGACACCCCAGCCACGGGCCGTGGAGACCACTCTGGCCCCGGGGTCTCTGCGCGGGTTGCCTCCCCCAACTCCTGGGGGTGGGGGAGTGCACCCGCAAGGGCCGTTGACGCCAGAGGCGTTTACCGCGGCACGAGCCCTTATGGCCATGCCTACGCCTCCGTCCCCCCCTCGGCCGAGGGACAAGGGACCTGCGTCTCGGGGCAAACCCGCGCTGGGTGGTCCCGGTGGTTGGAGACGCTTTCAATCTCGGTCTCCTTCCAGACGGTCACAGAGGGTGGAGAGCGTCGGCTCCCCTCCGAGCTCCGACTCTATGTCGTTGAGCGACTCGGCACCGTGGCACCGTGGGCGGTCCCGAGTCCATCGCCGGATTCGTCGCCGGTCCAGCTCTGACCCGGGCAGGGACTGTTTGTCGGGCTCGCGAACTCCGGTGCGGAGCCCGTCCCGGCATTGATCCAGGTCACTGTCCGTGGCCTCGAGAGACTATGGCCCACACCCAGCGGCACCGGTACCCCGGGAGCCCCCGCCGATGGGCCCCTTGCAAGCCCCTGGTTGGACCCAGGTGCCTTGGCAGTGGCCATATTGGGGACCCTGGAACGCCCCTATGCCCCAGGGTTCGATCTCAACACAATCGGTGGCGGCCCCTCCAATGCCCCCACTCCCTAAGGCTCAGGAGCGGGTTTTGGAGGAAGACTCTGACCCAGGGGAGGGACCCTCCACAGCACCATTACCCCTCTCCTCCTCCTCATCTCTGGACGAGGCAGCGGCCAGAGATCACAGGGCCCCCCTGTTTGATTTCCGTGCCCACCAGGACCTTTTGAAAAGGGCTGCTGAGAACCTGGGCATGGAGTTCAGACTCATGTCCGAGGAGGAGGACCCCCTCTTTGGGCCCTCGAGTGCTGTCGGGCCATCCCGGGCAACCCTGCCGGTTCATGACAGGGTCATGAAGATTGCCAGGAATCTCTGGCAGACCCCTTCCTCTCTACCTTCCACATCTAAGGGGGTGGAGAGGAAATACTATGTTCCTAAAGAACCCTTTGAGTTCCTGTATAACCACCCAGCGCCGTGCTCTCTAGTGGTCAATGCGGCTAATCAGAGAGACCGCCAGGGGAACCAGGGGAATACTCCTAAGGACAAGGAAGGCCGCAAGCTAGACTTGTTTGGGAGGAAGATTTACTCTACTGCAGTGCTGCAGTTTAGAGTAGCAAACCACCAGGCCCTCTTCGGCAAGTATAACAAAAATTTATGGGCCTCGATGCAGAGGTTTGCGTCCCACTTGCCTCCTGACCAAGAGGTGGATTTCGCCATGGTGCTTCAGGAGGGGGCCGCGGTGGCAACCGCTGCATTACAGTCTGCTAGCGATGCAGCAGACACGGCTAGTAGAGCAATGGCCTCGGCGGTAGTTATGCGCCGATGTTCTTGGCTGCAGGCGCCTGGCCTAACCCAGGAGTTTCAACAGGCCATACAAGACTTGCCTTTTGAAGGCTTAGGTCTTTTTTCAGAAAAGACTGACGAGAAGCTCCACGCGCTTAAGGACTCTCGGGCCACCCTGAAGTCCCTTGGGTTGTATACCCCCCAGGCCTCAAGATGGCAGTCCAGGCCACAAGTCCAAAGGCAGCCGCCGCCCCCGCCTAGGCAGGCTCCTCGACCCGCCCAGCAGAGGAGAGGTCGCGAGCGCTACCGCGGTCCTGGCAGAGGAGGCCGTCAAGGGTCCTCTGCAGGGGGCCAGCAAGGGCCGTCCAAAGGGGGTAATGGTAATAATAAACGTTTTTGACCCTGTGCAGGAGGGTAGCACTCTTCCTTCTCCCCGGGATCTAAACCGTCCATTTGCAGACAGGCTTCGCCCCTTCCTTACAGAGTGGGAAGCCATTACTACGGACCGGTGGGCCCTAGAGGTGATTGCCAAAGGGTATACCCTCCAACTCACTGCCTTCCCCCCTGACGCCCCTCCTAGGCTGTCCCCCTTTGGGGACCCTGCCCTGGTTCAACTCCTGGTACAGGAGATTGAGTCTCTCCTCACGCTGGGGGCGGTGGAGGAAGTCCCAGTGGCCGAGGAAGGTCGGGGTTTTTACTCGAGATATTTTTTAATCCCCAAGGTGAAAGGAGGCCTTAGGCCCATTCTGGACCTACGTCGTCTGAATAAGTATATCAGGCGAATTAAATTCCGTTTGGTTTCCCTCGCCACGATTATTCTGGTCCTAGACCCGGGGGATTGGTATGCTGCCCTAGATTTGAAAGACGCATACTTCCACATCTCTATATTGCCTGCCCATAGGAGGTTCTTACGGTTCATGGTAGCTGGGCGACACTACCAGTTTCGGTCCTTACCCTTTGGGCTCTCCTCGGCACCCAGAGTTTTCACTAAGTGCATGGCGGTGGTGGTGGCCCACCTGCGCCGCAGCGGGGTCCAAATCTTCCCTTATTTAGATGACTGGCTAATCAGGGGGAGGTCGAGGACTCATGTGAGAAATAGCCTTCTCCTCACCCGCGAGTTATGCACTAGACTGGGATTGCTTATTAATGAGCAAAAGTCCACACTCACTCCTGTACAATGTATAGAGTTTATTGGAGCCAGGTTGGATGCGGTACAGGCCAGAGCCTTCCTCCCTCAATCGAGGTTCGAGGCAATGACGGCTATTATATCAAATCTCCACCGGTTCCCCACGACGACAGCCAGGCATTGCCTGCAGCTGCTGGGACATATGGCAGCTTCGACATATGTAGTGAGGCTGGCACGATTGAGGCTCAGACCTCTCCAGACGTGGTTAGCTTCGGTGTATGTACCGAACAGGCATTCTCTAACTAGAGTGGTCAAGGTTCCCCCACAGGTGCTGTCATCTCTCAATTGGTGGAGGGACCCAAGGGAAGTGATGATGGGCGTTCCCTTCAGAGAGCTTATCCCATCTGTGACGATCATCACAGACGCCTCCGATATGGGATGGGGAGCCCACATCTGTCGCAACCGGGGCACCCAGGGGCTTTGGTCACCGGAGGAGAGAGCTCTGCACATCAATGTACGCGAGCTCAGAGCGGTCCGGTTGGCCTGCAAGGCCTTCCTTCATTTCCTGAAGGGCAGGGTGGTCCAAGTCCTCACGGACAATACGGCGGCCATGTTCTACGTGAACAGGCAGGGGGGGCACGTTCCTCGGCTCTTTGCCAGGAAGCTATCCGACTGTGGGATTTCGCGGTGAGGCACGAATTTCACTTATCTGCCTCTCACCTCCCGGGGGTCAGGAACAGCAAGGCGGATCGCCTCAGCAGATCATTCTCACCCCGCCACGAATGGTCCTTGCACCAGGACATAGTGGCTTTAATCTTCCAAAGGTGGGGTGTTCCCCGTCTAGACCTGTTCGCTTCAGCCGGGAACAGGAAATGCCCGAGGTTCTGTTCGCTCAGGGATCGAGAACCGGGCTCGCTGTCCGATGCCTTCTTGATAGACTGGACGGGGGATCTGATGTACGCATTCCCCCCATTCCGCTCCTGCCCCAAGTCCTTCTCAAGATCAAGAGGGACAGGGCAAACATCATACTGATCGCCCCAGCTTGGCCGAGACAGCATTGGTACAGTATGCTGCTCGACCTCTCCATCACCGAACCGATTCCGCTACCCAGACGGTGCGACCTGATCTCCCAGGACCACGGGAGATTGTTGCACCCCGACCTGGACTCCCTCCACCTCACTGCCTGGAGACATTGTGGCTGACGGAGGGAGAGAGGGCCTGTTCCTTTCAGGTTCAGCAGGTCCTTCTGGGCAGCAGGAAACCGTCCACGCAAGTAACGTATACAGCTAAGTGGCGGAGGTTCTCGGGGTGGGCTGAATCGAGAGAGTTACATCCGAGCTTCTCACCCATACAGGCTATCTTAGAGTACCTGCTGCAGCTTAAACTGCAAGGCTTGGCCCTAGCTTCCCTCAAGGTACACCTAGCAGCCATTTCAGCTTTCCACCAGTCAATGGAAGGGCAGTCCCTGTTCTCTCACCCCATGTCGGTGAGGTTCCTTATGGGGGTGGAGAGGACTTTCCCTCAGGTGCGGGACCCAGTGCCACCCTGGGACCTCAACTTGGTCCTCAATAGACTGATGGGACACCCCTTTGAGCCCATGGCCACATGCTCCCTTCTCCTTTTATCGTGGAAGGTAGCCTTCCTGGTGGCCATCACCTCGGCCAGGAGGGTCTCCGAACTAAGGGCGTTGACCTCGGAGCCCCCCTACACAGTTTTTTATAAGGGTAAGGTCCGGCTGAGACCTCACCCGGCTTTTATGCCTAAGGTGGTGTCTCAGTTCCACTGTAATCAGGACATTTTCCTTCCTGTGTTCTTTCCAAAACCCCACGGTTCGGAGGAGGAAAGGAGAGGACATTCGCTGGATGTCAGACGAGCCTTGGCCTACTATATCGAGCGGACCAAGCCCTTCCGGAGGTCGACACAGCTGTTCGTAGCTGTGGCAGACAGGATGAAAGGCTCTCCTGTCTCCACCCAGCGAATCTCCAACTGGATTACTGCCTGCATCAGAGCATGTTACGAGCAGGCAGGGGTACCCCTTCCAGGTGCGGTAAGAGCACACTCTACTAGGGCCCAGGCCTCTTCCGCACCCTTCCTGGAGCGGGTTCCCCTGCAGGACATCTGCAGAGCAGCGACCTGGTTGTCGGTCCATACGTTCACGTCGCACTACACCATCGTGGAGCAGGCAAGGGAAGATGCGGGGTTCGGCAGAGCCGTGCTGTCAAGAGCAGGTCACCGATAACTCCTACCCTCCTCCAAGGTATGGCTAATTAATCACCTACATTGGAATGCATATGAGCAATCAATCGAAGAGAGAAAACAAGGTTACTTACCAGTAACTGTTGTTCTTCGAGATGTGTTGCTCATATCCATTCCAAACCCACCCCCCCGGCCCCCCCCTCGGAGGTGGCAGAAAGCAGGGACGGGGGGCCCGCGGGCCAGCAGCGCCCTTTATACCGCGACATGAGCGCGGCACTCCAGGGGGCGCCTGAGCTGGCCATGGGGGCTTGCTAGGGAAAAAGGTTCCGGGAATCTGTGCACTGGGCGCGCACACACCTATATTGGAATGGATATGAGCAACACATCTCGAAGAACAACAGTTACTGGTAAGTAACCTTGTTTTCACTGAAGCCAAGCCAGTAGAATTCTTCTGGATTTGCGCCAATGTAACTGCAAGTAAAGTTTTGTTCCAGTATAATATTTATGATCTCAATTCACTATAACCATAGTAGTATAGGCTGTGATTTAAACTTAGACATTATTTCTAGAAAAAGATGTATGAATGTTACATGCCCCCTTGTGGTAAACTCATAATTTTAGGAGTTTCTTTTTCCCCCTATAATGTCAATGATTTTTCTGAAGATGCTTGTAATAAAACAAAAGAATAATAAACATGCCGAGAGTGGACCAGAAATTTAAGTTTTGTGTTTTAAAGATACACAACATGTGGCACTATAAACAGACAAATTTTAAATTGAAAAATGCTTTCCACTTGTGATTTTTTTTCTGCATATTTATTGTTTTTTAGCCAACTTTTATCCAACCCCTCTTCAAGAGTTTGTGGGAGAAACATATATATTTGGTCACGCTAGGTATGGAATAAATAAAGTTGAGGCATTTATGTGTATAGAAAATCTATTTCAGGTAATTTTAGAAGGATTTATGGCTTCCTTTCTGCAATTGGACTCATGATAATTCAAAAGGGTTACAAACAGAGGATAAAATAAAAAATTAAAACAGGTTATGGCTACATGTGAATGCTAGGAAAATTTTGCTGAGGGGGTGAATGCCACCAGAGAATTGACCTGCCCATTTGTACTGTAAAGTCTGTAAAATCAAAAGAGCATCCAGAAATTACGATTGAAACTGAAAAAAAAAAATCTATCAGCCCAAGGTTATGGAATTTGGACACAGGCACATCACTACCCTTGCTACCTAAAAATAACAATGTAGAGTTTAAGGAGCTACATCTTCAAGTCCCAAATATTATGCTAAAAACATTCACAGGTCACAGAGTTTCTTTGAATGGAAAACCAGAGTTGGCAGTGACATTTGAAATGCAAAAGGAAAAGTTACTATTACATGTCATCTCGGGATCAGAGTGGCCCTGCAAAGCTGAAATTGACTCTTTCCTTCTGCTGAACTGGTAGGAGGTTAAATCTTTGTATATGGAAATTGACCTTCAAAAATTGCTGTTTGAATTCCGTATATTTGACATTATGTTGGGTACTATAGCTGGCACCCACATTACCTGGAAAACTTTCTAACCACACTCTGTTTGCTGTGTTTTAAAAGACAGAACAGCAGAAGAATTGAGATGACTGAGACATTTGGATGTTATAGAGAATGCATATTATTCAAAATGATATGCATCAAAAAACAGATGGAGTTATTTGTTTCTACGGTGACTAGAAAGTGACATTAACCAGGAGATGGAGGTGACTCAGTACCCTGTACCTCCTACCAGAAGAACAGTTCAGGGTGCATGGATTCTTGAAGCAGGACTTCTTGCTGACATACCAGCAATAAATAGCAGATAAAGCATCCAGAGATTATATCACCATCAACGTTCAATTAGGTTTATATTGTCATAAGTAACTACCATATGGCATAGCTTTCACACCAGCTGTCTTCCAGTCATCAGTGGATATGAGTCTACAAAGGATACTGGTGCAAAGTTATGTCGATTGTTTAACAGTGATTAGAAGAATGGAGAGAACTAACACATTTCAGAGTCTGTCTTAAAACATGTTGATTAGTATCTAATGTAAGTGGCCAGGTTGCTCAGGCTGCACTGTATCACTCTGGGGACACCGAGTGGCTGTAAACCCATTTTAACTGGCTGGTTAAACTGGTATATGGTTGTTTTGTATCACCAGATTGGTAACTGGGATGTAGTCCAAGAAGTCCACAGCCGTGTATTTTAACTCACAAACCCCCATCCATCACGTTGCATTTACTGTGAATACTGAAGGAATCCATCCAGCGCTATCATCAGTGGAAGATGATGTAAAAGGCTTTGCCCTAACATATGTGTAAAAGCTGTAGCCATTGCTTGGACATTTGAAATTAATACTGAAGTATATTTCTGCTGCATCTACAATAGGAAACCTCTGAACAAACAGTAATTTGCTTAGGTTCCCTGGCAGTGGATTGCAACTTGGATGGAGTTTTCACATGGCAGCTTTTATTGTCCACTGATGTAGAGCCAGCACAATAGCTCCCAGAGTCAAATGATATTGAGTGTTGAACCGATGCTGTAATGTCTGCCTGAGTCTGCAGGCAGTCTCCAGCAGGAGGCCACTAGAGCCAAGGAGGAAGCTTCCTGGCCCCACACGCACCAGCAGAGCAGAACAGATTCCCTGCTTTGGAGGTATTGCCCTGACTCTGCTTCGAAGTGGAAGCGGGGCGTCTTTGCTGCCACTCTTGCAAGATGTCCTCTCTGCTGGGGTGAGAGAGACCTCAGGTTCCCCAGATGGAGTGTGAGAAAGGCCTCGGATACCCTTAATCCAGCCCAGCAGTGTGAAGTCTTGGACCAGTAACGCTTCCTGCTCATGCTGCTTCATTCAGCCTGAGAGCAGTTCTCTCTCATGCTGACCAACTTGAAGATCACTCTATCCCCAACATCCCATTTGGGCAAAATTATGCCCAGATTATAGCAAGAAATTTTAGCTATATTTTTTTAATATGTCTGGAAATGTAGTGTGCATTCATCTCTGATCACAAACCATTTTAGGACCAAAAGAAGATATTCCAGTTCTAGCTGCATCGAGACTCCAGTGGTGAGAAATCTAAATGATGGTCCATTTGAATGCTATCAGATAGCACTTCAACACAAAATGCTACTTTCTTTTCACTTTCGGACAAGTCTGTGGCATACTATTATGCTTACTGCCCAAAACAATGTCTAGCTGTACATTATTTTGGTTTACTACAGTGCTCTGTTGCTGACAGAGCCACTCAGTGCTTGTGTAAATGCAGCCGCCATAATAAAGGCAGCTACCTCCACCAAACGATTTCCTCTCGCCCAGTGCTGATGGGCCTAAATAAGGTAAATATGCAACAGGCGCGGTGAAAGTTTTTACATGCATGATGTTATAGCACTGTTCTGTTAGCAGCAAGATATTTTCCTCAGTGTGATATTCATGCCTGGGAGTAAATGTGTCAGAAAAGAAAATGGACACAAAGTTCATGTGTTATAATCCTGTTTAGATTTCCAGCCCAGGGCAAAACTGTGCAGTATGATCAAATGCTGTTGCAGTTTGGTCTGACATGTATACACTCAGCAGGGTATTGAAATCTCACTACAGCATAACAGCTTCATCACATCTCAGAACGTATTTCTGTTCACAAAATGCACTGTTCAGAAGGACGAGCTGAGGTTTTTTTTCTTATTCTAATTAAGTTCCTTGTTCAGTGTTTGAAGACAGTGACTCCTGTGTTGTTTTTTTTTACTGTAGTCATGTTAGATGACAGGGCCCAGATCTCAGGGCCAGGCAGAAGGGCTCAGAGAAGGAGAGTCCTGGACACAGAGCAGGGGAACAAAGATCACAGGGCCTGAGTAGAGGGCAGGGGAAGGGGAAAGGGACAGTGCTTAGGATCACTGGGGAGAGAGCCTCAGTGATTGCCTTAAAGAGAGACAGAATCTTGGTTTTTTATTTATACCAGGGAATACGAATGAAGCCAACACAGCCTGAAAAGTGGGCGAGGCTGGGCAGAAAGTGTCATAGACATTGTGGCTGGCGAGCACTGTGATTCATTGGCACTCATGATGCCTCCCCAGTGGCGGAGCTTCCATGCGAGTTGAAAGGAGGGCAGAGGTGGAAGTCGTATCTGCCCTCTCATTCCCCAGCACAAGAGATTAGCTAGCACAGAGAGGTGTGACTTACATCAGCGGGGTAAATTGAGAGCCTCCATACAGTGCTGATAAGTGTAACAAATGTACACCCTCCTTCCACCAGCTTTGCTGAAACTGGCCCTGAGTGTTCTTCAAATGTTCCTGCAGACATTATGCCTTGCATTGCATTGCCATAGTTGAATATAACCAATTAAACCTTAAATTTGTGATGTGTGAGCAAGGAATCAGAAAAAACTGTTGTTTTGGCTAAGAATAATTAGTGTTTAAATTTCAATCTGAGAAGTGTCAGCAGTTTCTGAAAAAATGCAGAAAGTGAGGGTTAAGTGGGACTTCAGATGCAGAATACCTCTAGAATAAATTTTAATAAATCAGTATATCAGTGCCGCCTTATAACTGAAATTTTAATTTTAAATACATACAGCAATCATAGTAATTAAAGACAGTGCACGTTTACTCCTTACAGTTGTTTGCTAATGCTTTGTCCAGTCTACCTTTAAATCTCCTAGGCAACAGTTTTTTCTACCACATTCCTTTCCGCTCCTAATTCTTTATTTTCTCTGTGTGTCTTTGTCTTCTTTTTGTGTTTCAGGCCTTGTTCTTTTCGTGGGTCATTTTTAAAATTTTTTTGAAATCACTTAAATTAGTTTTAAAAATGTTATGTTAGAGAGAATAAAGGCGACCAAGATTGAAAGAGAATGGGACACACCATCCACATCTTGAAAGGAAGGAGCTAATACAGGGAGGCAAAATAATGTATTGAGCAAAGAAAATAATTCCAGTATGGTCATCTCAATTTTGGGTTTAGTTGCAGGTTTGGTGAACTTGTAATATTTCATTAACTGAAAGGGAAAAGCTACTACATAACAGCATTTAGCATCCTTAAAAATGCAATATAGTTTATTTGGGGAAAAAACCCATTATATTTTACTAAATTTCTAGAGGAAATGGAAAGCAGCCACCTAAAAGATTGTAATGGCCACCTGCTAGGATAATAATGATTGTGAATAAGAGGTAATGAAACAGGAAATCAGAAATGTAACTTGTCCCCTTATCCACTGATAGAAAGATGGAAGTTATACCTCCACCTTGTGGTAAGTATATTGCACGTTAGGAAACAGCATTTTTGAACTATGCTTTAGCAGCAAGTATTTGACATGAAGATTCCAGATGATCATAATTCTGAGTGATTATGTTGGAAAAATCTAATATGCAAATAACATCACCCTGATTAGAACTGGGAAGTAGTACAAGGAAAAATCTTGGTTTGCTTATTGATTAGTAAATGCTTTTTATCCTAATTTTAGTTCAGATCTCTACTTCTTGTATGAAATATTCATTGGAAAAAGAGAGTGAGCAGAGTGTGGAGAAGAATAAATAAATTGTTCTCTGTTTTAAAATGAGGACATTTACAGGCCTTCATGAATACAAAGTCCATCATCATGTTATTTGTCTTTTGCAATTGTCTCCAAGCTTCTCCATGAATTTTGATTTTCTCAAGTAGAGCATGTAGTTCTGGGACACTTTCCAGCTTTATCACATTTGAAAAAATAGGGTCTCTGTAGATTCACAAAAAAACCTGGAAAATTCTCTGCTTAAGAAATGGTTGTGCTCTCATATATAGTGTGATCTAAATGTCTCTTCTCTCTCTTTGTTACTGAGAACATTAGTATAAGAAGAGGATTTGGGTTTCCTAAGTATTTGTATGATCCTGTGCTTTTCCTCCAATTTTAGTTCATAATCCTTTCTACTATTACAACTGGTTGCTGTGGAACTTACTGTGATGTCAGACAATTATGATTCCAGAACCTGATCCTGCTTAGCTCTTAGCAAACCTCTTTTCGTATCAGAGGGCAGGGAGGAGATGGAGCAATGGCAAGGTGTTTCCGTGCTGCAGTGCTTATTAGAGTTAGGGGAGCGGCTTGGTGACAGAGAAAGAAAGAAAAATCTTTCATGATGTGAATTATCAGGAAATCGTTACATTTATTGCACATATTTTGATTTTTCCAGCCCCCATCTCAGGCTGTAACCACATCACATGATTTAGAACAAAACATTCAGTACATGATATTTAAAATTGGTTTGATTATTAAACTGTCCTGTGCTAACATGGTGATTATTACGTCTGATTTTACAGCACACGCAACATGCTAGGCACTGTAAAACAGAAAGGGAGACAGGATTCATGCCCCGAAGAGCTTAAAAAGATCCTTTAGACATGATGGCTGAGGTTTTGTGCCACACCTTTAATAGACTATGTACGTTTTCTATAAAATAAGACGTTGGAAACATATTTTTTTGGGGGGGGGGAATAGGTAAATAAGTTATCTTTCATCATTTGAATGTGCTGAATCTGAAAAAAATGTTTACCAAGCTAAATTTTGAATATTTCACCTTTTAAACTAGAGTTCAAAATTTAAGTACAATTTGAAAACTGAGTATATTTCTATGGTTTTTATTCCACTCCAGACAGTTACTGTAGCTCCTGCACATTTCGACAAGCATAGCTTAACAGTTCCTACATGTGCCAACGCACACTTTGCACTTACAGGCCCCAGTGCATGCCAATATCGCATTTCTGTAGCTACACCATTGTGATATGCACCCTTTGAAACATCCACAGGTAACAATTCCTGCAGAGCTTTCGGGGATTGGCTCCAGGGACATTAGCTGGGGTACCAAACTCAATATTGAAGCCAACCAAGTTCTTTTGCCCCCACTACAAATGCCCCCACTCATTGCAAGTTATTTGGTCAGCAAGTTCCAGACAGAACAATTATGTGGTTTGGGCTGCAGTTTGGACACACACATTATAGGGGAGAGCCCATAGGCTGAGGTTTCCCCTCACACCACCATCTTTTTTTTTAACTGGTGGCATTGAGCCACTCTTGGCAGTGGACTGGATCTACATGATTGAATTTATGGTTGGAACCTTTCACAACCCAGTTGCCTCTATAGAATTCTTCAAGTACCTCCAGAATGAGCTGGTTCATTTCTGCTACGTACACAGATCCCCATCAAGCCTAATTTGTGTAGTCATATCAGTAGAAGAACGGAAGCATTCTTTTGAAGGCATGCAGCTGAAGCTCCCAGATTCCATCCTGTGGAGCTCTGGTGAAGGGCAGGAGGATAAACACCATATCCATGTACTGCCATCAGTACTGGAAATTACGATGATTGTCTGTGTTGCTCAGCACAGATGATGCCATCTTGTGACAGAAACTTGCTGATGACAGAATAGACACTACATTATTGTAATCTTCTGCAATATCAGATTTTGCACAATCCAGGAGTTTTTCCTATGAGTTTCTTGTCATGTAGCTGTAAATGGGTCAGAGGTTGTGGTAATACAGTTGCCTCATTGTCTGTAGAGTGATCTTGTGAGCACGAGTGGCTTTTGCATAACTTTTACCAACAATTACATGCTATATCGTTCATCTACCTAAAACTCCACTTTCAGTTCACACACTTGACAATCCAGAATCTTGTATATGCCGTCCCAGGACTTTTACGAAATTCACTGACATGTGTAGACCGCCTACGCATCAAACTTGGTTAAAGAAAGGTTTACCCCAACCAGATTTTGGACTTTCAGAATGACGTTTGAGATAAAATGCCTTATCCTGTACTTATGCTTTCAAAGCTGACTGGCAGTCATTTAGGTGTCCATTAAACTATTCTGCCAGAACATCTTCATTGAGTTTTGCTTCTGCTTTATCTTCTGTGATATTAGCAGGAAATATGTGTTCTGCATATCAGATTAGATGTGGGTCTTCTCTGACAGGCTGCATACTGAACATATTTTGCCCATCAAGTATATACTCATTTATATCAATGTTCTCTGCAATGAAATGGGTAAATCTTTCTTTAACCAAGTTTGATGTGATCACTGTTCTATCTTCATTCGTTGCCATCTTTGCCAACTCTGTATCAGCTCAAAGTACGTCCTTGTAGCTAATACAATGCTCAGCATTGTGGAACATCTGGACAAGTTTTTTTGCTCTTGTGGCCTACAGAAGGGTGCTTCCAAGCCCAACATGTTTGGGTGTCCACTTCTTATCTCCACCCTGAACCTGTAGATGAAATCTTGTGCAGTACTTAACATCCTGGGCTATTTATATGATTCCAATTTCTTATCTTCACATACTTCTACATCACTATCTTCTGTGGCCTCCTCCTCTTCCTCACCTTCTTCAGCTTCCCCTGCCTCAAAGATAGACTGGCCACCCATAAGGAATCATAAAAACATGTATACACTCTTTGGCATACAGGCTAGTGCTCTTCCTCACTGACATTTAGCTCCTCATATCCAGGGTGAGCCAGTAAATCTGAGCATAATTTCAGTGCTACATGCACTATTGAGATAAATTCATCTTCTAGCTCAGTCTTGTAAACTGGAATGGTTGGTAAATGTTCTTCGTCTGCACTATCTAACAATTTAGAGAAAGGGATATAATGGAATTTGACAGGTGCTAATCATGCTTGTCTCTCCGAAGCGGTTGATCACGTAAGACAATGAACTTGTAAGAATACTCAAGATGTTAGAATAAGTTTTTCTTTGAAGGTTGCCAATGAACTTGCAAATGAACATGTGACCTCTACACCAGCTTCATTTGAGAGAAAATAGTAACGAGTCCATACCTGTGAAAGTTCCAAAATAGCCTTTTTCTGCCCAACGTTTTAACTCATTACTAAGCCAGACCATTGCCAAATCAGTACCACTCTGAGTGGTTTCATGCTTACTTTTTGTTGTTTTTCTCAAGAAAAGTATAACGATTTGGATGGTATTTCCTTTTTGAGGCTATAAGGTCACTTGCCTCCACTACACATACACTGAGCTCATGTTCATACTCTCCAGTGTCAAGTATTTGTTTGCTAATTTTGAATGTTGTTATGGAAGAAAGATTTTCTTTGGAATTTCCATATGGGCAGAAAATGCAAAGACTCCAGTTCACTGGGGGGACCTTGCTTCAAAGCACTCTTGAATTTTTGTTGATTGCAACACAAGATTGGGTTTGCTGTTCACCCTTAACCTTACTGGTTGATGAAGTAGGTGCAATGGATTTATGACCTCTGCTAATTTTATCTTTATCTGTGTATATTACATAACTGTTTTTATGCCAAAGTAATGTTTGATTGCATTCAGAATGAAGAACTGTTAGAATTCAATCAATTGCAACCCTATTTTGGAAGTTACTGAGTTTCTGTCTTGCATTGGTTGTCTCTTGTTTTGTAGCCAATCCCTCTTCACAAGAAGCAAAAACAGTGTCCTTTTTCACTTGTTGGCAAATAATACATTGGTCATAAGATACTGTTGAGGAACGCATCAGGTTCAAAACTGCCTCCATGTTTTGTCTGTGTGGAATACCTGATGATGGTAAATATAATTAACAACTACCACATGAATATGAATACATAACAAATAAATAATAAATATTTACCAGTATGTAGCTTATGCCATGATATTAGTATCCAAATCAATACTCAATTCACTTATATTGTAAGCAAAAGTTAGCTATTTTTGAAAGAGGAGAACTTATGGAAGAAAACTATATCACACTGTGTTGTGTATCATACTTTGTGTAATGCATAACAGTGAATTTAATTCTGTCACATGTAAAATATACCTGAAAAGTAGTTAACTTAATCTTAAATATCGTCCTTACTGCAAAACCAACAAAATTCAAGTTCATATCATCACAGAACTAGAGGAAGCTGAGAGTATGATTTTCAACAGAGATCTGTCCCTTTGTTCCCTGACAGCACAGTATTGCAAATTAGAAACATATTCCATATTTAGTATCTCTTCTTTAATTTCTATTAACTTTTTAAGTTGCAAATGGTAGCCATTTTCTTTTTTGTTTTTACTTACCTTAAAGTTCAAAATTCAGCTTGGTAAACAAACATCATTTTCAGATTCAGCACATGCAAATTATGAAAGAAAACCTATTTACCCAGTTTTCCCTAGGAAAGCTTTCTGTTTTATTAATACCAATGTATCTGGATTTTGATGCAGTCTATAATAGGCATAGCTCAAACTTGCAGAGCTGGGGGAGTGTGGCTTTAAATCACATTTGCACCCTCCTCATTCCAGGCTGTTCCAAGAACTGAACTGTCCCCAGATATAACATAGGCAGCCCTTGAGGCCTGTCTGAATTACAGCAGTCTCTCCAGGCTGCCTTGTGGTATGGGTCTCAGCACTATGCAGAGTCCAGGCTGCACTGCTTGCTATAACCCTGCCCCCACCTGTAAGTGTCTTGTGCTAGAGTTTACAAGGAGATGCTCAGGCGACAGCCTTATAGCCGTCTTCCTTAGTGCCTATCACAGCTGGATATGGGGCTTCTAGAGCCCCTTTACACTGTTCCTGCCTTTTTATCTAGCATACAGGGGTCAGAGCAGGAGTGGGATCGTAGGACAAGGAAGGACAAGGGCAATTTCAAGGAGAGGACATGGTTACTGAGCAAAAGCTAGCGCACAGCACACAGGGGCAGAGAGGGTTTTGTAAACCTGCCACGCCACAAGCCCAGTGCAACCTTCAGCTATCAGTCTATCCAGCGAACTCTGCCCCAGTGTCCACAAAGAGATGTATTTCGTGGGCAACAGACTACATGCAATTAACTATCCACCAGTGAAGGCACTGTTCAGAGAATCCCCTTCAACAGAGCTGATGGAAAGAAAACACTAAAATAATGTTGGGGGGATTTGGGGAAAAAAATTTTTTTTTAATGATTTTCACAGAATATTTCACTCAGCTCCGTTTCCCATTGCTAATGGGAAAACCTGTAAAACTTGGACAAAAATTTTCATTTTCGTAAAAAAAAATGTTTTTTGCTGTTCTGTTTATGTTCACAAATTGCATTTTCAGTTAAAATTGGGAAAATTTCTACTCTCTCCTCCTATCAGCCTTGTGCTATGGGTGGCAGAGACCTGCAGCTAGATCCGGGGCCTGAATGTCATGGGCGAAAGCTCTGGTTTTAGTCCTCCTACTAGTGGCAAATCCGCTTGGAGCACAAGATGCTCACTGCTCGTGCACAGTGCTTGGAGCCAGCTAGCGCAACTCCTAGAGTCTGTAAGTCCATTCCTAGGGAGGGAGAGGACTGGTTGGCGGAGGGTGCACTCGTTCAGTCCCTCTCTGATGCAGCCTCTGCCAGAAGAAAGGTGTTTTGGGGATCCCTGACCAGATCTGAAAACTATTCTCAGGGCTAAATCTCTCCTCTGCCACAGGGGATGCAGTTTGTACCTCCTCCTAGCGTCAGGGCCCAGGGATGAATCTTGATACTAATCTAAATATTGGGCTTGTGTCAGTGCTTTTCTCCTCACATTTCAACTTGGATATTTATGCACTGTCTTCTCCTGATCTAAGCATGGAAGTTAAGAGTATTCCCTAAATATACCTCTTATATACAGTAGGATCTGGGGCAGATCCTAAATTAGAGTAAATTGATGCAGCTCCACAGAGATTATTTTTGACTGGTGTCAATAGCAACAACTCCTGACCAACGTGATTGATCATAGACCGGGATGGTTTGGGTTCTTTTTACAATAACTTCCTTGGGAAACCTTTACATTGTGGAAAAACATTGTCTGTTTTAATGTTCTGTGAGCCAGTGGGAGCTGCAGGTGTTCAGCCCTCTGAAAATGAGGCCTCTTTTGTTTAGGAGCCTAAATATGAATTTTAGGTATGTACATTCAGTTTATCGGTTTAAAAATTTTGGCCCATGTGTCTTCCCAGTAAGCTCAGGAAATCTGGCATTGTCAGGAAAGGCTGTCTTCTCTCAGTGCTTTAGTGAGAGTGTGAGAGAATGCAAGAGAGTATAATAATCTCTCAAAGGAGAAAAGGGAGCTTCAAGTGGGTTATTCTGGCTCTATTAGCATAGAGCACACAGTACCAAAATGAGAGGTGGGAGTAATAAGATTGAAATGTAGACATAACAACAATTTTATTTCAGTGTGAACTGCCATTCAAAATTGCTGTACTACATGATATACTTACTGTAGAGGCTCAAGATTATCTTTAATGAACAGATCGTGTGGTACAACAATTCTGTGAATGGCAGTTCAGACTGAAAGAAAATTGCAAGAAGAACGGAATATTCACATGATGGAGGAAAACAGACTTGTTTTTTTGTTTTTCTTAATAGGAGAATGTTATTGATCCTGTATCACAGCCAGGCAGAAGGGTAATGATAGCAGTGTACTTTGAAGGAAGGTTAGTGAGAGTCTAATTAAATAACACCAGGAAGAAATATTTCAACGTTCAAAGGGACACTGCGAGATCAAATTAGGCCCAAAATTTAGGGTGTTTTTAAAAATTATTTAGGATTTTAAATTAATTTTTATAGAACATTCTGAAATTATATAGGACTTTTCAATAAGGGTTGATTGTTTCAGTCTTTATACCCTTTATATGTTATCACTGAGTCATTCCTCGCTGGCTTCTGCTTCAAGTGCCAGGTTCATTTCTTTGGTCTTGTTCTCTTTAATATAAATACATAGCAACATGTATATTAAAAAAAGAAGAGCATGCCTCTTCTTCCTTGGACCGAATGACTCTTTAAGTGTGAGCAGACACAAGCATGGGAATAACTCTGTGGACTGGTAGGTAGTGCATTCACCCAGCATGTGGGAGACACAGGATCCAGTCCCCCTGCTCCAATGATGCTTTAATTATATATCCGAAGTGTCGTGACTTCAGCAGGAGAGACTGAGTTCCTCCCTACGTTGCAATACCTAATAGCTCAGTGGTTAGAGCACTCCTCCTGAGCAGTGGTGATCTCTGTTCAAATCCTTTCTCTCCCTCAGATGGAGGCGGGAATTGAATCTGGCTCTCTGATATCCTAGGTGAGTACTCTAGACACTAGGCGAGAAGCCATAAGGTGGCTGAACACCTGTCTTTCCCTTGTGTGAGAATTGCTCTGGGGTATGGACCAGTGATAGGTGCCTAGACTCATGCCAGGAGGCAGCAGTGGACATGCTGAAAGGCAGAAATATAGGTGGGCAGGCACCTTTTACTGCAAAAACTTAGATGCCGAGTGATTTTAGGCATCTACAGGATTTGGCTGGGGTTTTGTTCATTGTAGTGGTGCCAATTCCGGGACTTAGGCATCTAACTTCTTTTGATCATCCAAGCCTTTATCTTCTAGAAGAAGAAGGTGTATATTAAAAAGCACAAAGGGGATACATTTTATAGAGCCTAGCACTTTATCAGTATTTTAGCAGCTGAAATGTGTTAAGCAGGGACCAAGAGATCATTTTGCTGTCTGACTTTGTCTTGCTTTCAGCTGGTAGTTTAAATCAGTAGAAGTGGTGTGCTGATTGATGGGCATTTGAAAAACAAGAAAGGGTGTAAGATGCATGTGTGCTCACATAGTTTTGCTATGTAAATATCTCTGGTTTTGTTTTTAAGTTGGTAGTGATGAGTTATGCTAGAAATTCATGAATGGATGTGAAGGAAGTGTTTTTGCCCTTATAAATACTTTACAAAGCTTCATTGACCAAGAATAGCACTGTGGCATTACGTCACTGTATGTTAGGGTGAAAACTAAGGGTTGGATCCTCAGTTGGTGTAAATCAGCAAATTCAGCAGAGTTACACCTCTTTACATCAGTCAAGAATCAGGCCCTAAAATTGTGCTAAACCAAGTTTTCTAAATACATAATACACAGATATACAATTTACAGGCTATTGGTCATCAAGGAGGTTGAGGTTATAGCAATACAATATCATTAGTTTTTTGTAGCTTGGAAAATTGTAAATTTGTAAAATGAAAATTAATCTTTCAGTGAATATTTCATATAAAAGTCTCTAGCTACTTTCAACTGAAAATAATAAAATTCTGTCTCATACAGTGGATCAAACATAACCTCATCTCTATTATTTTTAACACATTTTATAATATTCCAGCTGAAATCTTCTAAGCCTGATGCATGAACAAAATGAAACCTCTCACACCTGTCATGCTGATATGAAATAACCAGAATTTGTAACTACAGAGTAGAACAGGTAGTCTCCAGGGATTAGAATTGCGCGAGAGAAGACATCAGAATGATAAATCATTGCAGCCATTTCTGATGCTCATTTACATATTCTAAGGTATTCCCCCAGAGCCCATGGCTATGTACCAGGGACTGTCCTAAGCCTTCAGGTATTGACTAACGGGAACATTTAGTCAGCCTGCAGCATGCTAAATTATCCCTGGGAAAAGTGTTGTTTTGAGAATATCATAGTGATCCAGGGAAGTTTAAATGTGAACTCTGCTTAAAGGGTGCACAATATTTTGTTGTTCTCTGTTGGCAGCAGTGAGGGTAGAATCCAGCTCCAAATGCTCTAAAAATAACAACATAAATTAAAGGAGAATCAGCTTCAGCTGTTACTATAGGGGGCTGGGCACATGAGTCTGCGATTTTGATTCCATCCAGTGGTACACATACACAGCAGCCAGACCATTGAAACAGTAATAATTTGTAGCTTTTATAGTGCTCTTCATCCAGACTTCTGAAGACACTTTAGAACCTCAGTGAGATGGGACAGAGAACTGATTAACTTGTTAGCAAGTTAAATAGTGTTGCTGTGTTATTTATTATTTGTTTTGCAGTATGCCGAGCAGCCCTAGTCGTGGGCCAGGACCCCATTGTGCCTTGGTGATGTACAAACATAGAATATAAAGATGGTCCCTGCTCCATAGAGCGTCCTATTTGAGATAGATACAGAGAGATTGATGGGAGAGCATAGTAAGACAGTATTGGTCAGCATGACAGGCAGTGGTCTCAGCACAACAGCAGCCTAGCCATTGTCAAGTTTCTATTAGGTGTCACGGAAAAGGAGAGTGGAAGGAGGACAATTGAACTAGTTTTGCGACTGTCTATGTGGAGCAACTTCCACACGTGAGGGGCAGCACAAGGGAAAGCATGAAGGTGCTCGTTTGAAAATTCAGCAAGAGGATAATGGAGGCAAGCATCGTGGCAGGATCAGAGGTGGGAGTCGACATCTCCATAGTGAAAGAGAGATCATAAGTAGTGTGGGGATAGGCCGGGAAGGGCTTGGAAAGTGAAGACTAATTTATTAGAAAGATAATGTAAAGTGTTGTGTAACTTCTGCATCTACAGGCTTCAGTGTCAGAAAAATTGTAGCAAGCCAGTCAGCAAAAAAGTGCAACAGATACATTTGTAAAAAAAAGTAGTTTTCCAAAGCTAGTCTTAATCAGCAAAAGCAGTTAACATCACCTTTTGATGGGTGGGGAATTGGGGGCATGTAGATTACATTTATTCTGTGGTAGGCTGTAAACTTTATTATAATTTCGAATACTTGCCAGCTACATCTTGGGAACAATATTGGCAGGATCTTATGCATGTCATTTATAAACCCATGCATCTCATTTATATGATAATGGGGGATTTTCCCCTTATCCCCAGTGACTTCTGCAAAATTCTCCATGCTGGTTCACAGCATATCCAGCTTGCTTCAGTCAAAATTAAAATGCATATTTGTGTTCTTTGAATGGTACAGGCAAGGATGATTAGTAATTTGATACTGTTGTGTATAGAGCAGTTCAAAGTAATACTTATAATTAGGGGTTTTTTAACTTAAAATTCTTAATTGCCTTCCTGTGATATCCATTTTTGAGTACATTCTTTCCCCACTTTTAGACATATTTATGCTGACAGTTTCTCTCTACTGCCAGTGCTCTAGTGTGTATGTATATTCATATGCATATAAGTAGGAGTAGGAATAAAGATATTTTAATGTTTGTTTGTATTGTAATTGATCCTCAAGAGAAGGATTATGGGTGGAATTTTTTGTCAATTTAAGCAAAAGTAACAGAAAATAACTCGGTGTATGAGCTTGAACAGCAAGATGCACAAGGACTAGAAAAACTCCAAACATTACCAAAAACTAAAAACTCGGGAGTTCCTTTGCCAAGTGAATAGTTAATCTCATTTGGTATTAATTCACTATCCAATTAAAACTCTCATTACAAGGCTCTAATTATTATAGCTTTGCAGTGAAATAATCAGTTGTTAGAGAAAAGTCATCAGCACAAACTTTGGACTCTCTAAGGAAATTAAAAAGTGTGATAAAGTTGGTAATATAAGCTGCAGCACGCACAGGCAAGCAGTGGGTTCTACCTGCATGAGAAATATAGCTAGGCTTCTTTAAAAATCCCAGCCAGTTAATGTAAGGGGGTTAGGCACCTAGATCCCTTTGGATTTGGGTGCCTTTATAACCTATATACTATTCACAATCTTTGCTCATTAACATTTCAGACCAACAGATTTACAAAAATGAGTGGGCAGAGCCATGCCTGTCTGCAACAGATCACTGATGCGCAAGCTGTGGTATATGCTCTATCCTTGGATTCATTGAGCCCCACACTGGGAGGTTCCTTGTTGGTCATTATTAGTATTGTACAGCAGTAGCACCTAGAGCCACAAATCAAGGCTCAGGGCTCCGCTGTGCTAGGCACTGTAAAGTCACACCGTAAAAGGATGGTCCCTGCCACAAAGAGCTCTCAATCAAAGTTATGACAAGTCACACCAGTTGGATGAGACAAATGAACTGAGAGGGAGGCAGAGCGCAATACAGTCAGCGGGAGGTCTCAGCTCACCTCCTTAGTAACTGTGTGTTTGTGGGGTTTTCAAAAGAATGGGTCTTCTGTAGAGAAGTCTGCTGTGACGCTACAGGAAACACTTTGTTTTACCACAGAACAATCTATCAGACATTTTATTTTATCATTTGTATTGTGGTAGCGCCGGGAGCCCCAGTCCTGGGTCAGCACCCCATTGTGCTAGGTGCTGTAGAAACACATAACAAAAAGATGGTCCCGGCTCCAAAGCGTCTGCCTCTTCTAAATGTTTGTGCAAGTGAGGGTCTCATTTTATCCCTCTGCCTCATGCTGAGTAGTTATCTCCCCTCGGAAGGATGGCAGAACTGAGCCTTCAGGACCTTAGGAACCCAGACTTTCATTTTCATTCTCTCCATCTAGACGAAAAGTTTTATGTTTTTGTTGTCGTTTCTTTGTTGATTCAAAATGTGTTTGCTTAGTTATTTGTGAAGAGCTATGTAAATGTCCACTCAAGGGATATACTTCAATGCAACCTTTTAGAGCATTTATGAATCCTATAAAGTAACTGCGTTTCATCTAAGTTCGCCTAATGGGAGAGATGTGTACACAGAAGGCTGAGTTGTACTTATTGTTTTGTGAGGGGCTTTACACATTTTCTGCTCCATTCATTTGGCCCTCCTACTGCATAGCAATAGCAGGCTTCTGCCGTATTTCCGTAGGAGCAGCAAAACAGCAGGTACAGAAAAAATTGACTGAGTGGGCACTTTAAACAGAGTAACTAAAATATATATGTTTGAATGTCAAAACTAAGTATGTGCTTTTCTGATTAAGAATGGGTTTCAGCATCCACCTAAGGGCTTTTTTTGAACTGGGATCACACTGTCTCTCCCAGAAGTGGGTACGTACTCACCGGTTCTACTATGTGTTAACATTCAACGGATATGGCTGCAGTGGTGTATAACTCTAGTTATTTTTCTCTCTCTCTACCTCTGGCAATGACCAGCTCTGTAGTGATGGGAGGTTTCGGCTTGATAATGTGGAGATCGGGCATAGTGCATTTAAAAAAAAATCAGAGGTTACTTTTGTTCTTGGAGGGACACATCATGGCTTGGTTGTACAGAGGTGAGAGGAGACGTATGACCCCCACTTCCTTGCACAACTTCCCCACATCTCCAGTGCAGTCCAGGGCAGATAGAAGCGGCTGTATGCCCATTATTTTCCCCCAAGTCTCCTCCATACAGGAGGACAGATAGGATCAGAGATAAGCAAGGCCTTGGTTTCAGCCCCTACATGCCAACTGGTGCAGCTGAGTTGGTGTACAGGGTGGTTATCTGCTACTGACAAACCTCAGTAGTAAATTACTTTCTCCTGGGAGCAGAGAGGGAATGTTGCCTTCCCAAGCTGTTCCTAGCAGGGCACTCATGCCTGCCACCCTGTTCACAGGGCTAAGAGTAAAGAGACAATCTAGCTCTGAGACATTTTTATATTTTCCAGAGCAGCAGGGATTTTAATGGGTGGATATCCTCATACAGATCCTTTTCTCAGTAGTATGTGTTTACCCATAGTAGGGGACTCCCAAGACTTGAACAGAAGAAGAATGAGAACTCTGGTCATTTTCTGGAGTGTTTCTGTGAAATACTTCTTCCGTTGGTGGGGAGCCCTGTTTTCCAACCCGCCTCCACCCTTTTTTACTTCCAGTTTTGCTGCATAATTCATGCACAGTGCAATCATGCAGCAAGACATCAAATGATTTCCAAAACTCAGCGTTCTGGCAGGTTGGTCTCTCTTATGGAACCAGGATTGCTCTGCAGTCATCAAAGGCTTTGGAGACGAGTGATGCATGAGGCGTGAATGCTAGCAAAGAGGCAATATGGACAGGCACCAGGCAGGCTCAACAGCACAAGACTTTGTTACCCCTCTCTCTTTGCCTGCATACCTGTAAAAGGGTTTATTGATTGCAAAATTGTCCATCTCTTTTTGGGACCCTGCCACATCGTTACTGGACTTGATTGCACGGTCCGTCTTCAATGAGTGAGTGTAGCACAAGTTTAGGGCAAACTCTCTTTCTTTTCCAATGTCTGCAACAATTATTGTAATAAGTTCATGTTTTCTTTTGAGAGGATTTGTGCACAGAACTTGAAAAAGTTATATACCTCTTATCACCACCTGTTCCCATGCTTCTTCCTTTTCCCTCTCACCACCAGGGAACAGTCCTGTAATGTCTTTCCTTAGTGAATTATCTGTTGTTGTCAAACAACATTATTCTAATGAACACAGTAAAACCGTAGTAACCAATCTAGAACCTAACTATTACCTGCCATCAGTATAATAACAGCATGTTAGTAAGAAGTGTTACTATTGTTTAAAAAGACAACTATTCTGGCATACTGCTTTGGACTCATTCCTGATCTCACTCCTGTTTTACACTAGTATAACTCCCTTGACTTCGGTAGAGTTGCTCCTGATTTACACTGTTGTTAAATCAGATGAGGTCCATAACCTTTACTCAGGTAGAACTCTCATTTGACCAAATCCCGAATCCTTATTCAGTGTTGAAGACAATGGATGTTTTGCCTGAGTAAAGACAGCATAACCTCTGAATGAGGGTTTCATGTGTTAGTTCATTGGATTCTGTAGGAATTTTGCCTTGATAAGAGCTTCAGGACTGAATCAAGGTCTTTTGATATGCAACAATTTCCCATTTTACAACTTTGGACCTAATTGTGCATTCTTTACTGACGTATATTAGCACTTATACCAGGTGACTCTTTTCAAGTGAACAGGATTACCTGAGTGAGTAACAATTTACTCACCCAAGTAGTTTTGAGTTCAAAGAGGGCACTTTGTGTGAGTGCTAAGAAAAGTCCCATTGACTGCAGAATCAGGTTCTGTAATGGCAATGTGCTGCATTGCTTCTCTTGTCTTTCATATCCCTTATGAAATTTCCAGGGAGATTGCAATACTTCGGGAACAAAAGTGCCCCAAAGCAATTTTTTAATGAATTTTTGATAGTCTAATTCAGGGAGGTTTGTGATTGCTAACTTTCTCAGTATGGCACTTGCAGCAGGCATTGGTGCCTTGTGACAAGCTCTGCAGTCCATTGGTTTTCATTCATAAAGCCTACAGGTCAGCCAGACAGAGTCTATAATAACCTTTTTATTTAAAGGAAAAGGTGCAGTGAAACCTAGTCACAGTGATTTGAATAGAATAAATCTCTGTTCATAGAGAAAGCCCCTGTTTTTTCATTGCATGGCACAGATGAGCACATTGTATTTCCAGCCACAAAGAAGCTTTTATGTGGCAGAAGAAAGACTTCTGTGTAACAGTTCTACTGCCTTCCAGTCAGATATGCAAACATCATTTCTGTCTCAATTAAGTCTTGAACAACTGAAAACATATGATATGACATTCTTGCAATGAACACCTACTACTATACCAATAAAGATGCAAAGTATTGCAAGTCCTCAAAGGATTTCTGCTAGCAAAAGGCTACTACAGATTCCATACCTCTATCTCACAAGCTTTTATGGAGAATTGTCAACAAGCCATGGCTTTATGTTTATGCCAAGTGATGGGAAATTACATTCTTACTGTGCATTAGCAATACACAAGCAGACTGCCACTTTGGACTGGATTTTCAGATGTGCGTGCTATTTTGGAATGGATATTAGAAATGAGAATGATTCACTATGAAATCTGTAAGTAACACCCTTCCTTTCATAATTCTTTCATTGTTTTGATTGTCACCAGGTATCTTGGCAGATGAAAGACTCGCATGTTCCTAAAATATCTTCTATGCATTTATCTGGCAACAGAGATTCAAGAGAGATTTTACTGTGACAGTAATTGATTAAACCAGGAAAAGAGAGAGTTTACTCAGCATTGAGTGCCATCCTGAGAAACACTGGACATTAATCCATCACATGCCTGAATATATTTAGCAGCAAACAGCTATGGATGTTGAGACTGTGAACTGACTGATCTCCTCCACTGTAAGGCATGGACAAAAAGCCAAAAAAGGGCAGGACGGTTCTGAAAACAGCAAAAGGGGGAAGAAATATAGGACAGAGTCTAGCTCATCAGGGTCCCAATCCTGATAGGCCCCTCCGAGTGGACTGCGATGTAAATAATAACAACATTGCATGGTGAGGGTACCATGGGGTTTTTGAAGGGAGAGTCAGATCTCAACAGAGGTGGAATTACTCTGCTCCCCACAGAGAAACGTTTGGTTTCCAAATGAAATCCATGAAGAAAACTCCCCACTCCATAATCTCTTTCCCTCCTGGAGCGGGGCTATTGACAGTACAGTTCTTGTGTGAGCCACGACTGAAAGGAACTGAGGGGCAGTCTGGAGGCAAGACACACTTCACAACCCCTGGATCTGCAGAGCTGGGTCCTGACTTTGAACTCTGTGGAATTTCAGCCCCTCTCCCAAATGAGGAGAATCTGTCCATCCCCCCATGCATACACCGTGGATGGCAAAATGTGTTTGGCCCTCTTTTCTTTTTTGTGTTAGTTTCCATGGATGGGGGGACTTTTAACCCACCATGATTACTTGCTTAGTACAGTTACACTTCAATGAAACATTCACAGCCCAGTTCTGCCCTCTCATATGTACGCCAGTGGAATTTGCAGGATTGAGGGCAGAATTAGATTCTTAATGGATACCATCAGCATTTTAAGCCCTCTGAATGTTCTGAAAGCAAGGATGTTTGCCAGTTGCTTATCGATAATCCTCCTCGGTGCTAATTCTCTCACATGCAACATCCCAGTGACCTGCTGTATTTTATGTAGCTGCCTCACAGTCCATTTCTGAGAGCCACTGCCTCTTTTATTGTATAAAATTCAACCAAGTGGGAGAGTAGATGGCTCAGGGGATTGGCAATAGGACACATAGAGCTTTTTAGATCAGCAGTTCTGAGGTGGTTCATGTCAGTGGGGATGGAAAACATTTACTATCCATTGACAGCTTGATGGCCTCTTTGAAATGAGTTGATGCTCTCAGTCTAGTACTTAATGGACAGATGTTCACTTTGTAAAACTGTCGTCATAGTTGGCACTGATAGACATTCTTATTGGTAGTCTCAGGACAGAGGCTTAGGGCTATATGGACTCAGCGCTTCTACTGGTCAGGATTCAGGCAGGTTGAGGGGCAGTGTGGGGATGTGCAGCTGCCCAAACTATACCCATTCTGTGGGCTCTCAATCTGGCACCATTCGCTCTCGGTGCACATTTAAAATAAAGGCATTCAAAATCTGTTATTATCAAGAACAATGTAGTAATGGCAGAAGTGTTTAGTAAATATTTCTGTTCTGTGGTTGGTGAAAAAACAAATAATGTAGTCTCATCCTATGGTGATAATACTCTCTCCATTCCACTAGTATCTCTGGAGGTTGTTAAACAGAAGCTATTAAAGTTAGGCATTTTAAAATCAGCAAAGCCAGTTAACTTGCATCCAAGAGTTTTAAAATGGTTGGCTGAGGAGTTTGCTAGACCATTAATGTTGATTTTCAGTAAGGCTTGGAGCACTGGGAAAGTTCCAGATAATTGGAAGAAAGCTAATATGCCAGTTTTTAAAAAGAGCGAAAGGGATGACCTGGGTAATTATTGGCCTGTCAGCCTGACATTGATCTGGGGCAAGATAGTGGAGTGGTTGATATGGGACTCGATTAATAAAGAATTAAAACATGATAAATATAATTAATACAAATCAATATGGGTTTATGGAAATAGACCCTGTCAAACTGACCTGATATCTTTTTTTGATGACAAGTTTCGCTGATAAAGGTAATATTGTTGACGTAATAGACTTAGACTTCTGTAAGGCATTTGATTTGGTACCGCACAACATTTTGATTAAAAATCTAAAATGATATACAATTAACATGACACACATTAAATGGAATAAAAACTGGCTAACCGATAGGTCTCAAAATGTAATTGTAAACAAAGAACCATAATTGTGCAGGTATGTTTCCAGCAGGGTTCCACAGGGATTGGTTCTTTGCCCTAAGCTCTCAATGACCTGGAAGAAAACATAAAATCATCACTGATAAAGTTTGCAGATGACACAAAGTTTGGGGGAATGATAAATAATGAAGAGGACAAGTCACGGATTCAGTGTGATCTGGATTGCTTGGTACACTGGGCACAAGCAAACAATGTGTTTTAATATGGCTAAATGTATCAATTTAGGAACAATGAATGTAGGCCATACTTACAAGATGGGGGACAGTATCCTGGCAAGCAGTGACTGTAGGAAAGATTTGAGAGTCATGGAGGATAATCTGTTGAACATGAGTTCCTAGTGCATCAAGGCCATCAGATCTGAAATTCACAGTGTTCTTAGTAGCCAGTATGTTCTGACCTACAACGCAGTGACCTGATAACGATTGCCAGAATGCTCAACTTTGGCAGATGATTCCAGTCCTGGGATCTGAAAACACCAATGGTCCTGACTGGTTCCCTGCTTCTATTTAAACTAAGCAGAGGAACAGGAAGTCATCTGTGCAACTGAGTTTTTCCCTGTGTAGGACTGCCTTCCCTGGACTACCTGCTCTTGCTGCCTGACTCTGACCTCAAGGTATCCAGACCCAGTCCACCTCTTGACCCTGATTCCCAGTCTGCCCTCTGCCTGTCTCTGATTTTGATCTCCTTGTAACCTGACCCTATCTGCCTCCTGCCACTTGACTGTCAGTCTGCCCTCTGGCCTGTCTCAGATTCTGGATTCCTGGTATCTAGACCCATCCTGATTCCTAACTCCCACTAAGTGAGACCATCACATTCTGGTCATGACACGGTGCAGTGCTGTGACCAAAAGGGCAAATGAAATTCTGGGATGTGTAAATAGGGTAACCTTGAGTAGGAGCAGAGAAGTTATATTACCTCTGTAAATGGCACTGGTGTGAGCGCTGCTGGAATACTGTGTCCAGTTCTGGTGCCCAGAGTTCAAGAAAGAAGTTGACAAATTAGAGAGAGTTCAGAGAAGAGCCATGAGAATGACTGGAGACTTAGAAAAGATGCCTTACAATGATAGACTCCAAGAACTCATTCTGCGCAGCTTAACAAAGAGAAGGTTATCAGGTGACTTGATTACAGCCTGCAAATACCTACCTGGGGAACAAAGATTTGATAATGGGCTCTGCAGTCTAGCATTGAAAGGTATAACATGATCCAATGGCTGGAAGTTGAAGCTAGACAAATTCAGATCGAAAATGAGGCATAACTTTTTTAATGGTGAGCGTAATTAACTATTGAAACTACTTACCAAGGGTCATGATGGATTCTCCATCACTGGGAATTTTTAAATCAAGACTGGAAGTTTTTCTGAAAGATATACCCTAGCAATTATTTGGGGAACAGGAAGTCAGACTAGATGATCACAACGGTCCCTTGTGGCCTTGGAAACTGTGAATCATTCACTTTAGAACTTGAGTATCTCTGTTATTTCTGTGTTAGACCTGGCAGCGAATCATGGGTTGGTGTTTCTGGTGATATTCCTTATTAAAATACCTTAAGAAATTTGTGCTTTGTGGTTTTTTATGGAGAATATGGGCTAGATCCTGCCCTCTGTTGGGGAGGGGGAGAGAATATCCAGCAGCTTCTTTGCCCTGGCTCACCCTTGCTCAAGCAGCAGAGCACAATGTTTCTCTAGTGCTCAGAGACCTGGCCAGCTAATGTATCGATAAAAATCAGGCCAAACACATCTCTTGTGGACAACAATAAGCCCTAGTCAGCTGTAGGTAGGACTACACGGTGCTTCTTAAAGCAGCAGTCAAGGGCATCCCAAAGTGCATCCTAAGGATTCACCCTAAGAACTCTGCCCTGGCTGGCAAGATCCCTCTGCCAGAGAAAGTACAGCTCACACTCTGCACCGGCCAGGGCAGGATTTGGCAGGGCAGTGGAGACCAGGACAATACCTAACATACAAATACGCTTAGGCGATCAGCGCCTCACTAGGCACATTGGCTGGTTTGACAGACCCCTTCTTTACCTGTCACTTTTCAAATGGGGAGAGTCCACACGGTCCTCTTGATGAATACTAGAGACTAAAGAGAACGTTTTGTGTCAAAGCTGGGGACAGGAAGGCTGCCTGAGCAGAAAATAATGTGAGTTCCAAATAATTAAACCTCATGACTAAGAGGAGATTAACATGACATTTTCAGCCCACACCTTCCTTGTGCTTGAGGGGATACACAGTGACCAGCTGTTCTCAGTTCCCTGAGATTATGGTTTTTAAAATCCTTAAACCTGCCACTCGCATCCAGGCACTTCCTACAGTAAATACAGGCTGTTCATTCCACTCTGTGCCTCATAAGAATGGCCTCTTCATAACACTGCTGCCACTGGCTATGCGTTCCTCAGAGCAGGGACCTTTGTTGTTTAGAACGGGCTCTATACAGCACACTCTACACTTAAGACACTACAGAAATTATGAATATTTATGGCATTTTCCAAAATGAATCTGGCGTCCTTTAGTTTTGTGTTTGTTTTTCGGGTTCTTTAGAATGTATGTGTTTGAGAAGGAGTACATGGCACTACCGGAGCAGGAGTACAGCTCAGCTTCCCCCTCACCTTGCACAGTTGTTCAAGGGAAGGGCTGCTTGGAAAGTTGGGAGATTGCCTTTTTGGAGCTTGGGCCTTGCACACAAGGTTCATAGGACCAGATGGAACCCTAGCATAGGGTCCTGGTCAATGACTAGGCTCTGAGACAATATGGTAATACTGCTAATGATGCTAATCTGAGAAGTTTCTGTTTTGCATTCTTGTTACATTATGTTACTTTCCTATAATATATATGCCGTTCCTTGGAGAGTGCATTTTTTTAAAAGTTATTGAAGAATAAGGCTTGATTCTGATATCATGCCAATGTAAATCAAGGTTACTTTCACCAAAGTCAGTGGTACTACTTGAGTGTAATTGAGATCAACATATACCAATTGTATAGAAATATTATAGACAGATTGAGTCAGGCACTACATATATACTATGTATTACCTTGACAGTTTTGTATGCACAGTAGGACACGTTCACTGTGTAACACTAACATAAAATTATCGAGTTGGATTTGTTCTGGGATTACACCAAAGTAATTGAGAGCAAAATCTAACTGAGCACATAGAAAGTATGACACATGGTCTTTGGAAACAATAATCACAATATGTCTCATTGAAGGCCTATCTGAACAATGCATTTTCTCTACCAGCAAAATTGCCTCCTTTAAAACTATAAAATGGTGTAATCTAGTTGGATGTGTGGTGGGTGATTTGAAATGATCTAATAATTGATTTTAAAAAGGATGGCACCTGTCAAATAAGCATTTGCACGTTTGCTCTTTCAATGAAGACCCCTAGGGTTTCCCTTGTCTCGGAAATCTTTGTTTTCTCTTTTTGCAGACCTTATTTCCTTTCTGTGATCTCTCTTTCTCTTATCTTCTTTTGATGATCACTACTGACAAATCTTTTGAGTTTTCTATCCTAATATAAGATGTGGCCTTTCTTAGGCTTTAATTTCCTTTTGTTTAAACTTTCTTTTTATTAACAATTTTAATAAAGCAATACAGTGTTTTCAGTGCACCAAATAATTGATGATGTGAACATCATCTGCAATATACTCTGCAAATAAAACTGCTGATTTCCCTTTATCTGCTGTCACTCTTACTTGGTTTAACACATCAGCAATCAAAGTAACAATAGAAGAAAAGGAAAGTTCCTCAGACAATTTTGCATAGTTTCTTATGGGAAAATTAATTTATGCTGAGATTAATAATTCTATTGACAGCAGACAAGTGTGTGGAGATAGTAAATATTTTTATTCTTTTTCTGTCTGTAGGATTGCCTGTGGTCATGGCTTTCTTGGTCCATTTTTTATTTCCTATTGAAAGAGAGAACATGAGGTTTGGAGCATGAATAGAATAATCGTGTAAAAGATATGGATTTCTTGGAGGGTAGGGAGGCAAAATAAAAACTCCTTCAACCCATTTCACCCTCCTTAGAGTCCACTTCTCACTTTTTGAGAAGCAAAAGGCTTTCTGCATGCAGTAACCTTCACTGCTGAACCATTTCCAGGGACCGCTCCTGAGCTGGTGTGAATTGGGTAGTTCCATTGAATTTAAGGCTGGTGTACCAGTTTAAACCAACTGAAGATTTGACCTATACAGTTTAATAAGGTGCATCATGGCATACTCCAAATTCAAATCTTTAGAAACTGTCTTGTCTGCCACAGATGTGAGTCTATACTTTAGTTATTATAACTAAAAACAAAAACAAAAAAAAAGGGAGAGAAATCTTGGTTTCTTTATTCGCCACAACCTTCCCTGCTGGGCACACTGATAACAGTCATAGAAATTAAGGAACGGAAAGACCATGGGGCCAGTCCTGCACTGATTTGCACCATCCTGCAGAAGGGCTTTGTAAATAACTGTGGGAGGGCTGCATTCTGTACAAATCTCCACTGTGTGCAATGCTCCATTCTATATGCACTGGAACAAATTGAAACGCGGGGGGGTCACCATGGTTGGACCTCCTTCCATGTGATTCTGCCCTCTTGAAAGCTGATGTATTTGGGCCACTTCCTGTATAACCAGTCACTCCTGCTTCTTTGCGGGAGTTATGGAAGATCAGCAGCTGAGGCAGAGTGGCTGTTTAGGGGAGTATCTTCCCTACCCATCACCTGCATCAGCTGAAGCTAGGATGTCTAGCCCCCTAACGTGTCTAGCTGTCAGCAGATAATTTGGAGACCTCTAAGTACCCTCAGCACAGCAGTGGCCCAGTATGTTGGCTCTTTCAAAATACAACAAACAATATGAACTGATGTTAGTATTTAGAGTTGGTCAAAAACTTTAAACACAACTGCATGAAAAATGTCAAAATTCTGGAATTGTTTTCATTTCCCAGGATTCAAAACAGATCTGTCGAAGGGAGGGGGTTATTGCGGGGGGGAGGAGAAAGGGGATTGGATTGATTTATTTATTAGAATTTTTTGTGAATTTTTTTCTATGTATTTTTCTGTTTATCTTTTTTTCACTTTTTGGTTTTTTCTTCTATTTCCTGTTTCCATTTTTCATATATGACTAGGATGGAGGAAAGGGGGGGAAATAATGAAGAAAAAACCCAAATATAAAAATGGAAACAGAGAAAAATGTCACCAACAATGTTTTTTATAGCAGCACTAAAGGTGGAGTGATAGATAAACCCACGTGCTGCAGACAGTGGTAGCTATCACCTGGAGTGAAATGATGATGACCACGTTCTGCGTGGATGGCAAAGGACAGGAGCTTCCTATGAGCTTTCTCCTTCCAGTGCACTCATACAAGAACAGGAATAATTTGGCCCCATAGTTTCAGCTCTTGCTCAAGTCAGCCTACTCCCTTACGAGACATGAGGTAGACAGGAAGGTTTCAGTGTCACATCATGTCATTGCAGAATTGGCTTGGTAGCTGTCACCCACAACATACAGAAAGGGGTACCCTTTTCATTTCCATCTTCAACAAAGAAATTGATCATAGATGCAGCATGGCCAGGTTGGAGAGCTCATTTGGACCACCTATAAATTCCAGGAACTTGGTTTCTGGACAACATAGGACTATTTATGAAAGTCTTGGACCTCAGAGCCATCAGGCCTGTTTGGCATTCCTACCTGTCCTCCAAACCTCAGTAATACAAATCTTCACAAACAACACAACAGCCATGCACTACATAAACAAAAAGTGCTCGCTCCTTGCCCCTTTGCTTGGAAACAATTGAATTTGGGATCTGGAGCCAGCAGAACACGGTAACCCTGATGACCCTTCATCTCGCAGGAGTCAGCACCAGCCTAGGAGACACCCTGAGCAGGTAATCCATGACCAATTGTGAATGGTCCCTGCACAGCTCCATCATTGGCGCAGTAATCCATCATTGGGTATCTTCTATTATAATAATAATATATAGTATAATATAATTGTTTGCCAACAAGGAAAACACTAAGTGTCAGAACTTTTGCTTCAGAGAGGACCTGAGTCCAAGACCAGTGCCAGATGTCTTCCTCCTGCAGTGGAACAGATGTTCTGTATCTTTCCACCAATTCCCCTGATTCCCATGAAGATTTCCAAGATCAACAGAGACAAAGCCATGATCATTCTCGTAGCTGCATACTGGCTGAGGCAGTTTGGGCTGACCAACCTCTCATAGATGATTATTCAGTGTTCGTTCCAGCTCCCAGGCCACCTAAATCTCACAGTACCATGGCCAGCCTGGCCAGACCCAAAGTCACTGTGTGTTGTGTTTTTGGTGATCCCTCGGTGGTCGAGGATGAACTCTTTCACAGGTCCTTTGGTGACTGAGGAGTCCAATCCTGAGGAGCCGCAGACTCATTGGCAGACGTTGCAGGTGGTGTTGGAAGGCACGGTTGGGCCACGATTGCTGCATGACAGGTGCCTGTCCCTTCTTTCTGGAGTTTTTCTGCTACTAGGACAAGGCCATTTTCCTCAAAAATGGTCGTTCCTTCTCTGACAAGTCTTCGCCAGTTGTCCCAAACAGGCGACTGTTTCCTAGGGTGTGATGTTGATGCCACAACTCTTGATGTTTGTTTTGAGGGTGTCTTTAAAGCATTTCATTTAGCCTCCCCATGTCCTTTCTCCTTTGGTGAGTTGGGCATACAGCAGTTGTTTTGTTAAGTGTGCATGAGGCATGCGCACACTCTGCCCATTCTACTTCAGCTGGTGCGGGATAATCAGGGCCTCAACACCAAGGATGTTGGCCTCCGTGAGGATACTGACATTAGCGCGGCGAACCTCCCACTTTATGGTGAGGATCTTCTGATATTGGATGCCAATGCCCTACTGTAGGATTAGTAAGCGTTCCTTATGTTCCTGAGGTGATTATGAATACGAAGAATAAGGAGGCCCCAAATAAAAGTTTAATTGCCTACTCTCTGATACTTACACACTTCATATTCATAAATGCATTCTCTGGTTTGCTAAAGCTAATTGCACTCTCTAATAATGGCAAGAGCCTGGCTTTGTTTCAAGGCAAAAGTTCATGCAATTAAATCTCAGCAGCAGAGGCCTACAAAATGGGCACTAAAACCTCACTTGGCATGTGACCTTCAGCTGAACTCCTTCATTAAGCCTGAGAGCTTGGAGAAAATGTTTGCTGAATAAAGTCATTCCTAATTAATGTGAAAATGTCAAAGATTTGTCTGCCATCCTTTTCACCCCTTTCCTTCTAACGCTTAATTATGTCTCTAATGAGCTGCTAATATAAAAAAGCCATGGGCTGTATTTTTATAGGACAATACAGTGAAAATATTCCAACAACATTTTGCCAAGTAGATCTATGCTGCTGTTAGTATTTCTTACCCTCCCTCCCAAGCTTTTACTTGGAAGGGCTTGGGTTGTCATTACTATTTCTACTAATAATAATCATAACTTAATTATTTACATTAGTTGCCATCAAAACCTTTCCAGTGCTGCCTTCTATAACTGGACAGCAACCATAATCTCACTGTTTGCAATGTCCCCTATACTTAGGGAAACATTATTCTTAAACATAAAGGAATTCTGCCAGTACTGACCTAACGTATCTAGCTACCTCAGGTAGCCTAAAAAGTTGTAAGAATGACTGCTGAATATAGCATCATATAGTGTTATTAATTCTGTTATGCTAAAATTGTACATGTTGCTTTAAGAAAACAAACAAGAAGTAAGGTCCCTGTCCCTAAAAGTTTCTAGTCTGACAAATGATTTAAAAGAAGATGGCCAGTATGGGCCCAGTCCTACTCATCTGAGTCGGGCAAATCCCCATGGAACTCAAGGGAGTGAGATTTGGCTCTTGATGAAAATAGCCTGAGAGTGTTTGGGTAAATTGAATAACCCAAGGCTGCATGATTCTCATCTGTTCAAAAAAGGTTCTCTTGATCCATTTGCCAAATTATGTAGTGGGATTTTGTTGTTTATTCTTGTTTTATCTGAGCATTTAGGGACGAGGATGAGACAACCAAAGTCTTTAAAATATTTTTTCATGTTTATATTATTGAAAGTTATAAAGACAGTTTACGCATAGTAATTACTCTAGGTAGCATCTAAATTCTTTTCACATAGAACAATAAATGGCGTTCTGTGCCCATCTCTTTCTTAGTTAGCTTTTATGGAATAAATCCTCGATCACTCTATACAGTCTGTGGAAAGCCCAAAAGCCATTTAAAAGTTGTGTGTGGCTGTGTGTAGTGACAACAGTGCAGCTCTGCTATTTGGGGACTCCGTAAGCACATCCCCACGTACAACAGAGAAGGCCTTTGGGAGGGACAATCTACAGTTCTGCATGGAGGTCATTTCTGGTCAGACCAGAGGATTGCTATGGTGCGGTGCAGTGCACAGATCCAGGGGACCAAAACCCCACATAGCCAAAGCTCTGAATACTTTCACTCTTTTTCATAACTTCTAGTATGTAACACTCTCTAATCCTCTCTGCAACGAGGCTTTCAGCTTTTAGATGCATACAGAGGCTGCAGAAATCACTCTTTAAGTCCTAAATTTCTCTATTTATTGGCATTTGGAAGACACTAACTTGACTTCCCAAAGTTCTGATTTTGCAAAAGGGTAATAATCTATTTTCTTTAAGAGTTTTAATGTCCTATGAGTCATCCTGACAAAAGCACAGCAGAAGGGATTGCATATGCTGTACATATTGCTGTACGAGAAGACAGGTTTTGTTCTGTTGATGCGAGACTAAGAATTATACATGCTGTAGAGGTAAAGTGTCTAGAGAATTCAGCCCTAAAAGGCACAGTGACGTAGGCAGGCAGGCCCGTTGTTGGATTCATATTAGGTCAGCATTAGAAGTAATACTGGGCCTAGCATGTTGTAAGGTACTATCAATCTGATTACCATCTTGATTTCCCTCCAAACAAACTCACAGATACTTGAATTCTGACATACCTTTTGTGGGTCATGTCTGAACAACCAGTGGATACCACTGAGTTATATATACGCCACCTGAAAATCTGGAATCTCAGTGTTCAGTGCTGTGAAGCATTAATCCCTAACTACAGCTGTTTATGAGATATTAGTTTGAAAAAACTGTGTCAAAAATGAAGTGGGAATAAAATACAAGATGCTAATCAGAATGACATGGCTTTTAAAGTCCAGTAGCTTTTGTTGTGCCAATGCTACCTCCCTTCTTGCAGACCTGTTGACTTTTCCAAACCTTGGAGCAGTAATTAGAAAGATAAAAATTTTAGTCCTTGACACATGCTTGTATCTATGTTTCAGTGCTAGCAATCCCTCCTTAAAGAGAATAGACTCTCAATCTCTGAAGCACTTTCACTATGCCATAACAGCATGAAATATCATCCTTTTTGTTGCCAGCAATGAGTTACAGGCCTGAACTCTCAATATGCTTATACAGGACATTATGTACAGTATGAACTTAATACATATGTCCCCATATCTGCATACAGTATACTTAACACAGTGATAGCAGTGCCTTTATGGTGTCATAGGTATATGTGCCTGATAGTGTAAGCAACCTGATGTTTCTTGAGCAGTAATTATGCCTAGTAACCTATGTGTTGAGAATAATTATTATCAGTTGTGTTCATTAGTGATATCTCATAATTTAATGAGCATTTTTTTTTACTGATTTTCATGTTGCATCCTCCTTATGCTGTGGTTAGACCAGGATCTTCAGCGCTATGCTGTTTGGTTTCATTTCTAACTAGCATTATATGTCTATCAGATGCTTTTTTTTTTTAATTAGAGGAAATCTTGAAGACCCATATAGCACATTGGTGGTCTCCTGATGGCACCAGGTTAGCATATGCAACAATAAATGACTCCAGAGTCCCTACTATGGAAATTCCAGTCTACACTGGCAGCCTCTACCCTGCTGTTAAAACATATCATTATCCAAAGGTAAGGGAAAATATAAGCAAACAGTCAACATTTTTAGAATTTTTCATGGTTTTATTTTTAGCTGACTCTGATATGGTAATGTATAACAGGGCATATGCATAAGCAGTGCAGTAAACAGAGAACATTCATTCCCCATTGAATTGTTAAACTTTGGTCTTAATTATTCTTTAGCTGCGTCTGTAAAAATACATTTTTCTGACACTGGTATTAGTTATTCAAATATTTAAGAGAAAAAGTAAAGTCTAAACGCTTTCTCCCTCTTGTACCTGGACAAAATCCATTGGATTTTGAAGCTATATGGGACTTTGGCTACATCTGAGAAGCTGCAAACAACATTATTATTTGTTGGTTTTGTGCCTTTACATCAAAAGGGCAATGGGGAAAATTAAGTACTTAGGCTTTCCTGTAAAATTCAAGATGGAATAATTTCAGGACAGATGGTCAGGTTTCTGAGACATGCTGCACTTTAGCTTTACTGAGAGAAAATGAATTAGGGATAGAAAAGAGCCAATCCTTCACTGCTTTGTGGAGCCCTGAAGAAGAGTGTCACTGCAGGTGAGCAGCATCTGATCTGGTGCAAATCTCCAGTCCGTGTGGAAATATTGTCATTATTACTTTCTGGTACAATATAGTATGTTATTGTACTGTACTGCACAGCCGCTTCCTGCAGACACCTCACTTTGTGTGGTGGTCCCCTCAGATCTCTCGTGCCAAGCCAGGTCAAACCCAGCCACTCCTGAAGATAGGAGACATCAAGTGTATACCTAGGTGCTACAGGAGGTCGTGCTGATGATTCAGTAGAAGGCACTCTTTCGTATAAGTCAGTGTTTAAACAATGTCCTCCATGGCACTAAGGGACACCCTACCATTTTCAAATAAGGCATCAAATTGAGATCCTGACCCTGGCTAATAAAAATACCATGATATTTTTCACAAAAGCGACAGATGTTATTGTTAATGTTCTAGCAAATTTTAGTGTGGACAATTACATCCTATCATCCTAAATTCCTCATGTCTCAAAGCCTGCTCTAAATTGCTGTATGCTTTTTCTGTGCACTGTTAAACAGTTGCTGTGTTCCAGCACAGAGGTGGCTGCACTTCATAAGATAAATATTTTGGGGGTATATTATGATTGTATAGCATCTTAGGATCTGTTCAGATAAAATGTTCTATCTATAAATGTCAAGTGTTGTTCATTGTAGGATATACAGTAATTTACTCTCATCTTTAATTTTCAGGCTGGAATGGAAAATCCAAGCATTTCTTTACATGTCATTGGTTTGAATGGACCTACCCATGATCTGGAAATGACTCCCCCTGATGATCAAAGAATGAGGTATGTTGCTTAGTATGTTGTCCATGTGGTGCTTTCATTATACCGTTGCCTTCACTCAAAAACTGACTTTATAAATATTAATTTTTCAGTCTTTTTCCTCCACTACTATTAAATAATTTCTCTACAAATAAAATAGTAACTACTTAAACAACTTGGAAGTGATGTTTCTTCTTAAGTGTGATTTTGGATAAAGTTTCTTTTTGTTTCTTTGTTTTTTTTCCTTAAAATAATTTTGCTCAGAATTAGTCTCAGGGTTATTTTGAGGGAACTCTTTAGACTGTGCTAAAATCCAGCACAACAAATTCATTTAACGTGCTGACTTTGGCCATTGTGAAGACAAAAACTGGATAATTCCAGTTTTCACCCAATAGGGGAGGCATTCAAACTGGATACTGGGACAGATATATAACTACTGCAGCGCAAACATGAAACTCAGCTGGTTTGAGACTCAAAAATGGAAATGAAACCAGGCAGGATTTAAGCAACTGTTTTTGGATCCAAGAACCTTTCATCAAAACCAAAAGCAAAACTTTTTGCTGTTTCTGCATAGGCTTGAGTTTTTAGAAAGTAAGGCCCCAACTCAACAACCAGTTAAAGACCTGCTTATCATTAATCATAGAATCATAGAATATTAGAGTTCGAAGGGACCTCAGGAGGTCATCTAGTCCAACCCCCTGCTCAAAGCAGGACTAACCTCAGCTTTGGCCCAACCAGGGCTTTGTCAAGCCTCAGCTTAAGAACCTCTAAAGATGGAGATTCCACCACCTCCCTAGGTAACCCATTCCAGTGCTTCACCACCACCCTCCTAGTGAAAAACTTTTTCCTAATGTCCAACCTAGACCTCCCCAACTGCAACTTGAGACCATTGCTCCTTGTTCTGTCATCTGCCACCACCGAAAACAGCCTAGCCCCATCCTCCCTGGAACCCCCTTTCAGGTAGTTAAAGACTGCTATCAAATCCCCCTCATTCTTCTCTTTTGCAAACTAAACAAGCCCAGTTCCCTCAGCCTCTCCTCATAAGTCCTGTGCTCCAGTCCCCTAATCATTTTTGTTGCCCTCCGCTGGACTCTCTCCAACTTGTCTACATCCTTTTTGTAGAGCGGGGCCCAAAACTGGACACGATACTCTAAATGCGGCCTCACCAATGCCGAATAGAGGGGAATAATCACTTCCCGTGACCTGCTGGCAATGCCCCTCCTAATGCAGCCCAATATGCTATTAGCCTTCTTGATAACCAGGGCACACTGCTGACTCATATCCAGCTTTTTATCCACTGTTACCCCCAGGTCCTTTTCTGCAGAGCTGCTGTCTCGCTCGTCGGTCCCCAGTCTATAGCTGTGCATGGGATTCTTCCTTCCTAAGTGGAGGACTCTGCACTTTTCTTTGTTGAACCTCATTAGATTTCTTTTGGCCCAATCCTCCAGTTCAGCGGTTCTCAACCTTTTTTTCCCGAGTACCACTCCGGTCAGGTAGAGTCAGGTCGAGTACCGCTTCACCTGACTGTACCTGCCCAGAGTACTACTTGGAAAATTAGCGCATTAAGCACTTTCAATCAATGCCCTCCGCCGAAACCCCTACAGCCATTTGCCCATTTTCGGCGGCAGCAAGGGGGCATGATTCGGCAGCGGCTTTTCTCAGCGGGCCGGGGGAGCAAAGGTGGGAGGTTTTCTCGGCGGCGGTGAGGGGGGGGATTGATCCAGTCAATCGGCGGCGGGGTGGGGGAACGGCGGCGGGCGGGTTTCTCGGCCCTGGGGGGGGGGGGAAATCGTGCAAGAGTCAAGGTTTAAAGCATATAAAATGGTGGGAATGGAAATGCCTTGGCCGTTTTTCTGAATTGACACATGCACACTGTAAAAAAACATAAATTTTCTTAAATACCATTCTCAATTTGGGTCCCTAAAGATTTAGTGAGTGCCATGCACTACTCTGGGTACAACCTGACACATTGAAACCATTTTTACCACAATCACGTCTATCGTTTGCTCTCTAGCTCGGCACAAAGAAAAACCACTGAGAAACTTTATGAACATTGCAATCTCTTCAGGGCTTATGTCTCCAGACACCTTGCCTCAAATGACCCCAAATTTGGGTCACTAGTCCTACCCTGTATGCTCCTGAGGCACACCAAATTTCAAAGCAATCTGACTAAGCATGTCCATTTTAGAGGAGTTACAAAGGTCGACTTTTAATCGGAAGTCTTGATGCAACCTTAACCATGGTGACACTGCCATGCCCCTGTAATTCTTAAGTGCTTAGCTGAACTGGGACCTATGTGTTGTGGTTTCTTGGACACTTGAAAACAAAGCTTTAGAGAACAGTGTGATGTATTGGCATAAACATTTATTGTCATAGTCAATCTGCCTGCAGGGAAGAAGAGCTCTCATCTGCTGCTTTAGTTTGAGTTTGATGCAGTCACCTATAAAGCCTGCAGACCAAATTCAGATTTGATTTATGCTGATGTAAATCTGGAGTTAGTCTATTGACGTAAGTGGATTTATACCAGTATAATTGAGATCAGAACCTGGTTCCATGCCAACAGTGCCGCTAATGGTCCCTCTCCAAATATTAACAGAGCACTCTGTATGAGTGTCTGATACCATTCTGTAAAGATCTCTTTCTTCACGATATTCATTTGTGTAGGGTCATCGGACAGCTATACTGGTACCTCTGGGATATTTTAAATTGGATGCTAGGTCTACAAACAAAACCAGGCAAGCCAGTAGGTACTGCACAAAGCAGATGAAACATGCCCATTTGTGGGGGAGAGTGGAATAATCTTCATTGTGCATAAGAAATATAAAGGGACAGATTCTGATACCTTTACGTGCTGTATTCCACACGTGGTCTCAAACCAAGAAGTCTATTTCCGGAGTAAGATGCCCTTTGAATCTGTTTTATTATAGTCTGTTTGATTCTGTATTTTATTCTAGTCTATTACAGGTTTTTATATCGTGCTCATCACTGCAGTATCTGAACACATTCTGATACCCCTTCAGTGAAAGAGGGGCTGGAGCACATGACTTATGAGGAGAAGCTGAGGGAACTGGGCTTATTTAGTCTGCAGAAGAGAAGAATGAGGGGGAATTTTATAGCAGCCTTCAACTACTTGCATTGGGGTTCCGGGGAGGATTGAGCTAGGTGTTCTCAGTGGTGGCAGATGACAGAACAGGGAGCAATGGTCTCAAGTTGCAATGGGGGAGGTCTAGGTTGGACATTAGGAAAAAGTTTTTCACTAGGAGGGTGGTGAAACACTGGAATGGGTTACCTAGGGAGGTGGTGGAATTTCCATCCTTAGAGGTTTTTAAGGCCTGGCTTGACAAAGCCCTGGCTGGGATGATTTAGTTGAGGTTGGTCCTGCTTTGAGCAGGGGGTCGGTCTAGATGATCTCCTGAGGTCCCTTGCAATCGTAATCTTCTATGATTCTATGATCTTCCCCATAGTGTTTTTCACATTGTCATTGAAAAGTGTTACATTAGGTCCATTTAAGCTACCAAGACAGAAGTGTCACCTGTGAATACACTCAAAAACATGTATAATAGGACTTCCCTTGTAAAAAATAATTAAAAATTTGCGTGTATCAAGCAATGGCTCAGTTTCATGCCATATCTTAAGACCACTGTTACTGTCATTTATCTGTTGGACTGCTGATTGGGAAATAGCATTGGCTGTTCACTAATAATGCAAGCTAAAATTCTTTAATATAGTTGTATTATTATAACAGCTTGAAACAGTTTATCGAACTGCAGCATCTTAGTACTCTAATAAATATGTGTGGAGTGTAGGGTTGAGTTACTTCTAACAGTCATTATGGATTAATATAATTTATTTATTTGATGTAATTGATGTTATACAATGGTGCAAAATATACCATAATTAGTGACTTGCTGTATATTTCATAAAAAACATAACACTTCCAGAGCATAGTAGTAGTAGTAGTGCTGCTAGACTCATAGGGGTACATTTTTATTTTGCACATATTTTCTGAAATGAGGAGCTTAGTGTGATTGTATTTCATTAGAACAGATTGTGGGGATCTTCGGTAGAGTTAGGGTTTGTCTACACTTCCCCTTCACTACAGCTGTGCTGCTATATTGTTTCAGTGTAGACATTACCTCTACCCAACTGGAGGGGTTCACCTGTCGGCATAGATAATACACTTCCACAAGAGGCAGTCAAGCTAGTGCTGTCAACACTGGAGGTTAGGTTGGCTTACCTATGTTGCTTAGAGGTGTGGATTTTGGTTTCTTTTTATGTCTAATATCTCTTTATGTGCATGCACAGTTTGGATGTTAGATTCCTAGCTGCAAACCATACATGTAGTTTTGGGAGTGTAAATGTCTCATGATGAAACAGTGTGATGGTTTGTGCTATGAGAATTGATGTGAACCTCTTGAGAGGGTCCAAATATCTCCAGGCAGACTTCTGAGCCTTTCAGGAAAATTTCCCGTGAGAACAAACGACATTAATTATTATTGTTGTTTATTACTATTTCATCTGTATTACAATCAAGAATCAGGTCCCCATTGTTCTGGGTGCTGTACAGACGGCAATTAAAAGATAGTCCCTCCTCTTGTGAACTCACAATCTAGGATTGTGATAGGATGGAATAGGTGGATAAACAGACAAACATCAGGTGGGGGACTCAGTAATGCAAATGGAGAAATGAGGACCCTGAACAATAAGCAGGAGTTTCAGTTTGCCACTTGCCTAGTCATTAAGTAAGAGGAAGTATGATCCAGTGGTTAGCATGAGACTTCGAAGACCCTGGGCCAATTCCATGCTCAACTATAGACTTCATGTGTGACCTGGAGCAAGTCACTTAGTCTCCTTGTGTCTCAGTCCCCCATCTGTAAAATGGGGATAATAGCATTTCCCTACCTCACTGGGATGATGTTAGGATAAGTATTAAAAATTGTGAGGTGCTCAGATAACTCGGTAATGGAGGTCACATAAGCACTTAAGATAGATTGCCAGCTGGTGGTGTTCTTTAGACAATATGGCAGAGGTTCTATTCCCATCTTCATTTTTTGCAAGGGAGACAATATTGGACTTGAAACTAATACATGTAGCTGCTAGGATAAGAGCTTCAGTTGCTTCATCCCAACCAGTTTGGGTGACATCAAAATGTAACTTATTTACTTCAGACTCTCAATGGGATTTATGGGGAAAATGCTCCAATCAACGATTTGTCCTAAATGAACATTTACTCTTGCTTTTTTATATTTTAATGTATATGTTTGTTTATTGCCAAAATCTGCTGCTGTTTTTTTTTTTTTAAATGCAATTTAATTTGCTTGACCATTTTTTCCCCGCTCCTAGGGAATGTGCTACTGCTGATGTTAAATAAAATCACAATTTATTTCAGCCACTGAATTTCCAGGACACTATTACCTGCCCAGAGGTGTCATGTCTTCCAGCATTATGCATCCAGTTGCTGAACTCATTTATTTTTTCCCCAGCCAGATTCATGCTCTAAATATTGCTGAAAGCTACAGAATTAATTTCTAGCTTGTTATTTTGCTAGACAAACAGATCCTTCTTGCTTTTGCCCTTTCTCTGCAGTACGTATGGTAATCCTTGCCAGAATACAGAGTACTCTCTAGCGACACAGCACATTAATCCCAATGAGAGCAACAATTCCTTATACATATTTTATAGCAAACAAATGAACTAATAACATTTTTATAGACTGTACACTATGAAAAGTCATTGCATTATAATTTAAGGATGCTTTCGGCCCGCACAATCCTCCAGTATATTATTGTAACTCTAGATTTGTCATTTCAGCAAGAGTCTCGCCCTTTATATTAATCCCTTAGTGATTGAAGGTAGAGAGTTGTGATCACTATCACTAATTGGCTAAAAAATTGTTCTTCCTATTACATATATTTGCTTACACATTTCTTCCATTCCACCCCAACTTGGTTGTTTGTATCAATCAGTTGTTGCTCCATATCTTTTATAAGCTCACTGGGGCCGGGACTGTTCTTTATTTTATGTTTGAACAGTGTCTTGCACAATAGGACCAAACTGGGTGTGCTCCTTAAGAACTACCATAATATAAATGTTTAATAATAAGAAGATGTGACAGAGGTCATGGAGCAGGCTCTGATGTAAACTGGTGCAGCTCCATTGACTTCTTTATACAAATTTGTGCTGTGCTAAGCACCTACAGTCCAATTTCCGCTCCGTAAAACTAATTTATTATCAGCATGGCTCCACTACTATACCAGTAGCTTCTCGTAATGGTTGTAGTGGTCTGTTTGAATGGGGGGTTAATTTGCTTTCCAGGTTCCTTAACTGGGTCAGACCTCTTGGGCCAGAGTCACCAGCATCTATAAACCACCTCTTTCTATTCCTTCCCAGACCCTAACAGGTGTTTTAACTAATATGTGTATTTAAAGACCAGTTCTATATGAGCATGAGGAATTTAATTTTGCCAGTGGTTGGGTTTGAGTCAACCAAAGTAGTCTGACCAGACTGGAAATTGTCCATGTAATGTGTTTGTTTGGTCACGTGTGTATGGATATGTAACCCTATGCACTTTCCACCCAATTTTCACAGCTTGCAGACAGAGTGGGAAGTTGGAGCAACATGCATAGCCCTAAACATGCCATTTTCAGGTGTTCAGAGAAATGCATAACTATCCCTAGAAAAATCAAGACAGAGATGTTCTAATACCAATAGACTTTTCCTTTCCTGTGCATTCATCCTAGGATCCACAAACCCCAGTGATCTGCTGAGCTGCAAAATATTGTGGCATTAATATCTCTCGCAAGTACTTTACTGATGTAAACTTGCAGCAATAATAGCTGAGTGCATTTACCTGTTTTCAGAGACTACTACATAACCATGGTGAAATGGGCAACTAGCACCAAAGTGGCAGTAAATTGGCTAAACAGGGCACAGAACGTTTCTATCCTGACGCTGTGTGATGCTACCACTGGAGTCTGCACAAAGGTATGAAAGACCCTTAAAAAAAGATAGGTTGACCTTCAGTGTTTGTAATCCACATGGGAAGAATATTCGCCAGTTCTTTTATCTGAAAGTGTGTCACCTGACACACCGTACTTTATGTGTCGATAGAATTTAAAAGACCTATGCAATATTTACTGTGCAAGGAGGTATGGGCTGCTTGTGGCCCCTTACAGAAAGGCTTAGCATAAATCAGTCATATCTCTACAATACATATGTGTATGTGTCGTTATATATAGATAGAGAGAATGTAGGTGCATTCTCTATTTCTCTCTGTCTCTCTCACACACGCACACACCTACTATTTTTAACCCGGCTGTCCTTTTTAACATCTGAGTTCAATAGAAATATATATGGGTTTGTATAAACACAGTTTTCCACCAATTTAGTTAAATTGTTGCAACCCCCTAGTGTGGGCACATTTATTCGGACATAAAGACGTCTATATCACTATGGTATGTTTCAGTACCAATATATAAACACCTTTTAACTGGTAAAACTATAGTCATATTGGGGGGATGTACCAATTTAACTATTTTGATTTTTGAAATAGTATAATTAAAGTCAGCGTGAAAACTATATGTAGACAAGGCCCATGCAAAGTTGCTGGGAACAGTGTAATAACAACTAAATTGCTATTTTTCTTTAGGGAGTAGCATATCTGTAGGGCTTCCTTTTTTGTCAGGATGGATAACTTGCCTTCCCATGTGTTCACTTGCTTGTTTATCAGAGAGCAACAAGAGAGGACAAGAAGAGCAGTCCGAGATTACATTCCGAAACAGCATGCTTGCCCAGTTTCCCTTTGCTTGTTCACCCCCATTCAAATTCAGTCAAACTGCTTTCTGCACGATGAACAAAATGTAACACATGTAAATGATACTATGTTGTTTCATTTTAGAAACATGAAGATGAAAGTGAAGCCTGGCTACACAGACAGGTAACAGTGATCTTCTCTTCATGACTGTATGTTCAAAGGCTTTTCCCCGAAGAGAAAAAGCTTCTTTTTGGAAGACAGAGTGGTACTTTGAGACCATAATGGTTTCGTATTATACAAGGGATTTTCTTAACAAAAGATACAAGCTCTTTCTGTTGAAGTAAGGGGCCCTTCACATAATGTATCTGAGATGCCTTCTTCCATAGCAGACCCTAGTGGCTGGAAGCACAATTCCCAGCATACATTGAATTTAGATTTAAACAATCTGAAAAACAAGTGTTGGATGAAATTCACGGAGAGTCACTGAAGTCCCTGATTAAGCCTTGTTTTGGGGTTTACACTGGATTTCAGTGGTGTATTGGCCTTTTGCTGGCCCTCCACACAGGTATGAATTCCACCCATTGCAATTAAATGATCAAAGGTCAGATTTTCCAAAAGACACTAAGTGACTCAGAAGTCTAAGTCCCATTTTCAAAAGTCACTTAGATGTGTCGGAGCCTCAGAGTAACATTTTCCTAAGTCATGTTTTAAAATCAAAGTAACTTAGTGCCTAAATCACTTTTGAAGGTGGCACTTAGGCTGCTAACTGCACACTACGCACCACTTTTGGCGGCATGTAGGGTATGTGTAGCTTCTTCCACAGCGTGTGTGTATCTACACATGTTAGTCAAGAGGCTCTGGCAGAGGGGAGGCAGCTGCTGAGCCTTTCCCTGCTGCCTCCCCTCTGCCAGAGCCTTTCCACACTGCTTTCCCTGCTGCTGGAGGTAAGGGCTTCAGCAGTGAAGAGCTGGCGGAGCCTTTCCCTGCTGCCAGAGCCCTTACCTTCAGCTGCTGGAGTCTTGTCCTCTAGGAAGGAAAGGCTCTAGCAGTGGAGAGTTGCTAGAGCCTTTCTCTGCTGCCTCCCTAGGCCAGAGCATTTCCCCATTGCTGAAGTCCTCTCCTGTGACAGGGAAAGGCTCCAGCAGCAGGGAGGCAGCAGGACACAACATGGCTAAAAACGGCACCATAGACAGGAAGGCACGGCTTGGGAGAGTAGCGTGTATTCACAAACCCACGCCCTTCAGGAATGTCTGTACATCTAAGCCATGCCTCACCATCTACACTGCTACTGAAGCCTGTGCGGGGGGGCAGTGCAAGTACATACTTTGCATGCTGCCAAAAGAAACGTGCAGTGTAGACATAGCATTTGGCACATTTGAAAATGTTACCCGCGATCTCTATCCTGAAGAGTTTACCAAGTACATTAGATCTGATGTAACGAAGGGGAAACATGACAATACACTAGGAGAGGAAAAGGCAGGAAGAGGGTAGCATCAGTAAGATTACATCTGTACTAAGCAAGGGCTAGTGCATGAGGACTTCTGCAAGGATGTCTTAGTTGGTTCATTTAATGTAGGTGTCATGGCAAATGTGATTATTAAGGGGACTGCAGCTCTTAAACTGAAGATTTTGGTGAGCACAATGCGGTGTGACTGGGTGATATTGAATAGTTTGTGTTATACTGGAGATGTTTGACTAGATGATCTAATGGACTCTTTCTGACCTTAAAATCTGAAAATGAATTAGATTCAAGTCCAAACTCTTTAGAGCTTTTATTCCATCTCAGAGTCTGTCTCCAGCAGAGCTTGGAAGGGATACCACCATCCAGAGGGTGTTTAGCTGAAAAACAGATTGTGATGAATCAATGCATAGATCAGAAGTGCAGAGTATTATAAAAGTGACAGATTTTTTCTAACAATCATTATTATTCACACCAATATAGTATGGTGAGAATTTTCAACTTGGGTGCCTAATGTTAGGCTCCTATATACAGTACGTGTTTAGGCAACTAAATAAAAGTGGCCTCATTTTCAAAGATGCTGTACACCTGCAGCTCCTGCTGGCTTTAGCAGGATTTGTTGATGTCTAGCACTTCTGAAAATCTGGCCACTTTGTCTTAGATTCTTGTCTATGGATTTCAGAGCCTGGCTTTAGATATCCAGGTTTGCAAACTTTGGTCTTTATTTATAAGTCTGTTTAGATGCGCAAATCCTCTGAAATAATAATAATTGTTATAATGTTCTGCAGCTGTAGATAGCCCTTACAGAACTCCAACAAGACGCCCGTTTCCAGGAAGCAAGGGCCATGATCAAAGGGAGAAATTAATTCTGCAGAGAAAGCAATGGGAAAAGCAGGTAGCGCTGACTGCTGGTTTTGGAGGAGTTTCAGGGGTGGTTTATTTATTTATTTCGTGTTTGTTTTAAATTTAAATTTAACTTTTTTTAATAGGCAGGTGGAATCCAGGATGAAATCCTGACTATATTGACTTCAGTGGGACCAGGATTTCTTGCCAGGAGTTTTACATAGTGATAGATAACTGACAACTCCTCCCACTTTGGCTGAACACAGGTCCATCTCTGAATTTGTTCCCCCAGAGTTGCCCTCTTCACTCCAGTTCTCCTTTTTCCATGGCTGCCTTAGCTCTGCCTGGTCCGATAATGAAGAATTCAGTTGTGTGTTACAATGCAATATTGAAAACCTCATTCAATCTTCCTAGTTCTCATCACTATGGCAAGATGGCCCCATCAATGAATCTCTCACAGATAATTAATATACAGCACGAATTACATTTTTTCAATAACCACCAGTGCGCTGGGAACCTTACAAACAAGTCTGACTTTTTAACCCTTTACGTTCAACCTTCAATGAGATTTTTGCATTTAGAACTGATGTATAAAAAATGCCTTGTCATCTGGGACAAATCATGATTGTCACACTGCTATCGCCTTCAAGTTTCTAGTTACCATGGTGCACCGCAGGGATAGAGCTCAGAGCCTCATGATTCAAAAGCACAGGACCCTCCTGTTTGAGCTAAAGGGGAATCTTGTTAGTTGTGAGCAGCATGGGGCTCATGGTGCTTCGTTGAGCAGTGCTGATTCTATCCAGTAGAGAACAGGGATATGCATAGACACACACATGCTATAGTATTTAAGTTGTGTTCTAATATTGTTGGTGGTGGGCCCTCTGGCCTCAGAGATGGACATTGATGTGTTCTACCCAACCTCACAGATCAGTGGGGGGAAAGGAGGCTCAAGGAGTGAGGATTCTGACCCCTTCACTTCAGGGTTGAAAGTGGTGGGGGAGGGAAGGAGCTGGCTCCAAGAGCTCCAAGGAAAAGCAGGGATGTGGGTGGTGAGGGAGCTTGCCACATAAGGCGGGGGGGACACTTCTCACTGACAGTAAAGCACAATATAGACATTTCAGGACATTCCCAAATTCCACAACCTCAGGGAAAGATGAACTGCAAAGGTTCAAAAGCCATTCCCGAGATTCCCGTGCCATCGCTGCTACTGAAAGCTGTCATTCTTGGCAGGAAAATAATTTATGGGGCCATCATGGTGGGAATTAGGTAGATTTATACAAAAAAAAATTAACATCTCACTGAAACCCACATGGCGAAATTATTCAATGTGGGACCTGGGCTGAGCTGAGTCAGGCAGACGAATGGCAGGTACCATAGGAGTTCTAGGAGAAGGACAGAGTTGTTGAGCATATCTGTCTCTGTGTGAAACTTCTGGACTTGCTGCCTATAAAATTAGCAAGAGCCAATGAATTCAAAACAAAACTATATTTACCAATAAACAAATACACATTGACCCTTACTTAAAACCAGCTTTCAAAGCTGCCTGCTTTTCTCCACTGATCTCTATGCAGAATTATTATAATTAGTTAGTATGGTAGCAACTAGAGGCCACAGTTAAGACTGGAGCCCCTTTATGCTAGGCACTGTATATAGAAATAGTAAGAGACAGTCCTTGCACCCAAGGGTTTGCAGTCTAAAGAGACAAAGGGTGGGAGGAGAAGACAGGTGAAGTTTCTTACCCAAGTCACACAGCAGGTCAGTGGCAGACCCAAAGAATAGTGCCTCGGTCTTCCAAGTCCCAGTCAAATGCCCTGTCCACTGGTCCACCCTGCCTCTTAACGAATGAGTGAATTCTTCCTCCTCCCAATTAACCTTTCTCGCTGGAAATGGGTGCCTCCACAGAATCAGTTTCACCTTTTCATTTTTTCCATCTGTACCATGCTAATTTTTCTTTTAAATGCCAGTTTTAGTATTTATTTATACTACACTCTGTGAACCTGAAATGCATCTCCTTCCATTTAATTTTTTCTCTTCATATTAATAAGATGAAAATATTGCACACAACAGCTTTAATTCAGGCCAGGTTTGTTTTCAAGATCTTTAGTGCTGCTTCGTACAGTATGAAGATTCCATCCCAAAAATCTCTGTCCCAATGGCCTTTTTTTTGCTGTCCTTGCTGAGTCTCTATAACACATCTACAGGTTCTTAAAAACTATCTGACTATATTAATGTAGTTTTTCCATCAGCAGATACACACAAACAGACCACTCATAACCTCAGAGAAGTACTGATGGAGAGCAGTAATCATTTGCCTGATGTATGACTTTTCAGTATACCTGGAAATAGATTCAAATAATCTGTTAAACCAGTCTGTGCAAAGTCTATTTCCACTGTTAAGAGAAATGCTGTTACAATAGATAGTGCAGTAGCTTCAGATACAAGAATATGGAGCAAATTCTGTATCTTTGATTGCTGCAGCTCTTTTGACTACAAAAGGAGTGTGCCAGTTTACACCAGCATAGAATTTGGCCCATGACAAGGTAGTATTTTGCCAGTGGGTTTTCTATCTTCTTAGCAGAAGATGGAAATAATCATAAAGATTTTCATACTTAAAGTTCTAGAAACTATTAGAAACAGGTGAAACTTATTTCATGAACTTTTGCCAAGTGAGAGATGGTTGTACTTTTAAAATGTTCTAGACAGCTAAGGAAGGGAAAAGAAAAGAAAACCTGGAATGTTAGGCCCAAAACTTAGACTTTATATACCTAACACTAATCGAAAGTGAATTATTATTGTAGTAAAATAGAGCAAAATGCTGTAGCAGCATTAAAAAAAGTAAAATGGATTCATTTGTTGTTAATGAAAAAATTAATCTATAACATTAAAACAATCACCAGTATGGTCAAGTTATTATTACTGATATTGGTTGATTCTGATTGGTGTTTTGACGTGTGTTAAGAATGAAACCAGAACACCTGCCAACATATGTTTAGTGGATAGCTGGTGGAACACACAAGGGGCCCACTGAAAGAATCCCTCCATTGAACAGTACTCAGAGAGGAGAAACTTATGGGACTTAGCATACCGAATAAGTTCATTTAGTAGGCACTTTTGAGAGATTCAATTTTTACTTTAGTAGCCAGCCTTTCTACCAGTAAGAGCTAGAACAACAGAGGTGCAACCCGCCGAATGCCATTATGTATGCGTTCCTTTGTAGTTTACTACATAAATCATCTCATCCAATAGAAAGATCCCAGCGGCTCATGGATTCCTATTGTAGAAAAGAAAACAAAGCAGTCTTCAGTGTTCTCCTAAAGCTCAGAGGATAGAACAAGAAGCAAAGAGCTTAAATTGCAACAAGGGTGGTTTCAGTTGGACGTTAGGAAAAACCTCCTAGCCGTCAGAGTAGTTAAGCACTGGAATAAATTGCCTAGGGAGGTTGTGGAATCTCTGTTGTTGGAGATTTTTAAGAGCAGGTTAGACAAACACTTGTCAGGAATGGTCTAGCTATTATTTAGTCCTGCCGTAAATCAGGGGACTGGATTAAATGACCTCTTGAGGTCCCTTCTAGTCCTATAATCCTATGATTCTATCATTCAGAAAAGAACTGGTTGATGTCTGCTGTGTTTGATTTCCATACACAGCACCTTGTCTCTCTCACACTGACAGTCATAATAATGAGATGGAAATCAGTCATCAGGTTCACCTGAGAGCCTTGAAGTAAAGACAGTTTTAAAAGACCTTCTTTCTTTTTATTCTTTCTCCCCTCTCCCCACTTGTAAATAATTTTGTGAATTAATCATCTGTGAGAAGGTAGGGAAAGAGACAAGACTTAGACTCTGAAAGACAAGTTGGTGATGTCTCTTTAAGGAAATGTATGTAGAACGATACACAGCCCAATGCAATTCTTCCAGCTGAGTAAACAACATTTGCCGGGCACACATTGCTAAATGTGTAGGTTTATTTAAGCTCTGTTAAAGGGCGACATTCCGGTTGCCCTCTAGCATACTTCTCTGTAGGCAGGTAGGGTTTTTTTATGCTTTGCAAATGGCTGTTGATTTGAAGCTAAGAATGCTTCCTTACTGTCTTTCTCCCTTTAATTCCAGAAGAGGCTAGCTGAAAGATGACTGCTTCTCAGGGGATACCAGAAGAAACAAGGGTTTTCAGAATTTCAGGGTTAATTTTTCTCTGTTTTGAGGGGACTGTTTCTTTGTCTTAGGTTATTAGAAAATATTCCATTTTTTGCAGTGTTGAACTGTTCTAAAAAATATCAAGAACCCTAACTAGTGATAATTAAACCTATGCAATTGACATTTACAGAATGAAGAGCCAATCTTTTCCAAAGATGGACGGAAGTTTTTCTTCATCCGAGCCATTCCTCAGGGGGGAAGAGGAAAGTTCTACCATATTGCCATGTCATCGTCACAGGTGAAACAACCATTATTGTTACTCTTCATTAGTGCTGAGTAGAACGAGCCATGAACATAATACCTGTGTTTAGAACCAAGACATGTCAAGGGGTCTATGGACAATTTGGACCCCTCTGACCCTAAGGATGAGTGTCTTAATTGGGCTAGATACTAGTAGCATTTTAGGCAAAGGAGGAACAAGAGTTTCAAACGATGCAGTTTGCTTAGAATTATAATTAAAAAGTCTTCACATTTCAAACAAAATTCAAAGAATGCCACTCTTTGTTTTTTTTTAAAAAAAAAGCTTCTCCTCCATTATTCCTAAGTAACCTCAGATGATTGTGTAGAGAGGCACTTATTATCCAGAACCCATGGACAGAACTGGATCACAGGAAAGAACTTCCATCTGTATTCTTTATACTGGGCCTAATTCCTCCCATTATCATCAATACTTTTGTGCCAGGGATGATCTGACTCAGTATACTTAAGTATGTCTGTAAATTCATAGTAATACTTCGGGAGAAATCACAAATTAGTGATTACTTTACTTTTAGCAACTCGTGGAGGAGTCAAGAGAGCTTCGTGTTTTGAGAAATAAAAACAAAGGTGTTTTAGTCTTGTTCAAATGTTGTCTTTTCAGAAAAAAGAAAACACACACTTTTTTTTTTTTTGGCAGCCCAATAGCAGCAGTGATAACTTACAATCCATTACATCTGGTGATTGGGATGTGACAAAGATTTTGGCATATGATGAAAAGAGGCATAAAATGTAAGTAAAGAAATTGGTGTAAATGGCAAATCAAACAAGCGTCCATCTTTAAGTTCTGGCTCTAGAGTTAACTAGTCTACAGTAGTCATCTTGAAAGCATCTGAAGTGCGTGTGCATGAACAGCTAGATGTACAGACTGCTGGAAAGGGTTGGCTACATCTGTTTTTGACTTAATCGCTCATGTACAATCTAGTGTTTTAATGAAGTCTTGCCTTGGTTTATTCCCTCTCCTACCACTGCCTTTGTGTGTTTAATAATCAATCTCATTTTGATACTTGACACAGAAAGAAACCTGATTTACATACATATACGTATGTGTGGGTTGCTATATGTTTCTTCATCGGCAAGTTTGGATGCAAAATGTAAAGAGAGAGCTCTGTGTTCATTGGCTAAGTTTGCTCCTTTTAGTACGACTAATTATGAAAAGAATTCCCTTTGGCTTGCACAAAAACGATTGTGTTGGACAAACATTTCTGCTCAGCAAACTGCAATAATGTTTTTTACAGTTTCCCTCATTTTCACCTTAATCCTTTGTTAATGAAACAAGATGTTCCAGTTCTTTCTGTGCTTGCTGTTGTCCTAAATCTCAGCAACGTACCATAGGAGAAAGCACTCTGAAGGGATTTTTGATTCATATGCTGTAGAGTTGCTCTTTAAGGCAAAGTTTCAGTGAGATGCAAGATCCTGAATTCTAGACTTCTTAAATTTAAAATGATCTCTTGGCACCAGCACTATCCCACACTGGCACTAAGTAGCTGACTCAAAATGATTAGGCCATCCTAAATATTGAATGATAATTAAGGGCCCAATCCTGGAAGGTGCTAAAAGTGCCCTCAATTGCTGTTGACTTCGGTGTGAGCTGAGGGCTAAAATGGCATAATTACTCACATTACAATTTTAACTGTGCAATCAAACCACAAATATCACGTGCAATTTGAGAAATCTACACATCTGGGGGAGCACAGATTATAGGAAATAGACCTGCTGGATTGGATATCCCAGCCATTATGTTAATAGCCCCTCACTAAGACAATATTGGCTCCTGTGGGTCACTACCACCTTTGTAAAACTTACGGAGATATCAACCTTGACTTAGCACTCTAAATTGGAGTTGGCCATTCCTTGCAAATCCAGCTAATTCAAGGACCTGAAATAATAACGATGACTTCAGAAAGCTGGTGCTTTGGCTACTTATCCCACAAAAATGGAGCTGGCTGCAGTGAAGCTAGGCAATGACATTCCTCCCAAATTCAGGCTATATCTTCCCTAACGGTTGGAATCCCCTCTTCAAGCAGAGGCTCTCGTTGGGTTTTTCAGGTGCCTGAAGCTGTATAGCTGTTCAAAGAATCAAAAGTGATCAAATGTTATGGGAAGAGAGGTGGGTTGCTTTTTTAATAATCTAGATACGAAATATGTATTTAAAGGTACTGTGCACTGTAAAGTTTCGTACCTTGTTGGGGTAACTTCTGTGGTGAAAAAAGAGGTCAAGTTTTCTTGCTTCCTCACTTAAGATCATTTTTATTTTGCATGGCATGTATTCCCCACGTACTACACATGATATTATTTTAACACATTGACTTAATGCCATACTGCTTTAAAAGCCATTACGATATTATGTATATTGTGTACAGTTAACAGAGCTTCACTAATGAGTCCTCGGTTTTGCTTTTTCAGTGGATGCAGTACTTTTGCTGCTATCTTCTATTGAAATGCTTGGTCATGTTCCCACAGCAGCTCTATGTCAGCTCGGTTTCTGAGTGGCATATCAATTTCAAACAGTCCACTTCCTGTGAAAATCCTATTAAGTTTATTTCACTGTAGTTGCCCACGATCTTGGCAGTTTTACAAATTCTAAAGTATACATTTTTTGTTTAAAAAGTTTTTCAATAATTTTTAACTACATTTTACTAAATGTAGTGGGCACAATTCTTTAGGTAGCTGCAGACTGGTAAAATTTAATAACACTGACATAAATAAAATGAACATTTTTGTACAATAGTTCCTTAATAAGTCTTAACCCTAAAACCTTTGGATCGGTTTTTAGTCCAGCACATTTTAATCTCTTTTTTTTTTTTTTTAAATACTTACAAAATTCCACCATATAGTTTTTGTTTTTACTTTCTTAGTAACTTTTATTGTACACCACAGTTAAACAGAACTTTTCGATGGGATTTCAATGGTTGAAGGTTTTGTCGTGTTTTGAATGGCCACTGCACTATTCTGAGTAGCTCTACTATTCATTTTTAATAACTTGTTAAAAGAAAACAGACTTTGGATGGCACTTTCAAATAAGTTTTTCACTCAGATTTCCTGCTACAACCCCAGTCCGTTTAATACCACCCAAACTCTGACGACTTCAGTTGTGCAACAGCTCCTTTTAACTTCACGCTCTCTTTCCTTAAATCACTTACATATTTTCCAAAATGACACATTTCTCAGCTGAATCCTTTCAGCAGCTCTACGTTTATTTTTTTATGTTTTTTGTGCTTGTTTCTTAATTTAGCACACTTTTCCTGCAAAGCTGTACTCACTAAATACAGTCCTTAAAGGATGGCTGCTTTTTACTTTGGATTTATGCAAATAGGTAACAGACATTGTTTTCTCCCTGACCTTTCAGGAATCGTTTCCATTTAGGTTGTCTCCTTCTCTACAACTTTCATTTGCTTTTTATGTTTTTTACATTCATCCCTTAAAGTGGCACATTTCGTTTGTAAAGTTTTAGCCATTAGTAATAATCTGTGTGAAGCTGCTGCCTTGATTCAGGTTTTTTTGTCCTAGGGGAAAAAGTAACTAAATACTATTTTTTTTCATGGCTGCCAATGGTTCCTATTTTTTAACATTTCAGTGACATTCAACAGACCTCTGCTGTGCTCTGCCTAGCATTCTGTTACATAGGTATTAAAGTATCTCTCTGATTTCCTCACAACTTTTATTTTGTTTTAAAAATGCCTCGTTAGTCTGCACAGCATGTACCTTGTATACCTCTTTGTGCTCTTCCAACCAATTCTTTTCTCTCTCAAAATTTCCCACATAATGGTTAACTGTTTTACTTCTCTACGCAGGGATTTTATTTCCAGGATTAGTTCCTGCAATAACAAGCTTTTTGCTTCTCTTTATTGCATTTTTATTTAGCGCTATTCAGTTGGAGTTCCTTTTCCACTTGAGACCATCTCCCACTAATACCTCTCTGGGAAGTCCATAGGGTTCACCCTTAGATTTAACCTACTCCTCCAGTGCCCTGGAAACCTCCTCAAATGTAAACCCTTCCAATGCCATTGCTAACTTGCTAGGTTATGATCCTTAACAGTAAAGCTACACGTATAATAAATTATATATTAACCTGCTCCAGATGAATGGATCTGATCTGAGTCGCAGCACCACTATGTTGGAATTGACTCTCAAACTTCTTCCACTCAGTTCCCCAAGAACTCAGTTTGAATCTGATCGTGATGCTTTATTTGGCATGCAGAGAAGCTTTGCTGAGTTGATTAGACTTAAACGTAAAGGGTTGGTACAGGGTCTACCACATATGCAAAGTTACACAGAAACCCCCCTTCCTTTGTATACCTTTACACATTACATTGCATCAAATATTTTGGGATTTGGTTTGTTCACTTTGCAGGAACCAATCGCTGTACAACATGCTCTGTCCAATCACTGTCTGTGGACAACTTATTCTTTACTTCATCTTTATGTTCCCAACTTATTGTATCAATTATTATCTTGTCCATTGTAGATAGTTCCCTAGGTATTCCTCCCCTATTTTAGCTAGTATAGACATTCTGTTTCCAACCTGCTGATCCATTTACCTGCCGAATCCTGTCTCCCAAGAAATGAGGCTTCACCCATGTCCAATTACTCATGTCAAACCAGGCCTACATACCTGAGTTCAGGGGGTTTTGCGTGAAGCATTTTTCCCTTGAAGCACAACTATCATACTTCAGCATTGAAATATTTTTGTTTTTATTTACATTGCAATGCAGTTTGTCAAACATTTCCTTGATCCTGTGTTGAAGAGAGGCCCCTTTCCATTGTTTTTCTAATTTGATGAGCTGGAGAAGTCATGTATCCTTGCAGTTTGCTTCACAAGATCAAGGAAATGTTTAAAGGATGGGCATGTCAGGATGGAGTTGCTGTTTCATAACATATTTGTAAATTCCCTTCCAAAATTCTAATTCTCTCTACTGTACTTTGCATTCTTAGTTACTTCCTCAGCACAGAAGATTTACCAAGAAGACGACACTTATATAGGTATGGTTTTAGTTTCTTCACAGAAGTAATTTTCCAGTTATTTCTCTTGTCGTTACAGAAAATGGATTGTGCCCATCATTACTGACATTCTTTATTCTCAGATTGAATCTAGATTATAAATATGAGAATGTCACAAAAGTGGGAAAGGGGTTTGCAGCCATATTTGACATGCTTGAAATTTGAGCATTTTCTCATTTCATTCCACTAAAATGGAAATATTCTCAAACAAAATTGTTCTGCACTGCAAAAAGTTGCATATATTTGTGTTTTTCACAATCACCTTACTATTTGTATGGAAGTCTAATCAAACCACAGAAGTTCTGGTACTTGAAAACAGGCAGATCAAAAATGCTGAACATTTGTGAATGTTTTTCTGCAGTTTCATGTGACTTCAATATGTTCTTAATGGTTGTGTAATAGGTTAGGAATGGTTAGTTTATGTACACGGTATCTATAGAAGAGCTAAAAAATACATTACTGTGGGAGAAGGAAAAAAGAATAAGTAACAAAAATGCCATTCTTGAAAATGCTTGTTTCAATTGCCAAGGGGCTTTAGAATCCAACCTTATTTTTTCTCATACAAGATTTCTAAGCACTGGAAAATGTTAATTTATTAATTCTCACAACACCCTGGGAAGGAGGAAAGTATTATTATCCCCATTTTACAGATGAGAAAACGGAGGCATATACTGATAATTATGTTTGTTGTATTCCTGTCTTCTAACATCCTTTCTTCATCCCATTTATGGTATTTTTTTTCCTGCCTTGGAAGCATCCACTCACAAGGGAAGGGGGCAGTGCTAGCTTCATTTGATATGGGATTGTCAGTATATTTTCATCTTGCAGTATGATGTAATGGTTTTTCTCTTAAGTGGGCAAAGGATTCAACAAACTGAATTATTGGTAATTTAATTTTTCCTTCCTTCCTAGCCTTCTATCTGCCACTGCTCTGAGCAGGGCTTTGTGAGTGGCTAAGCTACTTTCATCATTTTTTAAAAATGAAATAAATCATGCTGAATCTGTTTGGGCCAGTCATTTGTATTTGCATGAATAAAACTCAGTTCAGGGAAAATTCTTCACAGGAAACAGTAGCATGATTCACATTGACATATCCCACTAGGGACAGCTGGGTGATAACCTTAGTTCTGCCACTGACAGTCCCAGTGGTCTTGAGCAAGTCACGTAGCTGCTCTGCTTCAGTTCTGCTATCGGTGAAATGGAATAATAATCTTGATATACCTCACAGGGGTGTTCTGAGGATCAGTTAGTTAATGTTTGTAAAGCATTTCAAAATTGCAAAGTGCTATGGATGTGCTAAGTGTTACTTGTTATGTTTAATAAATCATAATTTAGTCTCTAATCGATATGGTGCGCTTGAGCACGCACCCAGGCCGGACCATGGATTTCAAAAACAAAATAGCCAAAACATGATCTTTTCTTTCTACCTGGATGTTGTTGTTAACACTCCATGACCGACTATATGAATGCAGAGGGAGAGGATTGTCTATGAGGTAACCACTAGCAAGTCAGAAAAACTGCCTCTTAACAAAACAATCTCTAATTCTCCTTTGTCTGCAGTAAACATGATCTAGCATAGAAAAGCTCCCTAGTTTCATATCTCTTCCCTGAATTAAAACATCTTCTGTTTATACTGAAAGTGCAGGTTCATCCATAATTTTCTGGAAAGCTGTAGCATCTTACATAACCACCTGCCTCGCACAAAAGCCATCAATACTCTTTAATATCTTTTCACTTCTGGAGAAAAAAAATCCCAAACAACCAACCATTTAGCAATTTAGAATGCTAATCTCTTAGTAATGCTGAACAAGTTATGTTCTTTTTCTCCAGTGCAATAAAGTTAAAAAAATGTTGCTTCAGGATAATCTTTGCTCAATGACCTTCATGTACATGTATTAACTTTTTCAGCGCAAGCACAAATGGAAACTTCAACAGGCAGTGTCTGTCCTGTGATTTGATTGAAAACTGTACTTATTTCAGTGCGTCTTTCAGTCACAATATGGAGTACTTCTTATTGACCTGTGAAGGTATGTTTCTTTTATTATTAAGGATAGATTTTAGAGCAGGCAATAACCAAGCTCAGTGTGTACCTCTGAACTGCGGCCAGCAGCACAAAGATGTGTTGCCTTCAAATAATCCATTTTGCTTGATGATTTAAAAGCCACATTTTAAGAAAAATAAGTCTTAATCCTAACTGATGGCAATGGCTCTCTCTAATTCAGTATTCAGTGATTTCCTTGATCCACTGTAGTATTGTATTGTACTGTTGTATTGTAGATCCACTGTAGTGTATTATATTGTGTCATAATGAATTTAGAGACTGCAGGTAAAATTTCCAGAAGTGCCTAAGTCCCATTTTCTGAAATGACTTGGGCACTTACGAGCCTAAATCTCACTGATTTTCAATAGATTTAGGCTCCTGATTTCAATAGAAGTTCGGCACCTAACCTATTTAAGAGCTTTTGAAAATCCCACTAGATGCCACTCTGTATCTTTATGTGCCTAATTACCTGGGAAAATCTGGCCCTATATACTCAAGTCACTTTTAAAAATGGGACTTAGACACCTACATCACTTACATTTTACCTGTTTTGACCCAGGCTTTTGAGTATTATTATCAAACATAGGTATATATAGCACTGTGGTGGTTTATGGGGGATTTTTCACAGTGAGTAAAGACAGCACACAACACAGAATGCTGGGGGAGATAACTCAAGGAAGAGGGTTGGGGGGAAATAAGGTTATGGAGTTGCCTATTGGTACAGTATGCATCATGGTATAGTACTTGCACTTAACAAGTTTCTTTTATTTTGAAAGATTCTTTCAGTTTTAAATTCTCGTATTTAAAATGAGAATATACTTGGAACCAATAATCTCAACACAGAGGTAAATGTAACCGTCACCACTGCTCCTAGTTTTCTGTCCTTTTTTAGATAATTATATTTTTAAAGAAAATTCTTATCTGAGAGATTGTGGGAAGAGATGGGTTAGGAAGGATTTAAAGAAGTGGGGAGGTTGATTGGCCTATAGAATCAGCGCGCTGAGGGGTAGAGAGCAGATTGGGTGAAGGGAGTCACAGTCGTGTATTACCGTAATAATGTTCCGTGTGCTCAGTACCATTCAGTGGCCTTTTCCCAGACATATTGGGAATAAATGCAGACCTTTATAACTTCCTAATGCTGTCATCACTTAATTCTACCAAATTACTTATAGACATAGGGCCAAATTGCAGGGCCCTTACCCACCTTGGTGAGCAATTACTCACACTAGGATTCCCACTCAAGTGAATGGGGCTGATCAAGTAAGTAAGTGCTCACCAAAATGAGGAAGGATTCCACGATCTGGCTCGTAATTCTTTACTGGGGTTGCAGAGTAAAAAGGGCTCTTAATTCTGAGGTGCTAAGAGTTTGTAAGCTGATAGTAAACATGCAGGGACTATGGGCCTGGTTTTCAAAACCTCACACACCAATGACCATTGGTACATGCAAATAAGGCATGTGTGTGTGTCTGTATATATATATATATATATGCATATATATATTTGCATATATATGCAAATGTAAATATCCAGTTCATGGCCACAGTCATGGTAATTGTGCAACTGCAGTTAGGTACCTTATATTTTTTGGATGTCAGCGAGCTCTCAGTCAGGATGTGAATTGCTCCTTGTCTGACTGCAAAGCACTTCTTGTGAGCCAAGAATTATCGTGTTATAATGAACTGCAAGGACAAAGAAGAAGTATTGAGGATGCTGTGAGGGAAAATAACCAGGAGCAATGTAATGAAACTGAGAAAGAGAAGTTAGAATGACTATCAGGCAGAATTTCCTAAGAGCTATGTAAGGCTGTGGAGTATTCTATCCTGGGAAGTGGTATAGGCCCATCATTTGGGATATTTGTCATAGTAGACTAGATAAAGCACTAGAAAATGTATTGTAGGGACTAAGTGACTTCAGTGGTAATTTCCATTTGTAATTTCTGTGAATTTATAACAGTGGAAGATTTTTACACTGGATTATAATTGACTGGAAAATGTACAGTGGTACAGTAAATATTACCATGTTTATCAGGTTTGTCTTTTGACAAGGAAAGCAGTGTACATTTTCTTTTAGAAAGTTTCAGTTTCAAGATAGGCTGTCAGTAATGGCTGATAACATTGCCCATTTTCCCTTTTTATAGAGGATAAATGTTTTAATATAATTACTGGCGCATGTGAATAACAAGATTATGGTTCTTATCAACCCCTAAGTGTTGATAAATTCTTACTGCACTATAGCCAATTTACAATAAGGCTGATGTAATTCTTTGAGAGATTAATATATGTTATTAGAATATACATCCCTACAGTAATAATGGATCCAAGTACAAAAGATAATGACTTTCAGCTACTCAGCTCTGGACCAGCTCTGCAGCTGGTGTAAATCATCATAACTCTATTCGCTTCAATTGAGTTATGCTGATGGACACCCGCTGAGGCTATGTCCCTCTGTATTCTAATTGTAGAGTACTGTGTTCTCAAAATGTAATCTCAGATTAAATGCAAAACTCAACCCAACCTTAACTATGGAATCGCTACTGACATCTCCATAATGACAGCCACTAAGAAAATACATACATAAAAGAAAAGATAGGGGTCCTGATTTGGCTTTCCCATCAATTGGTTTTAGATCAATGTCACTCCATTGACTTCAGTGGAATTACTCCTGATTCACGTTACTGGAAGTAAAAGGTGTATCAGGCCCTTTATTTTCAACCAGCATATAAGGAAAATGTTTTGCAGCAAGTATATGGACAAAATACTTTGAATCAGTGGTGAGGCTTTGAGCTGTCTCACATATACTGAATTGGAGTTGCTTTTTGGAAAGTCGGGTTAATCGCTACAATATGTAGAGGCATTTAATAATTTAAGCTTTTCTTTTGCAATATATCCATCTTCATAACACTTCATATTAAGTAGCACAGAAAGCATGGTGGTCTTTATTTGCTTTTACTCACAGGGGTAAAAATCAGGAGCAACTCCCACAGAAGTCAGTGGAACCACACTGGGGTAAAACTGGTGTAAGTTAGAGGAGAATCAGGCCCCTTCTGTTTTATGAGTTGCAATAATATGAGAATTCTTTTTTAATGGTTCTATGTCATGGTTAGCAAGAATCTGGCCCCACTTAAGTATCCAAAATGCTTTTTATTGCTGCTGGATAGCTCAGACCCAGGGTTTTGGAAGGAACTTCCCGATAAGCAAGTCTCCCTGTGTGGCCATATATAAACCTAGCCCACACAGACATAAAACTACTTCAATTAGCATGCTGAAAGAGCACTGCCTTTCCCCTAGTGGAGAGCTCTGAGGCAGACTCTGTAGCCAGTCTCTTTTGAAGGAGAATGCAAACATCTTTCTAATGTTTTTGCCTGCCTACGCTTTCCATGCTCCAGTCATTTCCAGTTCCAGTTCTCTAGATTACACTAATCACAATATGTTGCACCTGTCTAGATCTAACCATGACTAGGGATCATTGACTGTGTTTCCCCATTGCACTAGAGCGCGTGGGTGTCTTTGAGCTGTCACTTTTTACTATATCCCACAAAATCAAAGAATGTAGACAAAATCTGACATGATACCATGCTCTGCAAGAAAGGCCATAGCACGTGTTTTTTGATCAGTTGACGTTTATATCCTCTTCTGTTATTAGAAGGGGTCATTTGTAATTCATCTTTTGGTGGTTCCCATTGTTCCTTGTTCCCGTTGCATGCCATATAATTATTTTAACAGAGGGCATGTATCCGCCTTGTGCCAGCTACATGTATCTGTGTATATATTTAAAATCATAGTATTTACCCTCCATGAAGGATGAATTTTATTTTTTCAGAAGCAGAGTTGTCAAGCCTTAGAGCACTGACTTTTTTCAGACTGCCATCCAAGCAGGTGCTTGGAGGGATCTAAAGTCTCCATGGGCTTGAAAATAATTTTATAACAGTTTATTGTCAGAGAGACTCTGCTGTCTAGTAGTTAGAGTTGGAGACTGGCAGTCAGGACTCCTGGATTTTATACCAGCCCTGCTACTAACTTGCTTTGTGACCTTGGGTAACCCACCACACTGGTCTGTGGCTCATTTCACTATATGTGAAATGGTTATGCTACCCCGGAAGGGTATTTTGAATATTAATTAACTAATTTTGTAAAAGCACGTTGTGACCCTTGAATGAAAAGCACTAGAAATGAAGTGCAGTCTCTCTTCAGTAACTTATCACGCTGACCAAACACAAAGGTGTAGATTGGGAAGCTTTGGTGCTGCTTTTTTGATCTCAAAGGTCAAAAGCTGAAGTATTTCTGCTCTTAAGTTTTTATACCTTGAGGAGACAGAGTACAATTGGCCTAAATGTGGCTCTTACAATCGCCCAAGTGCTACATGGTACAAAATGAAAAGAGAGAAGAAGTAAGATACTAATAATGAAAGCTCTCAAAAAGCACAGTGCCATGCTTACTGGTGGAAGCCTACATTTATCACAGACAATCCAAAGAAGCTAGTTATCTTATTTTTCATCCAATTTACATGTTTGTAATTGAATCACTGTAGCAGGATATGAAGAAACATGATGCCGTGCAGACTGCTATTTCAGTATTTACTTCGGATGCTATCAAAAAGAGCAATGTCTGCTGGAACAGAGTGGCTAGACTTCTATTTTGATCTTCTCTGACAAGCTGTCAGAGAGACTCTTTTCCACTTTCAGGACTTGTCTTCACTTAAAACACTACAGTGCCATTGGTGTGCTGCTGTAGTACTTCAGTGTAGACACTACCTATGCCAGTGGGAATGGTTCTCCCATTGGCGTAGGTAATCCACCTCCCCGAGAGGTGACAGCTAGGTTGCGCTGCCTACATGGGGACTGAGGTGGTCTTAACAACGTTGCTCAGGGGTGTGGATTTTTCACAGCCCTGACCGACATATTTAAACTAGCCTAATTTTCTAGTGTAGATCAGGCCTCAGTCACACTCTCTGATCCCCTGTGTAATACAAACACACAACTGGTGTGGAGGAGGGGGAGAAGTTAAATTGCATTTAAATTACTCATTGTGATGATGGTATTTTCTCCCCTAGAATGTGCTTTGAAAACTCAACAGTTGCATGAGGAGGGGAAAGTGCTTGTATACAAAGAAGAAAAAGAAGGCATAAAAATGGCAAGGCTTAGCTAGAGAGAGCTTATTTTTGGTCTCTCTAATAGGTTCCATCCTGCAAGGTGCTGAGCCGTGTGACCTCAATCCACTGGAGCACTTAATCACATGCTTTACTTTACTGACATGAATAGTCCCATGCACCTTGCAGCATCAACCCCTATCAAAGGATATCCCTATAGCCACACTCCCTGCCACTGTTCAAAGAATCCTTCCCTCATTCATTATCTTAACCTAATGACATTGCCAAAGGATCAATGTAATTCAGATTGCTCATGATGCCGGGAGGGAGGGATGCACAGCCTGTTTTGGTTGCATAGCAAATTGTATACATTTCTGTCAATTTTCATCAACAGGCTTGATTTTGGTGTCTTCTGTCAGACAAAAATCCCTTTGAAGGCAATGGGATTTTGCCCAAGTAAGGACAATGGGGTCTATCCCAATACATTTTGGGAGGCATGATCTTCCCCACAAAAGATTAATGTTTAATATCTCAGAAACAAGATTAATTGTGAGGGAGACCTACAGAATGCACATACATTATTGCCAATTAATACACGATCAAAATTATATGGATGCATGCAGTTCATAGAACACTTAGCAGCCCTCTAATTAAAGCACTCCGTAATTACACATTATCAGGAAGGAATTAAATCATTTATTTAAGAATGGTGCAAAGAAAACTGATAGATGGGCAGAAGGGTGGGGAAACTAAATGTAGGAGAACAGAAAGTTGTACTTTGCTCAGGAATGTATCTGTATCTCCATACAATAGGGGTTGGGGAAAAAAAGTAATCTTGCACTTAGGAGAGTCACAATACCACCTCACCATGAGCTAGGTGATGAACTGCTTTATCTGCCTCCACTGGATCCCAAATCCATTTTCTTTTCCCAGCTCTAATATGTTTGTCTTCGTCTGAAACATTTGCCATGAAGTGTGATCTATTTCAGCTCTTTTGGAGGACACATCTCATGGTTTCTCTGCTCCCCAACATCTCCTGTGTCGGTATGCTTCTGGGGTTATTCTTATGACAGCGCAGCAAGAGTGCAGGGAAGAGATGCGAAGAGAAGGTAGACTTAACAAAAAGAGCTCTATATTCTGATTCAGATGTCATCTCTGCCAGTACAGCTGTCACTGAATAGCCTTGGCCTCATTGCTGTAGGTCAGGAATCACACCTGAAAGTAGTGATGTCATTCCCACTCTTCTTGGCAAATACATTGTGCAGATGTAGGACCAGATGCTCAGCTCCAACCAAGCTGTGCTTGACACAAGATCATGAGGGTTGTGGGAAGCCAGGATTCAGCTGGGTGCAGGTGCATTCTAGCTAATGTCTGCTTTTCCTAGTCAGGTCCCCTACTCCAGTGGCTAGGATGGGGTGGCATTGGAGCCACAGTGGTGACCCCACAATGCTGGAGGATGCCCTAGACAAGGGGAATCCCACTGGGATTAACCCAGTTAAGCTGGTGTTACAGCTCCTTTGTGCTGCCAGATCACACTAATGCATCAGACTCATAAAGCAGAGAACAGAAGATGTCGAAACAGAGGATAGGGAATGCAGTGCAACATATGGGACTCCCTGTTGAGAGAGATTGCTACCAGTATAGGAGCAACACAATCAAATTAATGATAGCCTGCTTCACATTTCAAATGACCTTATCTTAATTGGTCGTGATATTGAGGCATCTGGTAGGATGCTGATCATCATAGCTAGATTATTATCATTGCTTAATATTTATATCATGGTATGCCTTGAATCCCCAGTCAGAATCGAAGCCTCATTGTGCTAGGTGTCAAATATGCCCAAAGGCAACGTCTCTGCCCTCAAGGGTTTATCATTTAAGATCTCATACCTGCACATTTATACATGTTTACTATTCTTTTGAGGGTCTTATACCATGCCCATCAATGCACTGTGGTGTCTGAGCACCTACCTGAGTTCACTGGAGCTACACTTGTGCCTAAACTTATTTGTGTGGTTAAGTGTTTGCAGGTCGGGGGTCTAAGAAGACACGTGACATATATAGGAGAAGGGAAGGAATGTAAGCATTTAATGTAAGGGACCCTGGTGTAGGCAATCTGGCCTAGCAGTCACAGTTGGGCTGGGGTCCACAAACCAAGGACAGTAGTTGGTGAGCAGGGGTCAGAGGAATCACTAGAGCCAGGTTCAATAAGCAAGAGTCAGAGTCAGGCCAGGGTCAGAGACTGAAGATCAGAAGATGAGGTGAGGTCTGGAGTCACATCAGGCCAGAAGTTTGTGTGATTGCCTAGATAACATCCTGGTGCACCACCAGGGTTAAATAGTGTGCTTGGCCAGTCAGAGGGCCACAGGTTACTATCACTCTGCGTCTTTTGGCCCGTTCTTCCTGCAGCGCCTACTCTCCACAGTTCTCCCTTGATGTGATGTTGCGTGGCCCTGTAGGACTATCAGCCCTCCTAGGCCTTGCAGATGTGGGTTCATGGATCCTTCCAAATACATACAATTTTCATACACATTTGCAAGTTTAAAAAATTTACAGCTAAAATAAATGCAAACTTTCCCCTCCAGCTCCCTGGAGCCACCCTCCATTAGCTGATAAATTCAAGAAACCATAGCAGAGGCTACCCACATCATCCATGCTGAAATGACAAGAGACACGTTCAAGAGTAACTGTAAAACATGGGGTAAATTTATGATTGAATGCCGATTATTGCCATTATCAGTGAAGATGGCAGAGAAAGTAATTGGGAGCCTTTGCAGGAGCCCCTTCACTTTGACAGATGTTAGACAGAGCGAGGAAAGCATAAGACTCATGAGTGCCTGTTCTGGACGTGTTGTTGTTTATACCCTATACATAATACTTGCTATTTGTATGTTTATTAGAATCAAATCTATGTGCTACAAGCGTAACGATTACAGAGTCTTCCTGTAGCTGTAAACACTTAAGCTCTTCCAACTGTTTCCTGAGGACTTAATTTATCTTCTTACCTCCCTGTAGGAAGAGCCTAATATATCATACTTTTAAGGACATGTAAACCACATTTGGAAAATGGAGCACGTAAGTGTAATAGATACTTGCTGGCTCCATTTTTCAAGTTTATGTCTAAGCATTTTAATAGTTTCTTCATTATTCTGCATATATTTTATTTACTAGGCTGTTGTTGGAGTCGTCAAAAGCTTTCGCTACCAAGTTGTGCTGACTCACTTGTTTCAAAACATCCCAGTTCTCAGGGGCCCATTCACACTACAGTTTTAATCATGTTGTAACTCAGTAATGTCCACACAGTGTTATAGCAGGTTTAGGCTTACCTGTGTGGACAGGTCCAAAACCATGCTGTGGAATCATTTTATTACATCCCTAAGCTTTACAATGTTGTAACATTGGGTTACAACGTGGTTAATTCCTATCTACTGTGTACTGTAAGGCCAAGCTGAATTATAACAAGGTTGGAGCACTATCATGTGTGACATGACCCTTTGACATGATACATTTTGCATATAGATGAGCCTAATGGACATTATTAATCGTGTCGTAAAGTGAATCATTTGTCCCGAGGGCAGCTTCAGCAAGATATGTCAGCTTTGCATTTACACTTGTGAGGACCTGTGTGTTCTGGGATCAGAACCTTGAAAGCTACAGGCGTGTTTAAACACAGTTGTTGCTAACTGGGATCTAGCATGGTTTCTCTGAACAATGTGGACAGAGAATTTTTACTAAGAACTGTGCTAGGCAATCTCCCCAGTGAAAGGGGCTTAAGAAGAAGTTGGACTTGGTCAGGAAAGTGGGCAAGTTAAATGATTATTGTGGCAGCATATGCTGCTAATCGAGTATGCCATGTTCTGTGAGATGAACCTAGATAGGATTCTGGTAGGCGTTAATGTTGTTTATGTGCATTAGGATCAGAATATAGCACTGCTGTAGTCCAAAGGCTTAAAAGTCCAATGATTGTCAAAGGATAAGTGTGAGTAGGCACAAAATTCACACCATTGCTTGTACTAGTATATATTCTTTGCCAGATGATATTACTGAAAATCAGCTGGCTTCAACTTTTATTTGTATTGGCCATTAGGGTCACATTAAATTGTGTACATATTTTCTGTAAGTATACACATTAATATTGAGCCAATAATTGTTAATAATGGATTCAATGTTGCTTGAGTAAGGGCCTCAGGATTTGATCCAATACTACAAAGGTAATTTTCCCCAAAGTATAAGATTTTGCTCTTTTTTAAGTGTCAGTGTTTCACTCTCTCTCTGTTCAGTAGTTACCAGTTTCCAGGTAACCAGTTAACCAGGCTTGCATGTATCACTGATAAAAGCTAAATTAAAACCCATAAAGCATTTGGATTTATTGATGAATTTCACTATACTAAAGCAACATTTTACATTAAGCAGCTTTTGGTGGATTGAATCGGATACACGTTATCAACTCATCTTACAGTGCTGGGTTTTGTAAGCTTTCTTCCTGAAAGCCAAATAAAACTCTGAATAATCTGGGTTTTAATGTTCAAGCATGTACTCAGAAAAACTATGTTAGTTTTAGTGAGTTGCTATCCAGCAAACTCTGATCTGTAAGATGGTAACAAAAAGTTACTCAGATGCTTTATCCTGCAAGAGTTCCATGCAAGGTGCTGAATTCTGTGTCCCCTTTAATCATTGGAACAGTTTATGAAGGGTCATGGTAGAGTCTCCATCACTGACCATTTTTAATTAAGATTGGATATTTTTTCTAGAAGCTGTGATGTGGGAATTGTTTGGGAGGAGTTGTAGGCCTGTGTTACACAGGAGGTCAGACTATGATCACAGTGGTCCCTTCTGGCCTTGGAATCTATAAATCTTTAAAGATTATCTACATTTTACAGTATCAGGCACTTATTCTTTGACTTTGGGCCATTCACTTCACCTTTTACTTCAGTTTCCCCATTTTTAGCACTGGGATAATAATTAGCTACCTGTATCACAGGGATGTTGTGAGGATTAGTTAGTATTTGTAAGTCACTTTGAACATGCGAAGTGCTATGTAAATGCTAAATATTATGATATAATTTCTCTGTATTTCTCTGCATTGTGCATTACCAAGATACAAGTGTGTAGAGGGAAGCTTCCTCCTATGTAAAATGAATACTATCTTACCTTTTTATCTTGCTTTTGCAACATTAACTCTCTAATCCTCTCAACATCTTTGTGAGTTGGTAAGTATTGTAACACCCATTTTACAAACTGGGAAACTGAGACACAGAACGAGTAAGTGACTTGTGCATGGCCATGCATTAGTTGACTATCCAGACCCCCAATTCCTTGCTCTGAATACTAGACAGCACTCCAAGAAAGATTGCCATTGACGTTCTGGATCTGATCAGTTGTCCGTCTAGTTCAGTAGCCTGTCACCAACAGTGGAAGGTGCATAATTACCTGCTTCAAGATTCTTGTAATAATCTGCCCTTAGGGGACATGTCTTCCTAACCGTCTCAATGAAATGGTGGCTCATGACCTGAAACACGAGAATAATGAAACTCTTCCTATTACTTTCTCAGTTCCTTCATGTAGTCAGACCTTTTAACCTATGCTTTTGGGGCCAGATCCAGTGTCCATGGAAGTCAATGGAAAGACCTAAGATCAGGCCTTTGGTACCAGCCTTACATACCTAGGTGACAGGAGCCTTAGAAATGTCTAAGGGTCTCTCTAAACTGCAATTAAACACCTGCAGCTGACCCGTGCCAGCTGACTCAGGCTAAGGGGCTGTTTCATTGCAGAGTAGACCTTAGGGCTCAGGCTGCAGCCCCAGCCTGAACATCTACACAGCAATGAAGCAGCCCAAGCCAGGCCAGCTGTGGGTGTCTAATTGCAGTGTAGACGGACCCTTAGATTGAGTTAAGGCTTCTCTGAGTCAGTGGAATCAGTTCTTAATCCAGTATTTTGTAAGCAAAGCCTAACCGCACTTACTAACATGTTGCAGCAAGTCTCAAATGGAAAACTTATATATCACCGCTTCAGCAACAAGATTCACTCACCGTAAAATCGGATTGTTTTTAGTAGTTTTCCCCCCTAAATCCAGGGCATGTCAACACTAAAAACTTACGTCGACCTATGTTAGGTTGACATACAGCCACTGCAGTAATGATTGCAGCGATTTATGTCTACATTGCCCATCTTCTGTCAGTGGTGCGTGGCGGCGTCAGTAGCACTTCCACCAACTTAAGAGGGGCAGTGTGGGGGCTCTTGAATCCTGGCTCCCTGCCCTCCGCCGGGAGCGGCCCAGGCTACCCACTCCCAGCTGGGTTTGATCCCAAGTTCCCAGCTCCTCGCTCCCAGCCAGGCTGTGGCCTGGGTTTGCAGCTCCCAGATTCTAGCCAGGCTGCCCCCGGGCTCTTGGCTCTCCACTGGGTGGCTGCTGTGTTGACAGTGGAGAGTGGGGAGCCTTGGGGCAGCATCCGAGCTCCCGGCGGGGAGCTTCGCTCCAGCTGGGCTCCCGGCAGGGAGCCGGGAGCCCAGGGAGCAACCTGGCTCAGAGAAGGGAGACTGGACAGCAGCCTGGCGGGGAGCAGGGACTCCAGGGGCAGCTGGGCTCTAGCTGGAGCCCCTCACCCCATCCAACTTTCTTGTCAATTTCACAGCTCTAGCATGGAGCCGTGAAATTGACAAGAATGATAGCCAACAACTGATGCAAGTAATCTGCAGTGTCCCCATGGACACGGCATCACGCTCACTACACCGACATAAGCCCTACACCTCTTGTGGAGGTGGAGTTATTATGTCAGTGTAGCAGGGCACTTACATCAGTGGGATTAAGGCTGTAGTGTAGACACCGACATAATTAGGTCGACATTAGTTGCCTTATATCGACCTAACACTGTAGTGTAGACCAAGCCCTATTCTTGTTAGCATCGATGAGAATAATGGTGAAAATGTGCAGTTTGGGGGAGTGGGAATATGTTGAGCTTGACATATTTCACACAAAAGCCAAGACTTTAGGCAAATTAGAGACAGCAATAGGTGGACTGACCTTTTTATGCTCATCATGATTTATATTAGAAAGCAGTTTTAGTTTCAGAGCATCTGCCGGTGCTCTATCTAGTTCCCGGGTATTTTGAATGTGGACCTGTCCAGTGGGCATCATCACAAAATATGCATAAATTGCTGGACAGTCTCCAGATAGGCTTGACAGAATTAGATTTTATTTTAATATTTTGGCAGATACTATCGATGTTTATTTTCAAGCATTTTTCTATTTTTGTCAATTTAAATGTTCACAGTTGTGAGAAATTATGGAGGGTCCGACAATAATTATTTAATGTGAGTAGATGTTGAGATCCAAAATGTTAAAGCTTTACAACCACTAAAACATAAATTTTCAGCATCACATGTAAAATATACAAACAAACTCTAAGTTCTCAAGCACCGTTTTCCTTACTTTGCTTATCTGGAAATGTTTTTTGTTGGTTTGTGTGTATATGGTGAAATCGACGTTTACTGACTTACCAGTACAACTCTAATCTTCCCAAACCTAGCTCTGAGTTGCAAGCGTTCAAAGACATTTAATGCATGTTTAAATGGGTGTAAGGGTGGTTGAGTGGTGAGGGCTCTAGACTGAGCGTTTAGAAGACATGGGTTAGATTCCTGGCTTTGACACAAACTTCCCATGTGACTTCAGGCAAGTCCCTTAATGTCTCAGTTTTCCTTCTGTAAAATGTAGATAATACTTCTCTACCTCACAAGGGTGTTGTGAAGCTAAAATCCATTAATGATTATGAGATGCTCAAATACTGTGAGGCATGTAAGTACCCAGGTAGACAAATTATAAAAGAGCAGTTCTGTAAGATTCAATGAGTCTTGAATCCCTTAATTGCTCTGCACCTACCTAATAGAATCCCAGCTATTAACGTGCAGCCAAAAATCCCTGTAACAAAAGTACCCTGCAGGATGATTAGACCATGCAGCAGTGAAGAATTAAGGAGGTTCAGTGGTTGCATGCATCTGTTTTTAGCTCATAGCACTGTATAGTGTTTTACCTCAGTAGCAATTCAATAACCATGCTGTAATTACATAGCAAACTTTAATAACTATGGGCCCGATCCTCCAAGATATTGACTGGTCTTAACTCCCACTGACTTCAGTGGGAATGGAAGGCACCCAGTATATCATACGAGATTCTAAGCACATTGCAGGATTGGATCCCAGCATGAATCAGCAGCTTGTACCATCACAGTAAGTGCCTTCATGTATCTATGTGCAGTTCAATCTTGAGTAGGGATTGAGATTTGAGTCACACCTGTGTTAAAATAAAACAATTATGAGAAATATAACAAGTTATTTTAGGTTTAACTCTGCCATCTTACTAAGGTGGTATTATTATTTACAACTTGTCTGTATAGCATCCCAAGTATGCTCAGAACTTGACAGAACAAATACAAACACAGATGCTTTGCCCTGAAGTGTTTACAATCTAATTGTAGATTTGATGCAACAAGTGAGGGACGGAGGGAACGAGAAAGGAAGAAAGAGTGCAGTACTAAAAACATGCAGTTACTTTCTTGTGACGTGTGCATTTCTTGATGGTTCTGTCTGTGTATGTCTACGCAATTTAGAGAATTCACTCATTTCTTATAGATGACACAGCAGGTGTGAGCTTTTAGTACAGATTTGAATAAGGAAAGGAAGGTTGTTTGGCAAACGAGGATTGGGCAATTGTTCCATCTGCTGTACCAAGATTAAGCTGTGTGAGCCTCTGTTTGTTATTGATGGGTATGGAAACTAAAGTTACTTTTTAACCTCTACCTGTGGCCACTTCAGGTCAGGACTAAGGCACTTCCATTGGTCTGTGTGGGATGGCTTGTATTGCCACTACTTGCACCAGGCTTTCAATCCAGGACTGTTCACAAGCACTAAATTCACAGAAAAAATCCAAGTTGAATCCCTTCTTAAACTCATTCAGTTATGTAGAAATTCTACTGCCAGGAAGTGTCTATGAGGAAAGTGGTTTAGTGTCTTCTAGCAACATTATAAAATTACACCCAGTGGTGATGACGATGACAAAGCATTTTAGAGGAAGAGACTGTGAAGCATTTTCTACTTAGATTGAAGTTAAAGCTTTTTAAATGCTGCTAGGCCAGCTGAAGGTTGGGATTCAGGGTGACCTTTGGCAGGGACCTTAATAGATGTGGTCTGCACAGGTGTAACTTGAAGTTGAAATAACCAGTAAGGCTGAGACAGGAGTTTTAATAACAGCCAATAGCTGATGAATAAAGAACTACAACAGACATGTGTATGTGTCAACAAATGTAAAAAGTTGGCTCTCAAATTTAGCAAAAGTAGCTAGGCCAAGCAATTATTATTATTTTATTTGTTGTACAGCAGCACCTAGAGATGCAAGTGAGATCGGGGCCCCATAGCTGTCTACATATATATCGAGAGACAGAATGCCATTAAGAGATTATAATCTAAATAGACAGGTCGGATTGACCTAGCTGCATTGCACAGGGCTGTGAAAATTTCATACTCTGTTTGACGTAGTTAGATCGACCTAGCCCCTGGTGTTGATGCAGCTAGCCTGACAAAAGAGTTCTTCCATTGACCTAGCTACCACCCTTTGGAGAGGTGGATGAACTGCACTGATGGAAAAGCCCCTTCCATGGATGTAGGAAGTATCTACACAATGATGGTACAGCAGCACAGCTGCAGCACCATACCTGTGCCACTAGTGTACACGTGTCCTCAGTATCCCCTCGTAGACAGGTCCTAAGGCTGGGAGGGGAAACTGAGGTCCAGAGAAGTGAAATGACTTGCCCAAGGTCATGCAGCAGGTCAGTTTCACAGCTCAGTAGAGCCCAGGTCTTCTGAGCCCCAGTCCAGTACACTTATCTCCTTCGTCCCTATTAAAGTTAAAGAGCATTACAGGTCTGCATTTTATTTCATTATTCTTAGTGTCTGTCAAGATGCTATATTTATAACTGTGCTGTAGACAGGGCATAGGGTAGGCGTAACCTGCAATCCATTGTCTTTAAAAATAAATAAATAAGTAAGTAAATCAATGAATAAAGTCAGTGCCAATGAAAGCTATGGAATAAAGGGTGTTGGAAACTGAAGTCCTTTATTGAGCCATAGGATATGGGTTAAGCAGGAAGCAACAGTGCTGGAGCTTTTCCATGTTTCCACTGTCAATCAGCCTCAGTAATGATAGTATCAAGACAGTAGCCTCCATGCCTATTTAGTCCACACAGCCCTTCTGCTGAAATTGCCAAAAAGTCAATGCCAAATGTAAGAGGAGGTGATGTGTGGTGTGGTGTCATTTCTGTGGAAACCACTAACCAACTAGATTGGGACTCAGGACACCAGGGTTCTATTCAGGGCTCTGCCACTGGCCTGCTGAGTGACCTTGGGCAAGTCACTTTGCCGTTCTGTGCCTCAGTTTCTTTTCTGAAAAATGGGGATGATGATACAGACCTCCTTTCTAAATCACTTTGAGATCCAATAATGAAAAATGCTATATAAGAGCTGGGTATTGTTGTTAAAATCATCAAATAGCCACTATATAAATCCATGTTCTCTCATACCTTGAATCTACATGCAGTTCTGGTCACCCCATCTCAGAAAAGATATATTTGAACTGGAAAAGATACAGAGAAGGGCAACAAAAATTATTTAGGTATGGAACAGTTTCCATATGAGGAGAGAGTAAAAAGACTGGTTTGGGAAAAAAGACAACTGAGCGGGGATATGATAAAGATCTATAAAATCGTGAATGGTGTGGAGAAAGTGAATAAGAAAGTGTTATTTATTCCTTCACATAACACAAGAACCAGGGGTCACTCAATGAAATTAATAGGCAGCAGGTTTAAAACAAACTAAAGGAAGTACTTCTTCATACAATGCACAGTCATTCTCTGAAATTCGTTGCCAGGGGATGTTGTGAAGGCCTAAACTATAGCGTGGTTAAAAAAAAGAATTAGATAAGTTAATGGAGGATAGGTCCATCCAATGGCGATTAACCAAGATGGCCAGCAATGCAGCCCCATCTTCTGACTGCCAGAAGCTGGGAGTGGACGACAGAGCATGGATCACTCAATAACTGTCTGTTCTGTTCATTTTCTCTGAAGCATCTGGCATCAGCCACTGTCAGAAGACAGGCTACTGAACTAGATGGACCATTGGTCTGATCCAGTATAGTTGTTCTTATGTTCTTATCAGATGATCATGACTTTCAGTCACTATGAATCAGAGCAGGAATTGAAGCCATCAAACATCTTATTCACAACCATGTACGTGATTATGATCTGTTTGCCTGGTATCCCCTTATTTTCTAGCACACACAGTGCATATAGTAATGAAGCATACCACAACTAAACTGAAGTTAAATGTAGGTCAAACTGCCCTTGGCACAAGTCTAGAGTGCCATAAGGGGAGAAAAGGTAGTATAAAGACACCTCTGTATTCTCTCATCCTCGGGTTAGTGGCACCAGTCATTCATCCAGGTGCATGGGCAGACCCAGCTATGCCCCCTTTCTCGTGGGGGCTGGGAGAGGGGTTTAATGTAGGAACCACTATTCCACTCTTAGGCCACAGCTGCGAAGTAGACTTAGCAGGCCAAAGAATCTGACCCATATAATCCAAGGCAGGTGTATAAAAGTGAAAATAAAATGTCAACGCGTCTCACATGGAGATGATGATCTGCAGAACCTTGTTCATGACAAAATGACAGGGATACTTGTTTCCCATCCTGTAGAATGCAAAAGCAGTGCAGCAGCAGGATTCTAGCCTGCACGGGAGTGTTGGTTGTTGCTAGCGTATTAGGTCACTGGGTGACTGTTATCTGTTGTGGACAGAATGGTTTCCTACCCAAGGACAATTATGAAGATTCTTTTTTTTTTGTGTACCCAGTAGCAGAAGGCTGTAATTAGTGCTTCAAGGCAAATGGTGACCTTTTGGAACTTTTCCTGAGGCTTGTGAAGCTTCAATTAGTTTCTGATGTTTGAAAGCATTCACAGACTTAATCTCTGGGTCCCATTTATATTCTAATTACTCCATGATTCACATTTGCATTCACCTGTCTCTAGTTCCAAAGGATCTGTATCCTTAACCGTTAAGGATGGCTTCGTGTCTCTAAACTCTTTTGTGTATGGGTCTGTGTCAAAACTCCTTTGAGTGAAGGAAATAAGTGGAGTGTCCCCCTCTCTCATTGTAAAATTGCTTCAAAATACAAGGCTGAGATGAAAGTCCCTTTCCACAAGCAGAAGCCCTTCTAGGAGCGTTTCTTCCAGGAAAAAAAATAGGATAATATTAAGCTTCTTTGGTTTTTAAAAGAGGACATCTGTTCTGTGAGTCGTTTACAACATAGTTATTAAAGTAGTCTGAGATTAATTAAAATTGTCACTTTTGTGGATGTTCAAATTACATTTCTGCTTCCTTTGAGCAGGCCCTCATTTGTCTGTTATAAAATATTTCATTGTAGTGTTACGCATCATTAATTTTGTGTAAATTACCCTTAATTGCTCACTGACATGGAAAAAAGCGAATAGGAAATGATGCATAGGAGAGTAATTTAAAAAAAAGGAATGAACACAAACAGCTACCTGTAGTTTCCAGTGTAATAAAAACAGAGCATTTATGGAATGAGAAATGAAAATCCTGTCACTCCCAGATTCTGAAAATCTCTACATTCTGAAAACTATGCAGTTCCTCATTTTACATATGGTGATCCTGTTTTGTACTTTAGTTTTGCTTTGTAAATATGAGCCACCCCAAAGCATCCAAATGAGGACAGAATATCATTTGTTTATAACCAGGAATCCTCATTGCCTGGTTGTTCTGTACTATTTTTATATATTTAAACTCCACTCAGGGGAGATAAATGACCATGACAACAGGATCCCCATGATGCTTCAAATAATGAATCTTCACAAATCAGGCAGTGGCATCCTGCACTCTGAGAATTATTTTCAACTATATGAGCGACCTTGAATGAACTCATTATTCTTGTGTGTACAGTACAGATGTTACCATCCCACAAGATTTAAAGCTCTCTCTAAGGAAAACTGCTTCATTCACCTGGACCAGCTATTACGTTTATTGCTGTCTTTTGTTTTCTGATTGCAAGATACACATTTTGCACCTTATTAATGCAGTCAAGATATTAAGGACATATAAAATCCTGGGAATCCATCTGAGGAAAAATAGATTAAGAAATAAGCCTGAAAAGCAAGGTTTATAACTTTTCAAGTCAGGATGATACCCAGCATTAGTTATTGCATTTCTAGCTAGGAAACTATTATTTTGTGTAGATGGAGGGAGAGGGGTTTTTAGGCTGTGAACAATGCAGCTCACTCACAGTCTCTAATATTTTACACATTTGAGGGCTCAGTAATGGTGGAGCTGTAGCTCTGTGCCACTATGCTCCATGCCATATGAGTTTTTGGAGGTGCATGAAGCCTGCAGCTGCATGAGCCCCTGGTTTAGGCAGTCCTTTTCTATCTGACCTGATCACTGGGAGCGTGTGAAAGTTTCAGTGAATTTTCCTAAGGATCACAGATTATTCACATTCCTCCTTACAGCCAGCCACAAACACTAAAACCATGGCCACAGGTCACTTGATAGGTGAGAGATCTCAGATCAGTATGTGGCTGGAGAAAGAGCCATCCAGTTTGCTCCTAAGGGCACTATTACCATCACAAGTGCCTGCCCAGCTATTTTCCTGCAGCAAAACTGGCTCCTCAAAATCTCACAGGTTATCTATGAAACTAGTTTATTTTCCAAAACACCTTAATTTTTTTTTCAAATGGCCCTGATCCTACAAATGTTTATTCATGTCAGCGACCTCTCAATGAACTCAGTGGGGCTGTTCATATATGTAATATCACTTACAGGCTCCAGGGCCAATACTTGTTTTATTTTTCCTCACTCAGTTGCCCTCCAGACCCTTCTTCATTGGGACGAATAGGTCTGTCTGTACTTCAGTCACATAAGCACAATTTCTACATATAGTAGTAAAGAAAGATGCAGTACCACTGATGTTGTATGAACACCTCAGCACTGTATATTACATGAAAACAAAACAGGACTGATGATTATTTTTCCAGGTTAGACACATATAGGGAAGTAAATATTAAAAAATGAAATGTCTTTTGGGTCGGGGGCGGGGGGTGAATAGCAGTATAAATCTCTGTTTGATGTTTGTGATAACAAGGTTGCTAAACCAAATATGATGAACATTTGTCTGTGGCACTGACTAGGCAATACTGTTGATGGGACAAATATTTTAATTATAAGCTGTGGCTCAGAAAACTCCCCTTGTCTTTATTTATTAGTATGATAATATCACCCCAATGTATGAACTTTATGCATTATGTATAAATAATTCATGAATTAGCAAATAAAGAGATCTGGAATCTGTACACAGAGATGGCTGTTGCCAATTATCTCAGTTCTGCAGAGCCAGACCCTCTTGGTTCACATTGTTTGCAGCTGCTCTTTTAAATCATTCATCAGTGCTTAAGAGATATGCTAGTGGCGCTGGTAGAGACCATTTGAATTTTCATTGTTTACACACTGTGAATTTAGCTTCTGGTCTGAAATTATCTGCCACATTGAAGCCTCTGAGAGAATACAGTTGAAAAGAATAGGACAAGCAGCATCTCTTACTTTTTAAATATATATATATATATTCTTAATTATTTTTCTTATATTTTTTTTGTGGTTGCTGTTTAATTTTAATTGTCAAATTTCTCCCCATGCTGCTCAGAGCGTGGAAGAATCAGAAACACTTTCAAAACTCTATCATAAATTTTCTGTATGAATGTGTGGCAACCATCTTGCTCATGGAGGTGTCGAGTGATAGAATGGGATTTTTCAGTTTTTAATTTAGCAATCTATTCTTTGCCAACCAAATACCTAGGGTTGTCTCTTGCTGTCAGTTTTTAAGCAGAAAATATTTATTTTCCCTTTGAAAATAATGATAAAAGCTGCTTTAAAATGATGTGCCATGCCCACTAGCTTTTTCTTGTCAAATTACTCAGTTATTGTGTTCATACTTATTTTCAGAGAATTGCCAGTACTTTATTCATGCTAATTTTATAATAAGAACGTCTATACTGGGTCAGACCAATGGTCCATCTAGCCCAGTATCTTGTCTTCCGATAGTGGCCACTGCCAGGTGCTTCAGCAGGAATGAACGGAACAGGCAATTTCAAGTGATCCATCCCCTGTTGTCCAAGCCCAGCCTATGGCAGTGAGAGGATTAGGGTCACCCAGAGCATGGGTTTGCGTCCAGATCATCCTAGCTAATGGCTATTGTTGGACCTGTCCTCCACAAACATATCCAATTCTTTTTTCAGCCCAGTTATACTTTTGGCCTTCACAACATCCCCTGACAATAAGTTCCGCAGGTTGATTCTGCATTATGTAAAGAAGTACTTCCTTTCATTTGGTTTAAAACTGCTCTCTAATTAATTTGCCCTTGTCATTACAGAGACGTGGCTTAATGCTACTTCCAGCATGGATAATAATGACGGTGATTGTGTTTGCATGAAAGGCTACGTGAGAGAGCCAAATCATTAGTGTTATTAATTGAAATCCTATTCCTGTCGCTGTGGATAGATACAGGATCATTAAGTACAGTGCCATCTAGGATCACCCAGCATATTACATTTCACATGTAAATTCCCCAGTGAAAATCTTTGGGCCTGATTCCCTTCTCGCCTATGCCAAATGTAAATCAGGAATGAAGAAGTCAGTGACTCTGACGTCAGGGCCTGTCTACACTAAAAACTGAAGTTGACCTACGTTGGGTGGTTCATGCCCACACTGTGCGCCTTCTGTCAGTGTTGCACATCCTCACCAGGAGTGTTTCCAGCAACTGAAGAGGGGCAATGTGAGGAGCTGAGAGCCTGGTCTCCCTGCTTCATGCTGGGAGTCAGGGTGCTGCCGCAAGGCTCCCCGCTCCCCATTCCCCACCAGATTCCCCCAGGGAGCTTGGCTGTGCCCGCCCGACTCCCCGCTCCCAACCAGGCTATTCCCTGGGCTCCCCACCAGGAACCTGGGTACTGCCTCCAGGGGCTGCCTCCCAGGCTCTCAGTTTCCAGAGGGGAGCAAGGAGCTGAGAGCCCCTGTGGCTGCTATGCCCGTGGAGCTGGGAGACTCAGGGCAGCACCTGAATGCTCAGTGGGGAGCCCGGACAGCAGCCTGGCTGGGAATGGGGAGCCAGGACCATACATGAAGCCATGAAATTGACAAGAATAACAGCCAACAGCTGATGTAAGTAACCCACAGTGTCCACAGGGACACTGCATTGCCCCAGTCTACACCGACATAAGCCCTGCGCCTCTCATGAAGGTGGAGTTGTTATGTCAGGCTAGCAGGGCACTTACATCACTGGGAGCAAGGCTGTAACGTGTACGCTGACATGAATAGGTCGACATACGTTGCCTTGTGTTGACCTAACGCTGTAGAGTAGACCATGCCCCAGTGGGGTTACATTGATGTAAAACTGGAGCCAGCGAGAAGAGAAACAGACTGTTTATACTACAAAACCATGTTATATTGGCTTCCTTTTGGTACTGGTGGGTAGGCAGACTCTGCAGATTGAAAATTGCTGCATGATTCCTTGACTCTGCGTCTTTCCCATCCCCTTTGGGTTACCGGGCACCCCCCATATTTGCGGTTCCCTGCTGCCTGTAATGGCGTTTGGCTTTTGATGGGCCACATAGAGAGTGGGAGGCTCCATTCTGGCCCACAATAAGATGTTTGTTGTAGTCTTGGACTCTTTTGGCCTAATTCTGATCTTTTTTACACCACCTTTACTCTGATGGAATTCCATTCATTTACATGAATTTGCTACTCTAGATTTTGGGCTCGATCCTGCAAAGTGCTGAGTGCCTTCAAAGCCCTCTGAAGCCAATGGGTGGGTACTAAAGGGCTCAGTGCCTCTCAGGATAAGACTATCTCACTGATACAAGGTTCCCATGCAGCGAAGCACTAAAGTACTTGCTTAAGATTAAGCACGTGCCTAAATCTATGTCTATTCTGCAAAACACTTAAGCAAGTGTTTAATTTAAGCATATGCATAAATCCTGTTGGGATTTAGGCATATATTTAAGGGCTTTGATGATTCAGAGCCTAATTGAAAGCAGAACCAGACCCTGGTATGTAACAGGGAGAAGGGGTGAATACACCCATACATCAGTACTTATTTAAAAAATTAATAAATAAGTGGAATAGGTCAGGACTCAGGAGTCCGAATCAAACTTCCATTTGAAAGGGCTCCAGAAAGAGAAAGAGAGTACAGTGCAAAGTGTGCCCTATCTCTGCTTCTGTCATCTCTGAACATTTCATCAAACAAATTAGATTTCGCTATTAGATCTGTAAATGACAGTGGATTGCATTTGCCAGATGGTGTGTGTATTGTAACTGTCACATCATTATAGGTTTAAAATTAAAGTATGGAAAGGCTGCTAATGAACATACACTATATAGAATTTCCACAATTCAACTCCCACAATGGCAGACATTCAGCATGTAGCATATTGTGTGTGTTAATAAACAGTGTATGTTTAACAGATTTCCACATTTTTAACTAAGCTAACATCTAAACTTGTTAGTTCAGTTTGTTAGTTTAAAAGTCAACATTAAACGATATCATTTACTTCATGCCTAAAATATAGATTTTTTTCTTAAAGACTTATGCCTTCTCCATAATTAAAATATGTAATTATCAGGAGCATTTAACCAAATTGTCAGGAATAATCTCTCAAATTAATACAATTACTTTATTCAATATGCTATGCCTACCATTACCCCTTCCATTGGGAAATTTCTGCCCCAAATGTGTAAAGATCTGTGGATCCCGGGTAAGTCTCATTAGTCATCTGCAGATCCATCAGCTATAACTGGCTATCATTTTACTGGAAGACAATCATCATCGAACTCTGAGGGATCACCGACAACCGTTACCATTTTTTTCCACTTGTAAAGAAAAATAACCGAGTACTCTAATTCTTTAGCAGTATGGATATATTTTTTCAAATACCTTTATTTGATATTGCCATGAAATGAGAACCTGTGTGAGAGCTTTGCTTAGAGCTATAAAATGTGTTCGGGAGGAAGGCAACAGAGAGTGAGAGAACACCTAAATCAAATAATGCATAATATATGTAATGTTTCTAAACTACATAACTGGATATTTACTATTTATCGGTTGGCGTCTCATAGTATTTCCAATGCGAACACAAAGAGATATAGAAAGAGAAATCAGAATATACATCATGTTTCCCACTTGCATTCTCTTCTTGGTATAAGGAATATTTGTATTAGTAAGAGACTGATCCAGCTTCCACTGAAGTGAATTGAAAGATTCGCATTGTCCTCAGTGGAAATTTGATCAGGCCCTAATTAAATAGTACTTTAACTCTGTTTCACTCCAAGTCTTGGCTCTGTGATTGGGGGGAAGCTTTATAAATCAATACATTTAGTGTGTCCTATATCAGTAGCTGAAAAGCTGTACTATCCTCTTCAATAATATTTAGCACTGCATTTGAAATCGACTGTCTGCTCAGCTTACTGCCTACAGACAAAATTACTAGTCTCTCTCCATGCTCTGTGATGATTTTTTCATTCTAAAACCATGTAACAAACAGAGAATGAAGAAATTGCATTGTTAATGACGAAAATTCGCTCTTAACAGGGACTGACCTGCCATATCATGCAAATTGTACAATGAATAAACCTGCTCTGCCTCCATTCATATCAGTGCTGCACAAATGGTAAACCTGTCTGAAATGAAGAATGATATAAGCTTGATAACAGTATGTTTTCTCTATATCACATCCTGATCTCAGTTACATTGGTGTAAATCTCTAGTAACTGCATTACCTTTAACACAGTTGTTTTAGATTTACACCAGTGTAATTGAGATCAGAATCACTTAATTTGATTGATTCTTTGTGTTCTCTATGAAGAAAAAAATACAACACTTTAGTGCTACTTTCCTCCTTTCTGCAATACATACAGTGCTGTAGTCCTAAAGAACATAAAAACTAGTATTTTCTGTGTGAGCTGGCACATCATAGCACATGTACTGATGTATTACATGTAAAGAACTAGAGCTAGTCAGAAAATCAGAAATATTTTGCATGAAAATTTCAGGAAGAAAATTAAAAAATGTGTGTTTTTTCAAAATTTTTCATAGCATAGGTCTACACTTCTGTCGGTATAGTAATGTAGATTAGGGGTGTGATTTTTTTTTAAAGGACATAGCCCTTCTGTAGATGTAGTAATGCCGGCATAAAAGTATATAAAAGTGCTTATGTTGATTACCAAACCGGTATAAACTATACTGGCAAAAGCACTTTTCTGCTAGTAGATGCTTCATCTACATGGGGAGGTTTTTGCCAGCATAGCTATATCAGTACAGTTATACTGGTAAATCTTTTCTAGTGTAGACTTGACCACAGACATTTTCCAGTGAAAAACTGAAAATGTTTGGTTTTCTATCACTAATTTTTTTTTTTTTAGAAAACCAGACTATTTATTTGTCAGAAATAAGTTTTGATAGAATCTTCACAAAACCCCATGGTCACGGTTTTCCAAAGTGACTAGTGATTGTGGGTACCTCAGTTTTTTGGATGCTGAACTTGAGACACCTTAAAGGGTAAGATTCTCCAAGAGCACGTCAGCACTATCCAAAAATCAGGGCCCTCTAAGGTGCAGTAAGTTGGGCACTCAAAATAATTTAGTCACTTTTGAAAAGTATGGCCTATAGGCTGGAAATCCTTCTCTTTCCCTCCCCTGCTAGCACCAACAGTAGGGGACTAAGGAGCAGAGCAACTTTGCAAGGACTCCATCCTGGAGTTCCCTCCACATTATGTCATTAGCAGTGGGCAGGGTTAGCCCCTTGTATGGAACACGCTACACTTCTACCCCAAGCACAAAAGGATCCTGAATGAGCTGCAGGAGACAAGACCCCTGTGTCTCCATAGCAGCTCTGAGCCCCTGGCAACCTCCCCCAGTATACTTCCCGGCAGCTGATTTCCAATAGAGCCATTCTACCACTGTCTTCTCTGGCCTCAGCTGCCCTTGGAACACTCCAATGCAAGGAAAACAAAGAAAAAAAGAAACCATGGTGCCGCTGTATGGATGTGTTTTTTAAATCTTGAACATGCGGTTCAAGGCTTGATCCTGCAAAGTTCAGAACACTGCAAAGTGAAGGTCAGTTAATTTCAGTGGGACTGCTCCTGTGCCTAAAACTAATCCCATGCTTAAGTGCATTGCTGGGTGGGGATGCCAGAGTTTTCAGCACATTTCAGGATCGAGCCCTTAGCTGTAGGGTTGTTAAAGCGTATATCTGGTATAATTTCCACAGGCAACTCAGAGTGTGCTGCACCCTGCAGGTCACATGACATTTGAAATTGTCAGCACCAGGGGGAGAGCAGACTCTTCTGAGCCCCTTCCAACAGTGATTTAAAGACAGTGATGGGATAAGGTTTCTGACAAGTTTTCTGCTGGGTTTCCCTACACAGCCAGTTTTAAACATTGCAACCTCAGCAGGGTGCACAGCCAAACAGCATGCATGATTTGAATTGGAAATATACACTGGATATGCTTAGAGCAAAATTCTGCCACAAAGAATTGAGCCTGCACCAGCCTCAGTGAAGGGAGCAGTACTGGCCATGAACCTGGCATTGGAGCCAGGGCCACAGAAAGGTTCTGGGTGGAAAGTGCTGCTAAGAGCATCTTACTGTCTCCACAAAGCTGGCATGTATTGTACCGCCAACCATAGCGTGCACACGGGATGGCTAGGGAGTATGGCCAGGTCCTCTTGCTGCTGTGATCCACCCCTCATTATTGTGCCCTCTTCCTATTGTCTGGATGCAGTAATGGGAGAACCTAAGGAACATAAGCAAGCCACTCTCTCTGGGTTTAGGAAGAAAGTGGGTCTTTTACAGGGTTCCTTCCACCCTCCTCATCAACACTGTCAGAGGCAGGAAACTGGGCTTGTGGGACTGCTGGTATGAATTGGTATGGCCATTCCCACCTTCCTACAGTTTTCCCTATCGCTCCTCAACACACCTCCCCACAGGATTCCTCCAGAAACAAAGGGCAGGATTTAGGCTTTACTGCAAGTTCCCCTGCAGAGAGAGATAGCCAACGTTTCTGAGAAAGTCACTCCATGCAGTTGGCAGGTGATTGTACAGGACTTACCACAGTTCATACAGCACCTTAACACACTGGTTGTGGCTTTTTGGTGATACCACAGTATAGATATTAAATAATACTAATTCTCTGTACAAACTGACTGATAATACACTGCACAGCAGCTATGCACTGCAGTTCTAGGATGAACCTGTGAACTTTTGTATTATTGGAACCAAACTGGTGTTTGATTTAAAAAAACGTATGTATTTATGTAACAGCAACCGTTATCCAGAGCACATAAAATGTAAATGGTTTGTGCAACGATGTTTGTGTGTCATTAGAATAAATTAAAAAGCAAATGATATAATTGTGTTTGTGCTAATTAAAATATTTACAAATTAGAGTGAGATGCATTTGTCGTCCCATTGGAAAAGGGCCTTGAAACCTCACATGTCTTGGAGTCTACAGTGCTGTCATTTATTCATAGACTGGTATGCATACCTGGGTGATTTGCTTTTTAGATTACTCTTCCATGACATGTAATTCTCAGGAGTCTCCAACTTCAGAGGATTAAAAAACAGGTTTATATGTACATATATACATGTGTATTTTAACTAAATATCTTTCTTTTCCCTTCTTTTCAAGGTCCAAGAGTTCCGATTGTCACTGTTCACAACACAACTGATAAACGAAGTAAGTACTGAGCTGTATTTCATAATTCCTCAAAGAAAAACAGTCAGGCAATGTAATAAAATACAGCCATTCTCCATTAGACTGTCAACAAGGAGTGCCCAGACTTTACCTATATATGGGCCACACAGACATCTTAGCAGGAGCTGAAGGGCTGCAACTAATATATATTAAAAAGAGCAGCTTGTTAGGCAGGTGGTGAGCTTTGAGTAAAGCTCATTGTGCTAGATACGCAATGTGCATGTTTTAGTGTTACCTTGTCCTCCCCTCCCACTGCTGTCTGTTTCGTCTACCTGTTGCATGCTTTTGTAGCCTAGACTGTAATTACTTTGAGATCGGGGCTGTCTTTCAGTGGGGGTTGGTTGGTACAGCACCTAGGACAGGGGAGCCCTGGTTGCTGATAGGAGCCCTAGGCAGTACTGTAATACAAATAATAAGCAATAATAACAGACTGCTGTGGAATTGTAGCCAGCAGAGATCACAAGTCGCAACAGACAGTGCTTATCTTTACTATGGAATGTGGCCCACAGCTCGAGCAATCGTAGCTCCCAGCCAGATGGAGTAATGCCTCCTGGAACTGTGGTCTCCATGGGTCACACTGCCATAGAAAAACTAAGCACAGCCACATGCAAGCTTCACGGACAGGCCTTACTTAAAATTAAAACTTAAAATGATGGGCTGAACAGGTTTTGGTGCCTCATATCCAATGGCAATTGGATTGGTTATTCTGCTGGCTGGCAGCTTTCAAGTAGTAATGAATAGTTGTAAGAATGACTAAGGGGAATGTTTTTCAAAGGTATGAAGGGCAGAGATGAGACTTTAACTCCCATTTGTGCCTTTGAGACTCTCCCTCTAAGTTATTTATTTCAGCAACACCTATGTGGATAATACTGTATCTAAGTACTTTCTTGACCTCCATTCCTGTAGTGTCTGAGCACCTCACAATCTTTAGTGTATTTATCCTCACAACATCTCTGCGAAGCAGAGCAGTGCCATTATACCCATTTGACAGATGGGGACTGAGGCCCAGAGAGGCTAAATGACTTGCCCAGGAAACCTGTAGTGGAGCAGGGAACTGAACCTAGGGCTCCGGAGTGCTAGGCTGGTGCTCAAATCACTGCAGTTTAATTTCTGAAAATTACCTTCAGAGAACTATTTCTAGAAATGTTACTTATACGTTCGCTGCTGAAAGCAGATGAATAACGAATTGGGAACACCAATCACCATTAATATCGTGGAGAGTTGCACAGTCCAAATGTATTGCTTTGTTATTCTTTCATTAATCTGATTCTATGTCATCATGGAAAAGGCATGTTTAACAACCAGTTGATGGAATGATAAAGCCACTACAATAAGTGCCGACCAAGTGTGTGTTGGGGGAAGGGCAGTTATCTATTGATTCGAGCACAGGACTTGAACTAAGGAGTTCTGGATTCTATTCCCAATTCTGCCATTAACTTACTATTTATTGGTAGTGTGGTAGTGCCTAGAGCATGAAGCAGGACTCCATTTCGCAAGGCACTGTACAAACACACAACAAAAAGTCCCTGCCCCTTACAATCTAAGTGTAAGACAAGAGTAAACAGAGGGATACAGACAGACTTAGTGGTGCCGGAGCAGCTCCCAGCAGTCAGAGTGTACCAGTGAACCTGGCCCACAAATAGAGGGCCTGCTGTGTGGGGGATGAAGGTGATGGGAGCTGAAGGCACCTTACAAAAGTTGGTCCATTGCAGGAGAGTGGGCCAGGCCCAAGGAGTGCCGGGGTAGAGTGGGTGCAGAAATCACAACAGGCAGACGTCACAAAAGAAACAACTTGGAAGGAAGGCAGGAAGGGAAGGTGTTCAGCGCAATAGAAGTGGGCAGTTGGTCCAAGCATAAGGAATAGCGCGGAAGGAACTGTGAAGCCAAGAGTTTTAGTATCAAATAACAAGCTTAGACACAAGCAATTGTAGGGTAGGTCTACACTTTGAGCTTGGGGTGGGGGCGGTGATTCCCAGCTTGAGGAGACAAACCCATGCTCTCTCTGTTCAAGCTAGTGTAGCCAGGGTGACGCAAGCAGTAGGAGGGGCTAGACTGAGTAGCATCTTGGACGGGTTCATACTTGAGGTGGCTAGCCCCTCCTGGCACTGTAGATACACTCTACTTTTGGCGCATTAGCCTGATCAGAGCTAGTGTGGGTATGTCTGCTTGAGCTGGGAATTACACCTCCAGCTCAAAGTGTAGACCTCTCCTAACATTGTCTTTATGGACTTGGACCTGTACTCTTTCCTCAGCTAAATCTCCCATTGAAAACAGGATCAGGCCCTCTGCTGTATCATGATGTGTAAAGGAAAGCACAGGACTCCTATCTGTAGTTTAAACTTTCTGTGTGTGATTTCATGCTTCCTGCTCTTTCAATGCACTTTGCTCATGATGTGCAGTTCAACTGCTTCTCCCCACACCCTTCCAGGAGTGTCTTTTACATAAGCAGAGCCTGCAGGGCACAGCCACAGATGTGTATCTGAATTATTTAAAATCTCTTCCTGTGAGAATGCAATTATGTTCAGGTAAAGTTATGGCTAGAGAAGGCATGTAGTGTAGTTTAGATTCATATGGGTGTTTGGGGGGAAAAAACAAATAAAAGCAAGGTTTGCCCATCATATGGTGTAATAGAAATAGAAAAGAGGGTGAATTGGAGTGGAAAATGTCAGATTTGATGTACGTTGTAACTTCTGCTGTTAAGTTACAAGCACTGAGTAGAACAGTATGCTTCATTTGGGACGTTGCCAAGGAAGATATATTGTAGATTCTAACAGGTTCCGATGCCTTCCAAGTACCACCAGGTGACGTGACTCAGTTTCTCCTCTTGGTTCCTCAAAAAACTCACACTTCTCTCTGTTCAATAATACCCTGCCTTTGGCCTGGTTCTATTGGCAAGAAGCTAAAAATAAACACAAAAAAGTCTTCTCTTTACCCCCTCTCCCAACCTTCAATTGAGCGCAGCCTCTCCTTTCTGAGGTAGTCTAAAAACTCCCCTGCTATCTCATGATCTTCCCTGCAAAGAACCTTACCCCCAAGTCTTCCTGCCTGGAAACTCGTCTGGTTTCTCCTGCTTTAGCAGACCACTCCCAGCCCTGCCTAGCTGGAGCAGCTCTTCCCTGAAGGAGCCTTTCTTACTCTCTGATACAACTTCTTCCCGTTGCCTGCTCTCCTTTGGCTCTTTGTAGACCCCATTGAGGGGCTGTTAATTAAGCGCAGGCGGGCTGGACCAGTGCTCTCTTAAAGGGCCCTATCCACCTGTGACAAACATTTAACCACAATTTATTCCCCTTCCCCCATTGCCAATTCACTTTTTAAAATTAAAAGTTTTTTTTATGGTGAAATGCTTAATACGGATAGGCACAGAAATCAGCAGCGTCACTAGGGGGAGTTATGTCCATGAGACACAGCATGTCTCCCATCTGGGAAAGCCTTGGCGAAAACAGAGCAGTGGGTTGGGATTCAGAACACCTGGCTTCCATTCCCAGCTCTACCACTCGCCTGTTGGGTGACCTGGGGCAAATCCATTCACCTCCTTTGTAAAACACATTGAAATTCTGGTTGAAAAGCTCCTGGTGAGAGTTAGGTGGTGCACTTATCACTGACACGGTCCTGGAGGACTAGAACGGACATGAGCAGCAGGAGCTAACCAGGAGCAGATCGCCCCTTCCTGTAAAAGGCACCTGGGATGGGGAAAGGAAACTCCATGAGGTTTCCCCAGATCATTGCATCTGATAGGAAGGGTTTGTCCCACATGGAATGGACCGAAGGGTTCTGCCTTACCCTGCAGATCTGTGCTGATCTCCACTGGAAGCACAGCACCACCCAGGCAGAGGCCCTACACCTCCCTGTATCTCTGTTGGACACCATGGAATCTTCAAAGAACCCTTTCTGGAAATCCCATGGTTACCCTGAAACCACCTTTAAAGAAGGGCTGTTAGCATGGACTGAGCTGTGGGTAAAAGTTATTCTGGCCTGGGGCTGCATTTGTTTTTGTGCCAATTTATTGTTGGTTTCAGCAGTGGAAATGGGAGAATGGTGTAACTATCTCCAGGTCTGTGGAACTCCCTCTGTGGGTTCCAGGGCCAAGAAGATGGAAACAGTGCCATGGAGGTGGGACAGAAGCAGATCCAAGGGCAGAAAGAAATCCCAATGTATGGATCTGGGCCCTGGTGAAAATGCAGTTTCTGCAATGCATAAATACCAATTTGTACTTACTGATAGATACTAGATGCTGAAACAGTCAAAGAGGCTCAGAAAATACCTCTTTAAATTTCAGGTTAATAATATTGAGAACATACTGCAAGCATTAACCTTACACATTGTATAAGTATCTACCAGCATCTCAGCCTCTCTTTGCTCTCTACGGCTACAATGATACATCAGCCCGTTTTGTCCCTGATTGAGGCTTTGGCCTGTCTACTCCTTGTACCAGTTTAAGTCAGGAATTGCCCCACTACTGTCAGTGGAGTTACACTGGTGTGAATCTGAAGTAACTGGGAGGAGCATCAGGGCCAAAGAAAAAGCCAAACTTCAGACAAGGCAATCTCTGTGTTTCTGCGGGCTACTCAGTCCTAGGAAGCTATGGCGTTAGGCTGCCAGAAACATTTCCACAAGTCAGAGATTGCTTCATAACTCCATGTACTACAGTTGCAAGGAGGCTGTGTGGCTCGTCATTAATGAGTAATAATATTCCTGATCTCATCCTCATGCCTACTGTATAGTTTTTATACAGCTCATACAGTATTGTTTGGACACTGTTAAACTTAGGTTAGTTTTTCATTTTGTTTCTTACAGGGGTGAGGGGTGGATTACTTCTAGGAGAGGAAGATCTTCTGGGATAAGATTCTTTATTTTACATTTTAAGTAACTGAGAAAATGCCCTGTTTTGTATCTGCTTATTTTATGTTTCTATCTATATAAATAGCCCCATTGCTATCAATGAGACTAAGAGCTGACTAAAGCAGTTAAGCTTTGGCCCTGATTTTGGACTTTTGCATGGAGGTGATTTAAATTTTGGACGTTCAGAAAAAGGCTGCATTTTTTCTCTCCATTTTATTTCTCCTTTTATGTAGATACTTCGGTTTTCCAATGGATATAGATGTGGCTGATTGCATATAACAGCATATCCCCTTATAGTGCTCTCATGATCTTGAAAACAGTATCATAAATGACTATTATGTGTATAGCATAAGAGCTCTCATGGAATGTAAAAAGCAAATAAAATATTTGACAGAAGTGGCATAAAACATACTGAGAATATTGATGTATATTCAGAGTTATAGGTGTATAGTATTTATTGCACAGGTAACTAGATACAGGCGTTCACAAAACTCATCCTCTTTGCTAAAATGCATGACTTCTACATTTGATTACTATTTCCCTGGTTCCTCATTTTCCAGCATTCTGTTGCTTCTGAATAAAGGAGGCAATTATGACAGTTGCTTTTTACTGAATTTACTCATTTAATACGAGGCCATTACTCTGTAAAGGGAGTTTGTCTCAGCATTCTGCAATAATCTGATAACAATGTGTCACGCTGAATATTATAGAGTGCTTACATTTAATTAGACACTGACCATTTGTACTTCACAGACTAGGGTTCCCTGTGGTCCTAAAGCAGAAAAGAAAGTCCTTTAGGAGATGTGCCAATCTTTTCTTATTTCTTTCACTCCGTTCCTGCCTTTCTCTGGATGCAATTATATGAACAAATAAAATGGCTTTACTAAACTCCCCTGTGTGGCAGACCTCTTTCTGCTGATAAAGCTAGTTGTGTGGGCCATAATTAAACGAGAATCCTAATATTTAACTAAACTTAATAGTCTGTTGCTTTGGAGCTTTTGTAGGGGTTATTAATTCAATAGAGATGAGCCAGGCCTTTCAGAAACAGGTTGAATAGTCATTGAACCATTATAGCCACTTGCTGAAAGATCTGTGAAATGTTTTTGTGCTGTGCCTGCTTTTCTATTCACTAGAGATGGGCATGACTAAATGGGATTCAGAACATGATTATGAGCTACCTACAGTATTATATTATCAGGAAGCCCTGTGGGAGTAGTAGCCATAAGCGTAAGTGTCATTAAACTGCAGTTATAGTCAATAAAATGTGTAATTGGTGTTGGGAGGTTCCACATTATATTTTATTCAGGGTCTTCCACATCAAATAGGCCATATTTATTATCATTTCATAGGGAAAAAAATTCTGGGTCAGACACTCAGTTTAAAGAAGATGAAGAGTTCATGGGGCCCAGATTTAAACAGCGATGGGGTAGAAGAATGGGCCCCTGCTAGAGAAGGTCCTTTGTGGAAGATGAAACCTCAGTTCACACAGACAAAGGTCGTGAATCAGGCCTGTCTCAGGACACTGTGGCTACGAGATCAAAAGGCACTGAGCCTTGTCAGACCCTAGTGTGTCAGGAAGTGGAGGGAAGGTATAAACTGCCTCCCTGCACCCATGACAGAGAAAAGATATTCTGTGCCCAGGTATTAGGTCCAGGTGTGTGGTGCAGAACCTGGGAACCAGGGAGTTACAGCTGGACGTGAAGAGGTTGATTGAGGGAGACTAGGCCCAAGTGAGTACTTGGATGAAGGCCTGCTAGTGCAGGGACGACTCCTCTGACAAAGGCATTTCTGGCACAGCCAATCCATTGGAAGATTCAGAGAGCCGGGTATATGCAGGGCTTTGAAGGACCCTAGGTTTTTCTCTGCCCAGTGGAAGAGGACATTGGATTCTCCCTGGAATGGAACATTCTGGGATCGTGCATTGATGATTCAGCCTCTATGGCTGTGTTGTCCAATATGATCAGGACTTGGCTGAGAAAGGAACTTGGAGACACAACCTCTAACAGCCTTTAGCTCCAGGGATTTGCTGTGGCACTTTGTTTCCAAAGCAACTATGTTTTCTGGACCCACTCTGATGTGTTGTTAGGCGCTAGGGGACCTGAGGAGGGGCAAGGCCTGTTCAGCCGTCACTTTCTGAAGGGAATGAATTAGGCCTTCTCTGTCAAGGACAGGGAGAAGAACAGGTCTTGCTAGAGAGATTGCGACTGGAACCTGGTCTGCAGCAAAGCCATGGCCGATCAGACAGTTGCTGCATGTTGGGATGTCTCTCCTGGCCTCCTCTCCACTTAGCACACACCGCTGCTGGGATCCCTGGGAGCTCTTCAGCCAGGCAGCCACTCCGCTGAGGGTAGGGGGCAGCTGTTTGGGGAGAAGGTACCTCAGCTGGTGGCTTACTGCCTGGAAGGGAGGGGCCAGCTGGAGATGAGCCACCCCGTGTGGATTAGAGAATTTGACTCCAGAGGGAAAGGAAGAGGGGATGCCACCTGGAAAACGCCAATCAGGAGAAGGGAACAGCTCAGCAGGAGGCAAGGGAATAGCTGAGAGGAAAATGTCCGAATGATATGGTATCAAGTCCTGGTACCAAGCACCCATGACTCCACTCAAAGTGGGAGCTGCATAGGCTCAGCCCTCAAATTGAGAATCCAAAAACTGGGACACTCAAGTTTAGTGGCACACTTGAAAATGTAGAGCTCAGGCCTTAACCACTAGATCTCTCCATAACACAAGTGGTGTCTGTCTGTGTTGTCTCTGCGCATGCCTGTCTGTCTGTCTGATATAGAGCATAGTGCTGGTTCAGGGGTGATGTTTAAAATGTGAGCCAGCTCTGCTGTAGTCTGCAGGTCTGTGTGGTAGATGATGAATGATGTTCTGTTTAGAGCTTTCATTGACTCTGAACTGTTTCATATTGATTTCACGTGCCTGGAGAACTCTCGAACAGAATATCTTCCCCCTAGAGTGAAAATCTGCACGACTGTACATGTGCACTGAAAAAAATCCTCTTCTCCCGTTCTATTTGAATTGCAGAGTGAGCTCTTAAAATGCATAGATTCAACCCCAATGTTTTCTTGTTTCTTCCAAGGCTAAAAACTGTTACAGCATCTAGATTTACAAGGTTAGATCCTCAGCTGGTGTAAATCCACTTAGTCCTATTGATTTCAGTGGATACCAGTTTATACCAGCTCTTGATCTGCGGTAAAGGTGGGGTTTTTTCTTATGGGATTATAGAGCCAATAATAATTCTTTGGATCTCAAGCATATTTTGGAAATATTACAGGTAACAACTACATTTTAGCTATGCATCTCTCATCATAGACTTCAGAGGGGACTGTGTAGAAGGAAAATATATAATATATATGTGTGTATTTTTATTTATTTTATTTTTTTTTTTGCAAATATTAAGAGCATGGGTAAAACATTAAGTTGTCCATGAACACCTCCAAAGGCTTTGTGTGGTTTTTGTCCTTATTCTTTCAGAAATCTTTGAGCTGGAGGTAAATGAAAATGTGCAGCTGACTGTAAATGATAGGCAAATGCCAAAAGTGGAATACATGGAAATCAAGATAGATGATTACAGTAAGTAGCTTTTTTCTCCTAATACTACTATTGTTGTGAAATGGCACCGTCATCTCGACTGGACTGGCAGGAGGAAAAATTACATTGGTATGCCGTAATGTCAGCCAATTTGGGGGAAGCACTTTATTAGGATATGTTGCATGGAAGGGAGTTATTCTGTAGACAGGAGTTGTTGATGAGGATGGAGCAGGTTTTTTAAATTTATAAATTAGATTTTTTTAAAAAAAATCATACTAGGAAATGACATGATGTGAATCAGCTCTCCATTACAGAGGGTATTTGCTCTATCCAGACTGGTTTATTAGTTAAAATGAGTTTGAAGTGGAATATTATATGTGCTTGCTAGCTACAACTGTATCAGTTTCTCAGTACAGAGCAATAAATTTCAGTGAATCAAGCAGTAATCGCCAATCAGGAGAAATGCATGCAAGAGATTTTCAGTCTCAGTGATTTAAAATTCTTCATAAAATCTACATAATTGGATAGAGATTGGAACACACAGCTGTACAAGGAAAGTAAAGACAAAAGGAAAGGAAAATCTTATTTGCAACAGAAAAGACTGAAACTTGGAGCAGTTTAAAAATGCAGCTAGTCCTTTTTTGTGCCAGTCCTCTATTAAATATTCTCTCCACCTCTAGGTGAAAAAGAGGCCAGGCTAAAGGAAGGGATGGGTACAGGGAAAGGAACAAAGATACAAACAAATATACATAAAGTAGATAAAGTTGGGGCCAAATAGTCCAGATAGCTTCCACTAGCCTGCTTAGCTGCACCTACAACATTTGTAAGAGCATGTGTTTTGTTATATGCAAACTCCTTGGTTGAAGTCCCAAAATGTGTAATGGCTCCCACAGATCCTGATCTCTGTATGGCATTGTGTGCCTTTTGGCAATTCGGAAGCAGTTAAGGAAACAGGGCTGACGTGTGTTCCTTGATATTTTCCCTGTGGTGGGATTGGTCATTATAGAGATTTCCTTCAAATGTAGAGTAATAAAAAACATCCTTTCAGATACGACATAGAATGTCATTTAAGCAATAAGGCATGAGAGATCCCGTGTTACTGAGTAATCTGGACCAGTGATTGGTGTTATAAAACATGAGGCCAACAGCTGAGTGACTGTAGCTATTTGAACACTTCAGTAATTACCTAAAATGCTCTGCCTGGAACATTGTTGTTATGAAGAGAAATAGATGCATAGAAATAAGGAAACAGAGCTGTGCATTTCCTGAACATTATAGGCAAGGATAGAACATCAGTGACAGCCTGTCATTAAGATCCAGCTCTGTCCAGACCACATGAGCCATTTCATAATTATATTTTGAATGTACTATAAATAACTCAAGAACTGTTGTTAAAATTATTAACTGCACTTGTTGGTGAAAGTGTCTTCTGCTGATTTAACCAACCTATTTTGTGCGTGTAATAAATACAAGCTGGCTGTATTTTTTCATGTGCCTTCACTATGTATCCAAGGTCTGCCCTAAAGGTGTCACAATAACTGGAGCAGTGTGTGCCATGTTTTATGTATATTTAAAGTCAAATGGCTGTCTCTCTGACTGTCCCTGGGCCATTGATCCAATTTGCAGTCCATTAGCATTCAGATGGAATAAGTAATTAGATGGAGTGTCAGAAAATGATTGCAAAACAAACCACTTAAACCTAGTACTTAATCTGTATATTAGTTGTATTGAAAATCCTGCTAATACTGATTTAATTGCCATGACTTTGGTAATCTGGATTACAGTTAATATTTTTAAATTAATTAATTTATTAATCTCATTAATTCAGAAAGCATTTGTATGGGAGTGTTTTCATATACTGATTGGTGGTTAAAAAAGCATCTCAGATCAGCTAAATGAAGTTTTGAGAGGTACAGTAGCAAAACCAGGGTCTAACTCAGCTGTCACATACACTGTTTTTATACCTGTGTAACACCGTCAACTTGGAGTTATTCCTGATGCCAGAGGAAGTGAGATCAAAATCAGGCCACTGGAATTTAGGATTAAGAGGCAAGTCTATCCCCTAACTGTCTTAAAGCCCCTAAATCAGGAAAAATTCTGCCCTTCACATCATCAACCATGTTTTAATTGGCAATTGTGTACCTCACATTCCTTTTGTCTTCAGCTATTGTTATCCTCTTTTTCTCTGCCTCCCTAAAATATTGATTCCTGGCAGTGTCACTCATCCAGCTGCCTAAAGGGAAAATAATAGCTATTTCCAGATGTTAATTGCATGTTGTGTAAGTGATGCATGACTAAATAGCTCACTCTAGGTTTAAATTTCTTGTCACCTCAGCTGTTACAGTCTGGATCTTATCCTTGATTACATTTGTGTTTTTAGGGTGTTATTTACCAGAGCTTCTTACGAAATGCTGTTTTATTTCTGTCGATAAGTGGCCACAACATTGTAAAAATCTATTATAGTTATCTTGTACAGTGATGCCAGCATTCCCATATTAAATCCTTCTTGTTATTTCTTGCTTTTGCCTAGAATTGCCGATGCAAATCTTAAAGCCGGCAACCTTTGCGGACACCATACACTATCCTTTGCTACTGGTTGTGTAAGTTTTCTTATTTTTATTTGTAATCAGTCACATGGTAGCATCTAAGAGCAACCAAGATCAGAGCCCCAGTGTGCGAGGTGCTATATAAACAGAGGATAGAAGATGGTCCATGCACTGAAGAACTTACAATATAAGGCCTCTATTCTGTAAAAAATTACACACATGGTTAACTGTACACACTCTGAGTATTGCCATTGACTTCAGGGAAAACCTTCTGCTTTTTTACAGAGATCTCTTGCACCTCACCAAGTGCAGTGTTGGGTACCAACCACAGACAATACTCCTTTCATGCTAAGCCAACTTCTTTAGACTACGTATTGAGAGTACGTCTACACAGCAAGTAGGATCGCATGGCAGCGACTCTCAGAGCCCAGGTCTACAGACTTGGGCTCGTGCTACAGCCCTAAAGAACGCTGTGTAGACACTCAGGCTCAGGCTGGAGCTATTTTTAGTGTCCTAGCGCGAGCGATGTTGGTAGACCTGGATTCTGAGACCTGCTGCCGTGGGATCCTACTTGCTATGTAGACAGAGCGTAAAGGCTTTCATAGTTAAAGCCAGAGTGATAGCAGACCCAAGCTCATTAGGATCATGCTATTTCAGGATTATAAAGGTGGTGTATTAAAAAGGAGGGCTGCCAACAGGAGAACTGGTCAAACAAGAAAAATCAGCAGTTTTTGTAAAATTCACTTCCTGCTACCTTTTGGGTGAGGCTCAGGGGATAGCTACAGAGTTTCCAGTCTTCTACAGAAATGTGGAACTTCCTTAAAGATCTTCAAGTAGATTTTTCACTGAACAATTTGTGTCATCTCTCTACCACAAGTAACAGTGCTGGCTTCACTCTGCTTTTCCAAATTGGTTATTATCGCTCTCAAACCTGGCTACAAACACTGTAAATTGTCCTGGGCAAAAATGGACAAGGCCTTAATGAAAATTCACTTTAAACCTAGCAGAGAGATTGAAATCAGCTTTTCTCAATACTGCAACTATTAGCAGGGATCATTTTTATTTAACTTGAACCCCCTACACACCTCTCTCCCCTCCTCCATCCCCCCCCCCCCCCACAATGGATCTTCAATATTATATTTTATATATTATATTTTATTGAATATAATATTCAATATTATAGTTTCAGGGACTCTCTTAACAGGGCTAGCTAAGCCCTCTCACATTAGAATACTGGATTATGGGATGTGTCGTCTTCCTGCTAAACTGTGGCAGCAACAGTTGGGGAATAGTGTACATCTTTATTTTTTTAATGGGCTATTATAACCTCTGCTAAAGCTTGCACTCCTAGTTACTCTGCCCTGTGGTCCTATAAATAGGAGTGAATAAGGTTCTTTCCTCAAAGCAACTCCAAACTGTTAATGTAGTCCATCTCAACAATGGAGCTATCCTTACAGCTAGCCCACTGAGTCATTTAGGCCCAGATCATCAAAGGTTTTTAGGAACCTAACTCCCACTGCTTTCAAGTAGGGCTGCACTTTGGGGTCTGATATAGGAATGAAGAAGGCAAAGACGCATTACTAATCAATTCCAAAACACCATCCTGCAGCTTCTTTCAATGAAGGACAAAAACACTGCAGTGAACACGCTGCCACATCACAAAATTACTTCAGAGAAAACGTACTTCATTATACAAGTGCTTGAGGAAGATTGGTACTCATCAAGCTAACGACACTTGATTAGGCTGCCTCTGAAAGTGGGTGCTTCTGGGCGTTTGTGATGCAAATGCAAATAACTCATGTCATATGCATGTTAAAAAACTGCGGGAAGTTGGCTAGTGTCTCTGGGAGCCCATAAAAGGAACTGCCCATAGGTGAAAATGCCAGTATCCCTTGTCATTTAGAACTCACCCAACAAAATCTCCTTTCCCCGGGTCACCCTATTTCTATAGGTCCATTGTAATTTCTGCTTTGTACGGTGGGAGTTTGAGAAGTTCAGCTCTGTGCTGTTTGCAGTGTTTGTGTGGTCATGCGTGTTTCTTGTGATCAGTTAGGACTGAGAGAGCCCCAAGAGAGCATGCAATCTGATCCTGCAAAGGGAAGTAAAGTCAGCAGGGATCTGGGGGATAGCGGGGGCAGAAAGAAGTCTGCTTACACAGTTCTCTTCGAGGACCAGGATTTCCCTGAGAGGGAGCCCTGTTCAGCTAATCACTCTGCCCACCCACTGCAGCCGGAGCTGAACTGTTGTTAAAGTCAATTGTTCTATCGCCAGTTTTGTTTTTAATGTGCTTTTCCCTTGTACCTATTTTAAGCAGTAGTGACATCAAGTGACTGACAATCACATCTGTAGACACTATCCAAAACTCCTGTAGGAGAGGGGCAGTTTGTGATGGGTATCAGCAGTCTAACGACTCAATAGGCTTCCCTCCCCAAACTTTCTGCAAGCTAGGCCATCCCCATTAACCTCCACCAGCCAACCACAGTAGCTCAGTCCCTACAGACTGGAGGGATGAGAGAGAGACATAAATATAGATTGGGGCCAGATCCTCAAGTGGTGCAAACAGGCATAACTCCACTGACTTCAGTGGAGCTACGCTACTTTGGCCAAGCTGAAGATCTGGCCCATTTATGTGTATGCTTCATAGTTTCACAAAATGCTCAAATATCACAGTGATGGTTGCCATATAAGAATCTAGATAGCTGAGAAAACCTTCCTGCAGCCTACTCGCCTGCGTCAAAAACCATCCCACGCTCCCCAGCCCTCGCTGTGGACGTTTGTATTAAGACAGATATCTTGGCTTTCTTGTTAAAATCTATGTCACCCTATAATGCATGTAGCATCGGTGCAAGCTGGTCTGCAAACTCATCTTTAAAAGCGGAGACTATGCTGCCACTTTTGGAAGAAGAGATTATGTTGCATAAAAGGCCTCTAGTCTTTGGTAGTCTTGCCATTATTGCATTGAGCATGAGTAATTGAGCATTTGGTTTGTATCTGTTCTTGTTTCAGTGATGGAACACCTGGTAGCCAGAGTGTAACGGAAAAGTTTGAAGTGAATTGGGATAGCGTGCTGGTCAGCTCCCACAATGCAATTGTGATGAAGTTTGATGGCCGTGGCAGTGGATTCCAAGGCACTAAGTTGTTACATGAAGTTAAAAGAAGATTGGTTCTTTTGGAGGAGAAGGATCAGTTGGAAGCTGTCCGGTGAATGACTGTCCTTATAGAAATGAATTGCATTTGTAATTGAAATGTATTTTCAGACTCCTCAACTGTACCTGGATGCTAGAAAATACTGTAAGACCCTGACCCTGCAAAGAGAACTGCATTGGTGGGACCCCACTGAAGTCAAGAGGGATCTGTGAGGGAGGGGTGGGAAAAGTCTGCTTACACAGTTCTCTTTCAGGATCAGGATCTCCCTGAGAGAGAGCCCTGTTCAGAAGATCACTTTGCCCACCCACTGTAACCAGAGCCGAACTGTTGTTAAAGTCAATTGTTTTATCTCTCTAGGTACAATTCAGCGATGCATCTCCTCCTATTTGAGTGCTGTTTTATAAACAATTGAAGCAACATGATAAATTGAAAGTACAAATACACTCCTTTATATTTCAATATGGGAAGTAAATGTCAGCTAAATAATGATTTCAAGTATTATCCAAAAAAGCTTTTTCTGATATTAACATTACTAGGGACTGAGATGAAGGGCTTACCTTTGAAAAGTTCAAGGGTCTGTTTTAAAATATTTGAGGGAGGAAGGGGGGGAAAGGAGGAGGGATTTTTTAAATAAATGGTTGGGTGCAGTTGAGGGCCCATTCAGTTGTTAAGGGAAGGAACTGTTTGAGTCCTATGAGGTGTCACACAGAGATGCTGCAAAACCATCAGTGTAATGCATGCGATGTGACAGCAGCAATAGCTTAACATATAGGAATCGTGGTTCCAAGACATTATGAAGCTAGTTCAGTGTGATAAAAATATATACTTGGTCTCTAAGGAAGTGGGCACATATATGGATGATGCTAATGTTTATTATAATAAATAAACAGCCTTTATTAAGCATCAAAATGGTGGATTAAGATGTTTAAGAACCAACAGAAAGATGATTTTAATTAACGTTCTGGGGACTGTAGTAAAGACGATTATGAATGTTTCTGAAAAATGAACAAAATCTTTTTTCTTTCATTTTTAGTCTTACAAATAATTTACAGTGATTTATTTGCTTATATGACTTATTTGCTGGACAGATAGCAATTTTGGCTAATTTAAATATTTAAATATTGTTAAATGAAGCTATCTGCCGCCTGTTTATGTTCAAGTCCTATCCACTTACTTTACTAGAAAATTTTTTTTTTCCTGCTTCTAGTATTGTAGTCACGAAATGTACAGAAGAGTTAGCTGGATTCCGTTCTTCCCTGTCCATCAGCAACATTCTGATTTCAGATTCTGTGCTAGTGCGGATAAATAATAGAAGGGGCAGAAAGAATACCACTTGATTTTCAGGTCCTGGATTAATTTTGCAGTGCTAGCAGTTGGGAAAAATCCATCTTTTGACTTATAAAGTGAAGATTTCTTTTATATGGAAGTCATTGCAAGACAATAAATATGGGACCCTGTGCTATTTGTAGAATTACTGTTCTAAGTCCTTAAGAACACCATCGAAGCCATGTATTAGTTACAATTTTGTCATTGGTTCTATAGGTAATATGTTGTGCTTCCATGGGCCAATCAAAATTAACGGAAATTAGGGTGCACCTGGTACATTTTGGCTCATAGGAGGCATGATCTGCATGATGTATCTGAAATGTTCCATATGAGGCAAGGGGTTGAAAGACCAAGAACAAATCAAACAGAAAGTTACATGAAGCAGTGGCCATCAGCGTGAGTTTCGATTGGCCTACATAATTTGCATGTGGCTTGGGTAATACAACAATCCTGAACTCATGCTGATAAAATCTTCAAGCCACACAATGCCAGCATGTATTCCATATATCTAACAGTGTGCTCCTTTAACTGAACTATTTCTTGTCTGTTTCATATTTTAGGACAATGTTGAAAGAACATTATATTGATAAAATGCGAGTTGCTGTATTTGGGAAGGTAAAATTTTCCTGTGATCCCTACCCTCTGCTATGGTGTGCTGATGTGTTTAAACACCTGTTCCTAATACTGAGGGTACCAGTGGTGGTGGTTTTGTTTTTTGAGACAAACTGCTTGTTGCTTGGAGATTCTAAAGATGGGAGCTTTGATTTTGTCAGCCCATTTATCAATGTTTCCTTTGAAATTATCTTGAAAGGGAAAAACATCCATTATGTGTGAGAAAATTGCTGTCAGATACTTAATTACTTTTATTTTTCCATGTGAACTTTCAGTTAATTTTCATCTTGTCCCTTAAGGACTATTGAACTGTGGGTGGAGTTGGCTTATATCATACAAATGAAAAACACTGATGTTGAATTTTGAAACTGATTCATGTCATGGAGTGTGCACTGCTGAGACATATTAATTGCTAAATACACATTGTTTAATATGAGAAGGGAATTGTTAGAAGAAATCATTATTGCTACAGGTATAAAAGTACAGTAGGTGAAAAGTGCTGAAGAGATAATAGAATCCCTGCTTCAGAACTGCTTACCAGTTCATAGCAGCCACTGAAATGCTAATATCAGTTTTGCTATTGGCACTATTTCTGAAGGGAAAGGAGATGGGCTCTTGGCATAATACCAGACCAGGTCATTCAGACCTGATGGAAAACATACTAAGGTTGTAATCAGTGTGAGTCCAACTGTATTTTGTGTTTCAGACAGATGAGACACATCCAGCATCTTTGCTGGCACATTGGGCACTGCAGTAATCAAATTGAACAACAGTGACTGGTGTTTATTAGAGTATGTTGCAATTTTACAGACTCTGCAACAGAGCAAGACTTTATTTAACCATGCGAATACAGGGCCCAATCCTGGAAATATACACATACAGTTATTTAGATGACTCAAATGATACTCATGGTTCAGACCATTCCTCTCCTTTGGAAGAGCACACAGTAGAGGGCTCTTCCAAATCACCAAGAGAAACTGGGGTAATAAGTTATGGGGCCCACCCTTAAACTTGTCAGTTCCCCAAGGATCCAGGGAAGGCTTGACCACCTGTATGGACCCCCCCCCCCCCCATACCTGTGCACTATCAGGGACTCCCATGGATATTGCTGTCCTTAGAGACTCCAAGAGAGTTAACTTTCCCTCCCACACACTCTTCTCACCCTGGTCTGATGAGCCTCCACTCAGTCCTCTTCCTGCACAGAGATAGGATTGCAGAGGTATCTGATACCTTTGTATGGGGGGGGGGGGTCCCCTCCTATGTACCCATCTGTAGGCAGACACTATGGTCTTATAACCTGGAGCCAGTAGTTAGAACGCTAACCCAGGATATGAGAGACCCAGGTTCAAATCCCACTTCCTCTGACTGGTGGGAAGTAAGGATTTGAATCTGGGGCTCCCACCTCTCAGGTGAGTATGCTGCAGTGGGTCTCATTCAGTTGCTCCTGTTGAAGCTGTTTCACTTTGTATGAAATACTTAATAGTCATTGGCGAGAGAGCGTGAGATTGACTGTACGGCCCAGGAGTTAGGGCACCCAAATTCCAGTGCCTCTTCCAAAGACTTATTGTTTATACCAAGTGAACAGCTTCCACAGCAGAGATTGAGAGGGGCCCTCTCCAATAAACTCCACAACCCGGTGGTTAGGGCCCCGCCACCTCCTCCTCCACCTCTATTCTGTGTGAGGCCCACTGGCGAGAGAGATGGGGAAAACACCTAGTTTGAGGACCCTGCTTGGGCACCAAGAGTGAGGCAGCTGTGCACATGCCCAGCAGCAGAAATGTTGGTGACACGGGACTTTACCAATGGAAACTTAGGGGCTTAGGCACCTACAGGGTTAGGTGACAGCTGAGCAGGGTTTGAGGAGCTCAATTTTGGCCTTAGACATCTAAATGCCTTTGTGGATCTAGCCCAAAGTTATTTAAATGCATAAATGGTTGCAGGATCAGGCCCATAGTTGGGCCCCAGGCTTCCGCTCCTTAGGTATGCAAAACTCCCACTGACGTGAAGTGGAAGATTTGCCTGTGTAAGATCTGCAAGAATCTGACTGTAGTGACTGGCTAGTTTATTAACTCTTGGTGGGGCTGTGGCACTGGTTTGGACCCGTTTCCCATTCATTTTGAATGTGTGCTGAAAACCCCCCTCTCCTTCACACGCATGGGCCCACATAATGTTAGCAGGTTTGTCAGAACACACCTCACTGTGCCCCAGTGCAGCTCAAATTAGCTACCAGCCCGTCACACGGGGAAGCAGAAGTGAATGGTTTTTATCTATTGAGCGCTCTGCTCTGCTGTACTTCAGCCTGGTGGAATCGAACTGGAGGGAGGGATGCAGGGGTTGTGTACACTTAACACCCAGGCTAAGGCATTAGCTTGTATTAGTAGGGCTCAATTTACAGCTAATACCCACTGAGCCGGAAGCCGTGTCTCAGGGCATGTCTGCGCTGCAGTCAGAGGCGTGCCGGCAGCACGTATAGACTTACTCAAGCTTGCTTTGATCTAGCTAGCTCAAATATCCGGGAAGCTGCAGCAGCATGACCCAGGCGGGGTGGTACAGCCCATGCTCCCGCCCACAGCAGCGAGCTAGCTAGAGCAGCGCCAGCTTGTGTCCGCCTCTGCACGCTGCAGTCACACCTCTCCCTGCAGAGCAGACGTACCCTTAGATTATCAGCGTTCTAGGTAGGGAGCCATTCCTTCGTTACATGTTTGTTTGTACAGTGTCTAGCACTATGGGGCTGGCACCTCCAGGTGCAATACAAATAAATATTAACAAAGAGGATGTGCGCTATTTGTCATAAGGCACCCCGGGGGTTATTGCCCCTCAGCTGGGCCTGCCTCTGAACACAGCATTGCATCACTCCGGCATCGCCACTGTTCTTCCTAGTTGACTGCTGTGTGCGACGACTGCTTTGGTGTTCAGCAGTTTTGTATTTTCACCCACGCGTGTGGCTGTTTGTCTGTCCGTACTCTAGGATTACGGGGGCTACCTGAGCACTTTTATTCTTCCGGCTGGTGAAGAGAATCAAGTGTTCACGTGCGGAGCTGCTCTTTCTCCGTTGACAGACTTGAAATTACACGGTAAGCACCATTCCCCGAAGGCCACAGAATACCAACTCCAGCCACCACTGGACATTCCCACCCCCCCTTACTGGCTCTCCCTTTTCTTTGTTTCTTAAAACCGTGCCTCTGGCTCTCCTTGTATCTATGGTGTTGTCTGTCTATTTAGGGCTGGACTATAAACCCTTTGCGCCCATTGGTGAGCACCCTTGACTTCAATGGGATGCGTCCCCTGCATAAGTAAGAGCTTCACAGTCGGGCCCTCAGACAGTAGGCTCCTTAAGGCAGGGACCCTCGTCCTTCTGTGTCTGTACCACGCCGAGCACACGTCATAAAGAATAACCATGGCAATGGCTGCAAAGTGCCGCCATCCACATTGTCACTGCTATACCCCAGTCATATCAGAAGCTCACCCATAGTAGCATGGATACACACAAATATGTGATAAACACAACCCAGACACTTATCAAAAAGGTTGGAACAGTACTAGGACGGACCAGGGCTTGAACTTCAAACTGCTCCGCCCTGTTAACATTATACATTCCAGGCTAGGTTATAAAGCAGCCTGCGTCTGCTTGCGCATGCAAATGGACATGTTTGCCTAGCTTGCAGACTCACTTGCTGATGGAGCTTTGTGAGCTTTGTAAATAGTTTGGTCCCATGTTAAATGAAGGGTTTTGAAGAAGGTCTAAATATAGACTCACCAGCCCAGTTCTGTGCCGGAGCAGACTCCTGCGCCTGCACAGCGCTCCACGGGGGAGCCCCATAAGACCTTGCTCATGTGGACGGCCTTGCAGGATCTGGGCCTTATTCATGGAGTGTCACATCTGCTGGGTCTGTACATTCTCACTGTGGCTTGTATCAGCCCATTGGAAACTCAAAACAAATCTTCCAAAGGCCAAATAGCCCCATCAGCATTTGCTAGCAATTGCTCCCATTCAGCCAAAGACAAACTGATCTAAGGTCACCTTCTAGCCGCTCCCATCAAAGCACACCTCTAAAGGAAAGCCACCCCATTCCCACCCAGTGGACCTATATAGGGATTTTCCTCCTAGCTGCTCCATTCTCTCCTTGGCTGGCTATTCAGTGGAACTGATACTCCTCTCGCTTTGCACCGGTGTAAATCAGGAATAGCTCCATTAACATCAAGGTGCTACACCTGCATTAGGGCCCAATGCAACTTCCACTGAAGCCAAAGAGAATCTTTCCATTGACTTCATCTAGAGTTGGATCAGCCAATAGGTGAAAGGAGACCAGCCCCCAAGATTAGATAACTTTTTTCCATGTAGCTCTCAATATATTTCAGTTGCATTCAAAAATCAATAGCAGAGCCCTCCTGTGGCTAATTAAATATCTAGGTATACAGTAATGACAAAAGGCCGTGTAGCATAGTGGATCATGTGTTAACTGCAAAAGGTTTGGCATTACAAACTTGTTTTGACTGTTTTTTTGTTAGAATTATGTTTTCTCCATCAATGTTGTTACAGATTGAGTAGTTAATTCTGACCAGATTTCTAAAGCAAAACAAAAATTAGAGGGCCTGAAACATTTCTCATTTAATGAAGGCTGAGTCAGAAAATGTGGCCTTTATTTTTGAAATGGAGCTGTTGTGCACTGAAGTAAAGACCGACCAATATGTTTTCTTTATTTCTTTTCAAGCTTCTGCCTTTTCTGAAAGGTATTTGGGACTACATGGGATTGATAACAGAGCATATGAGGTAATTGCATGGAGTTGAGAACAGAGCTTTGAGTCAGTGTATGCACTTCCACAACAAAATTTAAACATTTCTTTACCTTTTTATCCCTATCTTCTTCTGTATGATTTCAAGGGGGGGCGGGGAAGGGAAGGGAAGGGAAGGGACATCAAAAGCAGTGCCTGAGAGTAGTAAAAAGGTCTATGTTTGAAAGTGATTTTGGCTTTAAGTCTGCAGCCTGACTAGCTGTTTTTGTTCCCTTGACTTTAACAGTAAAGTAATTAATAGCCTTGTCAGTCATTAATCCTCAGGCTACCCCTCTAAAGTAGGTAAGTATTATTAGCCCCATTTTACAGATGGGAAATCTTCGGCAGGCAGGTTGAGTGACTGGTCCATGGCCACAGGGGGAAACAGTGTCTAAACCATGTCTAGAACTCTATTTTGGTGCTCAGCCCCTGAGATCATGTCTTTTAATCTACAGTCCATTTAAAGTCCCTTTTACATGTACATTTCACCCAAGGTCGAGCTGCTGTTGGTGGCAAGCACAGAATGGGGTATTTCAGCTTGAGTTGGTGTAAGCAGAGCTCTGTGCTTGGGTCCAGCAGGGTATGAAAAATGCAGATAGCTCATTAGTTACAAATGTATTGTTGCTGGTGTGAGGCAGGTTCAATGGGTGTGAATGCTTCAGTTATTCTGAAGAAACTAGAAGAGAGTAGCTACGTGGAGGAAAAGGGTCACTGGGTTGTGCCTGGAAAGTGCTGAAAAATTAGTGCTAGCCCTGCACACAGCCAGATTAAATGGACTTTGCACAGGCATTCGCCACTGGGGTTGGAAATAATTGCCCACTTCACAACAAAGAAAAATCAGCTAGAGCCCCTGCGCTACTCCTTACGAGGTGGGGCTTGTGGCTAGTTGATCCAGATAGTGAATTCACTGGCCCTCTGAAATTTCACATGTGAGATAGTTAGGCCATGGTAGACTTTTTTCCTGGAAAGTTGAAGGCAAATCAAACAGAGTGAAAGCGGTTCCAAGCATTCAGTGTTCTCATTTGGATGTAGTGCAGAATAGCTTGGCTATTCGTTTCAGGAGGTTGGCCTTGGTAAGTACTGGTACCTTTGACTAGCGTGGAGAGGAATTATGTGGTTGTTAAATGCCATTTCACGTGTCTGTGGAATGTTGCACACCACGACTGTGCCATGCACTCTAGGAATCAAGGAGCAAGAAACTGCTGTTTCCCAAGCCACGGAACTATGCCTGAACTAGGCCAGAACTAGGCCTGATGCAGACTTTATAAACCATATCATCCCCCTGGAGGCAATATTATAATGGAGGGAGCAGCAGGCAGGGACCTAAAGGGGGATTGACGGGAACAGAAAAGAGAAAGACAGACACACACACCTTAGAGGCATGGGGATCACCTGCCCCCAGCACAGGAGAGAAGAGGACCCAGGAGTTAGCAAGAGGAATAGGGTCTCTCCTTGCACACTTTCAAGCTCTTCTACAGTCCCTGTTAGTTTCCTAACTTTGCCAAAGTCCTGGAGCAACTTGTGAGTCCACACAGAGCCCGGCAGCTGAGCAATTCTGAATTATATGGGGTGGGGGGAAAAACACTAAGGAAGTTCCAAAGCAAAAAAGTTAAGTAGCTGGAATTTAACATTAAAATTAACCCCCAAAAATACCCAAACCTGTCACTTGTGGGGAAGGCCCTTCAGAGACCTCAAGGTTCCATTTTTAAAAATGGCCCTGCATGGAAATGCAATTAAGGCATCCAGACCCCCTTAACTCTGCTCTCACATCATTGCCTGCCTCCCCCACACCTGCCCCAAGATCATGACAGCTGTAGGCCTGAACCCCGTACATCTTTAACATGAGCCACATGCTCTCCTTGCATGGTATCATCCTTGCCTATACCAATGTCACTTAATCCCTCTGTGTCTGTCTCCTCAGCTGTAAAATGAGTATTCTACTACCCAACTCACAGGGGACTTGTGAGGCTAAATTAATGGGAGCGTGAAAAGTGCTTTGAGATTCATGGTTGAAAGGCATTATTGGCCCAAAGTATTACCCTAACTCTTTCTGCAAACCCCAAAGATATATCCAGCTCCCAGCCAACTTTCCTACAATATTCCCCTAGTTCCCAGCATTGGAAATCTTACAACCATTTTTGACATTGTCCTTCACAGCATCTGGGCTCCCTCACCTGTGGTCAGTCAGTGTAGGCTATGTATAAGCTGCAGTGTAAAACCACGGTGAACATGTTTTTGCCTGTGTTCTCAACCAAACCAACAAGACATCCAGTGTTAAACACGTTAAGTACTGTAGTTGTCAGACACATACTATATCTGCCTTACATGGACGGTGCATAAGGTAGTGGGAAAATGAGAACAGGGTTAGGGTTATCTCCAGTACCTCCATGCCACATTACTACATTTTCCAAAGTTTTCATTAATTGTTTGCACTGGAACCTTAACTCTGATTATCCAAACGATGTTTGTGTTTTTCAAAAAACAATGTTCAGATCTGCTCTCTGACTCTGTTTAAAAAGAAAAAAAAAAGGCAGTGTGGGGTCCCTTGTTTATTGTCTCTCATTGATTTCCATAGATATCTGTTCGGTTTACAAGTAAAAAGACACTTTTCTATCAGCAACACAGACTGGGCTCTGAGAGTCAAGCTGGGTTCTTGCCTTCTCACACATCATCCCATTTAATAAAGGTCCTGTTGGGCTCAGCCACACCTTTACAACCCCATTGTCTTTAAATTAGTTTTACATGGGCAAACCCACTGTATGGCAGGAAATGCTTCAGTTTGTGATGCACAGGGAGGAATAGCATCCAGCTCACACTCTTAGCTCTGTCAACTCTACAGGAGTAAAAAGCAGTAAAAATTCACTGACAGCAGAAGATACAATTCTAAATGCACATAAGGAGAGGAAGAATGACGCATTGGTTAGAGTATTAACATAGGACTCAGGACACTGGGGCACATGTCCCTGATCTGCCACGGACGTCTGTGTGCAAATTATTGAGAACCAGATCGTCAAAAATATTTAGGTGCCCAACTCCCATTGAAATCAATAGGTGCCTAAATAACTTTGAAGGTCAGGGAACAGAGTTAGTAGGGCCCAATGTATAAAATGGGGATAATAGCACTTCCCAATCTCACAGTAAAGATTGTGAGGTGCTCAGATACTACAGTAATGGGGTCCCTATACATACCTTAGCTTAATAAACTGGTACCATGTTTGACACAGTCACTTTGTTAGACTAAGACCACATGACTACATTTTAACGGGTTTTTTTCCTTAAGCAAGCAGTAGATATTTGTACCTTAACTCCAGGTGAGTGAAGTTTTGGCTGGGGACTAGAGAGGGTGCAGTGGCTAAGGTATATAGTTTGAGGCGTGTTAGATTCTTTCCCGCAAATTGAATACATGGAGAACTCCTCTCTTCTCTTGTGGTACTTTAGCATGGCAGTCCCCTGGGGCATTAAACTCACAGTCCTCTGATTTAGGGGTACGGGGGATAGGGGTCACTGAGGACAAGGCATTCTCAGCAATGAACACACAGGTTTGGAGTCAACTTCCCCCTTTCGTGTGTCACAGCCCAGATCTGTTGGTTTCAGGGCACACCTTAAGGCGCACCAGTTCTCTGAAGCTACCCTAGGTGGATGTTGAAATAGAGGGTTAGGAAGGAGAGTTGTCTGTGGGAACTGGGGAACACCTTTTGGAGGTGTTTGTATCCACTGGCAGTAGCTGTAGAAATCTTTCATGTGTGTTCCATACCTAGAGTGCTGGGTGGGTGGTTAAACATCTGAACAAATTGATGGGTATGACCCAATGTGACATACCTGGGAGCTGTCCAGACCGATGAGGGGCTGGGTCATCCCTGCCCTGCAACCACAAGTGCCTTACAATGCCTTGCTGCAGTAGCTTCCACCGCCACTTGCAAGCAGCCTGCCAACATGCAGGTCTCTCCCAACTGTGTTTGTGTAACTGCAGCCCGCCAGTCACAGCCTGGCTCTCACCAGCCTGAGTTATACTGCTGTGTGACCCCAACACACTCCTAGTGCTGGATTTTCCCCCAGAAATGTACATCTTGTACTGCCCAGCCTGTCCTGGACAGGCCACATATATTAAGTCTGTTATTCCTTTAATGAAATAATAAACAACTTGCCACCTACATGGAGTTGCCCAGACACTTCAACTTCAACACATTGGATTAGATAAAACAATAAGACAAGTTTATTAATCACAAAGAACTCTAAAGTGAGTACAAGCAATGAGGCATAATAGTCAGAGATGGTTACAAGAAAAATAAAGATAAAACGCTTTCTAGTGCCCAACTTAACAAACTATATTAGATTCAAAGCAAGGTTTCTCACCACACGCTTCCAGTAGAATCACTGACCAACCGCTAGGTCAGGACCTTTCCCTCAGAGAGGGGTCATAACCTTATAATTTGTGTGGCTACATATATTTCACCATGACAATACTGACCAGCAAGTTACGAGTTTTCAAATGATACCGCACAAGACATACTTTGTACAAAGATTATTACAGTAGTGTGTAGGGTGTGAATACAGGGGTGCATTCCATCACACCCACCATCTACTGTTGGAGCAGGATTGGTCATGAAGGGCAGGGAAAGGTTAGATAAATGGACAACATAGTTCCTCCTCCATTCTGCTGCTGTAATGATTCAAGCCACCAAGAGGAAGAGGTTGCAATGTTACCAGCTTATCATTCTGTTAGTCAAATATCAAACAGAGTTAAAGTGCTACTTTGCTATTTATATATAAATCATTAATTTCTGGCACAATGCTTAATCTTACCTGCAACTTTTATCTTCACAGATCACCAAATTAGCACACAGAGTATCATTACTGAAAGATCAAAAGTTTTTAATCATCCATGCCACAGCCGATGGTAAGTTAACTCACTATTTTAGTGTGATACATTGTGTATTTTACGATACTCTTTGATTTTTTTTTTTCTTAATTGAATTTGCCACTTTTATGCATTTATTGATACTAATCTGATTTTACAGAAAAAATCCATTTCCAGCATACTGCAGACCTTATTACACACCTAATTAGGGCAAAGGCTAATTACAGCTTGCAGGTACAGTATGTGTGTATTTCCATTTTTCATACTTAAACGGTTATTTTGCACTTTGAATAGAAAATAGATAGTATGAAGTAAGTGTTAGAAAGCACTCACTATATATATACCGTACAATATAGAAATACAAATAGAACAGTAATTCTAAGTTAAATGTACATTTTCCAGTTACACACCTCTCTCTCTCTCACACACACACTTTGTATCATCATTTAGATTTGGTCCAATACTGCACAGTTGTTAAACTCAGTAAATATGTTCTTAGGCTGGGATTCTCAAAAGAATTTGGCACCCAACTTCTACTGACTTTCATTGAGAACTAGGACCCCCAACTCCATATTCCCCTTTGAAAATTGCAGCTTTAGAAGTGTGTTATAATCAAGTGGCATTCAGATAACATGTAAAAAAGTTGTCTGTTAGATCTAAATTAGACGCATAGTTGAGATTATTTAGGACATTACCTTTACAGAGTTATTAAAGTTTCTTCTAAAAAAAATAAATTCCTTTTTCATTAAGTTTGCATTCAACTTTTTAATTATGTTTTAATTCACTTTACAAGCAATAGAGTCTAAGGCCTTGTCTACATATGACCCTGCACTCATTTAGTTAAACTGGAATACACCCCTGTGTGGTCACCCTACGGCCAGGTCTACACTACAAAGTTTTGTCAGCATAGCTTTGTCAGTCAGTGATGTGGAAAAAAACCACCTCCAACCAACATAGCTATTCCGGCAATGCCCCCAGTGTAGAAACAGCTATGCTGACAGAAGAGAACTTCTGTTGACACAGTTCATGTCCTTCAAGGAGGTGGTGGTACTATGCTGACAGAAAAACTCCTTCTGTCACCATAAACCTCATCTACACTAGGGGGCTTATTTAGGTTTATTTAAACCCGTTCATAAGCTACTTTTAAACTGAAATAAGAGTGTCCACACAGAGGTTTGTACCAGTTTAACTAAATTTGTGTACATACAGTCTGTTAGTTTAACCAGTGCAAGATAAGCCCTGTGTGTCATAGAAGAGTGTATGTATTGATGTTCATTAGCTAGAGCTGGGCCTGAGCTGCAGAGGTCAGATCTGGATGGATCCCAGGTGTTCAGATCTGGGACTCTAGTTCAGGCTCATCTTTAATCTTAACATAACATCTCCTTGGTTCCTTTGCAGATATACCCTGATGAGAGCCATTACTTTAACAGTGCAGCGCTTGAGCAACACTTGTACAAGTCCCTTGTCAATTTCTTTGTGGAATGTTTCAAAGTTCAAGACAAACTCCCGGTAGTCACACTGAAAGATGAGGAGGAGGAGGATTAACTCTTTTGGTTGGTGCTAAGCACAAGGCCGTTCTTTATAACAATATGCAACTGAATCATTTTCCTGGAGAAAGAAATGTTATGTTGTTAGCATGTATTTAAATCAAACTGAAAGCAGCTCGCCTGCTTTACGGACAGCAACTCCTTCCTGAATGGAAGAACACTAAGCATGATGAACTCAGCAGAAACTGCTGTCTGAAATGAATCCATCACAAACATCATCACCTTTTTTGCCACAAAATGACTTCTGGAGTAAAAGGCTCTCAAGAAATTGGACTTGAAAGACCACCCCAAGAAACCACCTTGAGGACTAGAAGGTTAAATGGCCCATTGCATTCAAGAAATGAAGCAGTAGCAATGAAATACGTCATCCCTATTAGGGTTACCATAGTTAGCATCCTGTTGTGTCAGATAAAACTTAATAAACGGAAAAGATTATAGCACAATTATTTTAAAGGTTCTGATCCATGCATATTTGCCTGCACTCCTCCATGTTTAGAAGATTCATCATTGGTATGGGGCATACAGATTCTATTATACCAGGTATCCCTGTAGTTACACTAATGTTTAATTAACCTCATGTAATTAATTACTATTTTATATTGTTTTTACCCGTTCCTCTTTTCATTTGGTCTCATGCTCATGTTATTAGCTTCACTTCTTGTCCTGGATGTGGAAGAAAACATGCATTGAACTAACTAGATCAGTGTTTTTCATTTGGTGGGTCATGACCCTAAAGGGGATGACAAAAGGCAATCAGGGAAGGGGGGAGGGTGCAAGGTGTTAAATTGTATTACAGTGTAAAACAAAGAAAACCTTGGTCCCTCCCTGCATGCCCTTACCTTCAAATATTGTCTGTTAACCTCTCGAAGCACACATATAAATGATTTTGGGGAAGTTGAATGACCTGTGTTATACAGGAGTTCAGACTAGATGATCACAATGGTCTCTTTTGCTCTTGGAATCTATGAATTTAAGCTTAGCTTTGATACATTTACTTTAGAAGAGTAAAAAATATAAGAGAGTTGCAAACATTTGTTACTCTGAATAAGTGGTCGCTGACCTGAAAAGGTTGAGAACTGCTGATCTACACTGTGGTAGTGAAAGTTTGTATCAGACACTTTGTTGATCATCTTGTGAAGCATTAAAAATGAAAATCCATTTGGATAGATTTATTTCAAATGCTGTTTGCAGCTTAGTTTTGATTTTGGATTCCAAGTCAATGATTATCACAGTCCGTTTTTAGTTATTTCTTCCGTTTGAAAGAGGTTTGTAAAGTCAGAGTGTCTATGCTCAAATCGTACTGGTCTTTCCAGGGGTGGAAAACAATGTTTAAAAACCCATGTGAAAATCTTTCAAAACTCAAAAATCATTAATTCACTTCCAATTACAGTATCATAAAGATTTTGGCTAGTGTTGCTCCTTGTAAGATATTCTGACCAAATGTACAGCCAGTATTAATATTGTATATTTCATTTTGTTGTATATAAAGGAATGTAAGTCAGTTATTTGTCAGGTCTCCAATCCAATATTAGTCTTGTGTTGAGCATGCATGCTATAACCTTCCTTTGCTGATCAGGACTCTTTAGAAGTACTAGCTTGGAAATATATCAATAAATGTGATTTCTTTTATTGTTTTGACAATTTGAATGTCAGCGCAGGTTTCTACATTTTTACACAGTACTGTGGGTAAACTCACATCCTGACAGCAATGATGATGTACCCATCGTGTTCTTTAATGTGACAGGGTTTTTTTTCATTTTAATCTCTAAGCTTTGACTGTTGGTTGTAACTAGACCGTCTTGGCCAATATACTGGTAAATCATGGAAACAATCTAGATTGGTTTGGGGGGTTTTCTTTAATTGACATTTTGCGAACAGGAACTACAATATAAATCTGCTTTACTTGGCAGAATGCCAAATAGATGATACGAATGCTGTGTGTCCAGGTTTTGTCACACTAAATGGGCTCAAAAGTCTGAAATGGACTCGATCGGAAAAACATAAAATCTGCTCTGTCTGCAATCTTTTATAGGAGGATATTTAGGATGTGGCATGGTCGTGTTTGTTCATCCACGGAATAAAACATTATTTTACCACCCTGCTTGCTATTTTTTGGTTTTTAGTCACGTCCATAAATAATCGTTACCATAAGTGTGATTTCTAACGGAATTGGAAACCAAACCCCAGATATATAGATGCAGTATGCAACATCTCAATGTGAACCCAGAAAACCACTTACTGAGTACATCACCCTAACAAGTGATTGCTGTTTCTGAGAGACACATGAAATGCAACTGTGCCCTGTGCTGTACATTCTCTTTCTCTCACAGAAGAGTCATCAGTGTCCTTTCTATCATCCACCCCCGCTAACCTGGGTGCCATCCCAGTTCCTGCCTGCCAGAGGCTGAATGGCAAGGCTCTTTTCAAGGACATGGCCCAGTATTCTCAACTAGGGAAACTTGGCCAAATGGACAGTTAACATCCAGTATGACAAGTTACACCAAAGATCACCAAAGCGGGTTAACTCTATTACCATCACTCTCCTGTCTCTTCTACTAGAAGAAAGACAGTTTTCAGGTTAAAGGGAAAGGAATGGGAGTGAGAATGTGCTATTCCAACACCGATTTCCTGTGTGATTATGGGCAAGTTACCTGTGTGTGTGTGTCTATCAGTAACATGGGAATAATACCTATCACTATATGGCACTCAGCTCCTTGGTTACTAGGGAAGAGCTACGTTTTCTTCACATCTTATTTTCCTATATGCAGCCGTTCTCAAATTGGAAAAGAATCCTTTATTGTTATAAACTCTGTTGTAAAGTGGAGATTTTTCTCTCATTAAAAGCCTTGGGTGTGGTCCCATCCTCTTACATACACACTCAAATGTGACACATGACCGTCCACCTCAGGCTTCTACTTCAAGAGGTGTGTGAAATCTGCACGTCCAGAACTCATCATTCCAGTAGAGGATTTTTTTCCTATATCCCTTTAAAAGTGTAGGGTCGGGGGCTTGCTCCTGGAATAATTAGCCATTATACATTAGTGGGAGGAAGGCACATTTTCCAGTGGCATCTTGCTGATTGTTTAGGTCACATCACCTAAACTCAGACTGATGCGACGTTATCTGATTCAGCGTGCTGGAACCTAATCGCTGCAGGAGTATAACAAGCAGATTTTACAATAACCCAAGGTAATGGTGGACAACGTCCTTTTAATCTCTGCTAACAGCAACTCAGGCAGCAAGAAGATTTGTCATTGCTATGGGCATAATGAGTATTGCTGTACTTGCACTACTGTTTAATGAGCCTTATGTAATTAATTACTGTTGTATTGGCTGAGCGAAGTGAGATTTTACACTCAATTTGATGGCATTTGTGTCTGGATGGAACAGGATAAATTTCGAACATTGTCTTCAATCAATTCCAAAAGTTCAAGGAATGGTCAAGGGTTCAGGCGAGCAGAACCCTATCGGTTTTGGGAACAGGTGGGACACAGAGCCCCTGCCAACTGCTTTAGCAAACTCAGCAGTTTCAAACACCTCCATAACTGTCCATAGATCAAAGAACAAGTTGAAGGCAGCCATTAACAACTTCCGGCATATCCCTCACTCCTCCCGCATTTCTCACCTCTATTCATCCTCCCAATAGGGTTTAACATGTTGACTGCCTGAATGTCTTACCTCCCAGACAAAAAAACCGGGGGCTAGTCTACACTTAAAACTTACAGCACTCATATAGCCACATCCTGTTGCTGAGAGAGAGCGTGTGCGCGCGCCCATCAACATAATAAAAACCACCTAAACAAGTGGCGGTAACTATGTCAGTGGGAAACGCTCACCCGGCAACAGCACTGTACACACAAGTGCCTATGCCAGCACGATTTATGTTGCTTGGGTTGTGTTTCTTTCACACCCTGAGTGACAAAAGTTTTGCCAGCATAAGTGCTAGTGTAGACAAGGCCTAAGAGAAATGGTAGCATAGAGTCCCCTAATTCTGGCATCATGGCAGCTAGTTCGCTGAAAACATCTGGGCAATGGGCAGCACGTGACTCCTGTCTTTGGAGTGGTAGGGCACGCGACCTGTTGCCCCGCCTCATAGCCAACCCATGCTTTAACACCCCCACTTCACCCCAAGCCAGTTCCCATTTGGTCCGCTCCCCCGAGGTGCCGCCGTCTGCTGCTTCTGCCCACAGCGCAGTGCAGGTGAAGAGTTGTAAAGAGCGGGCAAGGGGCCTCGGGGGGGGGGGGGGGGGCTGTGGCGGTGCGGGAGGATGGCACCGGCCGTGACGGCGCTTCCAGGCAGCAGTTGTTTGGGGCGCTTTAGCTTTTCCCACGCCTCTTATACACACCACCCATGGCAGCAGCCGTCAAAAAAAACCTAACGCTCTTAGGAGCCAGTTGGAAAGGGCTAGCTGCTAAGACATAAACGCACAATACTACCCCACAGTGTGACTACTGCAGCCAGGTCTGGGCACCACAGCTGGGGAAAAAAAGCTATATTAGTACTGGCAAACGTACAGCCCTTGGCAACATAAATGCTCAGGGGCACGGAACATCTGCTGTATGTGACGCGATTAAAAAGACTGGGCCCGTTCAGCTTTGACATGAGCTGACTAAAGGCCTATGGTCGCGGTCTATAAAGTCATGACTGGTGTGGTGAAAGCATCTAAGGACATGTTATTTACGCTGGCACATGACACAAGAGCCAGGGCCTCACCCACTGCAATTACTAGGCAGCAGGTTTAAAGCAAACAAGCGGAAGTACTTCTTCACACATATCAACCTGTGGCACTTAGTGTTGTGAAGTCCGACACTATATCTGCGTTCAAAAACAAGTTAGCTAAGTCAATGGAGGACAGGGCTAGCAATTGCTATTAGCCAAGCTGGTCAGAGATGCAACCCCATGTTCTGGGTGTCCCTGACTGCCAGAAGCTGGGAGTGGCTGACAGGGGATGGCTCATTTGATAATTACCCTGGTCTGTTCAGTTTGTCTAAAGACAGGAGACTGCTCACGATCAGAAGAGGAGACACCGGCAGAGCCAGGAGGGGGAGCCAGCAGTTCCTGGGCCCCTGTCCTATGCTCAGACCACTGACATCTTTCTTTTCCCAGCTGGTTGAGCCCACGGGAGTTGAAATGGAGGTTAGGAGCCTAAAGACGTTTGTGGCACTGGGCCATAAGCCTCCCAAAATTGAGCTGCTGACTACAAACTGACATTAGTTTTTCATAACTCTATGGTTTTTTTTGACCAAAAAATCGGTCATGTGTGTCTGTTTAGCTGGGGGGGGGGGGGGGGGGGGGGGGATGATGATGAGTGACTGTTTTCTCATACGTATGACCCCTTCCAATGCGCTTGCTGAGCTCTAAGCTAGTCAGTGTGATACGGTTGTACAAACACAAGTGAACAAGCGCTCGCCCACCAGTGCTAGCACTGCTACAGCGGCACCAGCGCTAGAATACGATGGGAAAATTCCATCGTCAGGGTAGCCAAAAGCTAGGTGCGGGCGCCTCTTTTGTGTGGTTACATCAGTTCATTGTGGGCGGGTTACTTTTGAGTTGTACGTAGCTGACAAAAAATTGGTTTTTGTTTTTTGTTTTTTTTCCCCCCCCCCCCGAGCTCTCGCTTTGTAGTGAGTACTATATATACTGTCCAATAAATGCTAGAAAACACTGTCAATGCTTACTTTTAGCTGTGTTTAGTGGGTTCAAAAATCCTCATCTAGGATTATTAGGGCCTCATAATACACCATCAGTGCAGGGCACCATCATTTGTATTGGCAACAATGCAGGCTATTGTGTGGCAAGGACTCTGGCATTTTTTGCCACAGCGTGAGGAATGCAGGGTGGTGGACCTGCCTCAGTCCCACTTACACTACAGCTCCTACAGTTACTGCCACCAGCGACAGAGGACGGAGCATCCAGTGGCGCCAGTGCTAACCTGGGGCTGTGGGGAGACCCGCGTTCAATTCATGTGCCACCACAGACAGCCCGTGTGACCTTGGGCAAGTGTCTCCGTGCCTCAGTTCCTGTTTTGTAAAATGGGGCTAATAGCATTTCCCTCCTTCAGAGGAATATTGAGAGGATAAATGCATCGGAGCCTGTGAGGTGCTCAGATACGTCAGTAGTGGGGCTAAGTACGTCCATCGCGGTATAATCCTTGGTGCAAATAATGTAATGCCAACGTTCTAAAGAACGCTGGGTTCATAAAACATCGACTAAAATGATACACATGGTGGGCGAGGCCTTCCTGTTAATGGAGCAACAAAGAAATGGCAAAGTAGCTGCTCCACTTGCTTCCGCCTCGTGTTCTGAACCCTCTCTTGATGAGTTTTTGGTCAGGCTGTAGCTTAGTGGGCATGCAATTAGCCGTGGGCCCTAGGGGAGCTTTTTTTAAAGCGAAATGGCTGCTAAGCACTTTCTTTCCTTTCCTGGGTATCACCCTGAAAACCTGGCCTGCCCCAGCCCCGCCCTAACCCCACCCATGTTGGGTGCTGGGTAACCCTGCTTGGACGTGTGTGGTAAGCAACACCAGGCCCTGTGCGACCCTGTTCCAGGGGCCTGCTGAGCAACGCTGCCCCCAGCCACTGGGGGTTTGAGGAGGGCAAAGGAGCAAAACGCCTGTTTGCAGAACTCTGTTGTGTAGGGGAAAGAAAACTGGCTATAGTAAGTCAATGCGCCCTTTAGGAATGCTTACAGTTGTGGCTCAGGCATCAATGGAGGCAATAGCTGTTGCCAGCGGGGGTCTCAAGGTAGCTTCTCTTTTTTCTCTCTCAGGAGTTAGGGAGCTTGGATGTTCCCTTTTCATCCTGCCCCCTCCCCCCTTCTCATATACTCTCAGGTTTGTCCCCACAAGCCCTGTGTCTCTCTCTCTCTCTCTCTCACACACACACACACACACACACACCCAAAGTAACTAACCCTTTCTCCCTTCCTCCATCAAGGTTCACCAGGACAAATTTCATTCCACTGCTTGCCCCACAGAACTAGCAGCTTCCGATCACAGCAACGAGCGGCAGGTGTACCACCTGCTGGCCTGCACCATCCTGCCCAGAGGGCGGGGAAGCTGCCTTTCTGCTAAATGCAGAGTGACCCCAGACACCTCACGTGCACCAAGGAGGCACAACATTTGTAACAACCCTGAGTGGCAGCAACAAGCAAGCCCAGGTGTTGCTGGTCCCTGCTCTGCACAGCCACCTCTGCTGGTGAGAGGCTGGCCGTGCTTTGGAGCATTAGCCCAGGCTGTAACCACTGGACTGTCCTAACTGAACCGGGGCTGTTGGGCACTCTATTTAGGACCGGGGTTGGAAAGGGTGTGTGCTCTCTCTCGCACGCACCTACATACACACACATCCCCAGCTGAGCCAGTCGGAAAGTAGCTTATGTTAGCTTAAGTTGGAAAACGCTCTGGGTGCAGCTCCTTATTCCTGTGCTGGAGACTTTATTTTGGATATAGAAAATAGCCCTGGGTGGTGGCAACCTACGAGCAGTTCACAGGACGCAGGACGTTAGCTGACAAGGCTCCGGACCCAGTTAGACCTGGCTGCACACACTGCTCCTATGATATAACTTTTGTTTGGGTATGTGCTTTTTTTTATTAACCTAAAAGGTTATATGGCTAAAACCCCTAGTGTGGACACAGTTGTACCAGCATAAAGGTGCCTTATGGCAGCATTGCTCCTCTGCCTTGAGATACAGGAATGAGCTCTCCTGGTGTATAGCCCAGTATAACTGTGTCAGCTCTGTGGGGGGGGTGCATTGTCCAGCTTTAACTAGACAGGTATAGTTCAAGCAGTGTCACTTGTCTGTGTAGACAAGCCCTCACACAGCCAGCACGCTCAGGTCTCTTCTGCACTACACCTGGCCATGGCAACAAGCAAGGTGTTTTTTTTAAGTAATGGTTTCTGTGAATGCGGTTCTTGTGTTTCTACCAGCAGCTGGAAGAGGGCAGCGAATGTTTAAGACATTTATTTTTTAAAAAAATAAAGAACAAACAAACTTCTGTCCTGTCCCCATCAATCTGCGCAAACAGGTTAGCAGAGACTATTTTTGTAAGATATTCCTTTCTGGGCAGAGCCGCATCAGAGCCAGACACGGCTGTGGCTGGAGAAAGAGCAGCCTGTACATTGTGGAATAACAAACCACAAGAACAAGCCATGCTCCAATGTTTCACCTTTACATTTTAATGTGCAATATCAATTAAAAAGGAAAAAAGGGTCTCTTTTTGGTATCCAGGGTTCAGGGAGCATTATACAAATTGCTCTCAGTTTACTGCTTCGTGCTCCCCCGTACACACACACAGGACACACGGTTCTCATGTTTGCAGCAGCTGGTTGTCAAGGACCTGAATTGTAATTTGTACTGGGCAGCCACAGGTAATTTGAACTGACATGCAATGTGTCCTGAGAATTTGGGCTGCAAAAGCATTCAAATAACTGTTAGGCCCTGCCTCCTTTAGGATGCTGTTCTAAGAGTAATAAGTATTCACCTGCAAAAACAATCCAACACAAAATACAGACAAGATAACTCGTAGACACACACAGACGTTAAGGCCAGAAGGGACCAGGATGATCATCGTCTGATCTCCTGCACATCGCAGGTCAAAGAACCTCACCCACCCTACTCCTGTAGTAGACCCATAACCTCTGGCTGAGTTCTGATCATGCTCTCCAAAGTCATAGCCATGGCAATTTCTAGTAATAAAGAGCTTGCATAGTATTTATTCTGTGGTTCTAAGTGTCTCTTTCAGCACTTTATTTTCTACTTCAACTGCTATAGAGGCAATAAACCCCCAAAAACTCAGAGAGAAACTCACACACCAGACCCAGGAGTCCAGCAAAGCAGCTCTCTATTGGCATCCAGCTACTTTGTGTCTACAACAGACTGTGCTTGTTTACCAAAGTGCATACAAAATCCTCTCTGATACACAGACTCTCAGTCTGCTACTTAAAACCACCCCATCAGGGCATCCATTTGTCAATCAAAAACTCATCTCTGTAATGACGAATCTGTATCCAACCTGCTAGACCAATCTAATCCATTTGCAGCTTTAAAAAAGAGTTTCCCATGGTAAGGCTCCAAATTTCAAAGAAACTTGGCTTTTGAGACAATAAGTGCTGTCAGGGAGACAGTGCAGTATTTATTGTCTACAGTCCTCACTTACAAGCCTGCCAACCCACTGAGCTGTGGCATCTACCTGTAATTAGTTTTCAAGAGTATCCCTCTGAGTGGGATAGTTCAGTACCAGATGTACATTATTACAGATAATGGCTTTTGTCCTTGTGTTTATCACATCATAATTACCTCATGTATTACAGCTCCACTCTCCTCAGCTTCACAGCCTTCTGTACTTTGTGTGCTGGGAAACGTACCACCCCTACGGTCAGTGAATAATGCAGGAGTTGTGGAAATAAAATATGGCGCCCTAACGACCAGCCATGGTTTGAGAGTGCAATGTTAGCACTAATATTAATTAGTTATATAGATTGCAGATGTTGCCTGTGGCTTGCACACTTCATTATTATTAGTAATAGCATAACCAGCATTAGTCGTTATACACCTCACTGTGCTCATAGCACCACTGTGCTAGGTGCTGTACAACCATCTAGTAAAAGTCCCAGCCCCAAAGAGTTTACAATCTATATAGAAGAGCCAGACACAGGGGAAATAGTAATATAGACAGATGAAACAACATGCCCTAGATCAGGGGTAGAACTCCAGTCTGAGTCCTGTCACCCCACCATTGCCCTTTTCACTGGATCATACTGGCTCTGCTTTAAGGAATAACTCACCATCACTTCTCTTTGAGAACCACAGCATTGGGCCTGCTGGATTGAAATTCTGTTGCTTCTGTATCTTCAGCTACAGTAATCTATAGAATCACAGAAAAAGCTGACCTAAGCTCTCAAGTTTTGGACACAGTTTGCTAGGCCATCATGTCAAGACAGAGGCAATTGCACTGCTTGTGTCTTTTAGAAGTGCTTGGAGCAGTAGGTAATACACACACACATATACACACACACACACACACACACACACACACAGATCAGCCGAGCGCGCCAAAGACAATGAAAGGCGCATATTGTTCTTCCCTTAGAATGGTCAACCTAGCCAGTGACTGTACTCAGCACCCTCCACCCAGGAAAGCTAATGGTCCATCAGATGCTGAGAACGCAAGTGGTAACCAGATACTGCCTGTGCTCAGCTCCCTTTACTTTCTGCCTTAACTGAATTGCAAAGAACCCCTGAAGAAATAACCAGGAGTGAAAAATCATAGTTTTTGAGCTGTTGATAAATGATTTAGCAAAAACAAGTTTGTAAATTATTGTTGATCCTGGATCTGGGTAAAGAATAGGGTCTCAGCTGTGAGTGGAAATGGAGGTATTAAGTGCTAGCTAAGCATTTCCTACCCTTTCTACCTGCATTATATTTATGTGCTGTAATTTTTGTGGGGAAAGTGTCTTTTGTCTGAGAGTTGGAAAACATTAAACCTTCTGAACTGTAGGGGATTTATCCTTGTCTAGTCCCTGGGAGGCTACTATGAGTGGAAAAGGAGTCCAAGACACCTAGCTGTATTTTAAAGAAACCTTTCTGAGGGCACAGGAACAAACCATCCCGATGTGCAGAAAGAATAGCAAATATGGTAGGTGACCAGCTTGGCTTAACAAAGAAGTTTTTGGTGAGCTTAAACACAAAGAGGAAGCTTACAAGAAGTGGAAGCTTGGACAGATGACCAGGAAGTAGTATAAAGATAGTGCTCGAGCATGCAGGAGTGAAATCAGAAAGACAAAAGCACAATTGGAGTTGCAGCTAGCAAGGGACGTGAAGGGTAACAAGAAAGCTTTCTACAGGTATGGTAGCAACGAGAAGAAGGTCAGGGAAAGTGTGGTTCCCTTACAGAATGGGGGAGGCAACCTAGTTACAGAGGATGTGGAGAAAGCTGAAGTACTCAATGCTTTTTTTTAACCTCTGTCTTCACAGACAAGGTCAGCTCCCAGACTGCTGCACCAAGCAGCACAGAATGGGGAGGAGATGAGCAGCCCTCAGTGCTGAAATAACAGGTTCAGGACTATGTAGAGAGGCTGGACATGCACCAATCCCTGGGGCTGGATGCAATGCATCCGAGGGTGCTAAGGGAGTTGGCTGATGTCATTGCAGAGCCATTGGCTATTATCTTTGAAAACTCGAGGCGATTGGGGGTCCTGGATGATTGGAAAAAGGCAAATATAGTGCCCATCTTCAAGAAAGGGCAGAAAGAGGATCCAGGGAACTACAGACTGATCAGCCTCACCTCAATCCCTGGAAAAATCATGGAGCAGGTCCTCAAGGAATCCATTTTGGGGCACTTGGAAGAGAGGAAGGTGATCAGGAACAGTCAGCATGGATTCACCAAGGGCAAGTCATGGCTGACCAACCTGATTGCCTTCTATGATGAGTTGACTGGCTCTGTGGATGTGGGGAAAGCGGTGGATGTGATATACCTTGACTTTAGCAAAGCTTTTGATACAGTCTCCCACAGTATTCTTATCAGCAAGTTAAAGAAGTATGGGTTGGATGAATGGACTATAAGAGGGATAGAGAACTGGTTAGATCATTCGGCTTAACGGGTAGTGATCAATGGCTCCATGTCTAGCTGGCAGCCGGTCACAAGCGGAGTGCCCCAGGGGTCGGTCCTGGGGCCGGTTTTGTTCAACATCTTCATTAATGATCTGGAGGATGGGGTAGATTGCACCCTCAGCAAGTTTGCAGATGACACTAAGCTAAGGGGAGTGGTAGATACCCTGGAAGGTAGGGATAGGATACAGAGTGACCTAGACAAATTGGAGGATTGGGCCAAAAGAAATCTGATGAGGTTCAACAAGGACAAGTGCAGAGTCCTGCACTTAGGACAGAAGAATCCCATGCACAGCTACAGACTGGGGACTGACTGGCTAGGCAGCAGTTCTTCAGGAAAGGACCTGGGGGTTACAGTGGACAAGAAGCTGGAGATGAGTCAACAGTGTGCCCTGGTTGCCAAGAAGGCTAACGGCATATTGGGCGGCATATTAGTAAGAGCATTGCCAGCAGGCTTTGTGGGAAGCTGAATACAGACTGACATATTAATCTTAGGTTAAGGTGTGAGTTATCTTTTAGTTAATTGTGATCAACTCCTGGACGTATTAATAATCTGACTTAGATTCACTTAAAATTTTGCTGTAGTCAGTAAGCCTATTTGTTTGTTTTCTCTAAAACAGTGCATGCGGATTCAGTGTGTGCAGAGACCTAACAGAGTGAGAGAGCTGGTGCATATCAATTTCTTTGATAAATTGACAGACAAGTGTAAATGAGCTTGCAGAGTGCATTGAGCAGCACTGAACCCTGCAAGACGGCAGTTCCTGGAGTGGCATCTGGGACTGGGGGTGTTTGCTGGGGGTCTATCCCATGAATGGCTGGTCAGGAATGCTCCTTCTTTAGGTACCAATTACATGCAGGAGGCTGGGCATGGGCCGACCCAGGAGTGGGTGGTCAACACAGCAAAGCAGGGTAAGTCAGGGCCCGAGAGTGAAGAATTGGGGTGACACAACTACACACCAGTCCGGATTGCAGGGGGGGGGGGGGGAATGTCACAATGGGTTATCTAGGGAGGTGGTGGTTACCGTAGAGGTTTTTAAGGTGCAGCTTGACAAAGCCCTGGCAGGGATGACTTAGTTGGGGTTGATCCTGCTTTGAGCAGGGGGTTGGACTAGATGATCTCCTGAGGTACCTTCCAACCCTAATCTTCTCTGATTCTATGAAAGGGATGGATTAAATGACTTAATCAGCTCTCTCCCTGCTATGATTATATAATTCCAAGAAAACTGAGATGGAACTAACTTTCTCTGTAGCCAGTAGTGGCAGAATATGAACAAATTTATCATCACACAGTGCATGCCAACAACTCAATTCATACTTCTGTGACAGTGTCTCCAACCTCTGTTCCATCCCAGAGCAGTGCACTTTCAATACATGAACAACCATTATTTTTAAAACCTAACATCCAGCATTAATCCACTCTGCCCCTCCAAAACAAACTCACCCTCTTCAAACTACTTCACTGAAGAAAGATCTGTGGTCCCCTTTTTTGCTTCAAATGCCCCTAGGTTTTGACAGTGTGGTAGATGCTATAAACATATGTACTTTAAAGATAGTTTCAAGGCTACATCTGGACAAATGTTAACTGTAATATGATACCTACAGTTAGTGAAGGAGTGCCAGGCAAACATCCCCCCACTGAATAAAGAGTAGGGGCTGGGACATAGAAACCTAGGTTTCATTACTACCTCTGCAAGTGGCCTGCTGGGTCACTGATCTTCAGCAAATCACTTTGCAGCTCTGAGCCTCAGTTTTCCCATCTGTAAAATGGGGATAAGGATATTTGCCTCCTTTCTAAAATGCCTTGAGATCTATGGATGAAATCTTCTCCACACAGTAAGAATACCTAGCTCTTATGCAGTGTTTGTCATCAGTAGATCTCAAAGTGATTTACAAAGGAGACAAATATCATTATTCCCATTTTACAGATGGGGAAACTAAGGCACAACAACTCAAAGTGACTTGTCCAAGGTCACCCAGCAGGCCAATGGCCAAGCCAGGTATAGATCCCACATGTCCTGAGTCCTAGTCCAGTACTCCACCCACTAAGAGCTAGGTATTATTATTATATTTGGTGGGGGGGAAACAAAATGAAAGTGCTAGTGAAATTTTTTTTTTTTTTTTAAAAGGTGTCTGTGTCTACTAATCCTAACAAGACAAGTTAATGCCTTAGGACACATTGTTTGGACAACTCCTTTGAAAAAGCGAGACATGGGAGAGTCTATCTAAGAGGGAGTGTTTCACCACCAAATAAATATTAATTACAAAACAATTAAAGTGAACAAAATCCCCAGCTTTGGTACAGATTTTATGTCTTACTATAACTAGCAAATTCAAACACTTGCTATTATATATTGATTTGTTACACTTCTACGCAGCCAAGAAAGCTTCCGAGTGGTAGGATGCCATCTGCTGCTTCAAAATATTATTTTCTTATTTCCTGTTCCTTACAGGATCAGTGAGGCATGGGGTGTGTGTGTACTGGGGGGGACAATTTTGTATTGAATTCAGTTTGTTTACAAAGGAAAACATGTTGGTCGATGAAATAGAATCTGCCCAGCGAATAAAGCACTGACTAGCGGGTTTTAACATTGGGCAAGGCTGGTGAATGAATTAGAAAAAAAGGAGGAGGTTATATAATAAATGAGGCATCTCAGAGAACACATACGGTATTTACAGGATATTATGTTTTGAAAACAATATTGGAGTTTGTGTAATTTTCAGTTTAATCCTGGGATTCGGCTGATAAGTGAAATTCTCTGCTATTAAAGAAATACCTATTCCCATGAGTCAATGCGACAGCCTTTAATCCTGAAATATAGACACAGCATGTCATTTTAAAGTCTGCAGAGGGAAAAACAAATTAAAATACTCTGTCAGATCTTGGGGACTGGAGTTTAAACCTTCAAGCGAGGTCTATTAAGTCCAGTAATAGACACCAGGCATACTCACCACCACAATAGAAGTAAAATGAAATGAATGATATATCATAGTGGCTGAAACTCTGGCAGTAATAAGCATCACACTGGGCTCACTGCACAGGCTAATGCATAATTTATCTGGCTTCATAAATATCAAAACACATCACAGCTGTTAGTATTAAAGTGCAAAACTGGCAAATATTCCTTCAATTATTCAGTAGCTCATCTCAGGGAACCGGTTGACTCCTCCAAAGTTGCATTTTTAGAAAGTATCAATTACTCAAGTGTTGCAAGGATGTGGTGTCACACCATGGAAGTCCCTGGCAGACAGTACAGTGACAAGAGCTCGAAAGTTGTTTCTCCTGGCAAAAAAATCCTGCTGAGTGGGCTCGCAAAAGTCTGCAAAAATCCTGCAAAAATCCCGGCGTGGCGATGCACTCGCACAGCAGAGGAGCCACCTCCAGGATGGTTTCTAAGGACGTTTTTGAGAGATCTCTGCTGTAAGGTCTTACTTTTAATATAGCTGCTAGAGCATCGCATGTTAAACCAAAGGCTGCTGAATTATTAAAAAATAAAGTCAATCACCAAACAGGTGTATTTTCCAGAAAGCGAGGGGGACTCTGGGGAAAGTAATAATTTAAAGTTAAATAGCCAGAAGATATCAGCTGAACTGGTTTTAACAAACACACAAATATTCAACAGTCCCTTGTCGGCTGTGCCTGTCCAACCTTATTATTGAAACAGTAGCTATGCAATCCAGATGCTGCCATGCCCTGAGAGTATTTCCATCCCCTTAGGGAGGCTATTTAGATGTCACAGTGATTGCAGCTTTAGAACGACCTAAAACAGGGACTGTCAGTAATGACTGACTGGTTATCCGAGGTCAGGTTTTGGTTCCAGTATCACACAGAGATTAACACACACACACCAGCGCCTCCCTGTTCCAGTTTCCAATTCCAGTGGATTTGAATACTTCTGATCCTTCATTGGGTCCATACAGTATATTCCCATTTTTTATTTTACTATACACTATTCCTGTACAATATGATGGGCTGTCAAGGAATATTTATTTATATTTTCACTTTGTAATGGATCCCACACATAAGACCCCATACACAAAACCAAATTTAAAACATATGCAAAGATCAGGTCAGATTAATCCATTGCCAACAAAAAGGACTAGACCTGGTTGAATTCTTTTTCAGATAAAGTTTTTTGTTGAAAAATTGTCTTTTTTCAATATTTTTTAAAATTTTTACTACATTCATGATGGAATTTTTAAAATCAGAATGATCAAAACCTGAGTTTTCTGTCAGTAAAATTTTTTCAATAGTAATGTTGATGTACAAAAAAAAATTTGAAAAACAAAAGCAAAAATTTAAGCTTCCAAATGTTTCATGTAGCCATTTTTCCATTTGTTGACCAGTTCCCAAAATGACATAAACTTTCTACCCAGTTATGAGAAACTATATGGAACCAAAAACCATCCCAGCTCCTAAAAAAAAAAAAGCCTGGGTAAATACATAGGCCTTGTAACATTCCACATTTCAGCTCCAAACAAACACATTGAATTACACCTAGAAATGAACCGGAAGCCAAGGCAGTCTATGGAATATGCAGAGAAAGAACTGAGTGAAAAGCTGCGCAGAAAGTTTCACAGCAGAGTTGGGGTTTTAAAAACAAAATCACAATGGGCATTTTTCAGAGCAACTCTCCAGTGGAGTGATGTAGGATCATACCTCTCTTCATGTGGACTGTTCCAGCCAAGGGTCACCTATTCAAAAATGGCTTTTAATTTGGAGTGCCCAGCTTGAGATACTTTGGGCCTGACTCCTTGAGGCATCAACCACCCACAGTTCCTGTTGACTTCATTTAGAGTAGTGGATGCTCAATTCCTCTGCATATCACATGCAAGGCATCTGAAGGGTGAGGCATTGGAAGTTAGTGACCACTTTTAAAACTGTCGGTCTAAGTGTCTGGGGGCATGTCTATATGGGGCTGGAAGGCGTAATTCCCCGCTCGAATAGACATACCCATGCTAGTTCTGATCAGACTAGCGCACTAAAAATAGAACATAAGAACGTCCATCCCTGGTCAGACCAATGGTCCATCTAGCCCAGTATCCTGTCTTCCATCAATCAGTGGCCAGTGCCAGAAACTTCAGGAGAAGTGAACAGAACAAGGCAATTATTGAATGTTCCATCCCCTGTCATCCACTCCCAGCTTCTGGCAGTCAGAGGTTTAGGGACACCCAGACATGGAGTTGCATCCCTGAGCATCTTGGCTAATAGCCACTGATGGACTGTCCTCCATGAACTTATTTAATTCTTTTTTGAACCCCGTTATACTTTTAGCTTTCACAACATCCCCTGGTTCCAAGCTCCACAGATTGACTGTGCGTTGCATGATTGTAAACCTGTTGCCTAGTAATTTCATTAGATGACTGCTGGTTCTTGTGTTATGTGGAGGTACTTCTTTAGAGATGTAGCTGTGACAGCACAAGTGGCAGGAAGCACTAGCTGCCCTGAGTAGGACTCTGTCAGAGACCCTAGGTCCCCAGGCAGTTAGCCTGTCCCACTACACATGCTGCAATGGCTGCATTGATATTTTTAGCATTGCATCTCAATCAAAGCTAGCAATGGTATGTCTCCTTGAGCTGGGAATTACACCTTCCAGCTCCAGCATAGACATATCCTTAGAACAGAGAGCTCATGGCAAAGTAAGGCTGTTGTACGTGCTATAGTATCTTTGCACTCGAGATATCCATGGAATTCATTTCCTTCAGTGTTCCTTTCTCTCCTTTATTACCTGTCTCTTTGTTCGTTTGTGAAAAATATTTAGGAGTAAATAGGAAACAGACACCGACTCCTCTGTTACAGAAGTTTGCTATGAAAAAGAGAGATGTCTATATATCTGTCAATAGATAATAGCTAAAATGCCAGTAGATGGCGCTCAAGAATACACAATATTGTTCTTGGCCTTTATGGGACCAATGCTACCTCTTGTTGTGTACTGCAAATGGCTCTGAGTGTGTGCATCCTCACGACTTAAAGCAACAGAGTGCAATTAATTGCACAGAATGGCAATGTGATGCAAGAGACTGCGTTTTTATAAAGACTTTAAAACAAACTGGGTATTCGATATCCAAACGCCTGCAATGAGCCAAGCGTAACGTCTCACTGCAACAACTGCACGGCTGTTCAGGATGGACAGAGTAGTTCGCATAGAATAAGAACTATGCCAGACCTTTAGCTAAGACTAACCAGCCTAGGATCTGGAGCTAAACCTGGTGGCTTGAGTCCATTTTATTCCCAGAGTCCTGACCCTTGTCCATCCCCTAATGATCTGTGGTTCAGCAGTCTGCATCAGTGTTGCTAACACAGAGTCCCAGCAGTGATATGCTGTTCTGTCCACTTCAGTGCTCTGAGACTTCTTGCTCACGCTTCCAAGGCCTGGTCCTGCATCACTGCAATCAATAGGAGGTTTGCCATGCTTTCAGTGGGAACAGAAGCAGACTCCGGGAACTAGATGCACTCATGGCTGTGAGCAGCTCCTAGCTCATAACATAATTTTTTGCAAGTGACAGTTTTCTAGTACCATGACCTTTGCAAGAAAAATACTGTCCTATATTTTGAGTAAGAGCTTTGCTCAAAGCAAGCTGGGAATTTTCCTTCAGGAACTGAAAGGACACGTCAGCAGGGGACAGACACCTGCTGCAAGGCACAGCTCTTGCAAGACAGTGGCATGAAATTTTCATGCAGATGTTCCCAGCTGGGCATCCCAAAGTCCATTTCCAGCACTCTATCCTTGCCCTTAATGAATAAATCACTCAGCCTAGTTAGTGTATCTCCAACAACACGGTAACAGGTGGTTACCTAAACACACTGATCTTATCAGGAAATTTGACATTATCAGGGAGATAATTGGCTTCCTTTTTTGTGCCAAAGAGGACAAAAGAAAAGACAAAAATTAGTACAATAGTCTAATGTACAGTGATGGCATGTGAGACTTTAGTGCTGTTTGGGTATGAATTTCACCAGGATTTTCTCTCTTTTGGTAGGCTAACAAATCATTTCTGAACCAATCTCAGGTTTTTTAATGTATTTGTTCACTGTAAATATTCACCAAATAGCAGGGGGGGAAATTCTTACTATGTAGATTGTGAGCTTTTTGGGTTAGGGACTGTCTTCTTGTTACACACGTATACAGCGCAGTGGGGCTCTGATTCCTGACTGAGACCACTAGGCACTACAACAGTACATCCATTAATAATATTGATTGATCAAACTGTTCACTTGGATTATATTTGCTATTCACTATTCATGTTCTGTGGTTGCTCTCTTAAGTCACTTGATATTTACTCTGATCCCTGACGGGATGATAAAACTTCCCCAAACAGAAATAAAATGAATCATGAATACAGTTAATTCAGCCTGACTTTCTGGAGAAATAACCATTTGTGCTAAAATGCTGGACACTTTCTGGAATCATGAACGTTTTCACAAATGACTGGAGATTATCCAGCTACTCCCAAACAAGGACTGAATCACAGATGGCTTAAGTAGTGCAGGGGTCTTGCACAGACGTGAATTTCATCCAGAATGAACACTAATAGTTTGAATAACTCCCCTCTATAGCACGGACGTTGTCCTGATATTGTCCTAAAAGCTTCTTTAAGCCATTAAACATCTTCCCCTTTATTTTATACAGTGACGTCATGGTCCAAAACAGAAGAGAGTTCCCTGCGAGCCAGACAGCATGTCTGATCATAGCCCCCCTAAAACCTATTCATGAACCCCAGGCTAAGCGCCATATCCTATTGTATGTGCGATATTCTCTGCATTTCTCTGCTATTTCTGACACTGACTTTCTCCAGCCCCTCTTTCATTCTCACAGGCAAACTGTTCTACTCGCAGAGACGTATTGGGAGAGGGGCCCTTGTACTACAGAGAAGTGGAAAAGATCCCTACTGTCAGGAGTCTCAGCCCAACATCAATGCGCAGTTGCCAGGGAGAGACTCTGCATCAAGAATTGACTCCAGGCAGAGACCAAGGCTGAGAGCGAACTCCTAACACCACACGGCATGTCTCCCCAAGACTGAACATTTGCTCACATGCGAGGAAAGAATTTGGGAGACCCTATTTAACACCGGTGGCCCCTGCCATAATAGTTCAATATCAGAAAGTTCAAAACCCAAACTCACACCATCAGGTGCTATTGGGTGAGCACTGCAATGCAGCATCACACTAAGCAATCCATTAGGTTAGCACTAAGCAAGCCATTTATAGGAGGTAAGTTCAGTGCATATGCAGGAGTTAGAGCTGTGAGCAGAGAGCACAGTTTATAATCACGCTGGGAAATGCAGCCTACTAGTATAGTTACTTCCTAAAAATGACAAGGACTAGCAATCTACAGGTTTCTAGGCAATATACGAACATCTGGAAATTGCTATGCTTCTCAACTACACGGCCTTTTCATCCCGCAGGGTTCCATAATTACCAGCGTATTTGTATATGCTTCAGACCACCTTAACCTCAGCAAGATCCACAAGAAGAGATAGCAGGCAGGCAGGCATCTGCTATGGCCCATAGCCCAAAGCCCGTCTGCACACTGTCAGCTGGAGTAGATAAACGCTAGCTTCTTTAAAAGCATTGCAAAGCCTTCCATTGTTGATGGAGTCCATTTGCTTAAATGCTAGTCTGATTTGGGTTATTTCCGAGAGCTTTCCCTGGCTGCCTGCTGTGGAGTTGAGTAATTCTAGGCCCATAAGAGGCCTATTGCGTCTATTAATGCCCTTTTTCCAAATTCATAAGCTTTTTTCAGCAAAAATATTAGGAGTAACAGAGGAAATAAAATACCTGGATTCAGACAATTTCTTTTTAAAAACACAATAGCAGGCCATATTCTGTCTGACTTACCCCCTGCCATGACGAGGTATTGAATGGTCACCGATTCTGAAGTCTACAACAGAGTCACAGAGTGTCGATCAGTGCAGAACTTGGCCCTGGACGTATGTTTCGTCAGAATGAGCTAATGTCACAACTTTGTATAGATCAGCTCGTAGAACTACACCTAGCTCATCGCCTCGGTGTTGTCTGCTCACCCTCAGCCAGCCGTTTGTGTGGAGGGGTTGATGTTCTGTCTGGGGGCTGGTGCGCAGGCGGCTGTGTGAGCACCTTAACTTGCACCTCCTGGATTATATTTGTAGCGTCTAGAGCACAGTTTCTCAACCCCTGGTACGCGTAACCCTGGAGGTACGGGAGACACAGGCAAGGGGTATGCGAGCTCCGGGTGCCGAAAAACCCAGTGAAGGGAGGCGAGCGGCAGCCGCCAATTTCTGGGGGAGCTGGGTGGCAGCCGCCTGCTTCCCGCCTGGTCCGACCTCTGAGCTGGGAGGCAGGCGGCAGCTGCCCCAGTTTTGGGATGCTGGGCGGCAGCTGCTGGTTTTTTGGGAAGCCGGGTGGCAGCTACCCACGTCTCGCCCAGTCCCAGGTCCCAGGTGGGAGCCCAGTGGCAGCCTCCTGTACCCTGCGAGCTGGGCTCGCAGCTGGGTGGAAGTCACCCACGCCCCAGCTCCGAGCTGAGAGACAGCCTCCCGCGCCCCAGCCTGAAGACGGGCAGCAGCAGCCTGCCACCTGCCCACATCCCGTCTCCAGCCTGCGCAGAAGCCTCCTCCCTGCCACCAGCTTGGAGCAGGTGGCAGCCACGCACCTCCTGGGCTGGCAGTCAGACAGCAGCCGCCTGCAACTTGCCCAGGTGGCAGCCCTCCTCTCCGGCTCATAGCCCGGTGCCCAGAAAGCAGCTTGCCCAGCCCTGGAGCCGGGCTCAACCCGCAGACTTACTTGTCAATTTTATTCACTAGTTGAACAGTGAAATTGACAACGATGACAGTCCCAGATTTTACCAGTATACAAATGTTAAGAGGGGCCCACACAGTGTGATTTGCCTCAGGCCCTCATCCCCCAAGGAAGGCCTGCTGATATCCATTCTGGGCCGCTACTGCCTGCTCAGACCTCACAAGTTCCCGCCTATGTGAGGGGAACACCAGGTGACCCCGCCATCAGGCCATACTGATTGGCTGGCGCTGACCTTTGCTGCTATATGGAGGAAGGGGAGGAGGAAGGAGGGGAGAAACAGCAGGGGGGGTTGTGATCTGCCACAGCCACACAGCGCTGCAGAACTCAGAACTCTCCTGCTTTATGAGAAATACAACTGTCCTGCGGTAAAGGGGGAAAAGATTGTATTTCTCTGAGGTTAAGCATGTGCCAGTCTGCTGTAGTTTCTACTTTTAGTGTTTGAATGTAACTGTTTGTGTTACTATTTTAATTTTACTGATTGTGAAAGTGTTAAAATGGATTGTTTTCTTGTAAAAAGAAAGACTTCAGATTTAGAAGAAAGTTGTTCCCATATAAATGTGCAACGAGTGTTGGAGCTGGAGGAACATGTTTCCAAAAAAAAAAAAAAAGCTTCAGTAGTGAAAGTGCAAAACCTTCACAGGTTCATAAAGCACATAGCTACAATCCCAGTTATCTGGTTTTACAACAAACAGAGGTATACCTCCATTACCACTTTGTGTGATCTGCAGTGAGACACTGTCTAATTACTGTATGAAACCTTCCTTTTTGAAAAGGCACCTTCAAAGTAAACATCCTGATCTGAAGGACAAAAATTAATAGTTTTTCATAAGAAAATGTGAAAGCTTGAAAAAAATCAAGTGCTGCTATGAAATTGTACTCTGTGATCCCTAAACAAGCTCCCCAAGCTTCATTTGAAATCACACACATGGTGGCATAAACGAAGAAACCACATACCATTGCTGAGATCCTTGTCATTCCTGCTGCTCTCAGAATTGCTGAAATCATGTTTGGCAAAACAGAAGTAGATAAAATTAAAACCATCCCACATTCAAATGACACCATGACAAGAAGTATTGATGACACGGCAAAAGACATAATGAAACGAATTTCAGAAAAAAATCATCCAGAAAAAACAGTTCGCTTTACAGATTGATGAACCTACAGATGTATCCAACTATGCACAATTGATGATGTTTGTCAGATACATGGATGATGAAGATGAGCAAGGAATACAGGAACAAATATATGACTGCAAAGAATTGGACACAGGAGAGGACATGTTTAAGATCTTAAATGAGCACATTGTAAAAAATGGATTGTCATGGGAGTAGTGTGTGTCTGCGTGCACAGACGGAGCAGCAGCAATGGTACATGATGAAGTGATCTTGTTACTCACTTAAAAGCTATAAATCCTTCGATCAAGTGAAATCATTGTATTATCCATAGACAGGCATTGGGGCCACCCTAAGTCCCTCAGGGACTTCTTATCTAACTACACTTAACACTACTTAACAACTACTTAAAACTAACTAAAGTACTTTGAATAACAAAGAGTTCAAACAAGGGGAATGGCACCTGCAGAGAGCAAAGCTAGATGCAGCAACCCTCACGGGCAGAAAGAAGGAACTGAGGGGGCGTAGGGCCGGCAGTGCCTCATATACTGCGGCATGCGTGTGGGACTCCAGGGGGCACCAGAGCCGGCTCTACGGGGTCTGCTAAGTTCTTATTTCACTGACAGAAGCAGAAGTCCAGAGTCCAGCAGCAGGCAATACGACAGGTTTATTGGGATCTTTTCAAGTAAGCATCCATTAGGACCCCCCCCAGTCCTTTACACCAATAAATCTTCCCCTTACTTCCTGTTTTACCTCAGTTTTTATAATGTATCTTAACCAATCATTCCTTTAACAATATTACAAGATGATTCTTTAACCAATCCTAACATATTGTAACATAATTCTTTAACCAGTCATATCCCACCACCTTAACTGATCACACTTAGTTATGCAACCAACAGAAACAATCAAAGAACCAGACAGCAATCATTCAAATAGATAATAGAGAATTGGGTACCATAAAGATCAAACAACAAGGAGTGTAGATTTTACAGCCACAGCTGTCGATAAGTAATTCTTTTGCCAGACAGAATGCTAGCAAACCAAGTTTCCTTTAAACATTCTAGGATCTTTTCTTTATCTGGAGGTGTTAGACTAGATCACCATCTGAACAGTCTGGTATTAGATGTTCTGTTGGCATGTGCGTGTGTGACTGAACGCTTCCCAGCTTATGGCCACCACTCCTGCATCTGAGCCAAAGTAGAAGGCCTCAGACTGTCACAGTGAGAGAAGGCCTGTGGTTTTGATTCTTTGTTTTATATCCCTATAACCAGCTAAATGATAAGGCTATACTTACAAAACATGGGCTATTACAGGCAGGCCTGAATATCTATATTGAATATACTAACAGTTAGGCTTAGAATCTTAGCTTGGCTGCCCTCAGAAACGGCGAACTTAAGATGTGGAAGCTGAGGCTGGAAGAGTTGTGACAATTATGAATTCTAAGAACAGAATGGCTGAAGTCTGCCCCAACTAACAGACTCCACAGACACAACAGATTCTCATTAGGAGACCATGGAAAGCAGTTCTTCCTGCTTCGCTGAGGGCTTGGCTACACTCACCTTTATGCCGGCAAAACTTTTGTTGCTCAGCAGGGTGTTTTTTTCACAGCCACCCCTGAGTGACAAAAGTTTTGCTGGCATAACCGTGACTGTAGACAAGCCCTGAGAAGACATTGGGCAAGGAGAGAAAGCTCCAAGGTATCTGGCCAGTGAGCCTTGCTGATATGCTCAGGGTCTAACTGATCACCATATTTGGTGTTGGGAAGGAATTTTCCTCTAGTTCAGATTGGCAGAGACCCTGAGGGGTTTTTGCCTTCCTCTGCAGCACGGGGCATGGGTCATTTGCTGCTTTGAACTAGAGTAAATGGTGGGTTCTCTGTAACTTGAAGCCTTTAAATCAAGAAGTGAGGACTTCAGTAACCCAGCCAGAGGTGTATTGGGCCTATTACTGGAGAAGCTGGGTGAGGCACTGTGGCCTGCATTGTGCAGGATGTCGGACTAGATGATCATGATGGTCCCTTCTGGCCTTAAAGTCTATGAAATTAAGATGGGAGTAAAATTGATTGGGATCATGAGGTGAAATGTCCTGACAGAAAAATGATATTTCAATAGTCATGCTCCTGCTGATTCACGCCTAGAGCTTTTGCCAAAATTTTGCAGTTGATCAGATATGGTATTTATAAATTATCATGTTACATCCAGTCAAACACATTCATAGCTTCCACGGCCAGCAAGAACCATTGTGCCCATCTAGTCTGACCTTCCGTATAACACAGCCCATAGGATTTCCCTGAACTAATTCCTATTTGAACTGACAGAAATGTCATCAAGTTGAACTTAGGGAACTGGCCAAAACTCAGGATTTTCAGTGTATGAGAAATTTCAAGATTTCCCAGTTAAGTTTTGATCCGAATTGGACCAAAACCAAAATTTTTTTGCAAACTGAAAATCTGGGAACAAACTTCTTTCAGAACACTGACCCCTGGTGTTTCCTAAATGAAATCTGCGACCCAGGACTGGCAGTTGCTAACTGAAGATGACATTCTTGTCAGTTTTACCATTGTTATTAGACTTTATGCAGCCTCAGGGCTCCAGGCAGTCTTTATGGCAGTGTTGCCATGGACCCTGGAAACCCAGGCTCCCCACAAAGCCTGCCAGGAGAGCTGGCACGGAACTAGGCAGTTTTCTGTCTGAACCCTGCCTGTGATTCAGTGGAAGTTTGTTGAACCTGACACACTTTGGCAAAATATTTCGGATTCAACAAACCCACATTTTCTGACAAAACTCTAAGTGCCCCCAGATCTCAGTTGAAGCCTCTATACAATACTGTAATATAAATAATAACAGAACTTGTTACCCTGTGACATCTTTTTCTGTATTATTAACTCCAAGTTTCTCTCTGCCAGAGAGAAATTTTTACCCTAATTTTTACCCCATTCAGCTATACTCTTCCCCACATTCATTACCTTGCATTTTTTTCCAAGCTGAATCTTATTTTCTTATTTAAATCTTATTTAAATCCGACCTTCCCAATATTTTCAGCTCTTCTCAGTTTATTATTCTCTGCTAATTTCATTAACTTGCTGTTTTCCCCCCTCTTCCAGAACATTCATGTGCATAACGTAATGGAGACTTGATCCTGATCAGGTCTCCTGGGTGAAATAATGTGAAAAAAAGATTGATTTCAAGACCAGTCCTTGTGCTTCCTTATTACCTATCTTTCCCCCCGTTCAATACCTTGCAGTTTATCTTGATGTATATACATGTGTGTCTTCCAGCCAGTTTCCAATCCATCTAACAGTTTTCTATTGGAATTCATTTCAGGTATAAGATTTTTTTTGATGATATATCAGCTACTTTACTAGCAGCTCACTATACTGCATAACTTCCACATTCCTTTCAATCACTAAGACATGAATCCTGCAAACACTTTGGCACACAACTCAAACAGGTGAAGTTACTTTGTACTTCTATTTAAAAAATGGGCAACATCTTGACCTTACTGAATGGAATTTTGCCATTGACATCAAAGCGGCCAGGATTTTACCTGGTGATTAAACGGGGGGTTTGGTCCCGCCTATTATAGAAACAAGCCATCTGTGAGCCTGAACTCCTCCTCCCTCAAAGATTTTGGCATGGGCCTGTCTCAGATGGTTATAAGAATAGCTGTCCTATTCTTCTAGGACAGACATTATCCAGTTCCATTACTGTGTGAAGGACGTTTGTGACACAACCTAAGGAAAAAAGCCCACACATGTATAATCATGCTCAGTACACTCATGAAATGAGAACATTCTTAAGGGAGAGAGGAATTAGGGGACAATGCTGATGCTGAGTCTAGCTGAGGCGGTGCCTAGCTGAGAGAGCGGTACTTAAGAGAAGCTCTTTCCGCATAAGAGAGCTCTTTTGCCGCAGAGGAAATAAAAAAAAAATTCTGCTCATTTTAATCAGACATTGACAGATTGCATTAATCAGGTGCGACAACGTTTCAGCATTGTCTTCACACTACACATCTGCGATCACACTGTCTTATTTGCTGAATATCCTTAGCACTCACTTTGGGGCCTGATCCAGAGCCCAATGAAGTCAATGGAAAGGCTCCCACTGACTCCAATGGTTTTGGATTAGGCCTTTGTTGAACAAAGAAAACAGATGCATTTCTGTCCCAAACCCTAAGGGCTCCGCAAAACTCTCATTTTAGGGGCCCCATCTCAGATGCCTAAGACCTGATTTTCAAAGTATATAGTAATTAATATGTGCAAAGCCCAGCTTTCACTGAATTTGGTCGTGGTTGCGAGTGATCCACGGAAACTGTGTTTACATATAAAAAAATAGAATGTGATCATGTCATTAAAAATTGCATCATAATTCATATGCATACGGGAGCTGAATTAAAGTTCCACCGGCAAACTTAACTCTGGGATTTCTTAACTTTTGAGTGCTTGCCTTTGCAATCCTACTATTCTTTTAAGACAATTCGTACATGTGTTGTTTCCTCAGTTTTTCAGTGAGCTTTTTAAAAACAAAACCAAAAAAACCACCAAAATTCTATCATCTGGGACCAAACTGATACCTACATGGGTCACCAGCAGGGATGGGACCTTTCAATCCAACACACAGACCTGTGCCACTTGAGCTAACAGAGTAACTGATAGCAGTGGTAGGTTGTCATCCTCTGCACAGACCAGCACTAGAGGGGGATGGGACACTTTGCCAGTGGGGTTCACAGCTATTTGCTGACAGCAGAGGAATGGTTCCATTCCAGCCTCTAGTAGGCACAGAGACGGACCCTTCTGCCTATTTCCCTCATGCTAGACCCATCCTCCTCATCCCCTCCCAGTCTGTCCCACCTCTGGCTTCTTGTCAGAGTCCCGTTCCCCGTGCCTCAGTGCCAGCCTACATTCCTCAGGCTTCTTTTCCCAGCTACTCCTAGCCTAGCCCACTGGGCTTGCTGTCCAAGTCCCAACAGCCCTCCCCATCGGCTCCTGCTCTTTCCCTCTCCACACCCAGTCCCAGTCTTTGCTCAACCACTCCCACACCACCTCCTCATCCCCAGAAGCCTTGCGCAGCCCGTTCTAGTTCCCGCCCCCCAGCGCCTTATCCCATCTGTCTTTCCCTCCCCTCCCCGCCCCAGTTTCCCTGCCTGGGATCCTCACCCAATCTTAGCCTATGCTCCCTTCCTCTCTGGCGTCTCGTCCCAGTCTCTTTGCCCACACACGCCTATTTCTCTCCCACATCACAATTTCCTGTGAGACCTACCTCTGCTCCTCCCCACCCCTCTTTGCCCCATTGTTTCCTAGTCTCCTTCTTCAGCCAGTCCCAATATGCTCCCCACCTCCTTGTCTGAGCTCTGTTTCCCCCAACCAACTGCTTTCCTGTCTCCCCACTCCCCCCATTTCCCTCACCAGCTCTCAGCCTCAGTCTCCCTTCCCAACCAATTGCAACCTCCTCTTCCAGATTCCAGTCTCAGTTCAAGTTTCTTCTACCCCACCCCTGTCCAGCTCCCAGGCTCATCAAATAGTATTGCCAACAACCATTGTATTTCAAAAATATGGGTTTTCCTAGCACTCTCACCCCTTCAGGCTGACATTATGGAGATGGACTGATTTTTTTTTCAGGGATGGAGACCTGTGAAATTGGAGGTGTCTAGTTCACACATTATTATTAAGCAGTACATGTCTATATATGCCAGGGATATTTCTTTTTCTGCTTTTTGCCACACTCAGCAACACCTGATTTTGTTGTAAGGGGATGAATCTTTGCAGGATAACTGGAAGTATATGCAAATTTGGAGTTCACTTTTAATTAATTCTACACTGCATCTCTGTGTTGTTCATCAGACCATTTATTGCCCATTAAGGAAAAAATTCTCTCTGCAAACATGTTTGATCCTCGTACACAAAGTACAGATGATGCAATTTGGAACAAGTCTTTCAGAGTTCTTTTTCCTCTGGGTTTTCTTTTCAGAAACACATCAATCCACTTTTCACTCACAGATTTGGAAATGTCATTTCTTGATGTTTTGAGTATATCTTAACTGAGGCAGAAGCTTCTCGTAGAGGCCAATGGGTTTCAGCATCATCATTAAATTGTCAGAAGAGAAACCAAACCAGCTATCAATGTACAAAAGCACAGAGTCAGAAGACTTAATGAAGCCTTGCTTCACCTTCACTGTTTTGCTCTGGTGGTAGTTTTTCCAATCAGTTGTTTAGCTTGGAATCTGAAAAAAACTATCTTCTTTCTGGTTTAGCAGCATCTTTATCTTCAAATTGTACAGCTCTGCGTACACATCAGTAACACGCAGATTTAATTCCTCCAACTGCATCAAAGACACAAGCCATGTCATTGAAAAAAACAAATGTAAATTTCTACACGGCAGGTATATTTGCCATCTATTGGTATACATTTCTTTTAAAGTTACAGGGCAAGACTCCCCTAGTGACTTGAAGTAGGTTGTAATTGCTATCTATTCTCTCAAAAAATTGGCTGATGGGTTGAGGAACAGCCATCTTGTACGCACATGTTGCAGTGTTTCTTTCCATTCAATTTCAAGAAATGCAAAAAAAAACCTTTTCTTTTCTGTGCTTTGCAGACACAGAAAAATGGTTGTAAATTTTCAACACAATGATTTCTGTGTCACCTGACAGCTGATCACTCACATATTTGCAAGTATTGTGGGCTATGTGTGCAGGGCAGTTCACCTTCATAATGCAGTCATTTTCAGCACACACTTACTGACAAGCCAAGTTGTGTTTTCTATAGCGCAAATTTGCACCAGCAATGTGTGCAGTAATACAATTAATGTTAAGCCAGTTTTTCTGTAAGCAACTCTTCACAGCATGATGTAAGAATCTTGCAGATTCTTCATTGTCTTCATAAAAAATCAAGTAACTTGCACTGAATGCTGTTTGATATTGTAAAGTATCACAAGTTCATTGGAAACATCTTTCTGTTCACTTTATTTGAGGCAATAGTCGCTACAGAAAAATACACAGACTGTTCTGGTAGTGGTGTTAATAAATCTCCTAAAAATCCCTCACAGACTTTGGAGCAAAAATATTGGTCACTAATAGGTCAATCTTGGTTCTTCTACAAGACTATTTGTTAGCAATATTTGAATTGCAACTCATTTTGCTAGCAAGCTTATTGCTGCAGTCCATGCTGTTGTAACTAAGGCTGTTTATAACTGTGTGGTAAATGGCTGCAATTTCACACAGCTGCAGAAACTGATTCTGATGTGACGAGTTGGGATATTCACCCTCCTGTCCTGGCCAAATTCCAATGTGAAGGATTACATTTGCCTCCCTCACCCTCCTGCACAGTTCCCATTGGATAACAAGACTCCCCTTCACATCCTGTCCTAAACTGTTGTGTGGCATCGCTGCTTAACAGCTGCCATGTCCCACCCCAGAGCTGGCTGCATTTCAGAGGCCAATGAAGGGCTTCCTGGGACAAACCCCACTGTCCCTTTTTCAGGAGAAATAGCCATTGAGATAGCACTGAGCATCTGTGGGGCTTAGGAAAGAAAAAGGAGAGGCCGAGAAACTGAAGTGTGAGGAGAAAAGATAGGAATCAGCTGTAGTGAATATAAAGGGGGTTCTATATTGGAGCTTCTGGAGACAGACAGACCCCTGTGGTTCCTTCTGGTTCTCTAGCTCCCAGGCTGTGGTGTCTAATGTCACCGGACTGAGGTTCCCTAAGTCTGTCTGGTAAAGGACAGGAAGCTGCAGCCTCCACTGCAGTTCACATGTGTTAGAGCCAAAGGGTGGCTGGTGTGGATCTGGCTCCTGTGTTTAGCTGTAGTGAGAGGGTGACCATGAGCAATGTTCCCTGAGGGACTGGGGGGAGGAGGAGGTCTTTCTGGCCATACTGCTGCTGAAGATGATCTGCTCATAGGGAATCTTCTTGGTCTCCAGGCTGGAGTAGCTCCAGTGCTGGGCCCAGAACTGATGCCAGCACTCATGGACAGAGATCTGCATGCCCTGGATGGCAGAGGTAGTCACACTGGAGTTGTGCACACACAGCTCCAGCTGCCCGCTCACATGACTACTCAAATTTGACCCAGCTGCCCCTTTGTTTAGCAGAGCAAAGATGTGGCTGCAGGGCCCCCATATGGGGGGGTGGGGGAAGGGTACACTTTGCTGGGGCCCAGAGGCCCTGGGTGGGGCCTGGCCCAGGCTGCAACCCCCATTACCATGAGGAAAAAAAAATTTTTGGCTTGTGAGATTGTATGTATGGGATGAGGGATTGTGCTATGTGTGTGGGAGGGGGCCCATGTTACAAGTTTGTACTGGGCCTGAAAAAATTATGCTTGGGCCCCGTGTGGCTGAGTCAAAACTGAGTGGTGTTACAACCCCGTGCGCCATGTCAAGTTGCCAACCAGGCCTCAGCACTTTGCAAAGTGATGTGCCAGAGTGCACCACTCCCCATCCTCGCTGAAATGCAAGATAAAAGGTGCCTAGTACTGAGCAGCCAATATTTGATTTAAATAAGGGACAGTCCTTATAATACAGGACGACTAGCAACTTCATCACCAGGATCCTTGTCCAATCTACTCCTTCCCCCTCCCCCCGGCTTTTGTCCCCACTTCATTTGACTCAGATGCCTTCCTCCTCCACACTGCCGTAATGCCAGCACAGGGGACACTCAGAGCACGTGACAGAGTCTCCTTGGATTAGTAAGAGCATTGCCAGCAGATCAAGAGAAGTGACTATTCCCCTCTATTCGGCACTGGTGAGGCCGCATTTGGAGTATTGTGTCCAGTTTTGGGCCCCCCACTACCAGAAGGATGTGGACAGATTGGAGAGAGTCCAGCGGAGGGCAACAAAAATGATTAGGGGGCTGGAGCACAAGACTTGTGAGAAGCTGAAGGAACTAGGCTTGTTTAGTCTGCAGAAGAGAAGAATGAGGGGGGATTTGATAGCAGCCTTTAACTACCTGAAAGGGGGTTCCAGGGAGGATGGAGCTAGGCTGCTCTCAATGGTAGTCGATGACAGAACTAGGAGCAATTGTCTAAAGTTGCAGAGGGGGGTGGTCTAGGTTGGATATTAGGAAAAAGTTTTTCACTAGGAGGGTGGTGAAGCACTGGAATGGGTTACCTAGGGAGGTGGTGGAATCTCCATCTTTAGAGGTTTTTAAGCTGCGGCTTGACAAAGCCCTGGCTGGGATGGTTTAGCTGAGGTTAGTCCTGCTTTGAGCAGGGGATTGGACTAGGTGACCTCCTGAGGCCCATTCCCACTCTAATAGTCTATGATTCTATGAACTTCAGTAGACTTTGCGTCAGTTCCATGTGTCTGTCCAACAAGAGTATAAAATGCTGTCACTTGAGCATGAGGCCAAGGATTCTGGTTTGGTAGCATTTTACATCCACTTTGCACAAGTGTGTTAAATGACACCAAAAGGAAAGTGGGGAATCTGACCCAAGATCTTGATTCAGAGTCCTGTTCTTTAACCACTAATGCAGACTGCCTCTTTTCTAGTACTCTGTGCATCTGGATCCTGGTTAAAAATAAAAAAATCAAGAAGTGTAAAGGTGTGCAGGAGATCAATCAAAGTTAGCCACATTTTTTCGAGATCTCAGCAAATGCTTGGGGAATGTGTTCTGGATTTGAGCAAAAACTTGGAGCTGATTTAGTTTTACCTAACCCAGCTTCAGAATCGGTAACAATGACAAAGCCAATAGTTTGAGTTTCATTTCAGTGTCCATCTCCCTGTGATATAAGGTAGGTTTTATTTTATTTTAAAGCAGTTTTTTAAAGAGCTGCTTCCAACATCCTTGTGATCTGCTAGCTTAGCTCCACGTAGGGAGAGAGAATAGGTGCTGCATGTTGCACTGTGTGTGCATCTCAGGTTAGCGTCAAGATGTGTGCCAGAGGAATAGTCAGAAACCAATGCACAGAAATGTTATTGTAATGCTGCGTGTGCTTGAAGCACACTCACTCTCTGTATCTCTCTCTCAGTAACCTCCCCTGACTGCCAGTGCCACAGCTAAAATCAGTAGTTCGGACTTCACTTTCTTGAGGCAATGTTCAAGACACAATGGTGTTTCTTTGAATGAAACATGGTTTCCAGTGAGACAGTTGTTATTTTGAACAGTGGGTGGAAGAGCCAGGAGGGGATCTTGCTTTAGTTTGCTGCTGGTCGCCAGAGACACTGTCCAAAAAAAACCAAAACCCCAAGACATTCCAGGCTCCATCTAAGTGCCAGGAGCATCTGTGAAATTGAACGTCCCCTTTAGGACAGGGAAGGCAAAGTTAACATGAGAGAACTTTGGCCTGGGTTTCTGGAAAGCCTCATCTTTCCCATTGCTCTTCCACAAGACTCTCTGCGCCACATGAGGAAGAATTAAAATGTTTGTTAAAGGAGGGAGCTGTACGTATTGGGGTTTCCCGGGCCCAGGTGCTGGTGGTTTAATACCTGCCAAAAGAGCCAACTTGATGTAGCTGATACAGAGATGCAGGCTGTGGGAAGACTGCGACAATATCACTGTTGTTGCTGCTATTGCTGGTCTGTCATACGTCCATCCTTCTCTACACTGAGACAAGACATTAAGGGAGCTCAGTGACCATGATGATTGGTGTCATCAGACAAATATAGACAGTTATAGCTAAGGTTAAGATTTTGGCATGGTCATTTTTAGTAAAAGTCTCGGACAGGTCATGGGTAATACACAAAAATTCACAGAAGCCCCGTCTGTGACTTTTACTAAAAAATAATAGGGGAAGGCTGGGAGTTGTAGGCCCCACCCGCAGTGACTGGGAGCTACGGAGGGTGGCCCCCCCGCTGCTGTTGGCTGGGAGCTGCGGGGAGGTGAGCCACCCACTGGCAGCAGTGGTGGCTGGGAGCTTTAGCCCCACTGCCCCAGGGCACAGGGCAGAAGGTGAAGAGGATAATTTTACAGAGGTCTCTGGAAGTCACGGAATCCGTGACTCGTTATAGCAGGAGAGAGGGGCATGATTTTGGAAGTAGGTGGCACAGAATTGCATGCATGTAATCAAGCAAGGCTAAAGCATGCCTGCAAATATTCAAAGTGCTTGCTTATACTACATGCATGTGAAAAATGTCCAGTGTGAGCACACAAGTATGGAATGTCCAATTGTAAGTGCCCGGGGACAAATTTTGAAAATGAGGCCCCAGGAGTGGAAATGGGCCCTAATTAGAACACAGGATCTCAACCCCTATGAGCTTTGAGGAAGGCTCGAGGGATCCCAACTTCTCAACTTAGGCCTATCTCTCTTTAGAACCAAACACATCCTCGTGTTCCTGTTCTGTCTGTCCAGCACCTGATTTCCTTTCAGTTATTTTGATGTAAAGTAAGAGTCAGGGACAAATTTCTTCTCAGTTACATTGGTGAAAATCAGGAGTGAATGGAGTTAAAATGGTGCAGGTGAAAGAAGAATCAGTCTTTAGTATGTCTAGAAGGCATGTCTAGAAGTATGTCAGTGGCAGAAAGCTTCACATTTTCCAAGTAAAATTAGAATGAAGACTCAAGAAAAGTATGATAGTATAAGTAGTAGAAATGAATTGGAGATGGGGATAGGTACATGGAGGAGAAAGAAGGGATGAGGAGAAAGCAGCAGATGGCTGTGTTGACATCACAGTTTCCAGGAAAGATCTATACCCTTCTGCCTCTAGCAGGATATCCTAGGACCAAAATTCAAACACTAGAAGTCCAAAAAGATAGAAGACCCTAGACATTTGAATTACCAACAAGTCAAACTCCTGACAGGGTCACTATCCTAACACTGAAATTATTGACGGCAGTTCCCAATTCCCCCTCACCAGCCCCCATGAAGAAAGGTCCCTTTCCCTCACGATGATCTTCCAGGGAACCCAAAGAGACATCACATGAAGCAGCTGCAGATTCCCAAACCCTCGGAGAAGCAGAAGATCCTTTGAGGTTTCAGCCTCTCTGGAAATGGCCATGACATGTTGTGAACAAGTGTCTGTATGTGGTAATATATCGATGAGGCTTCTTTTTAAAACCCTCTGAGCACTTTCAATTTGGGGATTTTGATGTAGAGCTTGTGATCAGGTCCTGCCCCACAGAAATGAGGGGTTTTGTTTGATGCATGTTCATTTGGGAGTTCACCAAAACTGCCTGGGCAACACAAAAACTTTACTCAGTTATATGTTGTAAAGAAAAAAAGCAAAAGCCCAGGAAGCAGCCTGCACCCGAATGCTTCTTCAAGGGAAGTTTGAACATATCCATTATTTGCTGCAAATAGGGAGTCTGAGGAAATCAAAGCCTTCTCGAAGAGAAGAAATCTAACTCTGAGAACAGATGAGGCTAAATGTAAGGGATTGCGAACGTGTGCGTGTATACATGCATGAATCTCTGCCCTCTAAAGGACAGAATCAGAACTGTTTTACTGAGTATCGAAACAATTTGAGCCAATCAGATAAAAGAGATTCTTTGGTCGTTCAAGTGGTAGTGGTCTGTACTTTTGAGCACAAGAATCCCTGTTGTATTCCCCTGTCTCTGTGTAAAGTTCTGACTTGCTATGGTGTCTAATGTAATAACAACAATAATAATGTAATGTTAAGTCCCAGGAGACCAAGGATTGCAATATATAAAACTAGAGGTGGCTGTGTCAGCTACTGGTTTTACTTGTCTTTGAGCAGGCTCATAATTACCAGTACAATGCAGCTGAAGCATTATGGGAGCCTCAATTGCCTTGAACAATACTTCTTTTATACACTGAAAAGCCAGCATTAATGCGGTTTCATATTTTGGTTGGCATAGGCCACACTTTGAGGCCTTTATCATGAAGCAAATGAGCGTCATGGGCCCGTATGTAATATTTTTTTTATAACTTTGCCATCAGTCACCAGCCATCAGCCCTTGGGAAACTCCAACTAGTACAGAATGCTGCAGCAAGTCTCCTTAACACATGGGATACCATGAGCACATCAGACCTATCCTCTTCTCCTTACATTGGCTTCCTTTAAAATATAGAGTAAAATGCAAGGCTCTCAATGAAAATGGGCCAAGGGTATCTACAGACAAATTTATCTAAAGGTGTGGGATGAAGACTGCGGTTGAAGACTGCTCCACAGGCACAATGGTACTTTCTACAATGAGGGTAAAGCTCGTCAATATGGAAGACGTAGCTTTCTCAGGGGCTGGCCTGAGACCGTGGAGCGACCTCCTGCAGAAAGCAAGGGCCATACCAAATCTCACTACCTTCTACTCCAAGGGCAAGCTGGGATTCTTCGTCCTTCCTTCTCTAACAGATGCAGAGCACAGTGTGTACTTTCAAAACAATAGACATACCCAGAAGAAAACACCGCATGCGCGCGCACACACACACACACACACACACACACACACGCATGCATACACTACTCCCTCACACAGAAGAATGAACTCCATGTGACAGATGTTAGTCAGGATGCTGAATGCACGACTGGAAGGGCCTTGGATACTATATATAATAGAACAGGACCTTGAAGAACAATCCAGTAAGCCAGCGCAGAGCTGAGATTGTTCCCTTTGAGAAGCTTCACTTGTATGTAAAGCATAAATAAAAGAAACAAAAGCGTCCAAGGCTATCCACCAACACATGCAATTCAGGAGGTTTTTACCTTTCTAAATCCAAGGCTGAAGCACCTTCAAAGTTATTGTTTGAATTACAACCACACTGTGAAGAGGAATAGATCTAACTAGCTGTGCTGGCAAAGAAAAATTCTACTGTTCAGGTGCAAGAAGGAAGTAAATGCTACCTGTAAATAAACTGCCTCAATAATTAATTGCCAGCAGAGATATCACAATAGAAAGAAACCTCAGTAGATTCCACCCCCCCCAGTAAAATTGTAAAAAGCAGCAGTACACAAATAGCTAGACAAGCTCCATTTCAGGGGGAAAAAAATCAAAAACTAAAACAAAAAAAGCACAGCTCTTCTTTAAAATGGAACGTCAGTGGTTGTGGAAGGCACTGGCCCATCTGACCGAGGTGAGAAAGGACAAGGTCTCAGAAAGAGGCTCCATCCACATGACACCAATGTTCATCCCTCAGTGAAAGGGGAGGGGCCAAAAATTAATGAAGGTCAGCGGAGAGGGAGCATGAATAAAGAAAATGAAAGGGAGGAGAGGAGGAAGAGTGCAGGGTCAGACATGGAGGAGAAGGGGTTGGGAGGGAAAATCACTGTTGCTTTGACAATCCTGGCAAGAGAAATGCCCAGATGCAGGCAGCAGCCATGTGACAGATAGTGGCAGCTTCACTTGCCAACGTGCCTCTCATTCACCTACAGCAGCAGGAACAGTGGAACTGAGTAAAGACTGAAAAGGTTTCTGATGGCTAGTCAGAAAGCAGGAGAAAAGCTCTGCTTCAACCTCCAGCCAAATAGCAGAGGTTTGGCTAGTCTGAGGAAATTGACGACCAAGTCCCATCAGAAAGCTGTTGCCACCATCTTATCAAAATATGCCCTGTATGAAAAGCGTGTCCTCTTGGCTCCTGTGAATCTGAAAATATGATGGCCACTATCTTGGCTGATACACCGGCGACCGAACCTCCAGAGCGAAAACCATGAACTGCTACCGCTTGAGCTAAATAGTCAAGGGTCCCTACCTGCGGCTGTAACAGACCCATATCCTCTGTGGATCAGGCACAGAGGGTTTCCTGTAAGACACAGCCTTCTCTGAACAGACCTAGTGGGCATGTGCCAGTGTGTGCACCTGCACACTGGGCAAGTGAAGTCTCTGCCAGGCCCTGTCCCTTTGCCCTCAGTTTCAGTGAGTGATTCACTCTCACATCCACACTGTGACAGTGCAGGGATACTGCAATTATGTGCGACTGCAGCTGTGGTAGAACCTTCTCATCCAGGCTCTTTCGCCCACACCATGGAGCATGAACTATATCTAGACACGCACTATGACAGCGGGGAGATTATATGCTAAAAAAAGGCACCAAAATGTGCCCATCCACCCCCACTTTCACCCCCAGCCCCACTTTCACCCCCATATCTGCCAAAATACCCAACCACACATTACATTGCCAGAGGTTTAGATGGCAGTCAGATCCATGCTGATGGAGAGCACATTCTGACATGACAGCATCACAACCAGGGACAGAGGGCTGCTGTAAAATTACTCATCAGACAAGGCAAGGGCAAGGCACAGGTCAGGATGGCCCAGGACTCACAGGCTGATTGTGCGAGTGACTGGAGCCAGATCAGCGGAGTACAGCCATGGATTCTCTGGGCAAGTAAGAGCAGCTGCTTTTGTTCATTACAAAGATGGAGGCAGTGTCTTTCATTAAGACAGATGCAATAAAGGTTTGCGAGAATCCCCTCCTGAGACCTGCCATAGGGTACAGAGAGCAAGCCACGTGGCCACTCCCTGAAAGCAGAGCTAATGAAAAATAAATGCACCAAACTAGCTGGACTGCAGCTGTCACCTGGGAACTCCAGCTGCAAAAGATAGCTATTAAAGGAATAGGAGGCGGAAACTGGAGAGAGGCCTTTGAAAGAGAAATGGCGAAAAGTCATTAAATCTTATTACCTTTAAAAAGAAGAAAATTGCACTTAACTTTACTAATCAAAAACAGCTGCTTATAGTGCATGGCAATGTATCAAGTTACTGGCCATCTGGAAACTCCTGGTTGTCATTAGAGTGAAATATTTCATCACTTGGAACTTCATGGCAAGATCTGAGATAGAACTCAGACCCTCCTGCCACAGAAGCACTGGTTCCTAACACTTGGGCTAAAGAAATACCTCCAACAACTGTTAAGAGCACAGGGCCTCTGGCTCTTTTAATTGAGCAGTTCTGATTCTCTCCACAGGAGGGTAGCACATGTGTGTCCACAGGTGTGCATGCGCAAATACACACACACACTCTATTAGTGAGCCAAACCATTTTTTAAAAAGTAAAAAGCTGAAAGGACAGAGCACCTAATACACATGACCTCCATGTTGTAGGATTCCTCAAAATTCTTTTTTAAAAGTCAATAGAAAATAAAGAGGGAAAAAATGGCACTGAAGTGAAAGGAGAGATTATAAAACAGTGGTGAGAACAGATCCAAGTGAGGGTTACAATTACTGCATGAAATGAAATGCAGAGGTAACTATGCACATCAAGCTAATGAAATTATCTCACAGACTCAGTACTAGCTACTGAAATTGCCTGCTTAGCATACATTAACCGAGCTGTGACCCCAATTCCCATTCAGTTGTATTAGCACGAACACATAAATGTTCTATCACTAGTGAAAGAGCCGGGATCCTCAGAATTCTTACCACTCAGCTAGAGGGAGACAGGTTTATATTATATCATACCTATTGCAAACATGAACCCAAGCTACAAAGCAGAGAGAGATTAGAATCTGAATTTAACCCAGGTTCAGGTGTATTCGTATATAAGGTTCTTGTCCGTCTCTCAATTACACCCACAATGTCTGACAGCAGAGATTAGAGACCATAGGCCACCGTGCCTTGTGTATCCTGTTGGTAAACTCAGATGAACAAGCTCCTACATTGCCCTAGTGTGAAAAGCAATTCTATACAAATGACATTGTGTGGTTCCACATTTATGGTTTTTCAGTGACCCCAGGTAAGATTCGCTCAGGTTATAAAAGTAAAAGAAATTTTCTTTACTATCTGCTGGCACTGCACGTTCCACCTGGAATACAGAATTTGAGCCAAGTTCTTTCTGACTCATGGATCACCTACAGTAATATTCCGTGGCTGGAACTTCATTAATTAACAATTCTGTTGATTACACCATAAACCAGAAGAGAATACAGCTCATAGTCCTGCAGAGATAATATAGCTCTGGGAGTAATAGAAGTGAATTAAAAAAACAACAACAAAAATCCATCTTATTTTTACCTCTAAAATATGAATGAATACAGACAGGAAACTGACATGATGAGTAAGGAGGTGAGATTTCTACACCCTCACTATTCGGACTACAATCACAACTGAGAGCTGCATGCACCCAGAAGGCACTTTCTGGAAAGTGGAGCATGTCTAGTATTTGCTACGAAGAGGAAGATATGAAGTCTTTCAGCTGAGGGGAGATCTAACATTTTGAGCACATGAGATCAGGTGGATGAAGGTAACGATAGTTAATCATGTTGGGAATCGCAACAGTTAGACATGGAAATTATCTAATGAATGATCCGGATTTTCTTCCTGCCCATGCAGGATTGTTTCCAGTTTTAAATTATCTATCATTTTGTCCAGGCTAATTGTAAATGTTCAAGTAAGGCAGCTTCCATCATTTCCCTTTGCAGATTATTCCACAGTCCATTAGATCACACACTATGATGCTTGATATAATGATTTCTAGTGGTGTAAGCAAGATTAGTCATCTGTGCTTTGCGGATGATATTGACCTGATTAGATCTTTAACAAGAAGAGGTGCAAAAATTGCAAGAAAGAGTAGCAGTGGAAGCAGAAAAGTTAGGTTTAAAGATATCAAAGACTCAGGCCTGGTCTCCACTGACAATGGAGGTTGATGTAACGCCACTTACGTCAACTCCCTAAAGTATGCATCTCCACTGGCACATCAGTTCCGCCGACCTAAATCATGGTAAAATTCGACTTAATAAAACCACCTCCACAAGTAGCATAGCACTGAAGTCGAATTCTGTGGGTTGAATGAGCATCTGTGTAGGCACAGCACAATGTAAATCAACATCATTGGCTTCCGGGAGATATCCCATAATGCTCTGATCTGACCACTCTGCACATTCATAGTATGCTGCACTGTGGCCACGTAAACAAGAAATTGCTCCTCCCCGCAAGCCCGGGAAATTTTGAATTCCCATTTTCTGTTTGGTCAGCATGGAGAGAACTTGCCATCACAGCTGATCATGGCGACTGCATGCCCCAAACACACTCCAGCCTGAAGTTGACCTGAGGTCTTGGATCTCATCGGTCTGTGTGGTGAAGAGTCTGTTCTGGCTCAGCTCCAAGCAAGCAAAAGAAATTTGGATATCTATGAGACGATATCTTGCGGCATGTTGGAGAAGGGGCACAACAGGGACGCGCAACAGTGCCGCGTTAAGATCAAAGAGCTGAGGCAGGTTTATCAGAAAACTAGGGAAGCTAAAAGCCGTTCTGACTCCTCGCCCAAAACATGCAACTTTTACGAGGAGCTGCATGTGATTCTCTGCGGAGACCCCACCACTATGCCACCACGCAGCGCTGATACCTCTGGGGAATCTGAGTCCAGGATGAATGAGGATGAATCTGTGGACGAGGCGGAGGAGAATGATGAGGAGAACAGGGGGCAGGTGAGGGTAGTATCTCTTCTCCCTGAAAGCCAGGAGCTGTTTGCAACACAGGAGCAGCCCACCCAGACTCAGGAAACCGTGACTGACCGGGATGCCGGTGAAGACACATCTGGTGAGTATGTACTGAAAATTGCATGTCTTTGGTTATATCCTATCCAGAATCTTGTACCACTGGGAAAAAGAGGTGTGTGTGGAGGTGGCTGTGCTTCTTCGTACTTGGTTTGCATAAGCATTGGGTTCACCCCAGAAAAGATTATTTATGTGCACAGAGATGCGCCAAGAATCTTCCATGCATATCTCCAGGGAGCTTTCATGCAGATACTCTGCAATCCTTTGGAGAAGGTTTCTTGGGAGGGCAGCCTTATTTCTTCCACCGCGATAGGACACTTTCCCCCACCACTCTGTTATTAATTGTGCAGGCATCATCGCAGAACACAGCATAAGGGCCAGGCCCGTAACCAAATGCTTGCAGCAAATCCTCCCTTTCCACCTCTGTGACCCTCAGCAGGCTGATATCACTCATGGTTACCTAGGGAAGATGGCGCATATTTACAGTAGCTGACCAAGAAAGTTTTTTAAAGCATGTGTTATTGCACAGCCGGGGATGGTTTCTTGGTTCAGCACAGCATGAGTCCCTAAGCAGGACATTTTTGCTATGGTCCTTGGGCATCCGCAAATGGGTTCCCATTTTTTTTACTCCCGAGACAGTTAACCCATACCCACTGCTCACCCTTTCTTCTGCATGTTCTTCTGCACGATCAATTGGGAGCCCCACATCCATGCTGCTCTAGGAAGCATGACTTGTGCAGCATGGGCCCCGGGGATTTCACTAACACAGATGCACTCGTCCCTTACTTACCATGGCTGGAATGGCACTTCAACCCCTGCAAGAGTCAGGCAATGGATTGCTGTTGTAGCCTTCCCTTGGGAATGTTCAAGGGACTTATTTTTACATTGTAACATTGATTTTTGTCCATGGAATGAGTTAGCAATAGGTACCTTGTTCTTTGCTTCCCTCACAGTGGACAATGTGGCATTCAACACACCATCATCTCATACTCCTGCAGAGCGCCTGTTGTAGATAAGAAAGCAAAAAAAGCCACCCCAGGATGACATGTTTAATGAGCTAATAAATGCCTCCATGGCTGCTGACATAGAGCTAAGAGCATGGAGGATTTCATTGTCTGACAAACTGAACAGGGACGTGGACATGGACAACAGGAAGGCAGCAGAGGAGTATGAGTGTTCAACACAAGAAGAGATGCTGTGTATAATGCGGGATCAGTCAGACATGTTGAGTCATCTGGTCGAGCTTCAGGAATCTCAGTGGCAAGAGAGATTCCCTCTGCAGCCCCTGTAAAACTCGGAGCTAACGCAGTCTTTCCTAGCCCCTACCCCACAGCGGTCTAGGAGGAGGTTGAGCATGGTGCAGTACATGCTGCACTCCTCGCCAGTTGAGGCAAGCAGAAAAAGGCAACAGCCCCTTTAAGGAGTGGGGATGTGTGATTCTTTCCTGTGTGCACAGCCAAATTGGGCTCTGTACCCCTGGCCCCACAAAATGCATGTGGAAAATTCCATTATATTCCATTTCCCCCCTCTGTAAAGGAGCAACAATAAAGAAAGTACTGCTTTCCAATTCATTACTCTTTATTTATTGATTGATTAAAAAAGGAATAAAGGAAGGATGAGGTGGGGGAATGGATTGGAGGAGGAGGGGGAAGGTTGGGGGGGAAACATACTGCTTCACATTTCAATACTGTTTGTTTATTGATAAGAAGGAAATAAAGGGAGGGGGACTGGCCTGGTGTGGGATGCGTGGGGATGCGAAGTGAAAGCGCAGCACAGATAAGCAATGCACATTACTGGTGTGTCTCATTGCAAAAGCAGTTTTTCAGTGCTTCCCTGAGGCACAGCGCTCCGCGATTGGCTCTCAGCATTGCAATGGCATCTGGCTGCTCAAAATTTGTGGCCAGCCTATCTGTCTCCACAACCCAACCCGATGGGAACTTCTCCCCCTTTGTCTCACAAACATTATGGAGCACACAGCAGGCAGAGATAACTATTGGGATGTTTTTTTCCCTAGTGAGCAGACTTTGCCAGCGCGCTTTTAAACGTCCAAATGCACATTCCACCACCATTCTGCACTTGCTGAGCCTATTATTAAAACACTCCTTCTCGCTGTCCAGGTGCCCGAGGTAGGGCTTCATTAGCCACGGGATCAAGGGGTAGGCAAGATCCCCCAGGATCACTATTGGCATTTCAACATCGCCAATCTTTATTTTATGGTCAGGGAAGAAAGTGCCCGCCTGCATCTTTTTTAACAGACCTGAGTTCTTAAAGATGCGCATGTCATGCACCATTCCAGACCACCCCACATTGATGTCGGTGAAGCATCCCCTGTGATCCACAAGGGCCTGCAACACCATTGAGAAGTATCCATTTTGGTTTATGTACTCTGCAGCAAAGTGTGTTGGGATATAGGGCAGGACGTGGGTGGAGTTCAGTAACCAAACCGGCTGTGGCTGAAGGAGTACAGGAGCGAAGAACGGGACTCCAGTACAGAGTACGTGATTGGAGCATAAATGCCTTTATTTGCTGAGAACTGGGACGGTATGTCCCTTAAGCATGCTGTTCCAAATCACAGACACCACTCGTTCCCCTCCACCTTGGAGTGAGCCCCAAAGGTTGGCGGTTTCCCTGTATATTCTAATTTCCTCCTCCCCGCCCAGGCTTGGCTCCTGCCTGGGCTTAAACCAATCCGAACGGCATTCTTCAGTTTCTTCCTTGTTTGGTATTTGTCTCAGCTACTGCTGTTGCTGCTTCCACGTCTGTCTGATCCGGCGTCACCCCGGTGTTACCACGTCATTGGTTCCTGGCTGGTCGTGGCTGATCTCCACTGGGGGAGGAGCTGGGAGGGGTGAACTGAGGCAGCCTGCGACCCGATCCTTCCATTTCTACAAGGTGGTCCGGGGCTAAGATAGGGATGTGTGTGCCATCTATCGCCCCACCACAGTTTGGGAACCCCATTGCAGAAAAGCTTTCCACTATGTCCTCCACGTTTCCCAAAGTCACTATCCTTCTTAGCAGAAGTCTATTAATAACCCGGCACACTTGAATCACAACTGCTCCCACAATGGATTTACCGACTCCAAACTGATTCTCAACTGACCAGTAGCAGTCTAGCACTGCTATCTTCCACAGAGCGATGGCCACTCTCTTCTCCACTGTCAGAGCTGATCTCAAGCGAGTATTCATGTGTTTCAGGGCTGGGGAGAGCTCTCCACAAAGTTCAAAGAAAATGGCCTTTTGCATTCGAAAATCCTGCAGCCATTGCTCATCATCTCACACCTTCATAATGATGTGATCCCACCGATCACTGCTTATTTCCAGGACCAGAAGCAGCGCTCCACCGACTGCAGATGGTGCATGACAGCCTGCAGCAAATGGGAATTGTTTCGTTCTATGGCTTGTAGCAAAGCAGCGGCTGTAACATCACAATTTTCAGCGCTGCAGCTCCTGTCTCACCCTTGAAAATACTGCAGAATAAGTTGCGAGGTGTTTGTGATGCTCACAATAACAGTGCAGAGCTGAGCAGGCTCCATTCCTCTCAGGCAATGGCATGTGCTCAGCAGAGATCGAAGGGTTTGAAAAAAGGGCATGAAAAGTAGATTGTCTGTTTGTTTTGACTGGGACAAGAAGGAGAGGGGTACGTTGCATCATGGGAGGACGCCAACCTTCCCAAAAGCCTCTGTGGCTAGTTGCAGTGTGGGATAACTACTCATGGTGCACTGCTTTGATTGTCGCCCAAAGCATGGGCTTGGATTCTTGACTTCACTCTGCAGTGTAGACAAATCCAAAGACAATGGTGACCTCTAAGTCTGCTGAAAAGGTGAAGATATACCTGTCCAAATCTAAGGATGCACTGGACTGCGTTGAGCACTTCCAATGGCTAGTACAACTACTGGTGATGCTAAACATCCCAGAGAGATCCGACATAGAACTGGATCCGCAACTGTTGCTCAAGCGACACTCGGCTGCGTTTGGAGAAACAAAGGTAGTACCATGAAGTGTAAAACAAAATTGCTGCTGTCTCTTGTCTTCAGCATCTTGCTATATGCACACAAGACATGGACACTAAGGAAACAAGACATTAAGAGGCTTTCTGCCTTTGAATTGAAATGCTACAGATGATTGATACACATTAACTATACCTTACACACAATTAAAGAGAAGATTTGCAGCATAACTGGAATGATACCAGTTATCAAGACAATCAGACAAAGAAAACTTGAGTTTGTGGGATGTGTGGGGTTGGCTGGAAGCGGAGAAAGATTTCCCAAACAAGTTTTGCAGGGACTGGTGCCAGCTGTCAGAGGCACCAGCAGCAACTGTGATTTGATAATGTTGCTGTCTGGACAGGCTGCGGTATGGTGCACTTTTCAAGGCTGTGTGAAGACTGAAACATGGAATAAAATTGCTGGCCAATGACTCTCATGTGTTGTATTTACTGTTCATTGTAATGCGACTTTACAGTGCTTTGCATGTCACGTCTGGTTAGAGAATCATAGAAGATGAGGGTTGGGAGGGACCTCAGGAGGTCATCTAGTCCAACCCCCTGCTCAAAGCAGAACCATGGTCATGTCAAGCAAGAGGCAAATAAGTCCCACAGAGCGTCCATTTTGGAGCCATGAGGCAGAGGAATCTCTCTGGCGCCCCCTGTGGCTGCCTACATATATCACAGGCAGCAGCTTAATATCCTGCTCTCCCTCACTGAGTGTACAGCTCGGCCTACAGAAGCAATGACGCGTGTGACGTCCAACTGATACCTACCTTCCTTTAAGTGCGTAGAGCTCTCTGGGTGAACAGTGCTGCACAGTAGCTAAGTATTGCTGGTATTATTGAAAGCCAGCCTCACTGGTGTGCGCCTGCCCAATTCAGGTTGGAATTTGGGTGCTGTACTTCTGTTGAAATTCAGTTGGAGTTTGGTGCCTAACCACTTTGAATCTGAAAAGCCCACCCTGCAGCACTAAATAGACATGTAAAATGTTCAACAGTTAACAGCAACGTCTATGTTTTCACAATTTTACCATGCTCAAACACGGACACGTTTCCTGTGAAAGGGTGTGTTTCTGATTATATGTCGAACAACATGAAGCTTCACAATGTCATCACGTTTTGTAATTGGCATTTATCAGACATAAAAAAAAAATCTTGCCACTGACTTTATACAGCCAAGCAGCCCATCTTTCAGAAATCCTGACCGAAAACGTCTGCTTCACAGATAGATCCATAACCCCGCAGGCTGGGATTAGAGCTCATAAACTAAACAGTCAGGTCTCATCAGCATTTGGAGGGAAAGCCTCCAGGAAAAATGCAGGTGTTATGGAAGTCAGGACATTAGCCTGGCTCCAGGAAGCACCATGCTGCTGGAAGAGCCATCTTTTGAATGAGGCACAAAGGTTAGGCCTTTACCATCCACGGTCATTAAAGAGCCCATGCACTGTTCAGAAAAACAGGACTATAAATCCCAGCTTCTGAAGCAAATTCGAACACGGGCAACTACTGTAGGTGCTGCCTACAGACATTCCTCACCTCGCGTCAAAGTTTTTCTTTGCCTTTCTCTCCCAGAGATGCAGAACAGCCACTGTGATCCATCCCAGAAGGGACTACTTTCACTAGTGGGTTAAATAACCCTCTGCATACAATTCATAAAGCTCTTTGGGCTGAAAGATCACAACATCAGTTTAAAAGGCCTGTGAGTCAATCTCCCTTGCACGTATGATTAGTTCAGTCTTTGATGAGCAAAATAAATGGTCACCATTTCCCACATATCCATGTTTCTTCAGTCCCAACCCTTCAAGGTCAGTTAAAGTTTTCAAGACGTACTTGAAAAAATTTCTATGTCTTCAGCAAACGTCTCCATCTCCTGGACACGGCCTCATGCTAATAGCGTAGAGTGTCTTTCAGCCTGTCTTTATGATTGATTCCCTGCTTGGATGCTATTATCACTACTCACTGGGGAAACTAGGTATGTTTGAAAGGAGCCAAATCTTCCAGCTTGTCAGTTCTGAGATATGTCACCTCAGGCTGCTCAAGATCTTGTTATTCTTTATTCAGTACGTGGTCTATGGCTAGCTGCAGCTCTCACCCCTTTCTTCCCTGCACAAATGTCTTTATGTTTCAGCTGCTGCCATTTAGAAAAGGGTGATTTGTCTGCATCTTCGAACACAGGAGGCCTTTACATTACACACACAACTTTATCCAACCTGAATAGTCTGAGGGCAGGAGACATTGTTGTCCCATGAGAACCAATGATAAAACCATATGTAAATGGAATTCAAACTCATGCTGAGATTGCAGGTCTGCATCCTGATGTGACATTTTGAATGTCCTGAATTTATTTAATTTCCTGGATTTATTTTTAGTTCTTCATCAACTCCATCAACACACTCATTTTTTCTCTCTCTCCACCCCGCCACTGTATGGTCTCTAACACAGCAGATGCCGCTGCAGCTGCCAAAAACAGCTCAGTGATACTCATTCCAGGTGCTTATGTGCCAATCTGAGCACCCAGAAAGAGTATTAGGTGCCTAAATATGAACTTTTGGCTCAGCGTTTGCAATGGGGCCCATTTACCTTGAAGCATAATACACCAGATTTGCCAAGTTATGCAGATACAAATTCATATAAATTTGCATATTCAGTTTATTGCAGCAGCACCTGAAATACAGATCTAGTATTTGCATGTGGACATGGCAAGATATACTTCAGGGCATAAGTCAATGCTACTACTAATGGGTTAGGAAGAACTTTCCATGTGGGCAGTTGTCCCATCACTGCCTACTGCAGGGTTCTTTTGCACCTTCCTCTGAAGCATCTGGTTGTGGCCACAGGCAGAGACAGGATACTAGATTACACTTATCTAGGGGTCTTATCCAGTGTGGCAATTCCTGTGTGCCAAACTGACCATGGGCATGCATTGTGCACAGGCATTTCATGCATTCGTGTGCCTCAATTAGGCATATGCAAATTTATGCACGTGGTTGCAGGCACCTCACTTTGAAAATCTGGCCCCAGACAAATAAAGGTGGAATGAAACACACTGGTCCACGTGTGTTTGCTCGCAGCACCCCTGGCACTGATATTATAGATGAAGTCCACACTGTCAAATGCCAATGGGGAATTTTTAAAGAAGAGCCAGGTGAGCCTGCCCGTATGATAACAAAGTGAATGCCAATAGGATAGCTGGGGAGTGTCAGTCCAGGTCTTGGAGATCATTCCAGCGAATGGAAAAGAAGAGTGATTCTGCCAGCCAATGGTGAGGAAGGGAGGGGTGTGCAGGCACCGAAGCTGTGAGGAAGGGTTGGTGTCTGTTATACTCGACACGCTACACTAGACAGACTGGGTACCGACCACTTGTGTTCAAAAGCATCAGGACTTACGAGGTCAAAGGTTAAACTAGGTTTCAAAGGGTAGATGGGCTGCTAAACTGTCATGTACTTCCAGGGTAAATAGCGAGAGAGGGGACAGACCTGCCGACGGGGCTGCTCCGAAGCACTGGCTGCAGAGTCACGCCTGCCAGACGCTGTGCCGCTGCTAACCAGGCCCATTGTCCAGCTCTGCCTACCGAAAAGGGGCCAAATGAGGGGCGCCCTGAATGCTGCTGGGGGATGATCTTCAAAGGACGTGGTGGGTCATTTAGGACTGGACCAAACCACGCTCCAGAAAAACTGACAAACAAGGAACAACGCTGAATTGGCTGGGGAGAAGGGAGACGGGGTCATCTGGTTTATGGCCAGTTTCTAGAACTCTCTCGTGAGCACATCGCAAGTGGAATGGAAATGAATCAGCCAGCCGTGTCCATCCCTGGTGGGTAAACCTGGTCAAACAACAGTCCCAAAGAATTTGACTGCGTTGTTTTAAACACATTTTTTTGGTTCAATTATTTGCAAATAAACATCTCCCACTCTCTGCCCATCCCTATAGAGGATCAAACACCAGCTATCAAGTTGCTCATTATCCTTCTTGTGCCCCTACTGCCTGGCCAGTAATTCGATCATTAATATTTCCACCCACACTGCTCTGTCTGCTCTGGTGGGGGGGTCGTGAAATCAACAAGTCAATACACGGCTTCATTTTCTCTTTCTCCCCTTCCACCACCACGCTGAGGTCATCTCTAATGACAATGCAATGCCAGAGATCCTTGCTGGACCAGATACTCAGCACAGACACAATGTCACATTATTACATTACAGAACTATTTAATGGATATGATTGGAAGCCTCATTACAGATAAGGAGGAGTCGTTCAGTTTAGAGCTATGTCACCAGAAAGCCATATTTCACTACAACAACCATATAGCTCTTCAGCTACGTCTTAGCTGTAAGAGATTCCTTAGTAAGAAAGTGATCAATCAAACAGGAATATTTTCAACCTAATGGCTGTTTATACAATAAGTCAGGCAGACACAGAGCTTTAAAAGCTCTTCAGAGATACGGGCGGCGCATAGGCAATGCTCCCTCTAGTGGAAATCTGCCATAAGCTGTCATATGATGACATTTGTTTATAAACATGGGAAATCCTATTGGCTAAGTTTAAAGAATGCACCACACAAAAGGCGAGAGATAGAGCCTAGAAATCCCTCAGGCTTTGCATTCTGGTTTCCCTGTCATCAGAGTCCCTGGATGGGCATGTTCTAAACGCGTAATTTCCAAAGTTGTGTCCCATCTCCTCTCCTTCAATGGGTATAACAGACGTGCCAGTCAGAGCTAGCAAAAAACAAACACAAATCATAATGTTTAGAAGCTATATAGCACTCCACTGGCATTCATCCTCTCACCGACCTTTACCATCTAATTGTTACTGCAATAAAGGGGCTCCAATCAAGTTTGAGGTCCCATTGTGCTACCAGCTATATGAACAGAGATAGGCACAGTCCCTCTGTCAGAGCGCTTACAACTGAAGATGGCAAATATGCCCAGTGATACAGTCAAAATATGGACCACATTTTAATATACGTATCTATTCTCAAATGATAAAACAATGCAGATCAGCTAGACCCAAATGCCCTTCAAGCACTGCAGAAAGTCTGGAGGTGGAGAGTGAGGATTTGGAAGAGGAGAGTGAAGTGACCTGATGGATTAGTTTGAGGAAGACATTTCATGCATGGAAGGAAGCTTGGCCTCATTGACAGAAGTAGTGGACAACTGAGCAGTCACGTTGGGTATCATTACTGGAGAGAAGAGGATGAGGGAGTGATGGAATAAGAGACAAGAGTAGATAAGCAGGGAGGGGCCAAGCTGGGAATGGCCCTGAAGACAAAGGGAAAAATCTTAAATTTGATGCAGTAGAAAGGGGAGAACCTATAGAGGGATTGAAAGGTCAGGGAGGGATGATATGGTCAGAGTGTTAGGCAAGGAAGACCATCCTGATAATTATGTTTGGAATGGACTGCAGTGGACAGTGGGGATGGCAGGGGGCCAGAGAGGAAGAAGTTGCAGTAGTTAAGATGGGAGATGAGGAGAGTCTGGCTGAGATGTTTTTTAGTGGTGTGGATGGAGAGAAAAGGCTAGCGCTTAGCCTCCTAAGCATCAGCAAGCTGGTTTTATAGCTGAGGAAACTGGCAGAGAAAGATTAAGGGACATGACCAAGGCCACTGAAGTAGTCCGTGTCAGTGCCAGGATTAGAATTCCTGGCTCCCAGTTCTGTACTTAGTCAGCTAGCTCAAATGTGATTGCACATAGCTGGGATGTAATTCAGAGGGCTGCTATTGCACAGTCATGATATACCCAGCAGGAAATATGAGCAAAGTTCAGTCCTGGCATAAAACAGGTATAAAATTGCCAATTCAAGTGGAGTTGCACCTGTCTACACCAGGGCTGCATTTGGTCTCACAGACTTTTGAAAAAGATGGCGTGCAAAACCTCAAGACAACTTTTCCAGCATTTTTAAACCCAATTACACAATTACAACAGGCAAATGTTTGGAAGTTGTCTGCGGACAGGGTGGGTAATTCAATCTGTCATTTGCACGTACATTATATGGCACCTTCCACGCAAGTTACACAAACTGCTTTACAAACACTAATGAATAAAGTTGCATGCCACCTTTCTGTGGAATCATATGCTCCATGTTATGAATGAAGAAACTAAGGCACAGAGAGGTGAGATGTGACTAGCCCAAGATCACACAGGGAGTTTGTGGCAGAGTTTGTGATAGAATCAGATCTCCAGGCTCCATTCATTTGCCAAAACCACTCCACTTCAGCCACTAGATAAAGTGGACAGGCAACGCTCAGAAGGTTCAGTCTGGATACATATATGAAAATTTGGATGTTCAGCTAAACAAGATTTAGGATTTAAATTAGATTTAGAAATAGGATTGAAAATTTCACTAAGGAGCCTGCTGCTACCAAAATCAGTGGGATTTTTTGTGTGCTTAAAATTCAGCATGTGCTTTAGTGCTTTGCTGGGTGGAAGACTCAGTGTAGGGAGTGTTGTATCTCCCGCTTATAAGAATTCATTGAGGTTAACCCCCTCATCCGTTAGGACTGTATTTACTTTTCCAAGGGATGTGTTACAGGTTCATTATGATGGGTACATCTCTTGTGGCAGATATCTGTTGCATGGTGTCGTGGGGGGAGTATGTTGTGTTTAAATAGTTATTTGATTATTTTATTTAAATAAAAGAACTCCTTGTTATGTCCTAGGAAAGTGTGGCAGCTATGGAGTGATTTTTAATGTTAGCACCGATCCCATAAAAGGAGCAACTGAAAGGAAAGACGGCCCTGAAGGAAAAAACCTGTTCAAATAGTCCGTTTGTTTAAACGCTGCCAACTCAGCATGACATAAACCAAACAGGAAGTGCATTGCATCCAGTGGGTATTACCACTCTTGGTTTGATGGTTAGCTAGGCCAGGGGTTTAGGCTTTTGGCGAAGGAAACTAAAAACAAACACCAGGTGGCAGCAAAGGACATGTTGCGGGGAAACCATGGCCTTTAATACCTTCCCATTGTGATTAAAAGCATCTCCCACCCTAATTATCATCCTCTGTTTAAGCTTTTCATGTTGACTAGTGGGAAGGAATGGTTCTGAGCTGTAGCACCAGTGACGAGCAAACCTCAGAGAAAAAGAAACCTTTCTAGATGTTATGCCTGTGAGCGAATGCTCCTCTGAATGCAGGATCCAGCAGCAGAGCTGCTCCGATACCATCAGATTCTGTTCAGTGCTACAGCTCATTAATTCATTCTACACCTGTATATATAAAATAGCTTTTTTTTCCCTCTCTATAGGTGATCAGAGGAAGAAAGACAGCCGGGAGGGCAGAATCAAGAGTCGTTCTATCCTCTTCAGTATGAGACTTATAGAGGTGATATGGGGAGCAAGGAGAGAGGTTTCAGGGACATACATGGGGGTTCAGATAATACTAAATTAGCTATTTACCCCAGGGATATAGTCAAGATAAGGACAAGTGGGAAATTTAGATCAGGAGAGTTTGGAGCAACTGTGTTTTACTGTATAAAAAATGTTGCATCATTGGCATACTTTCCATTCCTTGCCAGCACCTTCCCTTGAGAAACAGGCCATGAATTGGTGGCGCAGGGGAAAGAGGAAGTCTGAGTTCAGAGCCCCCATCCCAGTCCAACCATTTCTTAGTTCAGACAGGCCAAACCAAACCCTGAGCTGCGAGCACCCCTTAAGCCCAGAGAAAGTTTGCATCAGACCTCATGGTTCAAGCCTCTTTCTACTTTTAAGTTCTTTCCCCCTTATACGGAAGAGAGCTTTCATGGACAGAGAAACAAGAGGGCCGTGAATACAACTGACATTGCTTTATTTTTAATTCAAACACATATTTGCAAACTCTTTTCAGTTCTCTCTCCTCTCTAAATTATTATTATTAATTACTTATGCCACATGCATAAGTGCACTCAGCATTTTACAAGATGTAACATTACAGCAGGAACCTAGCAGCTCGTACAGTACAAGCAATCAAATATCAGTAGCACTGCTAACCTGATTGACTACAAGCCCACCATGGAGTATGGGTGGGTAACTCTCTGATGGGTTATATGTGTAGGAGGGAATAGGAGCACAAATAAGTGTATCTAGGTTTAAACCTTCCCAACAGCAAATACATCCCCCATTTTATTCTTTTCCCTTCAGCATATTCTAATGTCAACTAGCAAATTGCTCCCTGCCCTCAGCGGCTCTCAATTCTTCGCCTTCAAAGAAGATCCCTCTGCTTTGTTTGATGAATGAACTAGAAGAGGACCCATAAGGGCAAAAGGATGGTGTGCCACTAACACCCAACCTCACCCATCAGTCCCATAATAGCCTTGAAGCTATGCAGATCAGACCCAGAACAGGCACTAGTCATCAGCGGAGGAAGGTCCAAAGACCTGGTTCAAGACTCTATGATAAGAAAGTTTAGTTTTTAATCTTTTGCCATTGGACTAGGCTTGCATAAATATCTTGGCACCTACAGGCCAGATCCAATTGCCTTCTGAATGTAGATGTAGGTATATGTATTTACTTGTTCTGAAAATTCACCTTCAGTAGCCAATATGCCTGGATAATTAGATTGCTTTTCAAGGTTTCCATTGGGTAGTTGGCCTTTTAAGGCTGGGAATTTTCAGATTAATCTGAGATACAGGATTAATACAGGAGTTGTGTAGCATAAGTATGTAGGGTGGGATTTCCAAAGCACCTAAGTGATTTAGAGCACAAATCACAATGAAGAAAGTTAATGGGATTAGTGCTCCTAAATCACATTAGGTGCTTTGATAAATCTCACCCAGAATCCATTGGTGTTAGACCCCCTTCTCTAAAAACCTCTGGCATTTTAAGGGCAGAAGGATTAATGAGTTATAATAATAATTATAAATGACAAATAAAGTAAAATGAAGAATTTTTAAGTTGAATTATGAGCGCCAATATTGAGATCTATTTATATAGACTCACCAAACATGGCCTGCACTGAAACACCCGGGAATTTAATAGAGGGGTGGAGAAAGAGAACCTGGAACTCAGCCTATCCAAGTGGGCCAAACCAAGCAACAATGGAGGGAAAGTTCACATCCCAGACGTTGCTGGGGCCCATCTCTAATAAATACCCCCTTTCTGAAAGAATTTCAGCAAGCCAGTGCAAATTATAGTTCAGAATAGACAAGACGTGTGATGTAGCTACACCTTGAGAGGCGGTATTTACAGGTTTAATGGTAACATATTCTTTAGAAGCTCCCAGGAGAAAATGAATTCAACTAGGTTACCTCCAGCTCCCACTCTCTGAAAGGAGGGAGAGACACATGGGTCTCAAGATTTTCATAGGTGACTAGTCATTTTGTGGCAAAATTTTGGGTGCTCAGACAGGGACAAATATAGAGAAGGTGCTGAGCTCCCTCTACAAATCAGACCGCTTTAAGGTATCTCATGCTGGACAACCTAACACTGAACAAAATCACTAGGCACTTTTGAAACTCTTGCTCTTGGTTTTTCCAGGGTAAAGGAGAAGTTTTTTTAGTTATTGCTGAGGAGGTTGATTTTTCTACTATAGAAAGGCCCATCTATAATATTTAGATGCAAACAGAGTCCTAAACTCTGTACATCTCTAGCTACTTTCCTGTTTTCTACTCTCTCTTTTCTTCCTTTTACCATTCTTACATTACAGATGGGAGCTAATTTATTCAAGTTTACAAAGGCTGGGTAAAAATTCTAGGCTTTACGCTGTTAGAAGAATCTCTTTCCTTGCTAACCTCAACATCCTACCAGCTACAGAGGCTGTTTCTTCTGGCAAAGCTTTGCAAAAACAATAAAACAAGAGACCATGCTAACTCAGCCTGAAGAAGACAAGGCAGCATTTTTGTCAAACGATGCCAATGTGTTCAGTGCTGCAGCTGTAAATTTGTATGGGCAAAATTAAATTAACTACAGGACTAATTTTTAAAAATGTTCTAATCATGCCAGCAATGCACATATAAACTGTAGAGTGCAAAATGTACAACAAGACATAATTAGGTGCACTATTTATTTCAATTAAGGTGTATTATTAGACATACTATTCAGCATCCCAAGGGATGATGCATTATTAGGTCTCCAAAGGAACGTAGGCAAACATCCTCTTGTTGTGCAGGAAATCTGCTCCACATACTGTATACAGTATGTATGAAAACAGGATATCTGCCACCTCCTCACCAGTGTGTGGGAAATATGAAAAAACAGAACAGGCTTTTCACCTTATATTATATTATTATTATATTATATTATAATATAAGGTGAACGGGAAAAATATTATGTTGTGTAAAATATTACAGTACAGGAGGGACTGGATAGGAGACACAAACTTTTCAAGATTATAATTTCTAACCTAGTCTGGATCAATGGGGACTAAAAGTTACCAGCTGGCTGCCTAGTGATGATCTCAGGCCAGGCAAAGCCCTGGCATGGATGATTTGGTTGGGGTTGGTCCTGCTTTGAGCAGAGGGTTGGAGGGAGTTGGAGGTAAGAGCAGAATTTGTCCCACTGCAACAGTTCGCAAGTGGAAAGAAGACCCTGGGAACTGTCATTTGAAAAGTGGCAGTGATTGCCTAGAGTACATTTACATCAGGCAAAGAGATTTTAATGAACACTTACACTGCATTCCAGCCCATTCCGTCTTTATTAAAATCAAAAGACTCTTAAAAGTGCCTGAGCGGTATTGCAGACAATGCTGTCAATCATACGAAGAGTAAATAACTAAAGCAACACACATTTTCAGCATTTAGGGAGGAGGTAGGCCTAAGTGCAAAAGCTGGGTGCACGTTTGTATCTGAATCTCTCCAAAGGTCTTTTTGACGGGTCCATGTAGTTTAATGCAAAGGCATTTCTCTTTCTCGGTCTACATATGAATTTACTACTATAGCGCCTAGACTACACAGCTATCAATGCAGTACGATTGCCCATCCAAGTTCTAAAAGAAACACAAAGGTTCTTGGTTTCTCTTCATCTCCTTAATAGAAGGGTTTTTTAAAACCAAGTAATTAGTGTGGGAAAGCAAATTAATACAGTCCCATATCAACGTGCTGCTTATTAAACAGAAAGGAAAGTCTTTTCATAGAAACCTCTTCAGACACACATATCCACAATTATCTTTTTCAATTCTAAATCAAAGCAAATTAGCAGCCTAGTGCCGAGCAGTAAACATGATTTGATTAAGCATTTCATACACAGCATGTGACAGAAGTTTTTGAGGAACTCAATTATGATTTGTGAATCATGCTTTCTCTGTATTATAAAGAGCTCACAATACGACGACCGCCAATGCACACAAGGCCACAGTTTCAGAGAGACCTCAACCAAGAATCTAGATTTCGCTTGGGCACAAGTCTCACGAGATTTGGTGTTTTGATTAAATCCCCAGCTCCTAGAGGCATGTGAATGCATCAAAATCTTAGCTTTGGGGTTTTTTTTAAAGGAAGTGTCTAGCCCTCAGGGTTCAAGAAAAAAGTGAAATGTGATACCTGAAGTCTCAAAAGCTATTAAGCAAACCCAAACTGCTATTTTAAATCTTCAATTTTTAAGCAAATCTCATGATTCTGGGGGGACCAACTCCTGATTTTCAGTGCTTGGGGTTGGCAAATTTGTCAGCTGCTTGACTGGAAGTCACAGATCAGGGAGACATCTACAGTCCATCATTTGTGCCAACAATTGATTGTGGGCATAATTATATCTATGATATGGCAGGGTCAATTTGAGGCACACCATGAAAATTCCATCCTAGAAGATCAGCAGGTCAGTAATAGTTATTTGATTTGGGTGGCATTGACGTCACTTGGCCACGAAGCTTAATTCAAGTCAGCTGGAGCAAAGGCAGCCTTCTGCACCACACTTCCAAGAGCGCAATGGCAGATCAGAGGGTACTTTACACCTACTCTAGTCTGCACCGAAGTTGGGCATTTAATGGGCTTGCTGGATAACTCTGAGAACCAGATATGGCCTCTGAAGTAGACTGTGTATATTCATAGCATGCCAAGACCAGATTTTTCAAGTGAGGCTCAGTTTTTTCCGTACACATTTTTGCTCACAAGAGCATGCACCTGTAACCCATTGCAGGCAGATGTTTAGTAGTGAGGGTAGTTTTTAAAGGTAACAGTGGCCATTTGCTACCTAGCTCCTGTTGATTTTCAATGGGCGTTAAGCACTTGATTGCTATTTGTACTTTTGAAAATGGCCCCCTTGAGGCTCAGTAGTGCTCCGTTTGCAAGTCCCAACAGTGGGTGAAGTCAAACGACTATGTGAGCCTGCCATTAAGTGTGAGTACGAAATTAAGTTTGGGGGAAAAAAGAAGCAGCAGCCACTTTTCTGGTCCTAAATATTCTAATCCAAGAAGATGGTTTTAAATGCCCGGAGCATGTTAGGTGTTTTACAGACAAATAGAAGACATGATCCTTCCCCTGATGACGTTATGGTCTAAACAGAAGTGACAAGAGACTGCAAAGCCAAAAGGAGTGGGATAGGACAAGGATAAAACGACAAGGACATGATTTTGTGTAAGTCAGTCTATCAGCATCTTGGTGATTCACTGTCATTAGATTATAAGCTTCTTGGGAAGGCATCTTACTGCAGAGTTGCAAAACAAGCTCGCACATCTAAGAGAGCTATAGTTAAATCTAAGCTAACAAGCTGGCTTATAAATAGCTGGAGAAATCTGGTTTCCCATCAGCTCCTGATTTTCTCCAAGACTGAAGCAGGAACCAAACAATTGGGAACATGCAGTTCTGACATATTGTAAAGTACAGGAAAATCAAGGAACAAAATAAACCAGCCTGAACAAGCTTGTTAAAGAGGAACTGAAACAAGGATCTGTCACCTCACCTAGCTCATCAGAACATTCACCTTTCCTCCCAAATTAAGGTAAAACTGAGTTTTCACCAGTTCCTTTACACCAAGGCTTCAGATCATGCTGCCCTGTAGGCGCAAGGAATTGTGTGCCAGAGAGCAACAGCGCCATCCAGAGGTGACACAGGAGGTAGCTGGTAGAGTTCAGAGAGGCACATGCACAAGTGGCAGACACACTATTACTAGTCAGATAATATCCTCCTCCCTCGTCTCTCCCCCCTCCACTTACACAGTACACAAGCGGTACTTGTTAGCCAGGGCACAACAATCCATTGGGGTCACATTTGAAATTCACCCCCAAAAATAATATTGTAAGAAACAGAAACACAGAGAACATCTTGAAGAAGATTCACAGTAGCTACGAGACAGCAAAAGCCCCTTGTGATGTCCCTGATGCTCTATGAAGAGTCCAGTCAACTGAAAGGTGCATGTAGGTTTTCTACAAAACCAAAGTCACCTGTGCTTTTCAATTTATTTGTTTGTCTACGTGCAGCTAATTCTCCCTGGGGCTGCCTTCCCCTTTATTGTTGTCAGCTCCGCTCTCTTTGAAAATGGCCCAATAACTATTTGCGTAGGAGAAATGGGACCTTGAGGAGTTGGCAGTAATGATTACAAGGAAAGCACATGCACCTGCTGGCAAATTGTTCAAAGTGGCAGTCATGAGTCCATAAGGTTCTATATTATGAAAGTTTTCAATAAATAATAAGTGTTATTCCCTTGCCAATAAGCTGCCGATGTCAAAGCACTTTAGTGTTAGAAGAGTTGTCTGCAGCAAAATACCTGCAGTATATTTGTCAGTCACGTAGGCCTACACCCCCTTGAAGTCAATGGGAGTCACACCTACTAAACATCCATTTGAGCCAATGAATTCTGCATGCAAAGTACATTAGCCATACAGGAAACAGCGGTGCAGCAGAGGAACATCAAAGATTGTTCCAAAATCTGTGATAATAAGTAATATTTTGTTGTAACTGCCACAGCACACCTGCGAGTTAAATGTTCTTCTGATTTTACAGATGGAAAAACAGAGATTAAGGGTCTGATTAATTTTTAAAATGCACATACAATTGCTTGACGAATTTGCAAGCAGAATTTCTGTGATTACAACCACAAACTGGATGATTGTTCATGCAAGTCAGAGGCAAAACTAGCTGTTTCCCTTTATGCATATTTGCAGTGATTTTAGTACATGTTGTTGCATGCACTCTTTTGGAAGGGGGAAAGTTGGTGATTTGACAAGGCCATGGGGAAAGGGAGTGTCAGTGTTAAAGTTGGAAGGTGAACTTCGGAGTTTCTAGCTCCTAATCTCCCAATCATTAGGTGATGCCTCTATCTACCGTGGTCCAAGTCTGCTATGTAACTGGTATTCAGTTTGGCTCTGATTCAGCAAAGTATTTAAATAGATACTTTAAGCATGGGGGTAGTCCCAACAGAGGTTAATGCAACTAAGTCAGGTGCTTAATTTTAAGTATGTGCTTAAGTTCTTTAGTTCCCAGTACAATGGCACTGACGTTAATAGGAGTCTCTCCATTGGTTTCAGTAGGCATTAGATCAAGCCCTGGCTGAATATGGATAAGACTGTGCATATGATTTAACTGCTTTGCTTTGCTTAAATTCATTTCTTATGAATCAAAGATGGGGGTAAATGGCGAGTATACAACATCTCTGGAAAACCCACGGAGCCCGCATTCACCTCGGCAAACGAAGCCAGGCCATCTACTGGCTGTAACCAGCAAGCGAGCATAGAAAGCAAGGAAGGTGACGAAGATATCAGACCTAATTCTCAGCTATCATTGCGTCTCTGTTTGAAAAGCAGCCAACCAGAAAAGGAGGCATGTCTGCATATCATTAAGTTGCTATTTTTCCTACCCAATCTAACATTATGATCGTTTTAGTGCATAGTTTCTCAGGAGAGGGGAAGTTAGAGAGGAACCAGGACTGTTGATCCAGCTGGGTAATTTATGCTTTTTGTTTTTATTTGGGTTAAGCCTTTAGGACAGTGCTGTCAAGACAGATGGCCACTTTCTTTCCAGTTCAGCACAGACCGCTGCAGAAACACCCTCTGTCCCACCCCCAGTGGGCTCAGAGACGGAGTCTTCACCTCAAGCTAACATACAGGTCAGTCTGGCTGGAAGCATTGCTTGTGATTTGTGTGTGGGGAGGGGGGGGGAGACTACTTCTGAAGAGTTAGGAAAATGAAGACTTGATTACTAAAAAGATTAGGTCAGTATTTGATAAATGTCCAAAGAAAACCCCAGGTGATGGATGAAGTTGTGCTAATGATTTAGTGATTTAGGAGACAGCTGTTAAGTCAGTGCTAAGCCAATGCCCAGCATAGTGCTGGAAGCACAATGATGACCGAGCTTCTGTTTCTTGTGTTTGACAACAGATTCCTGATCACTGCCTGAGCTCCCATGTGGCATTTATCACCAAGATAACTAATGTCCCGTGTGAGATATTACATCCTGGCAGAATCCCATTATGGATATTTACAGCCTGTCTACACACCACCTGGAACTTTCACCTGGACCTTGATAAATTGGAGAACTGGTCTGAAATCAATAAAATGAAATTCAGTAAAGGCAAGTACAAAGAACTGGGGTTGCTTGTGATGGGAGGAGGGCAGAGCACAACAACCCCAGGGGCTCACTGCCAGTTTATGTCTTCTGTTCCTAAAGCTCATGCTTCAGAGTTTCAGCCAGCCACCAGCAGGGGTCAAGAAAAAATGGTTCCTAACCTTCCGTCACTGTTGTTCTTTGAGACATGTCGCTCATGTCCAAGCCAATGTAGGTGTGTGCGCGCCCTGAGTACTGCTGCTGGAAATTTTTTCCCTTAGTGGTATTAGTCGGGTTGGCTCTGGAGCCTCCTGGAGTCACGCGCTCATGGTACCAATATAAAGGGTCCTGCCACATGCCCCCAGCAGAGCCATTTCAGACTGGGGAGGAGGGCAGGGTTCAACTTTAACTGTGAATCCAGGAGCTACTTAGGCACTTGAAAACCCTAGATTTTTTTCAGATAACTTAGAAATTAGCTGACTGGAGCACTATCTCATTCTTGTATAAAAAAAGAAAATTAAATAAATATTAGACCCTCTCTCTGACCTCTAAGACTAGCATGCTCTGACATGTTATGTCAAGTCACTTAAGGGACACTCTTTAGGTTTAAATTTTTAATGTACATTCTTACTTTCTTACAAACTCTTGAATACAACAACTGAAACAATTGTCGAAAACTCTAGATTACTTTCTATTATTTAGGCTATTTATTTTTTTGCATTTCACCAAGCTTGAAATAGATCATTTAACTTTTGGAAACATCCTATTAGGGCAAAGCCCTGTGAGTTTATACTGCACCTGCCTGGGGCTATACAGGTGTTACCATACTACAAACAATAGATTAGAAACGGACTTTAAACAGGAATGAAATTGACACTTTCAAATCCTTTCACAGTATTGCCAGCCCCAAATGTTCAAAAGTCATGAGTCAGGCTCACCAAAAATCCTAAAATTGACTTTAAAATCGTGAGATTATGTAAAAATAATAGATTTGGTCTTTTTTATTTGTCTGCTGCTTTTTTGAACCTTTAGGGTGCACTAGGGTAACATTTTGAAGCTTTATCCACAGCCACAAGGGCTAGAAACTTACTTTTCCTTTAAGAATGAAGGTTGAAACCATCATTGATTCCAGGAGGTGAGGCTTTAAGGAAAATAATAGTTATCATGACAAAATCATGAGAGCTAGCAACACTGCTTTCACTTCTGTTTAAATCTAGTTACTTTTCAAAAGGCTCTTAAAACACAACACAACAGTGATTAAGTTGCAGTTCTCAAAGGAGAATATTTAAAACCAAACACCACGAAAATTCCACATTTTAAAATTGAGAAAAAAATTGAGTCTTCTCAGGTATATCAGAGCCAATGCGGACAGGAGAATAAACAGGCACAGGAGCTCTTGGCAGCTCTTCCTCTTGAAAGAAAGTTGGAGAGTCAAATCTTCTAGTCCTTAATCAACTTTATGGACTCTGCGGATGCAATTTCTGTTCTTTGTTCTGGAACTGGCCTGAATACAGATTAAATCCTAAGAATATGAGGTATAAACACAACTGATACTCATGCGACCCTCTCTCATTCCTTTCTTTTCTCAGACTCAGAACAAAAATTGACAAAACAAAATGGTTTTCAGTTAATATGTAAAATCTCACAGCAGCCATTGGTCTACATCCCAGCACGGGGCAGAACCTGCCATCCCTGGGTGGGGATAGGGAGCGGGTTTAAGTGATCACCTCTCATCTGACTCTCATTCTCTGTCTCTATCCTTCCTGTGCTCTGTGATGCTTTTCATGCTTCATCCATGACATCCTTCTCAACCACCTGGGACCATTTGCTGCAGTCTCAGAGAACTGGCCTTCTTGGTTTTGCTCACATCTATCAGTGTCCTCTTTTTTTTTTGCAACATGCAGCTGAGAGAGACTGGATAGCCCTGAAAGACCTGGGTTCTACTTCTCTCAAGGACTTACTGTATAACCTTAGGTCAATGCCAGTGGCACAGGAGCCAGCAAACAGAGCTGTAAACGGGGGGCTTTGAGTGGGAGTTTGCAAGGGAAGTTTGGGGAGGGTGTGTGTGATGTTCTGATATTGTTGTGGTGCTTGTTGTGGGTTTGTTTTGCTGGGGTGGTTTTTTGTTTTTTGTTTCTCTTACTGACAGTACGTAGGGAGAAAGCTATGCCAGATACAGAGGCAGCAGTTGACCCAAGCAGTGGAAGAGACAATGAAGATGACTAGATGTGAGAGCTGTGGAACGTACACGATCCTGGAGGGGGGTACCTCAAAAGAGCTTTGTTTGTATGAAGGGCCGCCTGACAGAGCTGATGGAAGAGAAGATCCGGGGCTTGGAGATGCAGGTGGAAACTCTGGTTGAGTTTAGAAGAGGATTCGAGCAGATGATGGAGCAAAGGCATGAGGAGGCTGAAGGGAAAAGCTCAGACTTGCAGATGGAAGCAGGACCAAAGAACTCTGAGGGGAGACTGCTGGGTGAGGAAAGTGGCCAGTGGAAGCATGTGACCACAAGAACCAGGCAGAGCAAAAGACGGACTAGTGAAAGAGAAATAGTGTTCAAGAACAGGTTTGCAGAGCTGGAAAATGAAGAAGGGGCACAGCAAGTGGTAACAGAACGTGGTAGGGCAAGGAAGAAGAGAAGAGCAGCTAGTTGTGATATGCTGTACACCATGTACACCCTTATGGTGTGATTTGTGTATCGTTCATGTTCACCCTTAGAGTGTAACGGTGTATGGTCTAATGCAAAGTATGTCATGTTAGGTGTTTCTGGAATGCTCATGACATACTGAACATTATTGTTATGGTAGCATGTTTCCTGCAATATCATGCATATGTGCAGATATGAAACTCTGCTAGGTCATATCCCCAACCGTGTGTCTCACGTTAGATAGATGCAGAAAAACACAAAGCTGTGTTTCCACACCCAGCAGAGGCAAGCATACAGGAACAATCGACTGGCCTAACCGCCTTTGAGCACTTTGGCTCAAGAGGGAAAAATCATGCTCACCGCCGGACATGGGTGATCACCTGAGCCCAGGGGGTTGGGGAAACTTGTTAAAAGCTGAGGCATCTTTGTCTCATGACTCCCCTGGAATTCATCTTCTAAGCAACACTAAAGACTGAGACTCTACCCACAATGGGGCGGGGGGGAGGCAGAGCCCGGTTGCTAGAGGCATTGCAACCAGTCTGGGTGGTAAGCTGAATACAGACTGACATATTAATCTTAGTTTAGGAGGTGAGTTATCTTTTAGTTTATTGTGACTAAGTCCTGGACACATTATTAGTCTTTCGATTAATATTAATCTGACTTGGATTCACTTAAAATCTTGCTGTAATCAATAAACTTATTTGTCTGTTTTATCTAAAACAGTGCATGTGGGTTCAGTGTGTGCAGAGACCTGACTTAGAGTGACAGAGCTGGTGCATATCCATTTCTTTGATAAATTGATGGACAAATGTAAAAGCTTGCAGGGTGCGGCGTATAGCACTGAACCCTGCAAGACAGCAGTTCCCGGGGTTGCATCTGGGACGGGGGATGTTTGCTGGGTCTATGCCATGAGTGGCTGATAAGAAGCACTCCTTCATTAGGTCAGGGACCGATTACTCGCAGGAGGCTGGGCGTGGCTTACCCAAGAGTGGGTGGTTCACACAGCAAAGCAGTCAGGGCCCAGGAGTGAGGAATTTAGGTGACACAGCTACACACCAGTCCAGATTGCAGGGGAGAATGTTACACTAGTCCTATACAAAGAGTGGATGAGCCAATGCAGATACCACCAGAGCAGAGCCCCAGGAGAATCCAGGATGAGTTGCAGAAGATTGCAAGGGAGAACAGAAGACAAGAGGACTTGCAACCAGAAAGAACAGAGGAGAGGCCGGAGAATCACATCGTTACCAGGAAAAGGCAGGTCTATATGATTGGGGACTCCCTACTGAGAAGAACAGACAGGCTTGTAACCGGAGCTGATCCGGAGAACAGAATGGTGTGCTGTCTGCTGGGTGCTAGGATACGAGATGCGGTCCTGAGGCTGAAAAGGATCCTAGCAGGATCCACTGATTGTCCTTCATGTGGGAACAAATGATACAGCTAGATTCTCACTGGAACAAATCAAGGGAGACTTTGCCAGGGTGTGGAAGACTCTTAAGGAAATGGAAGTTCAGGTGATCTTCAGTGGGATTCTGTCTGTCCCTAGAGGAGGACAACAAAGGCGTGAAAAGATTTTGATGATCAACAGATGGCTCAGGCAGTGGTGCTATAAGGAGGGCTTTGGGATGTCTGGCCACTGGGAGGCATTCATGAGCAGAGGACTGTTCTCTTGGGATGGACTTCACCTGACAGGGAGGGAAATAGACTTCTAGGATGGAGGTTGGCACAACTGATTAAGAGAGCTTTAAACTAGGAGTCTGAGGGAGATGCCGGGGTGATCTCCACACCTGATTTTAATATTGAGAGGGAAGAAAATGAAATAAGAGGATATAGCAGTGGGTAGGAGAATGAACATTACAAGGAAGCTACCAGTCAAACAGATGATACTGGTGGAGAGTGGCTGTGCTGAATCGTGTAAGGAATGTGAGCGAAGCCAAACAGCAAAAATTAAGATGTTTTTACACCAGTGCGAGGAGCCTTGGTAACAAAATGGAGGAACTAGAGCTATTGGTGCAGGAAGTGAAACCAGATATTATAGGGGTAAAAGAAACATGGTGGAATAGTAGTCATGTCTGGAGTACAGGCATTGAAGGCTATGTGCTGTTTATTTCTGACTTTTAAAGACATAAAGACAAAGGAGGCGAAGTAGCATTGTATATCAATGATGAAGTAGACAGTAAAGAAATTAGAAGTGATGCAATGGATAAAACAGAGTCTGTCTAGGCAAAAATCACATTGGGGAAGAAAGCTACTAGAGCTTCCCCTGGGATAGTGCTTGGGGTGTGTTACAGACCACCGGGATCCAACATGGATATGGATAGACCTCCTTAGTATTTTTAATGAAGTAAATACTACTGGTAACTGTGTGGTTATGGGAAACTTTAATTTCCCAGATATAAACTGGAAGACTAGTTCTAGTAATAATAATAGGGTCCAGATTTTCCAGGATGGGATAGCGGTCAGATTCCTTCACCAGGTGGTTGCTGAACCAACAAGAGGGATGCCATTTTGGATCTGGTATTGGTGAGTAGTGAGGACCTCATAGAAGAACTGGTTGTAGGGGACAATCTTGGTTCGAGCGACCATGAGCTAATTCAGTTCAAACTAAATGGAAGGATAAACAAAAATAGATTTGTGACTAGGGTCTTTGATTTCATAAGGGCTAACTTAAAAAATGAAGGGAATTATTTAGGGAAGTGTACTGAACTGAAGAACGCATAAATGTAAAGGCGGAGGAGGCTTGGAATTACTTTATGTCAAAGTTGCAGGAACTATCTGAAGCCTGCATCCCAAAGAAGGGGAAAAAATTCATAGGCAAGAGTTGCAGACCAAGCTGGATGAGCAAGCATCTCAGACAGGTGATTAAGAGAAAGCAGAAAGCCTACAAGGAGTGGAAGATGGGAGGGATCAGCAAGGAAAGATCTCTCTTGGAGGTCTGAACATGTAGAGATAAAATGAGAAATGCCAAAAAGCAAGGAGAGTTGGACCTTGCAAAGGGAATTAAAACCAATAGTAAAAGGTTCTACAGCCATATAAATAGGAAGAAAAAGAAAGAAGAAGTGGGACCGCTAAGCACTGAGGATGGGGTGAAGGTTAAGGACAGTGTAGGTATGGCCCAAATATCTTAACAAATACTTTGCCTCAGTTTTTAATGAGGCTAATGAATATCTTAGAGATAGTGGCAGAAGGGATAATGGGAATGAGATATGGAAGTAGAAATTACCACATCCAAGGTAGAAGCCAAACTCGAACAGCTTAATGGGCCTAAATTGGGGGGCCCAAATAATCTCCATCCAAGAATATTAAAGGAACTGGCATGTGAAATTCCAAGCCCATTAGCAAGGATTTTTAATGAATCTGTAAACTCAAGGTTTGTACCATATGACTGGAGAATTGCTAACATAGTTCCTATTTTTAAGAAAAGGAAAAAAGTGATCTGGGTAATTACAGGCCTGTTAGTTTGACCTCAGTAGTATGCAAGGTCTTGGAAAAAATTTTGAAAGAGAAAGTAGTTAAGGACATCGAGGTTAACAGTAATTGGGATAAAATACAACATGGTTTTACAAAAGGTAGATCGTGCCAGAAAAACCTGATCTCCTTTTTTGAGAAGATAACAGATTTTTTAGACAAAGGGATGCAATGCAGTGGATCTAATTTACCTAGATTTCAGTAAGGCATTTGATACGGTTTCACATGGGGAATTATTAGTTAAATTGGAAAAGATAGGGATTAATATGAAAATTGGAAGGTGGACAAGGAACTGGTTAAAGGGGAAACTACAATGGGTCATACTGAAAGGTGAACTGTTAGGTTGCAGGGAAGTTACTAGTTGAGTTCCTCAGGGATCAGTCTTGGGACCAAAAACCCTTTTAATACTGACCTTGGCACAAAAAGTGAGAGTGTGCTAATAAAGTTTGCAGATGACACAAAGTTAGGAAATATTGCTAATACAGAGAAAGACCAAGATATCATAAAACAGGACCTCGATGCCCTTGTAAACTGGAGTAATAGAAATAAGATGAAATTTAATAGTGGAAAGTGCAAGGTCATGCACTTAGGGACTAATAAGAACTTTTGCAATAAGCTGGGGATGCATCAGTTGGAAGTGACAGCGGAAGAGAAGGACCTGGGTATATTGGTTGATCACAGGATGACTATAACCTGCCAATGTGATGGGGCCATGAAAAAAGTTAATGCAGTCCTAGGATGCATCAGGTGAGGTATTTCCAGTAGAGATAGAGAGGTGTTAGTACCGTTATACAAGACATTGGTCAGATCTCATCTAGAATACTGTGTGCAGTTCTGGTTTCCCATGTTTAAGAAAGATGAATTCAAACTGGAAGAGGGGCAGAAAAGTGCTACTAGGATGATCTGAGGAATGGAAAACCTGCCTTATGAGAGGAGACTCAAAGAGCTTGGCTTGTTTAACCTAACCAAAAGAAGGCTGAGGGGAAATATGATTGCTTTATATAAATACATCAGAGGGATAAATATCAGGGAGGGAGAAGAGTTATTTAAATTCAGTACCAATGTGGACACAAGAACAAATGGATATAAACTGGTCATCAGGAAATTTAGACTTGAAATTAGATGCAGGTTTCTAACCATCAGAGGAGTGAAGTTTTGGAACAGCCTTCCAAGGGGAGGAATCGGGGCAAGAAACCTAGCTGGATTCAAGACTGAGCTTGATAAGTTTATGGAGGTATGATTGGACAGCCTAATTTGGCAACTGACTGATCTTTGACTACTAGTGGTAAATATGCTCAATGGCCTGTGATGGGATGTTAGATGGGGTGGGTTCTGAGTTACTACAGAGAATTCTTCCTGGGGTGTCTGGCTGGTGAGTCTTGCCCACATGCTCAGCATTAAACTGATCACTGTATTTGGGGTTGGGAGGGAATTTTCCCCCAGGACAGATTGGCATAATTTTTTCACCTTCCTCTGTAGCATTGGGCATGGGTCACTTGCCAGTGGATTCTCTGTACCTTGAAGTCTTTAAATCATTATTTGAGGACTTCAGTAACTCAGTCTTAGGTTGGGGGTCTATTACAGGAGTTGTGTGGGTGAAGTTCTGTGGCCTGTGTTGTGCAGGAGGTCAGACTAGATGATCATAATGATCCCGTCTGACCTTATAGTCTATGAGACAGAGTTTCAAAGGTTTTTAGAGACCCCAAGATGCAACTAGGCATCTAGTGGGATTTACAAAGCACCTAATTTTCTAAGCATCTTTGAAAATCCCACTAGGTGCCTAAATACCTTTGAAAATCTAGTCCTCAGCCTCTCTGTGCCTCAGTGCTCCATCTGTACAATGGGGATAATAGCACGGCTCTCCCTCACAAAGGGGCTGTGAGGAGAAATATGTTAGACACTGTGAGGCGTTCAGATACTACAGTGATATAGCCACATAAGTACCATTAGTAGAGTGGGAATTTATACCACTGCTATCCCTTCCCTTAGATTAAAAGAAGGGGCCAAATCAATCTCCCTCACATTACTCTCTTTTCTCAGTGTAACCTTGGTCAGAGGCTTGGCTGTATTTCTTCTGAGTCCCTTGTGTTCTCTCTTCATCTCTCTGCCCTGACCCCACTCACACAGAGGGATTCCTGTTTTACAGGCTCATCTAATGACTTCCAGATCCTTAATTTAATCACCAGCCCTTTCTTATCTTAATCACCCTGCCTCTCTTTGTAAACAAAATACTAATTCCCTGCCCCAGGTTCCACACTCAGGTTGCGCTGCAGCTAAGTGCTCCACCTGGGACTAGGACATGCGCTGCCTGCGCCGCGCTCAGACCTCCTTTACAAAATGGGGGAGGGGGGCGGGTGGAGAGGAGCCTCCTCTAAATGGCACCCTTGCCTCCCCCTCAGTTCCTTTATGCCAGTTAACTTCGACAGAGGTGTTGGCGGGGGGTGGGGTGGCGTTTGAAATCAACATGAGCAATACATCTCGAAGAACAACAGTTATGGAAGGTTAGTAGCCATTTTTTATTCTTCGAGTGCTTGCTTATCTCCATTCCAATGGAGGTGACTCCCAAGCAGTTGCACAGGTGGAGGGCTCGGAGTTCATGGGCATGCTGATTGTAATACTGCTCAGCCGAAACCTGCCTCATCTCTAGCCTGCTGGGTGATGGCGTAATGAGATGCAAAAGTGTGGACTGATGACCATGTTGCCACTCTTCAGATGTCCTGGATAGGAACTTGAGCTGTGCCATCAGGGCAGGAGGAGCGGGGACCTTTGCCAGGTCGTACCATGTACAGATACAGGAAGTGATCCACAGTGAGATTCTCTGGGCTGTCACTTGAAGGCCTTTCATTCTGTTTGCAATGGCTACAAAAAGCTGAGCCATTTCCCGAAATGATTTAGTCCGTTTTATGTAGAAGGCTAGTGGATGTCTGACATCCAGCAAGTGGAGTCTCTACTCCTCTCTGCTGGCATGCGACTTCATATAGAAGACCGGTAGGAAGATATCCTGGTTACCATGGAATTACAAGACCACCTTTGGGAGGGAGGTCGGATGTGGCTGCAATTGGACCTTGCCCTTGAAGAAGATCATACAGGTTGGCTCCAGTGTAAGGGCACATAATGGCCACCAGGAAGGCCACCTTCCAGGATAGGTAGAGCAGAAATCACACGGCCAGCAGTTCCAATGGAGGTCCTGTCAGCCTTGCCAATGCCAGGTTGAGGTCCCAGGGAGGGACTGGCTGCCATACCTGGGGATATAATCTCTTCAGGCCCTTGAAGAGATGACTAGAGATAGAGTTCAAGAACACAGAATGGCCACTCACTGATGGGTGAAAAGCTGAGATTTCCGCTAGATGGACCCTAATAGATGATACAGATAGACTATTTGCTCCACTTGAAACAGCAAAGCCTAAAATGTAAGGCAGTGTTGACTGTGTAGGTGCAATATCTTTCTGCACAGACCAGATCGAGAATATTTTCCACTTTGCCAAGTGGCTCTAGTGAACCGTTTCCTGCTCCCTAAAAGCACCTTGCAGACCAGTCCGAGCATGCTAGCTCTGCGGGATTCAGACATGGAGCTTCCAGGCTGTGAGATGAAGGGACCTGAGATTTGGACGACAGACAGCCGTGCTTCTGTGAAATCATGCTTGGAAACAGAGGCAGACAGATTGGCTTTTCCACCAAGAGGTCCACGAGGGTGGTGACCCAGTGCTGATGTGACTAGGCCAGAGCTATCAGGATAAGAAATGTCTTGTCCCTTCTGACCTTCAGCAAGACCTTGTGTATGAGAGGAATGGGAGGAAACAAATAGAAGAGATGGTCTGTCCAAGGGAGGAGAGAAGTGTCTGTGAGTGACCCCCAGGCTGTGGCCCAGGAAGGAGCAGAACTGAAGACACTTCCTGTTGTGGTGCATCGCAAACAGATCTATCTGGGGAGTCCCCCCCACTTCTGGAAGATGTCTTTTACGACAGCTGGATGGATGGACCACTCGTGGTGGTTGGAGACAGATCTGCTGAGGTGATCCACTAGCTTGTTCTGTCACCCTGGGAAAGAGGCGGCTTGGAGGTGGATGGAATGGGCTACGCAGAATTCCCACAAGTGAAGAGCTTCCTGGCACAGGTGACAGGAGCACATTCCACCCCACCTATTTATATAAAACATCGCTGTCATGTTGTCTGTGAGGACCAACATGCACTTGCTCTCCAGGTATGGTTGGAATGCCTGGTTGGCTAGGCAGACCACCCTGAGCTCCCTGACATTAATATGTAACAAGAATTCCTCTGGAGACTAGAGACTGAGTTCTGAGACACCCTAAATGAGCTTCCCAGCTCATCGCCAAAGCATCTGTGATGAGAGACATTGACAGTTGGGGTCATGAGAGTGGGGCTCCAGCACACACTGCTAGTGGGTCCAACCACCAAAGGCAGGCAATCACTGAAGAGGCAAAAGTGACTACCATAACCAAGTGATATCCTCCCGGTGCATATGCCTGAAGAGGTCTGAGCCGTAGTCTTGCATGTTGCACTACATTGGTGCATGATGCCATATGTCCCAGGAACTTTAGGCAGTTTCTTGCCATGGTGAAGGGGTGGTTTCTGAGACTTTCTATGAACACTCCTATTGCTTAAAACCAGGCTTCTGGGAGGAAGGCTATGGCTTGGACAACTCAAGGATCACCCTGATAAATTATTTCCTTTGAATTAGGGAGAGAGTAGACTTCTGGAGAGTAGACTTCTGGCCTAAGTCCTGGAAAGTTGACTGCATTAACTTCACATTTGTCTTCACCTGAGACTTAGTCTAACCTCTGATCAGCCAGTCATCAAGATAAGCATAGACCTGAACCCCCTGTCTCCTCAGGAAGGCCATGACAACTGATGTGTACTTCATGAACACCCAAGGGACCGCTGACAGGCCAAGGGGACCATGACAAATTGGTAGTGCACATGGATCACAGTGAATTGGAGGAACTTTCTGTATCCCTGAAAGACTGCAATATGAAAGTAAGCATCCTTCAAATCCAGTGTGGCGTACCAGTCCCCTGGGTCCACGGAGTGCATAATGCAGGCCAAGGAGACCATGCGGAACTTCAGAGGGGGTAGGTTTGGTTAGTACTGACTGAGAGACTTATTTAGAATACACCAGCATGGTGATTCAGGAAATGGTATTGGTGACTCAGGATATCAGTCAATCCTCTAATTAATGAGACAAGGCTCAAATATGTTGAGAGCACTCTGTGCTGCTAGAGCTGCCATTTTTTTTTTTAACATGACACGTATGATCTGAGCACATGTGATCATCACCCTAAGAATAGGGGTGTCTTGGCAAAATGTCAACTCTAATCATTTTGTTCGATCTAAGGGCTTGGTTCTTATTGAAATCAATAGGAGTCTTTTCATTGGACTTCGGATCAGGTCCTGAGTGGTTCACTGAGCGATGGTATTTCATCACCTCTTTCCTTAAACCATTTATGGTTTTGGTGAGCTGTTACTCAGCTGCTGCATTTCACCTCCAACAGTAACTGCATTTCAGCAGGTGATTAAATAATTCTTGTATAAAGGTGGTCAGGAACTGGAATTTCCATTCTACAAGCAATTCTGATTTTTTGGGGGGGGGAAGAAATGGATTAAATCAGGACAAAAAGCCATATTTTCAAAATTTCCCATGAAATGAAAATGCCATTTCAACTGTCAAAATGTTTTCTTTCTAGTTTATCATTTTGACCATGTATATAATAAATATTTTAATATAACATTGTAGGCTGGTGGCATGGTCCAGCCGGGAGCGTCGCAACCCTTTCTTGGGCCCAGACTCCGAGGAAGGCCACAGCGCCTTTGTCTGAGGGAAAAAAGCTCTCAGCTTGTGAGTCTTTTAGCCCTGGCCCCAAGCGAGGCAAGCTTTTTTTAGCAGTCAGTAGCCCCCTGGCCCTCACGTAGGGTAGGGCTCGTATGGCGCCCATGACCCCCGGCTTTCCAACAGGTGGGGCGGACGAGTAGTCTATTGCTCCTGGCCCTCAGGCAGGATGAGACAGACAAAGGAGTCTTTAGCCCCCGGCTCTCAAGCGGGGCTGGCAAGCACATGCCGTCTATAACCCCTGGCCTTCAAATAGGGCAGGGCTGGAAAGCAGTCTGTTGCCCTCGATCCTCAAGCGGGCAGGCAAGGTACTCCGTTTACAGACCCTGGCCCTCAAGAAATTAACATTAACCCTAAGACTTTTTCCTTGCAAATAGTGCAGTTTCATTGAAATCAACACATTCCTGCAAAACATTTAAATTTTGACAGAATTGCATTTTTTGGAAAATGGTCAAAAAAATTTCAACCACCTATATCCTTGTAAAATGATTTTGGGACTCTTCAAGATGAAAAGGCACTATTTCAATATAATAAAATAATTTAAAAGTACCATTTTTCAAATGTACTGTAAATGGAAGACAATATTTGCCCACGGTCTTCTTGATGAAAGAGACAAAAATCACCCTACCAGGGGAAGAAGTGGAATGTTGTTAAAAAACAAGATTTTTACAAGGAAAAAATATCCACAGCTTTGCTATTTAAAATTTTGGAAGAAAGTCTGTTTAGAATATTAGACATATGCTTGAAAATGAGCACAATTCCCCACTTGCAAATAATACAGGATTATCTGCAGGGTGGATTAGAGAGGAGGGTTTTGCTCAGAGGATTCAGGGTGTATCAAGTCAGAGGTTTCAATGGACTGAGTATGAAAATGCTTGTTCTGACTAAAGGGAGGGTAGAGATTGCTCTGAAGCCACTATGCTTATGGTCCTGGGCCCTGGCTCATCTTAAAGTAAAACATGTGCTTACGTATCTTACTGAACTGAGGTCCTAGTGGCTATTTGGCTGACTAAATGCCGTAAACTTGAAGAAAACAAAATCACTAGTATGTTTTCAAAGGGAGGAAAGGATTAAAATTTCCACACAAATACCAATAAAGTCTATTTTATTCAAAAGAGGATTTCATTACAATTCTCTGCCACTTGAGACAGACTGAGAAGAGCATCTATTTAGGTTCATATTCAAAGCCATCAGCACAGCCTCTGAATGCCATACTGTAGATACCCAGAATTAACCCCTTTGTTTACATCAGTTTGCCCCACCTCATCTTCATGGTTTGCTCCATTGATAAGATGCTATAATTTGAGAGCTGTGTGCAAAAGGGTTGACGTGCCGTGTACACATTGCGGTGCCGTGTGCAAACCTTTAGCATGCAGGATGCACGTCTTTTAGAGCCGTGTGCAGAGGCGGATTTGATTAGCTGACCCAGGACTTTAAGAACTAGGGAACTACCTCCCTTCTGGGCTGTTTATCTGAGTGGTAGCATGGAAGCCACCCCTTCAGAAGAAGATGATTGTCTGTGACATCCGCATTCAGTGAGCCATGTTCCCTGGTATTCCTGAGAAGAGGACATACTTATCTTGTATCCTGCTCGTCATCTGTTTTCCCTAGAACCAGTCCAGAGTGGAGCCTCTGCGCCTGATGGTTGGTGCCAGCATCCTGTTGGGAGAAGGACAATTGTAAAGTAGAGACTGTTTACGCTTTCATTTTGTGTTGAGTGGTAAAGGGCCCAGGTTTAATACTGACCTTTGTTAACCCCCCGAGCACTCTTATCTCCATAGTAATACTGTTTCCCCCTGCAATAAATTCTTGTTTGGTTTACTATATTTCTGTGGGATTAGAGTCATTAACAAATAAGCTACTCTAGTGACCAGATCTAGCAGGGTCCGAACTTGATTTTTAAGGGGATTAATCTGCTTAGCTTAGAATTTTTCCCTAACAACACAACTGCTGCCCTCTATGGGGGCCCAGTGATGCCATTTTACTTGTAGCTGAAGTCAATGGAACGTTTACGTGAGCAAGTGAGGACTACTCACACCTGTAAAGTTTGGACTGGATAATTGAACTGTCATTCATTTCAGGTGTTTATCAGACAGGGACAACACCCTCTCCCAATCAAAACTCAATAATTATCATTCCATTCTTCCACCCCGCAGATAAAGTCCTTTTTTTCTTTTTAAATCCTATTTTAGAAACTAGAGACACAGTAGTCAACTCTAATGGGCACTGCTATCATCCATTTTATGACCTTGCTCAAGACACTGTGCCTCTCTGTCCCTCTGTTTCCCTTCCCACCCTTTGCCTAGCTTGTCTCTTTAGACTATCTCTTATTATTTGTTTATACAGCACCTAGCACAGTGGTGATTTGGTCGCCGTTGAGACAAATAATAAACAACAGATAATGCCATTTTCACTGGGAGAGTTAAAGGAGAAGTATAGCTGGGCAGGAGACTATTTTGCTACTGAGCTGGGGTTTGTCATTTAAATAAGTTTTACAGGTAATTTTAAAACACAAAAAAAAGGCTGCAAGTTTCTCCGTCTGTAGCTGAGGTTATTGTTTGGACTTGGCCGGACCAGGCCAACATCACACTCTGTACATTCCCTGTAAATACAAACAACTAGACATTTGAGGGATAAAATGCCGGACCAGTTCTCATTTCATATATTTTCTACTGTAAGGCAAAAAAGTAGCAGGTTCTGCATCAAAGTGCTATGTAAACTATTTTTTCCTCTACTTAGGGTACAAATAGCTCTGAGAGAGAAGTCTTTAATAACTAAAGATATATTTTATAAGCCAGTATATTCAAAGGAAGAAAAGATAAATCATGCTCATGTACTTCAGGAAAAAAAAAAAGTCTTGGCATGGTAAGACAGGAAATGAAGCCAGATCAGTCACTGCTAACTTTCAGATAGGGCATTAGACATTAGGAAGATATAGGAAGATAACATGCTTTAAAATGTAAAGAAACCTGAACATTTATCCCAATATGTCACCCCAAAGCATCTCTTCATGTTAGGCAGCATATAATGAAATGAAGTTGTGAAGAAGCTGCTCACAAACAAGTTGCTTTATTTCCTTTCTAGGGAAAAAGCATTAGACTGATGACCCCATGTACAGGAAAGGAATAGACTGGAAGAAGTGGAGGAGATAGGATCGCCAATATGCAAGACGGAAATGAGAGCTGCTGGCGGCAGTGCAAAACTGAATGGTCCTGAAGGGAAAAAAAAACCAACTCAACTATCAGTGGTATTTGAGTTTGGATGGAGGCAGAGGACAATCAAACACTCAATCATTTAGGTCACTGGACATTATTTACTTTTCACATACATACATAACCCACGACATTTACCACTCAGAGTTATGTGAATTTACTTTAGTGTTAACTATACCTAGAATAGGAATCTGTAATATATTGATATTTTGCCCTTTGGAATGTGATGAGTGAGAGAGAGAAGGGAAGTAGAAAGAGAGTGAGGATGCACGAGTGACAGATTTCCCTTAGATTCTAAGCTTCTAAAGGCAGGAACTTTTGGTCATGTGTTTGTACAGCACCTAGCATCACGGGATCCTGGTCTGACCCTTTGATGCTACTGTAATACAAATAATATCCTCTTCAGAAAATGTGATTGTCAGAAGCACTCAGAGTTGGCCTAACACTGCTCACACTAAAACTCCCATGGACTCCAACAGGAGAAGAATTTGGCCAGCTCCTAGTGCTTATGTAAATTCCACCCCATCCTAGACGTACACTTAGTAATAGCACTATGAGGGTTAAGAGGGGAATAGAATTGATAATGGCACTAGCAAGATTCAGCTATTCAACCAGGGTGAAACTATCCTGTGTAGATGGTCAGCCCAAGGCACGACTGAGTGGATGCTAACCAATAGGCCTCCCAGCCCAACAAGGACCCTATTACATTGGTGGAGAACGTTACCATTTAGGGTCCCAAGCCCGATAGTAGGCCAGAGAGAGAGAGAGAGAAACCCCCTGATGGATACCGAGAAGCAGCTAAAGTGGGTTCTTGAAAACCAACAGCAACAACAGTGGCTGATTAGAGAGATGGCTGCCCAATGGCAGGAGCAACAAAAACAACGCATCCAGCAGATGCTGATACTCCCACAAGTACCGGGGGAAAACTCAAGCCTAACCGCTGGAGGAGGAAATGCCAGTCCAACCCTGCCCAGCCCAGTGAAGTGGACCAAAATGGGGCCCACGTATGAGCCCTAAGTGTTCCTGGTCACTTTTGAGCAGGTGGCCGTTGCAATCTGATGGCCCAGAGAAAGCTGGGCTGCCCTGCTGGCTCCTCACTTGACCAGACTAGCCCAGACCACCTACTGGACTCTCAACAAGAGACTGCCCTGGACTACACATGTCAAAGCAGCCATCTTAGACACATGGGTGGAGTTTGGGGGGGTATAAAAAGGGGGGCGTTGTCCTCCCCCCCAAACTGCAAGGCCATAACCAGACCCTCCTCTCTTCCCTTCCCCCGCCCGAGACGCCCATCCCCCCACGGAGGCTGGAAGCTGGAGCTAGGAAGTGCAGGGCGGCTGATGCTCTGGCCGGTGCTATGGAGTGGGCAGCCATGGCACTTCCCTGACTCCACCTCCTGCTGCTGTTGTTGTTGGGGCCCAAGGGCTGTGGTTGCTCCTCAGCTTGCAGCAGCCCTTTGACAACGCACAGCCCGTAAAAGCTGTCTGGGGCATGGGGGACCTGGCTCCGGGGTCGGAAGATCCCTCAGGAAGCAGCAACTGCGGGAGGCAGGAGCCCGACCCAGACTGGGTCAGTTTGGCCGCTGTGCGGAGCCCTGGACCCTCCACTGACCTGAGCTGCCCCCCTGCCTGCACACAGCCCCTAGTTACACCCCTTCACTGCACCCTGAGCTATACATCTCCTGGCACACAGCCCCTAGAAACCCCTCTCCCTACACCCAGAGATATCCCCTCCGCCCCCCACACACAACCACTAACTACACCCTCCTACACCATGATCTACACCCCTCCAGGCACACAGCCCCAGCTACCCTCCTCCCTGAACCCACAGCTACACCCCTCCTGGGACACAGCCCCTAGCTACCGTGACACGCTGTATCCCACTGTAGGATGGCGACTCGGCCCAGCAGGGCCGTCACAACCCTTCCTTGGACCCAGGCTCCGAGGAAGGCCTTGTTCTAAGGCACAACCAGAAGCTAGCGGGTTGCGCCTCTAAAGCCCCCAACTCTGGGTTGGGGCAGGCAAAATAGTCTATAGCCCCCGGCCCTCAAGTGGGCGGGGCTGGCACAATGCTCAGTATCCTCTGCAGAGACAGGTTCAGAGGGACCAAGCACTCCCGGGGTGGCTAAGGAAGGGGGGAGCAGGACGCAGGCCCACCCGACTCCACTGCGTCCCGGCCCAGGGCCCTATCAGTGGCAAGGGGTTCTGCCACTGGGTCAGCGGGGCTCCAGCCGCAACGCGCTGACACTGGTGCGAGCACAAACTCAACCAGACTGTAGTCGGCTGCCCCTCGGCTACTTCCTCCCACCCTGAACCTGGGTACCTGGAGCCAGGGTCTTCCTCAGATTCCGCAGGGTAGACGGCCAGCGGGAGTCCCACTAGTCCCTCGCCGTCTGTCAGCAGCAGGGCCGGGAACCCCTCAGGGCCGTCAGCGGATGGCAGCTCCTCCAGGTCACAGGTCCCGGCGGGTCCTCCAGCACACAGGGCTCAGGTAGCTCCGGCAGGTCCCCAGCGACAGGCAGCTCCTCTAGGTCAGGGCCAGACTCGGGGGGTTTCTTCCTGTCAGCGGGCTCTGGTAGCTCTTCCCAGTCACTAGGGCCCGGCAGCCCTGACAGGTCCTGGAGGCTCCAGTATGCAGGGTGTTTGCGCCGCGCAGCCTGGGTCAGGCCCAGACCACAGCCTTGGGGAAGGCCCGTCCTTCTCCAGCAGCAGCTTCCCCCTGACTGAGCTGCTAGGCCAGCCTTTTGTACTTCCCCTTCTTGTCCTGGCCCCACCCCTCTGCTCCCGGGGTACTTGGCCTGCAGTGTCCTGATCCATCTAGCAGGGGCATTGCAACCCTTCCTCAGTCCCAGGCTTCGAGGAAGGCCACCGCGCCTAGCTACACCTGCATACACCCTTATGGAGTGATCTGTGGATCATTCATGTTCACCCTTATCGTGCAACTATGTATGGTCTAATGCAAAGTATGTCATGTAAGGTTTTTGGAATGCTCATGACATACTGAACATTATTGTTATGGTAGATGTTTCCTGCAGTGTCAAACATATGCACAGATATGAAACTCTGTTATGTCACATCCCCTAATGTGTGTCTCACAGGGCTTGAATAGATCCAGACAAACACAAAGCTGAGGGATCATGCCTCCCAGAGGCATGCACACAGGAACAATGGATAGTCCTGAGCACCTGATAGGGCGACAGTCATTTGACTCAAGTGAGGGAAATCATGCCCATTGCCAGGCATGGCCGATCACCTGACCCCAGGGGGTGTCGAGGAAACTTGTTAAAGGCAGAGGCATCCTTGTCTCTAGAGCTCTTCCTTGGAATACATCTGCAATGCAACATCAAGGATCCTGACAGACTGCCCACAGGGGGGAGGTTGCTGGCTGCAGGAGTCATCTCAGCCAGCCTGCACGTAAGCTAACATCAGAACTGAAAGGCTACTGAAGTGTTGAATTTAGTTTAGGATGCGATTTATTCTCTTAGTTAATTGCAATCAAATCCTTGATTCATATTAATGTAACTTATAATCACTTAAAATCTTGCTGTAGTCAATAAACGTATTTGTTTGTTTTATCTAAAACAGTGCATGTGGGCTGAGTGCGGGTAGAGACTTCACTTAGAGTGACAGAGCTGCTGCATATCCATTCCTTTGATAAATTGACGGACAAATGTAATGAACTTGCAGGGTGCAGTGTGCAGCACTGAACCCCGTAAAATGGCAGTTCCCAGAGTTGCATCTGGTATTAGGGCTGTTTACTGGGATCAATCGCATGAGGAGCGGGCCAGAAGCGCTCCTTCACTGGGCCAGAGACCGAATACTCGCAGGAGGCTGGGCGTGGGCCGACCCAGGAGTGGGTGGTTCACACAGCAAAGCACTGTAAGTCAGGGCCCAGGAGTGAGGGAATCAGGGTGACACAGCTACACACCAGTCCAGATTGCAGGGGGGGAACATCACAGCCATTCCTGCCTGCACCCTGAGCTATACCCCTCCCAGCACACAGCCCCTAGCTACAGCCCTGCCTGCACCCAGAACTACCCCCCATGCCTGCACACAGCCCCTAACTACATCCTCCCTGCACCCTTAGCAGTTTTTAAACTTTTTGAGCTGAGCCTCCCACTTTGAGTTACAAGTTTTGGTTGTGTCTTCCCTTAACCCAGACAGGCTGGGTGGCCTGCTGAGATGAGTCAGGAGGTGGAGGTGGTGCTCCATCTCTGAGCCCCACTGGGCACTGCCTCCCCAAATATAGAAGTCAAAGTATGCCAATGCCTAGACACCTTCAACATTTCACCAGAAATCTACCAACAATGGTTCCACCTTGAGAAATTCCCCCCAGCATGCAGCCATGAGCAGTCGCTCAGAGTCTGAAGGAACACTGCTGGCAGTGGCTCCAGCTAGAGGAGTGTACTGGGGTCCAGGTGGCAGAGAAGATTGTCGTGGAGCAATTCACCCAAATCCTACCAGTGGGAGGACGAGTGGGTGGTGAGATATTGGCTGGAGCTGTGGGCAGGAGCAGTGTCGTTGGCATAGAACTACCTGATGTCGGTTGACTCAGAGGCTGAAACACCAAAAGTCAGTCCAGCTCACCCTGTGTCCCCTTGGAGCACCTTCTTCTATATGGCTTAGAAAGGTAGCACAATTACAAATTTATACCTAGAATTGATAGTCAACACGTTGCCGCAGCTGTTAGCTGGTGAATGTCCTTCAGGTTCCCGGCAAAAGAACGAAAGGGACACTCAGATGTTATGTGCTCCATCTTTTGTGACTGGTGACCACAGTCACATACAGGTGTTTGCCTCAGTTTTCCATTTAAAGAGGGTTTGCCTACATCTCCAATGAGACTTCTTAATAGGAGTCAATCTGCATCAGTCTTTCCGACTTAAATCAAAACCCAGTGGTTCCTCAACAGGGTCAACAACAAGATGTTTGTTTTAAGTGGTTGAAACACTACATGTCACTCTCCATTGAATTGAGCCTCAGTGTCGAAGTTGAGTGTAAGGGTCTTGATGCGCTTCCATAGAGGGCTGCGGGATTTTATTCTTGTCTTTGGCAGGTTCTGCAGGTCATTGTGCAATAGGATCCTCATGTTTGCATTGACATGGTTAAGATGTCTGGGCAGTTCATCTAATCTGTGGAGGCTGGATGTGTAATAGGATTGGAAACCAGTCGACTGGAGTTGATTTGAGCATCACGTAATAGCACAGGTATCCCACTGGCCACAACAAGAACCATCCTGAGTCATTTCCCACATACCCAACATCAAGCAATTATCCTCCAGATCAGCTTGAAAGTGCTTCTTCTGCAGTTGGCACCAAAGCCACATTGGAATTTCCGCAAGGCTGACTGGCCCGCCTACAGTTTGGAAACAGAACATTGGATCTCATGGCTTGCTCCAATGCCTACAAACAAGAGGGAGATGACAACCTTCACATGGTGCTCCTGTAAAGTGCTGGTGTTTTTCGTGCTTTGTGCAAATTCACTAACATGGAAATGTAGTCAATTGGCCACTGGACATTGATTACTGACCTCCCAGTGAAGGTAGCAACAATTATATTTCCTTGGAGCACCAATACCTGAATTCAGACCAGAGTAGCTGGGGGAGGTTGGGTGCACAACTCAACTGGGGAGAGTGGGGACCACAAGAGCCAAAAAAAGGCCATAGAAGTCCACTCCTCCCATTGACCAGGAGGGCCCCGCCTAGCCTGACAGCATAATCTCACCCTAGGGGATTCTCTTTCTTGGGAGAATCGGCTGAGAAACCAACTACTCCCAGCAGGAGCTGCTTTGCATATGGATAGCAAGGACATTTCAGAAAGGACTGCCCGTTCATGGATTGTAATTACAGGCAGGCCTGACAGCCAATAGCCAGGCACACAAGAGGAGTTCTGGGAAGATGTTGATCTGGGTACAAGTGAATGGGATAGCCATAGACAGGCTGACAGACTCAGGCTGTAGTCAGACCTTAGTCCAGGAGGGACTGGTGGAGACCGGAGGTAAAGCTGGAGACATAATCTACCTCCATTATATCCATGGGGACATATGATCCTACCCAATGTGAGAAGTATGACTGTCAATGCAAGAACACACAGAAACAGTTCAGGTTGGAGTGGCAACAGACCTGGCCTACTCAGTCATACTTGGATGCAACTGGAAGTTCTTCAAGGAAGTGGCCAAAGTGTGGCAGGACATCTCCATGGCGAAAGTGGAGCTAGGGCCAGGAGAACCGGGAAGGCAAGAGATGACTGCAGTGGCCAAGGATAAAAGGGTAAAATAAATTTAAAAAATAAAAGTGAAAAGGATGGAGCTGAAGTACATACACATAAGAATTATCATACTGGGTCAGACAAATGGTCAATGGAGCCCAATATCATGTCTTCCAACAGTTGCCGATGCCAGGTGCTTCGGAGGGACTGAACAGAACAGGTAATCATCAAGTGATCTATCCCCTGTCGTCCATTCCCATTTTCTCACAAACAGAGGCTAGGGACACTTCAGAGCATGGTTTTCCATCCCTGCCCGTCCTGGTTAATAGTCATTGATGGACCTATCCCCCATGAACTTATCTAGTTCTTTTTTAAATCCTGTTACAGTCTTGACCTTCACAACATCCTCTGGCAAAGAGTTCCACAGGTTGACTGTATGTCGTGTGAAGAAATATTCCTTTTGTTCATTTTAAACCTGCTGTATATTAAAAGGGGGCTGCAGGGAGAAACTGCAATCACACTCTAGGACTAATTAAACAATCAATTTGCAAACACCTGGAATATAATAAGGTGATAAGTAACAGTCAGCATGGATTTGTCAAGACAAATCATGTCAAACTAACTTGATAGCTTTCTTTGACAAGGTAACAAGCATTGTGGATAGGGGAGAAGCAGAAGATGTGGCATATCTTGACTTTAGTAAGGCTTTTGATATGGTCTTAAAACAAGCAGAGAAATATTAGCTAGATGGAGTTACTAAAGGGTGGGTGCCTAACTGGTTGGAAAACCATTCCCAGAGACCAATCATCTGTGGTTCACAGTCAAGTTGGAAGGTCATATTGAATGGGGTCCAGCAGGGATCAGTACTGGATCGGTTCTGTTCAATATCTTCATCAAAGATTTAGATAATGGCATAGAGAGTACACTTATAAAGTTTGCGAACGATACCAAACTGGGAGGGGTTGCAAGTGCTTTGGAGGAAAGGATTAAATTTCAAAATGATCTGGACAAACTGGAGAACTGGTCTGAAGTAAACAGGATGAAATTCAATAAGGACAAATGCAAAGTACTCCACCTAGGAAGGAACAATCAGTTGCACACATACAAAATGGGAAATGACTCTCTAGGAAAGAGTACTGCAGAAAGGGATTTGGGAGTCATGGTGGATAAACGAGAGTCAACAGTATTGTTGCAAACAAAGCAAATATCATTCTGGGATGTATTAGTGGGAGTGTTGTAAGCAAGACACAAGAAGAAATTCTTCCGCTCTATTCTGCGCTGATTAAGCCTCAACTGTAATAGTGTGTCCAGTTCTGGGCGCCACATTTCAGGAAATATGTGGACAAATTGTAGAAAGTCCAGAGGAGAGCAACAAAAATGATTAAAGGTCTAGAAAACATGACCTATGAGGAAAGATTGAAAACGTTGGGTTTGGTTAGTTTAGAGCAGTGTTTCTCAATTGGTGTTCTGTGGAACCAACACTGTTAGGGTTCCACGAGCAGCTGTTCTCCGCGCCGCCAAGAGCAGCTGTTCTCTGCGCCGCCGAAAAAGGGATGATGTCCCAGATTTTTCGGCGGACAGTATCGAGTGTAAGGAAAATGTAAGTGAGAAATGCTGACCCTGTTTGAAATTTGTTATATAATTTGCTTATTTCGACTTTTTTTTGGCCCCATATGTAAAAATACTGTTAAGAGTTTGGGGGGTTCCGCAGAGTTCAAAAGGGTTCCGTGGCCAAATTTAATTGAGAAACACTGGTTTAGAGAATGAAACTGAGGGGGGGACGGGACATTATAACAGTTTTCAAGTACATAAAAGGTTGTTACAAGGAAGAGGGAGAAAAATTGTTCTCCTTAACCTCTGAGGACAGGACAAGAAGCAATGGGCTTACATCGCAGCAAGGACAGTGTAGGCTGGATATTAGGAAAAACTTCCTAACTGTCAGGGTAGTTAAGCACTGGAATAAATTGCCTAAGATGGTTGTGGGATCTCCATCATTGGAGATTTTTAAGAGCAAGTTAGACAAACACCTGTCAGGGATGGCCTAGATAATGCTTGGTCCTGTCATAAGTTCAGGTGACTGGACTAGATGATTTTGCGAGGTCCCTTCCTGTCCTACGATTCTATGACTAGAGTGAAGAGACTGGGAGAATCAAGGCAGTCCAGGAGAAGAGTTAGCCCTGGAGGCCAGGAGTGACATGGAGTTGCCACTGAGGTGGAGAAGCCTCTGGTGATGAGCCTTGATAGAAGGGCAGGATTGGGACTTCCACGGAGAAAGTCTCAGGAGGTGGTTATCTGAGAAGCTGCGTAATGTGACAGTCAGGCTGGCCGGCTGCAAGAGGGAGGCGGAAGGCTGGTATGGTAGCTGTAGAATGATAAAGGCCCTTTTTCCTACAAGCTCAGAAAGTATTACCTCAGGTCAATTAGGGACATCTGAGTCCAATTAAAGGCTGCCTGAGACATCTTAAAATCCTTCTGGTGAGAGAGAGAGAGAGAGCAGAGGGAGAGGCTGCTGCAAGACTAGTGGCATCAGGGAGATAGATTTTTCTAGGGTGGGAGACTGCGTGTTTGTTTAGGGGAAGGACTGACACTCTGAGGCCAACAACATGACAACAACCTCTGCCCAGAGAGGGGGCAGGAGAAAGTATCCCTCTTTGTTTTTGGTGGTTGTAAATTTATTTCTTTTTCATTGGTGGAGGCGCACTCCTTACGCCTGCCCTGAGGTCTACCTTGAAAATACTGACAAGCAAGCACAGATGGGGAAAGACAAACACTGTCCAGAATGGGGCTGATTTACCTCAAGCCCCCCCCCCCCCCCCCCCCCACTGCAGAGTGGAAAGAGATAAATTCGTCGAGACGGAGGAGGTACCTTGCCACACTTGGTGTCAGGAATGGGATTTGTTGGTGCTGTGAACCATCCCAGGGTGAGATAAATCACCCACAAAAATGGACGACATAGCGAGGGCGCTGGTGCAAGCCATGGTGGCACAACAAGAGGCTACCAGGGTGCAGATGGCCTCCCAACAGAAACTGGTACAGCAACAGCAGGAAACAAATCAACTGCTAATCAGCCAGGCAGCCCAGGATCGAGCCACCCTACAGGAGGTCATGAACAAGCTGAAGGCCCTGACTGCTCTGACACATGATCATGACAGGACACTATCCCTAAGGGCCAGCAGTTACCTACAAAAGATGATGATGGAAGATGACATGGAAGTCTACCTTCTCACCTTTGAAAGAACGGCCCTACATGGGCCTGGTCCCGAGACCAGTGGGCAGCATCCTTGCCCATTTCCTGTGTGGGGAGGCCCAGAAGGCCTTCTACAACATTGAAGCAGAAACTGCTACAGGTTACCCCCATCTGAATGCTGAGATCCTGGTGAGATCCAGGGTGACAACAGCTATAAGGCCCCAGAGATTCCACGTATACAAGCTAAACTGAGTAGGGAACAGGTTCATGGGGAGAGGATGGGTTAGCAGTTGCCCTTGTATAGAGGCAGTTAATGCCAAGAAATTTTCTCGGACTACTGGGGAAGAGACGCGCTGGATCAAGAGGCCAGTCCTCGCCTTGAAGGCCCAGACTTCCAAAGGGCCGGGCAGAATTATGTTGGGGAGGAAGGATGAATTTGAGTGACAACATGAGCCTCCAAAGGGCCGGGCAGAATGAAGGAACTTGGGAGAGATGGTCGTGAGATAAGACCCAATTTGGTGACAAGATAAGAAAGGCAGTGCTGGTGTTTGTCACTGATGGAGAAGTAACTGGGGTAGGAGACAATTCTTAAACCCGAAGACTCTTGGCATAGTCCAGGGAGAAGCTCTCCAAGGTGGGAAATCTAAACTAACTATAAAAACACTAAAAACTATTTACAGGAATTGAAGTAGAGGAAAATTGTAGCAGACCCAGAATTCCCAGGCCATGCAGCAGTAAGAAGGTATTGGAGAGACATCAATCTGTGCTGCCTTTTATGATCTTGGTTTGGAGCATGCATATGTGCACATGTGGACCAACAAACACTACTTGCAACAAATCTCTGGTCTCATGGAGCACATGCGTACCCACGTGTGGAATACACACCAGGACCAGCACTCCAAGTTTTTCTTTGAGAGGTACAGTAAATTTCCCTTTTAGCATGTAGGTTTTCTTCATTTATCGGTCTGTGCTTATGTATCGCATTGAATGATTCACTCTGTGTTATTCCTTTAGCCCGATTGGGTTGGGATTTCTTTACTCTTTCTGTGAATATATCTTGTATTTGAAGCTTGTGTGAGGAAGGATTGTCCAGTGGTGAGGGCTCTAGGTTAGGACTAGGGAGACCTGGGTTCAACTCACTGTTCCATCAAACTTCTGAGCTTGGCTGTTGAGGATAAATCCATTAAAGATTGCAAGGCACTTGGATATTACAGTGATGGGGGACATAAATATCTGAAAGAGAGAGAGAAAACTGGTTTCTCAACATATGTAAGAGATAAACGGATTCTCAAAACTAAAAAGTTAGTGTTAGAATGAAGGCTTTCTACAAAAAACAATGTTATGTCTGCTTGATGTTGCTGTTTATGTTGTTCTACAAAGAAACAAGCTGATCATTTTGTTCTCAGATGGGGAAGAACCATCAGGATCAAGTCAGACACTAAGGGTATGTCTAAACTGCAATGCAAGCCCAGAGTTAATAGAACTCGAGTTAGCAGACACTAGGTTTATTAACTGAGGGCTTGAGCATGTACACTCATTTGTAACCCTACAGTAGGAATGTTGAACCTTGGGCCTCACCCTGGGGCTCCAATCTCTACACAGGCCTTAGTCCAACCACCCATATCCCAGACTTCCTAGTGCCATCTCAAAATGTGGGCACTCTAGCCCTTTGTTTGTGGTGCAGTGTGGGAAAACTGGACTGCCTGCTAAACTTGACTGTCCAGAGGACAAAGAAAGTCAGTCCATCAGATTGTGGAATACTTTTGGCAGATTCCCAAAGCATGAGTCCAGTGGGCTGCATCTATACTGCAAAGCAACATGACTTCAACCCTGGACCCACCTTGACTCAGGCTCAGAGCTTCCACCCCATGGGGTCCTGAGACCCTGATTCCAAGCCCTGGGTTAGCATGATTTGTGTGCAGATGGAAGGGGGTTAGGCTTGAGCCTGAGTTCGAAAGCTGGGCTTACATTGTGGTATAGACATACTCCAAGTAACTATACCTCCATAAAAAAACATTCTTCAAAAATGTACTCTCACTAGAAATCTAATATTGTTGGAATCCTGTGTCAAATCCTCCTTTGACCACCCACCATACACACAACATCTGTGCAAGCCAGTTGGCTTTAGACAGCTCCTGTGGTTCTTGAAGGACTATTTATTGGCAGATTATTTTTTTTACTCTAATTGAAAAGTTAATCAAAATCCATCATATTGTACGTTGGCTAAATAAATCCTATCTCCACTGAAGATGAAACAGATGCATTGCAGCTCACATTGCCCAGCGGGGTTCATTTGTTCCATCATCGTATTCACTTTTCTTCAAGCTACTCCATGCAATACCTGACAGCATTTTGGATAGTTTTCATGAAATGAAATTATGTTACCTTTTAAGAGGCTACTGCAGTCACATCTTTTCACTGTTATATTTTTCTGTCAAGTAGTAACACGTCAACAGCATGGCTGCTGAAGATAGAAGAAATTAATCTTAAAGGTGAGAACAGTTATAAAAGAGGGGAAACAAGCAGGGCCAAATCCAGCAGTCATTTTTCAATCCCTAGACAAAATTTCTATCACATTCACTGCCACATTTGCCTGAATAAAGATGACAGGATTTGTGCTACAGCAAGTAGCTCTAACAATTTATCTGTTAGATCTCAATCCTGCAAAGGCATTTGCATGTGCTTAATTTTATGCACAGTGAGTAGTCCCATTGACTTTGCCATGAGTAGTTATGCACACATGAACACAGGCAGCTAACAGGAGAGTTTCAGAGGGAGTAGCTCCAGGTGTGAATTGTGTGCTTGGAGTGGGACGTGATGAATGATCGGTCTCTGGGTTGTTTGTTGCTCTCTATATACAGGCTGCATAGCTGGGCCATGGGCCCAAGTAAACCCTTGGAGCTTTGATCAGTGCCTTAATAGAGGCTGCAAGGCTCCAGCCCTTGGACCTTTGATCCATCTAGCTGTTTGAAGTCTGAGTGGTTAATTGTTCCCTGGTGATGAGGGGTGGATCTGAGTAGGAAAGATTTTGCATAAAAAAGTCACTTGCTAGGCAAACTTAAGAACCACAAACAGGTAGTTAACAGGAGAGTTAGAAGAAGTCTGTAGAGAGGGGTGTGGAGGAATGTTGGTGGGGGGCATGGCATGGCCTAGGCCAGACTCCACAGGGGGTGGGGAGAGAGTGCCATCCAACTCCAATCTGCCTCCAGCTCTGTTCTGGCTTCGGTCCCCAGCTCCCAGCCTGGCCGCGGTCCACTCCCAGCCTAGGCTCCTGGCTGCGGTTCCGTTTCCAGCCACAGCCCCAGATCTGAGCCCCTGGATCACAGCCCCTCTCTCACCCACAGCTTTGGCCCCGGCTTTTGGGAATTGGGAGTGGACAGAGGCAGGAGGGTTGCAATGTAAGAAGTTTGGGGACCACTGGTATATCAGTACCTACATGGGTTTGATGGGGCTGTGGGCTGCAGCCCCGCATCTTCTAAGAGCACAGACAGCACTGAGATAGTCTTGCTTGCAAAGAGTTCTCCAACCATCCAAGACAGACAGATGCATTGTGTGACTGCCCAATCAGTGCACTGATCAGCCCAATCAGTGCATCAATCAGCCAGGTCACTGGAAGAGCACTCATGCTCAAGCAGATGGCACTGCAGGAGACGCTTCATATTTTGAAGCTCTCTGCCACAGTCACAGATACTGGGTCCAGTGGTGTAGCCCCACTTGGTCATCACATCTCTAGACCGGCCGGCTCCAGTGCGGAGTCTATTAAGGCAACACTGTATAGTCCAAGTCTGATCTGCACCAAGTGGAAGGTGCTCAACTGGTGGGAGCTGGAGCATACAGGCTAATTCTCTACTTGTCTGCCATAACTGAACCCTTGTCTGGGGGACAATGTTAGACATTTAATGGTGGCAAGAAAACTTTGTTGTGACTTTGGTGGATTCAACATCATGTAATATCATATAGTGGATGTCTTGGATCTGTGCATTGCCTTATGCACTTGACTCTCTTAGCAACTTCCTGGCATATATAAGAAGGAGCAATACCTGCAAAGGACATAGAGGCTGTTGAAGTGCGTGGGCCTAAGACATCCTGAAATACAGCGGCAGGCAGTGTTAAGTACAGTGTCTAGCTGATTAAGCAAAATGTAGGTTCTCTCAAACCGGTTTTTTTATCTATTTGTTGATCAGAGGTAGGAATCTAAAGCTATAAAATAGATATAATTGCATGTGTATTGCAAGAATAGTTTACTTTTGATGAAATACAAGTTAAAAATAATTTGATAGATTTTAAAAATATTTATTTAATAAAATGTATTATACAGAAGAACGTTATAACAACAGAGTACGAGTGCGTGGGTTTGTAGTCTCTCCTTCCTGCAAGTATATAAATGTGTTGGAAGGAACACATTTAACACTTACAAGAATTTCCCTTTAGTTTACTTGGCTTTTGTATATTAGCAAACTCTATAAAATAAACTTAAAATCTTACACCATTTGGAAAAATGATTAACTTTCTTTTACCAGAGTGCCATAATTGCACAATATTTAAAAAAACACCACTAAAATTTACAGTAAAACATTTAAAGTACATTTATTTAAAACTTGGGCAAAATACCAATATAAAAGAAAATAGAGTATAAGAAATAAAAATAAAGTACAAAACATTTTCAATCTTCAACATCCATAATTTAAGAGACAGCAAGCCCTTTTTAACTTTCACTTCCAAATTTTTCTTTTGGTTGAAGTACCATAGTTAAAATGTTTAAAAACTGGCAAACTAATCAGTAGTGATATCTAAAATGGGCTCTTTGAAAAAGGTAGTATAATACAGAACATAGTAAATTATGTTTCCTCATAATAAAATTACACATCCTAAAAAAGATGCAGTTAGTTTTCGCTTTCCTGCTTTGAACTGTTCATCACTCCAAGGAATATAGCTGGAAAACATCACTCACAGGAAGTATTAGTTACTTAACAAGGTGGCTGAAACAGCTAGATTTAATGCTCCAAGAACTCCGAAGCAATAAGGCATTTTACTATCCGTCAAGTAAATTTATATGTAAGTTTGTTAAGGGAAAAAACTGAGAAATCAATGCAAAATAAATGTACATAAAACATTAACTCTAAATACAATACTTACGTTGCTGTTTTTAGGACAATATTAGTGATATCTACAGGGTTTACAAATTCTGCACTAAACAGCACTTCTAGAAACCATTGACAGATAATAAATATTTATACTTTAGTTTAAAATGTTGCTATTGTTATGTCCAATCTACTTTTTTGTGTTCAGAGTAATCTTTTCTAGAATATATTTTAAACAAGGCATAAATTTTTAGGGCTTTTCCCCCTATAGTCAATTACATCATGTTTACATACTGCCTTCTTTATCCATCTTTGATACATGATTGCAATCCAAAAATGTTTAGTTTCAGTAATCAGAATAAAATCTGACATTTTAAAATAATCATTCAGATCACTCCCCAACTCACCTACCACATGGGGTTCTCTGCTTCAGGGGAATCCCAAGTAATCTGTCAATGGTGGGAAAACAGCAAGTATGTTTTTCATAAATCCACATTAAAATTCAAGACAAACCAGTCAGTGTCCAGACACGTCTGACTATGCAAAAAGGGAGGAGGATGAACGTGACATAGAGGAGACCACACACGAGTGATTGCGATGCCTACTCTGACTGGAAAAAAGTCACCAAACTCATTCCACTCTGAATTGAATGCAGGTCTCCAGAAACCACAGACTAATGTAGTAACTTATCTTGTCTCCTAGTATATAAACACATTTAATAAAACCATAGAATCTTTCCCAACAATAACTGAAGCATTTCTAGGTTTTCATATAAAAAGGATATGATTCATAATCCAGCGTTTGAGTAAGTACTCCAGTCAGAACAAACTCAGCATTATGGACATCTAGAAGTATTAAAAATATATATAAGATTCATATACTACAGAAAAAACAACGAGAGTCCTGTAGCACTTTAAAGACTAACAAATTTAATTTCAGTAGGCATAAACTTTCGTGGGTTGCACCCCACTTCCTCAGATGCCGTTGGTAGAAATAATATAGCAAATACAGGCAACATATATATAGTAGGTAACATATACATATCCAAAGGCATAGACAACAATGGAGTAGGTGAATGGAAGCTGGGTGCTTGAGGCCTAATGACAACCATTGAGTACAGAGAGAGCCTTCCTCACTCTATAACACAAGGAGCATGGGGGATCAGTTGAGATATATCAACTCAGAGGCCTAGAATTGAACACTGAAGAACTGGAAGAAGGGCCATTCTCTATGGATTGTCTTACTATGAACATATTTCCTTTACCAGTGTGACACAGATGAAGCCTACTGACCTTACCTATCTGCTTTACCTCTTGCCTGAAGTGGGTCGTGAACCTGCACTAAGTTTGGCATGAAAAGAACCCTGTAAATCACTGAAGCACCACAGGAGTGCAAGTCAGTCAATGACACATTACAGGAGTGCCAGGGGACATACGGGGGGGTGGGTGGTCTGTCCACATAGACCTCAGTGCAAGATTAAAGCTTTGGTTAGGAAGGAGTTGGGGTTTTTTGTCTGAAGTGTGATTGCTGCTGTTTATTATATTGCGCCCACATTTGTGGCTATGGTATGTAGCTGTTCAAGTACTGTCTGTGTGGATCCCACTATTGGTGTTTGGGCATCTTGTGCATGTTGATTCAGAAAGTTTGGCCAGCAGTGTCAACTGGGGCCGCACATGCACCTTGCATGTTCTGGTGCCCCAAACCTGAGGGCATAAAGGGGAGTGCAGCCCCAACTGCCACTCAGTTCCCTCTTACGGCCTGTGGCAGCGAGCTGGAACTCCATGTCTTTCCTGCTGCACACAGCACATTTAGAATGACTCAGTTTTTCCCATTGCTAGTGTAGGATTAGTTTTAGTGTTTAAAGTGTTCTTCTCTCCTGTTGGCGATTTATTTTCTTCAGATTCTTGACTGACTGGATCAGAACCAAGGCAATTCCTCCACCTCACAGGAAACACAGACTAGCGTTTAAGCCCTGCCCTTCGATGATGGCCTCACATCAATCACAGGAAGTTATATGAAATGGTTACTCACCCTGTGCAGTAACTCTGGTTCTTAGGGAGACACATCTAAATGGTGCTCCACTCCAGGTGCACTTGCAACCCCTGTGCCTTAGATCGGAAATTTCACAGAGCAGTGTCTGTTCGACCCGCGGCATGCATGTTACCCAGTCCCATGCTCTGCGCCAAACGCTGCAGATAGCACTGAACAGGAGAACCACTCTCCATTCCTTCTCTATGAAGCTCCATTGCACAGAACTCCAAAGCAGAGGGGAAGGAGGACGGATAGTTAAGCACCCTAGGGAAACATCTCCAAGAACCAGTTACTGCACTGACTAACCATTTCCACTCTAAGTGACTACCGAGCAGTTCCCCTTAAGGAGGAGGAGGGGGGGGCTTCAGAGTCAAGTCCAATATTGAATAAAGTATAACAGCGCCAAACACAGCAGAGGTGACATGTAACTGTGGACAGTGGGGACGGGGAGGCACACAACTGAAAGGTTCTGGGGGTGGGCACATGATCGCCCCACGCACTGCCTCTGCCTCCACCCCCTAAGTCACCTCAGTGGGTGGTCTGCAAAGCAGGCAGCAGAAAGCGCTGGGACTCCAGCAGTAGGGAAGGAGAAGAGGCCCCATGTAGTGGGGGAATTGCAGGGGGAAGAAGGGAGGAGCTCAGACCACAGCCTGCTGCTTCCTCCCTCCCGACACTGCACTGACACATGGTGATTGCAACTGCCCTGGGGAGCTGCTGCCTCCTTGCTGCTGGGCATCCCAAGAAATCTCAAGGAGCATATGGCCACATGGTGCTGCCCTCCACCCCCACCGCGTCACCTCTGAAACTCATCACTGGAAGCAGAGACGTGAGTTACTGCATAATGCTCAAAGATATGTATAGAAGTCAAAGCGCAGCGCTACATATTTCCATAATGGGAACATTTTTCAGACAGTAGAAATAGACCACGTAGAGTGAATATGTATGTATGTAAGATCGGTAACAACAAGAAAAACAGTCAGATATTGATTTGGAAAATCTTTGTTTAGAGGCTGCAGACCCTTCTGATCTGTCTGCAATTGAGACAAAAACAATTTGGAAGACTTTCTAAAAGATTTAGTCCCGTCAAGACAGAAGGCCAGGGCTCTCCTGACTGGGGCGTAGTTGTAATGTAACTTTACCTTTGAAAAATATAGTGAAAGGGGGTATGCCATAAGGGCCTCTATTTTCCCAATTTTTCGAGCTGACATGATGGTTACCAAGAATACCATTTTCATTGATAAATAGAGGAGTGCACATGTAGCCATTGGTTCAAACAGCTCTCATAAGACATTTAAGAACCAAGTTGAGGTCCCAAATTGGAGCAGGGTGTCTGACTTGTGGAAAGAGATTTTTGAATCCCCTGAGGCATCTCAACATAGTTGGATGAGAAAACACGGAATAACCCTCTACTGGGTAGTGGAAGGCTGTGATAGCTGCTAGGTGGACCCTAATGGAGCTCAGCAACAAACCCAAGCTGTTTATTTCTAGGATGTATTCCAGTGTATCTGACAGCGATGAGGCTTGCTGGTGGAAAGGTCACACTAGCAGCAAAATCTTGTCCTTGCTTGCAAGTACCTATAGCATCCTGCCTGCTTCCCGCTGTGTAACAGTACTCTTTTTACTTCCTCTGAACAGGTTGTCTCTAAACCAGTGAACCATTGGCTAGCCATGCTTTGAGGCAAAGGGAAATGACTGCCTAGGAAGGAGTACTGTGGAAAGGGATCTGGGGGTCATAGTGGACCACAAGCTAAATATGAGTAAACCGTGTAATGCTGTTGCAAAAAAAGCGAACATGATTCTGGGATGTATTAGCAGGAGTGTTGTAAGTAAGACACAAGTAGTAATTCTTCTGCTCTACTACGTGCTGATTAGGCCTCAACCGTAGTACTGTGTCCAGTTCTGGGCACCACATTTCAGGAAAGATGTGGACAAACTGGAGAAAGTGCAGAGAAAAGCAACAAAAATGATTAAAGGTCTAGAAAAATGACCTAGGAGGCAAGATTGAGAGTATTGGTTTTGTTTAGTCTGGAGAAGAGAAGTCTGAGAGGGGACATGATAACAGCTTTCAAGTATATAAAAGGTTGTTACAAGGAGGAGGGAGAAAAATTGTTGTTCTTAACCTCTGAGGACAGGACAAGAAGCAATGAGCTTATACTGCAGCAAGGGAGGTGTAGGTTGGACATTAGGAATAACCACTCTGATAGTTAGGAAGTTTATCACTGGAATAAATTGCCTAAGGGGGTTGTGGAATCATCATCATTGGAGATTTTTAAGAGCAGGTTAGACAAACACCTGTCAGGGATGGTCTAGATATTACTTAGTCCTGCCATGAGTGCAGGGGACCAGACTAGATGACCTCTCGAGGTCCCATCCAGCCCTATGATTCTATAATTCTATGATTTAAGAGATTGGGGTAAAGGATCTTCCCATGATCTTGGGAGATAAGATAAGGAATGGTCTGGAGAATAACTAGTGAGCAAGCAAGCCCCCAGCTGTTATGAGGTAAGGAAACCGTGTCTGTCTGGGCCAGGTTGGAACTATTACAGTAACTCTTCCTTTGTCCTTTTTATCTTCAGCAGAACGTTGGATATTAAAAGAGTCAGAGGCAATGCATAAAATAGACCCAATGACCACTGAATGTGAAAGGATTGGCGAGTCTGCCCACCTCTGGAGCTGAACTGAGCACATTTCTTGTTTCTGGCTATGGGAAACAGGTCTATCCAAAGGGTGCTCCATTGCCTAAATATGTGGTGAAGTACTATGGAATCTATTTTCCACTCAGGATTCAAAGAGAAGTACAAGCTGAGTGTATCCACGGTCACATTCTGAATACCTGGAAGGTAAGCTGCCATTATGACAATGTGATTGCGTATGCACAGAAGGGGATCTTGCCCCTCCTTTTGGTTAAAAAGAACATGCATGACATGTTGTCCACCATGACCTTTAAGAGTTTGCCCTGATCAATGATAGAAATTGGAGACAGGAATATCTGACTGCCCTGAGTTCTAGGAAGTTGATGTGAAAATGGCCTCCTGAGGTGTTCACTCGCCCTGGGCTGCTTGAATGTCCAGATGTGCTCCCCAACCTAACAGGGATGCAGCCATCGTTATAACAATCACTGATTAACAGCAGGCGAAAAGGACTCCTGTGCAAAAATGGTAAGGGTATTTCCACCAATTTAGAGATTCCCTTAACAAAGGTGAGTATGGAAAGTAATGTGGTTAGTCTGTGTCTGCTCGGTGAATAAAAAATCCTAAGCCACCCTTGAAGACAATGCATTCACACTCTTGCATGGTCTATAATGAAAGTGCCAGCTGCCATATGTCCCAACAGCTGACGACATTCTTTACTAGAGTCTGTGGGCTGATCTGGATTGTGCTATGTGCTATGTTGGATAGGGTCAAAAATCTGTGCATTAGGAGGTGGGCTCTTGCTGCTACTGAATCAAGATAAGCTCCTATAAAGTCTAACCTTGTACAGAATCCAAGGTAGGATTTTTGAAGGATAAATTGTAGGCCCAGTTCAAGGAAGAGGTCCATGGTCTTGCAAGGAGCATGAGATTAGGTAACATGCGTGTGCAGGCTGAATGGACACTGTCATGTGAAATCTGCAGTTAAAGGCGTAGGAGGAGCAAGCACAACTAAAGTGAAGCACCCATAGAGACACTACTTGAAGAAAAACTGGATTATTCTGCCTTGGCGGCACAGATAACTTCGAAATCACATTTCCCTCTGAAAATGCTGTACCTATTATTTAAATTATAATGATTTTATAAGATATACAGAGATCAGAAAATAAATCTAAAACCGAGAAAGATATGTAGTTTGTGCATTTGTTGCTAGTCAATTGCACTTTCTGTCTCATGCACTGGTATGATTACATCACTCATGCCCCACTGAGAAGCGAAGGACTAACATGCAGTCTTTTTGACCCTGGAAGAGTATTCTGCAGTAGCAGAGCTGAAACTGAAAGAAGGAAGGAAGGATAAGTTGGGGGGTCTGACCTATTGGATGTCAGTAATGGGTCTGCTCAAATGACCCTTCTGAACAGCAGCATGTGAGCAGAAAAGCCCTATATATATATATATTATTTTAAAACTGAGGACATACTAATGAAAGCGTGCTTCATATCACATTTGGTTTAATAAAATATTAAGTAGACACTATCCCTTTATCTGTATTTTAATCTATACATGCATCCATTCCTGGCAACAAGTCATTATAAAAAGAAAATTAAATCAAAACTTAAATTAAATAAAAATTCAAGTAAACAAATTATGAATTGGAATTCTAATAGCAATTTACACATACCTATGCCTCTGGCAAAATATTCTCGACATAAGTGAAGGTCATTTTCACAGGATATCAAGATTATTGCTGACAAACTCTAAATTAATAAAAAAATAAATAAATATGAGTTCAAATAAGAGAGCAGTATATTTTATACATAATTTTTAGAAAGCCAAGTGATACTGTACCCACTTTGTTTTGTTTGTGTTCCATGAGTTTTCGAAAAGAAGGTTGTTTGGATAACACTTTTCCTCCTGCACATTCCACAATTGCTTTCATGGTGGAAAGACTAGGACAAATTCCAGGTGTAATGTAAAAATATTTTCCCTAAAAACAAAAACAAGTCTTTTTTTAAAAAAGTACATACGAACACACACACATATCAATTTTTAAAGAAAGGAGAAAGTGAAGAGTACATCTTTTGGGCCTTTCAGCTTCTGAAGTGTACAGTGACGTCATCTACTATAAGGCAAGGGTCATTATATAAATTATTAGGCAGATCTTCAGCTGGTGTAAATTGTCATCGCTTTTAATGGAGCTCAAATTTGCTTCCACAGATACCTTGGGCCATGTCCCCAGTTAGTGTAAATCAGTGTAGCTTCACTGGCCCATCTGCTTTTCCATATAAAACTTTTTCATTTTCTTATAGAAAAAAAATATGTTATCACAGACTGAGACAATGTTAGCAGTGGCTTCCAACATTTATAGCTTGTCTTTATTTCAGAAGAGCAGCTTAAAGAAATGTTTTCTGTGACACTTACACGAACTACTATAAAACCTCCAAATGTTAAATATTTTCTTAATGAACTTTAAACAGCAGTTAGGTAAGGATGCAAAAAGAAGCATCCCTATTTCAACTGTGTGATTGCCCAAACACTTGCAAAAGGACTTCTACAAAGAAAAGGTGAATCTTGTCCAATTAATAACCACTAAATAATTTCTATTGTCTGCCAACAAAACTACAACTAGCTTTCTGTCTGCTTGAGTGTCTTAATCATATAACGTGTATTTTATCTGTTCCTACTTGCTGGAGAGAAGATGTATTCTTGCCATCTGAACTGGTAAAGAGATGCTATTTTAATTTCTTTGATCCTCCAACCAACTTTATTTCCAGAAACAAACTAAAGTTTTACATTATTTTTGGCTTCTGAATTTCTGACTGAAGTATGCCAGGTGCAAAAGGTTTTATGCTCCATCCCTAATGAGTCATTTTGACATGCTTAAAGTGATAGATTTAAAAAAAATGTTTAAGTAAATTGGTCTCTGTTAAAACTATACTTCCATGCCAAATCTAAAATAGTTTCTTAAAGTATATAACCCTGGGTCAAAGATCAGGAGAGTCATTTTTTAGATGAAAAATGTCTCTATCTATTACTCTCAGGACAAAAGTGAATGGTTTTCTTGTTTGCTGTGAGAACAAAGCACAGAAAAGTCAATAGCAATAGTTTTTCTTTAACTATAAGAATAAAACCAACAATGATATAGTGTATTCCAACAGCAATATTATCTGACATATGATTTTAATAATTTCCAGGTTATTTCATTATACGTTTTGTATGAAATATTTAGAAATATACAAATGCAAATATCTCATTCTGCTCTTAGGAGAAGTCTGAAAGTGAACTGATAGTACAGATGAAACTAGCTTGCATATATACTATTAAGAAGTCAGTCAGCTTTAAAATTATGAAATTGCATTAAAACTTTAGCTATAGGTGGAACTCTAATTAGAAGCTAACAATAAAAATGTCATACTTGTATCAGCATTGTGCAGAAAACATATAAGCAAGATTATTTTCCCTATAAGTGTGCATATAAACTTCAGCTAATAGCAATAATACATTCTAGAGGGTTCTTTCAGTTGGTTTTAGTCACCCTAGTTTTCAGCATTTGTGTTATTCTGCCTTCTTGCATATGTGCATGTCTCCCAGGAAAGCTGTCTTATTACTTAAATACATATTTGGGAAAAGCATTGATAATAATCAGGAGAATACACTCACAAATGAGTGACCAAGCGTGTTTTCTCTTCTATTGTAGTAATGAATTAGGTCAAAATCTCTATGTATTTAAACATGTTATTAAAAACTGTATACCTTAAAGAGCGGAGCCACCTGTGCTCTCTTTAGAGACTCCTCTAAGCTGAAGCAGAAAAGCACCTCAGCTTCTGCATCTCGGAGCATGAAGTTCTGCTCATCTGGAAAAGAAAATATACACATGAACTGGGGCATGAGGTTGGACTTTTGAGGACTTTTCTCCACCCTCATACCAAAATAGGAGAGGGAAACATTTTTTAAAAAAAGGATAGTAAAACCAAAGACAGGTAGGGCGACTTGGAATAGGTTGTACCTGAAAATACAGAACTCTTTTACCACAACTGATTAGATTTCAAGCTGATGGTCTCCCTTAAGTTCAGTGTGAGAATGTCAATGTCTCTTATTTTTTAGTTACACCTTCTCACAGCTTTATTACTGTTTTTTGTGTTGTTTGATAAGGCTAGACTAAGCAAGATGAAATTCTACCTCACATTTATAAACAGGAAAAAATGTCCTGCTTATTGTCAACCGAAAGTTATCTATAGTTTTAAGTCTTTGAAGACTTAAGCGGCGGTAACCACTCCCCCTCCCGGCCTCACCCCTTTCCCCCCACCCTTCTCCCACCATGTGGGTCCAGCGGCACCCTGGCTGGAGTGCGGCGGTTGCTCCCCGCTCCCGGCCTCACCCCTTTCCCCCCACCCTTCTCCCACCACGTGGGTCCAGCGGCATCCTGACTTGAGCCGCTCCTGGCCCCAAGCAGCGTCGCGCGGTGGCCACTCCTCCTCCCCCTCCCCCAGCCCCACACCTTTCCCCCCTGTCCCTTTGTATGGCCTGCCATAGAATTTCTATATGCAGATATGGCCCTCAGGCCAAAACATTTGCCCACCCCCGCACTAAATTAAAATGATAGCTAGCTATGCTGAGAACAGAGGTAAAGGAAAGGGAGGCAGGTTTATGAAGCCTTTAAGTAATATTAGTGCATACTATGTTATTTGATAATTCAGAAAGTTTTAAAAAATGGAATAATGTTATTAAAAGTTAAGAAGAAAGGAACTAGCTTTCTTTCCTTTGGGTGAAATAATTGCTTTAAATCATGTTGAAAATTAGATGCAGGGGGCTTTAATTGAAAAGAGAAAAAGTTAACAGAAAACCAAAGTGAATTTTGCTCTCGTGATAGCACTATACAGATATCAGATCCATTATTCAACCATGAAATATTTTTTAAAATTTAACCATTTTGTCAGTTCTAAAATACAAAACAGACTGTTAAAGTCTTAGCTGTCAATTATGTGGAGAATTATGTTTGAAGTTTTACATATAATTTATTCAGACAATAACTATATTCTTAATGTTATACCCTAATATCACATCCAAACAAAGTCAATCACCCAAAAAGATATTTTGTTTAAATATAATTACCATCCTTGCATACTTTCTAAAAAAATCGTAATTTGATCTATAGTGAGTGATTCTAGTATTCACTTACCAACAAATTTTTGGCATTTGAAACACTCTTCTAACCAATCCGGAGTTACTATGTGTTTGACTACTGAAATTGCTGTCAGGAACTTTACAGTACGGGTCACTTTGCTGGCAATTAGATGTGTGCATTTCTGTGCAGATTCTGCTACTTCACCCCCAAGAATGTAGAGTTTCTGAAAATAAGAATAATAGAATCATAGTAATGTAGGGCTGAAAGGGATCTTGAGAAGTCATCTAGTCCAGCCTTCTACACTGAGGCAGGACCAAGTAAACCTAGACCATTCCTGACAGGTGTTTGTCTAACCTGTCCTTAAAAACCTCCAATGATGGGGATTCCACAACCACCCTTGGAAGACTATTCCAGTACTTAACTATCCTTATAGTTAGACAGCTTTTCCTACTATCTAACCTACATCTCCCTTGCTGCAGATTAAGCCCATTACTTCTTGTCTTATCTTCAGTGGATATGGAGAAAAATTGATCACAGTCCTCTTCAGAACAGCTCTTAACTATCTGAAGACTAATAGGAATGCTTTCACTACCCCCTCCCCAGCAACCAAGTCGTCTTTTCTCAAGACTAAACATGGCAAATTTTTTTTAAACCTTTCTTCAGAGGTCAGGTTTTACACAACTTTTATCATTTCTGTTGCTTGATTTAAAACTGAACATTATCTCATCCACAGCATCATTATAAAAAACACCATTATGCAATACAAATAAGGTCCCTATTAAATAAGAAAGACAGGCGACTGATTGGTGGCTTTGGCTAAAAAGCACATTAACCGCTTGTCCATCATCAACTCATTCCTCTATCTTTTGGAGCTGGTTGGAAAACTGAATTCCAATTCATGTCTGTGAGGACGTTGAATTCCAATTCTCCGGGGCAGGGATGTGAGCCAGTTGGTTACAAAGGATAATACAAGCAGAAATCCATTTAGAAAGACTCTGCAGATATAGTTTGACCACTTGATCTCTCTGCTATTGTAACAGAAAGTCTAGGTGTCTTTCTAATTATTTTTGTTCTTTGCTGATAAATGCCAGTGCTCTTCAGGTGTTCAGAGAATGAAGCCTTCGTTCTCCTCATCACTGGCATGCAATTTTGGGGAAAAATATCCATAAGTGGACAGTTTGACTCATATGAAACTCTGAAATTACTTTGGGAATGAATATCGGGTGGGGCTGAAGAGAGACCTTTTCTTTATGGAAGACAGTATATAGTGGGTCTGCCCCGAGTGCTTTCAGCTCGCTGACTCTTCTGGCTGATGTGATGGTGCTTAGGAAGGCAACTTTCATTGACAGATGGGATATAGAACATGTGGTGAAAGGTTCAAAACGAGGTTTGGAGAGAAAAGAAAGAATGAGGTTGGGGTCCCACTGAAGAGTTGGCTTCACCAACGGTGGGAAGAATCTAAGAAGTCCTTTCAGGAATCTAGTCATTGTGGGATGAGTGAAGATAATATCAGACAATATGACAACCATACTATCTGGATATCTGGGGACCAGATGAGTGGGAGGAAAGTGCTGCAAGTTCAGCGGACTGCTCTTAGTTCCAGTACGTTGATAAGCACCCTGGACTCCCAGGGGGTCCAGACACCTTGTGCAGTAGGACTGTCCATATGAGCTCCCCAAACTAAGAGGGAGGCATCAGTAGCAATAATTGCCTCAGGTGTAGATGTGAGTAAAGGAGTCCCCCCTCAAACTTTCTCCAGCTTTGTCCACCAGATGAGAGAGGCCAGAAACTTGGATGGAGTAGTTACTCTGGCATTGATGTTGTCTTTTTCTGGTGAGTAGACAGATTGAAGTGAAGTTTGCAGGCAACAGAGATGAAGGCTGGCAAATGGCATCGTGTGTGTATGAGGTCATGTGGCCAAAAATGGAAAAGAAAGTTCTGACCTAAATCAGATATCTGAGCGTGGCCTGTTTTATGAGATCATCCATAGCATGGAATCTCTGGGTAAGTAGAGGCTCTTGCTGCAGTTGAGTCCAAAGTCGCTCCCATGAAGTCTATGGACCTTGTGATGATCAAAGTGGACTTTTCCTGGTTGACACAAATTCCCAGGGAAGATAGATGGAGCAGGAACTGGGAAGCTAACTGGACTTCCTTGTATGATCTGCCTGTCAGAAGCCAGTTCTCAAGGTACAAGAAGATGGTAAACCAGTTTCTTCTCGTCCAAGCTGCCAAACACTAAGACTTTTGTAAAGATCCTTGGTGCCGTAGCTAGCCCAAACTGGGCTCTGAATTTGTAATTGTCTCGACCAAGGAGAAACCTGAGGAACTTACTGCGGGATGGGTAAATGTCTACATGAAAGAACATATATGTGAAAATTAAAATTCAGCATGGTCACACTGGCATCAATAACTCCCTCCCTGGAAGAGGGCAAACCATTTTTCCTCTTCAAGACAGGGAATTAATGATGCCAGTGTGACCATGCTGAATTTTAATTTTTTGATGATATATTTAGTTGGCATAGGTCGAGAATCAGTCTCCATACCCCATTCTTTTTGGGAACTAACAAGTATGGGGAGTAGAATTCCCTTGATGTTGAAGTGAAACGTTTTCTAGGTCTCCCTGCAAAGGAACTAGGAAGGAGGTGTAGGATGATGTGGTATCAAGAAAGGGATGCGGTCCCATCAAAAGAAATTATTTTGGTTAGAGTGAGGTGTGGCAGTAGAAGTTGCAGGAGCTCTGTACTTTGGCCTTTGTACGTCTGTCGTTTGTGTGGTGGTTCCTGGGAGTGTGGGTGGTAAAATAATTGAGGAGGTTGTCTTATTCTGTACCACTGCTTATGATGGTTCCTTTTAGGGACATGGGTATAGATACCCAGACATCGAATGTTGTCTTCAAGTACTTGAGAGTGGAGAGATTCATCAGTCTTTTCACTGAACAGGTTAATTGTATCAAAGCAAATCTTGAATGGTACTCCACACCTCTCTATGGAAATCTAAGGATTCTAACTAGGAATCTCTCCGCAGAACAATGGCCACAGCCATTCCTCTGGACAGAGGATCCACAGCATCTTCTGCAACCTGAAGAGAGGTTTTAGGAATTAATTTGGAACTGAACTCTATCTTCTTGAGAGAGCTTGTCCTTAATATCCAACAAACTGCATAATTAGTGAAGTTGTATTTAGGAAGAAGGGTGTCATAATCTGAAATTCTAAATTGGAGATAGGTAAAAGGGATGACTTTTCCTCCTATGAGGTCTAGTCACTTGGCACCCCTGTCCAGTGGTGTAGTTTTCAGGTGCTGAAGCCTGGATCTTTCAGTGCTGCTTGTACCACCACAGAGTTGAGTGATGGGTGACAGAATAGAAACTCTGCCCCTTTAGATAGAACAAAGTAGTGCTTCTCAGCATTCTTCGGGGTGGGAGTGCAAGAAGCAGAAGTGTGCCACACTGTTTTAGCTGGATTCTTGATGGTCTTGTTGATAGGGAGAGCTGTTCAACTCGGAACCAAGGGTTGCAAGATATCCAGCAATCTATGTTGGGACTCCTGAACCTCTTCAAGCCGTACGTTGAGATCAGACATCACTCTTTATAGGAGCTCCTGATATTGCCTGCTGTTGCCAGGAGGAGCTGGTGAAGATGGGATAACCGTCTCATCTGGAGAAGATGATGAAATTGCTCCCAGAAACATCAGAATGGTCACATCCAGGTCAACTCAGTCTTCCACATATTCTGGTGGGGCCAGTTGGTGTTGGCCAAGAGATGGCAAGTAAGGTTCATGTACTGATACTGGACGCCTTGAGCATTGCTCCCAAGGCTCCAAATGCCAGCATGAGGGATCCACAAGGTGAGGAGGACCCCATAACATTGGGTACCATCTGTCTCTCAGAAAATCATATGGTTGGAGGATGGAACCCCAATCTCTTAGGGCTTCAGTCTAGGCCCATTTCTGTATGATAGGCAGGGGCTTTTCTGGAACCCCTGACTCATCAAATGAAAAAGCTGGATCCCGAACTTGTTGTGGCTCCATGTCCTCAGAATAGCTTCCTCTTCTGCAATAACTATGTCTGTGAATAAAGACGAACCCAAGAGGAGTGGGGAGAGAGATTAGGAGAGAGCAAAAATGTCCTCCAGGGAAACATAGGTCTTGGACCATCCTGGGGTATGTGGTGAGTCAGCTGGTAGAGCTGTCTGATCCAGTGCTTCCCTGGTGTGACAGGGAGTATCAGCCCCACACTAGTATAGCGAGGGTTAGGGACTCATGGCAGGCTGAAGAAGCCATGCCTCCCCACCTTTGCTGGGCATGGTCAGCTGGAAAGGGGGGTATAAAAGCCAGTCACCCAGCTCAGTCAAGGTGGACTACTGACCAGGGAGGAAGCACGCCACCAGATCTCTCCAGGCAACCGCTGCCGACACCAGGAGCAGAGCCAAACACGGTCAAGCCCCAACCGGAGCCCAGGCTATCAGGTAAGACCCGAAGAGGGACCAAGCATACATGAATTGATGCCCGTGCTGGGGCATAACTGCCCCATGACATCTGGTCACAGTGGAAGCTGGATTCCTCTGGGGCTGTGATGTTATTTGCAGAGTATGATCTGGATGTTGAAGGGAATGATGGTGAATGTCTGTCTTTTGTTCTGCATATCAGAACCAGTACCAGAACCAACGGTCCATTCTCCTTCATGTCACTTTCTCCTGCTGAGGAGGTTTACTTGGCCTAAATCTTTAGGATCCGGGTGCAAGGACTCTCCCAACATTTGAAGAGGTTTGTGGGGGGAAATCTCTTTTCTATGAGGCAGCTTTGGAAGAATGTCGTCTCTGTGCTTCTGACAGAGCCACTTGTTCTCATGAGAAACCTTCACCTTAGGATTACAAGTCTTAGTCTCGAGCCCTGAGCTTATACTTGGAAGGCCTCTGCCTGTTGATTGACGCTGATGTACAGGGGGTTGTCCCTGGCCCAGATCTGACTGAGACCTCATGGCTTTTTCCATCGGAAGTTTTCTAAGTCTTAGCTCTTGACTCTCACGAGTTCTGGAAGGGAAAGAGCAGCAAATGCTGCACTTGGCTAAAGATGTGAGCTTCGCCAAGGCAGTCAAGGCAGCATTGGTGTTTGTCACTCAATGAAAAGGAGCAAGGGTGGGAAACACAATTCTGTAACCCAGGACCACATTAACATTCCATGACATTGGGCTTTTTAACGGGAGGCTTCAACTGCATCAAACGTTGCATGAACCTAGTGACAAAGGGCTGCAGACACACTGGTCTATTTTCAATTGTCTCTTGAGAGACAAACAGTTGCTCAAATGAATGTGGATGAAATCTGTTTTTTACTCAGACTGACAAATGAAGAAGACCCTAGTTCTGTTCAACCAGTTTTTGTGGGAAGCGTCTGGTGGGATCCACATGAATCTTTTTTACACTCTTCAAGTGTGCAAGACTTGGGAGACTACTTCTGATCAGTCAGGTGGATTTGACACAATAGGCCCAATTTTCATTTGCAATAAAACGCCTTTCATATTGTTCTGAAAGAGTAAAGGGGCTTCAAAGAGGGTGTAAATTTACACTGCCACAGCAGTGCAAAGGCGCCTGCATGTAAATGAGAATCAGGCCATATCTGATCTCTGAAGCACTGAGGTCTCTGAAGCACTACTCAATCAAGAACCAGAATGTCAGGAAGAGAATGCCTGGTTTAGGATAGAGTGAATTGTCCGTATTCAGAGCAGTCATCAGTGTTCAGACTCTCTTTCAACCTGATGATATCAGCTGCTGCCAGCAACCCCAACAGCGCTGAAAACCATACTTGTCTTAGCCAGCATGGGGCAATGATGCTAAATTAACTGTTCTGTCTGACACCAAGGGCTAGATTCAGGGGTGTCCAATCTTTTCGCGTGAGGGGCCACACTGCAATTTTTTTTCTCACTCAGGGGGCCAGTGAGCAAATTTTGGATGCGGGGAGGGGGCTGCTGCACCCAGCCGGCTGGCATGGAGCAGGAGGAGAGGGGCTGGGCTGCTCCTTCATTCCGGCCAGTTCGGGAGGGACGGTGGGTGGCTGCTGTGGAGCTCAGGGGGCTTGGGGCCGGGGCTGTGCTGGCAGGCCGGATAGCAACCTTTGGCAGGCTGGACTCTGGCTCGCAGACCTAGGGTATGTCTACACTGATGGCGGCAAAGTCGCCGCCATCAGATCGACTTATCTGGATCGACTGAGCGGTCAGTGTAGACCCGCTCAATCGATCAGGAAGTCGACATTAGTAAACCACACAGTTCCCGTTGGCGCAGTGCAGTGAAGACACCGCGCAGAACAGAAGCACAACAGTCGATGGGTGTTATGCAAGCTACTTTGCGTAGCTTGCGTAACTCCCGTTGACTGCTGCCGAATCACCGGGCAAGTGTAGACTAGGCCCTAGATTCACAAAGGGATGTAGGTACCTAAATACCAGGATCAGGCACCACTCGTATTCACAAAACCCTGCCCAGCTGCTGCCAAACCATGTAGGTGCCTAAACTTATTACATGCCTAAATTTTTACAGTAAAAGTCCCCTAGGCACCTGTTTCTGCCTCTGGGCATGCCCACTGCTGCCTTATTCTAGGCATCCAGACACCTAACCCTCTGTGTGATGCATGAACCGGAGGAAGACAGGTGTTCCTCCACCTAGCTCACCTACAGGGCCCAATCCATACATGGGCTCAGAGCCCACCTACCAGATTGGGCCCTGCAGGCAAGCTTGCACAAAACAGGGAAGAAGGAAAGAAGAACCTCCCCCACAGCTTTTAGCCCAGTGATTAGGGCACTCACTTGGGATGTGGGAGACCCCTGGCTCAAGTCAAGATTTGAACCTCTCAGGAAAGCACTCTAACCACTGGGTTATGGGATAATTTGACGTGGGGCTCCCTGAGTCTCTCCTGTTGAAACTGTTCCTCTATGGATAAACAACAAAAAAGAGTCACTGGGTCAGAGACAGAGCAAGAATGAACACGATACTGTAGCGTAGTGGTCAGAGCACTCTCCTGGGAGATAGGAGACCCAGGATCCAATGCCTCTTGCTCCAATGACTTTTTAATTATTTATTCAGTGGAACAGTTTCAAAAGGAGAGACAGAGAGCCCCACATCAGAATATCTGCTACACTAATGGTCAGAGCACTCACCTGAGAGTTGGCAGACCCCAGTTCAAGTCCCTTCTCCCACTCGGGGGGGGGGAAGGGGAGAGCTGGAACTGGGGGTCTTCCCCATCCCAGGTAAGTACCTTAACCACTGGGCGTCCTCCTCCTCCCCCCTGAGGGAGTGGGGCTTAGGTTTCACCCTTTTGCTTGGCATCACCCATTTGTTGGCTTAGGCAGGGAGCCCATTAATATGCTCGCTTTTGACACACTTATTTCTGAGTAGTCACTGCAGTGTATAGGGAGCCTGAACACCTAATTCATGCCTAGGGATTTTCTAGGCACCTAAAGATTAGGCATGGTGAGACTGAACATCACCACACTGAAGTTTATTTCTGAATCTTGCTCCAATTATGTAGCAAGATTCAAAGACGGATTGGACTTTTATATGGGTAATAAGAATAACCAGAGTTTTAACAGTTAGTATGTTTTGGAAGGGATATAAAGCCTCATACTTTAAGGCTTAAATCAATCTTTTTTAGAAAGCAGGAATGAACTTTCATGGGAAACAGGTAACTCATAGGAGGCAGATGTGGGGATAATCTTGCACCTTGCTCTGAAGCATCTGGTGCTGCACACAGAGACAAGATACTGCACTAGATGGACCTTGGGTCTGATCCAATATAGCAATTCCTATGTTCCTTGCCTGAACTTGGTAATTAGATCTGCTATTGGAGTTACTGAAGAAGGTGCTCCCCTCCTCCCCCTTTTTGAAAATGAGCATTAGGAAAGAAAAAATTAGACAAGTATGAAGTATCTGTGTAGGGCTAACTTGGATATAACTAGCAAAAACCCCTCAATTTACAGAAAACTATACTCTACTATTTTAAAACTATTTCCTACAATTTTCTCTCTTTAAATCTATCAGGCCTGTCCTGATAAAGTCTTGTAGACACAAATTAAACGATGTATTAGGGAAAATAATTTAAAGCTGCCAAGTGTTCCAACATATTCTGCATAAAAGTGACAAATATGAAAGTCACCTTGATATACTGCTGGACTTGTGTAGGCTCAAATCCTGTGAAGAGCACCATTGGGGTCAATTCTGGTGAGAGCTTTTTAGTAGGTGGTGGTATGTCCTCAATTCTACAAAATATAAAAATACAGGACATCATGAAGACTGGGATCAACATTTTTATTTGAAAACCACTGAAACACAATCTTGCAAACTTTTACTAATGGGACTACTCGCATGAGTAAAAGTTTGCAGGATTTATGGCTTTTTGATAAAAGGTTGCTAGCCTGAGAACAAGATGTGTTTAAATTGGTACAAGGCCCAGATTGAGCACAGTCCTGACCCAGTGGAGGTCAGTCTATCTCCAAAAAGGCATCTTAAGCTGCCGTGCTTTCCCAGAAACATACTGGATACCCTGGCTGCTTTACTTATTTACACTTGTAGGTAAAGTTAAACATTTCACCACTATAAAGGATTGTAGATTTTACACAGTGAATGGCTGAATGATTCCCTAGAGAAAAATCATCAAAGTCAAACCAATCATCCAGAATGATTTTAATCTTAGAATTAAACATTTATATTAGCAGGTAACATATTATTTGTGCCATGAATGCTAAACTTTTAGAAGTATCTGCTTAATTGCCAGGTGCAGTTTTGGAGACAAGTGAAGAATCTCTCACATGATGATGTAGTCTCTGATTCATGAAATGCTCATGAGTTTTTTTATTTTATTTAAAAAGAGTCGTTTGCAATTATGTTATGTGTGAATATGTTGTTCCCATCTCACTTACATTCTCTCTTCCCATACCAACATTTTCTATTTTCCCTTTATTCCTTTGTCTTTTTAAATCCTTTTTTCAGTCTTGCCTTCTGTTTTTTATATCCATGTTTTCTTCTCCACTTCTCTTCATCCCATTTCTCTCACCTTCTCTGCTTTCTTCCTGTCATTACCTATTTGTGAAGCCCCCAGTTCTCTGCCTCTTTAATTTCTCCCCCCAATTTCTCCACATCCTCTCTCCATTCTTGTCTCCCCTTTCTTACTAGTTCACTCCTGGGGTGTCCTCTCTTTTTTCCCCACTTACCAAGTGCATAGTTGGCAACAAGTAGAAATTTCTGCCAGACGCAATCTTCTTAGTAAGTAAGAGTTCCAGGCTGACATCCAATGGACAGTTTTGTGGACATTCAGTTAAGTTTTTGATAACAAAGGAAATAGAAGCTTGTGCAAAAGAAAGTTAATGAACTGTTGTAATTGGTAGCCAGTTACTCTTACCTTGCCCGTTTAGAAGAAGGCTGAAGACTTGATTCATTTTGCTTCGGTTTCAGGGGTAATCTCACACCCTGCAATTAGACAACCAGACATTTGTGTCTCAATTAAGCACAAACTTTGATCAGCCATCCTAGTTTTTCTGTTTCACAATAAAAATTTAAGCCACTATATTTTTAAATACATGAAGATGACTAACTCTACATGTAGATGAAAACGTGTAGTAGCACAGGCTACATTTCAACTGCCAACCTACTAAAGGCTGCATATTTTATTGCTGCTACTTAAGCAGTAAGTTCCTTCACAAATATTTTGGTAAGTATCAAATAGTGCAAGCACACAAGATCATATTCCTAAGTGTCTTTAAAATGCCGTTCAAAAACTGGAAGATGGTGTCAAGCTTAAGGACAGGTGTCAGGGAACTTCATATTGGTTTTGTCCACTGCTGAGTGCTTGAAAAAAAAATAGAATTATTTAAAATATTTTGACAGCTAAAAAAAATAAATTAGGAGTTTGTGACAAACTGTACCCCAAAGCAGTATACTGTAAACCCCTTAGTCATCATTTCTATAGGGTTGTAATAATTTGTATTAAGCAGACCATGTAAGATAGCTAATGAAAGGTCAATCTGTTAAAACCCATTGTGCTGTCAAAATTTGCATATCACTAGTATGTATCAAGTTATAAGATTTTGCCATTATTACAATGTATCATAAGCTTGCAAGTAACAGCAGTGGATGTGCTCCCCCTGCCCATGAGGGGTTCAAGCAGCCATCAGCCAACAAAGGAGTTGTAAACAAAAGATTTACAATACGACAGCTACACAAGACTATATAATAAAGATTGCTCAACTCTATGCACTTGCATGGGAGGGATTAAGCAATTTGGTGACTCAGCGGAGCCCACTTGGACATGCCTAAACTAATGTCTAGTGGCCACATTGTCAAAAAGATATAGAAGGAGGAACAGAGGTTGCATGCCTTCTTTTTCCTCCTCCATCCATGCTGAAAGCAACAGAAATGATGGAACACTCAGAGAGTGGACTCAGGCTTGGGAGAAAAAAACCTGTAAACTGAGAACTGGAACATCCAAGTGGGGTGAGGAAACTGCCTAATCTAGATACTGCCTAGTGTTAAAGGTTTAAGATTTAGATTGCATATTTATCTTTATTTTCTTTGGTACCTATCTCTGATTTCTTATGCCTACCCTTTAGACTCATTTAAAGTCCACCTTTCTGTAGTTAATAAACCTGCTTTAAATTCTGAACTAAAACAGGGTGTATCTGTGAAGTGTTTGGAAAAATTCCTGTTCAGTTAACAAAAGTTGGTGCATGTCTCCTCCACGCTAAGGGAAGAGCGAACTGGGTGATAACCTTACTTGTCAGACTTCTGACCAGGGCAGAATAGGACAACTTCGGGGTGCAGGGCAGGGAACTATGGCAGACTGGTTGGAGCCTTCATGAATGGCTCTGAGACCATTCAAGCAATTTAGCTGGGTGTAGGGCTCCACCTACTCCTGGGTTCAATGATAACAGCACTTGGCACTAGCAAAGTAGTGTGGGACACAACCCAGTCTAGGGAGTTAAGGGGGCACAATGGTACCCCAGTCCCAGGTGGCACCCTAGGGGGAGCGATCACAGAGTTATTCTGCTCTTGCTTACTAAAAAGTATGGTAATAAGACTGAAATAACGAATAATCCAGAACAGAAAAGATAAGGCAAGTATTTTGTGAGCAATGTGAGATGTTTTCAAAATGGTGTTCAACTGAACTGTATATTCATTGGTGCAAACTAGAACTGACATAAAATCAAGTCAGACACAGTGAAACTGTTAAAAGAATGACCCTGAGATGGCTAGAGAAATACTAGTCAGAAAACTTTCAAGGTGATAAAATAGATTAATGTTATATACATTGACAAAAACAAGGAAATTCAGAGTGGAAGTTGTCAACCTTAATTTTTGTACTTAGCTTAGTCTTTAAAAAAAAATTAACTTTTACATATCCTACTGTATGGATTGCAATAGCAAGAAAACATGAGGAAAATGTGAAGCAGCATTCTAAATTTCCTTGCTTTTGTCAGTTTACACTAGTCTTACTATATTTTTTATCAATATAATTTTTTAAAACATAATATTCTTAAATAAGATGGCAAATGCCTTTCATTTGGTACCATGTTCATGGTTTTGGGACTTGATATTGTGTACTCATAACAATATTTGAAACCATATGAATGGAACAATTCTGCCTTAATTTTGCACAGTATAAATATTCATTAAGACCAAGATTTTCAAAAGTGACTAGTGATTCTGGTTGTCCAACCTGAAAAGACTTAAAAGAGACCTTAACTTCAGAAAGTTCTAAATACTGACCCTCTGAAAAATCAGAACCTTTAAGAGGTTTCAAGTAGGTACCCAAAAATTGAGGCATTAATCAAAATCACTAGAGACTTTTGGAAATCTTGGCCTAACAGTATTACAGTTGCTTGGATTTTGCAAAATGATCTTTTCCTCTTTTTCTACTGACCCTGAAGCATGAAAATAAATTAACATGGAGAACATTACCAAATATAGCGAGAAGGCTTTTTTTTTTTTAAAATGTCCCATAGCTTCTAAAAATTTATGGCCCATCCCGAGTTTCACCCACTCACTCCTGGAGTAGACGAAAGAACATGGATAGAACAAAACCCTAGCAATAACTTCTTGAAAACACAAAATAACAAAAATAACAAAATAAGTCAAACATACCATTAGAAGCTCTGATGATACCTTTAATGGCACTCTCCAAGCATCTGCAAGAGGTGAAGAAAAAACATAAGCCTGTGAGAGTAATTTGTTACAAAAAAGGTATACCACAGTCCAGTATGACTGAGTACAATTATAATTTTGTCCAGTAGGCTAATCTCTGTGGTATACAGGATTTTGTGACTGGAAATTCCTACTTACCCAGGAGGTTTAGAACTAGATGCTGAGTAGGAGAAAGCGGGTCCTGAAGATTGAACATTGTATATCGGTTGTGCTGAATCTGCCGTAATGCTTCAAAATTTCCAAGCAATATATCGCAAAGCCACTGTGCGTTTACACATGGTATCCTCCATTCTTTGGCTTTCTCATACTTTAAGCCAGTAGGCCTTATTGTGTAGAGGGGAAAAAAATATGCACATTAATAAAAAGGACTGGAAACTTCCTTCAGTAAGTTCTAGAATACCAACATTCTCTTCTCAGTCTACCCTATGGATTTTTTTATTGGTAGTTGCAGCCAAATAAGTACTTTTCCTAAGAGGTATTACTGCTATACATGTGAATGGGTGGTGAGCTAGAATGTCTGCCCAGAACAGAAGATTTAAAATGGCTCTAGCTGAAGACCTTTTAACCAATCAGTATTAAATAACATTTTACTTATAAATGGCCTAATAACTGTATCATCTCTTAAAAAACTTTACACTTAATGACGCAAAAGTTAGCTTTCTAAATTCAGAAGTAAAAAATTGAAAATCACTAGAATATAACAGGACTTAGTAATACAATTCATGAAATGGACATCCATACATGCAGTTGTCTAGATCACTCTAGGAAAACAGTAATTAAAGCATAAGTGCCTTTATCATGAAACAGCTATAACTGAATAATATAGCAAGAAAGTCACTAATGTCATCAAGGATAGCTTTGTAGCTGGACTGGAACTAGGCTATTGAAGATGTGAATGTTTTTCAGATAAAACACTTACTCTTTACAGATGAGAACTGTGTTGCTGCGACACAGGTAGCCTGTGTATTTGGCACCTGCTAGGTAAGCCATTAGTTTGAGGTCATCTCTTTCACTATCAACAAATCCTGTCACTGAGATAATCTATTGTAGTAAAGAATGAGAGTTACAAATTAATAATAAAATAAAATAATAAAATAATAATAATAAAAGAACTAGGTAATATTTACACAGATGCACACGCAAGTTGCAAATAAATAGGAGATTATCTTTCTCTAGCCTGGTGAACTTGTCAATGTGTCTCAATGAAATAGAGGTTACTTACTGTACCTGGAAGTTCTTTGAGATGTCAGGTTCCTATCTGTATTCCACATGTGGGTACACATGTGCATTATGCACCTGAGTCCGGAAATTTTAACAAGCAGTGTCCTTTGGACTGCATTCGCACAGTAGGTCTCCTCATGCTCCTGAGTTAGGGTATAAGAGACAGTGTGAGTGGATGCACCCCCAGTTCCTCTTCTTACTGTGAATTTAACCAGATCCAAAGCAGAGGGGATGGAGGATGAGTAGTGGAATACAAATAGGGACCACACATCTTAAAGAACTTCCAGGTTCAGTAAGTTACCTCCATTTCTTCTTCGAGTGCTGGTCCCTATGTATATTCCACACATGGGTGAGTGGCAAGTAGTGCTCAGACTGGAAGTGGGTTTGAGGAACCCAGCAGCAAAGATGCTTTCAGTTCTGCAGTTCCCACTGCTGCATCTGCAACGGGGCCTGAACTAGCACTCTGTGTCTAGCAAATGTGTGTATGGAGTTCCAGGTTGCTGCTTTGCATATATCCTACATTGGGACTTCCTGCAGGGATGCTATAGAGATAGCTTGTACTCTTGTGGAGTGACCTGTTACACCACCGGAAGGTGGAATATGAGCTAACCTGTAGCACTCAATGATGCAGCCAGAAACCCACTTAGAAATTCTTTGAGAGGATTTGGCTTGACCTCAAGATCTCTCAGCTATTGCGACAGTGTCTTGATGACTTTTTGCTAGGTTTGGTTCTTTGCAGGTAAGCCAGAGCAAGCAGCATGTCAAGACACTGAGGTCTCTTCTCTTCAGGAGAAGTGTGGGGTTTTAGGAAAAAAACCCACAAGTGAATACACTGGTTGATGTGAAATTCAGAGACAACCATTGGGGATAAATTTAGGGTGGAGGTGAAGGGATACCTTTTCCTTCTGAAAGACCTTATAGGTAGAGTCCGCCATGATGGCTTCCAGCTTGCTGACCCTTCTGGCCAAAATGAGGGCCACTAAAAATGCCACTTTCATGGATAGGTGGGACATGAAGCATGTCGCTAAGGGTTCAAATGGTGATCTGGTGAGTTTTGACAGCCCAAGGTTAAGATCTCAGCAGTATAGCTTTAATAATTGACAGGAAAGACTCAATGAGGCCCTTCATGACTTGTGTCATAGCTGGGAGGGTGAAAACAGAGCGCCCATCTACTGGAAGGAAAAAGGCATTAATGGCTGCAAGGTGGGCTCATAATGAGCTAATCAAGAGACCAGACGTTTTTAGAGACAGGAGGTAATCTAAAACTCTTGGAATGGTTGAAGTAACTGGGTAAGACTGATTGTGCTGTGCAAAGGCAGAAAAATGCTTCTATTTAGCTAAACAGCTGGTCCTAGTCAAATCTTTTCTACTCTGGGTAAGTACAGCATGGACAGGGGGAAGAGCAAGAGGATGTACTTCCGATGTCCATCCAAACACCAGGCCTTGAGGTGGAGTCAGCCTGGGCCGCGGTGTTTGATTCTGCCCCTGTCCTGCATCTGAGAAGGGGTGGATCTTGATTGCAGGGTGGGCTGACATTGACAGAAGCTCTGGTAAACAAAACTGTCTGAGCCAGTAGGGTGCTAGAATGACGCTGGCCTCTTTGCGTATATCTTTTTCAGAACCTGTGGAAACAGGGGAATGGGAGGAAAGGTGTATTTGAAACCATTCGTCCACAACAATAGGACAGTGTTGCCTTGGGAGTCACAGCCTACAGCTCCCCTGGAGCAATACAGGGGAGGGGTTTTTTTGTTTGTTTGAGACACAAAGAGCTCCCATGAAGGAGTGCCCCATTGCATGAATGTCTGCCAGAACAGGTTGTGGATTTCCCACTTGTAGTCCACCTAGAAATGCCTGCTGAGGTTGCCTGCTAAGGAGCTCTGAATTCCTGGAAGGTATGCTGCCTGGATAGTGATGTTGTGCCTGATGCACTGTTGTGCAAAATTAAGCACTCGGGACTTTTTCAAGGGGAAAAGGCAGTATGCCGCATTTATTGACAAAAACTAAAGTAATAACTAACTTAAACCTACACACACACACACACACACACACACACACACATACACGCGCCCAAACGTACCAGAAAGCGTTCTATAGTTATATATAGCTACCAGTCCTGGTCGTGGCTTGAGATCGTAGCTAGGGTCCGTTGCTGGAGTTCGTGGCTCGTGGCAGCTACCTGGCCAGGGAAGCTGGGCACGAGGAGAGCAGGGTCCTTGTCGGGCGTGCACCGACGCTCTTCTTTAGATGATGTGTAGAACGCTGTTTTTCCCCAAAGCCTTGAAATCTCACCCAGTCTTTTATAGGTTTTTCAGTTCTGCTGTGTCACGTCGCTTCTCTGTGACCCTTGATTGCTGGTACAATAGCAGACGTGACTTTCAGCTTGTTCTTTGATTAAGTTTGATTAAGTTTTTCTGGGGTGGATCCTTCTTTGCTTTTTGGGGCTGTGTTCACACTCTTCAGCCTAGGGTGGACTTCACACTTCATCAGGACAACTTCATCAGGACAAGCTGGCAGTTTGGGTCTGACACACACACATACATACACCCTCCATTCATACCTTGTTCAGATAACTCTCTTATTCATCTAAAGGTTTAGAAAGGGTTGACACAAGATGGAGTACATAGGGTCAAAATGGGGTTTTATATTCACAATATGGAGTATGACTGAGAGAAGTTCAAATGTTACACGATTTCAATAATAACCATATAGAGGTTGACACAAATAAGGGTATGAATTAAAAGCTATGAATTAATCTACAGGGTTACAATTACAATTTAAAGCTATGAACTAAGCTACAGGGTTACAATTACAATTTTATTCCTACAGCACCAGTTCCAAGCCTGAGTGCTTCCAGACAAGTGGGAGAGATCTTGCTCCTCCTGGTTTGTTTATGTAGACCAAGGCAATGATATTATCTGACACTTGAATATGGAAAGAGCATAGACTGGGAGGAAGGCCTTGCATATGAGGCAGAGTGCACACAGTTCCAGCTATGTTGATGTATAGTCTGGCCTCTGTGAGGTCCACGTGTCCGCGCAGTGTGACTGTTCAGGTGGGCGCTGCACTCCAAAAAGGAAGCATCTGTTACAATGGTGACAATGGCAGTGGGAGTAGAGAAGGGGACTCCCATTCTTTTCTGGGTTCAATCACCATGCAAAGGAAGCGATGATCTTGGTAGAAATGGATACCTTGGAGCTGATGTGGTCCTTGTTGGGTGAGTAGACTGAAATGAGCCAGGCCTGTAGGCTTCATAAATGAAGTCTGACAAAGTGTGTCACGTAAGTACCTACTGCAATGTGGCCTCACAGTGATAGGCACATTTTCATTGTAGTCCTTGGTCTGCAGGAAATAAAAGAGGTTGCATATTGTTTGAAATCTTTCTGCAGTGAGGAAGGAAGGCTCTTGCAGAAACAGAATCCAATGTTGCTCCAATAAACTTTAGCATCCTTGTGGGGGATAAAATGGACTTTTCTCTGTTCAGGACTGCGAGAAGCCGAATGAAGAATTGTGTAGCTGACCTGACTTCCTATCAAGAGCATCTTACCGGGAGCCAGTTGTCCAGATACAAAAAACTGTATGGCCCTGACATCTCATCTGGGCTGCCACCACACAGAAAATATTTGTAAAAAAACTCTGGGTGCTGTCACTAGTCTGAAAGAGAGGACTTGGAATTGGAAGTGCTCTTGACTCACCATAAACTGTAGGAACCTCCTCTGAGAGGGGTAAATATTTATATGAAAATGTGTATTCTTCATGTTAAGAGCCACAAACCACATCTTCTCCTGAAGATGGGGATCACTGATGCCAACGTAACCATCCTGAGTCTCAGCTTCTGAATGAAGATACTGAGTTGCTTAACATCCAGAATGGGTCTCCACCCTCCATCTTTTTTGGAAACCAGACAATACAAAGAAAATAACCCTGTTAATTGATTCTGAGGCAGCACATGTTCTATTGCCCTGAGTGTAGTAGGGATTCCACTTCCTGTTGAAGAAACACCTTGTCAGAGGGGTCCCTGAAGAGGGATCAGGAAAGGGGTTTGTAAAAAGGTAAGGAGAGGCACTCTATGGAGTATGCCTGATGGATGATCTCCAAGACTCAACTGTCTGTTATGATTAGCTCCTAACTATGGGCAAAAAGAGTAAGAGTGACAGGATACGGGGTATGTGGCATCAGTGACGGTAAGCGGGTCTTGACTAAAACGTCAAAGATGAATCCTAGCATGGGGCTGGGAATGAGTCAAGATCATGGTGGGAAGGGGGCTGAAAAGCAGGGCCTCTGAGTCTTCTGTTTGTGCTGAGGCTTGGCAGGACATTGGTAGTACAAAGCATGAGGAGTGGGGAGACGGTCTTGGTTTATAAGTCTGCCTGTGATGTCTCCTCTTTGCGGCTGGTGTATAGACCTCGGAGGGTCAACCTTGAGTCCTTTAATGAATGAAGAGAGTCAGTTTTCTCATAAAAGAGGTTTGATTCATCAAACCTGGATAATATTCTGCTCTTCCTGGGAAAGCCAAAGGACTGCAACCAAGAATGCCTCTCATAACAAGTCCAGTGGCCAAACTTCCAGATGCTTATCCACTTCATCAACTTGCAGTCTGAAAGGCTGTTTTGCCACCACTTTGTCCTCATCTAGAAGGAAGAGGAACTGAGGTCTGTCTTCAGGAGAAAGTTTGTCCTAAAAGGCTACCAGCCTATACTAGTTGCTGAAGTTGTAGTTAGCTAGCAGAGCCTGGGAATTGGAAATGCAGAATTGCAAGCTGGAGAGGAGAAGCCTTAATCCCCAAGAGGTCCAGTCTTTTGAACCCCTTATCTGACAGGGTGGTCCTAAAGTATTGTGACCTAGTCCTTTCCGTGGTAGCCTGTACCAACAGGAAGTTGGTGGCAGGGAAGGAGAACAAAAATTCAGCTCCCTATGCCTGGACAAAATAGCCCCTCATGGCCCTCTTAGGTGTAGGGGCGCAGGATACTTGGCTATGCAAGACCAACCTCACTGGTTCCAATATGGCCTTGTTAACCAGGAAGGCCAACTTACATGGACCCTGAGGCTGTAGAATGTCCAGATGCTGGTGGTGTGGGTCTTGGATTTCCTCCAGAAGAATTTGGAGATTGTTCGCCACTCTTGCAGTAACTCCTGCTATTACCTATGGTTGTTTGATGGGGTTGGAGGAGAAGAAACCACCTCACCTGCGGAGAAGGAGATTCCTGTCAGAACCATTGGTACCTGTGGTTCCGGTTCGATAGCCTCTTGCTCATACACTGACAGATACAGATGTTGGTGAGAAGGAGAAGAGTGGAAAGATTTTTGGGTGGGTCGAGGCATGTGTTATAGGGATCCCACAGTCCCCAATAGGGCCAGAAAGATGGGCCAACTGTTTGTGAGAAACCTCATGGAATGGGGTATCATCAGTCCCTGGAGAGGTCATGTCTATAAAGGCATTGACTGTAAGCCCTGGATTGTCTGTCCAGGCTTGACTCTCTCTGGGGAAGCAAGCTACACTAAAAGTATGACTATACTAAGGCTAAGAAGAATAACTATTTACAATTTAATTTACAGGTTCTCTGAAAAACTGAAGAAAAAAGGACACTGGATTCTAACTTAGGCCATGCGGCGGTAAGAAAGAACTGAGGGGGCATCGACCCGCACTGCCTCAGGCGCACAAGACCACCTACTGTGCATGGGCAGGTCAACAGACACTCCTTGTTAAAATCTTTGGACTCATATGCACGGTGCACATGCATACCCACATGCGGAATACACACAGGGACCAGCACTCAAAGAAGAATATACAGAGCATCCCCATTTTATAGGTGGGGAAAACTATGGTGAAGCAATGGAATGATTTCCCAAAGGCCATAGAAGGAGTCAGTGTCAGAGCTAGTACTATAACTGAGATTCCTATCTCAGTTTTGTACTAAGCCTACTAAACTATCAATTCAGTTCCTTCTTCCGAACTATATATTCTGGGAAATAATTTTTGTTCTTGGTCTTTTCTGAAAGAAAGCCACATAATCATAACTGTAATAATGAATCTTGAACAGTAAATTGTCAAGATGGGTGCAAACCTTATTTAGTAACTGTATCTTATCACAACTCTTGGTGTTCTTCTCCCAAGTCATCCTTTGTCTATCTATGAACCTAATTTGTTGCATCATGTCTGAATTTGTTTATAGGATCTCTGGTGCCTGGTCTGTGTCTTTATTAGCTGACTAGCACACTGTGGGGCACATATGACTGGGGCAGCATAATTTTAAGAATCCACAAAACATATCAACTCTACAAGCACAAAAAAGAATTAAAGATGAAAAGTGTAAATTAGTTAATGTCAAGTAGAAATTAAGGAACCATAAGGCAAAGAAACAGAACCTCTCCAACCACCCCCAAGTCAACATGTTGTGATATAGCAAGGGCAGAGGGCCGTAGGAGAGTGCTACTATTTGAGTTCCAGGGGAGTGGGCGGGCACAACCCTGCCCACTGCTAAAGGCCCCTCCCCCAGCCTAAGGGGAGGAGCCACTGGACCTGGGACTTAACCGATTACATGGGACAACAAATGAAAAAACAGGAAGAGGCGTGAGGGTCAAAGGGTGAAACAGAGGGAACCAGAAGAGGACACCGAGCAGAGAACCCTGGAATGCACCCACTGCTCCTGGAAGGTGTCTAGGGAGCCAGCGGACGATGCCCAGAGGAACTCCGCCTGGATGCATGAACGGATGGAGGAACGGAAATAGGCCCTACAGTCGCAGAGCACCCCCTCAGCCAACCTCCTCTCCCTGGTGTAGATGGCCACTCTGGCCAGGGCTAGGAGGAGGCTGACATGGAGGTCCCGTGACTTTGTGGGGCCTTGGATGGGGTGCGCATAGATAAACAGGTGAGGGGAAAAGTGCAGCCAGAACCTCAACAGGAGGTCCTGGAGGAGCCAGAACAGGGGCTGCAACCTGGCGCACTCCAGGTAAACATGCGCCAGGGTCTCCCTTGTGCTGCAAAATGGGCAGGTGTCGGGGCGAGGGATGAACTGTGCCAGGTACAGGCCTGTGCTCATGGCTCCATGAAGGAGCCGCCAACTGATGTAACCAGCAGGCCGCGGGGTCAGGTTAGTGTAGAGGCTGGCCCACCAGGGGTCCTCGCCCTCCACAGGTGGTATTAGGTCCTGCCATTTGGTGTCTGGGCGGGACATGAGGGCGAGGAAATGAAGGGTGCAGAGCACGAGCGTGTACAGATGGTGCTGAGGCGTGGTTCGGAAAAGGACCAGCTGCAAATCGTGCAGCCGGCCTGGTGCGTGGGGAGAGGGTAGCCGGAAGGGCACAAGGGGCCAGGGCCCGATGAAAAGCTCCGGAGGGCTAGCACTGAAGGGGGGTGGGGAGCGCCCTCTTGCAGGACCTGCTCAAGGTAAGCCCGAGCAGCGGGGGGAAAGGCTGCCCTCACCTCCTGGAGTACGCGCCGGGGAAGGGGGGTCCGAAGGGTGGAGAACCCCATGCGCCAAGCCAGCGCCTGGGGATCCACCCAGTCCCCCCGGTCATAGTCCAGGAGATCTCTGATCTTGGTGACTCCTGCCAGGACCAAGAGACTCTGCTACTTGCACGCAGAGTTGGGGGTTGTGTAGCAGGGATTCCGCGAGGAGATCCTCCCCCTCGGTGGCCACAAGGGGCTTGGAGACTGAGACCAGCCTCCAGGCCCAGAGGAGGTCCTGGTAGAAGACGGCAGCTCGGATAGGTCTCGCAGAAGACCCCTCGGATGGAGATAAAGAAGCTGCCGGTCGTATCGGAGTCCTCAGAGATGGCGGAGGAAGGTGTGCACCAAGTGGCTCCACGCCGGACTACCCGCATTATAAAGGAGTCTCTGCAGGGCCTGGAGGCAGAAGGTGCGGACCTGGCTGTGGAGGCAGTACAGGTCCTGCCCTCCCTCCTCCAGGGGAAGACTCAGAATCCCTGCAGAAACCCAGTGCAGTCCTGGCCAAAAGAACTCCAGAACTGTCGTCTGGAGGTGGGCCAGGAAACTCGGGGTTGGGACCAGGGTGCTGAGCCGGTACCAGAGCATGGACAGGACTAGCTGGTTGAGCACCAGTACCCTCCCCCGAAGGGAGAGGCACTGGAGCAGTCCTCTCCATCTCTGCAGCCGCTCAGACACCCTGCCCACCAAATCTTGCCAGTTCTCTGGTGGAGAGGGATGGGTGGCGGAAAAGTAAACGCCCAGATAGAGCAGCGGACCCGCACTCCACCGGATGGCTTGAAGCACAGGTGGGAGGGAGCTCGCCCGCCTCCCGGCCCCTACCTTTAGGCCAGAGCTCTTGACCCAGTTGACCCAGGCAGAGGAGGCCGCTGAGTAGACGGCCAGGCAGGCCTCCACCCGCACCAGGTCGCCTGGGTCCTGGACCACGAGGAGTATGTCGTCAGCGTACACTGACAGGACCAGCCTCAGCAATGGTTCACGGAACACCAATCCCATCAACCTCCAGCAGAGGAGACAGAGGAAGGGCTCGATGGCCAGAGTGTACAGCTAGCCTGACAGTGGGCAGTCTTGACGCACCCCTCGCCCGAAGCTGACCAGTTTGGTCAGGGTCCAGTTGAGCTTGACCAGACACTCTGCGGAGGCGTACAGCACCTGGAGAAAGCCCACGAAATGCGGCCCGAAGCCGAACGCCTGCAGGGTGCCCAGGAGATACCCATGGTCCGTCCGATCAAATGCCTTCTCCTGGTCCAGGGACAGGAGGGTGAACGACAGACCACCCTACATCCGAGCTCCAAGAGGTCCCGGACCAAATAAAAGTTATCAAAGATGGTGCGGCCCGGGACAGTGTAGGTCTGGTCGGCACGGACCATGTCCTGCAGCACGGACCCCAGCCTCAGCGAGATGGCCTTGGCTAGGATTTTATAGTCCGTGCTGAGGAGCAAGACGGGATGCCAGTTCCAAAGGTTATGGAGGTCCCCCTTCTTGGGCAGCAAGGCGAGCATGGCCCGCCTGCACAAGAGGGGGAGCACTCTGGTGCCCTTGGACTCGGCCCAGACGATGGCAAGGTCCCGGCCGAGGATATCCCAGAACACGCAGTAGAACTCAATGGTCAGCTCATCCATGCCCGGAGACTTATTAGTTGGCATGAGGCGGAGGGCTGCCGAGAACTTGGCCAGAGTGAGAGGTAGCTGCAGCCAGTCCTGGTCGCCCGCACTGACCATGGGGAGTTCATTCCAGAGCACCCTGCAAGTGGCAACTTCAGTTGGATCCGGGGAGAAGAGGTCAGCGTAGAAGGCCCTGGCCCTTCCACACATCTCCACTGGATCTGTGAGAGGGGCGCCGTCATCTGCCAAAAGGCAGGTGATGTGCTTCTTGGCCCCGCTCCGTTTCTCCAGTGCATAGAAGAAGCGGGAGCTGCAATCCATCTCCCAAGGGAGACGGATGTGGGCTCGAACAAAGGCGCCCCGAGCCTGAAGCTGCCTCAGGAGGCTTGGCAGACGCAGGTGTGATGCTGTCCGCAGCCAGGCAAATGGGGGCAGCAGATGGTGGCTCAAGGGTGGGGACAGCAGTTTGGGGAAGGGAGAAGGATGGGCAAGGGGCAGCACAAGGCCGCCCAGATCAAGACCCGGTGGCAAAGGGTCGTCCTCCGTCCTCCCTCTGGGTGACTGGGGTCAGACCCAGGGACTCGATCTCCACGAAAATCGAGCCATAATCCCCCTTTGCCACCATGGTTGCCACACCGCCAGAGGCTGAGGTAGCAAGCACCTCGGCAGCGATGGGGGGGCAGAGGTGACAAGGTGGCAGGGGTAGCTCCCTCCGAGGCTTCCCCCGGGAGGGAATCTGTAGCAAGGTGCAGTGGCCTGCCTTGGAGCCTGAACCCGAGGAAGGGTCGCTCTGCCCCCGCTGGACAGAACCAGGCCCTGCAGACCCAGCCGCCGGAAGCAGGGGGGTGGAGCCAGGGCCAGGGAAGGAAGTACAAAAGGAAGGCCCAGCAGCTCAGTAAGGGGGAAGCTGCCACTGGAGGCAGACGTGCCTTCCCAGAGGCTGCGACCTAGGTGCTGCCGCCCCGCCAACTGGAGCCTCCCAAGCCTGCCTGAATTGCCAGGCCTGAGTAACAGGGTAGGGCCGCTGGACCCTAGTAGCTGGGAACAGCTACCTGAGTCTGCTGGGTGGGAGAAACCCAGAGGCCGGCTGGAGGAGCTACCAGCTATGGAGGACCCACTGGTGTGGACTGAACCTTGTGGACCGGAGGAACCCCTGGGGCCCTGTGACCTGGAGGAGCTACCTTCCGTAGACCACCTGGAGGAATTTCCAGACCTGCCACCGGTCGATGGTGAGGGACTTGCCAGAAGCCTGTTCACACCTCCCCCAGCGACCTGGTGGGAGCTACGTGGTTGCAGGTACCCGGGGATTGGGTGGGAGGAAGCGGCCCAGGGACAGCCAACTAGCAAGTGGCTGAGTCAGGGGCGAAACCCCGTCAGTGTGTTGCAACTGGAACCCCGCTGACTCAGTGACAAATGCCTTTGCCAGTGGTAGGGCCCTGGACTGGGACGCAGTGGAGTCAGGTGGGCCTGCGTCCCCCTCCCTCTTCCCTAACCACCCCGGAAGCGCTTGATGTCCTCTACACTGCTGGCCAGAGGACCTCAAGCTTGCCTGCCCCACCCTGCCTGAGGGCAGGGGGGCTATACATTGCTGGAAGAGCCCACCCCACCTAGGGGCCGGCGCTGTGGACTCATAAACGAGGAGATTACTCCCCTCAGCAAAGGTGCTGTGGTCTTCCTTGGAACCTGGGCCGACGAAGGGTTGCACCGGTACAGGCTGGACCGTGCAACCAGCTTACAGAATCCAATAGGGCCTCCAAGGGGGCAGAGGAAAGTGCTACTCCTCCTCACTGCTACAGCTTCCTCCTTGACAGGCACTACCTGCTGGACTTCATCGGGGGCGGGGGCAGCTGAAGGCTCAGCGATGGTGGCCCCCTTCAGGGACTTCCGGGGGCTTCCTCCCTGTCTGAGTGGGCGGGGAGTTTCTAAGCCTTTTTCCGCTTCCGCGCTTCCCCCCAACGAGTGCCCAGCCCTCCAAGATGTTAACAGAGGGCAGGCCTGCGGGGTTGGGGCCAGGCAGCAAGGGTGATGGTGTTGAGGGGGTGGGGACAGGGCGGCAAGGGGACAGGAAACCTCCCCCTGGGGCAAGCCCTCTCCCAAATCCCGGTCCAATCCGGGCGCCCTCTCCTCCACGGGCCCCGTCCCAGAGCTCGCTATGGGAGTGATGAGGCCTGGCCGCTCATCGGGGCATGACAGGGGAGCTGCCCCCGCATCCCAAACAGAGACGTGCACAGGAGGAGGAGGGGCGGCCACAGGGGCTGGGCGGCTAGGGCTACTGGCAGTGGCAGGGCTGGTGCCCACCAGGACCTCTGGTGGCCCACGTGCTCCTCCGTGCCGAGCCAGGGGGCAATCCCTCCGGACATGCCCCGGCGCCCGGCAGAGGAAGAACCGGGCCTCTCCCAAGCAGTAATGGATCCGGTATTGGGCCCCCTGATGGGGCACCAGGAAGGACCCCTTGAGGGCCTCCCCATCATGCGGCGCCACCCCCAGCAGCTGAACCTGCCGGCGGAAGGAGAAAACGTGACTGAGGGTGGGGTCCTTACAGCCCAGTGGGAGAGGGCTGAGAACTGAGATGGGTTTCCCCAGGGTGGAGAGGAAGGGGAGCAGGGCAGTGTCGGGGAGGAAGGGCGGGACAGAAGTAAGTACCACCCGTACAGGCCCAGGTCCTCCCAGGGCTCTAGGGGGATGTAAACGCCCCCCACTGCCAGGCCCTTCTCTACCGCCTCCTGGGTGGTGGCCCCTGATGCCAGAAAGAAGACAACCTTGCCGTACATCTTGGAGGCCGCCGCAATGGCCGAGGGACCTACCACCCATGCCAATGCCTGCACGTAGGTCTCTATGTGGGGTGAGGCGGGCACCAGGAGGCAGCAGACACCGTGCCTCCTGGTCAGAGTGGGGAAGGGACCCTGGCCGCTAGAGATGGAACCAGAGGAGGCGGCGGGGGCAGATGACAAGGCGGTGGCCAGAGGGGTGGCGGCTACCTGGGCGTACGCTCTGGGGGTCAAGACAGGAGCATCTCCAGCGCTGGTGGAAGGGAGGGTTGCGGCTGAGAGGGTGGCCCACACCCCGGGGGGGGGGCACTGCCCTCCAGGAGAGGCCCTTGCCCTTTTTCGTGGCCAGGCCCTTCCTGCCGGTCAAGGAAGCTTAGGCAGCAGCAGTGGAGGTCCCTCCTGTGCCTGCCGCTGCCAGTGCCCCGGTGGGGGCGGTGGTGGTGGTAGGAGCGGCGGTCAGGGCAGTAGCTGCAGGGGCAGGGGGGGAGTAGGCTGGGGGGAAGGGACAGGGGCTACCAAAGGGGTGGCTTGATCCATTAGGGAGGGATGGGTGGGAGTAGACACCGGGGGTGGGGGGAGGGAAGGGTCAAGGCTGACCACTCCTCCCTGCTAGGCTGCAAGCAGGGAGGGGTCTCAGGGGCAAACAGTGGGGAGAGGGGGCTGGGAAGGGGAGGGGCAGGGTGGCTGACCTCTCTTTCCCGCTAGGCTGCAGGCTGTGGAGGGCACCGTAAGGGGCAGGGCAGGGACCAGGGTGGGAACATGGGGGGTGCCGGCTCCTCCGGCTGCACTGGGAAGAGGGAGGGTCCCAAGATCAGGAGGGGGTGCAGTGAACGAGGGGCAAAATGAAAAGTGGGGGTTCAAGGGACTCTGAAGAGCACCCAGGCACACTGAGGGGGTGGGGCGGATCAGGGCAGGGAGAAGTAGTAGAGGCAGGGGGGGGGGGGGGGCCCACAGGCATGGGGCAAGGGTGGGGCAGGGAAGAGCATAAAACTCCCGAGGAGCAGGGTGGGCCAGGGGCAAACAACAAACTGGAGGGCGGGAGCAGGACAGGGCAAGCCAAGAAACACTTGGGGCCAGCTGGGGCAGGAAAACCGAGGAAACCCAAGGGGGGGGGGGGGGCAAATATGGGTAGTAAAGGACGGGTGGGGCAGACTTCAAGGGGCAGCGAAAGGGGGGGGTAAGCCGTGCTGGGATGACCGGAGGGTAAAGCAGAGAGTAGGGGAAGTCCTCCGGCCAGACGTAGCCGGGGAAGGGAGGAAAGGTCTGGGGGGAGGAGGGGGGCATATGTGCCCAGGTGGGCCTGGGTGGTGGAGCAAGGCCCTGCTGCTGCAGCAGTCCTAGTCAGTCCAGGGGATGGGCAGTTCAGCCGAGGGTGAGGAGGTGAAGCGAGTGGTAGCTGGGGCTGATGGAGGGGGCGACGGTGGTGGTGGGGTGGGGAGCAGATGGATCGGGGGAGGGCTCCACGCTGCTCCCCCCTCTCCCCACAGAAGTAACAGTACCTGTCCCCACCACAAGAGCAGAGATGGTGCAGTCACTCAGTCCAGAAAAATAGGCAGATCTCCCCCTCCCCCCAGTGCTCCTGCAGCAGCAGTGGTGGGGAAGGTGTTGGTCATCCTCCTCCTCATGGGCAAAGCAGCAGCAGGCTCCCAGGCGGTGGTGGCAGCAAGCAGCCAGTCTGGGAAAGCCATCACTGGTGGTGGCAGTGGCAGCGGCAGTGAAGGGACCACTCACCCACTCCCTAGCCAGCTCTCAAGCAAGAGCAGCAGCACCAGGAGCTCCTCTGACCAGCAGTGTCTCCCTCAGCAGCCATCAGAGAGTGCTCAGCGGGAAGACCCAGAATGCTCAGGGCTCTGTTCCCTGCAGACTAGCTAGAAGTCATGAAGGGGCCATTAGGAGCAGCTGAGGCCAATTAAAACCCATCCAGGTGCTTGATTAAAAACCCTCTGCTCCAGACAGACAGAGCACAAGCTGGAGGAATAGGAGTGCTGTACTGTGTACAGAGGAGCAGACAGGAGTGCTGAGGAAGGTACCGGGCTCAAGAAACCAGAAGGATAGAGGGGGGGAAATTAGCCCAGGGGAAAAGACTGCAGCTGTGAGTATAGTGCCAGAAGCACATAGCTGCTACTCATAGGGCCCCTGGGCTGGGACCCGGAGGAGTGGGTGGGCCTGGGTCCCTACCCCCCTCCCTGGGGAGATGGGGTAACTGGTGACGCCCTGGCCCACCATGAGAGGCAAAAGCGCAAGACGCACTAGGGTGAAGCCGGCCGTTTGCCACAATGTGTAAAGTTTGAGTGTGTGCAAGACCAAATGTGGAAACCGCCAGTTCTCTTAAATCAGGCCATTAATTCTGAGAACTAGCAACTAAGTAGTCTAAGTGTATGTCTACATTGTGTTTCGGTACCGGGGGTTTTAAATCTCAGCGCCTAGATCTACAGACTTGGGCTTGTGCTATGACGCTAAAATCAGCAACGCAGACACTGTGGCTAAGGTTCTATGGAACTCAGGCTCTGAAGTTCACCCTCCTCCCTGAGCTTCAGAGCCTGAGCCTGAACGTCTACAGAGCCAGTAGTGCAAGCCTGAGTCTGTCAACCTGAGCTCTGAGACTTGCTGCCACAGGTTTTAAAATACAGAGTCAACATACCACTAGTGAGAAATAACGGCTATCCAAGCATACCAAAGGATGTTACTGTTGAATTAAGGAAGGATTGCCAGGATTCCTGGGAAACATGTAATTTCAACTGTAGCGTTTGTTTGGGCTACAGCAAATTTCTTACCTGTATAATTATTAAAATTGCTATCTGCTTCCAATATATTATAATATAAATAATGGGCCAAATTCTCAGAGTTGCAGAAAAGGGCTTTAGTGTAACAGTATAAAGGACTCTCAGAGGAGTGGGAACAGACTCCTGAGAATGCTCATGCACAGGGAGTCTCCTCAGTTAGTATAAAGGCTCTAACAAACCCCATGCCAGGGTTGTGGTACTGCAACAGTTCTCTCCTTCCTAGGGCCCTGAAGCTAGACTAACTTACACGAGGAGCACAACAGGATCCTGGCTGCCTCAGAATATGGGAAGCATGAAAGATAACTTCAAGCTACCTTTTCTCCTCCCTATATTCCTTGCCCAAGTGCAGGACCAGAGAAACTGAGAATTAGGACCAATTAAGTTGGTTTCTATACTGCAATGAACTGAACAGTACTGACTGACTGCTTGATTTCTTGCTCTCTGTCCTCTATGAAGTCCTCTACAAGTTTCCTACACAGAGAAAGCGCTCAAGTTTAAAGTTACATTTTAACATCCAAATTAAGAACTTGCTTTCTGTCTTTACAAACCATGCTTCAGGCATCCATGCAAAGATTGAATTGTGCTCACTAAAAAATTTCCCAGTCTTCATTGCCCCGTTAACAGAAAGGTGTATTAGGATGATGCTATCTCCTATGATACATGCCCACCTCCATCCCCCCGCTAAATGCAACCTGAATTCAAAATCTTCTCAGAAAAGTCACGGGAACTGAAACTACTGATTTGGTCCCCAATCATGCAAACATTACTCACTGACTTCATACACAAATTTTTAAACATGAGGAGCTGTATGGGGGAACTTTAATGTCGTGGGGTGGGTTTTGCCATTAGTGTTAATGAAAGTGGTGCAACTAAAATCCCATCCACTGAACTCAAAAAATATCATTTCTCTACCTTAAGTATCAAAATCCAGTCTCGAGTTTGTGAATGGTTAATAACCAGTCTAAGAACAGATTTCATTATTCCTTTTGGTGCTCCAAATTTGGATTTCCCAACGCTGAGCATTAAAAACAAAACATTCAAACTGCTCGAGCTGCAAGAACATCAGCACCTATGAAGTTGGAGAAGAGTGAGCACAGTTCTAGTGGTTAAAGAACAGGAGGCCTGAATTTTAATCCTGATTCTTGCTGTCCCATCTTGGACAATGTGCTTAATCTTTGTGCCTCAATTTCTTCATGTGTAAGAGAGAGAACTATTAAAAGGCATTGTGAGGTTTAAACTCAATGTGTAAAGCACTTTGAAATCAATGGATGATACACACCACAGATGTGGAAAGTTCTCACTACCACTTGTAAGAACAAGAGAAAAGCCTTTCTTTACATGTATCTGAAGCCAATTCCACCATTTGGAAAAGGAATCCACAGTTTACTTCAATTAGCTATTTTCTGGATACATACTAGATACTTATGTGCGGACCCAATACAATAAATATTCAATACTTGGTGCAATTAAGCATTTAAAGAAAATGCTAGTTTTAACTTTGGGTTTTCTTACGTGCTGCGAACATGGTTTTCCTCCTGGTGGGAATGCCACTGGAAAATGAAGAGCTCGATGTGGTGGTACCATTTTCTTCTTCTTCAAGATGAAGTTCAGCCAATGTGCTGTGATGCACCTCTTCCTTTCCCTTACAGCCTACCAACACATGTAGATACAGTTGGAAGTTGTTGTGCTAGCTTTAACTTACATTAAAAACAGAATGCTAGGATACCCACTTAAAAGACATGCTTTCTCTTTTGAGCTCCCGGAGGATATAGTTCTTTCTCCAGCCCTTTAGGTGCCCTCTTTCACACTACATCTCCTCCAGACATACTATGAACACTAGATCTGTGTGTTTCCAAAGAGACGTTTTATATCTCCTGTAATATTAAACATATATTATGATGGAGGAGCTGGTCAAAGGAAATAATTACTTACTGTCACTGTGGTTCGAGATGAGATGCGTATTCTACTTAGGTGTGCACATGCCCATAGCACCGGAGCCGGAGAATTTTGCCTAGCAATACCTGTCAGGGAGTGGCGCTCACGCTTCATGGGAGTAACCCCTCCCCTGGCTACATTAGGCAGCACTGCCCCAACCCCACTCAGTTCCTTAGCACTGAATATCATAGACTCCATGGCAGAAGGGATGGAGGGTGGATTATGGAATACATATCCACATCACATCTCAAAGAACCACAGTTACAGTAAGTAACTGTTTCTTCTTTTGAGTAGATGCAGACGTGTATTCCACTTAGGTGACTCATAAGCAATATCTGCAGGAGTTGGGGCCCAAAGTCTACTTAAACAAGGACTGATCTACCAAAATTTGTATCTGCTCTGGATGCCACAGTCATGGCATAATGGTTAGTAATATATGCACAGAATACCAAGTGGCAACCCTGCAAACATCCAATACTGAAACATCATTGACAACCTGCGCCCTTGTAGAGTAAGCTTGCACCCTTAGAGGGGGTGTTGCTCATGCTATTTCATATGCAGTAGTGACACAGGAAGTTATCCACCTGGAGATTGTCTGTGAAAAGATTGCTTGTCCCTTCATCCTGTCTGCATACAACAACAACAAAGTGAAGTATGAAAAGGTTTAGTCCTCTCCAGGTAAAAGGCAAAAAAGTGCCTAACATTCAGCGAATGAAGCTGCGGCTCCTTCAAGACTGAATGTAGCTTAGGATGGAACACAGATAGATACACTGCCTGGTTCAAGTGCAACTGAGACACCACTTTAGGTGTGGCCATGAGATTACTTTGTCTTTAGAGAACTGCATATAAGGAAGCTTTGCCATCAAAGCCTGCAACACACTCTCCTTGTGGATTTTACAGCCACCAGGAACGCAGTCTTTTGACATGGAAGAGGAAGAGAAAAAGATACCAAAGGCTCAAACAAAGGTCCCATCAGAACTACTAAGACAAGCAGGTGGAGACAAAAGTCTCCTTTAAAGAACCTTGCTACCATGGTGTTCAAAAACACCAACCTCCTCTGGATGGGCAGATAAAATGCTGAAATCACTGCTAGGTTGACCTTCAACAAACTGAGTGCAAGAGCTGAAGATGCAACAAATACTCCAAGACATCCTGAATCCCAGTCAACATCGGTCGAACCTGGAGAGCCAATGACCATACCAAAAACATTTCCATTTGGCCAAATAGGCCAATCTGGTGGAGGGCTTCCTGATATTAAGTAAAACCTGTGGAACAGCCTCCGAACTTTGTTCCTTCTCATTTAACCACAGAGCAGCCATGCGTGAGAAGTTGAGAGCTGATGCAAAGTCTGACCCTGATGCTTGGTCAGGATGAAGAGGGAGAGATCTGGGAGGTCGAACTGATAATACCAGAAAATTGGAGAACTAGCACTGCCTTTGCCATCCTAGAGCAATGAGGATGATCTTGGCATGGTCCAACTTGAGTTTGAGGATTATCTGTGGGATGATTAGAATCAGAGGGAAAGCATACAGGAATTCGAATCCCAGCCCGGGTGAAAGGCATCAGTCAGCAAGCCTGGACTGAGGGCCCCCTTGAGAGCAAAACAGACAGCATTTCTTGTGGTCTCTCATAGTAAACAGATCACTATAGGTATGCCCCAAAATGCACAGATTGAAGCAGATTGACTCTTGAGTCAGCGAGAAATTCCTGCTGACGTGATCTGTGAGTTGATTCTGAGCCCCAGGTAAGTGATCGGCCACTTCACTTCTCTCTGATGCAAACCGCCAGGCTGGTTGCTTTCTAACACAGCACTGTTGAGCAAGCTCCTCCTTGTCTGTTCACATAATTCAGAAGTGGCCAAACTTACTGACCTCTCTCCCCCCCCACCCCCTCGAAATGCTCCTCCCCACTGGACAGAATCCTCTAGCCCCACCACCCTGCTGCAGGGCAGAAGCTCCGAGCTCCCCACCCCAGTCTGGTAGGCAGAGAATTGGGGGTGAAGGGGTGTATAGGGGATTCCGCGAGCCACACTTTAACTGTAAAAGAGCCACATGTGGCTCATGAGCCACAGTTTGGCCACCCCAACATAATACATTACAGTAGTATTGTTCATAAGAATGAGGACCATTGAGCCACTGTTGTGATCTTGAAAGGCATGGCATGCATTGTAAATGGCCCCAAACTCCAAAATGTTGATATGAAATGTAACTTTCTGTTCTGACCCTAGACCCTGAACTTTCAGAGACTCCAGATGCACTACTCAGCCTATGATGGAGGCATCGGTGACAATGGTCCTCCTTGGTGGGGACCAAGAGAAGGGAATGCCCTGGGATACGCTGCCCTGGACTGTCCCGCACTGTAAGCAGTCCAGGATCAGTGGAGGCAGCCGGACCAATCTGTCCAAGGGGTGGTGGGTTGGATGATCAACTGTCCTCAGCCACATCTGGAAAAGGCGAAGCCACAACCTGACAAATTGGGTTACCTATATGAAAGCAGTCATGTGACTCAACAGCCTGAGGCACACTCATGCTGTAGTTAAAGGCTGATTGTGCAGCTCCAGACACAAATGATGAATCACTTGAAAATGGGCCATCGGCAGAGGCGCCCTCTAACTCATAGAATCTATTAACGCCCCAAAGAACTCAGTTTTTTGAGAGGGAACCAACGTTGACTTGTCTTTGTTGAGAATAAGATCCAAGCAATTGAGTAAGCGTAGTGTGAAGTATATGTGAGAGAGAACTTCTCCACACTTGCTCCTCAGTAGCCAGTTATCTAGGTACAGGAAGATATGAATTTCCCTCTTCCTGAGCTATGCTGTCACTACAACCATACATTTGGTTAAAAACACAGGGAGCAGAGGAAAGGCCAAAGGGGGGTACGGTATACTGATAATGTTGTTGTGCCACAATGAACCACAAAAACAGTCTGTGGCACGGGAGAATCGTCACAGGAAAATAAGCACCCTGGAAGTCCACAGCAGCAAACCAACCATTCTGATTTAACGCGGGAGAATAGATGATAGAGTGATCATCCAGAATTTCAAATATTGAATATATAACATTGAGGATGCAGAGATTAAGAATCAGTCTTCCCCGCCCAATCTTTGGATTTGGGAACCAGAACGTACTGGAAATAAAACCCTTGGCCCTGGTGCTGCAGAGGGACCACCTCTGCAGCTCCCAATGCCACTAGAGACTGAATCTTCTCAAGGAGCAGTGTCTCATGAGAGGGGTCCCTGAAGAGGGATGGGGTAGGAGGGATGGAAATGTACTGGATGGTATAATCTGGTCTGATGGTGCTAAAGACTCAGCTGGGTGGTAATGAAGCCCCAAACATAGAGAAAATAAGTCACCCTGTCCCCAAATGGGGGAGATGGGGATATAGAGGTCACAATTGGATTGCTACCTTGGACAAACAAGTCAAAACAGATGCTTGGTAGACGCCAGGGGGAGAATAAGTTGACAGACCAAACCCAGTATCCAAGGCCTCTGCCTCTGGGATCTATGACCCTTTCTGGGGTATTCAGGGGAGGGAAATAGTGCCCAAAGGAGCACTGCAAACAACACTGTTGATGCTGATGCTGACTAAAAATGGCATCTCCGCACCACTGGAGTATACATCCCCAGAGTGCCTATGGTAGCCCTTGAGTCTTTAAACGAGTGCAAGGTTTCATCATATCTGAGAAAAGCACTTGACTAAAGAAGTAAGGTCCTCAACAGTCTGCTGCACATCAGAAGCAATGCCCATATTTTGCAGCCAAGATGCCCTTATCATGGTTACCACTGAGGTCAGAACTCTGGTCAATGTATCTGCCATGTCCAAAGCCAACTGCAAGGATGTCTTGGCCACCAAACAGCCCTCAGCTATCAGTGCTCAAAATTCCTCTCTGGAGGCTTCAGGTAACAGGTCTACAAATTCGGATATTGCTGTCTAATTAATGAAATCATACTTGGACAGCAATGCCTGCTGGTTTGCAATACACATTTGCAGGGAAGAAGACATATAGATTTTCCTATCTACCAAGTCCACCTTCTCAGATTATTTGTCCTTGGGAATACACTTTTATCTGCCCTGCCAGATACTATCATTCACTTCAATCACAACCAGGGAATTAGGGACCGAGTGGGAACAGAAGCTCTCAAAACCCTACATAGGTACAACTGATGCCTGAACCTGCAATAGAACAACCGCCAACTTGCTGTGATCTTGCCATGGAACAGGAGGAGGATTGAGACCTCCGAGACCGAGGAGCATCCCAGGGATTCCAGCGAGGCCACTGGGAATACGCTTAGAGTGATAGTGACCAGTAGGCTCCGGGCCAGGACCTGTCTTCGTACTGATGCTACTGTGGGAACTGTCTATGGTGCTGATCAGATGATGGAGAGGAGGAACCCGACCTGGATCCTGAGGAGACCTTGGCCTCTGGGGACAGTGGTGGAGCTTAGCCCTAATGGTGCAAGGAGCTGGCCCGACTCATTTGCTAGCTAGTGGATAATAGGTATAGGTGCCAGTGTTGGAACTGGCATAGCCGGTGACAAATGCATTACAGTTGCATATGGTGCTGGGACCTGTGTCAAGGTGGAAGACGGGATCTGCTGACAACAGAACGTTAGTGTTGAGAAGTACACAAGTGCTTGCACTGGCCTCAACTCTCTAGTTTGTGGCAGGGGGAGACCACACTGCACTGCCGATGTATCCTGAGATTCTATGACATACCCCAACAATGCCAACAAGGCCACAGATGCTGTAATCCCAGCAAAGTCTTGGACAAATGGGGAGTCCGGACCCGATGGGCTGCTGCCTGGTATGCCGTGGGTGTGGAAACAGCTGGTGCCGGCATCGATGTCATCGATACTGGACTCAATGTACTCCCCAGGGCCAGAACTGGAGTCAATGGTACGGACTCTCACAAGTCTCTACATAGTATCAGGGTGCAATCTGAAGGATCTGCTTCATCCTGTATGCCAGTAATACCACAGTGCTGGCCTATATTCTGCTTAGACAAAAAAGGAAGAATCTCCATAAGTTCTGGAGCACCTTTTCCTCAAAGAACTTGAGGACAGCGAATGGCTTCTCCATCTTTTGGGAGAAATGCCAGCCCCAGACCAGGGAGCAGCATCACTCACCGAGCCAAAGAGTGACCTCCACACTCCAACCCAGGGCTCAGTGTCAAAACAGGTCTCAGTGGTGCTGTTTAAAGGGGAACGTCTCTAGCCACCTGAGTCCTTTTAGTGAACAATTTACAAACACCACCACTCCTTGGCGTGACCCTCAGCCAAACAGAACAAGCACCTCATGAGGGGATCACTGATGCGGATCGACCCCCCCACACACGATGGGCAATGTTTGAACTCTGGTGAGGGCATCATCCAGGGTAACTAACTACACTAACTTACTAACACTAAGTAGGATACTAACTAATTATACAACTATACACAGAGAAAACGCTCAGTAACTGAGAAGGGATTATGATGTGAAACAACAAAGAGCTAGGATTCCAATCCCCAGGCAATGAGGGAACTGAGGGGGTCAGCACCATCCCTCTACAGATACTGCTAGGCAAAATTCTCCAGCTCTGGTGCTCTAGGTACACACACACCTAAATAGAATACATGGTTGCAACTACTCAAAGAAGAACTCTGTAGTTAAGGTTTGTGTTCCATTCTTCACTTAAAGATTCAATCTTTGTTACGTATGAAAAATGGAGCATATCCTCCCCAAATTTATAGCACTTACTATTTGAGTAGAGAATGAATTTTCCAGGAATGTATAAGTAAGTCTATTAGATAGCTTATGAGTTAAAAAAATTAATTGAAAACCAGATCCCTTAAAAATTTGACATTGGTATCAGTCTCTTGCTTGTCCCATGTGATTTTAATAATGGAACACAGACTCTTCAAACTTTCTGTATAAGCAAAATTAATTGAAATCTTATCCATGGGTTCTATTCCTACACAAAAAACTATGTTAAGATGGAGTTACAGTTGAGAACAACCTAACATTACAGGGAAGTTATAATTATCCCAAAACTGAGAAGTATAAACCCAGGAAATTCAGAGCTGATGTTACACTTAAAGGAAATCCAAAACATGTTAAGATAAGAAATGCACAACTGAAGCTCTCAACCATATCTTCTAGTGGCACCAAACAATAACCATATGTAAGCATTTTACTGTTTGTGGTCCTAGATTAAACTAATTTAAAGGCTAGTTGCATTTTATTCATGCTTTTCCTCCCCTTAGGGTGCCAGAACAAGTTGTTTAAACATCACTTTTTGATTTCTGATTAACCCTCCTCCACATTAATTAATAAAACAATAATAGGACCATTTCTTATAAAGCCTATTAAAAAACTGGATTGAGAGAAGCAGTACCAGTCTACACTGTGATTTTCTCTTGTAGCCACTGAAACCAGTATTAGGATTGTGTGCATATATTTTTGATTAAAAACTGAATGTAACTGTATGTGTTTCAATGCAAGTTAGGTGCAGCTCTTGTCTCCTGGTAAACGCCCAACGAAGCCCACAAAGGATTTACTGGTATAAAACTAGTTACCATTTATATGAATATAACCATGTATGTATATTTCAGGATAAAAATTGGTCTGGATTTACATACAAGTACAGTCTAATCCGGGGCAGTCAATTTTTTTTGTCAAGGTCCAAATTTCTTGGTCAAGGTATAGTCTAGGTTCAGACTTCAGGGAAAATAATAAAAACTATTACAACAATATGGATAATAATAAGTACATAACAAGATTTTGGGTCTATTGAAAGGCATCTGGTGGTTCGGATTAGGCCTGCGGTCCGCCTATTGATTACCCCTGGTCTAACTGGTAGATTTTTGTTACAGTAACGGAGTTCTAACAATGAATATAAACTTTATATTTTATGGTTCCACTTTATCACTTAATTTTCAGTTTTATGTATGAATCACATATCTGCTGAAATACTGAACATTGTAATTTTACTTATAGTACAACTTCCACTTAAAAGGAAAATAGTGAATTAATGGCATCAGATCACAAGTTGTCAGAAAGACAAGCACACAGCAGTTTAAAAAAGAAATAATGAAAAAATGTAAATATTTCATGTTTAACGACTCTAAAATTCAGCTTTCTAGTCTTAAATTGCAAGGTTGCATAATTTCTCCTGTTCTTTCTATTGCTGCTTAACACCATGAATCTAATAACTGTGGAAATTTTATATCTGTTGCCAACTTCTTTCCCCATTCGAGCTATTAAGTTATTAATACAGTGACAAATCCTTCAGTGTTTACTGAGACAAATTCTCATAAACAGCAACGGAAGTTTTGTCTTAGTGAGAACTGAAGAACTTGACACATCGTGAGTTATTCATTCTGTACAATAAAACCTTCAAGCACTGACATATCTCAATGATACTTCAGCACATGAGCGTGTACAGTCAACTTATGTTATCATTTTGCGTACCTGAGCATACATATTACTGACTTGGCTTTCACAGAGAAGATGCGTACATCTGCTTGTAAGCGTAGGGTCCACAGTGCCGCCATGTGCTTGGATGATCTGGTAAACCATTAAAACCAAACATGAATGTTTGTTAATCTACAGTTCCAAACGGAGTCCTCTGCTTAAAAGACTTTTACTGTTAGTGGAGTTTTCTGCATCTGGAGTGTGGGCCACAGTTAAAAACATTAGCATACTTGCAAGAAGCAAGTAAGTTTTGCAAACAAAGCCAAGATCTTTCACACACATAACATTTTAGAGAGTTTAAAAATAAGCGTTTCCATTAATAGTATTCAATATTGTAAAATACCCCATTCTTTAGAACGCAAGTCCTAATTATTTATCTAGTGACCAAAAATGGTGGATGATAAGCAGGAGTGGGTAGTAGAAGGAAGACAGTGGCTACACAGCAATAAGATGTGATGACTTTTGCTCTGTAAATTTCTTAAATGTTATAGGTAACTTGGGTCAGGTGGGCTGGACAGTAAATGAAAGGAAAGAAGTTGGAGAGCTGAGAGAGAGGAAGAGATGGTGGGTATGGCAGGTAACAGGAGCAGGTATGAGAAGAATGGTAAAATAAGAGAATTGAGCAGGATGAGGTGCATGATCCAACAGCAATAAAATGACTTCTGTGAATTTGGATCAATATGACAAATATATTCTCTTGCTTATTCATCTTTTAAGACACATTCATTCATAATGATTTAAAAATACATTACTGGGAAACACCTCTTTGTATGGATTTAAAACTGCTATTTGTTCTTCAAAGGGAAAGAAAGACTGCAGTTTGCACTTTTTTTGCTGACTCATGAAAGATGCATTCTCATCTTTAGAAGTATTAGAAAAACAAATATGTAATATCTAACAACTAATAACTCTAGAAAATTGAGCAGGGTGGGGTTTTTTTTGGGGGGGGGAGGCAGTTTGCATTTAGCATAGCAGCTAACAGATCTATAAGGTTAGATTATGAATCATGCAATTCTGCCTGGATAGTACACAAAGTCGGTACAGAACATTTACTGTATTTTATTATGCAAAATTCTATGTGGATGACCTTGGTAACTTTTACTACAACCTGTCCAGCAAAAGCTCCGAGAAGAACATCAACCTCCTCTCAATTAGAAAAGGACAGGATTAGATTTTGCCAAAACTTATTTATCAGCAAAGGTGAAAATACACCCTTCTCCCATCTTATTCACCTCCATCAGATGCGTGCTTCACAGCCTACTTAGGCCCATTTACCTGCTGAAGTTATGATGTTTGCACAACTTTATTTGTTTAAACAGTGACATAAAATGCAAAAATCGTATAATACAACATTAAGATTGCAAAGTTTAAAAACACAAAAGGCCAGGAAATGCTAAAACATGCTGCCAACAGAAGCATTAACTGAGCCATATTGCAGACGTAGCAATTTCTATTCCTGTTTTATCTAGTTAACTCCATAGTTTAATATTACTGTTTATATCATAAGATATATAATGAAACACCTGGAATGTGTAACACAAAATATGTAGGGTTTTTAAAACCATAATACCTTCAACCTTTGCTTTCTAATGATTTTACTGATCAACCATATTACATTAATTTGATTCTTCTTAATAAAGTGGAATCTTACCCGTTTCCAGGTCGCTAACAGTTGTTTGTCAGACATCTGTTCTGGGTAATCAGCAATTGCAAAAACACAGCCCAACAGGAAATATTCTTCTGGAACTAGAATAGTTTGCAGATGAAAGAATAGAAAATTGTAAACTAGAGCAGTTTGGAGGCTACCATTTCAGACCACATTTGTTATATTAAAATTTCCCACTATCAGCTACAAAATAAATGAATTTTGAATTTTTTTTCTTTTTAAAGAATGTAATGCGCAAAAGTTCTAGAACTGGACACCCATGGAGACTGAAGTCCTGCTTTATCTACAATACAGCCTAGTAAGTATTTTTCCCCAATGTGAAATGAAAACAAGAACTGCATGCTACTCATTTCACATAAGCCACCACCAGTCAGATGGAAAAACTTTTCCGTTGATACCAGCATGGGCAGAGATCTGAAATGAAAATTTGGAAGTGAATGGTAATGGAATATCAATCTCTCTCTCATGATCCATCTAGTTTCCCCAGCCTTTTGAGTATTGTTCCCCAATCTCCCTTTTTGAAAATTTCCCTCCCTGCCTCTCAAAAAATAAAATTATATTTAGCTTTTACATGTACAGTATAAATGGACTAACACTGTAGTCATAGCACAATATATGCATTTAGATGGTAGTATCAAAAAAACACAAACCAGAAAATAAAAAGGTCTTAAAGCTTTCACCTTCCAGAGTGTACTGGATAGTCCCTAGTTATCATACATTTCTAGTCTATTACGTTTTTGATCAAGAACAAATTTGAACCCAACCAACATTTCATATGATTGGCCATCACTTTCAAAATTATAAATCAGTGACTACTAACTCTCTACTGCTGGATCATGTCCAAACAGCTGTTGCTGTTGCAGCTGTAGCTGCTGTTGCTGCTGATGATGTTGCAGTTGCTGGGCTGGCACCTGATGTTGTAGTGGCTGAGACATTTGAGTCAAATGTTGTGGGGCTTGAGTTTGTATTTGCTGCTGTTGATGTTGTTGGTGTAACCGCTGTAAATGCTGCTGCTGCAACTGCTGTTGCTGAATTTGCTGCTGTTGATGTTGTAGCTGTTGCTGTTGAATGTTCTGCTGCTGTATTTGCTGTAACTGTTGCTGCTGCAACTGTTGCTGTTGTAATTGATGCAATTGCTGTTGCAAGGCATGCTGCTGTTGAAATTGCAACTGTTGCTGAGGCCGGTGGAGCTGTTGTTGAGAATGTAGCTGTTGCTGTGGAAACTGTAGCTGTTGTGCAAATTGGTGTTGTTGATGAACTTGCTGTTGCTGCTGCGAAAACTGATGAGGTTGTTGCTGTGGGAAAGGTTGTTGGGGAATCTGTGGTTGTTGCTGTTGCTGCTGTTGCTGCTGCAACTGCATAAGTTGTTGAGGTTGAAGGTGTAGCAGAGGGTGGTGCTGTTGCTGCTGTGTTTGATGTGGTTGTTGTAATAAATGTGTCTCTGGAGTTAACTTCACCTGGCTAAACAACACTGCATTTGTATGTCCCTGTTGGCTATGATTTACTTGTTGTTCTAAACTTTTTGTAGGTGCTGAAAGGGATTGCAAGATCTAGAAAACAAAGATTAATGTTGTGACCTTTATGTCATCATTGAGAGTGAAAAATATAAATAAAAATATGAAAAATATTTAGCTTTTTACAAATGAATGACTCTAACGTAGCTACATTTTACATACCTTTCAAGATAAACAAAATCTTTCATTTATGTGTGTTATTGTATCATCAATATAACAGCATTCAAAATGGAAAGAGCATATTTAAAGGAACAATGGCACTATAAATGGCATAGCTAAATCGTAAAGAAAACATGAAAATGTAATTGACGCCAAAAATCTTGCATAAAGTCCCAACTGTCTAGGATGTTTGGGGAAGGGGAATTCAGCACTCACCACCTTTTTTCCCTCCAAAAATCTACATGGCACATGCTAGGTTTTTTTATGGGCATCCCAAAATGGATCATTCTGTAACACTATAAACACTAGCTGTTGCACCGCAATCAATGGAATTTGTGATGTCATGAAACTATCTATCTTAGGATGTCGTTTAAAAGTTACTATGAATATGAGGGGGATTTTTTTTTTTTTTAATTTAGTCTATCTATGCTAATGACAATAGTTATATATTTCTGGGGCTTAATTTTCATTTTTACTTTGCAGTTCACAATTAAGAAAGATTGCTTCACACTTTACAGAAGCTCAGATTACATATATATTTAATTTAAAAGTACCAGATAATGGGAAAACTATGGAAAGTGTTAATGATACCAAAATGTGTACTAGAACAGTAGATACTTTTCTAAATTAATAAATATTCAACTTCAAAAAACCACCCAAAGATACAATAGCCTACATGAATTACTAACCTACGAATTTCAAAACATGAGATCTTCATGAGAGGAATCTAAAAGTTATTCTGAAACAATCAAAACTGGTTTATTGGACTACTTCACTACATAAAATCTGAATTTACTAGCCCAAAAAACACTAAAATAAATTGTTTTTAACTATGGCAAATTAAGTCGGAAACTATCCCTTCCCCTCTCCTTTCTTGTTTAATTCTTTAGCATCTGCAAAATCTGATATTATGTCAAAAAAGATCAGGAAGCCCACGTTCATTTTTGTTTTGTTTATTTTCACTTTTGGAGTTTCGGTGACTTCAGCCTTCCCATACAATAGTAGACAGAAATTCCTTCATGATGGCGCCAGCCATCTTAGTCAACACAAGACAGTTTATGAGGGCCCGCAACCATCACAGTACCCACAAGTCAAAGGCAAACATCCCTTATTAAAAGAGATGCCACTACTCAAAGCTGGATCCTTTATTTGGTGTCAGGATTGATCAGCAGGCAGTGCATAACTGCCCATAAGAGATGGTTATGTTGGCCCATCACTGTAGATTCTGAGCACATCAACAGATAATGAATTAATGAATGTTATCCTCCCAATTTCCCTGTTATGTATAAAAATATAATTATCCCCATTTTACAGATGGGGAACTGAAGCATAGAGGAATTAAGTAATTGTCTCAAGAGCGCATGCAAAGTTCGTGCTAGAACCAAGCACTGAACCTATATCTCTTGAGTTCCAGTTTGGTGTCTTAGCCACAGGACCATTCCTCCTTCTAGAAACAAATCCTTTACAGATGTCCTCCTGAACAAAGTCTTTACTACAGTAAATTTTATTATAAAAGGTTTTTTTAAAAAAAAAATCTCTTTAGATTGGACAGAATGCAGGAGGAAGAGGGAAAACAAGAATTCTGGTGGAAGGAAAATTAAAAGCACAGAAAGAATTAGATTTTCCATTTCAAATCAAACAGAGAAACACAGAAAATCTTATCTATTAAAGGCCTGAGCCTCCTGTCTTACTCACACAAGACCCCGATTAATATCAACAACTTAGGTGTACAACTTTGTGTGTGCACCTCATGCCTCTTTAAAAATAAATAAATAAATAAAATCAGGCCCTAAGGTTCAATTTACCTTTACAAATAAAAACAATTGAGAGTTTCGCAAGGTCATTCCATTTTTCAGTTTGTCTGATTGTGTGTAGGCAATGTTATGTGGTATGCAAAATCACTAAATGTCCCCACCTGCCCACCAACGGAAAGGCTGTGAGACATCCTAGGCCCCTTCTGATCCCATCTTAAAAGGAGAGGACGGGATAGGATTTATCGTGTGCGTGCATGCATGCATGCCCCTTCCCATTTGTGTCTCTTATCCATTTGTTATGCCATATCTTTTATATTGTAAGCTCTTTGGAGCAGTGACTATTATGTGCTCTATGTTTGTACAGCACTTAGCACCAACTGGTCCTGCCCTCATTTCATGTTCTCTTCTAGAAGAAATAGAAATAGATTAACCATAACTTTTTTGCACCAGAACTATGTGGACTACACAAAAGATAGAATTTATAAGTTAGGACTTTTGCAATGGTACCTTGACTGCACTGCATAGCAACCTAACATTGCTTAGCGGTAAAAAACGCTGCAAATGCACAATAGGAATCAAATTGCAGCTGTTTGAGAGAACCATGAACTTTAACATTTTCTGAGTTTAGAACATGGCATTAATTAATTTATTGCACCGAATACAAGTACTGAAGGACATAAAGTTTAGTTTACTAAACTGGACAACTAGCTTTAAGACTGTGAATCACTTTGTGTTCCTGCCAACACTGAAAGTGCATAATATGAATCTTGGTATCAAATGTTGGAGTTAAATACTGCATTTGTAATATCACTATATTCCACTCGGTCACACATTTTTACTTTGCGAAGTTAAAATACTAATGAATAGGTTTACTAATGGGGCTATGTTTAGCTGTATTTAATCTCTATGTAACCTGGGAACATTTTACTCCTTCTCATAGTTTGAGGATTTTGAAAGGAAACAAAGTTCTTAAAAGTGTTAGCCCAATATTTTGTAAATTAAAAATCCAAACACTTACATGTGCTACATTTGATGGTCTATTAGTCTGCTGAATATCAGCACTATTAGTAATATTTCTTAATGTCCGTACTGCTGGACTCCACGTAGCCATCATCTCTGGTCGTTCAGAGCCTTGGGTACCTTGAACGGAAGCCATTATATTACCTCTGATTTCTGGAGGCAATATATTGCCTGGTACTGGTGGGACATTGGCACATAAATTAATTAACCCCGAGTCCTTGCCTTGAGGCAACCTGCGCTTTGCTGCAGCTGTCTGTGGGACTTCAGCTGGTGTCCAGTTCAAATTTCTTTCTTGCTTTTCAGGAGAGGAATCTGAGGAATCATCAAACATCAATTCCCCTTTTGTTTTATCAGCACTAACAGATTTTGGTGAAAAAGCCTGGTCACCCAAAGGCGATCCTTCTCGAGATGATGCTGGGCTTGATAATTTTTCATCCGTACTAGCTTCATTTTGAGAATCTTGTTCTTCATTTTCTGCCTCTTCTTCCTCCTCCTCCTCCTCCTCTTCTTCCTCGTATATAATTAGACGGGGATGATAGGATAGTTCTTCCTTTTTAGTTTTATCAGATATAGAATCTAGTACCCAATCAGGTGTCACAATTTTAATGCTCTCTCGTTTACAAGCACATTCGTATTTTTCCTGTGGATGAGACATAAGAAAATGCTATAAATAAAATGTATTACATTTCCCCTCCCACACATACCCAGGCAAGATTTAATTATTTCTAGTGACATGAATAAAGATTAACTCTGAATATGATTTCATACATAGTTAGTGGACACCATCACTATCAACTTTTATCTTGGAGTCATACTGCACATGACTATGCAGAAATCCCTAAAACAGCAACAAGTGAACATTTACAAATTACATTTTAACAAAATCCAAAATAAGAACCAACAAAGAAGTGATCAGGCATATTCAGCCAGGTAAGGCAACTGCTTTCAAGCAACCGTTACCCTTTCAGTTGCAACCTACTATAACTCCTGTAATTATTCATTCACTTATGGATGCACTTTAACAACTGTCATGTCATTAGTTTGTTAGGCCACTAGCTTTAAAAATATTATCAATAATTCTGCCAGTGACATTTTAAAATAAAAGATAACTCTTGCAGAGAAGTCGTGCTGAATGGTGCTCATCCTGAGTAAAAGGATCTGAACTATTCAGAAGGTATACAAATATGCTGAATGATAAGATCCAGTAACCTCTCTTACCATCGTGTGGCCTGGGTTACACTAAAATATTAGGTCAACCCAGCTGTGTCGCTGAGAGGATGTGAACAAGCCACACCTCAAATGATATAGTTACACCAACCTAACCCCTGGTGTAGACAGCACTAGTCAATGGAAGAATTCTTCCATCAACCTAGCTACCGCCTCTGGGGGAGGTGGACTATTCATGCTGATAGAAGCACCCTTGCTGTCAACGTAGATGGTGTCTAAACTGAAGCACTACAGTGGCGCAGCTCCAGCTGTGCCATTGTATTGTTTCAAGTGTAGACAAGCCCTAAAACTCATACCAGTCACTTGTGGCATACATTAATCATCAGATTTTGATATTCACTTAAAATAAAGACAGTAACTTGAAACTTCATATGGCCACACAATAAGTGTGTAAAAATTACAATATAATTTCCTCTTCAAACAAGGAACTTGCATTAAGAACTCATTCAAAACCACATATGTGCCAGTTTTAAAAACTAGAGCCATTTTTAGTTCTCAAAGCCCAACAATAGTCTGGACAATTTTTTAAAGTTGCATTCTTGACATTCTTGCATAACTTGGCAAAATAACTTTTTTTTTTTTTTTTTTAATAAACTTAAAATATTTCACCTCTGGATTGAGAGAAAACATAAGAATTTTCACCTGCCAAAAGTAAATGTTTTTTTTAAAGTTATAGGTAACTGCAGATTCAGAGCAAAGATGCCTTCTCAAGCTTAACCAGAGCACTGCAATAATGTAAAACAGGTCCTTATTAGCTACTATTGTCAGCTCTTAAACACATATTTCTCCTCTCTTGTAGTGGAGATTTTTTGTTGTTCACAGGTAATTATTTCTCCATATCTTCTGAAAGTTTGGGCTCTTCTAAATGGAAAAGAGGAAAACAGATACAAACCAAAGTTGTGACAGGCACATTACATTTTTCATAATGTTTTATAAAGCTGTGCAGTGCAACATCAGGAAACTAATAAGGTTAATTTATAATGCATCAAGACAGACCAAATGTAACTGAAATAAATGTAATTTGAACCTACTTCTCCATGAGATAAGTGAAACGGATACTGATCAGACCACACCTCTTCATGTTTTAAAGTATTAACATCAGTATTACCATCAGAAAACATTGAAGAAAACCAAAATCTGGCATGTTTGTTGAAAATACCAATTACTGAATGTTCACTTTATTTTTAATGGAAGAGTCCAATGCTTGAATCATAAATATGTTCACGCAAATTAAATTCTGAACTTAAACATAACATTTGAATTAGACAGGTAAAACGGAATCATCAATACATAACAAAGGTTGTTAGGCTTTAAAAGCTGTCCAGATCTGGCATAACAGCTCCATGTGCATGCGCATAAAAATCTAGCTCTTTGACATTATTGATATTTTCAAAAGGAATCTAAATGAAGCTAGGCATAGCTAGGAGTTTGGTGCCTAGCACCTTTAAACACCTTCGGAAACTTAGCCTAAAAGTATACATTGCATTTCTTTCCTCTGGTGGTCTTGCATATTAAGACTGTAATCTCTTCAAGGCAGGGACTGTCAATTTCTATGTATTTTTTAGGAACACATGGGGATCATGATCCTGATTAGGACCTTTGGATGCTACCAAAATAAAATAATATCTATATCAAAAATCCTAAACTTAATCTGAAAGACTTTTTAAAATCAACAAATTGTAATGTTAATGCTAACTGTCCGAAACAGCAGAAGTAAGAGGGCCACGGATTTCAAATGTTTTCCTCACCTATTAAATCACATATTGCTGACTCCCTTGCCAAATGATATCTGTACCACTATACTGTTGACATCAGAGCCACAAAGGAACCTCAGTGGAGCATAAAGCTAGCTAAGAGGACCGAGTACTCGTCTCATATGATATGATGCAGTTTTGCTGAATTTTTTTCATTTTACTATTTTAAATCCCAAAGAGTATAAAGTAACAATTAAAAATTATTTTGGCAAAACCTGACCTTCTACAGGCTGGCTCCATGCTCCAGCAGAGTGCTGTAGAGGTTGTGACATCACCAACATAAGGAATGCTGGGGCATCACTTGGAAAGGGAGTCAACAATCTATTATTTTGTGGACCTGAAAACAAAGGCAAATTTTAAAATCAGTTATGTGCTGCAGACTCTCTTAAACCTCCTATGTGGAGCATTTAACACACAATCCTATACCAAGTTGCTGCTTTTTTAAAGTATTCTATTTAAAACAAAGTGCAATTTGGTTTAGTGAAACTCAGTATTTTTAAAGGCACAGTACAAAATAAGTTTAAGCTTCACATTAGAACTATATTGATATTGTGACTCAGTATCTGCAAGTGGCATTGCTATGCAAAAACAAACTAGCAAGTATTTTAAGAACACAGTGAACCTATAAAATAACTAAGCCCATACTGCTGAGAGACCAAATGTGTAATAAAAGCCCTTGGACAAATCCATGAGGCTCTAAACTATATCACACTTCCTACCATAGAATTAAGCAACAGACACCCTATTGTTTATGGCCAATAAAACCGTTCAAATCAGCAGGACAGTCACACTTGTGCAGGAAGTTGACATATTCAGTTTTAATGCTACTATTAGTTAGTCTGCTTTATTCTCTGGGGTGTGGAAACTGATAAAAGAACAATGTGTGGGTCTCACCACACGCTATCAGAGGCTAAGCATTCAATATGATTTGAAAGAGGGTTGTATGGATAAGAACACTACATTTACATTAATAGGATTAAATACCAGAAAGGATATAAACCCTCATTCCCAATTCATAAATTAATATCTAACAAGGATCTGGGAGAATCTTCTTATATAAACCAGTTAATCCATACCTGCCCACTATGGATTTTCTTACACCTTCCTCTGAAGTATCTTGTTCTGGCCGTGTCACAGACAAGATACTGGTCTAGATGGACAACTGGTCTGATGCAGCATGGCAATTTCTATAGTCCCAATTTCCTCCACTTACTTCTCTCTCCATCCCTTCAGTCTCCTTCTCCTGACCTTCTACTTCTTCATTGGTCTCTATGTTCCTTTCTTTCTCCCCTGTCATCCCCCTCACTGACACCACATTTTAAACATCCCACCCCCACCACACACAGACACAAAGACCTCTACAAAACCAAAATAAAGGTAAATTTGGAACCCTCTAATGCAAACTCATGTTATATTTGTAAGCTTTATCCCCATGACCCCTACTTGCTACCTATTTTTGGTCTCCCTTTGTTACGTTATCTTTACATGGAATATAAACTCTTTGAGGCATAGAACAGACTTTGTGTGTGTTTCTGTGAAGTGCCTGATAAAGTTTTAGGCATTGTGTATAAAAGCACTATTCAATTAAAACGTCTGGAGATTTTTATTCAATTCTTGTTGTGCCCATCCCTGTGGAAACTGGAACCACCACAGATTATGACTGATTGATCGATCGATAGCACTCCCTCCTGATGCTTTCAGCAGCTTGTCAATTTAGGGTAGGGATTGTACTTCCCAAAGAAACCATAAGGAATTTGATTCTTCTTAAGCACAGAAATAAGAGAGATCTGTTAAGGTGAACAAATGACTGTAGCCAAAAGCACTGTCTAGATTTAGATTTGGCTGGGAAAGAAGATCCAAGGTTATTCTCTATCTGTTCTCTTAAGTATTTCACTGAAAGCTCCTTAGTCATGGAAACGTATGGAGAAGACCTTAAGGCCAGAACTTCATAGCATGCAGTAACCATAAAAGTAGAACAGCCTGACTAAGACTGACCAGGAAGTGCTGACCAATGGTATAGAGCCCAGTGGGACTTTTCCCAAGAACAACTGGAAAAATTAACGTTCCCTGAGAACCTCCCCAGAACTGAGATTTCAATGAACCTGAACAATAATTTCTGTTCTTAGGGATGATGGTCCCAAAAGGAACAGATCCACAGGGTGAAAATTCTGGATTTCAAAAGACAATGATCCAAGTCTTCAGATGACTCAGCCATCAAAGCTTTCAAAGACCACATGCTAACTACAGACAAAACCAATGGGCTTGAATCTGAGAAGGCCTTCAGAAATGGAGGTTACTTACCTGTAACAGGAGGTTCTTTGAGATGTGTGGTCCTATGTGTTGCATGAGCACCATGTGCCTGAGCCTGGAGATTATTAGTGCAGATGGTCTATTCTCCTCGTGCACTGAACCAAGTGTATAAGGTGGGTTGCAGACCAGCCCTCTGCAGTTCCTTCTCCTACCACAAATATAGCCTTCATCAATTAAGGACTGGAACTGAACTTGTTCTTTCTGAGGGAGCTTGTCCTTAAAATCCAACAAACTTCGCATAATTAGTGAAGCTGTACTTAGGAAGAAGGGCCTCAATCTGAAATTCTATATTGGGGAGTGGCAGAAGAAAAGACCTTTTTCCCTAGAAGGCTTAGACATTTGGCACCCTTGTCCAAAGGTATAGTTTTGCAGTGCTGCAGCCTGGATCGTTCGATAGCTGCTAGTACCACCTGAGATTTGTGCAGTGGGTGAGATGCCCCTTTAGATGGAATGAAGTAGTGCTTCTCAGCCCTGATGGGGTTGGGGCAGGCAAGCAAGAAGTGGGAGTGTGCCACACTGTTGTAGCTGGCCTTGTTGATTGGGGGAGCACTTGATTGAGACCAGAGGGATGCAAGATGTTCACCAACCGACACTGGGGCTCCTGAACTTCTTCAGGCTGTACCTGGAGCTCAGACACCATCCTTTGTAGGAGCTCCTGATATTGCCTGTAGTCATCTGGCAGAGATGGTGAAGATGGGATAACTGCCTCAACTGGAGAAGACTATGAAATCGCTGCCAGAACTGTCAGATCTGGTCCAACTTTAGTCTTCTGGAGCCTCTGACTCTTCAGATGAAAAAGCTGGATCTCAAACTACCAGCAGAACCAACAATACCAATGGTTGGGTACTCAGGCTCGCAGGTGGGAGAGGAGAGAGGTTCCGTGTCCTTGCAGTAGTTTTCTCCTCCAGAGTAACTGTGTCTCTGAATAAAGATGGACCTGAGAGGAGAAGGGAGCAACGAAAGGGAAGAGCAAACATGTCTTCCAGTGAGACGTAGATCTTGGACCACCCTAGGGTACAGGCTGAGTCATTTAGTGGAGCCGTGGGATCCAGTGCTTCCCTGGTCACAGTGGAAGATGGATCCCTCTGCAGCTGTGATGGTATCAGCACAAAGTCTGATCTTGATGTTGAAGGGAACAGTGGCGGATGTCTGTCCTTCCATTTGCACATCAGAACTTGTACCAGAACTGACGGACCTGTGCTCCTTCATGCCACTTTGTCCTTTTGAGGTGGTTTACTTGGGACTAAATCTTTTGGACCCGGGCACAAGGACTCTCCAAACTTTGAAGCAACCTTGGAAGATGACTTGTCTCTATGATTATGAGAGTATCCCTTCCTCTCAAGAGAAGCCTTCACCTTAAGCTTGGAAGTCAGCCTTGACTCCTGAGGTTATGCTCAGAGGGGCTCTGCTTGTTGACTGAGGCCGATATATGTTGTGGGAGGGAGGTGTCTCTCCAACCTACATCTATGTGGGGTCTCATGGCCTTCTCCATCAGATGTTTTCTAAGTTTTAGCGCTTGACCTTCACATATTCTGGCAGGGAAGGAGAGGTAAATGCTGCTCTTAGCCAAAATGTGAGCCTCACTGAGGCAGAAAGGCAGCACTGGTTTGCGTCTCTCACCAAAATGGAACAGGGGAAAGAAACATAATTCTTAAACCCCAGAATTCTGGGCATAATCCCAGCTTCCCGGGGGAAGTTTCCCCGGAACAGGAAAAAACTAACTATGCTAGTACTTAAGACTCAACAAGTAAAAAAGTAAAACTATTTACAATATAAATACAGACTGAAGAAGTCAAAAAAGGCAACTGTGAACACAGACGTTTCCAACTCAGGCCATGTGGTGATCAGAAGAAACTGGAGAGGTGCCATCTGCACTGCCTCTTATGCCCAGGGTTCAGAACAGAAGGTCTTAAACACCATGGAAGAATATTTCCGGAAAAGGAGGCTCAAGTCAAATCCTCAAAAAACAACAGTCCCTGCATTCGATCTTGGTAACAGAAACACTTTCAGTACACCCTGAAAGTGACCTTTTGTGGCAACATTATGCGACGTGATCCCACTCTGCCCTAGCCTTCCATGATCATCTGAAGGAGGTAGTTGCCAAAACAAGACAAATGTTAACCTGGTCCAGAAAGTAGCAAGCACAAGCTGGGGGGCATCAGTGCTGCAGACATCAGCGATGGCCCCTGTGTACTCTGTAGCCAAGTACTGTGCACCAGTACGGACCAGAAGTAGCCATACCCTACTTGTTGGTGTCCAACTGAATACTGCAATGCGGTGCATTATTGGAACCCTCAACCCCCACACTTTGGCTGCCAGTGCTGTCACACATTGCTCCCCTATCCATTTGCCGTGATGCCGCAACCTTTTTGGGATTCCAGAGGATTGTGGAAAACGAACATTTTCCCATCCACTAGGACTTTCACAATGTCCCTCACCATCGCTTGAAGTCTCAAAAGCCCTTTTGGACCCACACGTTTAACTTTCAACAGTGCAACTTCAACCCTGATGAAGCCTGGGAAGCCGAATGGAGTTTACAAGAAGTTAAAAATAAGTACCTTGTAAAGCACCACAGAAGATCCCTGGCTTTGCTCTCCCACAAAGCTTATGGGCAACCCTAAACCAAATCTATACAAACCATGGCAGATGCAGATACTTGCTGCATAAATGGACAAATGTGAAGGCTTCTTAAGCACTACAGAAAAAGCCTTTTATTGACAGATCTTCCCTCCATGGGCCTAGGGCACCTCTAACAGGGGAACACCTAAAATATTCTGAGCTGTTAAAGCCTCCAGAATAAGGAAGGATTTTAACCCATGGCTCCATTACCTCACAAAACTGGATGAAAAAAAACCACATATACATAGCACAGCCTTTGTTGAAATATTCCTTACTGCTTATTACCAGATTTTGTGGAGGGACAAAAGGAATGTTTATTGGACTCCATGTCAACTGTCACAGATCAAAATGGTGACTCGGGTACCTACAACTAATAAATTGAGTGTGAGGGCTGGGAGAAAACCTAACCAACTACAAAGAGAAGTAAAACCCAACACCTAACAAGCAACAGAGCTTAAAAAAAGCACACTCCTCACAGGAAGAGGGACTGCAATCAACTGGCTGTCAGCCAGAGAGGAAGAGAAGGACAGTAAAGAGTGTAGGGTATTTAACTAGGGGATAGGCAGAGCCCCAGCTTGAATGGCTTTACAACTCCTTAATGGTTCTCTGGCCACATACCAGGTGCACTTAGAGAACTGACAACAAAAATTCCACGTCTCTAGGATAATTATTATTGTGCACTCATTTGGTTTTGGTGGTGTTAGAAATCGTAAAAGGGAGATATTACAGAGAAAATATTTTTTCTCCATTAGACTGAACAAGAGAGAGTACAATATTATTATTGGTACATTAGATGTACACAACACTTTACCAACAAATTGAAGGCAGATACTTGCACCAATAAGCTTAAAATTCTAAATAAGATATGCTATAGCACAGAAAAGGATAACAGACACAAAGACCCCTTTTACTCCACAGGAGTACAGGAGCTCTAAAGCCCTAACATGGGCCTAAATTTAATTTACACCCATTTTAAGGGGTGTAATATTTATTGGCCCAATATTTATAATTTTGTCAAAGTCATAATATTGATGATATGAGGGAGCAAAGTCCAGCAAGACTGGATAATCAATAACTATACCTCATGCCCCATGCAACTTACTAAAAGGTGCAAATAGAACTGAAAGGATCATCAAATTGAAAAAGGCACAACTGCCTGAGTTTTTGTACCTACTATTCTTATAATTAACACTGAAATTATAATAGGAAAGTAGGGAAAAATGTGTTGTTTTCCCCCCAGTTTGTTTTCCTTTGTGTATTTGATAGCAATCTGTATACGGTCAATTTCACCATTTACCCTTTCAGATGTGCTGGAATTAAATTCATGCATGTTTGCAGGAGCAGTGCTATAATCAGCTATCTCCTTTGCTGGAAATATTCTTACAAACCTGATCAAGACAGCAGATTTTTAGTTAATTAAAAAAAAATCAAATTGACAATGTCCCTTGAACTACATTTTGATAAACTTAATTTCAGCTAACTGTCATCCAGAGTTATTTCTGGAAATCAAAACTTGCATTCACCATATAACAAAACCAGGTAGAGGGCAGTAAGTTATTTGCAGACATATGTTCGTATATTCTGTTCTCGCTGGCAAATGTTAGACACCTTGTTTTATCTCATCTGATTTAGTCATAATGACAATGTAAATCTTTATTGAGTTCATAGTTGTTGTCAAAGCAAATTACTCCATAGAATTATTCTGTTGTATTATGATAAAGAGGAATCAGAATAGTCATCTTATACAGCCTTTTTCCTTCAGTAATTATGTAAAATTAAATAAGATGTCTCAAAGTTTAAAGAGAAAATGTGAAGCAGGATGCATATATACATCCACAAAAATTATAGTTAAATAATATGAAATGCTAATGTGTTTTCTCTAACATCACAAATATGCATAGTGCTCAACACATAAAATATAATGTTTCTGCCCTACAAAGTTTATAATTTAGGGCTTCAATCCTGCAATACATAGCACAGAAGCAGACCATTGTGCCTGTGGAGAGCCCCAGTGAAGTCAGCAGGGCTCCATAACCAAAAACTATGTTATGATTGAGGAGTGGGAAAGGATTTATAGGTTTAATAAAAGAAGCTGGTTTTAGAAGATGCTTAAAGAAGAGGGGAGATTAGGTCAGGAAAGGAGTTTCAAACATTTGTACTAGAACAGAGGAGTCAAAGATGCCAAACAGCTGACCTCCTCCAAAGGAATAATTGCACACTCAAAAAAGTGTGGAAAAAATTCCAAAGATATTTTTCTGGGATAGAAGACCAAAATAATGAAGCCCTATAGCCCAAGAAAGGGAAAGGGGAGAGCAACTAAATTCTTCTGTGAACAAGCACAATGGCTGCTTTACTAACTCCATGCTGGTAGAGCCAAAACCAAAGGCTGGGAACATTATTAGTTTTTCTGTATTGTTTGATGAAAACGTTAATATGCAGGTAAGCAGATGGAAGGAAGATTCATAAATGATCACCATGTACCATATTAAGAGGAATTCTCCAGCAGCAGCAGGAGTGTATTGCATGTGTGGCATTATAGACAGGAAGAGAAAGGGACAAGAATTAAAGAAAAAAAGGGTCATATGACACGCAAAGTGAAAACCCAACCCACTCTACCCACCCCTGATGCTGATGAACATGAAGCAATGAATATACTCTGGTCCTCTGTAACAAAATAATGAGAATACGATACTTTTTTCAAAAGCAAAAATTACTTGCAGAGCTCATAAGCTAGGTGGTTGACAGGAAGAGGAGTTTGTGAATAGTCTGGGCTCTTATGGCTAAGCCCCAGATACACACTATACAAATTTACTGGACACAGAGTACTGTCATTCCTCCGACTATTCAGCTACCCTACCAGAGGGAACTTGCTCTACAAATACACATGGGATAAATGCCATGCTAAGTAGATTGCGGACAAATTTTAGGAGCCTACTTTGACAGTCTGTGGTAGGAACCTGGAGATTCTTGAATCTGAGCAAAAAATCAAGAAACCTGTAAAACTGGTAACTAAAAATAAGGTAGTTATATCTAAACACTGAAGGAAACATAACAATGGGCACTGAATGGAACACTTATTTTGCTTAATCAACTATAAAATTATTAAACAAACCTAACATTTTTAATACAAGACAGTTTATTTGCATTCAGTTTCTGGCACTTAGCTATTACAATGTAGATATGATGATTCCTGGGGATGCCCAGGATTGTGAGACACCTCACTACCACCTGCCCTTAGGGTGAGAAGCCTTGTCTATGCCTGCCATGGGTCAGCTTCCAGACTCCACCAGCCACACGCAATACAAGCTCTCCCCTTTAGCCCTACACAGGTCCTGCTCTCTCTGCATGTTAGAGATAGGCACAGTCCAACCTTGAGCCTTCCAAACTCTCCCTGGAGCGTCCAGCCTCTGTTAACAGGATATTTGCAGTATTCACGGATTTACTGCTCCCAAAGAAGCAGTACATCCCAGCTTACTAGTTACAACTCAGACACCAATCCTCTTAACGTACAGCACTTCAGCAAGTTTATAAGTCAAAACAAGTAACAGTTGATTTAACAATAGAGATTCAAGTGACAGCAAATAGAAGAACTGGAAACAAATGGTTACATATAAAAAGTCCTAACATGCATTCTAGAACCTAGACTTATTGAACAAGATACCTCATGTCTTATAGAGCAAAAGTTCACCCGAAAGTCCTTCCAGCATCTTTCAGCCAGGAAGGCTGTGATCCCTTTTTCATGAGACAAGACACACAGTCAGCTTGTCTCTTGGTGAAACTGGGTGTTTCTTGATACCCTTTGACATATTATGACAGTTTCTGTTCTTATTCATACACAGGACATCCCCTGCTGACTGGTTTTTCTTGTGGCCTACCTCTCTTGTGGACTTTTAATGGACTTTTAATCAGCATCTGGCTTCGTATGCAAATAGGCTTTCATTATAAGACATACAATATACAGTGATTAGGCAGGGAAATAAGTGTCTGTTACTGCTTGAAAGAAACCTTTAAGGTTTCTACTGGTTACCTGTCCTAACTCCAAGGCTTTGAGAACATAATTTCCAGTATGGAGAAATAACTCCTTCAATACTATCTATACATATATTTTAAAACAATCATGACAATCAGTGGGCCACTGGCTCTTCATAGAGATCTCAAATGCCATCCTTTGGTGAACTTAATATGCATATATCTGACTCAGGGGATCCCTGTAAAATCCTATGCATCCCTTGTGCTCTCTGGCACCAAGAGGTTCCTGGGTCACTACAGACATCTCAGTCATTTCAAGGCTTCTCAATTATTCAGCATATGCTTTAGATACCAATACTATGTATGTACTGGAAACTGTACTGGTTTATATAGTGTTTTAGTTTTATTTATTTATTTTGAGGGGTAGTGAGAAGATGGAAGAGAGAGGGGAATGCTAAGGTTCCTGCATACAATCAATAGGAAAACCTTTTCCTTCTCTCAGTTCCAGGCCACAGTAAGCCCAAAGATTTCCCAGATTAATTTTTATAAAATGGGCCGGGGGGGGAGAATGACATATCACACTTTGATGGGATGGTAGTAAACTGAATCAATATATTGCATATAGACACTGTATTTTACAAACATTTATAAAAACTTATTTCTCAAACAACATTTTCCAAACTTGACAAAGGTCTACACGACAAGTATACATTTTAGACATCAATTCAACAAGCCTTCATACACGTTTAACTTCACTATTTTTTTAGACTATTCACACCCATACTGTCAAGCATGTGTTGAAGTACTTGCAGGGTCAGTGTCTAAGTTATCAAAGTGCAAATAAAAAAAAAAACCTTGCTGCATCCACTGATAAGGTAACTAGAAATGTCTAAGTAGACTTTGTTTGGTTTGGGGTTTCTGATTTTTTAAAAAATATTTTATTATGGTTTTTGTGGTTTGAGAACAAGCTCACTGGGACTTCCCCCGCCCCCGAAAGGCAAGTACCTGAAATAAGTACTTATACTGGATCTATCACAACTAGAGCATTATTAATATGACACTACAAGACTCTGTTCTGGTGCTGTCCCCGTATGCCATCTTTGGCAAATCCTCTAGCATCTGTTACTTAGTTTCCCCACTTGTTTAAAAACAATACCACTTACTTAATCTGAAGGTTAGCTAGTGTTTGTGAAGAGCTCTGAATATTAAAAATTCTATATAAATGCTCAGTACTTTTTATCAAAATACGGTGCCCTAATTAGTGGGACAAAATAACCCTTCATCTTCCTCCAAGAGGAAAATTCTGTTATTTAGGGTTTCTTTCTGGATTCTTCTCCCCACACACATACAACCCTAAAATGTAAACAAAATGGAAGGCATTGCAAATCTTTTTCCAGTGATAGTCCAGTAATAAGTATATAGATTCAATATGTGTTTTTACAGTATTACTACTCTAGCCTTGTAATTTGTTCAGGAATTCCACTAAGCAATTATAAATGACATATACTAATACACATGCACTACTGATTAGTATACACGAGTAACTAGGCAGGCAATTGTAAAGTCAGTTATTTATCAAATAGCTATTTGATATATAAAAGTTTTTATGCAGCTACAAATCAGATACAAATACAAAATATTTGAGACTGGGATACCTTTTGAATTAATCCAACTCAAAGCTGTACAGAAAATAAATATGAGACAACTAGCTGCAATGCATTTACATGAACACTTCAGCTATTGAGAAAGCAATTTGAGATGCTAAAAAACTTCAGGAAGGGTGAAAATTGTTTGATTATTAAGAAACGAGAACTACACCAGGAAAGACTGTACATGTAATAAACTCTTACCCCCTTTGGCTCAGGCACAATCAAATGAGTACACTTATTATTAAGGCTCAGTTGGCAATCCCCTCCGTAAAAAGTAATCAAAGCCCACAGCACACTTCGGTCTTCAGATGAAATCTAATAGGAAATTAAAAATAAACCTTTTAGATCTATGCAACAAGACTTCTTGTGCTTGAACAGCATTAATGTAACTTATGAATTATTGTTTAGCAATTTGACTAATGTTTTACTTCCCACCACTTTTAAATAGAGGATTAGTATGAAAGTTTACAAAAAACACTGAAAGGACAATTCCTTAATCCTTACAATGAAAAATAACTTTAGGAGATGTTCTTCACTTTTGCTAACCTGAAATCAGGATATCATTCTCTGGGGAGAGAAAGTTACAACTATGGAACCAAAATGCAAATAGAAAATTTTGTACATTCATTCAAGACAGCCTGTTTATTTTGCTTCAACCATTGCCTTACACAACTGGCTACTTGAACAAAATCTTCTTCCAATAAAAAAGGACTGTTTTATGGATTTTACTTGCATCATCATTCTCCAATCTAGGGAATGTCATTATTGAATAATGAACAAAAATCTGTTGGTTATCCAAAGCAATGGCTACCTAATTCCTAGGCATTGTATGTAATTGTGATGACCAAGACACCTGCAGCCTTTAAAAAAAAAAAATGCAAAAGAGCCTAATCCAACTCCCACTGAAATCAGTACAAAAATACTCCCACTAACTCCAAATGGTGTTGGATCATATATAACAAAAATATTCATGAGCACTTAGTACTCCCATTTCTTATTCAGAAGAATTTTTTAAAAGGCCTACTAATTCTTCAGATTTTAGAGGATGCAAATAAATTCATTTAAAGTATTAATGTCTGTTAAGATAAAGGGACTAACAAAAAGTAAAACAGAATTAAAACCAGTAAATCACATTAGCAAAACACATGCAGACAATCAGAAGTGCTTCTTGCCTCTAACAGGTTATGTTCTATTCTGCCTGACATGCCAGGTAAACCTGTACAATCATATGCAACAGAAAAATTAACATTTTCCTAACAGTATCAACAAAAGTAGCAATTTAAAACTTATGGCCCCACCTGTAAAGATGAATGCACCTGTTCACACAGTGATTTCAAGAGGTATGCTCACAGTGTTCAGAGTTAAGCAGGTACATAAATCTTTCCAAGGTTGGAGCCTAGCTTGTCTGAAGTTTTAGCTGTCCCACCTATAGTAAAGTGTTAGTGCACAGAAGAAAAAGTATAATCATGTCGACCAGTTATTCTGCAAAGTTTTCCTGCTTAGTGCATGGATAACAAAACAAAAACAACCCAAAATAAGAAGTTATAAAAAATTAAAAAATAAAAGCCATAGAATTCCTATGTGCTGCACTCTGCATATTATAGGATCTCTTTATTGCTTAATACCATATAAATCATTCCCCTTTTTATGCTAAGTGTTGAATGATTCTGTGGATCCCCATGTATGATATCCAATTCAGTATTTAGTCAAATGCTGCTCAGATAATGGTTCACCTATTGTATATCAGAGAAGAAAAGTCACAGTACCATGTAAAAAGACTATAAGGAAAACAAGAATCAGAAGACAAAAAAGCGTACAAATGTATTGTAATTATTCTAAGTTAGATTTCTTTAAAATGGCTTTATATTCTCACCTGAGAGAGACAAGCAGTGACTCCAAAAAAGATCTGACATGATTCTGGAGAGAAACCATTCACCCTGGAAAACAGATGTCAAGGACATAAAATAACCAAAATAGATATTTCTTGAAGGGTTTCGGAAGAGAATTAATGATATTATGCATTGCATTTCTCATATATTTGACCATTAAAAAAAGCCAAACCAAAAACCAAACAAAAGCTAGTCCTTTAAAGTCTGAGATTTGTTTCTTCAAGTTGCAACTTTTAGTGAAAATTCAAAAGTTTCAAGTCAAACTGATCCAGATTACTTCTAACTACTGTAGGAGCCCAAAATGGCACTGTGAACTTGCTCCTCTGGGATAGCTTTTTCAGCACATTCCATCCCACTAAAAGAAAAACAAGCAATGGAAAAGTGTAATTGCCCTTCCTTTCAGGATGGTAAAATAGGAAAAATTTTCTGTTACCTGAAAATTTCTTTTCTTTGAGTAATAAGAATGCCAGATTCATTACAATGTGCATGTCAGCCTGCCTGCAGGTTGGGGACAGAACCAGATTTGTCAGACACTGGCACAAAGGGAATACCCTGCTCCCTGAAGTTCCTTCCAGCTGAGATAACTTCTACAGCCAGGATAATTCAATTTCAGTTCTGGTCACCCCATTTCAAAAAAGATATACTAGAACTGGAAAAGGTAAAGAGAAGGGCAACAAAAATGATTACGGGTACGGAGCAGCTTCCGTATGAGGAGTGATTAAAAAGACTGGGATTTTTCAACTTGGAAAAGAGACGACAAAGGGGAGATAAGATAGATGTCTATACAATCATGAGTGATGTGGAGAAAGTAAGTGTTATTTACTCCATATAACACAAGAACCAGGGGTCCCCCAATGAAATTAATAGGCAGCAGGTTTAAAACAAACATAAGGAAGTACTTCTTCACACAAGGCACAGTCAACCTGTGGAATTCGTTGCCAGGGAATGTTGTAAAGGCCAAAACTATAACAGGGTTCAAAAAAAGAATGAGATGTTCATGGAGGGTAGGTCCATCAATGGCTATTAGACAAGATGGTCAAGGATGCAACCCCATGCTCTGGGTGTCCCTACCCTCTGATTGCCAGGAGCTGGGACTGGACAATCGGATGGCTCACTCAATGATTGCCTGCTCTGTTCATTCCCTCTGAAGCACCTGACACTGTTCGCTGTTGGACAACAGGATACTGGGCTAGATGGACCATTGGTCTGACCCTGTATGGCCATTCTTATGTAAATCTACTTTCCTAAATTGTAGGTTGTGTTAACTATACTTTCAGGAAAAAGCGTAAAGGGTTCTCCTACTACAAAGCATGGCAAATTGCACCTAATGACAACAAACACAAATCTCTGGATGTCTATTGCCATCTCTATTCTGGATGATCCACTTATCTCCAGGCTGGTACAGACCTGGGGACCTCTTTACTTTAAGAAAGGAAATTTCCAGGAAAGCACAGATGATTTGTCCTATTCTTCATTCTAAGGTCCACAGATCTGTTACAATGGGATTTTAATAGCACTGTGCCTCCACGGTGGGAAGCAAGATAATCCTTTAAATATGGACATCTATAATAAGGTAGCATATATATTATATCCTCCATCTTCCACTGGGCAGTAAGGAATGGAAAAGACTTCTACCAAAAGAAAGGAAACGGCATTCACTAAGACTGGATGACCAATATGCAGAATTAGGTGAAATATATATTGATGGCTATGTGGCAGTCTAGCAGATCTCAATACTGTATCGGAGACATGACTGCCCTGAGATTGTCAGTGCTCCTACGAACTGAACTTTCATATTTAACAGAACAGGTCTGTTATCTATGGAAGGATAGTGTTCTGAGATCTCAATTAATCATTGTGTTCTAGCTGGTGGATACTGTACTCACTCTGTCTGGTACACATTCCCTGAAAAGAATTGGGAGAATATTTAAAAAAGGCAGAGAACATACAACTGGAGCCAGATCTCTGAAAACAGATAAGATGGGGTAAGAGGCAGAGGAGATACTGGAATTACTGGACAGGTTTTATATGGACTCTAGATCACAGAAACATGCCTGTGAATGAGATCAGAATTCACAATAGGCTTCAATAAGAACTGGATTTTTGTTTCTCTGATACTACTTGTTTTCCTTTATGGCCTTCTTCATCTTCCGTTATTCTTCTGAAATGAGACCTTGTACATGATGGTATTCATCCCCAGCCTATGATTGATTTCCTTGCTGCCATATGCTTGTGTATGTCCTAAATCCAAGATACTCCAGGAACCATATAACTCAGCCTGTTTGCTTCAGCTTTCTCTTTGTAAAGACCCCTAATCAGAAAAATTGTCCAGGAAAAGATAAGCGAACTTCCTTCTTCCCTAAATCCAGTATTATTGCTACTATGATCCTGGAGAGAGACCATGGGGAGCATAGTGTAACATCAAATGATAATGATCAAAGTTGGGAAAAGAAAAAAGCTGTGATTCATCTGCAAAACAAAAGAATTGTCTAAAGTTGGTAAAATGGGAATGCTCTTAAGACAAACCTCCTTTAAAAGCTTCAGACAGGTCCTGCTCTGCTCCTCCCTGGTTCTCTGAGGCTAGAAATAGGATCAGAAGCAGACTGTAATCTATCATCAGATGCACATGATGTATGACTGAATTCATGTGATGGCCTTTGCATGGGTTGCTGAGACTGGGAACAAGATAAAATTATTCCTATAATTCTTGCTCAGTTCCATAGGGTATGCCCTCCAGACAGTGTCTTGTGACCACATGAAAACTATAGGTAGCCCTATAGGTGCTGGAAAAACCTCAGAAAGGTAAGTGGAGTTGAGGGAAAGTTCCCCAAAAATAAAATGCAGCCCGGGGACACAAACCTGGAAATTTGCCAAATTAATGAACCAAACTGTTAGTCTGAAAATTTGAAATAAAGTTTGGAATTTTCCTCAGAAAAAAATACTACAACCAGGGGATCTGGTTGAGCCACCTGCTGCTGGGGAGGCAGAAAAGAAAATGGAGGGAACTTCAGAAGGCAGGGCATTCCCCTGCTACCAGTCTCTAACAGGTCTGATTCCGGCTCCTGCTCCAATCTGCAAGCAGACTGAAATACCCATTGTAACAAAGCTGTGGACCTCAGCACAAAGAACACAAACTCCAAAAGAACTTATCAAACACAAGTCAAGACTGACAGAAAAAAAGACAGGAGCACAGCAGAGAAAGCTTCCAGCAGTGGCTCTTTCTCCCAATATTGCTATCTCAGAATACGTAAACAAGGAGCATTCAAGGTGAATTTTCAAATGTGCTTAAGTATTGATCTAATTCTGCTGTCAATCAAGTCAATGGAAGTTTTACCATTGAGTCCAGTGAAAGTAGTTAGGCCAATGCTGAGCACTTCTGAAAATCCTATCACAGGATGTTTTCAGCTTATCCCTTCTCACGCTTTCTGGCAGCTTCGTCCTAGATCCAAATGGGGTGCACTCCCTAGTGCTATTAACTTTCTTATCAGCTTTTTGCTAGTAGCTTTAGTATGGTAGTTTTAGCTGGTAGTTTTCTATCTGGTAAATATTTCAAGCCTTTTTAAACATTCAAAGGGCATAAAAAGCTCACTGCATCTTTGGCAATCAAAAAGAACTCTATCCTTTTATACCTTTAGAATCATGGTACAAAGAGAAGAAAAGGTAACAAGATTCTGAGATCATCTGCCAGGCAATTCTCATAGAAGGAAAGCATCAGCTTGAATCACTGTCTGTTATAAAGGCTCTCCTAGGACCAAATTTTCAAACAGGCTTCAGACTTTACCATTACAATAAGATTGCTTAACTATCCAATCTGTATCCCTGGGCACAAACAGGCATATGCACAAACAAACTGGTTAGACAGGCAACAACTTGGTCTCTCTGTGCAAATGCAGATTGCTTATGCACAGTTCCTCTCTGGACAACCCTAGTGGCAAAAAGGTGCAAGTATCCATGTCCATTCAATCTTCGGCTTCTTAGCAGAGAAGCCAGAATGTAAATAGCCAGTATCCTTCAACTAAAAGAACATCGAAGGATGGCATTGCTAGAAACTGAAAAGTAACATAGCATGGGGCAATGCACTAGCACATGCTCCAGTGTTATAAATGCTATTAAAGAAGTCACCTGGCAATAATCATTACAGAAAAATTACACAACCATTTTACATGTTCATAACTTTAGAAATTATGGTTATAAAGCAACATTAACTAAGCAGAGCAGCACACAGTGTGTCTTATGATGCAGATTTTACAGCATAAACATTAATAAAACTACATTCTTAATTAGAAAGAACAAGAATAGAAAATACTAGATATATGCATGTAACTGAGTTACTGTTTATTATTTCCATTGCAATGATACTGTTATTAGACCTGTAGGCCCTGATCCTGCAAATGTGTACACAAGTGGTTTACCTTTACCACCATAGGTAGTAACAGTGGGACTACCCGCATTAGTAAGGTTAACCACATGCAGAGGTGCTGGAACAATTTTTATAATGGGATGTTGACAACCACTGAACCAAACTGTCAACTCTGTATACAAATGAAACCACTTCAAGCCAGGGGGTGCAGCAGCGCCCCCCACACCCTTAGTTCCAGCACCTATGACCATGTGTAAATGCTTGCAGTAACATGGCCTTAGCTTTTGTATTTCCTGATTTTTTTGCTTTTTAACAGTGGATGCATACTGCTTCAACAGATTTTAGCATTTAATATGCAGAATATATAATTTAATGTTTACATATTTTTATACATATTTTACAATTTGAACAACTCAAGAGAAAGGATACGGCAGAAGAGCTCCACATTGAACAGACAAAATCACCCAGGAAGGCTGCAAGACAAAATTAATGAAGTATATTTTTAGTGAAGTATCTGAAGGAATACACACAAGTAACAGTTTGACTTCAGTTTGTATTAATTTAAAAACTACTTTTCAGTTCTACAACACCTTTCATCTTAGGATCAACAAGTGCTTTATAAACAATGTACTTAATCCTCACTACACACCCCCATGTAATATTTATTATTAGCTTTTAAACACAGATAAACTGAAGCACAAAACAATCAGTGATTTCTCCAAGGTCACACAGGAAGTCAGCAGCAAAGACTAGAATAGAACCCAGATTTCCTGACCTCCAGTCACCTGCTTTAAATAACATATATTTGTACTCCCTTAAAGATATGCAGAATTCAAGATATATGTATTTATTATGAGGATTTAATCAAAAGATTAATTTTGTTTTTCCTTAAACTTTTTTCAGCTTTACTGTTACCATTTTCCCGACTCCTTTACCCTATTTTAGCCACACACTATACTTTAACTACTTTTAGTCGCTTTGATTTTCCCTCTCTCTTCATACTTAGGCTTACCTTCTTGATTTGCAGGCTCACACTATGATGTTATCAGATCAGATCAATCGGCATAGCAGAAAGTCCTGCCGTTCTACTTGACAAATGTTTTTTTTTTTTTAAAGTTGGTGATACTACACGAAATTAAATTGTTTAAATTATCCATTAGGATTTGGAAAACACTGCTAATGCTTCTAAGCCCTTCCTCTGCACCTAAGAATGGCAGCAATCGCCTTCTTTATGAATACAGAACTAAGCCATGGAACATTCCATGAAAACAATCAGCCGTAGCATACGTGTCTGCAAGTGCCCCAGCTGAACAGAGTCATATCTATTGTATACAGAAACAGAGGCACTAAATTACCAGAAGAGAAAGAACTTAGAGAGGCAGCAGGGTCTAGTGGATAGAGCACCATAATGGGTGTGAATCGGGAAACCTGGGGTCTGCTTCCCAGTTCTGTGACTGGCAAGGAAGTGACTTTCTCAAGGTCACACAATTTTGTACCAGTTTCTGGATCTATGAAGTGAGGAGTATGACCGAATGCAATAATGTATTCACACCCAACACATTATTGTAATAATTATTATACAACATATGTCTTGTGATGTATTATTTGAAAACTATTAACTCACTAGTCAATAATATCATAGTGAAATGTGTGTAGCAACATTATATGTAAAGTTATGAACATAAACTGAAATTATGACTGAAATGTGTTTACCAGACAAGTCTGGGGAGGGGATAAACTTGTTCCTCAAAGACAAAGGACAAGCTAACGCCTCTAGCCAGGTTTCATCAAAGTTGATTGGCAAGCACCAGTCAAGTGGCCATTCTTTGCAAGCGGAGGGAGCAGGAACAGATCGATCTGCATTTTAACAAACAACAACATGGAACCTCTTTCACCATGAGTCTCCATGTCTCCCTCCTCACAGTGGAAAGAAACTTTATACAGGAGTAAGCTTCAGGAAAATGCATTTCAAAGGGTGACTGGAGTATAAAAGTGAGGGTCAAGAACACCCCAGGTATTCTAGCTTTCTTCCTCTCCCTGTCCCTCTCTCGCTCTCTTTCACCTAAGATGACAAAGGATCCAGACTCTGGACTTTGGGAGGGTTCTGACCGGAGAATTTGGTCACCTCTGTTGCTGGAATATGTGGTAAAGATTTTACCTTGAACCAAATCTAGTTTGTTAAGTTTTACTTACTAGAAAGCATTTTATCTTTACATCTCTTGTAACCATTAATGCCTTATATTTGTATTCACTTAAAATCTCTTTCTGTAGTTAAATGAACTCGTTTAATCCTTTAATCAAAACTAATCCAGTGCTGTGTTTAAATGGAAATGTTTGAGTATCTCCAGTTAAAAAGCAAACTGTGGGATATTAACCTCTTAGAGGGACAACAGACCTCTAATATCTGAGCTGTCTGGGAGAGAGCTGGACAGCGAAGAACACACATTTTGGGGAAAATTCAGGACTGGGAATGGGTTGGGGTCACCCTGCAAGTGGTAACAAGGCTTGTGGGAAGCCAGAGTGTGGCTGGCAGACTGCAGCTACACACAGAGAAACAGGGTGTGGCCTTTATGCTGTCTGACTGTTTGTTAGGGGCGCAGGTTGGAAACTACAGCAGCAAAGCATTGTTAGGCACCCAAGGCTGAAGAGCAGGTGGTGACACAACCCCTCACTAGTCTGGATTGAACCTGGAATGTGACAAGTAGAAATGATACTCCCCTTCCACTGATATCACAGATGAAAAGCATTATAAGAGACCTAAGTATTATAATCACTATTACTAAACAAAAGAGCCAAAAACATCTTAGAAAATGGACTTGTTTGATTTGGGTTAAAATAGAAACCGTTCCTACTTGTATTTCATTTTTGACTTTCACTATTTCCTGTTAGTTTATGTCTACATTGTCATAACAACCCATGTACTAAAACTTATTACAAGCCACCAGAATTCAGTATTGCCAACTTCTAGTATTTAAAAAATAAATAAAAACCATGAGTCATGACCCCTCATCCCCAAATCATGAGATTTTAAAGGTAATACATTTTCAGATCTTTATATTGATTTTCTGGATTTTAAACAGTTAGGTTCACATTTTCAAGCTTATTTCCACAAACATGAGATCAAGAAACATACTTATTTTTTTAAAATGAAAGCTGAGATTCTGATGTATTCACAAGAGTCCTGCTTTTTCAGAAAAAAACACCAAAAGACTCACAACAACATCACAAAAGCTGGCAACACTGAGATTTATAGGGAATCTACCTACAGAGTGTGCATGTGAAGAAGAAATATATATGCAGGCTACTTTTTATAATAGAAACTGAAGTCTTTTGTTGCCAGCAGTTGCAGATAAACTTTCCCAGGCAAAATAATTATAAAGTGAACCTTACTAGGATCATTTCACCTGATGAAGGAAGGAACGTGATAAAAAAAAATTGGGAAGGACAATGAAAACAAAGAGGCAACTAATAACCAAAAAAGGGGAAGAGCAGAGTCATGGTAAAAATGTTATACTAAATTTTGGAATTCTATATAACGGTCATTCAGATAATAAGTTGGGTACCAACTTCAGAAGGAAGTTAGACACCTCTCCCCGCCCCCGTCCCATTTTCTCTACACATCATATGAATGTGAATGGTACTTAAAAAACCCCTCAAAATCACAATTAATTACAGTGGGAAACAATTATATTAACATTTCTATTGTGTTACACAGTAATTACTCACCTTTACCACAGGGAGATCAAAGACCTCACGAGATTCTCCAACCTCAGGATTGTCTCCATCTTCCGAAATAACATGTGAAGCCAGTGCATTATAAGAAACTTCCTTCGCTTTCCCAGCTTTCAGAAGCTGAATAACCTAAACACCACAGAGCAAGACAAATCAAAATATCATCTTACAATTTTGGGTTTTAGAAAAATATTAAGGTAGGGACATTACCAACCCTTGGGTTTGGAGGAGTACCATTTCACTAAGTTGACTCTTCGTTTTCTTATAGAAAACATAATTATATTATAAGCAAGGCTGGCGGCACTGCCTCATATTAAGTTTGACCAACACTGCCCATTAAAAGACCCTGCTTTCAGTTGCTTATAACTTTGCCAAACTTTAACCATTTGGCTGAAATTTTACATGCCGAGTTTCTGCCTCAGACTTAACTATTTTGGAAATTTTCATAAGAATATAAGAATGGCCATACTGGGTCAAGACCAATGGTCCATCTAACCCGACATCTTGTCTTCTGACAGCAGCCAATGCTTCAAAGGGAATGAACAGAACACGACCTGTTGTCTAGTCCCAGCATCTGGCAGTCAAAGGTTTAGGGACATCCAGAGCATGGGATTGCATCCCTGACCATCTTGGCTAATAGCCACTGATGAACATACCCTCCATGAACTCTAATTCTTTTTTGAATCCAGTCATGTTTTTTGCCTTCACAACATCCCCTCACAACGCGTTCCACAGGTTGACTGCACATTGTGTGAAGAAGTACTTCCTTTTGTTTGTTTTAAACCTGCTGCCTATTAATTTCATTGGGTGATCCCTGATTCTTGTATTATGTGAAGAGGTAAATAACTCTTCTCTATACAATTTCTGCAAACTATGTATGATTTTATAGACTTCTATCATATCCCCCTTTTGTAATGTCTTTTCCAAGATGAATAATCCCAGTCTTTTTAATCTCTCCTCATACGGAAGCTATTCCATACCCTTAATCATTTGTGTTGCCCTTCTCTGTACCTTTTCCATTTCTAATATATTTTTTTTGAGATGGGGCAACCAGAACTGCACACAGTATTCCAGATGTGGGCGTACCAAGGATTAATATAGTGGTATTATGATATTCACTGTTTTATTATCTATCCCTTTCCTACCATTGTTAGCTTTTCTGACCTCAGCACACAGAGTGGATGTTTTCAGAGAACTATCACCAATGACTCCAAGATCTCTTTCTTCAGTTGTAACGGCTAATTTAGACCCCATCATTTTGTATGTATAGTTGGGATTGTGTCTTCCAATATGCATTACTTTGCATTTATCATCATTGAAATTCATCTGCCATTTTGTTGTCCAGTCACCCAGTTTTGTGAGATCCTTGTGTAACTCTTCAGTCTGCTTTGGACTTACAAAATTATTCAAGATAGTTATCTTCTGCAAACTTTGCCATCTCACTTTTTACCCCTTTTTCCAGATCATTTATGAGTATTTGAACAACACTGACCCCAAAACAATTTAGCAGTTTATGAGAACAAAACTAGGAATTAATACATTGTTTTGTCCATGTTAAAAAATTCTGGCTACCTTTTCTTTGACCCCCTCTAGTGCTCCTGTGCTTTGAAGCAAGGTCTTGAAATTTGGCAGGGGGTGACTTTTGTAGCAGGGATGTGTTTTTCTACCATTTTCATGAAAATGTGCTCAAATACAGTCATTATAAACCTGGGGGGGGGGAGGGGGAGGGTTGGTTCGCACATGCTAGGCAGAGACTTGTTAAGCGTTTGGCAGCTAAAATCTCTGAAAATTATTTCCTCGCTAAGCACGCTCGAGCCCCTCCCCGCTCGTGTGTGACCGGACTGCACATATGTCATCCCCACAAAACAACTGAACAGGCTCCAGACCAGGACTACAGGGGCAAAGCCAAACTTTCTCTGTAATTGCTGCTTCCTGTCACTCTGGGCTGGAGTGGGGTTGAGCACCAGAACTTGGAGAGCAGAGAGCCTGTCTCTTCTGTGCTCTCAGTGACACCCCTTTGCTGGTATCCAGGCAGCATGGGGGGGAGGACAGTGTAGCTGTCTGATTCAAATGCAGGGGGAAAAGTAGCTAGATCAGGGTATAGGGAAAGGAATAGACTGGGACAAGGAGTCTGCTGAGACTAGGAGCAGGAGGGGAAGGAAAACTAAAACTGGTTGGGCAAGGAGGCTGGTACTAGAGTGAAGCACTGGTAAGGAAAATGTTGGAGGGAGACTGAGACAGAGTCACATTGCTGGTGGGAGAGGGAGTTCACTGAGATTGGACAAGGAGCTGAGAGCAGACAGATTAGGAACCAGTGTGTACAGACAGGGGAGACAGATCTGACAAAGAGCTAGGATGCAGGAGGAGAACTAGGACTGGCTGGGCAGAGACTGGGACAAGAAGCTGGGGGGAAGGAAGAGGAGGAGAAGAGGGGAGAGACAGATCATATGAAGTGCTGGAAGAAAGGAAGAGGGACTGAGTGTGAGAAGGGGGACAGACTGGGATGAGAAGCCTGAAGAGGGGAGATTGGGACTGAGAGGGCAAAGAAAATGGGGCTGGGGCAGAGACAAGACTGAAACAGGGATAGGGTAGAAGTAACAGGGCAGAAGGACTCATGCTTGGGAGGAATGGCCAGAAGAGTCTGTGCCTACTAGGGTATATTCCCCTCCAGAACCTGGAATATAACCAAAGACTGCTGAGGCTCACCACTGCTCTGTTGTCAGCAAATATCTATGAAACCCACTGGCAAAGGTATTGGTTCACACAGAAGATGACAAATTACTGCTATTAGTTACTCCATAATGGAGATCTGTTCCAACAATGGCAGAGATCTGTTCACTGGGTCTAAAGGTACCAGCCCTGATGATGACCACTGTGGTATCAATATAATGCCACATGCTGGAATTTCTATTTTTCAGTTTGCTTTTTTAAAAACCTTGGAAGTTACAATAAAAAGTTATGTTTTCAGACCATTAAGATTGCAAAAATCAAGCACTCAAAAGTTAGGAAAAGCCAAAATTAAGATTGCATTTGTAAAATGGGGATAATACCACCCTTCATCTCACAGCAGTGTTGTGAACATTTAATTTATGTTTGTGAAGCATTTTAATACTATAGTGATGGCACCACAGAAATACCCTTGAGGAAATTAATAATTTTGTCTCCAAAGAAGAGTTTGAATAGTGTGCAGTAAATAAGGCATGGGGCCAAACACATAAACAATGAGGATAAAACAAAATATTGAATAGCTGCTTATTAAGTAAGCACCATCCATATTGTGCAAGGAATGATGCAGGGGTCTTACAGAAAGAAATAATACATGATCATATTATTAAAAACTTCTCATAATGCATATGTACAAGGGGGCTAAATTAAGGTTGCACAGGCAACTTTAATTCTGGCATTTCCTATCTTTTGGGTGCTTGACTTTGCCACCTTAACAAAAACAAACCTGTGTTTAATAGCATTATAACTACAAAAACAGAACAAATCTAGGTAAATTGTCTCTGAAAACTCTGCCATTTTTGTGTGTGTCTGATGCAAGTGAACCCTACCATTTAAACCTTCATGCTCTGAGAAACACCCCCCCCAACACACACACACACACACACACACACACACACGTGTTCCTACAGGTGACACTTCAAGATCTGTTTTATTTTCAATCCTAGAATGTTTGCCATTTCTTAGAATGGTCTGATTGAATGCTTGAATACTACTGAATATCAGTCAAAGCATTGTAAAGAAGTTAGACTGCAAGAATATTCTGATTTACTTAAACAGTATAAAAAAGTTATTTTAATCAATTCCAGTTGGTTAAGATAGGTCTTTTTAATACAATTTAATACTTTCAGAGATGAGTGCTTCAAGTTTATCATATGAGACTATGACAAGTCCTAAAAAGCCCCCCAAAATACATTTTCCCATGCAAAAAAAGTAAACTGCCTGTTTTAACAAAGTTATGTGCAAACACAGTAACTAAGCAGGTTGATCACATGCCTGATCCATACATTTTAAAGTGTAGTCAGTATAAATCCAGAAACACAGTAACAATGTTCCCTCTATGTTCTCCTTCCCCCATGAGATAACTTTCTGGGTAAAAGCAAATATGCCCAGTGTGCTCTGACATAGCTCCTCCCTGGGGCTAGGAAAAGGGGGAAGGAGGTGGTACTAGGGTCAGGGTTCCTGACCTGGGGTATGTCAGTGGGGTCAGTGCTCATGAGCTGGGCCGCCACATGAGGGAGGGAAAAGGGTACACTTTACCAGGGGCCTGGCCTGGCCTGGCCCAGGCTGCAATCCCCATTATGTGTGTGGGAAAGGGGCCGTGTTACAAGTTCGAACTTGGCCCCAAAAAATGATGCTTGGTCCCTGCCCACGACCTAGAGTTGAGGACAGAGGGGAGGGGGCAGTCACTGCCCACGTCCTGGAGCTGGCAGGAGGCGTCTACGAATAGGGTCAGCGCCTGCAGACTGGCACTGACCATACAGCAAGGGAAAGAATCAGCCAGATCAGTGGCCGTGACCTAGAACTGGGCACGGGGGGCAGGGGCCCCTCAGTGGGATCGGTGCCCCGGACTGGTGCTGGGGGGGGGGGGAGGGGACCGCCAGCGGCGTCGGTCCCTGCGGCCTGCGATGAGCAAAGGGGAGGCGGTCAGCGGGGTCCCCATCCGCGGGCTGGCCCTGGGGAGGGGAGAGGAGAAGTTGTGGGAGCGAGTCTATGCCCGCGGAGTGGAGCGGCGAGGGGTGGGGGAGAGGCTGACGGGGGGGAAGAGGGCGGCCGGGCCGAGCCGGGCCGGCGGGCTGGCCGGGAGGCGGAAGGGGGGCCGGGGTCAGTGCTGCCCCAGCTGTTTGGGGCGCGCTCCCAGCCCGGCTCCCTGTTTCGCGGGAAGGCGCTCTCGGCTCAGGCTGCTGTGGGGCCTGCGTGCGCACCGGGGCGGCCCGTTCCACGGCGCGGGGGGACGGGACACAGACGCTGCAGCCTATTCGCCCGCATCCCCCTCAGAGAGGGCGCGAGACCCCCCCTCCCTCACCCCTTCCCTTCCTTGCACGGCGCGAGCTTTAAAGCGGCGCGCGAGCTTGAACGGCTGTCATCGATCGGCTCGAGCCCCGCGAGGAAAGGGTGGAAGAACCCACAGTGCCCAGCGGGAGAGGGGGGAGGAGCGAAGAGGTGCTGACTTGGTACCTTGGGGTCGAGGTCTCCCACCGCGAAGAACTTGACATCTTTGAACATCTCCTCGGGCACTTTCAGCTCCTCCCCGCCCGCCGCCGCCATGGTCCCGACCTTGCAGAGCCGCGGCCCACGCTCCCTGGGGCCTGCCCGACTCTCCCGCCGCCCAACTGCCGAACCGCGGGAGCAAGCAGGCGCGCGCTGCGGAACGCACCATTCCCCGCCGGGACCCGGGGGGAGACTGAGCCGAGCGGCCGGCCCGCCCGCCCACTCAGCACCCCCGCCTGCCGCGGGCCTCTGGGCTGTTCCCGGCCTCTGGCCAGCGGCTCGTCCCGAACCAAGGCCGAGCGCCTGCCTTCCACCCCGCCACAGAGTTTGCTGTCCCCCCCCCTGTCGCCGCCGCCCTCAGTGGACTCTCCCCCCACGAAAGGGGCGGGTGGCTGGGATGCCTGGTCCCGCCCATTAACAAACAACAGGAGGAAGCCGTTCCCCTTGCAGGCCCCGCCCACAGGCCTTTCCTTCCCAGCCCTTCTGCCTCACACCAGCTTCCCTGTTAGCTCTCTTTTTAATCCCCTCCCCCCACCTCCCTTCAGCCCCCTCCCTCCTCTCCTTGCCTGGGCCGGGCCTATGCCCACAGCGCTGCAGGGGATGCGGCTGCAGTGCAGCCCCCCTGGCTTGACCTGGTTTCCATCATAAACAAGGGTTACAGTTTGGTTCACTGGCTCTCAGCACTGCCCCCCCACCCCATACAAATGGGTCCAGCAGCCCTGAATAGAGCCCCACACTGGACTGTTTTTTAAATCCCGCTGCCACCTGCTCCCGCGCTGGCTCTTGTGGGTCTTTTTCATCCCACTCTTACCCGCAAAACCCTTCCATCCCGCAAATCCCACACGAGTGACAGATTTCCCCCATCCTACGAAAAATAAAAACCAGGCCTGGCCAGTTACTACGTGACACGCATACACGGCATTCAGACGCTTCCTGGCACGACAAGAATAAAACCAATTGTGCGTAAACCGTTTTCAGTGGGTTAGTGATTTCCTAGGCATTACTGCCGTCTGGATTTTTAGTGCCCATCCAATCCCACTGGCAACAAAGTACATTTTACCCGCTCCCTCCATTATGGCAGCGGGCCCTGTGGGATCCCAGTCCCGTCCTGTTGTAGGGCTCAGCATGTGGGCACCTCCAAAAAGGAGCCTACACCCCACACACCTGTTGGGCATTTCTCCAGATCACACAGAATGCAAGCTTTGGGGCAAAGATGTCCTGATATTAGGAGCTTTGTCTTACACAGACAACAACGTCCCCACACCTGGAGGGGAGGAAAGTGTCACAATTTTTCACGCTTGCTATCTAATTACCCTACTTTGGGAGGAGTGTTAGATGACTGGCTCTGTTGCACAGACACTCTCTCTTCCCCTTTCCTGTGTGTAGTCAGATGCTGGGATCCCATACCCCCTGTAGTGAATGGAGTCCTTAGGAGAGGTCAGAGTTACCTACTAAGGGCCTGCCCACAGCGGGAAATTGATCATGATGGTTACTGTGGAATAAACAATTGGGCAGTAGCTATTCTGGAATAGGTCTCCATGAAGACATCTAATCTGGAATAAAAGTCACTTTATTCCAGAATAATTAGTGTACTCTGAGTGCACTAACTCAAGCCTTTCCAGTCCACAATGTTACTAAGAAACAAGCCTATCTATTGCCTGTCTCCCTGCCCTATGCATTCCATGGCTTCCAGTTACAAACATGAGATTAGAGTTGCTCTACTCAATTTTAAAATACCGGTGCAAGCGAAGAGTCAAGGCCTATGTTATCTTTCTACCTCACAGGAGTATTATGACAGTTAAGTATTTAAGGCCAGATTCTGCTATTCTGACATTCAACATTACTTCACTCAGAGTAGTTTCATTGAAACAGCTACTTGTCAACTAAGATGCTCAATGTGAGTTAGTGGTGGCAGAATCTGGCTGCTAATATTTGTAAAGTGCTTTGAGAATGTTGAATGAAAAGTTGGACATAATGCTAGTATTACTCAATCACTACATTTTTTATTAGATTATTGAACACAAGAACAAAAATTGCAGACTACAGAGGAGATTAAATGCATGCTAATTTAAAACAGATTTACTGCAGATAGTGATTGATTTATTAAACACATACGGGATACAACATACAAGACATTAAAAAATACACAAGGCATAATATATCGTGTACAACATAAGGGCAACATTCAAGGAAGGAAAAAATTTCATAGGATAATGACAGGGAGAATTTTTTAAATCATCACTAAATACTGAAGGCCCAATTCTGCCTTCACTCACATTGAGAAATATCTTACTCTAGGAGTAGTCCCATTGATTAAAATGGAACTACTTTCAGAATAAACTACTACTCAATGTGATTAAGTGAGGCAGAATTGGGTTCTAAATAATTATTGCATACTTGCTGTTATGCCCCAAGTTGTTTCATTGCTATTTGTATACAGAACATAAGAACAGCCATACTGAGTCAGACCAATGGTCCATCTAGCCCAGTACCCTGTCTTCCGGCAGTGGCCAATGCCAGGTGCTTCAGAGGGAATGATCAAGTGATTCATCCGGTCACCCATTCCCAGCATCTGGCAAACAGCAATCCCTGTCTATCTTGGCTAATAGCCATTGATGGATCTATCCTCCATGAACTTATCTAGTTCTTTTTTGAACCCCATTATAGTCTTGGCCTTCACAACTTCCTCTGGCAAGGAGTTCCACAGGTTGACTATGCATTGTGTGAAAAAATACTTCCTTTTGTTCATTTTAAACCTGCTACCTATTAACACCCCCATAATATTTATATTAAAATGATTATTTAACTTACTGGTGCATTTTTCCTTCTTAAAATTCACATTTTCCATGCAATATTTCAAATACTTCAAAATTAGCAGTCACACATGGTTTATTGCTAGTATGGTGTGAGTCCTTACTTTTAAATACTATTTAAAACAAATCTTTTTAAAGACCAAGTATTTTAGCAGTTGTGTTGTTTGTTTGTTGATTTTGGCTTCTCTCCTCTCTACTCTGTTAGAATTGCTCTGACCAAAATTATTAACAATCTTCTCATAGTTAAGTCTAAACATTTATTTAATCTTATTCTTCTTGAAGAGTTTGATATCAACACAATGTATTGTTCTCCCTTCTTAAGCTTTCTCTACACTATTGGCTTCTGAATCTCTGTGCTTTACTGTATTTCCTCCTCAGCATCGTCAGTATCTTGTCCTGAATGTTTCACTGCCCCAAAAATGAATTTCTCATCTTTCCTCCTGATTCCTCTCCTCTATCTACCTTCTCTATCACTATTAACAGTTCTCCCCTTGTCCTTCCCATCTCTCAGGCTCATAATTTTGGTGTCATCTTCAACTCCTCTCTCCTCTTCCTACAAAGCCACACTCTGACTATGTCCTTTCACTTACTCATCATAGTGTCATCAAAATCCATCCCGCTCTCAGTACCCACACTGCCCCACTGTACCGTCCATGCCTTGATTGCTGCAACCGCTCCTCTCTCTTTGACACTGCTAAAGTGAAATTTCTCTCCCTCCACACTTCCCACAACACACATTTCATTCTTCTAATCTGTTCCCTGACTTTGCCTCTTACCAGATGAAATTGCATTTCCTTGTCCCCTCTTTCAAGACCTTACAGAATCTTGTTCCCTGCTCTCATTCCTTTCTACTCCTGCACTTGTTCCCTATTCTTCCCCCCAATCAATTCACTTTATCACTCCCTATGTCTCTTTTTCACTCCTGTTTTTGTGCTTCCTATATCCTGTCCCTCAAAGTTGACAGTCTACCACCATATCCATCAAGATCCCTCTTCTCTTCTTCAAATCCCCCCTTAAAACCTTTTTGTTCCAGGAACCCTTCCTTCCAATTTCTCTTCCTCAATCTCTTGTCACGTTTCCTTCCCTAAACTGTTGACCTGTGCCTTGCATTTATTTCTTTTGGGGTATCTTAGGGCCCAATTCTGCAAAGCCTTACTCACATTTTCATTATTCACGGAAGAAATCATTGGGACTTGGATTTTCCTAGGACTAAACCTTTAGATTGCAAAAACTCTTCAAATCAGGTACTATGTTTTACACTGTTTAGAAAGCACAGTGCAGATAGACAGCATTATGTACATGATTTTTAATAATAAATATCATTGCCCAAGCCTCTGCTTCAGTAGTGCTAGGGCAGAGGCAAGCTGGGCCACTTTGATTTTCCAATATTTATTCAGCAAGACAAATCAGGAGCATAAGGGATCCATCTGATATTTAAAATCCCATTTAAACAGTTTCCATTTATGCTGCTTATGCCGAATACGCAACATCAAATGGCAAAATAAAGTTATCAATGCAGAGGTTCTTCAAAAGGCTAATGTACCCAGTGTGACAGCCTTGCTCAAGCAAAGATGACTACACTTATCTGGGCCATCTGAGCAGGTTGGAAGATGGACGCATACCTAAGGATATATTATATGGGGACCTATCAGAGGGAACAAGAACAACAGGATGTCCCAAGCTTCACTACAATGACACATGTAAGCAAGATATGAAGGAATTTGGAATTGATCTTGACCGTGGGAAACCTTGGCAAGTGATCACAACAAGTGGCGCCATTGTCTCCAGCAGGGCATCAAAGTCCATGACAGGAGCTGGCTCCTACAGCTTGAAGAGAAAAGAGCTTGTAGGAATCAAGTAGCTCCCAACCAAGAAAAATATATTTGCAATAACTGCCAAAGATTATACAAATATCAGATTGTTAGTCACATGAGAAACTGCAAACCATCTATATCATAGGCAGCAATTTCCACCATCTCTTGCAGACGAATGGATGCCAATCATCAACCTGACAGCCCTCTTTAAAATATCAGATGTTAACTATGCAAGGTCAGAGCACAGCACATGTTTAAATCATTGAGACCCATCACTTAAACCGGTCTCCAGCAAAGAAATGCCCATTAATAAGGTGTCAGTCTTAACCAAAACTGTTTTTCCTGGCCAATTATGATAAAGATCTCAGGATGAAGTTTAATTCCATCTGGGTACAGATGTTTAATGCAATGTGAACAAAAAGGGAAAGAGAATCCATAAAACAGCACCTCAGACAGAAATCCATTTTATGATCTTTGTTTTATAAATGTGCCCTTTTTTTAAACTAATGTCTTACAGTTGTAAAGTTTTTCCTAGTATGTAATTTATAGTTTCTTCACTGCAGCCTTTTTCTTTCACAAATATTTCCCTGAAGGAGTGATACATTTGAAAAAACCCAAACGACTAGATATTTAGAATAAGGAACACTTCCCCCCCCAATCAGGTTATAAACACTAAAGATGAAGTTTAGATAAAGTTTTGTCCCAAAAATATTAAGTTCTAAAATCCAAAAGACAAAGGTGCTTGATCCTGCTCCCAGTGAGATTCATGACAAAACAATCATTAGTATCAAAAGGAGCAAGATCGGGCCCAAAGATTATACCAGTGGAGCATCGTAATTTTTCTCCTGTCTTTTGCTTCCTAAATGATTGCTTCCATTTTTTCCCATTTGTAATAAATTCTGTTTGAATGCTATCAGGTTTAAAACAAAAAAGTGTGTGTGTGTTGGGGGGGGAGAGGGGGGTGTTGCAAAAAATGTATTACTGTTTGCTAAGGGAAATGGTTTCCAATTTTCTTTCATTTGTTTGAATTTGTCCTTTCCCAGTCAGCAGAGGCTCCTTTCTTTCCCCACAGTATGAGTATCTGCCTCCCACTGAAGTCAATGAGAGTTACTTGTACCCTGAGGGGCAGAATCGCACTATGAGTTTTGGAACATTAGTGCCGGTCTTAATGTAGGAGATAGTTCTCTTTCAGTTTAGGATTCCTCAGGGCATTTTGAGAGAGAGTTTTTAATAGCATGTGAGATTTTTTTTTTAAACTTAATTTATTAGTCTGTCTGGCCTGAGAGACTTATGGGGAGCTAATTGCAGAGTTGTGTAAATCCATTTCTGAGATGACAGTCACAGTAGGCTCTGTCAGAGGCTCTTAAAAATGGGATATATATGTAAAGTTCAGGAAGTTATTTAAGCCAGGTTCATTAATTTTTCCATGAATATAAAAATTTATAAAAGTTTGAAATAAACTGACATTTCTGTGGGATTTTTAGAGATTCTTGGCCTGATTTTTTCTTTTACAATCAGTATAAATCTGAAGTAATGCAACTGAAGCCAACTAGGAAACAGGTCTAATAGTTCTGTGCAGCTGTAAAACTGCTAAGAGACAGATTTAGGCTGTTTTCATTTCATAGCTGAGACACTGTCTCTTTCCCATCCACCCCCCAAAATACTTTTCTCTAAAAAGAAATGTTATTCTCACACATACCCCATCCAGAAAGTTAAGGACTTTATTTTGCTTTAGGCTTATTTTGTAGCTGATTTTTCTGCCAGAGATGGTGAAGTTTGAGAAATCAACTGACAAATCTAGCTAAATATTATATCCTGATATTCACATCTCTTTTTTCTAGCTTCCAACTTCAAACATAGGGCTTGATCATGTAAATTCTTACTGATAATGGCTGAGATTGATACCCCGAGTGATATAGAGTAGCATCTTACTCCATGAGTAGCCTCACTGATTTCAGGCTGACTATTTATGAACTAAAGTGCTACTCAATATCAGTAGGGCTATCAGTCTGTCCATATATGAGTATCTTGTCTTTATCCATGTCAGTTGACTTGTTGATTTCAAGGTGACCACTCACATGGGTAAAGATTACTCACATGACTGGATGTTTTTCTAAAAGATATGCTCTAGGAATTATCTTGGGAAAGCTTTTGGCCTGTGTTATATAGGAGATCAGGCTAGATGATCACAGTAGTCCCTTCTGGCCTTGGAACCTACAAATCTATAAGTAAGGATTAGCAGATTCTGTCCCTTAATTAGTTTCTAAATTAGAGTGGGGATAAAATTAACTAACCTATTTTTAATACTGCATATATTTAATGAGTCATCTTCTAAAAAGTTACTTATTTTCCAGTTTATGACAAAGATAAATGCAAAACTTGATGTTATGTTTTAACTTAGTTTATGATCAGTGAGAATAGAAAACTAGACTGAAAAATCCTGATGATAAATACATACCCCACCCCCCCAATATATTTGCCACAGATTAATTTCAGACTCCATTTACAGGCCAACACATGGAAGACAGTCAAATCTGTGTCCCTAGCATGATGTCAATAACAGCTAGTGACAAACATTCTTTCCAGCACTGTTAGGGTTACAAGTTTCTTCAACTGGAATGGGGACAGTTCTTTACAATAAGAGGATTCAGTGAAATCAGTGTTAAACCCTAATCTAGAAGAACAACTCCAGGGGAGAGTACCCTTTCATTCTTGTCTACTGATACCTGCTGCTCACATTTAAGGGTTTGATGGACATAGTATAAAAACCTGGAGACAGAAAGTTAAGTCAAAAGGTTTTTGTTCTGTTTTATTGTTTAAATACAAACAAATCCCATGTTGATTTCCTTTTTCCTCGGAACAGGCTTATCATTCTCTATTGTAGCATTGTATAATTATTTATCTTTAAATAAATCATATTGCTGAATTTTATACTATTAATAATATATAGTTACACATGCAATAGAATATACACTGTATTATATCTTAATCTATATTATACATAACATATTGCATATGTATTATATATTGTAAGCAAATAAACATATACTGTAACAAGGAACTGTTCATGTAATAACACCAATTTTCATATCTCTTCCCTAACTCACTTCAGCCATCTCTTCTATATAAATGCCAGGGTTGAAATCCCAGGCCCACTGAAATCAATGGGAGTTTTGCCATTGACGTCAATGAAGCCAGGATTTCACACAAGCTTAATATAACCGAAATTAATAAACATTTATGTGAGAAAGATCTTTTGTATATTATAATTTAAATCCAATTATTTGATAATAAGTATCGCTTTCCAGTACTCCTGGGTTGTACTACATTTCTATTTTTAGACCTTGATCCTTCAAGGTGTCTGTATTGTCAATCCCAACATTCAAGAGTCAGCCCCCCAAAAATCATAAAATTGGTTTTAAAATAGAGATTTTAAAAATGTAATACTTTTTTGGGAAAGGGGGTTTATTTGCCGTTGGGTTTTTGAGCCATTAGGTTTCACATATTTCTCCTCAACCATGGGAGCTATATACTTAGCTTTATTTAAATGAGAACTAATATTCTCATATAATTGCATGATGCCAGCTGGGGCTTGTTAGGAAGAGCTGAAGCAAACATCATAAGACTTGGCAATGCTCAGCAGCACTAGCACTTGTACATGTGATTAACATACGTTGCATAAACAATACTTGCATGCAGTTCGTATGTGCAAATGGCTTTGGTTGTGTAAATTATCTGTATGCACAAATGATAGATTGCTCTTTTCCAATAAACTGTTGAGATGATGCCAAAACAGGCATGCTTGCTATATTGTCAGCATGCTAAAATTTTTTGTGGTTAATTAATTTCCATGTAAGCTAATGTTCACATGAAACTTTTTTAATCATTAGAACCTACATCTGTAAAACATTTATATACAGGGCTAAACTCTCGCTTGAGATCATAGAAAATTAGGATTGGGAGAGCCCTCAGGAGGCCATCCAGTCCAAGCCCCCCACTCAAAGCAGGACCAACTCCAACTAAATCATTCCAGCCAGGGCTTTGTCAAGCCAGGCCTTAACCTCTAAGGATGAAAATTCCATTACCTCCCTAGGTAACCCATTCCCAATGCTTCACCACCCTCCTAGTGAAAACGTTTTTCCTAATATCAAACCTAGACATCCCCCATTGCAACCTGAGACCATTGATACTCGTTCTGTCATCTACCACCACTGAGAACAGCTTAGCTCCATCCTCTTTAGAACCTCCCTTCAGGTAGTTGAAGGCTGCTATCAAATCCCCCCTCATTCTTCTATTCTGCAGACTGAACAAGCCTAGTTCCCTCAGCCTCTCCTCATAAGTCATGTGCTCCAACCCTCTAATCATTTTTGTTGCCCTCTGCTGGACTTTTTCCAGTTTGTCCACATCCTTTCTGGAGTGGAGGCCCCAAAACTGGACACAATACTCCAGATGTGGCCTCACCAGTGCTGAATACAGGGAAATAATCACTTCCCTCGATCTGCTGGCAATGCTCCTATTAATGCAGCCTACTATGGCGTTAGTCTTCTTGGCAACAAGGGCACACTGTTGACTCGTATTCAGCTTCTTGTACTCTACATTACCCTACTTCCTTTTCTGCAGAACTGCTGCCTAGCCAATTGGTCCCCAGTCTGTAGCAGTGCATGGGATTCTTCCGTCCTAAGTGCAGGACTCTGCACTTGTCTTTGCTGAACCTCATCAGATTTCTTTTGGCCCAATCCTCCAATTTGTCTAGGTTACTCTGTATTCTATCCCTACCATTCAGTGTATCTACCACTCCCCCCAACTTAGTGTCATTGACGAATTTGCTGAGAGTGCAATCGACCCCATCATCCAGATTGTTAATGAAGATGTGGAACAAAACCATCCCCAGGAACAACCCCTGGGGCACTCTGCTTGATACCAGCTGCCAACTAGACATCGAGCCATTGATCACTACCCATGGAGCCTGATGATTTAGCCAGATTTCTATCCACCTTATAGTCCATTCATCCAACTCATACTTCTGTAACTTGCTGGCAAGAATACTGAATCAAAAGCTTTGCTAAAGTCAAGGTGTATCACGTCCACCACTTTCCCCACATCCACAGAGCCAGTCAGATCATCATAGAAGGCAATCAGAATGGTCAGACATGACTTGCCCTTGGTGAATCCATGCTGATTGTTCTTGATCACATGAAGATGCACATGCACATTTCCACTGAATTCAATGCACAGGCAAACATTATGTAAAATTTAAAACTTGTCTTTCATTTGTGCTGAAACACTGAAACCTGATGTGAAACTGATGGTTTCATCCCCAGTTCTTTGTCAGCTTCAGAGCTACAGTGAGAATGGTTTGTCATGTCTTTGAGCTTACAAAAATAGAATACTCAGTAATAATGGGGGATTTCAACTATCCCTATATTGACTGGTTACATGTTACCTCAGATGGGATGCAGAGATAATATTTCTAGACGCCATTAATGGCTGCTTCTTGGAGCAGCTAGTTCTGAAACCCACAAGAGGCAATTCTTGATTTAGTCCTAAGTGACCCACAGCATCTGGCCCAAGAGATGAATATAGCTGAACTGCTTGGTAATAGCAACTGTAGTGTAATTAAATTTATCATCCTGGGGGGGAAGGAAATACTAAAGAAACCCACCACAGTAGCACTTAACTTCAAAAAGGGGAGCTACGCAAAAATGAGGAAGCTAGTTATACAGAAATTAAGAGAAACAGTCACAAGAGTGAAATGCCTGCACGCTGCATGGAAACTTTTTAAAAACACCATAATAGAGGCTTAAATTAAACATATATCCCAAATTTTAAAAAAATCCCAGCATGATGACCAAAAAACATCCTATCATGGCTAAACAACAGAGTAAAAGAAGCAGTTAGAGGCAAACAGGCAAACTTTAAAAACTGAAAGTCAAATTCTAGTGAGGAAAATAGAAAGGACCATAAATTCTGGCAAGTCAAGTGTAAAACTATAATTAAGCAAATTAAAAAAAAAAGAATTTGAAGAGCAATTAGGAAAAGAAACAAAAACTAACAGATTTTATTTTTCAAGTACATCAGGAGTAGAAAGCCTGCCAAAACATCAGTAGGACCACTGGACAATCGAGGTGCTAAAGGAGCACTTAAGGAAGACAAATTATTGCGGAGATGCTAAATGAATCCTGTTCATCAATGTTCACTGCAGAGCATATGAGGGAGGTTCCCAAACCTGAAGCCATACTTTTTAGATGACAAATCTGAGGAACTGTCCCAGATTGAGGTGTCATTAGAGGAGATTTTGGAACAAATCAATTAATTTAACAGTAATAAATCACCAGGACCAGATTATATTCACCCAAGAGTTCTGAAGGAACTCAAGTATAAAATTGTAGAACTACCAACCTTGGTATGTAACCTATCACTTAAATCAGTCTCTGTACCAGATGGCTGGAGAATAGCTAACGTAATGCAGATTTTTAAAAAAGGCTTTAGAAGCAATCTTGGCAATTACAAGCCAGTAAACCTAACTTCATTGCCAGGCAAATTGGTTGAAACTATAGTAAAGAATAGAACTGGGGAAGAGTCAACATGGCTTTTCTAAAGGAAAATCATGCCTCACCAACCTATTAGAATTCTTTGAGGGGGTCAACAAACATGTGGGCAAGGGTGATCCAGAGGATATACTGTACTTGGACTTTCAAAAAGCCTTTGCTTAAGAGCCTTTGGTGAGGGACCTTGTCAAAGTAAGCAGTCATGGGATAAGAGGGAAGGTCCTCTACTGGATCAGCAACTGGCTAACAAATAGGAAACAAAAGGTAGGAATAGTCAGTTTTCACAACGAACAGAGGTAAACTGTGGGGTCCCCAGGGATCTGTACTGGGATCTGTGCTGTTCAACATATTCTTAAATGATCTGGAAAAAGGGGTAAACAGTGAGGTGGCAGAGTTTGCAGATGATACAAAATTATTCAAGATAGTTAAGTCCAAAGCTGACTGTGAAGAGTTAAAACAAAGGGACTTCAGAAAACTGGGTGACTGGGCAACAAAATGGCAGATGAAATTCAACGTTGACAAATGCAAAGTAAAGCACATAGGAAAACAATCTCAGCTACACATACAAATGATGAGATCTATATTACCTTTTAAAACACACAAAAAAGATCTTGGAGTCATCATGGATCGTTCTCTGCAAACATCTGCTCAATGTGGCAGTAAAAAAAAGCTAACAATGTTAGGAACCATTAGGAAAGGGATTAATAATAAGACAAAATATAGCAATGCCACTATATAAATCTATAGTATGTCCACATCTTGAATACTGCATGCAGTTCTGGTCACCCCATCTCAAAAAAGATATAATAGAATTGGAAAAGATACATAGAAAGGCAACAAAAATGATTAGAGGTATGGAACAGTTTCCCATATGAGGAAAGATTAAAAAGAAAGGGACTGTTCAGCTTAGAAAAGATGACTAAGAGGATATGACAGAAGTCATAGATAGTGTTATTTACCCCTTCACATGACCCAAGAACCAAGAGTCACCTGATGAAATTAATAGGCTGCAGATTTAAAACAAACTTAAGGAAATACTTCTTCACACAATGCACAGTCAACCTGTGGAACTCATTTCCAGGGGATGTTTTGAAAGCCAAAAACATAACTGAGTTCAGAAAGGAATCTGATAAATTCATGGAGGATTCAATGGCTATTAGCAACCCCATGCTCTGGGTGTCCCTAAATCTCTGACTGCCAGAAGCTGGGACTGGACAAGAGGGTATGGATCACTTGTAATTGTCCTGTTCTGTTCATTCCCTCAGAAGCATCTGGCACCAGCCACTGTTGGAAGACAAGATACTGGGCTAGCTGGATCATTGGTCTGACTCAGCATGGCCATTCTTCTGTTCTTATGACAGTTTTTTAAAAAATACAATAGATACAAAAATACATGTGAATGTCAAAGTACACGGAGTACTTTTAATATAACAATGTACAGCTGGGGAAAAATGCTTTTATACACACTTTAATACCACAAACAAGCAGAATCAGCCTTAGCAGTTTTGGGTCAGGCTATGAAATAATTCTTGCTCCCAGTCTCCCATCCCTAGTGTAACAAACAGTATCACGCTACTGTGCACAAAAGGACTTTAGGGAGGACTAGTGAGTTGATTTTTAGGTTATGACTTAAATACCCAATATAAGATGCAGAACCCTTGAAAGTCATAATATACTTAAAATGAATTCTGTTCCTGTTTTAAGTACAGAGGGATAGAGGAGAGCAATTAATGTTCTAGGAGTTCTCCCAATGCTTTGGCTGAGAACTGAGCTGCACTGCCTCTAAATTAACTTATCACAAATAATATTTGAGGGCATCGTTTAGAAGTTCTTTCCAGCCAAGACTGACTTTGCTCCTTTTTGCTAACAATACTACTACTAATACAATTATGGATTTCTGTATATTCTTTAAACTTCTGAGTGATAATACTCATGGAGGGAGATGACCAATTATTCATATGATCCTCTCTCTTTTCAGGTATGTTAAGACCTTGTGCATTCAAAGATTCTGTGGATGGACAAATTAATATCCACAAATCAATGCGGAGTGGAGGATTGCTTTTAAGTTTGGCTGCCATTTATGTAGGCCTCCAAAATAAAATTAAACTTAGAATCAATAAAACTGATTTATCGAGAAAAGAAAAAATTCCATTCCATTTGTGCATGTAACTTACTATGTGATCCGGACGATACTAACATCTCTGCTCATTGTTAAATTTTGTTTATGTAAATCCAGAGAAACACAATTAAAGATGGTGCAGTTACAGAATACATCGTAGTGTGGTGTAGATGTCATTTGGGATGACCTGCATAATTCATTCACAGCTTTGCCTCTTGTGAGTAACGTGAACATGCTTATAAAACCTTTATATCACATTCAGTCTCTTGCATAGTTTTTCCTCCTGCCTGAGCTTTCCTTATCCTTCAGGCTACCTCCTTTGTTCTTCTCACAATAGAGGAATGGGTAACAGCCACCTACTCACAGTGCTGATGCTACAACTACAGTGAAAGAGTTCTGACAAGAGGTTTGTGATGGCCGGATTCTGCCCTTGTTTACACAGGTGTAAATATGCAATAACTCCATCATCACTAATTAAGTTTCTCAGGATTTCATAGATTCTAAGGCCAGAAGGGATCACGATGATCCTGTAGTCTGACCTCTTACTAGCGTAACTGAGAGTAGAATTGTTCCTCTGCAACAGCCACAATGACAGGTTCACTACCCCTCTTCCCTCACCTCCCTCCCAAATACTGATAGTACAGTGATACTTACTGGGTGGTTGAAAGACTTTAGTTCTTGCCTTTCATTTTTATTGCTTCACCTGCAGTATGTTAGGAAATTAAAATGTGACACACTAGCAACGACACCTATGCATACACAGATGAATATGTATGCACACACACACATGCCTGTTTGTCCTCCTTCAGAGCATGATGTGCACAGCTGCCCTCTACTGGACAGAATGTCAGAGCTGCACAAATCCATCATCCCCTAGTGGCTGCAGCCTACAGAGGATATCGGAACTAACACTACTGTACTACACAAACAAGAACGTTTTACGTTACCACAAATTGTTTATGGTGGGACAGAACAACACTTCCATTGTTGTGAAAGATTCTCTTCTCCCTCAAAGATTTCAAACCAGGAACATCTCAGTTATTCAGCAGCATTATTACAAAATATTTACAACAGTATATGGTATTTTATCTGGTTAAAATATACCATAAGCAATATCAATAAATGTCACTTGACTTAGGAGCTGTATTTCAATGTAATTAATTAGAGTGAGGTCTAAAACTAACTGCCTTTTTATTATGTTGCAAGCAGAAAACATTATGCAGTATCATACTGGGCATTTAGCCACTAATTATCTGCTACCACTCAATGCAAAAATTACAATTATTGATTTGGTATCTAGAGTAAGTCTCTTTTAATGATCTCAAGTTCTCAGTATTAACCAAGAGAGCTAGTCCCAGAAAGCAGTTCTTACTTCCAAGATTTCAATTATTTTACACTTTTGCAGAGTGTGTGTGTGTGTGTGTGTAAGTAAAACAGATGTAATGAAAAAGCGTAAGGGCCTGATTCTCAGTTCCTCCATCCCTGCAGTCGAGAAAGAAACAGAGGGATGTAGAGGGAAGTTGGCTTTAAATCACCTTTTTGCTCCCTAGTGTCTCCAGCGTGGAATTCAAAGTATTGAATTTAACCTATAAAACCCTCATCGGTTTGGGAGCAGGTTAGCTGAGAAATCAGCCCCCTCCTTGTGATATAGTACCACAGTTGAGATCAGCAGAGGCACCTGGGCAGGAGCTCACTCATATAAGCAAGGAGCTACTTGCAGACAGTCCTCTGTGAGGGCGCCTCTGTTTTGGAATTCCTCTCCCCTTTCTGGCCTGCCTTTCTTTGCCTTAGGAGAGCATGTTGCAATGCCCATCTTCCTCCTCCCCCCCCCCCCTCTTTCTTAAGGTTGTTGAGGAGGCTGTGGGTCGAGGTGGACATATTTATGGTCAGTCTTTGGTTTATGTGGCAATTTTTAAAATAGGGGCAGAGCTATAGATTTATTTGAAAAATGTTTTTAAATAATAAAATAATAATTATTCTGGGGCTGTTCAAAACCTTGCTCAGTCCCTTAAATAAGTTAGAGCAGTCTCAAGGACCCAGGATTTGTCTAGTTTGCTGTTGGATTCTCAGAGCTCTGAATGGAAGAAATTGTAACATTTGGCAGAATGTGCCAGTGCTGTAATAATTTTCCTTCTGGGTGTCAAACATATTTGCAATTTGCCTCATGGCCCATGTAGGTGATTACAGAGTGAAGACCAGGATACATCTGCTTTAATGTATCCTTGAACGCTTACATTTTCCACTCATCTTGCTGTAGCCTGATCTTCAATTATATTCCTTTTTATAGGCCCCAAGCAGTTATGGTGCTACAAGACCAGTCTGACCCCATTGTATCCAAAATGTCAGTGAATTAAATCAAATTTTATACTTTTCAACCTCAACAGTTATCTCATGATGCACATAACAAATAGATAATGAGATTTGCATTTTATTCGACACTCTGGTGCTTGCCAATGTTTAACTATTAGGCTAAACCACTTTGCTCCTCACAGTTGTAATTATATATTTTTTCTCTGCAGCTGCAGGGCTGTCAATAGATTTAGCTCATTCTAAATTTGTGGTAAAGTATATTTCTTAGTGTTTCTTGTCCATGTACTCAGAGAATTGGATACATTTCTACACTTTCCTCCAAAAGGGAAGGGAAATTTCCATATCCACATTTTCCCTACAATATAAGATTTTGCCTCCCACATAGCATGATTATTTTTCCAGCCTTCATCCCTGATTCAGGAAAGCACTAAAGCATGTCCTTACTTTAGACATGTACTTAAAACCTGTTGACTTCATTGTGACTTAAGCACATGCTTAAAGTTGAACACATGCTTATGTGTTGTCCTGAATAAAGATGCTTTCCTGAATCAGGGTCTTAGAAACACTAATCCATTTGATTTATTTCTATTTGTAACATATGCATCTGTTCTAAAAGCTCTACATGTGACTTATACTGTGTCATACAAACAAAGCACATAAAATTAAATTATAACAACCCCAACTTGGATCAATACCTGTGTAAATCAGTCAAATGAATCACAGAATACAAAAATATCCACCTTCTCCAGAAAAAGCCCAGCCCCCACATGCCCAGACTCTAACACTGTGAAATGTGGACCTGGTACTTTATGGTTAAACATATTGTAGATATCAAGCCTACTCCCCTGCAAGTCAGATTGGATAAAGAATATAAGCAAAGTAGTTTTTCTACAACAAGCCTACAATTCAGCTAAAGAAAACAAAAATTAATTCACACAAATATAGCAGGTTGAGATCTTCAAAGCAGTCTCTAGGGGATTTAGACATCTTCTAGATCAGATGATGAAGAGTGCTATACAAAAACTAGGTATTAAATATTGTTATATAAGTGCCTATATTACTTTTTAAAATAATAGTCTTCCATTGATTTTAATGGAAGACGTGTCCAGATCCCCCTAGACTGCTTGAAAATCTCAACCTCATTATTTTATTGATATTCATGGAGAATACCTGTCATATATTTCCATAAAACACAACAAGACACATTGATGATTAAAGTTGGTTCACAGACATAACCAAAGTCTTAATACTAAACCTGATCTGCATAAAACAGTCCTCTTTGTATGTATCAATAACTGTTTGTGAGATGCACCATAACCGTACCATTATGCTCTTTTGTAATACTGTTGCCATTAATCCATTATTATAAGGCAATGTTTGTGGGACATGCCACCAGAAGGTGCAAAGGACTATGTGGGGGCATAGATAAACATATTTATTGTTCTCCAATTTAATCTAAAAAAGTAAGTCTCTAGCTGTTATGATTGTGAAGAAAACCTTCAAAATCGTGAAGCAAGTAAAGCAGATATCTCTGTATCTGTTAGAGTCTGCAAAGCTCCTGAAACAATCCTGCCCCATTCATTCTAGCAGGTGCTAACTGGGATAGCCATAAAGGTATTTTAAAAGTCAATAGTATTAGCTATTTCACTGCTCATCAAAACATGGAAGAAATATGTAGGGAACTAATTGAGGGTGCGGATGATGCATCTGGTAAGATGTGTGGTCCTTCAATAGCATGTGCTAAGATTCCAGGGGTCTGTGATGGACTTCATTTTCTGAAAGGAGGCTCAGCTTTCAGAACTTGCTAACACTTTTGTAATATGTGAAACATCCCTTTTTCCATCTATTACATTATCATAGGGAAATATTTTTTTAAATTGAGGACATACTGAACAGGTTCAGAAGATCTAATGTTCAAATGATAGGGATCCCATAAGTAGAAGGCACCAATATGACAGATTTTTAGTACGTTAATGAGAAATTCTAAGGGAAATGGCCTTTCTGGTTCCTTTAGAAACAGAGTTTGCACCCTGGGCACTACAGTCTTATCCTGCAGTAGAAGCCAAACCAAAGATGATCACAGTCAAGTTCCTACAGTCCCAAGACAGAGATAAAAATGTACAGTATTCCAGAAGAAGCAGAAAACTAAATGGTACAGAAAGATCAGTCACCTCCACCAACCTCATTCCTGAGACATCCAGAGGCTAGAAGGAGTCAGCAGAATATCTCAGCAATTCCAGTGTAACAGTTCACTTCATGGGTCCTCCACCAGGAGTCACAAACAGGTGCCAGGAATCACAACCACCCTGCCCTTCCCAGATTGCTAAATGGGACATGTTCCTAGACAGATCTCAGCTGGATGCAGGGTAACGGGGGGGGGGGGCCTTGTATGGAAGAGATGGAGAAAAACTGGTTTACTAAAAGAAATTGCCCACTAAACTCAAATTTGTCTGCAAGCAGAATTTTTCATGACTTCAGAAGAGGTAAATGACTGTTTACAGACCCTTCTGCAACCTCCTCAACAGCAGTCAAATTAAGCATTTGGGACTTTGCAAATACTGTCCTGGGAGGTCTGCTTCAAAGCTGATTAAAGGATACGGCCTCAAATTATGCAAGACCGTTCCATGCATGAGCTTGTCTAATCTCACGGAGCTGTCTGTGGCTCCACTTACAGAGCCCCCCGCATTCCGTGCAGAAGGGAGACAGACCCACCTCTGCAGCACTGTCCCCACAAAACAGGCCCTACTCATTTGCCTCTCTTTGGGGGATCTGTCTAGAGGGGGATTGGAAACAGGAAGTGGAAGAGCACAGGAGAGTGCACTGTTTATGGCACCAACCTCTGTTCTGCACCCAAAATTTCTGCAAAAAAAATCCAGGTGGGTGCTGACAGATGTGTTATCTCCATTTAGGTCTCCTCCACAGCAGACCAGCTCCAGCAGGAATTGTGTTTCCGGGGGCTCACAAGAATTGCACGGAGCCTGGAGCCAAAGTGGGGATCTCCTTCCTTATAGATTCCTAAGATCTGCAGGGTTGGAAGGGGGGGGCCTGGTCTCCAAAATCCATGCCTTGTCCCCTTCCCATCAAGTGGAGTAGTGTGAGGAGAACCCCATACAGTTGTCTTTCCCCCTACAGCTTTCCTTTTTTGGGGGTTGGTTTGTGTGTTTGTTTGTTTGTTTTTCCTGTACGAGAGGGAAATCTGTTTTATAGTACTTATATGCAGAAATGAAATATGCAGATATGAAAAAAACATTTACATGGACCTATTGCTGGAATTAGCTATAATGTACTATCTATGGGTGTGAGACACAGTCCTGCAAACACTTACTCGTACAAGCAGTCCCTACTCAGCAGTAGACCCAACTATTACTCAGTCTGAGAAAAAGTTTGCATGATCAGATCCTACAGTTTAATATTTTGTTAGCTTATGAATGACTGGTTTCAGCTGTATACGGTTCCCAGTTGCTTTTGTGGTGGGCACTGATATAAATGTCTAAATAAATAAATTCACAAAATATACCCAAGTATCACTTCACCCACTAATGAAATGCATCCATGAAGGAACTTCACCATATCTTAGCACTTTGACTTCAGAACGTGGAGTATTTAACTTACACAAATTAACAGCAATTTGCTAACCCGCATGATATCAAAAGGGTGCAACAGAGAAATCTACAAGTCTGATGAGAACTGAATCTCCACTTAATAATCAAGCAAGGGAGCACACATTCTATATCTACATGAAATAAATGTGCATGTGGCTCTGGCATCTCAGATCCATCTCTGGATCTCAGATTATTCTTCTGAAAGCAATCCATAACGTGGGAAGGCAGCACACTGATAAATCAATTATGCCAACACTGCTCTCATCCTTGGCAGGCAGGCAAAACAGTAGTGGAGAGGCTGTTCAGGAAATGGTATTGCCAAATGAGAAAGCAATCAACTGCATATCAAGAGACCAGCATCAAGGGACTAGAGATGGGGGGAAAATATATTTTAGAAGACATTTTAATTCTGATGTCAATGATTCTTTCATTACTATGCAAGTTGACACTGTGTTATAGTAACAAAAAAACAACTTGGGAACATTGTGGTACCCCAAAGGCCAACACTGAAAACTATTTAAAATGATTTCTGTCTTCATCCTTCATAAAAAGGCAAAGAAATCCGACCTTCAGGATGACATCTTGATTGGTTGGAGTAGGGTCTTAAAAGTTATATCATTTCTTCTCTGGCGTTCTGAAGAATATTGCTATTGTCTGAAAAGATTTATATAAATACAGTTCATAAGCCCACCTGTGATGAAGCAGAATGGCATTCAGAACACACACCAAGAAGTCCATTTTCAGTCCAGTAACATCACAAACTTTCCTACAGTTTCAGCTATTTATTAGCACCAATGCCAATTTGCCACCAAAATGCCTAAAACTTGTGAGAAACAAATCTCTTCTACAGCTTGCCATCTGGAAAAAGTGATCAGAAAAACAACTGCATTTTACAGATCCATCCATTTTCTGTCATCAGTAATGTCTGTCTTCCTGGCAGATTCCTGACAGTTTGTACTAGCAGCTTTGATTGTCAAAGCTCATGTATTAAACTAAAAATAGCTCATCTTCTGCATACAATTTCTTCTTACTATTTCTCTCTATGTCTGTTATTCTAAAAGACTGACACATAGAGGAATATACTTATGTTGACGGACCTCCAGCATGATAGTTACTCCCAATAACTGAATTCATTTTAATGAAGCTTTGTAAAAAAACTGAAAATGAATGCGGACAACTTTCAGGTATGATCTGTGAATTTGTGTTTGCAGCAGTAGTTAGCCTTTAGTTGGCTTATACTGCAGGAAATTTATAGAAGACTCATGAGATATATGATATCATAATTGCCTCTTATGGGCTCATCACAAGCTGGGTGAGCATCTTTGTGTATGCACAGGTGTGTGTGTGATGAGCACTTGCTGCCACCAGTTAAGTCAATGAGAGTTGTAGGTACTTAACACCTGTCAGAAGTTAATTCCAGCAGGAAGGCAAAAAACATTTCTGATAGCTCTCCATTTACCAATACCTAGAAGATGATGCAGAGAACTAAGTGTTTTCAAGTCTATCCTATATAAATCCATCTGACCAGGTTTAAGAGACACAGAAAGACAAAGACTTCCAAAGGATAAAAGAGCAACCCCTGAAAGAACAGGGCAAGGAGACATAGGTTCTGCAGGGAGGCATATGGAACCTCCACCACAGAAGTTGGGGGGGACTGGAGAAGCCAGGCTTACCTAAGCTTTTGGTAAGATAAATACACATGTGGACTATTGTGTTAAAAATCCTTTGCTCTTGTGCTGCTTTGTTCCCCCTGTTGAGACTGAACAATACTTTGTTGTGGAACAACTATTTTATGTCACTGCATTCACACATTGGTTACAGCTCATTTGGCTTGACTCCTTTGACCTGCTGAGGAATCATGGTTAGCGCAGAGTACTGTATCCCAGGACCCAGTCTGAGAGCGGCAGAACTATGGGAGAAGGTGCAGGGCATGTCACCTTAAGGGCTGCATTTGCTAGACTGGAGCAGGGGATCAAAGGTGCAGACAGCTCTGAACTGAGACCACAACATTGTACTATTGTACGTACAAACAACATATTTTATCACTACATGTATGTGTCAGGTAATTTACCTTCATCTAGCTGAGATCAGAGTTCAGGTTGTGATTTTAAGTGTGACTGTGAAGAATCAGATGCATGCATTGTGGCTGAGTACCATGCTGTAACGATAAAGAGTGCATTGTGGGGCTGGAAGTCTGAGTGTTTGGGGTGTCAAGTTTGGATGGTAAAGGATGTGAGTTGAGGTTGGTGTGGATGTGAAGGGAGATTTAACTGGGGATTTCCTGGATTTTTGGTAGTTGCATTAATAGGGATACAGCAGCACAATCTTGACTAACTTAGTGAAGCTTTTGGTGTGGGTGTATATACACTAAGTATATAAATAAAGTTCATTTTAATGCTCATTAAGTTTTACCAGATCTACCAACTCTGGAGACGGATGTCCTTTATTCATCCATAGAGTAGTACAGCACAAGCAGTTCCTGAGCAAGCTTCCCCTCATTGCCTGGCCAGTTTGCCTCAGCGCTGATTTAGATAGACTGCCACTAGGCATGGTTGGGGAGGTTGTGGGGGGAGTAGTTCAGTCTGAGGCCTCACCTGACACTGGCATCAAGGAAGTCAGTTAGTTCCAACTGTGGTGGTTTTTCTATGAAGTGGACACTGGCCCACTGAAACCATGATCATTCCACAGATCGTGCCCACCTTGGTCATATAAACAGCCCTACTGAAAATCAGTGGGATTACTCATGTGAATAAAGCAGGTGGGCTTTTGTCCTTTAAAGTAACAGCTTTCTGTCAGGATGGATTCAGCAGGCAACATTCAGATGAAAGATCTATTTCAATTAGCTCTTTCCTGATCCATTGAGTCCCCAGGAATCTGTTAATACCTTTAGTGAGAAATCCAGTCAATTAATAATGAAAATCCTAATAAACAGTGAGAGGAGTCACCAATCATACCTCATCTAGCTTTATGCTTCAGATTTCATGGGTTAGGTTTCCAGTTTTTCCTCATGGTTACTCTTGTTTACTTCTTCCTAAAGCAAAAGCACCTATATGTCGTTTTTAGGAGCACATATCACACATTGTTTAGCTTTAGCCTTGTGTTTCGTGCAACTTCCTGAGAAATTAATAAGGGCCTGATCCTGATAGGGTGTTTCCTTCAAGTTGTTCAGATCAAGGGTAATTGAGGAGGCTCAGCATCTTGCAGGACCAGGAACTTTTTGTGATTGGCTTCAACCCCAAAAGAGGATGCTTTATAATTCTGTGCAAAATCCATTCAGCTATATTTGAGTTGTGGGTAATAGTTGCCTGTAAGCTTGAATATAGAAAGTTCTATGAGGTTAAAAATGTGCAGTACCAAATGCACATTTGATTTTTTTTATGCTACTGCCTGTGGTACTGTGCATCTCTACAGAACAGCAGCTCCATTTTTATTTCTTCCCCTAAATCTAACGGCACTGCATTAAGGTTGCAAATGTATCTATCACCCTTCCTTAATATTTATTTATTTATTTACCTACTTCCTTTCTCCCAGTCCTTGTTTGTTTTACCCAGTTAGCTTGTAAGCTGATCAAGGTACTGACTGTCTCTCTCTGTGTCTGTACCATGCCTAGCACAACGGGGCCCTAATTTCATTTGGGGCCTCTAATCACTACTATTACAGAAATAATAAAAAATAAGTAAAATAATACTAAAATAATGTGTTGTAGTGGGCAAGGAAGTGTTCTGTTTATCTTTAATAAAAAGTTAAGTAGTACTTTCAAAAAGTCAGGACAGGTAAAACGTGAAGTTCTGAAAGAAACAGTCACTTGCCCCCATTACACATACGGAATCATTTGGATTACTAGTTGGTTTATTAGATATATGAAGTACTGTGAGACACATTCAATAAGGGTATAATAACATTGTCAGGAATACACTAACTTTTGAGTTTTTAAAACATCTAGGTGTAATTCTTTGTAATTCTAAAATTATATTTCACAACAGGGGAAATTAAAGTAAATGAAAAAGTAGCACAAAATGAAGTGGGATGTTTTCATGATGATGCCCCAAACACTTAGTAGAAAAGCAGTACTGGAAAGGCTGCATTGATTTAACTATAAACTAATCTCTGGATAACCATCTGTAAACTGAAATGACTAAGCATGATTTTGAAAAGCTCTTATTCTCCATCTCCATTTACCAAGTCACTTAAAATCTGAGGCCACTTTAATCTGAAGCCCACTAGAAATACTCTATTTTCATATATGCATAAGAAACCCACCTGACCAGTTGGTTACATGCATATACACCTTGCTAGGTAAAACAGAGTTTTGATTAAAGCACCTACAAACCGAATCCATGGCTACCTGCTCCCTTGCAATGACAGACGCATCTCTCACTGTAAAGGACTCCCTGTCTTCTAAACAAACCACATCACCAGGCGTGTAAAACTTATTCATGCGAGCAAGTGCAGAGCCGTTTCCTATCCGAGCAGGGGAACAGATGTACGAGATGAATGCGCGTGTAAGAGGCATGACAGTGAGCGAAGCACTAAGCGGAGTGACAGAGAAGGGAAGTCGCGGCAGATCCATTTACCAGCTGCTGGCGCAGTCCTCTGCGAGACGGCTCCTGCCTTGGTCTTGGAGACTTTAAGGACGCGGAGCAGCAGGGCGCTGAGCTCAGCAGCTGCAGGTGCCCTACCCGAGCGGGCTCCTCCTCCACCTGGCAGCGAGGGAGGCAAGGGCCGCTACCCGCAGCGGGGAAGGCAGCTTCGGGGTGCGCTCGCCCGGGGAGGACTAGAGGGAAGGGGGGTTGCCGTCAGCTGATGGGCCACGTTTTGACGTCGGAATCATTCTCCTCTCCGATAAAGCCCCGCCGCCGGCTCGGATTGCGCTCATCGCCCTTCCCAGCCCGGAGTCGCCGCCGCCACCGCCACCCCAGCGAGGGCGGCAGGTGAACTCTGCGGGCGGCCCCCGCGGGGGTGGGCCTCGGGCTCGCCCCGAGGGGCGCTGCTCTCCCGCCCCCGCCCCCTTGCAGGCTGGGAGCCCGGTGCCGAGTGCCGAGCCTGCGGGCTCGCCGGTGCCCAGCGCCATGGCCGCGCTTCCCCTCAAACTTCGTCTCAGGCCGGGCAAGGCGGCGCCGCCCGCTCCCAGCCCGCCGCCGGCCCCGTGAGTCCGCCGGGCCCCCGCAGCGCCTGGGCGGGCGGGCGGCCTCCGCGGCTGCCGGTCTCTCCGCCGCCTCCCGGCCACTGGCACGCGGCGGGCAGCATGGACGGGCCCTTGAACCTCTCCGCCACCCCGTGGGCCGCGGCCAACCGGAGCGGCGGCCCGCCGGCGGCCCTGCCCGGCCGGGCCCCGCTGTCGGTCTTCGGCGTCCTGCTCCTCACGCTGCTGGCGCTGCTGGCGGCCGCCACCTTCCTGTGGAACCTGCTGGTGCTGGCCACCATCCTGCGCGTGCGCGCCTTCCACCGCGTGCCCCACAACCTGGTGGCCTCGCTGGCCGTCTCCGACGTCATGGTGGCGGCCCTGGTCATGCCCCTGAGCCTGGTGCACGAGCTGGCCGGCCGGCGCTGGCGGCTGGGCCGGCCGCTGTGCCACGTGTGGATCGCCTTCGACGTGCTGTGCTGCACGGCCAGCATCTGGAACGTGACGGCCATCGCCCTGGACCGCTACTGGTCCATCCGCCGCCACCTGGAGTACACCCTGCGCGCCCGCCGCCGCATCTCCAACACCATGATCGCCCTCACCTGGGCGCTCTCCGCCGTCATCGCCCTGGCCCCGCTGCTCTTCGGCTGGGGGGAGACCTACTCGGAGGGCAACCAGGAGTGCCAGGTCAGCCGGGAGCCCTCCTACACCGTCTTCTCCACCTTCGGCGCCTTCTACCTGCCGCTCTGCGTCGTGCTCTTTGTCTACTGGAAGATCTACAAGGCGGCCAAGTTTCGCACGGGGTCTCGGAAGAGCAACTCCATCACCCCCATCGCCCCCGAAGCGCTAGAGGTGGGTCCAGCCCTGGTTTTGTCAGCTGGGAGGGGTGAGCCGGGATGCTCTGGGATCCCACTCTGGCCGAGCCCTGCTGGGGAAACCTGCTGTGGAGCACTGGGGTTTAGGAGGGAGACTTGCAAGCCACAGGTGCAGGCAGTGGGTGCTAGTGGAAATGGGGTGGGGACTTTGGGCCAGAGTGAGACCCTCTGATCGAGGCTGGGGAGCAGTGACTCACCGAAGTAGCCCCCTTGAAATCCTGTGGGTCAGTGCTCACTAGCCTGACTAAGAGTCTGGCCTCCTGTGAGTTGGGGGGGGGGGGGGAGGTGTGGGCTGTAGGTAGCCACCCAGAATATGGAAAATTCACCTGCCAAAGGGCAGGTTCTAGGGAAAATGAGTGTCTGTGCAGGCACCTGCACAGCCTTGCAGATTGTTTCCTAGCAGTGGCTGGATACTTTGAAGCTGTGGTTAGTTGGTGTGTTAATGACTGTTTTGGTGATTAATGTATGTTATACGCTCTCCTAGGGCATTTTTCTCCTTCCACCATCATATGTGATGAGCATAGTCAAAAGAAGCAGTGTGGGGGAGGAGGGGGAGAGAGATCTACTGCTCTGATTGTGCTAAATGTGTGAAATATACATGGTCTGAGTGTGATAGTGTAATTGTGTATATACAGTTTCCACTATCACTGCTGTTTTCCTATCCTCAGTTATTCAAAACCCCCTATTATCCAAAACTGGGACCTATATCTCGCATCTCTAAATAAAGTTGCACTACTGACCCACACTGCTTCAGTGTCCCCTATCCCATTCATATAATTGCAGTTGTACTGTCGATGGTTTGCTGGGATGTGATGTGCATGGTGTGATGACGGGCAGCAGGCAGGGTGCATATGTTGACGATTGTGCTCCTGTCTGGAAGGTGAAGGAAGCCTCCCAGCAGTCCCAGATGGTCTTCACGGTCCGCCATGCCACTGTTACCTTCCAGACGGATGGAGACACGTGGAGAGAGCAGAAGGAGAAGAAAGCTGCCCTCATGGTGGGCATCCTTATTGGGGTCTTTGTGCTGTGCTGGATCCCCTTCTTCATCACTGAACTCATCAGCTCTCTCTGCGCTTGTGACATCCCACCCATTTGGAAAAGTATTTTTCTATGGCTCGGGTATTCCAATTCCTTTTTTAATCCACTGATCTATACAGCTTTCAACAAAAACTACAACAATGCCTTCAGGAACTTGTTTTCCAGACAACACTGAGCAGCAAGCAGGAAAGGAAAGGAAACCCCCTCTTCTCCAGCAACCTCTCTAAAGATCCATCACCTTCCCCACTCAGCACATCGTATACAGACTGAGGAACTCTGAAAGAATCTCACACCACAGAGATCACCATAAAGATTAATTGAGCTAAAAAAGATTGCCTCTGAAATTCAGCAGCCCTCCAAGACTCAGCCCACATCCCCTTCCCCACCGTCCTAGCCAGTCTCCATTGACAGTTGTCTTGTAAACAACCCACAAAGGCTTGCAGTGTCTCCAGCAGCGTTTTTTTTCTAGCACATGGTTGACTTCACCCTCTCTTCAGTGATGTCACTCAGATGTAGTTTGGTTGCAAGAACAGGGCAGAGGACTCCATGTGACGCAGAAGGGTTGTTGAAGCCCAGTGTCTGCTTTGCTGCTCTTTGCACCTCAGAACCTCTGATTTCCGTATGCAAAGCCAAACCCTTTAGCCGTTGGGGTTTCTTGTGACTGTGTGAAACCAGGTATTTTACTATTTTGCTGAAAAGACTCTTGTGTTTCAGAAGTGAAGAATGGAATCTGTGTCGCAAACAGAGATTTGTTTTAGCTCTAGAAATGAGTCTTATTCCCCAAATACAAACTCTCGGTAAAGATATAAGAAAAAGCTTCTGCATTATGGATCTATCAACAGTAAGATGTTTACCATTGGATTCTGTGTAGCAAGTTTTTCTATATTCACTTATTGTGGAAGCTTAATTTATGTGCTGTAGAGAGAGAGGGTGCATAATCGAAACATCTGTTTCATCCATTGCTTGTTTTAGTTATGAAATACACAGGTGTTCCTTGGCTGTGAATGTTAAGCTTAATATGTGTGTTACACAAAGGAAGTTACTCTAATTCATGGATGTATTTTAATCAACTTTGGGGCAGGTTTCCTAGAATCGTTTGAGGATAATTGAAATGTATTTCAAAATGCACATCAGTTCAAAGCTGTGTTTTACTTTTTAGGATGTGATCCAATTCCCACTGAAGTCAAAAGAAAGACTCCAGCTGATTTCAGTGGGAGTTAGACTGGTCACTAAGTGTATTTAGTGACTAATGAAGCTTGACACTGGGCATCTAAGGCCATATCTACACTAGAGAGCTTACACTGGCGCAGCTGCACTGCTGTAAGATCTCTAGTGTAGCTACTCTAAACTGAAAAGAGAGCTCTCCTGTCAGCTTAATTAATCCACGCTCAACACGTGGTGGTAGCTGTGGTGGCAGGAGAAGCTGTCCACACCAGCTCTTAGAGCAGGGTAACATATGGCGCTCAGGGGTATAGCTTATTCACAGCCTAAGTGACATAAGTTATACTGACACGTGGTAGTGTAGACACAACTTAAGGTTTCTAGGAACATAGCGGGGGGGTAAACTTGATCAAGGGCCAGGATGCTATGCGTAAAGCACAAATGATCAATAGACATGCCTTCTGTCTAGGTTAGAATGAAATGAATCCTTGTTGCCCCCTTCCTACCATAAGTACTGGTCCTGGCTGCTACTTACTGTTTGCTTTCTTACTGTGCCTCACTTCACCAGCATGATTTTAGCAGCTGCCATGTCACACTCTCCTAGAATAAAAGAGAAAAGCTTTCTACCATAGGACTGCTAGGATGACAGGTTTTCAGATAGTTGGAGCTAATGCTGTTCTCTCTCAGTTATTGAGGTACAGCGACTAAATCAGATTGGAATTGATACGGTGGTGAAAACAAGATGGGAATCAGAATTACATGATTTCAGGGTCTGATATCTTGAAGCTAAGATAAAAAATGCTATAAATCATTGGAAAGCTTTCCAGTGGTGTACAGTTTAGTTTCTATCCACCATTACTCATTAGACATCAGACCTTAAAACTGTCACTGGTCCTTCAAAATCAAGCAAAAATCCTGGCCTGGCTGGTAAGAGGCCTTTAAGCTTTCACCATCCTGGCCGATCTGGCCTGATGCACTGCCTGGTACAGGTAAAAATCATGGGAGCAAATTCCAGATAGCAGGAGGCAGTTTAATGTTTAGAAACAAAGGAGGAAATCCTAGCCCTATTTAAGTCAATGGAAAAACTCCCTCATTTACTGCAAGGGGCTAGGATTTCACCCATGAAGTCTTGCCCAGGGAATTTTAAAAATATTTATTATATAACAGGAAAAATGAAGGGGAACGGGCATATTCGCTCATCAATCCACTTGAGCAGGTTCTCTGAAGAAGGTCGTGTGCTAACCATGGACAAACTATAGGGATTGAATAAAGAGCCTTTTAATACTTTTGTTGTATGGTTTTAAACTATTTTCAGTGAGAGTTCTAACATGTCAGATATTCTAACCCTTGAACCACATTTTTACTGATGATGATCAGCTTGTATGCTGTGTATGGATGTGAGTGCTTCAGTAGTGAAGATACTACATTTAAAATTTACTTTTTGTGGAAAGCCGTGCAGCCAGGAATGACAGGAGAAAACCAATACAATGTTTGTGCAGGCAGAGCTTCTGTTACACTCACCAGTACTTGAAAATAGAAGGAAGAGTATTCAACGGGTCTGAGCAGCTGTGCTCTGCAATAGTCACAGCAGCACGTTTCAAGGATTTATGACTTATTACAACAATCTATAACCCACTAACAACCCCTCCCCCAGGTACCTTTCTTTCCCCTCCCCCCACACCATGACAGGAGGGGTTTTAACAGGCCACTTCACCTTGAATGATCCCTTGTAATATGTGGTAACTGCTTATGCTAAACAATCTGTTCCATCTTATATGTAGCAGTGACACTCCGAGGGCTTGTCTACACTACAGGTATGTCACTCAGAGTGTGAATAAGCCACCCCCTGAGCAATGTAAGTTACAGCAACCTAAGTGCTGGTGTGGACAGCGCTATGTTGATGGGAGAGCTTCTTCCGCCAACAAAGCTACTGGCCGCTCACACAGGTGGTTTTATTATGCCGAGGGGAGTGCTCTCTCCCATCAGCATAGAGCATCTTCACCAGATGTTCTACAGCAGCGGAACTGCATTGGCGCAGCTGTGCCGCTGTCGCACTTCTAGTGTAGACGAGCCCTGAGTTGGTTTCTCAGACCTAAAGAAGAGCCCTGTGTAGCTTGAAAGCTTCTCTCTCACCAACAGAAGTTGGTCCAGTACAAGATACTACCTCACCCATCTTTTCTCTCTAATAGGCGCTGTGTCATGTCATTCCTATGCATTCTGTGCTTCAAGTGCTGTGCAGGCACAAGACACGAGAAGATTATAAAATGGCATTAGAAAATTCTGATTGGTCTATAGTTGTGCCACTGTTTACACAGGTCACATCCACCTTCGTTTAACAAACTACATCACATTGCCCTTCTGCAAGTAATGGCTACTACCTAGTCCCAGTGATGTGTTTCCTAATGCCACAAAACAGTTATTTACGCTATGGACCAAATCCTGCAGCTCTTACTCAGGATTTAGGACTTCAGGCTTTGATCTCAAATATCATCCTAGCAACATAACATGGGTGTGATAAAGCTTTGTATCCCAAAGATCGTTCCAGAGAGACAGGAGTGATCTGAGCACAAAGTGGAAAAGCCAGAAACTCCTGAATTCAGATCCCAGCTCAGAGGCCTTGCAGGAGTCATTTATGTTGAGGCAGGGCCTGGAGGTAGAAATCAGGCCCCTGATGTGCTAGGTGCTGTACAGAGACACAAAGTTCCTGCTCCAAAGAGCCTACCTTTCTGCCACCGTTCCCCATTCTGTAAAATGATACTACTAATATGTACTTATCTACCTTATCGAAATGTTGTGAGGAGTAATTAGTTCACATTTCTAAAGCGGTTGGAAGGTAGAACATTCTGTATAAATGCTAAATGGTGGCATAAAACAGCTTCTATGTAATTTCTCTGAAGGGCATTAACATCGGTTATTGCAGTGTTTCCCAACCAGTGTGCCATGGAATTTTTTGAAATTTTTTTTTTTTGGAAAAAGTGTATATGAAAACAAAGGGTGGGGGAGCTGCCTTCTGATTGCCCGTCTGCCCATCACTGTTCAGTCTCCCTCTCTTCCCCCCTCCCCTCCCGTGTGAACAATGGGTTGGCTCCTCTGACCCTCCACTCCCCTCCTGAAGCTGCTGGCTGGGGTGCTGCAGGAGAAGAGGTCCCTGAAGCCTGAGGTGTGCCACGGCAGAAAAAAAGGTTGGGAACCACTGGGTTATTGCTTTTTGTGTGCTATTTAGTGACAGTGTAGTACCCCCAGAAAAGATTTAACTAACCTTTTCCAAATTTACAATTACTGCGTTTTCCTCTCAGGCTGTGACAGTTCAATGAACAGCCTAGAAACCTGCATGGAGACTCAATAATTAGATCAAATAAGCTGTGTGCGCTAAATGCTGCCTGGTGAAGAGCCTTGCAGCACACTGAATGCATATTATCAAGGCTCAGAAAGCAGCAGCTTCTAAAGCATTCTATTACTTACATGTGTTGCCTTTATTCTGAGGGAGAAGAGAAGGTCACAGCTGACAGCCCTTCAGTTCAAACAGAAAACAACAGGTTAGCTTTTCTTTTTTTTGCGCTGGAATGCAGCTGCACTGTTTCTGTAGTGCTTCAGTGAAGACACTACCTCTGCTGAGGGGAGAGGTGCTCCCATCAGGGAGAATTCTCCTGTCAACCTCCTGCTGTCTACAGCGGGAATTAGGTCCATTTAACTGCATTGCTCAGGGCTGTGCATTTTTCACACCCCTGAGCAATGCAGTTATACTGACCTAATCTGCTCGTGTCGACCAGGCCTTTAGTGTGATATTTTTTTTTTTGCATACATCTGCTAGTGAGCTCCATTTGCGTCCATAGTCAAAAAAGTCATTTTGTAATTAGGCACAATATTATACACTGACTAGAACTGGTAACGTACTAATAGAGAACCTAATTGTGTGGAGTTGTAATTGTTATACACCGATGTCAGAAATATAGAACACTCACTCCTGGAATGAAATCCTGGACCCATTGAAACGAATAGCAAAACCCCACTGACTTCACCCTAGAAGGTCTAGCCATCTCAAAGAGTTTATGATCCAACATCATAGTCTGGTAACCATCACACAGGCTAAATGTACCATTATCCCTTCTCAGGGTCTCGCCAAGAGAACCTTCATAGGCCTTTATCTCCCGCGTAGTGGAGTTCGGCAATCTAATCTCTCTCAGACCAAGATCTGTATCACATCCCCCTCAGTACTAACGACTGCTCTAGCAGGTACTAACCATGACCACTTTAGCAGGTTCAACAAGAATTGGACCTTACAAGGGTTTCCCTTTGGGTACCTGCGACAGCAGCTGATTAAAGTGACTCAAAAAACACCTTCTTCAAAACAAAGCATTATTTCTACTTTCACCCAAAGGTACAAAGCATGTAGGACCAATCTATACAACAAAACAGAGTTCTACGTGCATAATCCCTTTCCTAAGCGTAACCTCTCTAGCCATAGCTCAGGTGGGTCAGGCTTATTCCCGGCTTGGAGTTGGGAGAAAGAGCCTGCCCTGCTTGCAGCATGCTCCCTCCTCCATGTCTGACTTCTGTGGCTCTTCCCACTCTGGCAGCTTTTCCATTGACTGAGCCTCTCCTAGCTCCTCCAAGCCCTGCCTCCTCCTAGAGTCTGAGGTTTTTCAGTCTCCTGTGATCCCAGCCTTAGCCCTGGCAGCCTGGAGTCAGCCAAGTAGTTTCTTCCCACTGATGACCCAGCCATTGTCTCCTCCAGGAGCCTTGTATTTGTATTGTTTTAGCTGCCGTGCTCAATTCTTAACAGTCCCTTTACAGCAGCCTTTGATTTAACTATGTCCATTTAGGCAGGCAACAATAGAAAATTGACCAGAGAAATTGAGTCACACACAATACTAATAAAAATATAGACATTTTCCCAGTTTGTTACAGCTTCCATTCAGTTTGGGGTATTTTTGGCAAGGGTGGAACAATTGATCTTAGCTTCTATGTGGTGCTGGGCCGAGAGGAGTTTGCTTAGGGAGTTAGAACCAGAACCAAACCCACAGAGGGCTTTAAAGATTAATACCAATTTCAATAGCTATGGCAGGATCCATATGTCAAAGGAATAGCCATAGCGTTGTGTTAACTGCAGAGGAAAATAAATGCTGCTCAGGTCACTAACTGCACCTACGATTCTTGGATTCCCCTACTGCCCCAGAGGTACCCCTACACTGTGAATATCTTTGAAAAAGGGTTGCACACCCGCTCACTGATGAGGTGTACCATCACCACCTAACAAATGTCAACTATCTCTACACTGAGCTTCAGACTGCCCTCTGTTATCCCTATCCCCACACTGGCCAGGCAAAATGCACTGCATCATCTGCTTCCAGTTAAACATCAGTGTAGAGATCAGTCATCAGTATCCTGAAGGCAACACCATCACAACACTGTCTCCCCCAAATGTCTCACATACAGACTGCACAAGAGAGGTGGCAGGAGAGAACTCTGCAGGGGAGAGCTTTCAGGATAGACAGACAGAAACCAACTCCCCCGTCTAGGATCTCTCTCAATAAACCCAGGCCTGAAACTCTTCCAGTTCATTCTATACATGCTGAATACCTATCTGGAGAGAGTGGAGTTACAAGCTGGTATGGCATAATTCACCCAGAATTGGCTTTATAGCCAAGTCAAGGATCTTGTACATGAGCAGATCATGGATGATATTAACTTTATTACCACTCACCTTGCATAGAGCAGCATGACCTGAAGTATAAGGTCCTTAACTGATGCCTCGGGCTTCTGAGATAAGTTTCAGTCCCACTGCTATTAACATTTTCCTCTTGCCCTGGCTTTGAGCAGCACTGAGTTAGTACATCCACATTTCTGCTCTCTGATTATGAGATGTTTGTCTTCCCTCAGATCCCAGCATGTTGGGCTCAGCCTCAGTCAGACCAGAAAGTGTGTATTTAAATAACCTGTAATTACTGTAAATATCTGACTTTGGTGCATGAGCCGCTAACTTAAGAGTGAATACGGTGATTAAGCTAATCAATATAGCTTCTTCCTATGAAGGGTTAAAATAGCTTCTGAGGAATTAATTCTGTTCCAATATAAACTCGCCTTTCTCTTTGGCACTAAGCCTGAGTTTTGCTGTATTTCATGATTTTAACCATGTTCCATTCCCACCCCCGTTCCATCCTTCTAGCATCTGCCACAATTGTATTTGCACATTTGGTTGCTTTTCCTATTTAACAACAGTAAATATTTAGAGCAGAGGTTTTCATTAGTCTAAAGGCAAATGAGAAAAATAACTGATTTCACTACAAGATCAATTCAACTGAGGTTAGATACAGAACATTCTAGTAGTGCTAGGTTCCAAACAAACAACCCTGTCAAGCCAAGCTTTTCTGAAGGAGATCAAGGTACAAGCATTAAGTCATCAGAACATCCATCTAGGTAACATCTATTCATCCATCGCTGTGCTATAGTATCCAAGCAGCTTTTGTTAGCTGATTATAGTCTGAGGGCATCACTCTGTTGCTAGCTGCTTGTGAAAGCTGCCACTTTCCTAAATTAACCTGCTCAGAAGTGTTCCATTCACCACACAAAGCACAATCAGACCGAATTGTCCTAAATCTTGTAAAACAAGTAATGTGAAAAGTGGATAAAGTAACTTCATGTCAATAGTCAGTGGTGTTTGCCAACCGCAGACAGACATTTTCAAACTAATGTGAAAGAGAACACATCTGGAGATCATAGTGCTATCTGTCTTGAAATTGCCTTAAATGGGCCCTAGATCTGTAAACACTAAGGCCTTTCGTACAGTACATATTTAAGTTGATTTCAGTCGATGTATAGCCACCGCAGTAATTAAAGCAATAGTTCACATGCACACTATGCAGTGCACATCCTCACCAGGAGCGCTTCCACCAACTGAAGAGGGGCAGTGTAGAGCACTGACAGCTGGAGCCCCATCTCTATGGGGCTGAGAGCCCAAGCTGTCAGCTGGGCAAGGGGAGGGGGTCACAGCTAGACACTCAGCAAGATATAAAATTTGCAGAGAACTCCAAATTGGGAGAAATTGCAAGCACTTTGGAGGACAAGAATAGAATTCAAAATGACCTTGACAAATTGAATAACTGGCTACGTGGTAGTATGGCTGAAAAGGATCTGGGATTATAGTGGATCATATGAGTCATATGTTGAATATGAGTCAACAGTGTGATGCAGTTGCCATAAAGGGTAATATTCTGGGGTGTATTAAGAGAGGTATCGTATTTAAGATACAGGAGGTAATTGTCCCTCTCTGCTTGGCACTTGTATGGCCTCAGCTGGAATGCAGTGTTCAATTCCAGGTGCCACAATTTAGGAAAGTAGAAAATAGCTAACTGGAGAAAATCCAGAGGAGAGCAACAAAAGTGATAAAAGACTTAGAAACCTGCCATTTAATCTTGAGAAAAGAAGACCAAGCGGACGGATCTGATAACAGTCTCGAAAAACGCTAAGGTTTGTTATAAAGAGGATGGTGATCAATTGTTCTCCGTGCCCACTGAAGGTAGGACAAGAAATAATGAGCTTAATCTACAGCCAGGGAGATTTAGGTTAGATATTAGAAAAAACTTTTTAACTCCAAGGGTAGTTAAATTCTGGAATAGACTTCAAAGGGAGATTGTGGAGTCCTCATCATCAGAAGTCTTTAAGGACAGGTTGGACAAACACCAGTCAGATATGATCTAGGTTTACTTGGTCCAACCCTACATTTCTATGATTCTATAGAATTATTTGGGATTTAAAGGAATGTAAGATTTGGCACTGCGACTGAGAATTGACCCTTCAAGTCCTTCTCTTATTTATGTCTTCATATCTTCAACTCTTTAACCTCTTCCCTACCGCATCCTGCTATATTCCACATCATATCAAGCACCTACCCCTTCTTTCAAATCTCTCCTCAAAACACAGTCTTCTGCAATGCTGAACATTCTTCGGGTGCTTGTTAAACACTAGGATAATAGTGACATTTTGGCCATGAAGCCCTCCAGTGCTTGTGTAAGTGAAATACCTTTCCCAGTCATCATATGTAAACTCCCATAAGACTGACCCTTCCTCTGGGTCTCCCAGTGTGTTTGTATTGTCAGTCTAGGTTGTTAACCCCTCAGGGCAAGAACAGGATCTTCTGCAATGCTGAGCAGCTTTCTGGGTGCCCGTTAAACACTAAGATAATAATAACGGTGAGGCCCAGAATCTTGTTTCCAGCAGTGGATAATACTTCATGTTTCAAGTGAAAGCAAAACCAAACAGGAGCACCCCTAATGTATCTCAGGGCTTCTCAACCTTTTTCTTTCTGAGCCCCCTCCCCCGCAACATACTATAAAAACTCCACGCCCCACCTGTGCCAAAACCACTGTTTTTCTGCATATAAAAACCAGGGCCAGTGTTATGGGGCAGCAAGTGGAGTAATTGCCGGGGGCCCCATGAAGCTAAATTGCTCAGGCTTTGGTGTCAGCCCCGAGTGGCAGGGCTCAGGCTTCAGCCCCATGCAATGGGGCTTCAGCTTTCTGCCATGGGCCCCAGCTAGTCTAACATTGGCCATGCTTGGCGGACCCCTGAAACCTGCTTGTGTCCCCCCCAGAGGGCCCTGGACCCCTGGTTGAGAACCACTGGTGTACCTGGTCAACTGTCAATAATGTAAGAGAAAGAAAAAAATCCTTCCTGATCCCCTGCCCTGATCCTTGTATACCCTGGAATAGTTTTCATTCCTATTGTCTAAGCATGGCTCACCATAAATTTTTAGATGGGTCTAGGCAGTATCATCTAGTAGATAGAGTACTTGACTGGGACTCAGTTCACCCTCAGTAAAATGTGGATAATGTTGCTTATCTCCTGTGTAGAAGCACTTTGAGGTCTACTACATCAGTGCTAGATATTAGTATTACAGTATAGGTGTAGCTCAAGCTGTCATACAGATGTAATTCGCAATGTGTAAAAAGGCTGAAAATAGCTGAGAACTTAAAAACTGGATGGTAACTGACTACGAATACCCGTGATGATTGAACTTGGTGATATTCTAAACAAAAGCAGATCTCAACCATGCTTGTAGCTCTTTCCATCACTTCACACTGACTCAACAGATATTCTAGGCTTCAGAGTGACACAAGACACAATGACAAACCTGGAATCTTGTTATAGAGATACAGCACGTGTATCTATACAGAGGAGTTTCACCTATGTTAGTATGATACCATAAAATGCCCTCTGTGTTGATATCTGGCAGATATTCAAACTGTGGTCATTTGCTATATGTTTGTAGAGTGCCTGGCACACATAGCTATGCGCCTTTGCTGCTGGCACAGAGGATAAAAATTAGATTCTCCTCATTTAAGGAAAATGTGATCCAAGCTCCCAGCTTTAGGCTGTGACTGACTAATCAGCTGTCTAAGGTGCCATGTGGCAGAAAGAGTCCAATTGCCCCAGTCTGAGCTACTGCTGTTCCTGAGTCTGTATCTGCTGCCACTTTAACATGAGGCTCAGTCCCGACAATCACAAAGTATAGGCACTTCACTGCTGCTGATTACTGATGCACCAAAACCCCAGGGTATGCTCCAGGCAGTTATGTAGGACAAGGAGTGTCTGTGAGAATGGTTATGAGAGAGAGGGGCAGGGAAACAGCACAGTGGGTCAATCAACAGGGAAGAGGGGCGAGACTAGGGGTGCACAGAAGGGGCAGAGTCCAGGGATCCTGGAGGAAAACATTTTGGTTTTTAAATCATATTTTCCAAAAGACTTTTGACCCTATTTTTCCCTTTTTGATACTGAAGAGAGGAAGTGCCAGTGTTTTGTTTCCCGTTGAGAACTAAACTCCCTGCCATCAGCTCACTGCCTTCCAGTCAGGAGCAAGCAGGGGTGCACTTGCAGGGCCATACGCTCTGCAGTGAAAGGCTGTGGGGATTTGAGTGCTCTGACAACTCTCCCAGTTTTATTCTGGGATTCAACTCATTTGCTGCTAAACCTCTATCTAGCCGGTAGGTTCATTAGTGCTTCAAGAAGATCAAAACAAAGAATAATTGGAGAATGCAAACCTAACCTTGCCAAAATTAAGGGAGAACTTTACACTTCACGTTAGAGAATAATTAGATTTCCAGCACGCACTGTTGAAGAAAATGGGAGGAGTTGTGCTCAGTGTCTCTGACAATCAAGCCACTTATTTTAGGTACCTAGAGTTTTGATCCCACCTTACTGGTGTCAATGGGATTTTTGCCATTGACATCTTTATGAGCAGGATAAGGTGTTAAATATGAATAGAGAGGCCTCCCTCTACACACTCATGTTTGGATTGGATCTCTTGACCCTGAACCCTGTATCAAAGCTACTGAATTGTTCTACCTCCTGTGTAAACTGCATGCACCCCACATCAAGCAGCCAATGATACCGGATTGGAGTTGGGCATTTTTCACACTCTAGGGACATTTCTCTGTCGATCACACATTGAGTAGGAAATGTATTAGCATGAAGGAACGACTGGAAAGTTACAGAACAGCATTTACAGTAATATCCCCACAACCGTAGGACCTTCAATATCTCAGAACTAAGGACAATGGGCCAAGTTCTGTCTGGCATTTGTGCTCATGCACATGCAGAAAAGCTGCTGATTAAGAAGGCTTTTCTTCACTGATTCTGGCTCCCCTTCCAGCTCTCAGAGGTCACTCCAGAGACATGGAGAGGCATTCAAGGGCATGGTCAAAGAGTTAGGGAACTTTCCCCACAGCACATATTCCTTCCTGACTGGCAGTGGGCCCTATGCACTGCCCCACAGATCAGTTACTCCCCTAACAGAAAAATCTGTACAGGAGTGGTGCTCTTTTGACACTAATTTCCAGTGACAACATGGACCCATTTTAGCAGCTGAGGAGAGCTCTCTGGTACAGTGCCACACGTCAGCCTTTCAGTTCTATTAACGAGCGATAGAGCATCCGGATCCTCTCTCTTGATTGTTTGTGATTTGCAGGGCCATGACGTTTCTCTCTCCTCAGTTCTTGCCTGCTGCCAAATGTTCCAAGTGCACCTGCTGTGCTTCTGAATGCCTCAGGTGCACTGCCACATTGTGTAGAATATTAAACAGACAGCAGCCACACTTTGGGGCAGACCTGACCAGGAAGGGTGGCCACTAAAAGGTGGTATCTGAAGGGTAAAAGAACCATAAGGCACATTGTAACAGTGTAAAATAACAAAGCTTTTTTGTGCCTGTATCAATCTCTCATTAATGTATGCAATAACCAGAGGAGGTTTAGGACATGTTGAAGTCTATGAGACCCTTCTAGGGAGCTAAGGGGATGCTCTCCTAGAGAAACATAAGCTCCCCTGCCCCAGCTCACATTTATCCAGGACCCTACTAGGAAGGATATATCGTTCTCTGAACTGCCAGCAGATCCCCTTCCTACACTGGAACTGCAGCACTGTTTTCTCAACGCCTAGGACATGTCTGCTCATTACCAAGTCACCCCGATCAGTGTGCCACTTCCTCTGGGTGAATACATGTGGTTTGTTTCTTTTAGAGTAAGATCTCCAGGACAGGCATGGTCATTTGCTATACGTTTGTACAATGCCTGGCACAATGGGTCCCCAGCCTAGTTGAGGTCTTTCAGCACTATCGCAATATATTTGATAAATAATATTCTGCTTTTTATTTAAATTCATCTTAATGATGCGAGGTAGGTTTATCTGCCATTGGAGAGCGCACAGCCTAGAATCAAGCCACCAGCAGCTTGAAGGCCATTCAAGTAGCTCTGGAACTCAGCAAAGTGGCAGTGCTGAAGGCAGGGCAGAAAAGGTAAGAGAAAAGAGCTAGAGGCTGGGACCTTTGCTAGAAGCAGACACGTCTGCCCTGCGGCTGTCTCACATTGGACTGCAGGCTCAGTGGTTTGGCTCAGAACACCACAATGAAAGCACACAGTTTTGTAAAGGGGACCACTCAGTGCAACAAAAACAAGTCTATCCACAAGACTGCAGGCTGGGAACTTGCTGCTTCATTTAACTTCATTACAACACAGTGAGTAAGGGAGGCCCATAATACTCTGAGTAACCCAGTTAACCCCTTGATGGCCACTTTACACAGAGCAACAGAGGAAGCAATAGCTGCAGGTAACTGACAGCACACCTGTCCTGTTAAGCAATAGCAGATTTTGGCAGCAGACATACAGCAAAATGATTCCACCACTTTGCAGAGAAGGAGGTTAGGTCAAAAGCCCCATGTGGTCTGCTCACTTTTCTGCTTGTCTGTGCAGCAAGAGAGTCTCTTGTGTTGCAGAAGTGAAGCCAAAGGCTGAGTGCTCCCTGATCTCCTGACTGGCAGCACCATTCCTCCTCCAAGCGCAGGCCAGCGTGAGACCAGTAACAATTCAATTCCCAGGATTAATGCACAATGTGAGCTAGAAAGACAATATCCATTTCTTGTTCCTAGCTGTGACTTTGACAGGAAACAAAGCACTTAACGCTCACTATGTAAGCAGAGAGAAAAAACAAAAAACACTCCATGGGTTTAATAATTACTTTTTAGTAGGTGAGATCTCAAGGTACAGTAAAAAATAATGAGTTCTTATATAACACTTTGTATTCATGTGTTTAGAAGTGCTCGTGTTTGCACAGCAATCTGAAGATGTAAAGCGCCTTGCTCACCTATGGCACTACAAAGCTACTGTAACACCCTCCGCGGTGGGCAAGCAAGCAGCTTTATTCCTTACTTTCCAAATGATGGGGCAACCTGAGACAGATGGTCAGATCCTTGGTTCTCCTCTTCCTGCTTCTCCTGAGGGTGCTCTACATTTTGGGAGGGGCCAAGCATGGATTAGAATTTGAGTTCCTAGCTCCAATTCTCATGTTTAATCCAGGGCTAATTCAAGCAAAGATGAGATCCCCTGCAAAGTCATTCATTTGGGCTCAGCTGTAAGATCTGTGCTATACAAGTGGTCAGAATAGATGATCACAGTGGTCTCTTCAGGCCTAAGAAAAAAGACAGGCCCCCCAAATGATATAATCTCCCTACCATGTGCCTCTAACCCCATGCCAGTGATGAGGAGATTCAGTAGTGTGTCTAGACCTTCCACTTCACATTCACCTCTTTGGCCAAGATGCTTACTTTGGAGGGGGAGGGGGAAGTTCTACAGCATTTAACAGGTATGAAAAGTAACTTTAAACCCCTCTACAGCATTTAACAGAGAGCAATAGCCTTTTAAAAGAATTTTTGAGCCATCTCAAAGCGCTATAGCAGGGATATAATTCTCTGTTGAATGCTGTAGAAGAACCCTATGCAAGAGCTGTCATTTTCTATCACACTTTACAAAGGACTGGTCAGTGCACCAGCCAGAGTTTTGTCCTACATGCACAACGAAATAGACAAATGCGTGAATGCAGACACAGATGGTCTTCAAAAATCTGTTGCTTACCTGCTACAGTCACTCCAAATAAGTCCACAAACTTTCCAATGTGCCTAAATATACTTAAGAAAATATGTTTTTTGTTGGCACAGTGATCAGCCCACACACCTGGAAAAATGTCACCCACTCTAGATGGGTACTTTTTCCTACAATATATACATTATCAAACACCTACACACACACACCCTTTTCACACTGTGTCAACCGTTTCAGCTGCTTCTGCTTGCTGCTGTTGACTAGCTGCATTTTTGAGTGTGCACACACAAAGGATGAAAATCTAGTTAAATAAAAACTTAATTACCAAAGGCTCTGCTTAGAAAAAGAAAACAACCCATCCCTCCCCCAAAGTTAAGGGGTTGTAAGTGCTTTGGAGCAGTGGGTTAGAATTCAAAATGATCTTGACAAACTGGAGATAAATCATCTGAAATAAAGAGGATGAAATTCAATAAGGCCAAATGCAAAGTACTGCACTGAGGACAGAAAAATCAGTTGCACAAATACAAAATGGGAAATGCCTGTGTAGGAAGGAGTGCTGCAGAAAATTATCTAATTTTAGTTGGGATTGATCCTGCTTTGAGCAGGGAGTTGGACTAGATGACCTCCTGAGCACCCTTCCAACCCTAATCTTCTATGATCTAGGGATTATAGTAGAGCACAAACTAAATATGAATCAACAATATAATACGGTTGCAAAAAAGCCACCAAAACCCAAGCATCATTCTGGGATGTTGTGATGGGGCGTACGAGGCCTTTTGTGTCTACCTGCTGCAGGCCCTTATGCTCCTACTTCACTCTACCCCAGGAAAGGAGTGGCAAAGGTGGGTCCTCCAGGCCTGCCAAGAGAGGCTGCACAGAAGCAGCCAATCAGAGCCCAGCAGCAAGGTCGGCAGGTATAATAGGCCAGGGGAGTCTGGTGCAGCTGCTGCCACCCTGCTTTTGGATGCCTGGGCTGTGATGGTCCTGCCCTCTTTCCCTTCCTGCTGGGAATGGGATTCCACCAGAAGTTTTTGCTGATTTATTATGCACTATGCAAGTTCTTGGGTGGCTGAGGAGGCGGTATCTGCTACTCAGCTTCCCAGGTCCCTTGGACTCCCCAGGGAGATTACTGATAAACTCGGGAACATACCACCTCCTCAGCTGTCCGGGAACCTGCATGGCGCATAATAAATAAACCAGTTTGGGGGAAGGGTGGAGAGCACGAGTGGCAGAGGCCTCAGGAGAAGGGGAGTGTGGAAGAGAAAGGGGGGCTGCGCAGGGCGGGAGGAGGGACACGGTGAGCAGCAGTGCAGGGACTGAGTGGGGGGGAGAGAGGAGGGACACATGCAGCTAGTGGGGAGGGGGCGAGGCTGGAGCGGAGTGGGTATGAAGTGCGGATGGGTCCTCAGACAGAAGAGGTGGGACAGGGCGCTAGCCTCCCTGAGGGGAAACTTCACTTGCTACCCATGCCTGGTGGACTCTGATAAAAGGAGTTGCAGAGCCTCATCAGGTCAGTTCCTGGCTGGGACCAGAGGGGCAAGGAAGGATGCCCATCTCTGGCTACAGGAACCTGAGGGAAACCAGAGTTTGGTTCTGGCTACGTGTGCTTAAGCTGGGAGAGAGAGGTGCTGAGAACTTTAACCTTACGGTAAGGGGTGAAGATAAAGGGAAAAGGCCCAAAGAAATAGCAGCAATGAATTGAAGTGAGTAGTACATGGTTGCTGTTTATAGGTCCCTGGGGTGGAACCTGGTGTAGTGTGTGGGCCTGGGTTCCCCCACTGGCCACTATTAATGTGGCCTAAACCCCGAGAAGGGGACAAGACTCATTTAGAAGCCCAAGCAAAGGGCTGAATTTAAAGGGCCCAGAGCTGGGGCTGAAGATTCTGGTGAGGGCAGATAGTTTCTTGAACTCTTTGCTACCCTGGAAGGGACTGTGTGCCCTGGCTGGAGGGCTGAGCCACTGAAGACCTGCCAAGTGAGGTCAACAACCTACAGGGGATGCCAGGAGCAGGAAAAGGACCGCAGTACTGCATGCAGCAGCAGGAGGTGCTCAAGAGGCGGATGCCTCCTTGTTACAGATGTATTAGTCAGAGTGTTGTAAGCAAGACACAAGAAGTAATTCTTCCACTTCTCTCAGTACTGAAAATGTCTCAGCTGGAGTCCTGTGTCCAGTTCTGGGCACCACACTTAAGCAAAGATGTGGTCAAAGTGAAGAGAGGCTAGGGGAGAGCAACAAAAATGATTAAAGGTCTAGAAAACATGACTTATGAGGAAAGATTGGGGGAAGGGGATTTGCTTAGTCTGGAGAAGAGATGACTGAGTGGGGAACATAATAGTTTTCAGGTATATAAAAAGTTAATAAAGAGGAGGGTGATAAAGTGTTGTTCTTATCCACTGAGGACAGGACAAGAAATAATGGGCTTAATGTGCAGCAAGGGAGATTTAGGTAAGACATTAGGAAAAACTTCCTAATTGTCAGGGTCGTTAAACACTGGAACAAATTACTTAAGGAGCTTGTGGAAGGTTTTTACTGGAGGTTTTTAAGAAGAAGTTAGACAAACACCTGTCGGGTGTAGTATAGATAATACTTTGTCCTGCATCAGTGCAGGGAACTGGACTAAATGACTGATCGAGGTGGCTGTGATTCTGGCCAGGAAGATTCTGTCAGCTTCTCTGGTTCATTTACACCAAAAATTAAACATGATCTAAGGAAATTTAACGTTTCTCAGAACTGTGTCTGGGAAAGTTCAGCAAAAGGCTTAGGTAACAAACCTTCAGGAGTGTGTGTTTTATTATAGTTATACAGTGCTGCAGTGTGCCAGATGCTTTAGAGATGAAAAAATGACATGGGGCCAAATATGGGAGATCAGCACCTAGCTGCTTTTGAAAATCCCACTAATGGCCGAAATAGGTTTAAAAATCTGATCCACAATCCCTTTCTCACAGGAATTGTCTGAATGGTTTAGACCTGAGGCCTGTCTAGTCTTATATCCTGTCTCCAACAATAGCTGGCAACTGATATTTCAGAAGAAGGTATTAGAAAACCTGAAGTGAAAGATGTGAGATAACCTGCCCCCTACGTAAATCTCATCCTGGTCTCTAAGATATGTATGTCTAGGCTGCAGTTAAACACCTGTGGCTCATGGGGCTCAGTCTCCAGAGAAGTAAAGTTGTCGTGTAGACATTCGAGCTTGGGCAGGAGCCTGGGCTCTGGAGTCCTAACACTCAGGCTCCAGCCTAATCCTGAACATCTACACTGCAATTTTACAGCCCTGCAATCCCCAGTCAGCTGACATGGGTCAGCTGTGGGTTCATTTAATTGCAGTGTTGACATTGGCTTAAATCTTGGAGCATGAGGGTTAATCTCTTTCAAAAAAGTTTACCATTAATAATAAATCTGGAAATGCTGAAGTCTGGACAAGCTTCCAATTCTTTTTTTAATCTTCTTAAGTTCTTGGCCTCAATAACTTTCTGGGGCAGCAAGTTCCATGGTCTCATTACATGGCATGTGATAAAGTATTTCCTTTTGTCAGATTTGAGTTTCCCACCTTTTAATTTAATTGGCTGTCTTCTTGTTCTTGTGTTGTAAGACAAAGAGAACAGAAGTTCCCAGTCTACCTTGTCTGACCATTCATTATTTTATATACTTTTGTCATGTCCCTTCTTATTCATTTTCTTTCTAAACTAAACAATCCCAGGCTTTTCAGTCTCTCTTCACATGAGAGTTTTTCCAGGCCTTTGATCATTCTTGTTCTGAATGATCCTTCTCTGAACTGCCTTTCGTTCTTTTTGAGATGGGGTGATCAGTACTGCACACAGGATCCCTGATGAGGCTGCACCATTGATTTATATCATGGTATTATAATAATCTCTGCAACATTCACCATCCCATTCCTTATGCATCCTAACATCATCTTTGTTTGTTGGTTTGTTTAATAGCAGCTGCACACTGTGCAGAGGCCATCACAGATCTGTCTACAGTGATGCTCAGTTCCCTTTTTTGGGTTCATACAGGTAATTGAGAACCCTGCAAAGCATATGACTAATTTACATTTTCCCCTCCGGTATGCATTACTATGCATTTAGCAACATTAAATTTCATTGCTATTATGTTGCTCATTCACCTGGCCTCCCTGAAGTTCCTCCCAGACCTCTCTGGTCCTGACTAGCCTAAATAACTCTCATCTGCAATATTTGCTATCTCACTACTCACCTCCCTTTCTAGATCATTAATATAAATTATGATTATATTGTATAACTATTCTGTAACAACATAGGACCAGTTCAGAATCTTGAGGCACCCTGCTGTTAGTCTTTTGCCATGATGAAAACTGACGGTTTAATGTACTTCTTGCTTTCTGTCTCCTAGCCAGTTTTTGATCCAGGACAATACTTGCCTCCTACCCATGATTACTTGGCTTCTTTAATAGTCTCTTGTACAGGACCTTGTCAAAAGCCTTTTGGAATTCTAAATAATCCAATTTGCCTTTATCCATCACTCTGACAAATTCAAAGAATTCTAATTCAAAGAAATTAGCAAGACACAACTTTCCTTTGCAGAAACCATGCTGATCAGACCTTACCAGATCATGATCTTTCCAGGTGTTTTGTTATTGTAACCAATTTGCCAGGTACAGATTAAGGTTTATTAGACTAACTCCCTAGATCACTCCAAAGCCTCTTAAAATGTAGATACAACCTTTGCTGCCCTTCAATCCTCTGGAACTGTGGCTGTGTTTAACGAAAGAGGGCACATTTTTGTTAGCTCAGCCATATCATACGTAGATTGTACAGGGCCAGATTCTGTCCTGCACTGAGATCTGCTCACTCTAAGAGTGAGTGGACTGTCAGGGTGCCAGATTCAGTCTATGAGCTGCTCTAACTTATGCCAGCTGAGCATGGTTCCTAAGGAACAGTGCACATTCTGAGAATTGACCCCACTCCAGCACCAACCTCCCTGCTCCTTTCACAAGGATGGAGGGGAGCAGCTGGTACTGGAACCACTACTGTCTGTCTCGGAGCTGGCCAGCAACAGCCAAATTCTGGCTGCATTGTACTGCGTGAGCACTTCTTTACAGGGACCTGTCTAGATGTTTCAGTCACTTCCTTTGAAATCTTCCTCTTTGCTGCTTAGTCTCTGCTCAGAGATTTTAGCCACAGGCCCTTATAATACCTGTCATGTTATTCAGGGATTCTCAAGCCCCCTCTTGCTAAACCCAGCCCCACCATGGCAATTTCAAGGAAAGAACAGCACAGCCCTACAGACATAGCCTCCCAGTAGGAGAGGGAAAGCTGGAGAGTGCTTGGGTTTTCACAAACCGTTAGAACACTTTTTTCTTTATATTTTGGTTTTCATTGGATTTTCCCCCTTAATATAAGCCATTATTTATTAAGTGGAAATGTGTGATATGCAAACACTAAATCCTTCCATTGGAAAGTTATTCTTACCCTGCTTCCATGGGAATTATTTATTATTGTTTTGCAGTAGCACCTAGGCATCCCATTCATGGACCAAGACCATACAAACACAGAACAAAAAGACAGGCTCTGCCCCGAGGAGCTGACGATCTAACTAAAAGCTATGCAGCAGCCCACAACCTCTCATGCTAGAGCCAAATAGAACTTGAACTGCCAAAGGTTGAATTTAGACTTTGAAAATCTGGAAACCAATATTTTCAAGTGGAATCTAACTTCCACAAAATGAGTTTTCCCATCCTTGCTCCATAGGCACAACCCTCTTAAGTAGCTCCTCTTTTCAGTGATATATCACTAAATCCAGAACTTGTTGCTTTTATAATCCCATTGAAATCAGTGGAGTTAGCTTTTTTTCCCCTGGAATTGAGTCTTCAGTACAAGAATCACATTCATGCAGATAGGAAAGGTCTCCAGGGTCCGGCACATTTCTGAGCATGCTAATGTTCTGCCAACAGGTACTTCCAGTTTCTGGTTCTTCATATTCATACCCATTTATCATGCTTAGTTCAGTAGATCGTCTCAGTGGCTGACTGTATATAGGAACCAGATGTCCTGGTATATCTTCTGTATGCTTATTTATACTATTACAAAGTGTAACCAGAGATGGTGTTTCATGCAGAACAAATATTTATAGTCTACCTCTTACTCTTGTCTACATTAACTATTTGGAGGTTGCAGATATCTAGGGATTTATATTGTCTCCATCACTGTTATATCCACCTACCTCAATTACTTAACACAGAAACAACAATCTCCCCCCTTTTTTTGCTTTGCAACCTACAGGAAAAAAATATAGCTTGATTAATCTGGAAGTTGTTTGTGGGTCTGTTGTGTATGTGCAGAACTGCTATGGGAAAGAGTTTTGTATAAGATTTAGACACCTTTTCCAAGCATTAATTTGTCTGGCATTACTAGAAAAAGCCATTAGTCCAAGGATTAAGAACATCCATATATAGGTAGATGACTGACTAATGTGCATTCTTGGCTGATGTCTCAGTACAAAACATCACAATTTGCACCCAAGACAATAGCTGTTTGGAACATATGTGGTGGCCATTGTGTTTCCTCACAATACAGTGACAGTCTGCTGTTCTCTTGTCATATACCTCTGATAACTTCAGCCATGAGAGTGAACTTCAGAGGAACTGGTTGTGATTGCATCTGTCTTTGTTGGCAGCCACAAATGGCCAGGAATTTCACATCTCCCATTCCCACAGTTGGGCAGGCCACTCTTTTGGCATCTCATTGCCAGAGTGTGGCATCGTATTCATTCTGTCACACAGGAGACATCTGCAGATTTCCCTTCAAATTTCATTGTTGTTTGGCACCTACAGTATAAGCTAGGTAAAATGAACTTTGGGAAGAGCCAAAATACTGGTAGGAACTCAAAATACTGGTGGAACTCAAGGGGATAAGTATAGGTTATTTATAAGCATACTATACTCCCAGGACTTCCTAGCTGTGAGAACATACTTCATAGATCTGTTGGTGAAAATCTGAGAAACACAAGCATCTCCATGTCCAAGATGAACAATCGGATATATAGTGGCTGCTCTGAAAACAGGTAAAACATTATTGTTGACTCTTTAATTGGGTAAGGGGTGGAAGGAATTACTCTCTTAGCTCAAGGCCCTGGCGGACAATTCTCACCCTGGAGTGACTGTGCAGAACTCATGGAGGCAGGGAGACTTAACTACAACAATGTTACAAAGCATCTGTCAAACAGACATTTTTCATTGGGCAAGGTAGGTATCTGTTCTTACACCACTATCCACTCTTTATAAATAAGGACTTGAATGTCCTATGGCAAAATATTTATGGGCTGTCAAGTGATATATCCTGTGGTCTCTATGGGAAATCACATAAACTTTTACAGTAGAATATCCACAGTAAACAAAAGGAAGTTTACATTGCCACTGGCAACTAAAAGTGATACAAGTATTTATGTTCTTTGAGAAAAACAACAAGTTTATGGAGCTTTCAGCAAGAACATGCAGTACACCATTGAGAATTCATAGTCTAAAGGATTGGGAGAGGTTACTGTTTTTCCACCACCTCTGATACCTGGGGGAAATATGAGTTGGACTTTCCAGCTAAATTCTTGATTAACTGCTCCAAAATGGCCAATTCAAACATTCTGCTCACAGCTAGAAGCTGCCAGCATTTCAGAACAGAGAAAACCCTTCACTGCTTAAAAAATAGATCAGTTTTTAATCTTTTAGTACATCCTGAAAACAAACAGCAACATTTTTCACACATCATTGCCTGTGAGAGGAGTTCTACCAGTAACACTTTATGTTTCCTATTCATCACGAAGTTACCTTGGATCATAATTCACAATTCTATATTACAGAATGGTTCTTAACATTGTCCTGGAGGTTACCTGGCATCAGATTATGGTGCCTACTGCTAATGATTGCCTACTTTTATGGTTTGAATAAATGATTATTTCTATATTGTTAGTCACTGCGGGCCAGGTTCTCTCCTCAGCAAGAGATTTCTCTCTGGATGCATGCATCCCCCTCTAAGACCCTGTGGATGCCATTCCAGGAGGGCTCCATGGAGAAGGGGTTTTCCCATGGGCATAGATGCAAGGCCTGAGTCAGGAGAAGGACAGGAAAGCACTAACTGTTCTCTGTGGCACTGTCCCTGCAGCCCACTGTATGGAAAGCCACATAGAACCTACTGGGGGTGAAACCAATAGGGTTCTATAGCAGTTACTCCAAAAATCAGAACATAGAGAATGAGTTTCTTTCTACAGGTGTTTTTGTTTGTTTTTTTTAAATCACCCTGTAGAATTCCAAAGCAGGGATATAATTATCAATTACATTCTATAGATTGGTTTAAAAAGAAAACAGATTATTTTCTTTAGGACTGTTCCATCGGGTATCCAAGCAGAAGCCTGAGTGGGAGACAGCGCTGCCTAAAGCAACATTAAAGCCAGCTGCGTCCCCCCTAAACAGGGTTATTCTATAAATGTCTACTGCGGGGTTCTTGCACATTTCTGAAGCAGCTTGTGCTGACCATTGTCAGAGCCAGGGTGCTGGACTGCATGGATCATTGGCCCAATCCAAAATGGCAATTCATATGTTTCTGTGCTCAAAAGCAAGGTAGTAGGCCCCAGCCAATGGCAGTATGTTACTGCCAAGAATTAAAAGGGGTAATTGAGACAGGAGCCATTTTTGTGGGGGCTCTTGCCTTTATGGCTCTATCTGGGAGTGGCCTTTCCCTACAGATCCCCAGGATCTATAGGGTTGGAAGGATTTCCTCATTCCCAGTGTGAGCACTTTTAGGGCTCAAACCCTCTTTTTGCTGAGAGGACACTTCAAGGAACTTCACAGGGGAGTTTTTCGGTCTCTCTAGCCACCTCTCTGAGTTTCTCCCTGGCTCAGGGTGATCTGGTTCTGTGTAATTACTGTCTCACCATCTGGCTCTTACATATTTTAAGTCTGATTACAGGCTAGGAGCTGACCATTCCATTCCATTGTATCACCTAACTAAGGGGCTACCATTTAATTATCATGCTTTGTATTATATGACTTTGAGCTGCCTTGCTAACTATCTGATCACTTTGTGCCCTCTTCTGTAAGAAGAGTTCACTCATTCTTCAATGCAGAACGATAGGGAGCCATTTCAGCCTACCTAGGGGGCAGGTTTCATTGAATGAGATCTTTACTTGAATAGTTTTCTGTTGAGAGTTATTATTTAATCACAAACATACAACTTCACACAGAGAGAGGAAAGATGGTTTTGTGATTAAGGCACTGGACTGGGCCATAAAAGGTCTGGGTTGATTCCTCCCTCTGCTAAAGAATTCCTCTGTGATCTTGGTTATCACTTGTTCTCTGTGCCTCAGTTCACCACCTGTAAAATGGAGTTAATAAGAGTTCCTTTCTCCCACTCTTTGTTGCCTGCCTGGTCTAAGCTCTTCAGGGCAGAGGCCTTCTCTTACTACAGTATATGTGCTTGTACAGTGCCTAATATAATAGGGCCATGATCTTGGCTGTGACCTGTAGGTGCTACCATATAACTAACAAACAAGCAAGCAAGCAAACAAACATTTACAGGAAGTGTAAACTGGATAGAAATCCATTCAAAAGAGCACCACTTGCCATGAACAAACAACTCCATTTTTCCCTGAGAGGTGCCGGATTGACAGCACTGGAGAGCAAAGTGCTCCTTTAATCCCCAGAACAGTAGCCATGCAAGCTCCACTCCCTGCACCTAACGTGCCTCAACCCCAATATCAAGGGACCTCCAGCACATCCTCTGAACCCATTCACTCCTTCCTGGTCTCTTTGTGGACTCTGTCTACTAGTGCCAGTTATCCTGTGTTACTCTAGGAATTTGACAGCAGCTAGCACAATTCATAAACAGTGGTATAAGTCACTGAAAAGCCATCAGCAGGCAATGGTCTCAGTCGTTCTTGGGCTGGGCCACATTCATAGCAATGACCTACAGGTGAAATGCTTTCTGTCGAAAGAAGTGATGAAAGGCATAACGAGGACTAATGGCTAGAAGCTGAAGCCAGACAAATGCACATTAGAAATAAGGCGCACCTTTTTAACCCTGAGAGTGATTAACCATTGAAACACACTGTCAAGGGAAGTGGTGGTTCTCCATCTCTAGGCATCTTCAGAGCAAGTTTAGATCCCTTTCTGGAAGATGTGCTTTAGCCAAACACAAGTTATTAGGCTCAACAGAAGAGTAACTGGATGACCTTTTATGGCCTATGTCATAGTAGATGATCTAATGGTCTCTTCTGGACTTAAAATCCATGAATCCCATAAGCAATGTCCTAAGAGATTCTATATTATTTACTAAAAAGGCTTTTTAAGTATTTGAGCTAAATAACTGTGCTGTATTTTAGGGACTATTGAGTTGTGGTTTGTTTTTCTTTTTTTGTTTGACATTTTCATAACCTGCTACTCGGCAGGTTGTTGTATGGTCATTATGTTAATAGTTGGTTATTTTGGGGTTTTTTTAAACTGATGTGTTTATATGATAGAGGAACTGCTATTTGTGTGTGTTGGGACTACTCTATTAATGAGCAATATGGAGCTGCAGACCATATGGCGACCAATCTGCCTTTATGCCAGGTGGATCAGCTGTTAATGGAACTAAGTCGAGGTACATCATCTGTCAATGGCACCAGGTGACTCTGGAATATAACTCGTGAAAAGAGCTGGATTTAACACTTGATGACAAAAACTTTCTGCTCCATTGCCTGGGAAGTTTTGTTTTCAGGTTTGGAAATGTTTGCTTTTGGGTTCAGCATGCATCTCACATGGGAGTGACTGTTGTATATTTCCCCATCCAGCATGATCAGGACACTTTTGAAACATTTGGTTGATGGTCAGAAGCCACAAAAAAAATCTTGTTTAGTTTTACTTCCATTTAGAATCAATTAATTACTGAACCATTGCTGCACTTTCACAAATCATCCAAAAGGAGGCTTGTCTGTTTCTGTTTAGCTGAAGCTCTGTTTTATGGTTGGTTATTGTCTGCTCACAGATGAATACTGGCATTTTACACACTGCTGGTAGATTATTTACAGGAACAGAAAATATCAGGATAATTAATGTGAACTATTGGGTTCTCCCCCATCACTTCCTGATGTTTGGACTTAAATCCATGCACAGAAACAAAAATCTGAGAGCAGTGTCTCTTCCTGCCTCCAAGGCCTGAACTCTTCTTCAGTCACCCCACTTCCTCCCACATTCCCAGCACCCACAATCCCTCCTGCTCCCCATTTCCCTTCTCTAGTTTCAGCCATGCATTCCCAGCCCCAGTGTTTTCCTCATTCCCTGCTTTTCCTCTAATCTTTCTGGAGATTACACACAGACAATAAATCTATCCCCTCCTGTGCCTGCTAATGCCTCCTCTTTTTATTGACCATGCCATTTCCCTTCTTCCTGATGTTAACAAGCCCAATAAGAGCCTCACTCCTCACACAGTCTTTCCCCTTTAACAAGCACCCGCAGGTGCAGCTGGTTCAGTAGGCCAGGGTCTCCATTCCAGGAAGTAGGTTCCAGTCTTCACCTCCTTACAAAAGGAGCGCTTCAAAGTAACTGAACTTCATGGACCAGCCAAACCCTAATGAAACAAATATATTTTAGGACTTAATCTCCCACAGCTCCCTGCACAAATCCCACTGTAAAGAAAGGAAACACTCTTTCCCACCTACCACAGTATGCAGCTTTTCTAACAAGTGCCCAAGATTCAAGATTGTATCCTATCCATGCACAGATGAAGCATAGCATGGGTAGGTGGTCTGAGAAGAGGCCTGGGAGCTATGGACCTCTTCAACTTCCAGAATAGCACTAGGTTCGGCTGTGACTTTGAGGAAGTTTCTTAGCCTGCCTGGCTCCAGTTCTCTGGGCCTGATTCTCCACTGTGTTACACCAGGTTTATCCCAACCTACCTGATGGAATCAAGGAAGTTGCATTAGTAAAAACTGCTGGAATGGAGTGAAGGATCAGCCCTACATATGTCAAATGGATTTAAAACCTACCTTAGAAGAGAACTGTGAGGATTAGGTACTTTGGGCCAGATTTTCAAGGGTTTAGCACCCAGTCATTCCCACTATGACATTAATGGCTAGATTACCAAGACAGCTCTATACCCGCTGGACACCAGTTGAGCCTTTCTGAAAATTCTGTCCTTGGGGCTCAATCCTCAGGTGTGTCCGCTGAGCTTGGCGCATCCTTCTTTTTACAATTAATTTGTACTGTGGTAGCATGTAGGAGCCCCAGTCGTGGACCAGGACCCCATGGTGCTAGGTGCTGTACAAATACAGAACAAAGAGACTCTTAAGCAAAGTAAGCTATCATGGGATAAGAGGAAGGGTCCTCTCCTGGATCAGTAACTGGTTAAAAGATAGGAAACAAAGGGTAGGAATAAATGGTCAATTTTGAGAATGGAGAGAGGTAAATAGTGGTATCCCCCAGGGGTCTGTACTGGGACTGGGGCTGTTCAACGTATTCATAAATGATCTGGAAAAAAGGGTAAACAGTGAAGTGGCAAAATTTGCAGATGATACAAAACTACTCAAGATAGTTAAGTCCAAAGCAGACTGCGAAGAGTTACAAAGGGATCTCACAAAACTGGGTGACTGGGCAACAAAATGACAGATGAAATTCATTTTGATAAATGCAAAGTAATGCACATTGGAAAACATAATCCCACCAACTATACATATAAAATAATGAGGTCTAAATTAGCTGTTACTACTCAAAAAAGAAATCTTAAGAGTCATTGTGGATAGTTCTCTGAAAACATCCACTCAATGTGCAGCGGCAATCAAAAACATCTAACAATATTGGGAATCATTAGGAAAGGGATAAATATTAAGACAGAAAATATCATATTGCCTCTTTATAAATCCATGGTACATACATACATACATGGTACATCTCGAATGCTGTGTGCAGATCTGGTGGCCCCATCTCCAAAATGATATGTTGGAATTGGAAAAGGTGCACAAAACAGCAACAAAAATGATTAGGGGTATGGAAAAGCTTCTGTATGAGAAGAGATTAATAAGACTGGGACTTGTCAGCTTGGAAAAGAGATGACTAAGGAGGGATATGATTGAGGTTTATAAAATCATGACTGGTGTGAAGAATGTAAATAAGGAAGTGTTTACTCCTTCTCATAACACAAGAACTAGGGGCCACCAAATGAAATTAATAGGCAGTAGGTTTAAAACAAAAGGAAATATTTCGTCACACAATGCACAGTCAGACTGTGGAACTCCTTGCCAGAGTATGTCGTGAAGGCCAAGAGTATAACGGGGGTCAAAAAAGAACTAGATAAATTCATGGAGGATATGTCCATCAGTGGTTATTAGCCAGATGGGCAGGGGTTACTGTTTGCCAGAAGCTAGGAATAAGGGATGGGATGGATCACTTAGACTCACAGAATCAGCATATCTACCACTCCCCCCAGTTTAGTGTCATCCGCAAGCTTGCTGAGGGTGCAGTCCATCCCATGATGATTACCCGTTCTCTTCATTCCCTCTGAAGCATCTGGCATTGGCCACTGTCGGAAGACAGGATACTGAGCTAGATGGACCATTGGTCTGGCCCAGTATGGCCATTTTTATGTTGTGTTCTAAAAAGGCAGTACCTGCCCCAAGAGGCTTAGAGTCTATGTATAAGATCTGGGTAGTGGATGGGATTACACCACCCTTCTCCCCTATTTTCAGACTGGTTGGGAGCCAGTTTGGCCCCCAGCATACACTAGAACAGCCTCTCTGCCACAGTGGGGTCTGAGAGCCTCCCAGGTATTTAACAATAGAAACAACCACCTCTCTCTTCTTTCTTCTCAGCCTGCAGCTTGATAAATGTGTAGAGTTTTGTTTGTTTGTCTGTGCACCCAGGCCATCTCCATGGGCCTGTGTGTGTGGAAGTTGACAGATCAATGGCTCCACATCCTCCCCATCCCAGGGCTTACACAGAAAAAGTAGTCCCTTCATTCATCCTATGCAGAGACTGCAATTGTCCTTGGACCTTGCTCCCTTTCCCTCCCTCCACCTCCTTGCTCACCTGTGCAGCAGCTAGAGGAATCTTGCCCAACGATCACTAACTAGCCTGAATTGATAGAGTCAGATTCCCCAATAGCCAGACCTCAAATTCTGGAGATGAGTGGGGAAATGGGAGAGAACAATAAACTTACCATGGACTGAGGGGGTATAAATAGGAGTTATAGGATGAAATTGATGAAAGAAATTCAGGCTGAATATGAGAAAGGATTTCTCTCAGCAATAATCACTGGCTTTGCCCGAGGAACTGTCTCCCTCTGGAATGGTGGAAGCACTGAGGCTTTAAGCTAGACAAAATGCACCGACAATACTGAAGGGAACAACCCTACACTGCCAGGGGCTCGCACGAGATGACACAGTGAGTCTATAATGCCTGTAGGTCTGATGCTACAAGGTGCTCAGAATCCTCAGCTTCCTGTGAAGTCAGCCTCAGAGGAGGCATTCAGCCCATAGCAGGATGGGTCTTTATGATCTCTTAAAATACTCCAGTGCCTAAATTAGCTATTTGGACACTTATTGGCATGCCTTTAATTATGCCATTGTTTTACATTTGTTGCAATCCAATTAAATCATGCAAGGACAGAGTGCTGGTGATAATCTATTTTAAAGAAAGATTTCTCTGCCAATTGTTACCTTAATTATTGTTATGGGAAGCTGTTTCACATACATCCCAGGATCACATTAGCCCTGCTCGTTACAGCTTTGCACTGGGAGCTCAGTGTTCAACTGATTATCCCCTGTGACACCCAAGTCTTTTTCAGACTTGCTTCCCAAGATAGTTTCCCACTCCTCCCATCACCCCCTGCAATCCTGTAACGTGGTCTACATTCTTTATTCCTAGATGCATAACTTTGCATTTGGCCATATTAAAATGCATATTGTTCTCTTGTGCCCAGTTTACCAAACAAGCAAGATTGCCTTGTATCAGTGACCTATCCTCTTCATTATTTACTATTTTCCCTCTTTGTCATCACCAAACTTTACCAGTAATGATTTTATGTTTTCTTCAGGTCATTGATAAAAATGTTAAATAGCTTAGAGCCAAGAACAAGTCTGTACAGTACCCCACTAAAAACACATTCTCTTGATGAGTATTCCCTGTTTACCATTGCATTTTGAGATCAGTTAGGCAGGTTTTTTGCTCTACATGCTTTTTATCTATCTTTGCTGCAGGACTGGTGTATATGTATATATAAAACAAGTTACGCTTTGAATATAGCCTGATTCTGCACTACTGATTTCTCTGCACTGTGAAGGCAACCTGCAAGGCCAGAGATATCTGCTGCCACTTGGTAGAGGGGAGATGCTGTTGTTAGAAAAGAATTCTGGAGTTAGAAAAAGAGGCACCATTCCTTATTCAATAGAACATTATACATATTGATGTTGGTTTTTTTTTAAAATGAACTAGGAGCTGAATCTTATTTTTTTTTTAATTTGAGCAAGAGAATCTATTTACCCAAAATATTTTTTTTAGTTTAAATGAGGAGTAAAACTAAGGTTCATATGTTCTATGTACCCAAATTTTACTAATGGAAGCATGTTCAATACAGATTTATGTCCATCTGAAAGTTTTCAGTAGCATACAACAGTCATTAGCACACAAATTGGTCCAGTCATGGACCTTTCAATTCCTTTTAAAAAATAGAAATAAAAGTGTCCAGAAGAACAACTCCTGGGATTTTCAATTTAAGTTTTCCTAATGCTGCAAAAGTAGAATGATCATTAAGGATGTCAGCTAGTGTCTAAGAAGCAGTTAGTTCATCATCCTTGAAAACAAAAAATCACATCAAATATTGAACGATCTCATCTTCACAATCACCCCCATAGAAGAATCACTTACATCAGTTAAATGTTAAATTTGCCAGTTTAATTTTCAAAACCGCATTTCCATTTTTCTTTCCTCATTTTAATGTAAAATCTTCAGCAAAAAAATAATTTCCCATCTGGGAGATTCATCAACTGAAGAGTCTTATCTAAATTGTCCCTTTGACTAGAATTACAATTTAGATGGCATTATTTTGCCTCCAACTCAATGGATTTGCATTTGGGAATGCATTTGGCCGAACATATTTCAAACCAATATGTTATGGAGTATATTTAAATTTACATTTTACTTAGAACAATAGCTATTGGCCATAAATCATGACACTTCTCACTTCCTTTTAGAATGTTATTGTCTAAAGTTAGTAATAGCTTGTGACAATCTAAGGACTCTTTTGGTAATCAGGTTGAAACTAACACAGCAGGTCAGGTGATAGCAACCTAAGCAATCAAGCCAGCCACCCTAGAATACAGGCTCCAGAACTCAAACTAACTCAAATTCTCTCTCATGATGCTAGTTTGGATCATTCCATCCCATTACAAACCCTTCAGTGCTCTGCATTAGGCTCAACAACCCTTGAAAACATTATCAGAATTTAAAAGTACATCAAATACACAGCATTTTTCACGCTGAGCTCCTCTGTTTTTCAAACCATTATTGAAACCTTTTGGATAAATAGGGAACAGAGTCTAGCTACCCTGCAGTGAAGCCAGTGTTCTGGAGGGAATACAGAAAGTCAATTCATGGCTAACTATCTTCAGATAAAAAAAAACAAATGTTGGGAGTATATTCCCCGCTCCACTGCAGACACAAGAGGACATGCACATGCCTGAGAGGGACTTGTATATAATCCCCCCTATTGTGGGATGAATGGGAATTTATCCTGGATACTGTGAGGAAAAGACACAATATTTAACGTGCATTTATGCCCCAAAATTCACGTTTCTGGGAAGAAAGGTTTGGCCATGCAGGTCAGGCCACTGTCCATCCAGTGCAATAGTCTATTTTCCTAATGTACCTCGCCAATTGTGTGATGGTGAGTGTGTATCCTTCCTGACCCCTGCACATGATTGGTGCACACCCTGCAGCATCAGATCTGAATATTCTTTTAGGACATAGAGTGGAAGAACTTGTTCCTGTGGTTAAAGGGAGCCAGGTAATCTGGATACTATCCCTGACACTGCTACAGCCTTCATGTCAGACATTGGGCGAGTCTCAATAGCCTCAACTGATCCTCCTATGAGGCTGGTCCTTGCTGAGGAGGGGGCAGAACGTGATGCCTTTGGACAGAATAAAGTACCCTGAGCACTGGGGAGAGTGGATTAAAATTACCTTTGGCTACACTTTTAAAAAGGGGAACACTTGGAGAAAAGCATTCTGGTGGGGAGGATATGCTGTTCAGAAAGGCACTCTTTCAGACAAGTCAGTATTGATGGCAGTGCTAGCCAGCTGCCCCTCCCTCATGCTTCCCAGTGCTGGAAGATGGATTATATCTGCATCTTGCTCAAGTGGGCTAGTGGAAATAGAGGGTCCTGTTGTGGTGATTTAGTCCATGCCTGTAAGTATCTACATCAAGCTGCAAACTCCGTTTTGTTTCGGGAGCACCATTTGATGGTAAGTGTGTCTTGGGCCTTGTCTTTTTTCCTTCATCTTGGACTGAAATTCCAAGAAGTGTTGACAGGACGTGAACAATGTAGAGAGATCTAGAATGACTTTGAATGACTTTGCCCTGGCAACACAATGGGGTATGCTACATAGGGTGTCAAAGTTGCAAGAAATAAGTTTTTCCAATTGGGACTTCAGGTGGGTAATAAGCAAACAGCAGATCATTTGATGGGGGCTTTGAGGCTGACCAGGAAGGTCACATGACCGAGGGGACTGGAGAGTTATAAAAGGACAAGGTGGGACCTAGCAGGTCTCCCTCTCTTATTGACTAGAACAAGAAGGCAAGACTGAACAGGAGGAAGGAAGGAGCAGAGGAGGGTTTTGGGACCTTAACAGGACTAACCAAAATCCAAAGTGCTCCTGCAGTGGTGAGGATCCTAGAGGGAGGGTTTTAACATGCAGCAGTTTATTACTTCTGCAGGGATCAGTAAGTCCCTTCCTCTTTCTCTATGAGTAAGGTGTATCTGTATTTAGAAACCCCTTTGTAGAGACTGCGTGTCACTGGCTTATGCTGGCATGCAGTCCCTGAAGAGGGAAACCGTAAACCAGAGGGGGCCCTTAAGATGTGCAATAGCTACTGGGGAGGCTAGGGAGAGCTGGTGCTAGTTCCAGGGCCTAGCAATGGGACTAAGAGTCCTCACTGCCAGTAGGGATGTCAGACATTGAGTCTGCATCTGGAGTGTGTTTCTAGAGGCTCAGAGCCAAAAAGAGAGTGCCCAGCCACAGCAAGCCTAGTACATGTGGGACTCAAGGTCTAGGTCCAGTACAGCAACCTGATGAATTACTGTTGCATTCAGCGGAGGTGGGGAGGCCTTATCAGGAACAGTTGCACAGGAGGAGGTATGATTTAACACAGTCTCTCTGTGACTGTTTCCCCATCTGTGAAACAGGGACAACAACAACATTTCCCTACCTCATAAGGCTGCTTTGGAGCTTAATTCCCTAATGTTTGTAAAGCCTTTTGAGAACCTCAGCTGGAAAGTACTAAAGAAACACCAAGCATTGTTATAAAGGTAATTGTAATGTCACATTATAACAACTCTAATGGTTAAAATCATGGCTAATTTTACCAGTCTGTATTTGCACAGCAGATATTCTTGTAGGACATTGTTCACATTTGTATGCCTATACACGAGCCCTGTGCAATGGTCAATCTAAGCACCAAGACGACCAAGCAGAAAGAACAAGATCTCAGTGTTTTCAGTGCTTGCTTTAGCTGTAGTTTTCTGTTCTATTCCCGTAACTGTAAAGTTAGGAAATGCCTTTCAGAGAAAGCTGTTATCCTTTCAAGATGTTTGATGTTTCTCAGCAGGGCTCCCCTCATAAAACACAGACTTCAGCAATCAAATTTGTTATCTGAGGAGCCAGAGAAGCAATTCCCATCTGCCCTTTTCCTAAACACTCTTTTGTTTTTAAATAGGTTTATTAGGTCTCCCTTCTGAGATAAGAAATGCACAGGGTAAGAACACCACCAAGGAATTTACAGCAAGTTGTCTGGGCCCTTCTCTCAGATCACAGCAGCAATACCTGCCTCTTGCTCTCAAAGCATAGAAATTGACTTCTATGCTGTCAGCATGAAAGGACTGATTTCACAAGATGCTCTTTGATGTGCACTCATATATGGTAAAAACAGGATCAAGCCCAGAGAGGTTTATTTCTGCACACGTAGAAAATCATTGGCAAAACTAAGCAAATATGACGTACTTTATGAAAGTGAATCCTTTAAAGGAAAACACCAGAGCACAACACCTTTTCACTATTGCACACCATAGAAAGTGGTAGAAAGCCTGGGGGTGCTTGACCTTCAGCCTTCCAAATTGATCTGTGGGTGAGGGTGGCGGCAATCCTCACTTGTCAATTGGCCTTTGTGTCTATATCCCCTGACGTTGGCAGATGTCCTCCCATCTTCCAGTGAGATATGGTCCCAGCTTACTCACATATTTTCATATCACACATACTCCTTCTGCACATAGTCCCTGGTCCAGTGAAGTGCATGAGCATTCACTTCAGTGGGACAATTGACCTGCTTAAGAGTTTCTAGTATCAAGGCTTTCATTATATGAAAGGGTAGGGTACAGCCTATTAAGGGATACTGTGGTGCAGGGGTGTGGCCTCCCTTGGAGACAGACAGAGAGGGACACCAACTCCCACCCAGCCGGAAGCAGAGGGGCGGGACAGGAATTTTAAAAGGCGAGCCTTCTAGCTTAGCTGGGCTGGAGTGGCCGAAGAAGAGGGATGCTGCCTCCTGGCCATCCTTGCCCAAATCCAGTGCTGCAGTGTGGAGGGGCCTGCAGAGCCACCGGAACTGCCTGCTACCTGGAACTCAACGGAGCTGCAGAGCCACCGGAACTGCCTGCCGCCTGGAACTCAACGGAGCTGCAGAGCCACCAGAACTGCCTGCCGCCTGGAACTCAACGGAGCTGCCTGCTGCTGGCAACACCAAGGAGGCTCTGGCGGGGTAGGGTGGGGACATGTCCTCCTACCCTTCCCTACTGCCAACCACCACGCCCCACCCCGACCCCCGGGGGGCAGCTTGCTCAACCATGGTCTGTGAGTCCCTAGACTTTGCCAGTGCTCACCCTCGGCCTGGGAGCCGCAAGAGATTCCTTCATTGCCCTGTCCTGCCTGAGGGCCTGAGACCACAGCTCAATTGTTGTCTGCTCGTCCCCCTTGTATGCTAATTTCCCCTTTCAGCTCCAGTACCCACAGGAGTACCATAGTGATGGAGCGGGGCCTCCCTCCCAGACGGACAGGGAGAGACGGCCCGATGCATTACACATGGCAGAGAATGCAGGCAGCGTACATCCCCTGACACAGAGGGAGACTGCCCATGTCCCTAGCCTTCCAACAACCCAAGCGTCAGCACAGAGCTGGAGAAGCCAATGAAGTAGTGGTGGGCCGAGACCCAGCAGCAGCAGCAGGCTGCTCAGCAACAGCCGCTGCTCCAGCAACTGGGGGCCCAGAGCAGCAGCTGATCCGGAAGTTGGGGGTCCAGCAACGGGACCAACAGCATCAACGTTTCCAGCAGCTGGCTGCCCTGCTGCCCCAGTCCCCCAGCCTCACTCCCGGAGGAGTGATGCCCCAACAACCCCTGTGATACCATTATGCCTCATGAAAATCGTCCCAGAGTTCAAACCCATGGGTTTTTTGGTTACTTTCGAGCGGGTCGTCCCAGCAATCAGATGGGCCGTGAAGCAATGGGCCACACTCCTAGCCCCTTACTTGACGGGAGGCCACCCAGGCAGCATATCATGGCCTCCCCAAGGAGGCAGCCCATGATAATAAGGTGGTGAGGATTGTCATCCTGGACACTCTGGACATAACCTGCGATGGGGGTTGCCGTGGCGAGGGAAGAGTCCTGACCCGCTCCGACATCCCTGGGCACACTGGCTAGCCATGATGGAGGAAGGAGAAGAACCCCACCATGGGAGCCCCCAGACCGCCCATGGGGCAGCAGAACACAGAAGAACCACACCGAAATTGGGTCTTGCTTCACTTGTGGCTGCTTTGGACACCTCCAGCCCCACCACAGATTGTTCCTTCGGGCACCTGTGCATGAGGAGACCCGAGCCTGCTCCCACACCAACCCCAAGGTGACAATCCCCATAGGTGTCGACGGGAAGCAAGTGCACACCCTAGTCGACTCTGGCTGCGGGCAGACCCTGTTATGGCAGTGGCTCATCCTGACCCCGGACCTGACCGGGGGACAGATTCGGCTACTCTGCATCCACGGGAACGTAAAGACATACCCGAGCGTCCGAGTGACTCTAATGGTAGATGGAGTATCCTGGGGGGATGACCATGGGGGTCATCCCGAGGCTCCTATACCCTATCATTCTTGGCAGAAACTGGCTGGAGTTTAACTGGGTCCTGCACTTTGCAACCCACTGGGATTCATCTGAGCAGATGGCCCTGGAAGGGAAACCCCACAACGGTGAAGACGAGATGCCAGCAGGGGGAGCCAAGACAACCCACCAACCTGAGCACACCAATCCGAGAACCCTGGGAGGCGGACCCAACCGGCGGATGGGGTTGACTTCAGTCAGGACCAAAAGGAGGCTCCCACTCTTAGCTGAGCCTATGACCAGCTGACCTATATTGATGGGACAATGACAGACCCATGGTGTGCCACACAGTGGCCACGCTTTGAATTAATCGGGGACCATTTGTTCTGAGTGTTTCAGGACCCCTGGACCTGTGAGCCCCATTCCCAGCTACTCATGCCCCAATGTCACCGGAGAGGAGTGCTAAAAATGGCCCATGATATCCCGGCTGCGGGCCATTTGGAGCAAGAAAAGACCTTGGTCTTGGTCCTGGCCCAGTTCTTCTGGCCCATGATACACAAGGACGTCAAGAATTATTGCACCTCATGCCTAGAGTGCCAGTTGGTGGCACTGGCAGGCATCCCGAAAGCCCCCCTGGTCCTCTTGCCCATGGTAGAGATACCATTTGAGAGTCCATGGACCTGGTGGGACCCCTCACGGGGAGTGCAGCCATCCATTGCTATATTTTAGTCCTCATGGACTATGCCACATGTTTCCCCAAAGCAGTCCCACTGCAGTCTGCTATTATCTGGAGCATCGCTGACAAGCTCATGAAGATTTTTGTTCAGGTGGGCCTACCCAAGGGAGACCCTTAACAGACCAGGGCACTTATTTCACTGCCAAGCTACTACGCAAAGTGTGCGGCCTTCTAGAGATCCTTAAGCTGTGGGTGTCAGTCTACCATCCCCACACGGATGACCTGGTGGTGCGTTTTAACCAAACCCTTCAAGGAATGCTTCATAAATTCCCACTGGAGGACCTCCACCAGTGGGACCAGTTGATTCTCCCCACTGCTTGCCATCTGGCAGGTATCACAAGCCTCCACCCAGTTCTCCCCATTTGAATTGCTCTATGGACACCAGGCCTGGGGGTTGCTGGACCTAATGTGGGAGACCTGAGAACAAACTCCATCATGGAGTCAAGGCCTCCTCCAGTACATCGCGCAACTGTACGAGAACCTGACCTAGGCCGGAAACCTCTCCAAAGAAAACCTGCAGGCTGCCCACGGGGCTCAAGCAAGAACATACAACCGGGGAGCCTGAGCACGGACCTTTGAGCCAGGAGACTGGGTCCTCGTCTTGCTCCCCTCAGAGGAGTTCAAGCTGTTGGCATGGTGACAGGGGCCATATGAAGTAACCTGCCGGGTCGAACCCGTCACTTGTGCGATCTGCCAGCCAGACTGATGAAGAAAGCGCCAGGTCTATCATGTTAATCTCTTGAAGGCCTGGCGCAATCAGGAGGCACTGCTGATCTCCCCAAGCCAGAATTGGGACCCCAGCTCCCAACTACTACTGAACCAGAGGAACCCCTGCCTGGGGACAGCCTGAATATTGAGCAGCAGAGACAAGCCCAGTGTCTTTTGGAGGCCTTCCTCAGGACATTCACTGCTGTACTGGGGAAAACCATAGGGACCCAGTACATCATCCAGACCAACCTGGGGAAGGTGATCCGTGAGACAATGAGGTCACTCCTGCATTGGCTGCAGGAGGTAATGGAGCAAGTAGTCCAGGCAATGCTGGACTTGAGGATCATTGAGAGGTCACAAAGCGAGTGGTGCAGCCTCATAGTGTTGGTCCCCAAGTCGGATGGGACCCGTTAATTGTGCATTGACTTTCAGAGAGTCATTGCCATTTCAAAGTTTGATGCCTACCCCATTTCAAGGGTGGGTGAGTTCCTTGACAGCCTAGTGGAGGCCCACTATATCACCACCCTGAACTTGACTAAAGGGTACTGGTAGATCCCTCTGGAGCCAGGTTCAAAGGAGAAGACAGCCTTTACCACCTGCAGCAGGCTCTACCAGTTCACACAGATGCCCTTCAGCCTCCATGGGGCTCCTGCAAACTTCCAGTGGATAATGGACCGACTACTGCAGATCCACATGAAGTATGCCGCAGCATACCTCTATGATATCATGATTTATAGCCACTGCTAGGAGGACCACTTGAATCAGGTGATAGCTGTCCTGTAGACCTTCTGGAGTGCTGGGCTGATGGCTAACCCCAGGAAATGCCAAATCGGCTATCGAGAAACAACTTACTTGAGATACATTCTTGGGCGAGGGAAGGTGTACCATTAATTGGAAAATTCAGGCCATCCAAGATCTGGCCCCAACCACCAAGAAGCAAACAAGACACTTCCTGGGTCTGGTTGGGTACTACTGCTGGTTTATCCCCAACTTTGCCTCAATTGCTGCCCCCTTGACAGAGCTCCTAACCAAGGACCGGCTATAGCGAGTACATTGGTCACCCGACTGCGAAGCAGCCTTCTGGACACTAAAAGATCATCTGTGTCAGAAACCCGTCCTGTACAGATCCAACTTTACCCGCAGCTTTGTGGTCCAGATGGATGCATTAGTCAAAAGCTGTTTCCATGGGAGCAGAACTACTCTACTATTGAGAAGGAGGCCCTGGGGTCAAATGGGCAAAAGAGGCCCTCTGATATTACCTCCTGAGGGGCCCCTTTGTTATGATAACTGACCATGCACCCCTCAAGTAGCTCCAGACTATGAAGGACACCAACATGCAGCTCATGAGGAGGTACCTCACACTCCAGCTATTTGCGTTCACTGTACAGTATCAAGCAGGTAAAGAAAACACAAATGCCAATGGTCTGTTGTGGTAAGGCAAGGGAAGCCTACCCAGCCCTGAAGCCTGGGAACTGAACTTGAGAGAGTGTGTGTCTCTGTAGTGAGGGGGCGTGGCCTCCCTTTGAGATGGACAGGGAGGAATTGCCCAATGCCTTACAGGTATGTACTTCATACACTCTGTTAGCTGATTGAACAGAAAGTTTCAGAGCTTTCATGGAAGAGACTGTTCTTTCCTATCTAAAGCAACGCTGCATGAGATGTCCATTCTGGAGCACTAATTGCTTGCCCCACATAGCCTTCATTCTGGTGGCATAGTGGTACATAGAGAACACACATACAGGACAGCAAGTGCAACAAATTCATCACTCCTCATGCAAATATTTTGGTAAGAATGGGTAGCATCACTAAATGAGTTTGTTGTCAACACAACTTTCTGTCATATCATGCTGCTTGACTGGCTCCACAATCACGGCTGTATTTCTCCTCCATCACCATCTGTAGTACAACCTATCTTTTGACAGAAAAAACTTGACAGTCTGAATAGCAAGGAAGTGTGTGAGTTTTCACATACTATAACTGCTTTGTGAACATCCTACAGGCAATTTCAAATAGTCTCCTGAAGATAATGTGGCAGGTTCTCCCTGATGTGAAAAAAATCTTTTAGAACCCAAAATATTGGATCAAGTTTTGCCAGGGACTATTATCTTTACATTGCAGAGGAAATTTAACATCCATAATTTGAATCAAGTACATTAGAAAACAAAACAAAAACAACCTACTGCATAAATTGATGTAGCATCTACGATGATGCAGGCTTGTTTGAAAACCATGTTCATCATTTAACTATTCTCCTCTAAGGATATATCTACACTGCAGTAAAAAAACCCACATCCGGCCCAGGTCGGCTGAATATGGCTGACAGGGCTATAAAATTATAGTATAAACTTCAGCTGGGGCTGGAGCCCAGGCTCTGGGACCCTGGGGATTTAGCTCAAGCCAGAACATCTACAGCCTACACGCTACCCAGGTGACCCAGGCCAGCTATGCCGCAGCTCTTTTAACCCGATGTAGATGTATCCTAAGGGTGTGTCTTTACAGCACCATTAGCTTGAGTTGTAACTCCAGTGTTACCCCTAACTCGACTCCCCATCCACACACACAAATCTCTCACTTGAGTTAAAGTGGTGCTTTAAACTTGAGCTAGCTGATCCATCGGAGTGGGGGGCAGGTGTTCGAGCTTGAATTCTACTGACGCTGGAGCTAGTAATACAGTAGGGATGCAACTGCCTGTGTTACAACAGCTCATCTGCAGCTAGTCCAATCACTCTGCCAGTCCAGTCACTGTGTAACTCTAGTGTTATGAAGCATGGTTGTCTCACTCAAACTAGGATGTAACAGCTGAAGTGTATTAACTTGAGCTAATTGTTGCAGTGATGACATGGTCCCTAGGTCCCTCTTTTAATACACATTTCTTCCATAAAGGTCATACATCCTAGCCCTCCATTCATAGACGTGTTCACCCATGGAGCAAAATCGGACTACCAAAACAAGAGAGCACCTACAAAAATCTAGGAACAAGACATGCACTAAACCCCACCACTTTGTTTAAATGATATCTGATTGAACTGTAAATTCTTCAGGGCACGAATCTCATCTAGTCTGTCCATGTGTGTCTACACTGATCTGAGAGTAAGCCTCCCAGTCTGGGCCCACAGATTTGTGTTAGAGGAGCTCATACTAGTGCACTAAATGTAGCTGTGTAGATGTTGCTTTGACGTTGTGACTCAGGCTGGAGTTCCAGCCCGATTCCACAACATCTACACAGCTATTTTTAGTGTGCTAGCATAAGCCCCAATTTTTTTTTGCATGTGTATTAATATTCTATGAGCATGTCCATAAAAAGATTAGAAGCGTTTGGATTTTAAACTACTTTTCCATTGGAATGGATCCTGTGTGTCCATTTGCAAGTAAAGTCCCAACACAATCCTTCAATGGTGCTTCAAAATATGTTATTTTATGCTGGGAATGAAAAATGGGTTTCTCTTACATCACTATTTTTACATAGCTCTGCAGTACATTTTCTTGTGATTTCATTCCCGCCCACAGCAATAATATACCATCCAGGGATCATTTGTGCATCAAGCTTTTGTTGATATAAAGCACCTGTCTTTAACCAGACTGGATACACTTTTTGACATATATGGTGTGCACACAGTGAGTTTGGGAGCTAATCAAGCCAAGCTTGATAAATTGGTCCAGTGATAAAAGTTTAGTTTCCCCCACTTCATCGTTCCCATATTTAAAAGGGTGGGTGGTTGAAAATCCTATCAGATAGAACTGGGTTCTCGCTACTTTGTTTTTTTTCCTGGACTGATCCTCCTGTTGGACTCAACTCTTGATGAAATGTGAGGCAGATAATTGACCTCCCACACAACTTTATTAAAGAGTGACATCTCCCTCCCCACAGTGGAGTGACAGTCTTCAGTGAAGTCACCGTTCACTCTGATTGACTTCTCCAAGACATTCTTTGTATACAGGAGGCATTTGCACCTTAGACCAGTGGCTCTCAATCTTTCCAGACTACTGCACCTCTTTCAGGAGTCTGATTTGTCTTGCATACCCCAAGTTTCACCTCACTTAAAAACTCCTGGCTTACAAAATCAGATATAAAAATACAAAAGTGTCACAGCACACTATTACTGAAAAATTGCTTACTTCATCATTTTTACCATATAATTATAAAAATAAATCAATTGGAATATAAATATTGTACAGTAATTACATTTCAGTGTGTAGTATACAGAGCAGTATAAACAAGTCATTGTCTGTATAAAATTTTAGTTTGTACTGATTTCACAAGTGCTTTTTATGTAGCCTTTTGTAAAACTAGGCAAATATCTCGATGAGTTGATGTATCCCCTAGAAGACCGCTGCATAGCTCCAGGGATACACATACCCCTGGTTGAGAACTACTGCCTTAGACAACATAATCTACTTTAGAGTTCTAAAAGAACCTCTACCAACGGATGCTGAAAACAGGACCGAGGGCTTGGGCAATAGAACCACAACATTTAGGTTCACAGGTTGTATTGTTGGCACTCTTAGATTTGTCTATGCAGCTTGAAGCTGCTACCACTGCCTGCTGACTCAGGCTGAGGCTGCATGAGCAATGGCAGTACAGATCTGCCAACTAAAATTGCTTTGACTTAGGCAACTTGAACATGACCGACTACACAAGACAGGCCACTTGTCTGGTATTGTCCTATTTTTCTAAGGTTTGTCCCCTATCCAGTACTTAGGCAAAACAGGACATGTTTTTGTCCAGTATTGGAGGGGGGAACACCGTTTTGAAGAGAACACTGCTCCACCCTTGCCAGTGTGACATCACACACAAGGTCACGCTGATAGGGGCAGAGTGGCGTGCTTTTAAAAATGGTGCCCCCACATGTCTCCTGACCTTGCACAGATTGTGTGTCAGAGGTTACACGGGTGGGGCAGGTCCACACCCTTCCCAAAAGTACTGTAATGTCTGGTATTCTGAGAATGCCTGAATGGCCACCCTAGTCTACACTACAAGTGCTACAGCAGCACAGTTGCTGCTACGCCACTGGAGCACCGTAGTGTAGACACTTACTACAGTGCTGGAAAGGGTTTTTCCATTGCTGAGTAAATCCAGCCCCTTGAGAGGCAGTAGCTAGGTCTATGGAAGAATTCTGCCGTCGATCTAGCTGTTTCTACAGTAGGAGTTGGTTGACCTAACTACATTGCACAACCTAAATTTCAGATGTAGACCAAGCCTTAGTTTCATGCTCCATCCGTCAGAATGTAAAGTCAGCCTCCTCCCACTATGAGAACCTACATATTTCATAGTATATAGCATGAAAGAACTGTGTTAACATAGTTTTGTCATAGTGATATACTGGGTACAGTATTGACAACCCCAAGCATTCAAAAATCATGGGATTATCTTAAAAATCATGACATTTAAAATAAAATATGTAAATTCTTTGTGGCAAGGACCATGTTTGTGTGTGTGGGGGGGAAGGGGAGGGAAGCTTTGAGGGGCTATCACAATACAAATAATACTTTGGGGTTCTTTTGGGATTTGATTTTTTTAAAACCTTGAGGTTCTACTTGGGTGACATTTCCAAGCTTTTCTCCCCAACAGTGAGGGCTAGAATTTTTTTTAAATAAAGAAAGCTGAGTGTGTCATACTGTCACATGACTCCAGGAGCTGGGGCTTTAAGATTTGCAATAAAACCATCAAAGATGGCAACACTAGGTGTTGCCACAGCCTACAAGCAGCTGCCTTTGCATCTGTTCTTAGTGAAGCTAGCTGTGTATGGACACAGGGAACAGAGCTGGGGCTCGTGTGTGGAGATCCATGGTAATCCAAGAAAGCTAATTTAAATCCCCGAGGGGTGAATGTGCCTGCATAGAAAAAGAAACTTACCTAACTCAACTGCAGCACATTACACTGGACTGTAAAGAGTTGCCTAGCTGGGTATTTTTGCCTTGAATTATATTATGGGAATGGGCGCAGAGCAAGTGACTAGGGCCAGCCTATGAAAAGTGAAGGGGCGACACCGCTAGTTGGTTTCCGGAGGACATTTCAAAGCATTGTTTCACATAGCTTTCGGGACGCCATAGCGCCATTTGTGTAAGTCTGTCAAGAATGAAGGCCAGGGAAGTTCTGAAGGACAGAAGGTCACTTACCCTTATTGTGCAAAAGCACCACAGCTATAAGACTGTAGCTTTCAGCCACTGCCTCAGCTGGGGGCTAGGGGCCTAGAGGGGACGGTGCACCAGCAGTCACTCCTAGAACAGCCACAATGGCTTTGTCATGATTAGAACAATGTTAGCATGCGTTAGCTAACCCAAGCCTCAACTCGACCCTGAATACTGGCTAACTACTCTGGACAAAGGAAGCAGAAGAGGCACTGAGCTCTGAGGAAAGGTTAGTAGTGTAAAGAGGCCTGAAGACGATATAGAGTCAGTGGTGGGAGGGAAGTGGGGTGGTATGTGGGAGCAGAGAGTGACCTGGGGGAGAGAATGCGGTGGGGGGAGCAGGGAGAGAGATGCCCTGACTCCAAAGAAGAAAAAAGAAAATAAAAGGAGTGAGGAGACCAGTAAAAGGAAAGAAAAGGAAAGAAGCCAAGAGGAGGCTGGTCTAGCTGCTGAGACACAGGCACATTCTCTACAGTATCAAGGCCTGGCATATCCGAGCGGGGGACTGGGCAGGGGCAACCCAGAGAGGGTTCCTTAAGCCGGGAAGGCAAGGAGTGAAAGGGACTGACTGATGAGAAGGGGGTAGCCTGGCTGTTCAGAGACCACGCAAAGAGAGAGCAAATGGAAGAGCTTGATAAATAACGAGCAGGAGAGACTTAGTTTTCATTAACTAGGAGGAGGAAGGGGGAGGGAAAGAAGGGGCAGAATATCAGCCTGCATCTCTTAGTCACTGTCTCGACACCCTGGGACTCAGTGCTGCTGTTGGCATTCTTACTATGCATGCCAGGTCCTAATTTTCCTTTCATTTATTTGTCTGCAGGCACTGTGTGCGTGGAGGAGGGAGTGTGGGGGGAGAAACATATCTGCCACCTACACACTATGTTATCGATCCCTGCCCACTCATTACTTGATACCATTTTGAGTAGAGAATAGATTGAACCGAGAAATCTACGCCCCTGCTGTGTACATGTATTTCTCCACCAGCGTCAATGGGTCCTGCATGTAGGCAGCACTAAAAGAACAGACCCTAATTCAGTTGCAGGTATAGGGATTTGCGTTACAACTCTTAATAGTTGTTCCAAAAGGGTGGCTCAGTCATTAACTGATGTTTTTGTCTGATAATTATTGCTTAAGGATTACCTGTGAAACACTGAAGCTATTCAGCAGCTAACATAATGCAGGATCCTCACTGCATAAAGAACTTGGAAAAGATGTCATGTTTATTAATGTTCTGTGGCTGCTACAGCGAGCTCTCACAGACAATAACCACACTTGCTTCTCAAGAATGTATAACTAATGCCCTCCTGGAAATGATCTCATGAAGCAGAAACTGTGAAGCAAAGAACAGATGGAACCCAATCTCTCACTCACCGCTGCTGCATTATAAAATTGGGGATAATTTCTAGGTAAGAGCTCACAAATTAACAAGGAGATTGGAAAAGCAGGAATACAGTAGATTGGGTCCTTCCTCTCATTACTTGGGAATTTTCAGATCTATGCAGAAATGCAGGTGTTTCCAAAAAAAGTAATTTTTGCCTTGTGTAAAACTATAAGAAAATAAGTAGAGAAGAACTAACAGGATGGGCCTGGTGAATGCTTCTGTGTATCATTACATATTTGTAGGAGAATCTTGAGTTTGTAAATTACAAGTGTTTTTCACAGGGACTGTATCCCACAATAAACAGCAGGAAGAACAAGGGAAAAGAGAATTTACTAATGGGAAATAAGGGGTGTGTAGCTGAAGGAAATATTTGTTATTATCAGTCAAAATTTGAAAGATGGAAACAAATTCATCATACATAGCCAGGGAAAGATGGCTCAGAGGAGGGAGGAAGGAGACATAGGCAAAAGGAGATGTGATCCTGGAAAAACCAGTGAACAAGGAGTCCTATAAGAAGAGCTGCGGCCAAGCATTACTAGAGAAGTCACGGGAAAACAGTCGTGCTTTGGATGAATTTGCAAAAAGCAGTCAGGCATTTTGTGCTGCCTGTTGGTGCAATGGGGGAAAGCAGCTTTTAATCACTAGTATTTTTACCACCACTGTGGCTTTTCCTCCCATAGTCCTTTTGCCCAAGATAATGACTAGTAAGAAACAAAATACCAAAGCCACAAGTTCTACATCTTTTTACCCCACGCTGAGGGGAAGCGAGTTGTTAAAAGACTACTCCCTTTCAATGAACAACATAAATTAACATTTCCACTTCAGTTTCAGTCCTGAACTCTCATGTACAGCAAGGTCCATTTACACTGCTCAAGGAGTGTAAAGGGACACAAAAGTGTGCGTAAATTATATTTGCAGTCACTTTAAAGCCACTTTACTCTGCTAATATACTAAAGGGGTCTGAATGTAAATGAGAATCAGGCTCACAACCTGTTTTAGGGGAAATATAAGATTCCACACTATCTGGCATCTTGTACCGTTATTTACAGATGTATAAAGTGGGTGTAACACACTATCACATAAGGATGTCAGCATTGTACGTCCATACATTTTGTGCAAGTGTTAATGACTACACAAGGTCCAAAGACAGTGGTGAATCAGGTCGGGTTCTGTTCACTTACACTAGTGAGAACCAGAAGTAACTCAGTGGAATTACACTGGGGTAAAACTAATGCAAGCAAGAGCAGAGTCTGACCCATTCCATGCAAACCTGCAGATGAAAATAAAGCCATTTAGTCACTGTTCAGAGGCACTACAGAGGACTACGGTTGACAGGATTCTAAAGGGAGATTAGGGAACCTCTTTGAACTAACACAGGATGCTTTGTAGACTGTTATAGAGAATCAAGAATTCAAAGGAATCAGGGAGAATGTGGACTCAATAATTAGATAAACACGTACCTATTGAAGAGAAAAATGACCCAGAATGAAAGGTTGTCTTTTCTGCAAAGACAGATGGAAATCTTTAAAGAGATACAGGAATACATTTAAGAGCTTGATATTGCTAACCAGTGAGAACCAGCTTGCGATTCCTGTTCTGCAAAGGAAAAGGAAGTCGTTAGCAGACTGAACTGCTGATCAGATTGGTGCCCCAATTACAACTTTGCATCATCAGATCATCTTGTAAGTGTAATGGAGCACATGAACACCATGACAACTTCGTCCTGGGGGCCTAATTCAAGTGACTCCTGTCAAGCAGAATGTGGAAGAGGAAAGGAGGTGGGTCCTTGGATCGGCTAGTTTTCAGCATCTCTTCCATCAGACCAGGTGGGGGCAAATAACAGCACTGGTTTATTCTAATTCTTCTCCTCACTCTGTTTTCTGAAACCTCTGAAGTTGCTGGCAGCAGCTCCCTGAAGTAACTGTGCTCTGACTCACCAAAAGAATTTGATTTTTCACAAACTTTGTGACCAAAATGTCATTAAAAAAATAGGGTCAGATTTCTGATGAGTTTTAACTGAGGTTTGGTTCAATTTGGCAGAAGACCCAAAAGTTTGGCTTCTAATCCGAATGTTTGCCTAATGAAATTATATGTGGGATGAGTTTTACCTAACATCCAAACCTCTTGGGTCTGTGACAGCAAACTGGAAATATTACGTGAAGCAGACTGAAAATCTGCATGAGATTTCCATCATGTGCTGCTTCTGTTTGGATTGGAAGTGCCACAGCCTCCCTCCTGTTATTGTGGAAAAACCAGGACCAGGAATTGTCGAGACATTTGAGATAAACATTTGATAAGAGTTCATCAGACTTTTTTGAACCAAAACAAGGTTGTTGGGTTCACACTCATTCACACTGGGGGCATATTGGAATGTTTCTCATGTTCCAAAGATTCTAATGACTGCTACATGGAAGTAGTTACCATCATTTAACAATAGACACAGAGAAGGTTCCTGATCACCAAAATGCCACCATTTATCTGGACCACAGGACTGCTGGTACTAGTTTATACTCACTCCTGTTATCCTTAATCATTTGTATAGATGTACCACCCTAATTCCCAGTCTTGCACTTACACTTGTGCAAAATAAGTGCCACGTGGTGTAAAATGCCACTACTGGTGTAAGAGAGAGACAAGGTGAGTGAGGGAATATCTTTCACTGGAGTAACTTCTGTTGGGGAGAGAGACAAGCTTTCGAGTTTACACAGAACTGCTCTTTAGCACCTTGTCTCTCTTATACCCTGGGATGACACAGCTACAACAGCATTACATACTACTAGTGTAAATCAGTGAAGAATTCTCATCAGGTTGTGTGATGCCCTGCATCCCCATGTTCACCCTTATAGTATAATAGTATAATTATCTAATGCAAAGTATGTCACATTAGATGTTTTTGGGATGCTCATGATGCACTGATCATTATTGTTATAGTAGTATGTTGGTTGCAATTTCATGTGTATAGTTATAAGGCTGCACTATGTAATATTCTCAAAGGATGTGTCCTCATGGTTTAAAACATATCCAGGCAAAACTCTCCAGGAGCAGAGGGGCAGTTCACACCTCATCAAGGCATGTATAGGACAAACCCAGCTCAGCCTTCCAGGAACAAAGGACTGGCCTAGGCATCAAGGGAGGATCAATTGGACTCTCAAGTGAGTCACCCCCCTTCCTTTGGCCATCTTGGAACCCTGAGGAGGTGATGCTCACTGTCTCAGGACATGGATGAGTCCATACAAGGACATTATTTGTCACCTGACCCTGAGAGGGGGGGCAAAGCCCCAGAGACAGAAGGACCGTTATAAAAGGGAGAGACATTTGCCATGCTCTCTCTTCCACCTCCATCTACTAACACCACCAAGCAACTGAAGGGCTGACCAGAGGGGAGAGTCTGGCTGAAGGGACACCAGTCAGCCTTTGGTGAGAATCATCTAGGTTTATAAGGCTGCTGAAAGTGTTAAGCTTAGCTTAGAGTGCATTTTGCTTTTATGTTTATGGTTTTTTTACCAATCTGACTTGCTATGCTTTGATTTATAATCACTTAAAATCCTTCTGTAGTTAATACATGTGTTTGTTTGCTCTACCTAAAACAGTGCGCTTGGTTTGAAGTGTGTGGAAGACTTCACTGGGAGCAACAAGACTGGTGCATATCAATTTCTTCGTTAAATTAATGAATTTATGTGAGCTAACATGGTTTAATGGGCATAACTGGACACTGCAAGATGGAGATTCCTGGGGTTGTATCTGGGATTGGGGGTATCAATGGGGTCATTCTGATGTATAATCCAAGGAGTGACTGGCTAGAAGCACTCACTCACTTAGCTGGGAGCAGTTTACATGCTGGAAGTTGTGTGTGAACAACCCAGGAGTGGGGGGTTCTCAAGCAGAGGAGAATAAGACAGGCTCCAGGAATAGGGAATTTGGGGTGACACAGCAATACACCAGTCCAGATTGCACCAGGGGAAAGTCACAAGTAGAAATTTTACACTCAGCGTGAACAGATGTAAATATAAACACAAGGTACAAAGTATTAAAGAGAACCCAGCCTACTGTGTCCACAAGGTGTCCTGCATGGTGTAGGGGGTAGCAATGGAGGAGTCTCCCACTGAAATTAATGGGAAATGCTTGTCATGCCATTGGCAGAAATGACATGCAGAAATGAAAGTCCAGACACCTTTGTGTGCACGTGCATGCACACACACACGCACAGCTTCTAAGACTTCCAAAGTCCAAAATTAATTTCTAAAGCAAAGTGTCCAGTGGTGCATTATTCTCTGTAGCAGCTAATATATTTAAATCCCCCAACACCTAGAATCTTCAAGCCTTCTGGGAGCTGGAGCAGCTTCCCCATCTTCTCCCTGGTGCTCAGATTCACCATTTAGCCCACAATGTACAATGCGAAGTGAGATAATGGCAAAAGATCTTCAAATATATACATTTAGAGAATTTGTCTTCGTGAAATTGTACCCTTTTGTTGACAGACAGCAGTGCAAAGCACTGTCCTTCAGCTCAAAGTCTTCCTGTTGCAGGGTGAATGTACCCCATCCCCCTTCTGGTGAGGGGGTGGAGCGGGGTTAGCCTGTGCTTAAACGCCACCCTGGCCAGGGTAGTGTGGCCTAATGGCCAGAGTCAGTGAGTTCACCCTTGTTCGTAGGGTTGTTTGGCCTAATAGCCAGTTGGGGAAGGCCAACATCTAGTTATGGATGTCAGCCAGGGTACAGGGACCCAGCCCCTCCATACTCTACCGGGTCTCAGCCCAAGGCCCTGACAGTGGCAAAGGGTTCCACCACTGAGTCAGCAGGGATCCAGCTGAAATTCACTAACAACCCACGCGTAATTTCTCACCCCCTTTCCTCCCAAGCTTCTTCCTACCCTGGCTTCTGAAACTGCAGCCTGGGCTTTGTTGAGGTCTCTGGATCCCTCTGCAAGTGTAGAACACTGTGACTCCAGGATCAATTGGGTGTCCGCTGGCTCCAGGGCGGTAAACAGAGTCCCAGCATCTCTAGTTCCCACGGCCTGGTACTTCTGTGGTTCCCAAGCTGGCACCTCCACGCAGATCCTTCCTTCTCAGTGTCCAGCCCCAACTGAGCTGGGCTGCTCCCTTTTATACTAGAGCACTTGGAGCATGCTCAGTAGGGTTGAAGAGGTGTGGCTTCCTCAGTCCACAATGTAGAGTTAACCCTTCCCTGTCCAGTGCAGAGTGAATGTTACCCTGTCACTACTGTCCCCTTCAAGAGGGCATCCAGTGGCATTTCTGTACCTTCCCCCTCATCATCTGGCGGGGGGGGGGGGGGGGACGGGACGACTAATTAAAAAAATCAGTGTTGGCGTGCACCTTCTCAGGATGATGCATCACTTGGAAGTCATAAGACTGTAGGAACAGGTACCACTGCATTATTTGGGGGTTGGTATCCTTCATGTTGTTTAACTATGGCAGGGATGTGTGATTGGTAGTCAGCCGGAATGTGTTCCCTAATAGGTAATACCATAGGGACTTTATGGCCCACTTGACAGCTAGGGCCTCTTTCTCTATAGTTGAGTAACGGGGAACAGCTTTTGACTTAGGTACAAGATAGGATGCTCCTTTCCTGTGTCTTCTTGTGACAATACTGCTCTGAGTCCCACCTCTGAAGCATCAGTCTTCAAGATGAAGGGCTTCTGGAAGTCTGGGTTGACCAAGATTGGCTCTCATATCAGCCATTTCACACTCCCTGGATCACTGAACTCTTTGGAGTTGTGAGTTCCTCATCAGGTCAGTTAGTGGGGCTGCCAAAGTCGCGAAGTCTGATAGAAATTACCGGTAATATCCAGGTAGGCCGAGGAATTGTCATACCTGCTTCTTCATTGGCAGTGCGGGCTATTCTTGCAGCACTTGTACCTTGCCAACCAGGGGTCGTAGCTCTCCCCCTCTGATGGTGGAGTCCAGGTCAGTCACTTCATTCTGCCCAAGGTGGCATTTTGCTGCATTCTCTGTGAGTCCGGCTCCCCTCAGAGCATGTAGGACCTTAAAGAGGTGTTGAATATAATCTTCCCAGCTGGTACTGTACACAACAATGTTGTCAATGTGGGCAGTGGCATACTGCTCAGGGGGCTGCAATATCTGATCCATGAGCTGCTAGAAGGTGGCTGCAGCCCCATATAGCCTGAATGGCATTGTTATAAATTGATACAGGCCAAAGGGCGGTGGGAAGTTCATCTTCGTGTGTGAGTTCAGAGTCAGAAGGATTTGCCAATATCCTTTAGTTAGATCCAAGGCCAATAGGAATTTGGCTCTCCCTAGCCACTAAAGGATTTCATGCACCCACAGCATCGGGTAGGCATCGAACCGGGAATGTTGTTCACCTTTCGCAAATCAATGGAAAAATGAAGGGAGCTATCTGGTTTCAGGAACAAGACTATTGGGCTTTGCCACTTGCTGTGAGACTTTTTTATTTTGCCCATGTCCAGCATGGACTCCAGTTCTCTCTGAACAGCCCCCACATCTTTTTGGGCAGAATCTGATGGTGGTTGTGTACCTTTTGTCCAGGCAGGGTGGCAATACGATGACTTGTGACAGCCATCTGCCCTGGCTGAGCTGACAAGACATCTAGGAAGGACTGCAGGAGTCACTGTAGTTGCTCCCTCTGGGTCTGGTCAATGCTTGCTCCTATCACAACTGGTCCAGTCTCGAAGGGGCCATTGGCGAGTGGACCTAGCTCTGATGCAAAGGGGTAGGGAGTGATCAATAGGGCCTCCCTGCTCCTCCAAGCCTTCAGGAGATGTAATGCATGCATGTCTCGTGGCATCAGCCTGGTAGTCGGACCTCGTAATTAACTGACCCAATCCATCGCATGACCTCAAAGAGGCCCTGCCACTTAGCCAAGAGCTTAGATTCAGTTGAGGGCAGCAAGAGCAGGACTTGATCTCTGCATTCAAAACTCCGCAGCCTGGGTCCTTTGTTATACTGTTGTGACTGGGTCTTCTGGGCCTGTCTCAGATTTTCTCTAGTGAAAGCCCCAAGCATTTGAAGCCTCTCGTGCAACTGTAGCATGTGATGGACAGCCCCCTTCGCCTGTGTCTCTTGCTCTTCCCAGACTTCCTTCAGGAGGTTGAGGATGCCATGGGGTTGTCTCCCATATAGGAATTCGGCACTTCTCGTATGGCGAGTAATAAGGCTAGGAATAGTGTATCCCAGTGGCACAGATCTTCTTCCATGAATTTATGTAGCATTGTCTTCAGTGCTAAATGTTAAAACACTCCACCAATCCATCTATCTGAGGATGGTACAGTGAAGTACGGAGGGCTCATATATCTAAGAGGTAGCATAGGTTGGCCACCAATCGGGAGGTCACATTTTTCCCTGGTCTGTTAGGATTTTGGGGGGTATTCCCACCTGAGCGAAAACCTTGACAAGCTCAGTGGCTATCTTAGGGGCAGTGGCAATCTGTAAGGGGACTGCTTCCAGTTACCAGGTGTGTAATACATAATCATGAGAATGTATTGGTGGCCAGAGATGTTCTTTTCCAGCGGGCCACTAAGCCTAGTCCTATTCACTCAAAAGGTACCCCAACCACTGGGAGGGGGGGATGAGGGCTGCTTTTGGTATTCCTTTTGGGCCATCGTGCTGGCATTCTGGGCAGGAGGCGCAGTAGTTCTTCACCTCCTGGTGAATGCCCGGCCAGAATAAACATCACACCACCCTTCAAAGGGTTTTTTCTCAGTCACGGCGTCCTGCCCAAGGCATTGAATGGGCTAGGTGTAAAAAACCCTGATGCAACCTCTGGGGAACCAGCAACTGATGCAGTAATTCCTGGGTCTGGGACTCTTTCACCACCAGATCAAGGTGTTCCCTCCATATTTCAAAACGTGGGCCCTGAGAGTTTCAGGGGACATCCCCTTCAACCGAGTCTCTAGCTGTGGCCTGTTCCCAGGCTCGACTAAAAATAGGATCCTCCTGTTGTTCCTGGATGAAATCACCATTGTGTTCAAATTGTCTATACATCTTTGACAGAAGAGTTAGTTTGGGTAGATGGGTGTGGGGGGGAATTGGGGCCCCTTCGGGCTCAGATGGCCCTTTCCTTGAATCATCGTCTCAGTTGCAGCCGCGTAGTCCCTTTAGTGTTGGCTCCTCACCCCCTCCTGTTGAAGGGTACTGGGTGGACTCTTGCAAAAGCTCTCAGAACCACGGCCAGTCCCACCCCAGGATCACTGGATAGGCCAATCTGGGGGTCACACCAAAGAAGAGGACTGTGCTATGGTGGGATGTCTCCAACATCACCCAGACAGTTGAATAAGAATGGACATATTGTAATTGGATGTGGGCCCCTTCTGGTTTGAGATCTGAGATCAGGTGCCTCGGATGAATGTTTAGCTACAGCTGGAGTTGGTCAGTGCCACCAGGACAGTTCCATCCATGTGCATCGGGACCCCGAGCTTCTCTGGGCTCTTTTTCCGAGCCTGGGGGCTGGCTACCTAGACCTGCCTCTAATTACAATCTATATAGGGGCAATCCCTCCAGAAACGCCCCTCCTGGCTGCACTTATAGCAGTGGTCCCTTGCCCCTCCAGGCGGCAGGTCCACTGTGGTCGGACTGGCTCCTGTAAGTGGGTCTCAAACTCACCAGGACAGGATTTGGGCTATTGTTGGCCTCTGGCCCAGATCGGGGATTTTAACCGGGGACCCCGATGGGCGTTGTGGCTCTCCTGGTTTGCTCGTCTTTCCCCCTAGACTCTTCAATCTTGTGAGGTTGAGGGGTCCATAGTTTCAGCCGCCAGGTGATCCTCCGTGAGCCCAACCGCTTCTACAAGTGCCACAGGGCAGTGTCTTCGCACCCATTCCTTCCGCCCAGCCAAGGGGATTTGGGTGAACTGTTAGAGAATTACAGCTTTGGCTACATGAATTGCTTGTCGGACTTCAGCCATCGCCAAGTATAGTGCAGAAGGTGTTGGGCCACTGCTCTTTATCGAGCCCTAGAAAGGTACTGTTCCTGGTGGAAGCGCTGGCGGTATGTTTCACGTCTGATGTCAATCTGATCTAGTATGGGTCGCCTTCACTTTTTCATAATCCAAGGCGTCCTGGAGGTTGAGGTTGTGGTAAACTGCCTGGGCTGGTCCTGTTAAGTAGGGGGCTATAAGGGTGGCCCACTGTCCTAATGGCCATCTTGAGTGGGTGGCCACGGCCTAATAAGTCACTAGAAAGGCCTTGGGATCATCCCTGGACCCCATCTTAGTGAGCTGAGGTGGGAGGCTAGGCGGTAGGTATCATGGGTCGGGGTCCGCTGAAGGGGTGACTGAGGTCCTACCGGGCCATAGTAATGCCATCATTTGCTGGACGAGCCTTTCCTGCTGGACGTGGTGCTGGGGAAGCCAATGCTTGCATCATCTGCTGCTAGCTGGCTAGTAATCTGTTGCAATAGCCATGCTTGCTGCTGTTTATGCTGTGCCGCTTGTTGCTGTTGGTTTTCAAGAAGCCATTTCAAGACTTCGTTGGATTCCATCCTAGATTCTAATAATTCCTGAGTGCTGAAGTACTACAACAAACTGAGGGAAGAAACCATCCCACTCTCAGGTTTCCTAGTTCAGGCCTCTCCGCAGGCCTGGGGCATGTGCCTGCATTCTCCACCACATGTCACAGGGTGAGTGTACCCCATCCACCTTTTGGTTGGGGGGTGGGGCAGTTGGCCTGCACTTAAGTTTCCCGGGCCAGTCCCATCACTAGGGTGGTGAGGCCTAACAGCCAGAGTCAGTGGGTTTGCCCTTGTCCATAGAGTTGTTTGGCCTAATACCCAGGCAAGGCTGCCACCTAGTTGTGGGTCCCAGCCAGGCGATGGTGATCCCGCCCCTCCCTACTCTACCAGGTCCTAGCCCCCAGGGTCCTGACAGTGGCAGAGGGTTCCACCACTGGGTCAGTGGGGATCCAGCCAAAACATGCTGACAACTCACAGGGTAGTGTCTGCCCCCCTGGCCTCCTTCCTTCCCTGACTTCTGAAGCTGTGACATGGGCATCATTGGGGTCTCAGGATCCCCATGCAAGTGTAGCACTTTGCAACTCCGGGCTCCATCAGGTGTCCGCACTCCGAGGAGGTCGACAGAGTCCCACCGTCTCCGGCTCCCACAGCCAAGTGCTCCTGTGGTTCCCAGGCTGGGACTTTCATTGCAGGTCCTTCCTCCTGGTGTCCAGCCCCTACTGAGCTGAGCTGCTCCCTTTCATACTAGAGCGCTTGGAGCATGCCCAATAGGGCTGAGGGGGTGTGACACTGTCTGGATTAAGGGGACCATTTATGATATTATTTAACATCAATATTTCATAATTGCAATAATTGATGAGAGATATGCCATGTCAGGTACCATTAGAGAGATTATAATTTGCTACATATGATGATATTTTTTGTGTGTGTGTGTCATATTTGCATTGGAAGTTATGGATATGTTTGATGTATCTGTATTTCAACTTGTGCTGTGTTTCTGGGTGACATCCCAGACACAGGATGGAAGAAGCAATAAGCTGCTTAATGGCTCATTAAAGGAAACTCACATGTACAATGGGCCCAGGGAGAGAAGCTGAGGCTACACCTGATGAGTCACCAGGACTTACTCATGTGACCCTGGATTTCATCTTATTTCTGTAAATTTCCACAAGCAGCCTGGCAAAGGCCAAGGGACATAAAAGACAGCTGCACCACATCCATTTTGTCTTCAGTCTTCACCTACCTCTGGATCAACTCATTTACAACTGAACCTGTGAAACAAAGGACTGAGACCCATCCAGGTAATGGATGTACACTAAAGGGACTATACAAACCTGCAAACTCTACAATTCTACTGGAAACCTGATGTATATGGACTTTCAAATCATTTGTATGTATGTGATTGCTTTGATCATTTAACATTTTTTTTATAGTTTGTTTCTTTCCTTTTATAATAAACCTTTAATTTTAGTTACTAAAGGATTGGCTGGCAGCATGGTATTTTGGGTAAGATCCAAACTTATAATGATTTTGTAATGTGGTTGACCTTTTGGGGTCAGGAGAACCCTTTTGGTGAAGAGGATAGAGTTTTAAGTAACTTATCTCTTTACTGTGGCTGATTGGGAGCCAGAGACTGAAATGCAGTAAAGGGGGCTGTGTATATTTTGCTTCAGCTTCTTGATAACCAGTGTGGGGAATCAGAAGCACTGTTTGTGGCTGATTGGGAAGTCTGACTTCACCACCAGTGCTGAGAGAATCTGCTCTCCTTTTTCAGTCTGCCCTGACCTTGGCATTTTCAAGTGGTCTACCCTCGGCACAGACAGGGCACAGGGGGCATAGCTTCCTCAGCCCACAATGTGGAGTTAACCCTTCCGCATCCAGTGCTGAGTGAGTGTACCCCATTACACTCCCACTTTATTAAGTGAATAAGACCATTTAGGGAAACCAAAGTGAAATCCATCAGAGTGCATATGGCAAGCTTTGCTTTCCCTCTGATGCTGCATTAAGTTTAAGCTTCTCATCCTCACCTTCACTGCCCTGTGCAACCCTGCCAAGATCTTCCCTCTTATTCTGTCCATCCTCACCTTCTCTGCTTTGCTAAAACCAGCCTTCAGCCTTCTTCCACACTAGCCTTGTGCATGGAACAGCTTATGAGTCCCAGTGTGACAAGCCCCCTGCTCTTCTTATTCAATCCTTTTTTAGAGATTCAGTTTACCCCAGAGGCCCATGGACACTCATCCTCATCAGTCAAATGCCTTCCCTATGCCCACATAACAGGAGTAAAATAGAGGGAGAAGATAGTGTTCAAAACCTCATTTCCAAGTCAACACCTCCTCTGGCTTTCCCCGTGTATCTTGTCTAATGAGTGTTTAAGACAGCATGGCTGGGACTGTCTTTATTTATGTCTTTTATAGCATGGAGCATGGCACTGGTGCATAACTACTAAAAATAAGTGCTGGACCCTGCTCGGACTCAAGTTAATGGCAAAATTCCCATTGACTTCAGTGCAAGCAGAATCAGTCCCCAAGTTAAAGGGTCCTTTCTGCACCCCTCTCGGAAAGAAATCCTATTAAAATGAGTCTAACATGGAACTCTTATCCCCCTCCACAATTTACACTAGCATTTTATTTGTTCTCCATCTTCTTTGATCATCAGGTTTCTAGACAGGAGAAAACTGCTTACATAAGAGTTTAATTCTTTTAGGAATATCAGAATATAAAGGAAAGGAAACAGGATGCAGGGATGTGATGTGTTTGTTCTTGTTGCTGAGTGTGTCTCATGTGCCATAAAATGAAATTTGTTTTCAGTGTTTAGTGCAACATTTCACAATCCTGGCTTGATATGCAATTTCTGTTTCTTTCACTGTAAGCTGTGTAAATAGGAGGTTCAAGGCCATTTGTGCCATCTTAAATCCAGGCTTTCAGGAATATTCTGAAATATTGTATTTGAAGAAAGCATGAAAGTCAATTTCTTCTAAACAATCTGAAATGGAATGTTAGCTGCCTGAGTTCTACCCTTTTGTGACAAGTGGGGAGGAAAAATCCTTTTAAAGTAGTCTGATTCCTAGGAAGGAGGAGGGGTTAAAATAGTTCTCTGTCCCTTTATTACTTGGGATTGATTCTTACATTTATTTTACAGCTGTGTAAACTGCCTTTTATAAAGTAACTTGATTTGCACTAGTGTAAGAGAGTGGAGAATCAAGCCCCCATTTCTTAAAAATGCCAAGGCACCTTCTGTTTTTGTGGCAAAATTCTGATTCATCATAACTTGAAACAAAACAGCTGACAAATTGAAGTAAGAACTCTTTTCTCTTTAAGATTATAGAATTTGGGGATAATTAGATTAGCCGAAGTTGTTTAACCTCATGACAAGTGATGATTTTAGGGTTAAAGAATCTGGTGAGCCTCATTGGCTTTTTTCAGCTGAAAGGAATTAAATTGTTGGGCGATCGCGTACTATGTTTCTTGCATAATGTTCTACGTTTGTGCAATGATATTGCAGAAATAACAGGATGAACTCTGAGACACTTCACTATAACACAGAGTTTTCAGTCCAACCAGGCACTTATTGAACTGATCTTTTAAGCGCAGCTCTGGATAGAAAAATGGCATTTACTTGCTCAATTTGTTGTGCTTTCCCCAATACAGCTGAAATCCATGTATCTTTGTTCTTACATCAGACCCATCACAATATTTGAGGCTTCACAAGATTTTAAAAATTGAAACACATTCTCTCCCCGTCTCCTATGAGTAGGACTGGGTTCAAAGAATGATTTCAATTCAGTGGGGTTCAAAGTGTGTAACTGAGATCAGAGTCATGATGACTTTCTTTTACAAGTTTGTGCTACCATTAGCTCTGCAGAGTCAATGCAGCTATGAAACAGCTGGGTTCTGCTCTGCCTCATGATCATCACAATTGCTGGCTAAATTCTTATTTCAGACACTTCATTACTGATCTCACTCTATACTAATCCCAGGTAAACTGAATTACTTTGCCTTCCTTCTTTGCCACCAAAGTCTGATTCATTAATTGATTTGTTCACAATCATAAAGGAAGACGCAAGGGTCACCATATTTCATCCAATATGTGTAAGTAGTCCCCCCCTTTTTCTGTCTTCATGCAATATAGAGATTGTGAAACCTTTAGTACATTATAAGGCCCAGCTCTCTCTCCAATAAAAAGAATATCGAAAAGAGACTGCTTTAGAAAAGTAGTAGATTAGAAGAACGAGTCACTTAGAGGTTTGGGGTTACAAGTGATTAAACCAAAGTTTGTTCAGTTCAATCTCTCCCCATACCCATTCCCCATGAATTAGGTTTATAATGAACCCAAAACTCAAAAGCATCCATCGGTTTTATCTGGTTTCCATCCCAAATCATCAATTATCCCAGGTCCACTAAAGAGTGGTTTGCAGAACTTGGGCCAAATTTTTGGATTCCTGGGAATCTCAGACCAGAACGCTGCTTAATTTGTATATTAACCAGATGCCTAAAAAGAATGCTCAAGTAAGAAGGGACTGGGGAGGGAAATCACACTGAGACTGTTGACTGTGTGGTGATAGGTGCTCAGAGGAGAGCAGCCTGTTGTACCCCCTCTCTTTCCAGCTGGGAGAAGTAGAGATCATGCTGCAACACACCAAAACAGAGTGCTGAGCCAGATTCATCCCTGGGGGAACTCCACTGAAATCACTATGAGTTATACCAGAAATGAATTTAGCTCAGTGAGTTGAGTGAGGATAGGTGTCTATTTCTGAAATGAATCTAGTACAAATCTAGTCCCATATAATACTGCTGTGTTGCATTTTTTCCTGCACCTTCCTAGAATAAGTGTTTGACTTCAAACAGCAGAATGGAAACCTTATCAGTTCATGCACGAGCATAGTAGTTCATCATAATATCAGTTATGCCATAGGAGCTGGAGAAAATTAAATGGATTATTCTGTTACATGAGAAGGAGAAATAATTTTTTAAAACAGCAGCAGTGAACTGTTCTGATCTCCGGAGGTCTCATTTGGGAAATGGTTGGCTTGTTGTAGATTGTGAGCCAGGTTCCAAAGTCCAGGATGGAGAGTGGGCCTGAAGAAAACAAAATATCCTGGAAGGCAGTGCCTGTGAAAATGATGTAGAGGTCATAGAGGACAAGCAACTGAACATGAGCTCCCACAGTGATGCTGTGGCAAAAAGGGCTCATGAGATCCTTGGATGTATAAAACACGAGAATATTGAGTAGGAGTGCAGAGGCGATTTTACCTTTCTGTACAGTTTTGGTGAAACCAATACTGGAATACTGCAGACCGTTCTGGTGTCCACATTTTAAAAAGGATGTTGAATAATTAGAGAGGGTGCAGACGAGAGCCACAAAAATGATTTGAGGGATGGAAAAAAACAATGACTTACGGTGAGAAACTTAAGGGCTCAATTTGTTTACTTTATCAACAAGAAGATTGAGAAGTGACCTGATTACAATCTATAAGGACCATGTATTAAAGAGCCTTTTAATCTAGCAGAGAAAGGCATAAAAAGAACCAATGGCTGAAAGTTAAAGCAAGACAAATTCAAACTGGAAAGAAGGCATGCATTTAACGGTTAAGATGTTCAAGCATTGGAACAAGCTACCAAGGGAAGTGATGGAATCTCTCTCTTCACCAGAAGTCTTCAAATCAAGCCTGAATACCTTTCAGGAAGATATGCTTTAATAAAACCCAAGTTACTGGGCTCCATACAGGGGTTACCGGGTGACATTCTATGGCCTGTGTTATCCAGAAGTTCAAACTAGAGGATCTAATGGTCCCTTCTCACCTTAAACTCGATGTAAACTTTGCCCTCCCTTCCCATCCATTCCTGCAGGGGCTGGATGAAGCAGAAGCAGGGGTTCTCAAACTGGGGATCGGGACCCCGCAAGGGGTTGTGAGGTTATTTGGGGGGGGTCGCAAGTTGTCAGCCCCTGCATATGCCGTGGCTGTGACTGTCAGCCCCTTGCACAGCTGACAGCCAGAGCCCTTCAGAGCTGGGGGGCCAGAGAGCAGCTGAAGGCAGCACCACCAGCAGCAGCGCAGAAGTAAGGGTGCCAGGGAAGGAGGGGGGGGGATCATCACAGCCTGAAATATTTTCAAAGGGGGTCCCGGAAAAACAAGTTTGAGAACCCCTGAAAGGCGGCTGTCTGCAATCCAGTGTGGGGATTTAAGGGAGTATCTTGCAGCCCCTGTTCCTTGCGTTGCTGCACAGCCAAGCTACGATCTAATTAGCTCTTGGGATTGGGTTTCTGATGTGAATATTTACACTTTTCTGAATTGAAAACTCACTTTCTCCAGGTATTTTCTAATTAGTCTAAAGCTCCTTGTTCCCATGAACTTTCCTGCCAGTGACCTGCTTCCCTAGAACATCGGGGCAGAGCAAGCACCTCTGAGTGTAAAATTATTGTTGTTGCTCTACACCTACATCAGCCATCTGAAAAAGACCAACATTTGTGAACAAAATTAGTGTGAACTTGTTTTGTGGTATTTTTCCAGCTCTAGAATTGACGGAGTGAAAAGGGCCTGGCCAGATGCAAAGTGAAAAATAAAACTCATCTCCACATTCAGAATTTCTTCCTGAACTCTGGTTTCTCAGGAAAGATAGCTGGGGCTTGTTCCTTGTGAAAAGAATAACAGCAAAATAAATATGCACATTTTAAGTGTTACATTTGTCCTTCCATCTGAATAGGACCATAATGCTAAAATTGTTTAAGTGTAGAATAAATGTACCAACTTTAGTGGTGCTGTTTATTATTGGAACTTATATCTATATATATTCAGAATGGCCAAATTATGATGCAATCGAGGTTAGGGTCATATCTGAAATTGCATGGCAAACCTAATGAAAATCTCCCCCTGCCACATAGCAAAACCTTCAACACCTAAAAGCCAGGAGGGGGAAAGCGGGGAGTTTGCATCTGACATTCTGAATCCCCAAATTATATTAGAAGGTTGCATAATTACTTTTTCATTCAGGTAAAAGTAATATGATGAAAGCTACAGCCTACATCTATTTGACTTCACACCTATACTGTAGCTGTAAGTAAAACAAACACCTTAGAAGTCTGGTTCCTCTTTGAAATGTGACTATACCAAAATGATACTTTGTTGCTCTGTCTGTGTATTCAAAGCTATATCTTGCTTCCTTAATAAAACTCCCCACAAAAAAACAGTTATTACGCACACCCACAAACATAAAGAGCAGCTACAATCCAACTCATTTGAATTGGTCCTGTTGTGCTATCAAAAGTAATCTATATTTTATTTTTGATAGCACTGCAGGACTAGCTCATCTGAGCTGGATTATAGCTGGCTTTATATACAGCCAATAGGATTGTTAAGAGTTCCAGTTACATAGCCAGATTTCCTCCTCCCCACCCCGCCCCCAATACAGCTGTGCGTTCCTTTGAAGACAGTGGAGTAGCACAAAGTGTAAGAAGGCAGAATTTCACAATAATACAGTTGTACTGTTATAGATGAAGGAAGACCTGCCTTTCAGAACCTCTATTATGGGTGAAGATATTGAACAAAAATAACCCATTTTGAATTTCAGAACAGGTTGAGTTTTCTGCCTGGAAGTTAGAAAAAAAAATCTAATCCTTTTACTTCTAAAAGGAACACATTTGAGCTGAAGATATGGAGAGATAAATATGGAGGCTGGGCTAGGGTCTGTGCTCCTAAATCACTTGGGCACTTTTGAAACTCCTTCCTGAAACCTTACAATGCCATTAGTCATTTCTCAGAATGGAACTGAACTTTCACTGAAAAAAGGAGATGGGGCTGTAGGAATTGCACATTTTGGGGAAGACAAGAGGAAGGCAAATGTAAATTTAGGCTAATTGTCTTGATACGGGGGAAGAGATCAGAATTCCATGGGTCGTAGCTTCAGCGCAGATTAAATGTCTTAAAAAAATACAGAAAATTGAACTGAAACAGAAGATGGACAAATCTGAATTGAAATTTGCAGGGATCTTTTCCCAGCTATGGATGTTTAAAGAATGCGTTGGCACAACACTACTCATTTTTTTCCTGACTGCTTTTGACTTTTAGAATAACTGACCACATCTTGAATTAGACATAAGACTGAGCTCCCCCTTTATGCTATGAGTTGGCAGCATCAATACAGAACTAAAAATACCCACCCAAAATAATGGGGTGGAACAAAATTCCAAAAGGAGCAAAGCAAAATTAGAGCTAGGAGAGGGGAAGTTTTTATGCTAAAGACCTAAAAGGACAAACTGAAATAAAGCAAGAAAAATGACAGACTGCACTCTTGATATACAGCAAATACTCAGAGAAATGATGTTGATGATCAGTGTGAAAAAAATCAAATGAACTTTGAATTGAGAATTCTCTAGAAACTGTCTTAACATTTGCAAAGCCTCCAGTGGGATAGCTATGTTTTCTAGAAAAAAATTTAGTTGATCCTAGAAGCCCTCAGAAGTTACATTAACAATTTAAAGAAATAACAGAAGAGTAGAAGCAATTTCAAGTTAATGAAGGGAGACCACTAGAAAGATGGTTGCTGTTACGGTCAACATTTTGCAGAGCAGGGAGCTTTCCTCAGCAAAGCTCTTTTATTCATGTCAGCAAAGATATTTCTGCAAAACAGCAAAAGAAAGGCAGAAACAGGACAGCACATATGGAAGTGTAGAACAGCCTTGGAAAAAGGGGGCAATTGTTGATTCACTGCTATTTAGATTTTTAATCACTCTAATAGAAGAATGACCAACTACCATGCATAACTTTGGACACCCCAGACAACCTTGAAAGATAAACTGACCCATCAATTACCTCCAGACCAAATAACACCACAACAATATAGATCAAAATCTAATGGAGTACCACCACCAGCACCAGAATCCCACACTTTTACCACCCAGTCCTCCCCATTTGCTTATGGACAAACAAAGAGATGGGCCCTGAAATGTGGTTAAAATCAACTCAGAATCTAATAGTCATAAGAAATAGATTGGACACTTACAGAAATTCAAGGTAAATAAAATACCCTTTGAAGTAAGGACGTCTAAAGAGACTCTAAAAAGGATGATGTGAGGGTTTCATATTGATTCTCTGAACTACTGCCGTATCAAATTAGCTCAGAGTTTACAGTCCAAGAATTATTATTCTAACTTCTAATGCTCCCAACTCAATTTAATGTGTGCGTGCATGAGAGTGCGCCTGGGGTAATGCAAAGTCAACCTTTGTTCTTTCTGCCTTTTCCCTTCCCTGCTTGTAAATCAGATTCTGCCATCAGAATTTTCTTGATGGCCGACTAGGATAAAGCTCTCGATTCCATAGCAAGGCTGTGCCAGGAGAGCTAACAATAGTAAAACCACGTTTCTGTCACTAGACAAAGCACATGTGACTCCGAGACACAAAGGATATGTCTACATAGCAAAGAAACAACAACCCAGGCAGCGAGGCTCAGAGTTTGGGTCAGCTGACTCAGACTTGCAGGGCTTGTTGCACTGTGGGGCAAAAAATAGCAGTGCAGATGTTCAGTCTCTGGCTGAAGCCTGGGCTTCAAGACCCGCCCCCTTTGCCTGGTTTCAGAGCCCGGGCTGTAGCCCAAACTGCCCACCTACACTGCTGTTTTTAGCCTTGCAATGTGAGCCCCATGAGGCTGAGCCAGTTGACCTGGCCTCTGAGACTCACTGCGGTGGGGTTTTTTTGCTGTGTAGATGTACTCAGAGGGGAGACCCATGACAGCTACGTTCCACTGGACGAATGTAACTATCCCCAATAGAGGAAGACTTGAGAAGCAGAGACAAAATATTCTCCTGAGCTGGACCAAGTGTGCAGGTCTCACCACTGCAAGAGAGAAGGATGACCATGGACCTCACTCGTTTTGGAATGAAAGGCAATTCTCATTTCTTTGACTTCCCTTTCTTACAGTATGATTGTTTTTTCCCCCACGATTGAAACAGCTCCCCTGACAACTGCCCCTACCCAGCCCACCTGTGATGAAATCAAGCAGTTACTCATACTTACTGGGGAAGGGGAGAGACTCGTTGGGAGTTTTACAAATTTTCAGTGTGGTCGGATATTACAGAGATGCATGGTATAAGGCAGCTTGATCCAAAGCCATTGAAGTCAATGGGAGTCATTCCATTAACTTCACTGGGCTTCGGATTGGGCCCCTGGAGTGGGGTTTGACGATTGCTCAGAGTGGGCCTAACTTTGTTCCTGCTGAAGTCAATGGTAAAATTCCATTAACTTCAATAGGAGCCGAGTTAGGCCAATGAGCGCCTTAGAAAATCCCACTCCTAGAGGACAAGACAGAGAGATCCTAGTCATTTATTTCTTGCAGGAGTCTGCATAATCATTGCTTACAGTTTCTTGTACTTGATAGCAGTAGTGAAAATAGACTTAAATATGAATTAGAACAACATCCTAGCTTGGAACTCTGATACTCAGATTCATTTCATGCCCAAAAGTAAACTAGAAAATGGAAGAGAAAGACATGACTCCAGATGAAAACTGTGTAAAACTGAAAGTTCTAGATCTGCATGAAAGTTTCCCTCATTTGTACAATGCCTGGTCCATAACTAGAACTCCAAGGTGCTTTTTTAATACATACTTTTTCATCAGATGAAATTATTATTCCACCCCCAAAATTAATTATTTTTTACTTTATTCACGATATTGCAACAATTTTTGCACGGAGAAGAAGGGAAAGACATTAATTTAAACATGAAGCCATCATTGCATGAAAAGTGGGTCCTTTTTCATTCCAGAAACAGGCCTGGTTTTATTTAAAATATAGAGTTGGACATTGCACTGGTCCCAAAATAATTGGTCAACTGATGGTCAAATATTGGTCACATATTGTCAAATAATGTAAAAAAAGGGTTGAATATTTTAGAACACCAATTCATTAGAACAGTAACAAAAAGAAGTAAGACTTTACGGTTTCAAATAGGCTTAGCCTTGGATAGATACTTATACCTTATTTTAAAAAAAAAGTTACTTAACTGAATAATTTTTACTCAGAAAAATGTGAAACAATGAAATGAAATTCCAAACAACGAAAGAATAATTACGGCTTTTTAGCAAGGTTAGGTTAGCAAATAAATGTGAATGTTATTCAAGACTGAACAGTTATAAAAGAAAAGAAAGATAAAATTAAACAGAAATAAAACAACCATATTGCAACTATAAAAGAAAAAAGTCTTGTTTAAATGCACTTATGCTAGGTAGGGAGTAGGCCAACTCTTCAAGAAGCTTAATGGCTGTAGATTTATTCTTTGTGTTGGGGGTGGAGATTTAATGACTGTCAGCTCTCCTCTCCCTCCCCCACTCCCTTCTGAATTAATTTCTATTTGTCTAATAAATTTAGATTGTAAGATCTTTGGGTCAGGACTGTATCTTTTAACTTGTTTAATGTGCTTTTTCAACTGCCATTCACATTGACAGCCTGGTATATAAATAGAGATATGTGTATATACATTCAGTTTGTTTTAGATGATTCCAGCCAAGATGCTCTACTTTCAATTAGTTCACCTTTCCCCCCACCAACAGGTGGCATTAGTAAAGTGAATCATCAAGACATTGAAGTAGACTTGCTAACAGAAGGCACCATGATGCAATCATTAAGGTAGGCTGCTGCCCACATCAGGACATTTTTGCTGGAATATTGCCTATTTTACCATGGTCAAATAGGCAATCAATTGACATTATTTGACTAGAGAGATAAGGTGTGTGAGGTAATATCTTTTATTGGGCCAACAGAAGTTGGCCCAATAAAAGATATTACCTCAACTACTTTATCTCTCTAATATCCTGGGTCCGACACAGCGACAACAATGCTGCATACAATTATCTGACAAGTCATTTGACTGCCTTGTCAAGCCTAATTTAAAAGTTGACCCAAATATCTCTACGAGAGATAACATTTTTCCTTGAAAGTTGTGTGTGAGTGAGTGGCTTTTCCTGCAAAGATGGACCACTGTTTCAAAATCTTAAAAACCAGACAATAATTTGCGGTATTTTGTCATAAATATTTTATGTGCTTCTCTTCTAGTCTCATAGGCAGCTTAAAGAGACATGGAAATTGCAATGGTGTGGAAGCTTTGGAGTGAAAAGTAAACACAAAGGTGTTGGCCTCATCAGGAGACAGAAGGCATTTTACTTTGAAACTAATTACAGTGAAGCTGACAGAGCTTGACAGATCTATTGTTCTAACAAATAGCTTGCCAATGTTCCTACAAGAAGAGTAATGCCTCTCTCTCTCTCTGTAGGCCTTTGACATGAGAGAACAAAAAGACACAAGGCTCTCAGAATTTCTAATTATATACCAGGAACCCAAGAAGTTAGAACAATAAAAGTATTAGTTAAAAATAATGCCCTAAAGGTTATGAAATTGGGCAAAAGTAGGAGTAAAACATGGGGTTGTGGAATCAGGGTGTAAAGACCATTTTAGACTTTTGTCAACATTAGGTATTACTACTGCCACAGCAGTGAAGTAGGGCTCAAAATGTTCCTCCCCCAGAATTTCCTACAACAGGGAAATTCCGACTTTTGACCAACTCTACTTAATACCTCTGTACTCCTCTCCATTGAGCCAGTTCTTCCCTATCTGATAAGGGAGGTGTGCAAGGACAAAATCCATTATTGTTTGCAAAGCACCCAAATACTATGCTGATGGGAGCCCTATAAATATGCACATAGAAGGTGTTAATTGAGCTTCACAGTTAAAATCAGGGATGTAAAAGGTTAACCGTTTAAATGGTGATCAGCTGTTTAAATGTTTTAAACAGCTGATTACCGTTTAAACTGGTGGGGAGGGGAGCGGCAGCCACAGGTAGACAGCTCTCACTTGGCAGTGAGGAGCTGATCCCAGCATGCCCCCCCCCCCCCCCCGCCAGCGTTTAACCATTTAAATGTTCTATTTTTAGAACATTTAAATGAATTTTTAATTAAATTAATGTTTACATCCCTAATTTAGATCTGGATTTTGATCCAGATCTGCACTTCCCTAAAGTCTGGAGTTGTTTGGATTTATTGCGGTGGTTCAGGACCATTTTGGCAACAGGCCCCTATTACCTAGCAGCTCCATACACATTGCGCCAGCGAGGTATATGAGTCATTTTCATAATATGTGGGGTGGCTGGACAATTAGCTTAAAGGAATACTCCAGTGTAGTCTTTTTCTGATTATCTAGAAAAAGCGAGTGTTTCCAATGATCTCAGAACTATGGAATGAAACATTAGGGCAGGATCAGAACTAAAACAGGACCTTGTAATAAAGCTGTGATCATGAATGAAGGTGTTAGAAATAACCAAACAGGTTGTCCCGGGGGTGGACTGAGGAGACAGAACCCTTTACTGCCTGCTTTACAGAACCCTTTACTCGACGCCGCAAGTGAGCAACGAGGGGGTTACTTTACAATTCTTTTATCCATAACAGTATGTAACTGTATACATTTCCAGCAACTCCCCATAGACCCTTATTTGGTTACATTGACACCTATAAAATGAATATTAATAATTACATAATGAATACAATTATACCCGCCCCTGTTTGTTGTTTACAGGATTACTATACAGAGGTCAGGTACATTACCTTGAAACTTACTAACATTCTTTAAAATATACTGTATGCAAGGGAGGGAAAGAAGATAATGCTGTATTCCCACCAAAGACCTTGAATGGAAGGGAGAACAGTCATTTGTTAGTCTCATTCCTTGTGCAAATGGCTAGGAAGGGAGGGAAAGAAGAGAGATAACAGACTCTTGCTAAAATTCACACCAAGTAACAGAAACAAGGTTTTGTCTGTGCCATGACTCCATTCCCTGTATCTTAGGCCTGATTACTTGTCCAGCTTTTAACTCTTTACTCTCCTATAGAAGGGGCACTGTCTGTTTTAATGAGAGAAAAGGGTGAAAAGGGCTGCAGCTAGTAAAGGAAGGCATTTCAAAATACCGTGTGGAAATTGCTTGAGACTGCTGTCTGCTTAGAAGCATAAAAGGCCAAGACCTGACAGTTTAATCAGAAAAACTGTTTAGAAACTGACCTGAGGTACATATATTTCATTGCTCCAGTGTCAGACTGCTCATATCTAGAGAATGTAGAGTGAGTTTATCAGCAGCAATAATATACACACACACACACACCAAACAGAAGAACAGCAGAGAAAATTACATCATAGGACTACTGTGACTCAGATATCCCAGGTTTTGTAGCTAAAGATACTGTACTGAAGCAGAAGAGTCTTACACAATTCACTGGAATTAAAGAAAGGATGGATGGACAGTGAGCATGATCCTGCTCTAAAAGAGATGAGAAAATGTTTTCCTCTGATTGTTAAATGAGGGAAACTGTTGTATATTATTTCAGTGAAAAAGTGATCAAGAGACACACATCTGGAACAAAGGACAGGTACTAAACTAGGACAGTCATGTGATCAGGCTGCAGGATTCAATCTAAAAGATCAGGGGGCATAACTCAAATAGGATAAATTTAATTCATGGATGTGAACAGATTAAGACGGATGATTCCAGGAAAAAGATGGAATGGAAGTTGATTTCTTTAAAAAAGAAAGCTGTAATACTTCAAGCAGGAAACAAGACACATTGCAACAGATGGGGAATTTATGTTCTAGAAGGAATAAATGTACTTTATGATGACATGTTGAAAGAAAGGAGAGAGGAGCACCTGCAGGCAGGTTATTTACTTCAGAAATAGACCAGAACTGGTAGGGCAGCTTTGGATTCAAACCTGTATCTGAATTGGCCCAACCTGGCTAGCTCAATTAAAAGAAAACCAAACAAACATGAAGCTGGTTGCTTTGCCCTATTTCCAGAAATAAATGCTCCTGAAGGTCTCAGTGCACGTGTGTCCTCTTCAGGGGGAAATATGAGCTCCTTCTTTCTGTCTATAGATGTGGGTGCAGTATCTGAGCATCTCACAGACATTAACAGCTGTAGCCTTACAACAGCCCAGTGATTTACAATTCTCATTTTATTCATGGGGAACTGAAGCCGTCAGCGTAGAGTATAGGCATTGGGTAATACTCCGTTAATAGTTTGGGAGCCATCTTCTACTGCAGAAGCCATCACAACCCAGGCAGAGCAGCAGTTGCACATAGGTAGCTCGGCCTTGTATATTTGTACGTAGGTAATAAACAGAGTTATCTGGAATCCAGCTGTGCCTGTGTGGTTTCCTCATAGTCTTTATGTTGTGTAGAGAGCAAGGACCCACCAAACTGGCGACAAGGATGGGACCTTAATCCAGGAACAGTCAGAGAAGTAGTGACCGCAGAGACCTACTGAAAGTGAAACTAAGGGCTTGTCTACACTGCCCCACAGTTTGGACTATGGGCTGTGGGTAGCAGTGCACACCAGAGTCCTGCACTGCATCCAGTGGGGTAGTTGGGCCAGAATGCACCAGAATGCCATTGTGGTGCGAGGTGGTAGCTGAGCCCATAATGCCCACCCTCCACTTTGTGTCTCTGACCCACTACCTCCCGTGTGGGACCCCCAATCCTCAACCCCCACCCTGCCCTTCATAGTGCATCCTACTGGCCCAACCCTCCTCGCCCCACAACCCTTAGTGTGGGCTGCAACTGGATGTGGGAGTGGGGTCAGAGAGCAGCGTGGAAGTCTGGTGTTGTGGTACCTTCAGATTTAAGACTAATCACTGGCGGTCACTGTCCCATGTGGACACTGCAAGCATGCATGAGAAAGGTTCCTCGTTCACATTAATGTAGTCCTCTTCATATACGACTACATTCCTGGGCCTATGTTCCTTTTAGTCACACCCAGAGCATCCACATGGGGGAATTACAGCACAGCACTTTGGCATGCACTGCTATTCACACCCCGCATAGTCAGAGCTGCAGGGCAGTGCAGACATAGTCCCAATCCTGCAGCATTGGTAGTATGAGTAACCCGCACATACAGAAAGAAAAATGCTGGCTGCTTAGGGAAAATGGATTTGTTGGATAGCTCAACCCACAACTGGGCCATCTATAAAGACTGGAACAGTATAAAATAACTAATGATATCAGTGATGAGAAAGAGGTGGCAGTTTCACTGAGTGTAATTGTAAGCAGGGAAAAGCCATTTTGGTTATTCATACTTTCCATTTTGGGTTGTCTCCTTGTTGTCCTTGAGATTCGAATTTGGTAGTTTTAGTAGTAAGGGTCTCTGACTGGACAGTTGTATTATTGTTGACGTTTGAAACCGACAGGTTTGTTGTGATGGTGTAACTGCTGGTGAAATCTGCCCAGCTACTAAACAGAGCAAGAGGGGACATGTGACTTGGTTAAGAAACTATATAAGAACTCCACCCCAGTGGCTCAGGGTTGTCCTCCCTAGGTGGCAGCCTGTGTCCAAGTTGCATCGGAAGAAGATAGAAGATAAGAAGCTCTGCCTTATTTACCATCAATCCTGATCCTGTCCTTGAGGGTTCTGGTGACAACGAGTTCCTGAGCGGTGGCTCCTGGGTTCCTGACGGTGGTTCCTGGTTGGAGAACTGAGGTCCTCAGTCCGGTATCCTGGTTTCCTGCGCAGTGACTGTATAGTAATGACCTTTCTGTATAGCTACTGCCCATTTAGTTTTATATTTGGTTGTTGGGTCTGGGCTGCAAGCCCTATATGTTAAACAGCTGAGTTGTTTTATAATAAAATATCCTTTTGTTTGAAGTTATACTGCAATGTATTCAGAATAGGGAAGGAGACCAACCAGACGATAGATGCTTGATGGAGGAATACAAATCACAGCATGGAAGGGGTCCCTATTTGGGTTCCTAGAGAGGCCTGTGATTAGTTCTAGGGAAGCTTCTGTAACAATGGGGGCTAAAACCTATGACTTGCTGCATAGCCCAACAAGTCCTGTTAAACCAACAGTCAAAAATACTTGCTGAGATTATGGAAATTTTACAAAATCACCTGTCCCCATAGACACTGATGGTTGCAGAACATCTCCACTCTTATAGACTGAATCAAAAAGAAAATGAAACAATTCCTGAACATGGGGCTGGATGAAGGAAGATAACAGAGCATTGCCATTTTGGAGAGTTTAAATAAGGCACCAGTGAGTCTGTGGTATGCAAAATGAAGCGATTCAAAAATGGTTATTGATTGATGCTGATTTGACCCTTGACTGTAGCAAAGCTTTTGATATGGTCTCTCACAATATTCTTGCCAGCAAGTTAAAGACATATGGATTGGATGAACGGACTATAAGGAGGATAGAAAGCTGCCTAGATCACTGAGTTCAATGGGTAGTGATCAATGGCTTGACGTCTAGTTGGCAGACGGTATCAAGCGGAGTGCCCCGGGGTTGTTGCTGGGGCCAGTTTTGTTCACCGTCTTCATTAATGATCTGGAGGATAGGGTAGATTGCACCCTCAGCAAGTTTGCAGGTAACACTAATATGGGGGGAATGGTAGATATCCTGGAGAGTAGGGATAGAATACAGAATGACCTAGACAAATTGGAGGATTGGGCCAAAATAAATCTGAGGAGATTCAACAAGGACAAGTGCAGAGTCCTGCACTTAGGATTGAAGAATCCCATGCAGACTGGGGATAGACTGGCTAAGCAGCAGTTAAGCAGAAAAGGACCTGGGAGTTACTGTGGACAAGAAGCTGGATATGAGTCAGCAGTATGCCCTTATTGCCAGGAAGGTTAACAGCATATTGGGCTGCATTAGTAGGAGCACTGCCAGCAGATCAAGGGAAGGCACTATTTGGCACTGGTGAGGCCACATCTGGAGTATTGCATCCAGTTTTGGGTCCCGCACTACAGAAAGGATATGGACAAATTGGAGAGAGTCCAGAGGAGGGCAACAAAAGTGATTAGGGGGCTGGGGCACGTGACTTATGAGGAAAGTCTGAGAAAATTGGGCTTATTTAGTCTGCAGAAGAGAAGAGTGAGGGTGGATTTGACAGCAGCCTTCAACTACCTGAGGGGGGTTTCCAAAGAGGCTGGAGCTAGGCTGTTCTCAGTGGTGGCAGATGACAGAACAAGGAGCAATGATCTCAAGTTGCAGTGGGGGAGACCTAGGTTGGATATTAGGAAAAACTTTTTCATTAGGAGGGTGTGAAGCACTGGAATGGGTTACCTGCCAAGGTGGTGGAATCTCCATCCTCAGAGGTGTTTTTAAGGCCCAGCTTGACAAAGCCCTGGCTGGGCTGATTTAGTTGGGGTTGGTCCTGCTTTAAGCAGGGGTTTGGACTAGATGACCTTCTGAGGTCCCTTCCATCCCTAATTTTCTATAATTCTGATTCTATGACTGTAAAATGTGCACTGGAACTTTTCAATAGAGACCACACTAAAGATGCCAGGGGGTTGCAAGAGCATAATTAAATCTGTGACTCAAATGAACTGGGGGTAAAGAAGAAACCACATCATAGATAACATCATCAAAGGCTATGTGCATTCATTGTGGAAATTAGTCTCACAATGCAAATAGTTGTTATTTCAAGGACAAACCCTGTAGAAACTGCAAGTAATTGGAACACATACAGAAGATGTGCAGGTCAGTGCAAAACACACAATCACCACCTCACCAGGACAATACCAGAGAATTTCAGATTAATCAGTGTGCTCAGTCACCAAAGATCAGGCCAAGTCAGGATACCAGAAGGTCAGGATCAGGTGACAACCAGAGAGCAGGAACTAGGGTCAGACTGAGTCAGGATACCAATAGGTCAGGATGAGAAGGCAGGAACAGGTAAATATCAGACCTGCAGTCCAAAGCCAGGTGAAGCCCTGTTGTACAGACAACTTCCTGTTTCCTCCTCTGGCTTAAATAGACCTGCAGCCCAATCAGGAGCCTTGGATCTCTCCCAGTCAGAGTGTAAGGGTGAGGCTTAGGCCCAGTTGCGCTTCCTGGACCTATGTCCCAGCTGCTGTCTATGAGCAGCTGGGTGAAGGATTAGAGTGTGATGATGATTCCCAGGTTCAAGATCCATGGGCCCTCACATCATGTTTGGTAGGAATCCATGGTAATAACTGACCATCCTCAGAAAGGAGCATAATTGTGATGCATCTTGTGGCTGGAGTGCCTTAAGAATAGCCTCAACTTTTTCTTGTAATTTGTCAGCCATCTTTGTTAGTATGGCCACAATATCCAAGTGAATCTTTGAAAAGTTACATTTGTCCCTATTTGCTCTAACCCACACTTGGACACCCTCAAGGTGTTTTTCATCACTAGCTCCCTGGCCCAATATATCATCCAAGTAATGCTGAATGCCAGGAGCATCTTGTAACATCTGGTCTATGGCTCACTGCCAAATAGTGGATGGGAATGCTATTCCAAACACTAGCCTATTGTATTGAATTAGTCCCTTATGAGTGTTAATTTGTGAGGTTTGTCACTGTTTTAGGTCTCCATTTGCAGATATGCTTGGGCTAAATCAATCTTAGGGGAATGCGTCCCACCTGCTAATGAGGCAAAATATCCTCCCTTTTAGGTAAAGGATACTGAGCTGCATACAATACTAGGTTAATTGTAACCTTGAAATCACCACAGATACAGACAGTCCTGTTCTCTTTCGTCACTGGCTCTACAGGGATGCTCCATTTTCTCCAATTAACCTTGGATATATTTTTGGCTGTAAAGCAAAAGGTACTGAATAAGCTTTGCAAAATTTAGGAATTGTTCCTTCTTCAAGCACAAATTTTGCTTTCATATGTTTGAAGGTTCTGATACTACACAAAAAAGCATCAGTTCCCTGTCCAAAAGTGTGGGTAACTTTTTTTATTTTGGGCTTGGAGGTCATAATTTTTTTTTAACCCTGCAGACACTTTATACTTTACCAGGCAAACTGAATCTCTGTCAGCCATTCTCTACAAAGTAATGCATGACTCCCTCACTTCACAACATAGAGCTTTTGCATACTGTCATATGTCCCCTTCACCATAATAATACTCAGGGGAGTTTTTAGAAGTACTGAGGTTTTCTGCAACTTTGCCTTTTTAAGTAGTCTTGATAAGTCTGCTCTGATATTACAGGAACAGCAGAACCTGTATTATGCTCCAGTTTAAGTCTTATTCCTTCTACTAGTAGAGATGCCACAGCATTCTCTGTGGACTCCATGTTGTCATCTTCTCAGTTCCTGCCCTCTGAATTGTCTCTTGATTCTGATTTCCAGGCTTTCCATCTGGCCTGATTCCTGATAACTGGATCCTGGGTCCTCAGCCCATACTCAACACTAACCCCTAGGCCGGGCCACTCATACTTTGGCGCTGACATATAGCACCAGTGTTATTGGGACTGAAAGCACCCCGGTTTTCACACCCTCCACACTATTGTAGTAATCTTCGTACAAACTATGCCTTGGGGGCTATCATTTGAAAACTAATAATTTGCTGGTCAATAATACCATGATGAAATCAATGTAGCAACATTATATGTGAAGTTATGAAGTTCCCTGTATGATTTTGTTAGCATATGTTCAAACCCATGCAGCCCTGACTAGGCAAAAGTTGTTAAACAGGTCAATCCCAAACAAAGGAATATGTGTTTACCTCAATTTACATATAAGGGGTTAACAGGGTCCCTGAGGCAGCAAGAGGGGGAAATGGCAGGAGACAAGGCAAATTTGCATTTCAGCATACACCGGGGAGAAGACAGATCATGGAGTCTGTTGGTAAAGGTAGCTCCATGTTGCCTTTTTTATTGTTTGAATTAACTTTGCTTTGAGGAGTAATCCTCAGAAGAATCTACTTCAAAGGGTAACTGGACTATAAAAGTGAAGGGCAAAAACACCCCAAGACATACATACATCTCTCTCTCTCTCACCTAAGACGACAAAGGAATCAGTCCTTTGACTTTGAAGGAAATCATGACCTGATAATTTAGTCAGCTGTGTTGCTGGGAACTTGAGGTAAGGACTTTACCTTGAACCAAGTCTCGCTTATTACGTTTTAGCTACAAGAAAGCGTTTTATCTTTATTTCTCTCTTAACCATTTCTGACTTTAATACCTGATACTTATACTCATTTACAATTTCTTTGTAATTAAATAAACTCGTTTTATTTTTATTCAGACATAAACCAATGTTGTGTTTAAACTGAATTGTTTAGTAACTCCAGTTAAAGCAGCAAACTATTGCATATTGACTCCCTTACAGGTGCAATGGACTTCTAATACCTCAACTGCTTGTGAGAGGGCTGGACAGTGCAGAACAAATGTTCTGGGGAAAATTTGGGACTGGGAGTGTGTTGGGGTCACCCTACAAGTAGTAACCAAGGCCGGTGGAAGCCCAAGTGTGACTGGATTGTTGCTGATAGGCTGCTGAGTTGCTGGATTAGGGATGCAGCTCTATACAGACACTCAGGCTGGGACTTGCATGCTATAAGGCTGTTTGTGAGTGGTCCAGTTTGGGAGCTACAACTGTAAAATATTGTGAGGCACCCAAGGTTGTGGGGCAGGAAGTGAAACAACCCCTCACTAGTCTGGATTGTATCTTGGAATGTGACAGTTACATCCTTGAATGAACTGTTACACAATGGACAGAAATGGTGTTGGTCCTCAGAGTGCACCAAGGTTTTGAGGAGGCCAAGAAACTCATCTCTTCTGGAAGGCTCTTTGCACACTAACCGCATCTTGCTTATAAAGTTAGTTTGTGATGCTTCCTCATATGGAACAGGCACAGTAACTTTACATGGGATGGAAGATCATACTGAAAGGCCTATTGCCTTTGCTTCTAGATCTTAACTTGGCAGAATTTATATATTCCCAAATTGACAGATAAGCTCTGAATTTAGTGTGGGGAGCTAACCTTTCACCAACATGTGTATGGGAAATGATTTACTCTGGTTACAGAACACCAACTGATAGTTTCAATTTTTAACTCAAAAAGAAAGGAGTCCTGGCAATGGCTGCAGCACGGTTACAGAGACGGGTGATATTCCTGGGCATTGCACCTGTAAGGGGATCAAAAGTACCACTCAACATAGGACTGCAGATTGTATTTTATGCCTACAACTGGAAACCACAAGTAGGGAATCGAAGTGGAACCAGAGATAGTTAATGTATTCGATATGTCACAAACTGAATTCTTACCAGTGATAAATACCCATGGTACAAGGCAAAACTAAAGATGATCCAGTGCTGGCTAAAGTTCATGACATTAGGATGCAGAGGATGAACTCTTGCACACAATCTAGATTTCTAGATTTCTTTGATTCACAAAAACAGTTAAGCATATATATCAAGGCTTGTATGAATGCAGCCCATGCTACTGCAAATCAGACACAGCAATGTTGGTTATGGGACTTAATTTAAAGTCTTGCCTGGACACGTTAAAGCCTAATCTACATAGGGACAATCGAAAAAACAGCAATCAAATGACCACAAATAGTCACAGCTGTCACTGTGCTGTTTTCATGGGGGAGAAAACATCTTACTAAGACACTGAAATATTTCATGGAAAACTGGAGTGATTACTTCACAGAGTGGTCTTATGTCTTACTGGGTAGAAGTAGCACTGGTCATGGAGAAGACATGTAAACAAGCTTCCTCCCCCATGAAAATGGTGTAGTCCAGGTGAGATCTTAAGTTACATCCCATAGACACCAGCAATTTTGTCTGACTTTTAGTAGCATGTACTGTATTTCTATAGGCCAATGGGAAATTTGTGTCCTCCCACTTCCTTGCTTGAGGAAAGCAGGAGAGTCTCTGTTGCTATGTGTTTGTATTATTTTGAGCCTTTTGCATCTTCCATTTAATAAAACCCACCTCAAGGAAAGGGACATGGAACTTAATCAAAGTGTGTGGGCTTTATTTCAACTGCCTGAACTGATGAAAATGTCCATTGGCTTACATGTGTATCTCTGTATTCATCATTTTAGACATGTTCAACAACACCCCCCAAAAGTTATCCCAGCATGGCTGAGTTCAGCTCATATTGCCTAGCATATGTGCCATCAAGGTTCTTATCCAACTGGTAACTGAGAAAATTGATTTTAAAAAGTTGCCAGCCTCTGTGAGGTAAGAGTTTCTTATAATGTCCTTCAGAGAGTTTAAAAGATGTGTAAAGTTAATTGGAACAAATCTGATAAGGGAACAGATATCCTTCCACTATTCGGCCCTCCACTCAAATTTAAGTTCTTGTGCCCATTATGTTACCAACCAAGGCTTGCCAAATGTGATTTCAACTATTTCACAGCACAGCACTTTTAGGTATTGAAGTTGGATCATACCCATAACAATGGCATGTAATATTGTGTACATGTATAAAGCGTTTTACATTTGTACACATAACTTTTACCTGAAAGTCACTTCAGGAGATGAGCTGACCCCTACACAGACCCTTATATAGATTCTAAGGTCTTGTCCTATACAGGCCTCTCAGTCATAATAAACTGAAGGACAATTTATCTACGTAGGAAGAGTGACGGACAATCCGTGGTTCAAGTCAGAAAGACAATCTATTTTTTAAAACACAGCTTGATGCTTAGACCACTAAATCATACATCAAGTTATATAAAACATATATGCAACCAAGTCTGTGATACACATATAATGGTACAGAATGGCAGAAAAGACTGCAAAAAAATTTAACTCTATGATCCTGTTTAATCGCAATTTACAGTGAAAGGAGTTATTCTGTGTGCAAATGACAAACACACTTGTAGTCTGAAAACCAAGCATAGTTTAGACAGACTACAGAACTGGAATTTGAAATTCCTCGTGTATTGGAAATCCCATCAGAGCCCTGATACTATGTCTAGAAGCGTTACCAATTTGAGAAGCCATTTGCATACATTGTATTACTGCTATGATTACTGATGTTTGCTCATCAGGTTTTTTGCATGCTTGCAGATATTCTATTGTCTTTTCGCTGGTAGAAGGCATTACATTATACAGGTCAGTGGAAAAAAAAATCAATGAGTGAATTAAAACTATACACCCTACAGACTAAACTTATGATCAGTCAAGATGCAAACAAAAATTAAGCAATTTCTGACTAGAATTGTGTCAATCTGAGAAGAACAGTTTCTTGGAGTTAGCGTTAGATTGATATTTTGTAAAATAATACTTTTAAGAACCTTTCATCCAAAAATCTCAGTGGTTTACATACATTTGCTAAGTCACTCAACAGGCCTTATGAGATAGGTGAACATCATTAACCCAATTTTACAGCTGAGGAACCTGACACAGAGAGAGGTTAATTAATGTGTCCTGATTCACACAGCAAGTCTGTAGTAAAACTGGAAAGAAAACACAGAAATTCAATGAGCAAGTTCCCTGCTCTAACCACCAGGTCATACTTCTATCCAGTCCACAATCCTGAAAAATTAGAAGGCATTTTGAAGTACATCATTTGTTTTGATCCTGAATATACAACTGTTATGACAAGAATTCTGTTTCCCAAGGTGTTCTCTCAGCAAATGCATACCTTAAGGCATAAAACAAACCCAATAAAGGATATTTTTATTAGAAATAGTTCCATCCACCCAGATGCCCCTTTTTCTTTGACTGTAAACAAATATAAAATTTAAATCTTCTCTTTGCAATAATTTATTATGGTGGATATTAAAATAGAAAATGGATCTAGAACTTGCTACAGATGTGAATATGTTCCAAATAGAATCATAGAAATGTAGGGCTGGAAGGGACCTCGAAAAGTCATCATGTCCATTGACAGGATCAAATAAACGTAGACCATCCCTGACAGGTGTTTGCCAACCTGTTTTTAAAAGTCTCCAATGACTGGGATTCCACAACTCTTGGAAGCCTATTCCAGAGCTTAACTATCCTTATAGTTAGATATTAGGAAAAGCTTTCTAACCTAAATCTTTCTTGCTGCAGATTAAACCCAGTACTTCTTGTCCTACCTTCAGTGAACAATTGATCACTCTCCTCTTTATACCCGCCCTTAACATATTTGAAGACTTATCAGGTTCCCACCCTCAGTCTTCTTTTCTCAAGACTAAATGTACCCAGTTTTTTTAACCTTTCTTCATAGGTCAGGCTTTCTAAACCTTTTGTCATTTTTGTTGCTCTCCTCTAGGCTTATCCAGTTTGTCCGCAATTTTCCTAAAATGTGGCATTCAGAACTGGATGCAGTATTCCAGCTGAGGCCTCACCAAGGCCATATAGAGCAGGACAATTTTGTTTTACATACAGCACTCCTATTAATACATCCCAGAATGATATTAGCCTTTTTTGCAGATGGATCACGTTGTTGACTCATATTCAATTTGTGACCCTCTATAACCACCAGATCCTTTTCATCAGGACTACTGTCTCTCCAGTTCTTCCCATTTTGTAGCTGTGAATTTGATTTTTCCTTCCTAAGTGAAGTAATTTGCAATTGTCTTTATTGAATTTCATCTTGTTGAATTCAAACCAATTCTCCAATTTGTCAAGATCCTTTTGAATTCTAATCCTCTCCACCAAAGTGCTTGCAACCCCTGTCAGGTTGGTGTCATCTGCAAATTTTATAGGCATCCTCTCCTCTCCATTATTCAAGACATTAATGAAAATATTTAGTACCAGACCCAAGTCTGACTCCTGTGGAACTGCTCCAGATGTGGCCTCCCAAGTTGACAGGGAATCACTGATAACTACTATTTGAGTACAGCCTTTCAACCTATTGTGCACTCACCTTATAGTAATTTCCTTTAGACTAAATTTCCTTAGTTTGCTTACGAGAATGTCATTTGGGACTGCATCAAAAGCCTAACTACAAATCAAGAGATATATCACATCTACTGCTTCTCTCTATCCACTAAGTCAGTAATGCTGTCAAAGAAGGCAATTAGATTCATTTGACATAGTTTGTTCTTGACAAATCCATTCTGGCTATTTCTTATAGTCCTATTATCCTGTAGGTGCTTACAAATTGATTTTTTAATAATTTGTTCCACTATGTTTCCAGGTATCGAAGTTAGCTGACTGGTCTATAATTCCTCTGGTCCTCTTAGTTCCCCCTTTTAAAGATAAGTTCTATGTTTGCCCTTCTCCAGTCTTCTGGGACCTCACCCATCTTTTAGAAGTTTTCAATGATAATAGTTAATGGTTCTGAGATTGCTTCAGCTAGTTCCTTAAGTACCCTAGGATGAGTTTCATCAGGCAATGTTAACTTGGATACATCTATCTTATCTAAATATCCTTTAACTTGTTCTTTCCCTATTTTGACTTGCATTCCTTCCCCTTTGTTGTTAGTATTGATTGTGTTAAGTATGTGGTCACCATTAACCTTTTAGTAAAGACTGAAGAAAATAGGCATTAAACACCTCAGCTTTTTCGATGTCATCAGTTATTAGTTCTCCTTCCCTGCTAAGTAGAGAACCTACACTTTCCTTCATCTTTCTCTTGCTCCTAATGTATTTACAGAACCTCTTCTTCAATATCTGTTGCTAGGTGTAACTCATTTTGTGCCTTGACCTTTCTGATTTCATTCCTAAACATTTCTGTTGTTCTTTTGTACTCCTCCTTAGCAATTTGTCCATGTTTCCACTTGTTGTAGGATTCCTTTTTGATTTTCAGGCTATTAAATAGCTCCTGATGGAACCATATTGGCCTCTTACTATTCTTCCTATCTTTCCTTCACATCAGGATAGTTTGCAGTTGTGCCTTTAATAAACACAAAGTGCTCAGATATTATGGTGATGATCATGGTATAAGAATCTAAATGGAATAGAATCCGCTCATAAGGGGTTATTTTGTTAAGTGGAGCAAGAAGAGATATATAGTTTGTGGAGGGTGAGGGGGTTAGTCCCTAACTAGAGAGGATGATCCAAGTCCTCATCCTGTACTATGAAGATCAAGAGTTCAGCTCCTGGTGGTCACAAGCTTCCATGTGATTATGAGCAGGTAACCAGCCTCCCTGTACCTAAATTCCCCACCTATAAAATGGAAATAATGTTTTCCTTTTTTAGAAGGGTGTTGTGAAGATAAATCCATAAAGGGAAGTTCTCAGACACTATGGTTTTGGGGACTGTATACTGAGAAATACACAATTCATGTTTTTAAGACATTAAAAGACTGACCTACTTCTTTGAGTGAAATTTGCTGCCTCCTTCATCCATGATGAAGGCTGATCCCTTGTTTAATTTGTATAGAAAATAACTGCATAAGTATATAAACCTCTCCAAAATCTTCTTGTAGTAATGATCCTAGCCAATTTTTTTTGCTCTGCTAATGCTTTGGAGCTAATCAATATTTTTCTAAATGACCACAGGATAGTACTTGATTTTTCTCTTTGATATTTGTTTAGAAATATTCACACTTTTCACTTGTCCTGGCGCTTATTTATTGCTATTGATTAAAATACATTTTCCAGAAATATTTCTACTGGCTGTCCCCTCTGGAATGACCATCTCACTGCTGACACAAGATGTTTCTTTGACATCTTCAACCCTCCCATCGACATAGCTACCACCTCTCAGGGAGATGGTTTTATTATGCTGGTGGGAGAGCTCTCTCCCACAGCAGAGTGTGTCTTCACCAGACGCGCTACAGTGGTACAATTACATCAGTACAGCTGCGCTGCTGTAGTGCTTCTAGTGTAGACTAGCCCTAAATGAGCAAACATAAAACTTGGGGAAGCAGTGAGGTGTAGGTGGATGGGCATGAGGCTGTGAAGATGTCATTGGCTAGGAGATAAATGTTATGTTCACAGCAGACACCCAGAGAAGTTCTATAAAAACATAAAATACTCTTGCTGGAAGGTTGCAACATAACATGACTTTTATTTTTAGAATCCAGAATGACAACACACAGTAACCAGAAATAGAGACAAAGCAGCTGCTCCCTAAGAAGACGGCACAATTCAGCCCACCTTGTTCCAGGCAGGCTCTTTCCAGACTGACTAAATTGCACACTTCCCTGCGGAGCAGTACCAAGCAGTACCTGCAAGCAGTACCAAGAATCTCCCCATCATTTTATTGCAGTTAAAAGCTACAATGATAGCTTGTAACTCCAATACAGTCCTCAATACATCCCAGTAAGCTTTGAATGATGCATGAAAGATGTGGTTTCCAAGGATTATTTTTATTTTTTTTTAAAAAAGGAAGAAAGAGAATGCTTGACAGATAAGAAATAGAAGATTGTTCCAGGAATGCTACTATTTATTATTTGGTAAGCCCTGACCTCATGCTAGGGCTGCACAAGATAGAGCAAAAAACACAGCTGCTACTCAGATAAGTTTAAGGGGTGCTTAGCATCTTGCAGGAGAGAAATCTAATAATGAAAAGTTGATGAATCCAAATGTTAGTTGAAATGAAAGATTGAAAACAGAGTGACTGACTTTGAGGCAATCACATCTGAACATGAAATTCTTATTGGGTGAGATTCTGATACCCTTGCTCTTGTTCCACAAGAAGTCCCAATGAAGTGAAGGATGATATTGAAAGGGAACCCGGGCATCAGAATCTGACCCCAGTGAAGATAGTAAAGGACAATAAGGCTATGCAAATTAAGACTGGGGAATTAGAAGATAAAGAAAGAATGTGGGTCCTGAGAAAATAGGGAGAAGCTGCAGATATGCCTTTGGTTTTTGTTTTTTAAAATATGTATTAACTAAATTGCCGAGTCCTCTTAAAACAGAGAAATTGATCAGCCTAAATTTCTGCTCTTCATCCTTTATGAGAAAAATATTTAATCCATTTAATCTCCAGGAATGGTGATAAATGAATTACTGAACGCTGCCTGTAGGAATGTGATTTGGTTTTTCAAGGCGATAAAACTGGATTCTATTCAGATTATACCAGTGCATCAATTAAAAGGAGGAAGAGTTTTATTTCAGCTAAACAGCATCTCTAACAACTGAGTCTTGAATCCATGCTTCTGTATGTGGTAGGGTAGGATAGTTGTTCTAGTGCAGTGTTTCTCAACCTGAGGGTTGTAACTTCCGGGGGTGTGGGGTGGGGTGGTTTGAGGGCTTGGACTGTCAGCACTGGGCAGCAGGGCTCGGGTAGCTGCTTCAGCCCCCAATCTTTTCAAATGGAAGGGAGTCACAATTTTTTTTTTAAGTCTAAAGTGGGTCACCAGCACAAAAAGGTTGAGAAACACTGTGGAAAGGGCACAGGATTTGGCTTCAAAACCTCTGGGTTTAATACCTATTTTAGCTCTATAAAAGGGAGCTAACAGTTCCCCCTACTTCACAGGGGTGTTCTGAAGAGAAAACTCCATTAATAATTATCATAATTAACATCAGAGAGTTGCTCAAATACTATGATGATGAGAGTCATGTAAGATGCCATATACGCAGTGTTGCTGTAGCTGTGTCGGTCCAGGATATTAGAGAGACAAGGTGGGTGAGGTAATATCTTTTATTGGACCAACTGGTGAGAGAGACACGCTTTTGAGTTTACACAGAGTTCTTCTTCAGGTCTGGGAAAGGTACTAAGGGTCACAGCTAAATACAAGGTTGGACAGATAGTTTAGCATAAGTTGTTACCACATATTCTATAGGTACCATTCAAGCTGAAGTGACCCTTTAAGATTCCTGTAGTCATACACAAAAAAGGGGTAAGTGGGTTACAAATTGTTGTAATAAACCTTAAATCCACTGTCTTTATTAAAACCATGATTTTTAGTGTCTAGCACAGTTATGAATTTAGCTCTCAGGCTCAACTTTTTAAAGTGTTGTGCTGGCTTCCTTTAAGGATGAAGGCTGATAGGTCAGGTACAGAGTGAGTGCTATGAGAAAAGTGTTCACCCACAGGTAATAAGATGTTTGTGTCTTTTATAATTTTCCTGTGAGAGTTCATTTGAGAGTGTAGTGATTGCCCAGTTTCACCCATAAAGTTGTTATTGAGGCATTTTTGTATCACCACATGTTGTCATAGGTATGTGTAGGACTGACAGATCTTGAAAGGTGTCTTGTGGGGGGTGTTGATCAATATAGCAGTGCAGATATGTTTGCAGGTTTTGCATCTCTTGTTCTGGCAGGGTCTGATGCTACTTTGAGTTGATGCGTCCTGGTCTCTGAGGAGCTTGCTTCTGATAACAACCTGGAGAGGTCAAGGATTGTTTGAAGGCTAGCAAAGGGGGTTCAGGAAAGATTTCTTTCAGATTGGAGTCCACCCTACAACTGCCTATCATATTTGTATGTATCTAAATCAGTGGTGCACAAACTTTTCCAATAAGGTTACCACCTGGCCAATTGCCAGAAAAATAACGTAATGCCAGGTTTTGTTTTTGTGTGTGTGGGTTTTTTTTTTTTTTTTTACACGTAGGTCTAAACATTTGCATTATTATCAAAATGCACTGGGATATCTAATGTTAAAAGTTTCTGTGTCGAGCAAAAGATGCTTCAGTGTTGCCATTTCCATAGTTTAAGCAATAACAGATCAAAATTGTTGAAAATACAGCAGCTGTCTGCCCACCAACACTGAAGCGCAACGTGTGCCTGTGTTTGAGAGAAGGTTTGAGAGTCAGTGAGAGTAAGGAGATCTGCGTTGTTGTGTAGATAAGACTGATGTGTTCTCTCTCTAGATACTGTAAGTGGCTGTTGAAGGGGGGTTTGCGGAGTTGTCTTGTGGCTGGAGGTTGGGGTTGCAGCAGGCTTGCATTGTGGGTGGGGGTGCTTTTTTTTTTGGGGGGGGGGGCATTTCAAAGGTGGTAACCCTATTTTACAGCCTCACCCTCTCTTACCATTAAAGGAATCTGCCCGTGGCCCTCCTCCTCAATTGCTTCATAGCCAAGGCTTCCTCAGCAGTGAAACTTGGGCTGAAGGCAGAGCTAGGGGTGGAATGGAGTTGGAGCTGGGGACGGAGTGGGACTGGGGGTGGATCTGGCCTGGAGGCAGAGCTGGGCCTGAAGGCAGAGCAAGACAGGGGGGTGAATGGGATTGGGGGAGGAGCGAGGCTGGGTGTAGAGTGGATCTGGGGGCAGAGAAGGGTTGGAAGTTTGGGGCTCCCTCCCCTCCATCCCTTCCCCCAGGGGAGTTCACCCCACAGTTTGGGGACCATTGACCTAAATACTGACATTATGGTGACAGTGGTTTATGCTCTGAGTGTGTAGGGGGTGCTACAGGATCTAGGCCTTTAGGAAGTTATTGGTGGTGGTTACATCAAAGTGAAATGCATAATGCGACCACAGGTCCACCTCACTTTGTTTTGTCTGTCAGTTCTATCCTAGATACAGCCCCTGTGTAATGTACATTGGCTAGGGTAATTATGCTTGGCACATCACTAGTGAAATGGCTAGGGTGGGGTTGTTTCATGACTACCTAGTAGTCCAGAGGGAGCACAGCATTTGCCTTAAAATTAGTCTGTCAAATATTCATTACTAAAATTATTTGAGAATTTTCCCAAGTGTTTTTTCAGCAGAAAATGCAATTTCTGGAGAAAAAAATAATTTTTCTCCATGGGAAAACATTGATTTTTGCCAAAAATCTGTCGGGGGGGGGGGGGGGGGGATTTTATTTCACTTTGTCAAATCAGGTTAAATCATTTCATTTTGGGTCTGTTAAACTTTAATCTTCATCAGTCTGAGTTGTTGCAGTGCATTATGGGAGTTGTAATTCAGGTGCCACATACTTCCATTCTTCTTTAAGGCTGGACTCCCTGGCTAGACTACATCTCCCATGATGCAACAGTCTTCCCTTTGATTGTACTGCAACAAAACATTTGGACGTTTCTTAATATTTTTGGAACTTTCTGTTTTGTGAAAAATCAGTGGAGTATGGAGGGTCTCTGGCACCCGGGGGCCAAGCATACATTACGTAGGGCATGAGGGGTCCTGGCGCCACCCCCCAGCTGCCCCGGGTACGGGGATCTGTAGCTGTGGGGGGGCATAAGGTGCATGAGCGGGGCTCAAATACAGGCTTGGATCCATCACCCCCCACTTCTCACACTTACCTGACGTGTGGCACCCACTTCTCCTGCTGCAGCCCCACAGCCCAGCGACAGCTCAGATAGGGGTGGCCACGCCCCCCTGACCTGGGGAGGGGGCTAGGCCAGCTCTTCACAACATGTGGGGGAAAGGTGCTGAGGGGCGCCCCTCAGAGCCTCCCGCACCACCCACCCTCCACCTGTTGCAAAGGACCGGCTTGGCATGCACCCTCCCCCCACAGCTGCTTACCCGCTGCTCCAGCAGCCCGGCACCAGCTCAGATGGGGGGCGGCCTGACCGCCTAGCTGGGGGGGGGGGGGGGGGGGAACTAGGCCAGCCCTTCTTGATGCTCAGGGAGGCACAGGAGCAGAAGTGGGAGCAGCCGTCCCTCAGCCTCCTGCACCCCGTGCCCTCCACCCATCAGTAAGGGCCAGCCTGGCCCGGCCTGGCATGCCTCAAATCCTGCCCCCCCCTCCCCCCGGCACTCACCCGCCGCTCCAGCTGAGCCTGGTGCTGGCTTGGATGGGGGCGCCAGGTCAGCCCTTCACAATGGGTGGAGAGCAAGGGGCACAGGAGGATGAGGGGTGGCTGCTCCTGCTTCTGCTCCTGCGCCCCCCTGCATCGTGAAGTGCCTGCTGGCCCTCCTCTCACCCCCTCCCTCGGTATGCCCCTGTGAAAAATTTCACTATTTTGACTTTGTCTCTATTTGGGACAAAACAAATCACCAAGTATTGATATTTCCTGCAGGACAGAAATTCTAGTATGTGACAAGCTCCACCCATTACCTTCTAAAGGTGAAAGTCTGGTCCATTGAAGCCAATGGCAAAACTCACTCAGGCCAGGATTTCACCGTAAGTGTTTTCTCTTCCTTGATGACGTACATTTTTCAATGCAGTATTTTCAGTTTGAGAAGTTTCTTCCTTGTGCTGAGTTAAGGGTTCCTCCCACATGCCTTTGTTTTTCTTTGTTCACACAGATTTGTACTTCGTAGCCACTGCAGCAGGTTTGCTTTCCATTCCTCTTCTCACTGTCATGATCATGAAGTGAACAACTCTACATGTCAAGACACCATGTTGTCAGCTGTTAGCGTTGGCTGCGCGCGTGTGCCCCTCAGATAGGTGCTGCCCCAGCTCTGCGAAGGTAACCAAGACGGCACTCACGATCGAATGAATCAACACGACCACGGATTCGCTGAGCAACAAAGCCACCCGAGCCAGGTTTATTGCAGATGAAGCACAATGAGAAGCGACCTATAGTATCTTACCAGTACACGTCAACTACAGGTGCTCCGTTACAATGGACTTGGCACAACTTAACGGTGGGACTTTCCATCATCCTCTCGGCTGGGCAATATCGTTCCCTCTGACACCCTCTTTTATACTTAGTTACAGACAATTTCATTCTGCCCCTTCGACGTAGTCCAACACCACCCCTCACCTTGCACTGGATAGTTCGGGCAAAACATCTCTATTTGTCATATTATAAGACCATTCTATCCATCAAAGTGTTATTTCAGGGGGCCAGGTTGCCCTTGTTATCTCGTTGGTCCTAGTACCTTCTGTCTTTGCTGTATAGTTTTAGATATTAGTCATGTTTTGGAAATGTCTGTGTTTGCAGCATCAGCTCTTGCCAGTTTCAGTGAGGTGGTAAGTTCACAGCCTGACTCCTGTTTTCTTGACTTTATAACAGACTTGACCAATCTTTCAGTTTAGGCCTTAGCCCAGGTTTCAGGCCTCATGCTCTTACTTTCTACTAGACACCAGTTATGAAGTATATTCTTTAGAATTACAGGCAGCCTAGTGGGAGTTTGCTGGGTGGCTACTGGGGAACCGCACTTACATCATTTCACAGGAATGGATGTGGCTTTCTGCAGATGCGGGACAGTGTTGTTGGTGATACCATGGACCAAGCTCTGGCCCCTGAGGTGCAGCTTCCATTGACATAGCAGGCAGTGTCCATGTGTCTCCAAAGGTAAAATTTATCCCTATGCATTTCTAGCCATTAAAAAATACTGAATAAATTAGAAATAAAACTCAATCAAGATAGCACACACAAAACTCCAACAAGGGCCACATTTTCAAATATGGACTATTTGCACATACAGAACTATGGACAAGAAACTAGAGAGCTCTTGAAAAATAAATGTTAAACTTGCCAAGTCAAAGAAATGCAAAGCTAGATCAGAGATCCTGGGTTTAGTTTACCCCATGGCATCCAGACAGTGCACATGTGACAAAGGTGTATGATATTAAGAGAAAATGCTTTCATACCTTGGCTGTATAGTGGAATTTTAATCTTAAATAGGTTGGGAGAACTGTCTTGTGGAATAAAAAGAATGGAAGTCAGGAGATATGGGTCTACCACAGACTTTCAGCGTGACCTTGGAAAAATCACTTAACCTTGCTGTGACACAGTTTCCCTACCTGTAAGATGTAGGTACTTCCTTGCCTCACACAGGTATTATGCTAAACATTTAAAAAAATGTTTGAGAGACTTGCCCCCAAAGCATATAGAAGTGCAAAGTCTTGTTCTAGTATTGGCCTCTTAACGTTTGATCCCACCTCAACAGAGCTTCCAAGCTGCAGTTCAAATCTTTTATATAGTTTTAACCCTTGAAGAGCGATGTTCAAAGGAAGACCATAATGTGAAGATGTTTTCCAGAACTCAGACAACTGATGCATTCATGAAGTCAGCTTTCATTGTGGCTGTATGTCATATAATGCTCATGCGAGAAAAGGAGCTCTCAATCTTCATAACAACAAAAAGCACAGATCGGTATGTATGTCTGCTGTTTTCTTTGGAGTCAAATAGCCAAAATACAATTGCATATAAAGTGTGTGTCAGAGAAAGGGGGTAAAGTGCTTAGAGCGGTCTTGAAATTTTTTGACTGAATAGTTTTCTGTTGGAAAGTGCTGTTTTGTTGAAATCAACAATGTTTTGTAGGAACATGCTGATTTTTATGATATTTTCAACAGAAATCATTCAAAATGGAGTGTTTTGTTTTGAATCATTTCAGTCCTACTTCTTTATTTCTGTCCGACAATTTTAAAAAAAAACAACCAACTTTTAATTTTATTATCTTAATCTATTATAATGTTTCAACCCTATTGAAATGAAATGTTTTGATCAAATCAGCACTTGACTCCCTCTTTGTTTAGGTATAAATGATTATAAAAGGTTCAGGTAATGGAGAAGAAGGGTCATATTAAGCATAAAAACCTTGTTCAAAGGATAACTGATGTCCAACCAGTTTGCTTCTTCAGGCCCTATGTTAGGAACATTTTTTTTAAAAGTCCCACTGTAACTAACACCCATTCAGTACCGGGGTTCTAACAATACTGAGAATCCTAGTGTAGGTGGATTGCTGGCTGCTATCACTCTTTCCAGGACCAGATCAATTAGACCTGCTGTGAGTAGAGTTGGATGATGTAGTATTTGTAGTGGTGGGGTAGCCAGCCGTCTATCTACACTAGCTTTCCCAAAGTCCCTAAAGCCTGTGGGGCTGAACCAGTGTCAGTACCAATGGGAAACTTTTGAAAGTGTCCTTAATGAAGGTAGGGCTTTTGAGACATACAAACCTGTCCCCCGCTCTTACAATTAACTATAGAAAAATCCATTTCTTATGTTCAGTTACCGCTTATCCCATCCAGTTCCAGGATGGGGCAGGACAAGTGGGAAGAGGGGGAAAAAAAAGCCCCAAACATTTTGCACAAGGATTTGCTTATCCAGGATCTTGACAATAGAAGAAGGCACACTGACCACAGTTAGATATATTACAGTAACAGCAAGAGGTCACACTGGAGATTGAGGTCCCCTTGTGCTAGGCTCTCCAAACACATAGTAAGAGAGATTCTCTGCCCCAAAGGGGTTACAATCTAAAGAGACAAGGCAGAGGAAATGTGGGAGGGGAAACAGAGATACAGAAAGATGAAGTGAGTTGGTCACACAGCAGGTCAGTGGCAGAAATCAGGTCTACAGGCTGCCAGTCCTGTGCCTTATCCATTAGGCTAGGCTACATCGCACTGTGTTGGGGGAATCCCTTTTTATCTGGATATAAAGCATGTCAAGTGGCAGCATAGCAACTGCTGCCATCTTCTCAGGGGGAACAATTAAAATGATAGAGGAGGAACTACTACCTGTCAAAGGAAGGTAAATGGAACTGTGCCATTATCATGCCTACAGAAGCAGGTCTGGCCCCTAAGGACAGTACCAGTGATGGGGTTTTGCAGTAATTCAATAACTCATTGTGCTGTAGGATGAGTTACTCTGACTGGCCTGACTTGCTAAATTCTGAGATGCTAATCCACTTTTATGAGCTTTTTTTATATATAGAAAAAGATATGCCAGTATAAGTGGACAATGAAATTAACACCACAGTTAATTGTTATTTTTACAGCACCTAAAGGGATGCAGTGCATTCTACAGAATAAATAGAAATCTACAGACCCTGCTCTAAAGAGTTTATAATCTGAGCACAGATACAAGTAGCGATGGACAATGGGGCGATGTGGAAAAGATAGATAAGAGCCATCATAATAAACATACACAGTTACTCCATTGTACTATGCTGTGGCACAACTTAATACTTCTCAGCAAGATTTCTCTCCCTCTCAATATACTCACAGGCACAAGAACTTTGTTAAAGGTCAGTTCCAGCTAATTCTGGACACAACCTACCCATGCAAAACAAATAACCAAGCAGTTAAGGGGAAAGCATCCTGCATTTCTTGCCCCCTGCACATCCCATTGACCAATCAGTGACTCTGTAATAAAGCCTCCCCAGTACTGTATAATGTTACCCTTTTTAGACCTGAGCACTTAACCCGTGGGACTCCATGTTTTTGCTGTTTCCATTAGGAGGCAAAAATCAATGATGGAGTCAGAAATGTCTTTAATGCAACCCTGTTTACTTACAAAGAACATGTGAAGTCCTGGTTGCTAAACGCAGTCAGAATCAAACAGGAGGTTGTGTCTTTGCTCACACTTTCACGCCTCTTTTCAGCCAGCGCTCAGCCCAATAAGCTCTCTCACAGGCCATGCTCTTAGTGCTTGTTCTGGCTGCCTCCTTGGTTTTCTGCTCCCTCTCTCCGTCTGTGTCCCTCTGGGGTGCTCCTGCTACTTCTTTCACACCAACAGACACACACAGCTCCACCAATTAACACCCTAGCCCCTCCATTTGCTATCTGAGTGCCTAGGGAAACCTTTGGGTCACATGGTTCAGCATTTACCCAAGCCTTGCCAGGTACCAGTACTTTGGGAGTGGTGCCTATTTTTTCTGCTGTCTGGTTCCATAAAGGAGCTTGATTGCTTTTTGCATTTACCCTGAATGAAAAGCAGCTTCAGTGAGATTTAACCCAATCTATAACAAATCATCTAACATTCTTCTTGCTTTAAGCAGTAGTCTCAAAGAAAATTCAAACCCAGCAATCTTGCTGATTGGGTGACCTCACTGCATGTCCAAAGGCCCATAGAATATCCCATATAGGCTGCTATGTAGATTAACTGTAAATTGCTTGGTGTATCTCTAGCTACTAGGAAAGTCTGTTTCTACAAATTGACAAATTATCACTTGTTAAACCTGGCTTATACAGCCTCTTATGAGCGACAGTATTATCAGCTCTTTTCTTATCCATGCTAAGGTTTTCAACCCAGGAGTACAGAAGACACAGGCAGAAAAACAATTATTACCTAGAGCTGGGCAGCTCACAAGAGACTGTGCAAAGGGCAGGATTGAATACAAGAAAGCATGTGTCATCACTACTGGATTATTTCATAATCACCTGTAAACAATATTGTGATCTGCCCACGCAAGGGAAAGGAAACATGGTAGAAAATAAGGTAGCATGAGCAGATGACTTCTCCACTGGCTCTAAGACATAGCACTTACACCCTGCCAAGGGTCAGAACTCCCCGTCTTCCTGGGATTTGACTTTATGAACAAACAAACAGTAAGACTAGAAAGTCTGGCCCAAGTCTTCTCCCCAGGCAAGGCTGCTCCTAGCAATCCTAGTTTAGGGTTTGTCGGCCTGCCACCATCTCGCTATCAATGCAGCACCCACTGATGCCTGCTGTCTCCCTCCAGCTGAAGCATCCTTCCTCTAGGTTTGATATCACGAACAGGTGTTGTTAGACAAGGGCTGGCTTCAGCACAGACCATCAACTCCCTCCTACTCTGGTCCAGTATGGTATGTGTGCACACTTATCACAGGAAGCCGAGCAAACACAAAACTATAAAACTGGCCAGAAGTAAAACCAGCTAAGAGAAACGTAATATAGGATTGAGTAATAGGGAGGGCTGGATAATGCCCTGAGTGGCAAATATACCCTCCAATTCATTTACAGGCTCAGGAGCAAAGACAGCAACTCCCTGCTACAGAAAAACCTGGCTGTTTATTTCAGTCCTAAACTGTCCGCCGTGTTCATTTAGTAATGAGCAAAGGAGGTTGGTTTACATAGGCTTTCAGATGTTGAACTTCATAGTCCGAACATCCTTATGTCACTCAGATAATTTTTCATACACCTGCATGCCCCAATCTAGGCCTTTTCCTTTGGCTCGGACCTTTTACTGCACACTTCAACTACAATAGAAGAAAGGATTAAAATATTCTCCCATGAGAATAAGCCTTATTTAGTAAACCCCAAATAAACCCGTATGCCAGCTATTTGCAGTTCTATGTGCATGTGTTAATTCATCTGCAGAACATGCCAGATGTCAGTTGCTTTATTCATGGTGGGTGGGAATAGGATTCATTAGACAAAAAGGCCACAGGCTAGTTCAGAAACTACGTTACTTCCATCACATGTCCTTACCTACAGTAAATGTTCTCTCCATAGCAACTAATGCTGATATGGCTATCAACAAGGATACCTCAAGGTCAGGCTTAGCAGAAAACACAAAGTTTTTTAGAGGAAAATTGCAATATTTTACAAATCTGTATTAAATAGAATGTTCACTAACTTGCCCACACTGGAAAGGTATAAACTGGCATTTGGGATGGGGAAACAGAAATACCATTTCAAACTCACCAAAATACATTGCATTAGGAAAGAGTTTTGGAAGGAGACACTGGAAAATAGTAAGTCTTTTGCTTAAAAATCCCCAGAACAACAGACACTGTCCATCCTAAGTAGAGACAGCTGCATTTCTGCCCTAAAAGCCTAAAACAACATTTCTTCCAACATACCCGTAAGGAGTTCAGTGTACAGTGGCAGTAGATGGCGTAGAGACTGCTGTAGGGTATCATAGGAAGAAACTGTGTTTGGTTTTTTTACCCCCTTCCCCTGGATTCTTCCCAGCATGCACCATTCCACAGCTAACCTCTCCCCTGCACAAGCCTCAGTAAATATCTCCTCTCAAAACCGACCTTGGATCTCAGCTGAGCCTCAGCCATTGATCTGGCTGAGTCTCCAAGCCTGCTGCCTTGTTCACACCTCTTTATTGTTTGTACCAAGCACCCTAGCTGTCCTTGTAAGACCCTTTGCCCCTTCACTTTCTTGTCATGCTTGGCAAGCATCTAGGTTGGTTGCCAGAGAAACCCAAATTAATCCTCTCCCCTTCTCTAAAGTGCCTGAGTGGCTCTGGATCTTGGTGGAGTGGGGTTACATGGGGGAAGTAGTCATTGGTGAGAAGGCTCTAGGTCCCCTTCCCTTCATCTACATTTTGTTTCCTAGATTGTTAGGCAGGGACCGTATCTTCTTATATGTTTGTACAGCATTTACCACAGAGAAGCCCTATTAGAATGAGGCCTTTGGGTGCTTCCTCAATGTAAATAAGAATTACTGGAGTGCTTCACAAACTTAACCTCACGCTACCCTTGTGGAATCCCCATCCCGCAAGAGACTTCCCAGGTGATCAGAGGTCTGTAGTGGAAGCAGGAATTGAAGCCAAATCAGCTGTGTTCCACTCCAGTGCCTCGGCCACAAGACCATCCTTCCTTCTAAGACTAAAGATCTGCAAACTAGATATACCCGAATAGCAAGGACAGATCCAAATACTTCCAAATGTAAGTAAAATTCTGGACCCGAACTGTTGAAAGACATTCTCAGAATTCTGCTTCTCATACAATATTGAGCAGCAGTATATATGCCAGTGGAAAATAGTCAAGAGCTATACTGATGTGCGGGAACATCTACCTGTCAGATATAATTAAGGCTCCTGTACTTTGTCTTCCCTATTACTAATCCTATCTATTAAGTCCCATTCTAATTTAATTACCCTTTTTGTAGCACTTCTTCAGAACATTCAAAATGAATGGCTCCGAGGAATGGTGCTTTCAGGGGAATGCTGCTTTTTTCACAATGGTAATTGGCATTTGCAGTAAGCATTGGGAAATCCCAACTCCCAGTGTAATAGGTAAGATAATGAAGTTTGCACAGTTTGAGAAATTAAAAGTGAATTGGAGGGTTAAAACAACTTTTACAAAAGGAACCAGGAAAATATGCTTAATTAGTTAGCTGTGTCTGGTTCTAGACAGCAGATTAAAGGATCGAATGAAAACTAGTAGTTTGCAAAGTAATATACTTGAGTACTCTGCATTCTTATTACTTATTGTTTGTATTGCAGTAGTGTGACAATCAGGTCCAGACACCTCAGGAGGTAAACAGAGGGTCTGAACCCCCCAAAATAAGCAATTGAATCAACTGTTTTATACAATATCATCATATTATAAAAGTGTATTGAGTAACATCTTGTATGAAAGCCAGTAGCACACTGGTGATTAAATATCACTGTGAAATATATGTATGGATACTCACTGATATTATGCTTTAAAGACTATGACCAAACAAAGGGAGAAACAGGTTTCTCCCGGACAGGAGGGAACATCTCTGTCACCTATATATCTCCAGTGTAGATAATCATGGTGGAATCAAAACAATGGAAGCCCCATTTACATATGAATCAGTAGGGGGATGGGAAGCCCACAGGAAGGGAAGAACAGCATGAGAACATCCTGCTGCTGTGACTGTGGTTCAGAGTTTCCCGAAAGGGGCAGCTGAGGATCTCTCTGGTCTGAGGGAATCCGGGGGTAGGAAGGTAGTGTCGCCTCCCTCCCTGTGCCAGCAGCTTGTCAGGCTGGCTGGGAGTGGGAAAGGACATGACAGGAGCTGGAGGTGACCGAAGCAGAACTCAAGGACTCTGCTTATCTCCAGGCAGTGGAACTGTCCATAGGGGAACGTAGCTGCTCTAACTTGTGCCAGGGTCTGGTTTGGCTCACAGCTGCCTTCAAGGTGAGGGGAGATATGAAGGTGAGGGGAGATATGAAGGTGGCTGAAGGAAATAACCCTTTGCATGGGCTCAGAGAAGCCAAAGACTAAGTCTATGTTTTTATTGATCCTGCCCACCTGGAGCCTGCCCTGCCCAGGCAATGTCACAAGGTGTTGTCAGGCTAGTATTGAAACCTGGGCCGGAGGGAACAACCTTCATATGAAAATCTGATTTTGCTTGGCTTTAGTTTTGCATCAGTCTTGGCTGCCTACAACAAGCAGCCAGCCAAGTGAATAGCTGCACTGATCTCTGAACGTTCCTACTGAATGGGGGTGGCACAGTCTGACCATATTTACTTTCAAACCATTGCAGGCAAGGACCGGGTCCAAGAATCCTCAATAGCTCCCAGAGAGGCTGAGCCATCAGAGCTCCTAGCTTCATGGTCCAGAGTTTCTCCATTCCAAATAAGATCCAGGCTGCGGCTGGCCACGGTGTGAGTTGCAGGAGGCTGCAAAAAAACCCCTCCCCTCCTTGCATCCCTAGTGCAGGGACTGATCACACTTGCTGTCCTTGTGTTCTGCTGAGAGTAAGGTCAGCTCCTGGCTAGAGGCATGAGCCACTCAGTAGGAAGTGGGAAGGACACAGGGCAATGTTCACCCACATGCCCTGGCTGGCTGCTGAGGGGAGAACACACTGAGCCCTCTTTGGAGGCAGCACCGTGGTTGTGTTCTCCTTCCTTGCTTTGGGCCCCGCACCTCCAACCTCCTGGGTTGGGATTTAATGCCATGGTTTAGCCCTATATGATTGCAGTTAGAGTAAATGTCAGGAAAGCTTCTATTCATATTAGAGCAGAGTTACAAATCCTGTGGAATGTCTATAGATAGATTCTCAGCCTTCCCGGGCTAGACGCACTGTTCATCCCATTCTAAAGTAATGCAGGATCAGATTTGTGCAGGCACAGGGAGGGGTCTGCAGTGAACACCTGTGGGGGAAGGCAGTGCGGCGGTTCATGCAGTTCACACATTGTGCTCATTTAATGAGCAATTATAACAGAACTCACCTGTTGAAGCACCCTTCCATTGACAGCTGGATGTCATGCTTTTCAAAGTTTTCCCTGCAAGTTTACTGTTAGATAATTTTCCTCCACTCATTTTGAAAGTGTCTCTTACAGTCAAAGCAATTGTTGATACATCATGCAGGGGAAAAAAATATAGCTGCTCACATTTATAAGTTGGAATATTTTACAGTGCATGGTCTGATAACTGTGGCTGACAGTAAAACAGCTGAAGTTATAATAGATTCCCTAATCACACATGGCCAAAATATGTCTACGTGAGTCACATATATTCATTATAGAGGGACTTGCAAGATTCATCTTTTTGTTTGTTTGTTTGTTTGTTTGTTTCCAAACAACAGATGCTCATCAATTCTCAGAGTTATAACAAACAATGACATAAAGATGGCATGCTAAATTTCCAGTTCAAAGTCTGGGGTAATTAGGTCTGCTATTCTCTTTATATTGGCATGTGGAACAAAATTCTCCATGCGAAACGTTGCAAACTTACCCTAGATCACTAATGTAGCAGTTTTTCCTTGTCTCATACCTGGTTTTCCTCAAAACTAAAAGTACACCAAATATAAGAGAAGGCAGAATGTTTGTCTTTCTCAGAAACAGATATTTATAGCCCGTTGATAAGGAACAAACCTGGACCTGTTTTAGGAGTCCAGGAGTGATATAACAACCTGAGATATTTGTATTCAGTCTGTGAACAGAAAGTGGAAATTTACCAATCACATAGTTGGAAATTGCATTACGTATTGCTACTCCCCCATCTAGCTGACAATAGGGAGCTACCAATTTATATGTCAAATGAAGGTGACAGTTCAGATTTTAAAAGTTCAGTTGCATTATTTTAGTATCTTCTAAGTGTTTTGCTGGTTCTGTCATTGGGAAGCACAAGAACCATTTCCTCATTTTTATAGGTAAATTTAAAATTCTGATAAAAGAAGAGCGCAAAATGTTGGCTTTTTAAAAAGTTCATAAAGTGTTTTACAAATCTTAATTCAAAATGACTGGATAAAAGCACTATTGGCTGGACTAAAAATGATTGAGAGACCATAAATAAAAGGTAATGATGCAACATCACTACATGAGATTTGGAAGAGGTGCCCAGGACTGAAATAATTTTTCCATTTTTCAGGAGCTAGTTTCTGACACTAATTAAAGAGTTCAGTTGTATTAGTTTTCTTCAAATTTTTTTTTTTTTTATGTTTTACAAAGACAAGCCCATCTTTGCCACAAAATCCAAACTAGATGTGCTCTTTGCAAACATGACCATCATCAGCATTATTTTCATTGTCCTTGCATCCACGCTACATACTGCAGGTCTGCTGTAATCCACCAGACCAATCACAGGGACCTAAATTCAGGGGAATGGAGAATCATAACCAGCATCTCTGATCTGCTGATGAAGGAAAGTGGAATATAAAAAAAATCAATCCCTCTGTGAGCATTTTGGATTATCCCATAGTGCTGCATATTGTGTAGTGACACCAATTCACCACTGTAAATAACTAATGCTGATGGCCAAAACTGAACTAATTTTAGTTAGTTTAGTTAGTTTAGTTTAGTTAGGAGCCAGGAGCTAATGATTCACATCTGTTGGAAAGCCAAGCAACAAGCTACAATTTGACTCTTTATTTTCCTACAAATAGGCACCTATTAAGGTGATTATTTAATGGGATATTAGAGTGTTATCAGGACAACATCTTGGGAATCCCCATCAGATCAGGTCCTGTTTAGATAGTGATAATGCTGTTTTCTTAATTTGGCTTGATTCAGAACTGTCATCCTGCTTCTCAGAGAGCTGGGAACTTAAGAAAAATATCAACTATCACAAGATTTGATAAACCCACACCGCGTGGCAGTGTGGGGTGTCGGTTTCCTGGTAGCCTTGCAAACCCAGGTTGAAGTTCCACCCATCCTTACACAGGACTGCAGTGGGGGGCAGGGCTAATTACTTTAACAAGAAACAGGGGCCTGATTCTCCATTTGCCTGCACCTTGTTTAGTCATTTACACCAGCAAAGAGAGCATGTTCTTATTTGGTAGCATTTCACACCCACTTTGCACAGATGCACATGGTGCAATAGAGAGAGTGGGGGTAGAAGTGTGTAGGTGGGGGTAAATAACAGCTCTGCTGAGTTGTAAAATAGCTAGGATTTGATTCTTTTTTTTTACAACTGGTCTGTTTAGCTGATGGGTCTGATATTGAAGATTACCAGCTCACATCCACCCTCCCACTAGTTATGTTTAGGGGGAGGGTGGGATCATTCTCTTTTTGCTACAATGCTCAATGTTTTTTGATCCTTTTAAAGTGCCAGAAAGTCTGAGTGCGTTTAGTCAGTGGCCAACAACTACAATAGTGATTGATACAAATGAGTTACCATTGCATGGCTTGATCTTACAATGTGTCACTGTGTGCTTAGTCATTATTTTAAGTATAAGTCGGTTGCTGCTAGGGTGCCTCTAGGGCAATCTCTCAGTGGTTTGGTTCTCATGAGTATAGAATCATGAACTGGTGTCATCCCTGTAATTTTTTTAAGATTTAGAGGAGGCCCCTTCCTCATTTAAAAAAACCCAAACAATTTAAGTAGACACCTAACTGGAGCTTCATGATGATGATGCACTTTTATCCGGAGCTGGAAAACTTTTATCTTTTAGTCTCCCTCCAAGAGGAGAGTATTCACTGTGAATGGAATCATAGCACAATATCTCCATGGGAGATTACAGAGAAAGCTTTGAAATCAGCATTTGCATCTTACTCAAGCTTCATTTGTACACCTCGGGGATTGTCAAGCTTCCAAATGTGGCTTTCCAGGCACATCAACGTATGAAAATTGAGTCATTTCATGTATAAATGGCTCTATTTTTATGTCATTCATGTTGTATACCTCTGTCATGTGTCCGTTCTAAATTAAGTAGAGTCAATCTCTCCATGCCGCTAATAATTTTTGTCAGCCCTCTGAGAATGCTTTTTATTTCTGCTATAGCCTTCTTAAAATAGGGTGAGCAGAAGTGAATGCAGTACTCCCGACAAGGACAGAGCACAGATTAGGTAGGAAAGTATTATTTCCCCATTTTACAGATGGAGAAACTGAGGCATGCAAAGGGTTAAGAGAACATGATATAAAAATGGCCATACTGGTCCATCTAGCCCCATACCGTTTTCTGAGAGTGGCCACTGCCAGATGCTTCAGAGAGATGAACAGAACCAGGCAGTTAGTGAGTGATTCATCTCCTGTATTCCAGTCCCAGCTTTTGAAAGTCAGAGGTTTAGGGACACTAAAGCATGTGGCTGCATCCCTGGCCAGCTTGGCTAATAGTCATTGATGGACATATCCTCCAGGAACTTATCTAATTCTTTTTTTAACCCAGTTATAATTTTGGCTTTCATGACAGTCCCTGGCAACAAGTGCCTCGGATTGACTGTGCATCATGTGAAGAAATACATCCTTATGTTTGTTTTAAACCTGCTGCATATTCATTTCATTGGGTGACCCCTGGTTCTTGTGTTATGTGAAGGGGCAAATAACACTTCCCTGTGCACTTTCTCCACACCATTCATGTTTTTATAGACCTTTATCATATACCTCCTTAGTCGTCTCTTCTCTGAACTGAACAGTCCCAGTCTCCTCATATAGAAGCCATTCCATTTCCTTTGTTGCCATTCTAATATATCTTCTTTGAGATGGGGTGACCAGAATTGCTGCAATATTCAAGGTGTGAGTGTACCATGGATTTATGCAGTGGCATTATATTGTCTGTCTTACTATCTCTCTCTTTCCTAATGATTCCTAACATTAGGTTATTTTGACCATCGCTGCACATGGAATCCAAGATCTCTTTCTTGAGTGGTAACAGCTAATTCAGGCCCCATCATTTTGTATGTATCGTTGCGATTATGTTTTCCAACATGCATTACTTTGCATTTATCAACGTTGAATTTCATCTGCCATTTTGTTGCCCAGTCACCCAGTTTTATGAGATCCTTTTTTAACTCTTCGCAGTCAGCTTTGAACTTAACTATCTCGAGTAATTTTGTATTGTCTGCAAACTTTGCCACCTCACTGTTTATCCCCCTTTCCAGTTCATTTATGAATATTTTGAATAGCACCGGTCCCCATACGGATCACTATTTACATCTCTCCACTCTGAAAACTGACCATTTATTCCTACCCTCTTTCCTATCTTTTAACCAGTTACCAATTCAGGAAAGGACCCGCTTATCCTATGACTCCTTCTTTGTTTAAGAGCCTTTAGTGTGGGACCTTGTCAAAGGCTTTCTGAAGATTGTCCAAAGATCAAACAGGAAGTTTACAGCAGAGCAAAGAACAGAACACAGACCTCTTGACATAAATGCCAATGCCTTAATCATGAGCCCATTTTTCTTTTCTTGATACCAAAACAATACAATCTTTGCAAGAAAGGCCCTATGCAATAAGGACAGATGATTTCAGAATAATTCTTATAATTAATAATTGTGTTTATTACTGTAGTGCCTAGACTTCAGCCAAGAGCAGGCCCTTGTTGTGCTAGGCACTGTACAAACATCAAATAGTAGACAATCCCTTCTTCAAGAAGCTTTCAATCTAAATAGACAAGACAGACACAGACTCGGGGAAAGGGGATATCATGCACAAGCAAAGTGTTCTACATGACTGCGGCAAATATCACGTTCGTTCCACTTTTGGGTAGGGGGTGTTAACTGAGAGGTGATAAGTTAACTGGACAGACAAGGGAACATTGAAGGGAGTGGGGTGGGGAATGCTAGAAACTCTCATCTAGTCCCTGAATTTGTTGCTCTCAATGACAAAACTCCCACTGATTTCAGAGGGAGCAGGCATCATTCTCTAGACAGATTTGCCCAATTCTCTAAAACTGACGCTTGGGGCCCATCGCTGAATGTAGTTTGAAAACCAGATGGGCAGTTTGGGGCTTTAAGAATTGCTTTTCTGGATCAGCACATGTGTTTTTCAGTACATGCCTCAGTGGTCTTGTAGAGGCTGAGTCACCAGCTGCTTTCTGAGTACAGCGCGCAACACTTACAGCGTCCCTGCCGCTGCCAGCAAAACGTTAGGAAAAACCAAAAAACATTTATGAGAAGACAGCTGTGTACTCCCCTGCCCAGATCCCAGCCCATCAGCAAGAGTTCTATGGAAACAGAAGAACTCTCCTCTCCAATAAGATGTAGCATTTTCCTGTCACAGTCCAGATTTGGCAAGAACATGCCATAAAAACCATGCCTGCTCTATGTATGTATCCACCATGTAAGTTATACATAACTTTAAATAACCCTTGATATGAATCAGAAGATCACATATTCTGATGGCAATACAGGAAAACACGCAAGGGTGAAATTCACCCTCGTGCATAAGACCAGCTCAAGACCTATGCGCCAATTAAGCCCTCAAAATAGGGTGTATGTAGGATTTAAGTGGGGGTAGAGGGTTGCTGCTGGCTCCCTCCACAAGGATTAACTTCCCCTTACAAACTTTAAAGAAAAAATAGTTGTTGCAACATATGCAAGTCATGTCTGACCAACCTGATTGCCTTCTGTGATGAGATGACTGACTCTGTGAATGTCGGGAAAGCAGTGGATGAGATATACCTTGACTTTAGCAAAGCTTTTGATACAGTCTCCCACAGGATTCTTATCAGCAAGTCAAAGAAGTATGTATGGGTTGGATGAATGGACTATAAGGTGGATAAAAGCTGGCTAGATCATCGGGCTCAATGGGTAGTGATCAATGGCTCGATGTCTAGTTGGCAGCCGTTAACAAGCGGAGTGCCCCAGGGGTCAGTGCTGGGACCAGTTTTGTTCAACATCTTCATTAATGATCTGGAGGATGGGGTGCATTGCACCCTCAGCAGGTATGCAGATGACACTAAGCTGGCGGAATGGTGGATATGCTGGAGGGCAGGCATAGGATACAGAGTGACCTAGACAAATTAGAGGATTTGGCCAAAATAAATCTGATGAGGTTCAACAAGGACAAGTGCAGAGTCCTGCACTTAGGACGAAAGAATCCCATGCACAGCTACAGACTGGGGACCGACTGGCTAGGCAGCAGTTCTGCAGAAAAGAACCTGGGAGTTACAGTGGACAAGCTGGATATGAGTCAGCACTGTGCCCTGGTTGCCAAGAAGGCTAATGGCATATTAGGCTGCATTAGTAAAAGCATTGCCAGCAGATTGAGGGAAGTGATTATTCTCTTCTATTCGGCACTGGTGAGGCCTCATTTGGAGTAGTGCATCCAATTTTGGGCCCCCCACTCCAGAAAGGATGTGGACAAATTGGAAAGAGTCCAGCAGAGGGCAACAAAATGATTAGGGGGCTGGAGCACATGACTTGTGAGGAGAAGCTGAGAGAACTAGGCTTGTTTAGTCTGCAGAAGAGAAGAATGAGGGGGGATTTGATAGCAGCCTTTAACTACCTGAAAGGGGGTTCTAGGGAGGATGCAGCTAGGCTGTTCTCAGTGGTGGCAGATGACAGAACAAGGAACAATGGTCTCAAGTTGCAGTGGGGGAGGTCTAGGTTGCATATTAGGAAAATCTTTTTCACTAGGAGGGTGGAGAAGCACTGGAATGGGTTACCTAGGGAGGTGGTGGAATCTCCATCCTTAGAGGTTTTTAAGTTGTGGCTTGGCAAAGCCCTGGCTAGAATGATTTATTTGAGATTGATCCTGCTTTGAGCAGGGGGTTGGACTAGATGAGATCCTGAGGTCCCCTCCAATCCTGATCTTCTATGATTCTATATTAAACATCAAGTTTCAGTACAGAACAAGTAAAACCTGTCCCTAGCACATGGCCTGTTAATTATAGTGGGCAGCAAACAAAGGACTTGGCATGTCCTATTCAAGTTGCATATAGCACTATATTTTACAAGATACAGTAACTCCTAAGGCAGAGTCATGAATGAAGCAGAGCAGATGAGAAATCAGAGAAAAGATGCAGCAAATTCTGATATAAAAGCGGGTATTCATGAACTAGCAGAATGATCCATTACACTGTGAAGCCTCCTCCCTGTTTTCACAGTGATGGCAAAGATATAGAGGAAGCTTCTTATTTGGGATCATAAGACCCGAGTTGGCAGTCAAGTCATGCAGTGATTCTCAGTAGGATGATTTAGCAACAGCTCTCCCTTCTTAGTTTTATGAAGACGCTCTGGCACACTGGGTAACTCCTGCCTTCGAAGGGCACCATGGCTACGACAAACTACATCTAATAGTTAATTGAAGCGATTAGTAATGAGCACCAGCTGCCCTTTTCCCAAAGCTCAGCACAGCTTTGTTGAAGATACCCTGCAAGTGCAAGTAGCAGAGAGATTACCCCATTGGTGCAGAAAACATGCCTGAGATAGAACCTGCTGGATTCATAGGTGGAGGAAGGGGTTGGACTATATGGCTATGTCCACATGCGGATAGAAGCCCCACTGCATGGCTGGTCCAGGTCAGCTGACTTGGGCTCACGGGACTCAGGCTCTGGGGCTGAAAACTTGTGCTGATGTTCAGGCTTGGGCTGGAGTCTGAGCTCTGGGACCCTGCAAGAGGGGAGGGTCCCAGAGCTTGGGTTCAGCCCAAGCCTGAATGTCTACACAGCAACTTTTAGTCCCACTGCCTGAGCCCCACAAGTCCACGTCAGTTGAGTTGGGCCAGCCACAGCCATGCCGTGGGGCTTTTATCCTTGTGTTAGACGACTCTCCTCAGGGACCCAGCCAGAGGGCTGAGTCACAAGAAGTAGCCCACTGCAGGACTGGCACAGCGGTCAGCAGGGAGCCCCAGAGGAGAAGACCCTGCTATAACCCACCCAGCCAAAAAGGAATGCGCTGACAGCGAGTTGCTCTGCAATATGGTGGCGTAGAAGTGAAGACTAGTCGACCTTGTTTAAATGCACCTCTGGAGGAAAGGCAAAGAGACCTTTCACTGCAGTTTTTATGCAGTGTCTGGACACAATCTTGCAAGGCCTTAAGCAGGTGAGTAACTTTACGTACGTGAATAGTCTCCTTGGCTTCAGTGTGATTACTCACATGTGTAAAGTTACTTCTATACTTAAATCAGCCCCTTTGTGTAATTTCAGAGGTGGGGCAGCAACTTCTTTCCCCTGTACAACCCCTTTCAATGGCTGGCCTCTCTGGTGTGGAGGGAGGTGTGAAATGTAGAGAAGACAGAAATTAGGGGGCTAAAGGGAGACAAAGATAAAGGAGACAGTGCTACAGCTTATAAACAGAGATAAGGGCTTTTGTAAAGATACAGATAATTAGAACCCCAGGACCAGATCTCAGCTGCGTAAATCAGCACCGCTCCATTGACTGGAACAGAGCTATTCTGATTACACCCACAGAGGACCTAGCTCACAGAGAGGAAAATGCAGCCAGTGGATAGGAAACAGAAGAGACACAATGGATGAAATAGGAGATGGATGCAGGCAGATGCTGAGAGGTAAGTGGGTGGCTGAAATAGAAAAAACAAGAAAGCAGCTACTAGCTGACATGCAGCTTTTAAGTGGGACAATTTTAACCCAAAGAATAATTCTTCCTGTACTTTATTCTTAGCGGTAACTGTGGAATGCTTCCCTCTTATTGTGTGTGCATTTACAGTGGCCATAAGGGGATCCCAACAATATATTTGAAAATATCATGAGAAGCAAACTCGGATAATTCTTACAGCAAATTAAACGAGGAGCCACTGCCATGTGTTACAGAAAATGTCAGATTTAATAGAACAGCTATTTACTAAAAACAAAATCAATTCCACTAAATAAAAGCCCAGAAAACGCTAATTTTCTTGTCTCTTAACTAGGTCGTTGGTGAAAACTGTTTGCCTTGCAAAGAAAAACACACAGGCATTGCCAAAAGATTCATGCCTTCCTGCACAAACTGTACTTCTTTCTCTCCAAAGAGAGATCTTCCCCTCCCTCCCTGAGAAGAATCCCTCACCTGGTACAAATCGGGAGATATATGTGTAAATAAACATTTTAATTAAAATTGACATTTCTCGACCTACTGCTAGCAGTGGCCATAAGGATGAAAAATGGCATTAGTTCCACCACTAGCAGCATGGCTGCTTACTGTAAGAGATTAGAAAGCAGCATTAAGGCTGTAATGAAACGGGCTTACAGTTTCTCGCATAGGGATTCTGAACTGCTGGTGTAATAAATGGTGCCATTTTGCAGCATGATGACTGGCACCAGCACAGGCTGAGAAATGCCAGTTTTAATTAGAACTGCTATTTGCAAATATATTTCCCGGCTTAGACATGGTGAGAGGAACCTTTCGCTTGGTGAATGTTCAGTAATGATAGTGTCAAGATGTAAACAGTCAGCGAGTGTTATGGTTTTAATGGCAGATTCAGAGGTAGCCCCATCTCTGAAAGGAAAGCACAAACCGGAGATCAAGTAATGATGCATCTGAATGAAACTCCCACATCGAAATATGCCTGAAGTTGGAATCTGAAGCCAGAGCCAAATGTCACAGCTGGTTCCTGGCTCTGTGTTGGACTGATCCCTCCAAATCCCTCCAAACTTTGGGATACTTGAAATCAATTTCCAAATGTTGGGGCTTTGTGTCAGGAACCCACAGCTGGACCCAGATGCAGGTCACTGCTCTCAGCTGGCTCAGCTAAGGAATCTGGCCCCCCGATTGGATGAAGACTCCAGCAGGTAGGTTCTTAAACCCTGCAGCTGGCCTGGGTCTCTGGCAGCTCAGTCGTGTTTCATACCTACAGCTGTATTTCTAGTCCTGTGCCTGGCTTCCCTCCCCCTAACTCCTGGTCTCCACTCCTGGCTCCCTCTCTGGCTGATCCTCTGGCTCTGACCCATTGCTCCTGGCTCTTGGCTTTGGCTCATTCCCTGGACTTGGTACTAGGCTTCTGACCCTCTGCGCCTGGTTCTCAGCTCCTGCTCACTCCTTGGCCTGGGCAATCTGGCTCCTGATTTGGGCTCTGGCCACCAGGTCTGGACACCTCTGCCCCAATCACAAGGCCAGACACCCACCCTGAGCATCAGTGACAGGCAAACCTCGGAAGGGTTAGAGATCAGATGTTTCATTAATAATGGTTGGCACTTGTGCAGTTTCAAAGGGCTGTTACCTGGTTAATGGACGCAATCCCCCTAAGGGCATGTCTGCACTACAAAGATAAGTCCACGACAGGCAGCTTATGCTGGTCTAACTATGGAGGTGCACACACCGCAAAGCTCCTCCCACCGCTTTAACTCACCAGCTACACCGACCTAATAAAACCACATGGACAAGAGGCATGGAGCTTTTTGCGACCTAGTAAGAGCAACACAGTGTCAGTGTAGACACTGCGTTGCTTACGTCACCCTAAGTGGCCTCCAGGAGGTGTCCTGCAATGCCCCCCGTGACTGCTCTGGTCACCGTGTTGAACTGCAGCCAGGTACACAGGTGAACACCCCTCCCCTTTTAAAGTCCCAGGAAGTTTTGAAATTGCCCTTCCTGTTTGCTCAGCGTGGAGAGCAACTGCCCAGCTGACCACGCCAGCTCCATGCAGCAAACTCGCCCCTGCCTGGAGTACACGGGAGGTGGTGGATCTCCTGGGTCTGCGGGGAGAGGAGGCTGTGCAGTCACAGATCCGCTCCAGCCACCAGAACTTGATCTGTACGACAAGATTGCTCAGGGTGGAGAAGGGCTATGACAGGCACACTCTGCAGTGCCACATAAAAATCAAGACACTGAGGAAGGCATACCGGAAGGCAAGGAAGGCAAACAGATGCTCTGGTGTGGAACCGCAGACAGGCCACTTCTACAAGGAGCTGCAAGTCATTCTTGGCGGCAGCCCCACCTGTACCGCTAAGAGCCCCGTGGATACTTCGGGAGGGGCTGGAGTCACTCGCCGCTGGAGTGAACACAGAGGATGATGTGCTGGACAAGGAAATGGAGGTGCATGGTGGACGGGAGACAGGGAGAACTGGTGGCGTGGCAAGCCAGGACCTCTTTTTGACTCCTGAGCAGTCTAGCCAGTCCCAGGGGTCCGGATCTGGCTCATTGCAGGTCCAGCTCATTGCAGGGGAGGGTAAGTACCCTGCTTCAATACTGCAGGGACACATCTCGTCATATACTGCTTTTTGAATTGGGCTACAAGAGGTAGTGAGATAGAAACTCTTCCTGAGTTGGTTATCTTCTTCTCATCCCCCTGTACAGCTAGGCAGAGGGGGCCCTGTGGAACTTTGTTTCAGCACACAAGGATGTCCTGAGAATCCTGCAGGTAATCTGCAATCCTCTGCCAAAGGTTTCTTGGGAGGGTTGCTTTGTTTCTTTCCCAGTGGTAAGAAACTTTGCCACGTCACTTGACAGTTACTTCAGCAGGCACCAGAGCAGCACACAGGGCAGCAGCATATAGTCCCAGTCTGCAGCCACACACCCGCAGGAGCTGGACCCTTGCAGCCTCGGTTACCCTCAGGAGTGAGAGATCCACAGCAATCACCGCTGCCTGCAGAAACCAGTGCTAGTGTTCAGTACCGAAGCCTTATGTGCTGGCACTGATACCCCATGGCTAACCCCCCACTTTGCCCCAACTCACCTCTTTCCCCCTCTCAGGCCATAGTCACCATGGCTGTGGCTACCTCCGCGCTGTTGAAGCCAAGTGAGAAAGGTGTGCTTGTCACTTGTCTGGATCAAGGGTATAAGTGCACTGACAATACATTCTCTGTCTGTTGTTTCTTTAGCAGCTGCTGATGTGCCCTTGATGGTCTCCCAAACACTAGTTGAGCGCCTCTCTCAGATAAAGAAAAGAAACGGGAGTAAAGCCGACATGTCCAAGGAGGTGCTGCAGTTGTCTGGTGCATTGGATTGGGAGCAGAGAGCATGGAGGGAGGCAATCCGTAAGGAATTGTAGAGGGATAGTCAGGATAGCAAACAAGGGCAGGAACAGATAGTGCTGCTCAGGGAGCAAACAGAGATGTTGTGGTCCCTGACTGAAATTCAGGCTGAACACATCCGTGCGCGCTTCCTTGCATCTCCCCACACTCCCCCGCCCCACATTCCTCATTTCCTCAGGGGCCTCAGCAGTACCCCAGGCACTCCACCCCATGGGACAATTCGCAGAATGACATTTGGACATATACCCAGCTCTGAGAGCCTCCCAGGATCACTTCCGGCATTTCCACATCCCCAGTGTTAACTCTCTGGTCTGGAAAGCAAGTCCCTGCTTGCAGCTTTCTGTACAGGCCTGTGCTCCTAAAGACGCGTGCGTCATGCACTTTCCCTGACCAGCCTGCATTGATGTCAGTGAAACAACCCCAATGATCTACTAGGGCTTGCAAAACCATAGAAAAGTAGCCCTTTCTATTGATGTACTCTGTCACAAAGTGGTCAGGGGCCAAAATGGGAATGTGTGTGCCATCTGTCACCCCGCCGCAGTTAGGGAATCCCATTTCTGCAAACCATCCACAATTGCCCAGAGTCACAGTCCTTCGTAGCAGGAGGCAATTAATGGCTCTGCACACTTGCATCACTGCAATACCCATGGTGGATTGCCCACTCCAAACCGATTCATGACTGATCGGTAGCAGTCTGGCATTGCCAACTGCCCCACAGCAATTGCCACTCACTTCTCCACCGTTAGTGCTGCTCTCATTTTAGCGTCCCTGCATGGGAGGGCTGCAGCGAGCTCTGCACACAGTTCAAGGAAGATGGCTTTGCACATCTGAAAGTTCTGCAGCCACTGCTCATCATCCCATATCTGCATAACGATGCGATCCCACCACTCAGTGCTTGTTTCTGGAGCCTGCAACCAACGGTCCACTATGCTCTGCTCTGGGAATGCCAACAATGATCTTGAATTGTTTCTATCCGTGGCACACAGCAAGGCAGACACCACGTATCATCATCAGAGTTGCAGCTCATGAAATACTGGAGAATCACGTGCGTTGTGTTCATAACACTCATCACAGTACTGGAGAGCAGAGCAGGATCCATGCTTTTCAATAGAGATGGCGGCTAGGCAGTTTACAGAGGCCATTGAAAAGTGGTGGAAAACGTACTAGGAAGCCCATGGAATGATGGGATGGAGAACACTGCATCATGCATCCAGTGTAACTCCCAGGTCCTTTTCTGCTGAACTGCTGCCTAGCCAGTTGGTCCCCAGTCTGTAGCAGTGCATGAGATTATTTCGTCCTAAGTGCAGGACTCTGCACTTGTCCTTGTTGAACCTCATCAGATTTCTTTTGGCCAAATCCTCTAATTTGTCTAGGTCACTCTGTATCCTATATCCGCCCTCCAGCATATCTACCATTCCCTCATCTTAGTGTCATTTGCAAAACTGCTGAGGATGCAATCCACCCCATCATCTGATCATCAATGTTGAACAAAACCCCGCAGCACTCCCCTTGATACTAGCTGCCAACTGGACATCGAGCCATTATTCACTACCTGTTGAGCCTGACGATCCAGCCAGATTTCTATCCACCTTGTAGTCCATTCATCCAACCCATACTTCTTTAACGTGCTGGCAAGAATACTGTGGGAGAGCATATCAAAAGCTTTGTGAAAGTTAAGATATATCACGTCCATCACTTTCCCCACATCCACAGAATCAGTCATCTCATCATAGCAGAGATTTGTATCAAAAATTGTTTTCTGAAATTAGTTTTCCTGGAGTCAAGATTTTCTGGCTGAGATAGCACATCACAGCATGTTGTTTCAAGGCTCCAGGATCAGTTTGTGTAACAACATGAATGTCAACCCCCAAACAGAGACTTTAATAAATTGAAACACAGCAGTCTTCTAAAGTCATCCACTCAAATCTGTGTACTGTGTTCTGCCACTTTGCTCGCCAGCCTTGAAACTAGAATTTTGAATGCAATTAAAAAAAAAAAATTCTGAGGTTCCTTTCTGCTAGCAGAAAAAGAAGAAGAGAGAAATGGGAAAGGTGCTGGAGGAATTTTTTCAATGATCAACCCCTCTGAGAGCACACAAAATTAAAAAAAAAACCTAATACCACACTGAATACTTGGAAAGAAGATGGAGAAAAAACATGCAGAATCAGATTGTCTAGTCCATCAAGAACAGGACAGTATGTAGTCTGGTACTTTACTGAATCTAATCTGAAACATTTTTTTTAAAATGATAAAGTGAGGGTCCCTGTTAGCTTGATTTGAAATCTAACAAAAAAAAAAAAAAACCAAAAAACCCTAAAACCCATAAATTTCCCTAGAAATTGAAAAAATTCTACACTGCAACCATCTTATCCAGCTTCCTTTCTCTTGACAAGTGCCAGCGTTACATGCTTCAAGAGGAAAGTATATACAAATCCATCCCACCTTCAAGGTACCTGAACTCTCCTTTGATGCAGGGGAGTTGTGATAATTGGGCCTACAAATTTACCCTTATTGTAAACTCAGCTGTAAATACTAAATGAAAGTTCATAAACTGTCACGATGACCCGTTATATAAAATTGTTTAAGAAAAGATGTCAAAAGAGACAGAAAGACAGAATTAATTTAAACAGAAAGCATTTTACTGACACCACTCAAGGACTATGTTAAGATTATGACCGGTAAACAATAGATGTAGAGGACTGGAAATCAATTAACCAAACTTGATGTGTTGGAAATTAGGCCTTTTGGTGGAGAAAATAATGAGAGGATGAACTATTTTGTCCAACACTCCCTTTCAGGGTTCTCAAAACAAAAAGATTTTTGGGGAAAATTAGCAGAACAAGCAGATGTGTGCCAGTAACTACTGCAGCAAGCTTTATCATCATGGCTGCCTCCCTCACAATCTCCTGGGACCCTGACCTTCTTCATTTTAATCCTGAGTGATGTCCTGAGCAGACTGGGCTAAACTGGGCTCCCATATGATATCATGTCCATCCCACCCTGGCTCTGGATAAATCCCAAACACTACCTGGGAAGCGAGACTTTGTCTCCCCCCACTCTCATATAGTTTTTTCTTTTCTTTCCTATCTCTCTTCTTTCACCTTCTGTTTAAGAAGAGCCTTGCTTAGCTGGCCAAGACTGCACATTTGCAACACTGCTGTAAACCTATGAGCAGAGACGCAGCTAGAAGCAATACCCTAAATAGCCCGACGCTGGTACAAGTTTGCCAGATCTGGGAGTGGCTGGTAAGACCATGTGCCTTGCCTGTGTTTTCCCAGCAGTCAGGTTGCAAGTAAAAGTCAACACTAGAGATAGAAGCCACTTTTTCTATATTTGCTGTTCTTTTCTTTCTGCCTTTGCATGCGTCTGTCATGTTTTGTCTTCTAGGAAATGGGAGCAGACTAAAACAACAGCTCCAGCCCATTTCAACTAATTTCCTCTCTTTTCCCCTCAAGGACAGTTATAATCATCTTTGGTGCCATCTAAGAGACTGTCCAACAGAGGTTTTTTTCCTTTAAAGACTTCAGCTAAAGAGAATGGGAAGAAGGGATGTTGCTAAAATGAAAACCTTACTCAATACTTTAAATTTCAAATGCTTTACCCGGTTTTCCTTCTTTTTCTGTATTTTTAATTAAAACTTTAAAGCATTTTTAATGGTGTTTGCCATGGTACAGGCTGAGGTATCTATATACCAAATGCCAAATCTTGTTTAAAACTGTTTAATGTTGGACCGTTATTGAGTCATGTTAACACATTTGACTCTTTGGGTCCATATATTCCATCTACATTAATATAACGGGAAACATTCTCTTTGACCCCAGCTGCTGATGAGTTTATGTCCTGGAGAAGGAAGATTACTACCCTGTATAATTTTGGGTTTAATCCTGCTTTATTTGCTTGGGCAGAGTTCTCATAGTCTGGCCTGAGTAAGGACTACAAAATTAGGTCTTGTTCTAGTTGGTGTAACTGAAGATATTATTCACGGGCCTAATCCTTAAGAAAAAACCTCCTGAGTTACTTTCCCAATCAATGGGTTTAACTCTGCTCTCAGCTGCCTTAGTATAGCCTTTTTTGTGCAATGCTGGACCAGAGCAGAAATTGGCCCCTGCAATCTCCAATCTACCCAGAGGGTAGAAGCCCACACAGCTGAGGGTAGTAGCTTGGCTGCGCACACACCCCTGTTTTCGTATTTATTTTTAAAACTTCTGCACTCCACCTTTGGCCAACATCCCAACAGAGACTAGTTGGTCTGGATCCAATCCTGCGATCTTCAAAGAGCATCATCTACTCTCATGGAACTCAGTGAGCAGTAGGAGCACGCCCTGATCAAGATTGGCATAAGGCAACTAATGTACTGAAGCGAAGGGTAAAGTGTGTGAATCTAGTCCCAAACAACTTGTGCCCCAGAGCTCCCACATCTTTTCACTTTCCCATAAATGTCAGAGAGCAGCTGCATATCACTTCTCAACTCTCACAAAGGAGAGGAAAGATCAAATAATCTTTTGTAGGTGTAATAGCTTTTGGAACGATAGCAATAACCTCTGTGAGCTGTATTACACGTGCAGTTAATGGCATTTGTGATTGATTAAACATTTGCACCAGCATTTAATCAGCCTCAGCAGCTGTTTATTGCTGTGTGTCCTGCACAGTAATAGAGACTATTGCTTAGCTAAGCCCAGTGAATTACAGTTTGCTGCAGCTGTACTTCTCAGAGTTGGTCTCAGTCTCCTGTATTTTTATCAGCAGATTATTCTTCTTCCTCTCACGGATCAGTGAGATGGGCAAGTGAAAAAGCAGGGGGAAACTAGGAAAGAAAGATATTAAATACCTTAAAGGTCAGAAAAGCATAGCTACATTTATTGACTTAAAACGAAGAGCAAGGCCATTTGCTATCTGATCGCTCTCTACATTATCTTATGAGGCAGAGGGAAGGAGGAAAAATTCTAAACCACCAAAAGTGAACCTACAGACAGACAACGTTTGGCTCAAGAAAAATAACTTAGTTAGATAATAATTATGGAAACTACAAGCCAGATCGTCAGCTGGTGTAAATTAGCATAGCTCCATTGATTTCAATGGTGACTTCAGTGCCAATATACAGCTGCTGAGGATCTAGTTCATACATGCCTGTCTATCTCGGCGTTTGTACCTAACATGATTCATAATAGTATCTGAGCACCTACATGGGACTGTGTTTTAAGAATAATGATAATATGATATCATAGAAGTTAGAAATGGAAAAGAACCACTTTCTACCATCAGTTCCATCCCCCTGAAAATGCTGGATATACTTTCTCCTCATTACTGGACATGTAATTTATTATAGTGATATTACAGATGGGCTTAGCCCAAATTTATAGCAACACTTAAAAGTTAACTTAATAATATAAGGCTTGATTTTAGGTGAACAAATATGTGCAAGAAATGTATGTGCATTTTTGTGTACAATTATTGTGACTGCATGCCTCAATGATTGGCTAGATGCATAACTGGCCGTTTGTGCATGCAAATATTCACTGTGTGCTCATAATCATGGCCATTGTGTGTACAAATTAGGCCTGTATAGTGCCTTATAAACAGAATTATAAATGAACTTGTAAACCACGATTGGCAAAAATGATAATCTCTCTCAGCTGCTTCATCTGCAGGGAGGTGGAGAAGAACAGATTCCTGAGAAATGTCACAGATTCAACAGTAAAAAACTACTCGATTTCTGAGTGTGGTGTGGTGCCTTAGTCAGTGGGGCAGATCTTTTGTACTGAGCTGTCACCCCTACAAAGTTCTTTTCTAAATGAATCCCAGGTTTAACAAAGAAAAGCCCCAGTGAGAAGAAGAGATGGATGAAAGGTGACTTATAGGGAAGATTCTAGCCCAAAAGCTTGTACTGAAGCAGACCAGGAAATGTGCTTCATTTCCAGAAATCTGTATTAAGGTGTTAGTGACACTCTTGGGGACTCAGAGTACGAGCTCTAAACATCACTTGCGTCAGAGAGAGCTCTCTAAAGTAGTGACTTTAATTTTGGAAAGACAGAGAGAGACTAATGGAAATGATTTCAAGGAAGTAATTCCATGTCTGAGCAAAACAGAACAGCTTTGCTTTATGCAGTAACAAAAGCAATGGTGTCTGGGAGGCATCGTTTAGATCCTTTATGGCCACAAAGGGGAGCCCATATACACCGCCACACCGTCCCTAATAACAATCAGCATTGGCAGTCACTTACTTGGTGTGCCAGTGTCTGGGGGGAACTTCTGGAAGGAACACATTCGAAACTGCACAGCCCATGCTTTGAAAGGCAGGTAGAGCGGGCAAACTATCCCATCACCTCCTGACATCCACACAGACAAGCAATACCTGAAATCCATTTAACCAGTTGAATCAGCTCTAATTTAAATGCGAAATATAATGTAGCATTAGTGTTTAATAACAGATGCTCCCAACTGCAGTGCCGAGGGAGCACTGCTTGTTAAGAGTTTGATTGGCCATAATGGTTGCAATTCTCCACCCTCATAGTAGGGATTATTGCAAGGTATTTTATAGGGGGGGCTCCGAAGTTCTGGCATATTTTACTAATTGAGTGGGCAAGAAACTGGGACAGCAAATACAGTTAAGAAAAGAGGCTGTGTAGTCAGAGCAAAGAAATACCTAAGGGCCCAGATTGTAAGGACATAACAGCTGCCATACTGGGTCAGACCATGGTCCATCTTGACCAATATTCTGTCTCTGACAGTGACATGAACCAGAGCTTCAGGGGGAATTATGGAATGATCCACCTATCTTCTCCTGGTTTCTGGTTGTCAGAAGTTTAGGGTTGTCCTGAGCATGGCGTTGTGTTCCTGATCATCTTGGCTATACCCGTTGATGGATCTATCCTCTATGAACTTATCCAGTTCTTTTTTGAATCCAGTTATATTTTCGGCCATCACAACATCCAATGGTAAGGAGTTCCACAGGTTAGTTGTGCATTGTGTGATACTTCCTCTTGTTTCTATTAAACTTGCTGCCGATTAATTTCATTCGGTGACCCCTGGCTTTTGTATTGTGTGAAGGGTAAATAACACTTCTTTATTCACTTTTCCCACACCATTCATGATTTTATAGAGTTCTAGCATATCTCCTTAGTCATCTCTTTTCTAAGGTGAACAGCCCTAATCTTTTTAGTTTCTCCTCGTATGGAAGCCATTCAATATCTTTGATTATCTTTGTTGTCTTTCCCTGAACCTTTTCCAGTTCCACTATATCCTTTTTGAGATGGGGCAACCGGAAACTGGATACAGTATTCAAAGTGTGGATGCATAATGGATTTATAGTTTGATTGGCGATAAACAGTTTGATTGGCCATAATTGATTGGCCATATAGTTTGATTGGCCATAATTGTTCCCATAATTCTGCCATCCTTAATGATACTGAGATCGTATTCCACAAGGAGCCCCATTGAAGTCAGTAGGGCTATTAATGAAGTAAGGTTCAACTCAACCTCGGTAAGGGTGATGAATCTAGCCCTGAGGAAGCAGTGAGAAGATGCACAAGTCCTTCATTAGGCCCAAAGTGAATGTTTTGTTTAATTGTTCCATTGTAAAAAGAGAAGGTACTGGGGAACTCCAAGTGGAGGCTTATCATTCTGATGTCATTTAAAGCTATAAACCCAGAGGACAAATTAGAAAAATCTAAATCTATTGTATATGCAATAAAATGACTGAACGAATTCCTATTTGATATAAAGGGGAGAAGGGGAGGGACAAATACAGTGTTGTGTCTGCATGAACATGGCAAAAATGAGCAGAAAGGGACCAATAAACTGCAAACTGGAAAACAAATCATATTAGAAACTAACTTGGAGCCATGAAGACTCTAGGCTACAGAATAAACAGAACTGACATTTCCCCATTCCATCCAATGCCTTTGCCTTATTGTTCAGATATTGCTTCAAATCTTGTTTGTTATTCTAGACCATATATTTCATTTCATTATTCTTTCTTTGCAATTTTATTTCCTTAGCCCATCTTGCTTTTTAAGAAAAAACATATTAAATCAAGTTTTCAATCTGATCTACAGTATAATAAACCATGAGCTCCTGAGAAAATTAAATTAAACAGGAAAAACTGTTTTGGAATAGACATTATCAAGCATTTTTACATGCAAAGAATGAAAAATGTTTGGGATGATCTGAGCCAAAACCACTCAGATGATTGAAGAAATTATGAGCTAGAGATTAAAACTATGATCGAAAATTAACTTAACTTGTTTGTGAAGACTTTCTATTTTCTCATTTTTGCTGGAACTGATGGGACGACCACAGAGATGCTGATACCTCCCACCACCATGTACCTCCTTGGTCAAAACCTCAATTATATGGTCAGGGCAAACTATCACTGTCTCATATCCTGTGGATCTGACTCTGCCTGCAGCAACTTCTGAAAGCTGCCTTTTGCCAGATTAACTCTAGCAGAGCCAGTGTACTAGAAGGTTAGGGTTAGAGTGTGGCTTGGAAGTCTAAGTAGAGAGCATCCACCACTGACATACTGGCTTCCAAATGGCCCCTGCCTCCCCACTGCCAGCACAAATCTCCTTAGCTTTCTGATACCTGTACCAGATGAAGAGAGAAGGGTGGAAACGCGAGAGCTGATGGCAGAAAACAAAGGCTGATTCAGACTGGATGAAATATATTGAATTCCTCAAAGCCTATGCTGAGGTTGCATTATAGGTCAAAGAACCTTCCTATCAGCTTCCATTAAGGCTGCCAAATCCCACCCCAAGAAGCTATCCAGGGTGGTAAATTGCTACTTCATGAGTCCTGAATGCCTGCATCGGAACTGAGTCCCAAATGCTGCAAAGAGCTGTCGTCTTACTTTGCTGAAAAGATCATGCACATTCAGGAAGGCTCCTTAAACAGCCTGGATCCATTCTGCCTGCATTCACCAGCCAACAGCCCACCTGCATTCCCAGGGTTCAGTACATTCATGCATCAGAAAATTCTGGATACTCTAAAGGAGTCTCCACCCAAGACTCATGAATCCAAACCATGCCCTTCTTGGCTAGTGAAAGAATCATGAGCAGCTGGTGCCACCCATGACTGAAATAGCCAACATCTCATTCAGAGAAGGAATCTTCCTTTCCTCCTTCAAACATGCAATAGCCCAACCAACATTAAAAAAACCCACTCTAGATACTTCAGCCAATTACTGCCCCATGTCAAACCTCCCATTCCTGAGCAAGCTCACAGAGAATCTAGCCAAAATCCGACTAGAAGCTCATCTAACTAAAGCCAACATTCTAGACCTGGCACAATCTGGATTCAGGCCAGGACATGGGACTGAAATAGCTTCAGCGGCATTGATGGCTGATCTTCTCCTGTCAATGGGTAGAGGACAGACATCCATTCTCATCCTCCTAGACCTCTCTGCAGTGTTGGACACTGTTGACTATTAGATAGCGCTGTCTCACCTGAGAGAGGTGGCAGGAGTCTAAGCTAATGTGCTAAAATGTTTTGAGTCCTTCCTGGAGGGACACATTCAAAGAGTGGTGATGGGAAACTGCACCTCCATGACAAGACCCCTCACTTGTGGGGTTCCAAAAGGATCAATTCTCTCTGTGTTCCATTTCAACATCTACTTGCAACCACTAGGTGAACTGGTCAGATGATTTGATTTATGGTTCATATCCATAATTGATCAATTCAGTCCATAATCTAGGAGTTCTCTTGGATTCCTTGCTGACATTTTCTCACATTACAGTGGCCACAAATAATGCCTTCTACTATCTGTGGTTGGCTAGGAGATGCTCTCCCATGCTGGTGGATAAAGAATGACCTCAGTTATTCATGCTCTCATCACCTCTTGGCTGGACTACAGTGATATACGTGGGCATGACACCTTCAGCACTTCGGAAACTCCAACTAGTACAAGATGTGCTGCAGCCCGTCTCCTCAGCAACATAGACTACCATGAGCACATCACTCCTGTCCTCCGCGCTCTACTTTCACTTCCCATAGAATACAGAGTCCAGTGCCAGGTCTCAGTCCTCATCTTCAAAGTGCTCCATGGCGTGGGCCCAGCATATCTAATATCCAAAGCTCTGGAACAAAGACTATAGACAACAACTTTGCTCCTGTGGCACAATAGGATGTTCAGCAATAAGAGCAAAGCTCGTCTGTGCAGGAGACAGAACTTTCTCCGGGGTAGTCCAAGACTTTGGAACAAACTCCTCCAGGAGCTAAGAACCATCACAAACCTCACCACCTTCTGCTCCAAGACACTCCACTGCACTTGCTTCTCCCCCAGGGGAGAGGATGACAGAACAAACAACATGAGACTGATGTCAGAAAGTGCTCAGATACTACAGTGATGAACGTGGTATATAAACCTATGTAGAATAGAACAGAAGGAAGGCCATGAGATCAGCATCACCCTTTCCAGCATTCTGCTCCCCAAATGCAGGAGTGGGATCAAGCTGGCCCTGTACTCTGGTGAGTCAGAGGCTGCTATTGAGAACCATGCAAGGTGGTAAGAGGAAGCTTCTTGTTCACCCCTGTGTGATTGTGCAGGTGCCACTCAGAACATGGACCTTCTTCAATGAGCTGAGACTCATGTGTGTTGCTGCACTTTGCTGCTCTGGACTATTCAGCAACATGCCACGGCAGACAAACTTTCTTTATCTCACACCTTGTTTTTTCAATATCCATGCCACATTCACAGGGGTTTCTCATTCCTGATATTGGAATAAGTTTATTATTTGTATCATAGTAGTGCCTAGAGGCCCACACCGATATGGGAGGCTCCTTTGTGCTAGGTGCTGGACATGCACATGATAAGAGCTGGTCCCTGCCCCAAAGTGCTTACAGTATAAATAGATAAGACTGACAAAGGGTGTGTGGGAAACAGGCAGCACAAAGCAAGCCCTTGGCAGAATTGGGAATAGAACCAGGAATAGAATATGAGCTTGACGCAGAAATTAGTAGATGAGGTTCTTTGACCTGTGTTAGCTGGAGGTCAGGCTAGATAATCATAAGGGTCCCTTCTGGCTTTAACAGCTATGAATTTATGAATGAAGGTCTCCCTATCCCAGGGCAGTGCCCCCCCTGTCCACTAGATCACATCACCACTCCACTGTAGACATAAACCATGGGTAAGATGTTCCATGGCAGGTGTAAGTTAATGAGAATGAGTGCTTGAATATTCTGCTCCTCCTACAGAAACATAATGTGACATTTTCATCCTTTGTGCATTGAAACTGCCTCACAGTTTCTCTCCTCAGGTATGTCCTTGAGTATGGCCCTTCACCTCAAAGGCAGCTTTGACTGATATGTTTTGTGATTGTGCATGATTCAGTCTCATTGTGATACACTGGCCTGTTACTTTTAAAGAACCTGTTAACACACATTTGATTGTCGAGCAGTCCCAAACATTCTTTTGCTGATATCTTCTAATAATTTCTTCTCTCTTCAGTTGGCTCAGTCATTTAATTTACCTCTATGGAGTTTCATTTTCATTTCCCCAAGGTTCTCTTTTTTATTATCTATATTTCAGCTTGTGTGATCTAGCTTAACTGCAGTTTGCTCTGGACTGAGCCACTAGATGCTGATACATGTGAATGCTGGTCTAAATCACCACTAATTTCTTTTCCTTTTGATTCCTCATTTAAAGAATAATATTTTATTATTATGGCAAATTAGTTGAAGATAGTATTTCTTGTTGTTTGAATGTGCAGGTTGGTCAGAGACAGATGTATAAATGCTAGACTAAGGTCTAAGCAAAAAATTGCTGGTGCATTTGTGTGACCTATGATTGGAACTGTATGCACAAGTGGGCAACTGGATTTCTAAATGCCAATTTGTGCATAGACCTGCTGGCACACACATGCACACAAATGGTCAGAATGACGCCTGGGAATTACAACCCTATCAGTATGTGTGGTGGCTTTGGTTAATTGCATCTTGAGGGTACACCCTGAGTAATTCCAAAAGGCAGACAACCGATTTCCCTAACCTTGTGTTCCTGAGCCACAAACTGGATAGAATTCAGCCCCAAGGAAGCAAGATCTTCTTAGGCCATAAAAGCGAAACAAGAGCAGTTATCTTTTCAAGCACTGATTATTTTCTTTTAGTGATGCTGCTGAGAAATGCAATGCATGAGTGATTGCTTTACAAAAGCAACATACTGAATTCTTTCTGCTCGTCAGGATCTTTTGCTGTTTTGTTTCTGTTCTGTTGATATTCTTTCCATCCATTGTATTGCAATATCAGTCTATTAGATAGATATACAGTAGATTATACAAAAAATGCCCAAGGCCCCTCTCATACCAGCTAGACCAGAGTTTCCCAAACTTTTCTTATTGTGTACCTCTTTCCAGATCTACTAGACGCCCATGTACCCCTACCCTTTCCTTAACTGATACTTTATGTATTCTTCTTAACACTACTTGTCTTCTTCTTCGTATGACTGATGTAAATGTAGAGCAGCAACTACCTGTCCTTAGCTCTCTGTCCATATTTCACTGTAAATTCTCTGATGCATGTATCAAGTTCGGCATGATAAGCAGTATCAAGAAAACAGTTGTCACAGGGCACAACATCCCACCTAAAATCTACATCAATAATGAGGCTCTGGACAACGTGGATCACTTTTGCTATCTTGGCTCAACTTTAACCAGCTCACTTAGCCTTCATAGAGAACTTGATGCAAGAACAGGCAACGTCTCTGTCACCTTTGGCAAACTTACCTCACGTGTCTGGAAGAACAAGCTGCTAACCCTGAACACAAAGGTATTCGTTTATCAGGCTTGTGTCCTCAGCACCCTCCTTTACAGCTGTGAGAGCTGGCTCACGTGCTCCAAGGAGGAGCAGAGATTGAACAGCTTCCACCTTCGCTGTCTCAGAAAAATCCTTGGAGTCACTTGGGACCAACGGATCACTAACAACAAGATCCTTGAGAGAACTGGCCTACTGTCTATGCAGGCTACGCTGGACGCTCACAGGATTTGCTGGCTAGGACACACAAAGTGTATGTTTCAAGATCATCTGCCAAAGGTTGTGCTCTATGGCAAACTTAAGAACTACCTGCGACGCAGAGGAAGGCCAAAGGTCCGATACAGTGACAAGGTCAAGCAAAGTCTCGAGAAATTCAGCTTTCCCGTGGCAACTGGGAGAGCCCTGCCCACAATCACTCAGTCTGGGGAAGCTGGATCAAGGCTGGTGCAGTCATCACGGAGAGTCATCAGAGTGCCCTGGCGGAGGCCTGCAGGTGAGCCTGGAAGCAGAGCGTGATCCAACTTCCATCTGGCGAGTGGGCCTGTAGCCACGGTGAGAAGGTCGGCCACTTGTGCGCTGGGCTCTTCTCCCACACTCCTGCCAAGCATCACTGACTGACTGACTTCGTCGTCTTTCCTTTCGTCTGTTGAGATGTTGGATGGCCGTATATATAGATAGAGACATAGTTATTGTGCAACATATACAACCAAGAAAAAACCCTACGTTCTGAGCTCAGTTAGACTGGACAGCTGCTGGACAACTGAACATGATTGGATGCGAGGACTCTGTACATCAGCATCTCTGTGTATCTGTGGTCTCATTGCTACATCCTGCAGTAAATTAACTACCACATTTAATATAACAAATTCCCACTGACTTTTAAAACTTCGTCTGAGTAACCTATTATGAAAATGCAATAAATAAAATAATTAATAAATAAAATCCACTGTCACAAAATTTCTCCCGCATACCCTCCAGAGATGTCTCGTCTTGTTACAGTTGTTTGGGGTTACAGTTACAGGGTTACTTGTACAGTTGTTTGGGAACCTCTGATCTAGACTATGTCATTCAACCCCATCTTGATGAAAACTTCATTATAATGGACATCAGTGCTTTGTGCTACACTTAAAGCTAATTTGTGTATCTTAACACCCTAGATTTTAGCATTAACTCTAGTTATTTGTATTTAATTTGAGATTTATTAACTTAACCTGCTGTTTCTCAGAGTAGCCAGAGATTATAGAATTTCCCCCACTCCCTCTGCACATGTTTCTGTCTTGGTTTGTGGAAGAATTCCCATTGGAATCTAGTACCATATGTGATGAAGTGGGAATTTTGGTAATATTTGTACGATTCTTCAGTGTACCTCTCTAAGTAGCATCTGAGCACGTCCTTTCTGTGGTCATTCCCTCAATCATTTGGCCAATCCACACTAAGCAACCCCACCAAAAGAAGCGTGTGAGTGATCACACAGTATGTTCTGTGGGCACAATACTGTGGGCCTGCTTTTTTTCTCACATACTCCAAAGGAAGTCGGACATAGCTCCAGTGAAGTCAACGGAGTTACACAAGTGTAAAAGAAATCAGTCAGGCTCAGTGTATATAGTGAATCTGTGCCGCTAGTTAGGAGAGCCATGCGAAAGAAGTTGACATGTACTGGCATGTCCAGCAGCCACCAGCAAAACACTAGGCATTTTCCCTGTTCTATTCAAGCCAACATGCTACACTATTAACACTGTCACATATAAATAATGCTTTCTTATTTAGCAGCCTCGTTAATTCCCAGAGGCCAGCTAAAATGCCGACTTTGTTTCATTATTAAGGCTGTCACTCATTATTAGATCTACAGGAGTTTATTGTAGCTCTGAGCTGGAGAGCATTAAATGTCAAAAACTGCATTTGCATAACGTTCAGACTGCAGCACAGGCCAACAAAAAGTTGGAAGATTCAAAGTTAAGGCTGATGCTCCATCAGGAGACATGCACCAGTATGGAAACAGCCCTGGGGCAAGAATTACAGCTTTTGGGCCTAATCCTCCACTGCCTTGTACAAATGTAAATGACTATGCAAGGTGCAAAGTGAGTGGAATCATTCCCAGAGTATTTCCCTTAGGTCCGTTAGGACACTGATCAGGTATCAGACTGGCCTGGGTGTGACTGCAGCCTCTCAGGGACTTTATGGCCAGGGAAGGTCTGTGGTTGACTGGAAGTTACCTGGACCAGGTTCAGATCCCCAGGCAGTGCCAGTCTCACCTCACTCCTCTCTGGCCTGTTTTGCCTTGCTGAGTCCTGTCCCAACCTTCCACCAGTGAACAGAGGGTGAGTGGCTAGGAAGAGGGACAGCAACAAGGTGTAGGTTGCAGCCCAGAAGTGGCTTCCTGTTCAGGAAGGAGCTGATGACAGGCAAAGTGAACAGGAAGCAGTAGTCTCTCTACTACTTGGAGAGGGGTGCAGTTTCATGGTCTAGAGTGGGATTCATTTTAAAATGGGCTGGAAGAGAGAAGCAGGGAGGAGGCAGGGATGATGGAGGTAGCAGAACAGAGCTACACACTCTGAGCTCCCATTCCTTCCCTTGGAATTCTACGGCGTCTACATGGCATTGAGGTTTAGGGGAGAATCTGCTTGTGCCAAATACAGTCCCAGCATGCTACATTCCATGTCAATCTCAGGGCTCTGCTCAGAGCAAAATGGGGCAGCGTATGCTTGGCGCTGTAGTCTCTGTAGGCCAAAACGCCGCCTTGGAGATGGAGCTGGCTTTAACTTTCTTGCATTCTATGTAAACATGGTTCAGGGCACAGAGCCATTTCACTCTGCTAATGCTGAGGTGGGCAAAGTTTGTGCATCACTGTTTTAAGTAGCTAACCGAGCTGGCCTATTTGGACAAATTCTGATCAACTCTATGTTACCGGAATAAAATTCTTTGTATTTTATTTTTTTCCCCCCAAATATACTATTGGAAGTGGAGACACATACAGTGATTGCCATTGAAATGTTAACACCTGCCTTGTCATACTATGAGAAATAGCATAGTGTTACTTAGTCAAAGTACAGATAAATAGCATGTTGTCTCAGATATCACTGTGTAGGAATTACTAGTAAATATTAGGGTTGGCCAAAAGTTGTAGTTTGTTTGCCTCATATCCCCAATTCTTTTGTATGGGTCAGGCTTTTCAGATGGACTACATTTCCCATGATGCATAATGGCCAGTGATGCCCATGATGCACTGCCTCCCTTCTCCAGGAGGGGAAACTTGATGCATCAGGGAAGATGTAGAACAACCAAGAAGACCTAAAGAAAACCAATAGAAGAGAATGAAGCACACAGACTATAACTCCCATGCGCAGCATTTCCAAATAAAAATATTTTGTTTTTTGGCCAAGATATTTCAGCATTTGACTAATAATAATAAAAAAAAATCTGCAGGAAAATTGTCATTTTCTGACCAGCTATAGTAACTATTACCTTGGTTTATACACACATCATAATAACATATTAATGCATCTTATCTTTATTCAAACTTGTTTTTACATTACTATATCTTTTGTTTTCTTCCCTGAATTCACTCTTTTGACATGCTCTTCAAAAGAACTCTACTCAAATTTTAATTCTCATTGTAAACAGAGGAGAAATTTATTTAACTCAGTAATTATTTTCTACAGAACACACTTTTATCTTCACCATGCATGTTTCGTATCCTTCCCACAACAAAGGCTGCCTATTTAATGCTTGATGGTAATGCTGCATACTCTCTCATTTCTCTGTTAATCTGTTTTTCTTTACAGTTCAGTAAGATCAAAGAGCAAATATCACAGTTCTTGCTCAAACATTGTGCTCATTTTGTGTCTTTGATCCTCCCCTTTTAATTAGCTCTCTGTTTTACAGAACTAGTCTCTTGTAATATGTTTTTGACTGGTTTGTTAGCTGTTTTAGTCTCCTACTCAGTCCTTACGGACATGGTTCTTCCCCTTTAATTCCACTAATGAAGTGAGATTGAGGAAAAGCAAGTGAGCATCATTACTGAGAGAGGCAGGGAATCAAATACCATTCGCAAAGTAAAAGAAGGCAAAGGTTAATTTCTGTATTTATATGAACAATTAAAGTGTGAATATACTAATGAACTGGCTAGTGTGTGTCTGAGTACCATCACCCTTTTCTAGGTAGTATTAAAAATGCTCACCGGTGTTATACGGGCCTTGATGCCTGATTTTCAGAACATATGTATGCATCCACAATCAGGGCCAAGTTTTCAAAAGGGTTCCTTACATGGGATGCCAAGCTCTTTTGAAATTCTGGTCCTTATTTAGGTGCCTAAATGGGATCTGAGCTATTCTGAAAATCTGGCCCAGACTGTGGGCCAGAAAGCTCTAAGGACTTGAGCCGGGATTCTCATGTCTTCCAGGTCCCTGCTGAGGTGCCGGGAGCCTAGACTCTGGAAACCCTGGCATGGTGGGGCTGCTCCAGAGCCAGGGACCCTGGAAAGCTGGAATCTTCAGCCCTGAGGCAATCTGACAGAAATTTGCTGGACAGACAGGGTTTCCATCTGCCTGAGATTTCACAAAAGTTCATCCCACCCGACTCACTTTCACAAGACATTTTGGGGCCAACAAAACTGGCATTTTCCAACAAAAGTGTTTCACTCAAAAATTTCTGAGCAGCTGTAGCTCTAAGCACTGTTGAAAATCTGGTGTCATATTGCTGGCACTGATTTTCTTTTAGCTCAAGTGGTCATAGCCTTGTCTTTTTGATCTGGAGGATCAAACTCTTATCCCTGCTTTGTATGTGAAGATCGGAAGGGCCATGGGATGACAGCTATGAAGTGTTGGGGGTAACAAATATGTTATGATATTCTGTCACTAAGCTGAGCTGTGTAACAAATAGCCCTCCATCACTAGTCCCCACCAATGCTTTTGCCTGCACTACTATTCAGTGCCTTAGCATTATTATTGGATCAAATACTGAAGGCTTTACTCAGCATTTATTCCCTGCTTCTTCACTTCTTGTGCACAAGGTTGTGGGCAATTCACAGGGGGCTGTACCTGCATACAGAGTGAGTGATCTTGTTTTGCTGAGCTGCAGCAGAGTTTGGGGCTTTTGCAGCAGGTCAGTTTCTTGCTGGAGGACAAATCAGTGAGGCAGAGTCAAGGATTTTTCTAGTCTGATTTCTTTATTTGCGAAATATACCACCAGTCCCCTCTACTTGTAATAGAGCGGTCAAAACCACACAAAGGCAAGTCCCTTCTCATGAAACCTCAGCTAAGGCACCAGTGTGTCCTGTCACCAAGAAACAGCTGTCTACAACCCGCCAGCGTAACTCGCTGTTTGCTCTTCCTGCCTCAATCTAGCACTGGCCACTGTCAAAAGACAGGATACTGGGCTAAATGGACTATTTGTCTGTCCCAGAATGGCCGTTCTTATGAAATAAGACCAGATCCTGGTACAGAACACACAGCCTACGTAAACGAGCTGTGAGCTAGGGACATATGAGGTGGTGAAGAATGGAATTCTCACCCTCATCCTGCAGTAGCCAGTGCAGAACTGCGCTGGGGGCCATGGGGGAGAAGTAGAAGATGCTCTGTGCAAGGTGCAGTACGTGGAGATTTGAGCTAGTGGTCCTACTGGTCTTCCTTTCACGCCTCAGTCAGTCATCAGTTCCCCCTCCTACACTCTCCTGCTTGAAGAGCTTGACAGCCTGCAGGCCGGGGTGCACAAAGCCCCTTACAGAGGCTCTAGGCTTCTCACCCCATGCAGAAGAAACACACTATTCCCATTTCATTGAGGAGTTGTATACCCATGCTGGTGGCCAGAGGATTTAGCCCCAAAGCAGGATTAGATCCCTAGAGTCCTTTGTACATTGTTAGTACTCAAAGAACAAGCTCAAGGCCTATTCACCACTTGAGTCCTTCAGAGTTCACTTAGGCCAGGTCTGTACTACAAACTTACATCTGTGTAACCACATCACTCAGGGGTGTGAAAAAGCCACATCCCTGAGCCATGTAGCTATACCGACCTAACTCCCAGCATAGACAGTGCTCTGTTGACGGCAGGGCTTCTCCGGTTGACATAGTTACCGCCTCTCATGGAGGTGGATAAACTATGCTGAGGGCAGTAGCTCTCCCGTCGGTACAGTAGAGTCTCCACTAAAGCACTACAACACCAATGCAGCTGCAGTGCTGTACATGTAGACAAACCCTTAGACATGGTCTGCACGGGCAAATGATTTCAATATAACCAAAGGTGCTAATTTAAACCCATGGAGTTATGTAAGTAAACTCCCCTCCCCGCATGTGGAGACTTATTCTGCAAGCGTGGCTTTTTTTCTGTTTTAAGTCTCTTCCCAAGCAATATAGCCATATCAAAAAAATACCCTATTATACCGGAATAAGGGCTTGTCAGCAGGGGAGGTTATATTGGTATAAGCTAAGGTACGAATTTTACCTATTATTACTCCCTTCGTGGACACTCTCTTCCCGGCATAAGCGAGCCATTTTTTGTTTCACTTATGTTGCTTTGCAAGAAGTTTAAGCTAAAGCAAAGAAAGCCCTTCTCATTGCAGAATAAGTGTCTACGTAGAGAGTTACACTGATATAGCTAGCTAGTTAATTATACTGGTAAAACTTTCCCTATGTAGACTGTTCCTAAAACTTATAACCTACAAACAGCTCTTGAAGCAACTCACACAGCTGCACAAAGTCAGCCAGTCAGAACCCTTCTCTCAGGGAGTATACATTTTAGTCATAGAACATACCTAAGTCTGTAACTATCCAAATGTATGAGATGTCTCCCCCCTACTACGAGATTCTTACCTAAATCCACAGCCTCCTTCTCCTGGTTCCTAGAACAGTTGCTTTTATGGCCCTTCCCTGGAGCACCTGTGTGAGCCTGAGTTTTTATTAACCCCACATTTTCAGGGAACAGAGTACTCTGCATTCTGTCACTTTAAAATTAACAGCTGCTGCAGATGTGCTATAAATTAGCATATTAAAATGCAGCAGATCATAAAATACTGTGACCAGAAACTTTACAAGATCTACAACAATTTGGTTCTCTTCAGCTATTGATTTTTGTTCTTCACTGATAGCTACTACTTGGTATTCAGTAGAACTGCACAGTTCGCCATTCAGAACCAGCCTTGTTAGACATCCCCAGCTCAGTCCTGCAGGGCTGCAGCTGAGGATTGTGAGACAGCAGCGCTGAGCTACTTAGTAAGGTGGCTACACGGAAGGGGGTGCTTTGTTGCTCGTGATCTAAAACAATGAAGTAATCAGAAGGGAGAGGCAGTGCAGGCTGATGGGCCAGCAAGAATGCTCAGTGAGTCAGTCTATATCTTGTGATACTGAGCAACGGGCTGAGAAAGAGATTGATTCACTGGACCCATCAGAAACATGTATGGCTGTGGCTGGTCTCTGCTTCCATTTTCTCCTAACATCTGTTCTTTCACACACTTGTGTAAAGCAGCTCTCTTGGACAGCAGCAGGATTTTCTTCCAATAGCAAAAATAACTACTGCTCCCATCCTTGGGATGCATAGGACTGGAGTTAAGTCACTGTGAGCAGATCGTGCCTTTTCTCTGCCCTATACAGAGGCCTCTCTGAACGGGTTTAGAAGAAACGCTGATTGCTCAGGTTTGGTGCTTTTCCTCCCTGCAGCTTTAGTTCTTTGCTGCTCCAGAGATCTTTCAACAGTTCTCAGCACAGTCTGCAGGACTGAGCCTTAAATCTGAAATTCTCTCTTCATCTAGGGACAGATTTTTTTCAAGATATCCATGCACCATCACTGTGGGCGCAACTGTGGAACTTGAACCACTGTTTAAAATCTAGCCGGTCACTTGCTTGACTACAACTTGGCATGAAACTGCAGTACTCCCATGCAGAAATTATACATGCATGTGATTTAAGAAATCTGGTCCACATTACTTTTAATATGCAGAGCTGTACATTTTACTCTGGAAAAAAATTGGTGGGAGGGAGGAATAAAAGGGGTACGGTTAAGAGGAACAGCTTGTCAGATTGTAGTGTTCTTCTGCTGTTATGTTTCAGAATTGAAATCACTGGTTTGTTCGGGGATTTTTTTAAAGAACATTTTGTACTGTAGTCTCTGCAGTTTCTACCTCTAATTACTGGTACATGTATTTTTCATTTCAGCTTTGCTTTTAAATTGGTAAACCACAGCACACAAAAGAAAGATGAGTTCTTTCTCCAGGTGATAGAAAGGTCAATGAAGGGACATCAGGATTCTCTATCTCCTTTAACAATACCTATTATGTAAAGGGAACAGGAAGGTTGTAGATTTAAACATCCAAAGGTCAGGAAATTAAAAAAAGAGTTATGGGGGAAAGATCCTTAGCTGGTGGAAATCCAGTTCAGTGGAACCATGCCTGTTTACACCAGCTGAGGATCTGGCCCATAGCTCTCTTTGCAGCATTATTCACTCACATAAAAGGGAGACCATATTGGATTATTAGCTGGATGTTGAGCTGTTAAATATTTAAGGCCTATTTTGTGGCGAGTGATGCTGTGAACAGCTTATGAGCATTCTTGTAGACTCAGCCAAAACACTTGTACTTGTGGACATGCATATTGGAGTGGGAGCTCAATTATCCTTTTACAGGGTGCCATGCACACCACAGACACTCCCACACTGGCTCAGGCCACGGCTCGGCCTACCCTGTACACTCTGGGGAATCTTAGGCCACCAGCAATGCTAGACTCACATAGTTCATGAACTCCCACCCTACCAGGATTGTGGCATTCCTGTCTAGGGATTTGAAAGGGTGAAAAGAATCTTGCACCCGTTCAACTCTCCCCCAGCCTCTTGTCCTGGGACCAGCCATAATTTGGCCCTGCACACACACACACACACACACAGGGCCAAATTCTACTCTGAGTTACAGCCATGCGTCCCATTCACTCTACCGGGGCAGCACAAGAGTAAGTGAGGACAGATTTTGCAGTATGGGCAAGTCAGTCACATGAGGACATTATCTTTTTCATTTCCTGAACTCTGTGTTTACATTTGTAACCCTACGATTGTATGAATGTAGGTTTTTGCCCTTGATTTCTCCTTTTTTTAAAGACAGTCAAGAGGAAAAATTCTAGCTGTAGCACTGTGAAGTTGTATAAATGGATTTTGTGCCAAGCAAAATTTTTAAATGTAGTCACATTGCAGAAGACACACAAAATACTTCCTATGACAGGCATGCAAATAAGAGGAGTAGGGCTAGTGATTAAAACTGAATACAAATATTATTCTGCATATATGTGGCCTTTATGAGCACAGTGGAAATTAGATATTTTGAGTGACTTTAATTTATAATTAACAAAAACACCAAAACATGGCAACCATTACATTATTGAGGACTAGCCACTTTTAAAGTTTGCTGTGGTTAAGTTCTCTATCTGCAAAAATCTTAAATGTTTTTAAAGTGAAAAGTAGAACTGGTTGGAATTTTTCAAAGTAAAAGGTTTTCAACCCAAACCCCAGTGTTTTTCCAAAATGAAAGTATACATTTTCATTTTCTTCAAATTTTGTATTTTTCAAAAAAAATGACTGGTTTTCATTTTGGGGTGGGAGGCTGGTCAATTTTGACTGGTCTACTATACACATGGTGGAATTTTTCCAAATTTTCTAAAAACAAACATTTTCCATTTTAAAATCAAAAACCGTTTTCAAAAATTCAGAATTTCAAAACCAAAAAAGATTGTGATTAAATATTAGTACAGAATATTTTGGAAAATTAGGTCTTTTTTGAAAAGAAATGGAATGAAATCGTCTTTTAAATTAAAAACAAACAAAGAAAACCCCAGCATTAGTGAAATATATATATATATATACATATACATATGTATACATATATGAATCAACCAAATCAGTGGAAATAATCAAGTTTGCGCCATAACTGGCCTTGTGTGAATTTGATGTGCACAAACACATGTACCCAATTTTGAAAAGCTGATCCTAGACCAGTCTAACGTCACAATCATATAATAAACTCTGCACGTGCAGACCTCTAAGCCCACGCACAGAGCCCCATTGACTTCAACAGGTCTGCCCACACACAGCTCATTGCATTTTTTCATTTTTGCAGATCAAGGCCTCTGTCATCAGCTAAGGTTCTTTTTCATCTGAGACTGGCACAGGTCATTTCCAGAGTGAGGCTTCAGGTTTGCTGCCAGACAGAGTTTATTTTGCGTGCAGTGTGTGGGCAGGCTGAGCGCTGCTGAATGTCTCTGCCTGTCACTTTCTCACAGTTTGGTTGTTTTGTCATTTTATTCCTGGTGCTGCTGATGCTGTGATGTGTTATCTGTCAGATGAAATTTACAGGCATATTACCCTGCCTGACAGGAAGAGTGCACCGCAAGGATTTCCAGATGCAGGCACTATTGGAAAGTACTTGTCTGCTGCATACAGTAGTTTAGTAGAAAATAGGGTGCTATTTTTTTTTTTAATCACAGCATTACAAATAAAGGGTTGGCAGCTGTTAATCTATTTATTGTGCAGAATCCTTGGCAGTCTAAGGGGTGCTTTCAAAGCCATGCATAGGGAGTTCTGAGCCTAAATCCTGTTAACAACTCTCTACACACAGCAATATCAAGATTTCTGCATATAATTCCCTGTACAATGCTTTTCAAATATACCCTATAAGTCGCACTCCTGAGTGTCCAGCCTCTGAAGACTAATCACCAGTTCTTCTTGTCACAGGATAACTTCATCACAAAAATCAACTTGCTGTGGATTCATTTAGTCACAGTATTAGCTCATCAAAACACAGCCTTATTGCAGGCTAATCCCTCTCTAGCCCTGTAAAGAATCCGCTCTGTTTGAACCAGGAGACCATAATCCATCTCCTTTCAGCACAAGTAACGTTATGAAATTACCTGTCGGCTCTCACTACAGTTTAGAATGATGTCTGGCCATCTAAATATCTCACAGGAGATGCTCTTAGGTTGAACAGCCCTGATAGCTAAAGGGCAAATACACCTTGCAGGTTTATTTAAAATATCTGTTCAATCTGATCTGTTTCATTCAGACCCACCTATGCCACTTGAACAGTTCCCAAAGTTTTCTTTGATATTTGCCAACACATTTTGTGGCCAGTACTTTGTATGTCACGAGGCTTGTTCATGAACAGCCTTTGTCATAGCGAAAGCTGGCATAGATGCCTTTGAGTGCTTCTCTGGTCAATCCCTGTGGCCCAGTAGATATTCTGTGTTGGGTGTTATTTTAGATGAGCACTTCACAGGCAAGGCAGGTGGTTACAAATAGTGACCCAAAACACAAGGGCCAAATTCTGCCTTTGATCTGTGTGGTGTTCTGGGCCCAACACGAAACTACTTCTGTCACTAACAAGAACCTAAGACACATGTTTCCAGCCATGACAACGACAATCTGTCTGTCATACAGAACGGTGATGTAAACAAATGGTCAATTTACTCAAAGGGCTTCTCCTCCTATAGAATTTACCTGACACTGGTACTATTGTGTCCGCTGCAGGACCAATGAAACTGCAAGGCTGATAAGGAGACGGGTGCTCAACTAGTGAACTGACAGTGAACGATTCCATGATGGAACAGGAAAAATTTCTTGGGCCTCACCCAGATTCTAATCTGCTGAAAATGGAAGGAGTTAGACTGCTATGAAAAGCCCCTAACCCCTAACTAGCCTTTGAGGCAGGGTCAGATGAAATTGTGGATCTGAAAACGGGACATTTTTGGTAGGGTGCTACAAGCAGCCAAAGAGAAAGAGAGAGAGAGATACTGGGTCCAGCATGCCCCTCTGCATAGAGAGATTTACTGGGACAGATGAGAGGAAAGAAAAAAACCTCTGGTTTTGGAGCACCTAGACCTTACAACAAGCAAGCATGCCAAGTCAAGACATTCATGAACGAATGTATTAAAGAAACCACTAAAACTGTAACTCAGCCACTCATCGAGAGATGGGAAGTAAGCCCCAGATCAATCGAAATGGGAGTTAGGTGCTGAAATGCCTTTGAGGAGCTGTGCTTAGCCAGCCTGTTCAGCTGCTACAATTTGCTTTATAAGCAACTGACATCACAAAGTTTGTTTCTTATCTCCATCTGTGGTGAGGTCACACTACCTACAGCTTGGATGTTGAAAGAGACCCCAGAATTAGGTCATTTTTTTAGTCTCTCTCATTGTCATTCTGGGATTATTCCCTCTAGCCTATCACAAGAGCTGTGTCCATCCTAGTTCTAAGTTACTCAAGTGATGGGTGCAACACGTCCTTTGGGAGGCTAATGTACACTTTAGTATGACTATTACTGGATCAGATTCAGAAGATCTGTCACAGTTTTTACGGCATTGAACTCCCATGAAAATCAAAGGGGATTTTTGCTATGGAAAGATCTCACACTTTGGTCCACCATTAGGAAAATTCATTCTTTTTAAGTTATCCCATGGTTATTTCATCAGGATAACTGATGAGACGTTTTATTTATTTAGTATATTTTAGAAGACTGTCAAGAGGACCCAGAGCATTAGATAGGCCACTCTTTTATTTTAGTCTCAAAATTCCAGATACATAAATGCATCAAAATATTAGAATGTTCATTTGGATTGTTCACTCGACAGAATGAACAATCTTAGCTGCTTCAAAAATTCCTATAGATGATCCATCTACAGCTGTCATATGATCAAAAATTCCATGACTGCATATTTGTTCTGCTTTTACATCCAAGCAGGCACTGCTGTGATGTCCAGCGGGGAGCAAGTGTGTACAATGGTTTCCTTTTTTAGACAGCTAAAGCAAAATGCATTCTGTTTCTTTGAGTGTTGCAGAGGCTTGAGAGGAAGCTGGTGACTTCAAGAAAATGCAGACAAAAGAAGGTATTCTGTAAGTTACCCAGGACATGTGAATTGCAGATGTTTTGTTCTGCAAATAAAACACTGTCAGGAGTTGGATAGCTCCTCCAGCACGTGGCTGCTACTGGATAGCTATTCTCTGCTAGGTCTTTGAGTGCCTCTCTTTCCATTTGGCAAAGGGAAGTACTTTCCTGTAACCATGCACTAAAGTTACATGGCATAACAAAAGTCCCTGCTGCTGGAATTGAGCAGCTGTGCCTGACTGTGACCTCAGCACTTTGTCAGCAAATTAAAACCTATTCCTGGGACCGAGTGAGGGGATTGGACAATGGAATATGAGGTAAGAGCTGACAGATCTCGGAGGAGGGGACAGAGTGGCAGAGAAATGCATATTGGCAGATTTGAATTTTGGAAGAGCTGGCTGAAGGGGCAAAAGCAAGCGGGCATGGAAGAAGATGAGGTGGAGGGTGGAGGGAGGAACGCGGCTATTTAAAAATTAGAAAGGCAGCAATGTTTGAAGACAAGGTCTAGTACCTGGCCACTTTGGTGACTGCAGAAGTTGAAGGTCACACATGAAGGTGAGAGCATCATATTTGTCATCAGCCAAGGATGAGGGGTAGAGACAGAGATGAGATGGAGAGGGAAGGTCAGATGTCAAAATCAGAGAGAAAGGTGTTTGGCAAGGAGTCAGGGTGTGGACAGCAGATGATGGCTACATGAAGGTGTAGAGTCCAATGGAGATTTGCTTGAAGGAGGAAGATGAGTGCAAAGCAAGTAAAAGGAGGGGCTGAAAGAGATGGAACCTGACAACCCCTCCCCAGCCCTGCCACCTTTCCGGGAAGATTCAGAGCATGGTGTGTGTGAGGAGAAGAGGCCACGGTCACAGTGCAGAGGCAGGGTCTGGCAGGGAAATCCAGGTTCCAGTAAATCCTAGGAGATGGAGGGAGGCGATGAAATAGTCATGAATTGAATTCCCACCTTTAAAAAAAAACAGGGGGAGATTCTATTTTGCACCTCTCCGAGGAGCAGCACAGAACTTGCAATCCAGGGGGACAAGAATTAGGGTGGCCCCGGAGGTGACAGCCTGTTCCTGGTTGCCAGTGGGGGGCAGTGCTGCTTGGAATAAGTGCAGCACTACATGCTGGGGTTCTACCGTGAACACGCCTCTCACCCGCACGCCGCGCTCTCCCTGTCCAGGGGGTCTCCTGAAGACAGCCTGGGACTGTTTCCACAATTCCTGACCTGAGAGAATCAGAGGCCACTTTAGCTCTAGGCAAGTAGGCAGCTCCCTACAGTGGCAGATTTGGCCTGGTTGCCTTGCCGACATGACAGAGGGGCAACCAAGCCAAATGAGACTGGCATTGTGACTGTGTGTGCCAGGTCTAAATGCTCCCCATGCAAATTTGGCCTGATTACCCCTCCATCATGACAGAGCATGGGGTTGCATCCCAACCATCTTGACTAATTGACCATTCCTGACCATCTTGGCCATTGATGGACCTATCCTCCATGCCCCCGTTATGCTTTTGGCCTTCACAACATTCCCTCATAATAAGTTCTACGGGTTGACTGCATGTTGTGTGAACTATTTCCTTTTGTTTGTTTTAAACCTGCTGCCTATTAATTTCATTGAGTGACCCTTGGTTCCTGTATTATGGGAAGGAGTAAATAACACTTTCTTATTCACTTTCTCCACACCATTCATGATTTTATAGACCTCTATAATATCCTCCTTTAATCGTCTCTTTTCCAAGATGGACAGTCCCAGTCTTTTTAATCTCTCCTCATATGGAAGCTGTGTTATACCCTTTTCCATATCTAATATATCTTTTTTTGAGATAGGGTGACCAGAACTGCATGCAGTATTCAACATGCGGTTGTACCATGGATTTATATTTATATATGAATTCTGGCCTTAAAATCTATACATCTAGGACAAGTACATGCTTTTTCTGTAGGCTAGTTGCACACAGTTTTCAAGTATGTACTGATAATATTTCAAATACGTATAATCTTCAGTTCACAACAAATCTGTCAGTCAATTTGTCAATCTGTCTTGAGAGCAGCTTTATTCTTGTGATATTATTTATATTATGGTTGTACCTTGGAGCCCCAGTGATGGACTATAGCCTAGAGTTCTAGGCACTGTACAAATATGTAACAAAAAGACAGTCCCTGACGAAGAGTTTCATACTGATTTCAGCACAAGTTTATTCCTGTAAGGTAGTTTGAATGGGGTAGCTATTTTAAAAGCTTCCATCTAGATACTTATATGACCCCATCGCTCTAATATCCAAGGAGTGAAATCCTGCCCCACAGGTACACAAGGTGGGGAGAAGAGATGATATGAAGCCTGTTTCTTCTATTCAAGCAGCAGGGCTGGATTCCTCTGGAGTGTTCAGAGAGGAGGGCAAATAAAGAATCAGCTTGCATATCATGGGCCTGCTTCTCCATTGCCTTCACCTTGTAATGTCATTTACACTTGTGCAAAAAAGATATAAAATGCTACTGAATCAGAATGGTAACATTTTACACCCCCCTGTGCATAGATGTAAATTACAAGGCAGTGGAGAAGCAGGCCCTATGTTTCAAACAAGGTGTGGCCTGGCAATTAGAAAGTATGCCCAACTCCACGCCCTGCTAGCCAGGTAGTACGTATAAGGAGGCCAGTAATAAATACTAGGCGGTAGTGCTGGTCGAAAAATTTCCATGTAAACCATTTTTCAACTAAATGAATTTTTTCATGAAATGTGTCTGAAGACTTTCGGCCAAAAACGGAAAATGTCTATACAGAAATTCAGTGTCTGATGGGAATTGAAGTTTGGGTGCCTTTTGTTATTCAGATCTCATGCCCCCTTTCTCTGCTATGACTAGGCTCTCAGCCGCACAACACTTCCATGATGCACCACATGGGACTGCCAGGATGCACTGTGCAGGCTCAGCAGGAGGAAAGGCTGTGGCACAGACAGGAGAAAGGCGGCAGCTCAAGAGAATGTGATTTCATGTCAAACTGAGCTGAACCAAAACATTTTGATTTGATTCCACAAGCCAAGCTGAAACATGTTGATTCAGGAATGTCAAAACATTTCGCTTAGATTGAAAGTTTCGGAATCAAATTTTTGGCTGAAGGTTTTCAGTTTTTTGACAAATTCAATTTTTTGTGAAAGTTTTGATGAAAATGATTCTCTCCCCTCGTCCTCAGGGGAAACCTCCCCATTTTCTGACTAGTTTGGTTGAAGCAGGCATGCACGGGACTCCTGTTCAGTCAGAAGAGTGCTACGCAGCACCATATGTTATGCTGAACTGGTATTTGCATGAGGACATCCATCCTGCTTAGATGTTCAACATGATGGGACTGCTTTGCCCAAATGGTCCCTTTGGCTCACTTTGATTAGGTTATAAACCACTTCAGTGTTAAATGCCGGGGTAGCGAAATGTTGTTCCCCTTATTGTATGAGCATAGGGCAGCAGAACTGTGCTTAGCCTGTTCTGATTGAAGGGTCACTATCATCTGAACCGAACTGGCTAATCAAGGGGCTCGGATGCCAGAGCGCTGTGAAGGTGAATAAGGAGGTATTTCTGGTAGAGGTATTTCTGCCTGGAAGTGTGGGCTCTGCCTCAGAGCCCCAGGCATGGTTTAACCTCCCACTCCCACTGTTCAAAGATAGAACTAATTAAGATTCTATTAGGAGACTTTTATTTTATTAAGTGCTCACCAGAGCTGAACTCATCTCCCGTGGGACAGCGCTGCTGCCCAGCTTCTCCACTGAGGTTCACCCACTGAGAGCTGACCATCACTGAGAGCTGAAAATCAGAGAGCTGGGTGGAACCTCAAGAGACCAACCCGCAGAGGTCCTAATGGAGAAGCAGGTGGTTGTGGAAGATGATGGTGTGCAGCAGAGCGGCTGTTCATGCTGGATTATTTTTCCCCTTTTTATTAAAAGTCTCTTTTCTTCACTCAGCCTCTGTGCTTGCAAGAGGGGAAGTGTTGCTTCTAGAGGCATCCAAGGGGTGGTGTGTAATTGTCCCAGGTTACTGGGTGGGAGGCTCGAGCCAGTTTTGTGTTGTATTGTTGAAAGGAACCCCTAGATATTGAACCTGGCCCTTGTTGCTGTTGACTCCGACTGGCAGAAGGGTTTTATATACATATAAAACAGCTTGTTTAAAGTAGGGTCTGGTTTAGTGCTTCACTGTAAAATGCTTTGGGGTTTGTTGTCAACATCCAAGAGCTGGCTTGTCCACAATCAGCTAAGCAATCTTGGTCTATTTTGTTTTACTGAGTGGGAGGAGGTAATTTAGTTTCTTTGTTCTAGCTAGGATAGTCTTTCTCCCTAGAATGAGATGACCATAAATTCCTTTGATATGATAGCTGTTGGAAAATTCCCAGCAGGAAGAATGAATGAGGGAAAGTGCTAAGAAAAGTCTTGTAATATTTTAATCCCCCCCGCCGCACCCCCATTAATTATAAACCAGAATTTTGTATTAAGAGGAAAAGCCCATGACATGAATACATTTCTCTGTTACTCAGTCTCTTGAGTTTTTAAAAAAGCTACTTAAATAAAGCCTCAACTCTAGAAATGAACTGTCTGGTTATTTAAAATCCTAAGAGACTAGTTTGACTCTCAAAGGTTGTCAGCCTAAATTTCAGGTCTACAGAGAAATATACTGCTACTGAAAAGCCTAACTACTTTTTATCCCCAAAACTATGTAGGATTTAGTATCTCGTTAATTCTGTTAAGAGTGATGCTGGAGTTAGGGTGGCAACTCACCTATAACATTTTTATGCAAAGGCAGTAGACTTGATTCTCCTCTCACTCGCACTGTTTTTGCACCAGTATATTTCCAGTAGTTTCAATGGAGTTATTAATGATTTTCACCAGTTTAACAAAGAGCAGAATCGGGCCAGAATAAGCTACTTTTGTGCTGAGCAATTTTCCATTTTAGCCTGATGCATCTTTCTGTGACTGACACGACCAGAGCAATATCTTGTATTCACTGAACGCTGGCTGTATTGAAGATAATGGTATTCATGAGGAAGCACAGATCCATGACAACACTTGGATTAGTGCAAAACAGAAGTCAGTTCTGGATGTCTGTAGCCCTCCTAACTGTCTGGAGTGCTTACTGTCACTCAGTCAAAACTCCATGCAAACAATGATACCATACTTCACAAAGCTAACTGAGCTTGGCAATATAAAACAATCCCTTCAAATGACAGTGGATGTTGTCAAAGGTGTCAGACAACTAACTCCCTCTGGGATGCCCAAAGGGATGGAAGTGCAGAAGTCATCCCGAAGGGAAATCACTTATTTTTTAAAAAGTTGTATATGTTAAACCCTCTTTTGCAGGCACCAGTTTAAAAAGACACAGCAGTTGTATTAGAGATTGGTTGTAATTGGCTGTAATAACACAATAGCAAGGTTTGAATTTACATGCTGAATTCAGTGAAGTCAAATCTCTTCAGAAATGTTTTCTCTTGCTTGGAAAAGTGTCCGTGCATGTACAGCATGTAATATTTCCGTTTTTAATTTCTAGGAATTTTGGAAGATGGCACCAGTTCATGGCCATATTAGGTAAACTTTTGGTACAATAAGTGACCTCAATGAACCCAGGATCTTAAAAGATTGATGCCTTAGGAAGACATAATTATCCTACGCTTGTGTTCATACTTGAGATGTGTGCCTGTGATGGAGGCACTCCAAGTTCATTAAATGGATCCTAAATCCCACACCACATGCTTGAGAAAAGCCTGCTTGCCTCCCCTTTGACCAAACCCTTGGTTCGCTTCCCCAATCTTTGAGGAGGCAGGAATTAAATCCAGCGATAGCTACTGAACTGACCTATAAGCCAACACTTTTATCTGACCAGAACCAACATCTCAATTCCTAAAAGGAACCATTTGGGGACCCTTATGGGGAGTCACATGTACCTCCCCAGGGCAAATGTAGAACTTACTGGGTCCCCCCAACAGTTAAATATATAGCTTACTGCTCTCTAACCCACTTAAGCACTCACCACTCCGCCCCAGGCTCATTGTCCACAAATAGGGACCTTCTGCCCTTTTGTGTGGTCACTGGTGCTTTGGTGCCATGTAAGGTCAGAGGAATGAACCCCATTCTCTGCTGCCTTGCCTAGCGTTCACTCCTATGCTGGTCAGGACTCCTCCTCTGGATCTGGGCTGCTCCTTCAGTGTGGCTAGGGCTGTGTCCCCAGCCTGCTCATCCCCTAGCCCAGCATGCTGCATTAGGTCCTGCTCCCTTCAAGAGGAGGATCAGCAGCACATCTTCTCATCTCAGCCTTATGTCACCTCACTCCAGCCCCTCCTTGATACCAGCCAACTGCGCCAGAGCCAAACAGGTGGCCTGCAACCAATGCTCGGTCCCCACGTTGGCATGGCTGAACTCCTGCTCTGGAGTGGCATTCCTATTCTCCTCTGGACGTCAGGCACTCTCTAGCCAGCCAGGGCTCTGTGACCAGCTCTCTTCCCTGCCCATTCTTGTGGGTCTTGTGGGCAGGCCCTTTCACACTGCAGTCACGTGCATGTGGAGTGGAAGCACCGCATACTATATGATATCTATTAACCGACCTTAGTGGGCCAGATCTTTAGCTGGTGTAAACCAGCAGAGCACCAATGACTTCAATGGAACTTTGCCAATAGAGTGCCCATTTGAGCCAGGCTATGGTTCATATAAACACCACATTTATTTTTTCATTAGCTTTTCTCTCTTTCCCAATCACTTTTCCTAGCTTACATTACTAGCTCCAGTCTTGCAAGTAGCTCTATGGTCTCCATTCACAGAGTTGGGGCTTGTATTTTTTAACTTCCTTCTACCAGTTCTTTGTTCCAGTTTTCATTTCTTATTGGATTTTTGTTCCAGTTTTCTTTTCTTATTGGATTTTTTCTCTCTGCCCTAACATTTTCACTTCAACTGCACCATCTAGCCCAGAGAATGTTTCACTCACTCTGACTAGCTGGAGAAAAAGGCAATACATTATCCTCTTTATAGATGGTCTCTTATCTAACGCTTTTGCCTAACTTCCTCCCTTCCCTTATCTATTTGAAGTTTGTTGCCTTACACCTCCTGACCAATAAGAACATTTGTTCCAGGAGCTGGCAGTTACCAACCCCTCTGCTCTCTGAATTTACAAACGATAATGAGGTTTCCCCCTCCTACACACGGCCTTCTGGATGCCTGCTAAATTACACAAACCAGGTAACTTGATCCTAAGCAACACTGGTCAAGATAAATATATTACAAAACATGATCCTAGAATGTGAGAATATATAAAAATTAAGGACAAAAAATAACTAGTCCGTATATGTTATTGCAGTTTACTATCTGAGGACTGGAGAGCTAAAATGTCATTGCAAATGAGTGATCATAATGGAGGGGCTGCTAAGAGTAATGACATGTTTTTTATTCTTTCCACAGAGACCCATTCTGTCAAGCAATAATAAAAACAGTCAATAGCTTTATCTACCTTTCACAGCTGGCAGGAGGAGTGTATGTAGCAACATTACCCCCTACAGTTCAGCACTATGTTCCCACTTTCTTTAAGCTTTCGCTACAGTCATTCTTGGTTTTGCTTATCTTAAGCCACTAAACCAACTACATCTTTTAGTGTTAATCTATTAAAACTGCATGCTCCAAAAGCATTTTAATGGGCAAAAAGGAAGAGAGTCAACTCAGTAGCCAGTTCACAATAATTACTACAACCAGAATTTGCAAAAATGCAATACATTAAATTAGCTCAACTAACTTATAACTTGTATGTGACGGTGTTATAGCAATGTCAGTGCCAGGATATTAGACGGACAAAGGTAGGTGAGGTGATAACTTTTATTGGACCAACATTTAGACCAATAGAAATTGTTTCAGCACCTACATTGACCTATAACTTTTCATTTGCATTTTCTCTTTATTTACAGCTGTTTATCTACAATTTTTTCCTTGACCAGAATAACTGGAGAATGATTTTTTCTTTCCTTGCTGCTTTCTTAGGTTACTACCAGAGAGGTGCAAAATATTTTGCAACAAGGTGAAACTACTTGAAATTCAAGGTTTTTCATGTTTTATTAGAAAAAAGAAAATAGGCCCATTTTGCAGAAAGTATATTCGAATCTCATTATTTTTTCACTTGGAAGTGAAACATTGAACAGCCTATTTAAAGCAGGTTTGCAGGTGTTTTGCATGGCTACACTGGTGCAAAGCAGCCAAAATGTACCAGGGACTCTAACCCATACTGATTAAAAGTATCTTGACATCACTGGGTGTTTTGCACATATAGATTGTATTGGGCCTAAGCCTAGGGCTGCTTCCTTGTGGGCCAGTTTTGCCATTATTCGTATTCCCTTAAGAGAAAGTGGAGAAAACACCATAAGGCACTATAAGTCTCAAAAAAGCCAGCGCCCCTTTAAAATTGCATGCAAATCACCAAACTTACACTTGGAAATTCTAGTATGTTTAGCCTTCACGCAACACTTGCATGAACAGATTCCTTAAAATTAGACTATCAGAATTCAGCCAGCTGGTTCATGAAAAGCAAAATTGTTGATTTCTGAATGTATGCACTCTTCTGCATTAAAATACAGTGAAGCAATGATGTCCAATATGAATGCAGCTGCTTTTGCATTTATCACAGTTGTTTGTTCAATGCTTCTTGTTTTAAAGTGTCTGCAGCAGGCTCCAGGAGGTCATGAGGACCCTCACTACACCAAGGCCTGGTTGAAATGCTACCATGATGTTCATTGTTCGTGCTTCAATGGCATGTAGCATGGAGTATGAACTGCCTTATGCTGACAGAAAGCTTTGCAGTGATAACTGGAGCTGCCTGAGGAATCAGGATGCTTCTTTCCCTTCTATTATGAGGGGCACAGTACAGAATCTCCTCTCCTCCTGTCTAACAGGAACCCTTCACACACTGTTTTCAGAAAACTTTCTACAAATTCACACACCAGTTTTCACCAGCTTGTTATTCACACCCCATGGGAATAGCTCCCTAATGTCCGCTGATGCAGCAGAGCAAGGTGAGCAAGAAAAAGTAATGCACTTAATCTTGGGTCTTGCATTCAGGGAGTCAAACTGAAGAGCTGCAAAAGCAGGTCCCAGATTCACTTGAGCTGCTCCCTATCAATCAATTGTTGATGCTTTATTTAGCAGGATCTTTAAGTTCATGTGTAAAATCATAGTATGGTATTTTTACTATGAATTACTCGTCCATAGAGAGCATCTTCACTACAACTCTAAGTCCATTTTTTGAATGAAAGAACATGACTTATTAAAAATAAAATGAATGTTCTCCCAGTAGAGAAATTGAAGAGGCTGGCAAATGAAATAAGAACTAGAGACTTCTTCCAAAAGACTCACGTGCATGGAAACTGGGACTGAGATTCAGAACTTTAGCTGCAAGTCTGGGTGTAGAGACACTTGTTTCAGAAGTCAGACTTCTTCTTAAAGTCTAAGAGGAAGAGCCTCTCGTAGAGTCAACACAGTGGAGTAGGCTGCCAAGTTGGGCCTATATCCTGAAGAACCAACTGGAACCACTGTCTCGCAATTAGGCTGCTGGGTCTGATTTGTAGAGTGGTTAAAACTGAGGGAGTCAAATAAAAACAGAAGAAAAAGCTAAATTTTTAGCTCAACACACCTTGTATAATGCTGTCAAGTTCTGATCATGTTATTTAGGAATAGAGACCATCATGGCGACACTGTTAGAATGAGATCTGTGTCCCTGCCAAAAAATCACTGGATCAAATCCAAGAGCTTGTCTACATACAAGTTGCACCAGTTTAACTTAAAATTGGTTTAGTTAAACCAATACATTTTGTGTGTTGACTCTTTATATTGGTTTTGAACTACTTATATTGTTTGAGCTTTCAGCACTTAGAGGAACGAGCTAAACAGATATATAGGCACTCCCCCACCCCAAAGTTACACCTGTTTAACTAACAAACTATTAACTACTGTAGCATGTAGGCACTAAGGTCCAGATCCTCAAAAGTATTTTGACACCTAATGCCTCAATTTACATGGGAGTTGGGCACCTAAATACCTTTTCAGGATCTAGGCCTCAAATCAGTGCCATTTCATTAAAAAGGTATTCAGATTGATGAACCCCTAAGCCCTTTGTCACATGGATATTGATAAAAGGAACAAACTTGAAAATCTCTACTCACACAAGTCATACTTACTCAGGTGAGTAGCCCAGTTGACTGCAATGAAACTATTCAAGTGAGTGAAGATTGAAAGACGGGACCAATTATTATTATGTAACAATGTAATGTATCTAGACTACACACATTCAGTTATTATTTACATCCCACCTAGGTTAGCTGTTCTATGGGCAGCTCATTAATGACAAAACAGCAGTTTATGCAGGCAAGGTTTCCAATTTTTTAAATATGATCATGAATAAACACACTTGCCCACTAAAAGACAGGAGTCCTGGTTTAACTTCACTGAACAGGCAAAGCCTTTCTCAATTCTAACAGCAGCAAAACAGATGCATTATAATCATGTGCAGCAGAAGTGCTAAGTACGTTTTTCCAAGTGCTGTACAAATATTAATTCATACTCATAACATGAGAGGAAGTTTCTAGATGGAATGTCAAAGCTATTGTGTATATATCCTTTATCAGCATAGAAAGAAGTATATACAAATATTAAAACCTAAAAGAGCTATTGAGGGTCAAACAACTATCAAAATAAACTTCAGTGTTAAGGATAATACATTATCCTTAGCCCTCTCTATGGCCTTATCTTTGCTACAATTATACCACATTTGGGAAACCAATTACAACACAGTTGTGTCCTATTTCGAAAGAAACTGATAAAACGATGTGTGTGAACTCAAGGCATTTTCTGTCAGGTGAAGGCAAGTGAAATTGGTGCAGCTTTTCCATACAGACAACTTTAAACTAATTTCATTATATCAGTGCAACACTCTTGTGTTGACATTCTTATTTTGGTTTACAAGGGTCTCATATTGATTTAGCTTAAGTCAGTAAGGGCAGGACTGGGAAGGTCATTGTACCCCATGTTCCCACTGCTGAGTGCACTGAGATTGTGTGTATGGGTGCCCTCAAAAATGTCACCCTCATAATATCATAACCTGAAGGCATGTATACATATAGGCTATATAATTTAAATAAAGCATTTTTTAATTAAAAGTCGTGGACACACTATAACTTAAACCCAAAGAAGGTCTGTTCTCAAAGTGTTTATTATTTTTGTATTACTGCAATACCTAGGAGCCCCAGTTATGAACCAAGACCACATTGTGCTAGGCGCTGTACAAACACAGAACAAAAAGATAGTCCCTGCCCCAAAGAACTTACAACATAAGTAATGGCTTCAAGGGTGAAAAAAAAAAACTGTATTAGTTCACATGAAAATGTACTAAAATCAGAAATCCAAACCTATTAAAAATGAATTAGCATCACTAGTTCAATACAAGTGTATGTCTGAAATGTAAATTTCCTTTCTACAAAGTCCCATGTTTCCTGCATAAATATACAACACAAGTCATGGCTTAGTTGTCTGAACAGCATTAATACAAAGTACTATTTGTTAAACAATTTCAAGAAATTTATCAGAGTTCAGTTAGTTGGTCAGTAGACTTTTGTATGTTATTTACGAAACTGTATAGCATTTTGTAAATGGAAAAACTTAGAAACAGGTTAAAATATATATTTTGGGAACAATCCTGCAGTCCTTTTTCAACACTTTACTTCATTGAGAATTCTGCCTGAATAAATGGTGCAGCCTTGGGACCTTTGTAAGGGAGCATGATGTATATAAACAGATTTACCTTTAGAGAGGTAGCAAGGCCTTGTGGGTTGACCACACACTTAAAAGCCAAGAGCTCCATGGTTCTGACCTTGGCTTTGCCACTAACACACTTTGTGAGCTTGGGCAAGTGACAATCTTGGATAAGTTACTTAACTGCCCATATCATCATGTTTTTTCAATGGAAAGTGCAGTTTCTGCAAAAATCAAAATTTGCCAAAATGTTTAGATTTTCCATTGGGAAAAATAATCAAAACATTTCAGTTTGTCAAATCAAATCAAAACATGTTGTTTCAGGTAAATCCTGAGCTGCCTTGGTGCCTCATGGGAGTTGTAATTCAGATGTCAATTGCCACCATTCTCCTGTATGGGAAGGACCCCCTGGCTGGCCTGTAGATCTCTTGATGCACCATGGTCTTCCTCTGAGCCACCACAGTGCATCTGAGTCACATGACTTATGTTGCATCATGGGAAATGTAGTCCCTAGAGCATGGCCAATAAAGCAGAATGGAGGCATGATGCACCTGAACTATTAGTTTCCAGGAAACAACGCCGCAGCTCAAGCCAATACATTTCAACATCAAACTGAGGCAAAACAAAAACATTTCAATTTAGTTTGACAAACAAACAAAATATTTAGATTTTGGGAGTGATGAAACGAAACTTTTCAACATTTCTGAACTGCATTTTTTTTTTAAATTCGGTTATGAAAAATTTCATTATTTTGATTTTTTAATCCCAATTTAGCATGAAAACATGTTGAAATATCAGAATTTCCCATTGGATGGAATTTCCCATTTTTAAGCAGCTTTTAGATTAGATAATGTATAGCACCTCATTCTGCAAAGGGCTAAGTGACCTCAATTCCCCTGAAAGTATGTATAGCATATTGCAGGCAGTACTCACAGGGTTATTGTGAAGATTTATTAACATTTATAAAGCAGCTTGAACATGTACAGAACTATCTAAATGTTAAGTATCGTTATTAGCCTGAGTTCTGTAAAGTGAGATCCCAGAGCAGCAATTACCTTGAGACACCTGTCTTAGCCATTAGCTCTGCCAACCAAATTCAAAACTTTTGTTTTGCATTTAAAGAAATGCAAACATCAAAGCTCTTCGTTTATTTGCAGCTTTACAAGGAGCTCTGCACAAACAGAATAAGCAGTCTATCACTTTCAGCAAAAACAATTTCATATGCTTTAGCGGTGTTATTATGATAAGATAGTAGGACTGCCTCAAGTTACTGTCAGGTCAGCATTTTTAAAGAATAGATTAACTATGTTGTTGCTATTTTCCTCAATAACACATGCACCGCGCTGTGAGATGTGGGGAGCCTCCTAAGAAGCGGTTCCTGAGAAACAAAGGCACTTGCCCATCTCTCAGGATTGCATTCTTCGGGCCCAGTTTTCACTGTGGGTGCCTGAAATTAGCTTCCTTCAGCAACACGTGCCTCCAACGCCTCTGAAAAGCAGACCATGATATATTTAAATCAATGTTTCAGGCCTAGGTTTTAAAAGGTATTTGAGCATTGTCACACACAGAGTTGCAATGCCTAACTGATTCAAAAGTCAATCTCTTTTTCAAAAGGGATTAAGGCATTTAGGAGCCTAAATTCCATCAACTTTAATAGGATTTTGGCTCTTAAGTGCCTAAATCCCTTTTGAAAATGAGATTTAGGCTCTTAAATCAGTTAGGTGCCACAACGGCGAGCACAGCAACACCTAAATATCTTTACAAAACAGGGACCAGTTGCCTAAATCTAGATCAAGGAACCCAAATTTTAAAGATTTTGGCCTTAGACCTTACTAAAACTTGTCAATACTTTACCCCATTTTCGAAGTATATAGCTCTAATTTCACATGGAAAATGAAATTAGCTATTCAGACTTCACCTTTTTATGTTCGGTGTCCAATTCTGGGAGTCTTTCCAATTATTTAAAGTGTTATAGATCAAGCGCAATACAAAGATTAAAATATTTGCCTCTTATATCAGCATCTAGACTTTGTTTTAATAGGCACTTTAGAAATGCAGGTATAGTTTATATAGATACAATGTTGTATATCTATCTAAAAAACTATATAGAAAAAAGGAAACTTTATTTTTTGTTTTGAGTTCAGATGAGACTCTATACAGATCACCGTGATTTACACTTAATGTTTCAGGTTTAAAATTTCTGTTCATGTTGTAGTTTGGACACTAGCAGACATCTGTCTATGCACATGAACAAAGGGCTTTTCTTTCTCAAAATAAACATAAAATGCTATCTAGTGTTAGTTCCTTGCTACTGCAGTCTAATATAACTATTTCTGAATAAAATGAAGTGAGCTTGTGAAACATTAAGGTACAATGTGAGATGTACAAAGCATGCCATCCAAAGCACTGTGGACTGAGAATACATCACCTTTGTCCAATTTTAAAATCTATCCTGAATTCAAAACTATGCTTAGAACTCAGATTTATTGGGCTCACATTCTGCAGAGAAAAGCAACAGAATGAGTAGAGAAAGGAGGCAGAGTGAAAAATTCTAATGAAAATAGTGATTCGTCTGTCTATCCACCTAATTATCTGGGCACCAATATGTATGCATGTATAGTTATATATAAGTATAATTTTAGTTTTTCATAGCACAGGTTTCCCTATCGCTAGGAAACTATTTGCTTTCAAAAACCAAATCATACTTTAAAAATAGGCCTCCGGGTTTAAAGAGCAGGGAAAAAATTGTTCATGAACTGAACAAAAGTTTGGTGGAGTCTGCAGAGTTCTCAAAGTCTCAAACCAACCTCTAATATTTATCCTTTTATTTGTTAAAAAAGAATAAAATATTGTAAATAAGCACACAGTATACACCATTATAATTTTCCTTTAAATACTAATTATATTCCATCTAAAGAGACATCCTTGAAGTAGGAGAATTTCTTCCTATACAATGCTACGTTTCATCAGCGGTTTTTCTGTCCATCAACCAGCTGCTCTGACATCTCACCACATACAAAAATATCTTCTTTAAATTGCCATCAGCCTCACCTAATACGGATCAAAACATCTCTGCTTCCTCTGCTTGATGTGTCTCAGAAACGTCAATTCTATACTCAGCAGCTGAAGCACCAACTAATAGTTTTCATGTTCTTTCAAGGAGGAGAAAGAAAAAGAAGAAAAGACAGTAGCACACATTAGAATAATTCCACCAGCACTGATCCCGCTTTTCAAGCCAAATTTATAATGCTGGTGGTATGATCTGCATCTTCAACATGCATGTACCTTCCCAGTGCACCTTTAAACTTCACATTTGTACATGCAAAATGCAGTCGCAAGTAATTTTCAGGAGAACAACTTGCAGGTCTCAGTGGATGGGACTGAACCTAAGGGATACTATCAGGTCAAGTTTCGGATTTATAAAAGCTTATTTGTTGAACTGTCTCTATTGGACTTTTTAAAAGATTTCTAGAACATTTTTATTGGTCTTAGGTTTGGGTGAAGAAATTCAAGTCTGTGACCAATAGGAACGGTACCAGGAATTTTGAAAGTTTTCAGGGGAAGCATTTTTATTTAAAAAAATAACAGCGTTTGCAAATTAGCACTGCAACATTAGTCTATTTAGTGGTCTATTTTTATTGCCTAAGCTGGGAGCAATGCAAAAGTAAACAAATATCATAAACTGGGAAAAGCAAAACTGAATTTTTAAAATCCATTCAGATTTAACCATCCAGGTTAACCATCCAGCTATTATTAACAGATGGACTGCAAATGGGTGACCGCCTCCCACATGCCTACTCGTGGCCTCTGGGCAGCCCTGCGCATGGCCCCTTGTCTCAGTTCCTGTCTTGGGTCCCCAGTAACTCCATATAACTTATCTTCCAGTCCACCAACATCGTTTTTTAGCCAAAACATAGTGCAAATAGTCCATAACCAAAAATTCCAAAATATAGTCCATATCCCTCCAGTACATATAATCTTTAAAACCTGGCTTCATTCTCACCATCCCAGTGTCTTCCACCACACCTGGACTCTATCAGTTCTCCTCTGTCCCTCTGTCAGCACATCTCAGCTCTTCCTTCTGGGGCACAATCCAGCTCTTCCCAGCAGGAACTCCCACAGCCTCTCTGCTGGGAGGTTCCTCAGGGGCCCAGCTCTCCAGCAAGGAGATGTCAGCGGGTAAGCCCATCCGCTTCTTCTCCTTCTTCCACCCTCTCTGGCCTTTGGCTCCAGCTTAGAGCCAGCAGGCACCTCTTTTTCTTCTTTTACTGACACTGCTGCTGCCACCGCCTTCAGTCCTGGCTCTCTGATTTGGGAAAACTAGCCTGCAAACATCTTGCTGCTCTCCTACCTTCGGTCCTCTCCCAGGAATCACCGTCTCTCTAGTAGTTCTCATTTCCTGCTCTGTCTCAGTCTGCTCTAACTCCTGGGTCTCTTTCTCACCGGGCTTCTTGTAGTTCCCCAGGTGCTGCTATGCCCTCTTAATTATCCCAACTAAGGGCACCTGGACTGGATCAGGAACGTTGAGCCCAATTTCACTTAATGGGCCAGCTGCCCTGTTACAGGGACAAATTTTATTTGTGTAGGAGACAGAACTATCTCACGTGTTAGTCCAAGACTGTAGAACAATCTCCTGCATGATCTGAGAACCAACACAGACCTCCAAGAGTTCCAAGTGCAGGGCACATTTCTTCCAGCTTGTCTTCACTATTCAAATGCACACAGCGCATCAGCCAGAAATCAAGATTTTAGTACTTTATTTTTAAACCCACATGCATTTTTCCTCATGCTGTGTGGAAGGAAGGAAGAACGAACCACTTGTGACAGATGTTAGTTATGTCACTTAATGCTGTATTGGGAGATGGCCAGATACCATGGTGATGGGTGTAGCATAAGAAATGGCTTAGAATAGAAAATACTTAAGTTTCTATCCACTTTTCATATGGGAAAAGCTCATTAAAAAATCACTGTGCCAAAATTTCAGAGCCTTATTCAGTGTTTATACAGTCCTTATTCTGGCAAATTCCCACCAACTTCACTGGAAGTTTTAACTGAGTAAAACAAAGGCCTTTAGGATTTGGCCCCCTGATCTGTAACCTGACATCCTTTTAATGACATCATAATTGAAAGACAAATCTGATCCTGCAATGAGCTCTGCATATGTGGACCCCTGTGCCTGAGTGGGATCACACTGAAATCAATGGGTATCTGCCCACACTGCCTTCTTTGTAGGATTGGGGCCTTAATTCTAACATTCAGGTAGCAATCCCACTGAAGGGGAATTATTACTAGGTGAAATGCACACCATTCATCGACTATTACAAAGACATTCATTTTCATACCCTGTCCCCAAAGGCCTTCTGGCACCTCACCAGAAAACAATAAGCAATTCTCAAAATGCCAACACATTCCAAATAAATCACACCACAGGAAAAAAAAAAAGACCCTTCCCTCACAAACAGTAAGTACTACAACACCGATCCAACAGCAAGAGATAGAGACAGTGCTTTGCAACATCATCTGGACGCCATAAAAATAAATACTAGATGGATTTTCAAGAGGTTACACTAAGTACAAACATCAAAGCAAGTGTCCAGATCAACATCAACTATGCCCAAAATCTCAAATCACAAGGCACGAGAGACATAATTCAAATATCTGGAGTTTGGCATTCTGAAAGCAGTTGGTGCTAATGACTGACCACACTTGGAAGAAAATGTTTAAAGAAGCAACAAAGATACACACACAAAAGAATAATAAGGGAACACGTTGCTTCAAGTCAATCTGAGAGAAAGCTACATCTGAACTGGATATCTCTAAGGGGATGATAAGGATATATTTTACCTTTGTACCTCACTGATAACACAAACAAACTGTTGCCATCTCCCATGACTTTATCAAAAGTCTCACAATATTTGCCATGTCTCTTAAAGCCTGGTACCTGGAGTCATGTGACTGTGTAAGACTCCCATCTTTCATTTCTAGACCTCATGGTTGTAGACAAAAAGCTTGAAAATGTGACACGTCACCCCTTACACAGTAAAAAACAGAAATAAATAAAAAGACCCTCCAAACACACTATTTTTAATCTAATGATTGTGGGGACGGCGACTCATTATTTTTGAATGCTTGGATATGGCAGTGCTGGAAAAAGAAAAAAAGATTGAAAGGAATTGCTCTGAGAGAACAGAATATATTAATAACTCTTAGGCATGGGTCAGAGCCTACAGATACAGCAGAAATTAGAGTGAAGATGGGCAGCATTGAATGGTTATAGTCTAATGAAGATGGTTATAGTATTTGAGTCAGGATGAAGACGTAGAGAAGTGCATTAATATTTCAAAGGTTCTCTCACTGCATCCCCACATTTCAACCATTTGGAAACTGCAGCAAAAGAAGCGAGCTCTCCTGTCACTTTGGTTTTCTTAAATTTATTTATTTTTTTTTATTTTTACAGAGATGGGATTCGGCCAGATCTTTTAGGAAGTGGCAGATCCGGATCAGAACATGGTAGTCAGTCCTTATCTCTCTAACGGGCCAAACTCTGAAGCTAAACACCTCTAGACTTGGGAAAGGTTCATATTTGGATCTGAACTTCACACTGTTCAGGCCCATTTTACCTTTTCTTAGGCTTGGTCTACACTTAAAAATGTACCAGCCTAGCTATGATGGTTAGGGGCCTGATATTTTTTAACCAACATAACTATGCCAATAAAAAGCCTAGTGTAGATATAGTCATATCAGTATATAAGTGCTTATACTGATATAGCTTACAGTGGTTCCAGTACAGTTAAACTAATAAAACTTTTAAGTGTAGACAATGCCATAGTTGCAGTAAATTTTAGGTATCATTAGTCAATGTAAGCTACTGGTTGGCTGGCTTTTGTCGTCCCTCTGAACAGTATTAGCTTGCCATACTTTGTATTATAGATGGGGCTGGTAGCACATCTTATTACTAATGTTGCCCAATACTTCCATAATAAGATCCTGTTTTCAGTTGCTTATAACTTTACCAGACTTAACTTTTGGGGCTGCAATTTGCCATGCTGCGTCTGCCTCAAACTGATTTTTTTTTTTAAATTTCAGCCAAAACAGTTCAGTCATTTCTGAGAACAAGGCTTGTGAAAAATGCATTGTTTTGCGCATGTTGAATAATTCTAGCAATCTTTTCTTTGGGAAATACTGGTGTCCCCATGATATGGAGTGGAGACTTTAAATTTGGCCATTGTGTCAGGGATGTGCCTTTTGCCACCCTGTGGCAGTCCAGATCTGCAACCGGAGGGAAAATTCTGCTTAGCCCCAGGCTGGATCATGCTCAGTGTAGACAGACTCTTTGAAGATTTTAGCTGCAAAGCGCTAGTAAACCTCTAATGAGCATGTACAAACTGCAATTTTTCAAAGACTTTTAACTTGGCCAAAATTGTACCTGACGACTGACGTAGTGGACTTTGAGCCTATGAAAAACTCGCCCAGGTCAAAGGAGAGGTGGTTGAACCATGTTTATTGAAACGTTGGCCACATCTCAAGCTATAAACTATATAGGGCAGAAAGAGACCATCGGATAGAGGAGGTGAAGCTGCAACTGCTCATTCCCCAAAAATTCAGAAGGGAGATTCTATGCCTAGCTCATACTATGCCCTGTAGAGGACACCTCGGGTAGGAGAAAACACCAGACAGAGTCACATAGTGCTTCTACTGGCCTGGCATCCATAAGGAGGCCTGGGATTACTGTGCCCAAAGTACCAGTGGACCAAACCTGAGTTCCACTAGTGCCCCTCCCGAGCAGATTGAGCAGATTGGTATGGACCTGGTAGGTCTGAGAAAAGAGCATGGCACGACACCAACACATATTGGTGATAATAGATTATGCCATGAGATATCCAAAGGCAATCCCCTAAGATCCACGAAAGCATCTGCTCTGGGCCCAGAACCCATGAAGATATTTGCCATTGTGAGGATCCCAAAAGAGATCATAACTGACCAAAGTCATAACTTTATGTCTCAGCTGCTGAAGGATCTGGGCAGAATACTAAAAGTGAAAGCACTAAGGATGTTGGTGTACCATCCACAGATCAACAAGTTAGTGGAAAGCTGTAATAGGACACTAAAGCAGATGTTGCGGAGGTTTGTAGCCATGGAACCCCACCACCGGGACCAGTTATTTCCACCTGTTTGCCATCTGGGAGGTCCCCCAAGCAAAGACTGGGTTTTCCCTATTTGACCTGCTGTACAGATGTCAATCCAGCAGAATATTGGACCTATTAGAGAAAATGTGGGAAACAAGAGTCCCAGGCAGTTGGCACCATGCTCAGGCTATAAGGAGAAGCTAAAGACCTTGGGTAGTTTCGCAAAGGAAAACGTCTTAGAGGTGCAGAGCAGACAAGAAAAGGTCTATATTTCGGGTGCATGCACCAGGGAATTTCAGCTTGGGTACCAGGTGCTACTGTTGTTACCCTCCTCGGAGTCAAATTAATGACCAGAAGGCAGGGCCCCTTTGAGGTGATGCAGGGGGTTGAACCTGTCAACTGTTAAATACAACAGCTGGGCAAGAGAAAGAATCTACCACACCAATTTACTGAAGGAGTGGAACGATTAGGAAGGACGGTTGGTCACACCATTTCCACCAGAACCCAGGTTAGGCCCTCAAGAGCCTGTAACCCCAGGGCCAGAGGAGGTACCCATCAAGTCTTGCTGGTCTAGTGGATATCGCACCTAAGGCCACCTCCCAGCAGGTAGGTCTTTCAGTCCAATCCCTCTTCTTACCAGAGGGAGAATGAGGTGGGCATGAGGCTTATGCCCCTCCTGCAGCCTGGGCAGTTGGTAGGGGAGCCTGGGTCCTCCCACTCCACTAGGCTCTGACCCAGGGCCCCAAGAGAGTCAATAGTGTCTGGCACCCTAAAGTGCCCTCTGATTTACTCTAGATACACTCCCTGGGTCATTTCCTACCATCTGCTTCTCTCCCCCAGCTCCAAGTCCAATATAAAGTAAAAAGGAAAAGAAAAAGTGACTAAATCTTCAGGCCCAACTGGGCTCAGCACACAGTTTTATTCCTCTCAGGAAAGCTTTGGTGGTGCACATGTCCAGGAGCCCTCAGGGTAGGTCTCTCTTCCTCCCCAGCCTTCCCTCTCCTGAGCTCAGTTGCTCCGTTTTCAACTTCTTCTCCAGCTGCCTCATGCTCTGCAGTCTGAGGGATGGTGTTCCCTGGGCCCCCAGACTGTCCCTTCAAGCCCAGTGTGGGATTTGTGCACCCCATCACATCAATCATCCTCATGACAAAAGAGATGGAACAACAAGGTTATGCATCGACTTCCAGAGTGTGAATGCTGTGTTCAAGTGTGATGCATACCCAGTGCCAAGAATTCAGGAACTCTTGGAGAGGCTAGGGGCTGTTGGGTACACCTCCTCCCTTGATTTGACTGAAGGATATTGGCAGATCCCCCTTACTGTGGAATTGTGAGAAAAGATCACCTTCTATATGTCCTGCGGACTCTGCCAATGTCAGGTGATATCTTTCAGCCAGCACAGAGCAGCAGCCACCGTCCAAAGACTGATAAACAGAGTATTAAGATCCCATGACCGATATGCAACAGCGTACACTGATGATATTGTTGTTACAGCAAGACTTGGGATGACCACCTGAAACACCTCGCAGTGATCTATGGGCTCTCAAAAACTCAGGCCTGATGGAAAAACCTTCTAAGTGTCAATTGGCCAGCTGGGAGGTGACCTACCTGAACTATATGGTGGGGGGCGGATACCTGTGACATCTGGTAGGGAAGGTGTAGGCTTTGCAAGACTGTCCCATCCATGCCTCAAAGAAACAAGTATGGTGCTTCCTAGGGCTGGTCAGATATTACAGAAGTTCATCCCCAGATTGAAGCCCTAGTACCAAGTGAGCTATTGAGATGTTAAGGATACTATCTATGTGGGTAGCCATTTTGTGTGGTGATAGATCATGCACCCCTCAGATGGCTACTATCCATGAAGGACCATAACATGCAAATAATGTGGTGGTATTTAGCACTCCAGCTAAACTGGCTTGAATTACTACACTGAGCAGGTAAGGACTTCTTCTCAAGAGACAACAGGGACTTGCTGGCATGAGGCAACCCCTGTGCCAGTACTGAAGGGGTGGGTGTGAGATAGAGTTTACAAACCCATCACTAAGGCTGCAGCAGGAGAAAGGCAGCGGCAGTAGTAGACCAGGAAAGCGCCACCCCTCAGGCACTGCTGAGCATGCTACTGAGGAAGGAGTAGTATAAAAAAAGCTCCAGCCCCCCCACCAAATGGGGGGGGAGAAGGAGGAGCCGAGCCGAGCCAAGCCGAGCCGAGCCAAGCCATTTCCAGGGGGGAAGCATTGCCTTGGATAAACAACAAACAGCAATAATGCTTGCTAAGGCGGTCCAGCTGTAAGTTTATCCCCACCCCTTTTTGAGACTTCACCTCAGATGTAGGGAGACCTAGGTGTGGGGCACCAAATGGTGACCTGCATCATCCCTGAGATTCTAGGGGTTTGGGGAAAAGGACTATAAACAACCAGCAGCCATGCCCCAAACTGAGACATCACGTGGGGTAGTAAGTGGCCATGGGGAAGGTGAACAGGAAGTGAGCCAAGTGTAGGTCAGTCTATGCTGTTCCACTTTCACAACTCTGGGCCAGGGTTCCCATATCCACCTCAGATTCTGCCCTCTGCTTAGCCCTGAAGGGGGCAAGACTAGGGGTACGCTGACAAGCAAGCTGATTCAGCTGGATGCTATTCAGGGATCCTGGATTTACTGGATGAAGAGAGACTGGGGCAGCAAACCCTGACCGCTCGGCCTGCTGACTGAACTTCTCACCCTCGTAGAGTACCCACCTCTCCTCTGTGCCTTTGAAAATCATCCCCCAAATGACTCGTTCAAGGTCATAGAGAAAGTCATTAGAGACAGGAATAGAATCCAGGACTCCTGGTTCTATTATTAATATAGCTCCATAAATGTGCCTGGTGCTTTACAGAACAAGTGAAAGACACTAGACAATGGCTCCTCTTCTTCCCTCTGTTTTCTCCTTGCCCCTAGTTCTTCATCTCTCTTTCTTTCTCAAGTAGCACAGGAAGTTTATGGAAAAATTTTGGAGGCAGGTCCACTGTTCCCTCGTGGTGGTCTGTAAGTGTCTGAGCATCCTTTCTCCTATGCTGCTGCTGCCAAAAAAAAGACACAGTATAGCTTGCAATGAATGAGAATTAGGCAGGACATACTGACTATGTGTTTTATTGACGCAGTCCCAAATGTCTGTTCAAAGGGACGCTTGGTCTAATTGCAGCAGTTCTATTTTGGAGGCTGTAATCAAACATTAGACCTTTGCTTGAAAAGGAGAAGGTCAAAGAAAACTTCAGTAGCAATGCTGTAAAGAGCAAATGCTCAAAAATTTAACCTTTAAATCTACCTTGAAAATAGGGCACTCTTCCGGATTTGTTTTGGAGAGAACAGACTGTTTTGCTCTTTGGAAATGAGGTAACATTCAGCTAAGCCTCCTGCGCCTCTCAAACAGCACCATGAACAAACGAGGAGAGAGAAGACATAGCACATTCAGTGTGAAACAACTATTTCTGGTTCACAGCTTCTACAGCAAGTCAGTACCCACAGCTCACTTACAGCAGAGTTTGAGTCACTTTCTGCTAGTTTCAGGACCTCTGCCGATTCTTGATCTGTTTATTCCTGTCATTCTTCACTTCATAACTCTAAGCTTGTAACCAATACATTGAATTTGGGGTTGATCGAAGGGCAAACTATATCATTAAAACATATACAACACGGATGTGATCAACACTGCTTATATCAAAATATAGGACAATGTTTACCTTGCATGAAGTCTGGGGGGGTCTGGAAGCAGATACTGGCTGAGGTTATGTCTACACTGCAATAAAACACTTGTGGATGGCCCATGTCAGCTGACTGGAGCTTGGGCTGTAGGCTATAAAATTGCAGTGTAGATGTTTGGGCTTGGGCTGCAGTCTGGCCTCTGGGACCCTCCTCCCTTGTGAGCTCCCAGGGCTCCCCTATAAGGTAGGGAGGATTCCAGAGCCCAGCCTTCAGCACAAGCCTGAATGTCTACACTGCAATTTTATAGCCCCGTAGCCTGAGCCCTGTGACGCTGAGTCAGCTGAAACAGGCTAGCCACAGCTATTTTACTGCAGTGTGTGCATGCCCTGCATGACCACTCACAGCTCAAATGACACTGCTATTCGGTGGAAGGTGTTCAACAGTGAAGTCATGCTAATGAAAAATGTAGGAGGGCAGCTATTTATTAAAAGAGAATGAGTCACTGTATTTCCTCAGCACACTGCAATTTGAAAGACAAGGAGCCACAAAAGGTTGCAGACTGGTTGTCTTGTGGCCACGTCTTTTGTTTTATCTGTTTCTGCCAGAGATGTTAAGCGACAAAGGCAAAGCCATCTGCAGTACAAGCTACAAGATAGCTATGATTGAAAGACTTTAGGAGTGTATGAAGAGTCCAAAACATTCTCAATAAAAACAGAGTGAAAACAGGAATCATACGGTTCTTCACGTAACCTTTACTCTGATGTTAAATTTAAACTTATAGCAATTATGGAAAAGGCACTGACCATATTACAAATGTAATAACGTTAGCAAGACTGTCACTGTGTACATAGCAGCTGTTGCTAAATTAATTTTTTCGTCATTAAGGAGATCCTTATTTGCATGATTAAAATGTCAGACTAGATAAATACATGTGGTTCAGAATGAATCACGGAACAAAAATGCCACCTGCCAAGCACAAAGAATAAGACAAACAAACAAGTAGAAACAGTTCAGGGCCTGATCCAGTTCCTAGTGGGAGTCTAAGTGAGCATAAGAAGGTGGAGAATCATTTTAAAATATTTATCAAAGAAATATTCCAAATGCTTGAAGTATTTGCTTCTGTTGTTCCCAGGGCTTTTGGAAGAAAGCATCAAAGACTAATACTAACTGGAAGTCTCTCTATTTTGCCTTAAAGATTCTATGAAAGTGCCCCTTAAGAAAACATACTGACCACATACAGTCCAAATGTAATCCCTTCCTGGGGTTTACTGAAAAAGTCAAAAACAACCACCAACCTTGACTGTTCCAAAACTTTCTCTCCTTAGTCCTTCATGCATGTTAATTTATTCTACCCCTAAAAATGGGGAGGCAGAAGCTCCTACCATTATAATTTGATTGGAGCTAATTGACTCCATTTGTTCATATGTCCCTACGTAGGGTCCCAGAATCTTCCCGCCTTCCCATTACAGTTTCCCTGCAGTGCCTGGACCCGAAATATTATAACACTGTATGAGTGTAGGAAGAACCAGGAAGTGAAATTGAGTTGAAATGAAGTGAAAGTAATCTGTCTGTTTTCTTTGTCCAAGATCAATGAAAATCATCAGCTATCCCTCGATACAAGGATGATGTCTGCTGGGGGAAGTCATTGATGAGACTTAAGATGGCGGAGGAGTCCAATTCATGCTCTACAGGTTTTTCCACATATGTGACAGGTGGTTGCTTGGAGAGGGTGCAATTACTGGCTGGGATGCCTGACACTTTCCTTCCTTCTCTGCCTCCTTCCTTTTCAGCCTCTTGAGCAAGGCGATTCTCTTCAAAACGGCTGAGGCTTGGTATATGATGTGACGCCATTGCATTCTATTGCCAGCCAGCTCTTCCCAATTCATGGGGTCAATGCCTCCCTTCTTAAGATATACTTTTAGGTGTCCTTGTAGCATTTCCTCTGTCCCCTGTGGGTCATCTTACCAGGACTAAGTTGAGAAAAGAAGACTTACTTTGGAAGATGAGTATCAGCCATCCACACACAATGACCAGCCCAGCGAAGTCAAAGTTTCATAATCTTTGCCTCAAATTGGTGATGTGGTACAACACCATTTCATACAGAGAATGTTCCTGAGGCAGCACTTTTGGTACTGGTCCAGATGCTTGAGATAGCTTTGATATGTCACCCATGACTCGCACCCATAAAGAAGAGTGGGGATGACTACTGCATTGTAGACCAAGTTCTTAGTTTCCATCCACAGATTTCTCTCAATAAAGACATGATGGAGCAACTTTCCAAAAAATGCTCTTGCACAGTGGATCCTATATTCAATTTCCACATCAAGGTTGGCTGCCTGGGAGAGATGGCTACCAAGATAAGGGAAATGCTCAATGTTTTACAGGGGTTCACAGACTATGACAGTTTGTGGAAGAAGGGGGACAACTTGTGCTGGGGCAAGCTGGTGGAGCACCTTAATCTTCCCAAAGTTGAGGGAGAGTCCTAGGCTATGATAGGTGCCTGAGAAAAGATCTAGGGTGGACTGGAAGTGAGCCTTGGCGTGGCACAAGGATAGCACAGTCATCAGCATACCAAAGATCTGTAATAACAGTCCTGGTGACCTTATTTTTAGAATGAAGATGCCACAGATTGAAGAGCTGGCCATCCATTCAATACTCAATCCCAATGTCAGTGAAAACAGCAAATTTATTTTGGTTCTTAGAGGCCCTGACCCTGCAAGTAGAGTCACCTGGGACTACAGTTGTCTTATTAGTAAGAGGAGCAAGGAAATCTGGTCTTTAAACATATTTTAAACTGACAGCATCCATCTACTGTAGCGATAGGCTCAAGGTACAAGATCAGGATTTTAAACAAGGTAGAGCTGGATGGGACCTGGATCTTCTGTTTGGTGGGAAATTCTGCAATTTCAAATTTTTCTGTTTCAAAACAGAATGAAAACAAAATATTTCAATATTTCCTGTGAAATGAAAGTTCAGAAAAAGTTCAGTTGATTAAAATGTTTGGCGTCAATAAAATTGAAATGTTTCATTTTGATTTTGACTTATAATATAATATAACATTTTAAAAATGAAATGAAAACTCATTTAGAACCAGAAAATTGAGATGTTCTGTTTTGACCTCACTGGAATGTTCCATTTTGAGTCTTTCCTTACTCCCCAGAAATCAAAACTTCCTTGAAATGGATGCATCTCTGTATGATATATTGCTTTTGATCAACTGGCATTTTCCAATGGAAAATGTTATATTGAAAAATGTCTGATTAGCTCTACATCATAGCTTTCAAGAATGTTTAAAGCTGTGGTTTTGGTTCCTTCCATCATAAAGATGAGGGCCATTGGCAAAATGCAGATCTCAATGCAGTTTGATTTTGAACATCTCCCAGCACTTGTATCAGTTTAATTCTGGTCTGACTCTGACAACCGTGGAATTATTCCTGACTTCCAGCAGTGTGAGACTAGAATCAAGCACTAAATGTCAGATTTTCAGAAGTGTGGCTTCCACTGCTTCAATTGAAATGTGGATGCTCAACACCCTTAAAAAAATGAGTGGGTGCTAGATCAAGCGAAGTAATTGGGGATATTTCCAGTGTCCTCAATCAGCTTTGCATAGAGACCCATTGTCAAGGCAGACATAGTAGAGACAAAGCAACATAGGAAAGTGCAGGGAAGTGGAAAAAGATGGAATTTTTCTGCCATTGAAAATACCATGAATATGGATTTGGAAGCCAGACCTGAAGGTAGAAGGGGAGTAGCCTGTGATCTTGAATTTGACTGATTGAGAAACTTCTTGCTAATGCTAGGAAGAAAGGCTTCAACTTCAGTAGGTGGCTAACCAGTACCTCTGCAAAGCCTTTGACCTATCAAAGCAGGCTGTCCTCAACAAAAAAAGGCAGAGGCATTAAGCCAGAGTGCATGCTCACACTATAGAGCTGTGTATGCAACACCATGGAAAAAGTTATCTATGTTGAGACCAGGGACCTGATAAGACTCTGCGCAGCAACCTGAATACAAATGAAAGGCGTGATCTCGAGCACTCTCAGTAGAATTTAAGGAACTGATCCTGTACTGCAGCTTTTAATCTGACAAGCCCCGCTAAAGGGAACAGTTGAATTTTCTGATGTACAACCAATCTATGGCTTTGTCTGACATAAGCCTTTCCTAATTGAATGCAATGTAGTGGTAGCAGTGTTCTGGTTGCAGCAGATATATGATTTAGTCCTTCCCTTTCTTTATTAAGAACCAGATACCGATACCATTGGCACCTTGCTCTGGGAGTGGTCTCATTGACATCAAGGTACTAGTCAGTGAGTAAGGGTTTCACAATCCAGTCCTAAGTTTGCAATTTCTGGATACACCTGTGAGAATCTGTGGTTTCCTTGCTTTGAATGTTACTATTTTGGCCTGTATATGTCAGTACAACCAGTTTCAGTTCTAGGTTATGTTTTTTTCATACAAAGAAGATGTACAAAAGCTGACAAATCTGCACTTTGCTGAGTTATGGCCAGCTTGAACCAATTATCTAGACTGTATTAAAATTTACTGGACATATTTGATACCTGTGTTTTTCCTGGGATGAGGAAGGTGTTTTTATTACTACTATATTTGATGGAAAGTTTCAAAATGAAGAACTGTAAAAAGGAAAGACGAATAGTGGATAAGGATCACAGGGTCCCTTCGCCACTAGGGGCACCTCTGCCTGGCTACTCTGCAGATTCTCTCCTTTCAGATCAAGTGCCCCCTTCTATTGCTCACTGAATGCCCTACTGCTGTTCTGTCTCTGCAACTGTGAGTGCTCCTTCATAACTTGGCCCTCCAGTCTGGTCATTATATGTGTTTCCACCTTACAGGGAATCAAAGTTTCTTCTAACAAGCTGGCTCAAGTAGTCTTCCTGTTCATTGCCCAACGAGGGGGACCTAGGCCTACCCATTCTGGATTCCAGCAACCAAGGTCTGCACCCTCATAGATCTTACTGCCTTTCCATAAGTCCTTTCCTTACCCTCTGGCTATCCCCACTTAATGGGTTTGCCAGCCTCACAACTCCCAGGAAGTAACTGAGATCTACTTGCATCTGTAGCCCTAAATACATTCCCCCAAGCAGCCACTACAAATTTCTTCCAGCAGCACCTCAGCTTCCTGCCTTTATAAACCAAGCCCAGCTCCTCCCCCACCTGGATTTCCTCCACAAATTAGGCCTTAGCATGCCCTGGCTTTTCTCCTGGTGTGGCCTATTGGTTAAGTGGACTAATTTACCTCTTCAGCCTTGGGTGTGGTGGCCATCCCATCACAATAAGACACTAGTGGTGCAAAAAACAATACATGAGATGAGAAAAGAAGGTGGCTATAAAAAAGGTAAAGACTTCCTAGCCAAAGATTGTACTAGATGGGGAAAGAAGAGGACATGTATGATAAGGGTGCACAAAATACACCTGCTACTAGGTACTTGTAACAAGGTGCTGGGGGGGTGACCCCTGCCCAGCCTCCTGTCACTCCAGTCTCTGTAGCTGAGAGGCAGCAGAGCTGGTTAGCTAGGCGATGGCCTGATTACCTGAGAGGAGACAGCTGTCATCCTACCCAGGTTGAGCACTTGATCAGGCAATGGGCAGGAGCAGCAGCTCCGCTGATCCAACAAGGTTTATATATGCCTTCCCAGAGGGGGCAGGCTTTGCTTGTCTCCCTGAACAGCCCCAGAGATTACTGGATGAAACAAGGCATGGTAAGTAGTAGGAATTCATGCATACCTTGTTAATAAAGGCACTGGTGATTGCACACGGGAGGGCCTTTGAGTCCTTTGTTGGCCAGAGGGGAACCGAAGCATAGGGGCTGTGGTAGGGGAACCCCTTACAGTACTATAATTTGCACACAGTCACATTGCTGCCAGTCTTGTGTCTCTGGGAGACTAGACTGTCTTATACTAATTGACTGGTCTTAGACCAGTTGACGTATACTCTATGCAATCCAGCCTAACTTAGTAGGCCTGTAGGGGGTGTGAGTCAGTACTGATTGAGGACCATCTCTTCCAGCTGTATCTCATTTGCTTCTGGGCCCTGGAAAACACTTCCTCCATCTGTATTCCCATATCTGTGCCCCTGGCAGGCTCTTTGCCTTTGTAATAATGTGTATATATTACAATTGTGGGTGTTTTGCAATTGTCATTTCTTCATCTGTTGGAGTATTAACTAGTATATGAGAATATTCTCAATCTTCAATTATTTTTAAAACATGACCTTGTTATGTTGTGGAAGACCTTTAGTGTTCAAGATATGGATTCAACATTTTTCTCTAGGGATGGCACAAGAATAGGAGAAAACCACCAGACACTGAAGATTGGGAGACCTGTATAACATTCCCAGCAACTCAGTGGAGCAAACCAGGTACTGGCCTTCAGTAGATAATGATGCAAGTTTCCTCCTTAACCTCTCTTCTGCTTTTTGAACTGTCAATCAGCCTCTCCTTCAAATATCCTCACTGGACTGTTTAAGGGACTGTCTTGCTGGGAGCATGTTTCAGCAGTGCTCTGTGAAATGCACAGGCTACCTATTAGTTTCTGGGTATAGGTTATATCTAAACACCTGAACGGTCTGGAACCTGCCTACCTGAGAGACTCTCTCTCCCTATGTGATCCTGTTGCAATTGCAATCCACAGAAGTGCTTGAGTTGGAGCCCCTTGGCTTTAAAGGAGAGGGGGAAGCTGGCAACAGGTTTCTGTGAAGCGCCCTTGGCTTTGAATTCACTTCCTCTTTCCTCCTGAAAGCAACCCAATGTACTGACCTTCAGGGCGCACTGCAAGGCCCATTGTCCAAGCCATCTGGAGAGTTGAAAGGAGCAGGGTGGTGCAGGTCTTGCAGAGAGTGGGGTGGATTTTTTTTGTATTTCAGTACCTCATTGGAAGATGATTTTTGTGTCAGGTTTGTTTCAGGCAGGTTTGTTTGTTACTATTTTTAACACTAGATCTTGCAATGAATTTGCATAAGTGGATTCACGTGACATCAGTGGGTTTTGCTCAGGCTCCATCCACGTGGGTCCAGTCAGGATTTGGTCCTTCATTATTTAGAATTGAATAGTGGAATGATGTTAAAGCACCTATAGTTCTCAGTTTAAAGTATGCTTTTGCACCTTGATTTCTATAATTCTTCAGCTCATCTATAGGCAGGTGAATAGGTAGGTTCTCACCTCATTCACACAAACCATGCTGATAAGTTACAGTGATGCTCCCACAATTTTTTACGCAGAGCATTCAGTTCTTGGGTAAGTCTCATCTCTGGTGTAACAACTGCGACATTAGTGTTGTTAAACAGAGATGATTCTGCCCATGTCACCTCTAAGTGAAGTGCTTCTCTTTTTTTTTTTTTTTTTTTTTAAGTTCACATGTCTAATTTGAGATTAAGAATCTAAAGATCACACTGTGGAGTATTTCTTTCAAAATCAAAGACTTTATTGTGCATGCAAGAGTTTTGATGCTCCTAACTGCCAAATGTCAGGCTGACATTTTTACATTCTTATTATACATTGTGTATGTCATCTTGACATTGGCAAGGGTTCATATGAAAACATGTACACTTGTTTTTCTCTTCCCACACTTCCAAATGTATGTGATATTTGCGTTACTATAAACACCTATATATTTGTGGCTGAGCACCTATAGTTCTATAAAGAACTTTGGCCTTGTTGTTGTTGTCTAAGGCATACAGCCTCTGTTGTGATAAGATGCTATGTCTGTTCAGTTGGTAGCATTTAGTTCCTATTTAATTTCTATCATGAAAGAGTTTAAACAGAAAAATGTAAATAGTAATTGAGAATTGTTTAAGAACGCTTTACTAGGTGCCCAAAAAGTCTCAATCTCACTGTGACACGTCCGGTGCCCAGGGTTGCCAACTGATAATGCCAAGATCAGGGCAGGCTGCAAAAGGAGAGCAAATTCTCCCCACGCTGGTGGGTGACACTGAAGCCCGGCTTCCCAACCAGCCACGAACTGCTTCTGATTACCCCACACTGGATATCACGAAGCCAGTCCACAAATGCCCACAGCCCCCTTTACTGCATTACAGCTCCAGGCTCCCAAATCAGCACCAGGTCCAGCAAAGAGACCAGTTACTTAAACTCTCTGCTCTTTGCTAAAAAGGTTCCCTCTGACCCGAAGGGGTCAGCCACAGCACCAGATCAATATAAGCTTGGATCTTACCTAAAATACCACACTGCCAGCCAATCCTTTAGTGTCTAAACTAAAGGTTTATTGTACAAAGAAAGAAATTAACCCTTAACATTTCTCTTATTATTTAAGTAAATCACAGATATACAAATGATTAAAAGTCCATATACTTCAGGTTTCTGGAAGAAATGTGGATTTGCAGGCTTGTATAGTCCCCTCTGGTTCACATCCAGTACCTGGATGGGTCTAGGTCCTTCGGTTCAGTTGCAAGATGAATTGATCCAGAGGTCGGTGTGTGTCTGCAGACTGGACAGGAGCAAAGACAAAATGGTTTCTCTGGCTTGATCTTATATACCCTCTGTCTTTTGGCCATGTGGCCTATGAAATTTGCAGAAGCTAAAATGGAGTCCGGAGTCACATGGGCCAATCCTGGTGACTCTTCAGGTGTGCCTGGGGTCCAGTCATGTAAGCAGGTTCTGGTGACTCATTAGTGATGCTGGCTTCTTTCTCTGGGCCCCTCGTACCTGGGAATGCCTTAATGGGCCATTACACTGGCCATTGTCCTGCAGCCTTCCTATCTGGGGCATTGCTCAGGCAGACAATTTGAAACACAGATATCTCAAATACATCTATAACTTCCATTTCACATATTACACATGAACATAAGTAATATTCTCTTACTTAGCACATTATAGCCTTCCTAACCACACCTGACATGGCCTATCCCACATGGATTATTATGATTCTGCCATGCTGACGTCACACAATATACTAACTGCCCCCCCTCTCAAGCCAGCCCGCATGAAACTCACAACTGAGGAAGAAGGCCATAGTGGTTTTAAAAAAAAACAAAAAACCAAACACCTGGTTGAGAGGGGAAGTGAAGCCAGCTATAAAAAAAAAAACAAATGGAAGGGGGGAACTTGATAGTAATGAATATAAATCAGAAGCTGGGACTTGTAGAACAGTAACTCTCAACCTTTCCAGACTACTGTACCCCTTTCAGGAATCTGATTTCTCTTGTGTACCCCCAAGTTTCACCTCACTTAAAAACGACTTGCTTACAAAATCAAACATAAAAATACAAAAATTTCACAGCACATTTTTACTGAAAAATTGCTTACTTTCTCATTTTTACCATATAATTATAAAATAAATCAACTGGAATATAAATATTGTACTTGCATTTTAGCATATAGAACATTATAAGCTAGTCATAGTCTATATGAAATTTAATTTGTACTGACCTTGCTAGTGCTTTTTATGTAGCCTGTAAAACTAGGCAAATAACTAGATGAGTTGAGGTACCCCCTGGAAAGACCTATGCATACCCCCAGGGTACACGTACCTGTGGTTGAGAACCACTGTTGTAGAAAAGTGATTCGAGAACCAAGGGGATGCAAGTTGAAATCTGTGGCCTGCAGAGTTAAGGAAAATAAGGAGGTTTTTTTACATATATTAGGAACAGAAAGTATCCTAACAATGGTATTGGTCCGTTACTGGATGGAAATGGTAGAACTATCAATAGTACCATAGAAAAGGCAGAAGTGTTCAATAAATATTTCTGTCCTGTATTTGTGGGGGGAAAAAACAGATGAGGTAGAGATAAGCATAGCTATACTGGATCTGACCATTGGTCCATCTAGCCCAGAATCCTGTCTTCCAACAGTGGCTGGTGCCAGGTATTTCAGAAGGAATGAACATAACAGGGCAATTATTGAGTGATCCATCCCCTGTTGTCCAGTCCCAACTTCTGCTAGTTGGAGGTTTAGGAACACCCAGAGCATGGGGTTGCGTCCCTGAAACATCTTGGCTAATAGTCACTGATGAATCTATCCTCCATGAATTTATCTTATTTTTTTCTGCATCTTGTCCTGAGGTGACGTACCCAGTAAATATAAGGATAATTGAAATTGCTCATTATTATTGAGTTTTCTGTTTTTGTAGCCTCTCTAATCTCCCTGAGCATTTCATGATCATCATCACCATCCTGGTCAGGTGGTCAGTAGTATATTCCTACTGCTAAACTCTTTATTCAAGCATGGAATTTCTATCCATAGATATTCTATGGTATTATGTGATTCGTTTTAAGATTTGTACTATGTTTGACTCTGCTTTCTTTCACATATAGTGCCAATCCCCCACTAGTATGACTTACTCTGTCATTCCTATATATTTTGTACCCTGGTATTACTGTGTCCCATTGATTATCAACATTCCACCAAGTGTCTGTGGTGCCTATTATATAACATTCTCATTTAATACCAGGATCTCTCTGACCTTTCCCTGTCACTGACCACGACCATACCATATACCACAACCATTGACTCCTCCCCAGCACTGCACGTAAGTCTATCTAGATGTGTCAAGAGATCTGCAACCATCACACCCATCAGGCCATTCACCCTTTGGTTATCCTGGTTATCACAGCCCAACTATCTATGTTCCCAATTGAGTCCCCCATTAGTATTACCTGTGACTTCCTAGTAACAAGGGACCCTCTCCCAGAGAGGTATTCTCGGTATGGTGAGAGCATACCATGACATCATTTGTAAGGAGGGCCCCAACTATAGGATTGTTTCCCTCCACACAGCATGATGTTCTCCTTTCCCAATCCTCAACAGCACAGAGGCTGTCAGACTAGGGGTGGGACTACTCGCCTGTGTCCCGAAAGTCTCATCTAGGAGTCTCATCTCTATCTCCTCTCATTCCTCCAGTTCAGCCTCTCTGGTCTCAAGGGTCCATGTTCTGCCTCTGAGGGCCATGAACTGCTTGTGTCAAATGCACACGTACACCATTGGCACACAGGGCAGGTAATTATACATGCTGCATTCAGTGCCGTAAACTGGATAGCCTCTACCCTGCTGCTGGACTTCTGCCTGCATTATTTTAACTCTTGCAGGGTTTTTTCCATTTGTTCTTTGAGGGTGGGGAAGTGATTTATTGGCTTAAATTTAGAGTAATGTTTGTTAGGTGTATTTGGCTCTCACGCTTCCTCACAAAATCCCCCTATTTGCTAGCTCCTCTCATCACTTAACAGCTGGCTTTTTAAACCTCTGTTCTCCCTGAGTTAGTCCTGCCCCTTGCTAAGGGATCCTAAAGGCATTGGGGATCAAAGGAGAGCAGGCCAGAGCCTCATTAATAAACTCTGTCGTAACACATGGTGATGATAGCACTCTTTCCATTCCACTAGTACCTCTGGAGGATGTTAAACAGCAGCTATTTAAGTCAGACATATTTAAATCAGCAGGTCCAGATAACTTGCATTTAAGAGTTTAAAAGAGCTGGCTGAAGAGCTTACTGGATCATAAATTTTTTTCTTTTTTTTTTTTTTTTTCCCCCCCCGTAAAGCTTGGAAAAGACCCAGAAGACTGGAAGAAAGCTAATGTTGTGCCAATATTTTAAAAGGGTAAACAGGATGACCTGGGTAATTATAGGCCTGTCAGTCTGTCATCAAGCCTGAGCAGGATAATGGAGCAGCTGACGTGGGACTCAGTTAATAAAGAATTAAGGAGGGTAATATAATTAATGCCAATCAACATGGATTAATGGAAAATAGATCCTGTCTTGCCTGGATATCTTTTTTTCCTTTTGTGAGATTGCAGGTGTGGTTGACAGTGTTAGCCAGTGCATACATGTTAGGTATAGGGCATAACATTAATATCATATTCTACCCAGCATATGTTAACTGAATTATATTACATCTGTCCCACCATTCTGTTCACTTTGCTCACTTACGTCAAGAAAAATATATCCCACAATAGTCTGCAAAGCATTAGCTAATATAAAACCTGTCAAAAGCAGGATACCTCCCAAATGGTACATTCATTCTAAATATTCGTATCTTAAAAGGCAACTGGTTTGGAATGTAATATCCAAAACTGAGAAGTCTGCACCTGTGCCTTTTTTTGTCCATTGGTGAGCCTCTCTGCCCCCTCGTTCCTTTCTTCCTTCTCCTACCTTAAGGGTGAGCGCCAGGGGAAAAGGAGTGGAGAGGAGTGAGCCATGGTCTAGGCACAGATGGGCCTCCCCGCTACTCAGGAACTTCTGGTGGTGGCACTCCAAAGGCAACAGGCTGGCGCACCTCCAGGCTTAGCCTCCCCAAATCTTTTACCTGCCACCTATGCTGTGGCTCATGGGTGCTGAGCACCCCCAATTTTTTGTCAGTTGGTACTTGAGCCCTGGAACACCCATTGAGTCAGTGCCTGTGACAGAACAACAAGGTAAGGAATTTGTGGGTTGGATTTTGTGACCTAGAAAGTGCTTTCTAACATGTAAATAACTATGCTATAAATATGAATGGTTTTGGAGACCTTTTGAAGCACATCTACTGTGTAAAGTGAACATGCTATTAGAAGAATGTCTTCCTGAAAAGACAAGTATGTATGTCTTTATTTCGTACTGTTTTGTCTTTAGGCAGTAAATTGGTTAAGCTTGGTTATTTGTTCTCTTGAACAGTTTTAGTAACAAACCCTGAGTGTAGTCAAACAATTAGCTACATCTTAATCAACAGTGGTAATGAAATATACTTAGACTTCTGTAAGGCATCGGACTTGGTACCAGATGTCATTTTGATTTAAAAAACTAGACCACTATAAAATTAACATGGCACATAGCTATCTTTTAATCCATGTAAGAACTGATAGGTCTCAAACTATAACAGGGAATTATCATGAAACTTGTTTATTTCTAGTGGAGTCCAACAGGTATTGATTCATTCCCTTATGCTATTTCATATTTTTAATCAATGTCCTAGAAGAAAACAAAATCACCACTGATAAAGTTCCCAGATGAGACAAACTGGGAGAGTGGTAAATAATGAAGTGGACAGGTCACTGATATTGAATGATCTGGTAAGCTGGGTGCAAGCAAACAGTATGATTTTAATCGGACTAAATGTAAATGTATGGATCTTGGGGGGAGGGAGGGAGAAGTAGGCCATACATATAAGATGGAGGGACTCTATCCTGGGCAATAGGGATGTAAAAATTAGTTTTATAAAATCCATTTAAAACTTTCTAAAAATAAATGTTTAAACAGTTAAATTCTGGGGAGGTAGCCGCAGCTGGGCAGCTCTTGCTGGTGGGGAAGCACGGAGCCCAGTGCGGGGGTAGTTGCAGCTGGGCTTGCCCCCTCCCTCCCATGCTGGGCTCCATGCCCCCCGCATGGGGAGCCAACCCAGCTATGGCTATCCCCCTCCCCTGGTGCTGGGCTCCAGGAGCCAGCCCAGCTGTGGCCACCCCTGTGCTGGGCTCTGCATCTCCCCACCAGCAAGAGCTGCCCAGCTGCTCCCCTCCACCCCCCAGTTTAAACAGTAATCAGCTGTTTAAAATGTTTAAATGGTTAATCTTTTACATCCCTACTAGGAAGCAGTGACTTTGACAAAGATCCATTACAACCCCAAATAATCAGCTGAACATGAGCTCCCAGTGTGATGCTGTGGCCAAAAGGGCTAATGCAATCCTTGAATGCATATAGAGGGGAATCTCAAGTATTAGAAGTTATTTTACTTCTGGTTTTGGCACTGGTGAGCCCACTATAGAAATACTGTATCCAGTTCTGGTGACCTCAATTCAAGAAGGATGTTGATAAATTAGAGAGGGTTCAGAGAAGAGCCATGAGAATGAATAAAGGATTAGGAAACATGCTTTATAGTGATCGATTTAAGGAGCTCAATTTCTTTAGCTTAATAAAGAGAAGGTTAAGGGGTGACGAGTTTATAAGTACCTATATGGGGAACAAGTATTTGACAATGGGGACTTCAATCTTGCTTGAAGGCAAAGGTATAACACGATCCAATAGCTGGAAGCCAGACAAATTCAGACTGGAAATAAAGTGTAAATTTTTAACAGTGAAGGTGTCATACCAGGGTACAGTTCAGACCAGTGGGGGGTTGTCAGCCCTGCCCTGCAACCTTGGGTGCCTGACAATACCTTGCTGAAGTAGCTCCCACCTGGAGCTCTGAAACTGACGAGAGCTAACAGTTGATGTAAGTAACAGTGTTTATACAGACACTGCATCGCCATAACTACACTGACATAAGCCCTATGCCTCTCGTGGAGGTGGAGTTATGTTGGTGTAGTAGGGCACTTAGATCGGTGGGACAAAGCTGTAGTGTAGACACCGACATAATTAGGTCGACACATGCTGCCTTACATCACCCTAACTGTGTAGTGGAGACCAGGAGCCATGAAATTGACAGTGCCCTGGAGAACTGGGCAGCTGGACCCCACTCCTGGCAGGGAGCCAGTGCAAGAAGCCTGGGCAGCTGGACCCCACTCCTAGCTGGGAACGGAAACCTAGCAGAGCCATTAGGCCAAACTCAGCACTGGTATAAACAGGCACAACTGTGTTGAAGTTAATGGTGTCACACGAGGGCTGAATGTTGGCCTGAGAGAGTACAGGAATCTCAGGGGAAAGAGCCTCTGGATCAGGAGACTGGATCTAAGGGGAAAATGTAGTGGCAGGAAACATTAGCCACTATGTAGAAAGGAATCTGGGGACTGACTGACGAGTGACAGAATGTGATTGGAGACTTATCCCACAAAGTACCAAGCATCCTGCAAACCCTGCTACAACTACTGGGCTCTGCACCTTTCAGAATCAGGCTCTTAAACTCTGTAGAAAGTTTCTTGATGACAAGATAGGAGGAAAGATGCAGGGCCAAGTTATTGAAAGCAGACAGTCCTGCGCAGCTGCCAAGGTGCTAAATCAAAGGATGAATCAAGCCATAGGGATGTGAGAGAAACACCAATACCACGAGCTGCCAGTTAGCTGGCAGGAGAAGGAGGAAGTTTTTAATGTTGTTCCTGGGACAGGCTACCAGTGACCCCTGTGAGGGGAGTTGGTGGGGACAAAGGACCTTCAGGGAGAAAATCTAGGGTAGTGGTGCCCAGTGAACAGAGCATGGAATATTCCTGCAGGAAGCCTTGAAGCAGAAAGGACAGAGGTAAAGAGGAAAATCCCCTGGGAGCTGTATCCACAGGTGGGCTGGGGAACCAGTTTTGTTACTTTTTGCCTATGTTGGGAAAATAAAACTGCCTGGATAGACAAGAGATGCTGGGTGTGGCAGTGGGTCCCTTGTGAGCTGGCAAGCTTACCACACATGGTGGAGAATGTGGGCAGGTGATTGGCCTCTGGAATCCAGGGAACTTGACTTACACCCTTCCCACCCCAGTTTGGGTGATAAGGAAAGGTGGAGGAGCTGCTCTGCCAAAGCAGAAAGGAGCTGTGTTACAGAGTCAGCAGCAACAGGCCCAGGCTACATTCCTGCAACTGATGAACAGCCTGCAGAAACAACAAGAGGCTCAACAGCGGTGGCACTGCAACCACGTGCAGCCCCAGGAGTGGATGCAGACATGGCTGGGCCAAGGGACTCCGAGGCATTCAGCTGATACTGAAAGGAGTAGTTTGGGCCACCTGGTCCCTGGCCTGGCAAAGTGAGAGCCAAGAGATGATCTGGAGGCCTTCCTCCATACGTTGAAGTGAATGGCCAATGCAGTGGGCTGGGAAGAATCGACTCAGGCTGCCTGCACCTCAAGCCAAAAAGAGTGCTCTGCAGCCGCCCATCAGGCAGTGAGAGATGAACAGGCAGGCTCCTATCCGGTGGTGAAGGCTGCCATCTTGGCTAGACTAGGACTGACTCCAGAGGCGCACTGGCACCATTTTTGGGCCAGACCATTCTCACAGGGGGGCATGGCCACAGGTAGTGGCTCAGAGATTAGAGATTGCTGCCTGATGGCCATGCCCCGAGACAACTTCCATAGAGAGAGGCCCTTTGAAGACCCTTTCTATGGGAGCCCAGAGTTGGGTAAGGTGATTCCTGCCTGCCTCTCTGGGTGAGGCAGTCAAAGGGGCAGAAGCTGCCTTTGAGGCCAAAGTTGCTGAGTGGCCTGAATGGCATGGTAGACTAGGAGAGAGCAGATCTAGGGAATCACTGGGAAGCTGTCAATGGGAGAGGGTCCCAAGTAGTCCAAAACATGGGGATTTGCAGGAGCTACCAGGGCCCCAGTCAGACCCACAATATAGCGAAAGTGCTTCTTGGGGCAGCCAGGAAGTCCAGTGGTACACTTTAGATGCAAGCCTTCATGTTAGGAGAGAGTACCTTTATAATGGAGTGTGTTTAGGTCACAAGCCTGGCTGTAACAGCCCAAGTAAAGTCCACTTTCCATGGTGCCACATATGGTCAAGACCCAGTCAGGCTGGGAGGACTGCAAGTAGGTGTCATGGACTCAGGTTGCACCCTTGTAGGAGAAAATGGGACACTGGCAAAGAAATTGAACCAGCAATGCCGTGTGTGTGTGTGTGTGTGTGTGTGTGTGTGTGTGTGTGTGTGTGTGTTTCATGTGTACATGGCAACACACTGGTCCATTCTATGGCAGAGGCTGAGCTGAGGGTACAGGAGAAGAGAGGCTACATGTCAGGGTAGCAAAGGATCTTCTGTGGCCAGTGATTTTTTGGAAAGAGACTGGTGGGGTTTCCTGGGAGTGATGCAGAGGAAAGTTGCACAAAAGCAGGCAGAGAGGAAAGATGTCATGAACTCAGAGCAACAGTCTAGGATGGAGAAAACCAAAGGCGTGGAGGGAGCTGGCAGTTTGAGTTGAGACAGCCAAGAGGAAGTCTCCTAACTTCTAGAGCTAGGATGGAAGCCACTCCCGGTAGAAGATCCTTGATCAGAAGATAAAAGTGAAACCAGAATTAGCAAGGTCTAGGGTGGAGGTAGTATGGGAAACAACTGGAGCAGGCATTGGCCATGCTCCAGTTAGAGAAGGGTGCCAGGGAGCAGAAACTCACTGTAGAGACTGAGCAGTGTGAAGGGGGGGAAGGGGGAACCCAAGAAAGTACCTCATCAGCAAGCTAGGACCCAGGGAAAAGACCAAGGGTGAAAACAATGTTCCTTTGTGGAAGAGGAATCAGGGGACACCTGTTTTATGGGTCCTGTCATGAAAGGGGGACTGCTGGAACAACTGGCAGCTGCAGAACGTGTGCTACAGACATTCTGAAAAGGAAAATAGCAGCTGTAAGACTTGGCCTATGGGTGGGCAAGGTGTTGAAGGCAGGAGAGGTATCACAGGGTGGCGGGTCCAAAGCTAATGCACCTATGACTGCTCAGCTTACCCAATGAGGGTTAAAAGAGGGCAGCTAGGTCTGGAATGAAAGCCAGTGAGTCAGGGCTGGAGAGCAGCAGGACACTTCTGAGACAAACTACTAGAGTCTCCCAGAAGGCGAGGTAGTGGGAACCTGCTAGGGAAAAAGGACCTTCAAGGAGAGAGCCCAGGGTAGCTTTGCTTTAGTGAACAGAGCATGGACGATTCCTGCAAGAAAGACTGAAGTAAAAGGGAAAATCCCTGGGGAGCTGTATCCCAGACTGGACTGAAGAACCAATTTTGCCCATGTTGGCAAAGAGATGCTGGGTGTGGTGGTGGGTCTTGTGTGCTAGGGATAGCCAGCATATTACAATATACCAATTGACCTTTAGCAAATCACTGAACCACTCTCCCCTGCTCAATTTACAGAACTGTGAAATGGGTAAAAACAATCCTTGCCTCTCAAGTGTGGTGTGAGACTTAATTAGATGTTTGCAAAGAACTCTGAGATCCTCAGAGGAACTGAACTAGAGAAATGAACAGTATTATCATAAGGGTAATGAGTTCTCAGATAAGAATGCCTTTGTTCATGGAGACAGGCTTGTTTCCTCAATAGCCAGGTTAGAGATGAAGTTTATTAGATGAAATCTCCCTCATCCCCATATAGCTAGGAATACAATGCTTTATATTAGGAGGATTTATCTTCAACGTATTGAATTCCTCTGAGCCGTTACCTTTAGGGAAAGTCAGAGGAATCATCCCTTAAGGCCCAGTTTTGTTCTGAAAATGAACTTTAACTTTCTTATGAATTGTTTATCTTCAGGTTGCTCCATCATTCTGATTATAAAAATCCAGGATTATCCAAAAGACTGCAGAATCTCAAGTGGCTAGATGAATATTGAAAAGCTACCAGGGACGCTTGGTTTTGCAGATTCTCTATAATTTATGTTCCTGCATTTTTTTTATATATTAAACCCTGGAATGTAATTGTATTGGAGCCTATTACTGTGCTACAGTAGGAGTAATTAAATATGTAGAAATAGTATTTAAAACGTTTTGATATGCAACCACTGGTAGTGCCAGAAATATATTACCTGCATGCTGTATTTTCATTACAGAGCTTATAAGAAAGCTAGTTAACAGTTAAACAAGTCCAAGGTCAGAACTAAGTCAGTGGCCCAAAAAAGGCTAAATCTTCCTATCATTCTTAAAAGTGAACTGAACTAATTAAAAAAAACCACAAAACTACATAAGATACCCAACAACTAATAAAGCATACGCGCAGACTTAAATACCTCTGGTGTATGCAGCTATGAAACTGAAAGGAGATGTCAGTGTCTTCTGTGTGCTACACCATTAAGTGTAAAGCAGTCTCCTTGCCTGCTGCACAATGAGGCAGCTGCCATTTTGTGATGGCAGTTCAGATGCAACATGTTCGGGAGTTGGCCACTTGGTGCTCTCTGACTTGTGGCACCTAATTGTTCTTGCTTTATTTTCATTAATGAAGGTAAGAAATACCTGATGGATTTTTAGCCAGTTACACTGTCCAAGATCATTCCTCTTTGTGTAAACATCTGAGGCAGGTTCCCTTCTCTTCACCGTACTCTGACATCATTCACCAAGGGATGCTTAGGGACAGGAGTACAGCTTCTCTGTTTGTGCTGCAGAAGCCAGCACATTCCTCTGTGTGCCAGAGGTGGGGAACCATCCCCACCCTAGTTTATACTACCACTGTGTGTTAAGTGCTTAGGCAGAGAGATAAGGAATGGGCATTTATTATAGATTTGCATCTAGCTTGACACATTGTTTGTCAGGGGCTTGATCCAAAACCCACTCATGCCAAGAAATTTTCCAATAGCCATCCACTTGTGTTCCTCTTTCCTCCACTCCCAGTGCAGCCTGGTTAACAGACATGGTGTTGAAACATCCATCTGTACTTCTGCTCCATAGCATCCCAGCTACAACCAGTCCATGGTGCTTCCACTGGTGTTCTATCTCACCTTTGAAACTTAAGTAAGAGGGGGAGAAGGGTATTACAATTGCTAACCCCTAGGTCTAATGTAGAAGAAGTTAAAGATGAAGTAATTAAGTATCAGTTATGCCATAATCACAGAACAGCATTCTAGGCCTCCAGAGGTTCCATGCTTTTCTCTTCATTAATCAAAGATAACCCCAAATTACAACAACCTTAGAATGATCAAGTTAGCCTTAACTTCCACTTGTAACTGGCGTGTTCAGATGCTGCAGTAACATGGAGAAAGGGACAGGAGAAAATAAATTAGTACCTGCATATTGACTGTAGTCCTCCACTAACCACAGAATAGGCACATCATGGACAATGAAAGTTTTTCCAAATTACCCTATCAGTCCTCTTCTGCAGGGATCTCTTCTAGGATAGAGAATTGGCTTAATTTCCAGGGCCCAATCAGTCTCAGGCCTGATGCCATTTGTGGTTGTGAGAGCAACATTTATGGCATGGATAACAGCCACTAAAAACTGCACTGAGATCACCAAACTCATTCCCTCTACTGTTGATTACTGAAGTTATTAGGTGATAACTTTCAGGGCTAGTGTGGTGTGCTGTAGGCTTACCCCACAAAGCCACTCTGTTGCTTGGTGGGACCTGTAAATTTCCTGGCACCAGCTCATCTGGGCTGGCTGCCAAAGCCTTTCAAATCCAAACTTGATTTTAAAGTCAGACCTTGATAACACGTCCTTCCTCCCACTGTTCCTTCAGGGTGGAGTGTGTCTCACTCCTCTTCCACAGCCATACTTAATTTCCTTCTTCTTAACCAAATCCTTCTGACTTGTCTCAAGGTCCTTCTGCTCTGTCCACTTGCTCCTTGCTTGCATGCTGCTGCTTACAGGTGTCCTCTCCTGCCCTTTTGACCATCCAATCACACACACACACAAACCTGTCAGCTCTCTCTGCCTTTATATGATTTCTGACCCTTTCTGATTGGTTGCTTTCTTAATGTCAGTCATCAATATTGTCTCTTCCAGGGGGGTGATGTCTTCTTCGACCAATCAGTTGTCTGAAATGCAAATGAGTTTTGCCAGTTTACTCAGGCTGGACCTCTTTGAGGTCCTCCTTCCTATATAATTGACCCCTCCATTTAGGTATTAGGAGTGACCTTTATTTCACCCCCGTTTACCTTTCTGCTATTGATCAGTTTAAGACCTCCATTTTGTTTCTCTCTCTAACATGATATCATTGCGGCCACCATTTTAGATTTTTAGCTAAACTTGCTCTAAACCAGTGGTTCTTAACCTTTCCAAACTACTGTACCCCTGAAGCCTGAGTCCCACCCCCACGGGGCTGAGGCATGTAACTTAGTTTCATGGCGCCCCTGTGGCTCCAGGCAATTGCCTTTCTTGCCACCCCCAATACCAGATCTGCACTTGCAACCCCTCTAAACCCCCAGGTTAAGAAACACTGCTCTAAACTATCACTATTTACTATTTAGAAATAGCCTTAAATCTAAAACTAACTATATTTTTATACATGCCTAAACATTGATACTATCCCCACCTTTGTTACACTAATTAGAATGGATAAAATCAACAATGTTTTTCTCCTGCTCTGCCTGCTTTTCAGCTGTGTGACTAAATGCTGTCTCTGGTGCTGATCTCCTTATATGAACTAAAGCAGCTTGAAAATCTTTTATCAGTCCCTCCTCGTTGAGTGGATATACTTATTTATCACCCAACATTTATTGATTTGGTGAGTTCAGTGGGTGTTTGGTTTTGTCCAGTATTGGCTCAAGGCTCTCCCATGATACCTCTTCTTACTGGCACAATTCCTTATCATCCTTGATTCTCACCAAGGCTGTTTTCTTGTATGCCATCATAGTTTCTTTTAATACTTGTGGACTGTACATGTCTTAGCTGCCTAAATTTTTGTTAAATCCAGCATACCAGGACAATAAACATAAGTGCCATCACAATCTGAAATGCTAAGACTATTACAATAGGATGTAGGATTGTATTAAAGAATCCTGTTGCCATCAGGGACCATCCCAAGAATACTTTCCACCATTTATGTTTGGTGTCCCCTTTTATATGTTCTATCATTTGTTCAATTTTGTTAGTTCAGTGGTGAACAGTAATCATAACTTTTTGTGCATTCTCTTAGGCCTTTTACAATTGTTTCTGTAACTCTAGATGATTTGTCAGTTGCCTGACTAATCTTATATTAATCCCTATTGATATTGGATTGATCTTTTCATATAATTGAAACTGGTCCCTAATCTAATTTTTAATTTTAGGTATTGTGAAATTAAAATCGCAACCAATCATTGAGGTTATAAGACAAAAACATTGTTTTTATACGGATTGTAAATTATATTAAACAAATGATTAACCTTAAGTAACTTACACCAACTTCTAATACAAACACATTTGTTTCCTACATATACAACTACAGATCCATTAAATGAAAAAGGATCTAATTGATAATGACATTGTCCTCTTTCTGCACTTAGACATATATCAACTGGCTTTACTGCATCGTTATTACAAATATATTCAATACCACATTCTTCCATACAGGATCCACGTTCTACCATCTTCTATACAGAAGTTGGTTTTATAGCCCATGGTTTGTTCTATTGGATTCATCACACTATTGTTTATATTTAATCCTAATGCCACAATAGGGGGTAACCATTCCATCCGAGCATCAGACATTATGACTATATAAGTGTCAGTTTGGCTTAATTATATTTCATATGTGAAATTCACCATTTTCCACCAGGAAGAGAATTTCTGCTCCAGAGTAGTAGCATGTTTCCACATTATGCTTCTTATTTCTAATGGTAGAATTCCACTCTTTCCATACCTTATGATGTCTTTAACCACATCATTGGTCCATGTCTGAGCTTGTGTACAACACCAAAGATACATTGCTTTGTAAAACGTCTACTGAGTGTAATATAGTTAAGTGGTCTGCCTCTTGTAATTTTTCCCAACCAGGAAGTAAACTGGCTATTGGATTATAACTAGTGCTTATCTCATTTAGAGATGTTTTCAGGGGCTTAGACAAAGCTCCCAAATGCTGTCCTGCTGTGTGTAACTTGTTAGCTAGTATTCTCATATTTGTGCTATTCAGTGCTCCCAGACCTGCTCCTCCTAGAACTATATCTATCAAACTTCCTTTTGTCGTCTTGGTAGTAGTCTTTGGTAAGAGCTGGGTCTCTATCCATCTCTTCCATCCTATAAACAGAGGATCAATATATTTGAAACATTGTGGCTGTATGGATGAAATGTTCATGGAAGTTATTTCCTTTAAAGAATAAGTAGGATTTATTACCAATTGGCTTTTGACATCTTCCTTTACTATGTAAAGACCAATGTTAATTTGTTCAGTATTAGATACCCATAGAATGGTAAACATTTTTGTTAAAATTATTAGGGCCAATAATTCTCCATGTCCCATTTCCTTTTTTTTTTCTGGTTACATCTAACTGACCTTTACACCAATAATAAAGTTTCATTTAGATCACTCTTCTCACACCCAATGGTGTTCTAATTGTTCATACCAAGGTACCCATAGCTTAATTCACTCCTTAACTCCTTTCATAGAATCAGAGTTGGAGGGACCTCAGGAGGTCATCTAGTCCAGCCTCCTGCTCAAAGCAGGACTAACCTCAGCTAAATAATCCCAGCGAGGGTTTTGTCAAGTTGCAGCTTAAAAACCTCTAAAGATGGAGATTCCACCACCTCCCTAGGTAACCCATTCCAGTGCTTCACCACCCTCCTACTCCCTCCCACCCCAACCTCCTATCTTGCCAGAGGGTTGGAGCCCTGGAGACTGTGAACCTCCCCTGTTGACTGTCGTCCTAAGACTGTATAGCAAAGAGACATGGCCTCCCTCAGAAATTGACAGTGAGGGAGAGCCCTGCACTCCTACATGCCTACACTCTCTTTAAAACATGTCTAAACAATTTTATTATAACAAACCAGAATAACAATTAAACAATTTATTTGTTCTATTAGGTCTATCCCAATAATACCAAAAGTTTCCACCCCCTGATCCATTAACCCCAATCGTACTCCCTCAATTCCAACCATCCCACATTGATTGAAATTGATCTGGTGAGAGACATGGGAACCTGTCCCCCCAATGCCCCCATAACCATATATACATCCTCTGATGCAAGCTGGAGTAAGTCAAAATCCACAGCCTTATTTAAAATGGAAATATTTGATCCTGTGTCCAAATAGGACAGGATTTCCACCTCTGCTAGGTTTACCCGGACTGAGATCAAAGGTCTTCCTGACAGGTCCTCAAATATTCCACTGTCACCATACTCCCTCTTCTATATTCAGTAGTCCTTCCAATGGTATGTTCAACAATTCTAACATATCCTGCTCATTCAGTTCATTGACATCCTCAAACAATTGCCCTGCCATCTTTTTCCTCTTTGTTCTCTCTCTCCTTCCTATTAGATTTAATAACAAATACAATTACTATATACATTTTACTTATTACCAATCTGCTCCAGAACATTTTCAACAAAATCTATTGAATATTGTAACACCCTGAGAATGTCCATTCCTACTATTCTGAGTCCATTGTTCCAACTTCCATAATCCTAAAAGGCACCTTGTTTACTTCCTCATTTCCTATCTAATTTTCAATGGAACAGTTAATGGTATTTCACTTTTTATTCCCTGAATACCTTGTATTTCTGCTGTTTCTGAAGAAACATAGGGGAGAAGGTCTGTGATAATCTATTATTTAATAGATTATTAATATACTGAATATGTAGATCCTGTATCCAGATAACATAATTGATCGATCTTTCTGTTATCTATGCTTATATCTACTATCGATCTTCCATACTGGTCCCTCCTTAAAAGAGTTATAACTTGGGGTAGTTGTTCCACACCTTGCCCCTCTTGATTTACCACTTGAGTAGCTTTTTCTACTATTGGTAGATTTTCAAAGAATTCATTAATGTTCTGTTCTGTGAATTCTGGAAACTCGTACCACTCCCTTTCATTCCACACTTCCTTCTGAATGCCTTCCATTTTTGGTTACTGTTTTGATTCTCCCTTCCACCTTTTTAATTGTGACAAGTGGAACCATTTTAATACCCTTTTCCCCCCCCCCCCCCCAATCCCCACACCGAACATCCACTTGATACACTGTAGGAATAGCTTTAACTATTCTCACTGGTCCTACCCATATTGGGCTAAGCACGTGACCTTTTTCTTTAACTTGTCTATACATAATCATATCACATATCTGCCATTCTTGTGTGCATAAAATTGGTCCCATTTTCTTATCCACTTATTGGATATTTGCCTTAAATGTGATTGGTACCTCTTTATGTATTTCAGCAATGGATTTTAACAACTGTTGCGTTCATTGGTCTGTTAGTATTCTAGGTTGCAATCCATGTGGAGGTGCTCCAATCACCCATCATTGTTCTGGCAGTCTCATGTCTCACCCAGTCATAACTTTAAATCGAGTTACTTCATGTAGTGCTGTTGTTCCTCTAATACCATTAATATTAAAGGAAGCTTCTGACTTCTCAAAGCTGTTTTCAATGTTCTATTTGCTCTTTCTACTTGACCTGAGCTCTGGGGATGTCCAGCTATGTGCAATCTTTGCTTGATGTCAAAAGCTTGACATAAGACCTTTGTAATTTCCACTATTGTATGTCCTCCCTCCCATTTAAGGCCCAAATTCTTACCCAATTACTCCGTCTGAGAAGCAGCATAACTCATTGGGCAATTTCTCCAGGGCTGTAGTCCAGTGTGTGGCCAGTTCTCAGCCTCAGGACGAAAACAGCCTCTGATTGTGCTTCAGTTGGGCTATGTCTACACTTGCCACCAAATTCGGCAGCAGTCGATGGGAAATACGCAAGCTACATAGAGTAGCTTGCATATCTCCCATCGACTTCTTAACTTCTACTTACTGCAATGTCTTCAGTTCGCTGCGCTGATGGGAAATGTGCTCCCGTTGACACAGCGTTACTCCACCTGGCGGAGGTGGATTAATAGTGTCGATTTCCGGGTTGATTGAGCGGAAGTGGAGATCTGCTCAATCGATCCGGATAAATCGATCTGATGGCGGGACAATTTGCTGCTGTCATTGTAGACATAGCCTCAGTCATTAACACTTTCTTAATCAATGGAACTTCCTTTGAAGGATTCCAAATACACTTTTGTGAGGCAGAGCATTACTTAAAATAAAATTTTTCAGTTGTTTGTTCAGATATTTCTTTCACTTTCATTATATGTAACTGAACAGCACTTTATTGCAAAAGCAATGACACACTTCACTGCCTGCTAGAGTCAAAGGCATGTTGCTATGCCAGTCAGATGTAAACTCCCATATGTGTATGTGTTTGTAGAATCACCTTCCTCTCTTCCTTTAACTTTGAAACATGCATTATTATAAAAGGTATTGATGCACATTTTTGCTACAACTTTAAAAGAAGAAACAGATATGTTATAACTACATGGACCCTACTCCGTAGCCAGTAATGTAAAAAAAAACCCAAAAAAACAATTCCTGCTGTGATTACTACTCTGTAGATCCCTATCAGTGAAATCAGTAAACTTCAGTCTGAACTGATTGCAAAACATCTGATCAGATCATATAGTAAATCTCTTTAACATACATTTTGAATTTTTTTCATTCAATTAACTTTTTACTGAATGAATTTATTTTGGAGCATGTACCTCTTCTGGAACAAACCCTACATTCTGTTTTTCTCAGTGAAATGTGTCAGTAAAGGACATTTCCTAATAGAAAATGAAATGTTAATGACCTCCCTCAGCAAATTCAGCTGTGGACTTTAAACATCTGCTTGAAAATAACAAGTGCTAAATTAACTTTTACATCTAGCTAAAAGTTATTGAACTGTAAGCCATTAGCTGCTGCCAATCCAAATATGTAATATCCAGGTTGCAGAATTGTTTTTCTAAGCCTCTTCTGTACATCCCATTTCAGCTATCAGCAGAGTACTTTAGCTTGTAATGGCCAAAGTTTAAAAACTGTTATCAAGGGCAAACTGATTCACTTGTTATAAAGGGGCCCAATTGTCCTCTTCTCTCCTGTGAGTGGAAAGGATTCAGATCTAGCAGACCAAGGTAAGTGGGGCACAGAAAGGAGAGGGAGGTACTGCCTCTGTAATGTCATCCATCTGATCCCCAACGTTGCAGAAGCTCCTCTACTTCAATACCAAAAACTCAGAAAATCACCAGAAGGCCAAACAATGGGCTGAATAGTGGAATTATCTATGTGAGTTGTGGGGCAAGATTTGGCCCACTACATAGACAAAGATAGATGAAGAATAGAAAGTGGAGAACATGGTAGGTTGGTAGGACAAATATTTGATGAAGAGATGAAAGTGTAATATACTAAGCAAGTGTAAATGCAGAGTGCTTTGGACAGAACAGAGGAAAGGCATGAGCTGGAGGAGGACCTCATCTCACAGGTGGTTGACAGGATGACGATGACAGTCTGCTAGATTATTACTAATTATGGTCTGGTGACAGATGAGAACCAGGAGGCACATTGCACTAGAGATAGGAGCAGCAACAGAATACTAATCCAAATCACAGAGAATGGATATTGCTTATATAATATGCTATCCAGCATGGTCAACTGTGCTATACAAATGAAGAGAAAAGGAATACTGGCAACTATTATTGTGTTTGTTTCTAGTAGCACCCACAATATGAGGGGTGTTTTCCAAACAGAAAAGAAGAACTGTCTGCCCCAAGCAGTAGACAATATAAAGGCAGATAAATATAGAATAGATGGGGAGGACAGAGAGAAAATTAGTAGAATGATCAAGGTGGTGATTGGCCACCCCATGGTAATATAAGGTATAGGGCCAGACTGTGAAGTCCTTATTCACACTGAATAGTCTTAAGTCAGTAGGGCTAATCGTACTGTGTAAGTATAAGAATATTACAATCTTGTCCTAAGTTAGCACAGTTTTGTTTTAATATTAGATATCAATATTATTCCAATTACGTCTCAAACTGGTAAGTATAACCGGCTGTGTCCTGGAGAGGAAAACTGAGGTGGATTTCAATAAGACAAAGATGGTATTTGTCTTCTCAATAAATAAAACCCATCATTTATATTAAATGTTCATCAAACCTGGAGAGAGGCACATGGGGTATTTTTATGTTATTCTTGTAAAGCACTTCTCAAAGAGTGGAAGTCAGAGACTCTGTCTAACTCTGTATAGAGCAGAGGTCTCCAAACTGGCGAGGGGACTTGCCAGGGCCAGGGCCAGGGCCAGGGCCAACCCCTAGGTGAGTGGAGAGAGAGTGCCACCCCACCCTGCTCTGCCCTAAGGTATGCTCTGGCCCCGCTGCCCAGCCGTGGCTCCAGTCTGTCCTGGCCACACCCCCTGACTGTGGTTCCCAGCTCTGCTCCCAACCCCAGTTGCGGCCTTGGCCCCCACCATCCCCAGCCACTGTAGCCCCACCCCTAGTCTGAGCCTCTGATCCTGACCCCGCTCCCAGCCTCAGCTGGGAGGGAAAGGGGCTCGGCTGGGGTAAAGGAGTGTGACTAAAAAGTTTTGGGACCACTGGTCTAGAGGGTGGAACACTCTTATGAAACTCAGTAAATAGGAAGATCAAGAAGCGAAAGTGCTTCATTTCATGGGAAAACCAAAACATTCCCCTTCATTTTACAAGAAGCCTAGGTGCCTAACTCTGGTTCTGTGAATCAGTGATTTTCTAAGTGCCTAAAAGTGAGGCGAGTAGCATTATAACACTTAACTCCTTTTGTGTACCTATGGCCCCAATTCAGCAAAATGCTTAAGCATTTTGCGGCTCAGTCCTGAAAACATTTTGGCCCAGGTTCAGTAAAGCATGTACGCATGTTAGCGGCTGCCTGTCAAAAGGTCCATCCTATTACTCTGGCAGTTAACCTGGTCTTTTAGGAAAGTGACTCCATAGCTTGGTGGTTAGCGCACTCACCATGGATGTGGGAGACCCAGGCTTAAGTCCCCCTGCTCCACGGACTCTTTAATTTATCAAAAGTGCAACTGTTTCAACAGAAGAGAGTGAAGGAGCCCCACATCAGCCTATCCCATAGCCCAATGACTAGAGCACTCACATGAGAGGTGGCAGACCCTAGTTCACCTCCCTTCTCCCCTGAAACAGCAGTGGGACTTGAAGTGGGGGTCATGCCTGAGGCTATTTATGGAAACTTATTCCCTTGTATCTATTGTCCAGATCTTGGGATTTGCTAGAGCCAATCAGAAGCAGTGTTAGAGCAGTCTCAAGCCACATTCTGAACAGTGAGTTGCTGGGCCTGCTGGCCCAGCCCAATCCCTTCTCTAGAATATCCCTACAAATCCTAGGACTTGTAGTTTGAGACTGAGACCGAGAAATTTGTGCTCCTCTCTGTGACATGGTCTATCATATCAAGATCAAGAACTACCAGTCCCAGAGTTTCTTATGCATAGGCAGGAGGGAGGGACAGCTGGTGAGAGGGGCAAAGCAAAACACCATAAGACAGTGGTACTGCTGCTTCTTCTGGTAGGATTTGCAGGCCCCAAATATATGTGAGTAAGTGTCTAATTCACTCAGTCACACACACACACACACCCCCCATACTGCAATGTCTGGTGGTGGCTATAAATACAAATCAGGCAGCCAGAAACATAAGGCGGTAAAAGAAAGGGAACTAAAAGAAGCTAAAGGACACCAATCTATCCTCCAGTTTTTCAAATCAGACAAGGCCTTTCTGTAGTAAGGCAATATACTAACTAGGGAAGCAGACGAACAAAATCAAGACATTGACAGGATATAATACCTTTATAATGACCAAAAAGTTACAAAATAGTCAGTAAACCGGTAGGACTCTCAGGCTGGGTGTTAAAATAGCAAAGGGAGGCATTTTTCAGAAATGTAGAATATGTAACAGTAATTTCAGAATTAAAACTTTTTTCATGGCTCATGAGATAGTGTGTATGGGATGAGGGATTGTGGTATGTGGGTGGGAGGGGCCCGTGTTACAAGTTTGTACTGGGCCCGAAAAAATTATGCTTGGGCCCTGCAGGTTAGCGATAGGCACATTCCAACCCCTGAACCCTCTGAGTGCCTCCCAGGAGCATACAGCCCCTGATCACCGGACCCAGCATTCACAGATTCCAAAGAAGCAGCTTTGCCCCAGATCACTGCTCCGCTTAACACCCAGCGCTTAGATATGTTTATAGAGAAAACAAGCTCTTATTTGACACAGAGAAGATATTCAAATAATAGCAAGTAGAAATATTGGAAACAAATGGTTATATAAAATAAAATCATAACACTTATTCTAGAACCTAGACTTATTTAACTATATACCTTCATATCTTATAGAGCTAAGCTCACTCCCAAAGTCCTCCAAGAATTTTTCAACAAAACCTGGCCGTGATCCTTTTTTCATGAGATGAAAATGCCCTGCCAGCTTATCCCATGGGCAAAGGATACTGTGCATCTCTTTGCAACCTCAAATATTTCAAAACAGTCCTTTGATCTTTATTCATAAACCAGACACTGTCCTGCTGTGTGTTCCTTCCTGGAGATTTCACAATCTCTTGTTGATTTCACAGTCTTGATTAGCTGGTGGCTCTATATGCAAATAGACTTACATTGTGAGACATCATACATACATAATGAACAGACTGAGAGAAGTGTCTACTACCTGAACAGAACCTGTCTAAGACATGTCACCGCCTCGTGACCTGACTTTAACTTCAAGGCTTTAAGAACATAATTTTCAGTATAGATACATAATTTCTTAAAGATTATCCGTACACATATTTTACAATGATTATGACAGCCAGTGGGCTACTGGCTGTCAGCAGAGACTTTACATGCCACCCTTTGGTGAACTACTGGGCATATACTTGACTCAGAGGATCTCTGTAAAACCTTGTGCCCTCTACCAGTTGGCACAAAGAGGTTCCTGGGTCACAACTATCAAATCTGACCAACACTGAAACCCAGACAAGTTTTGAACTGTAATCTATTTTGTACGGCAATAGGGTGTAGACAGATCTCTGCCCTCTGACATCAAGTGCATATTTTTTAACCTTGCATTTTTGGTTCCTAATGTGATGCTGTGATGATGCTACTTTGTTCTCCAGCACACCATTAAAAATCCAAACTCCACCAAAGCTTCCTATAAGCAATATCCTTATAACACTCTTGAAGTAAACCTGATTTCTAATACTGTAAATGAAACTTGCTGCCTCTCTCTCAGATTATTAGCTCATAGTATCCTAATTTAGCATTACTATAAATTGTTTACACAGCTGTGTAAATTTCTCTGGCACTTTAGGAGCATAGATTTAATGATCTGTTTCCCCACTACATTACATCAGTTTTAGGCCAGAAATCAAGATACATTGCCCTAAAATGGGTATAACAGTTATATGGGCATAATACGGCTATATGGGTATAACATAATGAAGTCCAAATCCAATATTTCCAATGAAGTGGGTCCACTCACATGAGTATGGGCAGCAGTACTGGGCCCTGAGTAACTAACTTCTTCAATATTCTCTGGGTTCTGCTGCTTCTCAACTATTGCTCAAGGCAGAAAGTTGGTTTCCCACATGCTGCACCTTTTTTGCTTAATGTTTAGCTCAGCATTTGAAAATTTAATTCATAAGCATTTCTCACCAGATACGGACAGTGAGTCCGTTTGAACTACACTTGAAGTACATTTAAAAGAACTGCTTTATTCATTAAAATGGAAAATCAGATTTAAGATGGCTTTTGATTGAAAAGTGACAATCCTTATGGCACCAGCGACAGTGGTGTATCACTACACCAGACATTAGTGTATATGTAGTTACATGCTTTCTCTGCCTGTGGACACTTGTCTTCTCTTTGTGCTGATTTTGCTGACCCTGTGTGTATCTGCATGTCAGAAACACTTTCCAAAATGCTGTTGGAAGACAAGCTGTTCCTCTGTACTGATCTATCTACAACCATATGAAGGGGAGAAAAACAATGGTTATTCACCTGTAAGTGGAGTTCTTTAAAATTACCTCTGTACATTCACGCTCTGGGAACTGCAGCTTGGACCAGAGGAACCTTTTAGTAGCAATGCCCATTGGAGCTCTCTCAAATTCACCCCTTCCTCCCCGCCACGGCTTCTGAACAATATGAGGCCAGGACTATACCAGGGGGCATTGCGTTCCGGCTGCATCAGTTCCTTCCAACTGCAGTAGCAGATGGAAGTTTTCAGCTAAGTTTCTAAAAACAGCAACATCAGCCAGTAAGCTGGGCAGAACCATCCTACAAGGAATACCCCCGGCATTGAGGGGTTCCCCCCACTGGTGTAGAGTTGCTGGAACAATTCCACAGTATTCTACTATAACCCCCATAGCAGAGGGGACATACTGACAATGGGATATAGCCAAAGCGTGTGGCATCCTGGTTATTCTCAGCTGCTGCCACAGCAAAGAAAAGTCTCCACTATTCCAGATGTTATAATGGGAAGGAATAGGCAAGAGGCGGAGCACAGAAGATCTCCACTTCATGACACCAATTCAGCCCTAGGCTGCTCCTAATTTACATCAGAATCATGGTGGTGGCACTTTGGAAAAACGGAGCTGTAATTAACTCCCCAATACCCTCCTGCCCCGTCACAACCGCGTCCTCTCCTATGCTGTGTATCTTGGCAGAGGAGAGACTTTAGTACCATACGTCTCCTAAACGTTAGTGTGATAAGAGTTTGGACTTTCAGCAATGTGCAGTGATATCACATGTGACCCTGGAAGCCAGTATGTGAGTTCCAGAGACATATTTCACAAGTTTACCTGCTAGGAATGAGTGGCTGATTTGGCATCAGCAGATGAGGTGGTGTACAGCACTGGAATCAGCCATGGGAGATGTAAACACGTTCAGCATGTAGGAAACTCTAACTAGTACAAAATGCTCCTCAGCAACACAGGCTACCATGAGCATGTCACAACTGCTCTCTACGCGGGCTCCACACAGAATTTTTAATCAAGTTCAAGGTCTCAGTCCTTATCTTCCAAGTGCTCCATGGCCTGGGCACAGGATACCTAAAAGATCGTGGTCAACAACTTGGCTCCTCTGATGCAAGGGAATTCTCTGTGCAAGAAAGAGAACCTTCTCTGGGGGCAGTCAAACTATGGAACGAACTCCCCCAGGAACTAAGGATCATCCCAAACCTCACCACTTTCGGCTACAAGTGCAAGGCGCATTTCATTGACCTGCCTTCTTTAATATAACCACATAGCAATTGGTCTCTTTATTTATTTAAAAGAAAACACTACCAAAAGAAGACCCTGCGTTGCACACATTTCCCCCTCTGGGGAAAGGACGAGAGAACACACGTGGCAGATGTGCAATCACTTTACTTAATGCACTACTCAAAAGCATTCAGACACTATGATGTGATGGGGCATGCAAACTCCATACTGGGCAACAAGGGGTGAAGGAGGTGCTCTAAGATCAGCCAGTTCCGCCCCACCACACCTGCAGGAGATGCACAGGCTGGAGGAGGAGTTCAAAGGGAGCTCACGAGAGGACAGGCCAGGAAGGAGAGAGAACCTTCACCTTGCAGCTCCTGAAGAAAGGACTGAGGGAAGGCAGGGTCTCTCCCCTCCACAACTGCCAGAAGGTCCCTCCCTGAGAAGGGTGGACCTCCTTTTGGTGGACCCTGAAAGGGAGGCAGTTTCCCCTCTCTCATACTAACCCAGTGTATTTGTGTTGATTTCCCTGTGTTTTGTTTATGGACCACCCCTGAAGGCTGGGACTTGTAACTGACCTGGCCAGAGGGCCAAGGAAGGAGGAGGCAGCTGCAGCCCCAAGAGGCAGAGAGCTACCACGCCACACCTGGCACAAAGAAATGCTATGCAGTGAGCTGACCCCCTGGACGCTTTCCTGTGCAGACTGCAAACTGTGAACAATAGAGGGGAGATAGGAAGTGGCCCAGTGAGGGCAGCCTTAATGTGCTCCTGGGTGTCACACCCTTTTGTTGCCCCCACAGGGCCATGGACCAGAGCCCAGTGGAGTGGATGAGCCCAGGTTCCCCTACCAAAAACCCTCTACAGGTTGAAGGGCCTAAGCCTATGACCACTAGACAATGCTCCCCATAAGCAATGGCCATCCCATAGAGTGTAGTGTAAAAACTTCTATAAAATAGAAGAACCGTGTGTGGAAAGAATATGAATTGCCTTGTAAGCTTCTAGAAAAGGAAGTGTAGAGTGTCTAATTGCAGAAATTTTGCTGTGATACCACAAGTAAATGATTGAGGCCCAACATACAGGGTAACGGAAAAAATCTTGAACTTATTGGTGTGTTGCGATCATCTGTTTGTACACACTGGAGAAGAACTTATATGCTGATGATGCACAGCTATCTAACACCAAATTATAAGCAAAGGACCAATGGTAGCAATTTATTTTTTAACTTTGTTCTTCAAGAAACGAATGTTTCTTTCAAGAAATAATTGTATGCTGTTTCTTCTCTTATTTTAATGCTGTACATCTCTTGCTTATTTCAACTCTACAAAGGGTGACCAGATGTCCCAATTTTATCGGAATAGTTCTGATATTCAGGTTTTTTTCTTATATAGGTGCCAGTGACCTGTCCATGCTTTGGGTAGCCCACCTGAAAATGCCAGGGTCATGGCAGGTTATGAAAGGAGAGAGATTCTCCCAAACTGGTAGCTAACACTGCAGTTAGATTCACCAACCAGTCACAAACAGCACTTTTGCTTCCCCACACTGGTTATCAAGAAGCTAAAAACAAAAAGTTACACAGCCCCCTTGTCATACACTGTATCCAATGTACACCCTTATGGTGTGATTTGTGTATCATTCATGTTCATCCTTATAGTGTAACTGTGTGGTCTAATGCAAAGTATGTTATGTAAGGGGTTTCTAGAATGCTCGACATATTGAACATTATTGTTATGGTAGTATGTTTCCCGTAATGTCACATATGTACAGATATGAAACTCTGCTATGTAATATCCTCAAAGGTGTATCTCACATGGTTTGAATAGATCCAGGCAAACAAGCAAAGTGAGTGTTCATGCCTCGCAGAGGTATGCATTCAGGAACAATGGACTGGCCTGAGCACCTGATAAGGCGATGGTCATTTGACTCACGTGAAGGAAATCATGCCCATTGCCGGACATGGCCAATCACCTGATCCCAGAGGGTGACCAGAAAACTTGTTAAGGCCGAGCCATCTTTGTCTCTGGAGCTCTCCCTTGGAATCCATCAGCAATGCAACATCAAGGACACTGAGAGACTGCCTTTGGCGGGGAGGGGTAAAGGGAGGGGCCTAGCTGCAGAAGTCATATCAGCCAGCCTGTGGTTAAGCTAACAGCAAGGACTGAAAGGCTACTGAAGTGTTGAGTTTAGGATGTGATTTATTCTTTTAGTTAAATGTGATGAAATCCTTGATTCATATTAATCTGATTTATAATCACGTAAAATCTTGATGTAGTCAAACTTATTTGTTTTATCTAAAAGAGTGCATGTGGATTGAGTGCGGGTAGAGACTTCACTTAGTGACAGAGCTGCTGCATATCAATTTCTTTAATAAACTGACAGACAAAAGTAATGAACTTTCAGGGTGCAGTGTACTGCACTGAACCCTGTAAAACAGCAGTTCCCGGGGGTGCATCTGGGACTGGGGGTCATTCCCATGAGCAGCTGGCCAAAAGCGCTCCTTCACTAGGTCAGGTAGTGATTACTTGCAGGAGGCTGGGCATGGGCCAACCCAGGAGCAGATGTTCCACACAAGAAAAGCAGAGTAAGTCGGGGCCCAGGAGTGACAGATCGGGGTGACACAGCTACACACCAGTCCAGATTGCAGGGGGGGAATGTCACACCCCTTTATTGCAGTCTCTGGCCCCCAATTAGCAACCAGGTCCAGTAAAGAGAAGTTATTAAAACTCTATTCCTTTACCAAAATGTTCTCCTGATCCCCAATGGGTCAGCCACATTACCAGACCAATAGAAGTTTGGATCTTATCCAAAATACCACGCTGCCAGCCAATCACAGCACATGAGCAGGGAAAGGCACTTGCAGTCCCCCTGACCCCAGACATTTCCGGATGGCATAGATGCCATCCTGGCCTCTCTCCCTGGGCTCATTGTAAAGGTAAAGGCCCTCAAAGAATCATCAGAACTGACCCTAATCTGACTGAGGGCTGTAAGCCAGTAGCACAGCACCTATGTTTGGATATAGACATATATCACACACATCCATAATTTGCAGTACAAAGAAGATACACACAAATAAACAATATCACATTAAGCAAACTATAACTTTTCCAATGGTACATCTTGGTACCATATACATGGTATATCTTGTACCAACTATTGTAAGTTTGCAATATTGATTTCAATAATATTATAAATGGTCAGCCCTAATCCAGTGTCACACCCGCTCACAAAACTGATGCAGAAAGGGGTGTCTTTAGACACTGCTGAATGCATCACAGGAATTTTCCATTCTTGGTTTAGTATTACTACAGTTTTTAACATGTTCAAGGTTTTTTTCAAAAGCGTATATATGTCACGCTGGCTGGATTGGGGGGGAAGCATTTATTATATTGTGTAACATCCGTATGTCAAAATCATAATTCATGTAAGATATGCCATGTCAGGTACTGTTTGAAAGACTAATATGCTGAGTAAGATTATAATACTTATGTTCATGTGTTGTGTGTAATGGAAGTTATGGATATTTTTGATATATCTGTATTTCAAATTGTGCTGTCTGAGACACACCCTAGACAGGGTGGCGGCAGAACAATAGCCTGCTTAATGGCCCATTGAGACATTCACAGATGCAAGGGGCCCAGGGCGAAAAGCCAGAGGTATACCTAATAAGTCACTAAGACTTGCTCATGTGACTCTGAACTCCATTTTGGTTCCTGTAAAATTCCACAAACCGCATGGCAGGGGCCAGAGTATATATAAGGCAGAGGCCTGGGAATCCACTTTGTTTCCAGTCGGGTTCAGCTTCAGCCACCTACCTACCTCTGGATCAAGTCACCTGCAACTGAAGCTGTGAAACGAAGAACTGAGACCCATCCAAGTACTGGATGTATACCAGAGGGACTATTATACAAGCCTGCAAACTCCATAATTTTTCTAGAAACCTGATACATATGGACTTTCAAATCATTTGTATGTATCTGATTGCTTCAAGCCTTTAACATTTCTCTTGTTTGTTCCTTTCTTTTTTATAATAAACCTTTAGTTTTAGTTACCCAAAATATCATGTTGCCAGCCAATCCTTTAGTAAGATCCAAACTTAGACTGATCTGGTTCTGTGGCTGACCCTTTGGGTCAGGGAAAACCTCTTTAGTAAAGAGCACAGAGTTTAAATAACTGGTCTCTTTACTGGACCTAGTGACTGACTGGGGACCAGAGACTGAAATGCTGTAAAGGGGGCTGTGTGTATTTGTTTTTTGGGCTTCTTGATTACCAGTGTGGGAAATCAGAAGCATTGTTTGGGGCTGGTTGGGAAGCCTGACTTCAGTATCACCCCCCAGTGCTGGGAGAATCTGCTCTACTTTTACAGCCTGCCCAGACCTTGGCATTTTCAGGTGGCTGCCCTGAACAAGGAAAGGTCACAATATATATGGTACATTTTTACAGTTCTTGGCATTAGCAACAAATTACTTACAAAAGTCAACATTAACATGATCAAATGTCATATAAGTGTGCACTTACAACCATTTTTGTCATGCCATGCCTTCCATTTGCAGGATTAAGGGTCTTTTTTTTTTCTTTTTTCTTTCCTAGAGATTTGTAACCTGATCTCTCTTGTTGAACAGAACCCATTGGCTGGCTAGGTGTGTCCCTTTGCTAACAGCTCTAGGCAAATATTCCCTCAGCCTCTCTCGCAGTCAGTCAGGTAAATTACATCAACACACACACACTAGCTTATTTACTAGTTTTCAAATTTTCAACCCTTACCAATTCCAAGGCTGGACTCTGTTTTAAAAAGATACCAACCCTTTTCATCCCAATTTTAGAAACCGGGTTCAAATGTCCTTTCACTATCAATCTCTGACTCCACATGGAATCAGAGGTTGAGTCTACTAAGAGACTACCAGACATACCCAAAGTGTCTAGGGGTGAGAGTTTGCCAACCACCCCTGTATTCCCAAGTGATCAACTGCACAGCTGTCCTGCTCTGTAGATCCAGCTACCCAGTTTTCCCTCTGAACCTGAGACACAGACTGTTCTCTTAAAGAATTGGTATGGAGACATTCATGTTCTAACAACATTGCCTCCCTAATATACTTACCCAGCACAGCCAGTTGGTGACAGGCTGTTCAAACTTCCTAACCATTTTTACTCCATCTGCAACCTCCTTTAAGGCATCCACATTAGATCTTTCTAAAGCAATGTCAGAGGATCCATACACATTTGAAAAACACTAGCAGTTAGAAACTGAACCAATCAAGTCTTTCAACACAAACAATTGCTTGTTACAGATAGTGATTCATCCTGAGCTAACTCAATCAATTCACTTCCACACACTCTTCAGTTGCAACAAACTGCTTGCAAAAGCTACCATAAGGTTTTATTCCTTCAGGAGCATTTTTAAGCAACAATCCATTTTCGACAGAAATTCTGTTGTTTCCCTTAGCTGTCCATTCCCTTAGCTATGGGTTGCTCTAAAGAAACGTTCTTCTGAACAACAACAGACTCTTTCTGGGTTTCTGTTAAGTCCAGAATTAACTCTGAGACAACTGACACATCCTCAGTCAGCATAAACTGAGAGGCACATTCTATCTGCTCCTCAGACAGAAGATTGGAGACAAACTCTCCCTCAGCAGATAAACTGCAATTCTTAAAGTTAAAATAGTTTGAAATTTCCTCCCCCTTGTCCCAGCCCACATGGCTGTTCACAGATAAACTTTTGGAGATTGGGGTAGCTCCCTCCATGAGCAAGTCATTACCCATAACAGACACAGGCTGAGGAATATTTCCTTCCCGGGTTTTAGTTGAGTCCAGAACCACCTCTGGTACAACTGACAAATCCTCAATCAGCATAAGATGAGAGGTACTTTCTCTCTGCTTCAAAGACAAGACTGGAGACAGTTTGTCCCTTAACACATAACTGCTATTCTGAACAAACAAGCCACTATTTTCCACAATCCCAAGGCTAGAGACACTTTCTTCCTTATAACAGCATACCTGGCTAAAAACAGAAAACTGCTTAGAGTCACGCACCCCCTTCACAAATTTCCCTGTTGATTACAGGCAACACAGAAGATTTACTCTCTCTGGGACAGGGTTATGACATCAACCTGGTTTCATGTATTTACCATGGTATTATCAAATAACATACCAACATTCTTACACACTGGACAGATTCTCTCCCAATCTTCACTGTTGAGAGAAACTGGACTTCCAGTATGATGCAGTTTTTGCTGTTCTTTGACTACTTTGATTTGGAGTTTAAGTCTGGAAACTCTTGCCTTAGCTTCCAGTTCCAGCCTTCTGCATTCCTTGGCTCTCTCTTCAGCTTCTTTTTCCATATCAGTTATCCTTTGCATTTCTTGCTTTTGAAGTTCTGCTATTCTTCTTTCATGCTGAAGACACAGGCTATCTCTCAGGGCTTGCAGCTTGATTGCTTCATATGATTGTGGATCACTCATTGTGACTAACTTTAACAAACACAGTCTCAATTTTTTAATTTGGAATAGAATGGGGTTCTGATCCAAAACCCAAAATGTTCTAGTTCTGTGGATCCTGCTGACTATGCCAATGTGATCCGTCCAGGCTAGAGTAGCCCACCTGAAAATGTCAAAGTCAGGCTGAAAAAAGAGAGCAGATTCTCCCAAACTGGTGACTAACACGACAGTTACATTCATCGACCAGTCACAAATAACGCTCCTGATTCCCCACACTGATTATCTACTAGCTAAAAACAAGAAGTTACACAGCCCCCTTTATTGCATTTCAGTTTCTGGCCCCCAATTAGCAACTAGGTCCAGTAAAGAGATAAGTTATTAAAATTATATTTCCTTTACCAAAAATGTTCTCCTGATCCCCAAAGGGTCAGCCACATTACCAGACCAATATAAGTTTGGATCTTACCCAAAATACCATGCTGCCAGCCAATCCTTTAGTAACTAATCTAAATGTTTTTTATAAAGGAAAGAAACAAATGAGAAGGGAGATGTTAAATGACTAAAGCAATCAGATACATACAAATGATTTCAAAAGCCACCTATATCAGATTCTTAGCAGAACTGTGGAGTTTGCAGGCTTGTACCGTTCCTCTTGTGTACATCCAGTACCTGGATGGGTCTCAGTCCTTTGTTTCACAGCTTCACTTGTGGATGAGTTGATCCAGAAGTAGGAAGCAGGAATGAAGACAAGATGGAGAAGCAAGAAGCTGCATTTTATAGTTGGCCATGTGGCTTGTTCAAACACAAGCTCACAGCACATGAGTAGGGAAAGGCACTTGCAGTCCCCCTGACCATGGGCATTCCCTACATGTCCAGATGGCATAGGTGCCATCCTGGCTGCTCCCCCTGGGCTCATTGTAAAGGTAACAACCCTCTGAGTCATCAATGCTTACACTAACCTTTCCAATGGTACCCTGACATGGCATATCTCGTACCAATTATTATAATTTTGCAATATTGATATCATTAATATTATAAATGGTCACCCTTAATCCAGACAGCATCACACACCCCCACCCTATCCCCATTTTTCACACTTGCTATCTGGTCACCCTAACAGTGCATTGAATATTACAAATAGCAACAAATCCCTCCCCCCACCTTTTGCTCTGACTAATTGATATTCAGTTACAAAGGAATTATAACCAGAACTTCTATTTTAAATGTGATCCACTCTTTAAAGCACAGTACTCTTTTATACCTAATCCAATATAAAAGGAAGGAGACAACATCTTCTTCTTGAGTATTTCAAGTTAAGGGTTTGGAGACAGCATTAACAAATTTAAAATACCCTAAGAAGAGAACTTAAATTATTTGTTCATTTCATCTAGACAGAGCTGTCCATGACAGGGGATAACAGTACTCACTATCACTGACACTGGCTTCCCCAAACACTCAGCAAATAAGTTATTTTTCAACAATACATCACAACCAGCAGATGGTCATTTTTATCATGAACTCTAATGTCAAATACAATGTAGAGTTTATACTGTGAGAAGTGTTCTTGCCACTACATGAGCATCCTGAACTCTGATTAGCAAAATGGGGGCAGCTTTCCTTGTTTGTGTCCTGACAGTTGTGCATTGATAGGGATGCAGTATCTGCAGCTGTGTGTGGGAAGCTGATCAGCTAATTATATGGTAGTTGTATGAATTTACATACACTTGAAAACTGGAGCATATGTATAATGTTCTTTTTATTATGTTTTGTGCAAAATACCAAAGGAGCTATAGAAAAACCTTTGACTAAACAAATGAACTTCAATTAACATTTATCATATGCCTGCCACGATATTATTAACTTCAAAAAGACATGGCACTCAGTCACTGAAGAATTTAAAAGATGGTAGTAGTATGGTAGGGTTTTCTGACTACTCTGGGCTCGTCTCCAGCCTTCATCCATTCCTCATTTTTTCTCCTTCAGATTATATAAAAGAGCACAATTTTGACATTTTGCTCATTGTATAATATGACTCATTTGTTTTAACTTTCAACTATTTTTTCCCTTCCCTACCTTTGTCTTTTATCTCAGTTCTGTTTGTCATAAATAGATTGTAAACTCTTTTGCTCAGAGATAGTCTTTTTTTAGATTCTATAAATTTTACATGATGCTGATGGTACTATATAACTGGCTCACTCCCTACTCAGCTTTTCATGCTCTGTCCTGCAATTCAGCCTGGGCTACTTCACAAGACCGGGATTTGGAGCAGCCCAAAATGAGTTGTAGGATACTGCATACACAATAGAAAACTGGAGTATCTGATCTCCAAGCAAGCATGGCCATTTACCACACAGGCTTAACCAAGGATCCACTGGAGTTAGAATGTGCACAACTGAACTGGAGATGGCTGATATAGCAGAGGACTTAGTCTGGTAAATTGCTGCAGCAGTCCAAAAAGTTTTGGAACTGTTGGACATACAATAGTACCTGGAATTAGCCAGTGCAGGAGATGGGAAAGGGAGGGTAGGGCATGAGACTAAACACAATGTATGAGACAAAACAAAAGGAGAATAACATTTACCTACTAGTTAGCCTGTGCCAATGATTGGGGCATAGTCTGTAAGGATGTGTGTACTACTTCTTTATATCTATAGCAGGAAGCTAGGCAGGAATCATAGGGTTGGAGAAAGTGCTATCCAAAAGCTCTGCATTGAAGCACAGAGAAACAGTAGCATTAGGGATAATACTGTTCTTGTTCAGTGCTGGAAGAAACTGATTCTTTCTGCGTTTCTTTAACATTACCACCTGACTCATTTGATCCAGCATAAATAAGAGAAAAAGAAAATATTAGCCCTGTCAGAAGGACCTGAGTGGAATGAGCATTTCACCAGATTCCAAAATGCAATAAAGTTTGGTATAGAGAGTATTGATGTACAGGTCAGCTAATTCATCTATGCAACAGGTAGTGATGCAGAGCACTTTTATAAATCAATTGTGCTTACTGAGGAATTAAATAAAATAACTGACGGTCTTAAAAATCTGATAAGTATTTCATTCCAAAACAAAAGGCAACACATGAACATCTATATTTTTACCAAAGAGTACAGAGACCTGGTCTTTATAAGGGTCCTATATGAATATAAAGAGTATTGTGAGGTTATCATTTAGCTTGGATTTTAAACAGGGGACTTTCAGAAAAACTATGTTTAGGGCCAGATGCTCAGCTGGTATAAATCCATGTAGTTCCATTTGTTTAAATGAAGCTGCACCAATTTAAACCAGCTAAGAATTTGGCCCTAAATGTATGAGGTAATTCTGGAATAGGCAGTGTAATTGGCATGGCATTATGAGCAAGTAGAAATGCAAGTTATCTAACAAGGAAGTAATGAAAGGATGAAGCAAGAAGTAGCAAAGAGAACATTCCAATGGGGGAAAAATGAAGCACAACAAAAATAAAGCTTCTTAACAGACTGAGTTTCCAGGGCATAAATGAAGAATACATGAACACATGAAGTCTGCCCAGGTACTGAAAGCATTTGCAGGAAATTTACAGGAAAGAAAGAGAGATTCATTCCAAGGCCAGAAGGGATCTTTGTGATCATCTAGTTTGACCTCTGTATAACACAGGCCATAGAATTTTCCCAAAATAATTCCTACAGCATATTTTTTAGAATAACATCCAATTTTGACTTAAAAATTATCAGCGATAAAGAATCCACCATGATCCTTGGTAAATTGTTTCAATGGCTCTCACTATTCAAAAATTATGCTTTATTTGCTGTCTGAATTTGTTCAGCATCAACTACCAGCCATTGGATTGTGTTATACCTTTCTCTGCTAGATTGAAGAGCCTAATAGTAAATATTTGTTTCCCGTGTAGATAGTTATAGACTGTAATCAAGTAATTACTTAACCATCTCTTTGTTAAGATAACTATATTGATCTCTTTGAATCTATCACTATGAGGATTGTCTTCTAATCTTTAATCATTCTCATGATTCTCAATCTATCAACATCCTTCTTAAATTGTGGGCACCAGATCTGGACCCCCTAGTCCAGCAGCAATTGCAAATATAGTGCCAAATATAGAAATAAAATAACCTCTCTACTCCTACTCAAGAGTCCCGTTTATATATCCCAGGATCATATTATCTCTTTTGGCCACTGTGAATTCATGTTCAGCTGATTACCCAGCATGACCCCTAAATCTTTTTCAGAGTCACTGCTTCCCAGGATAGAGACCCCCATCCTGTAAGTATGGTCTACATTCTTTGGTCCTATACGGATACATTTACATTTAGCTGTATTATAACACTTACTGTTTGCTTGCACCCAGTTTAACAAGTGATCCAGATAACTCTATATCAGTGACCTGTCCTCTTCATTGTTTATCATTCCCCCAATCCCCTGTGTCAGCTACAAACTTTACCAATGATGATTTTATGTTTTAATCCAAGTTATTGATAAAAATGTTAAACAGCATAGGGCAAAGAACTGATCTCTGCAGAACCCCACTGGAAACACACCTGCATGATGACCATTCCCAGTTTACAATTACATTTTGAGACCTACTAGTTAAGCAGTTTCTAATTCTTTTAATGTGTGTTATACTAATGTTACATTATTTTAGTTTTTTTAAATTAACAGAGTGGGAAAGAAAAGAAATTGGAAACATGTCTTTCAAAACAGAGGAAGGAGGTAGCCCAAGCAAGGATGAATGGCTGTTTCCTGTGATCTGTGTCCAAAGATGGCATTACTGAACAGACTTAGACTATTAATCTCCACATTGGCAATATGTTGTTACATTTAAAAGTGATTCAGTGAGAGAGATAACTGGGAGACTTTTAACAGGGCCTCATAAAATGCTGAGGGCAAACTGGACTGTGAAAACGGCCTGCTTAAAGAGGACTCTTGCGGATCCTATTGGTAGATAGCACTACACTCACTGTGCTCAGCACAGCCCAGAGGATGACAATATCTCCAATTCTGAAAGTGAAGGAAAAAGTGGAGAGAATGAGTTGGTGCAACATTGGTGCAGTGTTGTTGTAGCCGTGTTGGTCCCAGGATATTAAAGAGACAAAGTAGACAAGGTAATATCTTTCATTGGACCAATTTTTGTTGCTGAAAGAGACAAACTTTCAAGTGTATACAGAACTCTTCTTCAGGTCTGCATTGACAGAGTAGGATGCTCCTATAGTGCCTGGTATGAAAAAGAAATAAACCCATACATATCTGTGCAAAGAGGCTCAGTGAAGCAGTAGGGAGGGGAAATTATGTTCTCCTCACCATAGAAAATATAATCTCCAAATGAACTGATGCAAAAGTATTTACCTCACAAGGTACAGTCAGAGGATTTGGGCACATTCTACTCCGCACTGCAGCTTTAAGCTGACAACTTTTATAACTTGATTTGCAAGACTGTTAACTAGTATCATCAGATATGAATCAGAATGCTTTGTACTTATGCTAAGTTGCATAGCTATGAACTGTATTTCTAGGATGCTTGGTACTCACGATAAGCTTTACTGTGGAAATCTACTAATAAACTGCTCCAGTCTTTGTTCGTTGTATGTGTGGAACCTATCAGAAATAAGACATATATTCTGTTTAGGAATATTATATATGAATTGTGGGCTCGATTGAGTTAGCTTGCCCCTACTTGTACTCCCTGGTCTACTAACATCTGGAATGTTATTGTGTATGATTAGTGCAGATATCTTTGTACTCTGAAAAACTGAAGTGAAACTAGATGAGAAAGGGGAATAAGGAGTATTAATTTTCTACCTATCATAAACAACTGGAATATAAATGTAAGCAGAATTGGGTTCATACTTTGGAACAAATTGAAACTGCCACAAGCCTGAGAAATTTTTGTACTCAGCTCTGAATGTAGCAAGGTTAGTGGTCGTTCTTATTTCTCCTGGCAAGTGAGTTCAATATTAATGGTCCTGCTCCTGTGAAAGCTCCCCATTTATTCTAATAAAATTCCTCATTCAGTGCTAGAAGGGACTCTCTTTAGAATTTGTTACCATTGTTGCATATCACCACTAGAATCACATTTTGTGGAATCATCCTGATTTTTACCAGGCTAAGCCCAACGTACTTGCACGAGCAATGCTAGTATTTCAAAAATGATTTGGGCACAGTCATTGAGCAAACTGCAGTGTCATTTTCCCACCATGCTGCCACATTCTGTTGTGCTGCTATTTTTCACCACATTGCAGTATCCTCTTCCCCATTATGAGGTAGTGCTGTTTTCTACTACACTACTCTGCAGTGACACTTTCATGTTTCAAGAAAGCTACCAACCAATCAAAACAAAGTAAAATTGTATTATGAAGGTGTGAAGATTGAATACCCACCCTACATTACATATACCTGGGAGCTGCAGACTGGCTATAAAAGCATTACAAGGAACAGTTCTGCAGGCCTCCTACACCATGTCTACACGGATACAACCCCCCAATAATACTACTGCTACAAATAATAATCCAACCCACTACATAATACAGATGTGAAATCGGAGGCCCATCTTAACAAATGATTACACTGCTGGGATGAAACATCAGAAGAAACCCAACACCTACAGTTCTGTAAATAATCCATCGTGCACAGGAAATTCAGCAATAATGGTGGCAGAACAGGACTCTGCCAATTTCCCCTGCTAATCAACATATAGAAAGAATTATAAATTCTGGCAAATCAAATGTAAAAATATAATTAGGCAGACCAAAAAGGAATTCAAAGAGCAACTAGTAATGACACTCAAACTAACAGAAAATGTTTTTTAAGAACATCAGAAGCAGGAAGCTTGCCAAACAACCAGTGGAGCCCAGATGAACAAGGTGCTAATAGAACACTCAAGGAAGACATAGCCATTTCAGAGAGGCTAAATGAACTCTTTGCATTCACTACACAGCATGTGAGGGAGATTCCCACACCTGAGCCATTCTTTTTAGGTGACAGATCTGAGGAACTGACCTAGATTGAGGTGTCAATAGAGAAGGTTTTGGGAAAAAATTGATAAATTAAACAGTAGTAAGTCACCAGGACCAGATGGTATTCATCCAAAAGTTCTGAAGGAACTTAAATATGAAATTGCTGAACTACTAACTGTGCTATGTAACCTATCCCTTAAATCAGCCTCTGTACCAAATGACTGGAGGATAGTTAATGTAACATTGACTTTTAAGAAAGGCTCCAGAAGTGATCCTGGTGATTACAGGCTGGTAAGCCTAACTTTAGTACCAGGCAAATTGGTTTAAACTATAGTAAAGAAGAACAAAATTATCAGACACATCTATGATCACGATATGTTGGGGAAGAGTCAACACAGTTTTTATAAAGGGAAATCATGCCTCACCAATCTATTAGAATTCTTTGAGGGGGTCAACAAACATGTGGACACAGGTGATCCAGTAAATACGGTGTACTTGGACTTTCAGAAAGCCTTTGACAAGGTCCCTTACCAAAGACTCTTAAGCAAAATAAGTAGTCATGGGATAAGAGGGAAGGTCTTCTCCTGGATCAGCAACTAGTTAAAAGATAGGAAACAACTCTTTGGAATAAACAGTCAATTTTCACAGTAGAGAGAGGTAAATAGCAGGGTCCCTCATGGACCTGTACTGGGGCCACTGCTGTTCAACATATTCATAAATGATGTGGAAAAGGGGAAACTCAGTGAATTGGCACAGTTTGCAGATGATACTAAACTACTTAAGATAATTAAGTCCAAATCTGACTTTGAAGAGTTACAATGGGATCTCACAAAACTGGGTGACTTGGCAACAAACTGGCAGATGAAATTCAATGTTGATAAATACAAACTAATGCACATTGGAAAACATAATCCCAACTATACATATAAAATGATGGTGTCTAAATTAGCTGTTATCAGTCAAGAAAGAGATCTTGTAGTCATCATGAATAGTTCTCTGAAAACATCTGCTCAATGTGGAATGGTAGTCAAAAAAGTTAACAGAATGCTAGGAACAAGTAGGAAGGAGATAAGACAGAAAATATCATAATGCCACTATATAAATCCATTGTACGCCCACACCTTAACACTGCATACAGTTCTAGTCACCCCATCTCAAAAAAGATGTATTAGAATTGAAAAAAGTACAGAGAAGGGCAACAAAAATGACTGGGGTATGGAACAGCTTCCATACGAGGAGACTGAGACTTAAAAAGACCGAGACTGTTCCATTTAGAAAAGAGATGACTGAGGGACGATATGATCGAAGTCTATAAAATCATGAATGGTGTGGAGAAAGTGAATAGGGAAGTGTTATTTGTCCCTTCACATAATACACAAGCCAGGGGTCATCCAATGAAATTAATAGGCAGCAAGTGAAAAACAAACAAAAAGGAAGTATTTCCTCACACAGCACAGTCAACTCATGGAACTAGTTGTGAGGGGGATGTTGTGAAGGCCAAAAGTATAATTGGGTTCAAAAAAGAATTAGATAAATTCATGGAGGATAGGTCCATCAATGGCTATTAGCCAAATAAATGGTCATGCTCTGGGTGTCCCTAAACATCTGAATGCTAGAAGCTGGGACTGGATGACTGGGGATGGCTCACTTGATAATCTGTTCTGTTCACTCCCTCTAAAGCATCTGGCACCAGCCACTGTTGGAAGACAGGATACTGGGCTAGATGGATTGGTGTGAACCAATATAGCTATTCAAATGTTCTTAGGCAAAAACATTCATCCAGTACCTCTATCTAGCCAGAGCTTGGCAATTTTTGGCCCAAGCTGCCAAATTCTACAAGCTAAGTACAAAACAAATACAGCTGATCCTATTTCAGTGAACAAATTAGGACTGTGGTTCATCCTGGCTCAATTGCACTGGAAAAACAAGTATTTGCTAGCTGCAGCCTGCCAGTTTTTAATCCTAATCTGCCAAATTCTATTGTTTTACCTAAAGAAAAAATGCACCAGCTGTTGAACCAAAAATTCCAGGTGTTCAACACCTCAAAAATGGGTCTCCAGAATGTGGATTCTGCTCAGTGAGTCAGTTTGGAAGCTGCAAGCCAAAAACTGCCAGGCTCCAGCTGGACCCCAGATCCTGCCATGCTCATGTGCTGGGGTTTTCATTGAGGAGCTACTCCACTCTCCTGCTTCACCCAGGCCATAGCTCCCGGGGGAGTTGGGGCAGATCTACTGCACAGCCACCCCACGAAGGACTTTGTGCTGGGACAGAAGGCACCATGTCCCCTGGCCGGTTGTGTACTGGGGGGCAATAGGGGTGCCGGGGCTTTCCCCCTGTTGTGATGATAATACAATGGGGGGGGGGGTCATGCCTAGGCAGCAGCACGTGCCTGTCCTGTGGGCGTACCCTACACTTGAGCAATGAGCATCCTCCTGGCTGGGTCACTCTGGTCTTTGAGGCATATTCCCTGCCCGCCCCCCGCGCGCGCAACGCGACCTCCCCACCAACTCGGCCTGAGGCAGTTTAAACCGGCAGCGTTTCCGTTGGGACTGAACCGGAACGTTCGCTCCGGGCGGGAGGGGGCCGACTCCCCACCCCCACCCTTCTCAGCGCGCCGCACTGCACGCGCTCTTCCCCCTCTGTGCCAAGCACCACGCCAGCTCCTCCCGCGCTCGCGCGTGCCAGCAACCCTGCCGCTTCGCACTGTCCGTCGCAGCAGCTGGCTCAGCCGAGAAGGAAGGCGGGGTGGTGGTGTGCCCCGCACGTCATATCGGCCGCCTCGCTCCCATTGGCTGCCGAGACTCACCAGACTGAGTGTTGTTCCCGGGGCCGCGCGGCGGCTCCCTGCCCGCCCCCCACGGTTCCGAGGGGAGGGGCCGGGGCCGGCTCTCCCTCCGCCTGCAGGGTAGGTCGGGAGCCGGTCACGTGACATCGAGGCTCGCTGCTTATAAACCACCTTTCGTCTGCCCACCGCCGTGGCCGGGCTGGACGGGAGGGAGGCTGAGCGGGGTGCCCGCCCCGGCAGGTGGGAGCCTAGCTGCGGCAGGTAGGTGGGTGACCCGGCAGCTGGGGGCGGGGCGGTGCTCAGCGCCCTTCTTCCTAGCACCGGTACCTTGTGGAGCTGGGAAATGGGGAGCCGCTGTTCCGTCTCCCCAGGGCGGCTCCTCGCCCGCGGGGGGTGGAGGAGGCGAGAACTGCTGCTGCCGCCGCCGCCGGGGTAACGCCGGAGCCTCCTACCGGTGGGCTCTGTGTCGGCCCGGCCCTTCGGGGGCTGAGCGGGGGCCTGGGTCCTCTGCGCTGTCTGCACTTAGGGGAGGCTTGGGGCAGCCGGCCGCGTCCTCCTCCCGCGGTGGATCTGACCTCAGCGTTTGGCCCCTGGTCCATCCCCATCCTCCCTCCAAGCGCTGGCGGAGGCTGGGTAGCTTGTCATCCTGGGGCTGAGGCGGGAGCCCCAGTCGCTGCCTGTCCCCTTGCCCAGCCGGGTTTAGCTCAGTTGACCTTGTTTGTTGAGGTGCTCTCCTTCTTCCCCCCCCCCGTCCACCCAGTCTGACATGCTGTGATAGATGCAAACGCACAGGACTAGATAGCACCATCTGGCCTGTTCTTGGCCCTGCCACAACTTTCCTCTGGCCTTTTGTAAGTTACTTGACTTCAGCGTTTGTGTCTCAATCTATAAAAAAGACTGGGGGTGTTAGGGGATTTAACTGAATTTGAGCTCCTCAAACGATAGGTGCTCTAGAAGTGCGAAGAGTTATTGCATATCTGTCTTTATCTACCTACAGTTGTGCAGGTACACACAAAAGTGCAGAGGATGTAGGCCTGAGTGACTGCCTGCCCCTGCTTTTGGTCACTAATAGGTGCTCTCTCTCTCCTTCTCTTCTCCTCTCTCCTCCCCCCCAGTGTGTTAGGACCCTGAAAGTGAAACCAATGCCCAGATTGGAGAATTGCATCTGGAGTTGTTCCTGCACTGCTCGGGGAAGGCATAAAAACCAACTGGGGAAAACTGCTGCTGGACTGGCTGCCAAGGTGGGCGAGATGCTGAGCTCTTCTGTCTCAAGCTCCCCACTGGCTTTGGTGGGTCATGGAGCACGGACCCCTACCATCTCCAGTCTCCGAAGCAATCCCACTAGCAGCAACAGCAGTCTGAACTTGAATCAACACCTGGTGCAACGAAGCCTGGTGCTCTTTGCTGTGGGTGCTTTCATGGCCCTAGTGTTGAACTTGCTGCAGATACAGAGGAATGTGACTCTGTTCCCTGAGGAAGTCATTGCCACTATCTTCTCCTCTGCCTGGTGGGTGCCCCCTTGCTGTGGGACAGCTGCAGGTGAGTCTCTATAGTTGGTGTGGTGTGGGTGATTTGGTCCGCTGGTACCCCCATGTAGTGTGAGAAGAAAAGCACTGACTGGGGGATGAGGGGTTGTGACCTGCATGTTCTGGAGTTTGGCAGTAGCCACACTTTATATGTATGTAGCTGGCATGACTTTTAGGCTTGGGGAAAAAATAGACTTGGTCCAACTTTTCTCCACATCCAGGAGAAAGAACTAGTTTAATGTCTGGCACTAAGTGCTTCCTGAGCTTAAGCACACCCTTTACAAAGCAGAGGTGCCTCTCTCTTTCAAACTACATTGAGTTTGAGGTATGAATTTGAGGTATGCTTGAGGTATGAATACTCTATTCAGCTGGACTATGTTGCAGCAGCCATGTGTTGAGGGAATAATTGGATACCTCTCTGTAGAGAGTCTTCACAGCCTGTAGAAATCAACTCAACCCTGGAGTACTGGGTTTCTCTCCTGAGAGCCAAGAGGAGCTGTCCCACCTGTTGCAGGGTATTGGGGAACATCCTGGGTGTCCTGGTATCTGGCAGGATTCTGTGAACAGTGTTTGGACCTGGTGCAGCAGCAGGCATGACTCTCATCACTGCTTACTATATGATTGGTTCCCTCTGGAACTGGTGAGTCTGAAGGCTCTGTCACTATTGGCTGGCTGAGTGAACATGCCACAGATAGAGAATCGAAAACAAGGAAGTCACATGTCAGTGGGGGGGGGGAAGCCTGGCTGACTGCCCTGCTCTCTGCCTAGACTAGTGCAACTGCCAGCAGCCACAATTTCAGTAACCACCAGAAACTGAGTTCTTGCAAGCTACAGCACAATCTGTGACAAAACACACAATGAAAATAAGAGGCCTTTGTGCTGTTTAATTGGAACAAACATGGGCAACTGACCTCAGTATTGTCACTAATAATCTGTCCTGCTTTTTCCATACACGCATTATATACAGATGGCACTAGGGAAGAAATGGAGAGGGAGATGCCGGTCAAATTAAAAACACAAAACCAAGAGAAATGTTCCTAGACTTTTTTTAAATCACAAATAGACAAATCTTAAATCAAACCTTCCCCCAGTAGCATTTGCAATCCAAACATTACAGCTTTTCACCTTCCTCACTGTACTAGCACAATGAAACTCTGGCCTGTAGAAGCTTAGAACACTGTGGAAATACCATAACCAGTGAAATGGAGCTCTGCTCTTTAGAATTGTTTTAATAATCTAAGCAAAGCATTATTTGTAACATTGACAAGAAAATGTCTGTCTTAAAAATATACCTTTTTAATTCAGTAGCCCATGAACACATCTAATGCAAGTATAACAGTTACAGCAATTACATACAACTTTACTTTCCAAATCTGGCCGGGTATAAAGTTGTAAACCATCTTATCATTCTTATAAGAACCCTATAGAAATGCAAGGGTTTTTTTAAAACAGACACATATCCACCAATACAAATGGTATAACCACTGATGGACCAGAAGTTGTCTTCAGAAGGACTAAATTGAAGGCTTTCGTTTGAGTTTTGTGTGGTGTGATCTGATCAGACTGTTATCACATACTGAATTTAGGCAAGTTTCTCTACCACTGTATAGTAACAAACACCTAACCAAAGACATTAAATAAAGAGCTTGCAGTATGCTTTTAAATATAAAAGCATAAATTTAATAAGTTAGCTAGTTTTATCTGGCCTTTAGCTGACAAGGAGTTAGTTTATGTAGGTGTTCGTTCAAGTCAATAACTGACTTGTTTAAAGCTGTAGCCATTAACACTGTTTGGACCCCCACACTAAATTGTTTCCAAAGGAAAGTATTTTGCCCCAGAGTGAGCAACATTTGATTGTACAAGAGAGCTTCCTGTTTGGTACAGTATCTATTGATTAGACAAATCTGTTTTTCAACTTGAAATGAATTGTTGCCATGATGATGGTGCAGCTGGCATAATGTTCTGAATAGTCTGAAATACCAGCTTCTAAGCATCTCTTCTAGCCAGCTACAACTAACACTAAAGTACATGGCCAAAAGCATGTGTGAGAAGAGATCAAACAGCCAGAGTAAACTCTGGAAATAGAGGTTACTTTTACCCCTTCTAAGAAACTGCTTTAAAATGTGATGCTACCTAGTCTTGCATGAAGTTCTGCCTGTAGTTACAATGGAATATAACTTTAATTGGTGCTACTGACAGCAGAATTTGGTTCATTTAAGCCTTTATCCTGCTCCTGTTGAAGTCCATAGCAAAATTCCAATTAAAGTAAAGAGTTTAAGGCCAGAAGGATCGCTGGGTCATCTAGTTTGACCTCCTGTGTATCACAGGCCACCCATCTGACCTACATGCCAAACCCAACAGCAGAAATGAGACCAAAGTATTACAACCCACAGTAAACTAGACTGTGCTATAGACAGAGAATAAGAAGGATTCAGGTGCACCAGTGCTTGAGGCCCGCCACAGTGGCAGGGAATGATTAAGTGTGATATAGCCAGATAAGCCTGGAAAGTGACTTTGGGTGGGAGGGGGGGAAGTTTGACTGACCTGGGGAGAAATGCCTTCCTTACCCCACATATGGTGATCAGATAGACCCTGAGCATGTAAGCAAGAACCCATCATCCAAGCACCTGAGAGGAGAGCATGCTCTGTGCCCCCTCAGATCCCTGGCCCCTGCTGTCCAATCCCCAGCTATGGCCATCCCTGATGCGTCAGAGGAAAGAGATTTAAAACAAAACCCTTCCAGAGTACATGTGGGGTGGAGGAATCACTTCCTGACCCTTGCAGGTGTCACGCTGGAATGCTGAAGCATGAGCTTTAGGAACATAAGACAAACTGGAAGTGAGTCCTAGTGCTGTTGAGCCTTGCCACCTCCCATCATAAGCAATCCTAGCATACAATTGCACTCATAAATTTGTCCAGCTCTTAAAACTAAAGTTCACCTTACAACTTCCTTGATTTGAATGGGAACAGAAATGGGCCATTATAATCCAATTAATATTTCAAAGTCTGTGACAGTGATGATCCTGGAATCTTGTGTGACTGGTTGTATTGGCACTTTGTGTTGAGTTGCACAGATGGTAAATCACCCTTTGAAGAAATGTGCCAGTTTGGACAAGTAAGCCATCATCTTGCGCAGGCTCCCTGATGTCACTAACTCATTACAACAAATGAAATGATTGTATGCAAATTAGGTGTACCATAAGGGTAGTGATGGGTTGCATTATCTCTATCACAATGGTCTAGGACTGCTGGCATAGATACACCCAGGCTTTCAGCTACTATAATTGATAAAGTCAAAATGGCTGAACTTAAGAAGTGGATAGTAACAGATAATGAATCCTAGTGATGACTGAATCTTGTAATAGTCTAAACAACAAAAAAAAGCACTGAACCAGGCTTGCAGCTGTTTTTATTGCTTCACGCTGACTCAGATATTCAAGGCTTCAGAGTGACAGTCCTGGAATCTTTTATAGGTAAAGGGGAAGAGTGAGGAGAGAGGAAGATCCCCTGCCCATGGTTTAACTTCAGGCAGGTATTTATGGTCCTGATTCAGTGTTGATTGACTTCAGTGGACTTTGGATCAGGCCCAGTCATAGGAGTGACTGATTTATAGGTTTCTTATTTAGTTGTCACTGGAAGGTGCCTTGGCTATACTGAACTCTTGAAAGTAAAGGAATATTCTGCTCCTCACTATTAAATTTTCAGTTATGTCTTATGTTGTGACTTACTTTGCATCTATTCAGCTGGATACACATTACATAATGTCAGAGTATGAACTGTGTACTACGTGGGAGAAGGGGATATGAAAGTCTGACTATGCAGCATTGTTTCAAAGGTTCCAACACAATACTTACAGAAGTGGTGGTTAACATTTAATATCTCAGCATAGCCCCTCTTATCTGTTGCCTGATACAGTTGACTTGGATGTAATCATATAAAGTGATATGAGTCTTTGACTGCTTAGAAGGCTTTGCCATGCACACATTTGCCAAACTAATATTGAAATCTTAATTGTATAAATGCTATGTACAAGCTGTCTCATTTCATTCTCTTACAGCTGTTGTTGGCCTGCTGTACCCCTGTATTGACAGTCATCTTGGAGAACCACACAAATTCAAGAGAGAATGGGCCAGTGTAATGCGATGTATAGCAGTTTTTGTTGGTATTAACCATGCAAGTGCTGTATCCTTGAACTAATTGACTTTTTTGTGTGTTTATTTAAATGTTAATTATAATGAACCACAGTAACAGTGGTTGTGTTAAGAGTCTCTTCCCATTCATGCTTGAGTGAGTTGCACAGATAAGACTTAATGCTAATGGGAGAGACATGGTCCTAGCTTACACAACAGTTTAATAACCGGTATCTATTCAAGTATGTAATTGTAAAATGGAACAGATGCTCATCTGTCAATTGTTTTTTAGAACTCATGCCAATTGAACTGAGGTAACAGTTAAACTTAGATACAACCTTTTTGCTACTAGAATGAGCAATAAAGAGAAGTTTCTCACCTATGCAAACAATGGCCTCAGAAGTTACTGGTAGTCACTATTCCTGATGGATGCTCATTATACTCAAATTCTTAAAATAGTTTTTCTAGGAGAAAACTTAAATCCATAGGAAGGAGGGAAAGGTCTTGGTTTCTAGGCCAAAACTTTTTAAAAAAAGTGGCCATTAAATTGGGATTCCTTAATCTTTGGGTGCTTGATATAAACAGTCTTATCCTGATCATCATGGCTTAAGTGCTTAAAATTCCAAGTAAATCAATAGGCTCTCTGTAAATCAGCTCCAGGGTATCTCCATTTGCCATCCAGAATCAGTGATCATTCTGAAACTTTCAACTTTCATTTCTTGATGTCTACATGAGATATTAAAATGTTAGTCTGAAATCTTTTTCTGTGACTAAAATCTCTAAACAATTGTCCTTAACTTTCTTGTCAGAAACTGGATTTTGCAAATAATGTTCAGCTGTCTTTGACTCTAGCAGCCTTGTCATTGGGCCTTTGGTGGACATTTGATCGTTCAAGAAGTGGTCTTGGTCTTGGAATTACAATAGCCTTTCTAGCCACTCTGATCACTCAATTTCTTGTATACAATGGTGTTTATCAGTAAGTATACACATTCAAAACTTCACACTTCATTTTTTATAAAATCTGAAAATTACAAAACTTCAAATATAAAGCAAAATAATGAACTTTCAAACCTAGAGAATATAAACAAGTGTAATGCACTATTTCTAAAACAAAAGCAGGGCCACCCATATTAGGACAAAAATAGTGGCATTGCAGCATGCTGCCATATAGGATCAAAGTCTTGATTGTTAGGTCTTGAAGAATATTGTGGCAGGGAGGAGAATCTCAGACCCTTGGTGAAGTGACAAGTCCTCTTCTCCCTAGCGCCCTCTCACATCTCCTCCCCCGCCCCCCGCCCCCCCCCATCTGACCCTGAAGTACCATTCCCTCCCTCCAGGTGGAGGGAATGAGGATTATTTCCTCCTGTTACCACCTTTTTGGTGTGTGGTGGGGGAGGGAGGGAGGATTACACATACTACTGTTTATGCTTCTATATAAGACAACGAAGATGGAAATGTAGTATCTCTTTAACTAGTATCTAATAACTAATTTTTGTTTACCTTAGGTATACATCGCCAGATTTTCTTTACATCCGTTCTTGGCTTCCATGTATATTTTTCTCAGGAGGCGTGACTGTAGGAAACATAGGACGACAACTGGCCATGGTAACTGTAATTAGCATTTGGGTGTTTAAAAGGGAAGCATTCTTCATAGATATTTTGTCCATGGAAACTGTGCCTGTAAGAACATGATTCATGAACTGACTAATAAACCCTATAAAACCTTCTCCCAAGGGCTGAAACTTGAGCATAGCAATCTGGCGCATTGCCACTGGGATGGAATTCTGTAGTAGTCATTAGCACTAGGCTGTCCTTTTTCTCCAAATCGGAGCTCTTCCAGTGGCAGTTGGTATACTGGGAATAACCAGCCTAGTTGAAATTTTAGTGTTGTAAAGTGCAGGACCACAGGAAAGATTCTGATTCACCTCCACTGACTGGTCTCCTTAACACCTAAGGAGACCAGAAGTTGAGTGGAGGTGGAAGGTAAAAAGACACTGGAGAGGAAACTGGTTTTTAAATTCGGTTTGGTATTTCATAAAAATGTTGCCCTATATAGCTATATATTCCTTCATCCTAGTATGAAAATGTATGGTGTCTTCCCCTCACTAACAGGTAGCTTAAGGCCTGCTTCTGCATAACTAGATTTTCACACATCAAGAGATTGTATATGCTGGATAATAGCCTCATACTTTGCTTTCTTTACATCTATTTAAGAACCAAGTTTCTACTATAGCGATATTTAACAGTTAAAATATATTCTCTTGCCTGTGGCTTGCACATCATCTTAAAACCTGCTTGTCAAATGCAGTCAGATACGGAGGGATGGTCACAATTAATACTGTATTGACTTGGCTTCATTCTCCTTAGCCACAGTTCCCTGCTCTTGGAAAGCCTTTTCCAATTGACTATCTTTGCTACCTTGCAGTGCTGCTGTGATTGAGGTATATAACATCTCCCATAAGTGGGGCGCACAGAGGCTTTCAAATACTTGAAATGTCAGGCTCAACATTCAAGATTTTAGTAAAGGAGTAGAGGAAGCTGCTGAATGGCCTCTGTGCACTAAAAGTAGGTGAAGCTCTAATATATGTAGCTTCTGTGAATACAACAGGCCTCTTATCGCATCCCTTCTACCCCAGCTCTCCCCAAGACAGTGCTGGAAAACTATTGTCCTTCTGATGTGAATCGGGTCATAGTTCAACACCCCTTATAATGTGCTTTGCTACTGAGGTGTTGAACTTGACCAATCACATCCATGCTATTGGGACTGTTCTCAGCAGTGGTTTGCAGAAAAGCGGCGTTGGGAAGATGGGAGAGAAGGGGTCAAACAATGTCAAACATGAATTTCTTTAGTCTACACAGTTCCATGGTTCCTGTTACTGAACTAATGATGCAGTCTTGCAGAAAAGAGGGAGGTAGAAAATGAAAGCATAGTGGAGGTCACTTCCCTTTAGAATGTTGGGGCAAAATTTGAAGCTACTGTTCTATGACACCTGGTCATGAAAGTCCCATGGCTATGTGTTAACACTCTCAAACTTTTCAGTCAGTATCAAAGTTTGCATGAATGCACTTTTTCACTTCCAAGACCATCAATATCATTTTAAAAACCAATAATACTGTCTGCATATTTTCTGGTTAAGATAAGATGCTGAACACACCTCAGATGAATAGGAAGAAGCAAGTGGTTCTAAAGAGGTGCATGTAGCATTGGTTCTTTAGAGTGGTAAGAAATCTAAAGCCCACACAGATCTCTCCACTATCTCCCTGCTTTAAGTTCAGAACTCTGGAGTTGCAACTGGCACCTCTGTAATAAAGGCTATACAGATGTTGCTAGTCTATTGCATGCTGCCTGGTGCAGCAACTTTATTTACCATACTTGCAGTGATAAAGGAAGTTGCTTGTTTGTCTTTGATCTACCCCATCCCAAAGTCTGGACAAACTGCAGATATATCTAGGAGAGTCTCCCTTCACACTGGTAATACTAATTAATTGGCAATGCTAACTAATTACAGAATTAGGTAGAGTTAATTCTGAATTTTTTCCTGACAAAGTTCAAGAAAGGAAGGACAAAACTTGACAGATGTGTTGCTGGGGAGTTACTGTAACAAATAAGGATCCCTTATTGCTCTGTTTTTATTTTCCACTGGGATGATCTGGAAAATCCTGTTTTTGCAAAAACAAACTTTCTGCATGAAAACTTGAATTTTTCCCAAATTCTATTTTATTTTCTATTGGGGGGGGGAATCAAAATGACTGTCCACCTGGAAAGTATTTGTCAATTTCACTCCCTTCAGGGAGAAGTGAAATTAAAAAGTAGCCTTCTAGGCAGCCAGCCAGCAAGCTAAAAATTCCATTGTGGTTCTCCAAAAGCAGAAATTTTCTGGAAATTGCTTCCTTTGAAAATATATTAACTTTTTGATAAATGTGAAACATTTAGTGAAACAAATGTGAAACGTATTTCCAGCCAGCTCTTTCAAATTTGAGGAATCCATTATCACTACACGTTGTCAGGAGAAAATGCAGAGGGATAAATTGAATGCAAGTGTGTAATCTATTCAACTATATCATAACTCAGATCATCCAAAAGCATTCATCTTCTGTAGATCCTCTGTGGATCACGGGACACTTAACAGACTTACAGTAAACAAGGGTGGGAGAAGATACAATAGTGTAGTTTTAAACAAAACCTTAACAAATTGGTGTAAGTTTGTAAGTCTTCTCCTAAGCTGCTATCTAGGCAGTGAGCCAGTTGAAAGTTCCTGAAATCATACAAATACTAGATAGATGCTTAAAACAAAAAGCTGTACACTTGAGTTTTTAGTGGAAGAAAAGTTGCATTGTTTGCCATCTCTCCTACTCTTGCACTCTGAAGAAATACAATGACCTTCATAAAAGTGATTTTAAATATAAGCTGCCATGTGACCTGCTGAGGAGGTGTACAACCCATGTGACTATCAACTGCCACATACATCGACACTATAAGGCGTGTTCTCCACTAACCAGATTGCTGTATTGCATGCAATACATGAGAGGAAAGGCTTGATTTTTGCCATCGTCTTTCACATGGTCTAGTCACTTATGAGAAATTCTACCAGATCAGAAAAGTAGCGTTTTATACCTACTTTGCTTAGGTATATATGACTAGACGAGGAGCATAGCAGTGGTGGAGAATCCAGTCCAGTAATGTAAGGCTTCAGCTGTCTAGAGGGCAGAATTGTTCCCTTCTACACTTCCTATCTGATTACTGTATATGACTTGTTGTAGAAGGGTATCTTTTTCCCCACTGTATATATTTTATCTGGTGAACAGATTGAGGCAGCTCTAGCTTTCTGATTACTGGACTCCAGAGGATTTAAACTTGTGCAGTATTATAGTTAAACCTGGAGACAACCTGGTAGCAGGCAAAGCACCCTGCATGGAGGATACAACCACCCATGCTTTCTCTTAATTAGGCAGTAGTGTGCCTTCCAAAGAGAAGCTGCTGCTACCATCAGCTCTGTTTGCCCAACATGACATCTGAAGCTAATCACGTTAATGAAGTGGATGGTAAAGGCTCCATTTTTGTATTGTTCTCACCATTAAAGGACAGCAAAGGGACTGGGAGAAATTAAAAATGCACCCCACATGTCTTGTATTTAGTATGACTGGACTTCTAGTTAAAGTTGGGAAAAATGCAGGATGCTACACAACAAAATATAGTCAGTTGTCTACAGCATCTGTGATTTTAACCTACAGCTAAATACTGGGTGTGAAACCCAGGCTCTACTGAAGTCAACAGTAACAGTGTTTTCCTCTTTGGTTTATCCTCTTTATGTTGTAAAAAGTAAACATTACTGTAGCACTGTTCTGGGTGAATTATTCATTCATTTTTAAAATAAGACAGTCCATGACTATGCAAAGTCCAACTAAGACCCCTTCCTGGTTCTATCGACACAAATTAACACTGAGATAATAGTTCATCTCAAACATCTTCTCTAGTCTTGACCGCTCCTATGGCTCTTCCTGCTGGATTACTAACTTCACACCCTAGTTTAGCTCTAGAGATCCTATCTGACCTCCTTTATATTTGATTGAGGGTAAATCAACCCTCAGACTCAGAGCCCTACCATGATTACTGCCTGCTAACAGGGTGGATGATTTCAGTCAAACACAGATTTTTCTCAGTAAACCATTTTTAAAAGCGTAATAAGATGCATATGCAGTGCAGGTCATCCTATACTTCCATCACTTGACTGCTGTGGCCCAGCACACCAACAGTTGACCGTTGCATAATGAACATAACCTAGAATGTTTTTGCTTACTAGGGGTTTCTATTGAGAGAAACTTCACTTTCTTCCTGTAATTAAGTAGATTCCTCTTTTTGCCGATACCACCTCCTTTGAAAGTCCTATGTCAGACATGACATGAAAGTCTGGCTTTTTGTTCATCGTGCAAGCTGTCTCTATTTTGTGACTGTTGCAACAGCAACATGTGACTGTATGACAGAGGTTCCATAACTGCAGTTCCCTCTAATAGGGCTTTTGGCCATAGATAGCTGTTCCTGTTTGCTTATTGAAAACAATAGCACTTCTGTTTTGAGTACCACTGGTTATGCATCAGATATTTTTGACTAGACAGTACTTTGTTAAAGGCCTAAAATAGTGTAGGTCCTAGTTATGCCTGAGAACACCGACTGACTGAGCCTTACCTTGATAAGCACGTGTACTGAGCTGCTACCAGTCTTACAGGGAGCCCACCATTGCATCTTAATGTGGCACGTATCTGGGCTGTGCTAGTGTCTAGCCTGATGAATCCAATCCCATTTTGCATCCCTCCCTTAAAACAAACAAAAAAGCCCTCCAGAACAAATTAATCCCTGGCATAAACAAGTGCAATGGGAATTTCACTTACTTTAGCCAGGGCTGAATTTGGTCCCTTTCCTCCAAAAGTGTGGGTTCATCTTGCACATAGCTTGTGTGAAAACATATTCATTGGTCATTGTCACTAACCAAGGTTGTAAGCTCTCCTAGGGAAAGGATTCTATCTTTATTTGTACAGCACCTAACACAGTAGGGATCTGATCCCCCTAACAGATTTTTTTTTGGTGCTAGTGTAAGTTTGTGTAGGAGACCTTATTAAACTTCCCCCATAAAAATAACTTTGTAGGGTCCTTGTCTCACTTGTTGGAAAGTGTGTGAAATAGAGAACTACAGGAAGAGGATGTACTCCTGGTTAGCATGCTGAATGTCACCCTGGAGAATTGGATTCTATCCTAGCATCTGCAACAGTTTGTAATGCTCAGCAAGTGACTTAAACCCAACTTCACAGTTCTTACAGCATAGATTTGAAAGATAAACATCTTAGAGAATGCTAAATAATGTTTCCCTGCTGTTTTGTGAGATCTGCTCCAAGGTACCTGATCATGCCATGAGTTGTGGTCTTTCTTGACATGAGTTGTTTCAAGCCCCAGTTGGAAATCAGAAAGCAGACTTAAGAAAAAATGGGGGAGAGTCTACTCCAATGGGAACTAGTGTCAAACATTACAATATTAAAATAGAAGTCAATAAATCAGTTTTGATAATGAGCAAATGTCAATGAGATTCATAAAAATGAACACACCTAACTGGGAGCAAAAGCAGATTTGGTGCATTTGATTAGTCTTCCGTTGGGTTGAACTGATTTGCAATCTATTATATGGATACTTCCATTGTCAAAACTTCTGTAGACTGGCATATGTGGCCCCAGTTCAGGAAAGTACTTACTACTGAAGTCCGTGGGATTTAAGTGCAGGTACATGCTTAAATTAAAGCAGAATTGTTCTCCTTAATTAAAGATGGATGAATGTCTCCCAGATTGGGGTCTGCATGACTAGCTATGATGCTGTATTAAAACTGAGGAGTTCAGTTCATTTGGGTAGATTGATCTCTGGTCAAAGTTCTGAAGTATTGTTTTGGGCGCTTATTCTAAATGCTACTTATTAAACTTCATTTCTGTAAGTATCAATATGTAGTACTTACAGTTGAAGTTTCAAGATGAAACTTGGCTGTACAAAGGCGAAAAATATCCTCCCCATTTTCAGATGGGGGAAGCTAAGGCACAGAGGTGAAGTGCCTTGTCCAAAATCACTCAGCACATCACTGGCAGAGCCCAGATTAGAACCCAGATCTTCTAACGCCCAGCCAGTAACCCATATACTGGTCCAAATTTGTTTGTCAATAATTTCTAAAAATACAGAAAATCTTTAGTACGGTAATGTGTACCTTACTACATATGATGTTACGCAACAATAAAATGCATTGTGTACTGTATTAATCACACTTTTTTTTTTTTTTTTTAAACCACAGGGTATTCCTGAGAAACCACATACTGATTAGATCCTTGGAGCAAAAGACGATGCCAGTATGAAAACAAAATTAAGAAGATGCGTTCTTGTTTTTGACTGAGGATTATTTTTTCTAAATCTCTCTGGGTTCACTGCATAAATGACTTGTGAAAAATATTAATCCATTTTAGAATAGCCAAGTGAAATTAACTGCTTATCTTGAAATCTTACCTTGATTTACTGCATAAGCATTTGCGTCTGGCTGTTCTCCGGAAGAATTTCACATCAAGTTACATACAACAGTTCTGGCTAGGTGGCAGTTTTCCAATTACTAGATTCCAATTTAAGTTATTGAAGCAGCTGCCATATTTCAAAGCCATGAAACTAAAATTTAATTACAAGCTCTTGTATCAGTGCCCAAAGGAAGTAGATTGATGGTGCTTAAAAAAGGTGAAGTATGGTTTAATAGGAATAGTATTTATCCAAATTTTTTTTTAAAAGGGTTGTTTAAAAATAAGTGATTTAAATTGAATTAAAAGCATTAGTGCAATGCTTTGAGTTGTATGAAGGAATCATATTTTTAATGATGCATTACACTTTTGAAGTCACTTAGTATAGAATCTATGAATCACTTCAGAACAATAGGTGAACACTATAGACAATCTTGTTCAAAGCAAACTGCATGAAACCAATAAAAGCCCCAATTTTGATAGTTTCATTACGGTTCATCTGTCACTCTTATCTGTATCTTGTAGTCAGACAAATAGGACCAAAATCTGGGCCTGGTTCAATAGGCACATGCTTAAGTACCTTAACTTTAAGCATGGGAATACACTTCCTTAAATTTGGGTGTATACTTCCATATTTTACTAAATCTGGGCCTCCGATATGCTGAGCACCTGTCATCCAACTGCTACTAGTGGGAATTGCAGGTGCTCAGAATTTGACCCACAGCTTCTATTAAAGTCAATAAAAACTTGCATTTATTTCCTTGAGTTGAATCAGGCCCTATAAAGGGCAGATTGAGTCTGATCTTGCTTCCACTTTAGTCAATAAGAATTTTGACCTGGGTTCAATCGAAGCACAAGTGGACCAGGAGTGTCCCTTACTATTTAATAAATGAAGCATAGTTATTAGGTCATTTCTTGGTTCAATTTTTTGAAGAGAGATCACTATTTTTTCCACAACCCTATAAAACTTGCAATCTGTGATTGCCTTGTATAAAAAAAATAGTGCTTATGTCACTACATTAAACATTAGGTGTTCCTAAATATTTAGTTCTAGTAAGCACAATGTATACATTTAATAGCTTAGACCGCAGTAGACCTAAATAGCAAGTATTAGGTCTTAAAATTTAAGTGCAATGTATAATAAAATCTGAGCCTTGTATTCTCTTCAATATTCATTATTTCTTATGAGATATTAAAGAGATGGGTTCTGAGTTCATTTCAATGCTTCATGGAGGAAAAATTCAGCAATAATTTAACTAGTAAAGTTAGCTTATTGTTGTCCCTTCATTGAACCCAAACTTTTAGAAATACTCCAGTTTTGTGGTTGATGTACACTTTTATGAATTTGCCTTTTAGTATTATGCAATATTTTGTTCATGTCTAATCTTATGTAGCTTCAGATCTAGCCTGTCGCATCTGTTTAGAGGCTGAGCCATCAGCAAAAGAGACATTGAGACTAAACAGTGTTCATGATTTTATTTCCTTTTTGAGGGAAATATTAATACTTCGGTGCAGAATTCAAAATCCTGAATTTGAGGAGTAGGAAATAACCTTTGTGCTAGTCTTCAAGCTGAAGGCAATTTCACTTTAGTTTATCTTAAACTGAGCCCAGTTCTGATCTTGCTTTACTGTGAATCAGGAACTTCATTTGCTTCAATGGAATTACATTGGTATAAGGGTCTTCTACTACAAATTTTATAATCGGAATAACTGTATTGATATGGATAGTCAAATTAAGCTCAGTAGACTACTGAAAAAGTATGTGCATAAGTGTTTGCAAGATCAATCCTGGGATCAGGATTGAGTTAATTCATTCAATAAAATGGCTGACTGTGCTATTTGGAAAAACCTGTTTAAGCTTAAATGTTACCATTGTCAACACCTAAATAACACCAGATGTATTAAAGGGGACAATGAGCTGTAAATATATTTGATCAACACAGCAGTAAGTATTTAAGGTTTATTTCTAAAGGACAAACTAAATCTGTATGTGTTAGAAATAATGCAGCCAAAAATGTAAGTCAAAAGTTCAATTTTGCCAATACTTCTAAGTATATTAACCAAAGTGATCAGTTGTGGGAGAGAACAAAATTTGCACTATTCAAGATATGAACACTTAAATTCTCATTCTTACTGATAAGTTTTCAACAGTGTGTTTGGTTTGACCTTTTTACTATTAAAAGTTTAAGACCAAGTGACTTAATCTTTGTGGATTTTCTTTAAGAAAAATGAGACTAACCTGATAGCAGTTCAGTCATGCATTCTAACTGGCAGAAAGTACTACATCTAACACAAAGCCTTTTAAAACTCATGTTAAGTGAAATTTGAGGCATCTGTCCTTTTAAAAACAAAACATGGTTTACAATTTGTGATGAAGATAAGTTTTGGGGGAAGTAACCAAACCTTTCCTATCTTACATAAAATAGTGCATCCTGTAACTGTCCTTGGCAGACCAGCATATGTTGCTGGTTTGTGATAAATCAGTGTGGGGGATGGTGTGCTTCATTTCCTTCCAAGGAGCTCTAATTCGTCTCCTAAAATTTTTAGTCTTTCTGGAGGAAAAGCAAGTGTGCAACTTAAATTTTCCTCCCCCCTACAATGGTAGGGCACCTACTTGGTTACTGTGCAATATAGAATGTTCTTAAATTTGCTGTATAAGGGAGTCTCTTGCAAAGGTGTATGCCATGTTTGACATACATCAAAGGCAAACTCTCACTATTCTGCAGTTAACGTGACTGTATTTTTGAGATCACTGCATCATTTGCCTACTCAACAGAATTAGGTCCACTGCTTAGCTGTGATGGAACACCCGAGGGAGGCACAGTATCTCTTGGCAAATGCGAAGTACTGAAAAACTGATAATGCCCACTGCCTTTTCAGGGGATACTGTTCCAAATCATTATAAATCGAACTATCACCTGGATCACTTAATGAAGTATACGTACCTTTAAACTAATGACTCATCTAAGGAAGCTTGACAAATAGCTCATGATTTTTTTAAATGTATATGTTGCCATAATCATGCTGAACTTGCATTTTGACAAACTTGTCTTGCATTTAATCAGGGATACTTATGTTGATCTGACACAGCATGGTTCTATGCCACATCTAATCTTGAGTTAATTTTTAGATCTGAAATAGTCTTCTGTACACTGCCTAGCACAGTGGGTCCAGGTCTAAGAGCTGCATCCACGATGCTACTACAATACGAATAAAGCTAATTCAAAGAACAGGTCAGCTATATAAAGATATAGCTGTTTGGAAAATCTCATTTAAAATGCTCAAGTTAAATGATTATAAACCTGATAATTTCCCCAGAATCTGTGGACTGAGCAGCTGCTCTGTGTGTAAGATCTCTGGGCAATTCTATGGAAACATCACTCCGCTGCCACTCTGCAGGCAGCAGAACTGAGATTAGGCCAGAAGTGATAGTGTCCCCTACTGCCAGCACCGAGGAAATGAGGATGGAAAAATAAGACCTAGACAACATTATTCTGTGGTGTTGAAATAAATGAAGTAGGCTTGAGCCTAACAGCATTCTATGCAATAATATGACACTATAAAAACAAAGTATACATTTTAAAAAATCTTACAAATGTAGCTGTTATAGATAGTGCAAGTGCATGCAGTAGTGTTGGGGGAACATACTGTATTAAGTTTATGTATCATGGGCCAGGGCTTGTATGCATGAGTGTTCTGCTCCATGGAGGAGGGTTATCACAGCTCCTGAAAGAACTAAAACAGCAGGTTGATTAAAGTGAAGCATTTAAGTTTTAAACACCTCTAGAGAGGTACCCCTTGCATCTACTGCTTCAAACTGGATTTTCCAGAGACCAATAAAGGGCTTTTGGCATAAAAAGGCTGCAGTTAGACTTACTCGGGACCTTCTTTCGGATCCAGCAAACAGACAGAACTTTCAGCTGAAGGGGGACCCCAACCCTCATGGAAGTGGTGGAAAGCCTTTGGCCTACTTGGGCCCCCATAAGACTGATGAGCGATTCCTAGCAGGTGGGGTGTTTGTGTGTGTGTGTTTTCTCTCTAATGCTTTTAACTTAGGAATAAATGTGCTTGCTTAGAAAGAGCTGTGTGATAACTTGTAACTACTGGCAATACGTTGCTCTCAGCCCTCAGAGAGAGAGAATTAAAGTGTAGGCAGTGGTCTTTAGGCAGACTGGCTTTTTGGGGATATTGCAGTAGAAGGCAGAGAGTTGTGCAGCCTTAAAACCCCTGGTCAGAAGGTAGTGGGATAAAGGTCCCTGTTCAGAGACAGGTTGATAGCTGGAGACCTAATGGCTGATACAGGTACAGTTACCCTCTAACTGTGACAGCTGCATAACAAGTAAGTTCCTATATTTCAGACCCCTTTAAGCCAAATTCCCCAGCAAGCTGCCAGACAGATTCAATTGGCTTAAGTAAATGTGTACATCACCCAGCTCACAGGCTCCCGTTTCTTTCCTGGCCCTTCTGATTTGAAAGTCACTTCTACACCATAAGATGGGCAAGAAGAAGCTTCTGGCTAATACAGCTCCTGAGTTCTCAAGCTGGCAGCATAGATAATAGGAGGATTTTGTTACCTAATTCTCACTAGGTCCAGCAAGATCCCTTATATATAAGAGCTCTGCAATAATTTGTAAATTGGATTAGGTGGTGCTGATCATAGTTACATTGTAGTGTGGTCTCCATATCCATGGAGCTGCCTGTTGTTTGCCTCCCTTTTCCCCACCCTTCTTCCTTGCATATCCAAGCAATGTGTGGGAAGGTCATACATGCTGTTAGCTTGCTCCTGGGGTTTTCTGACAGAGAATGGAAAAGGTAGGGGTCACTTTTTGTCTTAAAGAACCAGTACAAGTTAATCTACAATAAAATCAACGGTGTTGGATAGGGAAATGGGTTTAAAAAAAATAAAAAATTCAACCTTAATGAGTCATCCGATGACTCATCCTATGATGGAGTCAGCAGGAACTACCCTGTAGACTACATAGTTTTTGGTTATAACAAAGGGAAGTTGCAGGCATTAAATTAGCTACAGGGGCCTCCTTTACCATCCCCTGAATGCAGTAAGAACATACTGAGATGAATAACAAAATTGAAATCCTCAGTTGTGCCTCACTTCATATGAAAATATTAATTCAGCATTTCATGAAACTGAGGCTTATATATTATACTATGTGGACAAAAAGCCAGTGTAGCACCCTCATGGATGACAAAAATAATTAAGGTCACCATCCTCCAACTGCTTTTGAGAGGAATGCTTGCTACCACAAGTAGTCTGTATTGAAGTCAATGGGGTGCTGGGGCTGGTCTCAGTAGGTAAGTATTGCAGAATAAAGCTCTAGGCACTGAAAAGATGTTTGATATTTACAGAGCATAAAAGATGTGAGTTTTCTCATAAAAATACTCCTCACTCCCATGTGCCTTTAAGTACCTCTGTGGGTAGGCAGATACGTTATCCACCTGCCGGCAGGGTCTTGGTTACACCTATGGGAATGCATGTGCCAAATGAAAGAGACTTCGATTGTAAGCTCGTTGGGGCAAGGACTATGTTCTTGCTCTGTGTTTGTACAGCACCTAGCCCAACGGAGTCCTGATCCGTGACGGGGGCCTCTGAGCACTCCCACAATACAAATATTAAGGATGGTAACGAGAGTTTCTTTATTTTCCCTGATTACCATCAAAAAGGTACGTTAACAAACCTGGTTGCTCAATTCCTCTCACACCTTCCCTACATGCAAAATGTCATGATAACCAGATCTAATTTCCACATGTTTGGGTTTAATTTTGAAAAGGAAGAAAAAAATCTTATATTTTTAGCCATCCTTCTTTATAAATAGGGTACATGTTAACAGGATAGACGTATAGCTATGGTGACGATGCTGTGGCAAAGTGTGCGTAAAGACAGAGAGAATAAAGGTTTAGTGCTTGTGGGTGCCAGGACACATGCTGGTTTCCTGGCTGAGAGGAAGGTCAGCCTGTTTTAGAAGATACAGATGTTAATCAAAAAAACTCAGGATTTGAGTATTTTAGTTTCTGTTCCTCTCTGAACTCCCTATCCCCAAGACTCTCCTACCTTCTTATCATTGATGGCTGTGTTTGTGTTGGGGGCGGTGAGTTACAGACATTAAACTAACCTTTGTCCCCTGTCACCCTTCTTTGTTCCCTGTCACCCGATAGTCCCTTCTTCCCACCCCCGCTGCTCAGTCTTCAGTGGATTGCCTGGTGCGTTCTCATGTAGTATTTGGTTTGAATGGTTCAAATGTCACCCACATGTGATCACACCTTTCACCCATCCCTAACACATGGTAATTTTGTACTTTGGTACATAAAGCAATCCTGGCTAACCTATATTTATACTGGGATCCAAAAGGTATTCTGCAGACAAGAATGATAGCACACTGCAAATCTAGACTATAAACAGAATCACTAAGTATGTCCTCTGTTATTGCCATTGTAGGAGAGCTTTACAGATCTGCAGTTCTGAGTCACATAGACCCACAACCTCAAAGGTCTTTAGGAACCTAATTCCCATTGATTTAAATTGAGACATTAACCAAGAAGTCTCAAACCAGCTTCCAACCCTAGTCACTTCATTGGACACCCTAGTCACTTCATTGCTTGAAGTTACAGGGTCTGATCTGACAAGCCCTTAATCATCCCCGGATTCCTGCCGAGTTTCATGGAACTAGTGGACTGAGCAAAGGCTTGCAGGTGTTGATCAACTTTTTAACTTCCAGCGACATGATCTAAGCACGTGTTACCTCTGAGGGACTACAGTCCCCAAGGACAATCGAAAATATCAGTCCACCACCCTAGACAACAGTATCCAAAGTGTCACGTAGGTCAAAATTCATATATTTTTTCCTTGGTTTTAGCCTTTGTCTGACCATTAGGTTACTTCTGATTAACCATCCTCCCACCCTCATAACCACTGTCAAGATAACCCAGTTAGATATTGCTAACTTCTTCCACACTGCATGCCTTCCACACCCCACAAAGACAGATCTAAGCAACAGACCGAATAATCAGATGGCACTGATGCAGCTGAACATACCTATGGACCTACCATTTCAATTCACGTGGATCCAGACACTCCTCCCACTACAGAGGTGAAGATGGCAGAAAGATCCTATTTCCAGTACTCCCTGGGGTTGGGAAAAGAGCCAGCCTAGCTTCTCCTGCCTTCTCAGTCCATGTGGCTCCAGCTCCTCTCTTAACTGTAGCAGCTAGGATAGGAAGGGGCAGGGAAAATGGAAATCTCCTGTCTAGGCTCCATGGGGGTAGCGGCAGGATGAGGGAGTCAAGCCTCCATATCTAGCAAAACCACTAAACGGCATGTATATTTTTTACACAGTAACTAAATTGTGTATTTTGCTTTCCCTGCTATCAGTTAGACAACGCATGCCTAGCTTTACACTCTGCACCCATGATAGGGAGTCTATTAAAACAACAGTGAGCAGTGATTTCTTGCGTTTAAAAAGTAAGAACTCGGTAGTCCCGATTTCATGCTCCCCGTGGCCACTGGAAGCCACCTGTCGGGGGAGAGAAAGCCTGCAAAGCTTGCAGATCTCCCCCCTGGAGATAGCCCTGGCAAAATAGACCTCTCTTGCTCTCGCTTGCTCTCTGCTTAAGCAACACAAGGTAGAGACTCTATCATTTGGGAATTTACAATTATTTCCTGCATGTCTCACCACAGATAGAGCTTGATCTGATGCAAGGAAAGCACTTTAAAGGCTGCAGTCCTGGTGATTATGTATTTCTTTGTTTCATAAGTCTTCATTGGACAGTATGGGCTCCCTCTGCTGGCTAATACAGCATCTGAATGTTCAGGAGAAAACAAAATCGAAAGATAATGAATAGCAAGTGGGCAAGTTTTGTGCTCCAAAATGTGGGGCTAATTCTCCAATCTGTGGCTCCAGTTTCACACTGGTTGTAGCCGCATTGGTGTTAGTGTAGTGACACCAGTCTGATGCAGATGCAATAGCAGGGAATCAGCCCCAGTAAATTCAAATCTTGCTGGGCTTCATGTTTCCATTAAAAATTCAATTTGTATTAATTTGTGAATAGACAAAGGCATGCTATTTTCTATCTAATCAAACAGACACTTACGTACTTCAGAGGAGAAGAGCTGGAATTAAAAGGGGCTTTTACAATAATGTGGTAGCTACAGCATAGGGCTAGCTGCTTAAGTTAGAGGGGAGGGACTGACTAACTTGCTTCATAGCGTTATGTTTATGAATAGTGGAGGACGTATTAGCCCTGACTGCGTCTAGCTGAACTGAAGTTATTTTTTTTTTGTTAAATTAACCCTTTCCTGACTGGTGTGTGTATGATTATTATACATTACACATATGCACCAAGCCTCTGAAAAATCAGGCCCCTTTAAAGGCATCTTGGGTTGGGCGCGCAAAGTGACATTGAAAATGCAGGCTACATGGACTAGATCCACAAAGGGGACTTAGACTCAGCTTTGCCATGCTTCACGTTTAGGTGCCTTGCTGCCTAACGAACTCCACAGCTCTGAGTTAGGCACCCAGGCTCCCTGTGACTCCCCAGGCTCCCACACATACAGTGCATGGGGAGAATAGGGCACCTAAAAGGAGGCTTCACAAAAGCCAGCATTTGAGCAAGGAGCTGCCTAAACTAACCAATAAGAAGTGCCCAGGAGATGATGGGGTGTAAGCCCCAGCCCTCAGAAGAGGTTAGGCCCCTAACCCTGGACTGGAGGGTCATGCCTATCTCCACTTGGGGTTCACAGCTTTGCACCCTCTCCTGGAGGGAGGCACCAAAGCCAGGTCAGCCCTTTCTCACAAAAAAAAAAAAAAAAAAAAAGAAGAAGAAGAAGAGGAGATATTACTGCCCCCTTAATTCAATAGTCACAGCAGTCAGCTGGCTGTCGGAGACCCAGGTTCAAATCTCCAGTATGCCTGATATAGAGAAGGGACTTGAAAGCAGGGTTCCCCTTTCCCAGCTGAGTGCCCCCAACCAATTGGCAACGGGCTGGGGTACTCTCAATCTCTTCGGTCCAAGCTGTTCTACTTTTTGTAAAATACCCATTGAAGCAGCGACTGGAACCCAGGTATCCCACATCCCATGAGAGTGCTCTAACCACTGGGCTATTGTTGGGGGGCAGGGGAGACACCTCCTTCTCCAGCTGTGGCCTGCTCAGCTAGGCTGCCTCTAAGCACAGGACTGCGCCCTCCAAGTGAGCGGTTGCTTAGTTTGAGGACCCTGCCGGAGCGTAGGTGAGAATTAGGCATGGCGCTTCTTGGCAGCATCAGAACTTAGGCAGCTTTGCGTATGCTCACCAACAGAAAGTTAGGTCCATAGGGCATGTAGGCACCCACAGCATTAGGCAAGGATTTGGAAGATCTAAATTTCAGACTTAGGCACCTGCTGTGGCAGTTAGGCACCTAAACTCAACCCTCTTTGAGGATCTAGTCCTATATGTCACCAGACCTTTATAACATGATCCACAGAGCAGGACGTACAACAGATGAACTGCCGAAGGATTGCTCATGGACGTAGTCAGCTGGAACAGATGGCTGGCACCACCCAGCTATTGAGACCTTCTGCGGCTGAAGCATTTAGCTTCACTATTTGTGCTACTCAACAGTGTTTCTGAAGAGTTTAGGTTCTTCTGAAGTCTTGCTTTACGAACTAGACAATAGTGATCTCCTCCGGTCAGATCATTTAAAGAGACACTGATGCCTCATGTAAATCTTAGGTATTGCAGGAGAAAATCTAATGGGGAAAAATTCTCCTCCCACATGGGGGGTGCAAATAGTCGATTTCTTCCCATTTAAGGATTAAAGAGGCAGAGTGTAGCTGCATTCAGTGCACAGCAGCAGGTCTGCTCTTCAATGCTGCCAGAGATGTGGTGGCCCCAAACCTAGAAATACTCAACCACCCTCTTGTGCAGTATGAAGCTAAAGTGGATAGGTGAGCACCAGTGAGCCACAAAACCTGTGAGGGGTACAGCAGGCTGTATGTGCTACTCCTCCCCACAGGATGCAGTAGTAGTTGCAGTCTGGCTGTGCAGGTGAAGATTCTGCCCTCCCCCATATTTCCCATGAGCAAAGACTCTTTACTCAGGCTTTGCTTCCATCACTCAGATGTGGACCTCAGAATATTTGCACGAAATTCTGGATTTTCCTGCCTACATTAGGAGTTCCTCTGCCTTCACTGCACATGCCTCACTTGAAAGTTTTATTCCCCTGCCTACATTATGTTAATCAGTGTAAGGATGTGGATCAGATAGAATCATAGAGTTGGAAGGGACCTCAGGAGGTCATCTAATCCAACCCCTGCTCAGAGCAGGACTAACCTCAGCTAAATAATCCCAGCCAGGGTTTTGTCAAGCCGCAGCTTAAAAACCTCTAAAGATGGAGATTCCACCACCTCCCTAGGTAACCCATTCCAGTGCTTCACCACCCTCCTACTTCTTCCTACCTTGACCTTCCTTCTGGCCCTTTTCCACAGCCTCTCCCTGGGCTCACTGTTCATCTGCCTCTCCCTAGACTGTCCCTCCATGCTCTAGCAATCACAGGGAATGCTGAGTTCTTCCCTTCACTCCCTGCAGCCTCCCTCTCACCTGGGCTTCCTCCCTTTATGTTCACCCCCAAACTGGGCTTCATCTCCAGCTGGTCCTGGCCCACCTTCCAGGTGCAACCAGGTGCATTCATAGCCCTGTCTCCAGTTAACTCATTACATGTGTGAGGTCAAACCCCTTCGCAACTGCATTAAGGACCAGTGTTCACTCTGTTACAATTCCCCTATTGCATTCCAGAAGCTGAGCTTTCATTAAACAAACAAACCAAAAAAGAACCCAAATCTTTCTAGCCCTTATGGCTCTGAAGAACAGCTTTAACATGTCAGGTAAGTGTAACTAATGCAGAGTTGTTCTTGAGAAACTGCAGGCAACCTAAAACTATAATTCTAGGTGGAAGTGACCTTCGCATCTTAGCTCAATAAGCTGTTAACTCTGAAACCTAAAGATGATTATTTAAATATCAACATTGTTAACTATTTCATTGCTGCTCACTTTAGTAGCAACGCTCAGCTAATGTGTTTTTCCAATAATCCCATACAGCCTCTGATGCCATTCCAGGTCCCAAAAAGCCCCACATCTGCTATCCAGCTGCCAAAACCTCCAGCTTCCTCCCTGATAACTTCTACAATGCAGCTGTGAGTTGTCAATACAAAATTCGGTGGCACATCAGACACTTAAAATGGGGGGCTAAGGCTGAATTCAGCATCAAAATTAACAACAGAAGGTCTGCTTTACTACTTGTCTTGTGCATTTTCATATTTAATTCATGAAAACCTTCCTTTCTAAAATGTGAATAAAGCTGCCACAGAATGTCCAGTCTATCTCACGGGAGTACTGAAGAACCTTGCTGCAGGGTTAAAGTCCAATTTACCACATAGTACATAAGGCTTTGCAATATTATGGGTGCAGAATTCTAGAAACAGCTAGTTCGCTTTGCAGCACAATGTATGTTTAGCGTTCTCCAATCTGGAGGACAGACCTCTGGGTGGCTGGTAAGGAAGAGGTGTGCCAGATTATTTCAGAGAACAGCTGCAGGTAAAGTGGAAAGTAGCTCAGTGGAGTTACTCTGGATTAACACCAGTGCAACTGACAGCAGAACATCATCCTATAAGTACATGTAACCTTTAATAATGTTTAGAAGGGGGGGAAAGACTACAAATATTGCTGGAATCCTCTCTTGTGCATAGACTCTAGCTAGCAAAACAATTTGCACACTTACCTTTTTGTGACTATGAATTTTTCTAGAATAGTTTTAGTCGATGAGGCTTTTACATTTCCTCCTATAAACAACCAGGGTCACCTTCCTTTTTGAGTGGACTCTTGTCTCTTCCCAGCTACTAACCTAGTGGAACATAGAGAGAGCAGGATTTTGATTAATATCCATCCCACATTTTACTCTGTCTTGGTGAGCCACTCCCTCGGAGTGATAGTTGTTCAAGTGCTGCTGAAAACATTTTCCTGAATTGTAGAAATTGATTTTGTAGTTCACTAATCTGGCAGCCTTTGGGAAGCCAATGCCACGGTGCTATGGAAAGCAGAATTTGACAAAAGAGAGAACCAACACAAATATGTACTATGCTGGTTTACCTAGCAATAAGCATATAGAACAAAGACCAAACCTTTCAAAAGTGTCTTGTGCAACACAAGATCTTGTCCGGGCTAGCAGTGTTACTCATTCCCAGGCAGCACTCTACAACATTGAGATTATTATCAGGTTTCTTTTTTGAATTCTCTAGAGAGAGCTAACATGCTGAGTAGCAGTCCCTTCCCTGGAGTACTCTGATATCTCACCTAGTAAGACCTCAGTCCAGTAAAACACTTCAGCAGGCGCATAATGTTATACATGTTGATGGCCTCACTGAAGCCAAAAAAGAAGTCAGTGCGACTACTCACATGCTAAACATTACGCATTTGCTTAAGATGTTAAGCTTTGCAGGCAGAGAAGAGTAGCAGTGGTAACAGACTAGGGCCAGGTCTACAATTCAGAGTTTTGTTGTCATAACTATGTCAGTCAGGAGTGTGACAAAACCACACCCCCTAGTGATAAAGACCCAGCTCTGCTGACAGAAGAGAGCTGCTGTCGGCATAGCTAATGTAATTTGGGGAGGTGGTGTTACTTTGCTTGCAGAACTCCTCCTTCTGTTGGTATATGCTGCGTCTACACTAGGGGGTTCTGCCGGTATAGCTGCACTGGTATAGCAGTATCAGCAGAGCCTATGTAGTACAGACAAGACCTCACAGAGGCAGGGAGTACTAGCAGTTGGAGTTCTAGATCCAGATGTCCTTACTCAGTTCTACTCAGTCAAAACTCCGTTGGGCCAAATCCTACATTCCCTACTTCAAGCTTACTCGGGGAGAACTCACACTGATGGGCTGTGTAAAGACAAAGGACTTCAGGATTTGGACCATGCAGTAGCAAACAGCAAAAGCTACAACTACAGCGAATAGTAGAAGAGGATGATGATGTCTAGTAGCAGGGTCAGATCCTGAAGTCTTTGCTCTGGGCAAAATACTAAAGTCTCTTCTCAGTCTTTATTCATTTATTACTCAGGGCTTGTCTACATGACGACTTAGTGTGTCACAAGCCAGGGTGTGAATTTGCAGCATACTAGCCCCCTGTGCACTAAGTCACTCTGTGGTCCCTACTAAAAGGTTCTGTAGTACACTTGAACATACTCCTGTTTTAAACTGGAATGTGTCAAAGGGCACTACAGAAATTTCAGTGCACGGTCACAGGCCGCACAGCCAGATAATGCGTGGCAGGATAGCACGCTGTAGATTCACATCGTGGCTTGCTGCCCTGACTAAGCTGCTGCATAGACAAGCCCTCAGACAAAATGCTCATTGATTGCATGCAGCCAGATCCTGAAGTCCCTGCTCTATTTTCCCTCCATCCTTATTCAGGCAAAACTCAGCATTGATACAATAAGAGCTTTTCCTGGGTAAGGACTGAAAAAATATGAGCCGGGATTTTAGGACTAAGCCCAGTAGTAATTGGCGGTGTTCATTATCAATCAGGTTTTGACACAATGACTTTAATAAAGAGTTTGGACTGAATAAAGACTGAGTAAGAATTTAAAGATTTAGCCCAGTAATCAAAGACTAGAAATAAACATTGAAGGCAGCAAGGCTGCATGAATGTAACTGAGGGTAAAATTTGGACCAATGTCTTTAATTTGGGTTTATTATTATTATTTATATTTCAATAGCATCTGGAGGCCCCAACTGAGAGGGGGTCCCTTTGTGCTTGGTGCTGTACAAAGACATGGTAAGAGACAGTCCCTGCTTTGAAGAACTTACAATCTAAATAGCCAAGACAGACAAAGGTGGGAGCGGAAACAGAGGCACAGAGAGAAAAAGTGACTTGCCCAAGGTCACAGTTCAGATCAGTAGTAGAGTTCAGTAAACAGGCCAGGACGCCTGAGTCCCAGCCCTATGCTCCGATATGACTTCTCAGTATATTTGTAATCTGGAAGGTATATGTCCCTTCTCCTTTTCTTAACATTCATAAAAAAGTAAATATTTAAAATAAAAGAGTTCCCAGATTTGAAGAACACCACAAATAATGGTGGAAGATCCAGCAATATTAAAGCCAATGTTTGAGAGTCACCAAAATGCCTGCATTGTTTGAACTCAAAGTCTGGATCTGGGATTTGCATACAAAAGGTCATATGTCTCATACGATGTGCGGCCTAGGGCAAGAGCTCTGTAAATATTTCTTAGGGAAAGGATGAATGAGTCTTTCCTGTTAGATCTGCAATGTGACTTAGGGAAGTAACAAGTGGATTTGGCTCACCTCTGTTTTGGTACATTCCAGCTGCGGAATTGAAGGCAGGTCCAAATGAGCCATATCTTGACGTGGTTGAGGAATCTGGGTTTCTTGTTAATTTAAAGACCTTTTTACACATTATTAAAACCCTAGAAGGGAAAGAAGAGAGAGAGAAAAAAATAAGGTAAGAAGTTTTGCCTTAGAGGCACAGGTAAAATCTGTAACAGATGCTACACCCTACGGCTGAGCTAATTACTAAATAAGTCACTCTGGTAATAGAAACCTTAATAAAGGCAAGCGCAGAATGAACATCTGGAACATAATAAGAGAGGAAAAAATTTTCATATTTTGGGACTCCTTACTGGGTGGGAACTACTGGGGGAAATTGCTTTAATTGCTTGTCTGAGAGAATGAAGAGTGAATCTATTCCCAGACCGGCAGCAGCGAAGTCATTTTGTATTCCTCTCTGCTTTGCTCTCCCACCACCAGGATGTTTACACTAAGGACCCGATCCTGCCAAGACTGACACATGTACTTAACTTTAAACACGTGAGTAATCAATTCCACTGAAGTCAATGGGGTTGCTGACTGTGTATATGGTTAAACAACGGTGGAAAAAATGGTCCAAGAAGCAAGACAGTAGCTGAGTATGTTCTGAATGGGCTCTCAGAATTCTTGACTTGTGTATTGGTACTGATGGCTGCAAATATATTATGCTGTCTCATATGTTGTCTCTCTATATAATGCAAGTGGTGTGCATTCTCTCTGGCCTCATCCCTGGCCTTCCCACTCCTCCCAGCCCATCAAGTCTCTACTCTGTCCATGGCCATTGGCCAACATGGTAAGGTCTCTGCTGGGTTCAAGGAGAGGTGGTGGAGAACAGTGCTGCAGAAACAGCTGACCTCAGAAAGGGGTAAGCCAGGCACAGAATACTCCTCCACACACTAGCCCTAGGAAAAATAGGATGAAACTGAGGAAAAGAAAAAGGATGGTGAATATCAGCAGTCTATTGGACTGTCTCATCACTTAGACATTCACACTATGCTCTCAGGATAACACTCAGGAACATTGCAGGGTGCAGTCCTTCATTGGCCTTTTCCATCCTGATTCCTATGATGCCATGATTTAACCTGGAAGGATGGATCTTTAAAACATGCTCTATTATGTTTTAATGTTGTTTTAATACGATTGTAGTTCTTCCATTTATGATCTCTTTTGGTGACGCTGCTGACAATCCTTCAATCCCTTCCTTTCATCCTCTCCTCTTTCCACTATTTTGTCATTACTTCCCTCTCCCCTCTCCTCTTTCCTCACAGAAAGACATACTTAAGTATTAAGTATTATAATTGTCATAACAGCTAGTCAAGGGTCAAGGCCCCTCTACGCTAAGCACTCTTCAGACATGTAGCAAAGAAAATAGTTCCTGCCCCAGAGAACTTGCAGTGTAGCTGTCGGACAGGAAGTGACAGACAAACGGAGATGGAGGAGGACAAGCTAACATTAACAGAGCTCAGCAGAAGGATGGACGTCTTGGGTCCCCTCTTTTTAAAGAGACCCTTGGTTTCACTACAGAACAAGCCCTGTCACTCCACTCCTTAGCTCTTGCACACAGTCGGGATGCCGTTTATCTTTACTTTCACTTGAGAAGGTAAAACACGAGCTGTTTGAGATTTTGCTTATAAAAGTAACTCCGAGCAACTGAACCGCTTGCAAAGTGCAAAGATGCTTAGAGCCCTAACTTCAAAGGAAAACATGACTAAATTTCACTTAAACAGCTAATACAGGAATTTTGGAATGCTTCAGATTTATGTTTTTCAAGATAAAATGAAAAGCCAAGCACAGACAGACACTGCACTTCACCCGATCCTCCTCCCATAGTGTGAAGTCCTCTGGCACTTCGTGGTGCACTACAGACACCCTACATTGCACTATTCTGTGACATCACTGTTACCAATAGTCCCAAAAGCAGCTGAATAGAGCCCTGAAAGGTAATGCACAACTACCGATTTTAGGCAGCCAAAGTATAGGAGGATGTGTGTGACACTGGTAGACCAGGTGCCAGATCTTTACAAGACTGTAGGCATCAGCTGAGCACTAACAAAATCATAGCTGGAAATCAGACCAGCTCACCTGTATGTTACTATTGTTCAAGATAGGTATTAGACTTATAAAGATGTGTTTAGTGTTCAGACTCTCTAAAATGCTTGTAAATTGCTGCATGCATTAATCTTACTTGTATTGGCTGTACCCCATGTTACCAGGTGGTAAGTAAGTTTTGCTTTATAAATGTAAAAATGCCTGCTCTGAACTTGTGAACCCAGGCTGGAGGATTAGTTCCCACACCCATCAAGAAGGACCATCAAAACGAAATGGTCCTTTGTGGAACATCACAATACAAAGACTGGACTAATGGCTCTCTGACACCTGTGGAGGTGCTGTACGCAAAGAGGCTCATCTCATCAGCTTGAATTCTGGAAGAAGGAAATAAAGATAGCTGACATGAAAACTCTTCAGCTCTTTGCTGTTTGGACTCTCACAGGACTGGAGCTAGAAAACAAAAACAGAAATCCCTAGGGTCAATGTGGGTTAGCCCGAAAAGACATTCAGTGCTGACAGATTACTGCAACTGCTTCACCTTTTGGAACCACAGACTGTAACTCATTTGTGTATATGTGTTGCCTGCTTTAATCTGTAAATTACTTTCTCATTTCTTTTTCTTAGTTAATAAAGCCTTCATTAGTTTACTATAGGATTGACTACCAGTGTTGTCTTTGGTGTGAGATCTCAGCTACAAAATTGACCTGGAATAAGTGACTGGTCTTGTGGGACTGGAAGCAACCTGAATATTATGTGATCTTTGGTGAATGGCAACCAACTATCACTAAATCCAGCTTACCTGGCTGGCAAGATAGACTGGAGTGCCCAAGGGGACTGTCTGTGACTCCACGGTAAGATTATTATAGTGCTTAAGGAGTTCACTTTTGTTACTGGGTTGATGAAATCTAATTATAGAACACACCACCTCCAGTTTGGGAGTTTCTGCCCTGCTTTATAATCTCTTCAGACAGTGTGACAATGTTATTTAAAATTAACTTAAAAACAGCTGAATATAATTTTTTACTACCTGGTTTCTCCAATCTTCCCTTCCTCCTCTCCCCCATTTACATAAGATAATAGATGCATGGAAACCTATTTTATAAATGTGAGGATCCACTTGATTTCATAGGGCATCTTTCACAGAGAAGTGCCATCAAACATCTCACAGAACATTTAGGGTGACATGAGGAAATAACCACTAACGAAAGACATATAATTCTGGAGCTAGGCTGTATAAGAGTTAGGTGCAATACACAGCATGGAACAGAGTAGCAAAGAGAGAAATTAGCTGGCAGAGGCAAGGGAGAAGAGAAAGGGTGAGCTGAGATTCCAAGAGAGCTGGCGAGGCAGAGGCTGAGGGGTAGAGAAAAGCTGGGCCAGGTGGCAGGAGCTGCAGAGAGGCAGGTACTTGCACCAAGGGCAGTTGAGAAGGGAGAGAGAGAGATATCTTGCAGCAAGTCCATGGAGGGTTTCTAAAACACAGGCCGATGAAATGGTCTGCCAAGGAGGCTGCAGGTGTGTGTGTGTTGTGTAGCCTATAAGTGCCTATGTACACACAGGTATCTATAATCATCTGTAACATGTAATTATTAAATTTAACAAAACAAGGTGACTTTATAATTACTAATGGCTCCTAGAGGATCTTTATAATTGAATTATAGGGGGTCTCGTTCTCATTCCAGGAGATTACGAGAGAACCACTCCGCTTCCCTTCACAGTCCTCTGTGATGCCCCAAAGGCCACCCGATGCTTCAGTTATTTTTGCCCTCTGGCAGCCCTCTCCTTCCACACATGCGGCCGCCGCAGCGCGCAGTCACCACGGGTAGGGGGGACCTTGTCGCGTCCCGAACGATCGGACCGACGAAGAGAACTTCCTGCTGGATAACTCTTCCAAGTGCAAAGGCCGAGTTCGTACAGCCAGACCCAGAGCGGCCGCCAGCAACGGCGGAGCTACGCGAGCAGGAATCGCAACAAAGGCAGCGGGGCCCCCAGGCCAGAAAACCCCCACGTGCTGCATTAAAGCTGAGCTCCTGGACAGCGAGGGGAGGCCCGCCCCTGTCCACACACAGAGTGACAGCGCCCGGCTCCAATGGGCTGCCGGCCTGTCTAGCGCAGGGCCCTGGGGGCCGAGCTCCGGGCGGGGAGGTGGAAGGCTGCCGGGGTCCCCTCGCCTCCTCTGGCCGCCTGGGCTGCTCGGTAACGCCCACCCGGCTGGGAGTGGCTCCGAAGGGTCCGTCCCATTCCCGGGACACCCCGATCGCCTGTTTGCTGCCCTGCAGGCGAGAGCGCGTCGCCCTTCGCCACGTGCCTGGCCGGGATCGGCGTGAGAAGGAAACCGAGCGAGGGCGGGGAAACGGCGGGATCGGCTCCCCGGGGACTCGATCGAGCCGACCCGCTGCGTCCCGGGCCTCGCCTGCACGTGGAAACCCAAATCCAGCCACGCGGGCAATGACCAGCGCCGGACTTCCCCGCCGAGGCAGCGCTGCCCTGCCCTCCTGCGGCTCCGCAGCCCCGCGCCGCCCACAGAGGGACGTCCCGGGCTCTGCAGGCCTCTTCCCGCTGGGGCATCCCGGGCTCTGCAGGCCTCTTCCCCCGGGGGCGTCCCGGGCTCGCTGCTGCCCCTTCCCTGCCGCCCGCTGCCTACACCTGCCCACCACAAATACCTGCATCGACACATCCGGGGACCAGGAAACCTCCTCTGCGGAAGAGACAATGCAGGGGAGGTTCCCGGGGAAGGGCGGCAGTCTCCGGACACCTGTTGGGCTGTGTGTGTGTGTGTGTGTTGTGTATGTGGGGAGGGGGATGCAAAGAAGCGGGGATTTTTCTCTACCCCCATCACGCCGCCCTCTCCCCAGCTGTGGTTCTGAGTGCGGGGGAACGTGGCAAAAGAGACGCGCGCTCTCCTCCTTCTTTAAACCCCTCTTCCGCAGGGACGAGGGGGTCGGTCTGTCCGAGATCGGGTCTGACTTTGGTGGGAATATTTCCGCCCTTTCAAAAACAAATATTGGAGGTCTTTGTCTAAGCGGTTTCATTGCTTTTCATCGTGTTTGTAAACGGTCTTTTGTAGGGGGTGAAAGGTTTTGTGTCAGGGAGGTCCCTGTTCCTATTACCATTAATGCACTTACCTCCAACACTTCGTTTCCTTTTAGTCTTGCTAAAATGGGCCGAAATCTGATCTGATGAATCATAATTGTACGAACACGCCAGTCCCCGGCTCTGAATTCTTTGCCAGTCACAGACGGCACAGCAACCATTGATCAGGTTCCGAGCTTAGTGACATCAGTGTAAATCCGGAGTGACTGCAGAATTACACCCGTGTCACTCAGGACAGAACCGCTCCCCTTCTCTTGCAGATATGATGGGCGCTCTGTAGGTAGGCATGCACGCTGCTTCCCACCCTGCTGTCATGTCCCCTGATGGCAAGCTACAAATAAACGAGGACTCCAGGCATTAACTGTGACCCGTTTGCAGAAAGCTCGAGGGATGCAACACATGAAAGCGAGGGACTGCGGACACGTAAACCAGAGAACGGTTGCTTGTTTCCACCACAGCAGGTGCCAGCAGTCGAGGGAGCCTGGTCCTTATCCCACCTGGTCTCTCTCCTGGTATTGGAAACTAGGGGTGCTGGACCAGCGCTGTATGCCACGCTGCCACTCGGGCTTCGTGCAACCTTTCTGGCCGCGCAGCCTTCCTCTAGCCACCCAAACGACTCGAGTCCGCCCCCTGCTGGAAAAAGTAGGCAATGGACCATTATAACATGCGGTGGCAATTTTAGAACCGGGCTGTTTTCTCGTATAGAGGGAATGCTTTTTGGTTTTCTCTTTGAAAAAACAAACCCCATTCTGAAACGAAATGTATCGTTGCTAAATAGTGCAATCACGATCAGCCTTGTTTGGTGGTTGTGGAGGGGGGAGGATTGTATAATGGCTAACAACAGATTGTGCATCTAACTTATCCCTTTGTGTAATTAGACGTGGGTGTCGCTCTCCTTTCTGCCTATTCACTTCTATCTTTAAATAATAACGAAAATGAAAACATGTTTACCGCGGGGCAAGCCATTTAAACGTATCCTAACAGCACTCCTTGTTGATTGGCTGAACAAAATGAGACGCAACTCTAGGGTAGCCTCTAAGGTTGTAATCGACTTTTAAAGACCAACAAACAAACACACAAACAAAAAAGCCTCACACAAAACCCATGTTGGCTGGCTAAATGATTGCTACAAAAACAAATCCGGGTGGTTAATCAGAACAAACCAGATTCGACCCTACCAGGGCTCTGTCCCATTTGGTTTTGCTATACATGGTTTAATACGTTTTTCATTTCTTCCAATATGATGCCGAGTGAGGGCTGTTCATATCTCCGTTTCTATCATTTCAGCTTTGGAAACCTATTCCTCGTAGCCCAAAGTCTGTTTCTGAATCCCAATTCAATAGGGCTTATCAGTTTCCCACCACACAATTCCACTCTTTAGTATTGTCTTATGAAAAACATCTTTACACGTACTCTTGGGGCAAAAAATGTTCTTTTTGTTGCACGTTTCTTATAAAAGGAGGAAACTTTTCTGTCCCTAAGTGCGAGGAGGCTGTGAATTCAGAAACTCTATTATGTAGAACTAATATTCCAACTTCCCAGCGATAGCAAAGTGTGTGTGTGTGTGTGTGTGTGTGCGTGTGTGTGTTTAAACTGGTAACAATTTCTCGGGAGCCGTTCCATCCTCTCTAGCCACAAGTTCATGTGTTTAAGGTTTTTAATATCATAAATGGGAAGCTAAATGAATTTCAAATTGTAATGTTTATGGTTAATTTGAAATCTATCACTTGTTAGATAATCCTGTTAGTTGCTTGCAAAAACAAGGGCCCCCTTGTTGTCTAATCAGTAATTATAACAGGCGTTTTATGTTAAATTATACCTAATAGGCAAGACAAAAAGGGGAATGCATTTTCTGATTGAGTTTTCTTCCTCTATAAGAAAGAAAACTCTTGTCTATAGTGAGCAGATTACTGAAATTATACACTTTGGAAATCAAAATAATTGGGGATTTTAGACCGGGGGAATTAGGAAGCCAAAAAAAATGTGACATTCCTGTCATTTCCTTCTAATTAATTTTGCATCCTAAACTCATGTTGGCTTTAATGGTATTACAAAGCTTTACAACCACTGGATTGGTTCAAAGCCTTGGGAGCTGCCTTATTCCTGAGCCCCGTCAGGTCTCAGGGAGTGATCTGTTAAAGACCCACAAATAAATATCAGCTCGCTGGTGAGCCCCTCTGGCTGAAAAGAAAAGCGAGAGGGTGCGAATGATGGCCCAGGTGGGAAGGCCGGGGGGAGTAGATTGGGGTGGGGGAGTGAATTCGTTGTCACCGGGAGGACTTTCCCTGGGCAGCCGTCCTTCTGCAGTTGGACCAGTGGTTAAATCCAGAGCTGCCAGGTGCTGGCTCAAGGGCTGCGGGGTCATCGTGGATGTTTTTGTGCTAGTGACAGCCCTGAACCGATCGATCCTCCCCCCCACGCTTCTCACCAGGGAGTGGCTGAGGGGGTGTGTTGGGGGGGGGGGCGCTGAATTCTCGCCTGCTTGACGTCAGCCCGTGTTCTGCTGCTTTCCCAGGAGCCAGGCGTTTGTTTGGGTGGAGGGGGGGGAGGGGTGGTGGTTGTTGTTGTTATGCCTGGTTGTTGTTACAGGGTTCCTCGTCTCCGCCTGCTGCTCTTTGCCGATTCAGTGGCTTTGACTGCAAAGCTGCGGGGAGCAGGTGGGGGAGAAGGAAAGGGAGCGAGAGCCAGCAGCCCGGCTTCCAGCCCAGCCTGGCCGCCTCTCAGCAGGGCAGGACTGCTATTTTGAAAGCTGCCTCTCCCCTCTGGGGTGCGGGATCTGAGGGTCAAGTGTCACTTCCTCTCTCAGTCAATCTCCGATATTCCTTGTAATGTTTTTAAATGGATGAATTCATTACACGGGGACGTGTGAATGGGGCGAGGAATCCATCACCGTGTTCAATCAATAGCCTCCACTAATGGTTCATTTTGCACAGTGAAATATGATATTGTGGGACCGGAAAAGGGAGTAGGGGGGTGGGGGGAGCTAATCAATAGTGTTTTGCTTCTCTTCCCCCCCCCCCCTCCCCATCCCCCAAAAAAGAACAAAGGTCATTGTAACATGGGGGGGAAGGAAGAATTTGTCCTTTTTCTTTCCTGTGTGTAAATCTGTTTGTAAATAAACACTGGGCAATAGGAGCCGGCGAGGAAGTTGGTTACACCAGAAATAATATTTGGAGTAACACGCAGAGGGCTACAGGAGACGCCAAATGGAAAAGCAGATTCGTCTACAGTCCCAGCGAGAGCCCATATTTTGTTCTCCATGAAATGCTGGCAGTGGCTATTTAAAGCGGTCCCTGGGTGTTGCAGACTCGCAGCCGAATTGAAAAACGAGCAGGCTAGCACGAACTGGAAGCTAGCAGGTCGGAGCTGAAATTGCTCGAAAGGGACTAAAGTAAAACCGAAGCTGTGCCAGAGGGACTGGGACAAACGCAGGCGGCAATCAGGAGGTGGAGAGGAACACTTCACAGCCCAGTTTGGGGTGCAATGGTGTAGGATAAGGCGGAGGAACAATCTCCCTCTTCGTGGAAATGTCAGGTGTTCGGGTTTACTCCTTTGCAGAAAGCTGTCCCCAGCAGAGCAGCATCTCTTACTGGCATCTCAAAAGTGGAGTTAGATGGAGGAGAGGTTGCCAAATTGAAAATCAGCTCCTCAATTTGCAGCTACTCCTCACCTGCCTCAGAATTTCTTGTTCTCCTGTATTTGGGTCTTTAATCGATTAGAAGTTTTAGTGCATCCGTTTATTTCACCATTTTCTTCATCCAAACACCCCGAATCAGACTAGTCCGTGACACCAGAGACAGTGCCTAACCAATACAAATGTTTTCTTTCAGTCACAATAAATACATAAGCCAATGACACTGAAAACATCACGACTTGTCATTTGACTTACAGGGTAAACCCAACCTATCTATAACGAAAGGAAACCTGAGAACGTATCTTCAACCTTGGGAGTTGGACCGACAGCTTATTAGGTGTGTAAATATCCTGCTAAGCTTCTAAGGATCTGTTTATACACATTGCAGAAAAAGTGGCATGTGCCTGGAAAGTATAAGTAGAAAGTTAACAGCTCGCAGCAATCTGTTATTCCTCCCCTGTCTCCGGACCTCGAGCAACATGGGAGAGTGGAAATATACAAACGGCCCCCCAACTTTTGTTCAGCATTGGGGCTGAGGGTAAAATGGTTTAGTTTGGGCAGCTCGGGAATCAGCTTTGTTGTGAAAGGGTTAGCACAGATCACAGTCTGTACATAGTCTTCCAGGAAAACATTGCTATAAATGTTGAAGGCAACTCAGGAAACAATCAGGCGACTGATGTTATAGTTCCACTTAGTGTAACTTTCCCATTGACTTACTCCCAGAACACCGCGCCTGCACCGCTTGTTAGTACCATTGTATGATATCCCTCAATGTTGCAATGCATAGACTGATAAGGGTGAGCCAGCACCCTGAGCCACGCTAAGCCATTTAATATTCAAAGAGTTATATTAAACTGTTACAGGAAGCGGTTTAAAAATGTATGTATTTCGTTTTCAGCTAAATGCAATGTATTCAAGTATGAATTTCAACACTCAGAGTATTAAAGTTAATTATTTGTGCATTGGATCGCCTGGGTATACACTATTTTGACCTCTTACAACTTCCACTTGTTTACTAACATCATTGTTTACTCTTTCGTATAGGGTGACTTTATTTAATTCATTGGCAATACAGCTAGTCTGTTTCCTGACGCAAAACAAACAAAATTCTATTCCTTATGCCATTCTCAGTCATTTATATTACATAACTGATTTGTACTGAAGATAATAAATTATTTGTTTAACTGCAGAGGAATTGATCTATATTTATAATTCTAGTGTATGGGGAAAACCTAATGGTAAATTGAAATGCACTATTCTTTGTAACTTTTTTTTAATCTTAAAATTATTCTTTCATTAGCCATTCCTAAAATATGTGACAGTGTTTAAACGTCAGAGTTATTGTAAATACGTTTAATCAAATAGACCCTTGAGGAAATTTCGCTCTATAAACATACAATCTTGTCCTTTAAACATGTCCACAATCAGAAAATCTAATTAAAAACTAATAGGAGTGCCATGTATTGTTAATTTTTCTAACTGCCTGCATGAATCGCTGAACCAAGCGTTTTCTACTGCGAAGCGAGTTCATTTCATTTTTTACATATTAGATGGGAGATTTCTCCTGCCTGCTAGCATTTCAAACATGATGTGTCAGGCTGGGAAGCAAATGTTGTTTCAGCAGGAAAGTAGTAATAACAAAACCATTTATGCAAGCACATTAGAGCAGGAGGAATCATGCCTGTTAGTTAAAATTTTTGAGCCAGAAAATTAAAAACAAATATTTAACTTTGCAATTTTGAACCCCTGGCTGCAACTGCTGTTCAACTTTTACAATGCATATTCAATGAATCAAACCCATTTTATACTAGCTCAGGGAAACGGTTTGAATGCAGTTAAAAAATAAGAGTTTGAATCAATTCCTTTCTACAATACGTAGGGGATCCACACAGGACAATAGCTGATCTGGATATAACTTTGTCAAGGGGTGACTTGTCCTTTAATCATCTCAGCGACCGTGTTTAAAACACAAACCAATGGATTTGTTAAGGAATATTTTATTTCATCGTCGTTTAATGTTTTTTTCATGACGATGCGAGGGAAAGGCGTTTAAAACAGAGCGTCATTGAGGCGCTCTGAGGTTTTGTTCGCGAGGGCGAGTAATAAAACCATTGCTCGGGACAGAAATATACATGATCTGCCCTCGCGGCTGTTTGAGCGTGACTATTGCTAGACAGAATCGTTCCCATTACATAGACACGCACGGATCGTAAACCCCACTGATCATTTTTCTCTCTACAAAGGACTTTTACTGAATCGATCACAGCTGCAAAATAGCAATATTGATAGGAGCCAGTTGGAGTCAATGACCGACCCCCAGGCAGGCTGCCCGCGCAAAAATAGCTCAAAAAGGAAGGTGACGAGCCAGATTCCTTTCGTTCTGTGCTCACTCAAGCCCCATTTCGTCCTTTTCCCATTTACACGGGCAGGTCATTGTGCTCCAGAGTGTAACATTCTTTCAGAACCAAACAAAACCACACATTTTTATTATATTCACATATGGCGTCAAAATGATGATTATTGTTCGGGGGTCCGTGGGTTTTGTTTTTTTAGATCTGTATCTTGATTTCCCTCTGATTACACCGAAGAAGGGACCGTTTGGTTTTAGGGAAATGTAAATGGAGATTTTCTTTTCATTGCAGAACAATATTTATAATTTTGATCCATGTTTCCTGCCTTTTTTTCCCACTTATAAGTGTGAAGGTGTTTTTTGTGTTGTTTTGTTTTTTAAATCCCGTCTGTAAAAGTAAGTGTGAAGTCTGGTGTTATTTCCTTAGCCTTATAAATCTGCTGACCAACCGTACTGAAATCGGATTAGTCAGAACGCTAATCACAGAGAGAGTCTTTGTTCTATTAATATCCGTTTCCAGGCCGATAACCGATAGCGGGGGTGGCGAGCCCTGATTGGACTTTGGGCCTAGCAGAACCTCTCTGATGCGGGGAATCTCAATTCCTGTTAAAAAAGGGGGAGGGGGGGTAGGATACCGTATTCCACAAATTATGGGAGATGACTGAAAATGGCCTGTATAATCATGATTTAGCCATAAGCACATCATCACCTTGTGATTCAGATAAGCCTGGGTGTGTGTATACGTGTGCCGGATGGGTGTGTACACACAACGTGCATATGTATGTTCATTTTAACATCTGTAGATAGATGTATCTGAATTTGTATGTAAGTTATACATATAGTTATATAACACCTATCGCAGTTAGGAGTCAGTGTCATGACAGACAGACAGACAGACAGAGTCGTTTGTCGTGTTTATTTAGTATGTAGATGTATAACAAAACGATCAATCGTCATAATTTCTGCTTTACCCCACAATTTTAAGAACTCCATCCAGCCCATCTCTGTTCTCTACCAGTAGCTGAGACCTGTCAGCTATTCACACATGTAACACTGATAAGGTTCAGGTAAGGTATTGTGACTGCGATAGAGACACACGTCAATCACTGGCCCATGGATGGACTGACAGACAAATATCCGGCCAGGCTGGACTGACTACAGCCGGCTCTGACACTTGCCCCGGCTCCGGCAATGTGCAAACTCCCAGGGATATAGAAGCTGAGAGCAGAGAAAATTAAAATGTCACAAATAGTATTGAACTTGGAGCCAGATAGCAGAGACGTGATGGAAGCTAAAGCTCCTCAAGGATTTTCTGGCTTAAAGATACAAGTATCTCCGGAAAGTGGACCAGAGAGACGCGGGCCCTTTCCTCCACGCCTTGCATAAAGAGATGTAAAACTTTAAAATATTTGGTTTTGAATTTAAAAAAGCCAGGCAAGCAGTGCAGGCCGATTGTCCCAGATTTGATCACATCCAGGCAGATCAGGGAGACGGGTGCAGGTGTAATAAAAACTCCCAGCATTGTGCCAAATGATTATTGATTTATTTTTACAAGAAGCGCTCAAGCGTGGGTTTGCAAATCAAGCTAGTTATAGAAATGAAATCAGCAAGATTTGGTAGGGAAAGAGGGATCACCTTGCTTGACTTCCATAGGTCGTGCCAGGTAAAATCCAAATGGAAAAGACTTTTCTTTCGTCGGACCTAATGAGTTTCGACTAAGCTAATTGCAAAGGGGCCCACCAACGACAGTGCACAAGATACACCAGGCAAAGCACAGCCGCGCAAACTGAACAAACACATTTAGACAACAATTAAACGGTAGAAAGTAAATACAAAACAAGCTGCACCTCAGAGCACATTCCTTTGATCAGCATCGACGCAGGCTTGTTTGCATTTAAATAATGCAATCTACCCTCTAACTGAGGGTACATTTAATTTACTGTTAATGTATCTTCTGCCTGTCACATTTTTCTACTTGACAATTTACACTGTAAACGTTTTCAAGTGAATTTGTTAGCAGTGCTGAGATCACAACAAAGCATTGAGATTTCAGCCGGATTCACACAGACACACCGGAATAAATGGCCAGGTTTTACCTACAGCTCAAAAGAAGCTTCCAGTGACTATTCCAGTATTTTAGGACTGATTGTCAATGCTATTCACTTAATGGGACTTATTAGTTAGGTGGGTCGTTTATCTGCTTAAGTTATTATTGTTGATTTTCTCTTGACACCATTTTATTAGAGTGTAAATTTCATGTGATATATTCTGCTCTCTCCCTCTTAGATCATGAAAACCTTGACTTAAAACCCAGTCACTCAACAATGATTCAACTTTTTTGAGTCTTTATTGTTCATTATAAATCGTTGTTTAAATTTCCCTTACGGAAAACGATTCATTCAAGACCATGTTACACGCTCTGATCTGTCTGCTGAAACTGAGAACATGGGCCAAAGAAGAAAACAAATAAATACATAAATCCCTGTCATAGCAATCCAACTCTTACTCTGTTGCCTTTTTCACTCAGACAGTCCTGTGCCGAATCTTCTTGGGTTGGGGGGTAGGGGGGGTTTATTCTGTTCCTAGAGTTTTTTTAAACCAACTTTTGTTTAGGGTTTTTTGCTTGTGGTTTAAAAGAGGCAATCGCAACTGAAAAAGCCTGGTTCATTTTTTGCAGCTGTCCTTACACCGAGGGAACGCAAGGGGGCAAGAGGCGTTAACAAAGGCCTAGGGAACCGAAACCTGGTTTTTCTTCTTCAAATAGGTTATTACACATTCCAGTTGTAGAAGTCATTTTTGCAAGGTTAGATACGTTTCAAATGCCACACAAAAATCTTATCTAATCGTGCACCTTTTGGGCACAACAAATATTGTCTGAAAAATAACACAATCCGGCGGAAACAATATTTAAAATCAGAGTAAAGAATAGCACAATTTATTTAAGCTAGCCATTAATCCTACTTACCTTGCTGATATTTTGACCTAATCCTATTTTCTCCATGCATTATAATGACTGGGAAATGACATATTTTGTTCTTCTGGCGGACGTTTTACATGACAAATATATTGTTTGTGCTGCTCCTCTCGCCATAGGTAGAGAAGCTGAGCTCTGTTCCTAGGTTCCTAGTGTCAGGGCGAGCTGGACCCCTTAGAAGTTATACAGGCTTCGAGGCTAGACGGATTCCAAATGAAACCACTCAAGGGAAACTTCACTGGAGACAAAAAACACATTCCATTTCCTGACTGCTACTTTCCTCCCCGAGTTATTTATTTGGGCAATCGCAGGTTAAATAAATGAAATATTCAATTACATACCCTTCACACCAGCTCATAAGATTTTTCAGGATCCTTTTTTTTTTTCTCTCTCTCTTTTCATTTTGTTGCTTAAATAAACTATTTGGGAGGATGTGTGTGTGTGTCCGTCCAGTTCTTGTTTGGCAACTGGTGTATTACACTGCTTGTGAATTTTGCAGACAATAAAGTCCAGTGTTGATTAAATAGACCGTTTATGCCATTTCCCCGGAGGTTAGCCATTACGGCCAAGTATTGCTTATTCTTTCAGCTTGTCACACCTTCCCCTTCTCCAGTCTTTCCCCCCAAATGTCTGAGAGTTGGGGTGTGCACCAGTATTGGGGATTTCATTGGAGACAGAGACAAATCTTTTCAAATAATAATCCAATGGCAAAATACCACGATCACCCCCCAGAGCTGAGGAGCAAGGTTTGTAATACTTCTGCCTGGCCTTTCCTTTCCTGATTTATTTCTAACAAATCCACGGGCTGTGCGCATCATCTCTCTTTGAAATGCCATGAACTTGGTGTTTTAAATCGAAGCAGCCTGGGGTTGGGTTTTTTTTTTTAGGGGCAAGACAATGGAGATTGTCAAAGGCCCCCGCGTTCGCTTTTCGCCGTGGTCACCAAGCGTTAAAGCTTCATCGAACAAAACGGCTCTGTCTGTCTGTCTGACCCCTGCCAGACAAAAGGCAACTTCCATTTTCCTCCACAGAAACCAGAGACAGAGAGAAAATGTACAGTACTAAGTGTGTGTGTGTGTGTGGGGGGGGGGGGGGGTTAAAAGCCCCTCTCCGGGCCGCTGCAAGAGCCTTATCCGCCCCAGGTCAGGGCATCCATGGGGGGGAGGAGGGGGATTTTTATTTTATAGCAGAGCTGATCAGATTCAAGCTCAGGTTTAAAGTCCGTTGGGTCTCTAGGGGGCCAGGACAGCTACCTGGCTCCTTCTCCCCCCCGCTGGCTCCGAGCTACAAACCTGATTCGTTCCGGAGTCTTTAACTTCGTCTCTTTCGCGGATGTAATTGGCCTAATTAAGGTCAGTGGAAATGGCGCCAAGGCAGCCCCTGAAACAGACAGCTCCGCATGTCCACACCTGATCTCTTGGCTTGGGTGTAAACCGAACCCGCCTTTCCCTCCGCTCCCTGCGGGTCCCAGAGTACAGGCCTGGCCGGGAGACCCCTGACCCAGCCACCTCCCTCCCTGGGGAGATGCAGGGGCTCGTTGCAGACCCCTTGTCCGGGCGGGGCGGTAGGGCGGGATGGATCTCTCTGGGCGGTGTCAATGACACGGGTTGATGTACATGGTGCCTGGATTTGCGGGTGATCCGATTTGCGGGACCGTTTCACTGTTTCCTGACGGCAAAAGGACTTTCTCCCCGGGCAGACAACTTCTGCCCCTCTGTTGTGCTGATGGCTGCACTTTAGGGGAGATCCTGTCTCCACAGTCCGAGGGTCAGGTAAGGAGGCAAAGGAAGTGAAATAAGGGTGGGTGCCACCTATAGACAGATACACTGCCCGGGGGTCTGTATAGCCGCACACATCACACACACACACACACACACGGGTTTGTCTTTCTTACACACACAGTGTAAAAACACGGACATAGGGTGTATGTTCTGCCTCCCACACACCTGCCCAGTCTCTCTCTCTGTCACACACACACACACACACTCCGTGTGCCCAGGGCCCGGTCTGCTGGGTGACTGGCCCGGCCCGGCCCGGCCCCGGCCCGAGAGGCGCGCTTCCCACCCCGTGCCCTGACCCGTGCAGGGGACTGGCCGATCCGGAGCCGAGCCATCTCCCGCGCCCTCGGCGGCTCAGCTCCAGGCAGCTGGCACTAGGTCAGCAGGCAGGGTCCGGGGCTCTGCAGGGCTCGTGGCAGCGGGTCACTCGGGCTCCCTCTGCCAGGTGCGGTGAGTGGACAGACGGATCCCGCTCCAGAAGCCTCAGGCTGGTGCCGGGCGGCAGTTCTTTAGCAGACGGGCCATGCATGCACCCGCCCCCGCTCCAGGCCGCACCAGTTTGTTACCTGGGGGTGACCCCCGCACCGCGCCGCACCTTTGGTTCCTCTCCCCTGCCCCGTCTGAACAGCGGCCGAGCTGCGCGGCTTTCCCCTGGCTTGCGAACTTGGCTGCAGCCGGAGGGGGCTTTCGCTGCGGGGAGACCCGCCCCGAGAGAGGGGTTCACATTCGGGTCACTTCGCGCTGGGATGGGTAGGTCATTGCCGTCTCGCCGGGCCCAGCGCCTGGCTATCCCTGTTCTACAGGTCATGAGCCGGGAGGAGGTAGGAAGTTATAGACTCAACACGCCTTTCTCTCCAGAGCGGGTTTGTAATGGTTATAAAACGGTGTCGTTTACCGATTTAAGTCACCTGTCCCGATTATTTCTCTTCCATTCTTCGTGTTGTGTGTGTGTCTAGACTGTTCAGAGGGCGAGGATCAGTTTGTTTTGTTTTGAATTGGTGGTGGGGTAAGGAAATGAGTGAATAACAACTGTCCAACTCTGTGCTTGGATTTCATTTTTAGAAAAGGGGGGGGAGGGACTCTTCATAGGCAAAGTCTAAACAGAGATTATTTCCACTGGGAGAAAGGGGGCTAATTCTTGGTGTTTGATTTACAGAGAAATAGTCGTTAAGTGGCAGAGCAGTGGGGGAAGCATGGTAGTGCTGATGCAGTGGGACAGGAGTTTCCCCACCTGTGTTTTCCACCACTCCTTTCAGGCCTTGTAAACAACTGCACAGACTTGGCTGACAGGTGACCCAAAAGCTTACAAGCAGGTCAACATCCCTGCCACCAAAAGCCAACGAGCAGCAGGGCATCCCTTCCTCCCCCAAAAAACAAAGCTCTCACGTGTCCAGGTAGAAGGCTCCTAAAACGTTGCCTATAGATGAGTTCAGCAGCTGCACCCCAGCAACTTCCAGCTGCCAGCTTGGGTTCTTAAGGCTGTTTATAAAGCAAAGCAACCCTGCTGGGAAACAAGAAAGTAATAATACTAATATTAAACAATCAAAAGGAAAGCAAAGAAGCAGACAAGCGCACCATAGGTAATTCTTTATTCTAGAGCCAGTACAAACAGGCACAGGTTCCTGCTAGCTGTAACTGACAGATCAAAAAACAGAAGTAAAAACAGGAGGCTGGGAAATATTCTCCTGTCAGAGGAAGCCCAGCTCCTGACGCATGCAAAATAAAACAGCCTGCAAGGGCTAGGAGTGGGTGGTGTGGCTGGGGCTTACTCCCAGGCTTTCTCTTGAGGGCAGCTCTTTGCACAGTCACATCCAAGTCTCATTGAGTCTCTGTGATACAAAACTCTGGTGCCATCACCCTCAGCCTCTCCCCATGGTGGGGTCGGAGGGCAGGGCTGCATTTCCTCACTCCTCTGCAGGTGCCAACGGCTAGGGGATCGGTCTGGACCACCGCCATCCCCTCTCCCCAAACATACAAACATTCTTGGAGGAAAAGAAACTCCTCCTCTCCTGTAAATGGAGGCCACTGAATCCTCCCCAGACTCAGCCTCTGGATGGGTGGGGTAGAACAGTACTGCCAACCGCAGATGTTCAAAAACCAGGACTCAGGCTCACCAAAAATCATGAGATTATGTAAAAATAATAGATGTGGTGTTCTTTTATTTGCCTTCTGCTTTTTGAACCTGTGGGTTGCACTAGGGTCACATTTTGAAGATGTCTCCACAGCCACCAGGGTGAGAAACTTACTTTTTCTTTAAGAGTGAAGGCTGAAATCATCACAGATCCACTTGACTCCAGGATCTGGGGCTTTAAGGAAAACAATAATTATTATGAGACTCATAACAAAATCATGAGAATTGGCAATACTACAGAGGCATAGAACCAGGGAAGCCAAAACAGCGGAGTTTGTGACTGGGGTGGGGGGCAGGAGGGGATCGCTTCCCTTTGGGCCTAGTCAGCAGTCAGCGAGGGGCTTCCAATCTTTTTGTGCTATGACCCTGCAGGTGGCAGGACTTCAGCATTAGGGGCTGGGGATGTGAGGATGCCTTCCCCTCCTGGTGCTATCACTCCATCTGCTCTGTCCCGCACAGTCGCACAAGCCCCTTCCCTCCCCTCCAGACGAGGGGTGCGGTGCCTCAGAGCTTCCCCCTTCTCTTTCCAGCCAGGGTGGATAACAATGGATGATTCTGAAAAACAATTAAAGTATCTGATTTTTTTAAAATTGATTTTTTAAAATTTAAATTAAGTACAGGTTTATTTTTTAGCAAATAAATCTATTTCAAATTAAAATTGAAAATTGGCAACCTATGCTAAGGCCTCAACTCATTATAATCTACTCAAATCATCTGAAATCACAAAACATAATATTAAGCAGTATATGTTTGCTACCAAGTTTAAAAGAAAGTTAAGCCACTCAATTGACAGAAGTCACTGGCACCTGTAACCAGAGTCTGTTGCTAGCTTTTGGCAGGTGCAGAAAGAATATTTTCTGTATGCTCTGTACTTTAACCCTCAGCCCCACCCCTGAATCCCGTAAATCCATTCCCACTGCAGCAGGTCCCAGGATGCACTACCCTATAAACATCAATCCCTGGGACACAACGCCAGCTACCATGCACTGAGTAGGAGAGCAATGTTCTGCAAGAGATGCTATTTTTAGATTACATCAAACCAGTGGCCAGTGGTGATTAAAGATCCTCCTTCAAACCAGTTTGTCCTGTTACATTCTGCCTACCGAAACTGCCCCTGCAGACTTCATTGAACGGTATTATTCTGCACAAACTGCCCTGAGCTGTACTGTAGTGTTTGTGTGTGCTGTTAAAGAGGCTGCCCTCAACGTGGCTGCATTTTATTGATGGATGGATTTATCCCTGCAGACATAGCTTATAAGATATCACTAGTGATTTGGGATCTTTGGCTGGAAAGTACTATGCAAGTATTTTTGTTTTTATATCATATTAGCAATCTTGGATCAAATCCTGCAATTCCTGCACATGCAAAAAATCCCAAGGACAAATTCAGCTACAGCCATGCAATTGTACTGACTTCAATGGGGCTTCTCAGATTTAAAAGGGAGAAGAATTTGGTCCCCATTAATGTCAATGGGAGTTTTGTGTGACAAAATCAGCAGTATTTGGCCTGTTATTATTTTCCTTCCTTTGGAATTCCTTCAACTTTTGTCATCCTCTATAGACATTAGGCCAAACCATGCCGTTAGCTATACCTGTAACTCATTGTTCTTGTGCTTCCTCAGGCTTAAGTGAAGACAGAACTTGGCCTGTTGTCTGTACACATTAGACTGATTATATTCAGCATTGACAAACAATGCTTCACTAGATTAGCTATGTTATTTTATTGCCGATATCCATATTGATTTTCATTCCTGCTCATGAAATGTTCATTTCCAAGTAGGAAACTGCCCCCCTTGGTTGAGTGCTTAGGTGCTGCTGCTGGAGTACACGAATTATCTGCTCTACATTCAGGACTCTGGACTCAATGGGCTTGGGGGGGGGGGCTGTGTGAAGGACTGCAGCTCCCTGTGGAAGCTGCACTTGGATTGCTAAAAGAGGAAAGCTATTGCTAGGATTTTCCTCCATTCCTTGAATCTGGGGGCCTGATTATCTTCTCTTTTGCATCTTGGTAAATCAGGAGTGACTCACTGAAGTCAATGGAATTACATTGGTGTATATCTCATGTCAACGGTATGGCGAATCAGGCCTCTCTCACCCTTGCAAACCCACACAAGGCCAGTGAGAATCTGGGCCCTAGAGTGACTGGGGCGGGGGAGGGGGAGGAGGACAACGACGACAAAGAGGGAAGGCAATGGCTTTAGCTGGAAGTTGAAGATCTGTTTTAAATGTGTAAGGGGTCTATTAGCCCCTTACGGAAACTCAGTGGGTCTTTTTGATTGGCATCTCTTGAGTAAGTGGAACCCTGAAGCAGACACAGCCCCCAGGGCCAGTGGGGAGAGGCCAACTCAGGTCAGCCTGATTGACAGGGCGGGAAGGCCAATGAGGGAGCCAGGAGGGTAGGGAGCCCCGCCCTCCATGTGAGCTGGAGCTGCCTGCTTGGGCAGAGTGGGCTGAGCTAAGGACAAAGCAGCCAGCAGCTGGGGGGTCAGAAGAGGAGCACAGAAAGCTGAGCTGAGCTGACCCACAGCAGCAGAACCAGAGGGGCATCCCAGAGAGCAGAGCAGAGCAGAGCAGGAGCCGGAGCCCTCTGGAGCTGGGTGTGGTGAGCAGCTGGAGAGAGCGAGGGGGACCCTGGGAGTGTGTGGCTAGTGCCAGAGCAAGTGTCTGACTTTCTGCATCCCTGCAGCATAGCCAGGGCCTGGACAGTGGGCCTGCGACGTGCGACACAGACTGTGAACCTCCCTTACACCCCAGAAACACTGTTTGTGGTGCCCCCATGCCAGGGGGCAGTGTTGGGTGTTTCCTTTAACATTTCTCTTCTCTTCTTATTTGTATTTGATTTTTGATCGCTGTTTTGTTTAATAAATTGTATTGCTTTGCATTGCATCCAATGATTAGTGGGTCAGGGAAGCGCCCAGTGCAGAGTTAGTACCTCGGAGTGGGGACACCCTAACCCCTGCCCTAAGGGACCATGGCAAGATTGGGCGTCGAGCCCCAGGAATCCTGGGCCCAGCCTTGTTGGGGTTACAGGGATCCCACCACACAGGAGAGTGGGAGGGGAGCCCTCAAGGTCAGGCTGGCCTCTGGGTAAAGAGAGTGGGAGCAAGGACTCAGATCCTTTTGCTAGCCAACTCTACCTGGGTAGTGTATAAGCAAGGAAAGTTCCCCACAATAGCAGGCCCATTCCCCCGCTTACAAACGTCTAGTAGTAAGGGTGGTGGCATTCCCTTCTGGGATCTGGGGAAGGAGGAGATTGTGTGGACTCGTTCAACATTTTTCACGGAAGAAAATTCCCACTTTTTGACCAGCCCTAGTCCATCACTCAGGCAAGGAGTCCCACTGACTTCAAAGGCCGCGTACTAAAGTGTTCTTAGGATTGCTTTGCTTTTTAAATCGCTTTTAATGAAAAAGTGCCTAGCCTTCCAGTCAGGCACCATCTCATTGCATGGAGCTGACATACGTGCCAGTGGTAAATAACATCAAACCAGATCACATCCCCGAGATCTGCATGCAGATGTGCCCCCTTTCGTGTGGAAGGGGGACTCGGCTGCCTCTGTGATACTCTCTTCCCAGCAGCCATGGATCCCTATCCATACAGTCCCAGCTCCAGGCGTGGAAGGAATATATAATCAATAGGCCAGCGGGAAAGAGTGAGCTGACCATGGAGTGACTCGGGGCCAGGTGTATTGTCTTTTCTATGAACTCCCCCTGCATACTAAGATCCCATGGGAGACTGTTTGAGCCAGAGCTGATGTGGAGACTCAGAGCCTCTGCTCAGGTGCCTTCAGCTTCCCTTGGTTCCCTCAGTATCTGCCAGGTTTGGGGATGAACCTGGTGGCATTTTCCAGGGAGAGCAAACTCCATCCCTCAATGAGATAATGTAGGCGATCTTCACATGATAATCCTCATGGAGAATTCCCTTTCCAGAGCTCTCTACCATGAGATGATCTGGGCCATGAGAAATCAGTACCAGTTACCCTTCTCTATCATATCTGAGAGTCTATCATATGTGAAATATTGCAGCATCAAATCCCCCACAAAAATCTTGTTCATCTCCAGTTTATTCAGAAAAGTTGAAAGAACTGTCAAACACAACTCTGATGGAGAAAATAACTTTGCATTGGAAAATTCATTAAATTCATTAAAATCTGATATTGCGTGGATGAATTAATGGATCTCATATGTCATTACTAAAAACCATTTTAGCTTACATTTATAACTCACATGCACAGATCTCATAGTTGTGCATGGGACATTTCTTGCGCCAAAATTAAGAACATGAGAACAGGAACCAAAACCATAAGACTTGTATGTTTGCATTGCCTTGTAATAATGACTGTTTGGGATAGCTGTCGAAGGCAACAGTTCCCAGCCTGGGGGGGGTGCCAAAGATTACAGGGGGTTCATGAGGCATCAGCAATATTGAGATCATTTAGCCTCCTGAGCTCCGCGCCGGGTGCAGAAGTCCCCTCGAGTTCTGCACTGGTCAGAGAGGAGGAGCAGCACCCCTCAGCTCTGTGCCAGCCAGGTGCAACCTTCCCGAGCTCCTTCTTTTGTACCATTATAAGCAGCTGCTCAGGCCCTTGATTGGTTTTGTATATTCCTTGCAAAATTAACAATGAAACATAAAAGAATACAAAAGAATAGTTCATTCAAGTTCCTTCTAAAGGATTGATCTTTATGTGATTTCTGCTGGCAGTAAGTTAATAATAATAACTTAGTAAAAACATTTAAAATAAATAGAATGAACTGCCAAGTTATCTCTCAGGGTTTCACAGCTTAGTGTTTGCCTTTACATCTAAGCTCTTTGAGTCAGGGACTCTCTTTATTTTGTGTCTGTGTAAAGGCCAAAGCACATCGTCAATGCTAAATAAATAATAATTGAAACAACTATAACACTGTGCCCACAACGTATATGAAAATGTCCTTTTAATTTCTGGAACTATGTATTTCCTTTTCTTTAGGTTAGGTTTCAAATCATAGACTGTAATGTTATTTAAAAAAAAAAAAAAAACAACCCATCCTGGCCTGTGTTACCAATCACATCTCAGACTATAAAAGCTGTAAGAATTTTTAAAATTTAATTTCTTCGTCACTATCTAGCCCTTTAGTTTACTTTTCTATCTTGAAAAAAAACCCTACGTTTATTTTAGAAAATAGTTTTGCTTCTAGTTAGTTTCCCTCACTAGTTCTCATGCCCCACTTGCTGTAGTGTCTGGGCTGCAAGTACTGCTGGGGAATGTTTAAATCCAAACCAAAAAACATTTGTCATCAACATTTTATAAAATCATGAAAACATTTCTAACCGTCTGTCTTGGATGGTTTAGACACAACAAATCCTGCATCTGGGCAGAGGGGTTAGACTATATGACCCTTGCAGTCCCTTTTATCCCTATGATTCTCTGATCAGTTGGTTGTTAAATAAATAAACTTAAATTTTGACCCAAAGCTGCTAGGCTATTTTGAAATCCTTGTGCCATAAACCTGCATTCATCATGAATTATAGGGCACTCACAATGTACGAAATAGTCTCATTTATGGATATATGGGTTTAAAAGTGTAAAATAAGAGGGCTTGACCATGAGAATTCAGTAGGAGTTAAGGATTCCTTGCATACTGAAGGAAAGCACTCAGTACTTTTTCTTTATTATTATTGTAGCACCTAAGAGTTCCAGTCATGGAGCATTGTGCTAGGTGCTGTACAAACACAAAACAAAAAGATTGCCCCAAAGACTTTACAATCTAAGAATAAGCCAAGAGACAGCAGATGGATACAGACAGATGGATGGGGGATTACAAGGAAACAATGAGACAATATTCTTTAAATCAAGATTTGTGGACGTCAGTAACTCAGCCAGAAGGTATGGGTCTAGTACAGGAGTGGGTGTGCACGGTTCTATGGCCTGCAAGGTGCAGGAGGTCAGATTAGATGATCATGATGGTCTCTTCCGGCCTTAAAGCCTTTAAAAAATATTAATCAGCATGAAAGGCAGCAGCCTCAGCATACCAGCAGCCTAGCAGTTATCAGGTTCTTCTGTAGGTTTCACAGCAAAGGAGAATTCTAAGGAGGGATCTGAAGTAGACCAATGAGGTGGCATCGTACGTGCCTACAGGGAGCCTCCAAAGTTTGAGAGGTGTTGGGTTCCAATGCTGATAGCAGAGGATGAGGGAGGATTCCACTGCTGATGGCAGAGGATGCGGGACGGATAAAGCACAACAACCAATATGATTGCAAGCAGAATCGTTTATTCCATCTTGTTCTCCAGCTTATATAACTTTTTATCATCTTTGCATACAATGGTCACACAATTGCTGATTGGCTATTATATGATTTCACCTACTTCACACGGGAACAGCTTACATATTACTGGTAGCTTCTTAGCTCACACAACTATCTTGTTTACGACCTTGAATACTTTCTACTATCTAGTGGATGGCGGCCAAGTCCCGGGAACTCGCCGCCAGTGAGGCGCCTGAGTGAAAGTGGCCACCTTCCAGCTCCCTGTAGGCAGCCTCACTTGACCCGGTGTCCAGCACCAGGCCTGCTGTAAGTGTCCACTAGGTAGCCATCAGGTCAGGGTACGAATGATACACTCCCACAGAGAGGCAGCACGGGAGAAAGCACAATGGTGCTTGTTTGAAAACTTCCCTTCATTTACCTCATGTGATTGGGCCCAAACTTTGCAAAATCAAAGTCTGTGTATGCTGGAGTTGCAGTTTTGTTACCAGAAGGTTGGTTCTTCGCTCTGCAACATCAGTTTTATGCCAGTGTCACTCCACGGCAGCCAACAGAGTTTGACCAGCATAAAACTTCTGTAACTGAGGGAAGATTCAGACTTCTAACGTTTTGAGTAGTGGTTACGCTTGAGAGAAAGCACTCACCTTGAAAAGGCTGGCAACAGTGACAGACTGGGACTAAAAATAGGCCCTGGCATTTAAAGCACACCAGCCAGGGCGCTGCTGGGCCCATGTGATGGGAGAGGGGCGGGGGGAAGAGGCATGCTGGGAGAGGGAGCGGAGTGGCCACCACGATCTAGGGCTGGGCCCATGTGGTGGGAGAGGGACGGGGCCGGGAGGAGGGAGCAGCCGCCACGCTCTGGCCAGGACACTGCTGGGCTCACGTGGTGAGAGAGGGGCGGGGCCAGGAGGGTGCAGCGGCTGCCGTGCTCGGCCAGGCCCAGCTGGAGGGCCGACCAGCCCACCAGCCCTTGAGTGCACTGGCCTGTCTGGCATTTGCCAGAACTGCCAGATGGCCAGTCCGCCCGTGGCTGGCAAGGCCTTTTATCTCTTATTGTTCAGTGTTAGTATCAGAATGTGGTGAACACCACAAAACATTTCCCTGGCATAGGCACTCAGAGTTCAAAATGAATTTGCTTCAGTTGCGTTCACACAACTTCTGCATTCACTTTCTAAGAACACTTCAGTGATCAAATTTTAATCACAGAAATGCTCCCAAAAAGTGAATTTTAAGAGCTAGTACTGGTATGTTTGATATGCTTGATACAGCAAAGATAAGGGTCCCAAAACCCCAGGCCAGTTCCCTGAAACAGAGACAATTGGACAAGTCATTCAAAGGTCTGACTGCATCTTTCCCAGCTGGGACCCTGCATGCATCTGGAGTCTTTGGGCCTCATTCTCTTCTCACACAGTGAAATTCCATTGAAGTTTTTGGAATTACTCCTGATTTACAGGGGAATCAGGCATGCTTTGTGTAACTAGGGCAAGAGAAAATTATATTTCAGTTCTGCACCCAGCCAGTAAATCTCACAGTAGCCTGAGTTTTTTTAGGAAAGATGCCTTGGGCAAGGCTTGAGTGGCCCAGAAAGGAAAAAGTTTAAAATTCCCTTATCCTGCTTATCTGCAATTTCTCCCTAAACTGCTGCCTCTCCTTGCAAGAGTAAAAGCCACAGTACCTCCTTCAAGCCCTTCTCCTGATTAAGTGTGTAAATTACACTCATCCCATTAGGAAACAGAAACACTACCGTGTGACTTCTGTGATCAATCACATTGAACTGAGCTCAGATATTGAGAATCCAATACTCGCAGTAAGAGAGCTGCTTGCGATTAATCCAGAGCGTGAATAAATTAGTTGATAACAAATCATCTTGAGGAAATCCCAATCTATTTGTAGTCACTCTGTGAGCAGAGAAAGCTAAGTTCATTGAGTAGAGGATTCAGCGCTAATTGGCACATGCCGTGGGTTTACTCTACTGAGCCATGTGTATTTTCCTGTATTCTATTCTTAGTTGTATTTTGAGGTCCTAATTCGTGAAGCTCATCAGCATGACCCAAAGTGCATGAAAATAAAGCTGCTGGCAGTATGAAAACATTTAGACCAGTAGAGTGTAATGACGCTGAGGTTGGAGGAGCCCATATTTCAAGCTAAGTTCTTGTCTCCGATACATCAGTGCAACCCTGCAGCAACTACACTGGACTAGTTTCTGACCTCATTTATGCCCGGGCAAATCCAGAGTAACTTCACTTTACAGAGGATTTATTGTGGATTGTCCATGAGTAAAGGAGGTCAGAGTCAGCCCATAGGGCTTGATTTTTCTCCCTCGCACAGGTTTTATATTGTCATAACTCCACTGGGTGAAATGTTGGTCTTACTACACCAGTGGTTTTCAACCTTTTTTCGTTTGTGGACCCCTCAACAATTTTGAATGGAGGTGCAGACCCTTTTGGAAATCTTAGACATAGTCTGTGGACCTCCAGGAGTCCATGGACCACAGATTGAAAACCACTACTAAAGTTAGTGGGGCCAGGATTTCATCCATTAACATCAATGGAATTACTCCTGATTTACATTGACGTAAGAGAGAGAAGAATCAGGCCTGTTTATTTTAGTGGCATTACACTGGTGATACTGAATGTGGAATTTAGCCCTTCAGCTTGGACATAGAAGGATACTTTCTCATGTGAGGAAAAATTATGGAGAAGATTCTTTAAACAGAAATCCACATCAGCACAGAATATATTGTGATAAGTGGGTGGATCCCTGCAAAAAAAGCCGCTTTCACACTTCTTGAAAGAATACGTGTAGAGCGTTGGCGGTCGTCCCACACCCTCTGGTTTGGAGAGAGGCCACCCTGCCTCACTGCTTCACTGTGATCAGAACCTAGTAGCAGGGAGATTAGCAAAACAAGTACTAGGGCCCCACCCCCTTCCGGGGCAGAGCAGTAAGCAAGCTATGGGGTCTTTGGCCCTCAGGCAGGGCAGGGCAGTAAGCAGGCTATGAGGGCTCTGGCACTCAGGCAGGGTAGAGCACAGGTAGACACAGGCCATTCTGCCTCAGGTAAGTTTTGGCAGGAGGGGGGCCAAGGCCCTGAGAGTGGCAGAATGCTCCACCATTGAGTCAGCGGGGATCCCACCGAAACACGTTGATTCATGTTCTGATACCTTACTGAAGTCTGGTTTCCCTGGGTTACTTCCTATCCCAGTCCGGGGTTCGAGTTCCGCAGTCCAGGGGTCCTCCGTCTCCTCAGGGTAAATAGCAGCCAGCAAACTTAGCAGCTTTTCTCTGCACTCGATCTCTTCTAGAGACATCATGCTCCTCAGCTCAGTAGCAGAGCCAGAGGCCTACAGCAGGCAAGAGACGTCTGTCTCCTTCCCTGGCTCATGTCTCAACTGAGCTGGAGGCCCCGCCTCTTATACTTTCTGTCCCACCTCTCAGCTTCCAGCATGAGAGGCATACCTGGCTGGCTCCACCCACCAGGGAGCAGTGGGTGGTCCCTCCCCCTCTGGCTTGAAGGGAAGCTACTCCACCTCATTACAATGTGATTCTGGCTTTTTCTTTGGACTGCCAAGTAATCCAAATATGTAGCATTTTCCATGTAGCGGAGGCTACATTTTCTGTTTGTGAAAGACTGGGAAAGGTCATTCAGATATCATATTACGTTAGCTGCATTTTATATTCCTTTGCTTCTTGTAAGTGTGAAGTTGTTTTTTCAAGGCTTTTCAATAGTCTTCAACTTTTCTTATATACCAAATGTTTTGATCATATGCATAGGGCCAGATCCTGAGCGTGTGTAAAGCAGCACAGCTCCATGGAAGTCAATGAAGCTATGCTGATTTACACCCACGGAGGATCTGAATCATAACATTTTCACAAAACACTAATTTCTAGATTTTTGCACAATATCCAACTTAAATTCCAGACTTCCAAAAATAGTTTTTCTTTCTTTACTCTGAAGCTAAGGTTGTCAGTTTTGGTTGGATATATTCCTGGAGGTTTCACCATATGACATAATCTTTAATTAAAGATTAATCTTTAACTTCTGGAGACTCTAGGACAATCCTGGAGGGTTGGCAAGCTTATCTGAAGCCTTTCTCCCACTGGCAGCCATTTTCTAGGTGTAGAGTATTCTCTTGCCAAGTTCTGATCCAACAATTTAAACCAACTTCCTTTTGTATAGATGATGACAATGTACTGCAAAAATGTGATTTAGTATTCTCATATTCTATCTTGTTGATTCCTGAAGTGCATTGAAATTTCATTCTGCTGACTGTAGTCTTGAAGATGATGGCTCTTTTAGATGCCATTTTTAAAATGTCTGTTACACCCTGTTGTAATGACTACTGATTTAGGAGAGAAATCAATCTTAGGTTATTCGAAGGCCCAATTCTGCAAGGTGTGAGTGTCTCCTGAGAGATGCTAGCATTGTCAGCTGCCACTGAAGACACCTGCAATTGAAGCTACTTTGTACCTGTCAGGGGGTGCCTGAAGGATTGACCCCTAAGCAATAAAACCATACAGCTGTAGCTTGTATGAGTTTAAAACAGTCGCTTCTGTCTTCTCCTGGGGAAACATTCTGTTGAATTCAGTAGAGAATTATAATCATTCTGTGGTATTTTTTAATCAACTATTGAATTCTACAGTGAAGATACACTTATCTATTAAATTATATAGGATGGTTTCCAAATTGTACAGGAAGGACATAATTCTCTGTTCAGTTCCATGGTATGCTTAGAATAATTTCTATACAGATTTACTTAATTTCTACAGAACCCTATGGGTTTCATCCCTTAAAATCATCTAGGACTTAAGAACTGGAAATGTCTGACTGCCTATGATGCACATTTTATTCCTCTGTAATTAGAGTGAGATTTCAGAAGCCACAGTAAGTAGGAGCATAGGATTGTGTTTTTAAAAAGGAAATGTCTGGACAGACAGTGAATGAGTCTGAATGCAGGATATTGTCAAAGCTAATTATGGTTTTACCATGTTTAGAATAATATATTAATCATGTCTTTGAAGTTGTATTTTGGAAAGGATATGTCTAGCTTTAGTTTTGTGGTGACTGGGAACCATATACTGGGGGGAAACCTAAAGACATATGATGGATTTCAAATACGATACAATAGGAGTCAGTCTATTAGACAAGTGTCTTGTGCTAAATATTTCCATTCATTAGACATATAGTTGAAAAGTGCTCTGTAGTGATGTATATTTAGAAGAGAGGAAAGGATAGATCTGGGAATTATTCCTCTCAAAAAACAAACAAAAAAACCAGCCAAAAAAACAATGATGAAGAGATATTACCTGTTTAGAAAGAGAAAATAATCAAATGTTTATATATGTCTTCTGCTGTCTCGTCAAAGAACTTGGTATTACCAAGTGATCCGACAAGCATTTTGTCTCATCGTTCCATCAGCATGTGCAGCATTTGGCTTAGTAAGTAGAAGCAATCTTATTTGGGTTTAGTTAAAGGTTATTTCATATTTCTAATATTTTAAAGTATTACATTGTATTAAGCTGGGTAATAATTAAACAGAGCAGCACGTTATTACATAATGGCTACTTAAGTTATTATAGGAGCCTAAGGCAATTGCTGAGGATTTATAACAGGCATATGAGCCAGTGTACAGTGATAAAAACCATGCTGGAAGGGATTTACCATCGGTTATATTGTTAATATAAAATGTATTGCTTAAATCAGTGGTTTTATACTTAATTTTACTCCTAAAAGTGGCTTGAATGGAGATGTGAAGGGACTAGAAAAGGCATTTCATAATAAGTGCCTGGCATCCAGGCTTCAGTTAGGATTTTTTATCCAAAATATTAGGAAAAGTATCTTTCTTGTTAAGCTGACATTATTCCAGTCTCTGTTTTGCTGCAGGGATTTCTCTATGTAGCACGTTCAGTACCTTCAGCTGGTGTAAACTGGTGCAGGGAGTTAACTTCAGGGGAGCTACACTGATTTTACACTTTCTAAGGAGCTGGCTCTCCAGACCGTCTTCCCCAAAGGAAGCATTATTTACAGCATTATTATGCTTCCATCAAAGAGAGAGGAAAATCCTCTGTTTGCTATGAAAAGTAGGTTCCATATTTCCATTCTTAGAATAATATGATCAAAAGCACTAGGCCAGATCATTCTTTAACTGGAAGGAGACTGGAAACCCCATGAAGTGCCCTCCTGTGAAATTTCCCCAGCATCATTCCTTTGGTGGGCTGAAAAGAGCTGCTTCAAAAACCTCCTAGAACAGCAGAGATCAGGGCCCTTAATCTGGCTTCCCCTTGTCTTGATAGCATGGCTCCTTCAGAACTTTCCTCTGCACCTGGAGCCTCCACCCCACTCTCACCTGAGGCATAGAAGGGGAACTGGGTAATCATTAACTTAGGAGAGATTCGCAGGGCTGAGTTGAGTAAGATGTCACCTTCATGGATGTCCCCCTATACCACTCTACCATGCCCCCTCACCTATCACACAGGGCTTTGGTGGAGTTACACTGGCGATTAAGTATTTAACAGTCAGATGAGACCTAAAATCAAGGTCCTGACCACATGTGACAATTTTTGTAAAAATCGAGGTGATAACACTGCTGTCCCATCCAAATTCCAGTTCAGATAATGACATTCTGTTTGCCCACTTTCCTTTCATAGGCACAAGTGGACACAATGTTCTTCTTCACTTACAATTCTAAATTGTTTTGTAGTGTTACATTGAGCTGTTACACAGCTGCTACATTCCACCTCAGGGTCAGCTGCATTTCAATGAGGTACTTAATATGACACTTACATTGCTTTCAGGGGTGTTGTGAACCTTAATTAGTTCTGTTCACATCCTGCAGTCCGTAAACAAGCAAAACCTGAGGTCAGTGGGAGTTCTGCCTGCTAAAAGATCACGCCCTTAATGTTTGCAAAAATCTTTGGAATCCTCAGATAGGTACAGAAATGACATGTACTGTTGCGATGTTGGTTAGCGTGTTCTATAGACACCAAAACAACTAAGCTTATGGTTGGACAGAGACTAATTGTAGCTCTTGCATGATACACTATACCTAAACTTCAAAAATGTATTGGGTCAAATTCAACTGTTATTCCAGATTTACACCACAGTAACTGGAAATAAAACCTGGCTTGTTCTGTTTACCTTATCTTCCATCTTGTTTTACATAAAATCCCACTTGAGGAGCTCTCCTTCCATTTGTTTTTAAGTGCATCATACAAAATCTGACTTTTATGATCTTCAAGGACTTTTTAAGCAGCTTGATTACCAATTATGCACCCATTTTCTGGTATAAAATACTGAAATATTAATAGGGAAAGTCTGAATACTAAACTTTAATGACAATATTCACTGCAAAAGGAAAGAGAATATTCCTCCTGAATTATGCCAGCTAAGTAAAGCAGCTGGTGTCTCTCTTGTGGAATTTTTGTCATAAACCTGCCCGCCAATCCAGGGCATTTTAAATCTTGCCTAGAGTAAATTCTTGATTTACAAATTATTCTCCATGGCTCTAGAGGCCTGAATCAGGTTTAACTTTCCCTAGAGAGACTGAGGGAAAGACTGATAACTGTAGAAGAACAGGCTGATGTTCTTCTGTGGCCCAGGCCAGAGTAGTAGGTACTCAGCATCTCTGAAAATCAGGTCACTTATTTAGGTACCTCCATACCGAGTTAGGTGTATAACTTCATGCACTAATGACTGAAAATTTTAGCCTTAAATTTTACTAGTCCTTAGTCAGACAAACTCCCATTGACTTCAATAAGGAATTATATGAGCAAAGACTGAGAAAGAACTTCAGGATTTGGCCCTATTAAAATAAGCTCTTTGACGATGTCCAATAACATACAAAGACTCAATAAAACATACTGGACCTGATTCCACCCTCGTTTGAGAGCCATGCTTCTAAATTAGATTATAAACTTTCCCAGGGCAAGGACTGTTTCCTCAGCTGTGTTTATACAGCGCCTAGCACACCTTGGCCCTGATTCTGGCGGGGTCTTTCACTGCTACCATATAAATTATTAACAACAATAAATACAAAAATTCAGTGGGTTCCAACACATGAAAAAGGCAGCAGAACTTCTGATATATCCAGATAATGGGAGTTATTTCTCTTAGCTTGTATTCTGAAATATCTTTCTATCAGATCCTGTCCTTAGATTTCTGTAAATCTGCATTTTTCCTTTGCATTTCTAGGTTTACATTTCTACTAATAACAGTGTTTAACCTACACAGGTGCACATAGACCGGACCAAGGCCCAAGCATAATTTTTTCGGTCCCAGTACAAACTTGTAACACGGGCCCCCTCCCCCACACATACCACAATCCCTCATCCCATATATACAATCTCATGAGCCATGACAAATTTTTTCCTCATGGTAATGGAGGTTGCAGCCTGGGCCGAGCCCCCCAGGGCCTCCGGGCCCCGGTAAAATGTACCCTTTTCCCCCTCCATGTGAGGGCCCTGGACAGGACCCTACTTAAAGGCCAGATTTTGCAGGGAGTGACATTGCTATAAATCAAAGTCAATGGAGTTACTCAGTTCACCCTGGTGTAAGTGAGATTAATGTTGGTCTGATGAGGCTGCCTGGGTGTAGCAGGCAGAGTAGAATTAAGACCATATTTTTAGCTGAAATGCCAGAGTCCTCATGAGCCAATACCTCAGTGAGCCAGAGTATAATCTACCAGTGTTAACTGACTCTTCAACATGTTAGAGACAAGATGGGCGAGGTAATATCTTTTATTGGACTAATGGTGAGAGGGACAAACTTTTAAATCCAGAGATCTGATCTGAACTCTATGAAGCTTGAAAGCTTGTTTCTCTCACCACCAGAAGTTGGTCCAATGAGAGATATTACCTCACCCACCTTGTCTCTCTCATATACTGGGACCAACGCAGCTACTCCAACACTGCAATCTTCAATATGTTATTCATTACAAAGTACAGATAGCCCAGCAAAGTACTGTCTCTGGTCAGCAGATTGAGGGATATGATTATTCCCCTCTATTCTGCACTGGTGAGGCCGCATTTGGAGTAATGTGTCCAGTTTTGGGCCCCCCACTATAAAATGGATGTGGACAAGTTGGAGAGAGTCCAGCGGAGGGCAACAAAAATGATTAGGGGCTGGAGCACAAGAATTATGAGGAGAGACTGAGGAAAATAGGCTTATTTAGTCTGCAGAAGAGAAGAATGAGGGGGGATTTGATAGCAGCCTTTAACTACCTGAAAGGGAGTTCCAGGGAGGATGGAGCTAGGCTGTTCTCAGTGGTAGATGACAGAACAAGGAGCAATGGTCTCAAGTTGCAGTAGGAGAGGTCTAGGTTGGACATTAGGAAAGAGGTTTTCACTAGGAGGGTGGTGAAGCACTGGAATGGGTTACCGAGGGAGGTGGTGGAATCTCCATCTTTAGAGGTTCTTAAGCTGTGGCTTGACAAAGCCCTGGCTGGGATGATTTAGCTGAGGTTAGTCCTGCTTTGAGCAGGGGGTTGGACTAGATGACCTCCTGAGGTCCTTTCCAACTCTAATATTCTATGATTCTAATACACCAATAATGCAATTAGGGATGCATCATCTCACAGTGCAGTAAGCAACATGCCTCTCAAAGAAGCAAAACCCATATCACATGCCATTTTTTTCGACTATGCCATGCAACCTAGGCTTTGACCTGCCACAGTTTAACAGCCAAACACTGACGTGCCTTTCCTTTCACTGAGGCCTGCCACATGATCTGCTACGATCTCCTCCAGTGTTTTTGGTCCATTCTTCTGTTCCATCAGCTCACATGCTTTGGGTCTAGTGCGACTCTCTGTTACACTGGTATAAATCTGGAATAATGGCGTTGATTTCTCAATAGAGTTACTCCCGATCTACAGTGATGTGGATGAAAGCAGAATGTTCTTTGTTCTGAAACTGTTCAGAACAATAATGAATATTTTCAGCTGCATGAGTCAGAGTGAGTGAGCGAGCGAGTGGTAGCTTATGCTCACTAAAAGCCTGATTCTGCTCTCCTGAAAGCAATCCCCAACCTTGACTTCAACGAGAGCAGGACTGGTTCCACCAAAGATAGAATAAATGTTTTTTTCATTTGCAGAGCCATATAGGGGGCCAGAAACTAGGGAAAACTACTGGGAAAGGACTAAATCCTCAGCACCTGCAACACTGTTTGGCTTCAATAGGAACTGAGATTGCTCAGTGCCTTTGATGCGAGTTCTGTGAGAGTAAAGATGTCTGGATTTGGGCCTTGGCCACCATGTAACACCAGCTGTTTCCTTGCTGAGGTCCCAGACTCTAGCTTGCCCAGTGCGCAGTTTGAGGGAAATCTGGCTATGCTTACTCATTTTGCCGTGGCCCTACCCTTCCAGGAGATCTTCCATCACAAGTACAAGGGCGTGCAGATCTGCAGATCTTGGCTGGTTTGAAGATGGCAGAAAACTGGCGGATCAAAAGTTTAGCCTGGAGGCTACTGTCAGTTTTCTTAAGCAAATAACTTCATACTGTTCCCAGAGAGCTGTAGTGTGGATCTTGTGGCAAGAGACAGGCACGAATAACAACAGGAAACTTTTCTGCAATAGAAGGGCTACATCTTGTCCCCTGCACCAAGTCCAAGCAGCTGGGATTGGCACAGGGGCTCTGTGGAAGTGGGGGGAGGAGATGGAATCCCCCAAACTCTGACATGAAGAAGCAGCAGAGCCGGTTTCTGGCAAATACTGCAGCCCTGATGTAGCTGTAGTTCCCAGTTCACTGGTGCTGTGCTCTATGCTATGGTGGATGATGGATGGTGAATCTACAGAGCACCTACCATTCCTGACTCTAGCTGGATCTCTGTGCCAGCCCCTGCAAGATCTTCTGCATGCATGTGGCCTGCATGCGGCAAACTGGAGGTGTGGACTCCTCAAATTCTGCCTCTCCTCTGCCGTAGAACCGCACTGATTCCACTGCATCTGCAGCCCCCTGGAGCCACGGAGGGTAGGGTTGTATCTGACACTAAGTGTTGCTTTAGGATTAGCAATGGCATCCTCCAAAGATCAATGTGCATGAGCATCCAGAAGTACAGATCTGATATCCCTGTGAACTATCCAAACCTTAGATGTTACCAAAGGGGCCTGGAGATCTCATGAGACCAGGGTCTCACAAAATTGCTGGAAATTCCAAACCTGAGATACCAAGAGGCCAGTGTTCCTTGTGGTATTTTGGTACTTCTGCTTCTGGTCAAAATCAGGAATTGGAAAGGTACCTGTGAAAATTAAAAATAACTTTTGTAAAGGTTTGGTTTGTTTCTTAGGTTGAGCCAAGGTTTGGTTCAATTCTTATTCTTATTTGAGCTGCACTGGTTTGCTCAGCCACCAGGTGTTTTTAAATCAGTTTGTCTAGAATGTCCATCAGTTTAAATAAAAGAAGAGTAGTTGGAAAACTGAAACATCTCGAGGACAATGACATAGTTATGAAGAGAAAACTCTCATGGTTTCAGCTTTGAACTACACTGTGAAGGACTGGACATCCACAGCGAAATTCACTGGTGGTGCAGAGTATTTGCACAAGGAACTCAGCCCTGTGGAGAGACTGTACGGAGGAACAATTGGGGGATACTTTACTCTAGGGGTGTCTCTGTATTTCCTGCATGCTGGTGAAATGAGATCTGTGATGAACAGATCATAATACTGTAGCAGGGACACAAGATTCACAACTTCATGGATCCAGTGGCCAAGACACGTCACATAAGGTATGTGTAGCAGCAGCTGCCTGCCCATGAAGAGGGGGGTAAATTCCATCTTCTTTATCCCCCGCTTTAAGCCCGATAATTTGGGCTTAAAAGGGTTTTGATAACAGGTGAAAGATGCTTTGTTAAAACAAAGGGCAAAGTAAAATGTCCTATCGCCTTTTCCGATTCTTCTCTCTTGCCCTTTCTCACTTCTGTACACGAAGGGGGCAGAGTAGGATAACAAAAAGGAGTATTTAGCGCTCAGCACGTCATGCAGACTCTTCCATGTCTTCAACAATCAAAGCAAGTAGAGGTGCAAAGGTAGCTGTGGTCCTGAGTCTGGGGGAAGACCTACCACAGGATGACTGCTCAAGTGCAGGTCTTCTGCAAAGTTCTGCAGATTTTGTTTTTGTGACATTTCTCTCAGCAAGATACATCGTATTCTAATGAAGATTTCTTTGATTTCTTGGTGGAGTCTCACAATCCCCAGTGTGCAGGGAATGGTATCGGTCTCTACTGACTGTCAGCAAAAGAAGGCTGGACAGACTGTACTTCCTAAGGGACTTATGCAGCTTTTTTCCATTATGCGCGCACACATCTCTGCTTTTTCTGAGTATTTCCTCCAGGACTATTTGGAAAGGCTTGACCCAAGGGTTATTCCCTGGTAAAATAGTGGCTTTGATTGCCCTGACAGAGACTCGATTTGTACATGAATCCATGCGGAAGGCATTTAGAATCATTTGGACCGTGATGCTTCCAGAGAGTTACACACCTCAAATAGTAGCTGAGGGTGGGGTTTTCAGAAGTGCCCAGCGTCGCACAGCTTTAGTAGGAGCAGAGTTACACCAAAGCTGACTGCTTGTGACAACCCCGCCCTAAATGTATTGACATGCACGTGAATAGTAATTTAAATATAGCGCTAGATACATTTAATGATATGAATGCACTTTGGCACATACGTCAATCACCCTTGCTAGGATCAGTATCTCTGTTGCCCTGTATCTTGTGTAACAAGCGGGTGTGACATGCTACCAGATCAGAATACAGCAGTAGGATTTTAGTCCCACTTTGCACTAGCGGAAATGACACATAAGGTGCCTGGCAACAGTAACTCTGGCGTCCACTCTTTTCTGAAATGTAACAGTTCTAATGTTGTTTGTGTAAAAGACACTTTCCTGTGGCAACTTAATCCCCTCGCCTCAGAATGAGGATTCAGCCCAGCAGAGGGCAGGAGGTGTTTTGACTCCTGTTCAGGTTGGGCTTCCAGCCCGGAGATCACCTTTACTAGAAGGGAAATTGCGGTTGCTTTGTGTCGCTGTAGTTTGTACTCTGATGGGCTTTCTGCCAGTAGGGCCTTCCGTCAGAGTTTACACTGGCATCATCAGTCGCAGAGGTTGGACTGGATTTGGTCCATTGTTTCTATAGATATTTTTATTGTGGTGACTGCAGTGAAAATCCTATTCACTGTTAGGGTCCAGCTGTGCCACCTTTAACACATCAGTGGCCACTTATGTGCAGTCACCTGGTCTGAAATGGGTCTGTTTGTGGAAATGCGAGCTCACCAAGGTGACTAGAGGTTGCACAATCTAGTCCCATGTATGTGAATTCCCCTCCATGCATCCGTCTTTCAGTATATCAGAGTGAGGATGAAAAACAGGATCCGGTTTCCCTCTTGATTCATATTTTGGGGGAAGAGAATGGCATTTCATGAAAAAACAGTGGCAGTTCTGTGCAGCCACACACAGCAATTTTCTGAGGCCAAAATGTGCAGTTCAGAAACCTGCTGAGCCCTTTCCACAAGGTGGAGTAAGCTAAGATCCGGGCCTTGTGCAGCGAGGGAGCTCAGATCGAAAGGAAGCAATTTTAAAATACAAATCCCTTCTCTCAAGGCCCCATGCCCACAAAGAAAGTGGGTCTTTTCTGTAGGCCTCATTGCACATGGATCAATCTTATTGCCTATGTTGTGCAAAGGCTTCTCAGTGAGAGAATTTCTGACCAGCCAGAGCAATGTCAGCATACTGATGATACATGGCTCTATAGGGCTGATCCAAAGCTCTTTGAAATCAAAGGAAAAGCTCTTGTTGACTTCCATGGGCTTTGGATCAGATCCTATATCCTTCGCCCCTTAAACCCCGCAGATTCAGTGCATGCTCTGCGGGAAGGCTTGGAAGATAGTGTCAGCTGGACACATCGGAGCGGCCTTGCCCTCGGCCCAAGGAAAGGAGAAGACGTCTTGCTGGGACAGGTGGTCGGTCTGACGAGGCTCTTCCCTCCTTGTGCCTCTGTTTGTAGAGGCAAGGGAGCCAGGGCCGTTCAGAATCGTGGCGCTGTTTTTGCTCACGTCCTTTTCCTGGAGCGCCAGGTAACGTGAAAGTGTTTCTCCCAGATGTGCCCTTTGCACAAGCTGCCCTTTGTTTGTTCGTGATACTCTCGTGAGCGCATCACATGCCCTCATGGCCAGGAGGTGTGGCTATTGCAAAGCTTCCTTCTGAGCAGGGCTTCTCTAACTCTTGCAGCTAGTTCAAGATGCCGCAGCAACTTGCCTCCAACTTGGCTGTGGCAATTCTGAGCCTATCGCTCCCATCTGGTGTTCTTGACAGTGGCTGCCTATGAAGTGGCAAGCAGATTATAAACTGATACTCTGGCTTTCAGCTGTTCTCATGTTAGCATGCCCTAGTTATATTCAAGACTTCACCCGCGAGCCTCATCCTGCCCGCCACCTGTATTCATTCACCCCTTTGGCTTCCAGGCATTTGATCTCTTGGGAGGATCTTTCCCTTCTGGCAGAAACACCAGGAGCAAGGAGCACAAGGAGAGGACATTTCTGCAAGTACACCTCAGACAGATTCCCCCACAACCTTCCTTCGGGAGAACAGGCTGTGGGCCCTGACGTCAAACCCTGTGAATCCCCAAGGAGCCGCATGGATCCTGGGGACATCAGGCGGCTAGGATCATCTGCGCCAAGATCCTGTGTCTCCACTCCAGTTCTGGTCCCTGGCAACCCCCGAGCTGCACTAGCAGGGAATCCCACTAGCCCAAGACCACTCCTTAGAGGGAGTTCCCTGCTATGTCAGATACCATGGACAGTACAGCCGACGGTGCCACAGCGGCATCTGAGCCCCTGTTCTGTGCAGGAGGCGGAGAGTCACAAGAGAAGGGCCCTTAGTTCTGCATGTGGACCTGGGCAGCATGATCAATCGATCACCCATTGGGTCTTACGTCAGCCGGAGCTCATACCGTTGTTGAGGGGGAGCTGCTGTTTATTTATAATGTTTATAATGTTTATAATGTTTATTTATAATGACCTGGGGCAGATTTTATAAAGGCACAATTCTGGGGCCATTCGACCTGAACATGCAAGACTTCTGCCAGGAACATTTATCAAGCACATGCAAGATCACATCGCAGAAACTCTGGCCCAAATGTACTAGTGTTTGGGGTAGGGCCGTGGCCCACAATACTTGTATATTCCCATCTGAATGCACTGGGATTTATGCACACAGATCCCACTAGTGTTAATGGGAGTGGCATGACCTAATCCCTATGCATTGCAATGGGAATACACTCCCCAAACAACATGCTCCTTTGGATGTTTTTTGAGCAAAATATTTATGCAGTGAGTGCATCATATTCTTGCTGCACCACAGATCCATAAGAAAACAGACAGACAAGGGTCTATTGGAAAATTCCAGAACAGAGCCCTAAGTGTTTGCTAAAGTAACCATAACTGTCTGCTAGGCACTTGGCACTTAGACATGAGAAGCTGCATATGAATGCTTTATCCTTTTATTCAATTATTCAGTAAACCAGGGCAGAGGATTTTTCACCAGCAGTTTTAAAATGAACTTTATTGCAATGCAGACAGATACCTTTCCCCGGCAAGGCCACAGGTTTAATAAACACACAGGCTTACCCTTGAGCTCAGCAGGGATCTCTAGTAAGTACTTTATGACAGATTTGCCACTTTTTTTGAGAAGTAGCAGAAATGCCAATTGTTGGAGCTGATAGTTTTATCAAAGCTTCTTTCCTTCAGGGTTTTATGTGTAACCTCTCAACTCCTTGCCTTGGAAATCAGGAACAGAGCACATCAGAATTGGAGGGGAAGGATCAAAAGTCAGGTTTCCCAGAAAAAAATGAATAATGATGCTCTGTTTGTGATGATGGTTTGGACTAAAGAAATCTTGACACTTAAAAAAAATAAAAAAAAGCAACCTAACCCCTGTTTTTATCTCCTATCCCTAATAAGGAAGAACACCTTTCTGATGTAAAATGAGAGGCTATTGAGAATAGATTATTTAAGTTCTCATACCCCCTGTGACAAGTTCAACTAGTGCTACCAACAATTAGTTGAATTTCTGATAAGACTTGCCCTGGGAGAATGTCAGAATACTGACTATGATCTTGTCCCGACATGTGGTTAGAATCATAAAGTCATAGAAATGTAGCACTGGAAAGGACCTTGAGAGGTGATCAAGTCAAGTTCCCTGCAGAGAGGCAGGACCACATAAACCTAGACCATCCCTTATAGGTGCATGTCCAACCTGTTCCTGAAAATCTCCAATGATGGTGATTCCATAATTTCCCTTGGAAGCCTAGTCCAGAGATTAACTACACCTCTAGATAGAAAGTTTCCTATCCTAAATCTCCCTTGCCGCTGATTAAGCCCATTACTTCTTGTCCTATCTTCCCCAGATCCTTTTCAGCAGTACTACCAGCGAGTCAGTAATTCCCCTTTTGGTAGTGGTGTGTTTATTTTTCCTTCCTAAGTGTAGTATTTTGCATGTATCTCTATTGAATTTCATCTTGTTGATTTCAGACCAATTCTCCAGTTTGTCAAGGTTGTTTTGAATTCTAATCGTGTCCCCCAAAGTGTTTGCAACTCCTCCCAGTTTGGTATATTCACCACTCCGCTATCCAAGTATGCAACAGTGGTCATTTCACATCCCTTCTATGAAATGTCCACCAGAGGAAGTGCCAGCTGTTGGCCTGTGATGCTAACAAATGCATGGACTAGGAAGTTAGAACTCTGTACTTTATTGGCTCCAAGTTTTTTCTTATAAATGTTAGGTCCTCCTAAGCTAACGATTCCATGTAGGTCAGTAGATACTCACAGTGTTTGTCTGCAGATTCTTTTGGCAAAAAAGGTTGTCTCCCCCTACAGAGGAGACAGGTTAGTGCCATAAACCTATGGATACTCCCAAGATCTGCACAGTCATCCGGGGAGCTCCCGTAAGCTTGGGCCATCTGCATAGCAGTCTGTGTGTGTCACTCTGAAAACCTTGGAAACATGGCTCCTGCAGGAGGTGGAAACTGTATCAGTTACAGCAAACTAGGTCTGCAATGGCCTGTTCCAGTTTGCCCTGCAGACTATAGGAAGGACAGCCTGCTTTCACTCTCAGCCCACCCCTTCTGACCCAGCAGACTTGCATCCCTGCATGATCTTCTGGCCAAGGGCATGGAGAGTGTATACTGCAAAAGATGCGTTCCCCCTTCCACTCTTCCCTAGGCCAGAGCCATGGACACCAGTTCCTCTCTGCTTGTGGAACTGGGGGAGAGCATGTGGTTCTTAGATGGTAGCACTCCAGATTTACTTCTGAATTCATTTGACAAAGGGATGTGAAGAGGAGAGGATATCTTTAATGTTGTCAACACAGGGCCACATTCTGAAGACTTTACTCAGAACTGCCTGAGTTTGGCCAGAGTAAAAACTGAGTAAAGTCTCGAGATTTGGCCTGCGCTATGGTGACTTACTATGCTAACTTCAGTTCTGCTGAGCTCCAGGACTGACTCAGTGGTCAGCACTAGGGCTCGCTGACACAATGCTGCCCCTGGACTGCAGATTCCATCCACCTGGGTGGAGGAGGGAAAAATGAAGGCAGAAACCTTTTACTGGAAGTGCTGATCTAAAAACTTGGCATCCTTAACCCAATTATAAATTTGACCTGTAAGGACAAAGAGACCACATGCTAGTCAGCGACTGTACTGAGCCTCTGTGCCAGACTGCCAGTGGGGAGCTTGTTCTTTTTGCTTTGGATTTTATTTTTAGGTAGAGCCCAGAGATGCTAGTTGGCTATTCTGATACAATGTGCCATAGAGTGATGCTGGTATGAAAGGAGTTGATTCATAAGACCAGTAACTGTCTTTCTTAAAATAGCATAAATTAAAGGCATTTGATCAAACATTTCTGGATTGCTCAGTGCAATTCTAATCTTTTGATGTGAAAGGAGCTTTAACCTGCTAGATGATTATTGTTACAGTAATGCCTGAGGGGGGTTAGGGCTCTGTTTTGCTCCCCAAAATGTTGACTAACTAGAGTTAAGATAGATCATGGGTGAGAGAAAGGAAGTACTATTATGTCCATTTTATAGATGGGGAATGAAGCATGGAAATAATATGTGAGTCACCCAAGGACATGCAAACATCAGTGGCAGTGCTAGAAATGAAACCCAGATCTCCTAAGTCCCAGTGCTGTGAGTTAATAAGACCACCTTCCTTTCTGAGAATAATTCCTGGTTTCAGATTGCTGGCTTTCTAGTTTATATTAGAGTCAATACGCAAATTCTTCCCTGCTGTAATACCACTGGTGTCAGTAGAGTTACACCAGGGATGAATTTGGACCATTAAACTAATCAGTTGGTCAAATGCCTGAAAACTTTGATTGAATGCCTAGAGGTACCGGTAATTACAAATAGCAGATATTCTCTAGTTTTGACTCACTATGGATAAAATTTGTGCTTGGATATATGACTACTGATTGAAGCAACTGCGGCTCAAATGACATTAACTGTTGCGTGCCAGTTTCTTCTTGGATTATTCAAATCCGCTGGTTAGCATTTCTTGGGCCCTGAGCAGTTACTTGTAATGGATGACTGATATCCAGAGGTCGTTTCATGGAATAGGTCCTCTCAGAAACATCCTGCTCAGAACTTATATCATTTTCACTCCATTTCTGGGGACACATATTGAAAAGGTTCTGAGAGAACTTTCCCACTCAGTGTCTCTTATGGGCAACCCAACACCATACAGTCCATTTTCATTCATGTTCAGGAAAACACCAAGAACGTTGCGTGAATCTTTCTGGGCTGTTCCACATATGGAATAGCTACGGCAATATTGTCTACCTTTTCAAGAGCAACCAATTCAATTGAAATTAGTTTCCTGATACATTTTGTTTTCTCTTGCTGCCAATCATTTGCTAGAATTCCAAACAGCTAAATAAACATCTAGCATGCAAGGGCCAGCTCCTGTAAACAATTACACATGTAAGGAAAATTGCTCATAAGTAGAAGTGTCTATGGGTTTGGTTCTTAAAACTATATATGTAATGGGGGCTGCCATCTTAAAGCGATTTCCCAGATAGGTCTCCACTGGGCATGGCAAAGTACTGTAGGACTAAAAAAAAGTGCCTTTGCCATTAAAAAGTTTCAAGAGTTGAGAGGGTTTCAAAATTATTGTAGGATTTTGATTTGGTTTGGGTTGTTTTGGTAGGAACTTTTAAAAACAAAATTGGGTTTGTATAGTAGCTGATTTAATAAACTAACCCGAACATTTTTTTTAAATTGGACTGAAATCTGATTACCTTATATAAGTAGTTCCCATGGAAATCGTTTGTGACTCCTCACATTTAATATGACTCCATAGAGAACATTCCTTACAACAGCTTTTTCTTATTTCCCATACTTTTCAACAGCAAATCCGACTCTTCCATAACCCGACTTTCTATCATCAGTTGTCAAAATGGCAATTCCTGTTTCTTGGTAATGAATCTCTTTTGTTAAATTGGGTACTGAAAACACTCATTAGTGACCAACTCCCCTTTGTAATTAGCTATAACCATGAATGAGAATTTGTTGTGTATTCCATTGGACATTTTCTTTAAGGTGTCATTAAAGTTTTTTTTTATATTTCTATAACTGCTCCCAGATCATCATGGGACCTTTGAAAAGAAAGTATTTGAACAAAAAGCTGTGGGCAATTGATCTTGAAAAGACACTTGCAGTTACTTAATGGTGGGAAAGGGTAAAATATGACATGCTATTTAAAGACATTTTCATGTTAAACTATAATAATAAAACTACTCTTAATTCGCTGACAATGAAATCAGGGACAACACTCTTATAACCTAGATAAACTACCCATTTTAGGAGCAGCCTCTCAAAAATGAACAAACCTAGGCTAGAAATATATATTTTAATAGATTTTTAAACTTAAAAAAGAATTTTGAATTTTTTTTTTTACTGTTAGTTTGAAAACCCACTTCTGCTTCTAAACTAACACATCGTTTGGGAAATGCCATAGGATGAAGAGGGTTAGAGATAGGATGGAAAATCAAGGCAATCCTGGAAAGTCAGTGGTAGAAGTAGGTTAACAGTAAGCTTAAAAAAAAGACAAGTGCAGTCCTTAGTGGGATATCCATAATGTGAGGCTCTGGAGATGGAAGGTACAAAGCAAGGGAAGGGAAGATCCTTTGGACAGGATTAGGGTTGTGGAAAATGGCTGAAGAAGCGGGGAAGAAGAAGTATGCACTATAATATTTCCTTCATTCATGTACTGATTCTGAAATGTACCAGATCTAGAGCACTGAAAAACGGAATGGTCTGTTTATCGACAGAATAGGCACCGTGTGAACAGCAGCAAGGCAAGTTTCTCGAGATTTCCACATTAGTGTCTCACAACCTTGATCTGGACGGATTACTTCTAAGAGGATAGCTACTCAGGCTGGAAAGACGCTGCTTTCCTCGTGCAAGTGGCTGAGTGCCCTTAGAGAAGACCAGGGGAGGGGGAGCGCCCCCAAACCTCACAGCATCAAGCCTTCAAACCTTGATCTGTCTGTTGAGAGTATAACTGGGGATTATGGTTTTTGCAGGGTAGACATCTATCCACTAGAAACAGGAAGTGGGGCCAGCACGCTCATTTCATATACAGTTGTCAAACTCATAGCAATGAATGACTTGAAATTAGCCAGCACTAACTAGGCCCATATCAAAATCTCCTTGAGGATGAAGGGTTTAAAGCAGGGGAAAAGGGGAGACCCTTCTGGTTTTGTGAGAGGACATTGTTCTGTGGTCAAAAATAATGTTTCCATTGAAAATGTTGTAAGCCCTTGAAATCTGTGGCTTGAGGGGCAGAAGGCCAAATTAACCAGCCGTGTAACTCCCCTGACGTCACTAGATTTATCTGAGGGATGTTTGGCCACTGCATCTGCTTGGCACTCGACAGGCAATTACAGCCTCCCAGGGCACTATTCTGCAGCTGAAAGGCTGGATTATGCCTTGGCCTAGAGGCTATGATGGAAGGGAGTAAGAACTGCCCTTAATCTATGATATGGGCTACCGGGACCTTGAGTCCAACCACACAGGGGCTAGCAGGTGCCATGTACTCACTTACTTCCCACCCTGGAGGAGGCAAGGAGCACCTTAGCTCTACCCCAGCTCCTCGTGGGCCAAAGTAGCTGAGCCAGCCCAGGAGGGGATAATAATTTGCAGCTGTTATAGCCCAACAGTGAATTACTGCCCTCTTAAACAAGAAGGAAGCAGGGGAAGAATTATACCTCAGAGGAGTGTTGCTGCGTCACGCTGCCTCCCAGGGCTACTCTTGGGTTTACGTAGCTTACATCCCCCTTTTGCTCAGGATTGTGCTGGAAGTCACAGTCTAGTGTCCTAAACATTTTCTAGCTCTCTGTGGCATGACGTACCACATTAGCTCCTTGAGACCCCTTAGGTTTATTAAAATCTTCAGTGCTGCGCTGAGAGTAGCTGCTTTCATCAGCACCTGATCTTACAAAACTGATTTGATTTTCTTCTCTTTTAAAAAAGGTTTTATTTTTTTTTAAATCAGATGCTATGAAAAATCATTAGTTAAATTAATTTTACGGCTCTGACTAAAAAGCCCCAGAGACAGCTAAAGATCTGAGCTGATATTCTCTCCATAACTCCTGCCATTGTGCTTCCGGATTTCATGGGTCTGAAAACAGTGTGTGTCCTTGCTTGCCATATGTGCTGTAATACCTGCATACAACAGAGTGAGTTACGGACTGATCATCACTCTTGATTTCTAGCCATGGCTTAATTTCCTTGCAACGATGCCTCTTAATTTCCTTACTCTAGCAGATTTAAGTCAGATCCTTATTATTATTTTAGTATATATGCTGTGGCTCATTAATCATAAGCATAGACAGACAAGACCTTCGTCCCCCTTTGCTCCTACACACACAGTGTGTGTTTGGTTGACTGAGCTCAAGATTAACTATTTTGAAATGATAGGCGATCAAACCCTAAACATTTGAGCTGCTGTGATTTAAAACGTAAATAACAAAATGTCGTAATGTTTTTATACTATTGTCCTAGAATAATATTATTGATGTGGAAGAAAAGAAGTAGAAAAACATGAAAGGGAGATAGAAAGTCGTGGTACACAAGAAAGCGATAAGGGGGAAGAATGCAGAGGGGATGCTGTAGTATGGTCAATTAAATACATATGGAAAAGAAATACTGACTCAGGATATTACCCATGATGGAATATGCTAAGCAAACAAGTATACAAGAAAGGGCTAGAAGGAGCTTTTTGGGGCTGGGACTGTCCCTCACTAGAGGCAAGCTTCTGCCACCCTTATTCACATTGTGCCTGGTTTTCATACCCCTATTTACACTGAGTAGTAGCTTGCTCCCCACATAATCCTATTGGTTTCAGTGGGATTACTTGCACAGTCAAGTACCATTCAGCATGAGTAAGGGTGGCAGAATCTGGCCTGATGTACATGCCAATGTATATAAATAAAGGTGACAGAAAGGTAACCATATGCATATATACAGCACCTAGCACAATGAGGGCAGCTGGATGGTACAAAAACAACAGAAACAGTAAGGACAATCGGCAGGATGATAGATGAAAGGCAGGTCAATAAATCTGCCGCTATGAAAAATAATTTCAGTGTAGAATTAGATGAAGGAATTACCGGAAGTATTTTCAGTTATAAGGCATAAAACCTGAACACCTACCCTCTGTGTGTGTGGATGTATAAACCTTTGGCAAGAACTAAGATAGCGTATGACAGAGTCTACTGCCTGGACTGATAATAAGCAGCAGAAGTATTTAGTAATACTATCATGATTATTTCATGTTTCAAAAAGTCTAACTTCCATCAAATGTATGTTTTTCTGTTGTACATCTCACCGGAGGCTAAATGAACCTCACTTAGCCACTCCTGTCTGTCTCTTACTTGGAATGTAACTTAATGATTCACTGTCTTCCCTTGACTAACACATCAGCCTAGAGAATGTGCCCTCTCATGATTGTAAGCCTTGTTTAACCTCTTAGGAATAGTAGATATCCTGACACCTGATGTGTGACATAATCTATCCAGATGAGAAAGAGCTATCTGGCCACCACATCTCCTTAGATCCTTGATCTCCATGCAACGGCTGTCATTTCTCACTGCAGCGCCTATAATTCAGAGTTTGCTTTGAACAAGCGGTAGTACGCCTTGCATTTGATATCGCTGGACAAAACATGATACCTTCTATCAGACTTACCTGATGAGAAGATTTTTCTACTCCATTGCTTTTGCACAGACACACATTTCCTAAGGATTTCAAAGGGCTTCACAAACATTCATTAATAAAGCCCTTGCATAGTAGGCACTTAGTGTTATACCCATATTACAGACTGATAACCTGATGGTCAGAAAGGCTGATGGATTCGTCTACGGTTAAGGGAAGGTTAGCTAGTCAGTGACAGAGCTGGGAACAGGACCCAGAAACACTAACTCTTCGAGCCATGTTGTAACCATTAGACAACAATTCCTTTCATCAGAACTACCAACCAACTAACCAGCAAAACCTCAGTAGATGATATTATTAAAGCCTATAAACCAGACCTACAGTCCTAAGTACACATGGTAAAGGTTTCAGTGATAGCAATTGGAACTTTCCCTGAATCTGATCTGTTGGACAGTGTTGTTAACCCTTACAGCATGACTGCTTCCCAGCTGTATTCACAAGACCATCCGGCACCTAGCATCTGCCCCCTATTTGTTGCTATTCACATCAATCTTGAAGGAGAGAAGGAAAGAAGCATGTGAACCAGGCAGAAACCGGAACACATGGCACATGAAGCAGGTGAAATTGGCTGGTTGCAGCAAAGTACAGTAGCTGCCTTTCGTATAAATGATAAAGCGCCTCCCACTTGCCTTGCAGCAGCTGAAAGATCTTTTCCAGCAGAAATCTCTGGTTTGGGGGAGTTCCTAATTTGATCATAAAAATATCAAATGGAAAGTGAAGGAGGAACTGGCAGGCAGCCAGCAGTTGGTGGGCAGTGGATGCAATATAAATAAAGTAAGGATGAGATCTGTAAAAGTGCTCCCCACTGACCTAACTCTGCTGCCATTACTGTCAAAAGGAGTTTTACCAGTGACTTCAAAGGTAACAGGGTCAGGCCAATGCTGAGCTGCAAAAATGCCACCTTTTGCAAGAACTTTTTCTTAGCTTATTTTCACCCATCCAGTTCCTGTATCCATGGAAACATGACCAGAAAATCTGCTGGTAAGAGACAGCTGGGGAGTAAGAACTCCCCTGTGTGGATTCCAACAGCCAAAAGCTACACAGGGTGGTTTGCAAAACATGGACTCTTGATACCTTTGGAGCTCCTGGCAGCTCCCAAACTTTTTAAGTTAGGAAAATATATATATTTTTTAAAAGTTAGTTATTTAAGCAAAAATGAAATGGTTCTTTCGGAAGCCCTAGTCATCAACATTATGACCCTGGAGTTCAGCTGAATCCCAAATGCCAGAGGCCGGGCGCAAGGTGTGTGCATAATGTGGCATAAGGTCGTCTTTGCAATCTTCCGATCCTGGGGCTGCTGTGTTCAGGGCCAGTCTTTTGCTGTAAGTTAGAGCTGTCTTCCAGCCAGACCTCCATGCCGGTTGCAGTGGGAGGAATGATGGTGTAGGATTCTATGTGCAAGCTCTACATTACCCCTCAACACTGGGGTGACCCTCCCAGAACTGGAAACCCTGCACAGCTAGATCCCAATCTGTGGCCCAGGGGCCAAAAGTGGCCCACAGGGTCTTACAAAGTGGCCCGCCGCTCCCCTCCTGCTGGCTGCAGAAGGGAGCCGCTACCTAAGGACCCAGGTGAAGCATGTTGCCACAGGGCTACAAGACCTGTGCAGGTTCCTTGCTACAGCCAAGGGGATGGGAGATCAGTGCTGCCCTCCCTCGGGCTGTAGCAGGGAGCACGGCAAAGTGCTCCGCCTGGGTCCCTAGGTGCTGGGGTCCCTGCACTGATCTCCCATCCCCCTGGCTGCAGAAGGGAGTCACTGCCTAGGGACCCAGTTGGCACGCACAGGGCTCCAGGATGTGTGCAGTTTCCCTGCTGCAGCCAAGGAGACGGGAGATCAACAAGGACTCCTTCTGTCTGGCTGCAGTGGGGGGAGGGTGCACTTCTGGTGGAGCAGCCAGGACCCACCATGCTTGAGGAGAGGGGCAGGTCTCTAAAAATCCGTGCCTTAGCAGGCCACCCGCCGTGATTTAGCTGCCGGGCCATGTGCTTCTATGTGTAGTGACAGTCAGTCACCCATCTACGCAGCGCTTTGTCTGTGAGTGCGTGACATACTGCGAGTCATTTGTAGGCGTACAATAGTGAATGTAAAAATGAGCACAGTAGCATCCAAATGTTTCCTTTAAATATGTAGTGATTTGTAGGCCTTACTGGTGTCTACGTCAATATGATGTTTTATGAGCTGATAGATTGGTGGCCATTCAGGGCTGTAAAAATGATATTTGTGGCCCTCGAGCCAAAAAGGTTGGGAACCACTGAGCTAGACTCTGTCAATGGTATGATTCAAAGTAGCCACACCACACTGTCTAGCCAAGTGTACAATGAAAATCTTCAGATAAGTTTTACCAGCTACCTCCAGTTCCTGAGAGGCTTAATCCACAGATGAGGCATAAACTGCTGACAAGGCCTGTATAACCCAACACCTGGCATAGTGTGCTTATGTATTTATTTGGGTGTGAAGTGGTATATATATGTTTAGTATGTGTGTGTTTATACCTATATACATATATAAATAAGATATCATATTCTAAATGTATAATGCAATAATAATACACTCACCGGTGGTAGCAAGAACAAACTAGACACAGGCATTTAATTGAATACACAACCAACCTCTCAGTTCTTGGATATTTCACACATACCTGTCGTATTTCTAGGTAGCTGAGGAACCAACATGCCAAGTGACATAACTACAGGAAATACTGGCCCAAACTAGCACCTTCTGAAACTATGGCACCATTTCAGCTGGTCGGCATTATGTGACCGAGCAATGATGCTCCGAGAATTAGTACTTGGTACTTCCTGTAGTGACACCATCCGCAATGGCACCAGGCATTTGACCAGAGAGCAAGTTGGACTCTTAAGCATCCAGGGCTTGGAAAATAGACATTAGTTCATGAATGTGAGCAATCATTAATCACCCTGTCTGTTGTGTTTGAGAATCCAATTTATATCATTTTTTAAACCCCAAACTATTTTACTCTTTTCTCTCTGCGCAGCTCTACACCAAACACCATTACGAGTTACAACTTTACTAGTGGGGAGCAAACTCTTCACACACCTTAGTATTTGTTATTTTTGATGCCTGCTATAACCTCCATGTTCATTTCTGGGTCTACCATGTCAATTACCGAGTTTGTTTTTTCAACCTACCGCTCTGTTGCTACAAAATTAAAATACTAAGACAAGCAATCCACTGTATTTATAGCGCCTCCCAGAAAATGTGTTGTTCTTCCTCTGCTGTTGCTACTGCAGCAATGAATTAACTTCAGTTACAACACAGAATACAAAGTGCACAGTGCTCACTTTATATTATTATTCTTTATTCCAAATATTTGCACTGTAAAAAAAGATAAACAAAAGAAATAGTATTTTTAAATTCATCTCATATAAACATTGTAGTACAATTTCTTTATCGTGAAAGTGCAACCTACAAATGTACAATTATTATTATTTTTTGCATAACTGTACTCAAAAACAAAACAATGTAAAACTTTAGAGCCTACGAGTCGAAGCATGAAGGGGCGTACAAATTAGTATCTCTGGCATGTAAATACCTTACAATGCCAGTTACAACAGTGCCATGCGAACCCCTGTTCTCACGTGCAGGTGACATTGTAAATAAGAAGTGGGCAGAATTATCTCCTGTAAATGTAAACAAACTTGTTTGTCTTAGCGATTGGCTGAACAAGAAGTAGGACTGAGTGGACTTGTATGAGGTCAATTGAAAAATACAATTCCCTTTGGTTATCTTTTCTACAGAGCAAATATTTGTAATAAAAAATATATGTCATATACATACACATACACACACATACACACCTGTTGCTTTATGTCTGTTAGGGAAGGCAAGGTCAAAGAAATGCACCTTGCACTTAGAGTGGAAGGTGGTGAGATTTGTGATGGTCCTTAGTTCCTGCGGGAGCTCATTCCACAGTCTAGGACTGACCCCCAAGAAAGCTTTGTCTCCTGTGCAAATGAGCTTTACCCGTATTGTAGAAAGTTCCATTGTGCCACAGGAGTGAATTTGTTGACCACAGTCTTCATCATGGAATTTTAAGTAAACTTTTTTTATGCCCTGAGCCCAGGCTTTTGAGCACGTTGAAGATAAGAATCAAGACCTTGAACTTGATGTGATATTCTATGGAAAATGAGGGTAGGACAGGTTTGGTGTATTCATGGTAGCCAGTGTTGTTGAGGGGACGAGCTGCAGTACTCTGTATTATTTAGAGTTTTCCAAATACTGAAGGCTTCATGCCCAGGTATAATATATTGCAGTAGTCCAGCCAAAAGGTGGTGAAGGTCTGAATAACTAAAGCTATGTCTACACTAGAGAGCTTACAGGTGTACCACTGTAAAATCTCTAGTGAAGCCACTATAAGCTGATGGGAGAGAGTTCTCCCGTCGACATAATTAATCCACCTGCAACGAGCGGCAGAGCTATGTTGGTGGGAGAAGCTCCCCACCAACATAGAGCTGTCCACACTGGTGCTTATGTCCCTATAACTTATATACGTGGGGGGGAGGTTTAGTCACACCTCTGAGTGACATAAGTTATACCGACATAAGTGGTAGTGTAGACATAGCCTGAGGCAAGGTCATTATTTGCCAGGATGGGATAGGGTCTCCAAGCCAACTAGAGATAGTAGAAAGCATTACTCCTGGATTCGTCTATGTAACAGCTTAGCGTTGGTGAGGAATTCGGGAAAACACCTAAGCTACAGATTTAACTGACCAATTGTGGGGGTGTGCGTCAACCAATGGAAACTGCACTCTGGCTGCTTTCCTCTGTCCATCAGCATCACTTCTGTCTTGCATGGGTTCATCTTCAGCCAGCTGTACCTCATCCATGAGCTGATCTCGTCCAACCTCATGGCCATCTTGAAGGTAGGCTATGGTCCTCTGTGATAATGGGTAAGTAGATCTGTGTGTCATGTATATACTGCTGGAACTTGAGCCCATGGAATCTGGCCATTTCACCTAATGGCTGCAGGTAGATGTTGAATAGGATGGGAAAGAGAATAGATCCTTGTGGGACTCCACAAGTGAGGGGTCTAGTAGTGGAGGTGCAGTTTCCCATCACTACTCTTTAGGTGTATTGCTCTAGGAAGGACTCAAACCATTTTAGTGCATTACCCAGCACCCCTGTTACGTGTCTCAAGTGAAACAACTATGCTCGAATGTTGGAAGAGGTCTAGGAGAATGAAAATGGATGTCTTCTCTCTCTCCATTGATAGCAGGAGATGATCCACCAATGTTACTAAAGTGGTTTCAGTTCCATATCCTAATATGAGTCCAGATTGTGCTTGATGTAGGCTTTTTGGACTCAGTATTCCTAACTGTAAAATGAGGATAATAATACTTAACAATGCACTGTGAGATCTATGAATGAGATGTACTAAGTATCATTATTTATTAAGTGGTGACACCTTCTTCACTCCCTGCTCACCCCAAAACGGTGTCTCTTCTGAAAATTAGAGAGAGAGCAAAACAAGAAGAAAGGGTATTTACATACCCGAGAAAGTGACCCTCTATTTAAAAATTAAAACTTTCTCTAAAATTCTGGTTCACATCATGTGGCACTGTGCCTCTGTGTAGCTGCTGATGAATTTGAAGACCTTCCAAACTTATCAAAGTAGTGCTTGCATGTGTAGCACATTATGTGAACTTTTATTTTTACACAGTTCAGGAAAAAAAATTGTCTTTACCACTGACAGATTTCAATCTGTTCATTTTTTTGCTCATTTTAAACTAAAATTTTTTACTCCAAAATGTTTGTTGTTATAGAATTTTTAAGGTACACATGTGGTACAAACTCTATGTCAGTAAGGAGGTGAGAGTTCAGGGGAGTCAAAGTTGGAATAACTCACACATCCAAGGGCTGGAACAGAAGGGAGTATAAGGAAAAGCATACAGCAGGAGGTTGTAAATCAAAATATGTCACCCATACTTAATCTACACTCTCTTATACCGTCTTCCCCTTGCTGTGAAGGTTATACCCACGCAGACTCTGTGGCATAGTGCCATCTTGTGGACAGCACATGTACCTAACAGGAAGTGTGGAGGAAGTGGAGGAAGGCTAGAGACAAGAGATTTGAAGTTCTCTAAGTAAGAGATACTGAATCCTGTTGATGTAATTGTTAAACAAAAGCATTCCACTGAAATCTGAGTCTCCCTGTTTTCTCAAGAATGCTAAAGACTCCCTTGGAGTCTCTTACACTCCCTTAGACTAACTTACTGACCACACACCAACCTGTAGTTTGTATCACCATTTACATCACTTCTGAATCTGGATCCACGTGTTTCTAATTTGGTATTTTGGGGAATGCCTGTAACACCTGATCATTCTGGATGTGTCAACCCCTTCTATGTTTTGCAATGACATGAGAGTACATTGATGTGACAGTTACAGTTCTTCGTTTCAGGAACGAAGTAGAGATTGGTTTAAGAAAGCATGAGGGCTAAATATTGTTGGCTTTTTCCTACCTAATTGTGGAATCCAAATTTAAAGTAATTCACTTGTCACATTGTCAAATCATTGTTTCTATAGATAAAGTTGTTTTTTTTACTGTGCCCACATTTGAATTTTAGCCATTGCTTTCTGTATTCTACTAGGTAAACTTCTCATGCGGGATTTTTCATTTTGAACCTAATCATCAATATGGCCCCAATTCTCTATTTCCATTGCAAGCAAAGTTGCCACTGACTTCAATGGAATTTCCTTCATAAAGGCCTCAAGTAAAATCACTGAATATATGCATATATGTTTTTAAAACGCTGAATATGTCAAAATTGGAGGGATGCCAAGTATTTGTAAACACTTTGTAAATGATACTGTTTTCCTGGGCATCTGTTCATGAATCATTTGCCAATCTTTTGGATCAGATACAGGTTATTTAGACGGCTAATGCTGTAAACTAGAAAGAGAGAATATGACTTAGCAATTATCAATTACTTAGCTTTAACTACACAACCTCTTTAAAGGATATAATCTGTAGTCATGAAGGTGCCTGTTATAGTTACATTGTTTTAAAAACGAAAGTTCTCCAGGTTACAAACACTGAACAACACATTTTTAATCACCGATTCCTTTGGAGAGAAAACACCAGTCTTTTTCTTTTTTTTTTTTTAACTTTGTATTAAGGCAAAGTTCCAATAAAACATTAGCCTACTACATTATATATTACTTATTCAGGATCGAGTTAATATTCAAATAACCTGGCTAAAGATGCAAAGAAGAGTGTTGTGTCACAGTTCACAACTCACACGTGGAAATGCAGGATGGGCATGTTGAGGATTGAAACGGGCATGCGGGAATTCAACCCACGTTTTGGAAGCAGATTGTTTGCAGATTAGTATCTAAAGCAGCGAAAGCACGGATGGTATCATACAAGCCCTTCTTTTCAACATGTAGCATTGAGTATATTCAATATCAAAGACTATGAGGTTATAAAATTCAGCATGAATTCCCATTCTTCTCAATCACTTTCCATACACCGATAACATATGTAGAGAACACAGTAATGTGACAAGAGTCCTTTCCCCAGGGCGTTTCAATCCTATAATGATGCTCATACGTTGAACAAAATCTGTTTATGCTACACCTAGGGGCAAACCCTCTGCCCAGTGCCCAGCTTGAGGAGCTGGATGAGGCACTGGCCAGATATGGGGGGTGGGAGGAGGAATCTGCCTCTCATCTCTCTCAAGTGTGCCTCATTTCAAGGACATCATTCATTCCAGTCCCAAAGTTTCCTACATCCCACACAAGACTGGTGTCCCCTCACTTTTACTGTTCAACTAAAGAAGCAGGAAAGGGAGGCTAGAGAAAGAGCTATGTAACGGACAATCCCACAGCAGTTTAAGTTTCCTGCCTTCATAACTCTTTTGTGTTTCTCACTGTGGGTCTTTGTCACATGTTGCATCCCACATTTGAGCCTTGGAGGTTTGAGAGGAATCCTTCCTTGGGCAGTGGAGTGCTTGCAGAGCCTCTCCTAGAGGCTACCACAGCCCAATGGCTGGAGTAGGCTTCATAGCGTATGTCTACACTGCAAAGAAAGACTGGTGGCAGCGAGTTTCAGAGCCTGGGCCTGCTGGCTCAGGCGTACAGGCTCACACCATGGGTCTAAAAATAGCAATGTAGACGTTTGGGGTTGGGCTGGAGTCTGGGCTCCAAGACTCTCCCCTCCCCCCTCACCAGGTTTAAGAGCCCAGGCTTCAGCCAAATGTCTACACTGCTATTTTTAGCCCTGTAAGGAGAGCCCCACAAGCTTGAGTCAGCTGACCCGCGTGTACCCATAGGCTTCTATTTGCCTCCTTGTCTTTCGCCTTGTCTTTCGTCTGTCTTTCACCTGTCTTTTCCCCCAGCCCAGTCTGACCTTTCTCTGGCCCACTAACCCATAGTGAGCTGTGCACTGTGCAAGAGGTGTGCTCTCCTAGTGTAGACTCTAGATCCTGTCCCCCGTATACACTGGAATCACACTAGTCCAACTGTCAAAGGAATGTTCGTGGTCATAGAGGTGAGGGCTGGCTTCGGGCCTAGTCCTGCTTTCATTGAAGTCAATGGAAAGTTTGCCATTGACACTGGTGGGAGTAAAAGCAGGCGTTTTTCACAAGGACCTAACCCAAATGAATGGTCCTTAGACATCAAGAATGAGATGCTGCAGCCACTCCTGCTGCTTTCCTGGGATAGCTGTGTGCAGAGAACTGCAGGACTGGACCCCTGCCAGGGGCGATTAAACAACCTTACACCTTTTTTCCACCTCCAATTTCTGTGCTTCTCTCTGTGTTTCCCAGATTCGTTTTATTCATTTCCTATAGAAAAAAACAATTTCTCCTTAATGAGAAACGTGAGGAATGCACAAATTAGCAGTCACCACAATTCTAAGCCAAGAACAGTTGGTTGGTAAAGAGTTGTCATGGCCAAATACCGTAAGGTACCATCCACATCTCAATTAGCTTCTATTTTTCTTACTAGGTTGTGTAGAAAATCAAATTTCAATCCATATTTCTAGCAAAGCAAAGACACAGGAAAGTCTTGTTTATTTAGGTTCTAAAGCTGGTATCTGCCAAGAATTCCTTGCTGACTGTAAAGCAGCAGATAGAATGATTACTCCAGGAAATGTATCATACTCTGAAGGGAAAGCTTACCAATTAGGGAATTTATTTTAATGTGTTTATGGCCTGGTTTCAAAGGTGCTGAGCACCCCCCAACAGCTCCTATTCATGCTCAACACTGCTGAAAACCAGGCCACCAGTCCATTGTTCTTGGGAATATCTGTTTATCAATGCATGTACAGCAATATCTGTTTATATCAAAGTCCTTGGTACATTTTTGGGAGGAGAGCACAGCTCCTAATATTTGTCCAGCATTCAAGATGTAAGTTTAGCCTCTTTCATATGATGCAACAGGCCTGAATCAGTAGCCTGGGCAGGGTAGCTTGTATTTCAAGACGAAACAGCAGTAGCTACAGAAAGACATACAGATGTTGTATGGATTCATTATTTATGTGGTATAGCTGAATCTTACTGAATTTTCCTATTGCTACAGATTTGTTTTTACAGTGCGTAGCAAAATGGGACCCCATTCTCAGCTGGCCTCTCCAACCACTGCAATAATCATAATAATCAGAAAAATAATAACAAGGAACTAAATTTTGTTTGGGGCCTCTAGGCGATATTGGAATAAATCATCATCATCATAAAATGAAAAAGCTGAGGATGGGGAAGGTATTGCCTTTAGGGAAAGATTTGGAGTGACCATACCAGCTTTCTGTGTATGGCTCTCCTTTTGAAATCACGCACATAGCAGTCACAGAATTGGGCCCATTGTTTTCATGTCTGACTTTTCAAATGCTAGTGACCTGTTCCAGTTCACTACATTCCTCATTTCGTTGCCCTCTTCCTAATAATTAAAGCTGTGAGAACCTGGGAAACCCTGCCTGGCAAGCTTATTGGGAGAAAAAAAAACCTTCTGCCTCAGGGCGGTTTTAATCGGTCAATGGAGAAACTGACAAAAAAGCCCAACAATAAAAGGGATAATTTTATCACAAGGTCAAAAGTCTTTCTGTTTAGTGCCAGATATAAAAATAAAACCTAATGACTCCATTAGAAACCAAACACTTAAAGCAAAAGCGCAGTGAGTATGAGTTATAACAAATTAGGTAAATGCTTCAGTGGCATGTGTTAAAATAGGAATTTTCAAGACAGTGGTTCTGATTCTGCTCTCTTACATCAGTGTGAATCAAAAGTAACTTTAATAAATTCCATAGAATTAAATGGGTATAACATCAGTCTATGGGAGAGCAGAACGAGGCCCAGCTTTTATAAATACCTGTCAGTTTTTCCATATCTTCATCATTGTGACTGGTTTCTCTCAGTGTGGAGCTGCCATTGCTGATATGTCATCAGTCTGCACCTCCCTGTTGTGAACTAGGTTAGGACAAAGAAAATAGAACTTATCATTTGAGTGCTTGGGAAATCAGAGTTTTCTAAGTCATTGGAAGTTAAATTTTGTTTGAATGATTAATTTAACAATAGTATTGTTAATTCTCCCACCCCCTGCCAATAATAGAACATACTGTTCCATTCAGCTCAGGAAACCTCGGATTCCCCATATACTCAAATAAAGAAAGATTCTGAAATCCTTGCTCGTGTTGAGAAGTACCTTACTGCGCAAGTAATCACATACCTTTCAATGCAGCAAGGTGCTCATCAACACAAGCAAGGTATCAGAATCTAGCTCCTATTGAACTGCCTTTTCTATGCCTGAATCTATTGATTACGAAGACAGCTTTTTGTTGCTAAGCTTTTTATTCTTATTCTTATTAAGGCACCAGGGATGAAATCCTTGCCCTGTTGAAGTCAGTGGGAACTTTGCCATTGACTTCAGTGGGGCCAGGATTTCACCTAGGGCGTTTTTATGATGTAATCTTTTTCATAATTATATGCAGTGACTAAGGCCTAGTCTACACTTGAAAGTTAGATCTACATATCTATGCTGACCTATCCCCTAGAGTAGATGCAGCTATGTCGACAGAAGAATGCTTTTGTTGATGTCACTGCCATCATTTGGGGAGTTGGTGTTCCTATCCCAATGCAATAACCCCTTCCGTCTACATTACATCTGCATCTACACTATAGGGTTATGCCAACATAGCTGTGGCACATAGCTATCCTGGCATAGTCTCCATAGCATGGACATACCTATAAATAGCTGTTACATCACACTGGGTTTCTCTTTAAGTGCCCTTTGTGTCTCAGGGCCTGTACCAGGCTTCTTCTGCCTCTGTCATTTAATTCTCCCCAAATAGCCGTCTCTGCTTGGGGAGGTGGTATAGTCTTCTGATTAAGACAGAGGGCGGCAGCTAGTAGACTTCTGTTCTATTCTTGGCTTCATCCTAGCTTCCGGGGCGACCTTGAGTAAGTCACTTAACCACTTTGTGACTTGGTTTTGTCATGTATAAAACTATGATAATAAAACTCTTCCTCACAGGAGTGTTGGGTGGCTAAATTAATTAATGTTTATAAAGCCTTTTGAAACCTGCAGACAGATGGTGCTATAGAAATATACAGCATTTTTTTTAGATTCACACAAAAATACCCTATTTAAAATGAATTATTGATGTACCAGGCTTGTTCTGAACCTTTTTATTTTATCAGCTCTGATGGGTAGTGAATGTGATGACCCTACTGTTTATTAAGCTAATCGGGTTTGTTTCACTATTTACCTTGTCCTTTTCCATGCACCATTTATTTACTTTATCCACCCAATGTCTTGTCATAGGTATAGATTATAAAAAATTTTTGAGACAGGAACTGTCTTTGTTTTATATGTATGTACAGTGCCTCTCACAATGGGGCTCTGATCCTCAGTCAAAGGCTATAGGTGCCAGCAGAATGGAAATAATAAAGAAAAATAATAGCACCAACACTGGGAACGACTTGAAATGTAGCATTTCCAACTTGCTCTTCATCACAAACTTGATCGGGGAAAGGTAGGAATTGTGTGGGCCAAATGTCATGTGACTAGAGGGGTTGGCTCACCCAAATTAAAATCTATAATAAGCCATTCATCACAAGAGCTGTCATAATGTAAAGATATTTTCATAAATACTGCCTGTTTTGTGGCTGTGTTCATTCATCAGGACAGGAACATTTACATTCAGCTACTTGTTCCTAATGCACCATTCTTAAGGGAGTCACAGTTCCATTTACTGCTTTTTGTTTGTTTGTTTATTTGTTTTTTGTTGAGAGAATTAACAATAAAAAGAGTGTTTGTTTGTTTGTTTGTTAAAACAAAAAATATCCATAGAATAGCCTGACTGCATTGCTTCATTGGCATAAAATCTCTGTCCCCAGACTGGACCCATGCACTTGCCTTCACTATCTGCTTTATTACTTGATGCTAGCATAGGCTGTATATGACAGGGAAGAACCCTGCCTCTGAATTAGGGATTAGGTTACAAGAGAAATAGGACTTTTAATTTTAGTGTCTCAATAATTTATACCCACACCCACGCCCATGTCATTCTTTTGTGCTCTCCATATCAGGCCTGTACAACCACAATATCAAAACAGGGCTTCAGTTCCCTGGCCTGCTTTTAAATGAATGGCTTAGCCAACCCAAGATCTACAATTTCCGAGGAACAAGAGACCACTGATAATATAGAATAAATAGAACCCTATGATAGTAGCTAGCTTTGGAATAAGAAGCAAAATATATTCTGAATCCTAAATGAACTGCTTAGCCACAACCTTTGTATTTTGTGTGCTGAAACATGACTGATTTTGTGATGAAAATGGCCCATTTATTCACATGATCCAACATAAAGCTGTTTAGCAACATCATTATAACCGTGTTTCTTTCTTTGACAAAGCCCATTAACCTGACCTTGAGGGTCCCTACTGCTTTGGATGAGTAATATAAATCTGTGACCTCCCAGCTCTTGCAATTTGCATTTGAGACTCAAGATTTTGTGTGTGTATGTCACAGGTGAAAAGGAAAGCAATCTTGTTTATATTGATGCATATTTTAAGCACCTCAAGGGTTTTCACCAAGGCTCAAGAGTTTTCGTTATTGAAGGCAGAGATATAGAGAAAAAATTCTGTCTTGTGGTTAATTTTATTTTGTGTCATTTTTTGAGCATTGTTGCATTTTTTCTCCTTCCATTTGTCATTAACATGCCTATGGTTAGTTTGTGATGCTGATGTAAAGCCAATGAAAGCTCAAGTGGAAACCCCAGGTTAATTTTTTTGGGAGTCTGTAGATTCCCTTCTACAAGTTTCTAGTAGCATTATTACAATGCTTCAAAATAACTACGGTGCATTCCTCCCCCCACAATCACCACAATCACCTAAACTACATATACTGGGCCTGACTTAATTTGAAGTAAAAATTGAATGATATATATGAAATAAAAAGTAACCAATGCCTTGAAGTATTGTAGTTTATTAGACTATAGGAACACCAGTTGAAATGAAATGTCTCATATAGAATGGCAATAGGGAAAAACAAACTTTCTTCTGGTGCATATTATGAAACTATACAAGGAAGGAACCATGAACTGGGTGTGCTCTTTTAAATGAGTAGTGTGGATTGTGTTTCTGTGTCTCAGAATAGGCATATTATATTTTAGTACAAATATGAGACCAGATTTTTCTCTCAGGCCTGGTCTACACTACAGAGTTAGGTTGACATACGGCAGCTTTTGTCAACCTAACTATGTAAGTGTCTACTCTGAAATGTAACTCTCACAATATAATTCGCCCACTAAACCAACTTAATAACTCTGCCTCCATGAGAGGCGTAGTACTTAGGATGACGTAATTAGGTCAACACAGTGTCAGTATAGACATTACTTTGCTTACATTGACTGTTGCTGTCTTTCAGAAACCAATCCACAATGCCCCACGCTGGCAGCTAAATCAGTGCAAGCACTCCTGGTGAGGACACACACCGCCGACACAAGGAGCGTAGTGTGGACGTGTAAAACCAGTTCAATTACCACTGTGGTGGAACATCGATGTAACTTAGATCAATTTAATTTTGTAGTGTAGACTTGTCGTTAGTTATATTGGTGCAATTCTAACCCTTTTGAATTAGTGGGGTTACACCCATTTTACATGAGTTCATGTGAGATCAGAATCAGTCCTCACAGAGTTACTTTGGATTTACCCAGCATAAATGAGAAAAAAACCTAGCTGATGAAGTATCAGAGAGGAACTATGGGAAATAAGATGTACAGATATAGTTTTACATTGCACCAATTTTAAACAATTATTAGAGTTTTATAATTCAATGAGAAATGGGGTGATACCAAGGTGCAAGTTAGTTGATGTAATGCTCTCCTGTTTGTCCACCGAGCAATAGACTGTGAATACTGTACTTTTCTCTATTTTCAATTAAATTCTTTTGACATGCATAGTCAGGAAATTAGTTAGAGACATAATAAAGTCCAGTTGGAAGGAGGACATAAGTGGTCACTGATAATGTAGCTCTCACTCTGCCGGGGTTCGAACAGTGAAGATGCAAGAAAAATTACAGTGCAGGAAATCTTCTAAACTGTGAGATCTACTCTTTAACCACTATAATATTGTCTTTCATCTCAGCATCTGAATTCCTGACTTCTAATCAAAATAATTCATGGTGACGTAGTGAGGTAAGAGCAAGATTGTGTGGGGCAGAAGTAAATCAGTGTTTTAAAAGGAAGTTTTGCCACTTGAAATGAGGAATATAATCTATGATACCCAGGTAGTTCTGTGCTTCCACCACATCTCTTCTCCATTTGAACAGGGTCCCTTTTGTTTTTCGTCAGGCATAACCCTCCTGCAGTAGACTCTAATGTAAAAATAAGAAGCTCATACTGACAGAGATAAAATAATATTTCCTTCTCCAAAGCCCTTACAAAAATTAGGATACAAAATGAAAATAGAGAGACAGGTAGTAGACCCAAAAGCAACGGTAGAAATTCAAAGCTAAAGGGAAGAACTGCAGGCAAGGGACTCATTCCCAAACAGCAAGGGCAAGAATTTTTATTGTGTCTTGCTAACTGCACTAATAACATTTGTGGACACCATCAAAATGTCTCTGTAAAACCCCATATTTAAATGCACAAAGCTAGTCACTGCAGGCCTGATCCAGCCCGCATTGGAGTCTTTCCACAGACATCACTGGACAGGGCCCAAGCATAATTTTTTCGGGCCCAGTACAAGCTTATATCACGGGCCCCCTCCCACACACATACCACAATCCCTCATCCCATACATACAATCTCATGAGCCATGAAATTTTTTTTCCTCATGGTAATGGGGGTTGCAGCCTGGGCCAGGTCCCCCAGGGAGCTACGGGCCCCGGTAAAGTGAACCTTACCACCCCCCCCCCATGTGGGGGCCCTGTCACTGGAAGCTGGATTGGGCTTTGTCGGCACAGATGGGTATAGTTCGTTGTACAATGACCAGATTCCCACATAACTGCTGTGGGGAGAAAGAGGCTTGTTCCCAGAGGGATGAGCCCGCTCAGTGAAGGGTGCTGTTACAGAGGCCGACTGAATCTGTGGCCCACTGTGGCCCAGATTGTTTGTTGTCCCCTTAATGTCTCACTCTCCCCCATATGTAGAGAGATGGGAACAGAGACGGGAAGCAGAATAAGTGGCCCTGGGCTTTTTAATCTGTCAGTAAAGTCACTAAACTGGGGTGTGCAAAGACACAGGCAGCAGCATCATTCAATTAAGCGCCGTGCATGGAGCTGACATTACACTGGTCAGAGATGCAGAGCCTGGGCCATGCAGTGATGGCTTCAATGGAGTGTGGGGGGTGGGAAGAGATTCTTCTTCTCCCTCCCCTCCCCACCCGCCTGGGCCTTTTCAAATGGGTTCCCCCATTCAGAGGGGATTTCTCCACGCCAGGCCGATCAGGAGGATTAAAGACCAATTAAACCTGATAAATTATCTGCCTGAAACATTTTTTCAAAGTGTCCACTGTGCTGAGGCAAAGTCCCCGTCGCTTCATTTCCCCTGTGAAGGGAGATCAGGGCAGATCAAACACCCAGAGACCTAGTGACCTCCTCCCCTCAGCACAGCGTTAGCAACAGCCAGCAGCAGCTGCAGCAATACGCTCCGCTCTCCACCGGCCATACACCACACCCCTGATCAAATTAAATCAATCTTCTCCTCCCCCTCTGTAAGGGATTTTGTCTTTAGAAAATGCTGAGGCTGTCTTTAAAGCTGAACACCCCACCCCAGGACCCCTCCTCAATAAAGACCCCAATAAACAAGCAGCAAATAGCCCAGAGGAAAGTTGATTCATCTAAAGTTAAACAAACAACCGTTTTCTGCCTATCGCTAATTTATCTGAAAAGTCTCTTTGATTAAATGTTCTGTGGCTTGCTTGTGTTAGGGCCACATTTGACTCTGTCTTGAATCTACAACTGTACAAGGTTCCCAGCACTTTCTAGTGCTTTAGCAGACATAGCAAGGGGTTTTAATGACAATAATTTGGATTGTCACTTACTTAAAAAACAACCAACCAGCCCTACACTAGCATCCCAGATCACTCTGCAGTTTATAGTAATGTCACTAGGGTGCTTTGAGCTAGGCCAGTGTGTCTTTATAATGATTCTTTTACGCCTATCAGTTAAGGATCTTATAAATAGGAATCTTCTAACTTCCTGGTTATGCCTTTTAAAAGACCAATAACAAACATATCACCAAATTCCACTCACATTTAGGCGTCTGGCAATTTGGCATAATGCCACAGCAGACAATTAATCAGACTGTGTCCTCAACCACACCACGAAACTTCACTGATTTCAGTGGACTTGCACAGGTTTAACTGAGGGCAGAATTGAGCCCAGTGCGGTTACTCTAGATTTACACTACTGTAACCAGGGGCAGGATTCAGCTCTTAAGGGCAGTGTTTGGTCTGGACAGTTGCCACACATCACAATTTACATGTCTTCTTACTCACATCCCACACGGTCAGCAGAAAATCCCAACTATATAAGAATAAGGAGACAATTAGAGCAGAAGCCGTTTATCCTTAGTTTCGGGCTGCCTCATGGCACTGCAGTCTGACATGCTGATATTTCTCTGTGATGAACAATAATTATGCTTGTGTCCTTTGCCTTGAAAAATATGTGTAGACGGTGGCAAGGTGCCGCTATAGGCCTACGTGCACAAAGGACTTGATCATGTAGTTGTTTTGAGTGGTCCACTCTTTGATTTCAGTGGGTGTTCTGCACACAATGCAGATGCAGGGATGGGCCCTATGCTTTGTCATTTTTCCTCCACACATCTTCCATTCCTTTACAGAAGCTAGGAAAAGAGGCCAAAGACTATCTGCCATGTTAATGCAGTGTAATGCATTTCTGACAATATGCCAGTAAACAGTGAAAATTATACTCTTCTACATGGAAGCACAAACCTGTATATTACCTCAGCCATCGTCTAGAGATCTTTCAGAAAAAGAGAAAAAAGAGCAGAGACAAAAATACTGACCTCATGATAAGTCAGGAAAAATAACAGACTTACAGGACTACTTTTTCCAAGCGTAGGTCTGCACATGTGCACTCACATTTGCAAGTCCAAATAGCACTTTCATGCAAACGATTGCACGTGCACTTACCCAAGATGAGTGAGCAAATGTGGGTGCACACTTGCACATGCAAATTTTGTGCATTCCAATGGTGCTCAGCTCTGAAACTGGGCCTGCAATGTCAATGTGTACTTAAATGCGTACATGATTACTTTTATTATCGATAATCGTTATCATCTAAAAGGAGGACGTCCAGTGTAAGCTCAGCCTTCTATCTCAATGGTTATTCTTACTCATAATTGTGCTTGGATTCAGGGACTAGAATAAAAGACCACTTGTTTTCAGCAGCCATTCCCAATCCCTACCTCTGGCAAATGGACTGTCCACTGAAATTAAATAAACTTTGGAATTTCTCTAGAAGTTCCAATTACACTGGCACCAAATGTTTATCTTTTCATGGGAGCTCAGTTCTTTTCAAGGCTCAAACCTCTAAGCTTCTCCTGCTTTTTCCCTCTGAATTTGATGGATAGTGCTGGCTGGCAATCATACCCACAATACTACATCAAACCAGTGACCAAATACAAGACTTACAGAATGTGTGTACATTTCCTGAACTTCTAAGTGTCTAATGCATGGAAAGTCAAACTTCTGCCTCTGAAGTTTGGCTACCCATAAAACTGTTTTTGACATGGCAATATTGTTGCTGATAATTGTAAAACTACACAACTAGTCTGTTTTCTGGCTCTGCTACCTTACCAGCAGCCTTTACATATAGTTGAACATGTCAAAATACTATAGGGTCTTTAAATAGACCATTCCTGTATTGGACAAGTTCTGTAAAGGTTGTTGCAAAAGGGGAATGAAATTACAAATGTAAACCTATCGATATCCTCAACTCCTGGAGCTGGGTGAATAGCTCACTACAATATCTAGGAACATTCACTCAAATAAAAAACTAGAATTTGTTTTGGCTATCTTCCTGCCTGTTTTGCATTTGCTTTCTGTGGCTAGTCTCATGCATTCATTTCCTGGCTAGGAAGTTTTTGGGAAGAGCACATCTTAATCAACTATTAGAAAATTACTTGAAATTTTGAAACCCAATTCTAAGAGTAATGTTTATCCAAACAAGGAATAGAGGGAATACCATGTGACTTATGTGTCCAATCAAAGCTAAGCAACGCAGTGCAAATTTTGTCCCATTGAATATGCACAAAGAACTGCTGGCAAACATTCTGTGGACTGAGAGTCATTTTTAGAATGTATCCAGAGTGAAATTCACCCCTGTGCAGATGGCAAGCACAAGGCATAGGCAACACCCAAGGCCCTGTTAAGCCCTAGTCACCACTTAAATTCCAGTTAAGCCCAAGGCTGGCCTTCTACACAGGGATGAATTTCACACAAACCCAGAAAGATGCTAAATTCCTCAAATAAGTGTTTTATTATTTGTTCACCTTTTTTATAGAGATGTCGTAAGGATGAATGTGTGTAACGTGCTTTGAGCTCTTGAATAAAAGATTTATATAATGGCAAGTATATTGCTAATATTATTATACTTTTATCACATAAATTTAGCATTGCGAATGATGAAGTAGGATAAGTGTGGCTCCAGACATGAGTTCTTTCTAGCACACGTTCTAGGATATATACAGGAGAGGCCTCCGATCTCCTTGCGGAGATTTCCTTATGGATAAAAAGCATTATAAAATAATAAACACAACAGCAGCAACAATGTCCAGGCATTGGGTAGGAAGCTGAATTTGAGGAACTCCTGAGTTCTAATTCTGTCTTTGCCACTGACTTCCTGTGTGGCATAGTTCAAGTCTCTTCACCTCTGTGTGCCTCAGTTTCCTGATCTCTAAAAGGCGGATGGGAAAATACTACAGGAGCACTGTGAGAACTGCTTTGTTGTGCATGTTTGCAGCACTCTGAAGATATAAAGCTCTAGATAAACGCTAACTTGGTTATACTGGACAAGCCTTGTGACAATGTACATTAAAAAATACCTCTTCTGCTGAACAGCTTGGGGCACTCCTCAGCAGAAACATTTTGACCGGCAATAGATACACTTGTCGAATTTTTTTAGACAGGAGATCAGTAAGTGAGTGCGGTTTGTGAAGCCAATCACAGTGATCCTGGGGAGAGCCTGAGCAGAATAATTGTAATGTAGGACTCATACTTATGGTAGGAATCTACCCCTGATTATTACAGAAGAAAAAAGGGAGTCACAGGAGCTGGAGGTACAGACAAATATAAATATATATATCTATATATTTAAATATGGCCGTTTGCAGTGCCCCCCAATTCTTCCTAGTTCCTTCGTATCTGGGGACCTACGTGCTTTCTCTAGAATGCAGCCTAGCAGTATACTGCAATCAATATTGATTAGCAGGGGATAGATGGCCATGTGCCTGTGGCACAAGATTGAGGATCTGGAGAGTTGGGTGATGTTAGAGCGAAGGAACAGGTTGTCCCAGGAGCGGATTGAGTCAACGGTTGCCCTTTATTACCTGCTTGTTCCACCTCGACTCCGCAAGTGGGCAACAGGGGGGGAGGGGGGAGGTTACTTTACAATCCTTCTATCCATGACAGTATGTAACTGTATACATTTCCAGCAACTCCCCATAGATCCTTATATGGTTACATTAACTATAAAATGAATATTAACAATTCTATGATAAATACAATTATACCCGCACCTGTTTATTGTTTACAGAATTACCATACAGAGCACAGATGCATTACCTTGAACACAGTATGCAAGGGAGGGAAAGAAGATAATGCTTTCTTCCCACCAAAGGCCTTGTGCAGGAGGGGAGAGAGTTATTTTGTTAGCCTCATCCCTTGTGCAGATGGCCAGGAAGGGAGGAAAAGAAGAGAGAGAACACGACTCTAACTAGAATTCATACCAATTAACAGAAACAAGGTTTTCCCGTGCCATGACCCCGTTCCCTGTAACTTAGACCTGACCATTTGTCCAGCTTTAACTCTTTACTCTCCTACAGATATGTAACCAGCTCTGCCACAGACTTTCTGTGTGACCTTAGGCATGTCATTTTCTTGTGGCCACCATTTCCTCACTTGTAAAATGGGGATAACAATATTATGTTCACATGAGGCTTATTTTGTGAAGGTTGATATAGAGCCTTATGATCTTCAGGCATAAGCGTTATTGAGAAAGGGGTTGAGATTCAGGGAATCGGGGTTCTGCGCCCAACTCTCTCTGTGACTCAGTGTCTCCATCTATAATATGAGGTAATAATAGAAACCCAACTCAGTAAAGTGCTTTGGTGTTTATTGTTGCTATTTATTGTTTGTGTTACAGTAGTTTCTAAAGGCTTGAACTAGGATTGGGGTCCTTTTGTGCTAGAAACTGTGAAAACATAGTCAGAGATGGTCCCTGCACTGAAAAGCTTACAACCTAACTAGAAAAAGAAAACAAAGGATGAGTGGAAGGAAGTATTATTATTCCCATGGTACAGAAGAGGAAGAGAGAGATTAAGGGCCAGATCCTCAAAGATATTTAGACACCTAATTCCCAATTCTTTCAATGGGAATTAGCTGCCTATATACTTCTGAGGCTATTTAGGCCCAGGTGACATGCCCAGCGCCATACAGGAAGTCTGTAGCACAGCTGGGAATTGATCCCAGATCTCTTCATCCTAGTGCGTTGACCACAGAACCATCCTTCTCTTTTTTGAGAGAGAGAGGTGAAAAGTGCAAACTATCATTCCACATACTGCAGTGAGGTTGGCAGCCAGTTGATTTAAGAACTCATCCCATTAAGAAATCATCAGCGGGAAGCAAATGAAGATATTGAAGAAGGCAAATCAGTCAATAAACTGTGTTCCATCATAGGACCGTGTGTGTTTCCAGTTTATATTTGGTGATCCCTGGACACAAGGACTCATTCTTCATATTTCTACTATCATCCTTGGGTCTAGCGCCTCCTGTTGTGGCACATCAGATTCCCTCTCATCCACCACAGACAATCCTTCCTCGCCATCACTGGGGTCTGAGCCTGCAAATGGCTGCATCCTTGACCTTTTTTTAAAAATGTCACATAAAGCTCCATTTATTCTGTAATATCCACGGAAATGGCAATTTCACTGCCAATCTTTAGCTTGTTTGCCTGCCATTTTGCCTTCCCCCCCCCCTTTTCTTTGTACTGTTCTCCCAAAGGAGATCCCTGTGGGTTTCCTCTATCTAGTTCTGTGTTGCTGGTCTTATAAAAGGACAGGTCAGGAGGCAGCAAGAGGTTTAATCTATTAAGATTCAGGGCAGCAGCACTGAAAGGTTATGGCAAAAAAGGCTCACCCATCTGAATGTGCCTGAGCAGACCTTCTTGTCGAGGTTAGGGAGATCTCCACTGGGCATTTACACTGGTGTGAGGGCAGGGATTCAACAACTTCTCCAATAATCCACGCTGGTGGGGCTCAGGAGAGCTGTGCAGGAAAGAATGAGAGTGACTAAAATGACAGGGGGCAGGTCATGGCACAAGGAGCTGATGAACTTGGGGGATTAGAGGATGCTTGAAGTAGGAGGCATCTGAACCCCTTTGGAGCACCATTCCACATGGCGTGGCAGCCATCTTCCCCTGCTATGGAATTCTTAACAGTGGGCCTGATCCAAAGCCTATTGACCTCAATGGGAGTTTTTCCACTAATGTCAATGAGCCTTAGACCAGCTCCAATTTGTATTAGTTGCTTTTTCTGGTGCATTTTTTTTTGAATGATTTCAGTAAATCTGGACATTTTTGAATGATTTTGTAATCAGATGACATTGCCATGGAATTCGCCATTTGCTGCCAAATTCAGTACAGCTCTGCCGCCTTCATTGGGGCCCTTGGCACAGAGTTTAGGTCTAATGTGCTGAGTAGTAGAGGGGGCGTAGGCCGGAGGTACAGTATCACTAGGATTCTACCCAGAGTTCTGTGCGAAAGATCCCTGGCTAAATGAACAATCAAATGGTATTACAGTAACAAGCATAGTCACGGGAATCAGACACGAGCAACCAATGAGCCATTTACTTGGTCTTTGAGGCAGGGACTGTCCTTTTGTTCTGGGCACACAATGGCGTCCTGGGCCCAGAGCCTCAAAAGTGTTTAAGCACCTAACTCCCATTGACATCAACAGGAGTTAGGCACCTAACTATCTTTGAGGCTCTGAGCCCTGGTTCACAACTGGGGCTGACAGGCACTATTGTAATACCACTAGCAGTAACAATAATAATAATAATAAATAACACTGATACTCTGTTTTGATTATTTTCCTCTGAATATAACTGGTTTATTAAACTGATTTTATTAAGACATTTTGATTGCTAAGCATAGTAAAATAAATAGTATGTAGGAGTGCATCTATTCTTTTACATTTGCATTAGCTTATACATTTGAGACTATATCTCCCTCTATATCTGTTCAGATAGTGTGGGTAATACAGACAGTAATTTCTGGACATGTACTATAATATACTTTGCTGCAATTGCCTATAATATGTATTGTGGGGGGTTTAAATTGGGATGCAGCGAGGATGAGCTGTGGGGGAAAAAAAAAAGGGGGAAGGAGAAGGGATGTCCCAAATCCACAAGGGATCCATATAGTTTTCCTAAAAATAAAGGGCCTGATTCTCCCCTCACACGGGGTTTGAAGCGATGTTATTCCACTGGCTTCAATGAGTGATTCTTGATGTAAGTTAGGGTGTGAGGAGAATCAGGATCAAGCTGTCTGCCACAGTTTGCACTGCACTGTAAATTCAACAAAGCTGTACTATGAAGTGTACATCCCCAGCACTGGAAGGAGATCAGTCTGACAGAATAATCTGTCATTTTATTCAGCGTTAGGACTCGATTCAATAAAAAATGGATGTTCAAAAATATATTATTTTAAACACAGACAGGACCTTTTATAGGTGCTTACTGGTATGTAAGCCTGAAGCCATGACTTAGATTCATGTCTGGGCATGGGTGATATCTCTTTGGAGCCAATGTGGCTCTCGGTTCTCTGCAAGGAAAACAGAGAGTGATCTTAGTTACTACCATCAGAAGAGTACAGTTTTAGCAGTCGGAGTCTGGAATGGCATGTCTGGTAGGAACGGTTGGCATTTGTTACATGAGTCTTTTCACTGAATGACACTGGCAAAACCTGACAACAAAGTGGTCTAATGTCGGTAATTCCCTCAGACAATTTAAATGCACATATTTTTGGAGCGGAATATCCTCCCCTCCACATTTTCTCTCTCTCTCTCAGACACACACACACACCCCACATATCAAGGACAATGTGATTGCTGCACTTTGGAGAAGAAAATGAGGCTAGATTTGGGTAATGGAAGTACCAAACAGAAGCAGCAGAATTCCAACAACCGGTGACTCCTTGTAAATGTCACTCAGCATCTGGGCCCTGTCCCAATTTAAGGGGTAAAGGACAGGCATGGATGAAGTCCTGATTCCTGTAGGTGTCAATGGTTGCCTGCTCCTTGCATCCATGTAACTTTTTATTATTACTTATATTATGGAAGTCACCAACGGCCCTAACTGAGATCAGGAGCTTGTTATGGCCTGCACTGTAAAAGCCAGTCCCAGTCCCAAAGAGCATACAGTCTAAATAAACAAGACAGAAGGGGTTGGAAGAGAGGAAGCATTAGTATCCCCATTGTACAGACGGGGAACCCAAACACAGTGGGATTAAGTGACTTGCCCATAATCACACAGGATGGCTGGGGCAGAGCTAGATGTCTGGAACCAGATCTGAGTCCCCCCCACCCCCCTCTGGTCACGAGAGGAGCCTTCCTCTCAGACTCTGAGCTTGACAGACACTTGACATATTAGTTGCTACAGTAAAAATGAAAACGTCTCAGGGTGTTTCTGCTTTTCGTTGCTGTAAAGGCCTCAGTGTCTTAACAGGCTAGGTGATGCACTCGGGAGTGGGACGATTCCACGCCACCCCCAACCCAGGGAATCTGCCTGGCCACCCAGACGTATTCTCCTCAGGAGGGGGACCCTGTCCCGTGGCACAGCCAAAACAGGTGCCACACAATGAGACACCCTGCACCCGTGTCCCACGTCGAGGCAGCAGCAGCAGTAGGATGGACACCCGGCAAGTGCCAGTGCTAACCATGGCCAACCCTGCAGGAGAACATGAGATGCAGGCAGCAGGCTAAGGGCAACTAGAAGCCACCAGTACAGCGGCCACGGACTCTGCTTCTCCATTCCTCGGGTGGGTCACAAGCAGGGCAGAGTGGATCATCTGTTCTGGCAAAGCCTTAAAGGCAGGGAAAGTCTTTTCCCAGGAACTCCTTCCCTTCTCCTCTGAGAGAATCCTAGCCCCAGCCCGAGCAGTGTGGCCACATCCAGCATGGCAGGCAATGCCCAGGAGCTCCGCCAATGGCTCCCAGTTCAGGGGACCATCAGGAACCGGGAGCAGGAGTTAGGGACAGGCTGCTCAGGTTCCATCAAAGCAGGTGGCCGTGGGTAAGGCCCCCTCCAAAGCGGGGAACGACCTTCAGGACCCATCTTCCCGGGCAGGCCGAGAGGACAGGTCAGCCTCTCCCACCAGGAGCCACCCAGGAGCTCCGTGTGGTCTTCATGAGCTGCGCTCCGTCCCCTCCGGCTGCGGCCCTCAGTTCACTTCCCTTTGCTCCTTGCAGGCCGCACAAAGCCGAGCTGCGGAGTGCAAGCGGGCCGCGCCTTCACTCCCGGCAAGGCGGCCTCCGTGCCCAGGGCTGGGAAAGGCGCGCGGAGGAGCAGAGGCACCGATTATTGCCCGTCTCCAGCACCGCGAGCTCCTTCTCTCTTGCCTTCCCGGCGCCTAGGCGCGGCCTCCTAGCCGGCTCAGATCCTTCCCCACCTTCGTGACTCGGCCGGTTCGCGTCCCCTCCTCCCCTGCCTCAAGTTTCTCGCCCTGGGCCAACCTCTAGCCCGGGCTGCTGCTTCTCCGTCGATGCGCGCTTGGCCACGTCTCCTGCAACCCCGGCTGTGTTTTCTGCCATGCTCAGGCCCGTGCAAGGTCCCCCCCCTCCCCGGCCTGCTCTGCGAGGTCTCCTCCTCCACCTCTCTCTCGAAGACCGTCCACTGAGCCATGCCTCCAGGAACCTCGCCGGCCAGTCTTTGCATGGGGCCGCATTTAAAGCCAGGCGTGCGCTAACTTCGACTGGGGAGCCCCCCACCCCCCGGTACCGCTGTCAGCCCAGTCCATCCCGCCTCCGCTCAGCACCTCCCTGCCTGACTGGCTCCTTATCCCAGCCCCACGCCCGAAAGTCGCCTGCCTTCTGCAGCTGGCTCCGGGCCTGGGACGCCGCGCAGGGAGCTGCCGGCCGGCCGGAGCGGGCTCTTGGTATATAAACCACTTGGGCCGAGGCGCGTGGCTGTCGATCGGTCCTGGGGAGCGCCTGGCGCACTTGGAGGTGCTGTCAACAGGCCAGTGCCTAGCAGCGAGGCTGGGGTTAGTCCGCGGGTCTATGGGGAGGGCAAATTAAAACCATGCTGCCTTGCCAGCTTCCCTGCCGCTGGGTTGAACGCTGGAGACCCCCGTTGCTGTTACAAAGCCTTACATTCACTACCAAACCCTGTCCGTCTTTCTGGATCTCAAACCTTTATTAGACGGCAGGTCAGGATTTCTGCTGGGGGGAGGGGGGGGCGCATGCCATCGTCTCTTTTCTCTTCCTTTGCCCAGCTGTGCCTCCGCTGCACCGGCCATTTGCTGGACCAGCAGTGGGAAATGCCATGCAACTCCACTGCAGCGTGTACATCCGTCTGTCCAGCCTCCTGTGTCCCCGTCTCTCTGGATGAATACACCGGTACCGGTACGCAGCAGACCCTGCGCGTCCTCGGTCCTCTAGACCCTGGGCCCATAAAGGAGATGGGAGTTTTTAAGCACATGAAAAAAGGGGGCAACACCTGTCCCTCCCCCCTCACCCCCCCACCCCAGTTCTTGCTGGGGATGAAGAAGGGTGGGGGTGGAAGACGGAGCTGTTTTCGGGGCTGGGGACTGGTGAAAGTGAAGGGGCGAGTAGCTGCTGGCAGCTGGCTCCTGTCGGTGCCTTTCCTCGCCTGCCGGTTCACGTCGTGTAGCCAAACAGCAGGTAGCGTTAGCTGGGGGCTGAGCACTATTTAGGAGTCAGGAAATAGTCCCCATGTCCTCCCGCCAGGCCCGCCTGCTCCCCCGGCTGGCTCCCCCCCGCCGGAGGGACGAGCGCTGCCCCTGGGGAAGGAGATCTCCCCAGCTGTCCCCCCGGAATTCGGTGTCCTTCCCCAAGCCCGCTGGTGTCAGGCACTGACTCGGCATGTCCGTGGACACAGGTCAGCAGCTGGAAATGCCCCTCGTTTCCAGCAACATTTTCACACTCTTCGCAAAGGCCCCGCGTATTTAAAAGGAGTCAAAGATCTTCTCTGACTTCTCGCTTCCTTCCCTCCCTCCCCAAGTCAACGACTGGCTGATTTTTGTATCCCTTGACTCCGATTTTGGGAGGCTTGTCCCTGATTTCTCTGTGCGGTAGGAAGATGGGTCCTTTAATCTCCCCCTAACCCTGTGACCTTCCTCCCTTAAGGAGCTTTTCCCCTTCATGTCTCTGCTTTTTCAAGCCTTCTTTACAAATAAAAGCAATTTCCTTTTGGAACTGTAGCTATGACATGGTGAAATGCTTTTTAAAACAATAAAGGAGTAAGACGTGGGGGGGGGGGGGGCAGCTTCTCTTTTTAGTGTTTGTATTCTGCTGGATCTGTTTGTTTAGATACTTTACATAAGACAGTAAACATGAGGCAGGTTGTAAGGGTTTAATTAAAAAAGGTGGTGAGCTAGGGGGGAAAAGCCTTTCAATTTACACAGCTACTTAGTGTGGCGGCCCCACAGACAAGATAAATACATCCTGAGGAATTCAAGAAAACCTAGAAGACAAAGATAAAGGAGAACAGAATATCATCATATCTACCTATAGAAACAAATAGACAGCTAGCTATAGTTATGTGATAGGGGTGCACATATATAGTATAGATTTATTAATGATTCCGTTCATCTGACATTATTATAAACACATTTACATATAGACATCAGTAAAACCTAGAACACAAACATAAATAGTAATAGAACGTCTAGCTATAGAGAGATATGTGTGTGTGTGTGTGTGTGTGTGTGTGTGTATTTATACTGTTACCATATATGTTTGGCCTCTCTATAGTCTTGAATGCAATATACAGACAAAGGTGTGTATAATATTTTAGGATTATCTGAGCTATTCAATATTTCACAGCTTAGATATGTGTGTAAGTATTTACGCAAACACAAACTTCTTTCTTGCTTTCTCATGTTCTACAGACTATATATTTCAGAGGATTATACATACGCTGTTTATATTTCATAGGACACACACACAATGTATGAAAGGCTGAAGTAAAATACAAATCTAGCTCTGCCCCTAGCCTGCAACCATATATTTTAGCTCGGAGCCAGCTAACATTCCAACTATTTTCTTTTTTCTCTTTTTGCTTAATGTAAAAATCTATAAGAGAAAACGCCCTGGGAGATCACAACCTTTTCATTGAAACCCGACAACCTGGCTTTGAAGTTCCTGACTTTTTTCTCAAAGGCCTGTGTGCGGAACTGGCAGGTCCTGAATGACCCTTGCATTGTAATCAAGCTGATATTGCAGCGATTCATTGGACCAGATCCGTGTAGTGATCTCAGCTCTCTGATCTGTGAGCTGGCAAGAGCCGAGCTGTTCATTCACAAATCCTCTTCAGTGTTTGGGCTGCCACTAGGGTAGCCCTGAACCCAGAAGAAGCGGCAGCAGGAATCGCCTGTGACGCTTTGCCATGAATATTGCATTAGATGCCTCTACATAGTCAAATACCAAGCTCTGTTCTGCAAAACTCCCTACACCTGGCATTTATTGGGAAATAAATGCTAGGTTTACCTTCTATCTAAGGAAGTTTGCAAACTGATCAGTTACGTTTTGTCTACGTTCATCATGAACGCTTACAAACTAGCCTGAGCAATTATTTCCAGGGCTGGGCAGACTTCAGACTCACAAATATCAAGCATATCGGTTGGCTTGGGTCTTTTTTAATATAAAAATACGAGTTTACAAGCTAATATAGGGACGGGAGTTGTTTATTAAATGCTCCAGTCTTTAAACTTTAAAACAAATAGTTGGGAATTTTAAAAAAAATGTAATGTAATCATTGAACCTTCATGTATTTTTAAAAACCAATATCTACCTGTCTACCCAGCGATAGGTATCTTTTTAGATGATCAGATTCGTATATTGGCAGTTCTATAAGAAAGAAAGTGTTTATTTTTCTCGAAAATGTTTCTTTCATTACGCATGTCAATTACTTAAAAATCACCAGCCTTCTGTTTTCCGTAATAAAAGACATATTGCAAAGTTACAATAATAATATATGTAGCATAAGATATTAAAACATAGATATTTTGAAAGTGAAAATATTTCAGATTTTAAGAATATATTTATTTTTGTAAAGTGTTGAGCCATAAATTCAGTTTTAATCTACTCTCTGTGTATAGGTGTGTGTGTGTGTGTGTGTGTGTGTGTGTGAAAATGAACATTGTATGTGTCTATTTCACCTCAGTGACTACAAGAGCTTTTAAAACGTCTAAAATCTGGATAATAAAAATGCTGAAGTTGGAGAAATCATATACAACTATGTTCTAGCAATAAATATTGGCATTGTTACTTTCTGGAGAGGAATTGACTAAGTTAATATAAAAAGTGGCATTTTAGGAGGCGGAATTATTCATATTTTGGATACATTTTTAAAAGACTGTATGGCTCTTGTTAAACCAAAATAAAACAAAAAACAAACAAACAAAACTCTGCATTTATTTCCACACTAAGGGTCTTGCTGAGAAACTGTTTTATATACTGCAACAGTAATAAAACAAAATCTAAAGAAAGGGCGTTCCAGACATATAGAGTAATCCCGAATATTTACTGCAAAGTGTAATTATCTGTCTTATCTTCTCTGGGAAGCCACCTCAGATATATTATTACTGAAAACATTGCAAAAGTGAAACCACAGAGAAGGTTGTATTTTCTCATTTTCAGTGTGTTGCTGACCAATAATTTAGCATCGAAGGTGTTATGTCTTAAAAGTACAGGTAAACTTTGCTTGCTTCGAATCACTCAGGTAATAAAGATGTGAGATGCCCTCTTAAAAATGCAGATGCTCAGGTCCTCCAAGTAGGTAAACAGAGTCTGGAAATAAATACTCCGCCTGGACCAGGCTGGTGAGAAAACCTCTGCTAGAAACTGACACTAACAAACTAAAGTGAGTTCCCAGCGTTCCCAGCCGGCTGATACGTTCACTTACTCTTTGTTTTCCAGTTGAGTCTTGTCCATTCACTCCTATGTCATTTAGTAATTTGGCAATCAAACTTAACCTCCCCCAGCAAAACTGTTGTTTCAAATGTGAAACGTTATTGGAGGCGATAAAAATAACCCTAACTCAATACCTTTTAGATTAATCAGAGATTTCATAAAACGTAAATGATCAAACACCAAATGTTTGAAATATAGATTTGGCAACAATGATCAGTTTGGGAGGGTACCTTTGCTTGCTTGTGTGTTTGTTTTTGTTTGTTCCTGGGAGAATCTCTTGCCTAATTTGTTTTCCAGATAAAGTTACAAGCAGAACTTATTACTAGTGACAGTGATGTGAGAGTTTGGGCTGAATTAATCACACAAATAAATAATTAATATTTCTCCCAAAGTTTGGTTTGCTGTTTTTGAAGGTGGTAGGCGGGGGAATTAGCTTGCAAAATCTACAGCCAAAACAGAAAAGAATAAACAAGCCATTTGCAGTGTAGCAATGTGAATCAATTGGATACAAATCCCAGTTCAAATTACCTCCTACCCAATCCTTAAACAGCTGTAAAGCAGCGTTCGGGAGACCATAAAAGTTGATTATCCAGTGGGAAGTTGGAGTCGAAATTACGCAGTTAATTAGAGCATTGACTATTTCTCGCTCCAAGTAAATGTTGAGGTGTAAATCCAAAGGCGTTTCAGGGAATTAGCTACATATGTGGGAAGTCTAGGACCAGATCCCATTTCCCTTTCCTAGTCTCTGTTAATACTCTAAATGGGATAGAGTTGCTGAACTTTACCGTCACAACAGAAGCTGTTGTGTCTGTACGGATTAGCTCTAAATCGCAGAAAGAAAATAAATCCATGAAACTTTGTGCAAAAACTACTAAAAAATGTCGACAGCGCAATGGAGATTTGAGGATAAAAACTTCTGGGAAATAACTTTAAATAACATATTTTTAAAAACCTGGTTTTTTTGTTTTGTTTTTTTGTTTTTGTTGGTTGGTTTTTCCAGAATTCCAGGTAGTCAACTTAAAAGGGGGATATTTTGGTTGCTTATTAAATCCTTGTTTCAAATGATTCTAGTCCACGTCTGTCTTAAGGAGTCAATGTCTTGTGTGTATCGTAGGCAAGGTTCTACTTTATCGGGCCAACCCCAACGTTTCATTCTCCTGGGAAGTTGAAAGATAAAAGAAAAATAAATGTCACTTGGGCATTCTGAATTCCTCAGTATGGCCAAATGTCTCTCCGCGTCTGTTAATATCTGGGGGGATGTTGCCTGAATAAGGAGTGAAGGATTTGGTCTCGAGGATGTCTGGAGTCACAGCTGATTGAAATGATGGATTATTTCCCCCCTCATAATAAAGCTGGTGACAGAGCGTCTGTGATTTAGAAAGTTAACTCAGGGACACCACCAGCTGGATTTTAGTTCCCCGGGTTAATAATTAGTGGGCACCGTCTAGCAGGCAAAACTTCCCAGTGACTGGCCATTTCAAACTCCCGGTTGCCTGGGAGCTCTGGCTCCGGAAGGACAGCTAGCTCGGGCCCTAGCAGGATTTTGGGGGCGCTGCTGTTTGGAAGGTGGGGGTGCAGCTGTGCTCAGGATCCGTCCTTCCCGGGAAGTTTTAGCAAATCAGCAAGTTGCCTTTGAAGGAGAAGGAAAAGTTCGCCTCCTTGTCCCACGCTGCCTGGAGTTCCCAACGCTTCCGAATACGTGCGGGGAAGCATCACTGCTGTATTTGCAGGGGGAACTCTGCCTGCAACTCCTGTACTGGCCGATGGCACAAAGTTCATCTCCTGTACAAATCTTGTTTCTGTGTTGCTAACATCTGCTTGAGAACCTGGAAATGAAGGGAGGTTTCGTTTGTCGGCACACCCTTTATTTGATAACCAGCCACTTTTGTTGTAGTTATTATCGTGATCACATTTCTCGGACTCCTGTCGAGTCTTGGCAAACTCTCTCAGCTAAAAGACGAGCTCTGTAGAAATCTGCGAGTCCTGTGACAGGAGTTCAAACAAACCGTGCATACGCTCGGTATGATATTCAGACCGTGCAACTTATACAGCAGGTGGATTTCTAGGAAATGTGTTCTTCGTCCCTCTCTACTGCAAATGGAAATTGTCAGGATGTTCACAAGGCTCCTTTCTAGTTATGCAGGGGGAAAAAATTAACATGAAACACAATTTGTTCACTTAACAGTACATACAAATCTCCCCCACTTTCCACGTCATGGTCATCCATTCACATACCAACCTCCCAGTCGGTGCATTGTCAGGCGGAGGCTATGGGAATGAACACGATGTATGTCCATCATAAACAGGTAATACAATGGTCATGATCCCGGAAAGAAAGTTAAACCCTGGCTTGCTAGATCATCCAGTTACCACAGTTGACAGGAAAGTCTTCCTAATGTGAAACGAGCAGGCCAAACAATGACAGGAAACGGACACCTGGCCTGACTGCCCGTCTCACCTTCATGGCAAGTTGTGCGAGTTAATGCACAGAGTCCAATGCCCAGTTCAGCTCTGTAAAGTGGAGGCTTATAGAAGATATTTGCGATCTGCGTTATTTAATACAAACCTAGCAGCGGGGTGAAAGGCAGCCTTATAACTCTGATCTTTATGGCAGGGGTTTGTTTCTGTCTGAGGCTTTCCTTTCACTCTGCTCGATCAATGCACATGCTTTGTGGATCTTTTTTGAACCCCAGCGCAGATTTATGGTAAGCACTTGGGAAGTTGAAGTCCCTGCTGACTTTCCTTCCCTGTCCGTAAAGCCTGTACAATTGGAGAGCTCCTGGACATGTTGGCATAAGCAGAACGCGTGACACATAATTTAGTGCCCAGTTACCGTTCAAAAAGCCTTTCTGCGGGGACGAATATGATATGAAAGTCCGGCTCCTTTCCCCCGCATTCTCAGAGCCAGGCTCCAATTGCTGTCTCCAAACCACTTGCAAAGCTTGTGAAAAAGCGATCACTCATAATAATAACACGTTTCAACCCGTGCTGTTAGTTTTAGCTTGCTGCAACTGACAGAGAGTGTGTATACGGTGTATTTCAATGGCTATTGTACTGCCCAGTTTGACTCGTATCTAGCTGGGTCTAGGCACGTCTGTGCTTCTCCGTTTCTCAAATGATATGAGAATTTATTTTCAAAACAATTGCCTCTAGCAGTGGATACAAAAACTTTCACCTCCTCCGCAGTCCCCATTGTTCAGGGTGAGAGAGGGGGAGAGGAAGAGAATGAATGAATTCCAGAGGCATTATTGGTTTGGAAATCTCATAAAACTCTGTGAAATGTGGGGCATGCCAACTGTTCGCAGGCAGGAGCCTCGCCCTTTGTTGCAAAGCTGGAGTGGGTTTGAATGTGGGGTAGGGGCTCTCGATTTGCACTTGGTACGGTGCATTTCGCCTCTTCGCTTTGGTTCTTTGGGGCGGTCCCTGCTGAGTGCTGGGGACAGATCCGAGCGGCGCGGGCAGAGTTGGCCTTGGCTCTGCCAGCTCTTTGCTTTTGTTGTTATTTAGCTTTCCGAGTGATCGGGCATCTCTACCAACTGTGTGACTGACAAGTCCAGCGAGCGACTGGCCAGTCTGATTGCTTTCATTGCTTCTAACTTTCACCACACCAACCCAGACGAGCTGTAAGAGACAAAGTTAGCAGAGGAATGATACACATCGCCCTGCTTTTAGCCCGACTGCAGCATGACAGTCTAGTGTTTCCACTGGACTTCCAGAGCAAACCACACCAGGCGTGGAAGAGAATCTATATGGAAAACTCGGAGCTTTTCATGGTTCCAAGTGTTACTCGAAGAACTAACTTTTCTGCACGTGATATGCGAAAATGTAAAACCAAAACCACACCGTGTGTGTTATAAAAGCACGAACATTTGTATTTTATTGTGTTTTTTGCTACAGATGCTTATGCTTTACTGGCAAATGCATTTTTTTAGTGGTAGTCATTTAACTGATCCTCCTTTTAACTAGACAGATACATACAGGGGAAATAAATACACAGTCGATCGCCTGCATGTGAAATATCTACATTAGCAGTCACCCAGCTCTGTTCAACACGTTGAAAACACCCACAAAACTACTTCCAAGTACACCCCTCGGCCATCCGCAACAGTTAGTTAGTAACAAGTCTATTTACTGAGGGCAACCAAAAAGGGATTTGCAGTACTACTGCATGCTGACAATAAAATTGGTGCTGGAAATCTTTTACATGGGATTGAATTTGTAGATAGAAATACGATTGGAAAATAAGGTAATTCAAACGTCCTTAGTCAGGTATCAGATCACCTCTTTCCCCTCCATTCTGTAAACCATCGGTGTTGCTTTTCAATAGCTCTACGGGATTATTGTCAGGGCACTAAACTCCGGCTCTGGAGTTTACCTAAGGAATTCTTGTCTATTTAGAAATATTCACTGTCTAAATGTCCCTGCTAAAGATCATTTTAACAAATGGAAATGTTCAAGTGTCATAGCACGATTGACAATAAAGCGCGTTTGGTATACTGGACAGGTAATGTTTGTTTCAAGATATTTTAAGTTCTAGTCAATAACTTGGATTCGCCCAGGAGCGAAATATTTGACGTGCAACACCTTGAACACGTTTAATTATGGGGTAGTAGCAAAGCCAGGGCTCCCAAGTAATTAGAAAATACTTCTTGGGAGACAGACTAATCGCTTTTCACGGGGCACGTCAAGAAATTAACCTCTAGGCAAAGCAACTTTAGATCAGCAATATCTGATCTCATTGCTGGATCCACTGGAGGATCCCAAAAGGATTTGCTGCGTCCTTTCCTTCCAGACCCTCAAAGATACATTTACCCCCAACACAAGCCACCCACAACAAAACCCTTCCCAGTATTTTCAAGTGTTAGGGTTTGGGTGACACGAAAGCAATATACAGACACCTTGGTTTATAGGCGGGGACCTGACATACGCGAAGGGCTGACCGTCTCTGTGGTCCTAAGGACTGAAAGAGGAAATAAAATCCAGGAGTAGGCGTCCCAGATTTGTGTCTAGCGGCTCCGGAACGTAGCTTGATCCGCATTTCCTTAAAACACGAGTAGATTGTGCTCCGTTAAATGACTGAGCAGACAGGCGTGTGCTTTCACCCTCCCAGTCAGTCCATCTTGGCATTCCCCATTCGACTCCAGCTGTCGAGCACTAAAGATAGCCCAGAATTACCAATGCTAGGTCAATAGAACATCCTCATCATCACCCTCCGCGTGCGCGGGTACCCTGCCTTACTCTGCGGGGGCTTGCTTCGGGTCCCCCCCGGCTGGGCAGTCCAGAGCTCTAATTAATGGGGAGGAGGGGGGGGGTTGTTTTGCTTCGTTTTAGCGGCAGCAATTGCAGCGCGCTGGCTCCTTGCACCTGCGAAAGCTGCACCGCCCAGGGCAGCGGCCCAGCGAAGTTGGGAGCCGGTGTGCAAAGCGGGGGCTCGGGAGCCGGCCCCGGAGGAGGGGATGGGCTCTGCAGCCTGCGGCAACTTCCCCTGCTCCCCCCCCCCGGCTCTTCCTCCCACAGACCCGCGCTCGCTCTTCCCTGCACTCCCGTCGGCCGCCCAGGCCTCCTGCCTGCGCGCACGGCTCGGGTTCCCCGCTCCTCTCCGGAGCAGGGGCGGGAAGGCGCGGGGCGGTGCGGGGGGAAGGGGAGGGGGGCGTCTGTCTTTGAAGCCCCGGGCAGGAGCCGGCCTGCTTGTGTTTGCGGTTTGGCCCCTCGCCTTCGTTTTGTCTTTGGCGCTGGCCGGCTCCGGTGCCCGCCGACCCCAGCACTTGGCTGGCCCCTCCGGGCCGGGTCCTCTCCCCGCCTCTCGCGCCCTGCACGCGTGGGCCGGACGCGGCCCCAGCTCTCCTGCGCGTCATTGACCTTTTCGGTGACTTTCACGAACCCCAGCCGAGCAAAGATCCCGCGGATCGCGGGGGGAGAGGGGGGGATTATTTTTGTCCTGTCGGGGGGGGGGGGCGGATTGTTTAGGGCGCTGCTGAGGAAATCCTGAGCAGGCGAAAAGAATGAGATGGTTTTAGTAACACCGAGAAGAGCAGGGAGTGGGGGGGGGGGCGGGGGGAGACCCACTTTGAAACTACACGGGAGCCCCCCCTTCACAATGATAGACCCCCCCTTCAACCCAGCGACACTTCCAGCCCCATTTTCGGGTTTCAAGGGATTTCTCTCTAAAGACAAAGACAAGCAAACGGACAGAGCGGCTGCATTTCGGTGCGGACATTTAGCGTTTGATTATTTTGATGAACCCCCCCCCCACCACAACTTCGGGGCTGGAGGTGGGGCGGAGGGGGCAGGATCGCCTCGCCCGGCCTGTCAGTGGGAAACCTCTCTGTTGAATATCGTTTCTGAAGCTGGAATACATGATCAAAGGCTTCTGTCCGGCTTTCGAGGGAATGATTCAATTATCATGCCCACTTCTGTCTATTGCCCCGCCGCCGCAACCAGCAGCACCGCCTCGCAGCCTGAAAACGGGAGCCAGCTCCTCTGCCCGTTGTGTTTGCGCTGTTCTTCTGCAGGCTGGATTTCGGGAGCAGGGCAAAGGAGCGAACTGAAGGGTTGTTCTAAAATTAACTCTGCATCCGATTTTTTTCCCCCCTTGCAAATCAAGGGGTTGCAGGAAAAGTCCCTTTGTATCACCGCAGCTTATTTAATATTATTTATGCATTTGTGCAAGGAATTGTGGGATTTCTCCCTTCTCCCTCCCTCCCCCCTATGGTAAACAATATGGAAATAAAAAAAAATTGTATACTGGAGGCTTTTCTAATGAATCAGACAAAGATATAAAGCGAAAGAGATCAGCAGGGCAAGTGGTGATGTATCTATCTGTTGTTTAGGGGGTGAGCTTGTTCTGCATGCTCTCTCGCCTTTAAACACACACACACACACACACACACTCGAGGAGAGAGGACACTATTGCTTTAAAAGAAGGGGGAGGGGGCTGGTAGAGAGAAAGGGGGGGCTGCTGCTGTCATTTACCAGAGTGCTACTGTATCACGTGTGGAAATGCCTTCTCTGCCATTGGCCGAAGGCACGTGTCTAGGATACCGGGCTTGCAACGTCACTTGAGGGGCTCTATTAAAAATAAGAACAAAAATCCAGAGTGAAAGTATTTCAGGTTCAGTGTAAGTGGCTTCTAAATTTAAACCCAAACCACAGAGAGACCGAGAGAGATTCTTCCTAACTCCTGCCATGTAAACCTGGAATATTTGATGCAAAGAGGGTGAAAGAGAGAGACCTGCCTTGATTGTACATATGTCTCGGTGTGTCTCAGCCTGCGTGTGCTGTGTGGGGAGAAACACACACCCTCTTCTAGATCCTCTCTAGCGAAGCAGGTGTGGCAGCCCTGACTTTCTGCTTCTTCTTCTTCTTCTTTTTATTTTTCCCCTCGAAGGATCTGCACGGTTGGTTGGCTGGTTTTTGTAGGATCCTGTCGGGCTCTGTTTCTTGTAAAAGCCCGGAGCTGGAGAAGGGAGAGCGGGGGGGTGGTGGGGAGGCGGATAGGGCTGCTCATGAAAGTCCTAACGATGCCTACATTCTGGGGCAGAGGATGCACCGGTTTGCAGAACTGAAAGGCTAAGAGGCAGAAGGCAAGGCCAGGCAAAGGGGAAAAGCAAAGCAGGGGAGGGAAGGCAGGAGGATTTAAAACGCCGCTTTTTGGAAAAGTTGGAAGACACCCGAGGCTCCGGTTCTGCAAACTCTGGATGTTGAACGCTCTTCGGGCGGAGTGGAGCCAGCAGACAAACAAACAGACCTTTCCAGACCCGCACAGGCACACGAACAGGGGCCGGGGGGGGGGCTTCCGAAGAGGAACATTTGGGGGCTTTGTGGTACAGCATGGAGGAGAATGACCCCAGCCACAGGGACGATGCAGCCGAGCAGCAGCAGGAATCCAGCAGCGGCAGCGGCAGCGACGCGGAGCCCAGCAGGCGGAGAGCGATGATCCTGCCGGTGGTTCTGCAGGCGCCCGGCAACCACCAGCACCCGCACCGGATCACGAACTTTTTCATCGACAACATCCTGAGGCCGGAGTTCGGGCGGAGGAAGGAAACCGGCACCGGCAGCAGCGGAGGCAGCAGCGGCAGCAGCCCGGAGCAGCTGCTCTTAGCCGGCCGGGAGAACCGCAGGAGTCCCTCTACGGCGCCGGGGGCTGGGGGGCAACTCACCGGCGGAGGGGGAGGCTCTGCGGGCGAAGGAGAAGGAGGCTCCAAAGCCCTGGCTCTCAATGGGGGAGCCAAGAAAGGAGGCGACGCCGGGGCCGTGGACGGAGCCTTGAAATCCCGGGCGCTGAGCGGCGGCGATCTCTCGGTGAGCTCGGACTCGGATAGCTCCCAAGCCAGCTCCAACACCGGCAACCAGCCCATGCTCTGGCCCGCCTGGGTGTATTGTACCAGATACTCGGACCGGCCTTCTTCAGGTAAGACCGCGCCGCCGAAGTAGCCGAGCCCTTGGCAGGAAGGTTGAACCCCAGGAGCCAGCCCAGCTTCCCCTTCCCTTCACCCCCTGGCGCCACTTCCCCCTTGATCGGGCTGTTTTCCACCGAGCCCCTCGCCTCCTCTCTGTGTCAGCCAGCCAGGGAAGCCCAGCCTGATCTTTCCACAAGGCTGTTCAGAAAATAGCTGGTTGGTTGAAAAGCGAGGAGAAAAAAATAGAGTAAACCCAGGTTAAAAAAAAAAAAAAGGATTTCAATGTAATTGAGGATGTTTTTACTCCAGGCAGAGCAAAATAGAAGCGGATCAAATAATTCCTCCTCTCTCTGCACACACAAAGCGACCAGCGGTTATCTTTGCTGGGTCTTAAGACAGAGAGGGACGGTGCTAGTGGGGGGATTTGGTTTTTGGCATGACGTTAAAAAAGAAAAGGTGGGAGAGAAGCCATTAAAGCCCCTTCTTTGAACTCCACGGAGATCCTCCAAGGAATCTGCCCATCTTCTCCCTTCGAGTAAAACCCTGCGGTTTGTTTGGAGGGTGGGGAGTGGAATTCAGATGGTCAGCTGCCTAGCCAACAGGCCTTGCATTGTACATTTCCAAAACCCAAATATTGTGTTTATTGCTTTAAAACAGGCCTTTAACTCGGCGCTGTCTCCTTTCTCTGATTTGCTCTCTGTAATTTTCACACGTGTACTTTAGTTCAACTCTTTAAGGGAATAGGGAAGATTTCCAGGGGATGAGGAAGTTATTTCAGAGGCTGAGGGAAAGCGTGCCTGCTGGAATGAGATTTCAGAAGAAACTTACGAAATCCCATCTCTGATTAGAGGTTTAACACCCACGGGGTGAATTTCCTTGTATTATTGCAGGGAAAGCAGTAGTGGATCTAAGGTTTTGAGGGTTTTTTTTTTAAATCGATCATAAAAAGAATTAGAAACCTTTTTTTTAAAATGCAGTTTTCCAGGCTTTAAACCAGAATTTTTTTTTAAAAAAAAATCTATTCACAAAAAGTATTTTCCAACTGCGATTAGCCAGTCTCGTCCCCACCCCCCCAGCCTAAACTGTTGTTCAGTTGAAGCAAGGCATGTAGGTTGGGTTTAAAATTAGTTAGTAATAAATGAGAACAAACTCCACAGCTCCAATATTCCAGTCTGAATTGAAATTTACTCCATTGTTCTCCACTCCTCTCCTTTGTTAATATTTAATTAACATATATCCTCACAATGGCACAGGACAGAGAGAAAAGCCTCCTCGGTGCTGTGTAGAATAATATTCAAGAGAATTAATACAAAAATAATAATAATTAGAATAGTTCTTTACAGCGACATTTGAGCAGTGCAAAACGCCAACCTACTCCTTGTTACCATGTAAACAAACGTTTGGATTTCTGTGTTATCTCGATGTAAATGTAAGAAAGAGGGTTTCTCCTGAGGAGATAAAATATAAATACACAGGCTTCTAGGTGTCTCTTTTACTTTTCGGTAGTGAAGCCCTTCCTGAGTTTAAAAGAGTTAATACAACACGTTTCTATTTTTAAAAATCCCAAATAAATTGTATCCATTGCAAGACTCTATTTTTCTGCCGAAGTGTTTTGGGTAAATACAACGAGAGAGGCCATTGGGGACACTTCTTTTGAAAAGGGAGAGAATTACACCACAGCTCTGGACACTTTAAGTTTCCTAGACAATGATATAGCCAAAGAAAGGGTGAGATCGAAAGTCCTTGGCAAAACTGGGTGGTTCTTCTTATTTGTTTCTTTCTATGTCGAGCACAACGTGGGGATCGATTTGGAGCAAAGAGAAAGAGACAAAGATTGTTTTTTTTAAAAAAAGATGAAGAATATGTCCAACCCATGCCTTTGGAGCTGGGCTGGTTGGTTCAGGTTATGGAAACATGGCAGTAAACTAAACAACAACAACCCCCCCTCCCTCCCCCCCAAAAAACAAAAAAAACCTGCCCCATAGGCATAGAGGCAGACATACGTACTTTAAAAAGAAAATCACAATCCACCAGCAGCCTAGGAATTATTGATGCAAGAATCCCCGTTACAAACAGGGCTCCATTCCCATTCTGATACCTTGTGTGCAATAATTAGGACTTTAAAACAGATATATACATAAAATAGAGCGGGCTCACAGAGAGCCTGCGGAGGGGGAATTGCAAACAGGAAAATGGTTGACACGTTTCCCAAGCAGAGCGGTCATTATGTGGCCTATTTGCACTGTCTATTATATATAATGAAGCTGGGAACTGATCAAGCCCGCTAGATTCCCATTTTGCATTGTGCAGGGTGGATCCACTTCCTCGCTGGTTTGGTCAGGCATATTTCAGCCTGTGGCAGGACACGTCTTCTGCCCTTTGATTGACTTGTCACCAGCCAGAAGCCTTTTTCCTTATTGCTTCAAGCCCGCGGTTGGAAACGGTGTTTACAGTTTGCTACCCGCAGTAATGCTGACGTGTCCCGGTGCGTTTAGAAATCTGACTTTGCAGATACCGGATGGGTGCAGACCTGAGGGTAGGGCCGTGTGTAAGGGGCCCAGGAGAACTGTCAATTGACCCGGTCACCTCTTTGCGAGGGGTGTCAGGAAGCTCGGGTGGGCCAGGCACTGAGCTCCCAGGGCGCTCCTGCAAAGCCTAACACAAAATCAAGGGGTCACAGAGAGAGGGAGAGAGCGATCCCCATTGCTGAAGCGGGGATTGCTTCTCCCCTGGCCAAAACATGCACTCCCAGAAACAATGCTCCGGAGATGAGAGGCCGAGAATCCCCCCAGGAAGGACCTTCCAGAAATGGAGCTCACAAATACACAGCAACCTTACCCTACCGCCTCTCACAACCCACCCCAGCCCCACAACCTCCAGCTCAGTGATAGGGGCCTGGCTCCTTCTTTGGGGGGGGGGAGGCCTTCGAGTTGCAGCCCCCGGCAGATGAGCCTCTGAGTCCCCCCGATGGTTGTTCAAAGGGAAACAATGAACTTGGCTGGATGTGACTCCCATGTCTAATGCAACAGCCCAGTTGTGGGAAGTGGCATTTATCGAGGGGCTTAGGCCCTGTGCCTGCCTCCCTCCTGCCCTCTTTTCCCCTCTTGCAAGAGACTCTGGGGTCCCAGGCAGCAGCCCCCCCCTTTTTGGTCAGCAGACTGCAGACCCCGAATTCCTCCTCCTCACGCACAGGACGAGAACGTCTGCCCAGCTGTCCTCCCCCACCCCCACATTCAGTGAAAGGGGGGAGGGGAGATCTCGCTCTGCCTCTCTCCTGATCTAGTGACTTTAGTTTGCAACTCTTACCCCAAAGCAAAGCAAAGAGAGGCTAGCGGGGCAGGACAGTCACGTCCTGGTCTCTTGGCTGGGCCCAGAGTCAAGTGGCCCCCCCACTAGAGGACCTCAAGTACTCAAATTCTGATGAGGGCTGAGATCATTTCTCCCACTAATCATAAGATGTTGCAATTAAAAAACCAAATCAACTCCTGGGCCCCCTTAGCACCTCCCACCCACAGCCCTGTCACTTCTCTTGGGTGTGTGCTGATTATTATTTTTGTGTCGCCCTCGACTCCAGGTCCCAGATCTCGTAAACCAAAGAAGAAGAACCCCAACAAAGAGGACAAGCGTCCCAGGACGGCCTTCACCGCGGAGCAGCTGCAGAGACTGAAAGCGGAGTTTCAGACTAACAGATACTTGACCGAGCAGAGGAGGCAGAGCCTGGCTCAGGAACTCAGCCTCAACGAGTCTCAGATCAAAATCTGGTTTCAGAACAAACGAGCCAAAATCAAGAAAGCCACTGGCAACAAGAACACGCTGGCGGTGCATCTCATGGCCCAGGGACTGTACAACCATTCCACCACATCGAAAGACGGCAAGTCAGACAGTGAATAGAAAGGGGGCCGGGGGAAGGCCGGGGAAGGGGGGGGGGGCAGTTTTCAGTCAAAGTTTTTACAATGCAATAATTTAATTAAAAAAATAAAAATAAGGGCCAGTGTATAAAGATTATACCAGCATTAATAGTGAAAATATTGTGTAATAGATATAATTCTGCAATATTCTATGTATATATAATTTACAAGGAAGGTGTAAAAATCCAAAATATCTGATTATAAAATATTTTTGGTTTGGTTTTGGTTTTGGTTCTATGGAGATTTTAGATGGTATCTTTATGCATTTTTTTAAGGCTTAAGTTACGTTTTTATAGACTTAAGCGCTGTTTTCATGGACATTGGACACTGTTTTTTGAAATTCAAAAAAAAAAAAAAAAGAAAAATTAAAAACAAGTTTTGCTGAAGTCCAAAGATTTTTATTGCTGCATTTCACACGACTGTGAACCGAATAAATAGTTCTCCGCTTTGTTCGATGAGTTTTACCATTTCTTTTTTTTGCGTTTGGCTTTGGGGATAGAAAATAGTCATTTCAATTTAAAAAAAAAATGTAACAGGGAGAGAATCCCCAAGGCATTGTATTAACAAACCTGTCCAGGATCCTTTCTTTCATTTGTGCTCACTTCTTCATGGGGTGAGCTGTAGGGTTTACAGTGACTCTGAGAACACTGGCCAGGCAGGGGTAGGGGATCAAGGAGTTTATCTGGCGTTCAGTTGGGTTTTTTTCCCCCCCTTCCTCATAGCTTGCTTGGAAAACTTTTGAAGAAAACATCACGACTTCCGGGAGTCTGGCATAGGAAGTGAACAAACAAAACCCCCCGTTTTCCATACAGAGGAGACTTTGCTTTGCGATTTTGGGCTCTGCCGTGCGCCCGCCCGTGTGCACACGCAGCCGTGTACACAGACCTGCACAGCCAGCCCCCCTTTCCCGTTAGCTCCTCACATTTGGTAGATGAGACGCTTCTCCCTGGAAGGCGTTGCCCTGTCGCTGGAGTTCGGAAAGTAGCCCGGGGTGACTTTTGCAAAAGGCTCTGGTTTGCCTCTGGAGAAATCTACACCAGGCCGCAGTGCAGAGCTGCTGGCATTTGGAGCTGGGGAGTGCGGAGCGCCGGCTTCCCAGGGGCAGAGCCGAGCAGCAGAAAGTCCTGGGAGGACCAGGCTCGTCACAATCTGACTGAGAACTTGTGGGTCTCTTTGGGTATACATTAGTATTGAGCTCCCCTGCTTGTATCCCTGCTGTGTACACAGGATGCTGAGTGCAAAATTACTTAGCATGGCTAGTGGGTAAATAAAGAACTTAGCAAACTTCTTGGGTGAAAAAACTGTTCAACCCAGCAACTTTGGATCTTAACTGGAAAAAAAAAAAGAAAAAAAAGAAAGAAACAAAAAGAAAACCCCACACTGAACAGTATCAACCGCACAACCGCATCCAAAAAGCCTCTTCCTGTCCGATTGCCTCCACACTGGCAATTCTGGCCCAGGAAAAGACCAAATCCGGAGGGGTAGAGCTTTGGGGGAGAGGAGGATTGGGGGCATTTATTTCAGCCCCACCAACCTCGATGATGAGTAACACGTGAGAAGGGAGGGGAACTCCAGTGTCCTGTTTTGGTCAGAAAGTCAGGAGATCCCGTCTTTTATGTTAGGAAAACCAGTAGCCTAATATTATCCAGTGACAAATATCTGTCAGGCTAGAATATGGGGGGACAGGTTTTAAACGGAAGCTATCTATTAAACTGAATAATAACTATGAAGAGACAGTCAGTGTAAATAAAACATTTCTTGCCATTTGGGTTTTTGTTTGTTTATTTTCCCCCATGCAATTATAGTTTTCTGATTTGAGAACGTGGCACCGTGTAAACTAAATATTTTCATGGTTTGTAGGTTTGTTTTTTTTAAATAGTTCTCCCAGTTCTAGATTCCCCCCCCAGTCCCCGGTTTGGAAAAAAAGTGTCCAAAATGTTGGCCAGAGACACAAGGCACCCTGAGTGGGTGTGTATTGTACAATAATTCAGGACTGTAGTCTCCTTGATGATTGAGGGTAAATTTATCGCTTTGCCTTAAAACCTCTTTATTTCACAGCTATACTAGATACACATTGTACATATTACTATAAACTTTAAAAAAGAAGCAAACTATAAAATAAAAACTGTAATTTTAAATTCTGTGAATAATCATCAGCTGCTTAGGAGACAGGATTAAATGACATTGCCTTTTAGCAAGAAAGCAAAGATTTTTTTTTTCAGTTTATAAAACGTGCATTTTACAACTACAGTATCAAATATTTATAATCTTATGAAATATGAATGTTTCTATTTACAACTGTGGTCTCAAAATTGTGAACATTCTCACTGCATTTTGTGTGTTTAAATTCTTCAAGATTGCATTAAATAAAAACACTTTATTATGAAATACACAACGTATGCCTTAAAATGTTGGAATGGTGTTTATATATATAATTTATACAGATATATATATATATATATAGTGTATTTCTGAGTCTTGAGAGAATTGTACTGGCGCCCAGTTTAAAAGTACTTGGTGGAGAGTAAAACACTTGTATGGGTGCGAATGGCAATTTACTAGATGGACAATTTTGCAACCAGGTGTTTAATCAATTTCTTGAATAATTTAGAAACTTTTGACGATTCACATATAAATAAACTGAGGGCAACAACGTCGTTAAAATAATCACAACTTTAAAGTCATCAATATTCATTATATACAAATATTTTTAAAAGAAGAAGAAAACGTGCTTAATTGCATACATTGTTAACAGGTTTCATCTTTTCAGACTTTAAGATAAATATTCAGTTGGGTGATGTTTGGAAAACTCTTGTAAACGCTGTTCGCAGCCTAAAATGATGCATACTCGTAAACCTGAATCCAATGTAGTAATGTAATGTAAGTAATGACAGTAACTTCAGTATCTTAATTTAAAAAACAAAACAAAAAAACCTGATACCCTGTAAAAATGTTTCTTTATTATCACTTGAAAGTTGCAGCAAAAGTAATACCTTTTTAGGACAGGCTGACAAAGACAGATAAACAAAGTGGTCATTTGCTATGTTGAAACAGTATGAACAAATTCTCCAAATATTTGAGCCAATTTTTCTTAAATAGGGCTAATTTAGGAGAAAAGGTTTAATATCCAGAATCCTCTTATCAGAATTTGTTCCTGCTGTAAAAACATGTAATAAATACAAACTTTTTTTTAAAAAATGGATATTGTGGAAAATGCTGTTCCACTGGCAAATGTCTCCAGTGATTTAGAGAGAGCCTCAGAAAGAAATTGTTCCAGTATTCCACAAGTCGTGTTAATTCTTTTAACCTCCGAAAGTAAATAAGGGTTTGAACTGTACATGGACAGCCAATTAATTGTAATAGATAGCGAGACTGGAAAGCGATCAGTAAGGAAGCAGGATTCTGGATTTACATTTTTCAAAACTTCTTGCATGTGTCTTTGAAAGGATTGTATCAGGCAAAATACTGAGGCAGATTTTCTTGGGGGATAAAATAAATGTTTGCTGGGATTAAGAATTGCTACTAAACTGCAATTTAGATCTGCATTGAAAATAGTTGCATTTGTCCATTTTAACAAAGGAGTAATATCTCTGAGTCATTCTTCCAGTTAGCTTTACACCAGGGCATTTCTAACGAAGTCAATGGGGCTGCACGAGAGGAGGATTTGGCCCATCTTTTAAATGTGTAAAGGGATAAACTTTACACCGGTCTTACACCATCTTGCACACCAGGCAATAGATTGTGCCACCAATGATCTCTTTAGAGAATACATTCACGAAACTGCCAGTCAGTCACAGGATATGTATTTAGTGTTGGGGGGGGGGGGGAGTATAGAAACTTGGCTAACTTTTCACGCCCTCATTTTTAAGAAAGCTAGTACGATCCACAAAAAATCAGCAAGGGCAGGAGCAGAAAATGTCTTGATGCTGGCTGGATTTTATCCAGTCCACGATGCAGAATATCTGAAGAAGGCAAGACCCGGTCTCTTGAACAGAGAACAGAGAACCTAACGTTTTCTCCGCCCCTCGCCCCCCGATTTGTATAAAAGCTGCAATGAAAAGATATACATTTTTCACTTCTAGGTAGTTTCAGGCCACTTAAAGATGAGCACTGAAAAACGAGAGCAAGCGACTGCCTGGTGTTTTTGGACTTACAGCACAGCCAAGTTAGTCCTACATGATTTTTAAATTTAAAATTAATGTGACAAAAAGAGATACCGCCCCAAACCCTTCCTGCAATCATACCGATAACAAAGAACTAGCTCTGTAACAACCTTCCAATTGAAAAATAACCCTCCCAGGTTCGGAGAGTACCGTTACATGTTTTATAACGCATGTGAGTGCACAAACTCTGCGTTCTTATATATATATAGTGTGTGTGTGTGTGTGGGGCGGGATTACGGTAGTAAAATATTCAGAGTATTCACGCACACCGAAACCAACACACACACAGAGTTCTAATGTATATTATGTGCAAATTGAAAAGAAATGCATGTGTGCATCCATACACACGCACTAATGCTAGTGACTACATTTTTGACCTGAGTGTTCTTTTGACACTCCAGATTTGAATGGATTTCTTCGTCCCCTAACCACAGGTTACGTGTTCTTCTCACCGAAAGATGCGGATCGTTTGTTTTAAGCAAACAACGTGGTATATCGTCACATGGACAGGTCTATAAGAAAGTCTTCTCAGAATCACGCACAAATACATGAACAACCTATTTGGAGCCTAACCAGCTAAGTGCAAGCACTTAAAGCACCGCGTTTATTTTTTTGCCCAAGAAATGTTTTCACAAACAAAACATTTATAAGCACTACAATCTGCGCCAGGTACAACTCCACAGTTGATGTAGTGTGTTACACAGGCAGTATACAAACACATACCCAAGCACTATATATGCAAATGTCTTCGCCGTTTATTGTGTAACGCATAACAGAGTTATGAGGGCGAAACTATTTAGCGAGCTCGGTTTTGTGGGAAAAAAAGTAATTCTGTATCCCGCTGGTTTAATATCCGACCTCAACATTCAATCCCCGCCCAAGCAGCTCTCAAAAGTGCCCCTGGGATGTTTGGGTATCATCTCCAAGCGAACAGCTGTGATTGTGCAATGCTCAGACGAGGAAGGTGAATAACAATTTGTTACAAAGGGGCACAACTCAATTTTATCAACAAATTTGCATTGATTTCAAAACAAACAAACAACGTTGCATTTAGGAGATAAGGAGCTGCTGTCGGGACACGTTCTCTTCATTGCTGTCAGAGCAACAGTGGATGGCCCACGCTAACACCAAGCATCATTTTTTAAAAGCAACACAGGACGAGATCAAGCAGTAAGAGGATGACATTGTATTCAGGTCTGGAAAGGAAGCGAAGTCTCCTCTGTCCGTCGCTTTACATGGGTATTGTTTTTGTTTATTTGTTTGATTATCTTAAATCTTTCCTGAGATCAATGCTGCCAGGATTTACACACACACACACACACACACACACACACACACACACACACCCCAGTGTAATAATGTAGCAGGACGTCACCATCACTCCTTGAGTGAAGCAAGCAGGGTTTGCTCGCACTTTTTTTTTTTTTTTGCTCCTATGATGTCTCTGCAAATTGAAATGAGACTTTTTGATGCCGTTGGTGTTTTTCAGTCGCAGTTACATCCTCATGCACATTTGGTACCAGGAGCAAACTGATCGTGCAGCCAACACAGGAAGTTTGCCAGCGCATCGCTTGTTTAGCAGAATGCAGCCTCCTTTCGTAGCACACATCCACTCAGATAAACTGCCTCAAGCAGTCTGTGAACTCCCAGGAAGTATCCTAGCTAGATCCGGGCAGCCCCGGTGCACAGGCACGGAGATATTTCTCTCTGCATTCACTATGCCGCCACCACCACCACCTCCCCATCACTATGGTCTCTGCACGGGCTCAATTTGGGCAGATATTTCCTGTTGGAGCGACTTTTTCTTAAGTAGCTAAACAAATCTTTCATGGGGTTAGAACTGCTCGCTGTGTTCTTTAAACCACGTTTGAAGGACGGGGAGTGCAGTTTTTGAACATTAAAGAGCTCCCACCCTGGCACTGTAAGGTCAGCTCGGCGTGTCACATTCGTAAGAAACTCAGATTGAAACCTACAACTTCAGGTTCCTAAAATATTTCCAATTCACTTTGCTCCAGGCTTGCATCCCGCACTCCTGTCCCCTGTGTGGATATAACGCTGCCCTGCACAGCGGACATTTTTCAAGTGTTGCAGGTACAGGTTTCCGAGCAGCGCAGGCACTGGTGCTGATCTATATGATGTGTCACACACGAGCGTATTGTAGGTATTACACCACGCACCCGAGACGAGCACAGCCAAACTGCAACCCGCACTCCTGCAACGAGCAATGCCATCTCATTTCACTTCCACCACCCCTTCCGAAGGCGCTGCAGCTTATTTGGAAACAAGGACAGTCCACGTGAAAAAGAATTGTGTAGACCCTAAAAAAACCCTCAAACCACTCTCCAAGCACCAGAGGCAAGCCTAAAGAAAACTGCTGTGTGGGTGGGAAAGAAATGATTCGTTTCAGATCAGCCCCCCCCCCCCTTCCTTCCTGGCACTGTACACATGCAGTTTAAAAGAGGCACGGGCTTTTCCAAAATCGGTGCAGTCGCAAATGTTTTCTGTCTGGCTTCCCTCCGCCCCGTCGCCCATTTTTTTCTTCAGGACCAAAAAAAAAATATATATATATATATATATTTCTTAAAGACTTTGCTTTCTGCTTTTAACCCCCTATTGTCCTGCAGCAAATTGCTGGGGTGGGGGTGGTGCGCCATCTTCCGCCTCTCCCTTTTTGGCTGGGTAATCACAGCATCCAGCTGCCAAACGGCAGGTCTTCTAGCCAGCAGTGTCGTCTTGGTTCCCTGGCAAACGCCAGCCAGGCTACAGTGGCTTTGCAGGAACCGCTTGTTCTCCCACTTTGTTCTGGTGCTGATGGACATTCCCCCCGCCATCCCCGACCCCCAGATGCCAACTTGCTTTTGAATCCCTTGCTTTTGTGGAATGTGCACACCTTCATCTCGGAATAGTGTCCCTGCCCTCTGGAAACAGACCCCATCACAAGGAAAGGATGGGAGCTCCTCCATGCCCACAAAGCTTGTCGATTTCAGCCTGGCTGCCAGTTTTAGAACTGCCCCCACTCCCCCCCCCCCGTTCTGCATCATGCACTGTAAATGAGAGCAAAACACCCCCCCCCCCCCAGTTCTGTTAGTGGAGCCACCAGTAAAATCCAGTCCCTGTATCGAGTATGCAACAGCAATTGTTTCTCATCTGCGATGGGGCTTATTTCTTATGAAAATGTATTTACAGTTTAGGGGGGGGAGGGTTGGGGTGCGGGAGCAAGAGAACGAAAATACTCTTGGATTTAAAGAATTAAAGGGCGAAGCCGCTTGTGTGATCAGAAATGAGCAAGGCAGGCATTAGATACTGTTTTCATTGGACGGTTGGAAATATTTCCATTTCTTTATAAACTCACTTGGAAGGGGCGGTTCGTTTAAAATCTAATGTTTACTCTCAAAAGTTGACGAGCAATGGCTCTCTGGCAAACGCCCCTCTAGTATCTGACCTCCTTAAACCCACTGGCTACACACTCTTATAGAACTAACACTAAATGATCATTTTGGGCCCGATCCTTCAGTGTTCACTCGAGGAAACTCCCACCGAAGTCAAATAGTTTTGCCTGAGTAAGATCATAACACAGGGCTAGATTCTAACCCCCGCGGAAGTCAGTGGAAGTTTTGCCAGGATCAGGG